>NC_079472.1:17266596-27266596 GCF_026250575.1 Diorhabda carinulata
ATAATTTTTATTATTAGATACTTTTCGGTCTTTGCGTGCTCAGAACAATTTTTCAAAAAAAATTATCGTATTTACGCGTTTGCTATATTGGTCAGATAAATAACATTGTCATAGCTCCGCCCTCAGCTGTTTCCGCAATTTTATATTTGATATTTAGAGACTCCACCCTCGTCCCATCTTACAAATAAAACCCTATCCATCACCGGCATGATACGGAAATCTAGCCAATGTAAATTTAGTTTTTGAAACAGTTTGAATTACAAAATTCATATTATGAGTGATTGAAGAATTGATAATTAATTTTATGGCATAAACTACCCAAACACACATGAATAAAGGTTAGTTTTGTAGGGTAAACGGGGTTGTTAGTTCATAGTTTTTACTTTTACTTATCTGTAACCTCTTCGGCACGAATACGATTTCCGTGGCGCTTGGATTTGACTTTGCCATTTTGTAATTCTACCCAAAGAAGTCGAAAATGAAAAATAAAATTTTTCGATATCTTGCCTTGTTTTCGAGATATCGATACTTGAAGTTGGAAAAATTTATTTTTATTTAATATTCGTATATATCAACCTAACCTATCCTAACCTTCTCTCGTGGTGAACTTTGACCGTGACCCCGGACCTTGGTGTGTCAAAAAACCACAGGCCGCGAGGAACGGGTGAGTTTGGAGAAGGGAGATTGGGGACAGTTAAATTCGGAGCGGGTAGATTTGGAACGATTTTTTACAGTCATTTTTCTTATTCGGCTGATTTTGTCGTTAAAAATAAGATAAGTTATGCAAAACTAATTGCTAGAGAACTTTTCCAGGATAATTGTGAAATACTACAGTAGTTTGGCTTTTCAATTATAAAGCAAACGGAAATAAATAACTTTTGAAACGTATGTTTTACTCGAAAGAGGATATTTTTATATTAAATTACTAATCAAATCTTCAAACTATCATTGAATATTTTTTTTCTTTTATAAATAATGAAAAACAATCGACAATTTATTATGGAACACATCAAATTATTCATGTATTTATCGTATGTTAAGTTATATTCATTACAGAGGGATGAAAGTTATCAAAAATTACTCATTGTGTTAAAAAAATCTGTTTTTTTCAATATAATTTTTAAGTATCGGGGTGAATAATATAAAAAATCTTTTGTTTATTGAATGACAAAATTCATATTGAATTTGAAGTGATAAAATATTCATTTGAAACGAAGTATCGAACGCCATCTGTTCAATAAAGCGAATTTTGAACTAACGTTTGATTATAACTTTATGTATCGATATCTTGAAAACGAAGCGAGATATCAAAAAATTTCATTCTTCATTTTCGATTTATTATAACCTAATTAAGTCAAATACCATAAGTGCAGAGGTATATTTCTTGTCCATTCGATTTTATCATTAATTGCTTCCTATTTAGCACGTCTTCAGTTCGGCCTTCTTTTATTTCAGATTGTTTGTTATTTCAGTATTCTTCACCCTCTAAATCTTGAACTTTTTGATAATCAGACGATATAGCAAAGTCGTGAAAAAAATGCCCACTACCCCTTTCTACAAACAGGGTAATTGCGGAGGGCGATTACGTTATAGCTTTTTTACTTCTGAATTATTTATTTATTTTTTTAATTTCAAAAATTTGTCTGTAAAAGACACTGCTGTAGTTTTTAATTTCATATTAAACAGACAAACTCGACAGGCTAGATTTTTTTATTTAGGATTCAGTTGGATGATTTGGGATAGCCCTGATATAGGACTTGTTCCCTCTGCAAGAGGTTGAATTGGAATTCTTTAAAAACAAGTTCGCCAGAAGGCAGAAACTAATAGAAAGTATTGATTGTGGGTAAGTAAATGATAATACAGGGCACATTTTATTCGAATAAGGACTAGCGCATACATACTTTTAGTTAAACAACTATTTTATTGAGTATCATATGTTTAAAAGAATATATTAAATCGTACATACTGACAACTCGATAGTTGCTTTATCGATTTGCTGTTTTTCATTTAAAAGTTGGACAACTATCGATCATAGATGATTTCGAAATGATTTCATTGAAATTTCTTTCACTCATTCTGCAATCGCTGAGAAATTTATCAGGGTAATTTTTCGTCTCCTTGTCCTCCTTGGCCCCCTTGTCCAGTGCTCCTCCTTCGAATGAAGGGGAGCACTGGCCAAAGCTCTTCGATTAATCATTCTATACTATTAATAAGGAATGATCGATATCCCATCGACTATTAATTGTCTGTTTGCGCATCCTACACAACTAAATAGTTAAGTCGAGATTAAATCGTGGACGCCCATCGAGTCTAAGAGTACAGAAACTATTTTTGGTTGATTGGAGTAGATGATGACATGAAATTAATCATTATTGTGCCTTTTATCATTTCCCTAATATGCAGTCTAAATCCACCCTTATAAAGTAATGTATCGTCCTTATTATACAGTTTTGGGAAAAAAATTTAATGTATATAATTGTAGACCACCCTGTTTTTAGAGATATTTTATAAGACTTACAAGTTCCTGTATAACAGTTCGTAATTGGATAAACTTTGGATACTGGTCTATGTTTGATACAAGTACAGGGTGCTCTAACATTTTTTACTTCGTCATCTGCTAAAGTAAAAACATGCTTTCCAGTTAGAGTTTGATACACTCTTATAACCCCATCAGCGTAGCCTACAGCAATATAATCAAATTCCTCATTATATTTACAACATAGAGCTTCCCTAGGTCCTTCGCTAAAAATAAATCGTACAATAATAATAACAAAATTAGTCACGAAACACAGAAACTTAAGACCAGAACAATTTTGGTTAAAATTATATACATTGAGCACGGGAATAAAAATATTTAACAAAAAAATATTATTTTCGACGATTTATGGACGAATGCAAAGGATGTACATAGAAATTATCGTCCTTACATTTGAGATACAAGAGTGATTCTACCTTCCAGGTTAGTGGAATCTTTCATTTTTTTGGATTTCGATTGTAAGATTTTTTCTTCAGTTTCTTCATCAATATCGTCTGCTTCATAAATTGTATTTGATTCGGTAATTTTTTTATCCTTTGTTTGCTGAATATATCAATAGTTTATACGGAAATATTTTATCAATAAAAAATTAGCTTACTTGTACCGATGTATTTAAATCAGTATCACGCTGGGAAAAACCTTTCATTTGGGGACCCATTGGCTTATCAAGATCTACTGTAAGTAGTTTTTGATAATCCAATTTTTTCTGATTAGGATAACTAAAAACAATAAATTAAACGAATAATGTAATATTCTAATGGTTATTTCAAAATACCAACTTTTTCATGTTTTGCTTTATTATATCATACGATTCTAAATATTTAGCCTAAAAGAGAATTCTGTTTTACCCAAACCACAACTAAAATTTTTTAATATACTTGGTATTAAAAGTGACTTTTTAATGACATTTACTTAATATATTAATATTATATCTAGTCCGTCACTGTCCTTTATGTCAAATTGAAAAATGTCATTCCACCAAAAATAAACGAAGATGTAAAAAGCGTTTTATCATAATAAATATTTTGAATATGATCATTTTTCTTTAGTTTATATTGAAATAGATATTATCTTTATTGAAAACTATTTATTTATTATTCAAGAAAGAATTAGATATTCATGGTGGCCTTTACATTAAATCCAACCAGATGTCTGGAACGTAAGACTTTCATCCACTATTTGGAAATTTTATATTAGCTTTTCCAAAAACGTGACTTCGTGTTTTTTTTGTTTCTTTAGTAACTGTAATGTCTTTTTCAATCAAAGAAATGTTGAATAACCTTTAACTTTTGAAGTTAACTGATTTTTGTGAAATATCTTTATAAATTTAGAAACATCTTACGTTCGAAAATTAATTTTAAAATTCCCGCTATAATAATACTCCATTAAAATACCAACGTACAGAAATGAAATTCAAGTTTTCAAGGTTAAAATATATCATATTTTGTTGAAGCAAGCAATTTTTTGGTAAGTTTACATGACAGGAAGTATATAAAATGATCATTTAAATTGTTTTTGAATATTAAAAAAATAATAAGATTTGTTAAAATGTCGAACTAGTGTCATGGCTATTTTCGAAGCATCAAATAGTAATGGGAAGATACGTGTTTATAGTGTACAAAAACGTACATTTAAAAAGATAAATGTAAAGCATTTGTCGTATATACAAAATTTAAATATTTAAAACAGCTCCTCAACTTTAAATCAGAGTAATTAGCTAAATTTATTTATTATAAAAGTATGTAACCTATACTATAAACAAAGAATATTACTCAATATTAATTTTTGAAGAGCACATGCTTTCTTTGAGCAAGTTTGATTTCAACAATAAGGATAATTTAATATTCATTTATAGTTTGAATTTTTAATATATAGGTTATAACTCAAAGGGCAAGATAACTAAATCTAGATAGTTTCTTTACTTTTATCAAAAAATGTGTAACTTTAATCTGATAAGTTTAAATTTCTTTTTGATTGTTCTAATGTCCCATATTCTTTTATTTGGAATAATTCTATTAATTATTGTGCAATCATCATTTTTATCAAGCCCAAAGTTAATTAAGAAATATCACTGTTTCAAAGTGATGAAATCATCTAGATATAATCTATAATATATGTTTTAAGTAATAATCAATGTTAATTATTAACAATTACCTTCCTTTTACGCCAATAATCTATAATGTATATCTATAAAAGTACTCAAGCAATTCTTTTGAAAATTAACAAACTATTTTCTGCTACCTTATTCAGTCTTCCGAATCTTATGATTTCTCTTCTTTTTGAGATTTTATTCTAGTACCGTATCATAATATGCGACGAGGAAAACCTCCCCAACAATTATACAGACCAGGAAGTGGCCCATTAAAAAAATCAAGTACAATAGAAGAATCTGATTCAGATACAAATATTTTTAATTCAAGACATAAACAAGAGGAAAATACTCGGAGAGATAATTCTAAATTTCATAGTGAAAGTAGTTCACCAAGAGAAAGAATTAAAGATATTGATAGAGCTATTACACAATTGGGGGATATTTCTCTCAATAATGATGTAACGAGACGTCCAAAAAAACCTGATCAGGTAAATATAATTTTTGTAATGTAAAGTTTGTTTTTTAATATTTTTTATAGGAACGTTACGTGCCTAGACCCCTTGCTCAATCTAGAGAATTAAATTCTTCACAAGACATGACAAGCCGTAACACATTTGCTCATATTAATGGTACAAACAGTGGTGATAGAGGGGGGCATAAAAGGACAACTTTTATAGAGCGACACCAAGCTGATCAGAAAAATGATTGGAGGGAAGAAGCAGCTAGACAAAGGCAACAAGTAGATACCAGAGGTAAAAAGAATTAGAAGATTTCCATTTGCTTTTATATTTTATGTAATATTTTTTTATTTATCCTTATTATTAAAAAAAAAGTAAACTGTCAAATATTCCTGGTATATATCTAATTGTAATGAGCTTAGTGAAAGATCAATGACTTTGTTTATATTAACAAAGATAAACTTTTTAAGAGTTTTTATTTAATCATTACCCAGTTGGCACTTGTCCAAAATTAAATGTCTACCCATTGAATTCAATGAATCACAGCTCTAGTAGTTATAAAAAAATATATTATGCTCATTGATATTTAAAATCATAAGTAGAATATCGAAATTATAATTGTGGCAAACTAATATTTTTTTATTCACATAACATAAGAGGAAAAAAGTTTTTCATATTTGAAAATTGAGGTAAAAAATTTGGAAATTGTTTGTGAAAGTTAGAAAAAAAATATATTCAAATATTATATTTTTGGAAGATAATGTAGAATTTGGAACTAGGATCTAATATATTTCAAAACCAATTAAACAAGTAGCTTGTGATATAATTTGATTTTTATGTTTTTTTTTGATATCACTTAATTGCTTAGATTTAGCTAAAACTAATTGAGCTGGATAAGTAAAAGAACTGAAAGTGATTGTTAACCAGAAGAAAATATATCCGGAGAATAAAAAAATCCATAGATAACTGAAAATTTAAATTATTTCAAAAAGCAAATGGTTATGCCTATCAACAAAAAAAGAATATCAAGATGAAGGATTCAATTGAATGGATGACATTTAAAATGACCTGGACATATGTTTCACAGTAGGAAAACTGCTTATATTCCTCTACCTCCAAGAAAGTGTGCTCGTTAGTGAGAAGTATTGTTGTTCTGAAGAAATTTAGTGATCTACTCCAGGAAAGATCTGCCATAGTAATTTTTATTTCAGATTCTTCATTCTTTTAGATGGATTTTATTATCCCAGGAGATTTCCTATAAACAACTCAAAATTTGAACGGTATCCAAGGGCAAATACAACAGTTATAGGATTGGTGATAACATGGAGAGAGTCAGAACTATTGTAGATTGTAGATTCCTGAAGAAACTTTTTTGAATGATCTAGTCCTCGAAGGATCCTCTTTTAGACTCCTTTGTCTCATTTTCCTGAAACACATTTTTTAAATATATTTTCTTATCCCAGAAATGATTCTGGGATATTAATAAAAAAACTAAATGGATTAGTTGATTTTTTAGTTTCTAGAAACGAAATTTTTTACATTTGGTTTGTTATTTTGAAAAAATGAACAACTTGATGTTTAAAGTTACATGTTTGGTATATTTTTTCAAATTTAGGGATGAATAATGGACCAAACAACTCTAATTGGAATCGAACACGGGATACCAGAAGCGTGGAACCATCTGGACAACCAAATCGTAATTACAATACTGAGAAGGTTCAATCAAAGCCACCCAGCGGTAGACGTCATAGCACAGTTGAGGTAGAAATGGAGAAACGCTATAATAGCTTACCTCCAAGGTGAAAAATTCATTTTTTATACATACACATATACAAAAATATAAAAAAATGTTATATTAGGCTTAAGAAAAAAATGTTGGAAGAATGTGGGATTCAACCACCGCCAGTAGTAGAAGAGAACAGTTGGGATGGAAGCAGCGTCACTTTCCAGAAAAACACAAATTTTTTTCATCCCGGTGACGCTTATTATACTCTACCGATGTCTCCGACATCCCACCATCAAAATGTGAGTGACAAAAACACTAAATGACATTAATTTGACTAACATCACATTTTAGATCCATTACGGTTCTAATACATTACCAGGTAAAGGTCGCGGAAGAGGTAGATCGAATTATGATCAAGATATGCATCCACAAATAGGTGTAGTACCATACGATTCCTTAACTCCAAATACAATTAAAAGTCCTGTAAATTCGAGACCATGCTCACCGCCTATAGGAAGAAGTAGACCTCAAACACCTATTAATGATTATACGGATAATAGAAGAGGAACAAGGAGACATGACGATCCTGGGAGAGGACATGATCGAAGAGATAATAATCATAAGAGGGATTTCCCTCATAGAAGGTTCGTTTAAACATAATAATAAATTGAATAGAAAGT
The DNA here is from genome assembly GCF_026250575.1 of Diorhabda carinulata. Classification (NCBI taxonomy): domain Eukaryota; kingdom Metazoa; phylum Arthropoda; class Insecta; order Coleoptera; family Chrysomelidae; genus Diorhabda; species Diorhabda carinulata. The sequence continues at coordinate 17,274,089 of NC_079472.1, forward strand.
TTAAAACTTTTCTTTTTTAGGGATGGCAAAAATTTCAATAGAGATAGAGACAATTTTAATCATAGGGACAATTACAATTGTAATAGAGATAATTATAGTAATAAGGAGCACTATAATCAAAGATGGGAAGAAGATTATAGAGACTCGCGTAATAAAGATAGGAATAGAGATTATAGAGAAAATCATGGTAATAATAGAAGAGATAGAAACGGTAGAAATAATAGGGATCAAAAAAGGGGAGCCGGTGAGTTGTTTGTTGGTATTATAATGATACAAATACGAATTAATCCTTTTTAGGAGGTGGTAATAGGGACAGATTAAAAGATAATCGTGGGGAAATTGATAAGAGGAATAGGGGTAGAGATCATTTTAATCCTCCAGCAGATATAGTTACTGAAGAAAATTGGGATGACGAACTTAGCCAATCTTCTTTGAAACAGAATCAGGAGATGTTTAATAGAGAAGAAATAGATTTTCGTCTCAATATGGAGTCCGCCATAAACGCTGTGATGCCTACGACATTGGTATGTGACATTATATCCCACATCTAATAGAAAAAAGATATAAGTGCGAAAATTATCGCCATTTTAAAAATTGAATTTGAATTATTTCAATTTTTAAGGGTCGAAGCTTGTTTTGAAAACATAATGCAAATACTAGCGACTATATTAAATAACTAGCGGCAAACCCCGCTTTGAATCGCATTTTTAATGTTATAGAAAATATATAAGGATACATTTTTTATCATAGATACTGTAGATTTTTATTTTCGATATTGAGAGACTTATTCGGCCATTAAATATGAGGTGTATATAGAGTATATCCATATATAGAGTAAACTAATTAGCATTCCAGGTCAATCGAAAAATTTCTATATATTTCCTGGTACATTTTAGATCGTTTATCATAAATTGCACTAATTTTAGAATTTTCTAAGTCATTTTAAAAACTCACTCGAACATTCCTAATCGATCATAATCAATTGCACCCATTTTGGAACTGTATAAACCATTCTGGAGATTTCTAGAACTTTCTTAATCATTCTAGAACTTTCTAAATCATTCTAGAACTCTCTAAATCATTCTAGATCATTCTAGAATTTTCTCGAACGTTCCCAATCCATCATAATAAATTGCACTCATTTTGGAACTTCCTATATCATTCTAGAGACTTCTAGAACTTTCTAATCTAAATCATTCTAGATCATTTCTTGAAAATTCCTAATCGGTCATAAAAAATTACACTCATTTTGGAACTTTACAGATTATTTGTGGAATTTCTGGAATATTCTAAAAAATTACACTCATTTTGGAACTTTACAGATCATTTGTGGAATTTCTGGAATGCTCTAAATCGATGATAATAAATTGCACTCATTTTGAAACTTTCTAGAGACTTCTAGAACACTCTAAATCATTCTAGATACTTTCTCCAACATTCTCCAACATGCTGTATCTGTTACATAAAATGTTCTTATTTAATCTGTTTAATGATTATAGGATTGGAGCGAAGAAGTGGAATTACACGATAGATTGGAATCCGAATATTTGAGCGATGCTTTAACAAGAAGTTCCTCTATAGTTAGTTTACAAGAAGTCGGTGCTACCAAATGTTTATCTGGCAATGTTATTGAACCTTCCATTTCATCGAAAAAATCAAGAAGGTAAATTAAATTACCATAAATCTCAATTTATTCGTTAGTGGAATTTTCTAATTCCAAAATGATTTCATACAATTCGTAGAACTAATATTTCAGCTTAAGAGGGTTGTCTTAAAAGTTTCCAACATATTAAATGAATAATGTCATTTCATCAACTTATAAGTCGATAGACATTTTATCCAATAACTTTAATTTTTTAATGCATTTCCAAGGTGTTCCGAATTTTAATGAAACAGCTCTAACTACTCAATTTAGATACTTAGGGCAGAACTTTTCATATAAGGTGAAGCTATATATACAAGTTTATCAGTGGTGTAGCTTTTACAAATATTTAAACATTATTTTCTTTTAGGCGAAATAGACAAAGGAGTAGGAATAGGTAAGATTTTGAACATAGATAAAGCCTGCTTCATTTATTTTTGTTAACCATTTGCATTCACACTTATAATATTGATTTAAAAACTGATTTAACAAAAAATTTTATTCAATAAGTTAACTTACAGCTTATAAGAAAAAATTGTGAAAACACTATTTACCATAAGTAATTATATTCCAAAGTATAATTTGTGTTACTATTTTGAGGCTACTAAAGTGAGAGTGTGCCATACTGGGAAGGGCAGGGTTATGTGTCAAACAATATTCTCGGATCTTTTATGTTGATTTTTTTCATTTTTTTATATTTGCGCATCTCCTGGACAAAACTCTCACTGATTATACGTGTAGAGGTACTTGGCAATTTACAGTGTGTTCCATAATGGTTGAATTGAAAAAATACATTGGAATTATCTTAATTCTACTCCAATATAAAAACATTTTTTGTTAAATCCATTTTGTGAGATTGAACTTTCGAAACTAACCTCAATCTTTCCGGTAACGGTTTATCAAATAAATTGTCCAACTATTTATTTCAGGAGTAGACAACGAGACGACAGTCATTCAAGAACAAGACACAATAATCGTACTAGAAAAAATTCTACCACGAGTATTGATAGCAGAGATAGTTTTAGAGTATCACGGGAACCTTGTCCAAGTTCTTCTAGAAGAAATTCACGAGATACCAGAGACCCAAGCTACGATAGTTATCACAATAATTCAAGAAACGTCAGCAGAGATAACAGTTGGGATAGGCATACCCAAAGTTAGTATAATCAAAGTTGAAATTAAATTAAACGTTTCTATTCGATTCCTACCTCTTATTTACTAATTGAACACACTATTTATTTATAGCACTCACTATTACACTGTCTGACGTTTCGATAACCAATGACTTGACTCACCTGAATTTTCCTACAAATAAACCTCCCGCGAAAATTAGTACCAGCGGGAAAATCTCCTTGGCGGCAATATATTCATTGAGGTTTTCCCGCTGGAATTAATTTTCGCGGGAGATTTATCGGTGAGAAAATTCAGGTAAGTTAAGTTATTAAATTTTAGTTTACCTTGAGTCTCTGAAGACGATAACTTGGTTATCAAAACACTCATATCAGACAGTGTAATTATGTGTTATGGTGTAGTGTGGGTGTAATCAGTGTGTTCAGTACCTCTAATTTTTTTAATATAATAATAAACTGCAGTTACAGAAAATTGGAGACAAGAAATCGAAAGAAAAAGAAACGAAAGCGAAAAAGATATCACTAATGTAGATACTAGTACTAAAAAGGCAGGTGTCATAGTACTACCTCAACAAAATAACGAAGTTAAAAAGCCTATACCAACTTTAGTAACACAAGATCATCCAAGGTATTATCATTTTTTTTTATGAATTATATTTATTTTATTGATCTATTTATCAGGTATCCCGATAATCGGCGATATCCAGGACAACAAAAGAGCTTATACGATCCCAACAATCCCAACAAACCTATAATAGTAAAATCTGCAAGTACTAGAGTGAGCGTACCCGGTTTTTCTGATAACAACGAATCCGTACCGCCGCCTCAAATGTATACCACCGATCAATTCGGCAACATCCGTCCTCCTTGGTACGACGAAACATCGGATTCCTTCAAATCCTGTCATTATCCTGATCTTTTGAGGGATATTAAAAGAGCTGATAACGAATTACAATACGTTATCAAAAGAGGTTTGCTTTTGTTACATTGGGATCAAGTCGATCAATTGAGGTGTTTTTTAAAAGAGGCTTTGGAATATTTAATTTGCAAGTCTATTAAATTCTGTCAGACGGAAAAAGTGGAACAACATTTTTGGAATATACTGTATCACAACATAATCGAAATTACTAGGAAGGCTATAAAGGATGACCACGAAAACAAGGAAAAATATAAAGGTCAGTAATGATTATATGAAATATTTTTCCATTACAATGTTTATTTGTGGGTGCTTTTGTGCAAAGAAAAAAATAGCATAGTTCTATGGTTCAGTTCATCAAAATAGTCGTAATTGCATTACAAAGTGTAGTTCTATAATTCAGATAATGAAAATAGTGATAATTTCACTAAATTGTAGTTCTATAGTTCAAATCTAGTAATAGTTATTATTTCCCTATAAATTGTAATTCTATGGTTCATATAATCGAATTAGTCGTAATATCACTAAAAATTGTAGTTCTATGATCATATCATCATAATAGTGAAAACTTCACTATAAATTGTAGTGCTTTGGGCCGGATTATCAAATTAGTTGTAATATTTCTATAAATTGTAGTACTAGAGATCAGATCATCAGATCAATCGAAATAACCTTAATTTCACTATAAATGATAGTTATATGGTTCATATAATCGGAATAGTTGTAATTTCTCTATAAAATGTACTTCTATGTTCAATTAAATAGTGGTAATATCACTGTAAACTGTAGTTCTATGATTCTGATCATCAAAATGGTGACAATTTCACTATAAATTGTAATTCTATAGTACAGATCATTGAAATGATAATATCACTATAAATAGTAGATCTATGATACAGATAATTGAAATAGTGATACTTTCACTATAAATTGTAGTTCTATGGTACATATAATTGAAATAGTGAGTTTTCTGTAGTATGTCAACTACTTTTATGTCCTTTTGTATGTTGTTTTGTCAGCTAATTTGATTCTCTATTGAGTATTCTTTTGGAACACACTCGTAACAACTTAAAACAGTCCAGAATATTTATGAAAAAAATAACTTTTCTAGTATTATTAAAATATTAATTTATACAGTGGAATCTCTAAAATTTGAACTTTGTGAAGTGGAAAAAAATGTCGTTTCTTTTCGTTAAAAACTCTGTATCTCGAATTATTTAGGTTTTGTATCATGGAACAAAATGAGTAGACATTTTAGTATATATCAAAATATGAAGTATCTATGGGTCACTTCTGAAATTATTTCAAATTTTGATAATATGGTCTTTCCGAGAAAACAACTGGCAAATGCCACGACGAATTTCGAATTACATTGGAAGATAGTCATGCTCACTCTTTTATCAATATCAAAATTACTGGTCGTTGAACATCACGTTCTTCAGAAGAAATGTAGTTCAATATTCTTCAAGGCATTAGCCAGGAAAGTAGTTCTTTGCTCAGAGATATCACATTATCAAATTAGGTGATAAATATATATTTCATATTTTAAATTATATTCGACGCATCTTGTATATCACCAACAAGTTCATATTATCGCCGACTATGGCTAGATTTTATTTCACTGATGGTTCGCAGTTGTAAGTAAAGATTGCGTTAGATAGCGTTTGCTGAGAATTGTTTATCCGAACAAAATAGTAAAGCTCGTTGGTGTTGTCTTCAGTTCGGATTAGAGGATGTTACGCCGCTCTGATGTGACGCAAAAACGTGCAAACTAGTTAGCGGTTACGCTTCTCTTCTTGCAATTGCGAGCCATGATTATATCAAATTAACTTTCTTCAGAGGAGATTTAATACAATATTCGTCAAGGTTTTAGCGAGGAAAGTAATTGTTTGCTTCTATGAAGAACGGCAACCCATATTTTCGAATATTGAAATTCGAAATGATTTCTGAGGTTAAAGTGTCTTGAAATGAACGATTTTTTTAGGTTTGTTGTTAAACTTGATAGACGAAGGTACCAAATACTATGAAAGATTAATATCACTGTTGGAAAAAACGTTTGATTTCAAAGTGAGCAATTATCTAAAAGAAAATATGGTTTCTCACAAAGGTTTGGGGTTGGTAGGAATGGCGTTGATATCGTGTCAAAAATTATTTTTATTTTTGGGCGATTTGGGAAGGTATCGTGAAGAGGTCAATGAAACATGCAATTACGGAAAATGCAGACAGTGAGTACAATTATTATTTACACGGTTAGCGAATTTTGAAATTTTCTCTTTTTCTTTTTCAAGGTGGTACATCAAATCACACGAAATTAACCCTAAAAATGGGAAACCTTATAACCAACTGGCAATTTTGGCGGTTTATGCTGTAAGATTAATTTTTTTTTTATTATTTTTAATCACGCTGTTGGTTATTTATTTTCATTGTTGTAGAGAAGGAAATTGGACGCTGTTTATTACTATATGAGGAGTTTGATGTCTTCCAATCCGGTCCCATCTGCATGGCAAGATTTGATATCGTTATTTGACGAAAACAGAAGAAAAGTAAGTTTATATAATTGTTAATTACTGAATTAATTAAATTATCAAAAGTGTCTTTATACTGAATACTCTTATTTCGTTATAATTAAATTTTCGGAGGATGGATCATCAAAATTATTCTGATCAATGAGTGACACTTAGTTTTACTTAAATAGATTGTATTTATTTTTTAATCAACAGCTGTGGTACTCAAATAATTTCAATTTGAATCAACTATATTTTTCTGATTTCTTAAAAATGTTTGAAGGATTTTTATTTAAATGAAGTTTTTTTACATGCTGCTATTTACATCAGTATCATCAATTGTGTGTATGTATGTTTATAAATTTATTCTTTAGTTTAGAAATTATATTTTTAGGTAGTTCGTTCGATTTATATGATTAAAATATTGTAACACACTGGGAGTTTTGCCCTTCATTGTGTTCTATCGTTAGCCTCGTTTATAGCCATCATCGATGGTTTTTTAAACATAGCTTAGATCAGTTCAAAATAATTAATAACTTAGGAATCATATCGGAAAATTACAAGTAAACTGGGGAAATATCAATTGAGCAACTTATCCAGTATTGTTCAAGGTTTCTTTATATCAATGTTATTGTTTTTTATTGGTACCTGTGAAGACTTTCAATTATCCTATTATTATATTTTTAGTACGAACAAGGCGAAAAGAAACGCAGAGAAGAAAGATTGGAAAAACAACGTCTTCAAATGAAACAAAAAGAATCCGAAGATTCGAATAACACCCCCGGTTCGTTGAGAAAAGAGACTTGGATACATCCCGAAGGAGGTAGACGAGTTTACAGAACTACCAAAGCTAATATCGAACAGAATTATTCCGACGACGAAGATCTTTCGGCTTTGAGTAGCGTTGAGGTAACAATTGAAGCAAAAATTTATAATGAAAACTGAAATGAATTTTTTTTTTCGTTTCAGGTTAACAAACGATTCGTTATAACTTATTTACATGTACACGGGAAGCTTATAACTAAAATCGGGTGAGTAGGTGATGAGTGAGCTAAAAAGTTATGTAATAAGTGCCAAAATCGTCAACATCTGATAAACGTACTAAAAGATAGAGTAATTGAGGGTAGTGAATGTAAATTCTCAGAATAAGTATCGAGGATGGTGAAGGTGTATCACGATAAAAAAAGTTCGATTCAAAACGTCTCGCCCGGATTCGCGTAGGTATGGAACAATGAGAAGATAGAGGGGTGCAGGTATTTTGATTTTTACTAAAACGTGTTCTAGGTATATCCGAGAGGTTTAATTTAATTGTATACTGTTAAAAAGGTTACAAAAAAAGGAAACTTGGAATTCCCGGGATCAGGGATGGAAGGTTTACTGTTTTATTTCGAAAATGGTTTTCTATTTTAGGGTAAGCCGTCACTGTAATTGATTAAATTTTTGTTTCAGAATGGAAAGTTTTCAAGAGACGGCTATGCAGATGCTGAAAGAATTCCGCGCCCTTTTACAACACTCACCAGTTCCCATCCCTTGTAATAGACTACTCCAATTACTGGCTCTCAATATGTACGCCATTGATACCACTCAACTTAAGGGTGAGTCATTACCTTTTTTTTAATCACACGCTTTTGACTTTAATGGTTTGGTGCTGGAATCATTATTATAATCATTAGATTTGATTCAATTCGAGTTTTTGTTACTTATAGGGTGATCCAAACATAAAGTATAATTTTGTTTTAACATAATGAACGAAATAAAAATTTATACATACGAGGTGTCGTTAAAATATACAGTGAATTTATTGTGATAGTAGCAATTATTTTAACTGATATGACTCATCCGAGTTTTAATTGGAACTACCACTACACCAACACTCACAATCAAACTGTCTGAAGATGAAGTCTTAGTTATTGAAACGCGCGTTAGACAGTGTAATTGTGAGTGGTTAGTGTAGTGGTACTGTAAACAGTGTGTTTGAGAATATGCCTTATGTGTTGAGATAAGGGGTGATACGTTTAGTGAAATTGTGAAAAAACTCATGAAATGTGTAAATTTGTCTATGGTGGTAGTTTCCATGTTTAAAATATTAACGATAAACGAAATACTGAAAAGTGGAACCAGAAATAAGAGTGTATCAAAAAGGCTTTCGACAAGGAAAATCAACTGTTCATACTATAAATTCAGTGATCGAAAAAAGCTATGAGCAGCAGAAGATCGGAATGCAAATCTATTAATCAACTTCAAACAAGCTTTCAACAAATGAGTTGGTATTCCTGGAACCATTGGTGATATTCATATTGATACACACTGTTTACACTACCACTACACCAACACTCACAATTACACTATACAATTCGACTGAAGGTAAACTGTGAACTTGTCTCTGAAGATGATAACTTGGTTATCAAAATACTGCTATAAATAGTGTGTTCAGTATGAATATCACATACGGTTCTAGGGATTCCAACTTAGATGTCGACTGTAAACCAGTTTCTGAAGACGATAACTTGGTTATCGAAACGCTCATATCAGACAGTGTAATTGTGTGTTGGTGTAGTGCTATAAATAAATAGTGTGTTCAGCATTCAATAGTCTAAAAAGGAGGACAATTAAAATGGACATGGGGCAACTGAAAGTACCATAAAAATTTGATAAGATTGTGTTAAATTCTAGGGAAAGATTGATGACAGAAGAAGGATCATCCGAGGAATTTGGAATAAATGTGAAGGGTAAGTAAGTAAAGGTGATGGATTCTCGGCGGTTTTGTTTTGTTTAGAAAAAATCCTCATAGGTTGAGTGTATTTTTTTTTGGAAATTTACAATACTAATAATTAGAACTTGAAGAAATATTTTATTTTTGACAATAAATCGAACTGAAAAGTGGAAAATAAATATAGTTTAAGGGGGTAATCTGATTTAGAAGCCCAAATTTTAGGCATTTTTGTCATTTACGTAGAAAAATTTCTAGCATCCATTGTGTTATTTGATATTTATTGAGTCAGAATTTCAATAAATTAAAGGCGGGTAAAGTGGGGGCTACAAAAAAAAACGGTGCACCCTACTTGACATGATTCCAGTTCTTGTAGTGATCTGCAACAAAAAATTTTTAAAAATTCTTAATCTGTCGGTATCATTTAGACTGTAGCAAAAAAAATCACAAAATGGCGTCGACATGAAATTGTACAAATTCAGCGATTTACCGGAGATTTTCGAATCGCGCACACTTTGGCTTTTAGTAGACACAGCGTCGAGTAAATTTAGAAGATTCAAGAAAAAAAATTGAATATTTGATCGATAAATACAAATTATATATAAATCGATAGTTTTTTTTGTAAATTAAGGGAATGTCAAGAGTATTTTCTACTATTATTATAAATCTACGTATCATTATAAAAATTATTTTATTTTTAAACTTAAATAAACCTCTTCTCAATTTTGATTTATTATATTAATCACAAATTTTCTTGATTCTATTTCTATGTTACATTTGATCGAAAATATACGATTTGTTAGTGAATTTAATCACCTCTCGATCTTCTTACGTAAAAGGATAAATTGAATAATAAATGCGCAGCGCAAAAATTTCCTTCGGGGCATCATTTTCATCGTCATTATCGCAATCCAAATCTCGATAGTGTTTTTTTTACCACAATTTAAGCGAGCTATCATCTCTGACGTCTGTTATTTTCCGGAACGCAAAGCGTCACTAATAACGCCATTTTGATTTATCGAAGCGCTTTATACGTCTCTTAAAGTGTCTTATCCAAGGATTGGTGTCTCGATACACAACCGCGTTCCGATAATTTGCTTACATTTGCAATTTATATTTTTGACTTTAGGCGTCGTTAGTAATCGAATTGGTTTAATTGAAATTCTATTGAATTCCCGTTTGTTTTTAACAGAATTGCTTGAGAACGGTTCATATCTATAAAACGAGGACGCACCAATAAGTTCTTTTATAAAACACATTTGTGGGTGTACGAGTTTTTGAGCTTTTTCTTTTATCCAGCCTCCACGAGGGTTGCTTCTTGAGTTTTGAGATATGGCAACACTGATGTGAATATGTCAAATTTGACATTACCGTCATAAAGTTTGACATTTTTAATGGTGAACGTATTCAGAACGTGGATTAAATCAACTGCAATGTTGCCCATTTATTCTATTTCGACTCGAATTCAATCGCATTAGAGGATGAATTTCTTGAAGGTCGTCTAAAATATACTGTTGTGCCAGAAAACATAAATGCCATGTGTAAACTGATATTATAAGATCGTTATGTGACATACTGTGAGATTCTAGGGATTTTCGGAAATTATAACCCAGGTTCAGGTAGATCACCTAACAGCTGATTTCGGATCCTAACCCAAAACGATGCGGCAAACTCATCTTTAACTTGGTTTGGAAAAAATTTAGGTTATAAATTGGAACTTGGAACGAAAACTTGAAAAAAGTGGTCTTGAAAAAAAATGTTTTCTACTTCCGCAAACTTCCAACCACATGCCTTGCGATTTATTTATAGTTATCGCAAAGGCCAGACGTACCGCAAATTGTAAACGTTTAAAATCGAATGCTAAATCCGTTGAAAACATCGATATAAGGGGGGTCAAGACATCTTCTTCTTTGTACTTTCCCTTTATGGGCTTAATGACGTTATTCATCAACTTTTCAATGGTCAGGCTTGTTCCATTGCACAGTCGAGATTGACTAATGTTACGCAACATGATGACAAATGATCCTAATTTCAACTGAGGTGGAAATCCGGGCAATTCCAGTGAATTTAAAAACTCCGCGGGATAGTTGACTACGTCATCCTGGTTAATAACGGTGTCGACTGATTTGAAGGAAACCAACTGTCCCGGAACAAAATTCTGATTGGTCGCATCTCTTTTTTGCTCGTTCATCCAGTCAATTATGGTTATTGAACTGTTGCGCTTTCTCTGGGAAATCACGGTGAAGGAGCTCCTCTTTTGAGTCTGTGATATGATAGAAATCTGTGGATAATGTGATGATTCTGGTCGAGATGTCCATTGCGACCAACAACTGCTTCGCAAACACATTTGCAGTTTCATCTTGTTGCAAAAATACTCGCATGTTAGCAGTGAAGTGTCACCATCACAAAAAAAACACCAAAAAAATAAAAAAGAAACACATATCTTGGAATGTCACTATCACAAAGCTTAGCACGTAGCGGAAATCGTCAATCACAAAGATAGAAGGATTCACTCTTCGTCTGAGGTATCGATCGACATAGAGGATGGATAGACATATTAGTTGGTTATCAAATGTCGAATATTATGGTTGCGTTCAGAAATTTAATTCGTGACCAAATATCAAGAAAAAACAAAATTGTTTTTATTCAATTCCGAGCACTTTCATATTTATTCACCTTTTAAATCTTCTCTGAACTTCTACAAATAATTCACGATCCAAATTTACCAAATCGGTCCAGCGCTCTCGAGTTTTATCGAGACTAACGAACAGCACTTCATTTTTATTTGTATAGATTTCATATGTTTATTTCCGTCTATCAAATTTCATATTCTGTTTTTTTAAAAAGAAAAAATGTCATACGATATTTGAGTAACGTCGTATGGAAGTTACAAATACGGTCCTGGCAATACATAATGGCAATGTCTTGATTCTTTTCTTTTGTCTGCTAATGTAGCTTTCCAAGAACACTTCACTTTGGTGCATCTTTTTGTAACAACAGAATATTTAGAAGCGACCTCCCGCGGGATTGGAAACAATGTTCGTTTATTAGAATTCGTAATTGGACATGTGCGCCAACAAAATGAAAAGATTTATTAAACGAGACGATCAGTTTTTCGATTGTTTCTTTTTTTATAATTACTTGGATATAGAGGATCAATTATCTGGTTGATCAATAAGTTTTATCGGTCGATAACATTAACAAGATTTTATAATCTGAGAAAGATTTATTATTCTTGTATCTTAGTACACTCGGTTCAACGATGTGTTGTGAAAGACAGTCGAATTACGCTTTCATGGCTCTCTTTGTTCGCAACAGTTTGTACTTTATTCATTTCTACGATGGGTTCTTGAGCCGTGTAAGATCGTGTGTTATCTTGATGACAAATTACTATTTTTTCTGTGACGGCTATAAAGTTTGACATTTTATCTCTGTTGGCAAGTAATAAAATGTCATTTTATATGAAATTTCTATTTTCTCCGGGAAAAATGAGTACTTTTTCCATATAAACAAAAGTACAATTATTAATGCTGCTATCACAACTCCCGTTGATGTACTTGGTCGCAAATCCGACCTAAAAATCGCCAAAAACGAAATTGCCACGAAAATGTGTAGTCATGCTAACATACATTTACAATGCAATTCTAATACTCGGATACTGGACAAAATCATATCAAGTTGCACAAATCATATTGATTAGTAAACCAGGCAAAGACTCAACTAACATGTCGTCTTACCGTCCAATAAGCCTTCCACCTACAATGTCCAAGCTCCTTGACGATCTACCCAATTTCCACAAGAATGGATCCCTTGCCATCCGACATTTAAACAAGTCCACCGACTCACGCAGAAATAAAAAAAGCCCTGGAAAACACAGACTACTGCTCTGCTGTTTTCCTCGATATCGGACAGGCTTTTGGCAGAGTGTAGCATCACGGGTTGCTATACAAAATATATATATACAACTCTTCCACCAAACTACTACCCACTTCTGAAATCTTACTTAACCAACAGAACCTTCCAAACAAAAGTTAATGAGGAAAAGTACGAGCTATAGTAGCAGGGGTGCCACAGGGTAGCGTACTAGGTTCGCTATTTTACATACTGTATACATCATATATATCAAAGACCAGTATACAATAATAGGAACTTTTGCTGACGACAGTCATCTTTTCTACTGATCAAGAACCACGAAGAACAGCAAAAAATGTTCAGACTTAACCAATTACTAGATTGGCTACAAAAATGAATATGCAGATTGTTGTAAATACTTGGGAATCCATCTAGACAAAAAACTTAACGTTAAAATCCAGTCTCACTTGAAAACAAAGTTCTTATCTACAAATCTTTCTTTCCAAATTGTTGACAGTTATTTTTCTGAAGATTCTTGTCTCCTTTTAGCCTGTGTTCTCCCGTTGCCCAATCGCTGCTGGTTAATTCGAGAATCAGTCTGATGGTTGGGCTCTGCTTGTTCATCTTCCTCATCGTGTCTGAATCAGAGGAGGGAGGTTGCTGTTCCATAGTCTGGCCCGTCGATTGTGTATCAGTTATGACATATCCTACTTCGTTCTTTGCATCGCAGGTTCTAGAGGATTTTTGTGGCGAAGTTTATCATTTAATTTATCTTCAAAGCTAAACTTAGACCTTAGACCAAAGTCTTAGGTGTTATGCCTTGATCCAGCTCGGCTTTCGTTTCATGTCGGTATATCTCAAATCTTTAACATACAAAAATGACATTCGACTATTCCGCCGGAAAATCCTCGAACTCCAGAATGCATCTGTTTTAGGTGGTTGCGCTGTGTTTACTTATTCACATTCCCTTGGCACAGTTTCCCACGTCTTTCGCCATATTTGCATACTCGCCTGTCTCTCCTCAGATTTGATATGGTGTGCAACTCCATTGTCGTTTCTTGTTCGGCGTTAGATGCACTTCCTTTTCTCAGCTAATTGTTCAACTGGCAGCTACCTCGGCGGCCGTTGAGAGTTTAATGTTTTTACAATTCAAGACTAGAGCCAAAATATTTCTCATGCTGCCCAAGGCTTCTGCTGAATACCAAATTAGATGTATAGGAAGGGGAGGCATATCTAGTTGGCCTCTCAGATCTGACTTATTTCCAAAATGGAAAATATTGTGTGATTAGGAACATATTGGCATCTCTACTTCTTTGTTGCTCCATTGTCTTTAGACCTCAAAAAAGGGTCCCGTTAACGCAGGACCTTACTAAAATACAACGATATTTATGGGATATTTAGATTTATTACAAGCAATGGATCGTTCATTTATACATATTGACAAGAAAAAACAAATAATTTCTGTATATCCGATTGGTATCTGTTCGATTTGTGTTATACAAAATGTATCGGAACCGATTTCGAGATGTACACACGTTACATATTTAACTTTACCGCAAAGATATATTATGCAGGAAAGTTTGTGTAACTGCGACTTTTATTTAATAAATTTAACGGTACCGTCTGATACTTGCGGATGAATCAGCACCACTTTTGCTGTTCCTCTTTCTCTCTCTCTTTCTCGATATTTTACTACCAGGAAGAATTCAACGTTTCTGACGTGATTATCTTTATCTACGTCTGCCAGAAAATATGAAGACATGCCACGTTCTATTTCTAAAAATAGGCGAGAATAAGAAAGAAAAATAAAATATCTAATATCTGATACAGTGCAAGGCTATAGAGGATCCCAAAATATGACGGAATAAGGTCATTTATCTCTAAATCAAGTTACATCCCTAATTAATGCCGAAAATTTCGAAAAAAATTGATTTCTTTGCAACACTTTAACCTAAAAATATCAAATTTGGTACATTGTATAAGGGCATTAAGTAATGATCAGTAGAAGAAGATCGAACTATTCTTGAGGGACCAAATTTTTCAGATGTTTGTGATTTAAACATTTTTTGCGTGTCGATTATTCTCTATGCGGTTCTGTTTTCTTTTCCTTGATGTCCATTCTACTCAGGTCCTCCTCTACATCTTTTAATCACTTCGATCTTGGTATTCCTCTTTGTTTATTTCCTAGATTCCTTTATAGTATTGACAAAGCTAAGGTTTCCTCGCCTGTTCTTCGCAGATGCTCTTGTGATCTGATTATTTTCATCAATCTTGATTGGTTCCTAATATTACTCTTATAGTCTTTCTTTCCGCTATTTTCAACTCTTAGTCTTTCCTTTTTGTCATCATCATTTTCCTCTTCTTATTTTGATTTTTAACATCTTGCACGATACGCTCTATAAACTGCTAATATTTTTTCTTTTATTTCCGATCTTCGTTCTCCATTACTGTTGTTCACTTTTTGAATTGCTTGCCATACTTCGTAATTTCCATTTATTCTTCCTCCTTTGTCACTTTCTTTATCATACTTTTCTTGTCGTCTGCTATCATTTGATCCCCCGCCGTTTCTTATGTTTCCTTTCTTTATATTTTTTGTCTAGCAGACAGTGTATCTCTTGTCTGGCTCCTTTATTGATTGGGAATTTTTAAGTTTCTTTTTTACTCGTCAGGACACTTGCTTTTGATTCCTCCGTAGTCATTGCGATAACTTTCAGTTTCGTTCTCACCCCTTGGTCTTTAGGAGTCTTAGTCAACTTTTCCGCATTGATTGAGTCACAAGCTTGTTAGAAATCGATAAACAGCATTTTATTTAATTGTTTGTATTGCATCTATTGTGGATTTATCTTATTCATAAAGCCACATATCAAAATTTAATACAATAAATAGAACTGAAAATTTTACATTTGTCTGGTTTCTAAAGATGGCAGTCAACGTGTTAAACAAAAGCCGTAGATTTGGAAACGGAGACGTTAATATCAGTTATCACACAATTTTATCCCTTGCCGTTGGTAATTTTTATCCACAACTCTGTAGTTAAACAAAATATTGGCGTGTAATTTTTCCGAAATTCCAAATGATCGGTTATAAAATTTAATATCAAAAAAAAAAAAAATTCGAAACGCCAATGCGACGGGGTATTTTATCGAACCATATCGATTTTTTTTTTCGTTCTTTCTATTTTTGAATACCACGTTGAAAGACATGTCTAATTATATATGACTTGGTGGATGAATCAATTCTATAGAAATTTGAAAACGAACAAGATGGAAAGAAAAAAAAAAGACCTGTCTCCAGGTAATGACAACTTGTAAGTGATTGGCCGTCTGCGTAAACGAATAAAAAAATAATAATACTGATTATACGTGGAGAAACGGAACGTGGATGACGACGCAAAGGATTTTTCATCAATATAAAATAATCAGTTATAAGAATCACAAGAGTTTTGGAAATAAGTAACGACACCAAAAACGAGTTACGGGTGAAAAAAAAATCGATTATTATCGAACGCTCGATAATAATAAATGAGTTATTTTGTATTAATATTGAATGTAAAGGGTGTCTCAACCAAAATGCACCATGTTAATTGTAAATGAAACAAAAAGTTTTCAGAGAATTATCTTAATATTTTTTATAATGATAGAATGATCTAGGTGTTTCACAATTAGGTGTGAAACAAAATATCGGCCAAATGCTCGCCACGGATTCGGTGGCATACCTCTATCCGATGGTCCATATTTTCAATGACTTTGAGACATAATTGAGGTTCAATGTCGTTAATGTGCCGAATTATCTCATCCTTTAGCTCTTGAATTGTTCTTGGCTTATTGACATACACTTTTTCTTTCAAATATCCCCAAAGAAAAAAGTCTAACGGTGTCAAATCACATGGTCGTAGCGGCCAATTAACATCGCCACGACGGGAGATAACACGACCATTGAATTTCTCGCGCAAAAGAGCCATTGTTTCGTTGGTTGTGTGGCAAATGTCACAATCCTGTTGGAACCATATATCGTCCAGGTCCATATCCTCAGTTTCTAGCCACAAGAAACCCGTTATCGTGTCGCGATAGCGAAAACCAGTAATTGCTTGACCGACTTCATTTTCGAATAAGTACGGCCCGATGACGCCGCCAGCACCAAACAGTCACTCTTTGGGGATGCGTCGACTTTTCAACAATCACTTGTGGATTCTCATTTGCCCAAATGCGGCAATGCTGCTTGTTAACAAATCCACTGAGATGAAAGTGTGCCTCGTCGCTGAAGATGATTTTCTGTCTGCTCAACCAACCATTCGGCGTATTGACGACGCTTGAAATGATCAGCAGGTTTCAGCTCTTGAGTCAATTGAAGCTTGTAAGCGTGTAAATTCAAATCTTTATTCAAAATTCGCATCGGTGATGTTCGTGAGATGTTTAATTGTTGGGCACGACGACGAGTGGAGATTGACGGCTCTTCTGCCACACTATCGCGAATAACAGCAATGTTTTCCGCAGAACGAACGAGGCGAGCATGCACAGGTGTTTTCACATTTCGTACAGACCCGGTTGTTGACACATTTGGTCGATTATGTTGACCAAAAAAATCACGAAGTGCACGAAATGCACTTGATTTGAACGCCCATTTTCGTAAAAGGCTTCAATAGTCTTAACGCGCTGCTCAATTGTGTACCTCTCCATGGTTGTATTTGTCAAACATTGAAACAAAGAAATGTCAAATTAAGTTGGGCAAACAACCTGACGTTAAGGTGCGACTCACAATTATTATCGTGCATTATAGTTGGACCACCTTTTATAATAAATATGAAACTTGTTATCTATCGATGGTGTGTGTATATAGACCCAAAGGATCTATTGAGTCCCCCTTTCTTGCTGCGATACTGGAGAACCTAGCGTTCACAGCTGATCCATCAATCACACTCCTTTTAAAAAGTCTAGAATGACGGATGGCTTTAATTGCCATAGATCTTCGTCTTTTATTTCATTCAACAGAATGCATTCACTGCGTCTCAGCCCAAGTAGGTTATCCCAAGAATTAATACTACTTCTATCTTTTTCCTTCCACTTCGGTGTGCCCTGGAATATTTAACTTTATTTTTCTTACTTAATTCGTTCAATTTTTCTAAGCAATCCCAAACGAATGATCTCCTGCTCACTTTAGTTCATCTCTAGATTGAATTGGACACATTTTTCAATTGCATAAATTTCTGCTTGAAAAATAATTGGTGTGTTTGGTTCTGGACTGGTGCAATCCCATTCCAGTATCGATGGTAGTATCAGGCAAGGGTTTTATGCCTGAATTTTTTCAATAATGCTAAAATGATGTTCATCTATCTATATCTTCAAAGTTCAATTCATTTGATTAACTTCTTATTAGTTAGCTCCGGGTTTTGTCAAATTCGAAGAACGATTGGAATGTTCGGTTATTTTTATTTTATTGATATTAATCCCAATGTTTGGTTTATACTTATTGGACACTTTTTGTACCACATTCCTGGTTTCTTTCGATAGGGATTTGGGGTCTAAAACAATAGATTTGTTTCGGTATTAGGTGCTTTTTTGCTTAACATCTTCTTTCAATAGCAAGATACCCCACTAGAGAATGCTACAAGTGATACTTCTTCACCTTTCAGTAAAGGGATGTTAATCTAGACAGAAAAATTAGTGTAGGAATCTGATAGATAATGCAATAATTCGATGTGATTATCCTGAGTGGACTCATAAATTTCTTTTTATACCTTTGCATGAGACTAAGAAAGATACAGCTAGTGGGTTGACTATGTAAGCGAGCAGTACCAGACTTACATAATTGAGATGCAACCATCAACATATCTCAGGAACGCATTATATTGTAGCTACAACTTATCTAACAATCCACGTTAGATGCGATATTAGGGTCGTTGTTTGGTGAATTTGTGGTGCGGGATTTAAGGTGGACAAATGTTTGGGCAATTTAATTAGACAGTTGATGGAGGAAGACTTTTTGCGAAATGAATTGCCACTTCTTTTAGAAGAAATCCCGTTTGTCATTCGTCGGGACATGTTCTTACAACATGATGTTTGACCGACACGTTATTCCATATAGCACTGTCGGATTTTTCCTTATGGGTGCATATAAATTGGATGATATCTGGTCTCGAGATTGGGAAGATTTGGAGAGAAAAACCGTTGTATTTAGATAATTCATTTAAATGTACTACGCAACAATCTTAATTGTTTTTTTTTGTTGGTTTCATTCGGAGAACGGCCATATCTTGATTATTTTAAATAACTCTTCGGGATATCGGTTAGCAGTGCCCGAAAACGGGCCTAATTAAAAACACCGTTTTTCGAACCAGATGCTTACATACTCAGTTTGAATTGTAATTATATTAACATCTCGAATTCGCCAGAGATAAGATCAACCTCATTAACGGGTTATGGTGTTTCTTAATCACAATTGATGGGTGTTCGAGTTGAATGAGAAACCAAAAAATTTGAGAGTGTGAACAAATCATATTTTGGCTGGATTCTATCATAAAATTCTAATGATTCTTTTAAAAGGACAACCAGTATAATATTTAAATTACAATCCTTTCCGTTTACTAAAAGAAAAATAGAAGAGTTTTTAGATCGCATGTTTTATAAAAAAAGAGTTAGATTTACATAATACATAATATGATACGAAGGCATGTATGCGTGAAAAAAATATTTTTACTTCTAATCTTTTTGGAAATATTGAAGTCAAGTTCCTGATCAAAACCAGTAATACAGATTATTAATTAATAGAGTAAAAAAAAACAATGCAATGAACATTCATGTCAATGTAGAAGATGTTTAAAATTCTCGCTGTAAATATGCTAATCTGGTATGGAAATGTCTGGTACCGTTACTCAAAATCTCAGGCGTGTTTGATCTAATTGTTCGTTGAGGGCTTTAGTTTTGTACATATATCCTCACAAAAAGAAATATAATGGCGTCAAATCAGGAGATCGCGGTGGCCATTCTCTCGATCCCTATCCAGCGTCTTGGAAAAATTTGGTTCAGATACTGCAGGATATTGGTAATGGAGCGATGGTCCATTTTGCTGAAACCCCATTATAATCGGAGGATTCGTGGGTTAGCTTGATGAGGATATAAGTTTGTCAAAATTGTCACATTATTTTGGAACAGTTGTAAATATTTCCCTATATGCAAGTTGTCATCGATGAAAAAGGAATCTACGATAAGATTTCCAATAATTCCTGCTTAAACATTTAAACATTAATCATCATTTGATTTATTATGGGTTGTCCTATAAAGTATTGGGTAGCAGAGACAACTCCAGAAATGTTAAAGGAAATCCCCAAAACTGTATGAGAAGGCTGTGCGCAAGATGGGTGCCGCGTTTTCTCACAAAAGATGTGTCTATCAAGTATTTGGCAATGTTTCACAGATGTTCATAACCATGGATGAAACGAAATAATTGACTGAAAAGGGAGAACCGGCTCCAAAGAAGACAAAGACCCTTCCATCTGCAGGCAAGGTCATGGCGTCGGTTTTTTGGGATGCGCGTGGGATAATTTTCAATGACCACTTTGGAAAAGGTAAAAGTATCAACGGCAAATCAATGCGGCAGCTGTCATATTTGTTATTGCAAAGGCCAACATTAACGAATTAAAGTTTGAATTGCTACCTCATACACTCTATTCACCAGATTTAGCCCCCTCGGATTATTTTACAGCAATGAAGAGGTGATGTCGGCAGTTAATGGCTATTGAATCACGCTGGGAAAAGTGTATGGAGCTAAAAGGAGTTTTTTGTGTATATACTACATAGAATTACGTAGTTTATAAATGGCGCATTTCTAAAGTGGAAAGTGACAAACTTGGCCAATAAATTGTCAGATAATTGTTTATAACAAATTAACTATATAAAGGAAAAATTCTAAGTACTTTCAAACTCGATGCATTTTTCAAGATATACTCAAAATTGCATCTCTGAGTCATGACTAAAAAAATGCAATATTGAGATAAACGTGTTTGAAATTTTGCATTGTAGAAACTTACAATCCCAGCTCTGCAGAGGAGCAATTCCTATATCAGGGCCAACTCCAACAAACCCTCCTTTTATCAAAATTTCCTTTATTCTACCAAAAAAAACCATCCATCGAATCTCTTTCTCTCTCTTGTGCGATATCTGCACCATATTATTGGTCTTCCATGTTATCTTCCTGCTCTTTCGTTTGTTTTTTCCACTTGATCTTTCGCTTCTTGCTTCTTTTATCCTGTTTGTTGATCTTCAGACATATTTCGAGATGTACGGGTCGATTAATTGCCTTCATTCCTAACTTATGTCGATTCAATGGTCTTCTTCGAGATGTTGAAAAACGACCCTTTTGTTTTATTCTTCTCACTGTATACCACTTTATCATTCATCTTTAAAACAAATCAATAATAAGACGGGGTAAAATAAATGAGTAGTCACTGAATCATAGAGAATAACGATTGTTTATCGACTAGCGTGTGTCTCAATTGCTGGAATGTGCCTGCCTGAAAGAGGCGTTCGACAAGTCTAAACGCGACTAAGACTAGTTAGGACACAAATATTATCAGTTAACATCTGCCGTAGCTCACGAAATGAACCAGACGACTAAAATTCGAAAACTCGGAACATCCTTTTTGAGTTTCCAAACTAAAATCCAATAAAATCTATTGTTTGAAAGTTCTAAGGATTAAATAAAGTTTCGGGGGTGGTAAATTTATAGTAAAAAACCCTGTACATGAAATATTAGAAACTCAATTAATTTATGATTTTTTTTCTAAATTCGTAAACAATTTAGTATCATAAATGGTTTCCAGTCCACACCCATTTAATTGGATTTAATCTACAGTGTTTAAAGAGAATTTTTTGTACTCGTTTTTTTGGTTCTGTCGAAACCTGACCCTTGTATCATTAGCAATGTCCCGTTGTAACAAAGGATTTTTTTTCAAGTTCGGCTAATCGAACTATCTCAAAAATTTGATTAAAATTCCCCGATTAAGTGGGTTGATCGATCATTATTATTTATTATTCATCGAATCAATCCAAGGATTAAAAACCCCATTTTTTTTTCGTATACATAAATTAGTCCAAAGCATAATCTTCGCAAATAAAATTCTAAGATTTTTTTATCTTAATCGCTTAAAAGTTTGGTCTCGATATTAATAAAAAATAATTACTGGTACGTCGAAGCTTCGGGCAGATATAGTTTAACCACCAATCTATTAAATTTTTTTCCCATCGATTTTCGTTGCTGATAAATAAATCATTTTTTTTCCAAATAACCCATAACGGGAAATGTTTTTCAAACTATATGACGCCATAATATCAAGTTTACAAAAACAGTTTTTGCTAATTTTGAATAGAGTTGTGGGTTAAGGACTCAAAATAAATTGCCCACGTTTCGATCCTTTATTTGATCTACATCAAGGCTAGAAATATATGGTACATTAAAATTCAAACTTGTTTATCTTCCTCAACGTTTGAATTATAATGTACCATATATTTCTAGCCTTGATGTAGATCAAATGGAGGATCGAAACGTTGACATTAGGGAGACAACATCAAAATTGGAGTTTTTCTAATTTTAAGAAATCATTATAATTTTATCTGTGGCTTAAAGGCCTCTTGACATGGTGCAAGACAACGTGCAAGAAATTGCATGCAATTCCTTGAAAGATCAAAATATTACATAGACGAATATTGCATGTCGTTTGACATTATGCAGGTCTCTTCCTCCCACTGCATCATGGTTGCCACTAATAAAAATTCCAAATGTAAAAGTAAACAATTTCCTAACCACAAACTTTATTTAATATTTTGAGGGCAGTTTAAAATTGAAAATAACAAAGTTATTCAAAGTAAACAAGAAAAAAGTGGCCAGTGCATGACTGGCAATAATTATATCTGCTGCTGCTTTGCTTTTTGAGCCTGATGAACAGTTTAGTTAGAGAATTGGATGAGAAAACATAGAAAAATTAGTTGAGAATGGATGAAATAACATTTGAAAAACTCCCAAGGAAAATAAAACGTAATACTAGCAGATTAGAAACTCATTTCCGCATGCTTTTGAACAAGAAATATTGCGTCTTGCATTGCATTCCACGTGGTCTTGCATCATGTCAAGCGGCCTTTGGAAGATGTTTGTTACATTATCATCATCATTTAGCCTGTCTGCTGGAGATGAGCCTAAACTAGACCATTTTGCTCGGTGTTGGATTCAGTTGGAAGATATCGTTTTCGAATCGTCCCTTATATCTCTTTGTCCATTTATTATCTAAATATCTTGCGACATGTGTGACTTCTTCAATTGCATCTGTAACTTTTATTGTTTGAAGTTTTTGGTTCTAAGATGGTGATGGTTTGAGGATGTTTTAGTGGGGACCTGGTGAAAAAAAGGTATAAAAAATATTAAAGGAAAATGTAGTACGTTCTTCTGATCTTCTAACATGACAACGATTCCAAGCATTACTCGAATCTGTGCAAAAAGTATTTGAAAAAATTGGAAAGGAAGAATGTACTGAAAGTAATTATTCAACACGATTGAGTTGTTGTGGAATAAATTGTGGACAGGAAAATCAGAAAGTAGTGTCCTAATTTCACTTCACATCTTTAGAATAACCTGAAAAACTAATGGATCCATACAGACGACGATTATTTGGGTACCGAGATAATAAAAGCAAAAAGGGGTTGTTTATATGATTGCCTATCATAAACTAAACGTGCAAAATGGTTGAAATTTTCGTGAAAATGTATATTATTCAACTCATATTGCTGAGTTTAGGCTATGGTCGGAAATTTTTTAAACAACCTTTGTACATGTATACCATAAACTGCTCATTCGTCGATTCCGTTATAAATAATAGACATTCACATACATCTAGATAGCCTTGCCTATATAATGAGAGTGACCGACATAACCGTACTTTTTGGCGAAAGCGCCTCTATAAGAGCACTAAAAAAAACAGTAAAAACATCATTTTAAAAATGTTAATTTCGAATGTAATTGTATATCCGCGGAACGGAGATAAGAAGGGGAACACTCAAAAGAAAAGATTAAATCTTGTGGCCGTAACCTTGCCAAGGTTGTTACAATGAGTTGAATAACATTTCTAGATGATGAAATAGCGATGTTGCCAAAATTATATTTTCTATTTGTCATTGTTGAGTTTACGTTAACGAAATTAAAAGTTTAATATATAAATAATACTGGTTAACAAAAATTTACCTTAATCTGTAACGTAAACTTTAATATTAAATATTGAATGTACTAGGGGCATCAAACAATAATATGTGAATGAAAAAAATTGGCACTACTGGTTAACAACAACATATTTGGTTCCATTCGTTTTTCAGGATATTCCAAAGATGTGAAGTGGAAGTTGGGATACTGCTTTCTGACTTCCCTGTTCAATTTGCCCCACAACAACTCAATCGTGTTCAGGACCGCCAAATCATTTGACTACATTTTCCTCCTATATATTCTTTCAGACTTTCTTCTTAAAAATCCCTTCAAGTTTTACCAGGTCTCCTCCAAAATAGTTGGGATTACAAAAGTATCTAACGTTCATTCTTGCTTTGACCTGCGCACAAACATTCCTCTTTTAGACCCAAAAACCGTAAACTTTGACTCATCGCTCTATAAAACTCTCATACTCTTCACGAGTTCAATTTCTTGGATTTATCTGTTTTAAAACAGATTTTCGAGAACGATTCGGATACGAACTTCTCAAAAAATGTCTTGGTATAAAAAGTATGAATCACAGCACGTTCTAGAGTGTCATAGGGCTAACTGGGACTGAACTACAGTCATAAACACCAAAGAAATAATTCACAGCTAAAGAATAATAAACAAATCAGACGGTACTTGCCATTGTTAACTTGTCACCGACAAAATCTGAAAATGCGCTTGTTCAATCTAGACCCCAAAAGCTCAGTCTGTTTTTTTTGACAGAATCAAATCGCGTACTAAATTGTTTAAATCACTTTGTGACAATAAATGTGATTCCTTTGAAGTTGGTGGTTCATAACTTTGGTCACTATCGTCTGATACCTTATTTTGCAGACTTTGAACAAGTTCCAGAGTAGAATCCAGAGGAAGCTTTGGCATAGGGTCTGTTAGCCGAAGACATGTTTGGAGACTGGTTATGTGTTTGGAATTGGTTGAAATTCCTTTTGTTTGTGTCAAATAAAAATAATAATAATTTACATGACCTTTTGGTTCGGTCCAAATTATTGGTATAGTAAATAGAATGTCTGGGTTCTGGTTCTTGTTTAGCCCATTCTAATAGCAATCTCAGACGTTATACAACGTTCATGTGTAATCCAGGATTTATCTTAATTCCTTAAAATAAATCTAAAAGTATCTAATTATTCAGTTAATGATGTTGAATTTCGACGCTGAGATGTAAAAGTTGATTCTCCACACACATAACAAAAACTGTCGATTACAAAAAACTTGGACGTGTTTGAAACGAAGTTCGTGTAGCAAAAACAATGTTTAGCGGTGTAATTAATATACAGGTTGTCCGAGTATGTGTTTTTCATGATTGTTTATAGCGATTGTAAATTTTTTTTACGTTTTGGCAAGAAAAGAAAGAAAAAACCATCAAAATTACAGGAAGCACATCAAAAGCTGATTAAGCCTTAATAATTGTAACTATAAAACGAAAACAGATGTATTTATGAAGATAGATGCTGTTCAGCTTTAATAGCCCGTACTTAGTTTGATATATGTTTCCTATATCTGTACTATGAAATAAAATTTATGTACAGAAGGAAACTTAAATTAGCACTACGTTCGATAATTTACTGCTACACACGCAAAAACATTTTGAAAAAAATTTAACTTCTCCATTCACCGAAATTTAATCGGTCAATATCTTTTATTTGTTCCTTGCTAAACTTCATTAAATTCCAAATAAAAATGAAAATATTAGCAAAGTAATTGATGTTTCAGTATTATTTAATAGTCAAAGTAGAGATAGAATTACAAATCAAGAAATTAATCTCCTATCCTAGCTAAAATATCAGGTAATAAATATTCTATAAAGAAATGATCGTCGTTATTGGCGCCAGTCGAAGCGTCAGGTCGATGTACCTTCAATATTGGAAGCTGTTTACTAGAAATTGAATTTTTGATAGCCAGCTTCATTGTATACTATTACGAAGATAGTACCTGTAATTTTGGAAAAAAATAGATTCATTTTTCAACGTAATCTTCTTTTAGATCCATACACTTCCATTAGCAATGTTCAATAAGTTCGTTATCATTTTTAGAATAAGCTACTTCAAAGTAGCCATCATCAACCGCCGACATCATTTCTTCATTGTTGACAAATTTTTGACCACCGTGCCATTTTTTCAAGTCTGGGAACCGAAAATAATCCGAGGGGGTTAAATCTGACGAATACGATGTATGAGATGGCAATTCAAACTTTAATTCAATAATTTTGGTCATTGCAATGACAGATGTGTGAACTGGTGATTTGTCTTGATGAAACAACACCTTCTACTTAGACAAATGCGGCTGTTTTTGCTTGGTATCTTCGCTCGAACGTTGCAAAAGTTCGTTTAATACTTGCCGTTGATATTTCTCATTTTCTCATCTCAAGAACGATCTTTGCCTTCGGAGGCTTTATATCTGTGAAACATTGTCAAAAACTCAATGGAAACATCTTCATGACGCTGCTTTTGTTCTATTGTGAGCACACAGCTTTCTGATGTCAAAAATTTCAGTTAATATGCAATATATACGGCACTACTATGTCTACTAGCTTGCACACTTTCAGTCGATGATCATCCAGTACCGCTTTGTGGATTTTCTTCAACATTTCTGGAGTCGTCACCTCATTTGGTCGACCAAAGCCGTAGGTCGTACGGCTTGGTTTAAACTCTGCTAGCCAATATTTTACTGTTAATAACGAAGGAGCAGTCTCATCCAGAGTAGAATCTAGTTCAGCTTTTGTATTGGTTGGCCTAAGATGATCAATTTTTTCCACGTTCATTATTGATGGCTACCAAACAAATACTAAACAACGTGAAGTCTTCAAACTTGAAACAGTCCAGGTACTCCTCGTATTGTCTATTGTGAATTATTTTGTTCGTAGTCAGTGGAAAAGGAAGGAATTGCTTAGAACTGCTTTGTTCATCTGACAAAATGTTTGATAATACCATTCTTCATTTACAATTATAAGGCCTATTGTAACGTAATCTCCAGTAATGTGGTGGCTATCTATGGAAAAAGAAACCAACAACAAGAATCTCACGAAAATATAGCACTGGGAATCACAGATGTTAGAAGTACCTCAAATGAAGCACTAGAAGTTTCAACAAACGCTCTACGGTTGAGAGGCAACAGTTATGGGCATGCAACTATTCCGCAAGAAATGGATAAAGTAGGGCAGGATCTATTGACTTAGAACATGGACTATATGATCAAGGATTTCAAAGAAACAAATGCAATGTTAAACAAAAACGCGATGCAGTCTCCTGGATTCGTGATATTATAGTAAATCTCTGATAAGAACCTGGATACTATGAAATGTAAGGGACCTCTCAAGCTTGAAACGGGGGGAGATTATGGGGGAAGAAACGGTTGAAGTACCGATGGAATTGTTGAAAGATGCTGTTGTCACAGGAACCAAAACCAAACGTAAGGATATATACTCAAACTGAAGTGATACACGATATTCAGAACGATTTGACCAAAGATCAGTGAAGAGAAAACAAAAAAATTGGGAAATTTACGATTTACAGAGTCAAATCCCTCGTTTTTCTGGAAACATAATGAAATGTGTTATTTTAAACGAACGTATTTCTTAACTTTTCTTTAACGAGGCTGTAACTAATTTTAGGTATTTTCCTATCGGCCATTATTTGTACAAGTATGCGGTCACATATTATATCGACCGTTTTTACAGCGGGTTTTTTTTTTATCTCGCTAACTCCAGTTAGAAAGAATTAAATCTTTTGACTGCGAAGTCATGTTTTAACAATTCGATACGGATTATAAAAGAGAAAGAACACGGTAAAAAAATATCGTTTCTGGCGCATCGGTACACAATGAACCGTAATGTTTCGCCCGGGGATCCATTCCGAAATTTGTAAACACCAAAAACAAAATATTTTTAAATGATATGGTCCAACAGGAAACGGCCTTGGTGAAGCAATTTATCTAACAGTGGCGCAACAAACAGACATATCGAATAGAAATTACGCCTATTTCTGTTTAGAATATCTATACACATTGTCTCATCGAAAACTACTTTTTTTGATGAATTTTTTTCACTATTGCACTGCGACGATATAAGCAAAGATAAAAGCACGAAATGATGCTTTTTATTCTTTCATAAATATCTTATTTTGAAATTTATAGTGTGATTAATTTGGACATTTAGGGGTAATAAACTTTGAATTATAAATGAATGCAAAAAAATCCTTATCGATTTCGTACATTACCACCTACCGATACGCCATTCATCGTGATTTTGTTAAGAGGTACGCAGAATTGCAATTTAACGGAACAACGAATAGCTGACCAGAGAAGGAGTATTGAGAATTGCTTCCTGCACCCAGATTTAGACAATACCTAACCAAATATCGTCGATAAGGTGTCACTGGAAATGCACAACGTATTAGCGGAATATGAGGGCACAAACCCTATACGTAGTCCAAAATTACCTAAGTTGAGGACTAACAAAAAATCTAATAAAATCATTTCAGGAGTCGGTTCATTAATAGGAAGCCTCTGCACCGACTACACGCCCGAGCGATTTTATTCATTTATTTATTGTGGAGCTGTTGCTGTACTTCGTCTACATAATCAGAAAATAAACGTGACAAATATCCGTACCAATAACACCAACAAAAAAACCTGGTGGCAACGCCGCCTAGAACGTTCCATTGATACCATTGTGCACAATAGAATTGTGCACAAACCATATCAGAAAATAATAAAAAAACTAGGAACTCACACACAGCATCCGGAACATCAACAACATTTGCGTGAGTTGCAGAAGTTGAAAGCGAAATCCAAACGTTTATCAAGATACATTAAGTGTACAAAGAAGAAGCTACAGAATAATACTTTTCATAGCAACCAAAAAGTATCAACATATACCATCGAATCAGATGTTGGAATAGTATTGGTCCTCACTGTGGTCGACTCTCAAAATCTACAAGAGAAATGCCGAGTAGATATCAGCCGAAGAGATGCGATATGTTGTTACGATTTAGTTTGATGATTTCACACTGACGTAATCTAAAATAATAACAACTGAAAAGCACCGGGAGTAGATAATATCCAAAACTTCTGGTATAAGAAATTCCCGAGCGTACACAAGGAAATAGCGAAGTAATTTTCTCACTTCCTACAGAACCCAGAAGATATTCCAACGTTTTTAGCACTTGGTTCCACTAATTTGCTTCCAAAGAGCTGCCATACATATGACTACACTTAGTACAGACCTATCACGTGCCTACCCACTTTATATAAAATACTTACAAGCTTGTATCACTAACAGAATTTATAGACACGTCGAGGAAAATAAACTTCTTAGCAGAGGGACAGAAAGGTTGCAGAAGAGATCACCAAGGGTGCAAATAGCAACTTATAATGGACTCTGTGATACTTTGGCAAGCACAGAGAGATCACCGGAATGTACAAACTGCTTTCGTTGATTACAAGAATGCGTTTGATAGTGTACTTCATTCTTGGCTTGTCTGCAGATTTATAAAGTCCACCCAACTATTGTAAGCTTCCTTTCAATCCGATTCCGTGGTCTAAATCTGCCTAATCCACGCAACGATTTACCCCTTTTTGTTGATTCCTAGGCCTCAATCTGCCTACACCTTGGAATTTCACGGAGGAAATGAAAAGCTGAAACAAAAAAATATAAAATGCTCAAATTAACACAATCACTGCTTGTCTAACTATATATGCTTGATGATATTATACGGAAAAGTGGGAAGAATTTTCTTTTTTTCGACATTATAATAGGAGGCATCTTCCTGTTATATTCTTACGCCATTTTCAGTTTGATTTTAGAACACGGTTTAAAATTTTTATCAGCTGATTGATCGTAAGTTCTTGAAGTATCCCACATTTGTATGTCAATTAGAACGTAGTTACTGCCAGATAGTTTATGATCGTTTTCGTAGAGGGATTGTGGCAAAATTAAACACCAAAGTGTACTAATTCTAATATATTTCCAAACTTTCGAATACAAATGTATTCATAATCAGGTTATTGATTAGTTGAGAATTGTGATGTTTTTATATATATATAGTGTATTTATATATATTATATACCTAATAGTGTCAAATTGATGGGAGTTTCAATGTTTAAAACTTAATTTTGGAACAAATCTATTTACGTACAGCTTCAATTTTGTTATAAACGAATTGTATGCGATGTGCCCCTGAGAAGTTGCTGAGTCACATAAATATCGAAGTATTCAGTTGTGTCTTCTTTTTTATTTATTTCTTTTTCGAAGGGAGTGTGATTTCATTCCAACGGCATGCTAAAAAAAATAATAATGATAATAAAGATCCACGTAAGTGGTTGGAGATTCGTAAAGCAACGACTCTTAGTCATCAGACCGCAATGGAAAAACACAAGACATGTAAAAGAAAACGCAAATGAAGATTATACACATAAATAAATTTAAAACAGGACGGACAATAATAATGTGATTAAAAATTTGGAATTTTCTAAACAAAAAAATTGGGGTATTCGTATTATTTGTTATCAATAACGAGCGGATTTATTTGTGAAAAATTTTGATCAAATAGGCGCTTATTATGCACTAAAAATGAGGTGAGATTTTCAAAATAAGCACAAAAATTATATAAAGCTTCTTCTGGGCCTAAACCGAGGTAACCGGAGCATATTTAGAGTGACTTAAAAATCAAAATTTTATACCTACATCAATTTCAAGGTTTTAATCTAAAATTTCGTAATTTTTTTCGAGGATATTAACGCCAAGCCGTCGTTTTTTTAACTAGATTCTTAAAATAAGCCCAAAAATTATATAAAGCTTATTTTGGACCTACACCGAGGTAACCGGAGCATATTTATAGTGACTGGAATCTGAAAATTCTATACCTACATCAATTTCAAGGTTTTCATTTAAAATTTCGTAAATTTTTTCGAGGATTTGAAAGCCAAGCCGCCGTTTTTTTGACAAACGGTAAATATTTTTTATTCACTGAATTACCAATGTTACCTGAAACTTTGAAATATTTTCTTTAAATTCTTCAACAGTTCTAACGGATTCTATGACCAAAACTTAGTGGGTCGACATGTTTTTGGTTAGGGACATAATGTTCCTAATAGAGAAAACTTGATGAGGATTTCCTAACTTCCCAGGACTACTATAGCATCAGCTCTAATTCTACAACAGACTTTGATTCTTTTCTTAATGTCTCAAGATTTATAGCTATTTCAAAACCACGTCGATATAAATCTGGTAATATAGAAACCATTTGATCGTATCACGTGGTAGAATTAATTCTTCATTTTCAATGTAATTCTCAAGCATTGCTTCCACATTGAAAAACTTTTTCCATCTTTAACTTTAACAGGAAAGAATCTTATTCACACATTCTCACTATATTATTTGGCATTTAAACTAAGATAGATTGAAATTTAGTTGGTTAACTATTTCATACTAATAATAATATTTATTTAAAATTAATACGTGAAAATACTGTATTTTTATCCCATTTTAAATATAAATTTATGTACTACCTGTAAGTAACAACTAGGACCCCGTCTTGGGATCCCGCCGACTGTCCCCGTTTGACCTTTGCAAGGCTGTTTCAAGGCCGATCGTTGGCCGATCTCACGAGTCCATTTATTCACTTTGCTCTCATTATGTTTGTCCTTTAGCTTAGAAGAAGAAAGAATCGTTTATTTGTAGTCTGTTATCTATCTATAAATAATACACACCTCTACATATATTTATATATCTCTCTTTGTTCAAGGTGTGTATGTTTATGTGTAAGCCCATACGTAACGGCGGTTCACCATATTATACAGGGTGTAGCGCAGACAATCTTATTTAAAAGTCATATTGAATTTATCGCAAATAATTCTATAAAGGGGTTTTCGAAAAAAGTTGATCTCTAAAAAAGGTAGAAAATAGTTATAGATAGATAGATAGATGTTTATAGACGAGGCGACGAAGCAGCCGAGTCAATAATGTCTAATCGAGTACCGTAATAATAACTTCACGGACGTATATCATAATAAGTTTTTTTTCGTAATGTTTACGAAAAATAGCTCCAGATAGCTGGAAATTTTTGTAAGTTTCTCCATCAAGTCTGGACGGCAATTCAAATGGATCAATTAGTTCACCATTGAGGATCCCAGACCACAAGTTAACGCTAAAACGTTGTTGGAAGTTTGATGCTTTCGCTTCATGAGGATTTTCAATCGCCCAATTGTGGTAGTTGTGTATGATAAAAATTCCACATCGCTCAAACCGTGACTCATCTGTCCACAAAATTTTATTAAAGTAGCCAGGATCTTCTCTCTATTTTTGTAACATAGTTCGGCAAAATTCAACGCGCAATTGGTGGTCCGCAGACAGTAAAGCTTGGACTCGTTGAATGTGTAATGCGTGGTATCCTTCTTCGTGAAGTATTTCTGGTTAGCTAATGAAGTGAGCTAACATAACCAAGATATCATCTTCAGAGACTTTAACATCAATCTGAATCGACTGTGTCATAATCGGACATTGAAAATAGTGATTTTCTAGCAGTAAAATTGTTTCCTATGTCAATATTGCCCAGTCTTGCTAATTTAATTACACATTTCCTCGAACTTGTTCTAAAAACCCGAATAATTTAGTATCCAATGCGATTTAATGGATTTTCCCAAACGATAACTTTATTAAATTATTATTAACATAACTGTTTATAAAGTAAATTACCACAAAACATTGTTTAAACGTGAAATTAAAACTGCGATAATCGAACAAGTTTGCAAAATATTTGAGGTCTGTGTGTATATGTTTTGTATTGTTTTTATATGCCAACGATTACGTTTAAACGGGTTTATAGGTCAACGAGAACTGCTTTATGCATAAAAAATGCCATAAACTTTTAAATTTAACTATTTAAATGAAATTTGGCGTTTGTAATAGAAATGTATGTCTGTAAACACGTAAAAAATGCATTACTCTCTATGAATATTAAAATATAAGAATATAAAGTTTGTCCAAAACTTCTTCTATAATCTAGTGAATGACAACCTTAAAAATAGTCCCAATTTGATTTACATGTTCTCAATTGTCTTTTCAATTTCTGAAGCCTGCAGTTATCGAAAATTACTCACTAACTAGGTCTTCCGTTTTCCTTCATTCTCCATTTACTTAACTCGCTGAAAAAATGGTGATATAAAAATTTAGGATTCGATGTGACTCAATGTCTCAGACGTGAATGATCTAATTGCAAGCGTGATTTGTCTTTTTAAATCATCTATTGAGGTGTTAAGTTTTGTACACAATACTTTCAAGTACTGCCGAATATTAATTTAGTAATGGGGTGGTGCTTCATCTTGTTGAATTAGAATTATATTTACAGGGGGCTTGCTTGATCAGGATATAAGTTTGTCAAAGCTGTCACGACATTACTTTGAAGCAATTCTAAATATTTATCTCCATTCAAGTTGCTAAGGCTTAAACGAAAAATTTTTAAATAATATTAGTAAAAATTGTGTTTAATTACTTTTTCATCAACAAATACTTGTTTCAGCATACCAAAGAACAACTAGGTAAACTAAATCTCGTTTTATTTGGAATTTTGAAAAAAAAAAAATTAATTGTATATTTTTAATGAATTATTATCTAATTTTCCTTCAATAAACTGCCAATTCTCACGTGCCTTTCCCACACTGTATAATTAATCTTGTAAACAACTAGATTAAAGTGTCAAACGAAATTTATTTCATAAATATCGTCGAAAACAACACGACATCCCTCGTAATTTTAATAACGTTTACGCCCCTGTTTTAAATAAATTACATTCCAGCTTAACTAGCATTTATGTTCTCGTTTTCATGATATAAATAACACACGCTATACCTACCTTTCTATTAAACATTTTATATAAATAACGAGTTCTGGGAAGTAATCGTAGACAAAAATGGCACTAGATTGTCTAAAAATTGATCAATCTATCTCTCGAACATTCATTTAAGTATCTAAATGAAGATACGTTATTTTTCTGTAATTCTTAGATTTATCTTCAGCCAATAAAAGGAAGAGTCATAGCTGTAGACCAACAGAAATACCACCACTACACCAACACACAATTACACTGTCTGATATGAGCGTTCCGATAACCAAGTTATCGTCTTCAGAGACTGGAGGTAAACCTAAAACAGTTTTTAGTTATTGATTCCAACTTAGTTAAACGGTTGGTTAACAAAAAAAGAACGAGCCATAAACTTTTGCCAATATATGGTTCAAGAAACATTAAATTTAGATTTTACTATAGCGTTAGGATTTCCGGGCTCCAGATCTTCGTACAGTGAAGGATTCAGAACCTGTAAGAACTGCAGATGGAAAAGAAGCAGTAGTAAACGACTTCGTGATTCTTGACAGATTTCTTTAGCGTGAACGACTTTATTATTCGTTCAATGATCTTTCATTAATACTGAATCGACCTGTATTCATAATAGTAACAATAAATTTTTCTGTGTAATTTGACGCATTTGGGTAGAATCAAAAAGTCTTCGAGAATCATATTACATCACTCAATAAATCGTGTGACTGACACATAGATGGCGCTGTCATTGTCAAATCTATATGACGTTTATGAAGTACCAACTTTCAAAAGATTATGTTTAAAATTTAATGACATATCGATTAGTCAGAAAAAAGTGAGGCTACTTTCGCTATTTTCAAAACAATGGGTTCAAAACGATTTCGTGTGTTGATATATCATTGCTTCTTGATGAAAACGAAATACTGTACAAGCTCAGCAATGGCTTCAAAAGTGTTATCCGGACTCTGCACCATTAAAAAAACCATTTGTTATTGGTATATGTAATAATGGATGAAACAAGGAACCATCACTTCACTTCGGATTTAAAACGATCATCATCTGAGTGGACTGGAGCTGATGAACCATGTCCGTCAGCTGGGAAGGTTATAGCTTCAGTATTTTAGGATGAGCATGGATATTCTTCATCGATTAACTCCAGAAGAGTTGTTGGATCGTTTGAAGTCGATGGTAACGATAGTTAAAAGCTTATTAGCCATTATCCATTCTGAAGTAAATAAAATCCTACAAGAATTGATGAGTGATGGCATCAGCTACCAAGGCACGTCTTTCCGGAACACTACAGAAATTCAAGATCAATATCCACAGGCATCTACACACGACAGGCACCACTCGATTTGCGCAAGTGTATAATGGTTTTATCTCTTCTGCTTGATTTTACACGAAAAAATTCACTTGGGCAACAACGAGAATGATTCACTCTCACCAGATTGGGTTCCACCAATCCGCGACGAACCCATTCTTGGTGTTGCCGTTACATATTGCAGTAGTCTGCCGGTGCTATGTATAAAGCACATTTACATATCTGACTTACCTATCAATTGTTCCATTTAAACAATTCGATTGGTGACTGGCCTTAATGTATGTAGGAATAAAAAACTGTGGACCTCATCATTTGGAGTGCCCAACACCTACACTTAGGCAAGCCTCATAGTATGCCTAGTGTATGTAGGAAGAAGAAATTGTAGATCTCGTCGTCTGGAGTTCCCAACACCTACACTTAGGCAAGCCTCATAGTATGCCTAGTGACGTTAAAACACATTTAGGCGTATGGATCGAAAGGCTTAGGCCCCTTTCACACCAAACGAATCCGAATCAATCTGGATCACATCGAATCAAGTTGAATCTGATTCGTCATCTCCACTATTTCACACCAGCTGAATCAACCTGAATAATTCTTACCTGGAATGTTTAATTCTTCGCCAATTTTCCTCCACACAGAAGATATGAGATGTCTGTTGCTGTGATTTTTATCACTGGCGTCATAAATCGCACTATTTTCTTTAACTTTTAAAATTAAAAACTCCACGTCCATCTCGTATGTTTGTTGATTCAAGACTGACCGGACGAGGAATCTGACAGGTTGAATAAAGTGCGACCTCGAATCAAACCCGATTGAACCAGATTCGTCCGGTCTGAAGGCGGGAAAGGAGTCCCTTCACATTTAAACGGAGCGCTCGAAGCCGAATCTTGGTCAATCAGATTCAACTTGATTCGGAGTGATTCTGATTGATTCGGATTCGTTTGGTGTGAAAGGGCCCTTATGTACCTAACGATGACTAATATATCTATGAAGGAAGGTTAATCAAGGAAAGTTTTCAAGAATATTTACTAGAAAAAGGATTAATGGAAAAGAAGGATAGAAGTCAGATGTTATATAATTTAGTAATTCTATGCTCCTTTATGAAAATTCCTCAACTCCGCTACTGTAACAAGGAAAACTTCCCGACGGGAAAGTAATATCCCGATAACAGATATTAAGCTGTTACTATAATCATCTACAGGGTTGGAATTTAAAAATGCGCGAGCTACGTTTGAGCGTTTGAAATTAGGATTGAATTTTTATCTGTCGGAATTACTGGTGTTACGAGATATTTATTTTTTTGTTATTAGTAAGGGCGTAGATAAGATAAAAATGATGTGAGATTTTTTTGAAATCATAAATTATAATTAGAGTAAGTGGATGCAATGAGTAGTAGCTAGCGCGCAAGAGGAAATAGATTAAGATTGTGGGTAATTTTATAGTAAGTTTTTCCATATTCCTTCATTTTAATCTAAATTAGATACCATTAAATGAATGTATCATTCACTATAGACAAGTTAATAAAAAGCAAAGCTTTTATTAATTAGAGAAAGAAATGTTTGTTTGTATACGAGGTATAGCCACAATGTAAGCTCCGTTTCTAATTCGCGATCGCAGTTTCGAGCATGCCCGGCAGTTATTCTGATTCAAGTAGAAGGAATATACACAATTTTCAGATCGTTGCTGCTGACATGTTCTTTAAGATATCAATTTTTATTGAAAATGCCTCCGTTTGTGAAATCAGATCTCTATTTCGTTTTCTAAATGGTAATTTATCGCCCTATCTGCGACGTTTACGGACAAAATGCTGTTCAATGATTAGAAGATTACTAATTCATGAAATTGTTACTGGAAAACTGAAAGTTCGAAAATTTCACGTTTACGTTGTGAAGCCAACACGAAAAACAATGGATGATCAATGCACTTTAGTTTTCTTTCACACGTTACTATGAAGACAATAATTATTTTCTTCCTCGGATAGTCACTGGAGATGATAATTCAAAATTTTGGTGCAAAAAAGACATTTTGATGATCGATTTATTACCATGAGGCGCAACAATCAATGCCCATGTTTACTACAGGTTGTTTTTACGAGCCCAGAGTTCAAAGATCAATAAATCTAGAAAACTATCTTTGAATACTACTTTCTACCGTGAAAAGGAGATTGGGGGAATATGGCCTTTTTGGGAGGGTGGCAGTGAACAAACTTGTTTTAAGATGTCAATATAAAATTACGTGGTTGTATTGGGCTAACCAACATTAAAATTGAACGTATGAAGACTGGGATAGAGTTTTATGGAGTGTTTATGTGCAGGTTAAAGGAAGGATGGATGTTAGATCCATGTGTAATCTCGACTGTAAAACAAGGCGGAGGCTCGGTGATATTTTGGGTATGTTTTAGAAGAATAGTGACTGGAAACCAGATAAACATTGAAGGAATTTTACAGAATTATGGCTGTAATAGATAATAAATAGTCAACTGAAATAATAAAAGCAAAAGAGGGCTGTTGTTTTATATATCACGCAAACTATAAGTTGCGCGAAAAGCTTTGAACGGTAGTGTATGTAGAAAACTACTTCAAAAGTAGTAGATTTTTGTAGAATGAATATTTTTTCTGTAACTGTACACGTTCTTTTCATATATTCAAATGGAACTTACTTTGTGAATATACATCGAAATTTTGTATGACTCTGAAGATCTATTGTGTCTCCGTTTCTTGTCGTAGCATGCTTGAAACATCTGGGATGGCTCTAGCTGTCTTAGTTTTATATTATACGCTCCTAGATGTAGTCTCCATAGTTCCGTAATCTCTTACACTTCGAGTGAGTGTGGTTAGAGATAGAATGCAGCGTTCTTAAGAGTGGACAAATTCATTCTTGACGGGTTTCTAAAGAAAACTCGTAATACAAATTAGGGTATTGGTAAAACATGTTTTAGCTGTATTTTCGTTTGTAGAAAACCCAAACCATGGTTTTGATTTGTCTATAGTGAGAGATTAGCGCGATTTGGCGCTTTATTGAATTTTCAAACTTTATTATTTTTATTAAAACAAAGCCTCGGAAACCATTTTAAGAAATCTTTTTTACTTTGGAATTTGATTCTAGTTCAAAAATATTAGTTTAAAATCTCTTATTAACCGTTGTTAATGTTAATGTTTTTTTTTTTACTTTCCACACGTTTATTTCATATATTTACCCATATACGAAAAAAGAAAATTGAAATTATAAATTTCTATCTTAAACATTTGCATGTGTATAGCTCATTTCTTCAACACCATTTATGTAGATAGAAATACTGGTCTATATCAGCGACCTCTACCACTACATCATAAATATTATCTTCGGACATTCCGAACGTTGGTCGTACGCAACCATGGCGCCGGCAGACCTACCCATCACTTGATATATCCACCAGCCATCGCGCGGGAACCTTCATTATCATTAGTTACTTTTATTTAATATGAGAAGCTGCACACGCGTCGAATTTAACATTTTTACTTTTTCGTTTCATTACACGATCCTTACAGTGGCGGAACTAGAGGAAAAAAACGGTTTGTAACTAGACCAGAATCAATGCGCATGCCTGATTACGTAATCTGTACTCACAGGATAAACATGAAGTTAGTTGCGTTGAGAAGAATGTAACCATTATTTTTAGTGTCTTTCTTATTTATTTATACCAATAGATACTATCGGTAGGGTGAATTTATAAACACTTCCTTTTATTCACTTAATTTATTTGCACTACACTTAACTAATTTATTCAAATTCTTCGGTTACTTTTCTATTTCGTTCACTATAACTTTTTATTATGAACTAAACGCTAAACAAACTCGTTTATGTATCCAAAAAGCAGTTGTCAAAAATAAAGAAACAAAAGAAATGAAATTAGTTCAAAATGTAAACAAAACGCCTACTATGATAAAAACAAATTCCGCGGTATATAAAACGCGCCTTTGCCGAATTTTAAAATTCCAATATAGCCGGACAGAGCCGGTTGCAAGGCTCACATCGTGGACTTATTCGTAATAATATGGAATATCACACAGCTACGAACGCTATGATTATACCCGATATAGACATTTTCGAGACGGTTCTTAGAATCTAGATAGACAAAGTTGACCATCCACACTCTCGATTTCTTCTATATTTACGTCCTTTACACAGAGGCGAAACGAGTGAAAGCGAGCGCACTGTTCACAGTTTTAGCATTTGACTTTCTTTGTTGTAGCCTTCTGGAGAGTATGGATCGGGCATTATAAGTAAATGTTATTAATATTTTTGCATCGTTCTACATAAATAACAAATCGAATATTACAATCTAAATCTCACACCAAGGTATGAAGTAGATCAATAGATTTGGAAATCACATAGATGCATTACATCATTGAGGTACTAATTTTCATTTATATTTGGTTACAGATCCCCAGTTACAATCTCAACCAGGCTACAGATCGGAACTTCAAGAACGCGCTTTGATCGTATCGCTCCAAATGTTCAATCTCATCTTGGAACGATGTGTTTCCATCCTTCAAGACTACATTTCATCCCAAAAGGAAATTTGTCCTACTTCTTTCCCTCCAGACGCAAATGTTCTTTTACCGGCCGTCAAAATTTGGTGTGATTGGTTGTTATGTCATACAGGTATTTGGAATCCACCGCCGTCTACTCAAGATTTTCGAGTCGGGTAAGTTGATGATATTTATTTAGACGATTATATGAACAGAATTTTTTTATCGAATCTTGATTTGGTCATCGAATTCTTTCATCAGGTGATCACTAGATTTTGCCGATATCTTTCTTTTTAACTTTTGTCTATCGGTTGGAGACATTTTTTTTCCAATTTGGCGGCTTTGCTGTCATTTATTTTATCATATAGTTAGTGATACACTTCAAATTAGTCTCCATTTGATAAAATAAGAAGTTCTGGTAGTACGTTTTGGAAAGCAGCTTTCAACTTTGGTTTCAAAAGTTTCTGACATCGAATCGATGACATCTAAGCGGCATTTTCATTTTGGAATATAGCTAAAAATAGCAACAAATTCCACCGGGGCTGTTCGGATGTTTTAGAAGCTGTACGACTTACATTGGATCACCAATATACTCCGATTTCGACGTGCTTTTTCGATCTTAGTCATTAAGGACGCATTAGGAAGATTATAGATTGTCTTTAATATATCTTTAATCAGTTCTGGTAGACAATTTTCCGGAGCATCTTCATGGAATTCAACGCATTGGTTTCGAAAATCTCTTTGATATCGAATTTGTGACATTTAAGCTGCATTTTCATTTTGGAATATAGCTAAAAATGGCACCAAACTCTACCAAGGTTGTTCGGATGTTTTAGAAGCTGTACACTTTGGACTGGATCATCAATATACTTCGATTTTGACGTGCTTTTTTGCTCTTGAGGATAGAAGACGTACTTTTCAAATTATATAAATAATTTTTCAATACCAAACTGTGTAGAACGAAGAAACTACAAACAAACGCACGCCACGTTGTAGTGACGCCCAAACCCCGAAGTTTTGATACGATATGACTATATTGATACTTTTGGAACAAACCTCGTATGATTGCTTCTTATTAATATTCTGTTTAAATCACTCGAGGATCAAAAACTTACAGTTGTTTTTATGGTGAAGCTTTGAATCGTTTTCGAATGCAAAGGTTAATGTCTCTCTATCTATTAAATAATAATTTTGTTCATAACTCAAAATTATATAGTGTACACATCTCATTAAGCATGTGACCGAACGTATATTAGTTGCGCTAGACTCGGCTACAGATTCATTACAAGAATTTTTGAAACGATTCGAAATATTCCACCAAAAAATAATAACGGACTTCGATCTCAAATAATTAATAACAAAATTTTTAGTATAACTGCGAAAACAAATTCATGTTTTAAAAGTTTTTCACAAAAAAACGAAATTACCAATGTAAAAACATACAAGGGGTTTTGGGATTTACTCGAGCGCGTCAAATTAATAATCAGTGATTTTTTAAGAGATGTAGGATTTGATTTTGAAAATAACCATAACAAATTTCAAAAAACTGATGAAATCTTTATTGGAATCGATAGAATGATTAGTATAATTTAATGGTTGAAGATGATTTCATGCAAATGTTGCCCGCGGGTCCGCTTTAGATAGCGCAAGGTAAAATTTTGGCACACTCTCTCCAACATATCGGCCGAATAAATGCTTCAATATTGGCTTCCAGTGCGTAATTCGTTGCTGGTTTATCCCTGTAGACATTAACCTTAACATGGCCCCACAAGAAATAGTACAAAGACGTTAAATCACACGATCTAGGGCCTCGACGTGAGATGAACTGTTAACCGAAGGCGGGTCTCAATTTGGCCATAGTTTCGCGTGCCGTGTGGCAATTAGCAACGTCTTGTTGAAACCAAATGTCAAGCATGTCCAATTATTCCACTTTAGGCAAAAAAAAAACGTCAATCATCACACGGTAGCGCTCGCTATGCACAGTAACGTTCCGGCCATCCACACCAAACATTGACTTTTTCAGGATCCATCGGTAGTTCTTGCAATGCTTCTGGCTGGTCTTCACTCCAGATGCGACAATTTTGCTTGTTGACGTATCCATTCAACCAGAAATGAGCTTCGTCGCTAAACAGAATTCTTCGATAAAAAAGTGGATCTCCCTCCAACATTGCCAGCGTCCATTCACCAAATGTTAGACGTTGTGGGAGATCGTGTGGCTTCTATTCTTGCACTAGCCGTATCTTATAAGGTTTTACACCCAAATTCTTTAGAAAATTTTCCACGTAGGCCGACCAAACTGCCCATAAATTGGAAGAAGTGCGCGATGCACTTCCCTAAACGAACACGAATTTTGATAGTAAAATTCTGTAATTTGCAAGCTTTGTTCGATAGTAAGTCGATTCATGATTAAATTATAGACCAAACTGAACAAGTTTGACATTGACACATGACACGATTCACGTGTCATCTGTCAAAAACGGTGTGCCAACAAGATACCAGCAAAAAAATCACTCGTTATAAGGGGAGGAGGTGATTACGATCTAAGGAGTGCCAATTTCTCTAATTTGACGGTTTGAGCGCGACATAAGGGAGTAAAGGGGTAAGAAAATTGCAAAAAACATCAATGTATTAGTTTACAGGAGCGCAGTTGTCTTTTTTTACTTGATATACTCCAAAAATGCATCTAATAAACATAATTACAATCAAGAGTTTGCTTCTAATGAAAACTTCACTTTAATCATCAGCACTTTTTAAGAAAATGTCAACAGTTTTAGACGAGGCTTAATACGAATTACTGTCAAAACAAGCGTATGCGTCAACTGTCACTGTCAAACAAGGTCCATGACTTACTTGTCGTACAGTAAGTTAACAATAAATAAAGAATATCGAAGAAAATATAAGTGGTGTTTTAAGTTTGTCTGATTGAGTTTAATTCGGAGCGCAAATTTTACTTGTCTCACCTGCTATATGATATTTGGTGGAATGATTTGGTTCCAATGTTGTTTATCAAACAATCACTTCTCAATATTTGACAGATCTTTGATAGATGATTGTGTTGCAGATCTCCCGGCGATTGTTGGAGCAGGTTAGCAACGTTGATGAATCTGTTAGAGCCGATGGACCAAAGTCAGGCCGTTAACTTTATCAAAGATCCGCAAGAAGGTAAGCGAAAAAAAATTATTTTCGCGTTTAAACCGAAAATATTATAAATATAGAATATATTGAACGGT
This sequence comes from Diorhabda carinulata, assembly GCF_026250575.1. Classification (NCBI taxonomy): domain Eukaryota; kingdom Metazoa; phylum Arthropoda; class Insecta; order Coleoptera; family Chrysomelidae; genus Diorhabda; species Diorhabda carinulata. Next base: position 17,316,955 of record NC_079472.1, read on the forward strand.
TCTTTCTCGAAAATGTTATCGAATAACATTCTTCGGTATCGTTTAGTTGGAGGTCATTAAAGCACATTCTCCAGTAATTACCCACTACGAATTATGTTACCGTTAAAGTAGTTTCGATATCAATCTGTCGCTTAAGATTTCCGGTTATCGCCTGTACAATGAAAAATTCGTAGTAATGAACTGAGGACTTTAAATAATTGCCTTATTTACATTACAAACGTAAACATTTCATTAGAATCTTCAATAACGTTATTGACAAGCAAAAATTCAACTGAGATTATAGTATTTCGACCTATCTCACGATTATTAGTTTGGACGAAAGATCTATTCAACTTATAGTTCCTGAATTCTTCGAAAATCCGGCTCGAAGGACCAAGTAGATCGGGTAGTCCTCTTAGGGTCTTTATAGGGGGTCCGTGGTCACTTTTGCGGTTCACAAGTGTTGGTAGATGTGTCCGACTTGTTGTAAAACTCTAAGCGATTGTTCGATGCGTAAAAATATGTTTTATGCATCATCTTCGGAAATAATGTGAGCTCAGCCAACCAATCAGAGAGACATCATTCAAAATTGAACTTCCTTCGTGAGTGCACCGTTTGCTGTTGCCCATATTATAACTTTCACCATGGATTGGTGACTGAAGTCGGGATCATTTAAGAAGCTCGTAGCTTCTCCAACGTCTTCACAGCAAAGGAAGATCCCGCTTGAAATGAATGATAGAGGATAATGGCCAAATGAAGCGCCGTAGCTGAATTTCGTCCTATCTCACGATTATTAGTTTGGTCGAAAGATCTATTCAACTTATAGATCCTGAATTCTTCGAAAATCCGGCTCGAAGGACCAAATAGATTGATCCGTGGTTACTTTTGAACAGCGCTTGCGGTTCCGAAATATTGACTCGCGGATAGTTTAGTACCGGTAGATGTGCATGACTTGTTGTAAAATTCTGGGGGGTGTCTCCATGCGTAAAAATATGTTTTACGGAAATGATGCGCTTTGTTTGCTCGAGATATCATTCAAAGTTGTACTTCTTTCGTGAGTGCACCGTTTGCTTTTGCCCAAATTATAACTTCCATAATGGGTTGATGACTGAAGTCGGGATTATTTAAGAAGCTGGTAGTTTCTCCAACGTCTTCACAGCTTGATTTCTTCACTCAAACATTGCAATAAGTTCGCATAATACTCGCCGTTGATAGTTTCTTCTTTTTGAAGAATTATCCCACGCGCATCCCAAAAATCGACGCCATGACCTTGCTTGTAGATGGAACGGTCTTTCCCTTCTTTGGAGCCGGTTATCCCTGTTTATTTCGTTGTTACCGATGGGTTTCGAACTGAATATTACTAGTTAACTCGCGCTTGATTGACAGGAATTGCCAGCGAATTTCAGGATATTCCTTTAGAATAAAGAGTCAGTTCAAATATGTTTGATATGAAACTAGCAATATTGTTGACTTTTATAACATGTGGAATTCTCTTTGAGGCCATGATGCTTCTCCCAAAGATCTTTATTTGACTTCAAAGGTACGATAACTTGTATCAAAATTGCAACTTCACATTATCTCCGATAGCCAAGCTATTGAGTACACTCAACCTCAAACATGGATTGTAAAAAAACTTTTGAAGCACTAGCTAACAAAAAAAATGTAATCCAAAGTCTCATATCATGATATAAGGAAGTGGACATCCTTGCCAAAAAACGGGAACTACTCCATATTTTGCACCAGAGCCCTACTGAAGCTTCGTGAGATATTACATCAACAAGGAACCTGAATTGGAGGCATCAGAGAATCCAGAAGATTCCTAGTCATGACAGCTAAGAAGTCTTTTCATAATATCCAGAAACGATCAGTTTTCTGGTAGTCACTGCGTCTTCAAGTGGAATAAAAAACCTTGAGACAAATAGCCTCCTTATTGATGAGCTTACGTATTTCGTAGGCATAATGATTCGGTCATTTTTCCAGTTTATTCTATTAATATTTTCAGTCCACTCCAGCTCTGTTTTGCAAGAGCCTTTAATATTAAGAATCCTTGCACCACATCAGTTCACTGACCTTTATTACCATATTTTTTTTTGTTCATTCACACCTTCGATCCCGATGCGAACAATTTGGGTATTTTAAATCTTAATTATGAACCTTCGGTCGAGACGAGCCAATTTAGGTCTTTTTGCAAAAACAAGACATTAGTAATTTTTTTTTCAACCGCCAAATTGCAATTTTGATTACGTCCCTTGCAATTTCCCTGTACGTGCATAATCTTTCTACAAAATTATATTTTGGCAATTTTAAACTTGGCAACCCGTAATTTATTTAATTGTTGCAAGTCCGGTCGCGTAGCAAGTTGTTGATGCGGGTTTTTCTTGTCAAATGCCAGAGTCGGACTCGAATATATCAATATCTACATTTGATATTGTATGATATTGCTTTACGGAAACTATGATCCCGGATCGGATAGATCGATCACATATCAGCTGATTTCTGATCCGAGCGTCCAATTTTCTGTGGCAGTTTCAAATTTAAAACAGTCTACAAGATGTTGAAATGCCGAAACGTATAAAAATTGCAAACCTCAATCATCTAACAATGACGCTGCTCATGCACATGCACAGGCCCATCAGATGATCGCATTTACTCACAACTCTACCAGGGTAGAAAAGATCATATGACAAGGATCCTTGATTAATTCCCGAACATCAATGAAAGTGATCCAGGTTAGTTTCCGAACATTCATATCACGATAATAGTTTCCGAAAAGTCCTTTAACAATTGAAAAAAATCAGTTCAAACACATAGTTTGATCAAATTTAACTGATGCAGTTAAACTGAGCGCGTTCGATCATATTTTTCGAAAAAAAAAACGTACCCGAGGACCCTACATTCATTAAACTTGGTCGTTTTGAGGGGTCTTCTTGAAGAAATTTATCCGATTAGATTTTTGGTCAGACAATTCTTGAATTTTCCATGACGATAATGGATCTTCATATTTCAACATAATGGTAACTGATTTTTTTGGCCAAACACGGAACTAAAGTTATCCGATCATCCGATCTGGCTTTCAAAAACTTCATCCTCTTTTAGAAAATAAGATCAGTCCTTATATAATTGCTTGGATGTCTTGAAATGTGTATCAGTCAATAGGGAAAGAAATTCTGAATAAAAACAAACTTTCAATTCCACGTATTTGAAATTAAAATCGAATCAAATTGGTTACCGTCGAATACTTAAATTTTAAACTAACTCGACGAAGATAAATGCAGAGACCGATCTCGCCGACGAAAGCTCCAAGAAGTACCAAAACTACTGTTCGCTTTTCTAGTAATTGTGCGTCAAAATGAGTGTTGATGACGATATTCTCGTTTGCTAGAGTTTAGTCTCGCTTTCGAGACTATACGTTATATTTTTCTTGCCAGACAAGACGAGACTTTCAAAAAGTCTCGTCTCAAATCTCACACGAGTCTCGCAAATAACTCGAATGTTATGGAAACATATTTTATTACCGTTTTCACCGACAAGACAAGATTTTTCAAAGTCTCGTCTGGTCAAAATAAGTGTTGTTCACGTTTAGGAGAGACTCGTTTTGCTTTCGAGACCCTACATTGAATTTTATTTGCGAGACTTTCAAAATGTTTGGTTTCAAATCTCACACGAATCTCACAAAAGTCTCCGAGTATCTCGAATGTTATTGAAACATATTTTTCAAAGACATCTAATAGCGAGTAGGCTGTGTTTACAATACTTGTTACGAAGTTTTACCGATTTGAGCTTTTCCAGATATTGCCACGTGTACTAATATTGTACTAGACGAGACAAGACGAGATTTTTCAATGTCTCGTCTTGTCAAAATGAGTGCTGCTCACGATATTTTCGTTTACGAGAGACTCGTTTCGCTTTCGAGATCCTACATTGAATTTTATTTGCGCGACAAGACGAGACTTTCAAAAAGTTTCGTCTCATATCTCACATGGGTTTCGCAAAAGTCTCTCGTTATTAAAACATATTTTTTAAAGCCGCGCAATAGCAAGCAACCTATGTTTACCTTTCGCAGGCAACACTAGGTGAAATTCCAATAAATTTTTTCGTTATCCAAAATCAAATTTAGGTTTGGTCCGGTCCTGTAGTTGTTTTTCTGTTAAATATCGTGAGTTAGCTTGATTGGGCGAATTTCATACGTGAGTGACATGGAGGTGAATCTGAAACATGCGGTACAAGCTTGATGAAGTAAATTGGAAAATTTTCAAATTACGCAGTTTAAAATGAAAAAGAAGCAATTGTAGAGAGAATTTTTATATTCCGTAACGTATCCATACTGGTTTTTTACAAGAACAATAAGTACGATGTATTCGAAAATTCTTTTTTCTATAATCTTGTAGGAAATGTTGAAAATTTTATATAGAATATTTTGCAATAAATATTATAACATACGATGTATGTAAATTAGAACACGAGCATTGGCCAATATCGTAATGAATACGAGCGTCATAATACACACATTATTTTTTCTACGACTCATTATGAAAATAAAAAATAATCACTTCATTTTCAAAATTTATTAAATTTACAAAGAATTTAATTTGAATGGCCACGTTAATTTTATTTTGGAATGATACTTCAACGTAGCTTTCGGCCATTGTCGTGGATTTCCATCCATCGTTACGTTTAAATAAAGTGAAGTCACGAGCTGCATCAATTAATATTGTGGCAGAACTGTAACTATGCAGATTCTGTTGCGAAGAAGATAAAACATATTCTATTGAAGACACTCTGGAACTCCAGAGTACTACACCTGGGAACGTATGAAAAAGGAGACGAAGATATCTGGCAAGTGCAGCCATCCCACATGAACTTTCTAAGGAAAGTTGAATTAATAAAGTATCATTTTGGATCGTGTTGTACATTGTACCCTGGTATACTCATACCTACATGTTTTTTTTTTAATTTTTTTCTCACAGTTACAAGTTTTCTGTACTTTTATATTTTTTTGTTAGACTTTGTGGAATTTGTCGGACTTTCCTGTATCTATTACATGTATTATGCATGTTTCAATTAATCGTTTTTGTTTTTATTCACATTCTCCTGAATTCTAATTCCACCATCCTTTTTATATTTTTTCCATTCATTGAAAAAAAAATTAACAGAATTCTTGTAAATCGATTTTGACTCTAGTGAGACTCATCAAGACAGTGTAAAATTTCTTGTTCAGTATCTAATGGTGGAAAGTTAGATATAAGTGCTGTTTTATCCGTGTTTCAATTAATCTTTTTTATTAACATTCTCCTGAATTCTAGTTCCACCATTCTTTTTATCTATTTTCCATTTATTAAAACACAACAACATTAATGAGTTTTAAGAGAATTCTTACCCAACAAACACCCGTCATTTCCTAAGACTCGCAATTACAAAGAGTTAAATATATTTTGTAAATCGATTTTTGACCTAAGTGAGACTCATCGGGACAGTGTAAAATTTCTTGTTCAATATCTAACGGTGGAAAATATAAAAATATAAGAAAAACGATGTTCCACTTTATATACTCGTAAATGTTATTTATTATTATAATATAAACTCACAATAGGTCTCTTATAGCCATTATCCAATATTTTTTTTTAATAGGCACTTTAAACATCGCCGCTAGTATACACGCCGAAAAAAAATCAACGCTGTCAAAATTTGATTGACAGTTATTCGCAATTTCCGACGGTAATTAATCCGTTATTATTTGTTTGGCATGTTAATTTAAACGATCTCATATTATACCTTATTAATATCAGTTCGACGAGAACCTGTTTTTGCTTCGTGAACTGTGATATTTGCATTTCGCACGATGTCGACTTTGTAGGTTATGTAAATAATTTATTGGTTTCCTTTGTTAGCGACAATGTTTAACTTTGTATTGAGATGTCGAAAGCTATCAATTCAATATAGCTTTTTGGTTTATATACTTAGTAAACGTTCTTCACCCATCGGTTGCAGCCAATCTATTATCATATATTTAAAAGTATATTTTTAATAATGGAGTAACTTCCATCGCTAATATGATACGAGCCTTGAAGGTAAAGTATCAAATGAAAAGTATCTTGCAAGAACTTTCAAAAAAGGAAGTCCAATATTTGATGCAGCCGTATAATGAGGTCCTAAGGACAGGCTACTTTTCACTAGCTCTCGTCAAAATTAAAGGGAAAGATAGAGAAACCAGATGAGATCATTTAGGCTGATTAGTCTTTCATCAACAATGTTCAAAAGTAACTTGAAAATTTACTAAGGACTAAGCAATTGGTACTTGACCACCAGTTTGGCTTCAAATCATAGTACAATAACTAAGAACAAGTTCACTGCATCACCAAAAAAAAGGATACAGTTATTTAAAAATTAATAATGCTGTTCTCCTGCTTTTCTGGACATTGCACAGGTCTTTGACAAGGTTTAGATGCACCATCAAGGCTACTGTAAATTAACCTTGATACCATCTCCTTGAAAAATCATAGGGTTATGGGTTGAAACTATGGGGGCAATGTCTAAATCCAACATTGAGATTTTAGAATGGTTTCATTAGAAAGTTCTTCGTAGGGTTCCTTGGTATGTACCTAATAGTGTAATTGCTCGAGGCACCCAAATGAAAGAAGAAATATCCGATCTATCACAGATATACGCTCTAAGGCTTATCAATCATCCTAACAGTCTGGCAACGAACCTAAACCTAAACATGTGAGTTATCTAATAGATTTTAGAACTATTGGGGAATTGTATGGGGATTGTATATGGGAATTTGCCAGCTAGATTATGAGCCTTTTCGTAGGTGATAATTAAATCAATAATATTTCTATCAAGCGTGAATTTGAATATAGAATTTGGAAATCATTGTTTTGTAAAAGAAACATCGAAATTTAAAACGCAATAATTCTTGACTAATCAATACCCAGATGAAGAATACGTAAGTATTCGAAAGTTTGGAAATATTTTAAAGTTAGTACACTTTGGTGTCTGATTTTGCCATAATCTCACTACGAAAACGTGGGTGCTACGCGTAGGTCTTTTAGGCCCATAGTAGGGAAGTAGTTCCTCTCCACTATTTCCTATTTTTTGCTTTCGTTTTTCAATCCTGATTCCTCCTTTTCTTAAATTTTCTCACCATTAACGACAAACACAATCATTTTGTCAGTAACGTGAGAGATTTTGCTTCGTTCACATTGAGTACGTTCAAAAGGGTGACCCAATCATATATTGGGTCGATTTTATGAGGATTTGAAACAAGAATATGGGAGTTATGGGAGATGATGAAAGAAGTATGGAGGTAAAAAAATACTACAACAATTGGAAGAGAATTTGATAGTTCCAATCTACAAGAAAGGAGAACAAACAAATTGCAAAAACTAAAGACCAATATGACTAACTTCGGTGTTCTATAAGTTGTTAATACTTAACAATCTAAAGAAATTGACGAGGCTCATAAAACACGAAAATAGTATACCTCAACTTGATCTCAATCAACTTAATATATGCGGACGACATAGTAATTGTGGCTGATAATGAGAAAAATACGGAAGCACCAACAAAAATCTGGATAGAAAAACAAATACTAATAGCAAAAGAAGAAGAAGTAGAATAAGTCACAACTTTTGAATATCTGGTATCAATAGTAACAGAAGACGGCATAATATAAGCTGAGAAGATAAACATAACAAAGAAAGCAACAATTATATAATATACACAGTGTTCAGTAAGAAACAGATATTGAAGAAAGTGAAACTGAATGAATACAATATAATAACGATTCCAATACTGACAAAATAGAAAGAAAAACTAGGATGGATAAAATAAGAAATGAAATTATGAGAAACAACAAGAAACAATAAATAAGACAATCTTGACCATTTATAAAGGATGAAACAAAATAGATTAACAAAACGAATATGGAAAACAACAACAGGAAAAAATAGAAGGGACAGACCAAAAAAAACATTTAACGAACAAATAGCATATAGGAAAACAAAGGCAATAAATCAAATGATGATACTGGCACACAACAGGAAAATATAGAAGAACTGGATCAGAAATACGATTCCGACGCTGTAGAGAGGGCAAAAGGAAAAATCGGAAGAAGAAGAAAAAAGAAATGATCGTAATGAAAAGTGAAAGTTCTTTCATGGCAAATGTCTTGTCTTCAAATCTGAATTTTATTCCAACGTTGAAATCCTCTTTAAAAAATTTTCATAACGTACATTTTATTTCAGGTTACGAACCGGTACGTCTTCCAGAGGATAGCGTCTTGTGCGGTTTCACTCCTCTGCTATACACTTCCGACGATACAATTTACGCGTCTAAAGACGTCGATATCGAGGCCGCTCATTTCACTCATCGACTCAACAAACTCCTTTTCTTCGGAACCGTCTATCTTTGCGGCATAGATCCACCGGTACTGAAATTGGAGATCGAGGACGACGTCCGGGATTACGTTTCGGTTGTTTGTACCAGCAACAGCAGAGATTCGCCACCGAACACGGAATTGGTGAGTGATAATTGAATGTGTCCTTCATATTCACGCAACAAACGATTTCTTAAGATATACTCTGTGATACTGGAAGTGTTAATGATTGTTAATGATTTTATTTAGAGTATACTACAAAAAACAAAAGTTGCAAATCTTTTTATTGGCAACAACTTTGCTATTTTACTTTCTGTTCATAAGACTTGTAGTTCGAGGTAAAGCGTTGTCTTCTCTAAGATTCTTTATACTCTTTCCAGCAACAGAATATTGGGTATTTATTCTTCTTTTAACCTTTTTTTGCACTCTTTCCGATCCTTTGCAACTTCATTCGTCTACTGTATTGTTTTCCCTTGTCTCTCCACTTCCTGCACCACGTCTTCCTTTCTTTCGTTTCTTATATCTTTTTACTTCTGTTACTTTTCCAATCAGTCTTTGTGGTGTCTCTTAATACTCCCATATATTTTTACTGTTTTGTTTTCTATTAGTTACTGTTCCTCATTTATTATCCTAATTATCCTTACATGTTTTTTCCAATGGGTTCCTTCTTATTTCTATTTTTATTTTCACTTTTTACCATTTTCGAATTCTTCAGCTGTGTCCTACTAGATCAAGGGCTTTGTCCAGTTTCAACATCTTTATCATTTTGGTGTCACCTTCACTTGTTTATTGAAGCGTTTGGAAGTGACTCACATTTTTTTTCAGAGACAAAATAACGAGGTACTTTTGGAGAGCTTCAGTGACGATAATGGAGATGAAAGACTTGAAGAAAAAATCACCAGTGGTGTTTCTACAGAAATTCGGGATCTTTTAACGAGAAAAGGCGAACTTGAGAAACGAAGAAAGAGCCAGGAACTTCATCTAGAACGCGTCAAGGTGAGTGCGATATATTTTATAGGTTGTCGAACGCTTTTTCTTGGAACATAATATCTATTTAGAGAACTAAAAATTAGTGACAACGTATTTATCTCGGAAGATACGAGGAATGTCCCAGATGGCTTGATCTAAAGATGACGGTAGTTTCAAAAATTCTGCTATATTAAAAAGTACACAAACTTTTTCAGTGAATTGGTCATCGTTATGTAATACAATACTTTTATTTAAAAGGCATTAGCCCAACCAATAAAAAAGCTGAACTAAATTCTACTCAGGGTGACGCTGCTTCTTCGTTATCAACAGTAAAATATTGGATAGCTAAGTTTGGACGAGACCGTACGACTTGGGAAGGCCAAGAGCACAGTGGTCCACCAAATGAAGTGACGACTCTAGAAATGTTGAAGAAAATCCAAAAAGCGGTACTGGATGATTGTCGATTGGAAATGCGCGAGCTATCAAACGTACTAGGCGCTTCAAAAAGTGTGGTACACGGTTGATCATAATGGAACAAAAGCGTCGCGAAGATGTTTCCATCGAGTGTTTGGCAATATTTTACAGATTTTCACAACCATGGATGAAACGTGGGTCCGTAATTTCACACCCAAAACCAAATAACAATCAAAACAACGAATTAAAAAGGAAGAACCGATTCCAAAGAAGGCAAAGACTACTCAATCTGCAAGCGTCGGTTTTTTGGAATGCGTGTTGGAATGGTTTGGAATGTTTATGGATTATCTTGAAAAAGGAAAAACTATCAAGTTCATAATCGGCGAGCCCAAAAATTCTCGAATGCGAAGCTTCAGACCGATGACTTGAATCTTTTTGTTTTGGTCAGCTTTAAAGATTTGTCCTTAAAGTGCGCATTTAACCAATGAGTAAATGGCTAATTATTCTACCCTATCTACAAAACGCCTCAGATTTGCTGTGGATTTTCTCAAAGGGCTGTGTTGTAGTTTTATGGTGGGAACACCCAGTTGGTGAGAATCATTTGACCTTAGAGATTTTCCATCTCATCTGAGACATCCTGTAGCATCATTTGACGATCTTTTGGGGTTAGTTTTCCCATAAATAGGAGATGTAGACAAAGCGGTGAGGCTTATAGTGACCTGCACTTCAATTATAAACTTTTACAGGTCAACATACAAGACAAAACTACGATACGAACTGAAGTAGTGGATTGTACTAAAAAAAAATAAAGTATACTTTGGGTTTGTTAAACGTCGCATGTAAAATGAGAAACGACGACGCGCCAACTAACTCTTTTCACACGTGGTCGTGTAGAATGACCAATTCAAACGATCGCGTTCTTTTCGCACGTGTAGAACGGCCCTAACGGTTTCAGCAATTACGACTTAAATAATTCATATATTTTTTTCCGAATTGAAAATTCCTTGAACTAGCTGCGGAATTCTCGGTAGTGAAACAATTTTTTCGACGCTAAAAATAGTGATACGATTGACGAAAAAGAATCGAACGACGAGTCGAATACAAATTACTCGGAATAAAATTCTGTGTCGCGGTCTTGAACTTGAACTGGTTTCGTGTGCAGGTGATCTGCTCCGTTTGCCAAACTCGTTACTGCATTTTATGCGTTATTTGTCGTTTACAATTTTTCGATACGCGATGCCGGTTCAAATTTTAATAATATAAATTCGCGGGCCACAAAAATTTTTTTATAATAAAGTCCAAGTGTTCGAAAGCTTCAAGCTAAAATATAATTAAACGTGATTCATTTTAAAACTTACTTATCCCGGCAACCCCAACGGTTATTATTTGTCGGGTCCACCCTATTAATACTTAATAATTTTTTTCGACGCATTCAAGGTAAATTGAGACCCAAGTTTGGAAACAAAAATTTTAACACTATTTTGGTTTAATAAAAAATATGAAAATCTGAAATTCCTCGATTTGTCTTGAATTTTTTTTCCGAAGAATATGGTATTTTTTTTGGAAAATATAAACAAAAAAGAACAATTTGAAAATAAAAATTAATGAATATCATGATTGGAATAATTTTTACAAATTAAAAAAAAAATGATTTAATTAGTGTATACAAAAAAATTTTTCTTGTTAATAAAAGTGATAATACGATTAATGGTGAACATTTATTTTTTTCCATTGAACAAAAAAATGATTAAAGTTTGATTTACCTCAACGTTTTATTTCTTAGACCTTTTCATATACAGGGTGTTTCTTAATTCATACGAAAAAATTCAGGAGGTGATCAAATTAAGATGGGTCTTTGCTATAACAACATTTTCACGGCTCACCCCTTTCCGAGATATCACCTTTAAAAGGTGAAGACTAAAACTGAGTTTTTATTTTTTTTTTCTAAAATTTCAGTAATGCTAGAAACTTCTGTAATTTCGTAATTTTCATGCACTCGCAAAGGACTAATCAGGGTTATTTTTTTAATAGGTATTCCTGTTACTTTAAACGAGGGCGAAATTAGCAACCCTTACTCAATTATACATCAAAACTTTCTTTTAAGATAAAGTTTCAAATCCTTATTTAGTTAAATATATTTTTTATTCTTTAATTTTTCTCCCAAAACCAATTTGTTATGATTCGTATTACATTTTATTTTTTTTTTATTTTTCACTCGATTTATTAAAAAAATTATAAATTGTAGTGTTTAGTTTTTTTCTCTGCAGTTATTGGTTTTCGAAAAAAATTTAAGAATAAAAAATGTTTTTTAATAAAAAAAGGATTTTAAGTTATAATTTTATTTCATAAAACCTCATCTTGAAAAAAAATTTTGATATGAAAGAAAATAAGGGCTGCTAATTTCTCCTCCGTATGATATAATAGGAATATTAAAAAAATACCTATAGGTAGTCCTTTGCGAGTGAACGAAAATTACAGAATTTCAAGTTTCTAGTTTTGCTGAAATTTAAGGAAAAAAATCTCAACTTTAGTTACCACCTATTAAGGGCAATATCTCGGATACGAGCAATCACCTCCTGAATTTGGTCGTATGAATTTAGAAACATCCTTTATGTTTCGTGATAATTGTAGATCTCCTTTAATTGATTTTGGTTTAAACACATAAAATTTTGATTTTTCGACCAATTTCGGTCTTTATCGGTCGAAACGTCAACTTTTAATCTGTTTTTAAACGAAATTGCGCCTAAAAATTAAAAAAAAATTTATTGGAAATATCAATTTTTCTACTTTCGTATATACCCGGTTTAGAATTGTGCTAATAAAACGCTAATTTGGCGTTTTCGAAGTGTCACAATCCATTCATCCAGATCCCAGATATCGTAAATTCGGTTTTATCCATAATTGCATGGGATTTATGAATAACGCGAAACGGCAGTTTTTCTTCATCATAAAAACATATCACTGGAAAATTTCTTTTTTCTTTTTATGTCAATTAAGACCAAACTTAACCAAAGCTGTAGTGGAACATAACCTAATCGAAGCTAAAGTAAACTTGGGTTTATTTTTTCCAGCGGGAAAATCTCTTTGGCGGAATTCCCTATTCAAGCTACTCTTATATTTAGTTGTATTGAATTAATTTTCGCGGGAGAAGGTTTAATGGTGGGAAAATTGAGTATAAAACAGGTATTAGGTTTCGATTTACGTCCAGTCTCTGAAGACGATAACTTGGTTATCGAAACGCTCATGGCAGACAGTGTAATTGTGAGTATTGGTATAGTGCTATAAATAAATAGTGTGTTCAGTATGAATATCTTGTCTTCCGGTTCCAGAAATTCCAACTTAGTTTTAGACTTTGTTGAAAAATAAAAATGATTATGTCTGAAAATTTCCAAATAACATTCTTGATTATTAAAAAAAATCAAGCCTTAAATCAATTACTGAAATGCAAACAGTATTTTCTGGTTTCATAGGCACTGTGGGCAGTAAAATATTTCCTAGAAGACGATTACATAAGTATTCGAAAGCTCGGAAAATATATTAAAGTTAGTCCACTTTGGTGTTTCATTACTACGTTGCCAATAAGAAACCGCTCTTTTCATGATTTTTGGTCACGAATTAAATTTCTGAACGCAACCATAATATTTGACATTTGAGAACCAACTAATATGTCGATCGATATTTCGATGAATAACGTCGTTGAGGTAACAATCATTAAAGGAAATACCAAAGAGAGGATGCTTTAATCCCGCGTATACCGATGATTTCAACGGACTTACCATTCGATTTTAAACGTTCACAATTTCCGATACGTCTGGCCTTTGCGATGACCATAAATAAATCGCAAGGCACGTCGTTGGAAGTTTGCGGAATCAACTATAGTTTATCAGAAAGCTTTAAATTGATTAACAGACTATCATAACTGTGAGGGTCTGTCAATATCAAATTGAAACCTTATAAATATCAAGTATTTCATAAAAATTGTAAATAAGCAAAATCATGTGTAATTAATTGAAAATAATAATAAAACTTCCGAGCATTTTTTTGTTTTAAGTTTATTTTATAGAAAAGTTTAAGTCTTTGATTTATCGATTGAAGCAGTACGAAATCTGCCGGGTCAACTAGTATAGAATACAAAATTGGATGGAAGTTAATGTGAATCAAAACGAAAATTCAACGCACAATTAGCAACATAGATTGTTAAGTATGCAAAAGAGTATCTCAGATTTACCGAATCGAATTTATTCTCACAAAATTTGCAATTTAACCTCGTACAAGTAAATCGTGTATGTCACACGTGATCTGTTCACGTTCGAAAAATGTTGCAGGCGTCGTAGGTCTCGGTCTGTCTCGTCCACTTGACATTCGCGATGTTGGTGAAAGAGGGCAGGGACATTTAGTACAGGCGATTCAAAGAACTATTACCTATAGAATAAATAATTTGTTTTATGTTATTTTCATTTTGTGTTTTACAATTTTATTTATTAATATTTTGAACTATCAAAAAATGATTAAATATCGAGGTATTATTAAGGATTGGTACGAGTTTTTTGAGATACGAAGCTCTAAAGTATATAAATTATATGCCAAAAATAAAGTTTGTCAAAGATGTTATAGAAAAATTCTTCATGGATTAGCGAAAATTATATATAACAATTTAAAACCAATATTTTGTAAAATATGAACGAAATTAGTTCATAATTTAATACACTACGTTTTTAAAATGGAAATTATGCTAAACTGAGAATATTTTAACTCAAATTCTCTTTTTTTGTGATCGGTTTAGGTAGTAGACGAATTTTTTTTTAAATGTCGCGATCAGTTGTAAAATGTTTCGAAAAGTTTGTACTAACTATGAAAACAAAGAAAGTAAACGGTTGAAAAGACTTTACAAAGATTTTACAATTTATCTTTGACCTTAAACGAAGTTAATAAAGGGTTGTCTTCTAAGTTTTTGCAATAAAGTAATTTGAATTTGCGAGAACGAAAAAAACTACAATCACAAACATCGAAAAAATAATGCCCCGTTTTAAGAATAATAAATAAATCAGCCGGTACTTGCAAGTTTTAACTTGTTGTAAACACCGACGAAATATAAAGTAAACAAATAACGGACACATTATTTTCGGTTTGTAAGACAACGTTTCGACCTTCGCTTGACAATATGAAAGTGTTTGATTTCGAGATTTACTAAATGAATTATCGGGTGGGCAAAGACTTTTGGCTAGTAGTGTATATCCTCTTCAGATTCATTTACGTTAAATAGAAATAAAAAAAAATATACTTTCATAATTTAGCTCAAAAATGGGTTGTAGAGGGCGTCGCGGATCAAAAATATCGTTTTTTGTTATTTCTTTGTTACTTCCTACTTCAAAATGTATTTATGCAATAACAAAATGATAAATAAATTATATATTTGCATGATTTAGTTTAAATATGGATTCTAGAGACCGTTGCAGACCAAAAAGTTTCCCAAATTGTTATTTTTGGTTAAATTTTTGTGCCTATAGTCGACGATAAATAAATTAAAAACCGTTATTGAGTATTCGACGAAATAACGAACTACTATTCGCTAATGAAAAGTCACGTTTTGATTTATACTGAATCGAAAGTAAATTTGACGTTTATCTACTTGACTATATGCAACGCAAGGATCACCAGAATTCCAGGACGGGCCGTTCACGAACCGCCGACGACGTCGTCTCCATCTCTATCGTGATATATCACGTCTCAGTGCCGTGGGAAAGCGTGGGTGTGCGTGCGATCACTTCCTAGTTTCACCTCGTCGAAGAGATGTCGACCGATTCTAAGTAGGCGCTTAGATACAGACATTTTCAATTGTTAGTCGATACAAAATCTTTTCGTATTTGTTTCGTACATACATTTTTACTTATTCGAATATAATTAGGTTTATTGTTTTTTATGTATTATCAGCAAAAACTAACCTGGATTAATTCGATATGAGATGGGTAGTGCCGTGAAATTAACGATCCAAAAGTTTTATAATCATTCCCCAAAACCGTTTGATGGATATTTCTTAACTCACCCTGTTAAAGGGTTGTATTATTTTTCCATTTACAATTGCAGAAGTTTGAAAGAGGCATCCATCAAAGTATTTAAATATCTTCAAAACTCGGATCATTAGGACAGAACTAGAAGTCAGATTACCATATTTTTTACAAATAGAAACCATTATTTGTTTTTATCAATTCATACATCGTTGAAAAGCTTACTCTGTTGTCTATTTTTCAACATAATCTCCACTTTTTCGAAACACTTTTGAAGACGGTGCTCCAACTTTTGTATTCCAAAGTTAAAAAAGTCTCCCGCCAATCCGTTGAATTAGCATTTACCACTCAATTTTTTATTTAGCTTGCGGAAAAGGTTATAATCGCTGGTGGCTAAGTCCAGGCCATACTGGGAATGGGGCATAACAGCTCCTGGATTTTACGTGTAATCGAGCGTTGTCTTGAATAAGTATGTCAGTTGCCAGGGACCATAACTTCATTGCGTAGAAAAACCGGAGGAGACTCGAACTCTAACTTGGCTGGAATGGCGATCGAAACTTCCACCAAACACTTAGCGACGTAGCGAATCATGGAAGTGCAGATTTGAGGGTGGGGGACTGTCGGATTTGGCCTAGAAACTTTCCTCTGTGCTGTTGCTCATTGGGGATCATACATTTGGTGTAAATCTCGTATATAATGGCATATGAGGTAGCAATTCATTAATTCTGGCCATTGCAATAACGAATATGTGAGTTGGTGCATTGTCTGGATGAA
Source organism: Diorhabda carinulata (assembly GCF_026250575.1). Lineage (NCBI taxonomy): Eukaryota > Metazoa > Arthropoda > Insecta > Coleoptera > Chrysomelidae > Diorhabda > Diorhabda carinulata. The sequence goes on from NC_079472.1 coordinate 17,333,473, forward strand.
ACAAGCCAAATACGATCGTTTTTGCTTGGTACATTCGCTGGAACGTTGCAAAAGTTCGGATAATACTCGCCGTTGATAGTTTTTCCTTTATCAATATAGTCAATGAAAATTATCCCACTCGCATCCCAAAAAACCGACGCCATGACCTTGCCTGCAAATGGAACGATGTTTCCATTTTTTCTAGCCGGTCCTTCCTTTTCAGTCCTTTGTTTTGATTGTTCTTTTGTTTCGAGTGTGAAGTGATGGACCCATGATAATGAAACTTCGCAAAAATTCGGCTTTATATCTGTGAAACATTGCCAAACGCGACGTTGTTTTTGTTCCATTGTGAGCAAACGCGGGACCCATCTCATATCCAAATGTTCAGTTAATATGCAAGGTACCGCACTTTCAGTCGACGATCATCCGGTACCTCTTTTACCAATTGACTGAATTGATTGAAAACGTTCATTATTGATGGCTGCCAAACAAATACTAAACACAACGTGGAGTCTTCAAACTTGAAACATATGTTGTATAGATTGTGTACTTTTTAATGCAAGCAACTCCCGCCATCTCTAGGTCGGGCCAGGTACTTCTGGGACCATTCTCGTAGGGAGAAAAATGGACGGCGGGCCTAATCACAGGGTACTTGAACCTCGGCAGCTGAGCCGGATTCTTGGTTCTATCAAATAGAGGAAACACATCCTGCAATAATTATTTGTTAATACATGATGATGTTGACCAAGTTGAAGAACGATTTTCTATTTTTGAAGTGTTTCCATGTGCGAGTAATGCAAAAGAAATATCGGGATAATGAGGCTAGGATATGCCTCCCCATTCGATACAATGTTTCCAAATCTTTTGGTGTTTCATTTGGAGGTAGTCTAAGAAGGATTGTTTGCATACTTCAACAATGTAATATATATCGAAGACATTAACTACAAAACCGTCAAAGAACTACCCAACCACCATGTTTGTCAAATTAACTTCCTCAAACAAATAATTGTTTGTTTGTAATTTTACATAGATGTGTTTAGAATCATTCTCCAGAACAATTAGTACTAAACTTACCTGTACAATGTCATTATTATTTTGTATAGTTCCATCTTTCTATGATAGAAAATAAGAAGATTCAATTCTGTATTTCCCCAATTTTTCAATTAGAAGTATTATCTGCAGCACTAGGTGTTCATTTTTCATTGGTATATCATTGTCGTCTGCTGTATGGAAATTTACTCAACACCAAGTTGATATTTTGCAACAACATCTAACATTGCATTTAAATGGACCAGAGCAAAAGGGTTAAACTCGTGTCGACTTCATCGAATTCAAGGGTTGGGAAACAGTGATATAGACTACAGCTACCTCAGGGTTGTCACCATTAGGGAAAAAAATCGGGATGATCGGGCATCCATCATAGACGATCGGAGTTTGTTTCAATCAAAATTTAACCCTGAGACAGTCTAAGGAAAATTTTGTGTTTTTATTTGTATTTATTTTATATAATTATTTTTTCCATACGTATTTCATGTTGTTACGAGCCGCCTTTAATAATTCTACATAATTTTTGTATTTATCTGAACAAGACATCTGTATGTTCAAAGAAATTTGCAATTCTGCTTTTATCAAGTCCCGACTCGGGACGCGGGACAGTGTCTTCGAAATCGGGACTGTGCCGGCAAAATCGGTACGGGTGGCAAATCTGAGCTACCTGCAATTGTAAATAGAAGAAATATTTCCCTTTCATTTAGTTTTGAGAAGCATTATCCTTATTTTAGAATCTTTTAAAAATTAATGTACATATTTGTGAACCACCTTGTTTATAGCAAACCGTATATCGTGCATCGTATTTTTAATGCAAAACCCGTAAGACCAAGACCACGAAATTTACGAGGTCAAGAATAACATCACACTAGGAAGTTGATGCAATCCGAATTATTGATGATACCTGAAGGTAACAGCTGTAAATACGCGAGACTTTCCCGACTCTATTTCAATCTTTCGTACACATAACAACGAGAATTTGTTCGCGGTTTATGGAATCGAGGTTAGGTTAAGTGTCTGGTTGTTAATTAATTATAAACTTATACTATAACATTGTTATCGTATACAGGGTGTTCCGTGACTTGATGAAACATAAATATTTTGATTCTTTGAGGGTACGAATTCATAGCAACGTGATCCATTCGATGGCCTTTATACTGTTCTGTACAAGTATTCAATCCATTTATAAAGCAAAATCAAAAATTATTTTTAAATATATTTTCTAAATTATACATTCGAATATTATGAATTTCCAATGGATGATTCGGTATGTCCATGTAGTATGTTTCGAGGTATAAATAATTCTACACTACAATCTAAAGCCCAGGGGCGGCTCGTATCCAATGGGTAACTAGCCGTAAATTTTACATTAACAACTTGTACAATTGAAACAGCGAGAAAAATTTTTCATCCGCTTATAGAGGCTGTTATCTACAAGGAATTCCAGGACTTGATGCAAAATATTCGGGAGCGAGTAGATGACGTGAAAATCTCCTCTCTTTTTTGAGTTATAGGCTTCTGAAGTTGCAAAATCAAAACTTATTTTAAAGTATATTTTCTAAAATATGCATTCGAATATTATGAATTTCCAATGGATGATTCGGTATGTCCATGTAGTATGTTTCGAGGTATAAATAATTCTACACTACAATCTAAAGCCCAGGGGCGGCTCGTGCCCGATGGGTAACAAGCCGTAAATTTTACAGTAACAATCTGTACAATTCAAACCGTTCGCAATAAAAAGACATTCTGAAGAAAATGATCGTAAATTGTAATTATTTATTGAAAATACTCACAGGAGGTATCAAAACACAATCAAACATTTCTATTTGAACTGAATACTGTCGAACATCGGAAAATACATAAGGAAAAATTGTAGAAAAATTTAGTTGGTTAGGTGGGTTCAAGGTGGGTACCTTGCACTTGTACACACTTCCGGAGCCTATGGAAGAGCATTCCAAGATTCTGCATTATAGCATCACAATCGAGTTATATTCTATCGATAAATTTTTTTCCGTTGTTGCATATACGAAACTTTCAAGATATCCTCAAAAAAATGGATCCATTGTATTTCATTTCGGCCCCAGTTAAAGTATATAAATAACTGGTACTCAGATGGGGTGAATAATTAATATTAAATTGGACGCCATCAGCTTTTTAACAATGTTAACAGTTAATAAAAAAGGAGGAAAAGCTGAAAACTGCGTATCTAGAAGAGCATAACGAATAAAAACAGTTATAAATTAGAAAAACTCGGATTTATTTATATATTAAAGATGGAAATCTGTGATGGTTGCAGCCCTCAACTGGATTCCCAGATGTTGGGGTGAGTTGAATTCGTAGTCTGGTGGTTGGAAACTACCAACCTGGCAGCTGTAGAACTGCGAGAAAAAATAAAATGATGAAGGAAACGGGAAATTACGAATTAAGGAACGAGTAGGTAGAATAGATCTGAATAAAAAGGAGCTTATGCTCCCAATATATAAAAAAGTGAATTAATATTTTTTAAAATATAACCAAACTGGTTGTATTCTATTCATTATGTTCCTCAAATAAATAGAAAATAGGAATTTATATGAAAACTTTCATACAAAATTTGCTTCAAACAAAAGGAATCCATAGAAAATTTTATGAGGACAATAAAAAAAAAACAAGAAAAAACTTACTAGCTAATATAAAGAATAAAATCACCATAAATGTATTAAAATTTATTTGATTTAAAATGTAGATAGGTAGAGGGCGATTCAGCGTATATTTCGAAATTTTATTGAATTTATCGAACGAAGTAGGGGCTCGATAACAACTTAATTTCTTCAAAAACTCGAATGTTAGAATAAATAAATCCGAAGTGACTACTATGTCATAATACGTGAACAAAGGAATACCTATTCAAAATGTTTGAATGCCGAATGGTTTGTTCCATTCTATTAGCGATTTGTGACCTATTTGAAAATACATCTGATAAATGATACGTTTCACAAAATTTAAGTTTTTTCCCTATACCTATACCTATATTTTTCAAATATTAAATGATTGCGGACAACATTCTGAACAACCTTCAGTTTTTATCAAATGGTGAACAGATTCTCACGTTTCAAAGGAAAAACCGTCAAATGAAAGATCTGTTACATAAAAATTACGATATTTTCAAAAAAGGGCTAATTTTCTTTTTAGCAAATTCTATATATTATGCTCTTTTATTTAAACAAAAAATTAAAACTTGACTAACTTTGTATCTCTACAAAAAGTTTACTATTTATTGTTTTTTCTTTATATTTACACACTTAGACACTGTTTGTACAAATGTACTGGAATGTACATTCCAATGACAAAAAAATGAAAAAAAATGGACGTTTCAGGTATATTCTATTGCACCCCGTTACAGACCCAACATCCCTTTTAGATAATTAGCAAGTTTTGCGTCATAACTAAACACAATTTGGACTTTTGGCCAGGTTTTCAGTGCATCGTTGCAGTGTATTAATCCATTGCTCTAAACGACGTGTTGTAAGTTGCTTTGACGATGGGGTTCTAGGTCCACCCAGTGGGTGGTTATAATTATGCCAAATAAAACGGGTTTCTTATTCACTTAAAAACCACCTAACCATGTTTCCAATTTATGGTAGTTATTTCAGGAAAACCCCGTATTATTTGCAGATATAATAACCGGTATGAATTTCTCTTTTCATACTAGTAAAAATACGCCAGAGCGGCATCCCTTTCATGCAGAATGTAATAAACCAAGTGACATTGTGTTGGTGTGTTCTAAGAATAATATAGGTGGAACAACTCTTTGATATTCTGTTCAAAACCTATCGCTATTATATTCAAAGCATACATCGTCACATATCTATGATTTTTTCGAAAAAAAAAAAAATTCATATGCCGCTCTAAAGATCGGTTGTTGACTACCAAACGACGTATAAGAAATTCTACGATATTCCTTGATGGAAATTCTGCTGAAATGGATCTCTGATTACTATATGTGAGGTTTAATAAATATCGTATATTTGAAAATAACACCATACAGGAATAAATTGAAAAAAAGTCTTTCTTTTTACTACATTGGTTGATAATTCGTTTTTTATTTGATCAGAAATAATTCTGGTCGTAGTACATGACTTACTATTCCAGATATTGATCTTCTATCTACATTAAAATATCAGATAACACATCGCTCAATAAGAAAAACACATTTTTTGCCTAAAATCAGTTTCATTTCTTAATGTAATCTCCTCCAAGAGTAATACAATCATTCTAATGTTTCTCCAACTCCTTGATATCGTGCTTGTAGAGGAATTTGTCTTTTTTGCCTCAAAATAGGCTTCAGTTTCAGCAATTGCTTTTCTTTATTTGATTTTCTTACCGGCGAGCATTTTTTTTGAGATCAACGAGTAGCCCTTATCACTGAGGGCCAGATCTGGACTATGCGGTAGATGAAGAAGCAATTCGAAAGGTAATTCGTTCAATTTAACCATCGCTGGCATCGACTTGTAAATCGGTGCATTATCTTGGATGAAACTGGTTTTTTCCTCGATATACGAGGTCGTCTTTCCTTAATTTTCGCATTCAAACGATCCAACAACTCTATGTATTAATCGCTATTGATTGTTTCCCTTCTGCCGAAGCATAAAGCCAAAATAACTATACCTGGAAAGGATTAGTACTTTTAAGGTTGATTGATCTCCACTACTAACTAAATTTAAATTTATAGACTTCAGAACATTGAAATTGATAACATATTACATAATAGTTACAACTATCTATATATCTAAAAAATTTTGACTATGCGCCTCTTGTTAACTCAAAAAATGCCTTTTTCCGAATCATATTAATTTTGGATCGATGAAAAACTTTACCAAGATTATGAATAAAGAGTATGAAACATTTGAATACCAAAGACCTTACTCACTTAAGTGATGATAAGTTGTGGGAGGGTAGTGGCTTCTGTAAAGTACCATAACAACCCGCTGAACACTTCCTTTGAGATTGCGAGGTAATCCGGAAAACGGTTCTTGACAGTAAAGCTCGTTAAAGCAAGAAGAGGTAAGAGTTAAACCTCCAAGTAAGTAGCTCACTTTGCAAAGTCGTTGCTGTCTGAATGGTAAACTGCCTGGGGTACACAATAGATCAATATGTCAAAGTGTTAACGAGATAAATTCATGACTTACGCTCCTAGCTCATCTAATAGGGGTGGGTGTTTTTATTGGATTACAAGTTACTGCGCGACATAAATTTTATAGAAAAGCTTAAAGTGAACCGCCTTGCATTGTCACGTATAAAGGTAAATTCGTTTCCAATGAAGTTGATGTAAAGTTCCGTGAACACGCCCCTACGAATGAGCACAGGGTCGGCTCGTGCTTCTATAGAAATTGCACGCCAGATCGTGTAGGAACCACCTCCATAAGCATTCCGCTCTTAAAAGCGGCGATCTACAAATTGCTCTCTTGGTCTTCGGTACACTTTCCTTCTACGATCTCTACCTTGGAGGCATATACAGGTCTTCTCTGGGAATAGAACAGTCCCATTGTTCAAATGTCGATTTCAGATAATCCTGTGCAAAACGCAGGCATGCTTGCCGATGAGCTGGAGTAAAAATTGGATCAATAGCACGTGTTTTATAGATCAGGAACATTTTGCATGTTGTTGACACAATAAAGTGGTCATCACGAGCGGTTGTAAATCACCTTCTGGCTGTTCCAGGTCGTCCATGAAAGGATTCAGTGTCCTTATAACGCTGGCACTCTCTTCGAACCACTGCGCGGGTCATATGCAGTTGTCTAGCAACAGTCCGCTGACCAAGTCCTTTTTCGATTAAAGCAATAACATGGGCGGGTTTTAGTGGTGTAGTGTACATTAAACTAACACATTTGAACGCTATTGAGATTATAGAAAACGAATAATATGCAAATTTATGTTGCAAAGGCAATAATTTTATTAAATCATATTAAATTGTCTTTCAAACAGCATATTTCTCTTTTGATTTGATAAATGATTTAAAAAGTCAAAAGTTTGCAACGGTCCGATTTCTGTGGAAGCAAGATTAAATAATAAAATGTTGTACAAGTTTATATACTGCATCGTAAATTTATTTGAGATTCATCATAAATCTCTAAACAACAAAGTTGATGGAATTAGTGCAAGAATGCAGTAGATATCTCCATCGGTTCAAGTGAGATGATAATAAAGTCGACATTTATCAAATATTTATAAAAATCGCTACTTGAAGCGCAATCAAGAGACGAAGTAGTGGAAGTTAATAAAATATTCAACGGACGCCTCAGACCGGCTCGTTTAACAATATGAATTATTCAGGTATGCCCCAGCAACCTATTCAGAGCATATTACATTGTATAGACAATTAGGACGAATGGCAAACATTTTAAAACCATGGGAATTAGAAATTATTTAATTGTCATATTCTAGAAACGGAATTTAGAATATATATTCAGTTTGAAGTTGTAACGAAAATTCTTTATTTCTATAAAAATCGAACAAGTTTATATTTGAAAGCGCAGTCAAAAAGATTCAATCACATAGTGCGATCTATGAGTTCTTGGCCTCATATAAGACTGTCAGGATAAAAGATACGGATAAATTGTTTGTTGTAATTTAATTATTTAAACTTTACTCTATAAAATAATGGTTACTACACTATATTTAAACATCTTTAATATAATTAAATCAGCACCTAATCGTCCCAAATATGAAAAACTTGTTCAAAAAGCTTGTTCAAAATGCTCTTTTTCAATTGTTCATGTGTAGTTGTTTCCCAAACTTTCGGTTTCGAATTGCGCCAAAAATGTTGAATTGATCTTTGTTGAGGAACATTAAGAAGACTCCTAGACTTTTCAATAAACGGAATACTTAACTTTGCAAAAGCTCCCACAACGTCCTTTGCATAATGAGCAGTTGCTATAGTCAAAATACAAAGTTTCCTTCAGGTTGCTTGTTGTTATTGATTGTATTAATTTAGACATTACACATCAAGATATCTCCAACCATACTCGAATTAAACTGTTTGTATGTTTTGCAATACACTTCTGAATTTACTTCGCATTTCTAACAATAATAAGTCTCATTATTCATCCTTTCAATCCTGTCAAAAGTAAAATTGACTCAATGTCGGTAATGTCTCTCGGAAAATTCTAAATTTTGATTTTTCTTTCAAAAGTTTCTTTTGAGAATATTTGGGTGCCGATTTTCTTGATTTTTGAACAACATTCTGTTCCTTCAGGTTTTTGCTCGCATATTTCTTATCGATTTTGAATTTTCTGCCCAATTTTCGCAAACTAGGTATAGAGTAATAAAATAGGGAATTCCGTCCAGTTCGAATCAATTTCTTCGTCAGCTATAGGTGTAGGTCTTGAAATAGTATTGTTTGTAATATTAAAATTTCAAGTAATTACGTAAGAGAGTTAGGAAAAGTATGTTTTCTGGCCTAAAGTGTCAATATCGAAATATTGTGGAGGGGTTACATAGTTAGTAGATTATACAGTTACGTTTTGCATTTAACAGGTACCGTTTAACCTTCTATTAGTGCCTCTGCCTAATTCCAACCCCATTTCAGATTCGGCTTTCCTCTTTACAAGTATCCTACCGGAACGCCTTTGGCACACTATTTTCAGTATAGGCTAAACCCATAAATTGACCCCAACCCGGGTGGTACTACCTGCAATTGATAAAAAGAAAAAGAACTTTACAATGAAATAAATGCTAAACTATGAAACTGGCTTAAATATTCGTTGGGTCACTCTGTGGTCCTTTTGCATACCTAATGAGGTTTTATTACTCTATACCTTTCTGAAATAAAGTATAAAGCTTCACTCTCTCAATTTTTTTTGCCTTTTTGTGTCTTTTCTGTCTGATCCTTTTATTCGAAATGCCTGTCTTAACTTGCCGACAGATATCGTGAATTGTTTGTTTGGCTAATCCAATCCTTACAAAATGATTAACCGTTAATCGATCTTGACTTTGTTCATGAAACTTTTCAAATTTTTGAAGAGTATGTTCACGTTGACTTATGTCTAAGCTGTTTCACTGGGGATGAGAATTATTCCAGTCCGTACTGCTTCGATTTCCAAAGTTACTGTACACGTGTGGCTTCAAAGATATTGAACATCGATGATATAGTCCTAATCTGGTTCTGTCCGACTTTTTTTTGTTCGCAAAACTGAAACTGTTGTTTAAGTTGTATAACAGCGACGATGAAAATACGAAGATTTTGACTAAAGATGCATCATATCTTTATTGAGTCGTATAAGTTTTAAGCTTCTGAATAGTGTGGAAATAGAGGTTGAATATATCGAAAAACAATCACATTTTTTTCTTTCTATGTTAGGCTAAGAACTAATGTACCGAACTGCGTATTATTTCCAAAATTTTTGATTTAAAACAAATTTCAGTAACTGCTCTTAACCAAAAGAACATCTCTAGATATAATTCGACGGTTATCCGTCTGTTAGAACATCAGTTATAGATCTGGAACTAAAAGTAGGAGATGAAGATAAAAATAAAAAAAGACACTTGAAATTGTGTACAAGGCATTCCTCTGAATAAACTTCGATAATGTACGATGAATGTTATGCAATAAATCTTACACACATACTTGTATACACACACCTACAGGGCGATACCAAATCATTCGGTTACTTATCGTTTTTAACGTCAAAGTTGAAAGTAAAAACTCAACTGAGGCGCAATCAAAAATTACCTGCTTAATTCTGGTTCTTATAGGAATAGGAATCTCTAATTTAACGAGTTGCCGATTATATTTGCTTAGCGTAAGGGTCCACACCACAGCAAACAGGCATCATCTCTTTATGTTTATCAAAATAAGACACTATTAATATCATGTATTATAAAGTACATTTAATTTGGTTAGGTATCAACTGATCTAGAAGAAAACCAATTTAAAGTCAAATCAAAAATTGGTTGTGTTGTTTGATTCTTCTTGGGCAGCGAGTGTGAGTTCTTGAAGGACCTCCGAATATCACATGTGCTCAATGGGGTGATTTAGCTGGCTAATAATCTGAAACTCTAGTGTATCTTCTCGTTAAAATTGGCTCCAATTTCATTTCAGAGAGGATAAATTCCTGGTCATAGTGTCTACAATGGGAAAAAATTGCGTACGAAGACTGTGCATTATGCTTTCCCAAAACATGAAAGTTTTTACGAGAGAAACAGATATTTTCGTTGGGTTATTTGTGAATGGGATAGTGACTTTTCCTCTGCAGACTTCTATTTATAGTCTTTCTGGTCGCCCTGGTCATCTTCATACTCTGTGTCGTCAATTTGCATTAACCAAATCCAATCTGGTTTCGTCCGAAAACAGTTTGTCACTGTGCTAAAAGGCAGTTTCTGTGTTCCAGTTACCAATTGTAGACGAGCGGCCATTTTTCTGGCTCCATAATGGAAATCAATCAACCATAAGTTTTTCTACAATGAGTTTAGTAAGCTAAGAATGTTTTGGTTCGATTCCTACATGCTAACTACTAATTGTCTCTTATATTTGTTACCCTAGTGCACCCAATTCTACGTCCTCGTTTCCTAGTACGAATTTGGATAATTGAAGCACGGGGAATAAAACCTTCATCGTACAAATCTACTATTATTGCTTTATTGACAAATTTTATCGATAAATTTCTAACGAAAATAATTATGATCGACTTTTCTTTTTTTGATAAAAACTTAAACATTTTAAAACAGAAGAAACCCAAAATCAATAACATTTAGATGCATTCATATTCGTTTATTGATATGTCGTGTTTGTTTTATTTTGTTGTTGAATATTGAAGCCTAAATAATAGAGATAGTAAGGTTAGGTTAGGAAACTTTTGTGGTTTACAGAATATATTGTAGTACTTAAGTGTGATACGCCACTGTTTAAAGCAAAAAAATTCGCCACAACGTTTATAATTGTTCATTGATGATGCATTTAACATGTAAGCTATTATTTAACTTGACCCGTTGGATATATTACTACTCTTTACTTAAATGAAGGACAAGTTTTAACTCTTAGTAGTTAGAGTCATGTGTTCGATGCAAGGACAACCCGTAGATAAAAAAATGTACGCATTTTAGTCCAGTCAACAAAAGTGATTCTCATCAGTGCTTTCATATTTCTCTCAAGAAGTTAATAGAACATGTTTTTCGGTAGTAGCACTTCTTTTTTCACTAAAAGCGTTATTAAACGTGGAATAGATCGAATTCACACCGAAGTCCATAGACAGATACATGTGCGAGATAGTAGCAAATATCTAAAAGGACTTGGAACGATCTTGCTTCCGATTCTAAGAAGATGGTTCCAGAAGTATTAGAAAGTACACAATCTATACTCGATGATCGTCGACTGGAGGTGCGCAAGCTAGCAGACATAATAGGCATTTCGAAAAGTGCGGATGCATATTAACTCAAAATTTGGATATGAGAAAGTTATGCGCAAGATGGGTGCCTCGTTTGCTAACAATAGAACAAAAACAGCGTCATGGATGAAACGTGGGTCCATCACTTCACACCAGAAAGAAAAGAACAATCGAAACAATGAACTGAACAGGAAGAACCGGCTCCAAAGAAGGCAAAGACTATTCCATCTACAGGCAAGGTCATGACGTCGATTTTTTGGGATTCGCCGTGGGATAATATTCATTGACAATCTTGATAAAGGAAAAACTATCAACGGCGGGTATTATGCGAACTTATTGCAACGTTTGAGCGAAGGACAGCCTCATTTAGTTTAGTTTAGTTTAGTTTAGTGTGGTTCCATAAAGACTCACATATCCATTATTGCAATGGACAAAATTAACGAATTAAAGTTTGAATTGCTACCTCATGCACCCTATTTGTCATATTTAGCCCCCTTGGATTATTTTCTGTTCCCAAACATGAAAAAATGGCTCTTTATTCAAAGGTTTTCTAATAATGAAGAGGTGATGTTGTCAGTTGATGGCTATTTTGAGAAACTTGTTTCAGAATATTCAGAATCAAGGAGTCTAGATCGAATATTAGTTCCTAAAAAGTTTCAATTTTTTTGCGAAATACGAGAACTGTATGTATGTGTATCATCTTATTTCAATTTCATATTATTTTGTTACAGAAAATACTTAGTCAGTCAGTGGTTAGTGTTCACGTCGAAGTAAGGCCGAAATATTTAGTCCCGGACACCAATTGTTTCATCGATCACCTGACTGGTATCCGTAAAATCGCCCAGACTCATACCTATACACTTATGGTTCCTATTGTAGGTAAGTAACATCGATAAAATTGATATTTTTAAATAAATATACAATATTTTTATCAAAATTTATGGTACTCAAACGGTTTGGTTTAGTAAGATACTACTAAGAAACTACTAACAATACAATTGATCGGTAAACACTACTTTACGGCCGACGGGCAGTAACAAGCCATTTCCAAAAATTTATTAAATATTTCGGTCTCGTGGGCAAAAAAAATCGATACAGCAATCTCAAATCACTGAAGAAAACATTGAACACCAAATTGTATTTTTCTTAGTTAAATCTTGAAGCTAATGGCAGTAGCTTCAAAATTATAGAAAATGTCTCATGCTCTTATGTTATGTTATGAGCGGTAACTACCCTTTTTAAATTTGTTTAACAACAAACAAAAATTCTACCTGAAAATGCATACAAAAAGTGATAAAGCTGCTGAAGTGTTCATCCTATTGCGACAAGGCCAGAATCAGTGAGAAGTAGCCAGTGAGCTGTTTATAGTTCTTACCAAGACACTGGTAACTTTCATCGAAGACGCGGTTCCGGAAGAAAAACCTGCACATCCGAGAGAGATTGACCGATACATTATCAGCACATCGCTTAGAAATTGGTTCTCACTGGGTTCAAGTTCAATGAGGGTTTAGAGGAATGTGAGTGGTTGGTCTGTAAGAAGAAGATTAAGGGTAGCTAACCTTGAGTCAAAAAGACCAACTACTAGCATCAAATTAACCTCAGCCCACCGAGCAACGCGTCTACGATTTGCCAGAGAAGACTGACGAACAATGGGGCTCTGTTCTCTCCTCAGACGAAAGGCAGATTATGCCTACTTGGTAGCGTTCGAAGAGGAAGAGTTGACAGAAGACCTGGAGAATGATTGGCGCAGTATTGGCTTTTAGAGGCGGTTCCTAGATGGTTTGGGTGGGCATTTCAATGGAAGCGAAAACCGAGTTTGTTTTTATTGAAACTGGCGGCGAATCGACACTTAGAAGACATTTTAGACGATCGTCGTTTTCTATAGCAAGTTTATCGGAGAAAAATTCATTATAATGCCCGTCCACCTACTGCAGGTTCCGTACGACTTGAGTCGATTTTTTTGCTCACGAGTATAGTTCTGCAAAAAAATCACATCGATTTATTGAAATTTATTTGCAAATTGCAAATTGTCGAATAGAAATTGTGAAAACATGGAAATATCGAAATTCATTTTCAATGAATGATTTGAATGATCAAAAACAGTTCCTTTATGTCCCATCTCTATATATGTCTGGTTCGCATTCCGATTTTATAACAAAGTTGGGAAACTCCGGAGAGTTGGTTAAACTTAGTTTCCGCTTCGTTTGCTTGCAAACTTGTTTCTACCTATTCATCTGTCATAGAAATGTAATTTGTTTAAATGAGAGCTACTTGACATATTCAGTCCGCTCGGATCTCGAGGATTATGTACGAACATATCGACTCGATTTCCTACATTGTAACCTAATATTGAAAATTTGTCTTCAATAAGCGATTCAAAATAGTAGAGAATTAATTTTAACAAAAAATTCAATATTTTATTTCGATTCAATATCTACTTTCCGAATAAAAATTGAAGATGTCCTTTATGCAGGATTTTAGTTACTGATTTTGAGTCCATTATACGAGTTGTCTCTAAAGAAAGTTCACCTTTGTATTGTAATGTAACAATAAATATAAAAGCTGAACTAGATTCTACTCTGACTGAAAGTGTGCAAGCTAGTAGACTTAGTAGTCCGGTACATCGCTTATTAACTGAAAATTTAGAAAGGAGAAAGCTGTGTGCGATGGGTGTCGCGTTTGCTCACAATGGAACAAAAACAGCACTGGGAAGATGTTTCTTTCGACTGTTAGGAAATGTTTCATAGAAATAAAGCCGTTCCATAACCACGGTTTAAACTTGGTCCATCACTTCACACCTGAAAGAAAAAACAATCGAAGTAATGGACTGAACAGGAAGAACAGACTCCAAAGAAGAAAATACCATTCCGTCTGCAGGCAAACAAAATGAGCGTCGTGAAGATGTTTTTATCGACTGTTTGGCAACGTTTTGCAGAAGTAAACCCGAATTTTTGCGCAGTTTCATAACCGTGGATCCTAAAAATGGAGAACCGGCTTCAAAGAAGGCAAAGACCGTTCCATTTGCAGGCAACATCATGGCGTCGGTTTTTTTGGGGTGCAAGTGTGATAAGTTTCATTAATTAACTTTAAAAAAGAAAAATTATCAACGTCGAGTACCATGCGAACTTATTACAACGTTTTAGCGGAGAAATCAAACAAAAGCAGGCGAATTTGGCTGAGAAAAAAGTGTTGTTTCGTGAAGAGAATGCACCAGCTCACACATTCGTTATTGCAATGGCCAAAACTAATTAATTAAAGTTTGAATTGCTACCTCATGCACCCAATTCGCTAGATTTAGCCCCCTCGGATTATTTTCTGTTCCCAAACTTGAAAAATCGCTCGGTGGTCAAAGATGATTCAACAATGAAGATGTGATGTCGGCAATTTCAGGAGCTTACGTGGAAAAATAAACATGTTTTCAAAATTTTTGTGCCAGGTACTTCCGAGACCATCCTCGTATAAAGAATTATGCATCTTCTGCATAAACACCTTCTGTATGCGATCGAAACTGTTTTACATCATCATCTGGAAATTATCCGTCGCTTCCGGCAGACAAAACTTATGGGAAACACCGAACGACGCATTACTCACCGTGCTACAAACAATGGACGACTTCATTATAAATAGAATAAAAAATGCAAACAAACAACTTTTACGGCCCGATGTGTTCACATACACACAAACACGAAAACCAATGGAGATGCAAATTTTTGCATTGACCATAATACGGAAGCAATCGGTTCACACGCGAATCTATTTAAAAGCATGTACGTACAAAGCATAGGACGATGCAAAATACAAAGTAAACAATGGCTTCACAAACTTATTACCTCGAATAATATCAAATCTCATTTTAATAATTAAATTGATAATAGTAATTATACAACTCATTATTATCACAATGGTTCTATTTGGAATTGAACCACGTCTTCAGATAGTTGAATAGAACAAAAATTACTTATTCTATAAAAGAAAACCAGCCTACATGGTATCTGGTTGACAAAATATCTCATCAGATCAATAGACGTACGAGGGGAGATAAAAAAATACTGTGAACTATTGAAAACGATTGAAATTTTTCTCAAAGTACTGGATCTTCTAGCTTTCGAGCATATATTGAAGCAACTGACAGGATGCAACAACCATCGAACGTGCCAGAATATGGCCACAGACGTGGCAACAACGGCGGATAGAAGAAAAATTAGGTGAATGTACACAACGAGTAATAAAGACCGTGCACTGAAAGAAAGTTTATGAACTTTTACATTACCAATCTCCAGATCTAAGGCTACTTCACATAATTCACCTGAATACTGTCAAAACGAGGCAGTTGATGTCGAATATACTTTTTTCGTTTGTCACCACTAGAGGGATTTGAAAGAGGAACTAGAGAAGACAGTTGAGAGCATAAGTCCTGATAATATTCCCCAGATAGAATGGGGATAACTGGTTGCTCCCTATACGAAGACATTTCTTAGAAAGAAGAATGGAGACTGCTATCCGACGTGATAATATAATAGTCAACGAACGCACGGTACAATCAGACATACACGTACAGGACCTCCAACTAGAAGTAACATCATCATAGTTACTAGTTTGACGAAAATGGAGGTAGGTAGGCTGCTGGAATCCCACATATTCATCAGCGCTCCTGCTGGAATCCGTTCCACATATTTAAAAAAACTTTTGAAACTGAAGAAAGTGTTGTATGGGTGAAAAGCGGCTATTTGATTAAGTCGATGTTTGGGTTTCTAATTAAGTTTCATTGGGGATTGTCATAACACAGCCTAATTGGAGGTGTGTTTTTTTACTTGGAGGCCGGTAGGAACCTGGTAATCTAGCTAATCACGAACCCACATTTTTTTCCTTCTATAGCTTATTTTGCGAGCATTTCCGATCCAGAATGAGTTCGTTTTTCTAATTTGCTATTCCTTCGAGGGAATCTACGATGCCACTTTTGATGTGGTTTTTTTGTCACGGCACAGAAAGAATAGTTGTACGATTTCCTTGCCCCTTTCTTGAGTCTTGGGCCAACATTACAATGTCCAATGATTATTTCTGGTTTAAGTTTTTTGTTTTATCGACTTTTTTGGTTTTTTTCTCCATTGATTCTTTGCCAAACCGGTCGGGAGATTACTTTTGTTTGACTATATATCCTGCTGTTTCTTGAGTCTTGGGCCAACATTACAATGTCCAATGATTACTTCTGATTTGAGTGCTTTTTCTTATAGTCTTTTTTGTTTTGTGTAATTTGATAACTTCATCTGTTGTTACAGTTATTAGCGAATTAGAAGGCCTTTCGAGAGGCGGCAAAGTCCCGGCGCCAGACTCTCGCAGCACACTGGATCCACAACACGTCCAAAAAGTAGCTACCTCAGCAAGAGACGCTTTGGATTTTCTTAAAACAAGACACGCTTCGGTTAAATGCGTCACTACGAAAGGCGCGATTATTCCGTCCACGAATTTTTCTACCGAAGACGACAGCATGTGGGACAACAGTTTCAGAAATGACGATAAAATACTAACAACTTGTTTGGGATTGTGCAAGGAGCAAAAGGATCAAACAACACAAGACGTTAAAGAAGGTTATGATTACACGATTTTTTTTCTTTTCTTATTTTAACGTTTAAATTGATTCGTTTTATATAGGCGAACCCCGGCGTCTCGTTCGAGAAGTTGTACTGTTGACAGACGACAGAAATTTAAGGGTGAAAGCGTACGCGCGAGACGTTCCCGTACGGGAACTTCCGGACTTTATGCGTTGGGCGGGACTGGGATGAACCTAATAGAAAAAATAATTAAAATTACCAAAGCAGCTGCTCTCTCCGTTACACGAAACGTGCTCCTATAGTCCGGTAAGTCATTCTACTTTACGCACGAGTGGAATACATTGTTTTTGTACGATTTGTTATATAGGGATGTCCGTTTCTTTTTTTTTATTATAGGTGAGACGACGTGGTGTGTTAATGATCAAATTTGAAATTAATATATTCACATTAAATGAATTTCTACATCACATTCGTTGTTACATTATTAGGTTGTGTTCACTGCATTCCCTATTTTCGATCGTATTTACGACTGCTTACAGGGCAATTAAAAAAAAATTAATAAAAATAACAAAATTTAGACGTCGTACTTCTGTATATTTTTAGGATAATTTTTAAAGAAAATTAAAAGTGGTGCTCTTATTGTTAACGACTTTTGTTTTGTATTACCCTGTATATGGTGCCATTTTATCTCATGGTATAATGTTAAATTTTCTATATTTATATATAGATATGTATAGAAAAAAAATATGTATATACATTGAGCCTAGACGAAATTTTAAATGTTTTTATTATCTCTTACACTCTATTCTTTTTTTTTTTTTCAATTTTTCACGTTTGTGGATACTTTTTTTGTGGTAATTGGAAAATTTTTATTCTAAATTGTGTTGATATACAATTATATGAAGAATAACAGAAGCGAATAATTATTTTTCACGATTAAATTAAAACTAATTATTGTTGAAATGACTTTTGGATATTTTTCATTACTACATCAGTGACTGAAAACTGGAAATAAATTGATAAAGTGACAAATTATAGGACGCTTTCCAATATTATATCACTTTCGTTTCAATAAAAATTAGTAGAGTGAAAAATTTTTAGACATTTCTAAGTACTACGTAACTTTCTTTCCTTAAAAAATAATAAAGTGAAAAACTATTGAACCATACTTAATGTTCGTCACTAAAAATTTTTTTTCATCAATTGATAAGGTGAAACATTATTGAATATTTTTAATTAGTTTTCTAAATACCACGTCATTAGTTTCACTTTATTTTCGGTGAACATTAACGGAGTGAAAAAATATTGGACTCTATGTAACGTTACGTCCCTGGCTAAAAACTAAAGCTAAATTAATGAAGTGATAATTTCAATATTATATTACGTAAAAATTTTCGTTTTATTCAAAAAATAGTAAAGTAAATAATTATTGCAGTTTTCCAAATACTTTTTTCTAAAATCCTTCGCCACTAGCTTAATTTTCGTTTCAATAAAAATAAGTAAAGTGAGACTTTTTCACATTTTCCTAAATACGTTTCTAAATACTTTGTCACAAGTAAGCAGTAAAGTGAAAATATTTGGACGTTTCTAAATAGTTTTTTGATAGTTCATCACTGTTTTCACTTTCATTTCAGTGAAAATTGAGAAAGTGAAAAAATGGTGGACCCTTCTCAATATTACGGCTTAAAACTTTTGTTTCAGTATAAATTAATTAGGTGAAAAATTATTGGATGCATGAAATGTATCAATGAAGTGAAAAGTTATTGATCCTCTATTAATATTGGCTAAAAACTTTCGCTCCAATAAAAAATAATGAAGTGAAAAATTATTTCCAAATACTTTTTTTTAATACCTCGTCACTAACTTCATTTTCGTTTCAATAAAAATTAGTTAAGTGAAAAAGTGATGGACCATGTTATGGCTAAAAACTTTTGGATTCTAAAATTTAATTAATAAAGTGAAAAATTGTTGAACTCTTATTAATATTGGCTGAAAACTTTCGTTTTAGTGATACTTAATAAAGTGAAAATTTACTGCACTCTTCCAAGTTTTATATACTTCATCATTAGCTTTCATTTCTTTTCAGTAAAAATTGTTTAAGCGAAAATTTTTTGGACGTTTCTAAAAACTTCGTCTCTAGCTTTACTTTCGTACCAATAAAAAAATATGAAGTGAAAAATTAATGCACTTTTCCAAATACATTTCTAAATAGTTCGTCACTAGCTTCACTTTTGTTCCAATAAAAATTTGTGAAGTGAAAAATTAATGCACTTTTCCAAATACGTTTCACTTTCTTTTTTAGTGAAAATTGGTAGAGTGAAAAATTTTTGGACTTTTCTAAATACTACGCCACTAGCTTCACTTTTTTTCAGTAAAAATTATTAAAGTGAAAAAATATTGAACTGTTCTTAATTTTATCTCATTGGCTAAAAACTTTTTTTCAGTATCCATTTATTAGGTGAAAAATTATTAGATATTAAAATTGAATTGATAAAGTGAAAAATTATTAAACTCTTATTAATAACTTTCATTTCAATAAAAATTAGTGATGTGAAATATTACTGCACTTTTCTAAATACTTCGTCACTAGCTTCAATTTATTTTCAGTAAAACTACAATTGCAATTTTGTAGTTTCAAGTCTCGTTTCAAATGAATTTTGTAAGGGTTGCAGTTTTAGTTCATCGTAACCAAGTTTTTCCAACCTCATTTTGATTTTTCTAGGGTTTTTAACCCGGTTCTGAATGGAAGGAGTACATTTTTGGTAAAACTCCCATAGGTACATATTCAGCGCCCTTCGCATTCGATACGTTCACATATTTTACAAAATATTCATACAATCACTTTCGAGGAAGTTGCATATCTTACTGTTGTTTTGGACTCGATCCACCCCATTAGCATAATTTCACTTATTTACGTGCATATTAAGGTGAAAATTAACTTGAATTAAAGTCAAACCTATAATCGGAATCCCAGAGTTTCAATTATCGCATAAAATAAATTTGGTAAGGTTACAGTTTTAGATCTTTTTGTTGTTTTTAGTTTTTTCCGCCCTTCTTCATGACCTTGACCGTGCGAATTTTGGTTTTTCTAGTGTTTTTTTAACCCCTTTTTCCAATGGAAGGTAATGTTTCTTACCCCTATGCTATTATCTCTGTAATTTATTATACCGTGCGCCTCGGTTAGTTCGTTCGAACTGCTTAGTCGAAATATTGAAGTTTTTCGATCTCATATGTATTCAATTAATTGAAAAATGTAGTTTCTCAACTGTTTTCTTCACACAAATATATTTTTAACGACGCAAGCTAATTTCAACTTTGAATATCTAAATATCACATTTTTTTTATGAAAATCTATAAGCGGTTTTAATTATTAGTTGCTCCACTAAACGGTTTATCTGTGTATTAATTAATTTTTTATTAAAAAAAACTCTTCCTGTTTATGTAAAAATTTCAATTATTATTCCTAAAAAAAAACCGAAACAAATTTCGTCTAACGGTAAAATCGCATAACTTATTATTATTAATAACGGAAATAACATTAAAAATATGGAAAAATATTTACGATTTTGTCCCATAGTTTTTTATTTCACATAAACTATTATATTATAAATCAAGCGTTAATTTGAAATTTTTGCAGTTAACCGGAAGTTCGGTATTATGTTGTTAATTGATTGCAAAATATACAGGATGTTCTCTTAAATCACGTGAATCAAATTTGTAGCGAATCTCTAAAATCCCCTAACTGTTTTAAGAAATTTTTTCTGTTCTAATGTCTCCAAACATTGAATATACAGATTTTTTTTTATCGAGAGCAGTTTAATTCGAAGCAATTATACTCCCCGCCAGCTTTTTAGTTTATTCCAAAATATACTGGATGTTTTAACGTAACATGAATTTATGGTAAAGTTGCATAACCTTAGAAGCATTTTCAGAATTTTTTTTGTCTCTGTATGAAAATATGGGATTTTTATTTTATCGAGCACATCTCGATTTAAAGCTTGCCACCAGATTTTCAATTGATTCCAAAATCTACAGGATGTTCTCTTAAATCCCGTGTAATAAATTTGTAGCGAAGCTCTACAATCCGCTAATTGTTTTAAGGAAATTTTTCTGTTCTAATGTCTCAAAATATTGAAAATACAAAATTTTTTTATCAAGAAAAGTTTAATTCGAAGCAATTATACTCCCCGCTAGTTTTTGAGTTAATTCCAAAATATACAGGGTGTTTTAACGTAATATGAATTTATGGTAAAGTTTTTTAATCTTTGAAGCATTCTAAGAAGTTTATTTTTAGTTTCTGTAGATCAAAATATGAAAATATAAGATGTATTTAATCGAGGTTAGTTTATTCAAATCAATTATTCCTGCCATCACCTTTTCAATTGATTCCGAAATATACAGGAGGTTCTTTTAAATAACGTGAAATAAATTCACAGCAAAGTTTTCCAATCCTGTAACTGTTTTTTTGTCTAATGCCCTTATATCAAAATGTGGAAAATACAAAAATATCATCGAGATCCGCTTGAATTAAAGCAATTAAACTTGCCACTAGCTTTTCAATTGATTCCGAATTATATATAGGATGTTCTAACGTGAATTAAATTCACAGCAAAGTTTTCGAATCCCTCCATCATTTTAAGAAGTATTTTATCATCTAATGTCTGTTTATTAAAATATGAAAAAGGGTTTTTTCATCGAGATCTTCTTCTTTTTCTTTTTCTGCTATCCATTAATGGGTGTTTGCGATCATGTCTGACAACTTTATCTTGTCTCTGGTGGTATGAATTAATTTTCTTGTGGCTCTCATCCCTGTCAAATTTTTGATATTGCGGAGCCACGACATCTTCTTTTCGCCTAATCCCCGTCTACTTCCAATCAAGAGTTGAAGCAAATGGTAGTTACCTCTCGCTCCATATCACATAACAATTCACGTTCTCTTCATATTCCCCTCAGAATTTCTTCGTTGGTTTTTCTTCATCCACATCTCAAATGCCGCCAATCTGTTAACTTTTAGTGTCCACCCTTAAATAACGTATGGACCATACCTAATATTTTGAGAATCTTATTACGAGGTTGAGGTCATGGTTAGAGTTCGTAAACAAGTTTTTGAATTTCATGAATGAGCATCTTGTTTTTTCTATCCTGCACTTGATCTCTACGTCTGATGATCAGTATTCATATACCCAAGTTCCCAGATAGTTAAATTTTGTTAACGGTTCAAAATTTTTTAATTATCTAACCGTTTCAAGAAGTCTTTTTTTCTATCTGATGGCTGCATATCAAAATATGGAAGTATTTGCATTTTATTGATATTAGCTTGATTTAAAGCCTTGATTACCACCAGCTTTTCAGTTGACTCCAAAATATACAGGATGTTGTATGATCCTTTAACCGTTTTTAGAAGTTTTTCTTTAATGTAAGGTCTCTGTATTATTAGAAGCAGCTAAAATCCAGTTTATAGTAGTGGAGTTAATGTTGAAATAATCATACGAAAGTGAATCATATTAGGATAGTTTCCGAGGGGTAGAAATCTGATTGGTTAATAATGAAGTTGACACTTTATTCGTGAATGAAGATGTGGGTCATAACCTGTAGGTACTGCCCTCTAGTAGTATTTAAAGCTACATGAACATAAACTGGTATTTAATATAGATGAGACATCCTGTATATACAAAAATTAGCAATATATTATAATTTCGAGTGGATTTTTTTGTATGGTAATTGTTTTAATTTGTAAATAATGATAAATAAAGGTTTGGAGTATGAATATTTGTCTTTTTCTGGTAATTGCTGGACCTGCAATTCTCATAGGCTTGATTTCGTACTAAAAACGATGCAAAAATTTTTTTCCATCTTTTTCCATAAAAAATTACTCGATAAAAACTATTTTGTTTAAATGGATGCAAAACAACCAAATGTGAAATTATTATAAATTCGATCAAAAAAAAAATCAAATTATGATGTAACAAAAATCAGAGAATATTTGTGACTATGGTTCGTTGCGGATATATACGAGGTGCGATTAAAAAATCTTCCTCAGATTCGCAATCTAGGTGAAAAAAACCGAGGAAAAGTTTCATTACAACTATCCTGAAATTGCTCTTACCTATAAAATTATTTGTAAATGGTTTTTCGATTTTTATAAGTCATAAAAACATTTATGATGATGGGTATTCATTTTTTATTGAATTCAAAATATACAGTTCTTTTAAATGAAGTGAAATAAATTTATAGCAAAGTTATTCAATGCTCTAAGCATCTTAACAATTGTTTTTCTAATGTGATGTTTTTATAACAAAATATGAAAATACGGGATTTTTTTCATTGAGATCAGCTGAATATGTATATTAATAATTTTTGAATTATACATATCACACGAAACGAGGTTTATTTCTTTAAGTTTTCTCGTTACCACTGCATAAATAATTTTTTTAAAAATATTTTTCAATCTAGCGTAATTTTAATCTAATTTTTTTAATTGGAAGCAATTGCTTTATTTTTTTCTAGTCTCTACACTTGAATTGTTTGGCTATTCAAAAACAGGGGAAAATTGATTTTTTTTCTATTCCTTTGTATTAAAATTTCCTACTGGATAATAATTTACTTGTTCTATTATATACTATATAATTTTATCAAACATTATGTTTTAATATAGCTATTCTATATTTTTTTATTACCAATAAACCACAAAAAAAGTTTATATCGTTTTTAAAATCTCGTTTAGACAAATTTAGAATTTTTTTTTATTCGGTATATATCATTTAGAGTAGCTCTATCATGTACTTATATATACATATTATATATCTTATATTTTTAATAACGTTTGTTGTGCCATCTTTAATTATATATTTTTTTTCTCGGCAACAATTTCGCTGTGTACAGTTTTTAAACTATTCGACTACTAGATTATTTAAGATTTATATCAATTGTTGCAATTGTTTGCTCAGGAAATTTAGAATAAAATAAAGGCAATTTTAATAATATCAATAGTTTCTTTTTCATTCCACGACTTCTCCTCCTCCATCGCTAAATTATACAAACATGGAGTTGAATCTTTTGTGCTGTTTGTCATATAATTTAACGGATCTATAAGGGAAAATTTTCTCATCCCGATATGTCATTTTAAACGATTTGACAATCGTAGGGTGAATGAGAAGATATAATCGGGTATGGAGAATAAATTACAACCATAGACGAGAAAATCAAAGAGTTAGAGATTACAAATTCAATAATAGAAGACATTCCAGAAGATCGAACTTATAAAATCATTGAAAACTCCTAAACCTTCGAGCCAAAGAGATCAAATGAAAAGCAAAGCTCTGAGAAAAAGAAAAGATTTGGATATAGCATTTCACGATTCACGAGATCGAGACGACGATATTGGAGAGACCACATCGACGGAATTATGGAAGATCGATGGGCATAAATGTGCAAAGAATAAAAACCAATTTCAAGGGCCGATACCCCAAGAGATGGCACGAAATTTGGACATCTACTTCTAAAGAGGCTTGCTCGCCCCCACAACACGGCTTTTCATTTTTTAAATATTATGATGCCACAGATTTGGACCGCGTTTCATCCGGGTTGTTCACGTGCTGATCACGCGCTAATCATTGTTTTTGTGGGCGAATTTCGAGTTTAACCGACAATTATCGGAAGTTTGTCTCCACACTATTTTATTCGATTAACTTTCCAAGTAGTGTATTAGACACCTTATACACAAACCAACACGAAACTGGTGATGAAAAATTACTGCGGTTCTGAAATTTCTACGATATTAACAGTAAGACATAGTAATATCGAAAGAGCTCTCGATGTCGATTGCCAAATTCGTATTGTCAAGTTAACTGGAATGGAAGGAATTAAAACTCCAAACAAAGTATTGGATACGCTACTGAAGATTTCATATATGCATGACGAAACAAAGTAATTCTCTTCATGTATGTTGGTAAGTATGAAAAAGTAATAAAATAATGGTTACTAACCTATGTTTTTCGACAAGATCTCACGGTGAAGATATCGTCTAGAACACGAAATGGAATCAACTAGTGTCGGAATATTTTAAATTTCTAGCCGGAAGAAAATTTCAATCACGGAAGCGATACGGGGGAGAAACAAATTGTTGTTCTGTTCTCCTCCTCTTCAATATCTCACTTATTCAACGTTTATATATGATTGTGTTGATAAATTGTCGATTTTAGATCTCTTCAGATCTAAAATTAGTTTTTTAAACAAATAAAAATATTGAAGATTTTTACCTGTTTCAAAAACTATATTTCATTCCAAAGAGGTTTGAAATCTATTCATAATTTCGATAAGAGGTTCTGACCTAACAATTTTTATAAATGTACAAGGTATTCCGATATTCGATTGATAAGTAATAATCTTTTAAAAGCTTAAATGAGATACAGTGTGTAAAAGCTGGAAAAAAATATTCTTTGAATTACTACTAGGGTGATTCAATGCAGTTGAAAAGGTGCAAAGAATTTGTAAACACGAAGAGGGTGTTTTCCTTATTTTCGAGTGAATACGCCCTTTTATAGATCTAGAGTCCGAGAAAGAAAGAAAAATCTCTTTTGGAAAGCTATTATCCATTACAGAGCCTTTAATATTACAAAATTAAACCAATGTTTAAAAAAACGCATTTTTTCGAAAAAATATGCAAAAAGTACAGTACAGTACATTTGAAAATTAGTTATTTTAATAAATAACCGAAAAAATTCAATTTTAAAATTGGTCATTAAGAAATCCGTGCAAATTGAAAAAATGTGAAAATCTAGAAAATTTGTTCGACAATATGACCTTAAAAATCAATCAAGAATATATCGCCTTAACGTTTATCAAAGGATAGGCTTCACAAATAGCCCAAAAGCTAGGAATATTTCTCTAAGAATATGACTCCAAAAATCAAGAACATTTATTAGAGAATTTATCGCTCAAATATATCAAATAACAAGAACATTAATTCAAGAATATGTCGCCCAAATAGATTACAAATCAAGTAAATTTCTTCCAGAATATTACGCCAAAAATCAAAAAAATTTATTAGGGAATTTATTGCCCAAATATACCAAATATCAACAACAAGTCGCCCAAATATATCACAAATCAACGACGTTTATTAAAGAGCCTCAAATAGTCCAAAGTCAAGGACTTTTTTGCAGAAATATGACGCCGGAAAGTTGAGAATATTGCTTGAGGAATATATCGCCCAAATAGACCAAAAATAAAGAGAATCTATGCAATAATATGACGCCCATATTGTCCAAACGCCAATAACATTTTTTCAAGAATTTAACTTCAAAAAGTAACATCATTAATTGAGGAATATGTCGCCTAAATAAATCACACACATCAAATACATCTATTTAAGAATATGCCTACCAAATAGTGCAGTAGTCAAAACCGATTTTGCATGAATACCAAGAACATTTATTGAAGAATATGTCGCCTACAAGGACTAAACATCAAGAACATTCAATCATGAATATGTTGCCCAACTAAATCACAAAGAAATAATATTTATTCAAGAATATGACACAAAAATAGTCAAAAACATTTCTGTAAGATGGGGCCATAAATCAAGAATATGTATTGAGGAATATGTCGCCCAAATAGATCAAACATCAAGAGCATTTATGCAAGAAGATGACACAATAAATCAAGAACATTTATTGAAGAAAATATCGCCCAAATAGATCAAAAATCAAGAGAATTTATGCAAGAAGATGACACCATTAATCAAGAACATTTATTAAGAAATATGACGCCCAAATAGATCAATAATCAAGAGCATTTATGCAAGAAGATGACGCCATTAATCAAGAACATTTATTAAGGAATATGTCGCCCAAATAGATCAAAAATCAAGAGCATTCATGCAAGAAGATGACGCAATAAATTAAGAACATTTATTGAAGAAAATGTGGCCCAAATAGATCAAAAATCAAGAGCATTTATGCAAGAAGATGACGCCATTAATCCAAAACATTTATTGAAGAATATGTCGCCCGAATTGACTAAAAATCAAGAGTATTTATGGAAGAAGATGACGCAATAAATCAAGAACATTTATTGAGGAATATGTCGCCCAAATAGATCAAAATATCAAGACCATTTATGCAAGAATATGACGCCATTAATCAAGAACATTTACTAAGGAATATGTCGCCCAAATAGATCAAAATATCAAGACCATTTATGCAAGAATATGACGCCATTAATCAAGAACATTTATTAAGGAATATGTCGCCCAAATAGGTCAAAAATCAAGAGCATTTATGTAAAAATAAGACGCCCACATTGTCCAAACGTCAAGAACATTTTTTCAAGAATTAAACCCTCTAAAAAGTAACAGCATTTATTGAAGAATATATCGCACAAATAGATCGCAATATAAATACGTTAATTCAAGAATATGACGTCCAAATAGTGCAAAAGTCGAAAACATTCATTCAAGAATTTGTCGACTAAAATCTGGATCGTTTATTGAACGACCAAAGTACTCTACAAACTCCTGTGATAGAGAACGAATTTTTTCACGTATTGAAAACTTCAAATCGTCGAGTGAACAATGTTTACGACAATAACCTTCAAATTTTAAGTGATTTCACAAAAAAAAAGTCGCATTTGGCGAACGTATAGGCTTGTGGAAGACCCATCCGGTTGAAATATATGAATGTACCGTTGAAAATTAACAATTTTCCAACATTTAAGGGCGATCGATAACAATTTTCTACACCCTAAATTATTCCATTGACTTAAGGACTATGAAAATATTTTTTTAATTGTGGGATATTTTTGTATTTACCGGTGCAGATTAAATTACCATGCCGAAAAATTCGTTCTGACAATTTTTACATTTTTGTTTAATCTAATAGTGAATAATCAGTAGTAATAACTGAATTTCCGATATTAAAAAAATGTTGGTACGCCTACAGGTTGCAAAGTATACATACATTGTAATAATATTTCTGTAAGATAACTGCAAAGTGGTAACAAAACATGAGCAATATTAAACTTTTGATTTACAACTTCTGGTGATGTAAAACATCGCCATATTGTGCAAGAATGCATATGACAGTTTTCAAACAACATTAAAGCAAGAAGTGTGAAGAAGAAATATAATAAAGAAAGGTGTGTATATGTGTGTATGTGCATATTATAAAATACTAGCTAGTTTTTGTTATTATTTCCTCTCTTTTCAAATTCCTACTTAATACATAACCGTACACAGTAATTATTACATGGGATATTATTCAAAATTATTACAAAAAATTAATTTGCATTCATAATAGATCATTAAAATTTATTTAAATAACTAAAAACAATTTTAA
The DNA here is from genome assembly GCF_026250575.1 of Diorhabda carinulata. Classification (NCBI taxonomy): domain Eukaryota; kingdom Metazoa; phylum Arthropoda; class Insecta; order Coleoptera; family Chrysomelidae; genus Diorhabda; species Diorhabda carinulata. The sequence goes on from NC_079472.1 coordinate 17,361,748, forward strand.
TGTAAATTTGTGAGTTTATCGGGCTGATTAACGTTCTAGAATAAATAAAAATTTCGTTTCAGAACTTCTCGAGGTTATAGGTTCCTTAAAATTATCAATTTCCCTAAATTCTAATAGATCAGTTGTATGCTTACATAATTTTTTTTGTCCCTGAATTCTTTTCCGATTTTTCCCATATAAAACAAAAGTTATAAACATTTATATGAAGATTTGTTAAAAATAAAGAAAAATATGGCATTTGAATAGTCTAAAAGTCAAAAATTTAATGGGAACAAATTAAGAAACACTTGATCGAAAAAATGTCGCCCAAATACACAAATAGAAAGAAAACATTTGTTATAGACAAAAGTCGTTCATGAAAATGACGCCCAAGTAGATCAAAAGTCAAAAAGATGACGCCCAACTAGAAAAAAATGGAAACCGTTTGCTGAGGAACATGTCGCCCAAATTTGTGAAAGAGTTTCACAGAAAAATCAAGAATTTTCATTCATGAATATGTTGTCAAAATAGAACAAAAGTCAATAATGTAAAAAAGTCAAGAACATTTGTTCAGGAATATGTCGCCCAAATAGAGGAAAAGTCAAGAATATAACTCCCAAATTGAAAAAAAGTTTAGAGCATTTGTTATAGACAAAAAGTCAAGAATATTTGTTTATGAAAATGATGCCCAAATACACCCAAAGGCAAGAATATGACGCCCAAATAGAAAAAAGCGATAAACGTTTTATGAAGAACATGACGCCCAGATAGACCAGATTGAGAAGACCAAAAGTCGAGAATATTATGCCCAAATAGAAAAAAGTGAAATAGTGAGTAAAAAGACAAAATTAAGAAAATCACACTAAAAATCAAGAATTTTTATTCGTAAATATGTTGCCCAATTCATGAACATTCATTCAAAAATATAACTTCAGAATAGAAAACAAATGAAGACCATTTTTTTATTCAGACAAAAAGTCAAAACATCTGTTGAAGCTTATGTCGCACAAATAGAAGAAGAGACAAGAATGTGGCTCCCAAACAGAAAAAAAAAATTGGAGTATTTATTACAGATAAAAAATCAAGAACATTTGTTAATAAAAATGATGACCAAATACACCCAAAAACAAGATATGGCGCCCAAATAGAAAAAAGTGATAAACATTTGATGAAGAACATGTCGCCCAAATAGACCAGGTCAAGAAGATCTGTTGGTTAAATCCAAAAACCAAAAATCAAAAATTTTAATTTATAAATATGCCGCCCAAATAGAACACAAATCAAGAACATCCAATCTCTAGGATATGACACGAAAATAGAATAATAGTCAAGAATATAACTTCCAAATAAAAAAAATTTATACAGACAAAAAGTCAATAACATTTGTTCATGAAAATTTCAACCAAAAGACAAGAATATGATGCACTAAAAATCATAACTTTCATTTATGAATATATTGCCCAAATAAATAACGAAGCAAGAACATTCATTCAAGAATAAGTTATACAAATAGACATGTTTGCTGAAGAATGTGATACCAAATAAAAAATTTTTTATGTATATGTCACCCAAATGGGTCACGAATTAAGAATATGATGCCCAAATAGAACAAATCTTAAGAACATAACTCTTAAACAGAAATAAAATTAAGAGAATTTGTTGTAGACAAAAAGTCAAGAGAACATGTTGAATATCTGGCCAAAATGGACAAAAATCAAGAATATTTGTTCAACAAAATGGTGCCTACATAAGCCGAAACATTAGTTTAGGAACATGTCACCCAAATAGACCACATATCAAGAACATTTATTTAAGAATATGTATGAATAATGGAAATCTTTGTTTTTAAAGGTACGAAACCTATTTTCAAACAACTGTTCCATATTACTAATTAAGAACATAACACCCGTTGTATTGTCAAAAGTCTGACTTTTTTCTTCGAAGAAAAAGTAAAGGTTGATGTACTTGTATTCTTTTTTCTCATTCTTTGTTTCAATATATACAATTCTAAAAGTAAACAACAAACGTAAACATTTTGTACTGTGTTATAATAATTGACTTGGCTTAAGTAAACAATCCACAAAAATTCCAGGACCGTACTTACATCAGTTTTAAGTTCTGTTACAAATAAACAGAAATTAGAAAATACGTCCAGATAGAACAATGTTTCATGACATCACATTTGAAATTGAACAAACATTAGAAAAATTTTATAGAAAACGATTGAAGTACAGATATATTAGTTGAAGTTGAAATATTTGGAAAAATATTAGTATCTCTTTTTGCTTGGTCAATTAGATACATCCACCTTTAAATTTATTTGAATTTATAGAATAAATAGACACTCCAACAAGCAATTTGAAGATTTTTTGTTTATAAACCAGTGTCTTATCAAAAAGCTGTCCTTAAAAATGAAAAATTCAAAAAAATGGTTTGTTCTGATAAAAAATAAGTGAATAGAAGTATAAACACTTAATTGCACGCCAATCTTCTTAATATAAATTAAGATCGTACATTCCTCAGAAAGGTGTGAGGTCAACGCTGGTGTTCCCCAGAGATACATGTTTTCATTCTCTTTCTTCTCTACAACAATGATCTACTAGATAAAACTGAAAACACGATAAGACGCTGGTGTCTTCGTTCAAATCAGCTGCGCTCCAATCCTTGGGAAGCAACACCACCTCATTACCGATATTGGAAACGTTCTGGAGTGGAGTAGATGCAATCTGATTGAGATTAATGCAGCAAAGACACAGGCTGTAGTTCTCACAAAAGTCGCTGACCATCGTTGTTCCACCGATACTACCCACCAGATACTCTTCCGAGTTTTCCAGCACAATCTCTACTAGAATAGTATTTGCAAGACCTATTCCACAGGCAGACCTGGCTCATGAACACAGAATTAGCCTGCAGACGCCCAGATCGTCAATTTATCGATTCTTTTCAATGGAGTGCTTTGAAGTGCAAGCGTGTGGATCAGCTACCAAGGCACGTCTTTGACGAACATTAAAACTTACTGGTTCAATCTCTTGGGCTTGTTATTTAGGTGTATAAGGGTTTTATTTTTATAACTTGGACTAGAACGAAATCATCAACAAAACTTATAATACCTACATTATATTTAGCTTATATAGATGTACGAGAGCCACTATTTTGAGTTGCCCAAAGCTAGATCTGACAACATTGCGTTTGTGAATATCACCATCCTTAACTAGTAAGCTTTTACTGCAATCGAGTCCCCTATGATCCTCAAAAGTAATTGTATATCGTTGGTATGAAGATATCTGATGTGAAAAGACGCTTCCTGGTACGCCATGTTATTTAGTTACTTTTTGGAAACATTAAAAGAGTGAGAATCATAATCGAAGAAGATTCAAGATGAAGTGAATGAGGCAACTGTTGTAATCAACAATAAAATATCGAGGCAATAAATATTCGCAGGTTAATGTTTCATGATGCATCTTCCCACACTGTACACTAGACAATTACGATTTAGCACGTGTTAATTATTTATGTGGTCAACGTTTTATGACGAAGGATAAAATAGATAGAGCAAATAATCAATTTTTGGAGTTCATTCTAAAATATGACTGACTTCAAGATTTTAGTTACAAAAGAGCATTGATGTAAGTGGTGATTACTCTGAATCACGATTTCTACTAATTGGTTCTCATGTTTTCCGAGGTTTGAAGTGTTGGAAATAACCATAGCGCGGCAGTGCTATCTAGGAATGGACGTGGTTAGGGTTGGAATGAAAATTTTGACATTAAGTTTATAACCTAAAATCAGCGGATGTCTTATACAGAATCCCTGTGCTCCAATTAAGTTATTTCTCGGTTTTCTTATTTACTACAATTCATTTGAAGTTAAATATTTAATTTTTTCATTTCCGACAAATGAACCACATCCACCGAGTTTTGAACATAAATAAAATGTTTTTTTCTACCTCAAAATGAATGATCAGGTTTTTATCGTTAGAGCTTATGGCTTTATAGGTGAAGTAAACGATCTAATTTATATATAAGACTATTGAAAATGATCCCGAGTACGTTTTATCGAATACCAAAAAAATAGTGACACCCTGTAGAAGTAATATATCATCGAAATCGGTTGTTTTTCTCATGAAACCGCGTCGTGGCTGCCTAATTGTAGTTCTCGAGCGATTAAAGACTGAAGAAGATACTGAAGAGATGTGTTTACCGTTTATGTGAATTATGCATTTATAATTATATCCAACACGCAGTATATAATTTTTTTACACCTATGATAATTGCCCTTGCATCTCAAAATCCAGTAATATCCTCTCGACTCGCAAAGGTCTGATTAAAGTAATAAATTTTTTGATATATACGTTTCGTAACTGTTATTCTTCAGTTTATAGACTAGTTTTTTTAATATTATCGTACACGAATATTATTAATTATACAGGGTGTTTCGTGCTAGAACTCGTCAGAGTTTTAGGAATAATATCGTGTACAACACATGTCGTACACGATTTTTTTCCGACAACCACAGAAAAATGCAGTTACCGCCGGTTTCATAACACGTTCAAAAGAAGCTTCAAAATTTAGCCTAAATGCTTTTATGGTAACGTCAGAAATGTTCAGACTCTTCAAAGTCTTTGGTGGCAAACGCAAAATGCAAACTTAGTTTATGTTTGAATTTTAAGCTAACCCAGGCGTCCTTTTAAGAAGTTTTAAAAAAGATTTATGATACAATGGTTAGATATCGTGATCCATTAAAACTCAAGCTGAAGCGAAGACGAATCAATCGATTGCAACTTAATTCTTATACAATCACCAGGTGGCGAAGACGCAGAAATTTTTAGGAGCCGAAAAGTTTTTTTTGCATTAAACATACAACTGTATCCGATGCTCAGCTTCGAAATCGTAACATTGTAGTCCGATGACTAAACTCCGTTCACGACCAGACAATATTCAATAACAATCCTTTGTGAAAGCAATTTGAGGAATTTGAGCAATTTGACACTTCAGTGTGTGACAGCGGATATCGCATACAAAGATACCTAATTATGAAATTATGTAAAACGCTGAAAATCAATCAATTATGTAAAACCTTCAATATTTACGATTCAAAATGATAAGAATAATTGGCAATTGGCAAATGTCAAACACAACGTTTCATTTTGTTTTCTATGTCTAACGACACATATTGGAAAAAGACAGCCCAAGATCCTTGGCTCATTTTTGCATTTGATTACTTTGCAGCTAATTTTCCATGAGTAGCTTCATTTCGACGAGACGCCCAACTTTTTGCTGGGCGAAAAAATTCCACAATCGAGAATTTTCCGTGAGTAGTTTCGTTTCGAAGAGACGCCCAACTTTTTCCTGTGCGAAAATTCTCGATTGTGGAATGTGGAAACACAAAAAGTTGTGTGTTTTGTCGAAACGAAATAACTCACGGAAAATTCTCGATTGTGGAATTTTCGCACAGGAAAAAGTTGGGCGTCTCGCGAAAGCGATGCTACTCACGGAAAATTTTCGATTGTGGAATTTCCGCACAGGAAAAAGTTGGGCGTCTCGCGGAAACGAAGCAACTCATGGAAAATTAGCTTGATTGTAATCAAGTGCGAAAATAAGCCAGGGATCCTGGACTAAAAGTATTGTGAACCTCATTTTAAAGTTTTAAAGGACCCTTTATTCAAGAAACAAATCGATTATGTTACTATTTCACTTTAACAACTTAGTTAAACTCTAAATGTACCAGTTTGGATTGGATTATAAAACCGGTGTTTAGTATTCTTTTTTTAATTGAAGTTTGTGGTTAGGTTACTTACTACAGTTTTGAAAATAAATTAGTACTTGCAGACGTTTTTGACTATTTTATGCTCCTCAGTTGATAGAAAATTTTGCATTTTATCTTATCAGATAATTTTTGTTTGAGCTGCAAGTGTAGTTTCACGAAATAACAGCGGTTGCCTTGGGGATCCTACAGCTTTTACAATATGTTTTGAGATCTCCACCTTCTTACTGATTGAATTAAATCTTTGACATACCCTTCAGCAATTACGCTGGATACATCCACCATGGCGTTTCATAGCCACATTTTCGTTTTGAATATGTCATTCATATCGATTTTATTTCAATTGGCAAGTGATTGTGCATTTTTTTGCATTGTAAAATATTGAGCCCTCAACTAATTATGAACGTGGAGTAGATAAGTGAAGTTCGTGCTCCGAGTTCCTAAGAGGATGCAACGATCTTTCTGAAATTTGAGAAGCGCGCTTACGAATTAGGCAAACGGATTCAAAGGAAGGAAGAGTCAGAATTTTTAATCTTTTAAAGTAGTCTCCGCAGTGAGCCCTGCTGTTTAGTCCGAGTAAAGTAGTTGAAAGATTCGCTCAATTTGAGTCGTACCACACGTACCCTAAAAGGGAAGGGCATATCGGAGATGCGACTCGATAAGGGCATAATAGATTGTTAAGGAGATGGATAAGTTCAGTTTTTTGGAAACTGACCTCAGTGGAAAACAAGAGGTACTTAATTTTTTAGATAAGGTGGCATATGTTACTGCCATTTCAAGGAATTGTGTACAACAAGCACTAATTATTTTAGTGATTAAGTGACTAGATATGACCCTATCGTGAGATCATGGGTGCTCCAAGAGAAACTAGTATATAAACAGAAGAAACAAAATTGGGCCAAGTACTGAACCTTGAGGCTCTCCACATTCTATTGGCTTGCAAGAAGACATCGTTGTATCAAACCTTACAAGCTGACTTTTGTTGATGAGGTATGACTTAAACCATCAGGTGATCCTCCGAAGCTCTTTTTTAATTTTTGTTTGTTTTTTATCTTATTTGTTTGTCAGTTTTTTGTTTTCTTGTGCAAATTGTGCATTCACATCTTTTTTTTTATAATAACGATTTTCTTCCGTGTTCTATTAAAGATTTTTTGAAGATATGCACACAAAATCATTAGCTTGAGGTACAGGGTGTTACAAGCGTATTACCCAACAAAAATTTACGAATCTCTGGTACCACGTCTTTGACTAATAAAAATTTTGTAAAAATATTATTGTAGATTTATTTTGAAAAATTTAAATCTTCATAACATACCAAATTTATTTCTCTATTGCCCGAAAATATTTGAGAATTGAGCTTTTATTTCGTAAAGTACATTGTAAACAAATATTCGTAATTTTTTGAAACTACATTTTCTGTTATTTTCAAATATTATTAAACCGTTTTTAAAAACCTAATCAAGATTATTCGTATATATCGCTAAAACTTGCCTATTCCGGTCAACCACCTTAATATCAACTTCCTATTTTACCGGTACTACTGACAAAACATACCAAAAACAATTTCCATACAATTTTCTACCGCCTGGTACTCAATTTCAATTTGTACCTTAGTACTTGTATACAAGAACGTATGTGGTGCAATGTTATAACAACCTAACGGGCACCTATTATAGAAGAAGCAATTCTTTTGTTAAAGGACATTGCTCGCCACTGACAGATTAACAATACACTTTAGTCGAAGACATTGGCGGTACTACTTCAGTCTCGAGAGGTAGGTACTTCTTCTCAATGAGAAATAAAGATTGTCTAGACGTTCGAATTTATACTGTAAAAGTTTTCAGCACTTCGACGTACGAGGACTGGTTAAATTTTACATATGTATTATAAAAGAGTCATGTAATTTACTACTTTCCCCCCAAAGGATACCAAACAAACCCGATAACCAGGCGGCTACGAAAACCATAAGCTCTGACTTCTTTGATCCAAAGTCAATTTGGAAATCCTGAAGACAGGATCTTCATTATTAAATACACCACCGGTCAAAAGTTTTTCCCCACTCCATAATCCATTCATTAAATTTCAAAACACTACAAATGTAACTCTCATATTGTCAAGTGAAGATCAAAACGATGTCTCCCAAACAAAAAATAGCAGCGTCCATATTTATATTATGACATTAAGTGCGACAAGTAAAAAAATTCGTTTATTATCCCTTAACTGTGAATTATTCCATCGGTGTTTATGATTGTAGTTTAGTCCCAGTTAGCTCCGCAAGAATAGGCTTCTTGTAAAGTTCGTTCTTGCAAATTCAGGCTTGCAAGTTTTAAAATGGGATTCATTAATTGCAAGTCTTGTCCACAGTACTTCGACGTACCGCGGTCTACAGCGTGAAAAAATATGCATCCACCAGGAGCTCTTCCGAAACATTTCGAAAAGGCCACAACCGCTGAAGATAAACTTATTGTATTGATCATTGAACGTGATCGACGATTCACAGGTCCAGAGATAGCAGTTCTGATCAAAGAATCTAGTGATTTGCTTTTGAGTACTTCTACGGTGATAAGGAGATTGAGAAAAGCTGGAAAGAATATAAAAATTGGATGCATGAAGAGTGGGAGAGAGTTTTATAGAGTGATGAGTCAAAGTTTGAGGTTTTTGGGTTTAAAAAAGAAAGAACGGATGTTAGATCCATATATAATCTTGACTGTAAAACACGGCGGAAGCTCGGTGACGGTTTGGGCGACTGTAGACCTGGTTAGAATTGAAGGAATGCTAAATAAAGAAGATTATGAAGAATATTAGGAAGGAAGGAAAATGTAATTTGATTCCTCAAAGCTGTGCAAAAATTTAAATATGCACCAATTACAGACTGTAATTTTAGTATACTATGGTCAGTGTATCGAAAAGCGTCCGTTGAAAGGGAGTAAATTAAGGTGGCGTTGTAGTAGCAAGATTTTAAAACCAAAAATTATTAGATTAGGATACTCGTAGTTAGTTGAATTCTTAATTCAACGTCATAACGGCTCAAGATTTGATTCTGTCTTGACATAAAATATCACCATCATTGCAAATTAGCTTATCTGGTGTTGATGTTGGAAGCAATACGTCCCAACATCAAGTCACGTGGCCAAAATAGTTAAGGCATCTCTATAAAAACTTGAACGACCAATCTATATACACCGCAACAGCTTCTGATTCTCTACAAGGCCCCAATTCGTCTATCTTTCCAGTATTGCCCGCTCATTTAGAGCTCGGCTCTTAAGCATATTCTGAAGATACTCGACTCAACTTAGAAGAGAGCACCAGAAACTAACACTTAGAGCATCGTTGACTTGATTCTGTTTTACCGATACTGTCGATGCTTTTCCGAGCTGTCCAGCATAATCTCATCTAGACCAGTATTTGCAAGACGTGGTTCATGAATACCGAGGTTGCCAGCAGACGACCAAAACGTTAATTTATGGGGAAAAGTGAAAGCCTGAGGAATCAGCTACCAAAGCAAGTTTTTTCCGAGCACTACAACATACAGTAGATCACTATCCATAGGTAGTTTACCCTCTTGTACTCGGTTTTTACATAAAAAAATTATTTTAACGAAAGGTTTATCAGAAGTGGGTTGATATTAAAACACTTTCCATCTTTTTTGAATAATTTTAAAGGTTATAATTACCAAATTATTTTTGACTACGTACCTAGTTGGGATTTTGAACACTGTATATTCAATATTTTTCCCAGTGACGTTTTCTTAGTGACATTTTCAGTTAAATTACGGCCGCCACTGTAAATTATGATTATAAAGGTAGAATCATCATCGAAATCTGTAGACACTGTCCTGTAATTACTTTTTAAATAACAGAATTCTTCTGGTTTACATCCAGTTCCGAATTATCTAAATAATTAGTCGAAAATTGGCAAACGAGTTAAGGAGAATATTTTTTAATGAATGGATTATTAAGATTATTTTCTGACTGGATCATTTTTAATAGAGAGTCGAGACCTGCCAGATATTGCGTAGACGTTTAAAGGTATAGTTGTCCCAAGGTATTTCGTCTTCACTCACTCACAGATAATGGACAATAATCTTCGACAGTTGTGAATTGAAAATAATAATGTAACATATCCAGTAAACTAAACAAAAACATATACAATAAATTTTTGTCACTGTCGTTAAGTTTTAACTAGACCTCGGACTTTGTGCAAAGAAATTACTTAAAATATGGGCAAATTTGTGGCGAAATCACTAAAATCTTTATTATTGGCATATCTGCCACATTTTTGAAATAAAAACTTCTGAAAACGCTTTTATTAACTGTTTGTTTTATCGGGATTAACTTATTATTAATTGATTTACTTCCAAAAAATCAAGTCACATACCTATGATAATTTCATAGAAATGTAGTTTTCAAGCACATCACACTAAAAAGATGAAAATAATTTTCAAAATTCAAAGTTTAAAACAATAATGAAAAAACCGTTTCATATTTATCGTACATCGTGCATATTATTCAATTTGCAAATTTATTCTTCTTGGACTAGTTCAGCTTAAATAGACAGTAATGAATAGCAATAAGCTTATCTTGACCCATGCTTGTGCGTAAATATGTTTTTTCTTTCTTTTACAGTAGAAAAAGATCTTTCTCCTGAACATTTGTATCTGGAAGACTCAAAATACAGCAGTTTCCATATTAGATCAAAAATCTATGTATGTGTATATAGATTTGGGGTCTCGTATACACTTCGACCCAAAGGATCTATTGGTCCCCCTTTCTTCCTGCGATACTGGAGAACCCAGCTAAACTATCAATCTCATTCCTTTTAAAATGTCTAGAATGTAAGATGGTTTCAATTGCCAGCGATCTTTGTTTTCTATTTCAAGCATCTTTTGCTATGTCTAGCGTCTTTAGGTGTTTGTTGAGGCGATAGTGTCCCTATAGAACTCATGTTATTATTCATAGATTGTTCTTACTTGGATTGATACATTCAGCAGATCTAATCTGGTTATAGTTTCCCAGAAGAATATTTGCCTGTCTCAGTCCTTGTAGATTATCCCAATAATTGGTTTTGCTTCTATCTACTATTTCTATTGTTCTGTAGTTGATACCACAGAAGGGTTCAGGTTCCATGAAGGGCTTGTCTGCTCCCGCTTTAACGAGCTTATAAGCTTTTTCAAATCGCTTCTTAATTTAATAAAGATTTCTCTATACTTTCAACTTAATGCTTCTATTATTTTGCCGTGGATGATTTTTTAAATATACATATGTTTTACATCAATATTCGATCATGTTGCTACGTATTTTCAATACTGTGTGAGCCAACAAAATCCTGATTTTTTTTCTATTTACATCTTGCTTTAATAAAGACTTTTCCAAGATTTCAGCTTTATGCTTCTATTATTTTGCCGTGGATGATTTTTTAAATATACATATGTTTTACATCAATATCCGATCATGTTTGTTGCTACGTATTGTCAATACTGTGTGAGCCAACAAAATCCTGATTTTTTTTCTATTTACATCTTGCTTTAATAAAGACTTTTCCAAGATTTCAGCTTTATGCTTCTATTATTTTGCCGTGGATGATTTTTTAAATATACATATGTTTTACATCAATATTCGATCATGTTGCTACGTATTTTCAATACTGTGTGAGCCAACAAAATCCTGATTTTTTTTCCATTTACATCTTGCTTTAATAAAGACTTTTCCAAGATTTCAGCTTAATGCTTCTATTATTTTGACGTGGATGATTTTTTAAACATACATATGTTTTACATCAATATTCGATCATGTTGCTACGTATTTTCAATACTGTGTGAGCCAACAAAATCCTGATTTTTTTTCTATTTACATCTTGCTTTAATAAAGACTTTTCCAAGATTTCAGCTTTATGCTTCTATTATTTTGACGTGGATGATTTTTTAAACATACATATGTTTTACATCAATATTCGATCATGTTTGTTGCTACGTATTTTCAATACTGTGGGAGCCAACAAAATCCTGATTTTTTTTCTATTTACATCTTGCTTTAATAAAGACTTTTCCAAGATTTCAGCTTTATGCTTCTATTATTTTGACGTGGATGATTTTTTAAACATACATATGTTTTACATCAATATTCGATCATGTTGCTACGTATTTTCAATACTGTGGGAGCCAACAAAATCCTGATTTTTTTTCCATTTACATCTTGCTTTAATAAAGACTTTTCCAAGATTTCAGCTTAATGCTTCTATTATTTTGGCGTGGTTGATTTTTTAAATATACATATGTTTTACATCAATATCCGATCATGTTTGTTGCTACGTATTGTCAATACTGTGTGAGCCAACAAAATCCTGATTTTTTTTCCATTTACATCTTGCTCTAATAAAGACTTTTCCAAGATTTCAGCTTAATGCTTCTATTATTTTGGCGTGGATGATTTTTTAAATATACATATGTTTTACATCAATATCCGATCATGTTTGTTGCTACGTATTGTCAATACTGTGTGAGCCAACAAAATCCTGATTTTTTTTCCATTTACATCTTGCTCTAATAAAGACTTTTCCAAGATTTCAGCTTAATGCTTCTATTATTTTGGCGTGGATGATTTTTTAAACATACAATTGTTTCACATCAATATTCGATCATGTTGCTACGTATTGTCAATACTGTGTGAGCCAACAAAATCCTGATTTTTTTTCCATTTACATCTTGCTTTAATAAAGACTTTTCCAAGATTTCAGCTTAATGCTTCTATTATTTTGGCGTGTATGATTTTTTAAACATCCAATTATTTCACATCAATATCCGATCATGTTTGTTGCTACGTATTTTCAATACTGTGTGAGCCAACAAAATCCTGATTTTTTTTTCCATTTACATCTTGCTTTAATAAAGACTTTTCCAAGATTTCAGCTTAATGCTTCTATTATTTTGGCGTGGATGATTTTTTAAACATCCAATTATTTCACATCAATATCCGATCATGTTTGTTGCTACGTATTTTCAATACTGTGTGAGCCAACAAAATCCTGATTTTTTTTTCCATTTACATCTTGCTTTAATAAAGACTTTTCCAAGATTTCAGCTTAATGCTTCTATTATTTTGGCGTGGATGATTTCTTAAACATACATATGTTTCACATTAATATTCGATCATGTTTGATGCTACGTATTTTCCGGCGTGTTCCTGAATCCATTGTAGGGTAATTTAATTTTTCTCACTTAGCTCGTGTAATTTTTCTAGGCAATCCCAAACGAGTTTGGATTTTATGCTTTAGCTTAGAGTTCTAATGCTATCAGACAAAAGGATAATCTCTAGATTGAACTGGACACATTTTTTCAATTGCATAGATTTCTGCTTAAAAAATGCCGGATGCGTTGGCCAGGCTTTTAGAGTGTTTAGTTCTTGGCCCGTACATTAAACATCTAGAAGACATATTTGTTGTACACAGTGTACAGCTTTTGTTTTTCCTAAGGAAGATGTAAAATTTCTTGGTTCAGAATTTTTTTACTTGAATCGAGTTTTTTCAGTAGAAAATTTGTCATAAAAACTAATATGAACCAATTTTCTCATTTTTTTTTTCATCACATGGTAGATGATCTATCAATTCTTATAATCGAGTTGTTAATTTAAGGCAACTTAAGGTCTGAACGTTGAAATTTTTTTCGATAGTTGTAAAATTAAATTCACTTAATCAATAAACTATAAATGTATTGATTTCGAAGAAAATGTTGGAAAGATAAAAAGTTTTGATGAAAGTAAATGTCATTTTTTTAATAGAATACAAACCTATATGGCACCAATGACTGCTTACTGCTATTTGATTATAATTACATAACTGTAATTTTGAGAATGTAAAAAACAATACCAAGTTCACGGTCAATGTTCGAGATTTCATAGCAATTTCCCATAAAAAGTACAATCTCTTCGAATGAATAACATAATTAAATTTAAATATTTTAATTGCAAATAGTTCGCAGGACATTAAAGGTAAATTACAAACAATGGCAAGATGATGGCATGCGAGGCAATTCCACTGGAATGATGCACAATTCAAAGGAATTTGAAAAAGTTATTGCGAATCTTTGGTCACAAATGTTACTTTGTTGTCGCTTATCACTGTTTATTGTATTATTATATACAAAAATCAACCTACCAATATTTAGTATTTCTTACCCTAGCACTATTTACAGCTTCCAATTATTTTTTCATGGATAGAAAAGTTTCATATCTCGATGTTGTTCGATGCGATCCCATTCTTCAGTGATCGCCGTTTTGAGGTTCGATTTCGTGATTGATGCAAGATTTCTAATTCCATAAGTGCTCGATAGGATTTAAGGCCATACGTCATACTTTTTTATACTGCTGTACAGAACTTACAGTATATGGACGAGCATTTTCCTGCATTAGGATTAAGTTTAACCCGATAAAACCGAGGTGGGAAACGATATGATCCCTTAAAATCTCTTCTATGTAGCGATTCGCTGGTAATTCCCACACTCCACCACCAGTTGTAATAAATACCAACTCGGTTTTTGCTTCCATTGAAATGCCCACCCAAACCATCCAGGAACTTGTTTTTTAAGCCAAGTTTTTTTTCATACAACACTGCGCATTCTACTGTAAACTTGTCCTCTTCCAAAACTACTATGTTGAGACCCACTTCTTTCCTCTCAATTTTTTGTCAGTCTTCTCTAATAAATCGTTGACGGAAAGCACGGTCAGATAGGGCTAGTAGCAGGTCTTTTTGGCCCAAGGTTAGTTGTCTTAAGTTTTTTTCTAACTGTGCAGCCACTCCTCATGTTTCATTGAGCAGTTGTTGTACTTGGACACTAGTGAAAGCCCGATTCACAGCGATGTGCTAACAATGAATCGGTTATCTCTCTCGGACGGGCACCTTTTTCTTCGATGGAAGTTATCAGTTTCTTGGTAATGACTGTAAACTCTGGAAACAGTAGACTGATTCATGTTCGGTGCACTGGCCAGTTCTCGCTGACTCTCGTCTTGTAGCAATAGGGTGACTATATGATAAAATTTTTGTTGATTTTTAACAATTGATGGCTAACTCATACTGATGGGTCAGGTAGATAACTTTTAACAGGTATAAAAAGATGGTTACCTACTGAAACATTACAATATTTTATATCATTTTGAGGCTAATTTTATTAGATTTTACTAAGAAAAATACAATTTTGTATTCAGTTTTTTTGGCAATGACTTGTAATTCCACATGTTTCGCTTGAATCGATTTTTTTTGCTTACGAGTGCTTTTATTTCTATAAATCAATTTTTTTCGTACAAATATGTAGTATGATTGAAATAATAAATTTATTCATTACTATTACAACGGTAAATCAAATATTCTCACCACAGAACTTCAATATGGTTATTAGATTAGATAGAAAACGATATAAGCCTTATTCGGTATCTTTTGATCATACCATTGATTCCCCAAAAAGTAATTGCGGTTATAATTCAGTAGTTACCAAATATTTCGATTTGGTTTTACATAAAAAAACTGCATGTTTATTCCTCTCGCTTCAGGGCGTCATTAATCGAAATTTTTCGTGGGAGAATCTCACCTTTAAGACCAATAAACTTATATCAGGATTCATAAAGAATATCTCTTCTATCAGACAATTTGACGAATTTTAACTAATCTATAGTTTATATCTTTATAATTAATCTAAAAAATGTTTCTGACGTTAGTGGATCTGACTCACAGAGCAATTTTCATACAGCTCAAAAACGTACACACTCGATTATAGTAGATTTTTGGTACAGTTTCTCTTTCTTTGAGTCTTTATTCCAGTTTAAACTTATACTAGAAATACTGAATATACTGTTTACACCACCACTACACCAACACCCATAATTACACTGTCTGATATGAGCGTTTCGATAACCAAGTTATCGTCTTCAGAGACTGAGGTAAACAGTTTAGTCTCTGAAGATAATAACTCGGTTATCGAAACGCTCATATCAGACAGTGTAATTGTGAGTGTTGGTGTAGTGCTATAAATAAATACTGTGTTCAGTATTTATCGCCAACGGTTCCAGAAATTCCAACTTAGTTGTGCTAGAAATGAGAACAATAATAAAACACAAATTCTTGCCTACGCAGATGATGTGGTACTTGTAATTAGAACGAAAAAGGATCTAAAAAATGTTTCTACTCTTTAAAAAAAACGCAAAAGAATCTGGTTATACACAAATGGAAAAAAGACCAAAAATTTAGATATGTGATGGAATATAAATAACTTCAACCATTTAAAAACGTCGATAGTGCAAAATGTATAGCTCTAAATCAGTTTAGGAGGTGGAATACCTAGGAGCGATAGAGATAAACGAAGAAGTTGAAATCAGGAAAATTGACAGATTGGCAAGAAAAAACATTTGGAGCCTCAGGAAGGACTATTTAGACAGTCCAAGAGTCGCCAAGTTAAATATTTACAAGACAGTTATACAAACAACGGTGTTGCAGTATGCTGTATTATGAATAGAAAAGAAGAAAAGAGAGGCACTGAGAATGAATTTCGGAGAAGTGAAGATTTCGTTGGATTGGGTACATACCCAGAATGGACGAAGATAGTTAAAGGGAATAGGAGTAAAAAGGAAAAAAGAGCATCCACGGAAAAAAAGAATAGAAGCTGTTAGAGAAGATTTAGAAACAGTAGGAATAGAGAACTGGTGTGAAGCAGTCATGAAAGAGAATAGATGGGGGAAAGCAGTCGAGCGATTCCAACCCTTGTGCTGCTATATATATTTATAATAACACTAGCAATACCCGTCTCTGCTTCGTCCGCGGTTTATTGATCCTCGCGTAATATAGGAAAAATTCAATGTATACTATGCATTGATTCAATTTGGAGGTGTTAAGAAGAAAAGATCAAATCGATTCCTGCCACTTTCGAAGATTGACCTTGTGATTTATTGATTGTCATAGGAAAGCAGACTCCAATAGGGAATTGCATTCTTTTAAATTGAAAAGGTATAAGGGGTATGCGTGGTATAAAGACTGATTCCCCTCTGGCATATCCGGTTATAGTTGTAGTTTCGATTACGTTTTTCTGAAGAGCGTTCACACGTTGCATAGTTTAGGAGGATGGAGGATTGATCGTGTTTAGGTACTCTGATGGGTATTGCACAACATTATCAACTTGTAACACAGAATCTATAAATCGAAACTCCATGCATTTTCCATGAAATGGATACAACTCTATTTAAATAAATTTCCAAAAACGGAGAAATTACTTTTTAGATATTCACACGGGACCCATTTCTTAAAAAGAATCGCTTTGGTATCTCATTTCGTCATGAAAAATTACTAAATAATGGTTCCGTAATAAAAAATTTTGTTCAACTCCTTGCACCCTTTCCGAGTCGAATTTTGAAAATTGCAGAAATTTGATTTTAGGTATTTGCACGGAGACTGTTTTAGTGCAAAAACGAAGTCAATAT
Source organism: Diorhabda carinulata (assembly GCF_026250575.1). NCBI lineage: Eukaryota > Metazoa > Arthropoda > Insecta > Coleoptera > Chrysomelidae > Diorhabda > Diorhabda carinulata. Next base: position 17,378,943 of record NC_079472.1, read on the forward strand.
CTCAATTAGCGGCCGAGAAAAACGGAAAAATCGAATTTGCAAACATACCCCGTTTTACCCATTCAAAATCGAAATTTCGCAAAATCCTTTTTTAGCGCCCCTTTACACACCGATACAAACATACCCTCAAAATCTCATGTCTTTAATACTCTTAGCTGGGCGTTGATGAGTGAATGAATCAGTCAGTCAGCCAGGACATCCTCTTTTATTGATATAGAGAAGAAGAGAAGATTTGATATCAATTTAATATACAAACTTTTTTTTTATTTTATTTATCTAAATTGGAAATGTATCATGGAGCTTCAGGCTGCTCATTATAAATTGAGCCACTTGGCAACTATGTAACATTTTCTGACTGTAGATGTTAAGATATCAAGTATGTAAGAAATTATACGGCGCCATACGTAATCACAGAAATATTCTCGATTGCTCATTAACTTTTTATTCTTGTTTTTTATGGATATAAATACTTAATCTGACATTATTTGAAATAAAATTTATTATCCAACAACTAGTACGGGTATTAACATTTTTTGAGAATAGAAATGTACCAACGGCGAATAACCGTTCGTTAAATATAGTCTGTAAATTGATAACCGAGTCGCAATTAATGCGAAAAAGCCGTGGTGCACATTATATTTTTCTATCGACCACTACGCACCTTTATGAAACGAAGTACTCACCTGTTTAAGGTCCTTGGCTACGTCAAAACTATTGGAACTGCAATTTGTGCAAGTGGATATAAATATCTGAAGATGCAAGAGACGCGTTTTCATTTCAAATATATTTACACTTTTTGTCTATTAGATGTTTAAGCTACAGAAAACATGAAATGAGACATGATCAAATAAATTAGAATCTTTTATTTATGTTTATATAAAAAATAATGATAAACAACTTATGGTAATAATTTTTTCTCATAGTTTTTCTTAGAGTATTAAATTCGAAATCATTCTCGCTTGATACAACTTTTTTACCTCGATACAGTTCCTCCATGAGCATCAAATCTTAGTGGAATTACTGTTCATAGCTGAAGGTAATAAGATAATTTATGAATGCTCATTCTACAACCCATTTTGAAGCTGGTGAGCAATTTCGACGTAATTCTGGGCTAGAGTATTTCCAAAAACATCTTTCACAATATTGTTGAATGCCAATCAACCGTTCTTTTTAAATTCATTCATTGTGTCAATAAAACTTTCATATTTGATGAATTGCTGAATCTCTGGATCCTCCAAGACTCCGGCTTTTATCTTTTCATATGATAAGTTTGGAAAAATTGCTTCATGAGACCTAATTTCATATGCAGAGGAGAAAATATGGTTTATTTCTCATTGTGAAGTGGCTGAATTAATGTTTAGATCACCAGATATCAAGGCAGATCTCTAGTTTGACTGCACCCAATGCTTTTCACGAACTTTGCTGTTTCACATGCACAAAATCTTTGCTATATCCACGTTGTTGGCCAATAAATGCTATTTTAAGGTCAACCCAGCTGATGTATATCAAAGTGTATTACGTGGTTCTTTTGTCAATATTTGTAGATACCAGTCTTTTTGAGAGTCCATGATTTACCAGTTTTAATCCTAAAACAAGCAAAAGAGGCTCGCTTGTTAAAAGTACTGATGTAGCAAAACGAATTGGGGATGTTAAAGCACTGGAAGTGATCAGAAATCAACTCAAAAATTGTTCCCCATTGTTCTGGATCAAACTTCTTCTATGTAGCAAGCAAAAATTTATCTCTTGAAATGCTTTACCTTTAAAATGCGAAATTTTTCCAACTATTTTTCTCCAAGCTCCAAATGGGTGTAAGTTATCTGCTTATCAATGTGGATTATTATTCATTAGATAACGTCAACTCTGTTTCAACTATAGAGGAAGCGCTCATGAAGATTTTCCTCTTTTTCTTTTGTAAAAACTACCAAACTTAATAGAGTTAACCCTCAATGATCTGGACGTAATCCATTCCTCAATTAGTTTAAGAGCTTTTGGCATTTTATTTATCATCTTTTAAGTGTCGTGACTAGAAACTTTATCGTCCTGCACACTTCCAGATCAATCAGCAAATTGTCAATAACTATCGTCCACCATGTCGAGCATCTTCTTTTCACATGCATCTTACAAGCTATTAATTTTTTGTCTGTTCGTTTTTTTTTTGATAACTTTCTGCATTTCAATTTTAAAACTGATCTAACTCAAGTAGGATGTAATAATTTTTAAATGGTCATATATCTAATGAAATAAAAAATATTCTTACTACATTAAATAATGTTTATTTTCCTAAAGTAAGGAGGAAACTATTTATTACTGTTATGGAACATGCTTTCAAAACACTACAGTGGGAACATAAGGGTATCAACATAGATGGGGAAAGGCTACATCCCCTAAGGTTTGCAGATGACATTGTCCTCATAACTGATGAATTAGGCGAGGCAAAAAACATGATACAAGATCTGCAAATCGCAACAAGGAAAGTTGGTCTAAAAATAAATTTCAAGATAATGACAAATTTGGTTCCTAGCCAGCCACTAAATGTGGACAACAAAGATATTCAGATGGTGGGGAGTTTTATATATCTGGAACATGAGATAAAAATTATGAGACAACCAAACAACAGAACTGTCTCGAAGAACGACACTAGGATGGGCTTCGTTTGGTAAATTGCGACATGTGTTCAAGGGAAATGTGCCAATCGGCCTTAAGAGAAAAGCCTTTAACCAATGCGTCCTCCCAGTTCTAACTGGAAAGGTCTATGCTCGGCATCACTATGAGGGATGGGATAAGAAATGACAAATTGCGCAGACGATCTGGAGTTAAAGATATCATAGACCAAATACTGAGACAAAATGGCGGTGGGCAGGACATATTGCAAGGATACAAGATAACCGATGGACAAAAAGAATTCTAGATTGGAGACCGAGAACAGACAGACGGAATCCAGGAAGACTTCCTACGATATGGACGATATTAAAAGAATACGGACAAATTGGGTAGCAACCGCTGAGAGCAGAGAAAACTGGAAGCATTTGGAGGAGGCCTATGTCCAGCATTGGACAAGATAAGGCTGAATGATGATGATGATGAAGGAGGAAATATTTACCTGCCTATACTGACAGAAGTGTACAGCTCGTATGCACCAAAATCCATACCACTTAATCTCCTGTGAACCTGTATTTCACCACGGAAACCGTTGTCAGGCATTATTTAGTTGGGGAAGCATTAGCTGATTTACTCTTCCCGTTTACTTCCCCTGCATCCCCTAATCGATGTTTATTGATTCGAGGTTTGGGATTATAAGTTGCTCGCACTGTGTGATAGTTGTGACACGTCCTACTTCGCTCTTAGTGCAGCAGGACTTGGAGAACTGCGAAGGTTTTCTCTGTATTCCATTTGTCTTCAGAGCTGAGCATTACCTCGACTAAGTTATGAGGTATCGTGTATTGATTAAGAGTGACTGTCAGCTCATGTTGCTATATTTCTAATCTTCAGCATTCACTTTCAGATGCGTTAGTTAATACTGCCATGCTTACGATGAGTTTACTTTGAAGATCAACCAGCAGGTTCAATCTTTTGCTATTTTGATATAGTGGGTATCTCCATTGTCTTTTTTTGATTAGCGATAGATGCACTTCGTTTCCTCAGCTAATTACTCATTAAGCAGCATTTATTCAATTACCACAGCGGCCTCTTCGAGATCGTACGAGAGTTACTTACTCGGAGGATTTGTCCATAGAGCAATACCATATGTAATGACCGCGATAATTCGGGAGCTCTCTTCTGAGTTGCTTTGTTCTTCAGTTCTTACAATTAATAAAAAGCGTTATTCTAAATTATATTTAACCTGACCTCACTAAATTAGGACATTGCAACAGCTCTTAAATACTCGTAAATCTAAAGGAAACATATTCATAGATTTTGTATACATCAAATAATGTAACTGCTGCGTTTTGCTTTGTTTGAGGACGTCTATTTCAAACAATCTCGGTACGATCCCCATGTTCAAACGACAGAAATAGTCAAACAAAATTCTTAATTTCAATAAAATACGCATTAAACATCTTTTAGGAGAACAGTTAAATATAAATATAAACCACAGAAAGTATATAGGCTACTTAAGATCAATGGTAGTGCGCTTGTCAATATAATCATAAACATGGTAAAATAAACACCACTAAAACTCGTCAGATCTCAAAATAACCGCATCGTTATTCGCGACATAAAGTTCATGTTGATTTCTTGAGACAACACTACAATCAATGATGTGAATATACAGGGTAATTCGATGAGAATTAATTATTATTTGACAATGCATTTCCATTTCAAATCTATACGTTATTATTAATATCTTTCGACAGTGATCGTGTTAATTGAGCGATTTCGACATATAAAGAAATACAAGACGAAAACTTATCGATTTGGTTGAGTGACATCGATATGTCACACGAGATAAATAGTGTTTGTCATGAAAACAAGAATTTAACATCCCAGTGAGATAGATTGAAGAAAAATTTGAGGGAGCTTATGAACTGTGACAGTACAGTTGAATTTTTGAAAATTTGTTATCGGAACAACAGAAAGTAAAAACTATCCATCATATCAACAAACAACTAAAGAATAAGATGAAGTGTTATGGAGAAACACTCCAGGCTTAACACAATCCAATTCATAACTATATCAGCTAAGAAGTCTGAAGAACATTTCGTATTGACCACAAACGACATGAAACTGGTTGTCGATCTTTTGATAGGTTACTGCCCCGTCAAATACCACCTTAAAACGATGGGCATGGTAGAGGAAAACATCCGCAGATTCTGCCAGCAGAGCATCTATTCTTCGAATGTCCTACCCATTTCGCTAAAAGGCTTAAATACCTTGAAGGAGTAGTACTAACACAACAAATGGGATACAAGAACCCCAAAAAATAGCATCCCTTGTGCGGCGTTCATGTCTTCTGTAAGCAGAACTATAAGATGTGGAGTCTTGTACAATATATCTTTTAGGTATAGGTGCAAAGTGGCTGTAAACAATCTAAAATCCACCATATTCGATTCTTTAGGTACCAATTCAATGAATAAATTGTAAAAAACGGGTTATTGTCAATCGTATCTGGTGGTACGAAGAGTATTCAGAGTTAAGAACATGCTAGAATTATTGAGCTGAAGTCGCCATACAAATTAGGACACTTACTTCAACTTATAACGAAGCTCATCGTCGGGAAAGCGCATTATTGCTATTTTTTTATTCTTGAAAAAAAGTGTTATTAGTTATATTTAAAAATTTCTGGCTATTAGATGTAGGATCTTTGACTCATCTTCATACCAAACGGGCTCTTTTGCGTTTAGAATATTAGGAAAGTCATCTTCCCAGTTCTGCCTATTAGTAATGATTACTTAACATTTGTTAAAGTTGAAACGATGGTCACACCCAGGTTAGATTCTTTTCGAGGCTCCAGTATACTTTAGTATAGCCCCATACTCATATTTCGCTAGTATCCAGAGTCTTTGAGAATGCAGTTTTTATCTTTAAATTTCGTGCCTCAATATTTTGGGGCTTCACGCTTAGGATAGTGTGGACCAAGAGGTCTGCATAGATCCATTTAAGTACAGCTTGTTTTGCAATCTATTCTTCCACAGCCTCAAAAACTAGCAGTTTGCTTTTCGGACCTACTTATCAATGTGGTTGAGCTCCAGTAACTCCAGCTCCAACTCAGTTCTATCTAAAAATCGAGGGAGTTCTCGTAGGAAACTTCTTCTCTTTTGCAAATATTATCGTGAAAAATGTTCTCCAATTATAAGACAAATCGAGGCACTTATAGCGGGGATCAAGCTTTGAAATTCCTTGGTCATAGTGTTTCCTACTTACATTGTTTTAGTTATTTGAATTAGGCATTTGGTCTTCTCGGTGTTGAAGACCATATTTAGTTGTTTTAGTTTAGTGTTAGTAGTTTTTGGAGATCATCTTCAGTGTCGATAATACAGACAGAATTGTCAACGTGCGTTGGGCAGAGTTTTCATTAATTTTATCCAAATTAAATATAAAGAGCCTGAGTTAGTCTCCCTTCCTGATTTCTTGGTTAACGTTTATATCTTCTGTTGTTTTATGTCTCACTCTGATTTTTTTTACACTGTTTTTTATTAGATTAATCAGTCTATGATTTTGTTAAGTCTATTATTTCACTCTGTGAAAAGCTACCCGCTTCAAATCAATTATAATTTCCAGTGTTTTCTCTTTTATTTGAAATACTTTTAAAAAACAATTCTGTGAGTATTAAATATTTTACTTTTCGTTTCAATTTGGTCTAATAGATCTCATACAGTTGTTTGGGGTATTAGAAATAAATGAGGATAGTATGATAAACAGATTTGAATCTCACTTATATTTCTTGTTGTTAGTATAGGCCGTCATTATCACCCATGAAAGAAATTTTATAGGACTCACTTCTCAGGAATGAAACAATAGATACACAAACTCGTTGCAAGGAAACACGTACGTTGAATGCGTGGGAGTGGATAATTGGTGGGTAAATATGATGTTCTGTTTAAACGAAGATAATTAGCAAGTACTATTGAAATTTGCGTCGATGTTGCCACATAGGAAAACAAAATGAAAAATTAAATACTAATGGAAATTGAAAAACAGAGGGTATTTCACGAAATTTATCGGTTTACATATGGGAAGAGTCCTTCGTCTCCAATTATATCAAGGGAACAGTTGCTTAACTTTCTTTTCATCATTTTCTCTTTGTTTATTGAAGACGCAGTACATTTTTATAATAAATACTATCGAATGCGATAAGTTCGCGCTCTGATCGTTCATTGAAGTTATAAGGAAAGTAATATCAGCACTCACCGATTCTCCCTTGGACATTCTAAAAATACCATACATCACCAATTAAAATCATTAGGATTTATGAAAGTTTTCGAATTAAGCAAGATTCAAGCGAAACGTCAACCGAAAATGATGGTTCTATTAGACACATTGTCTAATGGATGAAAAATATGAGAAATCACTGGTCAAACCAAGGACAATTACCAGAACCTGTGGGAAAGAGAAGTCGATTCGAGAGGAAAGTCTTGTTGTGACTGAGTTAATTTTTGAAGCCCAGTAAATGGTTTTACCAAGGTTTCAAAGAGATTGTTAAACGTTGAATTGAAGTTATAAAATACAATATTGAAGCTTTTTTTTTAAATACTACTAGATTTTCCTATCGAATGTTTTAAGAAACAGACTAATTGGTTCTGATTCTAACCTCAAATAAAGAAATATAAGCGAGTGAAATTGAAATTTTCTACTCAAAATCAGCCCAATATATACATTACCATATCAGTTTTATCACAATCGCATGCTCTAAATTGTTCTACTATTACTGTGGCCACTCAAATCAAGTTAATTTTTGGCCTCGCCAACAAGTTGCATCCATAACTTTCTATCCTCGGCCACATCTACTTCTCCACCAAGTCTCCTCACATCTTTAGCCACTTGGTCATTCAATCTTGCTCTTGGTCTTCCCAGCGGGTGCTTCCCTTCTTAATTCGAATTGCTAATTACTCTCCACCATCTCTGATTGTGTAGAGAGAGCTTGTTCTTTCTTTGTTTAGTGGAAAATGAAAAACTAGGACGTCTTCTATAATTACTAAACACATTTGATAGTTTCCATACATCTTCAGCCACTTAGCCATTCCATCTTGCTCTTGGTCTTCCCAGCGGGTACGTCCCTTCTAAATTGTTATCTTATTCGAATTGCTAATTACTCTCCACCATGTCTAATTGTCTAGAAATAGCTTGCTCTTTCTTTATTTAGTTGAAAACGAAAAACTAGGACGTCTCCTATAATTACGGTACACATTTGGTAGTCCAGAGTTAGAATGCCATTTTAGGCGTAGAAAAGAAACATCGAATAAACTACAAACAGCTGTCCATCGTATCTATGACAAAATGCTAGATCATATTCCAGTCAGAACGAATAAAACTCTGATTCCGCATTCAAATTAAGCCATTTTCTTAGGTATAAGTATAACGGAAAGTGCAGGAGAAAAAGAAAAGAAACTTGGACTGAAATATAGAAAAATGTACTGGCTAATTGGAACAAAACCCGCTCTGTCTCCACATGATGAGCTTATACTTTATTAGCAGATACTGGATCGTCAAGCAAGCAGCCAATAATCCAAAGATTCCAAAACAAAGCAGTAAGGAATTAATAGAAGCCATTTGGGGTTTAGAAATGGACACTTTTGACCAGACCATCAAGTAATTAATCAAGAGGCATGAAGAAAGACTCCATGATCATGTCAAGAGGCTGTCCAGGTCTTTAATAGCTGTGTTAGAGACAAGATTTAAGAGAATGAATCCCTCTAAGTTAGTCTAGTATTTTTAATGTAAAAACGAAGCTTGTGTATGCACGTTAAGTTTTAGTGGAATCCATTCTAAGAAACGATAATGAAAATACATTAGATTTAAATTTCAAACTCTATTAGATTGAGCTAGAATAATATTCTAAATGTCTAATATAAATATTTTTTTTTAAATATTTCTCGTTCAACGGTAAATATTTCTTTCGAATCACGCTAACGATTAACAATATTCTCTATCACATCTGAATAACCCTATAGATCTAATAATAATCGATACCATTAGCAAAGTAACTTCTTCCGCAGTCTATATGTCCGTAAATAGAGCAAGAAAGAATCGAAGAGAGTACTATGCAAATGCAGTGTGTCGGTCTCGGTTACCGTGGTCTTTCTGTTGCCTCGTTTTGCAGAAAGCTAGCAGGCGTGGCTCGGTCTTTTAGTTGACAAGTGCATGAAGGTTCTTGCGTTCTCACGCGGTGATATCTCTTCAATAGTAAGCTTTCGCAGTGGCTGTCGTCGGGGCTGGCTATTGAAACCGTTTAATCATTTCAAACATATTTTTTTACCAAAATATTTACAAAAAAGTAAAAAGAAATGTACTAACAATAATACTTTAACAATACTGAAGATCTGGTCTTGCATTGGACAAAAAAAGAGCACGGGACACTTTCCACAAACTCGGCGAGCTTCATTTTGAATCTTGATATTCTTGATAAACCTCAGGAAAATGTAGTACCAGATAATTGGAATTCAGTATTGGTGAAAGTTTTTTATGTTATACTGTATCTGCATTAATAAATTTGTATACATATGTTGAAAATTTTAGTTTGTCTTTCTAGAAATAATGTTTCAAAATGATTTGAAATACGTGAGTTGATTGAGCAAGGTTGTCTTCCCCTTTGTACAGTTCATAGTTCTAATAGTGGGTGATTAACGTAGGTTTTCTGATAAAACCGCCTCAGTTTAAATTACCAAAGTCGATATCCAGGTGAGAGCTACCTAGAACTCTAGATCTGAACTTTCTAGAGTCATTAAAAAAAAACGTAAACCTTGCCCATGTGTTAGAACCTCGCACTTCGTAAATGACCGGTCACTAGTTGTATAAACGGGGAGGTTGTTATATATCTATGCAGACGTTTTTATATATCTCCGTGTAGTTGACTGGCAAGAAAAATTCTCAGAGTAGTGATAGCTACAGTTTTGGGTATACCAAACAGGAACAGGAAGAGGCGAAAAAACAACAAAAAAATCGCGAACGAGAAGCACAACGCCGTCGCGCCAAAGAGCGTCAACAAAAACTAATACAGAAATTCGCCAACAAATAAAAACAGTTAATGGAAAAAGCCATGGAATTCGACGACGGTATCGATGATGACGACGACGGTATCGATGATGACGACAACGACGAAGATAGCGAAGAAGAAAAGGAATTATTGAAAAACGAACTCGATAGGCATTTCTATCCTGTGAGTAACTCATATCCTCTGCTGTTTATATAGATAATTCGAGTTTGATGTGCTTGTCGTTTGCCCCTCGTATTTGAAAACGTCGGTAATTTGATATTTATGATTAATTTTCAGGAATCCTGGTTCTTATCTTTGAATCAAGGATGGGACGGGGGGGTACACGTCCAAACGTGCGGACATCACATCCATTAAGATTGTTTAGAATCTTATTTATCGTCATTTAGGACGCAACAAAGGCAATTGACTTTATCTCCCGAAAAGTAATTAAAATTAATTTAAAAATATGTGTGTACAATTGTATAATATCTAATAAATTATTTTAGTGGTGAATATTTGTGTCCGTTGTGTAGACAGTTAGCCAATTCGTTTTTACCTCTACCTCCTCGCAATTAGGAGTCCCTTTGGTGGTTTTGCTGATCCCATTCTGGCGAGTAAATCAGCCTTGTTACCTGAGTAACCAAATATTTGAAGTTCCTGACGTTGACCCGGTGAAGATTCTCCATATCTAGCGTGTTTTACGATATTTTTCATAAAAAATGTCCATTATAAAGAGTACCTCCCAAAAAATTGTGAACAATATTACGTTCGTAATTTAAATTTTGTACACTATACTTAATCAACTTATAATATTTCACTTATCACTATCACTTAACTAATTGAAATAATTTATTTAAATTCTTCGATTACCTTGCTAATTCGTTTTGTTCACTACGACTATTTATTATACACTGGACTAAACTGTGCTCCAAAGCTTCTTATATATGAATAGAGAATATCCCAAAAGAATTCTAAAAACTTGTAACAATGTAAATAAACCGCTTGCTTTCACGAACTTGTTCAGAACAATACATAATACAGCAGATTCTAATTTTTGTATGTATTTATGTGTTTACTAAAGTATCTACCTCAATTATTAATTTTTCTTAAAATTTCACTTTAGTAACTTGATATAGACAAATTTTTAAGTATGTAGAAGGTAATTTTGATATTTGAATTCATGTACTTTCAAATATATTGAAATATATTGAGAGATAGCTTACAAATCCATACTGTATAGTAAACAAGAGTGCACATGGTATATAGATGTAAAGACAGTAGAAAATTGGAAACAATTTCTGAGGACTGATGAGTACAAATTCAAAATGTTTGAACAAAAGCGAAGAATTTATGTTCGTTGCGGTTAAAACATGGAGGTGGCTGTATAATGGTGTGGGGGTGATTTTCATATGCTGGAATAGGGGATGTCTACAGAATTAAAGGAACCCTGTACAGAAATGATTACTATTACATATTAAAATAATGCTAACACTTCCTGCATACCGTGGGCAAGTGTTTCATCAAGATTATGACTCAAAGCACACCTCTAAGATTTGTCTAAACTATTTAAAAAATAAAGAAAATAGTGGTTAGTTAGAAAGAATGAAATGGCCCCCACAATCTCCGGATCTAAATCCAATAGAATTATTGTGGAATTGACTGGATCGGAGAGCTAGATAATTGAATCATTCTTCTTTGGATGGTCTTTGATGATGTCTTTGGAAAGAACGCCACGTGTAGTTAAAAAATTAGTGGCGGTCAGGTGGCATATTTGATGAAATTTAATCGTAGAATGTTATCTATCAATTTTTTTTTAAAATAAAATTTGTTTTAACTTGATTTATTTTACTTTTAATAAATTTTCATCTCGTCCGGAAACTTTCTATCGGCAGTGTACGTCCCAAAACTTTTTGGAATATACTGTGTGGTAAAAAAGTCAAGAAACACATTATTATAGTTATATATTAATTTAACTTTTTATTTTTATCATTAATTTTATCATAATTGTTTACTAGATATCATTTCCTTTGATGAAAACCCCGTTAAACAAATTCGCCGGTCAATACCGCCTGACAAGCGTTAAAGTTATTTATTTTTTTGTTAAAAAATGTAGAACAAAGCGATAAAGTAAGTAGAATAACAAGAAGAATAAGAAAATTCTCGACTTTATATACCTTTCTACAAATGATATAAAGAAACTGCGAATGTCTGTGGCTTTATAAATATACGCAAAATATTTTCTGCATATGGGCACAGAGACCTTGGTGTGATGATACCATCTATACGCATAAATTGAATATGAGCCAAGTGTAAAGCTTCAATCTTGAGTTTTATCTGAATAAAACTAAGAAAACACTTTTATTGTAAGATTACACTGAAAGAATAATAACTTTTTATTAATGTTATCACGAAAGAAACCATTTTAATGATTCAATATATTCTTAATCTAGAATAATTATCGATTAAAGTAAATCTGTATAATAATAAAAAAGAGACTGTGTACGTAATTTCATTATTTCAATCACAAAACAGAAACCCATCAAAATAAACTATGGAATTCCAGTTAAATATCTTGTAACTTTTGTAAGCGCCCTGGTATTATCGCGAAAAAAGATAGGAGGCCAGTGAGACATCATATTAATCTTATTTATAAGATTATTTTATTTATATTAATTTATATAAATCGGCCCCTTTTCGACCGAAACCCGATTTATTATTTTACTATAGTGATTTGTAAGTTACGGTATGTGATTTTTCGAAAAATAATGTTTAAATAATTGAGGAATAAGATATTTTATACAACTAAGTTTCCGTGAAATATATATAATATAATATCATAATTTCATTTATTTAATAATCTTAATGTTTATTGACATTTTTCATATTTTGATTTAAGAAACGAGAAATGACTTCAAATGACATGAATTAACGTCCTTTAAAGGCAATTGAGGTCTATTGTCATTTGATGTTGATGTCGAATCACGACAATTCATGTTATTTGGCCAATGGGATCACGATTTGGTTAATTCAATTAATGTTTTTCTATAATTGCCCAAAATTTCTTTCGTTTGCTAAATTTACTAGGAATTAAACCCTAGCTCGGTACAAGCTCGCTACAGACAGACGGACGACAAAACACTGTTAATAGCGCATTTTTTTGTGAAACTGCGCTAGAAAACGTGAATAGTGTATTGACAGCACATTTCTATTAAGCAATCATGTCTGATTGTGAATATTATTTTAACTAAATAAAAAAAAAGTGATAAAAACATCGCACTCTTGGCCCGAGAAACTGAAGCACATTTTTACAAAAGAACGCTATTATTGCGCAAAAAGTGTGAATGTTAAATGTGAAAAATGCGCTAAAAATGTTGGCGCAGACCTTATTGTTTATTACCATCCATATATTACATATTTTATGTACAATTTTCGAATGGATTTGAATAATAAAAGTTTCTGGCGCTTGTTGTATGAGCAAGGTTTATAGAGTTCATAGTTCTAATAGCGGGTGGTTAACGTAGATTTTCTGATAAAACCGCTTAAAGTTGATATCCAGGTGAGAGCTACCTAGGCACCTAGGTTTTAAATTTTTAACGTCACTAAATAAAGCGTATGCATATGCTAAGCACTTATCGATGACGTGGTCTGCAAGTTCCTCTTTTATGCATAGCAACATTTTGAAGTTTCCTTGATGCCTATACCATGAAGAAGGCTTCGTAAATGACCAGTCACTAGTTGTATAAACGTGGAGGTTGTTATTTATCTATGCAGACGTTTCTATATATCTCCGTGGAGTTGAATGGCAAGTAGAATTCTCAGAGTAGTGATAGCTACACTTTTGGGTATATCAAAAATAGGCTCTGGTCTCTTTGATGTTTGTGCAGATCCCATTCTAGCGATCAAATGAGCTTTGTTACCTGAGTAACCAAATATTCGAACTAGTTCCTGATGTGACAGACGGACGAAACACTACTAATAGCGCATTATTTTTGTGAAAATGCGCTAAAAAAGTGATTAGTGACATTGACAGTATATTTCTATTAAACAATCATGTCTAAGTGGAAATATTATTTTAACTAAATAAAAAAAAATGATAAAAACATCACACTCTTGGTGCCAGACACTAAAGCGCATTTTTACAAAAGTGTAAAATGTGAAAAATGCGCTAAAAATGTTGGCGCAGACCTTATTGTTTATCACCATCCAAATATTATATATTTTCGAATGGATTTGAATAATAAAAGTTGAAATAGTTGAAGAATTTAATTTACTATCCTACTTTAATCATTTCTGGCTCAGCTTGCTACTAACCCGCCATCTAAATTTGCTCCCTTTCAACGGACACTTTTGATTAGACTTAGACAGTTCCCCTTATCTTTAAACTCCATACTAACTAGATATAAATTAGCAGATCGGATATGTTTCGATAGAGGTGTTTGCTTCACTTAGACCATGATGTCTCTTCGTCATGGGATTCAGCATTTACAAGCTGATGCTCTAGCCGTTGCTAAAACTATTTATATGATAAGTTTTTGGTCATTTTTTCTACAAGAGGCTCGTCACGATTAATATCAATTGTTTTTGTGGCAAATTCTTTATTTAATGTTGACGTTTACTATTGCTGCATTCCAAATTAAAACAGAATTGTCTTTTTCTTGGTAGGCAGTTGGAAAGATTTTTGATGATTGGTGTGCTTGTCTCTTTTCCACGCAAAGCAAAAGCAAAAGCAAAATAAAATATGAACCTCAACAGTATATTAATTACCTCCAACCGCTGTATTAGATACAGAATTGAATTGAATATTGTGTCAATACTTAGAATGTCGAGCTAACGGGGGTTAACTGTATTATTAATATATATATATATACAATTTAATTGTGATATTTTTTTCAGTGTACAGTCTCCAAGCGACTAGGCGTATATGCTATATTCAAGTGCCAATAAATCTTATGTTACTTATTGAAAAACAAACTATGTTTACGTACAACATATTAAATGTATGCAAAAACACACGGTATTGTTTCTTTACCGCTATTATATCCAAAAGAAAAAAAAATTGTTTTTCTAAAGTACTAGCGACACGCCTCGAGTGTAATTTATAAAAAATAAGCGTCTTTTATTGTCGATAGTCGTTAAAAATCACTATTTCATTGTAAACTGTATCTAACTGCACATTTTATCGTAGTTTTTCATACTCAACGACAACGACCTTACGTACGAGGTATATCCACAAAGTAAGTTCCGTTTGGTCATATAAAAAACGGGTACACAAATGCAGGAAAAATATTTCTCTCGTCGAGATATAAAATTTCGTCCTAATTCACTATCACTAGAATCGTTTAAATTCATTTTTTTTTATTTTAATTCTATATTTTCACGAGATAATAAATTCTGTCATCGTGTTATCGAGAGTTATTGAAGCGAATTTTTCATCCCGGCGAGAGAAAAAAATATTTATTGTACAGAAATCTGTTTCACTAATGTTCTATATACATTTTGTAGGCGTAGCACAAATTTTTGTATGTCTTTTTCATGCAAAATCACCGCCTGTGGTTTCAACCATGTTCTTTTAACTCGTCATCATCGTTGAAGTTACCTTCTAGGAAAGATACAAGACCACGTATGCCAGAAGACAGATGGGCTAAAACTCAGAGACCGAACACACGCAGACCTGTAGGCAGACCACCAAAAAGGTGTTACGAGAGCTGGAGTTCAGCTTCTTAGGAAGATCCAAGAAGAGGGCCAAAATACAGGATTGAACAGGACCTGGAAGAAGGATAAGAAAGGTATAAGGTGTGAGAAAAGAACGTCTCTAGGAGCGAGGTCCAGGCTGTACAGAGGATGATCAAATACGTCCCAACCAAAGTCCTGTAGTTTTTTTTTTGACACGTTCGCAGTGCGAGGTCGGGCTTAATCGTGATACAAAACGAAACCTTTTGACAGTAATTCTCGGCGCTTGTTCTGTATTACGTAGCGTAATTTCTTAATGATTTCGCGGTAGACATGTACATTGATTGTTTAGCCTCATGGTTAGAAATTAGTCACATCCTAAAGTGTTAGCACTACTTCTTCGGGTCTTTTACCGAAATAGGCAAGACATTCTGTTGTCTCTATGGCTTGCTCTCAGAATAAGTCGTTTTCAATGTCGTATTGGACGGGTCAGTGACCTGTCAGAAGACTGACCACCAGTTTGATGTCGTTACTTATAGTAACTAGTACCGTATTAAGATTTGCGAGTTTATTTTTATTTTATTTTTGTATTGACAAGTGCCTTTTGGTTTAGAATACAATGATTTTTGTTTGTCAGATCATTTGCAAAAGGAAAGCTTTGTTTAAGTCTTTAAGGCCGGGTTTTTTCACTTCCCAATAAAGTCCCTAGTAATTATCATTTACCGAATAACCAAAAATTTGATATCTTTACTCACCTTCTAATAAAGTAAACCTCCGAGTAAATCAAGCTATTTGCCAAATAAGTTATTCGGCAGTCAGAAATGTAAATTGAAGAGTTTAATTGAAACCTAACCTAAAATATTATACATCAAAAGTGATTTGTTAAGTGATTATATCTTGATTAGTTCATTATTGGAAGTATTTGTCATACAAATAATTAAATATTTGATATGGATGCTTTTTAAGATTTAGAAGATTTGTTTGATGAAGAATTGATTGAGGAAATACAGAAAATTGATCATTACAATTTATTGTCCGATTATGAAATTTTTTTACCGTTTTCTTTTTCCTTATTTCTTTCCTTATTCAATACTTGGACGATTGCTATATAGGCATCTTTCATAGTGCTACCAACAGTAGAGTATTTGTTAAATACATAATAAACTGACAAATACTTATTAGTTAGTTCGGATTTGAATCAATTAGGGTGAAGAAAAGGTAAATATTTATTCGACAATTAAAAGTTCCTACTAAAGTTAAGTGGTTAATAATTATTTGGCACTTTATTAGAACGTGAAGAAACCGGCCCTAAGACTTCTTTTTTTTTTTGGTGATTTTTCTATGACTAGTTTCCTTGTTTGGGAATCATCATGACTTCATTTACTTTCAAAAAAGTAGGTACATATTTTAGTAGTATGTAATATCTTCAATTTCTTATTTCTTAGACCTCTTTTATATGATTTTGTTGATGAATTATCTTGATTTCAGTTCAGAATGTCGGTTAAAAGCATATTATATTGACGTTTCGACTACTTCCACTGAAAATTTGTGTATTTATATTAATAATAGATCATAAATATCAAAATAAAAATAATATCAAAATAGAAATCTGTTTTAATGAGAAAAATTAATTTCAAGATGTAAAAAATTATCATTACTATATATTATATTATATATTAAACGACATTTCAATTGACAGATACGAAAAACAAAGAAAATTTATCAACATGTAATTCAATTTGTTACAAAATTAAAATAGTGAAAGTAAACTCAAATAATTGTGTTGTATTGCTTGTTAGGCTAATCTCCACATGCAGAAGAGATGATATTGAATATTAAACTGAATAATCTTATCAAAAACAAATCATCCAAGGTTGTTTGCAATGCAAAGTAACCATTGGGTTGAGCTTTATTAAAAAATATGCCTGCTTAAGTCCATACTAGCGAAAAAGGATTCTTTGTGAGGCATATGTATAGTTCAGCTTATGGAATTTGATGAAATGGGTAAAATGCGAAGAGTTATCGCCGAAAACTTACAATTACCGGGTCATGAGAACTTTCCAGAACTTTGTTTTCGAAGGACATTTGCATTATACATTACAAATAATGGCGGAGATTTAATCAAACTCAAACGTTATTAATTTAATTATTTATGTTATAAATAATTCATCTCAATATTATTTTTCACTAAAAATCCAATGATTCTCCATTTTGTCAAGTTTGCCTCATTGCTACAGTCTTTTAAATTATCTGAAATGGTAGTTTTTCCCTAGTAAATTCAATATAATTAACCATCCATTCGTTTTCAGTTTAAGTATTTCAAAGAAACTTTTTCACAGTAGCTTATATGTTTTGTCCATATATCATATTTTACTTTGTCTAAAAACTCATTAAAATTTTATTGTAAATAATATCTTTAAATTGAAATAACTTCACACTCTAACCTCACACATGACTGAATAATGCATAGTTCAGTCAATTCTTCTTCTGGGATACCAAAAAAAATCACCAAAAATCGTTTGAGAATCCATTTTTACACGAAAATGCTGCGAGAATAACGTTGTCTAATACCGAAATCTCTTTATATTACCCCCATTTTCAACCCTATTCAAAATACAGTCCAGTCTCAGATTACACTATCGAAAATTTTCGAGAAATGATAGTTACCTACTGGTGTTCACGCTTCCCCCTGCCTCGATTGGGTTAATGTTGTTTTTATCTTTTAATCTTTCTTGGTAGAGTCTCATGGTGGAAGGTTCCTATAGCATTTCAATATTGGTTTTTTCTACTTTTATTTCTACTTTCCTTTCTTTAAGTTTGTTTATTTTCAGTCTTATTATTCTCAATAGCAGTCTATGTTCACTGTCCACGTTGAAATATTACAATATTATGTTACGCTGATGATGCTGTTCTAGTCGCAAAAAATGAGGATGATATTCAAAGATTTTTACATGTGTTTAATTGAATAGCTAAAATTTTGAATATGATAATATCTGCGTCTAAAACAAAGTGTATGACCACATCCAAAAGCTAGACGTAGACAACCAGATAATTCACCAAGTGATGAAATTCAAATACCTAGGAATCGAGATTTCGAGATTTGGAGACGTAGAGAACGAAATAAGAGAGCAAACGACTGAATCCTTAAAAATAGAAATAAACAGAAGCCAAATCAAGGTAAGACCTATAATGACCTACACCGCAGAGATACGGCCAGAAACGGCGAAACCCAAAGAAACAGCAGATATGAAAAAAGTGAGAACATCAGAAGATTGTGCAAACTAGATGGCGTTAAAGAATGGGTTCTATCAAGAAAGAAATAATGGAATGATCACATAAGTCGTATGGACAACAACAGGTTGGTCAAGATAGCCCGCGATAACTCAGCATTGGGCCGAAGAAATACCGGCCGACCTAGAAAAAGGTGGAGCGTCAACCTCGAAGCAGGATAGAAGGCAAGGATGTCAAAGATAAAACAGGCGATTACGTCAAATACACGGAAGAAGAGGGAGATCGTTGCCATAAAGAGTCATACCAAGATCATCGAACTATATGATACTATTGGAGACTGCAAGCATTTACCGGCAACACATCAACTAGTCTTCAGTATATATGCTAAGAAATTACAACATTCGATTATAGAGATAATTTGAACATCAAATCTGAGGTATTTTTCAGAAGAAAAAACGTTCATTGTTTTACATATAACAAGTGCTCGTTTATAAAAAGGTTTTAAAACACAATTTATAACTTCATCAACTTTCGTAGAGCAGTTTACATATGGAAATTTAGTGTTTCTCTTGTTAATACGGTCATTTCTGTCATTTAACAGTGATTTCTAGCAGATTATCCAATCTACAGTTAACTACTACATCCTCGATTATTTTTTTTTAATCGTTTGCAAATAATAGACTTCGAGTAGCGTAGAATATTCAGATTTTGATTTGAATTGTACCATAATCCGTTACTCTTACCTTCATTCTCGGTCCTCCTACGCAATTCATTCACTCTTATTATAAAAAAAAAATGTAACTGTTGTTTTTTGCAAAATTACTCGAAGGCACAAACTGTAATTTGAAGATAAATAAGTATGTCAAACATACACTGCTCAATAATTTAATTGGATGTCCTCTACGTTTTCAATAAGTGGAAAACGTTTTCATTAGTATCTGAGTGTTTGGTTCAGAGTTTTATATTGTGCACTTATCTTCTTTGACACAGCATACGAAAATTAGATTATTTACCAAAAAAATTGACTATACCATAATTATTAACTCTTTCAGTCCAGCCGACTCCTTACCATTCAAACCCAAGACTACTAAAGCTAAATAAGTATATTACGTACTGCAATACTAAAAAATCTGGATCGATCTAGGAGAGCTTGAATTGATATGGACACCTGGTCAAAAGCTCATAATGATCTACAATGAAACAAAGAAGGTAAAACGATGAGGTATTCTGATGGTACATCGAAACAAATCGTATTGGTTGATTCTAGAGGAACAACGAATTCAAGTTCAAGTAAAGACTCCGGCAATGATTTGTTGGATAGATCCGTCTTTTGTACTGGAAGGATTGAGGTTGAGGTTGTTGTTTCAACGGCTTTCCGGCTCTTCTTGATTTCTTGGACGAAATTTTCTTTTGAACATTTTTTTTACCAACAACCCCCACAAATTTTCAATGGGATTGATATAACCAATGTTGGGTTATTCGAAAATGAAATGTTGTCTAAAATATTAAGGTTAACTTCAGAGTTGAACCCTACACCAATACTCCAGGCCTTTTGCTATTTATCTTTTTCTCTTATTCCTTCTTGTATGGCAGGTTTAAAAGCCGTTTCTTCTTCAGTTTCAGCCTCCAGATTGTCACACCTATTTATTCATCGAAGCTCAAAAATTCACTGAAAATTTGACTGACTTGTTACTTCCATCAACATATTCTTCTTCAAATTTGGTGATCTGTAATCGCGGAAACGTCTGTCATTGCACGCATTTTTTCATCAGACAATTCCTCCCGTCTTCAATTTGGCAATGATGGCAGATTTCTGCATTTCAGTTAACTGAGGAAACATTGAGAACATTTTTACTATAACTGAGCTCAAGTGAACAGAAACGTAACTTTGAACACTCATGATGATTGAATTGAGTTGAAATTATTTATACTGCAGTTCGTTATTCAATGTTCTCTCATAGATATTTTGTTGTAAAATTAGTGTGATGAGTTAATTCTAATTTCTGATGGTCTTTCATATTTGAATTTTACAAAACCGTTATACTTACTTACGTACTTGATTTTTATGTCTACCTATTTTTACGGGTAGGACGTGGGGTTGAGTTTCTTCTTCCATTGAGTCTTTCTTATTTCTTTCTAATTTTTTTCCATTGCTTTTGGCCCTTTGTTTGTGGTAGTTGTTTCCCTCTGTTCTCAATCGCTTTATTGATTTCGTCCATCCAAATCTTCTTTGGTCTTTCCCCCTGTTTTCGCTCTTATGACTCTAGCTATTCTTTCTATAATCTATTCCTCACTCATCCTTTTTACATTTCCGAACCATCCTAGTTGATTTTCTTCTATGTTTTGTTATGTAGTTTTCATATTCAATATTTGCCTGTATGTTTCGTTTTTATGTGGTCTAATCGAATCTTGTTCTCAATTTTCTGGATAAATCTCATTTCCTTTGTATCTTTTTTCTATGTCTTTCGATCGTTTCAGTGTTTCTGAACCATATTTCAGCTACTCTTTTGTAAATTTACTCTTATTTCTTTGGGTATTTCATTGTTTCCCAGAAAAAATGTTTTCATCGCATTGAATAGTTTCCCGACGTTTGCTGTTCTTACTGTTATTTCTTTCTACATCTCCAGCTATCATTAAGCAGAGATATTATATTTGTTCTATTTGTCTATTTAGATGTCTTTGTTTCTGTGCTTATGATCATCGTATTGGTTTTATCCATAGTAGAATCGGTGACTCTATCTACGATTTATCGAACACAGTTATTTTCTACATAATAGGAATTATTTTTTTACAGCTGTTATTTGATCTCTTATTTTGAGCGTTCTAAAGGCTTAAGCTGTTTCTAAATTGCATATTTAGTCACGACATTTTATGGTTTCGACCGTTTCCCCTAACAACTTCCTCAATAAAACACCTTTCTTGTAATTAACTTAATCCTCTCTGATATATCTAGTACACGTTTTAGGAAAACCAACATAACTACATCCCTCTACCTTCTACATCGTTCTATGTTCTTACACGACCCCAAGCGAGACGTTTTGGTTCGAAAATAAGCTCACTCTTCCTGTGGACAGCAAAACGAGCAGATTTCAGCAGAGTTACGCTGCTTTTAAAGGTTCTACACGTGCGGTGTCGTTAAATTTGTTGTTATTATTACATTGTCAAGCTTTGATTATTGTGGTACCTCTTCATCGTCTTTGACTTAATTGTTTAAATTTAAACAATTGATATTGTATTCAACCCTAGTAATGGCAATTAGAGAAAAACATTATTAACAATTTCAGTTAGAGAAAAAAAATACTAATAACCACGTAAACGTAATTATCCACTAATTCCAGCCGTGGAATATGACTCATTTGCGATTTTTTTTTTCTTAAACAAGATGTACAATGGGGGAATTTTTCCAAGTCACGATTTCATTAATAATTGCAAGGCCAAAAAGTGCAGTTGCGATGTGGCTATTATAATAAATATAAAGTGACCTTTGCTTATTATCCAAATGAAGAAATAAGTAACCAAAGCAATTAACTTCATTAGATTACTTTCTTTGGAAATGTTTCAAAGGCAAGGTTGATTGAATTAGGCTCGGCGAATATTGAAGATTTGAAAGAAAATAGGAAAAGAGTAGATTCTGGGAACCTACAAAGTAGAAGTTGAAGGAGATTTACAACATCCAATACATCCAGTACGTCGATAAAACTTAAAGGATATATGTAACACTTACGGTTTCAAAAGAATCCTTTCTCATCTCCCTATAACATCTCCCTTATTTTCCTCCTCATCTCCTTTTATCTTTTCAGATGAATAAGATGAAAATATTAACTATGAAGATATTGAGCTAACATCAACTAAAGAAATTATCGAAGAGATTAAAGAAATTAAAGAAAATACAAATCTTAGAAAAGCTTCCGGAGTTGATCTCATTACTGGTGAAGCAATAGTTATACTAATACGAGGGGGTACCCAAAAGTGACCGTTTTTACTAGTGCTGTTTCACTGCTGCTTCGTTTTTTTATAATGGCAAATTTAAGTGGTTAACGTGCCGTTCTATTTTGTTTTCTACTCGGTAAAACCGCTGCTGAAACTGTTTTGATTTTGGAAACTGCTTACAAAGATGATGCTTTGGGGAAAACTCAAGTGTATGAGTGATTTTTTCGATTTAAAAATGGCGACATGTCGATTGATGACAAACCTCGTTCTGGGCGTCCATCGACTGCCCGAATCGATGAAAATGTTGAAAGAATTCGACAGACAGTCGACAGAAAATTGATCAACAGGTGACTGGTTATTCCACCATGACAACGCGCCTGCACGCTCAGCTATCACTGTTAGCCAGTTTTTGTTTAAAAATAATATTATTCCGGTACCCCACGCACCTTACTCGCCTGATCTGGTTTCGTGCGACTCTTTCTTGTTTCAACACATGAAAAGGGGCATGGAAGAACGGCGATTTGAAAACATTGAAGACATCAAGAAAAGAACGAGACAGAAACCTGCAGCCATCTCTAAAAATGAGTTCAAACAATATTTCGAACAGTGGAAGCACCGCTGGGACAAATGTAATACTTGTAATGGAGAGTATTTTGAAGGGGATAAGGTTGCTTTGTAAATATTTGTAAATATATAGCATTAAAAAAATAATTCCGGTTATTTTTGGGTACACCCTCGTTCATCTTTTAGGCTGAAATATGTACCTTTGATATGGATGGTAGCCGAGTTAATAATGTTCCCTAAATTGGGGAAATTTCTACAGGCCTATCTCGTCTCTATATTGTTGAAAAATTACTGCTAAAACATATAATCTTCATCATTTTTAGGTGATGTGATTGATCAACTTTTTATAAAAATTTTCCAGCTCTTTCTACCTTTCGACAATTTTTTGCTTCAACCAATGACCTTCCTTTCTTTTTTGAGATTCTTCTTATCTGTTATCCCAAATTGCTCGTGCTCTTTCTTTTTCTTCTTTCCTGTAATTTTAATTTCCTCAATCTTCTTAACTGGAACTGTGTATCCTTTGTTACATTTCTTTGAATTCTTGTATGGATTCAACTTTTAAATATTTACTTATTGGCGAATTTCTAAGTCTACTATTTTCTATTACCTCTCTCTGTTAATACCCAAAATTCACAACCGTATGGGAAAATTGGGATTTTCATTCTTTTCTCTGTCATATCGGAAAGTAATTTGGATTGAGGTTAGGTTAGGTTTTCTACAACTTTTATCAACCAAAGTAAATCAAGTTCCTGAAACTATTAATATTATTTAATATTTCGTTCTCCAACTTTTCTATTGTATATTCCTCAAGTTCCTTTTATAGAGAAATAGATAAATTTGTTGATTCATATACGCACCTGGTGTGCAAATGATGATCATACTTAAAAAAAAATTGTTACGCACTTCCGTCCGATTGTATTTTTCTTTTTGCGATCTTACGCAGTCGTGACCGCTGAAACCTTGAACGGACTCATCACTAAAGATATTTTACACAAAACAAAAAATTACAAACCTGCCTAATTACCCTATCGACTTACTTCACATGACCTTCGATCCGTTATACAGCCATTACGTCGAAATTATGTATCAAATTGTTATGTACTACGTTATTATTTATAAGACTGATTCTATTTGAAGAAAGAAAAGTATTGCACTACAATATTGGTTCATTAAAGGATGTCATAAATACCATCATGACATTCAAGTCGTTAACTAACTATATTAAAATTACATGCTATACAACAAATATTTTTTATACTTTTTGGAATGAAATTATCATTTTTCAACCAGTTACTTGGAAAATCTGATCTGAAACATTGATTTTGCATTAGACAAATTTTTGTATTCAATTAATTTTCTTCATCTCTTTTGTTGCAAGTCTAAAGCAAAGGTGTGTCATTGTAAAGATCGTGAAAATTTATTTATTCCTTTACTCCAACTAACGCTAACAGTCAATGAGAAATCAGACAAGCAGTTACTCTATATTTTAGAGCTCTACTATGATCTAATGAGATATCATAAATAAATCGACTGAATTGGTAGCTAAATGAACAGATGGAGTTTAGAAATAGCAGAAGACGATAACCGCCGATTCTACGAGCAAGCTAGAACGAATGTCCTGCCCATTTTGGCAAAAGGATTTGGTACCTCGAAGGAATGGTGGTAGTACCTTGGAAAGTGGAAGGAAAAACTCTTTTGGAAGAATTATATGTATTTTGAAGGTAGTACTATAAGATGCAGACTCACGCAAAAATATTTTTAGGTATAGATAAGTGTCTGGAAAACCAAACAATTCACGATTTTTTTTGTGCAGACCAAAGAAGACAGTGCTGTTGATAATCAACGTAGAATAAATGCTGTATGAGTTATACGTAGTATTGTTGGATAATAATGTAAGAAATTTAGCAAATATTAAATAAATGTATAGAAAGAAGATAAAAGATTGAAGTCAAGTTGCAACGGTGAGTTTGTTTGTTATACTTAACTAAGTGATCTGGTAGGTGCAGTGGTTCGCGTCTAGGAAGCCTTATAATTGATTTATGGATATTCCCCTTATAAGTATGACCAGATAATGTGTGCTCATTGGCTCTCAAAAATGGTGAGTACCACAAAATAGAACGTATGGCATCAGCTGTCACGTTTTTAATATGATCTAATAATGTTCATTGCTATTGGATTCCGTAGGACTCAGAGATTAAAGAACAGACAAAATAATGGATGTATGCGCTCACGAATAAATCTAAAACAACTTTGGGAAAGTTTGACTAACAACTACTGTGCTTCGAAATAAAAAAGGCGTGCTTTGTTTGTGAGAAGCTTGAATAATAGTTCAATTGGGAAATCATTAACCACCCATCTCAGTCTTTATGTACAAGGATGTATTGATATCTAGGTAGCCTAGACCAGTTCCATGCATAAACAAAATCTTTCGTATGCGACCGTGAAAAATTGGACTCAAGCTTCAAAAGGGGTAAATTTTCCATTGAAGACGATGACCGATCGGAAAGGCCAGTTTCTGTGTCAGTCCCCGAAAATATCGATGCAGTTCATGACATGATTTTATCAGACCGTCGAATTGGGCTAAAACGGGTATCTGAAGCACTGATTATTTCATAAGAACGCGTTCATCAATTTGGACATGAGAAAAATTGCTGCAAAATGGATCCCCAAATGCTTGAATGCTGAACAAAAGCGTGCAAGGGTAAAAGCATCGCGTTCGATCTGTGCTCGATTTGAAAACGATGTAGACTTCTTAAACCGAATTGTTACTATGGATGAGACTTGGGTACATTTCTAGGATCCAGAAATAAAGCAACAAATGATGGAATGGTGACACTCTGGTTCTCCTAAGAAGTTTTGTGTCTAAAAACTAGAGATTACTATTCGACATTATTGGCCACAATACGGGTAAAAATTAAAGAGAAAAGACCCGGAAAGCTATCCAAAGGTGTTTTGTGTTTGCAGGACAGCCCACCTGTACACAACTCTCATGTTGCCATGCAAAAAATTCGTGATTTAGGGTTTGAATTACTGGAACACCCCCCTTATTCACCAGAATTGGTTCCGTCCGACTATCATCTCTTTCCTCAATTGAAAAAAAGTTTAAATTTTCTTCCAACGAGGAGGTAATAAAAGCTTTGGAGGCAGAGCAAGAAGAAACATTTTTTTAGAAAGGTCTAGAGACGTTGCAGGTTCGCTGTAATAAATATATCCAATTAAGAGGAGAATATGTTGAGTAATAAAATATTTTGACATTGAAATTTTGTTTGGTTTTATAGTAGGATAAGAATTTTTCAATATATCCTCGTAATAGGAAAAATATTAATTTAGTAGTTTCAGATTATGATCGCACATTTTTTTCTGAAAAGTCCATCTACAAATATCCTAAATTTGATCATAAACTTCACAAATGTCACATCGATTGATGTATAGTTCTATGGTTCTATGAAAGGCTGAAAATTTTTCAATATATCCTCGTAGCATACAATAACTCTTTCGAGAAAAAAAGAACGTGCTTAGACGAACAACGCTTCGAGCTTCAAGACGCTGTTAGGACTTACTAAGGATAAATTTTCATACTTTGTGTCTAGAAAAGAGACTATGTATTAGTATGATTTTACTTTTGGTTATATAATAATTGGATTCGAACTTAAAAATTTAAAACAGCTTTCGCATTATCAAATAAGACGTTAGTGTTTGCTTTCATTTTCATGTGCGTAACTTAAATTTATTGTATAATGAATAAATCATCATCAGAAGCTGGGAATTCGATTAATTTTGCAGTTGCTGAATTAGTTCTTGTGAAACATTTACGCGGGTCACTTGAAAATGATTGAGAATCTTATAGCAGACAAGGTACTTTTAGTCTATTTCAAAGGACAATTAATGACTAGAAGTCATTGAAAAAATTATTTGACTAATATTCTACACCGAAATGATTCTTACAAACCCAAAAATAGATGAGCCCAAAATATGACGAGGTAATTTATTTTTATACCAAGTTGCATCTCTGAGAAATGTTTCCAATAATGAAATCAGTTTTAGAATTGAGTTTTTTGGTTTGAAATTATTTTTTTTAGTGATAGATAAAAGACTTTTGTGAAAGTTTAATGTTAGATCACCCCTAATTAACCCTCTATGAGGGTTAATTAGGGGTGATCGTAATGATTCGATCCCCTTCTACTTACCACTACTTACTTTTTTTTTAAATATTTGGCCCTAGTTTTGAAACCCTAGAAATTTTCAGTTATAGATCTTGGTATAAAGGTAAATTGTTAGCAATTCTCACTTTTGTGTCATTTTGACACTAATATAGTGATTATTATGAAATTCTATTATGAATACCTCCAACAGGGTGAAAATATTTATAAGATAGTGACTACATAATGTATAGTTCTTCTACAAAGCACTTGGGGGTCATTGCCAATAATACCAACCAACTTGTTCTCGTATAAAAATTGATATACCTATTTGGACAAAGATATCGGTCAAGTTGATAGATTAGCTGACATTTGATGAATGAATCACTTTAAAAATGTAGACATCGTCAGGACTGGAATGGCCTCCAATTAAACCGTGGGAAGTTATCTAACGTATAAAATATTTATCAACTATACAGTATGATGGATGCGGAATATACCTTCAATTTTTTTCAAATACATTTCTAAAATCACAAAACCAATCAAGGTAGAGAATATTTAGACGTGCAGCATCGCTCTAAACGACTACACCATAGACAAGTGGCAATTCGTCTTGTTGGATCCCGTTTTCACCATAACACTCAAATTAGATTACGTGGATGCTCAGTGTACTACTCTAGTGCCTGCCGTGTTGAGATGCCGATAAATTGTTGTTCTTGGTGTCTGCAGGCGAACTCGATTCGTTTATGAGCCACGTCTGCCTGTTCTGTTGGAGCATCTGTCGTAGTAGTATTGATAAAACAGAGTCAAAGATTGCTATTTCCTCTATACTCTAAGCTGTACAAGTTTATGGCCAACTCTGGGTGGTCTATAAGTCGAATTGCTCTCTTTTGTATCGAGTCGAGCATTCTAAAGTTACGCTTGGAAGCCGTCGGGCTCCAAATGTGCGAGCAATATTCCAAAGATGGTCGAATCTGGGCGTCATCAAATTATACATCTTTTTTTCATAGTGAAAGTTATTTAGGAATGTTTATGTTTGGAAGCGATTTAGAGGTTACTGAAATTGTATTCTTCACTACAATTTTCCTGTTACGGTACTGGAATCATTGAATTATCCTTTACGTAAGCCGGATCTTGACGGAAAACTAAAATTATTACCTACGAAGATAGTAAATTTTGTTTTTAAAATAGCAATGATTCCAAGATTGATTGATATCAGTTGAACGCCGCTTTTTCTGGCTTATTCATATAAAATTTTTATTTATATAAACAGGAATGAATCATTAATGTTGTAGCTAGAAATTATCAATGAATTGTTTAACCTCAACAATTTTATCCGTGATTGTATGAAAACTCCAACTAAATACTACTAATAAAGAGTATTTACAGATAATATTGAAGATTCTTACAAATATTTTACTTTTACTTCACAATAGTAGTACAGTAAATAAAGGTCGAAAATATACCAACCCTGCAAGGATTGTGGAAGGCACCGGGAAAATGGCCCAAAGTTCAAAAAATTCGTTTTCGCCAATAACAGGCGAAATATGGCAGTTAGGGACTTCTTTTTCGGCTTTGAATGAAGATCAGTTCATTATTCACAAAAATAGTCCTGATCACTTTTTCGCAACATAAATATTTTTCACAAAAACTCGAAAATCCCCAATTTTAACAATGTGAAAATATGTCAATTTCTTCTCGAATTCGAGGCCCAGGAGTTTAAAAATACACTGATCTAATAATTCTCGGGGTACAAATGTGAATATTTCCTTCAGGAATAATCACTTGGGCTATCTTAGTTGGATTACCAAATTCTAGCACTGATAACATGAGAATGGGGCCGGAAAATTGGCCAAAAAAATTGCAAAAATCTGCACAACACTTTGAGCATATGGCAGTTTCTGCTCGAATTTGAGTCCGAGAAGTTTAAAAATTCCATCTATTTGGAGGCGGGGACTTTTTTCGTACTCTAGAGAATATACTTGAAATGTATATCAATGGAAAGATCAGAACATGGCCACTTAGAAAGTAACATTCTTAAACTGAAAAAAATCGAGGGTGAAGAGAAAATAATGCTCGAAAAAAAGTACAGTTTTCCCTCGAGTCCGCAGTTTTTCAATTTTCTACAAAACTACGGAGCTTGAGGATAAAAAGGAGAGAGGTACTAGAAGGGAGACATTTTCAAGTTTCCAATGATGTGCATTTGAAGGCGATCTGATTATTATTTGTTAATTCCTTAAAGACCCCAGGATTTTTAAAAACTCCAAAATTCCCAAAAAACGACCTTTAAAAAAATACCTTTTTCTGAACATGTTTAATACCTTTCAAAGCCCCAGAAACCAAAAGGATTCAACTGAATAACTATTATTAACAAAAACATGGGTGAATTGGTTAATAGTCGAAAAATATCGAGGAAAGAGAACTTTGGGCACGGTTTTCAATATTAAAAACAAATTTTTCGAAAACATAGTCAGTATGTCATGATAGCTATGGATTTTCACTTTTAAATGAATTTTAAACCATGAAAAAATATTAATTTTTACACGAGTTATTGTACAATTTGGGTTTGGGGTTTGTTATCTTTAAAATGATAAAATTTTCGAGAAAAGTTGTTAGGACAATTTTTTTAGTTAATGAATTGACCTTGATTTTAAGCCCAAAAAGAACTCCCTAACTGCCATATTTCGGCAGTTATTGGCGAAAAACGAGTTTTTGGAACTTTGGGCCATTTTTCCGGTGCCTTCTACATGTTTTTTCTGGTAAATAATTTGAGGGTTGAAAGTACCCATCAATACCTGCCAATTAAAAAAAATCAATCCCCGTAAAAATCGAGGGTATATTGCGACCTTTATTACTTTACAATAGGTCAAACAATTATTAAGTAACTACCGCTTGGTTCAGCCTTCGTATATAAAGCCTGGAATCTCGAATAAATGAGGGTGATTGCTACGATTACAAATTGTGTATATACACTACGGGTCAAAAGTTTTTGCGATTTTTACTGGTTAGGCGATGGCCAGATTTTACTACATTTTCCTTTTACTTTTACCAGTTACCCTTCCTCTAAAGCATCCCTAAACCATCACCCAACCTATGCCGTATTTTATAATCTAATTACACATTGATCTAACATCCGTTTTTCCTTTGACCTGCGCACAAACCTCAAACTTTGACACATCACTCCATAAAACTGTCTCTCACTATTCATACGTTAAATTTTATGTTCTCTCGTGCACTGCAATCTCTTAAGGCTAGTTTCTCTCAATTCTCTTTCCACTGTAGTAGAAGTACTCACAAGCAGATTATTAAGTTCATTGATCTGAGTTGCTGTCTCTGGGCCTGTGAGCCGTCGACCAAATTTGCTGATCAATATAATGCGTTTATCTTCAGCGGTTGTGTTTTTTCGAGGATTTCCCGATCGTTTTCTATCGCTAAAACTCCTGGTGGATGCATATTTTTTACCTCGTAGTCCACTGTACATCGACGTCATTAGTACGATTAATTTTGTCTGGACTATGAAGAGTTGCGATTAGAGCACGAGTTTCAATTGATGGATCCCTGGTATTACCAATTTTAAGACTTAGACAAGAATTACAATTACAAAAAGATGACTTGGTCTGAATTTTTGATATATACGGAGCTCTAAAGTAGATTTATTAAAGTTAGACGCCAAAAATGAAGTTTAAAGCTGTATATCTTGAATACATGTAAAATAAAAATGGTTTATAGGAAAATTCTTCCCAGATTAGCGAAAATTTTGTATAAATAGGACCAATATTTTGTAAAATATGAAGTGAATTAGGTTACAATTCAATGCTCTATATTTTGGAATTTGGTATGAAGCTAAACTGAAAATATTCTAACTCAAATTCGCCGTTTTTGTGATCAGATTATGAAAAATGTCATATCTATGAAAATAAAGGCAGTAGGCAGTTGTTTTTAGAAAAAATCTCATATCTTCATACTCAAAAAAAACGTTATAAATTTTTTTAATGGGATTTTTTGTGTAGAATAACAAATCGTTTTTTTTATTTAATAATCACTTCATGTTTGACATTAAACAAAATTAATACGAGGGTTGCCTTCTAAGTTTTTACAATAAAAAAGTCTTGAATTTGCGAGAACAGAAATAATTCGTATACGAACTTCATAAGAAAATGTCTTGGTGCAAAAAGTATGAATCACAAGACGCTCTTGCGTCTCACAAGGCTAACTGGGACTAAACTACAATCATAAGCATCACAGTTGAAGAATAATAAGCAAATCAGTTGTAACTTCGTCCGTATAAAAAAAAACAAATACCGGACACATTATTTTTTGTTTGTAAGACACCGTTGCGATCTTCGCTTGATAATATGAAAGAGAAAATTGTTGAAGTGTACTATTTTGAAATTAGATTCATAGATTATGGGGTGGCCAAAAACTTTTAACCGGTAGTGTAGTATTTGAGGGTAATTTATACGTTTAGATGCTCGCTACATCATTTTTTTTCTTAACTTGATTCAAGCCATATATAATATAATATAATTCAAGATATATTATGAAAAAGAAAATCGACGATTTTCCTAATAAACAGAACGTTTCTTCGTTATTAAGTGCTCTATAGAAATAAACGTTATCAGTTAAACCTATTCGATTCTTGGTAAAAACACGTTCCATCTTTGTAATATGGGACACACTACATACAGACGTGTATCTTCTTTTGTGATTCGTAGAAAGACATTAATTATTTTTCTTATTATTTCTACATAATAATATTTAATTTGATATTGAATTTTTTCCAGTTCCGCCCCTGAACAATCGCATTTTATAATGATATAAAATTACTACAAAGGGCATTGGCAGACCTTTGACGACCTTGAATGTCGTCAGATATTGTTTACCGCATCATTTGCCAGTCTGAATCACGCGTAATACTTGCAATTTGGTTCTTTTTTAGTAACTTTTTATTTTGTTTCGTTACTTTGTTGGCGGATCTTTCGTGCCTTCGCGTCAGGTGTACCATGCGACATGTTGTTACATTGAGGAGGCGCCTAATAGAACTTATTACTTACTTCACTACCATCATTACTGGTTTATTTAATATACTTCTTATTTTTAATGCCGATGGTTCCTATATAACCTTTTTTGTCATTCATTTTACGTGCTTTCTTATTTAATTAACCTGTCTTGAGACTTTCTATACGTTTATGTTCGTTTTAAATAGGCAATAAATTGAAAAACGGTTTAAGAAGTAGAAGTCATCTGAATAAAAATTGGCTGTCCTTTAGTGATTTAGAGCCATTACTAAATACCATAGAACCAAGTTAATTTTTTCACAAATTTCCGTATAAAATTTGTTCCAAAACCCAAATTATCATCTAGACTTTAAGAATCCCAAATAAGAAAAAACTTTATTCACTATGAGAATACTTATTTATTATACAAGTTTTATAAGATACTACATTGTCGCTACGAGCATAGCGACACCTATTCCCAACATTACAAGTCGTGATATTTGACTGTGTTAATAGTAATAAGATGTTAAGTTTTTTATTTAAGTGAGCTACAAGCTGCAAACAGGAAGCTCGAGAATTGTAAGGTACCAAGACCGGGGAAAAGACCACCCGAAATATTAAAGGCAGCTGATGAAGTAAATTCGGGACGCCTCCTAACAGTTTACAATAAACTAGTAGGTTCTCAAAACTTCCCAGAGAAATGAAGAGAAGCTACGATAAAACATTAGAAAACCCATCATCATTTGTCTTACCGCTCTGGAGGGGAAATTATACGACCTCCTGATTCTCGAAAAACTTATCCAAGAAATACAGCATATTGGAGGTTTGTTAGCAAGGATTCAGGAATGGTAGACAGATTCTCGATGCCATAGGAGCGGTTTGCACGATAGTCGTGAAAGCAGAAGCCTCGTACTGTCGAATAAAAAGATAGATCAGAAAACAACTTTGATGTGGACATTGGAGTATCACAGATATCAGCACTGGGCCCAACTCTGTGGAACATTTTGTATGATGGGCATTCTAAAGTGGTGTTAGTAAAGTGCTAGTAAAGTAGAGGTGTTACCAAGGAGTTACTATCATTGGTTTAACAGGCGACGTCGCCTTAGTAATAACAGTTGTAATATAACAATGATGAACCTGCAAACACAGCACTGCAACTCGTAGGAAACTTAAAATCAAACTTCTAGAGCTAGTGCCAGAAAAACCAGAGGGTGTCTCAAAAGCAAACTTCTAGAGCTAGCGCCAGAAAAACCAGAGGGTGTCTTAAAAACAAACTTCTAGAGCTAGCGCCAGAAAAACCAGAGGGTGTCTTAAAAACAAACTTCTAGAGCTAGCGCCAGAGGAAACGAATGCTGTCCTGTTGACACATGAAAGCAAATTTGAGCAAATAACTCAGTTTTAAAAAAAAAGTCGAGAAGACAGAAAAAACTCTTTCAACTCTGACGAGTACATGCCAAACATTGGCGACCTTCGTACCTCTGAGAGGAAAATTTTTTCCATAGTTAGATTTTGTATAGCCCATCAGTTTTGTTGGAATATTATATGAATTCTTTTAAATAAAAAATATACAAAATGTGCATTTTTCAATTTCCTAGCTTATGTTGAGCGTGCTTAGTGCACATATAGGCGAATAATATAATAATCAAAAATCATTTTTTTCTACGTCCGTTATAATATTCGTGTTTTTCTTCATTCATTTGCATTCATAAAGAATGTAATTTCTGAATCGGTCAAAAAGCGTGAAAAAAAGTTCATTTTTCAACGCAATTATAAAATTGTTTTATCAAATAATGGGCTGCGAACGCTTGTTTGCTCATATCAATTCGTTTCTCTGATAAATTGTCTGAAGAAAGTTTAAACTGCACACCAGAAGATGTTGTTGAATCGGCAACTGCAGCGACTATGAATCTTTTCCCTCAGAAATCAAGGTAACAGTATTTAAAAGAATATAATTCTTTTATGAAGTGGCGTACTAAAAAACTAAATCCAAAATGTGGAAGTCTTAAACACTTTGATCGACTTCAATTCAAACCTGAAAGGCACCCTAATGGTAAATAACGACGTAGACATCAGTAAATACTCGAAACTCATTAAATATTTGAAAAATAAATCAGTGGGCTGTAGATAAAAAAAAATCTAAAACGTTGGCCCTTAAAGAAATTAATAAATTTCTGTTGCAAGCTCCAGACGATCATTATCTCATGAATAAGGTGTGACAGCAAAAAATTTAATGCAAGCTTAGATATTATTTGTAACATCTTTCAGGTTGCTTTAATATTCGGAATCGCAGAAGCTCTGCGGAGGGAGGAATTATATAAAATGAATTGTAAAGATATTAATAATACCGGAAAAGTTTTATTTATCACACTACCCGATACATAAACTCATGTTCAACGACGATTTACTGTTATTGGTGAAATATCTAACAGTAGATTCAAATTGGTAAACATTAATAAAAAATATAAAATCCAACGACCCACAAATATCAAAACAGATCATGTCTTTTTGCAGTATAGAAATGGAAAATGCAAAACCCAAGTTGTAGGTATTAATACCTTTTAAAAAATTCCCTCGCTTATCGAAAACTTATGTGAATTTACCTAATCCAAAAAACTACACTGGACATACATTTCGACGCTCTTCGGTGTCTCTATTAGTGGATTCCGGTGGTGATATAATTCAAGTAAAGAAACATGGTGGGTGGAAATCCAACACAGTTGAGGAGGGTTACGTAGACGATTAAATAAAAAACAAATGGATTCCACAGTTATACTTTCAATATTACTATTACAAAATAAAAATTGATAGAAGTTTTGTCGAATTTTTTCAAGTCTACGGACGTAAAAAATTTTTTGTAGGAATTGCCAAATCGTCCTTCTCGTGAAAAAAACTATTACTTCACTCACTTGTTGCGTAAATAACTATTTTTCATATAATTTACCTTTTGTCTATCTGGCCTAGACAACTGTTTAACTGTAATGTAGATTCGCATTTTCATTTTTAATCTCTATTATGAGATTCCACTGCAAAAACTGTTTATCGTTTGAAATGTCTCTTATACTAGACGCAGGGGTCAGAAGTTTTTGAATAAGAAATATATTATCTGACGTATTTATTACGTTGTAACTAAAACTTAACTGTTTAGAGACCCACACATCCATGGCAATTCTAGTAGATAGATATTTCCTATAATGTTGCAACATTAATGTATGTAATTGATGTTAAATACCTTTGGAATGGCACATTATTCCTACCCCGAGGTCTATTGAGATTTAAACAATTGAAAATTCTCCTTACATGTTTATTATTACAAGAAAAATCATGTGGTTAATAATAATTTTCAACTACTATTGAAGAACCTACTCAGTGAATCTTGTTTTTTATATTGAATAGAGCTCTTTGATTAATATATAAATTCTGAAATCAATTTCAATGAGATTTCAATGAAAAATACCTTCAACGGTTGCAGATAAGAGGAATTTGTTGATGACTAAGAGGATACAAGTATTAGATATTCACTTAAGAGATTCAAGAAGAAGGTGTAAGATTTTATTGGATCATCCTCTGATGACAAATATAAAAGATTTAACTTATAGTTTAACACACTTTACTGAACGTTTAGTATATGAGAAAATTAAGCAAAAAAAATATCAGAGGCGACTAACTACTGGAATATTTTCTTTGGAAGGTGAACTGGAGAGAAAAGTTTATTTTATTGATATAGAAAGAGATTATACTCCAGTAAATGAATTTTTTTAAGTTATACTTGAGCATTAATAGGCATTTTTCTGTTCAAGGATTAATTCCAGAGATTATTGAGCGCGTGAACTGTTTAAAAATCTCTAGAGGTATCAAAGATGCCGAATTATTTGCTAAATTAGCCGATTTCTTTCACTGATCAAGCATTTGATTTATATCCAAATAATAAATGCAAATTTCTTCTTCTCTGGATTATCCGAGTATTGGGATTTCAATTTTCATTCTTATTTTATCCATTTTTGCATTTTTTCCGATCTCTTGTGACTTCATTCATTTGCTGTATAGCTTTTTCTATTCTTTTTCCTTCTTGTGCTACTTATTGTAACCAAATTTTATTTTCTATATCGTTTTACTCCTGTAATTTTGCGTTTTAGGCTTTGTTCCTGTTAGCTTCTGTTTGATCTTTTCTATAATCGCTTCATTTCTGATCCCACCAATACTCTTTAATTGTTTCATCTCTGTTGTTACTATTTGACTTTGTGTCTTTTTAATCATCACCAGTTGTAATTTTTCATTATTAATTGAAAAATTTTTCTATAACCTTCGAGGAAGATGAATTTGAAGACGTGGATCAATGTAAATCAGGTCAACCATCGTTTTGGGACATTTCAATAAGAAATAGTTTTGATTTGATAAACTATTAAGTTTAACTGATTTTTCTGTAATGCAGAAAACCAATTAATGTTTGAGAAAAAATAATATAACTTTGTCAAAATTAATATTTTAATATTTCGATTTATGTCAAAAGACACCGAATAAAATAAAATGTTTGCAGTGTTTCTACAATTTTTTTTCAAATTAACGTTGCAACCAGTTTATTTGCAACTC
This sequence comes from Diorhabda carinulata, assembly GCF_026250575.1. Classification (NCBI taxonomy): domain Eukaryota; kingdom Metazoa; phylum Arthropoda; class Insecta; order Coleoptera; family Chrysomelidae; genus Diorhabda; species Diorhabda carinulata. The sequence continues at coordinate 17,415,692 of NC_079472.1, forward strand.
AAAGAATTTATTTTTCGTATAATTCAATTTATTACAATTAATTATGAATAAACTGGCGAGATTGCTATCTCGATTTTTTCATACTACAAACTTCCACCGGAAGTCGATGATCTATTATTCGGCGTATTAAATAATTGCGTGAAAAATCAGAATTTCGAAGGTTCAACAACCCAAAATAGCAAAAAAACGAACATTTTAAAAACGATTTTATAAGACAATGTGAAATGGAACTTCCTTTTCTAATTAATCAAGTAAACGCAAGTCATAGAATGTTTGCTTTTAATTAAAAGTGTGCTGTAGATCAACTGATAGATATAAATTAATGTGACACTGTATTATTCCAGTGGATGTTTGTCATTAGATAATCTCCAGAACATCTATCCCATACCGACGACATCCAGTCACTGAAACAACCGGAAATAAATATTTTTTTCAGTTACTTTTTTAAAAGAAAAATTGTTTCATTTACATGAACTAATAATCTGACAATCATCGAGTGAACTAATACACATTTCATCATGTACATCTCAGAAGCAGCTACCGTTTATTTCTTCTACTTCTATTTATCTTATAATCTGTATATCTATCTATAACCTGGAATGCTGCCTTATCCAGAAAATCATGTTCTTCCTGTTTTGCAATGAGATCAGTTTTCAAAGAACTGAACTTATCCATCTCCTTGACAGTTTATTATGCCTTATTGAATCGCATAGAGCTGTTAGATATATACTTGGACTAACCACCAGGACTCACTGCACTTCAAAAGATTAAAAAATCTGACTCTTCCTTCCTTATTTATCTTGGGATCCATTTGCCTAATTCGTAAGCACGTTTCTCCAATTTCAGAAAGATATTTGCACGGCTACGCGGAGCACGACCTTCACTTACCTACTCCACGTTCAAGGCTCAACATTTTACAATACAAAGAAATGTACAATCACTTGCCGCTTGAAATCAAATTTATATCATCTTTTCCGAATTCCGTAATAATTTGAGGGCATATTTATTATACTATTACCTATAATTTTGTTAATCATTGTGATTTTGTTGTGTATATTGGAATTTTTATCTTTAGTTAGATATTTTTATGTTTAATTTTTAGTTTCCATAAGCTTTTGTTTACAAATTGTGACAATTTTTTGTCAATAAAGCATTTTCCTCTATCTCCCTCTCCTGTCCTCCAGTTATCAATAAAATCTTTGTGATGGTCTGTCCAGTAGTTGATGTTCAATACTCTGATTTCACATTTTATCTCTTGATTATTGATATTTTTTTAAAATATACTTGAATTCGCACTTCTATCGAATCCCTATCATTTGATATTGCTGATGCAAGGTAATTGAATTCCATTAATACTTGTATAAAGTTATTGTCGACAACTAGTTTACATCGAATTGGATGTTTGATTATCATTGATTGAGTTTTATCAGTTGAAATGGTTGATATACATTCAAGTAATGCGGTTCATGAGTTTTAGGTCTCATATAGTTAATAGAGTTTCTCTTCTTCTTCTTCTTTCTTCCGTAATACGTCTATTCTTCCCTTCTTCCTTCCTATTCCTTCTTCGATATGTTTCCTTATCCTGGCTCTGAATTTTCGTGGTCGACCTCTCCAGAGTGTTCCAATTAGAAATTCATCTACCAGTCTATTGTCTGTCACTCGAACCATTCGTTAATATTATCTTTTGTCACATAATCGCTTCTCTCTCGGTCTAATAGAGTTTTTTCCAAGATCCGCCTGAGAATTTTCATTTCTGTGGTATCCAAGAATTGTTTCGTTTATGATGTTTCTGGTTTGTTTCTGATTATAGGTCTGATTTGTAAATTCGTGCCTTTGTTTCTTATTTCAAATGTTTGTTCGGCCATACTACATTCTGAAGACATCTAGCTCTAGCTACTTGTCCTCTTACCTCATCTTCTACGTCTTCATAACTGGTTATGTCAATTCCATTCTGCGTTGTATTATTTCACCTTCTAGTTCTAATTTGCATCTAATGGGCTCATTTGATGTCATCATGCATCTGATTTTTTCAGTCGGGATCGTCATATTATACTGTTTTCCTGTGAGATTGAAGATATTTATTAATCTTTGAAGATCCCTTTCATTTTCGGCACATATCACGGTATAGCACACGATTTTGATTTCTTTGTCTCCTATTTCGTAACCTTTGCCTAGCCTACACCTATTTCATCCATTATTATGTTGAATAACATGGGATTAAGTGAGTTTCCTTGTCTCATACCGCTAGTTACTAATATGTTGATGTACATGATGTACATGTTTTCGATGGTCTGGATTATATTGATAGGTATGCTTCTATTGTACAATAGGTGAATAGTATCTTCCACTTTAATACTGTCAAAGACTTTTATGAAGTCAATGAATGATAGAAACCAGTTATCGTAGGATAAAGATTCAATGTTGTATCTAGCAAACTCATCCCCCAGTAGTTATGCAGGTTTTGTTTTAGTAACAAGCTTTATACAAACTTTAAACTTGCTGGTTCTATCCATTTTATCATAGTAGAGCTCGAACGACTTTAAGTCAAGTTGTTTTGGAAAATGTCTCAACTTTTTCATTTCGCGCTGTTATAAAATTTTTGCCTGAAGAAAGATTAACACCAATACAAATAAAAAATAGAATGGAAGTTGTTCACATAGACTTGTGTCCATCATTTTCAACAATCAAAAGTTGTTTTACCGAGGACGAGAAAAATTAGAAGATGATCCTCGTCGGAAGGTCCTGTCACGGTGACTATTCCATAAAAGATTAAATTAGCCATGAAAGGAATTGTTTTTTAGAAGCGTGTGCCAAAAAAAGTGAAGGTCACGAAAAGCAAATGGCTACAATATTTTAGGACTGTGAGGGTATCCTCTTGATCGACTTTAAGGAATCAAATACAACTGCAAACTCAGCATTTTACTAAAATTTAATTTGATTTAATGCATGTTATTATTCTCTGATAGTGTACATGGTAACTGTTTTTTTTATAAAGCAATGCTCTTTCGGATTCAGCAGACTAAAACTACCGAAGTATCTATCCTACTGTTTCAGGATTATTTATTATCCAACGCAGCTATGTTTCTTACTAATTTGGCTTTATGTATTCGCCGATTGTCTTCTTGTTCAATAGACTTGATACAGTATGTTCCAATGTCCGGCTTTTTAACATTTTCTCGAGAAAATTGACGTCGAATTAGAAAACATCGAGTAATTGGATAGAAGCAAGATAAATTATTTACAAGTCGTACGTAGTACTGAAGAAAACATTTAATAGACAAGATGAAATATTTTTATTATCATCCGTGGAACAGATTAAAAGTTTAATATAAATTCGAAATATAATAGTTTTTGTTATTTCTCAGTGAAAACGTCACAACTGTCTATATAAATGGTAACAGAGGCTGAAAGGTTTTTAGCAGCTGCGATTTTTAAAACTGTTCCTTGTTTCTAGTCATTTAACAGTTTTCTTCTACACGACTTTTTACCATAAACTTTAAAGTGTAAGCTAGCATGAGGCACTAACATTAGCCAGTTTCCATGTGAATATCTCAACATTTTGGGTATATAATTCTTCCCGTAAGTACATACACAAATATAGCTTTAAACCCACACCCTTAAAGTTTATATAATTTTGGATAGGTTCAAACCAAGTCTGGAAATTCTCCACTCTGAAACTGATACCATAGTTTTGATAGTCCTTAACAGCTTCTTGAGGTAATCAGTCATAAATATTCGGTTGTTTCAAGTGCTTCATGAGAACTGACATGCAATATTCATCTGGAAAATACGTTCATGAGAAATCGATTGTATTGTAGTCTGCTAAAAGACGCTTCGATCTATCCGTAAGTCACATACCGATCTTATTTAATCACGTCGCGCACATCATCGATTTTCCTCGGAATGAACCGACTTTGGTCGACCCTCTCGACATTTATCATTGACAAAACCAATCGTAAAAAATCTTCTTTGCTTCATTACTAAAAGTTGCACCATCTATAGTTCGATTGTGGAAACTTAAAAGGCAAACCTCATATAAGAATGAGGCAAAATTGATTACGTATTACACTAGTAAACCCCTCAGACCCCAATTAACTTCTAATGTGACACCATTGATTCAATATTTCATTTTTAAAAATGAAAATCCAGCTTTAAGGTTTACTGTTAGTTTCAGTTATTCGTCGATTTGGATCCCATTCTTTGGCATTTCTTTTCCCAAGTCTGTAGAGCTTCCGAAACATACATTTGATAAGTATTGAAGAGATGTTTCAGGCCTTCGTTGACTATGGATTCCGATACTTTATTTTCCATTTTACAGCAGACTTTATATAATTATATAAGATGGCCTTTGTGCGGTTATGACTAATGCTAGTATGTTATCATAAGCCCTTTGTAGATCTATAAATATTAGGTGTATTGGTCGACTTCTTTTTGTTTTTTACAACTATTTATTTTATAACTTCTTTCTAGTTATCACTAAAAAAAGAATTAGTTAATACTATAGGGGAAATAGTAAAATTATTTTATAGCTATTGGGGATTGAGGTATTTACTTTTCTTATTTCCGTATTACGACCTTGAATCTTCAGTAAACGCGATACTTAGATCGGATTATTAGTGATTAATAGACAGATTTTATGGAGTGCAAAATAGTGGTTAGTCTTATAACTTGAACTATAAAATTCTAATTCTAGTTTTTTTCAATTAAATACAGGACGGGGTTTTCAATAACTTACATGTTCACAAATACATAATGGGCGGAAAACTAAAAAAATAATCATTCAAAAATTTCTTTCCAAACGTTCAATATGACAATAGGCTAGTTGACAAAATTTGGAAGTTACTTTGAAACTATAGCTTAGCATCTATTTCACCCCAAAAATTATATTATTTTAAGACCAATAGGTGTTTTACGTTAGTATTTTGAGTTTTTAGAAATGAATTTGAAATTGACCGCGAAAAAAGCCAAGAATGAATTCCTCGTATTATAAATACTGTATAGTGCCTCAATGTGAAAATACAACGATAGAAACGCGTTTTACTAGGTGTGACTTCACGCTTTTCTGATTGGTGTTTAATGTCACGTGATTAAACGCCCCATTTTGTCGATTTTATTTTCCAAAACTATTATTAATCTTCTATTATTTTTGTGGAAAAGTTGTTTTTTTATTTACTAATTATTATGGTCAATCACTAGAAACTCAAAGCCATCCGATTTATGCCTAGTGGAAACAAGCCTATTGTAAGCTAATTTTTCAACTGTTTTTAACAGTTTTTGCGAATTGACCTGTCCAACTATGGTGTTAAATAAGCATCTTCTGTCGCAAAAAGAAGGTCTACAATTCAGTAAGCAGTACTGGTTAATGAGTCGAGGATCTCAAGTAACGATCAATAACAAGCTGCTAACTGTACGAGGGTGGTTCCAGAAGTACCTGGCCTGACCTAGAGATAGCGTTGGTTGCATGAAATATGCATATGTTTAGTATTTGTTTGGCGGACATCAGTAGTGAACGTTTCCATTGAATTTGAAAGCATGGCGTTAGCCCAACCAATATAAAAGCTGAACTAGATTCTATTCTGGGTGGGACTGCTCCTTATGTTAGCACTGGTATAATGCATTGTTCAAACATCTCTCATAATCAATCAGATCTTTAGAATCTGAAGACATGATTAAGTTTACCAAAGGCAGCGTATGGCAAAAGTCTCTTTCTACTTGTTTCACAATGCCAATATGGATTCCGTGTCAAGTTATTTACAGGAACTCACTTGTTCAATACTATGAGGCTATCTGAGGTCATCGAGTTCTTCACCGTTTTACTCAATCCTTTTGTTGTGAAATTCAATTTGGTTCCAGCAGAATAAAGAACAGTTTTGGTGAATTGACATCATCAAGCCGTATAAAAATCGGTGGTTCACACATGCTTTTGTGTTGTGGTACCTATACATGTTTTGTGATTGCTACAGACCTGCAGTCTATTGTATAATCAGCAAGAGCTGACAGCATTTTGTGTTGGTTTACTGTACCAAAAGCCTTTTCATAGTCTACGAACACCAGAATACCATACTCTACCATACTATACCATACTTAATTCGTAATATCGTTCTATATAAATTGTGATAGATAATAGTGTTCAAAGTTATAAAACTCAATAGTGGAAATTTGAAATAAATTCTGTCCGTTTGGTTTGATATTGTCAAGTCCGCTCTATACAGTCGAAAAAAAGGAAAACGAAACAGCAAATTGAAATACGGTTAAGTTGATGATGCGACAATTTCGAAGTTAAACACCTTATACTCAATTAAGTTCAGCGTAATTATGATTAAAATCATAAAACGGTGATAGATGTTGATTATCGGGAAATCTTTTAAGCATTTCAATGAGATTCTAATAGTCCGGATAATTGTTTCATTCACTCGTTTATTTTCATATACTAACGTAATTGAGTATCCTGATACCGTTAGAAACGATCGTCGTGGATTATAGAGTTTTTCTTATTAGAATTCTATTTACCTTTAACATATTTTCGATAGTATTATTTTCTAGGAAATAACATTGCTTTCTTCGAACAAAAAAAGCTTTTATTTATCACAAGTAAACAGAGATTTAACAAATAAACAACTACAGATCTAAAAAGTTGTCTAAAAATCTGAAATTAGATCTAATATATGGGTCATGGAGGTAGAAAAGATCTTCTTCTTCTTCTTCTTATTCATTTTTAATATCTCATGATCTGTTACTTTTGCAAGTTTCTCTGTATCAGTTCCTGGGAGGTGGACTGCCAGCTTTCCATCTATCTCTTAGGTGGTCGTCCGGGTTCTGTTTTCCCTATTGGTTTCCCTTCAAGTACGATGCGTGGCAGTCTACTTTCTTCCGTTCTTCTCACGTGGGCGTACCAGTATCTTTTTCTTTGTCTCCCCCATAGAAAAGATGAAGCTTCAAATTTGTGAGTGAAAAATAATGAAAAATAAATAAAACTTCGATGAGAGGAACGAGTAGAAAACTTCATAAATCAACACCCTTTATAGGAGGAACAAGATTAGGATGCTTGTAGCATAAAAACAGATCCAAAAACGATTACTGAAGAAGCTAAAGGGAAAAATTGTAGAAGTGGAAGTAATGTTAAGATAAATTATAGACGTGCAAACGAATCGCTACAAAAAAGTAAAAACGGTCACTAATGAAGCCAAAAGAGGAAAAAGATTCAGAAAAAATAGTTCGAAACAGGTAATAAATAAATTGGGACAGTAAAGTACACAATAATCTCCTATAAAGAATAGTGAGAGAAGTAGAAAAACAAATGAGGAAGAAAAATTCCTCATAGATCTTAAAACCAAATGAGATGTTAGGAAAATGGAACTTAGAAAAGAATAATTCAACCGACAATGAAATAAAGATTTAATACATGAAGATTGGAGGGATAGTGCAAACAAAGCTAAACGTTTGTGATAGAAAGATAATGAAAAAAATGTTGGGAACAATAAATAAAACTTTGGAGAAGACAGACGAATCAAGCGCTGAAGAAATTTGAGTTAGATGTAAGTAGCATATAAAATGGCAGCTGAATATACCAAAGAGGCAAAATAAGAAGATAAATACTCACGAAAAAATAGTTAGAAGCAGTGTTAGGAGATATAAGAGACGTGGAAACGAATAGGATAGATATGATGATATTGATCCACCTACAACTTCAACCATATGAATATAGTATAAGTAATTTGGAGATAAAAGGTGTGATGAAGGGAAATCATTAGGTCGTTTCCATGGGTCGAATGAAGACATGAAGCTTGGTTTATACTCTTTTCCCTCCAAAATGGGTTTAGGAAAGGACACAGTCTAAGAGATCGTGTATTCCCAATTAATAGAGAAGAAAGAATAGGAGGAGTTTACATTGATTTCCTAGGCTTACCAAAAGCTTTTGACAATGTAAAACGAACAACAGTTTGGCGTAGAAAGCACTGTTTATATCCGTTCCCCTCCAAAATGGATTTAGGAAAGGACAGAGTCTAAGAGATTTCCTAGGCCTACAAAAAGCTTTTGATAGTGTGAAACAAATAACAGTTTTCCGTAGTAAGCACTGTTTATAGCCGTTTCCTTCCAAAATTGGTTGAATTGAATAAGATCCGACATCATTCAAGATATGCTAGCTAAAACATTTGATTATAATCTAAATGAGGCCATATTGATTTAATACAATCATAATCTATGTCCACATGAACAATAGTTTTGTAAATATAAGCCTATAAAACAGGATGATTGTTTCTGTACATTCTGTATCTTGGTAATATTTGCGGGAGAGAGAGTATTGATCGATTTCTTCATTTAATTTTTCATTATTTCCTTATAACGTTTATTTTTATGTCGATTTGGCTACGTTGGTGACAAAAACTCGCGCATGACGTGCATATTTACGTTTATGGGAGAAATAATTGAATATATTATGAACGAGGCTATTATTAAACAGTTTTTATTCAAGTGCTCGCGGATTTGATCTATAAATAGCTGAACTTGTCCATAAATAGATTTAATTAATGGTGTAATGATAATATGCCATGGGAAATTATTAAACAAAAACGAACGATGGATAGAAAACACATACGATTGGATTGAATAACTGTAATTAGACGTAATAACGACGAGAAATTTTTGAAAAAAAAATGTTTGAATCTACTCTGATACCGAAACATTATTGCATCGACAAAAATCCGCTTTACTTAATATAGGCCAAGCAACAAGGAATTTCTTAAAACATAAATCATTTCAGGAAACTTTTCTGAAACACAACAATGGGTACTTGAAAAGGGTCAAAATTAATTAGTTCTAATTAAATTTAAGAACAATTTTCGATCCCTATTTGTATCTATTCATTCAGAGTCTTCGCATAAATTATAGTCAATTTTTATTTGTGAGAGAGTAATAAAATTATGAAGCAATCCTAATCCATAGGCGTATCATTTCTTCTAGTAAATGGTTTTTGAAATTGTACCTCGAGTATTTTCGTATGAAATCACATTTGTATAAATGTAATTATATTGGGTGTACTTTTAAGATGCTGAAAAAGTGCAGTTTTTTCTATTTTTTCACTAGGAGTGTTAAAACAATTGTCTCATGCTAGTTATATAGACGCTCGAATTTTTTTTCTTCATCATAATGTAAAAAAAGTTGCAGCCCAGCAAATCTACGAGGTTGTTTCCGACGTACCTGGCTCTACAAAGAAAACACATAAGTTTTGGATATTTTTATTTTCAACGTAATCTTCTTTTAGCTCCATACGCTTTTCCCACCAATTTTCAATAAGTTCAATATCATTTTTATAAAAAGAATCGTCAAGTTCCTCAAAATAGCCAATAACTGCTACCACCTCTTCATTGTTGGAAAATCTTTGAACACAGAGCCATTTTTTCAAGTCTGGGAACGGAGAATAATCCGAAATTAATTAATTGTAGCCATTGTAATGAAGGATGTGTGAGCTGATGCATTATCTTGATGGCACAACACTTTTCCTTGGCCAAACGCGGCCGTTTTCTCTTGACTTCTTCGCTGAAACGTTGCAATAAGATAGCATAATAATCGTCGTTGATAGTTTTACTTTTTTCAAGATGGTCAATGAAAGTTATACCTCACGAATCCCAAAAAAAGTAAAGATTATTCCGATGAAATGTGTATTGAGTGTCACAATTACAGAATTATTCGAAATAAACAGTACTCAAACTTACAGTGTTGTCACATGAGAGTGGTCGCCATGTTTAACACAAACTACGACACAAAATACATTGTTTTCGTATTTTTTCTTAGTTAAAATTACTATCGAGCTCTTGAAAAGTTTTTGATTAAGTATTTGATATAGTTAGCTACTGTACTTAAATTAAGTAAGCAGTGCCCCCAAGCGCGCGATGTCGTAATCAATTTAGCTAGTCGAGTAATCCTTAAAAAATCAATTAGTGGGACCAAATTTTTTTGAATTGTCGTATGTGTGGAGTCTGATTTTCGTTATTACGGAATCAACCGACGTGCAAGTTTACGATACGTGATTAATTATTTGGGTTTAACAAACTCTTTCAAATTCAATGCTATTTTCAAAAGTTTGGAAATCCGAGAATTATCTTGTGACAACGAAAAATCATGTTTTTAAACAGATATTAGAAAATCCGTGAGACAAGCTGCGTACATTTTCGAATGCGACTCAGGTATATCAATAATTACATCATCGAGATTATCTCGAATGAAATATGCATCTGAATATTAAGTTCCAAAAAATGTCATTTCTCTATTTACTTTCCCTATTTGTCACACTCTCCAAACCTCACAGTTCTAGATTCTTACATTTGGAGATTAGTTGAGAATTACTTTACAAAAGGTTCATCGGTTTATAAAGGATGGCTTGAAAGGCGTCTGTGCAGACATAAGATAAACCTCATTGCATAACATGATGAGAAACGGAATATATTTACGAAGTCTGCCTTGGACGAGGAGATACACATTAAGAACATGTAATAAATTGTCAATCGCAAGTTCAGTATTATTTTTTCAAGTAACACTATATTGAAAATGAAATATCATTATTTGACTGGTTACTTGAAGATGAATTTTTCAGATAAAAGCAACAAATGCAGGACACATTTTTCCGTGAAATATGCCCCATCCTAGATCTTAAGAAATGGCTGATCTCAGCTCTTTCAACTACATTTCAACTTCAGTTATGACAATTTATCATTGTAATTTTTCATGTTATAAATTTGCTATATAGACAGTTTCCTGAAATGATTTATTTCAAAAATAACTATTGAATACTCTCTTTTGCTTGGCCTAATGTAATAATATTTTTCGTTGGCCTTGTAATAAATAACTCACGTTTGTTGTTTTTTCTTCTTTTATTCTGAAATACTTACCAATGCTATTTGGGATAATACAATGATTCTTCATTAATTTTTTTTTCTATACATTGTATTTGAAAAGCAAGAATAGGTGAGAGAATATTCCGATGGCACGAAATGAATGTGGTTTCAAGAAAGAAATCGATACATTGTAGCAAACCCTTATCCAAGGTCTGGTAAACCTCCATCGTACACAATAGTGAAGAATGAAAAAAGTTTTATCACGTATATCAACATATCTTTTTGAGAGAATGTTGCTTGAATTATATCAAATGGTATAATAAAATTCGAAATGGAATATTGATTGTTAGAAATCAAATTTTATACTTATTAACAAAAAATTCATAAATACGGTAAAATCTGTTGAAATATTTCGAAGAGCACAGATCAAATTAGACCACTATGAAGAGACGAATGGATAAATGTCAAACGGGTCCGTTCCTCTTTGTTCGTTTTGCGCATGAGCTACGTCTTGGCGGGTACTTTTGAAATAGTATTTGTTCATTGGTAGAATATTAAAAGCCGTGAGCAGCTGAGCTCCATCACGAAAGTCGAATTTTTCGTCGAGTGAAGAATTTAACTAATACACAAACAAATCTTTTCATAAAATGAATTTCTTGGAAATGATACAAATTCTCATTCTTATTCCTTTATATGGAAAATTAGCTAATCCTCAATAACTTTTCATTTCACAAGTTAACTCTCTCTCTCTCGAATGAAAATTCATAATTTCAATAGACCCGGTGGTCTCGAACCCTCTTGTTCAATTCCAATTAACAACAAAGAAAAAATTGTCATAATGACAAGAAATTTCGAAAATGGGAAGTAAAAAAAATCACCCTAGCAACGATCATACTCGTATTATTCATTAAATAGGAGGCGGTCCAGTTCAACAATTACAACGATCAAAATGATTTCGGGCGTTTTGTGCTAGAAGAACTGAAGAAGAAAACTTTGAACTTGAGAAAGACAATTCTTCAACATCACCCCTACTTGCATGCGAAGTTCGAACCCTCTAGTTAAACTTTTTCTGGCCAAAAAATAAGAAAATATAACAAAAATGACCATAAAATGGAGAGGGGTGGAGATGGAAAGTTTAGACCTTAGACAAGAAATCATCTCGCAACTAATTGAACCTACATGTGAAATTTCATTTTTCAGTCGCTTTTCGTTTGAGCTGCAGAGGTGAGCAAAGGTCAAGAACCACTTTTTTGCACTGCGACCCCTCGAAATATTCATTTGTTTTCAACCAAACTCTAATAACATCAATCCGCCGCCAAAAAAGCCATGTATGCTAATTTTGAACCAAATCGGACCCATAGCAATTGCTCGAGAGACGAAAATAAGAATTGTAGCTTAAACAGATATATATATATATATATATATATATATATATATATATATATATATATATATATATATATATATATATATATATAAACTACAGACATTCGAAAAACCATCATAATCGTGTTCAGGAGGTCTCAAAACATGGGAAAAATGATGTGCCCCCCATTTTTCTTCTAGTCATGCGTTTTCGAAGAAAAACTAGACTATAAACAGCAGGAAAACCAAAAGGATTATATTTAAAACAGTATATTAGCCAATAGTGAATCTGGATACTGACAAATCAGAAGAAAAAGTACTTAACGAAAGTGAAGAGAATAGATAGGAAACAAGCTAGAATGACCAGTTGAAGCTATATATATGCACGAACAAATAATTGTTAAGAAATTTTGGAATCAAGAAAGACAACATTGGACAATGAGTATGTCAAAAAATAGGCCAAATTTATTTGTTATATGCCTCTAAATTTTCTTGTTTTTAGGTCTCTTCTGATTTAAAATTAGTTTCAACTTGTAACTTGTTATAAAGTATCAATTACCTTACAATTTCTTCACTATTAACAGTGTATTGTTTCGTGGTTTTAAAATTAATTCATAATATTTGACATTATATTGAATCCTTTTTATAATTTTTAAATAAATAATCTTTAATTTCGTTATCAGCTTCTGGAATTGTATCCAAAACGTCTTTTCTTATATTGAAATCACCTTGTTCTTCTTTAAATACACCGAATTCTACAAACTAATAATTTTTGATAAAGACTAAAATAAGTCGAATTTTCATCAGTCTTTAAAAAATAATAAAAGAATCTAATTTTAAATCAGAAAAAGCTTAAAATCAACATGTAGAAGTATAAACATATCAAAAGATCTGAGAAGGCTGCAGGTGATGAAGAGAATGAAATAAAACATGGGCTGCAAAGGGCTAACTGTTGTTTTCTTTAAATCACTAGCTTTAGTAAAACGCCTTTTTGGATACTCGCTCAATTTTCCTTATTTTTTCAATGAAAATAAACATGAACAACGACATATTTTGATATAGAAATAGACGAACTACAAATTTGATTTGAAACTTTACATACTACGCAGGGACAGTTGTGGAAACTTCCCTTTTTGTTCGATGGAAACGAAAGTATCACATAGTACAATTCAAAAATTGGATATCTACAGCTTTCATTTAAAAATTTTTTCTAAGAAAGTCCACATCGTTTTCGATATCAACGCAAAAAAAGGAAAAATTACACAGTTTATTGCAGATTTTCCAGATGTTTCCACTTGGAAAAACAATTGACAGCCTTCAGGGGGTTTCTCCGATTTCCGAGCCAGGTTGATTACACTATTATAAGGGTAGTTTTGTAAATTTCCAAGTAAGCTTTAAACGACTTGACTATCAGCCCTCTGCGCTCAAGTAAATCCCAATTTAGCACCTTGGAGTCCCTTACTACTATTTTTAAGATAAATATGTTTTTGTTCGATCGACCAAATGTGTTTAATCTTTTTGAAGATATTATTTACTGTTTTTATAATAATTATTATTTTCGTTTAAGTTCTTCGCTTTCAATTTCTATTTTTGTCTCTATTGAGTGACATATACTGTCTATTTGTTCTATTTTTATTGAAATTTATAGTAAAAATAACATCAGTTTAACGTGACGGACTGTTTGTAGTAGACGTGCATCTTTTAAAGTATCAAATTGCTTGTCTATTTTTGGATATAATTAAAAAGAAAATTTATTTCCAGTACATAGTATACTCAAAGTTAAATTTAGTTTACTTATGTATATACCAACTATCTCAGAATAAATTTAAATATTCTGAGGAAAATATTTAAAACAAAATAGGCGGGATATTTTTTTGAATAGAATAAATTCCTCATAAATATTATTTTTCATAAACAAAAATTAAGAAAAAACAAAATGAAATCATCAATGTATGATTAGTATTCATTAAAGTACCCTCTTGTGGAACAAACCGGAGTAAAAGAAAATGAAATAATGAAAAATAAGACTTAAATAAACTTTAGGATATAAGAACTCTTATGTGGAAACAGCATTGATGCAATACAAAGGTCGGCATAAGTCAAGCAATGCCTATAAGTCCGGCAACGCTGTCGAAACATATTAAAACGAAGCAAGTTCGTGCTTCGTGATTTACGCAATAGAAAAATATGTCTAGCTCAATCTAGAAAGGAGCTATCGCAAACTGGAGATCATCATCCTATCCGATAGCCAAAGCAGCTATAACAGCTCCAAGCTCCAATATCATAAAATTGAAACTCGTTTGTGATTGCCTGGAAAAAATTAAACTAGCAAAGTAAGGAAAATAAAGTTATCCTACCAAGGATTTCAGCATACACCGAAGTAAATGGAAATGAAATAGCTAAAACGGGGGTAGACAAGCCCTTCATGAGTCCTGAATGCTTCTATGGTATTAGCAACAAAACCAAAGATCAAATGAATGTATGAACTTAAGTAGGAAAAATCTGCGAATACTAAACAGGAGTCCTATTTGGGCACTGTCGCCTCTATAGACACCTAAAGAAGGTAGACTTAGTAGATAATGTGGCGTGTAGAGATGATGAAACCTCTATCCACACTCTCTCGAAAGTGTGAGACTCTATGGGACTCCAGAGCAATGCACTTGGGAGAATATGTTATAGAAGACAAAGATTTCCGGCAGCTACAGCCATCACACATTTTAGACTTTCTAAAAGGAGTTAAATACAATACTTATATGGCTTACAACCCGTATATATACTTATCCATATGTAGATTAGATCTAATACCACTCCTGAGTTCTTATTATTTGTTAAGAAGGTATGATTTCAAAAAAGGGTTTCAGAATAACACCTATTGAACCGATGACCCTGTATATCGTGTTTTCGGTTTTGGGTATCAAAATAAATATAATCTAATGTTATAAATTATGGTTATCTAGTATTCATCAGAATTTACCATTTAATTGACGAATAAACACCGAGTATATCTTTTCCTAACCCCAATCCGACTCTGAACATCAGCAAATCTTCTCTTCTACAGTTTTTTGTTTGTTAAATTCGGTCTTTTAATTGGCACTTGCTGTTGTACTGAGAAACGGTTTTGCGAAAAAAAAAGCATATCTATTCAGCAGGTCAGACACCCTGTTTGGTATGCTTCTTGGTTTCGGTTTTTATCATCATCAAGCATGAATTAACTGATAGTGTATCTGATTCCAAGAATAAAGATCTCAATTGTGTTAGTGTTTGGATATACGAGGGTTATTTTATGTGTTATAATCTATCCACCAAATAAGATGAAGCGAATATTCCATTTCCGCTTTGAGTAAATTCTTATTGAGTTAGAATTACATATGAAACATGATTGACCACGTTGAATTTATTAAGTATCAATGGTAGTTCAAGTTACAATAGTGGTTTCTTGAAGGAACCTCTTGCTATGCTCTTCACATCGTCAGGTATAACTAACAGTTAATAATATCTTTATAGAATTATTTTAATTTGAATTTACTGGCTATACCTTACGTTTCTTCAGATCATTAACATGCATCTCACTTCTTTTTTCTTGCTTTTCGACATTGTTTTAAGACTAAAAGTGTGAATCTACTTATTGTCCGTACGTTTTTCTCTTTTTTTGATCTTTTTGTTGTCCTTATTGCATCTAGCCAATGTACACGGAACGACTCAGTATTTCAAATGTAGCATGTTAGGAACAAAAACTACATCCATTTTAAGTGAGTGTTTCAAGTTTTAAAAGTATTTGAGTTGGTCAAAATGCAAATTAAATCGCGAGATTGTGTATTTACTCATAGACAAACATCGAAGCAATGTTGTACTGAGTGCTACAGGTGTTTTATTTCGGTTTTCCCTTATACCTAGGGATGGGTATCGATGGTTCGATGTTATCAAAACATCGATGCTTTCATGAAAACATCCATGTTCTTTCAATCGATGATTTTCATTCGATGTTTTGCAGTTATCAATAAACATCGTTGTTTTGGTAATTTCAATAATTCCCAGTTGTCAGTTAATAAATTTCAAATTAGCCAAGACTAATTATTTCATTATTTGAATCCCCTCCCATGAATAAAGAAGATTGTGGAACATGGGTGTACGTTTTGAGTGGATTCCGAGCGCATAGCAAAAAAATAAACAATCAATGCCCGAAGAACTTTCGTTATACTTAAATTCCCGAGAAGATTCAGCAGAACCCTCTGGCTTTCTAGAAAATGAGATCTGATTTTGAACTCTCTCAGAAATCGCCCCTCAGAGAATACGGATGCGAAACTTATTTTTCTGCGTGAATTAAATGAGAAATTTTGGGAAATTTGATACCCAATATTTTGATTTCAAAATTTTTATCTTTTTGATATTAATTGATCAATTGTTCTATATTGTTTTTTTTGTTTTCATTTATTATTACTAACTTAAATTGTGAATTTTTTTTTGATAAAGTTGGTTTTGAAGCTCATAACCTTGTTTTTCTCCTGATTATTTTTGTGTAATGATGAGTGAAAAATTACAGATGATTTTTAATACAGCTAAATACACATTAAAAATAACTGGATTTCATTTTCGACTTTAAAAATTAATTTCAGGATTTTATTTACCAACGAATTCTAGAGAAATAAAAACTTGTATTTACCTATCAGCTATTACGTAAAATCAGTTAATTTACACACAGAAAAATCAGTTAATTTACAACGTTTCTTTCATATTTTCACGAAAATATGATCTTGTTGTTTTTTATTCTTTTTCGTTCTTTCAGGAAAAAACGATGACTTTCTTCCGAAGATTATTCGCTATCGATATTCACTAAATGAAAAAACATCGATGGCAAACATGGATGTTTTGTCTATCGATACCCATCCCTACAGTTATACTGGAAGGACTCATGGATTTTACGATGGGGCCTGTATAAGCCCAGACTTGGGCTTATACAGTATGTACAACTCTGGTCCTAGCGTGGAAAACGTTATTGGCCCAGACTTGGTGTGACTCTGGGATGATAACAATGTCCCTCGCTTGGTTTGCAAGCCTGAATCAGGCCTGGTTGCCTAGATAAACCCAAGGTTACCCAGAGTTCAGTCAGGCTTGGGTGAATATGGAATGGTCGAGATAAGGTTATATAAACTTTGGCCAGGCTTGGCTAACTATAGAATGGCCGAGGCTAAGTTGCCCAGACTTCAACCAGGCTTGGGCCACTATCGGCCGGGTTTACCAGCGTTGGCCCGAGTTAAGCTCAAGTCTGGTGGCTTCTACATGGGGTTAAGAAAAAGAAAAGAATATGAATAACAATCAAATAAGAATTTTTCATAATATCAATTTTCACTATTTCTGGAATGACATTGGTATCGATTTTGTGAAAAACCCATATACTTGAATGTGTTTTTCAACTTAACTCGTATTGAAATGTTTTTTCGTCAAGATTTTATTAATTCTTTACAATATTTATACCGCAGTAATACCTCTTCAAATAACTGTGTAGGAGTTTGACCTCGAACCTAATAATGCATCTAAGTTTTGAGTACGCCTTCCAAGAGGACGATGGATTCCCAAAAGTTCATAAAGTCAATGGTTTTTTTCAACATACGAAATTTGATGACGTTCTTTGGTATCTCATTTGGTAATCCACATGATGAGTAACCAAACAGGCCACTTACATGATAATATATCAGTAATAGTATTGTCTAGGACCTCTCGCAAACGTAAATAAACAAGAAAATATTTTGAGGAAATCCTAGGACCGAGTGAAGCAAGAAGAAAACGAAAATAAGATAAAAAAGATGCATAATCCTTGTTGGAAAAACCAAATTAAAAGCAGACCATTAAACTAGATAAAAAGACCTTAAAATATTGTGTTGCGGAAAATAGAAGGGGGAAAAAAAAATTGGTAAACGGTAAATATACAGGGTGTTCGGCATACAAATCGATATATAGCAACGGCGTATACCAAGCTGCATCCCTGAGGAGCTATAGGGCTTTAAAATAAGCTCAAAACTACGAAAAAAAATTAATTTTTAGCTTAAAAATACCAATTTTACACTGAATGAGATCATTAAGTTCATTAAGTAGTGGTAAAAGCGATGAAACCATTCGGGGGAATTAATTAGGGGTGAACTAACCTTAAAATTTCACGGTTTTTATCTGTCAGTTGATTTGTGCGTGAAATATTTTCCCATAATGGTTCGTTCACCTTCTATCTACAATTTTGGGCCCTACTTTAGTCCCTATAACTACTCAGGGATGCAACTTGGGATAGTCGTGAAACCCACCCTCAATCGTCAAATTTTGGGCTCCCCTATACGCGTTTGGTATCGGTTATTATGATGGAGATTCTATATGTATACAATCTATAGATGAAAGTAAAAAAAGAAGAATAAATAAAATGGAGATTGATCTATCGTGAAAACAATACCAACGAATATCGTATCGTGACTTTATAAGCTGTAATCGAGCTTGCCCCAACCTGGTTACCTTAATCTTCTTTATTTGCCTATTTATATGAAAATAATTATTTGATTAAGTAATTATGTATTGGGTAAGTAAGCACCAACTAAAATTATACGTGTTGTACGTTTCCGATGGAATCAATAGGCGTGTCGATTATTTTTCAACAGTTCTCATCTCGTATCAAAATGTTTATAATTTTCTGCTAAATTCAATTAACTGCGATGTATATCAGGATTGAAAAAATGACTGATTTTAAGACCGCATCGAATTTTATAACTTTCTAGACGTCGTCGGCAGGACGTAAAAAAAAGGAAAAGACAAGTCAGACTAGATGGGCTCTGCACATTTTTAATTCAGTTTTCAACGACGGTTTTAATATAATAGCGTGGCGTATAAGCGATGAATTACAGGACCGTAATTGTAAATAAATAATAAAGACAATATACAAGTTATTTTATCTTAACAGAATTTATTGATCCAAATATTAATATATGGTGATTTGGATCATTTCTATCAATTTATTCAACAAGGAAATCTTAAATGATCTCAGTTATACAGAATTGTCGTATTTTCATTATTGATATGTATTCAAATTATATTTATTTTCCATTTATTTTTATAATCGTTTTTAAATTAATTAAGTGAAATTTCTTGCCTACTACGAGTTGATAAAGGGCTTAAATTCTTGATATTTCGATTTAGTCAAAACAATGTGCTGGATAAAGTTTATCAAAACATTATTTTTTCTCCCTCGCAGAAATTAATTTGTTTATTATTTTGATATACAAACTATATCATTTCAATTCAATACTTAGGATAAATCAAAAATAATACACGTACTTGCTGAACGCTGGAATTTCTCTCAGCTGGGTTAAAAATCTACCCCAAATCTACCCTTATCAACGCCACTGTCCCAGAGATTCTATATTCTATCAGCTTCTATTATTAAACTTGTAGTAATATAGTATGGTATTAAAGAATAGGTATTGGTATTGTGGAAAGCCCCTGAGCTAGTCGCAACATCTTCTGTACAATACCATAAATATCTTACGCTGAAATTAAGTAATCCAAAACAACCCTTTCCACAGCGGCGCATCATCAATTACTTATTTATTATTATAAACTCTAATCTCGTTAAGTTATCATTGCTATAAATTTGTCTATGTTTAGTCTGTCTGTCACTTCAATCCCGTTAAAGTATCGTCTTCAATTATTTATTATTATTGTGACTATAATGAACCATAAATATATTTATCTAATTTTATAATTATTATTGTATAAGATAAGAACTAATATATAAAGAATCCTGTATAACTAATACTTCGTTAATTCAATTTGATATTCGTCTAGTACGCTAGTCAGATTAGTGTAACTAATTGCAACTTTAATTATTAAATCCTTAGTTTTCTAAATGAATCGTTTTTAAAAAGCAAGTGGGTGAATCAAGTTATTTAATTCTAACATGAAGGTAAGAAACTACACGATAGAAATCTTCGGAAAGAAACAAACCATAAATTAAAAATTTCTAATAAGTGTCGTGAATACTTTTTTGGTAAGAGTTTTTTTACTATTTCCAAAAGTGTGTCGGTTTGTAAAAATACGACAAAACGTTTAGAATTTTATTGGAATGACTCTGTTTCAATATAAGAACTCAATTCAATTTCCATCAGATATTAACCAACAATGTTCGTGTCTGCTAATATGAAATATCTCATATGTGCATTAATGTGCAATAATTCCTGATGTTTATGATATGTACGAGGATATGTTGAAAAATCCTTAACCTACTATACAACCAAACAAAATTTCAATGTCAAAATATTTTATTACTCAACATATTCTCCTCTTAATTGGATACATTTATTACAGCGAACCTGCAACGTCTCTAGACCTTTCAAAAAAATGTTTCTTTTTGCAAACCAGACCTCCAAAGCTTTTATTACCTTCTCGTTGGAAGAAAATTTACGACCTTCTAAACTTTTTTTAACTTGAGGAAAGAGATGATAGTCGGACGGAACCAAATCTGGTGAATAATGGGGGTGTTCTAGTTATTCAAACCCTAAATCACGAATTTTTCCCATGGCTTTTCTCTTTAATTTTTTCCCGTAGATTGGTCAGTAATATCGAATAGTAATCTCCAGTGATTGTTTTACCCTTATCCAAAAAATCAATCATGATTACTTCATGGCAATCCCAAAAAACTGAACTTTTCCAGCATATTTTTGGACACGAAACTTCTTAGGTCTTGGAGAACCCGAGTGTCGCCATTTCATCGATTGTTTCTTTGTTTCTGGATCGTAAAAATGTACCCAAGTCTCATCCATAGTAACAATTCGGCTTAAGATTTCTACATCGTTTTCAAATCGAGCACAGATCGAACGCGATGCTTCTACCCTTGCACGCTTTTGGTCAGTCAAAAATTTGGGGATCCATTTTGCAGCAATTTTTCTCATGTCCAAATTGACGTGAACTATATGATGAACGCGATCGTATGAAATATTCAGTGCTCAGATATCCGTTTTACCCCAAAGACAGTCTGATAAAATCATGTCATGAACTGCATCGATATTTTAGGTAACTAACACAGAAACTGTTCTTCCCGATCGGTCATCATCTTCAATGGAAAATTTACCTCTTTTGAAGCTTGCAGTCCAATTTTTCACGGTCGCATACGAATGACATTGATCACCAAGGGTATTAAGCATATTTTCGTAAAATTACCTCTTAACCCTTTTAAATACAGGTACTTGATGATGGCTCGATACTACAATTTTTCGATTTTCACAATTTTGGTGGACATATTTTTTCTTTTAATTTATTGCGTAACTCTGGCTCACTTATTTGACGTCAAACTTTACACTGACACTTCTAATAAGTTATTGTTCGTTCCTATGGTAACGCAATATTTTGTTTATGCATGGAACTGGTCTAGGCTAACTAGATATCAATACATCCTCGTATTCTTGAGAACTATGATGGTAGACATGAAATAGCTTTATAAACTGATCAGGTGTATTTTTTACAGAAATACCGAAAAACAATAAAAAATCTGAGCATAAAAAATTAGATGAAGTTTAACATGTTTCGATTATCAAAAAAATATGGTAACAAAATTAGGACGCGAGCCTATTCCTATCGAAGTTCTAGAAAAAGTGTTGGTTAAGACTTCTTGTAGATCGACACGAAGATATGTTCGCAATATTACTTTTCAACTTGTGAAATGAAACAATATTTCTGGTTCTTTTTCATTGATAAACTGATCAAAAAGCAACGATTGGTTGCGCTGTTTCAGAAAATATTTTGAGGTTGAACAGACTTACTGGAACTTCCTTTTCTAGAGCTTTGGGGTTTAATAAGGAATATGTCAGTGTATTTGTTGATATTTTGGAGGAAGAAATTAAGAAATCCAGCTTCACAGCAAATAGAATTTTTATTGTCGACAAAATTGGACTGTAAATTGCTTAAAATGCGCCGAAGTCTTACTTCTGCCTAACAAGATTCTTCAGTCATAGTTGGTTTATACATAAGCGCAGTCAGGTTTTTTGTTCCTCGGAAAAATTGTAGTTGAAGAAAGGAAACATATTTACATAGCTGTTCAATCACTTTCTTTAACACGAAATATGAAATAATTGCGTGCGACATTTATTCATAACTTTAAATTTGTGTATGATACAAAGTTTACTTTGTATATAAATCATGTTTGAATATTTTTTCTTATTTTTTTTTTTAATTTCTCTACTATTAGTTATCTGATATCTAGCAGTATCACGATTCTCCAGACAACTCTGCCTTCAAAATTATCAGTTCAATTTTTTTCTACGCATTTTTCCATAGAAATGAGCTAACGACTGAATAAAAAACCAGCGGAATATATTCAATACACGATTCTTTTAAAACGAAAATAGTTCTATCCACGCGTTTGTGTGTATCAGCACAGAGTATCAAAAAAAAAGGAAATTTAAGGGTCAAGGAACGAGAAAAGAGATGCTGTTGTTTTGAGTGGAATTTTGCATCGCTGGTCTACGTGTAGCTGAAAACGTATTGGATTTAGAAGAAACATCGAGTCTGTAATTCATGAGAGGATTCGTTGAATCGCAATAATTAGATGTTTATCAGAAACGATCTTTCGGTTTTACCAAATCGGTCAAGTATAATTTGATTAATTTTTATCATCAAGTCAAATGGAATGAGAGAATTATTGGGTTATTACTTTAGTCTATAGACGGAAAATTATTTTTTAGTAATTTTCAAATTTCATTTTCAAATTCTGCTACTAGATAGTTATGAATATATTGAAACAATTTCAAAATATTTGACAAATTAAGATTAAAGACAAGTTACAGAAAAAATAAAGATAACTTCGTTACAAGTTGACAGAACTACAAGATAAAAATTGATGTACGTCGTAAATATGAAAACAAGTAGTCATTGCAAAGCATTGATTCACTTATTTGAGAGATGATGTGAAAATAATGAACAGTTATTACTCCCAAGGGCAATACCATAAGATAATTAAAATAAATTCTCAATGCAGTAGTCGAAATATATTCTAACTTCACGCTGGTGAGCAAAAAAATCGATTTAAGACGCACGCTCGCGGTCAAAAATTTCTAGCAAAAAATTTGTAGCTTACATTCTCTTTTTGATTTTAGTATCTTAAAGCTATTGGTCTTAGCTTCATGATAAATGGTTCCATGTTGTTATTTAGTGTTTTTTTTTGTTAAAGAAAAATATTAATGGAAAAGAATCTTGAACAATGAACAAGGGTTATAATAAACAATATAGAAAGCACATCAAAATAATAATATATTAGAAAATACCCTAGCAATATTTATTTTTACCTCTCCTGCTCTTAATAACAGCTACCAATAGCTTTTTCATGGATCGAATAAGTTTCTTCAATTGATCTTGTTCAATGCTATACCATTTTTCAGTCAGCGCTGTTTTGAGGTCCGATTGGCTGGGTACAGGATTTCTAATCCGAGCTTTTATCTTAAGTTTATCATATAAATACTAGGATTTAAGTCCGGCCACTCCATCCTGTAGTACCGAGCCTGCAGTATGTGGACAAGATGAAGTTTGTTTTCGCTGATGAAACTTGTGTAGGAAACGACGAAGGCTCTAAAATTTCTTCTATGTATCGTTTCGACCTTTATCCCCAGCTCCACTGTAAGCTTCAACAAAAACCAGCCTGGTTTTTGTCTGTCCTAAACACGCACGAATCTTCTTCTAAAGACACGTTTCCTTTCAAGCAACATTGCTTGTATCTTTCTGTCTTCTGTTGACTCGTTCTCTTCTATCCCTATCTTTCTACGCTGCTCTTTGTCAAGCTTTATGATTGATTGACGTATTTACATCAGTGTTGCCACATCTGGAAACTCTTGCATTTATTATATGAACGTATTGCGTCGTCGATAAACATAGAATAATTATAGAAAAATAAAGCAATAGGCTTTTTATGATTTGCTCAGCGCACGCGCGTCCGCCATGTTTAAATATGAAAGTTTCGGGCACTTTTTCTGAATACGGCCGGGCCACAAGTTGTATCACCTTTGTTACCAATAAAATTAAATGAAAAATTAATTGATGGTGCATCATTAGTGCATCCAACGGTAGAAGTTCATAATTGTATTCAATTAAGAAGATGGTTAAAATGTCATGGACGTCCTCAAGGTGGAAATAAGGCAGAATTAGTTGAGAGGTTAGAATCACAATTTTAATGACAAGTAAAACTACATTCTTCTGTAAATATTTGAAAAAAAAATTCTGACCACTAAAATTAAAAATTTTTTAGGGTAAAGAACGCAATTCGCAACCGTGTCCCAGTAGATCCAAGTCTAGTAAAAGGAAAATGGTTGAAGCTAGAACAAGACAAACAACAAAATCGTCAAGCAGTAAATAATAGTCCTTCTGAGTTTCCCAATTGTATGGCAAAAATTTCCGTCAACAAGTTTGCCAAAATTAGTTGATGAAACTTCTATCTATGACTATCTGATTTCATCTTGCATGGTAGAGAAAGAAAATGAGTCAAACATTTTAGATCGTCACGTCTCAAAATATTCATTGTTTGAAAAGTTAAATAAAAGCATGGTATCACACAAAAACTAGCTACTCTGTCCAGTTAATGATAAATTCTGAAAGTTTTAAAATTTTACGTGGGACTTGTGAATGTAAAGGATCAGGTTTAGGACGTTGTGCATATATTGCTGCAATGTAAAGAAACTGCTGAACAAAATGTACCATGTACAAGTAAACTTTGTATTTGGAATCAAGGAACCAAGAAAAAAGAGGCCCATAAAACTGACCATCAATATAATCAAGCCAACGATGATAATAATATCGATATAAATAACTCCAAGAAAAATAATATTGATGACACACGAAATGTAGGACAGAAAAAAGAAAAAAAAAATTATACTTTGCACGCGAGTTGCAAATGTTACATGGGGCCATTCAACGCCCGAGTATTCGGGAATTTATGATTACTCCAAGTTATAATGATTATGAACTGAATTTACCTCGAAAAGCAATTTTTCTTCTTAATTTTTTATTTATAAATATACGTTCATTTTAATTTCACTATTTTTAACAGATAAGCAATTTTATTTACTTTTTTTTATTTTAAATTGTATAGAAAACGTAGTTTTCTTCGTTCTCTGAGCAAATGGCTGTTTTACATGAGGTAGGTAGCTAGCCTTGCCTTACAACCCTCCTCTTTTATCCGGGCTTGGGACCGGCAGCATGGTCGTTGAGCTACTCAATCCGCCCAACGGCCATACTGGCAGAGTTACAGAGCACAATCCTTGACAATAGCGAGAGAACCAAGAAGATGCAAACTGGCAATTTATAATAAAAGTGTAAGTTATGTCTTTTAAATATTTAGGGGTTAACATCACGAGCAATAGGAACTTGAAACAAGAAGTCAAAACGCAAACAACAGCAGCATCTAGGATATCAGGATTCCTTCGAACCGTGCTATGGAGGAATAAATTTTTAAGTATCGAAAGCAAAACACGGATATATAAAACTTGTGTCAGACCAGTAATGACATACGCCATAGAAACGAGGGCGGAGACTGCAACTACTAAGCGGATTCTCAGAACGACCGAAATGAAGACATTACGCTCAATCACAGGGAAAACACTAAGAGACAGAATAAGGAGCAATGAAATTAGAAAAATGTGTGACGTTCCGGATATAGTGAGATGGGCCAGAACTAGAAGAAGAGCATGGAGAGATCATGTCAATAGAATGAACAACGATCGACTGGCGAAAATCGCAAAGGAAGTGAGACCCAATACAAGTAGACCGCCTGGAAGACCACCAAAGCGCTGGTATGAGAGCTGGTCCTCGGAGTCACAACTTAGGCTGCCTCTTTGAAAACACAAGACACAGTCTTAAAATAAGAAGAAGAAGAAAACGTAGTTTGTATCGTATGTTTATTTGTAAAGTGCCCAAAAAACATGGCGGAATTTGAGACATGAGAAAATATTTTTAACTATTGCAATTTTCATATAATTATGGTTATGGTATGTTTAAATTGAGATGTAGTAATGTTCTTATATAAAAATCTACATTACTTGTGAGAGACCCTGGGAAATAATCTTGCTAATATTATGCTCTTAGTTTTATTTCTCTTTAATTTCATATATAATTTATTCAATATCTTTAGATTATATTTCACATTTGTTCTGATTTCACTATTAAAATCATCTGCAAATATCATTTTAGTTAACTGTATATATCCAATCCCTTTTAAAGTATAGTAAATCATAATAGTGACTACTCTTTTAAAAATTTGTGTTCTCATTTAGCTCGGTATCTCTTTCTTTACCAAGAAGGTCTATTTAAAACTTTCAAAGAGTCTTTCTACTCTCTATAACTATAATATTTGACTCTTGCTTTCTATAAGTATCTACTAATCATATAAATGGAATAAAACCTATAATACCCAACATCAAAGCTCTCCATATATTCTTTTATAAATTGAAATGATTCATAAACGGAATTTCGAGAGATCAGATCTCCCTTATTAAAAGTAACTAAGGTCTCTAGTGTAGCAAGTTCAGGAATCCATTTATTCCTTTTTACAAAACATAGTAATAAATTCCCAACATCCTCTTGTGACAAGATTCTTAACACAAAGCTTCGCAACCATCACTGAAAATATTTAATTCACATTTACGAGGATGGTCTCAGAAGTACCTGGCGGTAGTTGCTTGAAAAATACCACTGTATTAGGAAGTACACAATGTTATACAGCATATGTTTCAAGTTTGAAGACTCCACGTTGTTTACTATTTATTTAGCAGCCATAAATAGTTAATGTTTCAAGTAAACATGGAAAAAATTGAACATCTTTATGTAAGGTCAACCAATACAAAAGCTGAACTACTCTGGGTGAGACTTGCTTCTTAGTTATTAACAGTAAAATATTGGGTAGCGAGTTCAAAAGAGGCCGTACGACCTGCGAACACCTGCATCGCAGAGGTCGACCAAATGAAGTGACCAGGATTGTCGCGGATAACTTTCGGAACATTGCCCCATATATAACTTCGGATTTTGTAAACGTAGATAGTTAGCGATTACTCTCGATACATGAATTTGTTTAGTTCTTAAAATCTTCATTGTTTTTGGTGTGTAACCATCGGACTTGCGCTTGTTTCTTTTCCCCATTACTTTAACTGAGTACGACGATGGTCCCAGAAGTACCTGGCCTGATCTAGAGATGGCGATAGTTGCTTGAAGGATACCAATGTATTAGACAGTACACAATCTATACACCATAGGTATCAAGTTTGAACACACCACGTTGTTTAGTAGTAGTTTGGCAGCCGTCAATAATGAACGTTTTCACTGGAAGTGTAGTAGACATAGTAGGCATTTCAAAAAGTGCGGTACATCGCATATTAACTGAAAATTCGGACATGGGTGCCACGATTACTCACAAGATATTCGAATGTTTGAAATAAAGTTAATTTTAACACCGGTTCATAACCATGGATGAAACATGGTCCATCACTTTATACCCGAAACAAAGTAACAATCAAAACAATGGTCTGAAAAGGAAGAACCGGCTACAAAGAAGGCAAAGACCGTTCCACCTGCAGGCAAGGTCAGGACGTCGGTTTTTTGGGGATTATCGAGGGATAATTTTCAATGACTATTTAGAAAATGGTAAAACCATCAACGGTGAGTATTATGCCAACTTATTGCAATGTTTTAGTAGAGAAATCAAGCAAAAACGGCCGCATTTTGAATTGTTACCTCATGCGCCCTATTCCAAGGAAATTACACTAGGCCAGGTACTTCTAAGACCATCCTCGTATATAAAATTACATACTAATTGCAATATTTATTTTGTCGGACCTAATCAGAATGGATGTTTACTTGTATTTATCGATTTATTTATCCATTCATTGATTTACTCAAGCTATAATTGTGGGAATTACTAAATCATCTTTTATGTTTACCTACCGGTCTTTATTTACTTTAAATAATCACTTAAAGATTCAATGATGATTGAAATTACTATTCCGTTACACAATGTCTATTGTAACTAAAAAAGAAGAAGAATATAAACAGGGTAATAAGAAAACGTCGTTACTGAATATGTTCCATGGAAAAAAGGTAACTGATTTTCTATTTAGCACCTTGTTGATATATCTAATTATCAGTAATAATAACCCAAGGACATTGATAGTTGTTTGAAAAAATTTTTTAACAGATTTCGAAAGCTTATTGCTTGGAAATACACCAACTTGGGCTGTAAGTCCATGTCTTGCCAACATGTTTGCGACAAGTCCATACAGCCACAGTGGTTTTTTGTATGACTATGATTGTCTAGGTGATTGTTTCAACTAAATGACTTTTAAATATTTCACTTTATTGAAAAGTATCGGTAGAGTTTTATTAATGACAGACGCGCGTATATTTGCCTTTCTTCTTTTCGTAAACGGGACGAATGTTGTTTTACTCCATGTAATAAGACCGAGAAGAAATCTGATTATAATTAAACATACGGTGTAAGTAAAAACATATGTTCGCTTCGTAACTAGCTATGATCTTTTTAAAATCTAGAATATGTCGATGCCTTATAATTTTTTGGAGTTTACTCCTTAAGAATCGATTTGCATATTTGGAGTTTACTCCTTGAGAATCGATTTGCATATATAAAGGGCCCGGTATGAGAAAAATGTGAGGAGTAAAATCTATCGATGAATGACCTCGTTACGTTTTTAGTGCGCACCCTATGATGCGCAACTTTCTAATTTGTCAGTGTCAACATACTTATATTGCTGTCATTGTGAAGTTTTATTATCATTGTGTAGAAAGAGGTGTAGATGTTATTGCCGGAACATCTAACAAACACGTGGTTGCAAGGTACGTTATAATTCATGTATTATATGTATGAGCATATGCAATTTGTATTTATTAAATATTTTAATAATTATCGATGTAGTTCGTATAAATTTGAAAACAACACATAAAATTAGATAATCAACCCAATATGAATTATCGAGCGCATCCACATAAAATAGAAAATTTCTAACCTAACCAAAAATTAATTTTTTTGTCGATGTCTATAAATTCTTCCACGTTATTATGATTCATTTTATAAATAATTTTTAAATATTAACAATTAGTCAATAATTCGATAATATTATCAGAAAAATCGATAATATTTATTCATTATAATAATGTTTTTATATAATTTTCTTTCGAAAAGTTATTTTTTAGCTTATATAAATAATTTTCATGTACTATTTATTATTATATGTAAAAGATTTAGTGACATAATTATCTTTTTATAACCATTTTTGTTAATTATTAGGATATTATATTTTAAATAAAAAATTAATTATAATAATTTAAAAAAAATGTTTATAAAAACCTTTTTTTATCAATTTTCTTAAAGTCGGTTAAAATTTTTATAATTATGCATTTATAAATTTTCTAATTTTTTTTTATATTTTTTGACTAGGAAAAAATCTAAACCTCCAAAAGCTCCAGCCGAGAGACAGCGAGCTTACAGATTAAAAAAAAAATTAATGAAGGAAGCCCAAAATATTCTGGCAAACAACCAATCTTTTTTAAGTTGAATAAACTCTTTTTGCGTCTGGTTAGACTATCGAACTCAAGGAGTAAACTCCAGTCGTGCGTCGGAGCTGACACACACAATTTTTCATAAATTCAGTCTTGTGAGGCACAAAATAATGTCGAAGTATTACTTTAATGTTATGAAGCATAGAAATTTTTTTGATAATTTTTCTCACTAAAATGGGTGTGAATATAAACGAGTCCCTGGTACTGAGCAACTGACTTATTGGAATTCGAAATTTATGTTGTTTTGAAGAGGCTACTATATCACTTTATCAAGGTAGAGAAACATTTATTAACGATCTACCATTTCTCTGATTTACGGTAGTTCTTTAATAAAAATCTAGTTACTTATTTGATGTTTTATGACGTGAAGAATGGTAGTCATGTTTAAATATAAACTGATACCTACTATTTCGAAAAATATATGTGTCTTCACAACCTTGACTTTTTTTTGTGAGCAGGTAAGCAAAACCGCTTAAGAATTACTCATATCGATGATATTTTTTGCTTCTTCCGGGTTAATCTCGACAAATGTTTTATTCAAAAGATTTATATTTAACAATGGCGCTAAACAAGATCTCATATCATAATAATTTCGTATTAATTTGAGAAGATGATTCAAGATCAAGAAATAAAACGTACTAGAGAGAAAATAAAACTTAGTTGTATAATAATTAAACAGAAAACATCAGATAACTTCAAATATAGGGTTAATTTGCATGTAATTTGAATGCATCAACCGCTTCACCTCGAAATTTTTTTTGGGTCTGGAGAAATTAGAAGAAATCATTTGGTGCCAAATAAGGACTGTACGGTGGATGACCCATCAATACGATAATTTGACTTTTTGTCGCATTGTTGTGATGGAAAATGATTCGTCTTCTGTGATTGGTATCCCTGATTTTTTCGAAGAATACTGGCATAAAAATGCTAGTGTAACATTTAGATTTGACAATTCTATGTTGCTCTAATAGAACCATTGCGACATGTCCAGTTATTTCGAAAAAACAGGCGACCCTTTGTTGGATTTGGTTCTTCTTGAAAGACCCATATAGTCGATTGATGTTTAAATCTTAGATTTACACGCATAGATCCATGATTTGTCCCCTGTCGAGATCTTTCAAATCACAGCGATTGAATTTCTTCGCACCAATCGACACGAGCTTTTTTTTGGAGTTATTGTCAAATTATTCGATATCCAACGCGAACAAATCTTCAGAACAAATCAGCCACGATCTTGAATTATCAACATCGATGTTTTCTGTCACAATAGCCAATAGTACGACCTTTCTGAAATTTATCCTGTAGCGAAGGGCGAAAATTAAATTCTTAAAACCAGCGAAACACCAAAAGTCGAAGTTAGTTGATCGGCAAACTGCTTTTGGTTGAATCCACGTCGTAAGTCGTAGAAAATCATAGCAACCCTCGTATATTTTGAAGAAATACTGAAATAGACAGTACGAAGAAGCGGAATAAACGCACTAAGCAACCCCGTATAGTTTTACACTCCAATAAACAAGAACATGAAATAATTAATTGAAATTTTATCTTTGTTAAGCTGTTTACCGTTTTCGTACCATAATAATCAATTCTTCTTATTTCGACCAAATTCAGAGTAAGTTGTCAGAAACTAAGTATACAAACTGTCTCAAATTTTAGAGCACTCGTCAACTAGAATCTATCACAAATAAGAATTTTAATATACCAATTCCCGCAATTGCATTTAGAGGTTTTTCCTTATATTTCATATTTGGCCTTAGATAATTCAATTTAATCCTTTTCTCAAATTTACTTTCGTTGATTTGTAATCAAAAAATATTATCAGAATATTGATTTATCCAGTTTAATGCCCCTAATAGCAAACACACGCCTATGGTTCATTAGCGGAGATAATTTTTGAAGTACCTAATAGGTAAGTACTTGAACATACCTATTCTCCGACAATCTAGTGAAGTACTACTGCAAATTAACTGAGTGGGTTCTTAGAATATAAAATCTAACTGTTTATATCAACAAGTGTTAAATTCTTCCGCGTATTCGTATTCCACAAATCTCGGGAGATATTTATAAAAGGGGCCGAGTTACGAAATAGAAGCTGCTTTACCTTATGTTTGCTGTTTTACTCGACTATTTTAAAATAAGCTTAACTGCATTAAGTATGAGTAAATATAAAGAGGAAAATGAAGAGGGTACATAAAATTGATGATTTAGATTACAAAGTGAATAGTAGAAAACCGAAATGTACTCGTATATCCATATATAACTTCGTGTGGTTCTTGATATTACATTGACAAGGCTCAAATAACAAAAAAAATTGAGGTCCTAATATCAAATGATAACCAATGTACAGTAAAAATACTGAACGTGGAAGTACTAATCAGAATAGATAAAAATACTGCTGAAGATTATAAAACAAAGAAGATTTATAAAAAGAATAGTGATAAAACATTATAAGCCGCAGCGTTTTTAAACTAAATATTGTTGATGTTTCAAAACTTCTGGAAATTCCGTAGACAAAACAGTAATGGTGAATCTTTAACCATTCTTTGAACTCGTTGAACCAGGTCATCTGAAACGACAGATTTACGTCCTTGGCCCCATTCATCACACACATTATTACGGCCATCCTTAAACTTTCGATATCATACTTGGCGGGAGAGTCAATGATGGCACACATGTTTACGTGGCAGTAGCAAAACGCCGACTGACGCCTCAATGTCAACAATGACAAAAATGTGGTGCGAGAGCTTCGCAGTCGCTTACAGCGCAAGCCCGCTTTTTTTGCCCACGTAGCGTCTGCACGGAGCGATCGGAGGTTGAAAAAAAACTGCCCTCGTAAAATACATTTAGAAAATTGTTCTCGAGTTGAAATACTAAACTAAGTCGCCCATGCTGAATCACTATTTGTTCGAAATCTGCTTGTTACGATGACCCGAGGAATAGTGAACTTGTCTTCGATCCTAAACGTCTCGTCTGGGTTTGTGTAAGTATATTGGTTTTTCCTAAAACGTTTACCAGCTATAGCGAAGATGATTGAGTTAATTGCATGTTATTCAATGAACACGTTGTCGCTTGCAACTGAACTTTTCTCACAGTACAGAATGGTCCTATGGATCACACGACGTATTTGATTTCAGATCTACTACCCCCAAGGCACAGTATTTTACAGTTTGGTTGGGTCGTCCTGGGTATTTGAAACATTACCCTATACTTTGACTTGATTTTTTTTCACGATCTCCATAGTAAAACAAAAAACCTTAATTTTTATATATTTTTTTTGGTTTTTTCAACATAATTCAAACAATATTTGATTAAAATTTTTTATTTGTGCATTTAAATCATGAATCATCGTTGAGAGGGCGAAAAAGAAGATCAAATTTTGTTTTCCAATACTTCAAAGAAATATAATGAAAAGATTTATTTCGAATAAAAAGTTGCGGTCGTTTCTGAGCCTTGAGGAATATTTTAGCGGTAAACCTTCCCTCGGGTTGAGAGTAGGCCTATGGACCGCACACAAAAAAGTTTTTGTTTGTCAATATTGGTTGGGGCTCAACGCGTTGAGAAGTTTATAAAATAAAAGTGACATGGAATTCCTAAATGATGATAACTGGAATTCCCTGGTTGGTCAGTAAGAGGTCGAAGAAAAAATGTGAATGTGATCCTTAAATGTGAGGGCACCAGAGACAAATTAATTTGAGTCTGTTAATATTATTATCCTTCTATTACTAGTTTTGATTTGTAAACAACTGCACGCCATTGAAGTTGTATTAAACTCTTGTTTTAGTTAAATCAATTTGTATTGCATCCACTTCCGATAAGATAAGTATTGTCCATGTAGGGTAAGTAGGTTGCAACTATTTATAATATCTAGTTAAATCACATTTCTATGCTTCTGTAAGACAGAGTCAGAGACCTTTTACTATATTTTTCTATCAATTTAACTAGTATAACCTTAAAAGTAGCAGATGAAACGGTACATGCGATATTTTTTTTTGAAACAAACATAAATTGACTAAATATTAAGATTCATGGTTTCCTTTAAAAGTAAATACTATGAATTTTAACAATGCACAAAAATATAGTTGCTTCTAATTATTTATTTTCAATTAAAATGTTAAAGAATAAAAACTAATTTTCTTTCTCAGCTTTCTTTGCAAAGAAGTATCCAATTACCATCGTTAATAGTTTGAGATGGAAATTAAAGTCACATGCTACCATGTGGGTACTTTTAAGTTTCTGTTGAGCCGACAAAGCTTCTGGGAAACGAAAATTAAGACAATTCTTGCAATTGTCCGAAATATTCCGCCAAAAATAAATATCTCTTCAAACTATTCGAATATTTCAAGTGAAGAAGGTTTTAGATAATTTTTTAATAAAAAAAAACTTTCCTAGAAACTTTTTTTTATAATAGTTCGAGAGATAGCGTTTGTGCGCATCATTGTCAGGATTTTATGATTTCACTAAATGTGAAAGTTCTTATAGTTCTTCCAATATCAATTGCAGATTATAAAAACCCTTGCCGACAATTTTGTTTGATCTACTATAAGCGTAGATATTTCATTTTATAAATTTATTATTTTTATAAATACTTTCGAAAATATGTATATCTTATATACGAGAAAGTATTCCTTGAAAGGCAATCGAATCATTATAAATTGGACGGTATTATACGAAGTTATTTAGACAGATTCACTTAATTGTAGTCCTACTTGGAACAAAATCATTATTATACTTCGTTAACTTGCTACAACTGAATATTAAATTTTAAAACTTAAATAGACGAGTAAAATGTAAGGAAGTTTGGTTTAAACAGGGTACTAGACGTGAGTTCAGCCCTTTTTGGTACACCATTCGTTTTTTTCTGGATAAAGAAATTTCAAAGCAAAAACCATTAAGGTAAATAAATTCTTTGTAAATAAAACAAAAGAAAAAAAACATTTCAATTCCAAAGTATCTTTATAAATAATAATGGTATCAGAATCTGATCTAGTCATCATTTGATTGTTAATAATAATGAATTTTCTCTTGTTCTAGACCTTTAATAACAGCAAGCAATTCTTTGTTTGTTGGGCTTTTTACGATCGCTGATCTTAAAAGGAATATTTTCTCCAGACATAAATGCTAAAATTTTAGCTTTGTTACTACTACTATTTGGTATCTTAAGGAGTTGCCGCGTTGTCCATTACGATTACTGTCTGTGGAGGAATGTTAGCTAAAAGTTGTTCATTAAATTACTTTTCAAATAAATCTGCTGTCATATCTTTTATCTGACGCAAATAATCTTGTCGCCATCGAGTTATCCTTGGCGATTTTTTGTGCTTAAAACCACAAGTTGACAAAACTTGATGCAATTTTTCCAAACTGGTATTGTATTCTGGATAATCTGCTACTTCTAATGTCGACTGTGAACAGGGTTCTCCTTATATAAATTACAAATTGTACTCGTATAAAATCTTGAGTAGTTTTGTCAACTGATTTCAGTTTTTCTTTCTTTACATATTCATAAATTTATGAACGCCAATGCTTATCGCAAACTGTCTGGCAGGAATATTTCGAAGAAATTCTGTTTGATTCGATGTTTTCATTGGTAAACAGTGGAGATGATGAGTCCACGTGGACTGACGGTTTGTGAGATGTTTAATTTTATACCGGAAGTAAACATAATTTCTCATTTTTTAATTTGGTATGAGTGTCGTGCGTATTTATGAAATACTGATTGTTTCACGCATAACTATCTTCTGCAATTGATATTGGATAACTCAGTATTACATCCAGAACACAAACATTGTTTAAAAAAATGAACACCATTTTGGTTAGCGTCTAATTCAGAATTTTTACACTCAACGAAGTTTCTAATATGGTTCTTGATGCAATCGCTAATTGACTTTATTTTTAATCATAAATTTGCCTCTTTTACTTCTTAGACATTTTTATATGTTTTTCGTGATAATTTGTCTTGATTTCAGGTCGAATTTCTATGGAAATCATAAAATAACATATAAAAATTGACGTTTCGAGCTACTTCGGTCTTGACATGACATTGTCAAATCAAATTTTGATAAAAGTTGCGTCCGATAATGGAACGAGCAGAAAGCGTTGTTTGTTTTTGAGGTTAAGTTCAATTAGACCGTCTTTTGATTTGATATGGATACAAAAATTAACGATGAATTTTATCTCTAGAAACACTATTTATGATTATTTGGTATAAAAATGCGAATTCGACCCTAGTGCACATATTTTATTTTATTATCTGATTCATTCACATCATTCAATTTTTGATAATGTATATTTTAAAAGAAAATATCGTTACTTATCATATTTTTGTGGTGTCTACTTTGGATTTAATTTTGTCTATTCATTTTATTATTTGTGCATCCTTGTCTACAAATTGTCTACAAAAATACAAAATATTGTTCTCTTTTCAATAGATCGTTTTCCTACAATTTCTTTCTGAATTATGAGCAGTAGAATTTCGTATTTTGAATCCTCAATGATGTAGCCAAGGTATTGCAGTTTTCTTCTTTTTTACTTAATGAAGGATCTCTACATCCTTCTCCATTATTTTTAGAACATTCACATGATCTGCCCATTATATTAGCATTCCTTGCAATGAGCATTGAGAGTTCAAGCTACACAATACAAGAGGACTGTAAATACGGTAGCACTTTCGCATCCGTGTTCTCAGATCTCAGAACAGTAATCCACGGAGTAGTCAACACACAGTTCATTGGGTTCATGACAATATTTGATCTTCTTAACATTTTTGTAGATCTTGCATGATTTCGGCGAGAAGTACAGTGTCGTCTGCATAACGCTGATTACTCAGTGGACTGCCGATATCATTTTCGAGGCGTTTGGTAAAGATTTTTACCGTCGGGAAGAAGTGAAGACAAAAACTACCCCTATCTAACTCCTCTCTTCATTTTCACTGCAATCGTCAGTGCATCAATCCTAAATTCGAATAGACGTCGTTAGATTCCAGTACAGTTTGGTTATTAATTGCGTCTCATTTCATTTAATGCTTTGAATATTAAATTGAAATGGACGTATACGTTTTGGTTGACATAAAGACATTGCTGCATCAAGATATTATAGTAAAAAAAAGTATTTCTTCCTCCGAAACCTTTTCTAAACCCGAAGTGTGTACTATGTTATATCTTATTTTATTTTTTTATAAATCCTACGGTGGATGACGTCGAGAAAAATGTACATGAACATGAAAATGACTTTTTATCATTATGTTTCTTTGGAATTTTAAAAAACTTCACTTCTATCAGTATATAATTTCGAGTAAAAACTCCACGCTATCTCTTGTAATATAATTATAACGTTCGTAGATACTTTTGTTTAATCATAGATACAGTATGAAGATTAAAACCTCATAGATGTTTAGTTTGTAAACTTTAGGTGGAATTATTGCGTTAACTCAAATTTACGCCTCATTTAGAAGAAGTGCACATGTTTTTTGTCATTCATCTTGTTGGCATATTGTTTAAGGGTTGCTAGGATGTAGATTTATACTTTTTATATACATTCTTCTCATCATAAAATGATGGTTAACCTTTTATTCAGTCATTCAATATATTTTTCTCAACTTATTTTCAGTATCCAATTTAGTTCCATTGGTTTGATGAAAATTTCAACGTATGCATGGCTTTTTATCGTTTTCTCAAATATTGTGATGTTTGTCCTATGTAAACAGCATCACATTTAGGATTATATTTTACATGCTTCATTTCACTTTTATTATTTTCCTGAAAAGTAGCCAAAGCAAGTTTGGAGAGAAATAATATTTAGAAAAAACTTTCCATATCGTGGAAGGTGCAGAAACACAAAAATGAATGAATTAATCAAAATAGGAGGGTTCAATTGCTAGTCCGACTTTTTCAAAAGAAACTACGACAAACATTTATCCTAAGAAAGCTTCTAACTAGAGAAATCTTAAATCAACTTACAACTGAAGTTATAGTTAGGTAAAACTCCCTAGGAAGTTACATTCTACCAAACTATCTCTATGTTACATGTTAAGTAGGATTTACGAATCTACATCTTAGTTAAGTTAGAAAACAATTAAGAAAAAAATCACTTTTTCATCTTTACTTTTTTGAATTCTTGAGAAATTTTTTTATTATATACATTCTGCATCGTTTTTTATTGTGTTTTTTCCTCATTCTAAACCCTCAATTCCTTTCATATAAGTATATTATTAATGCGGGGTCATTAGCATCTTGACCACGAAGTTCGAGAGGTCACGGGCACAAATAGAATCGCCAACCAGCCGTCGGCGGGGGCGCCCATTTCACACAACTTACTATGATGCTTCATGATTTTTTTTTCATACTACAACTGATATTTAGGTAAAAGGTGCTAATTAAATTTTTGATTAATCTTACACGTCAAATAAATTAGTTGAAATTTGAAAATGCTTCGTCAAAATAAAATTGTTATTTGTATTTATAGAAAAGGGGTATAGTATAAAAGTTTTTAAACGCACGCTTGTCAATTAGAAATGTCATTTTTACCGTCAGTTTTTTAAAAACAATTTTTTTACTAATTTCACTTTCAAACGGCGGTAAATTTTTAAATTATTGCATATAAAATAATGCGTCTTTGATAGTTGTACTTGGAATTTAATAAAACATGAAAATATATAACATATATACGGTGGAATGTGAAAATCGGTACACTCAGTATTTATCTGATCGATGTACGATAAGAATTGTTCGAAAAAAAAAATGTTTAAAAATTTTTTCGCAAATACAACAGAAAGATGACATTGATTATTTGAAAACATTTTGTTTTAACATTTTTTTATACAAAGAAATCAGCTACGTTACTAATTGAACACACTGTACATATTCTCTAATTCTTCTAATAAATATCCGTAAAACAAAATTGTTCTGAAGCAAAGAAGAAAACTGAGAAAAAAGTTTACAACGTATGGTTATAACAGGAATTTCTATTAGAGCTTTGGAAATAGTGAAACAAAATTAGAATGAGTAGCAGTTAAGTCTAATAACATGTTGGTTTTCACGTTGCAGCGGTGTGGGTGTACTAACAAGTGAGGTGTGTGTGGTAAATTGTATATTTAATGAATGTGGGAATTTAAATGTTTCATTTTCGAAGGTGAAATATGAAACTTATATTGACACATTGTTTTATTGGAACACTATTACCCAAAGAAACGTGATGACACGTAATTTAGAGTGATCTATTATGATAGTATTACTAGTTATCTTTATACGGGATGTTACAGTTGATCATTCGAAGTTCAAAACGTCTATGATATATGGACAATATTCAGAATTGTACAGGGTGTTTCGAAAAAAGGTGATCCTGTCTCTAGGATAGATAGAAAACTGAAAAATATTTGGGGCTTACTAAGTAAAAAAATTTCGTAACGCCACCCGTATTCAAGAAAACGGGCGTTGAAGAAAAAAAAACGGATGGATGTCAATTTTTACTATTTTCTACTATTTTGTCGCCTTTCCTGGTACCCTTCTCATTTTTTGTCTATTTTTAATATTTTCTATTAATTCCTGGCCGCCTCCTTTTGCATTTTTTGATTAATTTTTACTGTTTCTTACTATTTCCTGGCCTCTCTTCCGATTTTTTGTCAACTTTCACTGTTTTCTCCTATTTCCTGGTCATTATTTGCCTCTTTTTGATTAATTTTTACTGTTTCCTACTATTTCCTGTTCTCTCTTTGCCCCCTCTTTCAATTTTTTTCAACTTTCACTGTTTTCTCCCATTTCCTGGTCTCTCTTTGCCCTCTTTTCATTATTTTGATTAATTTTTACTATTTCCTGGTCTCTCTTTACCCTCTTTTCATTCTTTTGAATCATTTTCACTTTTTTCTCCCATTTCCTGTTCTTTCTTTTCCCTCTTTTTATTTCTTGTTAATTTTTACTGTTATCTACTATTTTGTCGCCTTTCTTTGCCACGTATTGGAAGCTGATACATCCAATTAATTTGTTTTCATGTCTGACTCTCATAGAAGGCGCTAGTTACACGGTTCGTATCAAATAGTATTCAACATAAATTTATCAATATTAGATTTATTAAGAATTCTCTTTGTAAAACTCGATTCTGTTTTCGGAATATTTTGATTTAAAAATTATGAGGTAACAACCGATGCTGGTATGAGGTAATGAAAAATGTATTAATTGAACAAAAAATCACCATATGAAAATTTAAAAAAAGCTAATAACAGGTCATAAATCCTCTCTAACCGGTAGATCGTCTAGCAAGAGCTCTTGGACTTGTCTGTAATGATAAGGATGTAGCTATTGTTCTTTAAGTATCCTCCAAGGACTCGGAGAAGACGTATTTGTTTGTCTTGCCATAACCCTTGAGCTAACTGTTGGATTTTCATCGACTAAATTTAAAATCATATTTTCTTATTATATTAATTGTTCTTGTCCTACCCGAATTATTTTTTCAGGCCTCACCTCCCAGCTTCTCGACAACATCGTTCAATGGCTCTAAATGTATTCAAAATTTGAGTACATTTGGTTTAACAAATAACAAGGTATCAGAAATGTAATTATTATTCACTCAACGTCATAACTACCAAGGCAACCTTCAAAGAAAACGCTATTAGAAGATAGAGAATCGAGTAACTGTTTATATGGATACAAGGGTCAGAAGTAGGGACGAAAAAGAAAGCGGAAAAGAGAACAAAATGGTTGGTACACGTAAAAGAGAAATTCCGCTCAGTAAGAGTTAAAATATAAGAAGAAACAAGGGATTGGATGAAATGGCGTCAAATTAGTGTAATGATGAACCGAGAATGATCTACCTGATTCTTTTATTAATATATTCTGAAGTTGTATTGATTAAACCATGTATATAAACAAATTCCTTCAATAAAACAAAGTATCTGTTTTTATTAATTATTACTATGTTGTGAGTTCCTTATAATTTTACGGTTCGATGGTAATTGATTGAATCAATTGCGAATCTTGTCCGTGTAATTGCTTAATGATTAATTGATTTCGTTCCATTATCGCAATTCAAGAATCACTCTGTATAAATTAGTTAACAATTACTCCCGATACTTACACACTTAGTAACGGTGACATCAATCAACAAATCGTTTGAATGGTACATTATTCATTAGTTGTTTATTATTATTCAAATGGTGTTGACATCGGTGAGAATTATGTGCAGTGATAGTTGATAAGATCTGGAAACGTAAACAGTTTAATTTAATGATACGGTGGATAAAGTGTATTTTAAATGGGTCTCTTTTTATATCTGTCTTTCTCTCGAGAAGAAGAAGAAGAAGAAATATGACACGACGTGAGAAAATTGAGAACAATGAAATTTAAATGCCGATGAAACAACTGGGACAGATATAAATGAAACAGTTTATGATTTGCATAAATACTAGACAATTTTTTTTCAAATTTTTATTAACAATTAGAATATTTGATGACATTATTTCAGTTAATTTGCTCGCGAGTGAACGTATAATGTCCTGTTTACATACAGTGATGTACCTAACCTCTGATATCTCATACTACATCTATTGACCAATTTTTTTCAATCTTCTTCTGGTTTATCCCAACAAACATCTCTTATTAGATCTTATTCGACCCCAAAATATCTATTTCGCGTATTTTTAAATAAATTATATGCCGTAATTATCCACTTGCCACCTTCCATCATAGAGGTTGGTTAAATTGGTTTTCTACGAAAAGTTTGATGTAGCGCAGAACGCTAAGTTGTGGCCAAACATGATAATGACGGACGAAATTTAATCCAGTGGTTGATATACCTTTTATAATCTACAGTTCTGTGCATTTTAGCGGGAATTTTGAAAAATATTTGCATCTACAAAGATTTTTTATGGAAAAATATTACATTTTGTTATAAAATTATAATTTTGATGTTTATATATAACTATTTATAAAATAGACACAATTTTAATTGAAATTAGGTAACTCTGAAGGAGATTCTACATTTATCTATGGTTCAGTGATGTAAATCATACTAACGGAACAGATCTGTGCGTTTTAGCGGAAATTTTGAAAAATATTTGCATCTACAAAGATTTTTTATGGGAAAATATTACATTTTGTCATAAAATTGTAATTATATAAAATATAAACAGCGATTTTTGATTTTTCTTTATGTTTAATATTGTTAAGACACTCTTCTATAATATTTTTCCAATAATCTACTCACTCCTCTTAAAATTGCTTCTGTATTTTTTGATTGTTTGTTTGTAACTCTCTAAGAGTAAATTGACAAAATAAAAAGGTAATTTTGAAATTTCACATTACCCTCATAATATTTCGTAATTCCCCTGTATACTATGAATTGATCTTATGATTAATGTTGTCTTCAATAACGAGTGTTAATGTATATAATTGTTAACAAATTGTATGTCAATTAAGCTCAGCGTAATAGATCGTATTCAATAAGGAAGTCAGATATTACAAACTTAATTGTCTTAATTAATCTTTACTTTGTATGACTTTTTTGTAAACAAATCGGTGAGGCTGCTCGAATAATTCATACATTTTCTCATGCTTTTAATAAGTGCAAATAAATCACGTATATATATATATATATATATATATATATATATATATATATATATATATATATATATATATATATATATATATATATATATATATATATATATATATATAGAATGTCCGACGAATCTGTAAACTAAAACAATATTTCTGACATTGTTAGTACGTTAGATATCAACTGATAGAAGATGCAAAAGAAAACAAATATTGAATTTACATAATACAATAACCCATTAACCCTTACCCACAGATCCTTACAAGGAAACTTCCAATTATGAATCCTCTGTTTCAAAACCCTATGGTGCGTAGGAATCCAATTGCTGAAACCTGGAACAATAATCTGTCATGCCAAAGAAGATTAGAACAGTAGGAAAATCCTCGACAAAGTTCAGATGGTTTCTTGTTTATACATCTTTATAAAGGGTACACAGGTTATTGTAGATCACACATTTGGTAATAGAAAGATCATCCCATGGAAGAATGGAAAAGAAAATCAACTTCAAAAGTTCCAAGTATTTCCAATATTTAATACTCTTCTTTATTAGATTCAAGCGCCATTCTTAATCTTCTAATGCAGTCCATTGATGGATGGTTCGATGATTCGCGATATTTCCCATTATTCTCTATTTTTTGAGGCGTGTATTATCAACGTGTATTTATATCGTGTAGACCTTCCCATTGTCTGAGCATCATACATACACAAGCAATAAGAAGAAGAATGTATATTTCATATTAATATTAGAATACAAGTCGTTAACAGCATAGAAGGCACTTTCCAGTGAATATACATTAAAACTCTTACGAAATGCGCGAAAAGATGTTGATTTTAATTGGCAAATGATTGAGCATAACTAATTCTGAACTTGGAGTAGGTAGATAAAGATCGTGCTCCGCGCTCCTAAGTATATTGACCTTTGTAAAATAGGAGAAGCGTTCTAACAGATTAGGCAAATGGATTCAAGAAAGAATAAGAAAGAAGGAGTCAATGTATTTTGAAAATTCCAAAAGAGTCTTGGCAGTGAGTCTTACTGTTTAGTCTGAGTAGCTTTTGTAGCTTGAAGATTCGCTCAAATTGTGTCGCTCAATGCGTATCTCAGAAAGGAAAGGGCGTATCGGAGATGTGACTCAAAAAAGGCATTATAAACTTTTATAAAGATTGATGAGAATTGTCTACAACAAACTCTGAGAATTTTACAATTTCAACGACGTTAATGGTAGTGTTATTTAATATAAAAGGCTACGTATTTTCATATGACGAAAATTTAGTTCCAGAAAGAGATGAGGTCACTAGATATGATCCTAAGAAGTGTCGTTACATCGAAAAGAAACTAGTATCATCTGTAAGAGACATATTTCACTGTTGATGTCTAGATAGAGGCGATGTTATTGATAAACAGAGAAAACAAAATGGGGTCTAGTACTGAGCCTTGAGGCATTCCACATTCTATTAGCTTGCAAGAAGACATCGTGGTATCAATCTGTACAAGCTGACTTCTGTTGGTGAGGTATGACTTAAACCATGCGTGAGGTGTTCCTCTGAACCGTAGTATCGCTATTTACTATTTGGAATCATAGAAATTGAAAAATTCAATACACTCGTGGGTTCCTTCCCAGTTGAAACCTGGTATTTTGATATGACTAGATCCAAAAAGTGTATGGATCTCAAACAATCGATTTAGAAACTAATAGAAGAGGAACTGTTTGAATTAGTTTTGATAGAACTTATATATTTAAAGGATAATTTTATAACGCTTGCTATGCAAACGTATTTAGTGCTGATTTCCTGATATTGACTATATATTTTTCGTAATTGAAAAGTCATCAATCATCTTTTGGATCAACGGATGTAGCGTTTCAATCTATTTATACTTTTATTATTATGATGCAAATAATTATCGTTGATCTATTGATATTATTTTCCTTATACCTCATGTAACAAAATACATAACTGTTCAATGAGGAAATTCCATTTTTATTATTGGAGGAGATACCTTATCGCCCCTATGTCTTTCTAGAATAAACCTCGGGCATTCCGGAATCGTAAGTAATCATACATCCTTAAGGCCTGATGTATATATCTGAGAAAGATACCGTCATTACTTAATTAATTATCTCACGATTACTAATTGCTCATCTAAAACTTTATGAATAATCTGAAACATTGAAGTTGCGGTCAACTGATAAAATGTAGTTGTTGTGTACACTAAGAAAAAATATTTCACTACTACAGCCTTCAATTTATATCCTTCGATTCTATAGTACTGAAATGATTCTAGAAAATTTTATTTTATCGTTGTATATGAAGTGAATTATCTTTTTTTTTTCGTGTATATATTAATCAATTACTAATTTGCTAAAACAAGTGAATAATTTTTCAAATATAGATATTATCAAATCCTGCAATTTCCACAAATATAACATTTATAATAATTGATTTTATTTAATGTAAA
This sequence comes from Diorhabda carinulata, assembly GCF_026250575.1. NCBI lineage: Eukaryota > Metazoa > Arthropoda > Insecta > Coleoptera > Chrysomelidae > Diorhabda > Diorhabda carinulata. The sequence continues at coordinate 17,460,461 of NC_079472.1, forward strand.
TTGTTTGATTAGTTGAATGTTGTTGAATGTAAAGGAAATTGACTTAGAAAACAGACAAAGTCTTAATAAAAATAGAGAGAAGCAAAAAAAGTAAGCTTGAGCTCAACTTTTCTTCTTCTTCACATGCCGTCTTCTCATTTAAGGTTGGCGACCATGTTTTTAAATGTGTCTCTGTCCCTCGCAACAAGAAACAGCTGAGCTGAGATTTTTCCATTCTCTTTTAAATGCTGAATAATTAGAAATATAAAAATCCCTTTATGACTTAAATTTTCTTTGTCTATAACTGGTATTCCCAATTAGAAGATTCAGATCTTTAGTGGCTATTAGTTTTCGTTTTATTCTGCTTTAGCTTTTTATTCGATAGTGATGAACATGGTTTTTCATTTGTATCTTTTGTTCGAGTTTCTATTTGCTGCAAAACAGAAATGTTTGGAATTTGGCTTCTTCTTCTTCTTCACATGCCGTCTTCTCATTGAAGATTCGCGACGACGTTTTTAAATGCGTCCTGCCGATGCCTTTTCCCTCTATTCTGCACTTCATTACGTTCTGTAGCAGTAAGTATTTGTCGTTGTGTTCGAGCCACATCTCAAATGCTTCGAGTTTTTTGATCATTTGAGCTTTCAAGATTCCAAGTTTCTACTCTGTACAGCAGTACTGACCACACATAACCTTCCATGAATCCTATTCTGACGTGGAAGTTTATATTTCTGCTTAATATTTGTAAAAAGCTTTCTAGTACTTCGTCGTTGGTGATTCTGTCAGTCCAGGGTATCTTCAGGATGCGTCTATAGAGCCATATCTCAAGTTTTTTTGATCTTTTGAGCTTTCAAGGTCCAATTTTCCACTCCGTTCAGCAGTACTGACCACACATAACCTTCCATGAATCCTATTCTGACGTGGAGGTTTAGATTTCTGTTTAATAATTCTCGACAGCTTCCTAGTACTTCGTCGTTGTTGATTCTATCAGTCCAGGGTATCTTCAGGATGCGTCTATAGAGCCACATCTCAAATGCTTAAAGTTTTTTCCAGGTTTCCACTTCGTTCATCAGTACTCAATTCAAAGACAGGAAATTTCAAGTACAGAAAATTAAATAAAACATCAATATGAGAATTTGCTGAAAATAAAATCAAAGAACTAGAAGACGAGTAGGTGAAAACATTTCAATAGAAGTGAAAATAACCGAGAAAAAAGTACAAGAAGTTGACATAAACATAAAAGTCATCATAGGATGAGTATGAAAAATACAGAAATTATCCAATATCCAGCTAGAATTCTTCAATAAATAATAATAAAAGAAAGACTAGAAAGTAATCTGGCTAATAAAGAACTGCATTATCAGTTTGTCTAGATTTTAGCACTTAAAAATAACCTATACTCCATCAAAAATAAAGAAACACGTTTTTAGAATGTAAAGTCAGTATCGTACAACTTCTTGGTGATTTATTTGGAGATAGCCACTGTGTTTTGCGTTTTGAATTATCTCCACAGATCAACCGAACAAAAACGTCTCTGTTTGGTGCCTTCGAACAAATTAAAAGGGATCCAAATACCTGCTCTGCTTATTTGTCTAATATAATGTTAATGTCATTGAATAGTCCTTCGTTCCTGAATTATTTGACATAAATATATTTCCACTTTGGCGTTTATAAATATATAATATGCTTAAATGAACATGTATGCAAATAATTTTGGTATCAATTTATAAAACAAACACCCAATGCCCGATCTGTTTTTGGGGTGGCGGTGTTTAAAGATGCATCATATTTATATAGTGGCATAGAAGCTTTGGTCAGACGTTCTGAAAAGTTTGTGGGAATAAAGTATTGAAAAATAATCACAATTTTCTTATTTATAACCTCTATAGATAGAAGACTAATCTGGTGATAGCACAGCTTCTCCAAAAGGACTAAAACTTAAACAACATTACAGGCTGATAGGAAAGAAATCACAACTCTTGTCTTGATAACAAATTACTTATATATGAAGTTATCTTCAAATCAATTTGGTCTTATGGTATACACCTCTGAGGCTCCGCTAGTAACTCAATCATTGATATCAATTAGAGGTATCAAAACAAGATGGTACGTGAAAGCTCCGATTGTTAGGTATAATGCCAAGTAAATTAGCAAGAAGCCTTTTAACTTCCCTGTCTGAAGAAAAAGCTCAGATCTTCAGCCTTCTCACTAGGTTTCTACTAGACAAGATTTTTTTCAATTGATAATTTTTGGTAGTATTGTGAAGAAGAATTTTCGCAGATAAACTCCCTACAAGTGAGTTGATTAACTTACTTGTGTAAAATGAATTAACCTCTAGTCATTGAAAACACTTATTGTTACTTAGTCAGATTGTGTGATTAAAGAAACAAAACAAAAGAAGAAGAATTAGAAGAAGAGAAAGTAGAGGATTTTGTAAAAGATAACAAAGAAATACAAGAAGATAACTCAGACACGGAACAGAGTTCAAAGAGTTTCATAGTTCATTTTACTGAACCTAAAGTAACTGAGATAGACTTAAAGTCTGATATAATTCTATGGAAGTACTTCTATAACTTTGAGATTATATAATAAATTGTCTGATGTAGTAACTATTATATTGTCAACCATAGACAAATATTTAGCAAAAGATAGTTGCGAGAACGAGATATAAATATTTCTGATGATATGAGTACCAGAAAAAGAGTTACACTTTGATGAAGAATCTCCAATTTTTCCCAAAATAAAAGTTTTGAGGCTTATTTTGTAGATAAAATATTTTTTTTTATTTTTTGTAATATAAATAGTGACCTTCATATATTAGAAAGTATAGGTGATGAACTGCAACCTCGTATTAGACCTTTTCTTATGATAATTACAGGGTTAATTAAAAAAATTGATTAAATGCACTGTAATTTTATAAATTTAAGCGAACCTTCAAGGTTATTTATTGTTATGATGAATTTTTTATGGTGTTTCCAAATTCATGATGATTCTTATATCAATTTTATAGAAATAAATTAAAATCTTTAATGGAATTGAGTTATCGAGCTTGTAATAACTGTCCAGTGTCAAAGTCCATAAACCTAATCAATTATTTATAACCAATGACAACTTAGTACTTCTTGTAATTCTTTCAGATCGTATCGGTCGCATTTAATATAACTCAAATATTGATTTTCTTTGAGATAGAATATATTCCGACAAAGATTATTATCTACTATCGATTTTGTCTCTATAAGGTTCCGATGTAATAGAATATGAATGGATTATTCGTTAAATCGACAGATACTTGTCAAATGTCGACCTTAATTGATAATAATTCTAAAGAAATTGATGTTCAATTACAGAAAATTAACGGACAATCTTCAAAAGTGGTCGAGGAATATAGAACATATTTTCTATGTAAGCGTAATTTCTTCTTCTACGAAGTTTTCCCTTACAAGTACGCCGTTCTTGTCCTCCAGTTCCTTACTCTCAGGTCACTAAATAGATAAACTAAATAAAATAGTGCGTAATTTGCGAAATAATCGTTTTTATTAAAATAATAATGATTCGTCGTTAAAAGCTAAGAATAATTGGTAAAACAAACAATCATACCTATCTATCTAACTAAACTCACTTTCACTTTGTAAAATTTTTGTCAAAAACTTTAGATTTTAGTTACAAGGTTTGCTAGTTATTATCGTCGCCTTTCTAATGGGACGTGTTTATTAATTGACACCAATTACACGTTTTTGATTAATCTTGGCTTATTAGTTTTTAACGATCTTCTGGTCACAATCGCGTGCCCAGTTTATGTTTTCCATCTTACAGTTGATCGTATACGTCTCCTCCTTAGAGTTAACTATTCCAGTATTCATGTGTTCTGGTTTGTTTTGACTTACAATACTAGTAGAGTGGTCTATTTTCTATTTCCTTCATTATTTTTGGCATTCTACTTCTATTAGTTGCCTTAATTCTATTTTATTTTGTCCAGGCTTATAAGCCACCTAACCTAACTCAATTCTTATTTTTTTTCTTGTTGCTGTTGTCATTGGCCATAGTTCTGCCTTGTACTGAATATTTAACCTATCTTCATCTTCATCATCATCTTCATATATAAAAAACTTGCTAAAGCAAATCGTTTGTGTTTGATTATCCAGCGCTAGTGATAAATCTAGAGTTCAACCCTCGTATTTCAGTTGTTGAAATGAGAGGATTTACCCGGAAAATTTGAACTTTTGGTTGACCTGAGTCATCTTGAGATGTAAAAAATAAACAATACAGAAATCCATCGAACCGTTTCCCACATTTGCAGACCACATCCTTTCGATTGCAAATATTTAAAATGCCTTTTATCAAAATCAATGAATGGTTCGTTAATTTCTAAAGAAGTGTTTAAAAATTTTTACACCGTGACCGGAGTAGGAACCAGAACGATTTTTTGCGTAATTATTGGTTGAAAAAGTTAACAAGAACGTCACATAAGATATTTTAGTTGAGAAAACTTGGAAATTCATCACCATTCCATATCAAAAATAAATTCATGGTTCTTTGAAATTACAAATATCGAAATTTAAATGAACACGAACGAATAACACGTACATTTGACATCAGGTTTTCCGCGAGGACCAAAAAGTCTAATTTGATCATTTGTAATGGGAGATTCCAAGCCCAAAGCCCAAAAAAGCAAAGGTCACCAAAAGCCCCATGTTATCCATACTGTTTCGCTTTCCAAGTGATCGATAAAAGATTTAACATCGACGATGAAATTAAATGTACGAACAATAAAACTAAATGAGGGAGCTGCAATTAGGTTTTCAGATATGGCAACACTGATGTGAATATATCAAATCTGACATTGTCATCATAAAATTTGATGGTAAACGTGCGATGGCTTTAACCATCAGCAGTGTGCTGATCAACTCGCTTTGATTTTTGGTGATGAAGTCAATCGTGGTCGTCCTTCATTCAGAATTAGCTGTTGAACGGTCAATTCTGAATGGTACACCAACATGTGTTTGCCAAAATTCAGGGAAACCGATCGCAGAAAACGAATCATACACCACCAAGACAATGCGAGCTCTCACAATTTAAACAAAGACGTTATGGCACTCAATGATTTCTTCTTATTCCCGCAGATCAAAAATAAATTACGAGGTCAAAATTTTACCTCACCTGAATCACATGTTTTGGAAAAAATTCATCGACAAACGGCATATACAATTATAAATATTTGTTTTTCTTTGTCTGTTCGAAAATTTAAGTATCAGTCCTCGTATATGTTACTAAATTTGTGGATAATAGTACAACGATGAAATACTTTTATAGGCTTATTCTAATATAAGGACTGTTTACAAATAAATTGTTTTCCTATCATATTGTATTTGTTGAAGGTTCCTCGTACGATGATGGAACTTTTAAATTAGTTAGACACGAATTTATAATCGATTATCCTGAAATGATTCACAGACCGTTCAATGGACGTCCTTGTTTCTTATGAGAATCTACAATATTGTTACATAAATCAAGAAAAGATTGTTTATCATCACGCTATTTTCGTAGTACGTTTTTTGAATACAAATAATTTGTTTTTATATATCCGTATTCTTTTAATTATTTGAATAGTTATAAAAATATATTTATAATATCTATATTTATACTATTTTTCGAATATATGAGAAGAAACTAATAAATTCCTGTTTTATTATACTATAACCAACTAAAAAGGAAATTAATCAGTTCCAATATTTGTAAATATAGTTTCAATTTAGTAGGTGTGAAAGCTGCATGGATTGAACAGATTTGAAAGAGATTTTATCTAATAAAGTTTAAAAACTGAGAAAATTTGCCATGAGCTACGAAGCAGTAATAACATCCTCTCGGTTTTTGGATCTAGAAAATAAATCATCCGATATTTAAGATATTATTGTCTCTGTTTTATGGCATATTTATAAAAAAAATATGGAAGCATTCAGAACATTTTTACCAAGCAACAAACGAAATTTTTATATTTTTTTGTTAATCTAGATAAAAAACTGGCATTGAAAAAAATTTCATTAATGTCTTACACTGTCTAACGCGCGTTTCGATAACCAAATTATCGTCTTCAAATACTGAAGAAAAACTATAATCTATTTACTTGATTAAATTATTCTAACCTAAATTTTCTAAAAACAATTCCAAAGGGAAAACCTTAACACCCAAACTGTAGTGTAAGCAGTAAGGAATAGACCTGTCCATATTTAAACTTTTGGCTGGCTCTTCTCAATTTTTCGGCTCATACATATTTCAAATGCTCCTTAAACCAGACATTAACAGATCTTTTAATTTGTCCAACATACTTCCTGTCACAATAACTACTGTTAATTTAATAGATAACACCCCCAATCTTATATTTTATCATTGGGTATACCCAATAATTGTTTTAATGTATTGCTGGATTCATAAACCAACTTTGTTAAAAATACCAAAGCGAAAATTTCTTCTTTTTAATTTTAATTTTGGAAAAAGGTGGTTTCATATAGAGATTATATAAACTGACGGTTAATTAACATATCTACAAGTCTCTTATCATAAACATGGAGTGCACTGAAGACGTTTAGTACGAAATAGGCAGGTAAATTAAATAGGTTTTACTTCACCTTAGTGTAGTGTCACCAATGGTACCAGAAATTCCAATTTAACCTAACCTAACCTTAATTGAATCTAACCTAACAAAACCTAAACCCCTACACCACACTCAATTCTCTTACTACCACTAAACCCAAGCAAGATATTATTTTGGGGAGATTTTCAAATTGTTTCTAAGTTAACAATGAGAAGAAAACCTTAAATTAATCATGTAACTGTTAAGAATTTAGATAACTAACTACGTATTGACGCTTTAAGTATTCAAAATGTTGTATTCTTTGAATCATATTTCGGGTCGAGAGTGTATTGGTGCAAACAAGATTTAAGCAAGTTTGGTCTGGAGATCTCGGAGGTCAAATCAATAAACTTCCACGTCCTATCCACCAATCAGGGTATGTTTTGTCTAAAAAATGCCTAACATATAAAGAAAATACAGGACAACCATCATATCATAACAAATGGCTAAAAGAAGTGGCAAATCATTTCCTAGAAAGTCTAAATATCTTTCATAAATGGAAAGAGATATTGTGATTTTTTGAAAATTATAAAAAGTCATCTAGTTTTTCATTTTTACAATAACTTGCTTCTATTAAACCACAACTTCGCTATAACAAATCAACTTTCACAAATACAGTGGTGCCACGGTTTAATATATTATTCGGTTGTAAAACTGCTACCATTATATTAAGGACAGCAAATTCAAGCTTGTCTCGCATGTTTTAACCATTTTGTTGGCTCTGCAACATATACTGACTTAATGAAAGGAACCGGCAGTACCATCATCAAATGCCATCTAAGTTTAATATACTCCAATATTTGGCAGTAATGAGAAAATATTAAAGCAAGTCGATGTTCACTGAATACCACCAACACTAGTTCAGTTTACCATGAGTCTCTGAAGACAAGTTAACTTGTTTATCGAAACCGACAGTGTAATTGTGAGTGTTGGTGTAGTGCTATAAATAAATAGTGTGTTCAGTATGAACATCGCCAACGGTACCAGAAATTCCAGCTTAGTTTTAATGACTCCACGGTCAACGGAACAGTACAGGTACGTGAAACTTAGGATTCAGATCAGATTGGTAAGTGCTGATATTTGGTTTCTTAAAACAAGCCGTAGGATAAGTGTTTTTCCAGGTTTTATCAAAAATGCAAGAGCATGGATTCGTGAGTTTGTAAGAAGGAAATGGCTGGATCTAGAAATTAAACATCTCTACAGTAAACGAAGTATTCTTGAAATAGAAGCATACTTACAAAAAACTAACACATAAATTAAGCGGTTTAGAATTTGAAATCTGGTGTGAGGTCATTGTTCCAAAATTTAAAAAGAAGATGTCTGTTTTAAGTAAGAAATTGAAGAAGTTGAAACTGAAGCCCAAGAAAATTTCTTTGAAGCCAATCAACTTTGTGGAAAGCCTTTCTTCCTAGACGTTTTACAGAAAAGAGATGGAGTTGTTGAATAACGGTTTGGGTTTTGCTGTTACAGGCGATGGCGATCTCGGCGAATTGATTGGATATATTGAAAGTTCCATTCAGTATCTTCCTCAAGACGCTAGGAACTTCGTTTGATAGGCGTGCAAAAGTCAAATCTTTAAAAATATATCTAATAAGAATAAAAAACCAAAATCAGTCAGCAAAAAAGATCTGAATGCTGTCAGGAGTTTGAAAAGGAAAGATTGTTTCTACTTGAAAGCAGACAAAAGAAACAAGATTGTTGTAATGGACTAGAAGGACTATTTCGAGAGAGTGGGCAACTTAATCAAGACAGGAACATACCAAAAAAAAAGAGTTTACCTTCAGTCTCTGAAGTGTATTCAGTATGAATATCGCCATCTAGAAATTCCGACTTGAGTCGATGTTTGTTTTATTTCAATTGAATTTTGCTGTGATAAGAAACCTGTCACATTAGCTAATTTCTAGGCTTTATATTAATTTTAAAGATGTATTGTACATTAAACTAATAAAAACGGTGGGAAATTAACAATATAGCGATATCTATATCCATTAGAACAAACATCGACGTGTTTCAATTTTGTTTTGAAATATAAGGGATACCAGCAAATATCGGGGTTTACTGTTTCCTATCATCCACCCTGTACAACAGTTATCAGTTATTTAAAACTCGTTTTATATATTATTCTTCAATTTCTTATTTCTTAGACCTTTTAATATGTTTTAATGTAACTAATGCTTTTGATTTTAGGTCTCTTCTAATTCAAAATTAGTTTCTTTTATAATTTTTCAAAGACAAATGAAAATTTGACGTTTCGACTTTTTAGTCTTCATCAAAATATGATATTGACACTGACAATTTGCGGATTTATATCAATCGATAGATGATTTTCTATTATTAGATTCCGTTCCAAGAATTTTGATTTTATTCTTATTTTAATACTGCAGATGTAGGTGATTGTTATAAATCCGCAGTGTCAATATCATATTTTGATAAAGCCTAAAAATCGAAACGTCAAATTTTCTTTAAAAAATTCCAAAAGAATCTAGTTCTAAGTCAGAAGAGACCTAAAATGAAGAACATTTAGTTGCATAAATATAAATATATGTTTAATGTTAGCCTAAAAAACGAAAGATTTAAGTATTTTCGTTGACCTGAGTGATGTTTAGCATTGAAATTTTTCGTCTGCGCCTTGTAGCTAAGACCACCATGAATCTTTCATCCCGTCACATAAATATCGCCCTTCTTAAGGCCTGTTTGTAATTGAAAACATCAAAATCCTATTATGCGATTCGCGGTATTATACTTGGATGAATTTTAGGAACCAAAAAAGCCTAAGGATATAGAATCTTGATAAAATCGCGTATCCGCTACTGTCAAATTTAATCCGAGACAGTTACAGTCGTGTCAAATTTCATTCGTCAAGCTCTCTCGTTCATTTCGATTCATTTTTTTTATTATTTCACAGGGATTGAATACACTTTATGAATAAAGTCTTATTTGAGAGCTTTTTCGATTTCTCAAACACAACGGAAGCTTTATTTTTATTTTTGGATGGTGCATTTACGTTAATATACGAGGAAAATTATACAGATGTGGTTTCTAGAAAATTTCGCACATGTTTACATTCTTACATTTTTTTCATTAATTATATGATTTATGACAATTTCGTTGAAAACGTTATCAGATGGCAAATTTCATTTTCATTTCAGAAAACTGACGATGTAAAATCTTCTATTTTGAATTCCTATATACCTAACCTTCATTCTGTGTGTGTATATTCCAATAAGTCACCATCAGAATCACTCAAAGAATCTATTATGTCTCTGAGATACTGGGGATGCTTATGTTCATAATTTATTCATTAATCTCAGTCCCATCAGAAAGTTTAGAATGTGGGATGGTTCTATCTGCCAAAAATATTCACTTTCTATTTCATTCTCTATTTCAGGCGTAATAATTTTGAGCTCCGTAGCTCTCGCACTTCCAGGGAATATACACCTCCGATCATAATATTAGGGGCACTTCGTAATTTGGAATTATATAATAAATTTTCTTGTTTCTGGATTTCATCGGTTGTTTATTGAAAGTAATCAAAATGAATAATTTGCTATGATTTTCGTTCAAAAAATTTCAAAACCTTTAGTAGCGAGTATTTCCTCCACTCAACCTAACCTAACCTAACCTAAACTAACATAACCTAGCTTGCAAACGACGAGGCATGTTTTAGATCAGGTTTTGGATCACATTCTACGGAGGAGTGTACCATTTTTGTACCAGTATGTCAAGAAGCTCTCTAGAATCTCTGGGAGGGAGTCGTGAACCCCATCTCATCTCAAATGTTTCAATGGGAAGCAAGCAGGCCAAACAAATTACATTATTTGAACCTCGCCAAGATAGTCGGCTGCGTCCTTTCCAACAATCACCATGACTGGTACAACATGGTCTTCTAGAATTCCTAACTTCGGACTTCTAGAACCTTTCCAGTTAAGTGCGCAGTCACTCAACTGATCCTCCATTAAATGGAAGTCGATCGGCAATACACGCTTGAGCATATATTAGTAGCTCTTGTTCAAGAAGATAATCCAGCAGCATAGAAACGCTTCCTCACTGTCTACTCAGTTATATATACATTTCTCACTTTTTGCAGATGGCTAAGTTTGATTTTTTGGAACAATTTGTGATATTTATACCCTCTCTACTTTACCACTACACCAACTCTCAAAAATTATTTTCTATAACCTAGTTAACGTCTTCAGAGACTGAAGGTAAACAGATTTCTCGTTACGTATGTGAACTATTTTCAAAAATGATCTTTTTCTAGATTTGTGATGTACGATATCGATGACCTTTCAATCTATATCCTAAATACAGAGATTTCTGTTTAAAGGGGGTCATCTCATGTCTAAAATACGGTTATTTTTAAGAAATCGTTTTAAAGATACAGCAGTTAGAAGAAGGAGCTGTTGGCAGTCAGAGTCCGGGCCTATTGTGTACAGTAAACTTGAAACCTGACACCCTTTTATGAACATATAAGCTTAAACAAGTTCCTACAAGCTTAAAAAGGAATTTTAATAACCATTAAATATTTTACCGAAGTTATTTTAGTCTTGGTTTAACTTCGAAGAGCGCAACAACTAAAAATTATTTCTTTTCATAATATGTGGACGGTGAGGAAGTACGAGAGGAAATGTTCATTCTGATGGTAGTGGAAATCGTTTTATCACCCAAAATGAAAAGACATTTACATCAGATTCGGCGAAAAAACTTCAAAATAGCATGAACATCGCTTCGAATTTCGCGTATTGCATTTTGGAGTTTGTTTTTGAATTCGCTGCAATTTCTGAAATGGTAATATCCAAAAATTGTAAAAGTGATGTGTCTATTTCGCAAAAACAGACAATTATAAACTCAGACCGATTCATCGAGAATACATTTACAGTGATGCTATTATTAGGAATTGTTCACGAAGGAATAAAAATTTTCTGCAGCTTCATGGACATATATTTGGGTATTGCAAATTCAACTTATACTGCACTATTGAAAAACTGGAAAATATTTATATTATCACATCTTCACTGTATGAACCTTTATTATCATTCGCAACAAAAAACTATGAATGAAGAAGCATAAATACTACAGGTTGAATTGATTGTGTCAGGAGCTCATACATTGATTGGAGATACACCGGAAAAGTTTCGGATGTCATGGTTATGAGTAGCTTTTATGGTAAATGTAATAAGTGGAAAAAGTAAAAAAAACGTATCCTTTGAGTACGAAATGTGGTATTAAATGCATGTAGATGAATGCACCATAGAAATAAGCACTATCACACAAATGTTTTGAGGTCTTTGAACAAAAATGTCTTAAAGTATCTTACATATATCGGCGATAGTAACAGTAAACTATAGTAACCAAAAAAGAATGTGAGGGCTACGTAGAAAAGAGAACGAGTTGAGGAATTGGTGGAGAAAGACCAGGTAAGTTATTCAGAAACAACGAAATTCTACGGATTAGCTATTCGATGTCTTCCACATTGGCTTGAAGATCTGTAAAAGAAAGTTTGGGCAACGTACTACCACAAATGTTCTGAAAATGAAAATCCTCAACATCATTTTTGTACAGAAGGCGAAGACAGTTTAATCACAGTAAACTACCAGAAGTACAAGTAGCTATCAAACCTGTTTTCGAAGATTTATCGAAAGATGAGTTATTAATTCGTTGACTAAGAACAGAGACACAAAACTATAACGAATCTTTGAATTCGTTGATTTGGGCTTTTGCTTCTAAGCATCTCCAATCTGGCCGCAAGTAATGTCGATTATGGGATGTCCTCTTGGCCGCGAGGCTTATACTTATGTTGAGAAACGTGATGAAACGTGATGTCGTTAAACAAGACAGGATTGACTCAAAAGCTTTGAAAGATTTGCAAGAGAAGGAGGCTTAGTTTTAAGCTGACTTGAAACTTGAAAGGAGTTTTTCTCAAAACGGTGTTTTTCAAACTTTCCTCCATTGTATCTCAAAAATGGCTTGATCGAATGACTTAAAAATTTGTGGTGCATTTCTTTTTTCAAAAGTTCAATTTTTGGTTTATTCATTTGATAATAAACCATTTCGTGTATTTAGGCTTACAAACGCCGCGATTTTTTTTGTTTAAGGTAAGCCAATCAGGCGGAATCGCAGAGGAAGTGCGAGTCCATTTTTTCGAGGGGGGGGGGGGTGTTCAGATGTTCTAGACAATATTTTTATATTATAATTCATATTTATACTGTCAATATATATGTTGATAAATGATAATAAACTTGAATTGTATCTATTTACTGGTCGTAGAAAAAAATCCTAAAAAACAGACCGTCATCCCCTTAGAATATGTCGAAAATAAGCTTTGCCTCCTTGTATAAACTGTTATTTATATGAAGAGAATTGAAGAGAAACCAACTTGTGACAATAAAAAAATCGTAAACTAGTTTATTACGTAAATTTTCCGGTGTTTTGAGTTATTATTGCTTTTTATTGTTATTGTAAGTGTGACTGTTGGTGCAGCCGCCACTGCAGAAGTGCATCATCTTTTAAGTTCTCACTTTTATTATCGCAAGAAAGAGTATTAAACGAACCATTCGAAATTTGCACTCTAGACAGATAATTACCAGAGTTATTGAACGAGAAAGATTCCTTGCGCGGGGATACCAACATGTGTGCACATCAACAACAAAAAAATATGAACGCTTTGATGTGCATTGACAAAAAATAATATGGCCATCATAAACACAATATCCTGTTTTACAATCTATTTCGAAAAATAAAAAGTTATGGAATACAATATGCAGTCATGTAGGTCTCCGCTATGGATTTATTCCTTTATTTATTATTTTTTCAATTTCTTGTCGGGAGATACCACAAGAGATACTTAAAGAATAGAATACTTGTATGGTTTGACAAAAATATAGTTTAGGATAGTTTAAACACAATGTAATTCAAACTTTTATCATAATTTTTGTTAAATTCTTTGATAAATATTAATAGAAAAAAAAATTTTGTAGGTAGCTTAAACATTTTAGTAAGGCCGCCATATTACTTGTCCTAAGTACATATAAAATAAACTTGGAACATATGATACAAAGTAAATACAACAGTTATTCGGTTATTATTAAACTTTGATTAATCTGAAACCTGGTATATATGACGAAACTGGTTACGAAAAAGGGTTTTATTATAAAAATTATTCGAATATACTTCCCTCTCCTCGCCACATACCTTTCCATACGTTTTTTCCATTGATTGAAGCAGTGCTGGAAGTCTTCTTTGAGTGCCTTTAGAAGCTTTGCCGTTTTTTACTTTACCGCTTCTATCCACTCGAAATGGGTCCCTTTCGAATCAGAATTTATATTCGGAAACAAAAAAAGTCACACTGTGCCAAATCTGGCGAGTACGACGGGTGTTCGAGCACTGGAGTGCGCTCACTGGCCAAATACTTTTTCACAGATAGCGCGTTATGGGCAGGTGCGTTGTCCTGGTACAAAATCGGGACTTTTTTTTACGAACTCGTTCTCGCAGTATTGCCAAAACTGACGAATAGTAAGTCTGGTTGACCCTCTGGAACCCATTCAGACATCAAGATACCGTTATTGTCGAAAAAAACGATGAACATTGCCTTGAATTTTGACTTGCTCTCTCGGTACTCACTAAAGCGCTTACACCACTCAAAAACACGCGCACGAGCTAGGGAATTATCCCCATAAGCCTATTGCATTAATTTATAGTGCTCAGTCGAAGTTTTTTTCAATTTAACGAGAAATTTGAGATTGATAAGTTGCTCCACGAGAAAAAACCGCTACTGCACAAATATTACGATGGTGACGGAAACGTGTTTTGAGACGTGTATAGACAAGATATTTAGATACCCAACGCACTGCTCGTTTTTTACACCACCTGTCTAGGGCGTCTTCTAGACGCTTAGTCTCGTTATTTAATAACCGGACCTCGTAAATCATGTTTTGTGCCATAATGTGAAGGTACCACGTCTAAAACACCTAAAAAGTTTTGTTTTATGATGCCAAGGAATTCGAAAATACTAGAACAAATGTGAAATGTAATTATTTTTGTTACCAGGTTCATTATAATGTAAGAAGGATCAAAATTTAACTTAATTTCAATATTTTATGGGGACTAAGTGCATTTCGCTATCAATTTTTAAGGTGATTGTGTAATAATGTAAGAAAGTGTTTACCGGTAAGAAATTCAGCTCAAATGAAGAAGCAATTGCTGAAATTGAAGCTTATTTTAAGGCAAAAAAGATACATTCTTTTGCAAGCACGACATCGAGAAATTGAAGAAGCATTTGAATGATTATATTGCTCTTGAAGGAGTTTACATTCAAGAATAAAATCGCTTTTTAACAAAAAGTCACACGACGAGTGATGGTTAATTGATTTATTTTTCCATTTTTTAATCTATTTAGTCGTTGAATAGAATTATTTCGATTGTTTTCATTATTGGTGCTCTTGATTGATATCGTTTACGTCTTAATTTCGTTTTTTCATTGATTAAATCTCCCATTTCGTTCGAAATAATTATGTCCTTTTGTTCTTTATGTATTATCCCATGCAGCTTGTTGAATCTCCCGATATAATTCAAGAAATGAGTCTATTTCCTATAACAAAGCCAGTAACGGTTTAATCGGCTAATATAATAAAGCATGTTGTAGATGGTATTATTGAAAAGCGAGTCGGAGCCGCTTAGTCGTTATAATATAAATTCCACCCCCTTAAGGCTACTAGATTCTCGGCAACAGGTTCCAAAGTGATTGCTATTAACGATATCGTTTACTTATTGATTTTACCAAGAAGCAGTAATAATGTGGAAATAACTGTTATTGGAGTGAGATTCATTTTTCGATTTCTGACCCGCTTGTGAATAATCTTATCTCGCGATACGGGAACAACTCAACTGATTTATTTCTCGCTAAAGAATTTCAATAAAATAAATAAATACCAGTTAATTGGAAGTTCTTCTATTTACAAATGTAGAAGTTCAAAAGCGGTATCGATTGAACAGTATTAATGGACATTATTAGTTTTATTCAAATATTTAGAAAAATAATAAATAAAAATAATTTTTCAACAAAAAGACTACTATACATCAAAAAATGTGTTTATAATCAAATTTAGGATATTTATAGATGGACTTTTCAGAAAAAAATGTGCGACCATAATCTGAAACTACTAAATTAATATTTTTCCTATTACGAGGATATATTGAAAAATTTATATCCTACTATAGAACCAAACAAAATTTCAATGTCAAAATATTTTATTACTCAACATATTCTCCTCTTAATCGGATACATTTATTACAGCGAACCTGCAACATCTCTAGACCTTTAAAAAAAATTTTTTTTTACTCTGCAAACCAGACCTCCACACCTTTTATTACCTCCTCGTTGGAAGAAATTTCACGAACTTTTTATCTTTTTTTCAGTTGAGGAAATAGATGACAGTTGGACGGAGCTAAATCTGGTGGCGTTGTCATGTAAAAATACACCTTTGGATAGCTTTCCGCGTCTTTTCTCTTTAATTTTTTTCTGTAGAGTGGTCAGTAATGTCGAATAGTGATCTCCAGTTATTGTTTTGCCCTTATACAAAAAATCAATAATAATTACTCCATGGCAATTCCAAAAAACTGAAGCAAGAACTTTTCCAGCAGATTTTTGGACAGGAAACTTCTTAGGTCTTGGAGAACCAGAGTTTCGCCATTCCATCGGTTATTGCTTTGTTTTTAGATTATAGCCAAGTCTAATCCATAGTAACAATTTGGTTTAAGAAGTTTACATCGTTTTCAAATCGTGCACAGATCGAACGCGATGCTTCTACCCTTGCACTCTTTTGGTCAACATTCAAACATTTGGTGATCCATTTTGCAGCAATTTTTCTCATGTCCAAATTGACGTGAACTATATGATAAACGCGTTCGTATGAAATATTCAGTGCTTCAAATATCCGTTTTAGCCCAATTCGACGGTCTGATAAAATCATGTCATGAACTGCATCGATATTTTCGGGTACTGACACAGAAACTGGCCTTCTCGATCGGTCATCATCTTCAATGGAAAATTTACCTCTTTTGAAGCTTGCAGTCCAATTTTTCACGGTCGCATACGTAGGACATTCATCAACAAGGTTATTAAACATATCTTAGTAAATCTAGCATCGTTCGCGGATCAAATTCCGAATCCTTTTAGGACCGATTACATGCACAAGTTAAATAACTCAATTCACAACTTTGTATAAACTATTTATTAACATAAAGTAAAAATATATAAACTAGTTTCAATAATATATAATCGTTAGATGTCAAGACTATTAAGAACATATTATGCGTGTATTCGCTCTCTCAAATACTAATCCTATTGTATACAAAACCTATAATTAATTATATTTATGGTTGTTAGAGTCACATCAATACAATTTTTTGTAAAAAACGTACGGAAATAGGTATTTTTTTTTGAATATGTTCAGAGGTGTCCCCTGAATGTAAATCCAAGTGGGCATCATGGGAGGGGGCTTCACTTGAGCCACCATCATGAAAAACACGTTGTAGGAATCATTATTGTAGATAATAATATTTTCCATCTTTTTTATTTGAACTTTTTTTTGCATAATGCATAGGTTTTTAATTATAGCGCTCCAAACTTTTTTCAATATGGTTTTTGCTAAATATTTAGTTACGCTACATCGTAAGAATTGTTATTCTTAATATTATTATTATTATTAATTGTATTATGCATTTTATATTGTACAGTATTATTTTATGTTGTATATTATAATACCTATATTATAATATTAAAAATAATTTCTTTTTCAATAGAAGAATGTGAGAGTTGGTGTTCAATTTGAATTTTTTATTTTTTTAAATTTAACGTAAATCTGAGTTTTTCGAAAAATCGCTAAACCGTTTCAATTGTTGTCGAAATCACTAAAAGAAAAAGAATTTTACGAATGTTACTTCAAAAAAACGGGCTCAGACATTTGTTGTAATATAAAAAGTGGCGCATTATTTTACGGGGCGAGTCTTATTTTTTTCGATGTCGACGGAAGACTGACGCCTCCGCCATATCCGAAAGAGACGAATCGAAGGTTGAGTCTTCTTCGATTTAGTTTCCGACCAGCTTTTCGGCATCCGCAGGCAGCTCCGCGATTTTTGGTGCATTTGCACGATATTATTTGTAACAGACTCGAGCCATAGCATTTCGAATTGCTCTATAATTCAGTTACCATCATTTTTAATTTATCATTGAACTTTAACTAAATATTTAGCAAAATTCATATTGAAAAAGATGGAAAATATTATTATCTACAATAATAATCTGTACAATTTTTGTCCTACGAGGCGCTGTCCGCGAGATATTTAATAAAACGTGTTTTTCAAGATGGTGGCTGAAGTGAAGCCCTCCACCATGACGCCCACTTGTATTTAAATTCATTACGTTTTTTTAAGAACCTACTTTTTGGCTCTTGGACTACTCGTATAAGTAATTTCATAAGTTAATGGAACTTCAAGTGTCTAAGGGACATATGGAATCGCTTAAGTAAGACATTGGTTTCGTCAGGGGACGGTCAGTTAACAATAAACTTTAACGAATACAATAGTAAGTAGAAATTAGAATAGGATATATATGGTTAACAGATCTTAAACCAAGAGTGGCAGGATAATTCGCAACTCAGAAATGTCGTTCGCGTGAGTCACGAACAATAATTTTCAGTGTGCACATGCAATCGGTCCTAAGATGCTTCGGAATTTCACCCACGAACAAAGCTCTTGATATTCTGAATGCTTAAGTTGACAAGAAAGTACCACCTTGTATAATCGTATAACTACATTGAAAATTCAATTTCATTCAATACATCAATCAGTACGATTTTTAAAACTGTCAATACCAGACAGTAATCGACAATAATGATAAGTTATACACGTTGTAGATATTGTATTGTTAGGATGCGTATTGACAGGACTCCGAGTCTCCCTTTTTCCCGAAACGTTACGTTAATTCCAGGAGAAAAATCAGACTTGATTTATTTTCCAAATGACATTTTGTGACAAAATAAATACTATAAGAGGGGTCGACGTATTCCAAGTAAATATCAACATGGCGAGGGTGAGTCGACGACAAGAAAGTGTCTTCTATGAATGGAATTGTTGAAGTGTACAATCCTATTATCACATTGACGTTACAGACTGACGAAAAGATTTTTCTATATCGAATTTATCTCATGAAACACAATTCGATTTTATTTTATCTTTTTGGTTAAATTCAATGTTACAGATAAAATATATCGTATTGGTAAAGAAATAATTCGGTACTCCCTTTAAACGCGCGAATAATTGGTCTAATGGACTAGACAAACAGTACTTGATGAAGAATATGAACCCAAATTAATTGTAGCAGCTGGTTTATAATTCATAATAGGATTATGACCGGGACCAGGATCATTAAGCACACTGTGATAAACTTGTTGTGCCCCACTTGAAATTTTCGTAAGCCGATTGCTTGACAAACCAATCAAGTACTTTGAATTTAACCTTCAAACTACCATCAAACTATAGGGCTTCCCCAAGTGCTTGGACCTCGTTTTTGAAGAGTGCCGGGCAATCACAGATGACGTGGTCTCTTTAAGTGCAGCAGTTGATTGATAAGGCAAGTTTTAGTCCATCTATGTGTGCCTTAGCTTGTTTCATATTTCCGCAGAGCCAGCATTGCAAATAGAATGTTGAGAGACGCAATTACAATAAGTTGGATCTTGGAGATAGTTGTTGTTGCCAAACCGACGACATTTAAGCTCCAGTTTCAGTTCATCAATGTAACGATGAGGGATCTTCCAGTGAAGGGACCTTTATATTCCATTCAAGATCTATAGACAGGCTACTTTTTAGTATTTTTTCTCTTTGTCGTTATAGTAAAGGTTGTATTAGATCTAGTTGTTCATATTTACTACTTACTAGGCTTCTGGATTCCAAGTAATATTCCAGAAAGTCTGTAGATACATACCAATGTGTATTCACCACTGCACGAACCTTTTATTGAATTGGGATCTCTTGAGGATAGTAATACGTTACTGAAACAACCCCAAAGTTCTATACAATGTGTCTATATGGATTTTATCATAATCTGATAAATTAGAAATCAATTTGTTTTTTCTTTATCCCCGAATTGGATATTATTATACAGATTTATTGTGAAACTGCCAAAATAGTCACAGTCAAGAATTGCTTGAAAATGGAACCAACTCATAAAATATGTTAAATCAGCAGCCCATTCAAAGGCAGTCTTCAATAAGTACTGGAGACGTATGATAAAGCTACTTTGACTTTTATACTTCTATTTAAATTTATGAAGAGAAATCTAAAATATATAAAACAACGCCCTCTACAAGTCACGTTGCTAATTAAATAAGCATTTTTTCATAATAAGGTTCCCACTCTCCCCTATCTTTGATTTGAAGAGGTGGACTAAAACTTGTAGAAAGAAAAATGTGTAGAAAAATTTTGCCTCTTTAATTTTATATTTTAAAAGTTTCTCACCTAGTACATGGGAAGTTGTTGAAATATTTTAAAAATTTTTTCACACTTTTATGTTGATGCTGATCGATTTCGATTCTAATTATGGAAATCCTTCGAAGTTTATAGTTATCAACGGCGAAATTAATACTGTTATAAGTGTTCACATTAAAATTTCTATTTAATTTTATGTACTGAATGTACACATTAAAGTAATCATTACTCGCTGGTTGATGAGTAAATTTTTTGTTATTGTTTGCTGGATTCCAATCAAACAAATCAGTGAGAACTTCCTGCATAAATTGCTAACGTTTATCAACTTTCATATAAATTATTAAACGGACGTCCTACACAAGGTCGAATTCAAAACATGAATTTACACACAATGTGCAGAAAAAAATTGAAAGTGACTCATAGCCAGCACTTCGTGAACTTGAAACAAGTCGATAATTGGAAGATTGTAATTTATTTTTGTGGTTTTCTAATCATTTTCAATTATATATTTTTTTCTATGATTTATCAAATCAATTAAAATTTTCATAATTTGTTTATTGACAGGTAAATATACCTATTGATAAATACACGTTGTAGTAAAAGTGCTCCACACCAATCAAATGATGTATGATTTATATTTATACATTTCTTTCAATAAAATCAATGCAATTATGTAATTAGTGCGAAACATAAAATAACACTAATGCTTCTTATAGTTACGACTATACTGATTTGTTTACGGAAGCGAAAGGCACTGTAGTCTTATTTTCAATCTTCTGTTCAGTTATATACATTTTTTCTTTTTTTGCGTCAGATTATGTTGGCATCACTATCTGATCTAACTAACCAACATCTTAGTCAACAGCGTCTTTAGATTTGTTACACGAGGCCCGTTTTTTTTTCAACCTCAGATCGCTCCGTGCAGACGCTACGGGAAGATGCGCTGTAGGCGACTGCGAAGCTCTCGTACTACACACTCCGTCATTGTTGACATTGAAGCGTCAGTCGGCGTTGTGCTACAGCCATTATTGAAGCTTCCACCCAGTATGAATTTCTACAGGCTGAAGGCATGAGTGCTGCAGAAATCCAAGGGAGAATGAGTCCTGTGTATAGGGAAAATTCCATGAGAGATTGGGTTGTGTGTGAATGCAATATAATGTTTGAAGATGGCCGTACTGATGTGCATGATGAAGGGAGTCAAGGACGCAAATCTGTAGTTTCAGATAACTTGGTTCAACGAGTTGACATAATGGTTAAAGAAAACCGCAGATTCACCATTACTGCTTTGTCTAAGGAATTTGCAGAAGTTTCAAGGTCAGTTTTGTACTATATTGTTATTGAACGGTTAGGCTACATTGGAGACATCGAAAAGCTTGTCCACAGTTATGAAAAATGTCTCAATCCCTTCGGTGATTACGTCGAAAACTAACTGTACACCAATCTTTTGATAATAAAAATATTGTTTTATAAGAATTTGTCTTTTGTTTATAGCCTATCGGAGATTGAAAATAAAACACTCATGACATATACTTCAGCACGCACAAACCGTAGTTCATGTTTCGTGCCAAATTTCGTGTATACTTCACTGTAAGTTCTTGCTGCCATTTAAAATATTTCCGGGTTGTTATTATCAAATTTAGTTTCTAGTAAACAAAAATCGAAATATTATATTCAATGTGCAACGTCAAGCGTTTCTTCAACTAATATTGGAAATACTTTGGTTGAATGCTTCGACAGGCGTCACTAACGAAGCAGAGTGATCATTTTCAAATAGAATGCGCGAATCAGTTGCATTTAATTTAATTCATTGAACAGTTATTTCGTTTCTTCTATGACTAGAATTGTTCTGTTCAATATTATAGAGCCGTCAATAAATTTTCTATCAATGTAAAATAAAGCAATGAATATTTTAATATTCATTTGAGGTTACAAATTTTTTCTCGCGATTTCTTGATTTATTTGAGAATACAATTTTTTGTGATTCGTCTTTATATGTCCACATTACAGAGTTTTCTGAGTAACCCTGTAATAATTAATAAAGATATATCGATAATTATATTATTAAATAATTGATTATTAATAGTGATATCATCGATTTCCTATTAATGAAACAGGATTTGTTTAAACATGATGAGTAAATTTAAAACTAATCTCTGCAGTCGACATCGTTTTATCTCAACGTCAGGATCAAGAGATTTTATCCTGGTTAATTTTGAAGGTGATGATAGAAATGACAGGAGATGTATCACTATAAGATTTGTTGAAGATAAAGTTGTGGACGAAATAAATCTAAATAGACAATCAAAAACATGGTACCTAAAACGAGATAATCTAAACTGTTAAGCCTAATATAATGAGGACAATTTCTAAATAGCAAGGGACGACTAGTATAGTGCAGATCTCACAATTATACAGGGTGTTTATAATGTTATTTGAAAAGTTACAAAACAGTCAATGTATTTGAACATCAAACTTAACAATTTGCAATCTAGTTGACAGAGTAGACAGATTGGTACATTAAGATCATCTATACACCAATTTATCAGACGATTATTCCATTTATATCATATCTAATTAGTTGTTACCTCAACAAAATTGAACCAATTGAATATTATGCCTATTTTCAGATTCACACTGTACTATTATTCATATGGGGTTCCCGGAAGTGCTTTGCACGCTCTTTCCATAGTCTACGATGACCTATGTTATATATCCAATAACACCTAGGAAATGCACTCTGGTTCAACGTGAGCATGGCGTGGATAGTCTACGCATACCTCTTAGTCAGTATTTGGTTTTTTTACTGGTTGAGGGGGTAATCTCTAACAGCTTCGCATGTCTTCTGTAAGCCTGTATTTCCTCGTGGAAACCGCTTTCAAAGGGAATAGATTAGATAATTTGCTCTTCCTTATTGTGTCCCTCAATGAATGCTGATTGATTCGAGTTCCAGAATGGTAAGCTTGGCTATTCTTCTTCTGAGTTGTCTTGATGATCCTCTGGAAAGACTCCACCTACGTTTTTTTTTGTATAGAGTGAGGGTGTTTGAGCTCAATTCCATGTTCTTTGGATATCATTGAGCCTTGTTACCCTAAAGATGGTTTTAGCCCACTACAACCCACGTCACTCACGTCTCCTTTTAGTCTGTAATCCCCTGTGAAGGCATCAGTTGATTTGCTTTTTCTTATTGATTATTTTTCCTATGTCCACTAATCGATGCTTGTTGATCCGAATTCCAAAATGATAAGTTGCTGAGACGCATTTGGAGCTGAGGCTGCAGCCTTATTATCCTACCGTTGATCTCAGCCCCACGGGTGAGGGATACTGGGTTATGGGAAAAGTCTGAAAATTAGTTTTTGTGATATATCAGTTTTCAATCATTTCCCAAAGGCCTATAGTTGAATTAATATTTCGGTAGCTGTTCAATTTCCAATTCTATTTATTTCTAGAAGTAAAATTATTTAATACTATATGCAGCCGTGCTTCCAGATCATCTCAACGTCTTAATAAAATATTCCTGAACGTTTACCAGGCTATTTATCCACGAAGGAGATTGAAGAGAGTTGATTTTATAATTAAATATTCATAGCATCTTTGACCAATATTTGAATTGACTTTTTTCAGATTGCGAGAGGAAATATTCAGTCCAAATTTATTTTTGTAACATCATAAACAAATTTGAAAATAGTATATTTGTCTTATATAAGGTGTCTCCAGGCACTCGACTGAATAAACCAAAATTTGGGCGTCCAAAATCTTCTAGAACGAACGAAAATGTACAGTTCTGTTCGGTTTGTTTGTGACGAGTCTGATGATGTGGCTGAACGAATTCAATTGGTGCAACAATTGAATCCTCAAGATGGTGGTCTGAGTCCATACAATATTCGACTTTCCACGAGAGCGTTTTATCAATTTTTCTGAGATATTTAAACATTAACAGCTCAATTGAATCTCCACGAATAACCGAAGGGGAAGAGCAAAAAAGAACTTGATAGATCCAATGAAGGAAATGAGGACAAAACCAGTAAAAACTTTGGAAGAATTGATGAAAGTACGTAAATCAATTATTCGGAATCTGAATCTGCTTATAAATGAGGTACGAGTATTTATTCTTTCAACCTTCCTCCATTTACTTTAATCTCGATATTAATTATTTTTCGAACCCATATTTCATTTTCCTTTTTCAAAATGTCAAACGATAACGTATTCCTTGTAAGCGTATAATAACTTATGTCCCAGCTCGTTGTATTCAATAGATATTGTCAACACTATGTTATTAAAACCAACTACATACTTGCAAGATTACAATACGATGAAAAGAAACTGAATGTAATTATGCTAAATACTGTTTTATTAATATTTAATTAGAGGTCTCTGTAACACCTGTCAACCGAAGCCATTAACAGATGGTAGATCAGACACGATCATGTAACATAATTAATTTCTAAATTTGGATGTTGATATGATTGCAAATGGATTTATTACAAATTTAATGAATCAATACATATCATTGTTTGAGTGTTTCATTCACGTGAATGAATACATGAAGCTAACATGGATTAACATTGACATGTCAGATTGACAAAAAATTAACAACAAAACGTAAAAACTTGTTTTAAAACTAACTGATATTGCCATCTTCTACAACAAACTCCAAATACAGCGCTACCTCTTCATTGGAGCGATCATCATATTTGAATGTTGTATAATTTGATTTGTACTGATTATCACTTATAAAACCCAAATTGAAATATTGTTTCCAATAGAAAATATATAATTTTTAATACGGTAGTTTCACCTGTAACTTTGTACACTGAATTTTGCCCTCCAATAGAATATATGATTGACCTGATATAGCTAATGGGTTAACTACGTAAGTGAGCAGTACCAGGCTTACAAAATCGTGATCAATACCATCAATACATTTGTACATATTAAAAAAAGGTTTAAAATAGCAAAGTGAACTATGGAGCAGTTTAAAAACACTGAGTATAATTAAACTAAAAGGTAAATCATAATTCTAAGTATAAAGATCGTATTTACTCACTGATCTACCAAGGTCGAAAGGATCATATCGACTGAATGAACGTTCAAATCATGATCATGATCGATTTAACCCGTTCATGTCCTGTAGTCATATGATATGATCCTTGCTACCCTAGTTTGTGGTAAATGCGATAAGCAAGTTGTTTGATTCGTCTATGGGTTTTAGGAAATTGTTTATTTCCTTTATTCCCCAAGTATCCTTTGAGCGTTGGTGGTTGTTCTTCTCTATCTATAAAAACCCCTCTGTATTCAATTTATTTTCTCCTTATATATATTTTCAGAGTGTTATAATCTCGCGTCGCTGTAGACTTGTACTATTAGTAATGATAAACGTATGAAACATACATATGTTGAGGTTATGTTTTTAACTTAAAGTCACTAGGACTTTTCGAAAACTCTGTTCGTGTTGGCCCGATCAGGATCTAAGTGAAAATTATCCTTGATTACGTTCACTGTTGTTCGGGAACTGATCTGATAGATCAGTGGGCAAATGCGATCACAGCTGATTAGTTGTCTATGGTTTTTTAGTCCTCTCAAATTATTGTCCACGATCAATTCTCATGAGCAGCGTAATTGACAAGTTGTATATATGTATCCCAAAGGATCTTCTAGGTCCCCCTTCGATACTGGAGAACCCAGTGTTTACAGCTGATCAATCAATCCTACTTCTTTTTAAAAGTCTAAAATATGGTATGGCTTTAACTGCCAGAGATCTTCGTCTATTTACAGCGCTCCCAGGTGTAGTGCTCTGGATTTTCACACTTCGAGAGAATGTAGTTAGAGGTTGTTTAGTTCTCTTTGCAACAAAACCTCTACGCTGCATTATTTGCTAGGTCTAGCGTCTTGAGGTGTTTGTTGAGGCGACAGAACTACTGTTTGGTAGATTGTTTTCACTTAGATTGATACATTCACCAGATCTACGCTGATTATAGTTTCCTAGAAACTGATTATTTATGAAAAAAAATGTTTTCTTTCAAATAATTTATTTCTATTATTATAAAATGTCTGTCTGAATGTATCACTGTCACTATAACACAGTAAACTAGGACATAAACAATAAAGTAGACATATTGATGTCGCTTCATATTATTTTTATAATTTTCTCATATTATATTCGTTTTGATAGAACAGGTAAGTGTAAAGTTGTTCGTTGTAAGCTCTGAGAACTAGAAAACTGTTACAGTACGATGCGATGTTATGGATACAAAGTGGGCTACAGATAACAGCCAAATCCGATATTTGGTAGTATTCAGATAAATACATCGAGTTTCTTATAGAAAGAGAAAAGAATCTAACTTTAGAATGCATCAAATATAAAGGAAAAATTCAATAATCAGACGACAGTGCGACTGAGAGTTCAGATGTTGAATTATTGAAGATAATTAACACATTGCAATGTGAAAAAGAAATTTTAATAGAAGAACTAGAATATAGTAAAATTTCGAACGGTAAGTCTTTAGATATGTCAACATCGGTGACTGCTTACGAAAATAAATATTAATTTTGTTGAAAATCACCACTTATAAATATACAGATTGTTTTTATAGGTTCACATCTTTGAGTTAACTTCACTATTTTAAGCTGCTTTGTAGTTCATTTGGTTTGCTGATGAAATGCCAATACCAAAAAACAAATAATTGATTTTTTTATAAAAATAATGGTTCTGTGCATTGTTATTTATGTTCCGATAAGAAATTGATTTTGATTTTTCGTACAGAATTTTATTTGGCTTCCTTATGTTTGGTAATTATTCAAAATACCGAGGGTATCTTTAGTCCACTTGTCTTCAAAAACAATTATAGACAGTATGCTACAAATAACGTTAAACTTTGTAGTACCGTAAATGTCAGGCTTATACAGAGTGTTCCAAAATTATCTTTACAACCTCAAAAATTCATAACTCCGAAAATAAACAAGATATTTATATTCTGTCTTTTGCATGTATTACTGTAACTAATAAAGTTTGTTTTAGTAGACTTCAGCATGCACACCATTGGTGGCCCTAAGCACTTCCAGTCTATAATCAATTTCAAGCCTGGTACGCTGTAACATGTCGCCTGTGATTGTACTAAAAGCTTGTGTAATACGGCGTTTCAATTCATCAATGTCATTAACCGGTGTCCGGTAAACAATGTCCTTCAAATAATCTCACAAGAAGAAGTCAAGGGGTGTCCGGAAACCTTAGTGGTCATGGAATTGGGCCATCCCGTTCCGTCCCGTCGTTGAGGTGTTCCCGAACTGTTGTCAACCAGTGTAGTGGTGCCCCATCCAGATGGAAGTAAATAATCGGCTGTAATTCTTCCAACTGAGTAAGAGCAAAGTTTTGAAGCATATCCAGGTACACGCATCCAGTAACTGTGGTTTCTATGAAGAAGAAAAGACCAATGATTTTGTTGTGCATAAGCCCATACCACACATTAACCTTTGGGCCGTCTCTTTGAAGCTCGACTACTACATGTGGGGTTTCAGAACCCCAAATTCGTACGTTGTGGCGGTTTATTGTACCAGACAATTGGAACGTGGCACACCTTTTTCAAGAAATCTTCATCATGTTCAATACATTGTCACATGTCTATGACAAATTCCACACGTTTTGGTCGATCTGTTGGTAACAGTGTCTGCAGCAACCGTACTTTATAAGCATACAATGCAACTATTTATGAAGAACCCTGTGCATTGTGGTTGTAGGCATTTGGAGTTGCGTTGAAGTCTGACGAATTAAAATTTTTGAATTATACTGGAATGTTGCCGTATTCGCTCCACATTTTATGGACTTGTTCTGGATCGTCCGGTTCCACTTTTATGCAATACTGATCCGGTGCTCATGAAGCTTGTGTGCCATGCACGGATGGAGGGTCTGGATGGTGGATCTCTTTGGAATTTTGTCCTGAAGTTCCGTTGAACCTGTGTATCTGATTTCGTCTCTATGAACCATGAAACCAATTGAGCTTCCCGTTGTGGTGTCCACATCTTCACTTATAACTGTTCAGACTATTGGAAAAAAAACTTTATTAGTTGCAGTAATACATTCAAAAGACAAAATATCTTGTTTATGTTCGAAATTATGAAGTTGTAAAGATAATTTTAGAACTACATGCATAACTTCCTAACATACATAACTTCTGTTTAGTGATATGAATTTGATCTATCTCTTCCTAACTTAAAAGTAAAAAAAACATTTTATATGAATGCCATTTGCATGAACTAATACTACCCCTTCGATATTTGTTTTTATAGCCCCTCATTATTGTTATGAAACTAATATTTTTGGTAAGGTTGAGCAAAATTTAGTCCATTTCGACCATTTCGTGTGAAATCTTTCTGTATCAAAGATTCTTGCAGTAGCTGAACATTTCGTGAAATGTTTGTATAAAATTTACATTCATAAGCCAAGTTTGCATTGAGGAGTAGTTGAAAGCAAGGCATCTGGTAACATGGGTTATTCGGTTGTTGGGTGCACTCTAAGCATATTTTGTATACTCAACTCTTTTAGCCCCTGCACTAAACTAAGAGAACATTTTTGTTTTTCTCCACGAGTTTTCCTTCCCAGGGGAAAGGTGAATAATTTATCCTTTGACATCCATAGCTATAAATCCAGCATTGCTTTTCGAGGTTAATGAATTTATTTATCCAGAATTAACCTTGTTATAAATCTTCTATACGTTTTTTTATTTTCTACATGTGTGTTTTCAATGATAAGAATGTCATTGAAAAATGAGTAAAATGTCTCATTTTTTATACGCTTCGATTAAAAGTAGAGTAAAAACAATTTTTATCCATTCGTTTATAATCAAACCTTCACTTAACTGAAACAAGGCATTTTATTCTTCCACTTCAAGTCAAATTAAAATCCTTAACGTCGAGAATTGTCATTCTGAACTAGAATTCTCTTTGAATTTAATTTTAACACATCTTTCTTTCATGAGACAATGACGTTGGTTATTGTTACTATTACGAGAGCATCTACACATCACTGTCAGACTTTACCATTATGTTTTATTTTCTCTTCATGTTGCTATTATAACCTTCATAAAACTTAATGAACAATTCCGCTTTTCTTGATTTCCATCTTTCGTTTACTATTTTTAAAAGCGTAACGCCGGGTGGTAGAAGAAAAAAAAGTACTATATATTTTTTTACTACAGGCGCTTTCACAATTTTTGTTTTTCAGTTTGTCAACTTTGTAGGTCGTCAAACGAGTTTAATCATTCTTGTGTTGATAAAATATCATTTAAAACACCAGATATCTCTAGAACAGCAGACAGAACTGGAATAGTAGTGTACGGGCGTAGAACCAAATTATTTCTTCGATGTTTATGATTGTAGTTTAGTCCCTGTGAGACGCAAGCACGAGCTGTGATTTGTACTGTTTAGATCAAGACATCTTTTTGTGAATGTCGTATATGAATTTCTTTTGTTCTCGTTAATTTTGAAATGGGAAATAATCGCAAATCTTCATGGTTACCCATACAGGAAACCCCAGAGTTTACAAAGGGGCCAAGCCTGAGCCAGTCCTGGAAAGCCTAGCTTTGGCGTACCTTTATTGGCCCATGCGTGGGCCAAGCTACTTAACTCAGCTTCGGCCATACCAATGATTAATTCAGTGTGTGTGTTTCTTATCACATTTTTTATTATTTATTACTATTAAAAGTAACCATGTCTCATGCGTATGTTCGAGTTCAAAGATGGAGTGCATTGTAGAGAGAAAAAACTAACTCAATTGTGAACGAGCAAAGCTTAAATAATTTAAGTGTGAACATCAGCTGTGTGAGTGAGGTTAACGATAGTGGTACAGACTTCTGCAATCTACAATCTATAATAATAATATTATTATTACAGTTAATTACAGTAAGAGAAAGATTAAATATGGAAATTTATGTTTATGTATTTTTAAAATAAAAAAAATCATATTGAATGAAAAATAAATAAAGATAAACAAGAAAAAGTTATGTGATGAATAAGTCTTGGTATTTAACCTTGGCTCGGTCCTGGCAGTTAAGCTTGGCCCATCGTTATCACTCCAGAGTTTTACCAAGACTGGGCCAAACCTGGCTTACAAGCTTGACCCAGAGTTCTACATAGTTGGGCCAAGCTTGGACCTTTGGATCTTTCCTTTATGGGTAAGTACCATGGACTACAACAAACAAAGGAACAGTCTCACCTAGAGTAGAATCTAGTTCAGCTCTTATATTGGTTGGGCTAAGACCTTTCAAATAAAAGTATTGTATTACATAACGGTAACCAATTTTTTCCATGTTCAAACTTGAAACATTTGATGTATAGATTATGTACAGTGGTATTTTTCAAGCAACTATCTCCATCTCTAGGTGAGGCCAGGTACTTCTGGATTTATATTGTTTTTTATAAGAATTTATTTTTTTAACACACCTGTGGAGGTGTACAAGAATCTCATTACGTGTTATTTTACTTTTTTGTTCCTTCAATTCGGTCACAAATTTATTAAATCAAATTATAATTTCCCATGCTCAATCCGCTATGTTTGCAATATTCTATTCGGTATTTTTTTATTTCCTATAAACTTATAATTATTATATATGCTATAAAAATAAACTATAACATACACTGACCTAGAGAGCGCGATTCCCTTAGCATTTTCAATGGTTAATCATTCAACTGTGAACAATTTTTCATGGTATCTAATAGGTATTTCATAAAAGTGTGTCAAAAACTGCTTATCTACTAGCAATGTAATGATTCTCTAGATGGTGTTATTTAATATTGTAAATTTGTCTTATGACCGCACCTACTAAAACTGTACAGAACTGTAGAGGTGTTTTGCTGCATGAAAAAGATCAGTAGCGCATCCAAGGTATCTAGTGCAATTTAGATGTTGATTTCATCTATTATTTTCACGACATATTAATAAACAATGTTACGGTTTTGGTCTATGATTAAACATTCATTTGCAGCTTCAATAATTTTGAAAGAAAAATACGTTATTACCACGAAGAGTGTTGAAGAATAGCGAAATTTTTGTGAATTGGCAATCTCGCCAGTGACGTAGAGCTGGACAGTACAACCAGTCACTTGTTCCTAACCCACCCTGTAACCATAACTTAATAGGATGTTCAATAACTACAATTTTTACTCATATCCCGGATGGAAGGTTATAGTTTCTACAAAATGGTGCATCTTTTCATTTGCAAGAATTATCATGCTACATTTCTAGGCAAACTGATAATAGAAGAGGTCGTATTTGATGGCCTCTGAAATTCCTAGAGTTCTTTTCATGGGAAATTTAGGATTAGAATAGAATAGAATAAAATAGAAAAATAGAAAATAAATAGAAAATAGAAAATAGAAAATAGAAAATAGAAAATAGAAAATAGAAAATAGAAAATAGAAAATAGAAAATAGAAAATAGAAAATAGAAAATAGAAAATAGAAAATAGAAAATAGAAAATAGAAAATAGAAAATAGAAAATAGAAAATAGAAAATAGAAAATAGAAAATAGAAAATAGAAAATAGAAAATAGAAAATAGAAAATAGAAAATAGAAAATAGAAAATAGAAAATAGAAAATAGAAAATAGAAAATAGAAAATAGAAAATAGAAAATAGAAAATAGAAAATAGAAAATAGAAAATAGAAAATAGAAAATAGAAAATAGAAAATAGAAAATAGAAAATAGAAAATAGAAAATAGAAAATAGAAAATAGAAAATAGAAAATAGAAAATAGAAAATAGAAAATAGAAAATAGAAAATAGAAAATAGAAAATAGAAAATAGAAAATAGAAAATAGAAAATAGAAAATAGAAAATAGAAAATAGAAAATAGAAAATAGAAAATAGAAAATAGAAAATAGAAAATAGAAAATAGAAAATAGAAAATAGAAAATAGAAAATAGAAAATAGAAAATAGAAAATAGAAAATAGAAAATAGAAAATAGAAAATAGAAAATAGAAAATAGAAAATAGAAAATAGAAAATAGAAAATAGAAAATAGAAAATAGAAAATAGAAAATAGAAAATAGAAAATAGAAAATAGAAAATAGAAAATAGAAAATAGAAAATAGAAAATAGAAAATAGAAAATAGAAAATAGAAAATAGAAAATAGAAAATAGAAAATAGAAAATAGAAAATAGAAAATAGAAAATAGAAAATAGAAAATAGAAAATAGAAAATAGAAAATAGAAAATAGAAAATAGAAAATAGAAAATAGAAAATAGAAAATAGAAAATAGAAAATAGAAAATAGAAAATAGAAAATAGAAAATAGAAAATAGAAAATAGAAAATAGAAAATAGAAAATAGAAAATAGAAAATAGAAAATAGAAAATAGAAAATAGAAAATAGAAAATAGAAAATAGAAAATAGAAAATAGAAAATAGAAAATAGAAAATAGAAAATAGAAAATAGAAAATA
This sequence comes from Diorhabda carinulata, assembly GCF_026250575.1. Classification (NCBI taxonomy): domain Eukaryota; kingdom Metazoa; phylum Arthropoda; class Insecta; order Coleoptera; family Chrysomelidae; genus Diorhabda; species Diorhabda carinulata. The sequence goes on from NC_079472.1 coordinate 17,492,975, forward strand.
GAAAATAGAAAATAGAAAATAGAAAATAGAAAATAGAAAATAGAAAATAGAAAATAGAAAATAGAAAATAGAAAATAGAAAATAGAAAATAGAAAATAGAAAATAGAAAATAGAAAATAGAAAATAGAAAATAGAAAATAGAAAATAGAAAATAGAAAATAGAAAATAGAAAATAGAAAATAGAAAATAGAAAATAGAAAATAGAAAATAGAAAATAGAAAATAGAAAATAGAAAATAGAAAATAGAAAATAGAAAATAGAAAATAGAAAATAGAAAATAGAAAATAGAAAATAGAAAATAGAAAATAGAAAATAGAAAATAGAAAATAGAAAATAGAAAATAGAAAATAGAAAATAGAAAATAGAAAATAGAAAATAGAAAATAGAAAATAGAAAATAGAAAATAGAAAATAGAAAATAGAAAATAGAAAATAGAAAATAGAAAATAGAAAATAGAAAATAGAAAATAGAAAATAGAAAATAGAAAATAGAAAATAGAAAATAGAAAATAGAAAATAGAAAATAGAAAATAGAAAATAGAAAATAGAAAATAGAAAATAGAAAATAGAAAATAGAAAATAGAAAATAGAAAATAGAAAATAGAAAATAGAAAATAGAAAATAGAAAATAGAAAATAGAAAATAGAAAATAGAAAATAGAAAATAGAAAATAGAAAATAGAAAATAGAAAATAGAAAATAGAAAATAGAAAATAGAAAATAGAAAATAGAAAATAGAAAATAGAAAATAGAAAATAGAAAATAGAAAATAGAAAATAGAAAATAGAAAATAGAAAATAGAAAATAGAAAATAGAAAATAGAAAATAGAAAATAGAAAATAGAAAATAGAAAATAGAAAATAGAAAATAGAAAATAGAAAATAGAAAATAGAAAATAGAAAATAGAAAATAGAAAATAGAAAATAGAAAATAGAAAATAGAAAATAGAAAATAGAAAATAGAAAATAGAAAATAGAAAATAGAAAATAGAAAATAGAAAATAGAAAATAGAAAATAGAAAATAGAAAATAGAAAATAGAAAATAGAAAATAGAAAATAGAAAATAGAAAATAGAAAATAGAAAATAGAAAATAGAAAATAGAAAATAGAAAATAGAAAATAGAAAATAGAAAATAGAAAATAGAAAATAGAAAATAGAAAATAGAAAATAGAAAATAGAAAATAGAAAATAGAAAATAGAAAATAGAAAATAGAAAATAGAAAATAGAAATAGAATAAAGTAAAAATACACAAATTATAGTCTCGCAATCAATGGAGTCTTATTATTTGGAATGATGAAGCCTCTTAAGTATTCGTCGGTAAAGTTTAAGCAAAACATTCAAGTTGCATGTCAGCAAGTAAAGTAGAAAACAAACTTAGTGGAAAGTTTAATGAGCGCTATGTGCTTAAAAATAATTTGAGATGGATTGAGACAACTAGAAAGTGAAAGATTGGATATAGAAAACAATAATCTAATTTTAAAATAGAGGTCCATTAGTACAGATCAAAACTTGTGGCATAACATGAAGAATAAGTGTTATTTGAATTGCCAATCCGCCTCCAGGAGATTCTAAACAATTTCACCAAATGTTAGTTGCTGGTATAGAAAATTGTTGTTGTTGCTCTAGTTTTTATTCGCTTGTTGTTATTAAGTGAATTGATATATAACGATTATTCTAAACAATATTTTCCAACTATTCCAATTTCATGAAAATCAATCCTTTCCATAATTATCATAAACTCCAGCCATGTTTTATTGTTAATTTAAATCTAGTTCAAATTCTAACTGTATAATGGACCCTGTTAAGAAAAACTGTTGATGTACGTGAATCAATTTCAGATCTCTTCTAACTTTTTCTATTATTGTAATCTTTTTAGTGTAACAACTTTTTGGCGGACCTGTTGATTCTTCTTTTGCTTCGTCTTCTTCTCGTTTTACGTACGTATACATGGTTTTCAGAGGTTTTTAGTATAGCGATGCCGTTAGGCTGTAAAACAATATTGCTTCATCAACAGAACTGCAGGCCATCACAGGCACGGACTAACAATTTTTGAATCCACTCTTACTTACTATCAACGAATGTACACTATTGTATATCAATGAGGAATTCTTGAGAATTATGGAGATAAAGATGTCGAAGTTGCAGATTGAAATACCTGTCAGGTCTTCTGACCACAAGTTTTCTTTTATATATAAAAAAATGAAAAGAAATTTATGAGGAATCATTTGTTTACAATTGTATAGAGGATTATTTGAGGCAGCTGAAGCCTCAGTTTTTTTTATCATTATATATTCAAGCTCATCTTCAAACTCAGACTAACTCGCACTTGCTAAGAGAGGAATATTAGTGGCATTTAGGTCAGCATCGACTGTTTCTTTGTGACACTTTTCAGTGTCGTATCTCTGCAGATTGACATTAGCTTCCACCAACGTATCAAAATATACATGGTATAAAACTGCTAAGATGACACGGGCCAAAGAAACTCAGGTTGGAGAGATTTCTTATCCAATGAATGTACTTACATGGAAGTAAGCTTAAGATCAATCTTTCCAGTGGGGAGGGATAGCTTAAATGAGTTTCTCGGGAGCTAGTGGCGGCTATATTACTGAGCAGATTCTGGAATGCTACAAAGCACTTAAAAAGTTCACTGGGAAAAGAGAGGTAGAGCTGCTCTGGATTTCTGGACATTGGGATCTAGTTAAGCTTCAAGCCACTTAACATTTGACATGGCTAAAGCCTGTAGTGGAAAATACTTACTCGTGGATTTACACATTTAACTGTAGGAAAAGGAAAAACAAATAAGCATGGATCCATAAGGGAAGAAGGAAACTGTGATATATATCGACTGTAGCTGTTGAACTCAATAATAGGATTTTATCTAATGGAAGAGGCTTGAATCAAGACAACGGTGTCGATTCTGGAAAGCATTCGTGGAATGGTGTGGGAGCATCCATCTTCAGGCAACAGATAAGGACTTTCCATTCTAAGTTTTAGTATTATTAGCCCAGTATTTGTTTCTGTCATTATTTTACCAAAAAATTTCTTTGGAAAAATTTGAGATTTATTTTTTTGTATTACAGTCCTGTTTCATGAAAAAATATTTTGAATACGCAATTACCACGAGATAAGTCGGTGCATCTAATATACTGAAATAATTATATATTGGGCCACTAATATAATGGGTGTTGTGGAATACGGACGAAGTAATAATTCTTGAAATAAATTTGTAATCAAAACCTCAAAGGAAAATGAGTGTCTTCCGATGTAAGAATAAAGAATTATTGTGATTATGAGAATCAAAGTTTAAAAAACTCTACTTCAATATGAGTACGTGGAATTAATCTATCTATACTAGAGTGTGAGTATAGTACAAATACTAGATTTCTTAAAAGTAGCTCAGGCATTTGACAAAGTTTGGTATATTGGGCTCAAATACAACTTTTGCCTAACCAATATGCAAAACTATTAGAGTCGTATATAAGAGAACGAGCCTTCAGAATAAAGCAAGATGTGTTTACTCAGACTTAAATGAAATCAACGCGGGTGTCCCACAAGGTATTGTTCTCGCGCCTTTTCTACACCAGTGACATCTCTCAATTAGAAAACCATACTATCTCCACATTTGACTGTAGGCGATTCTCACGAAGAAGAAGTAATCAATCTACAGGCATCAATTGATAAAATTATTAATTGGACCCAGAAAAAAACGGTAGATGTTAATTCCGTAAGTAAAAAGGATCAATATGTATCATTAAAAGTAGACGATGAACAGGTAGGTACGAAATTATGCTGGAATATTGGTTGCTGGGAAGACAATCGACTCAATTCTAATATGAACGAATCACCCAAATAATCCAGAGATTTCAAAGTGATACACCCTGATACTTCCGAAATGACGATCTTCATCGGGACCTGGAGATAGACACTGTGTGGCAGGTATCCACTAAATTTGAAATAATGATAAACTTTTGCAAATAAAATTTAAGAGGTCTATAACCAATTATTTCTTTAGCTAAACTTGAAAATTAAAAAATTCGACCACTCTACCAAACAGAGCTGTGAGATTTGTTTTTATTTCAGTTTAACGTGCCTCGACAGCGCTGGTCATCGGCACACAAAAACAATCATATGATACATAAGTTAAATAAGAGACTGTTACAAAATCTATTACAATGCGGAAATTATTTATATTTACTCATACACTTGGTGGCTTTAAGAAACTCTATGATATTCTTGAGGTTGGTATGCGGTAGAGTATTATCTGCAGTCGGTGAGGATGTTCTTAACAGACACAGGAATTTAACAACTTTGACAGACAGGACGACTTTCTGAAGACATCAAATCGCCGTGAGTAAATTTGGTGTGGTTAAAGTGGAGTCTTTTTATTGTAACGGCTTCTTTCGTACTCAAAAAGTTTAGGGACAGATAAGAAGTAGATAAGTGGATGTTATGTAATGCTGTAGTACTCTTGCTTCATATATCGCGCCACGATTCTTGAATGAGGTTAGTCTTCAGATCATTGGAAAGCTGAACTGTGATTTCAGGAGGATTCTTTGTGGCTTCTTTGGCATGGCGATCTGCAGATTCCTTTCCAGCAATTCCAGTATGCAATGGAAGCCAGATAAAAGAAATTGTTATATCAAAAGCAATTAATAGAAGTCGTGAATGTTTTGGACTATTGGATGGTCGGTGAATATGATTGTGATTGACTGTATGGATGCAAGAGGGTCATACTGTAAGATTTGGAAAGACACTACTTGTGAAATAATTTCAAAAACTGATAATTTTTCATTCGATATTTCCGTACCGTAATGTAAATCACACATTCCGTGAGATGGTGCTTTTACATTTCTAAAAATTTAAGTGTCAATCTTCTTTTATGTTAAAAGAGACAAACGTTTCGAGATACATATATCAAAGACACTGTTAATGAAAATTTACACTGCAAACTGTTATGAATTTTTTATTTACAATCTCCTGTAAAGGAAATCTCTAATAACTCGGTGCTAATTAGCAATTATACGAGAGACTTAACCTTAAAATTTCACACTAAATCTTTATCTTCCAAATTGTTCGAAGAATTTGACTTTAATACCATGTATAATGTAATTTTAAACCTATTTTTACTCTGTAATTTATCATAAAACTTTGTCATTTTCAAGGAAAAGCTGAAATCAATAAGAATGTGTAAATGGAACAGCTTAGGCGGTTGCAGCAATTAAATGCTGCACGTGACTTTAGAAGTGGTCTATAAGTACGAAGCATTCGTCTAGATTTACTAAAGTTGAGCAAAGCATGCCGGAAAAGCTTTACTGGGCCGAATACAGAATGGCGTCGCAGTAAAAACGTTTATGGAAAAACAAATCGATAATATTATGATAAAAACACGAACATTTATAATTGAGAATTGGCTGAAATGATCACCATTTTCTTCTATTTCTTCGTCGAAAAATGAAGTTCATTCTGGGCAGTAGCTGATGATCATTTTTCATTAAATTACATTTATCTGTGGCGTGATTCTCGGGAATCAACTAGAGAAGAATAGATAGACTCTTTTAACGCCCCCTAAACGTAAGTAATCACATATAATAAGGTCCGGTGAATAGAGAGGCTAATTATTTCTAGTCCAATCAATATATTTGTATATTGACGGTTCAAAAAGTCTCTTTCGTTAACATTGAAACAAGGCGGTGCTTCATATCATACATAAACCAATGCTCCAATCTCAGTAGTAATAGAAAGAAGTTATCCTGGTTGGTAAATAACTGTTCTCCTCAAATTATGATCAATAAGGCTTAAATATTAAACTTAAGCGTTCGATTTGTCAGAGGAATTAGATGAGGTTAGGGTAGAGGGTTTTCATCTAAATACCCACGATAGTTATGCATATTTGTAATACCCCGAAGAGTGAAGCTAGTAGAAAGAATTTTCTTTCGAGAAAGTTATTGAGCAGTCGAATAATACTATGAAACTGTCTCGTTTCTCCAGCCCGAATTCTAATTGTTTCTGGCTGCCTCTTGCCTCCTCCGATATTTTGTCATTTTTCTTCTGTAGTTTTCTACTACACCAATAATTTGTGCGCTAAACGAGTATCTTTCACTCATTTAAAAAAATTCAATTATTTGAGAAATGAATTGTCAAATTCAATGTTATTTGTAACTTTTAAATAACATTTTTTAAAACATGTCTTAGGTTATTCGACTTTTCCTTGTAACTGAAAAATGGATGAAAATTCAAGTATCCATAATTTGAAAGAAAAATTTTTCAAATCAACTTACAGATTAGGAATTTCTGTGAAATTTTAAGGTTATGTCCTCAATAGTCACATACAGTGTACCTAAATTGGTATTTTCAAGTAAAAGTATTGCAAAGAATATATTTTCGTTTGAATTTTGGGCTCTACTTTTTCGATGCAACTTGTTATAGAGGTAAATTTCCCCCGATCTTCATATTTTGGATTCTCCCCTTCAATTATCAGACTCATACGAGGGTAAAACAAAACAAAAGATTAAAAACATATCGTTTTATTTTACTATTAATATATTCTTATGAAAAACTAATAAGACAATGATATATGTCACTTTTACTTACCCCGTTATACTGTAACAACTGTAACCGAGACCGACCATCCCGGTGGCCGTGCAGTAGACAGGTGTCCATGACAATCTCTGATTTACATTCGATTGTCGGCGTCTGGGCGGCATGAATTTCTTCTTTGATTTGTTATTTGCTTTCTTTTCGCATTGCTAAACAATCGATGAAGATGATTTGTGAACGATTAAATAATATCGTGAACTTCTTGATTTTAGATCTCTTACTATAGTTGTTTTTGATGATTTTTGTAAGAAAGAAAAAAATTGACGTTTCGATTTGTTTCAGTTTTTATCAAAATGTGATATTGACACTGAAAGTTTGCGTATTTATATTAATCAATGGATCACCTACATCATGAACATAAAAATAAGAATAAAATCAAAATAGAAATTTGATCTAATAAGAAAAATTAATTTACCCTTAGTCTTTACATCTCAAATTGATAGTTGTGCTATGGGAGCTTCAATTTCAAGTGTTATAGCACAATTAGTAATGGAAGATCTTGAGGACACTGTCCTAAGCAAACTTGTTATAAATATTCCATTCTTTTTTCGATATATAGATGATTGGATTACTGCAATACCAAAAACTGCGATTGAAAACATAAATAAAAAATTCAATTCTTACCATAAAAACTTGGTACTCAAAAAATCAGTGATAATAAGTTTGGCCTGAATTTAGATGATTAACTATTCAAAAAGCAAAAACTGCATTGAAAGGGAATAATTATCCAGAAAAAATGATAAACGACACATCAAAACATAAAACATTTTTCCTTACCATATGTACAAGGACTTTCCCCCATAACTATCGAATTATTTCAATAAATATGATATTAGTGTAAGTCACAAAGGACATAATACATTATCCTGAACATTTCACTAAATTAAAATCTAGAACAAAAGAAGTAATTTTATATATTATTAAGTGCCTTGTAGTAATTGTGACGCTGTCTACATAAGGCAGACATCTCAGTATTTAGAAAATCGACTTAAATATCATCAATAAGGTAAAAAAAAAATTTAACGAACCATGAATTATTGAAAAAACATAAATTTTAGAAATGGATCACATTCATAAGAACGGAAAAGCTTTAAATGACAAAAAAGACCTATATAATTTAAGTAAAATTTATAGCTAGATTTCGTAAATTCTAATAAAGCTACATCAACCGAATCAAATGATAATCCTGCGAAGATAAATCAGATTAATAGGTAAAAAAAATATAATAATGGATGAGGTCCTGAATCCATCCATTTAATTTGTAGGGATATGCATATGGGAAACTACTGAGAGTAGTGATCTGAAAATTTGCTTACATGGGTTTTCAGAAATGCTCGTTTCAGCTAAAATAATTTCAGTTCTCTGAAATTTCCGATTATACCGGAAGTGGACTCAAACTTGGTTATTTTGAACGGAATGCTATAGTTTTTATTAAATTTTTGGAATCTACGCAAAATTTCAATATAGCTTTATAAAAGGCATAGTATATGCCTTTCCTAAAGTCTACCATTTTTTAATTATTTCGAATTTTCGAAATTTTTGGACACATGCAGCCATTCACTAAAAAAATTATATTTCTAAGTTTAAGTGAGTCGGGGCTAATATTTTTGGAATTTGGACAAATCACGCTTTCAAAATCTGTAAAATCCTTGACAAAAATTTATATAGGGTGTTCAAAAAATGGTGCCGAATTTCGCTATATAAACACTTAACTTTTTCAAATGGCAATACCAATTTTTCTCTTTACATTGGATTCTACGATTTCAATTAAAGGGACTTCGTTAGTAGTAGATTACTATCACTCCAATAATGTAATGTAATACTATCACTCTTCCCGAGTTTTAATTAATATAAATTCACAAAAAGCAATTCATTGATCGTCACCTGGCTTTGAATTTCGTACCAACGAGATTGAATATGGATGGAACTTTTGTTTTTTAAGAATCCTGTGAATACTTATCTTTGATATTCCCAAATATCTTTCCGTATCGGATAATGAATTTTCAGGATACGCTCTGAAGTATCCCAAGACTGTAATTTCATTGGCTTCATTGTCTACACAATGCAACAAACTGACCGTGGATTTTACAATTATGAATGAGACAGGGGTGGGTCGTGGTCTAACCGGATATCACAAACGGAAATTATCGCAGGCTCGTTTAATAACCTTATCAAATTTTCCGTATCTTACCAGCAAATTAAAATAATCTTCATTAATAAATCATGAACGGGTCATGATGAACACTTTTGCAACGCTTAAACGTCAAGCTGTTTTCACTGTTTTTTTGTTACGTTGAAGTGTTTGCTTTTTTTGGTCGCTCCAGACAAGCGACAATTGAAAACAATGAAGATATCAACTTTGTCAAGTTTCTACAACAACTGTTTATTTGAGATATATGAATTTACTAACGAAGTCTACTTAATTTAAAGTGTAGAATTTAATGGTTACGAGAAAAATGAGGGTTGCCATTTGAAAAAATTAAGTTTTCGAAGTTTTTAGATAGCGAAATTCGGCACAAGTTTCCGAATAATCTAAATTTTTCAAAATTTTCATAGATTTTGAAATCCCAACAATATGAGACCTGACTCACTTAAACATAGAAATATAATTTTTTTAGTGGAGGGCTGCATGTGTCCAAAAATTTCGAAAATTTGCAAGCAAATTGTCAGACACACTATTCGCAGTACTTTCCTTTATCCATATCGATTCAGCTCGTCGTGAAGGACCCTGTATAAGTTACTTATATAGTGATATTACCTTGATATAAGCCTTCCTCTAATTCGTTTTTTATTTGTTACAATATGAATTTTGCGGTTCTATAATTTTGTCTTGAATAGCTTCAAACTACAAACAAATTCTAATATTTTTCGCTTATAGTAAGTAGGCGATTATTTTAACATGGTTATGTTGAGTGACGGAATTGGCACAATCCCACGATCTTTAACAAATAGAATAGCAACACGAATATGCAGAACGTAGATGTTTGAAAATTCTTCATTATGTTGATGTTGGAGCCACGGTTGGATGGTTATTCGTTATCTAGTTAAAATGGATTTGGGACTCGGATATCTGTGTTATTCCGAAGAACTGTTAAGGTAATCTAACTGGCATGTCTTTTTTAAATTTTAAACTTAATTATTTAAATTGATATATTCATCTAAACTCAGATTAATTTTCCAGTGAAAAATTTCTTAGAACAATTATTTTTTACAAGATAGGCAGCAACGTCGCGTTGTCATGTAGGTTTTGAAACCCAATAGAAAAAGCAGAGGCGAACTTATTTTGATATAGGAACAAATCAAAATACAAAATTTTAAGTGAGAGATTTTATGTTTAAAAATTGAGAAAAAAATGTACTTTTTCGATCCAAGCAGCATTGTTTTTGTTACAATTTGTCTGGTTTTCTTCAGCTATCAAAACGTTCAGATAATTCTTAAATAAAAAAATTTTGACTCTGGGTTATCGATAACAAGTTTTTAAAACTCATAATCTTGTAACCCCTCTAGCAGCATTATTATTTGCCTTATTGTTTCTACTAATAGGAAGGTTGTTATCTAAGTTTTTGTCGGATTATTTTTTCCATTCCAATTAAGGTACCTCCAAAATACGTGATTTTAAATCATCAACTGCTTCTTCGGGTGTAGAAAAACGTTGATCTCGCAAATTATTTGATCTGCCTAAATGAGAAGCAATCTTTGGGTACCTAACAAGGACTGTACGACGGATCTATCAATTCGATTAATGGATGGTCGCGATAAAGCAAAAAACGGAAGATCTTCTAAAGGACATCACCAAAGAAAACTTCCAGCACTGCTTCGATCAATGGAAAAAACGTATGGAAAGGTGTGTGGCGAGGGGAGTGGAGTATATTGAAGGGGAGAACTCGAATGTTGACTAATTTTAAGTATAGCTTATATATGCAGTATTTACCTTAGCTTCTCCAGCCTTCATGTCCTCTCAAGTGCATCAATTTTTTTGGTTGAATTTGGATATATTAGTATATCCATGGAAATTTTAAGTTTTAGAATTTTTAAAATAAGCATCGAGTTAATGGTTAATTAAATTTGAAACTCTATATTTCTCTAATCGAAAATACAACAGCTTTTTTACAAAACCCTGTACAAGGGCTCGTTAATTTTTCATTGCATGTTTCTAATACATTTTATTTGTTCAGGATCCGTCACGACGAGCTGAATTTATATGGATATGTGGATATGGATATGCATATGGAAAAGTACTTGGACAAGTGTTCTGAAAATTTGCTTGCATGGGTTTTCCGAAATGGTCGTTAAGGCTAAAATAATGTCAGTTTTCTGGACTCAAACTTCGTTATTTTAAACGGAGTGCTACGGCTTTATTAAATTTTTGGAATCTACGCAAAATTTCATCAACATGAAGTCCTCCACTAAAAAAGTCGTTAGGTCTAATATTTTTGAGATTTGAACAAATAACACTTACAACTTTCAAAATCTGTGAAAACCTTGACAAAAATTTATATAGGAAAATTGTGCTGAATTTCGCTATCTAAAAACTTGGAATAATTTTTTCAAATGGCAAGCCTCGTTTTTTTCATTACCATTGGATTCTACGCTTCAAATTAACGCGACTTCTTTAGTAAATTCATATATGTATCTCAAATTAACGGTTTTTGTAGAAACTTGAAATAACTGAAATCTTCATGGTTTTTAATTGTCACCTGCTGATGGCGAATAACGAATAACAGAAGTTAACTTATAAAAAATTAAAATACTTTAGTCTATTAAAAAATATTAACACTACACTAAGAGGAGAACAAACTAGAACAAAACTAAAGAAATTATTCGAAATGTCCCGTTAATTTGAATCCAATGGTAAAGAAAAAAATGAAGGTTGCCATTTGAAAAAATTAAGTTTTCGAAGCTTTTAGATAGCGAAATTCGGCACCATTTTCTGAACACCTTAAATAAATTTTTGTCAAGGTTTTCACAGATTTTGAAAGTTGTAAGTGTTATTTGTTCAAATCCCAAAAATATTAGTCCTGACTCACTTGAACTTAGAAACATAATTTTTTTAGTGGATGTGTCCAAAAATTTCGAAAATGTGAAATAATTAAAAAATGGTGCACTTTAGGCATACGATACCTAATATAAAGTTATATTGAAATTTGGCGTATATTCTAAAAATTTTATAAAAACCATAGCACTCCGATTGGGTATAACCGGAAGTTTCTGAAAACTGAAATTATTTTAGCTGAAACGAGCATTTTGTAAAGCAAATTTTCAGAACACTAGTCCCAGTACTTTTTCATATGCATATCGATTCAGCTCGTCGTGAACGACTCTGTACATTTTCGAGTTTTAAATTATTTGGCCTCGGTTTTGCTCTACTTTGAGCGATCAGATTTAATCTAAATTTTGCACACTTGTCAAAAAATGACCACAGTGCAATGATTCGATCCAAATATCTAATTATCCTGATTAAATTCATACATTTCTTTTTGAATACTTTGCATAAGATTGAAAATAATGAGGTGCCATTTCTGCTTGTCAGTTTGATTAATGCCGAAAACGTTCTTTTTTTTAATCATCAGAATAATGATGAAATTGGACAAATGTTATCGAGATTCGAATATTTTTTTAAAAAATTGGAATACGACGAATCCGGTACGCCACTGTTAAAGTGGACATAGGCCCGTAAAAACTCGCAACGGAGTCTCTCATGTTTTTCGACAACCATATCTATTTATTGGCAATGTAACGTTACATTAACATATTTTTTTGCAAACATAATTCTGCCCACATTGTCTACATGTAAATGTTATCCATTCATATCGATTGGATCGAAATATGATAGGCAGGGTACCAAAAAAATAGCCTGACCACTATCCTCAGGCTATCGAGTACGAAACGTTAGGCCAGAAGACTATAAATTTCATTTAATTTGCATTATTTTCAAGTCTATCAATAAAATTTTAACTACCATCATAACATATAACAGTTTGAGTTATTTCTAGTTGATGTATGATGTATGAGGTCCTATTATCCTTCACCAAGACTACTATGTGTTGAACATTCCGTTATCTTCCTCTTCTTCTTATCTAAATTTCACATCGAGTCTGGATGGTATAAGATTTACAGTGGTACAATGGGCTCATATTTTCATGAAAATATGAGAAAAGAGCTGTTTTAAATAAGGAAAACGTCGAGTGATATTAGAGGAATCCAATTGTGACGAACACCACACCAAGCTTAAAAACAGTTACTGAAAGTTTTTATAGAACAAAGGTCATAACCAGTCATGTCTTTGGGAGCCGCAAACTTCAAAACACCTTTCAAGGCCAGCCTAATACAGCGTACATAATGATTAAAAGGTTTTTAAATACCTAATTGTGTCATAAATGTCCTCAGCCAGACATTTTACATAAATAGACGAAGAGAAGATGACGAAATTGTGATGAGAGCCATTCCAAGTAGTTACTGAAAAATTTAATAAAACAAAGGTGATTTTTTGTCTTGTTTTAGGGAGTCGAAAACTTCAAAACATCCCTTAACGGAAGCCTAATAGAGGGTATTTTTCACAATAAAATGGTTTAAATGTCTGTCATTGATGTCCTCATCATCACATTTTACATAAATCTTCTTCTGTTTTCATTCAAATATCAAAAAATCTGTCACATATTGTCTCTACACATTCAATATAAGCTAATCAATTACGAGATAAGCATTTTTTCACCAGGGTATGTTCAATGTTTGTATATGAAAAATATTTTTAAAGACAAATAAATGTAATAACCAGTGTGTCATTAAGTTGGTAGTAGGATATCCATTTTTCTAGCAAAAACTGTTTAATTGAGGCTAGCAGCTACCAATAACCATGCCAAGATACATCAGGAAGCTCGACATTATTCAATTGCTTGTTACTTGTCATAGATGGTGCATCATCAGTAGAAATACTCACTAAAATTCATTTTGACTAAAACACAATCCAAGAATACATCAATGTCACAACCACAAGTAGTTTTTTTCAGTATAAACAGATCTAGAAGGTTTTTCTCTTCCTCCAATCCATTCAAGATCTAGCCAGTTGATATATGTAGATTCGAAGTGCTTGAAGTCTTCTTTGGTGAAAGGCTTTAGAAGCTTTGCTGTTTTTTGCTTGACTGCTTCCATGGACTCAAATCGGGTCCCTTTCAAAGCAGATTTTTTTAACCTTTCAAGGAAATCTGAGCAGACCCGTTGACGCAAGAGCTTTTGGCCAGGAGGATTTTTTGGCACCAAACTTTTGTCATGTGTGATTCCTTGTGTAAAATGTTTCTAACCTATTCCTTATCAGCGTTTACAGCCTCTGCAATCATCCGGATGCTAATTCGATGATCTGCACGTACAATTTGGTTGTTTTTGGTCTCTGTTTCCGGAATTGAAACAGTAACAAGGCGACCTGGGCGTTGGTCATCTTCAGTGCTCTTCGCCCTTCACTAAAGCGCTTACACCGCGCGCACAAGATAGAGAGTTGATCCCATAATGCCTCTTGCAACAATTTATAGCACTCAGTCGGAATTTTTTTCAATTTAACAAGAAATTTGAGATTGATACATTCCTCCTTGTTTTCGTTACAAATGTCGTTATTTACTAGCCTGACCTTGTATACATCCTCATAGTTTTTCTCATATTTTATTATCATCAAACAATTTTGACCGGACTAAATGTTGACCATCACCCATGGGCTATTGTGTTATGTACCGATGATCCAATTTTTATAAACTGTTATGCTATTAACCTCTTCTAACACTCTCAAATGACGTTGACGAAATTACATAGAACTAAAAAAAAGATCAAAATCGATCAGTCATGTTCAGCGATTGAGATATGCTAAAATTGGGTCACTATATATATATTTAAACATATACAAGGTAGAACAAAGTGAATAATTTTAATTAATTTAATCGAAAAACAGATAGAAGATCATGATTATTGAACATTTTTAGGAAATATTTGGAGAATAACTGGTAAGATGAGAAATTCTGAGATTTCTGAGTTAAAAGAATATCACAAGAACGTGAATTATAATATAACCAACTAAAAAACATAATAATGGAGAGGAATAAAGTGGAAAAATTAAAAAATGGAGGAAACAAAAAAAGTTTGAATGCAGATTAATTGAAAAAGGAATTAGAAACATAAATATAATAATAAAGAGGAATAATGACAGAAGAAGAAAAATTACAGAATGAAGGAATGAAGAGAGAAAGTTTGGAAGTAGATTTAATGGAGAGAAGAATTAGAAAAATAGGAAACATACCAATAAAGCGGAATAAAGACAGAAGTGGGAAAATTATGAAATAAAGAAAAAAGTTTGGAAGTACATGATGTAAACAAAAAAATTAGGAAAATAAAAAAGAGGAATACAGATAGAAATAGAAGAATTGAAAAATTAAGAATTGGAAAAAGACAGTTTGGAAGTAGATGATTGAAAAGAGGAAATTAGAAAAATAGGAAATAGTAAGGCTACAAAAATAGATGAACATGAAAAAGTATAACATTTTATTTGGAATTTTTTTGACATTTGTTACCATGTTTACCAATATCAAGTTATCTGGAACTTATAGAATGAATAAAAACTAAAGTGACAATCGACTTCAATCGGCTTCAATGGATATAAATCGAATATATCTGACAAAAGTTAAAGCCAATACACCCAAATATACAAGAATTGATGTCATTCGACTCGACAGCACGAAAAACCTCGTATCTGGAACACATATATAGAAATGACAAATACAGACTTTTGCAACTTTTGATCGAAGATAAAATCAAAGGAAAACGTGATCCTGGCAGACGACAGGCTTCATGGGTGAAGAATATTCGCGAGTTTAGACTCTCAGACGCTGATAAGAAGGGACAGAGACAGAAATGACTTTACTGGGGTTACCGACAACGTTCATTAGAAGAGGGCATCCAAAGAAGAAGAAGAAGTTATCATAAAAGCCCATACCTTCCTCAGGTGAATGGTTACCATTCAAACCCATTTTTTCGTTACAATATATCTTTGAGAAATACACTTTTACTTGAACTGAACTTGAATTGATTATTGAATGATCTGTCACTGACAATGACAGTGACATTGGGGAATTTAATTACGTAGGTAAAAGCGAATACTTTTTCAATTAACAGAATTGGGTAGGACATATAATTAGACAAAAAAAATTTTAAATATTATAGAAAAATCAGCGTATTCGGATGTAGTGTATACAATGGAAGAAAATGGAAATATAAATAAAAATAAATAACTGGAAATGGAAGCTTAAAAACAAAGTGCAAAAACCTACAATTATGAAAAAATAGAGTTAGATAAATGAGTACATCGGAATAAGTTCAAACTTATCTGATGTCGTATTTTTTTTAATAACGTCGCTAAAGTGCTATCAGTAACTAAATTGACTTATTCAAACATGTTAATGCTTCTTCAAATTATAATACTGTTACGAACTTGTCCACGACATGGATCGTGAAGCCGGCCCTGTTCGATTATAATGGAAGTCTAAAATTTGTCGAATACGCCGGTCCGCAGAATCCTTCTAATATTTGTTTTGATACATATTTTTATCATAAAGACTATTTGTTTATATAGTTTCTTCTTGAAGCAGTTTCTTGGAAGGTAGTTTCATTTATTTGTTCACTTTCTAGAAGTCTTGAAATTCCTTTCTGATATAAATTTTGAAATAAATTAAAAACGTAGTGAGTCCGTGTAAGTGTAAGTGTATAACTAAATCGAGTAATGTAAAGTAAAGTTATGAATTAACCTCACCATTAGTAATAGTTTAATTAAATGAGAAAGAACATTGGTAAATTGGTTCTACGAATTAGAAGATGTCGAAACCTCCTCTATCACCAGAAAAATTGATACGTACTATAATTATTTGTAATTCACTTTATATGTTTTTTTTTAATGTTCAATGTTCTCATTTCCTAGTCGATCGAAGATGTTTACTAAGAAATCTATCGCAGGTCGCCTTGTACGACTTCATTTTGTATTGGATGAAAAAAAACAATATTTAAAAGCAATTTTGTTTTTATGATTCGTTAAATGAAACCCATTACATGGTTTCTACTTGTTATCCAATAGATAATACAGTTATATGTTTTTTATTAATTGAATTAATGGGTTTACTGTTGGACATTTTTGCATTTTGGACTTTTTTGCTAAGACAACAGCGACGCTATGGACGATGGAATGCGAAAATACTGTTTAATATTTTGCAAAAAAAACGACATCCAAAAACAATTATGAATATAATGGAATATTAATTTAATAAATTGCTGTTTTTCTGACTCACACTAGCAATTATTAAAAGAATGCAAAGACTTTTCAATTCGAATAGTAGAAAGATGTGCTGTGGTTTAGCCATGGTCATAAATCGCATTAACATCAGGAAATGTTTATAAAGATCGTCAAGCAATTAAAACAGATTCAGTAACAGACGTAAGCATCTGATTAGACAATGCGAACAATATTTTCGCTGAATGCTTGGGTTGCAGTAATACATATGCAAAATAGGTGCTGCATTCATTAAAACAGAAGCAAAACATACATTTAGAAAATTTCGAAAGTATAAAAATGATTTTGGACATCGTTCAATACCCGAAGAGTTGATTCTAATATCATGATTATCGATTCTAAAATAAGAGAGAAACTAGGAGTTTGAGTTCAGTATCACAGCTTCAAAACGAGTCCAGAAATAGAGCAAGCATTTAATGGAACTTCACAATTGGATGACGCTTCATAAAACTCAAAATACCATCACGAAAATCGATAAATTACTGAACAAACTGTTGGAAAATCAACCATATTTGCTTCTTCAGTTCTCCTATCCTCCGTTTTCCAAAATATGGACTTCTATTTTGGATAATTATATGCATTTTAGTGAAAATTATACTAGAACATTTATCACACACATTGACTTGATTAGGAACAAATTTGATTATAACTGATTCATGCATTTACGTGACTACTGTTGGGAAAGTAGCCAGTATTCTTCTAGAGTACAAGTTAGTCTTTAAAGAGTTTGTTTGTTGCTGAGGATTTAATTGGCCACTACATCAACACTCACAACTACATTATCTGACGCACGTTTCGAAAACAAAATTATCATCTTCAAAGACTGGTTTACCTTCAGTCGAGCTAGAAGTAACTACTGTGTTGTATGAATCTTACAAACGAATCCAGTGATTCCAGCTTAGATGGAATATTCTGTCTCTATGCTTTGGTAAAACTATTGACCATTCACACAAAAATAACGTCAAGGCACATCAGGAAAATAAACAACAAATTCTAGGCACTGAACGTGCACCGCGAACTTGCCGCGAATATTAACGCGAGTACGAGCGTTATAAGTCACACTTTGTAATCTGTTTAATTTATGTTGAATCAGCGCAGACACTTGCGCAAAAGTTTATACTTTTACCTTTTGTTAGTACGAACGTAGTATTTGAATAAGAAAACTGAAGTTTTCTATCTTTACCAATACCTCTTTGTCCTAGTGGTCTGGGTTTTCTTTTGAATTCCCTTTGGTCTTTCTCGCACTAACCCATAGAGGTTTTCTAGAAATAGATCCTCCGGGTGTCACTGTCTTTAAAATAATGATTTTTCACCAGGTCGAATTCTAGATTTTTTCTCTATATATTTATAAGAACTTGACAGAAAATTTGTATCTTCTTTTATATCATATCTATATTAACTTAATCATAGTCCTTGCTACCCCCCAGTATAAGAAGATTGACTGGTTCGTAGTTGTAGGAATGAACTATGTCTTTGTTGTTTCTACTGCTCAATACATTTCCACGACATTCCGTAGCTCTAATATTGATTAGTTCATTGCATTGCTTCTGATTCTCCTATGACTCGGGAATCCCAAACAGCTTTACCACACTTTCATCATCTAGCTTTTGACTGATTTGTAAAACCAATAATGTCGCTGCACTGTTTGAGGTTATCAGCTTCACATCCTGTGATTAACCTGCTCGTTCACCCGATATTACTCCACTAGACCGTATTTTTTGGAGTCTTATAAAAAGTACTATCCATGCCACGTAAGCACAATCAAAAAGAAATTGCCAGAAAAAAGCTAGGATGATATTTAGATCGGTTTTTCCTCAAGATACTCAGATTGCTAACAAGAAGTCAAAATAATTAGGAAGTTGATTGTAGCTAGTTTGAATGATTATTATACAGTCTGTCGTATTCAAGATGGGAGTGTTTCCATTTCAAATGCAACTCACTGTAGCTTCACTGTAGGTTCAATTACTTATTTATTCCTGTCCACGACAAATTTCATTTTGTTTCGTTACTCAACAAGCTGCCTATGTGTTTTACATTTAATTGATGAAAATATAACTATTAATAATAGCGAAGACGGTAAAACCACACACAATTCGAAAGAAGTTTAATGTATCAGCCCAATGAAAGAAAACATTTATAAGCGGATTGATCTAGTTTGGTATACAAAAAATTATATCCAGTAGCGTTATGTCTGTTATACCCTGTAAATTTTTATCGAATTTATAGAATAAGTAGAAATTTTCTTCGAGTACTAGTTTCCGATTAAAAAATTCTTCTCTCGATGAGGAACTATTAGTCGTACAACGTAATTATTAACAACGTTAAATAAATTATTGAAACATTCCATAGTGGGTCAGTTATGCACGAAATGGCTAAAGTCTTTCGAGATATTAATATACCTTTAGTGCTTTCCTATATTACATTAACGGCGCTTTCTGAATAACAATCAACGTTAAAATTCTTTCAAAACAATTAAATTATAAACTCGCATTACTGAAATGATCTCTGACATTGTAATTCTAAAGCCTCTGTACAGTGTTTATACAGTTATTGTAAATTGAACGTAAATAACGCAGTGGCGCCCTAATTGCTTTGGAAAATAATACGATTAATATTATAGAGGCGTAGAAAGCGCGCTAGCAGAGGGTGCTTATTACCGTTGGGCAAAAACGCCCATGAAGTTTTAGCCACAACGAGTCGCATCAACTGGAACGCAAATATATTGTCTTTCATATACTGGTAACAGGATTATACTGTTCTAAATAGCTCATAGTGCTAATTTAATTAAAATATTGGTGGAGCGTTTTGAAGAGACTGTTAAACCACAAGCAGAAGATAGTCCTAGAATCTCTAGGACCTGAAACAATATCGAGTGTTATGCAGACTGTCTATTCTCGAGAGTATCGCAACGAAGTCACCAACGAATTTTGATATTGAACCAGATCCATACAAGCTGCAATTAACATAAAACTTGAAAGAATGTGACTTCAGGATCACATTCGGTGCCTAATTAGTTTTCCGGTTTTCATAATATAATTTTCTCTGATTAGGCTCATGTCCATACAAACAGGTCTGTTATCAATCAAAATGATCGTTAGTAAAACAGTGAATATCCCAGAAAACACTGCATGGTATTATAGTGACAGTATAAGTAGCTATTGGAATTTCAAGAATAGTGAGTTCTAGGAATTGGTTGTAACAAGACAGAGTTACCAGTCAAATGACTCCAGACTGATTTTGAAGAAAGGTGAGTAGTCCAGTTTAGTCGCCTTTCGACGTTTTTGTGAACATACCTTAAACGAAATGTCTACAGTAATAATCCGAGAAACATTTTTCAACTCAAGAAGACTATCAGTGGTGAAATTGCATTGCATTATTGAGGAATGTTTATAATAATTTCCGTTCGCGTTTAGAGAAGTGCCGTCGTAGAAAGTGTCATCATATTTTTCATTTTAACTATACCTTCAATTCTATTGCGTCACCCTGTAATATATTGTCAATTGACAACGCTACTTAAACACTGTTTTTAAGGACGCATGAATCGCCCTTAACGACGGATTATAAGTACGATTTTTCGGTAGTTATGTATGTCATATGAAATTTATCCACTTTAAAAACACCCTATATTCATCAATTTACAATTGAAAACATGGGAACTACTACAGGAGACTTCTGGCTTCGATATATTCTACGAGGATGATCCCAGAAGTACCTGGCCTGACCTAGAGATGGCTGAGTTTGCACGGTATAGTAAAGTATACAATCTATACACCACATGTTTCAAGTTTGAACACACCACGCTGTTTAGTATTTGTTTGGCAGCTATCAGTAGTGAAAATAATGCTCTGGATGAGACTTCTCCTTCGTTACCTACAGAAAAATATTGGGCAGCAGAGTTTAAACGAGGCCGTACGACCTGCGAAGACCAGCATCGCATTGGTCGGCTCTAGAAATGTTGAAGAAAATCCACAAAACGGTACTGGATGATCGTCGATTGAAAGTGCGCGAGCTAACAGACATAATAGGCAGTCCAAAAAGTGCAGTACATCGCATATTTACTGAAAAAGCTGTACAAGATGGGAGCCGCGTTTGCTCACAATGGAACAGAAACAGCGTCGTGAAGATGTTTCCATCGACTGTTTGGCAACATTTTACAGAAATAAAACCAAATTTTTGTTGCAGTTTTATAACGATGGATGAAACGTGGGTGGATCACTTCACACTAGAAACAAAAGAATAAACAAAACAATGGACTCAAAAAGTAGAAAAGGGAGAACTGGCTCCAAAGAAGGCAAAGACCGTTCCATCTTCAGGCAAAGTCATGGCATCGGTTTTTTGGAATTTATTGCAACATTTCAGCGAACAACTCAAGAGAAAACGGCCGCATTTGGCTAAGAAAAAGTGTTGTTTCATCAATATATTTCACCAGCACCACATTCGTTATTGAAATGGCGAAAATTGAAGAATTAAAGTTTGAGTTGCACCCTATTCGCAAGATTCTGCTCCCTTGGATTATTTTCTGTTTCCAGACTTAAGAACACAGCTCGGTGGTCAAAGTTTTCCCAACTCTTATTATAGAAAGAGTATCAACATCAATATCGCTGGGAAAAGTGTGTGGAGCTAAAATTTTTATGTTTTCATTGTTGGGCCAAGTACTTCTGAAACCCTCCTCCTATAATAGCCCAAAAATCATTCAAGTAAAGAATGTTACTGATTCAATTTATAAATTATGAGAGTGAATAAAAATTTATTTATTATAGGCTCATTCTCATTCTCATTCAATCGTTTGAGCCAAACAATATTAGAACAAGTTAGTTATGGTTATTTGGTTCATTATACATATGCAAAAGTTCTTATATAATTAATTTAAAAATACTCATTAATCCATGAGTTTTTTTTCTTCTAACATCTTTAATTGCCTCATTCTCTTTTTCACTTCAAGGTCTTTTATTTGATCTATATATTTCTTACACGTTCTTCCTATTTCTTATAGAGTAGCCAGCATCTTTTATACCATGTCAGCCGTTTATTGTTTATTTTCTCTCCAATTTATTCTTATTCTGTTACTTTTCTCATGTTCTTCTCTAATTTCTTCTCATATTTGTACCTAATTGTTTGATTTTTACATTGAATATTTAAATATTCAGTTTAAAACCATATCATTTAATGTTTTATTTGAGCTCACTGAAAATTTTTGACAGCAACGATCTACAATCACAAGATACACTTTTGATTTGTATCATATATCTTTGACAATATTAACTATCTACTGTATATCGAAAACTTTTCATAGCAAAATAATATTTAGACTAGTAGAATAGAATACCCATAATTTCCTGACGCTCAGTATGTGGGAAACTATAGTGTTAAAAATAACTCATGTACTAGAGGTTACTTATACTTGTCTGTCACGTTTTCAAATCTATCAGAATGGAATTTGTGTTAAAACTATTACAAAACACGTAGTCAAAATGTACAGAGCGGTCCTACCAACAATCACTTTAAAGTCGTATTGTTATAGCGAATAATCTAAGGAAAGACCTTTTAACTACCGTTCGATTTTTTCCAATATATTAAATGGTATAAATTGATAAATGATGTTTTTCAACTATCTATGAAAATAAAGAGTTATTCACAGAAGGAAGATCTCCACTCCTCATACCAACTTTTCAGTGGTTTGTCTGGAGGTCTCCTAGTATTTTGTTTCTGGTTATATCACCTATATGCTTAGTCGCATTCTTCTGGCAAAATCTCTCCAACCTCGTTTACGTTTTTTACCCATCTAGCAACATCTAGTTCATCTCTAATATCCCGATTTCTTATTCTAACTTTGAGGCTGAATCACTCAACCGTTTTCAGCATTTTGATTTCAGTTGCCCTCATTATTTTTTTGCAGGTGATTTTTTGGCTACATGAGAATTAGTAAACATATTTGGAAGATTCTCATCTTGCTTTGGGTACTCATCAATGCTTTTCCATTATTGATGCTCTTGTCGATTGAGTTCTTGTTTCCTGAGTTAATTTTGATGCTTTCCAAGATAATATTAAATAATGTAGGGTTTCAGTTGCCTCCATATCTTATACCGTTGGTAGTCTGAGATCATCCCGTTCTGATTTTAATCTTTCTTATAAGTCTGCTGTCAAGTTTTTTAATAATTGGACATAATTTTTATCTTTCCAAGCTTATTACAACTCTGAAAATAGAATTAATTCATATCATCTGTTTTTTTTTGAAGCTTTTTGTGTAGCTTTTTCCACTACGAATCCCCTGCAACTTTTCGGTGATAATCTCGTATTATGCTAATTTTTCATTAGCCTTTCTAGCGTTGCCCGGATCCTCACTAGCATCTGCCACATTGTTCAATGAATAGTTAAGGTGATTAATGATCTCAAAAAAACTTTCATGCTCATCAAACTTCCTTCTCCAACAAGTTACCTATAATATTAACTTCTGGGTAATCTTCTTTTTATACCAACTTTGTAAAGACTTCCTTGAATCATATCCATGCTTTTTTTTTATTTGGGGATATTGTGGATTCACAAACATGGTCCACCTGTTTCATGAGGTGTAACTTTGTAAGTAGTAGGTTTTTTGTTTCAATGGGATTTTGCATAGAATTTGTTGAAGACACCAAAGATGCGTATATTCAATGCTGTTTGTTCCCTACCCTTCCATAAAAGTTCCTGGATGACCAGGGAGCCTTTAAAATAGCCATATTTCATCCAATTACGATTGGAATACCTACTCTATATTATTTAAGAGTATTTCTAGGTTGATATGAAATACCCTTCAAACTAGGTTTGGGTGGATGAAAAACGAATTTTCCTTTTTGTATTCGATACCAAATTCAATAGTCAGATCAGATATGTTTAAGCATTACACTGAACCATCTTCAAAGAACTTACTGTAATTACGAGACGAGTGAAGCGATGCGAGCAACAGACTAGTCCAACAAAGTAGTATTTCAGCCGTGGCGTACACAACATTTTTTAGACGACGCATAAGATCCAAAACTTTTTCAATTACACTCAGGAAAGAAAATAAATAATAGAAAAGTGTAAGCATTTTATTCATTGAATAATATAATGTATTTGAAATTTGCAATGTCAATATTAATTCATTATTCTCAAAAAGTAATGTTGATTGTAATCATCGAAGTGAAACTGTCAACTGTCAAAATTGAAGTGGCAGAGTCACATTTAAGTTGTCTACTCCAGAGCGTCCCAAAAGTGTTTTGCAGTACGGAACTGTCATTTTCAGTACATGGAACACTCAAAACGCAACTATAGGTATGTAAATGAATACAGAACGAATAACTTTCAGATAGCGTCGTTTAAAAAATATTTTATTGTGATGGGAAATAACATTTCTGATTGATTTAAATAGGAGTAGCCAATCAAATCATCTGCGACAGAAGAAGGTCGAAAATTTTTATAAACAGCTTCCAACGCGAACGCAAAGGAGAGCGTCAGCGCTGGCGTGAACGAAAGAATTTAAATATCCAACGTAACATTACAAAAATTCTTCTTTAAAAACTATTTTGTAGACTAAAAGAATCCTGGCTACTTTCTCGACATTTTATTTATTGAACAATATAATGTACTTAATGATATTTGTAATGTCAATATCAATTTATTAATTATTTGCAAAAAATAATGTGGATTGTACCTACAGGACAATTATTAATATTTATTGGATTGGATGCAGATGGAATAAATGTATGTCTCTACTAGATGTTGATGGAATCTCTGTAGATATGTTTGTGATTTCGATACAATTTGTTGATTGATTCGTATTTGTGGTGGAAGAAAGTATTCTGTTAGCAATTTCAATCTTGTTTGTTATTGAGTCATCTATATAAGCTTCCGCCGCGGAAGAAGAAGCCCACCCACCATACCTTTTTAACATCAGAGGTCTGCGCCAGAATCAGCTAAAAGGGATGCTGAGGTGCGTCTAAAACAGTGGCCTGTATAATCTTCTGGATATTGTGAAAGTAGATATTTAGCAATATTATATGGTATCTTACTATGGGTATGAATTCTTACAACTTGGGTTGAACACTCGCCTTTATGATAGCTGAGAAAGAAATTTGAATGATTTGTGTATGGAGGTCTCAATGCTAAGTATTTACGAAACAATTCGCTGGGATCTAAACCAAGTGAAACTGTCAACTGTCAATATTGAAATGGTTAGAATCACATTTAAGTTAAAGTTGTCTACACCAGAGCGTCCCGAAAGTGTTTTGCAGTACGGAACTGTCACTTTCACTACATGGAACACTCAAAACGCAACTTTCGGTATGAATACAGAACACTTTGATAAACATAAAATCTGCTGTCCATTTCCTTGAAAAATCTATCATTTGAGAAATTTCATTTAAAACGTGAAGAAATTGTAGATTATGTAACCTATTACGTATAATTTTTAGAAAATAGGTAGCTATGAAGAAAATGATTCTCTTAAGTACATTCAATACAATCTATAAAGTCTTAATTAAAGTCCATACCGTTGATATGAGGATGAATTTTTGAATCCACTTGTAGAATATTCAACTTTTGTACTTCCAATTTGTTCTACCCTGTATAAAATAAATCAGCAACGTGAATTCAGGACATTAGGACATAGATTGGAGACTGATACCGATTCAACAAAAAACGTCGACGAACAAGATATAAAAGGACTTTAATATCCTGTAATACATAGAAGCGTATCATTAATTATATTTATTTCTGGATAGCTTTTCTTTACAGTGAAGGTCGTAGTTCCAATTTATCAGAACAGTACGATAGTTTGAATGTATGTAAATATAAGAAAATATAAAATCGTACATGATTTTGTCAAGTATTCTCTCATGGTACTAGAAGAAAACATCCTGGGAAGTAAAGAAACGGTCTACGCTGCAGTTTTTAGGGACCTGTGACTTTAAATAATTTCTTCCACTAATTTAATATTTTCTGAAGTAGTCTTGAATGTTATGAATCAAAGTTTTACAACTAAACGCATATTTTCACCCTTGACTTTCAATCATAAACAAACCACCAAATGTGTTCATCCGTCGCATAAAACAACTCGAAAGGCAGTAAAAAATGTAAATGCCCGATTTATTTTACCACGTTACCTACCCTCTCAAAAAGTAATCTTAACTTTACACCGAGCGATAAATATTTTATGACGTTCCTATTTAATATTTCCTGCGTAAGTTTTTGTAGCAATATCTGCCCTTTTAGATATAAATATTTAATGAACTCGGAATACTTTGAAATGTTAAGAGGGAGGATCGCTTCTAGAGCGATAGTTATATTAAAACGGATTTAGTGCAGTGGAACGATATAAAATTTAAACCACAAAAAATGTCCTAAACATATGATATATATATATATATATATATATATATATATATATATATATATATTTTAAGTTATAGATGTCAAAGGCTTATTGTTAAGCCTCAAAAGTTTGTGTAAAATATTTATTGCTAGGGGGAAATTAATTATTGTTGCTAAAATGAGTTTTTAAAACAAAACAAACCTTACAGTACTGTACAATACACTTGAGCGTCCCGGAGATATTTGTTTCTGGTTTGTTGCAGGTATACATTGACTCAAAATGGTGCGGACATTCGAAAACCTTAAGGTCTCGGAAGAAAGTTGAATCCAGTTGAGCACCCAGAGTTCTGTCGGACGAGGAAGAGCCACCAATACGGATACTGTTGTAATTGTTGCAAATTGGGGATGTTAATAGGAAACTACATTGAATAACAAGGAAAAATTATTGAATTATTTACAAATAACATCGCAGGAGATGATTTTGCTTGAGTAGACGATTATAACATATATAACTATGACGGAACATACATGATTCCGGATCCAACGATGCTGCACAAAGAGGGTTGATAGAGTACAGAGTCATTCTAGTTCTGTTATTAGTATTTTGATTTGTAGTAATGCTAGGAGTGATCTGCTTCGCCCATGTTCATTCATAAAGCCTTTAATATCTATGAAAATTGAACTGAAGGAATTTTTCCACGAACTAAATATCCTAAAAGCCTTAGCGGCTGGTTTGACGTGAAATTATTTGAAATGTGGTATTCCAAAATCCTGCTTCCACATATCAACTCACCTCGGCTACCAAGTTCAACAACTATTGTCGTAGGAGCCATTATTTCTCAAGATAATCCAATCTGGCAGCGGCCAACGCTACCCACTTGATGCAGCCGCTTGATTTTGGTGCATTCCGCGCGTTGAATACCGAATGGACGAAAATTCTGGACACCTCGAGAAAGAAAAGTCGGTATACTTCAAATCAAATGAACAGTCACAATGACGGAAATGGATTATGTGGTTTCTTCAGTCACGAAAGCAGAGATCTCTACTTTATATTTGAGCAATGTGAAGAGTCAAATAGTGATCAATAAGGTTTTCCGACAATTTAAGCTTAAATTGCCTTCTTCACTGTCTTAAAGAAATGTTTAATGAGTTTGTAGAGTTGGTTTACCATTATAAATGATATTTTATTCAATTTTTTGAGTTATTCACAAAAAATTATAAAAATTAGTTTTTTTCGATATTGTTAAACAGAAAGGTACTTTACTCTAGAGCAAAAATCACCTTTTTTTACAAACCTCGTATACGACTGAAAAAATTTAACAACTGATGATTGAATCTTAGGTTTTGGACCATGCAGAATATTTTTTCAAGAATTACTTTTTTTCATAAAACCACTAATAAAAAAGTTTTCCATGTGCCGCCAACTCACGTGGACTGTATATGGATGATCATGTGAATTTTGAAATATCTTTTCAAAAATATGTGTTCTTGCTCAATTCCTCACGATAGATAGAGACTACCACCTATCTTCTGGAAGATATTGAAAAAGATTTGATGAATATATGTATGAAGAAAAGATGTTCCAAATCTATCAATCAGGGAAACCTGGGCTATCAGAAAAAATACTTGAATCGATTGCCTATATTTACATTTTACTTTGTTTTTTTTGTTTAACTCATGAAATTCATTAAGCAAAGACCAACGAAGAGAGTATGGGAAGCCAAATTGAACAAAGTAATTGGTTCTATACTTGAGGAAAGAGGTACTCCATGGAAAGAAGCAAAAATAAACACCATTTTATATAAAAGAAGTGACAAAATTTTTATATAATACATAAATGTAAAAAATACAAATATTATGAGTGTTATGATATGATTTTTATGAATATCTGTTTCTATTTGAAATTATAAATGACGAATTGTGTGAAACTGAACCACGAGGAACTTCATACTAGACCTCTGTTTAATATGATACTAAACGCGTGGGAATGTTATTTTAATAATAAAGACTAATCATTAAGATGTCACTCCTTCTCGAGAACAAGCTAAATATGCATTTTGTTTTTCGTTTTCTCACATTTTCAGAATTCAAATGTTCTTCTCGAGCTGCTTCCTCGTCAAAACGTAAATTCATGAGAACCGGTACAAGACGTAGTATTTACACTAAAACAATTCCAATAATATACATGTTCTCTTTTTAACAAACCAATTCATATTACCAGCATACCAATTAATGCATAATATTGCATCTAGTGCATCAGTTAACTACCGTCTTACGAAGGCGATGCGATGTGACTAAACTTAGACTATAAATAAATCGACACACCTTTCGAGAATAGCAAATTAAATTAAATATGAAAATTTGCTGCTCTCACGATATCTTTAAAGGAAAAAAAAAGATCGATGTAGGGGAGAATGAAGAATAAAGTGTATCTAAAGTTCTCTATAATTTTCTTAAAATTTCTCAAGATTAAATTTTGTTATTATCATAAATAGTTACTTCATAAGAATTAGTTACAACTCGGTATTTATCCTTAATTGTATCAATTCTACTGACGGATAGATGGCGGTAATAATATTAAATCCATATGATTGTCAGCTAGTCCTAACCTTCAAAAAACACGTGTATACAATGACAGATGTCGTTCTGTTAGTTTCATATTCATATTCATCAGTTTGAAAAAATGTGTAAATTTAGTTGTTTTGACTTTTGGTAAAACATTATTTGGACTTTTACCCAATTTAAACGAGGTAAAATGAGTACTGAGGACGAAGATGGTGTCACTGACGAAAATATTAAAAGGTCTACAAAATACTTTCGAATTACCTCAAATTGGATGTGACTGAAATAGCTGAGACCCTAAAAATAATAAAGGAGCTTGTTGGACTTATCGTGATGAAAAAAAACAACAATAAAACTGATGATTTTGAACAGTATTTGGTTCAATGGTAATAAATCTAATATGTATAATAGATAGAACATGGTGACTGGCTCCAAACCGTAGAAGGACGCAAAAATCAGCTGGCAAGGGTATTAAAGGGTAAGTAGATTTCTATAAATAAAAAGATTTTTTTCTATACTAGCCCACAAATTATTAATAGTTGACATCGGTTCCAGAATACGAAATTTGATTGAAACCAATCACCTTAGATATGTTCATCAAGTTTAAGATAGCCTTAATCGAATTATCACCTTCGAAGTTAGAATAAATTGCGACCAAGCTCGTTCACACGAACATACAAAGAAGAATTCCTTTGGAAGTTAGGCAAGAGAAGATCCTTTCACTCCAATCATTCATTATAGTGACGGATGATATCATTATAGTTCGCTCAGCATTTATGGCATTAATTACCATTCCAAATAATGATATTTTATGTTTGGATGAACTATTATATCTGAAAGAAGTTCGCGGAGGTCACGTCATCATTACTACAAAGCGTTTTCTGCATTGGATTGTGTTGTAGCACACTCTGTTAGATGTAGACTCCTTGTGAGTCGACCATGTCCCATGAGAAGGTACAGTAGCATATCTTTTAGAAAAAATGGAAAATTTCTTTGCAATGATTCACGAAGGATCAATATTTATTTGGTTCGAAATAATTTCAAACTTACAAGATACAATTGAAGAATCCACCAGGCCTGAATTACGTTAGAAAGGTTTTTAGTTATTGTATATAAAATTTGAAGCTTGCCTATGCGAAGAGTGTTTACTATTTAGAAGTTAATGATGAAGTTTGTTTTCCAATAGCACTAAAATCTACTACTGCATTAGTTCCATGAAGATGTCAACAGTCCGAACATGGCTATTAACAGCCAGGTGTGACGTTTTAGTGCAAAAATTTGCCACGGCAGTTTAAAATCTCAATAAATGACATCCAATTCTTAATAAAATTCATCCGAATGAGTTAGATTAGTTAAATTACATGTCGGTTATTATCGTGACTCATCTATTATAACTTTCAAATATCCTCGTGTATATAAATGTCTACTTTTTTCCAAAACGACTATAACCGCAAGCCACAATAATCCCTCGACGGTTTCCCCAGAGTATATATTTCTATTTATACGTTAATGGACTGTAGGAAGATTACCTGTAAGATAAAAACAAGATACAACCAGTCGAATACTTTAAGTGTATGAACCTTCCGTGTGTGTGTGTGCTGCCTGCGATTTTTATAGACTTTTCCTCTTATATACGATAACAAGAAAATATCGTACATGATGTTTTAGTACAAAAGCTAACCTCAATTGAGTACATTCTACAAATGACTATTACATTATATATGTCGTAGGCAGTTGGCAGAATCCGGCATTCTCCAGACTGCCTAGAGAATTGACAGACTGCCGGCAGATGGAAGAATGTATCATCGAAATTACCTGTCTTCCAGCTGCCTGGCATCGTCCAGGCAGTCGGCAGACTGCCCGACGATCTATGGAAAGCCGACAGTCTGCCGACTGCCTACGGAGTTGACAGATTGCCGGCGAATGAGAAAATTATCGATAACTAGGAGTCATTCGGTTGACAGCTACGATAAG
Organism: Diorhabda carinulata; assembly: GCF_026250575.1. Classification (NCBI taxonomy): domain Eukaryota; kingdom Metazoa; phylum Arthropoda; class Insecta; order Coleoptera; family Chrysomelidae; genus Diorhabda; species Diorhabda carinulata. Next base: position 17,523,750 of record NC_079472.1, read on the forward strand.
AGAAAGTCTGTCGCGTTTTCTTTTCATCGTAAATCGCTTTTAGTTCTGCCTCAACCCACTGCGAGTCGTGATCATAAGTGATTAGAAAATGGGAGGGGATTCAGTGAACCGAGATGAGTTTGAACAAAAACTGAAAGATACGTTAGATTAGATTAGGTTAGGTTAGGTTAGGTTAGGTTAGGTTAGGTTAGGTTAGGTTAGGTTAGGTTAGGTTAGGTTAGGTTAGGTTAGGTTAGGTTAGGTTAGGTTAGGTTAGGTTAGGTTAGGTTAGGTTAAAGTTTTATGAAAATAGAAGCCGTTTGACGTGTAACATATAAAAGTTGTATGAAAATTTGAGTTGAATTAGGGAAAATTATTATGTTAGTAGGAGTCGTCCCAAACATAACGTTGTTAAAGAAAAAGATGTATGTTAGGCAGTTGATAGACAGGTGATTTCGATTATACATTCTTCCATTTGCCGGCAGTCTGCCAACTCCCTAGGCAGTCTGCGGAATGCCGGATTCTGCCAAATGCCTACGACATATACATTGATTTGAAAATCATTTCTGTTCGCAAGATATTGTCAAAAATTGTCGAAAAAACGAATTTGAGTGAAAATTTTTCGCTCCAATGGAAATCCAATGAAATCAATCGATTTGTAGTCATCTGATTGAAGACAACCAATTAGTTTAACAGATCCCATGGGTTGTTTCATTTTATCACATTGGCGTGGATAGATATTGATCTATTTCAATTTTGACATTTAAAATATTTAATATTTTTTGGTTGTAGTGTTGACGACAGTATTAACGAAATGAGACACCAAAAAACCGTTTACGATGAAAAATTTATATAGAAACACATCAGATCACTGTAAAAGGAAACAAAGTTCGATAGCACTAAGTTCCGTAGAAATAATGCAAATGATAAATTTATCGAATGAAAATAATCCTGAAGGACTGCACAGGAGAATCTATTCCTTGATTTGTTAATGCTGTTTCATTTTTTTACAATGATGACTGATCTATTTCATAAGTAAGAAGATGTCTGTCCTATATATTATTATTATCTATAAGTGTCCATTGATTGAAAAGTATGGAAACCGCCACTTTTCCTTTAAAATACTTTCATTGAAGAAAAAATAATTTTTTTGCTAAGCTTTAGAACAAAAACAATTTTATATTGTAATTAATAATATCGAACATAATGCAGATGTCGTGGAAACACGTAACGTAAATCAGATTCCACACTAAAACATAATGCGGCAATCGATATATATCCTACAAGATTTTCATTTCAAAATAAAATGGGAGATCCAAGGGAGATGTACATCATAGAAAAATGTGCTTTTGTTGATACCTAAAAGCACTTTTATATAAAATACTGTTCTTCGGTGACGGATACTTTAATTTTTGTTTGCAGACGTATGAAGTGTGCTTTTATGTGTCACATACAGCGAAATAATACGAAATGAAGGGAGAGCAAGCATCATTAGTGAGAAAACATGTATACAATTCACTATTCAATTTCAAAACTTTTTATCAAAATGTTTGATTTATCTTATCGTTAATTAGTTTATTATATCTCAACGCGGTAAATAGTTTTATTTTTCTGTTATCTCACCTGTGAATTCCAACGAAGTTCCAATTTAATTACGTGCTGCATATTTCGAAGCTCAATGGTAACTATCTATCATAACTAATTATGGAAGATAACTGAAATGATAATAGTATCTAACCAGAAAACAAATTGAGGGCAAAATCTATTAGCAACTGTGTTTTTCCATTTAATCCAATTGTTTTCGTACACAGACAACCCAACATACGTCACCCCACGCCACGCCACGACATCTCACGGGGAACGCTTCGAAATTCTCATATGTGGCGTGGCGTATTGCTAGTGGGTTTCGGCCTTTAACGGCATACATACCTATATCCGATTTAGCCGATTTCGTATAAATGATTTGAGAAACTTTCCGATTCTGGAACTACTTGGCACCCATATAATCCTGATCATTGATTTAGAGAAAAACTATTGACTTTTATCTGGAAAACTGTTCTGTTTCAAATAGGAAGAAGAAATTCAGTAATTAAAGTTAGAGTACCACAAGGTAGTGGTCTAGAAGCCTGTATTTTCCTTTGCAGACAAAACTGCAAGTTTAGAAATGGCAGAGCTTAAAATGAAGATGGGAGTGAAACAAGGAATTATTTTTAGTCTTCTTTTGCTTATACTAGTCATGAACGGGAGGATAAAAATAATAAAATAGAAGAAATATCAAAAGGGGACAATAATTTGCTACAAAACCTTTTTTTATTTTGGAAAATGAAAGAGAAAGTTGGTTCATAAAAAGTTGTTGAGTATAGAAAAGTTCAAACAGAGACCAATAGGAAGCGAACGAAAGAAGAAGGTTTTGGACCAGTAGCATTTAAAGCCACCAGACTAATTTGATTTGAATCTGGAAGAAATTTTCAAAATAAAACTTGCAGTTGCTGTCAGTGTTCTGGTAAACAAACTGTAATTTGGCAATTTTTTGACAAAGAAAAACGCACTTTTGACGCACGATATACTACAAATTTTTGTTCAACATTTTTCTAATAATCCACCACAAAATATTCACACTTCATTTTGCAGACATTAAACATTAAACAAGAAAGCATCTTACAATCGGTGCATTGATGTATTGTAGTTTCAATTCCAATTTTCTTGAATAATATGATAAAATATTTTTAAAAAAGTTGGGTAAGGCAAAAGTTAAACTCCTCAGTTTATTTTTCATTAATTTATTTTATTATAAATTATATTAAACCTTTTTTACCGCTTACTTAATAAAAGACAATAGTAATATACCGGACGAAGATTTTTAATTGCAATTTTCCTTTATATGTGCGGAATTTTTTAATCTAGCTAGACTCTTATTGGAAAAAAAATCTCCTTTCTTAATTAAATTTACTTTCATCGCTATAAATTCATTAGTTCTTCTTTGTGCTCGAGTTATTTCATCATTTTAGAAGTTACGTGTGCAGAAATAAACTAACGTCAATTTAAAACGTAAACGGAAAGGGAAATGAACTTTCCCTTGACATATCCATCTAGGTATCTCTCTCGCTCTTTACCGTAGCCGATGTAGCTATTAGCGTTCCATTCCTCTCTGTTGCATATAGAGGCCAAGAGCAAACATTGTCAAGTTCAAAGTAATTACGTTGCTTGAAGAATTACCTGCGAATTATCACTTTACTGGTTGTGGATAATTTTTGTTTCGGTTTGTTTGGTTTGAGATGGAAAATATGTAGACGGAATGTTGGAGATTATTTTTATTTCAAATACTCTCACGATTCAGTGTAGTACAATTTTTAAAAGGAAATTTTGAAAAAAAATCCGTTAACGCAGCTTTTAAATTTTTGATAAAAACAGATTTTCGGAAAAAACTTCTGCTTGAAATTATCATTCAAAAATCGTGAGACTAAAATTACTAATTTAAAATTTGAAAAGAAGAAGAATTTTTTCGAAAATATCACGATCAATCATCTTATTTACTGATATCTCGATTTAGGGTGATTTACTTTTACACCAAGTTGCAGTCGCATCTCTGAAAAGGCCTAAAAATATGACTCAAAATTTTTGAAAATAATGTTAAATAAGCAGAGAGTGTTGGAACTATTCCAGGGGGTTAATTGGGAGTGACATAACCTTTAAATTTCACACATATAAGTCCTTTATCTGTGAGTTGATTGGAGAAATATTTGAAATTCCATAAGCACATCAGAGGACAGCATCAGAAAACATCATGTGTCCCATAGTTCACCTCGTATTTTGGATATTAGTGTGTCATGTTTATGATGGGAATGTTTCCATAATATTTGTATTCGATTCGTATGTCAATCTAGATTTATTATCACCTCTTCATCAGAGAACAAAAAAGAAAAAGCGGAAAACCAGTAACTATCTAAAGAATAATTGTATAGCAAAAGGTTGATGAATTAAATCAATTTTTCCTTTTGATCCATTGCAAAACTCTAGTATATTCCAATACAATTTCTGTGCCTCTGCCATAAGAGCAGTCTCATAGGAGTGTGCACGCTTTAGCAAACCCGGAAGCTACAAAAACGCGCATTCAAATGAAAATTTCCCAGACCCCATTAACGCAGAGATATAAAGAGATATAAAGACCGTTTGGAATAACATCAAAAATCATTTTGTACATGTGTAAATTACATCTCCACGGAATCTTTGAACCCAAAAACAAATGGATGACAGAGTACATGCTAACACTCATGATGTAGTGAAGACTAACTAAAACCATACCCGGCAAATACAAGGTCATAAGAAGGGAGATCAGAGAAGCCGAATGGAAAAGGAATGTATATAGAAAATATCTGCTACAAACACGATAAGATGTAGCTAAAGTTCACATGAACCAATTACATAGAAGACAAGAGCTGAGGAGATAATAATAACAAGTGTCAAAAGGTCAAAAATAAAGCAAATATCAGATTTAAGATATTCAGCAGGCAACTTCACAATGACACCACCCTAGAACTTAATGGACGCCAGATTGAACGGTTCCAATACTTCAGAGGATCAAAATTGCGAGATTAAATGCCGAATAAAGATTGCTCAGTAGACTTTGAATAATATGAGAACCTGCCTTTACAACTTACTACCTATACTTGAAGATACGGAAACGCATTGTTTAATGGTATGTATGATTGATAATTCTGTATGGAGAGACGCTAAGGACTCTAAAGGAGAAGATGATGACTAACCGGATGCATTACATCTCATACTCAAATGCAAGGGAGTTGGCAGAAAGCAATAGTCGTGGCTACAGTTTTTGCCATCACAATCGCCAGCTTCAAGAGTCCGGATAAGAAGAAATTGACGTGATTTCTCGCGTAGATTCAGATTCAGATAAAACACGAATCCACCAGAAGAATACAGTGCATTGCAAAGGAAGAATCTGCTCAAAAAATAAGTAAAGACGATTTCATCGGTCAGAAAAGTGCGACGGTATTTGGTATAATCTTGACATAATCTTCTTTGACTATATTAAAAATGGTAAAACAAGGATATAAATCACGCATTGAAAATCTTTTTAAAAATCTTAAATAACTGAATAAACAGATAATGCGAAACTAACAACAGAAACACTCAATTTGTCTTTAGTAATGGAATAGAGACAAGAGCTCTAATTAGTATCCGTTTGCTAGTCCAGAGCTGCCGAGACATACAGAAGAATGTCTTTTCCTGATTTTCAGGTTCAATCACAAATTAAGCAAAGAATTAAAAACAACGGACGTAAATGAAGGGGATACAAGATTTATTCAAAATTTATACTGGCAATGAACAGCTCGCGTAAAAACAGATAAATTAACGACAAATAATATAGTAATAAGCAGAGAAGTCAGACATGGAACCACGATAATAACTATGAATGCGATGTTACCAATAGATAAAGTGACAAATGAAGAGTTCGTTAGAAAAATGGGAAAAGACAGAGAAATTCTCCTGAATATATAAAGAAGAAAAACACCTTTTTTGGTCACATACTCAGATGCTCAAAGTACTAACTTCTTCAATTTATAGTTGAAGGTAGAATAGATGGTAAACGAGACGTCGGGAGGAAGCAAATATCTTGGTTGAGGAACATTACAGAGTGGACATCCTTTTTTATTTGATATTTTTTGTTCTTTGAATGAATGCATGGAATATTCTTAGAGCTTTCTATAACCGAACCTACCAACACCTTTGGTATAATCTCGAGAATTCTAGGTGCTAAGTAATTAGCGGTATTCCGTCGTTTCACTGGAAGTCTTTTCTTTGTTAATCTTCACACAATCGTTAAACAAACATAATTCTGACTCATAGTTTGATTATGAGAAAAATCCTTGTTTACGGATCATAAAATTTCGATAATGAGCTAAAGTCATTAATCCGATCGATTTTTTTAAAATTTTTCGAATAACTCGAGTTGGTTTTGGTGATTGTGAATTTTTTCACGTAGAGTTCCTTGACCGTGATTATTATTTGATTAACATTGAAATTCACGAGATGCTTCATCATAATCAATGACCACAGAAATAACAATTATTATTGGGATTGTTTCGAAGTGTTTAAATAAATATTTGAGAATCTCGTAATAATAATGATGAACTTTTCCGAAATCGGCAAGGTTTGTTAATTGATATTAGTTGTTTGGTTGTTTGTATTATAAAAAAATAGAAATGCTTCTTGAGAATATTATTAAACAAACGACCTTCACTTTGTTCAAATTTATTTTGTATAGATGAAAATTAAAAAGATAATTTCAGTTGTTTGATATTGAAACGCAATTAATTACTATTTTATACAGGATGTACATGAAGCCATCTCAAATTGAAATATTTTCATTCAAACCTTAGCTCAAGAAATAGTCAACTATCAGTCGATAAAAACTAATATTTAGGATAATAAAAAAATATTAAATATTTTTGGAATATTAAAGCTTAAAGCACACAGTTGAAATATTTTTGGTATAAACGTTGAAACTTTGACATTTAAACAACGTTGCAACGAAAATGTTAAAATTAAATTATATTTGAAATACTGAAGCTCACAGTCTATTCTTATGAATTATGGAGTATTAAAATAATAAAGCATTTGTAATTCATAGCCAGTCTTTTAAACGACTATTGAAGTTTTTCTATGAATAAGAGAATATTAAAGTAATAAAGCATTTGTAACTCATAGGCATATCACTTTTTTAGCAGACGTTTAAAATATTTTTGATATAAAGGTTTAAACTTTGACCTTTAAACAACGTTACAACGAAAATGTTAAATACTGTGATTACATTTGAAATGCTGAAACTTACAGTCTATTCTTATGAATTATGGAGTATTAAAATAATAAAGCATTTGTAATTCATAGCCAGTCTTTTAAACGACTATTGAAGTTTTTCTATGAATAAGAGAATATTAAAGTAATAAAGCATTTGTAACTCATAGGCATATCACTTTTTTAGCAGACGTTTAAAATATTTTTGATATAAAGGTTTAAACTTTGACCTTTAAACAACGTTACAACGAAAATGTTAAATACTGTGATTACATTTGAAATACTGAAACTTACAGTCTATTCTTATGAATTATGGAGTATTAAAATAATAAAGCATTTGTAATTCATAACCAAATATCACTTTTTTAAACGTCTATTGAAGTTTTTCTATGAATAAGAGAATATTAAAGTAATAAAGCATTTGTAACTCATAGGCATATCACTTTTTTAGCAGACGTTTAAAATATTTTTGATATAAAGGTATAAATTTTGACCTTTAAACAACGTTGAAATGTTAAATATTATGATTATATTTGAAATACTGAAACTTACAGTCTATTCTTATGAATTATGGAGTATTAAAATAATAAAGTCGTTGTTTTCTATCAAAAATTTAATTTTCAGTACATATTTTCGAATCCATATTTGTAATAATCCTATATGGACAGTTGGTATGAGAAAAAACGTCCCTACGTTAAGGTACTGACACTATTCGTTTTCTCTCTCTCTCTCTCTCTCTCTCTCTCTCTCTCTCTCTCGAGACACTTTATCTACACTGCGCAAGCTTGAGAATGCGCATAACCTCGGAGGATAGAGAAATCGTTGCGATTCTGTCTTACTGAGTAGCAGTTTCCACTTATAGAAACTGTCCATTTAGAGTATTAAATAAAGGGCAAATCTTATTTAATACAGAGTTGAATTCAACTCGATTTATTAACCATCGTTTTTTGATTCGATACAAAAAAAATGAGTTATGTAAGCAGCAGCTTCACTACCTCGACAAGCTAATTCTAATGCAGCTGTGTGATAGAATTTCCGTTGCAGCCGTTCAGGGGTATTATCATTCCATAAATTTATCATTTCCATTATTTCTACGGAACTTAACTTTTACAGCGATCTGATTGCAGCTTTCGTCGTATAGAATCGTGAACATCTCGCGCTCGTTGAATATATTAATAATAATTTCTATTTCTTTATAATATTTTTCCTTAAAAATCAACGCCAATTCTCCCGTTACCTCATTGATACTTTCCATATTTAGTCCATAAAACTCTGGATATGATTCAAATAAATAACCTCTACTCTACCTTAAACATAAGATAAAATTTTTAGATAATTTTTGTCTCTCTTGTAACACTAATTATATTTAATTTTATTTATGGTGTTGGCAAAGACATTCGGCCTTGAATTATATCACTTCTTATTTATTTCCGACATCATCTTCGTATCTTACATGATTTTTAATTAAACAAATATTAAGATGAGCATATTTAACAGAAGATACGTTTTTTTTGTTAACGAAACATTAGCTGGATCTTAAAATAAACGTTAAGTATAAACAGACCTTGACTTAGTGAAGCAATCAAAACCTTATATACTCATAATAATTCTGTCATCCATATGGTATGCTGAGAAATTTCCAATAAAAAATGGTTGAATGATTTAAAGACAAGTCCGTTTCTGTTAAATTCGAATTAATTGCTATAAGGTACTTGTGGCCGCAAGACTAACTAACTAACCAACACAAACCACAAACTGCTGAAGATATTCGTGATGGTGGGTATGGAACTCTGGTTGCGATTCATATTTCTGGTTAACCAAGATACTATGACATGAGAAACAAAAAAATCATTTCTAAGCAATGGTATAAAAGGTTACTGTGTCATAATGATTTAACGTTTCTTCAATGGCTTCTGGTTGTGTACCATTCGCAGTTTATTGCCGGACCCATTGACCGATAATGCCAATGTAGATAGTTCATCAGATGTTACTGGGCGACTAAGGTTAAAGAGATATTAGAGACGATCAATATATCAAACTGAACGAAGAATTATGTATGTTTAAGTTATTGACGTCGCTTAAGCAAAATAAATTAGATTTTTTACGTCTATTCATAGCTGCAAACGGAACGTTGATACACCACTACACACCTGAAGCAAAAAAGTAGAAACCATCGATTGCTGAGAACGAAAAAGGCAGAACCGATTTCGTTAACTGGAAAAGAGATGGCGACCGTTTTTGGAGTTGGAGATGGGATTTTGTTTATCGACTAAGAAGAATAAAAAAATGTTGGATGAGACATTGCGAAGAACGATATTTCAAGAGTTGAAAAAGTGCCTGATTATCAGGAAAACGCACCTTCTCACAGCTCAGTGATCCCCTGCCACATTCACCAGATCTAACTTTCAACGAGCTTTTCCTTTTTTCTAGCCTTAAGTTTCCACTTCCAAGAGAAAAGTGTTTACATCAAGTATAAAATCTGCTGTTTATTTTCGTAAAAATCGAAGAAATTGTGAATGAAACTATGAAAACAAAGATTCTCTTCGGTACAATTAATACAGTCTAGAGAGACCGATTTAAAGTCAATATAGTCTAGTATGGAAATAAATTTTTTAATCCATCCATGTAATATTCAACTTTATAACTAATTTTTATTTGATAATCTCGCATAAAAGTCCCACACAACTGACTATAAACTTATTTGCTGATCATAGGTATATGTGATGAAAGTTATATGTGTAAATGGTATCAATAGCCTTTGAGATACCTTCAACAACATTTCTTTCAAATTTGGATCTATCAATAGATGCAAATTTTCTTTTAAGGATTGATCAGGTTATACCGAATCCAATAGAAAATAATTTTCCACTGGCAAATGATCATGTAGTATCTAGTTGGAGTTTGCTATAGTGCAAAAGATACCCAAATCTCATGGTACGTCACATGAAGTTCTTCAATTAGTTCTGTAATATGCATTTTTAACGTAAAGTCTTTTGGTTTTAGAAAGCATTCACCACGAACTCACCAATTCAATTTTTTTTTGAACTGCGGTATAAATAGTTACTATTTTATAATGAGACACATTTCTCCAATGACTTTCAGTGAATTAAATGTAGTATATCATTGACTACCTCTCGCGATGATAGACAACCTAACTATTTACTTCGAAATGCTTCTTTCTCTAACAACTTCTGTTGAATTTGGCTCGTCTAAAAACACCCACGCAATCCACACAATTGACTTTTATCTTATTTATTGCTCAAGTGCATATATCCATGATTCATCATCTGTTCGAATGGTATAAGCAGTCTTTTCACTGGCAAATGATCATGTTGTATCTAGTCGATGTTAATCGTACCGATACACAAAGATACCTAAAACGAATTTTGATCAATCACTTCAACTACACATTCAATGTTATGAAAACTAACTTATGGTGGTTAAGAGTTGCCTGTTTGTTGGTCGAGATTCAGAATGGATTCTGTGTAAGGTTCAGGCTCTTGGAAAATGGGCTGTCTGTATCAAAATTCTCTGTAAAAACTTTATATTTATGCCGAGTCAGGATTCAGCAAGAAACTCACCGAGAAACTACTCCAAATCCATTTATATTTGACAGCATCGTGTCTTGTTATATAATTGGTAGATCTACTAGGTGAACAGCAAAAAGCTTTTTACCTTGTTGGTTAAGATATACTAAACATCTATCTCTAAATTCACGTTATTGAAGAGAATAGCGATTCATGTCTTATTGACATGTATTTCTGCTTATTTCAAAAATGTTGAACTGAAACTGAAAACACGGATAGTAACCCTCAGAAAGTATATTATTGCTATCACTTCTCCATGATTATAGTACCAAGAAATCATTGTAGTATGCCCGCTAAATTTGAAACATTTTTCTTTATTATGGTTAATCAAATCATTAACAATTACACATACTCCCTTTTTTTTGTTCTAGTTTTTAAAATCGATTTTAATCAAATTTCTAACAGCTGTTATGAATGTGTAGGATACACTATTCCTAAATTTAATTTTTCTGCATTAAAAATTACCATAAAACGACCTTAAACTTTTCACTTACACCTTGACCCATCAAAAATTTTCGAAAGGCGAAATTAGTACTAGATCCTATCTAAAAACGAGAATAAAATTTATCTCATTTGAATTTGTATCAAACGTGATTAACGAAATGCATAATTCTATTAACGACAAGATTTTATACTTAATTACTCAACGTAGTTCACCTTCATACTGGGTTAAATATATTTGAATCTTTTTCTGTATCTTCTTTTACTTTATTACCTCTGCATTACTTTGACTAAACCCTCATTAGAACTTTCATGAATTTCATCATCAGATAAAATAACAATAGTAGTTTTACCATCTGGTGTTTTGCTATTTACTGAAAGGACGTTGCCCAAAATTACATTTGATTATCTCCACGAGGGTGTCTGTGCATTACTTGGGGAGAGAAAGACTCAGATCTCAGACAGTTGTTTTCAATCCCCTAACGGTTTACGTGCCGTAATTGATGATGTTTTGGGTCCTTGTAGAAGAATTGTGAAGTGAACGGCACGTGATAGGTAATTGATTAAGTATATTATAAAAATATTGGTCCATATACAGGAAAATTCGCAATTATTACTTCATTTCGTGCGTTTTAAGTTGAGAATCAGCTAGAGATAGATTTTTTCACTGATAAATTTCATATTATAAGCAGGACTTAAGATAAGATATTTTTAAATAGGATTGTTCCACATATGTGCGTATGAGGCTATTTTACGTATTGTATTTTTTAAATTGAGCTATAGATATAGATTGAAAAGATATAGGAAAACCACAAATGATCTCTAATAAAACAAGTGATAACGAGACTTCGCTGAAATCGCTGAAAAGTGTTGACACAAACTCAAAATTGAACCCACACTTCATCATTTTCTTCATTATTTACCGCTGGAGAATATAGCTCCCAGTGAAGCAATGGGCATCTGTTGTTGTTGTTTCAGTTGTGGTAAAACAATGAGGTCCCTTTCCTAATATACAAGAGCTCTCCATTTACTTCTTTTTTTATGTTACTTCTTCAGCCTCTTTCTTTGTTAAAGTTACTGTTTTCTTTTGCGCGTTGTATTATAATTGAATGCTTTTCTGGTTATGTTTATTACTGGTTTTCGTAGGGTATGTTATGTTCCAAGGGTGTTTATCACTTATCCTGTTTTGCCAAAAATTATGCATAGCACATAGACAACTATAATTTACTATGATCTTGCGATTTGTATAAGCTTTCGTCCCATATAACAGAACATATGAGGATGTATTGATATCTAGTTAGCCTAGACCAGTTCCATGCATAAACAAAATATTGCGTTACCATAGCAACGAACAATAATTTGTTAGAAGTGTCAGTGTAAAGTTTGACGTCAAAAAAGTAAACCAGAGTTACGCAATAAATTAAAAGAAAAAATATGTCCACCGAAATTGGGGTATCGAGACATCATCAAGTACCAGTATTTAAAAGGGCTTAAGAAGTAAGCAGATCTACGAAGATATGCTTAATGCCCTTGGTGATCAATGTCCTTCGTATGCGATCGTGAAAAATTGGACTGCAAGCTTCAAAAGAGGTAAATTTTCCATTGAAGATGATGACCGATCGAGAAGGCCAGTTTCTGTGTCAGTCCCCGAAAATATCGATGCAGTTCATGACATGATTTTATCAGACCGTCGAATTGGGCTAAAATGGATATCTGAAGCACTGAATATTTCATACGAATGCGTTCATCATATAGTTTACGTCAATATGGACATGTACTCGATTTGAAAACGATGTAGACTTCTTAAACCGAATTGTTACTATGGATTAGACTTGGGTACATTTCTATGATCTGAAAACAAACAATGGCGACACTCTGGTTCTCCAAGACCTAATAATTTACTTGTCCACAAATGTGCTTCAGTTTTTTGGGATTGCCATGACATTATTGATTCTTTGGATAAGGGTAGAACAATAACTGGAGATTACTATTCGACATTACTGAACATTCTACAGGAATTTGGGGTTTGAAGTACTAGAACACCCCCTTATTCACCAGATTTGGCTCCGTCCGACTCTCTTCCTCAACTGAAAAAGAGTTTGAAAGGTCGTAAATTTTCTTCCAACGAGGAAGCAGTGGAGGTCTGGTTTGCAGAGCATGAAGAAACATTTTTTTTGATAAGTCTAAAGACGTTGCAGGTTTGCTGTAATAAATGTATCCAATAAAAAGGTGAATATTTTGAGTAATAAAATATTTTGACATTGAAATTTTGTTTGGTTCTATAGTAGGCTAAAAATTTTTCAATATAACCTCATATTTCACATTGGTCTGAAACTTCAACTGTTAACAAGCTTTCTTGCTCTTAGAAACTTAATGAAGAGCGTATTTTATACAATGGTTTAAAAGCGTTATGCGCTAAACGTATTCTGCTCAATTGCTGCTCATTATCAGAACATAATTTATATTTACTTTGGTATAGTTTCACACTTGAGGTAGTTGAAACGTTATTAGATTAGATATAAGAGATTAACTAACAGTTAGTGTTTACACAAGTTTGAGTAATACAGAACTGAGACTCCTACTTTCATATCCATACTCTCTTTCGAATCAGTTACCCTTTATATAGAATGAGAGGAGCAGCCGTCATGTTAGAAAAAATCTGTCGAATAATTAGAGGTAGCTCGTAAATGAATCTTCGCAGAACATTCAGTTTCGGTTTTTTTAACTATTTTCTTTTTACTTCAATCACGCAATGACAATTTCTGTTTTCCAAAATTAGCAATTTGTCTTCATAATTTATAAAATTTCACTTGCGATCTGTTCAAAATCTATGTAACCATGCAAAGAAATCCATTATTCTAGGTTTCCATAAGTCTAGAGATCTAGCAGGCAAATATATTCATTCTCTCAGTTACTCTTCTGAGCAGAGCAGCGGTCATATTAGAAGAAATGAGTCTGCCCATTATTTAGTGGAGGCTCGTCAATAAATATTTGTAGAGTTAACGTTTCTTTGATATATGTCTCAGCTCTGACATACCAAAACATTAATTTGCTAAACAAATTTCTGTTTTCTAAAATTAGACAAATAGAACTGCCATCGCCTTGAATCTTCTAAAGTATGACAAACTTTGACTTTGTTTTATAATTTCTCTGTAAATGTATCAACTTTGTTTTTTGAGTGACATTTTGGGATCTGCATCTATCGAACTAATAACAACATAAGTATCTGCATAAATTTCTTCTTAAGATTTCATATCGTTTTTTCTATAATTAATACTTATTGTTGCAAGAATTCCCTTGATCTACTTCATACTTTACTTGATAATATTTGCTATATTTGTTACTAGTTTTAACTAGTTTTATATAACACAAATAATTTTTTGGAATTTTTTTCATAATATTGTAGAAAGGAATTACGAAATTATCTATATTCTGTATGACTCATCCCCTGTCCAGAATTGATTTGATTTATTTCGGATGCAGCTGTCCGACATATTCATGCAGAAATGTCGATTTGAAGGGATCGAACTAATTGCTTTTAGGGCATTCAATTGAAATTCGTGAATCAAGCATTAGCTCAAATCAAATATTAATTCGTTGAAAATGGATTTTTAAATTCATTTTATTAGATCAATTTTTCAATATTTAGTGAATATTATCTTTAAAAAAAACGTGTGGGCTAATTTATTTAAAAGCAACAATACAAAGTTCAAGATCCTCAACTCCTACTGAATATTTTGTGACAACTAGATATATAATTGATTCGCGATATTAATAATTTATTCATATATTGGTTATATCTAAAACAAATAAGAAATAAAATTATTCGAGATTTGAATAAAATTATCCGTGTTTTGCATTGCCGAAAATGATTGGTTTATTAGACGCATTGTTACTTGCAATGGAAATTTATAAACTATTTTTTTCTAGAGTGGAGCCCACGGCCCAAAAGGGGGCGATTCAATTTTTAAGCAGGGCAATTCGAAAATTTAGTTGACACGATTTTAACACTTTCGTTCCAGGTATTATCAAGCTTGACGAAACGAAAATATAAACTGTCCCAACGAAGAAAACACGAAAATTTTTTTTCATAACAAGAATAGTCAAGCTCCACAAAATAACTATTAACTAACTTCATTGTTGGAACATCTTTGACCATCAAGCAATTTTTTCAAATCTGGGAACAAAAAATAATCCGAGAGGATTAAATTTAGCGAATAGACTTACTTCTTGTTTGATTTCTTCGCTCAAACGTTGAAAGCTCATATAATACTCGCCGTTGATGGTTTTTTCTCTTTCAAGATAGTCAATGATAGTAATTTCGAAAAGATTACATACAAAAACATCGTTTAAAAATGTCGTTTTGTTAATCAAAGGCTGAAGTATGATACTTTTCAAAGACAGAAAACTATGAAATAGATGAAGAAGTGCGAAAACCATCTGATACTTAATTAACATCAGAGATAAAAGTATTAGATGGTAGTTTTTCAAATTTAAAATCATAGAACTATCCTAGGATAAAAGCGACCTTTTTATAAAATAAGTTAACTAGTTACAACCTAATCCCCAGCGAGATTCTTTATTCCAAACCGAGAAGGAATCAACCATCACAAAAGGGGTAACTCCATCCTAATCTTGTTTTCAAGCCAAGAAGCAGTCATTCGTGATACAAAAGACTCAACAATCTTATTGAAAAAAGGGTAAAAACACAGCACATGATACATATAGTTTCGAGACAACTCCATCCACATCCACATCTTCTTTTCATCTAATTTCCATTCTCTGTACCATGACGACTCTTGCGAAATCTTATATGCCTGGTGGGCGTACTTCAAAATATCTTGGGTTAGTTAACCGGAAGCTGGTTCTTTTACAACTCATTTACAACGCACACCAATGTTGAACCACTGCGAAAGCTACGGGAATAAGATATAAGAGCTTGGTGGTATTGAAATCCTACAACTTCTAGCATCCAGCCCGAAGCTTGCACCGTCATGTCACTATTCATTCGGCAAACCAAAAATAAATGGTTTTACAAAAATTTTTAATAGCTTGGATTCCTCGAATATTAAGGCTTTCTTTTTTATGTTAAATTATTTTCGTGAAGATCAGATCTTCTAGAAGATTGATAATTGGCTAAAAAATACTGAATTTCGTGGTTAATATTTTTATCTGTGAATAACTTTTATCGATGATAACCCCGAGAGAGAATAAATTGTAGAATTTCTGTGCAAACTCCTTTTATGAGACCAAACGATTCTGCCTTTTTATTTATTGCAATAAAGCCTTTTTAATCCATCCTTTATCTAGAAATACTGGGAGTTTGTGCAACTGCCAATTTAATAATGTCAAATAACCCCGTATTAACTCAATCGGAAACTAAATCCACTTCGATATCTACGGTTAAAAAAATATAAAAAGAAACTTTGGTTCAACGTCTGGGACCCACGCTCCCTATCATTACACAACTCTTCTCTTTTATTTTTCACATAGCTGTCTGCTTATTACGGTCCGAAATTCGTAAAAAGAAAATAAGAGTGCTTCGTACCTCAAGTTACAAGTGGAAAATGTAAGGATTGTATTCAAAAATTTTTGAATAGAATGTACATAAAAACCATTATTTAGAGGAGAAGCGAATATACTTTTTACTTTTGTCAAATGAACGTGCAGAAGTCATTACTGCCGCTAGTACTTGATGCTGATCAAAAGCTCGCTCGCAATCAAATTCATCCGAACATGCTTTTAAGAAAGTGTGATCTCGAAGGTATTCAGATTATTTAAAAACAAGGTTAAGTGGTCAATATAACTTTGATAATTTTTTTTTCATTACAACAATGCACCTTATTATTCGACCGCCATTATTGCAGTAAAATTATGCCTTTGTCTAAATTTAAGAAAATGACTGAATGGCAAATTATTTCAAACAAATGAATTGCTGATGGTGCTTATTTTTGAAAAGATTGGACAAACTGGAAACTTTCCATTCTGGCGTATAAACTCATATTGTCAATCAATATCAAATACGACAATAATTGTCATTAAGTAGCAAAATTTTTCAGTAATCGAAAGCTGTAGTTGTAGTTGATTGTTAAAATTTGTTTTGGCCTTATTCGTATAACTTCCCTTCTAAGAAATAATGAAAAATCACTAAATATGAAACCAATGAAACAGCAATGTTATAAGAACCATACATAAAAGCATAGTTAAGAAGGAACATTATAAAAATCAAATGACCAGCTAGTATAACCAAAAAATTTATTTTTATATACATATTAGTAGCTAACTAGAGAAACTTTATTTAGATTTTTTTATTGGAAAAATATTTAGGTATAAACGAACACAACTAAATTGTATAAACACTGATATTATTGAGAGTAGTTGTTTATATCTGACGCAAGGTTAGATAACTTGAAAAAAAGTTATAAAAAAGTCACTACAAGCACACAGTCTTCCACTCTTTGCGAGAACGGTTGGAACGCCTGATATAAGTAGTGGGAGGCTCTGAAGCGGCTCATGCAACTGGAACCTCTGGTGTTGAAGTCTGATTCAGGCCGGAACTTGATGGTCTCTCCCATTGAATACGGTTAGAATCTGGATCATGAATAGGTTGAAAGTCATGTATGGGGGAGAATGAGCAGTCGAGGTAGTTTGCAAATTATCTCCCTCTGGTTCGGGGGCAAAGTTTCCTTGGAATTCCGAAGCTGATCAATGTGACGCTTTATCTTCACTTGTTGTTCGTCGAGATGAACGATGTAGTGAAGTCTTCCGACCTTCTTGAGAATGGTGCCAAGCTTCCACGCCACGCTTCAGCGGCGGCTATGGAGATCATGAACGACATTTAGCTTGTGATTGATTAGATGACACTATTTTCATCACAGATAATGAGTATGAATAACAAAAATCAAGTATATCAATTATTCGTTAGATTCAGTTCACAAACTTTCAAAGGCCTGTGATTTGGTAAGGGTCATGGCGAATGAAAGATAGATCGGAGATCTAGGTCGTTTAAACTTGAACGGCAAATCGATTGGGATTCTTGAGAAAAATGAGAAATTCACCAACGAATTTTCATTTGAGTATCGTCGCATCGTATCGTTGTATCAATCACATTGTTCATCAATTCACTTACAACCAAAAGCGTTGCGTTGCACAGATTTGGTTGGTTAATGTTTTGAATCACGACTACTAAGGATACAACCTTTATCTCAAATTCTGCGCTGGTAATCCAGGCCAGGATATCCCGCAATTTTTCCGAACATCACCTATTAGCCCATTGCGAACGCAATAATCAATGCTGCAATCGAATCGAAAATTATCTAGTTTTTGATATTTGAGGTTAGCTTGACGATTTCGCATTGTCAACTGAGCCGTTTTCTCTTTGGTCTTGTGATTGAGAAGCACAATGTTTCGAATCCTAGTTGCACTATGGCTTTGTCGGGAAAGAATCGATCGTTTTGGTGGTGGGATCATTAATGATAACTTCTAAATGTTAAATTTCCAATCATACTCAACCATAGATAACATTACGTTTAGTTCAGCTGTCAGTTGCGTTTTATTATACAATTTTTAACAAATCAACAAGTTCGCAAAATGGTTCCCTAGGCCAGCTACTAAGGAATTTTAAAAATTCGACGAATTCGTGCAGCGCCTTTCATCTACTTTCTATAAATTGTGGAAGCGCCTTCAATGAACTATTTATTATAGCGGGTGGTTTATTTACAGTATTTATTTTAAATAATTTCTAGGAAAGTCTATTCATTTCTTGTATTTCTTCTTGTTCTAGAAATTTGTAGAATTTTATTTAGGTATACAAATGATTTGTGTGAACGCAGTAATTTAGTTTTAAATAAGTAATCGTAGTGAAAAGAACGAATTAGTGAAAATAATCGCAGAAATTATTTAAGTAAATTATTATAAGTTAAGTATATTATATAGTTTGTGAATAAATTAGTAAAGTAAGAGTGTTTATTAATTCACCCCACGAATACAAACAGTGTAAATAAATACAAAAACATTACAGGGGAAACAATGAATTAATTTCTTATAGATACTAGTGATTAAACAACAAAAGCATCTGCTGTCTGGTTACAATAATTGATTACAAAATAAGAAAGATATTTGTCTAAATTGATAAATTTACCACAACAGATTGGTTGGCTTATTAACTAAGCCCGTCTCTGTTGAGCGATTTTTTTATTGACAAAAATACCAATGTGATGTTGGGCGTGTTACAAAATAAAGTAATCTCTTGACTACATCATCAAGGACTTCTCTTTTTTTACACATTTTGTATCGAGAGTCACTTGAAATTATTTCCAAAAATGCGTTACAATATATTTGAATATCTTGAAATGGAACTGACAGCTCCGCACGTAATATGATGTTAATTGTATAATATTTCTGTTTCTTTATTGAGACGATTTTATGAAGTAGTAAATTTCGAAAAAACAACTCCGAGAACACAGAAAGTGAACGAAAAAATCGTAACAAGATTTTGAATTCTTGATATGAATCTTAAAATGAAGTAAATGATTTTTGAAAAAAACTCTGTAATTTGGTCGAACTATAGGGAAAATTCTGCAACAAAACTCACTAAATAAGCTAATTTTTCAGTTTCACATTAAAAATTAACTAAACCTAAATATTTCGCCAAAATAACCTCATACATTAACTTCAGCTATTCACTATAGCTATAGTTATACAACTATAGCTTAATTTTCAGAATCGAGCTAAAAGCCGGTTGTCTCAACAATCCGGAAACACGTGCTTCTCTCAAAACAAACCCCCTCGATACTTAAAGATATTTCTAACGTAATTTCCAAAGGCCCTTTGAGGAGGCGGCGCGCGTCGCCCTTCGGCGAGTCACTCGTCGTCGGCGTCGATTGTGTCCCCGGCGTCGGGGCGCTGACTCTGTTGCTATCTCGTGGACCGATCTCGTGTGTTCTAACCGACGAAGCCGGGTGGTAAAAGTGATTAAAGGAAAGTTAGTTTTGCAAGAGAATGGGGAAATCAGGTAAAGTACTTTGATTTTTTTGAATATAAATGTATTTTTTTATGTTGCTATTATAGAATGTTACTGTCTTGACTGAGCGTTGATGTCTTTTTTCTTGAAAATGTCTTCGAAATTTTGGCGAATTCGCTTCTAAATAATTTGATAATTAATGAAAAAAAACTAAGTGAAATTACTATTAGCTCACTATATAGAAAGGAATTATTCACTAATATTCAATTTGTATGAAATACAAGGTGTTCTAAATTTATGATTAAATACTGAAATAGTGGAAAAAAGTTGTTTATTGTTTGATTTATAGCTTTCAATAACAGCTCAACAATAATTCATTATGCTTATATTTTTTTAAGGTACTAATTCTGATACTTTAAAAACTGTATCACCTACGATTCGTCCACTCCATTTTGTTTGTAATTATTAAATTTTTTCACTTACCTTTTCCAAACTAACATTAATTCAACGTTTCTGGTACATGTGCTCAATTCTTGCAGACATCTTCTCTTATATTTGTATACTTGTGATTAAAATGTGCTGAAGTAATATTACAGACTTTGTGATGGAGGTTTTTCTATTGAACTTGAAACTAAACTACAATTCCAGTCTGATAAATGAGTTTGCTATAAAAGACAAAAAGAAAAATTGGAATTGGATTAATCAATTGCAATAGAGTGAACATATAAGATCCGTTGTCTTTAACATAATTTTAATAAATTTCAAATGCTTCTTATGTAAATAATACATTAGGAATAAATGCGTGTGTATATTGGACTACCAGGTATGTATCGACTCAAAGGGAAACCCAGCGTTTAATAATACCGCTCCCATTAGAAAGTTCAGAATATGGGATGGCTGCATTCCAGAGATCTTTGTCTTCTATTTCATACGCTTCCATAGATAGTGCTCTGGAGTTCCGCGCTGTCTCACATTTTGAGAGAATGTGGATAGAGGTTTTGTCCTCAGTGCAAAAGAATCTGCACACTGCATTATCTGCTAAGTCTAGAGCTTTCAGGTGTCCATTGAGGCGACAGCACCCCGTCAAGACTATTGTTAGTATTTAGTTTAGTTTTTTCTTTCTTAGTTTCTAAAGATTGTCCCAATAATTGGTTTTACCTTTATCTACCTTCTTTTCCAATACTTCCTCTATTGTTCTGTAGCTGATACCACAGAAGAGGTGAGGTGCCCCTTTTCCTTTCACTCGTATATTCATCACGGTATATTTCGAATTTCATTGCAGAGTTACACCATTTTTCTTGGGTGGATCGTTTAATTTGTCCAGGCAAAACTAGTTTGAATTTCATGATATCAGAGGATAATGATCTCCTGTTTGCGATGGTTTCTATCTAGATTAAACTGGACACATCTTTCAAATGCATATACTGCCGCTTGAAAAATGCTTAATGTGTTTCCGTTCTCTATGTTGCTTTAAAGTCATCGGTATATCATTTGATTATAATTCTGTTCATTCTTTGTATAGAATTTTCCAAGGGCAGTTTTTTTTTGTTAATTTCGTCTCTGAACATTGTGAGTGACGTTTTTTCTCCACGCGTTCCATCAAATCACTTCTAGTGCGGCTATTGGGCATAATCTCCCGGCTGCAGATATGCAATTTTTGTCCTCATTTTTGTATATTTCATTATTTTTTAATGTAACTTTTACTAATTTTTGCTACATTTCCGTTCTTCTGAATTTTCATACCTATTACTTAATAATATATAAATAAAATAATAAATAAAAAGCAAGCAAGGATATTAATCTGGAACTTCCGCTGTAATGCTCCAGAAATATATGTCTAGGTAGCTGATTCTACAGTCTTGCATTTCTCCAAATAAAAATATCCCGATATTTTGACCTTCTGGACGTCTGCAGGAGAGCTCGGTATTCGTGAGCCAAATCTTCTACGTGGGATTATTTTGGATAGATACATCGGTAGAGCCTCTGCCGGTAAAACAAACTCTCTTTTATGCTTCAAGCTGTCCAAGTTTCTGGTCAACTCTGGATCGCATATAAATTGAATTTCTTTCTTCTGTATTGAGTCGAGCATCCTTGTGGTATGCTTCCGAGCAATACTCCAAAGATGGACGAAACTGGGCCTTATAGAGGATAAGAAGCTATTGCGCACTACGTAGCTTTTTAGAACTTTGTGGAATGACAATGCTGTTTGTGAAAACAGCACCCTGGGTTTTTGCTGTATTAAATTCTATCAGATTGCTTCAGCCTCACTCATAATATTTTCAAGATCAGTATCGATGGTGGTGATCTATGTTCGCCTAGGGTTTTAGGTGTTAGCCATCTTTATTAGAAAGACTGATTTGATTGAAACCATCGTGCTATCGTTGGCGAAGCAGTTTTGTCGAGTACAGCACCTTTGATCTTAAACCTTTCTGGTGTATGACCATCGATAGCAACCTATGAGAATTCAATTTTTGAGAAAGCTACTAGTAGATAAGTAAGGACGACAAACCGTACAAGATTAATTTATTTAGAAGGTTGGAATGCCGAAACTAGTGAAAAATCTGTCAAGATTTGCTGGTTAAGAACTTTCTCCATGACCTTAGAAATAGCTGGGACTGAAGCAATCGTAATTATTGTTAGGAACTGATTTTTGGTGTGAGTTGAATCCGAGCAAGTTTGCAATCTGCATTGAAAGTTTACTTAGCGAACTTGTTAGCTTGGCTGCGCATTTCAACAATACGATTGATGGTATTCCATGGGGGCAAATGACTTCGTTGAATTACAAGCCTTTGAGAAATGAACCAACTCCAGACATGCTGGGTGGTAGTTATCCTAGCGAATCAAGAGTGGAATGTGAAGTAAGCATGCGATATATATATCCTGGATATTTTTTTTATTGAAAAAACTGATATTTTCTTTCCAAAAGTCACTAATTTTCGATTTGATTTCTTAATTATTTACTTTGTTAAGTGGAATATAGTAAAATAAAATGTGAAACCACGTTTTTTTAATAGAGACATCTTAATTTTAACGTTCTGTTAGTTTATTTATATTTCGTATCATCATAATCACGAAAAAATAATTAAATTAAACAAACTAATCGCTTTTTCAAGGTAATTCAGAATTATCCAGTTAATACAACAGTCAGTCAAACTACCTTATTGTTTACCAATCGAATATGTGCAAAAAAACTAGGTATATATAATATTTAATGTGTAAGGTTGTCTAAAAAGAAGTATTTACTCGATACCGCCTTAGGGAAGGACGTCTTAGTTAGCTATTAGGTGAAATTCTATACATTTATATATAAACTATGACTTAATTATATATTTTAGTTTGGGGATGACGTAAAGTATTGAAGAAAAAATGATAATCAACAAATATAGAATGTGAGATAATGAAATATACGATAATAGAATTGGTTGATATATCATATACAATGAAATAATTGTTTGTACGTAAATTAATATTTTTATTTAATTCCACCTTATTGATAATAATTTCATTTCTAACGAACTTCTTTTCCTGGGAATGAAATCATTATTAAGTCTAGTTAATATTGGGAATACCTAACTGAATCATCTTAAACACAATATCTGAAACGGGTATCTCAATCAAATTAATTCCTAGTAAATTCAAAAGAAACAGTAAATAATTATTTATAAGAAATTATTATATTAACAAAAATACCGCGGCTTGGAAGTCGTAGGGAAAAAGTATAATTTTCTTGTGGAAAAAAATACAGAGTTGGGTAATTTTATACTTTCGCGGTCCCCTCTAGTCCCCCAGTTGGCTCTAGAAATTCGAAAAATCATACGATTTGGATGATTTTTTTTAAATCTTCGTTTTTGCGGTGGATTTACGAAAAAAATTATGGGAATAAAAAAAATGAATATTTATTTTGGTTGTTAAATGACACAAAAATGCTGATTTATCATGTATTTCCGATTAAAAATAATTAAAACTTCTCTTAAAATTGACCTTTTCTTACATTTAATCGTTTGTACCTTTTTTATTAATTAATCATTAAAGTTATATGAACAAAAACATTCTTTAAATCACATATTGTGATCAAATGTACAATATTAAAAAGTAACTTATTTGAAATTTTCACCATTAAAAAAATGGTAATTAAAGTCATAAAATCATACAAAATCTTCAAGTGAGATATTTTTTCATATAAAAAACGAATATTTTTTAAAAAATTCATCGAAATCCGATGATTTTTCGATTTTCGAACCGTTTAAAATAATATTTAAAATCAAAGAACCATATGTAATCTTTGAGTGTGATAGGATTGAATAAACAAACATTTTTCAATTTTTTTTCCAAAATTTTCATTTTTTTTTGTCTAGATTACTAAAAAAATATTTAAACTGTGTTTGGTGCTTTATAAAATAGTTACGAAGGATTATATGCGAAGGCGTTTACATTTAAAGTCATAATACTATATAAAATTTCCAGGTAAGATATTTCCCATATTTTTTTCATGAATCCGCATTAAAAACGAAGATTTAAAAAAAATTCATCAAAATCGGATGATTTTTCGATTTTCTAGATGCAAAAAACGATGAGACCGCGAAAGTATAAAATTACCCAGACTTGTTATAAATTATCCATGAAACGGACATAGAAGTTTCAAGACATGTGTCTAAAGAAGCCGAAACTTGCGTGTATTTTTTAGCGTACCATCTAATCAGGTAATTATCAGAAATTTCCCTTGAGCAAACCTTTTGATACAGTTAGCATTTTATAATAAACATTAATTCACTTTTGTAAGTTTAAGTATATTGCAACAATTATACAGAACGTGATTTTATCCCAAACAGATCAAATATTGATGTAATAGACATGCTCAAGCAGGCGATAGACAATACCAAGAAATAAAAATCTGCATAAAGCTTTAAAATCTATGAAAATCACAACCAAATAAACAAAACTAACCTGGGACTTCCAATATCAACAGAAAACGAACGATATGTCTATAGTAGTAAAGAATAAAAATATAATGGAAGTAATCAATTAAAGAAAGTGAAAATGGGAAGACATAAAGGAATCCAAGTACCTACGAGCACTAATAATACAGAACAAAGTATATGAAGCAAAAGAAATAAGAAAGAAAAAAGTTGAGAGCAAAGAAATAAAAAACGAAAACTTGAAATATATTAAACAATAATATACTACGACTTATAATGCGGAAATTATGACAAAGACAGAGACCGAAATGTTTAAGAGAACGGAAAGAAAAAGTTAGCGTTCTATTAAGTGAGCGAAAAAAGAAAAAAGCGTTCACAAAATAAGAGCAAAGCAAATGAAGAGGTAAAAGACGTGCTAGAAATAGAAAATAATACAAAAATAAGAGTTTGGAGTGCCAATGATTTGACAGAAACTATGTTGATAATGTATTTTTGCATTACAAACATTTTGGGATCCTCTAAATCATCAGACTTGTACCTCATCAAGCTTCCATCATACCTGTTCATAAGCCCTGAAAATTTACATGTTTCACATCAGAAACATTCACGTGTTCGGAGCTCTATTATTGAGACGAATAGAGCAATTCATCAATTCCTTGGAAGCAGTCCAAAAGATAAGTAGCTTCATATATTTAACCCAAAACTAACGCGAATATATTTCGAAAAGTAAGTTTAAAATCATCTCGTTAACTTTATGATTCAGGATATAAGATTTAGACGATAAAGTGCAACAAGGGAAAAAAGCTACACAAATTCTGGAGTCATTACAGTGGTCAGAAATTATTATTGTAAACACAAAAATGATAATTTACAAAGTTTTGATAGAACCTATTTGGAGGTATGGATGTGAGTGCTGGCAACTCACAGATAGGCAGTGTGTGGAAATGGACTACTTACTAAGATCGTGCAGGATATTCAGAACAGAGCATATACTACATGAAGAGGTAGAGTAAACTCAGACTAAGCAACTACTCTGGTACGGACATGTGATGAAGATGAAGCAAAACACTTGACCCAAGTATCAACAGCAGAATAGAAGGAGACGAGGAAGACCCTCAACGACCCGGAAGGAAGGAATTTGACAAAATATAAAAGTGAATAGGTAGAAGAGTGTAGCGTACAAAATGCGAGAATCTATAAGACCCCGCTGTACGTGTATATATACTTTATGATTTATTGTATTGCTTTACTTTCGGAATGAACAAATCCAATTTTCAGCTAACATATAATTAATTATTATCTTGTTTTTCTATATAAATGACCAATTCGTTGATGTGAATCTATCCATTCGATACAGCTTCTTCTTCAGCTGTTCCTTTCAATATCATTAAGGTAGAATATCTAGGGTCTTCTACATACAGTTTGGCAAATACAGGTGTCGAGAAACGTACGAGAACTCGGAGTGAAACTGAGAAAGTATTCGGATAAGTACTAAATTCTGTACCCCAAAATAAAATATATATTTTATCTCGATATCCAGTAAAAACGATGAAAGTAGTGCTCTTCACAATAGTGTAGTGTAAATATATCTGCTTGAGGGACCGTACTAATCCCTACTACCATCATCAACCGAACTTCCGAAAAACGCCAATGAAATTTTACAGGTGACGTCGATATTTTTGCGACATCGTAAGATCGAAAATCGCGGTCATTTCGTGCGCAGGTAAGTAAGAGCAGAAATATCCGCCATTTTGCTAGTTCATTGAATTATTGGTAAATAAAACATTGCAAGCTTAAAACATTTTTTGTGGTTTGGTTTTTTGAGTTAAAATTAAAAGGAATACTTTCACAAAGGTAAGTAGTTATTAAATAATCCAATGTTTCCTCAATTGCTGATTAATTTTTTATTTTTAGGCTCTCATATTATTCTCAAGCAACGTCATCCCCGACACAGACCCTCCCAAAAATTGGAAACTTTTTAAAATAGCAACAATTATGCCAAAAGAGGTTCAAGCAAAAGTTTGGGTTATTAATAATAATCTTGTGCTAGTCAGGTGCAGCAAGCACAACCAATTTTCTAAATAGTATGAAGATGTTACCGTTTTTGGCCACTTCAGATGTTTCGGAAAAATCAAGGGCAGATCGTTCGACCATAAAGGTTCAGAGGCAGAAGACACATGGTTCGAACGATTGCACACTAACGTCCTCAAAGAATAATCATCACATATTGTTTCATTACAAGGATTTTCATTTGAACAGACGATAAAAAAGGCCTCAATCTTGGAAACAGAAGTTTCGTCAGAATCAGTGAGCGACGTTTTCAACTATGCCCATGAAGGTTGTATGGTCAGTTTACACCGAGCATAAGAAGATGAAGGCCAAATTGGTTGGGGATGGTTGCGTCGTTGAAATAGACGAATGTAAAATCGGACGAAGAAAATTCAATATATGGCGCATGGTTGAGGGTCATTGGATATTAGTAATGATCGACCGTGGCGGCGACTACCGATTGGAAATATGTCCTGATAACTCTAGAACTGCCGAAACATTGATGGAGCTGATAAAGAAGCATTTCAAAGTCGGGAGAATCATTTATACTGACTGCTGGAAAGGATATTTGGCGCTATAAAGTGAAGGCTACCAGCACTTTACAGTCAAACATCAAGAGCACTTGTTGACCCTGAAACAGGAGCCTACACTCAAAATATTGAATCCAGCTGGAAGCATATGAGAAGAAGAACATCGAGGTGGGGAATCAGAAGTAACTTGAACCTGCAACTTTGTGAATTTCTCTGTAGATGGCGAGTCCGTCGAAAAAATGTGGATCTATTCGATGCGATCATTGTAGATATAAAATTTTTATATCCTGAAAAGAATGATCGACCTCCAATGAAAGAGGATGAGGAAAGTGACTAAATGTTTGTGGATTAAAATTGCTTTTCATTTATTTCTATTGTTTTTATTATCTTTCGGGATCGGGAAATACGTCGATGCTCTCGATTCGGTCAGGTTATGTTAGGTTAGGTTAGGTTAGGTTAAATCCGGTGCGTTTACTATCATATTTATATTTTTGTTTCCTTTATCGTGGCACAAATAGACATTTTTTGGCCGAATTTTCAATTCATGTTTTTGCCAAAATGTACATTCAATATGGTCTGGTCGCCATATTGTCATCTCTTTGTCTTGTTTTCCAACGTCTTCTGATTTTCTCGTTATGGATCCTATTTTTTAGCAAAATTCCTAAAAGGACTTTTTTCAACAATTTAAAGAACTTATCCATAGTATAAGGGTGAACACGAACACAAGAATAAATAGATGATATTATCCATTTATTGATCCATATACTTTATAAACAATGATTAAAACTGCTTTAAATTTCCAACGAACAATAACAATTTTTAATCAATGAGTATATATTCCATGTAATTGAACATGTGTATACTAATTAATTATTACTAAAAATCAAAACGTCGATAATAAATTACATTGTTAGTCTACCATTACCGAGGTATTGTATTCAGATGATTACACCTGGTATTAAGTATGCGTAAGCATGAATAATTTTGAATTAATCATCGAAATGTTGAACGACATACCAGAATTACAAAATACTAATAACCGCCAAATTTTAATGATAAATAAACATTTTAACTGATCGCGTTGTTGCCGGATTTTACAAATTAAAATAAAAACTTCCTCACGATCTTTTATATTTCGCTAGTACCGCAGTTATTTAATTTGTGTTTAATTGTTATTGGAAGTACTGTGCATATTTCATATTTAAGAGTGATTTATACATTTACTGTTACATATTGGACAACCCTGGTATAAATTACCCATAGTTTGTATTGAACGATAATCTAGAATCACAAAATACCGTTGCTAAAAAAATTTTTGGTCTTGCTAACTACATTCGAGGTCTGGATATTAAATAACGAGACTAGTTACGAAAAATAATTTTTTTATAAAAATTATTCTACATTCGAATACTTCCCTTTCCCCGCCACACACCTTTCCATACGTTTCCATTGTTCGAAGTAGTGCTGGAAGTCTTCTTTGGTGAGTGCCTTTAGAAGATCTTCCGTTTTTTGTTTTACCGCTTCCATCGACTCAAATCGGGTCCCTTTCAAAGCAGATCTTTTTCTAACCTTTCAAGGAAATCTGAGCAGGCCCGTTGATGTAAGAGCTTTTGATCAAGAGTCAAATTTTTTGGCACCAACTTTGCACAGATTTTATCGGCGTTTAAAGCCTCTGCAATCATCCGGATGCTCATTCGACGATATGCACGCACAATTTGGTTGATTTTGGTCACTGTTTCCGAAGTTAAAACAGTCACAGGGTGACCGAGGCGCTGGGCATCTTCAGTGCTTTCTAGGCCTTTACTAAAGCGTTTATACTGCTCAAAAACACGTGCACGAGATAGAGAATTATCCCCATAGATTTCTATTTGAGATTTGAGATTTGAGATTTAAGATTTGAGATTTGAGATTTCTTCTGTATTTTGTTACACACGGTTTTCGGCACGAGGAAACACATATTTAATAGCCAGACCTCGTATATGCTATTTTAAAAAATATGATTAGATTATTATTTTTGAGCTCTTTTGTAGGTATAAAATATTGAGTACTGAAAAACTTCATTTGAATGATTTTTCTCTGTCTTTTATTACAACGAAAATGAAGTTTGTCTTAAAATAATCAAACTTAAATCTTCAATATCATTCATACGGTGAGGTTTATGGAGAAAACGTAAGACACATTTTTTGTAGAACATTGAATATCCTATAAAATTCTTCAGAATCATTTTTCTGTACAATCAATTGATGACGAGTTATAAATGTTTTTCCATTGGACCGTAAAAAAGTGAAAAAGTGCGATCCGTTGCATATTTCTTCTAAAATTAATGGCTCATATTTGGTGGTACCAAGAAAGTAATTTTTTCGAGTCAATTATTTAAAAATAATAATAAACTGCTTGCATAGTTTCCAAAAATTTATTATTAGGGTTGTATGCTATGAGTTTTAGTCAATTTACGAATGTAATAATCGATTTATAACAAAAAATTCTCCATAATACCGCAGTACTATATTTAATATCTTCTACACTACAAAGTGATTAACTATTCAATTTTAATGGTTTCCAAGTGAACTATCAAGTTTCCATAGTGACGAAATCAACAAAATTAGCTCAAAACAGAATAAAAAACTTTCGATGTGTCGTATTAAAAGAAAGGCAATAAAATGTTATTGATATAGATATAAGAAAATATTTTAGTGTTTAGTTGGGAAAATTTAATGATAAAATTAGTGATAAACGTGATTTTATTAGTGGCAAAATATGTGTTATGGTTTTATTCAAAAGAATAAGGTAAAAAAAACATTTTTAATCTCAATGTCAGCATTAATCCTTTGTTTTCCAAATAATTTGGTGATCTATTTATAATTTTTTCATTTTAATATACAGTACGATGCAAATAAAAGCAATAAATTCGTTATTTTGTAAACCGGAAAATATAAGGAAAAGTCCTGAAACCCGTTGATTTTTATTTTTAAAGAGGCTATTAGAAAGGATACCTTTTCATTTTTAACGTCATCTTATTGAGCATGTTTAACATCATAGCGAAAATTTCTAAGAATCTATCATATATGAGAGAAAGAAGCCTGGAAAATGGTAATAATGGTACCAAAATACGAGCAAACGAAAAGAGATTAATGCAGAAACTATAGAAGTATTTTACTAGATGAAATTAACAAAATAATGGCTAAGACCATAGTAAGAAAGTTGAAACAAAATAGAGAAAACAGATCTGGAATATCAACCAATTTCTCTTATGCATCTATTCTTTCGATATTATGTCTAGAACTCTTGCTTCATCGTTGAGAACGAGGAATTGCTTGGTCGTCTTCTTCTCGGTATTCGTTGATGTTTTCTCCAGTCCAGGTCCTCATCGTAATGTTAAATTAGCGTGAGCTAGAATTCCATGATGCTCTCCATCGTTTCAACCTTTCCTTTTTAATATGTATTTCATCCCATATATTGACGACAACTTTTCTCAATATTGCTGGTGTTTCCTTGTTCCATTCTTCGCTTCTCTGTTGTTGTAAAATTGATTATATTTCCTCTTTGTTTTTCTTTTAGGCTCCTTCTTTCTAGTAAGTCCTCCTAGCTGTTATGTTATTATTTATACAAGTGAAAATTCTACTTTTGCGGAAAATTGCACAAAAAATATAATAATATTGGGAATAAATTCTTTGTCTTTTTATACAATTTTAATAATTTCAAGTGTATCTCATTATCTATATTTAAATAAATTTCTGAATAATTTTACATTATTTATATTTATTGTTGATTATGACTACTCGAAAATACCCCAAAATATTAGATTTAGAAGAGTATTGACGAAAATAGCTGTTATAATTGTGTATATAGGGAAAACTAGTAGATCTGTTAATATACGATTTAATGAGCATCTAGCTCATTCAAATAATCAAAATTTAGATAAATCTAATACTACACAATAATAATTTGGATTGACGATGATAACTTGGTTACCTAAACGCGTATCAGATAATATAATTATGTAATTGGGAATGTTTTACACCGGGGTGTAGTAAAATGGTGTCTGGTCAAGTCAACAAAGGCAATGGCAAACTGTGGCTACTTTGAGATATGGCAGCACTTATGGGAATATGTCAAATCTGAGATTGTGAGCATAAAGTTTGACATTTTTAATGGTGGACGTGCATCTTGGTAAAAAACATGATTTTCAACGTAATTTAAACCAACAGCAGTGTGCCGATCAATTCGCTTTGACATGTTGTGATGAAGCGCCATCGCAAGTCACCGCTAGTTTCCACTGCTTTGACATTTGACTGTTTTAGTTTGCGATATATATCTCATAATTTGACAATCGCTCAAAGCAAGCTTGTGTCAATTGGTGCAAAGAAATGATGGAAATATTCAATCGCGGTGCTTCTAAAGACGTCTATAAGATCATGACAGGCGACGAATTATTGATCGATGCATATGATTCCCAAATTGAACATGGATCTTCCAAGATGAGACAAATCCAACAAAAGTTGTTTGCGCACGATGCACTTGGAATAACTGGACACGTCACCACCGTTCTATTAAAGCAATTTAGAATGGTCAATTCTGAATGGTACACCAGTATTTGTTTAACAGAAATGTTAGAAAAAATCATGGTAACCAATCGTAGAATACGAATCATTCTCCACCACGACAATGCGAGCTCTTACTCATCATTTCAAACAACATGACATGAAGGGACAGTTCTTGTTTGGTACCCAATGATTTTTTTTATCGTGACAGACATTATGATCGTGATTGTGAATCATATAACATAAATATCTATTCTCATTTTATTTCTAAACAATTAAATAACATATTTCTGCGCAGAAACATAATTTGACTGGATTATAACAAAACTCGATTGAAGTCTACTTCGCAATAGGCCGTTTTTTTTTCTAAAACAAGGTCTCGATGTAGTATAAGTTACTGTTAGATGTAATTAGTTTCATTTAGCACAAAAAAACATGGAATATTTCATAGATGCTACCGAATATCTTTCAGACGTTACCTAATTATAGGTTACAATGTTATAGAAAAATTTAGAACGAAAGAGGCATCTAAAGAATTTCGGTAATAAGAGGTCAGTTTTTTTTTCAATTAACTCGACCTAATGTAATAATAAACAAATTATAAGAAAATTGCCATCACGAATTTCGGTTCTAAACTTCAGATCGTACATAACAATTCACGTATGGATTCTAATTATGAAAATAAAGTAAAAAAAAGCTTGGTCAGGGGAATAAGTGGACTTATCTAGGATATTCTAAGTGATAGGAACGTTTTTCCTTAGATCTCCAGTATACAAAAAATATATAGAAAATTATCTTGATTTAAAATTTAAATGGTTAACTATTCCCCCCTTTATGAAGTATTAATAAGTGTGAAGAATAAGCGTGAAAGTATTCAAAAACCTAGGTCAACATATAACTTCTATTCGTTAAAAGATACACACCCTGTAAACCATAAAATTAAGTCTGTTAACTGAATCATATTTTGGAATGAGAAACTGAAATCCTCTCGCTATGAACGAGTGAGAAGGTTGGGGACATACCACTCGACGTCATTGCATAAGGTCATATTGATTTCTACTGGGGTGGATTTGAAATTATTTAAGAAAACTTTTCGAAATAATTCATGTCTATCGACAGATAGAATCTATAGGATTTTGGTCTAGTTTTTTATCATGCCAATGTTCGAATGTACAATTTAGAAAATATACTTAAAAATATCAGTTCAACTTTAAAGGCCTATAGCTATATTTAGAAAGTACCGGCACACCTTTTATATCTGAGTTTCAGGGATGTAGAAATTATTTAATATATTATTTCTTAGACCTTTTATATATGTTTATGTTTTCAAATCATCTTAATTTAAGGGATCTTATAAAATCAGTGATGATAAGTTTTTCTGATAGATCTATCCAACTATCTGATGCTTAGCTATTCAAAAAGGAAAAACTGCATTGAAGGAAAATAATTATCCGGAAAAATTGATAAGGATAAACAGATACTATAATCAACTAAGGAATAAAAAAAATGTAAGACACCAAAAACATAAGAAGTAATATTATCAAGTGCCTTGTACTAATTATGACGCTATCTACATTGGACAGGCATATCAGTATTTAGAAAATAGACTAAGACGTCATCAATACGATAACAAAAATAAAACTGCATTAACTAACAACGAAATATGGAAAAATAACTTAAATTCAATTAAAAAGATCAAAAATTCTTGGAACGAAAAGGAGAATTTTCACAAATGGTTCATAATGATAAGAACGAAAAAGCTATGAATGATAAAAAAGACCTAAATAATTTAATTATAATTCATAGCTCTATTTAGTAAATTCCAATACAACTACAAATAATTTGATTGATAATATTTTTGAGATGATTTTGTCAAATTGTCAATATCATATTTTGATAGAGATTGAAATAAGTCGAAACGTTTCAAAAATGATTAAAAAAACCGAATTTTATAACAGAAGAGACCTAAAATCAAAATTTGAAAACATAAATTAATTAATTTATATTTTTCATTAGTGAAACAATTTTCTCTGATGACGAATAATGCGAATTATTATTTTTGTTAGTATTTTTATGTTTGAAAAAATGGATATTCTAAAGTCCTGCCCTGATCGTAATAAGACTAATTAGTATACCGGCATCATGAGGGTTGGGACCCCTGCTGTATCCTGAACACTTGTCGCTCAGAAATGAAGGCTTTCAAAATATGAAAATATCCATAGAAAAATTCCTACCCACCACCATCTTCCATCGTTAATCTATTTACCCGGCGGTTGAACCGATGGTTGTTGTAAAATTTTGTCACCCGAACACTGGAAATAGACACCAAAATTTTTATGTTTTATTTTAACGTCGGGGGAGAAGTTCTAATTATAGATCAAAAAAACTATTTTTGGTTGTTTCAGTTTTTATATATGGAAGCTGTAAATTACGTGAATATGGTCACGTATTATTCATTTCTGGTAATACGATCTCAAGATGTTTTAGATAAAATAACAAAACGGTAAATTATGGATTAGAATTGAAACACTGCACCCGAGGCGTCAAAATATAAATCAATATTATAATGCCGTTTTACTATATTTAAGATGCACTGTAATTTGTTAATCCTCTTGAAGAATCTCATATTTTTTTATGATAAATTCAAGTATTTATTGCATATAGTTTTAAATATAAAAAAAAATTATATATTAATACCGTATAATTATATCAAATTGAAGATTTCCTTTCGACATTTTCTGTTACTCTAAATCTACCATATGAAGTATATAGGGTGATTCTTTTAACCACAGCCACAAAATTTGCGGACGGAGAACAAGAAATTACTGATGGAACGAAACAAAAAAAGTGTGAAAAACCTATCTGAACAGAAACATGAAACATAGACAAATCTTAATGTAAAATTACAAACAGAACAGGTATAAAAGAAACGTGGGATAAATACAAATGTGTCGATAGAGGTCGCAGCATCAATTTGGCAACACTGCTTCAATTGATAACCTTTTTAACAGCTGATAATTACTTTTTGTTTTACATTCCAATATACAGGGTGTTGCGGGCAAAAAATTCGGGAATGAGTAAGTGACGTGAAAATAATGCTTTGACATAAAAAAATTTTCTCATACGACGTCTCGTTTTTGAGCTATAGGCGATTAACGCGAAAATAGAACTGTTTCGATTCCGTGGTATCAATCTACCTATTCCACGCAACGAATCAACCCTTTTTTGATTGATTCCAAGGCCTCGATCTGCCTTGGAATTTCACCGAAGAAATGGAAAGCTGTAACAAAAAATATATAAAATGATTGAAATGATACACTTACCATCAAAAACACTATTGACACTAACACACTTACTGCTGGTCTTGAGCTAATTGGTCGTCTGGACCTTGTAATTATATGGGACCTATTGACGGGTTTTGGGTTTTTGGCGCGCGTGGGAAGTATATTATTGACGGAATGAAGAAGGTGTTTCCAAATTGACGGTAATCTCTGACTATCGTCTCTTTGATCAGACAATTTGGACGTTTGTCTAATTCGATAGCTTCCCTACTAATCCTGGACTTGAAAGAGCGGACTGAGATGATAGGTTTGGTTCTGTTAAAGTCAATTGTGTGTCCGGTATGGACATGAAGCTGGGCAAAAGTGTAGGAAATATCAGAATTAATCCACAGTGCTCCGTGGATCTCACAGAAATACGTCGATTTGTCTGGCCAATATAGGAACTACAGTATGCAGTTCAATTAGAATTTGATTGTGTATTACTACCTCCTGCAAGTATTATCAATAACTTATAACAATTTATGATTATTTTCCCCTGAATGTCTCTTTATAACGAACAGTTTCCTTGGCATGTAACACGATCCAAAAATCTACACATCTTCTAAAGCATAATTTTTATCGAGTTAAGCAACGAGTAAATTTTTGTTAAAAAATTTAATGAAGAATTTCGATAATACAGGTTATTCCTGTAAAAGTTACGGATTGTTAACTATTCGACATGAACTATCCTAGGCCTTTAGATAGTGATGTAGAACTATTTTGCAACATTAACCCATTCAATATGGAGAGCGTATCGGCGCGTTCTTCCATTCCTCACCCACTGACGGTGCGCGTGCCGGCACGCTCTCCTTTCCCTTCACCAATGATGAAGAGCGTGTCGGCGCCCTCGTTTCCCTTCACTTTACAACTCGACACCAAACTATCCGTTACAACCAAAGGACTCAGCTTTGTACTCCCATGATTCTCGAAGAAAGAGTGGATAATACGCCGTACACCGTTAAAATCGGACAACTGAAAGTCCCTTTTGTGTAAATTGAATTTCAGGTAAGTGAAACATATTTTTTACTTTTGTTATAGTTATTAATTTTTAAATTCCACCTGTTGTATAAGTGAAATCATGTTAAAAAACAATTATGATAACCAAATAATGACATTTTTTCTAATTAAAAATATTTAATTCCAACATTTCGTTCAGTCTATTTTATAAAACTATTTTTGATACATAACTTCACAAGTTTTTTATGAAGATTCTTGTAAATTGGACCAAACATTTATTTTTGAGACCATTTTTAGAATTATCATCATTTTTAAATACTTTGTTTTGTTTTTTTAGTTATTTTTCAAGTCCTGGGATATATTTCTCCATAAAACATTCTGTTTTTATTTTTTCTGATTTCACTTTAACCCATTCTAACTTTTATAATCAATATCGTTTCTATATTTCTCACAGTGTATTTTTGTTCATTTTTTTTAATCGATTTAGAATACGATATAATTATGAACATCCTTCAGAGAAAAACCCCGGCTCGGACTGTTCAAATAAAACCCCCTTGTGCTTAGTTGACTGTCTCGTAAACGATCATAAAATATGGAGTTGTAATTATAGTAAATAAGTGTATTGTTTGTAAATATAATTTTTAATTGAATTTATATAAATTTTCTTATGTTAATTTTAGTAAGTAGATAAGTTTTTGATAAATTGTACATTTAATAAACGTTTTATAAAAAAAAATGTAAAAGGTTGTTTATTTATTATTTTTCTTACAACAGTTTCATTTGATTAACATTATAAAAAAAAGGTGAAATTTTTATATGATTTTAACTAATCGTTAAAGTAATTAATACACACAATCACATTTTTTTTTATTATTAGTTCAATTTCTTGGTTTTGGAACCAACAAGGAATTAGTTACAAGGTAATTCACGAAGTAGGCTACCCGCTACACAGGTGAACTGTTCCCTTTACCACTGACGGATATCGAGCCGAGACGCATCCGCTTAATTATCGGAAATAGGACCTCGCGATTTTTTTAATTCAAATCAATATTAAATCAAATAATTTGTATCAAAATGCTTTCCGTCAGAGCCAAAGATTCATCTCAAATAGCCCCTTATTCAGTGATAATGAATTGAATGAAGTATTGAATGGGTTAAACGCCTATAACTCGTTATCTACTCACACCCGAATTTTTT
Source organism: Diorhabda carinulata (assembly GCF_026250575.1). NCBI lineage: Eukaryota > Metazoa > Arthropoda > Insecta > Coleoptera > Chrysomelidae > Diorhabda > Diorhabda carinulata. The sequence goes on from NC_079472.1 coordinate 17,561,042, forward strand.
GCATCAATCTCGGAACACCCTGTATATTTTGCTTGGGTTAAAAACTATTAAAAAAATGATTTAGACTATTTTTTTACCTCCTTCACTTTCGAGAGGTCAAATCCTTTGAGACACACTTATGTCACAGATATTTGAGTGTTTGTTTGAAATTGCAGGTGATTTTGAGGGTTGCCGTTTTCGGAACTCCAGCTATTAGAAGTATTTAATCATCTCCAATTGTTAATATGCATTAGATAATATTAATATATGTATATTAAAATGGCGGAACAACTAAGTACATCTTTTCAAATGAAAGCTGTTGTGATTTCTATTAATTTACTCAAATAACTCACTCAAACCCGTACCAAGTGCAATAATTAAATGAGGATTGAGTAGATATGTGTTGGACTCAAATAGATACCCATAACATTAAATTTTAATGTATTCCTAAATGTCTGTTAATTTTATAACACAGATTTCTCTCTTTGTAAAAATAGTAAATCGTTCTTCTGAAACTGTTCACTAAAGCCATCAATTATCATTAAAAAAAAACTCTTCTAACTGCCATGCACATGCAAACCTGCACTCAGCGTTCTGCAACATCTTACAGTGGCGTGGACAACTGAAGGTATCCGACGCTCTTTTTAGATTTTTTCCACTGTAGCCTAAATTCTACATATTTTTGAAATTTGACGGCATATTTTCTTGGTTATATATATTTTCAACCTGAAGCTTATTGCATCGGATTCCAGGTATCACTTATCAATCGGTTATTGGAACCTTTGGGTTTTCCAAAACACTAGACCCATTACCTGCCGCATCTAATTCTTTACTGTGACCAGTTATTTTTATCGGCGGCATTTTATAGTTGATATTTCGCAAAATGGTCTTTCCCAATTATTTTTGATTGATTTCTATATTGTCATTAAAAGTAAGTAAGCAAAATTTCAATTTGATTGGTTAACGAAAAGTTAGTTAAATATTGATTACAAAATTTGTACCATACAAACAATCAATGTAAGCTGAATAATATGGTAACAACGACTGAACTTATTTTTATGTTTAATTTAAAAAAATATCTATAGTCACTTCAAAGTTGACATATTTTTAAACAATAAATGCCTAGAACTGGAATCACGTAGGTATTAAAAATAAATATTTTAAAATAACCAAATTTTAAATAAAATTGGTGTTGCGCCACTGTTTTCTGGATGAAACTCTTTAAAGTCCATCAAACATTAGTTTAACAATTAATTTCAGTAAATTAGTTCTTAGATACACATCCGATGAGTACAAAAATTATGATTTAATATTATGGAAATCAATTCCATTTGATGTGTATATAAATAACAGATTGGAATTTTTTGAGTGCACTTAGAAAATCGTTTTGTTAGCTATCCGCGATAAAAAAGGTTTTAGAATATTTCAATCATCCGTCAATACCAAGTAGTAGATACTCAAAAAAAATCAAATTACGAAACGTGGTAATTGAAGAAGCTGAAAAATCAAAAAGTAATCAGAAGTATAAACAAGGCTTAATACAAAAAATACAGAGAAGGATTTTTCGATAAAGTGGTAGCTTTACATCAAGAAACATAATGACAAAATGAAAGCAATTTTACATTAGACGTGCGCTTGCAGCGAGTCGTTACAGAAAAATTTAAAAATTTAACTGTGCAAGAATCTGTGGAGTGTAGACAATATCATCTACAACATATTCCATAGATATTCGATGAGATCCTAATATAACAGTTGGGAGATTCTTGGTTCTCTGAAGACGATAACTTGGTTATCGAAACGCGCGCCAGACAATGTAATCGTGAGTGTTGGTGTAGTGGTAGTGTGAACAGTGTGTTCACTACGATTTTAAAAAAATAATATTATAAAAACTTATTATAATCCACATACAATTTTTTATTTTATTTGTAATCATTTCTTAAAAAGAACATCATCCAAATGTGCATCATCGCGCTACAAACATTCCTCGAATGTAGATCTCAAATTGGTAAAAACTCGCTGGCACAGGTATCCCCACATAAAAGGTGTTAGGTCCGGATTTCCTGGCGGCCAAGCAATGTCACCTCGATGATATATCAGTTTCCCAACAAACATCTGCTTTACGACCGCCAAAAAGGCATTAGAAGTATGACCATCTTATTGAAACCATTTCATTCGATTATAAGCTTCGAATTGTTGTAGCTACGGAATAAAAAAATCCCTTAAAATGGCTATGTATCGTTCAAAATTTACAATGACAGATTGACCATGTTGATTTTGAAAGAAGTAGGGTCCGATAATTCCGTGCGCTGATATGGCCGCTCAAACGGTTACTTTCGGCGAATGCAGAGGCTTTTGGATTTTCTGCAGCCCAGAAACGGCAATTCTGTCTATTGACATGCCCATTTAAGTGAAAATGGGCTTCGTCGGAGAACAGAATATTGTTAAAACTTTCAAAGCTTCACAACAGGTGTAATTTTAGATCTTTCGACAAAATGCGACATAAAGATACAGCAAGTTTGGCTGATCACTTGCGAATCGATAGACCAAGATTACGTTGAACTGAAGCTCTAACTTGTTGAATTATGTCTTTTGTTTTTGTTGATCTTGAGCATTCCGTAGGCTTCTGATTAAGAACTAGTAACTTTCTGACCCACGATCGAATCACACTTTCCCTCGGACACTGATTTATGTCATATAATCCAAACTCACGTTGAAACAAACGCAATAGCACACGAATCGCCATTTTTTAAATAATGTTTAATGCACGTTGCGGTCCGGTTCTTGCGCCTTTCTGGCCCACCCAGTACATTAACCCCTTAATTACTGAGTAATTACAAGCCAAATTGCTTAGACCAAATCAAATTCTGGAATTCTACAAATAACGAAACGTCAGCTTCCTTCTTTGATGCACAAACACCAAAAAATAAACTCTTGAAATATATAGTGCTACACGTCGCTACTAATTATCAAACAAAAGAAAATTTTGGATAATTTTGAAAAATAAATTTCTTATAATATTCTTCTGCATATTGAAAAATTAAAAGTTATTTATAACCCAAGGGATGTAAATAACATTTACTCTTACTCGCCCTATCAATGTTAATATTCCATACTGGGTTTCAAATATAAGGTGATATTATTTCAGTGGTTGTAAGCTGACCTACAACCCGTCAACATCCCAGCACCCCCAGTTGTGTCCTGCGGTTAACCGGACCTGTAAAGGTCTAAACTAGTTGCGTCCGGATTGACCAATTTCTTATACACAGGCTAAATACATCTTACTAAGAATTACATCTACCTTAAAATTTGGGTTATGTTTTTGGTTATGATATTTCAACTAATTACTTCAAATTTATCCCCATCCATGGGGGGTGTTATGATTAATAAGTTGGTAATATGTATTTTACTTAAGCTCCAGGTAAGAAAATGGTTAACCAGAATTCAATATTTAGATATCGATAATCCTGTTAAGTATAATTATTTAAAGAAGTATTTAGTAATAATAATGATAAGTAGCAATTTTCTTTCGATTTAAATATGGTGAAAATTCTTCTCGGTTCTCATATTTTATATTTCTTTGGAGCATTAGGCCTGAAAAAGATCATTGGGTAAGCTGAAAGTGTCCCTTGAGAGAATATGTGGAGTCTGAAAAGAAATAGTCCAAAATTCCACTATTACATATATAAAAGTGAAAAAAATGGAACAGTTAAATCATTAGATAAAGACGAGAATGCTTTTCTTACTTTTTCCAAAAATTTTCTCACCTCATTATTGAAAAGATTGAAACTGATATTTCTGATCGCCTCCTAATTAGACATCTTACAAAATTACTCAATTTAGAAATTATATGACTGAGTTGGAACTGAAGTTTTGGACAACTTTCGTCTATGTTATGCAGAATTTTCCTAGAAATGAAAAATGTGAAAAATATTCTGAAGTTACAGAAGACCTTCTGCTACAATTTAAAAACTATGGGGTGGAATTTGAGAATAGAACTCAACTTCCTCTAGGACTTACCCGTCATGGAAAAGCACCTTCAGGGTTTCTGAGATACGAATATGACTAATGATAGTCACTGATACGTCATTATCGATAGTCTACATCGAAACGTAGTTTTTTAATGATGTTCAGTACATTTTTTCTCAGTAAATACATAGCTGAAATTCTTCCAATCATTGCATAGTGTTATCTAAAAGAAAAAGGGCCGCCGAGAGATTTTTGGTGGTCCGGAGCAAAGTTTGGTCCCTAGCTTACCCCCCGCCCCATGTGAAAAAATGGACAAAATAAGTAATTGAAAAAACTCTTATTCTAAAACTGTCCTAATGTTTCATTTTTCCAAAGTCCGTCCACAAATTAATAAAAATTCGTGGTATGGGTTGAGCTTTTCTGAAATGTTCAGTTCAAATTGATTTCTAGTTTTAATTGCTTATAATACTTGTTAACAAAATATTTGAACTATTTTGAAACTAATTAATAAAAAAGCACGAAGTTCAAGGATAAGTGATCATTCAAACTTTTTCTTTACGTTTTTCATTCTTTATCTTAAACAAAACCATACTTTGTTTAAAAAAAAACTAAATTTTTGAAAGCTTCGTAAGCAATCATTCAAAAAATAAAAATAAACACAAGGTAAAGCAATTCTTAAACCTTATGTTTCTCAAAGTTTTTACACGAAAAGTTATGAATTGAAACCTTGTTAAATAATAATTTTTCAGCTGTTTCATGTTCGATGCTGAGTAACACCAAATGATTCAATCTCTGTTCACCAGTAGCCGATTCTTTATTAATGATAATCTGCTTAAGGCAAATATAACAGGTTGAGTAAAATTGAGTAAATAAATAACTGAGGTCACTGAGGTCTAAGCGTAGTGGGCTACTGCGTATCAACGTCTATACAACTGTCAAAAAAGACGCACCTGTACGTGGACGTGGACAATGTGTGTGTTTAAAATTGGTTTAAAATTTCTCAGGTTTTTTATATAAATAAAAAAATAAGGCCTCTTGTGGGACTCCCAGGGGAAATCTACCCCCTCTCTAATGGGCCCGATTTTCTGACATATTTTGATACCGAAATTGAGAAAACATCCGAGAAAAAAGTCTTGTTTCATCAAGAAGGAGCGAGACAAATAAATATAATTGATTGAAATGCATATTTTGACAAACTGATTTAAAAAAATTAGAATTTAAGTTAAGTGAAAATATTAATGAATGTTCAAAAATAACATGAATATTGACTCGTATTCTGTTAAAATAATAATATCTTGTTTCCTTTCAATAATTACTTTATAATCCAAATTTCATAAAAGGCATTTTCTTGATTGCACTCTGTATAATTCATCGATTATTTCACAGCAAATGAACTCAACAATATTTCAAATAGCGGATAATAGTTATTAAAACGTGTCTAATTATAATTAAAGTTAACAATTTAACAAACTAAAAGAACGTTTATAAAAAAAGAAAAATTAATTTTCAAAACAATTCGCCATATTCCACATCATCTAAAACACGATTTATATTCTAAAAGTTGGGCAATCGAAATTTGAACTTGTGTTTTCCTCGTCATCAGCTGCATTCCTCGATCTTCTTGCGCCTCCGGCCTTAAACTAACAAAACCGTACAGAGACTCCGAAGACTTCGAAGACATCGAGTTTTACCCCCGCTCTGGTAGTATTTAAACTTGCTGCTCTCAGAATCGCATGAGTTTAGCGTAAACTACCGGCGAATATATTTCGCGTCATTCGCGGACATTCTGTACTTCTTTGCCGCGTATCGTCGAGTGATCCATCCAGAGGACTAAAGTGCAGGACGAGGCAGAGGACTCTGCTCGATTTTTTCCCTTAGAATATTTTTTTTTCAGTTTTTCGGATTTATTTTGAGGTAAGTGAGGTGTACAAAGTGAATTAGTGTTTTTGTGATGAGGTGGTTTTTTTTTTGATATTTTTTTGAGGTGGTTTTTAGTGATAGTCACTTTGTGTTCAATTTGAACGGGATTTTCATTCATGTTTTTATAATTTTCTATCTGAAAATCGTCAATTAATTATATACAAACGAAAAATCCATCCTAATATAACAAATATTTATAAACTAGTTTCTTAATTTTATTTGAGCTACGATGGTGTTTCTGAGATATTGAAATTAAAAAGTTGAAATTTGATATCTTAGAATTTTTATCAGAAACATTTATATAATAAATTTATTTTGAAAAAAAAAATCCAATTAGTGATATTAAATATTTTTTTATTCGATTATAGTGATTACATCAATTTTTTGTCATTATTATAATTTAAAATTTTTGTTTTCAATGAATTTTTAAAAATCTATTTTACATTCATTCTACATAAAATTTGGAATTAAAATTGAAATAATAAACTAAATAAATTGAAAAGTATGATTTTTATATATCAAATTTAATTAAAAATAATTTTCATTATGTTTTAGCGGAAAGATTATTTTTTTTATTCTTATTATAAATTGTGAGATGGGAAAATATAATTTTATCCAAACCACTTTTTATATCCCGGAGATTTTTTTTTATTAAACATAGAATACCAAAAATAATTCACACAATAGTTATGAAATAATTTTCTCTAATTTTTTTGATAATATTTAAATAGATGTTATATATATTTTTCAAATAATAAATTAGGGATATTGGAAAATATGAATGAAGATATAAAAATTGTGTAAAATCCTCATATATTTCATAGTTTTTTTATTTCATTCCACAGATATTATTAGTTATTAAAAAATATTTTTTGTTGGAAAGAAATATATAATACATTCTTTTGAAGGTTGGGAGTACTTATGATTTGATTAAAATTTATTTGAAACACTTTAATTTATTTTTAATGGTAAATATAATTTTCTTATTGATTTTATCGACTTTTTTATGACGTAATATTTTTTTTAACTCTCACTATGGATTACCTCAAGATTCTAATTTTTTGTACAAGCAATCCTAGAACTAGATAATTTGATAAATTTTCTAATGAAATATGTTGAGCTCATAAATTTTTTTAACATAAAAACCTCTAATATATAGAATATAGTTTAAATTAATTTTGAAACCCGCAAAAAATTAGTCCCATAAGGTTATTAGAATCATTTTTTGTATCCAAATTATACATATTTCAACATTTATAAAAATCTTATCGCATTCCTTCAGGCCTATCAATCCGGCCGGTCTCCTTCATTTTTTTTGACTATCTACAAAAATATAATATGAGTTAATTGGTTGAGTCCGAGGAGAAGTAAAAGCGGACGTTAAAATTTTTTTTAATTTTTTGTCTACTCAATGCTGCTCTTTTAATTGAGATAAGTAATTAATTTTAGTCTAAGAACACTCATAAAATCAAGCTCTTTCATTTGAGAATAATATGAGTCAATTGGTTGAGTCCGATGAGAATTAAGAGTAGACAATAAAATTTTACTGAATTTTTTCTTTACTCGATGCTGCATATCTCGACTTCTAATTGAGATAAGTGATTAATTTCATTTGAGATATAATATGAGTGAATTGGTTGAGTCTGAGGAGAGTTAAATTGGTGGCTGATTTTTTGACTTTGCTGCGGAGAAATATGAGTCCTATCGTAATCAATAAAAAGATTCCAAATTTAGAAAGGAAAAAATTCTAATTCACCTTTGAATCGTAATGAACTTCCCATACCAGCAAAATTGATTCCGAAGGTCTTATTAATGAATTACCAGTTCATTTGCATTTTTTTGCAATAACGTTAATTAAAATTCACCAAAATTAATCTATTTTGTTGACATTTATTTTTTTATATTAAAATATCCTTCATAATTGGTAAATAATGAATTGAAAAATTATTTCTCTATAATATTAGACAATTAGAATTCGTCGATTGTAGTAACAAATTCCCTTTACGTCATTCTATATTTAAATTACTCGTATTTTTTATTTTACATTTTTTAGAATACTAATCGACGATTTGTATAAAATTGAAATAACTGATTCATCATTACAACTCGAATGGAAAATCCATTCAACCTTGTAACTTAATTCTTTCAATAGAAAATTCCTCAAATTTCTCCGAAAGTTTTTTATATAAAGTTATCAAGAACGAACTGTTTATCAGTAGACACATAAATGCACATAATAACAAACTAAAAAGTAAATTCGTCAGTTACATAAGGGAAGTTGAAAGTAAATTATTATGTTTCGTATATTACCCTGTATAAAAACTGTATTGAAATCGAACTACTTTAAAAATTCTTTTTCTTAATATTAAGCATTTAGTACATTTAGGAAAAATGGTATATTCGTGAGGTGTATGGCTGTTTAATTTGTAAGTTATGATGTTTTCGTTGAAATTTGATTTTCCACTTTTTAAATCCACGTTTTCTCTGTCTTCTTCTATAATTATTACCCTGCTATTTTGATTTAAAACGTTCTTTTTAGTATTCTGTTTCTAGGCACGAGACATATATATCTGGACCATCTCAATTGTGCTTCATAGCTATTTACATCTTTCATTTTTTGACATATATTTTCGAAAAGAATGTTCCCCAATCGCATTAGGTATTCATAGCTTTGTTTGTCCCATATTCGAACATCATATACTTCATCTTTTCCCTCTATTATCATGTTTTTATTTTATTCGTATTTAGTCCCAGTTTATTCAAGTTCGTAATCAATATTTCTAGGTTATGTTGTAGATTTACCGATTTCACTAATAATGCCAAATCATTTATTCCATTATATACGTTGGTTTCTTCTTCTTATTTGATTCCTTTCCCTTTTTATTGTTTTCTCTATTACCATTGATTGTTCAAGTCCTATTTTTGTGCCCAATTCACTTGATGGCCGATAAGATGTTGAAGTTAGGGTCGCACTTCCACGTCAAAAACGGATGAAAATATCAAAAAACTCTTGTTCCATCTGACTATCGGCTAGGTATTCTTGTGATTGCTGGATCTATAGGAAAAATTTTAATATGCGGAGAGTGTATGCGAAACTGGAGATGAAAATCCTCACATTTGAATAACACACACACACGTACGGGTGAGAAAACCCGTCTCTCTAAGTATCTACCTCCTGAAATATCCACGGAGAAGGACATTCCACCGACCTCCTGTCATTTCGACAGGTCTTTATCCTTATTCGCAGTTTCGCGCGTAAACTCCTTCTACGGGAGATTCTAGGAAGTCTTACCTTTTTGTTAAGAATTAGCCTGTTGGCTATATACTCTTGGCTTCGTTTTCTGGACACTTTGAATGCGATTGGAGCTTGCACCGTACCTCAGGAAGGAAAGGTATATATTGAATATAAATAATATCAAAATAAAATAGCACTTCGCGAAGTTTTCTTTGAAAATATATTTCTAGGAATTATTTTAATTTATTATTAATATCTACGACACTGTTCGGTATCGGCATATACGATAATCCACCGTTAAATACAAGTTTATCTAGTTTCTTCATTTCCATCGTTAGAGAATTTTAAATTGTCTTCTACCACTTGAAAGCAAACGATATTTCTTTGAATATACCACCGCAATGTTTGCCGACACACTTTGCATCCCCATGCAAGCACCATTGAGACCACAAACATATGCTTTTTCCCACGATCCACCATGTTTAGTATCATGACCGATGATGAAGTCACTTTACGTCTTGAAAATTATGAATAAGTAAAATAGAACGAGAGTGTTTGATTTTAATTTACAAAATTAGTGTTCTTGGGAACTTAATAAATAAAAAAAAAGTTTTAAGAATATAAAATAGTTGAAAGGTATTTTGATCAGCCGAAGAAAATTTATAAAATAGTTCGAAAAATTTTGTATTTGTCAAAGAATACAAGAACTGTCTGAAAAAGATCAGAATCACTAATAAAACCAAAAACGTATTTTCCGGGAATTTATAATAAAACTGTACTGAAGCTTATTTTAAAATAATGTTTTACTAAATTTGTCGATACCTTTCGTAGATCATTGTGATCAAATTTGCGTGATCCAAATTATTTTTGCTAATCCTAAACATTGGTTATAAGGAAAAATCTGTCGCTTGGATTAAAGAAAAATCTTTCACGAAAAATCAATTTCTTAAAAACCAGGTCGCTTTTGAAACTTCAGTTCACAACTTCATTTAGTTAGATCTATCTTCTTCAAAAGTTGATGTAATGAAGATTTCTTCATAATATGATCTCATATGATATGGAATATACTTTTTAATCTTATATCCTGCGGCTTTTTATGCTTCTATAGGAGTTTCTCAAATCTAGATTAATATATAGGGTTTCTGTCAATGAAAATTCTAGCTGCTGTGTATTTTTTTACACCAAGACACAAAATCTAGTCATACTAAAACCAGTTTTCGTAGAAAATCCATATATTGTTATAAAAGGAATACAGTGTTTCAGATTTTCCTTCTAACTTACTCCAAATAAATGATTGGATTTCAAAAAAGTTTGCTCTTAAAAAATACTGATATTTTTAAAAAATCTTTCTATTACAATCAATAAAAACCTCGTCATGATATCGATTAGTTCTAGTTATATGGAAAAGCTGGCTTTAGTACCATGATAGGAAAACACAAATTTTTCGGTTCGGTACCTTTGACAGTAATTTTGCATGTACTCAAAAAAATCTATTTCGAATTCATTTCCAATAAGAGTCCGTAAACTTTTTTATCCACTTTTACATTTTTATTCAGATATAGGCGTCTGATTTTAGGTTTTAATGCTACAAATCTCTATTTGCACATACCCAAATCTATGACCATAATTTGCAGATATTGCATTTTCGTGATTTACAGACCTTAACAAAGTTAACAGTTTAAAGATTATTTTCACTCAAAACAGGATAAGAGATTCGTTTTTTTTTTCTCATGATTATGTACTACATTATTTGAAGTACATTTTTCAAGCATCACAAAGCTTTTCTTCTTAAAACTCCACTGGAATTAACAACTATCCTATCAGCTGTTATGATACCAACTTGCTTTTCTGCCTTTCGATTTTCAATTCTCAATTTTCATTCTTTTCACAAAAGTCAAAAAGGTTTCATAACTTTGGAAAATTTATACTTTGTTTTAGACAATTGTATTATACATATTTAAAAAAAAAAGTGGAAATTACACAATACAATAAATATTTAGGGTCAATACGTTATACCCTAGTATCTCAACGTAATTTTCAACGTAATCTCCTTGTAGCCATTAACTGGCTATATTACCTCTTCATTGTTGGAAAATATTCAACCACTGAGCCGTTTTTTTAAGCCTGGGAACAGAAAATAATAGGAGGAGGCTAAATCTGGTGTATATGTGGTCATTTTTGCTTGATTTCTTAGCTCAAACGTTGCAATAAGTTCGTCGTGGATAGATCGACTTTTTCAAGATAGTCAATGTAAATTATCCCAAAAAACCGACGCCATGACCTTGTCTGCAGATGGAACAGTCTTTGTCTTCTTTAGAGTCGATTCTCTCTTTTCAGTCCAATGTTTTGATTGTTCTTTTGTTTTAGTTGTGAAGTGATGGTTTCCCGTTTCATCCATGATTATGAAAATTTGGCTTTATATTTGTGAAACATTGCCAAATACTCGATCTAAACATCTTCACAACGCTGTTTTTGTGATTAAATGTAGCACCCATCTGGCGCACAGCATTCTCATGTCTAAATTTTCAATTCATATGCGATGTAGCGCAATTTTTGGAATTCCCAATATGTCTGCTAACTTTAGCACTTTCGATCGAAGATCATCCAACGGATTTTCTCCAACATTTCTGGAAGCGTCATCTCATTTTTTTCCAGCATCACTATAGATGGCTGCCAAACAAATACTAAACAACGTGGTTTCTTCAAACTTGAAACATATGGTGTATAGGTTGTGTATTTTCCCATACCGTGGTATTATTCATGCAAATTCCGCCATCTCTAGGTCAGGCCAGGTACTTCTGGGACCATCCTCGTATTATTGGAATCACGTGGGATGGAGTACTGATCAGTATGAATGTGAAGAAATGAATAAAAACTCTTCTAAATAATTAAGACTTTTGAAGAATAGTTAAAAAACAGACAAAGTACGTCAATGAATAATTCCAAATATAAACAAATATTAGACACTCCCTATACAAATTACTGTTTTTATTTGTGGAATTTTCATTGATAATTGCACAAAAACTTCGAATTAATATGCTAGAATGAATATTCGATGCTTACCTACTTTTTATTGTAAAAAAATATAATCATTTGAAAGAAATAACTGTCCAATCAAATCGCAACTCTGGTATGAATCAAAATATCCATCAGTGAAGCAGTAGTTGATATGTATATAAAAAAATAACAACAGTTAGAAAAAGCTTAGACATAATAGGAAGGTATGCATCTTCGTCTTCTCATCTCAGGTATGTTCACATGGTAGTGACCTCCACCGAGGCAGGTTACCAGCAAAGTCGCGGTCAGTACATTCGATTTTTTATGTCTGATACATTGTCGTTTAAAACGTACATATTTGTATAGTCAATATTTAAGTACTATCTGTATTTTGAAATGAATTTGCTCTTCGTATTCGATTCATATTTATTCACGATCTTGAAATTTTTCCAATTGTCTCAAACCATTTTATATTATTGAATAAACGCTATTGATTTGTGGCCTATTCCAAAGAGTATTATCCTTTTCTTTAAAAGAAATAATTGATCTTCCGAATTTATTATTATCCTACAGAGAGACATATTTCCATACCATACTTTATTTATTAATTAACAAATTAATACGTTTTAAGGCTCAAAAAAGGTATAATCAGAAATGTTCCATGTATATGTTGAATCTAAATTTACTGCAGAATACCACGTGTATGAAAAACCGGTTACAGCAAGTTACAAGTTAGCGTGGATAGGGTGAAGATATAAAAGTTGGCTTATTCAAATCAGCTTTCCCAAAAGAAACTGTCGCAAATCTGCAAACCAATGAAGAGTTGGATAAAGTCGTCAGGGAATTCGGTAGAGGAAAATATCCTCAGCAAAAACAAAACGAAGACCAGGATATTGACCAGGAAACAGACAACCTGCATGATGGTTTTACTGAAGCTGAAGATGATAGTATGGAAAATGCAGATAATGATTAAAGAGAAAACTCCAGTAAAATACAACCTTTTGAAAATCAGACCAATTGTGCAAAAAATGAAAACCAGTTTATGGATATTAATAAGCAAAAAAGGTGGAAGCTTTATCTAATTCAAATTTCCCCACTTGTTTTGTTGGATATACAGTGAGAGTGAAAATTCCAGACATTGATCGAGGAAGAGGCGATTTTAGAAGTTATAGAGATACTTATAGATCAGAATGGTACTTCATTTGGAAATCATTGTAACTCCAAATGTTTTAGTAGTTTATTTTGTTCCAAAAATTGTTTCATTTGATTACCTAGTCTAATACAGATCCACTTTTATTTGCAAAATGTTTTTTCCATTAAATATGTTTCACAAACATTTAGGTCCTTGTTATTGTGGTAGGTACTTCTCTCCAAGAAAAACCGGATAAAATGCGGTTTTATCCAGGTAGAATCTGGAACAGTTATATTCAGTTATAAGAAGTACATCCGACCCAATATAGTTCACAATGGCTTCAATTCGTTACATTTCTTGGTAACCATCTTCTTATTTTATTGTAAAATATACTTAAAACTTGCCAAACTTTGACAAATGCTTGTGCTACATCTGAAGATATTAGAACACACCATTTTCATTTATTCTATATGTTATTCTTTGGACTTGGTCTTTAGTAAAATGTTTATATCTAAATCCAAATTGGTGTTGAGGTATCAATTCATTAGTTTCTATAATGGGTTTAAATCTTTTTTGAACAATTTTGATATGACTTGGCAATCATAATGAGCTCAGACATTTTCCAAAATCCAGAAAGATAATTTAACCTTTAAGCAGCATCGATTAGCCTGTTTCAACATGAATAAACTGTGTATTTCAAAATATTTTGAAAATATGCTTCTAAGCGCCTTTTGATTTGTATTTTAATTAATTTTATTGCAATAATTTGAGTTCTTCAAACTAATACCACTATCCCTTGACAAAACAAAAATTTGAGAAAATGATATCCAACATTTGATATTGACATCCATAGAATAACAATTACATATGGTATGTAAGATTCAAAAGAATTATGATGACTTCTTAATAATAATTTTTTCATGATAGGAATTTATATACAATTGTCCAGACACCTTAAATTCCTTAATGTGAATCAGTATGTTAAGCTCGTAAATTTTTAACCACACCTACGAGTAAGTCAACTAATCTAGTTACCTAAAGACTTTCTACTTATTATTTACCATGTTAGACTTCTTAAACATACGTGATATATTTTTTTTAGAAGTTTGTGCTGAATCTAAACGACATTGACATTATTTTTCGTCTCTATGTTAATTTTTAAACCACTTTTTGTTACTTGAATTCTGTTTTTTATGGATTATCCGTATTTTATGTCTTTTTCTACAACATAAAAGGGAATACAAAACAAATACACTCCACCATAAAAAAGTCTCATCATTGTAATTAGATAAAAGTACTTGCTCAAAAGGTTTTAAGTCTGGGTTACGTGCATGCCAGTCTAAAACTACAGGTACTAGTAGAAATAACATATAGTTCAAGAATATATCTATGAGCAGTTAATGATCTCCTATCTAATAGTACCAACACTGTGTAAGATCTTGCAGATATTCCCATCAACAACATGATGGACCCTTCTCCAAAATTGACCAAGATTTGACCATTTTTCTGAATATTTTTGTATCTTTTTCTACAGCAATTCTCAATGGTTGTCAGTTGGAAAGTCTATGGGTTTGAGACTTTCGGTCTAGTTTTTCTTAATGATTTACTTGGAAAGTTCAATAAACCAAAGAAATAATTATAAAGAAATATCCAAGCAGCTACTACGTTGAAGGCAGAATCCAAAACGAATTCTTTGGTAAAGTTATGAAAAATTGGGGGTCAGGTCCAAATGATCTGAGAAGCATTGAAAGTTTTTGTTAGGTTTGAAACTCATTTTCGACGACTATTCATGAATTACCTTTGACGGGAGTGAAAATGATTATCAGAAACAATAAAGGGACAAACATATATCACCAATATTAATAAAATATTTTGTGAATTTCGAATTTACAACAATTTATTGTTTTCTTTGTACAAACCTAAAGGATTATGAAAAGTTTTAAAACCACTACCCTAATGGCATCTATAGAACTAGACTTTTATGACTTTGTACAAACTTTTATGGTTCTAAGTCTAAACCATTACGCATTTCTTGTTTATATCAATTTTGACATCGCTTTGTGTCTTTTTGATAAAATTATATCTCATACTTTCGATTAGTACTGTATGAAATCAAGTTTAAATTAAACAATTAGGTATTGTGTCACAATACTGTACCGTCACATCGTCTAAATTCATAAAAAAAAAAACGAAATCTCCACGTCCTTTTATATTTTTGTAACTGTTTCTTTTCATTTGCCGAGCTATAAATAGTGAAGTAGTTGAAAATTTTTGACGTTAATCAAAATCTGTTACCTAAACATTATGCATACGTCTATAATTAGTTAAATTTGTCGCTTTAAGGCATAACATTGATATTATCTAAGACTGACGAATAGTTTTGAAACAGTTATTCTCATAACTATGCATGTAACAATTTTTTTAATGATTACCGATAAATAGCAACACCTGGCAATACCAAATAAAATATAATTAGGCAATAAGTAGCAAAAATTAGTATTAACATAATTATAAGAATTAATATCAACTGTCATTTGATGACATTGTAGCTACAGATTACAGAATTTGACCTGGAGAATATTCCTTGTGCTGAAGAGATGCATTGACGTCGAAACTGGTCTATAACTTATGTATTTCATGTTTCTAAATTACTATTACACTAACTATATAATGGCAATTGAATATTTATTAAAACAATAACTAGAAGATAATTTTGAAAATATGAAATATTTAGAAACATTGATCTTTTCATTGACTAAACATTATTCTGTGAGTAGAAAGTTTCTTTCCATTATTCTCTTCTTTCCTCACTCTCTTTTATTTCACTGTTTTCGACGCTTATTTTGTACAAGTCTGACGAAAATTGGGTCATCATAACTCCTATTGCTTTTACGTGTATTTCAACATGTCAAAAATAAATTTTGAAGAATGGCATGAATTGGATTTTATATTTTTAACTTTTTGTATATGCTGCCCCTTCTGGTCTGCGCTAGTCTTCACTAATGGAACTGTGTAACCAAAAGAGTTTGATTCTTACTCTGGAGTGTGTGAATTATTTTTCTGTTACCGAAAATTTTACTCACTAAGTGGGTCTTCCTTTTCCTTTATTTTTCATTTACGTAACTCCCTGAAAATGATGATATCGAAACTTAGTACTCCATGTCACTAAGTTTAAAGATGTCATAGAAAGCACCACAAGCTTTTATAATAGTGGCATTAATTTTCCCATCAGTAGTTTCATTATGATACCAAGAATTATTTTTTGCTTTTTAGTTTTCTAAAACTATTATTTAATTTTCACTATTTAGTATAACTAACTCAAAAAGCGTGTTTATCAGTGTTTTAAATTTGTGTTTATCTTTGCTTTTTAGCTCAATTTGCTAATTGAAACCTGTTTATAGATGTGTTTATGGTTGTATGTCGATTTAGTGAGTGCGGGACTCCGCTATATCTATTTCTTACTCTCATTCAAAGGATATAAAAAGAAATTTATGAATCCTGGCGAATCTGGTCACGATAATCAGATATTTTGACCGAATTATTGGTTGAAATTGAATCTGATCGCCCAAAGTAGGACAAAATCGAGGCCATAACACAGTTATGAACATACAAGTAGAGATGAGCGTGTTAATAAATCGTTCAGAAAGTGACAAGTTTGGGAAACGATTATTACTTAAAGTTTTTTACAATATAACTGCATAGAAAGATGTAAAAAGGAAATTTTTGGTTTTGTATCCTCTCTATAATGAGAACTTTCTCATATGTCTGGGATAAATATCTTAAGTAGACAAATCATGAACCGTTATGTATACTTTTCCAATTAGATAGGTGTTCAGTTCATTATACCAGAATTGTGAGACTAAACAAACATCAACGAAACCGATGAATGGATCGTGTTAGTCCATTTATAGATTGACCACCCAGATATTGTTCAAATAACATGCGTGATACGAATCAAAGTAAGAAACACTTTATAAAAAAGCGTCGATAGTTATATATATGGAAACCACTGAACGACAATACTAGCACACATCGTGTAGTCTCTTATAAAAAAAGTACCGCCGCCTCTTCACGTATTGTAAAATGTAAGATGTAACAGAACTCTCGATATGGGGATGCAACGGTCTTTATCATAGTAAAGAATGTCAAGATACTGTACAGTTTTAGATGTTTCTCTTTGAAATTCAATAATATATTAACTGTAGTTGTTGTAATCCCAGCACTGATCACACAAATTGATAATTATTATGTATTGATAATAATTACACAGATAAAAAAATAATTTCATTTCATCATCATTTCATAGTTTTACAAAGTTAGTATTATAGAGAATAAAAAGATATTTTCAAGCCAAAACCTCTGATGAAATTCTTTAAAAATCTTTGAATTTTGATGAAATATCTCCATATTTATTATACATACTATCTAAGTTGTTGGGAATAAAATTCAAATGTGAGTGCAAGAAATGAATCCTCAACGACATATTCACTGCTATCTGAAAAGTTTCTAATTTAATTACAACAGCTTCATAATTTTTAGTCTTTTTTTTGTCAAAAACTCTTCTTGAATGACTTCCAAGCATTGACTCGATTTATGAACTATTTATAATACAAATTGATAAAGAATTTTTGAAGGACCAATCAAACTATGAACCATTTCGAAAGATCCTATTTTTTTCGTATGATCAACTGTATTTCAAATACTTTTCATATTAAATTGTATTTTTTCTTAAAAATATCTGTAAAAAAATTCATTTTTTAATGTTTCGCCAAAAACATCTCAACAACACACTAAATCTCGCTACTTCCAAAACGCATCCTGCAAATAACGATGCAACCATCCCCAAAATCTATTCAGATAGGGTCATCAGTCGCTTTCTCTTCATCTTATTTTTATCTAAAAAGTAAGTTCTAAAGGGCAAACCCCATTACACTCGAGCAGTTAGAGCACTTCTCCAAAAAAAAGGAGTACCGATAAACTTATGAATTATGTTAGACAGCTCGGTCAATTCAGCAACTTCCTTCTCTGCTCTAGGCTGTACGAGCTTCTGGTCAACTCTGGATTTCCTTTAAGTCGAATTTCTCTCTTCTGTATTGAGTTGAGCACCCTCAAGGTACGCTTAGGAGCTAAGCTCTATTCCAAAGATGGACGAATATGGGCCTTGTATAGGATTAGAAGCTCTTGAGGAGTATATAGCTTTTTGGTCCTTCGGCTAAATCGACCAGGTGATTATGCCAGGATATATTTCTTTCAACCTCTATACCCAACAGGACCTAATCCTGAGCTGCAGTGCCAGCCTTCCTTGTAAAAATAACAGTCTGGATCTTTGCTGCATTAAACTCAATCAGATTGCTTCCACACCACTCCAGAATGTTTTCAAGATCGGTATGGTGTTGTTTTATCGAGTTTGCAGTTTTGTCGAGTAGATCCTTGATATTAAAGGGTAGGTGACGTGATGCATACCTGAGGAACATCAGGGTTCACCTTAAACCTTTCTGAGATGTGTCCATTCCGGAAGGATCGGTCCTTGAGAAAACTACTAAGTAAGTCGATAAGTAAGGATGGCAAACCGTACGATCTAAATTAATTCAGATGTTTGGCATGCTAAACTTATCAAAAGCCTTCGAAATGTCTAAGCGATTGCTCAGGATTCCCTAGATTTCTCTTTAGCTTCTGTCCATACGTTGGTTACATAGACAAGGAGATCCCGGATGGTCTATGTATAGATGGTTGCTGATGATGTTATTAGACTCAATATATACTGGTTAATAACTTTCTTCATGACCTTGGCAATGGCAGGACTAAAGCAATCGGACGATACTTCTGTAGAACCGTCTTTTTCGCGTGATGACTATTTCCTCGAAAAACAGTTATCGTAACAATTTCTTTAACTATTTTATAGTTTCTGTCAGTTTTTTACATCTGAATGATGATAAGAAAACTATAAGTATTAAATTTTCCCTTAATCAGTTTTTGCTATTGAGAGATTTCCGCTATTGCCGTAAAAACTACTAATTTAAAATAATGAAAACTGTATGGAACTATAAATTCGAATAAAATAATGGAGCCACAAGTTTATATTAATTATTTAGAAATAGCCGGTATAACCATTTAACAGGAAGAGAGTGAAGCAACAATGAATCCAGTCGAGTCAGTGACTCCATCAGTAAAAAGAAATGAATCATCAAGGAAAACAAGTTCACGGTGAATCCGAAGGATGTAGTAAAAAATTAGAATAATAATACTGATGCAACAAGAAATGTTTTTGCTATTAATTCATGAATTACTAAAAGATGTATATAGATTCATTGTGATAAAAAAATTAATGTGCATTATACAGGATGTTAAAGCTCTGAAATTGAAATCTTTTCTGTTCCACATATTTATTCAAACTATTTTAGACTATATTTACGTTCTTCATTTGAACTATTTAAAACTATCACTGATCTCTTTAGGAAATTAATTTTTAGTTGTTCTGGACAGTTTTTGGAGCCTTAAAAACTACTCTGATAAAATTTTTCTTGTTCCTGTTTCATTAAAACTTCCTTCGCTATTATAGTTCTTATCAACATTTGAACTGTTTCTATGTCAACCAAACTTTTTACATTTTCATTTAGGCTAATCGGTACTACTTTTACTTTATTGAAGATATAAAGAACTATCACTGCTCTATTCAGGATGTTAATTGGAACGTTTCTAGACAGTTTCTTTCAAATGTATAAGGTTGAATTCTTTTTGTTCCTGTTTCCATTTAAATTCTCTACTGTTCCAGTTTTGTTATACCTTTTCTCAATTTAGTTTATCCTTTTGGGCTATTTTTACTTCCTATGAAGTCTTCAAAACTATATCAGCTATTATTAGTTTCATTTAAGATATTTAAAACTACCACTGCACTATTTAGAAGGTTAAATGGAGTTGTTTGTTTTGGACAGTTCCTTGTAGTTTCAATTTCCTGTATTTGTCTTCTTAGAATCCTGTATTCTGAATTCCGATATCTGGGCTCTTTTCGTAACCATTAGAACCTGCTCATTCTTAAGGTCATATTTAAACACTTCTGTTTATGATCAAGTTGCAGCGTCTCAATACTTCTAAATACATCTTCCAGCGTAAAAAAATAAACTCCCAGGACTCAATTACTGCATTTTTCAATAATTATTATGCATGAATCAAAGATGTTGTGACCAAAGATGAAGTTTCTATTCAACGTACAGTTGTAAGAGAAATTCGTAGAGCTCGATGGTAGATATTTTGATGTTGAAGAGTCAAATTAGTTAGAATCAATGAATTTCGTAGATTTATGGTCGTTTTCATACAGTTCTTCGAATCTAGACGTCCGGTGCTAGTCAAACAATATCAGTTTTCTTCTTAACGCTTTAATTTACTTTGACGACTCCTAGTTACCGTATTATAAAAAATTTCAGTATTAAAAATAATGTTTGTCGATTTTTGTAAAAAATCTCCGATAATATAATAAGTACTATTTTAATTCCCCTGTATCTCGTTAACGTGCTTTTAAACTCTTAAGATATCTGTGCAAAATCTGAATCCTCTTCACTTCTTGTTCTCCGGCTAGTCTCAACACGTGAGAACACCTTGCAACCAAGGTCAATGGTACTGTTAGCTAACACACATACAGAGTGAACCAAGTACGTTAAGAAATAATGAGTGAGAATTTTTTGTAACATATTCAGGTGCGGTTATATATGTTTGAAGCACTGATGGATCGTTAAATATACATAGATTCGCAATTCGTAGCCTAATTCATACAATTCTGCTTGCATTTGTAATAGGATGCATTATCCTGATGAAACAGCACTTTCTTCTCTTTAAATCCGCCCGTTTTCATCCTTCAAAAGCACTACGTAATAGTCACTGTTTATGATTGTGCGATTTTTATCATAGTTGTTGAATATTATACCAAATACTGATGCCATAACTTAACCAACCAAACTTTACTATTTCTATGCTTCGAAGAGTGAAATGATGCAGCCATTTTCTATTCATAGGGTTTATTATGATTAAACAGCCCCAAACACTCTTCAGAATCATCAATTCATTGTTATATACGTCCAATACCTCCCTTGAATATCTTTAAGGTCTCAGCTATATCCATCAGCTTCCCTTCACGGTTATCTGATATTATTTTGTGAGCTTTTTTGATGCTTTAGTCGGTAACAGCCTCCAATAATATTTTTCAATTAAAAAGCAATGCTTTATCAACCAAAATCTATTTTATTCAAACCAAAAAAAGTTGCTGCACTCAAAACGCTAAAAGTTCAGAAAACAGCTGAAGGATTTTCTTATTCAATATATATCAGGATTTCTCCTTATAATATTGGATATATATATAAGTGCAACACGCAGGTCTTTAAGTTCTATATTTTGAAATTGATTCCTTTACAATCTTTTCTATTTTTCGCTTGCGTTTATCAATCCTTAATTCCTCTCTATCTTTAGTTTTCTACCTCTGCGTTCCATCTATTTCTTGGTCTTCTTTTTTCTTCTTGTCCTAGTTCTATATCATTTTTTTGTTACTCTGAAACCTGGCATTCTCTGTATGTAACCCTTCTTTTGGATCTATTTTGCTTAGTTCTGATTCTCCAAATAAATTCCGTATTCTGATACTTGTTTTTTTTATTCCCTAGTATCCTCCTGAGTATTTTCCTTTCCCATATATCTTCTTTTGCTTTGGTAAGAGTCCACTGTCTCCTCCGCTGCTCACTGTTGGTTCTGGAAATCTTTTTCAGTGTTTCCGATTGTTTACTTTCTTTCGTCATAACTCCTTCGTTTTTGTATGCTCCAGTGTCATTTTGATAAGACTTAATAACCATATAATATCAAAAATACAAAAGCTCTTTCGTATTGGTACACCAAACTAGAAACACTTTTACGGAAATGAATGTCAAAATAATTAGTTTTTTTCACAAAGTCAGAAAATGCTTTTCTGCTTTCTTGTACTTGTCTTTTTGTTATATACACAACAGTATCATTTTTTATAGTATTTAAAAGCTTAACTTTGTGATCCTTTATTATACATTCAATAGATATAATCAATAATAAAGTGAATAACATCGATAATAAAGTAAATGGCGGTTCCTCTTTCAACAAAGAAAGTGTTTTTATGAAACAAAATCTAATAAAGCTTCCTAATTTCTTTTTTAGTTTATTAGATTGATGATATTGTTTAAATTTCTGTCACATATACTAACGCGTCTTTCTTGAATATGTAATAATATTTCGCAAGTCGTAAGGGGAAATTAATAAGAATAAAACCCGTAGCTGGATATCTAAAAGGTCATAATTCTCGAAAGAGCAATGAGTAGATTTATATTCAGTTTCAAATGAAACATAAAAGCCGCGAAGGTATGACATAAAACTGAATGACAGACATACAGTTGAAACACAATTATATAGCTGGCCTCTTTTTAGCCTGTCTGCAATTTTTTTTTCATAACAACGAGACTATTATATGAAATTTAATTGAAGAAGACTCATTCTTGGTTATATTAGATGTTTTATTTTTGATAGACATCTGATTCAGTACTGAAGGAATATGGTACCAAATGCTGGGATAATTAAACTTTGCTACGTTTATTATATCAAGAAGTCATTGAATTTGAGACTTTTCCTAATAATACTGATAAAATTCTTCTTTGCGACGTTAATCAAATCATAATTTGAAAAAATGGTTGTTTTTCTGGACGTAGATCAGTTTTGTTTTGAATGGTGATTACTAAGAAAACTCAAATATGCCAACGGAGTATTTTATATATTTTGCATATTATATGCAAGTGTTTGCATATTTTATTTGATGCAAGCCTATGGACCACACGTTTCATTCTCACTTTAAATTAACCTGAATATTAAATTCATATTTCATAACTTCCACTCTAGTCCAGTCATTTCGGTCCAGTTCACCTAGGAAAATCTACATCCTAACACTTTAAACTTTTAAAATCGGGATTCAAAAGACAAAAAAATCGATTTTTTGCAAATAACTCGTTTCCTAAGGGTTTAACGCTATTTGTAGTTATTATCAATATTGTAGAGCATTAGATTCTCTACAATTTTTGTTTCAAAAATGCTTTCATACGGTGAATCGTTTCTGAGATAGAGGGCGGTTACAATCCCGTTTGAAATCAACTGGTAGTCCCGATCAAAACAATAATTAGAATGAACTTGCATCAGCATTTGAATAAGAAAAATGTCCAGTTCAGCGAGAAGACGATGACGATGAAGAAGAAGAAAATTGAAATTAGAACTCATTGTCCATTTTTGTTTCTTTCCTATTATTTTTTATTTATTTAACAATAATTACTATAAAGATTTAAATTATAATATGATTAAAATTTTTCTCTGTACGATTTTGAATCTACACAGGCTGGTAAGTGCTATTAAATGAATTTATATTTGATTGGAAACAAATAATTAAGCAAAAAATATTTAAATATAATGTAATTGTTGAAAAAAAATTAAAATTATTCATAATTATATATTTAGCAATAATTTATAAACTTTATAAGGGACTACCAGTTGATTTTAAACGGGATTCTAGCCGCCCTCTATCTCAGAAACGATTCACCGTACGAAAGCATTTTTTAAACAAAAATTGTAGAAAATTCAATGTTCTACAATACTGATGATGAATATAAATAGCGGAAAATCCATAGGAAACGCATTATTTGCAGACAATGTGCAAAAATCGATTGTTTTGACTTTTGACCTACGATTTTTAAAGTTGCTTCCATCGAATTATATGTGAGTTTCAAGAGGAGTTGTAGAATGTCAAACAAACAAGTTTAAACGACTTCATAGCTGGGTTTCTCGATTTTTCGAAATTCTTGCCTAAATCTACCAAAAATGAGTGGACTACTCGACTTCAATATCAATGTCGAACGTCGCAATCTTGAATTTATAATACCAGTTAATGTCCAAGTTCATTTTTTAAGTTGGTAATATACAAGTAAAAATTTACATGTTCAGTTGTTGAACCTGTCCGAATGGGTACTAAAATGAGTGTAATGCCAAAATAATCGTAACATTAACCCAATAAACCGAACCCCAGACGTTACTGACTCACATTTATGCTAATTTCATTTCTTTCATGACTAGATTTGTAGATAAGATCAACAACTGCAACGAAAATTGTTATATTTTCTATTTACTGGATAATCTGAAATCTGACATTAGATACACACGGGTCACTACATATTAAATCTTGAGCATATGTGTGTTATGGTGATCGCTGATAGAAATTTACCATACGTTGAAAATATTATTAAAAATAATGTCCGTTCGCAATTTTCTTTATTTATTAAATAATTATACAAAAATAAAAACTTAATATTCGAAGAATAGTCCATAGTATTCTATAGCTTTAATCCAAGCTTTGTGTCACTAGTAAAATCATTCTTTGGGCTTAGATGGGAAAGAAAAAATACTAAAAGACTATTTATTTATACTTTTCTGGAGTAAAATTGTTTAAAAGTAAGAATTTAAATACGATCCAAAGGTTGCAGTTAATTAGTCGCATCTCCATTACTCTTACGTATGCAAGAACAACTTTCTTCCGGTTTCTTCTCTTATTCTTCCAATGTCTTCAACTATATCAATTATTCTAGTCATCAAAACCTTCGTATTGCTGCTGTAATCAACAGAACGTACGTTTTTATATTTCATTCAGCCGCAATTTGCTCTATTTTCTCCCTTTATATTCCATGATTTCAAATGTAAAGGTTCAGCCTGAAACGAGCTGAAAAATTTACTAACCTTATATTAAATTAAACATTTGACTTCTTCCTTTTACAATGTTCCTTCTCCTTCTTTTTAAATAATGTTCCTTTTTAAGAATAATTTTATATAGAGTTTATGAGATGCTTCAAATCTTAAAAAACAAAGGCAGCATCGTGAAGATGTTTTCTCGAGTGTTTGGCTTTGTTTCACAGAAATAAAGTCGAATTTTTGCGTCATTTCTTAACCATGGATGAAACGTGGCTCCATCACTTCATACCCGAAACAAAAGAACAATCAAAACAATGGATT
This sequence comes from Diorhabda carinulata, assembly GCF_026250575.1. Lineage (NCBI taxonomy): Eukaryota > Metazoa > Arthropoda > Insecta > Coleoptera > Chrysomelidae > Diorhabda > Diorhabda carinulata. The sequence continues at coordinate 17,586,313 of NC_079472.1, forward strand.
GAAAAGGGAAAACTGGCTCCAAAGAAGACAAAGACCGTTCCATCTGCAGGCAAGGTCATGGGGTTTTTGGGGATGCGCGTGGACTAATTTTCATTGACTATTTTGAAAAAGGAAAAACTATCAACGGCGAGTATTATGCAAACTTATTGCAACGTTTGAACGGAGAAATCAAGTAAAAACGGCCGAATTTGGCTAAGAAGAAAGTGTTGTGTTATTAAGACAATGGACTAGTTCACAAATCCGTTATTTCAATGGCCAAAATTAATGAATTAAAGTTAAAATCGCTACCTCTTTCATCCTATTCGCCAGATTTAGCCCTCTCGGATTATTTTCTGTTTCCAGACTTAAAAAAATGAAGAGTTGATGTCAGCAGTTAATGGCTATTTTGAGGACCTTAAAAATTCTTATTATAAAAACGGATCGAATTGGGAAAAGTGTATGGAGCTGCAAAGAATTCACAATTTTAAGGTTATCACCAAATAAAATCACTTGAGGGTACAAAGTCAGGCATACTTTTTTCAATTATTGTTAACAAATAAAACTAATTCCGTGAAAATGTCGTTCTGGTTCTATTTATAAAACTTATAACTTTGATTGAACGTTGTTTCATTGAAATATTATTGTAAATAATCTGACTCACGAAGGTCTACTGTAAAAAACTGTCACTTACAGATGTCTAGAAATGGAAAGCTACTCTCTCTAAACGAGGCTCTTATATTGTCGATCCTTTAATAAGTTTTCGGGTCTAAAAATTACTGGATCAATCTGTTCTCATCACTTAACAACAATATTTGGTTTCACCCACGTTTTGAATAAAAAAACTACCTGTCTCATAATATTTTCCATATTACAAAGTAAAATGTATGTGAAAGTGTAAGTTGTTTTCTCCGATTGCTAAATGAAAATTTTTACACACCTTTATTAAAAAAAATCGTACGCATATGTATGTTAATTTCTTAATATTTCCCGAGTAGGTAAGTACAATTAGTTGTGTGTGAGAGTATGGTACAAAAGGGCCGCTCGCTGCGTTTTTGTGACCGTATCACTTTCACTGTCGTTCGGGTTGGGTGGTTCAAATAACCATATTTTTAAAGGATGTCATCTCGTTGAAGATTAAAAGAATCGTGCAGCAACCGACGCTAAATATAGAGATACGCAGCAAGGTTTTGAAGACCTAGTCACGATTCCGCTATCAAACGTACTGAAAATAAAAGTTTTTTCAACAGACGATTTGTATGATATAAATAATAAGTTTCTTTTATACTTTTGAATTTTATTTTGATTGAAAATGTGTTTTTGTACAACCGCCTTTAAACATTTCACTTTTATTAGTCTTAAAGAGATTGTTTACGCATAAACGTGCTAAAATATTTTTAATACAGTATTTCGATTCTTTGAATATCAAAATGTATTTTGAAGCTTCAATCTTCGTCTATTTTATCATCAAAATAGAGCAGTTATACTAAAAATATTACGCCACATTGGACCAAGAATTGTATATTGAGAAGACACGTCAAATATAGCTCAACACACCGTATACGTCTTAGCAAACTTCGTTCACTTACAGGAACAATTACATCGGCGGTCAATATTGTCTTGACCTTGAATTTATGATACAAGTAAGACCGTGAACGCCATTTTATCAATTGCCCCTTGGAATCCGGGTTGAACTAGTAGCATCTGGTTTTATCTCCTATCAAATTGGTTCAGAGAATAGATGGATTTTGATCGAAAATGCTACTGATATCTTCAACGGCTTCCTCATACCCAAACCTTCACGAACCGTGTTTTTGCTTGCTCAATATCTCTGTTATCAATCATAGAGTCAGTCGCCGATTCCAATATGTCTCTCGTCTCAATTCCGTCTGATGTTCTGCTAATCTGACCGTAGCTTATCCTCAATCGTTTCCTTGAGGTGGCTAAAACGTTTGGTGGTAACGTACAGTTTTACCAACATTTCATATAACTCGTCAGCTAATGTTCTGATGTTCACTTTAAGTTCGTAGTTCCTGCTAGGTGATGCTCCTTGTCATATCTCTGGATCTTCATGGGCAAGCGCGTATAAAGGCGTTGTTTGCCATTTCTTTTTTGATCTAAAAATATCACAAACACAACAGAACAATACAAGGTGTAGAATAGTAAAAAAAATTAACATCCGCTTGCCATATGTTCATAATTTCAGCAACCATTTATTGTAATTTGGGTGTTTGAACTTTGAACTTATAATTAACAGTTGATACTATAACGGGAACAAAAAAAATCAAAATCTATTCATATCTAACCGTATTTGTGATTAAGACACCACCGTTAATATTTCCAAATATATGTACGAAAACATCCATCACAGCACTCTTTTGTTTGCATTGTTTAAATAAAAATAATTGTTTACACGTAAGAAATATCCGTATCTATCAGAGCGTGCACGGAAAGGTTTTTGGTACCTATAAGTACAGTTACTGTTTTTTTGTCTTCTACAGGCATGCAATTTTGTTAATAGCAAAAGAAAACGGTCCGTTAGGTCGGCCAGTTTTTTTTTATTTTCATGATAATAGCAAGTCACTAGCTTTAAAAGAACCGAGGAAAGGTAATTTTTAAGTGACATCGAGAAATTATGAGAGCACTCTTAGGAATAAAAACTTTAATATTACAGATTGTCCCGTTAATTAATAAGACCATGGTGAATCGTTGATATATATTCGATACAATTAAACACACTTTCTCTATTAACTCTATACGGTGGATAAAAATTTATTTCACATCCACAATTTGACGTCTCGTTAAGACCAAATCGCAATCGTTAATCTTTCCCAACAATCCAATACTTTTTACTTTCCACATGAGTATAATTTCAAAGGAAAATAATAAAAAACTTCAGAAGGATATTAAGAAGACGAGGTATCTGGTTGAAAGCCACATTCTTTCCCTAAGTACTTTTCTATTAAACAGACCAAAATGAGGATCTTGATAATAACTACAGATATACAGATCTGCACAAATGGTAATGCAAAGCTTAACTACCGAATCAAAACTCTGAAATGCTACTTGAAAAGGTACTGTATGAACTGGCTGAGGAAAGGATGTTAGAGCTCTTTTGTAACAAAGCTTGCAGTCTCAAATCCTTAGTCCTAACCTAATTAATCAGTCACCAATCCGATTCTGTGGAAGAGGAAGGAAAACTCCTTATCTGCAACAGTTAACTCTATTCAGTAGGCAGCTCCGCAATGGCACTTCCCTAGAACTTAATGGACGCAAACATTGAAATTGAACAGATGTTAAAGTTTAAATACCTTGGGAGTATTATTACACAATCCCAAATTGAGAGATAAAGTGCCGAATATAAATAGCTTTGGCAACTTTCAATAAAATGAGATCTCGTCTTTGCAACAACCTGAACTTGAAGTTAAGACCACGAATATTTGAATGCTATATATAGTCGGTAATGCTGTAGGGAATAGAGACGTAGAATCTAACGGACTGAAGGCACTCAAAATGAGGCTTCAAACGTCGAAAAGTGGCTTTTGTCGATAATCGCCAGTTCCAATGACCTTGTCGAAGAGTCTTGTTCCAATGCCAGCAACGCCTAAAAGATTTTGGAAACCTGAGAGTATCTATGAGCTAAGACAAAGAAGATTAAAAAATTACAAAAGAGATTTCCCAAGTAATAAGCTCCGACAAGGCCTTCCATTATTGATAATAAAAGAAATTTGTTCCTACAGAAATTTGGAGTGGTATAGACAATTTACAATTGAGCTTCTATATGGTACTCCCAATTCCCAATTCTATAGATTTTCAAATATCAGAACCAAAAAATTCAAACAAGTTTAATTTTTTTTCAAATTGAAGTATGTAATTATGTACCTTTACATATCCTTAATTGAAAAAATTTCTTTGTTTAATCTACATCAATTACGGTGATACAAACACTCTATATAGACGAAATTAATAAAATTAACTGCGTTTTAGTTTGCATCTGGTTTAAAGCAGGTCAGTTTGGAAGCTGGTGAAAAATATAATCATTTGAGTGACATTTGGAGTCAATTCGCAGTACTACATATCAAAAATGCGAAGCTTTTGTTCGTTACACAAAAAATTAGATAAAAACTAACGTATTAAAGAAAAAAATCACTATAAATTTTTAAGATTAATATACTGAAAGAAAAAAATATTAGATATTATTTAGTTTGTATACTATTTTTTGGATATTTCTCTCCCGTTCTGTCAGTGATCTTATGAAGTCTCCTTGTTAGAAACCAAACGAATTTTTCGTATTCCAACATTTTTTAATGAAATATGTGGACTAGACTTGGATTTTTTTCTAGTTAAAATAATTATGTGGGCGATACCAGTAGATTGACCTTTGCAGCATATTTGTTCATATACAATTCATTTAATACTCAATTCATCTAAAATCATCGAAATGTTCAAATAAAAGCTGAAAAAAATTATATAGGACGAGAAAAAGATAACCAATGATTATAAGGGATTATAAGTGCTCAAAAACTTGAGCTGATAAAATAGTGATTCATATCTAACAGGAAGGTTGCAGCAAGGGCACCCATTATTAACTTCACATTGGAAGTAATCTTTGCGAAAGCGCAATTACAGAAACATGGTTTAATTTTCGAACGGAAGCACCAAATTTTAACACATGCAGTCGATAGATAGATCTCGAGGGGAACTGGAAAAAGAATGGAAAAAAAAACAAAAAGATTCGAGCTCAGGGTAACTGCCTAAAGGACCAAAGAGTCAGGAGGAAACTAGACATTTCAGAACGTAATATAAAGTTGACAAATTTGAATATTTCAACTACATAAAAGTGCTGATAACGAATAGGGATGTTAAAATAAAAGAGAACATCGGATCCCAAATGCTATAGAACAATAGGGTCTTTAATACCCATATATACTAAAATTTTGAAAAAAAAGGACGTTCAACGAAAAAAAGTGCTCCGAGGGTTGTTTTTTAGTGCTCCCAAAGTACTTTAAGAGTGGGGGAGACATATATTTTCCGCCTTAACAATCATTATCTTATGCATATCAAATGTCAATAATTATCAAATCATATCGGAATACGCGGTCATCTAGAGCAATAGCACATGAGGTTGGGTTAGGTTAGGTTAAGTTAGATTAGGTTAGGTTAGGTTAGGTTAAGTTAGGATAGGTTAGGTTAGGTTGGATAAATTTAGGTTAAATTAGGTTAGGTCAATCGTTGGAAGCTCATCGTTAAATATTTATGTATTTCTTCCATTTAATATTATAGGTATCAAGGACGTGACAGTTAATCATACTTATAATTTCGTGGATCATATTAAATGTAATATTAATTATTTTGTAATTGTTGGTAATTCATATAATGAATAAAATAACTTTTTATTGATGTATAAACAAATCATGAATCAGTAAACTGAAATTATGTTAAAAAAATATTACGCCCATCTTAACATAATTTATTTTATCCCCTATCTGAAGTGCAGCAAAAAAATTTTTGAGTAAGTTTGGGGTGCAGCACTTCTAAATATGTACCAACAGAATTACCAATACAGCACAATTTTGAGACGAACGAACCAGAAGGAGAACAGACAAGCCTGGTAATAAATAAGAAACAGTTGGAAACGTATAGTAAAGTGAGTGAAAGAAGAAGAAGACGTACATATACGATGACAAGAAAACAAGTTTTTGTTGCAAAATTGATAGATATAATTCACAGTGAATATTATAAAAAGCGGTTTAATTCTAGTTAGGTGCTTAGTTTTTTTTTATAAAAAGACATAATATATTCAGTTTTATATGAAATATCGCTTTATTTGTTTATATAGGGTAGTAAACATCATTTTTTTTATTATTTTCGTACAAAATTCTAATAAAACATGTACTTTACGACGCCAATGATTTTACATAAATGCCACGAAACTTTTCGTCAACTAAAAATAAATTTAATGACCGTTTCTTCCGCTGTTTTTGACACTTGACCGATAACTCTATTAATTAGTCTCAGCGTGAGCTCAAAATCGAGGTTCTATTGTATATAAGGTGTTGATTATAATGTTGTGTAACAGTTTATTTTGTTTTAATGTTTCTACCGCGGTTTAATTTCAAGGTTAATTGGTTTACCACCCTAATTGTTTTATTGAGAAGAAGAATAATTTAGACAAAACAAAAGAAACAAATAGAAACAAAGTTTATATTTAATACCCTGTATATAAGAAAATTTATCTGGAATTTAACGTAATTTCTTTCTATATAACGTATGATGTGCTTTATAAAAACATACGGTCTCCCTATATTAACTGAACAAACTTCCTTTTCTCTTCCTAGAATATTTTCAAAATATAAAAAGGTCTTTGTAAAGTTTATAAATGGCACCAGATGATGAAGACCAGATGTTAATCTTCATTTCACAATACGTCCATTGTGAAATCTATTAGGGTGCCGGGGATGAAAGAAGACCCACGTGCCAACATTCAATGAAAATTATTTTCAAAATTATTTTGAAACCGATTTAATATTGGAACTTTTTTGTTGATAAATCGTGTTGATTTTAGGTCTCTTTTAGCTTCTTTAATAGATACAATTCTTTACGTTTCAATTTTTTGTCGTCCTTTACAAAAATATAATTGATACATTGACTTGCATTAATTAGTTACAGGAAGCTTCAACCGCTCTTGGATTTTCTTCTGATCCGTTTCTCACAGATCAACTCCTATTTTGTTTTTACTCATTTCTGTTATATAGTGGCGTGGTCCCCCAAGTACCTGGCCTGTCTAGAGATGGCGGAAGCTGCTTGTATCAGTATCAGTACACAATATGTTTCAAGTTTGAAGATGCTACCTTGTTTCATTTGAAAGGTTTTAACCTAATCAATATAAAAGCTGAAATGAAATGTTTAACAATCTTTCACAGAAATACAACTGAATTTTTGAGTCGGTTCAAAACCGTGAATCAAACTTGGGTCCATTATTTCATACCAGAAACAAAATAATAATCAAAACAATGGACTGAAAAGAGAGAACCGGCTCCAGAGAAGGCCAAGGCCGTTCCTTCTCCAGGCAAGGTCAAGCCTCGGTTTTTTGGGATGCGCGTGAGATAATTTTCATTGATTATCTTGAAAAACGAAAAAATATCAATGGCGAGTATTATGCGAACTTATTGTAATGTTTGAGCGAAGAAATCAAGCAAAAACGGGCGAATTTGGCTAAGAAGAAAGTGTTGTTTTATCAAGACAATGCACCAGCTCCTCACACATTCGTTATTGCAATGGCCAAAATTAATGAATTAACGTTTTAAGTGCACCCTATTCGCCAAATTGAGCCCCCTCGGATAATTTTCTGTTCCCAGATCCAGCAATGAAGAGGTAATGTCGGCAATTAATGGCTATTCGCTGGGAAAAGTCAAGTACTTTTAGAACCATCCTCGTACTTCAATTCAAACGAAAGAAGGCTTGAGGTTTTGCAATTTTTTCTGGTGTTGATGCACTTTTGGTACATCCTTAACGTAGATTATCTTGTCTTAATAAGCCTAATCTTCATTTTTTTAGTAATATTTATATTTCTTAACAAACCTCGTATAAGATTACTACCTATTATTTGATATTTGATACCTATTATTTTGCGTTACATAGGGTCACCTTGTATACGCTCTATTTTGTATTTTGCGTTACATAGAGTCACCTTGTACACGCTCTATTTTGTATTTTAATATTGATTATAATGGATACGTATTATAAATGATTTCAAATAGTATTTTGGGTAAAAAATAAACAATTTATATTCTTCGAGCGTGTTAAACAATTCGGATTCCACAATCAATGGCTTGTGAAATGGTCTTATCTATTTTTTTTATTTCGAAATATCGAGAGACCTATTAATAAACCGTTATATTGTGCCGTACAATTTCGTACTTTACGTGGAATATTTAAAAGTGCTTATTAGTTTAACTGTTATCGTTTTTACACTGTTAAGTTAATTTTTGTAGTGTTTTCTTTGCAATTTGCAAATATTTAATATGCAAATTGAATGAGTCTGCTATTATCCGCCGATCTAGCTTCTTCATTGTGTTTTTTAAAAGGTTAATAATATGTACGGAAGCTTCATTATCAATTGTTCAAGCAAAAAACTCACAGATAGTAAACTAATATTTACTACCCGTATACGTTTAGTTTAGTCTTCAACCAATCATAACTGTAGAGCAATTTTTCTGAGGTGTTTTGAACTCCAGGAATAACCGAAAATACTGCTTGACTTGATTTCCTTTTTTTTTTTTTAAAAAAGCGCTGTCGTTAAAACCAAGTTCACACGTGTCAAATAGCTAAAGCTACTTACTAAATCAAGTAGCTAAATTTAGTTACCTGTATGGTGAAAACAACTTGATTTAGTACTTGCGTAAGTACCTAATTTAGTAAACTGTTTAGTCAATTGAATAGAAACAATTTCTATTTACTTGAGCAAGTAGTTTCTACCACCACTGCTTTTCAGCAACTAAAACGCCTACTAAACGAATGTAGACAGGTTATGGTGGGTCTACACGATACAGACTTTTGTTCGTACTGATATCTGTACAGACTATGATGTCGGAGTAAAAAATTTTACCCAAACATTTGGATAGAATGTCTGTACAGACTTTTCGTTCCAAAATAAAATTTAAATTTCTTATAGTGGGACCACACGATACAGACCACAGACCACAGACCATAAAATTCTATAGAATTTTGTCTGTGGAAACTAGACAGTACAGACAAATGTCGGTGCGATCCAAAAGTCTGTACAGACATGTCTCTACAATTGAGTATGTGTAACTGTCCAAAAAAGTTTGGCAATTTTTTCGGCATGTCCCAAGTTTGGAGAGCTGCAATCAATGTCAAAGTCCTTGAAGACGATAACTTCGATATATTCCTCAGTCAGTTTAGTGAGTGTATAGTGGTAGCAGTGCTTTTATAACCAATCGTTCAAGACTTTTACATTAAATTCATATCATGAAAATAGAGTATGGAATTACAAAGATATTGAACATAGATTATAGACGAATAACAGCGACGCGTTTAGGCTTTTCGTTGAATTTTATGATCTACCAGAGCAAAATTAAAATAATAGCAACCCATCATATCAATTTATAGTTAATATAAATCACGTACTAAGATAATTTTCTCGAAAAACTCATGGTTGTAGATAAATAATTAAAGAATAAATTGTTTATACGGTCGATAAACGTTATTATGTGGTAAATTTAAATAAAACTTCCAAATTTGGTTTGAATACTTCAAATTCGTTGAAATAGGATCATTGATATAAAACATGGATAAAAATTAATCAATTTCCTGATATACTATTTACAGCATCCGTAATAAATAGTATATGTTTCTAAATATTCTTGATTTTAAGTCTCTTCTGTTTCAAAATTAGTTTTTTTAAAAAATTTTTAAAAGAAAGATGAAAATTAACAAAAAAAACTAATTTTGAAACGGAAGAGACCTAAAACCAAGAATATTTAGTAACATAAATATATCAAAAGGTCTAAGAAATAAATAGTATATTGTACAACAATCACAGAAAAATGTAACCTCGATATAAAGAATCAGAATTGAACAAGTAAATGTTTGTTATATCAAGTACTTGGTTATATTTAGTTAGTCTTAAATTTCTTATAAAGAGGTGAAAGAAAAGTTTTATTCCTCTCAATATTACATACTCATCTTGTTATAACGAGCAACTACATTTGTATCAAATCATATACTGAATAATTTATTATTTAATTTAATTCTAGTGAATTTTTTTTATTTTTCAGGACGCGCCATGTCGGCGTGGACTCGACTAAGGGAACCAGGACCGGTACTGATATTTTTAGTTCTGTTTTTCATACCACAACTAGTTTTATCAGGTAAGCTAATTTCTCTTTTTTCCACATTATCAATAGTATCAGAACTGTGAACTTTTGGCTCACAAATTAATTCATAGCTTCCTCTAAGCGTAAACTAAAAGGTATTAAAAAGTACGATGATTGTTTTATTGAACATAAATTAAAGTAATATAAATTATTTTCTTGAACGTTTTTTATATTTTTCGTGACAAATCGTCTTGATTTAGATCTCTTTGATAGAAAATCAGTTCAAAATAACGTCAATTTTCACCTTGAGACCTGAAATAAAGACAATTCACCATGAGTAATATAAAGTTTTGGATTAGTCTGTTGCAAAATATGGTAAGCAATTTAGTCCATGACAGAGCAATTTTGGTAAAACTTTATTGGAAAGCTTTTCAGCACATTTGCCATTATAGAAAGAACATGATACTAAATCTGATAAATAAAGCAGATGTGGGTACTTAGGATGACTTTTAGTTGATAAAAACTATCGAATCGAATCACCTCCTTATACAATCCTGAGTTTTTAGTTATTTCCTTTTGATATGAATTCTGATTACGATTCAAAAGAAAAAGGATCGTTACTTTGATGTTCCACATTGATTGACGTGTCCATTTTGGTAGGGATAGATTACTATTTGCATTGATAAATCGGAATCTTTGTCTCAGTGACAAATCCATTGAAATATTTCAACAATACATGAGCTTTTGGAATACTTTTTTAACTTAACTCCTGATAGAAAACCTATTTTTAAATCACACCTCGTATATACCTATATACTACTAAGTATATCGAAGAATATAAAAAAGAACAAGAAGAAAACGAGTTGAAAAATATAAGAACTAAAAACATATTAGAAATGATAGTATCATATGGTGGTACCACTCTGTATTAAAACATTATTATTTATTCAATGTATAGTGCGAAATCGCATTAAAACATTCTGTATATTTCGCAGTGCGCCCGTGTCGATGGTAGTACTTAGAAATAATGGCGCATTCTTTCTGCAATTTCCAAGTATATCCGACAAAAATAGAATCTTGCAACAGGAACAAGAAATCAACTTATGAATGAAAAATTCTATACTATGAATGAATTCGCTTAAATATTTTATTGGAAGTAGCTATTAGACCAAGGTGACGGCTACCAAACATTCACAATACGTAGGCTTTCAATCTTAATTTCATTTATTGACAATTCTTTTCAATTTTCTTGCTGAATAAAGCGAATAATATTAGAAACGTCAATCTACTTTACGAAAATACATATCTCACTGTAACCAATTGAAATATATTGTGGTCCTCTCCAGATATAATTAACATTCTTTAACTTTATTATTTTCATAAAGTCTAGCTACTGAATATAATTTCCTTGTCTTTAGCATTCCTCTGTCTAGTACTAGAATCTTTTCCGTAAGTTTTTCTAATCTAGTATATATCTTTGTATAAACATGTCGTTGGTCTAATGAATTCTTCCAACGAACCATCAAGTTATCGCCCTCTGAGACCGATGATTTCAATTAACTTTCAGCTTCTTAAGTCGATAACTTTATCATCGAATGAAAAGGTATTGTATTGTACGTACTAGTGTAATAATAATAAGCAGTGAATTCAGTATGAATAATACATAAGCTCGAAACGAATTTAGGTTAATCTAATTGCACTTAATTAAACATTTGATATGTCAGAACACTCGAGCCCTGGTATTTTCGCCTGGAAACCTGTCTCGTCTTTACTGGAAAAGCTATCCTGTATATTAGGCAATGTTTATTTGAACAATTTTTTGCTTACGTGGAAATTATTTCAATGCTTCTCACTATACCTTTGATTGATAGAGGCTTCAGAACAAATTGAAAAAAGGTGAATATGAGTGTTAAATATTCATATTTCACGACTGAAATCAAGATTCTATACCTGAAAACAGGCTTAGAATTCCAGATTTCCATCATCCATTTCAGTTCAACCTAAGACGTTGAGTTCCAGATCTTATACAATTTTTTATGGTCTACCTTATGGTGATTGGTTTCTGTCCTTTTACAATTCTGTTTTCTTTCGACATGATCTGTACAACCTTGTTAATGTTCTCTAGCCCATCTCACCACATACTGAATGCCCAACTTTTTTCTAATATCCTGCCTTCTCATTCTATCTTTGGAACTCAATTCCTCTATTATTCTTAACGTTTTCATTTAAGACGTCCTCATATTTTTTTCTGTTTTTGTTTTGGCTTTATTGCATATTTCTTACGCATGATCTGTAGATTCGAATTTTGCTTTGTGATACTGACACTTCAGGATAGTTAAATTTATTCATTGTCTTTGCCGAAACATCATAATTGAAATTCTCATATTTTATTAATCTGGTTTTGTCTGTTATGTTGCATTGAATTATGTTTGTGTTTACTCCAAATTCTCTTTTTTAATTCTTCAGGTGTAGCTGTTTCCCAATCTTCAGAATATACGTTTCGTTTCAAATTCCGCTAAAAACGTTCAGTTGGTCTCAGTTGAGACACATTAAAAACATTCCCAGATTTATCAATAAACCGAATATTCAACTCTGCAAAAGCTCTCACGACGTCATTTGCATAATGAGCAGTTGCCATATCTGACCAAAGCAGACCTTCAGGATGCTTTTTCTTTGTGAACTGCATTAATCCGGATCCAGCACACACTTCTTCATAGCGGTTACAGAATTTCCAGATGTCGCTAACCATATCAACCTTTTGTGTACAATTCTGAATTCACTCCCACACCTTTCTGAAAATATTAAGTCACTGAAAATGTGTTCCAAACTAAAACTTGGCAGTTATTTGACGTCGTTCGTTTTCTTTTAGATTTTCCATACTTGAAACTAAACACCAGAAAACATTTTTCTTTGTAATAATTGTTTGTATTTGAAATCAATGCTTAGTTTTTCTGGATTGAAATGAATAGAATATTAATTTAATTTATAACGTACTTCTAATAAAAACTACTTTTCGTGAAAATAACATTATTCCAGATAAATATCAAATATCAAATATCATATGGACCGTTGCTTAACGATTCTTCAACTTTTATGTAAATTCCAAACTTGAATTGTAAATGCGCCCGTTCGGACGGGCGGCTATCCACGCCTATCGATTATTGGAATTGGCAACAAGTCGATTTAACTGCTAATCGATTATGCGATTTATGTGTTCTTAACATGTGTTTTATAAAGCGCTTACAACTCTTTTTTTAAGTAGTACACATACCAAGTAACCTCGAAAATTTTATTGCAATGTAAAATTTCGTGTTTGTGTCTTGAATTATCTAGGTGACAAAACTAGGTTTACATGTTGTTAGACATGATTCAATTGTTTGTTTATTGCCTTGAAGACGAGCGGTTTGATTTCACTTTTCGCTATCATCGAAATACTAATTAAATTTTGCAAAACTGTTTTGAAACAGTGGGATTCAATAAAAAATTTTTATTTATCCAAAATTTAGTCATTAACTTGAATAGTTCAGTGAAAAATTGTTATCAAAGTGATTTGCGACGATAAACTACGAGGGTAGTCTGAAAACTTTTCGACCACAACCTGAAGATGGCAGCCCTTATCAATATAAGCTGGATAATATATCTGAACATGCGTTGAGAATGAATTTTAGCCCATTTAGACGATTAGTTTTTGTTTGAAAATCGTATAAGTGAGTCGTTGTGAAGATTTTTTCAAAAATGGGAAAAACTGAATATTGCATTGTCATTAAATATTTGTTTTCAACAGGCATCTTCTGCACCCTCATTTAAAATTGTAAAATATTGGGTATTCTTTGTTCCGAGGCTTTGTTTAGATTTTTTAACATTTTATGCTTTTTCCGAATATCAAGTAGTTATCCCGATGCCTCAACCTCTAACCTGGAGGACTAGTTTTTCTTTTCGGAGTATCCTTCTCGTAAATTAATTGCTTCCTTCACAGCCGAGAGCCTCAATGGTCCTTTTTCTTACATGGACCCTAAAGATAGCCACTTCTGCTAGATTTGGTCTTGGTCTTCGTATAGGATAATACTAAAGAAAATTCACTAGATTTGGCCAGAGATTTGGGATGAGACAAGCACGTGTAGACAGGGGCGCATCCCTAAAGTAGATCTATCAATTATCGGTATCATATTTGAGATATGAAAATCTATATCTAAGACGAATTAAATATTATGGAACCAAACAAATATGGCAGATGAAACAATTAGAAAAAAATGCTAATGACGACCTCAATGGACCTCTGGAGAAGAGCAGCAGGTAAATCCAGAAAAGACAAAATAAGAAATGACAGAATAAGGGAGATAATTGGAGTTATGCACACATTAATCGATAACATCTATCTAGTATGGTCATATATAAAGAATGTCAGACAACAGGATATTTAAAAAGGTCCTAAAGTGGACAATACAAGGAAAAACGATAAGAGGAAGACCACGAAGAAGCCGGAGAGAAGGTGTAGATAAGAAAATGCAGAGTGGAGAACAGACTGAAGACCTATGGTAGGATAGAGATCTGAAAACATCGATATATATAAAAATATGAAAAATTTTGATGTTGAATGCAAACGTGTATTAGCTTAAAGGAAGACGAAGGTTTGGAAAGGCCAAAAACTCCGATAACCAAAGGACATTTTCGAAAATTGAGACATTACGAATCATTTTAAAAACAATAAAAATAAAATGAAGTTAAAACATCAGTTAAAACGTGAAGTGATGCTTGTTGATTGATATTTTTGTGTGGCAACCTTTCCAACAATCGTCGAAGACGACAAAACTATAAAATAAACTTTTTAGGAAACATTCCAGTTTTTTCTTTCCTCATTTAACGGTAGATTATTATTCTATTATTTATTATAACATAATTTCGAGGCTAAAACAATCGTAATAAACCATTTTACCTTATAATAATGTCATTGAGAAAATGAAAGTTCATTACCACGGTCTTCATTACGTTCAAACAAAGTTCAATGTCGAAGAACCGAGATACGAAGTTGTTTATAAGAAAGTATATGTGGTGTAATTCTCGCAGATCGGAAAATGGAGCGCTAGGATGCAGCCGATATAATGTTACATAACGAACGGATGTTGGACTTACTTCTTAACCATTTTTTATTACGCGGTTAAATCGGAAGGATTAAAATGAAAATTAATGAATAAAATGCTTTGATTAAGATGTTTACTTATATCTGGTTGACTTGTAAGTAGTTGTAATGAGGTTATGTTGATATTTAGTTACTAGAAAATTTAGGATTCCTTATAATTACTACGATTATCTCCTTTTAAGGGTGAGATTTAGACCATACAGTTATATGGAGTGCTACATTGGCCAAGAAAATAACAAACCATTGAACCACTGAAAAGACTAATCTCTTCACCAAAGTTCCTCAAATTAAAAGAATGTTACCTCGTTGTTAAGTATGTGATCATAGATAGTGATTAATTCATAGACTTTTTAATTTTTCTATGTTTATGAAAGTTCGAAACATTTTCGATTTATGGCGTTAGCTACGCTGTTTGCATTAGTACTTGAGTCAACACCACTCCAGCAAATATCAGTAACTGCTCATTTAAGGGCGGGGAGATTTCAATTTTTTCTCGAAAACTAGAACTTATTTTGTAACACATAATATCCTCAACTTCAAAGAAAGTTAATCTTGTTAGTTTGTTTCAATAGTCAAATTGTTTTTCTATTATTTTCATGAATGAGTTGGAATCGATTTTTAAAAAATTAAACTCCCGTTTTTGAGAAAACCAATCGGAAATACCCACTGGTTGATATTAGTCCTAATAGATGTTTATCCACTTTCCTTTTTCGAGGAAATTATGAGGAGTAGCAGACCATGAAAGATAGAGAAAAAGATTTTCGTTGGATTGCTTGTGAATGGGATGAGGACATTATACTAGTTTACAAAATTTACCTTTTTGCCTGTTACCGCGAATTTTGTGGTTGATACAAATCTACATATCTTACAGCTCGAATCACTTTGCTTTTGATTTTTATCAATTAAGGATATGTATATATTAATCGATAACATGTGTAGGAAGACAAAGGAATGCAATACAGCAGAAGAAAGAATGGAAAAAATTGATGAAAGAATGGAAGTTTTTTCTTTATATGCAAGGAATATGTTAGATAGAAAAGTTATAACAGAGTATGTCTGATGAGGTAAAATGCTTAAAATGAGTTTCAGTCCAGTAAACAACAGTTTTCACCTCAGATTTCCATCAAAACGCATCGATTTGCTTGAAATTTTAACAGTAGACATCAAATACCTTAAGAATCAAAGTCTTTCATGTGTTTTGAGGTGAATACCACCCCGACAAAGGAGTTGTAACATTTTATCAAACTAACGTAGAAATCGATAGATTTCACAAATTATTTTATGGAGCTTTTTCGAAAAATCAATATTTTTTTATTCATTCTTGATTGAAATTTTACAAATAACTCAAAAATTTCATATGAAAACATTTTTTCTTCTTTTTGGTTAGAGATCTAATGCAAACCAAGTTATTTATTGAAGGTGGAACTTATTTAGTGAACCATAGATTTTGAATTATTGGAAAATTGAAAAACTTTTCGTTTCTACGAAAAAAGGATCTAATCTTTTTTGAAGAACTTTAAAAAACCATTCAAATGAGACTATATAAGGCATTCTAATACTAAAATAAGGAAGTCACGACGAAAATAAGATTGAATCAATTCCTTTCATAGAAAAAAAACGTCATTTCTACCCTTGATATTACCACTCTAATTGAAATAAAATTGCAAATCCCTTTAATTGAATAAAAATAATAGGATCAAGAAGTTTGAATAGTTCAAAGAGCTTGATTCTCAAAAAATTATGGTTACAAACCTGCTGATGTACATAAATTTGGGTTTTCTTTAATCAAAAAGGTTTTTTTTTAACTTCAGAATTTATCGAAATATAACCTTCCAAAATTCACAGTAGCGTGTGACTACTACGGTTTTAGAGCCCTTTGAACATTTCCCTTTTAAAAATATAGGGTTAAATGTATTCCAAACCTTTTTAGTCCAATAGATTATAAATTTCTCTTTCAAATCGTTTTGGAGTATAAGTTAGGCTTACATTATGAAAAAAATCGGTATGGCACTGGAAATATCTGAGTTGAAATACATTGATTAAGGGTTGAAAAACATGAATAGTATCATAAAACATCGAACGATCTTCATTTTAATTCTACAAATGTTTTTTTAACTTTCCAAATGCTTTCGTTTTATTGAATTTTAACAATTTGAATTTTCATCCCTTAAAATAATTTGCACATAATGGCATAGGCTAGATTTTGCAGTGATGGATGAATTCCAAAATGTCACACAAATCAACGCGTCTTGATGGATTTCTGAGGTGACACTAAGACAATTTTTTATTGTGAAACTGATAAAAAATTACTGGAGTTTAATCAGACAGCTCAAAGTGTAGCCTAAAATGTATTCTATTACATAATGGAAATAAATATATTACGTACCATTATATACGATACATAAACAAAAATTAATGAAAAATGTTCTATTTGTGTTTCAAGGTTCAGGTATATTGAAATAATTTATAAAATTAATCATAGAATGAAAAATATTTACTAGGCATCATTATATTAATAGATTTGAACTATGACCATGACCGGAACTATTTTATAACCAGTAGAAGGTTAAAACATCCACAGATTTTTAACCAAACATCATAAATATCTCAAAGTGAATTACTGAATTATACAAGAAGTTGAAAACGAAAACGTTTCTATATGTTCTAGCGAAATACAGAGTGAAAATTCTTCAAATTATCGGAGACGTCAGAAATTCTAATCATCCAGTCTTTCGATTTTGGTTAACAGAACGATTCTCTGTCGATATTAAACAACTGTGAGATCGTTTTGGTTAATAATGAGGCTTCTTATTGACACAGCTTCTCTCCTACTCATAGGTAATATTTAGGGAAAGATGAGAAGTAGATGTCATATCCAAAAAATGATTCTGAAGGATGTCCCCTATATAAATATCAGCGGTCATTCGTATAACGAATTCGGTGACGAAAAATTCCTTTCCAAAGCATTTTACCACTACCTCCAAAGCTGCTAAAAGATTGCAAGAAGTTTCTTCTTCTTCTTTCATTGTCGTACCTATCTTCAAGCCATATGACAATTTGATTGAATTGATCTCTATCTGTTGCTACTCTAAATCATTGTTTTACTTCCAATCCATTCTAGTTTCTAACATTTAGTAGCAACAACAGCTTTTTGCCATCCGTTCATCTTCTTCATCTTGGTACTTTTATATTATATGCCCGAATTTTCTTGTTTTTATAGTATTTAGGGGTTCTCGATCTTTACTCAGCTGTCTAAGTACTTCTTAATTACTACCTCAGCTTCATGCTTCCTCTCCAGCAGCATTCGAAAGCTGCTGATTTTTCCATTGTTGTGATATTTGAAACGACAAGAAATTTTGACAGGACGTCTTGGCTGTTAACTATGCAACCATACTTACATCAGTTTGAAGGTTACAGTAATAGAATATGGATTCAATAAGATGGCGTAATCTGTCATACATTCCATTAGAGGTCACAGAAGAGATATAGCATGTCATCCTCTTCCAGAACTATCACCAGATGATAGAGATAGAGAGAAATGCTTTATTGTCAAAAAATTGTTACAATTTGTAGATAAAAGCTTGTAAAAACGTAAAAATACTTAAATAAAGATACAAATAAAATAAAATCTCAATATACAGAAGAAAACTACAATTAATTACAAAACTACAAGATTACAAAATTACAAGACAAACTACAAAATTATAAGTAATAGTAATAGATACTAATTACTATGTATAAGTCAATAGCAAAATTAATGATTGATTTCAAGTGATTGTGCATTTTTTTGCATTGTCAAATATTGAGCCTTTAACTAATTCTGAACGTGGAGTAGGTAGGTAAGGCCAAAGTGAAAAAGTAGATGAGGATTCAAAATTTTGAATCTTTCAAAGAAGCCCCGGCAGTGAGCTCTGTTGTTTAGTTCGAATAAATATCTAATAGCTCTTTTGTAGTTTGAAGATTTGCTCAAATTGAGTCGCACCACAGAAGGAAAGGGCATATCGGAGATATGACACAATAAGGGCATAATAAACTATTAAGTAGACGGATAAGTTCAGTTCTTTGGAAACTGATCTCAGCGCAAAACAACAAGCCCTAGAAATTTTAGAGATTCAACGACGTTAATGATATAGTGTTATTAATAGGAAAGGCTGCAACGTTAAGGCACAGAAGATTAGAATCGCATTTAGATATGGTCGTATGAACTGCCGTGAGTTTAGGGCTACTCCAAAAGAAACTGGTATCGTCGTTAAAAAGATATATTTTACCACTGATGTCCAACATAGGGTCTAG
Organism: Diorhabda carinulata; assembly: GCF_026250575.1. Lineage (NCBI taxonomy): Eukaryota > Metazoa > Arthropoda > Insecta > Coleoptera > Chrysomelidae > Diorhabda > Diorhabda carinulata. The sequence goes on from NC_079472.1 coordinate 17,605,558, forward strand.
TACTTAACCTTGGAGTACTCCACATTCTTTTGGCTTGCAAAAGGACTTCGTTGTATCAACCCTTACAAGCTGACTTCTCTTGGTAAGACTTAAACAATGCGAGAGAGAGTTCCCCTGAAACTGTAGTACTGCCTTAGAAAAATCACAATTAGTTGTTGTAGTGTAGTGTAGATGGCTGTTTAGGCTGGAGTAGACATTATTTAGAAGGGAGAATATAGAAAAAAATTGATGCGTAGTAAGTATGTTATATATTAAATGATGATGATTTATTGAAATGGGGTATTTTTGTATTACAAAACTTTAGTTTTGAAATGCCGTGATATCAGTATTGTTCCAAAAGACATATTTTACCGATGACGTCTAGATAGGCAATATCCAAGTTTCAGGAATGCCGTGACGATATGGCGGCCACTAGATCGATACCATTTTAACAACTAATTTCATTTTAAATGAAAATTTGTTCGATTACAATGTGTTTACTTTGTCTAATGGCAATTTTACATTTTTGGCTCACTCTGTATGTAAATAAAGTCGTTTATCACTAGTTGATACTTAATTTACTTGTTAGAATTTCTAGAATTGGAAATAAGTTCTTCTAACCATACGAAGCCATCAAATATTCAGTAAACTTGAGTTCGTACATGTTACAGCTTAATTAATTTTGTAGTATGTACTTTAAATAATTAAATTAAAATAAAAAGTTGTTTGCCGAGTTAATACATCCTCGACGATCATATCTACTGCTTCACAGACCACCAATATAACATTGTTTTATGTCGACATTTTGCAGAAACTAAATACTTACATATTGTTTTTAAAATTTTATGATCTTTTTCACAATGAAGTCATAAAATTTGAATAAATATCCAGTTTTAACGGTAAATAAATCTTTTAAAATACCAAATGGTTTCTAGGTTTTTCTGATAAATATTAATCTTTTTTTTATTATTATTTACATTTGCTAGACACACCCTGTACGTGAGAACCGATACATAAAGAGGTTTCCTGCTTGACCTCCCAAGTAGTTTCCAGTTCTGCCTGTACTAGTACTAACATATACAGTACTGTTCCTCTCTCCCACGCCGTCTTTGACGCTTCTCGTCTCAACTTACAAAAAAATATAGTCAACGATTCAGATAAACACAACCGTCACCGTAAACAACTTTTAAAGGGTGTGATAATTACTTTTTTTTTCATATGATTCACTAATTATCAATTTGTCGTTTTGAAACCTCTAGTTGCTCCTAAATGCACCATCCCAAATGGCGAGGTTAACTTTTTGTACCCAAAAAAACTGTCAAATTATTGCGTCGCACGTAAAATGTTATAGTCCAGGCGCTAGAAGTAGTTGAGTATGCAAAATTCCAATGACAGCAACTATGACCGGATTCTTATATCTAAGACCCTAAATAATTTGATGATCCCTTCCCACTCCCTTCAATTCCTCCTTTGCACATAATTTAGGGTCTTTCTAAATCTATTGACGTGAAAAAATAATAATTGTGGTATAAGCTCGCAGCAAAATTTAGTAAATATAAATACTTTCAATGTTTATATTAATTATAATATGGCACAAAATTCAGTTAAACAAGTTCAATACTTTTGGTGATTTCTTCAAAAATATTATGGAAATTTTGACTTTGGCGTTAAGAGAATAGATGTTTTATTTGATAAAATCAACCAATCAATAAATATTCCTTCAGAAGACTGCGGGATGTGTGGAGGATTCAATGATCCAACTAAATGTTTCAAGTTGCAAGAATCTTCAATTTGTGAGGTACTTGAATTGTAATCAAACCATTTAGAAACTGATTTAAGAATGTTCGTCCACATATTTCACGTAGTAAGGATTCAATCTGCTCATGTTATCACAATCAGCGCTGATACAGATGTATTCGTCTCAACAAATTATCTCTGGAAATACATATTTTGTTTTCAAAGAAAAACTTATCTGCTGATGAACTCAGATTTATATTGATATCTCAAAATATAAGTTTTAATTTCAATGGAAACCTATCCATCTCATATTTAATCCTTTCCGATCTCATTTTAATTGTCCTTAGATATCTCATTTCCATGATCTGTATCTTATTTCTTTAGCTTTGTATTTTGGTCTATATTCCAACCCGCAAAATGAGTATAGGTGTTTCTTTCCTTTGCAAGAATGTATTTTTGATATTCCCAAAGAGGTTTCTTGATGCCTTTATGTCATCATCGATTCTTCCATCTTTCATTATTTAGGTATTTGAAGCTATTCGCCTGTTTCATTTAAGTGTTTTTTGAGATTTTCGTAGGAATATTAGCGTTCACAAATCGATAAAAAGTAACTTATACTTTACATTCTGCACTTCATCCACTCTTGTATGAAATTTACGTTATCACAATCATATAATCATGTTAAAGATACGGCCCACGGGCCGCTTCCGGCCCCGGGCCGTACCAATAACGCCCGCGAAAGAAGAATCATGTTTTTTGGAGCTTTTAGACTTCAATCGAACTTATTTAATATATGACCCTCTACAAAATTGAGTTTGACATCTCTGCTCTATAATTTCGTTATGTTTATATTCGTCGCTATATGTTTGATTTTAGAAATGAACCATATTACATTCCAGTAATAAATGAGACATGAATTTATGCAGAATATTTCGAGTTCTTCATCTTCGGTAGACTGACCACGTCTATGCTTCTGATCTCACACAATCGTTCTCGTTTATATCGTTCCGTGCCTTGTACTATTTTTTTCTTTTTCTTTTTTTCTGCGGGCATTCGAAAAATCGTTAATACTGTCAAATCGTGATTATGTAACAGAATTTACTGTTAGTCGATATGAAGCAGGTGGACCAAAGTCTGACGTTTGTCCAGGTTAACATTAAGAATCGTGAATGCCAGCGGCGGCTAGTGGTAAACAATTTTAGGTATTCCAAAAAAGCTTGACTTTGTCGTCTTTGTCACATTTCTTTCATAACCGACAAAATATGAATCTTTAATTATTGGGAAGCATCTAATTGAGCCATAATTTTCGTTTAACTTTATAATGCATATTTCTTGATAAAGAAGATTTTTGGAGTATGAGGGTCACCAATTTAATTACTAATCTTTAATATCGCCTCCAGAACAAGCCCTTTTCGATCCACTTTTTCACTTTTAGAGCGCAATTGTTGCAAGATTATTGAGCAGCTTCGACATTATATTTATTAACCCAGAATTTGCTGTATGAAGCTATCTCTTCCACGCCCTCTACTGGACGTTGTTTATGCAAAAGATTCAGGTCTTTTGGTACTAGTATTTTATTGCACGCTTCACACGAAGCATTAACCAAATCTGTTAAGTCTGTTCATAAGAGATGTTTAGAGCCTTTGCAATCCGATAGGCAGATTTTCGAGTCCAATTTTCTCAACTTTTTTTATATTGTGGATATATTAGACGATTTCATGACCTTCAATAAATGCCGTGACACTGAAATTTGTATTTATGATAAAGTAGATTCCCCAAAACTGTCCTCCAACAATTTTAACGACACGGTAACCATTGTAAAGACCTAATTCGTTGCTCAACTTTTTTATCCCAATGTAATGTGGCCAGACAAACTTTTCGCATCGCAAGACACAGCTAGCAAACAAACAGTTCACACCAACATCTAAAAAGATGGTACTAATGGAGAAATGAAAAAAATTAACAAATTTTCTATAATAATAAAAATATTTTTAAGCGCTTCATGGAGTCTGCAATATGAATCGAACCAAATCTGTTTGCCTTGTATAAAAAAAACGTCGTTTAAATATTAAACAAATACTAAACAACGTGGTGTCTTCAAATTTGAAACATATGCTGTGAAGATTGTGTACTTTCTAATACATTGGTATTTTTCAAGTAACTACCCCCATCTCTAGGTCAGACCAAGTACTTCTGGGACCATCCTTGTATAGTATCACTTGATCATAGTATCTTTTTCACTGTAGGTATTGAAAAGTTCATTGATTGATTAACACTTCAATGTTTCATAAACATTTTTTATAGTCAATTTTCTACCAAAAACATTTTTTTGGCGTAGGACAATCTTGTTCATTTGGATACCCTTCAAAATTTATTTATTCAGATATTTCCGATTTTAAAAATACAAGTTTCCCAACATATTCTACTTTAAGAAAGTGAACTGAGCAAGTTTTTATTAAACAGATAAGTTTTTATACGGATTTTATCCATCAAAATACAACACACAAAATTGAATGTTTGGTGTGATCAAAATAATTACGTAGACTATTTTATAATTATTCATTTCAATTTATTCCAAACATACAAGGGGTGGAAGGAATATTTGATTAACAGATGTTTGTTATCCTAACACCTTCGCCATAAATTCAACTACGATTTCTAATAAAATTAATTAAAATAAATAATTTGTAATTTTAATGTTTTGTAACATAATATTTCATGGTTTCCAATAGATAAAATAATTCAAATGCCATGGTGACATTGTATAAATAATTTTTGAGTATATATTCATCAGACGACATAAAAAACAAATCCTGTCTATATAAATTTGTAATAATATTATGCTTGGTTTATATATTATTTGTTCTAACACATTAAAAACAGATTATAAAATCCAATAAATTAAATTGATGATACAACATTTATTAATATCGAATTTCAGGTTCGGTTTTAAAAATTTCATTCTATGAATGAACCCTCATGAATAAATCCAATGACATTAAGTCTGCGTATCAGCGGGCTATTGAATAGAGCCTCTCCGTTAAATCCATTATCTGAGAAATAATTCAGCTTCTGTGTAATGTAAAAGTTTGACAAATACTCTAGGTCAGAAAGGATAGAACTCTCAAACTTCTTCCCGTGTGGTGTATACTATTTTTTTTCGAAAGTAAGAACGCATCTTTTGCACCTATTTTGCGACAGAAAGCTAAAAAATCGTGCATTAATCGCAACAAAGCACGCAGTTCTAATCTCTCGTGTGCAGCTTCACCTGCACTAATATTTAACTTTCTGCCTCGAAATAGGTGCAAAACAGGCTAAAACTGTCACCAGACGCGAACTTGGGGTTCCTGAAAAACCATTCATTAATTGCGAAAAGTAATCGCCCTTTCGATCTTTATGAATTCATCTTTTGCGCTTCGAGCTTTCTCTGTTCACTCTCTAACCTGTCACAGTTTCTTACTCGCTTCCCCAATTATCAACTTTTCTATCCTCTATGATTTGTTTTCAGTTCTTTACGTCCACCGCTGTAATATCCTACATAATTTGTTGTTCAGAGCGTGCTTTTGTATCAGTACTTTCACTATATCACGGTCGTTTACTTCCTGCTTAATTTCGCGATTCATTGATCTTCTTAGGTAGTCTTGACCGAGCCCAGTATCATCATAAGATTCAATATTATCACCATTACATCTCAAAACAATATCTTGCCAATCAAAAGAGACCGACGGTACTGGTAAGTCTGCATTATGAGAAACGGGTTTTATGGTCAATCTTTGTCATACAAAAATAGAAATCATATATATGGTTGGTGAGCAAAGGTGACATTTGTGATGTTTCAAGGATCCTAATCTGTATAATCTAAAATTTCTGCTCCCGCAGCTGCATATCTAACACTATTTCTTAGTTTTTTTCATCGGCTTGTTTTTAGAAAAAAAATTTTGCAATACCTACAAGTTTTAAGCTAATAAATACAGCCACATATCTAGAAGGACTGTTTTTGTTGCACGCCCTGTATTTAATTTCCAAATCTTTAAACAGTTGTTACCATAAATCAAAGTAAACATTTGAAATCGTTAAAGCAGGTAGAAGTCAATGTGTAAATAAAAAAAAATCTCATTTCCTTTTATAACAACGGCCATTTTGATTCATTCATGAAAGATCGCTGAATATACCGTTTTAAGCGATTGTGGCATTACCGAGTGCGGAAACAGAATTTCTCGTCTTATATAAATAGCCAGATCAGACGATTCCGCCTTTTTTAACATCATTTATTTTTATTTCAAGAATGTAACACCGAAGGAGGACAAGTTTTTTAGATACGCTTCCAGTATACTATGTAACATTGACCTTTTTTTTCTATTCCGTATCAACAAAAATGTTGTTAAAGTTAAAGTTTTTTATTATGAAAAAATATAGAACAAGAGAGACCCTCTAGGACGAATTCAGGGTAAACCACATTTTTGTGAAACTTTTTTGAATATTGAATGGAATTAAATAGACTTTATTAATTGTATTGCAAGCTTCCCCGATTTTACGCTTATTTATTGCTTTTTGTGGATTCGACCACAACTATTTTCACAAGTCCAACTGAATCATTTACTAAGATTTGGGACTTCTCAAAGACGTTTCTAAATTCTAAATTATTACCTCGAAAACTACTCAGTATTGAAATCGTGCGGGTGAATTGGTAAAATATTTTCACGAAACAGACCAAGTAATTGCTGATCTAACTACTGGCCACGGAGGCACACCTCCTGATTGGATACCCTACATCGACTCTTCAAAAAGAAGTCTTGATGTTGCTCTTTCTCATAATGGCAATGTTTCTACTTCTAGTCCGATCGACCATTCAATTCAGTTAAAGAAAAACTTATGCTAAATTACTTTTAAGAATACCATATGCAACTGGACGTGAAAATACTGGCCACAAACAGCAACTTCAGTACCTAAAAACTTATTGGTAATAGTTAAGCTCTACACCACTTCAGATTAAACTTGAACTTTAAAACGTTAAACATAGAAAGAGGCAGAGATAATTTTAACGTAGAGAATCTTTGTAGAACCGCAGATTGAGAGCTTGATAAACGATCCAGAATTTCCACATCTAAAGATTAGGAGAAAGATGCTTGGTGCGACGTGCAATAAGTTGCATGGAATACGCATTATTTCTTTCAGTTGTTTTATGCAAGAGCTCGCACTTGCAGCATTATCGGTTTTGTGCAATTTTTATTGTGTGCAAATTGCAATTCTGGGGAGTTTAGTTACTTTTGGCATAACAACCAACCAAATGTTAGTTTTAGATCAGCTTACTTTCGTAAAACTAATTATTTCGACTTTGTTAACAAATATGAGCAAAAATAAAATCTAAATAAGGTTAAATTTACCACACAACAATCAACTGAACTTTATCTGCGCATGCTTTTGGATTGCACGTTATATTGCATCATGTCAAACGATATTTACAAGAAATTGCATGCAATTTCTTGCACATCGTCTTGCATCATGTCAAGTGGCCTTAAAGAAATTTTTACAAATTTTCGGAAACTATAAAGACCCAAACTATATTTATATAAGCATAAAAAATTACTTTTCATAACCCCATTTGAAGTATTTGTCGGAAAATCTCGATGACGTGAGTGAAAAGCGAAAAATTTCCCCGAGATATTCAGGATATGGGAAAAGATACCAAGACGTTGGGTATTATAAGTAATGACTGTTGGATATTAACAAGAAGTCTTTCATCAATTGGATAAGACAGAAAAACAATCAGAAAAATTTTTCTTCCACAAAGAAAACGTCGTGTTAAGAAACGTATAGAATGAATAATTTCTAATAGTTTTTGTAGATTTTTTTGATCGTTTTTTTTTCAATATATTATAAATTGAATAATCTGTAGTTTTTCTGTTTTGAAAAATAACCCAGATATGGTATGTTTTACTCTTGATTGATTTAATCGTGCGAAAACTGTTCATTCAAATATCCTCGTATATATTGAGAAGCCTCTTATTTAATTCTCACGGTTTTTGTATACATAAGTAGCGGTACATTGAAGTGAAGAAAACACCATTTTATTATTGAGAATATTAGTAGTAAAACGTCCTTTTTACGATCAAAAAGAGGCTCAGTATTTTATGATTCAAATTTACACAATCATTACATACATACATGGTAGTGTAGACCGTTAGTCTGATATTACCAACTCGATATACAATCTCACGAAACTACAAGCACTCAAGGACTCTTTAAATTTTGTCATTTTTAATAAATCAACATATTTATGTCTAGTGTATTTTCTTGTTTCGTTATAGAACTAATGAAATAATAATAAAGCACAGTTATTTACTTACTCAAAATGGAAAAATGTCTATTATAATCAAATGTGTGAATTGATAGCCGAGGCATGAACGCAGGGAAGAAAATAAACAGTTTTCCCCGATATTTTCGTCAACCATTACGTACTTTTATGAATGTAAACACGTCTACATTCCATTCTTCGAAATGTAGACTAATAATTTTAATTAATATGATTAAAATGATGTGAAGAGTTCAGTTCCTTCTAATAAAATAATAAAATACGAGGATTGTCTGTCCTGACAAAGAAAAAAGACATTTTTTCCTTTTAACAAAATGTATAAACTTGCTCTAACTTTTGTAAGCATTCCAAGTATTATTTATCCTCAAAATAGACGTTAACGTCCTCGTCTGGTAGAGTCTGTGTTTGGTGCAAGTATTAGAAAACAGGAAAAAGTCACTGAGGGCCAAATCTGGTAAATGTGGTGAATTATCAACCAATTCGTAATGCAATTTGGGAATTGTAGATACTGACTGTCTTTTTTTTCAAATGGGGTAGCTTTTTACAATTCCCTGCTTCACTTTATCAAGCAAAATGCTCTCTAATTTAATTTGCATGCAGTCCATTTTACTTTTCTTTTGATTATACTACTATAGTTGAGTACTTGAGATTATCAGACGCTCTAATGAATAGTCTTGGTTTGGATTCATACATTTCACTTTCTTTTTTTCTATTATATCTTTCTAGGTGTATGTCTTCCTCGCCCTCTAAAAGGTTTATCCCACTTAAATCCGACGACCAATTGTATCACCAGCGAATAATGTTTATTTGATATCGATATAAATCTGTGTAATATGTTGAATATCGTTTATCCTACCCAAAGATTACTGCTTTTTCTAACGTAGAATGTTTTTTCGATATTCCCTGTATAATATGTAGAATATACCCCATTTATAGACAGTATGTACCTTCTACTTTACTCAAATCCGATGACCAATTGTAATTTGAGAGAATAATGCCTTTTTTTATTTATTTGTTTTTTCCTGTATGTTACGCCCCTGACTGTAGTACGGGTTCTATTTTTATTATTTAACCCTTTTTAAGTATGTTTGAAAAATATCGAAATCAAAATAATCCATATCTTTTCAAATCATATTATTTAGTGGGGAAAATTACGAAGAATTTAATGGAAAATGGAAAGTGGACTTTATGATTGAATGGAACTGAAAATAAAACCTAATTAATATTGTTTACAATTGTTTGGTAATTATAGAATATTAAAAAGGTCGATTTACCAACAAAACCTGCAGGTGGTAAAACCAAATTTTACAAATTCAATGAAATCAATAGTCAAATTTGATTAAATTAAAGTCAAATCTTTTATTCCTCATCTCGGTCTTCATCTTTGCGAACAAAAAAAGTTAGACGGGGCCAGATCAGGGCTATATGGTGAGTGGTCAATCTCTGTGAAGCCGCATTCGTGTGCGGCAAAGAAGACTGGTGCTTGTCTAAAGCTTTACTGCCTTTACTACGTCAGATTGATGTGCCGCATACTCTCGAAATCTCAAAATATTGGGCTTTTAGATAAATCATAATTCTCATTATTTTCGCTGCTATCGGTTTCTGAATTTACATCAGAATCAGAAAATTTAATCAATGATTTTTTAAGATTTATAGGGTTTTATTTTGAAAAAAATTACAAAAAATCTGGAATACCTGATGAAATCTTTATTGGAATCGATAAAATGATATAATTTAATGTTTGAAGATGATTTAATGCAAATGTTGGCCACGGCTCCGCTTTAGATAGCCCATGCGCAAGATCCAATTTTAGCACACTCTCTCCAATATATCGGCCGGTATTTCACGAATAAATGCTTCAATATTGGCTTCCATTACGTCAATCGTTGCTGGTTTATCCCTGTAGACAATAGCCTTAACATGGCCCTTCAAGAAATAGTCCAAAGACGTTAAATCACACAATCTAGGGCACCAAAAGCGAGATGAACTATAAACCGAAGGCGGCTCTCAATTTGGCCATTGTTTCGCGTGCCGTGTGGCACCATCTTGTTGAAGCCACATGTCCAATTCTTCCATTTTGGATAAAAAAAATTATCAATTATCACACCGTAGCGCTCGCCATTCACAGTAACGTTCCGGCCATCGTCGCTTTTGAAAATGATGCCACCGGCCCAAAAACCAAACCAAACAGTGACTTTTTCGGGATGTATTGGTAGCTCTTGCAATGATTCTGGCTGGTCTTCATTCCAGATGCGGCAATTTTGCTTGCAGACTTATCCATTTAACCAGAAATGAGCTTCGTCGCTGAACAGAATTCTTCGATAAAAAATGGATCTCCCTTTAACTTTCCCGAAGACCATTCACTAAATGTTAGACGTTATAATCAACAATATCGTCAATATGGAAATTTGTACGATTGCTCTGCATAAAAGAGCGTAAAAATAAATTTCTTTTTTTTTAAGGGTCGAGTTTCCGAAAGCCCTTAAATTTATATAAACTGACTAATCATCTTGAATCCTGGTCCCCACATCAAACATCAAACAAAAAGATTCAAGATAATTATTTCACTATACTTTTGCTAGATAAGGAAATTATTTTCGTGAGTTCGTTACCCAATGCCATTATTAATAACTTATGAAATTATATAGGGTGTCCCAGATTTAATAACAATGAATACCTTTAGAAACGTAACTTAATGATCTATTAAATGAATATTATTTCTACATATTTATGATACAAATCTACTTTGAAATCTCAATATAAATATTCTAATAATAATTAAAAACCCTGTTTGAGTTTAAATATTAACATTATTTTCTTTATTACAGCCCCCTTCGAAGGTGATAAAGAAGCAGAAATTGAATACTATCCAGGTATGTAAATAATCATCTATTAATGATGAAATCTCGTTACTACAACTTCTCATTTTATCTGGGGTGAATGAATTTTGCAACCTAACCTAATATTTACGCTGTTAGATTATGTACAGTCCCAATGCCTTTGTCTGTGTCAGTTCATTTCGAGTCATGAAACAGTGCGTATTATAGAGTTCGATAGTGTCTTTCAGAATGTCTTCAAACAAAATCTTCAAACAGCGTAAACTTTTGCCCCTTGAGCCAAGAATGATAGTTAAAAGTGTTTACTTAAAGTTAGTAAAGCGAGACTACGAGAATACCCGAAAGCGAATAGATAAAAACCAAGTAATAATGGAGTCCTAGCGCTTGCAAAAACTTAGAAGTACGTTTTAGTCACTATCTTTGGAGGGTGATATCTCTTAAAGGAACGGGATGATGAAATTTTGTGGCATGGAGAATGAAATACAAATACCTTGGAATTGATATAACCAGTTATGGAGACGTAGAAGACGATATAAGAGGACAAGCAGCTAGAGTAAATAAGATCGCGGGATATCCTCAGAACGTAGTATGGTGGAACAAACACCTGAGACAAGAAACAAAGACACGAATGTACAAAGCGACAATCAGACTTATAATGATCTATAAATTAGGAAGATAACCAGAAAAATCAAAAAGGAAACAACTCTTGGAGACCACAGGAATGAAAATTCTCATGCGGATATCGGGAAAACCACTATAAGACCGAGAAAGAAACGAAAACATCAGATGATTATGTCACATGGATTATTACATTCGCACCAACATATAAGTCGAATGATAGACGATAGACTGGTAAAAAAAGCAAAAGATAAATCTTCAATAGAAGCACGGAGTAGTGGTTGACCACGAAAGACGAAGTATGACAAACTGGATCTAAAATGAGGAAAGATATCGAAGAAGCAACAGGCGTTAGACTTATTGTGGAATAAAGAAGAAAATGATTGAAATTCAACAACAAAGTACACCAAATATTGAAATCAAATAAATTTTATAAAATCCAATTTTCTATTTAAACTAACGGATGTCCGCCGGGAGAGTATACTACTTTGTTTGTTTATAATTTTTGATTAAATGCAAGAGAATGGATCTCTTCTTGATAAATGTTTTACTTAATGTCGGCAATTATGTATCGAATACAATATCAGATAAATGTCCGCCTCTATTAGCCTCACAAATGCGAGCCCTTTTGAACACATTTTTCAATACATTCTCACACATTTCACGTGGTATTTCATTAATTTCATCACAAATATTTTATTTGAGCTGTTCCAGCGTTTCTGGATTTTTTTCGTAAGCCTTGCTTTTCAGATATCCCCACAAAAATAGTCCAGAGCAGTCAAATCAGGCGACCGTGGGGGCCAATCACCATCACCATTTCTTGAAATAACTTTGAGCACATTTTTCATTACATTCTCACATATTTCACGCAGTAATTCATTAATTTCATCACAAATATTTTGTTTGAGCTGCTCCAGCATTTCTGGATTGTTTTCGTAAACCTTGCTTTTCAGTATTCCCACAGAAATAGTCCGGAGCAGTCAAATCAGGCGACCGTAGAGGCCTGCATGCGATGTGGCACCGTCTTGTTGATCTACATGTTAATCAAGCCCAAAAAATGCAGTCGTGGCGTTAAAAAGTTGTCAATCATATCACGATACCGTTACGCCGGTTTCAGTTTCAAAAAAGTAAGGACCAATGATTCCTCCTGACCAAATTGCACACTAGACTGTCACTTTCAATGGATTCAAAGGTGACTAATGAATAATTTGAGGGTTTTTCATTGCCCAGAATCGACTATTCTATTTATTTACATATCCATTATGATTTTTTCATGAAAATTGTCATGGGCGACCTATAACATTCTATTGGCATATGTACGGCGGCGTAAATGGTCTTCTGGAAGAAGCTCTTGTATCAACTGAATCTTAAATGGTAAAAATGCAAATCCTTGTGCAAAATTGTGGCCAAAATTGTTCTTTGAAGACCAAGCTTTTGAGCACGGCGTCGAATTGAAGTTGTTTGATTGATTTCTTGCAGTACGTTGTGCCTATCAGCTACAGTCCCTAATTCTCCGAAATCTTTCACTACACGATAAATAGTGCGTCTTGTTGGCAAGTTGTTTCTCCAAAAAATTTCTCTTAGTCACAGTAATCGATGATTGATTTCGACAAAATGTTTTAACGATAAAAACAAGCTGGTCTACCGAATATTTTTCGGTAGACCAGGTATTATAATATGTATAATAGTTCGGCCTTGCGCGATGCACTCCCAAAAAATTTACGACTTTTTGGTCTTATAGAATTTTATATAGGATTCATTGAGTAAGATATATTTATAGAGGGTAGCTGAAAAAAATGATAGTAGAAAAATCGAGATCATTTCTGCTAATACTTTCAGGGTTGATAAAATTAGGTTGAAACATTTATAAACATTCGTTTAGGGGTTTTTAAAAAGTCAAAATATGTGAATTAGTGTTATTTAATTAATAATTTTATCGATGAATTTGTTATAGTCGCCGACGCTACTGGTTGCTACTACAATTTCGAACATTACGATGAAGGGGATAGGATAATCACAAACGAACCATGCCTAAATTGTACCTGCCACAATAGGATGCTGATGTGTTACCTCAGAGTATGTCCGTTTACGAAAGCAATAGGTCAAGATTGTAAAGTAGAGAAAAAACCGGATCAATGTTGTCCAACAATCACTTGTCCCGAAGGTATTATAATTAAATAAAAAAATTATATAAAATTGTAATATTTTTATAATTCAGTTCCAGTACAATTATTACCGCAAGCTTCAACAACTCCAACAGCTTTAGGACACTTAAACGAATACGGTTGTTCCATCGATAACCTCTTCTACTCAGACGGAGCTAAAGTCCCATCGAACCCGAGCAATCCCTGCGAAGTATGTTATTGTATCAGAAATAAAACCGCGTGTATCATACAAGAATGTACTTTAACTGGTAAAGTTGTGGAAGGCTGTAAACCTGTTTATATTGAAGGAGTATGTTGTCCCGTGCGATACGATTGTGGTAAGTATACACTACTTTTCTATTTCCTAATTTCAACTATAACTTTTATATCGTTTTCCAGAACATCCAGAATATCCCGAAATCGAAACAACAACAAAACTACTACTCACAACAACTACAACTGAAGCAGCCACAACTACCCTTATACCGACAACAATTAAACCTCCAAGTCATTGTATCTACAACAACGAAATATACGCTGATGGTGCATTAGTTAAAAAAGATGTACCCTGCGAAAAATGTTATTGTATGAGAGGAGATATGGTATGCGCAGTACAAGAATGTGGACCCACTCCTTTGGATAAAGTCAACTGTACCGCTTTACCTCCAAAAGAAGGTAATTGCTGCCCTGACACTTACGATTGTGACATGGTATCTGAAGAAGATTTAACTACAATTTCTTCCTACGAAGCTCCAACAACTCAACCGACCGTTATATTATCACAAACTGGCGTAGATGAAACAACTCAACCAAAGATCGATGAAGTAGTAACTGAATCAGTAGAAACAAAACAACCAGAACTAGAAATTACAACAGAATCATTCACAGCAAAAGTAACAGAAATAGTAACCACTATTAGTTCATTGATATTTGGTAGTTCCGAACCTGAACAACCAAATATAGAAATAACAACTACATCATCTATAAAATCAGAACAAACAGAATCTTCAGAAGGAGATGTAGTTGAACTTACTACTGAAAAGACACAAGAAAAGGTAGAAGAACCATCCAGTTATGAAGATAAGGAAACTACACCAATACCATCAGGAATCGAAGACGAACGAACAAGACCTATAGATAAAGAAGGAGAAACTAAAAAACCACTTTTGGTTCAACAAGTTGAAGAAAGTACCACAAACCAAGCGACAACCGTAGCTGAATCGGAAAGCACTATCTTAAACAAAGATATCACTGAGGTAGCAACTAAATCTCCTGAGGAGATATCCAAGGAAACTGAACCACCAGTAACGGAGATAACTAGCCAAGAACCTAAAGAAACTGATCGTCCTACATTAGAACATTCAGAAACGACTGAAGAACCTAAGGAAACGCCTAAAGAAGAAGAATTACCAGTTACTAATATAGAAGTAACTACTAAAGCTAAAGATATAACTACTGAAATTGTACAAACTACACAACAACCTACCACAGTAGAAATTGAAGAAACTAAAATAACGAAAACAGAAAAAACTGTTGAATTATCTCCACAAACATTATCGACTATTGAAGAAGCGACTAGTGATGAAATAACTACAAAAGCAGTTCAAGAATCAGAACCAACAATTGTAGAATTAACCACACAAGTACCACACAAAACAGAAGTACCTATTGCAGAATTTACTAGCGAACAACCAAAAGAGGCAACAGAATCTGCAGTAGAAACAACTACACAAGTAACCATAGAAACAAAACTTCCTGGTGCAGAAATACCTGGCGAAGACGCTAATGAAACCACGATTCATGAAATCGAAATAACAACTCAAGCATCTCAACAAACAGAAGCGCCTAAAGCAGCGATAACAACAAGTGAACAACCCGTGGAAATCACACAGTCTGCAACAGAAGAATCTAAAGGAACAGAAGCGAATATTGAAGAAGTAATAAGTGAAAAATCTGAAGAAAGTACCCAATCCAAAGTAGATATTACAACAGAAGCATCTAAACAAACAGAGGGTCCTACTGAAGGAACTGAAGAGGTTGTCACTACAGAACAATCTAAGAAAACAACTATTGCTGAAGAAACAAGTGAAAAATCTGGAATAGAAATTACAACACAAACTGAGATATCTACGAACGAAGAAATTGAACATGCTACTAAAGCTGAAGCACAAATTACTACAGAAGCTTCAATTGCAGAAGTAACAACAAAAGAGACTGAGGAAGCTTCGCAACAAGAAGCTGAAATCACAACTGAAGGATATAAACAAACAGAAGCTTCTATTGCAGAAGTAACAACTGAAAAGACTAAGGAAATCTCACAAACTGAAGCCGAAATTACGAGTGCAGTATATAAAGAAACAGAAATTCCTGTTGCCGAAGTAACAACTGAAGAAGCTAAGGAAGTCTCGCAAACAGAAATCGAAATTACAACCGGAGTATATAAAGAAACAGAAGCGCCTATTGCAGAAGTAACAACTGAAAAGACTAAGGAAGTATCACAATCTGAAGCCGAAACTACAACTGAAGAATATAAGCAAACAGAAGCTCCTATTGCAGAAGTAACAACTGGAGCAGCTAAGGAAGTCTCGCAAACAGAAATCGAAATCACAACCGCGGTGTATAAAGAAACAGAAGCTCCTATTGCCGAAGTAACAACTGAAAAGGCTAAGGAAGTCTCACAACCTGAAGCCGAAATTACGACTGAAGAATATAAGCAAACAGAAGCTCCTATTGCTGAAGTAACAACTGGAGCAGCTAAGGAAGTCTCGCAAACAGAAATCGAAATCACAACCGCGGTGTATAAAGAAATAGAAGCTCCTATCGCCGAGGTAACAACTGAAAAGACTGGGGAAGTCTCACAACCTAAAGCCGAAATTACGACTGAAGAATATAAGCAAACAGAAGCTCCTATTGCTGAAGTAACAACTGAAAATACTAAAGAAGCTTCGCAACCTGAAGCCGAAATCACAACTGCAGTATATAAAGAAACAGAAATTCCTGTTGCCGAAGTAACTACTGAAAAAACTAAAGAATCTGCGGAACCTGAAGCTGAAATTACAACTAAAGTTTATAAAGAAACAGAAGCTCCTACTGCTGAAGAAACAACTGAAAGGGCTAAAGATGATACGAAACCTGAAGACGAAATTACAACTGCAGTATATAAAGAAACAGAAGCTCCTATTGCTGAAGTAACAACTGAAAAGACTGAAGCAGAAGCAGAACTTACAACACAAACAACCAAACAAACAGAAGCTTCTATTGCAGAAATGAGTGGTGAAGAAACAACTCAACATAAAATCGAAATTACTACACAAGTATCTCGACAAAAAGATACTACGGAATCAGAAATAACTGAGCCTAAATCAGAAATAACAACAGAAACACCTCAAGTAACGGATGTAGGAAAAGATTCTATTACCGAAGCCGTTACAGAAGCCGAACAATTTGTAACTAAAGTACAACCCATAGAAACGGAGCCACACGTTACAGAGGGAAAACAAGAAGGAATAGATGAAGAATATGCAGGCACGGTAGTCACCACTGAAAAACCTAGAGAAACAACAACTATATTATCGGTTGGAAAAGAAATAGAACCAACAACAACTGAAGAAATGGAAATAGTTACAAGCGCAGCACTGAACGATACTGAAAAACCGTTATCAATGGATCATAAATCTGAAACTCGAATCCCTACTAAAGAACAGACTGTGGAAACTACTAAACCAGCAGAGTTGACAACACCACAGCAATCAACCGATGCACCTAGAGAAGAAATTTCAACAACAAAGGAACCCGCGAAAGAAAGCAATGAAATCCCTGAAGTTTGTACGAAGGAATCTTGTCATCAACTAGGAGAAGAACCACCAAGTACTGAAAAAGAACCAATAATAAAAGATCACACCGAATCAAACCAAATTCCAGAAGGGCCAATAAAAGAAACTTCCGAACCTGAAACCGAAACAAAAGTATCAGAACATGATATAGTAGGAACTACCGTATTGCCAACCTCTCCGAGCACTAAAGAAGAATTTGAAATTACTACTGAAGAATCTGGAATCAAACAAACCACGAAGGAAGCCGCTACAGTAACAGAACAAACCACAATTAAAGAAATCGTAACTGAAGCTCCTTCAGAAACGAAGTTAACAGAAGGATCTACTGAAGGACAGTTCGAAACGACCTCTCACGATTATAGAGATAATGAAATATTACCAGAAGTAACGGAAAAATTAGACGAGGAACGAATTACCGAGGTCACTCCTTCGGACAAAACTGAAGCACCTTCTGAACAAGAAATCACAACACCTTCATCTACCGTTTCTGAAGAACATACTGTATCTGAAAGTGTAGATATCCAAACAACCGAGTCTGTTAAAACTGAAACTAAACCAGCGGAAGAAGTAACAACAGCAAGAGCTTCATTAGATCAACAAACTGAAGGATTTACAAATGAATTGCCCGTAGTTACAGAAGAAGAAAGAGAACATGGTATACCAGGTGAAGGCAGTTGTTTAGTCGAAGGAAAAACTTACAACAACAATTCCCAAGTGCCTCCTTTCAATCATTGTCAAGTTACTTGTAGATGTGTCAGTTCAATTCTTAGATGCCAGCACGTACCTTGTCCCGATCCACCTAGTAGTGATTGTCTCCCTGTTGTACCAAGACCAGAAAATAGCTGCTGCCCTGTTTATAAATGCAGTAAGTATTTTCTTTCAATCGAAAACGATAAAATTATAAACAACGTTATATTTTTACAGATGAAGTTGATACTGGAATAGAATCAAGCAGTCAAGCTATTGAGACGACCACAATAGGTGAAGAGAAATCTACCGAAGCTGTAGCAACTTCCCAACCTATTGAGAAGACTGGTTCATCAGCAGAAGAAGAGCGGCATAAAGAAATTGAACCTGAAATACCAACTACACAAGCTTCTGTTTCATCTGAACCTACTAGTTTCGTAACTGGAAACGAAATTACAGAACCAGAAATATCTCCAGAAGTATGTACCAAAGAAGGATGTGCTCCAGTAAAACCCGGCGCACATACGGAAGTAGAAAAAGAAATAGAAACCACTACAAGTTCGCTACCAAGAGAAACAGAACCAATATTTACATCAGAAGTATGTACTAAAGAAGGATGTGCACCAAAAGTACCAAGTTTGGTTACAGAAGAAGAAAAAGAACTAGAAACCACTACTATACCAAAAGAAGCAGAATTACCTAGTGTCACACCTTCCCAAGAAGAAGCCAGCAAAACCGATGGAGTCATTTCACAACAAGTAACAACAGAGGAACCAGTTGAAGTAACTACTGAAATTAAACAGTCATCAATTCCAGAAATAACCCAACCTGATACAATTACACCTCTGAAAGAAGCTGTAACTCCAGGTCTAGATATGGAAACCGCATCAACTGAAAAATCAGTTGAAACAACTATGACCTCTGAAGAGGTCACAAAGAAATTGTACCAAGAACAAAAGACAGATCAACCTACTACCGAGAAACCGAAAGAAGCTACAGACTTAACATTTAGTGAAACAGTTTCTGTTCAACAAACTACTGCTAAATCATCTGAAGGGGAGATAACATCCACTGAACAACCTATGAAACCTGGCATCAGTGAAGAAGAATTGCAGACAACGCCATCTTTGACCGAAAGAAAACCAGATGAAATAGCAACGACTCAAGCTGGAATATCTGTAGATGAAACCGAAAAACCAACAGAGGCTATCAAAGAAACTGAAGTAGAAATAACGACGGTTATTAGTGCCGAAACAGAACCACATCAACAAGTTACAGGTGGACAACCAGAAAAAGAAGAAACAACAACTTTGGGTAGCACAAAAGAAGAACCAATAACAGAGCCTGCTACGGAAAAATCTGTAACAATAGGAGAAACCACAGAGAAAGAAATAGTTACAGAAGGTACTATCCAGAAAACTGATCTTCCTAGTGGATCTTCTATTGCTGAAGAAACACCAGATGAAGAAACAAATACATCTGCAGCTGCAGAAAAGACTCCAGCTACCGAAATTTCAAATGAAGTTACTGAGGCAAACGTAACAGAATCTGTAACTAAACAACCCGTAGAAGTTACTGATGCTAAAGCAACTGATTTACCAGAAATTTCAACAACCTCTGTAACAAATATTGAAACCACCAAACAAGAAGAGACTAAACCTTCCGAAGCTATTCCTACGAGTGAAGCAGCTGAAGAACCTGAATTAACAACTGTTGAAAAAACCAGTAAAGCTACATTAGAGCCAGAAGTAACAACTGCCAAAGAGGATGTTGAAGGTACAACTAGAGCAGCTACAGAAGAGGAAGGAACAACTATAGAAGAAAAACCTGGTGCTCCTAGTAAGGTAACTACTGAAGCTGAAGCGACAACAACTAGTAAAATAACTGGAGAACCTGAAGCGACAACAACTAGTAAAATAACTGGAGAACCTGAAGCGACAACGGCTAAAGAAGAAATTGAAACAACCAGTAACCTAGTAACTACTACCAGTAAAGTAGTCTCTGAACCTGAGGTTACAATTGTTGAAGGAGAAATCGAAACTACAAGTAAAGCAGCTGCAGAACCTGAATTAACAACTGTTGAAGCTACCAGTAAATCAGTTGAATCCGAAGGAACAACTGCTAAAGAAGAGAGTGTAGCTACAACTGAGGCAACTGTGGAAAAAGAAATAACAACTATCAAAGAAGCTGATATAAGTACTGTCAAGGTACCTGCAGAGCCTGAGGTTACAAGTATTAAAGAAGACTATGAAACTACCAGTAGTAAATCATCTGTAGAACCAGAAGTTTCATCTCCTAAAGAGGAAATTGAAGTCACAACGAAAGCAGATATAGCAAAAGAAATTGAGGTGACTAGTAAGGCAACTGCAGAATCTGAAATAACTACTACTAGTGAGGTGCCTGAAGTTACAATTGTTAATGAAGAAACTGGAGCTACTAGTAAATCAGTAATTGAATCTGAAGCAACAACTGTTGAGGTTACTAGTAAAGCAACTGAGCTTGAGACAACTAGTAAATCAGTAGAACCTGAAGTAACAACCGGTGAGGAAAAGATTGAAGTCACTAGTGAAGCATCTATAGAGCCAGAATTGACAACTATTGAAGAAAAAGTTGAGACAACTAAAAAGTCAACAGAGCCTGAAGTAACAACTCCTAAAGAAGAGATTGAGGTTACTAGTAAAGATACTATAGAACCGGAATTTACAACTATTGAAGCTAAAGTTGGAACAACTAGTAAGTCAATAGAGCCGGAAGTAACAACTCCTAAAGGAGAGACCGAAATTACTAGTAAAGCAGCTGTGGAAACTGAATTGACAACAGTTGAAGGTAAAGTTGAAACAACTAGTCAAGCTACAGAACCTGAAGTAACAACTCATGCAGACGAAATTGAAATCACTAGTAAAGCAGCCATTGAACCGGAATCGACAACTATTGGAGATAAATTTGGAGCAGCTGTAGAACCACAAATGACGACAGCTGCAGAAAAGATTGAAACCACCAGCAAGGCAGCACTTGAGTATGAAGAAACAACTCCAAGTGAAGCAGCAGCTGGAGAAGGAGATATTGAAAGTACTAGTAAAGCAGCTATGGATGACAAGGTCGATACGAGCAAATCAACTCTAGAACCTGAAACAACTCCTAAGGAAGAGAAAATTGAAACTACTACTGTAGAAATTAGGGCCACAACACTTAAAGAAATGATAGAATTTACTACACAAACACTCAAGGTAGAACCTGCTACAGAACAACCTAAACAAGCGGAATTCACCTCACCTCAAATTAGTACTGAAGTAATTAGCAATGATACTGATCATTTATACACCTCTGGACCTCAAGTAGAAACGACAACAAAGATACACGGCGTTGAAGGCGAACTTTCCACCTCTATACCACTTTCTCCGGCATCCACTACTAAATCACCAATACCAGAACATCATCACAAGCCTGGGCAACATGAACACGTTCCAGACTTACCAGACTATCAATCACCTGCGGAAGATTACGATGAAGAAGAACCTAGTCCACTCGGTCCAGGAACATGTCGATATGGTGGCAAAGTTTTCGTATCCGCTCAACAAATACCTCGCGACGATCCATGTGATTTCTGTTTCTGCTTCAGAAGTGATATTATATGTCTTCAACAAAGTTGTCCACCACCAATACCCAATTGTCACGAAGAACCGATAAGAGGATTCTGCTGTCCTAGATATGAATGTCCCGTATCTATGGCTACTGCTCTTAATTTGACGACGACAACAACAACAACGACGACTACGTTACCACCACACTTTTTCCCTCACGCATATAGGGGCAGAGCCGCCAAGACTGGATGCCAAATCAAAGGACAAGATTACAATGTAGGTGACTACATCAAATCTGCATCTGGGCCATGTATGCAATGCATGTAAGTATTATCGAATCATACTTCGATTTGTATAGAAAAATGTTTCATTAAATGTTGTTTAGGTATGTTTTAAAGAAAGCAGTAAGCATTTTTATTTATTTGCAGATGTGGAGCTGATGGCCAGATGAAATGTGATCCAAAACAATGTAATCCAGAGCCAATGTTAAGGCAAATGCTCCAAGCTGCCTCTTCGTCGAGAAGGAGGAGATGAATTGTTGTTTAATAACTAGTGACAATGCTACAAGTGATACAGACAATTTTTTACAAATTGATTAACTAGTGTCGTCGAACTTTTTTTACAAAAGAATATAAACAAGCATTCTCGGGTGCCAAAAAAAGTATGGACGTTAATTATTTAGCGTGCCTTCAAATCTCGAAAATAATTCTTAGCGTATATCGAATGGTGCAATACGGAAACAAGTATAATTGGAAAAATTCACATCACACATTATTTTTAATAATAAAAATCATGACCAACCTGTTTGTTTTTGACATAAAATCACTTAGCAACGTTTGTACAATATTTGTAATATCTTTGAGGCATACATACAATCCAACTTGTCTTTATCTTGTTCTTTAAGTAATTTTGACTTCCACCTCAATAATGTTTAGACATAGTTTATCGAATTTTTTCAAATATACTGTTTCTAAATTTAGAATTGCGAATGTATACTCGACTTAATAGATTATCAAGCCAATTTATGGAAAATGAGAAGTTCGAATATTAAAATATCCGATAAAAGCAGAAAAATATGTGACATGAACTTCCGTAATAATGTTTTCATATTCTGGCTTATTTTAGGAAACATGACTGACGAAATTTTTACACTTTTGTAATTATACAGTTTTTGGAGTGTCGTTTTTTTATTTTATTTTTGAAAAGAAAGCCATTTCTTATAATACGCCGGCTCTTTTAATATTTATATAGTATTACTATTTGTGTTGCGTATCCCCAAACAGTCTCAGTTGTTTGACTAGCAGAAAAATAGTTTTCTTTCTTCTTTTATTATAGTTAGGTGGATATTGAAATAAAATAATCTTTTAAATCTCTTCTTTTCTGCTACTTGAACGCTTAGACTTTTCCCTGTATATTTATGGATGCTCAATATTATAGTTAAGTAGAGTATGTAGTATTTATCAATTATAATGAATAAATTGTGTAAAAAACTCGATACTGTTTTATTTTAATACATATTCTCACGTTATAAAAATCCTATTTATTAGCTATCGAAAGTTGTTTTCTAATCACCCTCGTATAAGTTGTCACACCGAATCTGAATTAGACGGAAACGACAGAATTATTTTCTGCATTTTTTATTAACAGTAATAGATATTTTTCAAAGGTGGCGCTATTCATGTTAATAAATAAAAATTATATTATTTCCATACACTTTTCAAAACTTCTTACGAAAGCTTCTATGCAACTATAAAAATATGAGTCAAAGTTTAAGCTCATCGTTAATATTAAATCTTTTCTCTAAGCTCATGTCTGTAAATGTCAAAAATCGCAACTGTCAACATTCCTTGTAAATGACATTTAACAATAACATTCACCTAATGAGATCTCATAACATACACTTGCGTTTTGAGAAGAAAACTTCTTGGTTTAATTAAATTACAATCAAATTTTTATCTACGTAAGACTTTATTTGGTCTATTTATACAAATTTAGTCAATTAGAAAAACATAAAAACTTTTAGCATTAGCAAGATAGATGAAAGAGTGATGTCCCTAAATGTAGGCAGCACATTATACAATTTCTTTAAAAATATGACAAGTTTTCTTAAGCAGAGGCATGAAGGCGAACAAAAAATATTTAGACGATGGTAGATCAGGGCTATATGGTGGATGTTGAATCCCTGTAAAGTCACATATTTGTAGCTTTAGAAAGCGATGCAGTGTGAATTTTCTTCAATCAGAAGGATATCCTCGTAGCTTCGAAATATTATAGCCATCACTTTTTTGGTGCTTTTCGTGACCTTGGATATTTTTTTGACATGAACTCTCTTTTCAAATACAAAACGATATGGTACTGAATTGTTCCTTTGCAGGGCTGGGGTTGTGGTAGTTGGTTTGGGATTTTAATGTTCCATGCCGAAAGAAAAAAAAACGAATGATCAAATGAGGTTTAAAGAAAGAAGAAAAAGGAAGCTCCGGCATAAAAAAGGTTTCCTTCTAGGTTCGGGATATATTTTGTGATTCTTTTGGTTTATTTTGTTCATTATTTACTGGGTTAGCGGGTAGCGCTGCATAATTCCCTATCGTCGGCCATTTGGCTTGGTTGCAGGGAAACCGCAGAAAACCTACAACACCGACGATCGACGAAGTTTATGTGGTAGGGTTTCATCTAAAGGAGATGGGAGAATTGTCTAGGAAGTGGAGGTAGGTTTCAGGAAGGTTTTCGTATGCTGCACACAAAGTTGTGTGAGTTCGTATTTATAGGTGACTCGGGTAGGCAGGGTCAATTGTTCGGACGTGACGATTGTTTTCGAGTGTTTTTTCTTGTTTTATTTCTACTATTGGAGTCCATATCTAACTCCTGTAGACACTTTTACCTTTACACAAATAGATTAACGTATTTGAGGGAAAAAAAACAAAAAAAAATTGTAGCAAATATTTTATTAAACACACGTTTTTCATAACATAAATTGAGAACAGGAATAGATAAGGGCATCCGGATCTACTTCAGACCCCCCCCAACTCAAAAAAAGAGATATCACGATAAATTCTTCCATTCAAAAATTTTTTTGGCGAAAAAAAGCTCGGAAGGTTCTGTTTGTTAACAATAAAATTTGATTTCAGAAAATTCTCGAATTTATATAATTGTTAAATGCTGAATAATCAAATTTATATCAAAACTCGAGTGAAAAAAATTGTTCATTTTACTTAGAAAATGATTTAGGAGAAGTGACTTCACTCCTTTGTTGTTCCATCGCCTTAAAACCTTCAAATCCGGTCCTGTATGTATTCCAAAATTTACAGAAATATTGAAACATAAATAAGACAGGACTATAATAATTAATCAAGTTTACTTGAAATTTTCGATTTCTGTTTGATATACATACAATCAATTGCACTTGATACAATATTTTTATCAACAAAATATTTCATTTTATTAAAATCATTTTTCTTCTACATCATTTATATTAACAATCGACCCTTCTGGTAATAGTTGTACCAACTTGTCATAAGCCAATGTTGTATTTTGTTCAGAACTCGATTCTATTGTTAATTTCACCTGATATTGTCTAAAAATTAACACAAATATCAAATTAGTACACTAAAATAAATTTATTCATTACATTTAACTAATGATTCACTGCTATTATCATTTTAATACTAATTAAATTAATTTTTGACCTCAAAGGAGGGAGATATCTGATTTATATTTAACAAAATTGATTAATTGGTTGTCTAAGATAGATTTTGAATCAACTTAAACGACTGTCCCTACATAGCCTGATTTATTACATGCTTTTCAATGAAATTAATCCACTGTATAGTCATTTTTAATGAAATATTTATGACATAATAACGGAAGTACGTTACTACACCTCGTATATTATTTAATATCTCTGATTGGATTAGGTGGTAAAGTGATGTACTTGGAAAAACATCGACCATGCCAATGAAGGTTCCAATACTCAACAAATAAAAAAAAATTCTTCAACTTAACAGTTTAAGGAAACCACAAATGGCACAACGCACATGGCAGATGACATAGTACACAAGATAGATCACAGATGACATCCAAGATGGCAAACAGTTAAGGTCCATATATGGGATGTCTTTTCCACAAAAAGATTATTAAATTGGGGGCAGAAGGCAGACTTGAATATCTACACGGAACTATCAAAAAGTGACACAAAAGTTTTATTGACCATTAGAATGAGATTTTAACATGCAGTACATTTGTAACCCTACAACTTTTACCACGTTTTTATTATTTTCGAAGTGCACCTTATGGATATCAAATAACACTTTCTAGTGTTTATAAAACAAAAAAAAAATAGTTTATAACCTGGCTTCATTGTTCACCTATACTGAAGTTTGAAAGAAAATTAACAGATGCCGCCCACTTCGTAGTTTTCATGAAGCGTCAATAATTCGTTGTCTACTTAAAACTGATTTAGATCAGTTGGCTTGTGTTATTGTTTTTTTAGTTGTTAGCTTAGGTGGTGTTGTTCTCCATATTACATGTGTACTCCTAATTATTATTATTAGGCTATGATGATCTGATGTTAAATCAAACTTTGACTCTATTGTACTATAGTTGTCACCTAATCCTTTTATTCACATCAAAATCCACCAGATCTGGAATCTTGTTAACGTCTCTAGGCCAGTATTTGGACCTAGTTAAATAGTTACTTAGTTAGATAGATAGTTAAAGTTATTTTGTTAATTAAGAGTCATTAGCCTTTAGGTGTGATTAATCTGGAGCCCCATGTGTTGTATTTGGTATTCCAATCTCCTGCAACTAGAAATTTTGAGCAGAGTTTTTAGGAAATTGAAATATTCTTCACTTGATACGGAATGACTTGGGAGGGCTGTAAGGGTTGTAGATTGCTACTACAGTGCCTAATGTTTAATAACAGCTGATTCCACATGCGCTCCTCCAACAGGATGGTTTGTGTATTCTAATCATTGTTCTTTATGTGGATATTTACGTTATTTGTTTTTTAAAGTTCGAAACGCCATTAGCATTCCACGACACCATTCTTAATTACTTAAAAATTAGTTTGTTATTGATTGCAGTCGTTATAGTTAAAATCATGCTGTTTTGGTTTAAAAAATTGGAAAAACATTAATTTATATGTTTGATTGCCTCTTTTAATAGTAAATTAACGATTCTTACTTGTTACTCAGTTTGGGGTACGAACCAAATTGTACTTCAGGATGCTGTCTAACAACTGTGTCCAAAATTTGTACAATATCCGACTCGGATGTATTTAAATAAAGACACTTAGTGAAATAATGTTCGTTATTTCTAAATATACCATCTTTAACACTTCTAAAAGTTTTTATTAATAATTCGGGGATACCGGGAAACATATAAACATTATGTATAGATATATTGGGATAAATAAGTGGCTGAGAACTTATATTAGATTTGAAATTCAATTTTGCCGATTGAGGGATCTGAAATTTAAAAAAATAAGCCACATTATGTTTAAATAGAACAGTATTAGTACTTACAAAAGCCATTTTCATTCCAGGGATGTTAGCATTAGTTGTATTATAGAATTTCATACATAACTTGTGTAAAGTGGGATCCAAAACTAAAGGTTCGTTAAAGGCTTTTGCAACAGCTACAAGAAAAAAAAATCAATGGTTATATTTACGAGGGAATGAATTAAACTTACCTTCGAATGTTATATCGTCATGTGTAGGTCCAATCCCACCTGTAGTAATGACTTTATCAAATGATTTGGAAAAAAATTTTACTTCTTCGCTTACTTCACTTACGACATCACCTATAACTGATATCTGTAAGCACCAACTGCCTATAAGAGGTAAACAATTCAAGAATGTTACCAACCTTTTTAACTTTTA
Source organism: Diorhabda carinulata (assembly GCF_026250575.1). Taxonomy (NCBI): domain Eukaryota; kingdom Metazoa; phylum Arthropoda; class Insecta; order Coleoptera; family Chrysomelidae; genus Diorhabda; species Diorhabda carinulata. The sequence continues at coordinate 17,633,163 of NC_079472.1, forward strand.
CTCCCATTTTATAAATCTCTTTTGTTAGGTAACGGGAATTTGTATCTTCGGTTTGACCTTTTAGTATTTCGTCGCCAATGACTAAAATAAGGAAATACACGATTCATATAGTCATAATTGGGTACTTCCTTAAAAAATTTTTAATAATAAATCCCAACCTAAAATTCCAGCGGTATCCTTTCTTTTATTAGTAGAAAAAGACCTAAATAACGTACTCCTAGACAATCCTAATGGCATTTTTGTAGTCATTATTTTACAAAATATCTAATAAAAAAATCTGAAAATTTCAACGTTATATCCGTAACTTTTCATTATTGTATGACTTATTGACAATTCGCAGTTGACAGTTGACATTAATAGTAATACTTAAGCTCTTCTATAATAATAATACATAAAAAACTCTTCATATTTTAAATAATATCGTCAGAATCTGTTACAAAAGTCTCCTATAATATTCTTTAACTTTTTACTAAACAATAATAAATAAATAAATTTATAATTGCTCTTTGTACAACTTTGGAAGTGACTACTGCTATCAACATCCGATGATTTTGTAACAATGACCAATTGAAAAATCCAAACTAATGTTAACCAACAGGAACTAAATTTTTTAATAAACTGAAATCTTTATTATGCATTTTTTAACTGAGCTATGCTGAAAAATTAGAATTCCGCAGCTACAAAATGTAAAAAAATCAACAAAGTATCAGATTTCTTCATTTAAATTAAAAGTAGTAACTACGTGGTATGAAGAGTCAGTTCCATATTAATAAGGAATGAAAATATAACCTCTACGTTTGTTTTTAAAATGTCGTGGTAAAATGTGGTATAGCGCAATATTTCGTTTTATACGGCGCAGATTATTTTTAGGACTCCTGTTATTTCTTTCCTTCAGTTACTGCTTATTTAGTTATCTAGGAAAAACCGATTTTCTTAATAATGATGATGTAGTAGTAGTTAAAAGAACCCAACCCTTCATCTGGAGAAGTCTTCAACAGCACAATTCTAGTAGTGACAACACTATTTGCAGAAATTCGGTTCAAGGAAAAGTACTAATTGTCGATGACAGAGGTTATTTATGCCCCAGAAACGAAGTTTTTCAAAACGGATGCTGCAACGAACAATCCACAAGTGTAGTGCAATATTCTTGCGAAACCTGTAAACCTAATAACTGTTGTACTATTTACGAACATTGTATATCGTGTTGTTTACAACCTGATAAGAAAGAAGTACTGGAAAACGTTTTAGGGAAAGCTTCAGAACAAATCTTATTTGCTTCTGTTACGGATCATTTCGAACTATGTTTAGCTAAATGCCGCACTAATTCGCAAAGTGTGCAACATGAAAACTCCTATAAGGATGCCAAAGCTAAGCATTGTTTTGGTGAAGTAGCTCCTGTTAATATAGATAATGAAGTATAACATTGGGTACATGTTGAATTTATTTTGTATACAATATTTTTTGGTGCTTTTCTATAAAAGTGGATAAGAGGTAAACAAACTTCTTATATTGTTATTTGATAGCTAGAAAACCTAAATAGGTTTGATTTGTAATCAAAATTCAATGCCTAAGAGATTAAAATCAATTTATTTGATATAGTATTGAGTTGCCATTGTATTGCAGTCTTTTCTTTTTTGTCGTGTTTAAGATAATTTTAAAATATGTCAAGTATAAAAGGAAGAATTTGTTTATTTTTTGTGTAATGTGATTAAATTGATTTTATTATTAAAGTATATAAAGTAAAGGCACCATAATTGACACAATTAGAATCTCTTATGGCATTTAAATGTATTTTTGGGGATCTAGTAATTGACAGCTATTATTCAGTTGTTGACACTCCAGTAATTGACAAGTGGTACACCTATTATTGACAAAAACTTTATTTTTTCTTCATCACATAAGTATATGGAATTATTAATGACTTAGTAATAACAAAAGTATTTATCATCATTGGTTCCAGCAATATAGATGCTTTTGTCGCCCTTCTTTGTCAGTACCTTATCACTTTTTAGTTGAAGAAAAAACGCACTTTCATCGCGATTGAAAACGCGTGTTGCGTTATTAGTTACATCTAATAGATCCTTAAACTTCAGATAAGCTCTAATTTCCCAAAACCATTGTCAAATTTTCTCTTCTGATACCTCATGCCAGAGTTAAATTTTGTGCAACTCTTAGACTTAGATTTGGGTCATTTATAAGAAATGAACTGAACCATTTTCTACCTGGGTGAGAATTTTTAAAAAGATGCGGACATTTCTTTTTTGCAGTAAAGTTGTATACTGTCTAATAACTGATCTTTATGAACAGGGTGATGAGCTTTAGCTGAATATAGTATCCATTCTTCTACCAAATATTCTTCTTCAGAGGTAAGAACTGTAGTTGGTCCCATACGACATTCTACGGGCAGCTTTTCACTTGACTCAATTGACTTTTGCTACAGTTTCCAGAGCTTCATTTATCTGCTCTTTGGAATATTTTTTTGGTACCACAACTGCAATGAGTTTCCAGTAACTGACACCTAATGTACCTATACGTGACATTTATGTCAATAACTGGAACCATTGACGTTTTAGAACTCTTATTAAAAGATGAACTTTCTGTGTATTAAATTTATAAAGACTTCCAGTCATTGACACATATGTAAATAATTGGTACATGATAATAATCACTTGATCCAGTCATTGACACCCACGCCGACTTCAGATCATAAGTTTTACTGATAAAAACGCACCAAATATCCTTTGATTCATACTTAAATTGTACCCTCGATAATATGGAGTGAAAAAAATATTTGATTCAATTACCTTGACTAATCTCTTAAATTTTCATATCTAGCTGGTAAGGAAACTTTTCACTTTTGAAAAGACAGGGAGTTATCAGCTGATTTGTTACATACGTAGTGCAGTGTTGCCAAATATCATATTTATTAAGTTTTTGTATTGAAAATCGCTCTGAAACAATTATGTCAATAACTGGTGCATTTACCTTAATATAAATAAAACTTGTGACCAAAGATTTTACTAATTGTTAAAAAAACTACACTTGCAATCACATTTTTCTGTGGATTTGAAGAAATTCTATAAGCTATTAATTTTAACAACTTAGTCTAATGCCTAACATTTCCAATAAAGTCAAAATGTATCTGTTTTTGGTATTTTTTGAAATAGTTTTTCTAGAATCATTTTTTTGGTATACAAAAGTATATTTTTAGTAAATTTCTTCCACAACTGCAGTGAAGTAATCACCATGATCAATAGCAGTACATGCAGTATGTTCTTTAAATATGTACTTCTCAGAAAATTTGCTTTTGTGGTAATTTAAAAAATAGTAGAATAAAATTTGTAGCTCCAGTAAAATAGGTTAAACCTTGAGTCTGTATTTGCCCTTTCTTCATAATTATTTCCATTGTGTGACTAGTAAAGTGGATAAAGTGTCCCCCAGCTTCAGTCCTCTTTTTGTCTGGAAACTTTCTGCCTTCTTTCAGACGATACTTTGATCTCAGACTAGATTTTGGTCTTGATTATTGTTTTCAAGAGGGAGATCTAGTCCGTCGTGTTTCGCCCTTCCATAAAGCCTTACTGATATTCACCGAATTCTTGGTTATGAATTGTTTGTTCACTACATCCAGTAGTGCTGTGCCCTTGTAGTACTCGCAGCAGGTTTTATTTTACAATAGAGTGAAGAATGTCCTTGCAAGTTTCTAGTTATGAATATTGAATATTTTACTTTAGTTCAATAATTCTGATTAATATAAAATTAATATTGTTTATAGAAAACAAGACTTGTGACACTCACACTCTTATGACGTATAATTTTAATACTTTGGGAAACTAAAAGGTTAGAAAGTGAGTTTTGATTTCTATAAATTATGTTTAGTATATGTAACTATATTGAAAATAAAAATTTTATATAAAAATATGACTTATTTTTAATAAAAACACGCTTTACCTCGAAGGGAAAATGAAAACCTTTCAAGAAATGATAAAAGTTAAATTTATTTGAACCTACAAGGATAGTTTCGAATATAAACAACTTCATTAGCAAGTTACAGAGCTGAAATTTGTCCCAGTTTTTCTAGATAGTTTCGTCACCCTCTAAACAATTTTTCCACGTCTCCGGAAGCTTTCATCGCACAAAGCTCTCGGCTTATCACGTAACCATTCGCGCACTAATAAATATTCAAATAAATAATAGTCTCGTAGCGACAAATCGGGGATATAAGGAGGATGTTCTAGTGCTTTCTAACCCAATTCGTTCAACGTTTCATCATAACCCGAGCTGTATGCGTCTGACGTTGTCTTGCAACAATATAGCACTGCGGATCGTTTTGAACTTTAGACAGGTTTCACCTTGTTTTTTAGAAGGTTACTTTAATACTGCGTATTCACAGTTCGGTGAGAAAATCAAATTAACTCCTCATGTCCCAAACCACGGTATACAACACCTAAACATGTAACCTTCGTTTCAACTGGCGCGCCTTAATCTTTCTGCCTTCATTCCAGAGACGTGTTTACTCTCTATAATATTATGATGTATTTAAGTCTTATCTGTGGTGAATACTTAATAAATTTTCTCCTTCCTCTTCATACCGTTGAAGGAAATGCTAGCAAACTTCCAAGCGTGTGACTTTCTACTCAAAATGCACAAGTTTTGGCACCCATCTGGTTGAACTTTTGCAGTAACAGAGCCATTTATAAGTTATTTGCTCAATTGAGTATTAAGTATTGGATATGTACTTATCCCCAAATAGCTCGTGTGATTTGCGTGGATCTTACATCATCTTTGAGCAAAAAACGAATAGTAATGCGTCGCGGTTTAAATACGAGGGTTGCTAAGTAAGTTTTGAGATGTGTCAAATCTGACATTGACATTTTTAATGGGGAACGTACTCAGAACGTGTTGTCATACGCGTGCAATTTGAGTTGTTTACAGATACTTGAAATATTAATTTTTGTCAAAACATGGAATTAAATCGAAAACATTGTCATGTGATGATTTTCTATGACTTCGACGTTGATTGAACAAACAGCATTGCGCCGATCAACTCGCTTCGACTTTTAATTATGAAATCTAGAACGAACGACCGTGTTTCGCTGGTTTACCGAATCAATCGTGGTCGTACTTCGCTACAGGATGAATTTCGTGAAAATTTGATGCAAAGAAAAAATTCAAACGCGGTGCTTCAGAAGACGCCTATAAGATTTAAGATCGTGATGGGCGACGAATCTAAATAATCTAAACAATTATCTGTATTAGTGTTTCAAGACAAGCAAAATCCAACAAAAAATATTCACGCACGAAGCACTTCAAAGCAAATGGTCGTCTGTTGGTTCGAAATAACTAGACATGACTCGAACTTTCTATTAAAGCAACATAGAACAGTCAATTTTGAATGATACATCAGCATTTGTCTGCTGTAAAAGTGTTAAAAAAATCGCAGAAGACACATCATTCTCCACCACAAGAATGCGAGCTCTCACACATCAGTTCAAACAAAAACTTTTTTGAACAGTCAAAACTTCGAATTCATGGGTCATCTGTCATTCATTTCTTATTTGACACCCAATAATTTCTTCTCATTCCCGCAACGTCAACGTTCTTCTACACCTGAAAAAGCGTTTGATGCGTTTTGGATTGTAAATGACGACAATTTGTTCAAACGAATTTTAACGGAAAATATTTTGAAAAACAATGAAGCCATAGACAATTATAAATATTTGTTTATTTCAAAATTTAAGTAGCAGCCCTCGTAAGTGATATTTACCAATGAATTAAGTAATAACGTAAATCAATAAAATAGTTTTCAGTTTCAAATATTTTCCTTGAACATAATAGGGTTTAATAAATATCATTACAGTCTCATTTTATCTTGGAATTGCGTTAAATTCAATTAAATGCGAATTCAAAACAGATAATAGTAATGATTCATTTAAGTATTATTTGTTGTAAATATTTCAACAAGTAACGTTCATAACAATCAGTAGTAATATCACTGGTGTAGTGCAATCTTCAGTTATAAAGGGTGAGTTGTTTGTTTTTCAAATTTATTTCATTCAGAATATAAACAGGACATACTACATTAAATGAAAGTAAAAACAAGTATACAATAAAAAAGTGATGAATTTAATAACTTTGGACAAGTGGTTAATTTATTCATAACAAAAGAACAATCAAAACAATGGACTGAAAAGGAAAAACCGGCTCCAAAGAAGGCAAAGAACGTTTCATCTGCAAACAAGGTCATAACGTCGGTTTTTTGGGATAATTTTCATCTTAAAAAAGAATAAAACTATCAAAGCGAGTTTTTATGTGAACTTATTGCAACGTTTGAGCGAAGAAATTAAGCAAAAACGGCCGCATTTGGTTAAGAAGTAAGTGTTGTTTCATCAAGACAATGCACCACCCCAATATCCGTTATTCCAATGGCCAAAATTGATGAAATAAAATTTGAATTGCTACCTCATGCACTCTATTCGCCAGATTTAGTCCCCTCGGATTATTTTCTGTTCTCATACTCGGTGGTCAAAGATTTTCCAACAATGAAGAAGTGATGTTGATAGTTAATGGCTATTTTGAAGAGCTTGACGATTATAAAAACGGTATCGAACTTATTGAACATCGAAAATTAATATATTTTCTTCCAGAATTTTTTGGTTTTTTTTATTGGGCGAGGTACTTCCGAGTCCTTCCTCGAAAATGCTCGGTAACTAACCCGAATCACGTTCCTTTTTGTTCGGAAATTGTTAATCGGGTCGTAGTCATATGAAATCATCCTTTCTAGCCTGGCAACATAACCGCACGTGGTTAGCATGGATTTTTGTAAAATAATTTACACCCCCCAAAAATAAGAATAAAACGAGCTTTCGGGAAATCTATACTTCTAGGAGAACAAGCTTTCGATGTAATCATAGAATAAATAACTTTACTTGAATTTGTACCATCTAATTTTGTCTAATTTTCTCGGAAAACTCAGATTCTAAAAGAAAAATAATTAAATTTAAAAAAAATCACGCTTTGTTTTTATTTGTACTATCTAAAAATTATCATTAACTAATTTGCACCCTCAAGAAGAGTGGAAAAAACAAAGAAGTAACGAGCACCCTTAGACATTATAATCCTCTCAGAAAAAAAATGGAATTTCACTGTTACGAGCTCGTCCACGACATGGTTCATGAAGCCATGTTCGGTTATGATGGAAGAGTTTAAAGTTTGGCGAATGCGGCGCTCTTTGATATTTTTTTAACGTTTTTATATACAGCGGCGATTTGTTTATATTGACTTTCAGAACCAAATTATACGAATGTCTTTTTATTTGTTTGTTTACTTCCTAGGATTCTTTCGGGTAAATATATTAAGTAAGTAAGAGACAGTTTTTACTTATTATATTTATTCAACAATTTATGCACACCACTTACAATTCAAGCTAAATAATATTTAGACGTGCTAAACAATCCGCTGTTTATCAGTAAAAGTAATTTGCATAAAACTACGTATCTGGATATGTCCAACACATACGACAATTAATATTTTTTAAATTACCTAAACTTTTAATTAGTGTAATTAAATAATAACATAAGTATATGGTTGATTGAATAAATACTTTTTAACCTTTTTGTTTTGAGACAACAATTTGAACAATCCTCGTATTAATTTAATAACGTGAACGAACGTTTCATGTTTTTCTTCCAAAAAGACAAATTAGTAAAACGAGTTTATATTTAAAGTGTTTAACAGTGAAGTAAAAGTTGTGGTTCGAGTTTTTGATACGAAATTCTTTTATCGGGTAAGAACCATACATAAATCAGCATTCACCATTAAATTCACTACAATACACAACAAATTTCTAAGTAAGACTCAAAAATATTGAAACAATAATCAGTGTTCTAACTTTATTGTAAACTGCTTCCACTATACTTAATAATAACTAACATTTGACACAAAGTTTATGAATTGAGTTTTAAATAACACTTGATTCCCATTATAGTTTTTGAAATATAATTTACAGCAAAGAAACGATTTTTGATTACTTTCGAATTTAGCCCACACCAACAATCTCACAGCACTCGTTAATACTCAATTACTATTAAAACATTGAAGTTGTACTAAATATTGTATGAGAATTCACACCATATGACATGTGACAAATCGAGAAAGATAATGACAGAAACGCAACACTCATGGAAATTGAAAGGCAGTTCGTCAACGTCACTTGAGGTCGGTATAAAATCATGAAAATCAGGAAGGAATCCCCTAAAGTCACATAAAATGAGGTTAACTTGTATAAATCATGAAGAAAACCATAAGAGTCGAATCAAGTCAATTGCTATTAAAAAATTGACATTATACCAAATATTGTATGATAATTCACATCATGTGTCATGTGACAAATCGGAAAAGAGAATGACAGAAATGAAACACACATGGAAATTGGAAGGTAGTCCGTCAAAGTCACTTGAAGTCGGGCTAAAATCATGAAAATCAGGAAGGAACTCACTAAAGTCATATAAAATGAGGTTAATTTATGGAAATCATTAAGGAATCCATTAAAGTCGGATGAGTTCAAGCTAAACTCATGGAAATAATGAAGGAGTCCTCTAATGTCACATAAAATGAGGTTGAACTCGCGATAATCTCAATATAATCGATTAAAGCTAAGTTGAAAACATGGAAATGAGAGGGGAGTCCATTAAAATCATATGAAATGAGGTTGAATCTAGCAAATAACGAACGAATTCATCATATAAACCAGAGAGGGCTCCATTAAAGTCACATGAAGTCAGGTGAAACTCCTGTAAATCACAAAGGAATCCATTGAAGTCGGATGAAATTAGATTGAACTTATGCAAATCCCAAGAGAAGCTAATACCAAGTTATTACACATTTCTAGAAAAAGTTTTTTTGATGTAAGGGCTTGATATGCACATATATGCAAGTTTTTTGCTCCATTTTGAAATATTATTTCACAATTTTTTATGCAAATTGAAAAATAATGTTTAATGTCTATAGTTTGTCTTATTTTCAAATTTGCCGCCAAAGCTAAGATCAAAATGACAGTTTACGACATTAGTACGTTCACGAATGTTGACGCTTATTCTCCCCTTCATATCTCTGAGTCGAATTAGCGGATGTAATGTTTAAACTATGTATTTTCAATATTTATAATATTTGTTATCAACCTTTTGAGAAAAAATTATATATGTGCTACTAATTATCATAATTAATGACTACTTATTTATTCAATAACATTATTTACTTAAATTTCATTCAAATTTTGACGTATCATATAAAAACATTCTTACGGATATCCTTTTTATTGTCGTAGTTCAGATTATCTAGTACTATAATAACATAAACATCAAAATTTCACAATTGCAATCACAAACATCGTTATTGCAATTTTTTGAATTATTATTAGACATAGAAGGCGAAACAATTCAGCTTTATTTCTGTGAAACATTGGACGCTGTTTTTGTTCCATTGCAGACCTCATCACCTCATTTGATCAACCTGCGATGCAGGTCGTACTTAAACTCTGCATCCCAATATTTTACTCGCGCTGTGTCAGACGTCAAATATTCGCTTGTCACTCCTTCACATTAGCGATCAAACGGAGACTGGCCACATACTTAAGCTGTCAGTAAGTTAGGAAAGATAAGCTCCACGACATTGCGACATCTAAACTACGGTACAAACTAAATGGTTTCGGTAGAATAGACCCGGCGCTACTACTCCAGGGTTAACTATCTTCATCTTTCGATTCTCTATCTAGTGACATTCAGAAATCAACATTTTTTAACGCTGTTAGAATTCCAGCGACCATATTGATTTATCATAAAATCCATTGTTTTTTTTTTCTGGATGTATTTGAGCCTGTAAACCGCAACCGAAATGTCAATACCATGTTTATCGGGAGACCTTGATATGGTCTCGCATTGTTTTGTATACAAATAAACTTGCATGGATGTTTTCGATAGTCGTGATCTAATTCTTATGGAATCTTACACTTACCTGGGAAATATATAATTATAAATAAGAAAACTGAAACTTTTTTGAATTGTTGTTGAATGAACAAATAAGGTTATGTTTCAATGTTCGTCACAGTTTCTCCTTTAAATGTTTACTTCGAGAAACATTTTCAATAGTATTGGAAGTTCAGCTAAATCTAGTTCACCTTCGATTTTTGAAAACGAATACGGGCGTCAGACAATATAATTATGAGTATAGTTGCATAAGTGAACAGTGTGTTAACAACTTCATTTCATATCTAAAACGAACAATGTGAGTGAAACTTATTTGTGTATGAAAACTTATTGTCAATTGGATTGCATTAATTAATAAAACCGTAAAATTTTGATTTTTCCGGTTTTATTAATGCTTATATTTTGATATTTATCAATGCTTAAAAAGCTTGAAATGACTTAATAATTCTTGCGTTGTTTTAACGATGTATAGCATGCGGATAAAACCTTCACTCAACATGATCTATCATTAGCTCCGCGCGCAAGTAATGGAACATAATTCACTTATCGTCGCATAATATTATCAGAAATAAGAACTAAAAGATATTTTATACAAGACTCTATATCTCAATGTTCCGCTTCCAAAATATGTAAAATCCTTTTAAAAAAGGCTATTTTTCTGTGATTTTTGTGTCCCACTTTCCAATAGATACTTCGCTATCTCCTTCGCTTGCTCGTAGATCACTAATCGTTCCTTATCATCTTGAGAAGCTCTTAAATAATCTGAACTTATGTGGTTATAAATTTTTCTCCATTAAGACTTCGTCTGATTCTTTAGCTATCTATTCAGTTCTTTGTTAGTTAGAATAGTCTTAGAGCTTACACTAATCCTTACTTTCCTTACTTTTTTCTAATAATATATTTAATTGATTTTTCTAACCTCAAATTTTAGTTTTCCTGATATCGATTCCATCGCCCAATACGATCGATTTTGATATTTATATATTAAAAAACGTTAAAGATAAAAATATAGTGTCCGATTATTAAATATTTAAAATTATGATTCAACGATGAAACCACATTTTGGATTTAGTGTGTTGGTGCACAAATTTGGCATTGTCGACACAAAATCGTCGTTTCAGAATATTCCAAAGATGTGAAGTGGAAGTTAGGATACTGCTTTCTGACTTCCCTGTCCAATTTCTCCCACAGCAACTCAATCGGATTGATGTCGGGCGATTGTGATGACCAAATCCTTGCTTTCAGTACATTCTTCCTTTCCAATCCCTTCAAATACTTCGAGTGATACTTCATATCGTTATCATGCTTGAAGATAAATCTTCTACAAATCATGCGCTGGTTCAGACCGTACTACATTTTCTATTATTATTTTTCATAGCTTTCTTTACGCAAAATATCTCCAATTTTAGCAGGTCATCCTCCAAAACATCATTACCGATTATCCGCTTTGTTTTATAGTCGATATTACACATGGATCTAACATTGGTTCGTTCTTTGACCTCTTAATTTCCCTCCAGAAAGGCTATCAACTATCTTGGGAAAGGAAAAACTATCAATTGCGAGGATTGCAATATTTGAGCGAAGAAATGAATTAAAGTTTTGAATTGGTACCTCATGCATCCTATTCGCTAAATTTAGCCCCCTCGGATTATTTTCTTCTCCCAAACTTGAAAAAATGCCTCAGTGGTGGTGGTGAGGAGCTTGACGATTCTTATTATAACAGGGACTAAACTACAATCATAAACAATGAAGAAATGATTCATAGTTGAAAAATAATAAAAAATCAGCCAGTACTTGTAGGTTTTAATCTGTTACACTCCCCGACCTTTGCTTGACAATATGAAAGAAAAATTTAATAAATGGATTATTGAGTGGGCCGAAACTTTTGACCGATAGTATATAATTGAACAAAATATCTGCAATTCCATATATATAAACCCCATTATAAAAAGGTTATCAAGGGTTACACTATTATTGTGGAAGTAATTAACTATCTAAGTCGTTTAGATAAAATATATTTCGAAAGTTTATAAAATTTTCATTCAATATTTTTATTTATAATATTTTAGATATAAATAGTGGAATCAGAGTTAAGTTTGTAGTTGAAACGAGAAAATGAGTCCGAATTCCACGAGCTCTCGAGTTAAAAACCATAATAAATATGAGGAAACCAACGGGAAAACGTAAGTTGTTATTTTATTTAAATAATTGTTTTAAATGAACATATTTTTTTTATTATTATTATTTAATTGTAAATAATATATATATATATATATATATATATATATAAATAGCTTTTATTGAACAAATTATTTTGTTTAACTATAATAAGAAATCGAAAATATAAAACATATACAATACTAGTTTCCAGGTTCGCTCGCATTGAAGCCATTAAATAAATATCAGAGAATCACTACGATCGAAATGAATCAATATGTAAACCATATTTCATTTGTTAATTTTACTCCATACAATAAAGTTTCGAAAACTTTATTAAAATATTCGGTAATTATCTTGATTACACCCCTCCGATTTCGTTAAAATTTTAGTATATTATAGAGAAAGTTATGCTGAAAAATAGGGCACGGAAATCATCCCTTCACATTGTTTTTCAACTTTGAACTTCCAGAAAACGAAAAATAATTTATACATCATAGTTTAGTTTCGCATGTTGTCTTCATTACCTAATGATGATATCATAAAATTTGCAGAGAATTTAGTCTAGCTTGTTTACATACGTATATCGTTAGTAAATCTATGAATATTTATTTTTTTTATTCGTGTTTGTCCATGAAAAAGATAAATTTCTATAAATTTTTGTGTGTGGCTGTTTATTGATTGATATTCCATCAATATTCTTCGTTAAAATTAGCGGTTACGTTAGATGAGGTTAGGTTAGACATGTGAAGTATAAATTATTTGTCTTTTTCTGGAACTTCAAAGCTGAAAAACTATGCGAAAGGATGATTTCCGCGCCCCACATATATACATCAAATTTTCCAACATAATTTTCTCTATAACATACTAAAATTTTAACGAAATTGGAGGGGTGTAACCTAACCTAGATAATTACCAAATACTCGATACCATTAAATACCAACCAAAGAAATTTCAACGGCGCATGGTCTGCATTATAAATCCTCCTCACCTCGCGATTTTTCTAGCGCTTCTATCGCTCTTCTAGCAGCTTAGCTTGTCTTTCTAAACGAACTTTTGCTACATTGACCATATTTTTGCTTCCAAGGCATTTTTAAAGAAAAACAGAGAGAAATTTAAAAACAAAGAGAAAGATCTAAAATAATGAATAGCATCTAACCACAAAAATGGCACCTAACCTCAAAAATTCAAAACAGCTAAAACTGTTATTCAATTGGATTCGATGTTACGTGATTGTCGGTAATACATTTCAACGAGATACATGTCTTTTTGATTTGTCACACGTTATCACTTTCTCTAATAAGTTTGAATCATTTTCAATGGAATTCAAAGTGTTAATACAAATATTTTTGTGAGATTCTTGAATAAAAGTGAAGATTTTAGACACCGGTTTTCCTACGTTTAAATTTTCTGTATTTGACGTGAAAAGGCGACCCGAATCATCTTCAACAGCTTGGTAATCAACTGTGCCCAATATTTTGTAGTTTATCGGATATATTCTCTTTTGGTTTTTGTCAAATCAGTTACTAGTATGTTCAATCGTACTAGATTTCTTTCCTCTAGTTCCCTTTTACATCGTTATCGATCAATCCTTTCTTATTTGTTTTCATCTCCAAGCTTAGTGTTTACTCTGACACTTTTTACCACTTGCATCCACTCCATGTTCACTTAGTCGTCTTCGTTCATTATTTTCAAACTTGTGCTTGAATATTTTTCAATTTCATGTGTGTTTTCCGGGTTCCACTGATACGTTGTACTTCTTCATTTTATTCGATAGCTTCAATGTTCTTATCAGCGGCAGGTTGATGTTTCCTATCATAAATCCTCTCCATTAACAGCATTTTCTGACTCTCCTCTATGTTTTAGTCTGAGGCAATAAAACAGTAACAGTTTTTCGAGAAAGAATATATAAAGTACACGTCTCTCATTTTTTTTTGTTTTTAGACAATCCACGTTCAAACAATTGGCAGAAAAGAAATTCGTAACAAGAAATTCCCTCATAATAGATTTATGTGACAACATACCTCATATTGCAGCTATTCAGAATTTGTTTACAGCAACAATTATTTGTTTATTTACTAGTATATTAGCCAACGATTATTTAGTCACCGGACAGTAAGTATTTATCATTGTCTCGATCGTTAAAAACATCCTGTACACCTTTAGTATCTGAAGACGATAACTTAGTTATCGAAACGCGTGTCAGACAATTAGTTTAGTGGTATTGTAAGCAATAAGTAGTTTAAATATCACCAACGGTTCCAGAAATTCCAATTCCAAAATCGGTGTAAAAGGGGTGCTTAACCTAACCTAACCAAAACAAAATAACATTTGGTGCATTGTGTAAAAGATGAAAAGGATTTTGTGCATCGTTTTCTGTTTGCAGATAAGACTCGTATTAACTTTTATGATCCTGGATTGGAGCAAGCAGATAAAGAACGCTAAAAATCTAGTATATCGGCTCTAAAATGACTAAGGGTCCAGAAATCTAGAATTATGAGCGGCCAAGGGTTGTTAAGTACATAGGTCTTCTTCTAATAGGCCCGTTGTGCCCCACTTGACATTACCAAAGGCCGAAATCGTTTGAGAAGCCGATCAGGCACTTTGACTTGATGTCATTAGCAAAATTGTGAGGCCTGCCCAGATGTTTGTCAATTCTAGTCTGGCCAGCGAGTCGTTGCCGTGGTTGCCATAGCAAACGGGCACCCAAACAAGTTAGACCTAGCAGACATCACTCACCATTTCTTGTAGTATTTTCTTGCACTCCAGTGGTAACCTAGAGCACACCCTTTCGGCCGTTGTGGCTTGTGTATTAACTTTGCTATCTAAGCGGATTAAAATTACTCTGCCATGTCCCTGCCCATCAAAATGATTATTCACCCGCGTCCAAATATTTGCATGACCAATTGGTCAAGCCTGCACTTCTTTGTATGGCTAGTTCTAAAGGTAGAACTTCAAGGACCTTAGTTGGGGCATGTGATACGAAGACAGGCAAGGCGCCGAACTCCAGTCGCACTTTTGTTTTTGATTTCTCCGTACACAGCTACAACACGTTGGACTCATACGTAAGAAGAGGTTTATTCATTCAGATATAAATCCCCCATGTCCATCTTATGAGACTGAATTAGATGCCACGTCTCTGGAGTACCCGGCAGATAACTTCCAAGTGGGTATTGTCAAATGCTCTTTCAATGTCTAGGAATGCCGCTAAACCGACTTTTCCACAGCCAAGTTTATGGATTTGCCAGTCTGGTAGACATATTGTTTATTAAACTGAATTTCATTATTTTTCTTTTTTAGAATAAGTTTTGGTTACCATCTCATATTGATTGCTTTTGGTAAATTTCACTTGGCTATCTTTTTCTGGACCATTTTTTTCCTGACAACGTGCTTAGTACACACAATTTTCAGGATATGGGCAGAAATCAGAATAAAGTTGATTCCAAATAGTAAGTACGCAATAACGTATTCCAAGATCATAATAAAATAAAAAAGTTGAGGTATAATTTTCTTGCATAAAGTTGCAAAATAAAAACAAAACGATTAAAAAGAAATCATTTTTTATCTAGGGTAGTATTATTTTGATAGTGAATTGATTCAAAAAGAGACATATATACAATTACAACAAGCCACTGCAGAATTTTCCCTTGGAAAATTTATAACTACATAAAATATAGTCTATTTCGAGTTTTTTTTTTTGTCGAATTTCACTAATTTGTCTTTCCACTTGAATCAAAAAACTAAGATCTATAAAAACGTACCATCTTTTTTAGCCTAACTTGAGGAAAATTTCAGTACAACTAACAATTACTCACAGATAAACTAAAATTATGAAGTGGTTAATGATTCTCAATACGTCGAAATAATTTCTCTCAAAATGGTTTATGTTTCTAACGCGTATAAGAACACAAAAATCATTAAATTTTTTTATTTTTAACACGTGGTGTAATTGGAGGTTATACTCCATAATAGTACATCAACAATTTCTTCACAAAAGAATCTTCAATAAATGATTAAGAAACAAAAAATTGTATTGAATTACGTGTTTTCGCGATGATACATACGTTTTTAAAAAGAAATAACAACTTTATTAACACAAAATACAAAAAAATCTCAGCTGAACAAAAGTTACAAAATCTTGACCAAAAATCGAAATATAAAAAACAAATATATATAATAAAATGAATGAAATAAAAACTTATCATTATCACGGAGGTATTTACATCTGTCAATGACACATTTTACGTTCGTTTTTACTTAAATTGTTTGTTATTGATTCAGAGAAATATATTTATAAATATGGGATGCGTCAGTTATTTAATAACAGTAATTTGACATTGAAAGAAAGGACATAAATATAAAAACTTATTTTTCAATATATTCTCCTTTGATTTCCACACACGTCTGACCAAAATTCTGTACCACCATAAAAATATGATGCAAAATCGTACACCACCTGTTTAATTTCACCGCCGCTGTTAATTATTTTACCCCTTAACTCGTAATTCAGCTTTACGAATAAAAGATTGTCGAACAAAATCAGATCAAGACTAGATGATGGGTGTAATCTTAGAAAGCGAAGAAGTATGGATTGTGAGTCAAATTAATATGCCACATTCAGGGTTGTATTTAAATGCAATCAAAAGAATACCCTCGCAGTCGTTAAATATTTTAACCATCACTTTTTTGGTGCTTTTCGTGACCTTTGTTTTTTTTGTCACGAGCTCTCCTTTCCAATACCACTATATGGAATCTCTTTTAGATGTAGGACCATAGTTTCATCACCAGTTACCATTGATCTGGTTACAATTTCTTTGTCCTCCTCGGGACAAAGCTCAAAAATCACTCACAACATTCTACTCGACGCTGCTTTTACACTGCGGTCAGAATTCGAGGCACCTACTGCCCACGAATTTTTGACATATTCAAATGCTAATGTAGAATCCTTAGAACACCTGAAAATGGCAGTTTGTGCTGACCCGCACATGGGTCATTTTCTTTTGATTATTGTCCGCAGAGGACCAGCTTTCAATTATTTATAATGATAGTCACTATAAACAGTATCTGACTTATGTTGGTATTCATCTTTTTTTAGTCAAAAATTCAATTCATTTTAAGACATTTTTCAAAACAACTTGAATAATTGATAGTTCAAGCTCTACTATAATGAAATTGATCGGGGCAACTGGTAAAACTTTGTGTAGACTTGTGCTTGACGCGTGCATAAACATTTTTGCAAAAGCATTCATTTTATGAGGCCAAAAACTCAGGACCCCACGACGTCAATTACAAATTCTTCAATTTCAAGAAATAATAAAAACAAACTGTTTCCATTTACCAGACACGGTAAAATATTAAATAATTGAGTAGGATCTACAGATTAATAAATATATATATTGTTTCAACGAAATTATAAACACTGAATCTGCATTAATATGGATTTGAATCAACCTTTTAACTAATATTCCTAATGTGGGCATTTTTGCCAAAGTATAAAAATGTTTTAGAATCTGAGTTTTCGTTATTTGTATTTAATAATATTGTTTTCATATCTCTATTGTGATAAATGTTAAATTTAGTACAAATTATGTTTTTTCATACAATTAATAATTTTTAAAATAAATATGAATTCTATAGATCGCGTTTTACAACATTCTAGACATAACCCTAGTCATACGGCTTGAAGTTTATAAAATGATAAATCCCCACTCACCAATAAATAAATGAAAAATAAAACGAAGAAAAGACATTAATGGGGCTCTTAAAAGAACGGATTTTAATAATAAATATACCTTAAAACCCTAAATACTGTGCAATAATTAAAAAATGCCGATATACATAAAATGTCCCAACATCAAACTAATAAAATGTTTTCGCCTGCCAATTATAATTTTATTTCTTCATGATTCTGGTGTTTAGACTCTATGTATACAATTATATTGGTTATAAAATTAATGAGTTAATAGAGAATATAGCGAAAAGTTCGAATACAAACATTTTTGAATTCTTAGAGGAGTCGTGCTAAAAGAATCGGTTCATTCAAGGCGTTACCTGGAAATGTAAAACATCAAGAAAAGTGAATATCGCTCAAAATTGGTATATACAGCGACTATCTTTAAAGGCTGACAACAATTAAGTAAAGAAGACTTGGGGTTTGGTGTTGGTGAAAACAGTGAAAGTTGGTGAAATCATACGTATAGGTTTTGGATGTCGCAAAATAAAAGCTGAACACTTAAAAAGAATTTATTTTTTACTTGGGAAAGAAAATTTTTTCTCTTATACTTTGAGGGGAGTATTATCTTGATATGAAGCGCACTCAAATTGAGATGGTAGATCAAATATTTTTCAATCACTGATTGATTGACTCAACGTTGGCCAATAGCGTTGAGGAAATCTTTCTTAAGCAATGTCCGTTGTATTATTCTGGATGTTCAAGATTGAGGAATTCAGTAATTTTTTTAGGTGCCCCTCCAACAGTGTCTATTCCAGCTCTTTTACCTACGCATTTTTCTTGTTTGTAGGCTACCAAAAGTGCTTTTAGTGAAAGGTTTGTTCGCAAATTTTTATTTTTTTTGAACACATCCAAATATAGCACCGCATTGTTATTGATCATTGATTGATACGAACCATTAACTGAAAACCAGTTCAAAATTATAAATTTCTTCCCTTCGACAACCTCCGACAATGCAAATTAATGCGATAACTTTCACCAATAAATAGTCTTTGTCTGGGACGTTCCATATAAACTTTTTTCAACTTCTTCCTTTGTTAGCACCTTCGACTGGATTTGACCATCGAGTATTTAGACCATGATGAAGATCTATGTGATGTTTATGACTCAAAATTTAGGATTTGGAAAGAATGCTTCTAAAAAACATCGCATATTCTTTTTTGTACCTTCTCGAAGACTTAATTGGAATAATTTGCTACGCTTCCGCACTTTTCTCACCAATTTTATTTGAATTATCAGCCATTCTTTCGGAAAATATTTTTGTATTAACAAAAATTCAATACGGCTGCATTTGTTTACAATGTTTACTTCTGTTAATTTTTTTTTCTTTCAATAATAAGAGAATAATCAAAGGAGCTATTTTTCAATAAATTTGTCAGATATAACAGTGTGAAAAAAAAAAACATATTACGACATATGTCCGTGGAGTTATTATTGAGGTACTGGATTAGATATTCTTTGACTCGGCTCCTTCGTCGCCTCGTGCATAAAAATCTATCTCGTATCTAAATCACCTTTATCGTAAATAATTATACCGAGTCCCATCTCTATTTTGAAAAATCAGTACACTCGTACTGAGCTTAACAATTATTACTCACTTGGGACGTTAATATAACAAATATGTGGATTATCAAAGTTCATAGTTCATTAAAAATAATTATATACTTATATACTAGATATATTGATATATTGACATATATGGTGAACAAAGTATTTGGTAAACATAGGCACGTGTATAATATATACAAGTAATAGTAGTAGTACATTTCCTGATGGCAATGCACACGTCGAGGTCAACGAGGGTTGAAATCGGGCAATGTTACAAGGTGATACATTATTATAATTAATCATGGAATTGTTTATTAACATTACGTTGCATAAAAAATTGTTGATTAATAATTATTATCAATTTATATGCCAAACACCACAGAATAATTTGTTTTGATCGTACATTTATGGTTAAAAGGATTCGAATTTCAATTGGAGGTTAGAAGATACTAAAAAAAAAACATACCCCTATAATCATTTTGTTAAAAAAATCTCGAAACAAAAACGAAATATGTTAGGGTTAAAATTTTCTATGATATAGTTCGAAATCACTTTTAAAATGCTTGTTAATTAAGGCTCAAACGTCTACAGGGTGTTAGATCTAAAGTTGAAGATACCAAAAGTTTGGGCTGAGGTTGGGAGCAATATAACCTTGAACAGTCACGACGTCGATGTAACCAAGTTAGCTTCACAAAAACTTGGAGTTCTTTTAAAACCATAAAGCTATATAACCAGAAACAGCTTCTAATCATGTACAAAGCGCAGATTCGTCCATCTTTAGAATATTGCTAGCACATTTGGAGCTCGGCCCCCAAGCATACCCTGAAGATGCTCGACAAGTTGACCAGAAACTTGGACAGCTTATAGCGTAGAAGAAAGGTTTTAGGAGAAGTGTAAAACTGTGGAATCAGCTACCAAGGCACGTCTACAGCCTACAGGCGTTCAAGATCAATATCCACTAGGTATCTCCAAACGGCAGACACCATTCGAGCTACTCGAATGTAATATCCTCTTGTGTTCGCTTTTTCTATTTTAGAATATACGAGGATGGTCACTTTTATCAAAACACATTGTATGTTATTAACCTTATTTTCATTGCTTCTATACGCTGGTAAAATCAGTATAATGTTAATATAGATTTTCCTTCCCTTTTTTTTAGATAAATCCGTCCAAATGTGGGATAGAGTTTGGTTGGTAATATTGGTATCATTTTATATTCTAGCTTATCGAGTATCATCCAAATTAACTGTGATTTACGACATGCCTATAGCTTCTTCGTCTATAATACTATTAGAACAGGTAAAATTAAAAATTTATATTACTGGGTATTTCTATGACTCCAACAGATAACTGCAAACAACTGTTTGGTTCGAAATTTAAATATCGTCCATAAGAGCTTATACATAGTTTTTTAAACTTTTTGTTTGGTTATTCATAGTTATAATGATTAGTCTAACAACACCCTTATTATCAAACTTCTATTCTATTCTACAAACAAACAATATTATAGGGTGAGTAGTTTTATCACGTGTAGTTTTTTCTACGGATGTTTTTATATGTTCAAAACGAGTTATAACAATAAATGCCTAATACATTTACATGGGTAGAATGTTTTTGTTTGAGCATTATAAATTTATTACGTTTTTCTTCAAACATTTTGAATATTTGTTCACGTATTGTGGCCCAGTAGTCACTTCTGATTTATTTATTCTAACATTCGAATTTTTTTAAAAAATTGATTTGTTATCAGCCTCTTTCTACATTCGAGAAAAAAAGATTCAAGGAATTATTTTTGTTTGTAAACTAAAGATAGAAGATGTTTTTAAAGTAGAATAAATCAATTTCTTACGTGATTATGTGTGATTACACAATACTACATGAAGAAATATGAAAAAACAATGAAAACATTACAAGGCATGGCTTTTCCTCCCCTTTCCTTCAACAGGAAAGTTTGGCGAGAAAGCTGGAAACTAAAAAAAAAACAAAAAAAGTGTGAGTGTTCTAAAATTGAGAAAAATCCTGTAGAGCCATGATCTTAACATTGAAATATATATGAGGATGGATGTTATGCTTTTCCAGCGCAGAGGCATGGACGCTCACAGAAAATCTGCTCAAACGTTTTGTAGAGTTTGAGATGTAGGTTAAACGCCATATTTTAAAGATAAGTTTGATTTTATAGATTTACAAACATTCAGGCTCAAGACTGCATGAACAAAATTGTAGAAATAGTGACCTAAATGAGCAAACTTTGATCATGTATACGATCTTCTTCATTTGGACACGACATGGCTCGATAAATCAACAGCTTAGCTATACACCGTTCAACAGTAGATAAAGCAATGATAGTCATCGTCGATGTTGCGGTTTTCTGCAAATCTGGTGAACCGGTTCATGTACCAAATAGCCAACGATAAAATAAACAAACAAAAAACAAAAAATAAACACAAAAACTGGCGAAAAACATCTCTAAACCTGCAATGAACCATTTGATTTTGATGGAGCCTTGTCCTTCGTTTCTTTTTGGCTTAAAACAATACAAGTACAAACAAAGATCACAATCCCAGCCCTGTAGACGACCAATATCTACATCATGGTTAAATCTAATGAACTTTCTTCAGCATAAAAAAATTCTTCATCCCACCCAAAGTATACCCAACGAATCTCCCTCTCTCTTAATCTTTTTTCTATTATAACAAGTTTTTATTAACAATCAGAATATTTTCACATTCTATGGGTTAACTTGCTAGCGAGTGTTAAATAATCTAACATCTATAATGTCTTGGTGAGGATTGCATCCAGTGATGAAACCTCTTATACCTCATATTAGGTCTTTTCGCGTTTCGAAGCGTTAACTCCTCTATAGTTTCTATAGTTTTGTGGTATTTGATGATCCTCTCTTGAATAACTTCTTGTACAGTGGGCACTCCCAAGTCCAGTTACATAGCATGGAGCCTCTACTAGTGGACGAAGTATTTTGGATTGGGATCTTTGAATAATATTTGTATTTGTGTTCTATAACGGTCAAGGCACGCGAAAAGAAGAAGATCTAGGCTAAATGGTTTATGACTAGAGTTGGTGGGTAATCAGTTGGATTCATTGCAGTAATAACACTTATATAAATTGAAAAAATAAAGTCTACGAGTGTCTATTTGGTAATTATTTTTTGTTTCTTTTTCAGACGAGATTATTGATGAAAATACATTCCTACATTAGACACAATGCGGAAAAAATTATAAAATACAAACCGCACAGCGATCAGAATTTGGAATATCCTAAATTTAAAAACTATTTGTACTTTTTGTTTGCTCCAACGTTGATATACAGGGACGAGTATCCAAGGTAAGATTTTAATATGTCTTACTCAGATTATAACCCCTTTTATTCCCTCAATAATCTATGTACTTGCTCCGCAATTTTGGCTCCCCGTGTGTGGAATTTCGATAGACCAATTATACCATCTGAAAAATCAATTGGTCTTATGGATTGGTCACCGCTGGAAATTTTCTATCAAGAAAGTATTTCAAGATCATTTTAGCACTGCATTCATGAAAAAAATGGAAAATAAACATAAAAATGCTTTGTAAGACCTTCGCGGTCGTCGTTAATTCCTTTTGTTGCTGTCTCAGAAGAAGAAAGAAGAAAAAGGTGAAAACGTCAAGTAGTAATACTTATTTTTGACGGCAGCCTAATATTCCAGTAAAAATCCAATAAAAACATCAAGGAGACCACATTCAAGACAGCTTGGAAATGTCCTTACTCAACTGGGATTACTCCTCCACCTGACGAGAATTGCTTGAATTTCTGAATTTATGAACAGGATTAGAAAAATGTTATCACGAAAATATTCATGAAGATGAATCTGGATATGAAAGGACGACTGGCGGTTAAATTTAAAAAAAAAACGATGATGACGATGATTATAACGTGAAGCTCATTAATAAAAAGCTTTTTACTGCCGAAAAATCGCAATACTGTGGTTTCATCAACAAGAATAATGTGTTCAAATGCTGTATTTGCAGAAGAACTAAATTTTAAGATCGTGTATGATTCGCTGGGTTGTTGAATTCAATCCGTTTCGATGAATAAGAAAAAGAATCAAGTCAAGTCAATGGCCTACAAATTGTTTATGTCTTAAGATGTTTAACGTAATAATTTCGGTTCCGAATGATCATTAAAGTACACGAAAAGAAATTACAACCCATCGTATTCTATGGTTTTAACCCAACGTTCAGCAAGTTGTTTGAAACCTTGGTAAAACCTTTCTTTGGACTTTTACCACTGCATTTTCAACACCTCCTTTGGATTCAATTTTTTCCCGCTCTAGAATTTCGCCGTAGTTCTGAATAAATAGTAATCTGACGGTGCGAGATCGAGACTAAATGCTGGATGTAGTAGGAATTTGATACCAATAATTTCTTCGATCTTATTCAACTTATGTGGTTTAGCCTTGTCTTGTTGTGAAAAAGCTTGCTTTAGGTTAACTGAACCTGAGTATTTCTTCAAAAAAACAAGGATGTGTTTACACACCTCTGCTCAACGTTTGACTTAAATCTCGGTTAATTGTGGCACCATTCGACATTTTTTAAAGATCTTACCTTATGATTTTGTAAATGGCGATGTCTGGTATATTTAGAAGGTCCAAGGAGTTTGATAATCAGCAAGTGCTCCTAGTAAGTTGGTTTTCTACTATTTCCTAACCTCAATGTCCCACGGAAGTTGACGACGTGAGCGCGTACGATCATCAAATGTCAAATCGATTTGACATTTAACTTCCTCTTCCATTTTACATAATTTCCTTGCTGGCACGACGGCCTCAAACTCTGTTTAATAATGTCTGAACAATCGCACTCCATACTATTATTTATTATAAAAACATCATTCTTGAGACATGCTCTGTAAATGAAAAAAATATATATAAAAATACTTTTATTTCTGTATATTTCGCTTTCCGTAATACTGTATTACATTTTTAGAACCACAAAAATTCGATGGGGCTTTGTTGGGATTCGTTTGATTGAAATATTCGGAGTAATCGTTTACCATTGTTTCATCTTTCACCGATTCTTACTGCCGCCATACCGAGAGTTCGGATTAAGAAAATACTCTTGGGCCGAAGTTATAATTCCTATTTTAGAAAATTCCATTTGCGGGCTTTTAGTGCTTATGGCCGGATGGTACCAAGTACTACATTCCGTTCAGAATTTATTCGCCGAATTACTCAGATTCGGCGATAGACAATTTTACATGGATTGGTGGAATTGCACCGGTATAGCCGATTATTTCAGGTAACTTTGAATTAATTTATATTAAA
Organism: Diorhabda carinulata; assembly: GCF_026250575.1. Lineage (NCBI taxonomy): Eukaryota > Metazoa > Arthropoda > Insecta > Coleoptera > Chrysomelidae > Diorhabda > Diorhabda carinulata. Next base: position 17,657,890 of record NC_079472.1, read on the forward strand.
ATTCAGTAAAAAAAAAACTTTTTTTTTCAGGGTGTGGAATATCGTCGTCCACGATTGGTTATATACTTATATATACAGAGATATATATAATTTAAGTAGTGGTAATAAATTTATGGCAAAATTAATGGTATTTATCACGTCTGCTGTAGTACACGAATGGATTATAAGCTATCAGGTGAAATTTTTTTACCCGATAGTATTCTACTGCTATATGGCTGCGGTTTGCTTGAGTGTATTCAATGTGCCCAAGGTTCGATGGATCAACATATTATTTTGGTACGGTATGGCTTTTGGTTCTGGTTCAATTCTGAGCTTGTATGTTTTGGAACATTACGCCAGAACAAACAATCCCGATACCGAATATTCCATCAAGTATTGGTTTTTACCGAGGTGGTATCTTTGTGATTGTATAGTTTAGATATCGAAATCGAAATGGAATAATCTCGTAAGGAAAACCGACATGGTTTCTGATATTTTTGATCAAGGCGAGAAGCCACAAAAAACCAAATAATTTTTCTTTTTTCCCGATGTTTTTTTCTTTCTTTCCATATGCCTCCCTTCAGTTTTAATCTTTTCATTATCTACCGTCTATCTACCGACTTTTTTTTGTGCATCCCTATTTTCATCTATTTTTTCATTGCTTTCTCTTGTTCTTTAGGAACTTCATTTCCACATTTCTTTTCTCTCTTCATAGCAATTTCCTCAGTATTTTGCTCCTTCTTCCTTCCTCCTTCTCTTCTATTCTTTTCTCGTTAAATATTTCTTGTTATTACTTCCTTATCCTTTTCTTTCTCTTATTCCCCAAATATAATTCCTCTTGTACATTTTTTCCGTGTTCTCATCTCGTTCTGTTTCTATTTATTTTTTTTTGTTTTTCGATATTTTGCCATTTCTACTATTTCCTATCTCTTTTTTCTCTTCAAATTTCCCTATCAATTTTACATCTCTCTCTTCTCATCATCTCCTCATCTCCATTCACTTCTTTTTTCATATATTTAGTGTTTCACGATTTTTACACGTTTTTATCCTTTTTATCTGTCTTCTCTTCTTTATCTTGTTCTTTAGGAACATTAATTTCACACTTCTTTTCTCTTTTCATAGCTTTTTGTAATTAACTTTCTGTTTATGGCTCTTATATTTTAGCAATAACTCTATAGAAATATTTCTGTAGTATTTTACTTCTTCCTCTTTCCTCCGTATCTCTCGTCTTCTATTCATTACTAGTAAAATTACGTTTTTATCTTATTTCTCTCTATCTATCTTAACTTTTGTTTTCCAGAAACTTTTTTATCTTTTTCCATTTTTTCTTTTCATGTATTGTTTTGTTCCACTTCTTTCTATCTATTTCTAATATGTTTTCTTTTTCTCAATTCAACATTCATATTTGTCTCTCTTATTGTGCAGATGTTTGAGACTATCTATGACAACTTCCTTAGTATTTTGCATCTTCATCCTTCCTCTTCTCTTCTATTCATTTCTAGTAAGATATTCATATATTTTTTTCTTACTTCTTCCTTATCCTTCTCTTTCTCTTATTTCCCCCATATATCTGTCTTCTCTTCTTTTCCATTCCAATTTCTTTATAATTTTTCTAATTCAGTAATAAATGTGAAAAACCAAAAAAAGTGCTGAACGTCTGAAATTTTATATGACGATTTCTGTAGTATCTTGCGTATCTCCTTTCCTCCTTATCCCTCCTCTCCAATTTACTTCTAGTTCCATATTTATTTTCCTCTTATAACTCCTTTATTCTCCTTTCTCTCTCTTATTCCTTAGAAACTCTTCTGTTCGTCTTCTTCCATTCTTCCATTGTATTCTTTTTTCCTCCTTATTCTATTTCAATCTCTTTTCACATTTCGTTTACCTTCTTCATGTCTTTTTGCGTTTTTATCTCATTCCCATCCCTTTCAAAAGTGATAAAATAATATTTATGATTAATTTAGCAATAAACTAAATCAGTTTTTACAAAATACTGAAATTGATCAAAAATATACAGAAACATGTGTAAAAAAATCCATTTAGCAGAAATAATAATATATTGTTTTATATAGCAATAATCTAAAAATAAAATAAAACTTTTTTATTTTTTAACCTGATTTTATTATCCGAAGATGCACATTTATATATTCGAAATTATAATTTCTAAAAACTAAACGAAAGTTATCCAGATTCAAGAAGAAATTATCAATTTTCTAATTAACAACTTTTTGCAGCGATCGGTATATCACAGATGCCGTTTTTACAATTACATTTTATTAAGCTGAATATTCTTAATTATTACCTTTTTCACTTATTTCAAACTATAATTCTATATATATATATATATATATATATATATATATATATATATATATATATATATATATATATATATATATATAATAATTGATAACCCTGTATATTCTCAAAACGAATTAATAATTGTTGTGATTTTTAAGCATCTCTTCCTTAAATAAACGCCCTCACAAGACTTCTCTCTCTTTTTTATTCAACCTCCCTAAGAAAAAAAGATAAAAAACATCTCCCTTCTGAAAATAGAAAATACCTAAAACCAGTTTTTACCAGCAATCCACAGGCCGTTGGCGGCTAACTTTATTTTATTATATCCAACCTTTGGTTAACAAGCACGACTGACCACGTAAGAGTCAATAAAACAATTAAAACTGGACATCACGTGTCCGTCCAATAGTCATTTAATGTTTGGTTATTTTAATTTTAAAATCTAAACGGCAACCACGCGTTGCTGTTCGTTACGAGGCAATAATTGTCAACATAATACGAGCGGGGAACACTCTCAACGGACTTTCATGGTGTTTCCATATATCAGGCGAGCAGAGTAGCGAGAAGGTATACAGTTGTTATTTTACGTATTGATTCACGCACCGTTGCCAGCTTGATAATTATTACGTACACCCAAAAATATATAATGATGAACAAAACAAGGTTTGATAGTGGTGGAAAATAATTTTTTTTTATTATTATTCACTGAAGACGATTAATTGACAGTTGTTCATCTAATAATTAGTAAAAAAATGGTTTTCAATCGCATAAGCTTGGCATCTAGATTACATGAGTCAAAAAAGAATGTACGTTATTTTGAATTATCAAATAAATTTTAAATATACGAAGTTCGGCTATTGAGTAACGAGACTAGACTTATTTTCTTACTTACTGCGTCGTCATCAAACGAAGGGAGAATATTAATAGAAAGTATAATTTTCAAACAATTAGAGACTAGTACGATATATTTAAATTGAGATGTAGAAATTTTCACATATACAAACCGACATAATATAACTAATACCTAGTCAACATTCAATGATAATTCAGGTTTCTAATGGGACATCTATTCAAATTTCTATATCATATTTTTGTATTATATTATAACTTTATTGTTGTTCAGATCAATTCTTTGAAAATAAATTTTTGTTAGTGTTTTTTAACTGGTTTTCTTCTCTAAAAACCATAATTTCTGTTTTTTTTTTGTACGTTATTATGATTCTTCATATTTGATTTTAAAACTTGGCAACGTTGATTTTGAATTACTACACGATCTGCCGCATTCCTTAACAAGGGAAACGTTATACACACAAAAATTATGGAGGTGTATCAAACGTTTACTCCCATTACTTATAAGGCGACAGCTCGACTTCGCGTTGCCAAATCAACAAAAAGGACTGAAATAATGAAATTTTTTTGAAATCGTTTAAAGAAAAATATTAGTATGCCTCTATAGAACAAGTAGACTAAATTTTTGAGGATTTAATTATGGCAACAGTTACATCGTAACGACTTTGTCGCTTTGTGATAGGTTAAGGCTAAGTTTGTAATGCTTGCAGTGAATTGTACATAATAAAAAATTTAATCAGTACCTATTAATGTTACCATATGATAAAGACGTTTTGTTGTGTTTAGTGTAATATATTCGACAATGAAGGTTATTTTTATACATTTAGAGTTGTTATTTACTTCAGATGCAATCTATTTTAAGCTTAATAGCGATAAGAAAAACTACCATATTTTTATGTGAATTGAATTTGAGAATGTGTCCTGAGCAATATTCCAACTTATTAATGAAGTAAGTACCTTAAAAAAGAATCCAAATATGTGCCGAAAGTATACACACGTGCTTAAAAACCGAAGCACTAGGATGTGAAATAATTAGAAATATGTGAAACATCATTAAATCTAATAAAGAACTTTATTCTTCATTTATTAAAGAAAAAAAGGTGTAAAGAAAAAAGAAAATCATTTAGAAGTAGATTATATATAATTTCTATTAAGACTTTTCTACATATTTTTTTACAATATATAAGTAATTAGTTTCTACATATTATGTAGCTTCAATTAAAGATGAAGATCATCATCATCTTGATGCATTTAATGAACAATAACTATTTAGGTCTTGGTCTTGAAAGTTATTCTTCAATAAAAATGTAACAAGCTAACCCTATAGTTCAGATAAAGCGTTTTCACCAGCTACATACTTAATTAACCCTCACAACTTGAACTTAATAGTATACTGTTTTATAGTTAATACCTACCTAGTATAGTCAATATATCGATAATTAAACTAACTTTTTAGATCAACCCTGTATCATTTATTAATAACATATTTTCGAGAAATTTAATACATTTATACCAAATGGATTATATATATAACTGTATGATACATTATTTTATTTTTATGTAAATATTTATATATTTTTGCAATTATTTATACTTCTGTATGATATTTATAACTCAAATACAGAATTTAAATCTTTCTCAAATTATTATTTCCTATACCTCTCGATCTTTCTGCTCTCCTACCACCAGGGCCCTCATAGTTATGAATTATGAGAAAATTCTAATATTCTGACATCATAATAAATATGAATGAATATAAGTTATGATTCCGTATTACACCCGATATCAGCTAATGATTTTATTGATTTTCCAGACCACCATATATGTTTTAAGAAGTTAGGTCACAATAATATATAGAAGAAACATGTTATATAAAAACATTTAGTTTTGATAAGAAACTTGAATTATATTGAGTTAGGATAAACTAATCTAATTTGAAATGTAATTGAATAAAGTTATTTATTATATATATCAACATGTGATATTTCTAATCTAGTTAATTGAAATTCTATATTTAAAACAACCTTATCAATTATTTTAAAATCAATTTCTATATGTTATAATTATAAATGGAATGAAATTAACAACAACACACTACACAAAATCTTGGTAATCAAACAATAATCAATATAAAATAAAATAATGTTAAATAAAGTAGTTGAGTTATCAAATGAGAGCTACTAACATTAGGATAATATAAGAACGAGGAGTGTTCCGCTGCGAAGTCGCTCTAAATTTTCTACTTGAATTCGTAGTTACACTTCATACTATTTATGCTATCCTGTTACAAAGACCGCCAATTTCGCGCCCAAAACAAATGTGGAGGCTAAATACGTGAGAAAGATGGCCGCTCGTGTATTTTACAGCGACATCTCATAACCAGATAATGATACTTCTTGTATATACCAGATATACAAAACTGTAAATAATAATTTCTACAGATATAACAGGTTACTTAAATTATAATAATTTTATGATACGTAATGGTGAGTTTTAATTTGAGTCAAACAATTGTATAAAAAATTAAATCGTTACTGAGTTGAAGTTAATAATTTTATTAATAAAACTTTTCACAATAAATCGAATCATGGACTAGTTCAAGAAAGATTAGTTAGTATATTAATTGATAGATGGCAGATAAAAATAATTAAAAGAAATTAGAGGATTCTGATAAAGAGTAAATAGAATTTATAGCGTAGTGAAGTTTTTTCTAGTTCTATTTCGTTTTTTCCAAAGTTTATATTAGAATGTAGCTACGATTACGTTTTTCGATTGATTTAATAGAAAGCTCTAGTCATCAAAGTTTTAGATAGATGGCGACTATGTGACTGTTGCGTAATATTTACTTTTGTGATTTATTTCTTGAGTTTTTTTACTGATCTCTTGTCTCTGTCTAGTGTTATCGTCTCATTATATGAACTGTCAACTTTCGTAGCCATTTATTTACCACATTGAAGTTAATTATTTATATTACCAAAAATGATTCAACATTACTTAGTTATCTCCTACTCAAAATTTTAGTCCGAAAGGCATATAAACTCATCAATCCATGCCCACATATAAAAAACAACCAGAAATGCTATAAAGTTAATCTCGCCGTATCTATATAGTATTATAAATCGAAAAATTGAAAAGTAAAAGGTTCCACCTTCACAATGTGTTCCTACACTAGCGAATATTTCGCTGTAGAAGACAAAATTTGTACGTTTTTGGTGAAGATGTGGGTAGTTACGAGCTTTTGCAACATGTTTTTAAAAGTATTTTAAATAGATGAACTGACATGAGATAAAACATAAGCGTACGTGATTATAGTGATCAAGGGATTCCAGATAGTGTAGAGCTGTTTTTAACTCGTTAGTATACGAGGGTTGTTTCAAAAGTTTCAGGTCTCATCTTGGAGATGCCAGCACATATCGATATAAAATGAGCAATTTCAGCCATTTTGGACGCTTGGTTTCTGTTTGATAATTTGTTTCTGAAAGACAATGAATACTTTTATTATTCATGACGTCTATTTTTTAGATACATATAATAATTATTGTTTGAAAGACTTGAAACGAGACTGTTTTGGAAGAGAAACGATTATGAAAAAAATGTGCTCTAACAGGCAAGCAAAACATTTAATGAGATATCTGATAATATCAGTAATATAAAAAATTAAGGGTTGTTTCTATGAAACCTATATTTTAGTAATTCGAGTGGTGCTTGCTATGTGGAGATGCCAGGCTGTAGACGTGTGTTGGTAGCTGATTCCACAGACATCCACTTCTCTAATGAAAGGAGTCTCGATAAATTGCCGTTTTGGGGGTCTGCCTGTCGAAAAGTTCTTGTAGATACGGCTCTAGGTGGGACACCTCGGAAGACTATCTGCTGGGTAGTATCGGTAAAACAATGAGGTCAGCGACCTTTCTTCTATGCTCTAAATTATCCAAATTTTTGGGCAACTTTGGATCATCTATAAGTCTAATTGCTTCGTTCCGTATTGAGTTGATTATACTCAAGGTGTGCTTGAGTGCTGAGTTACAAATGTGCCAGCAAAAATGAACGAAACTGGGCCTAATAGAGGATTAGAAGCAGTTGCGGGATATATAATTTTTTGGACTCCCAGTTTTTGTGAAGCTGCCTCACGTGACTATGCCAGATCAACTCCAGGTATAGTTGGGGTGGTAGTTTAATAAAAATTAACACTGGGATATTGGAGGCAAGTTGTTTATAGCTTTATAGATGAAGATATTTCTAGGTTCCGTAAGCATTTTCCCAATACAATTATGTATACCACGTCTATGAATCTGAAATTTTAAAAGTTGGATATACCAAATTAATAACTGGCAATAATTCATTTCTAAAAATTTAATTATAATGGCGTGCCAAAGCTCACAAAAATGAATCATAAATCGTGTGATGAAGGTCCATGTAAAATAGTTTATTGTCTGTAAAATTTTATAGTCATCAAATTAATTATTCAATCGAAATTTTCCTAATTACCAGATATGGAGAGTTCAATAATTACTTCAAATGATAAAAATGAAGAAATTTTTTATAGTAAATTAATCTCTCTCTCTCTTTCTGTCTCTTTCTCTCTCTCTCTCTCTCTATATATATATATATATATATATATATATATATATATATATATATTAATATATTAGGAAATGCCACACCAGGACTGGAACGTCTGTAATGGGAAGAGACGTCCATAATTTTGATTATAAACGGTCGCTAATGTCAAATATCACTTGTCAAATATGTCATATGACACTATCTACTTCGAGAGATATTTACTTTTGCATCTTCACATTCTTTACTGATAAAATGATTTGTTAATACGTGAAGACCCGGTTTCCTCTATCATCACCAACCTCAATCAACTTCCCGTTGCGGTGGTAAATACCCCTTGGTCTCCAGGTCATAGTAAGAGAGTTTGGTCGCGGTGGATGGAAGTGAGTGGGTAAGGGTGGCGAAAATGTGGGAACATATATTTTTGTCCTTTTCTGATTTCTGTAAGGATCTCAAAATTTCTGGAATGGTCTAGAAAGTTTAAATTGTGTTTAACTATTATAGTCGATTTAGAAGTTTCTAGAAAGTTCAAAAAATTATCTGAAAAGTTCTAAAATTAATGCAAACTATTGTAATCGATTTAAAATGTCTCTAGAATGATCTAGAAAGCTCCAAAATGATTGTAATTTACTATGATCGATTTAGAATGTTTAAGAAAGCTCTAGAAACTTCTAGAATGATATAGAAAATTCTGAAATTATTGCAGCGATTTAAAATGCTCTAGAGAGTTCTAGAAATTTATCTGGAAAGTTCTGAAATATATATGAGTGTTATTATTGATCTTAATCGAAATGATGTTCATCTAAATACTCTAGATTGATCTGGTACTGCAAATTTCGGTGACTGATGGTATATAAAGCAAAATTTAATTAAAAAAATTATCCTTATATCTTTTTTACACTATTAAATATGCGATGTGTTTCAAACCGACCAACGCCATGTTTCACTGCTAGTTTTTATATAAAATGCGCATATAAGTTATTACCAGATATTTTAGTGTGGATAGGAGATTAATTCCTTGAACAGTGATTCTATTTGTATCATAGCCAGATTTATTTTTAAGGAAACCCAATAATGCAAATTGAAAACCAGTACCAGCGACACCAGTATTCCAATAAAGTTTTTCATGTTTTTCTTGATTATTATTATTCATTTAAAGTTGAATATTTAATTTTTCTTTCTTCGTTTACAATGACGACGTGGCGGCCACAGTGAGGGATAACTAAGCGTGTTTGAAATGAACCACCCGTACTACCTTCGTATGTAAGATCGTGCGATACAGCACACAAGATGGCTCACGCATAAGGCAGATAGTCCACGAGGTGTTATAAACAGATACACTAAATGGCTGATAATGGACGTGACAGTTGATGCTTTGACAGTTGGCAGATGACATAACTTCCTTTAAATATTCGTCTTATTACTTATGTCTTTCAAATGACGGCTTCCCTGCTCAATAATTAGATGTAAAAGACGCATTAGTGGAGCCTAACATTTGATCTAAGTATTATTCAATTATCACTAATTAATGTTGAGTCAAAAGCCTTTACAGCTTCATGCGAAGAGGCCGTCACCTACGTGTATTCTTCGTCGTGCGGGTTTCTTCGAAACACGTCAACAAAATTAATTTTATGAAACGAAATCTTATTTACTATTCTCTGTGCAACGAAATCAAAATATATAATATAATTATTATATTTTAAACGCAACTACGACAAAATTTGAAACTGAAGAAAATCTTTGTGGAAGATTCTGTATAGCATCTTGCGGGTGGTTCAAGTTCAATGCGCATCAAGGTCTATCAAGGACGTCACTGGTTTCCATGATACTTGTTTGCAACCTACTTCTTTAGATCAGTCAATGGAAGTTAATAATTCGAATAATTAATATGGAAAGATGTAATTATTGAACTTCTTAATTCAGGGTTTTTTAAAAAATATTTCTCGTGACAAATTCCCTGTGATAAATATTTCATGTAATATTGAATATAGCACCAATCATCTGAATAACGAGCATAAAATAAAATTAGAAACTATTTTATTACATTGGACGTCAGTCAAGTTGTTTTGAAAAATGTTTCAAAGTCAGTTTCGCTTTGTTGTAAATTTTTTGACTTCATCAAATATGTCAAGAATTATGTTGAGTAACTGGTCTATTTTCTGCAAGTTTCGCATAATAAAATAAGTTGCAAATTAAAGCAGAACGACTCAGCGTCCAATGGAGCTCGTCCCACAACTCCAATAAAACGAAGGTATATATACAGCAGAGTTAGAAACATAAATTGATGATTCGTTTAGAGGTGGGTTTCATAAACTATAAAGTCAAATCGAATCAGGTTTTGAAATAGATTTCGAAACGTACTTTATAGGAATTTATTAGCTTCTTGGAATCTATTCTTTAAGCTAGAAGAGCGCCTTTTAAGTTTTAGAAATATGAATATAAATCAATTCTACCATTTTATGAGGATTTTATGAGTTAAAGATAGTTATTTATGCGTCAAGTAAAAAAAAATATTTAATACAAGCCACGGAAAATTATCTGCAGTTGGGTACACTTTTTGAGTACAATATTTTTGTGAAAATCAAAGACGTATTTTATTTAGAGCAGTGTAGAAAAATAATGTCTTAATACGTTATTATTCAATGTTATCTGTTGATTTACTTCTCTAAATGTACTTGTTTATAAACATTTCGTAATATTGAGTTTTCTACGTTTCCCTTCGACGATTCTCTAGGATTTTTTAAATGCAGAAAATTTCCCGTTCAAAAATTGTATTTTCTTCCGTTTTTTTTCTATAATACAGAAATTCTCTTCAAATTTTTCTTTTGTCTTGGTATTTAGCATACATTTCCACTGTCAACTATCCTAGCTTTAATGATTCCAAAGCCAAGTTTATGGTTTTTATTCAGTCAACTACATAAGGTTTTAAACATAAATCACTGGATGAATTATGTCATAATTCTAGATACAGTTTTATCGTTCCCAACTGTTTTATATCAAAGTACCCACTCAAATATCATATTTTATTATCTCTTACAATACCTGATAACATTTTAAAGAGATTTTACGTATCTATAAAGGCTTGAAAATCAAATTCCATACGTATATAATAAATGTTTTTTGAGATTCTTTATCATGTATTTATTATTGTTATTTAAGATAATATTTGTAAACGCAATAACAGTGAAGTCGTAAGTACCTTTTTTAATATTAATTACAAAGTTTTAGTACTTTTCTATTTGGTTGAAATGAGGAAATGCAGTAATCGTTCCATAGACGATGCACAAAATTAACTTTCTGAATAAAATAATCTCGTTACACAACAAGCATGAATTTCTACTACTTGTTTTCATTTAACGATATCCTAGCAACTAGCTTTGGATTGCCTATTTACAGGGTGTTAAAAAAAGTGATAGATCTCTAGGATTGATAGAAAACTGAAAAATATTTTTCTGCAAATACTCGCAACATTGTATCAATATTTTAAACAAGTATGTTATGAAAGCTAATACATCCAATGTATTTTCCAGTTTTCTGTATATCCTAAAGACGAAATCATCTTTTTTTTTGAAACACCTTGTATGTGGGACGAAATATTTATCTGTAACTTTTGGGAAAAACCACTCGCGGTCAAAATAAACTTCAGGATCAGCCTAAAAAGCAGAAAAAACTTCCTAAAAAGAAGTTTTAGCTTAGCGCCTTTCGAAAAACTTTCGATTTGCGAAACTGGGGCAGAAAATTCAAAATCTATATCTAAATCTAAAGAATATAGTTGAAAAATTAAAAAAATGGTACTCAAATATTCTGAGAAACAACAAATGAAATGAAAACCGTAACAGTCTCAGAGACAGGATAAAAGACTAGAAACAGAACAAAACAGAAAATCAGAAAATGAAACAATAGAAGTTGACGGAATAATAAATAAAATGAGAAATAGAAAAGCACCTGGCAAAAATGAAATGAGCATAGAGCTGATTAAGTATGGAGGAATCAATCTTCATGACAGAAAATAGCAATTAATTAGGAAAATACGAGAAAGGGCGAAAATCGAACAAATTATCAGTATGCAAAGGAAAGATATAAAAAAAATTAAGTTTAGCAAGTTGATTGATTGGGGCGAAGTGACGAAATCTATAGCATAGAATATGATGAAATGGAATTTCGGTGGTAGAAAAAGCTGCATTAACTTAACATAGTACGAGTAAGAAACAGGCAGGAAAAGACAGAAAACAGGAAGTTGTGGCTGGAAATGAGTCGTTGCAATAAGAGTTAAACATTTTTCCAGCGGAACGCTATTAGAGAAATTTCATTAATTGGCTGGGAAAGAATTTGAAGCCCGATTAAGCTGTCCCCATTAAATGAGAATTCTGGAAACGGTACTCTATAAATTTGTGCAGGCTTTGGTCTGCCGATACGTGAAATTTATGGAAAATTGTGATTTATTAATAATAATCATGGTATTTAGGAATTGAGGATTTCGTTGTATTCTTTTTGTAATCCATCTACTAAATGTAACGCGCTGATGATAACGTAAAGAATGTAAAAGAACTAGATGTAGTAAGCGTATGTACTTTTCTACATATTTAGTCAATAATTTGTGTCAAAATTACCCTTTGCCTATTCCAAAATACAATCAACATGATCGCAAATATTTTCCCGTTTTTTTTCTCAATTTGTATGAAGCCTATCCATGCACAGATAAACTTTAAAGTTGCATTATCAATTATGATTCGAACCAATAATTTTCCTCTATAACTATTGTAGACGGGCAGTATGAAAATATTGAATTGCTAAACGCCGACTGAGATCCCGCAGCCGCAGACTGATAGAAACGTTTCTTAGTTTATGAAAAGTCCTCGTATTATATAAATATCGATTCAAATATTGATTATTTACCTTTTACAATCAATAAATAAATCAAACTTACGACGTTTATTTTCTTTTTGCAGTATGTCTGATGATTATGTCATTAACAATAAAAGATTTCCTGTTGACTTTATGTTCGGTGTAGCAACATCTGCGTATCAAATAGAAGGTAATAAAATAATATTTTCGACTTATTAAGAATATTTTATTTTATTATTCGAAGAGGTCACTTCGAAAACTTTACTGTTATATGATAATCGAAACATATGATTAGCTTCCCTTATTAAAAGATTTGTGAAAGTTGACAGAAAATAAAAACAGTAAACAATCTAATGAATATTGAGTGAACATCTGTAGGAGGTGCTAGCAGGTGGAAAAATCCATTATAATTACTCATATTATGAACATTCAATCATCCACGCACCTTTATAATGCCACTTCTTTTTTTTTTAATGAATATAAACACCATAGACACTCATACGAACAATACAATGGAATATATAATATCTATCTCAGAAAGGTCTCCAAAATCTGGTGAGTGATGGCTGCAAGATTCAGCTCGTTTGGGTACTCGGCCACTAGGATTCGCAACGGAGCGGACTAACTCGCCAGACCTTGTTGTAGCTAAAAGTATTCCTATCGTGTTTCCCTACGACAAAGAGGGCTTCGTAGAGATGGTTGGTGAAACCTGGCATGAGATAAGCGAAGGCACACATAGATGGACCTAGTGCGCCTCACACCAAACAACTGATCCATGTAAATAGTCGCGAAATCCGATTAGTGACCGGACTTTTAACCAGACACGGACGCCATCTCCACACCATGGGCATTACGGAAAATTCAGAGTACTGCTGGTGCATAGAGGAGGATAATACTACAGATCTCGGCATCTGCGAGTGTCCAGCACTCACAGGAACGTGGTTTCACGATTTTGAATAAGATTACTTATCGAAATTTCGGCCTTCGTGCCTGCTTAGATGTAATAATTATCAAATATCGAAAACTCCCATTTAATAATTCATTACTCCTCCGATTCATTCCGGGGAGTTTCCTATCACTACGATCTTATCCGATCGATGGGAATCTTCGTTGCTTGCTCTGTTTCCTATTCCCATGGAAAGCATCTATAATGGAAACATTTTCAGCCGACATTTAACAAATGGTCAGAAATAGGATCTATTCGCTACACCTACTGAATTTCCTACTATTCTTTACTTATTGGCAGACATTCTAATAGGTAATCCGTTTCTTTTTGTTCTCGGTCTTCTCGCTGATGGTCGTGGTTCAAATTTCATTTGCATTTGAAGCCTTGTAGTCTTTTTTGGTCAGTTGTCGAATCTTCCGGTGGTATGGTCCAAATCTTCTTCTGGTCGACTTCTCGGTAGATCTGCTGGGTCTCAATGCATCAAAAGATCCTCATATTTGCTTTATGCTGATATTCTGCTGGGTTTCGAGCTCCATGAGGATAAGAATGACCCTGATGAGGTGAAGCTTAGATCTTCATGCACAGTCGTTTTGTCCAATCGATAGACGATGAGGTCCTTGGTATAAAACGACTCTCACGTATTTGGCTCTCCTAGTCAAGAGTTTCTTCTCTCGCGAACCTCGTTTTTTTTTAACTGCTTGGGTCTTCTCAGTATTTATTCTGTTCTTCCACGTTATACACCAGTTCGTGATTTTGTACATGAATTTCTAAAGTCTTCAAATTACCATCCTTAATGAAGTATTCCTGGTAGCGAGAGTTTTGTTGACGTATAATGCCATCAGAGATATTTGCCTTGTTGATGTTGTAGAACACAGGGGAGGTAGTTGCTAATCCTGAGTTCGATCCAGAATCTTCTTGAATAGTAGGTCCTCGTGTCTGACAGAACAAGGGTTTGATGATATCCAAGAAGATGATGACTTTAAAACTTGGGTGGCAAATTCTACTATCTTCAGGTTATAGTTTTTGATTTGTTTTTTCATTGGTTTCTTAATCGGTTATAACTCACTGGCGGTGAGGATATGGACTATAAAGGATACAATTTAGTCTTCATGTTTATTGGGTTTTTAGATTGGAAAAATAATTTATACAGATAAATTAGGTTATCAATAAAAAATATCAAAAGCAGTATTTTCATTAAATTGGGAATTATTTTCAGGGGCTTGGGATGAAGACGGTAAAGGCGTCAGTATCTGGGATCATTTCACCCACACAAACTCTTCTGTTATAAAAGATAAAAGCAACGGAGACATATCTTGCGATTCGTATCACAAAATTAAAGATGATGTCGCTTTATTGAAAAACTTAGGTGTTAACCATTATAGGTTTTCGATAGCTTGGACCAGAATTATACCAAACGGTGAATTACATTATTTTGGTATTTTAAATATTATTGAGAAAATTTATTTAAGGTTTTCGAGGTGATGTTAATCAAAAAGGAATCGAATATTATAAAACTTTGATAAAAGAATTGAAAGATAATAATATAGAACCGTTGGTTACATTGTACCATTGGGATTTACCACAATTTTTACAAGATTTGGGTGGTTTTTTCAGTGATTCTTTATCTGTATGGTTCGCCGAATATGCAAGGTGAGTAAAAAAAATATGTCATGTTTTTGAGTCTATTTAGAGAAAATAGTTGTGATAAATAAGTTAGACTATAATATTTTGAATCAAATCATGTAATAGATAATCAACATATCTTCTTTTGCATACTATAATGTGTCTTCTTCTTGAAAAAAAATAATTTGGATCTTGATTCTTGGGAAATATTCCCACCATATTAAACGCAGGTTTAATATGTTTAAATTAACACTGTTAATGTTGTGACTTTAGTCTGAAGAAACCTGTTTACACCCTTAGATCATTTGTGCTGTCCATTTGGGACTCGTGACAGGGTCGGGTTACAAAGATTTGCAAGTAATTTACAAGTAATTTCAGTCATATTAACATGTCTAAACATATTTCGTGATAGTTTAAGAACCCACATATACTTTGCCGCGACTATCCCGATCAGTTTACGAAGTTTGTATTGTTTAGAACGAGATGCAACAGGCACGGGGCTGCCTAATATTTCTCCAACTATGGGTGGGCAATTAAAAACCGTCGTACTCGGATTATATAACAGCTTTATTGAAAAAACAAAAGGAGACCTAAGAAACACGTAGTAATTATTTCCAGATTCATAAGATTCCTAAGACTAAAATTAAAAAAGCGAATTTTTTTCAAATTTACCCAATTAAGTGGCACTTTATACACGATAATGGATTTCTTCAATAAATTTTTAGCATTTTTATTCACAAGATTTAAACTAAATCTTAATTTAAGAGGTAGGGGACAGTGGAAACCCAGTAATGAAAAAATGTTTGTCCGGTTCTGCTTAGTCGATTATTATAAACTTGATGTTCTTTAAATGACTTTTTGATTTTCTTTTCTCTTGATAAATTTTTCATATCATCTTGTCGGTGGTCGTCGTGGTGGTCGGGATGTATGGGTTTTTCTTCCTTTACAATTTGGCGGTCTTACTGAAATGTTTAAACTACCTACAAAATTTTTGAATTTTCAATAATTTTTTTCTCAAAGAAAACGAAATATTTGGTATTTGATATTTTGTAATTATTATGGTGTAGTATAATTAATTGGTACTAACATTCTCATATAACTTCCTTATAGAGTTTGCTTCGAAGCTTTCGGTGAAGATATTAAATATTGGGTTACTTTTAACGAGCCCAAATCAATTTGTAATAATGGATATGGTAATGGTAGATCAGCTCCTGGTATTTATAATCCTGGTATTGGTGAATATATTTGTATTCACAATCTTATTAAGGCCCATGCTGCAGCTTATCACGTGTATGATAAAGAATTTAGGGACAAATATCATGGTAAGCAAAAGTTTGAACAAAAAAGACTGAATACCAAATTTTTCACCGAGGTTTTGATTTCATCTGTTGAATTACTAAGAGTTTTGATGTTTAGATGGCCAGTGAGGTGTACCAATGTATATTTTGATGACAAAACATAGATGGAGAAACCTTCTCAGGTTTCAAATTAGATGAGCTAGGCCATACAACTACTTTGACTTATTGACCTAAGGCTGTGGGTGCAAACATTCGTACTGTTTGTTTCAATTTAATTATTTGCACTTTATTCTATGCAACAATGATTACTACACTACATTTGCACATTTCATATAAATGAATCAGCACTCAGTCGGCTCGCTTTTTGTTTTTAAATGTTGCATTTAATTATAAAATACTGTATCTGGCGGTTGCCTTTTTTTTTATTTTTCAAGTATAGTTGTTTCAGAATATACTTTCTTACTTTAGTAAGCGAAAACTTGTTGCCGTTTTTGCATTTCAGAATATTTGGTTGCCGATTTTCTTGATTTTTCTACTACATTGTTTCTTTACATAAAGTAAGTTTCCTTTGGATATTTGCAGATATGACTAGGGACGTTGGGAGTTTTTTCAGTTGTCCAATAGAGAATACCACTAACTTTCCTTAGAACGTTTATGCTTTATCAAAGTAGTTTCTATGTCCAGTTGGAGAAATAAGAAAGAAACCTCATCGATTTTTCCACACTTGGGGTCTCACTTTGTGCTTCTGATTTCCCACTCAGTTTTACGAGAGTAAAGTATTTCAAGGGCTACTTTGCTTTCGTTGTTGGCTTAGAAAATAGAAAGTTCTGAATCAGCTTGGTCCTAGATCATATATAATTCCTTTCCTTACTTGTCCAATGAGCCTCAGAGGCATCCGTGACCATATTAATGGATACCTGACACTTTTCTAGAATATTTTGATGTTCAGTGTTTCATACTGTAACCATTGTGTGTTTTGAATGGTAAACTTTCCGGGGAATTCAAACTAAAATGAACTTTTCAGGTAAAGTGACCTTGGTACATAGTGTAAGTTACTGTCAAGCTAAAACTAATAGTTCTGAAGATATTGAAGCAGCTGAACGAAATATATTGTTCAATGTAAGTGTTGTATGATGATGTAAAACAAAATATTTCGTGATAGTATAGATGGTTTGTGTTAATTTTCAAAAACTTTTAATATGAAGCTATAAATTGATTTTTATTGTCAGTTAGGATGGCTGGCAGATCCCATACATTTTGGGGATTATCCCGAAGTTATGAAAAGTAGAATAGCCATGCGTAGTAAAGCTGAAGGTTTCATAAAATCGCGTTTACCCGAGTTTACCGAAGAAGAAAAATCTTTAAATAGACATACTTCAGATTATTTTGCCATAAATTCTTATAATTCCTATTTCGGTTATGCCATAGACGAGCCCCCAATTGTTTTGCCACCAAGTATAGATAACGACACTGCGGTGGGGGTAACTTTTGAAAAAGCAGGGGTGAGATACAACGTTCGAAATTAAAAAAAATATATTCTAATAGTTTTATTTTTTCTAAAAGGATGGTTCTTTTGGGATGGGAAAATTATTATTATGGATAAAAGATAGATACGATAATCCCGATATGATAATTACTGAAAATGGTTTGATGACTGAAACCGAAACGTTGGAAGACGACGATAGAATAAGTGTGGTTAGAGTAAGTGGACAATACTTTTAAAATTATTTTATGAGGCCACAAATCATACCAAAATGAATATTTTATCCCTCAAAAGCACAGGAACCTGCGCAAATTTATCGAATGAAATTTATTCAACATTTTAGAACTGTTTGAGTCGATTTAGAGATGTTATGGATGAAGTAAAGTTATTAGGTTACACACTGTGGAGTGTCATGGATAATTTTGAGTGGACGCGTGGATATACGTAAGTAAAATATACGTAAAAATGATGGATTCCGTAATATTGTTGATTTGGGGTGGTCTAACAATTTTTATACTTTTGTAACTGGTCTAGGTGAGGAACCGTGTGGAGAGGAAGTACGATTCCTGGTTTGTTGGTAATTTAGTGTCAATGAAAGGTACCAATTAGACAATATTAGTGTATATTGAATCGAATTATGATTTAAAAACAAAGTAAGGACAGCTTGTATGTGCATGTCAATGAACAAATTCGCATATTTTGCATTGGGAAAAACCCTAAATTGGAGCACCAAAGATCTTCATATCTTCACAAAGTGACGGTTTGTGTTCAAAGGGCACAATGGGCTAACAAAAATAGAGCATGGGTGCAGAAATACGCCTCAATCTGCGAACTAGTGTTCACACGTGTTTAAATGAGCAAATTGATAACTCGCAATGGAGATATCTTCTACAGTCCAGACTTATTTCCATTTTATTTCTTTTTATGAAGATTTGCTAGAAGGTGTTGTATGGAAGAGTTTAAGAGTTCTAGGAACGCCAGTGGCGAGAAGGTGGTAATTCATTTTACGTACACATTTGTTTGAATACAATGTGGCCATTTCAAAAAGCAGTATTCTTGGTTAGCTAACGTAAATCTAACCTATCGTTAAATCTATTTCTAGGAGCATTCCAGTGGGGATTATTCTGCATCATTTGCTCATAACCTTCTTTTTGACTATTTTGATCATTTTTTTGCAATTTTCGAGTCGTACGGTTTGGTGATTTGTGGTTTGACTTGTTGTCTTGATGAAGAAAACAATCATTTGCCCATTTTGAGGCCTTTGACTCTGTACAACGACTCGCAAACATTTTAGTACCTTATTGTCAAATTCACGATTAATATGACCTTGATGTTTGACCAGAATTTTTAAGGCGACGACAATCCTAACGAGAACTAGAAATTTTTGATTGGTGTACCCAAAATCATGTAACCGTCTAGTAACCGTTTTTCCATTCCTTGCGAATTGAAAGACGATTAACATCTTATTCAATAAAGAATATTTTCACTGATTAGTTTCGGTAGCTAATCATCTTTTGAAATATTTTGCACGGAACTGTACAAAATGATAAATTCTTCACTAAGCTCTCGTATAATCAATTGTAAATTTGAATAAAGAACTTTGTCCCCTAAATACAGATTTTCATAGTATTTTCTGATGAAATCTCGTAGGATTGATGTATTTGTTACAGAGCAAAGTATGGCATTTATCACGTAGCCTTCAACGATCCAAATAGAACGAGAACTGAGAAGAAATCAGGAGCTTGGTATAAAGAATTGATTAAAACAAGATGTTTAACAAATGAATGTGTTGAATAATAATAGTGGATTAATAAATATTTTAATAAACCAATAAATGTTTGTCTGTTCTATATCTTTTTATTACACAAAAGTACTTTATATTAGTAAATTTCCGGGTATATACTTAAGTTGAAACCATATGGAAAACTTCTTTATTAGTGGTTTAATGATAAAAAGTTATTCTTGATAAAAAATTCTGCATGGTCCAAAAGCTGAAATGCAACCGTCAGATATTAATTTTTTAAAGCAGTATACGAGGTTTGTCAAAAAATTTGGATTTTGTTCAAGAGTAATTCAGAAAAATGCCATTTACTATGAAAACTCAGGTTTTGTGATTATTTACTATTATAAATTATTCTGGCTGGATACAATTTATCTCTCTTACCTGTTAAAAATATGATAACCTTTCTATTTATTACAGTTTTTGAATAACCTTGCAATTTACATACGTAATGAATGCATAATAATTATTTATTGTAGAAATTGAAAAATCCATACAAAGAATATTTATTAAAAAGAAACAAACATAATTAAATATTAATTCAATATCCTACAGCTTCGACATATCCACCTTCTCTTTGTAAACATTTAATTGTTCTTTTGTCAAATTCCTTATATTATTTTCTGTATCATATTTGGAGTAATTTTTTGGCATTTTTCAGAAATAATCCTTTTCAAATGGTCTACATCATCTGTTTTAAGTAACCCCATAAAAAAATCAAGTAGAGTCAAATCAACGGATCTAGGAGGCCAAAAAATATCTGAATACCTGTGAATCACCTTCCCATTAAACATATTTTCAAGGAGTACTCTAACTTTTAATGTATTATGGATGGAAGCACCGTCTTGTTGGAACCAAATTGTCATACGTTCTTGTAACGGAATAGTCCGGTTAAATTAGACCAAAAAATAAGAGTGAAGCTACATAAATTCCCATCAAGCTGAAAATCAGTGAAGTTATTTAAAATGCAATTGAAAATAAAATTTGAATGTTCCGTGTATAAAAAAATTTTATTTAAGGTTAAAGGACAAACAAATGAGTTTTTCACGATTATCAGCAAAACGGTAAGTTTTATCATAAAAATACTTCAGACAAAAATTGTAGATCATAAAATTATCCACAAAAAACGTATCAATACTTTTTTTTCTACGAACCACCATTTCTGAGATATAACAATTCAAAAAGCTGTAATAGTTATGATGTTTACTGTAGTATTTAATGGCTATAATGATTGCACGAGAAATACCAAAGCTGCAGAACAAAATCGTCGTACTTTAGCAATATCTTCGTCAATTGATAATTTCTTACAAAAACTCATAATAAGTCTCGGTTCATTTTAATGTTGTAAGAAAAGTTTACTGATGAAACTGGTTAAACCGAAAACTTACTTACAACTTTTTGAATCGTTATATCTCAGAAACAGTGACTTGTAGGAAAAAAAGTATTAATGCGTTTTTTGTAGATAATTTTATGATCTACAAATTTTGTCCAGAGTATTTTGCTGAAAATTGCGAAAAACTCATTTTTTTGACCGTAATTTTATTAGAGTTCAAATCGATAATAAAAATTGCGACCTGGATGTTGGATTAAAATTTATAATTTTTGTAGAAGCTATTTAATTAAGTCTGATCGATTTTTAAAATTTACATGATTTGAGTTTAACTCGGTTTAAACCAGGATGGTTTTTATCTTTAATTAGATTTCACATTTTAGTACGAAAGGACCGAATAAAAACAATAATTTTTATATTTTGATTTAAAATAATTATTTTTGCAGATTAGTGCAATAGATTTAGAATTTTTGAATGTAATTTATACAGGGTCATTTATAGGAATAAAAAAATAATAAATAAAAAAATGAATATTTACTTTAAGAAAGTTTTATTGGAACAGAAAAACAGAAACAGCCTCAATTCTTTGCAGCATGTCTACATCAATCTGGGTGACGTATCGACGAATTGCAATCTTTAGGTTTTCCAAAGTACGCGGTTTAACAATATCAAATTTTCATTTTCTTCAAAAATGGCATTTGTCGACAAAATTGTAATCGCTGCTGGGAATCTTGCTCTTTCAACTGCTGCACGACGGCTATCTTGTAAGAATGGAAGTTTAGATCTGTGTGCAGAATTCGTCTTACCGTATTTGCGCTCATTTGGAGTGCTGCTGAATGTCTTTGAATAGAGCGGCGTGGGCTTCAGACAAAGGCTTCCCTTACTCGTTCAATGTTCTCCGAAATGCTAGCAGTTCGTTGGGGATCCGGTGGTTTTTTATTGAATATTGATTCAGGTTGTTTACCCATCGCAATATTGTGTTTCGAGAAGAAACTCTTGCATTACGATGGATATCAAACTGACGGCGGAAAGATCTATAAACAGCAGTTACAGATTCGACTTTTTGTACAAAACTGTCATACGCGTATAAGCGTTGTTCTAGGCTCCATCTCAATGACTGAAATGCAAATGCTATGAACAAAGGTAACCTTTGATACCAGTCACGTGTCCCTCCCACTATGAGTTCCTGTGTACAACCCATTTCAAAAACATCCGGTTCCCGTGAATTACCCTGTATTACACGGAAAATATTATAATAATAAACGGGATTAGTTAATAATCACAAAACCCGAATTTTCATAATTAATAGCTGTAATTGCATGTTTGAATATAACTTTTAAATCAAAACATCTTTATTCTATAACATTTTTCTGAATTTAAAAAAAAAAGTTACTTTACTCTTTTACAAAATTCATATTTTTTACCAAACCTCGTATATTGCTTCGGAAAATTGATATCTGACAGTTGCATTTTAACTTTTGGACCACGCAGAATTTTTTATCAGGAATAAATTTTTTTCATAAAACTAATAGAGCAGTTTTCCTTATGGTTCCAACTTAAGTAGACACACTGTATGTAAATATCTACGTACCGTTATGATTCAACTGTTATGGATGTGGCGTTACAATGGCAATGCATCCTTGCATTTTGTAATATATAAATTAGGGCCATCATGCAAATCTAACAGCAACTGATCACCTGTCAACTTATAAAAGGCTTTACAAGCATTAGCGCGAATATAAAGTTTTATTTAGAGGTAATATTCGTAATAATTCTCCATGTCTGTACGCACTCAACCTTATCCTAATTTTCTGTTTGCAGCTTTGGGATTTGAGCGTGAAAAAAGCTTCCGAAAGAAATGAGAACTTAAGGGTGTCTATTAAGTAAGGGGATGTATTGATTGATTGATATCTAGCAATAAATTAATTGAAAAAAGATGTCCACCGAAATTGTGAAAATCGAAAAATTGGAATATCGAGCAATCATCAAGTACTACCTGTATATAAAAGGGTTAAGTGGTAAGCAGATTTACGAAGATATGCTTAGTACCCTTGGTGATCAATGTTCTTCGCATGTGACCGTGAAAAATTGAACTGTAAGCTTCAAAAGAGGTAAATTTTCCAATGAAGATTATGATCGATCGGAAAGGCCAGTTTCTGTGTCAGTCCTCGAAAATATCGATGCAGTTCATGACATGATTTTATCAGACCGTCGAATTTCATACGAACGCGATTATCATATAGTTCACGTCAATTTGGACATGAGAAAAATTGCTGCAAAACGGATCCCCAAATGTTTGAATTTTGACTAAAAGCGTGCAAGGATTGAAGCATCGCGTTCGATCTGTGCTCGATTTGAAAACGACGTAGACTTCTTAAACCAAATTGTTACTATGGATTAGACTTGGGTACATTTCTATGATCTAAAAACAAAGTAACAATTGATGAAATGTCGACACTCAGGTTCTCCAAGACCTAAGAAGTTTCGTGTCCAAAAATCTACTGAAAAAGTTCTTGTTTCAGTTTTTTGGGATTACCATGGAGTAATCATGATTGATTTTTTGGATAACTGGAGATTTCTATTCGATATTACTGACTACTGTACGCGAAAAAAATAAAAAGAAAATACGTAGAAAGCTATCCAAAGGTGTTTTGTTTTTGCCCCTGCACACAAATCTCATGTTGCCATGCAAAAAATTCGTGATTTAGGTTTTGAATTACTAGAACACCCCCATTATTCACCAGATTTGGCTCCGTCCGACTATCATCTCTTTCCTCAACTGAAAAAAAGTTTAAAAGGTCGTAAATTTTCTTCCAACGAGTAGGTAATAAAAGCTATGGAGGTCTGGTTTTCAGAGCAAGAAGCAACATTTATTTTTAGAGGTCTGGAGACCTTGCAGGTTCGCTGTATAAATGTATCCAATTAAGAGGAGAATATGTTGAGTAATAAAATATTTTGACATTGAAATTTTGTTTGGTTCTATAGTAGGCTAAGAATTTTTCAATATATCCTCGTCATATAAGTTTTCATAAGTGAAAATTCCTTCGTCTCAGTTTAAATTTGTCATAACTTGTCTTTAATTCTATAAATTGTGGAAATTGCTTTAGTTTCTTCGAATAAAAAAGTTTAAAGCAGTCGTAGCAGTAAGGAAAAATGTAAAATTGAAGAGGAAAACGCACTTAATGTAAGAATAAATCCTTAGTACTCAGGTTGTCCACTTGCGTGAGGTATTTAGATTAGCAGGGAAACAATAAAAAACTATTCTAGTACCAGAACTTGCCAATTATCGGATCTTCTAAAACACCCATATATCGTTATTTAACATATTATTACTTGTTCTGAAAAATGAATTTATCTAAACAACCCGAACATGATAAATCAGTGGTTAGATAAAGGACAATTACGAGAATCCTTCACAAAGAAAGGTCAATTCCAGCGAAAAGTCTGGTGGAACTATGGAAGATATCATTCCAGATGATCAAGCTATCAATGCTTATTTATATAGGTCACAGCTGATGCGAATGTATGAGGTTTTATCAGAGAAATATGCATATTAATTAACTGAAAGCGGTTTCTCTGACAAGACAATTCTAAACCACATTCTGCGAATGTTACGACGAATAAGATCGAAGAATTTACCAATTCGGACCTTGAACCGCCATATTATTCAGATCCATGACGAAGTCTTGTGTGGGAATGAAATAGGTTAAAGTTACAGAATTCTATGTACTAACTAATTTAAGAAAAAAAATTGAAAGAGAAAATTACAAAATAGTAACAATGAATCTCACTATTACCAATAAAAACCTGTTAAACTGTTGACAGTGCCGCTTCAATGGATATATGAAGACGTGCAGATTCTGTTACATAAAGGACTTCTCTCGAAATGTGGGAAACTCCAGAACACCTTGGTGTGTATGAAATTAAAGATGAAGGTCTTTGGTAACTGAAGCCCTACGACATTCTTGTTAATTATTCTTTAACTGTGATCTATTTCTTTGGTGTTTATGATTGCAGTTGGTGCCACTTCACCTTGTAAGAGCATTTTCATACTCTAGTCAAAAGTAACTTTGAAGGTTATGAAAATATTAAAATGAAACGTAGTACGTTCTGATCGACAAAATATTTATCTCCCACCGTGACCACGATTCTAAGAATTCTTCGAATATGTGCAAAAAGTATTTGAATGACTTGGAGGGGAAGAATGTACTAAAAGTAATTATTTAGCCGCCACAATCGCCCCATTTTAATCCAATCGAGTGGACAGGAAGTCAGAAAGCAATGTTTTACTTCAGATCTTTGGAACATTCTGAAAAATAGACGAGGATTATTTGTCGAAATTATTACAGAGAATGTCAAAATTGTGAACCGATATAATAAAGACAAAAAGCGGTAGCTCTATTATTGATATATGATATTAGTATTTACGTTATTTAAATATTTCACGAAATTTAAATCTAAAACACCAAAAAATAAAAGAAGTAATATTATATATCAAGTGCTTTGTACTAATTGTGACGCTGTCTACATAGGGCAGACATCTCAATATTTAGAAAATATACTAAGAGATCATTAATACGACAAAAAAAAATAAAACTGCGTTAACGCTTGAAATTTCATCAAAAAAACATAAATTCAATTATAAAGATTCAAAAATTCTTGAAACAGAATCTAATACACGAAAAAGAGAATTTTCAGAAACGGTTCACATTCATAAAAACGAAAAAGCTATTGATAATAAAAAAGATCTAAGTCAAATTTCGAAAATAAAACTACAAATGATTTGATTGATTAAGTACTGCTACATATTTAAGATGTAAAGACTAAGGAAAAATTAATTTTTCTTATTAAAACATTTTCTATTTTAATGTTTATGATGTAGGTGATCTATTGATTATTATAAATACGAAATTGTGAGTGTCAATATCATATTTTGATAAAGACTTAAATAAAAGTCGAAACGTCAAATTTTATCTTCCAAAAATTATTGAAAAAAAACTAATTTTAAAACAGAAGAGACTTAAAATCAAGAACATTTAGATATATTAATACATTCTTATTTATATAAGTTTTTAAAAATATAAATATCAAAATGGATGGTGTTGTTTATTTGTTGTGTATACCATTATAAGGTGGGTAAAAATTTTTGACCGGTAGTATATATGAAACCGTGCAGTGTATGAAATCCTATTGCCTTGTCATTGGAGATCTAGAGAAATGAGGTTGGGATTTACCGAAAATTATGAGTGATACGATAGAAAGAAAGCTACACATGAAGAAATTAACAAAAACATTAATGAAAATAGTGAGGAAAATGAAACAAAATGTAAGTATGATTCTTCCACAAAGTTATCAGTTTCTGAGATGGATTATAAAGAAAATATAAATTTTTTTCCCACTATAAAAAGTGTGGGTACTCGACGCGCTAGCATTTTCGCGTGGCGTGCATTAAACACTTAATTTTCTCACTTGTTATAGTTCATAACTGTACGCCTATGCACCTACATTTATCTATTATTAAGTATTGGCATTGTTGACGATGCAGAAACTACACAGGAATGCAACTGTCGGCACAACATCGTTCTATGTCAAAATGTAGCGAGAGACTTTGTACGATCATTATTCAAAAATACTACGAGAACCGATTACAGACTTCTGCATAAAACTAAATACTTATTCAGTGGAAGATTAGATTATGATAATCACATTAATTAATTTTTTAATCAAAGTAAGCTGGTACAACTATAATCAATAAAAACGATTAAATTATAACATTTACCACATAGAATATAAAGTAATTAGCCTTTAAAAACTTTCCTAAAATTACTACACAAAAGAATAAGGCCCAAATGTAAAAAAGAGTTTGGTCACAGTCAGCGCTAAATATACTGTTAGGAAGGTAGATTGAACAGAGAAGGGACGTGGATATGTATAAGGCATTTGATAGAGTACAACATCTATAATAAACAAATATATTGAGGAATTGATGAGGAAGATCTATGGGTTATGAAGAATTTATGAGAATTCATATCGGAATCAGACCACAAACCAGACAAATATTTACATAATGAGGAGTTAGGTAAGTCTGTATTTTGACTCAAAGAGCCAGCTAGATCCAGATGTGGAAATTAAATGAAAAACAATTTTCATAAAAATGGCAAGAATTTAAGAATTTTTTCAACTACCACCTAGTCTTAGAATTAAAATGAAGAACGGTTTGAATGTTGTTTTTCTATGGAATAGGAGCATGAACCTTGCAATTGCCCACAAAGAACTCTTGCATTGAATAACTAGAAATGTGGGTAGCTGGATGAATGCTTAAAATTCCCCGGACAGCACATGAGACTAACAAAGAAATTCTATGTAGATAGTACCTTCAAAAGTAGGCAATTACATAAGAAAATAAAGTGTAGTAAGATGTCTTACCTGAGTTGGTATGTTGGAACTGGTTATTCAGAGAAAAGTAGAAAATCGAGGGGGTTCTATCCAAGAAGGGATAGAATTAGGATACTTAGGACAACTGTTGCTTATTGATAAGAAGGGAGCAAATGTTATAATGCTGGTTATTGAATTTGTAATTTCATTATCCCATGAAGTTCTGAAAGATCTGTACATGTTAATAGAATAGTTTTCCAATGCAAATTTTCAAATGCAAAGAAGGAGAAAGTTCAACTGATAAACTGCTATTTGGCTTTAATAATAAAAGAAGTAACCTAAGTTTAATAAGGATACCAAAGATCAAAATCTGTTGAAAATGAAATCAAATAATTTAAACCCATCTGACATCTGAAGACAACCAATCAGTACATCACTATACTGAAAACAAATCCCATGGTATGTTTTCACTTTATCACCTATATACTAATTAGAGCAAAAATAATTATGTTCATAAACATTTAGAGCCCAATAAAAGCCATTGAGTAATCTAAATTGTATATTTACGTGGAGCGTTTGCTACTTACTGCAATAGATGAATGGGGTAACAAAAAAAAAAAGACTATAAATAAAAAACTGGAAATCGGATGTAGGAATTTGATTTTTTTATATTGGGACCGGTCATAGTAGCAACTAT
Organism: Diorhabda carinulata; assembly: GCF_026250575.1. NCBI lineage: Eukaryota > Metazoa > Arthropoda > Insecta > Coleoptera > Chrysomelidae > Diorhabda > Diorhabda carinulata. The sequence continues at coordinate 17,685,953 of NC_079472.1, forward strand.
AATGACAGTTCTATATTAATAACAGACGCCGACCGAATATATAATTTTTTATTTTCGTTTGTAATATATATGAAACATATCAGTAATATTTTAAACTAACGCCTCATAGTATATTAAATAATAACTAGCTTTTAACCGCGGCTTCTCTCGCATCGAATCCATTAAATAAGTATCAGAAATCATTATAATAGAAAAGAACGAACTCTGTAGCTATATTAGAACCTGAGATATAGATCTTTGAATGTAGAAAAATTGCCAAAAACCTACAAAAATCCATAACTCCACATTCAATGTCCGCGCCTAGCTCCTCTCCAACTCAACCGATTCAAGTGTTCAAAAACTCAAATGAAAGAGGATGTTTCAGCGAGTGTTCTTAAACCAAAACGAAGTCTCTATCTTGAATAGAACCTGAGATATTGAGGATAGAACGTGTGTATGTGAAAAACTCCCATAAGTACAGGGGGAAATCGCATTTGAGTATAACTTGAGAATGGTGAAAATTAGATGAAATCCGATGGTTGATGGCTGATCTGTGCATCAATACCTCTCATTGAAAAAAAAAATTAAGCAAATCGGTTGGGTAGAACGCCTGAACGGACTCGGAATGGAAATCATCAATTTTTTTAATATATAAGATCATAGTAGAATATTGTACCTCATTCCAATTTATTAATGCATCTAAATATTCTTGATTTTAGGTCTCTTTTGTTTTAAAATTAGTTTTTGTGATAGTTTTTATAAGAAAGATAAATTTTGACATTTCGACTGTTCTTTAAGTCAGAATATTTTGATAAAGAAAAGTCGAAATGTCAAAATTTATCTTTCTTATAAAAACTATCACAAAAACTAATTTTAAAACAAAAGAGACCTAAAATCGAGAACATTTGGATGCATTAATTTTTCAAAAGGTCTAAGAAATAAGAAATTGAAGAAATTCCATTTTATTCGACACTTGGCCTCATATTCGATTGTTTTCATGTACTAATCATGAAGTTGTTTAATTTCATTTTCACTTTGTTTGACTTTATTGTGTGGAAACGTTTCATAAGAATATTACCCCAAACAAATTAATTTATTTTATTTATTTCAATCGACATTTTCGATTGTCTTTATTTATTTGGACCAATAAATACTTCTTTTATTTCCATATCCCTAAAAACAGTATAAATATTCAATTCAATCGACACTAGGCTTCATATTCGAATGTTTTCATGTTCCAATTATGAAGTTGTTTAATTTCATTTTCACTTTGTTTGACTTTATTGTGTGGAAACGTTTCATAAGAATATTACCCCAAACAAATTAATTTATTTTATTTATTTCAATCGACATTTTCGATTGTCTTTATTTATTTGGACCAATAAATACTTCTTTTATTTCCATATCCCTAAAAACAGTATAAATATTCAATTCAATCGACACTAGGCTTCATATTCGAATGTTTTCATGTTCCAATTATGAAGTTGTTTAATTTCATTTTCACTTTGTTAGACTTTATTGTGTGGAAACGTTTCATAAGAATATTTCTATAAGTACCCCAAACAAATTCATCTATTTTATTTATTTCAATCGACATTTTCGTTTTTTTTATATCTTTGTATCGATAAATATTTCTTTTATTTCTATCTCGCTAAAAAACCGTATAAATTTCAGTAAACTGTAATTTTTCTTGCTATTACAAGTGCAGTAAAAAATATATATTTAACAATGAACGTAGTATTATTCGCTTTGAAAAAACTTGTCATTAACATATTTAATTACTTCATAAATGGGAAAAAAAAATTGAAGGCAGGTCTAACGTTCATCTGTTGAATGCATTTGACGAGAATAACAAAATTAATGAGTCACTGTTAATAATGAACATCATAATATTTGAACAGCAAAAAAAACCTAATAACAGACCTTCATATGCATTGAAAATTCGTATTGAAAATTGAGGAAGATGAAAAAATTAATGTTCTTTGTATTTATAAAAAAAGATTATATTAAAATATGGAAATATGTCTCGATATTTCACAAGATTGATAAAAGTTGGGCATCGACTGTTCACAAAATACATGGTTCATCATGTGGTCGTCTCGACCTAGCTGATATTATAGCACTTAGCCACCTAAAAGAAGAGTGTTTTGACTACAATTTATTAAAGTGTCTGACATTTGAACTCATGGGAATAGGCACCAGATTTTAGCACATTTGAACTAAAAAGGAATGAGCTCCAGATTCAAGCAATTTGTTTTGAAAAAAAAAAACAATTGTCAACATTTTCGACGTATAAATAAAGCTCTGATATGTGCATAAACTTCGCAGTTAAGATCTGGGGTTGTAAACCAAATATCTTGCTTCGGATTTTTATGGAAATAAAAAGACCGATCATCACATATAAGGCATGGGGCTCTAGAACATCCAAGCCCCACAAGAATTAATTTCTCAAAGTTAGAAAGACTGACCTGTATATGTACAATCGAAGAATTTATGCACTATCCGAAATATTCCAACTTTCCAAATTTTGAAACTTCAATCAGAAGATTTAGAGAAGGAAGAAGAAAGATACAAAAAGTTTAGCTTTGAGAAAAGATTTACTTCAAGCAACAATCATTAGAAGTAAATGGGTTCACGACACCGCAATAGGAATAAACGGAAATGCCATCAAATGGTACACGATGGCTCCAAAATAGCAGATGAAAATAAAAATTTTTACTGGAACACCATACGTTGAATTTGTTTTAAATAAAATGTGATATGTTTGTTTGAACTTTAACACTTGGTATCTCAAAATTAAGAGGTTTCGCGCATCTTGTTTTGTCATTTTATCAATCTTTGTCATCAAAATAGTGACGAATCACTTTTTGTCAAACAATCCGGCCGCTCTCCTATACAATCGGCGCTAATGACGTAGATCCTATTTGGAATGGATCTTGTGCGGTATAAAATATATCCAGACTTCTGGATGTTGTACGTTTGTTAATAATAATCCTATCGATTTGAAATAAACATGTAAAATCTTGTAAAATTAAGTTGTATATGTGAATATACTTTTTTTTAAAATTTTTCAAGCCCATTTGAATATGTTTATACTTTAAAAAAAGTAATAAAAACAACGATTACAGTTATTATAATGAGAAATATCATTAAATAGTTTCGTGGGTTTGCAGAATGACCATGTCACCATACCGCATTTGGACTCTTACACAATATCTGGTTTTAATGACGGTTATATCCGCCTTCTAACTCTTTCTTTTACAAAGTAATTAATAACTTCAGATTTTTCACATTGTGAAATATTGCGAATGATTCAATTTTTTATTAATAAACACTGGCCAATAGAAAGTTTTTTTTTAAAAACTCACGATTTCCAATTATTGATGATGACGGATTGTTATTGAATGTACATTTTATTTGTGGTTTTCTAGTAATTTCAGAAAAAATATACTTTTTCTCATATTAAGTATACAAATAATTCTTGATCTTTTAGAATTAATATCAATATAAATACTTTTATTTCCAGCTCATTGATAAACACATTTCTCATCATTTTCTGATTCTATGCATTTTGTAAAATTTCAAGATGGTAGAATTCTTAACGCGATTACAGGGTGGATATACAAAATATTCGTGGTATCTCTAGTTTGTGGAATAGTAGAGCGGATCTTCTACACTATATTAAATGATCATGGCCACTTAGAACCTATTACTGAACCTGAAAATTCATTATTGCCACCTCTATACATCAAGTTATGCCTTAGGAAACAATTCAAAAAAACGCTAGATGAAAGAACTGAAGCTTTTACATTTTTGAAAATTTTTTTCTAAAGTTATTAGAAGCAAAGTTTATGTTTGTTGTTCCAGAAATAAAAAAAAAAACTTTTGCTAGTGAAGAATTTTCAAAATTACTCACTAGTGCTCAACAAAGAAGCTGGAACAGGTTTTAACGAGTAGTTTTTGGAATTTTATGGAATAAAAATTTGAGAATTAACGAAAGTCAGTTGAGAATATGCTAGAAGATTTTGAAACTATGGGCTACTGAAATTCCACTGTATTACAATCCATACAGCATATGTTTTAGTGTACTGGATGATCGTCGAGTTATCAGACATTGTAGACATTCCAAATAGTGCGATACATCGCATACTAACTGAAAATTTGAACAGGATAAAGCCGTGCTTAAGATGAGTGCTACGTTTGCTCACAATGGAACAAAAACAGAGTCATGAAGAGTGTTTGCGAGTGTTTCGTTACCATGGATGAACTGCTGGTCCATCACAACACATCCGAAACAAAGAAACAATCAAAGCAATGGAATTAATACGAAAAACCGGTTCCATATAAGGCAAACACCGTTTAATCTGTAGGCACGATTCTACAGTCGGCGTTTTGGGAAACGCGTGAGATAATTTTCATTGAATATCTTGAAAAATGATAGTTATTACAACGTTTGAGCGAAGAAATCAAGCAAAAACGGTCGCATTTGGCTAAGAAGAAAGTGTTTTTTCATCAAGATCATGCACTACCTCACACATCCGTTATTGCAATGGTCAAAATTAAAGTTTGAATTACTACTTCATGCATCCTATATGTCATATTCAGCCCCCTCGGATTATTATATGTTCCTAGACTTAAAAAAAATGAGTAAAAAAGTGTATGGAGCTAAAAGGACATTACGTTGAAAAATAAATATATTTTTTTCCAAACTTTTTGTGTTTTTTTTGTTGGACCAGGTACTTCTGGTACCATCCTCGTTTATATGATGCAAGTTCAGTTAGTTGAATCTAAAAATAACATGGGGGCTTGTTAAAAAGAACAAGGAGAAAGTTTGTAAATGTAAAGGAATTCAATTTTAATTTTTTTCCCATTATTTTATGATTTGATATGACATAAAAAGCAATCAAAAAATTATACCTACATACAATAATTCATGCATCTAAGTATTTTTGATTTTAGTTCTATTCTGTTTTAAAATTAGCTTTTTAATAATTTGACGTTTCGACTTTTGTAAATTAGACTTGAAAAAAACTCGAAACGTCAAAGTTTATCTTCCAGAAGTTATTGAAAAAACTAATTTTGAAACAGAAGAGACATAAAAACAAGAACATTTAGAAAAATAAACATATATAAGAAGCCTAAGAAATAAAAAATTCATACAAAACCATTCTCCTGGATAAAAAAAAAACAAAGTTTTTCAAGCTACATATAAACATATTTTTTTGTTAAAATTATTGACATATAGATGCTTCGTACTCTCTTATGAAAGTCAAAATTCATGTTGAACATGAAAATAAAACGTTTTTATGGGCAGATGCAAAAATTATCGCACTTCGAACTTTGAACTTTTGATAGGGTTGGTACCTTTTCAAATTGACACCTCATTATCTTTCTCTATCATTTCTATAATAAAATAATTTTTCCATCGCAATCAGTATTGCCAGAAATAACTGCATTCAGGCAAATAACCAATCAGCAAAATCTTAAGCTTCATAATATTATTATAGTTATATCAGTTTTGAATATAATTTTTTATGTTTGATTCAGTCATGTTTCAGTTATTCCAAATTCTATAGATTTCTTATAGTTGTTATAATTATGATGTTTAGCGAGATATATAATTTCTCGCCTCAACGAACACCCGAAATTACGTGAGCAACATTATTGGGAAATAAATCTCAAATTTTTCCTTTGTGTAAATAAAAATAGGAATTTGTGATGAGCCGACATCAACCTTGGCTGTTTCCTCTTCTTTAATTGTTTTGTCTTTAGGTTGTTCTTTGACTTTAATCGACCATCTTCTGAAAATGACCGTGGATACGGTCGTCTATCATATTTTTTTCTTCGTTTCTATTGTTGATTGCCTAATTTATCTCTATTACCATACAACATAAAACAAAAGAAAAAATAAATTAGTTTTGATATGAAAATTATGCTTCTATTAGATTAATTTTTTCATTTGGAATGTGTTCTGCCATTCACCGAGAAGAAAACGTAAGTCGATTGAAAATTTGGCTGTTTTCAATAACTCGAAAAAATGCTTCAACAAGACTAATTATTATAGTGAGTGTCTCACTTATCAATGTTTATTGTTTTCCTTGTTTATTGTATAATCACAGAAAAAGAAAGCTTTTATATTCGATGTTTAGCCCTTCGAATTCTATGGTTTGATGGTATGATCGTTAAACAAGATCTTTGTAAAGCCATTCTTTAAGCTTAGATACAAAAATGAATTTTCAAAATGTAGTACGCTCTTGCTAACACCTCACTGGCAGAAAAATCAACGTCTTAAAAGACCACCACATTCCCAAAAAGTCCAATTTCTCTCTATTGATCTGATCTGCTATCGAGGCCGCCTTGAACGTTTTCTATCGCCAAAATCCCCGTTGTATGCATATTTTTCCACGTTGTAGTCTACGATATGTCGTGGTGATCCTGATTCGGCGGTTACTTGCACAAATTTCAAATGAAAGCTCCTTGGTTTCACCCATTTTGAAACTAACAAGTCTGAATTAGCGAGGTACGTGCAAGTTTCAATATGCTGCACTCACCGACGAAATATAAACATGCGTTCATGTGAAGTAAACTAAAATAGGGCAACAATTTCTGACCGGTAGTGTAGAACCGTTGAACTGATAGGATATTGCTACAGTTCTTGATGATTGTTAAAAAATTACTGTGAGTAAAAATAGGAAATTATTTTGCATGTAAAAAATTATTAAAAAAGAAATAGAAAACGGCTGTGAAACTAAAGGACCCCCTAAAGTGGTAGAAATTTAGACAGTGGCGACGAATTTGACTTCTCAATATTAGATTTTGATAGTTGATGAGATACTTTGAAATTTTTTTCAGTTTTCCAATCTATACATTGTTAGGTGTGCTGATGTTTTGGTTATTTAATGACAGGAAGGCTCAGATATCAACCCTCCCGTTTTTTATAAATATTCATTTCAAATAGCACATTATTACGTATAATTGCGAAATCAGTGGCAGAAAATTAGAAATATCTGATTCATCAAATGCTAATCACACTATATAAATGCCAGTTAAAAATTAATAGACACATAGTGGGCGTCAAATTTGGATTTCACTTAAGGCGACTTACTTTTATTTATATTTCTTAAGATCTATACATGGTTATACGAATAAATTATCCTTTGTAATTCTGTATATTTTCGCACTTGAAGCAGTTTCATGTGGGTGATATTAAAAAGCGAGAGTTACATATCATGTAGGTCATTTTTTATATTTTTTTTATATGATTCTCAATAATCTTTTTGTGAATCTAAAAAGTGAAAGTTACGTAAAGAATCTGTTACTTGTTGACTGTTTTTTCAACTGATTTTCGACAAACAACATAAATTATGATCAAATAATTCTCTAAAACGGAACAAATATAACGTATAGTTGATAAGAATTGATCTGCAATATTACCTACTTCTCAATCACTTTTGTTTGACTCAAAAATAATTCGTGATATTTTCACAGCTTTCGCAAATCAAAACTCATATTCCAATGTTAAATGACATAAAGATATGGTATAAATGATCAATTTTAAACGTCCTCTGGAATATATATTTTTATTTTTTTAATACAGAAATAAAATAGAATCTAGGACTTCTTATATTAAACGCAGCACAGACGTTTTATTTATATTTTTGTAACTATATGAGTTTTCTTGTTTTTTTATTAAAGGGTGTTTCAATAGATTTGAAATGCGCGCCATGTTAGACAGTCATGTCACATGATTATGACGTGACAGATCGAAAGTTGACAGTTGAGATTTAGTGATTTAAATATGGAGAATTAAACTCTAGAATAACGCGCCTAGATTGTCAAAAATAATTATCAAAGTGGGCACAAGATTTGGACATTTCGACAGGCGAAATTTCACTAAAGATTTATAACTTCAAGCCTACAAAATCAAACTGACTCAACAACTTCTGCTAGTAGACCATGAACAGCGAAGAGATTTCACTAATTGGAACCTTGAGAATTCATCAGGCAGCAACGTATACTAAACGGATCATTGTATGGTATTGCATTATGGTCTGGAGCAATAATTGGACCATTTGTTTTCGAAAACGAGGAAGGTTATGCAGTAACGATGAATGGCGATCGTTTTCATGATATGACAATATTTTTTTCAGCCTCATTTGGAAGCTATTGATCTTGATATGTATGAAATAACCAAGTTTGAGTCCCAAAACGGCGATACATGATCATCAAATTGTTTGTTTCATACTAAGGCGTCTAATAGCTCAGTGCCCATATTTATTTAACTTTGGAAAACAAGATCTTGTACTGATTAGACTGGATTTTTGAGAAACGTTACAAGAAATGGAAGCCCTCAATCCCAATTATGGGATTAAATGTGTTAGTTTTATCGGTGAGGTCCAATTTATGCGACAAAAAATTTCAATTCACATAATGCCTACTAATTAAAAATAATATTAATTAACTTTATCAATACTTTACCAACATAACTATCAAATCACAATATTCCGAAGATGGTTCATAGTATTGAAAAAGTTATTTTCTATACTACTTGGTACGAATCGTGTAACTAGCCCCCTCTATGAGAGTCAGACAACAAATTCATTAGATGTATGAGTTTCCAAAACATATTCGTATAAAATTTCAGTACAATGTTGCCAGTAGTTGCGGTAAAATCGTAAGCGATGTGTATAATATTTTTTTCTTCAATGCCCTTTATCTTGAGTACGGATGGCTTTATGAAAATTTTTTACTGAGCAAACAAATATTTTTCAGTTTTCAATTCATCCTAGAGACGGGATCACCTTTTATTAAAACTCCCTGTACAATAGGATCTAGAAAGTTCCTAATTTGTGTTTTTATGCTTGTAATGAGATGATTTCTAAAAGAAAAAGCAAAATAATTGGAATTTTCATTTTTGTCCACATTAGAGAAGAAATTCTGTTTCAATTTGTTAATTTATACCAACATTTTCATAATTGTTATGATACAATTCCAAAATCCAATCCAATTATCCAAAATTTTTCTAGTTAGTTTTCTCTATTTTCCACATACGAAAAAGTCTGTTTTACTTCAGAGGGATTCTTATTTGTTTTCTAAATGATTAAAAGTCATCAATATTTGCAAGTTTGAAGAGAAAACCTTCATTTTATCCTAGCATTCTAATAATAAGCAAATAAAACGGCAGAGTCCTTGCCTAGATAATTAGTTATAATAATTTTTTTATTGATTATTGAGCAAATACAAAATTGTTTTCGCCAATTAATGACCTTTAACTGTTCGTTTATATTTACAAAACGGAATTTATTAATTCAAATGCAATAAGAGGACCTCGTTAACATAATAGGCAAGTTAAAAATCATTTTCTGCAAGTAATTCTGAGTATTTTCCAATTATATTAATTGAACATCAACAACATTTTAGTCCTTCAATTATATCAGTAGGAGACAAAGTATACGAAGAGTGATTTAACCCAAAATTTTCTGTTATAAATAAAAAAACCAACCTTGTACTTGGGTATTTGACACTTGAGTTTTTTTCTTAGAGCGAATTGTACTTGTAAGTGAAGAAAAGGAAGTTTGCTTTGGAAATGTTGGTAGCCAATTTTTAAGCCAACACCGTACAGCTCCTGCATTATAAACTACATATCCATCTTGCTGCAAAAGTGAACTAAATGTTTGATTAATTGGTAGTTCATAGATGATATTTTAAAAATCGTTATTGAAAAACTCAAAAATGGATAACTATAACAACGACGTTAAATGAAAAGGCAGAAAAAGAGAATATTCATGAGGAATGGAAACAAATAGAATTATCATTGATAGAGACTATAAAATAGAATTGTCTAGAATTGGCAAAAAAGCACAAAGAAGGATTAGTTTGATTAACAATATAAATTCAGCTTCAAAAAAGAAAGCAGGCAAGACTCAGGCAAATAAATCAAAATACAGATACCAATAGAACAACATATGATGAAGTAAGGAAACAAAAAGAAAAGAAAATACATGGAGTAGAAACTGGAAGCAATAGAAGACAATAATGTGACTAAAGAAATCAGAAATCTTTACCAGAATGTAGGAAGAGCTTAAGGTAAAAACCAGAAAGCACTACGTACTGTAGATATGAAGAGGGAGCAATCATAGGAGACCAGTACTTGAAATTAAAAAGGTTCGATAATTTACTGAAGAATAATATCAAAACAAACAACAGGCAAAAGAGCAGGATGATGAGAGGGAAGTAGAAAAACCTTCATACACAGATATAGAATGTGAAATATGGAAAATGATGATAGTGGAGGAGAGAATGGTATCACAGCAAAGATTTCATAAGAAGCAAGAACAAGAGATGCGTAAAAGGATCCTCAGATTAATAAAAAAAATTTAGGAAGAAAAGCGGTTACCAAGTCATTGAAATAACGCTGTAAGATGCCTTATTTATAAGAAAGGTGACAAGACCTGCTGCGAGAAGTATAAGGGTATGATACCACTGGATAAGATCTACAAAGTTTTGTTCAATTCATAACCAATAAGTCAATGAATATCAAGGTGGTTTTAGGGAAGGGCGAAGCACAGCGGACCAGATTTCTACTACAAAAACAACTCAGAACAATAATCAAGACTAAAATCTAGAGCAACATCTACTATTCATAAATCATAAACAAGCTCACGATACAATGAAGAGGACAGAGTTGTATGAGGCTTTAGATATTTTGGGTGTGCTTGGAGCACTCATGAGAATGATGAAAATGGTTTTGAATAGAACTGAGATATTATCTGAAGGAAGGCTATAAGAAAGTGTTCAAGGAAAAAGAAGACTGAAGCAGGGGGACCTCCTATTCACGTTATTTTCAAGATCACATTAGAGGTAATCAGGAGGAAAACGCTAATACAAGATTTGATTAATATTGTGATGGTAACCAGATTTCTGGGGGAATTGTCTTGGAGGAATTGGAAAAAACCTATAAAAGACTGAAAATGGAATGGATTTGACCACAGAAATATCATTGGTGTCCTTGAATAGAATTCTTAAAGTGAAGCAGTGTGCAATGGAGCGGAAGCTAATTTTTTCGCGTCTTTTTCCATTATTTTTGACGCAACAACAAATTTTTTTCAGATAATGGAAGAGAGTACATTCTACTTTCATACTACAATTATTATCGAAATGTAACAAAAATCAGATAAAAACGTAACAGATCGGTTGATATGTACCGTTGCATTGCTTGCAATTTTAACAAAATTTTCGGTGTAATAGATTTGATATTTATACTGTCATTCTGTTATAGAGTGTCTGTTATACGTAATGTCAATTTATGTATCTAAGCCCAAAGAATGGATTAACCAAGGTCTCAAAGAGACTGTTGAACGTTGGATCTCATAGAATAAGAACATCAAGACTTCCTTATTGTTTGATTATTTAATAAACATAATGAAGAATGGAACATTATTAATGAGACACCCTCTATACAATAAATGTTTTTCCTATTTGTGGACCTTACATTAACTCTTGTGGTAAGACAAGCTTTAGTATTACATTGCCAATCACTTTCTCAATTTCCGATCTGATAAACATCACTCAATGAATTTTCAATACCAAATTGGAAGAATTTATATATATCTGATAAAAGCGAAACCGTTTGAATCGATGAGTAGAAAAAAAGAAGATACCGACATGTTTAAGTAAAACGAACGTCTAGTTTTCTCTTTGTGTCAGAAGAAGAAAATATCCCATGTAGCGTCATTTATAGTCAGATCGCGTGGGCCATCACTATTAACCATCCGACGTTTCGTTTTTGAGGCGATAAAAGTTTTGTTTACTAAAGTCTATAGATTATAATTAAACACTGGATGCTCGTGTAAAATGAGACACTTAATAGGCTCTAATTATTCTGTAGTTAGAGCTTGTAGTAACATATTGCAGCTGGAGAAATAATCTTTTGAATATGGTATTGTGAACCTAGAAACAAACATAATTTTTTCTACAAACGCACTTTTAATTATTGGAACACTTTCCAATATTATGGAGTGGATTATAGATTATGATTTAAAGATGGTACTTCAATACAGATGTTATAGTGTTTATTAATGTCAAATGTTAAAGTAATATAAGAAATTTCTTCCAATTTTGAAAAGTGGATTGTTTTGGACCTCCTATGGAATATCCTATAGCTTTAAATTCTATTTAGAGGTACAGTCTCTGTTTCCAATTCGATTTAGGGTCACTGGCTCTATTTTTCATTCCCTTTAGAGTAATGTGACTATTTATTCTTCGATTCACAACGAGACATTGGTTTATTTAGGTCGAATAAGAGATAGTCGAGAAAAAACACTTTTAACCTAAGGTTATTCACTTATTTATTTATTTTTTGTTCAAAAAAAGTTGTTTAAAAAATATAGTTACACAAAATGTTTAGATATAATTTGTTTTATATTCATCCACGATTATTAACATTGCCTTAAGAACTGAAATTTGCAACTGGGTTTTCTCAAATATCCACAATTGGTTAAAATAAAAATATACTCTTTCTACGTGCGAATTTTTAGCAGGAAAACATAAAATATATTCTATGCAGTATCCAGAGATTTTTGAATGTCTTCCCATGTAGGAAAATCTTTAAATCTCTTTAATATCTTCAATTGTTTTTTAGGAAACCAGATATTCACGACTTGTTTTATAAAATTCGTCTTCTACTATTCAAATCTTCGCGCGATGAAAACGGGAAAATTTTACGTCCCAGTGTTCGTTTCAGGAACCCCGGAATCGGAATTATGAAAAGGGACAGTCCCGTTGAAATATTAACATTTTAATCGATCTCTATAGACTTTTAATTCAAAATAGGGACGTTGTTTTTGGTTTTAATTCGGTTTAGAGGCACTTTTTTTTCATTTATCATATAGCTTCTAATTCAATAGGTATAAGAAATTATAAATTTCAAAAATATACCGAACACTTGGAAGCTTTGTTTGAAGGTTCGTTGACTTATTTATGTTTTTATGATATTATTATTCAATGGAAATGTCAACATTGATGGAATATCTGAAAAAATACGATATGTAATAGATACCGCTTCGGTCACAGTCGAGGAAGAAATTATTTCATTAAGATGAAGAAGATTAAATCCAGAGCATCTAGCGATACTATTTTTGGGAAATTAATTTCTGAGGAAACGTTTTCAAGTATTTACCATTTGATTTGGTATTTGAAATCATACTTTGAATCGACTTATCTTCGTGAATTTGCTTTTTCAATCATGAACCCCATAAAAATCAGTCACATTTAACCCGATGGAAATTTTTAATCCAAACCAAGACCTCGAAGATTTTGCTTAGATTTGTTCGAAGATTTGTTGACTTAATTAGGTTGGAAGAAATACTCAATTTGATGATATTTTTCGTCCTTATGCATTGTAATATGATCAATATGTTTGATGACATACACTGCCCAATTTCAACTAAACGAAGTGAAAATGATGGTCAATTTTTGATTATTGTCGTTGGTAAATTTTTATTTTGCTAGTATCAAAATTAAGTTTCTTCTTAAAAATTAGATAATTAACCATTTTAAACATGTACGTTACGTTGATTTATCTCTGCCATTATTAGACTGCCTTCGATTTTTTGAATTGTGGAGTAAGCCACGAATCCTAAAAGTTTGGAACTTGTTCTAGGCGAAATAAAATCACGCTTCCTTCTGATCTTTTTTCTTCTTCAATGTACTAAGAACTAAAAAAAAGGTATACCAAATAAAAAAAATGACTAGATGCATTATAAATCACCTCTGAACTTTTTCCTATACAAAACAGTACAAAAAATCTAGCAGTTCGTTTATAATCATGAAATATTTCGTCGGCACAACCTTGTCTTCGATCCAAGGTCGTACCACAGCATACCATCATCGCCATTATAGTGTCGGTAACAGTGTATAAAAATATCACACATTTATGGAATCTCTCTTGTATCAACCAATTTTTTTGTCGTTTAGAAGATGCGGTTGCAAAGGAACTAAGCTTGATTCGCTTTAGTATAGGTTCAACTAATCTTCATGGCTACCAAGCGTATACCGGGTGTCTTTTCCTAACAAATTATAAAATATTATCGTTTTTTTTAAGTAATGAACAACCTTATAGTTCCCATAAATCAATCTCGTGATTAGAGTAAACAAAAATATGTTAACTAACGGCACGTCGACTATTAGGATGTCACGAATATTCTTCAAATTTATCGCCAATCTAACTAAGAATGACTTCCTCAGACGTGAATATACGTTTCGTTCTAAATTTCGCCAAAAACTTTCAGTTGAGGTACTTTAGGAAAATTTTTAGACTCAATAACCGAAATATTCAACTCTGCGAAAGTTTCTTTGCATAATGAGCTCTTGTTATATCTGGCAAAAACAAAAGAATTTCCAGAAGAACAAATATATGCCGAAGAACGGCCACGAGAAGATATCTCCAATCATACCAACACTTTTAAGTTGGACTTTCTGTAATACATTTCTAAATTTTCTCATTTGTTATTTCACTCGCGTCAAAAGTAAAATATGACTCTTCGTCGATAAGGATTTCCAAATCTCCGATGATTTCCGAGACTTTTTTTGATTTCGGTGACGATTTTCTTGATTTTTGAACTACATTCTGTTTCTTTAGAATGTTGTTTACATATTTCTTGTCGATTTTGAATTTTCTGCACAATTTTCACAAACTGACTTCGATTTTTTCATGAGCTGCTTTAACCAAAGCTTCCTTATTCTTTCCCGGCATTTTTTCTGCTTTTTTGTCTGATCATTTCAATCTAAATATCTTTTTAACCCACCGATAGACATCGTGAATTGTTTGTCTGGCTATTCCTATTCATACAAAATAATTAATCGTAAACTATTTCTTCAGATCTTGATTCTGTTCATAAAATTTGGCAATTATTAAAAGAGGATTCTTTGTCCCCGCACTGACATCTTTTCAAGTAGAAGAAAAATCGAGGTAAACAATAAATACAATTAGAGCCCTACCTTCTCATTTTCAATGGTATAAACGTAGTATATCAGATGAGGATGAAAAAAAAAACGTAAGACAAATACCATAAATATCAAGAACAAACTTATTGTGCATAAGAATAATGAAATAAACTTCATATTCTACAAATTTAACCCCGAATGACTAAAATATTGGCCTCTTTTAATGGACGTAGCGCTTATTGAAAATTCGTTTGTGAAAGCTGTTACTGATTTCTGGCAATTGTTAGTTTTCGACACAACTATTTTTTTCATAAATGCTATATTGGTTGCTTTTTGATAAGTTAATTCATTGTATAGTTTCTTTTTGAACAATTACGATGTCTATTCAGTACTAACTCACTTTCATATCTACGAAGATGGTACCAGAAGTAACTAGCTCAACAAAGAAAAATCTCCTTTTCACTCCAGCGATGTTCAATAAGTTCGATATTCTTTTTATAATAAGAATCGTCAAATTCTTCAAAATAGTCATCAATTCCTGACAATTCCTCTTAATTGTTGGAAGATTTTTGACCACCAAGCCATGTGTGAGCTAGAGCAATATCTTGATGAAACAACACTTTTTCTCTTAGCCAAATGCGGCCGTTTTTTCTTAATTTCTTCGGTCAAACGTTGCAAAAAGCTCTCATAATACTTTTTGTTGATAGTTTTTTCTTTTTCAAGATAATCAATAAAATTTATCCCACGCGCATCTAAAAAAAAAAGACTTTGCCTGCAGATGGAAGGTTCTTTGTCTTCTTTGGAGCTAGTTCTCCAAAGGTTCTCCTTGGTTCGGGTGTCAAGTGATGGAGCCACAATTCATTCGTGGTTATGAAACGGCTTTATCTCTGTGAAACATTGCCAAACACTCGATAGAAACATCTTCACGACGCTGTTTTTGTTACATTGTTAACAAACGCGGTACCCATCTTGCACACGGCTTTATCCTGTTCAAATTTTCATTTAATATCCGATTTATCGCACTTTTGGAATGCCTGCTATGTCTGCTAGATCGCGCACTTTCAGTTGATGATCATCCAGTACCGCATTTAAAATGAACACCTTTACTTTCATTTGTAATAACAGAAAACAAGTCTCTTGACTATTTCATATAGTTACAGATTCTAAAAATAAAATTCATATTATCAAGTTCACCTTGTATAGAGATGCACTTACATCAGATTCTAATTTATTCTTTTTCTATTTGTACGTGTGCAACGTAATTGTTAAAAATAACAGTATTTTCTATAATTACTAAAATTTCGTAAGAAGCATGAAAATTGTTTAAATTCGGGTAGAATTTAAGGATAATATATTTAATTTTTTTGTATTTAATTTGCAGTTTTTTCTATGGCGCTATAATTAGAACCTGTTTGACGCGAGGTTATATTTAATTAGCCTTTATTAGAATGGATATAATGTTATTTGAAACATCATGTAGAAAAAAACTGCATTGAATCGGTTGTTAAAAACTTCGTGACAAGTAAAATTGAAACAAATGATACTCATAAACTGATACACTACCACGGAAAGTTTCATTTTCTTTGTGATCTAAAACTCAATTCGTGCGTTTTTTTTTTCAAAATTTGAACGTTTTTTAAAGAAAAACATGTAGAATAGAATTATTAAGAGTAACGCTCATCTGAAGCTTCGACCTTTTTCCACCTTTCTAGCAATTTGTGGATCCCATCCCAAAAGAACTGCGTCAGCTTGGCAGCCAAGACTGAATCATGGCAATTTTTGATATCTTGCTCTGATGTGAACCGTATTACAATGGGGGTGTTCTGCATCGACCGAAACAAATGGTAGTCAGAAGAAACAAGGTCTGGGCTATAAGGCGGGTGAGATAAAACTTCCCATCCACTGTTTTCCAAATAGTTCTTAACCGGAATAGTAACGTGGGGCCGAGCGTTGTCATGATGGAAAATTATTGTCTCGTATCTGGTCGCATATTTCGTGCATTTTTCGGCAACTGCTCTCTTCAAATGGATTACCTGTGTTCGGTAGCGTTCTCCATTGATGGTTTCACCCAGCTCATAATACAGCACTCCCTTCCGACCCCACCAAATAGAGAGCATTACCTTCGTGCCATGGATATTTGGCTTTGCCGTTGAATTGGCTGGTTGGCTGGACCTCACATATGATTTTTTGCGCTTGGGGATGTCGTAATAGATCCATTTTTCATCAACAGTGAAAATCTGATGCAACAAATGACTTCCTTCTGTGGCGTTCCAGCAGCATTTCGGACATACAAAACCGCCTTTCGACGTCTCTCGGCTTGAGTTCATGTGAAACCCAATTTCCTTGCTTCTGAATATATCCAGCTGCTTTTAAACGTTTTGTAATGGTTCCTTTAGTGACATCCAAAGATTCTGCGAGTTCTTCTTGTGTTTGGTAACAATCTTCATCGAGTAATGCTTCCAGTTCTTCATCTTCAAACTTTTTTGGCTGCCCAGAACGTTCATCGTCTTCCAAACCAAAATTATCACTTTTGAATCGTTCAAACCACTTTTGGCACGTTCGCTCAGCTAGAATATGTCCACCAAAGTACAATGATTTTCGGCAGCATTTTTCTTCATATTAAAGTAATGAAGAAGAACTCCCCGCAAAAACACTTTTTCAGGAACAAAGTTCAACATTTTTGATTGAAAAAAAATGTGGTTAACGCTTCAAATGATTAACATACACTGAAAAGACGTACAATATCAGTAGTTTCCAACGCAGGTTCGGAATATTGGAACGATGTAATATTATACAAGATACGCCATCTCTTATCAAACCGCACGAATTAAGTTATAGACTTCGTTTCAAATAACTACTTATTATTTACATGATCCCTCCCAGAAAGATGGTAAAGGCAAAAACTAGTTCTTGTAGCCAAAGCAATAGGGGGCCCAATCAGGTAATCGGTCTCTATGTATACTAGAAATTGCGGGTAAGGAGCCAGAAAAAAAAACGAGGCCTTAAACAGCAACGAAAGCTAGTAGCGACCTAGCCGATAAGCAATTTATATTTCCAAGAAAAAAATCATAACAAGAGAAGAATCAACATTCGAAGGAAATTATTCTACTAGCAGTCATCGACGTTAAGAATGCTTTTAACTGAGTTGAGATAGTTCAGTAAATCCCTTGAGACTAGATATTCCCAAGAGATGATATCTCATAGGCTATGACATAGCTATCGTCATCACTGCACAAAGAAGAAATCCAAAATAAGCGCCGTACGGATTCTGAGAAAATCACAATTGATGTGATCACGCAAATATCCCCGAAGAAAACCAAATCTTTTGAGACCAGAGCAAAGGACACCAGAACTGAGCGGCTTTTGAGAACTACTGAAATGCCAACGCTGAGATCAATACATTACTTGACCACAAGAGAAATGATGAAATAAGGGAGATACGTGACATCCAAGATGTAGTGAGATGGGCGAGAAAATTGCGAAGAAGGAAGAAAAACCGAATACATCCCGACCACCAGGACGACCACCTACAAGATGGTATGAAAGCTGTTCTTCATAATCCCAGCTGCAGCTAGCAACCATTGATACAAACAGTACTAAGTCCTAATGTACGATGACGAAGAAGAAAATATATGATTGTTTTCTAGAAATATGCAAAAAAATGACAAAATGCTTTTGTATATTAATTATAACTTATTGGGCATCTCTCTACAATTTGATTCCATGAAAAACACCTTTATTTTCAGTATTTATCTTACAATAAAAAGGTAATTAGATTATAGAAGTAACGTTATATTATGCATCAACTGAAACACTCACCATTATCTTATCTCAAAGTTATTAGCTCACTACTATGAAAATTAATGATGCTTCGAGATTTTTGCAACAATCAGCACCCGCGTTAAGAAGAAATTGACTTTCAATGTAATCGAGGTTGAAATTTTAATTAAAACCCACCAGGTGTGGTAACCAGGAAGACCGCTCTATAATAATTTTTTTCTTTTAATTCAAATGACGGCTTCTCGTAATTATCAGTTAATTGTAACCGAGGATGAATCCAAATTTAATGATATAAAATTCACAGGTGGCATAGGACATGCCACTAAACATATGGAAACCTGGTGATTACTTGATTTTTTTTAAACTATAGTATGTCTTGACGCTCTGGACTAAGAATCTTCCCCGACGCATCGCTTTTCGGCGCTGCCACGGAGTTTCGCTACTTCCACTGCAGCTACAATCCCGTGTCTTATCACAGGTTACAACACTACATAGAGGTAGGAACCAGGAAGTCTTCGAAAATACAGTGGAGGAAAGAAGATGCCTTAATCAGCAAAGGAGACTGAGTGTTATAAATTGTTGCAAGTGGCATATGGGGACAATTCTCTAACTCGTACGCGTGTTTTTAAGTGGTGTAAGCGCTTTTGTGCGCGACGAGAGAGCACTGAAGATGACCAGCGTCCAGGTCGCTCTGTGACTGTTTCAAATCCGGAAACAGTCGAATGAGCATCCGGATGATTGTCGACGCTGTAAACGCCAATAAAGAAACGGATTTTACACGAGGAATTACACATGACAAAAGTCTGCGCGAAGTTGGTGCCATCTGACTCCTGACCAAAAGCTCTTGCGACAACAGGTCTGCTCAGATTTTCTTGGAAGGTTAGAAAAAGATCTGTTTTGAAAGGGACCCGGTTTGAGTCGATGGAAGTGGTAAAGCAAAAACGTCACAGCTCTTAAAAGCCATCACCAAAGAAGACTTCCAGCACTGCTTAGATCAATGGAAAAAACATATGGAAAGGTGTGTGGCGAGGGTATGGGAGTATATTGAAGAGGAGCATTCGAATGTAGAGTAATCTTTATAATAAAATCTTTTTTACTAACCAGTCTCGTTATTTCATAGCCAGACCTTTGACCCTTGATAGGAGATCAAGGTTCATCAATATTTAGGGCAGCTTCTAGGTCTAGAAGTTACTACGTTACTAAAGTTGAGCCCTCACTTGGAAGGAAGGTACGGATGTCCTTGTCAAAAAAAGCTATTTCCCTTATTCGTTATCTGATCATCATACTTATCTGTTAGCTTTTTATATAAGGTGTCACTAAATACTTAGAATTTCTAATAAAATAGTTCAATTAAAAGATGTTTCGTATAATAAAATGAATAAAAACGGCATTTGGAGAAGTTCCAATTTACGCGAATAATTTTTTTATTTCCTTATTCACTCTTGACACCGTTTTCATCAGAATCTTTCATATTGTCATCATTTATTTAAAATTAAATATGATTGCGCGAGGTCGCAATCACAAAAGTTTTAATAAAAATCACTTCTTAATTGAGTCTTCTTAAAAATTTGTATGATATCATCTCTATTAATTAATTTTAAACTAGTGACTTGTTATTTTTTTCCAGTTCTGACTTTGAAAATGCATCGAGAAGCTTGTTTTGATTAATTGTCGTTTAGAAAAAAATTTAAAAAATCTTGTCTATGATTTTAAATGTCAATGTGAATAACATCATCTGAATAATACGAAATATTATAGTTCTACAGTGAAATACTTCTACTTCGTACACGTCTTTTTTACATATTCTCTTCTTTTTGAAGTAACAACTGTTAATTAGTCTCTTATTAAATCCCTACCTAAAATTAATAAGGTACAAGATATTAAATTGTGTTGCCCGATTCACACTCTCCATCTTGAAGATTCGCTCCCCTTCATTCGCCTCGTCTTCTTGTCATTCCATTTCATGTTGGTTTTTCAGGCGCGAGACAAAGAACGTGAAGACGTGAGTGCGGAAGACTAGCACTACCATCGTCTTCTCTAGCCAATACTCTAGTCGAGAGTAATGTATTAATAAACTGTTGTTTCTAAATTCTAGTTGTTTTTCATCACCTCATTTCCTTCCCATTGGTTCACGTTTAGATGGTTGCTAACTCAAAACACATTGAGAAATTAACTTAAAGCTACGGGTTGAATGCAGGTTTGTCAAGAAGTCTGGACTTCTTTTTATTTTTCTAGTTATTCATCCGAAAATCTGATATACACTTTTTTTTCGTATACACCAAGATGGTGACGACATTATTTGGCATCACACCTTATTCCGTTAGCGGAACCTTTTGGTAACTTTTTCTTCCTATTAACACGTTGGGCCCCAATCAAAATTGATAAACTTTCTCTTGGTCCCAAAAATGTGTCCTTATGGGGTGTGGACCCAAGGAAAAATAAAGAAAAAAGGGAAGAAAATGATATTGTTTGTGTACGGCCATTTGATCTCTCTGGGCTCTAGGTAAAGTTTAGCGCTAAAACTTCCTCCAGAACCCAGAAAGGTCCTATGGACCGCACACAAGAAAATAATCATTTTTATTCGAAATAAATTTTTTTTGCAGGATGGAAAACCAAATTTTTGTTTGTTTTTTTATCCTTTGAAATGTAAAAAATATACGATATGTTTTGAAAAATATTGTATATAAGATCAAGGTACTACAAATTTTAGTCAAATATTATTTGAATTATGTCAAAGAAAACGAAAAAAAATATGAAAAGTAAGGTTTTCTGTTTTACAATGGAGTTGATGAAGATCATGAAAAAAAATCAAATGTACCAAGTTTAGGCTAATGTTTCAAGGACCAAGGACGATCTAATGATACTGTGAAAAACCGTTTTGGGATGTGGGTAGATCTCAATTGCGGGTCTATGAACTACATCGAGTTAAAGTTAATTTACTACATCAAATTATATCGATGTACAGAGTGAAAACACTTACGCGTGCGGTATATGAGATTTGACTATTAAATAACGAGACTGGTTACGAAAAATGGTTTTATTATAAAGACTATTCTACATTCTACATGCTCCTCTACAATACACTCTCCTCCCCTCGGCACACACATATTTCTATAAGTTTTTTCCATTAATCCAAGCAGTGCTGGAAGTCTTCTTTGGTGAGGGCGCTTAGGAGTTTTGCAGATCTTTTTCTAACTTTTCTAACCTCACAAGAAAATCTGAGCAGACTCGTTGACGCAAGAGCTTTTGGTTAGGTTAGGTCATGTGTAAGTCCTCGTGTAAAATTTTTCTAACTGTTTCTTTATCGATGTTTAGAGCTTCGGCAATCATCCGGATGCTAATTCGATGATCTGCCGCACAATTTGGTTGATTTTGGTGACTGTTTTTGGATTTGAAACAGTCACAGGGCGACCTGGGCGCTGGTCATCTTCAGTGCTCTCTCGCACCTCACTAAAGCGCTTACACCACTCAAAAACACGCGCACGAGATATAAAATTGTCCCCATAGGCCTCTTGTAACAATTTATAGCACTCAGTCAGAGTTTTTTTCAATTTAATGAGAAATTTGTTTTCCTACATGCGTGGTTTTCGGCACGAGAAAAAAAACACGTTAGTTTCAACAAACCGCTACTGCACAAATACTATAATAGTAACGGAAACGTGTTTTGGGGCGTGCATAGACAAGATATCTAGATACCCAACGCAGTACTCGTTTTTTACCACACCCGTCTAGGACGCCCTCTAGGCGAGCAGTTTCGTTATTTAATAGCCAGACATCGTAATCTCCTAATTCATTTCTAGGTATAACTATATTATCAAAACCTTGGAAGGCACTCAGATTTTTATAAAAGAAAGGCTAATATTAACGATATAGACTTACGAAAATTGTCTTGTCATCTAATACTAGTTAATAAGCGGCGAAATCAATTGATAAACTGTAATTGTTAACATTATATGTTATTAAATTAAAATGTTTGTGAGTCAGACATAATTATAAATACGACCTAGAATATAACGGTGAAAGAAATGAAATTTTGGAAGATTGATGGAACATAGAAAATAAAAAAAAATTGTATATATACGGGGGTTGTTTAAAAATTTTTCGACCTTAACTTGAAGATGATGGCACTCATCAACATATAAGCTGGAAAAATATTTGCTTTTGCATTTAAATTTCAGACATTTTGTTTGACAATCGTATAAGTGTAAAAAGGAGAAAATCGAATATTTAACTGAGCGAGATCAAAGAAACTAAGCATTTGCTCACTGTTTCCCAAGCTTTATTGACGGAATTAAAACGAGACAAGTCAGATTTTGGGTCTATTGATACTTTTAGATAAAATCTGGATTCACCATTACACTCCTAGAATTAAAAAATAGTCAAGAAAGTAAATTGCAAACGGCGAACCTGCTCCGAACAAGGCAAAGATGGTTATATTTGCCGGACAGTGAAAGCGATCGTTTTTAAGATTTGAGGAGAAAACGACAACTATTATTTGGGAAAGTTAAAAGGATAGTTCGAGGCTGAAAAAAGTATATACGCTTAAAAGGAGACTAGGTTAAAAAACTTCCAAACAACCTTTGTACACTGTCTTATAAAGTAAGGTGACCTTATAGTTTAACAAATTTTAATAAGTGAATGAAGCTATAATAGTTGTTTGAATGTTTTTTGGCATGTTAAATGTTTTTCAGGCAGTCGCATCGTCGTCGTGTCAGAATTACAAATCGAAAATGGAAGTTTCTGTCGAGAAAGGTGACGCAAAACCTGTTACCAAGACTTTATAAGATATAAAATATAACTCATTTGGTCAGAAAATGCTGTAAAAAGTATTAACAAAACTTTTACTTTAAAAATCTATAGGTAGAAATTTCCCCAAGCTTTATGTAGGTTGGATATTTGATGATAAAGAAGATTTTACTGGTAAATAAATCAAAAGCTGTAACTTTCACAAATTATGAATATTTACATTTAAGATCAAAAGTATACAACAAATATACAGTGTTTTCATAAGAAAATAGACATCAAATGAAATTCGTTAATGAACAAGTTTTATCACCAACACTCTCGAATGATTTCGTCTCATTGTTTTGAAATATTTAAATATATTTTTTTCAAATTTGACAAAGATATTGTACGCGGTGAAAAGATATTCATACTAATAGATATTTATATTATTTCTTTTTTTATTACTTTCGTCCTTTTCAAACTCAAAACAACTTACATAATCTACAATCTTTAATAGAAATTAAAATCCAACCGGATTTGTCCTGTCAGACTGTTAAAAATGCCTTCGGTTTTGCTGTCAGATATTTTCCGATTAATAAATTTAGATTTGGTTTCTAAACAGAGTCCGAGAATCTACAGAGGCAGGTAAAAATACCTCTGGGAAACTTGGGAAACTATACCCAAAAAAGATTTTTTGGGTATTTTTAATAAGATATTAAATTAAATCTATAATCAAGAAATTGTCACTCTAATGGACTAAACTTCTATCCACATTATATCAAGATTTAGAGATTACGGAACTCCAGAGCATTACACTTTGACACGTATGCATTAAAAGAAGAACATATGTGGTAGTTGAAGTCAACCCCAACGTTCTGAAAGGATTGATATATCAGCAAACGAAACTAACCACCCCCGGTGTCGTGATAGCAAAAGGGTCCACAATAGATCTTTTGGGTGGCAGTGTATATTAGAAATTTCGATAGTACCTCACGAAATGATGATATTAACGTTAGGCCTCATAAGCCACTCATGTGAAATAAATGTTAGTAAGAATCTTAACCCAAACATTTTTTATACAAGTAAACTTGAAAGGTACCATCCCTTTAGCAGCATGCTGCTTATAATAAAAGAAAATTATCTGTTATTAATAATAGAGTGAACAAAAAATACTGATATAAAATATTTTTTGGATTATTTATCGTGAAAAACTTCGTATATTTGTAAGAATACATATTTTATTGAAACGTTTTAGGTTGAATTTTCTTTTATTATTTCTCCAGTTACTATACGGACAATTTTGTATATTGTGAACATTTCAAATGATTTCATCATAAATGTTCGATAATTGAGTTGATGATCAAATGATTTATGAAAATAACCAAAACAAATAATATTCACTAATGAAGACCTCCAAGTTCACTAGTCACTTATTTTTGTTTGCTGATTACCGCAAAGGTCAGAAGACTGTTTAAAATAGGGGGGTAATAACGCAAAAATAAACATAACCATGGTATCCAAGGTATCCATGGTTCCCAAGGGTATCTATTATCAAAATAAAATGAAATAAAATATAATATTTGATTAAATATACCGTGCATCCAATATTGAAAGTTTCCTATCAATTGGTTTTCGGACGTAGTGGTGAATAAACTCTCTGTAGGATCTGAATCTCTCTGGAAATCAGCTACAGAATAATAGAGGAAACACTAGTTATTTACTCATATAATCCACGGGGGTTGAGATCACATTTATCCCAAATTACTCAATACAGAGGAAACGCTCTCGAAAAATCGGCAGATATCCATGCGGGAGATATCGTAGGTCCGTAATTTTTTGAGGGTCACGAGACGGTCCAAAGTTATCTGGAAATGATCGAGGATTTACGTGGACAAATGGACAATGATCCAACACTCGCTAACATCCGTCGTTATGTGTACATGTGAGCTGACACCTTGTGATTTCTACACGTGGGGCCTTCTTAAGTACTGTATTTTTGCAAGAGGATCAAGCATTTTTCCTGAACTCCGAACTGCAATTCAAGAAGAATTTGAAACTCTTAGCAGACAGCTTGACATGCGTTGCCGTAATTGCATTGATGAGTATCAATTTGAACACTTACAAAATTCATTTTAACGCTTGATTTTGTCTCATAAAGGAATTGTTAGAAATTATCACTATGTAAAAAGTCATATTCTACTGGTACAAATATCACAAAAATAATTAACAACTATTTATTTAGTCAATTTGTTAAATAAAAAAAAATTAAAAGCCTAGGACCGTTACATTGTAAAACTCCATTAGCAAGTGAAGCGTTAGTTGTTGATTTACCATCACAGAACATCCTTTAATTTTTCCTCTTTCGTTAGAAGATTTACTTCTTGTAATTCTATTTAACTCATAGATGCCGAAGTCATGGTCCATGCATCTAAAACTCGCTGACCATAACAAGAGAATATAAGCCAGTTGCAGAAAGTTATTTACACTGAAAAAAAGTTATGCGACACATTTTTTTTTCATATTTGGTTAGTATTAAAAATGCACCGTAGCAAACCTAAAATTACTTGCTTAAAGCGATAAAAATTATCCAGTTAAATCGAAATTTATTATGAGGTAAGAAGAAATATGGAAATTATGTAGAAACTATATTCAGAGTCTATATATTAATGTTGTTATAAACAAATTCTCCCATTGTCTTTAGTAGAAATGATGTAAAGCTGATTTGGTGTTAAGGATTCTACTTTTGATATAAATGTTTCTTTAGCCCTTCTCCGAACTCTATAAATCTAATGTAAAGTGAATTCTAACATATTTTCAATGATTTTGTAGCTTTAGGCTCAATTCCTAATGAAAATATGAATCAAAGAATCAATTTTATTATAAAAAATCATAGTTGTAGTGAAGAAAATTACTATTTTACGATTTTGAAAAAAAAAGCCTAGAAACAAAAATTAAGAAAAATGTAGTACGTACTGGCTAGCGTCTGATCGACAAAAAATTTATCTTTTAGCATGATAACGATTCTAAGCATTCCTCGAAGCTATACAGTGAAGAGTGTTTGAAAAAATTGGAAGTTGTACTAAAAATAATTATTTGGCCGTCACAGCCACCAACTAGATTGAGTTGTTGTAGGACAAAATGGACGGAGAAGTCAGCACATCTTTGAAATATCTTGAAAAACGAATGGAAAACGATTGACTAATTGTTTCAGAGAATGCCAAAATTGTGTATCAAATAATAAAAGCAAAAGTGGGTCACATCGATGAAAAAATTTTTATATTAGTATCTAATCATTGTTACAGTTTTTTATTATTACTATATCCTTTTATATATATCGTAGGTTAATAGTTAGGATTTTAGTTATTATCCCAGGACAATAGGCAGTTGTATGATGGCGCGCCACGCATGCCTATTCTCCTAGAATATTAGCTAAATGCCAGATAACAGATTATTCGTCGAAAACTGACAAAGCGTTTGTCTATTCTCTTGGGACTTTAGCTAAAATTCGGATAATAGAATATCTATTGAAAAAAGCCAAATTGTTTAATAGTCAGAAAGCTAATCGCGGGATATTGGATAAAGAGCAATTAGACAAAGTAAAGCAAATTTTACTCGCTAGTCCTCCACACAGAGAAGCTGGATCCAATACTTACCATCATTATGTGAACAGCTATGAACTATTGCAAATCGAAAATGAATGTCACGTAATCGTAAAAAGAAAAAACAAACAAACAGATGCTGTTATTTAC
The DNA here is from genome assembly GCF_026250575.1 of Diorhabda carinulata. NCBI lineage: Eukaryota > Metazoa > Arthropoda > Insecta > Coleoptera > Chrysomelidae > Diorhabda > Diorhabda carinulata. The sequence continues at coordinate 17,713,129 of NC_079472.1, forward strand.
TCTGTACCAGTAGAAGATTATTATGAGAAAATTTTTGAAGCTCATGCTCAGACTTGTTAGGTAAGGTTCGGTAACCAATGTGGAACAAACCGGTGATTTAAAAATAAAATAAAATGTAAATCACAATGTCACCAAGCCTCTACGTGTTGCAATAAATGATTGATTGACATGCAAAAAATAAATAAATAAGACTTCATTATCCTATTTTTTTCTATAGACCCAACAGTCTGTTATTCGAATTTTAGCTAAAGTCCCAGTAGAATAAACAAACGCTTGGTCATTTTTCAGCGAATAATCTGGCATTTAGCTAATACTCCGGGAGAATAGGCAACTGCCTATTATCCTGGGATATTAGCTAAAATCCCAACTTGTATATTGACCTACGACATATATATCTACTCAAAAATATAAATATCAAAATCGATCGAATTGCTTTTATTTGTTGTCTATCACGCAAACTATAAGCAAAAATAGTGTCGGATAGTGTATAATCGACATCATTCAAATCTGTTTTGATGGCACGTAAATGAGACATTCTTAAATAACGTCATGATTCTTTATTTAGAGATTTTTCTTGGTTTGTGTTCCTACCAAAGTCTTTTGAATTAACTATTTCTGGACAGTATGTTCTTGTTATTTAAAATCTGTGGCATTATAGGTACAATTTTCTTAAGAGAATTTTCGTAATTCAAAAAATGAACTATTTCATTTATACCAATTATCAAATGATGAATTACATAGTCCCGCAGGTTATATTTTCTTCTTAATTGGATACATTTATTACAGAGAACCTGCAACGTCTCTAGACCTTTAAGAAAATATTATTTTTTGTTCTGCAAACCAGACCTCCACAGCTTTTATTACCTCCTCTTTTGAAGAAAATTTACGACCTTTTAAATTTTTTGGGAAAAGATAGTAATATCGAATAGTAATATTCAGTTATTGTTCTACCCTTATCCAAAAAATCAATCATGATTACTCCATGGCAATCCCAATAAACTGAAGCAAGAACTTTTCCGGCAGATTTTTGGACATGAAACTTTTTAGGTCTTGGAGAACCAGAGTGTCGCCATTTCATCGATTGTTTCTCTGTTTCTGGATCGAAGAAATGTACCTAAGTCTCATCCATAGTAAGAATTCGGTTTATGAAGTCAACATCGTTTTCGTTTTCTCATGTCCAAATTGACATGAATTATATGTATATACGTATTTGTGATCGCTTGAGGAGAAGTATCTTGATGACAGTCCTTTACCTATAAGTGTATGTGGCAGTAAAATTGAACAACAATAACTTGATAAATTTAGGTTAAATATTATGCTTTCTTTCCATTCTTAAGCTGTGACAATTAAATAGTCTTATTGTTTCAAAATTGTGATTATATCGTCAAGGCTATGTCAATTGGTTCATTGCTGAAACTAAATTTGATTTCGTCATATTTCTTCAAAATTGAAAATAGATAGGTTGTTATTTGTCATCATGGTCCAAAGTTACAACAAGAATACCTCCAGTTACTGAATTTCGTTAGATCTCTATTTGCTAATAATTTTTTAAAATTACTCGCTACAAATTATGGAAGAAACGCTAATACATTTTTTGACAAAATTATTAAATAGTTCGTAGGATTTTAATCTTAATAAAGTTCAAGTTCTAAAGACTTTAGTATTTTAAGTTTATTGAGTATAGAGTAAAAACAGTACTAGATCTCATTTCTTGATGTTTTTGAAACTATAATCTCTATTGCAATTGGTTATAAGATGGATACGTTTTTCTTCGGATGCCGCTTAAGGTACCCTGGTAATATTGATGTTTTTGTGTCTGTAGTTTGTTATTTTGGCTATACAACGACGATAGGAAATAATACAGTGGCAGCTATACCCGCGCGCCCTCAATTACCCGCTTTCCGATAAAAAATAAACAAAAAAACTAAAAATTTCAAAAAACCAAAAAACAAACAAACAAAATCAAACAAAAAAATTACTACATACCCAAAACAAGAAAAAGTCATTTTTACTTTGTTTTATTGCTTACTTTTATTTACTTATGCTAGAGCTCTGTTTTCGTCTTTTTGGAGCCATTTGGTTGTCCATTTTCCCTCTTTTTTCATCTCAATCATATAACAATCATCACAACCCCAGCCCTGCAGAGGAGCAGCTCCTATATCAGGTCCAATTCCTATAAATAAACATTTCCTTGCCCTACTCAAAATATACCCTTCGAATCTCTATTCGATCCGTCGCTACAACGCTGCAATTACAAATAGAGAACTTTTTAAAATATAATGAAGTGAAGTGAAGTGCTAGTGCGAATTGATGCATTTAAATAAGCTCTTTATTCAAGGATTTGAGACTACATTAGTTTATAATGAATTTCATCAGCTGGCAACGATGATGGAATTGTATGAAATCTGGAAGCAACATTTTGAAACATTTTATTAGCACCAGTTTATTAGCTTCACCTTTATGTGGGTTTGATTGTTTGTGAGCTTGTTTGTTTTATTATTTGAACTAAGAGAAAGGGGCTTATTTGATAAGAATTTGGTTCGACACAGGATTCTAACCTACGATCTCCGTGTGGAAACCAACACTTTAACAACCTTACAAACTACACCGTTACTGCTCGAAATAAGTTTCGACGAGATGTGGATATATAAGGAGTGAAAAAACTGGTCATTGTGCAAAGGACGATTTTGCAGAATTGATTATTCCGTTTTCAGAGAAATTTTGGAATGTTTTTGGTAAAATTTGAAACGAAACCGTATATTCTGAAGATATGACGGAGAATTAAAAAAATTTGAGCAGAACTTCGGGAAATCCCATAATCATTATTTCATAAATAAAAATATGTAGGTTAATTGAAGATATTGTTACATAATCTTAGGGGGTGTATGGTGACTAGTGTGCTAAATACCAATTTATTTCAAGATATTTAGTTCATTTTTTTCTCAAATATTCTATGATTAGTCCATGAGAAAGGAGCATTTTTTCGGAGACTACAATAAGAGGGTAGAGCAGTTACTCAACATTCGAAATAAATGTAAATAGTTATATAGACAATTTTTTGAAAATTTATAATATGTAGTACTTTCTTGGAGACTCAATAGTTATACAAAGGGAGAATTTTCTTGGAGAGTACAACGAGACGGTAGAATAGTAACCCTAATAAATTTGTAAAAATTTTATTGAAAAACCCTTAAAATGAGTTCTACGTCATAGACCAATCATTATCTATTTGATATATCATCTATTCAATATATGAAACTCAATTAAGTCCTTATTTCATAAATTTATTTATTATTTTTCTCGTGAATATCCAATTATTAATTTCAAAGTAACCTTTCCAATTGATCAAAAAGAAGATAATTATTCAAAAACGAATCCCATTATCACCCCGTGACTAAACACCACTTCTTATTGAATTAAAAGCCGCGACACCGTATTTGCACACCGGATTTTTATCAGTGTATCCGAGCAAGTGACTTCGCGGCATTCTCACATAAGAACGCTAACCAATCCAAAGCAACCTTTCATGGCCGTGAACAACTCAAGACGCTGAACGCCGAACGTAAGCTCAGTCTAACTCAAGACTTTACCGTGAGTAGCAAATCGCGCCCAAACACGACATCGTGGAGTGATAGGGCCTCTTATGCCCTGGCCCGAACTGCCATGGCTACTGGTAAGTTTTTTATTGAAAAAAAAAATATAATAATGATAATAACCAACCCCCTGGTTCACAAACACATCTTACCCTTCCTGCTCTGAAACTAACAGTGACAGTGCTTTGGAACTTCAATCGGGAGTGCTGTAAGGACCTTTTTTTGTGTTGTGCTTTGTGAGAATTTTCGTCCTGCAGGATAATTTTGCAAACATCTGTTAGAAGATATATTATTTTGCAGTGCGCGATTCGAAAGTGTTTATCCTTGACTCCTTTCTAACCCGATATCCTGCTACATTTTTTCACCAATTTACTAATATTTTTTGGAACAATGCTTCGGCAGTTAGATGAACAACTTTTCATTTATATGTTTTTTTTTGAAGAATTAAAGGGTTACACAAAAATTTTGTTAGCAAAAGGCATTTGGATGAATTGATTTTGATTATTATTTCTCAAAAAAATAAAAAAGTTGTCCTTTTCTACAAAAATGTGGGAAAACCCTGTACAAATATTACGATTCTGGAAATTTTTATATCAATAGGCAGTTAGATGAGTTACTTTATATTTATATGTTTTTTTTGAAGAATTAGAGGGCATAAACAAAATTCTGATACCAAAAAGCATTTGGTTGATTTTATTTTGATTATTTCCAAAAATATAAAAAAGTTCTGCTTTTTTACAAAAATGTGGGAAACACCTGTACAAATATCACGATTTTGGAAATTTTGATATCAATAGGCAGTTCGATAAGTAACTTTCCAATTATATGTTTTCTTTGAAGAATTTGAGGGTAAAACTAAAATTTTGTTAGCAAAAGACATTTGGATGGATTGATTTTGAAAATGATTTTTAAAAAAATAAACAAGATACTATTTTGTTGAATGAAAAAGTTGAATGAAAAATATTATTATATTTTGAAAATTTTTGAATTAATAAGCAATTAAATTAGTATGTTTATATTTTAAAAAACGATTTTACCAAGTAGTTGTTTTTTTAAAAAGAAAATATATCCAAATAATACAATTTTGAGCTAGAATTATAAATTTTTATCATTATTTTCAAAAAGATATTATCAAGTAGTTTTTCTAGTCAAATATGGACAAATATTTTATTACTTTGAAAACGTTTCCACCAAGTAGTGTTTTTTCTCAAAAAAAGTAGAGAAATACATTCAAATAATATACTCAAAAATATAGGCAAATATAGTTAAAAAATGATTATCTCGAAAATTCTTTTTGAAAATGTATTACCAAGTAATTTTTTTCTCAAAAAAAACAGGAAAATACTATTCAAAATCGTTAGGCAGTTAGAAGAGTGAATTTTAATTATTTTCGTACAAACATTTCATTAAGTAGCTCATTCACTCAAAAATAAGGGAAAATTTGATCACATTTCAAAAATTTCGAAATCAATATAGAATTAGATCAGTAAATTATTTATTATTAAAAAAACCACCAAGTAATTTCGACATGAATGAGCAGCTAGAAGAATAAATTTTGATTATTGTTTATCAAAAATACGATAAAATAAATAAAATTTAGATTTATGATACTGAAATATCATATTTTGGCGATTTCTTTCAACAGAGACGGTGGACTGCTATCATAATTTTGATATCAATAGAGGCTCAGGGGGTCATACATATTAATTGTGATTATCTTTAAAATAATATACTGGTTTTCCTCAAAAATATTAGAAAATACAATACAATTATCAGATTTTTTATATTTCGATATCAAGAGGTAGTTATTAGTGAATTCATTATTAAAAAGAGATTATTAAGTAATACTTCAGTTTGAAAATATGAGAAAATACAATTTAAACAATTAAAATTCTTATTAATGATATGGTGGACTGTTATTTTCGTAACTCGTTTTGCGTCAAAACCGCTTTAATATAAACCTGATTCAAACACTAGTTAGACTTGACATTTTCACACTGAAAACTACTTTTTCACATATATATGAAAATATGAGAGGTTTATAATAATTTAATTGTTGAAAATGTACACATTTATATATTTTGTACTTTCATATATTGAAAATAAATTATTGTATCGCTGGAAACGTATACAAAAATGAGAAATCTTGGGAACATTCTAGATAAAACACTATTCATTCTTCATACTTGACTTACTGCATATATTGTTTTAATTCTTAGAGATTATGTATGAGAAAATATATGTGTGCCAAATTTACTTTAACCTCATTATACACATTTATTCTATTCACGTAAATATTGTTGTTTGTCGAATACAAAGACTAGTATAGAACAAACTATCCCTTACCAACAAGATAACATTCTTTGAATTTGAGGATATTATTTGTAACATTAATGTTTTTGGAAAAAAATTAAAACCTTCCCCTCTTTATATCGATATGTTACTGATGTTTGTTTGAAAATAAGAGGCTTTGGTTTGATTCAAGTATTAATGCAAACGGCGTAGCTACCGCCATCTATCAACAATGTTTCAAACTTTATGACACATAAAAAAATTGAAATCTCTATAAATTAATAACTATCTATGACTTAGAAACATTGTTGTAGAAAAACGCAACTTTATGTCTTAAGAATATATTATATCACATTTATTAAAACGGATTGTCTCTTACAAAAACAAAAACATTTTTATAGTAAACTTTATTTTCTTAATATTTATAATAGGATAATTTACAAATTATGAACATTACTAATCATACAGTGTGGGAAGACTGAATGAAATTAATTTGTAGTACTTTTCGAATAATCCTGAGTGTCGATTGATATTTTGTAATGTAATTATTCACATAAGAGAATGATTTTTATGTACAGTGTCTCGCAACAAAATTTATGATGACATCGTTGAGTTTTTAATAACCAAAAGTTATCGATTTCCTCAAAAATACCAATTTTACTAACAGTAATTTCAAATTCCATTGTTAGTTTATTAAAACCCTAAGCAATAACATATTTAGTTTATTCATGAAATAGTCTCAATAAGTTGTAGGAATACTAAGAAATTTTTTTTATTTGATGACGAATAAAAATAAGGTATCTTGGTAGTTTATAGACTCAAAAAATGCTAAATCGACCTGCACGTAACATTTTGCACGAAAAGATATGAAAAAGCTACAACTGCAAGGTAGGCGCCGCGACTGGTTGATACTGATCGAAAGCTCGCTCGCATTAAAATGTCGAAACGAATGTTTGGATATCTTCGAACATAGTTGAATTAAATTTTCACTTCGAATGTATAAAATGACTTGGTGGGAAGCGGTCTATGATTAGTGCGTATAGTTTGGAAGAGAAATAAATTTTTTTACTGAGAAAAAAAGTCATTTTCTTATTAATAATTTAAACCCGTTTCGAATTTTGTAACAAAAAGACTTGTGAAATGAATTTCTATGAAAACTGAACATGCTCGGCACACCCATTGTATTTATTTTTAACCTTGCGTATTGGTACCAAGAATAGGATTGATTGGAATTGTAAATCTGTCAAGTAGGTGTCGATTTTTTGTTCTGTAAACCTTTTTCATTAAAATTAACCTTGACATTGGACAGTAATAACGTGTCTAAAACCTTATCTATACATTTCAATTGAGTAGTTTTTAAAAAAATAGAGTGTGCATCTCTTACATGGGATCCTAGCTATCAAATCCGTATCAGCAAAATGAATACTAATCATAGAAATTATGTTAAATTAGACGACTTGTCGAATTTCGTACAAGAGTTAAAGAATTTTGAGTTACAGATTGTTTTGATCAACTTATAATTTTTTATATTATGTATACTAATAAATGAAAACGTACAAAGAATAAGTATATAAATAAAATGTCAGCAATAAATTTTCTGTTTCTTATCAGTCGAGAAAAACGAGAAAAACGTTTCCTAAAGCTGAGACAACAAACTAAGTACAATATTGGCTTAAATCATCATGGCGATCATTTGAATTCCTAGAACTGATATTGATTCATCTGCTCAGTGCTCAGTCAGCAATTGATTGGTTAAATCTCAAATTTTCCTACCAATTTCTTCACTTAGTACTACAAGTGGTTATTCTATATGCAGTAGTTGATCTTGGAATGAATATTTGATTTCCAATTTTCAAAATAACGTAAATATAGAAATTACAGCATGTTTCATCGTATAACATAACCTCAAAGTGTGACCTTTCACTGATGCATGCATGGACGAACTGCATAATTTCTATTGCAATGTATGAATATTTTTTAGGAATTTTATTCCAAAATTAAATATTTCCATGGTCGTTATATTACAATAAAAATGCATAATATCCTATAAAATTCATATTGATGCAATTTTTAATACAATATAAAGCAAATGTAGTTTATACAATCTACTTTTTAGGTTATAGATAGTTTCATGAACCTTAACAAACAAGTGTGAATATCGTACGAGTTCTGATGAACTGCTCAAATATTGTCATTAAATATTACATAAAATGCTAATTGTTGTAATAGCTAACGCCACAAATATTGAATAAACACATAGGAAACGAATAGAACATCGTCGGGCATCGCAAGAAACGCTGTTTGTAAATTTTCTCGAAAATCGAAACCTCGTGGATCAAACTCTAACACATACAACAATTGTACGTCGAGAATTGGCCACATATAACAAGCAAATATTTTTTATTTGTTTTAGTGTTGAATTGAATCAGCTACAAAAAATTTTCTGATCAATCTTTAACTAAAAGCCACACGTTTAAGATCAAATCATTATTTTAGAATCAGATTTCTTTACATTACTCAAATAACATTAATGATATGTTGTTCAAGCCTTACCTTCTATTTTATATTCCAATAGGCGATAAGCTAAATGCTGTTAATTTACAAAGTAAATATTTATCTATAAAAAAACTTCATAAAAAAGGACCGTTATTCTCCCGGAACCAGTAGTAGATAAACAACCAATTAACATCTCTTATGGGAATGATTGAAAGTAAATGGTGTCCTTCTATATCTTCCCACACATCCCACATGAAAATATGACAATGGAAACGTTAATACAGTTAAAACAATGCTAAATGCTATTTTAATAGAACCCTAAAAAGGCATGTAGAGGTCAGGTACACCCTAATTCTTTTGTAAATTCCCAACGGCTTGTCCCCCATTATTTGTTAATGGATGTATGAAGAGTTATATAATTTGTGTTAATTGTTTGATAAATTATTTCGAAATTTTGGTCATTAATTCACAGAATAATTTTTGCATAGGTTTTCCTCTAATTTATACAGCGGCGAAGTACGTGGTAAATTATTTGAAATTAACAAAGTGAATTCCTTCAAGTGCTAGATTGATGTTATGTTTGAGAACGATTATAATACTCCAACTAACAAAATGTTTGACCCACTGGTATTATCACAGTTTTGTTCTTTCTCAGCCAGCACATTTTGTATTATATTTTGAACTCTGTACTGTTTCCCACTATTTCATATTGATTCAACGGCCTTGATGTTATCGTGGTCGTGGAGTCGTTCTTAATTATGCTTCTTTGCAATATGCCTAGCTCCATTTCACAGGTCCCCGTGTCTGTTTATTACTCACAACAACAATCTTAAATACCCTATTTTGGTAACTTATATTATTGAAATATCGTTTGATCATGCACACCTCCATAGTTGTTGCCATTAGTTCTCAGTGGCCTCATACCTTTTTCTATATCATCGGTTTGCTTAAAAATCATAATCAAGATATTCTACCCTTCAAAACATGGTGTCTGCGGAAAATACTTCAGTTGGAACAAAGAAGCACTGCTTCGTGATACACCAGGCAGACTAAGATCTAAATATTATCTTCGTAACTATTATAAGATTTTAGTTGCAAGCTGTATTTCTTAGGTAGACGTTAATTTTTGATAATAGACTCTATCCAAAACCTGAACTATATACCGAGCACAATATCTTCTTCTCCAGAGATTTTTTTAGTTGTAAGTTTATATATTCCCTTCTTTAATGAAAGACTGATGATGAAAATAACTTTTCTCTTTTTGATAATGGGTTTTAGTCTTTTTATAATTGAAAGTGTTAATATTTGATGAAATTAATGAAATTCCATTAACAGGAATCATAACAAATTCTAAAAATAGAAACAAAACAAGCAGTTATAGACAAAGAAAACAAAAAATATTTGCGAAGAAATAAAAAAAAGTGCACGAGGGAGACAAGCCATAAAAGTACTCCTTGGATTACCGTAGAATATTTTCCAAGTGGAAACAAAACCAAAACAGATTATTTCAAAGTATAATAAAGATATTAACAATGACAGAGCAAAAGAGAACAACACCAGAATTGGATTGTATGAGAAGTTACCTACCAAGAAAACAAATCCTCGAACGACTCTGAGTGGAAGACCAGCATTGGATACACGATGATAGAATGAGGAAATTGTGGAAGACAACTCTGAGTAGAAAGAGAAGGTTTAGAACAAAATGATATTGAAGATGATGAATAAAAGATCACAAAGTTGAAAAGTAATCATCGCAATGGAAGAATGAAAGCATAATCCTTGAACTGATTGAAAATAAAAACTTTTTAGACATCTTAGAACAGAAAGAATCAAAAATGAATCTGATAGAAGATCGTGAAAAAAGAACAATGAGAAAAATAAAGAATGATTAGAATACAAACGACGAAACAGTTGGAGTAAATGTTGAAGGGATAGAATATTTTGCAGAAGAAGGAATAGACGAAACTATTAAACGAATAAAGATGCCTGGTAAAAGTTGTGATGATGATAAGATATATTTAAAAAAGACGGATGTTCTGGGGAGTTCAAAAAGAAAATGTATCATCATTTTAGTACGAAATTGACAATAAACTAAAACAAAATACGAAAAAAATAACAAATTCACGGATAAATAAATAATAGTTGGAGACACTGTATATACAGAGAAATGATCTTATATACATTGAAAACTCATTATTATATTATATTATTATTGTATTCATATTTTTTTAATAGAAATAAAAATTCTTTGATAGATAAAAATCTAGTGTGTGAATTGATGATGTACCAGTTCAAGAACAAGTCCAGTTTACCCACAACTGTCCAAGAGTTCTTGAAACTTGCAAAATCATTGACGTAATCAACACTTTCTCTCTAAACTTGACTACGAACTGGTACATATGTTAACAAAATATAGAAAATAATAATTATAACCACGTGAAATTACAATTATTTTTCTTTCAAACTCTCCTCTACTTGAAAGTCATTATACGGGATTAAAATCTCAATATTACTTCTAATTTCATCACATATATCAAGATGGGGATGTTATTTGTAGTATTTGTGGGTGTTACTGAATGCTACAAATTTACATATGCAGATGCGTAAAGTACAAAAATTATTCGGATAATTTATTCAAATATCTTCATTATTTGGTATTTTATTATTAATTTAGGGCGAAAATAGAGATTGCAGTTGAGAATAAAAGAACAAAAGCAATTTATTGAACCATGGTACAGTTGTATTGAATTTCAAAATCGTTATTTTTCTAATAAACGCTTAGTGGTGGTGAAAAAATTTATTATTCATATTCTTTGCACATTACCTCTCGCAAGTTTGCTACAATACTTCAACTTATTTCTATTATAATAACTGGTAGGGGTGAGTGGGTAAACTAATTAGTTAATACAAAACTACAACTTTTGTAACGATTTTGACAATTTTAGTATTATTTGAAAGGGAATTTGCAGATCCACAACTAAATGTAACCAAACTAGCTACAAATTTTTATTTGAATAAAAGATTTGGTTTTCCTAAAAAGGTTTACAATTAGAGATAATGTCTTTTAAAGAAGGCAGAGATTTAATAAGTGCACTTAAAAAGATAAAAACCATATCGAACATCGCCTTAGAATAATAGTAATATTTGTAATACTGTTAACACTTTGTGTAGTATAGACATTCTTCTTAAGTACTTCTATAATCTTTTTGTCTCATTCCAGCTTGCTATTAATGTTTTCCTCAATGTGTAGCAATTTGTTCACCCATAGCAGCCAACTTATTTATACCAATTTTCTGTATTATGCGTTTACCATTCTAGTATATTGTCAATATAATCCAATTGAAAAGAGTGGGTGATGTCAGTACTTCTCACTGTAGAGAGTAGCTGACATTGCTCATTTATTGATCAGAGAATAGCGTGCGGCTTGGTTACGATTTGCATGAGAACATACGAACTGAAATGTTCATGATTGGGGTCGATTCCAGATTTTATATACTTCAGATCGAAGAATATTTGTTTATTGAAGCGATGGTGGGAAGTGTTTTTCTTGTAAATTCAACAAACATTAATTACTCATAGATATATTAAAAAGATTTTAGATAACGCATGCCCTACGTCGCTGGAATACTAAACCAGATCTTTAAGGGATATTTATTGTAGTTTTAGACTGACCTGCACGCAGCCCAGACTCTATTGAACGTGTGGGGGCAAATATTTACAGATTTAAAGCCAGCAACTGCAAAATGTGTGATTGACTGAGTAGGAGAAGTTAGACTAAAATTACATGAAGGACTCGGAAGTATGCCACAGCGTTGTCGTGAGAGTTACTAGCATCAATTTACTTAGTTGAAAAAGAGTAATTTGTACTGTTTTTTTTGGTTTCTGAGTTTCTTCAGCTAAAATCAATCTTATATCACTTTCTATCTTAGAGAGTTTGAGGTACTAGATGTAGTCTGAGTACCACGAGGAACAATCTCTCAAAGTTACAAAGACTGGCTTGCTTATGTGCAGCTGTAGCCATAAAATCTTGCCAAACAGCTGCACTAGAAGTAATTCTAGATCTTCCATCTCTCCACATAGTACTGGAAACAGGAGATCATCATCCTGACCGATAGTCAAGCAGCTATTAGAGCTTAAAGCTCCAAGATCATAAAATCCAAATTCGTTTGGGATCTAGGCAAGAAAAATGAAATTACCCTATAATGGATTCGCTAAAGCGAGGGCAGACAAGCACATGAGACCCTTCTGTGGTATCAGCTACAGAATAATGGAAAAAGCATTGGAAATGAAGCCTTCTGGGAAATTATAACCAGAGTAGATTTGCTGAATGTATGAATCTAAGTAATAACAATCTACGAATAAGAGGAGTTCTATCCGGGGACTATCGTCTCAATAAGACATCTGAAGACCCTAGATTCACCAGATAATGCGGCAAGCAGATTTTGTTGCACCTTAATCCACATTCTCTCGAAGTGTGAAACGCGAAGGAACTCCAGACGAAGATCTCTGGCGATTAAAGCCATTCCACATTCTAGAGTATATTTAAGAGAAAAATTTTTCTTCTGAAGTGAATCTTATACATATAAATCACGTTACACTTGTAGACTTATGACATTGGACACTTGTCAGTGGATTATATTTTCGCCATATTCAATATGAAGAAGGCAAACGTAGACGAATTCATTTTCGAACTCAACTAAAAATATCTATAAAGTTCACGTATGAAAAGAATAATAATGGACAGTTTCAGATACTTTAGTAATTAGGAATAGTAATAGCTTAGAATTTGATGTATTTAGGAAAAACACCGCTACGTGCAGGTACATCCCGGCTGATTCTTTTCATTGTATCCAACATAAGATGGCCAATCTCCATTTTCTGGTACATCGATTAATCCACTTTCCACTCACCATCGAAAGATACAATAAGGAAAAGTCCTTCATTGAGGATGTAGCTGTATTAATGTTAATCAATCGTCATAGGTTTAAGAAATATCTATGTGAAACTCATTTTTTTCAAATTCAATGTGAAAAACAAGAAAAATTTGCTCTGATACCTTTCAATCCTCTTTATACAAAAGATTTGGAAGGAATATTTAGCAGAGAGGGTTTCAAATTGGTTTATATTTATACAGCAATACATAAACCCAACAAACAATTGTTGGGCAATCCTAAGAATAAAATACTAAATTTCGAAAAGATTGGTATATATGCAATAAGCTGTGACAGTGATGGTGACAGTAAGTATATTGGGCAGACTAAGAGATTCGTTATTGTCCGGCTTAAAGAGCACGTAGCTCATTTGAAATATGGACGGATTGCCAATCATCAAATCAATAAAATTGTTAAAAAATGTATCCAATAATACATCGTTGGATGCATTTGAGAGCATTAAAATTGCTAGATGTAGGAGTATCTTAAATAGGGACAAAGTGCCAATTCCTTAGTCTATAGTTTGAATGTCAAAGAATGAACATGAATAATTAAATTTCGCGGGAGAAGGTTTGTTGATGAGGAAATTTATACTGAGACTCGTTATAACAATGATTGTCTAGAATTTTCTGCTCCTTAATGGATGTATCAAAAATACCAAGAATAAAATAAAAAATGGCATCTTTGGATATAAGTTTCCAGAAAAAGATGATACATTAAAATATTGAGCATGGAATTTTCTCTTCCAAATAAACCAACTTTTGTCAGAACAATTTATAGCGGTGCAAATTATTAATTTTTTATTCAATAATATGAATATACATTTCATAGTACCATATCTTTGCATTTATACTTAAAAATTATATCTAGTAATTTTTATTTGAAGTTTTTTTCCCCTAAGATATACGTAGAACATTTTTCGAGATAAAGCGAGTTACGTTTCTTAATCAGATACCGGGCAAATATTTTTAAATAACAGGGCTATCGTTAATGAAATCGACATAACCGCCAACAGCCGAAGACAATTTATAAAAAATAATTTCAATTTAAAAGTTACGAAACATCTTGATATTCGTCTAACTGTAAAATCAACTTATTATTCCTCTATCGCCTATGATTAACTACGTAATATTAATAGAGGTTTGATTATATGGCAACATAGTATTATTAAAAAAAAGTTATTCGGCTTCCATTAAGTGATGATCGCACTTTTTAGATTAAGTTACAAAGTGTGGAAATATCAATTAACAAATAGACAGCTTTAACAATGTGTTTTTCCATTGAAATGTCAAAATAATGGTTGAATCTGGCCTACAATCGACAAACGTACTAAAATAATTGATTAATTTACTATCACTAAGTTTTGATAACGAATTTATCTACTCAGAGTATGATCAGGATGAATATCTGCACCGGTTCTACCTTAGATATATTAAATGAGAAAAAAGTGTTTAGTTTTTGAGAAAAATAATTAGAAGCACCCTTAACTGTGAATATTTTTGGTAAAATTTTATATATTAATACATCTAAATGTTCTTGATTTTAGGTTTCAATAATAGTTTTTTTTAATAATTTGGAATAATAAAATTTGACGTTTCGGCATTCCTTCAAGTCTTTATCAAAATATGACATTGACACTGACAATTTGCGTATTTATATTAATCAAAATGTCAGTGTCAATGTCATATTTTGATAAAGACTTGAAGAAATGCCGAAACGTCAAATTGTATCATTATTAAAAAAAACTATTATTGAAACAGAAGATACGTAAAATCAAGAATATTTAGATGCATCAATATTTCACAAGGTCTAGGAAATAAGAAATTAAATAATTTTATATAATCTATATATGTAACAACATAAAAATATCCATCAGTCGAAATGAATTTCGAAGTTCTAGATCTACACAACTTGAACTGATGTACCTATTATAAATACATAGATCAATAAGTCGAAATTTCGGAAATACTGACTTTATAGTTGTAAATACTAATAACAAGAAGTGAATTTTTGAAAAAAAATATTGAAATTATCCTTAACAGAGTCCTTTTTCAACTTGCTTGGTGAAATTATAGATCTACATAACTTGAACTTGTATCAAAATACTGAGATCTAATTTACAAGCCGATTATCTGCTAAGTCTACCGTCTTTAGGTGTGTATTCTGGTTATAGTTTCCCAGAAGAGTCTTTGCCTGTCTCAGCCCGTGTAGGTTGCCCCAATAATTGGTTTTGCTCAAATCTACCTTTTGAGCTTTGTCATAAACATCGGTCTTCGATAACTTGTGCTTGCTATTATCTGCCTTATCAATCAAATGATTTAATATTGATAAACCTTTCAGTTCCTTCAGTTTATAGACCAATTTCTAAGACTAGCTAGATTTCTACTTCTTCTAATTAATATTTAAATGTTTTCAATAATAAAATTGATTTCGCCTTTCAATTTTGCAGTTAGCACGTACAGTTATTTTTGGTTATTTATCTTTTATATTATTATTTCCTGTGTTTTAACAGCTTGAATATTTTAACAGGTCAAAGACTCTCTTGAAATTAGTCAATATTAGTTTTGCAGTATTTACACAAACGAAACAAGGTACAAATCCAGTTTTTTGAGAAGAAATACCTACTTCATAATCTCAACGGCAACTTACTAATAAAAGGTAAGGATTACCGGTTAGGAACCGCGGTCGGTACTTTTATAGTAACGGTACTTTCGTCTTGTCACCTATTATGTCACTTTTCGACGTTTACTTGAAAGATTGCGTACAGAAATTAAGAGAATATTATAAAGAAATGACAGTTTTTACTTCTGTAGACAAATATATGAAATTTTTGCAACCATCTAACAGTAGAATTCAAATCTTAGATTGTTATGTCGCGAAAGCAACTAAAAATGAAAATTATTGCCGTTAAAAATATTGATTAGAATCAGTTTTTTGTGTTTATTGTTATATGAAAAACATAAAAGTAGAATTTATAATGACACGGCATTATCAAAAACGAATTTCTCACTTTCTCAAACATTCCTCCGAGCGTTTAAGTCTGCTAGATGAAATCTAATATCATGAGTTGAAATTTTTCCTGACATAATTAAATAACTCAATTCACCAACTTGCTTTTTTAAAAACAATTTATTCAACAAGGATTTAATAGGATTTAATAATTTAGAGTTACAATTATTTACACCAATCTGACTGTCGTACTAGACGAATATCAAATTGAATGAACGAAGTATTAGTTTTACAGATTTCTTCATATATTAGTTCTTATCTCATACAATAATAATTATAAAATTAGATAAATATATTTATCGTTCATTATAGTCACATTAATAATAAATAATTGATAACGGTTCCTTAATGGGGTTGAAGTGGAATCTATAAAACTGACAGACAGACTAAGCATAGACAAATTTATAGTAACGATAACTTAATGAGGTTCATAATAATAAATAACGTATTGATGATGATGCTCCGCTGTTAAGAGCGTTGATTTGGATAACTTAACTATATCATATATTAAAATCGTGAACTAGAACGTATTTAAAATGTTGTTGTGAAGAGAACTTAAACAAATATGTTCTTATTCAAATAAATAATAAATAAACATTGCGTATCGATTCTTCTCATTAATAAATCTGCTTCTCGTATTTTATAATGTGTTAAATACATACAGTTTAATAATTATTATTATAATCGCTAAGTATGGTCTGTGATAAATATATTCTTAAAAAACACCTAAACGACGTGGGATTCGAAACCTTCAAGTTGTATCATACTTTAGAAATATTGAATAATAAGCAAGGTTGAAGTAAAAAAAAAGATTATAAAACTAACATGTGGATTAGCATAGACAGAAAAAATAAATAAAGTATTGCGAAAAATGCTAAAGAGAATCATTTTTATTCAAACAATGATGCCATAATTGGAATTAGACAGAATGAAACTGCAGTTCTGAATTCTATATTATCTATCTATCTATATTATTAATATTGATAATATGTAATCAAAATTATCCCTGGTTTCTATTTGGACATCTATAATAACAAATTTTTTATATTATAATCGTTAAAACACTAACTTAGATATATTATGTCTCCTTTTTTTGCTGGTAAAATTGAGATGCAACGAATTTACAGCTAATCTGTTAATGCCACTCTTTTGTGAGTTTCGAGATGTAGAATTTTTTAGTAAAAACACATGTCAACAAAAGTTTTTCTTTTGAAATATCTTTCGACTTCAATAGCGGATCTTTATTATATTATTTGCGTAGATAATCCAAATCTATTAGTTAGTTTTGTTTAAAAAATAGCATAGCAAACTTTTCATACAAAACTATGTCTAGGTTTCAACCCTCGGAGGCTTAAACTGTTAAATTATGATATACCTGTTCATTTTCTTCACTTCCTGGTCTAAACAAAAAATTAAAAAGTCCTAGGATCAACCCCTTTGAGAATTGAATTTCCAAAAATGATCATTATTTTTCACTTTCAAGCCTAACGTAAGACGAAATAAAGAAAGAACATTGAAAATTGATGAACATTTGGACATAAAAATTATATATAGCAATAGTAAAACCATAGATGATTTATGGTGAACAGAATACATTGAGGAAACTTACAGAAAGGAAACCAGTGGACTGAGAAAGGGGAAGACCAAAAAAAGATAGAAAGACCAGAATATGAATATTGAAGCAAGGAACTACAAGGAACTACCCCTAGGGCAAAATCTAGAAATTATTTCCTGCAAAATTCATGATTTTAAATTCAGTACCATGATGAATCAGTCATTCAGCTACTAAGCCAGTCAGGACATCTTCTTTTATATATTGGGAAAACATTTTACCTTTGAAGCTTTCTGTGTATATAGAGTGAATAGAGACAAGTAAAAAAAATCGCATGGTGAAATTTAGATGAACAAAAAAAAGCTACAAGAAACTGCTCTTTTATAGCAAAAGGATCAATATGACATCATTTTAGGATATGAATACAAGTCCTATGAATATAGTAAGTCATTTATGATTTTGCTACAACTTTACATCCCTTATTTAACCCTACTACGGATACAAAATTAAGAAATTATTTCATAGAAGAATGATAATTTGTACGAAGAACCTTTTCTACAAATTCTATGATTATAATTATGATAGCTTCGGATGTCCCATGAAAAATCAGTCATTCAACTACTAAGCTAGTCAAGACATCTTCTTTTATATATCAGAAAAACTTTTTAGATTTGAAGCATTTTGTGCAGCTTTTTCTTTAATGAGTCGTGAGTAGTTTACTACTGCTGGGCCCTCAAATCTCCTCACTATAAAAAGTTTCGTCAATCTAAATCTCACATCAATGTCGTGGACGTTATTAATTTTAATTGAGAAGGCATAATTTGAACAAAATTTTTGAGTTGTTATGAGTCCACATAGATTTAGCATCACTCAACTGACTCTCTTGTCGAAATATCAAATTGTTTTTAAAGGGAAATTTTGAGGAAGAGATTCTGTCTTTTATGTCCTTAATTTATTCTATTCAGTAGGACTATTTAATAAACTAAATGCGTTTACATAAATCATTTATATACCTAAATAAAACTCTACAAACTTCTAGAACAAAAAGAAGCTATAGGAATGAATAAATAGACTTTCCTAGAAATTATTTGGAAGACAAATAAAAAATGTGGAAAACTCCGCGCGGATTTGTAGAATTTTTATAATTTCAAAGTAGCTGGACAGGGCCGGCCTAGTGAACCATTCTGCTATTTTGTTCTTAACATTTCAGTAATGAAATTGATTTCCGAATCATAACTACTGATATTCCTCACGAAAAAATTGTAGCCACAGTTTAATTTTCACAAAAAATTGAATGATTAAAAATCAAATTCAACTGCTGTTCCCGCTGTTACACCCCGTCGTTATCCACTGGTTTTATTGTTGTTTTGTACACCTTTATCTTGTTCGTAAAGTTGTAGTTCGAATTATTAATCACTAATTTAATATTTTGTTATCTACTATATACTCTTGCAAATCACCATAAATAAACCAGATTTATCGTTGAAGGAAAGATGTTAAAAGCTCATTTAGCTGAAGTTCTATTTATATCTTGAAAAATATGGATACGAGGCGAGTCCTGCTGGTAAACTTATCGGTTGTAGATACGTGGAAAAGTGAAATATTACCTTTTTAGTTATTATATGCATCATCAAAGAAACTTTGATAAATGTGAGGGTATTATACCAAATTGAATTTCATATAAGTATTATTTATTTACATATTTTATTTTGAATTACTTCATTTCAATTTCCAATTAATATTAAAACGTAAAGGAATTTCCATCTATGATGTAATTAATCTTGAAAACGAAATAAGGTCTCTATATAATTTTCCTTTCGAATTTTCATGTAACTGAAAATTCATCGTCACCAATGTATATATAAAAATAGTAGCATGATCCGTCATCAGTAACCAGTAGACTTTCAAGAGAGAGAAACCAGGTCAACCTTTCACAATACACTCACTATACTAGCTGTAATTGATATGGGTGTAAGTGTTTTTAATAGTAAATTCAATATAATTATTTATAATGATTGTTATTGCGAAAAATTATCAATGTTAATTAATTGGAAATATCAATTATATAAATACGAGGAAACACACTAAAAATGCGGAATTTAGTGGTACCAGAATTGTTTTGGTTAAAATTTCGTCACTCATTGACCAAATTCAATGAGTTATTATTGTCTAACCTCAATTAGTACGTGAACACTTTTTGAGTCTTTTTGCAAATCGTTGTTTAGGAGCTGGGTGGTCTGAAATTCACGTCTTTGTTCATGATTTCTTGCAAATTTGGTAATAGTCTATTCAACAGGCTCCATTTTTAATTCCGGGTGGATGTCAATATTTCTGCAATACTTTGTTCTGAAGCTGAACACCATAATGTCCATATCGGTTTCAAGATTTACTCATATAACAGTAGGGGCGCTACAATCCGTGACGATTTTTAATCCGTTGAGATAAGAATGCACCAACTCGGAAAGGGAATATTCCAGGTAAACGATAAGGTAATCAAAATACATAATACAACTCGTGACGGATTCAATAAGATTATTACCTTGAAGTTAGTACCTAATCCACTTTGTGTAGCTGGAAAATCCATATATTACAACCCAGAATTTCTAAATCTCTTAAAGTGCATTTCAACATTAAGAAAAAACTGAATAATAACAAATAGAGAAACGAATTTTTAAAATTTGGTTCGGTTAGGTTAGATTAGTTTAGATTATAGATACAAAATGTAGTATTTTTTTGTTCATGACAAGAAACGATCACGTGATGACACATTCTACAAGAAGTTGAAATGGCGAATTCACAAGTTTGGCGCACTCTCATAACAGTATTTAGTGTTGTATATTGACAGGGTAGAGTTTTTTTAAACAACCAATACTTTTCGATCACTGATTTTTTAGAACACTTTTGGCAATTAAATGCTAGTGTAACATTCAGTATTGAACCGTGTACGCTACTCTAATGAAATGGCGACATATCCAGTTATTCCGAAAAACCAGGCGACCATTTGCTTCGTGCGCGAACGAAATTCATCCTGTAAACACGTTGTCACGAGACCAAAAGTCGAAGTTGATCGGCGAACTGTTATTGGTTTAATCTACGTTTTTTTACCAAGATGAATGTTTCAAGTATCTGTAAACAACTCAAATAACACTCATTTAACAGCACGTTATGAGTACGTTCATCATTAAAAATGTCAAATTCTATGATGGCAATGTCACATTTGACATATTCACTTCAGTGTTACGATATCTCAAAACTTAAGTAGCACCCCTGGTATAAGAGTTTTTACGTTTACTTTTTACTATACGTGTTATCTATCAAATTGAGAAATATATTTTAGCATGCGTCAAGAGATTTTTGTTAATGGCCAAAATAGCACTAAATTTAATCAACATAATGTCTCGTTTTTGATGAATTGACTTTTATATGAAACCTTATAGTGATTCTACAAGTAGAATTAACGATTTTCCTTTCCAAAAAGTAGTCCAACTCCTTAGATCAAACAAGCTTAAATAACTTAAATTTAAGTCTCATATTTTAATAATTTTGACATTAAGAGGAAATTTTGACCAATAAACGACAATCAACTCCAGTTTACAGGATATTGAAAGATTTTGTTGGTATAGATTCGGAATTAATCACCAAATTTGTTGATATGGATAAAAGTTGAATCTATGATGTTAATATTTCAGAGTTTCAATAAAATAAAATCAGTTATATCAATCACCACTGAATAACAAACAAAATATTTAATTATATTTAGTAAAAATGATGATAAATTTTCAAAAAAATATCACGTGCTATGTCAAATGTCATGTCACAATCAATCAAACATCATATTCAAGGTTAAACTATACATATAGTGTCAAATACGTCATATGTCACGTTTTTATTTGAAGTACAAGAAACGAATTCTTCTTCTTTTTATTCTTAGAGTGTTTTTTAATCTATTAATCAACGCTGATTAGAAACGTCTTATATACTTTTTTGCATAAGGGCAACGACTGGTATACACGTGTCTCTGATTACATCAAAAATTATGTCGGCATCTTTTTTCATAACGTCAATGATTCATTGCTAAATCCAATTAGATTCTCTATTATTCTTTATATCAGTACCATCGATTATTTTTTCAAATTATGACCTCGACTTTACGATGAATCTTTGGTTATCTATTGAAGATTAGTATAAAGAATATCTGCAGTTGATTCACTCATATAATGTATAACAATACTTGCTAGTTGTGTAGATTTTTCCCGTACATTTCATCAAGATATTCGGGGATATTATAATTTACGTTTGAAATTATAAGATTGATTTCTTTCAACACAACTTCATCTGCAAATGTACCTTATAAATACACCAACAAGAAGTTAGTACAGTTTTCCTGGATACTGCCATAAGTTGTGTAATATATATCTCTTTTATGTTCAGGTTAGAGCACCTGATAAAGTATAGGTAAAAGTCTGCGTTGTATTATCAGCTGCTACATTTTCTCTTCTTCTTTAATTGTATGATTTACCAGTTCTCAGATTACATATTATCTCTTTATTATTTTAAACCATGGTGAGAGTTTTGTCTACTGTACGAGAATTTTCTACATCTAGAATTTTTACGAGATCAAATGGTTTCTATATGAAATTTCGTTTTTTTGGAGCTTAAGGTGCTGATCGATACTCGTCACATTTCACTTCTTTAATAACTCGTAGATTTCCCAACACAAAGCTTACTAATAACTAATTTTTTTAACCTATTGCACAAAATTTCTTGTCTTCTTTGATGAATAGGTATTTATTGAAAAAAATTGACTATATAATCTTCAATATACAAGGCTTTTGGCCTTTCCAAACCTCCCGTTGCAAATCATTTAATTTCATACATAAATTTCTTTCTCTTCATCTAGGTTCTTTAAAAGTTTTGTCTTGTCTTGTCTTGTCTTGTCTTGTCTTGTCTTGTCTTGTCTTGTCTTGTCTTGTCTTGTCTTGTCTTGTCTTGTCTTGTCTTGTCTTGTCTTGTCTTGTCTTGTCTTGTCTTGTCTTGTCTTGTCTTGTCTTGTCTTGTCTTGTCTTGTCTTGTCTTGTCTTGTCTTGTCTTGTCTTGTCTTGTCTTGTCTTGTCTTGTCTTGTCTTGTCTTGTCTTGTCTTGTCTTGTCTTGTCTTGTCTTGTCTTGTCTTGTCTTGTCTTGTCTTGTCTTGTCTTGTCTTGTCTTGTCTTGTCTTGTCTTGTCTTGTCTTGTCTTGTCTTGTCTTGTCTTGTCTTGTCTTGTCTTGTCTTGTCTTGTCTTGTCTTGTCTTGTCTTGTCTTGTCTTGTCTTGTCTTGTCTTGTCTTGTCTTGTCTTGTCTTGTCTTGTCTTGTCTTGTCTTGTCTTGTCTTGTCTTGTCTTGTCTTGTCTTGTCTTGTCTTGTCTTGTCTTGTCTTGTCTTGTCTTGTCTTGTCTTGTCTTGTCTTGTCTTGTCTTGTCTTGTCTTGTCTTGTCTTGTCTTGTCTTGTCTTGTCTTGTCTTGTCTTGTCTTGTCAGATGATTTATTTGGTTAGAAAAGCTTCAAGCTAAGTGGTCCAAATCCTGTCATCTTCGATGAATAATTCAGCATTTGTTTCCAAGAGTACGAAGTGTCTTAATAGTAGACGCGGACCTTCGTCGTTGTTTTCACACTTAACAGATGGATTCGGTATTTTATATTTTGAAGAATATCACGTATCAAGTTTGTAAGTTCAGAATGACTAACTTTGAAAGTAAGATGAATAAGTGAATAAATCAAATCAGATTCTTTTTCGAAAATAATCGCAGACATCGAAATACTTCGGTTTGTTGCAAATAAAACAATAACGAAATAATAACCTTTGTAAGAATGTCAAGGAATCCAATACAGACATAAATTCTACCGTCCGTTGCACAACAATTTCTTGTTATAAAATTAATTTCACCTTTTTATTGCAACGATTACATCGAACCATTTAATTCTGAATGACAAACATTTTTTTTACAGTTTAACAGAAGAATCCAATACGAAAGGGGTCATGTTTATAATGAAAATGAAGAATACTTTCTTTTAATTGAAAGTAGTTACAAGCCATAGATATTCTATAGTGTATATTCGTGTTCTGTTTTTTTTTTCAACTATGTCGCTTATTTTTCATGACAGTAGCCATAACTAATAGTATTTGAGATAATTATTTTTTTTACTACAAAATTCGCATCAACCGTATACTGGTTATTAGCGATTCATTAAAAATTAAGTATTTTATCTACGAGGAACTTGCAACGTCTCTAGTCCTTTCAAAACAAATGTTTATTGTTGCTCTGCAAGTTTAGGAAAGAGATGATAGTCGGATGGAGCCAATTCTGGTGAATAAGGGGGGTGTTCTAGTAATTCAAATTCTAAATGAGATTTGTGTGCAGGGGCGTTGTCCTGCAAAAACAAAACACCTTTGGATGGCTTTCCGCGTCTTTTCTCTTTAATTTTTTCAAGAAGAGTAGTCAGTAATGTCGAATAGTAAGCTCCAGTTATTGTTCTACCCTTATCCAAAAAATCGATCATGATTACTTCATGGCAATCCCAAAAAACTGAAGCCAGAACTTTACCAGCAGATTTTTGTACACGAATCTTTTGAGGAGAAGGTTTTGAGGAACCAGAGTGTCGCCATTCCATCGATTGTTGCTTTATTTCTGGATCGTAGAAATGTACCCAAGGCACATCATGTCATGTCATGTCATGAACTGCATTGATATTTTTGGGGACGGTTACGTAACCAAGCGTATTAAGCATAGGCAAAGCTCAATCTTCACGTTTCTTTGCATCTTTTGCTATTACACATTCTGGTATCTCGCACTGTATGTGTTAGTTATGATATATCCTACTTCGTTCTTCGTGTCGCAGGTCCTGACGGACTATCTCATTTGAAGGTAGATATAATAGTTGGTCCACAATCATTTAATGTATTAAAGACAAGATTTAGATGCGAAAAATTGAAAAATAACGAAAAAGCTGAAAATATGAATAAAAAAAATTTTGTATATTTTTTATTTAAAGGCTAAAATTTATCTATAATTATTTAGAAAGCTTCAGATACCTACAAATCGGTTAAGCCGGAGAGGAGCGCAAGCTTGATCATAATAAGTCCCATTAGGACTATCACACTTAAGAATCAAGAAATTCTCGTGAAAATTTAGTCATTTCGACACAAGTTTTCCCAAATATGCGTATATATGCACGTATCTTAGCAAAGAGTTAAAATACCCAAGTATGCATGCAATATGCATTTAGCATAGAATCTGCTCTTAATGTATGATATTTTGATTACTCCTATACAGGGCGTTTTTAAACACCCTATATAATTGACATCATTGAGTTTTCCTGAAGTTTCTTGGAGCCTATTAGCTTTCCAAATTTTTATTGGCTTTCCAGCATTTTTTGGAATTGATAGGACAATAATTATTAAATTGGAAAATTAAATATTCTTTGAATATGAAAAAATAATAATATGCGTGAAGAATTAAACGACAGATCTTTTAAAAAACGAAAAAATCCAAATGTGTCAGATGCATTCAATTTACTACTCTTAAAAAAATAAGTCAAACTATCTTCTACCTAACACATTTAAATGATGGGAATGAAAAGAATATGAAAATATGTTTACTTAGGACTAAAAATAAAATTCGGGACAAGGACATTTCATCTACCAATACATAGCAAATACAATTTATTTGTTTTCGTATCAAACATTAGAAATCTGTAAATATGAAGCTCATGTTTCGAATTTTAGAATAGATAAAATCAAGGTCGGAACTTTTAGTGAAGATTCAACAAGTATGTTAAGAACAAATATTGAAAACGAAAAGGTGTTTACATATTTTCTTAAGTTACGTCTCAAGTATAATGCTGAAGAGGTTAATGCTCCGAAATGAGAGAGGACAGTGGTGTAGGGATGAATATTTCAAATACGAAAAAGGAAACTATAATTGAACATAAATTTAGAAAAGTGCTTCCACGAAAGAGTAATTTTCAAGTAGGTGACAACCCCACGTAGAAAAAAAATCGATTCATTATTACACATATTTCAAGTGCGAAAATTATTGAAGAAAGCGAGGAAACATTTCTCAAATATTATTTTGAGAATGCTCCGTGCCATGAAATGATTTATTTTTCACTGTAAAGAAGATTTTTCATCCAAATGTTGTTTTGATTCTATAGAATCTTACATAAATTGACTTTTCCTTATATGAAACTATGATTATTTTTCTTTTTCCCTACGTATTTTCTCATTTTCAGAGATGTTCCACCTCCTTCCTTTCTCTGATCTAATCTTTGTGTTGAATATGCTCATTATGCTTTTTTCTTATTCTCAACTATCCATTTTCAGCCCTTGGCTAACGCAACCTAGCCTAACCTAACCTAACCTTACAAAATGTTGTTTTGATTCTACAGAATCTTTCACCACTCACTCTTTTAGACTCATCATTTACTTGTATACTTGATTTCCAGTTCTCTTAGATAAATTGACTTTTCCTTATATGAATACTATGATTATTTTTCTTTTTCCTCGCGGTTTTGTTCATTTTCAGAATTCTTTTACTTTCTTCCTTGCACTGATCTAATCTTTGTGTTGAATATGCTTATTATGGTCTCTTCTTATGCTCAACTATCTATTTTTTAGGTTAAATTTTGATGCCCTTCTACCTTTTTAGGGTTAAGACTTGTTGGAGTTGAATCATTTCGTGGATCACTGGCTCCTTTATTCACAGTTTTCCTTATTTCTTTTTATCCTGTGACTTTTTGTTCTATTCCTGCCATCATGTTTCTTACCCATATAGCTCGTAAAATTGATATAATTTTCATAATTCCCTTGCTTTCATAACTGTTGTTTTTTCTTCATAATACCGACCTATCTATTCTCTTCTGTTGAATACGCTAAAAAATTGCATTCAATCTCAACGCCTTTTTACCTTATCAGGTCAGTTGAGCATTGCGTGGACCATTTTCCAAAAGCTGTTTCTATTTTCTCATATTCTATGTTTTTTCTTCCTTTATTACTGACCATCTTATTCCTCGATTTTCCCTTTTCTCTTTCTCATCTTTATTGTTACTGTCCCGTTCCTCTGACTTCCTTTCTTGTTTTTGTGTCTTAGTTATTCTTCCAAATTTTGTTTTGAAATTATTCTAATTTAAATTTTTTCTCGTTGTGTCATATTCAGTTTTATTCTCTATTTCTTTTAGAATTTTCATTTTTGTATTCTGTATTTTTGTTTCTGTTTTTCAAATTTCTTTTTTCGTTAGACTTGTTTGCGTTCAATAACGACCTGCTCTATTTTCGTGTTATCGGCTTATTTTCATCGCCTTTGTCTTGTTTTCGTTTATTTTTATCTTATTTTCCTCTAGTATTTTGTTCATAGACTTTATTGCGTTTTATTTGTCTTTTTGTTTTTTTTTCTCCCTGATACTTTTCGCCTATTTATAACTCTTTATGTGTTTTTCTCTTTTTATATAAGACACTTTTTCCAGATCTGTATAACAGATTATTCAGCTATCTTCTGGCGCTTCTTCTGTGACACATCTTTTATTTATAATGACGTTTAATGTTCTGTTATTTTCATTTCTACCGCTTTTACCATGTCTGTCGTTAATTGGTCTATTTCTGGTAATTCCCTAGTTTTAGTTTCTGCATTGTCTTTCTTTTGTACTAATTTCAAATTTTGTTGTTTGAGTTTTTGCTAATTCTGCTTGTCCTTTCGTTTCTTCATATCCGATTTGTTTTTCCTCTCTCCTTATAAACGTTCTCCAGAATATTGTCTTCATAATACTTTTTTTTTATGTTCACAAGTGAGTTCTTATTATTATTAATAGTCTAACTCAATTTACAACTTTGTAAAAATTATTTATTAACATAAAAAATAAATAAATAAAGTGGTTTCAATGATCTGTATGCGGATGTTTAGTCTATTAAGAACACACCATGCGTGTATATGCTATTTTAAATACTAATTCTATGGTATACAAAAGCTATAATTAATTATATTACATTATATTAATGGAATTTCAAGTTTCTAAGGGACATATGTCATCGCTTAACTACGGGGTAGTTTCCCGTCAGGAAATTTCAGTTTAAAGTTTAGTTCAGTTTAAAATAAATAAAGATAATTCTAAATGTAGCTATATTTATATTTAATACTATTATTTCGACGTTCAAAACCACGTTATAAGATACTTATATTCTTAATATTATGATATATTATTTGAATGAGTCATTAATTATATTTTTACCTCCCAAATAGACAAATAGACGATTCAAAAGATAAATGATACCAAATTTCTCAATAAGTATACCCTCTTCGAATAAAATTAATTGAGAGCCTGTCAGATAAAAAAGTTCAGTTAATATAAGCGTTCAATCGTTTTATACTTTAATGTAAAACACCGAATCTGAAAGTGATACTCAAATGTATGATGGTAATATAAGACAATACAAATAAAAAACAATTTTCAACGGCATACGTTCTGAATTTTATTTAATTCCAGGATCCCGCCTCTGACGTGTTATTTGATAAATTATATCAAAGGCAGAAACCATCATGTCAAAGTCTTCACTTCGCGGCGTTGTATCATTAAAAATTCCTTATATTCTTACCTGTAGTAACGATAAGGGCACTAGGCTAGTGTAAACACCAATGTGAGGGTCTAACGACATGTGTTTTTGTACCAGAACGTATCTTAATTGAATTTGAAAAGGCAATGATATAAATTGAAATAACTATTAGTTCAAATTTTGTCTTTTAGCGTGATAAAACCAAGAGGGTCGAGAACAAATATCAGTATCTATGGATTAAATTTACTTTATTACGTGACTTTGAAGACCATAATTTAGATATGGAAACGAGAGTCAGACAGTGAGTGAGTGTTGGTGTGAACATTCTTCAGTCTCGTCGAAATGAGCGTCAAACAGTGTAATCGTGAGTGTTGAATGTGATTGAGGATACAAAGCTTCATTTCTTGTCGTGTAGAGCTTGGCGTTCACATCTAAACATTTTGATGCTGTATCTTCCAGAAACCCTTTCATTCTTGGTACCAGGAAGCTTAGATCATGTTGAGTTTGAGAATTTGGTGTCATTAAATGGAGTAACCACTTGATGAATGCTGGGCTGCAGCATGACTTTACTTTAGTACTTCATACATCAAAAACTTCACTTGGGTAAAAAATCATATGTAGCAGATTTTGTTTCATTGTTCTTTGTTTTTCGTACATAACATTGATTAAGTTCTAGATCTTAATTTTCTGTCTAACTACAGCAAAGCTGGATTTTATCCTGTCAGGATATTTAGTGCTCACTGGTAAGAGGGTTGTGTCTGGATAAGTCTGTGGACACCAAAGCGTTTGATTGAAGGTAGCAACATATTTTTACAGAGGATTAAAGATGTATATTTTCCTTTTTCACTCCGACTTTTGTCTTCAGATTATTTGTATTTGTGTTAATATATAATTCCTCCACTTCTTTTTTGCTCTGCATCTTCTTGTATATCATGAGGTCGAAGCCAATATAGTGGCTGGTCTTAACATTATATGTTCATCCCCTTTGACTGTTTTCTCATTGTCTTTTTTATCCTAGTTTTATTTATTTATATCTTTGTTGTATCTAGTATCATGTTTGATGTCAAAAGTATTCCTATCATCTTATTTTCCTCATCATTCCTTTATTTATTTACTGTTTACTGTCCCGAAAGCTTTAAAAATCTTTCCTGATCTATTTTTAATGATTACTACTAGCTCCTTTGAACAATATATGTTTTAAAAGGTTTGGAGGTAAATCATGCTTCAAATTAAAAAAGTAGAGTATTGATTGTAAAAACAAAAGGAAACCGATTCTTTCGTGATCAAAATATATCGTACTTAGACCAGTAGATTCAAAACTCTTGTTAAATGAATGTCATAAAAGCAACAACAAATAAAATTGGTAATTAGTCAGAAAAACTGACTTAATTTTTAAAATCTTTAAGCGCAGGTTTACCTACAGATAGAAGCAGGATGTAGATCATGCTCCATATGGTATATTAGTAAATTTTGTCCTCGTGCAACCATCAGATTCATTGTACTTGCACAAATTACTATTACATAGTTTCTAATAATTATTATTTTAGGATTTTCCTACCATTCTAGAACCCGTTTTTCGATATCCGATTTACTGTAAATACTGACAATGATTTGTATGGGGAATCGAATAATTTATGATTAACCTTATAACTAAGCTGAAAACACGAAAAAACTTTGTTGTTGTCGAGTTAAATGTCAAATGGTAGGCGATAACAAGTTGTAGGCGACATACTGTATAATAAATAACCGTCTTTTTACTCGACTCTAAGCTGTAATGGACCGGGTGACCTCGCGAAATTAAGAAATCTGACTCACTATTACCAGTTTAACTTTCTCAATAAGATTTGTCAATATATTGATTTTAGTAGCCGACTGCATGATATTAAAATCGTGTAGGCAATTTTTATAATCAGTTTAATAAGGAATTTTCCGTGTAATACCAGTCAGGTCGGAAAATTCCCTAGTACAGACGAAAGAACAAGATTTAGGGTGTGGTCAAAGAACAGAACACATTAATTTATTATAGTAACATAAAGAGCAATATGGCTCTAGCCTCAAGTTAATAAAACAAATCTGGGTCTAAATATCCTCAAACTATACCCTTGCTTTTGTCACCATACGATATCCACCATCGGCTTCAATATTTGTCGCACCATATGTGAATTGGGTATTCTGTTCGCAAGTCGAAAAACGAAATGTCGTTAGAGTATGTTGGTGTTCCAAATCTTCCCATCATCTTACACGATACCCATCAACTGATTTAACAGTCCTCATTGTGCTACTGCAAGCATCAGAGAGGTTATGTTGTTCAAGACGACACATATAGGTTTATAATCCAATCAAATATCTGCCACAAAAAATAGTTTCCATCATTAATGCACCAACCCTCGTATATTCTTTAAAATTACTAAAATTGAGTCCTTAAAATGTGACTTATAAAGAACAAAACTCATTCACAAACTACTAATAATTCAATAATTAAGACAATACAACCTCAAATCAATCTAGAACAACTTCTTGGCAAGATATGTAATATCTTCTTCTAAGATTTATTAGATTCACCTGTAAGTTCGTAACTGCCTTTCTAGTTTTGATTAGCTCAAATACGATTGCTGGAGATGGTGCTTCCACCAAATCTCGAAACGAGTTTACCGTTGGTTTAATCCACGTCGAAAATCGAAAGTCAGAAAATCATCGCACGAAAATGTTCGTGATTTAATACCATTTTGTGACCAACGTCAAATGTTTCAAGTATTTGTAAACAACTCAAATATCACTCGTATGACAACACGTTCACCATTAAAAATGTCAAACTTCATAATGACAATGACAGTTTTGACATATTCACATCAGTGTTGCCATACATGAAAACTAAATTAGCAACCGTCATATTTAGACAATAATCTATATTATGTATTATCCTATCAGAAACTGATCATAACAATATTCAATCTATAATGAAAGAAAATAACTTCATTATATTTCTGCTCTATTTTCATAGATATTTGCTGCTTTAAAAGCTTGCGTCAAATAGAATTTGAGTTGCCATCGTTCCCTTTTTCAATGTTTTACATTTTCAACTACTAGAGTTATAAAGTTGAAAAGCTATAGATATTAATGTTGATAATTGATCAAATTAACAGCTGATCCGACCTATCCCTATCTCAAACTATTTTGTTTTATATAGTTGGTAGCCATGTTTATATTAATTTTTAATTTACTTAAGTTGGCAGGCGACAAGCACTCGTTAGATATGTTCAAGTGACAGTGAAGTAGTGACACAAAATTTTTCATAGGCAAACGTGCTACAATTTGTAATTTTTAAGAACTTTTAAGTATTGAGCAACAATCCTAAGATTGTTCAGCAAGAGAAAGTAATTACATTAGTTGATTATTTCTTATCAAATGAAATTGCTTTTGCCTCCATTCTAACTTAGAAGTCATCTGGTGTCGGAGGTCTTCCAAGGACGATATCTGACGAAGTGAACCAGACCTCTGTAGGATCGATTCGACATCGAGTCCTACATTTTGATATCACCATTTTTAGCGAGTAATTTTTTGTTTTTGGTGACAAAAAAATCATTTGGGTGACAGGAATTGGCTTCAATATATTGGTTACACGCTAGAAGCTACACCAGTTAAGCTATCCTAGAGACACGTTGGGCATTTTTATTTTACTTATATAATAATTTTGAATAATCGAAAAAATCACTCAGGTCCATTGGTTACAAAACAAAAAGTTGTTGAAAAAATCATAGAAAGCGTCCTACATTACCCTAGTGGTAGATGAGGTCTGCTTTTAAATAAAAAAAATGTTATTTTTTTGTAAGCTACTCCTGATCTGTTAAAAAAGTCCAAAAAATATGAAAAACGAGATTATGTTTATCTATGACAAAATCTTCAAACAGGAAACAATTCATGTAAAGTTAATGGAATTTTGAAGACGAAGAAAAACACGCGAGAAGAATATCAACGAAGAAACACGAAAAATAAAAAAAAATAGACCCCAGTACATTAAAAAAGCTGGAATGCGTTATTATAATCGTAGTTACGAGCAGTCACAGATGTCACTAGTTGGGTAATAATTTATACATTTATACTTTATTTGGAAGATTATACTATATGCTTTCCAAATAGATTCTAGACTCAACTATATGCTAAACCATCCTAATCATTTATTAAATTATTATTAATATATTAGATTATTTTCTGATTTGGTGATAGTGGTATATCGAGAATTACCCAACTGGTGGTTATTTTATCTCCTTTTTTGTGAACACATTTGTGTGAAACAATATACTCTACGATTTTTCACTTTTAGAGAATCTATAACGTATCGCAAAACATGCAAAAAATTTTTTGCTATTGACGATTAGGATGCTGGAACTGTACTGTACTTTAATTGTTTCCTTGCCTTGATTCGGAAGAGTTCACAATGATATCTGAGGTTTCATTATAACGCAATTTAATAGAGCCAACAAATATTAATAAAATACAATTTTTAAATGAAACTGAAACGCCAAATGTTTGAGGTCCATTGTGATGTTCCATCAAACATTTAGTATTCCAATGGACGTTTAGGAGATTTTATCAAGCTTCTCAATTTGCCTGAATAGTTCTCAAATGGAAAAGCAGAGTATGCATCTAATGCACCAAATTGTCGTCCAGAAATTTTCTCGCAATGAATTACAAATATACTAAGGTATTCATTAGCCGGGTCGTGAAATTTTGTGATTTGGGTATTAGAAACTAAAATAGAAATAGCACAACTCAATAATAAAAAGTGATCGTGAATTTCAATGTCAACTATACTATTTAGAACTACTGGATCAATGTATAAAAGAAAAGTTCTAAATTCAGTAGCTGTCCATCTGGCCAATTCAGACAACTGTCTAGGTTTTCTATTAATTTTTGTTGGTGTAATGGCTCCAAGTAAAACGATACATTCAGACAATTATTTTACCTGTTGACTACTCAACCGAACATGTAGAGAACCACTTGTCCAAGAATGCAACAGTTTTCTAGTTACTCCCAGACATACACTATGCGCATACTCTATGGGAAAATCAGGAACTACGTCTAAGCGTGGCAATTTTAATAAAGGCGACTCTTCCAGATGTTGATCTAGATCTCTGTTTGTCCTTAGCCAATTGATAAAAGGCGATGAAGAATACCTCCTTAAACATCAACTGAACTTGGTTGGGAAGTTCCAATGCACCTAGTATATAGTTCGATTCTAAGCCGTCTGATATTATTTGTGTTATTGTTAGCAAAACTTTTTTGATAGATAAACAATTCGCCAAGTTTTTTGGCACTAATCCACAATTCCACATGTATGTATGGAAAAATAAAACTATCTGGAAAATAGGAAAAATTGAGTTAACTACCGATCTCCTTCTTAGTTTAACTTCTTCGGTCCTAATTTTTTTGCTTGTAAGCTGTTCAAATTGTATAAAAATGTAGGTAACTTCTGACAAAAATTTTAATTTCCAACTTGCTCAACTCACAACAAACGTTGTTTTGTTAACAGTTACTTCTAAATCTAGCCAAGAAAATAAGACTAATCAATTAAGTCGATTCCACATATTGAATGATTATAGTTTATTATTATTATTTTTGATCGAGAAATTTCTTTCTATCTAATCTTTTTACTTCATCTTCGTTGCCTTCTCTAATGCAATTTCGCTAAATATTGATCATCCATTTTACTACAGTCGTTGTTAACGTCCGTATCCGTATATCCACGTGGATGTTTTTTTATTTCTTGTTCTGATGAAGATTCATTCTGATAATACCAGCAGCTAATATTATCTGATTCCATAGTTACCAAGAAAACAAATAAAATAAAAAATATTTATCAAAATGTCAGTTATTAATGCATTTAAATTCGTTGGAAAGTTTTTAGGTAGGATAAGGGAAATTTTTTATAAAAAGGTTTGTTGAAGTTGACCCTGATATAGGAGCTGCTCTTCTGCAGGCCTGGGGTCGTGATTGTTGCGTGGGGGGTTGTGCTTGCTGTCCTGGATGCAAAGGAAGAAAAGCGAAAGACCATTGGTATTAAAGAAACGAAAAGAGAGCTCTGGTGTAAATAAAAACGGATCTTCTCGATTTGGGCATATATATTTTAAAATTTGTTTTGTTTTTGATAATTTGCAGCTGTATTATTCCCTATCGTTGACCATTTGACTGGCGAATCGGTTCTCTAAAAGGGTTTTATCTTACGAATACGGGAGAGTTGTCTAGGAAGTTGAGGAGGTTGTTGTCAGATGCCGATTATTCGGGAACCACGGAGTAAGAAGGGTTTCTTTGGCAGCGGAGTTGTTTGATTCGATGGTACGAATCGCGCTGAATCTACACTTGTATTGGCAAAACTTGCAAATAGACTGCTCGCAGGTCAGGAGTTTTTTAAGGAGATAAATGAGTGAAGTGCTGTAGACGTTTGCGGGGCGGATGAATGTTTTGTACGTATGAAATAAGGTGACGGAGTGGGTTCGTCCAAATTTTCCTCCGAACGCATCATCAGACAATGTAGAAGCCAACGTAACACAGTAGACTTGTATACTGAAATCTACATCAACCTTGATTCAAAGATAAAACATCAAATTTTTGTCAAATAACAGAATACTGCATGCAAAAGATTTCTGCAAGTTTTATTTCATGGAAACCAACAGTTTTTTAAAGGTTTCACCATTATGTATAATATAAAATACTCAAATAGATGGCAGTAGAAATACATCTAGTGAGTGGAAAACATATACACTAAGATATGCAAATCGATTTGGCGCACACAACAAAAAAAATTGAGAAACGACGTACATTTGTATGTGCAGTTTCCTTAAAACAAATGGTAACTCAAAAAAGCGTAATTTTTTTTAGTTTTTGATGCTTTAGTTCGATTGTCTTCTAAATAATAAACAAATATTTTCACTAAAAACATAAAATTACTAATAGCTAATTTCATAGTTTGAACATATTTATGTCGAAATGATAATAACTTTTATACTTTTATTTATAATAAGTATATTACTTCATTTATTACTAGTTCCAATTAACCATATCCAGTCTAGCTGTAATTGTAACGTAAAATTGTTCAAGTAAAATTACTTTTGCTTGTTCGCTTTCATTAACCATACTGGTACTGAAATTTATTTGGTGAAAGTACTATTTTAATTAATATAAAAGGTACGTCCGATATATACGCGTACATATATGGATGTATAATACTCTACATCAATTTCCATTTCATTAATTCCAAATTTCATCATATTATAAGGGCCGCACTGAAAGATTTGAACACTTTTAGTAGTGATTGAACCACCCTTCAAACCTTTTTAAGGTTAAAATATATCTCTAAGCCCTTTAAATTCATCAACAATATCTTCCTTAGATATATATTTGTTTTGATTTTTGGCTTCTTTTAGAGAAAATCAATTTAAATTTTGACGTTCCGATATACTTCGTTCTTTATCTAAATATTTTGATTTACGAGATTTCTTGTATTACAACTTTACCATTCCATAAATGTAGGTACTATAAATTTATATAGTGTTATTTTCCAAAAAAAAATTACTCGTTATTCCACCCTGTATGTTTCTATCAAGGAAGGAATCCAAGATAAAGTCACTTAGACACATGTTTTCTTAATCGATTCACGTCAAAAATGAAATTTTTTATGTAAGCATGTTAATTTTCTTAAAATCTTTTAATTTAATAGTTAAAAATACACCTTTATAGGCAAAATATGCGAAAAACTATGGAGTATTATGAATTATTCCGCGAAAAATCTGAAAATTATGTTTCTTTGTCAGGAGATTGTTGGTCATTGAGTGCCAAGTCCTAGCAGTAGAACTGACTTTTATGTCGCTTATACCATTTTCAGTATTGCTAAGAATAATAACTTTTTATAATTGTTAATTCACATTTTCGTATATTTTCTTATTTGGCATCTATATTTCTCTATATCATCTGATATATTTCATAAAATAAACGTTCTTACCAATTATTTCTATATTAATGACTAAGATGCACCATATAACTTAATCTAACAATTCGTCAAGTTTGACTTATATGAATCCACTTAGAATGTGAGATAATGAAGAATAAACTAATTTTTTAACGATTATACTATAAAAAAACTATATATAAAAATATTTAAATGTTAAATTCCCATTATTTTTGTTTTTCTCTTATGAAATATGAACGTTTATGTCGCAATTCAACTTTTTCCACCTTTTGTATGTGAGAAAAGATGTTATTATGAGGAACCGGTATACAATGTGACATACATGTTTTTGTTCAAACAAACAAGTTATATGGATATTATATAAACGGAATACCGTTTTGGCATCCAATCTCAGAAAATAATTGCGACATATACAGGACCGTATCGATACTGAACACGCAGCGACCTCACCGGAGTTTATTTATTGTTGAAATATTTATCTATGTTTCATTCATTTATATTTATTGCTTTTATTTTTAAGCTTGGTTTGTTCAGAAGACCCTGATAATTTCTTGATTTTTTCCCAATTCGAATAAACTCTGATAAACGAGAGAATAAAAATAATCACCACTAGAAAAACTTGTTTGACTACCTAGCACCTTCTTTTTGTAGCTCCATTTGCCTTTCCGAGATCAATACAATGCTTTCCATAAATTCTTCAATCCAATCTTTCTAAAATTAAAAACCTCAACAAGAATTTGATGAAATAATTCTAAATAATAATTAAATGCAAAGTAATCGTAATCAAATGGATATGTTAAAGAGAGTTTCTTTAATTGATAGAAATTTCACTTGAATATTCCAGTTACAAAATGGTTAATTGGAATATTTCAAACAATAGCTCGTTTGGATACTTTGAAATGAACGATTCATTGAAAATTTTCACGGTACATCAATCGCATTGTGAAATATCCTTTGATACATAAATTCTTACTCGTTTCAATGTTCATAGAATTTTCTGTTAATATTTCCTGATGTGCAACGAAGGCATTCCATTTTATATATCGAGAAATTTAAAATAATTTGTTGGAAAAATGAAACTTTAGAGTGGGCATTGTAAAAAGTAAGGCGGAGGCTTCTTTGTCAAAAATGCCCATTTAAAAATGGCCCCCGTCTGGTAAACAAATGCTCAGTTTCTGTGTAGTTTGTAAAGTTATTTTTTAATTTTCAGACCCCATTTATATTTCGAAATGCCTTCTTAAAGCATTGCTACTTGGAAAAGTATGGAATTTCCTCCCGGAAACGTGGCTTTACTGCTTTTATTTCGACTATGCAGTGTTTTGGTTAATGTACATGGGAAACTCAAGGAAACTGAGAAGGATTCTGTTGTATTAGTTTCACTTAAATCTAAGAAAACAGTACAAAACAAATCTCACGACTGGAAAAAACCAAGGGTGAATACGAGAAAATCAATTGCTTACCACACAATCTCTATTTTGACGTAAATCAGCTGTTTGCTCAGATTGCTTGATTACTATTGTCATTTAACTTCTGTCAAAATTTGAACATCGCTCAAATCCAAGTCAACTCCATGCTTGATAAATATGAGACTACGAATCATCGATTTCAATGGTGAATTATTGAATCTTTGTACAAGCACAGATGATTCCAAATGGTATAGAAGCACCTAATTATGATATTTATAGGTATTCGAAATAATTGGAAATATTTACGATGTGCTGATGGCCGATTAGAGATTGTGGAGGCTGTTTATATAGTTCGGTGGTTTCATATTTGGGTACGTAGAAGCTGATGCCCACAATCGACGACAATCAGGACATTCAGTATATATTTAGTCACCATCTACGAAGCGTAGATATGTCAAAAACCCTTTTCTATCACATACAAGATCACATAAATCAATTTAGCTCCATTGAATTATTTATAAATTTTCCGGTAAAAATGAAATTTGTGCAGTTAAAGCAATTTTTTAATGATACGTTGAGCCTAACGTTTTTTTAATTTATTATTTCTTAGACCTTTCGATATGTTTATGTTTCTAAATGTTCTTAATTTTAGCTCTCTTTTGTTTCAAAATTAGTTTTTTTATTAGATAAAAACTGAAGTTTCGACTAATTTTAATAAAAACTCAAAATTAGTTTTAAACGTCAATTTTTATCTATTGAAAAACTAATTTTGAAACAGAAGAGACCTAAAATCGAGATATTATATTAATGATATTATAGTTGACTAGCAATACTCGTCGAGGCTTCGCCCGTTGTTTATTGAACCTCGCGTAATATAGGGATAATTCAATGAGAAATGACTTATGTATTTTATGAATTAATTCAATTTGGATGTATTTGGACGTATAAAGAAAAGACACATTATTTATACAATATCATATATCTATGCAGAATTGGCTGCGTAAAACGGTGGAAACCCAATTTGATATTTAGCCCTTTTTAAAAAAATCAAAAAGAAATTTTGAAAAACGGAGAAATTAGTTTTCAGATATTCACACGGGACCCATTTCCAATAAAAGAATCGATTTGATATCTCATTTCGTCATGAAGAATTGCTAAATATTTCAAGTTGAATTTTGAGAATCGCAGTAATTCGTTTTTAGGTATTTGTACGTAGAATGTTTTAGTACAAAAACGAATTCGATATCTCAATTAGCGGCCAAGAAAAACGAATAAATCGAATTTGCAAACATACCCCGTTTTACCCATTTAAAATCGAAATTTACGTACCTCTACATACCCTCAAAATTTCATGCCTCTATCTTCAATAGCCTTGGCTAGGCGTTGATGAGTGAATGAATCAGTCAGTGAATCAGGACATTTCATAAATTATTTATTACACTATTATTTCATCCTTGAAGGTTCTCCTAGAGCTTGTTCCTAGAAGGGCCGCAATCAGAGCTTGGTCTATTGCATAAAGTCTACATTGCAAATCAGTGGGTACTTTAGATTTTTGATAATTTAA
Source organism: Diorhabda carinulata (assembly GCF_026250575.1). Lineage (NCBI taxonomy): Eukaryota > Metazoa > Arthropoda > Insecta > Coleoptera > Chrysomelidae > Diorhabda > Diorhabda carinulata. Next base: position 17,752,514 of record NC_079472.1, read on the forward strand.
AAAAATGCGAAAATTCTCATATAAAAGGACAATATATATTTATAAATATAAATAATTGATTAACACAACTAGACATTAATTGATGCAAAAAATCTCCTTTCTCATCGTTATTGTTCTAATGATAATTAAGGCAGTTTCATGCACTGATGAGATGTAAAGTGTTATATATAGAAAACATATTTAATAATGACCTACTTTAACGACTATTCCAATAACCTACTTATGGTCTTGAAGATTTAACGGATAGTAGATTGTTGTTGTCCACACTGTATTTTCTTAAGTTTGTATAAAAGCCTCACAAAGGGCATTAATTGAGGATACTTTGTAAAAAATAAAAGATTAATCACCTCGAACTCAGGCTAATTTTTCAGATACTATCTCATACAATTTTTATAACTGAAATTTTAATTTGAAATAGTCTAGATAAAAGTTAACATAACATGATGTGTTATTATTCCTTTTGTTTACTTTTACGACCACAGATTGCAGTTACATATTTGGGAAGCATCGTCAAACGTAGAAAAAAATCTAATTATACTTATATAGTCATTGCGCAATAGGATCGGAACCGCGAGCTTCTCTTGACCACAAATTCAGTTAGTTTAATTTGTTTTTCAGCATACCACGCATATTTTATTGTTTCATTCCGAACAGAAAATGAACTGTATAAAATTATAGACTTGAACTATGAATGTACTGAACATAAACGTAGTATATTGAATTTAAATAATAGTAATTGATAAGCAGTGTAACCGGGAATAACAAATTTAAAAATTATATATCGTGTGCTTAAAACGCATCACAAAATATATAATGATACGTTTATTATTTATTAATGGTTCTTATAAATAGATTCTCTAGAGACAATTCACTTCTTTGAACACACACTCAATAGCCAAAAAGTTGCGACGTATAAAAATTTAGATTTTTTCTTTTTCATTCGGTGCCTTGCCTGTCACAAAAGAGGGTAATCTCGGAATAGTTGTTCTACTTATAGTCTGATCCAATTCTAGTATTGCGACCTGTCCATTCTCTTCTATTTTCCTGAATTCCTTCGTTATTCAACTGTCTAAGTACCTCTTCATTACTGGTACGTCCAGGATCTTGAGGATTTTCGGATAGTACCACATCTCGAACGCTTCTATTTTATTCATTGTGTCATCTTTATATCTCAAATCTCTACAAACAAATGATTCATACGTAACAGCGGCATGCTCTTAACCACGTCTAATCTGTGAGGTTTTTATTAGTGAGAGCTAGTTTCCATTTGCTAAATGCCCTATGTGTCATTTCAATCCTAGTTATTATCTCTTCGTTAAATAACGAGACTGGTTACTCGCCACACACTTTTCCATTCGTTTTTTCCAATGATCGGAGAAGTGTTGGAAGTCTTCTATGGTGAGTGCCTTTAGGAGCTCTGCTTTATCGCTTCCAACGGATGAAATCGGGTCCATTTCAAAGCAGATTTGATCTTCGGAAACAAAACAAGTCGCAAGGTGCCAAATCTGGTGAGTACAGCGGGTGTTCGAGCACTGGAGTACGCTTACTGGCCCAATACTGCTTCACAGATAGCGTGTTGCATTGTCTTGGTGCAGTTTTCTACGAACTCGTTCTCGCAGTGTTGCCAAAACTGACAAATAGTAAGTCTGGTTGACAGTCTCACCCTCTGGAATCTATTCAGTCATCACGATACCGTTATTGTCGAAAGAAACTATCAACATTGCTTTGAATTTTGATTTGCTCTCTCGGCACTCTTTAAAACGCTTACACCCCTCAAAACTACGTGCACGAGATAGATTGGATTTGTTTTTATGTTTATTTTACCTACAGCCATCCAAACCATACTCAGGCAATAATTTTTTAAAATAGAATGTTTGTGTGTAAACAGAATTATGTGTCATTTTAGACCATACAAATATTTTTCTATCAACCCCTCTCTGAACAAAATGGGACAACATTAGGACTAACATCAACCGGTGGGGGATTTTCGATTCGCTTTCTTTCCGTATTTTAATTAATTAAAATAATATAAAAATATTAGTTTCTGTTTTGTAGGAATTAATAAGAATAGTTTACAAAATTTAACTTTTTCTTAGTTGCCGCGAATTTTGATGATTTTCATTTATGATTTATTGATACTATGACAATCACAGATAAAATTTTGAGGTCATGTTCAAAACTTTCGACTTTCGTTGGTCGTTGACTCGACGACGGTTGCCTCTACGATCTACAAAGTACCTGTTTCTGTCAAAATCATTATACTTTTTTTGTTTGACATTTCAAAGTGACAGATCGTTATTACCAACATTGAAAAGTAGTTTGAACATTATATTTGAAAAATTTTGGTAACTACAATTGGGTGGTAATAAACTAGATGAACAATTGAAAGTTTAATTTTTTGACACGTCAGATATAAAATATTTCAAAGTATTTCTTATAAATACAAGAAAATATGTGAAGATCGTAATTACGAATTACGTAACGACAATTTCACAAGGTTATGGACCCAAAATTTTGAAATCTGATTTCCACAACAATCAAAACTATTTGTAATTGTAGAGGATTAATCGATTGTAATTAGAAAAAAGTGTATTAGTCTAAAACCCATTTCCTTAACACTTGAACTCTTGATATTGGAACCATTGACAAAATTCCACGTTTAATTACCCAATATCTGAAATTGACAGAGCTCTATTCTGGTCACTGTTTTCGGAGGTCCAGTTGGCAACTGTAAGCGGTCAATTGATTACAATAAAACTGCATAGAGATTAGATATTCTCATCTGTTGTGAAGGGCTACATTGACAATTCTATCAAGAAAAAAATGGGAGTAGCTCAAATGTTTTCTTCAGGAAGGATCCCAACCATCAACATAATTTTCTTCATTTACATTGCTCCTCTAAGAGCAATCACCCCATCAGAAGTTTACAGAGAAATTCAGTTGTTCAGCCCACACAAAACTCCAGAATACGATCTCATCACCGGGAACCATCGTACTAACCACTACAAGATACAATAGAATACTACAAATTAATCATTATCATTATGGACCCTGCTCATACAGGCCAATTAGTTTCCTACCACAACTATCTAAACTCCTCGAAAAAATAGAATTAGGGAAATTATACCTAAAGAATAAGCGTTTCCAACACATCAATTTGGATTTAAAGAACAATACTTGAGACACCAACAGTGTCATAGTGAACAATATCAAGCAAGCACTTGAACAAAAGGAATCATGGGCTTCAGCATTTTTAGACATCCAACAGGCTTTCGACAAAGTATAGCACGAAGAACTACTGTTCAAAATAAAAACAAAAATTACCCCATCATATCTTCCTTTCACTTAAATATTACCTATGTAATAGATATGTACAATTCAAAGTCCAAACCTCCTTATCCAATTATCAACCCATAAAATCAGGCGTTACCCAAGGAAGTGTCTTTTACCCTTATCTGTACTTTATGTATACTGCTGATATTCCAATTACCGATGATACCCTAATCGCTACTTTCGCAGATCATACTGCAATAATGTCTTTAGATGCAGACCCTACAATACAACCTAAATGTTCAACAAGAATGGCTACATCAGTGTAGAATTAAAGTCAACACTGACATCACGTTCACCACAAAACGAGGTGTCTGTACATTAACGATATGTCGATTCCAGTGAAAACAGAAGTCAAATACCTCGGACTACACTTGGACCAAAAGTTAACTTGGAAGAAACACATACAAGCTAAGAAAAACACAACTAAAGCTAAAACTTCAAAATATGAACTGGCTAACAGACGATCGCAGTTAACAATGGAAAATAAAATTCTTATGTACAAAATCATCCTAAAACCAAATATGGACATATGGCATAGAGCTATGGGGTTGCAGTAAACCATCAAACACCAAGATACTGCAAACTTTTCAATCTAAAATACTTGGCGTAATAGCTAATGCTCCATTGTTTATAAGCAACCACACATTACACGCAGACCTCAGTATTCCAAACATCAATGAAATTATTTAGACATCAACGATAAGAAATAAAATTCGCAACGAAAATCACCAAAATCCACTAATATCCAAGCTTTACACTGATCCAATGGAACGGGAAAGATCGAAAAGTCGTGGCCAGAAGGTTGTAAATTTGCAATTGAATAAAAAAAATGTTTACATGATACAAACAAATCGTTATCCTACAGAATTAAAGCTACGAAAACGTTGAACAAAATTGAAAATTAACCAAATATAACTGTGAATGCTTATGTTAACATCAAAGTATTCATTATTTGCAAGATTCACAATTAAAGCGATTTCTTGCTTTGTGTTAAAACATCTGATTATTATTTATCCTTTGGCTATTTTATTTTTGCACGCCACTTGATGCTAGTTACGCAAATACGAATTATTTTAAATTGAAACTGTAACAACACACCGTTGATTGAACTGAATAGAATGTTTAATAAAAAAATTTCTCACGAGTTTCGTACTCGTTTTTGTTGATAAAAGTGTGAGGGGATAATTATAATTACTTGATTAATTCTAGTTAAAATTCTTGTACTACCAACTGTATATTATCAAAGGTCGAATTTCTAATAATAGAATCGTTACGTAATCATTATATTTTTATCGTATTTTATATAAAAGTTGATCTTTGAGGCATCCCAAATTAACGACAATCATAATTACCATACTTTTTTTTTGAAGAAAATAATAAACAATTATTATTTTATTAATGTCTATTTTTAACTGTGGTTAAATTATGCAACGAACTAACTGAACGATGAAATATCAAGGACTCGGACTTTATAACAACTACTGTACATACACATTCTAAACGGCAACACAAATCAGATATTTTTTTTAACATATGGTTGATGGTACTAGACCGGCTAGCGTGCACAGAAAAGCCCATATATCTTGATTAGATTAAGGTGGTTGTTAGGTATCATCTAGATACAGTTATGGAATTTTTATAGCCCTTGATTTAATGATAACTGTAACAACTCAGCTGGTATACAGCATGTCCCGTGATAAAAAAGTAGATAGGATGAAAAAAATTGTTATTTAGGTATTTCCAAGTACCTTTAACTATTTTCTTATTACATAATGACATCAAAGTTGATTTTCTACAAACTATTTCACAATATTATTTTCTGTTACAATGATTTTTCATACACTAGAAGATGTTAAAACATTAAATTTGATTAATAGACTAGGTATCAGCCGATTTCCCCTGAAATTTTGATAATTAATGTCGATTTTCTTGAAAATTGGTATGAAGGTAATATTTATAACCCTGTAATCTACCCTGTGCCTAAGTGTGCTTTTGCCCTGAGGGTGAAAATTTATTTCATTAAAATAATCTCGTACGTTTATAGATTAATTGAAACTGTTTTTTATTTCATACGCAAAAAACGCATTTTTTACCGTACTTGAAAAATTTTCAATTTAGCAGCAAAAACATTCAAAACAAAAATTGAGTTAATAAAAAAATAAAAATATTCTTTTCTAAGAACCTTTGTCAATTCAATAATAACTGAATTATTGCTCGTTGGAGGATGGATATTTTTGGGGAGCCCCGAAGTTCAAAACCTTTAATAACCTCAAATAACTTGAAATTGATGGTATTTTTGATAAAAACTCAAGAAACCTTTTTCAAAGCACATAGAAAAACCTTTAAAATGAGCACTGTCAAAAGTCTTTTGTGTAAGAGTTGACTGATTTATAACAAAAATAAAGTTTCTTCTTTTTTTTTGAAAAAATGTAATAATTATACCCTCGTCATCACCACCCTAATTGAAATTAATCGTAATCCATTTGCAATTAATTTTATTTATGTATTATTGATATCATCCATGTGATTTGGCTGATGTCGAATGCTTATTTTTTGATCAAATTAAACACTGTACTAACGTAATCTTGAAAAAAAAAATTTCCCAAATAAACCAAAAACTATTCATGTTAGGAGAAAATGTTTCAAATATTAATTGTACGGTTTTTCTTGCCAAAAATTTTGAGCTTTTTCAAATCTATGTATCATAAAAATTTAAGCATATACATTACTTCAAAGTTTGCATTTTCGTATCAAATGTAACCCCTTTGAATTGCACCCTTTTCGAAACCGGGGGTTGAAAAAAGTTTTAATTCATATGACGTTGAAGTACTTGAAATCCCCTACAAAATTTTTTATCAAAAAAGTTTCTAGCTTGAAAATTGAGCGAGTTATTGTAGAAAAACTAAATGCTTTGTTTTTCAAAATTTCGGGGCACGAATTTTGGAGCAATGGAAAAAGAAAAACGTGCAACGTACAATCGAGCACCTTCTGTCACGAACGAAAAGAAGAAGAAGATATTAGTGATGATGAAATAAAATGATTCGAAATTTTTTTTTATATTATTTTCTAAATGAAAAATTTTATTGTTTTTAAACATATTCTTTTTTTTCTATAAAAAACTTAACTGCAATTTTGAAATTTTTGTTCATTGAAGGTGGATTCCATATTTGAAAAGTAACGTTCTTAAAAATACTGACAAAATATCATCAGTTCCACATAAACTTATCTTCATTATTCCATATTGTACGTTAATTATGCAGTCTCTCTATTCGTGATGATTACATTTCAAATGAAAACGTCTCTTTCCAATTTCCCCGAATTCGTTTCACTCGATCTTTTTTAAAGAATGACTGTATTTTCTATTCAATAACCATGTAATTTTGTGTTTAGTTGGAAAGTCTTCACGTCGATTCCCCGTATCGATTTAATCTTCTATTGGAAATGTGATCGGAATCTAATGACTATTATTGACGTTTTAATGTATTTCAACTTAGTTTATAATGTATTCACTTATTGTGTTGATGATTTGGATTTGAATAACAACCCACAGACCATCGGAATTATGTCGAGGGGATTTACGAATTTTGTTATGTCTTAATAAAGTGATGCAACTATAATATTTCGATTTCAGTTTAGATGTAAATTTTCTCAAATAATTCAGGCCGATAGGGTGCAATATTTCTGCAAAAACACATTTAAAACTAGCCGACCAAATACTGGGAATAGTGATGGAAAATGACTGGAATTTATATAGAAAATCTGTTATTTTTGCAAAAAAAAATGCTTTCGAAAATTAACCGACCAAATACTGGAAATAGTGATGAAAAATGCCTGGAATTTATATAGAAAATCTGTTATTTTTGCAAAAAACATGTTTTCTAGAATTAACCGACCAAATACTGGAAATAGCGATGAAAAATGCTTGGAATTTATATGGAAAATCAGTTATTTTTACAAAATAACATGTTTTCTATAATTAACCGACTAAATACAGGGAATAGTGATGGAAAATGGCTGGAATTTATATAGAAAATCTGATATATATATGATGAAGAGGTTAACCTCGAAACTTGAGCTTATTTTGTGGTTAAAGACAAATCGTACTATAAAAACTATATCGAAAGATTGTATGAGCGCTATAATCATTGTATCCAACTCAAATGCAACTATATTTTTTGATGCTAGACTACTAAGCCTTCTTATCTAACCTCGCTACAATAATTGAATGTTATTGTTTATAACATAATTTGGGACTGGAACTGGGAATATAGTAGATCTTATTTTGCGTTAATCAAACTGACTGGATTTTTTATTTTTTTTCAGCAAAAATGAAGTTAATACTTCCACTAGTCGTTTGGATAACGTGGCTGAACACAACGGTAAGTTATGATACCTACTATTATCATTTATTGTGTTATTTTGACATTTGACCAATTCTTTGACTTCACAATTATTTTTTCTTGGAAATTTATCTGTGCAAGAAGGTTGATATGGTTTTGATCTAACCAGAATCATTCCACGATTTTCTGCAATTCCAACAATTCCATATTCTCAACATTTTTCTTGAAGGAAACACAAAAAAAAATAGCGAAAACTTTATTTTGAAAGCTTCCTTAGTGTGCCTCGACTCATTCCAGGGTAATCTTTATCAACTTGAACCGAGGCAAGAACTTCTTCTATTTATGATCTACTGACAGAAGTTGGATTTTGTAGGGATCCAGCTGTGAATCTTCTGCTAGAATTCGCTGTTGAAATGTCCAATTCTTGTACCCGATGAAGAATTAACGTCTCTTTCTGTCACACTCTCGCGAACTGCCGTTATGTTTTGTTTTAAGCGAGCTCTACAAGCTCGTATCGTATGTTTCACATAACCAAACAAGAACTTTCGAATAAAGTCGCGTTGTTCTACAGTGTAATCTCCATGTTTACCAATTGGATACTTTCAACTTTCGATCTGTCACTTTATAATCATGTGACATAATGTTAAACATGTGACAATATGTCAAACTTGGCGCGAAAATCAAATCTTGCGCTCTTATTGATACTACTAAGTTTTGCATATTGAATTAAGCTTTCGTACATAAATATGGTTGGGTTGATGATTCTAAAAGTTATGCTTAAGGAAGAAACGGGTGAATATTCTTTATGCTGGCATTAAAAATGGTTTTGTATCGAATTCATTGCTTTTATCTACTCAAAACATTTCCTAATCCTGCACCGATTACTAAAAGAGATTCTATATTTTACGCAAAAAAAAACACTTTTTTCAAATGTAGTTTCGATTTCTGTTCTCAAATTCGAGAGCGTTAAATTTAGTATTAATGGGAGATTTTTTTTTGTTTTTAAACATTAAAATCAATTGCTAGCTGACTTGAGGTAAGAAGGCATCATTTTAGCACAGCTGAAGCATGATTGATTCAAAATTTGTTTAAAAACATTGACAGTTCCATGTAAAAACAGGATCCAAAATCTTTTTTACCTGAAAGCCACAATGTCTTATTCGATAACATCTATTTGAATCCTAACTACCATTATGATGAAATTAGCCAGACTATGTGGGTGTGTAAACTTCAACATGATGCATTTCACTTCTTATCTATATTTGGCAATGTTTAAAAACGTACGTCTTTGCCCTGAGGATCATATTTGTTTAATGACTAAGTCTTTCCACAAAAAAGGTGTGTAATAGTAATTAACGAGAAAAATTGTTTATTTCAAACAAAATTAATGAAAATTAGAATATTTCTAACAATAACATTGAAATAACAATGATAAATTCTCAATATCGCTGCAAGATAATAGCTTTTGACTGATTTACAATCACAGACCGATTGTAATACTAAGTTCATTATTCTCTAAACGTGGTTCAGTCCACTTTCAGTTATGTCCAGCGTATTATCTTGTCTCGTTCACTTTCACCTTCGCATTGGGTTACACAAGCTATAAGAAGGAGAAGACGAGGTTCTAAAAAATACCCGGAGGTCGACTATAAATATTCCACCAAAAAATAAACATCTTAAAAGATCGTTAAATTTTTTTATTAACATAATATTTTTTTTCAATCTGAATTGTCGTTCTTAATATATTTCTTTCATACTTGACTATGACTACCTTGAACATTTTTCAAATTAAATTAAACCGATTAAAAAGAATAAGTATACGGCGAGGCTCAATTTTTTACCGAAAAAATATTACACTAACGATTATTGCGTGAAACCGAATCAGATCATATATCACATGAAAAAAAGATTATTTCAGGAGATGTTTACCACTATTAGGAAAGTCAGTAAGATAAATTCGAATATAGTTATGATGGAAGATGAACAAAACAAAAAATCGACACCGAACAATGAAGGAGATAACGAAGTTCAAAACGAAAAAGAACCTGAAGACGAAATCGTAGATTCAGAAGACGTGTAACAGGTCTATATCAAGCGACTAGAGACGGAAGATGAAGAAAAATTACAATCCGGCTCGAAGGACCAAATTTATGTAGAGATTTTAGCTACATAAAGAAAATGTCTTTTTTGTGGACTGTATATTTATTTTTTTCACTTGAATCAACATATTTTTATAAAGAAGTTGGAGAAGATTACACTTTTCCCGCGAACCTCACCCATTTTGAAACAAGAAGAGACTGAAACTTGACATGGTTGTTGGAGTGTATCCAACAGTCTGCTGCATACTATAAGTTTTGTTGAAGAATCTTTCTATGGTGATAATAGATGATATAATAATTTTAAAAACTGTTTACAAATGACATTTAAAAAAGAAAAGGATTTTGTTAAAGACTGATACTTACAAAGAAGCAAATTTGCTTCGAGACATTTCACCGATGAACATTTAGTTTTCTCACCTTGATTAAGATTTTATCCCCTAAATTATAACTAAAGAGGAAATTTGGATGACTGTGACTAGTTCTAGATGGAAACGCAATAACTTACTTAGCCCTAAAAAATCGTCAATCAAAATCATAATAATCACATCCATCGATTGTAAATTTTTTATTAGGGTATAATAAAAAATTCATAGTGGACGTTCAGCTTTGAAATTGATGTATTAACTTTTGGTTGAATGATTGTTTGCATTAAACACCCGACTTATCGGGGCCACACTGGTCGTAATAAGAGAAAAAAATCGATTGGACACCGATTCATAATTCATAAATCCATAGACATCGAGATCGAAGGTTTTCTCGTGAACGAAACGTTGTAGGCGTTTGACCATTGTTGCTTATGAAAGTAAAAGTATTATACAGAGAAACGTTCAAAGGGAGAGGTTCGTGTCCAAATAAGACTTTAGTTAAATTCCAAAAAATGTATAAATACACATTTGAAAATATACGAGAATCGGGAAAATTTCATAAGAAATTAGCGTTTGGAGTTTTGAAGAATGAAGATGAAATGAAAATTATTACTTCTTGCGGAAAATGTATCAGTTAAGTAATCGTCTGAGAGCCGGTGGGAGATCGACCTTCACCCATCAGATAACTTGATAACTTCATTGAATTGAATCAATTTTCGTCAGTTTTCTTTTATCACCTTCACTGTTTTCATAACCCAATGAATTTCATTTCAACAGATAGTTGTTAACACTCAGAAGGTTTTCCCAATTAGTAATGTGCATAGTTATCTGGAAAGCAGATGAAGTTTTAAAATTGGAGCTAATTGATAGGTGCTAGAGATAAAGTACAGCGTCTGAGATCTGGACATAACATATTAGCTGCACACTATCTGACCGTTAAATGTATCTCAGTGCGCGTTCTGGTTTAAATCCTTGTTATTAATCCATAATTTGATTCTTCATTATGGTAGGAGCATGTATCGTGTGTAACTGAACAACACCTGTATACCGTCAAATCGTGAACGTATTGTTTTATAAAAATTTATCGAACAATATCTATCGTGCAAGGTTTTAGGCACGACGTCGGATGCTGACATAAATACATTTTGGTTTTGCCATATCTGTATAATCTCAATTGCGAGATCTGCATATTCGGCCAGTTTCTACTGGTGTTTGTTAAGAATTTTGTGGGTGTTCAATATGGCTATGTCGTTCGATGAGAAGGACTGAATTGACTTTTCTGACAACTACAACGCTGTCAGAACTGTTATTTGTTACCTGTCATCAGTGATAATCGTAGTAAAGTCTAAAAATTTCATTTTGAAGCACCTGCGGTTGATAATATGGTGTATACGTATTGAGAAGGCCGAACTTTTTGGTCAGTTTTTGGTGAATGATGTTGCACACTTGATTAAGCTGGTGCAGATATTCAGTATTAGATGTATATGTTTAATTGTCTTTGATGTTTGTTGACATTTCTTACTTTTGTCGAATTGTTTGGATTCTTAATCACCTTTTCTTTTAGTTATTAGTAGATAACTATCACGAAGTAGCTTTCAGTCTCTGGATAGAAAGTTTTACTAGTAAGATATCTATTTAAAACATCTTTTCAATATACTTGATTCTTGAAGACAGATTCTACCGAGGTTGATGCGTGAATAATCCTTAACCGTCTTCGATATAATCCACTGTGGTTCCTGATTTCATGTTTTATCACATGTCGAGGGCGTTGGTTTACAAGGTTAGAAGCCTCTTTAACCTTCTTTTACTAGTAAGATATCTGTTTAAAACATCTTTTCAATATACTTGAATCTTGAAGCCAGATACTGGCGATGCGAGGTCGATGTGTGAATAATCCTTAACCACATTGGATATAATCCGCTGTGGTTCCTGATTTTGTGTTGTATAACATGTCGAGGGCGTTGTTTCACAAGGTTAAAATCCTCTTCAACGTTCTTTTACTAGTAAAATATCTGTTTAAAACATCTTTTCAATATACTTGATTCTTGAATCCAGATTCTACCGATGCGAGGTCGATGTGTGAATAATCCTTAACCACATTGGATATAATCCGCTGTGGTTCCTGATTTTGTGTTGTATCACATGTCGAGGGCGTTGTTTCACAAGGTTAAAAGCCTCTTCAACCTTCTTTTACTAGTAAAATATCTGTTTAAGGCATCTTTTCAATATACTCGAATCTTGAAGCCAGATTCTGGCGATGCGAGGTTGATGCGTGAATAATCCTTAACCACATTGGATATGATACGCTGTGGTTCCTGATTTCGTGTTTTATCACATGTCGAAGGCGTTGGTTCACAAGGTTAAAAGCCTCTTCAACGTTCTTTTACTAGTAAAATATCTGTTTAAGGCATCTTTTCAATATACTCGAATCTTGAAGCCAGATTCTGGCGATACGAGGTTGATGCGTGAATAATCCTTAACCGTCTTCGATATAATCCGCTGTGGTTGCTGATTTCGTGTTTTATCACAAGGTTAATTAAGCTTCTTCAACCTTCTTTTCGGTTCACAAGGTTAAGGAGTTGTTTCATTAGTAGATGATCAGGGTGGTGGTTTTTGTTGTTCTTCGTCATCATTGTTCGTGTTAACCTCTGAATTTTTTTTAGGTTAAGGTGTTAATTGCCTAGACTAACCTATATTCAGAAATTCAGAATTAATCATTTTTTGTCTCACATTCTAGATTTTGTCTGCTTGTGGTTCAATAATCTTGGCAGTTTAAATCGTTCCGTTGGCTAGCTGCATCTTTTCGCTTACGAAAATTATTTAATTTATTAATATTTATATAATTTGATATATATCTATTAAAGTTTTTCCATACTAATCTTGTGTAGTTTATGCTATCATTAAAATTTATATTATGATTATTAAAACAGTATATTTGGCAATAGAATAAACACTGTGATAAACGAGGTACCATTAGAAGGATAGATTACAGTGCCGATGGCTTATAGTTTTTTTGTTTGAATATCCTGTATCATCTCTTCGAACGTTTTCGATCATTCAGCCATATAAATAGATAAGTATCAAGTTCCGTCGCTTTGATATTAAAAAAAAACAGCATCAAAGTAAAATGTATTATTATATTAAAAGTAAGATCTTCTAACTTGTGATTTAACCATTAATCCGAATCAACCACGGCGAGTTATCTAGATCAATAAAGCAGCCATGACTGCTTGTAATTCCATCGATTTTGATGTATAAATCAAGTAATTAGAGAAGAGAGCAAATGGAAACTGAACTATAATCACGAGAAATTAACTTTTTCTTCTTTTTATTCACTGAATTATCAGATCTCAGGCAGAAGTGTTAAAACGAGTTCTTGGAAAACTATAAAGAAAAAACATTAGATTTACTATTGGTCTTGAGAGTCACTGTAGATCCTATCTTGTTGAAATAAGGGAATTTCTTTCGCTATGGATGAGTTTAATACTTTCTAAGTAACTTAACATTACAGTAACATTACATTGGATATTAAATCACACTGAATCAATTCAACAATGTTTCTATCTTCTAAATTTAAATCAACATAGGGAAGAGATTTATTTTGAGTACCAGGTACTGATTTACTGGGGATTGCGACTGACATTTTTCCATCATATGCTTCTTCTCTCGAACGACAACTACACAAGCAAACTGATATTTTGGTAAGTTCGAAGTAGTTTTTTGATTTTGTCTGGGGAGCCCATTTATTAAGATATATGTTAAAAAACATCGATTTTTGTTAACTAATTCTTAGTTTTTTTACTAGAGATTTCTGTTTTTATTCTCCAGTATAAATTTTTGCTACCACTACAGCTCTTAATTTATTCAATGTTACTTTTAACTTTTGTCTGTCCTCAAAGTGCTAGTGTCGGTGTTTTTAGGTATAAATTATTATTTGTCCTTCAATCTATAATCATAAAACACTTTTGACGTCAATACATATATGTAAACTAAAGGGTGTTTCAAAAAAAGAGATCCCATCTCTAGGTTAGATAGAAGTCTTTTTGGTGTAACCAGCGCCCTCTATGAGAATCATACATAAAAACAAATTCATTGGATGTATTGATGTTACCTGTAGTTGCAGCAAACGCCTTGAATTGACCGCGCTACGAATTTTTTACTGAGCAAATATTTTTCAGTTTTATATCTATCCTAGAGACGGGATCAGCTTTTCTTAAAACACCCTGTATATTCCAAAAACTTTTGTTGATGATGAAGATGAATGTTTCAAATATCTGTAAACAATTTAAATAGCACCCGTATGATAACATGTTCTAAGTACATTCACCATTAGAAATGTCAAACTTCATAATGACAATGTCAGTTTTGACATATTCACATCAGTGTTGCCTTAAAACTTGAGTAGCAGCCCTCGTATTATTATATCATACATCCCTTATCATCCTAGAGAAGAAATATTTGGATAAATTCCGATAGTTATAAATTAAACTTTATTAAAACTTCTATAATGTGTATATTAGCGCAAAAAATTAATGGATATTGGCTATTTTCAAAGGAATTTTTTTTTCTACATCCAACATCGTCATTAAAAAAATCTAAGAGAGAATTTCGTGTATATTTTCCGTTGAATGACTCATTGATTCATAAATAGAGGCGCCAATGACTTGTGGTTCTTAAAATTACCAATAAATATGAAAGAAAGGAAGTTGAGAGTATGCATTGTATAGTAAAGTCGCCGGATGCTCGTACGATCGAAATACAAGAGGAAATGCCTTTGAGGGTAAACTATCAAATGAAAATGGAGAAGGAATTATATTTAAGAACGTATCAATTAAAATAAGGCGTTTGTTCTATATTAGTATTAAGTTATTTGAATATATTATCATATGTTAAATCTAGCAAAAAAATTTTTTGAAATATTCGCATATATTTTCTTAGAAAAAAAATATTAAATTAAAGGGCAAAATTTATTTGAATTAGTTTGTCATTTATTATGGAATTTGTGTGTTAAAAAATATTATTTTATGTTTAATTGAATGATTATAAACAATTTTTATGAAAAATTCAATAATATTATTGAGATTAAGTTGATGGAGCACAAAATAACAGAAAAAGTATAAATTCAAAAGATTAGTGATGTGTATTTGAAATACCTATTATTGTGAAAGAAAATTTTTGCAAAACCATTAAAATATGAAACTTTTCCTATCCCCTTCCACAAATTGAAAATGAAGTAGATCAACATACAGGTCACATCCTGCTTAAGAAAGGAATTGCGAGCTGTAGGTAATGGGGCTAATGAAATTTAGGGAAACACCAAGGGTGGGGTGCGAAAAGCGCACGTGCATCGGTACATTTAGAAAACTAACTGAGTCGAATCCTAAAGATCGTTCGACGAGCGCACAAGAAAATTTGATCTGCCGATGTGAAGGCCCGTTTACACGAGTTTAGTGAGCAAGTATTTAGTTAAGTGTTTAGTTAATTTTAAGCTGTATGAACAGACAGTTTAGTGTTTAGTACCGGTAAAAAATCATACATTTCATAAAATATGCCGTCAAATTTTCAAAAAAACCAAAAGTATGCACAATATGCATATAACTCGAGTCTTAATCATATGATTGTTATAAATTTCTTCCCAAATGATCTATTCAGCATTTCTAATTATTCATATAGCTAGATTACGAGGGGAAGTTCATTTATAGTGTTATAATATGCTGTGATTTGCTCGACACGATGTTTTCTCTACCGATTTCGTACTTGTAGGTGGAAAGCATGGAATTTGTTGTGTTTTATCCAGGATAAGATAATGAAAACGGCAAACGCTTTTAAACGCTCAATAAAATATTTTTATGCTTCTAAATGTTCTTGATTTTAGGTCTCTTCTGAAAGACAGGTTAAAATTTGACATTGAGACTTCTCTTAGTCTTTATCAAAATATTTTAAATACTTCCATTCTTGTTCAAAATATTATACTAGATATTTTCTACGTTGTCAATCCAAGTTTGAACACTATTTGCCTTTGAGCTTCACGGAAAACGATGTAGTGGTTAATTTTTTCTTGATAAAGTTGGTTAATTGGATATACTTTTTGTATTATTTTGTGACATAGATTACCAATCGAATAAAAGAACGAATCAAACCAAAAGACGTTATTCTGAATAATTAATGGAATAACATTTCGCTAATTCAGTTAATTACTAGCTAGATTAAAGGAATATGTCATTTGTCAACTGGTACATCAGAGATACGTCGAATAGAATGCGGCAAAAACTCGTTCAATTATATCAGAAGATAACCTTGTAAGGCTTAGTTTAAAGAGAAAATTACCTAATAGGAAACATAAATTCAACTTATGATAGAATAATTACGAGGTAACACATAAATAACGTTTTGCTTTAAGACGTTTCAATGGTATTAACGTGTTTTCTGTTTCGCAAGTGGTAGTCGCAATTAGAAGTCATCTTTCTAAATTTTATCGATTTTATCTGCTACTTGTAGCTGTTTTTATAGTTTTGCTATCTGACATTTGATCGAGTACCTACATATTTCAACGTGATTATTCATTATATACAACAATGAATATCGGTGAAGATTTCAAGCCTTCAATCGATTTGAATTATTGCGAAATCGATTTACTATCGAAATATGCTTTGAAATTGAAGCATTCCATGAGATTATAGGCTTCAGCTAATTCGCAAAGATTCCGTTACAGAGCCTCCTATACAGTAGAGGTTATTTTCAGATTGTTGGGATTACATACCTCGAATATATTGGCTAGTCAACTGCCTCTTTATTATGAATTATAGATCCCCTTTAAACAATCTACAATTACCATGTAGACAGAACTTTAACTGTATGATTCTTCTTGTGGCTTAGATGATGAACATTTCATGTAATTTCTTACCAGTGAATTTCCTTATATGATACCAAGAACTATTTATCTTTAGTAATGGCAGGTTTTTCTTCTGATTGATAATATCTATACGAGGTCTCCTCTCAATTAACATATTTTTAATAGTTCTGACAATTTTCTTGGTTTGAAATCGTTTATCTTTGGCCATGACCACCATCGCACTCACAATCCTATACTAGAAATTGATCCATACAGCCCTCGCCATGTACGAAAACTTATTCAAGACATTGCAGTTGTGTGAGCAGTTCTTTGGTATATTACTTAAATGACTCATAGTCTCCATCTGCTGCGTCTTTGTCCTGCACATCACCAATTGATCGCACCGGGTGATTTCACAATTAGATCTTTAGTTCTTGCTACATATTTCTGCGTTTCCCCAAGTACATGGTAGTCTCAAATATGTAATTTCGAAGTGTTGAATATAACTACCACCACTATAAACTTTCCTCGAACAGCAATTACTACCTTGTATGCGTAGTCTAGACCCAGATGATGAGTAAACACAAGATAAGTTTTCATAAAAACAGAGTCATTGTTGTAATTATTGTCCTTAGTATGGAATTTCGAATGGTGTTGCTGTTTGAAGACTAAAAATAAAACCGTCCAAGAATTTTTTAGAAATGTCAAAGTTTCGATGTTTTATTTGATCTTTATCAAGACTTGAATGATGGTAAATAATAGCTCAAACGTTGATGAAGATAAGCAAGTGAGGAAAAAATTGTGAAATTAGAAGTAAAACAATAATCAGATCGTTTAATAATGATTAGCATAAAGTTCAAATAAAAGATCGAAACTTTGACATTCTAAAAAAGTCTTGGACTGTTTTACTTTGAGTCCTCGACCCGCAATTATATGAAAACATAGTACAAAGAAGGCAGTTTATAGCAGTTAGATCAAGACCAAGTTGAGGGAACTATGAAAAATAAACGTGAATTGAGAAGCACTTCAATTCCTTATTAAGTTTTTTGTAGTAAAAGAAGAAGGAAAAATTCATTCACTTTTATTTTTTTGCATGATGTAATCAAGAATTGGGATGGTCGATGTCTGCTTATAGCATCTCGTTCCAAGCGCTAGACTTTTTGAAGTGTAGTAGTACTTGGACACTATTTTTTCCATCATATCCCACGTATACTAGATGAGATCCAAATCTGGTTACCGGGGTGGATGCTACCATATAAAAATTAGACGAAAATATGTTGAACCTGGTTTATAAAGTCTTTATACAATCAAAAATCGCGTCGAAATTCATTTTTATATCAATAAAATCCGTTTTGTCAGTGTAAGTTGAAAAATGCAAATTTCCACAAACCATCCACTTATAAATCGTTATCTAAATTTCTCATCGAAGGCAGAACCCTCCAATTTACAAATATTTCTCAAACTAATCTTAAAATTCTTCAAGATAGTACCCTAAGGCTCCTTCAAACAATGTACGAACGATCAACACTGTCTTAAACTTAGCAGAATAATGATAAATATGGTGAGATGTGCTTTTTTCTTTTTTAGTGATTTATATTACTTTCACAAAGTTCAAGGCTCGCCGTGATATCCTTTCAAAGGCAAACTATTATTAAAAAGTTTCTAGTTTATGTTCGTTCGAGACCTAAAGGCGTTAGTAGCTTGTTAGTGCTTTATACACGATGTCGTTTTTATTAATTAAACGCGTTTTTTGTTTTACATTACATTGTTCTTGAAAATTATTATATACACTGCTAGAACAATTGTCAAGAAACCATTATAAATCTTATAAAATTTGTTTCATAATTCCCAGGATGGAAATTGCTATAATACAAAGAAAATTAAACATAAAACAACAACTACAGAAGATTATTAAGGGTATAGCACTCTCCAGACCTAGCCGTTACCTTCTGCAAACGCGGGATCTTCTTAGTATCCAACAATTAGTCCAGCATATTGTAGTTCTAGTACTTTTTGTAAAACTTTGGATTGATACTTGTTTCTCAATTAAATAAAATCCTTTTGTAGGTAATATTCCTGAAAATAATAATTTTAATTAATCTTTAGCAGTGATTAGTTTGACCAACTGATTTATCATCAAATGAACTGGAAAAAATAATTTTGAATTAGTTTATATAGTTCGAAATAAATGTTTATAACTATAACCACCTACCTACCTACATATAACATTCCAACAATCCTATTCTGACGTGGAGGTTTAGATTTCTGTTTAATAATTGTCAACAGCTTTCTTTCGCGACAAATGCGTCTTAGTACTTCGTCGTTGGTGATTCTGTCAGTCCGGGGTATCTTCAAGATGCGTCTATAGAGCCACATCTCAAATGCTTCAAGTTTTTTGATCATTTGAGCTTTTAAGGTCCAAGTACAGCTGTACTGACCATACATAACATTCCAACAATCCTATTCTGACGTGGAGGCTTAGATTTCTGTTCGCAAACATTGGGGAGTACTTGAGACAAATGCCTTTCGAGTTATTTCATCGTCTGGATCCATTTGAGCGTTTATGACTGAACCAGGGTACTTGCATTTTTGCACCCATACTATTTGTTTTCCATTCAGTGTGAGAAAAGTGTTTTTACTTACCTAACGTCATTTGACTACGTAGGCACACAAATCGGCGCAGATCAGAACAGAATAAATGAAGTAAAAGAACAAGCAAACAAAGTCAGCCGAATATCAGACGCACTCCGGGACATTATCTGGAATAATACCAGTATGAACAAAAGGGCAAAAGTTTAAATGTATAAAACCAAAACAAGAGAACTGAAAACATCATTCGAACAACAGAAATGAAAATACTCAGAAACGTATGCGGGTACACACTAAGAGACAGTAAGAGAAACAAAGACATAAGACACGAATGTGAGGTGGAAGACATAGTCAAATAGGGACGTAAACGTAGAAGAGCTCGGAACGAACGCGTGGACAGGATGACCAGAGAAAGGTTAGAAAAGATCGCACGAGACGGTAAACCAGGGACACGAAGACCTTTACGAAGACCTCCAAAAAGATAAATGGATTGACATCAACATCTCAACACTGACAAGTTGAAAACTAGAGACCTAAGGCCTACAATATGTTGAAGAAAAGAAGAAGGTTGTTACTTATAACCATGAATTCAGTTTTTTCAATATTTATAACGATTTTATATAGGATTTGAGGATCTTTTTCGGTCTCAGTCAGTATAGCAATATCATTGGCGAATCTTAAGTTGTTGATTAATGTTTACCTCCTCATGTCTTTCCTCCAGCACTTGTGGTGGAGGAAAGAACGCGGCCTTGGTGAACTTTCTTTTGAATCTTGATTTCTTCTGTTTCCATATGCCATATAGAAGATATAAAAAAATCGGTATTAGTTGCAGCAACAAGCAATATGCTAACCGCTGGAGTTGGCGAAAAATCAAATAGCAATAGTTATTCTCAACGATAACTTAATAGTCCAAGAAAGAGTCAAGCGATGGAAAACGGTCTAAGAAGTAACAATAATTTCCAGCTGTAAACTAGAGGAATTAATAGAACTAACTTAAGCTTTGAGATATGGCAACACTGACAGTGAATATGTCAATCCGACATCGCTATCAAAAACATTTTTATGGTGAACGTAATTAGAAAGTGTTGTCATGCGAGTGATATTTGAATTGTTTACTTAAAACATTCATCTTGGTCAAACAATAGAATTGAATCGCGAACATTTTCTATCAATTACAACATGGATTATACCAAAAGCATTATGCTGATCACAACGTTTCGACTTTTAGTGAAGAAGCACCATCTCGAGCCTTCTTGCGTCGCTAGTTTTCAGAATTCAATCGTGGTCGTTCTTCGATACAGGATGAATTTCATGTAAGATCGTCCAAAATCGGTAGTTTTAGATTTAATCGCATTGAATACTTGACAATCTCCCAAAAAAGCTTGTGTTCATTGGTGCGAAAAAAGGCTGAAAAAAGTCAATCGCGGTGCTTCAAAAGATTTCGTGACGATTGTATGGGTCTTTCAAGACGAGCCAAATCCAACAAAAGTTGTTGGCGCCCGAAGCACTTCGAAGCAAATAGTCGCATGTTTTCCCAGAATAAATGGACATGTTGACATCAGGGACACTAGTCGCAGGAGACGAATCATTCTCGACCACGACTGAAGAAGAAATCATCTCTTCTTAAGTAACAACATTCGTATTTATATGAATGAAATTATATTTAAATCAATCGAATTTTGATATAGAATTTAATTGTAAGTACACACTATAATAGCTACTTCACCAACATCGATAAATTTGTGTGGTTTACTACAACATTGTTTTGTGTTGGTACTAAGTTGGAATTTCTCGAATTGTTTGAGGAGCGTTTCGACAACGTAAAGTCCCTGAAGACGATAACTTAACTTAAACTTAAACGCGCGTTAGACAGTGTGATTGTGAGTGCTGTTGTAGTGGTACTGCAAACAGTGTGTTCAATACTTGTATGAAAAATTCGAAAACAGAAACTTTGAAGTACTTCCAAATATAACTTCTTAGTGGTTTTTCAAAAATTTACAGTGACTTCCAAGTCCATAACGAAGTTGAACTAATATAGATTTTTGTATATGAAATATAATAACCTTCAACTTTATAAGACCCGAGAAAATTTTCTCTTGAGACTATTAAAACTTATTAGAGTCACATTAGCCACATAGTGTAATAATTTTGAGAAAAAAAATTGATTATACGTTCGGAGATGATTGCTTGAAATGTTTATATAATTACTCTCTGAATCAATATATTTTTCGAAATTAAATCCATCGTATCTGATGGGTTTATAATCAATACTTAGACGCCTATATTGCTATTAAATTTATTTTTCTCTTGAATAGTTTTACCAGGACTAGCTACGACCTTCATTTTTTTTAATTTGTTAATTGGAAATAGTCCTTAATAACTTTAATAATCCTCTACAATTCTCCAATATTCGCTAATGATTTTTAGTGTTTTTTCAACCACTTAAACACTCAACATCGTAAGAAAATTAATGCTAGAAATTTATAAAATATCAGTTTTACTTGACTGCTTGTATTATACTTGACTTTCTCAACATTTTAAGTACTCTGATTTCATTGTTCTAAATCGAATTAAAACTATTTTCTTAACTTTTTCATATTTGTAGCTGAAGTTATAAATTCAACGGCTCATATTCTATTTCAAACTTTATCCATTATTTGTAGATAAAAATTGATATTCTAATCATATTTTTTATCAATTTCTATCGGACACATCCCTAAAAAAACAAGTCACAATCTCATTTTAACTGAAGGAAAGTTTAAATAATCTGTAATTCAATTGATGAGAAGAAATCGTTTTCTAATTATATACTAATAAAGCTTGTAATTATAATAATAACGATTAAAACTATTTAATTGAGTGTCTTGTATCATAGAAATCAAATAAACAAAATCATGAAATTCCTGATGATTATCCTAATAAAGGAAAAAGTAATTAGTGAAACTGTAGATACCTGGTGATTGTTATTATCATATTTATTTTCATCTCATATTTATGATACAGTCATAAAATGACAATAAGTCATCATAAATGTTGTCTCGACGATTTTTTTCAGCTTTCTTCTCATCTTAAATATAATTATCTGTCTAGACATCATTTGAGAGTTTCTGCTCTTTTGAATTGAATTTACCATCGTTGTATCGAGTACTTGTTTGAGCGTATATAAGATGATGTCTTATCTATTGTAGAGAAATCAGTTAAACTCACTTTCTACATAATTTTCGAAATTTGATTAGGCAAACTTGGGCAGTTTGTATGGCTTTTCCATAGAAAGTTGCAGTCTGAGTTTTTAGCCACGTGGTGACATGTTCTTTCTTTCAGTTCGTCATCATCTTCATAGTGTTAACAACCAAGGAAGAACTTTGACCTCGTGGTAAGAAAACTATTCACAAGATGCATTTTCTGTCTCAAAAAACGATGCAAATGAAGTTTTTAAGGGTTAAGGTTTGCTTAGGCTCAACTTTCCTTGGTGACTTCTATTCCATTGATAGCCGTTTAGTTTCTAGTGTGTCAAAAGATAATTAAGTGTCATCCCCCGTGACTATCCGATATAAAAAAAAATCCTTGTCTTGAATGTACCGTTTCGAAAACGGAAGTGCGCTGCTTATCCGTTGTTTGTAGTGGTTTTAAGTCAGAATTTTCAGTACCCATCGTAAGTTTTCAAAATTTCAGTTTTTGAGTAACAAGAGAGACTACTCAGACGACTACCGTGTAAATTCAGTGTAGTGGTGAATCGATTTTGTGTGAATCAGTTCCAAACACTCAATTATTTAAAAAAATTTCTACTCTATGTGGGTGGATTCATTTGGTATTATGTCTTCTTCCATTCCAAAATAGGTTCCAGATTCATCACATTTTTTTGCATTCAGACATT
The DNA here is from genome assembly GCF_026250575.1 of Diorhabda carinulata. NCBI lineage: Eukaryota > Metazoa > Arthropoda > Insecta > Coleoptera > Chrysomelidae > Diorhabda > Diorhabda carinulata. The sequence goes on from NC_079472.1 coordinate 17,775,946, forward strand.
GCTAGAAAATTCATTTGAATGAATGAACATTTAAAATCTGTCTTTGTTGTTCTAATTAAGTACATTCAACAAAATCACAATATCGTGAGTAGATATTATCATTATTTGTAATCTTATATATATAATTATAAGAGGTGTCTAGTTAAGACTATTCCCACTGTTTATACAGTTCAATAGAAATACGTAGAAGTAATATAGAAAAGAGTAATGCACTTTGTTACTTAAATAAAATGTCATTCCACCTTTTTTCTCATGCGATTCAGAGCTATATTGAAAATGGTATAATTTGCTACCAATTTTCCCGGTTATCATTATACCTAAGTCTTTTTCTTTTCAAATTATTTCAATTACTTCGTGCAATTTTCGTTACAAGGCTATTGGTATCCCACAAGAAGTGATGTGATGCGTGTGTGAAACCCAATTTCGAAGAAAATTGCAAATAATGAAACAGTATAAATTATTGATGCTACAGTAGCATTTGAAATCTATATATTTATAAGAAAAATACAGTGACTAAAAAACTCTAAATATCAATTATGAGATTCCTGAAAATTATATGTAATTATCGAAAGAAAGATCTGAAATTATAGCATCACCATTAAAAATTGCAGCATTGCTTACAAAATTAGCGTTAGTCGAATTTTATTATGACACTACTATAAACTAACAAAATACAAAAATCGAGGCGATTAGTTAAATTTTTACGAAAAGATAAAAAATAAATGTTCATTGGATTTTGCTTTTTATCAATTTTTGGTCGATACAGATCGAGAGTACAGTATTGGGTATTTCTCAATTAATATCGATTATGGAAAAGCATATAACCACAAATTTTAATGAAAAAAACGAAAAAATTGTTGCTCTTATTGAAAACAAGCGCAGTCAAAGATATGTTATCAATATAATGGAAGTTGAACAGTCGACTGTGTCGCGGGTAGTTGCTAGATATCAAGAAACCGGAGGATATGATGGAAGGCCAGTGCAGATTCAACCGTCGGCTATACAGATTTTTAAAACTACAAGTTTCACGAAGAAGACATGAAAGGGCAAGACACCTTCAAGAAAAGCTAGCTGAAGTTCAAAATATAAAAGTAAATTCACAAACCATGAGTAATTTTTCAAATATTACAATTAGAGCTAGACATTGCTCCTCAATAAACCTCTCTTATTGAAAACGAGCTCAATCAGAGGCTCGTTACCTACATAATGGAAGTTAAACAATCAATTGTGTCCCGGGTAGATGCTACATATAAAAAAAACCGGAGGTTATACTTGTAGATCACAGATTGTTAAAAATGCAACTTCCCGTGAGAAATGTTTTAAATGCTACAATTAGAACCAGAGAAACTGACATTGCTCCTCAATTAACCAAGGAACACCATGCAGCTAGGATAAGATTCACAAGAAAACATGCGGACTGGAACGTTCAAGATTGAGGTAATGTACTTCACGGACGGTACAGATCGAAGAATACCTATTTATTGAAGCGACGATGAGATATTTTCCTTCAACAAATTTTGGAGGAGGGTCTATTATGTTAAGAACTGAAATAGCTATAAGGGCTCACCCGAAATTGGTACTGTTAGATATAGGATCATTAACAGCTTTTAGGTACATTATAGATTTTAGAACACATGCTGTTCTTTGTGCCCCTTTTATAGACAATGAATTTCTGTTGATGCTTGGTAGACATACCATGTGCGTGAATATTGTAGTTTTAGACTATCCTGCACGCATCCTGTAAGAGATGAATAAGAGAGATCAATATTACTTAGTGGATCTAATCATAATTATGCTAGGATAGCTCATATAAATAATGATATAATCTCATTGCATGATCAGAAATCATGGTGTCTCGAGATTCAAGAAATATCCTGAATTATTCGTGTGGAGTGTTCGAAAACTTTATATCATCAAACATCAAACTTGAGTCTCTCAGAAAGATGCAGAATATTTTCAATAATAGTTAGTTATTAACCTTTCTAAAAATTATTCCAAGTTGTGAAAGATATCCAGAATGCTATCAAACTTACTAGGGTTTCTCCAAAAGATCCAGATCAATGTTTCTAGAAATTGCTTAGTACCTCTGATAAAGCAGTATCTTCCATCTAAATTTATAGATTTTTCCAAAATTCGTCTTGCACAGTGTGGGGTTGCATTGCTGTGTTTGAGAACGATCTTTTTGCTGACAACAATGATTGGTTCACTCGATCCGATTGTTCACAATTGACATGAAGTTTTAGCACTTTAAAACGAACAATTCCATATAAACTCCACAAAAAAAACTATTTGGGATGCGAACGTTCGATTGGAATGCGTTCTGGATTATCAATCAGAAAATTGTTCTGTATGATGCCATTGGATCAATCTGTCGTGTCCCCTTCAGCTCCAAATGTTCTAGGTCAATTAAGTTTAGAGAGTTTCTCAATTGTCTGACAGGGATGGATTTGCTTTAACCTTTGTCCTTAGCACGTCGTTATCTAATATTGTTGGTTTTTAGTTAGAACTACCAAAATCACTGGAAATGAACCTAGAAAACCTTCTCTAGTATTTACGAACGTCTTGTGCAATTAAATGGATATCACTTAGTATGTATTAAAAAGTGGCATAAAAAATGTAATAGTCAATTATTTAGATAGTGGACAAGTCACAATAGTAGCCTTAAAATGTCTTAGACACGACTTCAAAGTAAACAATGGGCTGATGAAACAAAAGTTAGTTTTTGATTTCGTTATAAAGGGTGAAAAGTCTTCAAATAAGTTACGTGTAAATTCACGTTATTACTACCACGATACTAACATTTACATCATCAAATTATCATCTTCAGGACTTTGTAAACTAGTTTAAGTTAGTCGAGTGATGTAATTGTTAAATACATTTAAACTCATGTAATAAGAAGATAAAAATTTATCCGCCTGAGCGCCATGTATTGAAAATAATCCAAAATAGTTGTAGAATTAATTTAATTATCAGTTATTGCTTGCGGTATTAGTATTTAATGATGTTAAGTTAATAATTTTTTGAACGTTTAAAGTCGATTTTCTATACAATTGATACAAAACAAATAATATGAACAAAACATAGAAACGAACAATTGATTGTTCTCGCAAAAGAAAACTCTCTTCAACAATACATGAATGTTTGACTAATTCTCATTTCCCATGTCTCCGCACACCTTCATTGTGTAAAAAAAGAAAGAACGTCATGCCTCTTTATATATTCATGTCTTCTTTTTTTCATTTGTAGCATATAGGAATCGACAATGACCAAAGAAACAACTTTACGAGCATACTAATAGCAAATTTAAAGTATAAACTGTGTGATTTAGTCGCTGTCTCACCATAAGTTAAACTTTTACTAGATACAACGTCTTCTCCAAATAATATCTATGAAATTTTATGAAAATAAAATGATGTTGTAGGTTTTTCGACTATTTTCTCACCAATAGCACACACATTTCAATATTATATATGATTGTCATTTTATTCAGTCTCATAATTTCTATAATTCTTCATGGAAATCAAAACTAGAATTTCTTCTTCTTTTCTAGAACACCTCATGCCTTTTCTAGCGTCAGAATAGTGGGATTAGAGTTTTCACTCTCCTTAAAATCATTTTGCAGCTTCATTCATTTGTCTAATGTTTTTGTTTTGCCCGCCATTGTTCTTATTATGCTTTGAGGTCTTCTTTATGTCTCCGTACGAGTTATATTGTTATTTTATTGGCATTCTTCACTCTGTTCTTTATCTATAACTGTATTTACCTTCTTCTGTGATGACTACTACATATTAAAATGTGGTTTCTTCATTTATTCGTTGTCCTTTCATTATTAGATCTTCCTCCATTTGTTATTTTACTATTATCCCTTATATATTTCGATATTTACTATCATTATAAATCTTTTAATATCTTTATCAATGTTTTTACTTCATTTCTCATTTTTTCAAATGCTACTATTACTATTTTGTCTGCTTATATACATCTATTTTCACTAGTTCTAGAATTATGTAGCCAGTTATTGTCTCCAATAGAATGAATTTCATCGTTTTTCTCCCCCATCTTCATCTCAAACCCTGCCGATTCCCCTTTTCATATTTTTATATATTTCTTGTTATCTGTACAATATTTTGTGGGCGTAGTGCTTTCTTAACTAATTTAATTTATTTCGAATTATCCCAATCCTAAGAATAAAACTTTATAGCGTCGCCATGACTGTAATCGAACGTGAGCTTTGTCATTGATCTTAGACAGGAATTATGATTTTTTTAACATTATATTCTTTACCATTAAGACACTGTGACATCATATTATGCACCGATGAACTTCTCGAGCATTCATCCGTACGACTTGGCAAGTGAATCTTGTAGAATTTTGATGGGTCTAATAAATCAATGGCATTTGCTATAAATGTTATAATTTATGTGTTTTATTATTAAATTATTATTTTTGATATTGATGGTTTTTAATTTAATTTGATAACAAAGATCCTGTTTAATATCTTATAAGTTTAATATCATCAAATTTCATAAGATTTAAGGAATATCAATGAGAATCAATTAACTAAGAGTGGTCAATACCTTGAGAAAATTTTTGAGGTTATGGTTTTACTTTGTTTACTCTACTTAGTTCGTTCTTATTAATATTGGAGGTTTTTTCCATACTTCATACTATGTTTCATATATTTTCATGTTTACAAATTCACTAAAAACGTTCACTATTGATGATTGCCAAAAAAATATTAAATAAACAACGTGGCGTCTCCAAACTTGAAACATATGTTGTATAGATTGTGTACTTTCTAAAACAGTGGTATTTTCCAAGCACCTACCGCCATCTCTAGGTTAGGCCAGGTACTTCTGGGACCATTTTTTTGACAGAAGCTTGACAATATTAAACTTATCACATTTTGGCCTCAATCTCGAGCAAGAAGAATGATTGAAAGGTAATATTTTTCGTGAAATAATTCTCTTTTCTAGACAAAAATCTAGTGTTGAGACCAACAAAGTTTTAGAAACATTCTTTTCAAACCTTAAATTTTCAGTCAAAAACATCCCATAGCTCTTCATTATGGTCTCGAAGGTGAAATCAGTGATTATGGTTATTGAGAATGTCAACATTTCCCGTTATTCTAAGGTAATAGTTTTTTGAAAATACAAAGTCTAAACTACCATTCAAACCAGTCGAAGGTGTAAATCGCATTAATTGGCATTGCCGTAGGTTGTCGAAGGGAAGAAATTTAGAAGTAGACGATGTAGAGGACACTAGTTCTCAGTTAGTAGTTAGTGTTAATCACAAAAAAAGACATGTTCGACGGGTTTTTACTGTGATCAATAACAATGCGATGCAATATTTGGATGTGTTCAGAAAATATAAGAATTTACGAAAACACCTTTCGATAAAAGAACTTTTGGTAGGTTACTTAGTTTCCTTAATCTTGAGCATCCAGAGTAATACACCGGACATTACTTCATAAGTACTTCCTCAACACTGTTGGCCAACGCTAGAGCTGTTATTAATGTTTTAAAACGGCATGATGGATGGAAGAGCCCATCAGTGGCTGAAAAATATGTGGAAGAATTCGTCGAGAGCAAAAATAAAATAGCAAAAATGATACAAGAGGGTTAAACTTTTGTACAAGTGTTAAACCAATACCAAACATGTTTCAGAATAATAAAAGTACATCGAGTAATTCCTAAAATATGTTTCTGGTAACAGTTAACATTCAAAAATGAAAATAAAAGTTTAGTAATTGATTGATTTTTTATTTCAAACGGGATTGGAAGAATTTAAGAGTACTGCAAAGTACAAGAATACCATAAAGTATCATTTTCCGGACTGAAATTAGTACAGTAAAGTCGATTTTACAGTACTTTATGATCATGAATATTATAACAGTGATCTGTTTAATTGAAATTTAGTTATTCTCACAAATTATTTAGTTATAAATTTCAACTCAATTACTCAATTTTTCCTCTATGTCACTAAATATTATTAAATTTCTTTAATTTCTCATTTCTCAGCCCTTTTGATATATTAATGCATCTAAATGTTATTGATTTTAGGTTTCTTCTGTTTTAAAATTAGTTTTTTTTTGATAATTTTATCAAAATATGATATTGACACTGACAATTTGCTTATTTATATTGATTTATAGATCAAAATATGATATTGTCAGTTTCAATATCTTATTTTGATAAAGACTAGAAGAAGAAAAGTCGAAAAGTCAAAATTTATCTTTCTTTTAAAAATTATCAAAAAAAAAACAGAAGATACCTAAAATCAAAAACATTCAGATGTATTAATATTATCAAAACTACATACATAATTTAATATCATTGGCAAAGCATCAAATTTAATTGCAGAATTTATTTTTTTTTCATATCAATATGAAACTGGAAAATAATCAAGAATTTAACATGAAACTTCTGTTTCCGAATTATAAAATACGAATTTTATTGATAAAAAATGTAAAGTAAGTAATTGTGAACTGAGGTATGGTAAAAGATGAAAAGCCTACAGGCGGCGAATTAGTGAATCGGCCACTATCGAAACTAAAAATTAATGAAATCCCCTCTCCATTTTCAACAAAGTTCAAGTTCACTATTTATAAAAATAGCATGCCTTATTTTTTTCTCATTATATCGGTTCTAACTGAAAAATATGCCGTTTGTTCATCAAATTGGAGCACTAAATGTTTCCTGTTGAACGCCCTTGTGTTAATGACTTCCTACGTTATAATGACATAATTTCAAATGGTACAGTTATTTTTTTTTCAAACACGATTTAAGATCTTTCTTACTGATAGTACTATCAATTATTTAATAAAGCCAAATGTACCGTCTTTAATTGACGGATAATTTTTTTAAAAATTTCTCGGTATGGTGCAAGATAATTGGAGAACGATTTTTAAAATCCCGTTTCACATACTCAATTATCTTAACATTGGTCTGCGTAATCAAAAAGTCACGTGTTTTAAAAAATAATTGAGAGTAATAATATTTCACTAACTGATTTAATGGACCAAAAATTAATGTTTCAATTCATGAATTTTACAGAAATATAAACAAAGTTTACAACAAAGATGAATAATTCGCACGAACAATGAGATTTCTTCTTTGGTTTAACAGATTTATTTACTTATTTCACGTATTTCAAATATCTTATCTCTTTTGCAACATCTGTCCAGAATTTTCTGTTAGGTTAAGAATATTTTCATTCTAGATTATATATAAGTTATTTTTCTCTCTAACTATATATAATCTATTCAACTTTAGGCGCTAAAACTTTTATCTGGCGTTCAAATCATCCTGTACTGAGCCTTTATTAAACCCGAAGGTTTCTAAAATTATCCAAAGGCTATCAATACATTATACTCTATAAAAGTCATTTGAATATTACTATATATTATATAATTTTTCTACTGAAAATGTTCTTTGAAATTGTGCTTATTATTGACATAAAACATTGTCCAGTATTTCACCATGTCTGTTTTTGTTTTGATTGTAATGTTGTCGTCTGGGTCGTTGCGTTAAACTAATCCCCTTCATCCCCTTGTATGTCCTTGTTTGCTTTGTATGTTATATTATTTTTATCAATTGTTCCTAGATTTTTCTTGGTTTGTATTGTTTTGTTTCTGTATCAAAATTATTTTTAATCCAACTATCCAACAGTATTTCCGCTAGCCAGTCGCAGAGGTTTGTCTCACCATTAACAGTTTTCGCCTGTCATGCTTTTCTTCCTGTTCCATAGCTTAAAACTTTCTTTAATTCGAGAGCAAGGTTTTTCTATGGTGTTTCGAGTCCTGTAAGTGATTGAATGGCTCCACGTCGTCAATTTGAAAGCCGTATCCAGGGAGTCAGTTATATCAACATTTCATTGATGTCGCTACACTAATGTGATTATTATTTTGTACAACAAACTGGGCTATAGTGAATATGCCCTTTATGTAATACCTACAAATTATTGGCAACTTATTAATTTTGAAAATAATGCAGCTATTAGTCTTCGGAAGCTAGGTTAACGATCCGGGTAATCGCTAGTAAAATAAACAAATTTATTTTCAACTATAAAGCCGTACACAAAGTATCAAAGGCATAGGAAGAATGAGCTGGATCTCAAAATATAGTTCCATCGATAGGGACAATAACAAAATGAAATCCTTGAACCTATAAGGCCGTACACAAAGTACCGAAAGTACACGACGAGAGGTGTACAGTTTCTTTGAAATATTTGAACTATTTACAGATAATGATTTTTTATATGTTCAATACTTGGCTATAACTATATCAATTTCATCAACTATATCATGGGCTGTGAAGAGATGTGAAAGTTAAAATCGTATCGTAGATTAAAAAGAAACCGTTTATGAATAAATAATCACCTTCGAAATATTTCAATAAACACTTTCCCTATTGTAAATTCGAATTTAAATAAACCTCAAACACAATCAATACGCAAACAATAAACGATTCCTTGTATATGATAATTTAGCTGGTGGCTGAAAACACGTATGATCTGATTCATTCTAACGGACCCGATCATGGCTGCCAGCTATGGAAAACAAATCGTTATGAACGAAGTTTTGAAAAATTACAGATTTAACTGTTAGAATTGCATTATATAATGGGAGCAATTGAGACATTCGTTACTTTTGTTTCAAAGAATGATTAGAAAATTATAACTTCGTTGGTCAACGGTGTTCCGCATGGGTGTGCAGCTCGATAAGAATAAACATACTAGCAGAATGTGGAGTATTGAGTTCATTTTAATGATCATAATACACCCTATGTAAATCTGTTAAATTTTTTATAAAAAAATAGTTTTAGTCTGACATAATCTAGCATTTCTGATAAATTGACAACACAATATATTTAATGCAAGGTTACTTTTGTACATTAATTGAGGTTTATACGATCATATCGGTTTTCAGCGCGAAACTGCGACGCGAAAGAGGATGAGGACCTGTCGAAATGACAAGTCCTCATCCTTCGCGTCCGACAGCGGATTCATCCGGGGGTTAGGTAGCGTAGTACCATACCAGCAATAACGATAGTCGATAGACAACAATTCTCCACAAACATTAGAAATTTCAAGCTACGAAGTGGTAAACAATTTTAATTATCTTGGATATTTAATTACCAACACTGAAAAATGCGAAAGCGAAATACGCCGTCGTTTGACTATGGCAAGATCAATGACTATCAAGTTAAATAAAATATGGAAAGACAAATCTATCACGAAAACGCAGCGGATCCGTATTACAAGAAATTGGTCCACGTACAAGGCTGCTAACCAGAATAAACCGCATGTATCTGCAGCACTAGGACATATAGCTGGAAGACCAGGAACAATGGAACGATTAATGATAGAAGGAAAAGTAGAAGGCAAATGCCCAAGAGGCAGATCTCAACTAGATGGGTAACCAAACAAAACACTAAATAAATATGAGACTGCATCATGCCGAAAAGATTGTACTGGATAGACAAGTATGGAAACATCTACTGAATCAAATATAAATGGTGTCACTTCATCTTTTGGAGGAGATAATGGGAAGAGGAGGAGGAGACGCTTAGATCGTAGATTGTAGATTGCTGAAGAAAACAGTTTATTTGATTTTTTTCTCCAATTTATTCCAAGAATTATTAAAAATAAAACATATCATTTTTCATCGTTATTTATTGATACAGAGTATCGTTTAGTAACTTCTATTGCAAGACCATTTTATTGCCTTTCGACGTGCATCTACGAGGTATATTCACAAGGTATATCCGTTTCTATTTCTATCAGAGGCAGCGCTGCGATCGCAGCTCCGAGCATACCAAAAGAAATATGCGCCAATGTTAAATCGTTGCTGTCGCCGAGTTCTTTGTAGTGGTTCTTTATGATGTCAGCCTTAACTTAAAATATCTGTGATTCCTTTTCTAAAAACAACGGATGAGCAGTTAGCTTCAATTTTTTATACGCGACAATGAATATGATGATGATTTTCTTTCTCAAACAGTCCCGGATGATGAAACTTTGGTATCGAATGGAAAAACACTTCGTCCACAACGGAAGTTAAGTCTAAACAAATTTTCACACTTCGAAAACTCATATGCACCTTTCCTTTGGACAGAAAAAGGATTTTTCTGATTTATTTCTCACCTTTAGGCCAAACAAACAATGCACATGTTAATTGCGAGGCCAATGAGAAATCAATTCAGGACAATGGACAAAGGACATGTTACAACATGGTTGAAAACACAGATTTTGGAAGCTTTGTTGAGAATCAGTTTAACAGTTGTAGATGTTTGTACAGTGAATATTTTTTGTGTATTTATATAAAACCAATATAAGTTAGGTTTTACAAGCTATTCTAACCTAACTTTTGGCAGCTTTATTTCGTTGCCTATAGTTTTATAAATACTTCTAGACTTGATTTTGATGTTATCGCCCTCGTTTTATTATGTTCATCAAAGTATATTTGATGATTTATTCGATGGAATCTAATGCATTGTTTTTCTTAGGTAATAATCCTGTGAAATTATTCGTTAAATAATTAGAAGGTGTTCAGGTAAAACTCGAGACTACCATTTTTTTACAAACAAACAAATAACTGTAACTAAATGATTAAGAGACTTCGAGTAACGTTAATATTGAAGTATTATTATTTTTTCTTATTATTTATTTGTACTGACCATACAGAATATTTTCTATGGCAGAACTAAAGTCTTTTGTAGCGATAAATTTTTTTTATTAAATACGTACCACCTGCTGGGACATTATTAACAATTACGCTTTGCTGGTATAGAAGAAAAATTTATGTTTACCTCTCGCTGTATGAAATAATAATGTCCGTTTACAGTGTCGTACAAAATTGAATAGAAAGATTCATTTATTTTATTTATAAGACAATGTTTGAGTATTTTATTTGAGAAAATAAGTACTTTTAGTTGCAAAACATCTTTTAGAAGGTTCAAAAGTAACAACAATTATTTTTATAATGCTTATGCCGTTCAAAGTATAAGAAAATATTCATAAAGCTCTAATACATCCGCTTTTTTCAATATTTTCTGTAACGTTACTTCCCTAGCTGAGATTCTTCCTTAAGAAAGAACTGGCACTTAGATGAGATGAATAATAAACATTAAATTGGACGCCACTAACTTTTCAACGAACACAGTTGAAACCGATTAAAAAAAACCTGTAAACACCTAATGAATCAAATTGATAAAAACTAAACAAAATACCCCCGGACAGGATTCTCTAAATCAATATTTATTGCTGAGAGCAACAAATAAATTTATTAAAGAATAGTAACATTCGTATTAAATGCACATCCAATAAAGAATGAACAAAAAGTACGAACTGGATCTTATCTATGGAAAACAGGGATGGTTCAAGCCTTCAACATAATATCAAGCTGAATTTGGATTGGGACCTTTGCGGTGGTCAAACTCCAACCTGGCAACTGTACAACTTCGGAAAAAATGAAATAAGGAAGAAAACGGGAAATTACTAAAGAAAGAATGAGTAGGTAGAACAGATTTGAATAAAAAGAGCTTATGCTCTAACATATGAACAACTGAATTCATATTATTCCAAAATATAACTATACAAATAAAGCGAAAAATACGAATTTACCCGGAAATATTGCAAAGCTAGTGTATATAAAGAATAATATCAGTTACTATCATCTGGATACTTTCGTATCGAATCAGCAAAAAGTGCTTAAACTCATACCATTACCGAAAATATAAAATCTCACTTTAAAATAAAAACCATATCAACGTGGTGGCAAAACTTCCTCACACTCTATACATCACTCTCAACCAAGTAACTTCATGGACCTCTCCAGACAAGACTTAACCATTCTAAGAAGGATTAGAATCGGCCACTCAAGACACATCCCTGGTTATCTAATGTCTTCTACCATCGGATCCATTTTACCAACTGAAGTTCCGACCACATATTGACTGAATGCTACAAATATGCCCTCCAAAAATTCCAATTCCAGTTCCAGTTCAAGACCAATTAAAGAGACATCCTGAATGACCTCTTTTCTTGAACAAAAAAAAAGAATAACCAAAATATTTGAAGGAAGAAAAGCGATCCAAACGGTATTTCTTCAGATCCTTTTTGTTCGCGGTTAGTGAATTTTATTGAATTGGTTTGTTTATAAGCAGAAAAGTTTTATATAGTTGGTTATTCAGTTGACGTTTCAGTTTGCTATGTTTGTGGAAAGTTTATAGTAAACTCATAATCCATACTATTTCCTGAAAATGTGAAAAATGAAGAAGAAACATGCTTTTAAGTAAAAAGACTATTTACAATTTGTTGGAGTAATATATAATAGTTGTGAGAACTAAATTGATATGTAGTAGTTCATATACTATAAAAAAACTGTTACTGCTTTCAAATATAATTCAAAGAAGGTTCTAATATGGAATAAAATAGTTGGACACATTGAATTTTTTAATTTCAAATATTTAAAAAGACATTAATGAAACTATAATTATCGCCATGTATTTTGGTAGTTAGATTAGAATACTTGAAGTCTTTTCTTAGTGTAACTACTGAATCCTGGGGACAATAAAGAGACTCGGAAGTATTCTAATTACGAACAAAACCGTGACAAAATGTGAACAGTTATGAAGTTACGATGTTAGTAGTTAAATTGGCCTTGTTTTATTTTTCCGGCAGAAAAATTACCAACTGAGATTTGATGGACAAGATAGTTTCCTTAATGCCGTTATACCTTAAAGCATCACAATGATTTGGTATTCATGCAAACCATTAGTATTTCCTTTTGATTTATTCGCAACCTCTACCAATCGTACCTTACAAGGTGATTAAAAAAATCGCGGATAATTTCCTCTCGAATTATTATAATTTTATTAGTTGGTGCTTAGATTGGAACGTGAATCAAATTTATGAGATTGTGAACGTGTTTTGATTAGTCGCCCAGGTCATATTATCATAATTTTTATGGAAAAAAATCGTGATCTGAGCTGATGGAGATCATTAGTGTTTTAGATGAAATTTTCCAGCTATAAAAGAACTCCTGGCTTCTTTGAGATTGCTAATATTAATGGATGAGTCCAGGAAGATAAAGAACCCTTACTTTGTTAATCCTTATATCTATTTATCATTGTTAGACTTGGGGCGAAGATTCTTTTCTCATTCAATCTTTCTTCCAACATTCTCTCCATTTTTCTGTCCATTATTTGTGGTAGTCTAGTTTCTTTCTTCTATTTTCAAACGCATTGTTTATTTCATCCATTGAGATCTTTCTTATCTTTCCTCTTTTTCTTTAACTTATTAATCTAGCTTTAATTATTTTCTTATAATCCTGTTTCACATGTTCGGAACATCTTAGTCCATGGATGTTTCGTTTCTGATGTGTTCTAACCTCAATTTTCCATAGTTTCTATCTTTTTTTGGTGTCTTTCTTTTATAAATTTCTCACCAGTATTAAGCAAATCATACGAGTGGGAAATTAGCATTCCATGCGAGTTATACACTATACTTTTTCTACAGCTTTAATGTATAATAGCGAAATGATGTAACAAACAATATTAACAAATTTAATGTCATTAAAAATTTTCATTTAGGTACAATAAAAACATTGATTACACATTGAGTTCACTTCCGTTGCCCATTGTAGGATTTTATAAAACGTTTCACAACTATACTATTATAAGTGAATAGAGCTGTCATTGCTTGACATTTGACATTTCAAAGCCGTACAAAAAATATATTTTTTTATCGTTAGAAGTTTTTCTGCGTTTTCTATGTGTCTATTTACTATTTTGGAGTCTTTGTTTTTGCCAAAATTGTGCACCGAAATAATAAAAGCAAAGTGGGATTACATTGATGAATAAAAAATTTGCATTTTGCAAATTTATTTGTTGTGCATCACGCAAACTTTTGACCGGTAGGATACATTCGACATCACTGGATTATTGATTGTAGATGCGACTTTATCAATTTTGTTTCAAATTTTGCGTGGATATTATACAACTAAGAAGTCAATCAATTCTAGATTCATATAGAAATTGAGTAACATATGCCAAGTATATGAAACTATCCAGCTTTAGCTAAGACTGCGCGCCGCCAGGGCGTCCTAGAATTTGTGCAGTAGATATTTGAAATGAACGTGTTTTTTTCTCGTGCCGAAATTGTTAAATAGAAAAAAATTCCGACTGAGTGCTATAAATTGTTGCAAATGGCTTATGGGGACAATTCTCTATCTCAAATCAAAATTCAAGGCATCTTTGATCGTTTTTTTCGACATTAACGGTATAGTTATGACTGAATGTGTTCCAGTGGGTCAGACTGTCAACCAGACTTACTATTTGTCAGTTTAGGCAACATTACGAGAAAGAGTTCGTAGAGAATGGCCCGATTTTGCACCAGGAAAATGCAGAAAACGCATCTGCCCATGATAAAATCTACTTTAAAAGGGACCCGATTTGAGTCGAGGGAAGCGGTAAAGCAAAAACGTCAGAGCTCCTAAACGCCCTAACGAAAGAAGACATCCAGCACTGCTTCGATCAATGGAAAAAACGGATGGAAAGGTGTGTGGCGTGGGGAGGGGGTATATTGAAGGGGTGCATTCGAATGTAGAATAATTTTTATAATAAAATCATTTTTCGTAACCAGTCTCGTTGTTTAATAGCCAGACCTCGTAGATTAGCTTTAAAAATATAATAAATAAACAGCAAGTCGAAATATGCAGCATAATACATTCAATAAGCGTCAATGAATGGAAATAAAAAGAAAGACGAATAAATATGTGTATGTCTATATACGTGACTATGCATGAATATAATCTGCTCGATGGGCCGTAGGTTAAGAAAACTTTGGTCTCTAGGAGCGTGGAACTGAATAACTAGTACTTGTAATGCATACCATTATCGGTTATTGATTCATAATATGAATATCGTATATTGGCATAAATTTTTTTTGTCCGATATGAAAAAGTGAGGTAAATATAAATTATATTACAACTATAATGAAAGATATTAACCGTAAGTACAACTTAACGTCAAGTTTTTCAATCAATTTAATTTAACATTTATTTTTTTAGTTGTAGAGGTACTCAAATCAAAACAAACCTGGAATTTTTGTTATAATCGATTGAATGTGTTAGAAATCGGGATACTTGTACGCAAATTCCAGCAAACAGGGTTTGTTGTAGGTTTACTTAGTTCGATTTGCAGTGATGTTGTTCGTTCTCAACAATTCACGAACATGGCTTTTGCAAAGATCTTTAGTCGATTCAATTGACTCAAAAACTAACCAGAAGCGGTAAACATATATCAAGTCGTGAAGTAAAGTCGTTAATAACCAAAATTTACTCATTTGAACAAATGCGAATTCACAAGTCATTGTTGAAAAGTCGATACGGAGAAAGTGATATTATGGGCTGGTTTATCAACAACCATACTTCTTTGAAACTGAGATCGGCCAAGTTACTGTTATTATTTGGAATCTTGACAAGATAAATTGTGTCATAAATTGAAAGTATCGGGATTTAAGTTCCAAAAGGACGGTCCATCTTGCCAACAAAAAATGACTCAGTTGTGGTAATGTCACTTGACGCAACGATCATGTGAGTTGGATCAATAATTTGGAAATAATTTTAACAAAAAAAGCAGAAATTATATGATAAATAGCTATAATCACACAATACTATACGTATTTGATAGAAGATGATCTTTTCTGCTAGCTTTTCTTGACGAATTTTGAACCTTCCAACTATATACTATTAAAATGTTTTGTGCTGAATATTTTGAAGTATATACATTCAAGACTATTTTTTCGTAGGTTCCAGCAATCTTCTCTCATCTGCCTTGATATATTCCCTTCGTAGTTTCAATATTTTGGTGGAATCTTCTCCATAGTTCTCACTATAATACCCTTAGTTAACAAGCTATTTATTTATATTATATCAGGTCATTTAAGTATACTTCTTATATTTAAAATATGTATTTGATTGGCAAAACTTTCTGACTATCTTTTAAACTGTAAGTTCAATCAGAAAAAAATTGTATTGGCATGTACTATTCTTTGGTAGGATTGTGACTGTCTAGTTTTCATTGTATTAACATTAAAATAGATCTCAATAAAAAGTATGGCGGTTTGCTCTAAATAGCAAGAACTACTTAATACTGTCTATTACAACGAAGAATTGATTTGTTTCTGAATTTCATACATACAAATCTATTCACCAAAACTAATTCCGAAGTGTCTATAA
Source organism: Diorhabda carinulata (assembly GCF_026250575.1). Classification (NCBI taxonomy): domain Eukaryota; kingdom Metazoa; phylum Arthropoda; class Insecta; order Coleoptera; family Chrysomelidae; genus Diorhabda; species Diorhabda carinulata. The sequence continues at coordinate 17,792,186 of NC_079472.1, forward strand.
TTTTCTCAATAAATGTATTTTTTGAAAAATTGAATATTTTGTGGCCAAATCTAGAAAACCTCGAAGTACTTTAATTATTTCTATGATGTCAGGTAGATTAAATAATCTGGACGACAGTTTGATGGTTTTCTAAACTATTCAGTCACTATAAAAAATGAGGAATAAATATTTGTGCTTTTTTTTAAGTATTGGTTTTTACGGCGGATGAACGAAATAAATTATGGAAATAAAAAAAAAACTTATGTTGGTTTTAGAGCTTTAAATGTTCATGAAAATGTACTCATTCACGTAAAATTGTTGATAACTTTTTTCAAAATCATCAAATAAAGTCGTTTTATTTTTTTTTTTCATAATATACACAAAAAAACAAATAAATTTAATAAAAATTATGGAAAAAATGTTGATTTATCAAGTTGATTTAATTAAAAATAATAACAATTTCTCTTAAAATTGACCTTTTCTCACATATAATCGTTTGTACCTTTTTTATTAAGGAGTTATTAAAATTATGTGAATAAAAACATTCGTTAAATCGTTTATTGTGATCAAGTGTACAATATTAAAACTTATTTTTGAAAAATTGAAAATTTTCACCTTTAAAAAACGGTTAACTATTAAAAAGAATTTTAAGTCATAAAATCATATAAAATCTTCAAGTGAAATATATTCTATATTTCTTTACATAAATCCACCGTAAAAACAAGGATTTAAGAAAAAATTCATAGAAATCAGATGATTTTTCGATTTTTTAGAGTGTTTATTAAAATATTTGAAATAAGAAAATCATATGAAATCTTTGGGTGAGGTGAAAAATGAAAAAACATACATTTTTCAAGTATTTTTCTCCAAAATGGACTGCCTATGATGTTTTGTAAAAAAGTTATGAACGATTATATGCGAAAAAGTGCGTTTATGATAACATTTAAAGTCATAAAACTATATGAAATCTCCAGGTGAGATATTTCCCATATTTTTTCCATAAATCCACTGTAAGAACGAAGATCATTTTAAAGAAAATTCATGGAAATCAGATGATTTTCCGATTTTCTTGAGCCGAAAGTATAAAATTACCTTCAGATATTCTGAAATGATTCTAGAAATCAATATATTCATAGTTTCTTCATGAAAAATTCGGTGTTATTGTAGAAGTTCTCAACCAAATCATCATTTAGATTCTTCAGAAAATTTGTATTTCTAAATCATGGAAATGGATTTGATATTGATGCTTTCCTAAAATAACTTGTATTATCTTATTATCAATTAATTGATGATGATAGAACCAGATAAGGGTAGAAAAAAATATATTCCATAACAGATTCAGTGACCTACTTTTTGTGCCCCTTCTATATTGGAATTTAAATATCCAAGGACGATTATTATTTGTTTTGCCTGGCACATCGCTGCTTTAATTAATCGTGTATAATTTCGAAAATTGCATATGATTGCATTAGAATTTGATGCGAAAATATAATTGCGCTAACAATCGGAATATATATACCATGAATTGTATAGTTTAAATTAGACGGTGACCTTTATGATAACGGTTTCGTAATTTAATAGCCTTCAAGAACGGATGTCGTTCCACGGTGTGATTTCCATTTGTTTTGCTTCCGTCTCTGATACAGGTGCAACAATTTTTCGAAATAAGACGTAAAAAGATGATAAACTATTTGAAAAAAACTTGATTTTATTTCTTAATACGTGATAATTTTGGTATAGAAAGTTGATATTATGTATGACGACTTAAAATAGATACAGTAGACAAAAAATCTTACTTACACAGGATGCTAACCCAAATACGACACAGAGAATGACCCCAAGCTCCTGGACGGGTACTTCAAAGCTTGGTCAAGCTAGTAAAACTGATACTACAAAAGAAAGCAAAACTCGTAGCATTCGCGAACCACGTAGTCCTACTAATTGTAGCAAAGCACTTGGAGGAGACAAACTTCACTTTTATACGGTTCTTGGAAACACATCCTAACTATTCGTCCGATATCTGGGAATGATGATTGATGCCAGATTGGATTTCTAAAAATAATGAGCTCATGAGCTAAAAGGTCTCTCAAATGAGGAATATCTAATTCCAAAACCGAGAAAAAGAGCTTTGTAGTGGTTCGCTGTTATAACATACGAAATTTTCGTCTTGGCTGCGACATTATAGTTTCAGAAACCAGAAAGGAGAGTTGCTTCGACCTATGGGCTGAATGCCCTGGGAGTTACCAGCACATACAGCACAGTATCCGCAGATGCAATATGTGTAATCGCCGGAATGCTGTCTCTTCGTACGGCCAACAAGGGCAAACACCAGCGAGGTTTTGATTCTAATTGGAAAGGTACACAGGATGAAGAGTCTGAGATTTTCTGTATTCCAGTAGCGCGTATGATTGAAGGAATAAATATACTAAAAAAAAAGAATAAAGTAAACATAAAAAGGGAGAGAGAAAATTCGAGATTCTTCACCGAAAAAATCATAATCCGACAACAATATTGGACAGTGTGGTCCTAGGGGACTAAGAAATAAATCGGGGAATAGATCAAGGTGCTAAACGCGTGATAAAGTCAGTAACATACCTCTGAAGATTCACACGTAGATATGAAAGACGATACTAGAGGCTAGATAAAATAAGTTTTTATTTATATTGTTCTCGTTTTAACCGAATCGTTTGTAAGATTGAATTTAACTATTTTTTTGTGCTGGTTGAAGAGGGTACTCATTTATAAGCAAGTTTTCATTCGAAATATAGATGGTTAAGGGAAAAAGAATTACAACGGCTATATCCCTCTTACTTATCAAAGAACCAAATAGCTAAGGTGCTATGAGGATACCAAAAGATTTCAAAAGGTCCTGATGAAGTCCATATGTACTAGTGTGGGAATTAAGACTCCTAGCGGAGAAGAGCTAAGGAGAGATGAAGGGAGGAACAGTATAGATCATTCTTTAGATCTTTAAGTTAGCACTGTACGTTCAAACATCTTACCTAATAGTGATAACAATTTTATTAAAAAAGCACTTCACATACTGAAAAGTCTTTTCATCTATTTTTGATTTTTGTTTGAAGGAAAATAGTTATTTGTATCCCAATGACTGAAAGTGCTACTTTGTTGGACGAGTCTGGATGAAAAGATCAAAAACTTTTTATTACACTGAGGAAAGAAAATAAATAATAGAGAATTATAAGCATTTTATTCATTGAACAATATAATGTACTTAATGATATTTGCAATGTCAATATTAATTCATAAAGAGGTCGTACTAATTTTCGTACCTTGCACGAAATTTATCCGGTAACGAATTAAGAAAGGCCGCTTTCTTCGGTCAGATCAGGTGGCGTGGATTCGAGTAACTCTTCATCGCTGATGTTTTCTTTTTCATAGTCATTCATTTTTATTTGTTAATTTAGACAAAACTTCGGGTACAACATATAATTCAGGAAATTAAAAATTTAAGGTTATGCAAAATCATCGAAACGAAACTGTCAACTGTCAACATTGAAGTGGCTAGAGTCGCACTTCAGAACGTCCCGAAAGTGTTTTGCAGTACGAAACTGTCACATTCACTACATGGAACACTCAAAACGCAACTTTCGATATGTAAATGAATACAGAACGAACAACTTTCGGATGGCGTCGTCTAAAAAACAACTAACAAGAAAACTTTTCATATGTAAACAACATAGCACTAACGTTGTCATGGATAATCGACTTTTCTAGACTCACTTCTAGTTAATCAAAATTGCCACTTTATCTCTTTTATATTCATGTTAATTTTATGACTTAGTTAATACCACGTGTCATTAAACATTATTATCTAATTGTGATTAGATATCGGAATATAATTGTATAAACCTCGTAAATAGAAATAAATGAATAGAAACCTTTTTTGATTTGTGAGAAAAATCTTCAGGTGCCTGAACTCTAACTCCTACTTGAAATTATGTTCTACTGTTTTCGTGTAGGTGTGCTTTACATAGAGTCCATCGCTGTCTGCAGTCACAAAGTACTACTTTTGTTGAAATCGTTTAGAAAAAGGATCGTACTCTAAAATTCTGTTACTGAAATTGTATTTTCTAAATAAATACATAAAAAATATAAAAGACGAGGGTTTTCCATAAAATAAGGTTTCCAACAAAATGACTACCAATATGGCGGAAGTCCAGAAACTGAAATTTAATTTAGAGAACTACATTATCGACCAATGATACAAGTGGTAATTCCTCATCAAAAAACAAGCAAATGAAGCTTCAAAGAAAATTTTATTATCCAAATTCTTAATAGTCTTTATGTAACTGTACAAAATGGTTCCAATGCTGTTCACAAGGTTCAAGAAATCCTTGGTAATCGTTTGAAGTTTGGAATCGTGGTTACAGCAGATATAACTTCGTTTTGGTGGCAAAGAACAATAATAAATAAGTGATAAAGAACGAATAATTGCAAGTACGAAATATAACCATTAACACAAATATCAAAAACAATTGAAAAGATATTCTTGAAGGTTTATTAATAGGTAATTCATATTGAAAATGTCTGTGGGTTTTTAAAGTGAGGTTGTATGATTTTTATATCAAAAAAGCATTCGACTATTGCGCATACGCATCGTTTCCAACTATAGTGTAAGTACGACCAACAACGTGCTTCTTTTGATATGTTCCAGTGTCTCAAATTGAGGTATCTTCAATTCAAAATCCAAAAAGTTGAAGCCAAGAAGATTTAATGAACCTTTTCCCATCCTAGCTTACTACACCTCTGCTCAAAATTTTTATATGTAAATGCGTCTTTCGCGCTATGTAATTCTTGAGGAATATTACATAATAAGGATTCTTTGGATATTTGCTTTGCCTTTAAGAGAATTAATACCATGTTATGTGTGTTATTCATGCTTGTAAACCTGGATAGAGTGTATCGTGTCCATCTGATACAGGGTGACAAAATAAATTAAGTTCTCTTTCTCTTTAATTACTATTGAAAATTGGAAATAATACACATATTTTTAGACATATGAGTATAAAATTGTATGATCATGGAGTCCTGATGGTGTGCAGGAATTTAGCAGGAAAAAATTGGGGTTGAAACCCAAAGGTACTATCATCACATATGGGGCAGTGGTTTGGGGCACTAGAAGTTGTCTGAATACCACGATGAACAATCTCTCGAAGATACAAAGACTGACTTGCTTATGTGCAACTCAGGCAATTAAATCATGTGCAACATCTGCACTAGAAGTAATTCTAAATCACCCACCTATTACATAGTACTGGAAAACGTAGCAAGAAATACTTTCAATTATCAAAGTTCCTAAATAACCAAACGCACGTATCTAAAGCAGCAGACAAAATAGAAATAGGAATTTCCAGGCCCATAACCAAACACTGGGCAACGCACCCAGCATTTTCCAAGCAGAAATTTATACAATTAGAAAATTCATCCAGTTCAATTTAGAAAGGAACAATCGTAAAGAAGAGATCATCATTCTCTCCGATAAACAAGCTGGACTAAAATCATAAAATCGAAACTGTAAACTGAGTAAAATTAGAAAAATTAAACGACTTAATATTTCTGATAAGCTCGCTTATGTGTGGACAGATAAGTCTTTCATGGGGCCTGAACTCTTTGGAAAAGAAAGTAAAGAGGAGAAAAACCAATTATTGGGACCAACTCCAGGGGTTCAAACAGGCAAAGACTCTCCTGGGAAACTATAACCAGAGATCTGCTGAAGGTATCAATCTAAGTAAGAACAATCTACGAAAACTAATAGGAGTCCCATGTCAACAGATATCTGAAGACGTTAGACGTGCAAATTCTGTTTGACGAAACCTTTATCCACATTCTCTCGAAGTGTGAAACTCCAAAGCACTACACTTGGGAGCGCTTGAAGTAGAAGACGAAGATCTCTGGCAATTGGAACCATTCCACTTTCTGGACCATATTAAACTAGTGGGGGTTTCTCAGAATAGATCCTTTAGGTCATTGTGTATATGATACTCCAAAATCCACATTCATATCATAAATAATTCATATATTTTCCAAATATACAAAAACTTGATTGCCATTGTATTCAATAAGCTACATTTCTATTAGTTAATTGTTATATTGTTTAGAGAATAAATTGGTATACGATGTTATTTTCGCAGCCTTTTAAGCGAATCATAATTAAATCTATTTCAACTCTATTCCTAAAAGGAGACGATGACATAATCCATCAACAATTCACAACAGCCAGTACATGAATAATATTACACAATCATGTTACAGTTAGATATTTTGTCTAGCGGAACACTAACAACTACTCTGGCCGTTTAAAATATCCATCGAACGCTTAGACTACCGTTTTTTTTTCTTCTGTTTATCTTTTTTCCAAATTTCCATGATTAAATGCTGCAATTAATAATATACGGAGTATTCATAAACTTTTCTTGAGTAAGTCATTTACTCTGACTTTATTTATGTATTTTCTTTAATGTCGTAATTTTATGCGAAGAATTTTATTTCCTCGCAAATAAATTTCATAAACACGTACGACTTTTGATTAACATCTTGTTAACAGTAAGAAAACGCCACAGTCGTTTTATCTATGGTTGGTATTCTGATCAAGATGACATTCATTAAGTGACTCGATGATAAAAATCAGCTCAACGATGCGGAATCAACGTGCTCGCTTGATATTTTTTTTTGTATAAGATTTTAATAACATCTGAGAGGTTGTTCTTCAGTCATTTATCTTTTTTATAAGTTAAAAAAAATCTTATACATATGTAAATTATAATTTGTGACTGCACATTAAATGTTTGTGAAAAACGCATTTCAAAAAACCGTGTTTACATACCGAAATTTAAGAAGAGAAAAGAACAAACGAGATACGTCAGGTTTGAACTCCACGTTAGTAGAAAACTACAATCTGTACAGGATTTTCCTGATAAGTAATGTCAGTTTTTATATGTGAAAATTTTTAGTTTGAACTCGTTTTTGTTTGATCTACAACAAATACTATAGCCGCGTCTAATTTGAGTTTTGTTATCAATTGCAGAAGACAGTTATGCCACGAACAATCAATATTTCAAAAATACGAACGACGCTTATAACAAATTAAGAAAGAGAAAGAAAGAACCCAAAAAACCCTCAGTCCACGTGGACTCATCATCGCCACTGTTCACATAATTTCTTTGAAATATTCCTGCGATAAGCAGTGGCGTGGGTACGTGAGATTTATTTAGTGATATAAATGCGTTCAGACAGATCAGATAGTTCGGTCAAATTAGACCAGAAAATAAGAGTGAAGCTACATAAATTCCGATCGATATGAAAATCAGTAAAATTGTTTAAAATACAATTGAAAATAAAATTTGATCCCCCATCATTTCCATGTATGGAAAAATTTTATACAACTTTTTGAATCGTTATATCTTAGAAACGGGGGCTCGTAGGAAAAAAAGTATTAATACGTTTTTTGTAGTTAATTTTATGTTCTACAATTTTTGTCTGAGGTAATTTTTATGATAAAACTCACTGTTTTGCTGAAAATTGTGAAAAACTCATTTTTTTGACCTTTGACCTATAATAAAATATTTTCTATACAAGGAATATAATATAAACATATTCCAGTGATTTCTCAATCTCCTCATTCTCCAATATTGCCACTTTTACGCTTTCTCAGATGAAATTTTATCTAAAGGGAACTTAATTTGAGACCTAAAATATTAAAACTGATTCAACTAACTTATTAGAAGTTTTTCATTTGAAAAATTCGTTTTCTTAATTTATAACTCGTGTGAACGCCACTGGACCCAATCTAGTTGGATTTAATGTAGTTTATGTAATAAGGATGATAGAACAATGGACTGTATCCAATAATGGCCGTTTAATTTTAAAACTAAAATTGTTATCTGTAGGTTTTACCACGGAACGATTTACTCGGACCATCGTACCGTGGTAAACATTTATTAGAATATTGGATATTGTGGAAGAATGATAGATAAAGTTTAGTGATAGTATTCGATCATATTTTCTTAAATTTTATGATGGATTTTAAATTTTCTAATGAACAAAAGATAAAATCACAATTTTCTGTTAAAATTTAATGTATTAATTCGTCTTATAAACACTTTTTACTAAAAAATGGTCAATTTGTTGAGAAAATTTGTTGTAGTTTCGAAAGAACCTTCCAATAGGGAATACTATAGCTCAATAAAAAATATATAATCATTAAAAAAAGGCAAATACTTTTTAAAATAAGATTTAAAGTTTCAGTTGAATTTTCGCGGGCCTTGGGTGTTTGATTTCTATTTACCTCAAGTGTGACAGTTACTTTATAGGTTATAATATAGATAAAAGTTATGGAAAAAGTTGAGAGTGCTTTCAAAAGAAAAATAATCATAATCTGAAAACATTTTGGGAACAAAAAATAAACCAGACTTTTTCTTCCAAATACCAAACAACACACTGTTTGGTCGATAAGTTCCAAAACGTGTAATTTATGTATTTATGTCAAAGCTTGCTTTTGATTAGAGAAGATAATTCACAAGAGGATTTTCAACGAGGAAATTTTGTTTGCCACTCAGCCTTCAAAGTTATGATAATTTCAATAAATATCTCGTAAACTATTGATTTTAGAAAAAAAAGCTTCGCATAAAAGCTGCAGCATACAAAAAGTTCTGTAAGAAAAGTTACACACATTGTTTTACGTAAATCCTTCTTTTGACTGTTATGACACAAAATATATTGACAGGTTAAGCTCTCTACCACTCGCTTACACACTTGGAGAGGTTTAAGTTAGGTTAGGTTAGGTAAGATTAGGTGAGGTTAGGTTACTTCAAATTATGAGTAACGCTTTTCCCGGATGCTAGTTGTTCAAGAAAATCGAACTGATCTGACAGGAAAGGCTAATAAAGCTTCCCTATACTTCTGAATAAAAAAGGTTAAGACTATAAAATTTGACACCATTTGTAGAGATTCATTTTTTGTTTAAAGTTTTGTCCACTAAAACCAATGTTTTCGGAAGTCTTATAAACTTAAAGGGGGATGGAAAGCAAACGAAAACTCTTGTAGGGGTTATTTTCTGTTATCAAGAACAAGCTTCGTCATATATTTCCTCAATATCGGAGGGTTTATTTTTCTTCCACTCTTTCCCGAAAATTATATAAACGTAAGAGTGTTTTCATTATCTTTAGTATAATTTTGATAAAATACTCTTAAAAATCTTTTTGTTTCTAATACATTATACGGAGCGAATCAATAAATTAACAACAGTTATTCTTGTAATGATATTTTTTATCTAAATCATATCTTGGCCATATACCCGACCACGCCCATGGTACTCAAGACCCATTAGTTCTGCTATCATTTTTATAAAACTAAAATGCCTAATTTTACAGCAGAAATTGATTCAACAGTAATTGCAGTGGCGTGCAAGAAGATCTTGAGAAAAAATGAATCAGTTCAGTCGGTTGATTTTATATAGATAATTTAATAAGTTATATGTAATTAACAAGGTTTTTTTCAAAATAATTTCACAAAATGAAACTATGTTTTACACAAATATCCATAGCACTGTTCATCATCAATATTTCCCTACCAACCAAACAATGTCTCACTCATTTAATATTGCCTCCTACCAATTTTTTTATTCCCATGCTTCGAAAAGGGTTAACTTCGGTGTAAAATTGGGATTTAAGAAAAATGCTAATGATGATAAAGTTGAAAAAATATAATATGAAGATGTAGACATGTAAAGGAACGGAAGCAACTTTCTATTAAAATACAAAAATGCTTCTACGTGACATATTTTGGTTTCAAAATGTCGATCTTTGTTAGGCGACGAGGAAGTTAAACCCTATTACATTCGAGTAGTTCCTACCGTGTCGAGATGCCTGTGAATAGTGTTCGGGATAGACATGTCTTGGTAGCTGATTCCACAGGTTTGCACTTCTCCAAAGAAAGGAGTCCCGATAAATTGATGCTCTGTTAGCGAACTCTCGGTGTGCATAAGACACGATTGCCAGTGAAGTAGGTCTTGCAAATACTGATGTAAGATATTGAACAACCCGGTGCCGTGGTAGTATCAGTAAAGTATAATATAGTATAGTATAGTCAGATTTTTCCTATTCTCTAGGCTGTTCTAGTTTCTGATTGCGTATAAATTGAATAGTTCTCTTCTATATTGAGTCGAGCATCCTAAGGGCATGCTTGGAAGCCGAGCTCCAAATTTGTGATCAGTACTCCAAAGATGGACGAATCTCGGCCTTGTAGAGGATCAGAAGCTGTTACAGAATATATAGATTTGAAGGGCTTCAAGTTTTTGTCTTATATTCAAATTATGAATGCTTATTCTTATTTACAGCTTATAAAATATTTTGATGCGACTGATATAAAAATGGACTTGTTTAGACAATTTCAAAAAAACAAATCAATTTTTACAACCTATTTTTACTGCGGAAAACATTTGTATAATTTTTGATTTGAACTTTTCTTGTAACAAAGTCAAGAGGGCAGGTAATTTATCATGAAAAATCCGTTAAGAACATTTTTTATATTAAATAATGAGATCATTAACATACAAAGTATAGCGATGTACGTGGCACTAGTTATTAAAGTACAAGCATATTTTAATAAATTACAATAAAATCTATGTTTCTCCTTGTAAGAGCAGGCAAAAGTTCGTTGTACCACATTTCATATTTCTCTTTAAATATTCCAATAAGAAGATCAAAATCATTAGCAAATTATCAACCATCATCAAACGTCGATGAATATCCAACATTTTTTATTTTCATTTTTGTTTTGTTCCATCGGCGATTAGTATCAGAGAGATTGAACATACCAGTTACCAATTTAATTGTCGTTTTATTTTATATTTAATACGTCAATCTTTAATATCAATATTAATCTACAACTCGAGAGATTCGAATTAACTGTTAATATAGACTTTACGAGGAATTTAGAAAGGAATGGAAAAGTAAAAGAATGAAAAGAAAATATTAAGTAGTAAAAATTGAAAAGAATAATGAAAAAGAAACTAGAATTTTGGCGAAAAAAAAATTATTTGATACAATAATCTAATTGTCACGAATCAAAATCAATTTATAAACCGCCCTGGGATAGACATTAAAAGACTTTCCAGAGGAGAAATTTACCTCGTTTTGTTGCTTATTCAAGGACTGTTTGGCCTTTTCCCATTTTCCTCGATGTGGAAAGAATCATCAATAAGCTTATTACCTTTCGGAATCTTTTGTCTCTTCTCTCAAAATAAGACATCAGTTTAAATCACTCTATATATTCTATGAAATATAATCTCTCAGTAGCTTTTGATTGTCTTACGAAAATTCAATTAAAAATCAATTCTATCATTTTACTCCCTTAAAATGGCCTTAATATGACCTTAAAATCAGTCGACAATCTGTCAGATTTAACGGAAATGAATCTAAATATCTACACAATCAGTAGTTGTGTTCATCAAGATTTCTACGTTGGGTCCAATTCTTGTTTTGATATTCAATAAAGATACTTTATTTGCTAATAAAAAAAGCTATTCAGATAAGTTGATTGAGTCAGATCTTGATACTATTGAAGTCAATTATGATTCGTACTAACTTCAATATTGAGAATTGTATATGTAATTTTTATACAACACCAAAAAAGTGGAACGAAATCGCTGCTCGCCCGCGATGTCCAGAAAGCATTCGATCAGGTTTAGTACAGCCGATTTATTGTAATGTGTTCGCTACAATAAATATTGCACCGTTTTGATATCTGAAATTCAAAGAGCATGCCTCACGAGGATGCACGTGCAGTTGTTGTTGCAATATGCAGTAAAGTTTATTGTAGCTACAATCTATCATTGTCTGATTCTTCTGCTTCTAAAAAGGAATCTTTAATCTTCAAACAAAATACTCATTTATGTTGCAGAAAGTGAGGTAAAGTCTCTATACCATATCATTCATATGAATCCTTCTTCAAAAATTAAGAATAGTTTGGAAATTTGCTCACCATCAAATGTCATATTTGCGAATTTTGGTTATTTTATATAAACGTTAAGCGCTTTTCTTAATATTGAAATATTCTCCAAAACTTTTAAGAAAACGAAAACGATTACGTTATTTATGAAAGTATGGTATAACATGAGATTGGTGTAGGTTGCCATGTCCTTCAGCTCCGCAAGACGCTCCAAATATGGTATCAACACAAGAACTACTTGAGAAACGTCACGTCGGTGAGACAAGTATCAGTATCCATTAGCCAATTGTAACCAGTTCTTGGAATACAAATTTACGGAAGTCGTCAATACTTTGATAATAAAATAACGCCATATGTTTTCGTAGAATTCAGAAGATAATAATCAATCATCTTTAGTTCTTATAGAATTTGCACCTATTCGTGTATTACATAATACAGTGTAATCTTCAAAACACGCGTAAGCTTCTATTCTATTGAATTATGAAAACCAAATAAAGAAATTATAAGTTGAAACAACTTAAAAGTGAGAAATAATTATTGTAATAAGAGTCAAATTACTCTATTGAGTAGGATTCTTTCCACATTATTCCTCTATTTTCCCATTTTCTTAATAAGCTCCCGAAATGGCTGTCTACGATAAGATGGCCGACAGTGTCTCTTAGTAGGTGACTGTAATGTAAATACGGTAAGTGTCTCTAGGATAACTTGACTGCTCTAGCACATAACCAATAAATACATGTTTGACTCCTATCCCGGGTCGTCTGAATTATTTTTGCGTTACCGAAAAATACTTTCTATCTATTTTTGTAATAATCATTATATTTTCGACAAATTAATTATCTCCCATCGTTGACCAGACCATCAAACTTACTTTTCTTTTTTTGACACTTAACAGTGACAGATCGTTCTTGCCAACACTAAATTTTGCGAATCCTACTGGAAATCAGTACGACACTCATTTGCGTATCGAATTGATGATTTGTGGTATACATACTAAAAAGAAAGAAGAAATTTCTGACGAATCTAATCATGTTAATCAGATTTTTAATCGAATTATTGCACTGTCGTCAGTCTTTGACAAATGAAGTTCAAATTAAAGCAGTACACAGAGTAAACGCGAATATGACGCTGGATTGCTAGTAAACATAACCTTAAAAATATATAAAGAAATTTGAACAGCTATCAATTAGACATATCTAAAGTTATTTTGAAATAAACTAAATCGGGGTTTATATCATCAACTTTTGAACTTATTGAACAGAGACTAAACAAAACATTCAATAAGAAAACTCGATTGTCGATTAGATCAGGAAGTATGATCAGTTTTATCATGGAATTTTCAAATGGGAAAATGATTCTCTATCTTCTGTCATTTTATTTTAACTTCTTGTATCTTTTGCCATATAAACACTCATGTGCACGTATTAATTCTAAGAGCCTTCCACTCAGAGAAGTCATTTGTCAGGGTATCTGCACATACAATCTACACCAAAAAAGTGAGGTTATGTTTTTGACGTTTAGTGATGTTCAGTACGTGAAAAAGTAGAAAGTTGACATTTATGAACGCCTAGAGCACGTCATGCTCGCGTTCATTCTAGTGTTTTCTAGTGTAGTTTGTAGTTGCATATTATAAACTACACTCAAAATGTATGGGTTTTAATATTGACTGTTCCGATAAGTCTCCTCTCTTCAATGAGTTCAAAAGTTCATCATAAAAGCCCCGAATCAATATTCTATTTTCTAAAAATTCGTCTGGATCAATTCCTTTCATTTCAAGATATGTTGTAGTAAAGTAACTGAAGATATTTCTATTCAAATTGAGGGGTCTCACCGACAAACGCCGTGGCAAATGTCGCTTTGTAAATATTTGAATACACATTTCATACAGTAAATATATTAAACATTATAAATAATTGAAAATTGTCCATGAGCGAACAAATTTTGTCCCCTTTACATACATGCACTTTTAAGGTTATGTTTACTAACGAACCAGCGTCATATTCACGTTCATTCTGTGTACCGCTTAAATCAGATTGTTCAAAAAGTCAGTTACAAACATAAAAAGTCACAGGAGGAACTAATAAAAGCGTGTTAAAACAGATCATCCACATTTCCAACCCCCTATGGGTGATGAGTAACAGAAACCGTCTGTAAATCATTGTACGTTAATTATTATAAACTGATAAAATATGAATAAATTGATATTTTTTTCGAAAGAATCTTTTCTTATTTATTTTATCTTCACATTAATGCAAGAAGCAATTAATTTAGTTGAATAAAATGTATATTAAACATGGATGCGATAAGTATAAGGATCAAACTAATTTAGAATCGAAAACGACGAGAAATGATTCGATATTTCACCATAGCAGAAATTGGTTCATTAAAATTTATTAAGAATTTAGTTTAATTAGATAAATATCCAGATGTTTCTATCGATATAGCTATTAACAAATGGAGAAACTAATCTTTAATTCATTACAAGATAACAAATAATTTTTAGTGATTTCGATTATGAAATCTACAGAATTTCCGATCTAACATAGCTTGAGGAAAATACTTTGACAGTCAAAGAAACTAAAATAGAAATAAAGGAATATCTTTCAATAAAATTGAGAATCGACAAGTGGTTAAAACCACTCATTTTCACTTTGGTTTCGAGCACATGATGAGGAAAATTTATTCTACTACAAAGAGAACAAGCTCTGCAAGTTTATAGTAGAAAGCTGCAGGGATTTAGAGAAGTACGAGCAGTGTGACTTTCAGAAGGAAACAAATGTGATGAACAGAGGAAACAGTACAGAGGTACAGTCGCGATAAATACTGAACTTAATTTTGAAGAGGTTTATCTTCGTTCAATCATTATTGAAATGAATGTATTTAAATCCGGAAATAGAAGCTAAGTTGGATGCTAGCAATAAATTATCAAATTGTCTTCTGTACCATCAAGTTAAAACTATAATTATATAAAATAATGATTTTCTCTTATTACTTTTCACTTCTTAGACGTAGAGGTAGATCGAAACGTCGAAATTTTACATGCTGTTTTAGACTGATTTTCATTGAAAAGACAAATAATCACGTAAAACAGATATTTAGATTTATTTTCTATCTATTATGGATTGGTCTCAAATTCGGGAAAAATATATGTTTATAAGAAAAATTAGTTTATAGATAAGTAAGCTCCACAAAGCAAAAGACATAATGTCTATTTTATATAAAAAATGAACGAAAACAGTGGCTGGAATGAATGAAGAAATAGCATCAAAGAAGATCTATAAGAAATTAGTAAAAAGAAAAAAGAAGAATCGAACTCTCCAGTAAAATTTATTTAGAATAAGTGAAAGACAAAGTGAGACACGATAAGTTGATGGACTGCTTTTACAGGAAGGGTCAAGACGAGAATCACACGGACGCTTTAAGTTACCAAACTGCAGTGGTGAGTGCTGAGACCGGCAACACAGAACCATAAAGAATCAAAAAAGTTTTTGCCAGAGATCAATGGAAAAATTTTTAATAATATAAGGTACGCTGATGAAACGGTCTTAATTACAGACAGTGAACAGGATCTCCAAGCACTCTTAGATCGCATAAAAATTATAGTAGAAGATTATAGCCTTAACATCAACATCAAAAAGACCAAAACCACGATTGTCTCCTAAAGATCCAACAATCCTCCCATGTCTACGTAAATGGTGGCATCAACGAAAATACCGAGAAATTTGAAAATCTGGGGTGTTGGATAATAAAAGATATAGACCCGGATATAGAAATAAGATCACGCATCGAGCAAGCAACAAATGTCTTTCGAAAAATGAGAAAATTGTTTACATCCCGAGCACCCGACCTTAAAATTCGGTACCGGATGGTGAAATGCTTGAAAGAAGGCTTGGACCTTTAAGGTGAACTCACTAAGGCGCTTAGACAGTTTCGAAATGTGGATCTTTCGGAAGATGCTGAGAATTCCCTGGACCGCTCATATCAGTAACAGAGAAAAACCGACAGGGAATTAATAAGAACTCGAAAAACCTCGTATCTGGGACACATATATAGAAATTACAAATACAGGCTTTTGCAACTTCTAATCGAAGGAAAAATCGAGGGAAAATGTAGTCCTGGCAGACGATAGGTTTCATTGCTGAAGAATATTCGCGAGTAGACGTTCAGACGCTGATAAGAAAGGCCAAATAAGGAGACCAAGATCAAGACCAAGAAAGAATGAGAAGATTCAAATAGAAAACAATATAGTGTTTTTAAAACTACAAAAATGATGATATTTTAATAATTTGAGGTTATGTTTGATTTATCATCTAATCACTAAACAACAACAAGAGCTTGACTACTATTTATTATTACTTGTACTGTTTCAACGTGATTTTTTTTTCATATTAATGATGATTTTGTTATTAATAGTTTTATATTTAATTTAAGTTCTAAAAGAAACAGTTATGTAATCATGCCGAGATTTATTGAGCGATTTGATTCAAACACACGCCGTTGATGATGGTACATGTTATTATTAATGATGATGAAGAAAAAACTGATTGTGATGAATTTTTTGGCAATAAATTATGTTGTTTTCTCTTATATATTTTGCATGATATCATCTTCGGAATAAAACTATTGTGTAGTGTGGCCCAGAGGTATAAGTTCATCAATAGATTATGTGAAACTAGTTAATAAATTCATTTTCTAATATAAATTAGTTTTCCTAATGGCAGACACTTTCTATAACATCGTTCCAAGGATTTTACAGCAGATGTTATATAAACATATTTATTAACAAATATGCTTAAATATTCATATAAACAAATATTTTTAAATTGGAAATTATCATATATAACCATAAACAATTTTAATAATATGACCTAATCTGAAGTAAAGCTCATCAATATATCATAATTCTATCAGAGATTCTGGGTATAAGGACACAATTAATTCATGAATCAGATCCTCATAACTAAATTCTTGAAAAGAATTCAACTTTTTCTATAGGTACTAACAATTTAGAAACTTGGGTCACAAGAATATTTGCATTTCTCTAAATTAGATTTCGCGAAAGACAATATGCTAGAGAATCGATATATAAACTGGCAAGAGTTTAGAAGATTCCGTGACATTGATCATGACCTGAACTTTCCCCTTCAAACTGAACAAAACTTTGGTAAAACAATAAAATTCCACAATACGAAGCTCCGAAGGACAATGAGTAAGAAGTAAACTTTCTGTAGAACATATTCAAGATACATTCAAACCATATCCTCCATTGACATTTAAGATTATTTAGTCGTTTCTAAGATCACCCCACCAAATTCACCTATACTTATTAAAATAAAAATGAGCTTAAATCTAAACAAGAGTCCTAGTTATGAGTCAAACTCTGTGAAGGTAATTAGAGAACTCCAAGAAGAGGAAATAGACTATCTAACTCAGATAATAGCGTAGTCCATTGAGTACTATCCCATGACATGGAAAATATCCCATAACCTAGCAAAATCTCCTGGAGATGGAGATAACGAAAGCCTTTGATAAACTTTGATTCAAAAGTGTAAAATACAAACTATGTGTAATTATATATAATTATATTATATAAATTATATTAATTCATCTAAATGTACTTAATTTTAGGTCTCTTCCGTTTTAAAATTAGTTTTTTTTATAACTTTTGGAAGAAAGATAAAATGACTTTTTCTTGACTTTTCTTTAAGTCTTCATCAAAATATAGATGCATTAATATATCAAAAGGTCTAAGAAATTTAAATTGTATTACAGGCATTAACTTGTAAGATACCAAACTCAAAAATTATATGTAGGAGGCTTGCTTATAAAATAAGGTTCCCCAGGAATTTTCACAATGTCATGTTTATTCTTTATGTATGAGTCGTAGAAGTCTGCTGCCAGGCCGTGAAGATAGCTAAGAATCTCTTCATCCACATCTGTACGTCAGTCTTCAAATTCTCTTCATCATTTCCCAGATTTTGCCCTCTCATACAGCTTTCTCCATACACTTCACTTTCTTTGCACAAATGAATCGCCAGGAAGTTCCATCTTTCACGGTTACGATAAGGATGAACATTATAGACAGCTCGCCAAGGAGGGAATTGGCAGAAAAGGAGAAGAACTACACGTCAGCCTTGCAAAAGCCCGCTTAACAGCATTCCTAACATCCGCAGCTCTTAATTTATGGACAACTATCATAATTTATAAGATGGATTCGTTTTCTATGCAGATTTTCTCTTTTCGACAAACAATTTGATTATGGTTGAGCCTATACATAGATTCAATTCACCCAAGTTCAAAAAACTTCTTGATTTATACTATAAGTCGAAGATATTTAGGGTTTATTCTACAAAATCAGAATAGTCGAAGGTTGTAGAAGGATCTGTTGCAAATTCTATGCATTGAGGTTTTTCATACTTTTCTTCAAATAAAGGAACCAATCTTCTAATGGTGATGAATTTTTAAATGTGGTTTCGAAATTTCAAGATATCGTTCCTGGTAAGCCCGAATCTCTATAGCTGATCCTTGGAATTTGTTATTCTTAATTTGATTCCGTAGAACTTGTGATTTGTGTATCTAGTGGAGTATGGAATATTAAACTCTCAAGAAGCTTTAAAAGCATTTATGCGGCTAGATATTACATTCTTTTTAATCTGTTTATCAACAGCTCGCTTCTTATTCACTCTCTAGGCTCTGTAAGAGCGAAATTGTGTTATTTTCTAATAATTGCTTTATTAATAGATCGTGGTGATCATGCTTTGGATTCTCTTTATGTTAATACCTCTTAATGTTACTTCAGTAAATTTTGCACAATGAGCTCTGTGATCTATGTTGATCATATGTTTTAACCAAACTGAATTTTCAACCATCTCACTAGCAGACCCTGACATTGGCTGGTACATTCCATATCACTCATTCTTACCACGCGTATTTCCATATATTAAACTTTTGCGTGCTAATTAACCAAAATGTGCACTTTTGGACTCATAAGAATCAATTTTTGCTCATAACCTCAAATTAGTGAATTTTTTATGGATTTCATGATTGGTCAATAAGGATGTGGTTGGTTCGAATTAGTATCGAAGTAGTTAACCAGAAAATCGATCTCTATTAGCACGTATTTCGTTGCAAAAACTCAAATAATAATTACCCAAATTTCCGGATCTATTAGTTTCCAATGTCAACTCAAGGTTGTATCGTCATATATCAGCTAACAAATCATTTTAGATTAGTATCATCTTCTATTATTGTAATCTATCAAATTTGATGATATAATGGAACGTTTCTTCTACATCTATAATTGTCATTTAACGCCTGGTTTGTTCCATCCCAAGGTAAATACCGATTTATAACAATAAAAAAACGATGTCTGATTTGAGTATTAGATATAACTTACAGCTATTACTGGTAATAAAAGTTTAATTGACAGCATCCATTCAATTTTTTTTTTTAATTGAAATACTATAATTTTATTTTTGTTTCTAATTTCACGATACTTCAGTTGAGTGGTTGTAGATTTTTCAATAGATACGAGTCATTCCATTATACAGTGTCGAAAAAATCATTGTAATAATAAATTCCATAACGCGAAAATAAGATTCGTACAGTAATAACGAAAAGTACCCTCTATGGAGTCGCAATGTCCGAAATTTAATAATATCAAAATCATCTTAATAGTCCACCTCTTCATACAGTCCATAAGAACAAACACAGAGCCGAAAATACGACGTTAGGGGTAATTTATCTTTATACCAAGTTATACCCCTGAGGAGTTGTAGAGTCTCAAAGTAGGGCAGAAAATTTCGAAAAAAAATTAATTTCATTGCAGCCCTTTAGCTTAAAAATACTAAATTTGGTACACTGTAAGAAATTGTTGAAGACATTAAGTAATGGTTAAGCTCTTTGACTCATTTATTGTGGTGAGTCCATTTTTTTTCGTCCTGGGTATTACTCCACCATCCACGGATTCCCATTTTGTTCAGATCACTCATTACTTGACTCTCCCATTGGATTTGTCGTCTTTCTTTGGGCCGGTTTCCTATCGCTTTCCATTCTGTTATTTGTTTAACAACTTGACTATTATTTTTTATCCGTTTTATGTGTCCTAGCTATCGCTGCCATTTTATAAATCTAAAGATGGTCTCTTCATTTAAGATTTCTCTAATATCAGCGTTTATAAGGATTCTATATTGTCCGTCACTTAACTTTTTTGGCCCATATC
This sequence comes from Diorhabda carinulata, assembly GCF_026250575.1. Lineage (NCBI taxonomy): Eukaryota > Metazoa > Arthropoda > Insecta > Coleoptera > Chrysomelidae > Diorhabda > Diorhabda carinulata. The sequence goes on from NC_079472.1 coordinate 17,812,353, forward strand.
TTCTTATTTTTCTTTCGAAGTTTTCCTTCATCAGCTTTTGTCAGATTCATCGTTTCTCCTCCATAAGTTACTTTTGGCCTTAGTACTGCTCCGTATGTACGGATAAGGATATTTTAGTACGTATTTCCATAGCATAAGAAGCCAGAATTTATAATACGCTCGGTAGCCTGCTTGGATCCTATGAGTAATTTCCTTTCCTTATACTTAGTTTTCCCTTCACTCAATTCTAGCCCCCTTTTATGAATTTATACATAAAATTTGAAAATGTACAAATCAGTTTTTGTAGCAATCAAATTATAATTTTTTACAACTAAGTGAAAAATTTTGCGAACAAGTAGATATGTTTTTGGTGTTATGGTTTCCCCCTCTGCTCCGAGTTGCTTCTTAGATATAACACCTTGTATATTCGCGATACTTCTATCAAATTCATGCATGAAACTAAAATCTGAAGATGTTTAGTTCGTCCAAGATTAAGTTGAGTAGATAATCTTGGAATGTTTTATCGATTTGCATCATCGACATCTTTGTATCTATTATCATTATTTTTGTTTGTTTCAGACTGCCCAATCCTTCGGTGGGATTGGATTCGGTATTAAACAAGAAGTTTTTTTTTTAAATCTCGAGGACGGATATTTCGGTTGTCAAGTTAACGAGTCGACGGACGTTTTACAGTTATTCGAATTATCAAAATTATGTGACGGAACGCCGAACTGCTATCTTGGTTCCGATGAGCTAACCAAAGAACTCAAATGTACAGGTAAGTGGAATTAACACAGTTATAATAAAAACGTTATTAGATAATTGGTGACCACTACATACTTGCTTACCTACACAGTATTCTGTTATTATAATGACAACTATAAAAACAACAATTCAACAAATAAGTGTCTAGATGGCACAAACACTTAACTAACATTTTATAGGAATATACATAGTGCACATTTTTTATATAAATAGAATATCCTCAAACATACAGAGTATATTTTAAGTACATAAGTCCCACCTCCCAGGTGTAGTGCTCTGGAGTTTCACACTTCGAGGGAATGTGGATTGAGATTTCATCTTCTGTATAAGAAAATCTGCACGCCGCATTATCTGCTAGGTCTTGCGTCTTCAGGTGTTTGTTGAGGCGACAGATTGAACTAAACACGTTTAATTGCATATATTTCTGCCTAAAAAATGCTTAGTGCGCTACCCAGGCTTTCAGAGTGTTTGGTTCTGCACCCGTACACTCCTATTCCAATTTCGTCTGCTGTTTTTGATCCGTATAAATGCCATTTAATGGCATTTCTGTTCATTTCTGGTATGGTGTTTTCATCACACTTGCTTTAACGTTTTATTATTGAAGTGAGGTTTTTTTTTGAAGCTAAACTTTTTCGATACAATATCCTAAGGCATGTCTCAGGGTTGGTTATTATTTAGGGACTGGTTTTCTTCAATGATTCCGTCCCTAAACATTCTAAGTGATGTTTTCTCCGCCATGCTTTCCAGTACTATGCGGAGATGTGGAGAATTTAGAATCATTTCTAGTGCAGCTGTGTGGGCAAGATTTCATGGCCCCAGTTGCACATAAGCAAGGCAGTCTTTTGTACCTATTAGAGATTGTTCCTCATGTTATTAAGACGTTTATTTTTGCTTTTTTTCATGTTGTCGTTTTTTTCTCAGGTATATTACCTATTGCTTTGTCCCATGTCGCTTTAGGCCTCCCTATTTTTCTGTTTTTACCTACTTTTGCTTCCCACATTCTCTTCACTAGTGTTTGTAAATGATCCCACCAACTCGGCTGTCTTTCTACAATGAATTTCCATAAGTGACATAATTTCCACATCTTTTGGTCGATAAATTGCTTTATAAACTTTTAGTTTGTACTTCTCGAGACTTTTATTTATTAGGCAGTTGTTTATGTTGTAATAGGCGTTTTTAATTCTTTTATTTCTGTTCTAAACGTTTTAATTCAATGTCGCTCTATTTCTAGGTTTATCATTTATTGTTTGAGTGCTATCACTGCAGTCTTCCCTACATTTATTCTTCAGTGTATTGTTCCAAATGTTAAAGTTTTCCTGTAAATCTTGGTTGCTTTATACAAAACACTATTTGCAGGTTTTTGTATCCATTGCACATTTTTGTTTAATTGGCTGAGCAGATATTTATTATATATTCTAGAAATATGTTGAAAAGTAATGAACTCAATTCCCCAGCTTATCTTACATCTTCTGTGATTAGGAAAGCTTCAGAAATTAGGTTTATACTAATAACATGGTCTTTTATATAAGCTCATGAATGCTTTTCGGAAGTCGACATCCATTTTTATTCTTTCCAAACTTTCCCATATTTTGATCTTTGCTTTCTCCACATTGCGCATCATTTAGTGTATTTTTTTCGGTCTCAGTTTATTATCTGAGATTAGTACACAGTAATTTTATTCTTCTCTAGTTGTTACATTGTTTGTTATCTCCTGACTTATATATAATAACAATGCTATCTCCCAGTCTCTTGGGAACTGCGCCGTGTTCCAAGCTATGTTACATATTTTTGTAAATAAGTCTTTACCACTCTCTTCCATAGCTTTCAACATTTCAATTGTCATTTTGTCACATCCTGTCGCTTTTCCATTTCTTCTTTCGTTATCTTTTCTTTGATTATATCGTGGCCATCTTTTTTTAATCATTCCATTGTTAGTCGAATTTTTCAAGGAAAAATTAGACTATTACGGTAGGCATGACTAGAAGAAAAATGGGGGGCACATCATTTTTCCCATATTTTGAGACCTCCTGAATATATATATATATATATATATATATATATATATATATATATATGTGTATATATATATATATATATATATATATATATATATATATATCTGTTTAAGCTACAATTCTTATTTTCGTCTCTCGAGCAATTGCCATGGGTCCGATTTGGTTCAAAATTAGCATACATGGCTTTTTTGGCGGCGGATTGATGTTATTAGAGTTTGGTTGAAAACAAATGAATATTTCGAGGGGTCGCAGTGCAACAAAAGTGGTTTCTTACCTTTGCTCACCTCTGCAGGTCTAACGAAAAGCGACTGAAAAATGAAATTTCACATGTAGGTTCAATTAGTTGCGATATGATTTCCTGTCGAAACTTTCCAACTCCACCCCTCTCCATTTTATGGTCATTTTTGTTATATTTTCTTATTTTTTGGCCAGAAAAAGTTTAACTAGAGGGTTCGAACTTCGCATGAAAGTAGGGGTCTTTATCAAGTTCAAAGTTTTCTTCTTCAGTTCTTCTAGCACAAAACGCCCGAAATCATTTTGATCGTTGTATTTGTTGTACTGGACCGCCTCCTATTTAATGAATAATACGAGTATGATCGTTGCTAGGGTGATTTTTTTTACTTCCCATTTTCGAAATTTCTTGTCATTATGACATGACATTATGACATTATGAATTTTCATTCGAGAGAGAGAGAGTTAACTTGCGAAATGAAAAGTTATTGAGGAATAGCAAATTTTCCATATAAAGAAATAAGATTGAGAATTTATATCATTTGCAAGAAATCCATTTTATGGAAAGATTTGTTTGTGTATTAGTTAAATTCTTCATTCGACGAAAAATTCGACTTTCGTGATGGAGCTCCGCTGCTCACGGCTTTTTTTTCTTTATTTAGTTCATTATTATCCACTGTTGCATGAAGTATGATTACAATCTCTCCATTATTTTTGCTTATTCTGTAAAAATTCTACTATTTGCATCCTTTTTGCAAATTTCATCTTGTTTCTATCTTGAGGATTTAATTGTTTTGTGAAACAGTTTCTGGTTTCCCTTTCTTCAATTTTCGTTAAGACACAAAATATGGTGAAGATAACTCGTCAAGTTTATCTTATAAATCTCGTTGTTTTATTCAATGAATAAGATGAATAAGAATATTGGATTCTAACGTTTTTTGTTGTCAATATTCGTTTGCAAGTCTCGATCTGTCAAATATAACTACGCTGTCGTTATCAAATTAGCTTCGACAATATCTTGTGTATCACATCTAAAAGTGCGCTTCGAAATTGCTGAATAATGTAAGAACAATGAGATTGATGATATAATAGGAAATACTTTAATGTAATAATATTATGTACTCATCTATCACGTTGGATTCGCGCTTACCTTCCATTGTGAAATTCTATAAGGTCTAGGACTCTTGTCGACCATCGGATACGATGAAAAATATGCACGTTTAGACTCTTCGTGGTATTCGCGTTTTTAAAATAAATTATTAAGTCTGTTCGTCCTAACAATTACACCAAAAGTTAAAATAATCTCCATAAAGGATTGTTATTATAGCAACACCGTAATCCATCGAAATTCCAAACTATTTTTCTTTTTATACTAACATTATTTATATACTTGATGTATATACAAGTTTTTTATGAATATTTAGCGCAGGAAATAGACTAAACATGAAATTAGTAAGCTACATTATCGAAACATGGAAACAATTGAATTAATGAATAAAAATACCTCAATAAAACAATTTAGTTCATTAAATGGAGCTTTTTTTACGTCTCTCTGTATTCTTTTTTATCACCTAAATCCATTATCCTCCCTGTTCCATCTTTTCCACATACCTTTCCTTAATTCTCATACTTTACTTATTAATGGTTCTTGAGCTTCTCTACACAATGTTTCTTCCGCTGGTATTTTTATGCGTAGTCTATTCATATTTCTTCCTGCTTTAAATTGCTTTCTTTCAGATTCTCTCCAATGTTTTATCTTCAACTCCACGTATTTCTGTCAACTGCTCCATCAAATGGTTTTCTTTTTCTTGTCTCATATCTTTTTTGACTTACCTTTCATTATACACATAAATAACTACTTGTGCTTTTGTTTTGTCATATTTTTATATTTTCATTCCATCAACTTTGCTCTTTAGATAACATATATAAATTCTCTATTCTCATATCTTCTCTACGTCCATCTTTTTTCTAAAATTCTTCTTTTCCTACTGTACTCATATTTATAGCTCATTCAGCCACTATTAGTCTATGTTTTGGCCATATTTCTACTCCTATTTTGGTTAGTGTGTGTACTAAATAGTTTTATGAGGCAACACTAATGTGAATATGTCAAATCTGATATTGACATAATATAATTTGACATTTTTAATGGTAAACGTACTTAGTTGTCATTTATCTTAGTCGGAAAATAGAATTGAATCGCGAGTATTTTGGTACGATGATTTCCTGTAGTTTCCACAAGAATGAAACCAAGCTAATAACGATGAACTCGATTCGACTTTTGGTGATGAGACACCATCTGTGTTTCGCTGGTTTTACGAATTCAATCATGGTCGCACTTCACCACAGGATGAATTTAGTGAAGTCGTCCAAAATCGTAAACTGATATTGCAAGATCGTCATTTGGCATACCGTGAGATTGAGGCATACTTGGGCATCAGTTTCACTCGCATACATTCAATACTGCGTGAAAATTTGGTTGCCAAATAGATTGGATCTAGGGATCTTTAAAAATGAGTCCGAATCTCAACAACAATCGACTGTATGGGTCTTTCCAGACGAGCCAAATTCAAAGTCAATTCTTCACCACAAAAATTCGAGCTCTCAGATATAGGTTCAAACAAACACGTTTTTGAACAGTTGAAACATCGAACTAATGGGTAATCGTCTGTACAGTCCTTGGTTTGCAAGATCAACGTTTTTCTACCTACCTGAAGAAGAGGTTGGTGCGTTCAAATCACATTTTATGGAGGTACCTCAATCGAAATGGTTTTGATAAACAATAAATCCAGATCCAATTATAAAAATTTGTTTTTAATTGTTTATCTCAAAACTTAAGCTAACTGATTGAGATAATATAACTGACTAATTTATTTTTTAGTTTGTTAGACACTCGCTCATGTCTTGAGAAACTTTCATAGAACGTTGAGGAAAATCTAAATTATTCTCGAAATTGCTGCTCAATTTTTTTAAAATATATTTTATTTTATTTATTATTTTAAAACTATTTTATATACAAATCAACAAGATCTTAAGACATTTAGTAAAACTGGTTCTGGTTGGTTGGAAAACGATGGAAATTAATGAAAATAGTTGTACATAAGAGAGAAAAAGCATCTTATACTGTAAATAAATGAAGAATGAACTATTAGTTGGATTCAATTAAAGGTGATCCAGTAAGACAGCTTGCAATGTAGTTTTTATTACTCCGTCCGGCACAAAATTGCATCGCTACCCGGTAATTTTCAACGTAACAGTTAGTTGCATGCAGCAAATAGCAACAGACAAAGAAATCAGGGTTGAGATAGGTCGGGATTCTTTGTATAAAAACACTATCGAAGCAGTGGCGCGTCTAGATTTAATTGTGCCCCCCAAATACTATTTTTATTATTTTCACAAAAGTCAAAAAAAGTACAGAGTATCGAAATTATATGAAATTATATACAGTTAATGTAAAGTTAAAGGTATAGAATTTTCTAATCTAATCTAAAAAAAGCCTCCACTTAATATATGAGATAGAAAAGACTTTACCTGACACTAACAGGGTCGGATTATGTATAAGTTCATTTCTAGCTATGTAATAGTATGTATTATAATATTCGATAGTCTCTTATGAAATATCTACCAAACAGCGTAAATGTTTGCTCGTTAAGACTAAAATTTTTACTTGAAGTTAAAAGAGGGAGGCGACTGACAATATTTTTCATCGAAAGAGACTTCACCTTTAACGAACATCTCTAAATGTACAATTTGGAAAGTAATTAATTCGATAGCTCCTAATAGAACACAAAAAGGCAATGATGTACCAAAGTGAATTAATTTCTTTCAAGAAAACCCAATTCGCCGCAATCATTATGAAATGTATTAATTAATTGTTCTACTACAACTTTGTGGAGTTGTCGTTTGGGGTTTTTATTCAAAAGAATAGACAAAATGCAAGTTTTAATGAAGTCACATCGCTTACAAAACCTCCGTTTAATAAAGATAAAAGTCAGTCAGAAGAAGGATGTCTAACTAAATGTCTTTGTTTAGCAACCAAGAATTAGATGGTAGTTTTCAACGATTGGTTTCAAAATAAATTGATTCCAAATATATCACCAAATAGATATATGCTGATGGATAATACATTTTTGTTGAGTTGATGAAAAATGTAACCTCTGAAAAATGGAGAAACTGTATTCGATACGTGAAAACATTTTATATAGGTTTCGGTTGTAAAGGTACTTTTCTAGATTATGGAATATTATGCGACGAAAATGTGTTCAATATCGAAAAAAAACTTCCTAAATAAGAAATTTGAAGTCGCGCTTTAATTAATACTAATACAAAAATTGCTACAATGATATCTTCTTAACAACACCGGGTGTTATTATCAAAACATTAGTATCCAGAACTTTTTTAAGTCAGAAGTTGAAACATCTTTGATTCTACTTCTTTAGTCGACGAAATTTTTGAATTAGTCGTGAAGAAGCAATCATGGTAATTTAATCTGAAGCGCAGTAATTTTTTTGTGTGCCCAAATAGTTGATTTATGTCCGCACAGTAGCGATAACGATGTATCGTTGATATCAATCGATGAATTAGATGAATCTACAGGCGCAGTTACAGTTTATCATTTTAAAAGCAGAAAAAAAACTTTCATTATCTTTTTCGATCGTCGTATCGATAAATATAAGTTTGGATAATTATTTAATTTATGTTGCACACGCCTGAAATTGTTGAAATTTTGGTATATTGTGGAGAAAATTATGCCGAATAATTTAATATATATAGAGCGGAAATTATTCTTTTACATACTTTTTCGAGGTTGAAAATTTAGGAAGGTTAGGTTAGGTTAAGTTAGGTTAAGTTGGGTTAGATTAGGTTAGGTTAGGTTAGGCTCATACTAAAAATAATGAGCGATGATATACCTCTTTATGGAAGAACTAGTTATCTTCAGTATTCTGGGGAATTTCTATTTAATAGACATTATTCATATTTAAATAGAATTGAAGCATTTATTGAGGAAATGTCACGAATGTATCCAATAGAAAATGATGATTATTTGTACGTGTAAATAACATACTAAATTTTCAAAGAAATCGAGCTTATGCAACCTAAACTAAATAATTACCTAAGTTTGTTTGGTACTAAGGTCAACAAAAACAATAATTATTCTTCTCATTTCTTTTTACACGTTCAACTGCCTTTTTCATAATAATGTATATCCCAGTTTTGTCATTTTTAACACGCCTTTGGCTTCTGATATTTTTAATGATAGCTTTTACAATATAACAGGTTTCAAAACGGCCTTATGGGATTTTTTTCAACCGTAATTAAAATGTTTATTTGCATGAAATCTGACGCAGGAATCTTAAAACGATACTTGTGGTCGGATGTTCAGTATGTTTTTTTATGAAACAGGTTTTCCTCAATTATATCAGATCGATTACAAACAGTGAATATCAAGAGTTCTAAAAATAAGAATGATTGTTACTAATATCTCTATTATAATTGGATTTAATTGAGTTTTTCTACCATTTTCACACTATATTTAATATCTATTTCTTCTTAACTATCCTTTCTACACAAATATATCTTCAGTAAGCTTTCCTTTTCGTTAAATTCTAAACTTCAAGCTTAGAATTATCTTAGACATCAAATCCCGACTTATTTAGATAATGGTATGATGATGGTTCCTACGGCTAAATGGGGAGTGTGTCTGCTAGATACTGGTGGGGCTACAAGTAATCTCGATTTTATTCACAAGCATATCAATTCCCTCTCTTCAGCTCTTTTCTCTTTTGTGGTGTTCATTTGAGGACTTGTTTCGATTTTCTGTAAATGACTATAACAGATTATTCGATTGGGTTTGATGTCATCGATTAAATTGTCTCCTGACCTATCATCTCCCTCATTGTGTCATTTCTTATTCTGTTTCTCCTAATTTGCCTGCTACTCTTCTCTAGAAACCAATTTCGATCGTCAATAGCATTCCTTCTTAAGACTAGATCTTCCACAAATGCTTTCAAAGATCGTGTTATATATTAGTGCTTCGATGGCTGTGGATAGTATTTGATAGCTTTTTTGCCTTGTATATTATGGAGACTTTCTATTCCCCTGGCGAATCCACTCATCTTTCTTATGGGTTTTTCTTTTCCTTAATATCGATTGGCTTTATATTTTGTTTTATCGATCTCACTATTTATTATTGAATATCTTTGGTATCTAATTCGTTTTTTTATGCTTTTTTTTATTTATTTCGTCTTTCCATCAGCACGAATTTTAATTTCGCTTAGTATCTTTCGAATGCTTCTTCTGTGTGCATGCTTCAATATCTTCATCTTCATATCTGATCTTCTGTACTTAGTTTTTTGTCTATGCGTTTTTTGTATTTCACACTGTCGTATTTTAAACTGTTCAAATTGTAACCTATTTGTTTTATGGTAACTTTTGTTTTTTATTTGTTCTTAAGCAAGATGGTTCTTTACATTCTGTCACATTGTGGTAGGAAATATATAGTGTTAGACACTCTGTACTATCGATATTCCACTTATCACATTTAAAATCCTCAAGGGAAAACTTCTAGACAATTTCCTGGTTTTGTTTTTTCGAAGCCCGACTCTTAACCTCCGTCAGGTTCACGTTTAACAATTCACGATTCAACAACAACTAAACAGCCAAACCAACAACAAATCATGGTTCACAAGCCAATAATTTATTAATTAAAACAACCACGCACTCACACAATTCATACCGGGAGAATATTTTCGATTTGCGGAAAATAAAAGTTATTCTCGTAAATGAGGATGGTGGTTTCCGTTTTAAAGATCCGAAAAAAATGTACAAGGTGGACTAAGGGACAATTATCGATTCTTAATACTGGGTTATTATCGAAAAAAGCGAATTGAAGTATTTGTGATAGGCTGAAAAGACTGTTGTGTCGAGCATCGAGTTAGTCTTCGTCTTGCAAATATTGAGCTAGACTTAACTCTCTCATCATCAAACTTTTTCACTGATTACTTCCTTTTATATCTACGATTATTAAGAATTTCTTCAAGATTTCAAAATTGAAATTAGTTGTTGATCCTCGCAAAAATAAACTTTGTTAATCAGCAGCTTCCTCTTTCTTCGATATCTGATTTCCTGTGAATTTACCTCAAGAAGAAAATGTCTAGTTGTTGTTCTTCCTAATATCCTGAAGTCAAATCTTGTTTTCTTTTAACAATTTTAACTTATTTCTCTTAGTAATGAACGAAAATTTCAAATAGTTCAATATACTGTGTGAATTGCAGGTATTTTCTTATAACAACTCAAGATACTAGCTGAAATGTATATTTGAGGTAAATTTTGAGGTGGTTACTCAACGTTTCACGTGCTCAGCATCTTTAGGAGCTTCAGGATAGGTCGAAAAATCACCGTCATCTTGATTTAACAACAAAGATACACTCGGAAACCGCCAAGTCTTGATGGCATCTATGTAACATCGTATTTGAGCTAGGTTGAATTCAGCATTTATTTGTGGTTTCACAGTTGTGTCGAATGCTTTGTTGAAGTTCTTATAATCTGAGTTTATCAGCTGGCCATTTCTAATAAACCTAGTCAGTACAGTAAGGCGATTTTTTAGGTTCCTCAGATTTTTGCAAGGTCATTTTTCAGCTAGAAATGAAGAATTTGGTAGCAACAAAAAACGTAAATAATACCCTCAAATAGGAATTCAAATTGTCACAGTTATGATATTTATCAATTTTATCTCCTTGTATAATCTTCTCCACGTATATACAAGTTTTTTGTTTAATTTTTTTTTTATTTATATACTGTTCTTGCCGGCTGCTGCGGCATTAAACAATCGAAAATAAAACAAATACTTTAAACTGAAAAAATGTGTTCTCATTGACCGGTCTGTGAATACTGAAATCTCAAAAGCAAAGGTATCCTAGCTCAATTATCTCGTTCTTTGAGTCAAGGTTATCTTCTTCTTTTTTTTTTAGAGACGAGTCGATAATCTGCAACAGTGGATGCCACTTAGTTCGTGGCCATGAATCATTCATAGCCATTTAAATGCCAAACTTTCGTTCCTTCAACATCTTTGATCTTTTTTTTATGTTCGTCCTTTTCTTGAACGTACTGGCGTATTCTATCCTTTTGTTAAAATGCATTGGTTAACTATTTTTTGCAGACGTTCGATTTAAAAATAGATATATAGACACATCTTCCAGTTCCAAGACATCTACGTATTTTATGTTCGTTAATTAACTCAATTTATTAGATTGTATAAAATTTTTATGTTGAGAACAAAAATTTTGTTAGTTGAAACTGCAGGTCCTTAAGCGATTACTATTAAAACTAAATGTCTCGTTGCGTCATAAATTGTTTCACCATTCCTTCACTAACTTGTTAAGCCAATATTTACCTTGATGATAAGCAAAAAAGCATACAATTCACCACATTGATCTGAATTTGAGTCTGTCTAGAGATGAATAAATACAAAATTTAGCTTAAAAGCTGCCTCAACGATTTCCAATTTCAAACAATACAAGATATTGTTCATATACGACAACTAATATAAGATTTTGTATCATTACCTACAAATATTAGGTTATATCTGTCAAGTTGCATCGATAGCTGTTTTATTTATATATTTCGAAGATAATCATCACAAGATTTTCAGTTATTAGCTGCAAGATTGTCCTTTTAGGTCAACCTACACATGCCACAATGACGTCAATCACAAAATCAATAAAATTATAAAAGATTTAAACAGAGGTTATAATTGGCTGCTGTTCAAAGTCAAGAAAAATGAGATTTTCAATCGTCAGCTGCAGTAATGTCTTTCTAAGCCAACTAATTCAAGATTTCAGGCCATTAGCTACAGTAATGTCGCTGAAAGACAATCACAACAAAAATTATAATGGCTGCTGTAATTTCCTGCAAGTTGAAACAAAAAAAAACTCAAGCAGCTCTTATTACATGACTTTTAGTTATTAGCTGTTGCGTAAAGTCAAGAAAAATGAGATTTTCAATCGTCAGCTGCAGTAATATCCTTCTGGACCAACAAGTGAAAGACGTTAGGTCATTAACTAAAGTGATTCCACTGAAGAACAAGCACAACGAGATTTTAAGTCAGTAACTACCGTAATCCATTTATTTGTTTAATTATTAACTACGATAGTGTCCTAGAGATAAAAAAATACTATATTCTTGGTGATAAGCTGCCGCAATGTCCGTCAAGGGCAACAGAAATAAAATATCGAGTCATTTGCTATTGTCATGTCTTTCAAGGTAATTTTTTGTTATGAGCAGCAACAATATTACCTTAGAACAAACAATACAAGCTACAGTAAAGACTCTGAAGGCTTTCAGGTCATTAGCTACAGTAACGTCTCAGGACAATTACAACAAAATTATAATGGCTGCTGTAAGTTTAAACAAAACGAGATTTAAGCAGCCGTAATGGCTTTTATTACAAGATTCTAGGTTATTCACTTTTGCTTAAGTTCAACCTAAATGAAATTTTTCATCAATAGCTGCAGAAATATCGTCCTTCAAAACTAATCAATTGAAGATTTTAGGTTAATAGCTACACTAATTCTCTTAAAGGCCAAACACAACGAGAAAATAGTTCAGCAGCTATCGTATATGGGTGATTCCATTATAACTGTGATATTCAATGTCCTGTATTGTTTTTTTGTACTAGTCATTAATTAATAATCAATTAATAAAAATTTTGTGTTAATTGAATAATTCTTAAGATATTTAAACATTATTTTTATACAATATAACTTGCCACTTAAAGAAAACTTATACTACATCACTTGAATGTCAGTACCGTGTCATGTCCATTCCTAGAATTTACCGATAAATTATTAATTTTTTTTGTCGTAACAAATGATTTAAACTAATTACCTTATAAATTCTAATGTTTATGATCAAACTGAGGAAAATTGATGCACTTGTTGTTTAATATCTTAAGTTACCATGTCAGTACCGTGTCATGTCCATTCCTAGAATTTACCGATAAATTATTAATTTTTTTTGTCGTAACAAATGATTTAAACTAATTACCTTATAAATTCTAATGTTTATGATCAAACTGAGGAAAATTGATGCACTTGTTGTTTAATATCTTAAGTTACCATGTCAGTACCGTGGATAAATGAGTCAGTACCGTGGAACTCAAAATCCGACATTTGTGTCTTGCTCGTGATACTTTGAAGTTGTAGTAAATTCCTCTTAGAGTTTTATTTTTACAGTAAAATAGATGAATAATATGCATAAAAAAGTTAGAAAAGTTAAATTTTAAAATCTTGAAATTTTGAATACAAAAAATCACAGTTAGAACGGAATCACCCATATACTTTCTCGTTCAATTATTATTTGTGATGGTATTTTAGAGATGAAGGTGATTAGGTGATAAGCTGCTGTAATGTCCTTCTAGGATAACAAAAACAATATATCGAGTCATGCGCTATTGTCATATCTTTCAAATTGATTTTTTGTTATGGTTAGCGACAATGTCCAATTAAATCAAATAATACAAGCTAAAGTAAAGCCTCTGCAGGCTATATACAAGATTTTAGGTCATTAGATCCTTCAATTTCCTTCGGGAAAAACGATATTCCAGTAGATGTGATGTTACATACCTGGTGCTGCTTGAGATCAACCAAATCAAGATTATAGATTATGAGCATGAAAGTCTTTTAAGATCCATAATTACCAATTATTTTTAGTCTTATTTCATGCAAAATTTGATAATTAGGATTGGAACGATCTACCATTCATATTGTAGTTTTGTTTTAATAGTTTAGAAGACGGAATTTTGTATTATGCTAGGTTTTATGAGTTTTAAAATGTTGATATTCAACACATTCTCTTTCTATTCTAGATAATTGCCGGAAAAACGATCACTGCCAAAAAGATGGCTGCCATAATGGTGCATGTTTGGATGGACAATGTTACTGCAACGACGGATTCGGAGGTTGCAGTTGCGAAGTTCCAGGTAAGCATTTCAATATTAAATTCGTAATTTCCACAATATTATTGATCAAGGAAGTGTAGATTGTTTTTCATATGCAATTTATAGACTTAAATAATGTAGGAAGATTCTTGAAATCAAGTAAAAGCTTCAATATCATTTTGGGAAAGAAATTAGCGTAGTCTAGATGACACAAATTCAACCCTATCTTTATTCAAATTTGAATCAATATATTTTTTTGCTTGTTTTAGACGAAAATGAATGTAAATACAGACCTTGTGACGTTTTTGCACACTGTACCAACAGTCTCGGAAGTTTCCACTGCACCTGCTTTCCAGGTTATCAAGGAAATGGTTTCCACTGCGAGGGTAAGTCAATAAATAATGATTTTTGAAACTTTCTCAATGGAATAATCTCTTTCCAACCCAGCTTCATTAAAATATGTCTCATCTATATTCTTATATAAAGTGTTACTGCCTTATAATATGGGAATATAAAGATTTATTACGGGACTTGATTGAAAATTGATTATGTAGATCTTCATTAAAGTTTAATTTCTTCTCAAAAGGAATAAACGGCTTTTCGGTCATTAGGTGACATTATTAAAAATGCCTGTCAGTAGCGGTAAAGTGAATTAAGCCTTTTGAAAGGACCTATCTCAACAACAATTTCGACTTAATTGCAGTAAATGTTAATGACCTTTTTTTCATATGAAAAAATGTAATAACGGTTTAATCAATATATAAAGAAGACATTAAATAGGACATGTACCAGAGTTTCATTCAAAACGGTATTATTTTAAAATTGAATGGAATAAATATCTTGTTTATTATAACTGTAATGGATATAGAAATAAAACAAATTATATAACATCTTTTATCCGCTATTCAAACATTTATTAATCTTATTTAAATAAAAAAAAATTAGTTAAGATTTGTTGATAAAAACACATCAGTATGCATACAGTTTGTCCCCTATACTAAAAAACAGTAAACTGTTAAGACGTATTGGAAATATCTCAAAAGAAATCGTTCTAACGCTATAGTACATGATTGGTGACTCTTTCTCAGGAAGTGGTGTACAGCGTCGGTAAATACGAGGATGGTTCCATAAGCACCCAACTAAGACAACATAAAAATTTTGGAAACAAATATATTCATTTTTTAACGTAATCTTTTTGGCTCCATATACTTTTCCCAGCGAATTTCAATGATTTTACAGAAAAGAAAATAATCCGAGTGGATTAAATCTGGTAAATGAGGTAGAAAATCAAGCTTTAATTAAATAATTTTAATCATTGCAATAACAGATGTGTGAGCTGGTGCATTGTCATGATAAAACAACATTTTTTGACCCACGTTTCTGTGAGATATTGCCAACTACTCGATGGAAACATCTTCACGACACTGTTTTTGTTGCATTGTGTGCAAACGCGGCACCCATTTTGCACATATCTTTCTCATGTCCAATTTTTCAGTTAATATGCGATATACCGCACTTTTTGAAATGACTACTATGTCTGTTATCTCGCGCACTTTCAATCGACGATCATCCAGTACCGCTTTGTGTATTTTCTTCATTATTTCTGGAATCGTCATCTCATTTGGTCGACCACTGCGATGCTGGTCTTTGTAGGTCGTACGACCTTGTTTACACATTGCTACCCAATATTTTACTGTTGAAAACAAAGAAGTAGCCTCACCCAGAGTTCATCGTTGGTTGGGCTAAAGCCTTTAAAATAAAAGTATTGTATCACATAACGATGGCCACTTTTTTCCGTGTCTACAAATTCACTGAAACTTTTACTATTGATGGCTATTGAACAAATACCAAACAACGTAGAGTCTTCAAACTTGAAACATATGCAGTATAGACTGTGTACTTCCTAATACTGTGGTATTTTTCAAGCAACTACCGCCATCTCTAGGTCAGGCTTGGTACTAGTAGGACTATCTTCGTTGTACCATGAAATTAGAGCTGACTACTCCACTTTTTGTTCTTGATGTTGGAACCCAGAATTTCCCATATTTTTCCTACGTTTTATAGAAATGCATTTTATTTTTCTACAATTTCGAACTTTGTATGGTTAACGTCGACCATAATTATGTCAATCTTCTTAAAATTCAAGCATAATATCTAATCGTCTTACCATGACCATGCTTTTCTATTTTGATAATTACTTGTAATTTAGGAGGCAGATTTGAAAATTTTTCGTGAAATGAGTGAAATAGTTTCTATATAACTTGAGACCGATTTGGCTAATTTTGGTCTTGAATTATTTGTGGAAGTTCATAAAACGTTTAAAATGTAAATAAATATAAAAATACTTGGAATTAAAAAGAGCCAACACCGTTATGAACCAGGATTCACTGGAATTGCCTGGATTACCACCTCGCAATGTCCAGTTAAAAGTAGGATCAGTTGTCATCATTCTGCATAACCTCAACTGTACAATGGAACAAAACTGGCTGTGAAAAAGGTGATGAATAACGTCGTTGTGGCCATAAAGGGAGGGTATAAAGGAGAAGATGTCTTGAACCCGCGTATACCAATGATTCCAACGGATTTACCATTCGATTTTAAACGTTTACAATTTCCGGTACGTCTGGCTTTCGCGATGACCATAAATAAATCGCAAGGCCAATCGTTGGAAGTTAGCGGAATCAACTTGGAGTGTTCCTGTTCCTTTAACTTATATCATAACTGTGTGTGTCTGTCTATATCAAATTGAAACTATATAAATATCCAGTATTTCAGGAAAACTCTGTTTTGTAAGCAAGTATAATTAATCGGAAATAATAATAAAACTTTGATGCCGAGCATTTTTTCTTATTTGTTTTAATAGAAAAAAGAATTCCTTGTTTTGTTTTAAGTTTATTTTATACAAAAGTCTTTTATTTATCGATTGAGGGAATACGAAGTCTGTCGGGTTAGCTAGTATCAAATAAATCGTTTTCAAGTGCTCAAACCTCGATAATTTCAAGATTGTGGTGTCACCTTTGTGTGAAAATTTTGAATATTTTTAAAACAAAAGTAAATCATTCACTTCAGTTGGAGTTCTTGCCAAAAATTGTCCACGTAATATAATTTAAAAGACATAACTGTTAATGTAAAAATACACGCAAATGAAACAAACGGATATGCTGTTCGCCTCAACCAAATTAAGATATAAAGGTAACGGTTAAACACAATGGACGGTATCAATTATAATGATAATATTGTTATGTCATATAAACCATTTAGAATGGTTGATGAGGCTCTTCATCATCAACATAAAAAGTTGCTATTCACTGAATCGATCGTTCGTATTCAAGTTGAGTCCATCGATTGTGTGGAACACCATACTTAGAACTTATACTTATTGTAAGTGCTAAAAGAGGAACAGAAGTGTTGGATTTTCATTGTTTGCCAGTAGATTTTCGTATTAACGTCACTTTTTAATTGTTATTTAAGATGAAAAGATTCTGACGTTGGGATATACATGAAAAAATTGGAAAGCTTCAATTTCCTTCTCTGTTTAAAAGAAATTACTTTCGAATAGTTTTCTATACGAAAGAAAAATTGTTTTCTTAATAATCCGGCAAAATGACCACATTATTCAAAGAGACAAACTTTTTATAATTAACTTCAGTCACTATATAATAAATATCTATATAAATATCCACATTTTTCTTCTTCTGTTAATAAATTACAAATCGAGTAGCTTTCTACAATCATTTTCTGACTAAACTAAAGAAAAAAATCCGAATGAAATGAAAACTCGAGGTAGAATTCAGGATATTACGGAATAACTACGAATTCAAGATGTAGTGAGATGGGTTAGAGAAAGTGAAGGAGGTTAGAAAGATCTTGCTAGAAAACAGATGAACAAAATGGAGAGAAAACCAGAAATGAAATACATGGAGATCAAAAGACAGACCTCTAAAAAAATAGTAAAAAAGATTGAACTCATTGTCTCAAGAAGGACCTATTATTATCTAACTTAGCTAGGGGAAAACAACAAATTTTGAAAGCCCCTGCAGTCTGCACTAATACGAGGATTGTTGTTAAATTTTGAAATAGACAAATAAAAAAATTAGAATTGGATGATCTTTCAAAGTATTCTCCTTTGGACTATCTGTACCGATTGAGGTACCTCCAAAACATGTGATTGGAACGCATCATCCGCTTCTTCAGGTGTAGAAAAATGACTACTGAATTCGATGTTTTGACTGTTCAAGAACGGTTTTAATTGAACTGATGTGCGAGAGCTCGAATTGTCCTGATGGAGAACACTTTTGAAAACAAATGCTTCTCTAACTTTCAGAATTGACGGTCTACGGCATGTCCAGTTTTTTCCTAAGAAACAAGCGACCATTTGCTTCGAAGTGCTTCGTATGCCAACAACTGTTGGATTTGGTTCGTCTTGAAAGACCCATAATAGTCTATTGTTGTTGAGATTCGCGTTCATATATACATATCCATGATTCGTTGCCTATCACGATCCCATAAAAGTATTTTGAAACACAGAATTACAGCATTTCTTTGAAGCAATGCAAGTGGAACTGATGTCTAAGTATGTCACAAACAACTAAAATAGCACTCACACGTTCTGAGTATGTTTACTTTAAAATTTGACATATTCACATCAGTGTTGTCATATCTACACATCTATCGTATTCTTTGTAGTCAGTAAGTTGTTTTGAAAGAGGGAGAGAGATTTCTAAATAGATACTCTTATGTAGATAAATAACATCGATATTTCTCTGCAGCAGTACCAAAGTGTATCCTTCAATAGTTTAATATGAAATCATTTGATGAATAGAAAGTTACTTTTTTGGCATACACAATTTCTGTTTTTAGAGAAGTTCTTCACTTTTAACGTGGAATACACAACTAAGTTTAGCGCCAAGTGTCATTTCCATAATATAATTCACCAATTTTTTAATGGTTTCCTTTTCCTCCTTATAGATTATTTCAATGGCCAAAAATGGCAATATCATTAGCAAAGTACTACAAAGTTCAAGTCTTGTATCTGTCATAAAGCAAATAGGGTTTTAGGACTACTACATTTCCTGAGAAAGATAGAAAAGGTTTAGTTAGGTTAGGTGCACTGTACACCGACGATTTACTACACTACCCAGTATTTATATCAATAAAATAATATGCTTTTTGTTAATTTATTTTGAAATATAGGTGAGAAACTGAAAGTGGTTATTTCTAAAAACAAATTAGTGGTAGAGAATGATCTATTTCATGTTTTAATACAACAGGCAGTAAAGAGATTGGTCTCTTTTTAATGGGATGTGTACTTGGCTGAATTATAATCATAACTCGATACTTTTTTAGTTGAATTTGTGGGTTTTACACAGAAAAGTGAGAGAATCGAAAAGCACTTATTAGATGGCCTTCATATATAGATTAAAATTTCGTATCCACCCTGTATTTTATACCTAGAGATATTTTCACGAACTTGGCAGCAAATAATCGTCCGTATCTTAGTCACGACCTTTCTAGTGGCATCCTTGATGTAGTTACTGGTGGCGCGTGCGTGGTCACGTTATGCAAAATAGCCCAGAAGAAGAATGTTAGATAACCTATTCTTATTGGAAACTCAAAATAAAAACATTCTCCTAATTTTCCTACTTATACGACTATCACTAGATCTGTTGAACGAAGAAGATAACATCTAAACGCATCAATAACAATATGGAATCGTTATTACTTAGATTTTCTGGTATAAAATGAAGACTGATAATTCGTAGGTTTGGCACACGTAGGTACTTACGATTATATTCATACAGAACTAGAGGGCGTACGTCGACTATTATTTTTGTCGTTACTCTAGCCTGACCAATTACCATTCAGCTGAAAAACAACTAACTGCCGCATTCCTATATTAATACGATTTACGATTACACACTTGATCGTTGTTACACTATTCTGATAAAATTCCACCAAAAATCAATCTTTTTTTTCTAATTTCTAACGAATAATTATATATAGTTTGCAATAATTGTGTATATTTTGAAAAAGCGTTGGCCGATGCTTAGTATTGAATACGTGAGATGTATTTCAAATTCTTACATTCGAACAATTAGACATTAAAACGGAATAATGAAGTTTAAAAACCAACGAATAACTAACTAACTATAACAGAAAGCGAATAAATCCGTGCATAGAAAATTAAACAAAAAGCATTTGTTTACCCCACGGCGACCATTTTTATATGGACATCAGCTGATTTTGACAAATCGGAAGATCCTGGAAGTTTACGTCGAATGGTTCTTTCTAATTTTAAAAAAGGCCTCACTCAATAACAAAGCATAGAATTGCTTCTTGTAGCCTTTGCTAATGACGCACCATCAAAATTTCGTCACGGTCGCGCGTCCATCAATCTAGAATGTCGGTTAAAACATTGTTGTTTGAAAAAGATATGTTCTAGATGGATTCCGTGTACCAACTTTCATAAAGCATCTCAAACAACTGGATATTTGAAGGAACAAACATCTAATTGATACGTTTATGTCCACTGTCAAACAAAAGAGGCGCGGATGGTGATTTTCATCATCTCAAGAAGATGTTAAAGACTGTAAAAATCATATTTTCACAATATCAACTTCAGAACAGAAAAATGTTTCTAGAATTTCTGTTTGTACGTTTCTGTTCCAATTCTTAGAGAAACCCTTGTAGTACATCCATTTAGGAACATTCTATATTTAAAAAATTGGAGAGGTAAAAGGAAAGAGGTCTTCGAACAAACAACAACGCTACTCAGCTTTAGAAAAACCATTTTTTTTTCCTTCACTACATTCTGTTACTTGTTTATCAGTGAATCCCGTACAATCCCGTGAAACAATTTTGATTCCAATTTCAAGAGACTTGATCACCTCAAATCCTTCACATTATGTATATATACGGATTTTTTACAGCTGTCCTTGTATCTCTGGTCTCTTAGTAGTCATGCTCTAAATTTTTTTGGTCTTTTCGTTTTCTTCTATCCATGGGACTCCAGTCGATAACTTTTTCACCTATATGGTATCTTTGAGCTACTAATGTGGCTATACCATACTAATCCTTCACAAGTTCACTTAAAATTAATAACTACATTGAAGCTTCTGCTTCCATAGGCTTCAATAACGAAACGCACTGATAATTTGTAGAGAGATTCAATTTCTTCAATAGTTTCTACTCCTTTGTATTTGGAGAGATTAATGTAGTTGTTTGAGCTGTTTTGGTGAATAGCTTGTTCATTGGTAACCAGTACTTTATTGTAGGGAATGAAGCTTTCAAGATTTAGGGTTCACTCTGTCTCACAGTCGAGAATGTAACTATTATAAACTTTCATCGACCACAAAGAAAATTGAATCTTACTATACTTTTTCTAAATCATTGTTGTTACAACAAATCGTAATCTATCTTCGTATATCCATTGTTAAAACACCTTAAATTCTCCAAAAATCTCTTCATATAATTCCAGATTCTTTTAGTTCACTCAATTCGTTAAAATTGTGACATAACAGATTGTTATCTTCTGGTGGAATGAACTAAACGAATACATGTTAATTATTTAACGGATTGTTGAATACTGATTTGATTAAGAGGTCTTAAACACACATGTAAGTTACGGTCTGTGAAATTTAACGTCACAATTGAAACACTTTTTTTGACGCCGAAGGCAGTAATCTCCTCCGAAAGATGAATACATTGAAAATAATAAAGAAATAGAAATAAATGAATGTGGGCTATCTATGGAAGGTCACATTAATATCAGACGGACGGTATTTAAAGTTACAATTCATTCATTATCGGCTTGAAGCGTGTAATTGTGCAAGAAATTGTATACAAATTTTTTATTTTAAATAACAGCATTTCACTCATTTACTAATATTATGATGATTCGATCAATAGGTAATTCTAACGCAATCTATACTAATTCTGCTGTGTCTGCCGTGTGGAGATACCTAGTAGATATTGATCTTGATTTTCCGTAGGTTGTAATGTTCGGAAAAGACGTGCCTAAGTAGCTCAAACCACAGACTTGCACTTCTCCAAAACAAAAACAACAAATCTGCATGCAAACTTGGTATTCATGAACCACGTCTCCCTATCAAGTAGCTCTTGTAAAAACTGCTCTAGGCGAGATTATGCTGGACAGTTTGGAAGAGCATTTTCCATACTAGTCATGGAGTCAGTTCGACGATCTTTCTTCTCTGTTCTAAGCTCTATATGGGCATTGTTCAGGATTAAAAGTTGTTGCAGGTGCTTGAAGAGCGTTCCAATTCTTTGGAAAGCTGCCTTGGCTAAATTGGCCACGTGACTATGCCAAGACATATTGCTTCAAGCCTCAACTGAGATTGTACAGGAGATGGATTACCTCGAAGTTCGACAATATTTTCGTATTCCCTTGTACCATATTCCATATTATCTATATTATGGTTGAGTTACTCCAACAGACATTTGTCAAAATTGGTAAATTTGCTTATAAGAGAGTCCAATTTTCTACAATTTCTCCAAACTCTTTCAAGCTCTTTTCAGCCATAACATAATATAGCAATGATTATAAAAATTTAAGTTCTTTCATTAACTCAAAGAGCTTGCATCTCCGGAAGATCTGGACATTGAACTCCATTATTCGGGATAACTCTTAACAACAAAACGTGAAATGCTACTATGGACCGAAGTGGCAGTTTTTGCGCCGTTTCATAACAATGGATGAAACGTTGGTCCATCACTTCACACCAGAAATAAAACAACAATGAAAACGATGGTCTGAAAAGGGAGAACTAGCTCTAAAGACGAAAGACAAAACCGTTCCTTTGGTAGTCAGGGTCATGGTGTCGGTCTTTCAAGAAATCAATCAAGAAGAAAGTGTTGATTCATCAAGACAATGAACCAGTACACACATCCGTTATTGCAATGGCCAAAATTAATGATTTAAATTTTAAACTGCACCGTATTTGCTAGAACTAAACAGAAGAGACCTAAAATTAAGAACATTTAGAAACATAAATATATCAAAAGGTCTAACAAATAAGAAATTAAAGAAATTTATAATAATGTATATACATGTAGCGGTGTTTACACTAAATATATCAACTTTTAACTTATTTTTATTCAAAAAATGGTAGCTGCCCTTTATTCTATAGATAAATGTTTTGAATTAAGTTCTAAGATGATACATTTTCCGCATCAGATATAAAAAAAATCGTCCACCTTACCTGTACCTTCCCCTAAGAAAAAAGTATACAGTACAAATTCTATACGTCACAATTGAAGTTCTTTAAATACTTTTAATGTATAACTGTTATTTCTAATATTCGATCGCCACCTCTACTTTTTTCGCTAGCGCCTCTGTGGACAAGAGCAACGGCCTCCTAAGATCAATGACTGTTAAGTGAGGACGTTATTTTTCAACTTAATAAATAGAAACATTTATTCTCAACTTATTTTAGATAAGAACGACGATGTAGGTGTTCCATATAATCGAAAAAATGTTAAGTTGTGTTGATTGTTTTTGTGAAAAAAAACAACCATTTTAATTCTTAAATACATGAAAATGTGAGAATGATATGCGTATTTTCTAAAATTGTGAATATTTTCTTATAATTTCGTTAATATTTCATTCAAAAATAAGATTTCCTTAGTGTAAGATGATGTACTGATAAAAATGCAGACAAAACATTGGAAGTTACCAATTAAAAGAATTAAGAACAACAACAATGTTTGGATAAGTCACGAAAGCATCACATAGTAGTTCTGCCAGTTAGTTTACAATATCTAATACTTTCATTGATGAAAATAATTATAGAATAAAAATAAATATTTCGGTAACGAAAATTACATTACAATTTGCTGACATAAATTTGGTTTAAAGTTATTTCAAATTTTCTGACAAAAATCGTTGATTTAGAAATTGTCGTAAATGTTGCAGCTTCATTCGGCAGTTGATTTTATTACTGGAAAATAATAATTCTTGTATAATACGAGGGTGGTTCAATTATAAGCCGGAATTTTGCCATAAAAAATTTTATTATTAAGTTGAAAAGCGCTAAATCGGGACTATAAGGAGCGTGTTTTAGAGTTTCCTAACCCAATTCGCAGAGACGCATGCAAATCTTCCAGCGTAATCAAAATTCAGGAGTCTTGGCACCCATCTGAATGAAATTTTGCGCTAATCCAGTCGTTCATAATTTATTTGCTAAATACTATGTGACATGTGACAAGTTTGTCACCACATCTTGACCTTTTTGGAAAACTAAACACCATTCATCCACTTGAGTAATTTTCTTTGAATTTCCGGGCACTTTACATTAACTAGGAAAAAACTAAACAGACACTAATACATCCTTCTCGCTCATGGCTATAAGTACGCTAAATAGCGTGATTACGCGGTCGCAACTGTTCACTACGATAACCAGTCTAACATTCAATGCAGCCACTTTCATTTCGCATCAATAAAAAAATGTCTAAATCATTATAAGCATCAGATATATAAATTCCAAAAACTTAGCTTTTGTTTTGATAATCTTTTTCTAATTCTCTCTTTGGCATTCTAATAATAAAAAGTATAGTCCACAAACTTAGATTGATCACTCCATATAACCATTTACATTACGTTCAAGTTCGATTTTGTCCATAATCGGTTTTCTTCTTGTTGTGAAGCGATAGTTTTGAATATTTGAAATGATATAAAATATTATTACTTTGCTTTTACAAGTTTACCTATTACAGCCCATAAAACATTTATTTTTTTTTCCAAAAGCGACTGTCTTTTGGAATTGATCTACTAATTGAATGTGCCCATTTTATAGTCGATTCTCAAGATGAATCTCGGCGATCTTGTGTAATAAAAATCCTAAGAATATTTTTATCTCTTTGGAGCACAAACTTTAGTTTCAACTTCTTCCGAATTATTCAAATAGTGACATTACATTCATTACAGTTCTATTAGTAATAATTTAGAGTAATTTTATGATAAAAAAATAGATAAAACGACATAAATCGATCACTTATCGTTTCTAAATAGTTTTTAATCGGTAAAAACATTTCTATATTTTCAAATTTTCTCCTCGTAAGTTTTTAATAATACTTCATTTTATATTGTTTTTATTACAGATATTAATGAATGCGACGATCCCGCAGTGGCAGCCAGATGCGTGGAAAACTCAGAATGTTGCAATTTACCGGCACATTTCTTATGTAAATGTTTACCAGGTTACGAGGGAGACGGAGAAGTTCAATGTTTCGGTAAGTATCTCTTTTTCTATGAGGAAATTGCTATTTCATCTCCATATTTTACGCTGGAAATATCTTTTAGTCTTCCCAATTCATCAATGTATTTTATCGATATAAAAAATATAAAGAATACTAATAATGCAGAAGAAAATAATATTTTAATAGAAATTTCAGAATATTTAGACGTATAATTGACTGAAAGGATTGTTGACACAAATATGCCGAGGAGAAAATTTAAAGAAAGTTTAAATCTACAAAAAAGGTCCCAAGGAAGAATGCAATGATTACCGCAAGATCTAGCTCTAGCAGAAATATTTACAGATTAGATAAAGAAGAAGAATACCAGGGAGACTTTGAAGTAGAAACATTGACAATAGTAAAAATTTTTATTAAGTTATTTCGAAAGAGAATGTTTATAAACAAAATCTTAGTCTGCATATATAATATATCCATAGATTAAATACCTACGATAAAATTAAGAGAAGAAAATGTATGAGGCCATAGAAAAATTGATTATATTTGATAAATTGAAGAGAATAGTGGAAATAACAATCCGAAACTTTGGAGGGCAGTACTTCTTGTGAATTTAAAAGAGGGAAAGGTTTTGGACAAAGATGGAAGATCCAGCTACTGGAAAAGAAGGCATGAAATCTGATATTATTTTCATTTGTAAAGGAAATAATGACTACAGAATAGAGAAAGTGGAATGAGGCAAATATTTGGGAGTCATCACACAAATGAAGTAAACGAAATGGAAAAATGAATAACAAAAGGCAGTAATGGTATCAAAAAATCTATCACGAACAACCAATCAAACAAAAGAGGAAAAAGTGGGATAAACAGAAAAAGAGTGAGAGTGAGAGAGTGGTACAGAATTTGTATGAATACTTATCTTCAAACAAAAAGTATCTGTAAGATATAGTAAATCCGATTCCTCATATTTTTTAACCATTATCTTCGTCTTTTGCGTTGAAAGAATACCACTAAGTGTTATGTGAAAGATTTGAGTAATTCACTAACCATTTTGTTCTACAATAATAACTATAAATGATATTTTTTCGCAGATATCGACGAATGCCGTAACCCTAACGCTTGTGGTCCTAACGCTATATGTCAAAACACACCTGGAAACTACACTTGCGTTTGTCCTGAAGGTTTCCACGGTAATCCTTTCACAGGATGCAACGATTTGGACGAATGTCAACATCCGCACGCTTGTGGACCCGGTGCCATATGTCAAAACGTTATTGGAGGTAGAGAATGTTATTGTCCACCAGGTAAATTTAAAAATTTTACTGATTTTATTGATTGAATTTAGTCAACAACAAGATACAAATAACGATAGATGACGAAAATTTTAGCGCCCTTCTAAATTAATAAATTCAAATTATTTTTTTTTAGGTTATGAAGGTGACGCTTACACGACGGGTTGTGCAGATACTGATGAATGCTCTAGATCGAATCCGTGCGGTAGAAACGCTCTTTGCGCAAATTTAGACGGAAGTTTTAAATGTACCTGCCCGCCAGGGTTCATCGGAAATCCGTTGACTGAATGCTCAGGTATTTGCTTGGTTGAAAATACACTTGCCGTTGTAAATACGAATCACACACTTTATGTACATAAACACAATACATTATTCGGTAATGAAACAAGTGAAGACTGATTTTCTTGTACAAAAATTATTAGAGATATATAGAGACTAAAAAATTGTTTTTACTTAAAACTCTCATTAAATTTTTTTACTCTAGATACTTAACATTTTCACAAATTAATTATACAGTGTGCTTTTTCCTAAGAGCAACAATGGAATAAGGAATAGAAGACAAAAAAGTGTACTAGAAAAGGGATAAATAGTATATTGCGTTATAGTCCGGTCAAATCAGACCAAAAAATAAAAGTGAAGCTACATAAATTGCAATCAATCTGAAAATCAGTAAAATTGTTTAAATTGCAATTGAAAATGAAATTTGAATGTTCCCCATCATTTCCGTGTATGGAAAAAAAAGGTAAAAGGTAAAAAAATGAGTTTTTCGCGATTATCAGCAAAACGCTAAGTTTTATTATGAAAATACTTCAGAGAATAATTGTAGATCATAAAATTATTTACAAAAACCGTATCAATACTTTTTTTACTACGAGCCACCGTTTATGAGATATAACGATTCAAAAAATTATATTTAATGGTTATAATGATTGGAGGAGAAATACCAAAGCTGCTGAACAACATCGTCGAACTTTAGCAACATCTTCGTCAATTGATAATTTCTTACAAATACCCACAACAAGTCTCAGTTCATTTTAATGTTGTAAGAAAAGTTAACTACTGAAAATATATTGGTGAAACTTTTACAACTTTTTGAATCATTATATCTCAGAAACTGTGGCTCGTAGGAAAAAAAGTATTGAAACTTTTTTTGTAGATATTTTTATGAAAAAACTCACTCATTGCTGAAAATTGCGGAAAACTCATTTTTTGCCGAAACCGAACGCTACCCATATCTTAAGAATTGGCATATAGATCAATCTCTTAAAAAGAGTTTAGTGAGTAAGACGCGATAATTTTGAAGGAATGGGAGTTTAGTATTTTGAACAATCTGTGATTATGTGTTTTATTTACAATGAAACACTACAGAAAAGTTTATTTAGGCCAGTCATTTTAGGTTTTATCTGCGGAAGAATTCCTAGTGAGTTCAATTTTTGTACCCTTATTAAGGTGTTGTAATGAAGATGTGAAAAATCGACATCAATATCGTAACTGCTAAAAAAGTTTACGAAAATCAGTTTTTCGCAAATATCTCGTGATATATCGTTCAGAGGTCAATAACATTTATTATGAAAATTATTTCTAGTAAAATTATCTACAAAAAATGTCTCTCGCATTTTTCTGTAAAATCAACCGTTTTCGGAGGAGAGACTAAATCATGACGATGCACTCGTTTCCTCACGAGGTAGAATGCAAGGCACGATTTTTTGACATGGTTTTTCCCCAGTAGCATAATCAATAATATTCTTACTTTTTTATTCAAGAATAAATAATTTTTATTGGAACTATCGATATCTTCAGTGTCTCTATCAGTAGTTACAGAAAAAACGTTGAGTGGACTCATTTCTGAATTTACATCTTCATTATTTCCATCATTTGTTGACCCTGCGTTTAAACATGACTGGCCACGTCAATCTCCATAAACTTTTGAACACCTCAATCCAATTTTTTCCATCCACATTAATCGCCACAACCTTTCAAACATTTACAAAAGTGTTCAGTAGATCATCGGATGCTAGTGATGATAAAGTCATTATTAGCTGTTCTGGATCAATTTCTCTTCCTACTCAGATTTGTATTTGATAATAACTCAATAAATATGCTGTTTAGCTGCTGAAAAAAAAACGTGGTAATAAAGAAAATTTCATAGCTGTACTTTGTCTTGTTACAGTATTTATAATTATCTATCGATTGTTCTGTCCCTAAAAGTCTATAAAGGTATATACAAAAATTCAACTCGCTATGCATTTTTTCTCAGATTGGGGTTTAAAAAGCCTGAAATGACTGGACTAATTTTGGAGTATATCGTAAAAATAATCATTGAGCCGGATCAGAAGAATTCTCTACAATTTAACGTTGTGATAATTATTAAGAAAAATCTTATTAATCTATTTCTGTCGTTTGATTTTAACAATTTGCATTACATTTTGATCGGTAGGGAAAAAGATGTTCAGACTAATCTTCGTCGTTTACTACCCCTCTCCACTGAGTTCTTCCTTTCGCAACTATATCCCATTCAACTTCTTGTAGTCATTTTTTCTTTGGTCGTCATCTTTTTCTTTAGCAATGTGCCCAAATCATCTTGCTCTTTGTGCCTTAATAATGTTTGTTATTTCCGGCTTCTTTTATATCATTATCAGTTCTCTGTTTATGCATTATCCCATTTAGAAGACAAGAAACAATTCGATATACTCGTAAAATATATTGAATTGAAATGTTTACCTGAAAAAAGTTATTGAATCGAATATTAAGTTAGTGATATTCATACTGAACACATTATTAACTGCTACTAATGCTTGTGGTAACGGTAAAAATTATGTTCAGTATAAATGGAAAGATATTTTACATTGGACAATAGCTCTAAGCATTCACATTCTATATTTGGTTGGATTTTCAAATAAATATTCTATGAATGTCTTATAAAAGTTGATGAAATCTTAGGGAAAAAGACACTGAAAACAATTGTAGTTGAAATGAGAAGTGATTGGAATCTAATAATATATTTATCTTCAAACAACAGCTTCATTAAATATTTCAATAATATAGAATGCATTTTAGTTCTAAAACGACTGAAAATCAGTTTCAATTTAACAAAAATTCTGCGAGTGGAATGTTGTATAATTATAATCATTAATTCCTCATAAAAATAAGCTAAAGTGAACTACTTACAAAAATAATAAGATAACACAAATTCATTGAAATGAAACTACTAAAATCCTGGAAAATTAAAAAAAAATCATTCTTCCACAATGTGAAATATATTAGAAGATTCTTGCTTTTAACAAGTACGATATTTTTGAATTAGTCATCGATTCTCAGAAACCGATACTCAGACACTTAAAATTGTATTTATACTATTTGAGTCTATATTTTAAATTTTTGCTATCGAACCTAGACGCATATGCAATAGACCAAAATAAATAAGCAACAGATTTTGATTTTTCTTAAGTAGAATTCCTTTAACTGTCAGCCGTTTAATCAACAATATCTGATATTTCATTTAGCTACACTTAGTTCGTTCATCAAAGAGAATACAGGGTTTCATTGAATCAGGAATATTCATTTTTTGTTACCATTTTGTTACTAGTTCCGCCATCTTGTTGATTATACTTCAATACTTCTTAGTAAGATATCTAGCTCATTATCAATGATCGGTGAATTAGCTAAGATACAGGATGTTTGATAATCAAATGAATCCAACCATCCATCCAACCAAATGAAACAACCTAGGTTTCCGTAATATGCACTCCAACCCATGAATTATCATCTAGAGGTCTCGGGTACAATGAGGGTCCAGCTCAATCAAAATCCAACTCCTTGTGAAAGCATACCAGATATTTTTTCTTTGCTTCACTTCTACAAATCGTTTCCTTCTTTATATCTATGTGAGGAATGGTTTATCCCTTTCCTAAAGTTAGGTTATGTGAAACTTCAATTTATAGAATCCTTATAACATTTATTTTATTCTCTTCAAATAATCAATTATGTAGATACATCTCATTGTACATTAATTCACATCTAAGCTTGAGATGCTAACGTCTACGTCTCCTCATAGAACACTATGTCGGTAGATAACATTTTGACAAGTGACATTTGACACTTTTACGTAAAATGTGACTTATCACGTCATACTTCATATGTGACGTCAAAATGCTACAAGATTGACCTGACCTGATATTATTTGTGGTATAAAGCAAGAATTTTCTCATATAACATCTACTTAACACTCATACGAAAACTAAAGATTCTATTAACGCTGTATTTAACGCTTTCCCCAACCGCAACGCCTAGATATTAACGAATGCGATTCATCGCCTTGCGCCCCCGAAGCGACGTGTCTCAACTCTAACGGCAGCTATTCATGCTTGTGTCCCGAGGGATATACGGGCGCGGGCTTACTTAACGACGATTGCCGAGATATCAACGAATGCGATCGAGCGAGCGCTTGCGGCATTAACGCCCGCTGCATTAATGTACCCGGATCCTACAAATGCATCTGCCCGCAGGGTTTCACCGGACAGGGACATACTTACTGCGAAAGTTAGTGCAGAATTTGAAATCAGTTCTCCAAAGAAATTTATAGCCGTTATCACAGAAGATAATACAAACTGATAACAGTGTTATTACCACTGCAACAACATAAACTCGCGCGTTTTCGTAACCAAGTTAACGTCTTCAGATACTTTAGTTTTAGTGTTATTGTGAGTGTTGGTGTAGTGGTAGTAAACACTGAGATTAGAATCAGTCTGCAAATCGAAAAAATCTTTTGATAGCGGCTAATTTTGGTGCATGTATCACCTTTTGATTCAATTATTGGGAAAAAAACAAATATTCTTGTTTCAACTAGAGCTTTATCATAATGTTTCTCATAAACTGATCTTATTTTAAACATTATCGGACATTATGATTAATGAATTTCGATCAGGTCTTAGGAAATTATTAGAAAATTTGTTTTTTTTTGTTCTCGATATTTCCATTTTCCTTCACATAATTGATTTGACATTTACACCATTTTAAAATCGATATTCTTTATACTGTTCATCATAAAATTTCAGGGTTAGTTACATCATTTAAAATCTATTAATTTGATTGAATAATTTCTATATTTTCTATATATACAGGGTCCTGGAACTAATTAACAAATAACATACAAATTGTTCTCAAAAACAACTCTAGTACTGGTTTCAAACTATCTTCTTTATCATTTATGAATTTTTATATGTCTGTAATTGGATGTTGCTGTCTTCTGGTTTGTTATTGCAATTTTATTTCTTTTTATCATTTAGATGACTTCTTAATCTATTTACCAAATATTGAGATGTTTGTCCAATGTAAACAGCATCTCACTTAATACAAAAAACCTCATTTGAAATTTATTAGAATAATTAAGTTATAATACGTTGTCTTTCGAACAAACATATTATTTTTTGTTTATTGTCAACATAATTATGACACAAATTCATCTGTTTTAATTTCTATGTTTCTAATAGTGTTGAATACCTCTATGGGTAGTTTTAAATATGAAAAACCCAAAAAATACAAAAACTGATATCATATACGAAATTTTTTGGGATAATTATGATGTTATTAACATAAGACAGACATCTAATTACTTAGAAAATAGATTAAAAAGTTATCAGTAACAAAAATTAGAATTTAAATTTAAGTCCTATCGCCATATACAAAGAAATATTGAGATCCAGGTGTTAATATGAGAGAAAACATTTTTCCTAAATAAAACGTGATTACAATAGCCCCAAAATAACGATCATTTATTCAAAAAACAAGATACAAAATGATCTAAGCGGTAGAATATTGAAGAAACTAGTTAGTATTGAATCAAATTAATAGATTAAATCGTAATATCAAAATG
Source organism: Diorhabda carinulata (assembly GCF_026250575.1). NCBI lineage: Eukaryota > Metazoa > Arthropoda > Insecta > Coleoptera > Chrysomelidae > Diorhabda > Diorhabda carinulata. The sequence continues at coordinate 17,844,651 of NC_079472.1, forward strand.
GAAATTGAAGAAATATGAGTCAAAATCATTATGTGATTTTTCTATATTTCCCTGTAGCTTAGTACACGTAGCCTTCTTTCCTCTAGCCTATAGTTGGTAGCCGTATTTCATGCCTTGTTTATTAACTTTATTTAGCCGAAACTACCATGAATTCATATTGAAATCACCATAAATTATCCTGTGAGTATATTATTATTAATTATCAAAAAAAAATAATATATAATTGACTATCTTAACGAAACTATTTGATTATTTTATTTTAATCAAGAGTAATTATTATTTTAGATTTGGACTTGAACATCGATTCCAAAATTGGTAGTTAGTAAGCTGGCTGATTAGTGTATTTTCCACATAACCATCTAGTACTTTAACTCTTTTTGTGTATTATTATCTCTCTCTTTTTTTAGTGTTATGCGTACTGTATATTTACTATTATTAGAAAAGCCTAACTGTACTGTATACGTTTTTGTACAAAACCTATTTATTTCACTCCTTTTGTTTTTATATGTATATTTTAATATCTTTTTGACTTTCAGCTATTCTTTCATCTTTGGTCTTTACTTGTTCTTTTGGTAAATACTCTTCAGTAGGTAGAATTTGTATATGTTTCAAAAAAAAAATATGTTTGCGAATGTTTTTCGTTAACTGTTCTCAGATATAAATGAATGCTCCAACAAACCGTGCGGAGCTAACGCCGTTTGCAAAGATACAGTAGGTAGTTTCGTCTGTAGCTGTAAAGAAGATTTTACCGGAGATCCGATTCAAGGGTGTGTGGACATTGATGAATGTACAACATTGGAATTACCTTGTGGAAGTCACGCTATCTGCGAAAATACAAGTCCGGGGTATAACTGTAAATGTCCCCAAGGATACCAAGCCAATCCCAATCCAAAAGTAGCCTGCGAACAGGTAATATACTCAAATAAATCAATTAGAATTGTTCAATAACAACAAAAAGGTTATACAGGTCTACACGAAAATTTTTTGGTGCTGCTGTTTTTCTATTTATCGTCTAGTTTACCTACTGACCTGATTTTTTTATTGGTATCTTCTTTAGCTCATTATAAGTACGTCTTGACGTGTTTTAAAGTTAAACGTCTACTTGTAATTATTGATATGTCCATGCGGTTATGTAACTTTGAACAACCCTTTTGTATCTTGAAACGGACAGTAAAAAAAAATGACAAAATAAAAGATTTAGAAGACGATAATTGTAAAAACACAAAAACAAACACAAAGTGTTTTCTTTTATAGAAATTCTTCATTCAAATAATGAAAATTGACACTTATAGGTTTTTGGTTTTTTGTCATTTTCCGCATAAATTATGAGCCCAACGACTATACTTTATACACCGGCTCCCTTATCAGTATAAGTAGCACTCTTAATCTGCACTATCTTCTACATCTATTAATACATAGGGAACGCTATTTTCACTACCTGATATGCAACTGGATATTTATTTTTATTGACCACAGCAAATTTGTAAACCTTTCTTAGTTAAGCCATATTGCATTAAAGTAATTTTTTTAATATATTCTGCTATGCAGCTTTCTTCTTCTTCAGCTTAACAGCAAAATTTACCGCGTATTGTAAAGAATGTGGTGAGAGGCCAGATACTTTGGAAGCTTTCCTAGAGCTTTTTTGCTAGATCTTCATTACATACAGCCTCTTTTGAAGACCCCCTTTCTTACCTTTCTTGACTAGAAACCTCCGGTGTCACGGAACGCGTCCAAGGTACATGAGGTGATTTGGTTTCAAGGTACAAGATGATGCATTTTGTCAATCAATAATTTTTATAGCTTAGAGGTTATGTTCAAAACAAATAACAACCCTACGTAATTACTTACGGACATGCACAATCATTTGCCGTTACAAATTCATCAAAATCATTTGTCATTACAAATATTTATTTTAAAGACAATTTTTTCGTATTAATGCTACAAAGCTCAGCCGATGATTCACTACAGACTAGAATACAGCTATGCTTATGGATTGATAGATAGAGGTTGGTTTTAAATTTAAATAGTTTCAAGGTACACTATATCCAAAGTACAACAGTCTCCCCGACTGTCTTCAACGGAACCAGTTGCCACAGCTGCGAATTACCATCTCATTTGTCGTTGGTTTTGATTGAATGTCATATCACTGTAATGTACGTCGAAAATCGTGCCCTTTATGTTTCTTTAGTTTAAGATAATGTACAATTTTCGAGGGACATAACCAAAAAGTATTCATATCAACCACTTGATTGGTGCACTAATCGGAATCTTTTTTATATCCAAGTTCCGATTTTCTCGTAAAACTGTAGATTTAGTAGGAGATTCGCTGTCTCAATTTAAAGATTTAGGTTGTAATATGAATAATCAATAGTCATCTTGATTAATTCCAACACGAATAAGGAGAAATAAGCGAAAAATAAAAAGAACGTTTTCATCAAAACATAAAAACAATGGAGGATAAATACCAAGGAAGATGGGACACTCGTATGGTCGACTACTACTGGAGAATTGCTTAAATCAATTTCATTGGAGAAAATCACTCAAAAGATAATTTTCCGATGTTTAATACCACTAACAAATATTATACAGTGTGTCCCACTAAAACTATCTGTATATGACAAAATACTAATAGTAAAATCATGAAAATTTCTGTTTTTGGGTTTTGGGATACGATCTTTTTAACTAAAATATTTTCAAAGATGGCCAACTTCCGATTCTACCGGAAGTCGACTGTAACTTTGTTATTTTAAATAAAACACCCTTTATATTAATACATTTTTGAAATTTACATAAAATTTTAGTATACTTTTGTCTAAAAACTTTTTCGTAAAATTCACACTTTTTGAGTTATTAATTTTTTTGTAAAAAATTTGACGATTGCAGACCCTTATAAATTATTTTTTACGAGGATACCCTTAAAGATATGAAAATGGTTTACAGGGTAAAGTTTAACATCATAATTATCAGATTTCTTTATTTTTTAAATAAAACCACCCAGTTTTTCCTATTTTGATGCATTCAGGGGTAAAAAATAAGGCAAATTCATGTGTACTAACCTATATCTAGACCTTACCGTTATCCAGATATTAAATGTTTTCTGTAAATTTTTAGAGATGTAGGTGTGGTCTAAATTTTATTTTGACCCGTTGATACAAGCACTAACAAACTGTAAACTGTAAAAAAATCGAAGCCAATTGTATTCACTAATCCTATCGTAAGTTTTAGTCGTTTCCGAGATATTTGAGGTTTTAAATTATTATTGTACTTTTTAACAAGTTTTAATTTTTTATGTATACTTTTAGTAGACTTTGTAATAAATGACACTTATTTAACTGTCATTAGTCAATTGTTGATACTTTCGAAAATCGTTAAAATGGTTCGTTCTCAATTTAATAACGAATAAATAAAATTTAGATCACACCTGCATCTCTAAAAATTTACAGAAAAACATTTAATATCTGGATAACGGTAAGGTTTAGGTATGGAAAAATATACATGAATTTACCTTATTTTTTACCCCTAAATGCATATAAATAGAAGAAAACCGAGTGGTTATATTTTAAAAAATGAAGAAATTTGATATTTATGAAGTTATACTTTGAACACTTTTTATACACACCCTGTATAAAACAAAAAAATTTTCAACATAGATTCAAATACGTCTAACCTTGCTAAAAGCAACCAAATAGAGGACATTTTCATATCTTTAAGGGTATCCTCGTAAAAAAATAATTTATAAGGTTGTGCAATCATCAAATTTTTTACAAAAAAATTAATAACTCAAAAAGTGTGCATTTTTGTTAAAAAGTTTTTATACAAAAGTATACTAAAATTTTACGTAAATTTCAAAAATTTATTATATATAGGGTGTTTTATTCAAAATAACAAAGTTACAGTCGACTACAGTAGAACCGGAAGTTGGCCATTTTTGAGAATATTTTAGTTGAAAAGATCGTATCCGAAAACCTAAACGTAGAAATTTTCATAATTTTACTATGAGTATTTTGCCATATACAGATAGTTTTAACTCGTCGTGGGACACCCTGTATATTGAGACATGCTTAAAATCAGGTTTAAAATCCCTGGCACCAAAGTAGTTGTAGGCCAATGTTATCAGAGGAAATATCTAATAGCTATTTTGAATTGTTTCCAGATTGACGTTAACATACTATGTAAATCCAATTTTGATTGTACGAACAACGCCGAATGTATAGAAAATCAATGTTTCTGTCAAAAAGGTTTCGTCGCAAAAGGATCAGTTTGCGTCGATGTAGATGAATGTACAACGAATCCATGTGGACCGTTTTCAGTTTGTACTAATACAATCGGAAGTTTCACTTGTGGTTGCGAAAATGGTTATATTGGAACACCGCCAAAAATTCAATGTAAAGCTCCTTGCGATGATATATCTTGCGGAGAACATTCTTTCTGTAAGCCGGACGGTAACGAAGCTTACTGCATTTGCGACGATGGATATAACTTTAATCCTAATGATATTTCTTTGGGTTGTATAGGTGAGAAAATTTTATTTTAATGTTATGAGAAATGAATATACAATATTTGGAAGGAGTTCTATCTTTTCACCATTACTTTGATCAAAGTTTCATCACTTTTTCGCTATAATTACCTTACTTAAATACAAAGTGTTTTATTATCTTCTTCTCTTTCCGATTCCAAATATTTAACCTTCTCCTGAGCTCATCTCGAGACTCTGAGCTTCCACACCATCTTTTTGGTGGTCTGCTCAGTGATTGAGAAAAGTTTTGTTAAGAAATCCATTCCAGAACTTTGTTGGTTCTGCACAAACTTGACATTGAGAATACTTTTTTCTTAGATTGAAACCTGCGTAGATATCGAACAAGTTTTTGGACTTTATGGCATTGGAAAGTTAACTAGCAGCTTCTTTGTTCCTTCTTGCCATGCCAGTAACCATTAATTTTTAATCTTTCAATTGTTTTTCACCAGTGCGACAGACGTTATACATGGTTATATTCCTTGAACTGTGATTCGAGCGGTGTCTTCATGTGGATATTAATCTTGAACTTCTGTGGGTTGTAGAGGAAAGACGTTCCTTCCTGATTCACAGGATTGCACTCCTCAAAAACAATAAGTGGGGATTATGTTGGATGGCTCAGAAGATCATATGCCGTGGAACTATTGGTGAAACAGAACCATATTCGAAGCTGTCCAAGTTTCTGGTCAACTCTGGATCGCCTATAAGTCGAACTGCTTGGGAACTCGTTGGGAACCTAGCTCCAAATGTGCTAGCAAAAGATGTTGCCGAGTATAAAACTTTTTAGTCTTGAAGAGCGCGTGATCTGTACGAAGACTTGATTAAGACTAATCCGCTCCGTGATATCTTATCATAAGTAACCATACTTCAGGCTTCTTTCTACTGTTCAAGTGCTTGTTCTCTCTTTTCATACATCCATGGTTCAGCTAAAAAAATATTTTACTTGGATGATATAGATAAAATCTTCAATTTCCCAGTTATTAAGTCGACAATTCTTAATAAAACACTTTGTATATTTCATTCATCAAGATTATTCAAAAAAATTTGATTGATTTCGCAAAAATTTTTGTATAAAAAATTTTTATCTTCCAAATTCCCATCTCTTCAAATCAATCACTTAATTAAATTACTGATGATGAAATTATATTTACAGATATTGACGAATGCGACACGGTAATTGGTCCAAGTGGACGATGCGGAGAAAACGCAATATGTACAAATCTTCCGGGTACTTTCGCGTGCCAATGCAAACCGGGTTTTTCGGGCAACCCTAACAGCCAATGTAATGATATAAACGAATGCTCGAATCAAGATTCATGTGGTTCGAATGCTATTTGTACTAATCTACCAGGTTCTTATATTTGCGAATGTCCTGAAGGTACCATACCAGATCCGGATCCAAAAACTAAATGTAACGAGATAGTAACCTGTAATACCGATATAGATTGTCCAGGAAATGCTATTTGTGATAAAAAGAAACGATGTTTATGCCAGGAACCGAACATCGGCAACGATTGTAGACGTAAGGAAAACAAATTATAGCTTTTGAAGGGTGTAGCACGAATTTATACAGTTTTTATATATAATGACCACGCAACTTTTAGAAAAACTTTTTTATTACTACAATACTACGTGGGTAGTATTCATTATGATATAAGTTCGTTGTTAATACACTCTATACCGTTAATTAGAGCTTGTTGACCTTTTCTCTAACCTTGATACTTTGCGAGATACAGGGTAGTAAGAAATATATATGACACGGCAATAATTTTGTTCTTTAAGGGATTTTAGCGTCTTCGAAAGAGGAGTTAATTCAGAGCGGAAAATGATAAAGGCTGTATCTAACCACGTCGTGTGAATTGAACCATAATGAGTTGGCTTTTTTTAAATAATCAGCCGGATTTCTTAATTTGAACGAACATATTCTCCAGCGTCTCTTTGATTCTTCTCCCTAGTTACTAAGTATGAGTAAACTAATAAAATTCTTTACTTTTATCATGAACATGAGGTATTATAAGTGATTCTTCCAAACTCTCCTTGGTATGTCAGTTCTGGGACCAGAACTTTGATTAGATTACGAAGAGGAGTCGGTCTAATCAAAGCACTAGGAGAAAATTTAATACAAATCAACACTATTTCATACGTATAAAATATATATCCGTCCTTAATTCCTAGCCCGTTTGAATGACCTAATACGTAATATTAGCACCATGGATTTTAACTATTCCGCATCCAAAGGTCAGGATCATCACCAACAAGAGGAAACTTTCTCATATCCTGCTTCGACTGCTAGCTACAAAGATCTCCAGGAAAATTGATTTGTCTCGATAATTCTCCCATATATTAGTTGAAATCTATTTCCAGGCTCCACTTCGTTGATCGTCAGCGCTGCAGGTTTTGTTTAGTTTATCCTGGTAAATCCGTTGAACAGGGGGATGATTCAGTTGATACCGCATTACCCTCGTATAATCCATCTCAATCCATCACAGAGACAAAGTTCTCCTATATTAGGACCATTCCTGGAATCTCCAGATCCTACTTAAAAATATTCCTATTGCCTCAAAAACAAAGCAACTTTGGCGGAACTCTTCGATATTGATTGTCCTTTAAGTAAGAATGTGAAAAGTATAGCAATTGCTTGAATTAATCGAATTTAACACGTTCACTGCGTACACAAACAGTAACTCAATTTTGTATTCAAAATGTAAGCCTTACCAAAGTGGTAATTTGCGACTGAATTAATCAAGATTGATTTCAAACAGGGATTTTCTACAAAGAAAACCCTTACAAACACTCCTCTACAACTCAAATGATGTGATCGCCGATCCAGAAGTCATAAGGAGATGTAAGACTGTGAAGGGATCTAGTTAGATCTCTTAATCAGAACCATTGACAGTATTAGTAACAAATTAAGGGTTTAACATTGATTTCTTGTTTAAACTGGATTGAGACGAACGAAACGTGCTGTCTATCAATTCCTTTCGTGTCAACGGGTCAGGTGAGGGCAAGCGTTATTTTCCACTTGCCAAACATCGGATTGTTCTTGCAGAATGTGTTCCTGTCCCCAAACAAATCCTATTTTAGATCATTATTGAACAGTTACCTCAAGATGTGATGGAAGTAGAGTTGAATTTTTCGCTCTATTCTCCTCTACAACAATATTTTCTTTATCTCTGTTTCATCAAACTAGTAAACGCGAAATTGAATCTTATCTGTGAACAGAGCGTTTGCTTTACCCAATAGGCGTTATTTTCGTCTTCTATTGGTTATGTGTTACGTGTTTTTTCACCTTCTTGCAAGGGGTTAGCAATCGCTGATACTAATCTACGTCTGTTTTATTAAAAATTCATTTATAATCTACGCTTAAGATCTTAACCTCTTCTTTTCATGAAGCCCCTTTCCTTTCCATGATCCCTGCAGCAGGTTTTTGGTTACGATTTTCCAAATATTGAAAAAGTGAAAAAATGTACGTATGATCTCCCATAGAGAGACTGCCCTAGGCACGTCCATAGCCCATTTTTCAAATGTCAAATGACAATATGATAGATGGAAACCATGGTAACTAACTATTTGCAAAGGAAATGTCCAGAAAATCTGAGATATTTTAGCGTTTGTCTGTGAACGATTCATTTCACATGATGTTTTGATTGAAAGCTCATTTTTTGACCTCTACATACAATAAAAATCGAAGTAAGTACTAACGACACCTAAACAGTTATATTTCTAATTATATAAACAGCAATTTAACGAAAAATGGACAAAAGTGTTCAAGAAAAAATGAACTATCAACTGTTTTAAACATTTTATCTGTTCCTGTAATTTTCTCAATGAATAAGTAACAAGGTTAAAAGAAATTGTTTCAAGATAACTCAAACAGTTTTTAGTTAACCCTCTTCCTTCAAATGTATATTTATTTACATTTTTTATTATAGATCCATGTGAAACTACAATTTGCGGTCCAAACGAAGAATGCATGCTGATAAATCAAGAAGCAAAATGTATATGCAGCTCAGGCTTCACAGGTTCCGGCGTAGGTTGCGTAGACATAGACGAGTGCGCTGGTAGCCCATGTGCTTTAGGTGCTATATGTAAAAATGAGCCGGGCGCTTTTTCTTGTCAATGCCCCGGAGGAATGATCGGCGATCCGTTCACAACGGGATGTTTGAAAAGTAAAAGGCCAACCCAATGTTCCGATACCAAACCTTGTCCGATTGGAGAACAATGCATTTTGGACGAGTACCTAAACGAAAACGTCTGTATTTGCGTCCAAGGATACGTTAGAGATAAAATAACTGGAAAATGTAGAGATAATAACGAGTGTACTGAATTGAAGGAGAAACCGGCTTGTGGTATAAACGCTCTTTGTAAAAATTTACCTGGAAGTTATGATTGTCATTGTCCGCCTGGATATAACGGAAACCCTTTTCTAGAATGTTTGGAATGCAACAGTCCCGATTGTCGCTGCCAACCCCCTTACAAACTGTTCGATGGAAATTGTGTATTAGATAGCTGCGGACCAGACGGGTCCTGTCCAAGTGGTGCTGAATGTATAACAATCACAGGAGGTGTCAGTTACTGCGCCTGTCCAAAAGGGTACAAAACTCTCCAAGACGGCTCTTGCGTCGATATAAATGAATGCGCAGAACAACAGATTTGCGGATACGGCGCAGCTTGCGTTAACACTCAAGGAGGTTATGAATGTCATTGTCCTAAAGGTTATACAGGCGATGCATACACTGGACAATGCTCTCCGGCTCAAAAAAAATGTATCAGCGACAAAGAATGTTCGACTAATGAAAAATGCGTCCAACCAGGCGAATGTATCTGTTATCCTCCTTTTTTCACCGATCCAAAAGATGGTAACAAATGTAAGAGTCCATGCGAACGATTCGTTTGCGGTATTAACGCCCAATGCACTCCTTCTGATCCTCCGAGGTGTATGTGCGAGCCAGGCTTCAAAGGAGATCCGTCTCAAGGTTGTACAGACGTCGATGAATGCGAAGACAATCCTTGTGCTTACGGAGCAAATTGTATCAATCAAAATGGTGGATACAAATGCGTCTGTCCCAAAGGCATGACAGGAGATGCTTACAAAGGTGGTTGTATTTTAGAAGAACCCGGTACTGTTAAATCTGAATGTCAATATGACGAAGATTGTGCAGGAAATTTGAGTTGTCAAGATAATACTTGCGTTAGTTCTTGTGCTACAGTACTCTGTGGAAACCACGCCGTTTGCTATGCCGAAAATCACAAGGGAAAGTGTAAATGCAAAGTTGGATACGAGAAAAATAGCAGAGGACAATGCGTATCAGGTAATTGATAAATACTCAAAAGTTTTCCACTATTAAAATTAATGTGTAGAGTCCACATTCAAACTACGTTGCCAGACTTTAAAAGTAAAATGGAGATTAGGAAATTATAAATATGTAATTATCCAGTAATTTGGTATAAATTCAATATTTTCAATACTATTTTTGCAAATACTGCTACACGGAGGATATTATTTCAATTGCCAATTAATACATATAACGTTATCGTTAATTTTGTAGAGTTGCTGTCATTTTGATGGTCATTTTCATAAGTTGTTTATACACCTATGGAATTATAAATCATATATGTACCTAATTCAACAACGCAAGTTACTTGTACATGATTTTCAATAAATATCTCAACGACAAGCTGATCAACATTGAACATGAGGCTCAATTCATACATCGCCATGGAGATAATTCTCTATATTGTCTAGTAGCTTATGGCCCTGATCTTTAATTTTACTACATAGATGCATCAGGAAACTATTATTTTTAAAATTGCTTCTACATTCTAACCGATCGTAGTCTTAATGATATTGGAACAGTAAAGCTGAATAGGGCTCACGAATCTATGAGATGCCCTGTTGAAAATTCATAACGAGTTTCTTCGCTTTAAGTTCTTAGAATTACATTTTCATAAGGTTTCGATTCCTGCATTGTTATAAATTTTCTCGAGAACATAAACATTCGTGCTCCGGAGAATCTAGAGGCACGAGGATGGTTCCAGTAGTACCTTTTCAAACAAAGAAAACACAAACATTTTGGGAGAAACAAATTTATTTTTAAACGTAATTTGCTTTTAACTCCATACACTTTTCCCAGCGATGTTCAATAAGTTCGATAACCTTTCTATATGAGAATCGTCTATCTCCTCAAAATAGCCATCACGTCAAAAAATAATCAAAGGGAGCTAAATCTGAATAGAATGCATGAGGTAGCAATTCAAACATTTATTCATTAATTTTGGCCATTACAATAACGGATACGTGAGATGGTGCATTGTCCACATTGCCCACCACTCGATGGAAACATCTTCATGGCTTTCTCATGTCCAATTTTTCAGTTAACATGCGATATACCGCACTTTTTTCAATGCCTAATACGCTGTTAGCTCACGCACTTTCAGTCGACGATCATCCAGTACCGCTTTGTCGGTGTTCTTCAACATTTTTGGAGGACCAGCCTCACCCAGAGTAGAATTCAGCTCAGTTTTCATATTGGTTGAACTAACTCCATTAAAATAAAAGGTTTCTATCACATAACAATGACCAGTTTTTTCCTTGTTTCAAATTCACTGAAAACGTTCATTATTGATGGCTGCAAAAAAAATACTAAACAACATAGCATCTTCAAACTATATAGATTGTGTAATTTCTAATACAGTAGTACTACACGCCATCTTTAAGTCGTTGAATGAATACTGATAATAATTTAAAGGAAGCTCTTTATTTACCTTTCGAGATTTTTGGAATGGTTTCCTCTTCCTCTCTCTCTCTGATTATCAATTTTTTTAAGTATTTTATATTTTCTGTTCGATCACATCAATTCTGATATATTTGGGTGTATTGGCGTATACTGTTGTCAGATATATTCGATTTTCATCCATTGAATACGATTGAAATCGATTTATTGACACCTTATGTTGATTGAAAATTTCTGATGTCTGTATACATGAATTCGAATCGAATCACATTAATTCTTATATATTTGGGTGTATTGGCGTTTACTTGTGTCAGATATTGTTGATTTGCATCCATCGAATCAGATCAATTCTTATAAATTTGTGTAATTTCGAAATAACCCAAGTTTCAGGAAAGACATCCCATATTATACCTATAAATCACTAAATGAGTCTAAATTAGTTAACCAGATAATTTTATGATAACGCACGTACATTTTCTGATGTAGATGTTTCTGCATCAATTTCCGAATTATCTTTTTTTTTCTGTTTGCAATGATCACCTTTATGAATTAACACTGAGGCTAGCTAGAAATTCCTTTATCAGAGAAAAAATTCTAAATTTAAGAGATTTTTCGATGAATTTGAAGAAAGGATACGCTTAGAAATTTTCTTTCCATAAGATCAACTTCAATAATTGTTTTAATTATAACTTGTCTCAACTTTCTAAAACTAGTGACGTCGCACGGAAATTAATTGGGAAACTGAAAGATTTTTTCTTGTCCTTTGAGCTTTCTTTGACTTAGATAAATTCTTCTCTGGTAGTAGAAAACGTAGAAAACATCGTATATTCTTCTTCCTATCTGCACCTTTCCAAGAATCTAAAGATGAACTTATAGAATATGAAGTGGAAATAGACAAAAACAAAAAAGGTCTGATCTATCACAAATCAAAACGCATTATTTCAAAAAGTATTGCAATAATTTTAAGCAAAATGTATTCACCATGATATGAGAATTCTACAATTGATTATAAGTTGATGGACTAGTGAAATTGTGATTTGTTTTATGAAACAGACACCGATTCTTATTTTAGAGCTTTTCCCATTCTTTTGCCTCCACAACTAAACGTCTCTTCATCTTATTTTTATCGAGATTAATGAACAGCAATTCTTCTACAATCAATCACTAAATATTTTTTATATTTTTACAGCTTGCGAAGGATTTATTTGCGCCCCCGGAGCTCAATGTATCCTAACTTCGAACGGTCCAACCTGTAAATGTTTAGAAGGACTTCTAGGAAATCCTTTCCCTGGAGGACAATGTTCAACTGACGTTTGTTCTAAAAATAACCCTTGCGAAGAGCCAAATATATGCATCAATGGAAGATGTAGACAAAGATGTCAAGGAGTCGAATGTGCTGTTGGAGCTCATTGCGACAACTCTACAAATAAATGCGTTTGTGACCACATGTTTGACGGAAATCCTTACCTTCTCTGTATGCCGAGTAAGTAAAATGAACAATTCTAGATTAATTATTTTTCTCTAACTTCTCCTTTTTATTTTATAGCAATTGAAAGACCCGAATGTCATCCATCTTGTGGAAAAAATGCACATTGTGAATACGGTCTAACCAACCAGTGCGTCTGTAATACAGGTACAATCGGAAATCCGTACGAATTATGCGAAAGAATCGAAAAGAAAACGTGTCAACCTAATTCTTGTGGTAGTAACGCTTCTTGTAAGGAAACGATAAATAGTATCGAATGTACTTGCGGTCGAGGATTTACCGGCAATCCTTATATCTCTTGTGAAGACATCGACGAATGTAATAGTAAAGTATGTGGCAACAGCGCCGTTTGTATTAACACTCCAGGCAGTTTCGATTGTCGATGTAAAGAAGGTTACGCGGGAAATCCGTTCGTTATGTGTTCCCAAGTTCAAGGAGGTATTTGTAGAGACCCCGAAGATTGTCAATGTAGTAATAAATTGTTATGTCCTAATGAATATACCTGTGAAAGAGGACAGTGTCAAAATCTTTGTAAAGATGTAAAATGCGGACCAAAAGCTGCTTGTCAAGGCGGTAAATGTGTTTGTTCGGAAAATTACAAAGGCGATCCGACGGATCTTATCAACGGTTGTCACCCAGAGGGACACTGCGATAATAATTTAGATTGCAACGATAGTCAAATTTGTTTCCAATCAAATAAAGGAGTTAGGAAATGTGTAGACGCTTGCAGTAAAGTCCAATGCGGACCGAACGCTCTATGTTTAGCTCAAAACCACAAATCTTCATGCATCTGCGCACCTGGTTACAACGGAAATCCGGGCGATCTTGAATACGGTTGTCAATTAGAAGAAAGAGTCAATAAAAGAATATGTAAAAACGACGCCGATTGTAGTTTCGGTACTATTTGCGCAGTAGACGTTACGGGTATACAAAAATGTATCAGTCCTTGTGAAACCGTAGCGTGCGGACCTAACGAAATGTGTCAATTAGACGTAGGAGGACATCCGACTTGCGCATGTCGCGAAGAATATATATGGAACCCGGTGACTTCGGTTTGCGAAAAACCTTCAATTTCCGATTGTAAATCTGACGATGACTGTAAACCCGTAGAAGCTTGCCAACCAGATGCTATCGGAATCCTCAAATGTACTCACGCATGCACTCACTTTACTTGCGGGGAAAACGCAGCTTGTGTAGCCGAATCACATAAAGCGCAATGTCAATGCTTGGACGGTTATACGGGTAATCCCAATGATCGAGATGGTTGCGTACCTCTTCTACAAAATAAATGCTTCACGGATACACAATGCCCCGAACAAGAAACTTGTAAGAAACACTCCGAACATAATGTACTGATGTGTATACCGGCTTGCCAACAAATCACCTGCGGTCCAAATGCTATTTGCGTTGTTAACAATCACGTACCACAATGTCAGTGTCCGACAGGACAGTACGCAGGTGATCCTAACGATCTTAGCAAAGGTTGTAATCTAGTACCGTGCGTCTACAACATCGACTGTTTACCGACGCAATTATGCAACCGAATGACACATAGCTGCACTTACATATGCGACGAGGAATCTTGTGGAACTAACGCAGTATGTATAGCTGAAAATCACAAAGCTACTTGTCAATGTCCACCGAGTACTACCCCCAATCCTACAGCTGATATAGAATGCGTTACAATTGACGTCTGTAAACCAAATCCCTGTCACTCCAGCGCAATATGTAGACCGACAGCTGGAGGATATAGTTGCTCTTGTCCACCAGGTACTATTGGAGAACCGAACGTATCCGGTTGTAAAAAAGAAGGTACTTGCTTAAAAGAAGATAATGAGTGTCCACCAACATCTGTATGCAAAAATGGTAAATGTATTAATCCTTGTGAAGATACTACTTGCGGTCCCAATAGCGTTTGTTCTGTCGAAAACCATCAAGTCGTGTGCACTTGCTTAGCTAAATATATTCCAGCTAAAGATGGTTGCGTACGTATTTCTACATCTTGTGATAACGACAACGATTGTGGCGAAGAAGTTTGTATCAATAATCAATGCAGGGCGATTTGTAGGAGCAACAAAGATTGTTTAGTAGGGGAAACTTGTTATCACAACACCTGCGTAGTGAGTTGTACGGATCATAGTCAATGTTCCATAGATCAAGCGTGTGTTAACAATACTTGCATCATCGGTTGTCGTAGCAATAAAAACTGTCAATCGAAACATGCTTGCATTAACAATAAATGCCAAGATCCCTGCGAAAAAACTGATACTTGCGGACCGAATTCGATCTGTTCCTGTCAAGATCACAAAACTATATGTAAATGTCCCGAAGGATTCGAGGGAAACCCAACACCTCAACAAGGATGCATCAGAATACCGTCTATTTGCCAACAAGATTCTCAGTGTGCGAAAGATCACGTTTGCTCTCGCAACCAATGCGGATTATCTTGTAATAACAATAAACAATGCGCAGTAGGGGAAAGATGTTACGAAAATATCTGCGCAAAAGTATGCTACAGTGACTCAAATTGTTTACAAGGAGAAATTTGTCGTAACGGAGTTTGTCTACCCGGTTGTATACTAGATAAAGATTGTCGACAATCGCAAGTTTGTATACAAGATCAATGTAAATGTCCTCCTGGATTTATAGAATCAATAAACGGTTGCACAGATATAGACGAATGTAAAAATCATCCTTGCCACGATACTGCAATTTGTAAAAATTCGCCCGGATCATTTTCGTGTACGTGTCCAGAAAATAAAGTCGGTAATCCGCTAGAAGATCCAGGATGCACGGAAGCGGCTCAATGCAGACGTGATTCGCAATGCGAAGAAAATTTAGTTTGTAAAAAAGGGAAATGTATAGATCCGTGCGATAACAACCGCTGTGGACAGAGCGCTATTTGCAACGTGACCAAGCATAAAATTTCTTGTACTTGTCCACCGAAACATCTTGGAGATCCGTACGATTCGAACCTAGGCTGCTTTAAAGTGGAATGTACTAAAGATAACGATTGCGAATCACATCAATTTTGCGATGAACATTCCAATAAATGCGTCACAACCTGTGACGTGGTTAATTGCGGTAAAGGAACCTGCTCGAGTGAAGATCACAAGGCTTTATGTACTTGTTTACCGGGTTACGCATTTAACAAAGATAAATGTGAAGATTTAAACGAATGCGCTGTCTCAAATCCTTGTCACTCGACCGCTACTTGTATTAATACAGACGGAGGATTTACTTGCGTTTGCGCGGAAGGTTTAGTAGGAGATCCATCAACGACAGGTTGCCGTAAACCCGGTGAATGTTCCGTAGACTCAGATTGTCCGACTTTAGCAGCTTGTATCAATGATAAATGTAAAAACCCTTGCGAAATTCCCGGTATATGTGGATTGAATGCGGAATGTATTCCTATTGGACATGTAGCAACCTGCAAATGTCCTCCGCGCACTAAAGAAGATGCTAATCACAATTGTATATCTATAGAATGTTTGGACAACAACGATTGTGCGCAAGATAAGGCTTGCATCGAAACGAAATGTCAAAATCCTTGTACTGTACCGAATGTTTGCGGCGAAAAAGCGGTATGCGTACCAAACAACCATGTCAGTATATGCGCTTGTCAACCGGGTACTACAGGTGATCCTCGACTCGGTTGTGTATCCCTACAATACTGTGGAGAAGATAAACAATGTCCTTCCGGACTCAAATGCTACAACGGACTTTGTATGTCGATTTGTACGAACGTAAGAGAATGTATACAAGATCAACTATGTATACAAGGTATCTGTCAACCAACTTGTCAAACTAATTCCTCTTGTCCTGATTATCAATTCTGTTCGAACAACGTTTGTGTTCAAGAGCAAAAATGTAAAAACAACCCCGATTGCGGTAGCGAAGAAAAATGTGTAACTGATTCTTTAGGTAGGAGTGAATGTATTGACGCATGCGCAGGTGTTCTTTGCGGAAGAAACGCCGAATGTACATCCAAAAACCACAAAGCTTCTTGTCATTGCAAAACTGGATTCAAAGGAAATCCCAACGACGATAAAATCGGTTGTCAAGAGATCGAATGCGAAACCAGTGATCAATGTTCGAACGACAAACTTTGCGATCAATACATGTGTAAAATCGCGTGTTTGGTAAACAATCCTTGCGGTAAAAATGCCTTATGCTCGGCAGAAAGCCACAAGCAAGTCTGTTACTGCCAACCGGGCTACACCGGAGATCCTATCAAAGGTTGTCACATGATAGATTTTTGTAAAGATAAGCCGTGCGGACCAAACGCCTTATGCTATAACTCCAGAGGATCCTTCAGATGTCAATGCCCACTCGGAACTGTCGGAGATGCTTACAACAACGGTTGTAATCCTCCTGTTGAGTGTAACAGAGATTCTGATTGTCCGGTAAAAACGAAATGCGACAAAACCAACGGTATCCACAAGTGTAAAGACGTATGCGACAAAAAAATATGCGGTTCGAACGCTGAATGCGTAGCACTAGATCACGCTGGCTATTGTACTTGTAGAAACGGTTACCAGGGAAACGCGACCGATCAAAACGTCGGTTGTAAACCTAGGTTGGTTAGCTGTAAAGCAACATCTGACTGTCCGTCAAACAGTTATTGTCACGATGGAGTTTGTAGCCCACCGTGTGAAACTGATCAAGAATGTCAACTCACCGAGAATTGTTTGAAAGGCCAATGTTTGAATCCTTGTTCTTTGTCCGCTTCCTGTGGAATGAACGCTATTTGTAAAATGGAGAATCATATCAAAGCTTGTAGCTGTCCGGTTGGATTTACTGGAAAAGCAGACGTGGAATGCGTGAGACGTAAGTCATAAATTTTCTATTGCTTATAAAATTTTTAACTTCATAAATTCAATTTAATTCCCATTTTTCTTTTAGTTCCAGTTTCGTGTTCTACGAACAAAGATTGCTCCAACATCACAATTTGCAAAGAAAACATGTGTACGCTACAATGCAAAGCCGACAACGATTGCGCTTTTAACGAAAAATGTCTTAAAGGAAACTGCCAATTAACCTGTAGAGTAGACAACGATTGTTTCCTAGGCCACATTTGCGTCGGCAATATGTGCTTACACGGTTGCCACAACGACGACGACTGCACCAGCAGTGAATCTTGTAGAAATAACAAATGTATAGATCCTTGCAAAGAGAACCCATGCGGTCCGAACGCGGTTTGTTCAGTTTCTGATCACCGGGCGATGTGCTCTTGCGGAAAAGGTTTAGTACCAAATCCTTCGGCTACCATCGGTTGTGTTAGAGCCCCACCGCAAATTTGTAGAGAAAATCGTGAATGTCCTACAGGAAACGCTTGCATAGAAAGATCTTGTCGATTGGTCTGTTCTTCGGATAACAATTGCTTGGGTAACGAAAAGTGCGAAGCGTCAACGAAAGTATGTAAACCGATTTGCAGACAAGACGCTGATTGTAGTAACGATGAAATCTGCGACGGTTTGGTCTGTGTAGTAGGATGTAGAAGCGATACAAAATGCCCTTCGGATCAAGCTTGTATCAACGGAAAATGCGTTGATTTATGCGCCGCACCTACAGCATGCGGAATCAACGCTGAATGCGCTATAATTGATCATAAGAAAATCTGCAGTTGTCCTCCACCTCTTACTGGTGATCCTTTGGATGGATGCAAACATACAGTGAAACTATGTGAAGGAAATAGTGATTGTACCAAAGGAAATGTTTGTCATGGAGGAATATGTCACACAAGCTGTAAACTGTAAGTTAATATTTATATTTCTCTCAACTTACTTAAGCAGTTAGTTTAAACAATGATACACACCTAACCACCGCTTTTATTAATTCAAATTTGACAAACTGTCAACTCTATTAGGTCGTCTATTAGTGACTGGATCAATTCGTATTTTTGTTTTTATGGAAATTTTGTATACTATGAAAATTAATGTATTTTACTTGGTTTTTCAGGGATCATAATTGTTTAGCTAACGAAAAATGTATAAGAGGTGTTTGCAAAACCATTTGTAATTCTGACACGGCTTGTAATGCCAATCACATTTGCGAGAATAGAATATGCGAGATTGGATGTCGTAGCGATAGCGTTTGTTCACCTGACAAGGCTTGCATCGACAACAAATGTCAAAGTGAGTAGATGAAAATGCATTTAACGATCAAAATCCTTACTTTTATAATTCCAGATCCTTGCGAAAAAACAACGACGTGCGGAGTTTGCGCGCAATGTCTAGTAAATAACCACGTAGCTCAATGCAGTTGTCCCGTTAACTTTTTAGGCAACCCGCAAAAATCTTGCTCGCAACCAGCGATCAAATGTAACTCCGATTGCGAATGTGACGAAGTGGGCGGTTATTGCACAAAACGGTGTTCGACAAAGGAAGATTGCGCGTGCGGAGAATCATGCGTGAATAAGAAATGTCGCAATAAATGTTCCGCTTCAACGCCCTGCGCGCAAGGTCAAATATGCACGAGAGGCGCTTGTCTACCGGGATGCAGATCCAGCAACGATTGCCCGAATTCTGAGATCTGTAATAACAGAAAATGCGAAAATCCTTGTAACGCGAACGCTTGCGGAAAGAACGCTGTTTGCACATCGGCGGATCATAGAAAAGTATGTCTCTGCCCCGACGGTTACAAAGGAGATCCAAACAGATCCTGTAAACCTTTCGAATGTCGAAAAGATTCCGATTGCGAATCGAACAAAAAATGCGGCGAAGACGGCGCTTGTAGGAATCCGTGCTTAGAGAAAAACGCTTGTGGAATAAACGCTCAATGTAGAGTAGTTGACCGACAACCACTTTGTACTTGCCCGCCCGGTTACCTCGGCAATGCACTTATCGAATGTAAACAAGGTCGTACCGAAGAATGTTTAAAGAACCCCTGCGGACCGAACGCCAAATGTAGGGAAAAAGAAGACGGAGGATTCGAATGTGTATGTTCGACTGGATGTATAGGGGACGCTTACAGGGGATGCGTTTGCGAAGGACAATTGGTTAATTTATGTAAAAATAAATTATGCGGCGCCGGGGCTTTATGTAGAGTAGTTAATGGTAAAGACGCTCAATGTTATTGTCCACAAAATAAACCGGCCGGTGATCCCACGATCGAATGTAAGTAGCATATTTTGTCTTTTAAGGCCGCTTGACATCATGCAAGACAACGTACAAGAAATTGCCTGCAATTTCTTAAAGGCCGCTTGACATGACGTTCTATGAAATGCAAGACGCAATATTTCATTCAAGATCTTGCCATTATCAGTTTTGTACCATTTTTATTGCGTGCAAGTTGTAATCCAATTACTGAGAGATCAGCTAAAGCTTTTTATTATTTTCATTGTTAAACTAGATATAAAACATATAAAATTTGAGGTTAGGAATTTCTTTATTTTTATTGTTTGCGTGCAATTTCTTGCACGTTGCATTGCATTATGTCAAGCAGCCTTTAATAATGAAATGTCATTTCGGAATAACCAACTTATCCACAAAAAATACTGAATTTGTTTTCTAAAATATCAACGAATATCTTTAAGATAATATCCATTTCGTTTTGATTTATATACAGACAACAAATCAATTTTGTATATTTCATTGAAGTTGCTATTATTACAATTGATGCTTCTTTATTGGAAACAAGCTTCACCATATTTCTATTAGCTTTTTCTATTGGAGCTTCTCTACATTCACTACACCTTTGTTAATTACTCGAATGGAAATCTTTAGTCGATGTCGAACATTTTCCTTATGAGACAATCTCGCTGGGATGAACACTTCGTGAGCATTCGAATAAAGAATATCGGAGTAGTAGGTTTTGTGTAGATTAATATGGACATCAAACAGAAGCGTTTAGGTATACGAGTCGTCCGAGATCAAAATTATACTACCAACTTCTCTGGATATAATATTTATCAATCCGCTGAAACGAAAAGCTGTAGCATACATGTCTATCTCAGCTCAAAAGGAAGGCATACATCTTCCAGGCGGATGTACAATCTTATTCTCTTTAAGTCTATCTATTTGTTATGTAGTTCCTCTATCCAATTTCTATCCCAGTTTTTGAAGCTTATACATTTAGCTTCTAGATATTTAGCTTCTTTTGTCTGGGTTGTCTTTCATGTAAAACAAGATTGGGCTCGAATTATCTGGTGTTAACAAGCTTTGATTGCTCTTAGATAAGTATTATAAGATCAAAGCGACAAAATTCCGAATAACCATCTGCGAATAATGTCAGGTATTACTGATGCAAAGGATTCAATTACAGAGTTAATATAGAACTGGGATAGCCACGGATGGACGTTGGACAAAAAATCTTTTGGAGTACAGGCTTAGTCAAACCGCGCATTGTAGTAGAGGACGTCCACCAACGAGATGATTTAATGATATTAAGAAGATGCAATAAAATGGGATGAATGAGACAAGGATGGATTTGAAGCAGTAGTATTAGATGACTAGAAATAGGATGATACTTTCCGCCTTCTCTCCTTATTTGATTTCTTTTGAGATGGTTCCTTTCCGTTCGGTTGGTCTAAATATTTCGTTAGGGTAAAGTGTGTTTTATCTAGTATTTATATCATTCCAATATTTAATTTCGTTCATGATTCCATCGGTGTCTATACCTTTTGAGTGATTTGATGTTGAAGAAGCTTCGAGAATTGCTGGCAATATTTCTCAATTTTCTTCCATTACTCTAACATTCACACTTTAGTTGAGTGTGAATTATGATCCTAAATATTTTCTCGCTATTTTGTAATATTTCAGGTTCTATTGAGAAAACAACTCCAGATTGTCGTACTGAAGGTTGTGGCAAAAATTCGGAATGTATTCGAGAGAATGCATTCTTCGTTTGCCGTTGTTTGCCAGGATATTCAGGTAGTCCTGACAAAGGATGTAAGCGGGGTAAGTGGGGCAGACAGGAAAACAAATTAAAGAAGAAATTTTTACATATTTTTTTATATTTGTATACAGTACATAGGCTTTTTATCACTCAAAATATTGAAAAAGTACGCCTTTTAGTCTGTTTATAAAGAGAATAACCAGCCGCTTATTATTTATTTGATTATACAAGACGAAAATTATTTTTAGGAATATAGCGTGTGTTATGTTGAAAAATCCATCGTTCGTTTTTTTTTTCATTTTATAGCAGACTTGGTTATTTTCTTACGTATAATACACAAAAAACCGTTTTGTACAAACCTTGATACTCTGCACGTTATTTGTGTTGTTTTTTTTTGTGTGTTGCTATAGAGTATTATTGGTCAAGGTACTTAGAAGGATGTGGCACGTATCTAAAGAATAAACGTCACATTCCAGTTATTCATTTGAATAAAATATTGTAAAGATATATTCAATTTTTGGTATTTTCTACAGCCTCTGATATATGGAATGCAATGGAAATTCGTACTACGATATTTAACATTCGATTCAATAATAAAAAAAATTAACGCGAGACCCGATAAAATTATCTGCTACGATCTTTAACAAACCCCTAACTTCATTTTTTATTTGATTATAAAATTATTTTGTTTAAATTGTAATGAATCCAATGTGTCAAAAATATAATGACAGTTAATTAATTTAAACCAACATCTTTTATCATTTGTGTGGACTTTGGTTCTATCCTTTGTTTCCTGTTCAGCTGTCTCCAGTTCAGTTCTCTATTTTCCAGGTTATTCTTCTCTTTTTTCTTTGACAGATGACATATGTCACACCTCAACTGTTTTGTGTCCCTTCATCCTTCGTCCAAATTTGCACTGCAAAACTGTCTTTTGCAACTGATATTGGAAGAACTTATACTACATTGTTCATATAAATATGATGGGAAATTAAAATAAATAATAGTGACATGCACCTAAATTAATCAAATCATCCTTTTCTTCCATTAGTTATAATGTATACAGCCACTTACAGAAACTTATAAGAGAAGAATAATTAATTGAGATTTCACTTTTTATTGAACAGTTCTTCTCTTGGTCTCAAAAAATATTAGGGTCGATTCGTTTTTTTAGTTTTAAGCTAAGCAGCAGTTTCGTTTCTATTAGATACAGTAGCTTGCATTCCATAAATCACGGGAGCGAAAAACGCCTTCGATACTTTCATCTAATTGTGCTACAGCCTTATTGAAGATACCTACCCTGTAAATATAGTACTAGAATTGTTTGTCTCGTCATGTGGAATGTACACTTTTTATACGGTTCCAATCTGCCTGTCACATGATCCTAAATAAAAATGCTTCCCATCACCCGTCATATTTCACAATATTACACATTCCACGCAACTGATTGATTTTTAAAATAATTTGTATTCGAAAAATTGCAATATGATTTTATATGAGCACCAGCAGCGCAAAGTCGATAGCGCAGCGGGTATGATGATGTGTCAGATTGGGAACTATACTTCAGTTGACGAAATTTGGTGAGACTGCTTACCATATTTATTACCCGCACCAATGTACCATACCATCTATTTAGGAAAGTATGTACCACACACAAAGGTGCACCAAATATCGTAAAAAGAAGTATACTATAGAATTCAGATCTAGTAAACTATTTTGAAAAAATCGAAGTGTCATTCGAAAATAATCATGTCTTAGATGTTCCTATACAGGGTGTTTCTATAATCGAGCGACAACGCTTTACCACGGAGAGATCTCAATAAATGATTCATCTTAATATAGAAATAGGGTGTTAAAAATTTTAAATCAAAAATTTACCATAAATCAAGAGCGCCCTTAAATTCTTTTTGCAAATTTTGTGAACAATATGCTTCCTAATAAAGAAATATTTTGACATAAATAAACTTAATAAAATTTAACCAGTTGTCACTTTTATCCCCCTATTTTTTACACAACTGGAGCAAATTCTTTTTTAATTTTGTTTTGAATTGTTTGATTATTTTAAGTTAAAAAACTAATAACCTTTTATGAAACTAAAATGAACGGTGTCACTTTTGGGATGAAGAAAATACGCGCAATTTGTTCGTGAAAGCGGATTTTAGTCTAAATATTCGGTTAATCTGTGGGTGGGTACGGTTGGAAATTGCTTAATCGGGTCTTACAGTTTACCAAATAAATTAAATGGAGCAAATTATACGCGATTTCTGGAATAAATGTTGGATGAATTGTTGGAGAATGTACCGTTAAATATTAGACAACACATGGGCATCTGTTCATTTTGCTGCAGCGGCAAGAAATTACTTAAACAGACGTTTTAGAAAAAGCTGGAAGGGCCCGGCCTCCAAGATCACCTGACTTAAATCCTATCGATTTTTTTATATGGGGCTATATGAAGTCCTTAGTATACGAAACAATAATCGAATCAAAGCAAGATCTAATAGCTAGAATTCAAGCTGCGACACAAATAATTCAATCCCATCGAGGTTTATTCTCAAAGACACGTTTTTTAATGACAAAACGGTGTAAAAAGTATATTTAAGTAAGCGGCTAACAGTTTGAATAACTACTGTAACTTTGTCAATTTTGTTATTATTGAAATACAGTGTTGTTTAAAATTAATTTGTGCTATTATTATTTTTATTTTAATTGCCAATTTTGTTATTATTTTGATACATTTTTGTTTGAAATTGAGATTAAGAATAATTTTTATTTGTTTTGAACTACTTACGCTTAATCATCATTCGAAATTAAATGAATAATTAATTAATTTGTTAAATTACTTACTTGCTTGCAGACTTTTTAGAGACAAATTTCTACACTACACCATTAATTTTAGCTCCATAAAAGATTATTAGTTTTTTAACTAAAAAAATCAGGCAATTTAAAACAAAATTAAAAAATAATTCCGCTCCAGTGGGGTAAAAAATAGGGAGATAAAAATGTCACCTAACCTTGACTGGGCGCCACTTCTTAAATTTTTCCAATGTCTGTTTATGTCAAAATATTACTTTATTAAGGAGCGTATCATTCACCAAATTTGAAAGAAGTATTTAAAGGAGTTCTTGATTTATGGCAAATTTTTGATCTTTAATATCTCAGCAACTAGCCCCCGTAAGGCCTCATTTATTGAGATCTCTCTGTGGTAAAACGTTATCGGTCGAATACAGAAACATCCTATAAATATATTCTTGATTTTAGGTCTATTCTGTTAAATGATGGTTTTTTATATGGTTTGATGTTTCGAACTTATTATCTGTTTTAACCATACACAGATTCTCAACTAAATTGGAATTCCTGGAACCGTTTGTGAGATTCATACTGAACACACTATTTATTTATAGCACTACACCAACACTCACAATTTCACTGTATGACGCGCGTTTTGTTATCCAAGTTACCTTCTTCAGAGCCTTCAGACTGAAGGTAAACTAAAACCATTTTAGTTTACTTTAGTTCCTGGAAATTATGTGTAAATATTCGTATGAATATATGAATTGATGTATTAACCAATGAATAAATTTCTATTTCTATTTTATAAATAATAAAAATAATTGAAATGATTTCATCTTTTTTCTCGTATATTTAAATTTGATTTTAAACAGAAAATTCTATTGTACTTTGATAATCAGATCGGAACGTCAAAAAATATTTCCATTACAAAAACCTATAAAATATTGAAGGTCTAAAATCAAAAACACAAGTCTACTCAAAAAAGTATTAATATCTAGAAATTTTAATTCAGTTTTATACATAATAAGAAGCTTATTTCAAAACTAAAGTCCGTTTGATCATACAAAATTAGTAAAAAACAGTGCTTTTCCACATCAAGAAATTAACAAAAAAAAAATAGTCACTTGGTGCGAGATCTGGAATATATCAGAAAACTATTGGTCGATAATCTTATACACTACAGTACGAGAAACATCCAGCCATTTATCACCATCTACTGGTAGATCTCGTTTCAGTAATTTAACGATATCAACTGTCTGCTATTTGAATTTTCTAGCTACAAAATTGTAATTATAAAGATTCACTACAAGTATATTATCCATTACAATCTAGATTCACTTCATAGTTAATAGGACTTGTTTTGAGATTTACGGTTTGGATGTTTTCATAAAATGTTACTAAAAGTTTATGAGATATTTTTGATATTTTTCAAAGAAAAATTAGCAAATTAAACGATTTTATATTTATTATTAACACTTGTCCTATATCTGAATTCTGTAGGATGAAAGGAGCATTCTCACATTGATTATTGTATATTAGCATTTTTGTCTATAGTTACCCTAAAAATCTACAAAGCTATAGATGCTTGTAAATACTGCCGCTTTGTACGGTCATGTTGAGATGGCCTCTTTCATTTCTCTCCATCTTTCTGACTATCTTTGTCACGCCCGCATGCGAATGTATTGTGCATCCTTTTCTACGGTTTTGTTTTCTTATAAAAAATTGCTTTCTTTTCTTGCCCACCTCGATGTAGCTGCTGAATGTAACAGCGACTTAGAATGCCCTCAAGATAAAGCTTGCCTCAACTTCCAATGTGTTAATCCTTGTACTTTGAGAGGAGCCTGCGGTTTGAACGCCCTCTGCGAGACCATACTACACAGACCGAGATGTTCATGTCCGGAATGCTACAATGGTATCGCTAGTACAGCTTGTCATCCGGACGAAAAATGTTTGCAAGTAAACGGAAGACCCAACAAGATTCACTGTTTGTCCAATAATGACTGTTCAGATAATTTAGCTTGTGAAATAGCTACAGGAGAATGTATAGATCCTTGTGAAAATAAAGCCTTCAAATGTAGAGGAAATAAAAAGTGCGAAGTACACCATCATAGACCGACGTGTGTGTGTAAGAAAGGTTTTCTGGTAAACGATAAAGGCGAGATTTCTTGCGCACCCGACGATACTGAATGCTATCAAGACAGCCATTGTTCAGACAAGAAAGCGTGCATCGAAGGTATCTGTCAAAATCCGTGTACGGCAACGACCAAATCGCCATGCCCACCAGAAAAAAGTTGCGATGTATCGAACCACAAACCGGTGTGTATCTGCTTAAAGAATTGTACACCTTCACTATCCATTTGTCTGAGAGATAATGGATGTCCTGCAGATCAAAGTTGCAGAGCTTTTAGATGCGAAGATCCCTGCAAAACTGCCAATTGCCCGGAAAATACTCCGTGCTTCGTGGAAGATCACAAACCAAAATGCCAGTACTGTCCTCCAGGTTATAAAACAGATCCTAAATATGGATGCGTTAAAGGTAAACACTCATTCTGGGTTCAGATTTTCTTCTAGTGCTGTGCTGCGACAACATTATATCGGCTTTCGGGTTTTATTTTACTTTTTTGAGTGTATGCGCAGTAAACTCTTCATGCTACATCGGTTTACCTTTTTACAACGTCTTGAACTTTTACTTTTTTGAACTTTAAACAAACAAAATTAAACAATTTCTCTATTTCTTTTTATAATGGATTAACATTTGTTTAGCTCTAACCCGAAATATCATTCGAACGGATCCTGTAACAAGGTAAACGTTTTGGGACTGCTGGACATCCATCAAAAATGCATGGTTCAGGTAGCACTTGAACTTTTCGAATATTTCGATTTGCTTGAACCATAAACAGAAAGCTTTAAATTATGTAATTCTATTTTTATTCCAAACAAAAAAAAACATTCACGTCAATTCCTACAAATATTTTATTTTCTTTATAATTCGATAAAAAACTTTTATACAAAATTGTATACCAAATGTAGTATTCTTAAATTATTAATTATCAATGTCTGTGTTTATTGGGAAGAAATGCATAATATAAAGCTCCATTTAACGGCTTACAAATTCAATTGCTGTTCTTCAATCAACGAATTGAACGTGAAACTACAAGATCATTTGTTTTGCTTTATTTATCCATGGTTAATTGATTTGTTACCTCAATTTAGCTAGTTTTTGAAGAAAAAAGAAACCTGGAAACATAGGAGAGTCCAGAAATATAACGGATATTTGGAAAATTGCATGGGATCATCGTTTATCATTCGATAAATATTCTAATCGTCAAATGCTTGTATAAATTGTATATATATTTCATTTCCTTGGTGATGGGAAGCTGGTGGTATTCGTTTTGTTAGATATAGTAGTACTATTAGATCGCTTTTAGATTTTTTTTTTTATTATATATTATACCTTGAAACAACGTCATTGTTTATAAAGCGTAATATACATACTAATGAATATACAATTATAGATGAAAACAAAAATTACGCTCAATTGACTTAGCTGGTTATATACTATTTTATTAAGAGACAGAAAGAAGTAATACTACATAGTACTGATTTAGCAGAAGTAGATTTTGTTTGCTGATATCAATTGGAAATTTATTAAAAAAACAAAGTGTTTTAAACTAAAAAGACAACAAAAGATAATAGAAGACAACAAAAGACAACAAAAGACAACAAAAGACAACAAAAGACAACAAAAGACAACAAAAGACAACAAAAGACAACAAAAGACAACAAAAGACAACAAAAGACAACAAAAGACAACAAAAGACAACAAAAGACAACAAAAGACAACAAAAGACAACAAAAGACAACAAAAGACAACAAAAGACAACAAAAGACAACAAAAGACAACAAAAGACAACAAAAGACAACAAAAGACAACAAAAGACAACAAAAGACAACAAAAGACAACAAAAGACAACAAAAGACAACAAAAGACAACAAAAGACAACAAAAGACAACAAAAGACAACAAAAGACAACAAAAGATAACAGAAGGCAACAAAAAATGACAGATGTCAATTCAACTAATGAGTGTAACTTCATGGGCGAATTATATATGCTAAATATACAACTGCAAATTAATAATTTCATATCATATTTATTTGTTAAAATTTAAATATTACAAAACTGTCTATGTGATCAGCTTGAAGTCATTAAATGATCTTCGACCACACTATCATCTTTTGAAACTAACTCAAAATGAAAAATTTAAATAAAATAAATTTAATAAGGAAAATCTTAGGCGTGACCTGTCGATTTTTACAGTTTTGAAAGATGATATGTAAAACTATTCACAGTAACTTACAGATTTATTTTATTGTATTTTATATTGTTATTTAGATGTTCAATGCCGCTCACATGATGAGTGTACTTCGCAGCTAGCGTGTATAAACAAAAAATGTCAAAACCCTTGCGCCGTATCGAACCCGTGTACGCAGTCACATGACTGTAAAGTACAAGACCATCAACCAGTATGTGTTAAAGGTAATATATATTAAAAATCTCCAACGTAATAAATTACAATCAATTTGCGTGTATTACCCAAATAAAATGGATTTATACGTCTATCTATTTTTCAGTATGCCAGTGCCAAAGGAATGAAGATTGTGGAAATGTTAACTTCCAATGTGACGGCTGTCAATGCGTGCCGGGTAAATATTGTTATGTTTACAAGATGAATCTGAAATCATCTTAATCTAAATCTATTATCTGGCTATAAGCCAGGAAAACATTGAGTCACGTTTATCTCAAAATCTTCTCAAAGAGAACATTGCAAATATTCCTCTTCTAGATTGATCAAAAGAGAACTAGTACATTACCGTTACTATCAACTAAAAACCAAAAATTTGAGTATCTTGATGACTATTTTAGAATTCATTCTTATTTCAGGAGAACCTAGAATACCCCTATGTACACACTGTCCGCCGGGTTTATCATGTGACCCTATAACAGGAGCGTGCCTTGAGGGTAAGTATTCATTATATTTTTTATTCGATCATCATGTGTTGCTGTTTTTATTATCGCTACCTATCCAAAAACCTAATCCTACCACGTGGAAATAAATGGATAATCGTGCCGCTAGGGGTAAGCTTCTTCTAAAATGTTTAAATCTGAAATGGTATTTTTAAAAATGATTTTATCTGTTGCAGCTTATTATCATCTAACTGTATATTTTTATCTAACCGATATGGTGGTTCATTGTAAATTATTTGTAAAAATGGCAACACAGTTTTTAAATATTTGTGACTAAGCAAAGCGATTTTCATCGTA
This sequence comes from Diorhabda carinulata, assembly GCF_026250575.1. Taxonomy (NCBI): domain Eukaryota; kingdom Metazoa; phylum Arthropoda; class Insecta; order Coleoptera; family Chrysomelidae; genus Diorhabda; species Diorhabda carinulata. The sequence continues at coordinate 17,874,333 of NC_079472.1, forward strand.
TTCTAATATACTCTTATTTTTCGGGGTTTTCCTTTAATCCGAGGGATAGCAGGTTATTTTTGACAGTTAATAAAATTGACAACGTTCAACGCTTTATTTGTAATTTCACTTCTTTATTTCGATGACTAAAATTAATAAATAAATTGTCAAAAATGTTCAAAACTATCTCTTAGTAAGTAGAAGTTGAATAATTTCTTGAATGTATATACCTCTGTAAATTATTGTGAAAAGTTTGGTTGTGGTTTTGCTATGACATTGCATGCACTAAACCATTTCATCCCAACACGATACCAGTAATGTTGTAAATATTAGGTACTAACTGATATTTTGTTGTTTTTTAAAATAACAGATATGGTGACCACACCCGCCCCACTAACCGAAACACAAAATGTGACTTTTTCACAAATAACAAACGCTACTACCTCTACTACCAATCTAACATTTACCCAGCCTGGCATAACAAACACCGAGGAAATTATCGCAACATATACAACTACGTATCAACCAATCGAATCGCGAACATTCCCAGAAGAGATGGAAACTACCACAGGAAAAGTTGTTATGTATCCCGAAACTACTACGACAAGTACTTATGAAGAAATATCTACTGAAAAACCATCAATTCTAACGAGTATTTATACTACTTTAACATCTATATTTACTACTACTGAAAAGAGTATTACCCCTCCAGTTACTACCGCTAATGAGGAAACTACTGAAGGAAGTTCACGTGGAGAACTTGAAATTACCACCGAAGCAATGACATTCGGAACAGAAAAAGGATCCAATTTAACAACATTGGGTCTAAATCAAGAAACTTCTATTGGATATACCTCGTCTCAATTGCCTGAAATATCTACAATACGCCTGACTGAGACAACTCGGGAAGAATATACACCGGAGGAATCGCCAAAAACGGAGGTGACTCAAGACAATGGAATAACCAATGACGTGAACACGACATCAGGAAGAGAATATACAACGAAAGAATATGTTGGAACAACAACGATAAGTCTAGAAACGTCATCTGCTGAACAGACTCAAGGTACTGAGACGCCAAGAGGCGTGGAGATGACAACAGAAGTAGAATATACAAAGATGCAATCGCCACAGACAACGACGATAGGTCTAGAAACGTCTTCAGCTGAGCAGACTCAGGGTACTGAACAGACTCAAGGTACTGAGACGCCAAGAGGCGTGGAGATGACAACAGAAGAAGAATATACAACAAAGCAATCGCCTCAAAAGACAACGATAGGTATAGAAACATCTTCAGCTGAACAGACTCAGGGTACTGAGACGCCAAGAGGCGTGGAGATGACAACAGAAGGAGAATATACAACAAAGCAATCGCCTCAAAAGACAACGATAGGTATAGAAACATCTTCAGCTGAACAGACTCAGGGTACTGAGACGCCCAGAGGCGTGGAGATGACAACAGAAGGAGAATATACAACAAAGCAATTGCCACAAACAACAGCGACAGGACTAGGAACATTTTCAGCTGAACAGACTCAGGATACTGAGACGCCCAGAGGCGTGGAGATGACAACAGAAGGAGAATATAAAACAAAGCAATTGCCACAAACAACAGCGATAGGACTAGAAACATTTTCAGCTGAACAGACTCAGGATACTGAGACGCCCAGAGGCGTGGAGATGACAACAGAAGGAGAATATAAAACAAAGCAATTGCCACAAACAACAACGATAGGTCTAGAAACATCCACAGCTGAACAGACTCAGGGTACTGAGACGCCCAGAGGCGTGGAGATGACAACAGAAGGAGAATATACAACAAAGCAATTGCCACAAACAACAACGATAATTCTAGAAACATCCACAGCTGAGCAGACTCAGGGCACTGAGACGCCCAGAGGCGTGGAGATGACAACAGAAAGAGAATATACAACAAAGCAATTGCCACAAACAACAGCGATAGGTATAGAAACATCTTCAGCTGAACAGACTCAGAGTACTGAGACGCCCAGAGGCGTGGAGATGACAGCAGAAGGAGAATATACAACAAAGCAATTGCCACAAACAACAACGATAATTCTAGAAACATCTTCAGCTGAACAGACTCGGGGCACTGAGACGACCAAAGGCGTGGAGATGACAACAGAAGGAGAGTATACAACAAAGCAATTGCCACAAACAACAACGATAGGTATAGAAACATCTTCAGCTGAACAGACTCAGAGTACTGAGACGCCCAGAGGCGTGGAGATGACAACAGAAGGAGAATATACAGCGAAGCAATCGCCACAGACAACAACGATAGGTATAGAAACATCTTCAGATGAACAGACTCAGAGTACTGAGACGCCCAGAGGCGTGGAGATGACAACAGAAGGAGAATATACAACGAAGCAATCGCCAGAGACAACAACGATAGGTATAGAAACATCTTCAGCTGAACAGACTCGGGGTACTGAGATGCCCAGAGGCGTGGAGATGACAACAGAAGGAGAATATACAACGAAGCAATCGCCAGAGACAACAACGATAGGTATAGAAACATCTTCAGCTGAACAGACTCAGAGTACTGAGACGCCCAGAGGCGTGGAGATGACAACAGAAGAAGAATATACATCAAAGCAATTGCCACAAACAACAACGATAGGTCTAGAAACATCTTCAGCTGAACAGACTCGGGGCACTGAGACGCCCAGAGGCGTGAAGATGACAACAGAAGGAGAATATACAACGAAGCAATCGCCACAGACAACAACGATAGGTCTAGAAACATCTTTAGCTGGACAGACTCAGGGTACTGAGATGCCCAGTGGCTTGGAAATGACAACAGAAGAAGAATATACAACAAAGCAATTGCCGCAAACAACAACGATAGGTCTAGAAACATCTTCAGCTGAACAGACTCAGGGTACTGAGACGCCCAGAGGCGTGGAGATGGCGACAGAAGGAGAATATACAACAAAGCAATTTCCACAAACAACAACGATAAGTCTAGATACATCCACAGCTGAACAGACTAAGGGTACTGAGACGCCCAGAGGTGTGGAGATGACAACAGAAGGAGAATATACAACAAAGCAATTGCCACAAACAACAACGATAGGTCTAGAAACATCCACAGCTGAACAGACTCAGGGTACTGAGACGCCCAGTGGCGTGTTGATGACAACAGAAGGAGAATATACAACGAAGCAATCGCCACAGACAACAACGATAGGTCTAGAAACATCTTCAGCTGGACAGACTCAGGGTACTGAGATACCCAGTGGCTTGGAAATGACAACAGAAGGAGAATATACAACGAAGCAATTGCCACAAACAACAACGATAGGTCTAGAAACATCTTCAGCTGAACAGACTCGGGGTACTGAGATGCCCAGAGGTGTGGAGATGACAACAGAAGGAGAATATACAACAAAGCAATTGCCACAAACAACAACGATAAGTCTAGAAACATCCTCAGCTGAGCAGACTCAGAGCACTGAGACGCCCAGAGGCGTGTTGATGACAACAGAAGGAGAATATACAACGAAGCAATCGCCACAAACAACAACGATAGGTCTAGAAACATCTTCAGCTGGACAGACTCAGGGTACTGAGATGCCCAGTGGCTTGGAAATGACAACAGAAGGAGAATATACAACGAAGCAATTGCCACAAATAACAACGATAGGTCTAGAAACATCTTCAGCTGAACAGACTCGGGGTACTGAGATGCCCAGAGGCGTGGAGATGACAACAGAAGGAGAATATACAACAAAGCAATTGCCACAAACAACAACGATAAGTCTAGAAACATCCACAGCTGAACAGACTCAGGGTACTGAGACGCCCAGTGGCGTGTTGATGACAACAGAAGGAGAATATACAACGAAGCAATCGCCACAGACAACAACGATAGGTCTAGAAACATCTTCAGCTGGACAGACTCAGGGTACTGAGATGCCCAGTGGCTTGGAAATGACAACAGAAGGAGAATATACAACGAAGCAATTGCCACAAACAACAACGATAGGTCTAGAAACATCTTCAGCTGAACAGACTCGGGGTACTGAGATGCCCAGAGGCGTGGAGATGACAACAGAAGGAGAATATACAACAAAGCAATTGCCACAAACAACAACGATAAGTCTAGAAACATCTTCAGCTGAGCAGACTCAGAGCACTGAGACGCCCAGAGGCGTGTTGATGACAACAGAAGGAGAATATACAACGAAGCAATCGCCACAAACAACAACGATAGGTCTAGAGACATCTTCAGCTGAGCAGGCTCAGGGTACTGAGATGCCCAGAGGCGTGGAGATAACAACAGAAGGAGAATATACAACAAAGCAATTGCCACAAACAACAACGATAGGTCTAGAAACATCTTCAGCTGAACAGACTCGGGGCACTGAGACGCCCAGAGGCGTGGAGATGACAACAGAAGGAGAATATACAACAAAGCAATTGCCACAAACAACAACGATAAGTCTAGATACATCCACAGCTGAGCAGACTCAGGGTACTGAGACGCCCAGAGGCGTGGAGATGACAACAGAAGAAGAATATACAACAAAGCAATTGCCACAAACAACAACGATAGGTCTAGAAACATCCACAGCTGAACAGACTCAGGGTACTGAGACGCCCAGAGGCGTGTTGATGACAACAGAAGGAGAATATACAACGAAGCAATCGCCACAAACAACAACGATAGGTCTAGAAACATCTTCAGCTGAACAGACTCGGGGCACTGAGACGCCCAGAGGCGTGGAGATGACAACAGAAGGAGAATATACAACAAAGCAATTGCCACAAACAACTACGATAAGTCTAGAAACATCCTCAGCTGAGCAGACTCAGGGCACTGAGACGCCCAGAGGCGTGGAGATAACAACAGAAGGAGAATATACAACAAATCAATTGCCACAAACAACAACGATAGGTCTAGAGACATCTTCAGCTGAGCAGACTCAGGGTACTGAGATGCCCAGAGGCGAGGAGATGACAACAGAAGTAGAATATACAACGAAGCAATTGCCACAAACAACAACGATAGGTCTAGAAACATCTTCCGCTGAACAGACTCGGGGCACTGAGACGCCCAGAGGCGTGGAGATTACAACAGAAGGAGAATATACAACGAAGCAATCGCCACAAACAACAACGATAGGTCTAGAAACATCTTCAGCTGAACAGACTCGGGGCACTGAGACGCCCAGAGGCGTGGAGATGACAACAGAAGGAGAATATACAACAAAGCAATTGCCACAAACAACTACGATAAGTCTAGAAACATCCTCAGCTGAGCAGACTCAGGGCACTGAGACGCCCAGAGGCGTGGAGATAACAACAGAAGGAGAATATACAACAAATCAATTGCCACAAACAACAACGATAGGTCTAGAGACATCTTCAGCTGAGCAGACTCAGGGTACTGAGATGCCCAGAGGCGAGGAGATGACAACAGAAGTAGAATATACAACGAAGCAATTGCCACAAACAACAACGATAGGTCTAGAAACATCTTCCGCTGAACAGACTCGGGGCACTGAGACGCCCAGAGGCGTGGAGATTACAACAGAAGGAGAATATACAACAAAGCAATTGCCACAAACAACAACGATAGGTCTAGAGACATCTTCAGCTGAGCAGACTCAGGGTACTGAGATGCCCAGAGGCGTGGAGATGACAACAGAAGGAGAATATACAACAAATCAATTGCCACAAACAACAACGATAGGTCTAGAGACATCTTCAGCTGAGCAGACTCAGGGTACTGAGATGCCCAGAGGCGAGGAGATGACAACAGAAGGAGAATATACAACGAAGCAATTGCCACAAACAACAACGATAGGTCTAGAAACATCTTCAGCTGAACAGACTCGGGGCACTGAGACGCCCAGAGGCGTGGAGATTACAACAGAAGGAGAATATACAACAAAGCAATTGCCACAAACAACAACGATAGGTCTAGAGACATCTTCAGCTGAGCAGACTCAGGGTACTGAGATGCCCAGAGGCGAGGAGATGACAACAGAAGGAGAATATACAACGAAGCAATTGCCACAAACAACAACGATAGGTCTAGAAACATCTTCAGCTGAACAGACTCGGGGCACTGAGACGCCCAGAGGCGTGGAGATTACAACAGAAGGAGAATATACAACAAAGCAATTGCCACAAACAACAACGATAGGTCTAGAGACATCTTCAGCTGAGCAGACTCAGGGTACTGAGATGCCCAGAGGCGTGGAGATGACAACAGAAGGAGAATATACAACAAATCAATTGCCACAAACAACAACGATAGGTCTAGAGACATCTTCAGCTGAGCAGACTCAGGGTACTGAGACGCCCAGAGGCGTGGAGATTACAACAGAAGGAGAATATACAACGAAGCAATCGCCACAGACAACAACGATAGGTCTAGAAACATCTTCAGCTGGACAGACTCAGGGTACTGAGATGCCCAGTGGCTTGGAAATGACAACAGAAGGAGAATATACAACAAAGCAATTGCCGCAAACAACAACGATAGGTCTAGAAACATCTTCAGCTGAACAGACTCAGGGTACTGAGACGCCCAGAGGCGTGGAGATGGCGACAGAAGGAGAATATACAACAAAGCAATTTCCACAAACAACAACGATAAGTCTAGATACATCCACAGCTGAGCAGACTAAGGGTACTGAGACGCCCAGAGGCGTGGAAATGACAACAGAAGGAGAATATACAACAAAGCAATTGCCACAAACAACAAAGATAGGTCTAGAAACATCCACAGCTGAACAGACTCAGGGTACTGAGACGCCCAGAGGCATGTTGATGACAACAGAAGGAGAATATACAACGAAGCAATCGCCACAGACAACAACGATAGGTCTAGAAACATCTTCAGCTGGACAGACTCAGGGTACTGAGGTGCCCAGTGGCTTGGAAATGACAACAGAAGGAGAATATACAACAAAGCATTTGCCACAAACAACAACGATAGGTCTAGAAACATCTTCAGCCGAACAGACTCAGGGTACTGAGACGCCCAGAGGCGTGGAGATGGCAACAGAAGGAGAATATACAACAAAGCACTTGCCACAAACAACAACGATAGGTCTAGAAACATCTTCAGCTGAACAGACTCAGAGTACTGAGACGCTCAGAGGCGTGGAGGTGACAACAGAAGGAGAATATCCAACAAAGCAATTGCCACAAACAACAACGATAAGTCTAGATACATCCACAGCTGAGCAGACTCAGGGTACTGAGACGCCCAGAGGCTTGGAGATGATAACAGAAGGAGAATATGAAACAACGGAAGCAGTCGAACCAACAACAATCGGTCTAAAGACGCCTTCAGTTGAGTTAACTCGAGGAACTGAGACAATTAGAGGCGTAGATATAACAACAGAAGGAGAATATACAACAAAGCAATCGCCACAAACTACAACGATTGGTCTAGAAACATCTTCAGCTGAACAGACTCAAGTTACTAAGACGCCAAGAGGCATGGAGATGACAACAGAAGGAGAATATACAACAAAGCTATCGCCACAATTAACAACGATAGGTCTAGAAACATCTTCAGCTGAACAGACTCAGGGTTCTGAGACGCCGAGAGGCTTGGAGATGATAACAGAAGAAGAATATATAACGAAGCAATCGCCACAGACAACAGTAGGTCTAGAAACATCTACAGCTGAACAGACTCAGGGTACTGAGACGCCCAGAGGCGTGGAGATGACAACAGAAGGAGAATATACAACAAAGCAATTGTCACAAACAACAACGATAGGTCTAGAAACATCTTCTACTGCACAGACTCAGGGTACTGAGACGCCCAGAGGCGTGTTGATGACAACAGAAGGAGAATATACAACAAAGCAATATCCACAAACAACAACGATAGGTCTAGAAACATCTTCTGTTGAACAGACTCAGGGTACTGAGACGCCCAGAGGCTTGGAGATGATAACAGAAGGAGAATATGGATCAACGGAATCTGTCGGAACAACAACAATCCGTCTAGAAACGTATTCAGCTGAACAGACACTAGTTACTGAGATTCCAAGAGGCGTGGAGATGACAACAGAACGAGAATATACAACAAAGCAATCGCCACAATCAACAACGATAGGTCTAGAAACATCTTCAGCTGAACAGACTCAGGGTACTGAGATGCCCAGAGGCTTGGAGATGATAACAGAAGGAGAATATGAAACAACGGAATCTGTCGAACCAACAACGATCAGTCTAAAGATGCCTTCAGTTGATTTGGTTCAAGGAACTGAGGCAACTAGAGGCGTAGATATAACAACAGAAGGAGAATATACAACGAAGCAATCGCCGCAAACAACAACGATAGGTCTAGAAACATCTTCAGCTGAACAGACTCGGGGTACTGAGATGCCCAGAGGCGTGGAGATGACAACAGAAGGAGAATATACAACAAAGCAATTGCCACAAACAACAACGATAAGTCCAGAAACATCTTCAGCTGAACAGACTCGGGGCACTGAGACGCCCAGAGGCGTGGAGATGACAACAGAAGGAGAATATACCACAAAGCAATTGCCACAAACAACTACGATAAGTCTAGAAACATCCTCAGCTGAGCAGACTCAGGGCACTGAGACGCCCAGAGGCGTGGAGATAACAACAGAAGGAGAATATACAACGAATCAATTGCCACAAACAACAACGATAGGTCTAGAAACGTCTTCAAGTGAACAGACTCGGGGTACTGAGACGCCCAGAGGCTTGGAGATGGTAACAGAAGCAGAATATGAAACAACGGAATCTGTCGGAACAACAACGATTGATCTAGAGACGTCTCTAGTTAACCAAACTCAGGAAACTGAAGCAACTAGAGGCATAGAAATGAAAACGGATGGAGAATATCCAACGAAGAAATTGCCACATACAACAACAATAGGTTTTGAGACGTCTTCACCTGGGTTGTCTTTAGGAACATCAGACATAGAGTTATCAACAAAAGGTGAATATGCTACGATAGAATTTGTTGGAACAACAACTGTAAGTGAGGTGATCTCAGAAATACCGGAAGTGTCAACACCCCCCGAAGATAAAGTATTAGTCTATGCTGAAACCACTGCCTCTGAAGATATTGTTACTGTCACTCCTTATTACGTCACAATTCCGTCTAAAGAAATAGAAGAATCAATCACTACTGAAATACAAGTTCAATCAACTACAGGCCAAATAACTACGTACGTCTTTGAAGACACTACAGTCGAACCATTAGAGTTCAGGACTCTACCTGAGGAAATGGATACTGCTACAGAAGGAATTGCTTTTGTTCACCCCGAAACAACTACTGCCCAATTATATATAACAGTAACTCCTGAATATCCATCTATTGAAACATCAATGGTACCTGGTGACTCACAATCAGAAATCATATTGACTAAAGAGCCTTCTACAATAAGTGACATCCATATTACTTCTGTAACGGAACCAATATTAAATCTAACTACTCAAGGACTTAGTCAAATTTCATTGGAAACAACTGATAATGTAACAACTACTGTATATCAACCAACAGAAGTAGAGCTCCCAGAAACCACAGAAATATCTTTAGAAATGACTTCAGGAGCACAACCTATCGAGGCTGAAGTGACAACTACAAGCACAAGTCGACCTTTTATTACTCATGTAACAAAAATATCTGAAAGTGGTGAAGGAGAAGAATCAACTACCTTACAAAGTACTAAATCTTCAGTAGAAGTGATAACAAAAAGCGGCGAAACTACTCTTGGCACTCAGCTCACTGTTTCTCCTCCAGAAAATCAGAAAACTACAAGATCCGAATCTTCAGTAGAAACTACTTTCATATCAACAACTACAGCGAAAACATCTGAAATTACTGAAGAAATTCAATCAGCTACAATTGAGGAAACGACAAGGACACATTCAGATGGATTGACTACGATAACAGGAAGTGAAGAATCTACTTTTGCTACCAAGTCCAGTGCTCCTTCAGAAACCCAAGGAAGTACGTTTGTACCAACCATTACAATGAAAATATCTGAAAGTACGGAAGGTCTCAAGTCAACTAACATAAATAACGAATCAACGTATATAACTGAATCATCTCCTACTGTAACTACCTCACAAAGTACTGAAGCGTCAACGAAACCGAAGACAGAAAGCGAGACAACTACTTCTATCGCCGACTCCAGTACTATTTCATTGCAAAGCCAGGAAACTACTTCTATACCAAGCACTACAATGGAATTATCTAAAAGTACTGACGGAATCAATTCAACTGTCATAAGTGAGGAATCAACGTATGTAACTGAATCATCTCTTACTGTAACTACTTCACAAAGTACTGAAGCTTCAACGAAACCGAAGACAGGAAGCGAAACAACTACTTCTGTCACCGACTTCAGTACTATTTCATTGCAAAGCCAGGAAACTACTTCTATACCAAGCACTACAATGGAATTATCTAAAAGTACTGAAGGAATCAATTCAACTGACATAAGTGAGGAATCAACGTATATAACAGAATCATCTCCTACTGTAACTACCTCACAAAGTACGGAATCTTCAATTGAAACTACTTTTATATCAACCGCTATAGGAGAAACAACTGAATCAACTATCACAAGTGAGAGAACTAGATATGAAACAGAATCTCCTTCACAAACTACTGAAAACGAAGCAACGAGTGAAAAACCAACAACCTTCTTTTATCATTCTACCAGTTGGTTACCAATAACAACAGTAAGATCTGGAAAAGAATTTGTTACCACAGAGTACCCTGCTAAACCATTTTCAGAAATAATGACAATTACAGAAAGTACTGCGACAGAAAGAACTAGTGAACAATTTCTTACAGAATCGTCTACACTAAATGTAACAGAAAGTATTGCAACTACTACGTTTGCAGAAAGTTTGAGTACCATATCCAATTTCACTGCGGAAACAATAACCTCATCATTACCAACCAATGTAGGTAGTACTTCCACAGAGGGATTAGCAAAAACAGCTTCTACCGAAAAAGAAGTATCACATCTTACAACTTCAAAAGTTCAAATATCAACTACGATGGGTAAAGAAGGTAGTACCGAAGAAACCACTATACATGGTGCAGAAGAAACTACAATTAGTGGTAGAGAAATAACTGAAGAAGTAGTAACAACAGACATAACAACACTAGAAGGAAGACACGGCGATTCTGACTTAAAAGAATATACAACTACAGAGTTCTTAACAACATTACCAATAATAACCGTCAAAAATTTAACAGACGTACTTGTAAGCAAGTCAGATAAAGAATGTTGCGATAACAACGATTGCTCAGGAGTAGAGGTGTGCAAATCTAGACGTTGTGTTCATGTTTGTAATATAGGAGGGGTGTGTGCGGAGAACGCAGATTGTATAGCTGTGAATCGCACCGCTGTGTGCTTCTGCCCGGAACAATATTTTGGAGATCCACATAGGATTTGCTTTAAAGGTATACGAAAAGCATTTTCAAAATTGGCAATCCTTTTACGAAGTTTCTAATGACCAGCTACAGTCTGTAAATAATTTTCAGAATGATGAAAAAATAGTATGAACTCTTGACGATCGACTCTTTTGTTAGATGTTGTTTCCAGTGAACCAGTCTTAGTTTAATAACAAATTAAAATTCAAGATTAGGAATTTGATGTTAAAAGTCTCATAACTATCTTTCATCAGCTAATAGTAATGTTTGATAAGTTATTGGAACAAGATGATTGATTTTATTATCGTTATTATCATATAGAATAAATAAATGATAATTTCTAACGTTTTATTCCAAACTACATGTTGTTTATTGATAAATATTTTGTCAGCATCATTTAATTCGATCTTAGATGTAAATCACAATGCGATATCTAAACATTTTTATCATTATGATTCGTCACGTGTAAACAGTCGAAATACGTCAAAATAATAGAACTTTCTTGATGTTATTTCTTCTTCTTCTTCTTTTTCTTCATCATCATCATTAGAATATCATAATGAGGCATTTAAACTACTTAGCTATTAAAGGATGAAATATATTTGACATCAGTGTGAATATTAATTCAATTATCTCAACCAACTATATTGATTTTTAAGTAATAATGTTGAGAAGGTTTTTGAATTAGACGGAAAAGTCCACTGTAAGCAAAGTCGTGGAGTCGGTTTTTTAAGATGTGCGTGAAATAATTTTGAGAAAGAGAAGAAAGCTAAGAAAGAAATAAAGCAAAAACGGCCTCATTTGACTAAAACGAAAGTGTTGTTTCATCAATACAAAGTTTGAATTGCTACTTAATGCACTCTATTCGGCGAATATAGCCACCTCGGATTATTTCCTGGTCCCAGGCTTAAATGACTTAAATGACAGAAATGACTCGGTGGTAAATGAAGAGGTGATGTCGGTAATTAATGCATATTTTGAGAAGCTTGACGATTATTATTATAAAAGGGTATTGAACATCGCTTAAAAAAGTGTATTGAGCTCAAAGAATATTACTTTAAAAAATAAATATATTTTTTTCCAAAATTTTTTCCTTTCTTTTGGGACAATCCTCGTATGTAATGTCTCGTCTTTAGATTATGCTCGAAAAGCTGACAAAATTTCATGAATTATATATATAAAAAGATTATTATATTCAATTCGTATCAAATAGAGTGATAATAATCAGTTCCTATAACTTAATCAAATAATGTATAAAATTACTTGTAAAATAGTAAGAATCCGTATACATTTTTATGTTGGACTTTGTCGGAAAATTTCCGTAATATGTATATAGTTTTGTAATTTTTTTTAATAGTTTTTCAAACTACAGCACATTAAATACCTTAACTAATTTTTTTAAATAAAAAATTCTGCAAATGATCTATAGAAATAAAAATGTTATTCTCAATATACTTCAAAACTCAATAATAAAAATTTCGGATGAAAAACATTTTTCAGAGAGAGTTTGACAATTAAACAAATGGTACTTCTTATCCCAGGATTTCAATACATATTTATAGGATTATATCCAGACCATTTAGGTCCGTCGCCTTGTAGTTTCTCTCCACTTCTTTCGGTCCCTTGCTTTTTATCTCTAAGGTCTTCTTCCACCACTTCTCTCCACTGTTTTTTGGTCTACTTTCATTTCCTCTTGCCCTCTGGTATCTTCCAAGCAACTCCTTTCAAGAATATGCCTTCGTCCATTCGTTCTAAGTGACCTCACCTTCGTTATCTTTTTGTCTTTATAAAAGCGCTGATTGCTGCCTCATTCAAAAGTGTATAAATTTCATAGTTTGATCTTCTCTTCCCTCCTAACTCTATCTGCTTTCCTCTAAAAATTCTTCTTAAGAGTTTTCTCTCCCTGATATCCAATTTCTGTTTTACTTTTATTCGTTATTATCCAAGTTTCCAGAGTCGTAGATCTGGACATCTCTTTCGATGTTAATATCCTTCTAAAACTGCCTGCACAGCTGTTACTTTTGGCAATTCTTAGTTCGATTATTAGTATATGAAATTTTCCATAAACTTTGTTTTGTTATTATTGAAGTAAAGGAATTTCAATACTATTCTTTTAAAATATCTATGCCAAATAAATGATTTCCTGAAACACAATTGCTGTTTGTTGGAGAAAATTTGTCCGAAAAAATTGACCATGATAATTTTGTGAAGCTCGCAAATTTTTGGAAAAAAACTATGAAATATAACTGAAGGTGACTTTATTCAAACGAAAGTAGCTGAAGGAATATTATAATTTGATTCAACGAATTAAAATACAGAAAATATGATAAAAAATCCAATTTTTTGAGTAAGAAAACTTTTATAATGCCTTGCCTAGGAAAACACAAGTTCGAACTACTGAAAGTAGTTTGAATTCAGTCTTTGTTGTTTTACAAACAAATCGATTATCGCATAATATACTGACAACTTGATTTTTGTTTAAACTTAATCTTATGTTGAAATGATAGATCACAAAAAACAATTTGCAAGATCTCTCCGAAAAAGTTCAATTTTGTATAGATCATTTGCAGTTAAATCAACGAATGCATGTACCAATTGATTTTAATCGGTTAAGGTTAGAATCCTATCCTATTTAATTCCCAGATAAATTGAAAAATCAACAATAAAAATAAATAATTTGTAATTAAACATTCCATTTTCCTACACATTCGCTGCGTTGTACAAAAAAAATACAAATCTTCAGATGTGCCAACAATAAACACCTAGTCGAAAATCTTTGATCATATTTGTATATTTCATTCTATGTAGATTGTTAGTTTTCACAATTTTCACTTTATATATTAATATACTTAAAGCGTTTTCGTAGTGGGATTGTGGGAAAATGAAACACCAAAGTGTACTGACTCTAATATATTTCCTAGCTTTCGAATACTTTGTAATCATCGTCTGATAATTAATTAGTTAATAATTGCGGCGTATTAAATTTCGTTATTTCTTTAAATAAACAACAAATTCGTCGATTTAAAAGATCAGTATTCACATTGACACTCGATAAAAATATTAGGGTTATTGATTATAATCAAGCGTCAATTTGAATCGATGTTTTTTAAAAGAAATAACGAAATTTGATACGCCGCTATTCTCAAATTATTAATTCCCGGACGATGAATACATAAGTATCGAAATATATTAGAATTAGTACACTTTAGTGTTTAATTTCACCACAATCCCACTACGGAAACGCTCATAATATACCTGGCAATTCCAATTCACATATTAATGTATAAAAAAGATTGATTGATTGATGTGATTAATTTCAGTGCCTCCTTTGTCTTTTGGGATATCAGTTTGAAAATTTGAGGGATTTTAACTATCATTGTATCATTGTCATATCAAAGTTAATTTTTCTTCAATATTTTATTACATATTGGAATCCCAATTATAACCAATTTTCTTCTTTTCTCAAAATCAACTTCTATTTATTCCTGTTGCAAGTAAATATGGAAAGAGTGCATTTCGCTTTTCTCAAGAATTCTTTGCGCACCGTAGTAGCTCAGTTCTTGTTCTTGGGATTCTAATAACTGCCGGCAAAACATTAATTTCATTTTCTTCTGTCACAGAAGCTTTTAATAGTTCAAACTTTTCATAATTAACTGAATCCGTGCGAATGAACTACTACATGAATCTCTCTCTTTTTAGGTTATGTTAGGTTTTAGGTCATCACCTTCCAGGAAAACGTACATGGTATATTCTTGTTGATATTAGGGAGTTTTTACTACTTTCTCCCAATATCCAGATCATATCAATCATTTCATTCATTCAGTAAAATAAAAAACAATAATGTATCTATTGTCATGCCATGTCATTGTCAAATGTCAGTTTTTGACAAATAAATCAAGGCCAACGTGAAATTAATTGTTCAATGATTAGATATTTCATCATCATCATCATTGTTTTGCACCAATCAAAATGTATCAACAACTGATAATTTTATGCAAAAGGAATTTTTGATAAAAAAGAAGCTGTACTTTTCGTTAGCCACATAAAATACAGGGTGATTCACTTAAAAAATCGATAAAATAATGTATTAGTATATTGATCCTCCCTGTATTAGGTTCAATGAAAATTAACGATATAAACAATTTTCAAAAATTTTCACTACTATTTGAATGCTTTGGCTGCAACATATCTTCATTCTTGAATTTCTCTTACATTGTATTGAACTTGTTACTATTTTTATGGAAAATTGATTATAACTTTTCAAATACCCCGTAGAATACATCACAACTCTATATTATTGTAATGAAGAAGTCAAGCTGATACTAAATATGCAATCAAATATAGTGTCTTATTTAAAAAAAATTAACTTTGATACGCCACATCTTTCTTGAACATCCTGTAACATTGTGAATAGTTTTGAAATATGAAGACTAATTTTCAAATTGGTACCTCAAAGGACGAAGGATACACTGAATTTTATCACACTAACATCACCCTGTAATATAATTCGTATAATTTATTATTGGGGGAGAAATAATTATTTTGTGAAATGAAACCTCCTGGTACATCTGGTACTATCGTATTTTTTTTTAAATCTGCGAAGCGAAAGTGTTATATTCGTCTATTAATTTACTAATTTCGTTAATAATTAACTTCTAATAGAACGCCCCACGCCCGTACCAAAATCTTGCAAGTCTGATATGGACTGCCTCGAATCTGAGGCTTGTTACATGTCGCAATGCCAAGATCCTTGCAAATTCACTAATGCCTGTGCAAAAACTGCCAAATGTCAGACAAAGATGCACAGGCCGATCTGTAGTTGTCCAACGGGATACGAAGGAAATCCCGCAACTAATTGCTTCAAAACACCAACAAGTAAGATTAACAAACATGTTCTATCTTTATAAAAACTGACCGCGCGAGCGTAGCAAGAGATTATAGGTTATACATTATAAAAATTGATACACGTCATCAATGACGTATTCGTTCCAAACAGGAACATTCTATTTCTAACTGTAAAACTCATTGATTTCTCCATTCACAAAAAAAATTTTACAAATATTTCAGTCGGTTAGCAGTAAATATTTGATATAATCTAACAGCTTTAAATTTCTAGTAGAAAATATAAAAACAACAACAACTTATGTAAACATAACCTCATTATTTCAACTTACCTTAATCTACAACTTTATAACTCCGGCAGCGTTGTTCAAATTGTTCAAATCAGTCCTATGAGGTAAATCAATTATTATAATGTAAAACCTATATTTGGTATACTTAATATTAATAATTGAATATGTAAAACAATTTAAATTTCGTTCATGTATAAACAATACTCGTACACCTAGAAGTATTAGAAACTTGTTCCTGCTTCATTGAAATGAATCATTTTAGTACAGGTAAAATCGGATTACACCCGAAATTAAATTGGGCGCTTCTGATTTTCTAGATTCTCAAATGTTTTCAATTACTGAATAAGCCCATCAACTCTTAACAAAATTACGGCACAAGTTTTGGAAATTTTAAACGCGAATAACTCGAAACCTAAGAGGAATTCGAAGAAAACTGCACAAACAAAAAATGTAGACATCAAAATTTTCTATAAAAAAAATCTCGAGTCATTTTTTCGTTGAAGCCACTATTTCTGAGTAAATCTCCCTCAACGCTAAAAGCCTGAGCATCTGCTCGCGAATTCCCGCCAGTACAATTTACGTTCCAGATGCACAGGGACTATTTTCTACTCGTCGAATAATTTTCGACGAGATTAAGAGCTATATTGGCCTCATAAGACTTTATATTTCATCACTCGCCTTATAAACAAGCAAATCAAACGTGTTATTTTCATTAACTACTTTTTGGATTCAAATAAACTAACTTTTAAAAAACGGGATTATAAACACTAACTAAATTCTCGGTTGATTATTATTTCAATAATCACAGACTTCTTAATAGTTTCTCTTTTACAAAAATGTGGGTACTTATTTTGAAGCTAAGAATCTCAGTTTCAAGTTTATACAAAAACATTCGCAAGATGATGTATCCTTATTCTTACAATTTTGAAAATGCATAGAAAGTACAAAATGTCTCGTTTTTCCGTAAATATGTCCTTAAATATCCAAGAGTGAGTTTATTAGAAAATTTTAAGTTGTATTTGTGGAGACACGTTATACAGAATCGATTGCGAGTCCTGACAATGTATTCAGATATTTGCTTTAAGAGAACGAAAGCTTTTTGTCCCTGTAGTATTTTCGAAATTCTCATTTCGAGTTATTCGCGATTCAAAATTTTTTTGAGTAATTGAACGCTAATTATGGTGAAAATTTTGAGGCTAGAAAAAATTGCCTACGAACCAATTTATGGAGAATTTTGTGCTCGACAGTTTTGGCGCCGGCACTTTCTTTTGAATTCTACGTAGTTTCCGAGTTATTCACAATTCAAAATATTTTGAGCGCTCAAACCCTTTCTGTAATAGAAATTTAGTAGTTAGGAGGAAAGTGAAACATTTTTTATATAGAATGTTGTGCTCCACATTTTTTGTCTCGGCCGTTTGTGTCGAAATCCTCAAACTTTTCGAGTTATCCGCAATTCAAAATGTTTTTGAGTAAATTAACACCTATTTTACGGTTAAAATTTTGAGGTTAGGAAAAATTCTTAAAGACCAATCTGTAGAGAATTTTGTGTTGTACATTTTTTATTCCGGCTCTTTTATTCGAATTTCTCGTAGTTTTCGAGTTCTTCGCGATTCAAAATATTTTTGAGTATACAAACCCATTTTACGGTGAAATTTTTGAGGTTAGGAAAAATGCTTGAAGACCAATCTGTGAAGAATTTTGTGTTGTATATTTTTATTCCGGCTCTTTTATTCGAATTTCTCGTAGTTTTTGAGTTCTTCGCGATTCAAAATATTTTTGAGTGTATAAACCCATTTTACAGTGAAAATTTTGAGGTTAGGAACAAATACTTGAAACACTTATTTGTATTCTACAGTTTTTATTACGGCAGTTGTTTTTTAATTCCTCATAGTTTTAGAGTAATTCGCATTTCAAAATGTTTGCTAGACTTATTTAGTATCCTAAAACCTCCCTGAATCTAGAAAATCAAAACTGCCCAATTCAATTCAAATTTTAGCTCAAAATCGTCTAGTTTGCCTGTACTATTTGGTGTTTAATAGCTTTTTTGATTCTATACTGAAACATAAATCTGTCAAAATAAGTACTGAGAATGTATCACGGATATTGTCGAAACTTTTGACGCCCCCAACATTAACATACATCGAAAAAACTAAAACCTGATAATCAACAATATAATAAATAACAATAATAACGAATATTAACGTGTAATATATGTAAAAAATATATTTTTATATTAAAAAAAATTATGTAAAATAACAAGTTGAAATAAATTGAAAAAATGTAAAAAATATAATTAAATCATATGGAACACTTTTTTTAATATATAATAAAACTTCAACTTAATATAGCAGCTTTCTTAAAATCCAAATAAACTTTTGCTTTAGTGGTCACTGAACTCAATTCACTCCCTATGAAAATCTAGTGGGCCCTTTTTATAACTTGCATTTAACCGATTTTTCAAATAATTGCGTCATTTTTTTCCTCCACAAATTATCTTCTGCATATATGACTATGCACATCTATACTCAATCCATGAAACAAACAAAGCAACCCAAACAACAATCGATGCGTGATCGAAGCATGATCACCACGCGCTTTTGCATCTATTGGCTAAAATAAACATGCCCCCTTACGCTGGCGAATCATATTCAACTGCAATCGACAGTTATAAAACTAGCAAAGGACAATGTACAATAACGTCCTTCTTATAACAACCCTCGACTTTGTGCGGTATTCGATATACCACCCCATACATTCATTTCCTAGAACATGAAATTAACAATAACAAAAAGTTATCCGTATGATTCTAATTAAGTAAAATTGTAAACACTTCAAATATTTTCTGCACATCAGTAAATAGACACAATTCAAACAAATGTATATATTTATAAATATTAGTGTAGTCGCTCTCTCTTACTACTTTTTCTTCTGCACTTTCTTCAATCTAGCCACTTGTGTACGAAACGAAGAATGCGCCTTAACGGAAGCATGCATAGGCAATATTTGCCAAAGACCTTGTGACGTCAAAAATCCGTGCGTACAACACGCCGTCTGTATCAACACCAATCACGGAAGCGATTGTAGCTGCGAGGAAGGTTTCCACGGTAACGGATACGTTGAATGCCAATATGGTAAGTAAAGTTATCAATTTTCCGTACCAAATTGATACCATATCGGTCAATTATTATAATGGTTCAATAAGTTTTTAATTGAGATTTAATTATTCAATGCGCTTGCTCCAGTAATATTATATTTTTAGAAAACATCCCTAAACTTATAATTATTACTGTAATGACTCCTTTCATAATCACGAAAAAGCTAGAAAATAAGAATCAATATGTCCTTTCTTTAAGCAAAATGGGCTAAGGAAAGCTATGCTCACTGTCGATGAATTACCAACTAAAAAATATCGAAGAAATTATCCACGGCTCTTATAATTTCTGCAAGGAATCAAAAGAAACCAATACCCTTTACGCCCTAACTCATCTAATCTAATCTAACAGATCCAAATGTGTTTCACACGTGAAAACTAAACTAACAACGCCATCTCTCATTGAACGGACAAAACTTATTGAACAGCCGGTCACAAAGTTAACGGTCTATCAAATAATAATTTATTATTTCAGTTGACAATTACAAGCCAATCTGTCAATATAACGAAGACTGTCCGCCGAATAAACTTTGCGATCGATTGAACAGAATTTGTATCAACCCTTGCGATGAAGATTCCTGCGGTGAAAATGCGGAATGTCTTCCAAAAGATCATGGTATCGAATGCCGCTGTCTCCCCGGATACGAAGGAAACCCCTATACCTCTTGTTCTGTAACGATTGGCTGTAGATCTGACAGTGATTGTCCCACACATGAAGCTTGTATAGGTGGTTTATGTTCTTCGCCTTGTAAATGTGGAACAAACGCGATTTGTGACGTCCTTTATCACGTAGCAACATGTAAATGTCCTCCTGGATACCAAGGTGATGCGTTAATAGCATGCAGACCTCCAAGAAATCCTTGTGATCCAAACCCTTGTGGTCTTAACGCTCTATGTGAATTGGATAATGGAAACCCGATATGTTTCTGCCCGAAAGGGCTAACTGGAAATCCTTTCAAAAATTGCAGTAAGTATTAAAATCAACAAACTAATTTCTCTATTTTTCTTTATATACAATTTTCAGTTCCCGAAGGAGATGAATGTTCGCCTAATCCATGCGGACCTAATTCAGGATGTAGAGTCGTAGGAGGGGACGCCGTTTGTTTCTGTTTACCTGAATACGAAGGGACACCACCACACGTACCGTGTACTCTACCGGCACATCCTTGTGATCCTTCTCCTTGTGGACCCAATACCCAATGCGCCGTTCTTAGTAATGGCTTTGCTAAATGTACTTGTCTTCCTGGTTTTATCGAGAGTCCGAATACAATTCGAGGTTGTATCGAAAGCAAAAATCCGTGCGAACCAAATCCGTGCGGACTTGGAGCTTTCTGTGATCCGTTACGAGAACCTATTTGTTTCTGTCCAGCAGGAAGTAACGGAAATCCATTCAGACATTGTGTTGAACCTAAGGTTAGTCTTTGTACTCCAGGACCTTGTGGTCCGAACGCTGATTGCTATATCGCCAACAATGCTGAACAGTGTTATTGTAAACAAGGGTACGTAGGAAACCCTTATACTGGATGTAGACTTCAACCGATCTCGGCTTGTATACCGAACCCATGTGGACCGGGAGCTCAATGTATTGATACACCAGAAGGAAATTTCATATGCAGATGTCCCGAAGGTATGGGAGGTGATCCAAATGGACCCGGAGGTTGTCATGGATATGAATGTGTTGTTAACGATAACTGTCCAGATAATAAAGCTTGTATTGGTTACAGATGTAAAGATCCATGTCCGGGGGCTTGTGGTGTAAACGCTTACTGTAAAGTAGAAAGACACCATCCAATTTGTACCTGTCAATATGGATTATTTGGAAATCCAATTATTAGATGCTACGACTTACCGCAACCTTTACCGGATAATCCTTGTTTACCTTCGCCGTGCGGATCGAATACAATTTGTCAAAATGTTCGCGGACGAGCCGTTTGCTCGTGTTTACCCGATTTCCAAGGCGATCCGACCTTAGGTTGTCAGCCAGAATGTGTACTCAATTCCGATTGTCCACTCAATAAGGCTTGTTTGAATAGACATTGTATAGATCCATGCGCCGTAGGTCACTTGTGTGGCGTGCACGCCACTTGTCAGGTTAGAGATCATACAGCTACATGTATTTGTCCTCAAGGATTCATGGGAAATCCTTTCTATCAATGTATCCCTACACCTATAATTTCGGTACCATCGTATCCTAATGTTACTGTACATCCCTGTACACCGTCACCTTGCAATAATATGGAGTGTAATACTTGGGGCACTCAAATCGCTATCTGTGATCCATGTTTAGGACCGGAAGCTCCTTATAATCCACAATGTCGACCCGAATGTTTGATTAACGCTGATTGTCCATTTGATAGAGCTTGCTTAGGATATACTTGCTCTGATCCATGTCCTGGAAGTTGTGGAGTTAACGCTCTATGCTCGGTTGTCCTACATACACCTATTTGTAGTTGTCCAGATGGATTGGTCGGTGATCCCTTCCAGCATTGTTCTATTCCTCTACGTAAGTATTATTTAGCTACAGAAGATATTGATGATGATTTTTAATAATATACTTATGTTGTAGATCCTGAAACACATGTGAAAACTTGTGAAGCTACTAGATGCGGAGAAAACGCTGAATGTCGACAACTCAACAAAGCTCTTTCGTGTGTATGCAAGCCAGGATTTTATGGCAATCCTTGGATTGCTTGTCGTCCTGAATGTGTAATAAATACGGATTGCCTTCTGAATAAAGCTTGCATTAATAATAAATGTGTAGATCCATGCGCCGGCGTGTGTGGAGTCGGAGCTCAATGTGACGTCATTAACCACATTCCAATATGTTATTGTCCTCCTCATTATACGGGAGATCCATTTGTAAGCTGTTATGAATTCAGACCGACGATAGAACCTATACCAGGACCAAACCCTTGCGATCCTTCACCATGTGGACCATTCAGTAGATGTCTCATTTCCCATCAAGGCTTCGCCACTTGTTCTTGCCTACCAAATTATCTTGGAGTACCACCAGTTTGTAAACCGGAATGCATTGTCAGCTCAGATTGTCGTCAAGCTCAAGCTTGTGTAAATCAGAAATGTATTGATCCTTGTTTGGGAACGTGTGGGGCTAATGCTTTATGTACTGTCATCAACCACAATCCAATATGTAGTTGTACTCCTGGACAACAAGGAGATCCTTTTGTAGGTTGCTACACTCCACAAACTCCCGATATACCAAAAACCAACGAAAATCCATGTGTACCAACACCATGCGGGCCTAATTCTATATGTCAAGTTAAAGAAAATCATCCAGTGTGTTCTTGTTTAGCGAATTACATCGGTAGCCCTCCATACTGCAGACCTGAGTGTACTATTAGTCAAGAATGTCCGCAAAATAAAGCATGCGTTAGAGAGAAATGTATTGATCCATGTATAGAGCTTTGCGGTAGAAATGCTAAATGTAACGTCATCAATCACACTCCATTCTGCAGTTGCAAACAAGGATACCAAGGCGACGCTTTCATAGGATGTTCGAAAACTCCGGATATTCCCAGACCAATGGATCCATGTACTCCATCACCATGCGCTGAAAATTCCCAATGTACCGTTCAAAATAATATAGCAAGGTGTACTTGCATTCCACCATATATAGGAAATCCTTACGTAGGAGGATGTAAACCAGAATGTACAATGAATTCCGAGTGCGCTAGCCACTTAGCTTGTCTTTCCCAGCATTGCAGAGATCCTTGTCAAGGACTTTGTGGAATCAACGCTGAATGTTCCGTAATTAACCACGTACCGGTGTGTGCTTGTGGAAGAGGACTGATAGGAGATCCATTCACTGCTTGTAGACAACAACCTATTGAAACCGTTGATCCTTGCGATCCATCACCGTGTGGTCCGAACAGCGTATGCAGAGTTAGAAACGAACAAGCCATTTGTTCATGTCAAGTAGGTTATTTCGGTACACCTCCAGCTTGTAGACCCGAATGTCTAGTTACTTCGGAATGTTCATCTGATAAGGCTTGTATCAATCAAAAATGTCAAGATCCGTGCATCGGTATTTGTGGTATAGCAGCGAGATGTCAAGTACATAACCACAACCCTATTTGTAGTTGTCCACCTAACCACATCGGAGATCCGTTCCTACAATGCACTAGGATAGGTAATAAGATATAATGTGGAAAATTTCAATAACCTAATCGCTTATCTGTTTATTACAGAAAAACCGAATATCTCTCCTTGCGTTCCATCGCCTTGTGGACCCAACGCAGAATGTCGTACGCTTGACAACAGAGCTGTCTGTAGCTGTTTACCGAATATGTACGGAACCCCACCAAACTGTCGTCCGGAATGTTTAATAGACCAAGATTGTCCTCTCAACTTAGCTTGCGTCGGACAAAAATGTAAGGATCCTTGCAAGGGATCTTGTGGATTCAACGCGAAGTGCAATGTCGTAAACCATCGACCCATATGTAGCTGTTTACCAGGATTTGAAGGCGATCCTTTCACCGGTTGTAATGAGCTGCCAGGTAAGTTGCATGACTTTTGTTCATTTATATCCGACAATAATACATTTATGGAAAAAATTATGGATACTTTTCGTTTAATTGATTTATATGTCTTGAATTTTACCACACTCTCCTTTGCCTATAGATAACTTCTTTCTATTCAAATCTGGCATTAGAGATTCACCATTGTATAGAAAAAAAGAAACTTGCATAAAACAACTCCTCGGCAGCTAACTCTTTGATTGAATTGAAAAAAGAAAAGTACATACACGTGGGGAATAAAATAACTTTTGTCGTTTTTTCAGTCTCCGAGTGGCTATAAATAAAATTCATATGAGACAAAAACCAGCTTCTTATCCTTTACAATGCCCAGATTCGTCCATCTATGGAGTATTACTCCCAAGCATACCCTGACGATACTCGAATTAATACAGAAAGAAGCAATTTGACTTATAGGCGACTCAGAGTTTACCATAAACTTGGACAGCTTAGAACATAGAAGAAAAATTACTGACTTGACTCTGTTTTACCGATAATACCACGACAGATGCTTTTCAGAACATAATCCCACCTAGAACAGCATTTTCAATACCTATTTGAGAGGCAGACGTGGCTCATGAATTTTGCAAATAACTCGAAATGTATTACAAATTTCTGAAAAAGTAAGAGGAGCAAAAATATAGTTTAGGAAATTTTCTATAAAAAAGATTCCTCGTAATTTTTCCTTAAGAGCTGTCATTTCTTTGTAAAATGCGCTCAAAGTTCGGAGTCGCATCTTACTAAAAAGTTTTCGCACCACGTAGAGTATGAGGGAAATTACGTCCCCGGCTGAAGAAGAAACTGCTGTATCTCCTCGAAAACTCAACATTTCGGAACGAAAGAAAGTGCTTTTACTCGTCTCTACTTTTCAACTGCATCTGCAAAAAAATTCTGACTAAGTAAAGTTTTCTTGGAAAATAATACGAACGGGATTTTTTTGCTGGTTGCCTGGGTGAGCTTAAAACTTATGTGTCTATGACTCTGCTACACCTAGCAGCGAACCCTTGAGGTCGTCAATTAGACAATTACCTTTGAAATGAGACCAATTATATCTTTGAACTTACTCTGTGATGGGAAAAAACTACTTTTACTAATGTTAGATTTTTTCATAGTTGACAATTTTTGTTACTTAGTTAGTAGTTGTTGAATTCTAGCCATTTTCGCTAAATAATGAGTAAACTAAAGTATACATTTTGTAGCTTAGTTGTCGAGCTTCAATTTCCTTTCCATACAAGTTCGTAAAACTTTGAATTACTCATCAAAAATTTGAAAACTCGCCAAGAGCTCCAAAACAAAATTTTTTTTCTGAAATCTTTTTGCGATTTCAGAGGTTTTGATTTTAACGCATCATACGGGGGGAAACGAAAGCTTACGTGATACAAAAAAGAAACCTCTTTCTACTGGGAGAGTTTCTTCAATACATCAGCCGAAGATTCTACGGGTGTAGGTGGTGCCGTCGGAGCAAAACAGACAGACGGCAAAAGGCATCTTATTAGTGCACGTGTAAAGTTTTAACGTTAATTGATGAATGAAAATTGGGAAAAAAATTGTGAAAATGACAGAAAAGGAAGTGCTTGAAGGTAAAAAATTGATTGTATTTCTTTTTTAGTACCTTAAAATGTCGAAAATGCCAGTGTCAAAAACTCTTTGTTTAATGAAATGTTGAATTGTTTTGATCGTGATTTTCTTCGATAAATACGAGAATGAAAGACACTTTCTTGACGAGTCTGATGTAAATATTCATGGCAAGTGTAGCCCAGTGTCTCAAGTCGTGGCTTTACTCAAGGCTCAAGGCTTTACTATAAAATGTGTTTAGGATAGCAGTTTAGTTAAGTGGACAGGCATGCTGGAGAACAAGGAGCTGCTATATATTGATAATTTAATGATGGATTATACAATGTTAAACCGTGATCTTGATAAGCCAACTAAATTTGACTCTCTTTCATAAAATTTATCATATTTATAATTTATATCAATATTCACAAGAATAGCGTTTTCAAGAATTATACCTGTCTCGCACTTAAGTTTAGAGTACTAACAACAACAAGATTTTAAAAGAGGATTTCTGGCATTTTAGAGTTTTTTGTAGGCTAAGAAAAATCTTATTTGAGCTTCTTCGAAGGTAATTTCCTGCTCGGCATTTTTTTTCAGAAATTTACCTCTAAATTTCAAGTCTTTTTTGAGTTATCCGCAAAAAATGCACTGTTGAAAAAATCCAGTAACACGAAATTCGCTTTTTGTAAGAGTAATTTTGAGATTAGGAAAAAATCACAAAGAACCTTTTTTGTAAGAAATTTTTTGGACTACATTTTGAGCTATTTGCAAAATTCGAAATTTTGAAAATTTAAACAAAAATATATCGCTTAATGGCCAAAATTTTGATGTTAACTTTCACTGTAACGATAAAGCACCCTCAGAACTACCTAAATCCAGAAAATCGGCGACATAACCAATTTTAGTGGGTTTTGGCTCTAATTGGGCTGTACTTACTGGACTATTTGAGATGAGGCATAAGAATTTTAGAAAAACTGAGTGAGGTATGCCACAAAAAAGGTAGAGAAATACTAGATAAATTGTTTATTTACATCGATATTATATTTTGAAAAATCTGATGCCAATATAAATGAAGTATTTCGTAAATATCAATATAAAAACACATTATCACATAATTTTATCCATAAGTGTTCAATAAGGTAAGTTTTATACTTTCATTCATACCATCCTTTTATTTTCGTATCTATATTTTCTCTTAGTATCTGAATTTCTTTTTATATAGTAATTTCCTAGTACAACATGTCCCGTCGATTAATAAACCTTCTATTACTGTATTATACTATCTGCACATTCATAATTTGCACAATTTCACGGTGGGACATGCTGTACAAATACTTTTGTAGTTACTGCGCTTGAATGTATTCTCTACTTTCCTTATTTTCTGTCTTTGTAGCTTTAGAGGAACCCCCACACCCGTGCAATCCCTCTCCGTGCGGTTCTAACGCTATCTGCACTGAACGAAACGGTGCCGGAGCATGTACGTGTATCCCAGATTATCAAGGAGATCCCTATTCTGGTTGTAGACCGGAATGTGTTTCGAACAGCGATTGTCCTCATAATAAAGCATGCTCGAATATGAAATGTACAAATCCCTGCATAGGAAATTGTGGTTTAAACGCCGAATGTACTGTGATAAACCACAATCCACAATGTTATTGTATACAAGGTTATACCGGAAACGCTTTAATCCATTGCAGAGAAGTTCCACGTAAGCAAAATTCTCGAGAGCAATTTGTATACAATTTCATTTCAGCTTGCTCGCTGATATGGATATTGTATACAAATTCCTTTAAAACGAAGTTATACAAATTATTTCTTCTCCCGTAGAAATAGAACCACCTAGACGCGATCCATGCGTTCCCTCTCCTTGCGGTTCTTACAGCACGTGCCGAATACAAAGCGATAGACCAGTTTGTTCTTGTTTAGAAGGTCACGTAGGCGCTCCACCCTCTTGTAGACCCCAATGTATGGTAAACTCGGAATGTCCCAGCGATCTCGCCTGCCAGAACATGCGATGTGTTGATCCATGTCGTGGTACTTGTGGTAACAATGCTTTATGTAAAACGGTACTACATAGTCCAATCTGTAGTTGTCCCGTTGGTTTTATTGGGGATCCTTTCAGTAGATGCTTTAAAGAAGAGAGTAAGATCCAAACTAACCTTAACTTTAGACGTAAATTTATTTATTTATTTTTTAGAACCTCCAGTTGTTATTCCTGAAAATCCTTGCATACCATCCCCTTGTGGGTTATTTTCCGAATGTAAAGTTCTACGAAATAGACCAGTTTGCTCTTGCCTACCTAATTATTTTGGTCAACCTCCGAATTGTAGACCAGAATGTACCGTCAATTCTCAATGTCCTTCTAGTCATAGCTGTATAAATCAAAGATGTGAGGATCCTTGTCCAGGATCTTGCGGAGCAAACGCTGAATGTAGAGTCTTAAATCACTCGCCTCAATGTTATTGCGCTGATGGCTTCAGCGGAGATCCTTTCTCTGGATGTCAATACAGTAAGCCTTCATCAAAACTAACCTACTTGGTTTTAGTGAAAACAATCTTAACTAGAACCAAGTTTAGATGGAATAATTTCTTAACGAAAACCTGAATTTTAGCTCCCCAAATACCAGAAGAACCAGCTCACCCTTGTAATCCATCTCCATGTGGTGCCAATGCTATTTGTAAAGAGTTAAACGGTGCAGGATCATGCGTATGTGCGCCGGATTACTTCGGAGATCCTTATACCGGATGTCGTCCTGAATGCGTCACAAATTCCGATTGTCCAAAAGACAGATCTTGCGTCAATCAAAAATGTGTTGATCCTTGTCCAGGAACGTGTGGTATTAACAGCGAATGTCAAGTATTTAATAACGTACCAAATTGTTATTGCCTAGAAGGTTATATTGGAGATCCTTTCAGGGCATGTCATCCAGTTCCTATAAACCGTAAGAGTCTATTGTCTTTTGAAGAAATCAATAAAAAAAGTATACACGATTCAATTATATTCCAATTTCCTTTCACAGATCGTGTGTACTTTTTCTTTTCAATAATTTCGAACTAACTTTAATATGAACTTATTTCACATCTTCTTTAGCTCCTATGAGAGAACAAAGAGATCCGTGCAGACCTTCACCTTGTGGACCGTACAGTCAATGTAGAGTCATAAACGATCACGCTGTTTGCTCTTGTTTGAAAGATCACATTGGAACTCCACCTACTTGTAGACCAGAATGCATAGTAGCCAGTGATTGTGGCCAAGATAAAGCTTGTATGAATCAAAAATGTAAAGATCCTTGTATAGGTACTTGTGGATTGAATGCTAGGTGTAATGTTGTCAATCACAATCCTATATGTAGTTGTCCATCGGGCCAAACTGGAGATCCATTCGTTAGATGTGTCAAGGAAGAAAGTAAGAGGAATTCTTGGAACGTTCTTTGTACAATATACGATGTTTTTGTGTTTTGTTCACGATTAGCGATAGAGAATCTTATGTCTCCTTAATAGAACTTTTTTCTAAGGAATTTTAACCAGTTTCCTTCTTATCAATATCAATCTCCATTGCTAAGTCGAATATAGAGCTTTGCAAATACATCGGGTATTGTTCGAAATAGAATGACATCCAAAAACTGAGTCCCATCTAATTGAAAAAAAAAATTTCAGAAACTGTTGTTCCAGTACCAAACGAGAATCCCTGCGTTCCAACGCCATGCGGTCCTAATTCACAATGTAGAGTTTCTGGTACCCAAGCAGTTTGTTCTTGTCTACCAAATTACACGGGTAGAGCACCAAATTGTCGTCCTGAATGTACAATTAATTCAGAATGTCCTGGAACTTTAGCTTGCATCAACGAAAGGTGTAAAGATCCTTGCGTTGGTTCTTGTGGATCATTTGCCACTTGCGCAGTGATAAATCATTCACCCAATTGTATATGCCAACCGGGTTATACTGGTGATCCTTTCGCTGGTTGTTCGGTATTAATAATCGTTAAAGAAGAAACCAATCCTTGTAATCCATCACCTTGTGGAGCGAATGCTGTTTGTAGAGAACAGAACGGAGCAGGTTCTTGTACTTGTTTACCAGACTACTTCGGAGATCCCTATACGGGATGCAGACCTGAATGCGTAACTAATTCTGATTGCTCTAGAGACAAGGCTTGCTTGGGTATGAAATGCAAAGATCCTTGTGTTGGAACGTGTGGTGTTAACGCTGAATGTAGAGTTGCTAATCACGCACCTTCTTGTTTCTGCTTGGAAGGATATACTGGAAATCCGACAACAGCTTGTCATGTTATACCACCCAGTACGTATTCACCTGTAACTAACAAAAAACCTATAAATTTACTATGTATTTCTTTAGCTGTAGAACCTAGAAGAGAACCATGTATACCTTCACCTTGTGGTCCTCACAGTCAATGTAGAGAGACTAACGGCCATGCTGTATGCTCTTGCTTACCAGATTATGTTGGTTCACCACCAACTTGCAAACCAGAATGTATGGTCAGTGCTGATTGTTCATTAGACAAAACTTGTATCAATCAAAAATGTAAAGATCCTTGCCCAGGAACATGTGGTATAAATGCAAGATGTCAAGTTATCAATCATAATCCTATCTGTAGTTGTCCATCTGAATTCATTGGAGATCCGTTCATAAGATGCTTTGTTGAAGAACGTAAGGCAACTTTTATGAATCACTTTTAAAACATTCCTAAATCCACCATAATTTTTTCTGTAGGACCTCCGGTGATATCTCAACCCGAAAATCCATGTCAACCATCTCCTTGTGGATCTAATTCGCAATGTAGAGTAGTGGGTAATACACCAGCATGTTCGTGTTTAGTGGGTTATGTGGGACGCCCTCCTAATTGTAGACCGGAATGTGTAATAAATGCAGATTGTTCTGGAAATTTAGCTTGCCAAAGAGAAAAATGTACCGATCCTTGCCCGGGATCTTGTGGTTCAAACACTGATTGTATAGTTATAAACCACAGATCTGTTTGTACTTGTAAAATCGGATACACTGGTGATCCTTTCTCGGGATGTAGTCAAGTACCAAGTAAGCTAATTGTTTGAGGATTTTTCTCGCTATCCAAATACTTGACGATAATTTTTTTTCAGTTGTTGCTCCAACACCAGAACCGCATAATCCTTGTAATCCTTCCCCGTGTGGGGCAAATGCTATTTGTAGAGAACAGAATGGAGCAGGCTCTTGTACTTGTCTCCCAGATTACTTCGGAGATCCTTATACAGGTTGCAGACCGGAATGCGTAACAAATACTGATTGTCAAAGTGATAGAGCTTGTATTAATAATAAATGTAAAGATCCATGTCCTGGTACTTGCGGTATAAACGCAGAATGCCACGTAACGAATCACGCGCCATCTTGCTCATGTTTACCAGGATTTACTGGAAATCCTTTGACTTCTTGTAGACAACCACCACCGAGTAAGAAAACAAAATATTAAAATTCAAATTTTAGAGGTTTATAGCTTCATTGATTAATTTTTTCGAACTAAATACAAACCTCTAGAATTTGTTCACGATCTTGTATACATTCGAGACTTATTATTAATATAAATTTTCCGTAGTTGAAGTACCTATAAATCCTTGCCAACCATCACCTTGTGGTCCTTACAGCGACTGTCGAGAAATAAATAATCACGCTGTATGTTCTTGTCAACCAAATTATATTGGAACACCTCCGACATGTAAACCAGAATGTATGGTTAGTTCCGAATGTGCACAAAACAAGGCTTGCTTGAATCAAAAATGTAAAGATCCATGTCCTGGTACATGCGGTTTGAACGCTAAATGTCAAGTCGTGAACCATAATCCTATTTGCAGCTGTCCTTCACAATATACGGGGGATCCATTCGTTACATGTATCTTAGAAGAGAGTAAGCTTCCTTTCTATTTCTATAATTTTTTATCTTTTTCTTCTTGTTTGTGCTGTCGTAATTTTAACTCATATATATGTTAAAAACATAGTTAAATCATGCTTTTGTCGCGAAACGATTTGAAAATTGAACACATTGAGAAGATATAGAAACCTGAAAAAGTTACAGTCTGCACTTGATTCAATTTCCAACTACAAAATAATAATTTTTAAATAACCCCACAAGAAGAAGTCGAGGGTTGTTATGTCCTGAGACCTTGATAGCCATGGAATTGAGCCGTCCCGTCCAATCCATCGGTTGGGAAAAGTTTCGTTGAGGTGTTCCCGAACTGCTATTAACAAGTGTGGTGGTGCACCATCCTGTTGGTAGTACACAATCGGCTGTAATTCTTCCAACTGAGGAAGAGCAAAGTTTTAAGGCATATCCAGGTACATGCAGCCAGTAACTGTGGTTTCTATGGAGAAGAAAGGACCAATGATTTTGTTGTGCATAAGTCCACACCAAACATTAACTTTTGAGCTGTCTCGTTGAAGCTCGACTACTGCATGTTGGGTTTCAGAACCACAAATTCGTACGTTATGGCGGTTTATTGTACCAGACACATGGAACGTGGCCTCATCACTGAAACACACCTTTTTCAAGAAATCTTCATCATGCTCAATACATTGTCACATGTCTACGGTAAATTCCACACGTTTTGGTCGATCTTTTGGTAATGGTACCTGCAGCAACTGTACCTTATAGGCATACAGATGCAACTGTTTATGAAGAACCCTGTGGATTTTGTTTGTTGTCGTTTGGAGTTGCCTTGAAGCCTGACGAATTGAAGTTTTCGGATTGTGCTGGAATGTTTGCCGTATTCGTTCCACATTTTCTTGGCTTGTGCTGGATCGTCCGGCTCCATATTTATGAAATATTAATCCGATACACATGAAGCTTGTGTGCCATACACGGATGGACAGTCTGGATGGTGGGTCTCTTTGGAATTCTCTCCTGAAGTTCCGTTGAACCTGTGTATCTGATTTCGTCTCTATGAACCATAACACGTATTAAGCTTTCTGTTGTGGTGTCCACATCTTTACTTATAACTGTTCAACCTATTGAAAACAAAAACTTTATAAATTGTAGTAATAGATGCAAAAGACAGAATATAATCTTGTTTGCGTTCGAAGTTATGAAGTTGTGAAGATAATTTTGGAACAATTTATATAATTAATATCGCCTCAGTTACAGCAGTCTTGAAGATCTTGATTGTAAACTGTGGAATGGGAATTGTGTTTATCTATACAAATCGGTTATTTTTTTTTAATTCTTAACATATTACGATAGCACGAACAATCGACTATTTTCCTTTCTCATGCATGTAAACTGTTACTTTTTTTAGAAACAGCCGTAGAAGTACCTAGCGGTAATCCTTGCGTACCGACCCCTTGCGGGCCGAATTCGCAATGTAGAGTAATTGGTACCCAACCTGTATGTTCTTGTTTACCGAATTATATAGGTAGAGCGCCAAATTGTAGACCCGAATGTCTCATAAACGAAGAATGCCCTGGAAACTTAGCATGTCAAAATGAAAAATGTATAGATCCTTGTAGAGGTTCTTGTGGTTCTTTCACTACTTGCACTACTGTAAAACATACTCCTATCTGTGAATGCGTATCTGGTTATACCGGGGATCCGTTTAGAGGATGTGTCCTTTTACCTCGTAAGCTCTTTTCTTATCTATATTTAGTTTTATCTTCTGTGTATGTACTATATCTATATTTAGCTAGTTTTAAGTATCTGCTGTATATTTAGTGCTGTTTTTCTCACTATCTTTTCTATACTTTTCAGCTACTGTTACAGAAATTCCTATAGATCCTTGTAATCCTTCACCTTGCGGCGCTAACGCCGTATGTAAAGAAAGAAACGGTGCAGGTTCTTGTGCATGCGTCCCCGAGTATTTCGGTGATCCATACAGAGGATGTAGACCGGAATGTGTTACGAATTCGGAATGTGATCGTAGTAGAGCTTGTATAAATAACAAATGCGCGGATCCTTGTCCAGGAACTTGCGGAATAAACGCAGAATGTAGAGTCATCAATCATATACCGTCATGTATTTGTATAACGGGATATACGGGTGATCCCGCTAGTAGATGTAACCTCATACCTTCTGGTGAGAATTACTACATCAACGGATTGCGATTACTTTATAACAAAACATTAATTTCAGTTACTCCTGAACCGACTCAACCTTGTCAACCGTCTCCGTGCGGTCCAAATAGTCAATGTAGAGAAATAAACGGACACGCTGTATGTACTTGTTTGACAGGTTATATTGGTTCACCACCAATGTGTAGACCTGAATGTATCGGTAGCTCAGAATGTGCGCAGGATAAAGCGTGTGTAAATCAAAAGTGCGTTGATCCGTGTCCCGGAACTTGCGGTCTCAACGCTCAATGTAGAGTTGTAACACATAATCCTATTTGTGTTTGTTCCAACGGATTCACCGGAGATCCTTTCACCTCTTGCTCCAGGATAGCTCGTATGTTATATTTCTTTTATAAAATTACTTGTTCACCATTTTGATTCATGTAGTAAATTCTATTATTGCATGTTTATTTGGAATCATAATGGATTAAACTTATTTTCTAGTACCTCCACCACCAATCAACGAAAACCCATGTGTACCGTCTCCGTGCGGTGCCAATTCGCAATGTAGAGTCGTTGGTACCCAACCTGCATGCTCTTGCTTACCCAACTATATTGGTAGACCACCAAACTGTCGACCTGAATGTGTTAACGATTTAGAATGTCCAAATAACTTGGCATGTAAAAATGAAAAATGTATAAATCCCTGTCAAGGATTCTGTGGTGTTAACGCTATATGTACAGTGGTATCGCATGCTCCTGTTTGCTCTTGTCTACTCGGATATCAAGGAGATCCTTTATCTTCTTGTACTATCACACCTTTAAGTAAGAATCTATATCTCTTGATCTACATCATCATCCTATTCTATCATTATTCTCGAAATTTTTATATGAATTAATGAATTTTTAGCTACCGAACGTACTCCACCATCGACACCTTGTTTCCCGTCACCGTGTGGACCGAACGCGGAGTGCCGCGAGAAGAACGGCGCTGGTGCTTGCTCTTGTCTTCAAGGTTTCCACGGGGATCCATATGATAACAACAAAGGTTGTCATCGGGAATGTGAAATTAACGACGACTGCAAATCTAATTTAGCTTGTATCGCTTACAAATGCGTCGATCCGTGTCCTGGAACATGTGGCTCATTGGCGGAATGTACAGTAAATAATCACATACCGACGTGTTCGTGTCCTCCGGGTTTTACTGGAGATGCGTTCTTCCAGTGCAGAGAAATCCAGAAGACACCCAATATACCGGAGAACCCTTGTCAACCTACACCTTGCGGACCCAACAGTCAATGCAGAGAAGTTAATAAACAAGCTGTGTGTTCTTGTTTACCGAATTATATAGGTAGTCCGCCAAGCTGTAGGCCTGAATGCGTAGTTAGCTCAGAATGTCCACTAGATAAAGCTTGTGTCAATCAAAAATGCAGCGATCCTTGTCCGAACACGTGTGGATTGGGGGCTCAATGTACTACACGGAATCATAATCCTATTTGTGCTTGCCCTCCTGGATATACTGGAGATCCATTCCTAAGATGCGCGCCACAACGTAAGTATAAATATGAAATAATATTTCTATTTCCAAAGAGCTTCCCAACGTTCGTCTTCGAAGTTAAAGTTCTACACTTCACTAACTTACTTTATCCTGAAGCCTTTTTACTTTTCAGATGTCAGGCGTGCTGGAGTAGAGTCTGTGCTCTCGTTTTCACAGCAACTCCATTCTTTCCTATCCTGTGACTTTTGTTTTATTTCCATCTTATTTCTCGATGTCATCTTAATTTCTTCTGTCTAGCTCCTCGTCTGTCTTCCTTTATTTTTCATGTATCTTCAGTATTAATCGTTTTTTTCTCATTTCCATAACGTTGCTAAACCATCTTGATTGTCTTTCTTCGAATTGATTTTAAATTTAAATTTTCTCTTATAGAGTAATACTTTATTTTATCGTATCTTCAGTTTTTTTTTTGTTAGAAATCTCATTCCTTTACTTTGTATTTAGTTTTTTTGTTTCTGTGTGATTGTTTATTTCTCAGAGATATATGTTAATATGGGATTGGCTACTTCTCTATATATTTCTGTTTTTATTTCTTTTGATATTTCCTATTGACTGGAAACTGTGTCGTAATTGCATTGAATAATATTTTAAATGCTCCAGTTCTCTCGTTTATATTTTGTTCCAATCTTCAATCTCGTGTTAAGAGTCATGCCAA
Source organism: Diorhabda carinulata (assembly GCF_026250575.1). Taxonomy (NCBI): domain Eukaryota; kingdom Metazoa; phylum Arthropoda; class Insecta; order Coleoptera; family Chrysomelidae; genus Diorhabda; species Diorhabda carinulata. The sequence continues at coordinate 17,910,346 of NC_079472.1, forward strand.
AGTATGTGAATCTTTCCATCTGCTCTTGATTGATTCTTTCACTTTTATTTTATCTCCTTACGACTTTCGTGTTCGTTAATTTTCATATTTATTATCTGTAGATTATTGTTGTATATTTTAAGGGTTTCTCATCTTCTGCCACCATTACCATGCCATCTGGACCTATTATTGATACAGTGAACCAAGCAAATCACCTCGCATTTTTAAAGACCTATATGGATTAGTTTGAAACTTTGGATTGTGACAGAATCTCTAAAATAATGCAAATAACAAAACTGATCTGGTGCCAATGTATGCTTCCACTACTCAGGGGTGGAAATTTAAAATTTCAAAATAACACCGGGAATCGATAGAGAATTGAATTTTATGAAGAAAATGTAGAATGAAGTTTTTTTATTTAACTCAATAACTTCTGAGTTATTCGAGATTGAAAATTCGAAAACTGAAAAACTCTAAATTTACGCATTTTCTGGAAAAAATTATTCTTATCAAAATTGAAGCTTATAACAAAACAAAGAAATAAGTCAGTTTAAATTGAATTTTTCAAATAATATTCAGCAACTTATGAGTTACTGAAAGCCAATTTTTTCTTTTTCGTAAATTTAAACAGAGGTTTGAGCTCAAACAACGGAGAAACGATGAATTTTCCACGAAAAATTGTAAAAGACATTTTAAAACACTTTTTCAGATCTTTAAAGTGAGCTTTTATAAAACCGTCTAGTATGAAAATTAAGCGAGTTATGACGAAAATAAATTAAGTAGCTCAAATTTGAAAAAAAAAATGTCGGTAAGTTTGACACCATGTGCGGCAAAATTAAAATTAATCGTAGCCCGTGTAAAAATATATTAGTTTAAGCCCTAACAACAAAACCTGAATGGTTTTGAACAGGTATATTTGGAAAAAAGTTGTTTAATGTGAAATTTTTTTTTCGATTAAAAAAAAATATCTCAAAAACTATTGGATCAACGAAAGAATTTTTTTGTAACTAAAATTTAGATTTTATTTTACTCTTGTAAGTATTTTGATTTTTTCTAAACTAACGTAGCTTGAAAATTAAACGAGATATAAGCGTTCAAAGTATTGATTTCAATGCTAAGAGTGAGTCTTTTTTACTCTTTAACATCAAAATTATTCTCTGAAGAAAAGGGCCTAGAAGGGTAGCAACTGTCATGATTTTGTAGCTTATGAAAAAAATGATGTATGGATGAATACAAAAAGCTCAAAGGGAAGCCGAGTTATTATTAAAAAACCGAATACATTTTTCTAGAGATAATGTTGAAAAATCATGATATATGTATATTATGAGTTAAAGATAGAAAATAAAGATGCGTTTCTTCCGTCCTAGTTCTTAGAATGAGAAATTCAAGAGAGGGCTCTCTCGTGATGAACCCCTGCTAAAAATTTCTTAAGTGCTGGAAGTTTAAGAGGTTTAATATTTATAGGGGGTAAAAAATTGTAGAAATATTTCATTATATCAGAAGCAACAATTCATTTTCAGTTTCTTAACTCCCTAATTTTTGTGATGAGGTGTAATTTTTAGGGGTTGATTAAATTAAAAACTTATTTATCAGATTTGTTTTTTTTTAATTATATGTAGTTTTTCTACTCAAAATCGAAAATAAAATGATTTCATACTTTCAGCGGTTTTTTAAACAACTGTATTAGGGTAGTTACATATAAAAAATATAAATTGTAAAAAAACAACAATCATTTCACATGTTTACACATAATGAACCCTAAAACTGCTTCCATTTAGTGATTTCCAATTTTTTCCATTAAATTAAAAATATTGAGAGTCAGATTTCTTATACTTGAAGAAAAAAATTCTCCTATCACGATCCAAAATAAAAAAATTTCATGATTTTAACCACATTTTTTTAATAAGCTTTGTATGAGGGGTTGTTTTTAAGGGTAGGTGAACTGTAAAATATCAAAATATTAAAGTCATGATACAAAACAATCAACATTTATTATATTTGAACATAACTATAGCCCTTTACCGCTTTAATTCATTAGTTTGCAATTTATTGGAGTAAGGGGTAATTTTCACCCCTTAAGAATAAAAAGTATACTTTGCGACCAAGTGAGGTTTGAAGAGGAGGATAAGATGAACTTAATTCCAAATTTTCAAGAAGATCGATGAAGGTCTTCAAAGTTGCGAGGTTTCGGTCGATTTTAAGCTTTAAAGAATAAGCTTGAATAGCTATACTATATCTCCGATTTCGTAATATCTTCCATGTTCCGATATCCAACTTTATACTATCCAATTAGTTTTTTTATTTCTTCTAACACATCAATTACATGAAAGTGAATCACCTACAGACGCTACTAAATGTTGATGCAGATTCTCAATTTCAATACGTATTTTGGTTATTTTCATATAATAGATATTTTGGAGTAATTATATAGTCTCTTCTATTTCAGCTGTTACAGAAGAACCATCTACTGAACGTCCAGCATCTTGCTTCCCTTCACCATGCGGATCGAATTCGCAATGTAGAATAGTGGAAAATAATCCGGTATGTTCTTGTTTACCAGGATTCTTAGGTGCTCCGCCAAACTGTAGACCGGAATGCGTTATATCGAACGATTGCGACAGTCAAAAAACTTGTATCAAACATAAATGTCAAGATCCATGTCCCGGTACTTGTGGAATTAATGCTGAATGCCACGTGATCAACCACATTCCGATTTGCACGTGTATAGCCGGTCATACTGGAGATCCATTTTTCCAATGCAACGTTATTCCCGAGGAAAAAACACAAAGACCTTTGGATCCATGCAATCCATCGCCGTGCGGACCTAATGCGGAATGCAACAACGGTATTTGTACCTGTATTTCCGAATACATTGGCAATCCTTACGAATCCTGTCGACCAGAATGCGTACTTAGTACAGAATGCTCCAGAGATAAAGCTTGTATCAGAAATAAGTGTAAGGATCCTTGTCCTAATACTTGCGGACAGAACGCGCGATGCGATGTCATAAACCACATTCCTACATGTTCTTGTCCTGATACACTTACTGGTGATCCATTCACATTATGCAGAGTAATTGAGGAAATACAACAGCCACGAGATCCTTGCAACCCATCACCTTGCGGACCAAACAGTCAATGTAAAAATATCAACGATCACGCAGTATGTTCGTGTATTCAAGGCTACCAAGGACAACCGCCATCTTGTAAACCGGAATGTATAGTAAACTCCGAATGTTCTTCGAACAAAGCTTGCGTCAATCAAAAATGTATCGATCCTTGTCCCGGCTCTTGCGGATTGAACGCAGATTGTAAAGTTAGAAACTACAGTCCGATATGTAGTTGTAGAGAAGGATATACTGGTGATCCTTTCCAAAATTGTAGAGAAATTATTGTCGAACCTACTCCTTCAACGCCATTGAATCCGTGCAATCCGTCACCGTGCGGACCGAACTCCTTATGTAGAGCTATCGGAGACACTCCTTCTTGTAGTTGCGCCGTGGATTACATCGGAACTCCTCCTAATTGCAGACCAGAATGCGTCATCAATCCAGACTGTCCGAGTACACAAGCTTGTATCAATAACAAATGTAAAGATCCTTGCCCCGGAAGCTGCGGATCAAACGCAGAATGCTCGGTAATATCTCACACAGTATCATGTACTTGTACAACCGGTTATACAGGAAATCCATTCGTACAATGCGTTCCGCAACCTGCGGAAAAGCCAAATCCTTGTGAACCGTCTCCGTGCGGACCTAACGCTGAATGTAGACAACGTAATGGAGCTGGTTCTTGCGTATGCATTCAAGATTACTTTGGAAATCCTTACGAAGGATGTAAACCTGAGTGTGTATTGAGTTCCGACTGTCCAACTAATAAGGCTTGTATGAAAAATAAATGCGTAGATCCATGTCCAGGAATTTGTGGGCAAAACGCAGAATGTTCTGTCATAAACCACGTACCCGCTTGTACTTGTCTGGAAAGATTCATTGGAAATCCATTCGTCATCTGCAATCCAGCTCCTTGTAAGTAAATATATTTCCTTATCATTATCAACGTTTATTAATCAATCAATCATTTTTTTTAATAGTGCCTCAAGAACCTAGTATTTTCGAACCTTGTTCACCGAGTCCTTGCGGTCCGTACAGTCAATGCCGTGAAGTTAACAACCAAGCCGTCTGCTCTTGCCTACCAGATTACATCGGATCTCCGCCTAATTGTAAACCGGAATGTATCGTTAGCTCCGAATGTCCTTCCGATCGGGCTTGTCACAAATTTAAATGTGCCAATCCTTGTACTGGAGCTTGCGGTATCCAAGCGTTATGTCAAGTTATCAACCACGCGCCTATCTGTAGCTGTAAAACGGGCATGACTGGAGATCCTTTTACGAGATGTTACGAATTACCACCGGCTCCTATTAAACCGAGACCAGTGGAAAATCCTTGTGCACCATCACCTTGTGGACCTAATGCTGAATGTAGAGTCATCAATGATCAAGCCTCTTGCAGTTGTCAACCTAATTACTTCGGAGCGCCGCCTAATTGCAGACCTGAATGTCTAGTTAACACCGATTGTGCTTCTAACTTAGCGTGTATCACCGAAAAATGTAGGGACCCTTGTACTGGATCTTGTGGATTTAATACCGAATGTAGAGTACAGAACCATATACCGATATGTAGTTGCTTATCTGGATATACGGGCGACGCATTCTCCGAATGTACCAAGATCAAACCAATACTACCATCAACCCCGACAGATCCTTGCAACCCATCGCCGTGTGGTCAAAATGCTCAATGCGATAATGGAATATGTACTTGCTTGACACTGTACCGAGGTGATCCTTATCAAGGGTGCAGACCGGAATGTACCATGAACTCCGATTGTAGCCCAAACAAAGCTTGTAGTAACTTGAGATGTGTCGATCCTTGTCCTGGAACTTGTGGACAAAATGCAGTTTGTGATATCGTTAATCATATTCCGACCTGCAGTTGTCCCGCAGGTTTAGAAGGAGATCCATTCGTTAGATGCAGACCTAAAATAATAGGTAAATATTCTAAATTAATACAATATAAACAATATCCTCATCGATTGTTTTCCGTTTAGACGTGCCATTGAACCCTTGTCAACCGTCTCCATGTGGACCAAACAGCGTTTGCAGAGTTAACAACGGAGTTGCTGTATGTTCTTGCCAGCCGGGTTTGATAGGAAGTCCGCCGTCTTGTAGAGCCGAATGCGTTCTCAGCGCCGAATGTCCCTTAACGCAAGCCTGTTTGAATCAAAAATGTATCGATCCTTGTCCAGGAACGTGCGGAGTAAACGCTAAATGCCAAGTGATAAATCACAATCCTATTTGCAGCTGCATCCAAGGAAATATCGGGGATCCATTCGTTAGATGCTATCCGGAACCTAAACGTGAGTAAATTTTTTATTCACAGCAATAAATTACATATTTAAAAAATTATTTTCGCCATTTTAAATCGACTAATTCCGTGGGGTCAATGTGATTTAATTAAATTTCGACCGTTATATATAAAACTTTTTTTTTCATTTTCAGTTGTTCCTCAACCGGTAAATCCATGCGATCCGACGCCGTGCGGTCCGAATTCGGTATGTAAAGTACGCGGCGAAAGTCCGGCGTGTTCATGTCTCGAAAATTATATCGGCACACCGCCGAATTGTCGACCGGAATGTACGATTAATCCCGAATGTCCGCGAACGCTCGCTTGTATAAATCAAAAGTGTCGCGATCCTTGTCCGGGTAGTTGCGGCAACAACGCGTTGTGTAACACCATCAACCACAATCCAACTTGCACCTGTCAGAATGGTTACACCGGAGATCCGTTCCAAGGCTGCGTTCCGGCACCAGGTAGGATTTTTTTTCATTTTTGATTTTGATATGATCGCAAATTGTTGCTTGGAACGGTAGTAGAAGAAGATGTCATTGTCAATCGACGTGGAAACGAAAACGCATGGTTACTTTGTACAACATTTTGTCCAAGACCACATTAGAAAAAGACACTATTAAATTTTTGGCTATTTAAATTTCTATCAATCGTATTAATTGTGTTAAGCAAAACAGTTGATCTTTGATTCAAACTGATTACAAGAACAATAAGATTGTCAAATTTGATTTTGATTAGTTATTTCGTTCATTTATTTGGCCTATAAGTGATGAAAACTAAAAAAGATTAACCTCTGTGCTAGCAAAGGCAAATATTTTTTACGAAACTTCTTCAAGTTTTATTTTGTCTCCTTAATATTTCTTATTAGAATATTGGGATTCGTTTTTGGTCAGTTATCTAAACATTTGGTAAATTTTTTTTGTTAATAAGTCATAAAGAATGGAAAATATTATTAAAATACTCTAATAATCTAAAATCAAAGACTTTAAAAACAAAAATATGTAAGATTATATATTAGGTTGCTATTAACATAGGGCAAACTTCACAATATCTAGAAAACAGATTACAAAGTCATCAATTTGATAACAAAATTATCAAAACTTCTACTGAACATATGAAAGCTTTTGTTGAACTTCTTGTTTCTGAAAGTGAGTTGCGTAGTAGTAGGAAGAAGCTGATGGATTATGCCCTTGCTACAACTGTCGCTTGTTCCACTTCTTATGTTATTGTAAACAATGAGTGAATAACTATACGATAGATATTCCCTATTTCTGAATTGTGAAATGAGATTCGTTTTCTACATGCTAACTTGTTTAACCCCTTGATTGAGTCAAATTTTGCAGAAAACGGAGAGTTTTACAATTAATGAACTTTCAACTGAATTTTCAGTCATTTCGCGATCTTTCCTAAGTGAAGTTGTGCACATCGGATACTAAAAAATGTCAATTAAGAGCCACAAAATGAAACGAAGGGCATCAGCACTCACATTTCTTACATTGTATGATAATAACAGAAACAGTTTCTTAAACTCTAGTATTACTGATGATGAGTCGTGTACGATAATCCAAAAAACTTGAACTAAAAACTAAAATTATGAAGCTTTTTAGTCGTCCTAAAGCTAAGAATTTAGAAATTTATATTTAATTATAAATTAAGAGATGGGGTGTAGACACTATCAACTTTAAATTTTATAAAGTTTTATAAAAAATTGTTGCCTTAGTCTAGAGGTGTCAAACTTAATTTTGCAGAGGGCCATATATAAAATTTTAAATTCGTAGGTGGGCCGGATTGAAAATAAAAAAAAATGAACTGAATTATTATAACATATATAAACATCCGTAGACTTTAGAGTACGAGTATTTAAAACATCCATAGAGGAATCCAATGAAGTCTAAAAGTTCTCAAAAACATGATTCTACTTTCCGTGACACATTGCGATCGCGGGCCTTATGCTTTAGTCTAATGAATATTGAGCTTTTTCATTAAAATGAATATTACTGAGGGAAAATAACGTTGTACAAACCCTGGATTCAAGAAAGAAGAAAGTTAAGAAGAAGATCAACGTAACTACTGTTTCCAAGAACTTTTTGCGATATTTTCTTAAAAATACCAATAATCAACAGTATTTTAGTCAATAGCGACAGAAATATTTCCTAAAAATCAAAATTAGTGAAATTATTCTTAAAATTCAAAAATCAAGTTGATATTTTTTTGTATTTTATTTGTTTCAAAATTAGACCTAACTTTATGATTAAATTCAATCATTTAGCAATGGAAAGCATTTATTGAATAGTCTATTCTTATGTATGAGAGAGTAATAAAATGATGAAGCATTCGTAATCCATAGTCGTATCACTTCTGTTAGCAGACAGTTAAAATATTTTTCCAAGTTTTACTTCGAGTATTTTCATAAATGTAATGAATACATCGGGTGTGTACTCATATCTTCACCTAAGCTGCAACATCCAAACTGTAGCTGAAGAAGTACAATTTTTTCTAGAATGTTTCATTTTTTCAGAGGATAAGCTTGATTTGTAAGCAATGCTACGTTTATAAAAAATAATTTCAATTTAAAAACTCACCAGTATAAGTAGAGGTACTTTTCACAAATCCAAATCGGAATGTTTAACATCCCTAATTTCAAAATTTTTTATTGTGCACAATTTCGTATCTTTTGAAATGTTGTTTATGAAAAACACAAAGATTGCAGTTATTTTCTCAGAGAACCGGGATGGAACTTGATATTCTGTGAATGTAGCCAATTCTACAAATTATTTTTAAACCTCTTGGTTGTTGGCAATTTTTCTAAAAGTTTCATATGATAACTTACATTATCAATCACTGTCATACAGTTCTGAGGAAAAAGATCTATCATTTGTTCGAAACAAAGCTGTGTGTCATGTCCTCTTGGTAATGACTGGAACGAGTTAATTCAAAAGTCTATGAAACACCACGAAACCGTTTGAGCTGCCGATGTGCACAATTATCAGTCATAGCCCCTTCTCTGTTGATGAATTTAAACTAGTAGATAAATTATTTGGAAAAGCCGGAGTTTTATTTTGCCAAAATTTATTTGGTGTAGTACATCAGTGAATAAAATATAATTCTTCTTTGGTTTCGCATTTTTTCATAGTTCTTAGGTAATTTCTAGTCTACACACTACAATATCGTGTCTTTCTATCAAAACTTAATGGATTACTTTTTCCTGGGAAAACCTATTTCTTTTAAAAGTTTCATAAAGTGATTCGATTCAGTTCAGGATAATCCTTATCATCGAGAATCGAGAAAATGTAGCTAGCTAAGTCTTATTTAGATTGAAACATTTTGAAACTAAATCAAGCAAAAAACTGACAAATTAAAATTTAGCTCGACAAAACGAGTTACCAGAGGGGGATTCGTGAAAATATGAGCCAGAGTCGGTTCTATAAACTTTCAAAGCAACTTTTATAACAAAATGTTTTTTATGCGGCGATTTTTCGGCGTTTACGCGACCCATCAGAAATTTTCATAAACACACTAGAATTCACACCGCAACTTGTAAGTTACAACTGAAATGAAATGATAAGAAATAACCTTACAATATGGAAAAACCTAAAATCGCATTTTCGCTGAAATTTGTCGTATATAAATTCTTGGAAAAACGAAATTTCTAAGTTTCATTGGCAACTAAGTACTTATAAAATATATACATTTATCTACAAAACACAAGGTTTTTGATCAATCCAAACCTTTTTCTATTGTTTTTTACAACTTGTAAAAGACCACTAAAAGTCCTTAAAATTTAAGGAAATATTTAGATTCGAAATTACCGTAAGTAGTTTGGACATGAACCTGGTAAACCAGTTCACTAGTCAAATGGCCGACGATGAATAATGCAGCCGCCCCCCATTAAAATTGAAAATAAACAAAAAAAATCACGGAATAAATCACCATACTGTGGGGAACCGTTTCTACTTAAATTAGAGTTTTCTTTTTTTGACCATTGATCGTCCGTTTTTTCTTCTTTCTTCTCCTTTTCAGCCAGGATAGCACAACCACAATGCAATCACCACAATCCCAGCCCTGCTGAGGAGCAATTCCTATATCGGGGCCAAAACCTTCTTAATTAAAAAAAATCCCTTATTCTATCTAAAAATACCTTCGAATCTGCCTTTCTCACTCTATCAAACATACAAATAGACTATAAAAACAGCTGCTATTGGTTATTATATTGTAGAATAATATTCGTTATTCAAATATTACATTTCGATTTTATTGGTATTTTTATCATATTTATAGAATTGTGCATGTTGTTGTTTTGGTGTTTAAGAAGTTTTTTGAAGTTAATAAACAGAAAATTAAGGCTTCTAAATGTTGTTGATTTAGTTTTTTCTAATAATTTTTCAAAGAAAGATAAAATTTGACGTTAGGACCTTTCTTTAAGTCAAATTTTATCTTTTTTTCAAAAATTATTAAAAAAGACTAATTTTAAAACAGAGGAGACCTAAAATCAACAATATTTAGAAGCATTAATAAATTAAAAGTCCTAAGAAATAATAAATTAAAAAAATTTAAACAGAAAAATGAATCATTTGCTCATTTAATCAATAGTTGTCAAATTTTCACAAGAAAATTAATTAATCTTATAATAAACGGTAAATATGCGAACTATTGAAGAAAATTTGTCATTTGTATTTTGAAAAAACAGCACTTCTAGGAAATATTAAAAAATATGACTGACCTATCCTTTAGACCAAAGGATTTATCGATTATATAAACAATAAATTATGCTTTTGCAAGGATCATTGGATCAAAATAATGTCAAAAAACTTCTTGATAATGAGCATGCTTGGCTGTACATACTAATTTGCTTATTATACGCAAAAAGGGGATAAAGAAGGTAAGGAATATCCCCCACCGATAACATGGAGCTTCAAGGTCGCCTTGCAATCCACTCACTAGCTACTTAACCGCCCCCAAACACCCCCCAAACAAACAAACGATAACACTGCGCTTATTTTCTTAAAACGAAAAGGTTCACGAGCGTATAAGCCTCCCTTACCCCATCACCCCTAGCCAAACAAACAGCGCTAAATTAATGCTTACCCTATACGAAAATATATACAAAAAACGATTATTATAACACTGATATGCTTGAACCCCAAACAGCAGCCGATAGAAATAACAGCAGCCGATAGAAATGAATAAATAAAATAAAATAAAATGCTTACCCCGTACCTCACACACAATACAGCAGCTAATGAATTGCGATGGTTCTAATATAATAAACATGAAAAATGCTTACCCTGCTACCTCGAACAATAAAATTTAATAAAACGCTTCTCCTTGATATGTGCGAAAATAAAATTGGTGAATAAAATGCTTACTCGTTAAAATAAATCAGCAGTTAATAAAGCGATGATATGATTCACATGGTGTTTAGGTGGTGTCTTTTTCGAAAAGCACTCAGAAAATAACAAGCCGCCGCTTACAAAACGCTTGGATAACCAAACACAAAGGTAAAATCATCTCAAGATACGCTCGAGCTATTGGTTCTGTAATCAATAACCCGAGCGATATCTCCTTGTCTTATAACTTTATATTCATCCATAATTTGATTGTAGCCGTTCTGCCGCCACCAGATCCGATAAACCCTTGCAAACCTTCACCTTGTGGCACCAACGCCATCTGTAAAGAAAGAAACGGTGCCGGATCTTGCGTTTGTCCGCCGGATTATTCAGGAAACCCGTACGAAAGTTGTAGACCGGAATGTATTTTGAACGCTGATTGTTCTTCGAATAGAGCATGCGTGAGGAATAAATGTATCGATCCTTGTCCTGGTACTTGCGGTCAAAACGCCATCTGTCAAGTTATCAACCACAGTCCCAGTTGTAGATGTTTGGAAGATTACACGGGAGATCCATTCAAATTCTGTACCGTAGTCATTGAACAACGTAAGCAAATATATTTGTATATTTCCTTATATAAACAGTTGAGAAAAAGTCATAAGAAGGATGAAAAAATCCGTACGATATACTTGATATATACTATAAACATCCTTTCAAAATAATGTCTGTTCTAACGAACAAAAAAAAATATTACATTACGTTACAGCAATTGTATCAACACAACCGTGTCAACCGACTCCTTGTGGCCCGAATAGTCAATGCAAAGAAGTAAACGGACAAGCAGTTTGTTCATGTTTACCCAATTTCATAGGATCGCCACCTGGATGTAGACCAGAATGTGTAGTAAGTTCAGAATGTCCAACGAACAAAGCTTGTATCAATCAAAAATGTATGGACCCGTGTCCCGGAACGTGCGGCTTGAACACCAAATGTCAAGTCATAAACCACAGTCCGATATGTAGTTGTCAAACTAGGTATATAGGAGATCCATTTGTTAGATGTTTCCCTCCACCTCGTAAGTTTTAATTAAATTATCCTGCTCTCTTAATCGTAAAGCAAATTCATTTTTTAGAACCTGTTATTACCGAGATCGAAATCGTATCGAATCCTTGCGATCAATCCCCTTGCGGTCCTAATTCTCAATGTAGGGAAATCAACAATCATGCATCTTGTTCTTGCCTGCCTGAATTTATTGGTAACCCACCGAATTGTAGACCGGAATGCAGCATACATTCAGAATGTCCAAGTAATCTAGCTTGCATAAAACAAAAATGCGCGGATCCTTGTCAAGGATCTTGTGGACTAAATGCAGTTTGTAATGTATTGAATCATATATCAATCTGTACGTGTCCGACTGATATGACTGGGGATCCTTTTACAAACTGTTTCCCCGCTCCTCCAGCAAAAGTCGTCGTAGATGAAAACCCTTGTGTACCATCTCCTTGTGGAGCAAACGCCGTATGCGAAGGACAAGGTATTTGTACTTGTATTCAAGATTACAATGGAGATCCCTATAGAGGATGTAGACCTGAATGTGTTAGAAGTACCGATTGCCCTAGGGATAGATCTTGTGTTAGAAAAAAATGTGTAGATCCTTGTCCTGGAACTTGTGCTGTTTCGGCAACTTGTCAGATTATAAATCATATTCCTATGTGTAGTTGTCCCGCTGGTACTACAGGAAACGCCTTCGTGGCATGTAGAACTATACAAAGTACGTAGATTCGACTAATAAATCATAGACTTAGATAACGTACTCACTTATTATTTCAGTACCTCAAAATATAAATCCATGTAATCCAACACCATGTGGTCCAAATAGCCAATGTAGAGAGATCAATCAACAAGCAGTATGCTCTTGTCTACCAGGATATATCGGTAGTCCTCCCATTTGCAGACCAGAATGTGTTTCAAGTTCTGAATGTAGCTTAGTACAAGCATGTGTCAACCAAAAATGTATCGATCCCTGTCCTGGATCTTGTGGTATAAGCGCACAATGTCAAGTTATTAATCACAACCCTATATGTACTTGCCCAGGTGATTTAACCGGCGATCCTTTCACAAGATGTATACCAAAACGTAAGATCAAATAAACTTTCTCGAACAAACATACTAATTACAATCAAATTTCAGCACCTGAACAAGTAAACGTCTCTATAAATCCTTGTCAACCTTCCCCTTGCGGACCGAACTCTGAATGTAGAGAAATTAATGGTTTCCCTTCTTGTACTTGTCTCGCCGACTACCGAGGAACTCCACCGAATTGCAGACCAGAATGTATCACCAACAGCGAATGCGCTTTCAATTTGGCTTGTTTGAACAGGAAATGTATCAATCCTTGTGAAAATATGTGCGGATTAAATGCCGAATGTCGAGTTGTAAGCCACATACCTAACTGCGTATGCCTACCGGGTTTCGAAGGGGATCCGTTCCGACAATGCTCGGAAACTGCCTTGAAAATTCCTGAAATTATCAACCCATGCAATCCAACACCATGCGGAATTAACGCAGAATGTAAAGAACGAAACGGCGCAGGAGCGTGTATATGTAAACCAGGCTTTATGGGAAATCCTTACGAAAGCTGTAGACCTGAATGTGTTATTAATTCGGATTGTCCTTCGAACAAAGCGTGTTTAAAAGATAAATGTATAGATCCATGTCCTGGTACGTGCGCGTCTAACGCATACTGCAACGTAATCAACCATTTACCGACATGTACTTGCATCCAAGGATATACAGGAGATCCTTTCAGATTGTGTAATGTAATTCGTGAAAGTAATAACTTAGTAAAACCTCATCTATTCGTAAAATAATAATTTTCACTTTTAGCAATTGAAGTAGTACCCACGAATCCTTGTCAACCGTCTCCTTGTGGACCAAACAGTCAATGTAGGGTAATTAACGAACAACCCGTTTGTTCTTGTTTACCAGAATATTCCGGAAGTCCACCAAATTGTCGACCAGAATGTACTATCAGTTCTGAATGTTCTCTAGATAAATCATGCGTGAATAAAAGATGTATAGACCCATGTCCTGGTACTTGTGGTTTGAAATCTACATGTAAAGTTTTGAATCATAGTCCAATATGTAGTTGTATAACAGGATACACTGGAGATCCTTTCACTAGATGTTATTTTGTTCAAAGTAAGATATATCATATCCAGATTTTTATTCCAACTAATTTTTTACAATTTGTAGAAGAAGAAGTTGTATCGGAAATAGTGAATCCATGTTTACCTTCACCTTGCGGACTTTACAGTACATGTAGAGATATAAATGGTATTCCTTCTTGTTCTTGTAACGATGGTTATATTGGCACACCACCCAATTGTAGACCAGAATGTACTATCAATTCTGAATGTTCCAGTAACTTAGCATGCATTAACGAAAAGTGTAGAGATCCTTGCGCTGGTTCCTGTGGAAATGGGGCCGTTTGTAACGTTATCAATCATATACCGATATGTTCGTGTCCTGAAGGATATTCAGGTGACCCCTTCACGTTCTGTCAACTCAAACCAACCGTGGCACCAATAGTAGATAACGATCCATGTAATCCATCGCCTTGCGGACCTAATACCGAATGTAATAATGGTATTTGTACATGTTTAGCAGAATATCGAGGCGATCCATATACTGGTTGTAGACCGGAATGTACCTTACACCAAGATTGTCCTAAAAACAAAGCTTGTTCGAGAAATAAATGTATCGATCCTTGCGTAGGTACTTGTGGAACAAACGCTAATTGTGTTGTTATGAATCACATACCAACTTGCTCTTGTTTGGAAGATTACGAAGGTAACGCCTTTGTAATTTGCCAAAAAGTAAAAGGTATTTATTTTGAGAAATTTCAAATCTACATTCTATAAATGTTTCCTAAATTTCAGTTGAAGTACCAAGAAATCCTTGCAATCCCACACCTTGTGGACAAAATAGTCAATGTAGGGAAATAAATGGTCAAGCTGTTTGCTCTTGCGTACCAGGTTTCTTAGGTACACCGCCATCTTGTAGACCGGAATGCGTTACCAGTACAGAATGTCTTCTTACACAAGCTTGCGTTAACCAAAAATGTATAGATCCTTGTCCTGGTACTTGTGGTATTAGTGCCTTGTGTCAAGTTAAAAATCATAATCCAATATGTGTTTGTCCTAATCAATATACAGGCGATCCTTTCACTAGATGTTACATATTAGGTAAACGTTATAATATCAATCGATCAACGTACATCTAATTTTATAATTATTTTAGAAATTGAACCGGCTATTGTTGAATCTTCAAACCCATGTGAACCGTCACCTTGCGGTCCAAATTCTGTATGTAGAGTTGTAGGAGATAATCCATCTTGCTCTTGCTTACCAGAATTTATAGGATCTCCTCCAAACTGTAAACCAGAATGCGTTAGTAATTCGGAATGTTCCTCGAATCTCGCTTGTATAAATAGAAAATGTAAAGATCCTTGCGTTGGAGTTTGTGGTCAAAACGCCGAATGTAGAGTAGTTAGTCATACACCCAATTGCGTATGTATATCCGGTTACTACGGTGATCCATTTACTCTATGTCAACTCCAGACGGCTGTAGAAATAGTGAATCCTTGTGAACCATCGCCGTGCGGTAGCAACGCTGTTTGTAAAGAAAGAAACGGAGCTGGTGCTTGTGTTTGCTTAGAAGATTACTTTGGAGATCCTTATCAGGGATGTAGACCGGAATGTTCAGTTAGTTCAGATTGTCCTTCTAATAAAGGTTGCGTTAATAATAAGTGTAAAGATCCTTGTCCTGGTACATGTGCGCCGAACGCGGAATGCCACGTTATCAATCACTTACCGTCTTGTACTTGTCCTTCGCAATACACAGGGGATCCTTACCAATTTTGCAGAGTAGCATTGAGTAAGAATAAACAATTTTCAATCGAAAATAATTCAAATCTAATTCATATTTCCGTAGTTGAACCAGAAATACCCAAACAACCTTGTCAACCATCTCCTTGCGGGGCTAATAGTCAATGTAGGGAAGTCAATCAACAAGCTGTATGTTCTTGTTTACCGAATTACGTAGGTAGTCCACCGGGATGTAGACCAGAATGTACTGTTAATAACGAATGTCCGACTAATCAAGCTTGTCAAAACCAAAAGTGTATCGATCCTTGTCCAGGAACTTGTGGACTAAATACCAAATGCCAAGTCGTTAATCATGCTCCTATTTGTAGTTGTTCGAACGGTTTTACTGGAGATCCTTTTACCAGATGTTATTCCATACCTCGTAAGAAAATATAGATTTATTTTCTATAAATCAGATCGCCTAATATATTTTTTATTGTAGCACCAGAACCAATTTCTATAGAAAACGAAAAAGTCACGTGTTTCCCATCACCGTGCGGACCAAATTCGGAATGTAGAGAAATTGGTAGTTCGCCAGCTTGTTCTTGTCTACCAAACTTTATCGGTAGTCCGCCGAATTGTAGACCAGAATGTAGCGTTAATTCGGACTGTACCAGTAATTTGGCTTGTATCAATCAAAAATGTATTGATCCCTGTCCAGGTTCGTGTGGACAAGATGCTAGATGTAGTGTTTTCAGTCATACGCCGATTTGTACTTGTCTAGAAGGATATACTGGAGATCCGTTCACCTATTGTCGACTCTTACCACCTACAAGTACGTCATCTATCATTGCAATATTCTCATTTTTTTATATATAGTTTACTTATTTAGATGATGAATTTCGAAATTTTTACAACATCTATTTGGAAGCATTTCTACTTTTTCTTGCGTTTTCAATTTTATCGAGCCATACTGTAACTTTTCTAGCTCCTGCACCGGTAACCGATCCATGTAGCAATTCTCCATGCGGTCCCAATGCCGAATGTAACGATGGCATATGTACTTGCTTACCAGAATATCAAGGTGATCCCTACAGAGGGTGTAGACCAGAATGTGTACTAAATACAGATTGTCCTAGAGATAAGACTTGTATTAGAAACAAATGTAAGGATCCTTGTCCTGGAACGTGTGGTCAAAACGCTGAATGCTCTGTTATCAATCACATTCCAACTTGCTCTTGTATATCTGGATATACTGGTAGCGCTTTCATACAATGTAATCTCATACCAGGTAAATGAATCGTTATCATAAACGTATAATTTTCTTGAAAGGTCATTTTTTTTTTAGTTGAATTACCTAAAAATCCTTGCAATCCATCTCCGTGTGGTCCAAACAGTCAATGCAGGGAAATAAATAGTCAAGCTGTTTGTTCTTGCGTACCAGGGTTCTTGGGTACACCGCCATCTTGTAGACCAGAATGCGTTTCCAGCACTGAGTGTATTTTAAGTCAAGCTTGTGTTAATCAAAAATGTATCGATCCATGCCCCGGAACCTGCGGACTTAACACTCTTTGTCAAGTAGTCAATCATAATCCAATATGTACTTGTAAAGAAAAATTTAGCGGAGATCCATTTACCAGATGCATACCTATCGGTAAGATTCCATCGAATCCTCAACCTCCTTGTGTTTTTCACTTTCATTGTGCTTTATTTTAGTTGAAGAGCCAATTGTACAATCGAATCCTTGTCAACCATCACCGTGCGGACCTAATTCTCAATGCCGCGAAGTTGGCGGTGCTCCATCTTGTTCATGTTTGCCCGAATTTATAGGCACGCCACCAAACTGTAGACCAGAATGTGTCAGTAATTCAGAATGCTCTAATAATTTAGCTTGCATAAATCAAAAATGCAAAGATCCTTGTGTCGGTGCATGTGGTTCCAACGCGGAATGTAGAGCTGTCAGTCACACTCCCAACTGTTTATGTCCAACCGACTTAACAGGAGATCCATTTACACAATGTCTACCAATACCACGTAAGATATCCACGGAAGATAAATTAGAAAATATTTTTACGTAATATTATTTTTAGAAACAATACCGTCGGAAATACTATCGCCTTGTACTCCATCTCCTTGTGGAGCAAACGCTGTATGTAGAGAACTAAATAACGCTGGATCGTGTACTTGTTTACCAGAATATATAGGCAACCCTTACGAAGGTTGTAGACCGGAATGTACTTTAAGCTCCGATTGTCCTTACAACAAAGCTTGCATAAGGAACAAATGTACAGATCCTTGTCCTGGTACTTGCGGACAAAATAGTGATTGTCAAGTCGTTAATCATTTACCATCTTGTACGTGTAGGGTAGGATTCACTGGAGATCCATTCAGATATTGTCATGTTTCACCATCCGAACGTAAGTTTAATCATTTTAAAATGTATAATTTTCATCATAATACATTTTCCCGTAGCTGTTGATAGAGAAAAACCGCAAAATCCTTGCCAACCCAGCCCTTGCGGTCCAAATAGTCAATGTAAGAACGTCAACAACCAAGCCGTTTGCTCTTGTTTACCCAATTACATAGGTAGCCCTCCGGGATGTAGGCCCGAATGTACAGTGAGCGCTGAATGTGCTCAAGATAAAGCTTGTATCAATCAAAAATGTGATGATCCATGTACCGGAAACTGCGGTTTGAATACCGATTGTAAAGTGATCAATCACAGTCCGATTTGTATTTGTAAAACTGGTCAAACGGGCGATCCGTTTTCTAGATGCTATCCCATACCTCGTAAGTATGAAAAATGAAAAGTTTGAATATCTTGAATTGATTTACCAAAATTCTAGCTAAAATACCAGAGCCTGTCATAATATCGGATCCATGTGTTCCTTCACCGTGCGGTATGAACAGCATTTGTAAAAACGTAGGAAATGTCCCATCTTGTACTTGCTTGCCTTCATACATAGGCACACCACCCAATTGCAGACCTGAATGTACCATAAACTCCGAATGCCGTAGCAATTTAGCTTGCATAAGAGAAAAATGTACCGATCCGTGTCCAGGTTCTTGTGGAACAGGTGCTGTATGTAGCGTTACCAATCACAATCCTATTTGCTCTTGTCCAGAAGGTTACACCGGAGATCCATTCAATTATTGTCAACTGAAGCCTGTAGAAATCAGTCCAATCCCAACTGATCCTTGTAATCCCAGCCCTTGTGGACCTAACACACAATGTAACGATGGAATATGTAGTTGTCTACCTGAATATCAAGGTGATCCTTATTCTGGATGTAGGCCTGAGTGTGTATTGAGTATTGATTGTCCAAAGGACAAAGCTTGTGTTCGAAACAAGTGCGTCAATCCTTGTAATGGAATTTGTGGACAAAATGCTGAATGTTCTGTACTGAATCATATACCAATTTGTAGCTGCAGAATCGGTTTTACTGGAAATGCTTTTACATTCTGCAAAGAAATTGAAAGTAAGTCCCTAGATCGCTTCAATTATTTTCATTTATTAATATTGATACGTTCAATAGAACCACCACCAGCAAATCCATGTTTCCCGAGTCCATGTGGACCAAATAGTCAATGTAGGGAAATAAATGGACAAGCGGTTTGTTCTTGCGTACCCGGCTACATAGGTTCTCCACCATCTTGTAGACCGGAATGTGTTACTAGTTCAGAATGTCCTTTAAATGAAGCTTGCCAGAATCAAAAATGTGTCAACCCTTGTCTTGGAACGTGTGGAATAGGCGCACTATGTCAAGTAATAAAACACAATCCCGTATGTAGCTGTCCGGTCAAATTCACTGGAGATCCATTTACTAGATGTTTACCAATACGTAAGAAACTTTCAATATCTCATTAATCCTCAATAAAATATTAAAATTTTTTTAGAAGAAGTTATAATTCCTCCAACAAATCCTTGTTCTCCGTCTCCGTGCGGTTCTAATTCAATATGTAAAGAAGTCGGCGAAACGCCGGTTTGTACTTGCTTAGAAGGCTTCGTAGGATCACCGCCGAATTGCAAACCGGAATGCATCAGCAACTCCGAATGCGCCACTCATTTGGCTTGTATAAATCAAAAATGCAAAGATCCTTGTCCGGGAATATGCGGCCAAAACGCGGAATGTAGAGTAGTTAGTCACACTCCGAACTGCGTTTGTTTACCAGGATACGAAGGAGATCCTTTCAACTATTGTAACCTACCGATACCAAAACCAAGTGAAATACTATCGCCATGCAACCCGTCTCCTTGCGGTTCCAACGCTGAATGTAGGGAACAAAATGGAGCCGGGGCGTGTATATGTATCAAAGGATATTTAGGAAATCCTTATGAAGAATGTAGACCCGAATGTTCTATTAATTCCGATTGTCCTTCGAATAAGGCTTGCATGAATAATAAATGTAGAGATCCTTGCCCTGGAACGTGCGGTCCGAACGCATTATGTCAAGTTATAAATCACGTACCATCGTGTACTTGTAACATTGGATATACAGGAGATCCTTTCAGGATCTGTATCGTACAACCTAACGAACGTAAGTTTAAATTTCATATACGTAACTTTGACTTATATGAAATTATTTTAGCTGTAATCGAAGAAACTACGAATCCGTGTCGAAATTCTCCTTGTGGACCAAATAGTCAATGTCAGGAAGTTAATAAACAAGCAGTTTGCTCTTGTTTACCAGAATATGTCGGTTCTCCGCCATCTTGCAGACCCGAATGTGTCGTCAGCACGGAATGTACTCCGAATAAGTCTTGTATTAATCAAAAATGTACTGATCCGTGTCCAGGAACATGCGGTATTGGTGCGACTTGTCAAGTAATCAATCATAGTCCAATTTGCTCTTGTAGACTGGGTAACACCGGTAATCCGTTCACAAAATGCTATCCGCTACCACGTAAGTCGACGAAATAATCGAGAAAATTTTATAACAATATGTTTTTCCTTAAATTATTTGCAGCACCTCCAGCGGAACCAATAGATATAATAGACCCTTGTATTCCGAATCCCTGTGGTCCTAATAGTCAATGCCGAAATCGATCTGGTTCCCCTGTATGCTCCTGTTTACCTGATTTCGAAGGAAGTCCTCCAAATTGTAGACCAGAATGTACCATCAATTCGGAATGTCCCAGTAATTTGGCTTGTATCAATCAAAAATGTAAAGATCCTTGTATCGGAGCGTGCGCCATAAACGGTTTATGTAACGTCATCAATCACGTGCCTACGTGTACATGTCCCGATGGATATACCGGAGATCCATTCAATATTTGCGTTTTGAAACCACCAACACGTATGTAAATCTAATATTCGTTTATGAGAAATATTTATAACAAATTTAACAAATTTTAGAACCAGTTGAAAATGATCCTTGTAACCCGTCCCCGTGCGGACCTAATGCTGAATGTTCCAATGGAATTTGTACTTGTATTGACGAGTATCAAGGAGATCCTTATACAGGTTGTCGACCAGAATGTATCATTAGTGACGATTGTGCGAAAAACAAAGCATGTGTGAAACAAAAATGTGTAGATCCTTGTCCTGGTACTTGTGGTCAAAACGCTGAATGTTCCATATTTAATCATATTCCTGTTTGCTCTTGTATATCCGGATACACTGGAAATGCTTTCGTCTTATGTAACCGAATAGTCGAAGGTAGGCTTTATACTTTTTTATTTTTCTGAGATCCACCTTCATTTATGTGTATTTTAGCTCGACCTTTGACTAATCCTTGTCAACCATCACCTTGTGGTCCAAACAGTGAATGCAGAGAAATAAACCAACAGGCAGTTTGTTCTTGTCTACGCGGTTACATTGGTTCTCCGCCAACTTGTAGACCGGAATGTATATCCAGTTCTGAATGTAGTTTAATACAAGCATGTGTCAATCAAAAATGTATAGATCCTTGTCCTGGAACTTGCGGACTGAACGCGAAATGTCAAGCAGTCAATCATAATCCTATTTGCAGTTGTCCGCCTAGATATACCGGTGATCCGTTTACAAGATGTCTAATTATCGGTAAATGTTAATTCAAATAAAATATTTGGTCAAACAACACATAAATATTTGTTTTTAGTTCAAGAACCAGTTGAAGTACCGACGAATCCTTGTCTACCTTCTCCGTGTGGACTGAATTCTGAATGTCGAGAAACAAACGGATCGCCATCGTGTTCTTGCTTACCAGAATTTCGAGGCACCCCACCCAATTGTAGACCAGAATGTACTAGTAACAGCGAATGTGCCAACAATTTAGCTTGTATCAATAATAAATGTTCTAATCCATGTTCTGGAATGTGTGGACAAAACGCAGAATGCAGAGTTATAAGTCACACGCCTATTTGCAGTTGTACACAAGGTTTTACGGGAGATCCTTTCATATCATGTCACTTAATACAAATTCAGCCTCCCGTTGAAAATCTGTCACCTTGTGTACCATCACCTTGCGGGGCAAATGCTGAATGTACAGTGAGAAATCGTGCAGGAGCGTGTACTTGTCTACCTGAGTATATTGGTAATCCTTATGAAGGCTGCAGACCTGAATGTTCATTAAATACAGATTGTCCATCGAACAAAGCCTGCATCAGAAATAAATGTGTGGATCCTTGTCCTGGTACTTGTGGACAGAACGCCAATTGTCAAGTTTTAAATCATTTGCCATCTTGTACTTGCATCCAAGGTTATACAGGTGATGCATTCAAATATTGCAGCTTACAACAACAAGAAAGTAAGTTTCCACTGAAACTATTTGTCCTCTGATTATCCTAACGCTTCTATTTCAGTTGTCGAACTTAAAAAACCATGTCAACCGTCTCCTTGCGGACCAAATAGTCAATGTAGGGAAATTAATGAACAAGCTGTATGTTCTTGTTTACCAAACTATATTGGCAGTCCCCCAACTTGTAGACCCGAATGTACCATGAGCTCAGAATGTTCTCAAAATAAAGCTTGCATCAATCAAAAATGCGATGATCCTTGTCCGGGTTCTTGTGGGTTAAATACCAAATGTCAAGTAGTTAATCACAGTCCTATATGTACCTGCAAAGTTGGATTCAGTGGAGATCCTTTCGCTAGATGCTTACCCATACCAAGTAATGCCTTTAAGATTTACTTTTTCTGTAAACGTATCTTATTTATTTATATTTTAGATCCACCTGTGAATGTACCAATAGAACCAATACGTGACCCATGCGTTCCGACTCCATGCGGATCTAATTCAATTTGCAGAAATATCGGAAACTCTCCGTCTTGTACTTGTATACCAGGATACATTGGCAGTCC
Organism: Diorhabda carinulata; assembly: GCF_026250575.1. Classification (NCBI taxonomy): domain Eukaryota; kingdom Metazoa; phylum Arthropoda; class Insecta; order Coleoptera; family Chrysomelidae; genus Diorhabda; species Diorhabda carinulata. The sequence goes on from NC_079472.1 coordinate 17,933,204, forward strand.
GCCAAATTGTAGACCAGAATGTTCAAACAATTTCGAATGTGCGAGTAACTTAGCTTGTATCAGAGAAAAATGTATAGATCCTTGTCCGGGATCATGCGGGGCTCTAGCTCAATGTAATGTCATCAATCACACTCCAATTTGCTCATGTCCGGAAGGATATACGGGAGATCCATTCAGTTACTGCCAATTGAAGCCTCCGGAAGTAAAACCGGTTGAAAAAGATGCATGTAATCCATCTCCTTGTGGACCTAATGCTAGATGTGATGACGGCGTGTGTACTTGTTTACCAGAATATCGCGGTGATCCTTATAGAGAATGCAGACCAGAATGTGTATTGAATAACGATTGTCCAAAAGACAGAGCGTGTTCTAGAAACAAATGTATAGATCCTTGTATAGGAACGTGTGGACAGAACGCCGATTGTACTGTTATAAATCATATCCCATCTTGTACTTGTCTCAAAGGATATATAGGAAACGCATTTATATTATGTAATAGAATACCTCCCGAAGTACCTAAGAATCCATGTCAACCAACTCCGTGCGGTCCAAACAGTCAATGTAGAGAAATAAACGGACAAGCGGTATGTTCTTGTGTAATAGGATATCTCGGTAGTCCACCAAATTGCCGACCAGAATGTATAGTATCCACTGAATGTCCATCAAATCAAGCTTGTGTCAATCAAAAATGCGTAGATCCATGTCCAGGTACTTGTGGTATCAATACAGAATGTCATGTCGTTAAACATAATCCTTTATGTAGCTGTATTAGAGGATATTCTGGAGATCCGTTTTCAAGATGCGTACAAATATGTAAGAATCACTTTTAAATATAACATTTTGGATAATATCAAACTTGATTATATTGAATTTTAGCACCGGAGCCCGAAGTACAAATAGATCCCTGTAATCCATCCCCGTGCGGTCCAAATTCTCAATGCAAATCTATTGGAGATTCGCCTTCTTGTTCGTGTTTACCAGAATTTGTTGGCACCCCTCCAAATTGTAGACCCGAATGTGTCAGTAACTCGGAATGTGCTAATAACTTGGCTTGCATCAATCAGAAATGTCAAAATCCTTGTAGCAACGGAGTTTGCGGTCGAAATGCCGAATGCGCAGTTGTAAGCCATACTCCTAACTGTATTTGCATCAATAATTATATAGGAAATCCTTTTGTACAATGTATCCCGCCGCAACGTGAGTTTTTTTATTAAAACAATCCAATACTAGATCATTTTCAATATCTAATTTCAGAACCGCAAGTTTTGGAAATTATAAGTCCATGTACCCCATCACCTTGTGGAGCCAATGCGCAATGTAGAGAACTAAATAACGCCGGATCGTGTACTTGTTTACCCGATTTTATCGGTAATCCTTACGAAGGATGTAGACCCGAATGTGTTATTAATTCAGATTGTCCATCGAACAAAGCGTGTATTAATAATAAATGTAAGGATCCGTGTCCTGGAACTTGTGGGCAAAACGCCAATTGTCAAGTTATCAATCATCTACCTTCTTGTAATTGTTTATCTGGATATAGCGGAGATCCTTACAGATATTGCCTGGTTACTGAAAGTAAGCTAAACGTCGTTAAATATTTATATAAATACAATAATTGTGTTGCTAAGCAAAAAACTCTAGAACTAATAAAGCTTTTTCTTTAATGTCCCTTTGGTAAAAGCTCTTTCTAGAGACAAATATAGAAATAAATTTATTTTAATCTCTCAACTGTCGTTATAATCTTTTACGCAAGTGTGATTTGAAGAAGAATGTCTTCACTTTTACGATGGCCACTCTCTATATTTTGAGAAGCTAGGAAATGAAAACTCGTTACTTCTTGGGTGTACCATGCCCTTAACCCCAAAAAGGTTTAGCGAGTTTAGCGTTTCTAACATGAAATTTTTGAAAATTTAAATAATGGAAACTAACATTCTGCAATAATAGCAGATGATGAAGTCATATCAGGATTCATCGAAACTAAGAATACGGAAAAGGTAAAAGTCTGTTAGCAGTTTTATTTCATGGTATAGTAAGCATAACATTTGCTAAAGAGCTCGTACGATCTAAACTGGTATTTCAGGATAAAATCATCGAACAAGTCTCACAATTTAAATACCTGGGTATGGACCTGTCGAGTTATCACGACCCAGTGAAGGACCTAAGAAGCCAGATCAACAAAGCGACTGCCGTATCGGGCTGCTTAAGGCAGGATCTATAAGACTTGTATCAGGCCAATCATGACATACGGAATACAAACTAGAGATGAAACCAACAAAACGAAAAGCATGTTTCGGGTAGCTGAAATAAAAACGCTCCGAACTATGGTGGGAATAACAAGAATAGATCGAATCAGGAATGTGGGGTGCAAGACATCGTAAGATGGGGGAGACAAAGAAAAAGATACTGGTACGCCCACGTGAGAAGAATGGAAGAAAGTAGACTGCCACGCATCGTAATTGAAGGGAAACCAATAGGGAAAAGAGAACCCGGAAGACCACCTAAGAGATGGATGGACAGCTGGCAGTCCACCTCCTAGGAACTGATACAGAGGAACCTGCAAAACTAACAGATCATGAGATCTTAAAAATAATAAGAAGAAGAAGCATTGGTGAAAACAATTAAGTTTAACAAACAGTTACAGCAAACCGCTAAAATACAAAATATTTACCTGCACCTCTTAAATCAGTCACTGCTCAAAGTCTAAAGTTGCATCGTATGTATGTATCGTCACAATTCACAACAGACAGTATTTTACATGAACATAATTGTTGCAGTCATTGAACATCCACTTTATTCATCTGATTTGGTGATGTGTTATTCTTTATGTAGTGAAACATTTACGTGAAGGACGTTTCACGAAGAATCGGCTGGATGAAGCAATTGAGAGATAACTGTGTGTGGTGGTTACTTTAAGCAAAAATAGATCAATTTTCCTAAAAAATTATTTTTTTTGGCTTTAAGAAACTTAGACACAAAAGGAAATATTACGCCACAAGGGAACAAAATTTCGGAAGATGACTTCGTATTTTGTTACGATAAACTTGGTTCAATGATTGCAATGGAATTACGTTTATAATGAGTAATGTTTATTCATAATCCCGCTCCAAACTCTCTCAACGCGCCTTCTAGAGGCTCTCGATACTAATGGATGCGACAGAAGTGATAGCCATCCACACTCTCGATTTATTCAGTTACTCGATACGTCTACTACAAAAAGAACGTAATTTAAATTATGTTTATACCGAAAACGAATTTAATTGAAGCATTTTCCTAGTGTCTCAAAATATTTAGCATCACCCTCGTAAAGTCTTTTCTAATAAAGCCACGTTTGTGCAAATTGGACAAGTGATAATTTTTGCTTCTAGACTGAAAAAAAGAAATAAAATTTATCTTTTCTACACAAGATTTCTTCAAATATTGTGCTGTAGAAGATGAATTTATATTTTGCAAAGAATTAGTTTAATAGCTGTAATGGAATTACAAAATTATGTTTATAATGAGTTTATTCATAAGTCCGCTCTAGACCGTCGCGAGGCGTCTTCCAGAGGCTCTCGACACACACACACACACATACACACACACACACACACACACACACACACACACACACACACACACACACACACACACACACACTCTCGATTTATTCATTTACTCGGTACGTCTACTACAAAAAGAACGTAATTCAAATGAAGTTCATACCGAAAAGTCACCAATAATGATTTTTTTAATTCAATTTCTATATATTTATAATGCAATACCACACAAAAATTATTCATTACACTCCACAGACTTCACTAGTAGTAGATTATAGTTTAGTTTTCTTATATGTATGTATGTAAAAATCATTTAAAATTTCACAAATTTGTCATGTACGGATGAAAATACATTAATTTAATAATTTTGTACCATTATCTTGATCAGGCTCATCAATTTTGACGATTTAATTTCGGAGAAGTCTGAGAAGCGTCTACCATATCGGCAACGTAAATAATTTAGTTTTATTACTAAATGCAAAGTTACCATCAAAAAGTTGTCATAGAAAGATTTTAAAATAGTTGAACTATTTTAATTATTATATATATTATTATCATTCCAAAATAAATAAACCTTCATTCAATATAATATAAAGCAGAATGCTCTTGAGTTTTAGCAATACCAGATATATCTCAAAATTGAATCTAATCAATTCTATTTGTTATAGCGGTTAGTCTCGAACCCTCGAATCCTTGTAATCCAACACCTTGTGGTCCTAACAGTCAATGTAAGGAAGTTAACAAACAAGCAGTTTGTTCTTGTTTACCAAATTATACAGGCAGTCCGCCATCTTGTAGACCGGAATGTACTGTGAGTTCAGAATGTGCGCAAAATAAAGCTTGCATCAATCAAAAATGCGGAGACCCTTGTCCAGGAACATGCGGTTTAACTACAGTATGTAACGTTATCAATCACAGTCCGATTTGTAGCTGTCAATCAGGATTTACTGGAGATCCTTTCACGAGATGTTACCCAATACCTCGTAAGTTACGAGAATTATATATATAGACACGACAAAACGCTTTTATTTCCGTTTTAGCTAAACCAGTAATACAACCGGAACCGCCCGCTATAAATCCATGTGTACCTTCACCTTGCGGTCCGAACAGTATATGTAGGGAAATAGGTTCGACGCCATCTTGTTCGTGTTTGGAAAATTATATAGGATCTCCACCAAATTGTAGACCTGAATGTACAATCAATTCCGAATGTTCTAGTAATTTAGCTTGTATTAATCGAAAATGTATAGATCCATGTCCTGGTTCTTGCGGAGCATTCGCTATTTGTACAGTTATCAACCACACCCCGACTTGCTCTTGTCCCGAAGGTTACATTGGAGATCCTTTCAGCTACTGTCAAATCAAACCCCCAACACGTGAGTTAATCGATTTGATTCGGTTGACTTTCAAATCTAACTACGTATATTTTTTTAGAAGAACCTGTTGTTGCGGATAAATGCAACCCTTCACCTTGCGGACCTAATGCTGATTGTAATGACGGCGTTTGTAGTTGTTCACCTGAATATAAAGGAGATCCTTATAGGGAATGTAGACCTGAGTGTGTCTTGAATAATGATTGCCCAAGAGATAAAGCTTGTGTTAGAAATAAATGTAAAGATCCTTGTCCTGGAACGTGCGGTCAAAACGCGGAATGTTCGGTTGTTAATCACGTTGCGATCTGTAGCTGTTTACCAGGTTACCAAGGCAACGCTTTCGTAATCTGCTCGAAACCACGAGGTACTATTTTTTTTTTTTGGAAAAATATATATGTATTAATGAGTTATATATTTGAATTTTAGTACCACAAAACGTGAACCCATGTAACCCAACACCTTGCGGACCGAACAGTCAATGTAGAGAAATTAACCAACAGGCTGTTTGTTCTTGTGTTCCCGGTTTCTTAGGTTCGCCGCCATCTTGTAGACCCGAGTGTGTTTCTAGTTCAGAATGCGCATTAAATAGAGCTTGCGTTAATCAGAAATGTATAGATCCATGTCCAGGTACCTGCGGGTTGAACGCCGTTTGCCAAGTTGTCAATCATAATCCAATTTGTAGCTGTCAACGTGGACAAACTGGTGATCCTTTCACAAGATGTCTACCAATAAGTAATTGCTTTAAATAAATACAATCGAAATATGTCTATATTTTTGATATTTTAGGTATAGAACCCATAATACAGATTAATCCATGTGAACCTACGCCTTGCGGTCCAAATTCCCAATGCAGACAAATAGGTGATTCACCTTCGTGTTCTTGTCTACCAGAATTTATAGGCGCGCCTCCCAATTGTCGTCCCGAATGCGTTAGCAACTCTGATTGTACAAGTGATAAAGCGTGTATAAATCAGAAATGTAAAGATCCTTGCCAAGGTATATGCGGACAAAACGCTGAGTGCCGAACGGTTAGCCACGCTCCAAATTGTATATGTATAGGAGGTTACCGTGGTGATCCTTTTATTCGTTGCGATCTACCACCATGTAAGTCTATCGTCGCCCTATTAGCTGCTGTATAAAATCCCTAATGTACCTAAATTGCTTTTTTACTAACCTATTTATAATTTATAACGGGAGAAAAAGATTTTTGAATCAACAGGCAAAATGCAATATTTTTATTTTTGATTTCTTCCAAAACAATTTACAAAATACACGCAGAAATAGATATAATCTTTTAGTGACGTGACATCTGTCACCGACGTCGTTTCGTACCATAACCTTACACATCTGTCATATCTGTCACATCTGTCAAACACCAGAAGTTCTATTTAAAACTTAAAACTTTGGTTTGTGCTTTGTATGAATTTTTCTGATAAAACCGTTTTTAGTATTGTCATGAAAATAATTTTAAAATTAACTTAAACCTATCCTGCCCACATGATGTTAGACGAGAATTTAAACAATCGAGAGATTTATGCAAATATGGGATCAAAAATTCTCACTTATGAACAAAAGTAAACGCGAAATCTTAGCTACAAGATTTTTTTAAACGTTCGACATTCAGAACATCGGTAGAAGTTGAATGAGTCAGACCCCCAAAGCGTCCATCAAAAGCGGATGTTCAAGTCACGACGTAAGACGATGTTGATCGTTTTCCATTATCGATATCCATGTCATAGTCATCGTCCGCATTGCTTTTAATCTACAAAAATCGGTTATCCAAATATCAAAGGACGATCTACAGTGTAATCAGAATATCAGCGACCATATTTTTATTGCTTACGGTAATTCCAAATACAACTTCAACGTTAAATCGAAACTGAACTGGCCATACACACATAAAAGTCAACAAAGGATTATAGAAATGGCAGAAATTACCAAAGGAAAAGAAAGAGTACAAAAAATGATTAACGGAGAATGAAAACTAAAATCCCAGTACTCCCTGTAATCAGAAGAAGAAGTGACTGCTTCAACTCTCACATACAAAATTATCAACATATAGAAACCACAACGATAGATTTGTGCTTTTATAAAACCGACTCCTATTTTTTCCATTAGAAACCAAATGATAAAACAGAAGTGACGTCACTAAATAAATATTAATATAAGTAGTGAAGTACCACTATAAAAACGTTGCAAGTGCTTATTTCATCATTTCAGTTATAATATAGAAAAACACGATTTAATTTCAAAACAAAACGATTCCATTTCAGCTCTACCTTCAGAAAATATTTCACCGTGTCAACCGTCTCCGTGTGGAGCAAACGCCGAATGTAAAGAACAAAATGGCGCTGGTGCCTGTATATGTTTACCGGATTATTTCGGTAATCCTTACGAAGGATGTAGACCCGAATGTGTTATTAATTCAGATTGTCCATCGAACAAAGCGTGTATCAATAATAAATGTAAAGATCCTTGTCCCGGAACGTGCGGACAAAACGCCAACTGTCAAGTTGTCAATCATCTACCTTCTTGTACTTGTATATCAGGATATACTGGAGATCCGTTCCGTTATTGTACGGTGTTTATTGAAAGTAAGCGCATTTCAAACAATTAATGTTTTGTTGAATAATCTATAGTTTGTCCAAACACAAATTTGAATTTGAATCATAGAATGTGTCTCATAAATAATGTCGTAATCTATGGTTTCAACTCAAGGTTCAGCAAGCTCTTTGAGACCTCGGTAAAACTGATATCGTTTCTTTCTATTTAAATAGACTTTCTGGAATGTTGGTTCCAGTGAAAACTTTTTTTGTAAGTTTCCATAGTGTGTTTCGACTCAGTTCAAAATACTTTTTTAAATAAGATCGCTCATACTTCCATTCGTCTTTTTTCTAAGTGATTTTCTACTTGAAATTTTGATTTTCCTGCAGCTTTACGTACTATTTAAAACTTGCTACATTCCTATTCCTAATAACTTTAATAGACTTTAAGCGTTTACGTGACCCTTCCAAATTTTCCATAATCAAACTAGAATTCACAACAGATTTCACAAAATACCAAGCAACTAAACTGAACTGGTGAGAAAACACAGATTGAACCTCTTTAAACTTATTTTCGGTGAAATTTGTCGGGAAGAGCTTTTTTTAACACGCCTATTTTAGAGTTTTGTAGCTTTTTACTGTTACTATATCCCACCACTTTAATAGCGTTCGTTAGCCGAGATGGCTAGGGCGTCAACCTCCGGATTCGCCGATCATGGGTTCAAATCTCTTATAGGCTGTAAAAAAAATTTTTGCGACAAATTTTTTTTTTAAATTATCATCGCAAATTTTCTGTTTGCATCGAAACAAATTTTACAACTGTATGCCCTCTGCTGGAGGTTTATTATACTACCTGCATCAGTATTATTTTAGAATTATCACCTTGAATTTTATTACGTCGTTCGATAAGAATTTCAGATCCGTACACCCTCTGCTGGAGATTTACATTACTAATGACTGGAGCTTGGAGAGAATTTTTTGACAATAAATCGAACTTGAAAGTGGAATATGAATATAGTTTAAAAAAAACTAACCTTTCAACGCGAATCAAAGTTGATAATTTTTAAAATAATCTTAAAACAATAATGAATGAAAAATTTTTATTTGATATGCTCTGAAAGCGTGTTTTAAAGATTTTTAAACTATATTTACTTTTGAAAATAAATCAAAATTCCCAACTTTTATTATACGAAATTATAGATCATATGATACGGCTATTTAATCACAGGGCTTTGGACCAGTCCAAACCTTTTTTTTTTTCAATTATTGTTGAAGTACGAATATAATGTTCATTTTGACAGCATCAACGATTATAGAAATTGAAACCTCATCATATAATCATTCATTATTTGAGTATATGGAACAAATAAACTGATCTGATATAAAAAAAAACAAAATAGAGTACATAATTTCGGTATATTGTTATAAATATTCCTAAAACTATACGGAAATATTCAACAAAACACTATTACCAATATAGTTTATCAATATACTTGACAGTATATAATAAATTGTTTGTTTTATGAAAAAAGAAATACCAGAGGAACCTTCGAACCCATGTCAACCGTCACCTTGTGGACCAAACAGTCAATGTAAAGAGGTTAACAAACAAGCGGTATGTTCTTGTTTGCCTAATTATATCGGTAGCCCGCCAGTTTGTAGACCAGAATGTACGGTTAGTTCAGAATGCGCACAAAATAGAGCATGTATCAATCAAAAATGCTCCGACCCTTGCCCGGGAGCTTGTGGATTACAAACCAAATGCGACGTTATTAACCATAGTCCGATTTGTAGTTGCCAAGTTAGTTATACCGGCGATCCATTTAGCAGATGTTATCCGATACCTCGTAAGTTGCTAAATATTAATTCTTGATCATAAACGTAACTCAATACCCTATTTTAGCACCTCCAGTTGAGCCGGTAGTTACAGATTTCTGTTCGCCAAATCCATGTGGACCTTATTCTGAATGTAGATCTACCGGAAGAGATTATACTTGTGTTTGTTTACCTAACTACTTTGGTCAACCGCCTAATTGTAGACCAGAATGTACCATTAATCCTGATTGTTCGTCAAACTTGGCGTGTATCAACCAAAAATGTGTAGATCCTTGTCCGGGATCTTGCGGAGTACAAGCATTATGTTCGGTAAGGAACCACATACCGGCTTGTACTTGTCCTGAAAAATACAGTGGTGATCCTTTCACTTATTGTTCACCGCAAGTTATAAAACAGCCTGAGGAAATCGAGCCTTGTAACCCATCGCCTTGCGGACCAAATGCTCAATGTGATAATGGAATATGTACTTGTTTACCAGAATATAGAGGGGATCCTTACACGGGATGTCGACCCGAATGTTTATTAAACCAAGATTGCCCTAAGGATCAAACTTGTATAAGAAACAAATGTAAGGATCCTTGTCCTGGAACTTGTGGGCAAAATGCAGAATGTACCGTTATCAATCACATTCCGACATGCTCTTGTATACAAGGATTCACTGGAAATGCGTTTGTTGTTTGTAATCCCATACCAGGTAATTATTTTTTCAAAAATAAAGATCACGAATCTTGCTTTTTCTATACCAAAATCTCAATTTTTAGTGGAAACTCCCAAAAACCCTTGCAGTCCATCACCCTGCGGACCCAACAGTCAATGTAGAGAAATTAACCAACAAGCAGTTTGCTCTTGCGTGCCAGGTTTCTTAGGTACACCGCCATTTTGTAGACCGGAATGTGTTTCTAGTTCAGAATGCGCGTTAAATAGAGCTTGCGTTAATCAGAAATGTATAGATCCATGTCCTGGAACTTGCGGCATTAATTCTTTATGTCACGTCGTTAATCACAATCCTATATGCAGCTGTCAAAATAGATATTCGGGAGATCCGTTCGTAAGATGTTTACCAATAAGTAAGTTTCAATTTCCACAAGTTACGATTGTCTATAACATACAACGTGAAAATTTCAGGAGACGAACCAAAAGAACCAGTTAATCCTTGTCAACCATCTCCTTGTGGTCCGAATTCGCAATGTAAAGCTATGGGAGATTCTCCTTCGTGCTCATGTTTGCCGGAATTTATTGGAAGCCCGCCGAATTGTAAACCGGAATGTATCAGTAATACGGAATGTCCTAATAATCTTGCTTGTATAAATCAAAAATGTAAAGATCCTTGTCCCGGAACTTGTGGCCAAAACGCGGAATGTAGAGTTGTCAGTCATACTCCTAATTGCGTATGCCTTCCCGGTTTTACTGGGGATCCATTCTTCCTGTGTAATCAGAATGGTAGGTTTCATTTATAATTTTAAAAACGAATCTTACAAAATCTTCGTTTCAGTTCAAACTTCGTTCGAAAGACCTACCCCTTGTTTGCCCTCCCCGTGTGGAGCTAATGCCGAATGTACAGAAAGAAACGGAGCAGGGGCTTGTAAATGTATTCCCGATTACATCGGAGATCCTTACGTGGGATGTAGACCGGAATGTACTGTAAATTCCGATTGTCCTTCGAACAAAGCATGCGTAAATAGTAAATGTAAAGATCCTTGTCCGGGAGCTTGTGGACAAAACGCTCTATGTCAAGCGGTTAATCATTTACCTTCTTGTACTTGTATATCAGGATATGAAGGGGATCCATATAGATATTGTACCATTCTAATAGAACGTAAGAAAATATTTTTCCGGATTTCCAACTGTTGCCATAATATTTATTTACTTTTAGCTATTGAAACGCCACCATCAAATCCTTGCGAACCATCACCGTGTGGTCCTAATAGTCAATGTAGAGAAGTTAACGAACAAGCGGTATGTTCTTGTTTGCCAAATTACATAGGTACTCCTCCGGGTTGTAGACCAGAATGTACAGTAAGCTCTGAATGTAACCTAGACAAAGCGTGTATAAACCAGAAGTGCGTGGATCCTTGCCCGGGTAGCTGCGGTCTAAACGCAAACTGTCAAGTAAACAGACACAGTCCGATATGCAGTTGTCAGTCAGGATTTACTGGAGATCCATTTAATAGATGTTATAATTTACCACCGCCACCGCAAGAAAATATTTTACCGTCAAATCCTTGCGTGCCGTCACCTTGTGGACCGAATAGTCAATGTAGAGAAATCGGAGGCGTCCCTTCGTGTTCTTGTTTACCAGAATTTATAGGAAGTCCACCATCTTGCAGACCCGAGTGCACTATTAATTCAGAATGCTCTTCGAATCTTGCCTGCATCAATCAAAAATGTACGGATCCATGTCCGGGATCTTGTGGTTTCCAAGCTGTATGTAACGTCCTAAATCACGTACCTACTTGTACTTGTATCGAAGGATATACGGGTGATCCATTTACTAATTGTCAACCTAAGCCGCCAGAACAGAATATCAAAAAAGATCCTTGTAATCCGTCACCATGCGGTCCAAATGCTGAATGTTTCAATGGAATTTGCTCTTGTATTGACGAGTATCAAGGAGATCCTTATACGGGATGTCGACCGGAATGTTTATTGAATAATGAATGTCCTAAGAATAGAGCTTGCGTTAGGAATAAATGCATAGATCCATGTCCTGGTACTTGTGGACAAAACGCTGAATGTAGTACTATCAATCACATACCCAGTTGTACTTGTTTACAAGGAATCGAAGGAAATGCTTTCGTACTTTGTACTGCTATCACAGGTACGAAAAACATATCCATTTAATGTTACCAACAACTCATAATTAAATTTATTTCAGTTAAAACGCCGAAGAATCCTTGCAATCCTTCACCTTGCGGTCCTAACAGTCAATGTAGAGAAATTAACGAACAGGCTGTTTGTTCTTGTGTACCTGGTTTCTTAGGTACACCACCATCTTGTAGACCCGAATGTATTACCAGTTCGGAATGCTCGTTAAATATGGCGTGCGTCAATCAAAAATGTATCGATCCATGCCCTGGTACTTGCGGATTGAATGCCTTGTGTCAAGTTGTTAACCACAATCCTATTTGTACTTGCCCGACGGGTCAAAGCGGTGATCCTTTCACAAGATGTTTACCAATAAGTAAATATATTCTTTTTTTAATTGTATATAAAAAACCAATTGAATTGTGACCTCTTTTAGGACAAGAACCCGAAATAATTACGGAACCTTGCCGGCCATCGCCATGTGGCCCTAATTCTCAATGCCGCGAAGTTGGCGGTGCTCCATCTTGTTCATGTTTACCAGAATTCGTCGGCACGCCACCAAACTGTAGACCAGAATGTGTCAGTAATTCAGAATGCGCCAATCACCTAGCTTGCATCAATCAAAAATGCAAAGATCCTTGTATAGGCGTTTGTGGACTAAATGCCGAATGTAAAGTTATAAGTCACACGCCAAATTGTGTCTGCCTGGCAAGCTTTGAGGGTAATCCATTCGTACAATGTTCACCTAAAGTAGAACCAACGAAAATAGAAAAACCTACTCCCTGTATACCATCTCCTTGTGGCGTTAACGCTCAATGTAGGGAACAAAACGGCGCCGGAGCGTGCGTATGTTTACCAGATCATACGGGTAACCCATATGAAGTATGCAGACCAGAATGTACACTAAATTCAGATTGCCCTTCGAATAAGGCTTGTATAAATAACAAATGTAAGGATCCTTGTCCTGGAAGTTGTGGTTTGAATGCAGAATGTCAAGTAATCAATCACCTACCAGCTTGTATCTGTATTTCCGGATTTACGGGAGATGCTTCGAAATATTGTAGAGTTGTCGAAACGAGTAAGATATCTCATCAACTTTCGAAATTATACGAGAAATTATTCAAAATTCTTTTAGGTATCGAAGATAAACCAAATCCATGTCAACCAAGTCCGTGCGGTTTGAACAGTCAATGTCGCGAAGTTAATGGACAAGCCGTTTGTTCTTGTTTACCGGAATATACGGGTAGTCCGCCAAATTGTAAACCAGAATGTACCGTAACGTCAGAATGTCCGAAAAATAGAGCTTGTTTGAATCTAAAATGTATCGATCCTTGCCCAGAAGCTTGCGGTCTCAATACCGTGTGTAACGTTTTCTCGCACAGTCCAATCTGTAGTTGTCAAAATGGTTATACGGGCGATCCTTTCACCAGATGCTATCAGATACCACGTAAGAATTTACCGATCAAACATCATCCTTCAATTATTGATTATAATTTTCTTGTAGCTCCTCCTCCGGATATAATACCAATCGAAAACCCATGCGTACCATCTCCTTGTGGGCCTAATAGTCAATGTCGCGACGTAGGAGGCACGGCGTCTTGTTCCTGTCTGGAAAATTATATAGGATTACCACCTAATTGCATACCAGAATGTACCATAAATTCTGATTGCTCTAAAAATTTAGCGTGTATCCAATTGAAATGCAGAGATCCGTGTTTAGGAGCTTGCGGATCCGGTGCTATATGTAACGTAGTTAATCATGTACCGATATGTCTATGTCCTGAAGGATATACAGGAGATCCATTCAGTTACTGCCAACTAAAACCGCCAGTAGTAGAACCAGTCGAGAAAGATTCTTGCAATCCATCTCCTTGCGGACCTAACGCGCGATGCGATGATGGTATATGTACTTGTTTACCGGAATATCATGGAGATCCTTATAGGGAATGTAGACCGGAATGTGTTTTGAATACGGATTGCGCCAGGACTTTAGCTTGTATTAATAACAAATGTAAAGATCCTTGTATAGGAACATGCGGACAGAATGCTCAATGTTACGTATATAATCACATACCGAGTTGTACGTGCAATGAAGGGTATCGCGGAGATGCTTTTATCTCTTGTCAACGAATACCAGGTAAATATATAAGATAAAAGCATTCACAATTAGTATGAATAACATGATGAATAAATTTTTAGATGAATTACCAAAGCAGTTATGCAACCCTACACCTTGTGGTCCAAATAGTCAATGTAGGGAGATAAACGGACAAGCTGTATGCTCTTGCGTACCAGGATACATAGGTTCACCTCCAACGTGCCGACCCGAATGTATCTCTAGCTCGGAATGCGCTCTAAATCAAGCTTGCGTCAACCAGAAATGTATCGATCCTTGTCCCGGTACCTGCGGTCTTAACACAAACTGCCAAGTAGTCAACCATAATCCGATTTGCGTTTGCTTACCGAGATTTAGTGGAGATCCATTCACTAGGTGTTTACCTATAAAAGAAGAACCAGTAGAAAAGCCGGAACCTTGCCAACCGTCACCTTGCGGTCCCAATTCGCAATGTAGAGAAATAAACGGCGCACCGTCTTGTTCTTGTTTACCCGAATTTATTGGTACGCCTCCGAACTGCAAACCGGAATGTATCAGCAATTCGGAATGTGCGAATAATTTGGCGTGTATAAATCAGAAATGCAAAAACCCTTGCCCGGGAATATGCGGCGAAAACGCCGAATGTAAAGTTATAAGTCACACTCCGAATTGTGTATGTTTGCAAAATTACGTCGGTAATCCGTTTGTTCGTTGTGACACACCGCCCCCTAAAATGGAAGAAATTCACCCCTGCTTCCCTTCGCCGTGCGGCGCTAACGCCGTTTGCAAAGAACTAAACGGCGCCGGATCGTGTACCTGTTTGCCTGAATATATAGGCAATCCTTACGAAGTATGCAGACCGGAATGTTCGATAAACTCGGATTGTCCTTACAACAAAGCTTGTATAAGAAACAAATGTATAGATCCTTGTCCTGGTACTTGCGGTCAAAACTCGCAATGTCAAGTTGTAAATCATCTACCTTCATGTAACTGTTTGTCCGGTTATACCGGAGATCCGTACGTCTTCTGTAACGTAATTCGCGAAGGTAAGTTTTCTATCGTTTTAATAACAATTCCCAATTTGAATAACAAAATTTTGCGTTGCTATCAACTAACTGTAATAATTATCACATCTTGTTTTTATTAAAAACCGTAATGTTTCATAATTCACGAAGACACACGCGAGTATTGAAGATCGGGCATAAATAGAAAACTAAATAACTTTAACGACTAAACTAATGATCCCGAAATAAATCTTCTTCTTCTTCCGTGTATTAGGCGTAGTCGCCAGTTTTATCATCGACATTCTTGCCTCCTATCCTCCTGCTTCAAGGTTGTCGCTTTTTATAAGTCGGCCGTTACTCCTTCGGCCAATGGGAAATTATTGCCCGCTATCTTGACCAGTCTGTTGTTGTACATACGACTTACGTGCTCATTCCATTCTTTCTTTCTTGATAGAGCCCATTTTCGTTGACGTCATCTATTTTGCACAATCTTCTGATGTTCTCACTTCTTTCCCTGTCCAGCAGGGGTTTTCCGGCTATCCTGCGTAGCACTTTCATCTCTGCTGTTTCCATCATTCTTTTGGTTTTCGCCGTTTCTGGCCGTGTCTCTGCGGTGTATTTATTTCGCCATATGGTTTCGTTCAAACAAGCTGCTATTCTTAAGGCTTTAGTTGTTTGTTCTCTTAGTTCGTTCTCCACGTCTCCAACTCCTGAAATCTCGATTCCTAGGAATTTGAATTTCACTACTTGATGAATCATCTGGTTGTCTACGACTAGCTTTTGGATGTGGTCATACACTTTATTTTGGACGCAGATATTATCATATTGAAAGATTTAGCTGTGCAGTTAAACACATATAAAAGCCTTTAGATCATCCTCATTTTTTGCGACTAAAACAGCATCATTAGCGTAACATAATATTGTAAATGTAGAGAAAAAAATCTCTATTCGCTAGATCTATGTCCATGATTCACCCCATCTCTTTAGAGATCTGCACGCTGATCTTCTGGTGGTTCTGGTCGCAAGGTTGTCTAATGTCAGAACTACGTTTCCTGTCCCAAAGGTATCCATCTCTGGTGTTCAGAGAAGTTGTTTTGTCCTTTTTTTATCCATTCTAGTTTCAACTGCTTTTATAAACGCACCTTGTTTGATGTGTACATGAATGTTTTGCGCCATATTAAGTCGCGCGAATTTCCGGAGATTCTGGCGGCATTGTTGACATGTATGCGTGCATTCTCGTAGATATTTCTATTGTTTATGTTTCTAAATCTTCCATATTATTCAACATGATTTCGAAGGTTTATCTAATGTAATAGAGTATAAATCTGTATTCCGAATGCTTCTAATTTTTTGCTCATATCTTTTGTAGCATCTTAGTATTCTTATTTTTATTTCAACATAGAGATGGAAGTAAGCATCTGCTTGAAGGTACATCTTGCCTTTGCGATCCAGCACTTATTTCCTGGTTGTTATTTCAATCCTCGTTTATATTGGCACCATGGTGTCTGACACTTTCTATTGGAACTCAATTGATCTGTGATCTTACTTTTATTTATAATCATAAGTTTTGTATTTTTGATGATGTCGTTCATCCATCAGGCTTTATAAATCGTCTCTCACATTTTATAGGGAAATTTCTTTTGATAAACAATAAAATTCTTGGAATATTTTTAGTTGAACCTATTGAAACAAATCCGTGCACTCCATCACCATGCGGACCAAACAGTCAATGCAGAGAAGTTAATAAACAAGCAGTATGTTCTTGTCTACCGAATTATATAGGTAGTCCACCAGGTTGTAGACCAGAATGTACAGTAAGCTCCGAATGTCCACAAAACAGAGCGTGTGTCAATCAAAAATGCCTAGATCCATGTCCGGGAACATGCGGTTTGAATACCAAATGTAACGTAGTGAATCACAGTCCTATCTGTAGTTGTATCAACGGCAATACGGGCGATCCTTTCACTAGATGTTATCCTTTACCACGTAAGATATCTCGAACTTATATTTAAACAATGGTTATTAATTTTCGATGTATTTTAGCTATAGAACCCGTAGAAACTCGTCAGCCTTGCGAGCCATCTCCATGCGGTCCGCATTCTATTTGTCAAGAAATAAACGGATCGCCATCTTGTTCGTGCGTTTCGGGTTATATAGGAAGCCCGCCAAATTGTAGACCAGAATGTACTATCAATTCTGAATGTTCCAGTAATCTAGCATGTATTAACGAAAAGTGTAGAGATCCGTGTCCGGGTTCTTGTGGTATAAACGCAAACTGCGCAGTCATAAACCACGTACCAATTTGTACATGCTTCGAAGGATTTATCGGTGATCCTTTCATAAGATGTAATCAAAAGATAGTT
The DNA here is from genome assembly GCF_026250575.1 of Diorhabda carinulata. Taxonomy (NCBI): domain Eukaryota; kingdom Metazoa; phylum Arthropoda; class Insecta; order Coleoptera; family Chrysomelidae; genus Diorhabda; species Diorhabda carinulata. Next base: position 17,950,758 of record NC_079472.1, read on the forward strand.
TTACCAGAAGAAAAGCCGAATCCTTGCAATCCTTCTCCGTGTGGACCTAACGCTGATTGTAATAATGGTATCTGTACTTGCATACCCGAATACCGCGGAGATCCTTATCAAGGATGTAGACCAGAATGTGTATTAAATAATGATTGTTCCAAAGATAAGGCTTGTATAAGAAATAAATGTGCTGATCCTTGTCCGGGTACTTGTGGTCAAAATGCCAAATGTACCGTTGTTAATCACATACCATCATGTTACTGCGAAGAAGATCGAACAGGAAACGCTTTCTTATCCTGCTCGCTTATTCCAGGTACTTTATATTCTAACAATAATCATTCGAATAGATTATAACTTCTATTTCTAATTTTTAGCTCCAATACCAAAGAATCCTTGTAATCCTACACCTTGTGGTCCAAATAGTCAATGTAGAGAAATTAACGGACAAGCTGTATGCTCTTGCGTGCCAGGATTCGTAGGCTCGCCACCAACGTGCCGACCCGAATGTATCACTAGCTCGGAATGCGCACTAAATCAAGCTTGCGTCAACCAGAAATGTATCGATCCTTGTCCCGGTACCTGCGGTCTTAACACAAACTGCCAAGTAGTCAACCATAATCCGATTTGCGTTTGCTTACCGAGATTTAGTGGAGATCCATTCACTAGGTGTTTACCTATAAAAGAAGAACCAGTAGAAAAGCCGGAACCTTGCCAACCGTCACCTTGCGGTCCCAATTCGCAATGTAGAGAAATAAACGGCGCACCGTCTTGTTCTTGTTTACCTAATTACATCGGCTCGGCACCAAACTGTAGACCTGAATGTGTTATAAATACAGATTGTCCCACTAATTTGGCTTGCGTCAATCAAAAATGTACAGATCCATGTCCGGGTGTTTGCGGAACGAACGCAGGATGTAGAGTCAACTTGCATACGCCGAATTGTATGTGCCTGCCAGGTTTTTCAGGAAATCCATTCGTACAATGCGACATCTTCAAACCGCCATCATTCGAGCAAATTAATCCTTGCGTCCCATCACCGTGTGGTTCTAACGCTATATGCAAAGAAAGAAACAACGCTGGATCTTGTGTATGCGCACAAGGTTATATAGGGAACCCGTACGAAGGCTGTAGACCGGAATGTTCAGTAAATTCGGATTGTCCTTCGAATAAAGCCTGCATCAACAATAAATGCAGGGACCCTTGTCCAGGAACGTGCGGTCAAAATGCCGATTGCCGGGTTATTAACCATTTACCATCTTGTAGTTGTATTTCAGGTTATACTGGAGATCCGTTTAGATATTGTAGCGTCATTCGGATTGTTGAACGTAAGATATAGATACAATTTTCCATTTGAAGAATGGTAGATCGTTGAGATTCGAATAAAGGATTTTGTCCCATTAATTTTCTATTTTATAATTCCTCAGCTGAATAATTATATACAATTCATATTGATTTGGTAAACAATTAATATCCATTTGAAAAATATGTGGATACCGTGTATTTTTCAACGATCTACTATTCCTCTAATCCACGAAACTTACGAGGTGTGTTCAAAAAATACGATGAATAATTCTATTGAAAACAAAGTAGAAGTTTGAATTATTATCTCTCTCAAAGTAGTACATTTTGCTAGCGATGCGTATGTTCCATAATTCGAAGCAATTACTCTAAAGCTTCATTATAGTCCGGTCAAATTAAATAAAAAAATAAGAGTGAAGCTACATAAATTCCGATCGAGATGAAATTCAGTGAAATTGTATAAAATACCATTGAAAATCAAATTTGAGTGTTCCCCCATCATTTCCGTGTATGTAAAAAATTTTATTCAAGGTCAAAAGTCAAAAAAATAAGTTTTTCGCGATTATCACGAAAATATTTCAGATAAAAATTGTAGATGATAAAATTATCTACAAAAAACGTATAGATAATTTTTTTCTTACAAGCCACCTTTTCTGAGATATAACGATTCAAAAAGTTGTAATAGTTAACAACATCGTCGAACTTTAGCAACATCTTCCTCGATTGAGAATTTCTTACAAATACTCGCAACAAGTCTCGGTTCATTTCAATGTTACTGCTGAAAATATATTGGTGAAACCATTAAATACAACTTTTACAACTTTTTGATTCATTATATCTCAGAAACGGTGGCTCGTAGTAAAAAAAGTATCGATACGTTTTTTGTAGATAATTTTATGATCTATAATTTTTGTCTAAAGTATTTTTATCATAAAACTCACCATTTTGCTGAAAATTGTGAAAAACTCATTTTTTTCACCTTTAATCTTGAATAAAATTTTTTCGACGTGGAAACACAAAAGGATCTTTAGTGACTTAAAACTCGTAAATCAGAAGCAAACTGATGTACTATACGTGGGTTTTATAGAGAAGAACCTAATTATACCATTTGAAAGATCTTTTTCTGTGCACATTGTTATAAAAACGCCTTAATAAGCTCTCGATGTTGAAACGAATACTTTTTGCACATTTCTGTCAGCTTTCGAGATCAAATGAAGCCTCAAGCTTTTCTCGTGAATTATTGCGTGTCTAATTTCGTATCGTAACTATATTTTAACATTTCGTGACTCTATTTTTTCACTAAAAAATAATACTAAGCTAGAGTAGCATTTCAATTAAGAGCTGTTTTTCTTATAACACGAAGGTACAAGTTATACTACTTGATTTTGTATTCATTATATTTTTGGATCATACCTTTGTTGCTCTATTCGTATATATTGTTATTGCTATAAAAATATACTTATTTGTAGCGGAACCACCTCAAAGTCCTTGTCTACCATCCCCGTGTGGACCGAATAGTCAATGTCAAGATCGAAACGGTTCGCCTATATGTTCATGTTTACCAAACTACATCGGAAGTCCACCGGATTGTAGACCTGAATGTACTATCAGTTCTGAATGTTCTCTAGATAAAGCTTGTATAAATCAAAAATGCGTAGATCCTTGTCCCGGAACTTGCGGTATCAACGCTCAATGTAAAGTTGTGAACCACAATCCCATATGTACATGCAACAACGATAATACCGGTGATCCTTTCACAAGATGTTACCCGAATCCAGGTAATTTATATTCGATAATCTAGTTATTATTGGATAATGACTGTATTTCTTTGTAGCGCCTCCAGCGGAAATACCTAAACCTGTCAATCCATGTATCCCATCACCTTGCGGTTTAAACAGTCAATGTAGAGATTTAGGCGGTCAGGCATTGTGTTCTTGTTTACCAGATTATTTCGGAACACCACCAAATTGTAAACCCGAATGTATAGTCAATTCTGAATGTTCAAGCGACAGAGCTTGTATAAATCAAAAATGTAAAGATCCGTGTCCGGGTTCTTGCGGCATAAGCGCTGTTTGTGAGGTTAGAAACCACAATGCTATTTGTATTTGTCCTCCGGGGTATACAGGAGACGCCTTCACCTCATGTTCCCCTATACCACCACCAATACGTAAGTTTTATTCAATCGCCTATAGTAAAAGTACTAAATTAACTATATTCCAGCTGAACGAAAAGACCCTTGCTACCCTAACCCATGCGGACCTAACGCACAATGTACTGATGGTATTTGCAAATGTTATAGTGAATACCAAGGTGATCCCTATGTCGAATGTAGACCGGAATGTTTAATAAATCAAGATTGTCCACGTGAAAAATCTTGTATAAATAGAAAATGTAAAGATCCTTGTCCGGGAACGTGTGGACAAAACGCCGAATGTACAGTATTCAATCATTACCCTTCGTGTACATGTCTCCCAGGGTATTCGGGAGATGCTTTCGTTATTTGTAATAAAATAGAGAGTAAGTACTACTATTTACAGCATAACAACATTCAAATACTTGGTATAAAACTTTACGTCATATAACACTCTGTAAAACAGTATTATACATTTATGCACAGGGCATATTCCAAATACTCTTATACGACTCTAGTTTTTCACGAATTTATAAACAATAAAATGAATTTATTTATATGTTTATTCATAATTAGCTCACAATTCAATTACTTGACGCTTTATTACTCCCAAAATCCTAAAATACATTATGAAACACCTTATAAGATACTCGAAATGTTTTCTTTCATCAATTTGATTATGATCTATGGAATTTTATTGCTCCATAAGTCAGAAAACATATCACAAAACACGTCATGAAGCATTAAAAATGCTTCTATTCATCTATTGATCAATAATCCGGTGTGAATGTGCTTTATGGAGCTTTGAAGCTCCTTACGTCTGAAAATAAAACATCAAAAAGTGTTTTGGACTGAACTATATTATAAGGTGATAATGCCACTGTTTGAAACCTTTTAATGTAGTTTATATTGTTTTACTAGTCATAAAACACTTCATAAAACACTCAGAATGAATTTGATCATTTGTATATTACCAATTGAGTTTTAATTTCGGTATTTGGTATATTTCTCAAGTATAACTCTCAATACATGTCATAAGACACTTCAATTGAAACTATTTATATGATAATTCCAATAACTATACCAAAAGACATGACACTTAATGTAAAATGTAGAATTTTAGTGTTTTATAGTTATACAATATGCTATAAAATACTTAAAATCTATAATTTTGGATGTAATTGTTAATATATTGTTATTATATCGTCGTAAATATCGTCGGCATATTTATTAAAACTATAAATATTTCAATAGAACCGCCACCGACGAACCCTTGCTACCCTTCACCTTGCGGACCCAACAGTCAATGTAGGAACCTTAACGATCAAGCGATCTGCTCATGCGTCCCAGGTTATTTAGGTACACCGCCGTCTTGTCGACCAGAATGCGTTAGTAGCTCAGAATGCTCCCTAAATCGAGCTTGTATAAATCAGAAATGCGTAGATCCTTGCCCGGGTACTTGCGGTATCGACGCCTTATGTCAAGTCGTTAACCATAACGCTATTTGTACGTGTCCCGAAAAATATAGCGGCGATCCGTTTATTAGATGTCAAATTAAAATAGGTATGTCGATTTATAACAAAATTGAAATAAAACACAATATATTAATCCCTACTTTGATCATAGAACAACCCGCCGAGGTCGAAAACCCATGTCAACGAAACCCTTGTGGCTTATACGCTCAATGTGAACCTACTCCAACAGGTACAGCTAAATGTACATGTCTAGCCAATTATATAGGCTCTCCACCGAACTGTCGCCCAGAATGTCAAAGTAACAGCGATTGCGCTAAAGATTTAGCGTGTATCAACCTCAAATGTAAAGATCCTTGCGCCGGATCCTGCGGATTAAACGCTAAATGTCTCGTAGTGAACCACATCCCCAATTGCTTGTGTATAGATAAATATGTAGGAGATCCTTTCACTATGTGTCATCCACAACGTAAGACTTTTATTTGTTTTTTTGTAACTAACTTTAAATTAAGAATTTTTAACAACAAAATTGCACGTCGATATCGATTTAATTTCTGACACGTTTTATTTGCAGCTGTTACACCCGCACCGATACCAGAAAATCCATGCTCGCCTTCACCGTGCGGACCGAACGCTCAATGCCGCATCCAATCGAACTACGCGGTATGCGAATGCTTACCGGAATACCGCGGTAATCCGTACGAGCTTTGCAAACCGGAATGTTTATCCAACGCTGATTGTACCATGAATAGAGCGTGCATAAAAAATAAATGCGTGGATCCTTGTCCTGGTACGTGTGGTGTTGGAGCCGAATGCTCGACAACAAACCATTTCCCAGTATGTTCCTGTCCTGAAGGGTATACAGGAGATGCTTTCACTTTATGCAGACTTCTTCCAGGTAAGACAGCTACACATTTTTATCGCTTCAAAATTTCGACTGCTCTTCTATGAACTTCTGCCTCTGAAATAATTCCAGTCACATTTTAGAAACTTCTGCCTAGTTGCATAGTTCAGACAGATGGCGTGAGACGGTGTTTGCGTCACAATATTATATAATTCTTTTGTTTTTATTTATAGAACCGGCACCTAGGAATCCATGTAATCCATCCCCTTGCGGTATCAACACTGCCTGTCGCGTATCCGGCCAAAACGCCGTATGCGAATGCCTTCCTGGCTTCTTCGGAACACCAACAGCAGGAGGTTGTAAACCGGAATGTACAATCAGTGCTGATTGTGACAGAAATAAGGCATGTTTGAATCAAAAATGCGTAGATCCATGTAGGGGTACTTGCGGATTCGCCGCCATTTGCAACGTCATCAACCACAGTCCTGTTTGTAGTTGCCCGACCCCATTGATAGGCGATCCGTTTACGTTATGCACAGAACCGCCTAAAGATAAAGTCGAAGATCCGTGCAACCCATCGCCTTGCAACCTAAACGGAGAATGCAGGGTTGTAAATGGAGCAGCTCTTTGTATATATCCCGAATGTATAATCAACCAGGATTGTCCGAGAGATAGGGCGTGTTATTCACAAAAATGCAGAGATCCTTGCCAAGGAGCTTGTGGACTCAACGCATTATGCCAAGTCGTTAATCACAGAGCTATTTGCTCGTGTCCACCCGGACATATAGGTTCGCCGGAAGTACAATGTCTGATTGAAGAGGAACCTCAACCTAAAGTAGAATGTACTAGAGATTCAGATTGTACTAACGACAAGGCTTGCTTAAACAACAGATGTATGAGTCCTTGTACTACCAGTCTTTGCGGTCAAAACGCCGAATGCAGAGTTCAACTACATAGAGCTATTTGTACCTGCAGAGACGGTTTTACTGGTAACGCCCAACAAGCTTGCTTCGAAATAGGATGTAGAGCCGATTCAGAATGTCCGCCGACATTAGCTTGCGTAAACAAAGAATGCGTCGATCCTTGTTCATTTACTTCTTGCGGACTAAACGCAATTTGTAAAGGCGATTATAATCACAAAGCTCGATGCTATTGTCCCAACAACTTCAGAGGAGATCCCTTTGTGAGATGCGAAAGACCGGAATGTACAACTGACGACGAATGTCCTTACAACTTGGCATGTAGAAGCGAAAGATGTTACGATCCTTGCAACTGCGGAAAAGGAGCTGTTTGTAGAACAACTAATCACAGACCTCAATGTTCTTGCCCACCCGGTTACGTCGGAAATCCCCTAGTCGGTTGCGATGTAGAGCCCGAAGTACAACCTGAATGTAGACAAGATGCTGATTGTCCAAAGACATTGGCTTGCTTCAATGGAGTATGTAAGAACCCTTGCTTCGAAACGAATCCTTGCGGAAAGAACACTCAATGTTTGGTAATCGATAGTTTACCATTGAGGACAATGTCTTGTATGTGTCTACCTGGATTTGTCGGTGACGCTGATACAGAATGTAAACGAGGTTAGTATATTGATCGGCATATTAAATGTTTGTCGTGTATGGTATGAATTATTTATTGTGGTGCAGTAGCCGCTAAAAACAGCTAAGGAAGCAAGCAGTTACGTATGCTTCGGGGGGAAATTTTTAACCATATATTTTTTATGCCTTTATTAATCTATAAAGTTGATAACTTGAGCTAAATGGAGGGGCGCGTACTCTTCACTTAGGCATAATTTTCTGCTAGTATCTCTCATTAAGTATGGGACGACTTGAACATCTATTTCACGTATTTTTCTAAAAGGGAAACGCCGTAATTGCTGCTCATTTTTTAGCTTGGCATCATACACACGTGATGAAAATATCAAAAGTGTCAATAATATTCAATTGGACGAGCCTGAGGGAGGTTATCTTGTTTTGATACATAAGTATTTTCATTTAGACAATTTTTGAATTGCTCTGGACATTAAGCCAAACATTGTATCGTCTCCAACGTGTTGGCGTCGTGAAAAATCAACTAATTCAGTTAGGTTGTTGTTAATATACCTTTTAGCATTTAAATCTTCATCCCTCGATCCACATAAGGTCTGGATATCTCTTTTTTCGAAACCACACAACAAGTTCAGAGTTTATTAGCAAATTTTGCTTTTCATTTAGCCAAGTATGTGGTATTTTCCATCTGCCTTAGTTGACGTATCCTTGCTAGTTGTATTAGGGTATAATTTTCGCAGTTTTCGGTATCTTTGACCGTTTATTACTGATTCTCGCGATACTGTAATATGGTATTGACGCGCTAATTTTTTTACGGAAACCCCGACTCTTTTATTTGCTCTTATTACCACTTTTGGAAGGTTCAGACATGGTATTCCCTCTCCATTCGGCTTCTACATGAAATATGTTCTAAGTATTACCAGTAATTCTCTTCTCTTCGTTTTCAAATCCACAATTTTCCACGAAAGTAAAAAGAATTTGCTTAAAATTTAGTCAATTTTTATCATTTATAGGTTTTTGATGTGAAAATTTTTTAAATAAATTATTCATTTAAACTGCAAAGTTTCGTTCAGTTTTTAATACTTGTAGTGACATCTTTGAAAAGCTAACAAGATTGATATGAAAAATATATAATGAAAGAAACGATCTTTCGCAATTTAACCATCGAAATACTACTTGACTTACCGGTGTAAAAAATATCCCTAAACTTTCTTTAAACGATGTTATTATTGTTTTATTGAAAAATAATTTAGAAATTATAATTTACTACTTAAGAATAATCGAATTGAAGCTAATCCCAAGGATTAGAGTAGGAAATCGACAAATAAATTTAGTTTAATTCTTGGAAGTGGCTGTACAACAGAAGTGACTACTACCCCACAATATAATGAGTTCGAGGCATGTCATAATCCTTTATTTTTTTTTTATTTTTAGCAGCACCGCGCAAATACAACCAAATTTAATGTGACTAATACGTTTACAGCATTTCAGATATTCCTAATACCTCCCATCTTTCTCCCAAAAAAACAGCAACACAAATTCCATTAAAAAATGTCAATTTTGAATTATATACACTTTGAATCGTGAATTATAGGATCGGTAGATTCTTTAGAAATATTAATACCAATATATTTATATTCTGAGAAGCAGGCTGATCAATATTGCCTCAATCGAAATAGAAATTATATATTATAATACGTATAAAATACTGTTTGCATTTTGAAGATGTTTATTGCAATGAACAATCTATGGTCTACCATTCTTGTAATTCGCAAACATTTTAACAGCTATTCTTATAATAAATTATAATATTTCAACATTTTTTTCAATTTTATTAGAGCCAAAACCGGAGCCTGGTTGTAGAAGCAGCAGCGAATGTCCAGCAACTGACGCATGCATCAATCGGCAATGCGTAAACCCTTGCGCGGTCAGTAATCCTTGCGCACCTAACGCCCAATGTACGCCTATAGATCACAAAGCTGTCTGCAAATGTCCTAACGATCTTATTGGAAATCCATTCGTGAAATGTTATACGCAGCCGCAGACTAAACCCGAATGTCAAACCGATTCGGAATGTTCCAACGACAAATCTTGTATCAATCAAAAATGTCAAAATCCTTGCGAACTGGCTAACCCTTGTAGCGCTCAGGCCGAATGCAGAACTAGTTTCCATAGGCCGACGTGTTCGTGTCCACTTGGCTGGTTAGGCAATCCACAAATAGCATGCTACAAACGTAAGTATAACCATTTCAAATATGGAGGGCTCAGAATACAAATGAACCAAGTCCGCTTTAGCCACAGAAGTTTAAAGTTATAGCTTCAAACAAAATTAATCGTTAATAGTTTTAAAAGTATATATTCTATTTAAGAAGTCCAAAGAATAATTTGTACATAGGTTTTATTGAACAAATTTAATGTTTTTTCCAAATTCAAAATAATGAACGTCTGAATAATTTTAGAAAGATAAGGAACTATGTTGTTATTTTCAGTGGGTTTGGGTTCTTTATTGAGAAATGATGAAATCCGAAGTTGACAAAATGTTCAGTTTATTGAACAGAGTTTCAAAAAGTACCTTTTGAATCGTTTTACAATACTTGTTTTGATTAACAAAACTCTTGCTAAACAATCGTCGGATTGTTGGTCAATACTTAACAATTCTTGAGATTACGAATTGGAGCACGTTTGTCTGTCACCATTTTTCCTTTTCACATGAACATATCAAAAAATGCTTATCGCCTGCCAACTTAACTAAATTAAAAATTAACATGAACATGGTTACCAACTTTGACTCCAACTCTTCGAAGATCAAATTAGAAATATTTGAAGAAAATATCAAAGCTTAGTTGAACGTAGAAATTAATTGACATAAAAACTCATCATCGGTCATTTCCTTCAGTTGCGTCGTTGTCCTGGTTTTGACGAGTTTTCTGATTCACTGGATGCCTTCTGAAGTAGCCATGATAAATAGGGGATATGTAAGAAACTAGGGACAACATGTCATCCTTCGTTTTACGTCATTTGTCTTCTGGTTGAGTTTTTCGAGATGTACAAGGTTCGAAACGCCGAAATTTCACTAAACATTCATTTATTTTTATTTGGAAGGGTTCTCTTTTCTCAAACTCCAACCACCCTATCTCAAGCCAATTGATTTTCTTACCTTCGCTTCGTTCTTTTTCTTCCTTGTGATTGAATCTTCGAAGAGTTTTATGTTTAAAAATTCTTCTCGTATTTTTACAACTTACTTGACACATTGATGATACCAAGTGTCTTGCTTGCTCTCTCTAATATACCAATTTCAATAAATGGACTGGAATCATAAATTTCAATTCTTTCTATATCCTATAGATGGTCTTAAATAAGTTTCGCCATTTTGCCAGTGAATAAGACAACATGTTAACAGATAACATGTTTCAATACTGATACAGATAATTTCGCGGAGAGTACGATTTTCGAGACGCGGCTTAATTAGGCCAAAATAAATCGAAAATGAAGAATGAATTTTTTTGATATCTCGCTTCGTTTTCGAGATATCGATACTTAAAGTTATAATCAAACGTTAGTTCAAAATTAGCTTTATTGAACAGATGGCATTCAATACTTCGTTTCAAATGAATATTTTATCACTTCAAATTCAATATGAATCTTGCAATTCAATAAACAAAAGATTTTTTTATTTAATTTTTATATAATTTACCCTGATACTCAAAGTGACAATAGACCTCAATATGCTTCGATTGAAGTAAATCGGATATATCTGACACAAGTAAACGCCAATACACCCAAATATATAAGAAATGATTTGATTCGACTTCAACTGGCGTCAATATACTTCGAAAATTATCAATGAACACATAGTAACAATCAACCTCAATAGGCTTCGATTGATGTGATGAATATAACTTTACATACGATAAATACATGAATAATTTGATGTTTTTCATAAAGCATTGTCGGTTGTTTTTCATTATTTATGAAATAAAAAAAATATTTATTGATAGTTTGAAGATTTAATTAGTAATTTAATGTAGAAATATCCTCTATCGAGCAAAAAGTACGTTCTGAATACTTTCAAAGTTATTTATTTTCGGGGCTAGGGGACAAAGCCCCCCATAAGAAAAAAAATAATAATAAAATAAAACTAAAATAATCTTCAGGCGAAGAAAAATTTTTTTAGACAATTTTGACTGTAAAAAATTCACGATTTTTGAACTTTTTGCACTCAACCACAAAAAGGTTAGGTTAAGTTGGGTTATGTTAGGTTGATATATACAAATATTAAATAAAAACAAATTTTTCCAACTTCAAGTATCGATACTCGAAAACGAAGCGAGCTATCGAAAAATTTTATTCTCCATTTTCAACTTATTTTGGGTAAATTTACGAAATGGCATATCCAAACGCAACGGAAACCGTGCGATATTTCCTAAGTCATGAAATTAGAATTTGAGAACTCTTTTGACCAGAGGTCTCATCCCAGACATTGTAGACATAAAGATCTCTCTTTCAGTCGAATATAGAAGTTGTGTGTTTGGGGAAAAGCAATGCCTTTTGAAGATGAAAAATGAAAACATATTTTTTCTCCTGAGGCTTCCACAGCAACTTTTCTGTTTTGCTCACCTTAAGTGTAATACTTTTTTTGCCTTTAATTCGGCTGTCTTTCTCTCATCAGTTTCAGCACTGATTTTTTTCTTAATAACTTTTCACAATCACTGAATAACTTTTCACAATCACTGCAACAAAGATCACCTGGACTTAGTCCAGTAGTATTCTGAAAGAAAATAACAATCAGTCACTTATCTATAGAACTGCTATCTAGTGAATACTTGGTTCATTATTACAATGAAATTTTACATAGTTGGTGCACGTTCTAGCTTGTCATTTACCTCAGCATAGAACCAACTGATTACTACAGTTATTTAAACCGTATCAATTAATTTTTTTTTTCTAGCGGAATGTACTTCCCATCAAGACTGTCCTTACGACAAAGCTTGCATCCACGAAATTTGTCAAAACCCATGTTCATCATTGTCATGCGGAAACGGCGCAGAGTGCATCGTCGAGCGCCATATTGCACAATGTCGATGTCCTTTAGGAACGCAGGGTAATCCATTAATATCCTGCATCACCGGTATATGTCATTACAACGAAGACTGCGCCGACCACGAAGCGTGCGACAGATTAAACAGAGTATGCCGACCCGTATGTGACGAAGACACTTGCGCAGACAACGCGCAATGCGTCGGACAAAGACACGAACCAAAATGTAGTTGCCCTGCCGGTACTACCGGTAATCCTTTCATCAAATGCGTTGGTCTACTACCGCCGGAACCGGCGTGTACTTCTGATTCAGAGTGTCAACCTCAAACTGCTTGCGTCAACAGCCGCTGTATGAATCCTTGTAAAACGGAAAACGTATGTAGCGCCGATCAAGAATGTCTGGTACTAGACACTCTTCCTTTAAGAACGATAATGTGTCAATGTCCACCGGATACTATAGTTGATTCTACAGGACGATGTGTTAAATTGATTTCACAGAAACCAGAATGCGTGATAGATTCCGAATGCAGAGACAGCGACAAATGTATCGGCGGTATCTGTATAGAAGCGTGCAGAGTTGATAATTGCGGAGTCAATGCACTTTGCACTTCCACTAATCACCAAGCGATTTGTACATGTTCTCCTGGATACACAGGAAACCCGCATTACGAATGCGCGAACGTGCCTAAACATCCAATAGCCGTACCAGAACCGGAATGTTATCGGGATAGCGACTGTACTCTCGACAGAACTTGTAAAAACGAACGATGTATAAATCCTTGTATAGTCGAAAATCCTTGCGCCAGAACTGCATTCTGTTCAGTGAGGTACCATCGAGCTGAATGTAAATGCCCAGAAAACTACGAAGGAAATCCATTAGTTGACTGTATAGCACGTAAGTAAAATTTTTTCACCATCCTATTTTTAGTATTTCTTAATAATCTACCATAAAAATTCACCTATTATAGCTTCAAATACTTTATTGATCTCTATATATTCTTTCAGCGCTTGGACCGACTGTGGGATGTACATCAAACTCTGACTGTTCTCGAAGCGAATCTTGCATCAATCGCATCTGCGCAAGTCCGTGCAACTGTGGTCCAAACGCGGAATGTAAAGTAATAAACCATTATCCGACATGTTATTGTAAACCAGGATTTTCCGGTAACCCTCAATCAGGATGCGTCAAATTAGGTTGTCAATCAGATAACGAATGCTCCAACGATAAACAATGTTACAACGGACAGTGCATCAATCCTTGCATACTAGGAAATCCTTGCGCCAAAAATGCCGAATGTTATGGTAAAAATCACAGAGCGACTTGCAAATGTCTGTCAGGATTTGAAGGAAACCCGTTAATTAGATGCGAGAGGATAGAGTGTTACGTAGATAATGATTGTCCGAATAATAGAGCTTGTATGGAACAACGTTGTGTAGATCCGTGTTCGTCTATCGTGGAACCACCTTGTGCCCAAAACGCCATTTGTCACGTCACCAACCATCTAGCAGGATGCTACTGCCCTCCAAATCTACCAGAAGGCAATCCCTTATCGTATTGCATACCAAGACAAGACAAAAAAGAACCGCAATGTCAGTACGACAAAGACTGTCCGAGTAAATTAGCTTGTATACGAAACGAATGTGTCAATCCATGCGAAATTTTATCTCCATGTCATCCGTCAGCCCAATGCAGCGTTTCTGACACCGTTCCAGTGAGAACAATGTTATGTAGTTGTCCTGAGGGATGGGTACCGAACGAAAACGGCGAATGTCACCCTGTACTTGTACCAATACCTCCTGGTTGTACCAGCGACAGCGACTGCTCAGATGAAGAAGCTTGTATCAACAGATTATGTACTACCCCTTGCGATTGTGGTGCAAACGCCGATTGCAGAGTGCAAAACCACAGAGCTATTTGTTCGTGCAAAGAAGGTTTCGAAGGGAATCCTAATCTTGTATGTCGCGCGGTAGGATGTAGAGTCGATTCCGAATGCGCATCTGGGAAAGCTTGTATCAATGGAAACTGCATCAATCCATGTCTAGTAAAAGATAATTGTGGAATCAATGCCGAATGTTTCGTTTATCAAAATAGAGCCGAATGTAGATGTGCTTCGGGCTATAGAGGTAATCCACTAGAACGGTGTACGGTCATAGGTTGTCTTTCAAATAGCGATTGTCCTAACGAAAGACAATGTATAAACGCCCAATGCATCAATCCATGCATATACGATAATCCGTGCTCGCCAAGAGCCGAATGCAGCGTCCATAACCATCTCGCAGTTTGTAGATGTCCACCAGGTCTAGTCGGTAATCCTTACTTTGATTGTATACCGGAGCCTCAACCGGAATGTAAGGAAGATTCAGATTGCCCGTCTCGATTGGCTTGCCTGAACAACAAATGTCAAGATCCGTGCGCCGTTTTGGAACCATGTAAACGGCCGGCCGAATGTCAAGTAATAGGAACCGTCCCCGTTCGTACGATGATTTGTGTTTGTCCGCCTGGTTATATAAGCAGCGGCAGTGGTACTTGTAACCTCGTCATAGAGGGAGCTTGTGCCAGCGACAGCGACTGCCCATCGAACAAAGCTTGCTTTAATGGTATTTGCAAGGAACCATGTAATTGCGGACCTAACGCGGAATGTAGAATCAAAAATCACAAACCAATTTGTACATGCGAAGAAGGTTTCGATGGAAATCCGGAGTTGGGATGTCACAAGGTAGGCTGTAGAGCCGACAGCGAGTGTTCTCCACAACACACCTGCATCAACAAGTAAGTAGAATTTTAATTAAATGAAACCCTATTGTATTAAAACGATATAAATAACAAATAAACGTTTTTGCTTTAGGAAATGTATACCAGTATGCGCTGCAGATGGTTCATCGTGTGGAGACAAAGCAATATGCTACGGCTACAACCACCGCGCCGTATGCGACTGTCCACCAGGTCTACAGGGTAATCCGAGAATATCTTGTAGCGTCGTCGGTTGTAGAACAGATACGGATTGTCCCACGAATCGCGCTTGTATAAACAACAAATGCGAATTACCGTGCGCCGTAGCCAATCCGTGCGATTCTCAATCTTTGTCTGAATGTAAAGTTTATAATCACGTTGTAGAATGTATTTGCCCACCTGGAACGATTAGCGATGGAAAGATGGGTTGTATTAGAAGAGAGGAGAAATGTAGAGTCGATTCTGATTGTCCTACGCAATTCGCTTGTATCGGATTTGAATGTGTTAACCCTTGTAACGCTACAGAACCTTGCGGCATCAACGCCGATTGTACCGTGCTAGATACGAGACCGGTTAGAACGATGGTATGCATCTGTTTACCTGGTTATCAAGGAAATGCCGCTGTACGATGTAATCCAGGTATTTATAAGATATTTTAAACATTTTAAATAGTAATTTTGTTAATAATACGACTTATCTTATTTTCATTTTCCACTTTTCACAGTTGCGGTATGTAGAGAAGACAAAGGCTACGTACAAACACCCGACGGTCGTTGCGAGTGTGCTCCAAATCTAGCACTCAACGAAAACTACGAATGCGTTCCTTGTCCGACCGATAAAGGTCTCAAAGTTAACGAGCGTGGTCATTGCGTCTGCGCTTTAGAAAAAGGACTTATTATAGACGAGCGTGGTAATTGCGTCTGTCCGTTAGAACTCGGTTATCATTTCGATAAAACAGGAAACTGTGTACCGGACGCTGGACCGAATTGCGAAACTGACGACGATTGCCCCGATCACAAATACTGCAATCAAATAACGAAAACGTGCGAAGACGCTTGTAGATTGACGCATTGCGGGGTAAACGCTTTCTGTAATGCCACAAATCACGTTGGAAAATGTCAATGTATAACTGGATATACGGGCGATGCCGAAATAATGTGCAGTAAGTACTTGTTATCAAAAAATTTCGTAACGGGAAATGAACAAATTAATTTTTTAGATCAAACTTCTGTCATCAAATTCTTTAAGAAACCAGATCTCACCGTCAATTGTCTATCCGATGGTATTCAAGTGGAAATCAGTCTTACCGAACTGGACTTTGATGGGGTCTTGTACGTTAAAGGTCACAGTAAGGACGAGAAATGCCGAAGGGTTGTTACTAATGAAACGGGAGAACGTATCGAATATTTCAAAGTACATTTCGGTGAATGTGGACTCATACATCTCAACGTAAGTATCCCTCACTTTGAAGTTAGAAAGATTCAAATAATGTTAATATGTGGTGCAATGTCAATGGCTGGTGAAATTTATATGTCTTTTTCTTACAGGGTGAAGCAAGTTTCGTTTTGGTGATACAGAAACATCTAAAATTGGTGACCTACAAAGCTCAAGCTTATCATATCAAGTGCGTTTATCACACGGGCGAGCAAAACGTCACTTTAGGATTCAATGTTTCCATGTTAACTACAGCCGGAACTATCGCCAATACAGGTCCACCACCGACGTGTCTAATGAAGATAGTAACACCTACAGGAGAAGAAATTAACGCCGCCGAAATCGGTGATAATCTAATGCTTCAAGTTGAGGTGCAACCCGGTTCGATATACGGAGGTTTTGCTAGAAGTTGTGTTGCTAAAACTATGGAGGATTCAATAGAAAACGAATATATCGTTACCGATGAAAACGGTTGCGCTACCGATCCAACGATATTTGGAGAATGGGATTATAATCCGGATACGCAGAGTTTATTGGCTAGTTTTAACGCTTTCAAGTTCCCTAGTAGCGATAATATCAGATTCCAATGTAATATTAGGGTGTGCTTTGGAAAATGTCAACCGGTAAGTATTAGTCGAATAAAATACTCGAAAAGATAAATTCCTGAAAAAGCGGAACTGGAAATTAATGTCGCTTCTCGTTCATCAATAATTTTTTTTGTCTAGCCGATAAACATCGATATGTTTTGTAGTAAACTACCTTGAAATGGCATCTTGAAACATCGTCCACTAAAAAATGAGCAAACGGAGTAAATGGAAATCCAAGGATATAATAAATAAATTTTCTGCCTTTCCTAGAAATTATTTAGAAGAAATACTGTAAATGACTCGCCTGCTATAATAAAAAGTTCTAAAAGGACACATCAAAGAAGCTTTCGCCATTTATAAAGAAACAGTTCAAAGTCGCCGCG
This sequence comes from Diorhabda carinulata, assembly GCF_026250575.1. Classification (NCBI taxonomy): domain Eukaryota; kingdom Metazoa; phylum Arthropoda; class Insecta; order Coleoptera; family Chrysomelidae; genus Diorhabda; species Diorhabda carinulata. Next base: position 17,968,214 of record NC_079472.1, read on the forward strand.
CGAATTCGCCGATTTCCAAATTTCCATTGTACCTGGACAGGGCTGGTCTAAGAACCCATTTCGCGAGCTGCTTGTTTGTAAAATTATGTAGTCTATTTCAGATATCAAATTGTTATCATCGGTTGGAAATATATGAAAAAGGCTGTTTTCATTGAAAGTTGTGATTTGACAAAACTTATGTAACATATTTATGACAATTATAACGTTTATAGGTCAATTGTCGAGGTTATAACGCGTTTGGAAGAAGAAAGAGATCAACTGATAACGAAGAAAACGATACTGATTTAGCCGCAAGTGGAGATCTTTTATCCGGGCAGCTTAGAGAAGAAGTAACCATACAATCTAACGCCATATTAACATTAGAAAGACGGGAAGAGAAATATCCCGATCCACAAACCGGTAAGTTGTCATTTTCGTATAAAATTCCATCCCATCTGATCGCTCCTCGTTCTTGCAATCCGATAGCTGAGATGGCATGCTTCTGGTGTAGTAATTAATCGACAACTGTCGCAATCGTGATTTGATTCCGCATACGACATTACATTGATTGATAAAACGCTGATTGCGAAACTAAATAAACATTGTAGAAGAATCTGATTGCAGTGCTCCTGAAATTGCGTGCAATATAACTCAAAACCTGCTTCAGTAAAAGCCAAGAAAAACACTAAAAATACTAAAAAAATCAGAAATTACTCGTAAAATGTTCTCGTGGCATATATATATATATATATATATATATATATATATATATATATATATATATATATATATATATATATATATATAAAATTTTCTCACAAATATATGTTTATGATTCTGTTTTCAACAAAAGTATTTTTTAATGTGATCGCACTTGTATCATAAAATTCGAAGAAATTTACAAAGCAACAGACGAATTTGTGCTATTAATATTTATCATCTCTTCTCTTCGGCATGTATGAATGCTAACTAAAAATGATTATTACTACATAAATAGAAAAATTGAACCTGGGACCTCACGCATGTGGGCCTCGTACTCTACTCACTACACTACGAAGACCTTAATAATACGTTTTTTATGCACTACCTCTTAAAGTATGTTTTTTTATGTACTAGTGCGTAAAGTAAAGTTTTACTCATTCGAAATTGTATCTAAAGTACACACGGTAATAGGCAAAGTAATTTTTGATTCAACTTAACTTAAAATAAATTCCCGTGTTTTAGAGTTGTCATTTTATTACTTTCTGTATATTTTTATGTTTTTTACGCACTAGTGCTTAAAGTATGTTTCTTTATGTACCAGTGCGTAAAGTAAAAGTTTGTCGCACTCGAAATTGTGTCCAAACTACACACGGTAGTAGAAAAAGATTCAACTTGAAGTAAATTCCCGTGTTTAAGCGTTGTCTTTTCATTACTTCTGTATATTTGGAAATATATTAAATTCTGATTTTGGAGATAAATTTAATATTTCATTTCAGCTGCAAATGCTCAAAGAGCGGAAGATATTTGCGTCTCTATGATAGGTTTCATCATTGCCTTGATCATCACTGCCCTGCTGGCCTTGGTTGCTGTAGCCGTTGCTGTGTCTTGTTGGTTGATGGCTTATCGTCGCAGGCCTAAATCGACAGGACCACTACCACATCCGCCAGAATTTCCGAATCCACTATTCACAACACCGGAACCAATGGCAGAACCAAGCCCAGACTACCTCACATAAGGAAATAATACTACTAAAAAATATATAAAATACTCGAAATCGTCCGTTATTGTAAATTTGGTTCGTAATAGACAGATTACTTCTTGAATCCGTCCAAAATGCTACTCATAGAAATACTGCCGAAAAAGAAGTGCTTCTATTACGAACGAAAATAGCGAATATTAAATAAACTTTGGGAACGTGTACCTACAACATTAACTGCCATTCAAACATTCGTACAAATCTCTATTTTATCGACGGAGTTTTGACGTTGTTGACAGAAGGAGATATTACGAGCAGTAGTTACACGTTCCCGACTATCTTTTCCATAGGCTGCAAGTAACCAGTGTTTTTATACAGACAAGGGAAAAATTGGGTGGTGGTTTTTAACGCTTTAATAAAAAAAATCTCGAACTACAATATATAAGGCCCTCGCTTTTTTATGTACATGCATTTTTCTCGTTTTCTCTTTGTTTTTAAGTCTGTTGTATATATGTGTTGTATTTTCTCTTCGACAGCCTTTGGAAGATGTAGAGATTTACTTTAGTTTAAGAATATAAATAAAATAATTCTTATGAGTCTGTATAAAGTGTATGAATGCGGAAAAGTATGGGGAGAAGAATCTCCTGAAAGTATAATGGTGCTGACTGATTATTATTTTTTATATATTTGAAGCAGTCAAAGATTTAGTCAATCAATTTTTTAGTTCATAAGTTGAGAGTTTCGTTTTAACCACGTATCGAAATAAAATAAAATTGAATAGTGTTTATTTTTGACAACGATTCTCCGTCACTTGAAATCTTTTTTATTATTATTATTATATGCTATTTAACTAATTTCATTTTTTATTTATATTTTGTGTCCCTTCTTTTGTAAAATGACGTTCTAACTTCTTTAAAAAAAAATTGTCATTTGTGATAATCGCTTCTATAATAAAAATGATTGTTCAATATTAGATCTATATTTTTTTTCTAAATCCTGTTCAACACAACTTTATGACATAAATAGCATAAATCTTCCTTTAGGGAACAAAAATTTTGTCCACCATTCAAAGAAGCAGAAATATTGAAAACTAGGATGCAATATACGAGGCATATTTTTTAAGTAAGTACCGTTTTGGAATTAAAAAAAGAAGTGCAAAGATATCGCAATAATTTTATGTTTACATGAAAGCCTGTACCTTAATCTACTTTTCTACATAATTTCCGTGAATATTGAGGCACTTGTCATAACGTGGCACCAGTTTTTGAATACCCTCTTCATAAAATTCTGCCGCCTGACTTGTTAACCACTGTATCACAACTGTTTTGACTTCGTTATCGTCTTGACCGCCCAGGTGTTCAAGTGCAGGAACAAATGGTAGTCGCTGGGCGCCAGATCAGGGCTGTAGGGAGGATGATCTAGAGTTTCCCATTGTAAAGATTTGATGAGATCTTTGGTCTGATTAGCCAAAGCGAACGGACATTGTCATGCAGCAAAACGATACCCTTACTCAACTTGCCACGTCTTTTGTTCTTGATTGCACGACACAGATTTTGAATGAATGTCGCCATTCCATGGATATTTGGTCTTCACCTTCATTGTGCTACCGCTCAAGGAAAGTCAAAGCACTGCCTAAACGTTGGGTGTCAACATTTTTGGAACCCAACGTGAACACAATTTCCGGTATTTCAAGTTGTCGGTCACAATGCGATACAAAACACTTCGAGAATATTTAGGAAAGTAGTCGCATAAAGATGAAATTGTAAAGCGTCTCTTTTCTCTGTCCTTTTCGTCCACTTTCTGCACCAAATCTTCATTAACGACCGAAGGACGCCCACTCCGTTCTTCATCATGCACATTTGTGCGGCTATCTTTAAATGCTCTCACCCATTTCCTTACCATTCCATCACTCATAATATTTTGTCTGTAAACTTCACAGATCTCACGATGAATATCGATCAGTTTTACGCCTTTAGCACTAAGAAATCGTATAACAGCCCGTACTTCACAATCGGCAGAACTCACAATTGTCGGAGGCATCTAAACACCCAGTAAACAACGTACTCAATGAAGAATCAGACTGTAATGGCGACAGTGCGTAGACAAGAGATGTAGGTAAACAGCGCGCATGTGCGGAACGCTGACCTTGGGGTTGCAACAGCGGAATCACAAAATGGTACCTACTTAAAAAATATGTCTTTTATTATGTTTTCGCGAGAACTGAAAAATATAACAATTTAATAATCCCAAAAAGTGCAGAGTCTCCTTCCAAATATAATAGTTTTCCCACACAACTAATAACAATGATAATTCTCCAGATTTTTCCCCAAACTGGACAATTAAAAATAAAAATAATAAAACCTGACAGTGGATGAGAAATTTGTAGATCTACTAGTTTCTAAAAAATCAACTTAATAATCCTGAGCATTGAAAAATAAAAAACTAGGATGCCAAACAAGTTTCACAACTAATGATAATAATAATTCTGAGCATTGAAAACTCAAACTAGGAATCTGAACAATGAAAAATAGTCTTCCAGATGTTATCACATAATTTTGTATTCCGGAAGGGATTCAAAATTGAAAATCAACAGTGAAAAATGATTTTTGATATTGAAAATGAAGCCCCAAACAGTGAAAATAAGAATTTTTCATAAAGATGCACCGGTTTATAAAAAGAAGACAATTTAATTTAATTAAAGCAGTGAAAAATTAAAAAACTAGGATGCCAAACAGTTTCCACAACTAATGACACTAATCCTGGGTATTAAAAATAAAACCTAGCAATCCAAACAGTGAAAAATATTGTCCAGACTCAAACAAAATTCAAAATTGAAAGCCAACAGTGAAAAATGATTTTTGATATTAAAAATGAAACCCCAAACGGTGAAAATAAGAATTTGTCACAAAGATTATATAAAAAATGTGGAGCAGTGAAATATGAAAACTAGGATGCCAATTAGCTTTTCGCAGTAATATTGTCTCGAAGTTTATAATGATTTTTTATTGGTCATTGTCTCGAACTTTTAATAATGACTATGATGAATATTGTTAACAAAAGCTTTTTTTTTCGTTTTAATTTTGTAAGCTTAGTCCAATTAAATTGTCAAATTTTATAAATAATGATTTATGGTGTTCAGAATTATTACATTGGTATTTCCTGTAAAAATACAAAGAATTGTGAAGAAAATTATTCTTCGCTGCTTTGAAACCTAGTTCTCACTTTTCCATGGCTTCAGATTGTGAAATTTTCATTTCTTAGAAAATTTTAATCTTTGTGGAGAAATGCATATTTTTCACTTGTCAATATCCCAGTTTTCATTAATCTGAATTATCAAATTCTCATTTCTTGTAACAACTGGTAGATTTTGTCAAAAAAGTCTCATCTCTCATTTCCTTGGATTCTTAATTTCATTTTCCACTACTCTGGATTATCCTATTTTCATTTATTAAGAAAATTCATTCATTCATTCATTTGCTTGGACTCTTAGTTTGCATTTTTCGCTACTCCGAATTATAAAATTTCCTTTTCTGTTGAAAACTGGTAGATTTTTAGTAAAAAATATCATTTTTCATTTGCTTAGACTTAGTTTCTATTTTTCAGTATTCTGGAATAAAAAATTATCATATCAGTTGAAAACTGGTAGGTTTCAGTGAAAAATTGCCATTTTTCATTTGCTTGGATTCTTAATTTTCATTCTTCAATACTTAGGATTATCAAAGTTTCATCTATTATGAAATCTGATACATTTAGTGGAAAATACACATTTTGTCACTGTTTTATGTCTAGAAGACGATAATTTGGTTAGGTGATTGTAATACTGGTGTAATAGCAGTAATTAGTGCGTTCAGTATTTTTGCAAGACACCAAAATCTCGAGCTTTTAGAATCCTGCATAGCACGATCCAAGATTGTCGATATTTCCTCTTATGTCCTTATGTCCTTCAATTTGCAGTTGTTTCCATCGAGTCATTATTGCAAATAACAGGAGGTTAAAAATTAACAACTCACATTTTCCTCGGCGGTTTCTGAAGCTAAAAATGAAGGGAATAAACGACAAAAGCAAAAGGTATTTTTATTTGTTTTATTATAATTCTCTCCCTCAGGTTAGTCCTGGGCTAACAAAAATGACCGCAGGGACTCTCTGTAAAATAATATATCCTATATACACAAGATTAACAGCAAAAAAAATTTAGAAATATATCTTTTTCAATTAATTAAGTCGTGTTGATTTCTTCGACACGTACAATCAGTCATTTTTTTTTTCTTCATAAGTTGATTCAATAACAAAGAACCAAAAATGAAAAAGTTACCACAAAAATAACACTATCCTTTATATAAATTTTATTTGACAGAACAAACTTTTTAATCCGCTCCCTCTAACTACAAAAACATTCCGAAAAATAAGAAATTGTAATAATTGGAGTTATCCTATCTGTCTATAACAAAACGTATTGATTGAAGGAATAGGGAGGGGAAATTCCTAATAAAAAAATTTAGGGGATGGTAGGTTCTTCAAGAAAAATTAAATCTGAGACAAAGGCACGATACAATACACTGCCTTGCTTTTTTTTCAAAAAGGGGGGCAGAGAAGTTATGACACAAATAAAAAATATTTACGTAACAATTCAAAAAAAAAATATAAAAAAGAATATCGATATGCGACATACATAGATGGTATTAGGCCAACCACTTTAGACACCGAAATCGAAATATGTTGATCGTTTTTATAATTAATATCAATATTTAGACCCTTTCAAATGATTTATCACCCTATACACAAAAAACAAATATTGTTAAAAACTATTTACAGTATTTTCAACAGGTACATAATTGAGAAAAAAAATTGTGCAACTAAAAAAGTTTGCGGTGAAAAATTGTAGGGGGATCTTTTACTACCGCCCCGGGTTTACAGTACCATAGTTTATAATCACTTTTTAATGTAGACAAATCATTTTTGTTTATCACAGTAAAAATTCCATTCCCACCCTTTTTGTTGTTTATTTTGTTAATATCTAAAGTGAATGTCCCACGCCTGAGCTCAACCTGTATACTGTAAGAGTGATCATGAAACAATAATGATATAAATGAATTTTTGAGAGATTAAACAATTTCACCACAAATTTAAATCTCATTCTACGAAACCCCTCCGAACATCAAACCAAGTTTTCATAAATAAGATTTTGTTCCCACAAGATGTGACATTTTCGTAATTCAATGCTTTGAAAATGAAAACTAGAAATCTGCACTATGAAAAACAGAAATTTTTCATCAAGATTTTCACAAGAAATGACAATTTCGTAAATCAAGGTATCAAAAATGGAAACTACAAATTAAAAAATGTGAAAAAATGGATATTTTGTTAGTTTTCACAATAAATGGAAATTCCCTGTATCAAGACATTAAAGATAAAAACTAGACAATGAAATAGTGAAAAAATGGATATTTTTAATATATAATAATAAAAAATTGAAACTAGAATACCAAACAGTGAAAGGGCGGGTATTTTATTGTTAAGTCTATTAGTTTTCACAATAAATGGCAATATCGTGTTCCAATGTATTAAAACTGAAAACTAGAAAATGGTATAGTGAAAAAAATGGATATTTTTCACTCAAATCTATCAATTTTCACAAGAAATGACGAATTGATAATACAGAACAATAAAAAAATTATAACTAGGATCCCAAACAATTATAAGATGGTTTTTATGCTCAAATCTGTTAGCTATCACAAGAAATGACAATTTTGTAATTCAATGCGCAAAAAAATGGATATTTTTCAATGGAATACTACAGATTTCATAAGAAATTACACATTAATAATTAATAATAATGAAAATTATTATACCAAACAATGAAAAATGGAATTTTTCATGTTTCAAGGCATTAAAAATGAAAACCAGTAATGGAAACAGCGAAAATGAAAACTGAGAATTCAAACAAATGAAAATTGAGAATTGTTGGCAAAAATCTAGCAGTTTTATAAGAAATGAAAATTTTATGACTCAATATAGTGAAAAATGTAAACTGAAACAATAAACAGAGAAAAATTATAATTTTTCATACAGATTTATCAGGTTTTTTACAAGTAAAAATACAATTTCAAAATTTAGAGTAATGAAATTGAAACTAACTACAAACACTTTCAGTTTTTGGAAAATACTATCATTTTATAGAAAGAAAACGTCCAAAAAAATGTGAGAAGTTAATTTTTAGTATTTTTCCTATACTTCTGGCAATTACTTAAATCAGTGAGTGGTGATTGTTTCAGCTCTCAAAAATGTCTACAGGCTGTCACTCAGATTTATATATACCTTAATTATCTTATAATATACAAATGGGGGGGGGGCAACACATACATAGCAAAAAATAACATAAGTTGCAAATATCATAACATCTCTACATACATATATATATATATATATATATATATTCTAGGCCGTGCAATGCCTTCAATTAAGGAAGACACCATTTTTTTAAATATTTATTACATACCATATTAGAAAAAAAAACAGTTTTCATCTCTTTGTTTAGTTTTATATCGTTTATCCGTTAATTCGCGAGTCCAGTTTCGTCGCCAGGCCTTTTTTACTAATCAATGCAGCAAACAGTGAGGGAAGAGGAGGGGGAGGAGTGGTTGCAACACGCGCAACTAACTTAATAACTAAGGTTAGTATTTTGAACATAACCTCAAATTATTCGGCAAGCTTCCTACTTCCAACTTTCGAAACAATAAAAAAATACTTCCTAGAATATTTTTTTGGCAGTGATAATTTATACGAAGGTACAACATAAAAATAAGCCAAAATGTTTTAAATAGAAATGAAATTGTAGGAAAGTGGAAGCAAAAAGTAGTTGTATCGTTTAATAGATTTTATGTCGTGAACCCCAAGCGCCTGCTACTGGAGCTGGTGCTTGTGGCTCTTCCGTAGCACGTCTGAAGGACGGGAATTCCGTTACGCTAGCCGTATTTGGAGCCCTCTGTTCCCACGGTCCACCCTGTACTACAAATCCATTATTGGGCTCGCCGCCACGGGAGTGATTATTCTGTGCAGCAGCGGGTTCAAAATGGGAACTCAATGTATGTAGTCTTTCTCTTGTTTGTAATTCCGTGTAGTCTTGTAACTGGAAATAATTTTGAAAATATTAGAGATAGGAAAATATGAGTAGATGAAGAAGCAACAAATAGAAGAATCCAATCAATGTGAACATTATAAACAACAGAATATGAAAAAGAATTGGAAAAAACTATAATAAATTTTACTAAAAAGAAAAATAAATATAATATATATAGAATCTAATTAAAATAAAGAGAAACGATTTCTTCAGTTATTATTGTTAAAGCTACTCCATCTTCATGTTTAACTTGAAATTCAAAAAGTTTTAGTTTATGGGGAAGTAAAGGATCTTTGTTAGTATGAAAATGTTTTTTCTTTCATTTAAGTTTGTAATCTAAATCAAAATAAGATTCGTTCTAATATCATTTTAATAAAATGAGAACAATGATGAGAAAATGGTGACAATATTGATGTCACATTTACAGATTGTAGAGTGCAATCAATAATCTTATAATAATCTGCTTATCCATTGGATTTCTGTAATTTCTCTGTAATATTTCAAAGACAGATAGCCACAATTTTCTTTTCGTCCTTGTTTAGTAATTTTTCTTCTGACTATTCAAAACCAGAAAATTAATTGAACCCTAGAACTAAATTAAAACAGACAGCTCACTGTAGATTACTGTGCCACACAAGTGGGTGACTAGCAAATCTTACCCTAATTTTTTTATAAAAAAATGACAGAAGAAGAAAGTTAATAGATGCAGTAAGGGAACACAAAGAGCTTTGCATTACAAAAAATGTTGATTATATGAAGATGTCTTGTCGGATCATCTCATATATTTCAGCAACTGGTTTCGATTAATTCGGGAATAATTAGCAAAATCAGTATCACTCATATTAGTTGTAATTGTAAATTGTCCACTGTTTTTTCTCTTCGATAGAATAAATTTGTTAAGTGATTTCTTCTTCATCAAGGAATAGAAAAACATTTCCTCATCAGCATCATCAGATTCTGATTCAGAGCTTTAGTTCAATAACAAAAGTTGTTTTGTTCGATTGTCAAAACTGAAATTTTTTGACGCCGTATAGTCGCAAACTGCCAATCAAATCCAAACCCTACCGTTTCCTATTTGAAAATGCGTGTCTCAATATGCGGATCACCACGCAACACTTGTACGAATCGTATCACGCTACCTCACGCGTGCTATACGTGTATGCTATACACGGTATACCGACAGTTGTCAAATTTCAAGCTGGTTACCTCATATAGTTGCTTTGTTAGAATCTGAGTTTGATGAAACACAAAAAAGAACAAATTAGACATTTTATTGTTTAACTGGAAAAATATATTGGAGGCAAAAGCTTGGCTGGGAGAGAATTATCTTATAGTGACCCTTTTTTAAGAAAATCGACCATCATTGACGGGTATACAATTTGAATGTGGTCGTACAAGCACGATGATGCTATATGATTATGATGTTCATACGAGCAAGTAAAAACACAACAATCGGTCAAAAAGGTTACAGCATCTGTAATTTGGTAATGAAATCATAAATACACGATCTCATATTCAGAATAAAAAACATTCTAATCCATCAAAATAATGCAACTTATCACAAAGCTGTAAAAACTGAGTTATACTCAATGAATTTAACTATGAATTGTTTTCACATCCATCATAGTCTCCAGATCCATCCCCCGGCGATTTCTAGCCATTTATAGTCCTGAATAAAGTACTTCAAGGAAATGAAATGATACGGACGCTTTCTTTGAGAGTTTCTATTGAAATGGATCTATTTATAGATGTGATAATGGAAACAACTTACGTATTCTTCTCCTAAGTTGAGCAAATGATCCTTAGCTTCATACACGTTATCCTCTTGGCCGGTAATGACAACAAGATTACCATCTTTGTCTCCGTCTCTAGGGAATTTGATATCGACATTGAAATCTTCCATTATTTTCTTAATGTTACGGCCTCTGGCGCCAATTAATCTAGAATGGACACTGGCGTCAATGTTGATTTCTACTTTAACGAGCTCGTTAAGTTCGTTGACAATTTTCATAATATCGTCTTTGGCGTTGTATGCATTAGCTTCGTAGCCAGTGATGGTTATAATCGATTCTTCTGGATCTCCTTTAGAAAAAAAAAATAGTTTGTAGTGGCAAAACAAACGAAAAAATATATTGAACTATTATTATTGTCAATACAATAGCAACAAGACTTGTGTAACGATCAGTATAGTTGTATCAGTATGATAATGAATGAAAGTACATAAGACAAACAAGGAGGTCTGTTAAAGTTTGGTTTAAGGAAGATGTGAATCATTTAGAATATAAAGATAGAAATGAATCAAATCTTTGTAAAGATAGTTAAATAGAGACAAAGCCTCTCTTGCAGTATTGCAGCAAGATAGGCAATAGATCCTTAGGGTCGCAGTGAAACGTTTGTCAGTCAGTTATAGTTGAATTTTTAGCCATAACTATTTAGTTTATTAGAAATGAAAATATCCTCACCTTTTTTGGGAAAAGTAATTTGAACGTCATGATCCTTGCGGATCTTAGTAATGACAGCACCTCTTTTGCCAATTATCTTGGGATGGTACTCGGGCGGTACTTCGACCTTTAAAGCGAACCTTCTAAGTTCTCTGTCTTTCTTGTCGGCCTCTAATTCTTTGACTCTTTCCAAAAGAGCTTCTTTAGCATCTTCGACGTTAGTCGCCGCACCAGTGATCTTGATGACGTCTTCCTTAATATCTTGAGGAGAAAGAACGATGTGTACGTCGTATCTATCCATAAGATCTTTGACGTCGCGGCCTTTTTGTCCTATGATAGAACGATGTAGTTCGAACGGTACGTCTACGGATATTGTTATAGGTACCAAGTCCAATAGCGCCTGTTTAGCTAATTCACAATTGGTGTCTTTACCAGTTATTTTTATAACGTCACATTGTCTGATAGGCTCTTCATCAGTTTCTCCATTAACTTGTTCATGATTTACGTATTCGTCTTGGTTATTCTTTTCGGGAAATTTGATTTGAACGTGATAATCAGAAGTGATCATTTGTACTTTGTGTCCTTTGGAACCCATTACTGTTCTATGGTGTTTTTGCGGGATGACACAATCGATTGTTACCATCGATTCCAATTCGGCTATAATTTCGTTGATTCTAATTTTGGCGGCTTCCGTACATTCTTTAGGTCCTTTAAGGACAACTTTGTCGCTGTCGTCGCCTGAACGCGGAAATGATATCATAACTTCTCCGCATTCTTCGGATATTCCGTGCAAAACTTCTCCTCTTCGGGCTACAAAGTGTTTATGATGGCGAGGGTCTACTTGCATTGTACTTTCCACTATATTATCCTGAAAAAAAATAAGATAAATAGGTTAACGTGCTAAAATATCAATTTCACTTATTTTACTTACTACATTCTTAATTTTAGATTCTAAGGCAGCTTTGGCTTCTTCGACTGCTTCTTTCTTACCAATAATAGTGATAACTTCTCTGTCTTCGTCTGTATCAGAAGGAAAAATTATGCGGGCTCCCGTAGAATCGCGAATTTTCTTAATATTGGCACCGTTTTTCCCGATTAGGAATTTATGGTGTTGCGGTTTGGCACGGACCTGAACAAAATATGCTTTATTAATGATCTGGCTGTGTGGTTTCAGATGTTTTTTTTTTCAGTTTTTTTGTTGTAGAATGATTTAAGAAATACAAAATTTGAAATGTTTCCAAACTGTGCGAAATTGGTGAAATATTTTTATTACAATATGTTGTAACTACTGTCTTAGCAGTTTTTAGAATAAACCTAATCGACTTGGATAATTTTTTTCTTCAAAAGAATATCATCAAGACTAAAAATGTTGGTAATAACTTTGAGATTGTACGGGCATATATAGTACTTAGAAAATCATTTCCTCACTTCCATGTTCCAATATCCAAATTAGAACATTATCTAGAGTTTTTATTAAGAAGTTTTTAGAAAATCTGTTTGGAACTATGACTTGTTTATTATAAATAAACAAACTTTCAAAATTTCACCGAATTCAGAATCATAAATCATTAAATACTTGTCTAATGTTAACTTGATAATTGTCCCATTAAAAATAAACATTCCCTCACAGTAGTACCAACAGTCGATAGGTAGGTATATTTTTGAGGACTTTGGTAATACTCGCATTAGTTTTTGACAGTTGGTAGAGCAAAATATGTTCTTACTAGTCTGGCTTTTTTTCCGATTTTTTTATCACAGTATGTTAAAAAATACAATTATTAAAACGTCACTAAACTGTGTAGATTTATTAAGAATTTTTTGGTGTTCATTTTCAAAATATTGGTGATATTTGCCCCAATACAAAATGTCAAAATGTAATTGAAACTGAAAAAAAGGCCCCCTTTTTGACACTTTGTAATGGAATTTATGTGTCTTACCTCGTATATAAAAAAAATGATATTAATTGTAACAAACCAATGAAAAAACGCATCTATCAAAAAAATACGTTTTCACTCTAGTTTGTTGTAATCTAGCATCATTTCTTATACAAAAATCTTATAGAGAAGAAATCTGCTTAGATCTAAGATGCATCAAATTGTATTTGATAAAATAAAATTTAGTATTCACACTAAATGTTACATCTATGTTTGATTATACTATATTAGTAATTTACTTTATGGTATTCTGGTTACCGTGTATTGAAACTCATATTAAATAAAATTTTGGAAAGTTGATCAATCAGATCAAGTAATTAGACGCAAAAAGATACAAAAGTTATTAAAGATCAACGTAACTAAAACACTAAAAGATATATGGTTTGCTGCAGTTGATACCTTAGACAATGGACAGAAGAGGACCTAGAAGACGCTGAATCCCTGGTTGAAAAACTTGTTTAAAGCCTTGGAGTCAATATCAGACAAGAAAAGAGAAAAAGATAGACAAGGGAGAAGATAAGTAAAGAGTATAAACTAGGAACAAATACTCCTGGTAACAAAAAACCTTATTATGACTTAATTTTCTCCGCCTCTATCACTTACCAATAAATAAATAATTTTGTCTTTATATTTTATGTGTTTCATCGTACTAACCTCGGCACTGTAGCTGGCTAGTTGCTTCTCATTTGCCAAATCCAACAGCTGTTGCTTAGCTCTATCAACATCATCTTTAGGTCCTCTAATAGTAACTTTATCGCTTTTGCTATCGGCACTAGGGAATTTGATTGTAACACCACCGCAATCCTCCATAACAGAATGTATTAGTTTACCTTTGGCACCGATGAGAGAGTTGTAAAATTTAGGAGGAATAGTTATTTCTTCGGTAATAATATTTTCAAGTTCATCTTGAATTTTGCGTATTTTTTCGACGGCTTCGTCTACGTTCTCCTTTTTACCGGTGATGGTGATCATATCATTTTTATCGCCTTCGGCCGGTAGATCGATCTTGGTGTTGGTTTCTTCGCGTATTTTACGGATGTTAACACCACCTCTGCCTATTATGAATTTGTGGAATTGTTTGTAAATTGGAAGGTCGACTTGATATGCCTCATTCAGTTCTTTGACTAATTTTTCTAAATATCTAGCGCATTTATCGACGTCTTCTTTTGGTCCCCTAACTTTAACAATGTCGTTTCTTTCTCCTGGTCCCGGAAAATAGATTTGTACTTGATTGAATCTATCCCTGATATCTTTGATGTTTTCTCCTTTCGCACCTAACAAACAATCATTTTTATTATCTCTCAATATAGTAGAAAATTGAAAATAATTGGAAATAAGCATTAAAGAACATCAAAATACTCACCTATGATTTTTCTATAATGTTTCTGTTCAATTATGACATCTTTTTCTTTTTCGTTTTCCAATTTGAAAATTCTTTGTTCTAATTCAGATGCAGTGCTAATCACATCTTCTCTGTTACCTTGGATACGCACCAAACCACTTTCTTCTATGTTGATTGAAACGTTGAAATCTTCCTTTAGTTTATTAACTACAAATAAAAGATTTTTTGTAAAATTGTACACAATTAATTTAAAAATACGCTTACTATTAGCTCCATTCTTTCCAATGATGTGCTTGAACAACCTAGGATCGACATCCATCTCCAAATACATCATTTTAGCAATCAAATCCTTGGTTATAGATTCCAGTTGTTCTTGCGCTTTTTCCACTTCATCAGGAGGTCCTTCGATTTTGATTTTATTGTCTTTATCGGTAAATTCTACATGTAATTTTGAAAAGTTCTGTGTGATTTTATTGATATTGGCACCTTTGCGACCGATTATATATCTGTGGATCCACGCCGGAGCGTCTACGTCGCTGGAACGAACCGAATTCGCCTTTTCGCAAACTACTTGTAATGCTGAACCCAACTTATCAAGGGGACCACGTAGAGTAATGGTACCTGAAACAAAATTTTCATCAACATATATACCAACAAAAATGAAATCTCAACTTAGGAACCAAAAGGACATAATGATACAGATACCAAAGGAAATTTTGAATTAGAAACCAAAAAGGACATAATGGTACAGAAAGAAAATCTTTAGAACCAAAAAGATATAATGATACAGACATCAACAAATAAGATATCTTGGGAACGAAAAGGACATAATGGTACAGATAACAGAAAGGAAAAATTAGGAATCAAATGGACTTAATGGTACAGATACCAATAAAAAGGAAATCTAAACTTAGAAACCAAAAGGAGATAATAGTACAAAAAGGACATCTCGGGGACGAAAAGCATATAATGGTACAGACACCAAAACATCAACAAAAAAGAAATCTTGGGAATGAGAAGGACATAACGGTACAGATATCAACATAAAGGAAATCTTAGGAACCAGAACATAGCAGTAAAGGGAATCTTAAGAACCCAAAGGACATGATGGTACAGATACCAACACAAAGGAAAAATTAGGAAGCAAAAGGACATAATAGTACAGATACCAACAAATAGGGAATCTTAAGAACCAAAAGGACATAATGGTACTAACCCAGCATTGTGGCGTTTCTTTTAATTATTTATTTGATCAATGAAGTATGGATAGGAAGAAAAGAAAAAAGATGAGAATTTTGAAAAATGATAATGTAAAAAATTTACAAGTGAATTAATGTGTAACAAACTAATGAAAAAAGATGATCATTGAAAAATTATCTTTTCACTCTAGCCTGTTTCAATCTAGCATAATTTCTTGTACATATACCTTTTACCAGATATATGTTTAGATCTACAATGCAATATTTGGAGGATAATATTTTCAAGGTTGTTCGATGTCATTTTCTTTATAGTTTACCATTGATCCTGGTTTCTCTGATTATTGCTAATACATTTAATATTGAAACAAAAAACTCACCTGTGGGTGAATCATTTTGAGGTATCTCAACACTAACTCCAGTAGTATCTAAAATCTCCTGTATTGTATTTCCCTTTGTCCCTATTACATATTTGTGTTGACTTTTTGGCACTTCCACTGCTACAGTTTTCAATTCCTTTTCTAACGATTTATATAAATCTTCGATTCTATTTTTGGCTGCCATTACACCTTCTTTTTCGCCAGCAATGAAAATTTCGTCTTTGTTTACCGACGGTGGAGGTACGTTTATTTTCGCACCGGTTTCAGCCATTAAATGATGCAAATTTCGACTATAAGGACCAGTTATGAACGGGTGGAAATGTTTGGGAATGTTCAGACGTTCTGAGGCTTTTTTCGATTGTTGATCGGATGTTACTCTTATTTCGTGTTCTGCCTTTTCGATTCCTTCTTTAGTACCTAGATCAGATATATTTCAAAATAAAAATACTAATTATATATCGAGTCATATATATTTACCTGTTATTGTAATTACATCGGATGGATCATTTATTGCTGGTACTGAAATTTTGGTCGCAGTATTTTTCTCAAGTTCTCTCAGACGATCTCCTTTTTTACCTAGAATCCATCCGTGGTGTTCTTTTGGAATAGACACTTGTTTACTAGCCTAAAAAAAATAATTACATTTTTATAAAGTAAATAAATAGCTCATACAGTCATTGAGTTGAGAGGGATTGACAAAAGTTTGGAGTACCCACCAATCATAAAGCCTTAGAGTAACATTCAGTGATATATTTACAAAATAGGAAAATAATGGACAAACATAGTAACCGTTGAGAATAAGAATTTCAAATCCCAAATAGTCAATGCAATGTTCATATGCGAGTACTATTTGTTCCCAAATATAATATAATATGAAACGACTTTACTTCACACAACAAAGCATTGCAAAAATATACATGAGAGTCGAGAAAAGTTTTATGTATTTCAAAAATCTAATACTGATAACAAATGCAATTTTGACTCTTTTTATGAAGTAATTGTAGAAGCAAATATGACGTACTTAATAAAAATTATTCAAATAGAATGGGAAAAACAACTTAAAACTTGAAAACAATGTCATTGTCGCATCAAATAATTGGAGGGCCATATTAATCGATCTGTATACAAATTTTTATTTATAAAACCCGGATATATACAGCTCGTATTTTCATCAAAACAATTCAGCATAGCAGATTCTTGATCTTATTTATTTCCATGGTACAACCAAGGGTACAGACATTTAACAAACCGTAAATAAGTTGATGGTAGAACTAGAACCCCATAAACGTTGTCTAGCTGATGGAACCAGTGCTATTAAGTTCGAATTTCTTAACACACTGTTTATTTGTAGCACTAAACTAGTTACCGTCTTGAGAGACCGAAACTTTCAGTTCCCTAAATTACAACTAACAAGAAATAACCAAAAGTATTTAAACTGGGGATAAAAATTGGAAAATAATTGTAGATATGGATACAAAACACCTGGAGAGATATAAGGACACTTTTTTGAGTGCTGATGTAGTAGTTCAGTATAAGAAATTGGATTTGCAGGACTCTTGACAACATGCAAACAATTCCCATTAATTTAATTTATCTTGGATAAATTGAAATAGTAAAAACTATTTTTTTTTCTTTGTAAACCATACAAATTAAAAATGACTAATTAAAATGAAAAATGAAGCCTCCAACAATGGAAGATGATTATACGACTAATGCAAAAGAAATAGGAAGATGATGTAAAAAAACTGATTTGCACGATGAAATTTTCTACTTACTTGAGTCTGAAAATGAGTCAAAATTTTTCTTCTTGCTTCAAGTACCTCGTTTTGTTTGCCTGTCACTAAGAACGTGAGCGATTGATCTTTAGCATGGGATATTTCAATGTGTGCACCTGTTTCTATCATAATATTACCACAGATGTGGTTAGATTCGCCTTCGCCGAATTTTTGTACGTCCAATTTACGTTCTTCATAAGGGACCCTTAAAAATATTTAAACATATGATTTCCAATTCTAAAACTTCAAAAGGCCAAAGTCTTTCAGATAATTTATAATATTGTTATAATAATATCTCTAAATACATTAGGAAAATATGAGAAAGAAGTGGCATTCACAATATATTAGTCACATCGCCAAAATTAAACTAAATTCGAGTTATATTATGTAAGGGAAGACTTGAAGAGGATTTACTTAATGATTTGATATGAATATTTCTTTATTTGATGTATTTTCTACATTTGACGTTGTTTTCATCGAAACAAATAGTTTGAATGTTAAGAATGTTTCCAAAACTTCTACTTCTTTGACTACTCTCGTATTTCATTACAGTAAAATATTATATAACAAATGAGATAGCGATTAATTAAATATTGTAAATCTCCTCGTTTCATAAAGATTAATTAGTTCCATTGATTCTTGAAAAAAATCTTTGTTGATCATTAGTTGCGATGGGGAGCAGTTTAGTAGTTTATGTCTAACAGAGTCAAATCTATTTTTCTCAACTCAAAACTTCCGAATCTTGTACAATGTTTATATATACATATTTGTACATAATGATTTAGATCCTTACATATTCTTTCTTGGACATTTCTCAATTCTGATTACAAGGAGTGAGGGTTCAGAAATTGGATCGATAGAAATTTTTCAAAAACTTCTTTATTTTCAAATTTACAATCTACTTATATTCAGAAATAAGTAAATGGTATGATGCAGGTTCATCAACGGTAATTTGTCTTATGATCATCGGGCCATTATCTTTTTAGTCTTTTCTTGCAGTTAAAGGTTGATTGGTTGGTTGCTACTGTTTGCACAGTGGTCTTTGTGGACGGTTGAAATTGAGACATAACAAGTAGCATTGAGCAGCATTTACAGAGTGTTGGATTGAAATGAGAATTTTTGAGTTTGAGGCTTGCTATATCCCCAAAACTCGATTCTCGATTCCATGTGTGATTTTTTTTTTCCATTATTAGCTACTAATTTCTATTTATTAGCCAATTAGCCAATTTCTATGTTGTTTGTTTTCTTTTAGTCTTGCGGTGTGTGTTCCAAGTAAGATTTCGGTCTATATGGAGGCTTAAGTATATCATTTAATCTTCCCTTGGTATTATTAATAAACATTTGAGGATAGTCGCTTTTTTTGTGGTAAATGTAACTTTAAAAAAAATGAAAGGAACCACCCTATTTGCAAATACAATGTTTGTAAGAAGCCAAGATTATATATTTACATGTCATAAATGCAAATAATGATAAAAAGGCATCTAATAATTTTCCAAAGTTTTGGAGGTGATAAGTTTATTGAGTAAACATCATCACTAACGAGCTTTGGAAAGAATTTTACAAAATAAGATTAATTTTTCATTTGTCAAATGTTTGAAATCTATTTAGCAAAAAATATGTCGACCTACCACATAACAAAATATTAAGACAAAGGTAACCAGTATATCAGGAAAATTGTGTCCTAACCAACTTACAATTTTCCAGGAATTACGATCCCGATTGATGTTTTGTTTACAAAAAATAAACCAACTAGACTGAATGACAGTATAGTAGTGAAGGCTTGGGAAGGGATCATAAAAAAATAAAGTTATAAGCACCAATATTCTTTGATGAAACGTCGCTTGACATTGTGCAAGATGAAAATATTGCATAAACGGATATTGCACGTTGTTTTGCATTAACAAATCCCTTACCATTGCATCATGGTTGTCACTAAATTAAATTCCATAAGCAAAAGTAAACAATTTCCTAACCTCAAATTCTGTTTTATATATTGTGATCAGTTTAAAAATAAAAATAACCAAGCTAGATAGAGTAAACATGAAAAAGGGGTCAGCTGTTAATTTGCTTTTGGAGTTCAAGGGAAGAAAAAAGCATCCAGGCGATGATAAGCCAAGTCCTGACTAGATAGAACAAAGGGATACAAAAGTTCAGTTATAGAATTAAACGAGAAAACATACAAAATTATATCTGAGAATGGTTGAAGAAACATTTGAAAAACTTTTAATTAAAATAAAACATAAGATAACTAATAAATCCTTGACGAGAGACGTAATATCAAATCGATAATGCCGCAAATGTGAGACTTTCCATGAAACAATCAGCTGAAAAATTGCATTGCATTGCAAATTGTCTTGCATCATATCAAGCAGCCTTTAATACTGTACAATATCTGTAGTTCTCGCAAAAATTAGTACCGCAATAAGTTGATTTATTTCTTAAACCTGTACAAGCTAAGCTTCACTGCAGACATCTGGTTTCAACTTGTTGCAAGAAGAAAATACCTCGATGGTATTTGCAGGCAGATGGTTAGGTTGATATATTCCTATTGAACGGTACTGACTTTATGGAGGTAATTGGAAAATAAAGTTATTAAAACTGAATTGAAAAATATTGAAGAGCTAAAAACGGGAACAAGAAGTTGTGTAGATTGATGTAACTACATATCTGATAATTATTTTTTAATATTTGAATTTATTTCAAATTAGAAGTAGATTGAAACAACGATAGTCAATTGAATCAAGTTTTGTATTCATTCTGTATAATAAATTCTTATTCAACACCAGCAGTTACTATTATTTAAAACAGTTGACTGTTTGACCTTTGATAAAAGCGTCCTAATGAGAAATTATTATTAAGCATTTAATTTTTAGTTAGAAACTATTGGTAATGCCACAAATCGTAAAAATTACTTATTCAGTAATATTTATAATGTGATAAACGTTGCTAGTTTTTTTTTTGTTATCTAACATCTGCATAACTAACATTTCATATTCTTATTAGTCGTGTTTTCTTGTCAGTACTCACAAAAACCACGTTCGCTACTATATCAAAAAAAAAATCTATTTTGGCCACAAATTTCTGGTGAGATCATGCGATACCCAGAATAATAATATTCGACTGAGAACTAAACGATTTCTACTATTCACCTCTGAAATAATTTCGAAAATGTATTCTGTCGTTCTTCGAAGAAGAAAACAACTACTTTGTTGGCTAATACCTCGACGAATATTGAATTAGATCTCCTCTGAAGAGCATGATGTTAATCAACCTTTTAATCGATGGCTCGCAATTGCAAGGAGGTTGTAACTAGGGACTAGTTTCGACGTTATTACCTCTCATCAGAGTAGTTTAACAACCCTCGTTCGGGCTTGAGACCCGAACTGAAGACAACGTCGAAGAGCGTCGCTATTTGGTTCATGTGGTGACGCTCTTTGGCCTTATCTTAAAGTTCGTTTCAAAATATTTTGTCCCGACTCCCATAAATACCAGTATCCACTCCAAAAATTAAAATAATGCTAATTTTTATTTACCAGTTATTTTGAACTGATTTTCTATCAAAAGATACCTAAAATCAAGTTGTTGAAAAAAATTAAAATAATGTTTACATGGAAATTGTTAACTAGGAATAATATTCCCAGTTATTATCAGATCAAGTTTTTTTCTTAAAATTTTTATGAAGTTTAGAATTGTGGACTGTTTAGTCGATAGAGAGTAGGCAAATATTTTAGAATACAGTACAAATCAAAATTTTGGAACTCTTGGGATTATCGAATTAGGTAACAGTCTGTTTTTTCTATTAAAGTTTCGGAGGTATGTTAAGGATCAGAGAGAACTAACTACCTACTTCATAAACTTAATATATTTTGGGTTCGTATTATCGATTTTATGACCTGTAGAGAGAAAACCTTTTTTTTCTTTATTTTAGGAAACAACAAGGTTAATAATGTGTTTAACAGATATTTTTAATTAGAAAACTTTATACCAAACTTATATGGAAGTTAATATTATAAAAGTATAATATCTTATAAGATTGTTGCATTGCACAGGAACAATACAGATATTAAACTACTTTCATTAAATTTGTTTTTTTTATTTGCTTATATTTTTATATCGTTTGCGATAATACGTCACGATTGGCGCGTAACGTTTTTTTTTCTTCTCAATTATTCGACGCCTTCGTCGTCGAATTTTATAAAATTGGCGCCCAACGTGGGGCCACGATTACAATGATGAATTAAAATCGACATTGTTTCAGGTTTTTTTCATAGTACATAATAACGCTAAAATTGAATTTATTCCATACATATGGACCTCATTGTATATTCACATTGACAACTTTCTGTTTCCTTTTATTTCTCTTATTCATATGTTTTAAGAATAGTTATTTTGAGTATTACTACTTCCAGTCTGCTAATTAGTGAGAAATTGATAACTTGAATATTTTATTTATTTCATCCTTACTGTATACAATTTAATTACCCTAAAAATTAATAATTAAAAAGAGAAAAACGGCGAGCCTAGGACACATTATACGAAACAACAAATATAATTTTTTGCGCCTACTGATCGAAAAGAGAGGGATCGGAATGAAGAAAATGTCTTGGCTGAGAAACATCAGGCAGTGGACAGAACTTCAATCCTTAAGCCCACTTGACATGATGCAATACAACGTGCAATACAAAGCAAGTCGCAATATATCTTCATCAAAAACATGCTCAGATGAAATTCAGCTGATTGTATCATGCAAGATCTCTTGCAACATCATCGATTCGGTACCATTTTTATTGCGTGCAAGCTGAATTTCTAGGGCTTAACAACCAACCTATCCATCAGGCTTCAAAACCCTAGGCAGCAGAAGATATAATTATTGACAGTGATCCACTGACCACTTTTTCACTTACTTAGTTTTGTTATGACCACTGTTAAACCGATCACAAAATAATCAATCAAATTTTAGATAAGGTATTTGTTTAACTCATTTATTCAGGAAAAAGTATGTTTTCCTATCAATATTTACATAGAATAATAACAATGTACAATTATTATCAAAAATATTTTTCATTTTAAAGATAAAAACCAGTAATTTATAAAATTTTGCTGGAATAGATAAGAATGAAATGAATCTAACAGAATTCATTAAAGTAAAGAGTATTTATCTACCAGAATTTTGATGGTAAACATTTTATTAATTTGTTGAAGATAAGAATGTGAACTTTATTTAAAAAATTTTACTTCATTATATTCATCGATTTAACTATTGAAATATTTGTAGAACAAATTTTCCAAACAAAACTAGATGTAAAAATTAATAAACCATATCCTAAGTTGGAATTCCTAGAACTGTGGGTGATATTCATACTAAACACATTATTTTAAATCACTTTACCAACACTCACGATTACACTGTCTGACGCGCGTTTTGATAACAAATTTATCGTCTTCAGAGATTGGTTTACAGTCGACAACTAAGCTAGAATTCCTGGAAACGTTTGTGATATTCATACTGAGCACACTATTTATTTATAGCACTACACCAACAGTCACCATTACATTGTCTGGTACGCGTTTCGCTAACCAATTTATCGTCTTCAGAGACTGGTTTATAGGCGGCAACTAAGTTGGATTTCCTGGAACTGTTTGTAAGACCCATACTGCATACACTATTTATTTATAGCACTACACCAACACTCACGATTATACTTTCCTTCAGTCCCTGAAGACCATAACTTGGTTATAGAAACGCGCGTCAGTCAGTGAAATTTTGAGGGTAGTGGTAGTGTAAACAGTGTGTTCAGTATAAATAGTATCATATTTGCTATTATTTTGAAATCTAATAATGGAATCCTTAATAACCATTAAATCGATTCGAATATGTTTGGGAAATTATACTTTTTTATGCCCAATTTGATTATAGTTTAACAAATTAAAAATTAGTCATCTATTTTATTGGTACATAAAGATATTTAAATTCAAACACCAACAGTAAACGAAATGTCATTGCCCACATTCATTTACTGGGATGAAAATAATTTTTTCTACTACTGTGCGTAATACGTACGTACATAAAACTATACCCACTAGTGCGTAAAAAGACGTATTTTAAGGTCTCCTTAGCGTAGTGGTTAAAGTATAAGGCTCACGTGCGTGAGGTCCCAGGTTCAAGTCGCGCTGACGCCATTTTTCTATTTATGTAGTAATAATCATTTTTAGTTAGCATTTATACATGCCGAAGAGAAGAAATGACAAATATTAATAACACAAATTCGTCTGTTGTTTTGTTAATTTGTTCCAATCTTGATTAAAATGTTCAAAATATTAAAAAATATTGTAGGCAATTTGTATGTAAAAGCCTTTTTTCGACTCATAAGATTCATACTCACATTTGTAGGAAAAAAAACTAGTTTACACATTTGTTACATGGCAAAAGGGCTATAAGAAAAACAATATGCATTCATTTTAATTCACCTTTGCTAAGCATAAATGGAAATAGGGAAATAATCATATGAAAAACAAAACTAATTACGGTAAAAGGCAGAATTTCGAAATAATTTACTATTTAGTTAAACACAAGCAGTTGAAAATCAGTTTTTGAAGGTTTATGTTTATATTTTCATGCACCAACAGAAAAAGGCCAGTTATTATAACTCATATAGAAGTTAACAATAGATTTCTAGATGAAAATTACATAATATATTGTTTTATTAGAAAATTCGTATCAATCATACACTGGTTATTAGAGTGGACAGTACAAGTTAAATTTTGGTATTTTATTTACAAGTATTTGCTAGATTGAGTTTATGATCAAGATTTGAGGGAATTTTGGAGGTTAGTTATATTGTATTTAGGTAGACTGGATGATGATCATTCTGTGTTAAAAAATGGACACTCTGCCATTATGTGTTTTATAGTCAATTATCACATTTGGGTTCAGGTTTAGTATCAAATAAGTAACTATGAGTCAGGCACATATGGCCTAGAAGGAGACATATTAGAGCTTCATCTCTTACCACTATCACTTATATGTGGATGTTGATCATTGGTTCTCCCATTCATTGAAAACTTTAATGTTTTAGGGTTGATTTGATATTGGCTCTTGTTAGAAAGTTCACGCACTAGACACTATCACTATATACAGCTTCCTTAGCGACCAGGTATGCAGGGAAACTGTAAATATGAGATGCATCTGATGAAGCAGAGATGCATATTATTCAGCAAAGAAAGTAGATGGGGTTGGAGGAACTTTGAACATATATTTGGAGGTTGGTGTAATAATATGATTTCCCATACTATCTTGATATTTAGAAGCCTTTGTATGTCACTAAAGTGTCCTTTATTTAGCACATGATTGGTGCAATGTTTTTCAAATGAGGTGAGCTGAGTAATTAATTTGATGGTTTCAATTCTCAATATTGGAGTCTGAGAATATTACACAACTGTTGTATCTAAAAATAACTGGCGACATAAACCCACTGGCTCTTGAATTTCAATATTTTTATGTACTGATAATGCAGCTGACTAATTTCATTTTAAGTGTGATAAAATTTAATAATAATGAATTTTCATTAAATACCAATCAATAAATATAAAGTATTTTATTTTCCTTTTCTTACCTGAAAACTTGTGTGATTCTTGTAGACCCAACTCTCATCTTGTCGGTCCATTGTCCCATTGTAGAGCTGTTCTGATATTGGGGTGTAGATTCTGGTAGGGCTGGGAATAGATCGTCGTAACTTCTTACAGAGGGCTCATAGGCCGCTCCTGCTTCCATCATTGGTTGCTGCATTTTGGGATTGTCCTTATTCGTGCCAAGTCGTTACAGCAACACTGAATAAACATTAAATAAATTGGAATTTATGGAATATTGATATTGATGTTATCCATACTGTTTACTAATATTCACTGTTTTCTTTTACTACACCAATACACAATTATACTCTCTAGAACATGTTCATCTTTGGTTAAGTGTGAATAATTGTAGATATGGAGATAAAAGAGGAAGTAGAAGCAAATAAAGGAACAAATAATAAGTAAATTTGTATTTCAAAGGGTGTTTTACCACATTAATCTTATTACTATCATTTTACGATGATATTGAAACTTATAGGACATATCATCACTAACGAACTCTGGATCTATGTTGAACAAAAAATAACAATAAGACCTTATGAATGTTCTTTATGCTTTGAAAATTATGTATAATTATAATTTAGGTTATAAAAATACTATTATGAAAAAATAGCACAATTTAATAGCTAAAAATCAATTAAATGAAATTTTAGTTTGTTAAAGAGAAAGCTAACTTTAACAAAAAGTAAATATTTCAAAAATTTACTAACCAAAATAAACGTACAGATGAAACTCTTAAAATATCTGAATTAAATGGAATAATTGTCGAAAGAATTATAACTTTTGAAAAATTTTATTATTAGAATATTAAAAAAATCACACGCAATTGTCTAGATATGGTGTCCAATGATCAACATATGGAACTGGATATGACCATGTGGTAAAAATATCCGAGCAATCATGGGAAATGGGATCAACTTTTCATGAAACTGGTGAATATTACAAGAAAATCTCACTCTGAACAGAAGTTTGAAATGTGTAATTAAATTTCCAACGGTTGTATTAAAGTCTACGTGTCATCTCCAGCATGTTGACCTAAACCACAAAACAAACCTAAAATAATAACAAAATGTGACTCACTGTACTGTAAAAACAGAAAATCCGTCCTAGAAAATCCTGGATCTTCGAAGAATCTCCAGTTTTACTTGGTATTGCTAAAACAGTGAATTTAAAAGTTAATTTTCACAGAAAAACTAATATTTACACGTTGACGTACCTACTGCCAAGTAGAAAATGAAGAAAATTTTAGATATGAGAGTACTCCAAATGCGCAGATTCGAAAACTCATTCGATTGCTAAAGTACGTAGTTGACATTTATCACTTGTAGGAAGATAAATTTCTAGATTTTTCACTTGTACCAAAGCTTCGGTAACTAACCCATAGATAGAGTAATTTTTATATTAATATATATTTTACTTATTTACGTGTGCATATGTCAAAATGGATCACTCTAATAAAAAAATGCAACGTCTTCAATTCTAAATAATTAATTGATTGATTATTAATAACTTGATCATTATTAAAAAAATATGTAAAAAAAATTTCTTTGTGTATGCAAAAGTAATTACTGTCAGTTGGTGAGCGTGAAAATGAAATTGACATTTGTCAAAATTCAGACAAATGTTTTATATGTCATCCATTTTTTGTAATTTTAAAAGCAACATATTGATAAAATAAACAGTAAATTCTTTACCGCTTGATCTTATTCGGTATAATAAAATCAAGTAGGAATAAGATGTCGAGGGGACTGCAACTAGTTAATCTGTGTAAAGGCAACTTTGGACAGGTATTATTCAAACTCAAATACTTCAGTTATATAATCTAGATGTAATTGTAGATTCGTCATTTTCATTTAGCTCCCGTTGTAAATGCAGCCGCAGCCGAAACAAAACGTTCCGAAAAGCCAGCAAGGCCTA
Source organism: Diorhabda carinulata (assembly GCF_026250575.1). NCBI lineage: Eukaryota > Metazoa > Arthropoda > Insecta > Coleoptera > Chrysomelidae > Diorhabda > Diorhabda carinulata. Next base: position 17,995,602 of record NC_079472.1, read on the forward strand.
AAACTTTTGCTATTTACAGATGGAACCCCGACAAACCCGACGAAAAACCACATATGCAAGAATATACAGTTGATTTAAACAGTTGTGGCCCCATGGTTTTGGATGCGCTAATTAAAATTAAAAATGAAATTGATCCTACATTAACTTTCAGACGTTCATGTCGTGAAGGTATATGCGGATCGTGCGCTATGAATATTGGGGGAGTGAATACTTTGGCATGTATAAGGTAAGTAATTGATAATTAGTTTTTATACAGCTAATTGAATTTTTTTGTTTAAACGTTTCTTTATTTTTAAGCAAAATTGATACTTCAGGAAAGACAAAAATCTATCCATTACCGCACATGTATGTAGTAAAAGATTTGATCCCTGATATGAATAATTTTTACAAGCAATACAAATCTATTGAGCCTTGGTTACAGAGAAGGTAATTTTTTTTTAATGTAATTTGTGAAAATATTAAAAATTGTATTTTCAGTGATCTTGATTCCAATAAAAGTACTGAATATCTGCAGAGTGTGGGTGATAGACAAAAATTAGATGGTTTATATGAATGTATTTTATGTGCTTGTTGCTCTACTTCTTGTCCAAGCTACTGGTGGAATGGCGATAAATATTTGGGACCTGCTGTACTCATGCAGGTAATTAAAACCATGGTTACATTAAATTAATAACTGCAGAAAAATTTATTATGGATTTGTATTAATTGTTTCGTTTATTATTTCATTTCCATCTAGCAGGTCCATAAATCAAAATTGCTTATTCTCTTACCATAATCAGGTTTTTATCAACCTCTGAAATATTTTTTGGAAGTATAAACACTTTTACTCCATACTGTAAAGGAATAAGCAAAAAATACTTAAAATCAGAGTTTTGCTATGACCTATCCTTAGATAATTCACCTGTTATAGTTTCATTTAGTAAAAATATATATAAAACAGGTAAACAGGCTTTATGGGCCCTAAGGCTTGGAATTGCTCTATTGTTTTCCTCCATTTATTTTTGTCATGGTTGCTTCACCACAGTTCTCTATTCCTACCCTTTCTCTACATGCTTTTATTTATTTTATCAGTGGACGATCTCTTTTCCTTTTTGCTTTTCTTCCCTTTAGTTTGTACATTTGAGTTAATTGGGGGGACATTGTATTTTATGTGACTATAATTTTTTACACTTAAATATAATCAAGAATTAAAAAATAAAGTGAAATAAAAGAAGAAATCATGTTTTTATTGATATTTATCATTTACCTCCACCAAAAGAGTTGAATCAGGGGCAATACTGGAAACCTTTGAACATGTGGATTCAATTGGATATTGATTATCTTCTTCTGAATGTATTTTTTTGGACGGTTTTTTTTTCAAAAAAAAACGTGTGTTTAAGGGTTAAATAAGGATTTCTTTACCCAATTATCTTCATCCTCATCCAATTCTGATCACATGTTCCATCACTGCTGTATCTGTACTTGATCCGCCAGACAAACGATTTACGATAAACAAAGTCATGAACATCATACAATAAAAAGATCCAGGATTCAACCTTATTATAGGAAAAATCCTAGAACAAGGTTTTTGATTCTTGAATACAGATAACTTATCCGAAGCAAGAAAAAATGTTTATTTTATTTGGTATCAGAAATTATAATTATCTTTGATGTTATGGTAATATAGAGTGTGTTTTATAAAACTATCATCTGCACCAGAAATTCCAACTTTGTTTTTTCCATAAATTTTATTTGTAAATTTGTATGGTCGGTATCTAAATATGTTTCGTCTTGTAGGCCTATCGTTGGATAATTGATTCTAGAGATGAAGCAACTAAAAAAAGATTGGATAAAATGAGGGACCCGTTTTCCGCCTACAGATGTCACACTATCATGAACTGCACAAGAACTTGTCCAAAAGTAAGGAAAAAATAATATCATTTATAATTTATGTCAAACTATGATTTATTCTAATGTCTGTATAATTTAATTCAAATTTGTTTGGATACTTCTGGTATTTATTGTATTAATCTATATTGTAATGTTTTTTATTATTTTTTTTTAAACAGTTTTGATCTGTGGGGTGCATTAACACTTGATTTATTTATACAATTACACTAGATGCACTAAATACCGCTATTTATAATAATTATCCACCAAGGCTTAAATATTCACCAACTCCTGTTCACTATGACATCCAATTATTTACTGATTTACTCTCTGAAAAACAAGCGCCTATTTATACAAAACGGATTTCTCGATAATTTGGATTCTAGAATGTCATCCTTCAATGAGGTACTCTTTTTACACTAACTTTTTTATGACAACATGGACTATAAGCTATAACTGATTAATTAGAATATAAAAACTGTCATTTATGTCTATCTGAAATAATGAGTTACTTATACGATTGTTAAATAGAAACAAAGCACTTGCTTATAATGATAAGTGCTGATATCTTTAGATTGAGGTCGGGAACTTTTCAAATAATCCTCATAGAAGTTGCTATTTTGATTGAAATTTATATTAAACTTTTTGTTTATTTTCAGGGTTTGAATCCAGGCAGAGCAATTGCCGAGATCAAGAAACTTTTAGGGGGTGTTGCTAAAAAAGAAGAACCACAACTCAAAGCTGTAGCGTAATTTTTCAGAATATCACCGATTATAAGACAAATTTTCAAAATAATAGTTGTGTTATGTACTGTACTTAGCCGCAAGCGATAAATTTTTTTGCAATATTGTAAAAATTCAATCCAAGAGTATATTAAGGTGAAATAAATATTTATGTCTTGATTAACATGTTAATTAAAATTGATTAAAGTTTCAAATGCTTCCTGATTATTAGTTCCAAATTAATATCTTCTCAAGAACCTCAGCTTTCTAACTCCTTTTTTTCTCTCCACACCACTGATATTGCGAACTTTTTAAAAGCACTGGTCAGAGCTTCGACATCGGTAAAAAAATAGCTTTGGATGTAATGGGTTCCGTGGTCTTTGTTTGCTCAGAGTCCCATGTTCCCTGCTCTTGGAACAAAGAATTGAAGACGACACCTTATTAGGGCTAACGTACCATTCATTCTTTGACATGATTGCTTCCGCCTTGGATTAAGCTCATAAAAATGAGCCGTCGTTTGCTCAGGGCCACGTAGGCGCGCCACAGGATGGCAGCTGTTAGATCCACTCACAAACGTCAACGTTCAAGGGCTTCTTGATTGGGTTTATTTGGTTACGTAGCTGTCATTTAATTTTTTACCAGCCTTCTTATTTCTTCCTTACTTTTCTGTCATGGCCCATTTACTTGTAGATATTACCTACTTTTATTCATAAAGGGTCATTACTTATAGAAGTAATAATGATTATTATTATTATGTTCACACAATTTGGGACCGGTAAGTTGCATTTCGCATGCGTTTATTATCCATCCCTCGATAACAGCGCCAACCTGGTAACCATAGAGTGAGATAACTAAGCAGCCGTGAATTGAACCACTTCTGCTACCCTCATGTCAAGACTTGTATGTAAGACTGTGTTTTACATTATTAGAGACTGAAGAGTCGTGTGCAAAAAAAGAATCAACGTCCAATTTACCACCAATATAAGTTAGAGCCATCATATTATAACCTGTTAAAAAAAATAAAGAGTTGTTTTAGTTTATTGAATATTATTCCCTTAGTTACTTCGTATACCAGAAATATCAATAATTATATTATTAAAGTAATTGAATAAATAGATCAAAAATCCTAAAAATATTCCATTTCTATCCCCAGTACCTAACCTAGTAGTAATGAGTTATGATTTGACGCCATTTTGTTGACTTATTACGAAATGTGTTCGTCAGTCCTTTGACGTCATATTTGTTTGAAGGATTAAAATAAATATAAAGGAACGTATAAAGTTCAATGACCCTATAAAGTAATATAAACATAATAATCCTGGATTCCATATCAAAAACAATAAAGTATTAGATATTACAAAGATGTTTTTTGTAAAGATAAAATTATAAATATTACCTGGTCTATAATGTTCAATACGTAATACTTACAATATGGCCTCGACATCAACATTATCCACTGTTATATATTTTGATATAAAGGTTCCATAAAATAACTATTATTCGCTACGGGGAGATGCATGTCATTCCAATAAAAAAATATAGTAAAACAAATCACTTCTTGGGATTACTAATCATTACAATAAGTACAAAAATAACTTATTTGGTTACTTATATACGGATTTTGAATTGGAAAGATTTTATAAAAAGATTTTCTTTTTTTACCACCCTATTACTAAAAACCCTTTTAATAATAATAATAATATTGGTCCTACCACTGTCGTATTCCCTACTCATAAATTCTAAATTTGAACCGTTTAACCTTAAATTTTAACCCGTGTACTAGAATTGAGTTTAAAACAAACAAAAAAATATATTACCGTTATAATAATTCGCAATATAAATGATAAAAATTGTTTAGAGATTACGAGATATTGCATGCAGATCTATTGCATAATATATAAAAAAAAAATACAAATTGCGTCTCAATATTATAAACGAATATTTATGGATAACTCCTCGTATACGAGAACAGTGATGCGCGGTATCATACACGATGTAGTCGGGTGATCACATAAATCGTTTTGATTGGTTCTCGACCATCCTTCATCGTGTACATTTCGCGGATCCGGTCTTTCAAAACAGTTGATTCTTTACCCGGTTAAAGATTAGACAAACTAACTCGTGTTTTACAGCAGGGCAAAAGTTTTACCGCGAAAAAAGATATTAAACGATACTAAAATATATAAAAAATATAATATTTATTTTATTTTTGATTGATTAGTTTAGCAGACATGAGCAGTGGACTTGACGTTCTGAGCGGTTCCCTTAGAGTGCGAAATAATAGAATCGGATCTTGCAAAAATTATAATTGCAAAATAAGTGAAGTAAAAGCATGTCCTAGTGTTATGTCGCCTGAAACTAAAAGGTTATTGCCTCCTAATACTGAAACTGTGCAAACGAAACCTTTCCCGATTAGAGGTAAGTTATGAAATATTTCTGTCAATCATTACAATGTATCCAATGAAAATGCATCAAACACTGTTAGCTACATTAAAATCTTTGTTTATTACTTTTTATTATTTTTACAAATTTGAAGTGATTTTTGACAGTAAGATGAATTCATAAAATAATATAGAATGTTATAAATATTTACGAATTAAATGTAATAATAGTTTTTACACGTGTTTGGTTGTCAAAAAAATGTGGTCGATAAAATTTAGTTTTTATAACGGTCAGTGGCGCATCACGAGTTATATTAGATGGATATGGATTACAAGATAAAGTTTAGAAAAAAAAATTACGTTATGAAATGTGTTTAAAATATCCTCTACAGTATTATACAAATCTATATCCAATCAAGTTTTTGCATGACAATGTATATTATTTAAATTGGGATTTTGTTACATATTCGTCACCATGTAATCTTCGAGCAAGGTCGTACGAACTATGAAGACTTTTGTAAAAGAATGTGTCAGGTTTACGCCGGTATGTTCACGTTATAATTTCTGTTACATAATATGGCATTAACTGAACGAAAAAATGCAATTAATGTAGTAGAATACCTCGAAAGTGAAAATATGTACGTACTAAAACGAAGGGTATCATTTTTAGGTATTTTATATCAGGGTATATAATAATGCTTATTTAATCATATTAAATATTGTTGAAATATGGTGAGCAAATAATCAGACAAGTAGATTTTATGAATTTATAGTCTAGGAAGCAAAAAAAATGTTGTAACCTGCTGAAAATTGGCACATAATTTTTTTGATAAGATGCTATTATATGGATGGCAAAAGTAAAAAAAAGTTTGATTACAAAGTAAATGCAAAGAATGGACTTGTCATATTTTTGAATATTCATAGTTAACGATGCCCCAAAAGAAATACCCTGATAATGATGAACGTGTGTAACTCTTTCTTTATATATATATATATATATATATATATATATATATATATATATATATATATATATATATATATATATATATATATATATATATATATATATATATATATATATATATATATTTTGAGTTCCCTCGGTAAAATTATGCATGTCATAACACGTTTAAAAAACAAAAATAACTACTCTTTGTATTGTTTCCGTTATATGCACAATCTGACGAAAATATAAAATTAAAATTAGCGTTACGAGCTGAACCGGATCAGTTTTGCTATATCTCGTTAATACATTATACACAATTTCCTCAATTATTAATTTATAGAAGTGTGTGTAATGAATCTAGTCGACACTGCCTTGATGAGGCGTTCTAAAAATAGAAAAAAACAATCTGGAAAGAAACAATGATGTGGGTCGGAATATTTTTATTGTAGTGGTCAAGATTTTCGGGGAAAATGTAGACAACAGTACAGAAAGACCCAAACTTCTGCGGTACACAAATTTTCAAAAAGTTATACTATGATATACACTTCCGATTCGAAAATTTTTGCCCACCCTATAGTTTGCGTCACACATAACAAATAAAAACAATACGATCGATTTTTATATGTATATTTTGAAGAACATCTATAGATAAGAATATAGTGTAACACTTTTCATATTTATTTACACTTTTTACATTCGTGGGGTGGATTAATAAAAACTGTCTTTTATGTTCTTAATTTTTTAACACCCTATACAATACACTTAATTATAATAATTTACTTATAAATATCTCTGCGATTACTTTTACTAATTCGACTTATTTATATACCACAAATAAAGTTCTAGAAGAAAAAAAAACAATAAATAAGTTATTTAAAAGAAATACTGTAAAAACGGCCTCCATTTATAAAAAAAATCAATGGCGCGTATTCGCCGAATTTTAAAATTCCATTGTAGCTGTACAGGGCCGGTCTAAGGACCCATTCAGCGAGCTTGTTCGTAACAATAATAATGATATTACAGTATGTAATTTTCACCTATTTGAATCTTTGATTTCTCGATGTAAACCCCTTTTACTTTTATTATATAGGTTCACAATTTCGGAATTTCTGTAAAATGATGAAAAAAAGATGTGAAGTGGAAGTAGGACACTTCTTTCTATCGAACCGTGTGACTAACGCCCTCTATGAGACTTAGACAAATTCATGGAATTTATCAGCTTCAAAAACATATTCCTTTTAAATTTAATTACAATGTTGCCAGTATTTCACAAAATCTTGAAAAAATTTATATATATTCTCCTCCTCAACGCCCTTTAACTCGAATACAGGTGGTAGTACGATAATTTTCTACTCAACAAACCGTTATCACTTTTTTTTGAAACATCCTGTATAAATCAAATCCAATATTTCAACAGGTAATGCAATTTCGTTCTAAAAAAATGTAAAAACGAGCTAATTATTCTCTTTTTGCAAAATGATAAAAGTCACGTATTTTTTTACAAATTATACAAATTTAAAATAATTTTAAGATAATGGTAAACCATTAACTATTTTTTACGAAGGTCAATTATTTAGGCATTATTCGTAATAGATAATTTACAGTCCATTCGATTAACTCTAGAAGCAAATTATATGAAAAGAATAACGATAAGGCTTTACAGGGTAGTTCTACCAAAAATAAATGTATCTTTTATGCCTGTTTACATGGTCATTTGTCTATATTTCATCTTTATCACCCTGTATATTTATTAATCCGCAATTTGTCATACAGCAAATTTTCTGAAAATCATTTATGTAATGTGACAAATCTCTCATCCCGGTTATCCTGTATTATCCTTTTAATCGACTTTAAACGATGCAGATGTCATGAATTATTTGAAAAAAATTTTTTATTAGCGCGACTTATGAACATACTGTATTATAAACAAATTTGAGGCGTTGCTATTGAATAAATAGTGCGGATTTTCAACCTGTTTAAACCAAATAATCTCAGTCTAAGCTGCTCACACCAACGCAAATAAAATTACGAAACATATCTGTACATTAATATAATGTTTAAAGAACTTTTCTTTATCGTCCCTCGTACTTACGGGAAATTCTATTTATCGTTTATTTTAATAACTAGAACAAGCGAGTTAGTCCCGCTTTAAACGTCGTTGCTTGATATTGACCTTGACAGTGAGACATGTCCGATATTAATAATTTGTAACATGAAAAGTGAAATAATAAGCATAATATGATATTTCCAAGTAATATTTTTAAAAAATAAAAAATATATGAGATATTTAGTGTCGAAATTTATATATATTTTAAATAAATATTAGTTTGTAGTTCAAAAATTTACGTACGTAATAAGACGAGTATGAAATCATATTTGGCAATGTTGCCAAACTTTTAAAATGGAATAATGATTTAATAAAAAACATAATAATGTGGTTATGTTGTAATTAATATTTGCGACATAACTGTAGGACAAAAAGTAATATTTCTCAATTGATTGGTCGTGGTTAACTCGGAGGCTGTGGACTCATTATTTTATCCTTTATTTTACACGATTTAGAAACTATCTAACCACCCTCATATTTTTTTTCGTATTATTTCTTATTTTTAAGCATTTCTAACCCAAAATAAATTTTTTTAACTTTTATTTTTCTAATTCTGTTATTTTTGGAGATGAAGGACATGCTTCAGCAAAATCGTGGGATTCATTACATCCGAATAATTAAAATATAAATTATAAGGATAAAGGATAAAAACATTACACGTGAATTCAAGTTTTTGATATAAGAATTAGGCGTCGCAATTTTTTTTAGTGCCGGCGCCAAATGGAATATTTAAATATAGTTTATTGAATGATGTTTTTTGCCAAATTCTGTTAGGTCATACTTTCGTAAATTGTATACAAACAGTCGTTCACTGCATTCGGAATCAGGATTTTGTTATAGAATTAAAATTTTTAAATTATAGATGACTATAAAATGTGAAAATAAAAAATTGAATAGAACTTTCTTGATATCAACAAAACAAAAATAATTTTTTGTTTAAAAAACAATTTAGAATATGTGGAAGTGAAAAATACAGAAATAAACCAAATTTCAATTTTGGGTTTTGATTCACATTGCAGAAAATCGCCAAACTTTTCTTAATATCGATTTTTTTTTTTCATTTCAATTTTGTATAAAATATATTTTTTTCTCATTAAAAATATCCTTCTGAGCACAATATGCGAATTTTTTTAATTTCACTCGTAGTTAAGAAGTTAATTATTTAGTTTTTCAGTATAAACCACGAACTCACACCCCGTTCTTTAACTTTATCACAAAAACAAAAGTTACACTATAAATTGTTCACCTTCAGTCTAAAGACGATAATTTGATAATAGAAATGTCAATTAATGTAAATGAGGGTGTGAAAAATTTCAACTTAAGTAGAAATTCGCCCTCGCTAGTGGTTTGATATTATTTTATTGAAAACGAGTCCACAAACTGTTCCTCCCTCAACTATTTTGAAGCGACTTGAAGTTTTTTTAGGGGCCCAAAATATAGAAGAACTTCACTCAGACTTAATTCATTACCCCTTGTTTTTAATTCACCACCACTCAATATTTTAGGGGTTGCGTTTGCCCTCGCTAGTTGAGTTTATTGAAAACGAGTCTGCAAACTGTCTCCCCCACAACTATAAGTTTGTAGCGGTTTAAAATTCTTTAAAGGGGTCGAACTATGGAGGAACCGCACTTAGACTTGTTTTCAAGGGTTGCGTTTATCCTCGCTAGTGGGTTGATATGATTTTATTAAAAACGAGTTCCTGTTCCTCCCTTAACTATAAGTTTGGAGCGACTTGAAATATTTTATAGGGGAGCCTCGAACAGACTTGTTCTCAATTCACCACCGCTCAATAGTTTAAAGGTTGCGTTCGTCCTCGCTAGTGGGTTTAATAATTTAAAAAATATCAGTCGCATATCGTGGGATATTTTTTCTAAGAGGGACACGAAGCAAACTTTGGTGAACAATCTCTCAAGATGATTAAGTTTCCGGAAGTGTTCGATATGTTTAAATAATTAATGACAATTTTTAAAATGGAAACATTGAAAAGGCGATAAAAGTAAAGTAGTAAAGTAAAATAAAAACCTCGATAAAAGCCATGTAATTATGAAAAGAGGAAATAAGCACTTGAACCGAAAAGTGAAGCCTAAAATGCGGTTAACTTATGGTAAAATATTACACAGCGTTTCTTATAAAAATATATTTAACGTAGAGTAAAATGGAGGCCAAAACTAGTTTTATCACTGTTCACGGTATTTTTTTAATGGAAAAAACTGATATTCGACAATACAAAGCATTATATATTTTTATGTAGCCACCCTGTATTTAGCCACAATTTGTTTGATTAATATCGTTCCGTTACCGTAACACCAGCCACGACTTTTAATTATATACCCGCAGGTGTTCTATTTAATCATGATTTAAATACAAGAGCCAGTGACACAGAGAGCGCACCGATTAATTTCACGCGAGCATGTGACTAAAATAAACGCCCATTTTAAATCAATTCGTTCAGTATTAACAATTATTTAACGGTATATTATTTTAATTGTTTATTTTTGTGAAATTCCTAATTCAAACTAACAATTCGTAATGGAACGGTTTAATGCCATGTTAGACGAAAGAACTTATAGAACTAAAAGGATTATGTCACTAAGGATTGGTGAGTATTGTTAAAAAAATACGAATAAACTAATGAGCATGTGATTGGTTAATATTAGAATTATTGCACGAGTGATGCATTCGCTTATCTTATTTGATTATCGATAGTCTGTTTATTCTAAGAATTGCAGTTTTTACACGATGCTTATTTGTCAATTTTCTAAAGCAAATAAACATTCCATATCGTTATTGTTAATAACCAAACAAACCATTCGAATAATTCAAAACAAAACAAAAGATATTGAATTGTGCAAAGATTTTGCAAAGGTATTTACATTGTTTTTTCCACTTTGCTTCATTGTAGAAGGTGTCTTTCTTATAATCTAAATGATGAAGCACTCGTAATCCATAGGCGTATCACTACTTTTATATATAAAAAAATATATCACGTGTTAGTTGCGCAAGAGAAATAAACGACAACAACTGTTTGTAGTAGATTATACTTTGACACTTACAGAGGGGGCCTGAGCGGATATCTGCACAAGGGCCCAAAATTTGTAGTTACGCCGCTGCACAGAAGCCATCTGTTATCGAAAAATCGTTTAGTTTTTACGGGGATTCTTATAATTGCTTGACAGATTGGAATTTTCCTTTTAGAATGAACGTTATTCGGTTCGTTTAATTTTAACATTCTTAATCATCATCACTAAAGTTTTATTTTGTAAGATTTCTTATGTTAATGAAACGTTTCAATTTCCTATTGATATCCATTTTTTTTATTATTTTACATTTTGACTCATTATTGTTATTTTCCTTTAAATATTTATTGTTAAACTATTCATGATGAAACATAAAAATTGGATATTTTCATTTCATATTATTTGTTTTTATTCCTACTTCCCATGTTAATCGATATTCACTGTTATCCTTATTTAACATATATTTGTTAATGAAACTCCAAAACCCACCATTTTCTATCCTAACATTCCTAAAAACTATTTTAGTTTTTCTTTAACGACTTTGATTTATAATTTCTACATCTATAATTTTGTTTAAGTCTAAAACTTTTATTGTAACTGTGTCTGTTGCCTATGAATTTTGATGAAACAACAACATCCATTATATTCTGTCCAAGTCTAGAGCTTATCTTGCAACTGTGGGGATTTCATTTTAAATGTTTTCTTGACATTCCTCTTGATAAATTTTTGTCTCAGTCGTCTTGAATTTTGATGGAACACCAACACCCATTATATTCTGTCCAAGTCTAGAACTTATCTTGCAATTGTGGGGATTTCGTTTTAAATGTTTTCTTGACATTCCTCTTGATAAATTTTTGTCTCAGTTGTCTTGAATTTTGATGAAACACCAACACCCTTATATTCTGTCCAAGTCTAGAACTTATCTTGCAACTGTGGGGATTTCGTTTTAAATGTTTTCTTGACATTTCTCTTGATAAATTTTTGTCTCAGTCGTCTTGAAGTTTGATGAAACATCGACATCCATTATATTCTGTCCAAGTCTAGAACTTATCTTGCAACTGTGGGGATTTCGTTTTAAATGTTTTCTTGACATTTCTCTTGATAAATTTTTGTCTCAGTCGTCTTGAATTTTGATGGAACACCAACACCCATTATATTCTGTCCAAGTCTAGAACTTATCTTGCAATTGTGGGGATTTCGTTTTAAATGTTTTCTTGACATTCCTCTTGATAAATTTTTGTCTCAGTTGTCTTGAATTTTGATGAAACACCAACACCCTTATATTCTGTCCAAGTCTAGAACTTATCTTGCAACTGTGGGGATTTCGTTTTAAATGTTTTCTTGACATTTCTCTTGATAAATTTTTGTCTCAGTTGTCTTGAATTTTGATGAAACACCAACACCCTTATATTCTGTCCAAGTCTAGAACTTATCTTGCAATCGTGGGGATTTCGTTTTAAATGTTTTCTTGACATTTCTCTTGATAAATTTTTGTCTCAGTCGTCTTGAATTTTGATGGAACACCAACACCCATTATATTCTGTCCAAGTCTAGAACTTATCTTGCAACTGTGGGGATTTCGTTTTAAATGTTTTCTTGACATTTCTCTTGATAAATTTTTGTCTCAGTTGTCTTGAATTTTGATGAAACACCAACACCCTTATATTCTGTCCAAGTCTAGAACTTATCTTGCAACTGTGGGGATTTCGTTTTAAATGTTTTCTTGACATTTCTCTTGATAAATTTTTGTCTCAGTTGTCTTGAATTTTGATGAAACACCAACACCCTTATATTCTGTCCAAGTCTAGAACTTATCTTGCAACTGTGGGGATTTCGTTTTAAATGTTTTCTTGACATTTCTCTTGATAAATTTTTGTCTCAGTCGTCTTGAAGTTTGATGAAACATCGACATCCATTATATTCTGTCCAAGTCTAGAACTTATCTTGCAACTGTGGGGATTTCGTTTTAAATGTTTTTTTGACATTTCTCTTGATAAATTTTTGTCTCAGTTGCCCATGAGTTTTGATGAAACACCAACACCCATTATATTCTGTCCAAGTCTAGAATTTATTTTGCAACCGTGGGTATTTCGTTTTAAATGTTTTCTTGATGTTCCTCTTGATAAATTTTGTCTCCGTGGCGTATGAATTTTGTTGAAACACCTAAAACCATATTTTTTCACTTTTCTTCATGTTTGTTATTCTTTCTAATTAAATTTGACATCTAAAGTGTGATACCAAAATTTTTCATTTTACATCTACGATTTGGATTCCTTATTATTTCTAAAGTTGGACATTTTTTACTATGAGATTCATTTACAAATTTATATTTTACGTACTTACATGGCTTCCCAATATTGATGAAACACCTAAGTCATATTTTTTTCTATAAATATTGATGCATTACCAAAAGTTTTTTTCGCTTTTCTTCGTGTTTTTTTATTATATATGACATTTGGTAATGTTAACTGACTTTATATACGTAAGTTTTTACTGATTATATGACATATAGAGTTTGATGAAACACCAAAATACTTCGTTTTATTTCTAGCATATGTGTTTGTTATTGATTTTTAACAATTTTCATTCGTAATTAACTTTTTATAGATTTATACGGTTTTAATATCCGGATGAAACACCTATGAATCATAATTTTTGTAGATATTAATAAAGTATCAAAACATTTTGTTTGTTTCCCCTCGTATTTGTCATGAAATTGTGGCATATCTATTGAATTTTTTGTATAAATTTTCATTTTCATTGATTATATGACATTAAAAAACGTTTAATGAAATACTAAAGTCGTTATTTTATTTCTAGGATTTCACTTTCTTATTATTTTCAAAGTTCATCGTTTTTTACTATAATATCAGTTTGTAAATTGATATTTCACTTTTCTACGTGGTTTCCAAATCTTGATGAAATACTTGAAAACAGAGTTTTATTTAATTTTTGTTAATCACTTTGTTCAATAATCTTGATGAAACATCAAGTTTAAATCTTGTCTTACTTCAAACATTATTTCTTTTTTTGACATTTCTCTTGATCAATGTATAATTCAATTGATTACTTGGCGTCTAAATTTTGATGAAACACCAAAACTACATTTTTTTTATAATCAAATTTCTTTGTGTGTTTGTTGTAGCTTCCAAAACTTGCGATTTGCTTTAAATATAGTTTTTCATTTATTATTGTTGTTAAACAACATTGATGGACTACTAAACTTTTTTCAATTAAATTTTAGGTCTCGTTTCATTTTACGTAAAAATAACAGTTTTTTCGCCCTACTTTTAACGATAAATTTCTTTATGGAAATAATGATTTGCGTTTTATAAATAGTCACATCGGCATTATCTGACCTTATTATTTTTGACATTGATATATAGGTGCTATCATTAAAAACGTTTTAAAACGCTTTAGTATATCTTATATATTAAAAATCATTCTAAACAATTTTAAAAAAATTGTCAACGACCTTTATTTTCTTATTAAGATCACGCTTGACACTTATAGTAATCAAATTTTGAAATAATCCGATAAAACTTGAAAATGCAATTATCAATAAAATTCTGACGTAAGCATAAATTTTATATGAATTCCTTCGTTATCTCTGTAAAGCTAAAAAGACGATATCAAGATTTAAATTCAGTTTGTCAACGTAGCAAAGTCTCTTCATGCTCTTAAGCAGCTCCATTTTCTGATTAGGTTAGGTCATCTTAACTCGCCGATAACTCAAAAAAAATTTATATTTTTCTATGAAACGCGATATGTTTATTCAATCAAAAGGAACTAACGTTTAATGTAATTAATTAATCCAGTTCAAACCGGAAGTTAATCAATCCATTTCCTGATAAACCGATCAGATACGTATGAACTTAAAACAGTTGGTATGGGAACAAACGTCCCTACGTCACGGTACCGACAATATTCATTTTCTCTCTCGTTCGAGACACTTTATCTATACTGCGCATGCTTGAGAATGCGAAGAACCGAGCTGGAACCTCGGAGGATAGAGAAATCGTTGTCATTCTGTCTTCCTTAGTCGGAACAGCAAAAAGATCTGCCCACGTATAAAGGTTATGCCTTGACATTTATCAACGTTTCAACATGCGCATTCCAATTTTCATTTCAAAATTTTTGTTTTCATCTTTATATGCCCTGTATCTCAATTTTTATCGTAATATAAACAAAAAAAACATGATTATAGTAATTATCGAATGTTCTTAAAACAAACATTTTGAATCACGAATGTATTTTACGCTTTTTGCATGGGAATCTTTTTATCTGCGTTACGGTCACCACCGACTCATGTCACTGATAATGATTAACCGACATGCAATTCACGAGATAGTCACGTGGTGTGCGATACAACGGAGTAAATTTATATTTGTGAATGTAAACATAAATTACAATACAATGAAAAAGTTTATTATTAAAAATAGCCTATTGTGTATTTTTAATTACTAAAAATATTGTACGAAATTCCGATTACGTCTACTTTGAAAAAGTATATTTGTAAACATTTCCGTATATATATATATATATTCCGTTCAATATCTTGTATTATTGTGCCCTTACAAATCCCTTTATTCATTTTGTTACAGTTTTTTGGTGGTCCCGGCATTGCGTTATCCTCATTACCATTTCTGTAGATTTCCTTCCTTCCCAATTTAGTCATTCAAATACCATATATTTCTTCAATCTTCTCTCCATCTCCAAGCATATTTTTCTCTCGTTGTGAACCTTAGTTGGCATTCGTATTCGTAAAATTTGGCAACCAGGACGCGTGAAAACCCCGGATTTTAGATCCCAGAAACCAATATGATAAAGTCAAAATTATTTAAAAAAAAAATGTTTGAAAAAATAGTTAAAGAGTTGATAAACTAATGCGAGTTCATTTTAATTTTTATCCCACTGTTGCCGTAGTCACTTTATATATCAAACACCCATAATAAGATTTAATAGGATAAATCTTTCTATTTAGATACATTTATAAAAAAAATTAATGTTGTGTGATCTTTCTGGGATCCATCTTTCATTCCATCGTGATTGGTTCAGCCTTTTTGAACAAAATTGTTGCCCAAACATTTCTCAACCCCTTCGGGTGAGCGTAAGAACCATAAATATAGCTCGTTAAATTTGAATCTACGATCGTCTTTGTTAAGCTCGAGCAGATTTCGCATTTTGTACAGGTAATTTTTGGTATCTTCAGCAACTTTCAAAATTTTTTGAAGATTAATACCAATTTTTTTGTCTAATATTTCGAATATTTTTGTTACTATTCACATAGACCTCTAACGTACGGAACACCCTATATATAATCGGGTAGAAGGTTATCTATATCTCATTGTTTTCTTGTGATATCATCAATGTTAGTTAAAAAAACCATTCGTTAATATTTATATTTATCATATGTTAAACGTTATCAAATCTACTTTCTATAACTATACTTTTTGATGATTGTACAGTAATTCATTTATAAATTTTCTATACTTGAAATTTATGTTAAGTCTTACATCTGCACCTGTTGCCCCGCAAAGTCTTGCCAGATAGAAAGCTACGTTGCCAGTTTCATTACTTTATATACACACACACACCTTGTATGAGCCCCGTGTACTTACGATTCAATATAAAATTAATACGAAGACTTTCCTTTTAATTAAAATGTTACGTTAATTTTGAGACACTTTGTATAAAATATCTATACATATTTACTAGCAATCTTGAGAAGTTAATTACGTTTATTGATTTAAGTATTTGAATTCGGTGTCCTTATATTAGACAACCAGTTTTACAGAACGTGTATTATAATGAAATACAGTCTCTAGCAATACAATACACAGACGTATCAAGGTCACGCAATATTCAAATAGTATAACAGTCTATATTTATTTTGTATTGGTGAGAGTTTGTCTATCTGTCAAAATGTGTTTGTAGTTGTTCATGTATTTTGAAATGTTTAATTAATCCTAATAATGCTCTTAATATTTGAAACCGCATAAAGTTCACGAAAAAAAATGATTATTTTATTGGAGCAGTGTATATTTGACCTACTCAACCTCAATTTAACAGAATTTTGATTGTCATATACGTCATTTCTATTGCAAATTTTATCAAAATTCTGCTTCGAAGTTTCTACATTTCAGAAGTTATCACAAAATTGTTGTAGTTTAATGAATTTGACATTATTTTTTTTATATAATAGCACAATTTCTTCAGTAGCGGTGACTTTTTACATCAAAACGTTTTATACATCTTTCAATAATCAAGTATGAGTAGTCCAAAACCTTCCATTGCAACTTGCCGTTCATCTACAAGTTCCACAACTTCTTGTAAATCACTTGGTTGGAGATTTTTAAATAAAGAAACCTTTGGACCTCCAGGTATAAATTTAGAAATTAGTAACACTCTTATTTCAATTCAATCACTTAAAATTCCTTATTATTTGGTTTAAACCGTTTATTATCCAAATTCGTTACACATAATCAAAAAATGTAAACGAAAGTTATTGCATAATATGCTAACAAAATAGCTGGTATACGGCGCATGCGTTCTTGTTTTATAAACGCGCCAATTTCATTATTACATTTTCTATTTGTTGTTAATTGTATTTTTTTATTAAAGTTGATTTGAAATAGGATAATGCATTGAAAAAAACAGATATTGTAATTTGATGAGATACCGTTTGTTGTTCATAATTGCGATTAACAAATACAATCATTGGTAGGTATAATTTGTGTTTCTTACTACATACCTAATTTTGAATTCTGTTGCTACGCAGCGATAAACTCGTCGCTCCTTCTCGTGGAAAAACCCTATTTATATCCTAATTATGACTGTCGTTTAAAAACTAAAGAATTTAGTTGATTCGCATAAAACAACTGTTCTTGAATCGAGGTGGAATAGTTATTTGATACAAGGTATTTCATTTTTTTACACCACTATTTTTTCTCGCTAAATATTCTTCGTATATAGAATTCGTTTTGTTTTTAAATCCAATTTAACTTTGACCATTTATAAATGTATAAATAGGAACAATGTTATATGATCAGTTCCAAATATCAAGGTATTTCCCACCTCATCTGATTATGATGCTGTATAATAAATATGAAAGTTCTTGTTGTCGAGTTAAGGTACATTAAAACGTTCCTATCAATAATCGAATCAAACTCATAATAGTTTAATTATTTAATAATCTCAAATACTTGAAATAAAAAGTCAAAGTCTCCTTTTCCAATCATTCTGCAAACAATTATTTTGTGGGTTATTTTAGGAGTGACGTAAGACAAGTTATTTTATGTGAAAAGTTTCGATTTATTTTAGTGAAATAATGCCGTTTAACGAACGTAGTAAACGTGGAATGACTAGAGCTTTTTCTATACACATAGGTATGATTTTAATATAAGTATCAAATGAAATAATCCATTTAAGGTTAAATACTTGCTTGTATGAAATATGCGCGCGCATTTCATTTCGTATATACCAGGTTTGTTTAAAATATAATTGTTTGTGTTTAACGAAAAGTGTTACTGCGAAATAGAATTTTATGAACGTTTCTTTTCAGGAGAAAGAGCTAATTATGTCAACAGTCCTCACGTCATCGCAATGGTGGGACTCCCTGCTCGCGGTAAAACTTACATTTCAAAAAAGTTATCCAGGTATTTAAATTGGATAGGTATAAATACGAGGGTTTTCAATTTGGGCGAATACAGAAGACACGCTACGTCGGCTTACAAAAACCACGATTTCTTCAGAGCCGATAATCAAGAAGCTATGGCGATAAGAACACAGTGTGCTCTGGAAGCACTGCACGACGTCAGTCAATGGTTGGAGGATGGAGGAGAAGTAGCCGTGTTTGATGCTACAAATTCGACTCTCGATCGGAGGAAACTCATACACGACGTCGTAGTCACTAAGATGGGATTCAAATTATTCTTCGTGGAATCTGTAAGTCTTTAATATGAGCTTATTATTGAGTATACGTCATTCTTGATGACGTGTATCAATGACGTATTGTAATTTTAGCGTAAAAACCATGTTTTAAAGTTAATAATAAGAAAAGTGTTCATAAAATACAAATTTTAACAAAAATTAGAATAAAACTATTTAATTTATCAAGGCGTGGACCATCTGTGAATAAATTAATTACATTCATCAACTTTAAGTTGATATAACAAAAAAAATATTTGTGTATCAATCATTGTTATACATTTCCTCAGTCTCTTCTTTCACAATATGACAATGTTGTTCAGACATGACATTTCTAGATAAGAAATTCATCATGTAAAGTTGATTGAAACATTGTTGAAATCGCGTGTTATTAAGACAATTCACAATAATATTAATTGAGCAATGAATTTTCAAAATCAGCTGATAAAAAATGGCCGCCGTGGGGTAAACAAATGCTTTTTTTCTTTTCTGTGGGGGTTGTGAAGTTCTTTGTTTAATTTTAAACTTTATTATTCCCAGTTTTATTGCGAAATGACTTTATTTTTATAGAGGTGCGAAATTTACTCCCTGAAAACTGGGTTTGTGTGAATCGTCTATAAAAACAGTTTATCTGGGGGTAGGTATTAACCATTTATTATTTTTCTTTTTGCAGATTTGCGATGATCCTGATATCATCGAACAAAACATCATGGAAGTGAAAGTCAGTAGTCCCGATTACGCCAACATGAATAAGGATGCCGTCCTGAGCGATTTTCTTCAAAGAATACAACATTATCAAGAAAAATATGAACCTCTAGACGAAGTTAGAGAAAAAGACGTATCTTTTATGAAAATATATAATACGGGAGAAAAGGTTGTCGTTCATAAACACGAAGGACACGTACAAGCCAGGATCGTTTATTATTTGATGAACATACATATAACACCTAGAACCATTTATCTAACTAGAGTGAGTAGTAATAGTTTGCCAAATAGTTTATGGAAGTTTATTTTGTGGGATTGTGGCAATCAAACACCAAAGTGTTAAAAATATGTAATCCAAGTTTTCAACTACTTATGTATTCATTATCAGTGACTGAAAATATGGTCAAAGTACAATGTAAAAATAAGTAAAAACGTATAAAAATATTTAGAATTGCTTACATTAATTAATGTATAACAATGAGTCTAATTAATTGTCAATTAATGTAAGTGATGCTTAATATTGATATACTGTTATACATATTTTTACATTGTACCTTGACCATATTTTCAGTAACTGATGATGAATTCATAAGTGTTAGAAAACTCTGAATATATAAAGAAAAGAGTACAATTTTGGTTGTTGGGAAAAAATTTTAATTCTTCTTAATTTTTGCCGTTGTTTAACCCTAGTATTGTTTTTTCAATGAAATGGCACTGTAGAACATTCTATAATACAAATTTCGTTTATTCAATAAAAAATTATTCAACTTTGACCGTGTATAGGTGAACGCCAGTGTCAGAAGTTCTTTGATTTTGTTGTGAAAAATTGACAATGTACCTCACCCTGGATGGCAAATTGTTGAAAAAGGCAAGAATATAGGATGTTTAGTAGTTTTAGAAAATTCTAGAATACAAATTTCGCTTAATCATTGATAGATTGCTCTGTTGTAATAATGAAGAGGTTAACGCCAGTGCCAAAAGCAGTTTGCAAGATTTCGTTCCGGAAATTTGAAGATGCACCCCTCCTGGGACGGCTAACTGTTGAAAAAGTCAATAAAATCCTTCAATAAAATCGAAGGAGCTCAACATGTTTCACCTTAGGATAATTTTGTTCCTTTTACATAAGACTGTATATCAAAAAAAGTTTGATACCAGGGTTTGCACATGAATTGACATTGAAAAGTTTAATGGAGCTTTTCCATTTATCAATCAGCACTAAACGGAGCTTTTTGAGGAGAAAAAAAATGATTGCAGATGATGAGAAGTGGCTCCACAACAGATGGAAAGAATGTGTTGACGTGAAGGAAGGACAATTCTTAACCGTATATATTTCTTAAAAAAAAATTTGTTGTATCCACCATATAGTCTTTATCTTATCCTTTGGGCTTCCAGCTTCTGCAGAAATCTGATGTAAGGCTAATTTGGTATAAAAAGCTTTTAAAAATTATTTGGTGCAGTTTTTCTTGGAAAAACTTGAAAAATTCTGGAAAAAAGTGGCAGAAATTGATCAATAGGAAGGACGATGCTTAACTATACATATCTCTGTAAAATTTGAGAAAATTTGATTGGAAAGTTTTGATGTATCGACCATATAGCCCTGATCTTATCCTTTGAGATTCCAGTTTCTGCAATAGTCCCTGATGTGAGGCTAATTTGAAACAAAGAGCTTTTAAAAATTACATGATGTCGTTTTTCCTTCAGAAACTCAGAAAATTCTGAAGAAAAGTGGCAAAAAAATTGATCAATAGGAAGGACAATGTTTAACCACAGGTATCTTTTAAAAAATTTAGATAATTTGATTGGAAAGTATTGTTGTATCCACCATATAGCCCTGATCTTATCCTTTGAACTTCCAGTTTCTGCGAAAGTCTCTGATGTGAGGCTAGTTTGAAATAAAAAGTTTTCATGTATCAAAATGACAAGTATATCATTTATTATTGCTTAAATTTTTAATTAAAAATTCGCTATTAATATTGAAAAGAACCTTTTTGCCGAGCAAATATTTTTATTCATTATTTATTTTTAGCATGGTGAAAGCGAACAGAACTTAGAGGGTAGAATAGGGGGCGATTCCAGCTTGAGTCCCAGAGGAAAACAATACGCGCATTCTCTAGCTGAATATATTCGCGAACAAAAATTAGATGGCTTAAGAATATGGACTTCGTGGTTAAAGAGAACCATTCAAACAGTATCCGGTCTCCACGTACCGCAAGAAAGATGGAAAGCTCTCAACGAAATAGACGCGGTAAGTTATTTGTTTTTCTAAATCTCTCTAGATTAGTATTAATTTTTTCTGTTTCGTTTTAAGGGCGTCTGCGAAGAAATGACTTACGAGGAAATCAAAGAGAAATATCCCGAAGAATTCGCGGCTAGGGATATGAATAAGTTCGCTTATAGATATCCCAGAGGGGAAAGTTACGAGGATCTTGTTGCACGTTTGGAACCAGTAATAATGGAATTGGAAAGACAGGGTAACGTTTTAGTCGTGTCACATCAGGCTGTGCTTCGTTGTCTATTAGCTTATTTCTTAGATAAAACTGCTGGTAAGTAACAAATTAATTAGTTGCGCAGTCACTACAAACCACGAACTCATAAGTTCTTTCCGATTACCTTGGACATATAGTGTTTACACTGGTGAACTATACAGTATCCTTCAAGCTTACATTCATACAGTCAATTAAAACCATATTCACCGACCATCCATTAGTCCAAAACATTCACGACGTCTATCAATTGCTTTTGATATAACAATTTCTGTTATCTGGCTTCCATTGCATACTGGAATCACTGGAAACGAATCTACAGATCGCTATGCCAAAGAAGCATCCAAGAATTTTTTCTTCATCAAGAAGCAATCATAAATTAATACACGAAATTTTTTCTAGAAAATATCAAAAGTAGCTTCACTTAAATGGCTGTCACTTTTTTCTGACTAATCGAAATGTCATGAAATTTGACACATAGTCTTTTTAAACGTCATCCGGATTTGACATAAGCAGCGCCATCTAAGTATCAGTCACACGACTTATTGGGTGATTTATATTATAAACATAATTATACGATTTACTGCCAATAGAATATTATTATATCGATAATTTTAGCTTGTAGCTTTAATTAAAAAAAGCAGCTTCTCGTTAACATCTATCATTTTTTTTCTACTTTTTCATACTCGTTCAGTATATGTGAGCACTACTGTACCTTCTTGTTACTTGCGATCCTTAGTTGTAGTTGAAACTCCCATATCAGTTTTGAAAATAAAACACATTCTTCGACAAGCACGCATCAAGAAGTTAGAGAAGCGTTGGAATGATTATATATTGCTCTTGAAAGAGATAGCATTGATGAAAAAAATCGATTTTTGGCAAAAAAATGTGTTTTTCTTTGTTAGTCACACGACTTATTGAGTGATGGTTTCTGTAATGAAAAAATGTTTATATATTAAATTTTGTGATTTTTTTAAAATTTTTAGATGAATTGCCTTACCTGAAAGTCCCTCTTCATACTATAATCAAATTAACGCCAGTTGCTTATGGTTGTAGAGTAGAACATATACCTTTGAATATCGAATGTGTCGATACACACAGAGGCAAACCAAACGTAAGTTTAATTATTATACCATTTTAAACGCCGTTTATTTATTCATCTATCTACTTTTCAAAGTTCATATTCATGGAAAATCGTCATTTTTCGCTTATAAATTAACGGTATTCTCGCATGTGACTGTTTTTTCAGGAACCAGGCCAAAAACCATCGGTTGCAATTGAAAAATAATCATTTTTATTTAAAAGGGCGGATTGTTTTCAAAAATTATATCAGTTCTGATATTTTTTATTATCTACTTGGGATAGGTAAACGAAATTCTGTTGTTGGTAGATCATTTATTCCTAAAGAGTATGTTTGAAAGATTCAAATTAATACAATAAATAGAAATCATTCAAGTTTATTTGGCAAGTATATTTAGAATGAACACCAGCCAGCTTTCCTTTTCTTAAGCTACTCCCTACCTTCAAATCTCACTCACTTTTAATTTTATCAAGGATTTTAATATTAGGGTAGAATCCTCAAGTTGTTTCCAAGCCATTTTCTTTCACACACTCGCTCAAATAGAAATCAAACTTGACACTATGATGTATAGTAACAATTGATAATACCATCATTAAAAAGCTTATTGCATTCTCAATATTATCATCATTGTCAAGCTGTTCAATTTTCAAAATCTTTCTCTCTTCTAATCTTATGTTTAGTGTTAGTTATAGATTAAGGGTTACATTGAACTGCAACTTTGAAATTTATTGTCCTCCTATTATGCTGACCTCAATATTAGATCTTCGCTACCAGAAGTTCCATGTCCAAAGCATTTAATACGTATGCTTGTGTTGGCATTATAAAACTGATATTTCATCCTTTTCTA
Organism: Diorhabda carinulata; assembly: GCF_026250575.1. Classification (NCBI taxonomy): domain Eukaryota; kingdom Metazoa; phylum Arthropoda; class Insecta; order Coleoptera; family Chrysomelidae; genus Diorhabda; species Diorhabda carinulata. The sequence goes on from NC_079472.1 coordinate 18,019,692, forward strand.
TACGGAACCTACACAGTTCTGCTAGACTTAACCTCATCAGCTATCTCCTAATGGAACTGAGCTTCCTGGTGGGACTGTGTCTTATAAGGAAGCTAGTGAAAAAGTGTAGCATCAATTTTTGCTACTAGAGGTGCTTCCTGACGGGATCCTTTTTGTTCCCTGAACCTTCGGTCAGCAATTTCTGCTAGACCTAACCTCTACAGCTGCTTCCTAATAGGACAGTGTCTATTCTTGTTTCTATTGATATCCAAATACATTCTAGATGTGATATAAAATTCTAGACTTAGATAAACTGGAATTTAATCCTTTTCCTTTTGGAATCTATACTCATCACCTTCTCTAGATCTATCCTGTACACGAGGTTAGGTTATTCTTCTTTCCTATATACCTTGGCCTTTGTCTGTATTATTACGAAGTTACCAAATATTGTGAGATCTGCAACTTGTATTCATTTGAATCTTAAAAATCTAAATTTTAATTGTATTTTCAAGTGTTATAATTATTTTTCTATTGAAAGTTTATTAGATAATAAATAAGATTAGAACTGTTTTTATCTAACACTTTCTAGGATTGTGATAATTAAAAATATCGAGATTTACCTGCACCGTTTAGCTTTATTTCAATCAAAAGATATACATAAGGTGTACGGAGACAATAGGTTGTTATTTTAGTTTCAATGGTTTGCGGTGTACTTATTAGCTCTAAATATAGAATAGCCTTGTTAATAATGAGCAGACAAAGTACAAATTACCGCTCTCAAAATACCTTATGTTTAATTATCTATATTAGGTAGAGGTCTTTCAATATTGTTAATATATAACTAAATAGTTTATGTTTCTTTCAATGGAATCCAATGGAATTAACCAATAATATTAATCCTTAACAGCAGGGGATTATAACATGTAATTTTTTTTATTTCGAATTTATTATTCGATAACTTTTAATCAGTTTAAATTTGAAAAATTACTTCGTACATATTGTGAGATAAAATTTTCGAAATAAGCTTCCTTTCTTTTATATATACATGGCGACAACGTTATAATTCATTAGATACACTGTGAATTAGTTACGAAGAAATTCTTTCAAATGTTATTTTGTGATATATTTTGAATTGTGTCGAAATTTGTGAAAAAGACATGCAGAATTTAAAAAAAAATTAAATGAAATAAATTGGCCTGGCTCCCTTTAACAATTTTTCTTGCTTATGTAATTTTTCGTATCGCTAGCCAGTAGATAATAGCAACTGACTACGTTTACGCTGATGTAGCAACATGACAGAAAATATTAAAACACTATTTTGTTTAAATAATTATTTCTGACATGATGTGTATATGTGTACGTTAATATCCTAACAAACATAATTTATCTTGTCAAAAGTGAATTTTTCAATGACTAAGAATACTGTGATATACAATGTGATTAAATGTATTGGAAGGTATTTGGTCTGACACAGCTATGTCAATATTAAATATTTGAACTTTTAAACTTACAGCTATTTAAATCTCGAGTTTTAGAAGATATTTGTATGTTTCCGCTTCTCAATTTGGGGGGTCACGAATTAAAATAAAAAAAAAGAAAAAGTAAAACTGTGATCAGAACTTTCTATCTCTGAAAATCAGCAAATCCATATAAAAAATGAAACAAATATAAGGCACTATTTACATGAATCTTAAATGAAAGTAAGATAGTTCAGTAGGATCATAGGCTCACATATGAGCCCCTGAAAATATAAATTTATTGTTTCATTTATTATTTCTCTTCTTATGCTGAAAAATTTAGTCAGCTACTAGATTTTGTTTTTCATCATAATAGATTGAAAGGTCATCGTTACATTAACAAACCATGAAATATCAAAAAAAAAATTATGTTGTGTTAGTTTTATTACTCTAATAAGTTTTTTTGAGGTATATCTTTGTATTCTTCAATACACACATATTTTAATTTATATAAAATTGGATCTTATAATGAATTTTGTATTTTGTTGTTGGACCAAAGCCTTACTAAACATCTAAATATAATAATAAATAATAAACTGAGAAATTTACAAAAATGGTAATAATTTTTATCCAACTAAACTTTGATGTTAATAACTAATTAATCTTCTTTTGTGGATAACAATAAAAAAATTAACAATTAAGTGAACTCAATGTTTCAACAATTACTTCTTCTCTTTTCCTTGATTCCAACCTTTCTAGAAACCATTTCTTCTACTGGTCATCTTCTCTAAATCTTCACCTCATTTTGTATACAATTTCTCTATTTGATATATCTGGTGTTTCCCTTATTACAAATTCACTTGCTCCTTTTTTCTATTATCGATTTCTATTTCTACTGAACACACTGTTCACACTACCACTACACCAACACTTATAATTACACTACAACTAAACCAACAGTTATAATTACACTACCACTACACCAACAGTTATAATTACACTACCACTATACCAACACTTACAATTACACCACCACTACACCAACACTTACACTACTACTACACCAACAGTTACAATTATAATACTACTACACCCACAGTAACAATCACACTACTACTACACCTACGGTAACAATTACACTACCACTACACCAACACTTACAATTACACTACCACTACACCAACACTTACACTACTACTACACCAACAGTTACAATTACACTACCACTACACCAACACTTACAATTACACTGTCGGACCTAAACAGTTTATCTCCAGTCTCTGAAGACGATAACTTGGTTATCGAAACGCGCATCAAACAGTGTAATGGTGAGTGTTGATGTAGTGCTAGAAATAGTGTGTTCAATATGAATATCACTAATGGCTCCAAAAATTCTAATTTAAATTTGTGTTTCTTTTCTTTTCTAATGTCTGAGTTCTTTATCTTCCGTTAATTGGTTTTTACTATTCTTCCCAGTTGTTGTAACTCAATTTAACTATTTATCCTTATCTTTCTTCTTCTTTATCCAAGTTTCTGCTGTGTATGCTACATTTTGTAGTGCTATCAATTTATATATTTCTATTTTTACCAAACCTCTACTAAAATCATCAATTTTTGTTTTCGATAATTCATTAACTTCAATTATATGAATAATATGAAGCTCTAATGATTCATCCCATAATTACCTATCGATTTCATCAAGTGTTTCAGATCTAACGACATAAAAAGGGTTGTAGAGATATACTTGAATGTCCTTTGAAGCTAATGAAGTTTAATCCTGCCAAATATCAATCAATTTTATTTCATTAATTTTTGTTTTTTTGATTTCTTATATTCTGTAGTATAATTAACAGTTTTCCATTATTTTTGTCGATAGTTCTCTCTTCCCTATGTCATTACAGTGGTATAATTGCGCTTATGTTTATCTAAATAATTAAAAAAAATGATTTATAGACTTTCTACTTTAATTTTTTATATAAATGCATCGTTGCCATTTAGTTATCGGATTCCTATATTCTATTACTTATATAAAACAAAAGTGTAAGCGTAATCGTTGTTTATACATTCTGCATGTGTTTAGTAAACATAGATACACACATATAGGAACGTCAAATAAATATTGAAAGTAGATATATTTCCAAAGATTTTTTTTTTTTACTGAAAAAATTTGCTCAATTTTTTTTATATTTCATTAAAATTCGTTTGCAATAAATTAATAAAACAACAAATTTTTTTTAAGGCATCAGTGTACTTATTGGTTGTCCTGTCAAACAATGTGTACTTGTTATTTCTGTGACTATTTCTTGCCAATATTTTTTTATATTTTTTATTTATTGAATTATTTATATTTAAAATTAAGTTTTAATATATAGTAGGATGTTTTTTTAATATGCAAACCTTTTTTATATATAAAAACTTTCCCGGAAAGTTAATTACAGTCGCTTATACTATAAGTCTTATAGTTATTAGAATCATTTGCAAGATTTACTATATCATCAAACAGTCCAACATGAACAGTATCTTCTGCGTATATTTATCTTTGTTCGCTACATCCCTTTCACTGTTCTTCTAATGTTCAGTAATACTAATAAACTGATATAAATGCCCTTATAGGTAATTTCTGAAAATTTCGTTTATTGTTGTCTTCCTTATTCGTCTTTTACTTTGTTTGTTTGTCATTTAATATCAGTTATAGTAATTTATCGATTTCCAAAAATCTTATAAAAATCAGTTGGAATACCTTTAAAAAAACTAAAATAACCAGAACGTTCATTTTGTCCATATTAAGGAAACATCCTTTTGAAATATTATTTTTGGTGTATTGGGCCTATCAGGCCATTTCATTCTGACATTATACTCGTAACTAAACAAGAACTGATACATAATATAAATTAGAATATTGAAATGTTTGTGTTAATTGTTATTGCTATTGAATATGAAGATGGGTTTTCTTTTTCTTCTTTTTACACGGTACTACTTAAAAACATTGATATTTTATAACAAACTTAATATCAGTAAGATGTACTCACCAACTAGCTCAATGGACTGGACTATACCTTCATAATATCGTTCCACCATTGTTTTCTTTATTAAAAATCTATTGGCCTGTTTAAAAACTTATGAGATACATATTTACATTGCATAGTATGCTCTGAGTCATTTCCAACAAAAATTATTTTTTTGAATGACTATTTGCAAACGAAATGGCTGTAGAGTTGTGATTAAGTACTCTTTTCAAGTCCTATTGACCAATTCTATAACCCAATGGACTCGTTGTAGAGGTACTATGTGGTTAAAAATTCATCTATAATTCTTATTGACCAATCTTAGAACCTAATGGAATGGTTTAGAACGTGCTATGTGCTTAAAAGATCATCTGCAACGCTATATTGTCTTTTGAAGATCTTTAAAAACCTATTGATATATCTATCCAAAGTTTAAGGTCTGCATTGAGTTTTAATATAATAATCTCTGAAAAAAAATTCTCTTTTGAATCACTATTCGGGAGCGGAATGGCTGTAGAGTATAGGTACTGTACCATGTTGTAATTAAGTACTCTTTCCAAGTTCTATTGACCATTTCTAAAGCCTAATGGAACGGCTATATAGGATTTGCAGTGTACTATGTGAAAATGTCATCTACAATTTTTATTGACCAATGCTAAAGCCTATTGGAATGGTGTAGATGGTTACGACTGTGCTATGTGTTGAAAAGATCATCTACAACATCTAATAAGATATCTATTTAAGTAAACGTACTATATTATGTCGTGATAAGTCCTTTTTCTACGACCTATTGACCAATTTTAGAACCTAGTCTCCAGTAATAAGTCGTCTTTAGGTAGCCCATTGATCAGTTCTAGAACTGGGATGTTTTTAGAACGTACGAAATGTATTGATAATGTTATCTACGACACAAATCTTCGTTTGAAGGTGTATTGACCAATTCAAAAATCGAATTATACGTTCCAGTAGTAAGTCATTAAAAAGTTCTAGAGCTAATAGGTATATGAACTATAATATTTTTTGTGTGATGTGATCTCAATGGATAAGTCTTCTTCTGAAAGCCTATAGTTTGGTTCTAGAACGTAATGGGATGTTTTAAGTATATGAATATGTCTTGATAAGACCATTTTTAACAATAAATCATTAATCGAAGGTCTATTGGAAAATTCAAGAAAGTAATTTGATGGAGTAAGAATATATGGACAGTACTAAATCTTTTTCATGGATAAGTTTTCTTTTAAAGGTCTATTAGTTTATTATAAATAATAATGGGATGGGTATAGGTTATAGGAATTGTTCTATAGATCATTTGCTACGATATGACGTCTTTTTTGATCCCAAATATGAGTATTTAGTGTGTATGATTTATACTATTTCTAAATGTGGTTATGTCAGCGATTTTAACCGTTTTGTAGGTCTATTGACCAATTATTTTCACTTTTCTATCAATTTGAGGTAAAGTTTGAGCTCTTAATATCAATATTTATGCTTCTAATTGCTCTTAATTTTAAGAGACCCTTCTGATTTAAAAGTAGTTTCTTTTATACTCTTAAAAAATTATGAAAGAGATTAATTTTAAAACAGAAGAGACCGAAAATCAAGAACATTTAGAAGCATAAACATATCAAAAGATGTAAGAAATAAGAAATTAAATAATAGACGATTTCATTTGAATCGTGTGAAAGTTTTTCTCAATAAATTTGGGAAGTAAAATATGTTGTTTTATGTTTTTAAGATATAATTTTTTTTGTAGAAAACTATAAAATATTGTGAAGTCATCGTATATTATTTTAGGTTGAACTTAACTTTTAACCGATTAACTGAAAAATATTATTTCAGATCTTTCTTGTAGGCCGTTTAATTTCCTTTTTATTTTACTGCACAATAATTCGTTTAAATGAATTAAAATTTAAAAAAAAAAACTCGTGTAATTCATGAATCAAAAATCACGATGCGGCTCCTCTAAATATTGATATTAAAAACTCAAACTTTACCAGATTTTTTTTCGTCATCTTGAACGATATTTCCCCAGTATTTTCTTTAAAAATATTAATGAATACCCCTTTATTAGTATATAAAAGTGCAAAACATCAAAAATGGTATTCATCGAAGACCTGTAATCAAAATAGAATTTAATATAATCATATTAACACTAATTATTTCATAATTAAAAATATTGATAAACCGTAACAGTGAATTTTAATTTTTTTATCAATTACTTGTTTAATCGAGTATATTGTCGATCTTAATAACAATTGTTTAATTTTTTTAAAGGTTCCCGGCGAACTGGAAGAAAAATTCATACGAAAAAATAAGCAGAATCCTTCTACTTAAATTTAAGCATCTGTTACAAGATTGACTGAAATATTTTTTTTTAAATAGAAAATATTGGGTGCCTATAGAAATGATAATATATTATGATCTTCATTCATTGTTGTGATTGTAATGATAGGAAAATACCGATATAAATATTATATTGTATGAGATTGGTCCTAGTTTTTATAAGAAATTTCCTTTAACAAAACAGCTAATAAAATCGGAAAAACCTCATGCTCATTAATTGTATTATTATTGTTTACGTTCCGTTCTTCAATTAGTCAGCTGTTTTATTAAAAACTATCTCCGCCAGCTTGTTAGTATTAGAAAGTAACAAATTTCAGTGCAATTAGTGAAGTCCCCAAACTCCCTTCTTCTATTTTAGATCCCTTTTTTGAAAATTGCATCAAAGATTGTGTAATTTTTTTGTATAAATATATATTCGGTAAAAATGATTAATCGGTTATTATATAAAATTATAAATATGATAAATTATTTCATATTCATCAAATTTACCAGTTAGTTTATAAAATCCCCAACTCGTAATGGGGAATTTAATAAATAACATGACTTATTGGCAGTGTTGTTAATTTTTTTGGATTCTTTTAACAAGCCTTCAAATTTATTTTATATCTGTAAAAGTAATACAGATTTTGAACAGCATTATCATTATAAGTATAACATCATTTTCAACACTGGCTACTACCTAACCTAACCTGACCTAACTTAACCTAACCAAAGACTTGCAGGAGATAATCAAAATTTCGTCTTATGATTTGGATTTTCCACGAGTTCATAGTACAAAATATTTCATTTAGGTCATCGAAAAAAAATTATTTTTCTTATCAAAACCAAAGTTGTGGTAGATAGTATTTTTCTTAGGAAAATTCTAACGATTTGCAATGTTCTTGAAATAAAAAAATCCTTATCTAGTATTCCGATTTTCCATATTTTTCCAAGATAACGCATGCAGTGGAAATAGTTTTTATTTATTACATCTATAATAAAGCAGCATTTTACGCTCTTTTAAAATAAGAAAATTCGGAACCAAGTGTTTTACTCTTTGACTATCTATATGTACTATTTACATCATTAATATACGAGGTGGTCTAAAATGATGTAGATTAATTTCTAGAATTGATAGTACGTCCAAAAATAAGCCCATATCATGTATACTCGAATTTCTAAAACTGAAAAAGGGAGATACAACCCATTAAATAATTGCCAATCAATTTTTATATTACATTAAAATTGGATTATGCTATAATATATGTATACTTCCAAATTTAAATTATATATGTATTTCTGTTAGCAACATTTGTTTGCTGATAGTTTTATAGCATAGGATCTTGTTTTCAAGGGTTGAGTGAGATCTTCCTATCAGCCAAATTATCTTCTTAACTTTTACTGATGCTACAAGAATTTTTATTGCAACATCCGCTAGTTCACAGGTTCATTTCAATACTAGTTACGGCAGTGAATGATTTACATGGGTAATTGCGTTCATTAGTGTCTCACATTTCCAAACAATTTGAACTAGAATTCATTCATATTTAACTAGGTTGAAATATTATAGATGAGCAATAACGATTTAGTAAAAAAATGAAATAGTCTGAAACTATCAAATTAAAAAATTTTTTTCCTACAATAAGCTCTAGTAAAACCAGTGGCACCATTGAAATCTATAAGATTACTGGCGATCCTTGCGGCAGCTGACATGTTAAAGTGTAGTACCATCACCTTTATTTTTAGACATATTAGCAGTTTTAGAAATCAATATACATAATTCTGGACCACCATGTATAAATAAATACGTTGTCTTGCTGTGGTAATATATATATAATTATTGTATATCTATTGTTGAATAAAGTTATTTTATAAAAAAAACCATTGTTTCATTTTCAATATTTCCCTAAAATTATTGTAGGGGATCCAAAAGGATCTATTGAGTCCTCCTTTCTTACTAAGATACAGGATATATTAATCCCACCTAGAATATGTGATGACTGTAGTTGCTAGAGATCTTTGTCTTCCAATTCATACGATCTTAAGTGTAGTGCTCTCACAAGAAAATGTGGATAGAGGTTCCGTAACTATCTGCTAAGCTTAGCGTCTTCTGGTGCCCATTGAGGCGAAAGTACCCCGACAGGACCGTTATTTTTTGTATGGTGCTCTTTCCTTACATTCAATAGATTTTCTTTGGTTATACCTTCCCATAGCTGCCTATCTCAACCCCTGTATGTTCCTCCTTTTCTCTATTGAGATACCTCAAAAGGAATCAGGTCCTATGAAGTGTTAGCTTGTCTGCTATTTCATTTGCCACTACTCCAGTGTGCCGCGGAATCCATTGCAAGGTAACTTTTTTTGCGCTGTAGGAGTAATTGAAATAATTAAGTAAAGAGGAAAAACAAGAAGTTTATTTTTCTCGTCTGCTATACTGTACAATTTTAAATAAATTTCTGGTACAAAATAGTATACAATCTCTTTACGCGAAATAAAAAAAATACATCGAAAAGAACAAGTAAATAAATAAAATACCATTAAATTCCTGTTGTCTTTCTATCTCTCTCTATACCATTTGCCCCTCGGTTTTCTCAACATCCTCGGGGATTTCGGCGAACCGGGTATTCGCCTTGGTCTTTTAGTCGTCCTTTTAGGCTTCGCGACGTAGTGTTTCACTAATTTTTTACTATCTAACTTTTGAACGCACACATAAGGTTGAGGTAAATCACTATTCACTAATTTATTCGAAAGCACTTTTACCCTGTTTTTACCGGCATCACAATTTTGATCACTAAAGTCCGATTTCAGTTCTATTTCCTTACATAGTTTATCAGATATTTTCGCTTTTTTAACCGGAGTTTCTACTACTTCCTTTTCTTCCTCCTCTTCATCTTCTTCTTCGGAATTATTTATACTAGCCGACCCTATGGTACTAGCGGTGTCGTTTTCTCCCTTTTCTTTATTTGGTTCTTTCTTTGTTGTCCTTTTACTCTTATTTGGCCAACCTAAAAACAAAAATTTTCACAAAAACATTCGACACAATTCAATTAATCATAAGAAATGTTACGTTACCAAAAGACTAACCTGTTCTGTTTGATTTCCTTTTCTTCATTCCGGGTTTCCTTCCTGGCGTACCATTGAAAAATCTTCTACAACTTTTCTCAGTCTCTCTGGAATTGTTCTCCTCGTACAATCCTAAAATATCCTGAAGGGTAGTTCTGCTATTATTAAAATCTACTGCGTCATCGCTAATCTCTAATTCGCAATCAATTATATCGTCATTAAGGGCTTTATCGAATTCTTCTTCTATCTGTTTGGCCATTGCGAAATAATCGATTTTAGGCTTCACTTTCCTGACGGTTGTTTTTTTAACGGAACCGATGGGTTGTTTAGGTGTTTGGAGACGATGATGATGATACTGAACTGGAGTCGGCGGTTTCGGTGGAGGTTCTTCTACTTCTACAGGTGGCGGTTGTGGCGGAGGTTCTTCTTGAATAGTAGGTAAATTCTGCACGGTTTCTTCGGGAGGTGGTTTATTCTTGGATCGTCTTTTTCTCTGTTGTACTAAGTCACTTAAAATTGCTAGAGTCGAAGCGTGTTGTCTCGGAGATTTTCTAGGATTTTTACCTGAAATTAACCGAAAAGGTTATTTACTTACAAAGAATCAAGAAGATTAAATCACACTTACCAGAGGATGCGGGTATTCCTCGGTTTGATTTCCTCACTTTACTGGTAACTCCTTTTGTTTTATCGTCTGTACTACATATAGAACTGCTCGTTGAAGCACTCAGTTTACTATCGTCGTCTGGATCGTACAATGACGACGATGATGATGTAATACTTGGTTCGGGTGAAGAATTTCTAGAATTTGATGCTGATTTTGTTTGGTTGTGAGTCGCGATGATGCTTTTGAGTAATTCATCATAATGTTGGTAACAAACTTTTGGATCTAGAGGTGGTATAGAGCGCATTTGGTATGGCAGCAGAAAGGCTTCCCATAAATCTTAAAAACAACAAAAATTAAATGGAATAATTGAAAAATGGGTTCAAGAAGCAAAAAAAATGTGTACTTACAGTTACTAAACACAGCGTAACTCTGTTCAGCATTATCCAGTCTTTTAAAAGCGTTGTACCATCCAGTATTAGATGGTACTTTTTCGAAGGCGAATTTATAATTGTCCATCTTAATTTTGGAATCATTCTCCGAGTATTTCACCTTCTTTTCCACGGGTTCTTCCGGTTTTACAATTTCTCTATTGTTTGGTACTTCGGGTGTCTTTACTACCAATGGTAAATACGATCCTTGGTACCTTAACCTGCAATAACTTTGTTATGTTAGATATAGCAGTTATACTTTATAAATAGTAAGAAAAATATGAAATCTGAATAATTTTTTAACTAGGTATGACAACAAGGCTTTTTCTAACATATAGGCAAATTTCAAATGTGTCAACGTTTCGAAGTTGGACAATGGCTTAGGAACATTGGGACCAGATCATCAGAAAACATTCAGGAAACCACAAAAGTTTTTTAAGCAACTCGAGCTTTTAATAATTTTACCTACCTTGAAATTGTGGTAACTTATTTATGACAATAATTTAGTACAGGTACAGATTCTTTTATGAAATAGTTAATAAACAAAAAAATTTAGTACAAGATCAAATAAGAAAGAAAAAGTATTTTGGGACACTAGAAGATTTAAAATGTAAGAAAGTTGTACAAATGATATAGTTTCATATGTATCAAGAATATAAGAGTCTCAACAATATAAGAGTATTGTCATGAACTCATCCCCGCCCTGGAGCCGGTCCTGCTCGGATATAGAAGAATTCGTTTGATCTTTGAATCGAATATACTTCCAGGGGTTCGTGGGGGACTTTTTACAATCAGATCTGATCTTGACATTGCTGGATGAGTTGTGAGAGATACAGATCAAGCAGCAGGAAAACCATGGAACCCAGATATGGTTTGAAAGTAAAAAAGTTTGAGAAAAAGTGTATTGGAAACATTTAGTGTAACTAGAATATTCTGAAGTGGAAATCTACAATATATCAACTAGGTACTGAATAAAGTCTTTTCTTCAACATTTAGGCAATTCAGAAGTCATTTGTCAGTGTTCCAAAGTTGATTATAATTTTTTTTGGGGTGTAAACTGAATGATTCTTTTTCAAACTTACTTTAAAGTACCAAAAAAACCTGAAAATCACTAAGTACTGTATCATATATGGTACTTATCATATATATAATTTCGAATCATTTAAAACAGCAATTCTCAAAGTGTTTCCAAATATACTTCCAGGGTTTCACGGGGGATTCGACAGGGGTGTACAAAAATTTCTATCGATAAATATGATCTTTACTTTGTTTGATGAGTTATAGAGGTAGAAACAAATTATATTTTGAAATTGATCTATAAGTAAGAATATTCTGATCTATAAAGTGTAATGGAAACATTTCGATATTAGAAGTATTCAGATTCTTTTAAATATTCAAATAATAGAATTCAGTTATACTAACCTGGATCCCGGCGTTTCGAACTTATAATACTTCTGATTGTCCATAATGAATGCTTCGGCGTGAGTCCTTCTTTTCTTCTTTTTACCCATACTATCCATCGAGCCTTCGTCTTCGTTTTTCACTTTCGAAGTGGAATTGGAATTTTCTTCAGTATCGACGTTACTGCAACTATCAACACTACTAGTTATCGTCTTAACCTCATCTTCTTCTTCCTGTGCCTCTTCTTCTTCTTCACTGGTATCATCTTTTTTGGGAAATAAAAAATTGGTGGCTTCATTGTTGAGTTGGATCAACTCGGAGTTACGCAACTTTTTAAATTTCACTATAAGACCTGTTTTTAATAAAAAATATATATATATATATATATATTTTGGTCAAATAGAGATTATTATTATAGAAAAATATACCTTTATCTTTATCTTCTTCTCTCTTAGGTGATTGTGATTGCTGCCTTTTCGTATTTTCTGGATTCTTGATAAAAAATGATCGAGGTTTTGATGTTAGTACTTCAACTTTGTAAAAAGTTTTGAAATTTGACCGTTCCTCGGCTGAAAGTCTCTTTTTATTTATACAAGCTCGTTTCGGTCGACCAGAATTCCAAACTTCTTCTTGATGATTGTCCGGTATTGGTAGCATTAATTTCTAAATGAAACAAATCGTATTACGCAAACTAAAAACATTTCGATAAAACGACAAAACTTACCGTTAAAGATCTCGTTGTCGATCTCAATTCTCTAGCATCTTTTTCTTTATTTTCCAATTCCGATGAGGGTTCTTCGGAAACTGTCGATTCGGGATTTTCCTCTAAACTGTCATCTTCTAACGGCGGAGTCATATAATTGATGTTTCTTCTCGATCTTAAATGATGTCCGGTAATGTCGCTACCGGTAGGGGAAAGAGGGGACGGGTTAACTCTATCTAACATCACCGACGCTGTTCTACTTTTCCGCATGTTGCGTTTTCTGTGGATTGGAGAAAATTCGTCTAGAGATGTATCGTGAACACCTAAGCGTATTAAAAATGAATATTAGCCTATTTAAACAAGATTTTTGGTACTTTAATATCAACAATTGGTACAAAAAGAACCAGGACTGGAATAAATTTAATAAAAAAACAAATTTGTATATTTTATAACAAATAATAAAAACTATTATTACAAAAAATTAGTGCGGAAACTTCATTTCCAATAATCTCTGAAATAGTGTTAAACTTGACAACATAGCAAAAATTTTTAAATAATTAGTGTCATTAATTATTACTTTGATAAGTTATTATAATTAAAGAAATCAATCAAAATAATAATTATGGTGGGTAATTACGAGCTATGATCGAAAAATATGGTGAATTATTAAAAACAAAATAAAAAAATTATATTTTTTTCAAAATACTGATTACTTATTCGAACATGGTATCTATTACTGGAAACAATTTTGAGACGATCTCATCTTCTCAATGTTAGGAAAGGTATCAATATATTTCCTTATCCATTTTCGCGAAGAACCAGAAGTCGCATAGTGCTAAATAAGGTGAGTAAGGCGGATGTGGACACATGTAGACTTTTAGATGCACCTTATGATTGACGGTCCTTTTTTGAGGAAGGGGGTAGATGAATCCCTGGTTTTGCATTGAGAACTCTTAATTTTTTTTCAGGATAATTGATTCGTAGCATTGTCAACGCTAGGAATGTTGTCAATATGTTTATATAAGAACCAGAAGTCGCATGGTACTAAATATGGTGAGCAAGGCGGATGTGGAGACATGTAGACTTTTAGAGGCATGGGGGATGTTCAGGGTAATAGACCCAAACTATTGTGGCCTTGTTAAAGCCAGGAATGTTGTCAATATGTATCTCTTTTTATTTTCGGGAAGAACCAGAAGTCGCATGGGAAGTATGAAGGGCGGATGTGGACACATGTACACTTTTAGAAGCACCCTTTGATTGACGGTTCTTTTGGAAAGAGGGTTAGAAGAATAACTGGAGAATTGAGAATTCTGAATTTTCAATCAATTTAGTAGACCCAAATTTTATACAATGAAATATGAAGTGTTCGGAATTACAACAATCATCGTAGACACATGGTAAAGTTTTGGTGTAGTGCTTTAAATAAATAGTGTGTTCAGTATAAATATCACCAACGGTTTAAGCTTAATAATACAGAAAAATTTTCTATTTCCACACTTTGTGTAGGTGTAACTTACCACGTGTAAGTAACCATTAAATATACATTTTTTCATGTGAAACGCCATCGAAAATACCAAGAGCAAGGAGAATTTCACATTTTATAATTTTAGCTCGCTCTCAGTGTATTTTATTGTACTTTGTATTAAAACAGTGACTCCCCAAATGGTCCACGGGAAGCTCTACAATAGGAGTGTACTTGAATTTCCATAGTTAGAACTGATATTTTGTCGAGTTGGTGGTATGGTTCATAGTTACAAGGCTGATGTCCTTCGAGAAGCCAATCAGGAGCTTAGGATTGAACCCTTTGATGTCATTAACCAAGTTGTGAGGTTTTCCCATGTGTTTAAGCCGTGTTGGTATGAGTACCAGGCATTCACAGTTGAGTGGTCTGCGGTTTCATCTTCCTCCATGCACCAACGACACTCTGGATCATTTGTGATAACCTTGGTATGGAGATAGCAGCGTCCGGTCACTAGTTTAGTTGTTTGGTGCAAGAAGCACAAGGTTCATCTATATGTGCCTTTACTTGTCCCTATCCATCTCTGCCATGCTTGCCTAGCGAGTAGACTGTTGTGAGACGCTTTTAGACACACCAAGGATGGGTTCTGGGCATATCGGTGAGTTCGCCGATCTCGTCGTTGCCTTTGTTGCCTGAGTGACCGGGCACCTTTGTAATATGGTGGAAATGTATCGACTAAAACTAGTATTTTGAAAGTGGTTAACGTGGAAAAAAAGTTTGGGAACTTTTCCATTAAATGGTGTCAAGTTAGTCTATGATGTTTGGTGCAATTCAAATATTTTTTAAATCCCAAAGTCCTCGATATCATGACAATTGGGCAAAACACACGAAAACCACTCACCTATGGCATCTATACCATTCAAGTTCAAAAACGGTATCGTATTCGTCTGCAAGTATCCATTGAGGGATCCATTTAATGCTATATAATTGGCATCTTCACCTATTAGTTTTTGATGTTTCTTAGATTGAATGTGATCTTCTACACTATTGTATGGGATATTACACACTGCGCAATAACCGGACTGCAAAGCAGATATTCTGGGCCTTCTAGTCCTAAAAACAGACAAATTAAACAAAAATTGAAATGGCATACTAAATGAAAAGATATAAATTTCTTTTGATATGTTTACGTTTCTAAATCGTCTCGATTTTTAATTAGTTTTTTTAAAGACAGGTAAGAATTCGACAAAATAGTGAAAATAGAGTTAATAGTGAAAATTTGCGTATTTATATTTATATTAATCAATAGATCATCTTCATCATGAATATCAAAATAAAAATTTGTTTTAACATTAACAAATTAATTTTTTGAGTCTTTTTTTATTATTGATAGCTTTCTTGTTCCTATGTAGGTGAACCATTTCTAAAAATTCTCTTTTTCGTGAATTTGATTCCGTTTCAAGAATTTTTGAATCTTAATAATTGAATGTACGTTTTTTGATATTTCGTGGTTCGTTAATTAATTTTTTTATCGTTTTGATGATCTTCAAGTCTATTTTCTAAATACTGAGATGTCTGTCCTATGTAGACACTATAACAATCACTACAAGGTATTTTGTATATATTACTTCTTTTGACGGCCACTTTAAGGAGAAGTAGATGATTTTGCATTCAAAATTCTGAATTTTTGTTCTGGGTAACCGAACCAATCTATTATGGACTTTATAATGCCTTGAATAGTGTCTATATCTTTCCCTGTTTAATTTCGGGAAGAACCAGAAGTCGCATGGTGCTAGATATGGTGAATAAAGCGGATGTAGACACACGCAGCTTTTGATTGACGGTTATTTTAAGGGGAGGTAGATGAATCACTGGTTTTGCATTGAGAATTCTGAATTTTTGTTCACGCTAATAAACCTAAATTTATATATAAAGTTATTTTTCGATTACAACCAAAAAAATAGCTCAGTTTTAATGTAAAATAGTTCTTCCTCGAAATTACTATTTACAAGGTTTTGCGCTCCGAAACTCAACGAACCATAGCCAAGGCGACCCCATGTTTCGCACCGCTAGAGACATGGAAATAAAAGAGATGGTACCATGTCGAAGAGGGAGTCGTCCTCATCGAAGCAAGAAGCCAACCAACGAATACCGTTTTAGGTCCCAACCGGAATTCGCCCAGGTCCAGCGGATTGATAAAAGGGAAATATCAGTAGCAGTCTTAGTATTTGGAAGAGAAGATCCAGCAGCCCGTCCGAATAGCAGTTTAATGGAAGACAAAACCAAAAATGTCCGTAAAAGGGTTTCTGCAACAACCGCCGAAGACCGCACCGGACCGTTCAGGTTAGGATCCTAGGTTAGTTTGTGGGATCGCTGTTCTCAACCGCCGAGCTTTAGGTTTTGTGAGTTAAGAAAGCTGCAACTGAGGGTGTTGAGTGTTCATATCTCAGTGGTGGTCGTTTTAGTGCCTTCAGTCAACCGAGTAGGAAAACAATTTGGGAAGTTGATAAACGCAGCCCTTACCGTAGTATAAGCAAAAAATCATATTAATCTCTATTTCATATGAAGGTACTTACCTAGTTTTACGAGTCATGATATGCTCTTCTAGCAAATAATCTTCATTTTTCTGAATTTTCTTTTTGCCACTTTTATTTTTTTTATTTCCAATGTTAGTTTGTAAATATTTGAAATCTGTTATTACGTCTTCAAAATATGATCTAGTTGTTCTCTCCAACATGGCATTACAAAAACAAACTAGTCCTGAAATAGAAAAAAAAAATTCCAACATTTCCAAAATTTTAAATAAACTTAATTTATTACAAACATTTTAATGATTTTTTCCCTGCAAAGATGCGGAATTTTAATTTTTCTCTATAAAGAATATTTTATTTATCTTATTATAAATTATAAACTTTTCACACATTAAAATATTTCTATAATAGTTTTGTCGTTGGCGGGTCACATCGATTCAGATCATTATTGATTCCGAATCAGTTATGGCAGTTATCAGTTCGATTGCTCATACGCAATACTAAAAAATGTTGTAACAAATGTGTAAACAAAAATTGAACAGTCTCAAGTTTAAAAGAAAAGGTAAAAGCTTTGATCAGTTAAGGGATCGCATGCGCACTTTGTTCGCGGGTCAATGACTTTACCCCTCCCTCAAACCCAACCGCACAAACAACAATTTTGAAAATGTGCAAGCCATTGGTCCCTAAACTGATTCGTAATTTTACCCGCGAGCTTTTTCTGTGGTCCTCGAATTGTACGTGGTAAAATAAAAAACCGAACCAGGTTGTAAGCCACCATTTGTACATATTACAACGATCCTGAATTGGTTCGAAATCGATTCTAAGCTTTCTAATAATAGCTTTGTTCGCGGTAGAGATCCTAAACATGTGCGTTCGCAGTGCGAATAAAGCACGTTCGGGATTTGAAATTCTGTATTCTTGGAGCACACTAATTCCGAACGTTCTCTGAATCATAGAGAAAATAGTAAAAATAGAAAAAGCGATGTAGGGGAGCTTGTTCAAGTGGAGAGAGAAAGAATAACGTCGATGTTTAAAGTTGTGGAAATGGCAAAAGAGAAAAATAACACGTCTTGAATTTATTCGCGAGTAATGAGAGACAGAGAATTTTAAACCGATGCCCTTTTTCTCTCTTCAAATGGTACAATTTCACTTGTATGCAACTCTTTCTATTTTTAATGTTTTCTCTATGGTCCAGTGGATTCTCGGACGAAGTAACCTCTAAACTTTGTTTTTCTAATCGAAAATCGTGGTAATTGACTTTGTTCTTACAAATATCAAGAATGAACTTTAATTATTCAATAAGGTGAATATTATATACATTTTATTCTCCTAGTTTGAATGTCAAACTAAACGATCATAAATCGTTCGTGGAGGAATGCATGCTCAGAACATATTCTGAACAAAACATGCGCATTTGAAACGTCTAGAAGATATCCAGATTTATTCGGAATGTGATCCAATTAATTACCACGAACAAAGCTAATTTGTCTTGAACTGAGTGCGATGCTGCCAGATTTAAATAAAATAAATCTTTTAAATTTGACTCAGGTTTCCTGAGACAGGATAGTGATATGATAACAGCTGTGAAAAATAAATAAAGAATTCGAGAAAAAATATTTTGTTATATTTAGACATCCGAAGTATTTACTTATTAGTCTTATTACAAATACGACATGCACACGAATTCGTTTAACAAGATAATTTAATAAACAGAAAGTTTGTAAAATAATAGAGCACGCCTGATATAGTTTTCAATAAATCAATCACAAGAAATTCTACACCGAATTTATCAAAAATGAAAAATTCCTTGTCAGTGAAAACACCAAGCGAAAATATTTTTTTTTTTTTCGCTGTACGCATTCACCCGCTTATACCCAGACATCATCGATAAAATGAAAGCATGTTATATTTACATCTCAGTAAGCTAAACGATTCGTCATTGTTTCCGCGGCGTTTTAAATTTTTGTCAATAAAGGCCGGCTTCAACGTGTACCATATGACCCTGGCAAAGCCCGGCTTGCCATTAAACAGCAACAACGTTCCATGGATGGAAATCGTGACATAAATTCAAGGTTGCCACTGTTCAAAAAATATCTTTGACGAATGTTACGTTTTGATATTAACGTGTTAACTGATGATAACCTTATTCATTTTCAATAATATAGATTCTATACAAAGCGATGTTTCTTTATTTTATATATTTGTCTTATTTCCAAAAAGTGTTGTATGCTTGTATGGAGGAGGAGAGGTATTCTTTCAACTCTCTTTTTCAGATATATCTACTTAATTCAACTTAAACTCGACATTTATCCAAAAAAATGTCATTCTTTTCTCAAAATAAAGTATACCTACTGATGTTTTGTTTATTCTCTATACACCTCTATGAGTCAGAGAAATAGGTTATGAAATTATTCGAGATGAAAATACATATTTATTAAATTTGTATGTAAATAAATAACAAAATAGTGTGTATTATTTTAATAAAAATAATTTACTGGTTTCGATGATAGTTATACATAAAAAAGCCTTGAGTGCAATAATAAACTTTAGTAATTGTTTCCACAACGTGTCCTACTAAATTATGCCTATGTGGTACTTGGAGGGTCCGAGCAACAGGGATTGCTTGACAACTGTCGTCATTCAAGTAAACCATCTGTTTTAAATGTGACAACACTGTTACGTTTAAATATCAATTTAGAGTATGGTATAGAGGTGGACAAAACAACTTTGTTTTCAACTAAAAAAAAACTTACATAAAACTTAAAATGTGTCTTGAACTTACTTCTTATCCCTTTTTATATGTTGTTCGTAATAATTTGTCTTGACTTTAGATCTCTAATATAATATTTTGATAAAGATCGAAGTAGGTCAAAATATCAATTTTTACATGCTATTTTAAACTGATTGTCTTAGAAAAGAGAGCAAGTAGTAAGTTAAAACTCTTGACAACGTTTGAATAAAAGAGGGAACATGTATTGGGACGTAGGACAGATTCTTATTTATGCAAAACACATTTAAAACCAATAAATTCTTGGTTATTTAAAAATATAACTACCATTTCCACTGCTGATCCTTTGTCCTATACTAGACAAATTAATAAATGAGTCATTGTAAATTATTTGAAATTTTAAGTATATTTTCTGTGATACTACAAGCCTGAATGAAATTAAATGAGAAATGCGAATAAATATTTCAGAATTAAATATTATTTTGTAACCGTTACTTTCTAGTAGTTGACGTCCAGCTTTACAAATTAGGTTTTGTTATATTTGATGTGACGCTGACATGCGAGGGGTGAAGAGGAATTATTCGGCCGTTTACCTACCTACGATTGCAACTATGCTCTTACTTGCACTTAGTTGGATCGAAACCACATAATTTTGTTGTAACAAAGTAAATATTTGAATGTAACACTTGTTTTGAATTATTCTGAAACAGTATTCAATTCTACTTTAGGAATTATGGGTTGCGCAATTCGACTCGATACGTGAAAGTGTACCACCACACAGGTACCATGTCAAGACTTTATAAAACATTCTTTTTAAAATATATCTTTAAACACTATGTGAATTACAATATACATCACCGACACATACCTACGTAGTATCAATAAAGTATATAAATATGAGTAACATAACAAATATTTGTGATATATCTACACTTTTTTAAGTATATACCTTTACCTATCTGACTTTTGATTGTACCAAAAAAAATTCTGAATTACATTCGATTTAGATAAGTACAGATGCAAAATGAATTAAAGATAAAAAAGTAGTTTATGTACACCAAAAACAGCAAGGTTTATAAATACTAAAATCTAAACAAACTATACGTTATGGTCACATAATATTATGCAAATGACGATAAAGCTTATTTTATCTAATATAAGGAGCTAAAAACAGTTTTATAACAATAAAATTACGTGGAAAGTAGAAATAGAATGGTTAAACCTATTTACATAACAAAGTAGACAACTGCCAACTAAAATGTTATTTTTTTAGTAGAAAAACTACTTTAAATATAATTTAATAATGACGTATAGATACTTTAAAAAGTTTAGTAACGAAAAATAATCCAAATTTATGTAAAATTGCCGCCCAATACTTAAAAAATGCTACTAACCTGATTTTTATACATTCAGTCTTCAAACAGTAAACCACCTAAAAAACCGTTCTTACACAAAAAATACACACTTAATACTAAATTCTCACGGTAGTTTATGTATTGAAGAATTCGTGGTGGACCGTAGCACGTTTATATTGAACGCCGAGCTAGAGAATCGTCAACCATAGCGAGCTACCGTCTGCAGTCTGTACGGCCATCACAGTGTTCGTTCGTTGTGCGCTGTATTCTCTACGCCCTATCAAACCGTCCGCTGTAACTTGCATAAATTTTTATAGACTCAACTTTTCTTTACACTTCTAAATAACCAAATATAATTGTATTACATTTTTTCAGCTCACACTTTTCAAAAAACACTATTTACTACAAATTCAAAACACTTGCCAGTCCGCCACTTAGAAGATGTAGCAATTAACCAATAAGAAAGCGCGACATAAGCGCTGTCAATATAGAAAATTAGAAGCTTAGTTATGTAAGCGGGATATTTGAATCTTGAACTATTCCATTAGTGCTTTTATTTATATATTTTTAAATATTTACTGCTTTAAATGGTATTTATGTTATGATTATATCATAATTTCTACGTCATGGTAATTTTTCCATAAAAAATATATTGCATATAAAATATGTATAAAGTGTGCCTCCAAAGTCTTGATTATATAGTTTTTGATAAAACAGTATATTTGAAGGTATAATTTTGTGTCAAGCGTTACCAAAATATGGATATAATGAAGTAAAAAGGACACTGAAAAGGCGAGAGAGAATAAAGATCAGATGTTAAATAGTGCTATAGTACGAAGACCAGCTGGTAACAAACTTAAGGAAAACAAAATAGAAGATGTTACGACTGTGTTGTGGCAAGCACGATAAAAAAGATGTGACCAGGAAATAATGGGAGACGAGCTGTATGAGTGGGGTATGGCGTCCCAAATATGCGTATGGTTAGGAATGACAATGAGGAACGGCTCTGGGAAAGGGTCTCTAAGCACATTTCTGGGAGACCCACTAGCGACAACACTATTCAATTTCTCACTAGAAGGTGCCGCAAGAAGTATCCAATCGAATCCTGGAGGAACTATTTGCAATAGGCTCACACAGCACATCGTCTATGCGGATGATGTTGACGGCACGAACTACTTCAGCTGAATCAAGAGGACTCAAAATCAAGGAGTATTTTTTATTTGTAATAAGCAGTTTAAATTCAGAATTACTTACTCCATTTGTATAAAAATATTTTTTTTATTTCAGCTACCCCGAAATGAGCTATAATTGACCAAAAATTGTTGTTTCACTAGACTTTACCTTTTGATTTTGTTTAGGCGTTAAATTATTAGAATTTTTCACCATATTTTCGATTTGTTTTATAATCACTTCCCATATTTTTAATTTTTGAAACAATTTCTTCAAACAGTGAGATAATTGAAAGTTTTCAAATTTTTTGATACAGAAAAAAAAACAAAATGATAAAACGAACATTTTTATTCACAACAATAAACATTTTTTTACGACGACCAGCATTCTGTTTGATAACGTCCACTCTTTTCCAATTTTTGAAATAACTTTTCCAAACAGTGAGATAATTATAAGTTTTCAAGTTTTTGATACCAAAAAAAAAACAAAATAAACGATTTTATGATTATGACCAACATTCTGTTTGGTAACGTCCATTCTTTTCCAATTTTCCTATATACGTGTTGGCTTCTTCCTCTTCCATGTTACCACATTCTTGACAAACCTCAACAAAAGCCCTTCTGACATCTTTGGGCATGTTTTTAGCACTACCTGCCACAAAAATGTGAGCATTCTGTTTTAAGGCATCCCACACCAAATGTTTATTTTCTTTTATTTTATCTTGCACGTACCTAAAAAAAGTCTTATTGACAATCCCAATAAGCGCATTTTCAGTCTAAAAATTATTAGACTTCACATCATAGCACTGAAAATAAGTTCCAGGAGTCTCCGGAAATTTTTATTACAAGCATAAGTGAAAATAATTATTCCCATATTGATAAGTGAGCCTATAATTTAAGTTCTGAGCTACCATTTTAAAATGAAGCTTGGTATGAGTGATTAATATACTCTTTATTGTACTGCTGTAAATTTTCATCACAAATTTATCGGTTACATTCCTTTTAGGAAATAAGATCATCCAAGATCAGGTGACTTCACTTATTTGGGTATAAGCCTCTACAAGGTGGCCTATATTTGAATGAAAAAATGTTTAGATACACTGTTAGTTGTTATTTTTCATCTAAATTCAACTCCTACTTATTAACTGAAGAATTCTCTTACTATTTGATTGGTTTTCTATATAATACTTTTCTATAGATGCCTAAACAGATTGTTATACAGATTTCAAGGCTTATATGCTGATTTTTTAAAAATTTCAGTGTGATTGTCACTGTTTTAACTTTCTTCATCCTCTTCTTTTCCCCATCTACTTTGGTAAATGATACACAAGTGGTATTGGCACTAAATATTCTCCTTTCACCTCATGAATCCTCTGGTTGTCTAAATAAATTTTATGGCTTCTTTGTAAATATTTTAGTAGCTAATAAGTAAGATTGGTAATTTTTTGAGTTTCAGTATCCTATTGTAAACAATGATCAAGAATATCAAGCCTTTCGAAGTAATCTTTTAGTTTAACTATAGTAGCTGATTGCTATGGTTATAATTTTTCTTATTTTGCCACATTTTTATCATTTTTCTATTTATTCTCAGGTACATCTTGATTTTTAAACTATAAATAGTTATTATTCACACCATGTTTTCTTGATTCAAGGATCCTCTTACTATTTAGGATATATTCTGGCAAATGCTCTTAAGTAGGGAACTGAAAATATTGTTACACAAATTTCGAGGCTCTTGTGGATTTTTTTCGATATAACTCCAGTACCTGATTGGTTTTTCACTTTCTAGATTCTGTTTATGGTTCCACATACTCTCTTAAGCAATCAAAAAGTGATAGTGGCATCAAACATTCTTTCCTAATCCTGCCTAATAGTCCTCAGGTTGTCTTCTAAACCATAATCATCAGTAAGGATCTAAAAAGATTGTTAAATAGATTTCAAGGCTTCTACAGGGATCCTTTTTCGATTTTAAGCATCCTATTGTAGACATAGATCAAGGATATCAAGGTTTCTAAGAGAATCTTTTGGTTTAACTACAGTAGCTGACTGATATGGTTGTCACTTTTTTAATTTTCCACATTTTTTTGATTTTTCCGAGTAATCTCAGGTTCATCTTGATGATTAAGACATACACAGTTGTTATTGCCACTAGATATTCTTGATTCAAGAAGATAATGATCTTAAGTAGGGATCTGAATAGATTATTACACAAATTTCAAGGCTCATGTGGAGATTTTTTGGTGTAACTCTAGTAGTGTTTCTTTTTTCTACATCTCTCATCTCTGATTTGAATATCCTTGATTATTTTGATCCTAAATAGTCAATTTAGTCAACCATACATTTATTTCTGGTTTATAGATGAAAACAACAAGGAATTTAACTTACACTTTTTCATCCTGTTCTCTAGAAAAAGCTGTAATCAAATTTAATTTCTGCTTGTTACTGATATCTTCAAAATCTTCTTTACATAAATAATCTTTATCTTTGTAACGGGAGCCGAAGAATAAAAATAAATTTTTTTCATTGCTATCATCCTCTAAGCATCGTTCAAATATATAGCTACGAAATGGTGCTACTCCCGTTCCTGGTCCTACCATTATTACAGGAATATTCTGAAAAAAAATATTTGAATTTTGAATTTTATAGAAAAATAAAATTTATTAGATCTCAATAATCAAATCAAAATAAAGAAAAAATCTTCAAAAAATGTTCTGATTAAAATTAAAATAACTTCATTATTCACTTTCACTCTGTTCCTCTTTTAAACCCTTGTTATTGTTATAACGAGGATTTTAAACATTTTGATATGAAAATATTTCTTACCGGATCAGATGGAAACTTGAAACTTCCTTTTTTAACCCATCCGGTTATTTCATCACCTTCTTTCAATCCAGCTAAAAAATTAGATCCCAAGCCATACCTCTCTTTAGCTAATTTAGTTTTATATTTAACCACGGCTAATAGAACGTGTATTTCTTTTACATGAGCCCTACAACTACTGGCTATTGAAAATTCTCGAGGTTTAATAGGCGGTATGATTTCCAGAAGTATTTCAAGATTCAAGTTTTTAGTAGCGTGTGGAAAATCTTGTAAAACTTCCACGATGTTTCTCTTTGGTCTGTAAGTGTAGGAATATAAATCTTGTTGTCCTTCGGCTGTTGTAAATTCTAGACATTTTTCTTTTTCTAATTCGCTATCAGTTAATTGAGCTAAAATTTGGAAAGTGTATCTTCTCGGTATGGACATTAGATCAAAATATTCAGAACACAATTCTTCAAATGTAACTTCTTGGGTTAATACTTCCGGTACTTTCATGGTTGGGTCATTTTGTTCGACGGTGATTTTAGTTTCCGGGGTGATTTTAACACCATTAGTAGTAAGTACATCATAAAATTCTTGTATTTTCCACTTTAGATTTCTTGGTCTTAAAACTACCACATCTCCAGGTGAGTATTGTTGATTTTCGCATTTTAATTTTATTAATCTAACATCCTAAAAATAAAATAATACACCACAATGGAAAATGACTCAACTTAATAATTATATATAAAAATACCTGAAAATGATTAGAAGCTGTAATTCTTTTATTCTGAATAATTCTAGCAGTGAAATCATTTGGTTTTTTAATCACAGAATAAATAGATTTATGCCTTATGTTTATTTTACTTTCATTATTAATAATACCACTAAATATCTTCCATCTGCAAAACAAAACAGTTATAAAAGTATTATCAACATGTTGACTGCCAATTACCAAATAACTCACAATAACTCCTGCGAGAAGATTTTTTGACATAATTCAACTAAGAAATAAAAAATTCTACAATTTCCATACCTTTCATTAATAGCTTTATATTTAAATTAGTTTTTTTAATTATTTAATTCGATAAAATAAAATTGTGAAAATTGCCTTGGCAGTAAACGTGTTAAATTAATTGGACATCCACTAACCTTGGTTCTACTTTATAATTTTTTGGCAGTGGTTGAACCGTTGAAGGTAGTGGATACAATTGTAATAAAGTATTCCATAATTTTTCAATCCAAGGATCAGCTTCTGCATCATAACCTAAATCATGCTGATCGTCTCCTAATCCTAATGGTAATAATTGATTAGCTCCCAACTGCAATAATCTTTTATAAAGTCTCTTTGCAGCAAAATTGTACTTAGTATAACTAGAATCGCCCAATCCAAATACCGCAAATCTATAGAACGTTAAAGTTTTTCATCCAATAAATATATTTGTTTGAAATTACCTTAGATTCGAAAGAGAACTTGGAGATAAATTTTTTCGTAATAAAAACCTCCAAAATTTTTTCATATTATCGGGTTCGTCACCTTCTCCAGTAGTAGAGCAAACAATTATAACACATGTTTCATTTACTAGGTTAACAATGTTATAATCATCTAGGGGTTTAACAGAACTTAAGAAATAATATCTTTTAGATTCTCTCCAAATTCGTTCTGCTAAATCTTGAGCGTTTCCAGTCTGGGAACCATATAATACTGTTATTTTCTCGTTTTCAAAAGGCATCTGTTCAACATCGCTTTAAAAATTTTGAAACAAATATATTACAAATTACTCACCGCATTTATGTTTTTCAAAATATTCCCTATTGAAATATTATTTTAACTATAAAATCATATTTGTTTGAAAAATATTTACTGGTTTAAGATCTCACGTGTTACGTAAGCATTACATATACATACATAACATTTTTTTTCAATATGAATTCAACATTAAAGAAATGATGAAGCAATAAAAATGAAGGTTACATATATTAAAGGAAAACATCATTTTTGCCCCCAGTACGTAATTAAAAAGAACGTCGAATGTTATGTCAAAAAATACAGGTGATCAAAAAGAGAAATTTCGACAATGCAGTGGCGTCGACTTTTAATTAATTCTATCTTTCAACTACTAATAATACGAACTAAACACATTAGTATAGCAGTAATACAAGAAAGATTTTCTTAAATGCGAATTGTTATTTGTTTCAAATAATAACAATTTTTCGGCTTAAAGCTCAAAAGAGAACACACAGTAATAATTAGAATACCTGGTATGTGTATGATTTTCATCGTTAACACATGGTTTTTCAAATATTTACTAGTCACATGTGACATTTTATACTTAACTGTATGTATGGTTGCTTGCTTTAAAGGATCATAACGTTTCCCATATACATTACATTTTGTACCGCGATGTTGTCAAAGATACACAAATGTCTTGAAAAGTACGACATAACCCTAAATTGGTATTCATATTTTTTAACTATATATGGATATTATCAAAAATATTGTTTCTTCACTTTATGTTTCAATATGAATCTTTTCAAATACTTAATTTTTAGACCTTTCCATATGTGTGTTTATGAATAAATGATCTTGCTTTTAGTCCATTTTTACAAATTTACAATCAAGATCATTTATATAACTCTTTTTTTATATTATTTGTGTCCCTTTCCATAGTCTTTGTTAAATTGCACGATAACTTCTTCATTAGTTTAAAGAGATTTGGCAAACATGTATATTTTGTCTATTTTTGTGGGGAAAATGGCGGTATTCTAACTTTCGGTAGTCTCGCGTACAAGTGTTTGCTTTTTCGTTGGTTATATTCGACAACCACGTGTTCATGTACTTTCGAAAATTTAATTTATTGAACTGAATTTTTCTGTAAATAAAAGTGATATGTAAGTATATCAAGATATTTTTCACTCATAATTATTTCAATTTAACATACACTGGTCGATATATAGGAAGGTAGTTTCAGCAAATTCGCGCTTTAGCTTAATCGTTGTTCATTATTTTAATAAGTCAGCAATTATAACTTGTTCTTCAAAAACTGAAGTGTATACTACTCTTATTTACAATGCAGTTATACTCAAAATTAGGTCGTTAGGCGTAAACCACTGCAATCTCAATACAACTAATTATAATTGCTCAAAAAACGTGTAAAAAGCTTGTACACAGAAAATAAGGTTTTTAAATTGCTATAGGGTGATAATATATTAAATTTTATACAACTAAGGTTTCTGTACTATATCAAATTTCTTGTAAAATATTCTATTTTCTCACACAAGTATTTTTTAAATTGTTAATCCATTTATGGGTCTGTGACTGAATTAGCCCAATCTTGAAAATGCCTATTCAATACAGTTACTTGTATAATATCCCTCTTACATTCTTCTTAATACATATTTTTATGTTCTTTTATATTTTTTTCCAATATGTCACTCATAATGTAACATACACTATCACAATAAAACATGTTTTTGCTATTATTTGCGTAAGAATTAAATCATGTTTGTTAGTTATCTTGGGTACTAACTGACGTTGTAAACATACCACTCATTACTAAAAACAACTTCATTTAAGATATACATTGTGTCAACGAAATCTTGTTAGCATACGGGATGTCCAATTATTATTTTAATAAAAGATAAAAACATGTCTTATTTTGATTTTATTAGTAGTAGGGTACTTTATATAAAAGTTTCAATTTTTATTAAAAGATATTTTTGATTTTTGGACTACACAATAAAAAAATCATATTTCGACGCAAAGGATTTGGTGTAATGGCTTGATATTTTTAAAACGGAATCTTAACTACCGTTTAACAATTTATTTTCGAGCTAACAATAGACACAAGCACGTTTTCCTTATTTTTTGTACTTTCGTACATTGTCTTATTTTATTCCTAAGTTTTAATACATTCCTCGTAATTATAAAAAAATAATAGTTTTAAATCCAATAAAGTGTTCATAGAAGCTTGAATGATATGTTGTGCTTTCAATAAAACGTATTTAAATTTCAAATAAATGGTTTGGACTGGGACCTAATTACTCAAAAGATTGTACTAAAATTCTGATAACTAAAATCACGAACAAAAGATAATGCTCTTTGAACTTCCTAAAAGCAAGCATTCCATTGTCTGCTTCTGGTTCTTTGTTGTATACATCCATAATATTCAGTGTCGTAGACATGGTTTTTTCATGTTATTTTGTTTGTTAATTGATAATAATTGATATTAAATAACGAATCACTGTTTACTTACTTTACAAATATCTTTTATTTGAATTTTCTAATTTTCTCGTATACTATTTTAACTTAGAAGTTACCCGTTTTTATATAACCTTATTCTTCTTTTTTTTTCCAATTTCAAATAGATAATAGTACGGTAGATAGTGTTCAATTTTAGAGATTGTCATGTCAAAAATGATTTTTTTACTAAACATTTTGCTCTGTTGCTAATTATGGAAAACAGCAAAACTCGTAGAAAACAAAATATTTTTGGATCACATCGGTAAAGCTGTATATATTTAATTATGGAATGTTTATCTCATACAAATATGTTAAATGCATTTATTTCATGGAAAACGTACTTTAGTCCAATTGCTCCTGCGAATTAGTGAAAACGTGAAAATTACAGATCATTGGATGGTTTCAAAGACGTTTCAGATAATTTTGTGACCGTTCGCACATTGTTCCAACTTTATATTATATTATTGTCTCCCGGACTATAACCATCTAACAGAACCATTTCAACTTATTTCAACTAGTAAGAACAAATTCTACGTAGCTGAGCCTACAAGGAAATAAGTAGAGGACACCATCAAAGCAATAAAGAACCACAAGTCACCAGATGAAGATCTCATATGGGCAGAACTTCTTAAAGAGGCGAACAACTTAAGGCAAGGATCCATGGACTCATCAGGAAAGTGTGGAAAGATGAGTTCATGCCTGTCTAGAAGGGTGGAGATGTACGCAGAGTCAGTGATTGGTGACTACCAACGTGGTTTCAGAAGAGGAAGAACAACGACAGATCACATATTTACCATCGCTGTTTCCTTGAAAAAGAAGCTACCTTTATGAAACGCTGAGTATACTTGGTGTGCAAGACTAGCTAATAAGGTGGTCATGACCCTAGGAAACACCAATTGCAAGGTGAAAGTAGCCTGATCTGACCTCGGAAAGAATATTTAGAGGGCTGCAGACCAAGCCGGGAGAAACCTTACTCATCCGATTAAGATAGAATGTGTTTAGAATAGAGCTTAGAGAGGACATTCAATGAAGAATCCAATCGAGGAGGGTTCAGTGTAAACGAAGCTATAATGTACATGCTCATGGCAGCGTTTATGGTAGATAACAACATCTTGTTTCTCCCATAATTGAAAACCACCAAACGACACTGTACTGGAGATACAGAACAGAGTGAAAGCTGGACTTATGTGTGATTTTTTGATTGTTATAATGTATTCTGGGATTATCAAACCCGTAAATACAATAAATTTTCTCAAAAAGTGCACGTAAAAGCTAAAAATGTCTAAAAATTGGAATTACAATTGAATTTAATCATTATAAACATGATTAATATTGTGTAATCCGAATCTAAAATCTAAAAAGAAAAAAATAAATTGTTAGGTTATGTTAAGTTAGATTAGGTTCGTTCTAGGTGTGTTTTAAAACTCTCTGAGCTATTACAAACAATTTATTTTCAAATTATATGCCATTTATGGGATTTTATCGATTAAATGCCTTTTTTGTCAAATTAGAGCTGCTTATTTTGAGTCCTCACCTCCAACTCAACCTATATACCAAATCCCATCCAATTCCGTCATCGTCTTACCAACTTGAGGCACCATGTAGGGTAGTAGAAAAAATGATTTGGTTGGGTTTTTAAGGTTTTAAGAAAGGTAGGTTGATAGATTCATATAAAAATTTTTTCTGGGTATATAAAAAAGATGAAATCACCAAAAACTCAGGCAACGCCCCCGAAAAATCTGCATAAGTCCGGGAACGCTCATACGTCGAAAAAGATTAAAACGAAGCATGTTCCAGCTTCAGAGAGTTGTGTCTGTGTCATGTCTGATAACACGTGTTCGTCGATTACCTAGACGCGTTTTCAGAATGAATAACTTATACAAGTTCGAGCTTCAAGAAAAAGTTTTTTTTGTAACGTATCCGCGGAACACGAAACTAAGTTTACTGAATCTTATTAAAAATTACCGAATTCGCCGCTAAAAAATCGGTCAGCAGTGTGGATGACGTATCAGAAATTTTTTAGACGTTTTAGACGACCGGTAGCAACTATCGAAAATATAGAAACAGTAGTGCTGGTATTAGTTACGCAGCCGAACCAATATTCAATTCGGCTGTCGCAGTTCCATTTTGTGGTCGGATGTAGCAACCTTCAAGCTGAACGGTACGGTCAGTCGGCGTAGCTGCGTGTACTGGTTAGGTTACGACCAGAATCCTCACGTCTTCAATTAAGAAGAATGAAACCTGCATGGGGTGTGTCTGTCGGCAGTGTTTGTGTATCCATGAGGGTCCGTACTTTTTGAGGGTCACGTGAGGGATTAAAGTTATGTAGGAAATGCTCGAAGATTTACGTGGGTAAATAAACAACGATCCAATACTCGCGAACATCCGTAATTTCATGCAGGATGGAGCTCATTATTTTGGAGAATCGATTCGTCGAGTGTCCCTCTCTCTTCCCGATCTCCGAACTGCAATTGAAGCAGAATTCGAAGCTTTCCACGGGCTAAGACGGAAAATCGTGCCGTGAATTCTTTGATCAAGATGCCTCTGTATTATATAGTGCAATATTTTTATAATAAAATATAATTTAAAAAATTAATCACCTAATCATGTTTGAATGGTTTTATTATATATATATATATATATATATATATATATATATATATATATATATATAAAATGAGCATATTAAATTAGTTGCATAGGAATTTCCCATCGTTATTTAAATTTATTGACAACAACTGCTATAATTTTATTTAATATGATAACCTCTCCAGTTAATTTTAAGTATCTTACACAACAGATTTATTCGTATACAACGCTAATGGTATTTTCTCTTACAAAATGTTTTGATAACAAAATTTGTCCTTACGATATACTTGATTAGCTATCACTTTAAAATCTTTTTTGTAGGAGTCTGTAGTAATAGCGAAATCGACATGATTTAATTCAGAGCATATAAATTATATTAAGAAGATAAAACAAGTGATAGTTGTGGTAGAAAATTAAAAAAGATGAATAGGGGAAGAGGATCGTATTATAACGAAAACAATGGAACCAGTACTTATCCTCTACAAGGTAGGATATTTATTATAGTTGGTTGAAGTAGTTTATGTAAATGATCCCTAATTGGAGTACATTAAGAATGTATAATAAATATTCCACAATAATCTTTCCAAATAATGTATACATAAGTATTTTCATGTTATTAAAAGTTGTATATATATATATATATATATATATATATATATATATATATATATATAAACGAGGGTTGTTTGAGAAGTATCCGACTTTAACCTGATGGTGTCAAGACTTATTGATATATTACATCACTCAATAAGTCGTGTAACTTACACACAGATAGTGCTGACATTGTCAAATCCATATGACGTTTATGAAGTACCAATTTTCAAAAGGTTGTTCTTGGTAGCTGCACTGGCAGAACAAGTTGTACACTAAAGCGTTCTTTGTAGCAGAACCAGCGCTAGTGTCGCTGTTCTTAGTAGCAAGAGCACTAGGTCTAGAGTCAGTTCAGCCAGTCCATCGCATCAAATAACCTCAAATACAACAATCAACAAATGCTCTGCACTGTATCGTTTTCTGTATCCGATCGAACTAATTCTATACACTCATGAACTGGCCTGCATTGGTCCAGTTCAGTACAGTTTCAGTGCAGCTACCAAGAACAAACCTTACGTGTAAAATTTCATGACATTTTGATTAGTCAAATAAAATTGGCAGCCATTTAAGTGAAGCTACTTTTATTTTCAAAACAATTTTGAGTGTTAATTTATCACTGCTTTTGGTTGAAAAAAAAATACTGTACAAGCTCAGTAATGACTCCAAAAGTGTTATCCGGACTCTGTTACATCGAATAGAACCAATTGTTTTTGGTTTCGTGAATTTAAACTTAATCGTACAGACACCGATTATGGTGTCGTTCAATCAATGTGGTCTCTCTAGAAAATAACAAAAAAGTCCACAAATTGGTTGTATCTAATTGTAAATTGAAGTTGTGTGAGATCGCTGAGGCCGTAGAGACATCAGACAATTATGCATGACTATGAGAAAGCTTTTTTCAAAGTAAGTGCCGCGTTTACTCACATTCGATCAAAAACAACAACGTTTCGATGATTCAGAGCAGTGTTTGGCCATGTTTACACGTAATAAATCAGTGGATGAAATATGGATCCATCACTTCACTCCGGAATCACAACAATCATCATCTGAGTGGAGTGCAGCCGGTGAACCACGTCCAAAAGACACAAAGTCCGTTGGTAATGTTTTGGGATGCGCACGGAAAATTGTTCATCGACTATCTCCAAAAAGGAGAGACAATCAATAGCAAATACTACATAGAGTTGTTGGATCGTTTGATTGCAAATGTTAAGGAAAAACGCCCTCATATGTCGAAAAAAAACCACAGTTCTAAAAAGACAATGCACCGATTCACAAGTCGATGGCAACGATGGCTAAATTGAACGAATTACTCTTCGAATTGGTTACTCATCCACTGTATAGTCCAGATCTGACCCTCAATGACTACTGGCTATTCGCTGATCTCAAAAAAATGCTCGCCGGTAAGAAATTCAGCTCAAATGAACAAACAATTGCTGAAACTGAAGCTTATTTGGAGCAAAAGAAAAATCATTCTACAAACACGGCATCAAGAAGTTGGAGAAGCGTTGGAATGATTATATTGCTCTTGGAGGAGATTAAATTGATGAATAAAATCGTTTTTTCTTAGTTAGTCACACGATTTATTACGTGATAAGTTTGGAAATCTATTTGCGCGTGCTTTGAGATACTCTTTGGACGCTCAGTTTCAGTTTGACAGTCGTATAAGTGAGTCGGCATGAAGATGTTTATGAGAATGGAAAAAATCGATGGCATTATGCCACAGTAGAGATGGCGATTATTTCCAAAAAAGATGGATTCGAATCGTAACCTGATAAATCGATTCATAAAAAAAATCGAGGTGTCTTGTTGCTAAGATTTTTCTTCGTATGCCGTCGTTTTGAACCTTCTCTTCGATGACACCACAAGGCTATACGCTAGCACTCTTTGTCGACTACTGTTGTAAACGAGACGTCGTCGTTCGCATTGAGATGTATTGACCGCTGACGCTGTGTCTGGCGTTCAGACGTTGATCGGAACGTGTACGCTCAAGTCATACGCCGCATATAGCATTTAATAGGAGACCCATACCTTAGAACCAATAACAGAGATAGAGAGAAATGATTTATTGTCAAAAAATTGAATATTAATAAGAAACAGGCCCAGCATGATATCGTTCAACCTTCCAGAAGAAGCTTGCTTCTCTGATCTATTGCAACTAAAAATTTTTAAAGAAATTAAAGATCTGCTTCAACTTCGGCTGAACCAATACCATACGCGTTGTGAAGACATACAATATCTAAATTAAAAAATTACTCTTTTCATTTATTTTTGATTTTATTGAAAAATTCTATTCCCCGCTGATACGCCTATGATTTATACATTGCTCTCCTGGTCAATTTCCGATAAGAAACAATTATCAACAGAAAAGTTTCGAAAACGTTAATTCCTATTAACGAGACTAGTTATTGTAATTATAACCTATTAGAAACCCAGAGTAATATTTTTTGTTAATTGATCAATTTTTTCGTCATAATTTCCACCGATGTATTTTTACTATTTTGTTATCCATGCTTCGCACTTACGGGACGTTGTTTAGGGGTAAAACAGAATATGTCAAAATGTATGGTACGTACTTGAATTTTTTTATAAAATAACAAATGACGTATGACATTATTTGATGTAAACTAATTACATAGTTTTTAACACACACGAAAACCGTTGCATGTAACAAATCTTTTGTGTCGTCACAACCTTGTCGTGTTGTCAGAACAGTCGATAATGCAGGAAACTTCGATATTGTGAGGTTATACCAATCATGTTCAACTAGTAGTAAAACAATTTCCGGAAAAATTTATCTTTATATAACATTGTTAAGGCGTTGAAATTTTTCACTATTAGCACGTTTCACAAAACAGATCACAGAACTTAAACTACTAATATGACATCCTTTATAAACCACTGGAAAGTTAAAATTCTATTATATATCGTACTACACACAGGCCAATTAGGCTCATAACGTGTTGGTAATTTTATTCCATTCTTTTCTGTTTTTTGCCTTCGCCTTCCAATCCCGAACTCCTCCCTCCATTAGATCTCTTTATGCCTTCACATACCATCTCTTTTCTTCCTGTTTACTTCCTCGAGTTATACTTAAGCCATACTTAATAGATCTAGATCGAAGTTTAAGCATCGATTAAAAGGTTTCGGATGAAATCTAGTCATCGAGGATGGAGTTGACACATTTAGATCGAAATTTAAGCATCGATAAGAGCTTAGAATGAAATTCTAGACATTTAAGCTGAACGTATTAGATCTAGATCGAAGTTTAAGCATCGATTAAAAGTTTTAGGATGAAATCTAGTCATCGAGGATGGAGTTCACACATTTAGATTGGAACGCACCCTATAATACCTCTTTGTTACATGCGTTTCCACGGCGATATGACAAAAAAGTCAGTGTTATTGGTTAGAAAAAACTGGCGTCAACTTAATGTAACAAAAAATTTATAAATATATGTAGATAGTATCTTCAAGAATTTATCGAACTGCAATGGTACTAAACTATAATAATCTCGTGTATATTAATTTTTATTATAGTATAAAATATTACCTGTCAGAAATATTTATGGTTAAAACAAAAACTTGTCAAATATGACATAAGTTTGTTTCAACAAAATAATTTTTATTATCATTATGTTCAAATTTGTTCGTAAAATCTGCATAGGATTATATTTTTAATATAAGGTAAGAGTTTGAACATACAATAGTGAAAGTGGAGCCTTTTAGACTATTAGTTCGATTTAGTTGAACAACTGGCTTCCGAAATTCGTGTTTTTATACGAATTGAAGCGAGTTGTACGTGTTCAAAACAGGATTTTAGTGAGATATGTGTCACATTGTCCAATTTCATTTTTTCTCTGAACATTGATTGTTCATTGATCGCGCGTGCCGACAATTGTAGTGTAATAAACAAGGACCTAAGAAAGATTAATAAAAAAAAGTAATAAGTAAAAAGAATTCCATCATGAAATTTTTTGACTAGCAAAAACAATTATTACAAACAACCGATCCAGCAAATTTCGTCAACGTTTGGTATTTTGCTAAACACGTAGACGTACTGACCGAAATAAAAAAGATACAGGGTGGCGCAATAAAATGTGCATTTATTAAGTATAGGTTAAATAACTGAATACATAATGTTTTGTTGAAATAAAAGTTGATTAGGTAATTAAATGAAGTTTATTTTTTTTACATAATATCATCTAAATTACGGCCCTCTAGAAAACGGCACTCCTCTAAACGCGAACGCAGATGCCATTTCCTGGCGGATATTTTCGTTTAGCTGACTGATGTCCCTCGGATTGTTAATGTACACTTTATGTTTGAGGTATCCCCACAAAAAAATCAAGAGGCGTCAAGTCAAGGCTACGTGGGGGCCAAGGGATATCCCCTCTTTTGGAAATTGCAGGAAACATCTATCATACAGCCGCCATAGAGTCCTTTGATGTGTGACAGAACGCTCCGTCTTGTTGGAACCAAGTTCTCGTATTCGCTATTCTTGATCTCGCAAGTTCTGAAGTCAAATATCCCCTTAACATCGCAACATAGTGGTCGGTGTTAACGGTGATGCTCCGTCCTCATAAATCTTCAAAGAAGAAAAGGCCAATAATTCTTTTGCTTGAGATTGCTGCCCATACCGTTAGTTTCAGACTATGCAGCCGCCTTTGATGCTTCATTTTTGGATTTCTCCGGTCCAATAACGACTATTTTGTCGGTTTACGAACCCATTTGAATGAAAATGAGTCTCATCTGAAAAAATTACGGAAAATCGACCAAGAATTTCTTCAGCAAATTCCAATCTTGCTCCAAAGTCGGTATCTTTTAATTCCCTTGTTACCTAGAGCTTATAAGGATGCAGTTTAAGATCCAACTTCAAAATTCGCTGTAAAGATGCAGATTTCCTCGTAGTGACTCCTTCACCCTATCAATATTGTCTGTGGTCCTAGAGGACCTTTTGCTGGTGGTTAAAACGTGGAACCGATCTCTTCAAAACGCTTAACCCATATTTTAATTAAATTTGCACTCAGAGCTTCATTAATGTGTCTTAATCCATATTCTGAACGATACAGTCGCCTTGTCAAGACGTGCGAACACAAAAAGCGCGAAGCTTTCCGTCGAAGTGACTCACGGCTACTAAAACTCCACGAGCGCAATTGTCCAACCTCGCTGGACTCCCCCAACCCACTTACCGTTTACCTCGCGAAAAAAGATATTCACGTTCTATTGCGCCACCCTGTACATTCAGCAAACGTAACGATTGTTATTGAAACCATTACGATATGATGTTTATGAATTTTACATACCTTGAAAAAACAAATGACACGGGGAAGTTGAAAACTATAATTATCATAATTATTTCTTAATGTGTAGCGATCAAATGACCTCCCAGATCACCAGATTTATTTCCAAATAATTTTTTATCGTTGAAAATTTTTTATTTTGCTACGTCAATGTTCGTTGTGAGATTCTTAGCATAATACGGAAAGAAAAGTCATTCAGAATGTCGTCGCTGTTAAATTTTTTACTCATTAACTCTGTCTTCAGCTTTGCAAACAAAATATAATCGAACTGGGTCAGATGAGGTCTATATGGTGGGTTTTCAATCCCTATGAAGCCATATTCATGTACAGTAGCCTTAGAAAGCGAAGCAATGTGAACTGGAGCATTGTCATGAAGCAACCGCGCACTTGGGATGATTTTGCCGCGCCTTTTTTCTATTATTTTTTGACGCCTATAGAGGGTATAGAGGTATAGGTTAGATTAATATGTTGCGTTCACGGTTATCTTTGATTCCTTAAAGTCGATCAAAAGGATACCCTAGCAGTTCAAAAATATTGTTTTGGAGATTTCATGATCTTTGATGCTTTCTTTGGCACGATTTTTCCTTTCCAATGCCACTCCATGGAATCTCTTCTGGATGTCGGATTGTATTGGAAGACTATAGTTTCATCATCCGTTTGTATTAATCAGATTTTACTTTCTTGATCCTCGCGACAAGCTCTAAAAATCGCTCACAATATTCTACTAGACGCTGCTTTCGCGCTGCGATTCGAATTCTTATGTTTGTCATATTTAAATGCTTATGTTCCTTAAACACTTGTTTTGGAAATGCCGGTCTGTACTGCAATGTCTTTTGATTTGAGGCGCCTCCCGCACGTTAGTCATCTTTTAATAATTCTCCTCCCCAGCGAGCCAACTTAAACCAAACTTATTTGTTGAAAATGATGAGGAAAGTCACCGTAAAAAGCGTTCATTCTGTTGTTAATTTGTAAGGCTCAATTTGAGACATTTTTCAAAATTAGAGGACAGCTGAGTACTCAAAGAGTAAAACAGTCACTCAAGATTATTATAATTGATAGTGTTTACATTAATTATCTATCTGCTGTAATTTTTTCCCTATGCTGTATATGTTTTTTCTCAATTATTTTTTTACTGTACGTAAATTTAGTGATTCCTATTCGATTTCCAGGTGAAGATATTCATCTCAACGAAAAAGCTCGCTTACAACAACCGGTGAAGCTACAACCCGCCTGGGAAGAAAATAATTTACCGGAGGATGAATTGAATTTTAAAAATTTGACAATGGAAGCACCAGTAGATAAATTCAATTTAATTTTTGTAACATTTTTAATACACGGTATTGGTATTTTGATGCCTTGGAATATGTTCATTAATGCAATTGAGGTAAGAAAGGTTTATCTTGAAAAACGAACCTCCCACGGCATCTTCCAGATTATTAATAAAAACACCCAGTATTTATATATTGACACTTATTTTTGTAAATTGAGTAAATCGTCAAAAACTGAAAAGTACGTCGATGGGTTATTTTGCAAAAACATTCGCGCTGTATACTTCTAATCGCTGTAGGTGGCCTAAATTGATATTTTTTTTTGGAAACCTAACAGAAATCTAAATATTCGTAAATTACGTAACTTGATGAAAACAATGTAATTTTTAACTTACCTAACTTATCTCTTTTGACAACAATCATTTTGAATATGTCTAAATACTTCCCCGCTTCCTTTTTTATCATGAATTTGATTATACAAACAATAAAACAGTAAAAACATTTCGTGTTCTGTGATTTTATCACTGTGATTGGTGTAAAGTTCCCATACTTCGTCTTTTTCTTCTGTGACTGAGTGAACTATTATTTCATAAACAATATTCTGTCATCTACGTGTAGATAAAATAGAAACGGTGGAGATCTTGCATCACGTGACAAAATTAAACACATCTGCTGTGGATATCTTCCATTACGTGACAAAGTTAAGAGCATCTGCTGTGGAAATCTTCCATCACGTAACTAAATTAAAAACATTTGCTTTCGGTGACTTTTAACATAAACATTTTAAGGCCGTTTCATAAACTTGACTTTCTGTTTGCCGATGCCGTCTGCTGTTACAAAATTAAAAACATTGAAATGCATATCATTATTCATAGTTGCCGTTTGACGTCGCCGTCTGCCGTGGTGACTTTTAACATTAACGAATTTTAAGGCCGTTTCATAAACTTGATTTTGCCGTTGCCGTTGACTTTTCCCGTCGGCCGTTCGTAGCAATAGAAAAGAGCCGTTTGATTCATATGAATATGAAAACCTTCAAATTTTGAGGTTATGTTTTTGACTTTACTGTTCAGTTCAATTTCGTTTTCTATTGTTTTGATCGTTTTACTTCTGCTTTTCATTTTGATTTTGAGGTTATTTTTAATTTAAATTTGAACTATCGTTAACTTTCTCTCGACACAAAGCCAGGTTAATCGAAAATAGGATACCTTCGACTTATTTCTCTTTTTTTAGTATTTCACCAATTACAAATTATCGCGGGAGTATGTTGGTATGGATTTTCCTTACGTGCCCACGTTTATGCAATACATGACGTTTTGCGCCCAAGTACCAGCAGTAGTATTAAATTGGACAAATATTTTCGTACAAATGGGTGGCAATCTTACGACGAGAATAGTATGGAGTATTGGAATTTCGATTTTAGTCTTTATTATAACAGTAATTTTGGCCATGGCCGATACAAGTGGCGTCCCTTACCTATTTTTTTGGTTAACCTTGATTTTGGTTGTAATATTAAACAGTAAGTAATATTTCATCCCCTAACGATACTTCATTATTATTAGTTAGCTTTAAGTACCCTTAGGTATACATAACAAACTAAGTAAGTTTAAGATTGTTGTGTCTACCAGGATGAACTGGAGTAGAAGGACAAGATATGGCTGATAAAAAAGCAAGTTTGAAACCATTTGTTGGTGGTCAGACCCCATTTGTGGAATATTTACTGTTTCAATATGGTACAAAAGAAAAACTACGATGAGATTGAACTACTGGGGCAACATAATAAGGCTAAGACAGACGGAAATACTATAATTAGATTATCTAAAGTTAATCTGCATTGAAAGTTAAAACAGATGGACCTGAATTGATACTCTGATGGAATCTTAGTGCCTAACATCTTGAAGGGTTCTTTAAGATCAGGAAGACTCATAATTAGAAGAGAAAAAAAAGGACGCATTAGCCATAATGAATCTGCATTGTAAGTTTCAGCAGATTTTTAATGAAGCATTCTCACCTGAATGGATACTCTGGTGGAATCACAAGGTCTAACATCTTGGAGGGTTCTTTAAGATCAGGAAGACTCATAATTAGAAGAAAAAAGAAGGACGCATTAGCCAAAGTGAATCTGCTTTGTAAGTTTCAGCAGATTTTTAACGAAGCATTCTCCCCTGAATGGATACTCTGGTGGAATCTCAGTGCCTAAACATCTTGGAGGGTTCTTTAAGATAATAATAATAATAATAATAATAATAATAAATAAAATAATTGTTTTTATTTAAATTTTAGGTGCTAATGGTGTGTATCAGAATACCATTTACGGTATGGCAGCGAAATTGCCTGGTAAATATACAGGAGCTGTGATATTAGGAAATAACATTAGTGGAACTTTCACGGCGGCAGTTAGTCTCTTATCTAAAATTAGTACACCAAATTTAAAAATGGCTGCCATTTATTATTTCATATCGGCTTTATTTGTTCTTTTAATATGTTTCGATACATACTTTGCTTTACCTTTGAACGTAAGTATCCTATTATATAAATTATAAAAATTCATGTTTAAACTGATATTT
This sequence comes from Diorhabda carinulata, assembly GCF_026250575.1. Classification (NCBI taxonomy): domain Eukaryota; kingdom Metazoa; phylum Arthropoda; class Insecta; order Coleoptera; family Chrysomelidae; genus Diorhabda; species Diorhabda carinulata. Next base: position 18,061,246 of record NC_079472.1, read on the forward strand.
AAACAATATTGTCAAATTTTAAAAATAGTATGGAACTTAGGGGAACTTAAACAATGAAGTTATGCTATCTCTCCGGTTATTTCATCAAAGGCCGCACCTTCGCCTAATTCTATAATTCTACTATATCCAAGTTGGACCGGCTCCATTTTTCTATATTTGAAAAATTTGTCTGGATTTATTTCGTTCATTTAAAATATGTTCAAGTAAAGTAACTGTAGATATTTCTAATAAAATTGAGTACATATATAATACATTTTAAATAATTTAAAACCGTTGATCACTATTGAAGTTTCTTTATATACATGCACTTTTAAGGTTATGTTTACTAGCGAACCAGCGTCATAATCTAATCCTAACTGAGATTAGAAAACGAAGTGGTTATAGATTGTTTGGGGAGTCGTACTCTGCACCTATATCTTTTGCTTTTGTGTCGCACTTCCCAAGATACTACTCCTTTGAAGTACTTAAGTCTCTTGAATAAATGTCAAAACACCACTACCAGTTTGAAATAATTTCTGGTCATCACGAGAAGCTGTTTAAAATTTTTTGATGATATTGTCACTCCATTTGAGGCCACATTAAGGCTATGGTCCTTAATAAGAAGTTCCATTTTCGCCAAGGCTGTCGCTTTCTCTTTGTTTGGTACACCCTAGTAGCCAGATAGCCATTCCATTTGATTCTTTAGCCGTCTGTTCAGTTCGTTATTGATGTGGCAACTTATGAAGCCACAGTAAGGCTCTGGTCCTTAATAAGAAGTGGTTGCCCAATTTTCGCCATGGCTGTCTCTTTCTCATTGCTTGGTACGCCCTAGTGGCCAGATAGCCACTAGCTTGCATAGCTTTTAGGATCTTCAAGGATATCTAAACGAAGTTTTATATTTCCTTAATGCTTTTCTTGATTGCCAATAAGTTTATTTATAGTTTGACTGGTATGTTTTTAGAGGTACTACAGATTCTACGACCTGAAACATCAAAAAGAGAAAACACAGGCAGCAATATCAGCGGGTGGATCTGAAAAACCACCATATTTGAAAATATTCAAACAAGCTTTTCCACAATTAGCTAATGTGTTCTTGGTGTTTTTCATAACTCTAGCTGTATTTCCTGCTGTGCAATCTGGTAAGTCAAAAAATTTAACTAATTGGTGTGTTTCGGAATCATAATTTGGTTCATTAAAATAAAAGGGTTCCAATACGAACCTGACCTATGTTGGTTGACATATTAAAAACAATAAATATGGTTTATGAGTGCCAGTATATTCAGTATTTATTAATAATGCTTTTTCATCATAAAGTCATAAATATAAATATATAAATCGATCAGGCTATAAATCTATCAGACTTGTCAAAAAGTTGTGGCTAATCACTATTTTTTTTTTAATTAGTTTTGTTGATAATTGCTTAAACTATCCTGAAACACAAACTCACTATTTCTTGATATGTAAATCACTATTTGTATATATTTGGAAACAAATGCAATGGAATTATAGAAATAATTTGATTTTTTTAGGTATTGAACAGAGTGATCCAAATTTCTTCATTGATAAAAGTGTGTATGTTGATGTCATGTGTTTTATGACGTTTAATGTATTCGCTATGATAGGCAGTCTACTTCCATCGTATTTCATATGGGTAAGTATACAATATAGCAGGTATTGTGGACATTTTCTCAAATTATCCTCAATTTAAGAGTTTTCACGTTAAAATAGCAATTTTAACTTTTTTAGTGACACTTTAGACACTGCACAAAATATAAATATAAAGTGTTAACGAAATCATTGTTTGGGTATTAAGAGAAATTAATTTCTGTCAAAATCTAACAAATATAAAGAGAATTTATGAAGTATTTTCAAGTTATTTTTTATTTTAGCTGAAAACTAGAAAAAAATTACAACATGGCAACGTTGTAAAATTTTTAAAAGCTCTATAATATATTGTCTTGGTTTTGTGTTGTATGTTTCTCTCATCGAATTGAAATTTAATAATTTATTATTTTTAGCCTAGTGCAAAATATTTATGGATACCCATAACCGCCAGATTTTTGTTCATCCCCTTATTTTTGTTCTGCAACTACCAAGTAAAGGGGATAACAAGAGTATTTCCTCTTCTAATATTAAACGACTATGTTTATTTCATCATTGCCGCTCTAATGGCGTTATCCAGCGGCTACCTCAGTTCTTTAGCTATGATGTACGCTCCTAGGTGAGTATTATATTAAATCTGTACAAACTTATAGTTTACAAATGACAGAATAAAGTAATTTTATTGAGTCATTACAGTCATAGCAAACCAATTGTGAAAAATTCTTGGTTATTTAATAATTGTTTACCCTACAATGGATTCCGGGACACACCGGAGTGAAGGGAAATGAAATAGTTGATAAGCTCGCTAAAGCGGGGGTAGACAAGCCCTTCATGGGACCTAAAACCTGGTATCCGCTACAGAACAATATAAATAGTAGATAGGAACAAAACCAATTATTGGGATAATCTACATGAGCTGAGACAACCAGAAAAGATCTGCTGAATGTATTTACCTAAGTAATAACTACATAGCACAACACCACAGAAGATGAATATCTCTGGCAGCTACAGCCATCCCACATTCTGGACTTTATAAAAGGAGTGGTATAGCTACATACATATCAAAACTAGTAACTCCAATAAGTGCAAAGATGAAATCGCAAGTATAACACTTTTTTCATTAATACCCAGCTCCAAAAAGCGTTGATTTTGTTGTTATTAAAAAAAATAGAGTAAATAGTGTAATGTATTGATTAGACACTTTTTTTGTGGAAAAAGTACTGGGCAAGCATAGCAACTGTTTGATAAGAGTGTTATATTGTCAACAATAGTTAAAAAGGCTGGCTGACCAAATTTCCAAATTCTTTCGGAAAATATAACAAAAGTTCTAAAAGTGCATGAGATGGCGGTGGAGTTTAAGGTGTATCAGAAGGCAGTGTATTTACCCATTAGGAGGAACGTCGGCTGGTGAAAGTCACCCAAAACAACCAAAATTTCAAATATCAGCTGGCAAGGATATGGCACCGATAAAGTTCCTCAAATGCAAAAGAAATAAATTGTGTTTCATTGGATGAGAACCGTGGTCAAATTGATATAATTTGTTTGACCACTCAACAGATTCTCCAGAACTTACCCCCGGTGATTATTGGTTCTTTGCAGAACTCAAATGAATATTCCTGGAAGATAGATTTGACTGAAATGAGGAAGTAATTGTTATTTTGAAAGCATAGATAAATTGTTTTACAAAAAAAGTATTGAAGACTATTAAAGAACAATAACAACTGTTGAAAAGATGATTATGTTGATAGATGAAATTGAGTTTTTAATAAAAAATGTGTTTTCTGTTTATTCCCAGGACTTGTTGAGTAGAGCCTCTGGATTAAAACTTTTCTTCTTCCATTTTCAGGACTGTAGAAGAGCGATACGCTCCAACAGCGGGTATGTTTGCCGCTGCAGCGTTGATCACCGGCATATTCAGCGGTATCTTGTTAGCTTTCATTTGGCCTTGGGTGATAGGCCACATTGGTGCCTAGCAAAAATGTCTGGTATATGACACAGAAAAGGAATTCGCCATCAGATTTAGTTTATGAGAACAATTTCTGGTCATATGCCCTGAAATATTGTTTTTGTGGTTTTAGGAAGTAAACATCGGGTTAAGCAAAAAATACCGAGTAAGGTCACGACCAGATATAAAAAAATTGTATAGTGTACGTTTTTGTTTAATTGGTAGGGATTAATTTTCGATAAAATTGGTTTTAATTCTCGGTAGTTTTTGTAGATTCCGATTAAAATAATCGTAGATCTTCCATAGAACGTAGACCAAAAAAAATATTAAACCTTACCAGTTGTAATTAATTGTTTATAGTCTTTTTTATTACGTTTTATATATTTAAAGACAGGGAGATTCACTATCCACTTTTGATTTGGTATTTTAATTAATAAGTCACATGTACAGGGCTATTAAATTTCGACCATCCCTTATTTATTTACTAATACTATAGTATATTCTACTCAACCTATTCATATTTTTAATAACAATAGTTGTTATATTGTCCTATAAAATGGAAAAAAAGAAAATTTTTTTTTGGGGGGTTTTGGATAGATTGGTTCAGCAAAAATGTTTTTTTGGTTTCTTGTAACTTACAATTATGCATTTAGTTCAGAGTTTTAACAAAGTATGAGCATTATTTAGTCATTGAATGCTTTTCCCGTCCCCTACTACTTTTTATAATTTTGCATAAATTTCCTACTGTAGCCCAGTTGGGTCCAAAATAATCTATAATTACCTAAAATTCGTACAACATATACAAGTAAAAAATGAAAATTTAAATTTTGTTATTTTGAACAGGTTCCAAATATATAAGAAAATTTTTGTTGGTTCATTTAGTTAATTTGGATGCTTATTTCTTTCCAGAGCAGTTTTTTACAATCACATAGAAACCGTTAGAGATCGATAAATGAAACTATAATAATTCATTTTTTGATGGTTTCGAGCATTTCACAATTAAATAAAAAATTATTAATGATCAATTACTTTCAATATTAAAATTTCTTTTTCGGTGATAATTTAGACAGAACATGTTCATTTTTGAATACTCATTTCAATTTTGCATAAATTTTTGATTATATTATCAAGTTTAACTCATTTTATGATTAAAAAAAAACAATAAAAATCTATTTTTTTATTGTATTGAACAAACTTCAAGTTAATAGAAACATTTCGTCGGTTCATCAAGTCAATTTGAATGCTTATTGGTACAGTTTTTGGACAAAAAATTATTTCCGATTATAGAATCCAATTTAGCTCAAAATTAAGATTTTTAATTTAATTCAGTACAAACCGCTGTAGGAATAAAGGAATCTTGAATCTTGCTTGTCAAGTTTGTTTTAATCATACTGTACTGTAAAGTCGACTACAGTACCAATTTGAGTTCGGAAAATGGCACTTTACGGCATCCTTCTACTTTACCGTACTCTGTAATTCTTCTAATCCCGTTTGAAATAATTAGAAATAGAAAATCAGTAACATTATCAAATAGGACATTTCATATTTTGATATAATTTTGCTTTTTATTTAAAACCGAAAACAGTATGTAAAAAAAAACATATTACGATATACGTCCGTAAAATTTACGGTACTCGGCTCCTTCCTCGCTTCGTTCATAAAAATCTATCTCGTACCGTACTAAAACACTTCCCGGACTTATAACATAAATAAGTATTTCAAATTCTTAATGGCTGCAATAACATCTAACAGACAATCTCTTTATATTTGTGCAGCCAAGTTTAAATTGTGTAAAAATAATTCTAGTTGAAATATATTTAAAATAAATAACCTTTTTAAAAATTCCGGAACAAAAAACCTGAATCCGGGACTAATATTACTTCTAGATGAAATACGGGATTGTTCCGGCCAATCCGGAACGTATTTATCCGGTCACCTTATTTATATGCATTTTCATTATTTCGAATAATAAAATTTAATTTATTCGACTTTAATACATTTTTTTTCTAATTTATGTACAGATTCTGCGCAAGACTGAGTATTTAATTTTCGTTTTCATGCTTTGTTTTTGTTTTTAGAATGTGAATAAAGTAGATTTTGTATCGCTTTCGTTTGATTTATTGTTTTATTATTTTAATTACACTTCATTTTCCATTTTGCAATTGTAGATTCGTTTGTTACAAATGTATTCAATATAGAATTATTTTAAGCACTGCCATACAGTTAGTTTTTAGCTTAAGGTAAGTAATTAGAGCGATAAATGGTTTATTTGTATAATTTAAAAAAATATATAAAAATATAATATATAAAATATATATAAGTTTTCATCTTGTGACCTGCCACAAGATACGAGAAATTTTTTTTAAAATGTGATCAGTTCATAAATTAAGTATCGATAAAAATATAATTTGTTAAGAATTGAATATTAATTAATATTTATTTATGAATATAACTTGAACAAATTCTTATAACAAACTACAGATGCAGCGTTGTCAGATCTAACAAAAGATAGTAGTTTTGTATTTCTTGGCTTACGATTAGATAAATAATGAAAAGAGCTAAGTGAATCTCTACCTCTTTTCAATGATCGCTTAAAAAAATATATTGAAATATTTTTTTGATAAATACGACTCTAAATGCCCTTAATAAATGCTAAAGCATTGCGACGCAGTGCTCCGTACTCCATAGTTATCATTATAAATTTTAAATACAGTAAAATTTCTTTATTCGCGGTGTATATGGTATACGGAATGATATTATATGGGACTATAGGGGATATGTTCCTAGGTGCCAATATAAAAAATCAGTTTAATTGAAGTTTTCGAATATTTCAATTAATTATCTTAAGGTTTAGGCAATGGTTTGAATAATTTTGTAATTTTCTCTTGCCTGGCAGTTTTTAAAAGCTCCTTAATTCAGACTGATATCCAGCAATTTGCCTCTTAAAAATAAGACTTCGCAATCGCAAAGCACATTTGCCATTCTTAAACCTTCACTAAGATTTTTCAAATTAAATGTCACGTTTCCAGTGCTTGTTGAAGCCTCTTCTTCAACGGGCTGTAAATTTGACATTTCCTCCTGGCTTCAGTCAAATTTCAACTTGCGATTCAAGCAACTCCTGTATGTCACTTGATTCTATTAGTTCGAATCTATTTCATTCGCGATTTCGACTATATTTGCAGTAAAATTTTGAGCTTGCACAGATTCTTCGTCATTTTCCGCAGTCAGAGCAGTCCACAAGATTTTCTAGATGATTTCAATGTATGTTGATCTAGTTCTTCTAATAATTCTTTAATAATGTTTACGATGCATTTTGCTATGTCAAATTTCTTCCAGCATTCCATAATATTCATCCCTATACCAATAATCGTGCCGGCCTATTACATCTACTATCAATGCCTTGTTGAATAAAATTAATTTAAGTAAAATTTTTGACGTAACTTCTTATTTCTTTCATTCAATACATAAATTATCAAAGCTTATGGGATTTTATTTATGGGTATTGGAAATTCTATAAACCTTTTTTAAGTAAAACTTTATTTTGTTCATGTCATATTTGTAAAGTGTCTGGAATTTAAATACTTTCAAAATTGTGATAGTAATAATACGATCAAACTTTTTTTTTAGTTATATCCAAGTGAAAAGTTAAACTCACCTTCAGCTCTGAAGCTGCTGACATACGACGTTTTGTTAGAAAATGTGATACCAAAAATGATGCACTTTACAGAACAAAACCGAATTTTTGACATTCAACTTTTTGCCATATATGTAATACTCCTATATGGACAGTTCTTTTGGGGAAAAATGTCTCTACGTTACGGTGCCGAAAGTATTTATTTTCTCTCTCGTTCGAGACACTTTATCTATACTGCGCATGCTTTATTTCGCGTAAAAGATGCGCAGAACTAACTGAAGCGCCCGGAGGAGAGAGATAACTATACACTATTTGTTTCACTTAGTCAGAACACCTTCCACTTATAGAAACTGTCTTTATAGGAGTATTATATATATATGGTTTTTGCAATTACAGGGACAATATGCTTTCCATCTACATATATGCATTACATTGTATATTGCTTTACTCAAGTCAAATAGCCTTTACATATAAAAACAAAATCATCATTTAATCTAAATGAATTTATAGGTTAGAATTTTTTAAACAAGGCCTCGCTATAAAGCTGCATTCTATGTTTTCATTATATATTAGAATCCAATCTTTGCTTTAACATAATTATGAACCAAAAAAGTATCGTCACCAAAATTGTTATAATGAAAATAAATCTTATTTGTATAAAGATTGAATTCTTTTGTATAATTTTCATATTCTTATTATCTGATAAATGAAACACAATCAATTTTCTAAACTAATACGAAAGCTTGTATAAACTGTTTAGCAAACGAATACCAGTGACGTACTTCAAGGAAATTTCCACAAATAAAACAACCAAACGAAATAGGTATTTTTTTAAGTACGTCCCTGTTGATTATTCAAGTAACTGCCAATCAAATAATGTAAATTAGAACTAATTTAATTTAATTTGAATTGTTGATAAGTAATTTTAAGATCCATCCTCTAATCATTGCCTTGTGTATCTGTTGAAAACAAATATTCCAATTTTTATACTTATTACCACCCCTTAATTTATTTCTCGATAAAACTAACATGTGCTGAAGTATCAAATTAGATACATTTGCTCATTGAAACTATTTTTAAAAATACAAAAATGCATGTCTCAAGGAAATGGCAACATCTGTTTATAGAGGTTTTTACTTTTTCTTCGTGTGCTTACAATTTTTTGATAGAATACAGTTTTGACATGTGTCAATGAGAGCTCATCTATCAGGAAAGAGTGAGAGAGAAGTGAAGTTTTCAATAAATATTCGGTCGTATTTAATTGTTGCATTGCTGACAAACTGACTGTGCCTCCACAAGTCAAGTCAATATCGGAATTTAACTATCTTTTCCCTATTTATGTATATAAACATGTATAATGCAAGTATGTTTAAAAATTGGATTTATTTGATTGGCATTTCAACAAAATACACAATATATCAAATCATATCATCAAAATCACCTCATACTAAATATATTAATCCTTGAAGAAATTTATTAGAAAAATAAAAAAAAATCTTAGTATAAAAACTATTTTAATATATATACAGGGTCTATACTGACCAATATGTACGTTAAAAACTAACTCATATGTATATTTACATATTTAGAATAGAACCTTTAAACTTTGGTATTAAGTGGTTTTATTATATTTTTATAAGCATATATATTTTGTATCAAAAGTCCGATCTTTTGAATTGTGTATAATGTTTTATATTTTTGTAATTCATTTGTATATCCTCTAGAACACAAATACGGAATTGAAATTTTGTAATGTGTAAAGATTTAAGAAATTTAGAAGAAAAATGTTAAATACATTTTAAAAATAATGATCCACATTTATGAATGGATACATTTCATTTTTCTTGACGTCATCAAAGAAAAACCGCACATAGTATTAACAACTCGTAGAAAATCGCATTAGTTAAATAAGCGTGACGTCATTTGACATAAAGTACAACACTATACACTAAAAGAAAATGTTCGTTTATAGATTACAAACTATTATTTCACATTTTATTATAGTGTAAATAAAGAAAACATTTTTCAGTGTATTATTTTGCACTATCCCAGCCACTTGAACATTTTTAGCGTCATGTCAGGAAATTGTCGGATGTTAGTACCTTTCTGACGTCATCATTAAAATGTATTGAATGATCTGCACAGTGGCGTCATCATAAAAAACGTTTCTAAAGTGTCTATCTTATCCAGTAGATATTCTAATTACAATCTACGATGGCTTTTATACATTTCTTATAAAAAGAAAGTATTCCGAAAAGTGACAAGTGCATAGACAGATATACAAAGAATTACATATTATACAATATTCGTACTCCGTAAATAAGAACTCTAGTAAAATTATTATACATATAAGGACAATAAACTGTCTTTATTGATTTAGCAAATAAATACTTTCCAACCAAATCATGTAGTTTCTTTTCAAATTTAGTTAAATTAAATTTTTTTTTTAATTGAATACGTCTAAAAACACTTAAGACATATGAGCTTGGAACACAAGAATCAATTCGGTAAGTTTTGTGTCAAGTGTCAAATTTGAAAGCATGTCACAAATTAATTGTTTATTTATTGCCGAATCCGAAATACAAGATACTTGATTAACTGAATATAATAATGGAAGCACTTCTTTGAAACTATACTTTTTACTATATATATATATATATATATATATATATATATATATATATATATATATATATATATATATATATAAAATTTCATTTTCAACAAACCCAGCTGTAAATCCAAAAATATCGATTAAAGGCCACATAACGTCAATTCTTCAATTTGTGTTTAAAGCAAATTTTGATGCTCGTGAGCCCAAAATATCTGTTGTTTGATAGATAAGAGGAAAACGCAATTCAAAAACGACAATTTGGAACGTGGATTAGAAGTATTGCGCACCCATCTGCTCGACTGGGTGCTCAATTTGTCTAATTGGAAAGCAACTATTGGGTGCATTCCACTTAGCTTATAGAGTTAAAATAGTAAACCCAAGTGGAATGGATTACGAGGCGTTTTGAGCATAGAGATAAATATTAAGGAATGGTAAATTAGAAAAAATAAGGCGAAAGATTCAAGAAGTTATGTTATAATTTGTAAGCTATTGAATCTTTTAGTGGAGTGCTTAACTGATTTACATTGAAATAAAATCAAAATATCTTCCGTGGCTGAAGTAAAAAATTTGATGGTTCGTCACAAGAATGCTTCTAAATTATTTAGAATACCTCATACCGGATCAAATAATGAGATATATTCTGATGGTTGCGATCTGCGTTGCTTGAGTTTTGAAAATTACACCAATTCTTTCAACGCTCACTTCGACCCACCTCTTGACAAGGGTCGATGTGAACTTTAGTCATAACGTCATGAGTGATGCTCTAGCTGTGACCACAACGATTATAGTGGCTATGTGGAACGTCCAAGAGTATTTCAGGCGCCGTGAACGCTTAGTGGAATGCACCCATTGTGTTATCTGTCATGTCCTATGTCAATAAAGAATAAGGTTATGTTTAATTCTATAGTTGAAAATAAAATTTGGTTATTATTTATCACGGTTTTTATGTGTGGATTAAAAGTATATTAAAACTAGTGGTGATCGAAGTTAAGAATGAATAAATTGAGGTTAACGTTTTTATTTCTATAAATTCAATGTCCACGAAATAAAGCTTATTTTATCCCACTTAAATCTTGCTAACCTTCACTAAATTTTGTTGTGCAATCAATATAAATTGTGCTATGTATCTGATCACAATGCTATCATTGTGTAGACTTCGCATCTGTGCAAATGATAATGAATGTATTTCAAATGTATCCGTCAATTTTTTTTAAAACTTCTCGAAATCCTTTATGTGGTTATCATCAAAATGTGCACCAGTGAAAATGACAAAGTTCGTGGTACTTACGCGTTTAAAGTGTTCCAATATGAGAAAATCGAACCGAATATAAATTCGAAAATACCACTGCCACGGAGCGGGCATAGAATAGACGCCGATTCCTCTAACTTCTATTCGTTTGGCGGTTACAATCCTTTATCCAGAGACGACCAAGTACGTGAAATGGAAGATGATGTTTGGGTACATTCATTTCCATTGTTTCAAGAGTTGTGGAAGTTCAATTTTGCTACAAGGGAATGGACTAGGTACAAAAATAGTTACACACTACCCATGGAATTGGCATCAAATGCTATGATTCTTCATGGAAACGTCTTAATGGTATATTTTTGTGTAAGATTTTTAAAATTGGTTTCACTAATATTCAAAAATTCTGTTACCAAAAGCTTTGTTTCATTTGTGTATGATTAAATGCAATATCACCATATTTTACATAAAGTTTATAGAAAGGATGAAATATTTTTTCAAAGAAATCATTCGAGCTAGTACCATTCATTAATTAGTAATTTTTTAAACAATCCAATAGTTTCTACATGAAATTTTGCTTTAGGGTGGTACTTAAGAACTGATTTTGTTTTTCACTTTTCTTCACAAATATATAGGACAATATGGGCATAAATGCTTAAATATCAAGCTAATTCAATCCCAAATCATTCTATTGGATCCAAATCTGGAGACTATAGAAATGTAGTCATGATTTGTCATTTCCCTACTGATATTCAAATTTTTAATAATTAATAATTTTAATTTAAGAAAATAGTAAATATAACAATTGTTAATTTAAATCAAAAGGAAGGCTAGGCTGTTCACCTTGGGATCTGGCATTTAGTAAAAGATCAAGTCTGATGAAAGTGACCTCAACATAAATAAAATTTAGTACTTAAATAAATTGTTTTACTATGAAAATTATGTAATCCATTAAGTACATGCCAATGTCATTCCATAACATTTGTTAATATTTATTATTTATGTTTGATTACCAGGCCACATACTGAAGGTACATAGTAGCTGACACATTTGTTGATAACCAAGTTTCCAATTCAGATTCCATACAATCTTTTCATAATGTGCTATGATGAAAATGAATTTTTGTTATAATAATAATTGGAACAATGTAATTCATCCCGTATAAAAATTATAAAAACAATTAAATATATATGAAATTTTTTTTTGATAAATCGCCTTCATTTTGATAAAAAATTAATTTCAAAAAGCAGGCAAACCCATAAAAACTAAATTCTGACATGCTCAAAAACTATCCAGTAAAGAAAAATAATTTGATCCATGAAAAAACGTTATTAGGATTAGGGGAGGAACCATTAAATATTAACAGGTTAATTTTGAATAAATTATTATTTTGACAAATTTAAGCTTGTATTTTCTTCACTGTTAATTGAACCTATTTCATTGTTTGAGATGCCCTTTTGTTTTATATTTTTTCTTTGCACTTCACTAAAATCAGGAAAAGATAGAAAGCTACGGATTATTTCCTCGATACTTTTGACTGCGATCATGCGACTTTCAATTTTTTTGCTTAAGAGTGTATGAGTAAGAAACATATAAACATTCAAGTGAAATTTTTTATTGGTGGTTTGATGAAACTCGTCTTGAAACATTTCAAATATAATTTATTTATCAATATAAAAATTTTACATTCATGTACACTATTCTGGTATGTTCTGCTTTTAATTATTTACGAAGATAATCACTTTCTCCTTTATCGATTTCATCTCTTTAGTTTTGGTTACACAGTTTTTAAATCTTGTGGTAGTGGTATAAATTTCCCTTTTATGTAACAACAAAATTAAGAAAATACCAGACGAATCATATGGTTGAAGTAATTATATTTGATAGATATATTGTTCTATAGGGTTGGTCATTAGTCATGCAATCAAGGTTGTGGTCATCATTATTTTGTTTTTATATATTTCTCTCTCACATAAAAATAAATTAAAAACTTTTTTTCAATTTTTATTTAAGTATATATCTAAAACCATTCATTTTAGTTTTCTGAGACACTGGATTTTAAAATTGGGAATGTTTTCGATACTCTTACTTTAAGGTGTGTATCTTTGTTAATAATCCATATTTTTTTATGTGTGTATACCTCGAGGAAATTCATCTGTATTTTGTGTCTTCCATTTGATATACAGTTGTCAATAAATGTTGGTTATTGAGTGGGAGTGGTTTGCAGAAATAAATACTTTGAATAGCATATGCAAATATAAACTCAAATTCAATTAGAATATTGTATTCATTTGATTAATAGTGTTTTCAAACATTAATTCAAATATATTGACTTTCATTGATATTTTTACATATATAAGAGGATGATCCAACAAAGAAAAACACAAAAATTTTGGAAAAGAATATATTTATTTTTCAAAAACACGATTTATAAACACAATTGGTAGTCCTCAACTTTTTGTACAAGAACATCCCAAAATATTCAAAATAGGTATTTTCTCCCAACTATTCTATAATCTTGGATCTATAGAATTTAGTCATCCTAATATCTGCATAATATCAATAACTTATTACTGGTTTTGTTTCGTTTCAGTGTCTTTTCATTAAACAAAAAATTAATAGTCAATAAACAAGCTTCAGAGAATAATTTATTATTTATTGCATATTAAGAAATGTTTCCATATTTTTTAGGTTTATGGAGGGACGGGTTCACCGTTTGGGATAAGATGTAGCAATCAACTTTACGTTTGTAAGGTTAACGAGGAAAATAGTTTAATGATCGAAATCCATACAACCGGTCAGCTTCCTTTACCATTATATGGTCAAGCACTTATTTATCATAACGATCACCTATATACCATTGGTGGTACTACTGGATTATCATATACCTGTGACATTCACAGGTAAGTCATCGATGTAGTCGAAAAAATGAATAAGTTTTCAATTATAATGTTTCAACTCTCCATCGACAATATATATGCTCCAGTGGGCGCATATAGGCCTCCGTCTATATCCGTTGTGTCAGATTAACAACTACCAAATGTTTTAGAAAATCCAATCAGCCACATAGGCTTGAACTTTTGTACATCACTGGGCAAATTCTTATGTTTACCTTTGTGTTTGAGCCTCTCAGATGACGAGATTTAGTAGTTTCTTTATCCCCCAAGCACCAGTGACATTTTGCATTGTGTGTGATGCCTGTGACATTGAGATATCATCTAGGATTTACTGGTAAAAGACAAGTTAATAGACATCAAGCCCGTTTTAAGTACTTGCCAGGTGTTTACATCCATCTCCATGTAGACTTGCGATCTGACTTTTTAGAGATATGATAGCCACACTTTTGGTTACAACAAGAATCGGCTGTAGCCCAAATTTCATGGTTAGTTTTCTTGGAAGGATTGTGAAATTGGTAGTTGATCCTTGAAACCTATTTCATTAGGTAAATAAATATTTTAGGGAAATATTCATTATTTTCATCATGTTGGTTCTAAATGAAGACTTTTTTCCTTTAATTTCATGAAAATGAATTTCTATTGGTAGGATGTCGTTTTTTAGGGTTTGTTTGAAATGGAAAAAAATTATATCCAATTTGGTTTTTTTGTAGATTAAATATAAAAACAATGAATTGGGAAAGTGTATATCTTTGCAATGGATTGGGAGAATATGAACCGAAGGGTCGATACAGGCATGAAGTTGGATTCGATGGCAGATATATTTATTTATTAGGCGGTGGTACAACTGATGAAGCGTATGGTTTTAGATACATCCCCACATTTGATATAGAAAAAAACGTCTGGCTGAGGAAAAAAACAAACAGAGATCCTGCCAAAGGTAGGAAACATTTTCACATATTATCTATCAGTTTACGAACTGAATATTTCCATATTAATCATTTGTTTCCTATGCTTCAATAAATATTAAACCTAAACATTTTTCAGTTATTGTTAGCATTGAAAAATTAAGGGGGTAAATATATATTTTTTATAAGACACAACAAACTTAAATTTGAGAAAATTTATTCAAAAAATATATAAAAGAACACAAACAGAAAAGTAGGGACAGTTTAGACCAACAGAATGAAAATGGAACCATCTATTCGAGTTTGAATACAAAAGGAACTGTCTAAAGCAGTCTAAAAAGCATAAACAGTATGGAGTGGCCAACAGAAAACACAAATAATCCAGAGTAGTTCAAATGAAATAGTAAGAGTGTAATACCGCTGAAATCAACCAGAAACACTCCAGAACTACCCAAATCATACGGTACAGCTCAAATAAAACAGGAACAAACTAGAACAGCTCAAATAAAACAGGAACAGACTAGAAAAGCTCAAATAAAACAGAAACAGACTAGAACATCTCAAATAAAACAGGAACAGACTAGGCAGCTCAAATAAAACAGGAACAAACTAGAATAGCTCAAATAAAACTGAAACAGAAAATCAGATATACCCAAATAAATCAGGAACAGTTCAGAATATTAGAAATAAACAATCCCGGATGGTTTAATCAAAGGGGAACAGTCTAGGATAGATTGAATGGACATAAATAGTTCAGAGCAATTAAAATGACATGGGACATAATCCCGAGCTACTTAAATAGAACAGGAATAGTGCAGAGTAGCTCAAATAAAGTAGAAACAGCCTTAGGTAGCCTAAATAAAACGAAAATGGTTCAGAATAGAACAAATAAACCGGAACAATTTAGAGGATTTGAAATAAAACGAAAAAAAATTATAACCGCATAAATAAATCAGAAACTTTTACTGTATATATATATATATATATATATATATATATATATATATATATATGTATTTTTTATTTATCTATGGAAAGTATGATATTAAATGTCCGAATTGGTACAATTTCCAGAAGACTATAAGTGTTTACTTTTTTAATTGAATTAAAATTATTAATTTTCCAATACCTGAAATACCTTCAATACCTTTTGTACAGAATTTTCATAAATTTTTTTTATAGAAATATCGACAACGACTGTTATTATTGTAGGTTTCCCCGAACCACGCAGATGTCATGGAGCAGTACAAATAACCTACAATAACTCCATACAACTGTTCATCACCGGCGGTCACGATGGGGAATGTGCTTTCGACGATCTATGGCGATTAGATTTACAAAATTTTCAATGGACTTGTTTTGATTTGTGTAGGTTGCCACAACCGACCTATTTCCACGCCACTGCAGTGAGTCCGGAGGGTAGGTTGTACGTTTTCGGCGGCATTTATAGCGGAGACGAGGACGTAACTAGGAATAATGATATTTATTCGACATGGCTGTGTATACCTAAATTAAGTGAAATTTGTTGGGAAGCTGTACTACATTATACTCCTAATATTAAAAAACTTGAACATAGTGAGTTAATCGATATGGGGTTACCGAGGAGGTTTCTGCAGAGACTGGATAATAAGGAGGTATCGAAATAATAATGAAGAAATATCCCACTGTGTTGATTTTAAATGTGATATCCGGATTTTAATTGAATTGTCATCCGAGATTCAGTATATACATTCGATACAAGTATAATTACTTTTTAATTAATACTTTTTTAAATATTGGTATGTATCGATTCATTTCAATAAAATTATATACAATTTAATTGAGTATTTTATTCGTTAGTTAATCAAAATTAAAATCTATTAAAATAATTGCGGCTTTTTGAAAAATTGATAAAAAATTTTGGAAAAATAGATTATGTCATACATACCGACGAAGCCAGTTCGGTCTTGTTGATTGCTTATATTGTCAGATGACAATGACAAGTGACATTTTCTATAAATAGTTTCTCCATGATAAGCAATTACATTTTTACAAAAAGTCAACAAACACCTCGTTAATAACTAAATTTATTATTAGAATGTATTAAAAAGAAAAAAATTATCTTTATCAATATAATTGACAAAATAAGTTTACATGAACAGATTCCCCATATTTCTCTAAGATCTGCTATCCTGTAATCCCCATTGAGGTATGGGAGCTTGTTAAAGGGGATCCGAACTGCTGATCAAAAGAAGTTTACAGTTCCCTAGATATTAAGTTAAATAAATGCCCTTTTTCCCTATTGTACAAAAAAACTCATAGAACTAGGAAAAAATTCCTTTGTTTGGCATCCCTACAATTGTTCGCAAATTGATTGTCAGTATTTGCTAAAACAGTGTTGTCAATTCTACTTAATATTTTACCAGGTTTAAAATGATTAAAATGGAAGGTTTTTTGCAAATATGATTATGGATGTCAAATACTACAGTACCTTCAATTTTTTTTCATTGTATTATTAATAAATTGAGAAAATTAAGACCAGTATGCGGTTTCACTACATCCTATGCAAAATAATTCACAAAATACGAAATTTTTATGTATGGGCGTTAAAGTGTGACAACTGCGCTTACCTAGTTTGTTTGAAACGAGTGCGTTCAGCTGAACGCTAACATAACCCACACAATTCTTGAAATAAAGACGAATGATTTACATCTAAATAATAATTTTTCAACATATTGTAATTCGAATAATGAAAACAAAATTTATTATATATTGTTTTATTGTATTTGTCCACAACAAATTGGAATTGGAAATAGAATCGTCTTCTTTTTTATAGCTCTCAATTCCAACCACTTCTCTTGATTAGGCACGTACATTTCTGCCGGCATTAGTTCCCCATCCTCTTCTCCACCAGAATCTTCAACATCTAAAATAAATTGAATGAATTTCGAAATAAGATAACATAGTATTTGTACGTACGTATAGATGTCGTCTTATTCTTATCCGCCATTTGTATCCTCTCTCCCGGTCTCCTTAACAACAATCTCCCTACTCCTTCGCACCTTTTCAATACTTCGTTTTTTAGTAATTTCTTTCTCATTGTATCACTTAAATTCGCGCGGTCTGTTAACCACAATATTATGTATCTAAAATCGCATAGTAATTGATGAGCCCCATAATGACTAAATTTTATTTTATTTATATAAATGTGATCTAACCAACATTCGCAAATTAAGGTTAGGATCATGTTGGCTATCAAGTGATCCTCGGTTGCGTCGAGTACTGGTACCAAGACTCGATCTAAAATAAATGGCGATAAGAATCATTTTGAATGTTCATCTCAAATATTTTAATCATTAATGTAGTGTATTTCAAAACTTTGTTCAGTTCACTATTTCGTATTTTATACAATATATCTACGTTAGTGTTTCTTAAAAAATTGTTTTCATCTCGAAAAACCATAACCGTGATTAATAAAATAAATATGTAATAACCTAAATATTTGGTGACAAATGAACTTGGTTGTTCAGGAAGAATTTGGATACCAGTCTTTTTCCAATAAAAACTGGATGGAAATATCATCTGTAAATTAGCAAGACATATTGTTCTACATACGGTAGCCAAGCCATCCACACATTCTTTCGCAGTTTCCTAAAACATACAATCAACCATAATGTATAATACGAGGTGTTTTAAAAAAATATGATCAATTATTTTATTAAATTTAAAATTTAATTAATCGAATTTAGAGTAAAGAATATTCTATTTCTTTCGAGATTTCCTAAAACATAAAATCAACCTTAATATTTATATAATACGAGGTATGTTCAAATTATATAATAAATTATTTGATTGCAAACAAAAGTAAAAATGGAGTTGATCGCCTTCAAAGTAAGACATACTTTCTCAGTTTCTTAAAACATACAACCAAAATGTATAATCTTTGTTGTACTTATGGTGTCATGTAGGCTCACTGCAACTCAAAGGATCTAGTTCTTTTTTCTTGGTCTCGTACTCAATGTTTACTTCTGATCTATCAATCCCACTCATTTTAGAAAGTTCAGGAGTTCCATAGTCTTTCAAACTTAGAGAGAACGTGGATAGAGGTTTCGACCTCAACTTAAAAGAATTTTCACGATCAACTCTTTGCTGAATCTGGCGTCTTCAAATGTCCATTGAGGCGGCGATGCACCGAGAAGTTCCTGAAGTAAATTGTGATTTGAGGGTTTATCCTTTGAGACTTTTTCCCTGAAATTCTGGATGAGTTTTTCCCTGCCACGCTTTCCAATAATATATTATGGAAGATTATTAAGATTCCTTTATACTGCAGCTGTTGGGCATGTTCTCATGACTCCGGTTACACATAAGCAAGTCAGTATTCCAAAGATTAATTCTCGTGGTATTCAGACCAGTTCTACTCCCCCATAAGTCGCCTTGTACATCCACTGATAGATCACTTATAAAAGGGTTTACACATAAACGCCAAATTAAATCCCGTGGTCTTGACAAGTGCTGTTCAAAAAAAAACTGTCAAATAGATATCTTTGATCCGTGTGATCCTACCTTCAATTTATCAAAATTCACTTTGACTTCCGACACCAATTTCGCTCTCATAAGTGCGCATACTTCTACGTGCACCCCCAAATTCCCTTTCTGAATTTCATTTGTATGATCGGCAAGTTTTAGGTTATTGAGTTGGTTAAGGCAATTGACGATGTCCTCGTGAATCACAGCGAAAAACGCGCTTACGTTCCAAGCGTTCACTAATTTTTTGCATTCGTTGATACACCACGATCTCGTAGTGTGTATGGAGTGATCTAAAAATCAAAATATGTCACAGTTAGACATTGGAATTTATCAAGTTATTGTTAACAGATGTTTTAAGATGAAATTGAATGGAAATATAGCATTACTTATATATTATGTAGCAGGAAATATTAATTTGGAATTGTGTAATCTAAAGAATTGTCAAAATCAGCCCCTATTTGAAAATGGGGTAAACAAATGCGGTTGCTGTAAGTTTTGCGGCTTGCGAATTTATCTGTTGAATTCTGGACCTTATCATTTCCAGTTATTTTGTGAAATCACTTCTTAGAGAGTTGTTACATAAAGAAATGAGAAATTTCCTCCAAGAAATGTGGGTTGATTCTATAGAGTCCTCTTAACAAACCAAAAGAAATAACTCTCACTATCGGAAAAAATAAGAAAGATTAGCACGGAAAATTAAATGTTTATCCCACGGCGGACATTTTGACGTTGATCAACTGTTTTCTTAGATTGCTTGATTGACATCCCTTGTCAAGCACGATTCTCCTTCTTTTTATATTTATGACTATACCCTACCTGGCCCGCGTTCCAGTATTACTATTTTACAATGATTAATAAACCTTACATTACCTAGTCTGTGTAAAATGGGAATCTGTTCGACAAGTGGTAACTCATCTAAAGGTGCACCGACAATCCAATCAGGTGTAGATTCACACTGATTACACAACATAACGAGATCTTGTAGTGCATTAGCGAATAATTTACCAGTTTCTCTATTACAAGGTTTATTAGAAGCGACCAGAGCTAATCTAAAATATTGATCCCACGATGTAGACGCGACGTGAACGCCTAAAGCATCCGCTAGGCTAGCTAAAGATGACAAAACCACAGGAGATACATCGGCTGAAATAAAAATGAATGTATTCTTCATTTATTTGAGTATATCAAATCACCTAATGGTATGAATTGTATTATCCATTCTCGTAGATGTTCGCTAGAATGAGGAGATCTTGCAGATAGAGGAGAAGAAGACCACCATAATACGATGTGTTCTAAAAAATTACCTACTTCTCCCCATAAGACTTGTTCGTAGTATTCTAAAACTTTGTCGCGTGCTTTCGGACTTATTTTATTTATTCCTAAAAGAATTCATTCATTCAATACATTTCGAAGTTCTCGGTGTGTACTTGTAATTATAAATAAGTATCAAGGATGTTTCAAAACGTTCGCATGCGAGTTATATCACTGCATTAAGCGAAAAAAATCGATTAAAAATCACCAAACAATCATAATTGTGAAGCATAGATCAAGGTTTAGCCAATCAAAGTTTGTGGAACGTTCTTCTCTATTGAGCAGTCAAGACAGCCATAAAAGTATTTAGCTGCTGCCGCATTTTCGAAATTTGCGTTATAGACATATGATTATTTGGTGATTTTTAACGCAGTGATATAACTCACACGTTTTGAAGCATCCGATATAATAAGTCCTAGCATAACCTCACAAGTTTTGAATGTCGATTTTAGGTCTCTTCTGATTTTTGAATTAACTTTTTTACAGACAGTTAAAAATTTAATGTTTTTCGTCTACTTTCAAATTCTATCAAAATATTTTATACATATATATAACACAGCACTCAATGAGTCGTATGATTACCTAAGAGATTTTTCCAAAAAATTTTTTACCGACGAACATTTTTTTTCAGAAGCCATCATCGTTTTGTGAGTCGGTGTTTTGACTTGGTGAAGAAGTGGTGTTTTCTTAGACATATGAAGCTGTTTTTCCTTGATTTTTGCAATCAAACGATCCAACAACTCAATGTAGTATTCGCAATTAACTCTCTCTTCCTTTTGGAGATAGTCGATGAACAATTTTCCATGCGCATCCCAAAATACTGAAGCGAAAACCTTCCCAGCCGACTATTGTGTCATTGGACGCTTCCGACGTGGTTCGCCGGCTACAGTTCACTCAGATGATGATCGTTTTGATTCCGGAGTGAAGTGATGGGTACATTGTCACATAAAAACGCGAAAATCTGATTTATTACGCGTAAAAATAGTCAATCCCTGTTCTGAATCATCAACACGCAGTATTTTTTTCATCAAGAAGCAATGATAAATCAACACACATTGTTTTGAAAATAACAAAAGTAGCTTCGCTTAAATGGTTGTCACTTTTTACTGACCAATCGAAATGTCATGAAATTTGACACAAATTTGGTACTTCATAAACGTCATATCGATTTGACAAAAGCAACGCCATCTGTGTGACAGTCACATGATTTATTAGGTGATGTTATATATATACAACTGTGTGTATGTTTGATTGCGTCTCTTAGACGAAGATGCTTAAATCAGTATATTTCGGTTTCGTGTTTTGAACATTTATTTGTGTTTATTAATTTACGTATAATATTTGATTGATTAGTGTAGAAACAATATCTTAAATTGTTTTATTAATACTATAGGGTAGATTTTGAAGTGAGGGGTGAATAGAACAAAATTTCACGCAAATCCATACGTCTTGATGGAATTCTGAAGTGATACCATATTTTTACTGTTGTTCACTGGACTATAACATACCTACCTGTGTTTTTTGATTTTTTAATTCCATCATTTCCCAACATTTCAGGTGCAGCTTTCAACGTCACCGTTAACAGATCAATTACATATTTTTCTTCGCAATAAATTAGTTCCTCTAAACTGGCGAAATTACTACTGTCATGAACATTCCCAGATTGTTCTTGAGGAACAGTTATTTCAGTTAAATCAGGAGGCGACATATGTTGTGTCAAAGTCCTTAAATAACCCAAATTTGATTTAAAATATATATTTGAATATACGTTGGTTAACTTACATGTATATTTCCAAACTGGAATTGTCAGAGCCATCATCGTCGTCCTCTGAATTTTCATATAATTTATAAGTTTCCAATAGACAATCTATCAATTTGTGGCAACATAATTCTGCTCTTTTATAAGCAATTATTTGTAATAATCTTGTTACGGATATTTTTCTCAATGGAAAACATAAATACGGACAAGTATTTTTACATATACTGTTATCAGTTGAAGTATTATTATGTTTATTGTACAAATCTAATAAACTGTTATAACAAACCGAAATTCTAAAACATACAACCTCATTATTAGTGCAGGGGCAAACAGTGAATTTTAAAGAAAAAGTGGCAATCAATGATAGAAGTATGAAAATATTGGCAGTGATTCCAAAAGAAAATTTTAGAGATCGGGAGCCCCTCGAAATTCGCCATAGGAGAGGCAGGGGGTCGATTTTTGAGGTTTTACCCCCTCGTGAAAAAGTGGGGTGAGAAATTTTGACGTTCTTAGGATCGATTTTACATATTTCGACCCTCCTGAACACGAATATGTCATTACTTTTAAGATCCAACCTCGAGAAGTGCCCCAAATTTCAAATTAAAAATTTTTCATGTTTTTTGAATATTTTCTTCTCTGTACAAAATGTGAGGAATTTTGAAGCATTACAAATAGTAGATATGATGATATGATTTTCCTCGAAAAATGAGCCTTTTACTACATTTTGTTAAGCATTTAAGAAGCCATAATTTTTGTTTTTTTTTTTAGAGCATATTCGACGAATCTTCAGTATTGGGATCGATTTCAAAATTTTCATCGTAATAACTTGTTTTTAAAACAATAATTCATTGTGGAGGTGTAGTATTATACTGAAGCGAAATCCTTTTGACCACTTTGCAGGTGCGCGGGGAAAATAAATTTTGGAATAAAATTTGAATTTTTTCTAGTAGAAAAGAACTTAATTTCTTTCTTTCGAATTTTGATCTATACTTTTTTTAAATGATTGGGAGATCGAAGTTTAAAAGCTTCACACTTACAAGCTTGAGACATTGCATTAGAATGAAATAAATTCCCTGAATATGAATAAGATACATGTAGGTAATATTTGTGCCATTATGGACGAAAATTGGTGAAATTTCGGAAACGTTTCGGGAGTTCATTTCTTGTCAATGCCGTCAAGGATGCCATGCCATGCAAATTGCAGCAATTCCGTTTGTATATAAAAAATAAAGTTTCAAAATTATATTATTAGGGGAACGAGGGGCTTGTTGTAACAGTTTTCATTAAAACTAATATATCTTGAGATCTATTGATTAAATTTATATTAAATAAAGATGGATGGATACTGTAACTCTTCCTCTACCAAATCAAGTAAAAATAATACCACAACTATTGGTCATTATTTTACAATCAATTATTTTCTAGAAGAACTGCGGTGTTACAACTTACCTCGTGCTTGTGGCAAGTTGTAACGTCTACCGGGGCAAATAGTAACGACAAAAAAAACGACAATAATACCTCTAATCATTTATTCTTTGTTTATTTTTAACAAAATTGACATCTTTCTAAAGTAAGTATTATGTAATTCTTATCAAAAATCAACTCAAATACACTTTTTTAGTAATTAATACTTAAAAATTAAGTAATTAACAGTTTTATTTAGTTAAACACTACTTATAATCATCATGGCACTTTTAAATCACAGTAAGTAATTGAATTATTTATATCTTAGGTATGCTTCGTAATTAACTTTTCTTAATAGCTATCTATCAAAGTATTATACTTATGTAATAATCAACATTTGGTGGGTTTCAATATAATTAAATTCAGTCTTCATCTGAGCTACAATTAATACAAATAAAAGATATAATGTCTCCTGTAACACATCCTACATGTGCCCACACCTAACAAATGATACAATTTATCAAATCTTCTTTCTTGGTATCTGTGTAAGATAAATTTGAATGGAAATAAAATATAGAAAACTTGAAATTAGTCAATATTAAAAACGCAAACCGAAATTTTACAACAGTACAATTTTATATTACCTGGCAGAAATGAAACGCGTGCACACTTCCACTCACAGCACCGGCCGGCGGGACTCTGGTTATGGCAACATGATGCGGCGCGGTTTATAGGTTAAATCGGGTCAATGAAATAATATCCTAGTGAAAAAAGCCTGTTACTACTTATCTTACTGTTACAACAAGCCCCTCGCACCCCTATACTTGGAAGGAGGTCTCTAGTCACCGTATCTACTATTTTGTAGAGAAAAAAATATTCAAAAAACGTATAAAAAACATGAAAATCCTCGAAACTAGGCAACTTGCGGTATCTCCAGTTTCCCTCCACCTCGATATATCGAGCTCATATAAACGTTAAAATGTCTTATTTGACCTCTACTTCTCGAATAACGACGCATTTTTTACACAAATCGGAAAATGGGGAAATTTGGGGCATTTCTCGAGGTCTTATCTTGAAAGTAATAATATATTTATGTTCAGGAGGGTCAAAATATGTAAAATTGCTTGCCCCACTTTTTCATGGGGGGTGGAACATCAAAAATCGACCGATTTGCAGTTACTAAGACTAGGAAGTGGGTTTGAATTTGATTTTCCGAATGTATGGCCTCGTTGAATTTGAAGGAGTGTTGGAAAAATGGCTGACGACACACAAAATGCGTGTGCGTTGGCCACCCAATAAAAATCAAAAAAGTTACAATAAACTCTTATTATTTAAAGCTAATTTTGACTAGAAAATTTTTAATATTTCAAGATGTCTCCATTCATCAGGTTTGTTAGAACAGATTTGTATTTTACGAAAACGAATTTTTTGTATTATAGACAACTATCACAAAATACAAACAAAAATTAAGGAAGCCTCTGAAAAAACAGATTTTAGCTCAACTGATACAGATGATAATCCCAAAAAAACGGAAAACTAGAAGTTATGTTTTTAAGTATTTTGTTTTGATAATGATTTAAGAATTGTCAAGTTTATTTTATGTATTTTTTTTATATATATAAGTTTTTTTCAATTTAATAATTGTTTTTATTAGACGTCTTAAAGAAGTCGTTCTAAGATATAACTGACGTCCATTAAACGTCTAAACATGACGTCATTTAACCTAACAATATAAAGAACTTCATTCTTACGCCAAACATTCGTCAAAATGTCAAAAAAGTAACTTCAAATGTGACGTCTTTCAAACGTTAGCTTGCTAGCTGGGTAAACGTAACCAGAGGCTCCATTCATAGTAAATAAAGTTTGCTTTTGTATATTTTAAAATGAAAATTAAGATTTCGACAAACAGTTTGAGAAGCAACTGTTTCAACACGCAAGAGACGTGGTACGCTGACGACTACACCAACACTTGTTTCGATAAAGAATTATCATCTTCAGAGATCAAACAGAGTACTCTCGGTTTCTGTTTAAATATTTACCTCAAAGTTTGAACCAATAGAGTTTCTCCGTGATATATGAATAGATGAGCAATTTCATTAATAACTTCGTCAATAAAATACACTAGTTTTAATTCGGCCTTCCATAAAATTTCTCTCCACATTTGAAATTTTTTCGCTACCAAAATATGTTTGTCAGACACTAATTGCGGAAAAATTTTCGAATAAGATTTTTCTATGGATTCTAAGGTTAAAGTTATTTCTTCTATAATCTAAAAGTGGGTTTGTCAATGCGTACAGTTTACGCAATTGATATTTATACGTACTGTTAGTTCTGAATCATTGTCATGCAGATGGGAATTAAACTTTTGACACGATTTATTATTTAAATGATTCAATAATACCTCCAATCTTGTTGTTAGCGAATCGCAATCATTTACCAATTTTCTACAACAATCGTACAAATCTTGATAACTAAATATCTCCACTGGTAACCATTTTTGAATTATTTGGACATTCCAAGACATAGAGGTTAGTTTTCTTTCTATTATTTCACAAAATTCTTCAGATAACTCTAGTTTAGTGTTTAGTGAAGCTTTATTTAATCAATATTAAAAATTGAGGTTAAATTTGTTTCGAGTTTCTATGGATACCTATTTGGGATTTAGTAAAAAACATTCTTTATACTGTGCATATGCAGTGAGTATAACTTTTAAATAAAAAACAAATGAAATAACCCTTCAGCTGATTACATTAACCCACATGCATATTAGGGTAGTAAGAATCCTATCATATGGCTATAACTCGTTTAGTTCCCAGAGTACGAAGGTTGTTTGAAAAGTTGTCAAGGAAAAAGTGGTCAGCTGATAAGATTCAGTAGGTGATAGATGCTGCTGCGTTAGAACTCTTAAGGTACCAGCTGATAAACTTTCCACTGAATACGACCACCAGGTACATTTTTAGTTGAGAGGAAATTTTTGAAAATAAAGTTTTTTGTCATGTTAGAGCAGCCACGTATGTTATGCTCAACTGAATGTTTTACCTTTAACATACAGTTCAATATCGCAAATCCGTATTTCTAAAAAGCGGAATATTGAATATCCGGATCGTTCATATCGTAATTTTTATCTTCTGTATTTAACACTAGATGGCGAAACGATACATAACTATAGCATGAAGAATATGTTTATAAAGGATTTAATCTTTTTATCATTATTATTTTATAAATGTGTTTTTATGCGGTATCAAATGCGATTTTATTATATTTTATACATACCTCTCCCTTTCTTTATATTATTATGTAATGCCATCTTATTTTTCGTTAGAGCGATAGATGACACCACCATAAATGTAGTCAGAGACCATTCGTGGCAGGATGTTTTTAAACACAGTGACGTTTTCGAAGCTGCAGATAATGACGTCACTGCTCAGTAAATAAAAGGAACGCGTACTGTGTGATTGATGAAGATTATTTACATCAATGTACTTATTTGCTTGCAAGACCTGATAACGTGATCTCTTTAATCTCACTTTAAATCTGACTAAATCACAAGGTCTCAAGTCTGTGCAGATTGCTGGTAAAAACTCAGTTAGGTGAGACTGAAAAAGAACTGTTTTATGAAAATAATCCGAGTTTTGATGTCAATAGAAAGTAGCTATTGGTAGATCTCTTAGGTTGCATTAGATATTAGTCGAACTAATCGTTTTGGAGAAATAGAAAGCAGATCTCTTAGCAAGCGCAAGCCTGCGGTATGGAGATGCTCGCGGATATCTATCTTGAATTTCGGTCGGTTGTAGCTAATCCCACAGGCTTGCACTTCTCCAAATAAAGGAGTTCCAATAAAATGACGTTCTGGATATCTGCAGGAAAACTCGCTGTTGATGAGCCACGTCGAATAAGTGTTGTAGATACAGGTGGGATTAAGTTGGAAGAGCATCCACTGTACTAATTAGTATCGGTAAAACAAAGTGAAAATATTCGTAACGGTTTTTTTTGTAGATTTTGTATAATAAAATTAAAAAATAACATTTTTGATAATTAGTTTATTTATGATTTGTTTATAACAAAAATATCTTACCTAAAGTAAGGAACATATAATAATGGTAGAGTAAAAAAAGAGAAAAAAGTTGCATCCGAACGTAAAAAAAAATTAAAATTACAGTCATGATTTATTTCAGAGAATTATATTTACAACATTTACCAAATGTTAAATAAGTTCTATTTACAAATAATGAAATGATAAAAATAATCGCATTTTACCTGAGGTTCCTTTGATAAATTAAAAAAAATATCAATTACAGAACGACTTTTTAGCTATTTGTTTATTTATCTTTAATACAAAATACACAGCCCAAAGTAGGGGAAAATGTAACTAAAGAAAAAAAAGTAACGTCAGAACAATTAACATAGAAAAAGTACATATAAAGGTCCAAAATATGTCATGATTTTTTTGAGGATTTTATCTTAATCACATATTTTTATAAGATGAAAAAAAAAAATAGATAATAAACCCGATTATTGAAATTGAAAATTGTTCTATATACAAATATACAAATTATTACTACAGTCACGAAAAACAATCGTCAAGCTTTGCGTTTACGCATCTTTTCTTGAGCTTCCCTCAATAATTTATCGAAAGAATCATCTGCAGATCCCCTCGAATAATATCCACAACTTTCCTCGCGCATGTTATCTACAAAAATAGAAATTTTCATCATAAAAATAAAACAAATCAAAACATTACAGACAAAATTATTGATCATGAACACACTGTTTACACTACTACTCACAACCCATCATAAATCTATAAACTGATTTTGTGTTAATATTTAGACAATGATTTGCAAAATAATTTCAATAAAGAATATTCTAACTGAGCTACAAAATTTGTAGTCAAATCCGTTAAAAGACTTTTCATTAAAAATCATTTAATTAATAGAATAATCAGATATTTTGTTTTCTGACGAAACTCACTCACCTAAATCAGAATAGGTGGTCTGGCAAAAGATTCTTCTACCACCAAAGCTCAAATCATATTTCGGTTGCCAAGGATCATCGTTTCCATGTTCTATGGCTTCATAAGCATCTAATTTATTTGCAAAAGTAACAAATCCATAATTGTCCCTGCTTAAAAGAAAGTTTGTTAAATCTTTATAGAGGAACTAATTTTGGAAATTGCGCTCATTTTGAATCATAATTACACAAGACATCCAGTTGATAGTGTCATTGATGAAAAGTTCTTCATTAAAGCAACATTAACAATTATCGTCGTTCCAAATATTAGGGCTGCCCTGAAGTTTTGATAATTGGCAATTCTAGAGATTTTAATGTGTTCTCTCCGAATTTCAACTTTGTCACCATATTGGAAAAATATATCATTTTTTTTTCATAAAGTCAATAGTTTTGGTACCCTACTTTGTTGAGACATGATCAGGATGAAGCGAGTTCAGGGTCGGGTAAGTTTGATCATGAGTCAGCTTTAGGATAGGGCACCTTTACCCATGAGTACAATTCAGGATTAAGCAGGTTATTGGTTACATTCATTATTCTTCAAATACAACAAGGTATGTCAGAAAGCTTAAGGATGCAGAAATACTGGATACAAGATAATAATGAAGCAAAGGAGGCTATTAAGGAGCAAACATATGACGAAAAGGAGAACGAAGAGGATTGCGATTGATACGTCTGGTTCATCAACAGCAGCGAAACGAAGAATGCGCTAAATTTCGGGATTGTGAATTGCATATGGATTAGACAAATTGGGTATACTACGATAAAAAACATTCCATTTACTCTACCCCAAGGTGATGTGGAAATGAGATTTTTTTTGAGAAAATGCGTGTTGAAGTACACTTTACAACGCTTGTATACCAAAACTATTGATTTTACGCACAAAAATAATACAATAAAACTCCCGGACAAACTTTTCCGGTAACTTCCATATTTCGAATCAAATAAGTGGATTTTTTATAATTACAATATCACAACTCATGACGCTTTATTCATTGAGTTAATTTGCAAAATCAAAACGCAAACCACCACAACCAGTACATTCCGGTGACTTGGAATGGGGATCTCCCTTTCAACTTGATCTTTAAGATGTTTTCCAATACAATTTACGCCTTTTTTCTACACGTTTTTTGCATTAATAACAACAAGGTAGAACAAACAAACACAAATAAAAAGAAACTTACAAATAGCTATGATTCCTTGAATGCAAGCTGATATTAGTGATAGGTCCGAATCGTTGGAATCTTTTTCTCAAATCGTCTTTAGTGGTACCCGAGGCCACTCGACCTACATAGATAACTCTACGTTCCTCTACTTCCTTCAACCGTTCTTTCTCTCTTCTAGAATATTTAGGAGAAGAAGACGGAGATAGAGAACGTGAGGAAGACCTAACAAGAAAACGATCAAGTAATAACAAAAAATTCAACAACACGTGTTTGTTTTGCAATAACAAACCTCGAAGAATAGCTGGATGTTGAATAATCAGATTTGTAGCTTCTGGAACTTTTTGATATTGAACTGGATCTGGAGTCTGTTGAAATTCTTGTTCTGAAAAACAAAATGTTCATATTTTATTAATGGCAGTTTCTAGAATTAATTCGCCATTGATGTTAACATCCACCTCAGTATAGAATGATTACGAAATCTCTAAATTAATGTTGTAAATATAAACTGACAGAAATATATAATGTTAAATCAATAATATACACTCATATAAATATTGAATGTTCAATTAGTGGTGACATGTGATAAAAAGTGAAACATGATGATGAAATTTATCTTAACCATCGATTCAGTTCATTATTGATATGGCATCTCATGAAGCCACACTAGGGCTCCGGTCCAAAGCATGGATTAGTCGCCCCTTTTTTAGCAAGACTGACTGCGTCTTCATTTCCTTGTCACATCCTGTTAGCTACATCAAGGATACTTTGTTTCTGTTAGAAACTATTTTTTTTGGTTATTTACAGTCTCACGCTAGCTTGGACGTGCTTTCAAAATTGCTTGGTTATGAAACACTCCTGAACACATTGCTAGCAGCTCTGCATAAAAAATAGTAAGTGGTTTTGTGTGGTATGGCGAACTTGCATTTTGGTCCAAAATGGCCTATAGAGAGATGCATTTGGAGCTTACAGAAGATCTTAGTTGATTCATGATAAGAGGTTATTGAATGTATTCATGATGCTATGCATTTATTCTATTGGATTGTTTTTAGCTTTATCAATTCAAGAATTCTTAGGTGACCTTCCCGATTATTTGGCTTTAATGGTTTTATCTGATTTAGCCCGTGGCTTCACTGTTAAGTGAAGGAGAGGCGAAACTAGCAGGCCCTCTAAGGCTGTAGTGGGCAGATTAACATTGTCCTGTGATACCCTAGTGCAGATTAGAGTTTGTATCAAGTGAAATATACTTACCTATCATAGCGATGAGGAAGTCCATTGCTCATTCTACTATCTTCCGATGAAATAGAAGAAGTCGAAGAACAAGATTCTTTCCTTCTTCTATATCTGCTTTCCTTTGTCTGTAGTATAAGCGAAATATTAGTTTGGCACTCTACGGAGCACGTCTTTCTTGTTTCCCGATTTTTCGGTAAATATATAATAGTTTTGTCTTCGCCATGTTCTGATTTATCTTTAATCGCTGTCATTACCTGACGATTTTGATCGCAACTGTCGATAACTTTGGGAATATTTTCGATGACAGAAGTTATTAGTGAATTGACGTTGATTTTGTCGCTAACTTTTTGTAATAACGGTTTGATTTCGTCGAGCCTTTCAACAGGAGCCAACGGATCGATGTTTTTGCTGCAACTCTTAAAATCAGTGTTAACGCCTATACTAACTAATGTCTTTTTTATCATATCGACAGGTACTTGTACTGGTTGCGGAGGTACGATTACCATTGAAACAGATTCCGGCTTTTTATCTCCTTTTGCTTGAGCATTAAGGACTTCCTTAGCCATTCTTTTTAATTTTTCTTGATGTTTCAAAAGTCTAGTGGTTTCGTCTTCGTGCATTGGTGAACTACTTGCGCTACTATTTGCTGAGCCATTCAATGAACTTGATTTTATTAAAACACCTTCACGTCGTTTCTTGTATTCTTCCAGGTTCAATTTCTTCTTTTGACTGTTGACTTTGTTTGGATGGATTGTGTTTACCTGCAAAAACGAAATTTGTATTTAACTATATTTCGAGAAGATACAAAAATAAACAAAAACATGGGAATCGCATATGTAAATACCTTTAATAGAGACACCATTAATTTTCCATCTGCATTTTTGACTGTAGGTTGTGTTCCAATCACAGTTCTATCGTCTTCTTCTGCAGATTCGAAGCCGGAATCTTTCTTTGGATTTTTCGGGTATTGAGCTAAACCAACACTGCAATAAGTATGGTCTAAATGGATTGCGTCAACTGTCGTTTGTACACTATTATTTATCTTCTTTTTAGATTGTTGATTGCTAATGTCGTGTGGACGAGGATATCCCCGTTTTCTCGCAGGTATAGGATCTATCACAGATATAGTCTTTCTTTTACCAGATTCTTTGATACGAGCAATCAGTTCCGGAGGTAGTGAATCAGCAATTTGTTTGTTTGGTACAGTAACGTTGGGGCTTCTTGGTGCAGTTTCGTTGAGTTTTTGAACAGTATGGATGGGTTTCTGCTCGATATGTACAATTTGAGTAGGTTTCCTTGTAGTGACGGAGGATTCTGAGTTAGGATACGTTTCCAATAGTTTTTGAGTTTTCTCTTGATTGATTTCAGTAGGTTTTGATACCATTTTAGTAACCGAACAAAGTTTTGGGATATTTTTGACAGTTTGACTGATTTCGATATCAGTTTTAGGAGAGGAGATTTGTGGTGGATGAACTGGAGCATTTTCCTCTTTAATTTCTATAGAAGATACTGTAAAATTAAAAAAAATGTGAAATCTGATCAGCACGCAAAATTTAGTGTCACAACTATACCTTTTTTGAAGTTATTTGATTAAAATAAAAATCATAAAAAGGTCAGGTAAAAGTTCATATATAATCAGCAGATATTTTCTTTGGTAAAATTAAAAAATAATTGGTATTTTTCAAACAGAAATGCAAGAAAATTTGTAATTTCAATATTTTTGTTATCATTTTGTTTAAAGATGAAAAATTTTTATCATTTTATGTAAAAGAATAAATTTACAACATATACAAATTGACAGAGGAGAATTGTTACGGCCTCTAAGATATTTTCTCAACTTTTTCAAACTCTCTTTCTCCACTTAATTTCAATTTTTTATTAAACGCGATACACTATCTTTATAATGTGTTGTTTTAGTAGATCATCATCTTTTCGTTAGTTCCAAAATTTTTGGAGCTTTGCAGCGCTGTAGCATTGTCTCGTTGTAATTTAATTTCTTAATTTTAATTATTTTGATTCTATTCTATGTAACCCAAGCAAAGAATGTTGACATAATTGATATTTTTTTAGAAATTATTCGGTGACTACATTAAAAAAATTATAACATAAATGTTAAATTCAGAAATATTTTGCCACTTTTAAAAATTGACAGTCAGGATTTTCAAATTATGCCTCACAAGCATATCCACTTATTGTTTTCACACCTGATGTTATAAATATAGTTTGTGAATTAGTTGTATATCTAATATTCAACATTTTAACCAAAGCTTTTGACAATGTAACCGTTTCAAAGTTCTGGCATATGTTAGAACAAATATCTGTAATCGACATACTTATAAAAGTCCAAATCAGTTACATATCAAGTGTCCATATAAAAATTAAACTTTTGGAAGCGTTTCATGTAATAAATTATATCTATATCAAAACCTAAAGTGCCCAAGAAAACAAAACCTTTAACTAACAATTTTACAAAAATGGGGTGGGACAACAAGTCTTATGGAATGGAATAACCATATAATTCTATAAATATTATTCCTACATTGCAACCCCAATAAGTCTAATTAAACTACTCATGAGTTAAGGGAAGAAATTATTGGTTCATTAAATATTGATTAAAAGAAATATATAACAAACACTTTGGAGGATGTAATGAACAGATCAGAAAACTGGAAATCGGATAAAAGCCAACTAATATCAAAATCGGATTTATAGAAAAGTAATGTGTACAATTTAGAGCGAACAGGAAATTATGGGTTTTAGAAAAAAAATCTGAGCATCTCAAGAATGTGTACAATTTCATAAACAATTCATATAAAAAGGAGTTTCCAAACATGTATTAAATTGGATATTACCAGAAAGAAGCAGACCAAAAACAATCACTTGCAAGGAAGACAAAGGAACAAATAATGAAAATTATGATCTAAAATACTAATTTATTTTGTCAATTAAATACTATTTAGGATTCATTTATCATAATACAGCTTTTAATTTTTAAAAACTTGAATAAAAATTATGAGCAAGATTAAGAATAAAAACAATACTCACTTATTTTTTTCTTTTTGTTCTCTCTGGTCTCCTCCTCTTTTTCATTTGAATGTTTTTGCCTTTTACGTTTTCTCTTTTGATTGTTGCTATTGTCCCTTTTTTCAAAGCCATATTCATGATCTTGAGGTATAACTTTCTGTTGTTCGATTAATTCTTGTTTGACTTTGTGCTGTTCAGTTTCAATTAATTCACATTTGACGTTGGGTTCAATTTCAATTATTTCCTTTTTCACAATAGTTTCTTGTTTCTTTTCTTTTATTTTCTTTACAGACGGTTCCTCAAAAATATCACTTGGAAATTTTTCACTAATAACCCGTTCGGATTTAATGAAATACTCAGGGTAATTATGCATCTGTGTAGCTTCGAATTGTTCAAAAAGACTGTCTACATCTTTAGCTTCCAATACAGGTGAATTTTCTTCGCATTCTGATAAAGTTTCAACATCTACTTCATCTTCTTCTTCATCTATTATATATTTTTGCGCTTGAAGATCTATCTTTTTAACACCAGCTTTGAATTTTCTGCAAGCTGATGAGGGTTTCGACGGATTTGTTTTAGAAGCGTTATTTGTGGTAGACGAAGATTTAGTAGATACAGGAGGTGTAGGTTCCGGTTCGTCATCATTTAGATATTCTGCTATATCGAAATTGCTAGTATTCAATATATCTACTTTCTCGTCGATTAAATCAGTTTCGGCTTCATCTCTTGAATTAATCAATGGTTCTATAGTGAAGTCTGAGATGGGCTAAAATTTAGAAGCAAATTAGATGCTTAGTGTAACTTATATCATAAGTTGATAATTTATACACAACCGAAGTTATATACAAGTTGAATTTATACTAGCTGATTACTTTAGAGAAATAATTGGAATTACAAGTAATTTTATTCCTCGTTATTGCTAGATTTCTTTCATACCTTAATACAAATTTATTGTAAACTACTAGTCATATGTAAAATATATTTTGAAAAGGATTTATTGAATGACTAGTTTATAGTCCAAAGATAATGAACAAACAGAGAACCTGGTAGGTACAAATTATATTGGTTGTATAACTTTGTTTACACAAGGGTTATTTCCAAAATTGATAAGTTTGAATGGTATTACTAGTCAGGAAAATCTAGAAGGAATAGTTACACACAGAACAAGAAGGTTCTTATTTATTTTTCTCAGCTTTAAGGTTTGTGAAAACTAAGAAATATGTAATAAAAAAAGTAATGTTGTAAATCTGTAAAAACATTGAACAAAAATAATTTTGGATTCAAATTTGGAAACAAAAAATTCTTGTATAGATTCTAATACATAAATAATAAATTTTTTAGAAACGTAAAAAAAACCAAACTTTTCTCAAATGGATGTTACTAGAGAGAGCTTATTATTTTATAGAGTACCATGGAAATCTGTGTTACCGGTTAGGTCATATCACTTAAGAACTGTGCTTTCGGCACTGCTTGGTCGTGCATTGTCTTTATTTCAGTTTGGAAAATTTTAGAGTACTTGTTAGAGTTATTGGGAAAGCTACCCTTTGATTTGGTTTTACTACTACTCCTCTTACCTTAAATCGTAGAAGTTCTTTCAACAAGATATAAATAAATTTTTCTGGTTTATTTTAATACGTCAACAGAATTTATTTATGACCTTAGCAAAGTCAAACCCTCTATTTATAAAAATATAAATTTTTCATTGGAATAATAGTCACTTGTATACTAAAATTTACCTACTTAACTGTTTTTGAATACTTTTGACAAGGCTAAGACTGTACCTCTATAATAAATATTTTGGGCATGCAAACAATACTTGAGTGTTAGTTAAAATGTGCTTTTACTTTAGGCTTGTTCTGTTCTTACTGTTCTTAAAGGCAATTCTCAGAATGAATACAATAAAAGTACCATTTTAGTACCTTCTTTTTACTACCTATTTGTTGGGTAACTGTGTATGTACTGGCAAATAAATTATTTTAGAGATAATTTTGATAAGCAAATTGAATGCTATAAATTACTGTCATGTTTAGGGGATTTCCTATAATAAAATTAAATATCAACTTTTCAAATATTCCAAACTATTAAATAATATTTTTCTTTAGATGTTATGAACTGATAAGACTGGAAAAAAGTACATACAATAATTTATAGAAGAAAAAAATCGATGGAGATCACCATTTTGTGCCTTATAATTTTAATATATCAATTTCTGAAAACCCATTATGATATAGAGAAACATGAAACAAGAAATTCTAGTTATATGTGTTGGGAAAGCGATAGGAAGATCTTTTAATTATTCCAGAGACAGAAAACATTTATTTAACAAAGTAGATACAATGGAAGGGCACACATTTTATCATGTACTAAAAAAGTTGAATTGAGGATACCAAGAAGAGGAATACCATATAGCAATATGGTAGTCCTATAGAAATAACAATTTACTGATTGAATTATTCTCACTTTACTATTATTCAAATATATTTGTCTTAGACAAGATATTTAATTTAATTTAACCATTATTAAGGAAATTGACAAATGTGTTGAAGTTATGCAAGTGGAAAAAAAAAGAAAACTTTTAAAAAGTAAAGTATATTTTGCCTGTACTCACATATACTTCAGAAAATTTGACTTAGAAGAATAGAAAACAGAGAGAAAAACAACAAAAGAAAATATTGAGATGGGATCATGATGTTGATGAAGCAATTAGATTGTCAGGTTTATGAGAGGAACTGTATAAATACAGCAGAAAATCTATAAAATAAACAACAGATTTAAATTTGTCTGAAGACTAATCAGAAAAAACAGAAGAATTGTTTATAATAAGAGTACTTTGCCACTATACAAACTGGACTTGGCAGAATAATAAAAAAACAAAGGTCTATTTCAGATACCATGAGAGAAGAAAACATTGAAGATGAAACCATGATATTGCTGAAAAGCAATAAGATTGTTAAGTTCATGAGATCAAAATGGAAAAGAAAACAACATATTTATTTTTGTCTGAACAGCAATGGAAGAAGCAGAAGAAAAGTTTTTTATCGGTGTATTTTATCAAATTATATTATACTGTAGAAAATTGGATTTGTCAAAAGAACTGATGTGAGGTGGATAACTAAAGTTGTACACTAAAAAAAAAAGACTAAGGAAGAGACTACAATATTACATTACTGAAGCGTTAAAATTGTATGAAGAAAATAAATAAACTTGATAAATGTCTCTAATCAATTATGATAGATATGTATTGAAAATGTTCAAAGTTATATAAACATATCTACAATAAGCTATCATTTGTCTGATTCATGAATAAACTATCATCCACTTTAATTCAAAGGATCTCATTAAGATGCCTACTCATTGTTTTACAAACCAGAAATAATAGTGTCCTTATTTGTTTTCTTTATACTAGGGCATTTTATATCTTGTGAGTTCATGAGACAAGTTAAAATTTGCAAGGACCAGCTGATTTGTTTATAATTTTTCATCTGTGAATTTATTTTTTTGATGTTTATGATTGTTGTTTAGTCCCAGTTAGCCCTGTGAGACGCAAGAATGTGCTGTGATTTATACTTTTTAGACTAAGACAAAGTTGTGATTAACACCTTTTTGGAAGGGTGGCAGTGATGAAACCTCTTTTAAGACGTCAAAATAAAATTAAATAGTTGCATTGGTCTACAGAGCATAAAAATTAGATGCATGAAGAATGGGAAAGAGTTTTTTTGAGTGATGAGTCCAAGTTTGAGGCTTTTGGGTCTAAGCAATGAGTGTTTGTATACAGGTCAAAGGAAGAACCTATGTTAGATAAATGTATAATTCCGACTGTTATAAAAATATTGAAAGGTAAATGTAGTACTTTTTAGCCAGCGTCTGAGCGGCAAAAAATTCATCTTTCAACATGACAATCATCCTAAGCATTCCTAAAATCTGTGCAAAAAGTATTCGAAATAATTGGAAAGAAAGAGGTTATTAAAAGTAATTATTTGGCCGTCACAGTCGCCCGAACTCAACCCGATTGAGTTTGATATATTTTATTAAGATTAGATCCAGTCATAGCATATAGTCCAAGTAAGCATAAGACAATTACCTACATATAAATTTGAATGTATGAAGTATGCTGTAGAACAGTGTATCAACAAAATTATCAATTAATAATATAAACTATTTGTATCACACAAACACACAATAACAAATATTTTCCAAATCACTTCAACATATTAATAGTTTAGATATCATAATATGCAAAAACACTAGTAATTTACAAGACCTACAATCTCCTATTAGAACAAATTATCTAGTTTACAAGACACTTCACCAATTTGAAATGTATTTGAAATTTTTTAAAATGTTTTAAATTCATTAAAAACTGTTTAAGTACTCACATCAACATTAATCAATTGCTGCAAATCAGTCAATACTTTGTAAAAATCATCTACATTTTGTGAGGTATCAATTGTTACATTCATATCACATACTGGAACAAGAGCAATATCCCCATTTATCCTACAAAAAATAACAGACATTAAGAGTTCTTATGGAGTAACTGAAACAGTTACTCACTCTAGTTCTTTTTCCGAATTCCACTCATAATTTTCTGGGGTAAAACTTTGTGTAGAATCAGTTGTAGTTCCCTCGTATGGATAAGGATCCTACAATAATATTTATTTGAGAACGATATTACAGCAATGGGAATTATTGGCAAATAAGTATTCGACTCACCAGAAAATTTTCAGAATCAAATGTGGAGAAATCCTCTCCAATGTGCATCTGAAATATATCCATAACCTTAAATCAATATGCTCTTACGTATTAAGAAGACTGTTGCAGTATTCCTTAAAAACACGCCGGCATGTTGACAAACACTTATTTAACTGAGTAATATTAACAGTTTTTTAACCGGTATTCACCAATTTCACGTAATATTACTCTTTATTTAGTTTAAAACACAGTTTTGAGGTTATGGTGGGAAAGTGTACAGATTTTTCGGTCTAACTA
The DNA here is from genome assembly GCF_026250575.1 of Diorhabda carinulata. NCBI lineage: Eukaryota > Metazoa > Arthropoda > Insecta > Coleoptera > Chrysomelidae > Diorhabda > Diorhabda carinulata. Next base: position 18,100,461 of record NC_079472.1, read on the forward strand.
ATTAACACTCAAGTGTACTATCACGAATATTTATCGACACCAACTTTTGAGGTATAAAGAAGTAATTTCCAATAATGAATGCAAATTCCGACTTATTCTTTATTCCCAATTTGAGAATAAACTAAAAATTGTTACACGTGAGGTTATTAAATCTTTATACCTGGGTTCTTAGCACATGCGCGTGTGACATGACACATGGAGAATTCCCAATCACCAATAAGAACGCATCGGCAAACAGGCGCATGGTGCCAGCGTGGGCGCGTTTGAATTCACAAAGATTTAGAAAGTAATGATAATTGCATGACAGGTCATTTATACTTCTTGGAATTAGATCTAATGACAACGTTTACAATTACCCATTAGGCGATATTTATTTACTGTAAACATTTAGATAGTAAAAATCTTTTTTTATAACATTTAGATTTCTTTCAACAAAAGAAATTAAACAACAATATATTGAGTTAAATCTAGTTAAAGATAATTATAATCCTCAAATGTATAGTTTGACATAATTCAGAATATTTATTTTTTTGTTATGCAAAAACTTGAATAAGGCTGGACACCTAGTCGATATTTTTGTTATTTTTATATTGAACATTATTAATGAGTAAAGAATGAAGTTTAGTATATTATATTATAAGGATTAAAAGTGAATGCAAAATTGCGAGTAAAAATAGGCACTTTTAGTCCGTATGATATATACTATTTTTTCTCCAACCAAGTCAAAATTAAAATAAAGTTAGTTTTATTCAAAAATCGTTAATAATTTGGTAATAAATTTGAACACCTATTAATTATAACAGCGATAGCAAGTCGGTAGTGATGGATATCTGGTATTGTTGGTAAATATCGATTGTCAAGTAGACGTACTAATCATATAATTTTTGTAGTAGTTTAGTAGTACTTTTAATCCTAGGATTAAAAGTAGCGTTTTCAATCTTAGGATTAAAAGTGTTGCTAAGCAACGAGCAAATTTTTGTACGGTAAGGGAATTGATGCCTTTTGCACCAGAAAATAGTACAAAAATTTCAACATTTTTTGATGGTTGGAGAAAAAAATATTTTTATCAAAATATTTTGTCAAAGGTAGTTAAATATTATGTTACCATTATTTTGATTTAAGAAGGCTGACAGGGATTTACATTTTAAGTACTGTCAGCTCGGTATCCAGCCGCTAGATGTCAGCGCTTCTTATTTCTACGATTTTTATTAATTGGAATATCAAACTAATAGTTTTTTCTATTTCTTTAATTAGACGGACCAGAGATAAGATTCGGGGGTTATTATGTTTTGGTATGTTAGGTATGTTATATTCATGTAACCAATTTTGCGTCGCTCTTGCATAATGACAGAACACTAAGTCCGGACCAAACATTATATTGTCTCCAACAGAAAAAACATATCGACATGCGGTTTTTGTTACTTTAATATTAGTTTAGTTAACTTTTCAAAGACCTACTTCAACTTTTATGCTTCTATTCATATTTATCAAGAGAAATCACAATATCTAAAATATATGAAACAGCGCCCTCTAGCATTCACGTTGCTAATAAAATTTCTTACAATATATATATTTTGAATTGATGGACGAAAGCTCTTTCGAACAATATCAAGTTTATGAAAATTGGCTAAGCGGAACTAGACATTTTTTCATAACAAGGTACCCACTCTCTTTCATCTCTTATTTGACTAAAAATATTTCGTTTTAAATGTCATATTTTCAAATACGCCCTCTAGTGGTGGACCTAAAATTCTGAATATAATCTTTACGTGTTTCTCGGGGCTACGTTTGTTATAATTTTGTTTCCTGAAGCTGTAATATAATCCGTTCATGAGACTTAGCCGCTGGCTCACCTTAGGTGCCCATGGGGGGCCAAATCACAATAACTTATCCTTCACATTTTAGCAGTGAATTTAAAACGATCTTTGAGAGGTCAGGTAATTATTTTGACCGAATTTACATCCCCTGTATTGATGGTACTTGGAACATTTTTACCTTAAGCGATTACTTTGCATATTAAATAAAAATATACACTTCAATAGTAGTTACGAGGGTTGCCCAAAAAGTTGAAAAAGAAATAAGACTTTATATTTCTATAAACATTTTTATTTTTTAACATAGTCACTTTTGAAGTATATACACGATTTACTAACTTTTGATGAAAATAGAAGTGAAACTTTAAAATTTGGGACAGATAGTTGATGAATCCCATACTTATAACAAAAAAGGGTTGCCATCACATTTGCGGCCGATGAAACAGTTTTCCGTTGCAGGTTCGCCCGTTGCTGTTTTTTAGTGTAGGTAGTAGTGGAATCAGGTTCCAACTAGAGTTATAAATTGAATCATTTTACCTACTTATACTGCGTCAATAGGGTGTGGGAAATGTTCAACGTGCTTTTGTTTGCATAGACGTATTCCCTTTCAAAAACAAATATTTATTGAAGACTCGATCTCAATTTTTCAAAAAAATTTCAAATTATCAAACAGAAATTAAGCGTCCAAAATGGATGAAATTCCAACGAGAATCTCTCGAAGCTCTCGCAAATTATTTTCTAACTTACAGGATGTTTCATATATTTTCTAACTTACAGGGTGTTTCAAAATTATTGTTAAAGATTTCAAATTATTAAATTATCAAACAGAAATTAAACGTCCAAAATGGATGAAATTCCAACGAGAATCTCTTGAAGCTCTCGCAAATATATTTTCTAACTTACAGGATGTTTCATATATTTTCTAGCTTACAGGGTGTTTCAAAATTAATGTTAAAGATTTCAAATTATTAAATTATCAAACAGAAATTAAACGTCCAAAATGGATGAAATTCCAACGAGAATCTCTTGAAGCTTTCGCAAATTTATTTTCTAACTTACAGGATGTTTCATATATTTTCTAGCTTACAGGGTGTTTCAAAATTCATGTGAAAGATTTCAAATTATCAAATTATCAAACAGAAATTAAACGTCCAAAATGGATGAAATTCCAACGAGAATCTCTTGAAGCTCTCGCAAATATATTTTCTAACTTACAGGATGTTTCATATATTTTCTAGCTTACAGGGTGTTTCAAAATTAATGTTAAAGATTTCAAATTATTAAATTATCAAACAGAAATTAAACGTCCAAAATGGATGAAATTCCAACGAGAATCTCTTGAAGCTTTCGCAAATATACATTCCAATTTACAGGGTGTTTCAAAATTCATGTGAAAGATTTCAAATGATCAAATCATCAAACAGAAATTGGGCGTTCAAAATGGATGAAATTCCAACGAGAATCTCTGGAAGCTTTCGCGAATATATTTTCTATTTCAAAATTCATGTAAGAAAATTCAAGCGGTGATTGCTCGTATTATGGGTTGCGAATTTCACCCCCGTATAATGTAACAGGAAAAAATACCATTGGTTAATCCTTTACAAGTGCACGAAAATTACAGAATTTCAAGTTTTTAGCTTTACTGAAATTTTAGAAAAAAAAAAAATAAAACTCAATTTTAGTCACCACCTTCTAAGGGTGATATCCCGGAAAAAGGTGGACCGAGGAAGTTTTGTTATAGGGATAATTCATCTTAATTTCATACGAGCAATTGTGTCCTGAATTTTGTCGCATGAATTTATAAATACCTTGTATATTGGTAAGTGCTGAGGTGAAGGTAGGAAACTTTTCAGAAACCCCTCGTAGAGATTTTTTGAAATAAGAAATGCATTATATGGAAAGTGGTGTAGTTCATTTGAAAATGAATGATGGTACAATGTTTATGACCCTGGAGGTAAACCCCAATATAATATCATGGTGTTTATTAAAATAATTTTTTTTTATATGTTATATTAACCATAATTTATTTAAATTTTTGTCTTGAATTCTATAGTTAAACAAAAAACTAAGGTTATGTACATTATAGTTAATTATCCAACGTATTAGATGTGCCGATAATGTTTTTTAGTATTTTATGAATCTAGCATTACATAATTTTTGAAACCCGTTTTTTTCATTGACATATCACCTTCAAAATATTGATTAGGAATAATAAAAAAAAAGCGGAAATTGTTGTTAAATTATAGCTTTCAATGTCTATTACAAACATTATTACAATGTCTATTGTTGTTTTTCTATCTGCTATTAGACATACAATTTCAAAGTCTTCCAATATAAAAATTCTACGGGTTTTTTGTACAAGGTGTTCCAATATTCCGTCAACTTAGATTTGATACTCATAATACTGCATTTAGATACGAATATATACCTGTCAAATAATAATTTAACCTGTTTATGTTGACAGCCAGATCTTTCTGAACTATTGAGAAGTCACATAACTAACTGAGTTCCTAATATTTGTAAAGATTCTTTAAGAACTCTCAGACAAGTGAGTAAAACTTATTATTTCTATATTCATTGCAATTCTGCGTCCAAACACCTTCTTCAGTGCCTGGAAAGTGACCCTGAAATCACGTGATACTCAAAACTGGTAAAAAGTCAGGAAATGTTTCCATTCAGTAATTTGCAATTTTTTCCATTCTGAGGGGTGGTTTTTGATGGTTGCATTATTAAAATTATTGAGAGTCAGATTTCTTATAATTGAAGAAAAACAATTCTCTAACATTGCGAGGTTTCGGTCGATTTTAATTCGGGCGTTAGAACTAAATTAAAATCATTGGCATTTAAAAATGGGCCATGTCATGCAACCTATAATTAAAATTGTAAAATTCATAAGGAGCAGAGGACTAAATCACCGACAGTTCAAGCAATTTTTACAAGATTTGGACGAAAAGTTTTCGGATGTCCCTCATTTCACCGAAGTTCATTGACTCAGTCGAGGAGTGGTTTTAGAAAGATTTTTTGAATTACGTGACCCTATTCAAGTTTTAATGTTAAAAAAAGGCAAACCAATTGATTATGACAATGACTGGTGGATTGGTTGTGCCTTTTTGCCAGATATGAATAAACACTTGACTAAACGAATAAAAAATTACAGGCTAAAAATCTGATTGACACTCGAATGTATTCATATACACAAGCCTTTGAAACAAAGTTTAGGATGTAGGAAAATCAGGTAAAAAATCAAACTTTTGACCATTTCACTAATTTAAAATCATCTTGTACAGTGAACAAAAAAAAATTGGATGAATATTCTCAACTTTTGCGCAATTTGCTAACGGAATTCAACAATCGTTTTGAAGACTTTCACAAAATGAATGAAATAGAATTCCCAATTTTCAACAATCCATTTAATTTTGAAGCTTCACAGGCACCAGTTCATTTGCAATTGGAGTTGATAGATCTTCAATCGGACAGTAATTTGAAAGAAAAATTTGATGAAATTAACGCTCTTACAATTTATACACAATATTTCAAGAGTTTGGATAATTACCCGGAATTGAAAAAGGATGCAACACGCATTCTCTGCATCTTTGGTAGCACCTATTTATGTCTTCCGTCATGAAAATAAATAAGAACAAACATCGCACAAGACATAGAAATGGGCATCTCCAATCAATTCTTAAAGTAACCACAACGAATATAATACCTGACATCAATGAGCTTTTCAAAAACAAGTATCTGGATCCTCGAGCTCAACCTACCATCTTTTATAACTTTTATATTATTTTTTACAACCGTATATCATATATTTATATAATTTAATAAATAAAATGTTAAAATAATAATTCAGTTCATTTCTTTTTATTTTCAATCTGGCCCACCTACGAATTTAACATCTCTGCAAAATTGAGTATGACACCTCAGTCATAGAGCCTCAAGGTCAATTGCCAAGTTTGATGGTCGAATTATTATACTTATATTGAATTTTTAATGACCAAAATCTTGGAACATTCGTCTATTATTAAATAACCGGTTTGTTAAAAACGTTTGCGATATAAATGTAATTACCTAAACGATTAAGTTAAATTTATAATTTTTTTTTGTTTCTATATTTAACAAGTTTATAGTTTCCAAAAGTAGCCAATCAAGTCGGCGCGGTGGTTAGTTGAGGGTCTATTAGCACATTTGTTAACAACAGCCGACTGAAAACACTGCAGGTAGTCTAGGTGCGAGAAGTATCGCGGTTTCGGTGCGCACAGTTTCGATACCGATGTGATTTTCAAAAAATTTTTTTACGAGTGTTAGTGCCATATTCCTCTTCAAAAAAAGTGTAGCAAATTATATCTAAAGCAAACTCTATATTTCTATAATTCTAGGGTAAGTGATCAATATAGTATTTTCAAGAAAAGCATATTAATTTAATGGGTGTCTCGTATATTAGAAGAATTGTAATTAATTCAATATTTAATAATTTGATTATCAGAAATTGGGAAAATAATAATATAATATACTTTGTCTATGATTATTTGAGGTTCTATAAAAAGTATCAAATAATTCTGACCATTAAAAAGATATACCTGAGGAAGTTTTAAGGAATCGCTTATTAATTAATTAATTAATTTTACTAATTACGTATTATAAGAAATTAAATTATCGCAAAAACAAATGCCAATTATTTCAAACAAGCCGTCCTATTATTTGCAATAAATAAAATATTTCATTTGGCGCAAACTATTGACAGTGGCGATTTTAAATTTATTCATCGGATCATAATTCAGTGGTTTTAGACACCGTTACTTTCATAAATAATAATTTTAATACAAAAAATCAAGAATATACTTCTTACAAATCTAAATCAGACCCGTAATCAGAAGATGAACTGTCGCAACCCGTAGATGCAGATTCTGGAGTAGAAACGACGTAAACTGGATACGTCGTAGTATCCTTTTTCTCACGTCTAACCGCAGTTTGCGATAACCGCAAAATGACAGAGTATGTTAAAAAATGGTAAAGTATATTAATGATTTTTTGATAAGTGAACAAGTGAATTAGGGCATTGGCAGTTCATTCTACTTCACGTTTCGCAATTTTAAATAAAATTTTTATTAATAAAATATAGATATTAATAATGGGTTTATAACTTAATTCGTGCGGTTTGATAAGAGATGGCGTAACTTGTATATTACATCGTTCCGATATTCCTACTCTGGAAAGTTACTGTTATTGCACGTATTTTCAGTATATGTAATTCATTTGAAGTGTTAACAACAATAATTTTTTTTCACTCAAATATGTCGAACTTTGTTCCTGAAAAAGTGTTTTTGCGGGGAACTTCTTCTTCATTACTTTAATATAAAGAAAAATGCTGCCGAAAGTCATCGTATTTTGGTGGAAGTTTTTGGTGAATATGCTCTAGCTGAGCGAACGTGCCAAAAATGGTTTGCACGATTTAAAAGTGGTGATTTTGGCTTGGAAGACGATGAACGTCATGGGCAACCAAAAAAGTTTGAAGATGAAGAACTGGAAGTATTATTCGATGAAAATTGTTGCCAAACACAAGAAGAGTTCGCAGAATCTTTGAGTGTCACTCAAGCAGCCATTTCAAAACGTTTAAAAGCAGCTGGATATATTCAAAAGCAAGGAAATTGGGTTCCACATGAACTCAAGCCGAGAGACGTCGAAAGGCGGTTTTCATGTCCAAAATGCTGCTGGAACGCCACAGAAGGAAGTCATTTTTGCATCGGATTGTGACTGGTGATGAAAAATGGATCCATTACGACAACCCCAAGCGAAAAAAATCATATGTGAAATCCTGCCAACCAGCCAATTCAACGGCAAAGCCGAATATCCATGGCGTGATGGTAATGTTCTCTATTTGGTGGAAACAGAAGGGTGTTCTGTATTATGAGCTGCTAAATCCGGCTAAAACAATCAATGGAGAACGCTTCAAAAACGGTCGGAATATGCGACCAGACACGAGGCAATAATTATCATGAAAACGCTCGGCCTCACGTTGCTATTCCTGTTAAGAGCTATTTATAAACAGTGGATGGGAAGCTTTACCAAACTCGCCTTATAGCCCAGACCTTGCCCCTTCTGACTATCATTTGTTCTAGTCGATGCAGAACCTCAGAACCCTCACTGGAATACGATTCACATCAGAGCAAGATATCAAAATTGGCATGATTTATTCATGGCTGCCAAGCCGGCGCAGTTCTTTTAGGATGGGATCCACAAATTGCCAGAAAGATGGGAAAAGGTCATAGCTTTTGATGGGCAATACTTTGAATAATACTATTGTACATGTTTTTCTCAAATAAATGTTCAAATTTAAAAAAAAACGCACGAATTAAATTATAGACTACAATATAATTTCATCTTTCATGCTGCTAGTTGTATTTATCATGTCGTAGAGTTGTTGGCTTAATTTTGATCAATGGATACGTTGTTTGTGGTAACTTTGGAAAGCTGCTGCTGCTCCAATTCTTCAGGTGTCCAATTTATTTCGTAGTTAACCTGCGTTGTTCGATGAATGGACAAGACATAGGTTTTTGAGTTGTTTTATAACCGTACACTTGTCTTCAAGGAAAATTTAATTTGCTGAGTTTACATCTATACTCTACTGAAGACATCATTGAACTGAGGTATCTATTAAGTTCTACCAGCATAAGTTTCTTTAGCCTACACATTCTGTTGTTAAATTTAATGGTCAACCAGATTTCTTATTAGCTACCAGGCCGTTATTAATGCCAAAGCCCTAATGTTACTTGTTCGCTTATCAACAAAACAATATGCCCTAACAATTTTTAGCAACATTTTTACATACACCGAGAATTTTGCGGTTAGCGCAATCTGCGGTAAGAGGTGACGATAAGGATGAACTACTTAGTCCCTTCATTCAATCTTCGTCAGATATCGTGCACAACATAAGCGTCCTAAAAAGTAAAATAAAATATGGCTGCCGCGGCCGCGAACGCATAGAAAATTTTGAATCCAAAGAAATTTTATGTACCTAAACCCAAATGGTTTTACCAGGGTATCAAAGAGTTTGCTAAGCGTTAGGTTAAAATCATAGATCATGATATTTGGACTCAGTTCTTGTACGAAAAAATTTTTTATATATTCAAAACTAATTTCAACGCTTCATGTCTTCCTCGAAGTTCTAATTATTTCATTGCGATGCTATTTTAATAATTATTTTTTTACTGTCACCGCTAATATTGCGTACGTTCGTTTTCAAGATGCAATAATTTTATTAGTAAATATTTCCAAAGAACAAAATAATTTGAATACATAATTACCTTGAACTATCGAAATAGACAGTTTTAACTATGCTAATGTAGGAAACATATTAAGAAATTACAAATTTGGAATTTTACGAATGTTAAACTCACAGCTACAACATTGAATGGATAGATACAATTTGAAGGTCGTTGTTAATATATTTTAGAGTGAAATGAATTTCAGGAAATTTGAGCAATCGTGAAATTTACCATTTTTTAAAAATAAAAGTTACATATATGGAAACTCAAATTACACTTCTAGCTTGATTTCATATTTATGTGGCAATGAATTTAATATCAAAATTTTCGCAGTAAGTATTCATTATATGTCTAAATTCAATATAGTCTAGGAAACAAGTTTAAATTTATGTTAATTCGGCATACTATAACTGAAATTATGTTCGATCCGAAATAATGTCTAGATCATTGTTTGTTAAAAGTTATAAACACCTTAAAAAACAGCTTGCAGAGAAGTATAAATATTTTTAAAATTTTAAAAAGAAAGCAGATGACATTTACTAAAAAAAAGTTTCCGTTCCCAAAAGTGTACCTTAATTATTTATAATTTTATATTACTGACAGTTTCATATCTGTCATTTCAAGCCAATCAGATGTCTCAACTTTGACAGGCTGCTACAATTACAACAATGACAATAATAACAACCCGAATTTTCGCAAATGTTTTCGCGGCCTACCTGCAAAGTTGATAAATGCTAATTTTATTGGCTTGACAGCTGTCGTCTACCTCTTATTTCCTCTGAAATTTGTTTTTCTAAAAGTTACATTCTCTTGTCACAAATAAAACGTTTTTAAAACTTGTAAAAAGAAAGGTCGTGTCATAACCATGTTTATTTATTGAGTCATCAAACATCAAATCAAAATGAACGCTTATTAATATATCGGTCAGGGCCTCGGGAAATTTTCGATAAGTTCATACCACGAAAAAATTTTCGGAAATAATTCAAGCGAAAGTTATAAGCGCTAGGCTGCGTAAACCGCCTCAGAAACGGGTACTTCAACTTAAACAACTTTTAATAGTGTGGGAGCAAATTGAAAAATCTAAAAAAATATGGTATAATCTATATACTCGCCGTTGAAATTTTTCATTTAAGTCAATTTAAAAAAAACTAGACGATTGCTATTTGAAAAAAAAAATAGATCAAACTTTAAATTAAAAGAATGGTTATAGGAATCTACTTTGTATAAAAGTATGTTTTACATTTTTAGAAATAGAATCAATTCCCTTATTACAAAAAATTGAAAAATCTCATCTTAATTTAGTTCAAGCTCAAACGAATTATTTGTACATTGACATCCTCGAACAAATTTGTGATTAATTCTACAGATACAACCCCTTCGATTTTTTTCATGTGAAAAGTAAGAACAAGATGGTGAACCCTTTTAATCACACATTTGGCGTAGATTTATGAATGTAGATGAAATCTGGATCTACCTATTCACTCCAGAAACAAAATAAAAATCAACACAGTCGAATACGCTTCGAGAAATGATGACCACTTTTAGGGTAGTCATGGAGTTATGCTGTTAAGAAATTGCAAAAAGATAAACGCTTTGGTCGATCACCCACGTATTCACAAGATCTGCTCCCCAGTGACTTTTTCCTGTTTCCTAACATTATAGTTTCACTTTCAAGGAAGAGATTTCCTTAGACGTATACATTCACGCCTAATTTGAGGAATAAAACCGGCAATTATTATTTAGAAGGTCAAAAAGGTTAGATAATGACTGAATCAAGTCTATAGACGTAAAAGAAACGTAAAAATGTGAAAAAATGTGTTTGAGCGTACTTTCCAAAACTTTAAACAAATGACAATAACTCCTCAATTTTTTGAGCTACAATCTTTTTCAAAAAAGCATTTTGTAGGAAATTTCAAATGTCTCAAAGTCATATTTCATCCGGGATTATTAAACTCCACGTAATTAACGATATGGTGAAAGTTAGAGAAAATTCCTTTTGAACCCACAAACAAAGTTTTCTGTAAATTGAGTTGAAAATTTAGAATATTCTACAAGAAATTGTGATAAAATTTTGTTCTGGATTCGGATCCACAATCATCTTAGGTTCCATTTTCAATTTGCATGTAAAGAAGATAATTTTTCCACCTCTGTGTATATCTGACCTCAGTTATATAATAACCTGTCTTTTAATAGAAAATCGATACGAACATTAATTCTTAATTTATGATGATCTGAAATTGCTACTCTGGGTAAATAATCGGTTCTTCGTTATCGATCTATTCGATAGCTATTATAAACAAATTTATAAATTATTAAAGATTCATTCCACAGAACAATTAATTATTCCGTTAATAATATGATAATTATTTATTTTTTGAGTGTTTTATATATGATTTTATTCATACAAGAAAGTTAAACCATAAGAACGATTAATTTAAAACCAAATTAAACAAATTTATGGATGTGGATATGTCAAATTTGACATAGACATCATGAAGTTTGGTATTTTTACTATTTAACTATATATGTAATACTCCTATATGGACAGTGAAAGCTGTTCTGACTAAGGAAGACCAAATGGCAACGATTTCTCTATCTTCCGAGATTCCAATTCGGTATTGCGCATTCTCAAGCATGCGCAGTATAGATAAAGTGTCTCGAACGAGAGATAAAATGAATACTGTCAGCATCGTAACGTAGGAACGTTTTTTTTTCATACCAACTGTTCATAAAGGAGTATTACATCATATGTAGTGAATATACTGAGAACGTGTTGAGATGGGAATGAAATTTGAGTTTCGTTTCGATTTTTGGTGATGAAGCACCATATCTAGACACTGTATTTTGTTGGTTTTCCGAATTGAATTGTGGTTGTTACAAGATGAATTTCGTTTAAGTCCAAAATCAGCTGTTGTGCCAGAAAATATCGATGCTGTGCGTAAAGTAACATTGAAAAATCGTCATGTAATATACCACGTGATTGAGGCATACTAGGGCATTAGCTCCACTCGCATAAATTCAATTTGTACGAACTTATGATTGTTAAGAAGACGAATCATTCCCCACCACGACAATGCGAGCTCTCACACATCAGTTCGAACAAAAACGTTTTTGAACAGTCAAATAATCGAATTAAGGGTCAGCCGTACACTTTTCATTTCCCGAAGATCAAAAATAAATTGCGAGGTCAACGTTTTTTTACACCCCAAAGAAGCGATTGATACGTACAAATCACATATTTTGATGGTACCCCAATCTTAATGGAGAATATTTTGAAAAACAGTCATATCCAAATATAAATATTGGCTTCAATCACAAAACTTATATTTGATAAGTTACCTAAATGTTAGAACTTACTACAGACACTGCGTACAGAAACTGCCAACTACAAGCTTGTAATTCACATAATCGTGAGTAAAAGTAACGAAACGTTTATCAATACACAGTAAATAAAAGCCAAATGGATTCTATTCTTTATATGTAAATTGACATCTTTAACATGAAAATGCGGTTCCTACCTTCAATTCCATTCGAATGTCGAGAATAGTTTATTTGAAAGATCTCTTGTTGTTCTGGTTCGCCGCGAACGCATTGGTAATATCCTAATCTCAATATGCGCCCATAAAATAAGATTCTTAACGAATTTTCACAATGAAAAACACGGTTATTGGTATTCAATCTTCAATTCAGGGAAGAGATGAGGGACGCTTCTATACGTTGTCGTTTGTTGTCATCTAGCAACCACTTTGCAACAATCTTGGAGGTCTCTCAAAATATTGTGAATGCAGGATATCAGGGATCATCTATCTGAGGATCTGAACTCTTACTCTTTCAGATTTATTCTTTCACTTTCGAAATAATTTCGTTCGAAAACGACAGCCGGCCTGAACGTTGTTCGGCATGGACGTCTGTACGTCCGTCTTTAAATTCTCTGCACCATTGTCGCTTATGTTGCGTATATATACACTTTTCCCCATACATCTCACACATTTGGGAGGAAGCTCAATCCTCCACGGCTACCAAGACAAAAGTGAGATAGATCGCTGAAGTGGGAACTGAGAGAACCTTAGCCAAACTTCACGTAGCCTAACAGATTGTTATCACTGCTAACATTGTTAGACCTTTTGTTGTAACGAGGTGTCTTGGATGAGCTGTTGGTGGACAGAAGACAATTTCTTGAAAGAACGTTCTAATTCTGCCATGAAACGATTTTTCTCAATGAGCATACTGAAATGTTGGTTTTGATTTATCGGCAAAAGAATGACTGCATATTTATCACTAAGTTTTCGCCTTCCATGGGTCTCCTAATTTCCACTGCGGATTCTTCACCCTGATATTTGCAGATGATCAAGTGGTATACGCGCTAGATTTATAGATGAGCTAGTGCCTATGATGAGCAATACTCAATAGGAATACAAAACATATTGCTACTGCATTAAGGTTGAACTCTGAAGTAGGCTGAGGATTCAAAATGCAAAAAAATAATTGATCGTCTTCTATCCATGTGGTGGGACAAGAATATCCATAAAACATCAAAAAAGGAAAAGGGAAATCATTAGTAGAAGCAGTTTAGATGTTATGAACCGTAAATGTTGACTTGGTATGACTATGGATGGATGGAGGGCTATTATTAAGACAAAATTGCTTGAATGGTTCAAGAATTTCAAGGTAATGGATAAAATCGTGTTACTGTGGGTTTTATTGAACAATTTGGCGAAAGATGACAACAACTGTAGTGGGTGGACAAATATTTAGAGATTAAGATTAATTTCAAGATGGAAAAAGCGCCAAAGAAAGAAATTATGTTTATAATAATAATGTGATTTAAAAGTGCGAAGACGAAAAAATATTTGGATGTCCTTTGTTGGAGTAAATTGGACAAATTTGTTAGATAAAATAGACGATTGACTATTTGAAAGATTAGTTAGAGTAAATTTCTTTCTAAAAATGATTTTTCGTGATAAAGAGGACAAAAGAGAGGTGCTTGTTTATCCAAAATACAAGTTTGTGAGGAAGATTTAAGATTTATCAAGAAGGCGAATTGACGAGAAACTTTTATTGACTTATAAATGATAGGAAAACTGACCCTGAGAGATATTAACGATATGTGTTACGTTGCATAATTTCTATGATTAATAGCATTATTAAAAACAGAATAATAAATTTGTTTATCTATTAAACACACTGTATACAATACACGTATATTACGTTGAACAAAACTGAGAATTAAAAGTAGAACGCGTTACATGATACTTGCATACGCAGCATTTATTGTTTATTTGTTATTTAAATAAACGCAATAAGTATAAATTTGATATTTTTTATTATAAGATGTGAAACGAATGCTCAATTATTTCACAAGTAATTCCGGCATTTTGAATTATTTATATGAATGAGAGAATAATAAATTGATGAAGCATTCATAATCCATAGGCGTGCCACTTCTTTTAGTAGAGAGTTAAAGTATTTTTTCAAGTTATATCTCGGGTATTTTCGTATGAAATAATTTTATAAGTATACACCCCACAAAAATTATCGCATCACTGGGATTTTAGGATATTTTTAATACTTAATTTTCGTTTTTTGGGACAATCTGTATATGTATCAACTTAATAGATATTTCTGGTTTCTCATCATGGGCAAAAAAATATCACAATTTGTTACAAATTTTTTTGGAAGCAGAAATGCTCGAGTAAATCATTTCTGTCTTGGAGAATGCATTGAGATCGAGAACTTTCTAAGCAAATTGTGTTATTGTATAGTGAAACTTTGAATTTATTTTGTTAATAATGGATGTGCTTCAACGTTTAACAAGACATGTGACGAATGAAGAAGCCGCTAGTGTCATCGCGCTCATACAAGATAGCCGCAGTCAAAGATACGTCGCCGGGGTAATTGGAGCTCAACAAAGCACCATATCCAAAGTTGTTATTCGCTACCAAGAAACAGGGCAGCTAACCAGAAGACCCGGACAAGGTTGCGGAAGTGTAACTCCGGTACTAGATGATCGTTATTTGAGGTTAAGAATTAGGCATACCACCGCTCGAAGGCTGCAAACGGATCTGTTGGCTGCTCGTAATGTCCGAATAAGCCTACAAACAGTTTGAAAGCAGGTATACGAGCCAGAGTGCCAGCTAGAGGTCCACGTCTTACCAGAGAACTTCGAGTAGCAAGATTGGAATATTCAAGATTGGTCCAATATTTTATTTACGGATGAATCAAGATTTTGTCTGTATTCATCAGATAGGCGTGTACCAGTTTATAGGCGACGTGGTGAACGGACGATCAGGTTAATTTTTGTCAAACCGAAAGATTTGGTGGTGGCTCTATCATGGTTTGGGGAGGAATTTCTTTCGAGGGTCGCACGGAGTTAGTACCAGTGATTGATGGAAGACTAAATGCTGACAGGTACATAACCAATATCCTAGAACCCCATGCCTACACGTAGCCCGGACCTTAACCCAATAGTGGTCTGGGACCATCTAGGATGGCAAGTTCAGCGATATCCGGCACCAATAAGAACACTAGATGATCTTCAAAATGTTCTTCTTAACTTCCGGGAAAACATGCCGCAAGGATACGTCCAGAACCTGTTTAGAAGCCTTCCAAGAGGAATAGAAGCTGTAATTAGAGCGAGGGGCGGCAACACACGCTATTAGAAATTCATTGGCTGGTTTTAGTTTAAGCACCGTCCATTTTTTTGTATAGATGTTTTGTACAATTTTTTTGATATTTTCTATGTTTTGGTAAATCAAACTTTTTGTCCTCTGTAGATTAAACTGATATAAAATAAATGTTGCAAGCGGCGAATCTATTGGTGTTTTATTTCGTAATAATAATAAAATTCGAAAAACGGGCAACACATTGAAAATATTTAAAAAATAATGAGTGATGCGGTAATTTTTGTGTGGTGTATATAAGAGTTTAAACTTTAATTTTTAATATAAGATGTTTAACACAGTTTTTCCAAAGCTCTTGGCGGTCTGCTGCTAGAACTTTCTTTACAAGTTCTACAACCTCTTTCTCAGTACTGGAGACTGATTACATTTTCGTAATTCTGATTTCACCCATATTAACTATATAGGGTTAAATATGCAATAGTAAAACAGTAAACAATTATTTGCTTGTTGGGCCTTTTTTTACGATATCTAACAGGAATAGAAATATATTTTTCAGACATAAATGCTAAAATTTCAGCTTTGTTACTACTGTTGGTAATGTTAGGTAAAAGTAAAATTTTCAAATAATTCTGCTGTCATATCTCCATGATAATCAGCCGCACAGTTTTTAATTTTTTTAGCAGATATTAATAAAGCATTAGACAAGAAACTGTCGTTGATTTCAGCGAGTAATATTATAATTCCTTTCCCTTTAGATTTAAACATTCAAAATAACTCGCAGTGTTTGTATATCTAAATATTTATTATTAAATGCATACCTGTCTTTATTCTTACTACATTGTTCAATTTCAATGTCTTCATTCGCCCTTGGTCTAAAGGACGCCATATTTCTATTTATTTAAAAAAATTTATGAATGAAATGAATCTCACCAACCCACGCCACTGCTTATCGCAGACTGTCTAGTAGGAATATTTCAAAGAAATTGTGTACATACGGCTTCGGCCAATAGAAATGCATTTATGTTTACGATTCATTCTTTTCTTCGGTAAACAGTGGAGATGATGCATTTTAACACACAATCATTAAGTCCACGTGGACTTTATAAATTAAATGAATCTCACTAAGAGACGCCACTGTATTTATGTTTACGATTCGATGTTTTCATTGGTAAACAGTGGAGATGATGAGTCCACGGGAACTGATGGTTTGTCCTCGAATAACTATCTTCTGCAAATGACGTATTTAACAGATACTTATAGATATTGTCCACGTCGCAATTCTTTCCTAGTAGGGTTTTCATGTCATTTAGAAAATTACATTGTTGTCTTTGAGAGGCGTAAACGTCTTATAGTAACTTCTCGGTTCGAAGTTGTTACTCATACATAATAAATATTCATGCGTAATTTTAATGTGACCTATTCTAGTTACTGCGACTTGTTTTGGGCGCATATTCGCGGCCATTTTTCAACACTTTTAGTTTTTGAAATGATCTTTGTTATTCAAATTGCCACTGAATACTTCTTATAATGTACAATCTCCTACAATTTATTTTGTAAATGTTTTTCCTGAAATTTCAATAAATTTATTTAGGGTGTAACTTATGTTCAAAAAAATCAATTTTAGGAAGTTTTTTTTTCTAAATCTAGAAAACTTGTAACTAATACCCCTTAATTCTAAAAGGAAATTATTATTTCCTCTGTTGCATTTCAATTAAATCTTCAAGTTATATCAAATTGTAGTTGAGATATCATAAGTTCAAAAATATCACATAGAATGGTATATTCTTATCAATCCTAATTGCCGATAACTTATTTTACAATTTTCATATTCCAATTTTCTAAAAAGTCACGTTTTCTGCTCTCAATTGAAATAAATAACATCCCAAAACACTGTGACCATGATTTTATTGGACGAAAAAGCAGTTTTTGCTTTCTTGGAAGCACGTTTCTCAAATGGAATCGAAAATGTTATGGAAATAGAAAATTCTGCGACTCTCTCTTATCTGTGACAGATTCGTAAGCTCATAACCATTGTACTTATTGACAAAACTCAATTTTTTCACTGACGTCGCAAATTTTGTGGTTGACAATCAGTGGCGTAACTAGACAAGGGAGAAGTGGACCCTCGGCCAAAATTTGCTTCACAAATTTCGGGAAACTGGCTTGAATGAATGTACTGCAGAAGCCTAATACTTAATAGAAAATAGTAGTTAAGAGATTCCAATGACTGTTAATTATGAAACTGTAGATAATCCTATTGATTCCGCTGAAAGTAGATTCAAATTTGATTATTTGATTATAATAGTTGCTGCACTCAATTTTGGATTTTTGTACGACATGAATAATTCAAAATGTTTGCCAAATATCGAGCTTTTGGAGTACTGTAATGATTCACATCTAGTACTTTAAAGACGGAGAAGGCAGACATCAAACCTCATGAGCTTTACGAAGAACCACAACTTTTAATGCATAATCTACCAAACTTCAGACGCTAGTCAGATGATTCAGTACATAATTACAAATACACTGAAAGATATCTATCTTAATGTTTACCTCAACAGAAAGACGTTTTACTAAGTTAAAAATTATGAAGAACTTCTTAAGAAACAATATGAAACAGGACTGACTATCTGTTTAGTAATATAATCGCAATCGAAGCAGATTTAGCAGCAAAATTAATCCTTATTAGATGACTAAAAAATTAAGTACTCAAGTTATAAAATAAAACCTTTTTTTACAATCTATATGCTTTTTAATTTTCTCCCACCACTAATTTATATTTTTTTCATTATCATGAGTATTTGTTAAGTAGATTTTGGGAACGAAAGAAAAGAGGCCTCGCTGATGCGACTTTGGTCACGTCTATATTAGCCCACGTTGATATTGATCACTTATGACTTTTTGGTCAATCTATACAACATATATTTCAACTTTGAAGACACCACGTTGTTTAGTATTTGTTTGGCAGTCATCAATATGTTATGTGATACAATACTTTTAATTGAAAGACATTAGCCTAATCAATATAGTAAAATATTGGGAAGCAAAGTTTAAACGAGACCGTACGATCTGCGAAGATCAACAAAGCAGTGGTTGACCAAATGACGTTGAAGAAATGTTGTTGTGAATTGTTTGGCAATGTTTCACAGAAATAAAATCGAATTTTTGCACCGTTTCCTAACCATGGATGAAAAGTGAGTCCATCACTTTATACCCGAAAGGCAAAGATCGTTCCCTCTGCAGGCAAGTTCATAGCGTCGGATTTTTGGGATGCACGTGGGATAATTTTCATTTACTAATGAAAAAGAAGAAACGGCGGGTATTATACGAACTCATTGCAACGTTTGAGCGAAGAAATCAAGCAATACCAGCCGCATTTGGCTAAGAAGAAAGTGTTGTTTCAGTAATACAATGGCCAAAACCTCATGCAAGAATTAGCCCCTTGGAAAAATAAATGAGCAAGGTAGAATGATAAATCCTATTAAAATATGCGAGAAAACCAAAATTCGGAACTATTAGAGGACTCAAAATTTAGCCTGGCACAAATTTAGAGAGACATGGTTTATTAAATCAACGTAAACAGTATTTAGGTTTAATGATTGAGTAGGGTCTTTTATAGGGGTAGATTCTACCCCGGCGCGGTTAACTCTAAAGATGGATTCTTCGATTATATGTTTTGATATGTTATGCAGAAGTTTAGTTTCTCGCAATTTCAACTCCGAGTGATTTTTGGTCTTTAACTACTGGACTAAAATGACGATTTCAATTTTTTGTACCAGTGTACATTGAAAGGTCGTCTTGTTACCCAATACCTTAGTTTCTTTTTGCATCACATCCATATTGTATACAACGATACGACGGTATATAATTATTATATTTGGATCAAGGTTATTTTAATTAATAATTTATGGAATTATTTACTAGATCAGATGTTAGCTGTCGGATCGTAACGATTTTTGTTTCTAAATTTTTACTGGTTTATTATTAGTAGGAGCATTATGAAAAACGTCAAGTAGATTTCACGAAGGAGCATCAATGTTTTTATTATTTACTATATATACTTTACATATTTATAAAAATGACGAAACACATCAAATTTCGAATCATTAATTGAAATACTTTAAAGTTACGATACAATCCTTATCTCCAACCTTCTTCCAACGACAGCTTTGACCCCCAATTTTTTAAATGGGGATTATAGGTTTGTGATACATCGTTTGAAAGGTTGCAAAGGAGATGTTGAACCGCGAACGTCTTGGCAACATCCTAATCATAAATAAAATTGTCTCTTAACCATATTAAACTACTCTGCGAATTTACTACTGATCAAAAGACTTGGAAAAATTGGCAAAAAGTCTCCAGCTTTCTTTGGGAGGGGTCTACATATTATTTTAGGTATAGGGGCAGAGATGCTAAAACTTCTGCCCAAACAATCCCGTTCTAAAGAAGAATGTTTATATTTTACAGATTTGACAAACTTTTATATACAATTTCATAAATATATTTTTTAGACGACGCCATCTGAAAGTTGTTCGTTCCGTATTCATTTACATATAGTTGAAGTTGCGTTTTGAGTGTTCCATGTAGTGAAAGTGACAGTTCCGTGCTGCAAAACACTTTCGGGACGCTCTGGAGTAGAAAACTTTAACTTAACCTTAAATGTGACTCTAGCCACTTCAATGTTGACAGTTGACAGTTTCCCATAACCTTAAATTTTTAATTTTCTGAAATTATTTGTTTTATCCGAAGTTTTGTCTAAATTAATGACTTAATAACAATGAATGATGATGAAAAAGAAAACATCAGTGATGAAGAGTTACTCGAATCTACGCCAGCTGATGTTTGTAATTCTCTACTATTTATTTTCTTTACTCAATTTTGGATCTTATGCGTCGTCTAAAAAATGTTGTGAACGCCGCGGCTGAAATACTATTTTGTTGGACGCGTCTGAAAAATGATAATGCGATACCAAATCGAGCTGCGATTGTTATAAAAAAAATAAGAAATAAAAGTTTTCTACATCCACCGCTTCCATCCAGCTCGCTTTATTTAAATCCCTTAGACTATGTTTGAGACATTGTACAACTTTTGGTTGAAAGCATACCAAAAAGACGTGATCTTTTCTCACCAAAATCAGCATCTACATATGAGATAATATATGTCTCCTGCAAGAGAAATTTTAAGGTTAGAAAGAGGTAAAAATCGCTGGGGACAAGATCTGGATGATAAATTGGGTGGTCCAGTAGTATCAATGTTTTTCAATTTTTTAAATGGGCCATAGTCATTCAAATCAAAAGCTTTATTTTGGACTGTTGTTCTAATAGAGAAAGATTAAATTTCAGATCTTTTTATATCAATTACGGTTAAAAAAGACAAAGCATGAGTGGGTTAAGTTATTTACCTGGTATACCTTGACAAATGAACATATTTATATGCAGATAATTATCTTTTATGTTCATGTTTATGCCTATATTAGAAAAACGACTTATCTAGGAATGTAAGTGGTTTTGTTTAGCAATTTATTTTGTTCTTTGTGTTGATTTGAATACACTAAGTAAAAACTATTCTAAAATATGCAAAAATAATAATAATAAACTACAATATGCGTACAATCTTAATATAGTCATTTTAGAAATGCAACAAAAATCCAAAGGTGCCCCGTGGTTACCAATTCATAGTTTATTTCGTATACACTGCGATCCAAAGGATCTACTGTGTCCCACCCAGCGTTTACAGCTGATCCATCAATCTCACTCCTTTTAAACAGTCTAGAATGTGGATTGGCTTAAACTGCCAGAGATCTTCGTCTTCTATTTCATACGCACCCAGGTGTAGTGCTCTGGAGTTTCACACTTCGAGAGAATGTGAATAGAGGTTTCGTCTTCTGTCGTTGTAGCGTCTTCAGGTGTTTATCGAAGCAACAGTGCCCCGATAGAACTCCTGGTATTCGTTCTTACTAAGATTGATACATTCAGCAGATCTACTCTGGTTATAGTTTCCCAGAAGAGTCTTTGCCTACCTCAGCCCTTGATGGTTGTCCCAATAATTGATTTTGCTCCTATCTACCTTCTTTTCCATTATACTGTAGCTAATACTACAGAAGGGTTCTGGTACCATGAAGGGCTTGTATGTCCCCGCTTTAGTCAGCTCATCAGCTATTTCATTTTCCTTCTTTTCCAGTGCAACGTATATTATAAGTCGCGAGGTACATTTTTTCAGAATTATTTCATAAATAAGCAGCATTCAAACTTTTTGGGATCTCTCTATCTCTTGATGTTGAATATAAATGCATCATTCTCATTCACTAACATTATCCATCAAACTTCCATATGAATAACAATAAATATAAAAAAAACTGTGAAAAGTAGAAGGTAAGCAAGTAGAGAAAGAAATTCCTAAACAATGGCAGAAGCAGCATGTGAAGGAATTAAAGAAGTTTCTGATTTGAAAACCTATACGTTGTCTAAATCAAACATATCAACAGGAGTTTTCTGTAAGTCTGGATTCAATTTCTGGGTTCTACAAAGAAAACGTGAAAGTTTGTTTAGAAGAAATAGCTTCTCGTGGACCAAAAAAATATTTCTTGTTTCGTTAAAATACCAAAGTACGGCGGTAGAACCTCAATATCCCAATAACAGCAATCCAAATATTTTAATCCAAAGACAATTTGTCACGACATTCGGCTTGTGCTTTGTGACGCAGATTTCGGAATTTTAGAAAATTAAAATCGATTTTCACGGCAATCTATACCCCAGAAGAGGATCTAAAACTGGAATGGTTAATATTCAAATCTCAAGCATTATTCACTATATTTTATAATTTTGATTCAGAAGTTTGTTTGCAGCTTGAGACATTTCTAATAGTTTTCTGCACAGACATGATCATATTGATGATGAATATTAGGTACAAACTCCAAATAGTCTAGTTGATATTCCTAAAGTGGTGTTCAAATAATCTTTCCACCATTTAATGATCTTCCCTTTGAAAGATTGGATGTAACATGTTTTCAATATTTTTTCTTACTTGTTTATTTTATTAATCATTTCATTACCGATGAAAATCATTGTTGAAATTTATTTTGTTGAAGAGGACCAGGCAGAACCAACGATTTCACTGTGTTTTTTACAAAAGTATACTTTCTAGGGTGATCCCAACCATTTGGGCATTACTGAACACAAGAATCATTGATGATATGTATTTGGTTTCAGAAGATCAATCAGTACCAGTAGTCATTTCACTGTGGTTTTTTTTATAAAAACGCACTGTTTAAGCTCATGCCTTACGTGTTTAACTAACCCTCCGGTCTATGTTATCTCTGTTTGAGACAGAAATTTCAAAGCTGCATGTTTTTTCCAATCCTTTGCTACGAAATTGGTAGTTCAACACTTTTCAGCTTGTAATGACTCGTTAAAGGATTCTGCAAAACGTAATGACATATCGATCGGAAAAATAGCCGGAGTATGTAACCAGTGGAAGGAATATTTAACATGTCATTGAAAAGAAAATATCTATAAGGCTGAGGAGTTAGCTCCGTTCTATAAGTGCCTTCACATTTAAAGGCGAAAAATGTCACGGAGCTAAACGAAGTGAAGAAGTTTGTAAATCTGACAGATTATCGGGAAATAAAAGAAACCTAGATTGAAAGGAGTCAAGACTTCACCTGTTTATTATATGATATAGGTAACCAAAGAATTCTTCAAAGAATGGTTGAGAAAAGTCAAAAAGCAAATGATAAAACAAAAAAATCGTACTTATTATTTTCTTATTTCTCAAAAGTACTTACCAAAACGTGCTATGCTAATACCACTCATAAATTTCAACCCTTATCTCAAGATATCGTACAATTTTGCAGTTAATCATATTCTCAAGTGTTTGTGAGAAAACAAATCTGAATTTTGTAACAATAAACAAGAAATTTAGACAGAGGACAGTGAAGTTGATATTGAGTTTAGACCTAGTTATAGCTTGTGCCCCATAAAACGACTGATTTAGAGTTAATTCAAATATTCGAAGATTTTATAAGGGTTGACGATGATGTGACTAATACTAGAGAATTCATAGAGGGGAATTGTGGGACTGACGACTACAAAAGTGAAGATGAAGCTGACCAAACACAAATTTTGGATAGAGAAAATTTCAAAAGACCTTTGAAGCTTTGGAGGCGTTCCACAATTTCTTTTAAGATCCATTAGTTGTTGAAAGGACTATATTTGATAAAATTTAGGAATCGGAGAAACGTATGTAGAATATTAGGTCATGAACGCGAAAGAATAAAATAGATTTCTCGAAATAAACTAATTTTATACTTTCGCGTTTTATAAAATCGAAAAATCAATCGATTTCGATGATACTTTTCTTTAAATCTGCGTCTTTACGGTAGATTTATAAAAAAAATGGGAATAAAAAAATGAAAACTTACATTGGTTAGGTTAAGTTAGGTTAGGGGGGTGTGTTAAAAATCCAGAACAATAGTCTGCTTTTCAAAACCCCCCCTCGCCCAACTTCCAATTCTCTTTAAAACTCAATCTTAGTAATATACCATTTTTTTAAAGGTGAAAATTTTCAATTTTTCAAAGTTAACTTTGAATATTGTACATTTGATTATTACAATAAGTGATTTTAGGAATGTTTTTGTTCATATAACTTTAATAATTACTTAATAAAAAAGGTGCAAACAATTATATGATATTATAAATCAACATTTTTGTATATTTTTTTTCTATTTTTTCGTTTTCTTTGTATAGATTATGAAAAAAAATTTAACCACTTCATTTGATTATTTGGAAAAAAATTATCAACAATTTTACGTGAATGAGTGAATTTTCAGGAACATTTGAAGCCCTGAAACCAATATAAGTTTTAATTTTTTTATTACCATAATTTTTTTCTCCGCCGTAATAACGAAGATTTAAAAAAAAATTCATCGAAATCGGACTATTTTTCGATTTTCTAGAACCAAAAAAACGAGGGGCCGCGGAAGTATAAAATTACATAAGTAAATTAAATATTTGCTTTATTTGTTAAATTAACAATCCAATAAATTATAATAGATCTTTGCAGGGGAGACAGTTTTCACTGTATTTTGTTTTCTTTTTGTAGACATCCTGTATTATTAAATGTTCTCCTTCACAGTATGTCCGATATTTTTGAATATGAATTTTTATTTCATAACAAAGCAAAGGAAATATTCAAAAGTAATTTATAGAGGAAAAAAACTAATTAGTTAAACAAAATATGGTCAAATGAAGGCCAATCTAAAGGCACAAATATACATAAACGTCAGTAACGTAACTGGTTTTTGAGTGATTAGTGGTTTATTCCAAGAACCTAAAATGAAATTCACGTCGATATAATAATGAGAACCCAGTAATTACTCAACCAAGGCATTAAAGCGACCTTCTTCTATAAGCACGTTTACACTCAATGCAATATTATTCGGAAATTAAAAAATTATAAAACAAAACAAATATATCTTTGTATAGTTCTGTAGCTTTGGAGTAATTGCCCAAAAACGTTAATTCACTCTATGGCGATTCCCGTTTGTTCATACTAATATTTTTAATCGAAGACCTAATTCCACTTATATTTCATAAAATAAAGGAAAAAACAATAATTGCAATAAATTTATCCTCATAATATCTTTATATTTACATAAATTGATAGAGAGGTTTCCAGAAAATGATCCAGAATCATTAATGATTAAGCTTACGTCTCTTGTGAACATCTAATTGTTAAAATGATGCTGCAAAAGGCAAATTCGTAGCTGCGGACGAACTCAACTGATGCTTTCTAATGAAGTTAAGTATCAAGATGTCTTACTTGGACAAGAATCTAGACAAAGTAAACTCCAATGCCACTGCGGCTGTATCAAAATCAAAGTCTAAGATAGTACAGTGCAAGGCTGCTCAACCTTTTGAAGAGTTCGGCCAAACGTTGGATTTATTCTAAACTCTAAATAAAAAAACAAAACTGAACTTAATTCCAGGGTAACTTGTTTATAAAATCAATGTGATTTCTGCCATAGTTTGTCTTTCAATAATTTACTTTTGTTTGGCTACAAATCCGACGTTGACAGTAACAACAAGTCCCAAATGTGTTGCTCAGTTAAGGATGTGCGGTATTTATTTTTTACATAATTAAGATCTGATAAAACCTTTTCACATGCAACTACTTAAAACCTGTAACGCCAGGTCAGTTATTGATGGAAATTCTCTGCAAAATCTTCTGAACAATTTTGAGCTTTCGAAGACAATTTGTTAGCAAAAAGGTTTTTCAACGTATCATTATTTTGCAGTTCAACAAGTTCTAATTGAATATTGGCAGGATAAGTAACTATTTCAGCCAAACTTATCATGAAAGGATTTATAAAAATTTGTACATTTTGT
Organism: Diorhabda carinulata; assembly: GCF_026250575.1. Classification (NCBI taxonomy): domain Eukaryota; kingdom Metazoa; phylum Arthropoda; class Insecta; order Coleoptera; family Chrysomelidae; genus Diorhabda; species Diorhabda carinulata. The sequence continues at coordinate 18,126,545 of NC_079472.1, forward strand.
TTTTTACTCTCGAAATCTTGAAATCTCTCAAATGATTGTGACAAGCGTTTAATTTTAGATTGGTATTTAGAGTAATTAACAGAAACAATATTGAGCTCCTCTTTCAAATGTTTAATTGTGGAGAAGAGATCAATAGTTTCTGTGGCCAAATTAATTGAAAAGAGATTCAATTTTGCTTTGAATCCCTGTTTGTATACCCACTACACTATAGTGGGTATACAAAACTATCATCAAACCCATGATCGTACAGACATTACTTGTTTGATTGCCAACAATTGCTCAGATAACAGAATTGAAACGTTAAACTGCTTGGGTATCAAAATGCCTAAGTCAACATGGCTAAAGACGAACCAAATGATTTATAACTAAATCAGTTAACTTTTGAAATGTCTATAATAGTACATTACGTAACAAGAGTTGTAAGTAACTCATTACGCACGAAGTGAAAAATTTCATGAGTGCGTAATGGGCTTACAACTCGCGTAACGTACTATACTTTTTGTACGCCCATTCATTTTCTTCCATTAAATAAAAAACATCGCAATTATTTAAACTTAATTATAATAGTTGTTAATAATAATTGAACAATAATTGTAAATTATTATTTATTATTATTTAATGGTGATGAACGGTTATTTATAATTGTAGTACTGATCGGTACATCAGAAGACGAAGATTGATAATTGGTAATTGCCTCCGAAATTCGTAACTCGTTGTCATTTTTATTTTTAAGAGATTGATTCACATAGTCTTCCGCTACTGTAGAAGATTGCCAGCCACCAAGTCTTTTTAATGATAGTATATAACATCCTGCATTAACTAACATGGTGGCTGATGATCTTCTGAAGCAATGGCCGGTATATCGCTTTGGTTCCGGCAGCTCAAGATATTCATCAATTTTACGTGATGTATTACCGATTATCTTTATCCCCACAAACTGTTTTATGCATTTTCCATTTCTGTAATTAAGAAATCTATACTTTTTTGATAGGTACTTTCGTACCTTTCTTTGGATTTTAGCGGTAACAAATTAAGTGTAGCAGATTGAGCTTTTTTTAAAAACTCCGGTGGATTTTTCATAATTTCATCACTACTATCAGACGTATTCGTAGATAAAGTTGAGAAAATGTTCGGATACAATCATATTTTCTTCAAGAAATTGATAATATAAATGACATGACATTTATTTTCATAGTATGCTACTTAAGAAATTGCATAATGTGCTGCCTACATTTAGGGGCATCACTCTTTCAATCCTAAATATATTTCGTTATTGCTAAAAGTTTTTATGTTTTTTAATTGACTAAATTTGTGTAAATGAACCAAATTAAGTCTTACGTGAATAAAAATTTAATTGTAATTTAATTAAACCAAAAAGTTTGAGTTTCAGTTTTCTTCTCAAAACTCACGTTTAGATCTCATTACTTGCATATTATTGTTAAATGTCATTTACAAGGAATGTTGACAGTGCGATTTTTGACGTTTACAGTCATGGGCGTACAAAAACGAAATTACACTAGTGATCGGTCTATCGGAAAGACACTGTCCCGTCAAATACCACCTTAAGAAGATAGGCATGGTAGAAAGTGAGAACTGTAGATTCTGTGAGCAAGTCGTAGTGATAGCGGAACGAATTTTTTGCAGATTTCGCAAGAAATTTATAAAAACATTGATAATTTTGACTCTTCTTCTCTTTTCGATCGTTTCTTACCTACTCCACGTTCAGAATTAGTTAAGGGCTCAATATTTTACAATCATTCACCAATTGAAATCAAATCTATATCGTCGTTTCCCGCATTTCACAAAAATTTGAGGTCATATTTACTGGAAAGTGCCTTCTATTCTGTAAACGATAATATTTTACTCCAGGTATGCTGCATAATGTTTTAATTGTCTTATTGTTCCATATGAAAAGTAGCCTTATCCATTTTTAGTGAAAATCGAGTTGGTGCTCTATAATTATTCTTCGTCCTAATACCTATGCTCCCTGCATCGCAAAACCAAACAAAACTCACCCTATCCTGTATTTTATATGGTTAAGATTGCCAGTCAAACACACATTTTCATTTCAAAAGACACCTTATCCAATTACTCAATCAAATTGCTTGACTCGGCACACGTGATTAGAAACTTTTTGTGCGATTCTGTGTTATTCATATTTTTCCATCAATATTGTTTGGTTTCCTGACGAGTAAACACTTTTTTTTGTAATATTTTAAGAGCAATTTAAAGGTTTTCTTGGATAGAAATTCAATTGATCAACTAATGTGCAAAAATGGATATTAATGTGGTACTTGCTGACCCAAAAAAAAACACGAAGAAACCCAAGTGAGCCTAAAAAATTTTTAGAATGTACAATGAACTGATGCGTGTTCAAAATTCATTGAGCTGACAGAAAAAATCAAAATTAAGAAGTCTCAAGAAAACAAAGTAAGGCTTATGATGGAAAAGCGAGTGCACAAAATGAGATTGATCAGGTACTTTGATCAATCCCAAAGTACCTGATCAATCGGCATATTATAGTCGCCAACTTTAGACAATGTTTTTATATACACTTGGATGTCAAACGAGTTTCCCAAAGGATCTAACCAAATCTGCTTTGCTGTTGCTGTTTTCGACTGTTTAAGTGGAATGGATTTAACAGGTTACTCTACAGTAAGGTTTTGTGCCGAAGGTTGTGGCTGGCAAAACAAAAATGTTGCGCCTAAAAACATAAAGGAAATTCAAGTGATTTTTCCTGTTCCAGGACATTCCTGTTTGCCTCCGTCGATCGAGTATTTGGAAGTATTGAGAAAATCCTTAAAAAAGAGGCGACTATAGTAGAGATTTTGGTACATGGTACAGTTAAAAGTTAAGGACAATATTGCAGAGTATTGAATTTCAAATCGGAGCCTGAAAATTACTTTAAAAACGCGGCGTCTTGGCATTTTAAGTTCTCCGAGGCAAAAAGGTTCGTCGTAACCAAAAATATAATAATATATTAGTAAGGGGTGAAATATTTTACAACTCAGACACTGCTGTTTCCAAATATATCTCAAAAAGAGGAAAAATCTTTCAATTTTTGGTCCTATGATTATACAAAAAGGAGTACCCGTCAAGCCTGAAAAGTTACATGATCTTCAAAAGGTTGTATCGAAACATTTTGGCAAAGAATGGGTCGGCAAACAGGAACTATCGTTTTGCAAAAACCTTTTAAGCCCTGAGGTGGCTAATGAAGTAGTTGGTGCTTGTGACGACAAAAAAATGTGATAAACAGTGAAAATGGAGAGCTTATTTAATTATAATTTTCATTTTATTTTGCTTATAGAGTTTAGTTAATATGTTTGCTTTTTTGTATTTTGTTTAAATTTCAATAAAAAAATTGTAATTTGTGGTCCTTAGTTTGATCAATAACTAATTTATGCGAAAAAAAAAACGTTTCAAAATTCTCCTTATTTACAAAGACATTTCAAAACTCGCCTTATCCATAATTAAAATTAAAATCATTAAAGAAAAAATATTTCAAAGTAGCAAAGCACAAGAGTTGCTAGGTGTTCATTGAGGTATATAAAAAATATCGATAACAAATCTTTAATAATAAGAACGTAAACAGTTTTTTCTCATTTTCTCAAAATCGCTTTACATTGATAAGGCGAGTTTTGTTATGGAACGCCTCAATTATTACCTATAATTTTGTTATTCATTGTGGTTTTTTTCTATAAAAATTTTATTTCATTTGTATCTTTAGTTATTTGTATGTTTGTTTTTAAGTTTTTACAAGCTTTCGTCTACAAATTGTAACAATGTTTTGACAATATATCGATACGAGATTGGGAAACTTCTTTTTAATTCACATAAAATATCGACGTGAAATTTCGAAAAAATAATTGAATTATCTAATTGTCCTTGTCAACTTTGATGATATATTAATTGTTTAGGAGCGTAAAACAAGTAGATGTCATTCATCAATTCATTTATTAAAAAAAAAAGTCTTTATTTATACATAAGGTGACACACGTATGAAACTTGTTTATCTAATTTACAACTAAACGTTATTGATTCAACCTTGTACTTTGGAAATACATGTAAAGATTCGACAAATAATTAATGATTCGTAATGTGTTCAAAGGTATTAAAAATTTTAAAATGCTTTTATAATAACCAACTTAATGATCAATGAGTAGAAATTTTCTTTGTTATACGCTGTTAATCTTCAAATATTTTTTTTAAATCACCAAAGACGTATCGTTCGACATTTGATTCAGTGCGACCTGACTTTATGTCTCTAAGTAGTAATCATGTCTTTTAAATATTAAGAATATTGTATAGCTTCATATTAATAATAAAAATATGTTAATAATACCGATCATCAAATAGAGAAAATTTTATCACAGATGTTCTCATTTTGTAAAAACATAATCGACTTACAAATCTAGATAAGAATTGTACAGTACTTAATTTAACAAGCGAAGGTAATTTCAGTAAAATTAGATAGAAATATGAATTTGGACACTCAAAGTTTTATTTGTAATTTAAAAACTAAAGTGAAAGTTACATAGCACTTTTTGAGGCTCAATAAACTCATAGAGCTCTAAAATCTTTGACAGAAACAATTGTTTAGACAATTTTTTGTTTTTTCTTGTTTTTGTTGCCATAATATAGACACAATACAGTATTTATAACAGAAAAATCATACTGGGGTATAGCTTCTTAACTTCGTAGCTATGACAATTATGAAATTGCGACTAATCAAGTATTTCCCCGTTGGTCCTCATTTATAGAGTGAGAAGAAAATGGTTTATCGTCAAAAACTAAAAAACAAACATAAAAATAACTAAATAAAGATACAAATAAAATAATTAATAGAATAGCAGTCGTATTAGGAATGCGGGAAAAGCTGACATTGATTTGATTTCAATTGGCAAGTGATTGTGCATTTTTTTTCATTGTAAAATATTGAGCCCTTAACTAATTCTGAGCGTGGAGCAGGTAGGTAAAGGTCGTGCTCTGCCTTCATAAGTGCATAGCAACGATCGTTCTGAAATTGGAGAATCGTACTTACGAATTAGGCAAACAGATTAAATGATGAATAAGAAAGGAAGAGTCAGAATTTTTAATCTTTTAAAGAACTTCCTGCAGTGAGCCCTGCTGTTTAGTCTGAGTAAATATCTAACACCCAAGAAAGGAAGGGCACATCGGAGATTCGACTCAATAAGGGCATAATAAACCGTGAAAGAGGTGGATAAGTTCAATTCTTTGGAAACGCAAAACAGGAGGAACTTCTATTTCAAGGAATTGTCCACAACAAGCTCGAAGAATTTTACAGATTGAACGACATCCATGGTGGTGTTGCAATGGGCTGCAATGATAAAACTTTGGTTTTAGAAACGTTGAGACAGAGAAGATTAAAATCGCACCATGATTTAAGGGTGATTAGGTCACTAGATATGGTTCTATGAAGTGCCATAATACATATACTACAATACAATTATTCTAAATCACTAACATCATATCCATCTATCTCAGAAACGATTTCAAGTCTATTTAAAACTAGTACATGTTGCATATATTGGTTTTTAACTCTTTTCTCGTGTTTTATGGCATTTCTCTAATTCTCGGTGGTAATATCAGTACCACAACGGAGGAGGAATTTTTGGTAAAACACCCTATTTACCTTCATTATTTTGTCAGTATCATTCGATTTAGTAACCGGCTTTATTTAAGAATTCCAAGCGATTAATTTTTTGTTTGTTTATCTATACTTTTGAATGATTAACTGATTCTAAAAATTGAATATTGTATTGCGGATCTGCACAAGTTATATGTTCATTGGATAAGGATCATTTAAAAAAAAATAAAGAGTTACTCAAAAGCAAGAATATTAGTAAAAAGTAGATAAAACGTTAATAATGCTAGCGATTGCGTACGCCATGGAAACAAAAGTCATAAATAAAAAGAAAGTGGAAGATCTAAAGATAATGGAGAGAAAAATATTGAGAACTACACTCGAATCAAATATTACAAGAGATGGAGAAAGGAGATTAAAGAAAAATGAAGAAATAAAAGAACTTTGAGAAGAAAATATATAAATATATAAAAGCCCGGACACATCATGAGAAGGACACCTACAGAAATGGTGAGGAGAATAACAAACACAATGGATGGTTAAGACCAAGAAATACCTGGAGAAACCAATTTGAAGAAGATTCCAGAGTCTTAGAAATATGCAGAAACAGAGAAGATTCTATTAAATAAGTGAGGCTTCGGGGATTACGCAAATGTGTAATTTCGTAACAATATTTCTTTGGAGCAACAGTTTTGATTCTCGAAATTGATTGATTAATCTGTGTATTAATTTCACCTTCTTATTCTTCTTTGACCTCAATGATTTAATTTTTTATTCAACATTGTTGCGTAATTTTACAATAGTTAAAAATTAATATAAAAGAAAGTAGTGTAGTTAACAATAAATTTTGTAAATAAGTATTTGAATGCATGAAGTCAAATTTTTAAATATGTTAGAAAAGCTTCTGTAGCATTATATTTATTTCTTCTAGGGCGATATTGATACAATGGAACGACCAAGTGATATTGAATTGCGTAGAAGGCAGTTTAAAACACAACCGTCCACTCTACATTCCAGAAGACAACAAGCTGTATGTGTAAGAAGAGCTGTCAAAAGATATGGTACTAAAAACAACCCTTACGTTGTATTGGATAATCTTAACATGACCGTACCCAAGGGATGTATGTAAGTATAATGAGAAAAGTAACAGAAAATCTATTACGAAGATATGCTTAATACCCTTGGTGATCAAAGTCCTTTGTATGCGACCCTGAAACATTGGACTGCAATCTTCAAAAGAGGTAAATTTTCCATTGAAGATAATGACCAATCGGGAAGGCCAGTTTCCGTGTTAGTCCCCGAAAATATCGATGAAGTTCATGACATGACTTTATCAGACTGTCGAATTGGGCTAAAACGGGTATCTGAAGCACTGAATATTTCATACGAACGCGTTCACCATATAGTTTACGTCAATTTGGACATGAGAAAAATTGCTGCAAGATGGATCCTCAAATGTTTGACTGACCAACAGCGTGCAAGGGTAGAAGCATCGCGTTCGATCTGTGCTCAATTTGAAAACGATGTAGACTTCTTAAGCCGAATTGTTACTATGGATGAGACTTGGGTATATTTCTACAATCCAGAATCAAAGCAACAATCGATGGAATGGCGACACTTTGGTTCTCCAAGACCTAAGAAGTTTCGGGTCCAAAAATCTGCCGGTTCTTGCTTCAGTTTTTTGGGATTGCCATGGAGTAATCATGATTGAATTTTTGGATGAGGGTAGAACAATAACTGGAGATTACTATTCGACATTACTGACCACTCTACGGGAAAAAATTGAAGAGAAAAGACGCGGAAAGCTATCCAAAGGTGTTTTGTTTTTGCAGGACAACGCCCCTACACACAAATCTCATGTTGCCATGTAAAAAATTCGTGATTTAGAGTTTGTATTACTAGAACACCCCCCTTATTCACCCGATTTGGCTCCTATCGACTATAATCTCTTTCCTCAACTGAAAAAAAGTTTAAAAGGTCGTAGAAGATAATAAAAGTTATGGAGGTCTGGTTTGCAGAGTAAGAAGAAACATTTTTTTTTGAAAGGACTAGAGACGTTGCAGGTTCGCTGTAATAAATGCATCCATTCATTTCTTACAATTTTCAACCCAAGGGAAAGTAACTTGACCTCGTAAGCGTTTGGTATTATTTATTTAAAAAATCTTTAAGAATCGTCTTGCATTTCCAAACTTTCAAACTGAGGATCTTTATGGATCTGTGGATCTTCTTTTAATATATCTTCTGTAATATTTGGAAATTTTATTTACAAATATCGAATAGAATCACCATTCTAACTCTCAGTAACATTATCCTTTGAACCAGTTGATTTTCAATGTTTGTATAAATATAATTTTTGTACTTCTTTTCTTGATAAATCCTCTTGACAGCGCCAATTTGCTTAATTATATCACTTATAATAGGAATATCAAAATCTGTATCTGTATAATGCAGCTTTTTTAACGTAATAATGACCATTTAATCTATTTTCGAAATACTGATATGTCTGTCCTATGTAAACAACGTCACAATCTCTACAAGGTACTTTATATCTTATATAACTTCTTTTGTTTTTGTGTGTATGGGTCCTTCATATATTCTATTATTTTTTCAAGATATGGTTTATTGGGGGCGAGTGGATGTGGGAAAACGACATTATTAAATTGTATTGTTGGAAGGAAAAGGCTTAATTCAGGAGAACTGTGGGTACTCGGTGGTACGCCTGGTTCTCGAGGTAGTGGAGTACCAGGACCCAGAGTAGGATATATGCCTCAGGTAATATATTTCAATTATTTCTAAATGTACATTTCTTATTATTTTTCGAAAATTTCTATTTATTGGAGTTTCGTATGTAAAAAAATAGACAATTCGATCTAATCTATATCATTCATTATACTTAACCTCAAAATTTGTTCCCATTCGCGATATATACGTCAACGTCAAATTAAACCTCAAAATTTTTGTCCCCACGATTTGTATTAAGCCAAAGAGTCGAAAAACACATTATGTACATATTAATAAAAAATACTCTGAAATTAATCCCTGCCAGTTTATACCCCCTGAACAATATATCTCAAAGATCGCTCCCAAAAACTCCTGGAGTGAAACTCGCAATTTAAAAGTTAATTTTTGGCCGAGAAACTTTGGGTTACTTTGATATTAAAAAAGATAAAATCGGCGAATTTTAGCGAAATTAGAAATTACTTGGTTCACTCAGGGTGCCAAAACTATAAAAATATCTCTTTAGTTGACGCTAGATTCAGAATTCAAAGACTTGAAAATGAAAAGTGTCAAAAAAATGTGTTTTGGTCCATCGGCAGAAGCTGCCGTGTAGATTTTCGTCTTTCAAGGGGTAGCGAAATCCTTATTTGGTGATCTAATCTAGACGCCACCATCTATAAGGATGAACTCGCGGGTGGATGAAAAACACTAAAATACTTCTGTTAGCAAAACAATTTTCGACTTTTACATTTTTGGACATTAATAGGTGAAGGGCCGTCCTCAAAAACTAATCCGTGGTATACTACTGGACTTAGCTTACCTATTTATGGCCAAAAATGTGAAAACTTTGCTAACAGAAGGTGTTTTAGTATTTTTCGTGCAGCAGCGAGTTCATCAGCTCCGAAAGGACCCTAAATTCGACCTGGCTTTTAGTCTAATAGAATAATACTCCTAGAAGGCAGGTAGAGTCAAAAGTACTTCACGGAGAAAGCGAGAAAGGTTTGGATGAAATTACGCTTACCAATGAGAAAATTATTAAATCTTAAATGGGATCTTCTGAAATAGAATCCACGTGACTCATATTTTGTACCTCATACTAGGCAACTGGCAACACAATACTAAAAACCATAAGTTAACCATACTCCAGGTTACTCCCTAGGGTTTAAGTGCGTGTTCCCTTCTTTTCTAATTCCATGGATATAGAAAGGAGCGAACCGTTAGACATCAACGACATCCCTAATTTTATTATTGATAATAGTTGTTTTCGAAATATATTTTGATTGATTTAACTAATCCTAACGATTAAATGATTAAGAAAATTTGAGTTATTTCAAAGTTTTTTAATCTTTTAAAAATGGATAAAAATTAAGTTGGAATATCCCATTTTATTACCACGAACAAATCAATGGCAATGGTAAAGTTCATTCACCTACAACACGCAAAGAACTTGTGGAATATTATATATTTAATCGAGATTAGGTTTATTGAGATGGGTATTTTCCATTCGACCAATAAACGTAATAAATATCATTTGGGTCTAAAGGTATTATGGATGACGTCAAATTTATATTAGGATTATAAACAAGATTTAAAAACATTGAAAACTTTACTTTTTATAATTTATTTTTTCAGTTTTAATTAATTTTGTTTACGTGATGAATTCTACGAATTTATGATTCATAAAAAGTTTTTGTTTGACGAAATTTAGTGACAATAAAAATTTATATCAGTAAAATTTGAAATTTCGACTGAAATGTTCATTTACGTATTTCTGAACTAAAACAACAATTAATTCTTTGCTAGTTGGTATAATTGATTATTCAAACTCACTCTTAGCATATTACTCACGTGATGAAGTTTATTATCACGAGCGGAATAAATCGAAGAGCGAATAATAACACATAATACACGAGTAGGATACTATTCTTTATCCACGACTATTAAATATGACTTGCACCCATTACCATCATATATTAGAGCAACCTTTCTGAGAAAATTTACCCCAGTGATGGTAATATTTCCAAAAATTTCTTAGACCAATTAGTAGATGAAAATTGACGTTTCGAATTTTCAAAATATGATATTGACACTGATAATTTGCGTATCAATACTAAAAAATTAATTTTTCTGTAGTCTTTACATCTCAAATATTAAATTATTTGTAGTTTTATTAGAATTTACAAAATAGAGGTATAAATTCTACTTAAATTATTTAGGTCTTTTTTTCTATTTAGCTTTTTCGTTTTTATGAATGCAAACCATTTCTAAAAATTCTCGTTTTTGGTATTAGATTTCGTTTCAATAATTTTTGAATCTTTATAATTGAATTTATGTTTTTTTGATATTTCTTGGTTCGTATTGATGACTTCTTAATCTATTTTCTAAATACTGAGATGTCTGCCCTATATAGACAGCGTCTCAATTAATACAAGGCATTTGATATATAATATTACTTCTTTGGTTTTTTGGTGTTTTAGATTTAAATTTTTTAAAATATCAGAAAGTAGAGATTTCAACGAACAAAAATTTTTGCGACTATTTAAGAAAACCTGATATTTCAGCAGAAGAATTCTCGATTGAAAATAAGCGTGCTTTCTCGATATTAAATCAAAATAGAATTAAAAAATTAATAATTCAAATCAAATTATTGTATTTGAAACAACAAAAAGTATTTTTCCACCAAATTTCCTGAAAAAATAATATTTTTTGTAAAAGATGGAAAATTTATTTTTATTAATTAATCACATTGAGGTTATGTGAAAAAAGTTTGAATACAAAATATTTAGATCTTTTCATTACGAAATGAAACTAAACCGTTTTTCGCCCTTAAATTGTTTTTCGTTTCCATTATATTCTCCTCATTTTAGATCCTGTTTTAAGATTCAAAATAATAAATGAAATGTTTTTTAGGAGATAGCCCTCTATGGCGAGTTCACCATCAGGGAAACCTTCAAGTACTTCGGTTGGATATCGAACATGACGACAGAAGAAGTGGAATCGAAAGTGGATTTTTTCGTCAACTTCTTGATGTTACCCGATGCAGATAGACAAGTCAAAAATCTCAGTGGAGGTCAACAACGGCGGGTATCTTTAGCCGCGACTCTATTACACGAACCCGAATTATTAATTTTAGACGAGCCTACTGTAGGAGTGGATCCTTTGTTGAGGACGAACATTTGGAATCACTTGGTGGAAATTACAAAATTCGGAAGGACGACTGTGATTATAACTACGCATTATATCGATGAGACCAGACAAGCGCACTTGGTAAGAGATTTTTGAAAATTACGGTCCATTATAACGAACTTTATATATCCTTATTAGACGAGGTAAACAGGGGAATCACCCTGTATATATTATAGTATATTCCTAACCACTTTTTTAGGATACGTTTTACCCTAAGGATAAGGGTAAATAACAAAATTTTTAAAAATGTTTTCGGCTCCCACTTTGAATAAATTATCAATGGGATGAGGTGGTTATTCATTAGATAACTATTCCGTGACATCAATTTGCCTACTCCACAAAACGAATCATCCTTTTTTGGTTAATTTCAAGGAATTATATTATAATAATTATAATAAATAAAAAAATCGGCCCTTACCTTTCAAAATTCACCTATTTTAATATTTTTGTGAAAAGTTTGCAAAATAATTAATTTGTTTCATATTTTATTCGTGTTCCGGGACTTGATGCATAAAATTCGGAAGTAGATGACGTGGGAATAGTATTGTGAGTTATAGGGCTTTAAAGTTTCGAAATCGGAACTTATATTTAAGTATATTTTCTAAATTATACATTCGAACATTATGAATTTTTAATGGACTTTTACAGGGACCTGTACAATCTGGAGATAGTGATAAAGAATTTCTCAATCGATTGTTTTAACAAGAAGATACTCTTTGTTTAACTCGATAAAATTTATGGTTTAGGAGATATATAGATTTCTAGATCGTTCGCCATAAAGAAACATTCTGAAAAAAATTATCATAAATTGTAATTATCTGTTGAAAATACTTTTAGGAGGTATTAAAACACAATCAAATATTTCCAATTGAGTTGAATACTGTCGAACAACGTGTTATTTATATAAGGAAAAAATTGAATTGTAGAGAAATTCAGTTGGTTAGCTTACAAATTATCAAATAAAAAAACTATAATAAATGTTTGAGGCTCTTTCACACATTTCCAGAGTCTAAAGAGGATATTTCAAGATTGCATATACTTTTAAGATATCCCAAAAAAAAAATGAATCAATTGTATTTAATTCAGGGGAACGTGGTGGCCATGCATATCGGCATCCCCGACCAATCCATCTTTTAGGAAAAATGTTATTAAGATGATTTTTTACATCAGTTAAGAAAAGGAGAGGGGCTCAATCGTGTATTAACCATATATTTCTGTAAAGGTTTAGAGGAATATCACATAACAAGGGTGGGAAATAATTTTTACAAAATTCTAAGTATCGCTGACTATTGAGGTTATTATGAAAAAAAAAAAATTGGACTCGCTATTCCTGTCCAGACATTAACACAAAATCCATGTTGATTCTTTGTTTGAATTGTATAGTGAGGATTTTCATCAACCCATAAATGTAAATTTTAATTAGTAAACAAGACTATTCCAACAAATTTATTATCAACTCGTTTCTCCAGAACACATATGGAACACCGGTTAACACGTTGAGCCCCAACCAAACTTGATAAACTTTCTCTTAGGATCAAAAATTTTTAAAGCTTCATATTGAATACGGTCCATCCTTAAGATGTTGCTTCATATAATGTACACCCATAGTCCAAGATGGAACGAATATAAGCCTTATAGAATGTATGCGCATTTGCTTCCCATTTTCTTTTGGAAACTACTTTTAACAGATTCATACCTTTTCCGCATTATTTTTAATATAATTGATATGGTTGGTCCATAGTAATTTTTTATCTAAGACATTGCCTAAATATTTGAATTCGTCGACGAATGGAATCGTGAAATCAGCAAGGAAAGAAGCTCTAGGAGTCCTAACTCGTTATCGAGTGAAACAATGGAGTTGATCATGCCAAAAAATCGGATGGAGGTGTAGAGTGATGTTTCTATGACCCAGTACGGTTTATCCAAAGGCCATTAGGCCGAGGAGAAGGTTTGGAATAAAATACATCGTGCGGTCCATATAACCACTCCGGGCTGTAGAAAAAGTTCATTTGCGGGCCTATGGACCGCAACGGGGATTAACGTGTTAATACAAGGAACGAAATTATCGATAAAATAAACTTCCATTGTGACGCTATAAGGAAGAATCTTGAAATTCTCATCCAAGTTCAAAGTTATAAGCTAACCAACAAAATTTTTGTACAAGTCAACTCGATGTTCGACAATACGCAATTCAATTAAAATTATTTGATTGTGTTTTAAAGCCTCCTGTAAATATTTTCAATAAATAATTTCAATTTATGATGATTTTCATCAGAATGTCTCTTTAAGGCGAACGGTTCCCTTGGAATGTACAGCTTTCTAAAAACCTAAATATCTCCTTTACTTGAAATTTTATCGAGTTAAACAAAAAGTATATTTTTGTTAAATAATCGATTGAAACATTCATTTTTGCTACCTTTAAATTGTACGGGTTGTTTCTGTAAAAATTGTTAACCATTGGACATAAGCCTTCAGACCTTCAGACCCATGGCCTTCAGATAGTAGTGTAGAATAATTTATTCCGTCAAACACACTTGATCTATTAAAAATCCATTCTGATAATATACTCAAATATAAATTCTGATTTCGCAACTTCCAAAGCCTATAACTCAGAAACGAGGAATCGTATGAGAAATTTTTGTTTGTCGCCGTATTATTTTCACTTCATCTACTCACTCTCTGTATAAGAAAACTTCCTTGAAATGTAAACAACTTAAGTATCAATCCAACATAAATTATTAATAAAAATAGAAGTTTTTAATGATTATATATATTAATCATAAAATAGTTTATATTAAATTCATTAAACGAGGGTTGTCTGAAAAGTTTCTAACTTCAACCTGAAGATGCCACCACTTATCAATATTTGTTTCAAAAATCCTCTAATTTTCATGGGAATAAGAAAAAAAATTATCGAGATTGTCTTTAGATATTTGTTTTTGGAAAGGAATATGCTTACATAAAGAGAAGTTAGGGTAGATAGAGCAGTTAGAGCAGATATAAAGAAAAGAACAAGCGCGAACGTTCTAATGCCGTAAGCTGCAATTGCGCTACCAATTGGTATTTACCAGATCTGGCCTCCTAACCTCAAAGTTTCTTTTGCAGGAGAGATATTTTAATCAGACGCATACATAATCGCCTATGTTGAGGAAATAGGCGCATCCTTAGACTTGAAAGAAGACTATGATTATGGAGACACAAATCTTTTTTCTTGTTTTTAGACAACTCTCTTATACTATATCTCAAACCGCCAATATTATAATAAATACCTATTTGCCTCCTTAATTGATATCTTCATCTCAAATTTGCTAGACTTAGACCAAAACTATGAGAATTTAACAAAAATTCAGTTATTTATATACAAATGATTAAAACAATGTACTAATAAAAAATTTATTATAATGATTACTAGCTCTTGGCGTTAATTATATCAACAAATTCTGGTTTCAGGGAAGCTCCACCAACCAGAAATCCATCGATATCAGGTTGACTAGCTAATTTTTTACAATTTTTCGCTGTAACTGATCCACCATATTGGATCCTAACACCTAGAACATGTTTAATTATAAAAGAAAATGTTATCTGTGAACCTAAATCATCCGTTAGCAAAGATTTTGACTGAAATTAAGACTACCAATCACAAATTTTTATCCACCCTATAGTTTCCGAGATACATAACAAATAACAACAATACAATCGATTTTGAAATTTATATATTTTAAATTTTGGCATTATCTATAATAATTTCGATAAATAATCTTCCAAGGATCTGCTTTCTGACTTCCGGTCCACTCGATTGGATTGAGGTCTGGCGACTGTGGTGGCCAAACCATTACTGTCAATGCATTTTTCCTTTACAATTCTTTCAAATACTCTTTGCACAGCTTCGAGGAATTCTTGGGGTCGTTGTCATGCTGCAAGATAAATTTGTTGCCGATCAGGCGCTGGCCAGATCGTACTACATTTTCCTTCAATATTTTTTAGTTTTCTTTCTCCAAAATAGCTTCAATTTTTATCAGATCTCTGGTCATCTGTCTTCCAAAACATCTCCAAAACCATCACCGAGCTTCCGCCTTGTTTTACAGTCGAAATTATACACGGATCTCACATGTTCTCTATCTTCAAACCTCTTGGTGGATGCATATTTTTTCACGTGGTAATCCACGGTACGTCGAAGTATTTCTAATTCGGTGGAGTACTTTTCTCTAGACCATGAATTTTGCGATTAATGTATGAGTTTCATCCGATAGATTCAAATATGAATTCACGAAAACGAAAATAATTCACAAAAAGATGTCTTATCTTAAAATTATAAACTACAGCACGTTCTTGCGTCTCATAGGGAGTACTGGGCTATTTGAGATAAACCGTTGGCTCTTACGGAAAGGTTTAATTTGAATTCAAAAATTATTTAAAAAATCCCAAGGTCCTATTTCCGATAATTAAGCGGGTGCGTCTCGGCACGCTTTCCGTCAGTGGTAAAGGGATCAGTTCACCTGTGTAACAGGTAGCTTAACTTTGTGACTTGTAACTAATTCGTTGTTAGTTCCAAGACCGAGAAATTAAACTAACAATAAAAAAATCATTTTTAAAAAATGTAATTGTGAAATATTAAAATTAAATATTTTTAATTAGAAAATATGTCAATTTATGTTAACGATTTAGTTATTTAGTTGTCATATTTGTTTTTCAGCATGATTTTATTTATATACAAGTGGAATTTAAAAATTAATAGCTATAACAAAAGTAAAATCTACGAAAAATGTGTTTCATTTACCTGAAATTCAAATTAAAAAAAGACACAATTTCACTTGTCCGATTTTAAAACGGTAAACGGCGTATTATACACTATTTCTTCAAGAATCATGGGAGTACAAAGCTGAGTCCTTTGGTTGTAGCGGATAGTTTGGTGTCGAGTTGTAAAGTGAAGGAAAACGAGCGTGACGGCACGCACACCGTCAGTGGATAAGGAATTGAAGAGCGTGCCGGCACGCTCTCCGTATTGAATTGGTTAAACAAACAAATCAACCGGTACTTGCAAGTTTCAACTTGTCGTACTCACCCACAAAATATAAACACGCTCTCGTATAAAATAAACGAATAATTAACATTATTATTTTTGATGTATAGGACAACAATATATTATTTCGAGATTTACTGAATGGATTATGGGGTGGCAAAAACTTGTGACCACTAGTGAGTGTTGTAGATAAATAGTTGTGATATTCAAATGAGGAAATTTACCTTCAGCTACATTAAAGGATATACAGTCTTTGAAGAAGCATCTGATATTTTCATGTACAGTTTGAGCCTGTTCGGGAGTAGCAGTTTTGCCTGTACCAATGGCCCATACTGGCTCATATGCTAATATTACATTCGTCCAGTTACCCTTCAACTGAGATTCTATAGCGTTGATTTGTTTAATTACAACAGCCATAGTTTTACCGGCTTCTCGTTCGGCCAGAGTTTCCCCAACGCACGCTACCACTTGTAAACCACTTTTCTTTGCCAATGCTACCTTGAAAAGTTCCCTGCACGTCATTTAGGGATCTCTACATTTCAATAATTAAAATACAAACTATTTAACGATCGTTTAAATCTTATAATAAACGTTTTTCAATTTATAGCTGAGTTGTCTGTTTAAAATCATACTTCCTTCTTATTACCTTGGCTGCAATGAGTTCATCAGTTTCGTTAAAAATGTGTCTTCTTTCTGAATGTCCCAAAATGACCCATTGGACCCCGATGTCTGTTAACATCAATGGGGAAACTTCTCCTGTAAACGCTCCTTTTTCCTCCTTGTAACAATTCTGAGCGGCTAGCTGTATATTACTGGGTATGTTACATTTCACAAGATCTATGTAAAAATTTTGATTAAAGGTTGATTTTCGTTACGAAGAAATTGTGAAATCAATGGTTAATGTTATTATAAAGTTATTGCGGAATGCGGAAAAAGATTATAACGATTTGATTTCAATTGGCAAATGATTATATATTTTTTCGGATTGTAAAGATCGAGCCCTTAACTAATTCTGAACGTGGAGTAGATAGGTCCACGTTCCTTAGTGGATAGCTGTTCAACGATCTTTCTGAAATTGGAGAAGTGTGCTTACGAATTAGGCAAACAGATTCAAAGATAAATAAGGAAGAGTCAGAATATTTAATATTTTAAAGAAGACCCTGCAGTGTGCCTTGCAGTTTAGTGCGAGTAAATATCTAACACCCTAGAAGGGAAGGGCATATCGGAGATTCGACTCAATAAGGGCATAATAAACCGTGAAAGAGGTGGATAAGTTCAGTTCTTTAGAAACTGATCTAAGCGCCAAAACAGGAGGAACTTGAATTTTTTAGATAAGGCGGCAAAATGTAACTCCCATATCAAGGAATTGTACACAACAAGTCCTAAGAGTTTTATAGATTCAACGATTATTTTATATGATAAAACTTTTAGAAACGTTGAGACAGAGAAGATTAGAATCGCACCATGATTTAAGGGTCTAGTGATTAGGTCACTAGATATGGTCCAGTGGACATATTTTAACACTGATGTCTAGATAGGCGATGTCGTTTATAAACAAAATAGGGCCTAGTACTGAGCCTTGGGGCACTCCACATTCCATTATATGATTATTACTATCGAAAGCCTTGGAAAAATCACAAGTCACCGAACGAATGTGCTGGGATGGTACAACAGTTAAACAACGGTGTCGTCGGCTGAATGGGACCAATGTACCCAGATAGTTAGAAAGTAAAAATCAATAGGTGAAAGAGGACAAAAGTATTCCATTTGATAAATTGAATGTGACATTAGTGGAAAAGATCATTTTTTATGATAAATAAAATGAATTTTAGGATGTAGTGTAGCTAAAGGAGATAATATTTTATTATTTATCAGATATAGACAGACATATACACTACCGGACAAAAGTTTTTTCCCACTGTAATTGTTATCTACATATTTAAATTTTTGTTTCATCCATGTAACCCCCTTTGATTTCTATTATTTTGATGCACAATTTTCGTATTCTCTACAACAATTTGGGCAAATAATCGTCGTCTATTTGGTTCCATTCGTTTTTCAAGATATTCCAAAGATGTGAAGCAAAAGTAAAACTGACAGCAACTCAATAGGGTAGGGACGAAAAAATGATTACTTTCAATATATTTTCCTTTCCAATTCTTTAAAATACTCTTTGCACGGCTTCGAGGAACGTTTGAGATCGTTGTAATGCTGGAAAATAAATTTTCTGCCCATCAGGAGCTCGCCAGAACGTACTACATTCTACTTTAATATTTTTTATAGCCTTCTCAATTAAAAATCCTTTCAATTTTTACTAAGCATCCAGTTGCCCTCCCTCTAAAACCTTCTGGAACCCATCCATTACCCCTCGCCGTGTTTTACAGTCGGAACTACACCTTGACCTAACATCCAATCCATCCAAATACCCCTCTCTTAGATACAAAAACCTCTAAAAAACTCTCTCCCACTCTTCATGCGTCAAATTTTTATATTCTTCAGCTAACTGCAACGTTTTCAAAATGGTTTGTTCACTGTCACCCTTCCAAACAGTCCGTCTTCTCTCAATCTCCTTATCACCGTAGAAGTACTCAAAAGCAGATCATTGATCTGAACTGCTATCTGTAGGACTAGAGTCGTTGATCACGTTTTCCGCCGCCCTGAACGTGGAAGCATAATTTCTCACGTTGCAGTCCATGGAACGTTGAGATTAAGTTGAAACTTGCAAATGAATGCATAATTTTCAATCGATAGTTCCTTGGTTTCACTCATTTTTAAACTTATAAGTCTTAATTTGCGAAAACGAAAGCAATTTGTATGCGAAATAGACATAAAAATATCTTGGTCCAAAAAGCACGTTCTTGTTTCTCGCAGGACTAAACTACAATCATATACACCGAAGAAATCTATTCACAGTTGAAGAATAATAATAAAACTTGCAAACTTGTCGCATTCGTCGAGAAAATATAAATATGCGCTCGTATAAAGTGAACAAATAACGGGCACAATTTGCTTTTATGTGTATTATTTTTAAAATTATTTCATTATGGGGTGGGCAACAACTTTTGACCGGTAGTGTATATCAAATAGTGTTTTGATTTTGTAAAAAAAAACATTCTACCCTTATATAATATGTATTTATTAGTATTTTGTATTTGGTTCATTGCTAAATAGAGGATGTCCTTTTACGAAACAAAATAAACAAAAATTATAATATTCACCTAAATAAACTGCAGGTACCGCAATAAATACCTCAGTATTGGAATCTAAACGGCCATCTTTCAAAGTTTTTAAAATTTTCATAATATCTGATCTGTTTCCATTCATTTTCAAATTTCCCCCAACAATAAATTTTCGTTTATTGGACGATTGTTTAGGACACGGAAAATTACTGCATTTTTGTATGGAATTTGAAAAGAGTTTGATAAAATGTTTGACGAAACACACTATATCCAACATTATGTAACTATAAATACCACATGAATTTCACGTATAATTCTAAACATTTAAATTCTTACTAGTTTTGACAAGATGACAGAGCCATAGATAAATTTAATTGTATAGGGTAGCGGGGAAGTTTGACAAGATGTCCTTTGAGAAGCCGATCAGGCGCTTTAGCTTGAACCCTTTAATGTCATTAGGCCTCACAGTTCATAAGTTGCAATTTCATGTTGTCGCTCGATGCTGGCTTAGCCGTAATTTTAAAAACCGGAGATTGAACTAAAGTTTAAACTATAATTGATACTCTGATATAAACCATAACAAAGGTAGTTGTCATAGTTTTATATCTTTATTCATTATTACTAAATTATAAAAAAAATAATAATTCTCATCAATCATAAAAATAAAACCTGCTTCCTCTTCTTTTTTACATTGTTCAACATAGACAAACAAAAAGCATAAAACATCTAAAGAATTAAATCCTAATATCATGACAGTCATCCTCGCGGAAATATAACCCAACTTTTCTGGGAGAAAAAAAATCCGCTTGGTTAGTTTTAAGTTTTAATTGTTTAAGAAATCGATGAGGTATTGATTTTGGTAAAAATCTCGTGTCGAGTTCATCTAATATGAAGTTTATATCTCCGGTCAATTGAGAAAAAACAAAACGGTTTACTCACTTTAATACTATAACGTAAACAATTTGAAAAAGCTATACTGGAATTCGCGGTTTCAAGCTTAACTAAAATTTAAACTACTCCCAGACCGCCATTAATTTTTAAACCGAAGTTTTTCTTAAGGTCATTTCTAAAACGTGATAAAACCGGTATCACTGCGAAAAAATATAAATTTTACCGATTATCAATTACAAAAATAAAAAAAACTTTCACGGGTGAATACAAAAAAATGGGCTACATAAAACTATGGAGGCCATCATAATAATGTGTTTAGCAAGTTTTTGACTTCACAGTTAATTACAAATCCTGCCTTATAATACTTGAAAGACATTTATGTGATTTCAATTGCTATTTTATTAACACTAAATAACTAAGAATGTCCATATTTGTACTTATTTATTTGTACTTAATCCCAGGCACTCTACCATTTCTAAATCCACAAGATTTCTACTTATAATGGACTTTTAAAATTTTTTAGAACACAAAATCTCCTCCGAAATGAGCAAAATTGCACAGTTTCTTTACAATACGAGAGTTTTTTGAGGTTATGTTTTAAAATAGCCTATAAGTCAAGGAGCTCCAAAGAATTCTTATATATGACTGATATTTAAGTCATTTAAATATATATAGTACTTTATTTACGAAATTTAGCTTTAAAAGATACTTCAATATGCTAGCTAATTCTCTGGCATATAATAAATCTTAAATAACCTAACTTTCCATATAAATTTCTTTTCAGATTGGTCTTATGCGAGGTGGTTATTTCTTAGCGGAAGAATCTCCGGAACGATTGATAAATCAATTCGGAGTCGATAATTTAGAAGATGTCTTCTTAAAACTAAGCGTGATGCAAAATATGGGAAAAAGACGAAGATCCAGCATAGCTAAAACCGTTACAGAAGCCATAACTGTACCGGAAATACATGGCGGTACTGTCAATCCAGCAGTTGTATTAGATGACGAAGCTGGAGAAATTTCTGGAGAATTCGGAGACAGCGTATCGATAAACAGCAGATCAACAAGTAAGTTAGAACAAAAGGGAAGCGATAATACACTGAAAAAAGGTTTCTACACCGTAAAGTGTAAACTGAATTAAGGAAATTCCCATTGTGATATTATGAGAATCGTCCAAATTTTGTTTCGCATACAAAAAATAAGTATAAGGTTGTTTTTACCAGCACTGTATACTCATTTGATACACATATCCATAAAATTATATTAACTTTTAATTGTGAAACGCGTGGTGCCATCTACTAAACATAAATTAATATCAATACTCGAAATAATCTTAAGAAAAAAGAAATATAATCAATTTTGAGTAATTTTATGCAATACCATGTCTAAAAGTTTAAAAATATATTTTCAGGACGAGTATCAATTGCACCTGAACCAACAGTAGATACACCTGTGGAATTGCCTCCTGAAGATGACTCTGAAGTATCTTGTAAGGATTATCTGAAAATAGTGAAAGCGAATCATATGCGGGCATTAATTTGGAAGAACTTTTTGTGGATGTGGAGGAACATTCCGATGATGTTATTCATTATAGGATTACCGATCGGTAAGTTGACGTTTTAGGTTATGTTTATCATTCAAATCCCACATGTGACATCTACTAAGCGATCATTAATCGATTCAATTCCTAAGAAAGTAATAAATCATCACCACGTGCGTAAAATATCCATAGATATAGATATTAAACATAGAGAGAGTGCCAGAAGGAGAGAGAAGCAGCATTGGTTTACCACAAGGACTCGTCCACAAAGAAAAGGGCGATCTACCTTACCAAATCTGTCAAAGTGTCTTATGAGGTCAAATCAAAACAAATTATAGTAAAATGTAAGCAAGTAGCACGTGGTTTCTTCCGTGAAAACCTTATAAGGTAAATAAAATTTATATCCAACTCAAAAAATTATTTGAACTATACTCAAGAAACATGATGCTCCGGAAGCTCTTATGCACAATTTTATCAAGGGAATAGGAAGGCTGGATCACCAAATCGCAGACAAACAACTTAGATAAGTTGTGAACATATTAGATGCAACCCTTCTCGCGATTGTGAAGTCACCAAGATGGAAGATTTCTTACGATGGTTACACGCTTGCTGTAATTTGGGACATCACAAAATTGAATTGTGTGGAGTCAACCTATTCCTTGTAGAAGAAACTGCAGCTTTAACTAAGAAAGTGTGCAGCAGAAAATGAATAAAGTGGACTATGAATACTTTTAAACCAAAAGTGGAAAGAATCTTCCCAGATCTTCTCCAAAAACGAAACGAAGAAATCTTAGCTCGTTTGATCCGTGTCAGCCGAAGAAATGTAATCTTCATATCGAAAGTAGTCCTTCATACCAATCAGCCTCACATCGTTTTAACTCAAATGGATGGGAGAAGCTGTCAATAGTTACATTAGAACAGAGACTCTAAAGTAGAAACCACTCCATCCTTGTCAATATTCATACCAAACAGAGAAATCTACGGAGGCTGCACTGGTACGATTGACAAGAATATAGAAAACTTACTGTGTGCATTTTTAGAAGGCACATTCGACAATACTCGTATAAGGATATGCAAAGAGAGGAGTGGTTAGAACAACCTCCAGATGGATGACACAACTACTAGTCAGCAGAAATGAAAGTAGGACATGACACTATTTCTATAACTTCAAATAGAAGATGTCCACAAGGGAGAGTTGCATCCCCATTTATGTAGAGCTTAGTAGCAGACTGATTGACCTCGCCATATTCTGTAAGGGAGTAAGAAATTAACCTTATAATTGAGCTGTAGAAGTAAATAGAATCAAAACAACGTACGAGAAATGCCATCAAATGGTATGCAGTTGGCTATGAAACAGGAGACAGAACAGAAACACACCAATCATTTATCAAGCGGAAATATTTGCAATTGAAAAATGTGTCCAGTTCAATCTAATGGATTATTGTAAACAGGAGATCTTTATCTTGTCCAATAGCCAAGCAGCCATTAGAGCCCTAAGCTCCAATGTCATAAAATCCAATAGATCCCTGGAGTAGAAGGAAACGACACGCTAAAGGGACGGACAAATCCTTCATACGCCCTGAACCCTTTTGTAGTATCAGCTACAAAACAATAGAGAAAGCACTAAAAAAGAAAGTAGATAGGGGTGAAACCATTTACTGCGACAATCTACAGGGATTGAGAGAAGCAAATACACCCCTGGGATGATATAACCAGAGAAGATCTGTTGAATGTATCAATCTAAGCAAGAGCAATCCTCCGGGTTTAGCAGAGAATGCAGCGTGCAGATCCGGTTGCGCGGAGTTCGAAACCTTTAAACACATTCTCTCGTAGAGTGAGACACTACGGAACTTAAGAGCACTACACCTGGGAGCATACGAAGCCTTCTGACTTTCTAGGAGTGGGATCCTTGGTGTCGCAGCAAGAAAGGGGGACACAATAGATCCTTTGATTCGCAATGTACATTATACCCTAATATATAGATAGATAGAAAAGTTGTTGGATACACAATTCTAAATCAAAACATTTTGTTGTCTTCCTTTGCTTTTCCCACCACTTAAAACTTCGACCTGATGGTGATCCGATCAGAAAAGATTAGGAAGGAGATAGAGAGTGGTATACTAATGCTCCTTCTCTCTCTGTGAGCGGTTCGGGCGACTTCAACAATCTCCCATGCCAAACTCTCTCTATCTTTGATCTTAGATTTATGCAAAAATATTTTAGGCGTGGATATTTTGAAAATTTTATTCACTTTAAAAGAAAATAGGAGTTGTGAACTAGATATTGAATCAAATAATGCAATAAAAAATTAACTAGATGGATGAATAACTCATTGATGACCTGCTTCATGATAAAAGACTTTCGTGTTCATTTTTTTGTTTAATTTTCTTCTTAGGTCAGGCGATACTCTTCTGCTTATCCATAGGACACGACCCAGTTGGCATTAAAGTATCTGTGGTGAATAACGAAATAAATTTCCCTACTGAAGTATGTCCCGTAAGAACCTTAAACTGCAACACCACAAAACTTAGCTGCAACTATTTGAATGTGGTTGCTAACAATTATTCAATATCTATGGTGAGTTTTATAATTTTCATTCTACAGTGAATTAAGTATAATTTAGATTATAAGGGATCCCAAACGGGGAGCTTACGAAGAAGTAACGAATTCCTTACAAAGAGTTTTTGGGCCACAAGAGGTAAGAAACATCCTTGAAGAGAGGTATTGTCTTGGAAATGAGAAGATGAAGTCCCAGCTTCCTAACATTGGAGTAATGGATACCTTACAAAGAGTTTTTGGGCCCCAAGAGTTAAGAAACTTGCTTAAAGAGAGGTATTGTCTTGAAAATGAGGAGATGAAGTCCCAGCTTCCTTACATTGGAGTAATGGATACCTTACAAAGAGTTTTTGGGCCACAAGAGGTAAGAAACTTCCTTACAGAGAGGTATACCTCTTGGAAATGAAGAGATGAAGTCCCAATTTCCTTACATTGGAGTAATGGATACCTTACAAAGAGTTTTTGGGCCACAAGAGGTAAGAAACTTGCTTAAAGAGAGGTATTGTCTTGGAAATGAAGAGATGAAGTCCCAATTTCCTTACATTGGAGTAATGGATACCTTACAAAGAGTTTTTGGGCCACAAGAGGTAAGAAACTTCCTTACAGAGAGGTATACCTCTTGGAAATGAAGAGATGAAGTCCCAATTTCCTTACATTGGAGTAATGGATACCTTACAAAGAGTTTTTGGGCCACAAGAGGTAAGAAACTTCCTTACAGAGAGGTAAACCTCTTGGAAATAAAGAGATGAAGTCCCAATTTCCTTACATTGGAGTAATGGATACCTTACAAAGAGTTTTTGGGCCCCAAGAGGTAAGAAACTTCCTTACAGAGAGGTATACCTCTTGGAAATGAAGAGATGAAGTCCCAATTTCCTTACATTGGAGTAATGGATACCTTACAAAGAGTTTTTGGGCCACAAGAGGTAAGAAACTTCCTTACAGAGAGGTATACCTCTTGGAAATAAAGAGATGAAGTCCCAATTTCCTTACATTGGAGTAATGGATACCTTACAAAGAGTTTTTGGGCCCCAAGAGGTAAGAAACTTCCTTACAGAGAGGTATACCTCTTGGAAATGAAGAGATGAGGTCCCAGCTTCCTTACATTGTAATGTATACCTTACAAAGAGTTTTTAGGCCCCAAAGAGTAGAACAGAGAATTGCATTTCGTACAAAGATGATTTCCTTTCCCATACAAGGGGAGCTTCCTTACAGAGGTAGTTTTTTGGAAATTTTTCTAACGCAGACACAAATTTCGAAGTTGTAAGGAAGCTCCTTACTCATAGTTTTTGGAGTTCAAAAAGTAGAACACAGTAATTGTATTTCTTACACAGAGGATTTCCTTATATACAAGGGGAAATTCCTTACAGTACTACAGGGTAGTGTCTTGAAAGTTTTCCTAACGTAGCGACAAAGTCCAAAATACCTTACAAAGAATTAACAAAATTCCTTACAAAGAGTTTTTGGGCCCCACAAAGTAGAACAGAGAATTGTATTTCTTACAGAAAGGTTTTCCTTGTATATTGGTTCCTTATTGCAGGTTTTACTGTATCCCCTTCAAAGTACAGTCCTTAACTAATAACGCTCTTAGATCAACATTAAATCCCTCACTGGAATCATTTTTGGATTAATTCTTTTCGATTGACTTCCATCTGACTTCTCAATGTCAGGAATGGGGTCAAAATATTTTGATTTTAGCCCATTTTATCTTTTCAAGATACAAGATACCAAGATGTTCACTAAGATCTCGAATAGTCAATCGCCTATTTAAATGAGCATATTTCTCCACATTTTGAAAGATATCTCTATCGTTAATCGATTGTATTTCTACTTTTAAATTGCTAAAGACATATTTCAACATTTTAGAGTTTCTATAACACTTTTTTAGTTTGAAACAAAACTTAATGTGAAGACAAGATCTCACTAAAGCGACTATAGCAGCGCCTGAGAAGGCTCAAACTGCTTGATTCAATACGTGAAGGTATAATTCATACTTGTTGAAATAAATGTAACTTGAATAATGAAAATTAATTCGCTATATTTTTTATATCCTATTGACTGCGCCAATTTGAATTTCAAATACAATATATGGGAGTTGACAAAATTGTTTTTTTTCAGGAATATGTAGAAAATGAAAAGAAGGCTAGAGAAATGGTTGAAAAAGGAAAATCGTGGGCTGTGATAGTTGTACCTCATAATTTCACTGACGCTTTATGGAGTAGAATTGAAAATACGAGAGATGCACCCTTAGAGGATGTTTTAGCATCTACCATAAGCGTATACCCAGATAAATCTAGTAAGTAAACCCTTTAATATTGTGCCAAATGTAAGTGTCAGAGTAGTTTATGTCATATCGATGAAGTCAAATTTGCTAATTGTCAAAATATTAATACTAAAACAAAAAATGCAAAAATTTACCCCAAGCATTATCTCAGATTAGAAATTCAATTCAAATTAGCAAACGATGGAGGCTCCTCCATGTTCTTGTTATTTAAAGTAATCCAGATTGATTTCAAATTTTGGCGGAACGTTCTATTTTCAATCCCATATGAATGAATTTTCAATTTTTTTAGAAAATATCAATTTGATTGTATCAAAAGAATTAGTAATCGTAGTATTGATTCAATCTCTCATTATTACTGATCCACATCAACGCGTCTCAAGGTTATAACATATAAATAGTATTGATTCAACATTTTCTTTTTCTGTTTAGATGAAAACATAGCGACATTCCTCACCAGAGATATGTTGTACGGTTTTCTGGGATTCATGGAGGACATTTTACGTAGTTGTGATTTTGATCCAAGGAGTATCACACTTCCTTTAGCGGTAAGACATCCCGTATTGCATCCGGTGTTACTTTTTATTCCTATATCCTCACATTTCAAATATCTTCACTATTAAGTTGGTATTCCTGGAACCGTTGGTGATATTCATACTGAACACACTATTTATTTATAGCACTACATCAACACTTACAATTACACTGTCTGACGTGCGTTTCGATAACTAAATTATCATCCTCAGAGACTGGTTTACAGGCGACAATTAATTTGGTATTCCTGAAACCGTTGGTAATATCAAGACTGAACACACTATTTATTTATAGCACTACATCAACACTTACAATTACACTGTCTGACGCGCGTTTCGATAACTTAATTATCATCTTCAGAGACTGAAGTAAACTAAAAACATGACTTACATGTTTTATACTAAATTTTTCCTTCCATAAACCTTCTCCCACGAAAATTACTTCCAGCGGGAAAACCTACTTGGCGGGAATATTCAAAATTATTCGCACAAGGAGAAGGTTTATTGGAGTATAAAAAAGGTCAATCAAGTCATAAGGTTGAATAAGGTCCCAAAAAATTGTTGGGGAAAGTTCGGTCTAAATTTGTGAAAACAAATTTCCCAATTAAATCGTATTTAATGGCTTGAGTTGTACAATGATCAAAATATATTGCGCCAAATATTAAAAAAAATCATTGTATTTACAAACAACCATTCACAATTAAAATATGTTATACTGTATTGCTTCAAAGTAGAACCTACTTGTATTCCCACAATTTCAATCAAATTTCTTCATGATTAATGTTCAAATTAAAAAAAAAATAGTTTTGGATGATTTAATTAAGCATACATTAATTTTTAGTATAAAAAACCAATCTACGGATATGCCAATCCAGATTTCACAGACTTCGCAGCACCAGGTGTCATATTAACGTAAGCATTGTATAAATGATACATACTAATTTATTTACAATAATTTTCAATTTAAGGATCATCTTCTTCATGGCGGTAGCTCTAACATCAGGTTCCATGATAATGGAAAGGAACGAAGGTATTTTGGAAAGGTCTTTAGTGAATGGAATAAGTGGAACAGAGCTACTGTTTTCACAAATTATTACTCAATTTGTTATTATGATGGGACAAACTATAATGGTACTTATTGTAACGTTTTTTGTCTTCAATTTAACACAAGTCGGATCTTGGGGAACAGTTATTACTATCACTCTACTAGCTGGTATATGCGGCATGTGTTTTGGTAAGTACTGCAAAAAGTTGATAGCTTAATGTTGTATTAATTCTTTAATATTTTGTTTATAGGTTTTGTGGTGGCTTGTGTATGTGACAACGAACGATCCGCTACTTATCTAGCCTTGGGTAGTTTCCTTCCAATTGTAATGCTTTGTGGAATTATTTGGCCAATAGAAGCTATGAACGACTACTTGAAGTGGGTTTCTGTAGTACTTCCCCTTACTCAAGCTACAGAAAGTTTCAGATGTGTTTTAGCCAGAGGATGGGGTATCTCCAATCCCGTTGTATACAATGGTTTCATTTCATTAACTGTGTGGATTTTAATATTTTTAACTATCAGTATTTTGGTGCTCAAATTCAAGAAAGGTTAAGGTGATATTTTACTATTATTATTATTATTTCAAATTGGCTATTGTACTCAATTTTATTGTTTTTAGTTGGTAGATAAGTTATTTCCTTTTTTTAATTGTTAATAAACTTTTCAAAACAAAGTGTTTTTTATTTCTGTCCAAAAAAATCATCGACTGAGAACGAATGTTTATATGAAGGGGAAATAAGCAAAGAGACATTTAAGGGTAACCTATTTGATTCCACTTTACTTGTATCTACACAAAACTTCAAAAAAAAAATAGCAATTAGTTCAAGACACGCATAGAAAACACCAGATTTTTACATATTAACATAAGGAGGTAAAAAAAATTACTATTCCAAAGATATAATAGATTTAATTCATCTTAAATTATACATACATGCCAATCTCCACTAAAAATTCAATACTCCACTGTTTTATATATAAAAATAATTAATCCTAGAAAATTCATCAACTTTCTGCATTTACTCCCGCATTCACAATTGCTGCTAAGTCTTCAGTTTGTTTGCTTTCCTTCAACCTCTCTCTAATGAGTTCTGCTATTGCTTTTTGTGTTTGTTTTTCCAATTTTTCTAATTTTTTACTAACGTCCCGTTTTAAATCCCAATCAGGTTTTCTAGGAGCTAATGATGTAACATCAAGTTGATCAATTACTACAGACGATTTGGCAGACTCCAACTGATCTTCAACCTAAAAGTATATTTGCAAAAATAAAAACTTTAAAAATATAAAAAATATATTATACCTCTTTAGTAACATCTCCAGGATCTGCTGGTTCGATTGTGTAATCGTTTAGATCATTATTTAAAGGTTTGTAACTTCTAAATAGAGGTTTTGGTAATGGTAAATCTTCATCTTCATTTTGCTTGCCTTGATTGTTGGTTTCACCTGTTCGTTTTCTTCTTAGATTTTTTAATCTTTCTTTTCTCTTTAAAGCTTCTTCTTCTAAATGACCAACTTGAGGATCGGTTTCCGTCATTTTATATATTTACTCGGATAAAATATCCTCAACATAATAAACTTAACAATCTACAAGTTTTAAGGTTATGTTCGAGTACAAAAATGTCATCAGTATAATCACTTTCAATTGTGTAGAAATCAAACGTCAATTGAATGTTTTAGATAATATTTATTACAACAAAGTAATTTGGATTGACTAACTAAATAAATATATATTATTGTTTAATTTGTATAAATAAAATTTCATTATGACGTATAATAGCGTGTGAATTTAATTGAAGAAAGTTTTGATTGTTTGTTCAGGTAAAAACCCATACTGGAGATAATTAAAAAATATGCACAATGTAATCAATAGACACAATAAAAATAATATTTTTTTGAGCTCTTAAGTTTCATATAATTTATGAACATTTCATTTACTGCAATCGTTACAGGAAAGATACATTTTGTGCACCAAGTGTTTATAAATACGACATCCTGTTCGAACAAAATAAAAAATAGCTCCGTTTAAAAATTGGTTTCCTTTTCCTACATCAATGTCGAAATTTGAAATAATGAAGAAATGTCTAAGATGAAAAATTTCATATCACTCATCTCGATTGCAATCAACAAACGAAACAAATCAAGAGGTGTGTAAATTGACGCCTACTTTTTCCTGGTTTTATACTAATGAAATATACGTTTTTTATTTATGTTCATTTATAATACAGACAGGTAATAAATAAGTAATTCAATAAATCAATTGCTTTTGTTCAATTTCTCTTTTTTCCTTCAAATGACAAAAAATTGAATAAGGGGTATTTTAAATTCGAATAATATAGGGGATTTTCGTAGTTAGAATTATTGTTTTATGTAAATAACAATTTCATATACGTATTTAACATCAAAAAAGCAACATACTTATAGTCCATTCGTTTAGAAAACGAGGCAATTATACCTGCATAAAAGCAATAAGAATGAGGTTAATATTCATCTCTTTAAATAACAATCTATTTCAAATTCAGCCTATAAATAATAGTATAAAATAGGGTGTTACCCATAGTACATACTTGCTGGAAAATAGTATGGTTGATGTTTGATTCTGGTTTTTACCAATATTATTATCGCAGAAATAGAATCGTGGAAAAAGAAGAGATAGTTTGCTAAAGAAGGAAATATTTTAGGGAAATACGAAAATTGAAAACAGATGGAAAACGTGATAAGGAAAATCAATTAAATATCCTAGGGAAGCTTATTTACAAGGTTTTGTACAAAATGATCCGCTACTATTTGTGTCAATGTCTACCAAAATGATTGCTAATGTTTTTGAAAAGTATTCATATCAAAAGTTTGATAATATTTCTATTAATTACGTCATAGCACTTCTTATAGTACAAATAGGCTCAAAGTAGGAAATTCCAAATCTTAATATTTATATCATACAGTGTGTTGCATTTAAATTAAAGATACTTCTATATTTTATTTATTCACAAATGTCTTGATTTTAAGTTTTTCCGATAGACAATTAAAAAAAATGATTATTTATTATTTCTGATTCTCAAAAATGCTGTCAGTTCAAATATTCTCATATAGTTATTACTAAATTTATTTCGTAGTAAACAACAATCAAAACTTTTTTTATATTGAATGTGCGAGGTATTTCAGCTACATGCTTCGGTAGGCGTTAATAAGGAAGTAGACTGATAATTTGGTACTCATTGCCTGATATTTTAATTCGTATAGTAAATTTCTGCGTGACCAAAACTATTCTGTCTAATAATATAGCAAATCAGTAAATTGTCAAGCCACCCTGGTATTTTTGTTGTACAAGAGCTTGCGTACAGGATGGACCAGAAATGTTATTAACGATTATGAATCGACTATAGAATACATAGCGTGTAACAGCACATTTTACTTTGTAAATAAATACAGACTTTTTATAATTAAATATATTTATTTGAACACAAAACCTTGTCCTCCGCCTTTTCATTGTGACCCATCTCTTCCATACAAAATTTCGAGTATAAAATAAAGTATGTCATGCGTATAACTTATCTGCGACGAACATGTGTGAAGGAAATGAGTCACAATCTCAGATATGGCTTGGAAGGAGTCGGATCTTTGTTGGCCGAATCGAAAGATAAGTCACAATTTATTTCACTTGTTTCAGTTCGCGTTTACGTTTACGGCGAGCTCGACACGACTTGGCGCTTCTTTTTTATTTTTATTTGAGTTGAACGGTTTCGTGAGACTTTCACCGAATCCACCGGTTTAACGTCTTCTGGTAAAATTTTGTTCACCAGCGGTTCGCAGGTGGATGTTATTTCTTAGATTTTGCGGATATTTCCGGTATAGGTGAGTTTATTTATCATTTGAAGGAGGATTGATTTGTAAATGCGTTCAAATGAAGGTTATTTTCTTTGTTTTATGTTGAGAATAAGATAATGAGTAACGAGTTTTTTATTGGATTTTTTTATCTTATGTGTTTTATGAATGTTTATGAATGTACAGTTGAGAATTATCGAGTTATTCAATATACACGGTGTCCAAATGAAAATCACTTCATTCTAAATAACTGCGAATGTAATAACTTTTTGAAGTACGTCGATTTTGATTTCATAGGGAATATTATAACACTTGTGTATATATAACTACTTGTTTCTACCTTTTATATGTACTCCTCGGCTTCGAAATGTTACTTTTTGATGGTTGTTCTCTCTTATTTCAAAATGGTTTAGGGCTAAATATGAAACTTTAGAGAAAATAGAAAAAAAAACGATCATTGGGGTGGACACTACGTTTTTAAAGAATCTGACGATTCTAGCAGTTGTTCTGTGTTGTTCTAAGTTTGTTCTATATTCTTCCAAAATATATACGCTGCTTTTGCACTGCGCTAGGAATTCGAAGCACTCACCTTGCACTAATTTAATGCACATTCAAATATTCATGTAGTTTTATCTTAATATTTGGAAGACTGACTAATCCATCATTGCACAGTTGGAATTACTGAACCTACATAAAATTTGGAGGGTAGGTTCCTCCTACCATGTAAGCATTTTCCTTCAGGCCTGTAGAATATAAAAAATTCTTCAGCACAATAAATCAGCCGTTGAAGACATCGAGTAATAGTCCATAGACCAGTTTTCATAGAAGCATGGAAAAAGTAAAAGACTGCAGCTCATAGTGATTAATATAAAAAATGGTCTTCATCGAAGAATGTAGCATCATATTTGTACAAAAAAAAATTGGTGAGGACATGAACGCAACTCGCTTCGAACTTAGGTCCTTTCCGCAACTTTTCAAATAACATTTTTGCAAGCTTTTCCTAGAAAATAATAATTTATGAAGAATTACGCGAATGAAAAGAAGTTTCAAAATTGAACTCTCCATAATATGGAACCTTGGGAATAAAGTCCAGCAGCACTTCATACTCTAATCCTGAATCAATAGTTTGTGATGGATTCAAAGTATTATGTTCCAAAAGTTGTCTCACGCATGATTAAATTAGACTTAATCTCTTTAACATTTTTTGTCTCAGAAACAGCCCGAAAATTGCAATCCTCACTCATCTGTTTTGAAATCTGAACATATTAATCTATCGACTTACTTGGATGCTGCTTTCTGGAAAATAAGGCAAATATTTCATTCTAAGATTTGATATACAAAGTCTTGATGGCATCTTCATACCTTGAACATTCATTTATGTATCAAAATACAGTTGATATAACATAATTGATGAAGAAATTTTGTTTTGATAGACACCTCGGTAATCTCCAAGAAATTTCATATCCATTGGGCCCAAAGGCTAGTAGAAGAAGCCACGTTTAGAAATGTGGGCTGCAATTTCTTTTGTTTTTAGGCCGGTCACTTAGAACTAATTCAAAATTTTGACATCTCAACATAGTTTTTTGAGATTAAGAAACTACGCGACTTTTTCTGGGATGCCTCTCCCAAGTGATTTATTAGTTATGATCCATCCTGTATAAATACTAATCGATTAGGATTGATCCAATGGTTATAAATAAAACGCTTACATCAAAATCAAATTCGTTATCTCTATTACTTGACATAATTCTTAGAGTTATGATAATAATTTTAGATATGGGTTTATCCTTTATTGAGGAAATTCTTATTTCTTCATTATTCATTTAAATTTTTTCGAAAAAGTCAAACAAAATTATAAATTTTGAAATATCAATTATAGTCTAAAATCCATTGACATTTTTGAGTGATGATATACTTGATACTTTAATTTTCGATATACTGTTGTGAAGGGTCTAAGTGCCATCCGTGAGGATTAGCCCTGATGACAGTTCGAAAAGGGTGAAAACATCATCAATTTGCAAAAAACGCGCAACTTTTTATTACATGGTTAAGGCTAACATTTTTTTTTTCAATAGTCCTTTGATAACAGAAAATCATCGACTTAACTTTGGCAGATTGATTGGACAGAAACTGAGATACAAGAAAATAAAGATAACTTCTTTTTATATATCAAATTATCTACAAAAAATCCCTGAGTCGTTTTCCAAAACACGTTTCCATCACTAGCATAGTATTTGTGCAGTAGCGGTTTGAAATGAACGTGTTTTTTTCTCGAGCCGAAAAAATTGAAGAAAACTCCGACCGTGTACTATAAGTTGTTGCTAGAGTCCTAGAGATAATTCTCTATCTCGTGCGTGTGTTTTTGAATGGTGTAAGCGCTTTAGTGATGGCCGAGAGAGCACTGAAGATGCCCAGCGCCCAGGTCGGCTTGTGACTCTTTCAACTTCAGAAACAGTGATCAAAATCAACTAAATTGTACGTACAGATCGTCGTATGAGCATCCGGATGATTGCCGAGGCTGTAAACGCCGATAAAAAAACGATTAGAAAAATTTTACACGAGGAATTACACATGGCAAAAGTCTGTGCGAAGTTGGTGCCAAAAAATCTAACTCCTGCGCCAACGGGTCTGCTGAGACTTCTTTGAAAGGTTAGAAAAAGATCTGCTTTGAAAGGGACCTGATTTGAGTCGATGGAAACGGTAAAGCAAAAAACGGCAGAGCTTCTAAAGGCCCTCACCAAAGAAGACTTCCAGCACTGCTTCGATCAATGGAAAAAACGTATGGAAAGATGTGTGGCGAGAGAAGGGGAGTATATTGTAGGGGAGCATTCGAATGTAGAAAAATTTTTATAATAAAACCCTTTTTCGTCACACATATCTTTATTTAATAGCCAGACCTCGTATACATTATTTCTTATATATACAATAAAACTATATAAAAAAAATAATAACAAATATAAATATATAGATAAATTTAGTCTTCCTTGTGATAATACGTATATCAACATTAATTGTTTATGCATTCCAACACATTTAACCTATTCGCCATTTTGGCATAACCTTTATTTATAATTGATAATACAGTTATACGAGATTTTTTTTGGTATGGTACTCTGTTACAATAACAGGATAGACATCAATACAATTAAATTTATATTCATTGAATTGATAATGTTATTGTGAAAAAAAAAATTAAAAAAAATGTCTACACCCAAAGATAACTTTTATTTATTTATTTACGTAGGTTTGTACGTGTATAAAACCAGATGTTTTTTAAACGACTATAAATATTAAAAAGAAAGAAAATAGTGTCGTGATTTATACAAGGTGTTCTAATAGTGGCTAAACTTTTTAATTAGGGCTACGACCCGTACTTTATAATAGAGTATTGCACGTTATTTCAGCTAATTGTCCTCGACATTTTATAGTTCGGTAAAATTAGACCAAAAAAATAAGAATGAAGCTACATATATTCCCACCAAGCTGTAAATCAATAAAATTGTTCAAAATATAATTAAAAATAAAGTTTTAAAACTTCCCATCATTCCCTTGTGTGGTAAAAATGTTATTCAAGGTCAAAGGTTAAAAAAATGAGTTTTTCTCGATTTTCAACAAAACGGCGAGTTTTAGCAAATAAATACCTTAGACAAAAATTGTAGATCATAAAATTATCTACAAAAAATGTTTTAATAGTTTTTTCCTACGAGGCGCTGTTTCTGAGATATAACATTCGAAACATTGTAATCGTCAAAAAATGCAACTCCAACTGAAAAAACTATTTTCTTCTAAACAGTATGATTGACTGCGTTTTCCCAGTTTTCAGACTTACAACTGCTCAACATCACTCTTTTCAAAAGAATTATTTTTTCTTGAAATCTTATCTATGCCCATACCAGTTGAATCGGGTTTTCAATTTCTCTTTATATAGGAAACACAAAGAATAAACTACATTTAACTAAAGTCTGTCTCCCTTTCCTCTTGGTGGATTTAAACCAATAGATAAATTATTCGAAAAAGACACTCTTCGACTTGTAACAGTTTCATCTTGCCAAAATTTAATTGGTTTATGTTCTTCCTTGATCCATGTTTCATCTAAACAAATTAGATCCCCATTTCCTTTATAATCCTTGGGTAATTTCTTTTCCATATAACAATATCTTTTTTATTAGAATAGACTTTCTGGAATGCTTTTTCCAGCGAAAGCCCAATGGTGACTAATTTCGATAAATACTTTCCGATATATTGATTTAGCTCCGAATACAAGGCGATTTAGATTTTTAACTGAATCCATTCAAAAAAGTTTTCTATACATAAACAGGATAAAAAACTAAGTGATACGATGCAAATGGACGATAATATATAAATCGAGTGGTTGTACACATTCAACTTTTCAGATGATATCGCCCTTGCTCAAAAATTTTACGGCCATCGATGATGGTGCAGCATTCTGTTTAAAATTAAATAAGTTCTATACTTCAGCATTTTGTGGATAGATGGTGCTACCAGTGTCATCATGAACGATTATGTTTACGGTTTGTTTCTGTAAATACACGTGGTTGTTTGTTTGCTAACGAATGTTTTGAAACAATTATAGATATTGACGAAGAAGTTGGCATTCGTTTCGTATTACCAAACATTTCCATTTGAGCTTACATTTATTTCCGTAGTTGCATTCTATAGTAGAAATTTCATTAGCAAACCTTATTTCTAAAGATTGGCGAGAGTTTCTAGGGGTTGCTAAACGAGGCTTACATTGAGGAGGCACAGCCACCGATCCAAACGTCCTCACTGATGAGGCCGACGAAGATCAAGATGGGAAATTGGAGAGGCCGTCAACTTCACTCTCGAAGTTGAAATAGAGCTTTCGAACGAACAACCCTTTTCCCCCTATGATTTTGAAGACCCATTGAAAAACTGGTCTCAAAAATAAAATTAACTGGGTTGAAAATGGCGATCTAGACAACACAAGATATCGAACTTCTCTCTATAAACAATTATATGTAAAAAATGGGTTTATGTAATGAATTGAATGTAAATTTTTATAAATAATGTAAGTTACTTATAAATATTGTATTTAGTCACTAAAAAAATTCATCCTATAGAAAATAAATGGAAAACAATTTTGGTCAAAACGGGTTAATGACAGCTCCATACTAATTTTTTTCGAAATTCAGAAAAATCTTCACAACGCGTGCGTAAAGTTATTTCGTAACAAAATTTTTGAATAACCCTCGTATGGGTTATATATCCAATGTCTTATGATATTTAGGGATTTTAAAAAATAACATTTAATCAATTTATGCGGCTTACAAACATTTCACAATTAACTAATTATGTCAATTTCATTAAATGTTAATTAATTCATTACTCACATTATTTGACGCAATTTTAGATGTTACAAATTTTTAAAAATGCAAAGTTTAAATATTAACCGCTTCCTATCGAATGGTCTGTGAAATGAATTAGTTTATGTGTTTCTTAATTGATTCATTATTCGTCGAAAAGTTTTCAAATTCCGTCAGCTGGAGTGTCTATAAAAAGTTTCCTACTAATGCTTTTATCTCAATCAACGGGAAATGTAACACAGAATTTTAATAACGAAAAAAAAACGGAGTGAAAGAACTGTAAGTATGATTAGATTATCAATTGAATTAGATCTTTTTCAGAAGAACATTCGACATACTGGAAATGTACTTATAAATTTAGAAACCATATACGTACTTAATAATAATACTTCTTCAAATAACGGATGATGATCTAGTAGCGCAACATGCAAACGGTACACATTGGCGAAAAAGAAGTAGAAATAATTACCGACAATTCCCGATTTTGACAACACACAACCAAATAGCGTCAATGAAGTGTCACTCGAAATGCGCAAGGCTCTAGCTGAATTTTAGGGGACAAACTCAAAATTACTCAAATTGAGGATCAACAAAAGTTCGACTCCATCGATAAAAGCGAGCTAAAACGTCTAAGGGAGTATAATAATTGCGCACAACGTTTTAAACTCTTAAGAAACCATTAGTGCAGTCATTGAAGCGAAAAATAGCGTCTTACCTCTGAATTTTTTTACTGTGAAGTAAATTTGCATGAAATTTTGGTTCTTAAAAATTGACATTTAGCCATTTTACGTGTTTAATGATAAGGGGTGACATTACCTCATAATACAATCATATTCAACCATTTGAAAACCTCACAACCATTGCAAACAACCCCTAAATTGTGAAAATTACTTTGGTATGACATAAAAAGATTTAAGTATTGAGTAAATAATATTTTATGTAGGTCGGAAATAATTAGTAATAAATATTTATGTGAAAAATATCCCCAAAAAATGTGCTGAATTAAAAATTGTACTTTACATAATCTACTTGTTAATTTGGTGACAATTTAATCGATATGTCACTTAAATAATTGAAACAAACTGATTAAATTAATACGACAATAAACTTAAAACCCTACCAGGGATAATCCGAGCAATACACATACTTACCTTCATTCAAATTCACTTTTCTCCAAATATTCACACTCCGAAATTTTCCGTTTACTAAGTAGAAAAAAATACGGTTAGTTTTTGGACCACAACTTCTTCATTTTTGATGCTATCACAACTTATAAAAAACCATTCTGAAGGTAATTAAAAGAGCTACAACTTTTTTAATTACAATATATAGTGAAAAACCTTTTATTTTAAAACGGTGAAGGGTCAAACGGATCGAGAGAGACTTTGATTGCATTGCCGCGCGCTCTTTAAACAATCATATCTCCGTCAATTTTTGTGTGACAGAAAAAAGACAACCATATTTTTTGTCGGAAAAAGACCTAGATTTTTTAACAATATACTTTTATACGTATCTTTCATCATTTTTGAGATATTATGAAATGAAGGGGGTTTTTTTAAAAAT
This sequence comes from Diorhabda carinulata, assembly GCF_026250575.1. Classification (NCBI taxonomy): domain Eukaryota; kingdom Metazoa; phylum Arthropoda; class Insecta; order Coleoptera; family Chrysomelidae; genus Diorhabda; species Diorhabda carinulata. The sequence continues at coordinate 18,165,820 of NC_079472.1, forward strand.
TCGAAATTTTTTTTTCTTAAAATCGTAATTTTTTGAAAAATATTTATCCTAAAGCAGCCAAACTGTTAGAATCGATCAAACTCTTTATATTAAAGATAAGTCTAGACGGAATACGATTATTTTTACTTTTGGTGGCAATGACACTTATGAAACCCATTGGTTTAAAAGAAAAAACAATGTTCGTCTTATTTGCATTACAGCTCACTAATTTTTTACGTGCAAAAGACTTTTAATAGTGCTCTTTTTAAAGCTTATTTCAAGCACTATAAAACCTTATTTCATTATAATGCATAAAATGTATCTGCTCGCCGCTAGATGGCAATACATCGATTAAATTTCAGATAAAATAAAAAACGGCTTTGATTTTTAATATCTCCCTTAATATTGCACTTAGAACACTTTATATAAAACCGATTTGTTCAGTTTTTCACCTGCTACAATTTTTTCATTATAAAATTTTCGTTAAAATGCATATTTTTGGAGGTATTTGCAAAAAACCGGTGAAAAACGTGAAAAAATTCCAAATTTTCAATTACTAATAACTTGAAAAATATTGAGTTTTTTGAAAAACTTTATAAAACATTTTTTTCTCAAAATAAGGCCTTCCATCGATATCCGAGGTTATTTTGAAAAAAAATTACACTACCGAGAAGGGGTGGCAACCACACCTAGGTGGGTGCGGAGTTCAGATCATTTCCACTTTTAAAGTTAAGGGTAAGATGAGTCTAATTACAAAATTTCACGCACATCGGTTCACAGTAAAATTCGGAGCAATAACGCTTCAATGACTGCACCTCATATCAGAAAAATTTTTGAAAAAATAGATAGTCACTCACAACATCCAGAACATCAACAACGGTAGTATATTGATCTGCTTCAGCAGAAGTTGAAAGCGAATCAAAACTTTTATAGAGACACACAATGTGCACGAAAACGTAAAAACAGCAACAAAAAAGTATTTTACAGAAAATTTGGAACTATGATTGATAACAACACCATTCAACCTATGTCCTATACCATCGAAATATACGTTCGACAAGAATTTGTTCTCACTATGATGAAGCCCCAAAAACCACATGTGAAACGCCGACTGGATAGCAGTAGAAAAGAAGCAGTTTTGATGATTCCAAAGGCGGCGAATGGTTTATATTGTTTTTATAGAATCAATTTCTAGGAAGGCTTTTTGGTTTATCCATATTCTAGAACCGAATTATCCAGAAATTCTTATTCTATAAATAGGTGCTTGTTTATCAGCGAGGAAGTCAGTAAATAATTGGATGTCATAGTGAACGTGAAAACAGTGAATTCAAATAAATTATACAAGTGAGAAACAACGTGTGTATAAATTATATAAGTGAAAAGTTAAATAATAGTGGATAATTATTATAAATAGCGAGAAGTTTAGTGTTTTAGTGCATTGTTTTTGCTGTATAAATAAATTAAATAAGTGAGAAACACCGTGTGTATAAATTATATAAGTGAAAAGTTGAATATTAGTGGATAATTATCATAAATAGTGAAAATTACCGTGCGTATAAATTATATAAGTGAAAAGTTGAATATTAGTGGATAATTATCAAAAATAGCGAGTAGTTTAGTGTTTTAGTGCATAGTTTATGGTGTATAAATAAATTAAATAAGTGAGAAACACCGTGTGTATAAATTATATAACTGAAAAGTTGAATATTAGTGGATAATTATCAAAAATAGCGAGTAGTTTAGTGTTTTAGTGCATAGTTTATGGTGTATAAATAAATTAAATAAGTGAGAAACACCGTGTGTATAAATTATATAACTGAAAAGTTGAATATTAGTAGATAATTATCATAAATAGTGAAAATCACCGTGCGTATAAATTATATAAGTGAAAAGTTAAATAATAGTGGATAATTATCATAAATAGCGAGTAGTTTAGTGTTTTAGTGCATAGTTTATGGTATATAAATAAATTAAATAAGTGAGAAACACCGTGTGTATAAATTATATAACTGAAAAGTTGAATATTAGTGGATAATTATCAAAAATAGCGAGTAGTTTAGTGTTTTAGTGCATAGTTTATGGTGTATAAATAAATTAAATGAATGAGAAATACCGTGTGTATAAATTCTCCCCGCCGTTATAACAGTTTAAGTAAATTAGAGAAGGAAAACCTAATAATACCAATTCTTTTTCGACTAGAGCTCAAATTAAAATGTGTTTATATATTGATTATTATCATACTAATTTCATTCTTTATTTGTTACATTATAGTAATTAAATGTGTGAAATTTCAAGGATTAGTTTTAATACTATTCAAAGATATGTGCAAATAGAAAGAAACCATTTTGGTGAAATTGAATCATAATATTTTTTTATTTGTATAAAAATTAAAATCTTATCATAATGTATTAGGAAAAGTACAGAAACGTCATTAATGTAAACAACTGATTAATTAAACGTGTTTACTTTAAACGTTGTAGCTGAAAACTGATTTTTTTGCGTTAAAATTATAAATTATCCAATTTTTTTTATTCAAATATTTTGGTACACAGTTTCGACATAATCATCAAGGCTTTTCGTAAACTATTATCCTGAATCAGATAGTTCACTTATCATCTGATTGGGGAGCCTAAACTACAAAAACTTATTATTTTTCTTAGTTTAGTTTTCCAGAATATTCCATGGTCATATCTTTACGTTTATAAACCTGATGCGAGGAGTCACTATTAGTCAGTGGATAGTAAGACGAAAACTGTAGGAAAATAATCCCTAAAACTCCTTCGATTGGTCCAAACCTAACTCCGGCTCATCATCAAGCACGTCTGCTTGTTGCACAGGATCATCTGAGCTAGACGTTAGAAAAACGGGGATCAGTTCTGTTCTCAGATGAAACCTGAATATGCCTCAATAGTAGCAACCGAAGAAGACAAATTTACCAAGAGAACGATTTGCAGATTGCTGATTTTAAGAGCGGAGTGCTCATGAAGGTGGTTCCTACATGATCTGGGGTGCAATTTGTATACGAACCCGAACCGTTCATTCGTAGGGTCGACCATGTTCACGAAAGAAGTTTGATAGATCGAGGAAATTTTAGCTTACGTCGACTACGTTGCAGACTAATTTACCTTATGACAATGCAAGGCTGCACTCCGCCAGAATCGTTCAAGATTACATTGCAGAATCTGATAAAACATTTATGGGATGAGCTAAAAAGAAGACTTCCTACCCCAAACTTGATCCCGAGCTTATTGTTGCAGTAGAAGATGAGTGGTTTAACATCCCACGAGGAACAATAACTAACTTGATTAAATATATGGTTAATCGTATGAGAAATGTTATTAGGACAAGGGGAGGTTATACCCATACCTAAAGGTTGACAATGGGTCACGCAATTATAGATAATCCCTTATCAAAAAAGTACTAACCCATGTGGATCTCATAGCCCTTGGTACCGAATTTCCAATTTATTCAACTTACACCGTCTGTTTGTATGGTACACAATTTGATATCAATATTTAACTTACTTCTCATTAACCAATCAACTTGAAATTTTACTTTCTCATTTACTCTCGATGACAATAAATGAATCAATTAACAAATCTATGAATTTATTCACTAATTAGTGTTAATTAAATAAGTTAATATTTCATAGGATAAAATATCAAATCAGTACAACATATCAATCTATTCGGTCCAAGGAATCGATTCTTCGATTAATCGATTTCAGATCGCCATGTCTACACCATTTGGTGTCAAATAAACACGAAACTTGAAGACACCAAATGGCGTCAATAGGAGCGATAGGCTTAAGGGGCAAAAAGTTTAATAGCAACTATGAAATTAAAAGGAAAAATATATTGAAAAAGAATCACAGTTTTTTTATTTATGACTTCTCTTCCCATGTGAGGCTAAAAACTCATGGTATATAAAGAAGACGAAAGTAATTTCGATTTCTAAAAACGATTCTACGTCATTAATCTTCCAAAATGAGACGTCTAATTGATTTCCAACAATGATTTAAATAATAATGAGAATGGAATAAGGTGTGTCGGCATTTTTTACGCGATATTTCCGAGTGAGAGTGTGAACGTCATCTTCTAGTCAACTCGATGCCGATAAAAAAGAAATCGTCGGTCGGTTTAATTTTTTTGCTGCGACTGAGGTAGAGCGTGTTCAATTTTTTTATCACGTATGAACGTATAAATTTTAAATAGTTTACATTTCTATGTATTTTTAACTAGTAAAAGAATTCCTCGATCTCTAATGAGAATAGAATGTATATAATCTGATTTCGGTTTATATAAAAATTTTCTATTTCGAGAAAAATATTTGAAGTTTCCTACTGAAAAAATAATAAACAAAATTGTTTCGAAAACAACCAAAACTTAGCTGTTACGTATTGAAAACTCTAAATAAAACTGAAACGTAAATGAAAATAAATTATTTGTTCTTTATCTCTGCATCTTAAACATTCACTATCTTACGTGATGATAACTAATAGCCAATAACCAACCCGATGATCAGCATTGACCTTTTGAGTTGAATGAAATCTCCACCCAGTACCTTGGATTGCTCTTTGAAGAAGGTTTTGATGTGTCGCAGCCGATGGTTCCCAGCCAGCTATTCAAAAAACTATTTCCAGCTCTTGTATCCAATCAAAAATTTTTATGAAATCGTTGTATGCGCGAATTAAGGAGACAAGTAGCATACTCGTGATAGAAATTTTTGCTACATCGTCTACTCTTTCATTTCTTTGACCACCAGAATGTTTCGAGACCTAGTTACTCGTCGCCAGGTTTTGAGATGACCTAGCGCATACCTCCTCTGACTTGTATTCCTATGAAAAAAGTTGTTCCGTCTTGTTTCTCCAGATGATCAGCTTGTTCATTACCAAGCACTCTGGTGTGGTCAGGTACCCACATTAGAGTAAATTTATTGTTTATTTCAATGCTCCGAAGATTGCGTGCAGTTCCGTACTAGCTTTGATCCATTTTTATACGAGTCAAATGCTTGAAGAGCTGCTCTGATATCTTTGCGTTGTGGTAGTGCAAAACGTAGCTACGCATGTAAGAATTGCGTTTGTTTCCGTATAGAAAATGGAAGGTTCTGAACCCATTGGGATTGCAAGCTTCGTTCCTGCAAACATGCTTGTTTATTTTCCATTTTCAAGCCATCAGTGTAGAATATTAATGAGGCTCGTGGGAATAAAACCCCTGCTTTTATCCGTTCCAAGTATAGTTTGGAAGACATAGCATCCGTGATCAAATTACTTACATTTCTATAGAATGCTGAGACGCCCGATCGGGTCGCCGTGCTTCATGTTCTAATCCTTATATGTCTTTAATGCCTACTTTATAGCTCCACTTTCTATAAAGGTCTTCAAAGGGAGTATCTTAAATGACTTTTTAGTGCCTGTCAATACAAAATAAGCCGCTCTTTGTAGCTTATCTAGGGTTGTTTTCCCAGTTTAGTTTTTGATAGGTCGTACAACAGATTTGTACAGTCAGTTCCTCCGAACATTATGGTGTAGGGGTACAAAGCAATTCCTGACTTATGGTTTTGTTCCCATGTGAGTCTCTGATCGAATTAAGAGTTCTACCCCGTTCGTTTGACGGTTTTTGTTCTTGTACTTGTTTCTCGTAGTAATTTAAACTAGGGTGGTCTTCGAGGAGTTAAAGCATTAATTAGATTCATGAGCAATTGATCGAATAGTAAATTATTATCTAGATTGATACTGATAATGCCATAATCTAAGTACCATGCCTAGTTGGACTCCTCGTATTACCAGTACTTGATGGATGGAATGTCTATAATTGAGCTTAACCGCGAGAAGTAGTAAAAAATCATAATTCTTCTTCTTGTTGTTGTTTCAGGTACAACATTTGATCTTCATGTAAAAAATCAACAGAATGTCTATCAATAACAGATACGCAATGTCGTTAAATAAGACTAATTCCAATGGAAACTCAAGTATACCGTTAAGGAGGCAATACAACAAACAATTTTCATCACCAAGCAATATGTCGAAAATTCCAGTTACAGAAAGTCAGGCGTTAAGATGGAAAATGAAATATGAAGAAGCTGAAGAGAGGAGGAAAGTTATTTTGATAGAAAAAGAAAAAGGTAGGAAAGAATAAATTTTACGGCAAACAATTCGTTTCAAAATTACTTTATCTTAACATGGTATGACTCGTTTTAAATTGAGGGGTAGAAATTTTCATTTGTGATAACCGTCATTACTTATGACATACCCTCTGTATGTTGTTGTTGCGAGCTGAAACTGAGCTTTGGAAAAGCATATGATTTGATGATTGTTTATCAATATAATTCTAGTGGGCCTTTGGTCGTTGGTTCTCAAGCTTCAAGTTGGTCGATCTCAAGCTTCCCAGCAGGAAGGAATGAGACCAAAATGAGATTATTACACGTCTATTACACGAATTGCTCTGAAAAAGGCGAAATGGTTGGATCAGGACTATACAATCCCAAAGTTGGTTAGGAAGGTAAGCTTCCGTTATACAGATTGAGCTAGTAGCTCAGATTGCCGCAAAAAATAAGGAACACATTTACACAGACATCGAAGAGGCACTAATACGCTGGTAAATCATGACCACGGAACCCAAGCACAAAAGAACTAAGTGGAAGAAAGAGCGGTAAAACTGTTCTGGATCTATGGTACGAATTGTTCAATCTTGGAGCCACCCAATCGATAAAATTGCTCGAAATCGCGGTTTTAGTAACCCTTTGGAAGAGGTGAAGCAAAAAAGAGACATTGTTTGAATCATAGTTATAGTTGGGTTAGTGGAAACTCAAGGATCTTTACGCACACTCGACATCTAAAGCTGGGAAGCATATCAGGTATCTTGGCGTCTAGTATTTTAACTTTACTAGGCAAATTGTCACTATGCTAGGTTTTCGCGTAGTGGAAAAGCCTTGCCCCAAAGTCAGCGACGCCTGGAGGATTGTCCATGGGCTAGGGCAGCTAAGGGAACCGTAAAGAGACTACCTGGGGAATTAGGAACGACAAGACCTTCACAGTATTAGTAAGAATACAGTGATATGAAATGAAATAGAAAAGACTTTCACAATAAATTTACAATCAATATCATTTTTAAGTTGGAAATTGAAAAAAAAATTAGTAAACGTGTATGGCAACATCTTCAACGCTAGTGTTTTTGTTTCCATCAGTTTTTTTTGGAATGATTGAGTATATTATTAAAAATAAACTCCAGTCTTAAACTTACCGACTATTTCTTTTATTTTTAGCACTTAGAAGTTTGGCGGACATTGAAAAAAAACATTTAAATTTGCAAATAAAACACGATTATTTAGAAACCGAATTGTTTGAAAAAAACGAAGAATATACCAAATTATCAACGGCTTCTAAAAATTTGTACAAAGAATACGAAACACTGAAGAATCAATATGAAACAGAAACCAGGGCTATGTCTGGGTGAGTAATGCAAACTAAAACTGTAACTATCCGAATTTCAAAGTAAATTCTTTTAAATGTCAGTGATGTGCTTAAATTAATTACATAAGATCATCATAATATGATATTAGATTGATACATCTTTGGTTATTGGTATGACTAGAATCAACATAATCATTTGGTCGTGAAAAAATCGTTCACTAAGATAAACTTCAGTCTCTGAAGACGTACACTGGTTATCGAAACGTGCGAATGCTGCATTAACATATCTAAAAAACGTATACTAAGCTTCGGAAGGCACGTCCGGACCAGACTCATAATTTTTTATTATTTGTTGCACCCGCAGTTGCCGAGAAATGCGTGGCACCCTATTATAACATTAATTTAGAGTAGCCAAGTGCAAGATCTCAGTATCGAAACGAACTTAGCGGCATATTTTATTGCTTCAAGGCTACTTTATCGGGAAAATTACAACTGTGATATATTTGCTGAGCTGGCGACATAAACCAGACGACATATTTTAATGCTGGTATAATCGAAAAAGCTCTAAAAGAACCACCCATTTCTATTTTTGTGGTATTAAGCTACGGCAGCTCTTTTGTAAAATCTCGGCGGAGAAAATAGTTAACTAGGCAGACTTGAGGGCATATTTTACGTGCTAATTTGTTGCTTCAAGATGGTCCAATATGGAACATTCCGGAACTTTCTCTGTCAGTAAAAACCACTCTTCTTCTTCTTACGACGCCGTTTCCCTAAGGAGTTTGTCGATCCAAATGGCTATTGACGCACGAGAAACCGCAGCTCTGAAAATTTCTGTCTGTCCGAGCCATCTGCGCAAATCTTTCAGCCATGAATGTTATCTACGGCCGACCGAATCTCACATCGCTCGCCTCTCTTTCTATGCCCTAGGTACTGCAACTTTCTCTTGATTGTCGTGAGAAGTTACCCATTTGCTATAGGACCTCTATGTTTGTCTTATGTTCCGTCCACCTGTAGGCGTATATTTTGAACGCATAAATTTTCTTCTCTAAGGCCGCACCCATGGTCCAACTTTCGTATCCGTAAAGATGAACAGGAACGATGTAACAGCGAAGCTTTCTGATCCGGAGTTCCAGGCTGACGTTGCGGTTAGCCAGAAGTGTCCTCAAGCTGTTCCGAGTTTTCCGCGTTTGCTCAATTGTTGATCTGATTTCGAGTTTTGGGTCGCATTGCTGGTTGACGAGCGTGCCCAAGTATCTTAAAGATGACACTTGTTCAATTATCTCTCCATGGAGTCTAAGGGTGGCGTTTCTACTGGCGTTGCTACTGCGATATTATGCTGCGGTAGCCAGTTGCTTTATCCCGAGACTAAAATTAGTTATTCGAACGATCTCCTCGGCATATTTCATTGTTATATGTCAGCATTTCAAAACGAGCCAAATAAAAAAAAAAAGAGTTAATCGAAGCAAATCGATACCTGTTTCTTTGACATTACGATCCATGTGGAAATAGTGACATTAAATCAACGTAAAACGGTCAACTCCAAAGGGTACATAACCATTTGTTTACCAGAAGTCATTGGAGCAAATCGAAAGACGTCAAGGAATCAATCTACATGATGTGCGGAATTTCCTAAACATGCAGAAATCATTCTTATGAAGGGAATTCACCTACTCGCTCATCCATAGATCGACAGAGCACGCGGTAGGTGTTATTGGACCTTAAGATTATCGAAGATCTAGGTATGTTACGCGGCTCCTTTATGCCCCAGTCTCTTCACCTTGATCTAAGCTGCTATCTCTGGGCTCGTGAGCAGTCGATCACGTTTACTGATCAATACAATACGCTTTTCAAAGCCACCCTGAACTTTTTCTATCACCAAAGCTTCTGGTGGATGCTATTTTTTCACGTTGTTGTTCACCATACGTCAAGGTATTTTTAATTCGATGGCAATGGTACGATAGTTCCTTGGTTTAACTCATTTCTAAGCTTAAAAGTATGAATTTGCGAGAACGAAAACAATTCGTATACGAATTAGACAAAAAGATGTCTTGGTACAAAAAAAAAAATTTGTTATTTTGAAATTTAATGAATGGATTATGGGGTGGACAAAAACTTTTGACTGGTAGTGTATCTAATTGGTATAAATTTACTTGATTTTTCTAGGAGGCACAAACAAAGAGCTCTAATTGACTTTGAATTTGAGTTTTTTGTTTTATACGTTTCTTAATATACTGAAAACATATGTGACAGAAATGTCATAAAACTTTGAAATGGAGTTTCACGTTTCCACATCAAATTTTAAATCAAATTTAATATTAAATACAGTGGCATTTTCAGCATTTCTCGAAACATTCTTGAAGAATTCAACACGATTGAGGTAAATTACGTGCTCCAATTTTTACATTTTTGTTTATTATGAAATATATGGAACCGCGATCTTACAAATTTTGATATTTTCAATAATTCGTCGGAACCAATTGTGAGATTATATGTTAGAAAATGGTTAGTTGAAAAATGATTTTCATCGTCTATTATTTCGTTGAGCACACAAATAGAAGGATCCGCAAGATTTTATAAATTATGATTTCATTATAATGGTAGTTAATGCATATTGAAGGGCTCAACTCGACGGATTTTTCAAGAATAATTAGAAAACCGATACTATTAAAAGCTAACTTAAATTTTTATCTTTCAATGATCTACCTTGATTAACCAACATATACAAATAATAATTACAATTGCTTTTTAGAGCTCTTAAAGATGCCACGTTGTGGTATAGGGAAAACAAAGAACTGAAAAGAAAAACTCTGCTTTTAATGGATAAAGATGCTGTAGATGAAGGCGTCGATGCAGGGGAAAACGAATCAAACTCTGAAAGCGATATAGAAAATTTGAATAAAACCATCAAACAGCTTAGTACCGAAGTAGCCGAACTACAGACCGAACTGGACAGTTCGAGGCAAACCGAATTTCAGACTTCCGAAGAAAACATTCGATTATCTGAAGTAAGTATCTACATATTGGTATCAGGTTTGGTTATTTTGTAAATCGTTGTGACTCTAAAAAGATATTTTATCCAAGTCGTTCGCTTTTTGCTGAAACGGCAAGACATTCGCAGAATAAATGCTCTGCTGAGTCGATATCTCTGTCGAATCTGCAGTTGTTTTCTCTTACTTATATCGCCTTAGTGACTTGTCAGAAGACCGACCACCAGTTTAATATCGTTTCTAGATATCTCGAGAAGTTCCTCGGACTTCTAGCTGAATATTTGGGATTGTATTAGTCCTGGAGGGTTGTTCCAGTAAGACACAATCTGATCCTTTATCAATCCTTCCAGTTAATTGTTTATGTAATATTTCATGAGGCAATTCTGGTTTAAAATATTGAGTCATTGCGCAATGCTTCCTCATTGCCTGGGGAGTGCACTCAATAGCCTTCAGAGCTATCCGAGTAGATGTAAATGTGCTTTCTAGCGATATTTCTTAGTAGATAAGTTTATTTCTAGCAATTGTGACCGAAAATCTGTGAGGACTTTTTAAATTAACATGCAGAGCTTTTATTTTGGTTCAAATTTGACCAATCCAACGTCTTTCACAAGTTCCCAAACATGTGTTAACCAATGTATTTCTAGCTTTATTGAACCATGCTTGGAGGTCAATGCTTACCAATTCGATTTGAAGGTCTGTGTATATCTTGTTTAGCCAGATGGCGCTGTTTTAATGGCTTTTTTTTAGCGTCTAACGTGAAAGGTAGGCAGGTTTAGTGCGCTTGTAAGGTTGTAGTGAGGCATCTTGCTATGGTCCTTGTGATACACAAACTGATCAGCCTTTGAAAATCGTTATTACTTAGACTAGTGTTGTTTTAAGGGGGTTAAGTCTAGTTAGATTTTGTCCACTACTAGTGACCACAGTAAGGGAGATAGAAGCCCCTCTAGTGGATAACTTTTCATTGTAGTAATAATAGAAGTGACCTATACCTTCCGCATTTTAATAGAAATATTACACGTTCCAGGAATTGGAATTAGAGAAACAAAAGAATGTCCAATTGGAACACGAATTTAGAGAATTGAAAAAAGAACATGAACAAACTTTGAGGATAATGGAGATGATGAAAAACGAGATGAAAGATCTGCAGATGTTAGAAGAAGAACATAGAACGAATTTAGCCAATATAAAGTAATTCAATCTACTACTTTTTTAGTATAAGGTGTTTCATTAAAAAAAAAAATTCGATTTTAGGAAAGAATGCGATGTCCACAAAAGGGAAAGGAACGTTTTGAAGCATCAGAGCGCTTTAATAATGCAAGGATTACATGAAAGTGAAGATTCTGAAAAATCTTTATTATTATTTCAAGAGATAGAAGACTTGAAGAGGACATTAGAAGACGAAAGAAATAAATTCGAAGAAGAAATTAGTATTCTTCAGGTAGATTTACTAATTTCAACTTTATGAATAATTTTTTTATAAATTTAAATTTTTAGGATCGTTTGGATCACCAAGATCAGCACGCTCAAATTGAGGTACTCGAAGAACAATTGAAATTAGTAGAATCAGAACTGCAAGCTGCTAAAGAACGAGCAGATCGAGCGGAAGAGAAACTTAAAGCCCCTCCTGCACCACCTCCGCCACCGCCGCCACCTATGCTACCTCCTCCTTGCGCTGTTCCCCCTGTTGTCCCTCTGAGACGTAGAAGAAGTAAAGTTGCACTTTCGGATCTCGCCGAATGCATAGGAGTACAAGTAAGTATGATCAATTTAACGTATCCTTTTATTTTAATACACACAAAATTTTATCATATTTTTTATTGAGAGGTTCTAGACTAGAGCCGGCCCTGTTTATACTTTATCTATGACGAATTCCCTAATACTAATAATAATAAATATATTCATCATCGTCAACGTTCAAATTAAAGGATTATCAATTTTTTTCTGTAAAATTTTCACACTACCGTTGACAATTGTATCGTGATTCATTTTAAAATTAGAAAACTGCATATTTTCAATCAATAAGTTGCATGCAAAACAACTTACCCTATTTGGAATTTATACAACATTTCACACTTAACTGATAAGTTTATCGCGTTAATTTAAGAATAATTACAGTGTAAAATTTCTCAATATAAATTATCTTTAATTAGTTTTACGCACCAAACGGTAACAATAAAAAACTAGGTTATGTTAAAACAAAATGGTGATCTAATTAATTTATAAGAGCAAGGTACTAGGCCTACTTAGGAAGAAAAACGGCGGGATAAGTATTAACCGGGAGATTTTGAACTAATTGAAAATGTCGTATTTGATCGAGAATATCAAAATTTTCAACACAAATATTATAAGTAGTGTAATATATAAAAAATTTGATGATGTTTTTACATTGTAATTATTATACTACAATAAAAATATCATGTTGGTTGAGATTAATATTATTGTTAAATAAAAAGTTATAGACAAAGAATATTTTCATTTTTCAGGAGAATGCAAACCCCGAAAAAAAATCTGCCCCTGGTGTTAACGAAGATATAATAAATGCTATAAAAGCTGGACAGTTTACATTAAGAAAACCCAAAAAAGATAAAGAAAAACAAGATAAAGAACAACCAAAAGCGGTTGAAGAAATACTAAATATACTGCATAGCCTGAAGAGAGCTCCTAAAAAGAGACAAAGTCAATGTATTGGAGATGTGCAGTTGTAAAATATTTGTCCAACGTTAACCAAATTAGATATTAAGTTGTATTGCATATTGTATATGTATTAAATATTATAACGCATTTTTTATATATTTTTGTTACATAATAAAGTTTTACAACTATATTTTTGGTTTCATTTCCTTTCAGGAGAATACAATTATTCTATGATCACTACTTCTTAAATTCTTTCATTTTCAAATTTGTTTATACAGTTTGGTACAGCAAAATGGAATAAATTCGTTAATAAAGAAATGAAGGGAAAAAACGCTTATATATACAGGGTGCATTATGCGACAATGCACAAAATAACAATTATACAAGTGTTTGGTTATGGAAACAACACACAGACATAAATGGAAGTTCCAAGCTTATTTTACGAATTCCGAGGAACAATTAGCAAAATAGAAAAGGAGTTTCGAGACCTTGGTTATGTAAAACCGATAAAAAAAAGTAGCTGCCAATGCAGTCAAAGATGATACGAAATTATATTACACTTGATACAGCAAACCGACAAGCTCCTGCTAATATAATATGGTTTCAGAAGGATGGAGCATCGGCCTCATACCATTAGACTTCTATATCAGATTACCATGTTCCAAGACGTTCGCGGCGAGAATTTTAAACATCTACATTGACATTTTTTGTTTTTTTTTTACATTATTAAGCAATAATCAGTATGATTTATTAGATTTTTAAAGTAATGTAGCGATTTGTGAATAGGAATTATGTTTGAAATTCCTGAAGAATCCAAAAACAAAATAATACACTGGAGGTTGCAATTAAAATAAGAAACTTCGTATTGGCCACTATCCCATGACACACCTTGTATATTTTTTTCTTTTCGGAAAAAATGCGTATTTAAAAATAAAAATCGGCGTTCGCACATCATTAATTATTTATTGAAGAATTTATTCCATTTGGCTATGGAGGGTGGACGGTGAGGAGAACCATCTTAGAATATCTGAAAGTGTCAATTGAAAGAGAGCAAATTAAGGTGGCGCTCCAGTAGCAAGTGGACGAATTTTTAAAAAAGCGCCACAAATTAGAGTAGGATAGCAAATTAAATTCTTTTTTGAAAGTAATAACTATTTCAAAGAAACTATTAATATGCTAATTCATTCGCAAATTGTACATAAAATATATAACTGCTAAATTCATACAATTTCCACTTGTTACACTAGCGCTATTTTGGTGAGTCTTCGAATTATAATTTGCTGTTTACAGCTGGACACTTTTTCAACTAATTCCGCATACAAGACGGTTCTCCTCACCTCTACACTCCATACATTTGACTGTTCCACACCGTAGATACACACACTACTAGATTCAATTCAATGTTTGGATAAAGATAAATTATAAAGTTTACATTTTTATCGATTTATTGTTTAGATATTCATTAGTAGGTGGCGCTTTAATCAGGAGAAGTCATTTTATAGATTAACATTGACATTGACATTTAAATTTCGTAAAAATTGCAATCGACTTTCTAGCCATTGCTAATAAAACTTTAAGAAAATGGCAGATGTATTAACAGAGACAGTTTCGCCCGAAGATTTAAAAGTAAGTATCATTCTTTTAATAAAAATGTAAATCTAGAATTTAATATAGTTAAATATCGTATTTTGTAAACAAGTTTTATCAGTTCTGACTCATTAGTCTCATTACATTTATGAAGAAATTAATCATAATTTGTTTTGTATAATATAATTCGTGTGAAAATATTTCAAATACAGTAACTTTTTAAAATTATTTTGTATAAGTAGTAATTAATACAATAATTACGATTCTGTACTTTGTACCTTTTCAAATACCACATTTTTTTAGAAATTCGAAAAAATTTATCACGAGCAGTTATATAAAAATGATGTTACCCCAAGAGCCCAATTTGAATACGCCTGGTGTTTAGTTAGAAGTAAATACTCGGCAGATATTCAAAAAGGAATTATGTTATTAGAAGAGTTATACAAGACAAACGAAGAAGGCCATAGAGACTATTTGTACTATCTTGCAATTGGCAGTGCAAGGCTGAAGGATTATTCTAAAGCCTTAAACTATGTTAGATCTTTTTTGTCAATTGAACCAGGTGAATAATTACAATATATTATATTGCATGTATTACAAAGTTACAGAAAATAATAATGGACATTATATGTATAATATATTTATGGTAGGTAATCAACAAGTATTAACTTTAGAAGAAATCATAAGGAAAAAAATGGGGAAGGAGGGTCTCGTGGGTATGGCATTCACTGGAGGAATAGTTCTTGCTGTGGGAGCTCTAGTAGGAGTCGGTATGGCAATTGCCAGTAGAGGCAAATCATAGTTGTTCCTGGATTTGTTTAATTATTATTTTTTTAGTGACTGATGAATACCAAATATCAATATAAATTTTTTGTATGTCTTCAATAGTGTAATTTGTTTAATTTTTGCATTTAATTCAAATTATGAGCACTAAATTTCTTTTTGTTTGGACATTAAACTACATCTAGGTATTTAAATTGTACTATTATTAATTTTTGTGATTCTTTCGTTCACTTTTGTTTTTAAATGTATTTATTCTATTGTTTCGATTTATGTTAGTTGTTTTTAAATTAATATATATGGAGTTAAATATTATTTTTTTATGAAATACCCAATCCAGTTGCAGATTTACCAATTTACTGCTTTTATAGACCCCTAAAATTTGTAACCTTAGTTTACAATTATTTAAATTACATTTTCTATAACGAAAATATAAATGTCACAATTTGAGAACTAAGATTTTATGTGAGGTTGTTGATTATTTTGAGCAAAAAAACTTTCAAACATCAACTACTTTTAAGTATTAAAACTATTATATAATATTAATACATATTTTTTTCATAATACTCACAGTTTAACAGCAATAAAATAAATATTTTTCTTAATTAGCTTCAAGAAAAGTGGGTTTAAAGTAACATATGAAGTTGAGAAAGACGACTTACAACTCTAGATTAGGACCAGGCAAAGAGTTGCACTTTAAAGAGACTGAGTTCAAAGACTTTGTTACTATTGATAATGATTTAGTCATCTGTGGTGAACCAACTGACATTGTCACATCTGTGTTGCTGGTTACTAATGCAGAAGAACGTGAAATTGATAAGCATAACTTCACAATAAAATATGCTTATAATGCTTCAAATATAATAAAATATGTGTTTCTTAAAAAGGGAAGTTCGAGTGATGGTGTAGTCAAATAACCAAGAACCAGTTATCCAAGAATTTCTGCAAATATTTTTTTACAAAATAAACTGAATTTTTTGGAAAAATGTTGATAGAGGATATTATATATATATATATATATATATATATATATATATATATATATATATATATATATATATATATATATATATATATAATACGCTACTTTTTTGTATTACCAAGAGTTGAAGATTAAGCGGATAAAAAGATGTTTAAATATGCTTTTTTCTACATATTTCAGGATTTTGCACCAGGACCAAAAAATGAAAAAAATTATTTAACTATTGCAAAGTTCACCTGATTAACAAACAATAAACAAAAAATTGTTTTATTGTTGTTACTTGTTTATAACTATAAAATTCATAAAGTTTATGTTTGGTGGTGACATGCATCTTTTCTTTTTGATATCAACGCCCCAAAATGTTTTGAAATTTCTTCCCACTATTGCAAGACACTCAATAAGAAACCTATTAATAAAAAATTGTGAGGTAGTTTTTCTTGTAAGGTTCTTTTTGATATGAAAGCCCCAAATTTTTTTTATATTGTAATATTTAGAATTTTGTAACATCCAAAATGGGTATTTATGTAGATGTTTGTTTCTATTTTATTAAGTGAAGCATCTTGATTTTCGTTCAGATATCCAAGAAATGATGATGATAAAATCGTATTTTATACCAAAATAAGTTAACTCTAATTTACCTCAGGTTTGTCGTGTATATAATCTTTGGGTTTGTCCCATTGAAGATTTTGGAGCACTTTTATCTCGCAAAGTGTATAGGTTTGTTCTTCGTAGCTGCACTGGCAGAACTAGTTCAGGAAGTGTACACTAAAGCTCTCTGCACTATATCGTTCTTTGTATCAGATCGAACTAATTCTATACACTCATGAACTGGCCTGCACTGGCACGTTCAGTACAGCTCCAGTGCAGATACCAAGAATAAACCTTATGATGGAGAGGTATGACAAAAATGAGGAACGTAGAAGTTGCGAAGCACTGGCTCCTCCATTTATTTCAAGTTATTAACTTTATTAGTTACCAAGCAGTTAATAATGGCAAATAAGAAAAGTTCAATTATTGATAATGTTTACAAAAACATGCCAAAACTATTGGGACATAAGTTGAAGTAGTGTTGCTACCGGATATTTGGGATGTATTAAATGAAACTATATTTTTAAATAAATAATATAAATTTATTTTTCAACATGAATATGTTTTCTACTCTTATGATATATTTTTATAATACAAAAAACACATACATTCTGATATCACAGCCTTTTTCTTTAGCACACACAAGTATTTTTCATATATAACCTCCAAAGAGAAAGTTAAATCATTCGTTAAAATGTAAAATGTAATGAAAGTAATAATAAATATTGAAACAAAAAAAATCGATAATGAATTGGAGAAACGGTAAAAGTATGACGATATTGATGTGTTAGCTTGATTAAAATATATGCTAATAGACGTCTTCACTGTTTTCCTTGAAGATTCAACCCAATAAAACACGAAACTTTGACCAAAACAGTATTTAAGTTATTGTTTTCGTGAATACAAAATATAATGAGAAAAAAATCGTAGTTAAATCTTCAAAATAATAAACAGTATATTCAAAAAGTAACTAACTGTTATTATAAACTTCCATAATCGATTTTTTTTTCAAATTATTGATATCAGAATTATTAATTAATTATTTTTTGAACATACTGTGGAAAGAAAATATGTAGCACCAGAAAGTAGGTGCTATAACAACAAAACTATTTCCTAGATTACATCAATTCAATACAAATTAAGAAAAATTCCACTTTAGTGGATTCTGAATTAAAAAAATAATACAAAGAGATCAAAATATTGCAAAAATATTGATTATACTTAAACTAGTTTTTATTTGAAAAAAAATTCTAACAATACCAATTTTGTTAACCAACTAAATGTTGTAGTCAACAAATAAAATTCCATAAATTATTAAATACAATCAAAAATGTATGTTTTTTGAGGTTATGTACAGTAGAATGCCGAAAATTTAGACGTCATAAAACTTTCTAATATACGAGGGCGGATCAATAAATGTGATACTGAACGTTCTAGGCGTTTAATTTGAGTATTTACACTTTAAATAATTCAGTATTTAGGTGTTTACCAATTGAATATTGAAGAGAATAAGAAGAGAGAGAGTTTTCAATTTCAATTTTGCATGTTCACTTTAATATGGAAAAGCTTTCCACAACATGCGATCACAAACCTAATCGTGTACTATGAATAAGATTTTTTGGCGTTGTTTTACCACAAAACGTAATAGTGGACGAAACGTTGATTAATTACAATATACTAGACACCAAACATAAGTCAAAATAATCGTTTTCTTGGGGCAAATATAATTAAAGGAGTCCAAATTGGGTTTTTTTACCCAATAAAGTCCATTTTTTGGATACTATGCTAACTGTTAAAGTGAATTCAATGAGGATTTGGAACAAAAAAGTTTTTTCGCACGAAGACAATCCAAGAGTGCAGTTTAGATGAAATCGCTTATAAATTTGTTCTTTATTCGCTCTTTACTCTATATTTAGTAGCGAGTGATATTTTTTTTCTAAAACCTGAAAAAATCGCTCGGTACATAGAGATTAGACCTCAACGATGAACTCAACTCTAATGAAGTTAGCAAGATATTGAGTGCAGAAAGATGATCCCAGAAATACCTGTCCTAACCTAGAGATGGCGATAGGTGTTTGAAAAATACCACTGTGTTAGAAAGTACACAATGTATACAACATATGTTTCAAGTTTGAAGACGCCACGTTGTTTAGTATTTGTTTGGCAGCCATTAATAGTGAATTTGTAAACATGGAGAAAGTTGGTGACCGTTTTGTGATACTCTGGGTGAGACTGATCAAAAACAGCGTTTTGAAAATGTTTCCATCGAGTGTTTGGTGAATCGAATTTTTGCTCCAGTTGATAACCTTGGATGAAACGTAGGTCCATCACTTCACAACGGAAACAAAGGAACAGTCAAAACAATGGATTGAAAAGGGAGAACCGGCTCCAAAGAAGACAAAGACCATTCCATCCGCAGGCAAAGTCATGGCGGATGGAAAAAGGAAAAAAATTAAGAAAAAACGGCCTCATTTGGCTAAGAAGAAAGTCCAGATAATGCTCCAGCTCACACATTCGTTATTACAATGGCCAAAATTAATGAATTAAAATTTGAATCGCTGCCTCATGCACCTTATTAGCTAGATTTGGCCCGTCGGTTTTTTTTCTGTTACAGACTTGAAAAAATGGCTCGGTGGTCAAAGAAAAGGTGATGTTGGCAGTTAATGGCTATTTTGAGGAGCTGGACGATTCTAATTATAAAAGGATATCGAACTTATTGAACATCGCTGGGAAACGTGTATGGTGTTAAATGGAAATTATGTATAAAAATAAATTCTTGTTGTTTTCTTTGTTGGACCAGGTACTTTTGGAACCATCCTCGTAAATCTCTTAAAACGGTACGAAAGCCATTCAGATTTATTCGGTAACAAGATAATGACAAAAAATGATGAAAATATCATTGAATATGGCAGGGTAGTAGACAAAATTAACTGTGAGTTAAAAAAAATTTGAAGAAACGATCGATTACATGAGTAAAACTTTCCCTCGGAGATGACTTTGATTAAGGTTTCCAGATTATGACAGTAAAAGTTACAAATATGTCGTTGAAATCGGTTTTAATGATAATATGCCAATGGACAATTCAAAATCTGCTATAAAACTGATTTTTTTTTTATCTGAGCTAAAAATTAATAATCATCTATCGAGATTTTGGGCTTGCTACTGTTACATGCTACCCTTGTATACCTTAAAGGTATTTTTATGTACATACATGTCCGTTAAATTAAACAGAAAATGAGGGATATTTCAAATAAATGGTTAATACTAATTTCTGCCCACTGTCGCCAAAGTTCCAGTGCCACTTGTTAAGTGTCAGTCAAAATCCTCATTTTCTGGAATCGAAAATTTTTCACAACATTTTGTGCTGTATGACACCCTAAAAAGTGTCAAAAATAACGAAAAAAAAAACACATTCCTTTCATGTGCATATCACAAAGTTCCAATAAGTCATTCACGCGTATATACAATAATATCCACGGCTCCTTATAAAACTAAGAAGTCTACAAAAAAAGTCTTGATGGCTCCAAAGAAAAAAAGTTAACGAGATTCTAATTCTTCTTTTCCTGTTAGTCAAAGCGAAGCAGTAGCGGTAAAATTCTGTCTCCTTCTAAGTACTCTAGATTTGTATAAATCCGATTTGTGACATACAACCACTGTGCCTCCTTGACTTGGACTGGGTACTTTATTGTTGTTACCGGTACCTATCAGAGTACCGATCATTTTGGAAACCGAAAATTTTCTTGTTTTATGAGACGTCTGCCCCGAACGGCATTCGTTTAAGATCGTGTCGAATGCGGTGTAGATACTAGAGGAGTTTTCTGCTACCGATACTTCGAAAAATTGACAATTATTTTGGATTGCCAAGGTACGGCCTTCCATTTCCTCGACCTGCAACAACAGAAAACCATATTTAAAAAAAGAAACAATCGGATATTGGGTTATCAAGTGCAATAGTGTGTCGATATTTATATACACTCGTGAGCAACTCAGGAATTCGCAAGTCACTCGCAAAAGAACTGAACACGAATTGTATTAACTCCTTAAAGCCTATATGAACTATGTTGAACCTACGCAAAGGACAAGGTTAATAGAAATCAAAATTACGTTCATAATATTGTTAAATATCTGAAAGGTAGTTATTGTACATTTGGGAATTTATATTAACATAAATTTGAAGCACAATCCGTATGATTAAAGAAATTGTTTAGTATGAGTCTAAGGTTCGAGTAAAGAAAAATAATTGGATCCATGAAAAAGCGTTATTAGGATTAGAGGAGGAAGCACTAAAAATTGATAGGTTACTTACAAATAAATTGTTATTTTAACTAATTGAAATTTGTATTTTCTTTACTGTTAATTATAACCTTTTTTCTATACTAAGAAAATAGTTCAATACCAACATAAACCACTCATTATAAAGATAAGACCAGTGGCTTTGAGATGCAAAAATTGGAAAAGGACGGCGACCGTGCGACAAATGTATACACTAAAGTGCACTATAGATTGAAAATCTTTCCACTTCGTATGACACGCTCTGTCATCTGTCACTTTAAGGTTATGTTTCATTGAAAAACCGAACGTAATTCTAATTATTGATAGTTTTATGTATTGTGGCAAAATACAATTTTCTAACTTTACGTTCTCTGGTAAGTAGAGGATTCTCACTCCTCTTCTGCTTCATGAAAAAATTATATAAAGGTGATATAGTAATGCTGATTCATGTTTTAACAGATTGTTAATGTCTCTATTATCCAGATTTTGTACTGGAGACTTTAGACCGCGAGTGTGCGACTTATATCGATTTCTTTGCTCACGAATTTATATATCAATAATTAAACCATAATACCTCGTTCTAAAAATGAATTCAACTCGATATTATATCCGAAGCTAATTTTCCACTTTGATTGACATTCATCAAAACAAAAATCAGTAGAATAAAGTTTGTTGATCTGTAATTTTTAAAAAAAAATCTCTTTGATATATCTACTACGCGATAATTTCAAATATTGCCAATGTTAAACCTTCACTTACTCAGTTTAATGGCATTTGACATTGAAATTTTTAGTATGAATAATATATTTAGCAAAACATTCATTGAGATTTGATTCGTGTGTTTGGAAAATAATTTTAATGGTTTTGATATATAAATAAAAGTATTATCAATACCGATACTGCAGCTTTGAAACTATATTTTACATTCACTATTTATTATCATATAAAAACGTTTGATCATTGTTTCATCCGCATTATTGAAAAAACATTAACTATCTCAATATTAGCCTATTACAAGATTTTATATATATGCAACCAGTATTTCACATATTATCTCACAACACTTAAAAATAATTTAAAAGTATTAAGTTTTGACAAAAACTGCCAAAATATACAGTTTTAAGAACATGTACACTTCCGTTCAATGAAAACGCATCCTGTCATTGTCAGTGACAGATAATTCAATAATGCCACCTCTGTTAACTGAAATTTAACTGAAATTCAGAAAGCTGCCACTATTGCCAAATTGTAAGATGGCTGGTCTATCAGAAGACTAGCTACTCAAGAAGGTCTTGACCGCGAGTACCGTAACCTGAATGAAGAAACGATAGTTTTGTAAATACTTATCTGTTCCAAGCCTTGTATGCTATTTTACACAGAAGTGTACTTTTTATTTACCCATTTGAAACCACAAATACTTCATATAATCCCAGTAGTACATATAATGCAATGACAATTATGTAACAACGTGGAATATCCATTAAATGTAATACAATACATACAATTTATTGGAAGTTTTCTCTGTACGTATCAAGCACTCTCAAATTTCGTCAACTATAAAGGTGCCATTTCATGTTGACGCACGCCGCTGGCTTGGAACGTCAAATGACGCCACGTGGTACAATTTTGATTGGAGCGCCATCTTAAATTAATGGAGCGTCAAAACTAAACATTGTTCAGCTTTTTAAATCGGGTAATATAGCGCAAAACCTAAATTATCAGCTATTTACTAGTGTAATAGTGTAATGTAAAGTGTAATGAACTACAAGGTAAATATTTAACGCACACTATATGTTTATAGGTTAACATACTATTGACAGAAGTGGTATTTTTTAGTGTTTTGAAGCTTGACGCTGCATTAATTTAAGATGACGCTCCAGTCAAAATTGTACCACGTGACCTCATTTGACACTAAGCCAGGGTCACGCGTTAACATGAAATTGCACCTTTAGGGTAATTATCATATTGTAATGCAAGAAGCTTTTTATGTTTGAAGACTACATTTTTCGTATTGTTATAAAATTGCGAATACTACAATTAAAACTTATTTTTAAAATTTTTTTGTCTTTTATTTGATAAGTCATTTTTTAGTGAATTTATTCTCGATTATATTGCTCTAAACGAGAACATTTTATTTGTATTCCTACTTAATTACAATATGGCGGACGAAACGAAGGTAATAAATTGGCGGGAAACGATAAAATTAGTCTAGAGTATGTGCACAGCTGAAAATAGGTCTCTTCTGTTTAGAAATAAGATCATTTCGAAATGCTATTGGAACATTTCTTGTAGTCATATATCTCATTGCAGGTATTCAAAATAAACTGAGAAATCGGAATTTAAAAACAGGAATTCAAGTTACCTAAGAATACAGGGTGTTTAAATTCATCATATACTTGATCGACTCGGGATTTTTTTTAACACTATTATGTGATACCAATGCTTCTAGATGTTCTTGATTTTAGGTCTCTTCTATCTCAAAATATGATATTTTGATAAAGACTGAAGTTAAATCGAAACGTCAATTTTTTATCAATCTTTCAAAAATTATTGAAAAAAAAACTAATTTTAAAATAGAAGAAGAAGAATCAAAGAAATTTATTATGATACCTTGACGTTACGTCTGAATAATATTTTATTATTTATAGTGATTTTATTGAAAATATTTTATTTTAAATTAACTAAGATGTACAAATATACGAATAAAATGTGAAAGTATATCACGTAATTAATTTTGGGATAAAAGAGTTTGTTGCGTTATAGTTTCCAAAAAGCAATGGGCTTAATCATCTTAGCGGAAAATAAACAAATTATTGAATGAAATATGTGATATTTTAACCCAATTTCCATGCCCGCTTTTCACGATTGTTTGGAAAATATTAAACATCGTTCATGGTTATGCAAATGACATAAATTCCATTTAAACACTCTTAATCTTAATCTTGGTGTACTTTTACTTTAACGCTTTACAAATTAGGCCGTCAATTGACCAAAATAAAAAAGAAGAATATTTTTATACTCTATGGTTGTATGATTAAGTTCTGTGTTTGACAGATCATCGATTTTTTACGTTAATTTCTTTAAAAGTCACACAGTCTCATTATCGTTAAGGTTGGTAATACTGTATAGACAACAATGACAAAGTAAATTGATGAAGTAGGAAATATTGAGATTACTGACCTGTCGTAAATGCTCGAGATCCGCTTTATTTCCAAGAAGTATCGTCGGCATTTGGCTCCTCAAGTGTAATACTTTTTGTAGCATATCGCTGGCTTGGGTAAAAGAATTTCTGCAAGTGATGTCGTATACGACAACACTAGCGTCAGCCCAATAGATGGCTTCCTCAGGAAAAGCTTGGATGTCACAGCTGCAAACATCAACAATCTCTACTTCCAAAGCTGAATTATTCAAAGTTAACGTTTGTCGATATAGGAGATCTGAAACAAAGAAAAAAGGTTGTAAGAATTTCAACCGAGATACCTATTCGTTTTGTATAATATTAAATGTCAAAATAACCTCATTGTTTAAAATTTCCCGCATATTTATACTATTTTTAAAGTCTAGCAACGTTGTTCGATTGTACTTGCTATAAGCGTAGCAATTTATTGTAAATACTTGTAATTCAAAAACAGGAATTAAAGTGTATTTTTTATTTGTTTTAAAGGTTTTTTAATGTGTTTTCATTCATAATATATCCATTTGTTATTTATATAGATATCGTTGACAAATCTATATTGCAAATAATGAGAAAAATTTCCATATTTTGATTGGGAGATTCGTGAATCCATCAATGTATATTTGTTGTTTACAAATACAAAAGCAATTACGGAAACTGGATATTTAAATTATTACTATTTCTGGGATTGGTATTTTCCATATTTACACCTAGGAGCCGTTGACCTGTATACCTCTAAATTATCTCTTCTATTTTGACTCTTAACATACTCAAGCGACAAGCAACGGTTCCTCAGATAGTCAAACCTACAGTGATATTTTTAAACTAATAATCAAATAATCTCAGCAATTATAAAGCACAAACACAGACTGTCAAAACGATTTTTTTATGAATCCGCTTGAGGAAATCGTCTGAACTTGTGAATTAAAAGAAAAATACATTCATACCAATATTTTTCTCTGTTAAAATGTCAACAGGATGTTTTTGTCATGAAAATGTTTGAAAATAGAAAAAGAAGAAGCGCAATTGATGAATTTAACTAATTGCGTCATAAAGAAAATAAATTCATAGAGGTTTCATTTCTTAAATAGTTACGTGAATATCAAATATTAGACAATGGGGGTAATTTAACAAACTAGATAATGCGATTTTACCAATCTAATATACTTCAATTTGCAAATCTACTATGAGCAGTAATAATTAATAACAGATATCGATCCTCAGTCCTAAAACCGTTTTATTCTATGGTTCTTAATATGTCAAATGTCATATTTCAACATATGAAATAAATATATGAACAAAACGTTTTTTCTATTGAAAATGTAGATATTTATAAATTATGAAATTAATAATTTCATTCTCGTCTTTCTAATATTATTTGTATAAAGTATCTATCTAAGAAAGTAGGGCATTGCTGTCAGCTGGGTTTGCAAATGGATAAACACGTGGCTGATGTTGTCGAGACCTATATTTCATTATTATATCTTTTTTTGTGTAGGATTTCTTTCTGATATAATGAAATTTTGTTTCTCGAGCTATATATACATATATATAGTTGAAGAATATTCTAGCATTCGCGTACAATTTTAAAACCGTACACAATATATTAAATTTAATAATGTGAAAGTTGTATTTCGTTTAAATTTGGCAAGTAACTCAAATAAGAATGTGTTACTATAAAAATAACCCTGAAAATGACGTTCTCAGACGTCGGTCGTCGTGTACATTCATTAATTTTTTTGGCTGCGAAAGTTGTAATAATATCGAGAATAGTGAATAACGTTTATGGACCGCGGTATTTTCGAATAAATACCATAAAATACCAGGTGTGTTCAATTTTTTTCGTTGGTTAGTTAATTCCATATCATATTTATAGTATTTTGATTATTTATATAAAATTAATAGTTCAATAAAGTTATAACCGAGAAACCAGTTTAGTACTTTCGAATTCTATACAATTATTGTCATATTTATAACACATGGAGTCAAACGAATCATCGACTTGCACGCATACTAATCCATAGTCCTTCTATTCTTGGAATTGATTTTTATAAAAAATAATCAATTACTTCTTTATTTTAGATAGTTTTATTTTCTTGATTACCCCAATTTTTATGTGTCACTTAAAAGCTAGAATATATCATTTGTTTGCTTAAAATTTTCGACTTTGGGTCTAAAAAAAGAAATTTCATAATATTCTGTATATAATATCTTTAGAAACGGCTGAACCAGTACGGCTCTGCAGTTTGTTTACAAATTTCTGATCGAATCTTTCATAAAAGTATGTAGAAGTCGACGAAAAACTCTCTATCGACTCGCCTATTTGCTTATGTCGGCTATCACTTGGAAAACTTGACTAAAATAGTCAGTTTTACGTTTTTTTATTTATAATTCTGATAGTATTTGAACCATTTTTAACTTAAACACGCAGGTTGTCTGAAAAGTTTCCGACCTCAACCAATGTCAGTACTTCATCATATGGTTGAAATATATATTTGCGCATGCGTTGAGAGATTCCTACAATATTGACAATAGTATGAGTGAAGATTTCTAATAATAATGTGGTCAGTATAAGATGTTGTTAAATTAGGTAATTACGTAATAAATTAGGACAGAAGGTCCCTTAAGTAGGGACTGAATAAATAATTTTTATTATGGATCTCACAACTTTATACGGTAGAAAAACTGAATTGCGAGACTTGGTTTTTAGCTTGACGGTTATGTTGGAAAATTCTCAGATAGCCCTCGTACAATATAACGAAGTAAAAACATTTTTAACTCTAAATTTAAAGCCGTATTAGATTGTTGACGCTTATAAACAAAAAAAATGTATTTTCTCTCTTTATTACTGTATTTTTAGATTTTCCAGACCAAAAGACATGTATTTATTTACGCTAAACGATTTTTCTTCATTAAATTTTTTAAGGAGAGACAAGTTGGATAAGATGATTGTGAAATTAGTCAGAATTGGCGTGAGATTCAATATTCTCGGCCAAATATCTATATTTATTTACGTTGATACGATATACCTTATATTTTTTCAACAACGGATTATTTACAATAATATTATACTTTTATTATTTTAATTTTTGTTATATAAAGAGAAATAAGTCGATCTAAGACATATCAGGGAAACTGACAGAATTGCCGCGATATATAAGTATAAAGATTTGATTGGTAAGAAATTAATCTTACTAATTGTGTCGTCATAGCGGTTATCGAACAAAAATAATTGGTATTAGTTAAAAATGTTATAATTCAATGCATATCCAGTAACAGCGGAAATTGGGGAAACGTCCATATTGTTTCTGTCACTCAAATAAAGCGCGCGAAATTTAACAACATTTTTTACAGTTTCTTTTTGATTTTTGCTCATTTTACACTCAAAAACTAAATATATTTCACTGTAACAACTATAATAACCGATGCCGTTATAAATGAGTCATTATTTATATACATACACAACAGATCTTTGAATATACATAAGTGTATGTGTAACAATACTCGACGCTTATTGGCTGTTTTGAAAAAAATCAAATGAACAACTATTCATATTTAATAAAATGTTAACGTTCAATTTAGCGACTTTTATGCATTGTTTTAGTTCACAATTAATTGAGTTGAGATTTTTAAGCATAAATACATGTGGAATGGGAGTCAATAAATTTTAATTTCAATATAACTAGTTTGGTAGACGCGGGAGTCTTCTTAAATAAACATTTCTTGTGAACTTGTCATTATTTATAATACTAAAGGATTCAAATAGTTTATTAACATCACAAAATATCGTCTGGGGACAATCGAAAAGAGCTACGAACTTGTAAATGTTGGTCAAACACAAGACAACAACAATGGACTTACCGTTCGTATTTTGATTTCACGGACACGTTCCTGTAACCCTTTTTATTGACATTGACATTCAATTTGTATGTGTGGTCGTTTTGAAATACACTGTCAAAAGTTCTATTCCTTTTTACTTTGAATTCAAACCAAGATAAAGCTCCTTCATATTTATCCTTATCTTTCTTCTCATCCTATTCTCTACGTTTTTCACTACTCCTCATATTTCTTCACATATTTATCAATCTGATTCAATCAAGAAGTGAGACCAAAGACATCAAAATGCGAAACATTTTTTTTATCATGGGCACAAAGATTTTCATAACAGCTATTAAATTATTTAAATGATATTAGAGATGAAGGACATGAATAAATGATCAAAATATTTCATTGAAGAAAATTGTAAAACATCCAAAAACAAAAGAGGTAATATTTACATAGGACAGACGTCTCAATATTTACAAAATAGATTAAAAGCTCATCACAACTATGAAAAAACTTAGAAATTATTGAAACAGAGTCAATTACAAGAAAATTTTCAGAAATGGTTCATATACGAAGAAACTAGAAAATTGTCAATGATAAAAAGTCATAAAATTCGTAAATTTATATCATAAATTTCAATGCAACTATGAATAGTTTAATTGAAGGTTGGTACTTAATTTTGAGATATGACAACTAAGGATAAAAAAATCAGTGTGGTTAAAAATAGACTTTCATTATGATATTCATGTTTTTAGGTGATCTATTCATTAATATAATTATGAAAACTGTCGGTGACAAATTATATTTTAATATAACGGCAATAGGATTAAGCGACAATATTTTTTATCTATTTTAGAACTAATTTTTAATCAAAATAGACGTAAAATAAAGATAATTTTCAACAAAAACATATAAAAAAGGTGTACGTAATAAATGATTCCCCATATAACATTATACAATGTAATAAATTTAAAGTTAGTCGCTTAACTGTTTTGATAATGATCGTTTTCGATTCTAATAAGTAGGATATTGAGTTTATGCAATTTAAACTGGTACATCAGAAGCAAATTGGTTCAAATGTTTACGTAGAAACCGACAAATGTATTAATGTACGTTTCCTTTAATATAGATTTTTACTTTTTTAATTCCACCACAAAGGTTTTAACGAAGTTATGTACGGGTATTTTTGGATCGTCTTCGTTCCGACATCAAACTGCATTCCTCAACGTAGATCCAAATCTCGTCCTTTTATACAATAGTTATATAAATAGTAACCGCTACTAATGAACGCGCCGTTCTTATTTGTGTTGTATACACAATTTTTGAAGTATTTGAAAAACAAAAATTTAAGTGATCTCGTTATTTTTACTCAGCTGAGGCTAACCGGCTTCCGTATTTTCGTAGCTCTAAATTCTTATGTTGTAATACACTCTTTATTTCTTTTTGGTGCAAAAAGATTCAGTTTAAATTTCAACATAATTTCATTAAGAATTTATACGAATTATATAAGAACATTATTCATATACACCGCCATCTATGAAGGAATAGCGCAACTCATAATTGTACTTACAAATACCAATATTTAAAATGTAATAATATCTTATATAGAGAAGTGACAAAAATATTTCAAGATATATATTAAATTATTCATAAATGAATTCGTTATATTAAATTTTATTAACATTACATTAATGTTAAGTAGTAATAAACAATTTAAATTGCTTAGACGCCTACGAAAAAGTAGGCAACCATCAACAAATTATTTCATAGTTAAAATTGTGATTAAAAACATAATAATGTATTATAATAATTAATAAATAAGTTTTAAGATTGTTACTGTTTGGTTTCAATTTAATTTAATCATTTTTAAATATATTACAATAATTTAAAAAAATAATTAATCAAAACTGCGTCGCCATCTTTGAACAAATATGAGGATTATTATTGACATCATTGTTCCAATTTTATTTTCAATGACAAATTATATCAACAAATGATGGTTTCAGTTGTTGTATTTGATAGATAAGTAAACGTTTCCTTGTATCTTGATTGAATAAAATTTAAAATGCTTTCAACATGAAACGTTTTCAAAACTTCCTGACAAAACAAAAAGTTGCCAAAGGCCATATCCAGACAGTGAACCAAACGGCAAACATGTTTAGGTGTCAGATGATTAAATACAATTAGTGAAACACACTGAAACTATGTAATACTAATAACCTTCAAGTTGATTTTCATAGAGGCCATTCGAGTTCTATTTCTGATTAAAAACGAAATAATTATTTTCCTGATAAATTACCACGATTTACATAAGTAATTACAGTTTTGAATTTATTTAATGTGAAATTTGTTTATCAAACAGTTTGTATGATGCATAATATATTTTTGTCTTTAAGTCAAATTGGAAATGATTTGAGAATGATCGGAGGGGCGAATTTATTTGTGACATATCTGACAGATACGCACGCTCACACATCGCCATTAAAAAGTGTTAGTGCCATCTTTTAATTAAGGAATGAATTAGCTTTATTAAAATTGAAATTATGGTTTTCTTTTTTTATTATCGGTGGGTTGCTTATATTCGCCAAAACTGCGATATGGGTGACATCTGTTAATTTCTTTCAAACTTCAATAGAGATGAAGAACAGAATACAAACTATTGTGTTGTTTTCTAAATAATAGAAAGTGTTGAAATTTCCGTTTAAATAGTGAAATGATATTAAATATATAATATATTAAATTTATGATCCATGTTGGTATTTGTATCGGTAGAATATCTGATTTTAAAATCATCAGGCAGGGAATCGAATGCTGAACGTATGTCTGAATATCTTCATCAATGCATTCTACGTGCGACAAGTTTGAAAAAAGTGAAAATTTATTGAACATATCTGTCAAATACGCGATATTTGCTTTAAAATTAATAAGGTTTTTTTTTAAACTTTCCAGAAACTTTAAGACTGAGTCAATAGCAATCGTTGGAAGCTTTCTTCACAATTGTGCAAATAAGCGCGTATTCAATGCATTGCTTTTTATTTTATTAACTGCATTAATTAGAAATTGATACGATAGGTGCAATCTATCACTCAAATCAAAAGGACGGCAGGAGCTCCATCTATTGTCACAGATGGAGTGGAATAGATTTTTCCAGGACAGGACTCGACGCGTTGTACTTCACAAAAAGATGTCTTGATCCAAAAAGTATAAACGGCAGCTTTCGTCTCACAGGGCTAAATGGAACTAAACTACAATCATAAACACTGAAGGAATAATTCACTGTTAAAGTATAACAAATTAGAAATGAATAGAAACTATTATTTTTGATTTATAAGACACCTGGTCGACCTTTGCGTCACAATATGAAAGAGAAATTTGTTAGTGTTTTATTTAAAAATTTAATGAATGGATAATGGGGTGGGCAAAAACTTTTGACCGGTATTGTATGTATATGTGCACCATTTTTTTAACTTTTAATTTTTTTCTGTAGCTATTATACACTAGCCGGGTATAAGTATAAACAGGGACGTGTCATGTATTTTTTTTCTATAAAATTGGAACTGAATGTAAAGTTAAAAAAATATATGGATAATAAATTGATCTGGCCTTGATGTCGATTCGCAAAAATTTCGAATATGTTCAGTTATGAAAGAAGTACTGTGTAAAATAGGTCGAAAAATATTTATAGGTCGAAGTCATCCATTACATAAATGAGTTTTTAAGATATCTTAATAAAATATATTGCACCTTTTGGTTTATTTTAAGCGTTAGGTACTTAAATCTAGGTGACTGTATGTATATATTTTCAACAGGTTTTGTTTATTATACATATAGTCTACAATATCCAGAATATCTATTATATTGACTAGTACGAGTCGTGACTAATGTTTTAGGTATTTTCTGGGATTGATGAAATTTGTTTTTGACTGCCTTAGATTATACTAACTGTATAACATATTTCATAATACTGTTCATTAGAAAAAGTCGTTTAGGAACTAGTTTGATTGAGAACACGCGTTAATCAAAAATAAATGTAAGCCAAAATAATATTTTTGAATGTTCTCGCGTGCCAAAATTTATCTACCTGAATCCCGAAGGTATTTTGCAAATTAAACCGAAACTAAAGCATAATTTCGATTTTTTGGTATTAAGCAAACATAGTAATGAGTTACAACAAAAAATTAATATAAAACCCGATATAGAATTAATTTCGATCGTTGAAATACGATTCATGATTGATATATTCCCGAGTTCCAAATAAAAACTTTGTTTAAAATTGATTTCATACAAGTAAATAAACTTTTTATGTTTACATCGTTTTAATTATGTATTCAAGTTGAAAAAAGCTGGTTATATTTCGAAATACGAGGTATGGATAACAACACTGATGATATAAAACATTTTACCTTGATCACCTTCAATATATACCCCTTCTCTATCTCCACATCGCTCCATGAGAAACTACCATAGTTCAAAACACTGCAGGAAGTCTTCCTCTGCAAGTTCTTTCAGGACGCGCGCAGCTTTTTCTTTCAAATCTTTTGTTGAGTTGAGTGGTCTAGCACTAGCATGTTGTATTTGGTTAAAGTTTATTTACCAAAGAAAAATAGTAAACCAAAACAATGATCAGTGCGTGATCCGCACGTGAACATCTCGGGCGAAACGCGGCGCTTCATCGTTATTGGTCCATCCAAATTAATAGCCGCGTGAGGGGGGCGAGCGCCGCATCGCTGAAGAAGCCGCTGGATCAGGTGTAGTACAGTTTTGGTTTATATATTTTTTTTAACCTTTAGAAACCTCTTTACGTGCGGAATAAATGCACACACTCTGTGCATGTCAAAATTTTGGACGCGGAAAGCGACCCGAATGTGAATCATCTTCAACACTTTCTCGCTGGTTAAACCACCCAGAAACACGTGGACGCGATAAACATTCATTGCGATATACGTCTGTTTCAATAAATTATAAGTTTCAGTTGCAGTTATTCCAAGTTTCATGTGAAATTTCACAACAATCGTTCGATTTACTTTTACATCGATAATTTCCACGACAAAACAAACGAAGGTATCAGCTACACTGGTTTATCTACAGACACGGCCCAGTTAACCCCCAAAAGATTCTGAAGGCTCGAAAAGAGGTCTACAGACAATTTTCCATCGTTAGAGATCTAGTGAAAAGTCTCGACAGGGGTTTAAACATGTTTTCATTGTTAGATAAGTGATTTTCAAAGTGGTCTAAGTGAACCCTCTACACACAAATTTCCATCTTTAGATCAGTGATTCTTAAACTAGTAGTAGTGAGCCCCCCAGATGTCCCTGAAGGTTCGAACGTTGGTCTACATACAAATTTTCATCGTTAGTTTTGGGAATATGGATGTAGTTGCAGTGGGTCAGTAATAAGTCCACGAGAAAAAAAATTTTTACCAACACTGATTTGACGGAATTATGAAGGCTTATTGTACTTCGAAAGCATTCCAGATAGTCGAGTTATCAATGTCGATGTATATAGTGGATAATAGATGCGAATCTGGGAGGTTTTTATCGGATAAATATCCAGGTTTAGTTAACCCAGAGCTAGTTTTCTAACAAATACTGTGAAATAAGATCGATGAACTTGGTGGTATCAATTCCTAGTACAATTCGCATTCAAGCCCAAATGATGCTTTTACCAAAAGCTTGCTGAACGTAAAATTATAGAATATAGATGGGCTATATTTTTATTTAAGGTTCTTAAGAATTTGTTTTATTGTGCTCGTTGAAGTCTCTGCTTGATTGAGGTGCATGATTGACTCTGTGAACTGGTTAAAAATTTCCTCTTGAAACTATCAGATACGACATTGCGGATTACTAGATATATTGTCTTTGGTGAGAAAGTGGTAGCTCTCCAATGTCTCCTTATAAACTTTGGATAATAAACTCAGATAGATGCGTAGTAATCCCCTGATTGTTGAAGAGTTTTTTTGCAAAATATGTGCAATAAAATGTGATAATGACTTCAATAAAGACAAAAAGCAGTGCTTGGTACTTTTATCATCATTCAAACTCCATATTTCAGCATGGAAGATGATAAAATCAATGGAAATTTGGTAACGACGACAAGTCAAGTTTTTTTTAAACATACGTTAAATTTTTTATCACGACCCGCATATGCTCACGATTATGTAAAAGTCCTCAGTTGGAAAATCTGCCCCAAGAAGTCGTACTGTCCTTAATTGAAGTATGTATAATTGATACGGGGCGAACCATTAATATCAAGTCGGAAGTAATCAGATTTTTAGTGAAGCTAAATTAAGAAAATTAAGAAAAATGTGGAAAAGCTTGGAACAACTTACAAAGTATATAGAGCAATTATATGGTTAAAATAACTAATCTGAAGAAAGCTGGGTGGATGCATCATTAAACAAATGTTGTTTAAGGGGTTGTTGGTGGTATAGCAATGATCTAACCTATTTATCAGTATTTAAAAATACTGATTGCAAATTGAATGTTTAACTGTTACTGTGTATATAGGGAAAATTGATTACTTGGCACGGGAAAACTTATTTACACCTGTCAAGAAAATATGAATTCGTTTCCAATACTTCTGTTTTCGAATGTTATTGGAATTAATGCATCTGTTTCTAAGAAGCTAAATAAAATATGTTTATTTCCGCAACTTTTTACGCAGCTAGTTTTCATTCAAAAGTCTATTTGTTTTAGAAAAACTGAAATAAATATTATCACAAACTATGAATTGTTTTGTAAAATTTTGCAAATATTTTCAACAATGTTCTGTGAAATATCTGGCACGCAATTTCTATATTGTTTTGCAAATACACCGTCATTTTTTAAATCAAAATACGTTTCAAAGAAAATTGTTATTCATATAAATTTTTAGCAAATACATTACTTAAAAACCATTGGTACATATTTGGCTTGACAACATAGCTTAGACCTTTTGGTGCTCTAAAACAGGTTAATCTTTTAACGCAATTTGTCACTTCAATGAAGTAGCTGGCAACATTGCCAATAGTATCCAATTTAGGGTGAAGTTTTAGTATAACCCCCGCTACTACAGCCAAATAATAATTTTGTATGTAAGCGTAATTGAACTCTTGGCATCGGTGTAATTGGTCTCGATCTTTGAAATGATCAGTTTCTTTATCTTAACGCACGTTTTCGTTGAAAAGGCTTTGATTTTTCACTGGGGGGTACTAAGAAGACGTAAC
The DNA here is from genome assembly GCF_026250575.1 of Diorhabda carinulata. Taxonomy (NCBI): domain Eukaryota; kingdom Metazoa; phylum Arthropoda; class Insecta; order Coleoptera; family Chrysomelidae; genus Diorhabda; species Diorhabda carinulata. The sequence goes on from NC_079472.1 coordinate 18,201,244, forward strand.
TAAAATTCTTTACTTTTGTCGCATATTTGTCGAAAACTTTTGATACTATATAATGAAATGAACAAATATTTCAAGTTTCCCCCTACAAGTACTAGAACTGTAGGAATATTAGTTGTATGTATTTGCATTTACTTATATTCAAAATTCTGTACGGAAATGATGTTAATAGTTGAATTTACATGTTAAAAAATATTTAGTTTCATAAAATTAGACGGAGCATTAGTTTCAAAACAGATTCATGAAAATAATACAAAAAAAAAAAACACTTTGGGATTGGTACGACGGTTGCCAAAAATTTTGGTATGCGCAATAGATACGAATTCCGAGACACTAAGTGAAATTAGCTTGGAGCATTATCAGTTGTTATTTTTAGTGGGATTTTGTGTGTTTCGTTTTGAAATACAGAAAGAAATATTTGAAAAATATTAAAATAATACAATATTACGTCTGTTTGTCAATAATTAAATATAAAAAATTTTAGCTGGAGCAAAATATATATTTCCCTTGATAAATCGTCTTTGTTTTAAGTCCTTTCTGATAGAAAACTAATTTCGAAAAACGGGTAAAAACTGATGCTTCGACTTATTTCGGTCTTTATCCAAATATGACTTCACATTGATAATTTCCAATTGAAATAAATAAAAACATTTTCTTCCTAGGTAACTTCAAGTTTCAATTATTTTAATTATGTAGCTTTTTCATCAACTCGGAATCAAGTTTATTCCGGTTTTTACGAATTCTTTCAGTTTTTTCTTGAGTAACGTATTCTCAAAAATGAACGTTGTAAATTATACGAATTTTGTGCATTATTTTATCATAAGTCTGTATAATAAGCTTTAATCATATCCAATAGTTAGTTTCACAACAGTCAACTAGATAAGTTCTGATTTTATTCATATTAAATGATAGTAGTTCTATTTTTACTTGAAACCAGGCGGTAGATTGATTGGAAAATGGGTCTAGAAGATTACTACGAGCGGATCAACACTCGATTTATCAAAATTCGTGACAAACCTGATTTATTTATGCTGCTTCAACAGTGCATAGATCATTATTTCGAATTTTACCCGTATTGGGGGCTGCACTCTTACAAAATTCAGTTTGTGCAAGAATGTAAGCCCTAGGAGAAACTTGACTTCGCAATAAAGATGATTCAACATCTTGTTTTCCCACATCAACATGCAAAATTGCGGCAACTAGAGTGCAATCAATCCAAAAGCGTTATGTGCAGATGTTAGACGACTTCCTCGTGCCTGAGTTGGAGAAATTTCGGTAGATCGAAGCAACTTTACACACGTCCAAAAGATATCTGCCTCAAGCTCGTGAAATTTTTCCCGGCAAATTAATCTCCAAGATAATTGATATAATCGCAGTCCCGATTTAATACCTATCGACTTTTTCCTGTAGAGTTATGTCAAATCTAAAGTTTACTTTAACAAATCGACTTCTCTGACACAATTAAAAGTGAATACCTTAGTGTTTTTTTTTCAAAATTTTTTCTAAATGTGGACTTTTAATTGAAACTACTTGTACACCTGGATCTATTCGTAAATTAAATGTTTTTTATTCGCTATCAACGACTTTTGTTGAAGATGAAATATAGAATTAAAATCATTCGCCTCAATTATTTTATTTGATGCATAACATCAAGTAAATAAAGCAAATGTAGATTATCACTTCATTGCTTTTAACCTCGCAGGCGTTCATAAATTAGTATTTAACATTACCAGGGTAGAAAGTTAAGATTATGGCGCACAATGTAGAGCTGTCAAATTTCTGCCCTTGTGGTGTACACTAGTTTTTTTTTAGAAATTTCTAGCTATCTCCTCTTCATCTACACATTCGTCTGTTGAGATCATTCTTTTTAATGATTTTTTAATTAAATAGAGTTAATCTATTTTACACTCGTCACTGTCAAACAGTAACTTACCCAAAATTTAGTAACAAATTACTAAGGTTGAAGGGCAGCTCTACCAATGCACGAATCTCCACCTTTCTGACTCGAAGTAGGTACTTTCAACCGAGATGTAAGGAAAACTTTTTTTCATGCATTAATTCCACATGTGTAAAGTCTTTTCTACGATATCATTTATTATATAAATGTCAATAAAATATTAAAGATAAACGTATTAATCTCGAAACCAGGATTCTTCGGAAGTCGTATCGTTAAGATCCGTTAAGATAGTTTTTGGTGGAATTTCACAAAAATAATATTAGGACTAACATCACTCAATAAGTCGTGTGATTTTATTCATCATCAATCATTCCAACGCTTCTATAACTTCTCAATGTCGTGCTTGTAGAAAGATTTGTCTTTTGACTCAAAATAGGCTTCTTCCTCTTCATTTGAGGTGAATTTTTTACCAACGAGCATTTTTTCGAGATCAGCCAATAACCAGTAGTCACTGGGGGCTAGATCTGGACTATATGGTGGACGAGGAAGCAATTTGAAATGTAATTGGTTGAATTTAACCATCGTTGTCATCGATTTATGAATCGGCGCATTGTCTTGGTGAAACCGTGGATTTTTTTTCGACACATGAGGCAATTTTTCCTTGATTTTTGCATTCAAACGATCCAACAACTCTATATAATATTCGCTATTGATGGTCTCTTCCTTTTGGAGATCGTATACGCAGGAGATACGCATCTTAAAATACTGAAGCCATAACCTTCCCAGCTGACTGTTGTGTCTTTTGGACATGGTTCACCGACTGCAGTCCACTCAGATTATGATCGTTTCGATTTCGGAATGAAATGATGTATCCATGTTTCATTCATTGTCATATATCGAACCAAATCTGATTTATCACGTGTAAATATGCCCAAACACTACTCTGAATCATCAACACGTCGTTGTCGTTGACTTTTTTGGTGTTTTCTGGAATAACGACCTCAATTGGACGACCGGAACGTTCACCATCATCGACCACGTTTAAATTCAACAAACCAATAACAAATCATTCTTATCGATGGAGCAGAGTCCCGATAACACTTTTGAAGCCATTGCTGAGCTTGTACAGTATTTTTTTTCAACAAAAAGCAATTATAAATTAACACACATTGAATTGTTTTAAAAATAACAAAAGTAACTTCACTTTTTTCTGACTAATCGAAATGTCATGAAATTTGACACATAGTCTTTTGAAACTTGGTATTTCATAAACGTCATATGCATTTGACAGTGGCAGCGCCATCTGTGTGATATTCACACGACTTATTGAGTGATGTTATATCTTGAATTTTTATACAATTCCACCAAAATTTTACTGAACCTTATTAATTAATATAATAAGTAATATTTACCTGTGTTACTTCTATATTCTCCGATAAATCTTCTTGTCAGGTATCTTACAGTTAAGGCTGTAAAAAAAAATAAATATATATATATATATATATATATATTTTTCGTAGTTTCTTATAAAAACAAATATTTATCTTCAAACTTTGTGTAAACCGTCCCTGTCTCATTGATAATAATTTATGTAACGCCAAACAAGAGAAATAATTATAATTTTTTTTGTTATTTCAGTTAGTTTTCATCTATCAGTGTTTTTATAAAGAATTCTCAATATTTTATATTATTCTAAAAATAAACATTGTTATTCAAGTGCGAAAAACTTTTCTAAACAATATTGAAAGCTTTTAATGTTGCATTGCCAAAAAATAGAAAAAAAATTGATTGAGATCAAGAGATTTTGATGTTTCAATTTAAAATAATAGTTATCTTTGTTTCTATTTGAAAAATCAAGCTGGAATATCAAAGTATGAAAAATTCCAAGGATATCGATCATAATAAAATTATATTCAACTTACTCTTTATATAGGGGCGGGCCAAATGTACGGAACCCAGAATTTGTATCTCAATTAAGACTTTTATGAAAAATTGGTGGGCGATGCAGATGTTCAAAATGGGGATTTATGTCTAGTGCTGGTTGGATTTGAGTTACAGCACATACTTAATATACAGGAAGCGATTTAAATAAAAATATTGTCAGATTTAGTCTCCTGTTTCTCGATTATACAGTGTGTCTAATAAAGCTGGAAACATTTGGAAAATTTTTTTATTTGTGGTTTTATGAAAAAAAAAGTTATTCTTGATAAAAAGTTATGCATGGTCCAAAAGTTAAAAGGCATCCATCTAACATCAATTTTTTAAAGCAGTATACGAGGTTTGTCAACAAATTTGAAATTTGTGCACAGAATGATTAGTAAAAAATTACGAAACCTGAATTTTCATAATAAATGGTTGTATTTGCATATTTGAATATAACTTTCAATTCAAAACAACTTTACTTTATAACATTTTTCTGAATTGTAAAAAATAAAGGTACTTTACTCTTGCACAAAATTCATATTTTTTAACAAATCTCGTATACTGCGTTGAAAAATTGATATCAGATGGTTGCCTTTTAACTTTTGGACCATGTGGAACTTTTTATCAAGAATAACTTTTTTTCATAAAACCACAAATAAAAAAGTTTTCCATATGGTTCCAATTTAAGTAGACACACTGTATAATAGAAATATTTACCAGGTAAAACCAATCATAATTTATAAATAGAAGTAATAACTTCTATACTTTTTTTTCGCATATCATATGATATTTTTAATTACGCGTTCAAGCCAGATGAAATAAATAGAAAATTGAATAGATACGAAAATAATGAGATCATACCGTTGGATTTCGCTAATTTTTGTTCACCCACGTAATCATTATGAACCAATTTTCTAGTTTTCATCAATTACGTAAATATTAGATTCGTTTCTTGATATGTTTATGTCTGGAGGTTTCTATCGTTACCTGTTACACCCAATTTCGTTCTCTGTAAACGCTTCGTAGACATTTTACAAATTATGAATAGCTTTTTATGCCTTGTATAGTGTGAACAGATCATTAATCGATAATCATTTATTTCGTTGTTGTCAGTGGCGTAGCGGATCCTTAGACGTTGTTGCCTCAGCAAAGTTTGTTTTAATTTGTTCCTAAGATATGATGAGTGCTATAAACTGTTGCAAGAGGTCTATGGGGACAATTCTCTATCTCGTGTGCGTGTTTTCGAGCGGTGAAAGCGCTTTAGTGAGGGCCGAGTCGCCCTGTGACTGTTTCAACTTGTCGAATCAGCATCCGAATGATTGCCGAGACTGTAAAAGCCGATAAAAAAACGGTTAGAAACGTTTTACACGAGGAATTACACACGACAAATGTTTGTGCGAAGTTGGTGCCAAAAAGTCTGACTCCACACCAGAAGCTCTTGCGTCAACGGATCTGCTCAGATTTCCTTGAAAGGTTAGAAAAAGATCTGCTTTGAAAGTGACCCGATTTGAGTACATAGAAGCGGTAAAGCAAAACACAGCAGAGCTCTTAAAGGCGCTCACCGAAGAAGACTTCCAGAACTGATTCGATCAATGGAAGAAACGTATGGAAAGGTGTGTGGTGTGGGGAGGCGAATATATTGAAGGGGAGCATTCGAATGTAGAATAATTTTTATGATAAAACCCTTTTTTGTCTCGTTATTTAATAGCCAGATCTCGTTCTTGGTTTCACGCAGTAAACGAAGTGCGTGCGCAAAACATGTACGCATCAGTGATAAGTTTCAACAATAATTTTGTCAAATTATGCGGTATTCAACGCGAACAAATCTTTTTGACAGCCAAATGCAATATTGAAAGTATGCGAGTAGAACTAATTCACTTTTGTTCAAAAATGGAATTCATTGGCAGATTTTAGAGCGTTATAGTAAACTTCAATTCAACATAGTAATAATGAATTCAACATCTTTTGGTATATTGTTGAAAATTGAAGAAATAAAATAATTGATTCAGTTTGTACGGGGAGATGGTATGAAAATATTTACTGCTATCTTTTAGTAGACATTGATGAAGAAGAAATTTTGCAAAACACTGAAAGAAATATATTGTGAAAAACATTATTTAGACTTTGTTTAGAAGATTTAGACATTGTTTGTATGAACATGTAGAAAAAAGATTTTTCAAGACAAACTGGTTGCAAATGATCGTCAGTTATTTATAGGAGGTTTGCCTATCTGTTAAAATTTCCAAATAGTGAGCGTCGCCGTTCTGAAGCATTAGAACAAGACAATGAATAATCAAGTTCACTAAATGTTTGCGATTTAATTCCATTTTTTGACCAATGTCAAGAGTATTTAAATTTTCTGTAAACAACTCAAATAACACTCGCATGACAACAATGTCAAATTCTTGACTTAATAAGGATTAACAACAACACAAATTAAAAACTGACTGTTTACGGTGATTTGTGTCCATCATTTTCAACAATTGAATCGGTCTAAATTGTTTCGCTGGAGACGAGAATCATTAAATGATAACCCACATGCGCGAAGGTCCTGTGATGGTGAATATTCCAGTTCTAAGTGACCGGCGCCCGAAAACTAAAGAAATTGCACAAAAGACCGGAATTTCCAAAACAAATGTTCTAAAGATTTTGATATGACAAAAATTAGTGCAAGGTGGGTGTGCAGCGGCGAGTGGAATGTTTACTATGAACCCATATGCAAAAAAAACACATGGAGTGCCAACGGAACGGAGAGTCCGTTCCAAAACAATGCAATGGTCACGAAAAGCATCCAAAAAGGGAGAATATATTGAAAAATATACTACGTAAAAGCTGAAAAACATGTTATAAGCATTTTTATATTTTAATTCGAATTAAACCGATCGAGACTTGCGTCAGATAGATGAAAACATAATAAAAATAAAGATCATTTTGAAAAAGTTTTTTTTTAATTTATTCTGGCCATCCAAGAAAGAAGTTTACAGCTGAAGTCTCGATCGGTATTACCAACCTAACCTCTCAACATTCCCTTTCTAGAGCGCGAAATTCGAATTAAAATATAAAAATGCTAACAATATGAATTTGATTTTTTTAAATTTTCATACATGACGAATTTAATTTTTTACAGAATTAACGTTTTTTGGCTGTATAGAAATCATGTGGTAATTAATTTATGTATTTAAATGAATTTTAAATGAAAGTATTGATAAACCAGTTATTTATTCCTGTCTCATAGTGTTTTTATTGGAATATCAAAAGAAATGGAAATATTAACACTTTTTTAACCTTTTTTCAAAGCTTATCACCTCTGATGCGACCTCATCTAGTGAGGCATACCATAATACGTTTAATTTGGATAGTGTCATGTACACAGGATCTTTTTCCTTAACTTGATGCCTACGACATCTTTTTTCGGGTTAGTTGATAGTAATAAATTGAACGTTCAACGACTATTCAAGTGTTTAATTCCACAGCTCAATCCAAACGAAATTCGAACAGTTTCTTAGGAATTTTATCACAATTTTTTACTTTAATTGTCCATTAAGTGCAAGGGATAGTTTATCTACCCTTAGCTACGCCACTGGCACTTGTTTGTTAAGTAGAATTAATAAATCTCTTTTTTGTACAAAAATCAATTACAATTAACAATTATTAGAATAAATATTTTCCATTGTTTAATTAATTTTTCATTTAATGATTAATTTCACAATTGTTTACAACGAAACGTTAACATTTTTTGTGTGTATTGTTTGTGTGGCCCTGCCATAAATAATAATTTCTCCCGCCCTGAGATGAAAATTAATTCCCACCAATTTTTTTTCATGCTTAGTCATTTCAATTTTCATTCAATCAAATATTTACATGAAAAATTTTTATTGAAAATTCCTCTCTTCTGTCAATTTATAAATTTATTTTTCGAGGTGTATTGCAGAAAATTACCAACCTTAACCCTCTTTTATTTTCGTGTAATTAGGTCACCTGTATTCCACAATAAACTGGCAAATTAAAAGCAAACACAGATATATTGTCAATTGGGAAACGTCAGGTCAGTAGAGATGGACACCAATTACACCATTTTTTAAGTAGGCTAATGATCAAGTGTCCCTTTGAAAATAATCTTATTCACCAGGTTGGTATTTAGGACAGGGACGTATCCGATAATTGTATTCTTATTGATTTTATATTTTCTTTTATAGAGCTCAAGAACGCCGGTAGGCTCTTGAGTTTAGTTGGATTTAATTTTGTTAATTACTCAGACGTTGAATGTTTACTACGTACAGCAATAGATGAAATTGCCCCACGAAAAAATCATAATTGATTATCTAAAAATCACCTACCTGATTTTCCTACGTTGGATTTTCCTATAACAGCAATCCGCACTTTGGGCATATTATTTTTGTCATCAGTTTTCATTTTCTGTAACAAACAGTAAAAAACTATTAACAACACTACTACCACACAAATTTCTACGTTTGGGTTTTTGGATACAATCTTTTTAAATAAAATATTTTCAAATATGGCCTGGTCGACTGTAACTTTGTTATTTTAAATGGAATTCGCATTATTTTTCACCCCTGAATGCATTAAAATAAAAAAACCGGGTGGTTCTATTTAAAAAAATAAAAAAAATTGATATTTACGAAGTTAAACTTTGAACACTGTTTATACACACCCTGTATAAAATGAAAAATTTTTCAAATAGATTAAAATACGTCTGACCTGGCTAAAAGCAACCGAACAGAAATCATTTTCATATCTTTAAGGGTATCCTCGTAAAAAAATAATTTATAAACGTGTACAACGGTCAAATTTCTTAAAAAAAAATTAATAACTCAAAAAGTAAGAATTTTTTGAGAAAAGTTTTTAGACAAAAGTATAATAAAATTTTGCGTTAATATACAGGGTGCTCTATTTAAAATAACAAAGTTACAGTCGACTTTCGGCATAACAATCAAGAGACTGCCCTCAGAGCATGACGACAAAGATGATAAACGGAAACATGTATATGAGTGTTTTTAAGATACAAGCAATCAATAAACAACAACAGACAATATTATTTATATATAAATATATGATAAATAATTTCAATTTTATTTAAAATGATGCTGAATACGGTCCTGTCTATAAAGTAACCGGGTTGGTCGCACGCTCTCACCGCGTGACCGCCATGTTCAAAAAATAAATGACGACAATTATTTACGCACAACTGATAGAATAAATGATTTTCCTAAAGGATTATCATTAATTTTCTCTTGCACTCTTTCTCTATATCATCACGTGTCGATGCCGTGTCGAAAATTTTAGATAACGGTACAATTTGATGATCCTGCTGTTTTTCATTTATACACAGACGAGTTTCGTAAACAAAAAATAACAGATATGTTAACTAGAGTCACGAGTTTATCGCATGATATCCAAGAGAGAGCTCAACATTTTTAGATTTCCACAAACTTCCCAGTTGTAATTTTAATATTGTATTCTCAAAAATAATTCCTCTGAAACAGCTTGAAGTCTCCTTTTTGAACAGTTGATGAAAAGTCTTCAGTCAAAACTAGATCAGCAATTGCTTGACCGTACACTAATGGTCCGTTTTGGGCAAAATGTTTTACAAATTATGCCTCACGATTTCTAAATAGGTAGTTTCTAGGGCAAGCGAATTTCTTTGTTTCAACTTAGATGTCAGTAAATCAGAAAGATCTTCTGACATCTCTTACTAAATAATTCAGTTCGTCCTGTGGAAATAATTGTGACTGGTTTAAACTTGATTTTGGGGAGCAGTATGTTGAGAAGCTTAGTCATATCTTCTTCCATCATCATGATAATTTTGCCGTTATCTTTAAACCATTAGTATTACAAAAGGAAGGCTTTTTATATTTCCTTTACCCCATATCTTAAATCTTCTTCACATGCCTTGCAAATGTTTATCTTTATCTCCAAATTTGATAATTTGATAAATACCAGGCACATAATACACACAAGAGAAGATCTCTCGAAAAAATATACAGAAGAGACAGATCTAAAGGTCACAAATATTGTTCAGGCTACCACCACGAAGGCTGTATAAGTGAAAACCTTTCCAAGATAAACCAGGCAGAATTTTGGATTGTGAATCGAAGATTCAATAATTGATGTATTTAGAATAAAACAGCGAAATATACACAAGAAAACATCAAATTAATTTGACAGCCATCAATTGAGATTCCCAATAAAAAACTTAAAGCTGTGACTAATACAGATATAATTAGAATGAAGATTGAAACCGATTATGAACAGATAACCTGGAAGCTAGAAGATACAGTCAAAGAATGATGGTAGGGAAGGAAGTAAACAAGAGGAAATCCTGGATGATAGAAGGGATTGATTATAACAGAAAACTTAAGTAATATCTAGAAATATATTGCAATAAGAAACACATCAGAGGGGTCACAGAGGAATAAGCAATAGGGAGGTGTGAGGAAATTGAAATCACGCAAAAGAAACAAAACAGCCACAATGTACATCAAAAAATCAAAGAGTTTAATGGCGGATTCAAATGGAAGCAACAAGGAATGTTACCAGACGCGAAAGGCGATATCATCATGAATAAAAAAGACAAAATCAAACATTGGAAAGTATAAAATGAAAAATTAAACTGGCGATTGAACAAAAAATAAATTTTACTTGCTTACTGATCAAAACTCCTAACTATACTGAACTAATAAAGGAGGGAGGGATAGTGAGAGGTTTTTTATAATGCAATTTTTTTTATGTAAAAAGCAAACACAAGAGGGTAAACAATATTTGCCTTTGCATATAAGTCTTGAAATTCTATAGGTTGTAATGTTCGGGATATAGAAAGAAAACAGAAAAAGAAAGAAATAATGAAGAAGGAAAAAAATAGAGCCACGTTGAGCCCCAACAAAAATTGAAAAAACTTTCCTCAAAGCCCCATATGGGGTGTGGATCGAAGGAAAAATAATAAAAAGATTTATTTCAAATAAAAAGTGCAAAAATGATGTTTTTTGTGTGTATTATACAAGTTTGGAGTTAGCCAGAAAGCTGCAAGGAAACCAAATACATTCATTGGGGACATTGCGAAAAAATAGGGCTACCCATAGATATTGTACAAAAGAAGCTGAAGAAATGAAATTACTAGCAAAGAAAACGATGAAAAAATAACGATATTAAAATGGAAGGATAATGATGCTTTCTACAAAGTATGCTGATGAGACAATAAGCATTGACAGACGATCAGGAGTGGTTGTAAAGTCTCAAGTCTTGGTCGACTATAACAAAGGAAAATCTTCTATAGATCTGTCTGATCAAATGGTAAGTTACAACACTTGGACATAGGAAAATTGCTATTGAGCTGTTGATGGTACAGAAATGGTACATGCCTATATTCTTTATAAAAGGATAAGAAAAAAGAGTATAGCAATTACTGATTCTCAAATCAGCAGCAAAAAGTTATTGACGAAAGAAACTACCGCTGTTGCTGATTAAGAGACGCCGAAACAAGAGATTGTGTAGGGTACAGTGAAAAAATCACAAAAAAAAACGAATGGAGTGTAAGATAATGTTTTAAGGACCCAGGACGGTTCAACCAAACTGTAAACCACATTTAAATAAGGTCCATTGGGCCTCGGAGAAGGTTAGAAAGTGCAGTTTGCATGTATATGTTTAAAGTGTTTTTTATTTTTCCTTTATTTGCAAACAGAATATTTGGGTAATAGAGAAAAATAGAGTTTAATTAGTTATTTCTATATAAAAACTAAGCTTACAGATCTGAAATGACCTCATTACAAATCTCATGCAGACATTTGTAGTATCAAAATATTTACAGTGATTATTTCGGAGTAATGTTTCCTAAATTTTGTCTACAAGAAATAGCTTTGTTTATTTTTGTTGTTAGAGTATTTTGTTTATCGTGTTATATATTATGCAGTTTATGTTATTGAATTGAAGAAATTGAGTGCCACCTGGTTGGCGAATAAACAACTTGAAATATTTTATGACAATTAAGCTTGATGAGTCAATCGTTTTTAAATATAAAACAGAAGATATTCCAGACAGCTGGATGTTGATTGGAGTGTTAATCATATGAATTAAAAACACCAAAAACATAGTTTAGACCTTATTTATAAATATAAGGCTTGAAATTAACGATAAGAGAATTAAAATTATGGTTTGTTGTCAATACTTAAAATTTAAAGGAAATAGATTTTAAAAAAATGTTTTTGTTGTTAACAAATTATCTAATGACGGAAACGAAATAAAAACACTAATTTCGTCTGAATCAAAGTTCAATAAGGTTAGAAATAGACGTTATCGTCAATATCCGTGGTTATCGAGGTTAATTTTACCCATAATTTTTTATGTATTCCTCGAACCAGATTTGAAGTATTAACTTGTTTTTTTTTCAAAATCCATTTCAACGGAACATCGATCGATTTTTAGGATTCTGTTTTCGATATGTCAAACATAATAGTCCGGGAGCTAGAAGAAATAATTTAGTACTGCAAATATAAATGAGTGGAAAAATATTTTCAACCCAATAATTGTATCGAAGACTTCAGAACGCAAAACTAATATATCAGGGCTAGTTTTGAAGAATTGCTCATACAGAGGTCGCCATAAGTCACCCAAAGCTCTCGGAAAATCGACAACGCTCATAAGTATCGCAACGCTGTCGGAAAAGATTAAAACGAAGTTGTATCTGTGCCAAGTGTCTCCTTTACGCACTTCACGATTGGAATTTTGCGAGTGGTACCTCGGATGCAGTCAGGTAATACGCAGCTCCAGCATTTCATTTTTTGGTCGGACGTGGCTGCCTTCAAGCTGAACGGTACGGTCAATCAGCATACCTGCGGGCACTCGAACAACTATTCAAGAAGAATTAAACCTAAATAGTATACGTGTGTGCGCGGGTATCTATGCGGGAGGTCTCGTGATAATCCATCCACCCAACACTCGTGATAATCCATCATTTCATGCAGGATAGAGCTGCGCTACACCACGCGTTATGTTTGCGGCAGTACTTTAATTAATTGGAGTTAAGAGGCCCGTACGGTCAGATGATCAGGTACCCTGTGATTTTTTCCTGTGGAGCCTTCTCAAGGACTGTATTCTTGCAAGAGAACCACGCACCCTCTCCGAACTGCAATTAAGGAACTCTTCGAGGACTTGCTCCGCCGGAGCTGTCTCTCCATTGAGTTGGCGTAAATGCATTGATCAGGATAAGCATTAATTTGAACATTTACAATAATACTGTGGGGCAAAGTGCGAAGTAGCACGCAAAACTGGCCCATTTCTAATGAACTCTAGCGATCAGTGCTTGCACATGTGTTTTTGCACCGTTTTTTTGTTTTTGAGGTTTAGTTCAGTTGGACCGTTTTTTGATATAATATTGATACAAAAATAAACGATGAATTTATTCTCCAGAAACCCTACTTCAGTTTATTTAAGATCAAAAAGCGGAATATGACAATTCGACGTAGTGTACACGGGTCATGTACGGCATGAAATGCGAAATCTTGGAGATTGCAACCTCTATGAATCGCATCAGCACGGTTTTTAGCCTTGAATTTTATTAGAAATTCTAATCTAATTCCTAAAGAAAATATGTTGTAAGCTATTTTGTAAAGTTAGGCATTTATAATAAAATATCATGAGACAGGTAATTTCATATACATTTTTCTTTAGTTACGAAAGGGTATTGAACAATCAAGTATCCAAAAAATAGAATAAAAATGCGATTTTTATGTATTTCGTTAGCAAATTTGAGGAAAGGTTGCAACTGACAAATCTAATGGAAATTTGTCTTTAAATGTTCTACTCCCTCACCTATATGTCAATCTTATATTTTGTAATGAAAATACTGTTCTACCCGTCTTAGCAACTTTCGATCCATTTTACAGATACTTGCAATCGAGCAATTCATCTGGCAATTTTTTTATACTCAAAATTTACTTATTAAAAATATACTTGAGAGCCAGATTTGTGAAGATACATTTTTCTAAATAAAAAATTTGCAATATGCAAACAACAGTGGATTGCAACCGCGCTAACCCTGCCAGAAGTTGATTTTTTTTACTTTAAATATATTAAATAACATTTAAGTTTCAGCCTTGAGAAAGTACCTTAGTCGAAGTGGCGACCAGCTCTCCGACTATTTTGCCCGCGAATTTCATAAAATATGTATCCTAAAGTGAATTTCAATAGTATACGTACCCTTAGTAACATTGGTAAAAAATCATAGCTAATGTAATTAACTTCTTTAGCTAAATCTTGAAACTATTTCGTAAGTGATTTAAAATATCGTTTATGTTAATATTTAACAATGTATTGAACAATCTGGCTCCCGGGCTATAATTAACTACCAAATTTATTCGACTTCGCTTACATAAGGCACATTAAATTCACCATTCCAAAATTATTTAGTACGGTTATAAAACAAGTATTTATATCAAAACTAAATCGAGCAGATTTATTTAGTTTTTTAAGATGTGATGCTTAAAATTCTTTACTCTGTATTTGCAATATCAATTTTTGATAAAATTCGACTGAAAATAATTAAAAGTTTGGTATACATTTATAAACTTGTTTAGTGTCGATATATAATGAATATTAGTTGAAAAAAACTAAAAAAACTCTCTTCAAAATTTAATACCAAAGTAAAGAAGTGGGTAAATTAATAGTAGTATATTTGGTTTACAATAATTTTCAAAATTATACGAAATTTTCAACTGAAACATGTTCACATTTTGTAACTACGTTTAATATTATAGTTATAAATAAAAATAAAGTGACCATACGTCCTGTTTAGAGCGACACAGTCTTGTTTTCTTGGACTTGATACGTCAATTTTCTATTAGAAAATCCAATTTTTTTTTATACCCACGTAGCTGATACTCCGAACCAACCTAATGCTGATAAAAATTTTCAAAATAGTTCAGTCAGAAACAAATGTGTTGTAAATTAGTGTTTTCTTATCCAGTATTTGACGTTATATGGTTAAAAATTGAATTGAGACGGAAATATTTTCAGGAAATTAATCGGAAAAATTCGTACTCATAATTCATAATAGCTTTTTGTATACTAATTGAATGGGTTTTCAGTAACCATTACAATCATAGCATTATGAATATCCTTCTACGAAATCGATTCGACGCGGCGGTAAATGGAGGAAATTTCCATGAAATTTAATAAACTACACAATAATATCCAAGTACATTAGTTGAACAAATTTGATGTTGAAGTAGGTCGTGAAATTATGCGTTCATTAGAATTAAAAGCGAAAATTGATTATGATGGCATCAAAAATAGCTCGAACGTGCTCAGACCCCTCGTAAAATGACGACACATATATAGGTGACGCTGTATATTCCGAGAAACAAAAGCTTTTTGGATAATTATCTAAAAATCATCCCCCATCCCCTATCGACTTGGGGTTATGGGGTTGATACAATATATGGAAGGTGGAGTTAGCCGCCGGTCATTCTTTTTAAGTTAGGTTAGGTTAGGTTAAGTTAGGTTAGGTTAGGTTAGGCTGGGTTAAGTTATTGAATTTTCAATTTTTCCACATTTTTCTATGATAAATTAATAATTACTTATGGTTACGTCAATTAACAATTATAATTGTTCATAATTCCAAGGAATTAATTAATTTCATATATTTTTTCCATATTATTTTCACTATTTAGTTGTATTTTTTGTTTATACATTTTCAAATAAAATTTATAATTTGTTAACACACGTAATTCCGAAATTGTAAAATTTTCATTCTTTAACCCTCTTTATTTTTTAACAAGGGATGATCGACGGCTGGAATAATTTTTTTGTATTCGCTACACTTTTCTTTATTACCCCCACAACCGATAGGGGGTGAGAGATGATTTTTATATAATTACCGCTTTTAAAAAATTATTTGATTTATGTTTCAAGTATGAAGGGTAGAGAGAAGGAAGAAAATTGTAAACGAACAGTTCAAAAACCTTCCAGATTAGGGCTGCTGTAGACAATTTAATATTTTGTAGTTCGTTATTGAAAGTTTGAAGCTTGCATTGTACAAAAGTGTAGAAAGCGCATCCTTTAAATTTAGGCTTCAGCTAATGCTACCCTTATTTAACGCAGTTCGGCGGATACTTTTTCATCTACCCTCCGTATTTCAAATTAATCACTACCTACATCAATGTACTTGCGTGAGAGAAGCTTAACTCAACTAAAAATTTCGAAGCAAATCATCTAAAGCTTGGAAATCATAGTAGATCATCACTTTTCACGTTCTCTTTAATTCTTTTAGTTTCGAGGCAAAATATACAGAATGGCTCTTCTTACTCAACAGAATAGGTTGCTTGTATTCAAAGGATCGATTTGTTGAATTGTTGAAGACTGTATTCCCCTCAAGGAGCCGCTGGACCTTGACGTTGTTGAGGGTGCCCAGCGGTCGTCTTTCTTGGGAGCTCCTACGTGGGCAGCTGCAAATCATAGCTCACGATAGTACCTGAGTCAGGTGTTCTAATTCCGAGTTCTCTGCAAGAGCACGGACCATGACAAATCTAAACAAACAGGAGAAGCTCTGGCCGGCGCTTTTGACAATTACCGAATCAAACACCCCAGAATTAGTGGTACTGATAAAAAAAAGAGAAAGAAGGCCAACGTTGCCGAGGTTGTATCGACCTTCTCCATCCAGGTAAACAATGTTAAAAGGTCAAAAACCCCTGCTCATAGAACAAAAAGTTGGCTGAAAAGACATAAAACTGCACCCGTACCCAAACGGCAGCTCATCGTGGGTCAAATCTGCCATCACGGAAGAACAATTGGTGAATTTCATTGGCGCGGTGAGGGGCCAACATGCGTTCTCCGTCCGAACCAAGTGCCTTTTGGTAATTTCAAGTGAAGCATTTCGGGAATATCAGTTTTTAATATATAAGATGACCAATTCTTCTACCAGAGTGAGATATGCAAAAAAATTGTCAAAGAAAGCGTTACGTCTACTATCCCAAAGACAAATAGAATAAGGAAAATCAATGTAAACTCTACTTCGAGTAGTTCCTGTGGTGCCTGCCGCGTGGAGATGCTTTAGAATATACATCTTGGCCATCTACAGGTTGTAGTGCTCAAGAAAGACAAGGAGTCCCGATAAATTGAGCGTTTGGAGGTTAGTCTTAGTGTTCTAAGCTGTTCAAGTTTCTTGTCAACTCTTGGTCCCCTATAAGTCGAATTGCTCTCTTATATATCAATTCGAGCATCTTCATAGTATGCTTGGGAGTTGAGCTCCCAATGTGCTAGCAAAAGATGGATGGGTATGGGCCTTGTAGAAGATAGAAGTTATAGAACCTGGTATTGAACAGGCAAGTTTTTTATGAAACTACCTTAGCTAAAATGGGCCACGTGTCTATACTAGGACATATTGCTTCGAACCTGGGCACTCAACACGGAAAAATTTGTGGTTATAGTGAGATTTTATGTCCAGACGGGACTAAATCTTGAGTTCCAAAATGTTTTCAAGATAGGTATCGATGGTAGTGATCTGTTGTTGCTTACGGATTTGGGTGTCAGTTGAGTTTATTAAGGGGCCAATTTGAGCAACGACGCAGTTTTATATCGTCAGCGATAACACACTGATATAGCGTTGACCTCAAATCTTTCTGAGATGTATCCGTCAATAGCGACCTGGATGGATCGGTTTTTGAGAAAATTGATGAGTGAGGTTAGGTTAGGTTCATAATTTTTAAATCGACACAATTTGGATGGTGAATTGGACAAAAACAAGTCATAAGTGAAAATTATTAACCTCAAAAATTTACGACAACAGCCAAAAATGAAGTTTTGTAAAGTCGTGTAATTTCGGAATGGATTTCAACTTCAGAATGTAAAAATTCT
The DNA here is from genome assembly GCF_026250575.1 of Diorhabda carinulata. Taxonomy (NCBI): domain Eukaryota; kingdom Metazoa; phylum Arthropoda; class Insecta; order Coleoptera; family Chrysomelidae; genus Diorhabda; species Diorhabda carinulata. The sequence goes on from NC_079472.1 coordinate 18,218,924, forward strand.
CATTGTATAGTGTAAGAATATTTATTTCCAAATATTTTATTTTTCTAGGTTATGTTTATAAATGCTCTTGATGTGCAAATTGGTTTATTTATACAAAATTTCATTTAGAATCAATGAGACCATATGAAAATGATTTTTTCCAAACATTATTCTTTTTAAATAAGTTTTACCGCTTTGCTATCACCGCTGTGTAGTGAATTGCGGTAGTAACATAACTAATATCACATATTAAAAGCCTTAAAATTTTGTTATTTATTTATTAACCCCCGGTATTAATTATAAATCTACTGTACAAGTGGAAATTTAGAAAAAATTTGATTGAAATCCGATGTTGTATTGATTTTTTTTCAGCCATAAACTATGTTCTCAAGATAATATGAAATTACCAAATTTTTTAATAACATTTTGTATTTGTTTTCGAAAATTTACGCATTTATGAATAAACTATAAACATTAGATTTCCATAAAACAATTTCGTTCCAAATTTTTACCATGTCAATTCACCGTCATCAATCCTGGTTTTATAAACAAAAATTTTCCGTACGGAATTCGAAAACAGGAAGCGCGTGGAATGCAAAGAAAACGCAGTGGTTTTCTTTAGACGACTTTTCGCAATGAGTCAGCTGTCATTGGCAAGTGACACGCTTAATCAGGACAGAAACAAGGAAATCCAACCTTTCTCTTCCGCATTTTAACGATTTCAATCTGGAGATTAATTCAAGCACATGGCAACTTAAATTTTATTTCTCTATTTTATTAGATCGGCGAAAGTTTCGAACCGTGTTGCCAATTCAACCATATTCTTATTAATTTAGAGAAAGAAAATTACAAAATATCGTATCCTAGAGACAACTAGGGGCATATATATATATATAACTCTAGCACCAAGCTATCTGTTTCAATAGAATTGAATCAAAACTAGTACAGGATCACAATCTTTTATAACTTTCATTAAAAAAAGCCATCAAATTACGAGCATTAAAAATAGGAAAACGAAAAGAATTCAAAAGCACGGAATAAGACCTGAGGTCTTAAAAAACTTTAACAAAGAGGTTTTGTTTCTTATTTCACTAACTGGACCTAAAGGGTTCATTCATTAATCAAAGGCAAGATAAGGTAAGTGACTGAAACCTACCGACAGCTCTGGTTGATTTAGAAAGCAAATAAAGAACGGAAGAGTTTTGTTTCTTATTTCACTAACTGAACCCAAAGGATTCATTTATTAATCAAAGGCAAGCTAAGGTAAGTTATTGAAACCTACCGACAGTTCTTGTTGATTTTGCAAATAAAAAAAGGGAAAATTCTTTTCCTATGAGAGAGCGGGGCTATCCAGAAACAATTTATGATACTTACCAAAAGTAATACCTAACTGGTAACCAGTTCAAAGTACCTAGATCACGACTTTTGAGAAGTTCATAGATTTGCTTGAATAATCACAAAATTATTCCTGGAAATACTTGAAGAATTCTTGAAGCTCAAAATTATTTTTAAGGACGTAGCTAGTGAATGAGGAAGCAGTTTACCATGAGAATATTCCAGATTTCAAAATACGAAACTGGGATCATATCCATATAACTAAGCCCTCTTAGGTATTACACTATAACCTTTTGGAATGTATATACTACTGAGAAGATTCATTGCAGTCACATAAGAAATGATTGGAGAAGTTTTAATAGGAAAAATGATAATTAACGAAATAATTAGCATCAAACGGAAGGCAAGAGTTTTGGAAAACACTGATGAAGCTTTTTTGGTTAATGGAAAGCTTGTCAACAATAAACGCTACGTTGATGATACTCTTTAAATAGCCAGTTCGATTGAAGAACTACAAAGGTTCGTAGACCGTCTTGTTATAGTCTTCCAGAACATCTATAGCTTGATACAAGGAAGGCCAAATATATGGTTGTAAATAAACAAGCAAATGTAATAGAATAAAACTGATAAGAATTCTTTGTAGTCACGATCTGCCTATGAGGAAGGCAAGATGTCATACGCTCAAGAGTATGAGCAAAGCTCTAAAAATAGTCAACACTGTAAAGAAACGTAAATTAGAATACTTTGGTTATGTGAAGCGCAACCCTGTAAAATACGATCTTCTTCACTTGGTGATGCAAGTCAAAATAATGGGTAGGAGAAGCAATGATAGTCAATATGGTCACGTCACGCGAAAAGAAGAAGAAGGAAGGAATTTACTACTGCATCTCAATGGACAGCGACAACAAATTTTGTATCGTTTTTAATAATGTTGAAAGAAACGAAATCCGACAACTGAGTATAAAAATCCCACAGGAATTTCAATCTCATCCCGAAACCAGAAGCGTCTATTTTCGTAAAGGCAGGCACGACGGCGCCGATGTACAACCGACGGGCAAACGTTCGCGACGAGGAGCGTCGCATATTCATTCTTTACGAACGTCGAATAAAATTGAGGGGATTTTCATTGGATTTATAAGCACTTATGGTTAAAGCGCGGAAAATTTCGTGTAATGGAATCGTGTTTGCGATAAATTCTAATTAATAATTCAACGCTTGAAAGATTCAATACAGCAGCAAAAAAATTAGTCAACGTTTTCCAACACGAAAAAATCTACTCGTCGTAAATACCAATTTAGTTTAGATCAACGGCTATTTATATCGCCACTTTTTTTATTCAAAATAAATATTTAAATTACAGACCAACAAAAGCAGTGAACAGAAATTTCTTAATTGAACGTACATTTTTTAAATATAAATTATTATCCACCAAAATTATCAAAACCTAGCTTACACTTAATACTATTTAATTTCATTTGGTAAATTCGCTGAAATACGTCAAAAACTTGTTGGGTAGGCAATCTCTCATACAAGTCCCTCGAAACTATCCACAAAACTTTCTACGTTTTCCTCTCTACTATACTTGCGTGATCCTTTACAAACTATTCAAAAAGCTACGAGGGTTGTTTGAAAAGTATCCGAAATATATCTGTACAGGGCATTATAAATATATGAAATAACATTTTTCAGGAATTATTTGTAAGTGTAAGTTTCATTTTTCCATTTTTTTTATCTGGAACCTCCATAACTTTCCTGTAAGAAATAACGTCAAGTCAAGACATTGGATTTCCTCTGAAGTAGACATGGTTTCATTTGCTGTAAAAGTGATGACGACCTTTTTTTGGGATAGTAATTTTTTCTTTAGTGTGCGGTCATATATTTTAGAATTTTTCCTCAACATTAGCTCTGTTTTTTTTTAATAATCATTCATGGGGAACTATGATCCTGCCAACGTTTAAAACCCACCCAAATTTTATATTTTTCGTTTCCATTGAGGTTATGTGTTTCAATAATTTTACACGTGACATCATAAAACCGATTGTCTTACATATCTCTAGGCACACCTCGCTACTATTTGAGGGAGCGGTAAGTTTCGGAATTTCTATTCAGCACTGCATTTGGGTTGAAAATTACTCCTTGAATCCCTTTCAAGGAGTGTGCTTTTTGGCATTTGGTTTGGGGAGAAATATCTCATAAGTCCGGATGCTTTTTGGAGAATTTGTTATGGATAAAATAGACAGAAACAGAAAATATCCCATTACCAATCCTTTCGGAGATGTTTGCTTTTTACTAGTTGGTTTATAGAGGCATTCCCAGAAAATATCGTACCCCGATCCTTTAAGAGATTTTTGTTTTTTCATCTTGAGATGCATATCCTTGAATATAACCCACTTCCTAAAATACACTCCAGCTCCGATCCCAGAAAAATATGCTATTTTTTATTGGATTTAGAGACGTATTTCCGAGAAAATATACCCTACATTTTTCAAGTAAATATCCGACCCCGATCCTTTCAGATATGTTTGCTATTTAGCATTGCAATTGGAGTAAAACTTCCCATAATTCCCCAAGATATACCTACCAAAAATAAAATTTCTTGATCATTTGTTTGTTGTGAATTTTCCATAGAAACCTCGTATATTGTCAGGACAGAAATTAAGTTCATAAAAATAATAACCTTCATTCATTGCCGATGCAATTTTATTTTTATACATTAATTTATTCATATTACAGATTCTTCCCACATAAAATAACCGAGTAAAGAATTGTATGAAGCAACAAAATATGTAATAAAGCATTTTAGTGTTTGAATAACTTATTATTAGAATATTAGCAATGAGATTATTAAAAGCGAATGATTTTATACGTTATTTTAAGTATACCGAGAAAACATTACTTAAATTTTTACGTTTTATACATTCCAATGATGTTGAAGTCAATGAATTAATTAAAGTTGAACTTGTTTATTTGCTTGGCTGCAGCGTGATTGCAAAAAAGTTATTTCAGACCGAATTTTATGTCTAAATAAGGTGATGATGTCATTTTGTTAGGTTAGGTTCAGATTAAGTATCGTTAGTTAACTTTGTAATAGGGTACAATACATTTATATGATTAGGAATGTTTTACGAAAAATTATTACAAAGAATATCCGTTTGTTTACATTTTTCCGAGAGATAAATGATCAGAATTCTTGAGTATTTAAAGGAAAAACAAATATTCCACGAGAGTACGATGGCTTAATAAAAAAAATGACAGAAATAATACGTGCGGCGCCTAATTATTATTTACCGCCTGTGCAAAGTGCCAAAACAATCTGGAAATATTTTTATTCGGGAAAGACGAACGAAACAGATGAGAGGTTATTAAATTTTTAAAAACTCGCCAGTGGCGTAGACCAAATATTCATTTATTCTTATTTGGAGGACTATAAAAAGTATCATATAATTCCGAATGCGAAACTGATATACGGGGGTAGTTTTAAAGAAGCTTTTATAGTAGTGAGTTGTAATAGCTCACGTATTCTTCCTATCCGTGGTAAAAAATAAAAGTGATGTTAACGAACACGTGCTCCTGAAAGGGTTCAGATGGTTTAAATCCGAACTAACTAATAAGTATTTGTCACTTTATTATGAATTTAACAAATATTGGTAACTGTTGGTAACACTATGAAAGATGCCTATATAGCAATCGTCCATGTATTGAATAAGGAAAGAAATAAGCGAAAAAAAATCTTCTATTGACGGTTTCCTATGATTTGTTTTTTGTGTTTTTGAGACAACGTTCTGTGCGTAATTATATTTGCACGTGTTTTGTTAATGTTTATGACGAACGGAATAAGCTTGTTATGAAATTTTCTTTATTTCCTCAATCAGTTCTTCATCAAACAAATTTTCTAAATCTTAAAAAGCATCCATATTAAATATTTAATTATTTGTATGACGAATATTTCCAAAAATGAACCAATCAAATATATGTATAATAAACAAACCACTTCTGATGTATAATATTTTTAATTGACAGTTGTGACTGCCTAATAACTTATTTGGCAAATAACTCGATTTACTCTGAGGTATACTTTATTAGAAGGTGAAGACACCGAATTTTTGGTTATTGGGTAAATAATAGTTAGTAGGGATTTTACTAGGAGGTGAAGAATGTTAAGAATAATGTCTATTTCTGAAATCTGTCCATGACTCGTATTTAGGTGATAAACTAGATGGCACCACTTGAATAATGTCACAAGGAGTAGTTCAAAAAATAAACGAGCACGTCAACAATGTCAACGTCACGAGTCAAGCTGCATGTTGTGTGTTTTATTTCTTCGCCTAAAAATACCTAATTAACCTGGTAAAAAGGCAGTAATTCAACAAAGAATCATGGTTATGAAACATCTTCATGACGCTAGCTTTGTTCCATTGCACACAGCTCTCTTATGTCCATATTTTCAGTTAATATGCGATGTACCGAACTTTTTGAAATGTCTACTATGTCTGCTAGTTCGCACATTTTCTTCCGGTACCGCTTTGTGGAGTCGTCACCTCATTTTGTCCACCACACCAATTTTTCCCATGTTTACAAATTCTCTGATGGTTGCCAAACAAATACTAAACAACGAGGCGTCTTGAAACTTGAAACATATGCTGTGAAGATTGTGGATTTTCTAATACAGTATATATTTTTCAAGCAGCTACCGCCATCTCTAGTTCAGGTCAGTTACTTCTGGAACCATCATCGTAAGCATACTTTAATCTACCTACAAGCCCTCAATTTTTTATGTTGTATGTGTATTTTTACAAAGTCAACGATACTAGAAAATTCAATATAAAGATAAGACCAATTGCAAACTTTGAGTTCTCTTTAATCGACAAGGATCCAATTAGAGTTAAAACTATAGTTAATTGGTTACCTTGACGATTTTTTTAGCAACTTAATTGTAATTTTGTTTATATTTTCAATTAATAAATTCATGATACGCCCAGACGATACCCTAGCACCCGACGCCTACATTAGGCGTCGTCGCATTAATTTTTTCGGGAATAAATAGCATTTCGAGTTTTGATTTATCAGTTATTATTTCAGTCTACTAAATGACATAAATTAAAGATTATCTATTTTTAAACGATACGGGCAAAATTCTTATTTTTTCAAAGCTTTTTGCACAATTAAATGATTCGCCAAACTCGAAATGTCATCAGCATCGAATTATATAATTCACCATATACACGGCGGCGCAATAAAACGTGCAAATTAAAAAAAATAGATCAAAAGAATAAATACAGAAGATAAAGTTAAATAAAATTATAAAGTAATAACTAATTTAATTTAAAAAACCATCTAAATGATGATTATTCAAAGCTTTTCCAATCTTGAGCTTTAGATGTTTCTCCCCACAAAAAATCAAGAGTCGTCAAATTTCTTCTACGAGGAATCTGCTTCGGAACTACCATGGAGTTATTTGACGTATGACAGATAGCTCCATCTTGTTGAAACCACTTCCTAGAAAACATAACCTCATAGTGGTCGATATTAACAGTGACGAAAAAAATATCAATTATTCTTTTATCGAAGATTGCTTCCCATATTGTCACTTCAGGACTATGCAGTAGTTTCTGGTGCTTCAACATGAGAATCTTACTGTTCTAGTAACAATAATTTTGATGATTTACAAACGCCTTCACATTGGAAAATTTATTAAGCATTTCATTAGTAAATGCGAGCCTTTATATGAAGTCATCTATCAATTTTTTGTATTAATTGCAGCTTATATTTGAAGATCAAAGTTCTTTGCAAACTTTAACGAGATAACTTTGAGACCGACGATCCCTTGCAAGTAGAAAATCGGGGGGTCTTCTCGTAAATAACACTTTAATATTGTTTCCAGTCCTAGATTTTCTAAGACATTTTTTTGCTTGTGGTTCAAATATTAGAACGGTCTCTTCAGAACGGTTTCCGCATATTTCAATGAAATTAACTCTCGAAGGTTCACAAATTCGCCTTAGTAAGAGTATAAGCTATTAGAGCGTCTTGGATATCGTCTAAAATAGACCTTAATACGGAATACACCCTTTATTTACAACAGGATCTCATGCATATCAGCAACAGATATCAACACGACGCAAGTGACACTTTGTATGAAGATTTTGTTGGATCTAGTATACTAGAAGCACATGGTGAACAATATATTTGGTTTTACTATCGGAGAAATATTCAGGTTTAGTTGGAAAGCGGTTTCACTTATATAAAGATGCTAAACCATATACAATGGAAGAATAAGACAACTGATATTCAGATTCAGATTATTATTTATTCAGATCTATGGAGAAACTTTTGTGCTGGAAAAATTTGAAATCCAAAAGAGATGTTGAAAATGCAATACGACCATTTTTTGCATCTAAAACTCCAAGTATTGGTTTTACCAAGGTTTCAAAGGGCTTGGGTTTCTTTTAATATGACTATTTAATAAAAAAAATTATTCATTAGACACCCTCTATATCTGCAGAATCAGCATAATTATATTTGGACTATACGCCAGGTTTTTTTTTATAAAACATAACTTAAATTTTTTATTGATGCTAATGATTCTTCCTACACTTTTTTCGGAAATCTTTTAGAGTTTCCTGTACTCTCGTGTAAATTTTGACGTAACTTAAATACGAAATTCGCACTAACGAACTAACATATTTTGAAGTTTTACCTGACTCAATTACCTTTTTAAATAATTATAGTTCTCATAGATACCAACTCGACTTTATCATACTCTGCGAGCAAAAAACGTCGTATTAACTGACATAGCCATTATGAGGTTCATTTTTTTTGACACTTCCTTTCAGTATTATTAGTAACTTGTCATATTTACTTCGAATAACTAATTTTGTCTTGGTATATTCTGGTTGTAAACCCACGAAATCAAGAATATAAAATTTTAAGATATAATTCCGAATGGTATGGTTAATACATAAGAAAATTTCCAAAAAATGTTATTTTTGACAAGAATCTGAATACCTAACTCTAAATTTCGATCTTCTAGCACGAGATCATGGATTTGTTTAATATATTTCTGCATTTTCGTATGTACACCACATTCAAATTTAATTTATCGTGTCGTATAATACTGCTAATTCATCTATCAAATCTTTGTGAATTTGCGATTTGGTGAACTCTTTTTAACGCGAGTATTGAATCACTGCGCGTAGCTTAAATTTTATATTATACCCTCTTTTGATTGTTGTAAGCAATCTATCGACCAGAATCGAAACATCATAACATTACTAGTATCTTTGTTACTATATTACTAATTCAGGAAAATATTTTAGTCCATAAAATCTGTCAAGAAGTCAATTGAGTAAGAGAAATAATCGGGACATTTTGGTAAATATTTGTTTTGAGACTTTTAATTCACTGGAAATCAATAGTTATAACCCTTAGACGGAAATTCATTTTTCAATAGAAAAGTAATAACTCATTTAGCACTAAAAAAGCCCTTAAATCTATTCGGATTATAAACAATTATAATTTTGACTAAAAAATGAAAATTAAACGAAAATAATAGTTATTTATACAACAAGTGAGTAAAATAATAATTTTTTTCACAAGTAGGACGGTTTGACGGTAATTCCTACGAGTGTAAAAAAGTTACTTTACTCACGAGCTTCATACAAAAAAATTTCTACGTCCGTAGAATTGAAAAAAGCGACAAAACTTCTATCAATGTTTATTTTATAATAGTAATATTAAAAGTATAACTGTGAGCATCATTAATTACTATTGGTACTTGAATTGGCGACATGTAACGAGTTCAAAGATATAACATCGTCTATAGTTGTATTAGTACTTTGTTTTGGTATGATCGTGAACATTTACAATGTTGCTCGAGGTCGAACTAATTGTTCCCGTTAAAATTTTCACTGCGGAATCCATTTTGTTTTTTATTTAATCGTCTTCGTAACCCTCCGCAACTGTGTTGGATTTCCACCCACCGTGTTTCTTTAGTTGACTAATCACCACCGGAATCCACTAATAGAGACGCCGAAGAGCGTCGAAATGTATGCCCAGTGTAGTTTTTTGGATTAGGTAAATTCAAATATGTTTTCGATAAGCGAGAGAATTTTTGAAAAGGTATTGATACCTACAACTTGGGTTTTGCATTTTTCATTTCTATACTGCAAAAATAAATGATCTGTTTTGATATTTGTGGGTCGTTGGTTTTTATATTTTTTATAAATGTTCAATCTATTGTCAGATATTTCACCAATAAAAGTAAATCTACATTGAACATGAGTTTTTGTATCAGATAGTGCGATAATTAAAACATTTCCGGTATTATTGATGTCGTTACACTCCATTTTATATAATTCCTCCCTCCGCAGAGCTTCTGCGATTCCGGATATTAAAACAACCTGAAAGATGTTACAAATAATATCTAAGCTTACGTTAAATTAAAATTTTTTGCTGTCATATCCTATGCTTGAGATAATGATCATTTGGAGCTTGCAACAGAAATTTCTTCAACAATTGTTTTAGATTTTTTGGGACTACAGCTAACAGTAGGTATTTACTGATGCCTTTCAGTTTTGAATAAGTCGATCAAAGTGTTGAAGACTTCCACATTTTGGATTTAGTTTCAAAGTAAACTAGTAACATTCTTTCTGTGAAGCTGTTTATGCCTTTTTTAGAACGCCACTTCATAAAATAATTATATTCTTTTAAATACTGTTTTTACTGGATTTCTGAGGGAGAAGATTCATAGTCGCTGAAGTTGCCGATTCAACAACATCTTCTGGTGTTCAGTTTAAATTTTCTTCACTCCTTTTAATTAGACACAAAACGGATTTTCTTGAACGAATATCAAGAAATAAAAGTGTCACACTATTTTGATAAAACAATTTTATAATTGCGTTAAAAATAGCACGTTACGGTCCTTTTTTTCACGCTTTTTGACCGATTCAGAAATTATAAATTATAAATAAAAAAAAAAACGTAAATATTATAACGGACGTAGAAAAATATAATAATACATTTGTTTAAACGATTTTTAAAGAAAAATTATTTTTTATTAAAAATAATACTTACGTCGGCTATTTGGGAAATATACCCACTGGGCACTGCACAAAACAGAATTTTAAACAGTTTTACAACAATTCTTGATCGCGAGAAAAAAAATGATAATTTCAACTAGCGCGGTAACCACCAACCTGTAGATTCAATAGGGAAAACTCGGGAAGAATCGGGAGAACTATTTCGTAAACGTTGTATTCTATTGAATGAATGCAGCGTCTCGACGCCGAAGTTTATATCAATTTCGGTTTTCGGTTGTCTTGGAAACGGCGTCGTGACATGTGTCAAGGTAAGGGGAATAGATGATTGAACGTACAGCGTTGTCGTGTCTTACAATTTATCAGTAGATTTTGTTTATGAATTGAGAGTTTATTATTATTTGTTGTTTGAAACGGAAACATAAAAAGTAGCTGTCGATCATTTTGCAAATTCTTTCAAACAATTAAAACCACCGATACACGTTTACGCATAATTTACAGCAATATAGACATGAAATTGATCAATCACCAGTAGATCTACGAGTACGATGGCCAGGAATACAATAGGTGATTGCACATCCTCGCCACTTAAACGCCCTGTCACTGGAGGCTTTAACAGGTCATCTTCCGTTGAATTGCAGTCACATACCCATCGAAGTCACTAACGATTTTTCCACCAAGTGTTAATTTCGAGCTTTTGGCATTTTAGGGCATAAGGGAACAGGGAAGCGAAAATTCGAACTAAAGTTCATGATAAAGGAGATCAAGGACGCAAATCTGTCGTTACAGACGACATTGTGCAGCGAGTTGACCAAGCGTTTCAAGATCTACTCTGAACCGAAATGTTTGCGCTCGCTGGGTCCAAATTATATTGACTAATGTCTACAAAACTCGCTAAATGGGTGCAGCAGGAGACGCTCGAAAGGAAACGACAATCATAACAATGGATGCACACAATTTACAAGAAACTTAAATAACCCAAATACTATGGCTGTTATTAGTACCAAAAAGGTGTGTTGATTATGGAGTTTAAGCAGCCTGGAACAATCATTAATGCGGATTAATATTGAAAAACTTTTCGACGGTTACGGAAAACTAATGAAAACAAACGAACTTCTGGAATTATTCTGATTATCGACGAAGCCCGTCCCACTAGTGCCTTTATAACCCAACAACTCCTTCAACAATTTCAATGGAATATTATCGAACACTCACCATACAATCTCGACTCAGTACCGAGTGATTTTCATTTTTTCCCTGAACTGAAACAGGGGCTTGTAGAGCGGCGTTTCCAAACTGATGTGGAACTCAAAGAATCGGTCACAACTCACCTTAAATCATTGGCGACTACAATCCATAAAAAGGGTATTGGAAAGCTTGTTCAGAGCTATGGCAAATGCCTTAATCGTCAAGGTGATAATGTAGAGAAATAAGTTGTATTGTATCTTAATTTTGGTAATAAATTTTTTTTTGTATATTCACCCGTCTTTTCTTTACAGCCCATCGGAGGTTGAAAGAAAACAACTTTCTTATGTCGCGACCTAGCGTGATCGTGTCATGTGCATTTGTCAGATCTAGAAAATGGACTATCAATAAATGACGTATGACCCCATATCTTTTGTTCCAAGTGTAAAGTTTATCTGTGTTTGATAAAAGGATGGAATGTTTTTCCAAAATCATTCGAAGTAGTTCATCATTTCTTCTTTGAAATATTTCCATTTTCAATTTTGGTTAGTACATTCGAAAATTTTTTATATTTTTCCAATATTTTTGTTGAATAAGTAAATTGCCCGAAGAGGGACATAACAGTAAAGTGAGATGTAATATAAACGATGATTTTTATAAGAGCTAATCTCAAAAAAAAGATTTTCCTTCCAAAAATAGATGTAGTATACTTACATACAGGTGTAATTGAAGTAGTGTCCGTCCGGAGGGAAAAATTTATTGATAATATTAATTGCCTTGAAACAGTTGAATAATTAATATATAACTTAATAGATGTTGATAAGAATATTTATTTTTTGGGTACATAAATTAACTACTTCATACTATAATGAACCAAACGACAATTTTTGCTATAATCTTATGTACTAATTATTACCTGTTACTATTACCTATAACTTTATTACTCATTGTGGTTTTGTTCTGTTTTTTAGTTTTTATAAGCTTTTGTCTAAAAAGTGTAAGAATTTTTTGAGAATAAAGTATTTCTCTCTCCCTTTCTCTAAGCTGCCGGATCCAATCGAATTTATCATTCAATAATATCCAAATGTGTTCATATCAATCACGTGATCTCGATATTTTTATATCTATTTTATATACTTCTAAAGTGTTTTTTTAAGAGGTATAGAATTTGATTTTGAAAAAAACCACAGAAAATTTGAAAAAATTGATGAAGTTTTTATAGGAATCGATAGAACGATCAATATAATTTAATGTAACATATCGACCGGTATTTCACGAATAAATGCTTCAATATTGGCTTCCAGGGCGTCATTATTTGTTAGTTAATCTCTGTAGACATTAGCCTCAACATGGCCCCACAAGAAACAGTCCAAAGGCATTAAATCAGACGATCTAGGCGGCCAATTGACGGATCTCAAACGTGAGATGAACTGTTAACCAAAGGAGGCTCTAAATTTGGCCATTGTTTTTCGTGCCGTGTGGCATGTGGCACCGTCTTGTTGAAACCGCATGTTAGGAATGTCCAATTCTTCCATTTTGGGCAAAAAAAAAATCGTCAATCATCATAAGGTAGCGCTCGCCATTCACAGTTATGTTCCGGCCATCGTCGCTTTTGAAGATGATGCCATCGGCCCATAATCCACACCAAACAGTGACATTGGTAACTCTTGCAATGCTTCTGGCTGGTCTTCACACCAAATGCGGCAATTTTGCTTCTTGACGTATCAATTCAACAAGAAATGAACTTCGTCGCTGAACACAATTTTTCGATAAGAAAGTGAATCTACCTCCAACTTTGCCAGCGCCCATTCACCAAATGTTAGACATTGTGGGAGATCGTGTGGCTCCAATTCTTGCACCAGCCGTATCTTATGAGGTTTTATACCCAAATCTTTTCGACGTAATGCAGTAACAGAAGCCCAATTGCTCGACCAACGGCGAATCGACATTTCACGGTCATGGCGGATACAACTGCAATATTTTCTTTGATCCTTACTGTACGTTTGCGTGTTAGTGGTTTAATATCCAATAGTTTAAACTGGGTTCGAAATTTAGTCATAAGCTTCCGAATAGTTCCCTCAGTAGGCCGACCAAACTGCCGTGCGCGTTGCACTCTCTTAACCGAACATACATTTTGATACAAAAATTCAATAATTTGTAAGCGTTGTTCGATCGTAAGTCGATTCATGATTAAATTATAGAACAAACTGAACAAGTTTAACAATGACACAAGACACAATTCACGTGTCATCTGTCAAAAACAGTGTTGCCAAAAAGATATCAGCAAAAAAATCAAAGTTTCTATATGTGGAAGCTGTTCCAACTAAGGAAGACAGAATGGCAACGATTTCTCTATCCTCCGAGATTCCAGCTCGGTTCTGGGCATTCCCAAGCTTGCGCTGTATAGATAAAGTGTCTCGAACGAGAGAAAAAATTAATATTGTCGTATCGTAGGGACGTTTTTTTCCCATACCAACTGTCCATATAGAAGTATTCCAAATATGATTTTAAAAATCATCGATAGATATAATTACTTCCGTAACTTTTACTGCCGCGTATTCTAAATTATACGTATTCTCTGCTTAAAAAACATATATATTTTCAAAAAAAATTTATTAGAAATTTTTGAAAGTTAATTCCCAAAAAGCTATAAATATTAAACGGTTGTTTATTTTTCAAAAAACGTTTCTCAAGTGGAAATTCATTGAGGAAGTTCAAGTTTCTAATAAGTCAGTCTTTTTAGTTCTTAAATATTAAATCTTACTAATACCTGTTTATCGTTTGGTTGTTTTTTTAGAAACAGGTAAGCCAACCTCGATTAATGTCAAACAGAACACATGTTATAGGCCTGGAGACGGCGGCATTTTTTTTTCAAGAAATTTCGCCACAATACCATCGGTGGGTGCGCGGCGGCGGTAATCGTGAAAAAAAAAGTTTTCTAAAATGATTTCGTCCCAGTCATACGGCAAACGGGTCAGTCGAGTGTGTTAACTTGTCAAAAAAATTATTAATTTCAAATTATCTTATCCCAATTGAAATTTCTACAAATCTCGGCGTCCTTTGATGAATCTGAAGGTCCAGATTTTAGATAAAGAATTTTGATTTTTTATAAAGAAAAAATAGTTAGGGAAAGGATGTTTGATTTTATTTGAGATGAAATATATTCCTCTGCAGGGCTTGGGTTGGGGAGTTTCTTTAAACGTCGTATTCGCCCACATATGAGAAAATGTAAAAATTTAATTTTCAGCCGTTTGGCTGATAAACAAGTTCTCAAGTGAACTGTAGAAAACTGCCAAACAAACAAGTTGCAAGGTAGACTAACAACTGAAATCGTCAGTGAAAATCGTGTCCAAAGGTTCAGTTATTAAGATGGGGCATCATTTTGAAACACCCTTGTATACTATATATTTTTTATTAATTTAAAAAATATATACTATGATGAAAGAAACTTTCGATTACCGTGTTCTGATTGAAGCAAACGGAAATTATTTTTTGAAATTTCAGTTATCGCTTCAAAATATTTACAAAGTAAATAAAAGTAGGTAGACGTAGAGATCTTAAGTTTTCACAGATGTATTTTCATTAATTATAGAAATTGCAGGTTAAATTTAAATATTTCGGACTGATTTTTATGTATGATGGAATCAAAATTATTGGTCATGGGGATAAAATTAGAATTTATCGGACGATAATAGGATTGATTCCGCGATTGAAGTTAAGATAACAACACAACTTTCTATATTAATGATGAAATTGAAAAATACGAAATTTGAACTCGAGATGATGACAGGATTTTCTGAATGTATCAAAAGCTAAGTTAGGTTAAGGTTATGAAATTTTCCACTCTTGATATAACATCAAATGTGTTCAAACAAATATTGAATTAAAATATAGAACATAAAAGGAAAAATTATTTCTTCGTCCATTTCTAGACCAATATTTCCTTCAATTAGATATTTGTTTTTGGTTAAATCACGTAGTTTAAACAAAAACCATAAAAATAAACTAGCTGCAGATAGGTGTGGAAATATCATAAACGGATTAATAAAAGCATAATATGAAAATCTGAAACAAAGAGGTTTACCCTCGCCAACCCTATCCAAAATCTATTTGGAGCAGATTCTCAAGATGTGGAACCGGAAATGCACAGGATCATAATGATTTAAGCTACATGACTCATAAAAAAGAACAAAAGTATAGGCGAAAAAAACCTGAATGTATTTGCATCGTAAAAAAACATTTATTAAGCACAAAAAAATTAATAAATGAAATAGTTTGAATAATCTGAGTAGCTTACTCGATTAATATCAAATTATTAAGAGCCCAGTTTCAGTGCAGAAGCTGCCTTAAATACTAAATCTCATCGTATACAATAATAACTATAAATATAAAGTAAATAATTGCAGACGATAAGTTTTTCGAGTGCCTACTCATAAATAAGGGGACATTTTGAATCATTCAACTATGAGGTGGATTTTCATTAGGAGTTGTATTTAATAATAACTATAAATAATTACAAAATCAGTAGATATTCACGGTCGTTTACAATTACATCAATATAAAGGTGTTTGACTGCTTAGTTATGAATAAGGGACACTTTGAATCACAAGTTTTGTGTTTTGGTCCGATATGGCAACTACAAAGGACGTTGAGCAAGCTTTTGTAGAATTGAATACTCTATTTAATAAATAGTCTAGAATTGATATTAATGTGTCTCAACTGAGACCGATTGAACGTTTTTAGCGAAATTTGAAACGTATATGGAAAGAAACTAGATACACATGAAGAATTAAGAAAGAAAATTTTGAATAAACTCCGGCAAAAGTCGGATTCGGTATTTCACAATTTAATGCAACATTTAAAAAATGAACAGTTTTGCTCCTACACCTTTAGTAAAATTTTTAGTGAATAACCTGGCGATATTTGAGTCAGTCTTACTTAACTTGGTTTTACCATTTTTCTTTTCACAGCCCACCACTGCACTTTCTTTGATAACCCTGTAAATATAGGATACATTCAGCTTCGTCAGTGAGGTAACTCTTCTCATTATCAAATTTTCATTCCATTTTCAATTAAAAATATTCAATAACAGTTTTTGGTTTTGCAATGCAAAACTTTTTTTACCAACGAGTCATTTTGTTTTTGATTTTCATTCAAAAATACACTTCCATTAAAATTTTCCGTAGCAACCGAATCGATATCTAAAGACATGTTTCTAGCAATGAATTTTTTTGTTTGAGCTAGTCCTGATCTGCAGAAAATACATTTCTCAAGATGTGACCTGTTTAGTTATGTGCGTGGAACAAATGCAGTAAATTGTAATAATAATTAAGAGAGAAAATCAATTCGTTAATTTTAATACTGTGCCAATTGCAGGTGCCGTAGCCTTGCAGATTGTTATGCACCGCCTTGACTTTATTTATATATATTTTTTAAATCAATAACTCGTTCGGAATATACCCACTGGATAAGTAGGAAAATTGGTTTTTCAATTCACCTTCACGATTTATATCGAATATTGAGTGAAATATATACGATAATGTTAAATTTATAATTTTGTTATACACGACAAAAAAATAATATACGAGGGCTGTTTTTTTTTCAGCATCTGATCGCTCCGTGGAGACACGGTCCGCATCACTAAACACTCCACCATTGTTTACGTTCAGGCGTCAGTCGGCGTTGTGCTACAGCCAAGTAAACATGTCCGCCGTTATTCATGCTCCCGCTAAGTGTAATTCGTTTTCTACAGGCTGAAGGCCATAGTGCTGCAGAAATCTTTCCGAGAATGGATTATCGAGTTGACGAGTTGACAGAATGATTAAAGAAAACGGCAGATTCACCATTACTTCTTTGTCTATGAAATTTCCAGAAGTTTCAATCTGTTTTGTACGATGACCGATCTCGGGACCTCGCACCGGGCCGTATCATAGAGACTACATCATACGAAAAGAAAGTATCTGATATTTATGTTTAATTTTCATATATTAGTCATCTAATTTGAATGCAGCTTCTAACTGAAATGTTTTTGTATATTCACAAGTTGTTTTAACATGGATTACAAACAACTGTCGTCGACATATCAGACATACGTCGCATTCTTGGCAATTGACTTACGATATCCGAAAGTTGTTTGAAAGATTATATCAACATAGTAAAATGAACCTTGGATACTGCTTTCTTTTTATTTTTCAAGCTCTCAACTTCGTGTTTTTATTGCAAGTTCCAGATAAAATAGATTCGGTAGTTTGAAATCGTACATACACAAATGGTAAAAAGTTTTTGCACACCCCATAATCCATTTATTAAATTTCAAAATAATATACTTAATCAAATTTCTTTTTTTAGACGACGCCATCTGAAAGTTGTTCGTTCTGTATTCATTTACATACCGAAAGTTGCGTTTTGAGTGTTCTATGTAGTGAAAGTGATAGTTCCGTACTGCAAAACACTTTCGGGACGCTCTGGAGTACACAACTTTAACTTCTTTGGACACTTCAATATTGACAGTTGACAGTTTCACTTCGATGATTTTGCATAACTTTCTTCCACCGCAAATATGAATCAATCAACAAATTCTATCGAAGACACAAACACAAACACATCTATATAGATTCCATCAACATCTAGTAGAGATATACATATTCCATCTGCATCCAATCCAATAAATATTAATAATTGTCTTGGAGATACAATCAACATTACTTTTTGTAAATAATTAATAAATTAATATTGACTTTGCAAATATCATTGAGTACATTATATTGTTCAATAGATAAAATGTTTATAATTCTCTATTATTTATTTTCTTTCCTCATTGTAATTGAAAAAGTTTGCGCGGCTGAAATACTACTTTGTTGGACTCGTTGGACACGACAAATTTTAGACTCGTCCAACAAAGTAGCACTTGTAGTACTTGGCATACAAATAACTTATTACAAACTTTTACAAACCAAAAATAATTTGTTCATTATTCTTTAACTCTGAATTATTTCTTCGCTGTTTATGATTGTAGTTTAGTCCAAGTTAGCCCTTTAAGACGCAAGAGCGTGCTGTGATTCATACTTTTTGGACCAAGACATATTTTTGTCCGGTTCGTACACAAGACTCGGAAAGTTTTATATTGAGTAAAAACAAAGAACTATCGATTGAAACTCGTGTTTTAATTTCAAGTTTTCATATTCGAGGCAAAAGTAACCGTACCACTGCCGCGGAATTAGAAATACCTCGACATACGTGAAAAAATATGCATCCACCAGGAAAGAAAAAACTACAACCACTGAAGATAAACGTCTTGTATTAATCAGTGACAACTCATCAAACCAGAAATAGCAGCTCAGATCAATGAATGTGGGGAAAGAAGATTGACAGAAGACGGACTTTTTGGAAAAGTGACAGAGAAGAAACTTCTTTTGAGACGAGGATGCTGTGTATTAAAGAACCTCAAAATTGGACGTATGAAGAGTGGTAGAGAGTTTTATGAAGTGTTGAATCAAAATGTGAGGTTTTTGGGTCTAAGAAAAGAATGTGCAGATCAAAAGAAAAACGAATGTTAGATCAAAATTTAATCCCGATTGTAAAATACCGCGGAGGATCAGTAATTGTTTGAGGATGTTTTGGAAGAAGGGCGACTGTAAAAATTGAAGGAATTTTGTAGAAAGGAGGCTATAAAAAATATTGATAAGATATATGTGGGATGTTCTGGCCAGCGCCTGATTGGCAGAAAATTCATTTTCTAGCTGTATAAACAGAGTATTTGAAAGGAGGAAAGTACTGAAAGTAATGATTTAGGCAACCTCAACCTGATTTTGGGACAAATTGGACAGAAAAGTCAGAAAGCAGTGACGTACCACCACTTGACATCTTTGGAATATCCTGAAACAACAATGGAATCAAGTAGACGACGATTATTTGACGAAATTGTTCACCGAAATAATAGAAGCAAAAGGGAAATCAGAAATTTAAATATTCATCATTTATAGAATGTCAATGTTATTGATTTATATCAGATTTTCCTTTACAGCCTTCTCAATATTGCTACCAAGTATAAAATGTTTTCAATACCATAATAAAATTATACTGACAATCATATAAAAGAAGATTCTTGCATAACACGTTCATCAAAATAAAGTTATTATTTCTGTCATGAGGTAATATCTACTGTCTTAGACACAGACAGGCTTTGTGGGCTATGACATAATTGGATATATCAGGTACAAGATATATTTTTTTGATATACTAAGGTAATACTAATATAAAAAATGTGAAAAATGTATTAAGGATTGAAACAAATTGAGTTATAATATTTTTTCTATTCCTATATACCAATTAAGTTTTTAAATATGTACTACTACGACTTGATGACATTCATGTAGATACAGACAGGGGCGGCGCAAGACCAAAACTTCCAAAGAATTATAAGTAAAAATTAAGTTTTTTTCTTAATGAATAAAAAACTAATTAATTTTAAGTGGTTTTTTATTTTATATGCCCTGCTTTTTGCACCATCGAAATGTACAGGGTCCTTCACGACGAGCTGAATCGATATGTATAAAGGAAAGTACTGGGACTAGTGTTCTGAAAATTTGCTTGAATGGGTAACTTCTGGTTATACCGGAATTGGACGAAAACTTCGTTGTTTTGAACGGAATGCTATGATTTTTATTAAATTTTTAGAATCTACACAAAATTTCAATACAACTTTATACATGTCGAAATTTTTGGACACATGCATCCACTAAAAAAATTATATTTCTAAGTTTAAGCGAATCAGGTCCAATATTTTTGGGATTTGAACAAATAACACTTACAGCTTTCAAAATCTGTGAAAATTTTTACCAAAATTTATAAAGGATATTTAGAAAATGGTGCCGAATTTCTAAAATCTTCGAAAACCTAATTTTTTCAAATGGCAACCCCCATTTCTATCTTACTATTGGATTCTACGCTTTAAATTAAGGGGAGTTCGTTAATAAATTCATATTTCTCAAATTAAGGGCTTTTTTAGAAACTGAAATCTTCATGGTTTTTAATTCTCGCTTGTCTGGAGCGACCAAAAAAAAAGCCAATCATAAACAAAACAAAGAAACAATGATAACAGCTTGACGTTTAAGCTTTGCAAAAGTGCTCTTCATGTCCCGTTTATGATTTATTAATTAAGATTATTCAAATTTGCTGGTAATATACGGGGAATGTTATCCACGGTCAGTTTGTTACATTGTGCAGCAAATTAAAACCTGTCGTAGACAATGAAGCCAATGAAAACTTCAGAGCGTATCCTGAAAATTCATTAACAGGATAATATTCACAGGATTCTTAAAAAACACAAGTTCCATCCGTATTCAATCTCGTTGGTACAAAATTTAAAGCAAGGTGACAATCATAGAAGAATTACTTTATGTGAATTCGTATTAATTAAAACTCAGTACGACGAAAATTTTTTTTCCAAAACTCAATTTGGATAGATGAGTGTAAAATTCAGAAAAATGGAATATATAACTCCCATTATTGGAGGGAAACTATTCCACATATGTTGCGTGAAAGACAGTTTCAAGGGTACTGGTATTTCAATGTTTTTGCTGCGATAAAAAATGACGGTATGCTGGTGGTACATTTTTATGAAAAAATTTGAATGGTAATCTTACTATTTAAATTTTAGGGTGAATTTTACTTCAAATTTTTGTTTATTTCTGGTAACAGATATCTAGAAATATTAGAAAATTACTTACACCCACTAAATCTGAAATGAAATCAGCTGTGGTATCAGCACGACGGAACCCCACCACACGGTAGTGCGCTTGTAAATAAATTTTTGCAGACTCGTTTTGAGGACCGATGGAAAGCACACGTTAGGCCGTATCAATGGCCTCTCCGTTCACCGGATATCACTCCATTAGATTTTTTTCTTTGGGGTCGTATAAAAGATATCGAAATAATTAAAAAATGGCGAACTTTAGCCATACTATGCCTTGTATAAAGTTGTATTGAAATTTTGTGTAGATTCCATTAATTCAATAAAAATCATAGAATTTCTTTCAAAATAACGAAGTTTGGGTCCACTTCCGGTATAACCAGAAGTTATCGATTCAGCTCGTCGTGAAGAAGGACCCTGTACATTTCACGACACCCTGTGATGGTGCAAAAAGGAGGGCATATAAAATAAAAAATCACTTAAAATTAATAAGTTTTTTATTCATTAAGGAAAAAACCGAATTTTCACTTATACTTCTTTGGAACATTAAACAAAAATGAAAAAAAAAGAAATTATTAAAGAAACAGAAATTTTCTGGTTTTGATTTTACTGAACTCCTTAATGATTGGTTCGTAATTTATCTTATATATCTGCTAAAGTAGCAACCCTCGTAACACAAAACTCCGGTTATTCTTTACAATAATATCTCTGGTAAGGATTAATCATAAAATTATCGCGACACGTGCAAAGGTAGTCGTTAGCTGGTAACCCTCAGATTTAACTACTATAATGAGGCAACACGTGAAATGATTTGTTTTTTCTAGGTAAATATTTATATGTACTCTCTTGTTCGTCACGATAATAAATCGTTTCAATTGAACTTGATTAGGGTATTTCATTTTTTTCCTACATTCTTTCAATTCAACCATATTAGCACTAACTCAAATATCTTTGTTAATATTTATCAAAAGGTATTTAAACATATGAGAACGTGTAGGATAATCAGGTCCGTATTCGAAATTCGTTTTCGTTTCGTTTTCTACAGGCTGAAGGGCAGAGTGCTGCAGAAATCCATCGGAGAATGAGTCGAGTGTATGATTCAGTTGACCTGGTTCAACAAGTTGACAGAATAATTAAAGAAAACCGCAGATTTACCATTACGGCTTTGTCTACGGAATTTCCAGAAGTTTCTGACGTTTGACTGAACGGTTGGGTTCATTGGAAGCAACTTTCTCTGAAGAGGGTATTGGAAAGGTTGTCCACAGATATGACAAATGTCTCAATCTCTTCGGTGATTATGTCGAAAAGTGTACCAATCTTTTGATAATAAAATTATTGTTTTATATGAACTTGTCTTTTATTTATTTATCATAAAAGCGTACTGAGTAGTCAATAAACGAAAAGAGAATGCTCAAAAGAAATTAAAGCGATTGTACTCTGAATAGAATTAGTAACTAACCTTATGAGTTACGTTTAAATTGAGGCGTGGCAAGTTTCACATATGAAAACCGAAGTTACTCATAAGACCCCCACCGTATTATGAAAAATAAATAGTTCTATGTAGAACTATGAAAATTTTTTCCGAAAAAACACTATTTATACTAACTTAAGTGACTATTATATAAGTGAGTATTTAAGAGTCTCGCAAATCTCTGACGCAACGTTTGCCTCGAAACTTTTCAAATTTCTAAAAAAAGACGTGCTTCGAAGAAACCGGTTCAATATTTTCCTCAAAAAATTTTCCCCACCGCTGTGTTCTTCTCCGTAGTTATTTTTACAACGAATAATCGGCACCCACGAAAAATTTATTTACAATCTAATTTTAGAGAAAAACGGACCAATTGATACGCGGATTTTGCTTTTGATTTTTATTAGATGTTTAAAAGTAATTTTGAGAAATTATGATCTCTAGTTTGACGCGACGCGTGCCACATAGGTGATGCCATATTTTAATTAAATCTTTTCATCATCACACTTTATTCAAATCATACTGTTTCTTTGTTTGCATGGTACAAAATTTGTAATCAATATTCAACTAACTTACCGTTAACCAAACAACTTGAAATTTTACTTTCTCGTTTACTCCTTATGACAATAAATGAATCAATTAACAAATCTACTAATTAATTAACCAATTAACCAAGTAACTATTCCTTATGGAGAAGTCTGTTCATGATTTCATCAATAGATGGCGCTAGTATCGATGAGAATTTCTATATAGTTTACTATTAACAAATAGGGTATAAAATAATCACGAATTACTTCTCATGTAAGTAATTATAATTGATTCTTGGAGCTGACTATTTAAAAAAATATTAGAATTCGAAACTCTCCCCCAATAGGTCAAACTCACCCTCGCGACTACTTATAACATTAAGTTTTGGTAGCCAACTGCGATATCTTAGTAACGAGACTAGCCATCGACACGAAATTTATATTTTGTCGCTATTTTGTTACTACATTGTGGTTTAATCTTAAAATTCCAGAAGCCACCCCTACAGTATTTGATAGAAACACCTTTAGGCAACAAATTCATTTCACTAGCTCCCGAGTTCTTGTATTTGGCTGTAACATGCCATTCGGCTTCGTTTTTCCTCAAATATTTTGAATACTCCTTTGTTCACGTATTGTGGCTCAGTAGTCACTTCTGTTTTATTTGTTATCGACCTCCCACTGCATTCGAGAAATTCATTAAAACCTCGGTTTGTATACTAAATCGTCCTCTACCTATCTACACTCAAGCGACAATGATTCTTGAAGTGAAATTGAAGATACTGTATTGACACAAATTTTGGACGATGCAATCAAACGTAAGCCCCGAATAGTAATTCAGGAGCTTACGTTTGATTGGACTAGAAAACCTGAAAATTCTATAATTTTATAAGAAAAACAAATAATTGTACTAAGTAGATTAGAAATAATAGAAATAATAGAAAGAAAGAAATAATGATCTTGCTTGGTTGTTGTCTAATAATGATTTACAAAAGTGCGGTATCTACGAATAGACGTCAGTTACTTACTCCAAACTGTACTTCAATAACCTCTAAAAACCAAAAGACGCTTCCAAGGAGTATTGTCTGAAAAAAAAATCTCTTTGTCTTCCAAAAGTGATAGTACGTATCAATCAATTGACGAGACGACGACAAAATTCAAAGATCATCTCTAAAACCAATCTAACGAGGTATAAAACTATGGACAAGAGGTGATTCCAAAACTAGGTACGTATACGATGGAAATATTTACTCCGTAAATAAAATCCACGCAAGAAAACATACTTGATGATAGATTTGTGAAGAAATAAAATAGATCATTTTGAGATACGAACATAGATTCATATTTTGACTGATGTTTTACCTCAATCCATCTTTTACATACACCACCATATGCTGCGGTTCATAATGACTGGTATTATAAAAAGAAAAACAAACGATTCATTTACATACGTGTAACAGTGACAGTTCCGTACTGCAAAACCCTTTCGGGACGCTCTGGAGTAGATAACTTTAACTAGCCACTTCAATGTTGACTTTTGACAGTTGACAGTTTCACTTCGATGGTTTTGCATAACCTTAATTTTTTAATTTTCTGAAATTATTTGTTTTATCCGAAGTTTTGTCTAAATTGATGATTAACAATGAATGATGATGAAAAAGAAAACATCAGCGATGAAGAGTTACTCGAATCCACGCCACCTGATCTCACCGAAGAAAGCAATGCGGCCGTTCTTAATTCGTTACCGGATAAATCTCGTGTAAGGTACGAAAAACATAAATAGCTGTTTATGAAGTGGTGTCAAAAGAAAAAGGCGAAAAACCCAACGGAAAACGTAGTGCTCGCTTATTTTTCAGAAAAATATAAAATCTGGAAAAATTCTACTTTATGGTCTACATTCTCGATGATTATAAGTACTCTCACAATAAAACATCATCATCATTCATTGTTATTCATTAATTTAGACAAAACTTCGGATAAAACCAATAGTTTCAGAAAATTAAAAATTTAAGGTTATGCAAAATCATCGAAGTGAAACTGTCAACTGTCAATATTGAAGTTGTCTACTCCAGAGCGTCCCGAAAGTGTTTTGCAGTACGGAACTGTCATTTTCACTACATGGAACACTCCAAGCGCAACTTTCGGTATGTAAATGAATACAGAACGAACAACTTTCAGATGACGTCGTCTAAAACAGAAATTACCCGATTCAATTATATTTCATAATAAATTTGTGGGAGGCATCGCTCACGCTTATTAAATGATATCACAGTGTGATTCGGATAGCAAAAGTTCCAACTGATGGCGAAAGGTTTTCTACTTGTCAAAGAAACAAGATGTTCAAAACTGCCGTTTATAAATTTTATTATACCAATAGCAGAAAATATGATAACGATTGAAGAAAATAATCCATCAAATAGGACCAGATAATGTTGGAGATCATCTGACTGGTCAAAAAAGAAAAGAGGACAAAGATCACTTGTCAAATGCGCTCTGCAATGATTATTTTCCTCATCATCATTCGTGATTACCTTGTATATATGCAATAAAAAAGGAATGTTGATGATTTTCTCTTATTTTCTTTTAGTTTTAGTGCAACATATATTTTATATGCTTCACTATTTTAGTTTCTCACCCACTCACCAATACTATTAGGATAATATGACCGAAATATTATTTTGTAATTCGCGGATGATTCCAGAAGTATCCGAACAAAGAAAATACAAAAGTTTTGGAAAAAATATGTTTATTTTTTCAACGTTATCTCATTTTCGCTCCATATACTTTTCCAATAACGGATGTGTGTGCTGGTGCATTGTCTTGATGAAACAACACTTTCTTCTTAGCCAAATGCGGCCGTTTCTTCGCTCAAAACATGCAATAACTTCGCATAATATTCGAGGTTGATAGTTTTTCCTTTTTCAAGATAGTCAATGCAAATTATCCCACGCGCATTCCAAAAAAGCGACGCCATGACCTTGCCTGCAGGTGGAACGGTATTTGCTTTCTTTGGAGCCGGCTCTCTGATTTCAGTTCAGTTTGATAGTTCTTTTCTTTCGGGTGTGAAGGGATGGACCCACGTTTCATCCATTGTTATGAAACTGCACAAAAATTCGGCTTTATTCTTGTGAAAAATTGCCAAGCACTCGATGGAAACATCACGACGCTGCTTTTGTTCCATTATGAGCACCGATCTTGCACACAGCTTTCTCGTGTCTAAATTTTCAGTTAATATAATTTTTGAAATGCCTTCTATGTCTGCTAGCACACGCACTTTCAATCGACGATCATCCGGTACCGCTTTGTGGATTTACTTCAACATTTCTGGTGGTATTTTTTCATCAACTACCGATATCTCTGGTTCTTCTGGAACCATCCTAAAAATTTTGTTCTATAAATAATATACGAATTATTAAAATGAAAAAATCGTATTGAAAGATTTGAGGAATCGAAATTGAGGTGTGTTATAAGTGAAATGAATTAGATACGTATTAAGAAAACAAAAGGGCGTTTTACGTAAAAACGATGCTGACCTCGCTCAATTCATAGTCACATACTCGCATATGTAAATATTGGTATGTGCATTAATGTAAAATGCGTTTTAATTTCAAAATAAACACGTTAATATTAGTAGTAAACAGTAAAAGTAATCGAAACATTAACATAAAGTATATTGGTTATCATGTGCAGACAGAAGTTGCTGTTTAGCAAGAAAATTAATGAACAAATAAATTGGAAATTTATTCGAATTATATAAACAGCACGTTTATTGTTGCGTAAATTTGGAATATAAGCATTAATTATGAGTATTTTTCAAGGTAGAATAATTGAACTATTAAGTAGACAGTTGAAAGTAAATATGGAATTTCTCAGAATAGACAGATTTATTCAGTTTAGAAACCGAGAGGCCAATTTTTATTTGAATTCGACTTGGAAAAGCAACTTTTCAAACCTAAAATGACTCAGAAAACTCAATTTTTCATAATATTATACTTAGTTCAAACATATTTATTCAGTTTACTATGAGAAAGACCAATTTTTATTTGAATTCAACTTGGAAAAGCAGCTTTTCAAACAAAAAAGACTCAGAAAACTCAATTTATGATATTATACTTAGTTCAAACATATTTTTCCCAAAAAACGATTTGGAGAAGCAATTTTTTAATTGAATTTGACTCAGAAAATTCAATTTTTCATAATATTATACTTAGTTCAAACATATTTATTCAGTTTACTATGAGAAAGACCAATTTTTATTTGAATTCGACTTGGAAAAGCAACTTTTCAAACCTAAAATGACTCAGAAAACTCAATTTTTCATAATATTATACTTAATTCAAACATATTTTTCCAGTTTACTATCAGGAAAACCAATTTCTACCTGAATTCGATTTGGAAAACCAATTTTTTAATTTAATTTGACTCAGAAAACTCAATTTTTCATAATATTATACTTAGTTCAAACATATTTATTCAGTTTACTATGAGAAAGACCAATTTTTATTTGAATTCGACTTGGAAAAGCAGCTTTTCAAACAAAAAAGACTCAGAAAACTCAATTTATGATATTATACTTAGTTCAAACATATTTTTCCCAAAAAACGATTTGGAGAAGCAATTTTTTAATTGAATTTGACTCAGAAAATTCAATTTTTCATAATATTATACTTAGTTCAAACATATTTATTCAGTTTACTATGAGAAAGACCAATTTTTATTTGAATTCGACTTGGAAAAGCAGCTTTTCAAACATAAAATAACTCAGAAAACTCAATTTATGATATTATACTTAGTTCAAACATTTTTTTCCCAAAAACGATTTGGAGAAGCAATTTTTTAATTGAATTTGACTCAGAAAATTCAATTTTTGAAAAGATTATCCTCAGACCAGACATATTTATCCAATTTACTATCAGAAAGACCAATTTCTACCTGAATTCGATTTGGAGAATCAATTTGTTGACTGAATTTGACTCAGAAAACTCAATTTTTGATAAGATTATTCTCAGAACAGACATATTTAACCAGTTTACTATCAGAAAGACCAATTTCTACCTGAATTCGATTTGGAGAATCAATTTGTTAACTGAATTTGACTCAGAAAACTCAATTTTTGATAATATTATTCTCAGAATAGACAAATTTATTCAGTTTAATATCAGAAAGGCCAATTTCTATCTGAATATGATTTGGAAAAGCAATTTTTTAACCTAATTTGATTGAGAAAACTCAAACTTTGATAAAACTATACTCAGAATCGAATCGAATTGAAATCAAGACACCCAGTTTGTGATCAAATTGGATCCAGACATATCAATTTTCGACAAAAAAGCCAATTTTGAGCCAACGTAGATTCATATAAGAACTTTTTTGACCGAATTTGACTCAATAAGTTCAATTTTTAATCAAACTCAACTGAGGAAAGCAACTTTTGCTCAAGATAACCCAGGTTTGTACAAATATCTCGAACTAAAACACCTTTAAATCTTATTCTTTACATCAGGTCTGTCCCACGCGAATAGCATCATTAAATCGTAATCTCTTGTAAACTCCACAAGTTTTGATTTTGAAGTGATTATATCTATATTGATCTTACATACACTTTCAAACATAAATAAAGTTTTCCTATTGTTATCACAACATAATCTTTCAGCAATTCTTAGATTAGAGATCTGGTTTTGAACGCAGTTTCCCAAAAACGTCTGTTGATTGCCTGCCCACATAGTAAAACTAATCCTATTAGTCCTTACAGATTAATATGTAGTGAGGATTTAGCATCGAAATGGAAAATCAGATAGCTTAACACTTAGCAGTTCGTGCCTCATTTGACAGTTTATGTGAGATTAGAGCCCCTCCAGGGTATAATTCGCCCGACTTTTTTTTATCATTCAGTCCTCAAATATATTTTTTATTGTCAATATCAATAATTTAACGAAAACAACTTATACAACTTTACTAAAAATGAACTATTGAGAGATTGCATTCATTACGTAGGACTAATTAATTTCCGAAGCTAAAGAAAATCATTTGCAGCCGGTATAAACATAGAATGATTGTGTAAATCAATCGAATACGAATTTAAAATTTTCGTTGGATAACTTTCACGATGCCAAACATGTTTTTTAACAATCATTTCAATACATTTACCGTTTCCTATTTATACATATTCAAACTCTAGCCAACAAAACTTTTTAATTGTTTAAGACCATAATCACTATTAACAACTGTCAATGGTTTTCACGATATTTGTTAATTCGAAACTAAATCAACTATAAACAATTATAATAAGGAATGCAGACCAGATACAGTTTTACATAGCTTTGAACGAATTGTCGAAGCATTTCCTCGAAAACATGTGATTTGATCGTTTCAACCTCTTCGTCAAGTGTAAAAAAACGTTGACCTTGCAATTTATTTTTGATCTGTGGAAATAACAGGAAATCAACAAAGATTGTATGATCAATTCGATGTTTCAACTGTTCAAAAACGTTTTTGTATGAACTGATGTGTAAGACCTCGCTTTGTCGTGGTGGAATTCGATTCGTCTTCTGCGATTGGTTTCCCTGATTTTTTCGAAAACTTCTGGCAAACACTAGTACTAGTACTAGTGTACCCTTGAGTATTTACAGTTCTATGATGCTCGTTTCGAAAGACCCATACAATCGATTGTTCATATGCATAGATCTATGATTCGTCGCCTGTCACAATCTTATAGACGTCATTTGAAGCACCGCGATTGAATTTTCTGAGCATTTGTTTGCAAGATTTTGTTTTGAGTGATTGTCAAATTATGCGGCTCGAGATGGTGCTTCATCACCAAAAGTCGAAGCGAGTTTATCGATCCACTGCTGTTGGATTAATCCAAGTCATCTGCATCTATAAACAATTCAAATAGCACTCCTATGACAACATATCATACCTTCACCGTAAAACTTTATGGCATTTTCAGATTTGATATCAGTGTTGCCATATGTCAAAACTCAAGTAGCAACCTCTTATCCATCAGCAGTTCAGGACGTAGACGGTGAAAACATATATCTTTACCAAAATTTAAAAAACACATTTAGATAATTAGAAGGCATTAATTTTAAAACAACGATTATTGAAAAACAAAGGACACGACACGAAAACTCAATCCACATCTAATTGAATATACACATGAAAATAATACCATGATCGACAATTATTTTGAAGGAATTGAGGTTATTCTTATTTATATTAGTATTATTCTCTATTTATAAGTTTGGCAACATTGGATGAATTCCGAGTCTGGAAAAGCATACTTTTTACCGCATTTTTTACAAAAAAAATTACTAGCGTTTCATTTGTCCGTCCATCTGTTTATAGGAATGATATATTTCCACAGGAAGCATGTAGTAATCCAGGGTTTTTTTTCATTTAATTCCTGTGTAGCTGTAGATGTGCAGAAACTGTAGAATTTTTTGGGATCAGTAAGAAAAAAATAATTAAATTAATCTACATGAGCTTCCATAGTCATCAAATGATATAAATTGAGGTGAATTCGACATCAATCGACGCCAATATACATCAAAAGACATCCATCAACATGATATGCCAATAGACGTCAATTGCCTTCAATAGACGTCAAATCATGTTATTTTTTATTTCATAAACCAATTATTAGGAGAATTAATAAGAAATAATGAGGACAAAATTATTAAATAAAGCATATTATTAATATTTTATTTTTTATGGAAACTTTTTTCTATAAATTATGATTTTTGTTAACATCTACTGATTGCTAACGGTAAAAAAAGCGCTGTAATCTCGCGCCGAGAGTTATTTGTTATCATTTTAGCGCCACGTAAACTACACTACCAACTGTTATAAATATAGGCGCGGAATTTGAATATTTTGAACTAAACTAAATGATGATGAATAGATATATATTAATGTTAAAAAGAAATCCAACCAACACTGGTCGTTTTCGGATAGTTATAAATGTTATGGTAGAACAAGAAATTTTAGATGAAATTGATTTACACCCGGAAACAAGGCACTAGAAAAATTTTAACACTCTAAATATCAGCCATTTATCTGTGTAACGAGATTTAAAAGAGCAGCAGTTATAACCTTACCTTACCTAGAAATTTTCCTCAACGAGCTACATTTTGTGAATGGTTAATATACGAAACGCGACAAAATCCTCAATTTTTAAATAATCTATCATAAATTTTCACAATAAACACGAATGAGTAGACGAGAATTCCCAGACAATTAAATGGAATTTCTCGAAAATGATCTCTTGAAGACATCGCACTCAATATCAGGGATTCATACACAATGATGCTCCAGTACACTTCAGATGCAACATAACCCAACCGTTGAATTGATTCAGGATGGCCCCAACCTCCTTGATCTCCAGAGTTAAACCCTTGTGATTTCTGTTTATCGGGTTAGCTTAAATCATTAGTCTAGACGACACCCAAAGTTCAAATAGCGTGTGACCCCTCAAACAGGTAGGTAGTGTTCATGCATTTTGGCGAAAGGTGGTTATTTCGAGCATTTATTATGAATTTACATTTTACTGTTTTCCATTTAAGTTATTAAAAAAAATATGAAATGAGGTGTCTATTTTTCTCTACAGCTAGTGGTTTAAAAAGAAAAAATAAAATACGGATTTTAAGTTTAATAAAACTTCATCTTGAAAAAAGGCTTTGATATGAAATAAAGTAAGGGTTAATAATTTCACCCTCGTATACTATAACAGAAATATTGAAAAAATACCCCTGGTTAGTCCTTTGCGAGTACACGAAAATGACAGAATTTCAAGTTCCTAGCTTTACTGAAATTTTGGAAAAAAATAAAAACTCAATTCTAGTCACCACATTTTAATGGTGATATCTCCGAAAGGAGTGGGCCGAGTATAATAATAATTTTGTTATAGGAAAGACCCATCTTTATTTAATACGAGCAATCACCTCCTGAATTTTGTCGAATGAATTTAGAAACACCCTGTATATTTATCGTACGTAATGAATAACAAGTATCCGTATATATTTTCGTTTGAGATCTTCAAGCATAAAACATATATGTATCTCCTTGAAGCTTGTATAGACTATAAAAATAATAGAATGAGCGTTTTGTAAACCTCAAATGAGTAATTCATCGTACATTTCCAATTGGAAATCGGGAAAATCCCATAAAATGAGCATATAAGTCGTAATAAATATAATCGAATATAACAATCACGAACTCGCTTTCCCTTTCTCTCTCTCTCGATATTCCGACAGAATAAAATGTAAGGATATTGACCCTTGGCTTAAGGAAAGTTTTCCCAGGACGAATGTGAGAGATTTCCAATAAGAAACAGACGGAAGTGGTTGCTTTTGGTTACGGAAGCAAGATTAACGGCACTTCCTTGATTTCCGGTTAAGATGTCACTATTGAAAAATCGAGATCTTACGTCAGACATAATTCTCAGTAGGCTCGACCAACTAATATTGTTGTCTAATTACCAAACAAAGGAATAATTCTAGGAGAAAACTGACAAAATTTCTATAACCTCAGTTATATATAAACAAATTTTAAATTGACAGCGCTTAAATTTGACAAGTCAAAGTACGTTAATTAACAAATAGCAGTCATTCAATGGTTTGTATAGTTCTTCCAATATCAATTGCAGATTATAAAAACCCGTGCCGGCAATTTTGTTTGATCTACCGTAGGCGTAGATACCTCATTTTATAAATTTATTATTTTTATGAATAAAAGGCAATTGAATCATTTTAAATTGGACAACGTTATTTAGACAGATGTACTTAATTGTAGTCCTACTTGGAACTTGGAAAAAAATCATTATTATATCTCGTTAACATGCTACAACTGATTATTAAATTATAAAACGTAAATAGACGAGTAAAATGTGCTTGCCTGTTAGGAAGTTTGGTTTAAACAGGGTACCAGACGTGATCTGAGCCCTTTTTGTATCCCATTCGTCTATTAGAACTTCGGTAGTCTTTTACCTTTAATCTTATCGCCCGAATTATTCTTGTCGATTCGGTTATTTCCATCCGTTTATTCAGTTTTTTGTGTTTAAAACCACATACTGACAAAACTTGAAGCAATATTCCTAAACTGGTATAGTTGTGATTTGCTATTTTTCAATCTGTTTGGCTAATAAACCAAAGAATATTTTTATTGTAAATTATTGTTTAAAAAAGAAATATATATTTAAAATGAAAAAATTCTAATACATCTCTCTTCAGGAACGGTTTGTTTGCTATGTAGTAGATGTTCTAGACGGGCTCTGGGACGTAAGTGACATAGTAGTAGTCATATCGGGCGCCTAACCACAGCATCGAAATGTGGGGTGTGTTAAAAATATGTGACTTGTGTCGACGAAACGGCGATAACGTCAAAATTGGAATATTGGGGATCCACAGCAACCCTTTTCGTAACTACTCGATAAATGAAAAATTTATTTACTCTAGTTAATTCAGCAATTTCTGATTATTTTCCTTTTTTTTAAACATTCGAATATATTTAAAATAACTTGCTGTGTTTGTATATCTAAATTTTTAATATTAAATTCATACCTGTCTTTATTTTATATTTATTTAAAGAAATTTATGAATGAAATGAACGCCACTGCTTATTGCAGGCCGTCTGGCAGGAATATTTCAAAGAAATTGTGTACATACGCCTTTCGACAGCTTCGGCTAATAGAAATGCATTTATGTTTACGATTCGATGTTTTCATTGATAAATGATAAGTCCATGTAGACTGACGGTTTGTCAGATGTTTACTGAATTTTATACGGGGAGTAAATATCTTTTTTCATTTCCTCGCGTAATTGTCTTCTGCAATTGATATTGGAACAACTATAACCTTTAATTTGTTGCAGTTTTGATAATTGAGAAAATAGAATCGATTACAAAAAAAAACTCGAAATGATGCGTGATGTTCTAAAGAAGCTGGCGCCTTTCCACTACAATATAAGTTGGGTTTGTTTAGTAAATATATTGTTATTTAACATACAAGGTATGAAAAAAAATTATTAAAACGTTGTATCAACTTTATGTTTAGTTTCTCATTAGCTTCTTCTTCTTAGCGTGCCGTATCCCCTTGACGTTGACGATCAGAATGGCAAAACTCTCTCTATTATGAGATAGTCTAAATAACTGTCCTGTTTCTCTTATCCTAGTCTATGGTTCTCTTATATTCTTCAACCAAGAGGCTTAATGTTATCCAGCAACTCACGAACCGCATTTGCTCTGTTATTGCATGCGTCTATATAACCACATTTCAAAGGCATCTAAGCGATTAATTATTTACGGTCTTGAAAATATCTGCGTCGAAGTCAATGGCAACAATGACGAAAATGTCGAGTCTAGTTCAATAGCCCAGTCAATGTTGGTTATAGATTTTTTTTAATGTACAGTATTGACTTAGATTTTATATAGAAATTGTAGGATTTAAAGAAATAATTTGCTCTCGTGAGATAACAGAAAAATAATTTTATTATAAATATCATATGAGTTTATTACTAAATAAATATACATAATAAATACATAAAAATAATAAAGCATTTGTAAATCATAGACGTATCAGTTCTTTTATTATTACCACATTGCAAATGAAACCCACCTCATAAAATTTGTTTTTATATAGGGTGTGGATATAAAACGAGGCCTCGGCATAAGTTTTTTTAACACAAACTACCTATTTAGCCCTATTAGCCGATAAATAGTCGGCAAAAATGAAAAAATTGTAGAGAAACTAGTCTTGTTAGAAACATTCAAATTTCTAAACGTTGTAAGGTATCAGAGTGAAATTTTGAGTTGTATTAAGTGTTGAAGATAAATTTTTGTAATACTACATGTCAAATTATCTCGTTATTACATGATCTAATACACGAAAAGTACCATTAATACAAAATTCAGTTACATCAAGATTTCAACGATGATTATTCGGATAGTTGTATACATTTTTGTGATATTTTTCAGTATTTATGTAACCGGAACCGATGTTTTATTAATAATAATTATGATGGCTCAACACCCCTCGAGGGGTAACGTCGCAAAAATAATCTCTAGATCTTCTTGTTGGGGTGGACCTACTCCTACCCTACTTAAGACATATTCCTCCTCTTTTAATCATTTTGTCCTGGGCCTATTATTCTACCACTGGGGTTTTATTGCAAGATATTGTATGCTGTTAACTTTTGACTCGCTGACTTTGATTTTTTTTTCACAATATCTCCGCTAATTTCGTTAGTTATTTCTCGGTTCGTTTTTATCTTATTTGTCAACGTTCCATTGAACAAATTAAATTATCGGATGAGGTTACAGTCATTATCTGAGCGAAAATAATTGATTCATCCATTTGAGAAACAAAATTGTAGTCGATAAAGTCTCTGGATCCCTTCGAAAAAGTTGTAATAATAATATACACTACTTGTAAATATTTTTAAGACGTTTTATAACACAAAAACAAATAAAAATTAAAAAACGCCTTAACTATTCGCAAGCTTACTATGTACTGACGTCATTGCACCGCCATATGGATGGTTTTAACGTGAATCTTAAAGCGTAAATTCACAAACTTGGTTTTATATGTGATAAGAATATATATAAAATTATTATAATAACTTTGCATGTCAAATACCCTATTGCTTTTTTTATTCGTCACATTATAACACAGTTATATCTTCCGACATTAAGAACGGATTGACGTAATCAAAACCCCGAAAAATTGATTGGTCCAATGTGTTTATCAATTCCGAATCTTGCAATGAAAAGAAAACGGTTTCGTTCAAAAATTCAGCAGGAAAATTGGACAAGTCTCTTTTACCTTTCAAATCCGGTATGTATGGTGGCTTGATTTGTTTAGCTTCAAGCTTATTCCATTGTATCGATTGAAAAAACGGGTGTCTTAAGACCTCATTGAATCCTTCAGGTTTTCTGCAACCCAACCGATGCAAAGGATCCTTATTCAAAAATCCTCTCAATACGTTGGATGCTTTAGTACTCAAATTTCTTGGTATCCTTATAGGTTTCTGTAGAATGATTTGAAATAGACAATCTTCTGAATAATCTTCAAAGTTTTCAGAGAGGAAAGGCGACCTACCTACCAGCATCTCATATATCAACACACCTAGAGCCCACCAATCGACTGTAAACCCGTAGTTTTTCCCTTCTAGTACTTCTGGTGCTATATAATTAGGAGTGCCGCAAAAAGTGGTAGTACCCATAACGGAATCTACTCCTTCTTTACACATTCCGTAATCTGTCAATTTGACGTGACCTTCGTGATCCAGAAGAACGTTATCTAATTTCAAATCTCTATAAATGATACCATGGTTGTGTAAGAAATTTAACGCTAGAGAAATTTCTGCCGCGTAAAATCTCCCGTGATTCTCCGGAAGTTTTTTCTGTTTTTGCATGTGATTCATCAAATCCCCGCCCCTAGCGAATTCCATGACAAAAAATAATCTCGTTAACGTTTGAAAAGACGACTGAAGACCAATGAAAAAAGGACGATTCGAGACTAATTTGAAAACGCGCTTTTCAGTCCTTATCCATTCCAGATCGTCATCGGTGATTCCATCTTTTCGTATCACTTTCATCGCGTATAAACGTTTCGTCCGCCGTAATTCCACCAACAAAACTTTCGCGTACGATCCTCTTCCGATCACTTTCAATAAATCGAAATCGGATAAAGAGAAACGCTTTTGTTTTTCATAAAAATGTTTTGCTTCCATAGAACAAGATACTCCGATGTTTTTATAACATTTACCATGCACTAAAATATTACACAGTGTACATTTTAAATCTTGTTTTCCTAGTCCCCATACTCGTCCCAAACAATAAGCACAATACGACCTAATTTTAAACCTTCTAGGTTCGAATAAGTGCCCGCTGATTTTATAATGTTTTCGCCACCTTTTTGCTCCTCTTTTATAAATAAATTTATTTTCTCCTACACAGAATTGTCCGGGGGCCGGTACACCGTTAAACACATATAAAACTATTGATTCTTTGATTTGGTTTAAGCGAATGGCTTCGTCAAGTTCCGTTTGGGACGATATAGTGCACGGATCACTTTCGGAATCTATCCATTTTATAGTAAAAGTTTGACCCGTAGAAAGTTTACAAAGACACTTTATTTCTTGATACAATATTTCTAAGGTTATAGGTAGACTGAGATACGCGAAGAATAGTTTATCTTCGAAAACGATTTTCAATTTGATGTTGGCAGTGTGTTCGTAAAAGTTAGGCTGAACCATGTTTAGAACTACGTGTTCTGAAAGATAAAATAAATTTCTTTTAAGTATAAAACACATGGAAATCATCCCATAAAGTGAATTAATAGATTTAGAAGAAGAATAATATCATAAAAAGTGTCGAGGAAACGAGAATCGAGCTGAAAAAGGAAATTATTTTTTATGGAGAAGGAGGTTCATTGGATTTAGTCCTGATATAGAAGCTGCTCCTCCGCAGGGTTGGAGTGGTGGTTATTGCTTGTGATTGTACTGCTTCAAGTCGAAAAAAGAAAAAAAATTAACGACTAGGCTGGATTTTTATAGGAAGAAAAAGAGGAAAGCTTAAGCCTCAATAACAAACGATGATTTCTTCCCGGAAAACCGACGATCACGTCTAGGAGACGACTACAACGTCAATAAAAAGTTTCTAGGTGGCGTGAACATTCAAAAATCATCTAGGAGACGAGAGACAAGTGTCTAGGATATGGAAACGACGTTGAAAAACTATGCGTAAATATTATCAAGTATCAAGGATATAAGAGCATCAAAAACACGTGTATGAGACAAAAATAACCTGAATAAAAAGTGTTTAGAACGACCACGATGTTGAAATAGCGTTTAGCAGACAAAAATATTACTAAAATTGTCTGGATAACAGAATCTAGGAATTGAAACATTAGAAAAGTGTCTATGATACGAGATCAATGTTAATAAAACGAAACTAGGAGACGAGAATATTAAAAAAGTTTCTGGGTGACGAAAACGATGTTGGAGAAGTGTTTAGGAGATGTGAGCATCAAATAAGAAACTGATGCTTCTATCCAGAAACCCAAAGTTTGATACTTACAATAAAAAAAACCAATATTAAGACGATTAAACTTTTTTCCTGTTCAAAAAATAGTTATGAAAGATCTGTTTCTCCATTAAATATTTCCAATGTATTGATGAATTATTTGACATAAAGTTTATGTAAGCTATAGAAACATGAAAAAAGTGCCTTGAATGCGAGAACGACATCAAGAAACTTATTTAAGCGATAGAATATTGAAAAGCATATTAAGAAGAAGACAAGACGTCATAAGAACGTGTCTAGGTGGCGGAAAACCGAAATAAGTCCTTAACAGCTAAGAATGGAATAAGAGAAAGAATATCTAGGCTACGAGACATTGAAAAAAGTTCCTAGTAGGCGAGAGCGCCGTTATTAAAGTTTTGTAAGAGACAAAACCTTCAAAAAAACGTGTTTAGAGGGAGAAAATATTTTATAAACATGTGTCTAGGTGGCGGAACAACGAAATAAGTCCTTAACAGCTAAGGATGGAATAAGAGAAAGAATATCTAGGCTACGAGACATTGAAAAAAGTTCCTAGTAGGCGAGAGCGCCGTTATTAAAGTTTTGTAAGAGACAAAACCTTCAAAAAAACGTGTTTAGAGGGAGAAAATATTTTATAAACATGTGTCTAGGTGGCGGAACAACGAAATAAGTCCTTAACAGCTAAGAATGGAATAAGAGAAAGAATATCTAGGCTACGAGACATTGAAAAAAGTTCCTAGTAGGCGAGAGCGCCGTTATTAAAGTTTTGTAAGAGACAAAACCTTCAAAAAAACGTGTTTAGAGGGAGAAAATATTTTATAAACATGTGTCTAGGTGGCGGAACAACGAAATAAGTCCTTAACAGCTAAGAATGGAATAAGAGAAAGAATATCTAGGCTACGAGACATTGAAA
Source organism: Diorhabda carinulata (assembly GCF_026250575.1). Lineage (NCBI taxonomy): Eukaryota > Metazoa > Arthropoda > Insecta > Coleoptera > Chrysomelidae > Diorhabda > Diorhabda carinulata. The sequence continues at coordinate 18,258,090 of NC_079472.1, forward strand.
AAAGTTCCTAGTAGGCGAGAGCGCCGTTATTAAAGTTTTGTAAGAGACAAAACCTTCAAAAAAACGTGTTTAGAGGGAGAAAATATTTTATAAACATGTGTCTAGGTGGCGGAACAACGAAATAAGTCCTTAACAGCTAAGAATGGAATAAGAGAAAGAATATCTAGGCTACGAGACATTGAAAAAAGTTCCTAGTAGGCGAGAGCGCCGTTATTAAAGTTTTGTAAGAGACAAAACCTTCAAAAAAACGTGTTTAGAGGGAGAAAATATTTTATAAACATGTGTCTAGGTGGCGGAACAACGAAATAAGTCCTTAACAGCTAAGGATGGAATAAGAGAAAGAATATCTAGGCTACGAGACATTGAAAAAAGTTCCTAGTAGGCGAGAGCGCCGTTATTAAAGTTTTGTAAGAGACAAAACCTTCAAAAAAACGTGTTTAGAGGGAGAAAATATTTTATAAACATGTGTCTAGGTGGCGGAACAACGAAATAAGTCCTTAACAGCTAAGAATGGAATAAGAGAAAGAATATCTAGGCTACGAGACATTGAAAAAAGTTCCTAGTAGGCGAGAGCGCCGTTATTAAAGTTTTGTAAGAGACAAAACCTTCAAAAAAACGTGTTTAGAGGGAGAAAATATTTTATAAACATGTGTCTAGGTGGCGGAACAACGAAATAAGTCCTTAACAGCTAAGAATGGAATAAGAGAAAGAATATCTAGGCTACGAGACATTGAAAAAAGTTCCTAGTAGGCGAGAGCGCCGTTATTAAAGTTTTGTAAGAGACAAAACCTTCAAAAAAACGTGTTTAGAGGGAGAAAATATTTTATAAACATGTGTCTAGGTGGCGGAACAACGAAATAAGTCCTTAACAGCTAAGAATGGAATAAGAGAAAGAATATCTAGGCTACGAGACATTGAAAAAAGTTCCTAGTAGGCGAGAGCGCCGTTATTAAAGTTTTGTAAGAGACAAAACCTTCAAAAAAACGTGTTTAGAGGGAGAAAATATTTTATAAACATGTGTCTAGGTGGCGGAACAACGAAATAAGTCCTTAACAGCTAAGAATGGAATAAGAGAAAGAATATCTAGGCTACGAGACATTGAAAAAAGTTCCTAGTAGGCGAGAGCGCCGTTATTAAAGTTTTGTAAGAGACAAAACCTTCAAAAAAACGTGTTTAGAGGGAGAAAATATTTTATAAACATGTGTCTAGGTGGCGGAACAACGAAATAAGTCCTTAACAGCTAAGAATGGAATAAGAGAAAGAATATCTAGGCTACGAGACATTGAAAAAAGTTCCTAGTAGGCGAGAGCGCCGTTATTAAAGTTTTGTAAGAGACAAAACCTTCAAAAAAACGTGTTTAGAGGGAGAAAATATTTTATAAATATATGTCTAGGTGGAATTATAAAAAAGTCTTTAGGAGGCTTGAAAATATAAAAATTGCATAGGAGACAAAAACAAAGAAAAATGTCTAGGATACGAGATCGACTTCGAAAAAGTATTCAAAGGGCGTATCATTAAAAGAGTGTCTTGGACGCGAAAACGAAAATTATAAAAGTATCTAGGGAGGTATAAACAACAAGAAAGTGCCAAGGTAACCACAGCAAGGTTATAAGAAAGATCTAGGAGTGATAACAACGTTTGGTAAATATCTAGGATGCAGAAATTAAGAAAAGGTTCGTGGAAACGTTTACAATATTATAAAAAAGTGTCTACATAAAAAAACGCCTAGAAAGGAAGATCGTCGTTATAAAAAATGTCCTGGTGGCAAAAATGACGTTTTAGGAATCAAAACATTGAAAAATTGCGATAAAATAAATACTGTTCAAGAAGTGAGAAATATTAAAAATCTTACCTGTATAATAATAATATTAAAAACAATACAAACAATACCAAAAATTAAAATCAACTTGTTAGCTTATGGTAGATACAATTTATCAACCTTTCGTTCAAGGAATTCGTATTGGAAACGTCTGATAGTTAATTTCATATTAATTTTAGGTTTATCTATGTTCTTTATCATTATACTCAAGTCACTAATGGTTAAAACACCAAAAAAACAGTAAATAACATTGAAATTTTGGTTTCTAATTAGATTTTGTCTACTTTAAAACTAGCTGTATAGAAAATTATAGAAAAAATATTAGTATCAAGGAGGCAGAACATTAAACAAGCGTCCAACAATTGGCGATAAACCATGATATAATGAAAATTAGTTAATCATCATTATTGCTAACTTTGACTATCACTATTCGTACATGTTCAAAAGACGAGATGCGTTTGACTTGATTGACTTTGAGAAATTCTCCGTTTTATTCGTATTGAACCGATAAAATCTCCGAAGAATATTTGGTTTTGTGATTCACCTACGCGAAAAATTCACTAGATTTTTTTCGCCTAAATATAACACAAAAAGTAACTGTACTGCTTCGTTGGTTGAGACGAGGTCGTAAAGCCTTTTTTCGTTCCTATAAAATTTTTATTATGATACAAAGAATCCTTCAGATTCAATCGGATGAATCACGAGCGGAACTGAATGAATAGGTAGTTGAAGAGAAGACTGTAAACTGCAGATGAGTGAGTTTTTAAATACACGCAGATAAAGTGTTGCTTCAATTATACTCTTAAATTTAAAAGAACAAAACACTTGATTTAGACGCAATATAGAACACAATTTGATAGATTTGACAGTTTTATTGGAATATCCAAACTAGGATTCTGATTACTTTTTAAAAATTGCTAATTATATGCTACAAGAAAGCTTTTATTTATGAATATTTTGAGTTCTGCCGTTCATTTCGAAATTAGTTTTTATCTTCTACAATCAGCCATTGTATATAGCACTTAAAGTCACCAGATTTCGAATCTGATACAACATTATGTTTACCCAAAATCAAAGAAGACGAGAGATCTTCTACAGATTTCTTTTCGCTTCCTTTCATCAATAGATAACTCGACTTGAATGATTCAAAACGCTTAGGTAAAATGTGCAGTAGAGAGACATACACCAGCTCAAGAAAAGCGTCGACGATTTCTATCTTACACGTTTTCAAACCAGCAACAAACTCACGGTGTCGATTTTTTTCCACGAGATAAAATGGAAGGTGTTATCCCTGGAAAAAACCAGAAACTGAAACTGATCTTCAGCTTTGTTGTAAAACTACTCAACCAGAACGTCTTATGCTTCCTTAGTTGATAGCCTATCTGTAATTCGCTGGTGAAGATCGTCGCCAACGCACTGAGAAATGATTATTTTAAATTGAGCTTATTGTACGCTTCGAGTTCTGTCTTTACAGCCTTACTTGAAGTTTCAGATGAAAACTTAAATGATTCCGACCGCATCATACAACTCCAACACGTCCATGTACCACGTCGGCCAATTTTCTGCATTTTTTAATGGTTTGATAGCTTTCATGCAATCCATTTTAGAGCTGGATGAATTCGAACTTAGCGTTTGAGGCAATTACAAAACACACGCAGGCGAAAACCGACACTTCTAGGATCAAGTCTAGGTTGCTTAGATCTCAGATCACAATCTAAACAAGAATTTCAATTAATAGGCTTTTTAATGGTTTGCTCAGCGCACGCGCGTCCGCCATGTTTAAACGGCGGCAATATGAAAGTTTCGGGCACTTTTTCTGGATATGGCCGGGCAACAAGTTGTATCACCTTTGTCACCAATAAAATTAAATGAAATTGTTTGATGGTGCATAATTAGTGCATCCAATGGTAGAAGCTCATAATTGTATTCAATTGAGTCAAATAAAAACATCGTATCACACAAAAACTAGCTACTTTGTCCAGGTTATGATAAATTCTGAAAATTTTTGTTTACATGATCAATCCCTTAAAACCGACCATCACCTCGACATCAACGCTTAACCCACAAATCACATTTACTACACTTGGAACAAATGATTTTTCGCTATTGTTTTAACACGTTCTTGACGGTATTCTAAACAAGGTTTTGGGACAAAAAATATTGATTTTCTAAAAAGGATTCACTTCGTGTATCGCTACGGCATACTCCATAACAACAATGTTTTTTTTGCACCCTAACATTTTTTATTCCAATAAAAATACTTGTCAATTTTTTATTTATAAATATACGTTCATTTTAATTTCACAGATGAGCAATTTTCTTCTTTACTTTTTTTTATTTCAAATTGTATAGAAAACGTAGTGTGTATCGTATGTTTATTTGTAAAGTAGCCGAAAAACATGGCGGAATTTGAGGCATGTGCAGAAAATATTTTTAACTATTTAAAGATCTATAGAGAAAAATAACTTTCTAATATGAACGAACCGGAAGTCAAGATGACAGCACTAAATGTCACAAGCAGAGCCGCCAACCACTCAAAACGAAAAACCGCAGCTTCTGCAGATAGCCACTACAAAAATAACTGCTCGGGATTCCTCAAAAGATATCACTGTTTTGTAACGTTAGTCTTAATTTTAAAACTGAGACAAAGAATGATTAAATGTTTTATTTGGTCTATGTTCTTCTACGCAACTGAAGTCCGTTGCAATAAAATAAATGTAAGCATTTGAAATGTGGTTACAAGCTAGAAAGTAGTCTTAAGCAGAAGAGAACTTTTGATAGCAGTTAAATGTCGAAAACTGTCATATCTCGGTCACGTCCTAATGGACAGGTATGCATAACATCGAATAATTGTTTAAATTGGTTTAAAACAGGGATCAGCTTGTAACTGCCAATGTCAAGTACGTTGAAATTTGAATAAACACTCTACGGAATATTTTCAAGGTTGGACCCTTTATTTACTGGATTAATAAGCGATAAAATTTCCTCATCAACAGTCGTTTGTCGAAAAAAACTCAAATATTTGAAAACCTGTAGAAGTTACACACAGTTCAAGTATTCGTAACTCAAATAAATTGTACGATCAGTTCAATAACTCCGATTGTATACAAAAGTATGTTTTCAACAAACGAAATCTTTTGTCCGCTTCGAAAACTCGATTTTATTAATAAGAGTAATGAAATGATTGTGCTCATTTTACTACCTCCCTTACGACTCTCATATTATTATTTCCGTTTGTTCTTTTATATTTGCGAAATACGATTATAATAAAAACGAATCGATGCGATGTTTTCGCGAACACGTGTCTTTACAAAGTTTAGTGATCTCTTCAAATTTGTAATAAACTCGCATCCTCGTTATATTTTTGAATAAATATTCACACACCCAGAAGAAAATACAAATAACACAATCGATATTTTATAATAAAATAGCAGCGAAATGAGTTTAGTGATCGATTTGAAGGTGATAGCGCTGGTTAATTAAATGGAAGACACATAATACAAGTGAACCAAGTCCATATTTGGTCAATTTTTAATTAGCAATGCTTTAACATGCACCAACTATGTAAAATTTTATAGGCAAGAGCAAGTTTTGTTGCTTACTGGCAGATTATTCTTTCAGAATACTATTGTACCAAGTCCAAAATATCTTTGTAGTAGCAGTGACTGTGATAAACTTATGAAAAAATGACAGGCATATATACAAAGATGATAAGCGTGCGCCAAACTCAAACAATACTGTAAAGGGGCTTTTCAAAATATGGTTTGTTTTCAAACCATTCTGACAGCCGAGCAGAAACCAAAATTATTTAGTTAAAGGTTGGTTATTACTTCAAACCATTTTTCCCTGCCAGAAAACTCAATGAACCTCAAGTAGATTAGCAGGAAATTTATTTGTCGCTTCTGTACATAAAATAGTAATAGAATTTTTGTAAAAACCTTTGATAGAGAAGTTGATGTATTCTTTTATTTGAAACAGAAATTCTCGCTTATAAGTGAAGCAAATACGAGAACTAAGGACCAAAATTTGAAACTTCCCTCTTAAGAATGGAGAAAAGAGCATGGAAAGCATTCAAAAATGTGGGTACCAACTTCCTAGGTAACAAATTACATCTAGTTGACGATAAAAGAGCTTATCGAATCTCATATATCTTATACGTTGTAGTATATCATTTAAAACTGCTTGACATGATGCAATACAACATGCAATGCAATGCAAGACGCAATATTTCTTGATCAAAAGATTGTTTCATGCAAAATCTTGATATTCACGAGTTGTAATCTAGTTACTTTTGACTTAACAGAGCAGCTGACTTCGTAAAACTTTGTTATTTTCATTGTTAAATTAGGTACAAAATATTAGATAAAATTTGAGGTTAGGAATTTGTTTATTTTTACTGTTTACAGAGACTTGCATGCAATTTCTTGAACGTTGAATTGCATTATGTCCAGCGGCCTTAATTTGACATTACGCAAATCCCTTACCATTTCATTATAATTGTAATTGTCATTAATTAAAATTCCAAAAGTAAAAACTTTCCTAACCTCAAGTGGTCAGTGCATTACTGGAAGTAATTATAACTGCTGATACCTTTCTTTTGGTGTCTGATGGACATAAAAGAACAGGCGATGGTGGGTCATTTGAAAAAATCCTGAGGATAATAAAATATAAGATAACTAAGAAATCTTTAAAATAAATAAATGAAAATGGCACCGAACCGATAATATTGCGAGATCTTGCATGAAACAATCGGCTGAACTTCATCTGAGCTTTTGATCAAGAAATATTGCATCATGTCAAGCGGCCTTTAAACTGCATTTTCTTCACCCCCAATTAGAATTATTTACTGATAATTTCCGACTTTTCGGAATTCGGAATTCGAATGAGTTTTATAAATATATAAAATTTTTACAGTGAGAATTCGTTATTAGTTATTTAAATAAGAGTATAGCAATTAAACCAATGGACCTCATCGATTGTTGTCGCATAAATATGAAAAATAGTATGATTATACGTGTACACGTGGCATTATCGTTTTAACCAATGAAAGGAAAGGCAACCACGTAGTTTTTTTCTTTAATATTAACGTGGTATTAAAGACACGTGTATAATTGTCGATGAAATTACAAGACTTCGACAATTCTGTAATTTCTTATTACAAACTGAGTTAATGAACTCGAATAAATTCAAATCGAATATCGAATTTTATTATTACCTTAAATATAAACAGAGCATGGGAAATAGGTTGAGGACCTTGACTGGAATGCAAAATCAATGCGGAAAGGTGATATTTGATTTGATATTTGATATTTGGTTCAAGATCAATATTTATTTGTCGTTTTACAATGAAATTTTTTAACCGGTTAACCGTGTCAAAGATGTTTCATTGTACGAATATGTTATAACAATTTAATATACAGAGACGTAGATTGTGATTGACATTAACAAATATTAGCAATAAAAAACTTATTTGAATACAATTTAAAAGAATTAAAATTTTTTTTATACAAATTGAAATTTTATTTAAAATTCAATATTTTTGGTTTTTCTAAATTTTTAATTGATAAATAAAAAGCCGACGAGCAGTGCCGTACTAGCAGCTTTCTGACCCTTCGGCAAAATTTATTAGTGGGCACCTTTTGTATTGGAATTTTGTTTGATTGGTGTAATGACATTTTACTATCATCTATGTTTATGAATAAATCCATAGGCGTATCACTGCTTTCATTAAATAGTTCAAATAATACCTCGAGTATTTTCGTATGAAATAATAACTATTGCAAACACATTTCCTCTTCTTCTTTATTCGTATGATTAACTTCCTTTGCATGTGTTCAGGCACCACATTATTCACAACATCCACAACTCGGTTAGGTTAGATTAGGTTAGGTAATGTTGGATTAGGTTAGGTTATGTTATGCTATGTTAGGTTAGGTAAGGTTAGGTGATGTTAGATTAGTTTAGGTTAGGTTAGGTTGATTGAGCCAGACACCATAATCCAAACTATGTTGTCCTATAAGGATGATTACAGATATATGAGCGACATGATATTATGAGAAGCAAAGAGGCGGATGACAGAAATAATGAGAAAAATAAGAGAAAAAATAATAGAAATAATAATAAAAAACAAAAATAATTCATGAATAAATAAATAAAAAAGGAAAAAAATAAAGCAATTATACAATACAAAAAAAATAGCAATATACTTATAGCGAATGAAGTTTCGATCAACCATAAACTTTGGGCTTTGAAAACTTTCCTAAATCTTCATGAAGATTCCTCCCCAAACCAAAAAAAAACTTAGGTTAGGTTAGGTTAGGTTCATTTAATAATTAAAATCTTGAGATGCATAATCTTCCGTGACAAGTTATCTATTCCTTCAGACTTATCCAGAAAGAGACGCAACACTCCAGGGGGAATCCGCAGCTAGAAACTACTTCCCTACGTATTCATGAAGATTTTTCCCTGTCCCAAAAAATAATTAGGTTAGTTTAGGTTAGGTTAGTTTGGGCTGGGTTGGTTTTGGTAAGGTTAGGTTAGGTTAGGTTTATTTAATAATTAAAATCCTGATATGGATAATCGTCCGTGACGAGTTGTCTATTCCTTCAGGCTTATCCAGAAAGAGACGCAATACTCCAGGGGGAATCCGCAGCTAGAAACTATTCCGTACGTCGTCGTGAAGATTTTTTTCTCACCCCAAAAAATAATTAGGTTAGTTTAGGTTAGGTTAGTTTGGGCTGGGTTGGTTTTGGTAAGGTTAGGTTAGGTTAGGTTTATTCAATAATTAAAATCCTGATATGGATAATCGTCCGTGACGAGTTGTCTATTCCTTCAGGCTTATCCAGAAAGAGACGCAATACTCCAGGGGGAATCCGCAGCTAGAAACTATTCCGTACGTCGTCGTGAAGATTTTTTTCTCACCCCAAAAAATAATTAGGTTAGTTTAGGTTAGGTTAGGTTCATTTTATAATTAAAATTTTGAGCTGCATAATCCTCCGTCACGAGTTGTCTAATCTTCATGACAACCACGATCGCGAGTTGTAACATAATTCAAAATTTTATGGCGGGTATTAAAATTACGAGTTGGGGCATCTAATCTCTAATACACAGGGCTTTTGACAGTTCCAAAACTTTTTCTATTGCACTGTACATCTTATGGTTATAAAAAACCAATAAAAATCCGAAAACTTATATTATATTATATGAAGATTTGAGGAAATTTTTATAATATTCTGTAATAATGTTTAAAATAACTCGTACTAAACTTTGGATTTGTAAGTAGGTTTTAATACTCTCTTGTATTGAAAAGCCTTTAGTTGTTGAACGTTTATTAAATTAGAATCACAAAAGTGGGTATTTTATATTGAAATCTCAGAAATACATTCCCGTGGTTTTTTCACAACGTGGCAACGTGTATGGTTAAATAAACATTGCTCAACGAAAATGTCAACAAGCTATAGTAATTTGTCGTGTCACTCTCTTAGCCTACTTATAATTTTGCAATAACGGATTTATACTCGTAACACTTAATTTTTTCAATAATATCATACAAACACAAAAATTTATTAGAGATTCAAGGTGGTATTTATCACACTGAGTCAATCTTATTTATCAACAACTTGCTAAATTTATTTGTATCGATTTAACTTCTTCACCTCGTTTTCTACCGAAAGCAACGAAAAAAAAACATTTTTTTATGTAAATTGTAGAACCATAATTTAAAATTCACATTCACTTTCACACATCTCATATACGAGGACGATTCACAGAAAACTCAACTTTATTTTACTTTATAAAAGCCGATATCTTGGATCACGACATAGGCGGATCGTTTTGAAACGCCGCCGTGGAAGTGTTATCTACTATAATGATGGTGTACTCCAAGGTAACGCTAGAGCACACATTTTTTGAGATCGGGTTCAAACGATGGTTAAATAAAATGAAGCGAAAGAATGGTAAGCTCCAAGGTAACGCAATCAATAAATAAATACAAGAAGGAACGATCTGGATCATAAGGAAGTAGATGTTCATTTGACCAGTTCATTCTGACGGTAGATTATTTATTACGACTGTTTTTCTTTGATGTTGAGGGTAAATTTGCCAAAGGTACGTCGTCTTCATTTAAAAATTCATCGTCGGTTTCGGGTACAATAACAGGGTATCTAAATGGTATGGAGGATGTAGGAATCTCGGTGTCAGCGTCCATTCTACCACCAATAAAGAAAAACAAGATCTTAGCATACAGGAGATAAAAAAATTGAAACAAATCCTTATCCTCTTGCATAATTATGGTTGTATACGAAACCAAATATATATATAAGGAAAAAAAGAAGAAGAATGCATACTAATCCATATATGGTTTCGAAACTATTGCTATAGAAAATGGGCGAAATCGATTAGAAAGTGGAAATCTATGACAGCTAAAGCCTATGGTAAACAATAAAACATCTTTTCTAGCTCGAAAAATTCACCTTTTCCATATCTATTTCTTTTCGTAAAATTAAGTCAAACACGCGCTCTGACAATGTTCGGAAAACTGAGGTTATATCCAAATGTCAAACGATAAAAACAAAATTTATGTTTTGTTATTGCTAGTGATTCGATAAACAAAACCTATAATGTTGTTTATACAACTTGCTTTTTCTTTTTTAGAATAAATAACCTCTAAACATGTCAAATTATTAATGGTTAAACATCCAGCCTATTTGACCTGATTTGACCATTTGTGGTTATTTTTTAATCTAAAGAAAAATTTGTTGAAATTATTGAAGTTTTACTTACAAAAGTGCTTTGACGCAAGTCTCCATTACTTTAAACAATAAAATTATTTGTTCAAAAAGCTTTTTGTATCAAAAAATATATTGCGTCACCTATGTATAATTCATAGTAGATTTTCCGAAACGTTTTATAGCAAAAATCAGTTATTAGAGGCTCCCTGTCGATCGCAATCCAGTTCTCGGTAAATAAATCCATTATTTAAGATAGTCTAATCAAGACATGTTTCTTCTTACAAGGATTCCTTTGACCGAGATCTTGTCTTGGATTAATAAAACGTATCGCTCTCCACGTGTAATAATGTTCCATTTCCCGTCCATGCAGAGCAAATTACAAATCCGAAACGAATTACTTTAAAAACAAACAGAATTTTAATTAATATTAGTTTACTAACAGTACACGTTTATATATTTTATCTTATCCATGTGTACAGTCCATTTAAGAAACTCGTCAATGTAAATACCTAAAAACTTAGCACTTCCATTGGGTTGCTATTGAAAACATGTGATTGTATAGTATATATAAGGCAAAACTAAACTTTTCTTCTTTCTTCGATAATAGGTCATCACCTGTTCTTTCTTCTTTATCTTTCCTCATCCTGACTATACATAGTAGTATTTTAGGCCGGTGTTCTGGCAATCCTTGATGATTTGCACGTATCTGTAGATGAACTTGTGGTTCCTTTCTTGAAAGTATGTAATTGTGACTCCTAGAGTTTTCTGAGCTGAATTTTCCCTGAAAAGCAGTTAAAAAACAGGGTATCCCTCCACCTCTCTCATGGTGGACGTCTACTCCGTGTTCCAATTAGAGATTCATCCCTTGCTAGATCTACCAGTCTATCCTTATTCAACTTATATGTTGGTAACATCGTTTCTTACACTATGATAACCATTCATTAATTTTATCTACGTTACATGATCATCTGATGTTTTTGCTTCGTTCTCAGTCAGTAGAATTTTCCCTGGATACGCCTCAGCATTTTTATTTCTGTGGTCTCTCCAAGAATTGTTTCCTTTTTGATGTATGGGTTATTGTAGTTGTTAATATCTTTGTTTCTTGTCTCAGGTGTTTGTTCCACCATACTACGTTCTGAAGACATCCTGCGACCTTATTTGCTCTAGGTGCTTGTCCTCTATATCATGAAATTGCACACCAGACCAGAACTTTTTAGCGAAATTTTTTCCGAATTAATTGTGAAGTCCTTAGTGGACGATAACATCTTTGTATCCATGCTATTTAGTTTGGAGAATTTTTGTCAAACTCCGACTCTGTCTTTTGTTCTTTTTATCTTTCTCGGGTAAAATTCTTGGTTTTCCACTTTTTGGCAGGTTCAGATATGGTATTCCTCCTCCACGTTTGGTTACAGCATGGTGAAACATTTTGGTTCTGAGAAATTCGAACTATGTCAGGCTTCTCAGACGACGTCTCTCAGTTTCCGATCTTGACTGGGATGGTAATGGATTTTGTCAGCATCCAAGTCACATCTGTATCGACAGACTGTTTTCCTAGGCTTCCTTAGCACCCTTCAGCATGTACACAATGCTGTCAACAGTTTTCAAACGCGTACAAGAACTATTGGAGCGTGGATTTTATTCTTTGGTATAAAAAAAGTCTGATAGAGCCAAGAAGATCCTAGCAGATTGCTTTCTTGTTGGCCTTTTGCTCCTCTGAAAACACTCACGGCAACAACTTCGCGCACGATTTCCTCATGACTAAGTATTCTGTCATGATCTAAAAACTTGAGTTTTAGGAATACTCAGTTCATAAACTAGAGAATGGTATCGAAAGCAGTCGTTATTTTCCATTATTTTTCTACCTTATCGGTACAGATTGAGCTCGATCTAACCATAGCACTATCACTGTAGGCCTCCTCAATCACGTCGTGATTGTCTTTTTCCGTTTTACCAAGCTTAACACAAAATTTGATCTCGTATCGCTGCTCTATTATTCTGAGTGACGAGGCGTTTCTACTGAGGTCCAAAGTATCATTTAAATATAGCTCTATAGATTACCACCAGTACCGCCCTTTAGAGCGTAACTGTGTTGGATAACGCCTCGTATCAACAAGACAAATTCCAACAAATTTTTTTCCAAAGCAGACATTTAGGAGTTTCTACTTGAACAAGATTCATACAAAGAAGCAGCTCGTAGAGGTTTTAGAAACAAAAATAATCGCCGAAGAATATACTGCAGACGAAATGGCCAAGAAGAATGGTCATACTGTTTTAAGATTACCTTAGTACTACTTTATTTTAAATGCATCTAAAAAGATAGATAAGAATTAATCACACTTCAACCAAAAAATGGAACTTTTGAATAAATTATCAACTTATATTTATATTCATAGTTCGTAGGTGTGCTCGCCTAGAGAGAAGGCTGTTGAGAGACGTGATGACAGCGCTTTTGGCCCCACCAATGATGGGTTCTGCACCCATTGGTGGGTTCGCTGATCCCAGTCTGGCGAATGAGTTCACTTCCTCGTTGCCTTTGTTGCCCGAGTGATCGGGCACCCAAAAGAAATGGAGCAGTTATCACTCACCAGATTTTGAAGGACTCTCTTAAACTCCAGGACTAGTCTACAGTTTTCGGCTGTTATAGCTTATATGGCAGCTCTACGTTCCTGTGAGTCGATTGTGTATCGCGCGTCCGGATTCCATCACAGCGATTACCGCTTATTATGGGGTATCCCCCGCAGAAACCTGAACCGGCCAAGCCGTTCCTCCTAGAACTGAATCGAAACGTTATACGTGTCCGCAAATTATCTGTTTCATTGAAGTGCTCTTTGGTAAACCACATTTTTTGTTTTTTGGTCTGACGTTAACACAAACAAAGCGGATGGTTTCCCAACTCGTGAACACGCAACGTATAACTGCCCATGTGAAAAACAATGATTTTCTAAATTTATCCCGTAAACACTAAGCGATTGGCCTTGCGACTTGTTAATTGTCATTGCGAACGCAAGGCGAACTGGAAATTGCAATCGTTTGAATTCAAACGGAAGATCAGTCGGAATCATTGGTATTCGAGGAATACATAAATTTTCACCTGCGTACTTTCCGTTAATAATGGTTGCCTCAATCAAATTCGACATAAGTCTTTTTACCGAAAGTCAAGTACCGTTGCAAAGTCGCGGTGGATTCAAATTACGCAATATCGTAATAACTGTACCAACTTTGAGTTGCAAGTTATGTGGTGGAAATCCTGGTAACTCCAGAGAGTTCAAAAACTCCGTTGGATAATTTACTACATCATTGGGAATTGTTATGGAATCAACGGATTTGTATGTCACCAAATCGCCAGCAATTTTTGATTGGATGGTGTAATTCAGTGCGTGTACATCATTATTCTTTGCGGCAAGAATTGCTCGTTGACTTAACCAAGCATAATTCTGATAATTCTCACTAATGTTTGGGAAAACATTTTCAACAAGAGCTAATTGAGAGTCTACAAATCGGCAAAAGTCGTTGGTAAGAGTAATTAATCCAGATGTCGCATCAACTGGGACTTTTCCATTTCCAACAGCTAACAATTGTTTGGAAAATTGTGCAGCACTTTGATCATTTTAAAGTTGAACTCTCATATTAGTGGTTAGCGATAATGTTTTTACGTTATTCCATAAAGGTGATGCCTTCAGGCAAGCATTCAATTCATCTGTAGGCGTTCCACGGGGAATTACTGGCAACGTCTGCCTGAAATCGCCTGCCAACAATATCATCAAGCCGCCAAAGATGTTGTTATTTCGCCGAAGATCGTTCAGTGTGAAGTTAAGTGCTTCAAGTGATTCTTATGTGCCATTGTGCACTCATCCCAAACAATGAGCTTGCATTGCATCAACAATTTTCCCATTGCTCTGTATCGGGAAATATTGCATGTTGGAGTATCAATTGTGTTTAAATTGAGTGGCAACTTAAGCGCAGAATGTGCAGTACGACCGCCATCTAGAAGAGCCGCCATAATTCCAGATGTTGCTAACGCCAAAGCTATGTCACATCTTGATCGACTTAAAATATTGGTTTGTAGTACATGCTATGTATCAGAGATGGCCCTGTATGTGAAAAAAGATTTTCCCGCTTTTCTGTTGAAATTTTTCTTGAATTTTCTTTGATATAAACCTCACGGAGCCCGAGACCTTTCCAACGAATGCAAAACCGTGGAAATCGGTTCGTGCGTTCTGGAGTTATAGCGTCAGGAAGGAAAACCCGACTTTTTCTTGAATTTTCTTTGATATAAACCTCACGGAGCCCGAGACCTTTCCAACGAATGCAAAACCGTGGAAATCGGTTCGTGCGTTCTGGAGTTATAGCGTCAGGAAGGAAAACCCGACTTTTTCTTGAATTTTCTTTGATATAAACCTCACGGAGCCCGAGACCTTTCCAACGAATGCAAAACCGTGGAAATCGGTTCGTGCGTTCTGGAGTTATAGCGTCAGGAAGGAAAACCCGACTTTTTCTTGAATTTTCTCTGCTATAAACCTCACGGAGCCCGAGACCTATCCAACGAATGCAAAACCGTGGAAATCGGTTCGTGCGTTCTGGAGTTATAGCGTCGGGAAGGAAAACCCGACTTATTTTTATTTAGTAGATTATATGTGTCTATGTTTGCAATTTTTACTTTGTTAATTTTAATAATTATTTTTATAAAAATACAATTTATTCCGTTTCTATAAATTAAATGGCGAAACTGATCGATAACTGATTGATAAAAGCATTAAAATGTATATACAGTGAAATGGCGGACATCGAACTTTTGTGGAAAAATGAAAAAAATACCGCTAGTTTCAATCCCTTGCCTTCTCAATTCATATCTAATATATTGAGACAGTGGAAGAGATTGGTTTTTTGCTAAAAATACTCGATATATTTATGTTTAGGCACTAATATTTGATTTTTAACAGATATCCTCGTATTTTTCCGATGATTTTATTTTCGATAACCAATCAATCAAAATAGGGTTTTGACCAGATAAAAAAACATATTTTTATTATTATTTACTTGTCTAAATTGTTTTTGCAGGTAGCATTCAACATCCTGTTTATTTATTACAACTTGAAAACATCGTAGTCGGGGAAATCGTTGCATCGGATGTTTTTGCAATTGGCAAATTTGATTTACGGCATTTTTAATCGAATGTATAACTCCTTCTCCGGGTATTATTATTACATACAATATTTCCCCTATATAACATTCTTCTCCCATATTATTCAAAAACAACGTTAATTTAAACAGAGACGGCTAGTGCATAAACACTGCAGTGATGCAAAGGTCTCAAACGAATTAATATTACGAACAAGTTCGCGGAATGGGTCCTTAAGCCGGCTCTGTCATGCTACTACGAGATTCTAAAATTCAGCGAAGGCGGCAACCTTTGATGTACGATTGAAATACGAAGAATTCTAAAACTCTTGGTATTGATGTTTGTTATTTATATAAATTTTTATTGTAACAAGCGGTTTATTTACAATGTTTCTTTTGAATGATTTCTAGGAAGGTCAATTTAAATATTTGTTTTGGTTCTTTATTTTCTAGAAGTTTATAGAATTCTTTTGGGACATATACGAGGAGTTTGTGTGACGAATTTAGTTACTTTATAATATTAATAACGTAAGAGACAGTGTTTATTAATTCACCCCACGAATAACGTTGAAAAGCATTATATTAAGAACAAAAATATGATAATTATATAATTTAAATAATAATAATCTAAATTTGATTTCAATAATTTGGGTGTGTGTGTCCTACTTGTCTCTGTCTCACTTATTTCAATAGGTAGATCATCCTTTATCATTATGAAAAGCGCCGGACTCCCGCACCTGTCTTAATCCTTCTTTAGTCGTGAAATCTTCGGATTTGTCATTATTTTTGTTGTAAACTTTTACATAGTCGTCGAAAGATTACAAGCAGCTCTTCATTCAGGAACTTTTCTCTTTTAATATCTACCTTTGATACCTGGAAGGTTCACTTCTGGATCTGACTTTTCTCTTAAACCCTTTCCATTTAAATTTAATGGAATTAAAGTCAGGACTCCATTCTGACTACTCTATAACAATAATTCAAACCTCCTTAAGGTATTGGAAAACTAATACGGACATATATTGTGAGACACAGTCTTGCGAATCGTTCTACTTGTCTTCGGCATACTCTCATCCCCCATTGCAGCTGAACACCAGTCCAACTCCGATTTCTCGCACTTGTAGATACCATAAAGTGGGCATCTCGATCTGAAGTCGCCCAATTTCTTCTCAAACCTTATTGAAGCTCTTAGTTTCAGAACATTTGGACCTTTAATTTTTTTCGGACGCTGCCAAATGCTTTCTTGATATCTATAAAACCAAAGTATACTTTTTGTTTTATTTTCAGCTCTTTCTCTATTAGATGTTTCAAATGTGTATTGTTAAAACCGCTTTACAATTCCTCTAAGTAGTTTTCTATGTTTTGTGTTATTTCAAATACTCTCGTGAACTTTTAGTACCACGCTTAGCAATGTTATAACTCTATAATTATCACAATCACAAATTCATTAGCATTTGTAGACCCCTTTCTCCCAAATTTTGTGCATTTCCGATGTTTTACTGCTTTCCCTCTTCTTAGTTTCTGTGGGGCTTGCTTAATAACTTCTCTTTGTATCAGTTGCTCATTTTTTAGTCCTAGTACATCTTCTTCTTCTACATTGAGTATTTCCTTCCACCATTTTTATTTTTTTGATTTATATTGAACGTTTTATCTTTTCTAAGTGTTTTTAGTACTTATAAGAGTTTTTAATTTCCTCTGCGCTTCGTATGAACTTGAACTTTTAAGGTAAGTAAGCTTTTCATCGGTACCAAGCAATCGCGGGTCACACCTTGAAGATAGCTTTTCATATGTAAATAGAAAGTCATGGATTTTATTATCGTAGTACTTATTGGATAATATTCACGTAACTTTTCCTCGTTTTCTTTAATTGTTTGACGAACATTTTTCTAGTTTTATATTTTCCCAAGATATCTATATCTGTTAGAATTATGTAAATGTCATCAACACTCATTTTTTCGAAAAACAATTTAAGATAAATCAATGCTTTCCTCTCTAGACCAATTATTCTTGTGTCTTCTCGAATTTATTTGTATTGAATTCAATCGGAGAATATTGATAAGATAACAATATTCCCTATAATTCAAAATGACAACCCGTTTTGTTTGTTTAACAATCTAATAGTCGCCATGACCTATTTCTTGTTGTCACTTAATAATTTGATATTTCTAGTTACGTAGAAATTTATCTGCACGTAATTGCGGATTGTATCATTAATTATTATATGTTAAAAACGTGGTATTATCACGTTTTTGCATTAGCACGTGCTCTTATAATTGTTCAATGATATTTTGAAGTCATTTTTAGTTACACCATTATGTATACAACGTGACAACGTCGCATTGTTTCTAAAAAGTCGTATTTCCGAAGTCCAGGTGACAGTTTTTCGAGGATAGTACAATAATAATTAAATCTAAGGGAATATAAGACGGTTTTTTAATATGAAAAACTTTTTTTTGTGTATGTTTTCAATATACAAATTCAAATACATCATAAAACACGATACATAAACACCGGCATGTTGATTTGTCGGTCCAAATTTGACACGCCACGCGCATGACGTCACGCTCAATGAAATTTCAAATTTATTATTGGAGAAATAACGTTTCTTGTGAGATCGTTGTTTTTTAACTTCAAATAATTGTTCAAAAACACAATTTTTAGTCAGTCAGTATTTCTCGTTCTCAGCACAGTCCGCGAAATATTAATCCAAACGTCACTTCCAAATTTGACATTTCTAAAATACTACAAAGACAAGGATTAATTTTTATTGAATACCAACAAATACATAAGTATTTATATTATTTAGGATGAATATTAACATTAATTGTACAGTTTGTGTTATTATATTTACTCCAGAATTTGAAGCAACTAGAACTGTGTTTCTGAATAATGGTTATTGCCTACATTTAAACCAGAATTGTCATATCAGCCCCAGTACTGGTCCTTCCGCTACTGTCGTGGACTTCCATCCACCGTGACGTTTAAGAATTGTCATATCAGTCCCAGTACTGGTCCTTCCGCTACTGTCGTGGAGTTCCATCCATCGTGACGTGTAAGAATTGACATATCAGCCCCAGTATTGGCAAGCAGCGTGGCAGAACTTCTTCGAAAACAGTGACCTGTGTGTTTCAGGATTTGGTCGAGGAGCTGCATATTTAGGATAAATTTTAATGAAATGAATATTAGTAATAGTGAAAACACGCTTCTTATTCGTCTTATTATCAGAAACGGTTGCTATTAATACAACATTCTCTTCCTGAATATCTTCAATGACCATTTTTACTAACTCATCTCGTTGTAAGGTACCAGATATTCCCATTATCAAAATTACCTACAAAAATCAGTACAATAAATAGGAAAATTGTAAATGACATCTCTTAACACTTCACTACCTTCAATGATAAGTATTTCTCATCATTAGCTTCTTGGAGTTGGAAGTAACCCATTACGCACGAAGTGAAAAATTTTCATACCCGAAGCCGCGCAGCAAACAACTCGTATAACGTACTATACTTTTTCTATGCCTATTCATGCATGCTACTTAAGAAAACGTGTCCTATTTTTAAAGAAATTGCATAATGTGCTGCCTACATTTAGGGGCATCACTCTTTCAATACTAAATATATCTCGCTAATACTAAAAGTTCTTATGTTTTTTAATTGAGTAAATTTGTATAAATAGACCAAATAATGTCTTGCGTAAATAAAAATATGAAAACGCACGTGTATGTTATGAAATCTCATTACGTGCATGTTATTGTTAAATGTCATTTACAAGGAATGTTGACAGTGCGATTTTTGACGTTTACAGACATGGGCGCAGAAAAACTTTTTTGCTCGATGCTACTGCTTTTCTTTTCAGAAATGGTACTAATTTTGAAAACTGCTTGATGTATATATTGTCCCGTATGTTCAGCATGCACTTCAACATGGAATAAATGCACCATAAACTTTTTACAACATTTGATACATGCATCAAATAAGCCAATAAAATGTTTTCAGACATCGTCTTAACATTCTGTTTGTCACACCAATCTTTAAAAACATTTTTAGTACTGCCGTTTTCGGGTATTAAAACGGAAAGCTCCGAATTTACAACACTTTTGAGTTCAGGAGGAGTGGAAGGTACTGAAATATCGCTATCAGTATCGGACATTTTGCGTTTTGTCAAGAACTGTCAAAATATTTTGTATATATTGAAACATATCATTTCCATAGCACAAAGTGACATTGTTAAATAAATTGAACTGCTGCTGATTTTAGAGCAATAATATATTTATTTACAATTATATACTTAGTTTAATAGTTTAAACGATTGCTCGAAAAATAGTGTGTATGCCATGGCCACGAAACTTTTTGACGACCTCAAGATTATCTTGCCTCGGTCGCAACCTGTATGTTAAAAATGTTTAAGTATACAAATAACTATTCTTTCATTAAAAAATTCAGAACCCATCTTCTCCTGGTTAACAATATTTTTTTTTAATTTTGTGAATAAATTAAACAAAATTTGCCGCCCCTTGAAATCTGTCGCCCTAAGCCTGTCAGTAAATCCACTACTGCACCCAGTAAAAATTTTTTTTTCCTAAATATTTGGTTCACATCGCAAAACATATTTCTATTTCTTCGATTAACATTTGTTCTCGAAATTACGAAAAATCCAATAGTTTATCTCTAATATATTTTAAGAGAAATGCCATATCCGAATTTTCCGAATAATAATTTCCTTGGTTTTAAACAGTTTCATCAGTTCGAAAATAAATACTTAAACAAAGGAATCTGTTATGATTGATATTCACGTTTCTTGATCTTTATTTTTTTCAGAGAAAACAAAATTTACGAATATCTAAACACTTTCGTTGTTCTTGAAACCGAATAACCAAATAATCGCTTTCACTAATCATTTCGTGGAATTTCGCTCGATACCCAGAAATTAACAATAATTTTCACAACTTCTCATTGACCTGTTTTCATGTTCATTCAATTATTTCAATTCGAGTTATTACATTTATCTCTCTACATATTCTTAGACACATTTTCCTACCTACACTACCGGTCAAAAGTTTTTGTCTCTTCGAGGAATGCTTAAAATCCTGTCATGCTGGAAGATAAATTTCCGCTGGCCAGAACGTACTATATTTTCCAATGATATGTTTTTATAGCCTTATTTTTTCAAAATCCCTTCAAGTTTTACTAGTCGTCCCTCCTCCAGAGCATCCCCAAACCAAAATTTCGAATAGAAACTCATTTGAAAGACAGACTTCGAAGGAAAGTGCATGCCTTCTTCTTTAATTCGAGGTGATAAGGATTACCCTCAACTTAGTCGAAGCACACGATGGAAACTTTTAAAAGAATTAGGTTTTCCAGCTTTGCAGAAAGTCTTTTTAAATAGACAAATAAGAAATTACCTAATAACTAATAAAGAATTTATTTAGGTGAAACATTGATCAATGAGGGGCATACACCAAATAAATTTTGGTTGTTACTAGTCGCAGACCAGAATTTATAATATGATTTATAATAGAAGGTCAGTTCAAACGGTTTTGTTAATGTGATATTTTTAAAAAAAGGTTCAAACAATTTATAAGGCTTCTTCCTTAGAACTGTATAATTCTAATGGATAATGAAAGTTATTCATTCATCTGTGAATAAAATTGTTCTCCATTCCTCTCGTACTTTCTATGAAGAGAGGTACAGTTATGTGACGTCTTCTTCTTCTTCTATCCATTTTGCGATCACTTCTGCCCATTTCATCTTGTCTTTCCACTTGTTCCTTGTGCAATGTTTGATTTTGTGGAGCCACGACATCTTCTTTTTTCCCGATCCTCTTCTTTTCTCTGTCTTCCCTTCTATCAAGAGTTGAACCAAATGGTCTGTATCACACGCCCAGATATGCTGTTTTCCTACTTGTGTCCAGCAGTTCACGTTTTCTTTCTATTCTCTTCAGAATTTCTTCGTTGGTTTTTCCTTCCGTCCATGGAACTCTCAAAATTCTTCGGTAGATCCACATCTCAAATGTCTCCAATCTGTTCATGGTGCCTACCTTCGATATCGTGCAATACCACGGACCAAACGTAGCATTTTGTGAAGGTGGAGGTCGTATATAATTTTTGAGTTTCATCCCTGCCCAAATATTTATATTTTGCGGCGCTTTTTTTTTCTTGTGTAGTTTTTTCATTTTACAAAATATGTGTTGATTGTACTGCATAGTATATTTTCCAAAATCGCTTTTATCATGATAATTTAAGATAATTAACTTCATGTTATTAAGCAGTATATTCATCCACAAATTTTGATGTCATTCACAAACTTTATTGGTGTTTCAAAAGTTGTTGATGAACGAATTTTGTAAATATATATTATCACGTTGAAAATACTGTTTAAACTTTTTCTGTTTCCGTAAGATTTTTTAAGAACACGTGTATGTTATAAATGGGTCAGGATGAATGTTCCTGGATTTTATATATGTAATTTTTATGTTTTTCGATACAGGCAAGCGTCACAAATGCAGCGTTTGTTGAATGTTGATAATTGCGCACCTTTACTCGATTTTTTTGTATACCTACTTTCATTATTTCAAAAGAGGTTGAAAATGAGGAATCTATATTTCGATATAAACAGAAACAGTCTCAATTATTTGACCTAAACCGACCACATCAAGGTCGGATAACACACGGAAAATTATAAAAACGACAGTTAATTTTATTTAAACATTGAAAACTTTTCTAATACATCAATGAATTAAGACGTAATTGAATTAAAAAAAAAAACTAAAACATCTAACAGAAAAGTAATGACATTTATTTTACGAAGCTTAAATACTCATATACTGTACAATGCCGAGGACCATGAAACCAAACTTGGACTTGGTAAAAAAGTTATTTTCTTTCGTTTGCCCGCTGTTTGTCGTTTTCAGGCCGCCAAATCTCGCAGTCTCTCGCTATTTCTAGAGCTTTGCGTCCTTCGCTGTGTGAAACTTGTCTTCTAACACCATATTCCCTTCTTCATCATCATCTTCTCCTCTTCCGCTTACTATATTCACTATTTCTTCATCTTTCACTTCATACTGTTCATCTTGGGCCAACCACACGCACAGTCAGGAAAAGGAAAGGGGATGCGCCGCGCGAGCCACTGCTGCACCCGAATAGTCGGATGTGATGAAATGGACTACTTCGTGCACAGCCCTATGGAAAATCATGTTAATATACTGTACATGACTGAGACTCTACTAGAGTTTCGGTTCCTAGGAGAATTTTTGATCTTTAAGCGAAAAATGTCTCGTTAATAGTGTCAGAACTTTATAAAATTAATTTAAATTCAAGCAATATAAAATTGTCAATAAAATGAGTATACTCAAGCGAAAAATGAAATAAAATTGTTCGCTTTTTGATCTCAAGTTCGTAGTTAACGACTTCTATTTCTATGTGGTAAACTTTTTGTTGCTTTTTCACGTTGCAGAAGCGGAAAATGTATCAAGAAAAAGTAAATAAATCAGTAAAATATTAGCCCACAATTCACTTTGATCGTGAAAAAATGAGTTGATCGAGTTTTTTATAGAATATAGAAAGTTTTATCTTTATATGTGCCCATATAAGTTCAATCGAGGTTAGTTCATAATGATATGGTGAAGATCTAACCACCTTCATTTTAGCATTTACTGCAATTTCATATTTTTTTAATGTGAATGGAACACAGAATCGATATTGAACTTAATATCCTTTTAGCCTATACTGTAAATATTTTTTTAGACGACGTCATCTGAAAGTTGTTCATCCTGTATTCATTTACATACCGAAAGTTGCGTTTTGAGTGTTCCATGTAGTGAAAATGACAGTTCCGTACTGCAAAACACTTTCAGGACGCTCTGGAGTACACAACTTTAACTTCTTTGGACACTTCAATATTGACAGTTGACAAGTTCACTTCGACGATTTTGCATAACCTTAAATTTTTAATTTTAGTCCTTGACATACAAATAACTATTTCGACCACTTGATTGCTGCTTTTTTTCTTAGTCTTGAGTGAGAACTTCATTATACATTACTATTATACAGTTACGAGGAAAAAATCTATCATTTGTTCGAACCATTCTTTAAAAACTTCAACATTCTTGGAACTAAAATAAAACAAAATGTGTGACTTAAAATAACTTAACTAAGTTTTGTATAACAATTTACGCTCTTTTCCATGAAAATAGACTATAGCAGCTTGTTTTGAATATCGTTTCGGTAACTTGGCTGTGAAGAAAAGAAAGTTCTTTGATTCAAATGCGTTGTTTATCGAGTTTTTAAAGCATCCGGGGGCCCACGCGGAACCTATCGTCTGCTGCAGAGATGTTAACTTGACGTTAAAAACCCAGTTGAAATTTTGATCTCATAAAACGATTTTATAATATTTATTTGTCGCAGTTATTTAAGAATTTGATTTTTTCTTTCAATTGGGTACCGAAATCTAGTATTGCATTTAAATGTCCCAGGGCACAAGGATTAAACTCGTGTCAAGACAATTTTCGAACTGCCCTCCTTTACAATGAAATTACGATTCATATGTCAAATTTTATGTTAATTCTTACCCCAATTAATTTACTGTCCGAAAAAATATTTATAACTTTTTCGGCGATACGTAGTTAAATGAACTTAAAATCATTTATAAGGTTTCGTGGATCACGAAAAACGTGCAAAAAAATCAAAGAAGAAAGAAAAAGAAACCGAACTGTGGCCATTTATTTTATTATAAACACAAATAAGATGAAAATATCGTCGACGAACTGAGAAACAGATTCCTTACAAAAATTTCATTTTTTAAAACTGTCTAGTTTTTTTCTATGAATAATTAAATCACAGTTTTTTGTTTATTGAAATAAATTTTGGAATTCACTTGCACACATCTTACATAAACCGTAACGTCAGAAATATTTTTTCTCAGATTTGTATGTAGATGACTATTTTTCACCACGTAATGGAAACATGGATTTCCATTACACAATCATATATGCGTCATTAATGACGTAAAACCAAAACATTTTCACTAACTTCTCTCTATTCTGTATATGTCTCCTGTTCAATATATTCAATAGGTAGGTAAACTAAAAATTTTTCTTCATAATCTTTTTTACAACAGTAAAACATATCGGGTCATTAAAAACATGTTTTTTTTCTAATAACAAAATCAAAGAAATTATATCATGTATATATAATAAAAAAAAACAGAGGAAATTGCAAAATCTTGGTAGATAAGAATCTTAACACGTGCCTAAAAAATGATTCAAAACAACTGATCGTTTTGAACATTATACTAGATTGTCTAACTTCTATTCATCACGACCTGATTGAATTAATGGTTCCATTGAATTTTCAGACAGTATAATTTCGTAGAGACTTTCTCTACTCGCAGTTTATTGAAAACATACCAAAAAAAAATAATCATTGCTTATATCAATTTATTAAGTTTATATTATATTCCCTTTATTTTTACAAGCATACAGTTATTATAGTAATATAATTATTTAACATTAAGAATAATACCATAATTCTGAAATGACAATACACAATTTTTAATTATACACTTAGAAATGTGAATTATACATTACACATAACCACTAATTTTAAGTGTAAATGAGGTTGCGGTAATGCAATTGTATTGTAAAATTATTTTGGACTTATTATGGAGATACTATAGAACTTCATAAAAAAGAAGATTAGGACTAGTATTTTTAGGTTATAATATATGAAGGTTAGTTATTAAAGCGTGGTGTGATAAACATATACTAATTTTAATTGGAATTTAAAAGTATAGTGAATAATGGCTAAATCTAAGAAAAAAAATCGAATGTCATCAGAGCGTGTTCATTTAAAAAAAGAACCAAAAAAGATGAATCCCTTCGAAATTCATGTGAATAAAGAGAAACTGAGGGTTCTAGGTAAAAAACAAAAAAATGATAAAGGTCTTCCAGGAGTTGCTAGAGCAAAAGCTATACAAAAAAGGAAATCTACTATTCTACAAGAATACGAAGTTCAAAACAAAACTAATACGTTTGTAGATAGACGTATAGGAGAAAAAGGTAAAATGGACTTTGAAGAAAAGGCTATCGCAAGATTTACAGCTTTAAAAGTAAAAAATCATAATAAAAAAAGTATTTTTAATCTTGCCGATGACGAAATTTTGACACATAAAGGACAAACTTTAAGTGAAATCGAAAAATTTGATGATCCTAGATCAGACGATGAAGATTTTTTTGATAAAGGACCAAAAACAGGAAATTTGGAGTCTGATTTTGTTGAAGAAGCTCATTTCGGAGGTGGTTTGTTTAAAAATACTGGAAAAGAAGGTGCAATGACACATAAAGACCTTATAAATCAACTTATAGTGGAATCGAAAAAGAGAAAAGCAGAAAAACAGAAATTGAAAGAGGCTACATTAGAATTAACAGAAAAATTGGATACTGAATGGAAAGATCTAATTCCATTAGTGAATTCAAATACACAAAAAACAGAAGATGAACCAAAAAAAAAGATTGATGACTATGATAAAGTAATGAGAGAGCTTAAGTTTGAAAAACGTGGTACTGTCTCAGACAGATTAAAATCAGAAGATGAACTAGCTAAAGAAGAGAAAGAAAATTTAGCAAAATTAGAACAAGAAAGATTAGAACGAATGAATAGTAGTGAAGATAAACCAAAACAGTATCATAGAAGTGCTGACGATTTGGATGATGGTTTTGTGTTCAATAGTGATAATGAAGACACACAAGAAAATATGTTGAGTTATAATCCAGAAGGTTTGGTACAAACTAAGTTATGTCTTGCTAATATTAATTGAATTGTTTCTTAGGTGAATCCAACTTACCAATTGAGGCCAATGTAAATGGAATTATTTTGAAAGCTAATAAAAATACTGAAGAAGCTGAAGATGATATAGAAGAAGAGAGTTCAGAAGAAGAAGAAACTGATTCTGAAGATAATCTATCTGATTTGAAAGAAGACAGTAATAGTGAAACAGAATCTTTTGGTGTAGAAAAAGAACAAGAAGAAAAAATGGAAAATGATGAAAAAATTGAGTATAAAAATGATAAAGTTGCTAATATATCAAATGAGTCAAGTAAATCTAGAGATATTGAAAAAGAAATTGCCTCAAATGAAACTATTGGATTGAAAAAATCAGATAAAACTACTTCTTCTGAAGATAATTCGAACAAAAAAGGAGTAAATGAAGGGGACATACCATTCACATTCGACCTACCAAATTCTTATGAAGATTTGCTTGAATCTTTAGAAAAATATGAAAACTATGAAAATCTAGTGTTACAGAGAATGATAAAGTGTAATCATCCCAGTTTATCAGAAACTAATAAAAGCAAATTGGGCTTACTATTTGCATATGTTCTCCAATATTTGAACGATCTTTTCTGTGAACAAATGGATGAGAAAAAAACTAAAAAACACTTTTGTATCTTTCAAAGTTTGGTACCACAAATTTACGAACTGGCCAAGTTGAATCCTGAGAATGCGCATAAATCAATCATAGAAGTTATTAAGGAGAAATTTGAAGAATTTAAGAAAAAACCTAGAATTTATCCTGGACTTGAAACATTGATATTTTTTAAATTAGTTAGCGTCTTATTTTCAACATCTGACTTCAGGCATCAAATTGTTACACCTTGTTTCATTTTTATGGAGCAAATATTAACAAAATGTAAGGCCAAAGACAGACATTCCATATCATATGGTTTATTCG
Source organism: Diorhabda carinulata (assembly GCF_026250575.1). Lineage (NCBI taxonomy): Eukaryota > Metazoa > Arthropoda > Insecta > Coleoptera > Chrysomelidae > Diorhabda > Diorhabda carinulata. The sequence goes on from NC_079472.1 coordinate 18,285,485, forward strand.
TAACTACATTGATATTAGAGGTAAGTTTTGAACAACTTGTATATTTTTCTTGTTGTATGTCGTTGTAACCGGTCTACTGACTAATTTATATGAATAAAAAGCATTGTAAATGTTTCTTCTTGGAATTGTTGCACTCAACGCATCCGCCAAACTTTAGGTTCTATGCATATAATACAACAGGACCAGCTTCACGTTGTATGTGAGTGGACGAGTTTGTAACAGTATAGTATTTTTACTTAACCTATATAAAATTCGATAAGAGGCAAAAGTCGTGATTTTAATATATTTTATTATAATTAAGGGCATTTTGCAGGCCCCCATTATAACATTATGGCATTTTCAATATAATTCAAAGAAAAATTTGATTATTATCTATCTATTATTTAATTTCAATACACATTGTTTCATGGCTCGAAATGAAATGACACCAAGTCATTGGGATCATAGATAATCTGTAAGGGTCCGGTATAAATATGAGGATGGATCTATATTATTGCATCACGTGTGTTAACTGGAGATCTTAGATCCTGAAGAATTCTATACCAGCAATTACACATCAAAAATAGTTCAAAATATTCACCAATGCTGTATATATTTTCTGTTTTCAGTACTCAGTTTTGTCTAAAAGATATCTACCAGCGGTGATTAATTATTTATCAGGTTTATTACATATGGCTGTTCCAAAAGCAAGTGTGAAACTCTTGAAAATCCCACCACCTTTCAAGTCAACATCTTCTCACTTAGTTCTTGTTGATAATTACAGTTCTGAAGTGTTCGAATCCATGAAAATGAAAACTACAGATTTTAGTCAACAAGAGATAAATGGGGATTATCAAGTGAGAGTTCTGTACTCTGTTGTGAAGCTTCTAGAACAATTTTTAGAACATTACAAAGTTCTACCAAGTAATGTAGAGATATTCGAGTCAGTTTTAAAACATATTCAGTTAATTCCATGTAATTACTATCCTGAAATAGTACAAAATAATTTAAATAATCTAATAACTTTGTTGGAGAAAATAAAAGAGGAAAGAAGACTGACATATCTTGTTATGGAAATATCTAAACCTAAGGCTTTGAGGCTTTATGAACCAAAAATACAAGTGATGTAAGTAATTTCAAAGAGATTTTTTCATAAAAAATTTAACATTTCAATCATTTCAAGATATGATGGTAAACAACATAAATATCAATCGAAAGAAAAAGCTCAGCATAGTAAATTGTTACACAAATTAAAAAGGGAGAAAAAAGGTGCACTTAGGGAAATTCGCAGGGATAATGCGTTTTTGGGAAGAGTTAAAATTAATAAACAGATACAGAGGTTAGTACATATTATTTTTTTGTAACTCTAATTAATTTTTAACATATTTTTTTAGTGATACTGAGAGGAGAGATAAAGTTAAAAGAATATTCTCTGAAGCAGCTGTACAACAAAGCGAACTTAATGCTATTGACAGAAAAAAGAAAAAGAAACATTAGATATTGATATGAATTGTATATATTGTAATATATTTTCCCAATCTTTTTTTAATCATTTTCCAGCTATAATAAAATGATTCTATTGAAGTTTTTTTTATATTTTCGCATATTCCTCTTAAAGGTGGATTATTATTTACACTTCCTCTTCAAAATAGTGGATTAATAATGAGAAGAGTAGAAGTCTTGTCTAAATTTATGGATCAATTGAAATATTTAACAAAACATTGATTCAAATAATACAATTACATTCGAATCTCGATGTCTCCTAGAGCTCTCCATACGATACAATGTAAATTTCTTGGAAAACCAAATTACTTCTAATATTACCTTTATACAAGGAATTTTTTTCGTCAGAACCCTTCTATATGAGGAATTTTGTCGATCCTGGTAAATAAAATGACATTGATATAAGGATTTTCTTATTCAGAACCTCAGTATAGTAAATTTAACTGCTAGTTTATTGAACTGTCATGTGCAGTCATTGTATTTTGGTTAATAGAATGGGAGTTTTATTTTCTATACATATTATAATATAGTTATGAACAGGTTAAACATAGACCAATGTCTTCGATATAGCGAAATTTCACCAACTGAACTTTTTTAATCGGTCCCTTGAGATTTGTTTTATTCAGGTTTGATTGTAATTTGTACAAAGGAACCAGTAGTAATATTTTTGAATACTAATGCCAAAAAAGTGCCTAGATTGCATTATAAAACATTCTGGAAGAACTGACACAGAAAGTAATGTTTACATAACCAAATTCCATGGAAAATGCAAAATTTTCTAATGAATATCTTTTAAAATCCTATTGACTTATGAATTTTTACTTAAAGTTTTCCAAACTGTTATAAAAACAGAATAGAAATGATGAACTGTACGAATTAGTTTCCTTTCCAAAATGTTATCTTCTAGAATAGATTTTACACCCATTCGACTAAATCTGTAATTTCGCTAATTATCCTAGAAAAATTACAATAAAATTAATTAAAGTTCAAACCCATATTTACTATACAAATTTTAATTACTATAAATAAAAAATTAGAATAAACAATATCAATTAAAATTAATGATCTATTATAATAAGTTCGTCTATGCCCCAGTCTTCGTAGGAATGGTCAGGTAGATACCTTCTTATAATAATTGGAATTTTTCTCTGTTTTAATTCCTTCATGGCAATTTGTAAGGGATCCGTTTCCCCATCTAATTCTACCATAACGGGGGCGCACATAGCAATTTGCAGAGCCCTTGTCCCTATAATATAAACTGCATATATTTGTACTGTTTTCACTACAACACTCACAATTACTCTGATGTACGTTTCGATAATCAAGTTATCATCTTCACAATTCTGAAGGTAACCACTTAGGTGGAATGTTGTAATGCATGGAAAATTTCCAGCTGCAATTGTTTTTCACAGGAGGAAATTCATTGGGGATAATTTAGTATAAAAAGATAGGTCGAGTCAATGGATTTCGACCCCGCAGAGGAGCAATATATATATATATATATATATATATATATATATATATATATATATATATATATATATATATATATATATATATATATATATATATATATATATCGCTCCAAAAAACCTTTTTCATTATCCTACCAAATTCTATCCAACAAATATCATATTGTTTAACAGTTAGTTTAGTCGCATCGGTTCAAATAGATTTTAGTTTACCTTTAGTTTTTGAAGACTTGGTTATCAAAACGCGCGTCATAATTGTGTAGTGGGAGTGTAAAGTAGATTTCAATATGAATATCACTAACGTTTCTAGAAATTCCAACTTTATATTTAATTGAATTAAGATTGCCCTTACCTAATACTCTGGCTCGTTCATATTTCGTCATGTATTTGGTTGTTATCCGTTTATTTTTTGGTACACCGCCACCAGCTTGGCCTGGTGCTAGAATATCTATGTTATCTCCATCTTCTTCGGGTTGTTCAAGTTCTTCAATATTATCATCATCTACGTCTTCATCATAATCATCAGCAACGTCATTTTCATCAAATTCTTCGTCCGCCATTTTTTACAAAATTTGATTTAATAGTTTAAGTAGTTTGGTTAAAATATTAGCTAACTTCAGACTGTAACTATAAGTTTAAGGCGCGTTCAAATAGTTGATAACCAACATTGGTTTGACGACTAGTAACCAGCAATATGATTATTACAATTTTTATAGTATTTTGTTGAATAAAAAATGACTGTAACTATTGTTGATATTGTATTATCAATCTAATTTATAGATTGCAATCTAGTTCACTCTTACCTGAAAAAAATAGATAACTCTATGCGAAGGTAGCTTTTTATACATGCAACGTTACTTTAATAATTTTGATGTCTAATGTCAAAAATCCATAGAATTTTATTGCTTTATAATATAGGTGCATAAATAAATATCAGTTCAATTCACTTAAAAGTTGTTACCCCGTATTATGAAAGATTTAGACAAATATTAAAATAAACATTGATATTCAAGACTGCAAATTTCAATATTAGAGTAACTGCCATGGCTAGTCAAATTCAAAAGGTGTTAAAGCAAGCTTTGTTAACATTTACAAGTAAACCAAATCATTTTATATCCAATCTCGATAATTTATCGCAGATATTAGATAAAACAGTAGCAGAAGATCTAAATTTCGATATTACTACTGTTAATAAAGATGGAGAGGGAGCTCCAGTAACATATATAGATGTCTACGAAGATAATCTTCTTACCATGGGTATTTTTGTTGTACAAAAAGATAAGAAGTTGCCGTTACACAATCATCCTGAAATGTATGGTTTAATAAAAGTATTAGCAGGTAAAATTAGAGTAATAAGTTATTCTATTAACACTCCAAAAACCATAGAAGTTGATACTAGAAGTACCAAAGATGCTACCACACAAACTGGATCTAGTACACGAATTTTGCTAATGCCTGATAGAAATACGAGAAAACAATTAATAACTGCAGAGTTGGTTAGTAATGATATAGTTGGAGTTGAAAGTAAACCATGTATTTTGGACCCGAATAAGAGGAATATTCATGAAATTCATAGTGTTGATGGCCCAGCAGCATTTATAGATATTTTGGCACCACCATATAACACTGAAATCCCTGGTGTTGGTATTCGATATTGTTCATATTACAGTATACTTAGTAATGTTTTACCAAATGTATTCCGTTTACAAGAAATCAGAAACCCCTCTTGGTATTGGACAGATACTTTACCATATTTGGGCCCAAATCCAGCTGCTAATTTGAAGGAAGAAGAAATGATGTAGATTTTTCTTAAGAATGTTTGTTCAGTGTATGTGATATTTTTTTTTATTTGCAGTGTAAATTCAAAATGTAAATATTAAATAAATAAAAGAATGGTACTTTTATTGTATGAAAACAATCATATTTGGAACACTCATTCTGTAGGGTCTATATGAAAAGAACCAGATATATTGAAATTTGTACATATTTAATGTTTAATTTGTTCATTTTTGATTATTGAAAGTAAATGTTTAAATTTATTCCAAAAATAAATTCATCTCTAATATGCACATGTACTGTGTGATTGGTGCATTGCCTAATGAAGATACGACTCTAGGACCAGTATTGTCTTGCAAGGGGATTAAAATAAAAAACAATCGATCAAAAAATTGAAAATTTTTAAAAAAGTTTCGAAAATATTTGAATTGAATTCCATAGATGTCGTTAGGTTACTTCGAAAATTATCAATTTAAATTAGGGTCTATAAGAGTGTGTAGCTTCGAAGGAGCAGAAGTAGATGATGGAGATGAATGAATAATAGTTGATCACGTGGTTATCCTCGGGTACAATAATGACTCGTAATTATGGAAAATCTTTTCATTCATTTCGATTTAAATCAATTTTTAATGGTTTTTACACTTCCCAGATTACTCAGAACACTTCGCAAATTTGGGAGACTCCGTTCAACAAGTTAATATTCAAAATTCATTGTTATCTCGATTCTCATTTCGTCTCCTTGCAATAGGAACGCTCCCGTGCTTCTTTTCACTACCATTCGCATGTAACTAGACAATTCTAACCTATCATTTTTATTGAAACATAATTTTAAAATTATAATTGTATATAAATCATTTATGATTGTCGTCATATATAAGATTTATAGTAATGGATGATATTCTGTATATTGGACTGCAGAAAAGACTAGAAGAAATTGTTGCATAGCCCCATTGAGTTGTTTTAAGAGTACCCTCTAATACAAATCAGTGATTGCAGCGCTTAATGTATAAAATTTCGATTATTGCAAGTTCAGAGAGAAAAAAAAATGCTCGTTGAAAGCCAAATTTAAAACTAAAATATGGATAAAATCAGTTTGAATTTACACAGATCATGTTACGTATTCGATCGAATAAATGACATTATTGCGTATTCTTACTTCAAAATATATTATTTTCCAAAAAATCGGTTTCCTCGTCGCAAAGAGTAAAAATAAAATGAAAAAAAATGTTGTTTGTTGCTTTATCTTTCTATTTTGACTTTTTAAGGCTTTTCGGCGCCGTCGTGTACCAAACGACTTTACTCTTATGTACCCTGGATATATTTGCCTTGATTGATACGTTTCATAAAATGTTTCAATACCTCAGTAACGCCCAGCTCTGACGAGAGAATTTAGCTCATAAAATATGAGATAAAAACCTCAAAATTTTAAGTTTAAAATTGTTGTCAATAACAATGACAATCAGAATTCATAAAAAGCCAAACGCGCTTTTCATATTCATCTACCTTCAGAAATGTCAATATGTCATTTGTCAATGTAATTCGCATTGTGAATGTGAAAAATGGAGACCGATAAGGAGCGTCCAAATATAAGGATAGAAATTCAGAATGAGAAGATGGATGTTGAAGAATCTGAGAATGAAGATGGCGAAATTGTGGATGAAGAACCTGGACAAGTAATTTCTGTAAGATTTTAAGCTAGCTCTATTAAGGGATTTGTCGTATTTTGTTAGGTATGTAATATGTAAATACAGATTGTTTTAATTTTTTTATAAATTATAGGTTCCAAAAAATTCAAATAGAATAGTATTTACTACTGGAATAAACATATTTGACCAAGAAGAGCAAAGAAAACTACAAGAGAGGGCTAAAAGATTTGCTTTAAAACCTGATGAAATCCATAGTTTTACAGACACAGATCTAGAAGACCTAAGAGAAAGCCTAGGAATTACAGAAGAGAATGAGAATATAGTCAGATTTGACACCGTCCATTTATTAGGTACAAAAGACATGTTAATAGAAGATATTCTTGAATATTTTGCAAAGTATGCTCCTACTGAGATTGAATTTGTGGACGAACAAAGTTGTAATGTAAAATGGATAGAAAATATATCTGCTGCAAGAGCCATGTTTTATTCTTCCAAAGCTGTTAATGGTATGCCTGTAAGAGAACAATTCCATGTTAAAGATTTTTTGGAGAATGATATGGAAGAAGCACCTGGACAGAGTATTCTACTTAAAAGTAGAACAGTTGAACTCAAAATTGATGACGTTGTACCAACTACAGAAAAAAAATTCAAAAATGGTATTGATATTTCAGGTAATTAATAAATTATTTCAGAAGAGCAGTGAAGTGAATGAAAAATCTTCGGTTTTACAGGAGAGTAGATAAATTTGGCAAATGTATATAAAGTATAATTGAAAAGGGTGTAAGTGAGAGAAAGTAATGCTAAATTGAGAGCATGTAGAATATATTTTCCAAATATTAGGCTCCAATCCCTAAGTATAGCTACATCATTGTTTCAGATAAAATTGTATGTGTATCCTTTAGAACTGTTGTCTTACTTTTTCTAGAGATTTCATAAAATTTTTACCGCCAATAAATTAAAAGGAAGAAATTGAAAATTATACATTCAAGTAGGACAATCTGTTTAAACGCAGGTTATTGACAGAAATTAAATTTCTCTCACTTCACTTTTCAACTTGACCGAGTCATGTGTTGTTTAATTGAAAGAAGGTAACAACAGCTGGTTCTGTTTAATTATACAGCCATATCCATGTTCTCCTGTGTAAAGGATGTGTTTTTAATATTGTCTATAGACATATTTTTGTTTGACACAATTTTGCAGTTACCTAACATGATTGCTCTTCATACACACTGAACAAGCTATAGAAGCAATCTAAAAAGACCCAGCTCAATCCTTATGGAAATTTTTCTGAAACTTGGAAAGATTATAGTTTGGAGCAAGCTGATTAAATGTCTCAATAGGCATGAAACCCCAAAACCTTCCTTGTAGAGTCCAAGGTACCGTAAAAAGGAGGGTTCATTTAGTTTTTCCTAAATTTGGCAGAATGATAGTTTGAAGCAAGCCGATTAAAAGTCTCAGTAGGCATGAAACTCCCCCAAAACTATCCCTGTAGAGTCCAAGAGTACCATATGAAGGGGAGCTTTGGCCAGTTTTTCTAAAACTTTACACAATGATAATTTGAAGCAAGCTGATTAGAAGTCTCAATGGGCCACGTATTTTAACTTTACCACAAGATTTTTGCGTTGTCTATAACCAGGTTATAAAAATTTCTGTAAATATTCAAAGTTACTTTCATTGAAAAGTATGGTATTTCTTACCGCAATCATTTTAAATATACTCCAGCATCATCAGTGATCCAGAGATGTATCATCTAAAGTTGTAGCCAAAATTTTAAATGATTTATCTGATATCTTGCCATGTTTTCAATAATTAACTCTTCCATTTTTATTTTTTTTTAATGTGCTAGTTATGATCTTTTTTGAATATTATTTATTTTTGTTGTCTTAAATATTTTTTGAAACATTTTAAATTGGATCAACTTTTTCCTACTGATTTTTGTATGAAAATTAATGAACTAAATTGAAAAGTTGTAGGTTATCATATAATAAATCTTAAAATTAATTCTCTCTGTAATTTTTCATACTAATTTGCTATTTTGTATCATTAACATTGCAAACTGTTTTCGCATATTTCAATATGTGTCTCTAATTATTTTTGCTTATTTCAATGTGTTGCAGACTATTAAAAAAAATATTTTTCCCCGAGTTAATTTTAAATAATATTTTTTAAAATATAGTGGTCGATCTGGAGATTTATAAATCGCCGTTTTGTATTTTAGAAATAAATGTACCTATACCACCAGGTTATTGGAGAATGGGTGACAAGCATCCAAAAGCCAAATGTCTGTTATTAAGATTTGCTTTTAAGACTGACAAAAAACCATATGGAATAGAAACTTTTGCCAAATATTACAAAAAACTTGGTATGACAAAAGCACAAATAGATAAAAGAAGAGAGCCTGGAGGTATATTTGACAGAAACAAAGATCTACCTAAAGATAAAAATCCTTGGGGTAGTTTAGCTAAAAATTGGGATCAAGATGTTAATCTTAGAGAAACTATACCTAATTCCGGAGAAGTTGTGGAAATTAAAAATTCCAGTTTAGCAACTAGGTTGGGAGTTAAAGAAAAGGTGGCATCAGATAATGAAATAGAAGTAGTTGAAGCAGAAACTACGATAAAAAAACCAAAAGGTAATTTATACTTATTACATTATTTACATGAATCTTTGTTAACTTATTTTTATCAAATTAATTATCATTTTTAAGGCAGATCGATGAGAATGCGAATGTATGCTGATGAAGAAGAGGAACGAATAAAAAATAGAAAAGCAATTCAAAAAATTAAAAAACAAACCGAGAAACTTACCACAGAACCAAAAGATTTGAGAGCAATTTTAAGTATGAATAACTACAGTCAACCTATTGAAATTATTGATTTGGTTCAAGATGATCTCGGTAAAAAACTGAAAAATAGGTTAGTTTTTAGAGATTATTACTTTTGCTATAGATATTTTTTTATTCCATGGTTGTGTGTTCTTTTGTTAGAATGCATTGCCTATATTGGACCCCAAAATCTGCTATATTCCATATTTCTTGTTCCTCTTCAATTCCCATTCCTTATGTGTGTTATTTTCCATTCTGTGTTCTTCCTTTAATATTTGAACTTAACCATATAACTATTTTATAAAGTAAATATTGTATTGTTAAGAATATTTACTTTTAGATCTCGACAAATGGTTGTTTCCATTGAAAGAGATCCCTGGGAAATCCACCACGAAAGAAAAGAAAATATTAGGTCAGATATCAGGTCAGTGTTGAATAAGAGAAGAGAAAGGTCACCGATTGTTGAAAGAAGACCTGTAAGGTAATTAATTTGATCAGGAACTTTTGTTTTGTTCAGAAAGTACTACTTCAAGTTTGAGTTACTTAAAAATTCCATACTCTACACATTTATAAAGGGTATTATATACACTGCGACCTAAAGGATCTATTGTGTCCCCTTTTCTTGCCGAGGCACTAGACATGCTCATTGTTTACCACTTAATATTATTTCCAATTCGTTTATAAATTTTAGGATGTAGAATGACTTCAGCTGCCAGCTGGAGCTCAAGGGAATGTAGACAGAGATGTCATCCTCTACATAGCATAATCTGCACGTTGCTTTATCTGCTAAACCATTTTCAAATGTCCAGTTAGGCGGTAATGCCCTGACAAGTCTTGTTAATATTCGTCGATTGTTCTTCTTAAGTTGATACACTCAAAAGATCTTCTTTGGTTATAGGTTCCCAGGAGTATTTTGCCGGTCTAAATCCCTGTAGATTCTTCCAGTAACAGATTTTTTCCCTATCTACCTCCCTCTAAAACAATAAGAAAGGTTTTGAATTGTGTGGACAGTTGCCTGGACATATAATGGGAATTAACCAAAGAAGAATACCTATGAAAATAAAGGAGGTAGATGAAAAAGTAGAAAGCAACGGAAAAGACACTAGATTTACCAGACTGAGTAAATAAGTCAAAACAAAGGGAAAATGGTATGGAATTACTTGCTGGGAGTAGAAAAAGATATCTGAAAGACATAAGGAGAAACCAAGAAAAACAAATATTGTGTGAATGTATTGTTTGATTCACTTTTGCAGAATATAAAGTCCATCTAAGAGATGCTACAGAAAATGACACTCTTGTCGATGTAGCTTTGGAGTTTCTTTTTAATTTATTGTAAACATTAATTTTAATAGTTTATTTTGATCCTGTAAATGAGTTGAGGTGTCATTAATGTTGATATTCTACACATTACTTCTCACTACATTAAATTGATCTCAACTGGAAGGCGATTAATAGTTTATTTTACATTAGGTATAGAGATAGGAGTCCAATCCGAATGTATGAATCTCCCTTACGAAGAAGATCGCCAGTTAACAGAAGACATAGGTCGCCAGAACGTACAGTTAGGTATAATAGATATGCTCGATACCTGCATGAAGGCCATGGTTCAGATGATGATTCTAGAAGAACATCAAAACCCAAAAGTAAAGTAGCAGTCGTTATAAAAAAACAGAAGAAGCCAACGGTTGCTTCGACGATTTGGTCGAGAGTACATGAAAGTGAAAGTGAAGAAAGTTCGAGCGGTAGTGAAGAAACATCTAAATCGGAATCTGAAGAAGAGAGTAGTAGTTCTAGCGAGGAGAGGTATGTATTATCTAGAATTGAAGTAACTAAATAGTGAAGATGTTGATTATGAAAATGTTTCTTTTTTAGTCAATCAGAATCTGAAAGTGAGTCTTCATCTTCAGAAGAAACATCTGTGGGAATTCGAAGGCCAGGTTTTGAATACAACGGCATGAAAATGAATCCAAGTCGTTTAAAAATAACCATGTCGAATGATAGGTACAAACGATAATACTAGAAGTATGCATGTGTGTTGTACATATGTAAATTAATCTCATATCTATAGTGTGAATTAAAAAATTGGTGTAATTTAATGAAGTAATTGATAGAACAGTACAAGTTTTTTTTATTTTATTATAGATTTAAGTATAATTAATCAGGTTTTTATAAAAATAATTTTTATACTATTAAATTTACTTTTACAATCCAATCACATCGTGATTCATTCAAAACAATTATAGTTTTGAAATGGTGTTTATAATTTCAGTCAAATTAGTTAATTTGGAACCATATTCTGATTTTGTTTTTCATCAGAAGAGTGTAGGAGATTAGAAGATCTAAAAATAGATGGTAAAACTTTCAAAGGTGTAAAAAGCTTTAAATATCCCTGGGAAAATATAAATAACCAAGCCCTGCCATTCAAGACAGAATACAAAGTGTTAATAGAGCTTATTTTACGAACCTGAACCTCCTGAAAAATAAACTAATAACAAAAAGAACGAAGTTAAAAATCTATAAGACTCTAATAAGAACAATCATAACTTATGGTAGTGAATGTTGGGTGATGACACAAAAAGACCAAGATTGAGAATATTTGAGAAAAAAATTATCATACTATATGGAGGAACTAGAATGAACGGAGAATTTGATATAATAGAGAAATCTTTGAAATACTAAGCAATGAAAACATAGTCAGATTCATTTAAGCCCAAAGGCTAAGATAGTTTGGTCACTTCCAAAGAATGAAGGATAAACAGATGCATAAGAGAATCATGATGTCATATACAACATTAGAAGAGGGAGACTCCATATTAGACTAAGTGATAAAGTTCACGAACAATAAATTTAAGAGTATGAGGAATGTTGGTGAAGAAGAGACCAGTTTGGAGGCGAATGATCAAGGAGTCAAGGCTCACATCGAACTGTAGCGCTATTTAGTAAGGTGTAAGTAAACCATCTGAAGATTTTAGTTTTCAGTTAAGTTCAGAATTAAGAATTACTTATACAAATCCACAATAAAGCAAAATATCTGTTCACTGTTCAACGTTCACACCATTCCAGTCAATTGGATTGATTAATGGAATGGTAAATTTCAATGCAGCTTTATTCTATTCTAGTAGTATTTCAGTACTGGATTGGAATAATGTGAACCATGTGTCTCCACAAAAAAAATATAAAAAATTCTCTCCCTATGTGTTTAATAATGTTGACATTCAAACTTTTATTGATCTAGGGAAGATTCATTTTCTTAGATTTTCTTCCCAGCTTTTTATAGTTCTCGGATCATTTGTGTTTTAGTCAATTTATAATTTGACTAAAAATTCCAAAAAGGGCCATTTAAAAAATAAATGCATTAAGTTACTAACATTTACTTCTAATTTAAAAAAGAAAACAACCTACACATTGTGCCACAAATATTTGATCTATATACAATTCTTAAAATAAATACATTCTGAAGTAAAAAGAAAAAAGTTTAATCACGTTTCCAACGAATTCTGCTGCTTCTGACGAATCGAAATGCATTCTTATTTCTTCAATCTTCCAATGAAATGTGAAAACAGTCAATTTTTTTTATTACACAAATCCAAAATTCTTCGTTTTGATCGCTAGTAGAAGTTTCTGTCTCAAAACTGTTCTGCTGCTATAAAGTGGGATGTACAATCGCGATATGCAGGTGTTAGCTGTTGGTAAATGAGCGTCATCTGCCGGGCGGATAGTCACTGAAGGCATTGGCTGGAAACCATCTTCGCTTGCTGGTAGAGCTGGGGAGCCCGTCCAAAAGTACACCTTAAAATAAACAAATATAATAATTCTTATATAAAGAATATATAGAATCGGAAAACTAAATCTCCTCAAAATTATAGAACTCTAGAAATCATAAGACTTTAAATTTTCCCATCAAATTTTCATTAATTCTTCTAAAATTCCCATTCAAATGTTAGTATCTGATGAATATTAGTAATTTTCTATTTGTAAACTATTTTGTCACTATTATCACTTGTTTTTTTGGTATATAACTAATAAATTGGTAATATATTCTGTGTTATATTGTAAGAGTTTTCAGCAATCCATACATTCCACTTACATCTCGAATCATACAACCACATTTTTCAAAATTTTGACTAGTAGTAGATTGTATAGGAACTGGCCTATATCTCATTTTATAGCACAAATTTCAATGAATTGATAAAAAAGTAGGAAATTATTACCAAGTCTTGCCTTTCGATGTGAGTCATTTTTTCAACTATAGACCATAACCATCTTTTAAATTTGACAAGTCTGTCGCTGCTTTCTCCAGATTCGTCATTAAATGACGTATATGAGATCAAAACGGCGACATTTATATCTCCAACTCCGTTCAAAAGTAGTCTCAAGTCTTCAGCTGTCAAACCATCCAAAGAACCTTCCGGAAGGACGTCAAACACACCGATTTTTATATGCTAAAAAATATATTTATAAAAAATACGAAACAATAGTTTGAATATTATAAACTATTTACCTCTATTGCTTTTTCCTGAACTTTTATCATCCTATAATAAGCATATTTCCTAACGTAATCATATACATTGCTAGATGTTACTTCTAAATCTTTTCCCCCTGGGACCAATTCTACTGTACCTCCTCCTTCTTCGGGGAATAAATCAATTCTATAAAATCAAACACGTATTAAAACATTGATATACCTCTAAAATGTGGGGATGTAAGGATAAAATATAAACTTACGTAAAGTTGAGTTCTAATGCTGAAAATAAGCTTTTGCTATCTTTAGTTTCAGCACCAACTACTAGCTGCCTCAAAGATTCGTAAACTAACGAATCAAAAAATGCCAGGTCGTGGAATTTTATCGGTCGTCCTAAAATTGATTTCAATACAGGCCTAGTAAGGAATATTGGGCACAATTCATTTTGTAACAGGCACAATCCCAACAATCTAAAATACAAATTCAATATTATCATCAGATTATAGTGAACGTGGGAAAATCCATTACCTTCCAACATTTCTAAAAGCGTTAAGTCTTTCGAAAGTAGCTTTTCCTTGTCGAGGTGCATAGAATCCTCTTTTTCCTGGACAATAGAAAAGCGGGGCTACATCTTCTTCATCTTGTAGTGTTTCTTCTAAAAGAATAGTAGAAATTTAGTAACAGTAATGAATAAAAAAATGTTTTAAATATACCTAAAATGGCTTCAGATGATATCTCTGACTGGGAATGTGTATGAGCTAATATCATTTCAACTGCTTCTTCTACTTTACTGCGAAGAGACTCGTCAGATGCTAGTAATAGTAAAAGCTGCGCTGGGGATAACTCTAGAAGCATTCCTGTAAATAAAAGAAATATATAGGAAATTATTTCAAAAATTAAATATTTCAAACAACGAAATTTGAATGTTATTATAAATATCGAGAAATAAGACAATCTAACCTTGCAATATTAGATCCATAAAAGAAAAAAGTAAATATTTGCCCGATTTTCATTGTTTTCGTCAAGTTAAGCGAAAATTAATAATTACAATTCAAATAATTAAACATTTTTTATTCCAACTTCAAAAGTTTCTTAAAATGTAAGGTGCTCATTATATAAATTGATATAATTGTTTTTGTCTCTTTTCATATAAGGCTTCTGATCAGTTTAAACTTGACCAATTGATACATACGGTCTTCACTGCAGTTAATTGATATCAAAGTTGACAAAACTATTTGCTCATTCAACTTTCTTTGCATAAAATGTAATCCAAATCTGTTTGAGCATAATACACTGCAAGCATCAGTTTTTTTATACCATCTACAGTACAGTACAAAAATTAAACATGAAATTTTTGCTTATTTGTGTCAAAAGTTTAGGTTTAAATATGATACTCGATCATTCTTATCGTTTTTGAAAAGATGTCTGGTTGTACAAATATGTAGAACCACACCTTATAACTAGAGAATGAGATAAGATATTGATAAGCCAATTTCACAAAAATTCTTGAAAATATTATTCAAATCAAAACTTTCTAACTCTATATAATATTTATTAGTAAATATTGAATTTGATCTCCATGTTGTTGACTCTAAAGATTTGCCACAAACATTGATGATCAATTATAAGCCAAAGATATTTTAAATTACTTACCAGTAATTCTACTAGCAAAAGTAGGATGCAAATTGTACACTTTGGGATACAACCTTTCACCTAAATGTTGCTGTTGAGTGGTCAAATGTTCATTTCTGTTTGGCGGAGCAGGTTGATTTGCATTAGAAGGAGATTGTTGGTTATTTGCTGCTGTAGAAATGTCTGGCATTGAAGGAGCGTCAGATTGGTGTACGTTGTCCATTGGAACAAAAGGTCTAGCTTCTGCACTCATCGTACGTCGATGGTGGTCTCTGAAAACGATCATTTTTTTTAACAACACAAACTAAGTTATTTTTAAATTCAATTACCTTGATTTACTCCAATTTCTGGGTTGTACAGATCTTCTCAAAACATCTCTATCTCTTCTGAGTCGCTGTAAAACGCTGTATTGATATTTATTATCGACTTGTGCTGATTCTAAATTAGGTAAATTCTCGTTTAATAGAATGGCTTCTGCGATGGCGGTATAAAAACTTCTAGCTACGCCGCTGCCCTCGCCTGGTTCATCTTTAAAAGTAACTTTAACACGATTAACGGCTAAGGGGGGTGAGGAAGAACAAGTTCGACGGTTGTAGCTGTTAAATTGTGTATTTAATTCTTTAAAAGTCTGAATAAGTAATTGTGTTCTATCTCTTTCGACCTAAATAAAAAAATTTTTTTGTAGACTTTCATCTAAATATGAAATAAGAGTCACTCACTTTTGACAAAGTCAGGTCTCTTTGTTGATTATTACGTAACTTTTCCATGTCTCTTCTAAATTTAGCTTCTTTAACTGGGAATCCGCCTAATTCTGATACTATGGAGCCAGGTTCTAATCCCACATCTTCCATGAACACCCTTCCAAAAAGATCTAGAGAAAGTCTCCATCTACCTAAGAGTAAATCATGAGATACTGTTTGTCCAAAAGTGGGGCGAGGAATTTCATTATTTACTGGTGTTGTTATCACTGTAACGTTTGCGGAAATTTCTTGGTTTTCTAAAGTTTCTGATTGAGATATGTCCAATGGAGACATAACTATATCAGATTCGCCTATTTTTTGACTCTAAAAACAAACAAAATAAAGATTAGAATAGACGGAGGATCGAAAAAATGTTGGTTATATAATAAAAATAATGTCGACTCCGTATCTGTCCTCAGTTTAAAACTTCATACAACTGCGGTCATCAGAGAGCCGTTATAATATTGGAAGCATAGTGATGTACAAATTATAGTAACATTTATACACGTATGTAACTTCCATATTTCATTCAATAGCGACACGTAATAATTACTCACATTTGAAGATCTAGCTCTGACAATAACACTTTTACTAGGACTTCTAGAAGACGGCAAAGTCGAATCTGTAACGTCATCTTTTAATGAACTTTGAGCACAACTATCTTGATTACAATCAGCAGATGCTAACATTGGTACAGAGTTAGTTGATTGTGCCTAAAAATATAACATTAATAAAATATTGTCTGATATTTAATACATTCTTACCGATTCATGACTGGTGAATGACATTGTACTGTCCGATTTTCTGGGAGATACTATAATTTGTGGCCTTGAAAGTGTAGGGTTTTCCGTTGAAGTTGAAGGATATACGTCCGATGTTTGAATTTCTTTGCATTTAGATAAATCTTGAGGTTTGTCACTTACAATTTCTTAAAATAAACAGAAACGTTAATTAACATGGATAGACGAGTTGAGGGACTATTACAATCAATGCACAATCGATGACTGGACAGATAAGTGCTGGCCAATAGATTTAAGTAGCAAACTTAAAATGGCATATTTGGGTTTTCGTTGATGCAAATCCACATCATTAGGTTGAAGATATAAAAAAAATTAACCATCAATTTTATGTAATTGCTAAGACTAATCAGTTAACTATTTTTTTAGTTAGATGGGTCATTTTTTAGAAAGAATCTTTTGGTCTTAGCAAGGATCTGGACCAATAAAGGCTACTTTTCAGACAAACGTATTGAACTTTCTTTAGCGTTTTGTCTAATGAGGTAACAAGACTAAATAGATCCAAAATCAATCATTCTTGCTTATTGAATCAGGATGTTTTTAGCACTCCCATGGCAGCTTTGAGTTCAGTGACAAGGGAACACAATGTCTTTATAGCTACTTAACTATCAGAATGTCACATATAATTTCTCTCCTTTAGTATTTGGTACTGGTCACTAATACTCCATAGGAAGCTCCTGAGGTGGTTTTTGAACCAACTGATATGGTATAATATCCTAACATAATGATATTTCTTTCTTCAGAATTCCTATCCTACTGAACTTCATAAAGATCTCTTCAATTCTTAATTTCTTAATCATTTTGTTACTAGAATAAGATATACTTTGATAGTATGACATAGGTTCCCTAATTCTTGATACTCTCAATGTCTGTACCTTCCCTAGATCTGTCTATCAACAAAAGCTATGTGAGAACTGCGATAATCTAAAATGCTCTAGTTAGAAATGTTCTCATAGCTCTCGCCATATAAACAGACAATCTTTTAAACATTGTCAGGTGTTTTCCTTGTGCTGTTCTAGCCCGTTTTGTTATGCCTCATACATGACATTGACTCTAATAATTGTAGAATATCTTTGTACAGCTCATAAAAGAAGATATCCAAAAGACTTTTCTTTACATTCAGTTCATAGGGTCTCAAAAAAAGCGAAACCCATACAAAAACAATAAAAAATTTTCTTACCTTCATTAGATTTAGTTACTATTGGGTTCGTACTAGTAGAAGCATCTACACTATTGGTACTGTAACCATGCATCTCTTTACATTTGTTGTCTTCGTCTGGTTGATAATTCTGAGGATACACCAATGGGTTTGGTCCCATTACATTCAAATTAACTGATATAGGATGATTAGCTTTAGCTGGTTGATTCATACCAAACTCTGTAGTTCTTGTAGATAAACTTAATTTTGTTGGTAGATTTTCTAAAGGATTTCCTGAATTCGTACCAACAGCAGTTAAAGTAACTGGTTGTTTAGGTATACCGAATAGTTCTTCTCGTCTGGCGTTTGGTTGAAGCAAGTGGGGTTGATCTGCTAAGGGAAGCGCTTCAGCTAATGGGGTATCAAAGGGATCCGGAGGTGGACATCCCAAACATAGCGTTGATTCTGATCTCTGGATATAAAACTGAAGTTTAATAATTTTTTATAATCACAATATATCAGGGTAACTTGCCTGGAAAAATGAATGTTTTCGTCCCTTTCCTGTTCCACTTTGAAGAGATGTGTTAAGTGTATTACTGATGTTGGCCAAATTAGAAACGTCTTGGTCATCTAAAGATTCCGTATCCATAGCAACAGCGATATCTTCCTCAGCTTCCTCATTTTCTGTCTCATCCTAAAACAAAATTCGTTATTACAAGTCTTAACGTAATATTTAAAATTTTTTTACGGGATCATTCCATGTAGGTAAAGGTAAACCTTCTCTTCGGGATTCTGGATCATTGTCTGCATTTCCAGATCTCATGTAATAAATAAGAGCATCAAAAACGTATGCTACGTGTTTTAGAGCGGATACATCAAGAACCGGTAATGAATCTAAGTGCTCGTTGTTATGGGCTCTCATGAGAGAAAGGCAGTACAAAAGAAATTCTCTTCTTGCTGCATGAGCATCTCCAGCTAAAAAAAATATAGAATGTCAGATACAAATAAAAACTGACTTAAGCTAGTTTATGTAAATGTTTTAAACCAAATAATAATACTTACTTTCTCTGTCGGTTCTAGTTCTACCACTTTCTACATTGGTTGTAAAACCAACTAATCTATTACCAGAGGAATTTGTTGCATTACCAGTTACTGTATGTGCTCTGTGCGCAGATCTAATGTTGTTGGAAGAATTAGAAGTTACTGGAAATTAGAAGAAAAATAGTTTTATAATATGCCTGGGAGATTTGTACTCTAAGAAAATAAAAATCCCAATGAAAATTTTCATATGAAAGAAATTGGGGTTTTAAAAAGTAATTTATCCATATAAAAAGTGAGGAGAGTAAGAAAATATAGGAAGAAAAATAATTTGATGAGAGAATAAACAGAAATTAATTTTCAATGGAATATTTTCATTAGGTCATCAAAATTAGTAGATTTTATAAGCGATAGAAGCAGAATTTCCACATATTTATACCTAGAAAATGTTTTTAATGTAAAATGAATAACTTCCAAACTGTTGCATGCCCTTTTATATTAAATAACATTGTGTATCTCCTATACAAAATTGTAAAGAAGATGATAATAATCTAATATAATAATAATAACTAGAAGATATTTAAATTTACTTAGAAATCTCAACAGGATCAAGAACGTGTATCCATGAAAAAATGGAGGTAAAGGACAGGCAAATTACCAGGTTTAGAGAAGAAATAATATCCCAACTATTAAAATATAAATGTTACCATAAACCCACCTAGAAAACAGTTATGAAAAGGAACCAATGGAAATGGATGTTGAGAACATCAAATTACTAGAATTAGTAGAAATAAAATTCCAATTTGTGATATATGAAGAACAAAACAACTTATGAAAGACAGATGGAAACAATGCACAAGAATCCTAGATAATGAGTAATGAAGAAGTTCTTGGACTAATACAAGACACAATAGAAATGACATATCAATTTTAGAATAAAATAGATATGAAAACTAAAATATTTCGTTATTAGTTTTCATAGAAATATATGTATGTTATTATAAGTAACATTTAAAGTTTGGAAGCAGCTTTAGTCATTTGATTCATAATTAATCTAGAAGATGTTAAATTTAATATCTTCAAGGCATAAATACTATTCATATTATCCAAAGTAGCCAAAACACCTAGAGAAGTTAAAGATGTAGCAGGCATATTACGACGCCCACCTCCTGTGCTATTTGATCCTGTGTTTAACGGATTTCCGGAAGTCGTCAAATCCAAAGAATTTGTTAGAGAAGCTCCAAATTTGAGTTGAGCTTCAGTGGCATCCATAACAGTTAATAACCAATCCCACGTTGGTTTCAGTCTAAATTCTAAGTAAATCTAAAAAGAAAATAAATAAGTTAGAAAATGTTATAAAAATTGTATCTATTAAATTACTTGTAAATTGTATAAGTCCTCTTGAGTTACATCCATATTGGCAGTTTGAGATGTTAGAATTTGGTTCATATCTGGTATTAATGATAATAAATCTGATATTTGTCTAACTACGATTCCTAAAAAGCAAACATGAGAATTAATAGCTAAAATAATTTAATAAGGATGTTTGGGAAGCTTACCAAAAGCTCTAGCTAGGCAACTTGCTGTGGTTGCCATAGTGATAGGTTCAGAGCTAGTCGCAACTGTGGTATTGCCTGTGGCAGATCTTCTAAGAGAGCTAGGATCGATAAATACCAAATTGGAACCATTTGGTAAACGTACTCCTTGAGATCTGCCTGCTTCACGTGACCGTATCGCCCATTGCATATTTTGCGGTGCTAAATTAGTGCGTTGTCCATGACCAGCAGCATTACTTTGAAAAAAAAATTATATTTGATAATAAAAATACAAAGAACTAAGAAATAAATAAAAAGATTTTTGTTTTCAGTTTGATAAGAAATGTGGAGATTATTAGAGGAAATGAAAAGATGAGATATAAGAAGCACCAATAACATAATTAAAGGAATAAAAATGAAAGGCAAACATAAGAGGAGTTTATAATGGATACAGAAATAAAGTGAGCGGTCAGATTAATTATATAAACATATATAAAGGAACTAAGTTCAAAATAAGAAAAACTTCAAGTGGAATTGTAGAAGATGGCAAACATATTCGAACAAATACATATATGTAATAGGGAGTAGAGCATTAAACAACAGAAAAGGTGAAATGAAATGAGAAGAAGGTGTCTTCAACATGATATTTGTAATTTTTAATAACTAACCTTCGCCTTTCCAATTGTTCTTCAGTTAAACTATAATCCTCTGTGTCTTGTTCGTCTGTTTCTCCAGCTTCACTTTCTTCTTCCTCCTGTTGTGACGATTCACCACTTTCATCTTCTGGGAAAAGTAGCATACCACCTTTTACAAAAGTATATCACATTATATAAAATAAACGAGATCTATATGAAGATTTTTTATTTTTCTTTGTTACAAATGATAACATAAGATTCAAAAATAAAATCTAACCTGTGTCAGATCCAGCTGTAGCTCCAGTCTGTACAGATCGTTGGGCAGAAGCGGCATCTTGGTTACTGTGATTATCATCACTGTCAGATTCAGTTTCAGCTAAGAGATCTAATTCAGGATCGCTCTCCTCGCCCTGCATCCTACTTTCCTGTTGATCAGTAGCAACTTCTTGTGATTCATTTTCGTTTAAAGACGCTTGACGTACTGCAATGGGTAACTCACGAACGGCTGGCATATCATCATGTTCTGAAGCATTATCTTCATCATTATCAATTGCCATACTTTCGCCATCGTTTATATCATTTAATAAATCGTTTCTGCTAGCTACTACCCTTCTAACAGCTTCTGCTAAAAATGGGAAATTATCAGATGATTGTGAGTTGCTTACTGATCTACCAGTGGTTGCTGATGGAGCTAGGGGATCAACCAAGAATAATTCTTCTGAACCCTAAAAATAAATGACCTTTATAACAAATTCATAATATGTTGAAAACAATCTAACATTTAGAATGTCGCTAGGTGACGTCGCTAAAGAAAATGGGGCAGTTGGTCTTGCCACTCCTAAACGTACAGGTGCAATTAGAGAATCTGCAGTCTCACATAATTCTTCTATAGATAATTTTGACAAAGACTGAAATACACGTTTGCATTTACTCAAAGGTAAATTTTGGTTACCAAAACGTTGTCTCTTTGTTGTGTTTGGCGCTATTTCAATACTGAATATAACAAATATTCTCACAACTGACCTAACAAATCTAAAAAATAAGAAGAAACAAATGTAAAATTTATAATTCTATAATTATAATTTATTACTTACCTCCTAGCTACCAATTGTGCAGTTTCCCTTAATTTAGGGTCGGGATTTTTCATTTCTTTGATTATAGTTTCAAGTAAAACATCCAATACCATCTGACATTTCACAAAGAAACAATGAGTGAATTTGTCTAATAAAGTAGTTCCTGTTTGTCCAGTCACATAAGGTTGATCATCATAATGATTTTCTTTAGATTCAATTGCACCGGACATTATCATACTTTTTACGGCTTTCCAATCACCTAATAGACATTCTAAAGCTCGACGACTGAATCTAGGGGGTTCCAAGTCATGTTCAGGCATATCCGATTCAACTAGTGATAAGAAATAAAAGTAAATTTGGTAAATTTCTTAAAAACAGATTTGTTACATTTGAACTACTGAGATAGAAATTGAACTGTATTGATGCAATAGTATCAATCAAGTTTTATCTCTCGGTAGTTCAACCAGCAAATTTGATTTTAAGATTTATGAATTTTTTGACTTACTATCTGAAGATGGAGTCTTGTTACGTGAATTTGAAGATGCTGTTCTCGAACGAGAATTTCTGAATTGTCTTTGTTCTTGGTTCTGTCTTCCTACAGTTTGAACCAAAAATAGGAGGATGCTTTCACCTCTACATATGTAATAAAAGTTGTATAAAAGACACATCAATTTTTATATGTTTAAACTCACCTAGAATTGGGTAAGCACACCAAATTAGTTTCATTAACCAATCTAGTCAAAAGGTCGTATCTCACTGTCTGATTTCCCATAATTAGAGCTTTACATTTACATTTTTCCCAACAATCACAATAAGCTGTTGGAGATGTTCTCTTTAATTTACAATCATGCCCTTTGTGACAAACACGTGCACACTCAGTACAACAACACAAAGTGCCTGTCAAACCGCAAGTTCTACATTCAAAAATATCTTGGTTAATGTGTTCAGCACCTAGAAAATCAAAATCATATCATTTGTTTCAATTAATGATATTAATTTTACCTGTCCAGGTGAAGCTGCAGGTGTCATTACAGCATAAAACGTGTAAGGGGGATTGGTCAGGATTGGATCCTTTTGGAAAGATCATCTCTTCGCGCTCTTGAGGAGTACCCAGTTTAATTATTTTCTCAAATAATTCCAAAGCGGCGGGATAACTTCTTGATGAAACAGCCAACATAAATGGGGTTTGTCCTTGAGCATCCCTGAAAAAACAATAGTACTAATAAAAAAATTCAATGTTCCAGTTCTTGAAGGATTAATATAAATAATAACATACTTACTTGGCACATAACATCTCAATCAAATGTGATTCTATCACTGAAGAATCATACAACAGCGCATGTAAGATTTGCATAGCGTTTGATCGTCTTTCAGATGGATCAATTACCAAATTGTTAGACGGAGGGTTCTGATTACCACTTCCACCTTTGTTTGCTGCACTACTTCCTAAACTCATCAAGCTATCTTCATCTCCAGATGCCACATCGAATGATTCGGGCGGCCAATTTGGAGCAGGAATCGGTTCTTCGTGGACAAAATTTGGTTGTTCTAAGAATTTGTTACAGGAATATTTAAAAAATAGTTAATGGTTGCTCATGAAGAAAAAATATGTATTGTAATAAAGAAAAACATCCATAATAAAATTTTTGAAACAGTTTTAGTAATTGCTATCAGTTGATTATTTTAATAAACAGTTAATATCATTTTAATCTATAATATTTCAAATTTTAATTCTGTTTTTTTCCAATTTTAATAGAACTATCAGTTAACATAAAATTTTCTTTATATTGGAATTATGTACTGATTTCTTACCTGTTTCTGGGTCCTTGTTAGAAGTTGGAGTACAAGAATTAACCACTGCGTGGAAGATATTACGATTTCCATCACACTTTTCATTTAAAAATGATTTGCCTATCAAATTGTGCGATTCTGGAAAATATAAACATATTTGGAATGTTTGCAAATTTATACAACATTAAATAACAAGAGGTGTATTGGAATAAAATTTAACAAAAAACAAATAAGTAAAGTAAAAAGAGAAATAATGCCAGATACTCCAATGATAGAAGACAGCAGGATGGAAAGGAAATGAAGAGCAAAATTAATCAGTATATTGATGAAACAGAGGTATTTCACTCAGACGGAATAATTTTTGAACTTTTGAGCAACATCATGATTATATTTAGTGTAGAATATGATAACAGTATCAATGTTTCACCTTTCACTATGTTTAAAAACACAAATCTCTCATTTTTCTCTAAAGAAATTTGTTTACAGTTTAAGAATTAGTTATACTTATTATCAATTGTACCGAGGGTAGAACTGTCTAGTTAGGGATGCAAAGTCCATATTTAGAAAGACAAAGCATACAAAAATATAGAAGTATGGAGTGTCTGCAAGAAGCTAGTGTTGATATTTCACCTTGGTCACTCCAATCCCCAGAATGAAATTCTATCAAGCATATGTGGTTTATAATAGGGAAGACACTGCCCAATTTGCTCCACCTTCTATAGACTCTGGCATAATAAGCCAAAAAGTTGGTACTTGATCGCTAAACACAATAATCTTTTTATGAGTAAATGATAATAAAAGCTCTGCAAATTTTATTCCATTATTTATGTAAATCAATCAAATTACCAAAAAATCGATGTTGGTAAATGAATCTGGGAATACTTCACTAATGTATGTTGGCACATACATACTAACATATATAGTGAATATAAATATATGAATTATTTTGGCATACAATACCAATACTTACTGAAATCACTGTCCAATTGAGCCAAAACCTGTCTCACCCCCTCCAAGTCGCATCTCAAAATTTTCGGCATTAGCAGTTGATGTTCGAGAGCAAAAATAACTATAGCCACTTGGTTTTTCATGTTGGTTCCAGTACCAGATAAAGCCATAGTTCCTGCAGTTAGACATTTAACAGGTGGCAAGTCCAAAAACTGTGGATCTCTAATTGCATCTGCACAATCTTTAGCCAATGGGTAAATAGTATTGTTCCCGTCGCGTAAAATCAAAATAGATTCTGAACTCTGCAGAAAAAACTATATTCCATTAAAAAGAAATTCATTCAGTTTTCACAGTATAATTACCTCGCCTGCACAGGTAAGATTAATGTATGAAGGATACAGTCCCATAAAAGCAGCAGTTTCACTAGGAAATTGTTTGTCCTGTTCAACGCGACCGCTGCTGATGTTATATATGACATAACTTAGATTAGAACCGTTCCTTACAATGGCATGTATCCCACGACCGTCAACAGCTACTGTCAATATTTGACCCCCGTTTTCAGGTATTTGAATTCTTCTAGGCGTCCTTTGAAAACAATCGGGAACTCGGGAATTCGATGAAGATTTTATAACCTAAAAAGTATGTAATCAGCTAAATTATATGTCTGCTAGTTTAAAAAGCAATTACCTGTAAATCATCTTTTCTCATTAATCTACAGTCCTGTAGTATATCGTCGACATCCTTGGAGTCCTTAGAATGAACAGTGGGAAATCGCACTGCAGCATAAGCGCCGTCTATTTTCAGTACTCTTCCTGTGGGTACGCTTCTCACGTCCTCGACGAATATCACATCACGTAACAGCCATTCTTCTTCATCTTTTTTTTGCTCAGCACCTTGTTCAGAACTGGTAACTACCGTCCTCTTTTGGCGTTCTGTAATATTTTGTATTCATGATTTATAAATGTATTCAAAAAATAAGTACTTACTATGACTGTTAACACTTCCTGTATCACTGCAAGTACTAGAAGCTGGCGATGGTGGTGGAGGCATATCTAGCCTATCAGTATTTTCTTTATTTATTGTTGTTTTACTACCTAAATTAGCTAAGAAATAAGATATTAATAATCAACTGAGTTTTAATACTTTCGCAACTTGCATTTGACAAATATAATATAAACCAAAATTTAGAGTAAAACAGGGGTAATAAAATAATTTAGTGAAGCAAATTTTTAAATTCATAAAAACCCATTAAAGTTGTACACCATAAACTAGTAGTAATATTAATGGAAACGCTATAAACGATTCTACTTCAACATTATTGTATTGGCGACAAAGTAATTTGTTTTGTAGTATAAAATAACGCAAAAAATAGTTTTTAAACAATTATATATTTCCTTTTTTTCAATGACCTTTTGCTATCTTTCTTTCTGCTTCACGATTCCGCACTCATAAAATTTCTGGTTCTTATCAGCAAAAAACTGAACCAGATGCGATTGAAGGTCATCATCATTTGTAAAAGTTTGATCATTCAAAGAATTCTGCAAACCATGAAATAAATGGTAATTAGATGCTGCCAGATCAGAGCTGTATATGTGGCATCACTTCCCAGCCAAGCTCCAGTAGTTTCCTACGAGTTGGCAAAGATGTGTGTAGCCTCGCATTATCATTATGGAACACTAATAAAACTTTCCGATTTCCGACAATTCTGGCCGTTTTTCTTTGATTGCATCATACAGTTTCATTAATCGTTACCAGTAAATATCAAAATTGATTGTTTGGTTCTTTGGAAGCAGCCCAAAAACACAATACTTGTGTAATCCTGTCAAACTGACAACATGAACTTTTTTTGTTGTTTTTCAGCTTTCGTGGTTTGTGCTGGTTCATTGTGTTTGCTCCATGATTGTTTTCGAATTATGTTACTGCACAGGACCCATTTTTCATCTCCAGAGATGATTCTTTTCAAGAAAGGGTCAGTTTCATTTTGTTCAAGGTTGTTATTGCAAATGTTGATTCTTTGTGTTGAATGAATGCGATATATGTAGCCTCTTCGCAATCTCTCGAACAGTTATATGACGATCCTCTTAATTTATGACTTTGATTTGGTCATCATCAACTTCAGTACCAGAATGATGCTCATTTTTGAGGGAAAAATCTCCACAAGGGAATTTTTTATATCAATTCCGACATGTGCGCTCTGTTAAACAATTTGCACAATAAACTTCACATATATTTCTCTGTAAGCAACAGTAGCTTTTTTTTCTTTACAGAAATAAAAAAGAAAAATATGCCGAAAATGTTCGTTTTTGCCCCCCATTTAAAATTAACCCACAACTAATAGCTTTAATAAAAATGCTGCACTATTTGCTCCTAAAGTTACACCAAGTGACCAGTATCATGTGATAAACGGCAAAGTACAGCACTAACATAAGGTATTCAAAAAAGCGAAAGTACTTTGATGGTGTTTTTCTTCACAAGAGATTATGAAATAAAAGGAATATTTAATTTAAGTCTTACCTAATGAACTCGCAGTAGGAATGTCACTTCTTTTTTCAGTACCATTGGAGACAACGTTCATAATTTTAAAAGAGCAGGTGTCACTTAAAGTCCAAGCTGCATTTTGTAATTGTCCTACTTTCGGTATGCCACTGGCTACTGTAAAACCAATCGCACCAGGTTGATACATTGGGCAATTTTTCATGCATACTTGAGACCCTGTAACTATATCAGATTGGTTGTTGGAAGGTCGTTGTTTCCTACATTTAGCTCTATATTTTTCCCAAAGGCGTTTTCTTTGAGTAAAAGGTAATACACCCCTAAAATTGAAGTTGTTGAATATTTTTTTATTAGATTGATTAAAAAAAATACTTACCACCAATACAAACTACCACTTTCTAATCTTGCAACTGTGTACAAAGGACATGTATATAAAGCAGAGATCTTATCAGTTTGAAATTCAGTGTATGCTTGTGCAGCATGTTCAAGTTTACTGGCAGCTGGTGTTAATAGTTCATCCAACCAAGTTGCCACTTTACCAGATTCCGTAGCTACTGAGCATCTCATAGAACACCCTGATAGTTGTGCTACTTTTTCTCCAACTAGACCCAATGGTATGGTTTTCGGATGGTGGATGTTGGGATTTTCTGGGTGTTTGTATGGTTCGTGTTCATTCCATTTCCATTGGTAAATTTGACCATTGGAGGACAGTGCAATCAGTTCGCTGTAGAGTGTTGCAATTTGGATGAATTTAGGAGCTGGTTCTGGCCAAAATTCTAAATCATCTGAGATCCATAATGGGCACGCATTATCTTTTTTCTTGTGATCTGTATTTTAAATTACATTTAACATGTGTTGTTTAGATAATAATGTTTGTAAATCAAAAGACATATCTTATGATTTAATGAGAAAAAAAGTTTTCTTGTTATACAGAAGATTTGCTAAGGATGTTTTTTTTTTTGTAAAATAAATCATATAAAATTATTCTGCTTACCGGAATCCTTATCAAATGTGTTATCTCTCAATGCACACTCCAGCCATCTTCTAGGTCCAAAATATTGTCTGTCTCTCCATCTGGAGAAGGTTTCTCTGTCTCTTTCAGAATTATTTGCTGAATTTGCAGCTGGTGCATCTCTGTCTGGTATACGATTGCGGCTGCTGCTACCACGGCTATTAAGGAAGCTTGTTTGAGCAAAGTCAAACATTTTCAAACAAAAGTTAGTGAAAAAAGCCAAACAAACAAAAAACAAAAGTATGGTTGGACAAAAAAGATTAACAAAAAATGTTACAGATGCAGATAGAAGTAAAGAAACAGTTTAATTTATAACTAACTACATATATAAAAATAAAATAATATTAATAATTCTCCATTAGTTCTTAAAATCGAGATAATTTTGAAGCTTGAAGATAGATCTGATTGAAAAAATTAGAAATAGGATTAATTTACAAGTAGCCTGCATGCAAAAAGTTTCCAATCTAATGAACTCAAAATATTATGTTCAATCATAATACACAAATTTTATAATAGTTCCTGTGTAAATATTTTGAGCACTAAATTTGAGTATCTTACTTTCTAATTCCGGAATAACCAAACATATCCTCAGAAAACATAGCATCAGCGTCAATAATAACAGAATGATCTGGATGAAAACCACCATCGAGTAAGGATATTAGATCTTCAGGAACATATGAATCTGTCGCATCATCTCCCTCTTCTCCTTCCTCATCATCCCGAGAGAGGAGATTATTAACAGCGAGATTAACATCTAAATTAGTTCTCTAAATAATAAAATCCAAATTATAGAAATATAAAATGTTTTATTACTTTTAGTTTAGTTTATTCACCTGTAGTTCTCTTATTATCAAGTTTCTACTTTTCCCTTGAAGCACTACTTGTGCTTGTGAAACTAGCTCTTCTGGTACATAAGGAGCTGGTACAGTTACCATTGGGCGACCACTGCTAGATGAACTAGTGCCTATTATAACCGGAGCTCCTCTGCTACCTATTAAAAAGTATTTGGGAGTCAAATTTAAAAACTTTAAAAAATATTGTTCCCTACTTTTTGAAGCATGAAATTAGAAAGAAATATAAAACACAGTAGACTGAATCACCTAGACTCATGTCTCAACACCACTAAGATTCCAAGTATTGGTATAAATTGTAGTAAACAAATTGTTTGAAAATCATGTCATAATGTAACCATTCGACCCTTTTTCTATTGAACTTGTTTGGGATTGATGAAGTTTAAAAATCAAATTTTCTATTAGCAGTTGTGTAAATTAAATATAATTTTCTTACCGCTATTGCTACCACCCCTAATAGCAGTATTAGATCTCATTATTCTGGCTCTAGTTCTAATACCCCTTCCTCCTGTAGGTTTGTTACCTCCATTACCTCCTGTGCCGCCTCCACCATTCGCTCCTGCTCCACCTGAACTGCGTGTCGTCCAAGACCTCAAATTTTTTTTTCAAATAGTAATTTAAATATTAAATAAAGTCCCTTCTACTTACTTTTTCTCATTTTTACTTAAATCCAATCTGTCAGATAGTACATTATAAGATACTCTACATATTCTGCCATCATCTAATAGTAAAGCTATATAGGAAGGTGCCAAGCAAATACGTTTAATGCCAGTACGTAAATTTGATAATCCTGGATGAATATTTTGTCCTAATCTGTTTATTCTATCTGCTACTTCTTTTAATCTAGAACAGATATGAATGTGACCGTTTATTATAATCAGCGTCAGATTTAAGGAGGGTCTAGGGGGGGAGGGCTGGAGGTGCAGGCTCCAAGCACGTAGGGAACCTTCAAAATTTGCATTTTTTTCAAAAATTGTTTGGAAATGTTTTATTTGATCTAATTTTGATTTTCTTAAGTGGGCTCTGGGACGATTTAACCCTAGGCTCCCCTACTTCTTAATTTGACGCTGATTATAACTTAGGATTATAATCAAAATAATCCAAAGAAGCAGCCTTAGATATATATAAAAGTTGAAAATCAAACTAAAGGTTATAGGGTTTGGATCATAAAATATTAGCCTTTCAAACTTGAGTAATAATTAACTAACAATTAACAAAACTGAAACCTGTGAAACATAACCTAATCAATTCATCAAGGTGTGCATGTTTCAAAGCTTGACAATATTAAATACATAATATTTTTGACCCGTAATTACAAATATTTTTATCAATTTAACTATGTTTATAGATATCATCATAAGCAGATTTTACACTACCTAATATTTTTTGCCCATCTCAAATATCCAATTTTGTATTTAAAATTATATATAGATACGCCTCAATTAGAAACAACATCACATTCAAACCAATTTGCACTGGTATTACTGCAGTTTGATTGCAGCATATTCTGATCAAGTTATATCAAAATTTAATTCTCCCTGTACCATTACAAATAAAAAAAACCAAATGTTCCGAATTCAACTCAATTTTACAATGAAGAAAATTGCCAAAGAGGTCATTTTGATGTTTGGAAAGACAGAAAATAAGGGAGTGGTTCCATGGTGGAATGTCACAATCTACATTATAAAGAAATAGCAAAACCTTCCATGTCGAAAATGGTGGAAAATTCATTGAACCCTATACTTGCTATTTTCTGACCTTTACCTGTCATTAAATTGTTCCTCGCTCCCAGGTAGGGGGTGAACCACGTATTGTAAAGAAGTCATTTTAAACTAAACACTTTTCACTACTACAAATATTAATTATGATGCAGTAACAGTCTCTAAACACATTTTGAAGTTCACATGAAACTATCCGCCATCATGTTTAATGCTTGATTCAACTGAAGTAGCAGTTAGTCAACTGTCAATTCACCAGAGTGAAGCTAGGCAGGATAACTAACCACTAAAAACGAATTACTTAATGCAGAGCCGAACTGCTGTGCTTGAATCTATATGGTATAGATTGAAATTTTTAAATGACCCAAGTAAGTTTTGGGCTTTTGGGACCTAGTTAATAATTACAATATTGTCAGATATTATTAGATTTAAAAAAATTTATTGAGTCATTCAAGCGTTTCGAGTTTTGTTCAATTTTTTAAAAACAATCAATTATCAAAAAAATATGCAGGGTAATAGATTCAAACATCCAAAATAACTAATAACAAATTTCAAATTGCTAAATCCAAAATAGATCTATTCTTAATTATGTTTTGTTCGTACTCTTCGTTTTCGAGAATATTTGATGTTTCCTTTTTTGTTTCACTCTGTATAATAAGGCTTCTCAATTTTTGGGGGTAGCAAATAAAAATAAAAGTAAAACTGTAATAAAAATTTTCTATATGTGACTGCTTAGTTGTCTCCTTAAATTTCGGAACTTTGCTTAAACTGTACCGAAGATTTGATGCTTCCATAATATTTTTCTCTAAACTAAGACATTTGGTGGGTCATAACCCCCCCTTGAAATCGGGCCTGTGTATAATTACCATCATTGTGGATTAACTAAACATTTTTATACAAAATCTTGATATAAGAAGGTTATTTAAATCAATAGAATACATCTAACATGGTGCTAGTAAAAATTTATTCTAGAATATGTTAAACTTTTTTTTCTATTACTCTTGATTCACTCTATTTTTTATTTATTACGTAAGTCCTATTCTGCATAATAGCTTGTTCATTTCACCTGTTCAGATGGTAGGTTCATGCAAAAATATTGTACGGTCACAAAGCGTTTCAATTGATTTCCCCACCACATATTTTATCTTTTTCTACCTTTGGATATACAAATATATTTCTGTCTGACATAAAATCTATTCAGCTGTTTTCATTCTTATTGCACTAGTGCCAACTATACTGAACAAACAGTCCAATACTTGATGCCGTATAAGAATGATAGTAAAAGTTGGGTGTGTGTATATTAAACAATAAACAAAACTTATGTGTTTTTGGAATATTATAGAGAATCCATAATATGAATGTGAGTAAATAACGCGTTATTTAATAGACGTATTAATCCAACATGGATTGCAATCCACGAAAACTGAGATCAATGACCAAAGGGATTGGGTGGGCTGTCGGCATATATTTCTCGGAAAGCTAGGACATATGCAACATCTTCTGTTTCTGTTATTTTTATGCGTTCAACTGTAGTAGGTCAAGAAGTTTGTCTTGTATTGCACTAATTAATGTGGTAGCTTAGCTTTTTAGTTTGATGCATTACAGGTTGTCTTAATTAATATTTAGACCCATTTTGGTTGCATTTTAATAAAACCCACGCGAAATTTGTTGAAAGAAGCTAAGTCATTAAAACGATCTTAGATTATTCAATTTGACTGGTTTTAAGTAGCGACTGTAGGTGTTTGTTACTAGAAACAACGATTATACGATTGAATTAAACGGTAAAATTTATCAATTATTTATCTGTTTTAATATTTCTCCATATAGTAATTTGTTAATAAATTGTGATTATATTTTTAATGTAGAGCTCTAAAAACGATTTTGTGGAGAATTTTAGTGGTCGTATCTCTTAGACACGTGATGTTATTATTTATATGAGTATAAAGTATATAAATGAATAAATTTTCGTTGTTAATTTTAAACTATTCCTCTCTAAGTTCAGATTTATTTGCATATATATTGTTGATGAGCTAATTAGTAATGAAATAAATTAGAAATAATATTTTTTCAAAAAATGGACGTTATTTCCTTTTCAAACATTTACCTATTTAAAATAACAAATTTAGAAAACATCTTCCTAATTGATAATTGATGAACAAATTTAAAGTATAAGGTAACTTCTAGAATTAATTTGAATATAATTTTTTTATATTTATAAGTGATATTAATTTATATTCAATTTCACATAATTGCAAATACTAATGTATGAAATTTGTTTGATTTTTTACGAGGGTGGAGTGAAAATTAATTAAATGAAAGATCTGTCAAGGGTGAATTGAAAGAAGGTTTTTAAATGGTGGCAATTCTTATAGAACCATCACATATCTTTTGTTACATATTTGATAGTGCTTAAAATTTTGTTATATTTTGTATAAATTCCAATTTGTGTAGTTTCAAATCAGATTAGTATATTTGAAGTAATTTTTCTAAGTGAAATATCAGGTATCTTGATTTATATTTTTGGTATTTTGATTACATACTTTTTGCCATATTTTTAAGTGTTTTTCTTTTAAAACTAGCTGGTACTACATAATTCGAACACATTTTGAATTCAGTTCTATATTACCAATAGTTATGTAAATATTAACACATTGCTTTGGAATTGATTATGTTGTTATTATCATTCAGTTTATTTTAAAATATTTTCCATTCATTATATTTTTACAGATATGCACAATAGTTTCATACTCTTATTCTGTCAACCATAGTAATTCATCAACCATAACATCAGAAATTATTAGAATTTGTAACTAAATAAACTTATTTGTGTCATTGTTAATTATATTTACAAGGCTCAAAAAATAAACAATCTAATTAATTGTTTTTCTTCAAGTTATAATTTTAGATTCGTCATACCAACATATCCAAGTTATATTCTTTTGCCACATTTTCCAACAAGTGTAGTGAATAAAATATTACCAAATAAAATAACTTGATTAGTAAAAATAAATCATATTGGACATTTTTCCTTATATGAGGCCCATTTTTTTCAACCTCCGATAAGCTATATATAAAAGACAAGTTTATATTAAACAATAATTTTATTACCAAAAGATTGGTACACTTATGCTAACTTTTCGACATAAACACCGAAGAGATGAGACATTTGTCATATCTGTGAACGAGCTTTTCAATACCCTCTTCAAAGAAAGTTGCCCTCAATGAATTCAAGTGAAGTACAAAACAGACCTTGAAACTTCTGAAAATTTCATAGACAAAGCAGTAATGGTAAATTTGCCGTTTTCTTGAACAGTTCTGTCAACTCGTTGAACAAGGTCATTTGAAACGACAGATTTGCCTCTTTGGTCTCCTTCATCATGCACATCATTACTGCCATCTTTAAACTTTCGACACCATCACTCATGAAGTTTTCCCGGAATCATACTTCGCAATTGGCGGGAGCATTAATAATGGCGGGCATGTTTATGTGGCAGTAGCACAACGCCGACTGACGCCTGAATGTCAACAATGGCGGAGTGTGTAGTGCGAGAGCTTCGCAGCTATCACTATTGCAGGTGACTGTAATAGTGATAGCTATAACCCATTAATTTTTTTTTGAATCCATTTATTTACAATGATATAAGTACACTACCCTCAAAAGTTTTCGTGCGATGATTTTCTATGTTTTTCGACGTGGATTGAATCAACAGCAGTATGCAGATCAATTCGCTTCGTCTTTTGGTGAAGAAGTACCATTTCGATCCGTCTTGTTTTCCGAATGCAATTGTAGTCGCATTTCGCTACAAGAAATTTCGTGAAGGTCGTCCAAAATAGATAGTTTTGTCAGAAAGCATACTTGGGCATTGGTTCTACTCGCATACATGCAATATTACATGAACATTTGGCTACCAAAAATATTTATTCACATTGGATAACACAATTTGACAATCGCTTAAAAAAAGATGCGAAGAAATACTGAAAAAATTCAATCGCGGTGCTCCAAAAGACGTCTATAAGATCGTGAGAGGTGACGAATAATGGATCGACTGAAAGTGCGCGTGCTATAAGACATAGTAGGCATTTCAAAAAGCGCAGTACAGTGCATATTTACTGAAAATTTAGACGTGAAAAGCTATGGGCAAGATGGTTACCACGTTTAGTCACAAATAGAACAAAAACAGCGTCGTGAAGATGTTTCCATCGAGTGTTTGGCAATGTTTCACAGAAATAAAACTGAACTTTTGTGCTATGGATAAAACGTTGGTACATAAGTTCATACCCGAAACAAAAGAATAATCAAAATAATGGGAGAACATGCTCCAAAGAAGGTAAAGACCGTTCCATCTGCAGGCAAGGTCATGGCGTTGGTTTTTTGGGATGCGCGTGGAATTATTTTTATTGACTACCTTGAAATAGGAAAAAATATCAACGGCGAGATGCGAACTTATTATAACGTTTGAACGAAGAAATCAAGCAAAAACGGCCGCATTTGACTAAGAAGAAAGTGTTGTTTCAGCAAGACAACGCACCAGCTCCACATCCGTTATTAAAATGGCCAAAATTAATGAATTAAAGTGAGAACTGCTACCCTATTCGCCAGATTTATTCCCTTCTGATTATTTTCTAATCCCACACTTGAAAAAATGGCTCTACAACGAATCGTGGATCTATATAAATTCGAAACTAAATAACAATCGACTGAGCGAATCTTTCAAGTCAAGCCAAATACAACAAAAGTTGTTCGGGCACGAAGCACTACCAAGCAAATGGACGCCTGGTTTTTCGGAATAACCGGACATGTCGCCACCGTTCCATTAGAGCAACGTAGAAGTCATTTTTGAATTGTTTGTATACCAAAAGTGTTTGAAAAAATTAAGAAAACCAATCGCAGAAGACACCACGACAATGAGATCTCTCACACATCAGTTCAAAGACGTTTT
Organism: Diorhabda carinulata; assembly: GCF_026250575.1. Lineage (NCBI taxonomy): Eukaryota > Metazoa > Arthropoda > Insecta > Coleoptera > Chrysomelidae > Diorhabda > Diorhabda carinulata. The sequence continues at coordinate 18,321,488 of NC_079472.1, forward strand.
TGAACAGTCAAAACATCGAATTGATGAGTCATCCGCCGTACAGTTTCCATTTAGCACCCAATGATTTCTTCTTTTTCCCGCAGATCAAAAATAAATGGAGAGGTCAACGTTTTTCTACATCTGAAGAAGCGGTTGATGCGCTCAAATCACATATTTGGGAGACCTCAATCGGAATGGAAAAAATACGACAATTAATTCAAATGTATATTGATCTAAATGAAGAATATTTTGATTAACAATAAATCCGTATCCAATTATAAATATTTGTTTTATTTTATTTATTTATTTATTTCGAAACTCATTTAGCAACCCTCGTACAATGTTTAATAATGCCAATAGTAGTTGATGTTGGGCAGTTATCATTAATATCGTTGAAAGTGACTTGAAAAGAACAATATTAGTAACAAAATGATTACCTACAACTAACTTTTTTGTTCTATACTTCTGATAACAAATGTACGTACAATTCTTTGTCTAATGCAATAATTATAACAAGAAAAAATATTGGATTTCAAGGTTATGAGGTAACCTTATATTTTCAATGAACAAATGTTTGAGTTATTTATGCATTTTTAATATAAAATATTAAATAAATCATGTGTACTTGGTATAGATATTGACCTTCTACATAGTTCAATATTTATAGGTCAAATAATTTTAGATAATGTTTAATTATTATGTAAAAAGGCGAGAGTTTCAAAGGGATCAATCTTTTTAATTAAAATGTTCATCATAACGGTACAAACAAGTTTTTAGTAAACATAATATCAACATTATCAATTTATTGTGTAAGTAGGTCCAGCAAACAATTTAAAAATATTATATAACAAAATTTATTACATATATATGTTTGACTTACCAACATATGTTCTTCAAATTTGTTATGTAAATTTTAATAATTTGGTAATATAATGTTTAAAATCATCAATTAACACTTTTTAAGATCACTTTGTAGGTATATGTGGAATTTATATTGTCACAAATGTTTATCATCGTCTTTTTTTGTTAAAAGTTTGATAGATATATGTTTATTATTTAAATTTTCGTTGTCTTCTAAAATGAATCAAATATCTAAAGATATGTATTTAGTTAATTCAGTTTTTTGTCATGGGAATTATGTCCTATTATAAATTTTCAAGATTCTATAAATATATAAAACTTACTCTGTGGATAATTATTTTTTAATAGACAAGAATACTTAAATCGAAAATTAGGCTGAAGTAAGGAAATTTCGAGTGTTGTAGACCTTGACTATCGATAATGATACTTGAAAGTATTCAAAAAATGGTAATTAATCATGACTTTTAAATTTTTTTGATATTTAATATCTGAATATAGTAATTTACATGAAAAAGTGATCATATATAACTTCATAAAGATGCAATTAATTTGTGGATTAAAGTTGAAAACTATACGAGGATGTTCTCACACAGCCTTGGATTTAGGGAGGGTCTAGCGGGGGCTGAAGCCCCCGGCTCGAGCACGTAGGGGCCCCGCAAAATTACTAATTTGATCAATTATCAATCAAAATTATTATTTTTTCCAAATATTGTTTGGAAATTTGAATGAAATGAATGAAGTAGTATAATTTGATCCACACACTAGTTTTTTACTCTATATCATAATTTTTGATTTCCTTAAGTGGGGCCCGGCTCGATTTTAGCCTCAGGCCCCACTACTTCTTAATCCAGCTCTGGTCCAACAAAGAAAACACTAAAATTTTGGAAAAAGACATATTTATTTTTCATCGTAATATCCATTTAGCTCCATACACTTTTCCCTGCAATGTTCAATACGTTCCCTTTTTATGATAAGAATGGCCAAGGTTCTCAAACTAGCCAATTATTGCCGATATCACTTCTTCATTTTTGGAAAACCTTTGACCACCGAGCTCGTATAGTCGTGGTTTTCCTAATTTTTTCTAACACTTTTGGTATACAAACAATTCAGAATTGACCGTTCTACGTTGCTCTAATGGAACAGTGACGACATGTCCGGTTATTCCGAAAAACCAGGCGTCCATTTGCTTGGTAGTGCTTCGTGCCCGAACAACTTTTATTGTATTTGGCTCGTCTTGAAAGATCCACAGTCGATTGTTATTTATATAGATCCACGATTCGTTGTAGAGCCATTTTTTCAAGTGTGGGAATAGAAAATAATCAGAAGGGAATAAATCTGGCGAATAGGGTAGCAATTCTAACTTTAATTCATTAAATTTAATTAATTTCAATAACGTATGTGGAGCTGGTGCGTTGTATTGTTGAAACAACACTTTGTTCTTAGTCAAATTCGGCTGTTTTTGCTTGATTTCTTCGCTTAAACGTTATAATAAGTTCGCCGTTGATATTTTTTCCTATTTCAAGAAATTTCAAGGTAGTCAATGAAATAATCCCACGCGCATTCTAATAAACCGGCGCCATGACCTTGTCTGCAAATGGAACGGTTTTTGTCTTCTTTGGAGCCGGTTCTCCCATTATTTTGATTATTCTTTTGTTTCGGGTTTGAAGTTATGGATCCAAGTTTCATCCATAGCGCAAAATTTCAGTTTTATTTCTGTAAAATATTGCCAAACACTCGATATAAACATCTTCACGACACTGTTTATATTCCATTGTAAGCAAACGTGGTAACCATCTTGTGCATAGCTTTTCACGTCCAAATTTTTAGTAAATATGCGATGTACCGCACTTTTTGAATTGCCTACTATGTCTTATAGCTCCCGCACTTCCAGTCGACGATTATCCATTGTCGCTTTGTGGATTTTCTTCTACATTTCTGGAATTGTCACCTCAGTTGGTCAACCACTGTCATTCTGATCTTCGCAGGTCGTACGGCCTTGTTTAAACTTTTCTACCCAATATTTTACTATCGATAACGAAGGACCAGTCTCACTGAAAACTTTCACTATTGATGGCTGCCAAACAAATTCTAAACAACGTGGCGTCTTCAAACTTATTGTGTACTCTCTAATACAGTGGTATTTTTCAAGCAACTACCTCCATCTCTAGGTCACGCTAGGTACTTTTGGGACCATCCTAGCTCAAGGAAATATTTTCTTAAAATTTCAAGGGAAAGAAATTTTCCTAATATAGACTTTAGATTGATTTGCAAAATTTATTTTGACTTCAGTATATATTTTTCTGCATTTTTCACTATTTCAACATATTCAGTGACATAGAAGCCCAAACACTTGGAAAAATGAGTTTATTTTGCTAATATTTGGTGTGGAGACAAAAAATCTTTACAAATTGTTTGTTTTAATTCAATTATTTGCACTTAACTCTATGAAACTTTTTTTACTGCACCATAATTACATTTTATATATCTGAATCAGCACCCAGTCGGCTCGCTTTCCTAATTTTTGTTTTTAAATGTTACATTAAATCATGAAATACTGAATTTGGCATTTGCCGGAGTTTGCTGAAAATTCTATTTCTTAATTCTTGCCATGATGTAAAGACTACAAGGTGTGCTATAGCGCACCAGCTGGGAAGCAGCCAATGAGAATACGCTCCCAAAACGACGCGCCAATTTGGGAGCGAATTCTCATTAGCTCTTGAGAGATGCGCAGAACGAGTTGAAAATGAGCCCTCGGGAAGAACACACCTTGTAGTCTTTACATCATGATTCTTGCCACCTTCAGAATATACGTTTCGTTTCAAATATCCCCAAAAACGTTCAATTTGCCCAGTTTGCAAAAGCTCCCACAACGTCCTTTGCATAATGAGCAATTGTCATAACTAGCCAAAACAAAAAATTTTCTTCAGGATGCTTTTTTCCTTCTTGAACTGCATTAATCTGGATCTAACATACTCTTTTTAGTATATTTTCGCCGTTACAAACTTGCTGGAGAACGACCACGAGAAGATATCGCCAACAATACCAACACTTTCCAGTTGAACTTCTTGTGTCTTTTGAAATACACTTCTTCGCCTTTCTGACAATAATAAATTAGATTTTGAATTGTCCTTAAGTGAGGAATCAGATGAGGTTCTAATATGTACCGATATACATTCACACTGTCTTTGATGAAGTCTTACCTTGTGTCTTATCCAATGCTACTCCAAACGTTTTACATATGACTATATTTCAACGAAGAAGATTCCTGATTCCACAATAGTCGTTTCTGCCACCATCCAAATCGATTTCTTTGTTATTCCATAGTTTAAGGTATAAAACACTTCGCAATTAGAAGGATAATTTCGTGTTCTGCAAATCATTGGTATTGTTATTGTCGCTGAGAAACGATCTTTTAAACCTTAGGCAACGATCTAGACCTTTTGTTATTTTGCTCATTTGTTCTTTGACTCTGGATATTCGTGTTTGGTCTAAATGTATGAGAGCGGCTTCACCAAGATCTAAGAGTGTTGGAGGAAAGGTATCAGTTGATGGTATCGTCACATGTTTACTAATTCCTCAAAACATAACTGACATAATAGATATATTTTTTAGTAATATCATGAAACATTCCAAGATGGAGTCAAGAAGTTGAACTGTAATACTCAAACGAAGTTATAAAATATCCATTTCATTTACTCATATTCTAGAAGTAAACTAAATCCTATAATATATGATATATTTAATAAACAAAGTGTAGTTTTAGTGATACTTGATTTTATCAATTATTTCCTATAGGATTTCGTCAAACGATAATAACTCTGGACCTGCAGGCGGCTGTTTGCATTCGAAATGGACTCGAGTAGCAGTAATCGCGGTTCGACAGGCGCCTTATCTAGTACGGGTGGTAGTACCTCAGCAGGAATGCATCATTCGTTATCTACACCGGCGGGAGTAGATTGTGGAGGAAATCGAACGCCTCCAACGACGCCTAAAAAAGGCGGCAAGATGTTGGCTATTCGAGTACAAATGTTGGATGACACGATCACGATTTTCCAAGTTCAGGTTAGTAATAAATGTTTAAAGATTGATATCTTTAGTGTCTAGGTACCTTGAAAATCGGAAAAAGACGAGAAAAACCGGGGATTCGACGGGAATTTCCTAATAAACTGCAAATTTTCAATAATTTTGAGTCAGCCAACCAGGTATAGCAAGTTGGTGTTGGTGTAGCTCACAAACTTTAAAAGTCATGTCGAAAATCGCATCGTCCAATCGAAACAATTGAACCTCCTTCGTATGTGCACTTTCACGGACTGAAGGTAAACCTTCATTCTCTGAAGACGATAACTTGGTTATCGGAACGCGCGTCAGACAGTGTAATCGTGAGTGTTGGTGTAGTGGTTTAAACAGTATAACATTATGAAAGAAACAGTCCACTTTCTGGGTGATATCTACATGTATGCCAGGGACTTGGCTCAGAATATTTTCTGAAATTCTTCCTTTATTTTCTAATGAACTGTCAAAATGACCCTCGGTTGGATTTACATACTCCCTGTTACTTTATTTTCATAATGTCCGCTCCTTAGTCTTCCAGGAGAGACGCAGTCTGAATCAATGTCCTGTGTACACTTTGCTGGAAATTTTCCAATGGAATCCAATCGTGCTTCACAGCAGAAGGTCTAATATTTCTTTACTTTTTGAAGAGTTCAACAAGATTGACACCAGCAATATTTTCAGCAGTGACCACAAATTCGTGAATAAAGAGTGTTTTTTTCTGGAATTGTAATTTCAAAAAAGGTGTTCTTTATTTCATAATACATTAAAAATTTATCGTTAATTGAGTCGTACTTTTTCAAATAGAAATATTTCATCTTCGGCCTATTTTATAAATCTTTCTACATGCTCCTTTGTCAAAACCGTCTCCCCTTCCCTACACATAGTGTATTTCTTGAGATCGATAGTTTTGAGTTCAGATTTCAACATTGAATATGTAGTCCACAAAGTCGACGATTTTAAATTTTTAAAATAAGCAAATTTTGGTAAACCAAGGCCACTATCCACTGCAGCATTTTCAGACTCTCTTACTGGGATCGACAAACCCACCAATGGGCCCAGATCCCATTCTTGGTGTAGCCAAAACTGCTGTCATCACGTCTCTCAACAGCCTTTTCGCAAGACGGACTCGAAAGAGATGGATGGAGACGCCTGGCATGAGAAATATAGATGGACCCTTTCGTCTCTCACCAAACAACTGTTCCAACTAAATAGGCGCGAATTCAGTCTAGTGACCCGACTTCTAACCGAACACTGCCATCTAAGACGTCACCTTCACACCATGAGCATCACGGATGATCTGGAGTGTCGCTAGTACATGAAGGAGGACGAAACTGCAGATCACGTTCCCTGCACTCACACGAGCGAGGTTTAAACACCTACAACCTGCGAAAAAATTCTTCGTTCGTTTAAAAAAAATAAGGACCAATTATTCCCATTACACCCCTTTGCACACCAAACAGTAACTCGTTCGCAATGAAGTGGCGAAGTTCACACGGATTTTCACCACTCCAATAAAGCATGTTTTGTTTGTTGACGCAGCTCGAAATGTGAAAGTGAGCCTCGTCACTGAAAAAAACGACTGCATCTCGAGGCAGATTGTCAAGCAGCACTTCACATACATTTTGACGGGCAACTAAATCGCGTCCAGTCGATTCTTGCACAACAGCCAATTTATAGGGATGAAAATGAAGATCTTCATGGAGAATTCGCCGAACAGTGCTGTCAGAAATTCCCAAAGTAGCTGCATGTTTGCGAGCGGACCGCCGAGGAGAAAGCAGAATTGCCTGATTTCACTCTTTCTACATTTTCCAGAGTTCTGGTGGTTCTTTGATAACCAGGTGAGGTAACCAACGACAGAATTGGGAAAATTTCAAAACGAGTGCGGAAGGCACAATTGAGCGATTGTTAGAAAATTATCTCTCAGCAGCGAATGTCCGTTACTCTCTCGACCAGAGCATGATGGCAACTGTCTTGAGGGGGCACAAACTTGGGGACTTCCCCTTCCTGATGCTCCTCTACTCCCCCAAATCACCGCTCGGGAGGTTTTTCAAATAAGTAAGTTTCTCAGGCGCAACTTGTACTTGTATTTCTCAAAATAAATATTCATCATCATAAAAATGTAGTAAATTCACGAAATTTCAAACGGAAAATTGTGAAAACCACGCGAAAAGATTTTCACTTTTTATTATACACCTTGTTAAAGTCAAAGCTGTTTTTGATAGTATAAGTCACTAGTGAATTAAAACAAATCAAATCGGAAATGATTAAAGGGGAACGAACTCTACGATGAATATTTATAAATTTAAAAAAAATATATGAAATAGATAGGAAGTACCCCGACAATATCCTCTTAACTATTAATTATCTTTCTATCCGATGATGTAAACAGGTGAACAATGTTATATAAATAGATATGTATAAACTAAAGTACAAAAAGAGCGGAGTTCAACCATTTTACGATGTTTATACAGAAGGATACGCTTTGTTTTACTTTATAAGCGTATAAAAACAGTAGCGTAGATAAATATTTTATTATTTCACAATTTGTTTATAATAAAAAGTTATCTATTCACGAGTACTCGATTAAAAATTTTGTATAAAACATGCTGTTATTTAATAAAGATTTTTATACATTCAGGTATATATGTTGGCATTTTAGCTAATATCCAAGGATAATAGGCAGTTGCCTATTCTCCCGGAGTATTAGCTGAATGCCGGACAATAGATTATTCGTCGAAAAATTAACCAGCGTTTGTCCTTTCTTCTGGAACTTTAGCTAAAATTCGGTTGTCGATAAAGAAAAATTAATATCATCACGAGAAGAATCTTCTATGCAATCAGTTTTGGGAAGACAAGGGTTTAAAAAATGTGGATGCAAGCCTGCAAAAAATGTAAATCACAATGTCACCAAAACTCCACGTGTTGCAATAAACCTAACCTAACCTAACCAAGCCTCCACGTGTTGCAATAAACCTAACCTAACCTAACCAAGCCTCCACGTGTTGCAATAAATGATTGATTGATATATTTTTTTTTATCTTATTCTGTAAACCCAATAGTCTGTTATCCGAATTTTAGCTAAAATCCCAGGAGAATAAACAAACGCTGGGTCTTTTTTCGACGAATAATCTATTGTCCGGCATTTAGCTCATACTCCGGGAGAATAGGCATGTGTGGCACGCCATGAGCCAGCTGCGTATTATCCTGGGATACACTGGACAACATTTTAGGGTCCAAATCTATCAAAAATTTCAGTTCCCTAATTTTATATTCGTACTCCTATAGAATTCTACCGGGTAAGCAACAAAGGGATGAAAAAAAGAATTTGCCTCCAGAAACACGTGAAAATTTAGATCCACCGGTAGAAAACATAGAATTGAAAAAGCAAATTTTGTTAAAATTTATTCAATTAAATTTTATACACGATTATCGAATTCTTGAACAATTCTGCGTATTTTTTTCATTACAAGGCTTAGGGCCAAACCTCTCTGAGATGCCATGGCAACGACTCATCTTAGGCAAAGCGCCTGATCGGCTTCTCAAAGGACATCGGACTTTGGTAACGTCAAGTGGGACACGACGGGCCTATCTGAAGGTCTAAGTACTTAATGGCTTCTTGGCCGCCCACAATTAACTATGAAGTTATTTGGGGTTGGCAATAGCTACAACGTATTTGAAAAGTAACAAAGTGAATTTTTCAAAAATTTACCCAATTAAATGAAACTATATATACGATAATCGAATTTGAGCACCTAAGTTGGAATTTCTGGGACCGTTTGTGAGATTCATACTGAACACACTATTTATTTAAAGCACCACACCAACACTCACAATTATATTTCATTATACTGCAGATTCAAGGATAAAAATATAAGAAAATTGACCCTGAGAAACACATGGAAATTATACTGAAACACTGTTCACACTACCCCTAAATAAACACTCACAATTATACTGTCTTGACGCGCGTTTCGATAACCAAGTTATCATCTTCAGAAACTAAATCCTAATAACTTGACTTACCTGTTTCATACTGAATTTTTCCACGAATAAACCATCCCCCACGAAAATTAATTCCAGTGGGAAAACCTCAAGGAATAAAAGTGAAGATTCCCGCCAAGGAGGTTTTCCCGCTTGAATTAATTTCCGCGAGGGAAGGTTTAAACGCTAATTTCGTTATCGAAACGCGCGTCAAACAGTGTAATCGTGAGTGTTGGTGTAGTGATACTGTAAACAGTGTGTTCACTATGAAAATTCTCTTCGCTACGTATCCAAAGTACATATCCAAATAATTCGTAGATCATCGTGGTATGTGTAATTTGGTCATTATTCTGTAAATGGGCCTAAATTATTGGGAATATCCTTGAAATAGGGAAAAAATCATGTTGTTCTTAGATCCTGTAGCTTATATAGTGTCAGAATCATAAATTAGATAATCGAAATCAACGTTTTAAAAAAAATTTTTTTCGCCTTGGTACCAGTGCCGTTCCTAGTTGCATAACTGATGCAATTAAGTTCTAAAACTATCTTTGTCCAATAAAAAACGTAGCAGCTTAGTCTTTATTGGTTTATTGTACATAAATACATTTTACTACGACACTGACTATACTGGAACGTGTAATAAAAAATAATTCCTCTTTTTGTTATTATTTCCAAGTTTTTATTTCTTCAAATGAAGGGAAACAATAACAGAAAGTTGGGTTAAAATTCACACAAAAGAAACCCCTTATTTCTCATTATTATGTAAAAAGACTGGAATACAACTTTTGTCTTGTAAGAAGACATATTTCAGTGAAAACATTAGGAGATGTAAATTTTAATTTTCAATATAACTACCAATTTTTTGTATTTCAACTTAGCTGTGTTTGGTTTTCAATATTTTTCTTCGTTTCTTCGAGTTTACGTCCATTGAATTTCATGATTGAAATGTCTACCTCACAGTACGGCTGGAACAAACCACATTTCTCCCAAACGTAACCTTACGGTTTTAAATCTTCCACCCTAGTAGTTTTAAATCTAAAAGTTGAGTAACCGTCCCTTCCCTGCAAATTGGAAACTCGCTCGGGTTCAACCCATAAAAAATCCCTTCAACTACAGTCCATTTGCTTTAGTACCAGCCATTGCCAAGTTCAAGAAAAAAGTCGTTAACCAGCATCTTGAGATATCTCGACTCTGCTAACATTATCAACGACCATCAATACGACCTTTGTAAACATAAATCAACCGGGGATCTCCTGTTACCAACGTATGGACTGAAGCTATAGAGAAATATGGGAAATCCTGAGCATTCGCCCTGTAAGGCTTTTGAAAAGGCTTAACATGCCAACCTTCTCAATAAATTAATATCGCACTATTTGACATCTTCACTTATCGACTGGCTTAGTAGTTTCCTCAAAGACCGATCCATCCAGATCGCTATTGATAGACTCACCTCAGAAAGGGTTCAACGATGGTGCTCCGCAGGGAACTGCAAACCCGATCTATAGCCTTGTCGACGATAACACACTGATGGCGTCACCATCAATACAGATCTTGTTTGGATATAAAGAATCACTATTACCGTAAATTCGCTAGTTGGGTCTTGAGGTTTGTAGTTTATGTCCTGGCATAGTAACGCGGGCGATTTTACTAAGGTAGATTCACAAAAACTTGAAGCTGTCTTCAAGACCGAATAGCTTTACATTCCTCAACAGCTTCTAATCCTCCACAAGGCCCAGCTTCGTTCAACTTTGTTGCTTGGCTTCCAAGCATACCCTGAAAATGCTAGACTCGACACAGAAAAAGCCATTTGACTTAAAGCGATCCAGAGTTGACCACGGCAGAGCTGTCCAACATAATTCCACCTACAGCAGTATCTGCAAGATCTACTCGATGGGCAGACGTGGCTTATGAACGCCGAGTTCGCCAAGAACGTCAATTTATCGATACTCCTTTCTTTGGAGAAGAGCAAGCCTATGGAATCGGCTACCAAGGCACGGCTTTTCCGAAAATACAACATACAAAAGTTCGAGATCAATCCGCAGGCATCTTCATACGGCATGCTACTCGATCGTGATAGAGTTCATTCTCTTAAGCTTGTTTTTTAGATAAAAAACTAATTTGTGTTATAAATATTTTTCTCGTTTTTCTATCCGCATTTTTTGGTCTTCTCGTTAATGTGTTAGTGGTACCACAGGTCACCGATACTATTAACGCTACTCGTATTTTTTTTATTATATATTAACTAACCAATTTATATAATTGATAAAAAACAAAGTTATTACTCATTAAAAATGAGTCATCAGTTTTCTTTAATTATTAATATGCACATACTTTTCAATTAATTATTTATAATAACTGTTTTAACCTAAATTTTTAAATTGATGTAATGCCGCTTGTGTGACTTAAAAAATCAAATCAGTGACGTGCAGCTAGAGCTATAAATTTGATGTAAACGATGTTGGTATAAAATTTCTTTATTTGAAAAATTGTCGATTGAAAAGATTAATTTTTGATATGTATAAAATAAATTAAATAATTGACACGTACTTGATAAATTATAATACTACAAATATTTTAGATCCGACTCTGACTGTGGTTACTGATCACTACTCTGCAACTTTTTATTGCATCGTCTCTATTTTTATGAAACAAAAAGATTTATTTTGAAAGCTCTATTTATTATTTCCTGTATACGTTAAGGAAATTAAAACCGATTTCCTCTATTAACTTTTCAGTAGTTTAATTACAAACAAATTTTCTTTAATTTCAATTCTAAACATAAATATCTTGTTTCAACTTTACAGTGTACTTTTATCACGTCTCTTAAGAATTTAGTCAAGGTAATGACTGATAAAAATCAGGCAAATCACATATGAGAATATTTTAGATGATATTATTCATTTTAGAAATTATTCAAGTACATAGTAAATAGATAGATTTAACTCAAAGCTATTTTCTGAAGCTCGCTGTCCAATTCCAGAGTACCAACGAACTCCCAGTATCTATACTGGCTTCAAGAAGTTTTTTTATCCAGTGCTAAAGCATTCTAGAATTCTTCTTGGATGCCTCATGGGACAATAATGTCCAGTAAGAGATCCAGTTATTCTTTTTGTTTAGATCCAAATATTTTTTGAATCTGAACTATTTGTTATTGGTTGGCTAAATTTAAACTGGGTCGATGATGGTGAACGTTTTGGTCGTCCAATTCAGCTGGTTACTCCAGAAAACATCAAAAAAGTCCACAAATTAGTTATATCTAATCGTAAATTTAAATTGCGTGAGATCGCTGAAGCCATAGAGATATCAGACAATTATGCATGACCATGAGAAAGGTTTTTTCAAAGTCTGTGCCGCATTTAGTCATATTCGATCAAAAAAACAACGTGTTGATGATTCACAGTAGTGTTTGACCATGTTTACACGTAATAAATCAGATTTTTTGCATCGATATGTGACAATGGATCCATCACTTACTCCGGAATCAAAACGATTATCATCTGAGTGGACTAGAGCCGGTCAACCACGTCCAAACGCACAATAGTCACCCGGGAAGGTTATGGCTTCAGTATTTTGGGATACGAATGAAATATCTATCTCCAAAAGGGAGAGACAATCAATAGCGAATACTGGATCGTTTAAATGCAAAAATCAAGGAAAAACGGCCTCTTATGTCGAAGAAAAAACAACTGTTTCACCAATAGAATGCACCGATTACAAGTCGATGTCAACGATGGTTTAATTGAAGGAATTACACTTTAAAATGCTTCCTCATCCACCGTATGTAGCTCCCAGTAACCATTGGCTATTCCCTGATCTCAAAAAAATGCTCGCCGGTAAGAAAATCAGCTAAAATGAAGAAGAAATTCCTGAAACTGAATCTTATTTTGAGGGAAAAGACAAATCCTTCTACAAGCACGGCATCGAGAAGTTGGAATGATTGTATTGCTTGATGTATAAAATAAATTTTTGCCAAGTCTTTCCCGAAGCCGTTAAATGTCGGTCTCTCAATACTGACAGCGTAATAAATCGATGGTCTACTACCGCTGTTGCCTTTGACCATCTTATCGTAGCTACCACTCTCCAGGGAACGCCGGAGTCCATGGTAGACTTCGCTACCCCAAGCGTTTCGGCAGTGTACAGTAAGCTCCGGCCTTCTCTGGCAAGGCATCAGCTCGGGCTATGTTAACATTTGAAAGAACGTTATTATTCTGGATCAAAAAAAAATGTTAAGAAAAGACTTGGTTATTAAATTAAAGATGTTTAAATGTGCGAAAATTTAATTACAGTTTAGAATAGTTCCGGTAAAGGTGAATCAAATCTGAGTTTTATCCAATTGTTTACTAATCCTGAAGGGATTAATTCAATGGACTTAGACCCTGTCTAATTAGAATACTCACAAAAACAAAAACCTTGCAGAAAATTAGCTTTTAATAAGAAAAATATGAAATATCTAGTTTTTTTTTGCTGTTGAGTGTATATGAGGTAGATGAACAGAACTAAATAGTTGCCCGATTTTGAAGAATTTAAATCTATTCATATTTTGAATAATTTTATGTTTCCGCATGTTGCCAAAATGAATATTTTGCTTCAGGCGAAAGCTGTTGGACGGGTATTATTTGAACAAGTTTGTAAGCAACTGCACCTTTTAGAAGCTGATTATTTCGGTTTGGAATATACTGATAACCATGGTACCAGGGTAAGTTTTGACTCACACACACACATACATCACCGATTAACATTATGTATAAACTCCTTATAAAATAGTATTGGTTGGATTTGCAAAAACCCATATCTCGTCAACTTGGTCTTTCATTGGTCGATCCACTTCTATATTTCTGCGTAAAATTTTATACTCCCGATCCAGCTCAGTTAGAAGAAGAATACACTCGATATTTATTCTGTCTTCAAGTCAAAAGAGACCTCTCTCAGGGAACAATGCAATGTAACGAAAATACAGGTGAAACGAAAGAACTTTCTTTTTAAATTTCTCGCTTATTTTTTCATTATTTCGTAGCTGCTCTTATGGCGAGTTACATAGTCCAAGCTGAATGTGGTGATTTTGTTGCTGAAGATTATCCTGATCATACATATTTGTCGAGCTACAAGTTCGTACCGCAACAAGATCATGAAATGGAAAGAAAAATTATGGAGAATCATAAAAAACACGCGTAAGCTCAATTATTTTATTGAAAATTTAATTTTAAATTTTGCAATACTTGTTTAGTAAGCTACATTTGAAAATATAGTGCATTCTAACTTTTTATTTTGTAAACGAACCATTTTCAAATATTCTGATTCCAGTTACGATGATAACTTTATATTTCAGTGGACAATCGCCAGCTGAAGCGGATTTAAATCTTCTCGAAACGGCACGGAGGTGCGAATATTACGGTATGAAACTACATCCAGCTAAAGATCACGAAAACACACTTTTACACCTATCCGTTGCTCATATGGGTATAGTAGTGTTTCAAAATAATACTAAAATCAATACGTTTTCATGGGCGAAAATAAGAAAAATATCCTTCAAGAGGAAAAGATTTCTCATTAAGTTACATCCTGAAGGATACGTAAGTAAAAATATGGTAAGCTTAAATTTCCCTATTAACAGAATTAACAATCCCGCATCATCTATTCAGATTTTTCCATCTCATTAACACATTTTAATACTTGGAAACACGTTTCAGGTAACAATTATATTTTTTTAAAATTAATTTAATATTTTCCTTTGTACTAATATCTTCAAATATTCTAAATCGTACGACTTTATAGCTCTTGTTGGGAATATCTTGATATGTCTGTCTTTTTGTCATCCTTTTTGACATTTGTCTTTCTATAAAGATGTAGATTGTAGTTTACGTTGCACTGCAACCTCAAGGTTTACTATACACCCCTATCGATGTGTATTCGTAATCTGTGCTGGGTTAATGGAGGTTAGATCGGTTCTCCTACAGGTTTCCGTTCCCAATAATTTTTTGTGTATGCTTGGTGTGAGGTAATATAGAACTAGGTGAACCGAAATATCTTCCTCCTCCCTATAAAATCTCCTTTTGTCAGTTTCTATTAGAACTTATCTCATCAGGTGCTTCCCAATGAGGTGGTGAAGTTTGGTTTCATTAAGAACTGAATACTTTTTGATATTTGTGTTACTACGAAGATGTTTACATTGAACTGAAACCTCAAAGTTTACTATAAAACCCTATCAGATGTGTTTTCGTAATCTACAGTTCGCCTCCTTCTGTTCCAGAGTACTTATGACCTCCAGTAACTGTTAATAGGAGGTTAGATCTTCTCTCCTACAGGTTTCTGTTCCCAATAATTTTTTGTATATGCTTGGTGTGAGGTAATATAGTTCTAGGTGAAACGAAATATCTTTCTCCTCCTCATAGAATCTCTTTTTCTCATCAGGTGCTTCCCATTGAGGTGGTGAAGTTTGGTTTCATTAAGAACTGAATACTTTTTTATATTTGTGTTACTACGAAAATGTTTACATTGAACTGTAACCTCAAAGTTTACTATATACCCCTATCAGAGGTGTTTTTGTAATCTACAGTTCTCCTCCTTCTGTTCCAAAGTTCTTATGACCTCCAGTACCTGTTAATAGGAGGTTAGATTGTCTCTCCTACAGGTTTCAGTTCCCAATAATTTTTCGTGTATGCTTGGTATGAGGTAATATAGAACTAGGTGAATCGAAATATCTTCCTCTACCCAATAGAATCTATATTTGTCAGTTTCTATAAAAACTTCTCTCATCAGGTGTTTACCAGCGAAGTGGTGAAGTTCCAAAAATGCTTTTTGGATTTATCCAGTCGAGGGAGGAAATGCCAGAGAGTTATTTTGATTTGATTTTCTCTTTCTTCGGAAACTCTTTTAGGAACATTTTTCTGCATCGCACAAAATCTTTGGATCAATAAAAAGCGTTTGTGCTTCTTTTTTGATCATAGTATAGGTCTCATGATTTGTTTTGGTTCATAATTGACCAAGAACGAAAATTAAATTCTTATACTTGTCTCAGATGAATTAATAAAAAGGGAACTCAGTACTTTGATACTCATTTAATTATCAGAAGTGCTGTGTCATATTTATTTTGAGGTTCATTCCCTAACGTCTTTTAGTATCAAGTATTTTTATCTGCAAGGCGTTTAAACAGGAACCTAGAGATAATAAGTATTTGGTATAAGCCCCAAATACCTCAGTGCGGGTTTCTGCAGTGGATAAATCTACCATTAAAAAGTATTTCTCTCTCTTTCAGTCGTTCGTCCTAGCAAGGTGGTGAAGTTCTTTTTGATACTTATTTTTTAAATTATTTTATCATGATGAAATAATTGAAAAATTTAGTTAAACAGAACCAGGCTTTTGATAATCACATTTTTTGTACCTTCTCTATATATTTTGATCTGTCTGTTACCAAATGAAGGGGTGTGTGACCTTGAGTGCTCTGGTTGGAGGTGTTTTCATAGCACTAATCATTAAAGTGATTCATTTCCAAAAAATTCCTTTTTTTCGGTGCTTAAGCAAAATATTAATCTACATATAGAAAAAAAATTCTTGCTCAACAAGATTTTGAGCTCTTAATATCAATTTTAATTATTTATAGTTTAAATATAAAGTTTTACCATTTACAATTTTTTTACATGCATTTTAAATGATAAAACTTTATATTTAAATTTTAAGTACTTAAAATTTATATTAAGAGCTGAAACTTGGTGATAATTTTTTTTCTATATGTAGATTAATATTTTGCTTTAGCACTGAAAACAATTTTTATCCGAAACGAATCACCATATTAGTCATGCATGTATGGCTTTTATGTTACCATAAATATAGTAATGAGCCCTTTGTACAGACTACAATCTAGTACCCTTTATCAATTCTAGCACAAATTCCAGAACATTATTTAATTGCAAATAGTTAAAATTGTTAATAGATGTAGTTTTTAAAGATGTACTAGTTATATTTGTCTATTATTTCTTTTCACATTACCTAAAATATTCGGGGAATCAGTTTTTGACCATTTATTGAAAATACTGTTAATTATATGTTTTATCATTTTTTTCAGGGTTATTATAGAGATATGGTTGACTTTTTCTTCGAAGGCAGAAACGAATGTAAAAATTTTTGGAAAAAGTGTGTAGAAAACCATGGATTCTTTCGATGTGCTTCCGTTAAACATGTATCGAGGCATAAAACTAGAGTCTTGTCGAGAGGAAGTTCATTTAGGTAATCAACCCATGAGAGTCCAAATAATTTTTCGGTTTTTACCAACATCAACTAGTTTTTTTACCACCTTTAACAAAAAGGCCGCGTCTGCAAAAAATGTGAAAAACATGGAACATGTATTTGTGTTCAAATAAATACAAAATTACAAAAGTATGAATATTTGTTTCTGGAGAATTTGTACTTGAAGTTGTAGTTCCGTCAACCTGTTGACAAACAGCTGTTCGACCACTATCTGAAACTTGCCATGAATAGAGAAGACGTTATACACATCCAAGTGAATGTATACGCTGCCATCTATCCAATATTTTCCTAAGCTTTTTTTGAAATTCGAGCGGTAAAATTGTATAAAATTGTATATTTACTGTGGCCATTTGTATATACTAGTCCTTGAGGAGTTAATATTTTTTGTCATTTATTTCTAGTTCTTTTTTATTATTCCTCTTACACCAGAGATAAATCACAGAAGAGATCAATGAATCTGAAATAAGTACAAAATATAGGGAGTAGCTATAATAAGATTTCCAGCATGAAAAATAGCTTATGCAATAGAAAATCATTAGAAAATATTCAAAATTCAATAATCTTTCAATTATATTAAAATTTTGTTATTTCAGGTATAGTGGTAAAACACAAAAACAAATAATAGAATTTGTTAGAGATAATTATGTGAAACGTCAAACATTCCAAAGGTAAGTACAATATTTTTTGTGGCATGACCTCGATTTTATTTTTTTTTTTTTATTTGACGATTACACTGAGAACACTATTACATAATTACATTCACACTCATACACGTTATTACTGAAATAAGTATTGCCTATTATATCCCCATTTGAAGTAGTTGTATATAAAATTTTTATAAAAAGTTTCGTATTGTACCAGATTGTTGATACCATTACAAATATTTTGACAAAATTGCTTTCAATTAAACTTAAATCATCTTTGGAATATCTGAATTATGCTAATTATATTCAGTTTCGAAATATCCTTAACCCTATGTTTAGTATACACCCATTTAATTGAGATGTTGTACTTCAGAAAGACATTTTTGGGACACACATGGAAAACTTATGGAACAAAAACATAGAAATGAAAATATATGAATAATAAGCAGTACAATGGCAACATTGAAAGAATTAGAAGTAGTGTTGTCAGATGAGGCAGTGATCTGGGGCACTGAAAGTATTGATATGTAAAACCGATGCTATAAATCTTTCACATCCATATACTATTGGAAACCGTGTAGGAAAAAAATATTGCTAAAAATGTTTAGACAAGGAATAAAACGAACTTTTCCTGAAAAAGTAATCAAATCCGGAGCATGCCTCAAGATGAAATACCGAGCCATGAAAACATGGTGTACTAGAAGTGATTCTAAATCCCCCATATATGATTGGAAAACGTGACAGAAAAACCTAGCTTAGAATTTTCAGAGGAGCCACCAGGGGTAAACTGAACCTTCTTTGAAAAAGTGATCAAATCTGGAGCATGCCTCATGATTAAATACCGAGCCATGAGAACATGCCCAACAGCTGTACTAGAAGTGATTCTAAATCTTCCATATACGATTGGAAAGCGTGGCAGGAAAACCTCACTCAGAATTTTCAGTGGAGGAGCCACCAAGAATAAACCGAACGAAAAAAAAGTCTTTTTCAATCAGAAATATATGTAAGTAAAAAATATGTCCAATACAACTCAAAGAAGATTTATCACAAACGGGAGATTGTTCAATAACAAACAGAAGCTTATAGTTCCAAAAATAAGCAAATGATCATCTTAATGGTTTCTGGGACACACTGGATCGAAAGGAAATGAAGTAGCAGACAGACTTGTTAAAGTCTTGTTAAATCAGTTACTAGAAAAATCTGTAAGGGTTGTAACAGGTAAAAATACTCTTGATTGTCTCAATCAAAGTAAGAACAAATCTAGTCCAGTAGGGGTATTTTCGTCTCAGAGAACACCTGAAGATGCAAGGTCTAGCAGGGAATAATACGTAGAGGTGAAAACTTTTATCAATATTCCCTCGAAGTGTTTAAAATAGAAGATGTAGATCTTTGGTAGCTAAAGCCATTCCATATTCCAAATTTTCTAAAAGAAGATCAGGTATAAACACTGTGCCTCAGCAAGAAGAGGAGACCCAGATTCACCAGATTCGATAGTACTGGTTTTGGTAACAAGTATCATCATATTGTTGATCAACAATAAGATGAATAAATACAACAAAACGAAAAAATAATGAAAACAAAAGAAAAAAATAACAACTGATAAGATGATAGTTGCTACCAAGGCAAGTACTATAGATGTACTGTACCCATAGCTTTTCATGAGGCTTGATTTTGGTTTATATTTCTTCTTAATCCACCAATTCTACTCAACCTTGTATTCCTTCTTCATTTTATTCCATTCGCTTTTTTGTGTTCCATATATTCCTAGTAATAAACCAATCGACTCTATAGCAACCCTTCGTAACAATTCTGTCATTTACATCCTCATCTATGTACCAACATTTTAGACCCCTAATTACTTAATATCTTGTCTAAGGTTTCAAAGTCTTTGCTCTAATACTCGACCATTCATCCGTTCTTACCCATCTGTGTGTGTTTGGTGGTACATACACTGCACCTCAAAGAATCTATTGCTGCGACACAGTGCTTATACCTGATCAATTAATCCTACTTTTTTTTAGAAAATTCAGAAAAATTCAGAATATGGAATGGCTTTAGCTATTATATTTTTTATTTCAAACACTCCAGGTGTATTACTATGGAGTTACGTACTGTCTCACACTTCGAAGTAATATGGATAGAGGTTTCCACCTCATAATTTTTATTTAGACTATAATTATCAGATTTTACTTATAACATTCTTTGAGAATCGAATCTGTTTCAAATCAAAGGATGAAAATTTGTTATTTGACATTTGTCAAAATATTTTCTTGATATATATCAACAATCTACAAGGCAGTAAATAGTTCGCTTTTCGCTTATAATTACTAAAAGTATTTTTTAAAACTCCCAGTAAAATCTTGTTAAAGTAAAATAGGTAGCTGAATTGTGGAGTGTGGAGCATGGTTGTTTTGTAGCATTTTAAAATTGGAAAATGCTGTTTTCCGACAGTTTATTTTTTATTTACATGTAGCTACTTTTAAAAGGGAAGGAGGAAGGGCTCGAAATTTTCTCTATAAAAAATAATGTCGTTTCTATATTTATTTTTCTAAGAAATACACTCGTGAGCAAAAAAAAGGACACCACTGCAATCTCAAGTTACTATTATTTATAAAAAGTTATCTACCTGATCCAATACTATCATTAGCAATCAATCATCAACCGATACACATCTTCGTTAACAACAAATAAGAATTCTACCTATAAATGGACACAACAAGTGATAAAGCTGCTCAAACGGTCACCCTATTGCGACAAGGCCAGAGTTAGCAAGAAGTGGACAGTACACCGAACCTGAATCAGTCTGCTGTTTCCAGAGTTTACCGTCGTTGCCAAGAGACCGCTTACCTTCATCGAAGATGCGTTCCAGAAGTAAAAGAAGCACATCCCATACAGATAACTGATTCATTAATTCTAATAAGAGCTCACAGAAACGCGAGTGGCTGGATAGTCAGAAGAAGACTAAAAGCAGCTAACCTTGAACCAAACAAGTCATCTACTGGTACCGATTTAACCCCAGCTCACCGTCTACGAGCAGAATGTATGGTAGCGATAGAACAGAAGGAGTCAACAAAAGACCTGAAGAAACGTGGCTTTTGGAGGAGAATTCTAAATAGTTTGAGCGCACATTTCAATGGAAGTAAAAACGAAAACCGATACATAGAAGTAATTTTTAGGGGATAACGACGTTCCCTCCGTTTCATCGGCGAAAACTTCATCCTAACTCTAAACAATGGTGGTCAACATATTGCAGGTTCCTTACGACAGTATTTACAGGATGGACTTAGATCTTTTCGAGCATTTATGAGATAAGTTCGGGCTAGAAAATCTACATCAGCCACGAAATCGGACCTCAAAACGGCGTTCACTGGAATAGCTGTTATTAATGCCATGGGGGAACACTAAATATTCATTAGTTAATTTGAAATACATTATTATTTTGACGAATTTAAGCTTGTATTTTCTTCATTGTTGATTCATAACCGTTGTTCATAGTTTAAGATTCCTTCCTTAATTGCTTTCAGATGATAAAATCGGAAAAAGAATGAAAGAAGCTTCAGATTTTTTTCTAGAGACTTTTGACCGCGATCGTGCTACTTGAGTCGATTTTTTGCTCACGAGTTTATATTTTTTTCCAGTATAACCAGATAGAATTTTTTTCTATTGTATTCGCTCTGTTTCCCAAAATACATTCACACGGAAATAATCATATAAAATTTGATTTAAATGAAAGGAAATTATGAAAAATAATTGAATCAATGGATATAAGGAAAAGCGCCACCACAAATTTCCTAAAAGTTATTTTATTATATGTATGAATGTAGATATTGAGGTATCATATACACTGGGTCCCACATTCTTGCTGCGATACTGCAGAACCCAGTGTACAACAAAAGCCTTTTAGATTCAGCAGATCTACCCTGGTTATAGTTTACAAGAAGATTATTTGCCTGTTTCAGTCCCTTTCTGTTGTCTCAATAATTGGTTTTGCTTCTATCTACCTTTTCCAGTGTTTTTTTTCCATTGGTCTGTAGCTGATACCACAGAAGGGTTCAGGTCCCATGAAAGGCTTGTCTGCTCCTGTTTTATCAAGCTTATCATCTCTTTTATTTCCCTTCACTCCATGTGTCCCGGAATCAATTGTAGGAAAATTTCATTTTTCTTGATTAGTCCGTTTAATATTTATAAGTAATCCCAAAGGGATTTGGATATGATATTAAAGCTAACTGCTTGGCTATCAGATAGATGGATAGTCCCCATCTAAATTGACCAGGACACATTTTTCAATTGCATACATTTTTGCTTGAAAAGTGCTTGGTAGGTGGCTAAGTCTATTAATTGAAGTTTTCAAATAGAGTGGGGGTCGATAACAAATTAATTTCTCCAAAAATCAACAGATGAATATTAAAAACATAACCGGCTAAATGGCATGTTATACACTGTTGATTCTAAAGTTTTTGTCACAGTACAATTGAAGCGATTCAATATTGACATTTGATTGTTTTATTTATTGATACATATAGAAACGACATTAATTATTAAAAAGATTCTACCGTGCTCCATATATCCAAATAATGAAAAGAAAAAAAGCAAATATCTTGTTAGAAATGTTAACTGTTAAGTGTGTAGAAATATTTATTAAGATATTTATTGAATTCCTCGTTCTCTTTTTTGGTTCTGCAGGTCGCAATCGTTCCGTCATTCTAGCGCACATTCGAGCGCCAGCAACATGCATTCGCATTCGACAACTGTCGGGAACAGCATTTCCGCGCATCCTCTGTTACCTCTCGCTGACAGCAATTTAAGCGGTATGTACTATTTCTTCTTGTTTCTATTGTAAAATATGTTCCTAACAATTAAATTACCGATCATCAACAGTTGAAATATTATTAATTGTTGGATTCCTAATAAATTTACAAAATTAGATTATTTTCCTGTCAGGTAGGCAACCAAAACAACAGATTCTAGTATATTCGCGATTGTGTGAGTACACATTTTAAAAATCAAATCTAAATAACTTAAGGAGGAGTTTGTAAAACAGTAAAAACACTTAAAAGTGGTAAAGCGACCGAAACTAGAGGAATCGTTCCGGAATTAATCGAATACGGATCCGGTTACTACGACATCTGTTATTAGAAGTAATAAATGGAAAATGTCAACAAGGATACATGACATCGCTTTTGAAAAAAGGAGATCGCAAACTATATGAAAACTATCGTGGGTTATGTGTCATGGTTTTAAGGGAAAGAATATACGGAAGAATACATGGAAACAGTATTGAACAACAGATACAAGATAAGAGAAGAACAGGTAGGATTCGCAGTAGGAAGATCTATGATAAATCACATCTGCACAATTCAACAACTAAAAAAGAAAAAGAATAAAAACAAAAATGTACACCTAGTATTTATAGACCCAAAGAAGGCTTATTATACGTTTTGTAACGACTGAAGGACATTTACAGGATGTTCCACATCAACTATTCCGTTCAGTACTTTCAAGGAAAACAACCTAAAACGTTGGAAAAAGAATGGAGAGGGGAATGGGAATTACAGGCAAAAGGAAACATCTTTATACGTTAAAATACCCCACTCAATCTTTAAAGAAATTGAGTTTTAGAAAGTTTAAATGAAACTCGGTACAATGTTAGTTCAAAGCCAATTCATTAAAAGTCTTAATGGATGCTAACCCCCACCAATTTCCCCAAACTACTATGAAGAGCCCAAGGTTACTATAAGAGGAGGTTTCGACTCGAAACTCCATAAACCTCCCCAACTCCGCTAAAACGACTCTGCCATTTTCTTTTCAACTTGGCACGATTATAATTCAAAGAAAGCCGTATTAGTGACAATATCTCAGAAGAACTGACCGAATCCCTCCTCTTATGGTACCCTTGGACTCTTTAGGTGCAGTTTTGGGGGGTTCGGGTTTCGTGCCCATTGAAACTTTCAATCAGTTTGCTTGAAACTGCCATCATGTCAAGTTTCAGAGCAATTAGTCCGAACCAGTTCGCTTCCTCCCAGGGTACCTTCGGACAATTTAGGGGTAGTTTTGACGAGGTAGAGGGGTTTAGGGTTGCGTTCCCATTGAATTTTTTGCTGACGACTAAGTAGTCATAGCACAGGATGAGGAGTATCTGGTATATATAGTGAGGAGTATGAGGAAGTAAAATAAATTCTTTTCAAGTGAAAAATAGAGTACCACTTTACGATTGAGCCAAATTTGAGTCACTGTTTGATTGCTCAAGAAACATCCCTTGGTTTTCCACGAGATGCTGATTGTAATCGAAATGGCAGTAGATTCTTCCAAGTTTCAGATGTTTAACCTACGGGACCTCTAAAAAATTCTATCGGAGGAACAATTAGAAAAAATGTGCTCAATGCCCAACGAGGGAATAATGATTTATGATGACTCGTGATGGTCAGACGTTTCACTATATATTCTGGGAATACTTTTTCTACGCAATATTAAATCAAATTAATTCAATTGTAGGGAACATGAGCTGTAGATATTGTTTCTTGCATTGGCCTGTTTGCTTGTAATAACTAATATGTATTTAAGATTTGGTATTTTAGTTTGTACCGTTTCTAACAGGTTTATATGTTCTGTAAGAGATAGCAGTAAATATTTGGTTGTAGTTAGAAAGCTTAATATTATTAATAGAACATTTGGTTTACCACCCACTTTTAATAAACAAGGTACCACTAGTTTTAGAAAAGATAATTTTGAAAATTTTAAATCATTTTAAATCATTTTAAATTTCATACAAAATGGTTATGAATCTATTGTATTGCCTTAAGCCTGAAGTGCTCCTCCAGTCAGACTCGATCTGATCCTTTGCCATCAGTGGAATTCGTTAATAATGTGACACCTCATAAGGCCACAGTATACCTTGGTGGACCGTAGCCACTTTAGAGATACTTCGTTCCTGTTAGCTAGTACCCCTAAAGTTTGTTTGCAATATCTTGAACGTGCACTCAATAAGTGAATAGTGCGGCTTCTATACGAACACTACTGAGCACAGATTACTTACCATCTCGAATGGGATGACTATGTCCATCATGCTGTGCATTAAGTCCATTGGTTTGTCACTGCTCCATAGAATTCCTCAGCGACCTATCAGATTTACTTTTTGTCTTAGCTTGTGAGCGTTGCTAACTAAATAAGTTGAAGAGGAGACAGGTTTAACATCCCTTCTAAGTCTATTATGGGGTTATTATTACCCTTGTAATATCCAGGCAGATCAGCGTTTTTATTTTTTGAAAAGATTTCCTTCTGGCAAATGGGACTAATATTTTACTAGGGTTGATCGAGAGTTTGTCATCAACCCTGCAGTGTTTAGTATCGTTTGCATCATGGCAAAGGTTATGTCTTCCTGCTTGCCCTTTACTATCACTACCAGATCATCTCCGTAGTCTAGGACTTTGAATCCAGCCTATACTGATCACACTGTTACTCTATCACTAGACCAACACTCACAATTACACTGTTTAACGCGCGTTTCGACAAGTTAAGATAACCACTTCAGAGACTGAAGATAAACTAAAACCTAATGACATGATTAACCTATTTTATTCCAAATTTTTCCACCAATAAACCTTCTCCCGCGAAAATTAATTCCAGCTGGAAAACGACCTTGGCAGCAATCGTCTCATTTATCCACTAAACTATAGAGTGGACTGTAAGAAATTTGTCTCACTTTATAGTTTAGTAGTATAAATGTGAAAATTCCCGCCAAGGAGGTTTTCCCGCTGGACTTAAAAACTACTTCCCTCCATCTAACCAAACTGACTGTTCGTGAAGAACAATATGACGATCGGAGGATCTCCGTCTATAATCGGCGCGAAGACGCAACAGCGCGAAAAGTGTCACTAAATTGAACTCACTCAAAATGTTGAGCTTCTTTTAACAAGAGACATAACAGTCTTTTTTGACTTTATCGTTTTGAAGGTATATTTGGGGTGAACCAAATAGATTTTTTGATATTAAGTGGTGTTACTACTTATTGAAATTAGTTTATTTGGATCCCAAATACAGACACCTAATACTAATGCGTCGTATATTCTTGAAACTAGTGGTATTACGTTTATTATATAGTCAGCGTCATCAATTGTAGTAACCAATGGAATGTACATATCGAGTGTTTGATAAATATCTAAAATTTATGTTAAAAAAATGTTATCATAAAACATAAACTTGAAATACTAGTTCCTCGCGATCCTCTACCTGTTTATCTGCAGGTGAAAACGTCAGTATTGAACCAGTACTATTTAAATACGTTATTTTGAAATTTTTGGCGAATTTTGTGAACTATTGACCAATATACCACAAGTTTTACCGCTACATAATATTTATAAGATTGTAGTTGTAAATGATACATCAACTCGAAACTCTAATAAGTCCGCAGTTAATTATGCGTACGCATAATAATTAGAGGCATATGACGAAAGTTATTGCTCTATGTGCCAGTATTAGCCAACTTTTTTCTAATTACTACATCTTCCTCTTTCATAGTTGATGTAAAAAATCGTATTCGATCTAAAATTTTGCACGAAATAAATTGATACGTAGTGCGGTCCATAAGTTCTTTGCCTGACAGAAAAAAATGTCATAAGTGAAAGAAAAACTGGAATTAGTTTCCAATGCATCCTCCCTTTTCACGCTTTTATACCACAATAAAAATATGATGCATCTTTAAAGTCAAAATATTCGTTGAGTGTCATCGTCGCTGTTAAATATTTTACTCAACCCTTAACTCGACCTTAAGCTTTTGCGAACAAAAAATAGTCTGACGGGGCCAGATTAGATCTTTATGGTACGTGCTCAAACTTTATGAACCTTTGTATGTACCTTGAAAAGCGAAACAGTGTGGACTGTAGCATTATCATGAGGCTGATTTGCCACACTTTTTTTATGAGGCAACTACCTTTGTAAATCAAAGTAATATGCCTCGTTCACGGTTGTATTCGATTCCTTAAAGTCAATCAAAAGGCACTGGTTCTCCGTTCCGATGCCATTCCATGGACTCTCTTAACTTACAACTGTTACAATCGATCGAATTACTTTCTCCCGGTCCTCGGAGCAAACTTTTAAAAATCGCTCATATCTTTTTACTCTATGCAGTTTTTGCACCGCTCAGAGAATTCTTCTTCTTGCATTAATTTTTGTCGTATATAAATGCTCGTATAGGATCCTTAAAAAACTTGTTTTTGGAAATACCGGTCTGTGCTACCACTTATTTTGTTTCTATGCGCTGATCACTTAACACAATTTCTTCTACTAATGAAATGTTTTCTGGAGTAGCCACCTTCACAAGACTTCTAGCACGTTTGTCATTTTCTAATGCTTCTAGACCAATTTTTAATTGTTGAAATTGATCCGTCACTGTTAACATTATTCATTCTGTTTTTGATTTGTGTGTTAATCTTTTTATAACGTCGCGAAACTCAATTCGACACATTTTTTAAAAGAAGTTTACCGAGTGGTTGTTCGAGCTCTATTATAATAAAATGGATCGATGCAGCAGGTTGAAACTTGTTAAGACTTGTCACTGATACGCGCATAAATATTATCATTCTATTTATTATATAAGACGAAGAAGTCATAAACCGCACTACGTATAAGATTTGTTCGTATTTAAATATTTATAAGAATTATTATTTATTATCAATGAATTATAAGGATGTGGCGAATCAAACACTCGGTATTAATGTATTTTGAATATGATGGAAATTTACTTCCGCAGTGGAAGTGTCCAAACTCTCGGCGTCGCTGGGTTCGATGGGGGCGGCGCATGCGGGGGTACTACAACCGGTTTCTCCGACGACGATATCAGCCTCTCACCACCTCGGCACAGTTATGTCCTGGAGCTCGGTCCCCGACACCAGGCCTTCCATTCTGGGACCCTCTCAGACGACGAGCTCTCCCGAGGAGTCTGCGACCACGAGCCCGCTTCATTCGAGACCCACTATTACCAGCTCGCCACTCGCCGTCCGCGCAGCTGTTCACAGAGCCGACACAGGTACCATTCGCATCCAAACTACTACCCCGACGCCCTCTAGTCATAATTTCGCTAACAATTATCCTTCTCAGACGCAGTCGCAAAATGATCTAGGTCACGAGATCATCGATACAATTCCCGATTATGATTATAAAACTGTTAGTGAACATCCGAAACGGCAAATTTGGCATCGTAGCGCTAGTTGTAAAGATCTTTACGATTTTAGCTTCGAAGAGACAGGTCAAGCTAAACGTAGAGCTCAGCCCCCGAAACCTCTCGAAAAAGCAGTTATAAGCTTCGAAGAGCGTAAGTTAGAGTCCCCGGTAACGCGATATGATGATAGGCCCGTTTATAGCGCTAGTTCCCGCGATAGTAGCTTAGAAATACACCAAGACATTATGGTGCCTGACGAAAAAGTTTATTCTAGTAGTTATCCAGGCACTACCTCGTATTCCCAAGAATCCGTCGAAGATCCCGGTAATTACGATCTTCGAGATTCACAAGACGACCTCTCCCACGACAGCTACGAACTTATAGAAAAATCCGACGACGATTACAGTACTTCGGGCGAATATAACAAGTACCGAAAACGTAAACCTTTCAACACTAGAAGCTGTAGTTTAGATTCTAATAATTATTTACCTTCGGACAGCGAATCTGAACAAGATAAAAGACAAAAATGTAAAAGTAGCAACGACGTACATCAAAATTTATTCACGATCGAAGATCCAAGAGATTTTCCACGGGAAATATTTCCTAGAAAATCCGACGGTAGCTACTATAAACAATTCAAACAAATATCTAGAAATTCCAGCCTCGAATCCAAAACTTCGAAATCTAGTAGAGAAAGTCTCAAAAAATCCAACAGAGAACGAGGTTTCGGTTACCGAACGTCCAGCCAGGAATCTAGATCCGATCACGAAACGAAAAAACCCGAACGTAGAAATAGGAGTATCGAAAAAATGGATACGCGAAACGGTTTCGTGGATTCTAGAACATCGAGCGTCGAATCGAAGAGCGAATATTTCGACGCCCCTTCCAGATTCATGGATAACGTTACCTATCAACATCCGTACGATAGGAAAATTAGTTTCGAACGTAATTACGGTATACAAAAAGTACCGAATCACGACAACACCGAAATAAATCGTAACTTTGGTCACGTGCATTCTATAAGCCTACAAAATGTCGAAACCGAACAAAATATTAAAATAAATCGTCTTCTATCGAATTTGGAACAAAACACCGTACCGAGAACGCAAAAAACATACAAATCCCATACCGTAGACCACGAAAGACACAAATCCGAACCTATTTGGCCCGATGACGTACATCCCGTTTGGTTCGCGCATCAAGAAAGCGTCCAGAGATCCACGGAATCCGAAAGTAACATATTCAGTTTCGACGAAGATAAAATCCAATCGTTACAAGATAGTTTAGATTCGGATCATGCGTTCAGTGTAGTACCTAACATCGATATGATTAAAAACAATGACGAACGTAAATCTTTTAGGGAAATATTTATGGAAATAGAACCTAGAATATCGCACGATTTACCACTACACCAACCTATCGAACGCACTAAATCCGATCCGAACTCTTTAGCCCGTCAAAGATTGAACTCCAGTAATAGAAGGATGCTACTGATGCATCAAAAATCTATAGATTTAACTCCAGCAGAATCCAGCGACGAAGATTATTTATATAAACAAATTCCCAGCGCGCCACCTATTATGAAATACAGAGATACCCACTTCGAAATGCCCACCGCCGAATTCGGACATTTCGATATCATCAAAAGAGAAGGAGAAGGTTTAAAAACCAAATTCGAAGTACCAAAAAGTCAATTCGAAATTTTAGGCGCTAAAACCCAATCGGATTTAACAAACTTACCTCCTAAAGATGAAGAACTCACTTATATTTTACATAAACGACACGTTATGAACGGCGTAAATAAAAAAGACGAACCAAAAACCGAACTACAACCGAATAAAACACAAAAAGAAGTAAAAGAAACATCAAAAATCGACGAATCAAAAAAATTAAACGGTAAACAAGAACCTGAACCGTCGGAATCCCAATTTTTATTTACACAAAATATCGATTTATCTAAAATAGATCCTGTAACATTGGAAATTGACAAGACTCAATTACCCGTTCAACATATTTCGAGCCCTAAAAGAGACATAACTCATATTGACCCCGTACTTTTAGAAGCTTTGAATTCGAAATTGAGTCAAATAGAGAGCGATTCTCCTACTAGTTCTAAAACCGAAAGCGTCCTCCCGCAAAAAACTATCATTCAAATCGATAAATCTACAAAGAAAGAATCGAAAATCAATGAAGAAACACTCCCCGTTATGAAATTAGAACCGAAAAAAGATGCGGAAAAAACTAAAACTAAATTAAAAACCGATATAAAACCTAAAAGGATAATCAAACCTAGAATGCAACCGGGAAAAAAAGGAAAAGCGAATAAAACTAAAGTTAGAATAACATCTTTTAGCTCTGACGACGAATCTTTAGATTCTGACGACGTTTTCGGAAGCGCCGAAGCCACTCCGACCAGAGTCGAATTTTCCCCACCGCAAATGAGAAAAGAAATGGAATCCATACTTAAATTCGAATCCGAAAGAAAATACTTGCAATATACAATGTCGTCTACAGAAGTCGAAGGTTCGCCTCCTACATCTCGAAAGAAAAAAGATAAGAAAACGGAAAACGGTTTAGAAGCCGTACCTACTGAACTCAGGAGAATATCGGAAAGATCGTTTTCTATCCCCAGTTCCGAAGACGATTTCGATGTAAAAACAACCGATCTACAACCAGTTTTTACCGATCCCCTTCCGGAACCTCTCGTTACCGTAGAAGAACAGGACATTGACGAAACGATAAAAGAAGACTATTCGACCGATAAGGAATTGATTACGATAAACGATGAAATAAAACGAGAAGAAGAAAAGAAATTATTACAAGCCGAAATAGAAAACGATTTGAAGAATCTACAAGTGCCTTCGAAAACTAGAATAACCGAAATACCATCGCCTAGTTTAAGAAAACAGGGACAGAGTCCAGTACTTTTCGCACACGCTCGTCTAAATTTATCCGAAGGCTCCGCTTTCTCTTTATTACAAAAACAACAAGCTCTAGAATCACCTATAGCCGGAAGAAGAGCTAAAAGTTTAGACGCCCCGGTAATAGCTGTTAGTAGATTACCGCCACTTAACGCTTTTTCTAGTAAAGACGATACCGTAGCCGAAGAAGATCAACAATTAACCGATAAAGATAGCGGATTAGAAAATTATTTAATCAGCGATAAATCCACTGAAGAAAGATCCGATACAGATGATGGTAAAACAAAAAAATCTTCAGAAGACGAAGCACCTAATAAACCTTTACCGGAATTACCTCGAATTTCTAAACCCTTACCAAAATTACCAGACGTGAAAAAAGAGGAATCTAAAATTAGTATTAAAGAAAAAGAACGCGATCAAATAGTACCAGATGTAAATCAAGTTAAAGCAAAGAAATCTTCTAAAACGACTTTACAAGCTAAACAACCTCAAAAAGTAATAAGAGCGAAACCGCCTACAAAAACAACAAGTAAAGATAAAGTTGTTCCGAAACCGTCGAGCGTTAAAACCAAAACGACCATCAAACCGGGCAGTCCTAAAACTATTAGACCTGTTCAAAAAGCTTCTTCTATCGAAGGAGCAACTAAAACTGAAAAAGTCGAACAAAAATCTTTATCCGCTCAAAATTCCCTAACATTACCCGAAGTAAAGCGAACGAAAAGTCAAGAACTGGAAGTTACAAAGAAAACGGCACCAAAAGAAAAAGCTCGATCATTAGAAAAATTAGAATTAAAAAGAATCGGTAGTAAAGAAAGAACAAAGTCCCAAGAAGAAGCCGAACCCGATATCGCTAAGAGGATAGAAAAACAACAATTATTATACGAAATAGCCATACAACAAACAAAAACATTAAAGAGCCCGGTTAAAGACGTCCTACCAGTATTTCCTCAAGTCGAAGAAATGGTAAGAGAACGAGGGGGTAAATTGGAAATAAGTATAAATACAATAGAACCAAGCGTGAGTCTAGAAGAAGCGATAATAATCACGAAATCTCCGAAAAAATTGGACAAAAAAATGGGCGAAAAACTAACCAAAAGCCTAGATCTCAATATAAGCGAAGTCGAAACTAAAACTTTAACTCGCTTAGGTAAAAGTCTAGATCTAGAAACTAGTCATCAAAACTCACAACAATCCACCACCAACGAATTCGATTTTAAACCGGAAACAATAAAAAGTATTCAAGATAAAGATTTGGAGGAAAATTCACCGGAAATAGGAGGAACGAAAGAAACAGTAACAGCAGACGTGCACGTCTCTAGCGACGAAGACAAAATTATATTGAAAGGTACCACTTTGGACGTATGGTTATCAGTGGAAGATCAAAACAAAAAATTACAAGACATAGAAATAATTCGAGAATCCGACGATTTTTTTGAGGAGCGCACCTACCCTAAACCTCCAGATTTGAGTAAGAGTTCATCGGATTCTCAAAGTATGGAAAAAATGAGTCTAGGAGAATCGTTAGATATAAAATATATAGACGAATCTACCGGAGATTCTTCCTATAAATCGGAAAAAGATGCGAAATTGATAGCTGATATGCAAAAAGCATCGAACACCGTCAGCAAATTTCTAAAAAAGAAATTGGAAAAGAAACGAGAAAAACAAACAGAAAATTTCGCAAGAATTACTAGCGAAGAAGAATCGCTAACCGAAGTGAGCGAATTGAAAGGTGAAACCGATAAAAACTTACTCGCATTATCCGAAAATAAAAAAGATTCTCTATATAACGTATTGAGCATAGAAAGGAGTAAATCCGAAGATACCGGATCGTGGATAACGGTGGAATGCGAAGAATACGCCGGAACCGAAGAATCCTTAGATTACGATAACATAAGTTTAGAATCCCCGGATAAGAATTTAAATATCGAAACGGAATTCAAAAAACCTGATAGTATCAACTTATTAACAGCCGTAACGAAAACTAAATTAGATCTATTAAAAAGAAGCTCGGATCAATCCAAATCTAGCGATACTGGATCGTGGACGAGCGGAGAAAAAGATATTTCTCCGAAGGAAGTAAAAGAAACCGACGATTCCAGTACGAGTTGTGCAATCGGAAGAGCTATAGGTTTTAGTCAACATATAGAAACGTTTACAACGAAAGATTTATTAGATAAAGGATCTCCGTCGGAATCTGAAGCACCTAGGAGTCCGAGAAGTCCTAGAATATGTGTATTAGGTAGAGCGTTTACAATAGACGAAGGATCCTCATCTCTTAAATTAGACGATTCTAGTTCTGACGAAGCCAACGATATACCTAAAGATCTTACACCGATACAAGAAAATATAAAAGAAGAAGAAATTCCTACTACTCATAAAAAATATAATTTCGAAGAAAAATGGTCAAATGATTCGGAGCTAACTCAAAGATTACAGATGAAGTTGACCAAAAAATTATCTTCTGCGGATAAATCTTCCGTAGATGATTCAACTTCGGATAAAAGAAAAAATGGAAACAATCTCGATAAACCTCTATATCTAACGGAACGATTATCCACCGAATCTAGAAATTCTTTAGATACCGAATCTAGTTCGGGAAGTGTAGGAGCAGCTTGTCGAGGTACTAAATCGAACGATATCCCTAAAGGATTGAGTTCAACTTGGAAAGCCTTCCCGTTAGAAAGCTCAGGATCTGAAAGTTTCGAAGACAATCTATTACCACCCGATCAAGATTTAGAAAAAGAATATTTTATATGTAAAGACGCCATCGGGGGTGATTACTCGACAATGTCTGATATCTATTATAAAGACAACGACGTTACTCCAACCAAAGACGATACGGAGCTCCCAGAAGATCTGGCAAACTTTTCGACTAATTTCGCTTATCCTTTATCAACCATGACCGGTTTAGGATTATCAAGCACCGACATATTCCAAAATTATACCGGCGGGGCTTATATATCGAGAACTTTATCTAGGATATCCGAAAGAAGTACCAATTCGGAAAAATCTAGTATAGATGATGATTCCACTAAAGCTAGCACACAAAGCGATAGTCTAAACGACGAATCTCTAGCTTCTAGTAATCCACAAGTTAGTATCAGTTCCGAATCGCCTAGTAATGCGAGAGTATCGGAAAACGAGAAGAAAACTCCAACCAATCACGTCATCGAATCTAAAGAAGAAGACGATAAACTGAGCGATTTAAGTAAACCTAGTGATAAACAACAAGAACCTTTACCGCATCTAGCTAGTTTACTCCAAAGACAAATATCTGATGATAGAAGAACTTCTGCCGAAATGGCCGAACTATCGATGGACGATATCGAGGTTATAACATCAGAAAGAGGATTAAGATTGAAAAGACAAGGTTCCGACGATACTATAATAGACGAAGAATGCTTCGAGCCCGAATCAAAAGATATCAGAGATATAAGATCCAGTAGCCAGGAGAGCGAAGATTGGCCCTTGCCTGAGATACCGCAACAAGGTCAAAAACTCCTAGCTATGCACGAATTCCCTAGTAGCGATACTTCTCAACAAACTACACAAGTTTTTAAGCCTCCCGTTAAGAGTATTCCACGAACTTTCGGCTTAAAGGGTTCGTTGCGAAGTCAAGATTCCGAACAATGGCCAAGTCCGCCTTCTAGCGTAATCGAACAGCCTATAATAGGAAAAGTGGAAACTTTCTATATAACACCACCTCAGGAAGCTTCTAAAGTCGTGGTAGATTCTAGTACGGTTAGTATTTATGACAACGATTCGAATTCCGATAACGAAAACAGAACTATCGATCCGGATACCGAAAAAACTCACACATACGAAAATGTAGCTTGCGAGAATATCAGTAATATTAGCGAGAGTCTGTCGGATAGTTTGAGCGTAGGACCAAGCGGTATTAAAATAGTATTGGAAAAGAAATCTCAAGGTTCCAATTCCGATGAAGATTTGAATATATCTAATCTCAACGATGACGTATTCGTAGACGCTCTAGATAGTAGTAAACACGAATTGAGACCTCCTACGGCTATGAGAAGAAGTACTGCTTCCGATGATTCTTCTCATTCGCATAAAAGCGATAAAAAGAGTTCGAAAAGTTCTTATTCGGAAGAGGATTGTACTAGTTCCATGGCTACTAATCTAGAAGATGGTACGGTGAGGTTTGCACTTAAACCTACTAAATGTACTCATAGTTCCCATTCCGAAGATACGTCTATAGCGTTGAGTCTTTCCGAATGGTCGAACAGTACTAATACCGTTAAATTTCAAAATTTATCTAGTACGAGTGGTACTACTAAAAGCAGTTCCGGTTTAAAAAGCGACGAAAACTCCTTAACGGATATAGCTCATTCTATATCGGATTGGTCTACTAGTAACACGAGTAGTACTTTGAAAGCTCAACATAGTCCTGGTCTACAATTTCAAAAATTATCTTCGACATCTACTGGTGATAGTACTTTAACGGATAGAATGTCAAATATTAGCGAATGGTCCACATCGGAAACTAAACCTTTCTTTCCTACTATAACAGAACATAATAGACTAGGATCTAGTATAGATATTGAAGAATTTGCATTAGGTGTCGATCAAAAAGGAGTACCTAGTCCTAAAAATATCCCGAGCGAAGATTTCGCTCTATTATCGACGAGTTTATCCAATAAAATCGACGTAAAATGTTATTCGAAATCGACTGAAAGACCGATAGTCATACCACCGCAAAACTTATCCGATACTGATAAATCTAGTAGTTCCGTCGAACAACGAACAGTACACATACAACGTTACGATAAAGATAAACAAAAGTATTTACAAAAACATGTACCCACAAAAAGTACAGAACGACCCGTTAAAGTTCCCATAAAGTTATCGAAATGCTCACCATATTATTCCAGTAGTTTGAGTTCCGAATCTACACCACTGGCGAGTACTTCCCCGGTACCTCCTTATAAAACAGCTACGGTACCATTAACTAGGACCCATAGAAAACCCGTGGCCAAAAACGTGTGTCAAGCAAAGAGTCCTCCAAGTGAAAACGATTCCACCAGTAGCGTGGAATCTCCCAAAAGTAAATCCGATAGAGATAGAAGAGGATATAGGCGAAGGAAACAATTACAAAATCAACGTAGAGCTAGATTAGAAAAAGAACAACAAAACGTCGACGAGTATTATTTCGTAGAACACGAATCCGGTTTAACGGAATACAACGAGTACCTGAGGAATAAAAATATGGAAGATATCGCGTCTAGTTTCCAATACGAAAGCGTTCTAACCGAAGACGATCGTCTGATGCAATACGCCGAAACTATAGAGGAAGGTTACTACCCAGACGATTCGCAATCGGGTTCGGATATAATGCGAATGGAACGCGACGAAGAAGGATTTGAAATTGTGGAAGCGTTCGACGTAACTAATATACCTCCGCCGTTGTTAGAAGACGATTTCGAGAACGACGTTTCGCCGCAGATTTGATTTTAATGTCGATATTTTGTAGGATTTTTTGATAGGGCACGGTTACGTCATCGTAATCTGTTTAATAATATTAGTCATATATTTTTTTCTTATTGAAATTTATCAATTGTTGATTGATATCGGTTTTTTGAATGTGTGCTAAGGCCGCTTGGCATGATGCAAGACGCCATTTCTTGACCAAAAGCACTCGCTAATGAGTTTCTACTCTCGGCTTCTTTAAGTGTATAAAAACGTTGACATCGTAATTTATTTTTGATCTGTGTATAAAAAGACATAATTGGTTGCCAAACAATTATTGTATGGTATCAATTCCATGTTTTGACTGTTCAAAAACGTTTTTGTTGTAACTGATGTGTGTGAGCTGGCATTGTCACAATGGAAAACGATTCGTCCTCTGCCATTGGTTTTCCTGATTTTTTCGAAAACTTCTGGCAAACAAATGCTAGTGTACCATTCAGAATATTGCTCTAATGGAACCGTGGCGACATGTCCGGTTATTCCGAAAAACCAGGCGTCCATTTGCTTCAGAGTGCTTTGTGCACGAACAACTTTTGTTGTATTTAGCTCGATTTGAAATACCCACGCAGTCGATTGTTATTTAGTCTCGAATTTATACACATAGATCCACGATTCGTCGTCTGTCACGATTTTATCACGATCCAACGCGAACAGACGGCCAAATGTTCATGCAATATTGAATGTAGGGCCGGTCAATTTGCCTCAATCTCAAGGTATCCCATATGACGATCTCTCAGTTTACGTACAGGTCGATGTTTTCTAAGTCGAAGGGAGTTGATGGCCACACTGCTGTTGGTTTAATTCACTTCGAAAGTCATTTTTTGACCAAGATGAATGTTTCAAGAAAACAGCTTTCGTATGACAACAAGTTCACCATTAAATATATCAAATTTTACGATGTCAAAGGCAGATTTAACATACAGAAGTCGGCATGAGTCAGACAACAAATGTGCATTAAAAATGAAGTTATTGAAAACATCACAGAGTGTTAGTTCACTTGACTGTGCGAGCCAGCCGATCCTCATCTGTCTATCCATTATCCAAAATAAATATTCTCGCACACAATTCGTCGTGGGAAAAAGCTCCATCCTGCATGAAATGACGAATGTTCGTCAGTATTGGATTGATGTCCTTTTACAAAATCTTCGAGTATTTCTAGATAACTTTGACCCGTCACGTCACCCTCAAAAAAGTACAGACCGACGAGACCTCCCACATGGATAACTACGTACATACCCACACTCCGAGCAGGGTTAATTCTTTATCAATGTAGACGTGAGGAATCTGGTCGTTCCAGTACACGCAGTTATGCCGATTAATCGTACCGTTCAGCTTGAAGTTGGTTTCATCCGATTACAAAACGTAATGCTGGAACTGCGGATCATCCAGACTGCATCCACTAAATTCCAATCGACCGAAATGTTCCTCTTGAAGTGCGTGGAGGAGACGCAGACGGTAAATTTTGTAAAAAACGATCGGATATTTGAATTTCTCCCGATAGCCGCACTGTAAATTGGTTTGACTCCTGAATAAACGTCAGTGCCACTGTTTCCATATTTTCTTTAGTTGTTACAAATACCGGTCGTTCAGAACGCATTGCGTCGGCAACAGAGCCCGTTTTTAAGATTTTATGATACGTTTTCCACACGTTTGAACGATTTGGTAGCGGCGAGTTCGGAAATTGTTGTTGAAAAACTTATTCTTGAAGCGTAAACTTGTATTGGTTATTCTGAAAACGCGTCTTCTTGACCTGCAATCATGACATAGACACAACTCTAAAGCACGAACAAGGTTCTTTTTAATCTTTTTCGACAGCGTTGACAAACTTATGAGCGTTACTAGAATTATACCGATTTTTCGACTTATGCCGACCTCCGTATTGAAATCAGTGTTGCCATATCCCGAAACTTACATAGCACATCCCCGTATCGTAACAGGACCATTAGCAGATATCTGTAAACAGTAGTTTCCAGCCACCAGAGAGATTGGGATCAGTATCTATCCCTATATGAAATGGCTTATCGCTCCGCGATTATGAGTCCACCAGTGAAACACCTGCGAAAAAACTCGATTTCTTCTTCGAGTTAAAATAATGCCAAAGTTGCATCTTTAATTACATGTTCACATTTGGTATTTTCAGGTATTATTTATAAATAAAATGTATTATTGAACAGAATACGTAATAGGTGCAATGCGTGTGACAAAGTTTATAACCATAAAATATAATCTAGTTAACCTCTAGTTCGAGTCGATGTTTTCGTAAATGGTGGAACGATTTTGGATTCCTTTACTAGAATTTTAGTGTTTTTTTAAATCAATAAATACAACACGAAAGTATTAATCTACTATTTCTGGCTATTAGGAAAAAAAATGTAATGGTAAAATTTTTTCCTACATCATATTTCCGTTATTTTATTTAACAGATGATTTGATCCAAAATAATATCATTCCTGTACCAATATTTTGATTTGATAGAGTGAGTTTTATGTATGGAACGCCTAAATTATCTCGGAATACGCTCGAAATACGCTTGAATAAACTCGTTTAATTTGAATATTCTTTAATAATTTATATCCTAACCGAAATCCCATAACAATATCTACTGTCAGTAAATTAGTAAAAAGTTTAACGAAACTGGTGCAGTAAAATATTTATCCACATTAGAGCGCAGAAAAACTGCATCAACTGAAAACAAATCTTCAAATGTTTGTGTCATGTTAGAAGTGGATCCGCATTTGTGAAATAGAAAATTTACGAATTTTAGAAAACATAAAGCAAAGGCGATTACAGCAGATGCTCAAAATGTTGTTCATCAACATTCATACAACAAGCCATGCGATTTTTAAAACTTTGCAATACATTTTGCAACATCCCTAACTGCTCAAATCTTCTTATCTCTGTGGTAATCCTATCTTGTAATTCCTTAATATTGACAGGTTTTGTTTTATAAACGATGTTTTTTAAATGACTCCACAGGAAATAGTCTAAAGAATTCATGTCGGGTGATCGCGGAGGCCATTCGATAAAACCACGTCTTCCAATCTATCTTCTGTGAAACATATTATTTAGGTATTGCCTCACCACACATGCATAGTGAGGTGAAACACCATCTTGTTGTAGCCAAATATTGTCGTTTGGGATATTGTTATTGTCTGAAAATTTCTAATATTAAAGTTTTTTTTAAATGTAATTGAAGAAACTTAGTTGGATTTGGAAATATCCGAGCCAACTCATGTATAATACTATTTTCCAATAAATCTAAATACGCCGGACCATTTTAGTAAACCTCAATGAAAAAGGGACCAATTACTTTGTCGCCTATTATTCCAGCCCATACATTCAGTTTTTCGGGATATTGGGTGTGGAATTCACGCATCCCACGAGGATTGTTACATGACCAGTATCTAGAATTATGCCGTTCACGTTTCCATCAATACAAAAAGTGGCCTCATCGCAAATAATAACATTACTTTTGGATCGTTTTTTCCATCATCAGGTCTGCAAACTCTTCACGTTTATCAAAATAGTCATCTGTCAACTCTTGCACCAACGTAACTTTGTATGGATGGAATTTTTCATTACGGATGTTTGCGAAATATCAAGTTCTCTGGATATTTGTCTAGTACTCTAGTGTGGATAGTCTTCTAATAGGACACAAACATCTAAAGATTTGTTTTCAGTTGATGCAGTTTTTCTGCACTCTGATTCGGATAAATCTTTTATTAAACCAATTTCGTTAAACTTCTTCACTAATTAACTGACAGTAAATCTTGTTATGGGATTTCGGTTAGGATATAAATTATTGAAAATATTACACGTGTCTTGTGAAAATTGATAATTATTAAGGATTTCGAAAAGCGAAAAATCTACAGGGTGATCTATTTGAAATAACAAAATAATGTAAATACCACCATAATACCTTCGTATCAGAAGACTTTTGCGCAGAAAAATTTATAAAAATCGTGTTTTCGAGATAATTGAGGCGTTCCATATATAAAACTCACTGTTTATGTATTTTACCATTCAACTCTTACCCCATGACTGAAAAACACTACTTAAGATGTGAAACAAAAAGAAAACATCGCTAGACAAATTTTGTGATCAATATATTAGCTCAAGATATTCATAAGAAATTTATTTGATTCATCAGTACAATCAGTTTAAAATTGACAAAAGACGAAATAATTAAAACACTAGGGGAATATACTGTATTGGAAAAAAATCAACTGCAACTTGAAGTAACTGAATTTTAGTAAAGTTGCATCATCGCATAATTTTTCTTCATTGTTGTTCACAGTTTTATTTTGATGCATTCAATACAAATAAAGTCACACGAGACTCCTAGCTTTTCGAATATTATAATGGAAATTATTATTTCGAACTCTTGAATAGTTTATTATTCCCTTTTAGAAACAATTACATCTTCTTTCAATGCATATCCACTAATGGACGTTAGCGATAACATTTTCCATCGCTTCCCTATTTCTTGTGGTGTGTATTAAGGATTGTAGTCCTGTCCACTGCCTGATGTTTCGCAGCCAAGACATTTTCTTCCTTCCGATCCCTCTCTTTCCTTCAATTTTACCTTCGATCAGCAGGTGCAAAAATTTATATTTGTTGTTTCGCATGATGTGCCCTAGGTACGTTGTTTTTCAATCTAGCCGTGTTCCGGTCGGGATGTTCACGTGCTGATCACGCACTGATCATTGTTTTAGTTTACCTCTCCGGAAGTTTTTGAAGAATTACTTTGACACTTCCCGTCAGTCTCAGAATACAGTACACATAATCTTACCCGTGGTCTTGGTCGTATTCGCTCCTTCCTCCAAGTTTCGTCTGTACTGAAGATTCGCTTTAAAAAACATCGTCCCCCTCCGCCTTGTATTACGTCATGTATGTATGAGGTTTTGCTCAAAATTATCAATACTAATGCCGAGTTCAGCAGAGATTTTTAGAACATTCAACCTAACCTAATCAAAATGAGTTGTTCTACGCGACGATGATTTTGATGATATTGATTTCGTAAACGCCGAAAAGAATTTCCTTGTTTTTAATGCCTTTTCACACAAAAAAAAAACCAATGACAATACGTTGCGCAACGACGGTCGGCATTTGAAGATAAAAACAGGGACTTATCTATGGAAAATCAGGATGGTTGCAGTTCTCAACTGAGTTCCAAGTTGTTGTGGATGGTTTTGATGTTGTGGTTCTCCGCTTCGTTCTTTGGTTACAGTTAACTTCAATCTGACAATTGTAGAACAACGGAAAAAAATAAAATAAGAAAGGAAAAGGGAACACATTACTAAAGAAGAAACTAGATCTGGTTAAAAAGATATTAGAATGACTTACCAGCAAGTATAAGAAACTGATTATAATCTTTAGTAGGGCTTGAGGACCGTAGATAGAGGACGTTTTAAAATCGACGCTGAGATTTATTGAATTCTTCGAATGGATTTGAACGTCAACAACGAATTAATTTCTTTAAAAACTTTATAATTGAATCGGAAGTAACTAATTAGTCACAATACGTTAACAAAAGGATATTAAAAATATTTGAGGAACAATGTAGCTGAATGGCATGTTACAATGGTAGGAATAGATTGAAAAAATGGGGTTATACTGGAAATTGACCGTGAGACAGATTAAATCGTATGGGGTAGTAACTTTTTCCAGCCACAGTGTATATAATTTATTTTGTCACTTAAACTGATTCATACTGAATTTTACGAATCTTTCAAAATATTTTGCACTTATTTTTAAATCGACACTGTATAAGCACGATAGAACCAAATGTTAAACTTCCTTAATTGTTATATATACATATCGAAATGTCCCAACCAAAATTCATAGAAAAAATATCATGTTCCTTTATTTTATTTTCACTTAGATCCGTAAAGCTTTTGAAAATATGAGGGAATTTGAAAGAAAGAAAATCGCAGATATTAGAATTCTGCCGGTAAGATTATTGACTCAAAAAAAAATAATTTATTCAGATATATGTAATTGTTTGAGACATTCGATATTTTTTGTTATTAATCAAAATTTAAAAGGAAAAACGTGCTAAACGATTGGTGCCAAAAATGTGTGAAGTTTTGCGATTGGTCTGTAACCGTTTTTAACGATTTTACATTAAAAATAAATATTCCTGTCTTCTCTAATATAACTTTAACAATATTTGAAAAATTTGCTGTTACTTCTCAACATATATTGGCACATACTCTTAAAAATAAAAAAAATGTGAATAGGTTTTCGCATTCTAATATTTGCCACCTAACAATTCCATTAAAAAAATATTTTTTCGCCTAAAAACTCCGATTATTATTTTTTTGTGCCCAAAGCTCATGAGTAAATTGTTCTTTAATACAGATTCTCAAAGATCTCTTTGTTTGTCTTATATGGTTTGTTACCATATGCGTCATATTTTTCAAAAATAATAAGTAAATCTCAGTTTTGTTCAGAAATGTTGGTAATAGATAATAACAAAGTTGATATTAATATTGAAGTGAATTTGAAAAATGGAAAATAAAAGTACAAGTGAACTAAAAGGGTGGTTCAAATATACACCCCACAAAATTTATCGCATCTCTCATCATTTTTTAAATATTTTCAATGTGTTGCCCGTTTTTCGAATTTTATTATTATTACGAAATAAAACACCAATAGATACGCCGTTTGCAACATTTATTTTATATCAGTTTAATCTACAGAGGACAAAAAATTTGATTTACCAAAACATAGAAAATATCAAAAAAATTGTACAAAACATCTATACAAAAAAATGGACGGTGCTTAACTAAAACCAGCCAATGAATTTCTAATAGGGTGTGTTGCCTCTCCTCGCTCTAATTACAGCTTCCATTCGTCTTGGAAGGCTTCTAAACAGGCTCTGGACGTATCCTTGCGGTATGTTTTCCCAGAAGTTGAACATTTTGGTGCCGGATGTTGCTGAATTTGCCATCCTAGATGGTCCCAGACAGGCTCTATTGGGTTAAGGTCCGGGCTACGTGCAGGCCAATTCAGGGTGGGTATCTCGACCTCTTTTAAGTACTGCCGAACCAGCGTGTGGACGAGCATTATCGTGCATTAGCACAGAGTTGTCTCCGATATGAGGCATATAGGCCACTACATAGATTTCTAGGATATTGGTTATGTACCTGTCAGCATTTAGTCTTTCATCAATCACTGGTACTAACTCCGTGCGACCCTCGAAAGAAATTCCTTCCCAAACCATGATAGAGCCACCACCAAATCTTTCGGTTTGACAAAAATTAACCTGATCGTCCGTTCACCATGTCGCCTATAAACTGGTACACGCCTATCTGATGAATACAGACAAAATCTTGATTCATTTGTGAATAAAATACTGGACCAATCTTGGATATTCCAATTTGCGTGTTCTCGAGCAAATTCCAAACTTGCTACTCGATGTTCTCTGGTAAGACGTGGACCTCTAGCTGACACTCTGGCTCGTATACCTACTTCTTTCAGCTTATTTCGAACTGTTTGTAGGTTTATTCGGACATTACGAGCAGTTAACCTCAAATAACGATCATTTACTATCGAAGATACCCTTCCGCGGCCTTGTCTGGGTCTTCTGGTTAGCTGCCCTGTTTCTTGGTAGCGAATAACAACTTTGGATATGGTGCTTTGTTGAACTCCAATTACTCCGGCGACGTATCTTTGACTGTGGCCATCTTGTATGAGCGCGATGACACTAGCGGCTTCTTCATTCGTCACATGTCTTGTTAAACGGTGAAGCACATCCATTATTAACAAAATAAATTCAAATTTTCACGATACAATAACATAATTTGCTTAGAAAGTTCTATAACTCATTGCATTCTCCAAGACAGAAATGATTTACTCGAGCATTTCTGCTTCCAAAAAATTTTGAAAGAAATTGTGATATTTTTGCCCATGATAAGAAACCAGAAATATCTATTAAGTTGATACATATACAGATTGTCCCAAAAAAACTAAAATTGAGTATTAAAAATACCAGTAATGCGATAATTTTTGTGTATATAATGAAATTTTTTTTAACTACA
Source organism: Diorhabda carinulata (assembly GCF_026250575.1). Classification (NCBI taxonomy): domain Eukaryota; kingdom Metazoa; phylum Arthropoda; class Insecta; order Coleoptera; family Chrysomelidae; genus Diorhabda; species Diorhabda carinulata. The sequence goes on from NC_079472.1 coordinate 18,365,856, forward strand.
GAGCTGAACTCTTTCTGAAATCTGATAGTGTTTCTGGATCTTTTCCGTTACACTCCACGCGTTTTTTCCCACCTCTCTTGAAGCTTTCGGATGTCTTTTTCGTAAAAAACTTTCGGCCTGATACGTAACCATTCGAGCACGAAGGATTTTACCTCGCTTTCGAATCGCAGTAAGCCAAGAGCCTCTTTCAATGGACAAAATAGATAAAAGTCGCAAGGTAACATATCGGGACTATAAGAATGTTGTTTCCTAACCTAATGCTTCCATCGCAAGTCAAGCTGTATGCGGTCTGGCGTTGTCTTGCACAAATATCGCACTATGGATTGGAATATCACGTCGTTTTGATCTGTAGACAGGTTTCACCGTGTTTTTTAGGACGTTACTTTAAAACTCTTCTCATGTCCCAAAATACGGTACACAACACCTTTCCCGCTGACAGTGTTCAACTTTAACTGGCACGCCTTCGTCTTCTCCAATCAATAGACGCGCGTTTACTCTCCCGAAGGTAATGGTGAACCCAAGTCTGGTCTGTAGTGGCTATTCGGTGCAATAAATTTCCATCTTCCTCTTCATACCGCTGCGGGAGATGCGAGCAAACTTCCCAACGTGTGAATATCTGCTCAAAATTCAGAAGTCTTGGCACCTATCTAGCTGAAAGTTTGCGGTAACCGAGCCGTTCATGAATTATTTGTTCAATACTACCTGTGCTGATGCCCAATTCTTCAGCCATTTCACGTACTTCCAAAAGGAGCTTTTCTACAGCGTCGACGTTTTCATCGGTAACAGTGGATCTGGAGCTCCGCATGCTCCTTCACATATTTTCACTGCAAGTTTTTATATCCAACATATATTTTCTGAATTTGCTGAGCAGATATTTATTATCTTACTCCTTCTGTGGTTAGGAAAGCCTCAAAAATTAGGCTTTTACTAATAACATGGTTCACATCTTTTATATAAGTTCATGATCGCATTTCGTACGTCGAAATCTATTTTTGTTTTTCTAAACTTTCTCATATTTTTACCCTCGGAGTAAAGAGAAAATTGCTATTACAATAACAAGATTACAACTAATAAATTTCCAACTTTATCATATTTTTCATAATAGTTTTCAAAATTTCATCTTTTTTGAGTCATTTTGAGAAATATCATTAACAAAAACATAGATTCGAAAGTTAGTTAGTTGGTAACCTCAAATAATTTAAATCGCGCGCCATTAGTAAAATTCAAATTTGACAGTAACTTATGTAAAATGCCAACTTAGTAGTTCAAGCTCATACGCCAGAGTTTCCAACTTAAGAGTTTCGGGGGAAAACTTTTTTTATTATTTCAAATATTTATTTTTTACTTCAAATTAAGCAAAATAAATGTGTAATAGTATGGGAAATTGTTCAAGTCAATATGTAGGATATTAAAAAACCATAATCTGAAGAAAAAGATTTGTTACTTTGAATTTTTGATAATTTAAGAATAAAGAATTTGAAAAAATGATATTGTGAAGTGAAATTATTGATTGCTTAAAATTAATTGTTTAATGATATTTAGTTATTTTTAATGTATTATTCATTTAAAAATATTTAATTATTTATTTTATGAATAATAAAACTTTTTTAGGGAGAATCCCTAGTAATTGTAGGGCTGTTAGGAGTATTTGGTTAGAGCTTTAGGCAGATAAATTTTTCAGATCCACAGTCGACGTCGATTTGGTTAGAACCATATATGTAATACTCCTGTCTGGACAGTTGGTATGGGAAAAAACGTCCCTACGTTACGGTGCCGACAATATTCATTTTCTCTCTCGTTCGAGACACTTTATCTATATAGCGCATGCTTGAGAATGCGCAGAACCGAGCTGGATTCTCGGAGGATCGAGAAACCGTTCTCATTCTTCCTTAGACGGAAGAGCTTTCACTTATAGAAATTGTTCATATTGAAGTATTACTTATATGTTTAGAACAAATAACATCTAAATATAGATGATCTGTGGTCCCTGCGCTTCGAAAAATCCAGTACAGCCAATTTTAAGACACTAAATTTTGCGCGCGTGTATTCAAATATTTCGTTTTATATTTGAACCACCCCCGTAAATCATTTTATAGTTGATATTAATATTGGATAAGATGGAAACCTACCTCATCTTCAATAAAATATATTAACACAAAACATGAACTGAATTTCAAGAATTGAACTATTAGTCAACATTTTTTAGCCAAAGTATAGTAGTATGAAAGTCAAAAAAATTCTATAGTTTATTATTTTGAATACAATTATAACCTAAAAAGATCAATTTTATTAATTTTTAAACAAAAAAGGAAGTAACAGTGCAATTTTCCAAAAGAATCGCTTTAAATATAATGAAGTAAGCCCGAAGACTGATGTAATGTAAATAGTTTTGAAAATCAAAAAAAAAACAAAAATGGAATAAAAATAATATTATTGTTCAATTTATCTTGGATGTCGGAGTTCAAGATTGATATTGAATTTTTTGTATGTTATACACCCCTTGTTACGTATTTTTATGTTTGTTTTTTAATTGACCATAAAAAGAGTAAACAGTATACAGTTTAATCTACGAATTGATGGTATTTAGACAAAACAATATAATTTCAAATATTTCTAGACAGATTTTGTTATAAAAATATATTTTTTTAAATAGCAGTACGTACCTCTGATACAGCTTATTAAACATTCTATTTCCACATGTATTCTTCCACATAAATTAACATTAATTTTCAAAAATTCCATATTATCCACTACCTTCTAATCATATACAAGGTGTCTGAAAATAAATTACATTTGAAGAAAAGTAAAGAATGTATTGAAAAAAATGTTTGTCGCAGATAATAATACATCGCTTGGGAATTGATTTCCTAACACAAATATTATCAAGATACGGCACAACAGAAAAATAAAATAGTTAAATGTGGTTGTTACTACTGTTCATACCTGTATAACAGTTTTCATTGGCTAGACGCTGGAACGCGAGCGTCGAACATAAAAATTAGACATGTCTCAACGCGAGCCTTAGTGTTTATAAATGGTCCCTAAATCAAGCACTAAAATCGTCTATAACGGCTCGGAAGATATTCTCCGTGATGGCTGCCATTTCGTGGCGTATATTTTCTTTTAAGTGTCGATTTGTTAGCGCAAACTTTAGATTCAACATAACCCCAAAGGAAAAAGTCCATAAGTGGTAAATCGGTACTACATGGAAGCCAACTTATATCACTTCTCCTGGAGATCCATTCGATAGGAAAAATTTCATTAACTCGTGGACGTGTGTGATGTTACTACGTCCTGCTGGAACCATGTTCTTTGGTTATAACCATTAACATTTTCTAGTTCAGGAACGAATTTAACGCTTTAACTTTACTGTAGCTCTACGCCCCCTTTCATACTGAACACACTGTTGGCACTACCACTACACCAACAAAATTACACTGACGCGCGTTTCGATAACTAAGTTATCGTCTTCAGAGACTGAAGATAAACTGTTCACGTCAGACAGTGTCATTGTGAATGGTAGTGTTAACTGTATGTTCAGTATGAAGATCACTAACAGTTCCAGAAATTCGAACTTAGCCCCTTTTTACCCTCAAAAAAGTAAGGGCCTATAATCCCTCGTGCCGACATCGCAAGCAATACGGTCACTTGAAGCGAATGTAGTGGTTTCTAATGTTTGTGTTTTGAATTGGTTGCACTCTAGTAGCGGTAACTTTGCTTGTTGACCTGTCCATTAAGATGAAAATGAGTTTTACCAGAAAACAAGATGTTAGCTTACGAAGCTGCGCAGCCTAAGGCTCCAATTCTTGCAACAACTGAATTTTATGTAAAATCTTTGTTTACAATGCGAAAAAAAGATCATCTATGCACATTTAAAGCAACAACACGCTGCCGAATAGACAAATCATGCTCGAAACGAACAATTTCCACGTTTTCGACCGTTATAGACGGATTTTGGTTTATCTATTGTTGATCCGGTTTCTTACAATCTTCTCGACTCATTTTCCAATCAGTCGAGCGCCTGGCATCATTTAAGTAACGAACATTGCAGAATTTACTACGCGCACAGTCACTGAATTACACACGCACTATCCGCTCTCGAAAAACGTTCCATAGCGACTAAATTCCCTTGCTTACCGATTGACATATCTATCGCGCCCCTCCAAATAGCTGATTTCACGCAATAAGCGATACAAAGGTGAATTTTGTTTTGAGACAACTTGTATTAAATGTACTTTTTTAAAATTTTGTCTCTATAGTTTCTTTGGACTCTATATATCTCTAATTGTCTACCGTTCGATGTCTGTTTTTATTAAAATAATATGGTCAATTGAAAGTCTGAACGGTCTAACGTTGATTGTCAAACAATTTTGAAACACCTTGTAGTACAAAATAAGTTTTTATGTATATATTTTTTTAACGTTTAAAATTATTTGAGTTCTTCCATTAAATGTGATTGTTTGAATTGATAAAGTAGGCCTAAACCGTGAGATTTTTGAAAATTCAATTTTACTTTGAATACGCAATTCCAATCACTATTCGGAAAATTTTAGTAATTTTTCTTAAAAAGAAATTTGTATGAAAAAGTTGAATTTTCAAAATTTAGTTGAATGAATTGAATGATAATAATCTTAATTATGTCAAAAATAAAATGTGTAGTCAATAACTTTATTTTTTTCCAATTTTTACATTTTATTTTCTTTTCATTATGATATTTATGAAGAAAATATTGTTGATATAATATTCGCAGTATTAGATCTAGTCTAAAGTATATATTTAAATAACTTTGGAAAAATATTGTCGAGTTTCAAAGTTGACTTCTTCATTTTGATTTGCTTTTCTGATTATTCTTTCTTCGATCATATCTAAATCAATTTTTTTGTTTGCTCCATTTTGATTGAAAATATGTGTTGTTCCTATAAAAAGGGCGCAAATTGCCATGAATAACGTCTCTATAGTGGAAACCATAAAAAATGATAGAGTGGAAACAAAGTTCCATATTTTAGAGCACTTTTAAGTGATTTTACATACACCAGAAGCTGTACAATAGAAAAGAAAATTCCTAATTTTTTCCAAAAAGTTTCAAAATATTCTTTCTTTCAAATTTAGATTATCTGAATAAAAAACTATCACAAAAAATTGATTTTTGATAGAAATATCATTCAAGAACAAAATTTTGTCAAATATTTTCAGTAAAATTCTTCTTCTTAGCGCATTTAGGCGTTGGGTTGTCCCATGTCCTCTTCAACCCATTTTTTCCATTTTCTTCGAAAATCTTCCTTTTGTCTTATTTTCTCAATATTCTCTTCGATTTTGCTTTGTGCTTCGTTTATCTTCCTCAATTGTTTTTCTGAATATTCTTTCTTCGATCATTCTTATTTATTGTTCATCCTAATTTAAGTTTTTTTACTATATTAGTATCATACTATCTAAATCAATTTTTCTTGTTTGCCTCATTTTGATTTAAAATATATGTTTTTTTCTATAAAAAGGGTACAAATTGCCATTAATAATGTCACTATTTTGGAAAACATAAGAAATAATAGAGCGAAAACAAAGTTTTATATTTTAAGCACTTTTAAGTGGTTCTATATATACTAGAAGCTGTACAATGGAAAAGGAAATTACTAATTTTTTCCAAAAAGCTTCAAAATATTCTTCCTTTCAAATCTAGATAATCTGTTTAAAAAAACTATCACAAATAATTGATTCTGATACAAATAACATTAAAGAACAAAATTTTGTCAAATATTTTCAGTAAAATTCTTATCTCTCTGTAATGAAACACATGAGAAATAATTTAATGGATAAAAAACGGTGACAGAACAAAATTTTGTCAAATATTTCTCAAATTTTCAAAAATCTTCATTTCATTTTGTCTCATTATATTTATTACTTTTCCTCTTTGCTTTGAGCTTTGTTTACCTGCCTCAATTGTTTTTCTGGTCATTCTTTCTTCACGATCTCTTATTATTTGTTCATAGTAATATATTATTATCACAATATCTATAACAATTACTTTATTTTTTATTTTATTATTGATGTTTGCCCCTCATTTTTGTCTCCTTATCTCCCATCAATATCTTATTCATACTACTTTGAGAAGAAACCACCATAATACCAATCGCATATAAATTTAAATGAAGCAGTCGACTTTTTATTATAATTATTTTCATTTTGGATATAATTATCGGTAGTTTTCTATATTTGTGCTGTGTACAATCATTTTGATTGAAATTAAGAAAAGAAAAAAAAACGTTTTTATTAATTACATCTATAGTAACATTCCATTGTATCTCGATCAGGTTTTTTGAAAATAAAATCGTACGATTTGTCAAAAAAAAAATAATGAACATTTTGCGTATTACTTATTTCTCTTTTGCTTACCTAATAAGGAAGAAGGTGAGCCCTGCAAATAAAAATAGCGATTGAATTTTAATTTTTTCTTTATATTGAAAGTTAAAAATTTGGCAAGCATACAATTTTTATTTATATTTTTAACAATTCAAGTCAAATACCCAGTCTTTATAAACAATTTTATATCATTTAAAACGGATACGTTTCAGGAATTTAGCCTCCTCTTATATAACAAGAAAAAACTAAAAATGAACTGATACTTTAGGACTAACTAACACAAAATCCAAAATTCTCATTGTGTTGGATAAATTGAGAGAAAAGAAATTTCTAGTTGCATATTTTTTCTTTAAAAAACATTACCAGGTGATCTCATTAACATTGATACAGATTAATCCACCTGTAACCAACTTTTTTGATGATTCACGACAAATAATCAAATCCAAATTCATTGTTTAATTTTCCTACGTACTATATTTCTAAATGTTGGTTGCATTTCCATATTTGCTCCATTTTGGAATACAATAATTTAGGATTACAATAAAAACACGTTAGTTTAGCGTTCATATAATCCATTTATCGATGTCCCAGAAAGAATTTTTCAATTGGATTTAAGAATTAAACTAAAGGTTATATTTTGGGGGGCCTGTTCTAAGAAGATAGTGGCTTGGATATAGAGGGGAAAGTTAGAAAAAAAATTGTTGTTCACATTTTCAGTTTAAATTCAGTTTACATTAGGTGGGATTATTTTAATGTTTATTTTTTCTTATTTATATATAACAGAGGGATGAATTTAAACACAATGTTTCTTACTTACTTAATTTTTTTATACTCTAACATTAAATTCACTAAACTAGTCACTATTCACTTAACTAACTTAACAAACTAATTTATTTAAACACGCCGTTTACTTGTCTACCCCGATATGTTTGGAATCATATCAGATATTTACTCGATGAGAGAGGAAGATAGTTATTGCACTGCTTTAGGTCGAAAAAAGATTAAAAAAACAAACGTCCAAGCTGAGTTTGATCGTTTTCGTTTTTTTTTTGTTTATTTAAACATTTATTTCCCTATCGTCAGCCATTTGGCTGATGAACCACTTCTCTAATAAACGCCTATTTATACAAAACTGTTTTCTCGATAATTCATTTTTTAGAATCTAAACAAATAAAAACGCCTTCTTAGAAATTAATTCTATTAAAACGGCCATAATATAATGTGAATAAGTTATAAAAACAATATAAACAGATTGTCTCCGCATCGGTTCTTGAAAATTTATACCCAGTGCAGCCACCAAATTTTAGAGTCTATTAACAGGGCCGGCTTCCCGGCCTACGTCAGTAGACAAGCTCGTAACATTATACTTCAGTTTAGGTTAACTTAATTGATCGATTACTCGGGAAAAAGATATCTATGAAATACAGCTGTTGCATATAAATTCAGTTTCAAAAACTGAGCCGGAAGTCAACCAATGCAATTATTGGTAAAACCGAAAGTACAAATTTCCGACATCTGGGACATCGATAAATGGATTCTACTAACGTACTTCTAGTATGAACCAAAGAGGGGCAAATACGGAAGTATTTCCAAATTCAAAAATAAAACGATATCATAATTTTTATGTTCTTATAAATTGGTAAATAATATTATGAATGCCAAATTTTTCTCCTCCAGTATTTTTTAGCAACTTATGTATAATTTACAAATCATGATAATCATTTTTTGAAACTTTTTTGGTTAATTTTATCTTCTCTCTGTTCTTAATCATGATCTGTCAATTATACTATTATTTATTCTTTTGTTTTTAAAACATTGTATAAGAGAATGAGATAAAAATTTAAAATTCTTTTTCTTCTATATACAGATGACAATAAAAAAGAACTATTAGACCGAGTTAAAGTCGAAGATACCAAATTGACGGACAATAATAATTTTTATACGTCAACTCCTCTTAGAACAGCAAATGGGAACGTCTCGGAATTATCCTTAACTTCAAATGGCAACTATAGTACTACCAATACCTTGAACGGTGACGATAGTCCTTCCAAAGTACTAGCCAAAGAGCAGCTAATGAATAGCATTAACGCCAATACATTAATAAATGGTATGTATCTACCTTTTTGATATGACAACGACAATTTACATTTTATAACCTCTAATTTTTTTTATTCAGAAAATACTACAAATACCACTACAATTATAGCTGAAATCGAAGGAGATATGAAAATAAAACCGAAAAATTATGTTGATAAAACGTATTATATAGCAAAAGAAATTTTAATGACGGAACTGACTTATAAAAAAGATTTAGACGTCATCAACGTCGTAAGTACAAATTGTTTTCTAATGATTACCTCATTTTTATTTTCCTCAAATTTTCAGTGGTTTCGAGATGAAATAGGTAGAGAAGAACCAGAAGAATGTCAAATCCTTTTATCGTTAATAGCACCCTTAGCACAAGCCCACGGATTGTTAGTGAAAGATTTAGAAAAGAGATTGAAAGGTTGGGATATAAAGGGAGGACCTAGAGCCATACCTAGCGCTGAAAAAATAGCTGACGTACTTTTGGCGCATTTACCACCACTTTTACCAGTAAGTACCATCAATTCTACTATAATCGTCCTCCATAATTGAATTATATTTTTTTTAGATATACGAAGAATATTTAGATGGACACATGTTAGTTCTCGAACGTTTAGATACGGCTTTCAAACAAAACAATCGCTTCGAACAGCTCTATAGAGATTTCGAAACACAAAAAGTTTGTTACCTTCCTCTAACAACTTTTGTCCTGAAACCATTACATCGTTTGCTACAGTATCAGGCTCTTCTGCAAAGGCTTCTAAAACATTACGGACCTAGTCATCCCGATAGGGCCGATTGTATGACAGCTAGCGATACACTGAAAGATTTAATGCAACCTGTAACCGAAACTTTAGAACAATCCAAGAATTTGGCAACACTGTGTGAACTACAAAGAGATATTATTGGATTTGATAATTTGGTACAACCCGGAAGGAAGTTTATAAGACATGGTTGTCTTTTGAAACATTCTAGGAAGGGATATCAACAGAGAATGTTCTTTTTAGTAATTATTTATCACCTCATAGATTCGATTCATTCTTATTCATTATTATTTTTGCAGTTTTCGGATATTTTACTGTATACTTCACGGTCTCAAGCGACGTTGCAGTTCAAAGTGCATGGTCATATGCCTTTAAGAGGTGTATTAATTGAAGAACCTGACGGTGATTTAATGTTTAACGGTTTGATTATATATGGAGGTAATAGAGCGTTAACTGTGGCAGCTAATTCGCCAGAAGAAAAAGAAAAATGGAAAAACGACCTTCAGAGTACTATCCAGCTAGCTAGAGATAAATCTGATACCAAAATCACATATTTGAGTCTAAAAAGTTGCAGTAAGTATTTTTGCAAATAACTTTTCTTTTTTCAAGAGAACTAATTGATATCTGAACATTTAGGTTCGTCCGATGAACATCTGGATCAAATAGGTAACAATGATGTTGGTACCCAAACGAAGCCTCAAACTCAAAGAAACAATACCACTGTTCATGTTTGTTGGCACAGGAGTACCAGTATTAGTATGAAAGACGAATTGTTAGCGGTAGAGGTGAGTTTCGATTTAGTCAACTTTGGTTATATAAATCAACAATCAAAAATGGAGTTATGACATAACTCTGTTTTAGGAAATAGAAGATGTTATCTATGTTGTATAATATAAATTGATTAGAAATGTTACATCCAGAAGGAATAATGTATCAAAATAAATATTTGATAAAATATATCCAGAAAAAAAATTCAGTAGCTAAATATCCTGTACACACGAACGAAATGACAGATGTCTGTTTGAGGCACCTGCTTCCAAATAACTGTAACTTTCTGAATTAACTGTGCCAGAGTATGGGAAGGGTGGTGCTAATTGGACAGTCTCCTTTAAAATTTCTTGTGCCCCCGCATCCTCAACTCATCTTCCAGGTTTATTGATCTCCCTCAACAGCTGGCTTCAAGGAGCTTGAACCTTCTACTGATTCCTCTTCCAAAAAATTTCTTGTATATACTTGCAAAGGCATTGTGTAACTAGTTTAAGTGAAATTTTTTATTCTCTCCCGCATAATCTACACTCGTCGGACCTAATCTCATAAGGCGACAGTATAAGGAAGCTAATGTAGGGGTGTAGCTTGATTTTATCAAGATGCAAATCATTTTTGGATCTAGTAGTATCAAAGTTTCAGTACTAAGTTGTGGAAGTAAGTGGATCAAAGCATCATACTAGAAAAGAACAGAAATGCCATTAAATGGTATACGGATAAATCTAAAGCAGCAGACTAAACTGTAATAGAAGGGTAACGGCCCTGAATACCCTGAAAGCTTGGGCAAGACACCAAGTACAAATTTATGCAATTGAAAAATGTGTCCAGCTCAATCTAAAGAGGAACCATCTCAAACAGGAGATCAACATCCTGTCCGATAGCTAAACAGCCATTAGAGCTATAAACTCTATGTCATAAAATCCAAATTCGTTTGGAATTGTCTAGAAAAATTAAAAGAAAAATAAAGTTACCCTACAATGGATTCTGGAACATACAGGAATGAATAAGCTGACAAGACCTGAACTCTTTTGTGGTATCAGCTACAGAACAGTGGAAAAGCACTAGAAAAGAAGGTAGATAGGAACAAAACCATTTATTGGGAAAACCTACAGGGGCTGAGATAGGCAAAGACTCTTCTGGGAAACTACAACTAGAAAAGATCTGCTGAATGTATCAACCTAAGAACAAGCTACAAATACCAACAGGGTACTATCACTTCAATGGACCTCTGAAGATGCTAGCCTCAGCAGATAATATGGCGTGCAAATTTTATTGCACAGAAGACGAAACCTCTATACACATTCTCTCATGTGAAACACTACGGAGCTCCAAAGCACTACACCTGGGAGCATATGAAATAGAAGACTAAGATATCTGACAGCTAGAGTCATCCCTCATTCTGGACTTTCGAAAAAGAGTGGGATTAACAAGTCAGCTGTTTCTCAGTATCGCAGCAAGATCCTTTGGGTACATCAAACTTTTTGGAATAGTGTCCAACCCGTAAAGACAGCGTCGGAAGCTATTTTGGTTCCCTTCTATTTCCAAAACTCTTTGATATGATTATTTTCCTATAATACAGAAAGGCTCTCTGACAATAACAAGCATTTGTACTCTCTAATTTTGTAACATCAGCAACAAGAACTAAAAAGACTATGATTTTGGCTTTTGTCATTAAGGTTTTTTCAGCACCCGCAAATCAATTTCAAGTCGATGGCATAGAAGCTCAGTATTTTGGTAGCTGCCTTCTTTATACCACAAAATGGTATGTTTTGTGTAGTGTATTCCCTTTTTCAGTTTCCCTTATTATGATGGTAACGTTAACACAATAACTTGGATCTAATGGAGGTCTATAAGCTATTGTTTTTTTAGTCTTATGATATCTTTTTAGCAGTGATTTTTATTAAAGATGTGTTAAGAACAATTGCTTCTAGAATAAAACCAATTTTTTTTACTGACAACTGTACATAATACTAATTAAATAAATATTTTCTCAACTTCATTTTATAGTATCTTACTAAAGAAAAAAATCATATATTTTTGTTTCAGAACCAACTATCTGGCTATTTATTGAGGAAATTCAAAAGCAGTAACGGTTGGCAGAAGCTTTGGGTAGTATTCACCTCTTTCTGTTTGTTTTTCTATAAAGGTTGCACAGACGATTTTCCTTTAGCGTCTTTACCACTATTGGGCTATTCTGTTGGTCCTCCGCTTCCCGAAGATCAGATTGTTAAAGATTACGTTTTCAAATTGCAGTATAAAAATCATTTATATTTCTTCAGAGCCGAATCAGAATACACTTATAATAGGTAAGATTACTTCCTTTATTGACTTAAATGTAGTAATACACCCGATGGTCAGATTTGGTAAAATGAGGAGTTTTTTGCAGGTGGATGGAGGTCATAGGAAGCGCGACTCAAAGCAAGCGAAGAAAAATTTTACCAGTGAACGATAATAAAATCGAAACGTCTTCATAGAATTATTTATCAAAGAGAAAAAGATACTTAATTTATGATATTATTTATTTCAGCAAGTGCGTTCGTTTTATATATACAAATAAGTTGTGAGGTATTAACATATTATTAACAAGTGATCATAATTCTTATATTTAAAAAAATGTAGCTGTATGTTAAATTATTTCAACAATTTTAAATGTTCAATAATAATGTTCAGATCATTTATAAAATTGAACTGATTTATTTTGTACATACATTCCAATACATTATGCATTCAAAGTAGATATTTAAGTATCGTGAAAAATATTTATCATTTTTACAAAATAGTGTACAAGAATTATTAAACTCAACTGTATTTTTTTTTAACCGGCGCTACGGTCATTTGAAAACCCTTAGTTAGATCAGGCGCGGTTTTCCTCTCAGTCGCCGTCCTCCAGGAACTATATCGATTAGAAGGCATCCTCTCCAAGTATCCCAGCAACATTAGACGCGCCCCCCGAATAAACGCCATCAAATCTGTTTCGCAATACATCTGTCACAGCTCAGCATTCCTCCGGATTCTCCACACACCATTCTCGCAAACAGGACCAAAAATTTTTTGTATGAAAGTGGATATTAAGCAACCACCAGCTTTCTCATACCTTTTGCCCGATCTTGGACATCCTGAATACAGTTGAAAGATATCCTTTCCAAATCGTTCGTCTATCGTCCCCTGTTTCCGTATGCTTAATCCCTAGGACTCCATTCTAGTATACTCTTCATCCATCTGACAATCTTGCGACATGACCAGCTCAGCTCTATTTTAAATGTTTGACTCCTTCAATTACATCCATAATTATTCTTCCAAGTTGTTTTTCGTTTCAGTTTTTATCTAGTAATGTCACTACCAACATGGATCTCTCCATGGCTCGATGAGTTATTCTTATTTTATTTACATTACATTATTATTTTTGTGTCAATTTTAGTATTTCTGAGCCATTAGTTAATATTGAGAGGACGCATTGGTCAAACACCATTCATTTCATATTTTATACATATCTCATTTTATCAAATGTAGCCAAAGCCAGAACTATCATTCTGTTTAGTTCGCAGGTTTGATTGTTTCTTCCCATTCGGATCTCATGTTTCAGATAATTCTAGGATGTTATGTATCCGATTTCTTTGCCTTCTGTAGAATTTAAAATAGGTTCATTTGATATTGAAATGGCAGGGACTGTATTAAGATAATTAGTAACAAATTGAGTTATGTATAATGTATCTTGATCATTCAAGAATCAAGTTCTTGACTGATTAAAATATTAACAGAAAAAGTACACTATTTGAAATTATTATAACGTTTTTGGACTTGTTCTTTTTTTTTAAATAGAATCAAATTTCAGAAATATGATTATTAAAACCTAAAAATCGAGAATTATGGATTTAGTCATTTTCTACTGTAACCGATGAGTTTTCAAAATCACCTCTTTTTTTGGTTTATCATTTATTGGTAGTTCCAAGAAGGGAATTTTCTCATGAAAGTCTAACATTCTCGTTTTAAAATTATTCAAAAAAATTGATCTATAATCATCTTAATAATAGACCTTATTACATGTGTTTACACTTACCTCGAATGTTATTAGAGTTATGGTGAATATCCATAGGCATATGTTGTATACCAAGGTACATAGCTAAGAGATCTTTTGTTTTTGGTACATATTCTTTCCCATAACAAATCTGCTGGATTATGCCTTAGGAGCTACTATTCTATTTGTTACCCTCAAATTTTGTATTTACTTTATGTTAAATTTGGTACTGATGGGTCTTGTATATATTTAAAAACATTTTAAAAAGTGATAAATATTGTTAAACATATAAAAATATGTTATGTTTTATATCTTGATATTAAGTGCCTTAAAGTATTGATTTCAAAAAAAAAAATCTACCAAAAAAATTATTTCAATTGAACTGTGTTAAAGATAGCAGCTATATTCAAATTTGAATTAATAATTTAAAATAACAAATTGTTTATTTATAAAATTGGTATTATTGAAAACCATTCCTCTATTTATATAAGCGCCTTTTAACTTTTCTAGAATTTTTTGTATATATTGTATATTTTATTATATACTGTATTTTTTTGTAATCATTCATTCAGGTAGCTAAGTGCTAATATAGGTCTTTTTGTTTCCACCGACTGATGACTACAATAGTGGTTATTAAATAACTTCCATAACTGCTGTTTCCATGTTAATTCTAATCAGTTACAGTACCTAAACCGTAAATATTTAACAATAATTGATGTATTTCGAGTTGAAATACCTTACGACAATTGGCGGTTTCCACATTTTTGTAACTTTAGATGGAGCTGCTCATTGCAATTGGCAAGCATCAAAAAAGCAAGATTCAACTTTAACCGAATGAGTGTCTTCTTTAAGAATCACAATCTTTTAAAATAATTATAATAATGCTGAATTGCTACGTTTGGTCTGTCTTATTTTATGTAGTTGAGTCCTGGAACTTAAACGAAGATATGAATAAAAAATTAAATTAAAAGCATTCGAAATGTGACTTTATTGACGAATACTCAAGTGTTTCAGCAATTGTTGGGTACGTGTATGTAATAATATACAGTCAAGTCAGACGTACTGCAGCATAGTTCTAATACTACAAACACCAGTCTCGGTTGTTTCTCTGTTGTTCCGGTTCCAAGTTTTTGTGTTGATTTTTGGATTGTTAAATTTTACAATATATAGAATATTGGTGTTGGAATGCTGAGTCGGCTCGATAAACAAACAATATATGGGATTTGTTTTATATTTTTCCGTTGGAATTATTCTAGAATTCCAGTGAATTAATCTAGCTCGAAATGATTGATTATATGCACATATATATAACTAACGTTTTTGTTTATGAGTTATTACCACTAATAGTCATCCATTGGAATAATAATTAAAAAGCCCTGTATTCACATATCTTTCTCCTGTAACAACAGCAAAGAGTATATATACATATTTACAAATAAATGTATTAATTCCAGGTTTATATGTAATTGTTATTTAAATAAAACTCGGTTTCTATTTTATAAAGACGTATCATTTCATCCTAGCACGTTCTTCGTCATATCAATGATGGAACATGTCACAAATTCCATTAAATATGATTGGTTATTCAAAGTAATCCACTCTTAGAACTCCAACAGGAGAGAAGGCTCCAAAGAAGCTTGTTCTCTGTCCTAAAAAATGGTTGAAGAGGTTCTATTATTGAAGATGACCTCATCATGTCAATTGGGGCGCTTAAAAGCTCGCGATCCAACCAATAAGCTTTCAAAAAAGATGTAAACTTTTGATTCCTAATAAAACAAAATTATTAAAAAATTACTGCTTTATAACTTTTCACTTTATGTCAAATCGTCCGCTAAATTTAGAGTAGTCTGTTCTGACATAATAATTTCCTATTTAAAATTAGGCAACATTGCACGACAGAAATGAAATCTCTTGTGTGAATTATCTCATCACTTCTGATAGGAACGATTAGAATCTGCGATAAAAAGTGTCACCTACAAAATTTCTAGTTATTATTGTATTGATTACTTAAGCCAAATTGTACACTGTCGGCTTCTAACAGGAACCAACGTCACAGTTAAGTGATTCCAAGTGTTCCTTATACACTTAACCTATCATTATTCTTACTTTTATTTTATATTGATGTGACTCTAACGACTATAAATATGCACTTCTATCCTTTATTATTGCTTTTGTATACAATAAGATTAGTATTTAAGACAACAGATACACGGATATTAGGTTCTTAATAGTTTGACTTTCATTGAGTAAGGTAGTAAGATTATTGAAAGTTTAACTGTTTTCTTGTAGCCCTTTTAATTCGCATTAATAAGTTGTGCATTTTGATAAATCACCAGCTTCTTGTCGATTGTTTTGATATCTTGTCAAGAATTATCCTACTTTCAGCGCTAGTTGCAGTATAAATTGATCTCAACCATATGAACATTTGTTCTTTGTTAATTAGTCACCTTGTGACAGTTGTTAAACCAAAAGTTGTAGTTTTAGTCAAATAAAAAACACGTTTCGTTAGAGAAGCAATGCTAATATAGATAACAAAACCTTGTAACTAATAATTTGATCAAGAGATGTAAAGGTACAGTCACCGACATATTGATGGTAGTTAGTATCCATGGTAGATACTGGTAGTAGTGATTTAATGTGTGAATTAAAATAGACCAGGGATTTTCGAAAATATGATTTTATAACGTTCCCGACAGATTTGAGGCCCTACCTTCAAACCTTACAAGCTGAAGCTTAACAAAAATATGGCGAGAGATTTACATTCTTCATGATATTTGAATAATATAAAATGAAACGACAATACAAAAATTATTTATTCTGTTTTGAAACCACCAAAAATTGTATGTACAATTGATATATAATAAAATATTTAAACCTGATTTGTAGCTTATTTACATTTTAAATTTGAATCTTATTAATACATACATATGCTTAAAGGTAATAAATATAAAATTAAATTGAGGCTAAAAATATATAAAATAATTACAAAAATTCTTCACACCAATCGTTAAGACACTGCCAACAGTCTGATGATTGCTTCGAATTAGCCGAACAGGTGTCTTTCATCCATTCCTTAAAAAGTTCTTGATTTTTCTTTAAAACCAGAAATTGTCCAAGTACAACATAAGCCTGGAAATAAGATTATGTTCTACAAAAATTTGCCTGGATAAATAAATGAAACATCAAACACATATATTTTTATTATTACTAGAAATCCGATAAACCCCATATAATTTAGCGGTATCTTTCAAGGATAATCTACATGGCATCAGTTTTTTACACTATTGGACATTTTGTTATGCTTGCCTCATAAATCTTTCTGTATTGAAGAAATAAGCTATTGTAATTAATCCATTAATAAAAAATAAACAATTTTCAAAGTACCCATATTAACTTAACCAAAAATAAACTAGCTATAGATGAATGAGTCAGTAATCTTACTTTGTCAAATCCGGCTGCCACTAAGCGTTCTCCGAGGACTCCACCAATTCCTGCTAATTCTGTTACCGATTTTTCACCCATTGGTTCGGCGACAAAATTACGGTGTTTTTGCGATGTACTAGACATTTTTCTTATTGTTTGAAATTTCCGTTTGTTGAAATCACAAATCAAACGCTAAAACTTTTTCACACCGACTTCAAATTTGACAGTTACGTCATATTAACGATACGATACCCAGGTATGTTCTGTGGACTAATCTAAGATTGTATCGTGTCCCATGAAATGCGTTCAAAAGTGTAGTTTTCGAGGACTATAAATATGTGAGTGAATAAACATCATTTCATTTTGTTTAAATACCAAACACCACCTGGTCTAACGTTTATCCTCACATCATTCGTTCTTTAGTATAATTAAAGTTCTAATAAGGACGTCGAAATAACTTATTTTTAAAAATTCCGAAACTGAATTTTTATTGGAAATACAGTCAGTTTTTTCAAAATGTAAACATAATTTAGTGAATATATGTAGAATGGAATTTTATCCTATTCGATGCGAATACGGTATAAGATCATTTCTCTGTATGGGACATAAACATTGCAGGAGCTAAGTGGAACATACACAGTGACCCTAAAGGGTATGTTCTG
Organism: Diorhabda carinulata; assembly: GCF_026250575.1. Taxonomy (NCBI): domain Eukaryota; kingdom Metazoa; phylum Arthropoda; class Insecta; order Coleoptera; family Chrysomelidae; genus Diorhabda; species Diorhabda carinulata. The sequence continues at coordinate 18,383,924 of NC_079472.1, forward strand.
TGCACGGTGTTCTACAATCATTGTGGATGTTGAATGGAACGTACCCTAGCTCTTTTATCCACAAGATTTGAGTTGTACAGTGTTGCCATTATTATTATATTTGTTCTATTAAATCTGTATTATAATTTGAATAACTGAATTATATCTATATATTTGAATGAAATACTTTTATCTAATAAGAAATAGTCGAACTAATAATAGATATATGAGAAAGTTTCAATCAACAATTTCCAAATAATTAAATTACTAATTGATCTGCTACGATATTTTTCACCCGAATTGTACCTCATACAATAATATATTAAGAGCTTGCAACAATGTAGTTGCTAAGTAATGATATATATAAGTTTGTTTACTTTTTATGTTATTCATTAATACGAGGCGAGATTCTGTAGTTGAAATCCTTAATAAATTTCTGATTGGTAAGTTTCATTATATTTTTTAAATAATTTATATATAGAAGAGGCTAATACTGTTAAATTTTTTATTATAGATCTTATTGAATTATAACTGAGTGACTTAGTAGTTTTCACAATTTTAATGTCACTTAATTAGTGGAGCGTTATCTATTACAGAAAAAAAGACATTTTTTATTATATTTAGGCAATTGAATGAAGTAAGCTAATTGTTGCTCATTTAGAATATGACAATTTTAAAAGGTTATTATATAAGTTTTTTGATCCAATCTTTAAAAAGTTTAATATTTCATAATTGCAGCCATTTTCTATGTTGAAGATATATCCTGAAGGTCAAAACAGTTAACATGTTACATGAAATTTTCAATGATTACATACATGTTGCGTAATTGTTTAACCGGCTTTTTTATCTTTTAGATAAGTACATAAATTCTCGATTATCATGTTTATTTTGATATGTGTATTATTGTTTGCTTCACTTGTTGACCTTAGGATTTGAAGATAATGATAATGAAAATTAGTTTCTAAGTTCTGAATACTTAAAAATCTACGAATTGGTTAATCGATATATAGAAATACGCAATGCGAATACGGGATTATTTTATTAAATATAGCTACATAGGATTGTTTTTAAGCGAAAATTACTTAGAATGCGTACAGTTAGTCTTGAACAAACATACTTCTTATCTTTGGGACAAAGATAAGACAAAGATAAGAAGTATGTTTGTTAGATAAGAAAGGCAAATATACGCACATCTATCCTTAATAAAACTCAACTGATAGATCAAGATTTTAAGGCTGACTGTCTGGGTATTACAGAGGCAATGACAATCTGCCCCACCCTAGCTGTAGAGGCGCTGCTGAACCTGCGTTCTCTTTACCTTATAGTGAAGAAAGCGCCCACAAGGTAACCTAGACAGAAAAATTTGAGCCAGAAATTTGACAAATTTGACGAAGCTAGAAATTAGTGATAAACCAATGGATCAAATGCATAGCATGATGGACATGGGGATCCCATTCAAAGTGGTAGTTAATGACGTCAATCATGAGTCAATATACATCTTCCACAAGCTTGAAATGTATCTCTCTGGTATACAGATGGTTTCAAGCTGTCCCAAGGAGCTGAATTGAGCATTTGTGGCCCAAAATCACAATCCCTGCCGAATACCAACAAATGTGTTCGGCAGTGTTCGGATAAAAACCTCTCTAGAAAGAACATTCACATTCTCTCAGGTGACTAAGCGGCCTTGGAGGATCTGAAGGCTATTGAGTGCACAATAGTGGGAATGTAAACAAACTCTAAAAGCACTAGCTAACAGAAACAAAGTAACCCTAATGTGGCCACTAGAGTATACTGAGCAATGAGGAATCAGGCTTAGAAGCAGAGCCCTACTGTGGCCTCATGAGGTATTAATAACGAATTCAACAGATGGCAAAAGGATCAAATCCACAATCCAGGCTTAAGACAATCCAAAAGATTCATAACCATATTAGCTAAGAAGACTAAGGAACTTTTTGTGGTGACCAGAAATGATATCAAATTGTTAGTATCTCCTCAGATAGGTTACTGCCCCGTCAAATATCACCCTAAGACGATAGGAATGGCAGTGAACGACAACTGTAGATTCTGCGAACGAACCAAGGAATCCTGCATCCTACTGATTTTATCAAAAGGCTAAAGTCCCTCGAAGGAGTAGTACTAAAGAAAGAAAAATAGCCTCTTGGGAGGAGTCTACAAAATATCTTCTAGGTATAAATGCAGAGTGTCTGACTTCTCAACAAATTACAATCTCTCTCTGGAACCTGCATTAAAACGAAAGTTGTCTAAATTTATCAGTATTTGAAAAAAATTCGAAAATTTCTACTACATTCAACACAAGGTATGGAAATATAATTTTACATTGTTATTAAAACTACTAAGGTCGAAGAGATAATTGAAAAAAGTTGTAAATTTAAAGAATACATAGATGTGTTACGTTTCTAGATAATCATGGCTCCCCAATACAAACTTACATATTTCAATGTCACTGCTCTGGGTGAACCAATCAGATTCTTATTGAGTTATGGAAACATCGATTTCGAAGACGTTCGTATTGAAATGGAACAATGGCCTTCACTAAAACCATGTAAGTACCAAATCCAGCTTTATTATTTCTGAACAAAGATTTTTATAAAAATTAAAACATAAAGAAATTTCTAATTTAATTATCTTTAGTATATACAAGTATTCTAAAAATGAAGCGAATTTATTTTTATAGCATCAATTACTAATGCCGAATCTAAAGGAACTAGAATGTCTCATACCCTTATGTGTTGAGATAACTAATTCGGTCTTGTGATTTTGCTATTATAGCCACTTTACAAAAATGTGTGAAAAATAAACTCAAAGAAATGTTGAAATCTGTCTATAGTGATAATTAATAATGTAGTAACTTTGAAGACTGTTTAAAAATGATTTAAACATGGAAATGTGTCAGTCAAAGATAGTCAGAACGTTCTTCAACTTCAATAGATAAAGATATGCAATAACTAGACAAATCCCTCATCTTCATCTGTCTATTGTGATAAAGTAGGAACTTTACACGTTTACAAGTGGTTTGAATGATTTTAAAGTGAAAATGAGTCACTTAAAGACAAGGATCAGTCAAGACATCCTTTGACATCAAAAATAGATGAAAATGGGAAAAATAATAAGACTATTGTGGGTTAAAATTTTGATGGTGACCAAAAAGAAAATTGTTTTTCAATTTATATGGATACTATTGGAGAAGAAAGTTGATCCAAAGTGAAAGATGTTGGAACCCATCAATCAAGTGGAATATCAAAATTATGATCATGATTCTGTGGGTACAGTTGGACTAGAGTTTGTTCTAGAAGGAACAACTGTAAACTCCGGATTGGAGACTTGAAAAGTGAGTCAAAAGCTTTTTTCTTCATCACAATAACGCGCCAATCCATAAATTGTTTATCATCTGCGAGTTTTTGGCTACTAAAAGTTTTCCTGTCTATTGACATAAATTTTATATACCAGATTGAACATAATGCGATTTCTGGCTATTCCATAATATTAAGAACGACTTGACAATATAGAAAAAAACCATTCCAAAAGAAGTCTTCTAGAAATGTTTGCAGTTATTAATTTAATGTTGGAATAAGTCTATTGCTAGCCAAGAAGTTTATATTGAAGTAGATCAATTGAAATTTTTTCACATTGGATAATTTTTATATTTTAACCACTTTTAAAGTTTTAACTTAATGATTACTTTTGTTCACTTGTACTATATTACATCGTAATATAATCATATTTGGATTTTATAGCTACTCCATTTGGTCAACTACCACTTTTTGAGCATAATGGTAAAGTGATTCATCAATCGATGGCTATTGCAAGATACTGCGCCAAATTGGTTAAATTAACAGGAAGCAATGATTGGGAGGCTTTAGAAATTGATTCTGCTGTTGATACTATCAATGATTTAAGACAAAGTAAGTAGTAAACAAATACTTTAAGCTCTTAATAATAATTTTTATTGGCATATTCCAAATGGCAATAGTATGTCGATTAGCCAAGTAGTCATTGAAGTGCTGAGCTCTTTTGTAATCACTTTCAAAATAGTTTACTAATGCTGAAGCACACTTAATGGTCTAGGTAAGAATAACTTAGTTCTCTGTAGTGAGAATCAGAGCACATTGAAGTTAAAGGAGCTGGTAGCTGATAAATTATCCAGAAAGGGACAATCAGCAAAATTGCAGCAACACAGACAAGTGGAAACTACAACTAGAAGGGATGGAAGGATTCATTATCCAGAGCAAGTCTGCATTAATAGTTTCACTAGAACATTGCTGCATTAATATAAATCTGAAGAAACTCATATTGATGGAAAAAAAACTTGCAGATTCTCTAGATTACAAGAGGAACTTGGAATTCTAAGTAGATAAACAGTTTGACATTTTCATATTATAGGATATAGTATAGAATATCTACGAAAGAATTGGAGTTAATGAGACAAGTAACAAATTCATTTTTTTTTTTAGAAATTGCTCAGTATCATTACGAACCAAATGAAGAATTAAAGGCAAGCAAAAAGAAACCACTCGTTGAAGAAACTGTCCCATTTTACATTGAAAGATTAGAAGCAAAAGTAAAAGATAACGATGGATATTTTGCTTGTAAAAAAGTGAGTACAATCAAATGTTTCATCATTTATGTTGTTCCTTTGAAAATATTAGATAATCTTTAGAAATGTTGCTGGCGAAAAATTTCAAATTGACCATAAATTCTTGATAAGTTTCCCATATTTGTATTTGAATTGGAACGAAATCTTTGCCAGCTAGATTATGAGCTTTTATGTAGTGGGATTGTGGTGAAATTAAACACCAAAGTGTACTCATTGTACTACAATTCCGAGATTTCGAGTTATTCTTCATTCACCGGCGATATGGTTCTTTGAGAACCAAGGCATTCTCAACAATCGACTGCCAATCTTTTCTGTCATGAGCATGGTGCCTCCAGCTGAATCAGGTCCGCCTCAACGTCATCCAACCAGAGAAGGTGCGATATTCCTCTCACTCGCCGCCCTCCAGGAACATCATACATGGCTGTGTGTGGCATCATTTATAGCGTCTCCCGTATAAACGCCACAAAATATGGTTCACCATATTTATGTCTCAGCTCAGCATTCCTATTAAGCTATTAAGCATTAACTAATTAATTTTCAGATGATGAATACATAAGTATTCGAAAGCTGGAAATATATTAGAGTCAGTACACTTTGATGTTTAATTTTATATATATGTTGTAAGACCAAGGATATCACAGATATTAGAGTTTGTAATCTGTTATTTTCTGTCCACCACTGTTGTGTTTTGCTTTCATAACCAATTCGAGGTCATAGAATATTCTCATAATCCAAAATATTTGATAACTTTATAATCATGTAAGTGAAGATGGCAGAATGCAGATAACAATAATACTAATTTTTTTCATACTTTATTTTGTTGAGAAAGATTTCTTATAATGAATTTTTTGATCTTCTCAATAAGATTGTTTAAGTGATTTACATGAAAGATAAATTTATAAATTGTTTTTTAGCTAACATGGGCGGATTTGTATTTTGTGGCCATTTTGGGTTATCTCAACTTCATGTTGGGAAAAGATTTGATTGAAAATGCTCCAAACCTACAGAAACTTAAAGAAAAAGTATTGGCTCTCCCTAATATTAAAGCCTGGGTCGCGAAACGCCCAAAGGGTCATTTTTGAACGAATATATGAAGAACTATTTTTGTATTTGATACTGAATTTGAAATAAAAAGTTTTAATTTTTCATCGACTTTATGTTTAATACCAATTTCAGCAAATAAGTGATTATCAATGACTATTGATACTACATAGAATTATTAAGGCTCACGAGTCACGCGGTTCGCCCCCCCCTGTGACGTGAGCGCCATCTAGCGGTCAGATACGACAACTGGGCGACGGCCGTATTGTTGATACGTTTTTCGTAACCCATAGCACCATACCTTCGTCTTTCAATTCTTTTAAAAAATTACTGAAAGATGGTGAACTGAGCTGTAATGAAATGTATTAATAGGACAGACTAAAAAATGAGTCTTGGGGGGCGTGAAATTTCTATCAACACTCCGATCGGTTAACTGCTATTTAATATCACGCCAAATTTCGTTTTTTAGTCTTTTCAAAAGTCTAAATTGATGAAAAGGAATGTGAAGGATAGTACCAAGGATTATTTACCCATATTGCTTTTGTTTTCCGCACAGGAAATAATGAGACTGAACAAGACTCCGTGTAGGATACTGGAAAAATCGAAATGTCGAAGATGATCTGGGACTGTGAAAAAAATCTCAAGTACCCCTAGGGACGCAGCAGAGAAATTGAAATCAAGTGGAAAGAAAGAAACACTATTTAGTTGTATATTGTTTCATCGAATGATTTAGAGATTAGGAAAATTGAAATCGATGAAAGTGAGAAGAAAAATTATTCGGACAATAAGACAAAATGTGATAAGAGTTAAATCCCGATTCCAGACGAACAATATGAAATAAGAACACTATGGTGCCGCATGCACAATAAGTGGAATATAAACCTTGCCAAACACTATCACACGTTCCTCTGGCAACACGAAACTGCTTGAGAAAAATTCCGACTGAGTACTATGTTGCAAGAGGCCTATGGGGAAACTTCTCTATTCTGTGCATGTGTTTTTGAGTCGTGTAAGCGATTTAGTGAGTGCCGAGAAAGCACTGAAGATGACCAGCGCCCAGGTCGCTGTTTCAACTCTGAAAACCGTGACCAAAATCAACCAAATTGTGCGTGCAGATCGTCGAATGAGCATCCGGATGATTGTCGAGGCTGTAAACGCCGATAAAAAAACGGTAAGAAAAATTTTGCACGAGGAATTACAGAAGACAAAAGTCTGTGCGAAGTTAGTGCCAAAAAATCTGACTCCTGACCAGAAGCTCTTGAGTCAACGGATCTGCTCAGATTTCCTGAAAAGTTAGAAAAAGATCTGCTATGAAATGGACCCGATTTGAGTCGAAGGAAGCGGTAAAGCAAAAAACGGCAGAGCTTCTAAAGGCGCTCACCAAAGACTTCCAGCACTGCCCCGATCAATGGAAAAAACATATGGAAAGGTGTGTGGCAAGGGGAGGGGGTATATTGAAGGGGAGCATTCGAATGTAGAATATTTTTTATAATAAAACCCTTTTTAGTAACCAGTCTCGTTATTTAATAGACCTCGTATTTACTTTTGCTTTACTTAATTTTTTTATTGTTTATTTTCTGAGAAAACTGTGTATCACGTTTGATAAATTTTTTTCAATAGTTTCAATAGTTTATTTGATAAGTACCTTCCAGAAAATTGTTTACGGCACTTCCAAGTGTTTAGTGTTCTCGCTCGAGTATCGGTTTAACGTTATTTATTTATATTTTTATATTTGGGACGGCATTTTCTGTGATAATTGATAAAAATATAATCGAACTTATAAGAAAGTGCACAAAGGCAGACGAATTCAGAGTGTTGGGATATGAATGGGAACTGTATATTGCAAATTTATACTTATGCATTTTTTGCAATTCTGTGTGCACGCGGCGCATATGATGCTAAAATAAAGCACTTCTATGGAATAAAAAGTGGGGGGGGGGTCCTTTTTATTTCAAATACCATGAGTATAAACGACGGAGATTATAAGATTTGGTAATTTCATACATTCGCGGTTCTCTTGTATTTTGGCTCTAGAAAATCGAAAAATCATCCAACTTCGACGAATTTTTTTTTAAATCTTCGTTTTTACGGAAAAAATTATCGTAATAAAAAAATTAAAACTTATATTACTTTAATTATTTATTAAATGTTCCTGAAAATACACTAATTGACGTATAATTGTTGATAACTGTTTTTCAAATAATCAATCAAATATCAAAGTTGTGATATATTTTTTCTATATCTACACAAAAAAACTAAGAAATAAAAAAAAATTATACAAAAGTGTTGATTTATCATGTATTTACAATTAAAAATAATAACAATTTCTCTTAATGGAATCTCTAGGTCAGATATTTCCTATATTTTTATAAAATATAAATCCGCCGTAAAAATGAAGATTTTGAAAAATAATTCATCGAAATTGAATGATTTTTTGATTTTCTAGAGCCAAAAAACGAAGGGACCGCGAAAATATGAAATGATCTAAGATTTATTCGATTTTACGACAGAAATCAACGACGCCAATGGTTACAATTGTAACCCATAAATTCGCTATGATTTCCGAGGTTTGGTACAAGTTTAGTGACAACAGTCAAATTATTATAAACGGGGACCATTACTATTAAGCTAAGGACACATTTTTAACACTTGTCGTGTTAACACGTGTTATATAAATATTTATTTTAAATAGATCTATACACATTATTGTGATGAGTCGTCAGAGACCAGCAACACGCTTTAACACGTCATAGCGCGTGGTTTCAATATCTACGTTGGTCAGATTTTCGTGAGAAGCGTTACAAAGTGTTGTAGGTTATATTCACCATCTGTGCCGAGTTTGTTCTGAGCGTAACTGAAAAGTGTTTTTCAATTATATTCGTTTCCGTAATGTATCTATAATTATCTTTATGTTAATTGAGGTACAATTTATAGAAGAGGTACGAAAGTATGTTTTTGTCCAATTTCCGAAATAAGGACTATCGAGACCAATGAAAACAACAATCTCAAACCAATACGTATGTTTCAGAAAATACTCAAGGAAGTTCCTTTTCCAATACATCAATTAATTTTACTAATTTAGAAAATGTTGATCTACTTTTCGAAAAATAATATTATGTCTAGTTTTATAATAATTTTATACTCGGTTGTATTTAAGAAAATATAATATTGTATTTTCTTGTTTTATACCTTAAAGTTATTAAAAGCCGTTCCTCTAGAGACATTCTTCTCTAAAATTTGTATTTTGCTTCTTTAATTTACTTTCAAGTAAATTGTAAGCCACGTCGAATTCCTTCTTGGTCATACTGATATACATTTTACACCTGTCATCGTCATTGCAAATTTCGGGCTACAGATGAATGGGATGAACCCAGTACTCCCTGGATTCATATTGTAGCACAAGCAATGCTGCAGTAACCGCAACCATTTCCTCTTCTTTATCCAACTAATCCATCTCTTCTTGTAGGTGCTCCATTATATTTTAAGCTCCGGAGGATTGTGAATGTGTGTTGTGTGAACCTGAAGATCGAGGATACTACTTAACAGGTTAAAAACATCAAAATGTCAGCCGTCACACACGTTTTATAACACACATATGTGTCGCATTCTGACGTGTCGTGTTAACACGTGTTAAAAATGTAGTGTAAAATGTAGATTTACTCAATACTTGCCCAATAAATTGCAGTAGAAAACCCTCAGCTCCTCTTGGAGAGTTTGTTACTACGAAATTAGTAGAACCACGGATAACTTCTTATCAAGCCTACCTTTAGCAAAAAAAAACTACAATTAAAGCAAATTGAAAAGTTACTGAAAAACGATTACATGGCACTTTTCTCAACCAAACTTTATCGCTCAAATAATTGTGTGCTGAAAGTAATTATAATATCACCAAATCTGAACGACCATATGGCCAGAAATTTTAATATCTTGAATTAAGCCGGGATAAATGCAAGGGTGTTAATAAAGAAACTACGGGAGGAGAAATTAAAGAACAGGAATATCTATTCCAATTGGCAAAATAACTTTCCATCGAATACCAACAAAAATTCAGTAAAGAAAATTAACCAATACCCATCGCATGTACAAGTACAGGTTCTCGTGAACGGAAAACATGTCTGATAACGTATTGTAAAGATAATAAAACGAATAAAATCTGACTAAATTTAAAAGGTACGTATGCAAAAAATGTATAGTTGAGAAGCCCCCATTTGTAAAAAATACAACGAAAAAAAATGTTTATTTTACATTAACATCAAACAATAAACATGTTTAATCATATTCATTTAAACACGATCCTTTGGGCGTTTTGCTATCCAGGCTTTGATACCAGGAAGAGCCAATACTTTTTCTCTAAGTTTCTGTAGGCTTGGAGCATTTTCTATTATATTTTTTCCTACTCTCACGTTCACCATGTCCAAAAGGGCCACAAAGTACAAATCTGCCCATGTCAACTGAAAAACATGATTTATAAATTTATCGTTTATGTAGAAATCTCAAAAAATCAGGCTTAAGAGATCGAAAAGTTCCTTTGTAAGACAATAAAGTATGAAAATGAGTAAAATTGTCATCTGAGTTGTTTATAAATCGTGTTGAAAATTAGTTTTCTTCTATTTTTAAAGACAGGTAAAAATTTCGAGGTCTCGAACTGTTGTGCTCTTTATCACCTGTCTTTAAAAATAGAAGAAAACTAATTTTACATCAGAAAAGACCTAAAATCAAGACGATTTAGAAATATAAACATATCGAAAGGTCTACTAAATAAGTAATTAAAGAAATTATACAGTTATTGAGTACAAAGTACAAAAGGGAAGAGCGCTGAACTGAAATTGAAAAATGATGAATGAAATGATAAAATAATAAAACTTTCTTCATCTTTTCATTTCATAGACATTTTTTTTATCTTTTTCTCGAGAAACCGTCTTGATTTTAGATATAGAAAATTACTTTTAAAAAATTGAAAGTTCGACTTATTGCGGTCTTTATCGAGACAATTTATCAAGAAAAATAATAAAAGATCTACTCACTTTTTTACAAGCCAAATATCCATCGTTATCTTTGACTTTCGCCTCTAATCTTTCAATGTAAAATGGGATAGTAACTTCAATGACCTGTTTCTTTTTGCTTGCCTTCAACTCTTCATTTTGTTCTTTTTGGAATTCAGCAATTTCTGCAAACAGTTACAATTGCAGTATTTCAAGTCTGATCGACTCTAGTTTTTTGTTAGATATGTTTAACTATATATGCTGAAGGGTTGCTTACGCTTTTTGAAAAATTAATAATTCCCTTTATGTGATAATCGGTTATTGAGACTAGCAGATCTTATACTTTTATCATTTTAATATAAAAATAGCTTATTTGTCACTTCCAGTTGCTTAACTATGTAAAAGAACTTTACACAGTTCCAAAAACTAAAGTCAGTTGAATATTTACTTACTAAACAAAATTGCTGTAAACGCCGATAATAAAACGGTTAGATACATTTTACACGAAGAATTACACATGACAAAAGTGTGAAGTTGGTGCCACAAAATCTGACTCCTGACCAAAAGTTCTTGCACAGATTTCTTTGAAAGGATAGAAAAAGATTTGCTTTGAAAGGGACCCGATTTGAATCGATGGAAGCGGTAAAGCAAAAAACGGTAGAGCTCCTAAAGGCACTGCTTCGATCAATGGAAAAAACGTATGGAAAGGTATGTGAAGAGGGGAGGGGAGTGTATTGAAGAGGAGCATTCGAATATAGAATAATTTTTATTATAAAACCCTTTTCCGTAAACAGTCTCGTTATTTAATAGCCAGACCTCGTATTTACTTTTGCGTTATGTTTATCAACCTTCTGTTTAAAATAAAAAATAGAATATGGGAGTTTTTCGTAGTAGGATTGTGGCAAAGTTGAACAGCAAAATGGACTAACTCTAATAAATTCGCGAACTTTCGAATACTATATATTCTGGACTTGAAATTATGGTTAAGTACAATATAAAAATATGTATAAAAGTATAACAATAAATAAACATATAGTAACTTTTTGAATTAACGTAAGTAATTTTGAATAATTTTTATTATTGTTATACTTTTATACATCTTTTTATAATGTACTTGACCATAGTTTCAGTCCCAGATGATGAATACATAAATATTCGAAAGGTTTGAAATATATAAGAGTTTGTACATTTTGGTGTTTAATTTTGTGACAATCCCACTACGAAAACTCTCGTATATATATATATATATATATATATATATATATATATATATATATATATATATAGCTAAAAATATTTATTTTGCACTCACTTGATCGTAAATCGGATATAGTATCAACAACAGAATCAATTTCCAAGTCCTCCCAATCATTGCTTCCTGTTAATTTAACCAATTTGGCGCAGTATCTTGCAATAGCCATGGATTGATTAACCACTTTACCATTATGCTCAAAAAGTGGTAGTTGACCAAATGGAGTAGCTATAAAATCCAAATATGATTACATTCATTATTGTAATATAGTAAAAATGAACAAACAAAGTATTCATTAAGTTGTAGCTTCATTGATCTCAAATACAAGATGTGACTTAAAGTACTTCCCTTGACTAGCAATACTTTTACTTCAACAATTAATTTTATCCTGGAAGCATTTTTTGAAAGACATCTCTCAGAGTCAACCTTCATCTACTATATCGTGGTTTTCTCAATCTTAGGGAAAATCCGGTGTTGTTAAATCTGGTAAGTAAGACAAATGTGGAGAGACAAAAAAATTTTTAGTAGCCAAAAGCTCGCGAAACATTAGCAGGCGAAAGGTTTTAATCCATTTTTCAAGTCTTTTTCTTCACATATAGTCAAGTTTCACCTTTGATGTTTTTCATTTAATTGTTCAAAATAATGACTATAACTTTGATGTGCGACTTAAAGATTTTTCTGATGCAAAGGGAGTCACTGGTTTTCCATTGACAACTTTGCATTTTTGTCTGATGGTCATGGTAAACTACCATCTCCAAGTAACATCCGGATCTACATAAAGATGATCTATCAAATCCATACCAATCGGAACACGATTTCATGTTTTATCATTTGACAGTCAATCGTCTCATTTGTAATTAATCTGTAGAATATTTTCCTTAAACGTGTATTTTTACCAAACTTTTAATTAGTCACTGGCATGTTTGAATGAAGGAGTTGGTTCACTTTTTGCATATTTTCATATATTTTTGGAAACTGACTCATATCAAATCATTCATACTATTTGTATGTTGACACGATTTTAACATTGCAACATGAGTCATATTGACGCAGAGCACAGATCTCACTTTAATAATTCTGTGCATCGTTGCCCTTTAGTTTTGCGCAACTATTTTCAAGGTCATAGCTCAAGACATTATTTAGTTCCTTATTAATCGCACCTTGTATTTACTTCAAGTATTAAGTGAATTAAAAACGAGCATAACTTCCAAACATATTTTTTAACTTTAAATGAAAAAAGTTTTATCCAAAATAATAACTTACTCGATTTTAAAGATGGCCATTGTTCTCTTTCAATACGAACGTCTTCGAAATCGATATTTCCATAACTCAGCAAGAATCTGATGGGTTCACCCAGAGCAGATATATTAAAATAAGTAAGTTTGTATTGCGGAGCCATGATTATCTAGAAACGTAAAACTTGTGAATTCTCTGAACCAACTTTTTTAATGGTCGGTTCGACCCTATGACAAAAAGCAAATTTAGAGTTTTGAGCTCCACGTTATAAAATCCAAGATGATTTGGGATTGCTTAGATAAGTTAAATGGACATACTAGAGTAGAAGGAAATGAAATAGTACTTGTTAAAATAGGGATGGATAAGCCCTTTGAAGGATTTGAATAATCACATAGACTCTTGTCGAAAATTGCTGCCTAAATGAACACTTGAGGAGGCTAGGTGTAACAGAGGATCCTCTGTGCAGATTTTTACATCAATGGTTCAATGTCTAGATGTTAATTGAACTAATAAACCAATTTTTATTGAATCTGATACATCTCAATCTCGCATATTTTACTTTCAGTTAAAATATTGTAGATCATGTTAGTTGCCCACTTGGTGGTATCATGAAAAATGTTCCGTTTTAACTCTTTATGAAGTTGGCGTGTTACGCGTTTATCTGCAATCATTATCTTCAAATTCTAAGTTCAACAAGCAATGCAAACAAAAATTCTCGTATCAGATAAACATGATAATCGAAAGTGTATGTACTTATTCAAGAGATAAAAAAATCCGGTTGAACAAATTACGTTTATCAATCATTGAAAATTCCATAACGTGTTAAATAATTTGACCTTGAACGTAAGTCTTCAACCTAGAAGATGGCAAAGATTATGAAATATTATGAAATTTTTAATTACTCATTGATGAATATCGATGTAATAGGTAAAGCTTTGGATATTGATTTGGATAGTTTGAACAATAACTTTCTTTAATTACCTGAATAAAATTGTGCCTACTAGATAACAATCTTCTAATTGTTTTAAAATAAAATTTAAAAAACTTCTCAGTTGCCCAGTAATAATAATTCTTTTGAATTCATAAAATACCAACTAACTCTAAATGTAAATTATAAAAAACTCTTTAAATGAAAAAAAACTTACTAATTAGAAATTTCTAAGGGTTTCAATGCAACACAGCCTCTTCTCGTATCAATAAACTTTTTTAATAACGTTCACACTTATGTATATATAACTACATGGCAATTACATAGTTGCCAACTCTTGGCATACTATTTCGTATGATACAATCTGGGTGAAAAACATCGTAGCATACAATCATGAAAATTATTAATTGATTTATCATTAATTAGACAATTCATTATTAGATGGAATTACGTAGTGCGATCCCACGAGTTTTTGGACTAACATAAAAAGAAAGCACATAAATTAAAACAATTGTGATTATTTTTCAATATTTTATTTTCACACACTTTTCAGAACGTCTGACTAAAGCTTCTATGCCACTATGAAAATTTGAGGCATTTTTAGTGTCAGAATGTTCAGAAAATAGTCATAGGGGGCCAGATCAGGGTTACATGGTGAGTGTTCAATATTAATGAAGCCACATTCGTTTAGAGCCCTGGACAGCGAAGCAGTGTGTACTGTGTCATTGTCATGAAGCTAGTGCCCACCACAGCTGATTTTTCGATAATTTTTTGACGCAAACACCTTAGTAAGTCAGAATAACCCGCACGTGGGTCATCCTTTAATGATTACGTTTCCAGAGACACAACTAAATAGTTGAAAATGATTAACACAAGTCACCGTATACAGCCCCCATTCTGTTTTTGTACGGGTGTTAATTCATCTTTGGTAAAAAAATTTTTAACAGCGCACAACTCAATTCGAGTTAGGTCCTCCGCACACGAGTAGAGTCATTCGCAATTTGAGTTTGCAACGTCTAATCGGAATCGTGCAATCGGAGTTGTGCAACTTGTTTGCAACTGGAGTCCGCACACAGGAGGGCCAAGTATGCAACTCTCGGTTGATAGTCGGTTTCACATTTTACTTTATGTAGTGCTAGTGGTCACGAGGGCTCGATAGACGCGTCATAAAATATTGAAGTGATTGTATTCAACTCCCGCAATGTCCACGTCCAAGATTGCTAAAATTTCGATTCCTCCAAGGTAAAATGGTTGTAGGCATGGAATAGGGCGATGGTTATCAATCTTTTTAACATGGAGGACCACTTCGTATCCTTTAGAAGCTCCTTGATAACTTGCAATCTTGATGTACCACAAACAAATAGAATATCATTATTGGTATTATCTGTAAATTCATCAAGATGTACAGCAAAATTCTGGATTGATGAATTTTTCGGCTTAGTTGCAATATCTGAAGCTACATTTTCAATTCTTCTACCGACAGTATCTTACACAATATTTATGTCTTGTTTCAAAGCGTCATTTCAGCGTGTTTGGTCATTTCAGTTAGACACAATCACAGTGGAATATTACTTCAAAATTTGAGCAATACCGATTGTTGCCAGAGAAGTCTGCAATTGCCGACGACGACGACGAAGATATCAACTGTTCGATATTCGCTTCGAGGACCACATGAAAACGAAGGATTCTCTGGACTAGAGCATCTGCACAACTTTGTTAATTTCAAATTTCCACTGTTCTTTGGTCTCTGGTGTAATGTGGTAGATTTTCGACGTAAAACTTACTTCCATATTCAAAATTATTCGTGATAGCCTAATGTAGAAATGTGAAGAGCTTAACTGATCCTCTTTCGTGTTTATACTGCTTATATAAATTGAATAGTGTTTAGCAAACAGAGTTGAAACAGAGCTGGTTGAAATGTTTATTAGAGTAGAATGACATACTTCTTGACAGTGTTGTAAACTTGAGCACTTGAGAAACTGAGTTTCGTTTTTCCAAAATTCTTTATAATCTTTATAAATAAGTAGCATATATAAACTCCACCTAACAATAAAGGAATTTGTGGTTTTGTTTTTTAATATTTGAATTTCATAGAATGTACAAATATATTTGAAATATATTTAGCGCGACAACGTCGCATTTTATATGCACACAATTCATATTTGTGAGGCTAAGGAGATAATTTGTAAAACATAAGATGAAAATAATGAATTTTATTTTAAATACTTGATAGAGTTTTAATTATCATTGTTTGATAATACAAAGTAAATAGTAATTGATATATTTCTATTATTTCATACCTACGTAAACTTTTGAGAGCAAAATATTACATTAATAAATAAATTTAGTGAAAATATTCTGTGCTGTTGATTTAATGACATATGCAACATCAGTGGTAATGATAAAGCGAAATGAATCCAAACGAAAGCAAGTCCTAAAGAGCTACCAAATAGAGGGAGGTATCAATGAAGAAGACGAGTTTGAAGAGGATACGTAATTCACCGGCTTCAATCCACTCAGATGAAGATCGGTTTGATTTCGGATTGATGTGAAGAAGCAATGATAAATTAACACACGAAATTGTTTTTTAAATGACAAAAGTAGCTTCACTTAAATGGCTGTCACTTTTTTCTGACTAAATCGAAATGTCATGAAACTTTATACAAAGTCTTTTGAAAGTTTGTACTTTATAAATGTCATTTGGATTCGACAATGGCACCGCCATCTGTGTGTTAGTCACACGACTTATTGAGTGATGTTATGTACTCGATATATTTCAACTGTCTACTAAAAGATGTGGATTCCGAATACTTCATTATTTTAATTTTCGGTCAAATAAAAAAAAACAGATTATAAGTGTCCACTCAATGTTTTTAGTATTGAGGCAGATTTATTGGATTCGGAAAACGCACCACGAGTTCATTGAAGACATAACAAGTAATCTATTTAACGTATCGAGGGCCATACCTGCCAAGGCTGATAACAAGTGTATGGAAAATTGCATTAAGCGTTAATATTTATAAATTAGCCTCAAATAAGCCTATTTTGAATGGGATAGTGAATATTTGTCAAATATGGTCGGCTCAATTCGCAACTTGAACTAAGCATTTACTTTGTTTTAAATAAAGGATAGATATAGTGGCCAGACATCAAATTTTTAAAAAACAATTCGAAGAAAAACAGTACAAGTGAATTAAAACGGATTGCGTTCAGCTTTGAACAAAATGGGTTACGAGGTTTTCTATTTAGTTTTTTGAATTATATCAGATTTTTTCCAGTTTTTACGATTTTTTCTATTAGATGCGTTCAGAAATTGTCTATTTAATGGTATAAAAATGTTGATATTGGTAAAAAACGGAGTGACATGGCTTGCAACTCAAGCCGACGATATTTAAATAAAGTTTTTTTGTTAATTCATACATTATTATGTAGTGGATTGTGAAAATGTGGATGGTATTTCTCCCTTTTGTTTGACCTACTACACCACTGTTTGTTAACAACGCAATTGTGCTTCTGAAAAGAGGTATCTGACAATCGGATTAACATATATTTTTATCTTGAGGTAAAATAAATAGTTCGTAGTCAAGTTAATATTTAAATATATTTCAATGAATACGAGGAATGAAAGTGTCAAAAATGTTCAACATTTTCGTCATTATTTTGGTGCTATGTTTCGTAAATCAATCCCAATCCAGTCTAATTTGGGATGCCTTTTTGTTGAGTTTAAAAAATCTCGTGAAAGAAGAAGATATATTGCGATTAAATCTAAGTAGAAGTTGTTTTTGGCAAGTAAAAGCTTTATACCAGCAACCAAACATAGTTTGGAAGAGTAAGTTAATAGTAAAAAAAAACTAAAATTGATTCTAAAAACGTTATTGTAGTGTTTGATGCATCTGCTAAATTTCCTTACTCTGGAATTCAAGATACTGGTAGAGTCGAACTGGGAAATTTCGAACAATGTTTAGCTATAGATTATAGAAACGATGAGGTGAAAATTTTAGGAAAATACTGCTACGCAGGCTTAGTTATTCCTGATTTAACTAATATTACAAACACAGATGTAAGTACAGTAAAAAGTACATAAAACCTATTCCACGATAAGGATAAAGGACGATTCTTTCAACAATAGTAGAAGTAGAATTGGTACTTATTGTATCGTTAACAACTTCATCATAATAAATTTCTATATTCCATATTAGAAAGCACTAATGATATACATTACCGGTCAAAAGTTTTGTCCACCCCATAATTGTTTACTTTAAACGAACTTATGTTTACTTATGTTTATATTTCATCGGTGAGTGCGACAAGTTAAAAGTTGCAAATACCTGTTGATTATTATGCTTTAACTGCAAATTATTTCCTCGGTTTTTATGGTTGGAATTTAGTCCCAGTTAGCCCTGTAATAATTCGCAAAACCGTTCTGTGGACCAAGACATCTTTTTGTTTTCGTTCTCGAAAATTCAGACTTGTAAATTATAAAACGGGTAAAACCAAGAAATTAACCGTACTATTCCCGCCGAATTAAAAATATCTCGACTCACCGTGGACTACAATGTGAACAAATATGCATCCCCTAGGAGCTTTGGCGGTAGAAAACGTTCAGGGCGGCCTCGAAAACCCACAACCGCTGAATATAAACGTATTGTTTTGATCAGTAAACGTGATAGTAACTCAGATCAATGAATCTAGCGATCTACCTTTGATTACTTCCACAGTGAAAAGGAGATTAAGAGTAGCTGGCCTTTTTGGAAGGGTAGCAGTGAAGAGGTTGCAGTGTGCTGAAGAACAGAAAACTTGGATACATGAAGAGTCAAAGTTTGAGGTTTTTGGGTTTAAGGGAGAAGTGTTGGACGCAGATCAAAGGAAAAACTAGAGAAGTAAAAATTGAACGGGTTTTGAAGAAAAAAAAATATAAAAGTAAAATGTAGTACGTTCTGGGCAGCATCTGATCAAAAGATAATTTATCTTATAGCATGAAAACGATCTCATCCATTTCTCGAAGCTGTGCAAAGACTATTTGAAAGAATTGGAAAGGAATGTACTGAAAGTAATGGTTTGGCCATTACAGTCGCCTGACTTCAAGGTTGTTGTTATTGGACATTGGAGTTATAAAGCAGAGTCCTACTTTCACTTTAAAACTTCAGAACATCTTGAAAAACGAATGGAACCAAATAAACGACGATTATTTGTCGAAATTATTATAAAGAATGCCAAAATTTAATAAATATAGATTTCAAAATCGATCCTATTGCTTTTATTTATTACGTATTACTGAAACGTGGGGAAAAGCTTTTGACCGGTAGTGTATGTCCATGAGTTTTGTAAATCATCATTAACATACCTGTTACAACTCACAAATCTTAATTTAAATCTTTTTTTGTGGGAATCTTTTAAGGGCACTTACGAGTGCTCCTAATTTTCATGAATTAAAAATATTTTTAATATAATAAGCGCTTATTTTTGTGGTCTTTCAAGTAAGATTTAAATAGAAATTTTCCGTTTTGTTTTGCTAATAAGAATTATTAAAAAAACAAAATTTCCACGACAATATATTGATTTAAAGTTAAAGTTGTCATTATTTTGTTACAAATAATAATTATTTTTGTTACTTAAATATTTAAGATTTGATAAGCGTCATACGAACTAATTTTAATCATACTGTATAAAACAATATTTTTCCCAGTTATTTTATAAATTGGCTATATGTATCCCAAATGGATGTTCTGCTGAAGATATACTTCTAATTGTTGACCACATTTTCCCCGGCTTTCCTCCTCTATTTATAGACGAATTTTGTAGTACCAAAGAAAGCGAATGGGATACTTCATTTGGAACTTTAGTTACCATGTAAGTTCGTACACTAATTTATGTTTTTTTCAATGCATTACTACGTTTCATCAATTTAACACAACTTCAGTCAAAATGATCTGAAATTTTACTTTGATTACTACTGTTTCCTAAAAAATTTCATCGACTGCATTTCGAAAAGATATTGGTGAATAGTAAATGAATTTTTTCAACCAATTTTCAGATTTTAACACGCTATCGAAAGTTTAAAGTAATTTTAAATATCCTTTATTCTGTTTCAGGTGTATTTTCCTCATAATAATCTTCCTCTTAGTCGTTAGTACTGTTTACGATTTTTACTGCCTGAAATTTGAACAAAGTAAGTATTTTTAATTAGAAATTACCTAATTACAGAGGGAGTTTGTTAGAATATAAATGAATACAACAACTTATAGTGAATAAGGTTCAAATATGAACGAGACAAACGCTGTAAAGGGCGTACCTGTATGTTTTGAAGGTAGTTTTGAGGTGCCTGACGTAGGTCTTCATATTTAAATGGGCCGAAATGGTCAAATATGGCCGCTAAACCGTCGGGAAACATCCACATGATCGTCGACCGCAAACCATCATCACACCAGACAACATTCGCCTCAGAAAATAAATCATTTCAGCTAAATTCAATATAAGTATTAGGTGTGTAGAGGCTATCACCCAAAAACATCTTCAATATCGAAAAATAACGAAGCGGTGAGTTCCTAAATTGTTGAACTTCGAGCAAAAATTCATGCAGTTGGAAGTTTACTACAATACAAGACGGATGGGGACGGTTTTTAACGCTATAGATGAAACATGGATATATTAAGACACTCCAGAAAGCAAAGTGGGAGGCCAATCAAACGAAAACAACCAGGTCCAAATTATGTGTACTGTGCTCTAGGACAGATGAAGAGTGTTGTATGTTGACTTTCTACCAAGATACCGTTCCATATACTGCATACTACTCTAATCTTCTGAAAACACACGCGAAACCATTATTGCTCGAAAAAGAGGAGCTGTGCATACCGATTCTTCTCTAGGATAACGCGCATCTCACGCTCAATACAATATCAGAACTGGAGTCAAAGATATTAGAACATCCTGTCTACAAACCGGATTTATTACCCTGCCACTCCTTGAAGAAGCCCTCGGAGGTTAATAATTCAAAACCGATGACGAAATAGAGAAATGCGTCCATGGCTGTCCGAGGGGCTTAAAGAATTCTTCGATACCTACATGAAAAGCTCCCGAATTACCTAAAAAAATTGTAAATTTTTGTAAATATTTTCGATAATAAATATATGCGTCAGAGCGTTTCTCTTATCACATTTGAAACGCGTTCGTATAATATTTTTGACAAATTAGTAAATTTTATCAATTTTTTATTAAAATCGTTGTTTAATGGTATTTTCTGGAGTAAAAACATAAGCAAGGATAATACAAAAAGGATCAACAACAACTATTGTGAAGAATATCAAAGTTGTGGTCGCTAAAAGTATGTTCAAGGCTAAGTGAAAGAGAATTAAAGACATCATCGAAGCCAACCATACAATACAAGCAGCTAACAAAGATGTATACCTTTAAAAAGTACACTGATCTGAATTATAAAATGATTTACAAGTTGTTGTAAGGTTTTGAGGCTTTTTGTACTATTATTAGTTACAATATTATGATTGTAGTGGAAACAAATGTTTCAAAATGGTTCTAAAATATTTTGGTTCTCCCTTGTAACAGATTGAAGCCAACCCAAAGCAATAATAGCACCAAGTAATCACCTTTCATTCTACCGGAAAAGATCCTATTGAAATTTTGAAAATTTGAAAAATTTGTTGTGACTTTCGAATGATATTCTGCCAGTTTTATTACTACCAATGTTGCTTGAGGTTCTTCTTCTTTCCCGTTTTTACTTCTTCCATAGTCCTGAATTTTCCATTCTTTGTAAAATAAATGAATTTGATCAACGAACTTTATGAGTGACATATTTTTTGCAGATTTTGTCGAATTTGGTCACTTGCTAATCTATCTTTTTTTGTAAAATTTCTCACAGATATGTGAGAGTCCATGTTTCACAACCGCCAAGTCAATATTGATCCATAAACAGCCTCATAAACATTTAGTCTTGAGACGTTTTTAATTCTCTTATCAATCTCTTCGTCTTCATTATTTTCCAATGAATTCAATTGTGCTCACAGTTTTAATCCCATATCCCTCTTTGTTTGAGTGCTATTATTGTAGTACATTCTATTGCTCTAGATGTCAAAGTTCTTTTGTGGATCTTGGATGTTTTCTGCAAAAAGAACTACACTTGTTTCATAAGAATATTTTGTCTTTTCAGAACCAGCACACCCCCTATTGTTGGCTTTTTCAGTAATTACCAATACCAAAAATATACTGAAAGTTTCTTTGAAATCATCTCCAGAAACCATACAAATTTTCAGTGGAATGAGAATTATTAGTGTCACTTGGATTATAGCCGCACATGGGATGCAAATTTTTATGAAACAAGTTATTCCAGTTATGAACTGGGATTGTGGAAAATCTGTGAGTTGTTTTTATTCTTTTGAATTAGATTTTTATGATACAATCTTCATTTCAAAAAGAAACATCGGCATTATAACTTTTTTTAAATTTCTTCACCAATTATAATTATTTTTTAGCTCCTTTATAAAAGATATGCATCATACTTGTTGAGTGCTAATTTAGCAGTATCAACATTTTTTTTCATCAGCGGATTTTTAGTCAGCTTTCTATATTTTAAAAGAAAAGTTGAACATTGGTTGATTCAGTTGAAAAAGCTTCCCTTACTATATTTACATCGCTACATTAGGTAAATCATATATATGAACAAAAATTAATTTTCCATATTTATTAATTAAGAAACAAACATTTTTTCAATCAATTTATTTTTAGACTTACTGCACCATTACTGATGCTTTATCTGTTTGTTTTATATGTATACAAATATCTTGGAAGCGGACCATTGTGGGAGTCTGGTACTGAAACTCAAATAGGACATTGTAGAGAGTACTGGTGGTCCTACTTCTTGTATTTACAAAATTACGTAAATTGCAACGAAATGGTAAATAGAATTGATAAATATCATTAACCATAGACAACTGGTCTGCAAAATAAGATGAAAAATCTGCTGAAATGTATCGAATTTATGACTACTTTGTCGCGATTTCTTCCATTGATCTGTCAGTTTTACAGACTTGAGAAGCCAACGAACTACTTCTTGTTTTCAGTAATGCTCGAATGTTTAACAATTTCAATTTCACTAGCTACACAAAATTAGATTGTAAAATGAAACAAACGCGCGCGCGCGCGCGAGAAAGCCCGTCCCTCTAGGCATCCATCCCCGGATAAATCCGCGGATGGATGTGAAGAATGACATTTCACCATCCCCTGTCATTTCGACATGTCCTCATCCTCGTCAAGTCGCAGTTTTGTACTTAGACTCCTACCTGGAGGTATCATTTTGTTGTAAAATGAGTTGTTATCCACGAAATTTTATGAATTCTAAAAAGATCGGATAAAAATATAAAAAAAACTTGAAAAACAAATGTGCCCTTCAATAGTCATCTGCTTTTTAACTATTTCCTTTATTTGCTAAACTAAAAGAATTATCAACTACAAGCAACTGAACATACACGGATAGATATAGTATTGCGCTACTAATAGTAAATGGTAAAATTAATTTCAAAATTTACATTTTTTTTTTGTTCATTAAAGGTGATAAATTCCGATATCCTTATTACTTCTAGTTAATAAAATACTTATTGAAATTAGCGATGTGTTAACTATAAATACCATTTATAACATCACCCAATAAGTTGTGTGACTGACACATAGATGGCGCTGCCATTTTCAAATCCATATGACATTTATGAAGTACCAACTTTCAAAAGATTGTGTAAACTTTCTTGACATTACGATTAGTTAGAAAAAACTTACAGCCATTTAAGTGGAGGTGCTGTTGTTATTTTCAAAACAATAGATTGAAAAAATTTCGCGTGTTGCTTTATCATTGCTTTTTGATGAAAAAAATACTGTACAAGCTTAGCAATGGCTTCAAAAGTGTTATCAGGGCTCTGCTCTATCTAAAAGAACCATTTATTATTGGTTTGCTGAATTTAAACGTGGTTATACAGATACCGATGGTGGTGAACGTTCTGGTCGTCCAATTGAGAAAACATCAAAAAAGTCGACAAATTTGTTATATCTAATCGTAAATTGAAATTTCGTGAGATAGCTGAGGTTATAAAGATATCAGACAATTATACAGGAACATTTCACCATGAGAAAGCTTTTTTCAAAGTGGGTGCCGCGTTTACTCACAATCGATCAAAAACAACAACGTTTCGATGATTTAGAGCAGTGTTTGGTCATGTTTACACATAAAAAATGTGACAATGGATGAAACATCCATCACTTCATTCCGGAATCAAATCGATCATCATCTGAGTGGACTACAGCCGGTTAACCACGTCCGAAGCTTCCAAAGGCACAATAGTCAGCTGGGATGGTTATGGCTTCAGTATTTTGGAATACGAATGAAATATCTATTTCCAAAAGGGAGAGACCCCCAATAGCGACTACTACATAGAGTTGTTAAATCGTTTGAATGCAAAAATGAAGGAAAAACGGCCTTATATGTCGAAGAAAAAACCACTGTTTCACCAAGGAAATTGAATTGAACGAATTACACTTTGAATTGCTTTCTTATCCACCGTATAGATCAGATCTGTCTCCTAGTAACTACTGGCTATTCGCTTATCACAAAAAAATGCTCGCCTGTAAGAAATTCAACTAAAATGAAGAAGCAATTGCTGAAACTGAAGCCTATTTTGAGGCAAAAGACAGATTCTTGTATGAACACGGCATCTAGAAGTTAGACAAGCGTTGGAATGATTGTATTGTCCTTGAAGCAGTTTAAATTGATGAATAAAATCGATTTTAAGCAAAAAATTGTTTTCTTAGTTAAACACACGACTTATTGAGTGATCTGTCATAATTTTATAACGTTTTAAAAAACTAATATGATCACTTTTTATTCCCACAATCGTTATATTTGGTTACTGAAGTGAATTTATTTTGGTGTGTTTTAACTCAACTTTTCCGTAAAATAATTATTTGATGACGTAAATACATAAACACTTAACTAATTATACAAATTTTAAATTCCACTGAAACAAATTAACCAAACACACTGAATCATTTAGCACCTCCGTTCAAATAGTGACATATGTCAAAAAAACAAACGGGTAATAGACGTTTGAAATTAATTTTAACTTTATTTTCCACTTTTCGGGCGATAACCTCAAAAACTGACAAAGTTACCGCAATAACAACTATTTACATGACGTTATTTGATACAAGGTTCCTACGTTTTCTTGCATCAATAATGTAACAAACACGATTTTCTAATTTTTTGAGTTATGACACTATTGAGAACTATAACAAATAGATGAGTAAACATAAATAAATAAATATAACTAGGAATATCCAAAACAAAAATGATCGCGAGTAATTAAACATTATGGAGTCATTTTTTAATATGAGTCATTCCATATAAAATTGTCTGAAAATAAAAAAAAATGTTGCCGATTCATTTCATATTTTGCTGTAACTTTGAAAAATTCTTCTTTAGTATCCTAAAAAACAAAATTTACACGAGTTCGATTTTTATAAGCGCTTGTTTCCGCCTATTTAAATAAAGACTTTCCAAAATCGATTTTTTCCAGCTTTATCAAATTTTGCTGTAAAATGTTTCTATTAGAAGATATCTGTATGATCAAGACGGACTTCACAGTGGGAAAGAAATTAGTCTAAGTGTAAATAAAGATAATTTACATGGATGATTCTTTTGATTAATAGCTGAATATAGTGAAAATGATTTTTAGTCATTTTTCGTGAATTTCAATCGACTTTAGCGTCTTAACCGCTTTACGGGAATTAAGTATAGATATCATAGACAACCTTTATCTACAAGTGGATTTGAGCAGCCCACTCTTCATAGAAGAAATCTTTGCTTAAAGTTTTGAAATTTCAAAAAAATTCCAATTTTCAGGTTATGAACCGAACGTGTTGACTTTGAGATCAAAATCTAATACTCACAGAATCCACTATTCTTACCTTTAACTTTAACTGATTATATCATCTGTTTTGTATTTTTTTTTCAATCGATTTTAGATGGAATGACTGATAATTTAATAATTTTTTCTGGTACGTAAGTTGTAAACTAATTATATTTACTGATGATGTTGGTTTGAGCCCAATCAATGAGATAGTTAACCTAAAAATATCTGTGATTTTTGTGCATTTTTTTGTAACATCAACTTTGTATATACATTCAGTAAATACTTTTCCAGTGGAAAATTTATTTTGTTTGATTTTTAGTGTTTAGTACATCTTTGGTATTTATCAGCTGATATGCAATTATTTTTCATTGCTCCAATCGTTTTAATTCCCATCAGTATATTGTTGAAATCCAAAAATGGACTGAAGCTAGCAATGTTTATATTGGCTGGTTTGAATATTTTTTTTGTAACAGCTTACGTCGGAATTGCCATCTTATTTCCTTCAACAAACGACAGGTATTTTTATTCATAACTTTTATTTAAAATTATCATTAACAAGATATAAGTGCTTCAAACAATGTTTACCTTATTATTGTAACTTCCAATCACACTAAAACTTAAAAATGTTTCTGTGGTTAAATGGTCCGAGAAGTATACGGGGAGAATGACGTGTTGTAAAATACAAAATTTAGCCCAGTCATATTAGAGGTTTCACCTGGGAATGAAAGATAATAAACTGAAAATTGTTTAAGTTAGATTAGATTAGGTTAGGTTAGGTTAGGTTAGGCTAGGTTAGGTCAAGCGTGAGTTATGGTTATCAGTACGTTGTATAAAGTCAATTACTTACTAAACAATTATAATTATTTAACAATGTACTAATTATTAATTATTTATTTTTAATTATTTTAACTATTTAATTGTTGTATATTATCCATTCTGGATTATATATTTTAAAATAAAAAAAAAACAGTAAGGAAATAGATTTTACACATATTTTATATTTATTAAAATGTGAATATAAATATTAAGATTGATTGTCGATGAAAGCAAGTTATCTTCTTCTTCGTCGTCTTCTTTTCTTCTTTGTCGTCGTCTTCTTCTTGTTGTCGCTCAAAAATGTTCAATTCATTGTCACCATCCTTATTATCCTTAGGATGCTTGGATATAGTGGAGCGTTGAGGCAAGCTTGTCCATTGCACTGGCCACAAGCTAAAGAGCATAGTAGCCCTGATTTTCTGCATCCACAGCGGGACCCACAACCATTTTTGCGATTGCAAAATATTATGTTAAGCAGTTCGCCTGGTGCTGGAGGTAATAACGTTTTTAGGGGCACCAGGGTTTCATTTTCAAGTATCCAGCCCCATTCTTGTGGTTCTAAGTTATATTCACGTTTGAATTTGGTAGTGGACACGTTTGATATGTTGATGAACTACTACACTTGTTGGTGGAAGTATTGACAATTGTACAGGTTCATTTAGTTTCGTTAATTTGATGAATTGCGTGTAGCGGAAATAATCAATGTTGCCATCAACAAATAATTAAAAATTCAAATCATGTTTGTACGGGGCAGTTTTCTTGTTGAAATACTTTCACCAGTTTATCTAAATTGGGAATTTTCTCAGAAGCCACTAAATGCGTGTAAAAATAAAATGTGCTTTTTAATACGAGGAAATTTATCAAAACTTTTAGTAGAGTACATTTTTGTTTTAACATTGCCTTTGTCAACTTTTTTAAAGAAAATTTCCTGTTGATATGATTGAGTACGTCCAATTAAAGTCAATATCTTCTCCCATGATGACAGTAGTCTTTTGATGTCCTGATACGACAATAGCTGTGTCTACCCCAAAACTGGTTGGTTGAATGGAAAAAAAATTCAAACAAAAGCTGTAGAGAATTTTATACTATTCAGCTTTTATATAAAATACAAATCTCATTTGAGCAATAGGAGCCGAGATATTCGCAAAAACCGATTTTGATGACCACGATAGCAATGGTGACTTTTGAGACAATATTCAGAACGACAAAACAAAGGTTTATACCAATTTTAAACTTATTATTTTTCATTCCGAGGTTGACCCCTTTTTTTACCTAATATGACTGGGCTATAGATTGCGCGAGCGGGGAAAGCAAACATAATTTGTGTAATAAAAAGATGCAATTACAATATAGTTTGCAATAAATTATAATATGAAGATTATGAGCAGTTATTTCGATCATAATAAACCTGGATATATCCGGATGGTTGAAAAAAAATCAAATAGACATGTGCTAAAGGGAACATTAAAAATTGATAACAGATGTCAGAAGCTACAGAGAAGTGGATACAAACTCAGACCACATATTGCTGATAATAAGACTAAAAGAAGAAACACCAAAGAACAAAGGAAAGCTTCGGGATTTAGTGAAATATGACGAGAGTTTATCGATAAAATGCAAAAATGCAATGACCACAGATTTAGTAAAAAACTTGAGAGGAAAATGAGTGGGGATATACTAAGCAAGACAGAGAATCTTGAAAGGACCAAAGGATAAATTAGAACAGAAGGAGGAGCAAAGAAAATGTATAGATAGATTAATCGAAAGTATCTGAAGAAGACTTTGGAAAATTCGAAAAATCCATAATATAATCTATCTTTTATAGGAGCCACTGTAGAAAAGTGAATTAATGTGTATAATTATAACTTACTTTTCTACTCGGTGTATAATTATTATTTTCTACTAGTACGATAAGTATACAGGTGTCGTACTGAGTTTTAATGTTGGCATGTTGGCAATGACGCTGTTCTGACACTGTTCTCAAACAAAAAAAAAAAAATGTAAAAACGTATCAAAAATAAAAATTCAAAACTTTCAAGTGTTCACCTAGTTTGTTTATCAGTGTTACCACCCAATTATAGTTATCAAAATTTTTCTAGTATAATGTACAAATAACTTTTCAATTTAAAATAGAAAATACACAAATTGATGTCTTACAAAACTTGTTCAGGTTGTTCCAAAATTATCCTTACAACTTCAAAGATTCATAACTTCTAACATAAACAAGATATTTATATTCTGTCTTTTGCATGTATTACTGCAACTAATAAAGTTTTTTTTCTATAGGCTGAATAGTTATAAGCGAATATGTGGACACCACAACAGAAAGTTCAATGCGTGTTATGGTTCATAGAGATACAACCAGATACACAGGTTCAATAGAAGAACCCACCATCCAGACCCTCCATACGTGCATAGCACTCAAGCTTCATGAGCACCGGATCAGAATTGCACAAAAGTGGAGTCCGACGACCCAGCACGAGTCCAGAAAATATGAAGCGAATACGGCAAACATTCCAGTACTTCAATTCGTCAAGCTTCAAGGCAACTCCAAATGCCTACAACCACAATCCACACAGTTGCGTGTGTATGACTATAAGTTACAGTTGCTGCAGGCACTGTTGCCAACAGATCGACGAAAACGTGTGGAATTTGTCGTAGAGATGTGACAATGTATTGAGCATGATGAAGATTTTTTGAAAAAGGTGTGTTTCAGCGATGAGGTCGTTCTATGTATCTGGTACAATAAACCGCCACAACGTACGAATTTGGGGTTCTGAAACCCCACATGCAGTAGTCGAGCTTCAACGAGACAGCCCAAAGGTTAATGTGTGATGTGGGCTTATGCACAACAAAATCATTGGTCCTTTCTTCTTCATAGAAACCACAGTTACTGGCTGCGTGTACCTAGATATGCGGCAAAGCTTTGCTCTTCCTCAGTTGAAAGAATTACAGCCGATTGTCTACTTCCAACAAGATGGGGCACCACCACACTGGTTGATAGCAGTTCGAGAACTCCTCAACGAAACTTTTCCCAACCGTTGGATTGGACGGGATGGCCAATTCCATGGCCATCAAGGTCTCCGGACATAACACCCCTCAAATTCTTCTTATGAGGTTATTTAAAGGACATTGTTTACCGGACAACAGCTAAAAACATTGATGGATTGAAACGCCGTATTACACAAGCTTTTAGTACAATCACAGACGACATGTTACAGCTTGAAATTGTTTACAGACTGAAAGTGCTTAGGGCCATCAATGGTTCGCATGCTGAGGTGTACTAAAACAAACTTTATTAGTTACAGTAATACATTCAAAAGACAGAGTATAAATATCTTGTTTATTTTCATAGTTATGAATCTTTCAAGCTGTAAAGATAATTTTTGAACACACCCTGTCTAATAAATAACTATTAGTGGGTTAATATATTTGTTTCAGTACACTTTATACACACAGTAGAGTTCAGGACTATTTTATTGGAATTGCGATGGGAATATTTATGAGATTTACGAAAGATGACTCGTATTTTAATAGTATTAATACTAAATTCATTTCAGTAAGTATATAATTAATTTAAATCTCTAATTATCCTCAAAAACATTTACCTGAGGCCCAGTACTGCCCTAATAACATAAATAGTTTCTCTAAAGTACCGGGTGGGCAAATAAAAAAGGCCGTTGTACATATCTTAGGAACGGATTATATTATAGCTACAGCTATATTTTTATAAACTTGATTTTGTTTGAAAAGTTTTTTTCAGCAATATAAAATATATAAATTCTAAGCAATTTATTTAGCAA
This sequence comes from Diorhabda carinulata, assembly GCF_026250575.1. Lineage (NCBI taxonomy): Eukaryota > Metazoa > Arthropoda > Insecta > Coleoptera > Chrysomelidae > Diorhabda > Diorhabda carinulata. The sequence goes on from NC_079472.1 coordinate 18,414,482, forward strand.
CGTAAATGCTAGAGGACGACATTGTTTCATATCTTAAGAAATGTGTAAATGGCGAGATTTTTTCTTCAAATGTCTATTAGGCTGGTCTGCCTAAAAGAAAATTAAAAATTTATTCTTCCATTAGCAATTCAAACTGTTCTCATAATAATCTAATTATTGTCGCTAGATGGCGTTACCTAAATGTAAATCTAATATTACTAACAATGAGAAAAAATCATTGAATAAATCAAACAATTAACAACTTAGGTAATTAATTACGGTAGTTAAAGGCACTTTAGGTGTTCAAAATTTCATCATATTCTATACATGGAATCAGTCGCTGAGAGGTGGATACAACAGCAGTTTCAATTTCTGTAATTGAAATATTTCGTATTGCCTATCGTATTCTTTTAATCATATCATCTCTTGTCGTGGGTCTATAGTGTAAGCGAGATCCCACAAATAAAAATCTAAGCAAGTTGAGTCAGGAGATCTGGGTGGTTGAATAAATAAACTTAAACGTCCTATCCATCTATGCTGTTATTTCACAAATATGAAGGTGTTTATTTATATTTTATGCTTTGTTTCACTGACAAACAATATAAAATTTTGAATAATGAAAAAAATTTAACACAACTCACACTTAATCAGCCTAGTAGGGGATTGAAAAAAATCACGCTATTTACATATTTCTTAAGATTTCTCGGGATAGACTCAGTATTTACGTTGCTAATTAAATTGCTTAGAATTAATATATTTTGTATTTCTGGACAAAAGCTCTTTCACAACATCAGGTTTATATAATCGTCTTAGCAGAACATTTTTTAATAACAAGGTTTCCCGTCTACTCCAACTCATATTAGAAGATATAAATTAAACCTTGTAATAGAAAAAATACGCAGAATTCGATAATCGTGTATAAACATCTACTTAATTGGGTTAATTTAAGAAAAATTGCTTTTTAACTTTTATATTTTCGAATAAGCCCTCTAGTAGTGAACCTAAAATTTTGAAAATAATTTCCCCTTGTTTTAATTTGTAATATAATACGTTTCTAAGATAATGCCATTCTTACTTACCATACCGGTAAGACGTTTACTGGTATAATAAACTGAAATTGAAATTGAGCTGTAGTAGAAGGAGGATCTGATCTATTCATAATATTCTACTACTGAATAATTGCTGAATGAAAGTATCTCATTAAAATTATTTATCTGGCTGGCTGAATGAATTTTATTGTTATGTACTGAAAATATAACTGATCAATTTCATGTTTTATTTGTTAGATTTTAACACTTTATGGTTTTTATTGTTGTAGAAAGGATTTTTAAACTTGCTTATATGGATTATCGTGTTAAGTGTGATGTTTCTTATAGTTTTATTTTACGAAGATGCTGAAATGTGGTTTAGCTACAATAACAAAACTATTTATATTGGTTTTGCTAGATTCACGTGGTGCGTAGGTTTGTGTTGGATTGTATATTCATGCTACCACGGTTATGGAGGTAAATTCTTTAATATTTTTTTTTCATTATATTATATTCACCTTTTAGATTATTTACAAATATTAGGTAATAAGTATGCAATTACATACAACTTAAATAAACATAAACATAAATTATCAGTCTGCCTCGTTATTGACGTTGTTTTGATTGCCGTTGATCTTCAATTATTTGTGGAAGACCAGAGAAGATTTAAAAGGTGAATAAATATGAAAATTCTCGGAATTAAATAAAATCAACAATTTTCTTTTTCCTTTATGACATTTGACAACCAACTAATATGTCAATCCATCCTCTATGTCTATCGATACCTCAGACAAAGAGTGAATCCTTCTATCTTTGTGAGTGACGATTAGCACTACGTGCGCGCGATTTTCTTTGTGATAGTGACATTTCAAGTTCTCTGAGATCTTTTTTTGTTGATCTTTTGTGATAGTGACATTTTACTGTTAAGTGATCGAGAACTTTTCTCACTTTGATTAATTACAATTTACGATGCCGAGTAGAAGACGACCTGACTTAGGTCGTCGCAGTCAATCAAATGTGAGATGATTTACTTCACCTGATAACTGCACTGATGACCAGAGAGAGACAGATCAAGAAAAGATCAAGTCGTAATGGACACCTCGATCGGATTCATCACATTTCCTACAGATTTCTGTCACATCACAGATTCAAAAGAGGAGCTTAATAAGCGTGTTCCATAACCATATTAAACAGGTTAAACAAGAAATATTAGCGGTGAAAAATAAAGATTTCGAGGATCTCAATGAGACCATTCAGAATTTCAGAAAGTTGGTTTCTTTCCTTAGTCAACTATCCCACGGAGTTTTTAAATTCACTGGAATTGCCCGGATTACCACCTCGCAATTTGCAGTTAAAACTAGGATCATGCTGCGTAACATTAATCAACCTCGACTGGCTGTGAAAAAGGTGATGAATAACGTCATTGAGGCAACAATCATAAATGGAAAATATGAAGGAGATGATGTCTTGATACCGTTTATAATTTCCGGTACGTCTTGCTTTTACGATGACCATAAATAAATCGCAAGGCTAGTTGTTGGAAGTTTGCGTAATCAACTTGTTTCTCATATGGACAATTTTACGACTCATGCTCGCGTCTTCTTTGTTTATTTACGCACCAGAAAACAAAACAAAAAATATACTTTATCAGAAAGCCTTAAATTTATTAACAGACTTTATCATAACTGTCTGCGTCTATCAAAAATCATATTGAAACCTTATAAATAACCAGTATTTCAGGAAAACTCTGTTCTGTAAGTAAACAACATCATGTGTAATAAATAATAGTACGAGGATGTATTGATATCTAGTTAGCCTAGACCAGTTCAATGCATAAACAGAATATTGCGTTACCATAGCAACGAATAATAACTTATTAGAAGTGTAAAGTTTGACGTCAAAAAAGTAAACCAGAGTTAAGCAATAAATTACAAAGAAAAAAGATGTCCATCGAAATTGTGAAAATCGAAAAATTGGAGTATCGGGCCATCATGAAGTACTTGTATTTAAAAGGGTTAAGAAGTAAGCAGATTTACGAAGATATGCTTAATACCCTTGGTGATCAAAGTCCTTCGTATGCGACCGTGAAAAATTGGACTGCAAGCCTCAAAAGAGGTAAATTTTCCATTGAAGATGATGACTGATCAGGAAGGCCAGTTTCTGTGTCAGTCCCCGAAAATATCTATGCAGTTCATGAGATGATTTTATCAGACCGTTGAATTGGGCTAAAACGGATATCTGAAGCACTGAATATTTCATACGTTTGAATGTTAACCAAAAGCGTGCAAGGGTAGAAGCATCGCGTTCGATCTGTGCTCGATCTGAAAACAATGTAGACTTCTTAAACCGAATTGTTACTATGGATGAGACTTGGGTACATTTCTACGATCTAGAAATAAAGAAACAATCGATGGAAAGGCGACACTCTGGTTCTCCAAGACCTAAGAAGTTTCGTGTCCAAAAATCTGCTGAAAAAGTTCTTGCTTGTTTTTTGGGATTGCCATGGAGTAATCATGTTTGATTTTTTGGATAAGCATAGAACAATAACTGGAAATTACTATTCGACATTACTGACCACGAGAAAAAATTGAAGAGGAATTACGCTGAAAGCTATCCAAAGGTGTTTTGTTTTTGCAGGACAACGCCCCTGCACACAAAAAAATTCGTGATTCAGGGTTTGAATTACTAGAACACCCCCCTTACTCACCAGATTTGGCTCCGTCCGACTATCATCTCTTTCCTCAACTTAAAAAAGTTTTAAAGATCGTAAATTTTCTTCCAACGAGGAGGTAATAAAAGCTGTGGAGGTCTAGTTTGCAGAGCAAGAAGAAATATTTTTTTTTGAAAGGTCTAGAGACGTTGCAGGTTCGCTGTAATAAATGTATCCATTTAAGAAGAAAATATGTTGAGTAATATAATATTTTGACATTGAAATTTTGTTTGGTTCTCTAGTAGGCTAAGAATTTTTCAATATAACTTTGTATTTTATTTGTTTTAATAAGAAAAGGATTTCTTTTGTTTGTTTTAAGTTTGTCTTTCATTTATCTTATCAGCTCGTTGTAAAATATTTTTTCTTATTTAATGGAATTCAGCCAAATAGGAAGGTATCTAAGTACTATTAATCCGAAACGTAGGTTACAGAAGGTTACAAAACTAATGTCGGTTTTGATAAGTGAAAATTCCTACGCCTAAATTAAGACTAGTGTTGAATTCTATGAAAAGTACTAAGAGGCTTAAGAAAGTCATAAATAATAAGAAATGAAGAGCCCACGTCAATAAAATTGGACAGAACGATGCATAGAGATAGCGACATCATTATTTTACCACAGCTGCGGAAACCCCGACAAGTACTCTTTGATCAACTGTGAGCTATCTGACGATGATGATCTTTTCGTAATTGAAATTATACCATGGCAAGAAGTAAAATTTTTACAAAAACAATGTAATTTTAATCCATTTTCCGGTGATAACGATTTAGCAAATAGATTTATCATTGTTTTGAGATCAAAATAGAATTTTTTTGTCAATTCGGTTACGTTGTACTGGTTGATGCTGGGCTGCAGGGGTTGTACTTTTCGATATCAGTTTTATAGAAAAATTCGTCCTCTTTCCAATAAATTCTTGAAGAAACTTCTGCTTCCAGAATTGTAAAGTTTTCTTGAGAATAGCGTGTAGGTACTTTAGTGTGTGTTTATTTTTAGGTATAGTTAACTGGATATTGTGCAGGCCGTTATTTCAAGTCGGTGCTAAAATTACATATAGCATGTATTTGTTACATATATTGGTATTAGCACATCATGGTTTCAGTAACAAAATGAAATTTTATATGGATATTTACGTGGCGGTAAGTAATACCAAGGGCTGTTATAGTTAACGTTTGTTATAGTTATTTTTAAATAATTTTTTTATGGTGCATTTAATAATTGAACAATCAAGTTCATCTATTTCATAACTAATTTAGGGTCTAGGACTATTTTCTCTGGAAACAAGAATAATTTTTCTGGGTTCTCCTCTCTTTTTTTCTCTTTTCTTATCTTTATATTTAATTCTTTTCACTACATTTACATTCACGTATAAATTTAAGTTATAATAATGGAATTTACAAACAAAAACATTTTTACAGTATTTCGTATTCGGTACTTATTCCGCAGAGCATCAAGCTCTGCTCTCTGCATTTATTTTTTTAGAGGTATCCGATATAAGTTATTTGTTCCCCCTTGATATAACCTCTCTTGTTCGATTAAAACATTTCAAAAATATCATTCTTACCAAAAGAGGGTTGCTGCTTAAGTTTTGAGATAAACCAAAAAAAAACAAATATTTACATCCTCCATCAAGATAAATACACTTTCGCAGGCATTTTAAATAGATGCCGAAGCATCTTTTCCATTCCGATTGAGGTACCTCCACAACTGCTTCTCCTGGTGTAGAAAAACGTTGACTTCGCAATTTATTTTTAATCTGTAGGTATAAGAGGAAATAATTTGGAGTCAAACAAGGACTGTACGGCGGATGCCTCATCAATTCGATGTTTCGACTTTTCAAAAAAGTTGTTGTTTCAACTGATGTGTGAGAACTCCCATTGTCTTAGTGAAGAATGAATCTTCTGCGATTAGTTCCTCTGATTCTTCTAGCAAACAAATGCTGGAACGGTGCCCAGTTATTTCGAAAAAACAGGCGATCATTTGCTTCAAAGTACTTCGAGCTAACTTTTGTTAGATTTAACTCATCTTGAAAGACTTCGGAAAACCAGTTGACATACTACTGTCGGTTTAATACAGATCAAATTCATGGCATGAAATTGTTCCACATTCATTTTTTTACTAAGATGAATGCCTCAAGTATTCGTAAACAACTCAAATAGTACTCGTTCTGGGTACGTTCATCATAAAAAATGTCAAATCTCACTTCACATCATTGTTTCCATATCTTAAAAGTTATATCGATATCGTAAAACTTAAGTAGTAGCCCTCCTATTTGCGTCTAATATATATTTTTTTATTTATTCCAGTTTTATTTATTTTGTGGTTATTTTATTATATCAGTGATTTGCGCTTTTCTATGGTCGTTGGCTTTCGAATCTCCAATTCTGACGATAGAAAAATATTTTTTCAAAAACACAAGGCAAACAGGTAAAACCATTTTTTTACTATTAGGTATTCAATATCCTTCGGGCATATAGATCTATATTTATTTCAAAATTTAACATCTCAGACTCAGTTAAATTCAAAAGTTAATAGAATTGATGTGTTGGAGCAACATCTAAATAATGCTGGCCACCCAACCGTCAAAAATCCGGTTAGTGAGGCAGTTTATGTACAGACCAGTTTGATTCGAACATTTTTCACAAATCTACAAATAGTGCAGCTGACACATACCCACCTGAACAATTTGGTAGATCAATTTCAAAAGATACTTATTTGAGAATAATTAACAAAAAGAGGTATAGATAGTATAAAGTAAATTTCAACAAGCAACGCGTATCTTATATCCAATATTTAACTTTGAGCAATGGAAAAACCACTCACATAAAAACTAAAAAGCTGATTTTTACTAAGTACTATGAATCTAAGTTTGAGCGTAAATTGGTTCCCGATAGACGAAGTAAAGTTATTAGAATGCCACATAGATTGCCTCAAAAGAAAGTTAGGTTAGGTTAGGTTAGGTTAGGTAAGGTTAGGTTAAGTTAGGTTAGCTTAGGTTCCCAGTATCTGTTATGGTCAGGAGCTGTATGTCTTTATAAATAGTTAGATATCTCCTTTTTATTGATGGTATTACGAAGTACGAAATGTATGTTAACAATATGGTACAACTTGCCATACACGTGTGCAGAAAATGAATAATTTTATATATTTTATATTGAATTAGATGAGATCTTTTCGAACTACATCGTACAAGATTTGAGTCCAGGAAAATCTTTCCGACTTTTTATGATTTCGTCCTTGAAATAGAGTATAAACTTATTCGAAATTTACATTTGACCACTTCACTTCTATACGCCGGACACTAAGCTAAAGAAATATGTAACAGAAAAGAATTTGCAACCCAGTTTTCAAAAGCCAAAAATAATAATCATCCATTTCAAAAATAACAAGAAGTTTAACTAATTATTAAAAATTATTTATTTCAGGAGTTACGTTCGCCAATCACGTCAAGCGAACAGAAGAAGCTTATGCATAATTTTTTCAATATAATCATAAATTATTTATAAATATAAAGAGTTTCGTTTGTGAAAAATATTTGATCATTTCAAGTAATACAGTGCGATACATCAATTAGCTTCGTAGCAAACAGCTACTTCGGGTATAGCGCCTAAGTAGGAAACGATTTGCACCTTAAAGCTTTACTTACCATGAATTCTTATGGCGCAGACACATAACCATAAAGTTGTATAAGGTTATATCTCAGTTATTTTGTCATTTGATCAGAAATAAACGGTGCACCAATCAGCTGCTAAATTGTGGAATTTATTTTCTTGCGGTTACAAAATAATTTATATAAAGTTAGAAAAATAAATGTAACAATAAATACAGTTGTAGTTGTAGTCGATAAAAGTCTCTGGATCTTCCATCAACCATTTTGCACACGCATTTTTTACACAAGGAACGTAAATAAAATAGATTTTCGGGTAATTGCAATGAAGTATTAAGACACTGAGGCATTATACACCACTCATAACAAGTCTTTTATAATAGAAAAACAAATCAACATTAAACAATTCCGTTTACTAATTTGGAATTTCTGGAACCGTTGGCGTTACATTGTTTACATCAACACACACGATTACACTGCCTGACGCGCATTTCGATAACCAAGTTATCGTCTTCAGAGACTGAAAGTAAACATTTTACCTTCAGTGTAGTCGTTAATGTTGGTGTATTCAGACTGCCGTTAACTGTTTACAAACTTGCTATGTAATGACGTCAGGGAACCGCCATCTTAAATTAGAGATGTGTATACGTATTGTTTGAACCACTATATAAATTGGTTTAGTATTTTAAGGATATCTCTCCCATTTGGTAGTTATTAGAGGTATATTCAGCAATGTTATGTTGTAATAACGAGAAGGATGAATAACAAAATTTAAATAAAAAACGTTATTTATTGAGTATTTATTTATTTTAAATTGCGAACAATTGTGACAGATGTCGATAAGACGGCGTGACATTTATCAAGGTAAAACAAATAGGAAAAAGGCAGTAGAAAGTAACGTAAATTTAATTCTAACACCGATTCGATGTTTTAACTGCATTAAAAATATAATTCACTTTATGATTTTTTGTTTTATACAGTCTATTTTTTGGTAGTTACGATTAAGATCGATTCATAAAAAGCAGTGACGTAACAATGCCGGGTGATTACACCTGGGTGATAAAAATTTATATATACAAGACCGTGACAGTCCTCTCGCCGAGATGAACGAGTTGAGTACAAAACTTATAAGATAAAGAGCAGATCCTTTGCTAAATGCGTATTACATAGTTGAGATTTTGTTAATTTTTTGCATATTTATAATATAGATATGTTCATCTGAAGGCATTTTCGTTTAAATGACAAAATTTTTACCTCGATCTTCAGTTCCTTCTAGTCTAGTCTCTAATTATATGAAAAGTACAAAAAGCTTCAAAAATAGCTAAAAACCAAAAGTAAAGAAGAGCCCTTGTCAACAAGATTGGGCGGAACGATGCATAGAAATAGTGAAAATTTCTGCCGGGATATGGCATAAATAATAACAACTTTGGGTGAATTTTATTGCACTTGTACCATCTCGTTAGGATGTTCTGAGCCGCAGATCCGCACATTATGAAAGTTCACATATCCACCAAGGTAGATTCACCACTGAAGACAATATGATAAAATCTTCATCATCATGTAACAAAGGTAAAGACGTAGTTGTTAACGTTTCATTAAAACCATCCATATAGTTGATACATGAGTCACTAATTCGTGACTTGCCTTGCGAACTGATTTCTTTGAGCTATGAGTAAAGGAATGTGTCTTTACTAATTCTTAGTCATCTTGTGTCCATCACAAATGCAGCCGGTATCTTAAATTGATGATATTATCTACGATGTTATTTACTTGGACTATCTCAATAGAACTTGGTCCAGAACGCACGATACATAATCACGTCTTTTCAAACAAAGACAGAACGTTTTCTGTTTACCAGTCGTAATATTTGCAATTCCCTCTATCTAACAGATTGTGGTGGAAACAAAACTCTTTAACTTGATAGTTCATTCGACATTTTACCAACCGCTGAAACCCCGATAGTTGTTACTATTTTCTCTAGTTTCTTAAGTCTAGATCTTGTGATGTCGATGTTCATGATTCGGCCCATCTCTTTGGGTGTCCGCCTGCTGATCTTCTGGTGGTTGCCTTCCATTCTCATCTTCTCCTCCGTTCCCATTTGACCCAATCTGTTATCTGGTCGCAAACCCGTCTCCTATCGCATCGTTTTCTGTCCCAAAAGGTAACTCCAGCTATTAATCTAAGCGTTTTCATCTCTGTGTTTTGGAGAAGTTGTTTCGTGCTTGTATCCGCTCTCGTTTCAACTGCATAGCTTAATATGAGACTTACAACTGTTTTGTTGCTTAAGGTGGATATAAATTTATTTTGCCATATAACGTCGCACAAAATTCCTGGGATTATGACGACGTTGTTGGGTGGTAAGCGTGCTTTCTCATACAAGTTGAAGTTTTTAACTTGTTCTATTAGTTTATCGTCTATCGGTAATTTAAAGCATATTTATTTATTTTGCTTGAGGATAAATATCTTCAAATTGAACTGTTCTTCCATTCGGTTGAATCTGAAAAGCATGCGTTGTCTTCTCCTACGAGAATAGCATCATCTACGTAGCATACAACTCGTAACTCGCTGCTTCCCATCTGTATCCTCTTCCTGTAGTTTTGACTTCTAGGATAAGAATGAAAAGCAGTGGACTTAGATTATCACCCTGTATAATTCCTGTTATTATTGGAATGTCATCTATGAGGGTGTTTTCGTGTTGTATTCTTGTATGGTTTACCTGGTTCAAATGGCCAATAAGGGATTTTGGTTAATACTGCACACAGTCTCTAAACTTATAAAGCTAATTTCTGGTGTATAATAATAGGATCATGACTTGATGACATTGATTGTTTGCCGGTATTGATACGTCATTGCTATACGTGAATCAGACTTTAGAAAAAAACGAAACGTGGTATGATAAAAATCTGAAAATGGGTCAGATATATCCGATTTGTTCAAAATATTTGGAACCTACAATGTTCGTTGGTAGTATCAAAAGCTAATCCTAAATGGCAATGGTTAAAAGTGCCTTAGCTGTTGTAATTTCGAAAATATTTATTCTCACAATTAATTTTGTTTTATTAAAGAACAGTCGTAATAATTTGTGACTCCCACCTATCCTAATATCTCTCCTCATTAGCTTTATATCCTATTGAACAAACTATCTACTGCTACCACCTCACCAACAATGAGAATTACACTGTCCGACGTGCGTTTCGACAATCAAATTATCGTCTTCAGTGACGGATAATTTCATAGATCTGTTGAGATGAACGTGAAGATGTTTATTTATATATTGAATTGAATTGAAGACCATGAAGTTTTTCCGCTGTTCAGCTTTTCCAGACTACGCTTAGGTAATTTTCTACAAATCAATCTTGTTCCTAATGGGTGACAGACTATAAAATTCATCTATTAGGTTCACGGCGCCGTTCTTATAACTGAGATAATGCTACACTTAGGGGATGTAGCAAATAGATCATTCTGAATATATCTTCAGGAAAAATATTCCACACAATATCTTTGTAACCAAAGCGTTGTGTATTGAATATCTACGATCAGCTGAGACGAATATTTTTGCCACTGGTTATAAGATAGCTGCAGATCAAATGTAATAATGAATTGGTATCAATTACAAAGCATGTTGTTCAAAAATTTCCAGTTTTACTAAACGATCAATTTTAGTTTGGTTTTAAAATTTTGATCATTACCACAGCTTTTATTTCAAGATTTTAGATTACAATCATGTCAAACTTCTCTAGGTCTTACATTAATGTTACTAATCAGCTATGTTTGAGAGGATGTAGTACAAGTAGGCTCTGCATAGTTTTAATCAATTGAACATATTATACAGGTAAATCATCAAATTTCAGGTAATTAAAAATATTTTACGAAATATCATACACGGTTTTGTCTTTTGGTTTGACACAGAGTTTCCAAAAGTAAATAAAATTCCCAAGCACGGTTACTGAACTTTTTATATGCCTAGATAAATTCAATTAACAAAATTTCCACAAGCTAAGTTATCAATAAAGAGCAATTAGTATTATATAAGGTCTAGAAATATTCAGGGAAAAAACTATGGTTTTGGTGGACGCTTTTGTAGATTTCCACAGAATGTTAAAAACGATTTGGTAAGCTACAGAAGAAAAGGGCGTCGAAAGAAAATATAGTTAACGAAATATCTCAAAAGATACATGGACAGAAGTTTGGAAAAAAAACTAAAAGTGAAAATTCATGATTAAATAGGAGAGAGCCAAATGAAAACGCATAAGAAGGAATAGATCTTCCCAATGCACATAGCATCTTTTGTATTAAGTATGTTTAGTTTAAATATTGAAGAGATAAGGGTAGTTATCATATTGATGAAAATAAGGAACTTATATACTTGTAAACCTAATATATTAGGTTTTAGTGTATTTGAACAGAACAGGAATTACCTTGAGGAACCGCCTCCGTGATCTTAACACCCTGTATGTGGAATTTCGATTGACCAATTATACCATTTGAAAGGTCAGAATTTGGCCAACATGGGCAATTGGTCTTATTAATTGGTCAGTATTAGAAAAGTTTTTATGAAGGGTTAAAGTTTTTCAAGGTCATTGAGAAATTTAAGCACTTCATTTACGAAGAAAAAATTCCACCTATGCGCGATCGAGAAGCGTTCGCTGATAATTGTTCAGTTTATATAAATATTTTATTAGTTTAATTTGATATTAAGGAAAATTAAATAAATTGTCAATGTCGGTTGCTTTGTATCAGGGTATTGAAAACAGCTATTTACTATGAGGAATCTTAAATTTACCTTTACTAAGCTTAACAGGAAATCAGAATTGATGAGAAGACAAACGTGGACACTACAATGCATCAGAGACACAGCAATCAAAATAGTGAGTTTTTCGGGGTAAATGGGCGTCAAGGATTTGAGTCAGATCGCGTCAAACGGACCTCTCCCTTCACCAATTGATGATAAAAAACTTATTAAAATGTAATTATCGAATGGAGTCATACCTAAAAATTATCCAGCACAATAGTTTTTGGAAATTTTGAATTTAACAATAAAAAAAAAATGAATTTTAAAAAAGCTATTGAAGATAACTTAACAAAATTTTCAGCGATTGTTGTAAAAAACTAATCTTTCTTAAAATTGTTTACAAACTTTGTTTTTTTTGATATCATATTATTTATTAACTTTTACATAAACAAATTGAAATATTAATAACTTATTAAAGTTCAAATAACATTCAATAAGAATTTTATTTCTTTGGGTCACTTTGTAGTGATATATGTTTCGGGTAACTTTTCCACAATTACAACTAATAAAATATATTTCTCTTTTTCTAACAAATAACAAAAATTCTCAAGTTATACAAAAGGTGCCTTGACTAGGTATATATCGCATATGATATAAAAAAAATCCACTGGTACGTGGTGGTAACATTTATGAAAATATATAGGAAAGCTTATATTTATGTTTTAATAGGTACTGTATTTATATATATATATATTTATATCTTAAATTTTTAATTATTCATTTAATTACGGAGATAATTTTTAACGAAAATGGCAAATACAAAATCAGTACTTACGTCAATAAAGGAGTATTTTTTTACTATAGAAATTATTTTTTCTTATTTGGCATGAATATAAAATAAAAAATGTTTTGCCCAATGTTTTCTAGAAATAACCAATTCAATAGTAGGAGTCTTACAAACTAAAAATGAGGTTAGTCAGCTAAATTATCGATTTACGGAAACATTCGAGTCACAACTATTAAGGCCGGTCACACTTGTGATACACCCCTCCTATCCGATCGGTCCGATTTAGATCCGGTGTGGGATCTTTCGAGTTCTTTTCGAATTCCAGCTACAGCTCGATACATTCGTCGGTATCACCACTTTCGATTCAAGTGAAATCGCGAAAGATTCTGTGCGCAAAATGTTACAAAATTTCGACAACTGCGATTTGTTTAGCAAAGGAAAATATAAAAATCCAAAGATTTCTTGCAGCACAGAAAAAAACGAAAATTTTGGGTACATTCTTATTTTCTTATTATCGTCCCGATTTATTACAGATACACAATGTACTTCCTATTCAATGTAATTGTTTATTTCCTTCTTAATTAATTGTGTTTATGCCTTTACTTTGTATGTAATAAGTAATAATATTTTAATATCTAGTGTACCTTTGACATTCAATTGACATTAATGCCAATTTAATAAAAAAAAACACTGAAGTAATTGAAAAATATTATTATGGCCGATCCACACTCGGTCGCGAATAAGATTGCCTTCAATCTACACTCGCAGGTTCGCGCCGGGCACACAGTATAGTTCGCGCTCTTAACGCATGTGCACGTCCTGTAATTTTCTCAATCAAAGTTTATTTCTAGTAGGTATGAACAGTGAAAGCACTACAGCAGATTCTTTAATACTTTGCGCTTTGGAAATTTATAGTTGCACCGTATTTTGTATTTAAGCCGCGAAGAATATGCGAATCGGATTCACATTCATGCTTCGCGCGCGAATGTAGATGCGGCTTTAGATATTTAAACCGACAGGCATCGTGCAACGAATAGACTGCACTATCGGAGTCGTGTAGGAATGGGATCAGACACGTTTCGGAAAGGTGTGCACTGCATTGTTCAAAGTCTAGTATCAGACACTCGTCCTTCTGTAGGATCGTTGTCGGATTGGAAGGATGCATAAGTGTATCCCAGCCTTTAGTATGTGTTATAAACAGTAGCGGCGCTAGGCGTCGGCGTCCACCAACAGCATCGCGCCTGAGAGAGCCTTGCGAAAAACTTGGCCTAGCCTACATTTTTCTAGGAAAAAACGTACTCGAAAAACTTTGTGTTTGAACTTAAAATCTATCGTACAGATACCAGCAGTGTTAGGATATTGTAAAAACTAAATAAAAATCTTTGTGTTGGAGAGTAGAGAGTAGAATCAAAGCAGTAAAATCTATATTTTTGCAATTCATTGAAATGACCTGAAAAATAAAACTGATGATTCCGTGAATCAGTCTTAAACGAAATGTTAACTTTTGAGTCCATTGTTGCCATACGTGTAGACGAGGTTTTACTATGTGTGAACAATATAATGAAACTATCGGTTCGAGTCAATTTGAAAGTCGGCTGAACTTCCGAAAAACACAAATGAAATTTTAGGGGTGACGTTAATATTTTTGAAATTTCTGCGACCTGGCAAGGTCGAAAATCGCGGTCATTTCGTGCGCAGGTAAGTAGGAGCTGAAATATCCGCCATTTTGCTCGTTCATTGAATTAGTGGTAAATAAAACATTGCAAGTTTAAAACATTTTTTGTGGTTTGTTTTTTTGAGTTAAAATTAAAAGGAATACTTTCAAAAATGTAAGTAGTTATTAAATAATCCAATGTTTCGTCAATTGATGATTAATTTTTTATTTTTAGGCTCTCATATTATTCACAAATAACATCTTCCCCGACACAGATCCTCCCAAAAAAATGGAGCCTTTTTAAAATAGCAACAATTATGCCAAAAGAGGTTCAAGCAAAAATTTGGGTTATTAATAATAATATTGTGCTAGTCAGGTGCAGCAAGCACAACCAGTTTTCTAAATGGTATGATGATGGTACCGCTTTTGGCCACTTCAGATGTTTCGGAAAAATCAAGGGCAGATCGTTCGACCATAAAGGTTCAGCGGCAGAAGACATATGATTCGAACGATTGCACACTAACGTCCATCAAAGAATAATCATCACCTATTGTTTTATTACAAAGATTTTCATTTGAACAGACGATAAAAGAGGCCTCAATCTTGAAAACAACAGTTTCGTCAGAATCAGAAAGCGACGTCTTCAACTATGTCCATGAAGGTTGTATGGTCAGTTTAGACCGAGCATATGAAGATGAAGGCCAAATTGGTTGGGATGGTTGCGTTGTTGAAATAGACGAATGTAAAATCGGACGAAGAAAATACAATAAAGGGCGTATGGTCGAGGGTTATTGGATATTAGGAATGATCGACCGTGGCGGAGATTGCTGACGATTGGAAATATGTCCTGATAACTCTAGAAGTGCCGAAACATTGATGGAGCTGATAAAGAAGCATTTCCAAGTCGGGAGTATCATTTATACTGACTGCTGGAAAGGATATTTGGCGCTAGAAAGTGAAGGCTACCAGCTCTTTGCAGTCAACCATCAAGAGCACTTTATTGACCCTACACTCAAAGTATTGAATCCAGCTGGAGGCACATGACAATAAGAATATCGAGGGGGGAAATCAGAAGTAACTTGGACATGCATCTTTGTGAATTTCTCTGGAGACGGCGAGTCCGGCGAAAAAATGTGAATCCATTCGATGCAATTATTGTAGATATAAAATTTTGTATCCTGGAAAGAATGATCGACTTCCAATGGAAGAGGATGAGGAAAGTGACTAAATTTTTGTGGATTAAAATTGCTTCCCATTTATTTCTATTGTTTTTAGGAAATACGTCGATGCTATCGATTCGGTCAGGTTAGGTCCAATTCCTCTTGGCGTTTTTCGGAAGTTTATCCTTGAAGTGAGGATAAGAAGAGATAACCAAACATGTGAGATAAAGCGTCGAATACAGTTAGGATGGATAGCTTTTGGCAAGTTAAGTAATACCTTGAAATCAGACTTACCAATAAGCCTAAAGGGAAAAGTATATGAGCAGTGTGTTATACCTGTGATGTCCTATGGAGCAGAGACGCTTACCCTCACGAGACAAACTGCAGGAAAGATGAGAGTGGCGCAACGGGCAATGGAAAGGGCAATGTTGGGAATTACGAGAAGGGATAGAATTACAAATGAGAATATAAGAAGTACAAACGTTAAGGACATTATTGAAATTATAGCTCAAAAGAAATGGAAATGGGCAGGCCATGTAGCCCGAATGACGGATAATAGATGGACGAAAAGAATATTGGAGTGGAGGCCAAGAATGGATAAGAGAAGTAGAGAGGCCGCCAACAAGATGGAGTGACGATGTAAAGAAAATTGTAGGAAATTGGATACATACAGCTCAAGATAGAGATAGATGGTTTAAACTAGAGGAGGCCTATATCCAGCAGTGGATGGAAGATGGCTGATAGATGATGATCCTTGAAAGTCTCTCTTGATCCTTATAACGTTCATTTTGAAATTGGATTCAAGAATTTTGAAATACAGGACTTTACTGCGTCTTGATTGTGGAGAAGAGTACTCACGAAATTCAGAATCAATTTAAGGAAAAAAAAAGAAAGAATAACAAGGTAAAAACGAATATTTATGAATCTAATCAATCTTTTGAAATACAGTATAGAATTAATTTTTTTCGATTGAAAGCACTCAATGAATATTTTGGACAATCAAAATTTTAGATTTTTGTCAAAAGAAAATAGCGACATAGATACAGCCTTTCGAACTATATGAAGAACTATAGCTTTTAGAAACCAATTCACTAGACTAGACTCAATTAACGACGTGAACAACCGCTGAATAATTTGTTCCAGTCAGTACAGCTTCCGCTCAAAGTTGAAATTAATAATTAAGACCTACTTGAGAAGCACAAGACAGATTATCTGCATTATCTGTTCTGTCAATTGAAGCTTAAATAGCAGATAGTCTTAGCTATGACAATTCTGATAGAATTTAGTGAGGCTAAAAGCCGAGGAGTTTATCTGTTTTAATTTCTATTTTTGTCAATAATTTTTATCATCCTTCGACTAGCAATAATAAAACTATAATTCGACTTACGTTCTTTTCCACTTGTAAATAAAAGAGGCCTGATATAGCCGACGTCTACGTGGGGTCTAGCGTCGCCACAAATAAAGAACAATCACTGACGATCAGACATCACTTTGAACCAGATTTTTTCTGTAAATCGTGCATGAATATAGAAAAATGACTTGTGGGGTAGAAACCTCCTAACATTGGTTGAAAATAGGTTGCAATGGGCTGAAGAACATAAAAATTGGATGCATGAAGAGTGGGAGAGCGGTTTATGGAGTGGTGAGTCAAAGTTTTTGGGTCTGATAAAAGTGTTAGTGCGCAGGTCAAAGGAAGAACTGATGTTAGATACATGTATTTTACTGTCTGTAAACAAGGCGGAAGCTCGGGTGGGTTGGGCATATTTAAGAGGAAGGGCAATTGTACACCAGGTAAAAATCGACTGTATTGTTTTCATTTGTTGTACATTACGCACTATAGGGTGGGCAAAAACTTTTGACCTGTAGTGTTTGTTATATTGATGATATATGATTCTTATTTCGTATTGTATGGAAGTTACAGCTTTAAATAGACATTTTTTGGTGTTTACTAATTCGAAATTTTTTGGTTAACCAAGTTGTTTTAGTTAAAATGAAATTGGTTTTTTGGTATAATGGTAATTATAAATTAAAGTTGAAATGTAAATATGTGAAACGACGCTCAACTTTGTAGTTTATATTGTTTTCTTTTGTTGATTATATAAGGAAAACGCAATCAACGAATCCTTTATCGATAAGATTAAGTAAAAATGTCAGAATTTTGTTCAATCAATCAAATATTAAAACTTTTAGGTCTTACGTGGAAATGAAGCTTTTTATCACGCAGTAATTTCAATAAACTCGTTTTTCATTAGTAAAAACTTTCCTACCGTCTCTTATTTCATTGATACTTTTTCCTTATATTGAAATGTTATTCTTGTCGTCCCATGTGATCTTGGAAACGATTAAAATCCTTCGTGTTGTAAGACTTATAATATATCTGTACCCCCTTTTTTTAATAATGTTCATAAACTGGTTTCTAGAAAACAATCGAAGAAATAATTTCTATACATGTTAACTTATAAATATCAAACTTATGCACATCGAAAAATAAGTATAAGGCAGTAAATATATAAGACTATTGAAAATATTTTGCTTTATATCTTACAAATATTTGATATATGATTAAATAGCCATAATTTCGTGAGTTTCAATCATAATATGGTAACATGTAGGTTCAGTATCAATAAAATGACGAAAATTTGTAGGAAATTAGGTCATGAATTAATTAGATAACTAGGAAAGGAAAAATTACTGTTTATATAGAAAATTTATGTAAACGACCATTTTGCAGAAATAGATTGAAGCTATAATTCGGAAGAAATTACAAATACGTCGTTTATTTGTTTGTTTTTTCAATACAACTTTTATATTGAATTTCAAAATGAACTTTTTGTGATACTGAGATTAACTAAAAAATATTTCAATTAATGTAACTCTTAATATTGGCTATTTAATGATTGATTCTTCAGTATATTTCAAAATAAACTTATTATATAAAGGAACAGAAAATATATTGATTAAATGCTGTCGACCTATTTTTCTAGTTTGACATGTACAAAATTGGTAATAAAAAAATGGTAACTATATAAAAAGCATAAAAGAATCCGTATTATAAGTTAATGTCTTTATTAACAACTGGTCATATCAAATAAAAATTCTTTGAAAAATTATTCATTCCAAATAAATGTGGAAATGAGAATTTCGATTTGCACTTCTACCAGTCACAAAATAACAGCTTTTCACTGTTTTTTAAAGTAATAAATTTACTTATCAAAATCGCTAGTAAAGTCGGAATCCCCAATTTTGTATAATTTTTAGTACAGACCCCCCTGGTACTGCTTTTTAATTCATAGCTTTTGAGTGGGTAAAAGTACCATACTTTCAATTTTTTTCAATTCCATAGATTTTCCGTTTGGCATTTTACTAAAATATGGCAATTTTCCGTGGAACTGAAAAAGTGAAGAGCATTTTTAAGCTTTATTTGTTGCAAATGCAGATTGTAATTTTGACATAATTTTTTTTTATATTGACGTTAAGTCTTGGTATCTGGTATTCGATTGAATCAAAGATAAATAATTAGATTCAAAAGGTGTTTTTCTACAAATTTGAGTCGCTTTTTAGGCATGTATTGAGAAAAACTAACACACATTGAAAATACTATGAAAAATTATTTTGGTAATACATCATTATCACCATATGACTTAATGACGGTGCAATTTTATATATAAGATTTTCCGCGAAAAATCTGGAATGTTGGTGGGAAAAGTCTTAATTTTTTTACAGTGGAACATCCCTTGGAGTAAAAGATAAGGGTACCAATCCTTTTGACCCTCAAAAAAGTAGATTACGGTACCAATTTGGATCGTTTCATATCATGGTAGAGGTTTACATCGCATTCCATCTCTAGTTCATCTCTTCCTGGATATATCGCCCTTCCTAACTTCATTCACAGTATTTAGAAGATTTCTCGCGATAAATCTGGAATGTTGGTGGGAAAAGTCTTAATTTTTTCACAGTAGAACATCCCTTGGAGTGAAAAATAAGAGTACCAATCCTTTTGACCCTCAAAAAAGTAGATTACGGTACCAATTTGGATCGTTTCATATCATGGTAGAGGTTTACATCGCATTCCATCTCTAGTTCATCTCTTCCTGGATATATCGCCCTTCCTAACTTCATTCACAGTATTTAGAAGATTTCTCGCGATAAATCTGGAATGTTGGTGGGAAAAGTCTTAATTTTTTCACAGTAGAACATCCCTTGGAGTGAAAAATAAGAGTACCAATCCTTTTGACCCTCAAAAAAGTAGATTACGGTACCAATTTGGATCGTTTCATATCATGGTAGAGGTTTACATCATTCCATTTCTAGTTCATCTCTTCTCTGGATATGTCGCACTTCCTAACTTCATTCACAGTATTTAGAAGATTTCTCGCGATAAATCTGGATTGTTGGTGGGAAACGTCTTGATTTTTTACAGTGGAACATCCCTTGGAGTGAAAGATAGGGGTACCAATCCTTTTGACCTCCAAAAAATTAGATTACGGTACCAATTTGGATCGTTTCATATCATGGTAGAGGTTTACATCATTCCATTTCTAGTTCATCTCTTCTCTGGATATGTCGCACTTCCTAACTTCATTCACAGTATTTAGAAGATTTCTCGCGATAAATCTGGAATGTTGGTGGGAAAAGTCTTAATTTTTTCACAGTAGAACATCCCTTGGAGTGAAAAATAAGGGTACCAATCCTTTTGACCCTCAAAAAAGTAGATTACGGTACCAATTTGGATCGTTTCATATCATGGTAGAGGTTTACATCGCATTCCATTTCTAGTTCATCTTTTCCTGGATATATCGCCCTTCCTAACTTCATTCACAGTATTTAGAAGATTTCTCGCGATAAATCTGGATTGTTGGTGGGAAACGTCTTGATTTTTTACAGTGGAACATCCCTTGGAGTGAAAGATAGGGGTACCAATCCTTTTGACCTCCAAAAAATTAGATTACGGTACCAATTTGGATCGTTTCATATCATGGTAGAGGTTTACATCATTCCATTTCTAGTTCATCTCTTCTCTGGATATGTCGCACTTCCTAACTTCATTCACAGTATTTAGAAGATTTCTCGCGATAAATCTGGATTGTTGGTGGGAAACGTCTTGATTTTTTACAGTGGAACATCCCTTGGAGTGAAAGATAGGGGTACCAATCCTTTTGACCTCCAAAAAATTAGATTACGGTACCAATTTGGATCGTTTCATATCATGGTAGAGGTTTACATCGCATTCCATTTCTAGTTCATCTCTTCTCTGGATATGTCGTCCTTTCTAACTTCATTTAGTTGATGGGATTTGATCCTGCGGATGGCGTCTGCTCCCTAGATCATTCGTCTATTCCACTTGATTCTTTTACGGTGCATCTTTGTTAATCTCCATAGACCAATGAACAACCTGGAGTTTCTTCATGAGATCTTGTCTCAGTGACCAGACTTCACAACAATATTTCATGATTGGTGTTATTAGTTGATTAAATAATCACTACTTTAATGCGTTGTATTTTAGATTTGAAGATTATGAAATTTTTTCCGTATGCTTGCCATGGAAATTATATTCTTCTGCTGATTTCAGGAAGCTGTGACTTTTGATATCTGGTTAGTTTTTAACATGTTAGGATCGATGTAAGTATTTTCTTATTTACTAGACCTTTTCATATGTTTATGTTTCAAAATGTTCTTGATCTTAGGTCTGTACTGATTTGAAATTAGTTTCTTTCAAAAATTTTTGAAGTCAGATGAAAATTTGTAAATATTTTTCGACATAACCCAGTCTATCATAGCTTTCGTGCTAGTTAGACTGCATTTTTTATAGCAATCGCTTCTAGTATTCTTCATATATCATTTTGGCTAACTATTATCACAGTATTTGACTTAAAAATCAATTAAGCCGGTTAAATAGCTCAAAAAGCATTCAGATTTAAGTCAGTCCTCATTCAACGGTAATTAGTTTCGATCTTTCTAGTTAGAACTATAAATACATGGTGACTCCTTTAAGTAGATTACTATGAACTTTCCATTAAAAGTTTTCTGTTCTTTTTTTTTAGATTTTCAAATGACTTAACTATTTTCCAAAGAGAATCTGTTTCTCTTCTGTATTCCAAGCCTATGAGATTTCAAGAAATACTTGGAATTTCATGTACAAGGGTGGTTCAAATATAAAATATTATTTTTGAATAAACATAGGAAAAATTTAGTGCACCTACAACAAAGAAACAATCAAAACAATGGACTGAAAAGGGAGAACCGGCTTAAAAGAATGTTCCATCTGTAGGCAAGGATAAGTGGGATAATTTCATTGACTATCTTTATAAGAGAAAAACTATCAATGGCGAGTATTATGCAAATTTGTGATTTTGTCTTGTTTGGAGCGATAAATGAAAATGTAAATCGTCATTTGCATTAAAATGTTTGGTAAACTAAAAAATGTAAGCGATAATCAAGTATACCAAGGGCCTGTACTATATTTTTTTGGTTTGTTAAGCCAAATAATGAGAATTAAAATTGAAAATAGAGTCGAATCAACATCCATTTAATCGAAATAAAAATCTTAACTTACTAATAACGAATCACATGGACAATTTTATCACGGTTTCAGAAAAATATGTTAGGCATATAAAAAATGATACACCTTTCTTTTTTTTTTTTCAAAAGGGTAAACTAGCCACAAACATCTTTTCTATTAAGGGAGGTGCCGGTACCAAGTCTTCGAATTTCAAATAGAATATCCTTTGTAGTCCTTGTACGCTAAGAGATCTGAGTTCGGGAAGTTTACCAAGAAGACGGCTGAAATAGTGCGATTTTCTTTGTGCTTCCGCGTTATAGGTCACGTGGTCGCGCAACGAAGAAATTATCTTCATTTGTAGCTGTTCCACTTTGTGCGGGTCTTTCAAACCGTGCCTCTCTAAAAATCAAATATAATCTTAAATTGCGAAATTTTTTGATCAGAATTATTGAGAAGCGATATCCACAGCAAATAACGTTTGATTAATGAAAATAATGACTTATTTTCCTCTACATTGTCTATCTTATTAGTCAAAATTTAAATTATCTAAGTAATTTTAACTAGTAAAACTAATTTGGAAAGTCCAGAAGCCCTATGTACGAGGGCTGCTACTCAAGTTTTGAGATATGGCAACTCTGATGTGAATATATCAAATCTGACATAACCAAATCCAACATAAAATTTTGGCACACGAAGCACTTCAAAGTAAATGGTCGCCTCTTTTTTCAGAATGGAAATGTCGCAACCGTTCCATTAGAGCCACGTAGAACTGTCGATTCTGAATGATACACCAGTATTTGTTTGCCAGAAGTGTTAGAAAAAATCAGAGGAACTAATCGTAGAATACAAATCATTCTCCACCACGACAATGCGAGCTCTCGCACATCAGTTGACACAAAAACGTTTTTGAACAGTCAAAACATCGAATGGGTCATCTGCAGTCGTTTCACATCCAATGATTTCTTATTATTCCCGCAGATTAAAAATAAATTGCGAGGTCAACATGTATATCTAAATATTCAGTTTCATATCATGAATTTTAATACTTAAATTGAAAACTAATGACTATTAATAGGAAGAAATAGAAAAGGCTAGTGAAAAGATGAAGGTATAAGAAAAAACAGATTAAAGAAGTGTGTGAGAAGCTCGAAATTTTAGCCAAGTTACACATATCATTCACTTATATCACCAAATTCTTATAGAATAATATTTTTACTTTATTAAATATTATACTTTATAAATAAAGACGTTGTATGTTAACTGTATTTTTGTGTAACGAATTAAATATCTTATTAAACTCTCTTTTTAGTGAGATGAAATATTTATTTGTGTTTAAGTTAGATTATAATGAAAAGCTCTATTTAAACAACGATCTAGTGAATCACATGTTTTGTAGGACACCTCAATCGGAATGAATATCGACAATTGGTTCAAACTTATTCCTCCCAAAACTTGAGTAGCATTCTTCGAATTTGCAGTTTCTTAGCCGTATCATAAGATATTTTAGAATGTTAGAGGGTTAAAAATATTGTTTCATTTGAATTCTAATAATCTCTTTTCGACAATTTCCAGCGAAAATACGATTGTAGGTTTTTGTATTTATACTCCATTCGGAAAAAATATAGAGTAATAAATCCATCCTTCTCCTGGCCACTATAGCCGTAGTCACAATTTATTATTTCATTTTATTAAACCTTACCAAATGAATCCAACATTTATTTTCTGAGAAATTTATTGTATCAAGTGCAAATTTCCAATTTTTTGTACTTATCGGCCAAAACAATTCTTTTTTGAAATTTTAAAAAGGGAATGATGTTTTGTGGGAAAAATGATAATTAGGTACATTTTGTAAGAGGGTAATAAAAGATTAAAATATGAGGTATACTTAAATGGTTATTGACAAGTTTTAGTTTAAGAAAAAATTCTATAAAAGAAAATTCCCAATCCACAACTGCATTTCTAGCGCAGTATTTGTCACAGAAACTTTAGTGAATACTCAATATGTCGGCCTTTGAAAACTATACTCCAATACATAAAGTGAAGAGGCATCCACTCCCTGTTAACGAGAAAGCCATGGCTTTAAATGTATATGCATTAAAATGGCAGTACCCTTAAGTGAGTGTGGATGATCTAACAAGTATGTGTTCGATGATGACAGGTCTAGGTCTACAAACTTCTTAAGGAAAGGAAAACTAAGTGGATGTTTAAGTGGTCCAAAGGGTCGGTCAGGAAGGCCAGAGATTTACATCGATGAAGATATGCAATTCGCAGGAAAGTCCACTAATTTTGCTTTAAAAAGGAAATTTCTACCATTGATAAAATTTTGGCGCCCTTTTTAGAAGACGGATGGTAACCAATCAGCAGAAATAAGTTTTGGCCGGTTCTACACGAACTAAATTTTTGTTGGGAAAAACAACGTAAAAATTCATATTTAAAAGATTTCGAGGAAAGCGTGTGTTGGAGAAAGTCCTATTTTCGGACGATTAAGAAACTCGGGGAGGAAGGAAAAACTATTTTTTATTTGGACTGTAGGAAAAATATAGGCAAGATAAGACGGTTAACAATTTTAGACAAGCTTTCTTGGAGGGACTGTCAACTGTATATATTAAAAAGCTATAATAATATTTTATTAATTACGAAAAACCCATTGCAACGGCTATGATGGTAAGGGATTTCTTACTTTTGGGGAGATTCAGATGTTGGTGTGAAAGTATTAAAAAAGAAAGAGAAATAAAGATTTATAAATAATAAATAAAGAAAGTTGTATTCATTCATTCATAAAAATGGACTAAAGTTGAAATTTTTAATCTCTTAGTTGCTAATATTCTCAACCAACGCATATTTTTGACTAAACTTCTTATTCTATTTTCGCTTGTGCGTGGTGGTACCACGACTTCTCAGAATTATACTCATAAATCTCATATTTAAAGTAAATTCTTTACTTTTGTAATGTTATTGTGTGATAAAAAAAACTTACCCGTAATCAAAGTTAGCGCACAAAGACATGCAAACGCGGATATGTCAATTTCCATGGCATGTAAACCGGCGCAGAACTCCATGATTGAATTTAACCAATCGCCGAATGACCTCTGACATTGTTGCATATCCAACACGACTCCATTACAAAAAGTTAATTTCGAATCATTCGGATGCGTGCGATACGCTAACCTCAAAACGAATAATTCTAAAGAAGCCGATTGGAATAGGAGTTCTCTATCATCTAAACGTATATCTTGAAAACCGGGAATCTTTTCGGCAAAATGCCTTATTACATCCACCGACGTAGTTAATAGAGTATAAAATTGAAGAATCTTCTCAGCTTCCGATATGATCGGTTCAATCGGACTGGGCTCTAAATATTGCGAATAATCTAAATTAGCTAGATCAGGCGTTGTATCTACGTGGGCTCGAACTAAAGCGGTTATTAAAGAAACGGGCGGACTTGGCGGAGATTCTTGAGGACTTTTAGGCTTGGAAGGTAATCTACCTCTTCTGCCTTTCAAAGAATCTGTGCGTACTACCTCTTTGACCATTCCCACTGCGAGACACTTTTGAAATCTACAAAACTGACATCTGTTTCTTCTTCTTTTATCCACCGGGCAAGCTTTATCGGCTAAACATACGTATTTAGATCCTTTTTGTACGGTTCTTTTGAAAAATCCTTTACAACCTTCGCACGTACGAACTCCGTAATGTTGACAAGCTGCCGTATCGCCGCATACCGCACACAATTGCGATGGAGACGGAGGAGTCGGACCTTTTGATACTTCCGGTATACCTCCCGGACTACTAGATGCCGAAGAACAAGTCGAAGCCGAAGGACCGATTCTCAATTTAGGACTCTCGCTGCTACTCGTTGATTCGGATCTTTGTAGAGGTAACGACGCTCTGCGCGATTTGGACGAAGTCGTCACGTGCAAATCCGACGACGGATAAACCGGAAGGGAATAAGATTCCTGGCTGTTGACCGTATCGGTACTCGGAGGAGGATTATAAAAAGAACAAGCAGGAGTGTACTGTTGTTGCGAGTAATCGTAATAATGATTATGTTGTTGATAAGATACGTTGAAACATTCTTCGTCCATTTTGAATGGTGATTGATATCTAACTGAATAAGTTTCTTGAAAGCTCGGTAGAGGAAGCGGAGAAGAAGGTTGAGATTCGATAGCGACGTCGGCGAAAGGATTAAGTTCTTCGGAAATAACGGCGGAAGTGGGATCGTCTAAAAACGGAGCATTCAGCAGATCAGCGAAACTGCTTGGTCCAAACGGGGTCTGAAACAATTAGAATAGTATATATATTTAATCTTTCGTGCGGCCATAAATAGTATCATCATTATTTTAGTTGTCGATTAGTGGGCTAAGAATAAAACAGCGGGGACTTGTAATAGATACTGAATAAAAATATAACCGTGTCGGAATCGACGACTTGATTCAAGGAGGGTGATGTAACAATCGCGATACCGGGTGTTCCCTGTTTCAGCTTCGGTAAGCAAGGCCAAGTTTCTTTCACGACCTTATCATTATTCAACTCATATAATGACGATTATCATAACTAATACTAATATTAAATGATTAAACTAGCTCACAAATTTTGGTTTTTTTTCATATACCCCGAAACAAATGTTTATGATTGTGTCAATCTACCTGCCTTTCAAATCTTAGAGCAGAATTAATCTATAACGTTTCTCTCACGAGGATGGCCCCAGAAGGTAGTTGCTTGTAAATAAAGTACATAATCTATACAGCATATGTTTCGAGTTTGAAGACGACACGTTTTGTTTAGTATTTGTTTGGTAGCCATCAATAGTTAACGTTTCAGTGGTAATTGTTTTGTTTGAACTACCTCAACCAATAAAGAAGCTGAGCGTGACTGCTTCTTCGTTATCAATTGTAAAATATTGCAGATTTTAAGCGAGACCGTACAACCTGTGAAGACTAGTATCGACTGAAAGTGCGCGAGCTAGCATTTAACATAGTAAGCATTTAAAAAAGTGCGGTAAATCGCATATTAACTGTAAATTTGGATATGAGAAATCTGTGCGTAAGATGGATGCTGCGTTTGCTTACAATGAAACAAAAACAGTATCGTGAAGATGTTTCCATCGAGTTTTTGGCAATGTTTCACAGGAATAAAGGCACGAATATGATTTCCGTGGCACCTGGATTAGCCATTTTGTAAATCGACCCAAAATAAGTCGAAAATTAAGAATAAAATTTCTCGATATCTCGAAAACGAAGCGAGATATCGATACTTGAAGTTGGAAAAATTTAATTTTTGTATATACATATCAACTTAACCTAACCTAACCTTCTCGTGGTGCACTTTGAGTGTAAAAAGTTAAAAAATCGTGAATTTTTCACACCAAAATTGTCTAAAAATTTTTTTCTTTCCGTGAGGATTATTTTAGTTTTATTGTATTATTTTTTTTTCTTATGGGTGGCTTCGCCCCATGCCCCCACTGGGACATCGCCCTCGACCCCGGACCCTGATCTGTCCAAAAGCCACAGGCCGCGAGGAGCAGGTGAGTTTGGGGGCAGATAAATTCGGGGCGGGTGGATTTGGAACGATTTTTTATAGTAATTTTTCTTATTCGATTGATTTTGTCGTTAAAAATAGGATAAATGCAGCAAAAACAATTGCTAGAGAACTTTTCCAGGATAATTGTGAAAAACTACAGTAGTTTGGCTTTTCAATCATAAAAAAACGAAAATAAATAACTTTTGAAAGCTTTCAGAACGTACTTCGTACGTACGAAATTACTAATTAAATCTTCAAACTATGATTAAATATTTTTTTATTCTATAAATAATGAAATACAACCGACGATTCTTTATGAAAAACATCAAATTTTTCAAGTATTTTCATGCACTAACGTTTGATTATAACTTCAAGTATCGATATCTAGAAAACGTAGCGAGATATTGAAAAATTTCATTCTCCATTTTCGATTTATTTTGGTTAGCCAAATCCGCTGTTAAATCGCGGCGCCACGGAAATCGTACTCTCCCGGAATAAAGCTGCATTTTTGCACTGTTTCATGACCATGTAAGAAACATTGATCCATCACTCAACACAATAGGCTGAAAAGGAAGAATCGGTTCCAAAGAAGACAAAAATCGTTCCATTTGTAAGCAAGATCATGGCGTTGGTTTTTTGGGATACGCGTCGAATGAGTTCTCTTGATAAAGAAAACACTATCAACTTATACAACGTTTAAGCGAAGAAATAAAGCAAAAATGGCCGCATTTGGCTAAGAAGAAAGTGTTTTTTCATCAAGACCATGCACCAGCTCACACATTTTTTATTGCAATGGCCAAGATTTAGCACCCACTCAGGTGGTAAAAGGTTTTCCAACAATGAAGAGGTGATGTCGACAGTTAATGACTATTGAACATCGCTGGGAAAATTGTGTAGAGCTAAATGGAGATTACGTCGGAAAATAAATATATTTTTTTCCAAAATTAGGTACTTCGTATGTAAAAGCACTGAACGTGACCATTTGCTTTCGTTCCCACAACAAACGTTTTCCGATATACGTTTTATAACTGTATATCTATTTATAAGACACCCTTAATATATGACCGTCACATTTCGCATAAAACAATTACTGGAAGTTTTGACTTTCCGTACCTACCTGACATATTAACATATCTTAAGTAATAACGTAAAATCAACCGCACTGACACGTAAATCACTTTCGCACGATACTCGATTCTCGCCGATGGACCCGATAGCTCTGATAGTGACTCCGCCAGAATTTGAAAACAAAGCTACCGAACCGTTTTAATTCATGACCGATTATATTTCAATGTGCGGTGTGCATCAAAAACGGAACTAAATAAATAAATCTACTAGGCGGGGCTGGCTTTTTTCCGGAACATAAGGTTTTATAAAGCGCGCTTCCACTGTGCGCATTCTGGGTGTGGTTTTGATAAAATTGAAAAGTTATTGGTCCTAACTTTCGTATGTTTAACAAATGTAAGGATCCCGAGGATGCTAGGAAGGTATAATAATCTAGGGAGGGTTGAGTTTTAGAATATTAATAACTAGATTCAAAGCCAGTGCAAGTGCATTCATAAGTTTAGATGAACATAGTTGTACAGAAGTTTGAAGAAATGCATCAGTTTTCATCATATTATTATGAAAATTGATTAATTTTATAAAAAAATATATTATCAAATGTTGACTTGGTTTATCCAACATTTGTTTTGTGAACGGTCGCAAATGTTCACGTTCAGTGCTTTTACATACGAGGATGGCTCCAACAATGAAGACACAAAAATTTTGGAAAAAATAGATTTTTGTGGGAATATGGAATGCAAAAATTCTAATCTTTCAAGATATTGTACTTTTATAATAATGATTCTAATATTTTGGAAATAAAGTTTTCTATTTTAAAACATCTGTTAAACACATTTTAAACTTGTCGAAGAATATATTTTGGTATTACCTAAAATAAAGGAAAAAATGTTTTCGAGCTACTGGTCCTAAAACCAGGTATAAGTTTATTTATATATAGAATGTATAATAAAAAATCTAAAAATGTGTTCATTTTAGGAAATAGGCAGTTCAGTTATCTTCAAGAATTAATGTTGTAAGGACCTCCGAAACTCTAAGTGAAATAAAATAATTTTCCAATTTATAACGTATTTAGAGTAAGATTTCCGTGGCGATTCAACAGCAGATTTGGATTAATTAATTAATTTATAAAAAAATAAATCGAAAATGAAGATTGAACATTTTTTGATATCTCGCTTCGTTTTCGAGATATCGATACTTAAAGTTATAATCAAACGTTAGTTGAAAATTCGCTTTTATTGAACAGATGAAGGTCAATACTTCGTTTCAAAAGAATATTTTATCATTTCAAATTCAATATGAATCTTATAGTTCAATATTATTCATTAAACAAGAGATTTTTTAATTTATTTTTCATATTCTTAACACTAATACTCCAAAATTATATTGAAGAAAACAGATTTTTATAACACAATGAGTAACTTTCATCACTTTGTGATGAAGATAACTTAACATACGATAAATACATGAATAATTTGATGTTTTTCATAAAGAAATGTTGGTTGTTTTTCGTTATTTATAAAATAAAATAAATATTTAATGATAGATTTAATTAGTTAAAAGTACGTTCTGAATGCTTTCAAAAGTTATATATTTTCGTTTGTTTTATAATTGAAAAGCCAGTCTACTGTAGTGGGGGGCGAGGGGACGAAGCCCCCCATAAGAAAAAAAAAAATAATAATAAAATAAAACTAAAATAATCTTCACGCGTAGAAAATTTTTTTAGATAATTTTGGCTGTAAAAAATTCATTATTTTCGAGCTTTTTACACTCAAAGTGCACCACGAGAAGGTTAGGTTAGGTTGATATATACAAAGATTAAATAAAAATAAATTTTTCCAACTTCAAGTATCGATATCTCGAAAACGAAGGGAGATATTGAAAAATTTTATTCTTCATTTTCGACTTATTTTGGGTCGATTTACAAAATGACTAAACCAGACGCCACGGAAATCGTACTTGTGCCCCGTTACTTTATCTATAATCCCAACAATTTTTCAAAGTAATCTCATTTTAGCCCCCATACACTTTTTACAGCGATGTTCAATAATATCCGTGACATTTTTTCAAATCTGGTAACAGATAATTATCCGACTGGGCTAAATATGGCTAATAGAGTGTATGAGGTGGCAGTATAAACTTTAATTTATTAATTTTGACCATTGCAATAACGGATGTGTGAACTGGTGCAATGTCTTGATGAAACAACACTTTCTTCTTAGCCAAACGCGGCCGTTATTGCACCTCCATGTCAAAAGATATCGAAAACGTCAGTAATTGTGTGATCTGATCATTCGCTAAGTGCGTTTGCCGAATCTATAGGAATAAACAAAGAATATGAACGACAAATTTCACACGAAAATATTTGTATTGATACTTGGAATGCGTTTGAAAATGAAACAAATTTATTAGAAAAGGAGTCTGTTGAAGCTGTGAAAAGAAAAAGCAACGCGAATCCTAAGGGAACTAAAAGAAACAGATTTCCTGCACTTTTTCGACAATGGAAGATTCGAATTATCTAGAGACAAAGATTTCTTTGAGTTTCTGCAATAAATACGTACCTGAGATTGCAGCAGTAGCATGCTTGAATGGGGACTGGTTGGAGTTGATGGCTGAGCACTTTCCGCCACCAATGGGGTATTGCTTACTTCGCTTTGAACTAACAGCGTGCCTGGAAAAATAAAACTTTCATTCATTCATAATCATAGTGTATAGATTCAATTCTAAAGAGTATAACCGTTGAGTTTTTCACACAAACAAGATCCAAGCATGTACAAAGTTTTTATCATTCCCAATATGGGTTAATATTGAAAGAGTTTTTTGGAGTTATTTGTTGTCTACGAGACGATTCTTTGAAAAATTTTGTCTTTGGCATCAGAAAAAAAATCGCGTTTCGCATTAAAGGTCTTATTTCGGTTCATAACTTGCGCGAAAAACTCGCAAACGTCTCGCAATTTTCATGTTGGCTATCTAAATAAAAAACATTGATAAAACGGTTCAAATTTTTATTTCAAATAACAAAAACATAGTAAGCTACTAAGATAAATATAAAATGGAAACGAAAATCAATAAAAAAATATTAAAATCATTTCTAAATTCCATTTAAATGAACAAAAACAAAATATATGTACAGCTTTCTTTGCTGCATCCCGTATGTCGTTATCCTGGATAGCTCTGTCTTTCATGGTCTGTTCAATTCAAGATCTTTCAGGATTTTCTTCGTCTTTTGTCATCTGAAACGACATATTCGAGATCTTTGCCTTCTTCATCATTATGACCATCTTTAAACATTGGACACCATCACTCATGAAGTTTTCCACATACACACAACTCATTCTCCGATGGATTTCTGCAGCACCTTCAGCCTGTAGAAAACGAATCACACTTCGTAATGCACACTTGGCTCGAGCATCAATAATGGCGGTGTTTACGTGGTTGTAGCTGAACGCCGACTGACGCCTGAATGTCAACAATGGCAGTGTAGTGCGAGAGCTTCGTAGTCACCTAAAGCGCAAAAAACGGCGCTCGTAGATTAAATATCAGTTAATAACATGATTATTTTCTGAAACTTCTGAATCCGAATAAAAATTCCAACTTGATAAATTCTCTGAAGTGTATAGATTCACACGTGATTGAACTATGGCGTGCGGAAAGATATTTACAACTTTTGATAAATAATGGAGAGATTTACACATAGATAGATCGTGGAAATATATTTAGTTGGTCACCCAAATATCCAAAGCTAACAATTTTCAACTTTGGGGTCGAATAAAAGATCTCGTTTACACCAATAGACCCACGACAACAGATGATACGATTGAAAGAATGCTACAGGTAGACATGGCGATCTGAAATCGATTAATCGATACCTCGTATCAAATAAATCGGTACACAATAATCAGTTGATCGATATTTCACCATTGAAAATTAACATTCTATTTGTTTCTCTTTTGATAGAAACTATAAATTATTTATTATTAGCTGAATGTACTCGTAATATTATGGTGATTCCGGAAAGGATTAATTACTTAAAAACTCGCGAGATGGCTGTGAGGAACTCTCTGACAGATTGTTGTTTTTAGAGCTTTGGGAACTATCAGCTATATTATGTATCTTCTTAACTTTTTAATTTAAAATCCCCGATTTTACTGATAAGAAATGCCAGAAATTGATCATTGTATCTTTCATGTTTTTCGTGAAATGAATTCATATTTACTTGTAAATACAAACTTGTACAAAAATCGATTGACTAGAAGTCGATCTTTTAGACCTCGATTTTTTTATGAATCGATTCTTCAGGTTGCGATTCGCCTAAACTTTATTGCAAAATTCGGTTAACATATAAAAAGTGCAGCTTGAAAGGGGAAGTTCTAGAATTTTTGTTTTTTTAATTTTATATTTTCAAATGCGCTCTCTGGTGATGGACTTATCATTCTAAAAATGAATTCTATGTGTTTCTCGGGCCACTTTTGTTATAATTTTTTCCCCTGAAGGTATAATATAATAATTGTTCATAGAATCAATTTAAAAATTATAGAAAAAGGTGGTGGTATTTAATGATCTTTTTTTAAACAATCAAAAATATCTGTACTTTACGAATTGAAAGAGAAAGATCAAACGATAATTTTTGAAGGTGTTTAAATGTTTATAACTTTTGAAATTCTTCATGGGTTAATTAAGTGAGAAGTAAAATTTTGGTTACCTCTGACCTATTTGCGGAATGTTCATTTTATGATATGAGAAACTACATTGATAGTTAGAAGCTACTATAAAATGTTAATCAATGTATGTAAAATAACAAATTTTTCTTTTGTTTAATTATAATGTTCATAAATGTTAAATAAATTTTAATGTTTGTACTTGAGCTTTTATAGTAAGTACTGGTTAATAAATTACATTTTAATATATTTTGTGGGGTAATAAAATTATTTTATTGGAATTATTGTTTGTTTCCATTGTACAGTTATGTTGGTTTGATAGAGCCCGTTACAAAAGTGAATAAAAATCCAAAAAAAGATCACAGAATAATTGCTATATGAAAGTGGAACCACTGTAGAAGGGACTCTTAAAAGTCACAGTTTTTTAGAAGCATAAAAAGTTGTTTGGGACCAGTTTTATATATAGTTTCGCAAGAAAAATATGGAAGATTGTCAGCGATTTCTTCTCAAACATATACCATAAATCTACACTACCGATCAAAATCTTTATCACACCCCATAATCCATTCATTAAATTTCAAAATGATGTATGACCGTTATTTGTTCATTTTTCATACTAAGGCATGTTTAAATTTTGTCGGTGAGTGAGACAAGTTAAAATTAGCAAGTACTGGACCATTTATTCATTAATCGCAAGTCTTCTTAGTTTAGACAAACGTACATTGTCGCCGAATTAAAAATAGGTACCGGACCAAGAGTTTGGGCGATAGAAAACGTTCAGGGCGGCCTCAAACATCACAACCCCTGAAGGTAAACGTATTGTATCGATCAGTAAACGTGGTTCAGATAGCAGCTCAGATCAATGAATCTAGGAATCTACCTTTAAGTACTTCTACAGTGGAAGGGACATTGAGATAATTGGTCTTTATGGAAGGGTGGTAATGAAAAAATAAAATTAGGTTGCAGTGGGCTAAATAGCATAAAAATTGGACACATAAAAAGTGGGAGAGATTTTTATGGGGTGACGAGTCAAAATTTTTGGGTCAAATGAAGAGCTGATGCTAGATCCACATGTAATTTTTACTATAAAACACAACTTAGGCTCGGTGATGGTTTGGAGAATGGTTTTGAGGAAGGACGACCGGAGACCAGTTAACAATTTAAAGGATTTCACGAGAGAAGGCTTTAAAATATATACAAGGAAAATGTAATACATTCCTTGAAGCTGTGCAAAGACTATTTGAAAGAATTGGAAGGGAAGAATGTACTGAATTTAATAGCTGTCATAGTTGCTCGACCTAAGCCCGATTCAGTTGTGGGACAAATTCAACAGGGAAGTCATGGAGCAGTGTCCAACTTCTACTTCAATATCTATTATATTCTGAAAAATAAATGGAACAAAATAGACGACGACAAAATTGGGTACCAAAATAATAAAAGAAAAAGAGGTTACGTCGATATATCAGAAATTTAAATAGGTAACAATTACAGATTCCGGTGTAAATATTTATACCGATATTAAATCAAACCAAAAGCGTAAAGTGCTCAATGAATGGGAGAACAAATGGTTAACGTCCACACATAAAGTTCGTGAAGTAAACCAAGGTCAATACTATCGAAAAATCGCAGATGAAGTCTCTGTCTAGGCCATACGTGACTGACCCATAGCTACTTATTTGATGCGAAACCTGAACCAAAATGTAGCAACTGCAATTGCAAATTGACTATAAAACATCGCAGAATGTCCATCATTTAATTCAGATGATCAAATTTACCACTCGAAACAATACGTGAAATTTTAGGATCTAAATACAATATTACCTACCTTGAAAATTACCTTAAAACAGATCTCTATCATAGATAAACTTAATTTAACAAATAACTGTAGTTAAAACAATTAATTTTTACTGAATCGCTAATAAATAAATAAATAAAATTGTAGTTTTCTTATTATTTTATTCTTACCTATATATGTTGTTTGGGATATAAATAATTGTTTTTATTTGTTGTGTATCTCGCAAAGTATAGGGTGTGGAAAAGCTTTTGACATTTAGTGACTAGTTCATTGTAAGGATAAAGCCAAATGGATTGATTCCCAGCATCCCATAATTCGAAAACGAGGGTTCAGAACATTCAGAACACCCTGTATATCTAACATAGTTCAAATTCCTTCCAAAAGTAATACTACTACATCCTTTTTTTAATAGGTAATAGGAGTAAAAATTTTAAAAAGTCAATATCTTTTCTTTAGCTGTTAAATGTTAAAAATGACGTTCTGAAAATTTTTCTGTGATATGACACGGTGGGTATCCCACTGCGCGGTCGGCGTACCTTTCGCTCTGAAATGCTTACCTGCCTCAGATATCCCTTAGCGACTATTTCTAATTGTAAATAGTACATAGGGCTACATATAGTTGGCACTAGCTAGACTAGGACCTGTTTTTGTGTTAATGTATTAGTGTAGCGTCAGTTGCATCACCTTTGTCGTCACGTTTTCAAATTTTAATCATTTTTTTTAACACTACCACTACAATTATTCATTTAATTTTGATCCGATCGATACAAAACTTCGATAGAAGCTTCATAACTACGTAGGATTTTATTAATAAATAGAAAACTTTTTGTTTTACGACCGATTTTTCATGATTTTTTTATAAGAAAAAAAAAATTATTTTGTAGAACTTTCGCTAAGATTTGTTAAAATTAGATATTTTTCGAAACCCCTATGTACTTCTTTTGCTTTTAGTTCAAAAATTAAGGAAAGAATTGATTGATATTTCACATCAATAGCTACGACGAAGTTGGTGGCAGTGGAAAATTCCTATTATGCTTATAGCTCTGTGTTGACGCCATTTTGTTTTTAAACGCTCTATAAAAATTAATTTAATTACCTCAAAATATGTATAATAAAGTCATCTAATAAGATTTAGCATCTGATTTGAAGTTTTTTCGTAAAAAAATTCCAAAAATGATCTTTAAAAATCAGGCTCTACAGTGGCGTTACCCCTTAAGTTAAATCGACTTATTTTGACTCAGTTGTGACCTTTTTAAGATGTTTCCATTTTCACTTTTATCCAATATAGTTGTACAATTATGTTTATTTACAAAATTTGTAAATTTGTTTTTGTTATTAGTAGATACTTAACATATGAGTTTGTCTTGTTTGTATCTAATTGCAAAAATATTTCTACTTAATTATTATAAAGAGACATTCATTGTATCAATTCGCATGGATTTGAAAAATGGTAAAGTTGAGCTTTAAACACTATATTTCCATTAGAAAAATCACATAATTCTCTATTCACCTCCAGTAAGTAATTATCTGGTTATCTGTTTCTAATAGGCCAGATATTCAAGCATTTCCCCTCCGAATTCTTTAATGCAGCACCGATTTGTTTGAAATTTTGACAGATGATAGATGTGTGTCCAAAAAGGGAGATCTATATGGTGCCGAAGTGTGCAACCCACCCGGGGGATGCCATCCCTTTTAGGGAGTGGAAAATTTTTCACCCAAAATAACCCCAGAAATCGAAAGATTAGCAAATTTATAGTAAAAAACTTTATATAAAGTTTTTTCGCCCAATCAATAGTTTTTGAGTTATTCGCAATTGGAAATTACGATTTTCCGTAAAAAAAAAACCGCATTTTTCAATAGTTTTTTACTCTGTAATGATGCATTTTATCGAAAAAAGTGTACTGAACAAAAATGAAACTTATGAAAAAACAAAGGAATTAAGCTATATGTTAAGACCTTAATGTTACAACCTAAAGCAAGTTATAGATACTTAAATAGTTTTTGTTTTACGTAATTGAGCATTTAACCTCAAATAACGAGAAAAGGGTACATTTTTCAACAAAAAGTCATAGAATACTTCTTAAAGAGCTTAAAAAAACCTTTTAAACGACCATTAATAATAGTCGTTTTGTCTGACATTTCAGTGAGATATGATGTAAAATAGTTAAAGCTAAAAAAATTGCACTAAAACTAATGTCATTTCATTGGAAACCAAAATGAAACCTATTCCTTGTACCAAATACTTTATTTGGATGTAATTTATGATATCTGAAAGATTGGCTGATTAGAAATGCATAATTTTGATAAAAATGAGTATTAAATAATACCTTTTTTTATTAAAAAAAATTTTTTTGCTTATTTTTTCTCCATAACTATAAGAGACACAAAAACAAATAAACAATCAAATTAAAGTATTTTTTATGACGATTATTTTGTTTTTGTTATTTTTTTGTAGCATAAAAATTGACCGAGTTATTACCAAATTAATCTGTCACTTTAGTGTGAGGATTGATTATCCACAGCCCTTTGACCCTTTATTAATAAAATGTGGAGGGTCTCAAGCCCTTCTAACATACACAGGCTTGTAGCCCTGAACACTACCTTTAAAATGGTTTTTTGTAGGATGCTTCAAAATTAATGGAGTTACATAAACAATAAAAATTTGGGAATTATAGGATATGAAAAAGTTTAAAATTTTGGAGCACGGATTTTTTTGTTTCATACTAAGCTGTCTGTAAATTTTATTAAAATGTTATGAATTTTTCACAGTAAAAATGAAATTGTAACGTTTCACATCGTTAAAAGATTTTTTCCTATATTTTTTTCATTATAAATCGAAATATATAAATTTTCTATTATACAATATATTACGATATTTAAGCTGCATAAACGAAAAAGATTTGAATTGAAAGAAATAAGGAAAAACTATACTACTGGAATTTTTCGATAAGGGGTGGTTTTCACCTCTTAAAAACAATTTGCACACCTTGTCACCTTGTATATCTTGTTATGGATGGTAAGATGAGCTTAATTCTAAATTTTGAGGAAAATCGGAGCTGCATTAAAGAATTCGGAGGGTTGACAGTATTTTAAGCTTGAATGCCTACACTATAATATTTTTCTAACAAACTGATTTATTTCTCATTTAATAATAATCTGTTAATAAAATTCAATGCTCATCTTACCAGTATCCACAAAATCCTGAATCATTCGTTCAAAAAATAATAAAAAATCATTCTGTTGCTATTCGTCACTAATAATCTTATTAACACCACAAAATACGAACTGAAAATAACCGGAAACGCCGTACCGTATTGGCTTATATAGAAAAGGAGGAGGGTGGCGTTTGGCGAAATTATTATCATCCCCAGGGAGCGAAATCGTTGATATTTAAAGCCCCAGGCAATCAGGACTCCAAAGAAAAGTTATGGCCCGTGAAGCTTTGCTTTGTACTTGATTAGGATACAACATATTTATAAAACATATTGTGTTGGTGTAGTGTTACAATTTTAATATAGTTAATTCCTCATTGAATCATTCAAGAAATTTATTAGTTTTCCTCATCGCTCATATATAGAGCATTGTTTAATGAATATTAATTTTAAAGTAATCGAAAATATTTAGTTGGT
This sequence comes from Diorhabda carinulata, assembly GCF_026250575.1. Taxonomy (NCBI): domain Eukaryota; kingdom Metazoa; phylum Arthropoda; class Insecta; order Coleoptera; family Chrysomelidae; genus Diorhabda; species Diorhabda carinulata. The sequence goes on from NC_079472.1 coordinate 18,453,297, forward strand.
TATAGTCCATTAGTTCATTATTTTACCCGAATGCAAGTAATAAAAATAAAAATTCCTTATAAACCTTCTCATTTATAAACCTTTCTAGCGTCCATTTGAATGGTAGTCATCCATTGTGCTTTTGACTCTTGCTTCTTAACTCCCAAACTTTCTTATTATCGCTTTCATCCGACTTACGTAGCCGTATCATTTTAGTTTTGTTGTTTCATATCTATTCTGTCTATTTCTTCCAGGACTTTTCTTTGAGTTTTCCTTGGTATCTAGCTTTCGAAGGCACAGATCAGGATCGGTGCATATAAGAAGTTGTATACAGCCATCTTTTTCTTTATAGATTCCTCCTTCTCTTTTCTCTAAAAATGTATTCTTGATAGTTTGGTAAACTTTATCTGCTTTCAATATTTACTTCAACTTCTTAATTTCCTCAGCAATCCATTATTATTTGAAAATGTCATTTATATACAATAGTTATTTGTATGCCAAGGATTGAAAGTGCTACTTTGTTGGACGAGTCTGAAAATTCTCAACAAAGTACTATTTCAGCCACAGCGTACACAACATTTTTTAGACGACGCATTACATCCAAAACTGAAGAAAGAAAATAAATAATAGAGAATTATAAGTATTTGGTGGCGTGGATTCATTGCTGATGTTTCCTTTTTCATCATCATTCATTGTTAATCATCAATTTAGACAAAACTTCGGATAAAACAAATAATTTCAGAAAATTAAAAATTTAAGGTTATGCAAAATCATCGAAATGAAACTGTCAACTGTCAACATTGAAGTGGCTAGAGTCACATTTAAGGAAGTTAAAGTTGTCTACTCCAGAGCGTCCCGAAAGTGTTTTGCAGTACGGAACTGTCACTTTCACTACATTGAACACTCAAAACGCAACTTTCGGTATGTAAATGAATACAGAACGAGAAACTTTTAGATGGCGTCGACTAAAAATGTTATTTTATACGAAAATACTCGAGATTGAACTTGAAAAAATATTTTAACTGTCTACTAGAAGAATAGTTCAGAGCTTCTTAAAATGTATTATGATAGTTTTTGAATCAGAATGTCGTTAACAGACGCCTTTAGTTAGAAACAAAACCAAAAAAATGTAACAAACTTAGTAATCAAAAAATATTGTGATGTTTTTCGTATTTATTTACTTTCTTTTTATTCGTGGGGTGAATTAATCAAACTAGTCTCTTACGTTCTTGATTTATTTACTTACTATACAATACACTCAACTGTAATAATCTACTTATAAATATTACTTAAATAATTTCTGTGATTATTTTTCATAATTAAGTCTTTTCACTACGACTATTTATTCATAGCTAAACTAACTGCGTTTATATAAATCATTTAGATACCTAAATAAATCTCTACAAAGTTCTAGAACAAATAGAATCAAATTTCATAGACGCGTCCACCATTTATAAAAAAGCAGATGAAAGGCTACGCGCGAATTTGTTATCAAAGCTGCACAGGGCCGGCCTAAACACCATTTTGCGAACTTGTTCGTATCAATAGCCTACAGGCGGTAAATCTGTAAATCCGTCAATGTGTAGTACTACCACAATTGAAAATAATGTATTTAACTTTCGTTTCTTATTGTATTTCTCACGCGAGAGGCAGATGAAACATAAAAACAATCCTTTCTTATTTGAAAAAGATACTCAGCTCTTTCAAAACAAAGGATCATTGTAATAGATTTACTACGAATAATATTACTAGAAAAACCACTCAACGTAGGTGTTAGATATGTCAGAATGATACAACAATAATTTTTATTTATAAACATCCGTTATCTCCGTATAAAGATTTAAAAACAACGGAATTGTTTACGTTCGTATAAATATGTAGCTATAATAATATTTCACCGCTAGATGATATCATCGGTATTTCTTTGGAACAATTTTTCTATATCATAGTAGCACTTCTAAAAATTATTGAATACCAAGTTGTTTTGGGTTTAGCACAAATAACACTGGATGCTAATTTTTTTTTAACACAAAAGAAATATAGACACGACCTCATCGGATAATTATAACCTATTGTTACGGTTGCGAGAGTATTAAAGTAATAAAGCAATCTATTCATACGTATATTACTTCTTTCAGTGGACAGTTAATATATTTAGATTTGAACATTGGAAAATGTACACTTATCTTGAATAGTTGATATTTTGCAAACACTTGATGTTGGAGAGGATTAGGAGCGGGGGGACCTGTTGAAAATTTAGACTAATTTTTAATACATAAAACCCCCCCCCCCCTAAGCTCCAAATCCTCTTCAACATTAAATATAATTAGTTACGAATGATTTAATAACAAAAATCAAAATTTCTACCAATAATCAATTATTTACTCGTACAAATAAACATCAATTTCTATTGGATAGATTCGTGACATTCCTTCAATAAATGCTTCAATTCTATTTGAATATGAATAATGTCTTTTAAATAGAAATTCCTCAAAATACTGACGATAATGAGATCTGGTTCTTCCATAACGAGGTATGTTATCACGAATATCTCGCCAATATTTTGAGTATGACCCTAACGTATCTAAATTTTCAACCTCAAAAAAGTATGTGAAGGAATAATTTCCGAGCGCCACATATCATCATCTTATTAAATTAATCAGCGTAATTTTCTTCACGACATACTAAAATTTCAAGGAAATCGGGCGTATGTAACCTAAATTAAATAATTACTAAATAATAATCGAGTGTACACTTACATTTTAGCTAATTAACTTACTTATAACTTCTAAACAACTTGTGACGTGCCATTCAGCTTGTTACGTTTTTCTTCAAACATTTTGAATATTCCTTTATTATTGTGGTACAGTAGTCACTCAGATTTATTTATTCTGGCATTCTGAGTTTTTGAAGAAATTAATTTGTTGCCCCACTCTATTCGAAAAATTCAATAAAACCTCGAAATTAAATCGAATTCTTCATCTACCTATCTACACTACACCTATCAAGGTAAATTTTATTATTACAGAGTAGTAAATATGTCCTCAAACTATTACGAAATGCGGGAAAAGATGATATCGATTTGATTTCCATTGGCAAATGATTGCATACTTTTTGGATTGTAAAGTATTGAGCCTTTAACTAATTCTGAACGTGGAGTAGGCAGATCCGCGTTCCTTAGTAGCCTAGCTGTTCAACGAACTTTCTGAAATTGGAGAAGGCAAATGGATTCAAATATGAATATTTCTAATCTTTTAAAGACTCGGCAGTGAGCCCTGCTGTTTAGTCCGAGTAAATATCTAACAGCTCTCTTTTGTAGTTTATAGTATAGATTCGCTCAAATTGAGTCGCAACACACGTACCCTGGAAGAGAAGGGTATATCGGAGATGCAACTGAATAAGGATGTAACGTCTATTTTAAGGGATTGTCCATAGCAAGTACTAAGCGATGTGTTTTTATATGATAAAGATTTAGTTTTAGAAACGTTTAGATGCAGAAGATCGCACCATGATTTAAGGGTGATTAGGTCACTAGATATGATCCTATGAAGTGCTGTAAGATAAAGGTTGCTCCAAGAGAAACTAGTATATATTTTACCACTGATGTCTAGATATCGTTTATAAACATAAGAAACAAAATAGGGCCTAGTACTGAGCCTTGGGGCACTCCACATTCTATTGGCTTGCAAGAAAACATCCTTGTATCATCCCTTACAAACTGACTTCTGTTGGTAAGGTATGACTTAAAACATGCGAAAGGTATTTCCCCGAAAACGTAGTACTACAATTTGTTAATTGAAATATTATTATTAACAGAATCGAAAGCCATAGAAAAATCTCAAAAAGTTGTTGCAGTGGAGTGATGGCTGTTGCAATTGTTATTAACAAAATAAATTGAATAAAAATGGTATTTAGTTTATCGTTAATAACTTGAAACATATTAGTATGTAAGCAATTTTGAAAAAAGGACATTTCCGATAAAAAAGCCATAACTTCCGGAACTCGATATCTCTTTATTTATAATTTTAATTTGACGCTGAAAATAGGGCTCCGCGTGGCTGTTTAAATAATATATATGTTTTTTTACGCTTTATGCCGTTTAATATATAACCGGAAAAATTTTAAATAATAAATATACACAAATACACAAACATTTTAAAATAGAATCATTTATGTCCAGCAGAGCTCCAATTGAATAAACATCAAACACAGTAAATATAATGTTTAAAGAATAAAATTAAGGATAAAAGTGAAATTAATCATTCAAACACATTTTTTATAGGTGATTCCATTCATATTTTTAGGAACTTTATCTTAATTTCCACGTTTTTGAACTTGTTGACTAGACTAAAAATGGTGAACATTTTACTAGGTCAACAAACTGTGATTGGTCAGTAGAATTGAACAATAGCTTTGGGTAAGAGCTAACTGGCTTTTTAGAGAAAATATGGAGCCTGGAAACACAAATATAGTAGTTCGTGATAAAATTATCATTTCGCCGTTACATATAAAACAGGTCATTATGAAACTTCTTCTTAAGGTGCCATGTCCATTTAAGGAAGGTTAAAGACAACTTCGGCAAACTTATTTCGGTCCTGAGTGGTGCGAATTAAAGATGATGTGTTCTTACCAGTCCAATCGCGTATGTCTGTGCCCAGGTCAACGTTTTCCTTCGATTTTTCCTTCCATTATTAATTTCAGTATATCATACTTGTTGTCACGGTATATGTGGACCAGATAAGCGGTCTTTCTTCTTTTTATTGTTCTAAGTAACTCTCTTTCCTTTCCCCTAGTCCAAGCACTTCATCGTTAGGTATATGTTGAGTCAATGATATTTTTAGTAGTCAACGGAGGATCCACATTTCAAAAGCCTCGAGTCTGTTCATGGTATCCACTTTTAATGTCCATGCTTCTGCTCCATATAAGCACGTATGTCCTACAAAACGGTATTTTAAGTTTAAGTTCGAGGTTGCGTTACATAATAGGTTTTTCACCTTTAGGAATATGGGTCTAGCTTGTTCTATACGTGATTTTACTTGGACGTCAGGGTTTAGATTTTTCTTTTAACAGAAAATAATCTGAGGAGGCTAAATCTGGCGAATAGGGTACATAAGGTAGCAATTCAAGCATTAAATCATTAATTTTGGCCATTGAAATAACAGATGTGTGAGGTGGTGTATTGTCTTGATGAAAGAACACTCTTTTCTTAGCCAAATGCGGTTGTTTTTGCTTGATTCCTTCGCTCAAACGTAATGAGTTCGTACAATCGACCGAATCGACGCCTTGAACTTGCTTGCAGATGGAACAGTCTTTGCCTTCTTTCCCTTTCCAATCCATTGTTTTGATTGTTATTTTGTTTCGAATGTAAAGTGATGGACCCACGTTCCATCCATGATTATGAAACGTTCGTTATGCAGCTGCCAAGATATTTAGATTTCTCAACTTTCTCTATTGCGATGTCAAAGATGTTTATGTTCAGTTGTGGGTTTGAAAGTGTTGTTATGGCCATTATTTTTGTTTTCGTTACGTTAATTTTCATGCCTAGTTAATCTCCCACTTGATCTACAACTTGATTAGGTGTTGAAGGGCATCATGAAACAGTTTGTTAAATCAGTAATTCAAGATGGGAACTGATGTTCTTACATTTGCGAAAAATTTACCCAACACACTATAGAAAATTGAAGCGATATTTCAGATGGCCCCCAAATGAGGCAACTCAAGAAAGATTTTCAATTTAGAAATAAATTTAAAGCATTAAAGCGAAGAACCCGGGAAGAGTGCTGTAAAGGTTTATGTCATACGAATCTGACTGTTTTCGTCTTTGAAATGTCATTTTCCAAAATCTACACATCAGAGAAGAGCATTAAAATGAAGTTTTTCAGGACTCAACGAATAATTTTTGTTTAGTAAAGTTTTTCTTGGTAAATACATGTTTTTTCTGTTTTATACCTACATAGCTTAAATTTAAACACTAGAGCTGATAAAAAATCTTCTGTTTGTGTTTTTAAAAATATCATCAAATGTAGTCTAACACGGCTAAAATTTATGCAAAGACAGTAAACTAGTGTGGTTTAATTATCTTCAGAAAGTTTCACAGTGGAATTAATAAAGATTATCATGCTAAAGAATTATTTGTAAATTTGAAAAAAATTCAGTATTTTTGTGTTCTTTAATATATTGAACTTCTACCAGGAACGTTTCGTGCTATGCTATCAATTCTTCTACCAAATATCGTACAAAGGAATTTTTAACTTATACAAAATTATCTCTCATTCAAACCATGCATATTTAATCATCTTTTGTTTCGTATATAATTATAAATCATACATCACATACATCCTAGACAAGTTTCAAGACTGCGCCTCTGATTTGTATGCGAGCTTTTAGTAGGGCACTGATGATTATTAATTTAAAGAACCGGTTTTCGGTATACTAATATCTTCGAGCCCGAGGCGAGTGTCCACCAACGCTTTACACTTTCAATTTCTAACAGAACCGGAATTGAGCACAAAGAGAAGAAAATAGATTTTAATCCAAAAGTGAAATAAGTAAAAAAGTCGTCGCACTTTCAGCGCGGGAGACTATAGCGCTTTAGTTACTGTTAGAATCAATAAATATTATCAAAACTATAAAAAAAAGTTTATTTAATAATTTTGTCCTAATCATTTCTCGACAATTCACATAATAATTGGTTAATAGAATGGAAAATGACCTCAAATGACATGAATTGAAGACGTCTACTGTCATTTGAAGTTGGCTCGATGTCTATTGATGTCGGTTCACGTCATTTCATGTAATTTTGCCAATCACATTTTGGTTAATTTTTTCCCAATAATGCCCAAAATGTCTTTAGTTTCGGCACATCTACAGCTATACAGGAATTAAATGCAAATAAACAGGAGCTATATGTTTCTTATTGTTACTACAGGTAGATGGACAGAGTTTTTCTTAGTAAATAATGCGCTAAAAACATACCAGATTGAAGGCTCAAGGACGTTAACGAAGAAGAAAATGAAGAATATTATTAAGAATATAGAAAAGGTTAACAAAATGTATTGAAAGGTATTACTATAAAAGGTATTATTATAAAAATATGGTGTTTATTTTATATTTAGAGGACAAATAAATTCACTATTCATTTTATTGATTTATTAACACGGATGACAAGATTCTAGACCGCATCCTAGATTTTTCCTCTAACAGAAGATAATCCAAGGGGGCTAAATCTGGCGAATAGGGTACATGAGGTAGCAATTCAAATTTTAATTAATTAATTTTGGCCATTGTAATAACAGATGTGTGAGATGGTGCATTGTGTTGATGAAACAACACTTTGTTCTTAACCAAATGCGGTCGGTTTTGCTTGATTTCTTCGCACAAACGTTGCAATGAGCTAGTATAATACTCGCTGTTGATAGTTTTTTCTTTTCCACGCTGGTAAATGAAAATCATTCCACGCGCATGCCAAAAAACCGAATCGACGCCTTGAACTTGCCTGCAGGTGGAACGGTCTTTGCCTTCTTTCCCTTTTCAATCCATTGTTTTTGATTCTTTAGAATATGAATTGATGGACCCACATTCCACCCATGGTTATGAAACGGCGACTTCATTCCAGTAAACATTGCCAAACACTCAATGGAAACATTGAAATATCTACTATGTCTGCTAACTCGCGCAATTTCTGTCGACGATCATCCAGTACCGCTTTGTAGGTTTTCTTCAATATATCTGATGTCGTCACCTCATTTGGTCGACTCCTTCGTGGATATTTTACTGTTGATAAGGATCTCACCTAGGTAGAATCTAGTTCAGCTATCGGTTGGGCTGAAGCCTATCAGGCTTCCAAGTATTGTATCACATAACGATGACCAATTTTTCTATGTTTACAAATTCACTGATGTCTGTCAAACAAATACTAAACAACGTGGCGTCTTCAAACTTGAAACATATGCTGTATAGATTGGGTATTTTCTAATACTGTGTGTATTTTTCAAGCAACTACCGCCATCTCTAGGTCCAGCAAGGTAGGTCCGGGACCATAGAGACTTACTTCGAGTGCCAAGGGAAGAAGTCTACCTATCTTTGTATCTTTGATTAAGATGTGTTCTCCTTTCCAGGATATTCTTTCCAATATCACGAAGGAAAGGAAGAATATATATTTGTGGATAAATTGATGTAAACGTGGTGTTTAACGACAACTATCACTTAATCTATGAATTACTAAGAGAATATTGCACACCAAGAGTAGAAATTTTTCTCATTATGACTTATTACTGGGTGGTTGAAGGTAACCTAATATTTAACATCATATTCATTTAGAAAATTAGATTAACATGTAGTAGTATCGAACTAATTTTGATTTACAACACTGATACTTTATCATTTTAAACTAATTAATTCAATAAAATATTGAGTTATACTGAATCTAGTCACTACCACAAAGATGTACTAATACCTCTCTGATTCCTAACACTTCTTATATTTCTTGATTATATTGCACCTTGGTTGGCAGTATGAAGAAGAGAAACACATTTCTAATAGCGTCTAATTTGCAACATGCAGTTTTTTTTATGTAATCCTCACAAAATTATGTTACGTAACGTTTAGAAGTTGATGTTAATATTATAATACTATTTAGGATTATCTAGAAATTTTTGTGAGGTTGTCGATGTTAATCTATGTTGTAACTGTGCAAATAAACGAATTTTATTTGGTCATACGGCTGTTAAATTTCAATTTGAAATTCAAATTTGTTTTTTTACGAGTTTTATTTAAAATACGCAAATCATAAAATTAATTTGTATAGTTTACAAGAGTATAATTTTTTAACACAGAAATCAAAAGAACACGTGCAGATACAATAGTTTGTAACAAGCTTAAAATGAAATAATACGAGGAGCCACGAATATCCACTTTTTTGAAATTCTAATCGAGTAATTAGTGTATTACTCTATTAGAATTTCCATTTTTTTTCACGACATATTTTTTCAATAACCCACTTTATTTGCAATCTGTGGAGAAGTTACAATAAACTATATTTGCGAATCGCTTTAAACTCTATCAGTGCTGACTTATTCTTAGGTGAATTTATATTAAAGCAAACAGAAACACCAACTGCATCATATTCCATCTTGTCTACATGTATGACATCAACCTATACGCGGCAAACTAGTATCAAATCAATTACCTTCTTGATATAACACAAGGATTCTCCACATATGAAGTTTGAGCTGAACTGCCAGACCCTATGTATTGAGAAAGGCATTTACTTAATAGAGTTATCTTGCAGACAATTTATAAACCTACAAATACCTGAGATTTCAACATACTAGGTTATTGGACTACAAGCTGGCAAAAGCTAGAATCCAGAATCAATACAACAAAAGAATAAACTCACTTATGCCACTCTGGTTTTAACATTTTCTTTTGAAATCCTCAAGTGGATGGAATAAGAGCTAAAAGGTATTCAGAGGTGAATACGAAGAATGTCAACGAAGAACAACAACCACCACTTAAAGTCATCCACTTCTAGAAAAACATTACCCTTAAAAAAGGGTTGAAACAGCGTAATTGTGATTTTTTTTAGAGGAAATCAAAAACCACATCCTATATGGGGTTATATCAAAGGCGGGTGAAGATTAATCACCCCTGAACCTCGATTCGCCAGAATCTGACTTTAAGTTAGTATTAGATCCTGAGATACTGGAACAATGGTCACAAAAGACATTAAACGGTAGACATCATCACAACTTCAACCAGGCGCATATCGAGAAAAAAAGTTTCAAACAGATGGCTTATTAGCGTAAAGACGGTAAGCTTCATGATGTCTATCCAGGATCCGAACATTAAATCCGACAAATGCAGAAAGTGTCAGCAAACATCATATAACATTTACTTGTAATGTGTTCGGTCTTTTCGATACTTGTACTATAAGTACCAGCCACAGAAGGTACTCAAAAATGACATTCCTAACCATACTACAACAGGTCCATTCCATCGATAGACAAGTGACGAATAACAAACCTGATAGCGTAGTAGATTCAGTCTTTCACTCACACTATTCTCAACCAGCCAAATACGCGGTTCTTGATATTGAGATTAAGCAGATGTGGCCCACCAAAAATGTGGATATCATCGCACTTATTATGTCAGCAGTTGTGTCTAAGAACCTGCACGATAGAATTACCAAACTGAGATTACCAAAAAACACTTTCGCTGACATAACACATCGATCAATAAGTCGTGTGTTTAACTAAGAAAAACACATTTTTTTATTTATCAATGTAATTCCAACGCATCTCTAACTTCTCGATGCCGTTCTTGTAGAAGGATTTGTCTTTTGCCTCAAAATAGGCTTCAGTTTCAGTCATTGCTTTTTCATTTGAGTTAAATTTCTTACCGGCGATTGTGATCGGTGTATTGTCTTGGTGAAACAGTGGTTTTTTATTCGATATATGAGGCCGTTTTTCCTTGATTTTTGAATTAAAACGATCCAAAAACTCTACATAATTGTAAGCAAACTACCTCAGCTATATCACGCAACTTCAATTTACGATTAGATTTAACCAATTTGCAGACTTTTGGAATAACCGGATGATTAGAACATTCACCATCATCGGTGTCTGTTTTAATTCAGCAAACCAATAACAAATAGCTCTTTTTGATAGAGCCCGGATAACACTTTTGAAGCCATTGCTGATCTTGTACAGCATTTTTCCATCAAGAAGCAATGATAAATTAATACACCGAATTGTTTTGAATCCATTGTTTCGAAAATAACAAAAGTAGCTTCACTTTTTTCTTACTTATGTTTTTTGAAAGTTGGTACTTGATAAACTTCATATGGATTTGACAACGCCATCTGTGTGTCAGTCAAACCACTTATTGAGTCTAAACTGAAGTTTTCCTTCGAATCATTTTGATAATTTTAAATTTTACATATAAACTTTGTGAAACCACATTTGAATACCTGTAAGTTATTTTAAAGAAGATAGAAAAATAGGTTTAGAGATAGCGAAAGGTCAATGAAATATACTTGGCTCTAAATAAGACACATTTAGGGATGAAAGAAGTAATCGAAGTTAAGTTAGGCTAGGTTAGGAAGTTAACTGTACCTACTTCAATAGATAGAAGTGAAGCACATGCAATGAAGAAAAAGACACAGAGTAGAATAGCGGTAGCAGAAATTGAGCACCTGAAGAAAATAGTAGGGAAAACAAGGATGGATAAAGTAAAAGATGAGGTAATTATAAAAAAGCTCAAATAGAAAATAAAATAATAAAAAGGTATTCAAACTGGTACGATACATAAAGAACACTACAAAGCCTTATAAGAAAAAGCACAGAATCAAAATATTAATGTAAAAAATGAGATTAAGGAATACCCAGAAGAACTTGGTTACAAAAAGTAGCACAAAAAAGAGGATATGGAAAATAGAATTTCAAAACTATAGTGCTCGAAAGGGCATAAAGGGTTCACTTCTACACGAATACAATATTGTACTCTACATCTAAAAATTCTTTTTGTAGAAATTAGTTTTTCACTTATATTTTTTTCAAATTAATCAAGTCATATTTTAAAGCATATCATATATATATATATATATATATATATATATATATATATATATATATATTTAAAATTTCTTGTTTAAACTTATAATAAAGTATTCCGATGATTCTTATTCTTCTTGTTTTTTTTATCATCCAAGTCGTGATTGAATGTTGTGTTTATTTCTATTAATTTTTTCAGGTCAAAGATCACCGGTTACGAAAGTAGACTCTCCATATTGCTATTGTTTCAAATACCATTTCAGTTCTTCAAGTATGTGCGAATGAAAACTTCATGCCATATATATCTTAAACATTTCGGAATATAGGAGGGCACACATTTTACAATAATTTTTCCTAAATAGCCACCCTCTTAACAGTTTTAAATTGAGTTAAATTTCTTTCAAAATATTTTTCTGAATACAACAACAACATTTATTGTACGATTTGTATTATTGCAAAATTTAGTCCCTTTGGTATTTAATTCTTTAGAATTAAAGACGGTGAATCAGATCGTTTGCAGAGCTTGTATTCAAACAATTTCTGTGATACTTTGTATGTAATCTGCTATGAATCGATAATTCACAGTAAGTGAATTATCTGATCTGCCATGCACTCTATCGCTTGGCATGATGCAATACATGTGCAAGAAATTGCATGCAATTACTCGCAAGATCGAAATATTGCATAGATTAATATAGCACGTCGCTTGAAATTAATGCAAGTCTCGTGCCATTGCATCGTGGAGGCCACTAAAATTCTATCAGTAACAAAGAAAATAACAAAGCTTTACAGAAGTCAGCTGATCTAAGACTGACATAAGTCAAAAGTAACTAGATTTCTCAAAATTGCAGCTAGCACTTAATAAAAATTGTCACAAAACCGATAATGTTGCAAGTCCGATACAAGTTACGTGAAATAATCAGCTGAACTTCATCTGCGCATGCTTTTGATCAAGAAATATTGCATCTTGCATTGCATTGCACGTTGTATTGCATCATGTCAAGCGGCTGTTACTAAACAGTTTGCACTTGCTGGGTCACAACGATGTGGACCGACAACCACAAAACTCGAGAACCGAGTGGGTGCAGCTTTAATAGCCGTAACTGTTTTTTGATACCAAAAAAGGTATGTTGCTTAGGAGTTTATGCAACCTAGAACAACAATTAATGCAGATTCATGTTGTGAAACGTTGCAACACTTACGGAGAGCTACTACGACTTCTGGAATTGTTAGTATCAACGATAATATCCGTCGAGTCCTGAGTTAGCACCGAGTGTTTTCATATTTTCCCTAAACTTAAGCAGTTGCTTGGATGGCGACGCGGTGCTTCCAAACTGACATGGAACTCAAAGAAATTAAGATGTTGGAACAAGAGATAAATCGATAAATTACTACTCGCTATATTTGTTTTGTTTGGTTGTTGGGAAATATTTATTGAAGGCAGTATAATAAAAAAAGCTTTCTATGCTCTAAAAGCGAAAACTGGTTGAACTCAAGGTGTACATCATTTAAATTATTTTCAAAACTTGAAATGGCATTAGTTTTCAATCGAATTATAATGATTACAATAAATCATTCGATCTAATTATTATTCTAAAAATATATCATTTCACTGTCACTGTTAACGTAATAGTTAGATTTAGATCCAGTTTTGATCGGCATATTTTTAATCCTCTCTCCCAAAACAACTAAAAAACGAGATTCTGAAGGAAAAAAATCACAAGTTGTTATGAAAGTGATTCTTGATAATATGCCGTTACCAAAATCGCTTGTCGCGCGAGGTCGTCCACTTTGTTAAACCGGTTCCGCACATTGTACTAAGACAGAGATACATGGGTAGCTCGTCTAGGGTAATAGGGTAACCAGGATATCAAATTTTGAACAAAATTGCAAAAGTTACATTCAATTTATATAAAATACGATAATTTGTTTTCAAGACATTTCAAATATGCAATACTGCAATCATGTTTAAATGGAAATGATTTATTATTTAGCAATTTGACTTTGACTTTGTCAATTGGAATATGATAGGGGCAATACTCATCCAAATGGGCTACCTAATTAACTTAATAAAAAACCTTGGAAAGTACTGCTGTAGCCAAAATAGAAGAGGAATTGAGATTTCCGCCTACAAAAGGGTAAGAGAGGTGTTTTATCATTTACACTGTTTAACTTCTATAATAAGGAACTCTCTACATGAATGGAAGGGCGGAATTCTTATTTGGGGAGATCGAATAAGCAACAAAAGCTGATGATATCATGATATTAACTATAGCAGAGGAGGATATGACGGTACTCTTCTTCTTCTCCTTCTTCTTCTCCTTCTTCTTCTTCTTCCTCTTTCAATAGGACCAGGTTCTGTTCAATCCTGTACGTTTGGCCGTCTTCCTGGATCTTCCTGAGAAGCTGAACTCCAGCTCTCGTACCACCTCTTTGTTGGTCTGCCTACAAGTCTGCATGTGTTCGGTCTCTGATCGAATCTGTCTTCTGGAATTCTTTCTTCGTGATCCCTTCAGAATCTTTTTCGTGCCCTGACCCATCTCACCACATCTTATTCGGTCCCTGAGGGTGACTCCCTAGATGGTTCGCAGTATTTTCATCTCTGTGGTTCTCATTATTCTTTTTGTTGTTGATGTCTTGGCTCTGGTTTCTGAGGCATATGTGAGAATAGGTCTCACACTCGTTTTATAGATTTTTGTCTTGTTTCTCCACACTATATCTCTAAGACAGCCTCTGACTTTTGCTTTCATTTCATCGCTTGTGTTCGTGCCTTCTCTGTCAGGTTTCTTTTACTAGATATATTCACTCCCAGGTAATTGAATCTTGATACCTGCTGTATTATTCCGCTATCGACTGCCAATTTGCATCTAATAGGATTTTTTGATATCACCATTGATTGTATCTTGTTGACTGAGATGCTCATATTAAATTTTTGGCAGAAATTTTCATCCTATATAGTAGAAGTTGTAAGTCTTCTTCAGAAATGACGGTTCTCCTAAACAGAACAGAGCGGGGGAGAGTTCTAACAATAAACAGAACTAAAACAAAACAACTTTACATATCTATAGTTCATAATAGGTAACTAGGTGGATGCGGAGACGAAATTGAATAAAGTATAGACAATAGTGTGTTGTTAATACTAAAAAACACTCAAATAAATCTGGTCCGAACGTTGGTCTACCGAATCTTCTCATACAATAATATTTTTGACACGTAACTATAGATAACAATATAGACAAGCTTATAGTGATGGAAGAAGTACAGGGAAAAATATGTAGAGGCCGATCGCCTATGATATGATCTGACCAAATCAAATACGCCACAGACCAACTCTTTCATGTATAGTTTCACCAAGCTGAAAATCGAAAAAAAATGGAAGAAGACAATTGAAAAGGGGCTAGAAACATTCCAAAGGGGTCACGATCCTCACGACTGAGGTAACAATTATAAAACATTTCATTTCGGTATTTTTCATAAGTTACAAATGTATTTTTTAAACTGTACAGATTGTATAAATTTTTATCTATGAGAAATAATGCACCTAATCTTCCGAATAGCCAGCATTCTATTAAGTAATTTTCCTGCTTACACAAGTTGGTGCATTTGAGCCTGCCGACTGTGTTTTCATTATCTAAAAGTTCCAAGGTCTGGTGACTTCCAGTGAATTTCCTCTTTTATTTTTTGACTGTTTTCATATGAAGTTTCTTGTAATTACCTTTATTAAAGATATCCCACAGTGCGTTAACTATTTTCCTTAATATTCGGCTTAGAATAGTTGTGAACCATAAAAAATTCAGTTCCAAGTTTTCTCTTTCATATGTTCCTACCATTTCAGTTTAATATCCAGATGTAGTTCCAGAGATTTGACCATTTTCCTTTATGGGATTGTCTCAATGTTTAATACAACTAGAAAATTAATGGGCGCCTCTCCAATTGATTCTTCTACAGCTAGTTTTGCAGTGTCGTCTACAATTGTAGAGGATGTCACTGGTATGTGATAAGTACAGTGTTGGTTTCAAAGCACTACTTTAATCAATCGAAGTTCTGAATAGTCGCTTTCTTGTTTGACTCTGATTATTAAGTCTTTCAGCTAGGAATGTACTTGCTGAACATAATGTACAAGTAAATATTCTTTGTTTTTTGGTAACACACCTTTATATCATGCTTTATCAAATGCTTGGGCAATGTTTAAAAATTTTATTTTCTTCAATAGATCTTTCTATTATATTTGTTGGCATTATCGTTTACTTCTTTATTATCTTTACGTTTCATTTTGGATTTTTGATTATAATCGATTGATTTTCCTAGATAAAAGTTGATTTGAAAACATATACGAGAATCAAGAGATACAAAGATAAGGAAATACATTGAAGAGACATTAGAGACAACAAACTACGTATAGAAAGTGGAAACATATTAATATATATGTATAATGAGGATCTTAATAGAAAGGGCATTAGAATATGGGGATGAATTACATAGTACATATCTAGATTTATAATTGGTATGAGATAGTATAGAGAAGATGAAAGTCTATGGAAAAATAATATAGATAACGAAAGGAGTAAGGAGGAAGGTTGAAATAGATCGAGAGAGTTTAGGATGGATATGAAGATGAAGCAAGTTTCTTCTGTTTATACTAGTGATGCAGAAAATGATGAAAACAATTTAAGATAAGAACTACAAACTGGAAACCTAGAACCGATGAAAATATACGCAGATGAATATGAAAATATTTGTAGAAAGCCAAAATGGTGTCTTAGAATAGGTTTTGATATTATTAGCATTCTTATTAATGGTATTATTTCGCATCTTTAGGATACTATTTCATATTCTAGTTATTATGGTCTGCTTCAGTTCTTTTCCATGTTATTGATACACATTGGAGCTCAAGGTTTGTGAGTTTCACAATGGTGTTTCTCGGTAACTGTTGCTTTTGTTATTAGCTTGAATCCTGTCATAAAAGTGACATTTTCAATGACTGTCAATAGCATTAAGAGATATTTTTATCATTCAATATGTCAAAAGCATTTAGTATATAAAATTTGGTCTACTTAACCTAATCGAGTTCTAAACTTGAAATTAAGGTATACACATGGGCCAAAGGATTTGAATGTCCTTGATATTGACATGATGATTAAGTTTTTCTTCTTGCCTCTTGGTTAATTTCCTGACAGTTGTGATCTATTATCAATGTACAACTGGGCATTAACATTTACCTTAGTACTTTGTTCTGGAATCTTTTTGATGATTGCTAAGTTGTTTGCTTCGGTACATCTGGTACAGATGTATACTATATAAGCTTAAGTATATACTTCTAATTCATAGTGTAGAGATAGAGTGAAGATTTTTCTAATTTGCCACTTTAATTTTCTATATTTCAATTCAAGATCTTTTTTTTTCTTTTACCACGTACTTTCCATCGAAGTTTAATTAATATCTAAGGCATCTAAGTATTTTATTGTGAAATCAGATGAGTTATCCTTGTTTTGGTGAAGTTAATATGAACTGATTTGGTTTTAAAAGATGACGAAACGCTATAAAAATATTTTTCAACACTAATATCAAATATGTTTGTAACATTTTTTTCATCCAATAGCAGTTATTTATTCAACTTCAAATTTCATTATAAACAATATATAATTTTATATTAAGTATTATAATTAACGAACATCAAGATAAATTAGTATAATTGCTGATATTAATAGCTAGTAATTTAATAGATTTTGAACGAGACTTTAAGCATTTAATGAAATGAAGGATATAAACGGCTGGAGCTTCCATTTCTACCTGCAATGAAGAAGACCTTCTAAAACAGTAACCTGTACATTCCTTCGATTCCAGTTGTTTCCAAACCTAAGATTTTTTGTTTTTTTTTGTAACTATATCCCTCATTTTTTGTCTTCTCTCTCTCATTCCTGTTGAAATATTTTCTTACATCAACTCCATTTTGAACCAAAAAATTCACTTAACAAACTTGACGAGTTGTTTATTCTCATATTTTCTTATCGACATGTTGGAATGATGGGTTAACTGATGTTTCCACCAAAGTATTTCATTTTTACATCCATTGCAAAAAGTAAAATAAATTTTTAATGCAATCTTTTATTATCAAACGTGGAAGGTGCAAATCGTAATCAAACCATCAAAACTGCAGTTTGTTTTGTTGATGTTGGATCAAGTAAAAACTGATAGACCAAAAATCGTAAATAATGAAGATTCTTGTATATCATGTTTTTGGCGGATCCGTTATTAAGTATAAGCTTTATCCTTCTAATGAAACGAAACCATGAATCAAAAATTATTTCTATTAAATGATAATAGGAACAATTTTTGACATGGATGTGATACTGATCCTAGATAGATGCGGAAGTCGTTGAACTGTTTCCTGCAGAAGACAACACATTTAGATTTGTTAAAAAATAGGAAATTGTCTGTAATAAGATGTAATAAGAAATGCAGTTAGTAGGTTGGTTTCCAGGATATTGCACAAACAAACTCTGGTTAGGCAATCAGATCTTCCTTCAGACTATTGTTTATATGTTTTAGTCTTATAAGTTTGGTGAAATGTCTTTGGAGGGCTAAATTATTATAATACATGATTCTACCTGTTGTCACAAATAGCAAAAGTAAACAAAAAATTAATAAATGATCCCAATAAGAGTCGCCACTGATGAAAGACTAAACACAGACAGATATTATATATATATTGTCTATTTATAAATCATATTAGTAATTTCTACGTAATCAGAGAAATATAGAAAAGGAAGTAAATAACATAACAGCTAATCAAATCGAATATTCTCATGAGAATTAATAAAATATGGTTGCAAAATATAATAAAATTGTTTTTTTACGTGCTATATTTGTATATACCTAATTGTTATATATATTATTTAGATATATATACCGTATAATACGATTAAAAACATTGGGCTTAGAATCTAGATTCCAGTTAATGTAATTAAATTGATGGAAAATATGCCCACTGAATAGTATAGTCAATAAAGAGCGTTTAGCCAATTTTGTTTCGCATATGCTTTCGAATTGAACCTCTAATATTATGCTGGAAATTAAACGAGTATGAAGAACGTGGTCAAACTGGAAGAAAGAAATAATATCTCAATGGAACCTTTAATAGATTCTGTTTTCTAATTATAAAGGGGTTGCTACTTAAACTTCGAGATATGGCAACATTGATGTGAATATGTCAAATCTGACATTGCCATCATAAAGTTTGACATTTTTTAATATTCATCTGGGCTAAAAAATGGAAATCAATCATTTCTCTTCTATGATTTTTTAAAACTTTCGAGCCTCCGCGTTTTGCTAGCTTTCCGAATTTTATCTTCTGTTGCATGAACATTCGACTGTCAAAAAGATTTGTTCAAGTTGGATACCGCATAATTTGACAATCGATAGGTGCAAAGAAATTCAATCACGGTGCATCAAAAGTCGTCCATAAGATCCATCCAACAAAAATTGTTCGCGCACGAAGCACACCAAATGTTCACCTGTATTTTTCTGACTAATAATGAGACACCAGCATTTCTTTACCAGAAATCTTCGAAAAATAAATGACGAGGTCAACGTTTTTCTACATCTAAAGTAGAGGTTGATGCGTTCAAATGTTTTGGAGGTACCTCAATCGGAATGGAAACAATTATTCCACAATTGGTTTAAACGCTTGCAGTCATTTATTTCATTTATTGATCTCAATGCTGATTCTATTGAAAAACAATGAAGACATAGACAATTATATATATTTATTTCTATTTGTCTTTCTCAAAACTTAAGTATTATTAAGATCATTCCATGATCCTTTTATTATGACTTTTCCTTTATTACCGCGCAGATAAGCTTCTATTTTCTATGTTATTATAAATAATATAACACAGAGGTACCCAAACTTTCTTTCCTCGTAACACCATATTCTCCGTTCCTTCAAAAATTAAATCTAACCATGGAAATTTAAGTATATTTCTATTATAGAGCCTTCCCTGGACGCCTGGGGGTACATCTGAAGCACTTTGGGAATCAATAATGTGATATTTCTAGTGCTGAATCACCTTCCGTTCTCCACATATTCATAAAAGAACATTTGCTCTTTATAAAGGTGATAATTTAATTTTCTCGTGCCTTAGGGTACTTCTTGTTAAAGTTGCACCAAGGTATTTGAAACTATCAATTTTGGATCAAAGTTAGCATCTGTATTTCATTTTAAGCAGTAAAATTGAACAATTTCAAGCAGAATCCAAGCAGAAGACAACAAATATTCAAAACCGTTTTTTCCTACAACGATCTTTGGTGCAGCTGAAACTTTATGTTTTCAAACCATTAGCTTAAGATATTCAAATTTTAATTAGGTTAAAGAGACAGTTTTCAAGATATTTACATGGTCAATCTCATTGGTTAGTATTAATCATATCTTTCTATAAATATAAAGGCTGTTTAGAAACTATGATCCGAGGTCGATCAAATGATTGCGGAACCCAATCCAGAACAATTTCCGAACGTCACGTTCAATTTTTGGTGGAAATTTCAAATTTGAAACACAGAAACCTGTCAATTAATTTGTTCGTGTGAATTAATAGTAGACAGCCATTTAAGAGCAACAAATAAAATTCAAAAAACCAAACAAATGAAACAACTCATTAGCTGATCGCATTTACCTACCAATCTACCAGGGTAAAGAGGATCCTACATATGATTACGACTTGATTTACTCGATCAGTTTCCGAAAAACAACGAACGTGATCCGAATAAGTTTCCGAACATTGAAATCTTGATCGAGTTAACCCGATCTTAGTTTCCAAAATATCTTATAGAAGCAGCTGGTTATAACTTGTAAGATCTTATTAATACACTTAATTTTAGAACCAAAATACTACGATTTTTTCTTTTTTCTTTCATAGCATCTTCTTCTTCTTACGACAGCTCTGAAAATTTCTGTAGACGTCTGTCCGAGCCATCTGCGCAAGTCTTTAATTTGCTGTAGGACCTCTATGTTTGTCTTATGTTCCGTCCAAGATATCTGCAGCATTCGCCTTTAGGCGTACATTTCGAACGCATCTATTTTCTTCTCTGTGGCCGCATCCACGGTCCAACTTTCGCATCCGTAAAGAAAAACAGAACAGCGAAGCATTCTGGTCCGGAGTTACAGGCTGAGGTTGCAGTTTACCAGAAGCGTCCTCATGTTGTTCAGAGTTTTCCGCGCTTGCCCAATTCTTGAGCTGATTTCGAGTTTTGTATTATTGACTAATCAGATGTAAAATTCTGAAATACGGAATATGGAATAATCGATCTTTGATTAAACAAAAGGACAGAATTCAATCATTGTTTTCTCCAGAAGATTTATTGAATTCGGAGATGCATGTGGTCAAATATGGTACTAACAAAAGGAATGGTGTGGCTATATCAGACTCGGAATTTATTGAGTGTTCTAAATCAGTTAATTGTGTTAAGTAGATTCACAAAATTAACTGTGACCATTCAGTTTTTGTAAATGTTAAGTTATTCTAATTAGCTTCAATTACACTGTTAATTTCTAACATTACGTATTTATTCCCAACCATGTAATTTCAAAGATAGATAGCCCGAGGTGATTATTGTGAAAATAAACAACTGATCAAACATTTTTATAATTGGAACCAGTTAATTACGTTTCATTTGATTGATGACTCATTATGAAATGACAATTGACTGACCCGAAATTTTGACTAAAAACATTCGAATCCACATACTACCGGGCTTTTATATAAGCAGAATTATTGAAAAGAATTTAACGAATACACAATAATTTATAGTCAGTCGCTTTCTCTATAATTTGTCGGGAACCTCTTTCAATTCTTCACACAAGGTGCTTATGTGTATTGTTGCAATAAAAGAGAGATCTAATCGTATGAGAATACGAACGTTTGGGGAGTAATCAACTGATGTGCTTTTAGTTAGAGAATGTTTCAAAATATATAATTATTGCTTACCTACGCTTACTAGCAACGGACGAATCGATTGGTTTTTTTTTAAACGCGAGTTAAAAATATTTTTTACCGTTTCAATTCTAGAGAGACCTTTATTAAATAACAACAGCGATATTGTCGATATAAAAAGTAGTATACATACATACTTCAAATCCTGAAGTAGTTTCTGCGGTTCCTTGGGGATAAGTATAAATATTACTTTGCTATTGGGATTTAACCACTTTCATACTTTACATATGATCCGATTTAACCAGCATTGATCAAAAAAATGATATTTTCATTAATCTTAATTCATATCTTCGTTATAGCTTCTTTTTAGTCACTGCCAACGCTCAAT
This sequence comes from Diorhabda carinulata, assembly GCF_026250575.1. Classification (NCBI taxonomy): domain Eukaryota; kingdom Metazoa; phylum Arthropoda; class Insecta; order Coleoptera; family Chrysomelidae; genus Diorhabda; species Diorhabda carinulata. The sequence goes on from NC_079472.1 coordinate 18,475,145, forward strand.
ATAATATTCCTTACACTTGTTATGAGCATCGCATGGTAGGGAATTTAGCAACAGCAACAGATAAATGTTTTATGAAAGAGGGGATGGTCTGAGAAGTAAAAGATTACTTGTCGGAGCCGCACAAGGGTCAGTTCTAGGACCAGAGCTTTGTAACATATCCTATAACGATATTCTTAGACTAGAGGTGCCCGATGGATGCTATCTCATAGGCTATACCGACAACATTGCTATCGTCATCGCTGGAAGGAGCAGAGAGGAAAGTTGTCCAACGCCATGAGAATTGTGAGAAGATCGCTTGATAACCTTGGAGTATCCCTAGCGGCGGAAAATATCGAATTGATCTTCTTGACCAGATGAAGAAAACAAACTTTGGCATTATCCAAGCGGTGAAAGGATTCACGCTAGATACGAAATGGAAAGTAAACAAACAATTAAATAAACAAAAATACCTTCCTAAAAATTAGTTCTGAAGAAATAACATAACAATTCGCCACTGTTTATAAAAATCTATTGAAACCGGACAGAATCGATTTCATGACCCATGTCGTGGACGAGTTCGTAGCAGTAATAATTTAGATAATCTATTCAGTAGTGTTAACGTCGTTGAGTAACAAATATTGAAATTTTCAAATTTGTATTCAAATTATTATAAAAATTTTCAAATTCAACACTAGCTTTTATTATTTTATGACTAAGTTATAAAAAAAAGTCTTGTGTTTTATTAAAATTCTAGTAACGATATAAAATTACGTATGCGTGGAATATTGATTTAGTCAAAAAATCCTTACAAATATTGTCTATCGTATTTGAAAGATTTAATCATACAATTTGTATGTTAATAGATATGACTTTTGTTTTTATTTTCACAATAAATTGGTAGAGTATTATTAGATTTGCAAATAAGCTTTTAATTTATTGAAAAATGTTAATTTTGAATACTGTTATAAGTCATGTCACTTTTTTTTATTTCAAAAAGTGACTTTTTTCTAACAGTTTCTTTTATATTTGAAACTTTTTTTTGTATAACGCATAGGTTTCCTATGAAATTTATAGAAAATTTTCAATTTATCATTGACCATTAACTAAATATTTAGCAAAAACCATATTGAAAAAAGTTTGGAGCGCTATAATTAAAAACCTATGCGTTGTACAAAAAAAAGATTCAAATAAAAAAGATGGAAAATGTTATTATCTACAATAATAATCTCCACAACCTACTTTTTTGGTTGGCGCTCTTGAACTACACACGGAAAATGCCTTCTGAGCTTATGCTGGGTGAGATTTATCATTAGAGGTTGAGCCAATGTATAGGAATGAGCATACGAGAGATATTTCTTCTTTATCTGACTTGAAAATCACAAGCAAATCGTTGTTGGGTACATACCGTGAAGCATTTACAATTCTGAATGATTTTTGACTGAAATTTTTCTAGATTTGCAATATTTGAGTTGCCTCGTAGTTGAATACCAAACTCCAGATAGGTTTCAAGGTGACCTTGTATATTAATTGCTTTTTGACGATAATTAGTTGAGCATCTTTGATCTACTAACCAGTACAGTTTACAAGTTTTAGCCCCAATCGCTGGGGCTAATATGTGTTATCCAGGAGAACTGTCGGTCCAGATGTACTCTGGACAAATAACAAGTATAGATTTATTTTCATCCATTTTTATTCTCCAATATAGTTACGTTGTTGTGGGTATATCAGCTGTCTACATAAAGTAGAAGATCTGGTCACTTTCCCATCCCTCGAGAAGGCCTGACATCATTGTATGTAAAGTTGTGGTATCGTCTTGAATTCTGATTGTCTGTCGTGTAGGCAGTATTATAGGATTAGGAAAAAGTTTCTTAATTTTGTATACGAGGATGGTCTCAGAAGTACCTGGCTTAACCTAGAGATGGTGATAGCTGCTTGAAAAATACCACTATACATAATCGTTTGAAGACGCCCAACCAATATCAAAACTGAACTAGATTGTACTCTGTGTGAGACTGCTCCTTCGTTATCTGGATAGCAGAGTTCAAACGAGGCTGTTCGACCTGCGAAGAGCAGCATCCCAGTGGTCGATCAAATGAGGTTATAACTCTAGAAATGTTGAAGAAAATCCACAAAGCTGTACTGGATGATCGTGGACGAGCTAGCAGGCATAGTAGGCATTTGAAAAAGTGCGATACGTCGTAGATTAATTGTAAATTTGTACATGAGAAAGATGCGTGCAATATGGGTGCCACGTTTGCTCACAAAATTGACTGAAACTGAAGAACCGGCTCCAAAAAAGGCTTTACGATTTCGGTTATCTTCATCGTAATCCGGAAACTACACTTTACATGAAAGTTTTCGGTCTATATTGAAAATATTTCTATTCTTTCTTATTTGCCACTGGTATAAAACGGTTTTCTTTTTACTGCAATATGGGCTCAGTTTAATTCTTCACATTCCATTTTCAAAATACTCCCGAAACATTAAGTTGGTGTTAGATCAAAATTCAATAATCCATATATTGGGAAAGTATTCCTATATGAATTACAATCAATTTATTAATTTCTGTAAGCTGTGCCTCGACTTAAATATCCTGTATACTGAGTATTTTCTGCTTCTCATGCAAAAAAATTAGCGGTTGTTCTACCACGAGGAAGACAGAAACAGAATCATAAACAACAAAGATGCAAAATGTTACGGGTAAATCAATAACGCCTCCAGTTTGTGACGTCATCGTAAAATCGATAACTCCCCAGTGACGTTAAACCTTCGTCAAGGGTCAGTTGTGGAATCCTGCGACAGAGCTATTATTATTATACGAATACGACGTCATCAAGCGCAATATTCTTCTTTTAGTATCTTTTGAAGTTAAAAGCTCGAAGTTTCATTCACTTCCATATGGTTTGTATAAAATTTTATCTAAACTTGGTCATTATCTTATGAAATCAACACGTTATTAGAATCTAGTATGGACTAACTAAGTTTGTATCCATTATCAAAACGAAAAATTGGGAATGTGAAATACGTGGGTTGTCTGAAAAACTCAATCTGTCGTTTCAAAAACTTTGAAGGGCAATATGCCTACGCAAATGGGAAAGAAATTAAACACTGAGCGCGGGGACTCTTCTTCGATATCTTCTCCCATCCTGGCTCTAGATTATCACTCCACCTTTTTCGTGGTCGACCTCTACTTCCTGCTCCAAATGGAGATTAATCCCTCGCTGTTTTTACAGTCTATTATTTGTCATACGCTGCGATACCCATTCGTTAATGTTATCTACGTTATTTGATCATATGATGCTTTCGCTTTTTTCTCGGTCTAATAATGTTTGTCCCGAGATCCGCCTGAGAGTTTTGATTTCTGTTATCTCCAGCAGTTGTTTCGTTTTTGATATATCTGGTGTTGTTTTCGAGGTATAGGTCAAGTCTGATTGTGCCTTTGTTTCTTTTATTACGTTTTGACGGCATGTCGCGACCTTATTTGCTCTGGCTACTTGTCCTCTTACCACGTATTCTACGTCTCCATAATTGGTTATGTCAATGGTGGATATCATGGTAGATATCTAATAATCATCTTCATTTTCGGCACATATCATGGCGTCATCCACATAGCACAAGATTTTGATTTCCCTATCATCCATTCAATAACTTTTGCAACCATTAATATGTTAAATAACATGGAACTGAGCGATTGTCATTGTGTCATACCGCTATTAACTAGTATGGTTTTTGTTTGCTTACCATTAATACGAGTCTGAATATGATTGTCTGAGTATATGTTTTCGATGGTCAGGATTATATTTTTAGGTATATTTATATTGTACAATAGGTGAATAACATCTTTGTCTTTAATACGGTGAAAGGTTTTTGTGAGGTCAATGAAATGAAATGCTAGTTTGTTATATTCTATGGATTTCTTAACACGTTGAGCCCCAACCAACCTTGATAAATTTTGCCCTTAGCCCAAAATTTTTTTGTGTTTTTAAACTCCAAATGGGGTTTTGGATCCAAGGAAAAACTTATTTGATGTAAAAAGTAGGAAAAATGATGTTTTTTGTGTGCGGTTCATAGGCTCGCTCTGGGCCCGAGGAAAAACTTTCCCCAGGGCTCTGAGCGGTACTTTTTATTCGAAATAAATCTTTTAATTATATTTTTTTGAATGTACACCCTAATTGCAGTATGAAAAAACAATTTTTTTGGCTTGTTTATCCTGTGAACGATGATTTATTTTTTTATGTAAAGTGCACAAAAAAAATGCGCGATGTGATTTGAAAAAAAGTTAATGAAATATTATTTGAATTATGTTGAAGACAGCAAATGAAATAAAATACGTCGTGCAGTCCACGGGACCGTTCTGGGTTGCTGTGACGGGCCTATAGACCGCACCAGTGCTCAACGTGTTAACCAGTTGTCGTAGCATCTACGCAGGATGTTCCTGATCTGAATCCTAGTTGCACGTCTTCTAGAGTTGTCATCGACTTAATTTTGTTGGTAATAATTTTTGTAACTAGCAAATTTATCCTCCTGTAGTTAACCAGATCTTGTTTATCTAATTTTTCTAAACATGAGGATAATCGTATTGTTTCGCCGTATAGATGAGATGTTTACCATCGTAATTTAGTAGTTCATTATGTATTCCATTGAAACTAGTTTTTTTTTCATAATGTTTCTAATGATACAATGTTCAATTCAACTTATTTTACACTTAAATGTATTCAACGTTTATTTTACTCTAAAATAAATAAAAATGTTTCCAATGATCATTCAACATATAATTATCATTAGTCAATAATAGGAACTCCTGTTGACACATTCCTATTAGAACATTAACATATTTTTAAACAAAAATGTATCTCAATGTTTAACTATATAAAACTTTACTAACTTCCTCATAGGAATAGCGATCATTTTTGGGATGTTCGTCGTTCGCGTTTCGGATCTCGTGGTAAATATAAACAAATCGACGTGATTCATGTGATTGATCATGTCTAGATTACTTGCCAGAGAATCTTACACGTGAAATCGTTGAAATATGTCGTTAAATCTATTTAGCAGTTCACAGATCATTAAGTTGCACACGAGATAAGGGATCATCGTTTCATATTAACTTTCATTTATGAATCATTTCCGACACGTTTTAAAATCGATTGCTATATTGCAATAAAATCATTTTGATTATTACTACAATTGAAGACGTTCATCAACTCAAATTTCCTTGTATTTCTCCAAATAATATTATTAAATGAATCAGAAATATTCATTGCTCGCGAGTATGATATTATAGGTTATCTACCATCATCTTGAGAAAAATAAAGACATTAACATCGTCGACGAAACCAGAAAAGATAATGAAACGGAAGAACTTATTTTCTACTCTCCTCAAATCTGATGTTACCTCTCCTATCAATATCTTTTTCGGCCTGCCTCTTCTTTTTCTAATTCCCTCTCCCCATTTTGTGCGTTTTTGTATGCACTCAGTCTATACACTATTTGCGTGATATTAGGCTCGTTATATATTCGTTTCAGCTCCACATTTGTTGTTTTCTCTTCCACATTTCTATTTTTTCAGCACTCTTCTTGGCTAGCACTCAGTACAGTCGGCTTGATCATTGTTTTGTTCTATCTTATCTTTGTTGCATTCAACTACCTCTTGCTATCCAATTTTCTAGCTCTTTCGTCTCTTCATCCGTATTCGTAATCAGCACACAGTTGAAAAAGAACTTTTTCAAAATGATATTCCTCGTTTTTCATCTGAATTTTCCATGTATTCAGTTTTTCCGTCATTTACCCTGAGGGTAAATCTTTTTGATTCCTTCTCCAGTCTACTATAGACTTTTACCAATTCCTACAGGGATCTGGCTAGTAACACAATATGCTGAAATTTTATGCTTCCGGTGATAGATCAAGCCTTTTCTTATTACTTACTTATTACTTTTTACTTTTTTACACATATTTCTCATAAATGAATCACTTTGTAAAGTTTTTTGGAAATTTTACGTAGGTATTTGTTCTTCATTCAGTTTGTGGCATTCTAAGACGGTAATAAATTGTCTTATTTTTGATTACAACACGTAACCAAAAAAAAGTGGTACCATTTGTTGAATATTTTGTTAATGATTCAAATCTAGATGACTTTTGACGCTATCAACTCCATTTTCTTTGTTTTCCACCATTCATAGATTCCGTTCACTGCGTTTAATAGTCTCTTTGAAGCGTGCTTAACTTAAGTAACTCATTTTGACTGCGGTGTCGTCCGCGTTAAGATCCGTTAATGTGTTTTCTGTTTTAGGAAAGTAAATGATGTACTTGAATGCTACAGCTGCTCCTCTCCTCGAAATTATTGTACAGAAATTATTTATGGAGTTTCATGAATCATGATTTTCCCATCTTATAAAGTAAATCTTTGCTTATGTCGAGGAAAGTGGATTCTTTTTATCGAAACCTTGAGACATGCATTCCGGAAGTCTCAAGTTTTTTTGCTGATTGCTTTTTCCTTCATTAAAACTCAATGGTTTTGTTTCAGACTAGGGAGAACTTTTGTGTGTTTCGAATTCTCTGCAATTTCACTGTAGATCTTTTGGTTCCCAAACTTTTCGATTTCATTGATCACTTTCAAATTTTGCTGGATTCGGTGGAACTTCTACAGCTACATTATTACCAATTTCTAAATCTTGAAAAATAGTGAAGATTAGATCTTTCGTCGAAAACTTGCATTCTGGCCAAGCAATTGTTAGAATTGATTGGTTGTTAGGGTTAATTATTTGATAATAAAATCAACTAAATAAATTTTCAATTAAATTTTAATTGATTGTGCTGTGAGTCCCATTTTTACCACTCCCATGGGATGGTATATTTTCTTGTTGTGTTATGGGCTTATTACGCTATTAATTATTATTGCTATAACAGTTGAAATATAATCAAAATTAAACACTTCTACAATGGTAATTACAAAAAATATGCACTCAATGGATTGGCAGCAAGTTATTAATATTTGGCTTAAGTTTTCTAAGGAATCACCGACCGCAATCTCCTCGTTCTATGATATTCAATTTGCTCCAAAAATTTCGATACCCTCTTATAATGGTCACTTTTGGCTCCTCATTAGTGCTCAAGAAACTCATTTACATTCCATCAAATTTATGATTCGTGGTGGTATTTCCATCGACAGAATATCTTCAAATCATCATGCGGAGCAATCAAATTTTGGACGAATGTCTGAAGATCTTCATCAAGGCATTCCACCTGCGACAAGTTTGAAAAGTGTGGAAATTCGCGCCAACCAATATTTTCCTTAATAAATTTCAATTTATCTAGAAAAACTGAAATTACACTCTTTTTTTTATTAATAAAAAAACCATATGCATGTATAAGCAGGTAGATACTTAATTTTCCGGCACTGGTCGACACTAATATCGATTAACTTTTCTTTATGAATTTCCGAAATAAGTAACGTTTCTCCTTGATTTCGTATTTATATTGGTGAAGTATCTAACAAGTTCATGCAAGATTGCAAGCACATACAGTTCAAGTCGTATTAATTTACACGTCTGAAAAAGCGCTGTGGAGGAGACGGCGGCCGGCGCGGCAACGGCAAGTCTCGACGCGTTATACTGAATATGTAATAAGCAAATTTTTTTTACAATTAATAGCAGCTGAGCTTCTTAAAATATTACCTAACCAGATAAATTTTCATGGACGATTGAGGACCCCCATTTTTTGTCACTTCCAACGTAGACCCCTGTCGAGTCTCCCGTGGATCACTTGGACCGCTCTGGGAATCACGGCTGTAGATCTATCGAAAATTGGATTATTATCTAAATTTCCTATTATAATATTCACTTTTTTTTATTCCATAGCAAACTTCCTTTCTATTAAGATTGTGTATCATAGAGATTTTGAGAGTCCTCTTTTAGGCATTAGTTGATATTTCCTACTGCTATGTCTCAGAAATCCATGCCTTCGTCGACATGTTCGTTTCTCGTTGATTCAGTTTATTAACAACATTTCTTTCCTGTCCTTCTTTATTATTTCCAATATATTCTATACATTCTGATATTTCTTCTTCGAAGAAACGAACTTCTTTTAAAGATTCTTCACCGGTAATTCCCAAAATAATCCTTAACAGGTGTCCTGTTAGTCTTGAATTTTGTCCAGTTAGCTTTCTTTATGTTTGTCTAAGACTAATGGTGTTAGACAAACATAAAGAATGGTAAGTACAATATGCACTTAAGAATCGCCATATGTATGTTCCGCCTCTTAATATAAATTTCAAAGTTTCTACCCCATTTATATTCATGGGTGTATTTTTAATATACCCATGAAGATACAAGGTAGTTCGGAAAAATTAACCTCTTATACGTAATCGTGAAAGATGTCTACAGAATCGGCGAGTGTTTGCGTCTTCATTTTAAAAAAAATGGAATTTCAAAGAGGTTTATAATCTTTAACAGTAAATAATTACAAATTCTGCATATTATAACAGTTTATATAAGAGAAATCAGAAAATTATTATATGAGACTATATATTTACAAAACGACCTTGGGAATTATGATAATTTATCGATAAAAAATAGTAATCTACCTATAAAATGCATAGGTATTTTCTTCGAGCCGTTTCAAAGTCGACATATCTATGTAAATGCATGGTACAGGGTGATTTCAATGACATCACGCTTATTTGTAGGTAGAACTTATAGAATGAACACGTTTAGAAATAGAATAAACAATTAGGTTTGTTTCTAAATTTTTGACTCGAATAAATAGTTTTAAATCTCATATCTTAACTACACCTTCATTATACATTATTTGATTATCCTTCAAAACACAATTCTTGATTTCACACCTACACAAAATACGTTTGTACGTAAGCTACAAATATTTTCGTTGTCTTCTAGAATGATTAACTTTGGCAATATAAATAGCAATATCAGTCAATATAAATGGAGGTAAAGCTTATGATGCTATAAATATCTAATATTCAGTATGGAAGTTAGAAGAAGAAATAAATAGTTAAATGAGCTCACGAAATATCGCAAGCAGAAAGTATTGTATAAACGACATAAAAATTGATATGAGTCAGTTAAGGAATAAAAACCGTCGAGATATTTCAAAAGTAATGGAACTTTTGCGAAATGATGAGCGAAGAAATAGAGCTGAAATATGGGCCAACGGCCTTCTTCTTCATGAACAACACGTCGTATCACTAGATTCACTAGTCATCACTTAATCAAGAGCAATACAATAATTCCAACGCTTCTCTAACTAACACGATGTCGTGTTTGTAGGAGAATTTGTCTTATGCAACAAAACAAGATTCAGTTCCAGCAATTGCATCTTCATTTGGGCTGAATTTCTTACCGGCGAGGATTTTTTTGAGGATTAGCTATTAGCCAGTAGTCACTGGGGGGTCAGATCTGGACTATACGAGGGATGAAGAAACAATTTGAAGTGTAATTCGTTTAATTTAACCATCGTTGCCATCGACTTGTGAATCGGTGCATTGCCTTGATGAAACAGTTGTTTTTTCTTCGACATAAGAGGCCGTTTTTTCTTGATTTTTGCATTCAAACGATCCATCAACTATATGTAGTATTCGCTATTGATGAACTCTCACTTTTAGCGATAATTTATAAACAATATTTCTTTCGCATCCCAAAATACTGAAGCCATAACTTTTCCAACTGACTATTGTGCCTTTGGACGCTTCGGACGTGGTTCACCGGCTGCAGTCCACTCACATGATGATCGTTTTGATTCCAGAGTGAAGTGATGGATCCATGTTCCATCCATTGTCCCATATCAATGCAAAAAATGATTTAATACGTGTAAACATGGCCAAACACTGCTCTGAATCATCCGTTTTTGATCGACTGTGAGTAAACGTGGCACCCACTTTACAAAAAGCTTTCTCTTGGTCAAAAGCTTATGCATAATTGTACACACACTGCCTTCTGATGTCTTTACGTCCGCAGCTATCTCACAAAATTTCAATTTACGATTAGATATAACCAATTTGTCGACTTTTTTTATGTTTTCTGAAGCAACTAGTTCAATTGGACGACGAGAACATCCGGATGATACTTTTGAAGCCATGACTGAGCTTGTACAATATTTTTGTTTTTTTCATCAAAAAGCAATGATATATTTAAACACGAAATTGTTTTGAAAATAACAAAAGTAGCTTCACTTAATTTACTGTCATGAAATTTGACAAATAGTCTTTTGGAAGTTGGTACTCAATAAACGTCATATGGATTTGGCAATGGCAGCGCCATCTGTGTGTTAATCACACGACTTATTGAGTGATGTTATATTTGACCGTCTGATCGAGATTTCAGATAACTCACTGAATCTTTCTTTTGCTAGATTACAGAATTTGCTCCAACTCAGCTGTACTATAAAAAATCACAGTTATGTAGAATTTGACAATAATTCCATATCCAACGAAGAAAAAAACACTTGGAAAGAAATGAGAAACATACTATAATAAATTTCCTTATAAATTGGGTATATAAAAAAATTATCGTTTGTAATAATTTTTCCGATGACATTTTACACATTCATGCTGATAATATCAAAATATTATACATACATTTATTAGTTAGTCCGTTGTTGTATTCGGTTTGATTGTTGTTGGAATCGACAGCGCCCTCTCTAGGAATATTAAATCGTCCTGGAAATCTGTGGAAGCCGGAAGCGCGAAGCTTGATTACTGGAGGACCCGAACGCATCTCGTAACGGCATTGCAAATGTTTTGATTTTTTTTTGCTATACTAGTCTCTAGTCCACATGCAAAACAACATTAACACATACAAAATTCTACTGGTAACAGTTTAAATTAACAAAGAGATCACCTGGTGAATTCCTCAGGAACAGTTCGGGACTACTACACGGAGACGAGCGCGTGTAGTCGCCTTCTTGGGGGTCCGAAGGAGAATCCACGTCGATGTATGAATATATTCTCATCAAATACTCAAGTTGTAATCAATCAATTTGAAATAAGCTTTCGCGAGCTAGATCTGCAACAGAAAGAAAGAGAATACAATACTACTTTCAATAAAAACCTTTTTGATGGATCCTACTTACAACAAGTTGTAAATTTTAATATCAGTCTACTTTCTAGTCTTGAATTTTTTATCTATTATTTCTTATGAATCGATTTCTTTAAATATTGCTTAGTACTGACTACTTCTTGGATAATCATTTATACCTCTATTAACTTGGTTGTATAGAAGTTGTATATTATATTATATACATGGAATGAGTTCAAAAAATGTCCTAACCGCGCTCTATCTCTCCTATCTTCCTACCGATTGCAGGGCAAAATAAGGCATCTATAGAAGGCTGGTTATACCAAAACCATCTCAATTTGTGTAGTGTTTGATGCAAACTAGATGACTCCTAACCCAAATCAGATATATTAATCTTATAAACAAACTGGTTTTGTTTTTTGTTTTGCATATCTGAAATTATTGTTTCATTATTGACTTCAAAGCTACGATGAGGATCTAGGATTTATGTATGTGTGCAACTCAATTAGAAATTTTAGTATCCAATGGTCGTATGTAGTAGGGTGTGTTTGCCTTTTGGTCGAATACAACCGATTGGTAGCGTCAATAATTATTTGATACTATAAATTTATCAGCTTACTTGCTTTCGGATTATTTTCACTCTTTCAGGATATGTCTTCCTCTTCTCCTACTCCTTCACTCACGGTCAAAAGTTTTTGCCCATTCTGTAGTTTACGTAATACACAACAAATGAAAACATTTCTATTATTATTTCTAATATCTTTCGCACAAGATCGAGAAATGCTTGGGATCGTTAACATGCTCTAATATAAATTTTCTGGTAATCAGGCGCTGGCCAGAGCGTTCTAATTTCGCCATTAAATTTTCACCAGGTCTTCAGACACTCTTAGTCCAAACCATCACTGAACTTCCGCCGTGTTTTACAGTCGGGATTGCACATGGTTCTAGCATCCGTTCTTCTTTTGACCTGAGCACAAACTCTATTCTCTTAGACCCAAAAACATCAAGCTTTGACTTACCACTTCAAAAAACTGTCTCCACTTCTCAAGTTTCCAATTTTAATACTCTTTATTATACAAAGTTTTAATTTTACTTTGACGTCTACACAAAGTCAGATCCCAAGATTCATTGATCCGACCTAGTATCTCTGGGCCCGTGAGAATACAATACTTTCATCAACAATGATATTGATTCAACGTTCCTGAATCCTGCAGATTCACAATACAATGTAGAATTTTTTGAGGAATCCTTGTATGTTTCATATTCTCAGATAATAAATTTTTATTTTATATCTTTGACGGAATCTCCTACTTGATAATGTATGTTTTAACAATATCCTGTTTTGTTTTCAGAATACGTAGTTTTTGTTCAATTCCTTCTAATTTATGGCCACACTTAAAATTACATAAATATTGTATAGGAAGGTTATCTCGCATTTGTATTCAGATGCTATAATATTATGTTAATTTCTTATTATATTATAGATATTTCGAGCTTTTGAGTTATTACTATTCACAAAAATCTGGTTGTAGAACAAGAATTTGTTAAAAATAATGTAATAGATAAGTAAACTTGATGGTAACTAAAACAAATTCATTAAATCGTGTACAGGATTGTTAATTTATAATGATTTTTCCGACGACCACTATAAAATATGGCATATTCCATACAGTTTTACCTTCTTGAAATTTTCAAATTGTAATAAATTTCAACACGGAAACAAACGATCGGCATACCCGTGTCAAATGGGAAATTTGAGAAATCTGCTTGACCGACTGCTGTGTGTTTTGATTTCGCATACATTTTCACACAATGGCATAATTATTTATCCGCAATTAAAGTGCTTTGCCGAATGATATTTTCAATTTGATTGAAACATTATTAAAAATATTGATTCATTGCAATAAAATTTGGAAATTTTTAAAACGATGGATTTCTGCGATGAAAATGACGATAACGACAGAAACAGAAAGCTAACAAATCATGGACTGTTAAATGAAATACAAAGTGAAATTCTTTTCTGAGAATGAGTTAATAATTTATTTTGGTGAGCTCTGAACCAAATACAAATCTAGTACCCTGTTGATGACGTTAACATGCGAATTAAGAGCTCCGTTGAAGAAGGAATCAGTTAATTATGTCCAATCCAACATCCCAACCAGTGACAACATTAAAAAATTTCTTGAAACAACTCCTGATGAATTATTTGTTAAAAAAGATTTGTAAAATGACGTGCAGCATTTTTATATTGTTCTTATTTTGAAATTTGTGGATGTATACGAAAATGTGATGATGATAAACAATTAAAAAACCTCAAAAATTTGTTCTTAATAACAATTTTTATAAGATTTGAAAGAAATATATAAATCTACGACCTTTAGGAATGACTGACAAAGATGAAAGATTCTTTGTCAGATATTAAAAAAGAGAATGCACAAGCAATTTGTTGGCATCACTGAATTTGATAGACTGATTCAAGACATCGCTAAATTTTGGAAGCTACCCAACCCAGAAAATGGGATTTTGTAGCCAAAGGTTGCTCCTATCAACTAAGGGTTGCGGGGTTTTTCGCCAAACCAAAGAGGACTACCTAGAACTCCTTTATCTTAGCAATATTTGTGCTTATATAGTCCAAGATCGTGAATCCATTTTCCATATGCCCGATTATAATATTTGAAACTTATTTGATTTGTTCTGAAAAAATTAAAAACGTTGCGATTTTTGTTCATATTGCTATTAATCTCGATACTGAATTTCTTGTTTCACAATTATAAACATTTAAAGCAAAGAAATTATAATTTATAGTGACAACATTTGAAAAAAAGCAAGAACTAAAAGGAAAAGAAACTTTAATTTCTGGGAAGGTAGATTTACAAAAGATTTTGAGCAATTTTCTTTATTGATATTTCAAATGTTTGTTATGTTTTTAATGAAAAAAAAAATTCAAGTTAAAGTTTGAGCTTTTATGTTACATCACTCAATAAGTCGTGTGACTAACACACAGATGGCGCTGCTATCATCAAATCCATATGACGTTTATAAAATACTAACTTTCAAAAGACTATGTGTAAAATTTCATGACATTTCGCTAAGTCAGGAAAAAGTGATAACCATTTGAATGTAGCTACTTTTATTATTTTGAAATCAATTTAATGTGTGTTAATTTATCATTGCTTTTTGTCGAATTAATATTTTACAACTTAGTAATGGCTTCAAAAGTATCATCCGGACTCTGTTCTATAGAAAAGAACCATTTTTTATTGTCTTGCTGAATTTAAACCTGGTGATGGTGAACGTTCTGGTTATCCAATTGAGGTGATTACTCCAGAAAACATCAAAAGTCCACAAATTGGTTATATCTAATTGTAAATTGGAATTGTGTGAGATAGCTGACGTCATAAAGATATCAGAAGGCAGTTTGTTTATAATTACGCATGAACTTTTGACCATGAGAAATTTTTTTTCAAAGCTGGTGTGCGTTTACTCACAGTCGATCAAAACCAACAACGTGTTGATAATTCAGAGAAGTGTTTGGACACGTTTAGACGTAATAAATTGAAAGAATGAATGAAACATGGATCCGGAATCAAAACGATGATCATCTGAGTGGATTGCAGACGTCCGAAGCGCCCATAGGCACAACAGTCACCGGAGAAGGTTATTGCTTCAGCACTTTGGGATCCGCATGGAATATTGTTCATCAAATATCTCCTCCATAAGTGAGAGACAATCAGTAAAGAATACTACATAGAATTGTTGGATCGTTTTAATGCAAAAATAAAGGAAAAATGATCTCATATGTCGAAGAAAAAATCTAATACTTCACAAAGACAACGAACCGATTCAGAAATCGATGGTTTCGGTGGTTAAATTGAGAGAATAACACTTGGAATTGCTTCTCCATCCACCGTATAGTCCAGATCTGGCACTCAGTGACTACTGGCAAATTGAAATTCCCACCGGTAAGAGCTCAAATGAAGAAACAATTGCTGAAGCTAAAGAAAAGACAAATCCTTCTACAAATACGGCATCGAGAAGTTATAGAAGCGTTGGAATGATTGTATTTATCTTGAAGGAGAGTACATTGATGAATAAAATCAATTTTTGGCAAAAAATGTGTTTTTTTTAGTCACACGAATTATTGAGTTATGTGTTACCTATTTAACCAGTATTACATAATGTTCTTCATTCAAAGAAAAATAATTAATTTTTAAAAACTCTACTTTTGTAACTTCACCTGTTTAGAAGTTATAAGCAGGTTAGTTTGGTGAAAATTGTATTCGTTCTATTGATACAAATGTTATTTCATAGTACGCCTATGGATTACGAATGTTTTATCATTTTATTACTCTCTTCATAAAAATGGAAGTAGAGATTTATGTAGAAAATTATACTGTAAAAAAGTTATTTGGTATACATACTAAATAAATTTATCTGTCATTTTTGTAAGGTTTTTTATTTATCTGTTTCCTTATGAATGATTTGATTTAAGAAATAATAAAATATCTCATAAACATTTGCTATTATTAAAAAAATTACTTATATTCCCATAATATGTTCAGGATTTTGGAATACTTTGGATTGTCTTAAAACAATTTTCGTTTTTTTTGGCATCACTCATTTCAAAATATAATTTATGGCATTTTAAATGTTTTTATCAACATCTGCCATTCCTATAATTTATGAAACTCTTTTTCATATGAGCCAAATTTTTTTAAGCGAACTTATTTACACCCACCTTTACGTTAACATCCTGTATACGTTTTAAAGTGCGATAGTAATTCCAGAACGTCATAAAAACTTCACAAACAAATATAAATATATATATATAAAAAAAATCACAAGCGTTTAGTGACGAAAACACCGCAACTATTCGAAAAAAGATAAAAAAAAATTGATCGTGTCATTCGCGTTAACCGGTTTCACTCTCGATCAGACACACATGATTCAAGAACAACAAGACTACAGTTTCTAGTTTACCAGAGGAGCTCTTCGTTCTTCGGCATTCGCCGGCATTCTACATCCCTGCTAGTCTCAATCACTCTATTATAAAACCGTTGCGTTTCGCCGTGCCGCTTACGTCATACCCGCAGTGACGTCACTGATAATCGATTCCGTTATGCGCTATCCCTCCTTTAGACCGGAAAAATCGTTACGTCATTGTTGTGACATCAATGAGATGACGACATTACTTCCGCCGGAATTATGCTCGGAGCAGACTCTGACCGTGACATAGACCTTTAAAAGATATTGATTTTCCACCTGGAGTTTGTTACGTAATAATATATATAGAACTTGGCAGCTGTTCAGCTGGAAAATCATTTTTCCTTTATAAAGTAACTGGCTTCGATATTTGATGAGCATATAGAGAATATGTCGTTAATTGGGTCTTTTCATTCAGAAATTCATTGACAGATAATTGTATGTCAAATTTATTTGAATCACTTCAAAACTTTAGATTTTTTTAGGTTTCATTGAACTGGAATATGTGCTTTGGAAAAAGAAATATAAAAAAATATAACATCCAATTCTGAACTTCTAATTAAAACTTATACTGATCAAATGAAAAATGAAAATACGAGGTGTGTTCCAAAAATATGGTAGGTAAACCATAGTAAAAAGGTAAATAGATTTCGCCAAAAAAGTATCGTAACTACTATTTCCACTGTATCATCAACACCTTTAAATAAATCGCACATCCAGAATGAAAAAAGCACAACTCAAAAAGTGATGTTTTCAGGAAATCTCGTTTAAAGTTTTACACTTTTTCGAACGCCATATTCAGTCTTTTTTTAAAGTTTTTTTACGAATTTGTTATTTTCGTTTTTGTATCTTGATATCTCTAGTTTAATATTGGTTCTCTCCAATTTTTTTGAACGATAAGAACAATAAGAAAGCAACTGATTTAAGGAATTTAATTTGAAAAATGGATAAAAGGAAAATATAACTAAATAAAATTTTAAATAAAGTAACATGAAATTTATAATACTGAAAATTACAAAAAAAGTATGTATTAATGATTTACATCAGTCTTTCTTTCAATAATCCACCTTGGCTGTTTCTAATTTACCACAGCATGATTGCTAATATCACATCAGTATTTTTTGTATAAATGAAAGAATGTTATAACTATAAATAAGGAACATTCAATTATTTTCACAAATTTAGTTTTACAACTAAAATTACGACTATAAATTGCACTTTGGGAAATTACAGCTCACAATTTCAATACTGAAGGCTGAAGAAACCCCAACGATTTGAAAAAAATTCAAAATAATTAGAAAAATACACACTTGTCCTTACAAGCTTCCATAAAAGGAATGATGCTCTTGAGAAATAAGGTTTTTCTCAAATAGTTTGAGCAAATCTTGTTTTTGGCTCTGTTGGATACCGCAAATTTTGTAGTAAGCTAATTTGGGACTATAAGTTTCATCGGTAATGATTGGTACTTTTTGTCTGGATAGTCTTGTCTTTAAGCTAATAGTTTTGTATCATCTGCGTTTAATATCTTGTATTGGACACTATTGGGGTTGTTTTTAGTAACCCTCAAGATTTTTATGTCAGCGATGTGGATTTTGTGACCATCTTTATTAATTGTTCCCCACTCGAGAAGTATATTCTTTGAAATGAAAAAAGTCTGTGGCTCAATTCATCTACATTGAAAAATGGTTTTTTTTTCTTCGAGTCTTTCACGATCTGTGCATACTGTGACGGTATGTAGATCTCAATGACCATTTAATTTGTTTTTCGATTACTGAATGTATCCCATCGCCTTCATTATCATTTAATGTTTGTCTATAAATGATTTAAAACACTTATAATATTAATGGTTTTTCATTAACCGATTTCTCGGCGTTTACGCGACCTTTCCAAATTTTTCATAATGACACCAGAATTCACAATAGGTTGTATACTGCACCTTGTAAGTTGCAACTAAATTAAACTGTTAAGAATACGTAACTTGAGCTGCACCTCCTTAATATATGCAGAAACCTCAAACTTTCGTCTATTGTTCTGTACAGCTTATGAAAGACATAAGTTTTGGACGAAGAAGACTCGTAACAGCAAGACAGCTTCAACAAGAGTTAGCTGAAGCTCGAAATGTAAAACTAACTTCCCAAACCACGAGATATGTTTTAAGACACGCTGGAGTAGTTGACACTGCTCAACTGACCAGGTAACACCTGTGCAGCTAGATTAAGATTTGCGCGAGAGGATGTTAATTTGAAAGCTTAAGATAATACTTTTCACAAGATTTTGTTTTTTTACTTTATACCGAAGAAGAAATAGTGAGAGTTATTTTCCATAAATTGGAGAAGGATCTATCATATTGTGGGGTGGAAAATCTCTAAGGCCTCACACAAAATTGGTTAATGTTAAATAGAGGATAATTAGTTGTTTATAGGTATATTACAGAGCCACAATAGAAACAAAACATAACCTAGAAATTGCTTTGACGCATCTAAAATATCGTGTTCGGATACACACTACGGCGCGAGGTAATCTCATGTCGCACGATTCTTTCCATAATGTGTGACATTTTTTATTATTGTAGCTTGCGAAATTGTGAAATAACGTATAGTGTTTCACCTAACTGGTGAAGCTTCTAGTGTGTAAACAGGGTTCTATTCCGGGTCGTCCAAATTATTTTTTAGACGACGCCATCCGAAAGTTTTTCGTTCTGTATTTATTTACATATCGAAAGTTGCGTATTGAGTGTTCCACGTTGTGACAGTTCTGTACTGCAAAACACTTTCGGGACGTTCTGAAGTAGACAACTTTAACTTCCTTAAATGTGACTCTAGCCACTTCGATGATTTTGCATAACTTTCTTCCACCGCAAATACGAAGACACAAACACATCTATATAGATTCCATCAACATCTAGTGGAGATAAACATATTCCATCTGCATCCAATCCAATAAATATTAATAATTGTCTTGGAGATACAATCAACATTACTTTTTGTAAATAATTAATAAATTAATATTGACATCGCAAATATCATTAAGTACATTATATTCTTCAATAAATAAAATGTTTATAATTCTCTATTATTTATTTTCTTTCCTCAGTGAAATTGAAAAATTTTGGATTTTATGCGTCGTCTAAAAAATGTTGTGTACACCACGGCTGAAATACTACTTTGTAGGACTCGTTGCACCCGACAAATTTTAGACTCGTCCAACAAAGTAGCACTTTCAGTCCTTGGCATACAAATAACTATTTCTGATACCGAAAATAACGTACTATTTTCCATATTCACATGGATTTAGTGGCACAAGTAGTTGCACCAGTTCTATTTTGATTCCACTTTCAAAAATAATTTTTTTTCGTTATTTCTCTGTGCGCTCTATGTCCAGTAAACCTTCCAAAACTTGTAAAATAGTCGCTAAATCTTTAGTGAAAAAAAATGCACATCCCATAAACACGAGTAAGATTCATATCCTTCTAGAAATTTGATGGTTAATTCTGAACGCCGACGACCTGCACGCACTTGTTTACATTTACAAGTTTTGATCTTTTTGTACGCTGCTGGCGCCAGTGATTTCAAAAGAATGTACAGTTTTTAGGTATAAGCTTGCACAAATCATAATTTTATACAAGTGAATGTTTACATTTGATAATTTAATTTACTGTCATGCCAGATTGACGCCACTAAATCCATGCAAGGGTAAACTCACCATAACTCAAAATGGTTATAACTCGTTATAATTGCTTACTAGTTTAATATTGGCATTAAATTTCTCATCAATAATTTTATTCTACTGTCAAAAATTATTTTGATTGTTGCTAGAAGCGTTTTTTGAAACTTTAAATCATTCTATGCTTATTTACGTAATATATACAAATGTGTTGATGGTTGCATTTCGATTTAGTAAGTTCGGAAATGCGCGCTTACTTAGTTCGCGCACTAGCTCTATCTTTGACAAGATGCGAAGGATACAGAAAGAAATTTACAAATCCTGGCTAATATCAGGATAATTATAGATATTTTGATTATCGTCAATTTTTGACAAGTATGCAAAGTTTACAATTCTGTGTTTTCTCAAAGTCAAAATCGAGACCAAAATGTCAGTTATTAACATACAGGTGAAACTAATAAAAGCGGTTAAATACAAAAATACTTTGTACAATATATTTTTTTTGTGTTGAATTGTTCTATATTGATAATTTCTTTTGTACATTGATTATAAATAAATAAAAGATTAGGGTTGTTTTAAATAAGGGCATTAAAAATATCTTCGTATTTATTATATAGATATATAATGAATTCAGACCTGGATTAACACTTTGATAAACAAAACGAAATAAACGTTTCAAGATTTTCAGGATCTATTTTATATTGCGTGCAACGACATTAATGTGCTTTATATTTTGTTTCCTGGCTTGTCCTTGAAGTCCTGCCAGGCTAGACGTCGATAATCAGACCTTCAACTGGTTCTGTTTGGTTGATATGAGATTAAAAAGGTCATTTTTGTCGACTACTGGTCTAGTAACTGAATTTAAAAAAGGATTTGTTGTGATATAAATCAAATATAAAAACTAGTGAAGAACTCAACAAAAGTTTTCGGAAAAATTTCGTTGCCTTCAATTTAATCTGAAATATCAATCACTATTTGTCATATTCTAAATTAGTTATGGCGTACAAGTTCGATGTACTAAAAAGTGTATACAGTTTGTTGTCAAAATCTGACATTCCGAATATATTTAGAGAGCAGAATATTTCATTTTCGATTATTCATAGAACAATAAGTGAATGTGAACACAGAATACCATGTTTAAATCTACCAAAAAGTGGGCGGCCTGAAGCTTTGACTAACGCCCAGTCAAATAGATAGGTGGAATGTTCCAAATACTAATTAGGAACATAAACTCACAACTGTTAAGATAATCCTTAAAAAATATATGCATAGGATGATTTTATTTTGTAATTCAGTGAAACGATACCTGAAATTATGGAAATTACGTTAAAGTTGAAGCCAAGAATAGCATGGACTTAGTGTCAATGGCAGTGACAATAAAAAAATAAAAAAGAAGATGAAGTTAGCATTTTATAAACTGGGTAATAATAAAAACAAAGGTAAACAGGCAGTTTCCGTAAAATTTTATAATAACCAGCAAAGAAATTAAGAATTTTTTAACAACAAGTTATTCAAAAACAGCAGAATAATCACAAGAAAAAATCTAAGTACTGAACTTATTGAAAGATACGATAGTCCATTAAAATGTTACGTATTTCTGAGGACGCAATTTTATTTTACCGATGTGTGGGGGGGTCAAGGAGAGCTTAACTCCAATTTTATGGGGTTCCACCACTTGTCCCCCAGTCGCCATCTTAAATAAAGGGGTGAAAAGCTATTTTTGACGATATCTCGTGAACTATTATCCCTAGAAAAAATTCATGTGGACATAAATTGTGGCAAATCGTTTTGTCTACAATTTTGTTCATGACATTTTTTGCCATTAACCGCGAATTTAATTTAAAGAGTTATAAGCAAAAATTGCTAAAATTTTGTCAACAATTTCTTTTTTCGCTCAATAACATTTTACTTTTTCAATACAATGACCTCAGAACAATCTTTTAGATCGTTCTATGAGGATTATTACTATTACAAAGATTGGGGAAAAAGGTCGAGTATGGAGTAGTATTGGAAATATTTTTCTAAAACTTCAAAATGAAGCAGGTGTTCGAAGGATCGAATCACTGGACAGCCTCCTCAACATTTAGTGATGAGCCTTGAAATATTTTATATATATATATATATATATATATATATATATATATATATATATATATATATATTATATTTTCCCTTAGGGAAGTATTTAATTAGATTAATATTAATTGTAATGTTTAATTATACAAAGTACCATTTTAAAACATTGGAGTTACAAACATCTTTTGCTCGATAGTTTCTTTGTATTTCCATTTATAAACAATGAAGTTTTATTTGTCTACTATCTTTAGCGATAATATTGTTTGCAAATATTGTTTGTTTCGGGCTTCAGGTTTCCCACAAACAATTGGAAAACACTTAAAATATCTTGGGCTAGTTAAGAAAGTTAATATTTGGGTACCTCACGAAGTAAAATGAATTTTTCAAATAAAAACACAAAATTTTGCGATATGCACCTTAAACGAAATAAATCTGAAGCTTTCTTGAAAAAAATCATCACTGGTGATGAAAAATAGATCCTGTACAGTAACTTATTTTGAAAACGGACAGGAAGAAAACGCGATGAACCAGCACAAACCTCATAAAAAGCTGAAAAACAACAAAAAAAGTTCGTGTTGTCAGTTTGGTGAGATTACAAAGATGTTGTGTTTTTTGAGCTGCTTCCATGAAACCAAACGATTAATTCTGATATTTACTGGTAACAATTAATGAAACTGTATGAAGCAATATGAAGCAGGCCTCACACATCTTTGGCAACTCATGGGAAACTATTGGGACTTGGCTGGGAAGTGATGCCACATCCCTCAAGTAGCACTGATCTGTCATAATATGATTACCATTTATTTCGAAGATTACAGAATTCTTTCGATGATCAAACTTTAACAAATGACCTTCAATTGCAACTGGTTCAGTTTTTTGCTAATAAGGACTAGAAATTTTATGAGCGCGGAATCATGAAGCTCAGAGAAAGATGGCAAAAGGTTATTGAGCAAAATGGAAAATATATAATCGATTGAATACTATTCTTTGTTAAAAAAAAGTGTTTTATTTGATATTTGTTAAGCGATACGTAGTTTTAAGTAATATACAATCTTTTGGATAGTTTATTACGATCTCTTAATTTTTAGACATTGATTTTATGCTGATTTGTAAAAGAAACAATTATAATTATAAATTAACCTGGTTAAGGTCAATATAATGGAGTGGATCAAAAGTTGTGAAAACTAAATCTTGCCAACGTCTCATTAAAAAAAGTATATCAATAAAAATATCAGTTTCAATTTTCTTTTATTGAATTTATGTTTGTTGTAACCTCTTGACGGCATCTATTGATAAACGTTTTATCTCTGCCATAAATCGAATTGTCGAGTCTGCTGTGAAGGTTATTTATATTCAGTTTTTACAACTCAATTGTCCGTTTGTTTTTTCTTCAGTGAATAAATTGAAGAATGATACTAACCAAAGGCAATTTAAAGAGTAGGTCTTATATTATGTATATCTTCAACTTCCTGTTATCAAATATATCGGTGAAATTTATGTACAATATTTTACGGAACATAGAAATTTTAATAGTGACACTATTAGTGTCAATTTAAACAGATCCTTGAGATTTGGGAATCTAGTTCCACAATTACTGAATTTCTTGTTGTTATACCTGGAGTATTTTTAAATGGAATAACATTTGTATCAATGAAAATAACAAACCTAACAAAAATGAAGAATTAATGAATATGGAAGTACAAAAGAAGAAGACTTGCATGTTTTAACTTCTTCCGCTATCCGAACATCCACGGACTCCTATTTTGTTTAGATCATTTGTAACTTGATTTTCCCATTGGCTTTTTGGTCTTCCTCCGGGCAGAAGGGTTTTAATTCTATCATTTTTTTAACTCAACTTGTCAGTTGTCTAACTTTTTGGTCCATAAATTGTCCGCATCATTTTTCATTCAAAGGTGTTAAGTTTTTCTTCATCAGTCTTAGTAAATTCATCGTTTCTCCTCCTCCATAGTATGCCCGGTGTCCTGCGTGGATTCTTTGAATGATTCTTTTGCTTTACCGCTTCCATCGACTCAAATCGGGTCCCTTTCAAAGCAGATTTTGGTCACTGTTTCCGGAGTCACAGGGCGACCTGGGTGCGTTCTCGGCCCTCAGTGCTTTTCCGGTTCTCCCTAAAGCGCTTACACCACTCAAAAACACGAGCTCGGGATAGAGAATTGTCCCCATAAGCGTCTTGCAACAATTAAGAGTACTCAGTCGGAGTTTTTTTCAATTTAACGAGAAATTTGATTGATGACTGATGATTGATACGCTTTCGACAACACGAGAAAAAAACACGTTCGTTTCAAACCGCTACTGCTCAAATACTATAATAGTGACGGAAACGTATTTTGGGACGTGCAAAGATAAGATATCTAAATTCATAACGCACTATTCGTGTTTTACCCCACCAGTATAGAGCGCCCTCTAGGCACGCAGTCTCATTATTTAATAGCCAGACCTCGTATTTCCCTATCGCTACATTCTTGTTTAACATCATTTCATGTTATTTTCAACATCATCTTTCCTTAATTTAATTCTAGTCCTCTTTTAATAGCAAAAAGTTTTTCAGTCATATACGAGGTATGATAAAAAATGACGGTATTTTACTTATAAGTAAAGTACCGTCATTTTTTGTAAAATCGAAAATTATCTCCAAGAAAATTTATTTAAAATTTTAGATTATGTTTGAACATGAAGTTTTATTACATTTACAAAAATAGACGATTGCGATCAAAGCCAAACTGCCTAGATCTGGGCCGCTGTGACAAAGGGATTCCCCTTACTATTGAAAATTAAAAACAGGTCAAACAAATGTCCTAAATGCATGAGTGAATCATATTTAATTAGCATCAGAAGAGAATTCCATCAAGATGTAAATAGATCACTCCGAACACATTAGAACAATTTTCCTAACAGAATAAAGGTTTAATTGCATTTTAGAATCATTTTTTAAATACAATATTTAATTTTGATTCGGATGAATTGGTATTTAATGACAAATTTCATATTTTTGCATTGTAATTTGACAACATTTTCAGTCGCCAATAATGAATACATAAGTATTCCTAAGTTCGGAATGTATATTTAAAAGAGTACACTTTGGTGTTTAATTGCCTAAATTCCACAACATAAACGTTGATTTATTTTTGCCAGCCCCTGATAATAACTAATACGATTCAAGTTTAAACAAAATTTGGGCATAAATAGAAACAAGATTCTTAGTTAATAAATTTGTTATACCGATACTTTTGGTAAAAAAGAAGAATTATTGCAGACAACTTCGAATTATTTACCAAGTTTCACAGTATCGCTTTCTCCGGTTCTTCGCTATCTTCATCAAACGAGGAATTTCATGAACTGCTCGGTTTACACGGATCGTTCTGGCAACGCACGATGTTATCGACATTGTTGAACAACTCCGTGTCGAGATAATCTAAGCAATTGCTACCATAAACGTATATCTTTCTCGATGTATCTCTTTTTCTCCCACAATAATTATGTATGTGCTATAGGCAAATCAATAAACGAAAGATTCCTGAGATAAACTGTAAAAACTTTGCTAATTGTATCAATGAAAACTCACTTCCCTAATAAATGTTGATATGTTAGTAAAACTGTGTTGGAAAATTTTGATGTGGGGCCAAAAAAAATGTATTATAAATTAAGCATAACCAAAAACGTAGGAAGAATTTGTATACTAGATTTATTATTACCTTGAGGAGTATAAAGAATATGAAATTCAATTTCCTTTACTTGATTCTGATAGATCAATAATTAGGAAGAGGAGGAGTAATAACAAATGCTGAAGAACATTGCTATGTAGTCAATTTTCTATAACACCAATGCTGCTATTGCCTTCGATGAAACTGCAACTGAAACTTATAATTTATTGAAACGAGTATAGGAAAATGTGTCACGTTAACGTGTATTTGAGTGGCTTAACCGTTTTCAAGAAGATGTAGAAGAGGATTCAGGTTCGGGTCCCCCTTTCACGTCAAAAACGCATGAACGCAACCAAGGTCTGCTTCAAATTTCACGTGGAATGTTTAAGATGCAAAAGTGTATGCAAAACTTTTACTTCAATCCCTACTGTCCGCCAAGAGGTTTCTGAACATGTACAAAATCCTAGTATTAGACCACCCACCTTAACCGCCGGATCTCGCACCGTGTGACTTCTACCTCTTTCTTAAGGTGAAATATACAATGAAAGGAACGATATTTGAGTCTGTTAAAGCTGTGAAAGAAAAAGCGGCGTGCGTTTAGCTATTCTATCCTCCAGAACACATTTTAGATGATCACTGATGCCAATTTAAAATGTAGAAGAGTTAGGTTACTAGAAACGAGAAGCGTCCTGTTTTGTTTATATAGATTCGGATTAATAAGTGACAGGAGACAAATACGTATACGAGGATGAATTGATATCTAGTTAGCCTAGACCAGTTCCATGCATAAACAAAATATTGCGTTACCATAGCAACGAACAATAACTTATTAGAAGTGTCAGTGTAAAGTTTGACGTCAAAAAAGTAAACTAGAGTTACGCAATAAATTAAAAGAAAAAAGATATCCACCGAAATTGTGGAAATCAAAAAATTGGAGTATCGAGCCATCATCAAGTTCTTAAAATTTAAAAGGCTTAAGAGGTAAGCAGATTTACGAAGATGTGCTTAATACCCTTGGTGATCAAAGTCCTTTCTATGTGACCGTGAAAAATTGGACTGCAAGCCTCAAAAGAGGTAAATTTTCCAATGAAGATAATGACCGATTGGGAAGGCCAGTTTCTGTGTCAGTCCCCGAAAATATCGATGCAGTTCATGACATGATTTTATTAGACCTTCGAATTGGGATAAAACGGATATCTGAAGCACTGAATATTTCATACGAACGCTTTCATCATATAGTTCACGTCAATTTGGACATGAGAAAAGTTGTTGCAAAATGGATCCCCAAATGTTTGAATGTTGTCCAAAAGCGTGCAAGGGTAGAAGCATCGCGTTCGATCTGTACTCGATTTAAAAACGATGTAGAAATCTTAAGCCGAATTATTACTATGGATGAGACTTGGGTACATTTCTACGATCCACAAACAAAACAACAATCGATGGAATTGCGATACTCTGGTTCTTCAAGACCTAAGAAATTTCGTGTCCAAAAATCTACTGGAAAAGTTCTTGCTTCAGTTTTTTGGGATTGGCATGGAGTAATCACGATTAATTTTTTGGATAAGGGTAGAACATTAACTGGAGATTACTATTCGACATTATTGACCACTCTACGGGAAAAAATTAAAGAGAAAAGACGCGGAAAGCTATCCAAAGGTGTTTTGTTTTGCAGGACAACGCCCCTGCACACAAATCTCATATTGCCATGCAAAAAATTCGTGATTTAGGGTTTGAATTACTAGAACACCCCCTTATTCACCAGATTTGGCTCCGTCCGACTATCATCTCTTTCCTCAAGTTAAAAAAAACTTTAAAAGGTCGTAAATTTTCTTCCAACGAGGAGGTAATAAAAGCTGTGGAAGTCTGGTTTGCAGAGCAAGAAGAAACATTTTTCTTGAAAGGTCTAGAGACGTTGCAGGTTCGTTGTAATAAATATATCCAATTAATAGGAGAATATGTTGAGTAATAAAATATTTTGACGTTGAAATTTTGTTTGGTTCTATAGTAGGCTAAAAATTTTTCAATATATACTTGAAGTATGTATATTTTGCATCTTTTTCAATGCAATTTTTAAACGTCCGCCGTATCGATTATCTCTAACTTTCAACTAACCACAATCTTAATAATCGCTTTCAAAACTAAAATTTTTTCCATTGCACAAAACTTTGAATAACTGAGAATATACGTATGATTTAACAGATCTACATCTTCACGTTTGTTCATAAAAATGTGTTAAAGGACGTTTCATATAGCGCCATCTTTTATTAAACAACAGAACCTAGGAAACCGTTTAGATCATGGATTCAATAGGTTTCTTCCAACCTGCTAGTCGGGACCGTACTGGGACGGTTATCGGAAGCGGCTATGCACGGTTCTTGTAACAGTACTTGTAATCAATCAAAAAGACCGTCCCGGTAACGGTTCACAAACGATAACAAAGTCGGTTGGAACACAAATAAGAATCGTTCGTATAACGGTAACCGTCCGGTTGGAACACGTAATCTTTATTGCGCAGAATCGTTACCGTACCGATTTTTTGATAAGTTGGAACGAACCTTATATAAACAATATAAACGAGAAGGAATGTCTCACTATTAAGATTCCGATTATTTTCTTTCTCGTTTCAGATACCTCGTTCAACTTGCGCATACTTGGGAATGCGCAAAACCGAACTGGAACCTCGGAAATCAATATAGTTTCCTTCTCTGACTAATCATTGATGTCTCTTCACATATCTGGACGTGGATGGTCAGGTAGACTTTTAGTAGCCAAAGCCTCGCGTTGTAATAACGACTTGTGACAATATTCGTTTTTTTTAATAGAAAACACCAATTGGACATTTTATATTTTGACTATAAATTACAATATGGTCAAAATAGAACAATGAACAATTTTATTCTAATTTATATTAATATCATTTATATCTTAGGCTAAAGATCAGCAGTGTTCCTTAGCTTCTGGGTGATGAGGTATTTCTTGGTATCTTTGCCATATTCCAATCTATGTAGCATATTTTTTTGAATGAATCTGTACCTTTCTCTTTCATAGTTTTTAATGTTTCAGGTGTTGCTCTATCGCATTCCGCAGCTTTTCCATTTTCTAGCCATTTGATCGCTTCTATAACTTCTTCATTGGTTTTTCTATCTTCATTTTCATCGTGGTCTACTCTTTTAGTTAAATCATTTATTCTGTTCATTATTATTCTTTGTTCTCATCAGTGGATACGACTTCAATCTCTCCATTGTTTTTGCCTCTACAATTTTTATACTTTATATATATATTTCGTTTTCCGAAATATTTGATTTTGTAAAACAATTTGTAAAACACTTTCCAGTTTGTTACCAAAGTCCAACTCGTTTTTTTTGTTTCGACTACCATATATTTTACATTTTTTCTATGTCCTCAAATTTTTATTGTTTTGCTGCCATTTTTTTTCCCTTTTTTAATTCTCAATTTATTTGGATCGTCCATCATGGTGTCAGTTTGATAGTTGTGTTTTATATTCCACATAATTTTTTTGCTGCCTAGCTTATCGGAGCTTTGAAAACATTCCACGTTTCTTCCAAATTTCGCGAAAAGGTTTCCAATTGTTTAATAATGTGTATTATCTTTGCTTATTGTTCAGGTACTTCTTCCTCTTTCAATTTATATATACTTATAGCCTTTTTTACTTAATAATACCACCATTGAAGTTGTTGACTCTGTAAAATTCTTATTGTGGACAATTTTTTCAAATGGAGTTTTGAAGGAAGCAAACTTAAAACATGCCCTTTTTGAGTCGCATATCCGATATGCCCTTCCCTTCTTATGTTGCGCGACTCAAATTGAGCAAATCATTGGACTGGCTGCTATATATTCACTCAGACTAAACAGTCTGAGTAAATTCAAAATATTTATTCATCTTTCCTAATTTTGCCTAGACCATAAGCACGTTTCTCCTTTTTTAGAATCATCATTGTACAGCTATCCACTTAGGGATGCAGAGCACCATATTTATCTTAATAGGCTCAATAATGTAAAATGCGAAAAAACTGTACAATCACTTGCCAATTGAAATCTTTTCCTGCATTTCGCAAAAATTAGAGAAATTTGCTGGAAAGTGCCTTATAAGTTATAAACGACTTGTATTCTAATACCAATATTTACTTCTGAAGATTCTACACGCTGGTTCAATATTGATATTGAAGGTAAAAATCAAATCGTTACTTATTGTATTTATTGTGTGTATACTTTACATTTTATTTTATTTGTGTATCTATTTATTTATTTATGTGTTTATTTTTTATTTATTTACAAGCTCATGTCTGAGAATTGTTAACAATTTTTTGACAATAAAGCATTCTTCTTCTTTTTCTATAGTTCCAAATTAACATTGCTACAAGTATTGTCTTTACTTTGGTTATTATTACATTTTCTCCTTGCTCGTGATACTAACAGGAAATAATCAGTACCAATCTCAGCTCCGTGTTTGACGTCCGCGTTCATTTTCTTCACTAATCACTAATAGATCTTTCCTCTCTGCTCTTTACTTTCATTGTGTATTAATTAGTGTTGTTTAACCAAATTTATTAGATTGAAACAAATATGATATGATTCTTGGATTGCTAATTGAGACAAGAAATGGAATCCAGACACAAATCGCTCTCCAAATATGATAAATTGAAATTACGATTGTCAGATGACGGAATCTATTGAAAATTGGTAGATGTGGTTGATTTGACGAAGTTTAACTATTGTTAGAGGTTATTTCTCTGCAGGTAATTTACCAAGTACAGTTAAAGTATTTATCCGCCTATTCGATGCGTTGATTTAGACAGGCTTGGCTCTTCGCGATCTAATAACAACGTTTCAATCAAATGAATCATCATTTTTATCGAAATTCCCACGAAACACATTATTTTAAACGTATTCGCGCCGGACCAATTTGAAAATCATTTGAAGAATCCGCGTTTTACATCACAGTTACCCACGATTTTAATAATAATAATAAATTTACTTCTCTCGTCAATACTTTCTCTATTTAACCTTGTGTTGGTGGAACGTTTTGCCCATTGGTGGAGACGAGGACGGTTTATTTATAGACACAAATGTAACAAATATTGTTATAAATAGTTTTACTAAGGATAATGGCGTTTGTGGAATATTTAAATTAAACAAAAAAGACTGTAAAGACGAAATTACATTGTTTTATTGAACGTACTTATGTTTGGGTTAAAATTACATTTAATTATTTTTATTTCATACCAGATATCATACATATAATGTCCTTGTGTGAATTAAAATATAAAAACAGTTTTCGATCAACTTATCTTAATTAACTTTGTATGTCCTTTTTGATAAATCATCCTGATGTTATATTTTTTATTGTGTTTGTCATTCTTTTCGGCCAACAAAGTTGTTCCCTGCATCATTGAGACAGACATTGAGACATCATTAGTAACTTATGACAGAAAAGGCTTCCACTTATAAACATGAAACTTGTCATGGTGAAACAGTTCATTAACTCACAAGATAGAGGCTTTCATAGCTTTTATCTCGTAATAAATAAATCTGAAAACTATATTCAACTTACAGAAGACTTTCTGCTACAATATATAGGGTACAGCATAAGAGCATCGCAGTCCACTTCCTCTATAGTCACCCGGGCAGGTTTGCAGAAAATTTTGGACATCTAAGAAGAGCCGGGAAAGCGTATGAATGCGGACCTATGTGTCATGAAACAGCTCAACTAGGAGTTCTGGTATACGAATATGATGTCTGATTATTGTTGGTCGTTTTCCAAAGTCTACACATTAGAGAAGAGCTTTAAAATGAGGTTTTTTAGAGCGGCAACAGATGTACAGTGAACTAATGCAGTGTGAAGCAATTGATTTTCATATTTTTCATTATGATTATACCATATGTTTCTGAAGAAACCGACCATAGAATTTCCCATGTTACTATTTAAACTCCATGTTAACTTTGGGTCGCCGGGGGGGCGGTTACCGCCGACCTTTTCAGTCAAACAGTGTCAAGCTATTAATCAGACCAGTTGTTCGACTAAAATAAATTTAATTTCATAGCGTTTAGTAAATTAGTATTAAGAAGAAAAAAAAATTGTTATTTAATATATCAACAATAAAATTAAGGTAGAAAGACTGACCCGTCGACGGGCGACCACCCCCTCCCCCGAGAAGGGCCTGGCCGCGCAGTTAGGCGACCCAAAGTTAACATGAAGTTTAAATGGTAACATGGGAAATCCTATGCCGGTTTCTTCAGAAACATACGGTATATTTTCTTACATTGAAATAATTGTTGACCCAGTTATCAAATTTATTTTGCTTATACTGTTATATTGTGTCAGCTAAATTGTTGTTGATGTCATCAATCAATAACTAGAAATAGAACAAGATGGATGATAACAAGTTTTATTCGGATTAACACAGATAGAAAGGGATTCAATAGAGATACTTAATCCAATGAAGACGTGGTTGATTACCTCTCCCTATATCATGTGGACGCAAGTAGTGAAAGTAATAAAAAGAAGAAGAATGAGCTATTGTCAAATTTACAATTTGTAGATAAGAACATGTGAATAACTGCAGTACTAAATAAATACAAGTTGTTTACTGCGGGAGAAGATGTTATAAATTTGATTTCAGTTGACAAATTATTGTGCATTTTTTCGCATTGTATAGTATTGAGCTTACAACTAATTTTGAAAGTGGAGTAGGTAGATGAAGAACGTGCTCCGCGTTCCTAAGTAGATTTAAATATGATTAAAAAGAAAGAGTCAAATTTCACTAGTTATTGAAAATATCATTTATCCGATAATAAATAATCGGACAACTAATTTATGTTCAGCGGACGAATAGACACAATATCTCAATCAATTTCTGTATCAAAGTGGGAAAGATTAAAAACCTAAAATAGTTGAGATTTTGACGATAACACAAATTAGTTTTTTGTTAAATAATGCTCCCGATGGTTTATTTAATGGTCAAGGTTGTTGTTTTATTTGCGATTGCGGGAGCTTGTCTAATTTGGAAAATCAGCCAGGTAAAATTAAAGGATATTGAAGATTAGGGAACGTTTTTAATTGTGGAACTTGAGAAAACAAAGAATTATGTAATCCGAAGATTTATAGTTACTGAAAAATACCTTAAACAGTAGTTAATTTTTTCATATACAGGTAATTCATTTTGAAGCTCGTCTGCTATATTTTTAGTTGAATCTAGGGAAGACTTAATGACACTAAAAAAACATGGCGATGGAAATCATCAGCGGTCGCTATTGGGATATTAATGAATTGGTAGTACAGAGGTCAGAAATAGCTAAGGAAATGCTTAGAACGTGTGGTAGTGCTGAAATAATACCGGATTTGTGACCAAGTACATTAACGGAAGTTGTGATTACAGGAAGAAGAGATAACAGAAGAAAATTTGACTGTTGTACCGAATAGTTTAAAGAACGTGTCATCCATTTAATACACATTCAATAATTGTAGTTTTGATATAAAGGAAACTTATTATTTCGCCGTCTATGCTTTTGACAAGTATTTAATACTTTATCACTACCATTAAATGAACTGCTATATGTATCACACTGATTTTTATTTGTACTTCATTTGTAGACAATCAGTTAATGGTTAGCAATTATTTACGAGTTAATATAATAGTTATTTAGTCGTAAATCATTGTTTAATCTACATATTTTATAATTAATTTTCGAACATGACACAATATGTTAAAAATACCCAAGTAGTCGCATTGTTTAAGGCAATGTGTTTCTTATATACAGTTATCTACTACTGTTAATTCAAATATTGAAATGCTTTTAAACAGTTAATCACTATTAAAAATCTAAAAATACAGGAAGCTCTGTACTTTTCTAGAAGCTGATTGGATGAATGGGAACATTCCATTAATATTATAATGGGCAGTAATGTTTTCTGCCGTTCTTCAAAGGAGAAAGCAACTACTTTCCTGGCTAATTCCTCGACGAATATTCAATAACATCTTCTATGAAGAGCGTGGTGTTAATCGACCTTTTTATCGGAATAGTTTTGACGTTATCACGTCTCATCAGAGTGGTTAAACAACCCTCAACCCTCAAAGACCCTCGCTATTTGGTACATGTAGTTAAACATTCCCCAGCAAACGCTAAGTAGGGCCATCCTCATTTCCAACTGTGAACCACTGGTCAGGTAGAAATCTAGAGTAAATGATGTGTGTAAAATGTAACAAAATAAAAGATTTCTACTATTCATCTCTGAAATAATTTCGAAAATATTTTCTGCCGTTCTTCAAAGGAGAAAACAACTACTTTGTTGGCTAATACCTCGATGAATAATTAAATCACAACTCCTCTGAAGAGCGTGATGTCAATCGCCTTTTTTGTCGATATTAACATCCCCAATGGCTTGCAATTGCAAAGAGAGGTTGTAATTGCTTTAGATTCAAGCATAAATGCACATACAGGCGTAAAAGGCGTAGCTAACGCCATCTATCAAATGTTTCTACCACTTTTTTTTGTAATAAAACATAGTAAATCAAAATCTATAAATTTTCTATAATCTTCGAATACTGTTATTAAAAAATAATAAGCAGTTAAGTACAATTACTTTGCAAGTAAGATTTATATTAAAAAATCGTAGTTAGTTGCACGTAGTGTCAGTAAATTTTCTCAATTGTCTAAGAAAATCACTCAAATTGTATTATACTTTGAATTCACACAGACTGGTTTTAGCCACCATATGTTTCCATATGGTAATTTAAAAAAAATTTACAGTGTACTTGAAGACACGGTTTCCTCTATCACCATCAACTTCCCGTTGAGGTTGAGGTGGTAAATACCCCTTTGTCTCCGGACCATAGTAAGGAAGTTTGGTCGCGATGGGTGGAAGTGTGTAGCGAAAATGTGAAAACATATATTTCTTTCCTTTTCTAACGCATGAGTACTTCATGAAAGATCTCAAATTTTTTGGATTGATCTGGAAAGTACTAAGATGAATAAAATTTATTATGGTCGATTTAGAATGTTCGAAAACGTTCTGAAAATTTCCCGAATGTTCTGGGAAGTTCCTAAATGAGAACAATTCATTATAATCGATTTAGAATGTTCTAGAAATATCTAGAATGATTCTAAAATGAGTGTAATTTATTAATAAAAAATGATCCAAAAATGTTTGGATTGATCTGGAAAGTTTCAAAATGTGTTATTATTGATCTAAAAGAACCAAATCGGTGGGATATACATCTCAATACTCTAGACTCTAGAGTGTTCTAGTACTGGAAATTTCGGTGTCTGATGTTCACTACAGAGACTTCTTTAAAAGATTAAAAATTCCGACTCTTCCTTCCTTATTCATCTTTGAATCCGTTTGTCTAATTCCTAAGCACGCTTCTCCGATTTCAGAAAGATCTTTGAACGGCATTCCCAGCTCAGAATAAATTAAGTGCTCAATATTTTACAATGAAAAAAAATGCAAAATCACTTGCCAATTGAAAGTGTCTTTTTCCGGACTTATATACTAATTATTACCTATTACTATCACCTACAATTTTGTTACTCATTATAGTTTTCTTCTGTATATTAAAATTTATTTTATTTTTATCTTTATTTAGATTTTTATGTTTGTTTTTTTAGTTGTTACAAGCTTTTGTCTAAAACTTGTAAGAATTTTTTGATAATAAGCATTAAATTAAGTGAAGATAATTACTAGAATTTTTTATCCCATGTTAATTATGTATATGCTTTCACTTAACTACATTATTTAAACATCAAAATTAAAGTGAATTCAGATTTTTAAGTATGTCCAAATTGAATAATAAAAGTTTTTAGATAATTACATTACATACAAATTATTGCTAAATTGTTGAAATAAGTTATATAATACTCACAACAACGTCAGTCATAATTAAATGATCATTAATAACGTTCTAAAAAATTGTGTCGTATTTTAATTATTCATCGATATTGGAAGATGTTGATCCAAAATTAGAAATCTGATCTCAAACAATAATTAAAAATCATTTAGTGTCAATAAATATTTGAATCAGAAAATATTGATGATACATAAAGAGAAGTTTAACTCCACATATCCTTTATTATACTAACATCTAGAGCAGGGAAAATTATTTATGAGAAACTACTAAATGGAAAAACTTTCATCGTATTTTCAGATTCTTGGAGTTAGAAGAATTAAAATTTCTAGGCTTTATTGGCAAATAGCTAATTATTGAAAAAATCTTATGATTCGGCTATGAAATCTTTAATACTCAGGTCTTTTGGCCACTCCAAACCTTTTTCTATACACTTATAGTTATAAAAAACCGAAAACTATAATTTAATAATAATATTTAAAATGACCGAACTAACTTAAGCATTAGAAATTTAGTTTTATTACTCTCTCATCCATAAAAAAACACCATTAATGTGCTCGCGAGTGAGTCTTTTTGATAAGGTTTAAGTGAGTATAAACCCACGTGAACAAAACGGTAGAATAACTTTGGAGAGAAGATATTTTGATGAAAATATTTCCTACATGTCACAATTTGTGAAGTAATACTACAATCTTGAGACAGATTTTTGCAGTATTTTAGCCGTGTAAATTTACTTGACATTTGTCGACATGTTCACCAATGACCCTTTCATCCAAGCCTATTAAAATCCATTTATTTGTTACAAAGTATGGATTTGAGGTCTCGTATACACTGCGACCCAAAGGATCTGTTTACCAATGACCCAATGTTTACAGCTGATCCATCAATCCCACTCCTTGTAAAAAGTCTAGAATGTGGGATGACTTAGATTTCGTACGCTCCCAGGTGTAGTGCTTTGGAGTTTCTTAGTTTCACTTCGAGAGAATCCGGATAGAGGTTTCGTCCTCTGATCAACAAAACCTGCACGACGCATTATCTGCTAGGTCTAGCGTCTTCAGGTGTTTGTTGAGGCAACAGTGCCTCGTTAGAACTACTGTTAGTATTCGTAGATTTTTTTTACGTAAGCTAATTCAGCAGATCTTCTCTGGTTATAGATTCCCAGAAGAGTCTTTGCCTGGTTCAGCCCTTGTAGGTTGTCCCAATAATTTTGTAGCTGATATCACAGAAGGGATCAGATCCCATGAAGGGCTTATCAGCTTATCAGCTATATCATACCCCTTCGCTCCGGCGTATCCCGGAATCCATTATAGGTTAATTTTATTTTCCTTGCCTAGCCCATTTAATTTTTCTAGCCAGTCCCAAACGAATTTGGAATTTTATTGGAGCTGTCTGACTACCAGACAGAAAGATGATCTCCTGTTTGCGATAGATCATCTCTAGATTGAACCGAACACTTTTTTCAATTGCTTAAATTTCTGCTTGAAAAATGCTTGGTGCGCTGCCAGACTTTCAGAGTATTTGGTCCTGGTCCTGTACACTCCAGTTCCATCTGTAAGGTATGCTTCACTAAGTACCTACACTTTTACTTCAACTGAACTCAAATTATTGAATTATCTATAACTGGCAATTATCCAGGCTAAACTAAATGGGGGTCCATTAAATTTATAACCATAGATATTTTGAGAAACAATTATTCTTTAAGTTAATCCCAAGATTTCAGAAATAAAATAAGTTGTCCCATATGACGATTTATTCTTTTGAAATGTATGTCTCTTTTATAATTTTCTCTAATCAGTTATACATTACACAAGTGGGAAAATAAAGCTAAAAGTCTTGAAAGAAATTCAAAAATCTATTATACACGTCACACTTAAAATCATCCAGTTGTTATAACTAAGTTATTGTAAACGCTATTCTGGCTGCTCCACGTTGAGTATTTAGTTTAAATTATCCTACTAATAAATAGTTTACAATTTATAACTCTGATATGAAAAAGAATTATAAGAAAAACTAATTGAGTTTTAATCACACCATGTATAATATATATATATATATATATATATATATATATATATATATATATATATATATATATATATTATACTAGAGATTAATACTGTAATTATATTAATAGCACAAAAAATGAAAGAAATATTGGAAGTCAATACCATACTTAATTAATTAGCTACACTGTTATTACTTAAACTCGTAAGTTAAGTAGTGGTTGATGCAGTTATTTTGAAGAGCCATAAAACGGAAACTATTAAGCCTAGACTAACTCTTTTCGTTTCAAATTTAAAAAAATCAAATTTACTTTTAATGATAGTCGTAGTTGTACAACAGTCATAAAAAACTCTCCTTCGGCATTAGAAACCACCAAACATGAAACATTGCAATATTACATTAAAAAGTATAACTGTCAATTATTATGGAAACAAAGAATGGAGAAAATGTCTAACCAGGAAAGGGAAACCAAAAGATCAGAGTGGTTGACATCTACGCTAATTTTAGACAGATTTTTACTTTTTTCTTCTCTCTATATTGTCAACAATGCATTTTGACACTGTTTTCAAGGACGTAAGTAACAATTACCGGGAACTTATCGATTCTTCTTGACGACATTATTTACAGAGTTTGAAAAATGTTTTTCCCATAAAGGCTCATTAACTTAGCATCTTTGGGTGGTAATATTTTATGCTACATAAAATAAAAAGAATTTGGAGAGAAGTTTTCTCGTGTTTCCTCAATAAATCCATAATTTCTCCATCTCTAACCAAGTTATATTGTATGAAATTCCATTTGCAACTTCCATCTATCGTTGATGTTCTCCGCTACGTAACACTCTATAGCTAAGGTCGTTTCATAAATTTGACTTTGCGTTTGCCGTTGCCGTTCAAGGGTGACGTTTGACGTTTGACGTTCGTAGCAAATTCTATACCCTATTAATAAACGTGACGTTGCTGCAGTTAACCTAAAAATGTTGTTATTCTTTTTGACGTGTGTCCTGTTTTTTGTTTTCGTGATATTTTTGTTTGTAATCCGATATTTATGGAAAATAACGAACTCGATAGATAATGTAATAAATATCATATCTAATTGGCAGTATTCGTGATTTTCTTATTCAAATCAGATTTTTTTGTTATTTATAAAATATGATTAAAGTAAGTTTGATGCCAGAAGCTACGCATTTTATAATTATAACATAATTTTTAACACTGATGGATGATCAGATTTAACAACAGATTTAAATCAACGAATCCTGCTTACTGGGCCAGTAGAATAGAGTACAGATTTTTTTTTAGTAGTACCTAACCTAACCTAACCTACCCTAACCTTACTTAAGCTAACCTAACCTAACCTTACCACCGTTTGTTTTCTATCCATAATATTTTACTTACTTAGTATTTTGCCATTGAAACGTTTAAGTATATCAGCCATTATTTTATTTTTTACGAGGGGGTATCGAAGAAACATCTACATGCAACGAAATTAGAACTAATTCTGAAATTTTGTGGTTGTCACGTGCCAAGCAGTTGCGTAAACTGAACGAATTTTCTTAAATTTAGTGACTTTTATCACATTATCCATTACGAGTTGGGGATTTAACGGCAAACACAAAATACTTACAGTTTCTATCACTAACAGAATTTATAGGCAAATTCATTAATGAATTTTCCCGAATTTTCCCCTTGCTGTAAATTTTTATTGTATCTTTTTCGGAATCTTCTCCTTTATGTGGAAACTTATCGGAATAAGACAGAAAATTTTTTTCTATTTTCTCACCAGAGGTGTACCCTTTGAAATGTTGAATTTTGTTTCAGAAATACAAATTTAATGTTTAATATTTCGCCTTGTACGATCACGAAAAAGCAGTTCTACCTTTTCTAAAATTTCGATTTTTCTACATTACAAGCTTCTCATTCCAAAACTGTAGATACCGTGAATGTTTAAGGAACAATTTTGCTTCAAGTTTCACCCTGTATAATTCCCTCACAAATACTCTTTCTGACGCGCGTTTCAGTCTCTGAAGACGATAACTTGGTTATCGAAACACGCGTCAGACAGTGTACCTAATTATAAGTTATGATGTAGTGGTGGTGAATATCACCAACAAAATTTTTTAGTTTTTTACCAAAAAATTGAAAATAAAAGGGTATTATTGTGAAGGTATTTAAAAAATCATAAGATACCATGTATTTTTCGCTGGAAATTTCGACTATTACATAGAGTTATTAGAGAACTTGAAGGGAAACAACCCCATTTGAAGAAAGAGCCGTTTAATCAAGACATCTACAGTATTCTCCATATCTATCCCTTCGCATCATGAAGAAGATGTTCACTGGACTGAAATTTTGCGACTATGAAGAGGTTATCCCGATACTGAACCATATATTGAGTCCAAAGACAATAAAAATAATATAAAAAAATTGTATGACCTCTATAATCGTTATATCTCCCTTAAAAGCAACTGTATTGAAAAATAAATTTTTCAGCCCACGCATTATGTATAGTTTTTAACTAATTCCTAGATTCGGTTAGAAAGACTTAGGTATACCTTTTCCGCAGTTTTTAAATGCACAGTCCAACTTTAGATTTGTAATTTGTAATTCATATTGAAACGTGCCCATTTTACTCATTCTATTTATTACGCAAGCCGCTGATTCATACAAAACTATCAAATATAAATCAACTAAAAGAATTTTAATTCAATTACAAACCTACCCAAAATATTCTTAGAATGAACTTGTACCGATTTTCTGTTTCATAATGTTAGAACCGAAAGTAGGTTTAAAAAAAAATTAAAGATGTAGATAATTTTTGTGAAGGTAGAATCATAATAAAAGCAATGATTGAAGATAGTACCAAGGTGGGTGGTTACGAGATATTGTCAAGAGGTATTGTCCTAAGCAAATGGGAGTTACCATAACTGTCGCAAACAATTCAAACGCGCTTATAGAAAGTGTTACATGCCGAAGGAAATGCACTTTTTTGTTTATTTTCATTTGAATATTATTTTTAATGTAGA
This sequence comes from Diorhabda carinulata, assembly GCF_026250575.1. Taxonomy (NCBI): domain Eukaryota; kingdom Metazoa; phylum Arthropoda; class Insecta; order Coleoptera; family Chrysomelidae; genus Diorhabda; species Diorhabda carinulata. The sequence goes on from NC_079472.1 coordinate 18,515,427, forward strand.
TGAATATCTGAAATGTTTTATTGCGTGATTATTGATAGATTTAAATATATGCCCGTTTATAAATTCACATACAAATCGATTAATTATCACTGGTCGACCAAAAAAATTTTTTTGTAGTAACACAAGAATGAAAAGCATATTGTAATAAAATATACAAATACGATAATATGAAAAAAATAATTGTAACACGTAAGGTTTTTATGTTACATTTATAGAACCATATTCATTTGGTAAAATATTTAATAATTATTAAAAAAATAATCTAATAAACATGCCTCACATCTATTAAAAACAAAAATAAACACTTTAAATATCAATTAGCTATACTTTTTCCTTTTATGAGGGGTTGCACTTTCTCTTTTTAGAAACCTACAGTAATCACCCATCATGGCCGAATTCCATCGTCCTTGATATCGAATTTACATTGTTCTAATATCTTGGTGGAACCTTTCACCCTGCTCATCACTAACAGCCACCAAATTTTAGGGAAAAAATGTCAGATGGGAATGGAGGAGATGAATTTGTAGGCGTCTAGAAGTTCATCAACTAACTGTTGGTAGTTTGGATCCATATTGTTGCTTACTACACTAACAAATACCTTCCATGCTCTAAGTTCCTGTCTGGTGAGCATTTTTGCAAAATTGTCATCGTCCAGCAATTTTTTTTTATTTGTGGCCCAATAATTCCTTTCATTTGACATCACTCAACTTCTCTAAGGTATTTGAATCCATCACCCTCTTTATCCATAACTACAAAGTTTTTCATTTTCCAAGTTTAATGTGAAGGAGGGACAGAAAGACATTTTTGGAATGTACAAGGGGTATAATCTTAACATTTTAAAATCCTGTTTGAAACTCACTTCTTGCTTGCCAATTTTTTACATAGTGTTGATCTACTGCCCGACACTTCTCTAAGGTATTTGAATCCATCACCCTCTTTATCCATAACTACAAAGTTTTTCATTTTCCAAGTTTAATGTGAAGGAGGGACAGAAAGACATTTTTGGAATGTACAAGGGGTATAATCTTAACATTTTAAAATCCTGTTTGAAACTCACTTCTTGCTTGCCAATTTTTTTACATAGTGTTGATCTACTGCCCGACACTTCTCTAAGGTATTTGAATCCATCACCCTCTTTATCCATAACTACAAAGTTTTTCATTAATCCAAGTTTAATGTGAAGGAGGGACAGAAAGACATTTACAAGGGGTATAATCTTAACATTTTAAGATCCTGTTTCAAACTCACTTCTTGCTTGCCAATTTTTTACATAGTGTTGATCTACTGCCCGACACTTCTCTAAGGTATTTGAATCCATCACCCTCTTTATCCATAACTACAAAGTTTTTCATTAATCCAAGTTTAATGTGAAGGAGGGGCAGAAAGACATTTACAAGGGGTATAATCTCAACATTTTAAGATCCTGTTTCAAACTCACTTCTTGCTTGCCAATTTTTTTACATAGTGTTGATCTACTGCCCGACACTTCTCTAAGGTATTTGAATCCATCACCCTCTTTATCCATAACTACAAAGTTTTTCATTAATCCAAGTTTAATGTGAAGGAGGGACAGAAAGACATTTACAAGGGGTATAATCTTAACATTTTAAGATCCTGTTTCAAACTCACTTCTTGCTTGCCAATTTTTTACATAGTGTTGATCTACTGCCCGACACTTCTCTAAGGTATTTGAATCCATCACCCTCTTTATCCATAACTACAAAGTTTTTCATTAATCCAAGTTTAATGTGAAGGAGGGGCAGAAAGACATTTACAAGGGGTATAATCTTAACATTTTAAGATCCTGTTTCAAACTCACTTCTTGCTTGCCAATTTTTTTACATAGTGTTGATCTACTGCCCGACACTTCTCTAAGGTATTTGAATCCATCACCCTCTTTATCCATAACTACAAAGTTTTTCATTAATCCAAGTTTAATGTGAAGGAGGGGCAGAAAGACATTTACAAGGGGTATAATCTCAACATTTTAAGATCCTGTTTCAAACTCACTTCTTGCTTGCCAATTTTTTTACATAGTGTTGATCTACTGCCCGACACTTCTCTAAGGTATTTGAATCCATCACCCTCTTTATCCATAACTACAAAGTTTTTCATTAATCCAAGTTTAATGTGAAGGAGGGGCAGAAAGACATTTACAAGGGGTATAATCTTAACATTTTAAGATCCTGTTTCAAACTCACTTCTTGCTTGCCAATTTTTTTACATAGTGTTGATCTACTGCCCGACACTTCTCTAAGGTATTTGAATCCATCACCCTCTTTATCCATAACTACAAAGTTTTTCATTAATCCAAGTTTAATGTGAAGGAGGGGCAGAAAGACATTTACAAGGGGTATAATCTCAACATTTTAAGATCCTGTTTCAAACTCACTTCTTGCTTGCCAATTTTTTTACATAGTGTTGATCTACTGCCCGACACTTCTCTAAGGTATTTGAATCCATCACCCTCTTTATCCATAACTACAAAGTTTTTCATTAATCCAAGTTTAATGTGAAGGAGGGACAGAAAGACATTTACAAGGGGTATAATCTTAACATTTTAAGATCCTGTTTCAAACTCACTTCTTGCTTGCCAATTTTTTACATAGTGTTGATCTACTGCCCGACACTTCTCTAAGGTATTTGAATCCATCACCCTCTTTATCCATAACTACAAAGTTTTTCATTAATCCAAGTTTAATGTGAAGGAGGGGCAGAAAGACATTTACAAGGGGTATAATCTTAACATTTTAAGATCCTGTTTCAAACTCACTTCTTGCTTGCCAATTTTTTTACATAGTGTTGATCTACTGCCCGACACTTCTCTAAGGTATTTGAATCCATCACCCTCTTTATCCATAACTACAAAGTTTTTCATTAATCCAAGTTTAATGTGAAGGAGGGGCAGAAAGACATTTACAAGGGGTATAATCTTAACATTTTAAGATCCTGTTTGAAACTCACTTCTTGCTTGCCAATTTTTTTACATAGTGTTGATCTACTGCCCGACACTTCTCTAAGGTATTTGAATCCATCACCCTCTTTATCCATAACTACAAAGTTTTTCATTAATCCAAGTTTAATGTGAAGGAGGGACAGAAAGACATTTACAAGGGGTATAATCTTAACATTTTAAGATCCTGTTTCAAACTCACTTCTTGCTTGCCAATTTTTTACATAGTGTTGATCTACTGCCCGACACTTCTCTAAGGTATTTGAATCCATCACCCTCTTTATCCATAACTACAAAGTTTTTCATTTTCCAAGTTTAATGTGAAGGAGGGACAGAAAGACATTTTTGGAATGTACAAGGGGTATAATCTTAACATTTTAAAATCCTGTTTGAAACTCACTTCTTGCTTGCCAATTTTTTTACATAGTGTTGATCTACTGCCCGACACTTCTCTAAGGTATTTGAATCCATCACCCTCTTTATCCATAACTACAAAGTTTTTCATTAATCCAAGTTTAATGTGAAGGAGGGACAGAAAGACATTTACAAGGGGTATAATCTTAACATTTTAAGATCCTGTTTCAAACTCACTTCTTGCTTGCCAATTTTTTACATAGTGTTGATCTACTGCCCGACACTTCTCTAAGGTATTTGAATCCATCACCCTCTTTATCCATAACTACAAAGTTTTTCATTAATCCAAGTTTAATGTGAAGGAGGGGCAGAAAGACATTTACAAGGGGTATAATCTTAACATTTTAAGATCCTGTTTCAAACTCACTTCTTGCTTGCCAATTTTTTTACATAGTGTTGATCTACTGCCCGACACTTCTCTAAGGTATTTGAATCCATCACCCTCTTTATCCATAACTACAAAGTTTTTCATTAATCCAAGTTTAATGTGAAGGAGGGGCAGAAAGACATTTACAAGGGGTATAATCTTAACATTTTAAGATCCTGTTTGAAACTGCCCGACTGCCCCATAGACAAAGAAAATACCAATACCAATTCAGGTCCCCACATATCTGCCACTTTTACTTTTTGTAGTTAATTTTGTCTAAAAGTAAGCGAATATTTTCATAAGTTTCTTTCATCTTCACAGAACGAGCAACTGGTATAGACGGGTTTGAATTTCCATTGTGTAATAACACATGTAATATTTAGACGCAGTAAAAAAATAGTCGTCAATCACTTATTACATACAAAGTAAAGTTATAAACAGAATTAATTAAAAAAAGGAGTAACAATTTTATTGAATAGGAAGCAAATTTTTGATATATTTTGCGCACAGAACCTGAGACTGGCGAATGTATCGAACCAGAGCTGGGAATCGGAAATAATTCTCACCCTGTCCGATCCCGCACCGATCCGTTCTTTGGAGCAAAATCGGACCGGAGTCGGATCGAAGTGGTGTATAACAAGTGTGTCTCGCCCATTATACGTTATCCTCGTTATCTTCATGATAAATGGTTAATTAATACAATGACAGTTCTTCTAATATTGCACAACAACTTTTATTGAGGCGTTTACATTGTACACATGAGACAGGTACCATTCGATTGTTCATAAATACATAAAAATTTAAAGGATTTTCTTTTCATTTGCTTTTACCAACAATTCAGTGTTCGTGAGAGTATAATGACTCATTAATTATAGTAGTGAATTATAAATTTGTTACAATACCGTACGACACACGATCCTTAATTCAATTTTGATTGATTGACTGGTAAATAGGAATCCTCCATTCACGCAATGGCTTTCGGTTCAAAGACATAAATAAGGTGTGGGATAATTGATAATAGAACATGAAAATACAACATGCTTTCATGAATAATCAATTATAAAGATATTTAAAAGTTTTAAAGTATCGATAATGCTCGTTTTATGTAATTGTTCGTTTATTTAAACCTTATTTGCTTAATAATTAATTGCTTCTGTCAAATTCTTAAAGGAACGAACGTACAATAAGAGATACAAACAAAATGCGAAGACTTCGATTCACTTCTTATTTGATTCAGTTGAATGAAAAGATTTATAAATGAAGATAAAATCCTGCCTTATTTAAACGTTTAGAAAAAAAATTGTAGTGAAAATATTGTTTTTATAAAATTGGGGTATACAAGACTCTACATATCATTTTCTGCTTTGTCGTTCTCTGCCATGCCCATCGTCTTAAGGTGGTATTTGACGGGGTATTGACTTGCCAGAAACCTACCACAGGTTTCATGTCGTTTCTGATCATCACGAGAAGTTCTTCAGACCTCTTAGCTGATAAGGCTATGAATCTTTTAGATTGTCTTAGACCTGGAGTGTTTCTACAATGAGACTCCATGCGATTCTCAACCATTCGTTCAGTTCGTTATTGATCTGGCATCTCGTGAGGCTAAAGTAGGGCTCTGGTCCAAGGTCGGAGTCGTTGCTCCTTTTTTGGCGTGGCTGTCTTCTTCCTCATTTTCTGGTATACCCTGGTGGCATGCAAGCTCCATGGATGGATATTCAAGGCCACTTGATCATCAGAAAGAATGTAGAATGTATATGTACTTTTTAGAGAGACTTACATCCAAACACTCTGGGCATATTTGTTTATCACTAGCAACTCTGCGTGTAAAATTGCGAGTGATGTTCCTTGAGGTATAGAGAGCTTGTATTTTGGTACAGATATGTCCCAAGTAAGTAAAAGTTAGTTTTTAATGTAATATAAATGTAAATATGAAAAATAATAAAAATTCAATTTTCGTATGTAGCAATTATGAAATCTACAAGAAGTACATTTGTCTAGCTTCTTCTGATTTTAGAAATTACGGAAAATGCATCAAACAAAACGTAGGAATAAACGAATTTAGAAATGTAGGAAACAGATTCGACAGTTTAGTGGTTCAATATACAAAAAGCGAACATAAGTTTCTTTGCCCAAAATGTACGAAATATCCAATCGCAACCCTTTTGTTTTCACGAATTAAATATAAACGCAATTCTTCGATTTTGTAACATGCCTTTCGGCTTATTACGTTTTTCTTCAAACGTTTTGAATATTACTTTGTTCACGTATTGTGGCACAGTAGTCACTTCTGATTTATATATTCGAATATCCGAGTTTCCAAAGTAAATTATAGTGAATTCGTGTTGATATTTTTTATATTCGCTGTTCTACAACTGTCAGGTTGGAGTTTCAACCATAACAAAGATCCGACCGCTGCATCACAAATTCAACTCACACCAATAACTGGGAATTCAGTTGAGGGCTGCCACCATCCTATATTTCTACAGATAAGTGGCAGTCTTATCTTAATATATAGAAATCTAAGTTGGTTTAATTTGTTTGTAGTTTTTTGTATACGCTGATGTTAATTTATAATTTTTTCAATAATTTTATTAGTAGCTGAAACTTTTTTATTGTTCGCAGAAAATTATTTTAATTTGGATAATCGTGTCCTGGGATAATTGTAATTTGTTTAATTTTCATTATTAATTTAATTTATAAGGCATTTTCAGCTTTTCATTATCAACGTCATTCGTTAAAAAACTTAATATTAATTAATATTAATTGTTCACCCCATCTGAATACCAGTTATTAATATACTTTAACTGAGGCTAAATACCACTTACAGAGGAGGAAGAGTCGGTTAGTAAGGTTATAATTTTCATCGTCCAAAGAGACCTTTAATGATGTCAATCCACATGATTTAGAGCTACGGTTTGAACAACAACGCATGCTTAAATTAGAAACTGAGTTGTAAAGTTGATGATTATTTCTTCGATATAATCAATGAATGAAACACAAAATAAGTTGGCTAGTATAATAATTTCTCTATTGCATCGATAGATATTCCGTAAAATTGTGAGAGAAACGAAAATAAAAAGTTTTCTTGAAGGTAACGTAGTTAAGATAAATAACCAACAATAAATTTTAATTGGGTTCTTCCAAATATAACAATTCACGAGAATTGATGCAAGATTAATTTTTCTTTTAGAATACCGTGATGTGGATATAGGATTTGATTATATATGTTGTTAAAATTTCAAGGATTGTTGTATCTAGTTAACGTTATAATTGGTTTGGATCTTAATTTTTCTATCCCCGCCTAACGCGACCTTAAGGCATTTCTGTATAAGGCAAAAGTCATAATTTAGTAGATTACATCTTGTCAATGTCTGCAAGTGCATATTATGCAAAACATCTCTGGTTTTAGCTGCACCTAACTTAATTGGAAAGCGTTTTGTTCTTAGATTCTTACAAAGATTTTACTAAATAATTTATTATAGATATTAGATTAGAAACAGTTTGAACTTCGGTCATTATCGTAAAAATTTAAGTCATGAAGATCTAGGAATATATAGAAACTGTTGAATTAATGAATTGAATCAATGTGGGTGAGAACTTGAAGCGTACCATATTTAAAATACATTCTGAATAGGTAGATACTTATGCTGTAGCAGATATTTTTGAATCCTAAGGATAGATTTTTCACATAGGAGTAAACATGATTACAGATTTGCTCTAAATTACTGATATAACTATTTGATCAATTAAATAGAAGAATTGGTGGTATGATATTGTTATATATTGATATATATGCTGGTTATCAAAACGAGCATCCAATTGTGTAATTGTGAGTGTTGGTGTAGTGATAGTAGTAAACAGCCAACCAAGAAATTGTGGATTTTTCGAAATTAATTTTTCCTATCCACGCCAAAATTACACTCTTGGATACAGTTTGGAAGGAAAATTATGATATTAGTATTAGGAGTACTCAGAAACTCTTGAACAATATAAGAAATGACTGAAAAAGCATAGAACAAGATCAAAAAGAGGTGAACTTCACTGAAGACAAGGAGATAATATTAACTTGAGGAAACTACTCACATTACTAAGTTTGATCATGTTGATAAGCATATTTTTGATGCTTGAGCTAGCCGGCTATGAAGAAAAATCATATACACTACACAGGCCGAAAGTTGAAATCTCCTCCAGACTTACAGGGAGTAAATTTTAAGCTTTTGTCCCTACTACTAGGGACGAAAGTACGTACTTTCGACCGGCTATGGAAAAAAAAGTGTACACTACACGAGCCGAAAGTTGAAATCGTGGTCCTATGCCATAATACCCTTGTAGTGTAATATACTATTAGGCTTTTCCATATAGTAAAGATTAGTAATTAGTAGCCTTAGTGTTAGTAATTAAAGAAGAAAAATGCCTTTTACAAAAAAAATCAAAAATTATTTGAGAAGAAGGAAAATAGATGCATTGTTCTTTAGAGAAAAATTTTATACAAGAAACAAAATTCTTGTCGCGGTTCGAGATGATAAAGTTTATCTTGAACTCAGTTGAAACACACTATGGAAACTTTGGTAATTATCTAGATTAGGTTACACCCCTCCGATTTGGTTGAAATTTTAGTATGTTATAGAGAAAATTATTTATACATCATAGTTTAGCTTCGCATGTCTAGCCTAAACTAACCTAACCTAACCTAATCTAACCACTAATTTTAACTAAGAATATTGATTGACTATCAATCAATAAACAGCAATACACAAAAATTCATAGAATTTTATCCTTTTCATGGTCAAAAACGAATAATATATATATATATATATATATATATATATATATATATATATATATATATATATATATATATATATATATATATATATATATATATATATATTAATCTGGTTTAAAACGTTCTTCGCCGTCTTCCGATTTCCAGTTTCCATTTTTCTCGATCTTAACTGATTCACCCTAATGTCTTCCGTAATCGTATGTTGCACTTTCATGATCTCCCTGATTCTGTCGTTTCTTATTTTTTCCAGTCTTGATATTCCTGCCGCGCGTCTCCAATAATCCATTTCTGTGGTTCAAGCATTTTGACTGTTTTTTCTTTTAGAGGCCAGACTTCGCTACTATATGTTGTTATACTTTTTATTATGCTATTGTATATTCGATGTTTGTTTTCCTTGGATATTTGTTTGTCCCACAATACACTATTTAGTTGTCTTATTGCTTGTCTTCCTTGGTTATTTCTTTGTGTTATTGCTTCATCTAATCTTCCATCATTAGTGATGATCATGCCTAGATATTTTGTATAATAACTTATTTTTTGTTGTGTTTATCATATATTTTTGAAGCATCGACTACTGTTCTTCATTTCTTTCTGTCCTGCTTCTATTTGTTCCAATCACGTGCTCCTAGATTCTGCATATCTTGTACAATCGGATATTCCCATCTATTTTTTTGTCTATCTCTTTTCGTTGTTTCAATTTTTCACTGGTCCATGAATTTTCCTAATTATTCTCTTCTTATATATCCTTAGTTGTTCTTTATCTATATTTGTTAGTTTCATTGTTTCAGCGGCGTATGGAACTACTGGTTTTATCGCAGTCTTGTAGACTTTCAATTTGGCTGCTCGGCTAATTCTTTTGCTTTGCATTATAGTTTTGTACTTATTACATGCTCTATATCCCGCATGAATTCTTTGTCTTGTCTCATTCTTTGTATCATTTTTGTTGCTTATCATTGTTCCTAAGTAATTAAAGGTATCGACTACATCAAAGATGAGGTCACTTATCTTCATATTTTCTTGTTTTTGAATTACCTTCTTTCTTTCAATTTCCATATATTTTGTCTTTTTCTGATTTATTTTTAATCTTCTTTTCCCTACTTCTCTCACAATTCTTTCTAATGTGTCTTAAGGACTTTTTTGGTTTCTTGCTATTATTATTGTTAAATTGTTGTTGTTTCGATTTATTAATGAGATAAAGGAAATCGACAAGACTGACGAGACGGAACAAAACGTTTGGAGCCCTAGGAGGACTATTAATATATAACAAAAAGTTATACCACCAAGGGTGCTGTATAGCAGTGAGTGTTGGATCATGATCAAAAAAGAAGAAAACAAAATAAACATATGGGAGAGAAAGGTACTTAGGAGGATTTTCGGAGAAGTACGAGAGCAAAAAAAGTGGAGAAGAATAACGTACGCAGAGATCAAAGTACTGAATGTTCGAACTGATAAAAACGAACCTGTATTAATAAGTGATGTTTTAAAATGGGGCCTATTAAATTGTTCTTTGGAAAATTGGAAAAACTTGCTTGAAGAAGAGTTGGAGAGAAAAACCTCAGTGGGAAAGAACTTGTAAATTAGTGAGAAATAACCTCGATTATTTATTAAATCAGGTTAAAAATAATAAAAAGGAGTGATTATATTTTGATTACAAACATTTCAATAGTTGGTTTAAAAATATTGAACAAGTATTGAATTCGTTATCGTTTCCGATGTATTTTTTTAAATGGAACTTATTATAGAGTATTAATTGGTTTTCCGGACGTTAAACCAGAATATTGTACCATTTGGATTGGTACAAAAGGTGCTCGTACACCGTGTCATTTAGATTGTTATGGTTTTAACTTAGTGCATCAAATTTACGGAAAGTAAGTACTAAATTGGTTGTTTTTTTTTTAACTCAAAGTGCTTCTAGAAAATTATGGGTTTTATTTCCACTAGAAGAAAATTTACTACATTCTAGAATACCATAGGAAGAGTCAAGTATTTATTCGAAGATGAATGTTTTTAGTATGAATTTCAATGATTTCAAAGATAAATTTCGAGGTTATTCTTCTTTTTTATCTATTCTGATTTTTGTATGTAAGATACAACAGTTATAAATTTTCTAGTGTGCTGTTGAGTGTTCAAAAAGATTAGTAACAATAAAAAAAGAAGATTTCTGTCAATAAATAATCGAAGTATTAGAATCGAGTTGGGTGAGAAGATTCTTGTTGTGTGAATGAACTCAAGGTATAACTTGAAATAGTTATTTGTATGCCAAGGACTGAAAGTGCTACCAACAAAGTAGTATTTCAGCCGCGGCGTACACAACATTTTTTAGTCGACGCATAAGAATGTAACAAGAATTCTCTGGTTTTTGTTTTTTTGCAGTATACCCTTTGTTTTGTTTCTTCAGGAAATTGATGAGTTTTGGATATTTGTTAATGTGAACATCTTGTTTTATTACGAGAGTACTTTTAATCATCGAGAATGTAGACCATAAAGTAGAAGTTTTCCAGATTTTAGATTTTTCTGAAAAATAAGCAAGCACTACGTTTTCCGTTGGGTTTTCCGCCTTTTTCTGGTAACACCACATCATAAAGAGCTCGTACTGTTTTTCGTACCTTGCACGAGATTTATCCGGCAACGAATTAAGAACGGCCGCGTTGCTTTCTTCGGTGAAATCAGGTGGCGTGGATTCGAGAAACTCTTCATCACTGATGTTTTATTTTACATCATCATTCATTGTTATCCATTAATTTAGACAAAACTTCGGATAAAACAAATAGTTTCAGAAAATAAAAAATTTAAGGTTAAGCAAAACCATCGAAGTAATACTGTCAACTGTCAAAATTGAAGTGGCTAGAGTCACATTTAAGGTTAAGTTAAAGTTGTCTACTCCAGAGTGTCCCGAAAGTGTTTTGCAGTACGGAACTGTCACTTTCACTACAAGGAACAATCAAAACGCAACTATCGGTATGTAAATGAATATAGAACGAACAACTTTCAGACGTCTATGAATTACGAATGTTTAGATTATAACATGGTACACAATAATAGCAAAAAATCATGGTCGGTGTTTACAACAATTGTGAATAATAGAAAGAAAGTTGTATATGAATACGGGAAGAAAAGGAATAGATTGTGAACCATTAATGTTTGAATTGATTTTACGGAAAAAAGTTTTTTGAATGAAATGAAAGATCTTCATCGCCATATTATTGAAATTATTTTAAAGCGTAGGCGTCTATGGGAAAACTTTACTTCCCACATCAAACAAATCAAATCGAATTAAAGCGGTACTTTAACGATTGTACACTACTTATATGATTTTATAATAGTAAGACAACCTAGACACATTCTAAATTATCGCATAGACCGCGGTTATTCCTCATTTGCGCAATTCACAGGCGTCTGCTGGGTCACGACTTCATGATCGCGTATTTTATATTATGCACTTAAAGATTCCAAACGCGGTATTATAACAACACTTAGATATAATGCCGGTTGCCGGGATTGAATTGCCCGTCTCCCACCGAGGTATATATCCATTCGATATTTATTGAACACGTACCGCAATATAGTTTCTTCTGGCATGATAAATTTTAACAGGGTGGTTTCAACTTAAACCTATTCCACTATATTATTATTATTACTTTTTGGAATTAACGTAGTGGATTTTGTTTTAGAGAAACTATTTTGTGATTCGGTATGATTTATGTCGTTTTAACACACTGTTTAAGGCAGCTTCACATGGTGCAATCACTGCATCATTGCCGCCCCTAACCAAAATTCCTTGAGTGAAATGAAGAAAATCTAGTGAGTGAATAACTGGAAATAATGACATCTGCTGGTTGTTACGCGAAAAGTAACTAGATTGCAACTTGCACGCAATAAAAATAACCAGTGCGAGATATTGCATGAAACAATCGCTTGAACTTAATCTGCGCATGCTTTTGATCGCATCTTGCATTGCATTGCACATTGTATTGCATAATGTCAAGTTGTCTTTATGCTTTCTACATCTACTACAACAACACACAATTACACTGTCTAACGTTTCGATAATCAAATTATCATCTTCAGTGACAGGAACAGCTACAGGCATTCGATATTTATTATGAGGATAGGTATGCGGACGATATTTTCGATATATTTGATAGGAGAAAACAAGGAGATTCCATTATAACTCAATTTAAAATGTTCATCTACGAAATTTACTCATAGAATCAAAAATAATTGAGATTTGCCATTTTTAGGTACCTCTGTAAATAGTGATAAGTTGAAATTTGAGATAATTAGGTAAAACATCGCTACACACAGGTAAATTCCGGTTGATTCTTTCCATTGTATCGAACATAAATTGGACAGTTTCCATTTCCTGATAGATAATTTTATTAATTTTCCACATAATAAGAAAATTGTAGATAAGTTGATTAACCGACATAGGTTAGGTAGGTCTCAAAAAAACCCATTCAACTACTATTCAACCAAACGGAAATTTCCTACAGCTACTTAATAAATGATTCTCTCTAATATGTCTTTATAAAAGATCATTATCTTGAAATATTCACTCTACATCTCTAAAAATGTTTGCCCACAACTGCCATATTGATTTACTTAGCTTGGGAAGCCTAATCAATGATAACTAAGGAAGCCTCAAACATGCAAAGCGTTTATGTTACATATTTTGCATATTAAATGCAATTGTACATAATTGAAAAAGTTTTGACAGATGTACAGCGTTGGTAGGCTTTTCAAGATAGAAACAGTTTATAAATCTACTATTCTGTAGAGTAATTATTATTATGCAGTAATGCACTTCTCAAGAAACCAATCTTCAAGCAGGTAGTAAAAAGGTTCAAAGGAAATGTATGGGTATTCCCAGGTTGTAATTTAAAAAGTCGTTTTAAAGCCTTAAGGCCCGTTTACACGAGTTTAGTACAGGTACTAACCCTAAGTTATGTTAGTCTGCATAATTTATAGAACAATTTGTGTCGGCTCTTATTTACTTTGTGCTTTTGAATAGATAAAATAGATTTGTGCTTTGTAGTGTTGCAGTATTTTATTAATTTTTGTACGGATTGGGCAATACAAAGAACTATATAGATATAGGAAAAATACTGTACGGCGTCCGTTAAAATATTAAGTATAATTTTTGTAATCCGTCCATATTTTATTGAATTTCATAAAACAATAAATGTCGATCGATTTTGCTCTTTTGGGTTTTGAATTTATTTCTTACGAATTTATATAAGTATTCAGATTATTGCTTTTCAATTTAATATTTTAATTTTTGTTTTTGTTTATCGTAGATACCATTCGATAAACAATTTCTAATAGACCAATACGTGAACAGTTCTCCACATATTGCTGAATTGATTAAGTTGAAATCTGATCCAACATCAACGCAATGTTTCCAACCAATGCTTAACCAAAAAGACGTATTCAACCAAGACCTATGTCACACAATGATGACATCAAATATTCCATTGTCAGAACTGACTAATCAAAACCCAAAAAATCTGACAGTGATCAGATTTATACAAGAAATCCTTTTAAAAATTTTTCTTTTCTACGCCTGTTCCTTGAGATAATTTTTTTTTTTTCGTTTTTTCAGACGCAGCATTGTACATGAGAAAGTCTAGACAAAATATGAAAATCTTTTACTTAATAACTTAATACATGTCTTGCCCATGCTCTTGCCGAAGATATTAGGAAACATTTTCCTCTTGTTAATTATTTTCAGTTCTATAAAGAAAACGAACGCTCCTCATCCCCCTCAACCTATTATTAAAAGATTATGCACTTGGTTGGAAGTCGCGTTTTTTGTTGGGAGAATTTTTGGCAACTAAAAAATTTGATTTCAGAAGTGTCTGACGAATCTTTTCAATTCCTCACTGTTGCAATTATTCGAAAACACAAAAATAAAGATACAGCTTTCGTTTATCAAAACCAATTATAACTCTGTTAAATAGAGAAATCTAATTTGCCATTAACCCGAAGTGAAAAACTAATAAAACAATCTGAGGCAACTTTCCAAAATGTCACACTCAAAACGGGAGGCATAATTTTTCAAAAATGCAAAAATCTTATATAAGTGGGCTTCAATTTCTTTGCCACTATTATATCAATTGATGTGGAAACAAGTTTTTCCATGTGTAAATTTTTAAATTCAGACAGAGAGCAAAATTTTTGATTCAAAATTTCGAAAAACATTCAATGGACAATTTGCATTATGTAATAAATGATTATTTAGTTTCAGTTTATTACCTATGTAATGTTTATTTTAAAGTGATGCAATAAAATGATGTATGAGAATTTTTCACATTTCTATAGATATTCATGCGCATATTTTCTGTTTTCAATTTGCATATTTGGGTTTCCTTAATGACCATATTTAAGTCAAATATCAAATACGAGGGTTGCTACTTAAGTTTTTAAATAGACAAATAAAAATATTAGACATTTATAATTCGATATCACTTTATTGTTTTTACAAATATTCTTTATCAAGATCAATACACATGTATAAAAACGTTAACTTCGCAATTTATTTTTAATCTGTGGGAACAAAAAAAATCATTGGGTGTCAAACAACGACTGCAGTTGACCCATTCGATATTTTGACTGTTCAAAAACGTTTTTGTTTCAACTGATGTCGAGATTTGTCTTCTGCGATTAGTTTCCCTGATTTTTTCGAACACTTCTGGCAAACAAATGATGGTGTGCCATTCAGAATTGACCGTTCTACGTTGCTCGAATGAAACGGTTATTTCGAAAAAACAGGCGATCATTTGTTCCGTGAGCTAACAGCTTTTGTTGATTTCAACTAATATGGAAAAACCCATGCAGTCGATTATTGTTTAGCTTCGGGTTCATATGCACAGATCCTTGATTCGTCACGACCTTTTTCAGCATTTCTTCGCACCAATCGACATGAACTTATCGATTGTCAAATTATGCGGTATCCAACCCGAACAATTTTTTTTGGCAGCAAAATTTTCACCTTCACGAATTACATCCTGTAGATGGGATGGAGCTTCGTCACCAAAAGTCAAAAACAGTTGATCGGCACACTGGAAAGTCAAAGAAAATAAATGCATGAAAAGGCTCGTGATTTAAATCCATTTTTTAACCAAAATGAATGTTTCAAGTAAACAACTCAAATAGCAATCGTTCTGAGTATGTTCACCATTGAAAAATGTCAAACATAAATCAAAGTTTAAGTAGCAACCCTCGTAATTCCCACAATATTAAATTCACTTTCCTTCGAACCACTTTCAAAATTAAAAAATTCTAGTATAACCTTAAAATGTTATATTATCTTCTAACGCATTTCTCCTTTAGCAATACTTGGATATAAAATCAGATTGTTTCGTAATAATCCTCAATTTGTAATGTGGATTCTTTGTCTTATGTAAACAAACTAATGCTGTCCTATTTAGGTATAAACATAGAAAACAAATTACTCAGAAAAAAACGGCACCAAGTACAAACTGTTTAAATATGTAGGAGTTTGTTAACCAGTTAATTGTAATAATAAAATGTTACGGTTTTCAATGAATTAGATGAATTGGTTTCGTAATTATTTAAGAGAAATATAGAGAGTTGGAAACTGACGGTATTTCAAAATGTTATTCATTTAATGTATTGACAATATCTCAGAAACGAAGTTGATTTAATTTTGGAACTCTCGAATGAAACCAAACAAAAACTGAGGTAGAAGATAAAATAATAAGATTGCGTGATGGGAAAGTCCCTGGAGAAAATGGAATATAGGTTGAACTATTGATATAACAAGGAGAACACATAAGAAAACAAATTCATCAACTCATCGAAACAATTTGGAAACAAAACATGATCCCAGATGAGTGGAATATTCACCAACTTAAAGCATAGTAAGATACTACCAAAATGGGTTCAGACCAGGACGATCATTACATTTAACGCAATCCACATAATAGACCTAATGGTTCAAAAATACTTGGGAACTCAATAGAAAGCGACCCATAATCCTTATAGATTTTAAAAAAGCATCTGACTGAATAAATATACAAAAATTGATAGAAAATTTAAACACTGCATTAACCCAGAAAATTAAAGTTATAAATAAAAGTTATATTACAAAACACAAAAGCCAAAGAAGATATCTGGTAACACTAGCAGAAGAAATAAAAATGAACAAAGGAGTCAAACAAGTCAACTCGATTTATCCAAACTTGTTTGATATGATTTTAGATAATGAAATAGCGAAATGAAATTATAAAAATATTATATGAAATTAAATATAAGCTGTAGCACACGATGTAACAATATTAATTAATACAAGGGAAGAACTAATAAAGGCAATCAACAAACTGAAACAGAAGCAGGAAAAGTCCGTCTAGAAATAAACCAAGAAATAACCAAATACTTGAAGATAGCAAGACGAAAGAGGATGGACCATCTAAGGACACAGAAATACGTATTCGAAACTACATCCTCGTTCAATTATCTAGGAGAAACACGTCTAATGAAGGAATAAAAGAGATAATACAAAAATGATCGAACGTTAGGAAAAAATAAAAAGTTACTCAAAAGCAAAAATATAGTAGTAAGACAACAAAATAAAAATATATAAATCATTGAAAGACAAATGATTGCGTACGCCATGGAAACAACTGCCATAAACACAAAGAAAGAAGATCTGAAGATAATCAAGAGAAAAATACCGAGAAATTTACTCGGACCACATATTACAAGAGAAGGAGACAGAAAATTGAGGAAAAATAAAGAAAAAATGGGAAGAGAAAACATAATAAGATATATAAAAGCACAAAAAGTAAATTGGGCAGGACACATCATGAGTAGGAAATGGCGAGGATGATAGCACATGACGGAGAGGCAGAGGCAGACCAAGGAAACCAAATTGAAGAAGATACCAGACGACACAATAAACTGGAAGGCAAAATTCAGAAACAGGCAGGTATAGAGAAAGCTAACAAACAAAGCCAGGACCAAACCAAACAAAAAGAACAAGGGGGTAATCTACCCCGATAAAGGGATTTGTAGGTGTAGAAAGCATTAGCTCAAGAAATTAAAAGTGAAGAGACCTATAGCCTCGACCAACTCTATAACCAAAGCTAATTTTCTTTCTAATATTCTTTAAAATCATTCCATAGAAGGTAATAACGACGTTATTAGGAGTTGTATACAATAATTTAGTCTTATAGGGATTCCATCTCGAGATCTAACGAAATAAGCTGCATTTTGTCAATGTTTACCATATAATTAAATAAATAATTGAAATAATTTGTGTCGAAGTAACTGAATTTTCAGTAGTTATAACCCTTGGTCATTGATAATTCGAAAATAGATTTCGAAAGCTTGTTGCTTGGAAACAGACAGACACCTTAGGTGGAGATTTGTTACTTATAAGCAACATGCTTTAGCATTCATCAATGTTCGAGAATACAGAGCAAAAACAATTCATTTAGAGGTGCAATTAACAAAAGAACAATTGTAAAAGTTGAGTGAAGATCCAGACGTGTTAGTTTCTATAACTGATCAAGATGTATTTCCAATACGCATGCTGTTAATTGAATTTGATCATGATGTTCTTCGTGAATATTCAAGTAAGGTTTTATTGAGTTAACATTGTTGTGACCCCTAATTTTTATAAGCTCCTGCTCTTGTACACCACGTTTGACCAATCGAGTAACCGCGCCAATCGCTTCGGCCGGCGATTTTGCCCAATTTTGAATCGTATTTTTGCCAATGATCATATTATCATACCAGTGAGTATTTTCGGATTTCCAGTGTAGATATATTCTTAGGAATAATCTATTGATTCTAATATTTGTTGTTTTCTATTAGAAATTTGTGTACAGTGCACATTCTTGAACCAACATGACAAGTTTTGTTGAATACAGAATTATATGTTTGTTCCAAACCATCGTCGTTTGAATCGATACAAAAAAAGTCATTCAAGCAAGCAGCAGATTCCCCACCTCGCCAAGAAAATTCTACCGAGGGTATGTGATAGAATTTCCTTTGCAGTCCTTCAGTGGTATTTTCTTCTTCTTCTTCCGTGTATTAGGCGTAGTTACCTGTTTTATCTTCGACATCCTTGCCTCCTATCATGCTTCAAGGTTGTCGCTCCACCTTTTTCTGGGTCGGCCGGTACTCCTTCGGCCTAATGGAGATTTATTATCGCGCGCTATCTTGACCAGTCTGTTGTTGTCCATACGACTTATGTGCTCATTCTATTCTTTCTTTCTTGATAAGAAAGTGGTACTTCCATTCTATAAATTTATTATTTTCGTTATTTCTACGGAACTTGATGCTGTCGAACTTTGTTTTCTTTCACAGGAATCTAATTGCAGTTTTCGTGGTATAGAATCGCGGACAGCTCGAACTTGTTGAAATACACTTATGAATGGGTCAATACTAACTCTGTACCATCTTTTCTTCTCATGTTCACAGCCCAATCCTTTAAAATCAACGCCAATTCTTCCGCTGTCCGTTTTCCATCTAATTCTATCATTGTAAGAGTTCATAAATACTTTCCATAAAAACTTTTTTAATGTAAACCGTAAATTTTGGTATGTTTGATTCTATAATTTCATTTTCTCGGCAGTATTACAACCAAATCGTGACATTTTCATATATTAAATATTTGAATCGACAAAATCGAAATAAATTTATCCATGGCCATGTGAGAACAGTCCATGGGATTTGTTGTTAGTATAAATGATTTCATTGGATTTCAAATGGAGCAAAAAATTTTCACCTAAATTCCTCAATTTTTCGGAAAATGTGGTTGCCTAACGCGACTCATTACGATTGAATTTGCGCCCCTTTCGAGCTTAACCGGGTAAAGCAGAAGAAAATTCCCTTCATTTGCACATTTCTTAAGGTATCTCAAGTCAAAGAAAAGATATCAATATGAGATTTTTTCTATTTTATTATTCTGTATTACTGAACGAAAGTTATTTCAAACAACTTCAAGTAAATAAAAGTCAACCCTCCTCCGCCTCTTATTTAAAGAGATCTTGTAAGTTGAAGGATGCGCAGAATTTGTTAAAGAATTCGATTATCCTATATAAAATGCCACTTAATTGTTTAAATTTCAAAAAATTTTATTTTGATTTTAAATTTTCGAATAAGCCCCCAAGTGATGGACCTAAAATTCTGAAAATAATTCGGTGCCACTTCTTACAAGGCAACCCTCGTATTTGAATAAACTCATAATAGTAAATAGAAATCGAATTGTTTCAGTGTCTATTCTAATATTTGCTTAATTATTTGTATAAATCAATTGTGAATTTACGATATTTGGATAAATTTGAAGTAGTGGAAAATGTGATTAAAAAATTAGTTCCCAGCTCTGTCTAATTCGAAAAAAGCGTTAAGACAGGTATTATATATATTTAGAAATAAAGTCAATAAAAGGAAAATACACTATTAAGTTGTAGTTATAGTAACAAACAACACAACGACAGCAGTAAATGATAACGAGTGGGAGCGTTTCCTAGTAAAAGTTATTTTGATTTCGCCACACACGAAGAACCATTGTATCGGATAATGCTCTCCTCACGAACGAGTCTCAAACTCTGTTTCTTTATTTTATGTTTTTAAACGACTTATTTTGTTTAATCCTTCGGTATGCCACCGATGTAGATCCGGTCGCTTACCGGTATAGAATCCATTTTATTGAAAAGACATAATCGGTATTTCACCTACATATTTCAATAAAATATATCGAAAGTGAAAAAATTTCGTTTATGGTAGCAACAACAGCTTTTGGAGAAAAATATACTGAATGTTTTACGTGTATGGTACAAGACGATGAACTTCTAGATACCTCGATAAAACCTTATTATAATTTGATAGAATTTGTAGCTTTAGTTAGGTTTTTTATGTAGAAGAAAAGACAAGATGGTAAACAATATTATACTCGAGCAGTTGTAGGTTGTTCAGTTCAGAAAGGACGTGCCTTGATAGCTGATTCCACATACTTTCACTTGTTGATGTTCTTGGTGCAACGATGTTGGCCTCTAGGTCTTTCAAATACTGCTCTAGTCAGATCAGCGTATTTTGATCTTTGCTCTAAGCCGTCCAAGTTTCTTGTCAACTCTGGATTGCCTATAAGTCGAATTGCTCTGTTTTAAATTGAATCGATCATTCTCAGGCTTTGCTAGGGAAACGTGCTCCAAAAAAATTCTGTTATACTGCTTTCTGAACATAGCATAGGCCTTTGATAAGGTTTGAAATAATGATTTACTCTCTAAGATCAAAAAAAAACCTTCCACATAACTATTTCTTTATTTTATATGCCACAGAAAGCTTTCTGGTACCAATTCTATGGTATACAGTTGATCTTCCCTAATAACATTATACTAGCATGACATATGTAGATGACACTACTGTCCTATCTTCTCATCAAGACCCAGAGCATCTTGAGCACCATCTCCACCTCGTTCGAGCAATAGTACATCAAAGTAGAAATATCCGTCCACATGTAACTACTTTACAGATGGCAAATAGAGTGAGATATTCGGAAAAAAATTAAGTTTCGAAAGTCAATTTTAAACATAAACTACACGAATTTCATAAAAAATCATCAAAAGCTCTATTCTATTCTTTTCATCAACTTTAGCGATCAGTTCGTCGGTCTCAATCATTGTCGTTCACTCTATACATTGTGAACCTTAAATCGGCCCTTTAAACCATTTAAGTTTCAATCCTTCGCGTATAATTCTTGTTGACTTATACCATCTCATATGTATTTTCTGAGCCCCTTATCCGCCCATTATGAGTGTTAACAGGTCTTCTAGTATAAAAAGTCGTCTCTAAAGATAACATGACCGATAAAATATTCATCGTTCTACAACAACATTTCAATGGCAAAGTTGAAATAGTTTCTACAGGCGAATGATGCGACTAAAAGTGATGAATATCATTCATTCATCTCTCCAATTACTCTTTGTCGTCCCGTGCTCTTTCCTTTAGAAAGGCAACTGATTTCTACACATTGGTTGAAGGGAAAGAGCGATTTCTAGAGCTTTACCGCGAGGACCAAGAAAGTTTATTCCAATCAATTGTTACTGGTGATAACTCGACATCCAAAAAAAACTACAACTGCAAGGATATACTTTTGATTGGCTTCAATGAATTAAATTCCATCATGAACATATTTCCCTGAAAATCAGCTGAGGTGTGCGGTTACTCCATGACAATGCTCCAGTCCACACTGCTTCACTTTACAATGCTACTGTGACTTCATAGAAATTGAACACTCAACATATAGCCCTGATCTGGACCCGTCCGACAATTTTTTGTACCCAAAGCTGAAGGTCAAGGTAATGGGCTTATTCTGTACAAAATGTTAGTGGTAACAGTGCTGTTAGTTTTCAAGATTGATGTTAAATTTACAGCTGTTACGAATAATTCTACAGAATAAATCCGTTTAGTCAGACGTTTTGAAAAATATGTGAAAATAAAGAGACAATAGGTTGAAAAATAATCACATTTTTATATTTGAGTTTGCTTAATGTAATAGGGTGGTTTCGTTAAGAAAGTCATGTTGAAGGGTTGCTTATAATTATTCTCCGGCCAAACTCGATTGCAGGACAAACTAGTTTCGATTAGACCAAACCAGTTCTTCCTATATGCGATAGGATTAACTAGTACGGCTAAGTCTAAACCAATTAAGCGGAGTCGTAGTAATTGAGCATACATGTCAGGACGTGTTCTTTTTCAATATGGATAAACCTACGTTAAGTCGATAAGCAGATCAAAAATAATAGGGGGAAAAGTTTTTGAGAGAAAATTTTACAAAGTGGAAGTAAAAAGTCTTCTCATTATAATGCAAATAAATCTGAAAAAAAGACACCATTACAACAAAGGAGATTGAAACGATTTGCTGTGTTAAAAATCGGTTAAAAGTCTGATTGCATGTATGAACTTGGTCGTGACAGGATGTTAGCCGAAACATCAAGTTATCAGTTTATCCTATCGGACTAAGGACAAATTAATTTTGACTAGGCTATACTAGCAAATCCTATCGCGTATAGGAAGAACTAGTTTGTACAGTACTGAAATCTAGTTTGGCCGGTAACATATGCTATAAAATGAGTCTTCCTTTTTCATCTGATTCAATTTTACAATCTGACAAAGATAAATTTGAAATATTTCTAATGTACCATCCTCTTCATTCACACGACATTCTGTATAACTAAATTCATAATTGTGATAATTACGTAAGGTGCTAAGATTGGATTATCTCACGTTAAATAATGTGCACGTATCGATAAACAAATTGACTCGATAGAAGTATAAAACAGCAATGAAATGTTTCGATACAACGTTTTTGTTAATAATGAATATTTATGAAACAAACGTTAATAAATACTCTTACCAGTAGCCGTCTTAATTTATTGTCGGACTAGAATAATTTTGAATTGAAAATCTTTGCAGGACCTTGAATCATCGAAAATTTAGACATTTTTGCACGTATGTCGCCGAACAGGTTTTGTTTGTTCTTGATCATACGACATTGATTAACCACTACAATTAAAAATCCCGCGACACTATTGAAAAATACAAGGTGTCCCACGACGAGTTAAAACTATCTGTATATGACAAAATACTTATAGTAAAATCATGAAAATTTCTATGTTCGGGTCTTTTACGATACGATCTTTTTAACTAAAATATTTTCAAAGATGGCCGACTTTCGGTTCTACCAGAAGTCGACTGTAACTTTGTTATTTTGAATAGAACACCCTATATATTAATACATTTTTGAAATCTACGTAAAATTTTAGTATACTTTTATCCAAAAACTTTTTTCCAAAAATGCATACTTTTTGAGTTATTAATTTTTTTGTAAAAAACTTGACCGTTGCAGATCCTTATAAATTATTTTTTTACCAGGATATCCTTAAATATATGAAAATGGTTTCTGTTCGGTTGATTTTAGCAAAGTCACACGTATTTGAATCTATGTTGAAAAATTTTTCATTTTATACAGGGTGTGTATAAAAAGTGTTCAAAGTTTAACTTCATAAATATCAAATTTCTTTAAATAGAATAAAATTATTTTTTTAAATAGAACCACCCGGTTTTTTCTATTTTAATGCTTTAAGGAATAAAAAATAAGGCAAATTCACTTTTCTATACCTAAACCTTACCGTTATCCAGATATTAAATGTTTTCTGTAAATTTTTAGAGGTGCAGGTGTGGTCCGAATTTTATTTTAACCCGTTGTTACAAGCACTGAGAAATAAAAAAGTATTTTTCTTTATCTTGTCAAGGTCTGTAAAAAAATCAAATCAAATTGTATTTACTAATCCTATTCTTACGAATAACTTTTTTTCGTGATATAGAATATCATAGTTTCTTATTTAAATGGACACACGGTATATTTTTAAATTTGAAATGAATGAAATTATAACCAGCAAAAACGCCAATAATCGTTTCGCACAAGGGAACTCGTTCAATCAATACCTAAATTAGCTTAAAAATGAAAAGGAAATTATTGTTTTTCTGCTGTCTGCTTTCTGAAAGAAAAATAATGTAGGTGTGTATCTAGAGAGGAAAAAATATAGAAATCATCTTATTGTCGCTGATAATATTGGAAAAAGAGTTTTTACGTTTTTCTTTGAATTTTTTTTCCTTGAATTTCAAGGGAATAATTTGATTTACCGATTTTTGAGGTCAGTACTTTAATAAATTAGAGTATTAAAACTTGTAATGGTAATATTTCTACAGAATATTTCTATTTCTAAAGAAAAAATGATATATTACTAAGTTAAAAACCAAAAGATTCAAATATATATCACAAAATTTGCATACATTAGCCCCTTATCACTCAAAAATTTATTTTTTTATTAAAACGAATAAAACAAAATGCTTGGTATGAATGATTTTTATTATTATTTTCGATTAATTACACATGATGTTGCTTACTTACAAAACACAGTTTTAATAAAATACTGTTTATTTATAAGGTTTCAATTTTATATTGACTGATACACACAGTTATGATACTGACTATCAATCAATTTAAAGCTTTCTGATAAACTATATTTTTTGTTTTGTTTTGTGGTGCGTAAATAAAGTTGATTCCGCAAACTTCCAACGACATGCCTTGCGATTTATTTATGGTCATCGCAAAGGACAGACTTACCGGAAATTGTAAACGGTTGAAATCGAATGGTAAATTCGTTGCAATCACGGTATACCCGGGATCAAGACATCCTCTCCTTTGTATTTTCCCTTGATGACGTTATTTATCACCTTTTTTACAGCAAGTCTTGTTCCATTGAACAGTCGAGGTTGATTAATGTTATGCAGCATGATGACGAATGATCCTAGTTTTAACTGCAATTTGTGAGGTGATAATCCAGACAATTCCGGTGGCATTGAGATCCTTTACATCTTTAGTTTTCGCCAATCTCTCAACCAATTATGGTTATTGAACTGTTGCGCTATATCTGGGAAAACACACTGAATAAGCTCCTCTTTTGAGTCTGTGATGAAACAGAAATCTGTGGGTAATGTGATGAATCCTGTCGAGGTAGACTTTATTATTATTGTATTCTAAGCCTATCAACAACATTGTCACTCACTGAAGATCGCAATACGACTATTTTCTTGATCTGTCTCTCTCTCTCTCTCTGGTCACCAGTGCGGTTGGCACGTGAGGTAGTACTTCGCACATTTTGTTGAATTCGATGATCGAAATCTAGTCTTCTCGTCGGCATCGTATATTGTCATCACCAAAAAAAAGAACACATAACTTCAAATATCACTATCCCAAAGGATCACTGGAGTAAAGAAAATTTGAGCACACCTAGCACTAATCGTCACTCATAAAAATAGAAGGATGCTCTCATTGTCTGAGGTTAAATCAACATAGAGTATAGATCTACATATTAGTTGGTTGTCAAATGTCAAATATTATGGTTGCGTTCAGTACTTTAATTTGTGACTAACCCTAAGATTTATCTATCAACATATAGTTGGTTGTCAAATGTCAAATATTATGGTTGCGTTCAGTACTTTAATTTGTGACTAAACCTAAGATTTATCTATCAACATATAGTTGGTTGTCAAATGTCAAATATTATGGTTGCGTTCAGTACTTTAATTTGTGACTAACCCTAAGATTTATCTATCAACATATAGTTGGTTGTCATATGTCAAATATTATGGTTGCGTTCAGAACTTTAATTTGTGACTAAACCTAAGATTTATCAATCAACATATAGTTGGTTGTCAAATGTCAAATATTTGGGTATTTATTCACGTTTTGAACCTTCTCTGGATTTCCACAAATAATTCAAGACCAATATTAGTCAAATCAGTCCAGCCGTTCTCGAGTTTTAGCGACACTAACGAACTGCAATTCATTTATATATTGTATATACGTTATTAAATTTTAATCGGTTCTTTATTGTAATCGTCATTTTTTAGGAATTTTTATACTCATACGAATATTGTCTAAATACTTACTGACCCAACAAAGAGACGAGAAATCATTTTTCCAGAATAACTTTTATTTAATTTTTGTTTTAAATAATCTATATCAATTGTTTAGCAATTTAGAAAATGAGATGACGCAATTCTCTAATTTTAGGGCTGAAAATCAAACTTCTAATACTTTTTTTATGTTATATCATAATATTTCCTAGTTCTTATCCAAAAAAGGGGGTTTTTCCTTGCAACGTTAGGTTTTTGGTGTTTTTGAAGCCAATTTCCAGCTCATAATTTTTTTCTGGTAAATATATATAAAGATGTTAAAGGACAATAATAATGAAATTTTCTAGTACTTGCGAGTAATTATTATCAACACTGATATTTAATTTCATATTAACTTCACACTCAATCTCAAACTATATGTATATATATATATATATATATATATATATATATATATATATATATATATATATATCCTACTTTAGGGACATCTAGGTTCTAGCGAAGACTAGGAGCCTTTCGAGATGTGAGGATGCTGGATCAAGCCGCAACTTCGTAAGTCCGAAGTCGAAATAGCTATGATGATAGCCAACTTTCGAAATGGAAATGCTACATGAAGAAGAGGAAGTTTCAGAAATAGAATGAGAAGTCAGGATATTAGAGAAAAACTATGAACTTAAGATGTTGTGAGATAAAATTAACGTGAACGAAATTAAAGAAAAAACGGATGGAAAAAATGCGCTCAAGATTATAAATCACACACACCGAGACAGAATACAACGACTCCACAAAAGCTTAGAAGTAGGTTAAATATTCAATATCTACTAATTTGTATATGAAATTGAATGACACAACACCCTGTATTAAAAGAACCGTTTCTAATAACCAAAAATGCGTGTTATAGAATTTCAAAACTAAATCGTCGTAATACTATATTAAGATATTGAAAATGAATTAGACAGTGTAAAGAAGTTAATAAAATTGTTGTAATTTTTTCTTATATAAGTTTCAGTAATTACCGCTTCGGTTCATATTAGATTACAGGGTACTATCATAATTTAAGAAAAAAAAGGGTATGGCCTGAAGAAGATACAGAAAAATCGGCTAGTAAATAATTAGAAAAAAAATTGTTGTTTATTAATCTTTGTGGGTGGGTCCCCTTATATTTTAGATAATGGCATCGTAATAACGTTCACTAAATTTCTCTTAATTATGTTTGGCAAACATTCTCGAAGGTGGAAAATGAAATTGTGATAGTTTATTAAGTAGTAACAAATACTAGTAATTTTATATAATATAGGGTGTGCCTCAAAGAAAATCGGTCGGTGGGATATATAGACATAGTTATTCGTTCATTAGTTACAAGTGGTCCGATTCCGTGATCTCAATCTGCCTACTCCACATAACGAATCACCCCTTTTCTTGTTTGATTCCAGGGCCTCAATCTGCCTAGTCCCTTTGGAATTTCACGGAGGAAATGAAAAGCTGTAAACAAAAAATATAAAATTATTAAAATAGAAATAAATACTTACTATCGAAAACATCGCCGATACTAACACAATCACAGGTGGTCTTGAGTTAACTGGTAATCTAACTTGGTAATTATGGGGTACCTATTGGCGGGTTTTGTCTGGGAATTATATTATTAGCGGTAGGGGTGATAAATATGTGGATTCGGCTTTTCGGGGGGTTTTAGAAAGAAACGTTATTATTGTCTGAAGTGGTATTGGAAAGAAGTGAATGAAGAAGATGTTTCTAGGTTGACGGCAAACTCTTGTGTTCAGACAGTTTGAAGGTTTCTCTATTTCGATAACTTTTCGATTAATCCTGGACTTGAAGCAACGAAATGGGGTGATAGTTTTGAATCTATAGAAATCGATTGTGTGTCCGGTATGGACACGATATTGAGCAATGGTGAAATAAATATCGGAATTAGTGACAGACAATACGTGTTCCTTTACCCTGACGGAAATATGTCGATTTTTCTAGTCAATATACGAACAGTTGGGATTGTTAAGACACATAGTGAGAATGAAGGACAGAGCAGTTAAGGTAATAGGAAACTCTGAAACAAACTGAGAGCAAATAATAGAGCCAAATGGAAAAGAACTATCACCTCTAAACCTATGGTAGAAGAGGTTGCGGATGAGTAAGTACTTAGAAGGAGTTATTTTCTTCACTTTCTTACGTTGTTTGTTCGATTTTTTGTGAGTGATTCTGCAGTCTTGTGGTACATCTTTAACTTGAAACTGTTACTTTGAATGAATGTATTTTCTGTTCCTAATATTGTGTTTGGATTAAAAAAGTTCACATTAGCCACAATGAATTATTAAAATAAACACTATAATTTCCATCTGAAAATGGAACCTGTTATTTATTAATTAATTTTGCAAACATAACTTTATTTTCCGCCAATTTTCCAACGAAAACGAAACGAATCAGACCGATAATTTTATGAAGAATACGCAGTTAAGATATGATTGCATACTTAATACTTGATATTTTAATTAGGTACAAGATGAATAAACTGCTAAAGATGATAATAAACCAAAGAATCTAGTAGAAATAATGAAGGGGTACAAAATAAATGTTATACAAAGTAAAAAGGTAAACTCATAACCAGTTTTGGAAAGAATAAGTACCAGTATCTATAGGAAAAGTTGAAATATAGATTTATTACAACGAAGAAGTACAGAATTCCAGCAAAAATTATTAAATATGAAAAAAATATGCATAATAATGTGGAACATATGGAATAAAGAACTAATGGCTGAGAGATGGAACAAGGCAATAATAAATGTGCATGGAAATAGTTTTATGATGACCTGGCAATCGTACTCCAAGGTACAATATAAATATGGTGGTATAGAGATATGAATTCTAAGGTGAAAAGTTAGTAAATGAATTTGCTATGAAACATGATAAGAACATAGCTAGAACAAACTTTGATCATGGTGACATGATGACATAAATGAAATAACAGACAGGGATGTCACCACATGGGAGAATTAAAATCCAAAATGACCATATGTTGAAAGGAAGGGTGTGAGAAGTAAAAGGAATACAGATGACTTTCCAGTAGTAGGAAACATCAAGTAGTAGCTACCAAGTCTTGCGATGGTAACCAATACAAGAAGAAGTATAAAGTACCAAAGCTACAAGAGAACCGGGTGCGGTAGAAAATGCAAAAGTGTTTTAGAAAAGTTGCCAAAATATAGTGGATACAAAAATAGAAATTAATAGAGAAAACGCTGGATTTGATTTAATTGATGGAGATGGTTTGATTAGGAATTTAACCCTTAAACTGGTATGGTATCACATAAGATACCATTCGTTCGATAATTTTTTTAAAAATCTGCGGTAAACCTTTGGACCTAGTTCTTTCTCTCAGGGTAAGGGAACTGGATTGTGAATGTGTTGGTCACACTGTTTTACGTCTAACGAAAGTTATGATAACGTTTATCAACAAAAACCTTCAATAGCTCACATCTCATCAATGAAATGGCGCCTCATCCTGAAAATGTAAGTTATTTTTTGTTATTGTACAAACAATATAGTGTTTTTAGGAATGCAGTAAATTGTTTTAGCTTTATAATACTGTATTGAATGCAATTATGCAAAAGAAAAATCGTGATAATTGATTTTCTGTTTTAGAAAATGCATTTTGTGGACGTATTATATTTGATACTTTCCCCGTTTACGGTCAAAGTTGAGATGACTTTTTTTAAACAAAATTAATACGCTTTTGATAAGTAAATCGTTATTAAATTGTTATTAAATTGTTCATTGATATTTATTATATTATTTTGTGTATTATTATATATATATATAAATTATTATTTTTAATAAAATTTATAACAAAAGCAATCAAAACTAATTACTATCTAAATTTAATGGCTTGCGCAAAAATTATTCATACTTATTTTGAGCCGAATTCATATGTCATATTTGTATGGTAATTTGAAGGAAAAAAATTAAAAACAATATCTGAATGTAAAAAAAGATGTGATTTCAGCTAAATTCTAGAAATTTTTAGCTAAATAACTATAAATCTCAGTGCCCCCTAAGCCTCACTTGAGGCTTAAATGATAGGAAATCTTGGAAACAAGAAAAAAAAGTCATTGGTTAATATCATGCCAGTTTAAGGATTAAAATTGAGGGAAAGACACCTAGTAGACCAGAAATTGAACCAAAAGATAATGCTTAGAAGTCCTAAAAGATGACAACAAGATACTTAAATAAAAAAGAGAATAATCATGTAGAATAAAATTCAATATTCAAACAACAGGGCTTATTAAATACCATAAGCATCAAATCATTGCATATGCATACGAGTTTTGATAACAAGAAGTATACGGGGAGAGGATTTTGTAAACAAGAAGAGACTACAAAGAATCGCGGATTAAGAATAAACCAAGAGAAAACAACGTATATAACACAAAGTCAGAATGCGATTGATAGGAAGAAATAAATGGGTGATTCCGTTCTAACTGTGATTTTTTGTATTCAAAATTTCAAGATTTTAAAATTTAACTTTTCTAACTTTTTTATGCATATTATTCATCTATTTTACTGTAAAAATAAAACTCTAAGAGGAATTTACTACAACTTCAAAGTATCACGAGCAAGACACAAATGTCGGATTTTGAGTTCCACGGTACTGACTCATTTATCCACGGTACTGACATGGTAACTTAAGATATTAAACAACAAGTGCATCAATTTTCCTCAGTTTGATCATAAACATTAGAATTTATAAGGTAATTAGTTTAAATCATTTGTTACGACAAAAAAAATTAATAATTTATCGGTAAATTCTAGGAATGGACATGACACGGTACTGACATTCAAGTGATGTAGTATAAGTTTTCTTTAAGTGGCAAGTTATATTGTATAAAAATAATGTTTAAATATCTTAAGAATTATTCAATTAACACAAAATTTTTATTAATTGATTATTAATTAATGACTAGTACAAAAAAACAATACAGGACATTGAATATCACAGTTATAATGGAATCACCCAAATAGAGAAATAAAGTTTTTGATTTCGAATACTTTAAAATAATACTGAGAGATAGAAACAAAGTCGGACTAAAATGAATAAATGGTTAGCGAAATAAAGTAAAATAAAACCGTGAATAATTCAAAGGAAGTTATAGAGGGTAGCCAACATTATAATGTATCGATCAATAATACGGACAAACAGTAAATTTGGGTATATACTTGGAGAATAATAACAAATTAAGGACTTTTAATTAGAAGAATTAACCCAGAACTGAAGAAACAGATTTCATAAAACTGAGATGGTTAGGGCATACTAAAGCAAAAAATAGATAAGCGGGAAATATTATTGAAGAAGGGAAATAAGGTAAAAGAAGAAGGAAGAGGGATGGCAAGTAAAAAATAGTTTTGATTTATATTAGAGAGGCAGAACCGAATTGGAAGGCGATACAAAAAAACTTTCTTATAATTGTTATAATAAAATAATTATAATTGATTACACAACCTCCATTTCTGAATATCTATTGTTTTAATATGTCAATCATAACGTTTTGAAAAATCTATTGTTTTTTTATAAATTTGTACATGTCATGTTGATTTCGCATTTAATCCTTCGAACCTTCAATGCCAGTTTTTGGTTTGTAGCGCTCACGCTCGCTATGAATAAAATAATTTAATTTCTTGTCAAACGTGACCAATTTCTGTAATCTCATAAGGTAAAATATTGGAAAATTGACGGAAGAATATTCCACTATTCTATTAGTTGTAGACACTCCTTTTTGCAGGTGCGTATCGACTAGCATAGATAGTAAAAAAAAAACCCTTTAGATTTTGAAAAGATATGTATTATTCGGAAGGAAACTATACACTACTAATTCGAAATTTGAGATATATTTACAAGGAATGTACGAAAAGAGTTGTTACTGACAAAATTCCTGTTTATACTTCCTGCCACTCAAATGAGTTCATTGAATGTTTAAATCTGTTATGATGATAATCTAGTCACTTTGAACAATGTTTAAAAGTGGAAAACTCTCCTCCTCCATCGCATAGTGATGTCTTATTGAAAGATTTATATTTGTATTACAACATTTCTTGTTGTATTAGGCAAACAATAATATTTGCAAATAAATACGTGTTAAATTTTGAAATAAAAACAAATATTTATATTCGGTTGTGGCTTTATTGTTTTTCAAAATAATCTCCATTAAGATTGATACACTTTTGTATGTATTTGAACCCATTGTCGAAGCATTTCTTCCATTCCGATTGAGATACCTCCAAAACATGTGATTTGAGCGCATCAACAGCTTTTTCAGGTATTGAAAAACGTTTACCTCGCAATTTATTTTTAATTTCTGGATGTAAGAAGAAATCATTGAGGGTCAAACAAGGACTGTACGCCGGATGACCCATCGATTCGATGTTTTGACTGTTCAAAAAGTTTTTCGAATAATTTGTCTTCTGCGATTGGTTTCCCTGATTTTTTCTGGCGAAGATATACTGGTGTACGGTATCTCTCATGACGATAAAGTTTACGCACAGCATCTTATAGTGAAGTGCTACCACGATTGAAATCGAAAAACTAGCTCGAGATGGTGCTTCATCACCAAAACTCGCAGCGAGTTGATCGGTTTAATTCACATTGACCAAGATGAATGTTTCAAGTATCTGTAAATAACTCAAAAGCAATCGTATGACAACACGTTCACCATTAAAAATGTCAAACTTCATGATGGCAATGTCAAATTTGACAGATTCATATCAGTGTTGCCATATCTCAACACTTAAGTAACAACCCACGTATGCTAACTAATTATATAAATCTTATATTTTTACCCCTGCTATCTGAAAAATTTTGAGTCATTTATAAAGATAGATTTTAAGTAATAAATCATTCATCACAATAAAATAAGTAATCATTTTAATAATTTGACAATCTATATATAACAAAACATCGAACATTTCCGATTCATCAATATTTTGAATGGTACAATTTTCAGAGCTTAATTCAAATCGTCTCTAAATACCAAAAGGATTCGAAACATTTTTTTTTTTATTTTCTACCCTTCTCTAAATACCATGTGATCAAATTTCACGTGGAATAATCAAATGAATAGTTTTGTAACATTTTAAACGATTTCGTAGCCGTTTGGTAACACAAAATTCCAAAAAAAAAACTCGTTGCTAAACTTTTGTTTCACAGTTCACAATCCATATAACCACATAAACTTTTGGCATCTTAAATAAACAGCTGACAAACACTTTTTTTTAAAATAAGGGTCTTAAATTACACATGAATATCAAATAAAGTTGTACTAGACCATAATCATCAGAGACTAAAGCTAAACTACCAATAACTATCACCTAAGAATTCCTAAATAATCAAACAAACTTCCAGAGGTCCCTCAAATTATGTTATATTCACGTTCACCAGTCGAAGAAGTAGATTCTTCAAATATTAAATTTAGCGTGAAGGGTGCCAAAGAAGTGTGTATTGTCCTGAATCTGTTTTCACAGAAGGGTTAAGTTCCTAAAAAGGATTTATCCGCCTCTAATTAAGCAAGTCTATCTAAAGTAGGAAAATAAATGATACAATTATTATGTGACGTCTTAAAAGAATTCAACTGTAAAAAAACTATGTCTCAAGTCTTCAATGAAGTTCATCGATCAATTGATTACCAAAACGAGTTAAATTCAAAGCAAACTTAATGACGATTTAAAAGAGTTTCTTTCGAAACAACTATCGTCAATTGAAAAAGGAAGTAGTACCAACCTTGATCATTTAAGATGAAGCTGAAACTTGATAGAAGCTTTTCTTCTTCTTTAAATTGCGAAAGGTCTTCTGGATCCTTGAATAAATTCTCTAAATTTCCCACACCATCTAGTAGTATTAAACTAATGATTAGCTTAAATGAAATAACGTGTCATATGCTATATATTCACCAACCTAACAAAAAACAGAACACTTGAAATTAATCAACGCAAAACTAAAAAATAACATTTATCTCTTTAAAACGAGGTACCATAACGGAATTTGGGAAATTGTAGGAAACCTCATTTGATCCCGGTATCAATTAGGGAGAGCATATAGGTTGACAATGCTCAAAAATTTCATCACAGCTTTTTGCAATGAGACAATTCCGTTCCTCCTATTGACAGTAATTGCATTATACGCATCATTTACTTTGCTTTGATCCACAGTTATCTGGCTTAAGGTATTTCTCTATTGGACAAGTCTAGCAGAAGCCAAAAGGTTTTTACTATTCACAAGACTGCTTTGTGTATTATTTAGAATCCATGAACTCATCGTATCATTTTCTAGACTTTATAACAAGTTTCTAGATTTTCAAAATGATGAAAACATAGAAAATATGAGCCAAAGTTGGTTCTATGAACTTTCAAAGTAATTTTTATTGCAAAATTGTTTTTATGCAGCTAGAGACTACAAATCTTTCAATTTTTGACCTTATCCATCAATGTCAAATTCTATTTTTATTATATAATTTGAATAAATCTTTTAATTTCGTATAAAAAATTTACTACATCTGTACCACTGTGTAAATCTCACCTTATTTTGAAAATCTCTTATTTGCGATTTGCTCTCGCTAGCCTAGCTTGCATGTCAATTATTGTGTAAGCATGTATATATAATCGTGATTATTGGATCCTGGGAATATAAATGTTGAACTGACCGTTTTATTTTATTCACGCATAAAGATAGAAACAACATTTTTAATAATCGAAGAAAAAACAACTATTTCAAGATGGTAATTAAGTGTGACGAAACAAAAACATTAAACGAAAAAATCTCAGATCAATTTTGTTATAGTAAATATTAAATTGATCTTTTTAGTGATTCCCCACTATGATCTTAAGTAATATCTGATTATAGTACGTACATATTAAAGATAGGTGTTCCACAAGGAACAGTATTGGGTCCACTATGAATAGCATTACACAAATTCCGAATTTCTCTGGTAATATTATATGCAATGTGGACGATATGCAACAAAATGCATCACATTTAGCTCAACTATCATTCAACAATCCAATAACATTGACATCTATAACAATATGAAAATACATCTTCTCCAAGCAGTCATTTCTAAAATTCGTTTTTTTTAACACGTCTGATTAGTTTACAAAGGATTCAGTCTCTGTTACTAAATAATCGGAGTAACAAAATCAGTAGTAATAAAGATTTATGGCGAAATTATAACCAACGTAAAGTACACAGATAATACTACAATCAATGCAGAAAACATTACTTGCAAATGCTGCTGGACAAAATGGATGAGGCTGGTAGAATATGGAGTGATAATATAAACATTGAGAAAACGAAATTGATGACTGCAGGCAGAATAAACATGGAACCAATTCTAATTACAAACATCGGACAGCATTGGACTAAAATCACATTTCAAATATTTGGGTAGCTGGCTGAACAACGAAGAGATGAGAATCGAGAGCTTCTAGACATCATAACAACAAGAAAGATTAGTTATTTCAGTTATAGAATGCGGAGTACCAAATATAACATCCCTTGCCTGTCATTCAGGAAAAGGTTGAAAACAAAAGACACATCTTCTGTCTCTTGGTCGCAATAAGTTATAGTGGCTAAGAAATATTAAAAAAATGGAGCGTATTAGGAGTAGAACAACTATTCCGAGTAGCGGCAGATGGAGATGTTATGGAGATAGTTCAAGCTTGAAGGCAGGAACGGCACCGAAAAAAGAAGAACATCCAAATATGAGCAAAACAACGATTTTTTCGATAAAATTGCATGTTTCAATATTTTATGATGATTTGGTAGTAATAAAAGAATTGGTACAGGAATAATCAAGTACTATGCCACTTAATGACACGTTAATGATTTCTATATAAACTCGTGGCCATAAATAACACACAACCCTTTATTTCAATATCAAAATCAATATCACAAAAAGTTAAAGTAGCAAAATTTCTTATCGGCAAATAACTGTTTTTGTGGTTTCTTAAAACTTTAATTATATGCATATTTCAATTTTTCTTTCATTCTATTGTTGTACCAATTTGTGGATAGCAATAATTTAAGTCAATCAAGGTGTGTTAAAATAGAGACAAGTTAAATAAAAAATGAATAGAGGCAGTTTAGACAGTTAAGTGAACGCGAAGCTGAAAGAATAGCGGAGTTAGTTGGACAGGGACAAAGTTATCGTGAAGTGGCAAATTTGTTTGGCGTACACCACACAACCATTGGCAGATTGATGCAAAGAGGACGGCTTAAATTCTAGGAGGCCTGCACAAGAGGACGTCCATAAGTTATAATTCCACGAGATGACCGTTTTTTGCAATTAAATTCATTAAGAAATCGCTCAATGACAAGTGTCGACCTCAACAGCCTTTTACGAGAATATCTCTGATAGATCAATAAGACGACACCTTCAGAATGCTGGTCTACATAGTAAAAGAGCTCTCCAGGCACCTTTGCTAACCAGGAAGCATCGTGTTGCTAGACTAAGATTTGCAAGGCAACATTAAGATTGGAATTTAGAAAATTGGTGCCAAGTTTTATTTACTGATGAGACAAGAATCAGTCTAAGAGGTCCAAATGGAGGTAATCAAATTCTAAAAGGCGAGGAAAAAGATTTGCGCAGTCTTGTATCATTCCCAGGGAGCCGTTCCAAGGAGGGTTTATCATGTTTTGGGGAGAAATTTGTTTTGATGCCCGCACAGAATTAGTGTCTCTTCCTAGACCCGCCCTTAACGCAACAAGATACTTAACTGACATTCTTGAAAATCACGTCGTTCCGTTGGGGCCATTTATTGGTGATGATTTTCTTTTAATACATGATAATGCTAGGCCACATGCTGCGGCAGATGAATTACTTTAAAGAAGTAGGAATTCATACCCTGGACTGGCCACCAAGAAGTCCAATATGTCTGGGACATTTTAAATCGCCGCTTTCGTCGTCGAAATCCATCTCCTCAAAATTTAAATCAGCTTGAGCAAGCGTCATTCGAGGAATGGGAAAACATACCTCAAGAAGTGATACAGCACCTAATCGAAAGCATTCCCAGGAGAATGTGAGCAACAATTACATCCAGAGGCGGGAATACACGCTTATAGCATTTTAAAAAAAGGAACATTATTATTTAGAATGCAAGTCTTATTTTTAAGAGAATTCGTTTTTATTGCAATATTTTTATTTTTATTTTTTTACTCATTAAAAATCATTCACACACAATTACTCTACCATTTCTTATTATTGCGTCAAAATGATTGAAAAGAAGTTGAACACTAGCAATATTAATTTGAATTTATGAAGCAAAAAAATATTTTTAGAAATCGAGATGGTGCGTTGTTTTTGACCACGAGTGTATTGTTAACCTCAACCACAATCTGGTATTTCGCTGGTGTATGGAGGAAGAAGAAACTGCAGATTACGTCGAATCAGTACTTAAATGTACAAGTCTTACAGTTTGCTTAGTACTGTTAAATGGTTCAAACCAAGTTAACTGATAGCTTTTCAAATGACATCGGGTAGATTTAAATGGGGCAAGACGTACCTGAATATGTCAAAAAATTCTCTTTGTGCCTGCACCTCCACCTTTTTCATGAACATTTGTTAAGAATTTGTAAAATGGAAATACTGCTTACATATACAATATTAAAATGTATGATTTATAACTGGTATAAATAATAAAAATAATCATAATAACTGTATTTACGAAATATCATTAAAATTTATTATTATATCTGTTCTTCTTCTAAATTGTTATGTAAGAAATCTGTGCAACTGATTTAATATGACGAACAAATTTGTTGATACAGAGATGATTCAATATGTAGCGTAGGCAAGTCGTTGATGTTACACAGTAGAGGAGAAGAAAAAGATGGATGAGTATACTATCAAGTCATGTCAGTCAAGAAAATGAACATATTTAGACCTAGAGTCAAAACTGGCTATAAAAGAGAAACCAAAACGTTAAACAACAAAATCTGAACTGAGTCAATATATATGTGCGTGGAAATTTACTTATCTGAATGCCTTAGGACTTTTTTATGTCAAAAAATGTTTTTCATCGTATACGAGTATAGCCACAAAATAATTAAAATTTGATAGTATAAAAGAAATCGAGATGTATTCGGTATTTTCGATTGTTTAAATTCAGTTCGTTAATATCGATAAAAATCTTGACAAAATCAACAAATTACAGTATTTATGGCGTGTTTTATGACTTAACTTATATGACACTTTATAGACCACATCAAATGTGATCAAATAGTGATATAATAATTCATACTTCATTTGATTTTTGATGAGACAACGATATCTCGGTTTATTCTGTTCTTATATATAATAGAGAGATATTGTGGACCCTTTATATTAGTCCAGCTCAATAAATTCCTTGTCTGAACGCCAAATATGAACGCCATACTTTATACTTTAAAATTATACCAAGCCACAGCTCAAAAACTATATATTTAATATATGATCAAGCTACATTATCGTTGATAAAAATTAGTAACTTCATACCAACTTTTTAAACCAAATGTAGCATATGTATACTTTCACACTATTTGGTAGGTTTCACAGTATTGGGAATGCAAGGCTTCAAACTTGTTCAAATATTGAAGAAAAACCTATGAATATTTAAAAAACTTCGCCAAAATAATTGGAGCATTGATATGGAATCATAAAAAGGTTAGATATAAATACAAAAAAATTAGGACATTGAAATGTTTTACAGTATTGGAAATACGAGGCTTCAAACTTGATTAAAAATAGATAAGAAAGAAAAACATATATGACAATGTACACACACAGTTTTTTTTTAAATTTAGTCATATGTAGAAAAAAATAGTAACGTTTGTAGGTGTCATAATGTTGAAAATATGAGTGTTCAAATTTTTTCAAATATTAACGAAAATCATATTTAAAAATTCACCCACGCCAAAATAATTGCAGCAATGTGATGAAATTATGAAGATGTATTTTAGAAACCTAGATGTATATAGAAAAAAATTAGGATGTTGGTAGGCCTCACAATATTGGAAATACGAGGCTTCAAATTTTTTCAAATATTAACGAAAATCATATCTAAAAATTTACTCACGCCAAAATAATTGAAGTATTGAAATGAAATCATAAAAAGTAATTTTTGGAGGTTAGTTGTATATAGAAAAAAATAAGGATGTTGGTAAGTCTCACAGTTATCAAATGTATAATAAAATTGTCGAGTGTCCAATCCGTACGTTCATTTTAGAGCTTTTTCCTGGTTTGTTTTTAGTAAGGTCAGATTAAGAGAAAAACTAAAAATCCGATATTTTTACGCTGTAAAAGCAATGACATTGACATGACACAATTGAAAGATAAATGTTTACATTAGCTTGAAACACATGTGTCAAGCAAATGGATGGAGAGATAGCAAAACCTACCCGTTGAAATCATTGCTGAGATAAGAGAAAGTGAATGCGCAATAATCATTTTTTTTTAAGAAACTTAACACACCGAAGGCAGCCACCAAGAAATCATTCAGTGAATTCAAGATAGAAAACAGTTCGAAGATGGTGAATTTGTTGTAACTTATCAGCTTTGATTGTTGTAATAATTTTTCCTCACAACTTGAAGAATCAACTAATATACAACTCAGTAAGAATGTATTTGAAGATTTTAGGTGGCACTACTCACAGGGTACACTCATTACCTTCATCTTTAAGCAACCTGTCTCGGCCACTGATGGACATAAGCCTCTCTTAACCTAGACCGTTTTGCTTGGTCTGGGGCGAAAGATATCCTTTCAAAATCTATCGCGTCAGCGATTATTCCCTATAATAAGTCCCCGGGATAAAGTAGTTTCTGTATGCATCATCTCTAGGACGCCATTTTAGTATTCTCTTCTTCCATCGGACATTCTGGTAACATGGCGAGCTCATGTGTATTGCCGACTTTTTCATCTTTAAAAATTCAATTCAATCTTAAAGACTTGACGAGACAACACCGTTAATTCCACCTAAAATTATAACAGTTCCGTGCACGTGAAAACTTATACAGTATCTTTAAAGTTGAAAACGAGAACTTGTTTTAATCGACAAAGGTCGATTTTATAAATATCATCTCCAAAATTATTTCCTGTTTGTATCGACACCTAAGAAATCGATCGACTTTGAACTATTTCTGGCAATCCATAAACCTTAATCTAAAAAAAATACTCAAGGCACTTAATTAAAAAGTTCATAGTTCCCACCAATCCCACCAACTAACTATGGCTATTAATTTAATAGATTTGGTAATCTACAAATCCCACCAAGCTATAGAAATCCTTTCACTTCTCATCTGGTGTTTATAATAATGTTATCAAAAATGGCGAACGTTCTATAATAAGTTCACAGTCTCGTGTAAAAACAAGTATTTCGAAATCGAAGCTATCGCTTAGATTGGTATAAACTTAAACATGTTTCCATAATCATCTGCAAATGTATCTATATTATGCAAATAACTATAAATAAGATGCACCTTGCAAATACTGCAATTATGCTACGGAACGATATAAATTATAAAACAAGACGGATTTACTTACTATTTACATTAAATAGTGGAATGAAGTTAATCGGTAAAATATATTGTATTAAAAATTCTATTTATGTTAAATGCGAAACTCTCTTGTATAATATATTCGAATGTTGAAGGGTATATTGCGAAACATCATCGTGAATTTATGACTTACAAATTTATTAGTAATATAAACATTACTTTTCTGGTTTTAACTAAACATTATTTACAATGACGTTTATAAAACTTTCGATGAAATAAATCGCCTACAAGTTGTGTTTGAAACAATTCGTCTTTCAAGTTTCAAAATGTGTTTATCAATTGTTTCAAAGATCACAGGATTTATGAAACTTCACAGGCAAATGTAACGATTATTGTACCAGAAGGTCCTTAAAATATAATAATTGTAGGCGACGATAAATCAAAAACGTGTAACTCGAGTCGATTAACGAAAACGTTCAGCTAGAAACGCGATCCAAAAATATAACAGATCTTCTAACAATAATATTAGATTTAGTACTGTCTATTGTACTAAATATTTTTTATAAATACTTTATTCATCTTAATAAAAGACGAAAGATAGTTGTATTTTTGTCAAACACACGAACTAGAGTCACCGACATATTGTCAGAGATCCGTACATATGTTGAAAAGTATTAATTGTTATTAAATATGTTAAAAGTTAAAGCTATATAGAAAAGAGATGAGGCTAATTGCGGTAATTACTGGGGCATTACCTCACTGGATGTTACGTATAAAGTGTTAGCAAGAATCATAGGAAAAAGTTTGAACAAATCTTGGACGAACAAGGCGGGTTTAAAGAAGGAAGATCGACTAGCGATTAAATTTTTGTTGTTAGAGTTTGAAGCTATTATCTATTGACTTTAAATAGTGATATCATCTAACTTAACCTATCATATCATACTAAACAAAACAGAAAACATGGTAACCATACAAGAAACCTTAAAGGCTTAAAACAGGGTGACACGTGATCAGCAAGTTGTGGGGCTCATAACAGGAACTACAAAAAATGTTTTTACTATTTGAAAATACAACAAAAAAATATGGCCTAACGGAAAAAACAACAAGTATATGGAAAGTGCTTTTCAAGTGACAACCAATTGAAAATCACAACAGAGCACAACATAGAATACCAGTTCGATAAAGTACAAGAGTTTGAATACCTGGGACAGACAGTAACAAATAAAGGAGACGAAATTAAAGAATTTGATAAAATATTGACAAGAGGCAATAAAGAAGTTGAAGCTCTAGAAAACCTATGAATGAATGAATATATGAATAAGAAAGAAAAAACAGACTAAATACATGAGAGAGAGGAGTGTTGAAAAAAAAGGAACAAGATGAATGGAGAAGAAGAGAGATTAAAAGGTTATATGTACAGGCAGAGACCGGCTATATAGCAAAAAGACTACGTTGGCTGGGGCAACAAATGGAGAAGACGCAAAAAGAAGAAGAGGGCGTTCACGTAAAAAATTCCTAGATGCATTTAAGGAAGACTTAGAGAAATTAGGGAAAGGAAACTGGTGCAATGTAGCCGCGAACAAAAGGAGTTGGAGAAAAGCGGTAGAGACACTTCAAGCTATAAAAATATACCAGTGATTTTGAAAATATGGTCAAAGATATAGAAATGTGAAAGGTCCCCGACACTGCAACACGATTAGCGGATTCCAAAGAGCAATAAATAATATTCACATAGTCAGCGGATTCCAAAATACGGATCAATTAAATATAAGTTCATTGCATTAAGTTCAACTTCATTCATTGTTTTGTTGTTATTCATTGATTTGTCTGTAAAGTTTTTCTGTAAAGTATTTTTAAAAAAGTTAAAAGTGTCTCAAAGAACATTTCTATATATTTATCTCACTACTCATTTTTGTCATATTTAAATGATCAGGATCCTTAGAACACTTGTTTTCCGAACTGCTAGGTCTGTGTTACAATTTTGTTTTATTTTTTACTTAGAACAATTGCTCCACTAATTTCATGTTTTCTGGGGTAGTTACATTCCCAACGAAGCAGCCTAGACCAATTTTGAATTGTTGAAAACGATAGACACAAGCAGTGCGGACTAAGAGGGGGACGGAAGGCCTCCGATCTTGGGGGCCCCAAATGCTTACGCGTTTCCCTGATCAAATCCTAAACAAGAATTTATCGGATACTCGCTGGAGTGTTCATTACGAGTCAGTAAAAGCTGTAAAAGAAAACATAGAGACAATTATGAGTAATTTGGAACATTTTCAAGATCCAACAAAAGCAAATCTCTGGATACAAGATCAGGAACAGCCTGTTCCTGCCAGCTGTTTGTGATTTTGCATTTCTAACCTACACAGTTCTGACTTTCTATACTGGAGAAAGTAAATTT
This sequence comes from Diorhabda carinulata, assembly GCF_026250575.1. NCBI lineage: Eukaryota > Metazoa > Arthropoda > Insecta > Coleoptera > Chrysomelidae > Diorhabda > Diorhabda carinulata. The sequence goes on from NC_079472.1 coordinate 18,558,327, forward strand.
AGTTCATCAATATTTCCAGTATCCAAAAAAGGCTCTGGGTACAGGAATCACCAAACTAAATGCATTGAATGAGTATTTAGTGACCGAACGAACCACGATTGGAAACTTTTGGCTTAAAAAAAGCAATGACATGGACTTAATGTCGAGAAAAGAGGAAGATAAAAAGGACGATACCAGGTAAATCAGCTCATGATACTGGATTATTAATTCAAGAAGAAATACGTCGGACAATGTATGAATGAATATACCGATTTATACAAGAATTGTCATCACAATACGGAGCCATGAAACAAATCAATAATATTTTCCAAATTATTGAAACAAAGTTTATGCTAGAAGCTTCAGATGAAGCTCTGGCTATAGCAGTTGACAGTCTGATACAAATTTATGGTAAATTTGACAAGGAGCAAGTTTTCCAATAAATAAAAAGGTACCGCAGGCATGTAATAGTCACCGATACGAGTATGGACGTTGCTGCCAAATGGAGAGCCCAAGAAATTCTTCAATTTATAATAAAATGGGACTTCAGTGAATAGTTACCTTGTATATCGCTTATACTTCAACACTTTTTGACCATTTTCATCTCGGTTGCATCATACGAGAGGAGTTTCTCGAAACTTAAACTGATTAAAAATTATCTTCCATCTACATTGGGTCAAGATCGACTGATTAATCTAGCCGTGCTTTCAATAGAAAGAAAAATTTCAAAAGAAATCGATTTTACAGAAGTTATCGACGAGTAGTAAATTGAAGGCACGAAAACACATATAACAAAATACAAAAAACTATATTTGATTTATTTTATCTAATTTTTTTATCGATCGATTCCTATTTTATCTCCTTCGCCCATATCCATTTCATATTGTATGTATATATGTTTAATTAGTATAAATAATTTAGGTCGAATTTAAAATTCACACATACAAATGTGAGTTAAATAAAAAGCTTGTAAAACTACACTTTTTAAAGATGGAGGGCCACATTCAGCTCTGCCGCCCCGAGCCTCATCGGGCTTAGTCCGCCACTGGATACAGTCTCTATTCGGTCTTTTATTCGTGTTGATGTTATTCTTCTTCAGCCTTACTTTTTCAGAATTCATTTTTCAATAATTTGTTTAACAAGTCTTAAAATACATCCTTGTAAAATTTTTAAAAGACTTTTTCTATCTAAAAAAATAGTAATACGTCTGATTCAGAAAGTCTTGTAACCAACAGTCACCTGGTCCACTTCTTCCTAATATCATAATGCCATAAATACCTTATTGTATCTTATTGTTTTTTCTTTCTTCTGTTTGTTTCGTCTTTTAAACGAATGGACTATAAAACTAGAGTTAACCCGTTGAGTTAAATACATTTTTTACCATTCTATAGACATTCACGCTGATTATGTACTGTGAAATCGGTTATAATTATTAGAATTCTTCAGAAATGTGGAATTAAAGACATTTTGAGCACAAGGTTCCTTATTTAAATTGTGCCTGAAGTAATACGTTAGATTACCATTATTACGTTAACAATGCATGGATCAATCAACCGTTACCATACATGAATGGAAAATATTCTCAGATTCTCAATCATTGAATTTAGCGAGAATTCGATCGATATTCTAATTAACTTTGATAATTGTTTTTGCAATACTTGTAATATATAGTCACGATTTGATATCGATAGCACTGAAATCGATACGGTCATTCGAAGTATCATAAATCAAACTATATAATCTGCTCTTCACAAGTAAATTTATGAGATTTTGTTTTGATAAGCCTTTGCTTTTCTTTTCACACAACACAAACAAAAAATAACTATTTGTAGATACGTTCTCAATAAGTTAATTTAAGTCTCTTCATATTTTAAAAAAAAAATCGTTTAAGTAGCCTTTTATTTTGATTTGTCTCCAAAGTCTCGGTAAAAGCTGGCTAAGTTCATGGAGTGTCTATATAGATGATTGATAGGAGTTTGAGACTCTGTAACTGGTCCAAAGCACGTTGAGGTCAAACTATAGAGAAGGTTCTGCCAAATTATGGATACTGAGGTATAAAATGTTTGTGAAACATCACCAAATACGATGTATATGCCTATTATGTCTGCTAGCTCATGCACATTCAATCGATGATCATCCAGTTGATTTTCTTCAACATTACCTCATTTGGTCGATTACCGAGATATATTGGATCATGGAAGGGTCGCCAGGTGTTGATTTAAGATGAAGGAGGACCTACAATCAATGGAAACTTAGTGGAAACCCTATTTTCCAGCTTACAAATTCGCAGTAATCTAATGTTGTTATTAAACTTTAACAACATGTCGTTGAGTGAATTCATTGATAACAAATTTGTGTCTATACTAGGAGGGTACCAGAAGTACTTGGCATAATGAAGGAAACACAAAAATTTTGGAAAAAAACTATTTCTTTTCACTCCCTATACACTTTTCCTAACGATGTTCAATAAGTTCGATACTTAATATTAACAATCGACATCGCCTCTTCATTGTTGGAATATCTTTGACCACTGAGTCGTTTTTTCTAATCTTGGAACAGACAAAAGTCCGATGGGGTTGAATCTAGCGAATAGAATGCATAAGTTAGTAATTCAAACATTCAATTCTTTAATTTTGGCAATTGCAATAACAGTTGTATGACTTGGTGCATTGTCTTGATAAAACAACGGCTTATGGTCTAAAAGTAGGGTGAATAACAGCATGAAACTAATATTAATTATACGTAAATTTGTAAACCTCTAACTAAACAAGCTTCCTTGTATATCTCATTTCAAGTTTAAGCTAGTGATTCAGACAGTTATGGAAATATGAGATTAATAATTACAGAAAATCACAGAGTTAACCAAAAACACTTGCACTTTAATAAGCCCGAATCTTTTCTGATGCAACTGAGTCTCTACAACTCACGGGAGGTAAGTTTCTGAAGTCGATGGAGCTTTGAATGTCATGTAGCTTAGTGTTGCAGCTTGCCCAGTGGTTTGCCCATCGCGTATAAAACGTCTTTTGCTAGCTATTGTGGGTCGTTGTAGAGGTTAACCGACGAAGCTTCTTTTGCAGCTTGATCTGTCAGATTAAAGTAATGCAAGACGGTCAATTGATTTATTTGTCTAATGGAGTTTATTCATGTGAGCGAGTCTGTGCGTATAGCGGAGTTCAAGGCTTGGAGGATTGCATATAATATTCCTCTGTAGACGCTAGCAAACGATGGTAGACGATATCGTTTGGTTATTTGATGCGAATTGGCTATTGTTATAGTGAATGGAATTGATAATATTTTGAAATCTGTGTTTTAGTATATCGCTACGTGTTTCATGTTTAGTGAATATGTTCCAACGAGGATAGGAATGGGAGCTGTTTCAGATAGGTTGATATTGATATTGGATATGAGTCATGGTAAGATTGCTGGAAGTGATTGGAGTTTAGAAGCAAAATTATTGGTGTCAGATGAACGATTTATCAGAGGATAAACTGGATTATCAGGTAACTTTTGCACAGTATGACATAAGAAGTAGTTGTCGTCTCAACCATAGAGGAGGTTCACTGAATTCACGTTGGTTGGATTTAAAAATTCTTAGAGCTGCATTGTGAACAAAATTAAGAGTTTTTTAATCAAATTTGCTTGCAGACATGTAAATAAAGCTTCCATAATCTATTTTGGTACAAACGAGAGATTTGTAGACTTGTAACAAGGTATTTTCATTAATATCCAATGGAGGTGAGCCAAATTCTAATTTGAAAAAACAAAATAATGTTATACTGAAATGTATTCAAATCATAATAGACCTTGATACCCAATGACTGCTTTTATACTAATAATATTTTCAATATTGTGTCTATTGTTAAAAGGGACCGGCATTATCTGAATTTATTTTAATTTTTTTTTTCAATTAAATGCAAATCGTTGTTGAACTTTTAACTTCGCTATTGCCGCTTTGTATTGCATAACAACACAATAAACTCTGCGTTGGTCTCTCCCATCAGACGAACCGATAATTTTCACGACTGTTGTTGCTCGTAGCACTACACTAAATGCAACCAAACACTTTCTCTGTCACGTTTTCAATTAAAAATCGTTACGAGCACTTCGCGAAACTTTTATTAGAGATACACTCAATCTGGGAACTGTTTTATTTCTAATATATGAGCTAATGCTGATGATAAGGGATATGATGATTGGATGTGATGAAATGTAACGTTACTAAGGATTGTACGAAAATTTATGAAAACGCACGATTCTCTACATTTCGTCATATAAGACTGTTGGTTAAATAAATAACTCTAGTTTATCTAGGACTTCAATATTAAAAATGTTGAATTTAAACAAATCGGTAAAATTATAAGCCGATTTCAGCAATTATTTTTTGCATTGTTGCTTAAATCATAAACATAACTACTTATTATTCGTATTCACCTCGTTTTTTTATTATATATAGGGGTGAAAATGCTTCAAATAATAGTATCAAATTTTGATCTTTAGAAACGATTCATATATAAGGTTAACCTCTAAGTACTTTCGCTTTTTACTGATAGAGGGCGTTACTTTATTTTTTGAATAACTTATGCTAGTGCTGTACTTTGCCGTGCGTCACGTGATACTGGTTACATTGACGTAACTTTAGAAGCAAGTAGGTTAATTTTAAACATTTTACAGTCTCACAAAGAAATATGTGAAGTTCATGGAGATGGTTGCTTAACAGAAAGAACGTGTCAGAATTAGTGTGAAAAATTCTGTTATGGAGATTTTTCTTTCAAAGATGAGCAAAGTTGATTATGAATAAATAAAAGTCATAATTGAAGAGGATCGTCAACAATTAAAACACACTTGAAATGTCTTGATAGTTGGTTATCTCACGAGTTGAAAGAAATTCACTCAACACATTTGCGATGTGCACTTTAAACGAAATGGAATCGACCCTTTCTGGAAAAGAACCATCACTGGTGATGAAAAATGGGTCCTATACAGTAACATAGTTCGAAAACGATGACACAATGAACCAGCACAAACCACGAAAGCTGAAAAATAACAAAAAAAGCTCATACTGTCAGTTTGTAACAATTGATGAAACTGAATTCTTTTGGATATACGATATAAAGCGATATAAAGTGACAATCGATCTCAATCGGCTTCAATGGATGTAAATCGAATTCTGACAAAAGTAAACGCCAATACACCCAAATATATAAGAATTGATGTGATTCGACATCAATCGGTGTCAATTAAAATGACGATGATCTTCAATCGCACCTGGTTAAAATTTTTGTTGACCAGAAAGAAGGACCAGAAATTTTCTAAGCGCGGAATCACGAAGCTGAATGAAAGATAGTAAAGGGTCATTGAGCAAAATGGAAAATATATAATTGATTAAAGACTATTCTTTGTTATTTTATTTCATACTACAAAACCGAAATTACTTTGTCGCCAACCCAATATATAAAAATGAGAAGAAATCTGAGTAAGTATAAATAATTTCAATTGATTATAGCTCTTTTAACAGTTAAAACTAGAAAATCAGTATTTTCGAAACAGTTTCTATAATATTGATATTTATAAGTATATTATTTATTTAAACATATATTTTTATAAATAGAGTTGTATTTTTATAAAAGTGGTAGTAGTGGTGCTATATTTAACAAAAATATAGCCCCGCTAAATCATCGAAACCAATATATGAAAATAATACCATCCTCTTAACACGATAATCAGATACATTTAACTAGACATTTTATGGAAAGATTGTTTTATAAAAAATATGGTAAATAGTTATAACGAATATCCATTCCTAATAAAGAAGTTCAAATTCAATTTATTTAATGTGTAAAATCAAAGGTTTCATGATTCAAACTAAATATTATCCGAACGAGAAAGTAAATAAAATGTGTGGTCTATACTAAATACGTGACATGTCATTATCATCGATCATCATAAAATGTTTTCTGCTAGTCGTAGATATTATGTCACTTGAATCGAATTAGTTGCATGTAAATTTCTTTAGATCATCAACTCATTTGTCTTTATCTGTTTCCATAATTCGCTCGTTTTTATGGTAATTTCCCCAGCCCAATCCCATCTTTCTTAACAAATATATAGCATTTGTTATATTATACGAGGTCTGGCTATTAAATAACGAGACTGCGCGCCTAGAGGGCGTGCAGTAGCGGTTTGAAACAAACGAAAAAACTACGACTGAGTGGTATGAATTGTTGCAACAGGCCTATGGGGACAATTCTCTATCTCGTGCGCTTGTTTTTGAATGGTGTAAATGCTTTAGTGAGGGGCCGAGAGAGCACTGAATATGACCAGCGCCCAGGTCGTCCTGTGATTGTTTCAACTCCGGAAACACTGACCAAAATCAACCAAATTGTGCATGCAGATCGTAGAATGAGCATCCGGATGATTCACGAGGCTGTAAACGCCTATACAGAAACGTTCGGAAATATTTTACACGAGAAATTACACATGAAAAAAGTCTGTGCGAAGCTGTTGCCAAAAAATCTAACACCTGACCAAAAGCTCTTGCGCCAACGGATCTGTTCGAATTTCCTTGAAATACTAGAAAAAGATCTACTTTGAAAGGGACCCTATTTGAGTCGATGGAAGGAGTAAAGCAAAAAACGGCAGAACTCCTAAAGACGCTCACAAAAGAATACTTCCAGCACTGGTTCGATCAATGGAAAAAAAGGAAGGAAAGGTGTGTGGCGAGGGGAGAAGAGTATATTGAAGGGGAGCATTCGAATGTAGAATAATTTTTATAATGAAACCAGTCTCACGGACATACTCAGCTCGTTGGACTACATGGATTTTTTTCTGTCAATACTACTACTAAACATGTCCACAAATACATTTTAACACAATGTCGTCTTATGTCAAATGTTGTCCAAGTCTTCTCTAGAACTCTCGCGTCTATTTCTAAAAGCGAATCATTATTTTAATCTTAGATACTTGCTTGATTTCACTTTTTCTTTATTCACTCATTTGTCCTCATATTCTAGACCAAATTCCTACTGTGACCCCATGAGATGTCTCATCAACAACGAACTGAATGGATGAATCTGTCTTAGAAACTTTTCATTATGTCCAGAAACGATATTAAACTGATGGCGTAAGTACCTCGAAGGCCTTGGAAAGAGACACAAAAAGCTCGATAAAAAAGCTTTCTTTGAGAGTAGTTTACGTATTTTAGAGAAGTGCAAAGTCACAGTTGTAGAACGACTACAATCACGGTATCAATCGACGAACAAAGATTGTTTGGCGGATGATGTATTGCTTTTATTACTTTGCACAATTATTCTGATGTTTTCAAAAACATTTTTTGTCCTAATCTTCATTAAGCAAGATACAAAGAATTGATGTCAACAAATCTGTGAAAGCTTATCTAGGTCGAACGGTGTTCAGATATCTTGACTATATACAGAAGATCTCTTTTTCTCATGTAGTAATTTTTCTCAGCAGTTAACAGAGCTGAAGATATGAAGACCCATTCTTCACCATCTTTAGCTTACGACAATACCCTTCATATTCAAATGCAACCTATTATGGGAACGTGCATATTGTAGACCAAGGGGATTTACCACCAAAGGAGGGTAGTTTGATTAATGTGCTCCCCAGGTATTGAGGTGTTTCGAGACATTTTCCATCCTTTGTTTTATATACCGTGATATAGGTATACCCTGTTTCAGTTCAATTATCTTCAGCAACCTCTTCTCTAAGTCTACCACAATCGTCTTTGTTGCTCTGAGGTTTTCCAGTCTAGAACTGTTTAATTTTTTTTACTACTTTGATCACCATGTTCCTTATTCTAGATACATTCTAGAGCGAGTTTTAAAGTGGTATATTTCAAATATTACTAGAACAATTTTTATTTTTTACGTAAAAAAGCTGTGAAATTGCTACTTGTTGAACATTTTTTGTATAAGCTCCCTCGTTTAATTTAAATGCTATATAAAACTAACAATAAATAATGTCTCATAGATGATAACAATAAATTTTTTTTAATTTAAAAGCGGCGTTATTCAAACAATTATTCGAGTTCTTCAATAATCTATCAATTAATAAGATTAAATATCAAATGAACGGTAGTTACTAATTTAATTGTGCCCTCGGGATAGCGTTAATAACTTTAAAGAACGATTTATATCGCTATTTAGCGATCAAAATATCTTGCACCTGTCACACTAGGTGGAACTATCGATAAGTATAGAAAATCGTGGGCGTGGTACCTCACCTCTATATCATAAAATTATTTATTTCATCATATTAGTGGAAAATTGTTTCTGTAACTGAATTTGTTTGTTTATTTGGTTCAGTATTTTTGTATCAACTAATAAAGATGAAAGGGTAACCGATATTTTTCTTCAATCCATCAAATTTATATATAACTATAGCCCCAGGACTAGCTACAAAGTAGTGAGTGCCGTTTCAGGTTGTAAACCGAAATAACAAACATAGTACACCTACAAACATTTGCCAGCCGAAAAAATGTCCGTAAAACGGCGCGCTAAACCTTTTGTAAGGCAAGAAGTTTTACAGGTCAGAAAATCCTGAAGTTTTTCCGCCCATTTTTCTTTCAGTCCGTTCTTCATCGTGAGCTCCCCCGAGGCCCTCAGTAAAATCCCTGCACCATTTGCGAACGTGCCGAAAGGACATGCACTCTCCACCATAAACCTCAGACAGTTGGAGATGAATATCAAGCGGTTACTTCCTTGCGTAGAGAAATCACTGTTCGAACCTTGCAAAGCAATCTTTAGACAGTAAACTCGAAATCCTGCTTGTGCATCAATCCTGGACTCAGTAATTGTATTAAACGTGCATGGGAATAACCTTTCTGCTTTTGGTATCATATTTCAAATTGTATCTTGATAACCGGTTACGTCCAGTTATTTTACAAAACAATTCAATAGAGTTAAATCAACCAAACCAATCAGTGGAGTCTCCAGCAACTGCGTAGTCTATAAATAGTTTTAAACCACATCAACAAAAATAAAAAGATAACTTACCAAGTAAAGGGAGGGGTGGTATCGAACCATTTACGAACCCCAAATCTTTGCCTAAACCAGCAACGAAACCCGATATTGCCTGGATCGAAATTTTTAGAATATTCTAGACCAACTACAGTCACATATTTTCGAAGTTCATTACTTTCTTTTTACATATTAACATAGAAATATGGATGATATAGATTGATAAATATTTACATGGTGCATCCTTATATTATGGCTTTCTGACCACAATTTGACACTCAAATAACACTATTTACGTGAACAGAACGAAATTGTTTCTATACGACTGAAGCGTGCAACAATGAAGTTAACAAGTTGTTGTTGTTGCTAAGCATCCACCATATTAAGTAGATCAAGGCTGTTCTGTGATTTACCGAACGCCATAACCACTAGTAGCACCTAGCGTCAAATATTAGATGTGCTAATGTTCCCAGAGAGCGCGCTACGTTTGATAGCTTCCTTTCCGCACCAGTGAGTTTGCATACCCTCGGGAAACCACTACACATGGTGGATTTAGCACCTTCCCTCGAGACTGCAGCTCATTGGGAACCTTATTTTTGATACAACCCTCGCACATCGTTACGTATTATTCAAATTGATTGGTTATATCTGACAACAATATACGTAGAAGCCAAAATTATGGAATCCGTTTCCGAGATAATTGATGCGTTCCATTGTTAGTTAAAGTTAAATGTTTGTTTTTATTGATAAGAAATCTGATAATCTTAGAAGCATATAAAAAATTTTATTTACAAATAATAATTATTTCAAAAATTGCTGTATCCTTATATCATCATTCGATCTCTCTAAACGTGCGTCGTACTGTTAGATTAAGCGTCGTGACTTCGGTAACTGAGACGACGACACAATTGTAATAAAATTCAACTAATATAGTGAAAGCTATAGTTTATATGTAATGGGGATGGGCTTTGTGAGAAACCGCCTCGCTTTTGAATTGTTATTACCATGCATTGATCTTTTATAATGCGGAACGTCCTTTGACGTTTGTGTCACATACAATTTGTACAAATATATTCTAGACCAGGAACAAAGTCTTTGAAAATGGTATAAAATAAAAGAGAACAATAATTGAATGAAACCCATTAAAAAAGGAAAAGAGAGAAGGAAATTAACACAAATCACAACAAAATTTTTTGTATACACTAATATAACCTCGAAAAATCATATTGTCTACTTCTTCAGTCTTCTTAAATTTGGCCTTTTGCCTTTCGACACCCAGCCAGATTCATATTGTAATCGCGTATTCTCTCTATCGTTCAAGACCATTTATAACATAAGAAAAAGAAGAATGTCAATACATGTATGTTTTGTTATTTTTGGGTACATGTGTCAATTAAGCAACTTACAAGTTATTGTTTTTTTTTTATTTTTATCTTTTAAACAAAATTATTTTCTTCACGAAATATGATGATAACCCAACCTAATCTTGTCTTCTTATGTCCCACCAAGCACACTTCAATTGTTTTACCTTATTTTGATTTAATATCGAAAAGGCACCCTAATTTTCAATCAAAAATTCTCACGTCCAAATGTTGGCTTTTTTAAAAAAGTCTGTAGGCTTTTTGTTCATTGCAAAGGTCATGGAGAAAGTCGTTAGCAAATCTTGAGTCTGTTAATATCATCAGCGACCATCTATACGACTTTCTTAAGTATAAATCAACCGGATATTTCCTGGCTTATGTAACCAGCGTATAGACTGAAGCTGTAAATAAATATGGGAAAGTCCAGAGCAATAGCACTCGTCATTTTTGAGGTTTTTGACAGGATTTAGCAGGCCAACTTTCTAAATAAATTAAGATCTTATGTTTCGTCATCCTCACTTATCGACTGGCTTAGAAGCTTCTTCAAAGACCGATCTATCCAGTTCTCTATCGATTGTCAATTCTCAGAAAAATTTGATGTCAACGCTGGGGTTCCCCATAAATGCATCTTGTCACCAACGATCTTTCTCCTGTACATCAACGATCTACTCGACAATACTGCAAACCGGATCTGTACTTTTGCCGACGATATCACACTGGTTCAAACCAGCCCCCCCTCAATTAATTATGCTAAAACTCAAATTCGTAGGCAATAACAGGTTAGCATGATCAATACTGATCTTAAAAAGATTCTGGAGTGGGGTGGAAGTAATCTGATTAAGTTTAATGCAGCAAAGATACAGACTGCTATTTACCAAATTAGACTGGAACTACAGATCAGGATTTGGTCTTGTCTGGACATAAAATATCTCCATCATCACAAATTTTGTCTTTTTTTAAACGAAAAAGCTATATACTCCGCAACAGCTTCTGATTAATTACAAGGCCCAGATTTGTCCTTCTTTGAATTATTTCTGGCACATTTGAAGCTCGGTTTCTGAGCATATCCGGACGATGCTTGACTCAATACAGAAGATAGCAATTTAACTTATAGGCGATCCATAGTGGACCAACAACTTGGACAGCTTAGAGCATAGAAGGAAGGTCACTGACCTGACTTTTTTTATCGAAATTACCACGGCAAATATTTTTCCGAGCTGTCTAGCATAATTCTATCTAGACCAGTATTTGGAAGACCTACTCGACAGGCAGACATGGATAATGAAGATCGCGGTCGCCTGCAGATGCCCAGAGTGTCAAATTAGCAGAAATCCTTTCTTTGAAAAAATACAAGCCTGTTGAATCAGCTACCAGAAACGTCTTTCTGGAACACTATAACTTACAGAAGATCATGATCAATAACCACAGACATCTCCACCTGGTAGGCACCACTCTCAACCACTCCAGTGATTGCTGTTCAAATAAAAACATCTCATCTTTCCGATGATGTAAAAAATTCATTTAATATGGTAAATTTTTTCAGTTAATGCAAAAAAAGAAGAATAACTCGAATTCGAATTTTTTTTAAATAAGTATGTACAATTTTTAGCTATTTTTTAAAACAGTACTATTTAATTACATATTTTTATCAACGTATAATTTTAATAAATAAAAATTGTACATAATAATTTTCAAAAAACCTATTTGAGATATATTTACCGTAGTAATTTATATATTTTACACCAATAGAAAGTAAATATCGCAATGAACAAAAGGTCCACTAACTTTTTTTAAAAAAAGCCTAAATTTTGACGAAAAAATTTTCAATTGAAAATTAGGGTGTTTTATCGGTATTCTAAATGAGATAATAAAAAATATTTGATATCAAACAAATTACACATTTGGCACAGTAAATTTTCACCGAATTTCGTAAAGGAAATGAAAAGATAAAAATAAAAAACCAAAAACTTGGTTATATCTATTTTTCACATATATTTTGAGGCGCAGGAAAATAGTGCAGATACAGAAGTTGAGGAATTTTTTATTATCCGCAACTATGCTATTTAACTTTATTCCATAGAACTTGTTTTGCACCCTTAACAACTCAAATAACAACAAATTATTTTTCCTCTCATTTTTGTTATATTCTATCGACCCTAGTTTAATTTATGAAACTTACTCTATTATTAAGAAATGTACTCTATTATAATATGAACCAGTTGGCTCAAGATCAACAGTATCCATGATGTTCTCGATGGTAAATACATTATCTGTTTTATTTACATTTCAATTACTTTTATATTTTTATTCCAAGAAACAGGCAAATTGCGGTCTTGGAATCAACTGAAAAAAGGGGGCGATTCGTTTCGTGGAGTAAGCAGATTGAAACCACGAAATCGGATCAGCGTCTACGCCAATGAGTATGATAATAAACTAATGATTGCTTATTTTCAATTGAAGTAGAAGACGTTAGAATAAAAGAAAAAAACTACTTAATTCATAAAAACATAATAGAGTACATAATTACCGACGATTTTACAACGTCTCTTGCGTATTACGTTATATAGAATATTTCCAAATTAAGGCAATCACCGTCTTTAATTAAACGTATTTAACGGCATTCTTAGAAGATACAGCGGCACCTAAATTTACTTTTGTAATTATTGTAGAAAGTGATGATAATGATTAAAAGTTAATTTGTTGATGGGATGATGATCATCAATTCGATGTTTTGCAAAGTGAGTTCGGTAACACCCGGATATTCTGTTAGATGATCGATGTGTTTCTTTTTTAAATTGAAATGTCTTGATTATAATTTTCGTCTAACCAGTTCAATCCTACGATATATTTTTTTCTTATTACGTGGAAAAAAAATTTGAGATTCGGTTAAGTTCATTGAACGTATTTTATAACAATATCTTAGTATATTATTGAGGGAAATTCTCTGCGATGCTGATTTGAGATTTTGTCAAATTAACCATTTTATTTACGATCACCTATTCCTTCGATACAGTCAATTTTTACTAATTAGAGAGTAATAAGACGATGAAGCATCCGTAATTCATAGGCGTATCACCTTTTAATAAACATTTTTTAAGTTAAACGTCGAGTATTTTCGTGTGATATAGAATTTGTATAAATATAATTAATATATCAGATGTCCACTCATATTTTTACCTAATTAACCTGCTTATAATTTCCAAACGGTAATAAAATGCAATTTTTGCTAAAATTTTTCATTCTTGCACTAGGTATTACCAACCCCGGCTCTGCAGAAGAAAAAAATTCCTTTATCTGGGCCCACTACAACAAACCTTCCTCCCGAAATTTTCATTATCCTACCAAACTCTACCCGACGAATCTCTCTCTCATTACAATACACAACAGGCCAGTACTTCAAAAATAAGTCCACCTCGTACTAGAACGCGAGTAAGTGAATCAAATTTTTGTTTTAAAAAATACTCTTTATTTTGTGGTAATGAAGCCAATGAAGAAACTTAGAAAAAGAAAGCTCAGTAAATTGTAACGCGACTGCACTAAAATTCAAAGAATCCCTGTTGAAATTAACTAAAGATCTTTCTGATGATGTTTCAAAGGCTGCTCTTGAACGTATTAATTTTGAGTATGATTTAGTCGCAAGACAATATGAAGTATTCATTGGAGGTTACTACGATATATTATTTATCTTCTTACGTGGAAAAAAAATTGAGATTCGATAAAATTCATTGAACAAATTTTATAATAATATTTTAATATATTATTGAGGGCCAAAGGGAAATCACCTATTACTTCGACACAGTCCATTTTTATTAATTGGAAAGTAATAAGATGATGAAGCATCCGTAATTCATAGGCGTATCACTTTTTAGTAGACATTTTTTAAGTTAAACGTCGAGTATTTTCGTGTGATATAGAATATGTATAAATATAATTAATATATCAGATGTGCACTCATATTTTTACCTAATTAACCTGCTTATAATTTCCAAACAGTAATAAAATGCAATTTTTGCTAAAATTTTTCATTTTTTCACAAGATATGAAGAGCATGGTGTCATAAATTTATAGATATAAGGGCTTAAACTTTGATTTTTCAATAACCTTACGTTCATAAATAATAATTTTAATATAAAAACTGACCAGTATAAGTCTAGCTGTTACAAATCAATAATATTGTGCAGCTTCCACATTTTCTCGTCTTCTTTCATCGTATTATCAACTGCCTTTCCCCAGTTTCCAGGGTTGACTCCAGAAACAACTGTTCAACATCACTTATTTTAAAATAATCATTACTTGAAACTTCCTCCTTTATCTGTGCCGATAAAAGTTCAACCGGGTTTAGTTCGTAATGATATGGTGGAGATCTAACCACTGTCATGCTTTTTCCAACGAAAAGCTTTTTCTTTTAAAAGTTTCCAATGCTTCAAAGTAATCGTTATCCTTCCGAATCGTGAATATTGCCAGCATTAAGAACGAACGTACTTTCATTCGATGTCTACCTTCCAAATGATTTTCTAATTGAAATTTTGGTTTTCCTAGAGCTGCTCGAAACTCTCCACATTTCCATTCTTTCATAACTTTATAAATTGTAGATTGCCAACACCAATTGTACTACTAACTAATTCCATTAAGTCATCAACACTTTTACATTGGGGTGACTTTGCTTCTCGGGGTATCTTTATGAATAGAATGCAATCAAGTAATTTTTTTTGGAAAGCTATACTTTTCTCTTATAGTCAGTAGTGGTAGTTTCCCTTTGGAGGCTCCAACAGTTGTTTGCAAACATTACTAGCTCCCATCTAACCTGATAACGCTTATCTGTAATTTCTTGATGAAATCTTCCACCGTATTCATCACTTACTGACCTTCTGAATCCGGAAAGAAACTTAAGATTGTAAGTAGTGAATTAAATCAAACAACCAGGATCGTCTTTGAGGAATGCTTTTATCAAACCAAGTTTGATGTTTAATTTCATCAGATGGTATTAATAGTTCATTTTAGTGATAAAGCACATAAAAAATAAACTTCGTATAGCCAGGTTGCAATCCTTTAATAGCTTTTAAATCAGTCAGGACTCTATTTCTGCTTCAATTGATTTGGTTCAAATCTATGTTGGAAAGGCTTTTTCAAAAAATTTATTAAACACATATAAATGAGAATAAAGTTTCGTAAATTTTTAACAATTAAAAAATATAAGATCTAGTGTAATTGACACACTTTCACATGATGAGGTTAGGTTAGATTAGGCACAGGCACATTTAGAAAACATTTCGTGTATTTAGCGCACACACCCGTGTCGAATCCGAAAGATCGTTCAACGAACACAGAAGAAAATTTGATCTGCCGAAGTGAGTCCTAGAGAAGGGCAAACATACGAACTTTTGAATAATTATCATTAAGACAAAATCAGGTTCAAAATAATTAAAAAAATGCGTATTTTGCATTTGCTTCAAAAAAAGCCTTTTAATTTAAGAATGGTTAGGTTATGTTAGGTTAAGTTAGGTTTGGTTAGATTAGGTTAGGTTCATGTGAAGTGAGAACGGTTCCACATGCGTCGGCGGAGATGATGGTGGGTTTTTAGCTGGTAGGCGTCCGTCTATCGGACGAATCCAGCACACCTGGGATACCTTCTCAGGCGTCTTTAGAAGATTTTCCCACCCACATAAAAAAAAGTTAGGTTAGGAGACTATGACTATAATCGCATCACGGTAATGAACATTCCAAGCAAATAAATGTGCGTTCGATGCATGCATTCCTTTCACATACCTAATTGACAGTTTTTTATTTCTAAAAAATAAGTTTATGTCAGATGTATTTAGTATTTAGTGGAAATTTAACTCGTATACAACTAAAGCCAATTCACTTAATGGGACCCGGAAAAACATTCGCTTAAGGCTCTAAACAAAGGTTAATCTTAATCTTCAATTCAATCGATTGTAAAATATATAAAAGACGATTCACTTTCGTAACATTGAGTGTAATATAAATCCGCATTGTTTATAATTTACTCAAGACGCGATTACAAGAATTGTATCTATAAATTCAATTTTTCATCTCTGGTAAACAATAAAAATTAATTTTTCAATAATGAGATCTAATAAAACGTTCACTAAAACTCAAATTTGGCTTCGTATATGATTCAATGCATATTTTGTTCATCGGTTCCATTATTTTTTATCACACTCTATAAAATTCTGTAAATACAATATACGAGGGTTGTCCGAAAAGTTTCCGACATCTACCTAAAGATATTAGCACTATTTTTTCTTATTTCAGCGTAACGTGCCTCGACAGCTTGTCATTGGCACACAAAAACAATCATAAGTTAAATACAAGACTGTTTCAAAATCTATTACAATACGTAAATTATTTATATTTTCTCATATAGCTTGGTGGCTTTGAGAAACTCTGATTTTCTTCATTTCCGTCGGGCAGTTAAGTGTCTCCTAGAGGTTGGTTTTCATATCAAACTGTTGATATGCGGTAGAATATTCTCTGCAGTCGGTGAGGATGTGCTTAACAAACACAGGAACGTAACAACTTTGGCAGACAGGACGACTTTTTGACGACCTCAAATAGCCGTGAGTAAGTTTTGTGTGGTTAATGCGGAGTCTTCTTATTGTCGTAGTTTCTCTCCCATTCAAAAAGTTTAGGGAAATGTAAGAAGTAGATGGGTGGATGTTACGTAATGCTGTAGCACTTTTGCTCCATATATCGCGCCAAGATTTTTGAATGAGGGTTTTGAAGTTAGTCTTCAGATCATTGGCAAGCTGAACTGGGATTTCAGGAGGATTCTTTGTGGCTTCTTTGGCATGGCGATCTGCAGATTAGTTTCCAGCAATTCCAATGTGCGATGGAAGCCCAGATGAGAAAGACTTTTATATCAAGAGCAATGAGAGTTTGGTAGATGTCGTGAATGTTTTGGTCTATTAGATGGTTGGTGAATATGGTTGTAATTGACTGTTTGGATGAAAGAGAGTCAGTACATATGGCGGTATCTTTATGGGGAGGAAAGATAAATTTAAAAGCTTAAATGATACTGTATAGTTCACACTACACGTCGAGTGTAAGCAGAAAGAACTTAAGAGTTCGTGGTTTGTAGTAAAAGCTCAACCGAATTCATCTTTGGACGCACTGTTTTGGGAAATAAATTTACGTACTAAAATTTCAGCTATTTTGGCAACCATTCTACAATTGAAGACACTCTTTTCATCTACTGAATCACGTGTAGATGGTTCCTTTTTTCAAAACTTAAAAGGAAACTTCCTTATTTCATCCTTTCTCCTATCACTATTAGGTGGAACCCGCTTCGTTGTTGCAGGTTTTTCTGCGATTTTTCTATATCCTGGTGAACCTGTGCACCAGCTAAATAACCGATGACAGTAGCAGCTGTACCTGCATTCACTTGAATAAAGAAAAATCTTTTACACTTTCAAATAGCTGTTTGGTTCGTCGAATCATTTTTTTGCTCACCATATCAGAGATATTCCATGAAACCTCCTTATCTCTATCCTTTGCTAAAATAAACCAACAAATGTCTCTGTTTCTTAAGGGTAAAAATAAATTCTGTTTTTTCGTAATTAAAATACGAAAGCATACTTTTTATTTTCTCATCTCTTCATCGAAATAGTTTGAAATAAATAAGGAATTAGCTCCTAAACTAATTCCCATCGTTCACTATCGAGATTCTAGACGCCAATATATACCCACTTTCATGAAATGAAACTAACCGATTAATGCTATAAATAAAGGGTTGATGACACTTTGTTCTCTTCCTATTCGGCCTTCTGCTCACGACTCATTCAAGAATAATGCAAGCGATGCGCCATCGAACACATTTTTCCTTCAGCCCATTTTACACAATAATTGTCTTTTATCGTCGTTGTGGAATACTTATTTCTTTCAGCGGATCTTATTTATTCATTATTGATGATTCATATTATCATACAATTACACTGGAAAACAATAAGAAAAAAAAGAAAAAAAGCTAAATCTTTTTTTTAAAACAACAATCGTTAAATGAATAGTGTGATATCTTCCTTTTAGCTCAACTCAGAGTACTGCACTAGTACGCATATATATGAATGTTTCAATGAAAAACAAGAAATAACAACAACTTTTGATATAGAGAATGCTTTTGACTTTCATTCCCTCTAAATCCCCTGTAAAGCCTTAAAAAATCATCATATCAAAGGAAGTATGTCCTTTTCTGACAAAAAGTTTCTGTTAGGCCGATATAGGGTGAAAACTAATAGAAAAATATCCAACCGTCTAGATCTTAGAGTCGAGGATGGTGAGAAGGTAGCACAATAATCAAAGTTCGACTTACTATAAATACAAATATACCAAAAAACATTATACACAATTATATATACAACATAAAATCAAACTAAGTCGCGCGTGCCTAATGTCTAGGAGCAACGTAGATCCGCTGAAATCTAGGCGGTGCTATAGGTACTCAGGGGTTAACTTGGTGTATCCTATTCTCATGCGATGCTGTATCACTTGATCCCGTCCTCTTGTGATATTTTCCTTTTTGGTATTAGATTTGGGTTGATACGTTGCTTATTGTATTTAAGCTTTTCCCATTTTTTTGCCATATTTATGTCTAATATTGTTTAATATAGCTTCTAATATCGGAATGTGGAATTTCAGGAGGTTCGTTTTCTATTCTGTTGATACTGCAAGCATCTTTAGCTTCCCGATCGGTTTTCTCATTTCCTATTATACCGACTTGGGATGGGATCCACACGAACTCGACTTGTTTGGGTGATTTGGGTATTCCCTCGTTATTCCCTGTATTGCACTTAAGGAATCAGTAGAAATTACTGTCTTTGATTTGCACTGTTGTAATATATGATGCAGGGCTTTGCAAATTGCTAAAAATTCTGCCGAATGTATGGAATATTCCTTAGTTAGCTGAAACTGATAGGTGGATGTTTCGTCGACGAAAGCTGCGCCATCTAGCTAAACTGAATGAATACAATGGGAAAAATGACGCACGAAAAAAAGAAATAAAAATCAAAGGTTTTTGTAGATCTGATTTATAATTTCCACCAAAAGTTTTACAAAAAATGAAACCGAAACGAAATGTTC
Source organism: Diorhabda carinulata (assembly GCF_026250575.1). NCBI lineage: Eukaryota > Metazoa > Arthropoda > Insecta > Coleoptera > Chrysomelidae > Diorhabda > Diorhabda carinulata. Next base: position 18,577,741 of record NC_079472.1, read on the forward strand.
ACTCTTAATTTCTATACATTTTGGTATACGCTAAAACCAAATCTGGAAACATGTTTTCCAGTTTGAAACTAATATCGTAGAAACACAGTTTTGAAAATATTCAACAACTTCTTGAGATTACGTAAATCGCTCTCCACTCAACTTTTGTTTGACAATGGAGAACAAGAAAAAGTTATTAGGCGATAAATCGGGTGAATACAGGCAATGATTCGTTAATTCGATGTTCTCCTTCCAATACTGAATTGTTTTACTTATGGACGCACACCGTGGTGAAATCTAGAAATTGCACGAAGTGTTTATATGCCTTATTGTTGGGTAATGCCTTTATTAAAATCATAAAAAATTATCAAACGTGAGCCTTCAAGGGCGATTTGCTTTTTGTCTAAACATGCGCAATAACAAACGTCAATTTTCACAACTCACTAAAGTCACCTATTGTTCGATTGTATAATCTTATTAAGCAATCCTAGTAGGTTATCCGGGGTCTTAGTTTTCGATAGCCGTCTTCTTCCTCCTCGATGCTGTCATGTTCTTAAAGATTAACTTGACGTTGTCTGTACAACATTACCAGGTATTTATCTTATTGTGTTAATTGTAGGTAACTGAGCCCTTCTGGTCGTTGTGGTAAGTAAATTGATTACGTTCTTTGTGTCGTAGTTTTTTCTTCTATTAAAGTAATTACCAATTGGAATTTTTTTTAAAACAATAATCATCTAGTCTATTGAAGTTGTCATGATTATTAAAAACCGAAAATATGTTCATGAGAATTTCTTGATTTTTTTTTGAAATATAAAATATCTACTAAGTACTTTAACGTCCTAAGTATTCCCAATGGTTTGTCCAGTTTTTGACTATTTCTGTCACCTCTTTCCATGTTAAATTTATCTGTTGCAATAGCTCCTCTTCATGTTCATCCAGATCTGCTTCTTTTCCTTCTGCCTGTTGAATTATGATTGAATGCTTATTTGTTGAGTTTGTTTTTGGTTTCCGTTGTATTTGACTTATCCTTCTCCACCCAAAGATGTTCAGTACTTTTTCTACTTGTTTCAGAAAACTCGTAGGCATCTGTTGACAAATGTTTGAATTTCCTGGAGCAGCTTTCTATTAGATGTTTAGGCCTCATATAACAGAACAGATTTTACATTGATCAGGAACAGTCTTAATTTTGATGTTCTTGAGATACTTGTTGAAAACTATATTTAACACAAAGACTTGAAAGCGTTTTACTCCTGGTTTACTCTTCGACCTTCCCTCTTTACTTCCTTTAACTAAATAATTTCAGTTTTGCTGTGTCATTTTTTTTGCTGTTTATGTTCAGTCCAACTGATGTTGAATTATTAAGTAGTAGATATATGTCTTACGCGAATTCGTTTTTGGTTAGGTTTTAAATGATTCCTGGTGTTTTGTCGTCTGTTCTATCCAATTTATTACAACGTTGAACAGGGTGGCGATAAAACACATTCCTGTTTCACTCCCTTTTTTATTTAGATTTGCTAGGATAATTGTCCTTCGTGCTGTATCCTGGCTGAACAAATGTTATAAAAAAGTTGTATCATCTGATAGTCCTTATGGTTTTAGGATTTCTCGCATTACTTTTTTGTTTATCGAGTCAAATGCATTTTCAAGGTATATAAACTTCAACCAGACATCTTCATTTTGTTATTTTATTTGCTCCAGTATTTTTCAGTGACGCAATATGATCAATGCAAGAATTACCATTTCTGAATCCGGCTTGATTTTTTCGTACTTTGACGTTTAGTAATTCTTTGATTTTTTCCAGTCTGGGTATTAACTATAACTTTACAAGTTCATACAAATTTGAGCCTGTCGACTGTGTCTTAGTTATCGAGAAGCTCCAACATTTGGTTGTTTGTGTTATTATGAGAATTTCTTAATAAACGTTTTCTTATCATAATATTAGTTCAAAATATAATGATTAATCCTGAATTTAAGACACTACTTTTCAAGAAAATGTAAGTTGCTGAGTCAGAACTTTACTGTATATCAAATAGTATTAGTTATCGTTATAATAATCTAACATCTGCTCAAAATTAATTACGTTATGTAACCACAATTTCTGATAACTTGCTGACTGAAAGGTACACGATGATTGCATTATTTATACGTTATCATTGTCCGCTGCCCCGTTTACTACGACCGCAGTCTTATTATTTATTCAAGAGGCGTGTATCGTACCAATGATTCCGTCAATAAATTCAGAAAATTGCCCACGTATTTCGTTTAAGGAAATCAATTTCACATATAATAAGTTACCACGATTTCTTTTGTATCAAATTTAATGTTTGAAAATATACTGCCAATTCCTGGCCGAGATAAAATTAATTAAAAGTTTTTATGTAACATGGTGCAAGACAACGTGCAAGAAATTGCATGCAGGGTCAAAATATTGCAAGTCTCTTTCCATTGCATTATGACCGCCACTAACAAAAATTCTATTAGTAAAAGCAAACAAATTCCTAACCTCAATTTTTGTTCAATATTTTGTGGCCGGTTTGAAGATGAGAATTACAAAACTAAGTAAGTAACAAAGTGAATAATTGGTCAATGAATCCCTGTCAATAATTATATCTGCTGCTGTCTTACTTTTGGATTCTGATGTACAGGTTGATTGTTAAACCAAAAGTAACTAGATTTTTCACTAGAATTGCAGCTTGCACGCAATAAAAATAACGCCAAACCGATAATGTTGCAAGTGAGAGATCTTGCATTAAAATAACTTCATCTGCGTATGCTTTTGATCAAGAAATATTGCGTCTTGCACTGCATTGCATGATTTCTTGCATCATGTCAAGCGGCCTTAAGTATTACCAATTACATGTAATGTATAGCTGCAGCTCGCAGTCGGTGTTAAATTCCGTTCCTACAAACTCTTTATTTGTTATCTGTAAGTGGGTTCGGTAGAATGTTTCTCATGTTATTTCACTAAGTTTTTTTTCTTCTGTTCGTTTTCAGTGTCTTGATTATTTTCCAAGATTCTATACAACTTGCTCCTCCCATTTGTTGTTCAATATCTTTGCATCTAGTTTGCATTTGGTCATTTTTCTCTCTTTTAGTCAACCTCTCAACTTCCTAAGTTTTCATTTTGTATTTTTGTTGATCTTCTTGTGATTTTGTGTGAAACCATTTCTCATGGAGATTCTTCTTCTCCTAAATTTGTTTTTTTACTTTGTCGATTCTTCTATTTCTCCTTGTGCTGCAAATGCAGCCTCTTTTTTAAGGTGTTCTTCATCCGTATGTATTATTGTTATATTATCGTATTCGAATTCAGTCAATTTTTGATCTAGTCTGTGCTGGTGTAGTGTTTTTATTGTCTAGTCTCGAATTCAAATTTATCCCTGTTTAGTTTGATTGGTTCTATATCTGTTGAATATTTCCCTTATTAATAGTTTGTGGTCATCATTTATTACCTTTGTACCATTTTTTTTAAAACCACTAGACGCTCTTAGCAATTGTCGTTTTAGAAATAATAGATCGGTTAATACCTCCAGATGTTATTGTAAATTTCCTTCCTCGGCTCTTCTTTGTTCCAATTATATTTGCTTTTGAAACTACCAGAAGCAGAAGATATTCTAAAACAGTAACCTGTATATTCCTTCAGCTCCGGCAGGTTCAGAAGCCCAGTCATCATGGAGAGGATTCTCCCAAACGTATTTATACCATCTGGGCTCTCAGTGCATTTATAACTTAAATGTTTCAGAAAAAAACGTCCATAAAAGATATATTGGCTCACATCAACCCTATTTTTAATCAGCACCCTGGACTATATCATGGAAAACATACTGCTTGAGGTATGCAGTATGTCCTATACTTTAGATTTCGCCTTTAGATAAATCAATCTATAAGAGAAATCAAAAGTATAGAATTCCACAAAAACAGGGATACACTCAAGTTTCCTTTAACGTTTTCTATACCATTTGAGAAAGTTATAATATGCAATATCATATTACTGAACCGATTTTTTCAAACGTAACTCTTTTGTACCTTTTTCAATCAATATCAACAGGTCTAATAATTCATCATTACCATTACTCATTAAACGAGATGAATATGAAAACAGCATGAGGAATTTTTAATAAAAAGCATGAATTGTAAACAATATTGTTTGTTGGTTAAATCAACATCAATTAAACTAAAAACTTTGTGTGATATTTGTGTTGAAAGTAATTTTTTTCTCTACGTGAAATTCCATACGAGTTTAAATTTAAATAAATCCCAGTTAAGGGTTTTTGGATTTACCGTTGCCATTTTTGTTAAATATGGATTATCTTTTGTATTTATTAAATTATCTAAATCGTTCATAAAAATTTCAATATTCAAAATCAATAAATTATCCCTTCCTTACTCAACAAGTTGACAAGGATAGAGTAAAAGGAATAATTAGAGAAATAAGGAGACTTGGCACTTCAGTAATTTGAAGTCCTGTCCCTCGATGAACGTAGATTTCGTGCTGTAGTATTAAAATACTAGCCGGTTTTTCTATTCGCACTATGCGACCGCACGAATCCTACTGACTGCGCCAATTATATTTTCGAAAATTTATTTTTAAAAATTTATCAAACTCAAAATTGCAATATTACTACAAAGTTGAATGAATTGTAGTTAATTCGCTTGTGAAATTAATTCTGTTCATTCTACGTTGTAAAAATATTGTAATTTTGATTTTAATAAATTTTTAAAAATAAATTTTCGGACATCGAAAATATAACTCACGCTTCGTTCTTTTCGCAAATTTTTCAGTCACAAAATAAAACGTTCCTTTTAACAGCTATGTTTTTTTAATAAAAAAATGCCATTCTTATTAATAATTATTGTTTATTAATCATTATTCTACACATTCGTCGACAATACATCGAGTTTCACAAACTTTTTGATAATAATAAGAAGAATCCTTTCTTGTTCTTATTCTGTTTGGATCATTCATATCTACATAAACCAAGCCGAATTTTTGCCTAAAAAGTATACACCAGATAAAGTTTATTTTAAAAAAAGTTAGTGATATAGAGAATTTTTTATACCGTGCAGATGAAAAGTTCTAGAATAAAAATTTGGCTATTAATTTGTAGCTTATTTCAGTTCCGACAATCCCTTATTAAGCATTTGTTGTTATAAATTAACAATTACACACAAAATAAATGAAATCACCTCATTGAGCGATGAACAGAAAAATCCATAGAGTATTACAAACCGACGTTTTTTTTTTCAAGCTCCTTAATATTTATACGTTATCTATCTATGTACTTTGTTCTCTCTCCATTTTCTCATCAAAGTATTTATTTATCTTTGTCCTTGTTTTTGTTTTCGAACCAACTGAAGATAAACATAGTTTTCACACAGTAGAAAAATCCAAAATGAGAATCACAGTTGATGAAGAAGTAGACGACATTCACAACAAAAGAAGAACCAAACACACGACTCGATAACGTGAAATATGGTTTCTAGATGATCAATGATGGTTAGTAAACAATTAAAACAACTTCTAGAGGTGTAGACGATAAGAGGAATAGTTATACTTACGTGTATCCGCTCATCCATTCAAAATTATCTATCAAACTCCAAACATTATAACCGAATACTTTCACCCCATCGTAATCCATAGCATCTTTTACGTTACTCAAGTATTCCTAAAATTGTTAGTTGATTATTCATAAGTGTTTGGAAATCCTTATTTTAATCGATAAATTTTTGTCGCAGTACATACAAGTTTTGAGATGTACTTTTTAGTCTATTTTTATCAAAACGAATCGTTTTTTTTTATCTGGCGGTGAGTTTCCTGAAACAAGTCGTATCACAACAAACATCTTCTCTTCAATAACCAATTTTTTGCCTCGTCTGCAATGCTCCACGCTAATATTTGTCATAAATTCATCATGAAGGTTTTCTCTCGCACATCTTTCATAATTTTTTTACTTACTATCACTTTCGTTTTATATTTGTCTTTAATATCTTTTTCGGAATAATTTGTCTGGTTTCTTTCCTATGATAATCAGTTCGAAATAATATGTAAAAATTAATTCCTCGACTACTTATGTCTTCATCAAATTGTACATATTATTTTAAACTGATTTTCATAAAAAAAGGTACGTAAAGTCAAGAGCAATTAAGTGTTGTGAAATGGAACGCAACTGGACTAGTTTCTTCTTAAGTCTGACGTTTCTGTACTGTTAGGTTGTAGCCACGCTTTTCATAAAATAAAACCTTTGTGATAATAAACAGTACATTTAATTCCGTACTACAACTACGCAATATTCTTTTATGATAGCAGAGCGTGGTTCCGAAGTGGTACCGTTGGTGAAATATCAAAACATCAATCAGAAAAATTGTCGCTGCAATTTGAATTTGAGGTTAAACAAAAAGGTTCACGTCTACAGTTGAAAATTACATATTTCTGATGAAATCCTGCAAGATGGTTTCAAATATGTTTAATTTAGAGAAACCGGTTGGAAGAGAAAACTTCGCGACATGGAAATTCAGTATGAAGACCTATGGTGCTGTGTCGAACGATGATAAACCTGTAGATGCAAGTAAAGACGTGAAAACGAAGTCAAAGCTGATATTGTTGTTGGATCCATAAAATTACGAACATGTTCAGAAATGCAAAACTGCAAAACAAGTACGGGAAAATTTACGAAGGGCATTTGATGACAATGGCTTAACCGGAGGAGTAGGTCTACATAAAGATCTGATAAATACTACACTGGAGTCGAGCTATAGTGTCAATGTCATGGCTTGGCTTGATGAGTGGCTTGGCACTTTGATGTTAGCAGGCTTACCAGAGGAGTATAAGTCTATGATAATGGGGTTAGAGAGCTCTGGTATTCTGATGCAGTTAAATCTAAACTCATTCAAGAGATTGATATATCAAAGTCAACCGCTTCCTACATAAACACCAAGAAAACAAGAAATAGTCCCCAAAGAGACCCAGATGCTTCAATTGTAATAAGAGTGGTCATTTTGCTAAATATTGTAAACAGCAAAGAAACAATCTGCAAGCAAAGCAGAGAGCTCCAGTTTTGTAGCAGCATTTTCAGCGACCATCAAGGAAAACATCAAAGATGATGAATGGTTTAGCTGTGAAGAAAGTTGATTGTGTAAACATACATATAAGCCAAGATAATGTGATACAAGTCAGTAATATTTTGGAAAATGGGCATAAGGTCACATTTCATAACATGGGATGTGAAATTCAAAATGGTGTGCACTGCAACATTGAACAACAAGTTATACATCTTGGATACCAGTAAAGAAATGGATCATATAATTTAAAATTCTCAAAATTGTCATAATGCTGAACTGTTGCGAATGGGCAATTTGAATATTTCAGATATGAAGAAGCTGCCTGGTTGTATAGATGGTATGACTCTGAGTCAGGAGCTAAGTAATGTCACATGCACTCATTGTATGGAAGGTAGGCAAGCAAATGTTGGTTCTAAAGCTAATACATTCCGACTTGTGTGGCCCTATGGAAAATACATCATTTGGAGGTATGAAATACTTTATTACTTACATTGATGACTTCACAGTAATGTTCCATGTATTTTTTCTCAAAGACAAGTTGAATATTCTTTTAAAAAATATATAAGAAGATCCAAGAAATTAAAAGTTTTAAAAAAGTTTAACTTACTCGTAAATAATTTGTTCTGATTGGATCATCCAATTGACCTGTAGCATCGGAGTATCCATTTTCTGTTATTAACATATCTGGATCAAAATACTCATTTTTCAACCATTTCAGTAATTTTCTTATTCCCCAAGGTACAATCTACAACAAAAAAGTCTCCAAGTTATAACTTGATCTCTGTAAGAGAGAACTGGAGAGAACTCTCCAAAAAAAAGTAATAGAATATCTAGAAGTTTCGTTACAGATCTAAAATATTAACTACGTAAAGTTATTTTCCTCAATTATCACATTTCCTTTTAAGACCAAGACGAACAAACTGTACTGCACCTAATCAAAGCTGGAGTCCTCCCAAGATAGTTTATTTGGTCCACTATTTTGGCACAAGACACGAACATCTTAACAAATCATATCATCACAAATACTACAAAATATCTTCAGAATAGAAATGTAGCTATAACATTTGCATAGTAATTAATATAAACAAATCGACTCAAACATTTATATATCTTAGAATCAGTTAACCCACAAGGAAGTTGCAAAACACCTAAGTATCTTGACAGTATATTTACTTGGAGACAACATATAATCACCAAAAGGAAGCAGCTGGATTTACGGCATACAATTGTAACATAGAAATAATTGATAGGTTTCAATACAAAGTACTGCGCTGTATAGTAAAACCTCTCTGGAATGCATTTATTGCTACAGGGCCAAAGGTTATCGATTGCCCTTGACTATGGTTTATAAGTCAAATAATGGATATTTTACGTACAAGTCATATTGCTTGGAAATAAATGGGAGTTGAAAAAGAACTAAGAGGAATGCCCACAAGCATTTATGAAGATGGTAACAGCATGATTATCGAATTCGAGTAGCGAATTTGCTTAGCTATAGAATACAATTTTGATCTTCAAGTATTTATGAAACATAAGGTACCTTCAACCACGGTGACGCTGCCGATGGCCAATCATCTGGTTGATAAGTGTAAACTCCAGTATCTTTGGTTGTATCCGGTTGTCCGATTTCAGGTTCTGGAATAGCTCTTACCATACTTGTAGTATAGGTGTTAAGGGAGAAAAAATCGTTTGTTCCTTTTATATATTCAATTTCTTCTGCTGTAAATTCTGGAAGACGTGACTGATTGTAACCCTCCAATTTGCTTCTGTACGCTATGCGAGTTTTCATTATTTCGGGCCAGTCGCCGTAATATAATGGGTGAGCAAAAAATCCCCACTAGAAAAATCACATTTTAATAAATCGTAAAATTTGAGGCAAAAACACACCATACTTCAGAGTTCGGAAGGATTTTTCGTCTTAAAATTTTCAAGATCAATTTCAAGATATGCTAGATACTTTTGAAATAAACCTCGTATACACACTTTAAATGGAATTTTTTTATAAATATGTTTTTTAATTTCGGTTTTAAATCGATTTCTCATAGGAATAATTATTGGAGTAATCAAATTACTTTGGACACTTACACTAAATTGCAACATAGTTTCAGCGGCGGTTATATCTTCGGTACTATTTGTTTCTGGTTCATACCAATTTAAATTTAGTACCATTGAAAGTTTACCTAAAATTTTAAGTGCAAAAATAGATTATTCTTTTAAGAAACGGATCTTTTGAAATAAGAATTCCCAAAATGGAATATATCGAGAACTTGAAGTCGAAATGAGCTTCCCAGGTGTCGAAAATAATTGTGGTAATCATCTAGATGTAAAAAATTAACACAAATTGTCATTTGTGTTACGAGTTTCCAGTTTTTATAAGATTTACTGATCTGTGCAATAATTTGATTTTCAAAAATAATCAATAATGCCACATCCACATCCGATTTTTTAATATATACAAGTTTGTACTCGAAGTTCTTTTGAAATTTGAAATCATTTGAAGGCTAAATAATAACACAAGCATCTGCTAATTTATTTTAAGAGATCACAAACTGATTACAAAGTTAAATAAAATGATTGAAAAAGAATTTAATAAGCGCCTACTAACCACATATTTCTATAATAACAAAAAACGTTGCAATATATCATTTTTTCCAATTACTTGAGAAAAGATGTTCAGTTACCTGTGCCCTTTTTTTTAATTAGATAACAAAGTTTTTGAAAAGAATTTACAAATAATCAACGAAATCTTTATTTGGTTAGGTTAGTCTGTATAGGTCGCTGGCCTCCAAGAAACTCTCGCTTAGCATGGTTTTTAAATCTGTAATGACATTTTTAAAAGATCTATTTGGAGCACAGAAACGGAAACTCTTGTGAAATTTGTACTATAGTCTATTTCAGAAAGGTATAGTGTAATAAAATGGAGAATTTCGTCCACTTCTCCTTTGGCACACTATTTTCAGTGTTTATGAATGGATAACAATAGGTTAAACCCATATATTGACCCCAACCCGGGTGGTACTACCTGTACTTGATAAAAAGAAGGAATTTTACCTGTACAATGAAATCTATGCCAAACTATAAAAGTGGCTCAAATATTCGTTGGACCACTCTGTGGTCCCTTTGCATACCTAATGAGGTTTTATTACTCTATACCTTTCTGAAATAAACTATAAAAACCTAGCATAATTAAATAGAAACGTGTAACTGAGCGTCATAAGGTAGCTAATGCAAGGTTGTAGCAGCTTGTGTACGTTGGAATCGAACCATCACTTTAGAACGTATGATCAGTTCTTATTCAGGAACACAATACGGCGTAGACTTAATGGAACCAATTAGCAATCTACGATACCAGAAAGGGTACCAAGTTACTTCCCAGACTTAGCTTTTAGCTAAGTGGCGCTTTCTTTGTTCGGTCGAAACCAAATTAAGTTTAATTGGTGATAATCGGAGCGGTTAGAAAGACTATCAGTTGCCAGAGAAGTCTTTCCATATGAAAGAGGAATAATATAATGTTTTGAGGAGACATAATGCATAGTCCCATTCCAAATACCATATAAGGGATAGAAATGTTCTAAACATTATTGAGCAAATTTCTTATCCCCTTTGGAATGAAACTGGAACAAATTTCATTTTCATGGATGACAATGCTAGGTCCCATCGCACGGAATGTGTACAAAATGCGCTAGACATTCATAATATTCAGATCTCGCCGTAGCAAGCAAATTCGTTAGGCATGAATCCCATTCAGAACATGTGGGATTTGGTGTCACGAGCACTCTTTAACAGAATTAATCGTCCTACTACTCTATTGGAGTTCATACTCTCGGACCAAAAAGGATGGAGTTATATCCCTTTGAAGTCCTTATTGTTTCCATGAATCGGTACTCTAAAACAGAGTACATACTAAATATCCATAGAGTGATCTTATTGTAGATTTCATATTCTGATGTTCATATTTGGATTGTAATCATATAGACTTTTTGGCTTAAAATAAAAGTGTCTCACTCTAACAAGCATAAGGGGCTCAAGAATGTGTGTATTATATACATATATTTTAAAAGATAATCAAACCTTCCTTTTTGGAACACATCACCTTATCCTAATATAATTGAAATTTAAATTCCTTTTTCCCCATTAACAACAATCAATTATAGAAACGTAAATGTTGTTGTTGTCTCAGCCATCTCAATCAAATCTACTGAAAAATTTGACAACACTGTAAACACCACCAAAATATTGGTCATATTAAATTCTAATACTCACATTGTATCAAGAATACTAAGTTCAACTTACTGAACACACTATTCACTGCTATAACTACACAAATACACAGTCTGACATACGTTTCGATAACCGATATATCTTCTTCAGAGACCAAAAGTTAACTTTAATTATTGAGACGCGTATCAGACAATGTAATCGCGAGTGTTGATTTAGTTGTAGCAGTAAACAGTGTGTTCAGTACGAATATCACCAGCGGTTTTAGAAATTCCAACTTAGTACTAACTTTACCTTGTTGTGTAGCTCTAAATTCCTCATTGTACATATGCCAAATTTTGGCGTGTGCTTTTAGTAAATTAGCAGCGCAGTTATAGGCTTTTTCCGCTCCATCCCATATACAAACTTCGTAAGGTTCGTTAAAGGTAAACCAATATTTAACATCGTCTCCGAATTCTTTAAAAGCGACTCTAGCAAAATCTGTTATCCAATCGGGAAAAGAGGGACTGTAATAACCACCTATATCGTCAAGTACTTGAGGAAGATCTCCGTGAATAATCGTGATTAACGGTTCGATGTTGTTCGCTTTTAATTCAGCTATCAAATTTTTGTAATAACCAACGCCAAGCGGATTGATGTAATCGTCGAAACCTTGAATAGAAATGTTACTTGTAAAAATTGAATTCCACATTATACTGTTGATCAATTGATATTTATCCTAACGTCGCTAACAGTGAACATAATGCTATGTTTACACGCTTGCCGAGACTTGGCTCGAAGCTTGCGTGTGTTTCATATAAGCGAGCTGTGCGGGCAAACACGGCAGACGTGGTGGTGAAGTTATATTCTTTATAAAAGCCATACTATTGTCATTAGACCCAATACTCATCATCGATACGTCGCAAGCGCTTACCACCTGTGTTCAAAAACTGACGGTTTATCAAGCTTGTAACCTCATTAGAACATTCTACATATAAGTCATTCCAGTTCATTCTGTCAATTACTTCACCTGTCAGTACGTAAGATATGAATTACGAAAATTTAAATATTTTTGTTTTCCTACTGTCTTTAGATTTGAAAATAAAATGTCTACTGGTCGATTAGATTACTCTGTTCAAATGTTTTTAACAAATCTTAAATACGAGTATTTTTATCAACAATGTCGCGACCTAAAACATCGAATTTTCCCCAACGAAGCTAAGGAACAATGAAAAAACCCACTTCGGCTTCAATTGAATGGCTGACTGATCGAAATGTCTTGAAATTTCACACATAGTTTTTGGAAAGTTGCTAGTTTAAAAACATCATATAGAATTCACGGCAGCGCCATCAGTGTGTCAGTCACACGACTTATTGAGCTTTTTTCGTCTATCTTATCGACTAGAAGAAGAGTTATTTGTCATGTGAGCCTTTTATAATTCTCAATTATTTCATCTTCCTTTTTTGTACCTATTTCTAAACTACCATCGGTTGATAACTATTTAGGAAATCGTAAAATGGTTCTGGTCCAATAATGGGGCTCACTTCTACCTGTTTTGCTAACTGATAATAAAGTTCATTTGATTATTTATTTCGACTGCGTTGTGTAACAATTTGTATGTCTATGCGAACCTGTTTTTATCATGTTTGTAAAATACGAAGTTCTTTCAGTCTCGATAGCATTTTTGAAGTAGCCATTCATAAAAATGATTCTAATCTACGTTTTCTGAAAATTTCGCTCAATAACTGAAAGGTTTTGCCGGTTCACGTGCACACTTTCGTAAAGTCAACAGGAATATTAATATTTGTAGAAGCTTTCTGGAAAACCACTGATAGGACTTCAACTGGCGACATTTACTTAGTCTTGTTATTTATCCGTTGATAACAAATCTTCATTAAAACCAACAATAGGATTATAGTATTTAGCTGATTTATTGAAATTAAGAGTCGAAAGATAACTATGAAAAGAAGAAGAATAGTTAGGTTAGATTAACTACGTAGCTGAATAAATGAATTGGAAACAGACCATATAACAAAGATGAAGCGCCTTTTTCCTATGATGGGAGAGCTCGTAACTGGATTTGGATAAAGTTCCATCAAATGGACAGCTAAGTTGCCAGATTTAACTTCTATTGATATTTTAGTGGGGGTTATTTGAAAGGCAAAGTTGTGCTACATCACTCGAAACCCTTTAAGGAAGAATCGTGACGGGAAGATGATCAAAGAATACGCTAAATCATCGCGTGAATGCTAGAAGTGGACATTTTGAACAGTAAATTCGTTGAAATTTATTTTTTCAGAAAGAGAATTTTTTGTGTTACATAGATAATGAAATCTTAATAAGAGCATAGGAATATTGTGTAATCTGTCAATATCTTACTTTGTTTTAATACAGGGAAGAAAAATATTTTTATTTCTTAGTGCTTGTATCAACGGGTCAAAATAAAATTTAGATCACACCTGTACCTCTAAAAATTTACAGAAAACATTTAATATCTGGATAACGATAAGGTTTAGGTATAGGAAAGTATACATGAATTTTCTACCCCTGAATGCATTAAAATAGAAAAAACCGGGAGGTTCTATTTAAAAAAATAATTTTATTCTATTTAAAGAAATTTTATATTTATGACTTTAAACTTTGAACACTTTTTATACACACTCTGTAGAAAATGAAGAAATTTTCAACATAGATTCAAATACGTCTGACCTTGTTAAAAGCAAACGAACAGAAACCATTTTCATATCTTTAAGGGAGTTCTCGTAAAAAAATAATTTATTCAAAAAATATGCATATTTCGAAAAAAGTTTTTAGACAAAAGTACTAAAATTCAACTTAGATTTCAAAAATGTATTAATATACAAGGTATTCTATTTAAAATAACAAAGTTACAGTCGCGGTAGAACCGAAAATATTTTAGTTAAAAAGATCGTGTTCGAAAACACGAACGTAGAAATTTTCATGATTTTACTATAAATATTTTGCCACATACAGATAGTTTAAACTCTTCGTAGGACACTCTGTATAGGTTAAAATAGCTAAAATGACGTTAGGATAAATATCAATTTAATATAGTATATATATTTTTTACCATTCGGTAATATCCTTGGCCACGATATAGAAAACCTGTAATGATTGACACCGATTGCTTTTAGAAGAGCGACGTCTTCTTTGTATTTATGATAAGAGTCACAGGCAATATCTGCCGTACTGTTATCTGAGATTACGGAAGGAACTATATGATTCCTTGTATCCCAAACACTTGGAGATTTTCCATCTTCATTCCATGCGCCTAGAAAAACATATCATTTTTTTAAACCGCCTTCATATATTGAAGTATATCTGTTAGATCGATGCTATTCCAATTTTGTGGTTATTTAGATGATCCTTTGATAGCTGAAAAGATTTTTATGATAATAAGGATATAATTACCTTCTATCTGAAATGCGGCCGTTGCACAACCAAAAAAAAAATCTGATGGGAACTTTTTATTATTAAGTTCAGACAAACTGAAAAAAAACATCGAGTTGTTTATTAATTTTTATTGAAATTGAAGATATAACCCGAATAAAACTTTTAATTCCGAATACTTTTTGTAAACTCGTGATCAAATACCCTCTAATCAAAAAAAGTAAAAGTAAAAATATAATTTAAATAATCAAATTTTAAAAAAGTTAATAAAACAAATTTAATTAAAATATGAACGAGTTATTATAGAAGTAAATTAAATTAGAGTCTTCCCTCCTAATTACCTTCTAATATTGTACTAAATCGACTCAGTGATATGATAATAAAACAAACATATAATATTTAGTTTATTGTTCTGTTGACAGCTCATTTTTAGTATAAACAAAAAAGTGTATGTTACGCCATCTCTTTCTTAACTGAGAAAAAATATTGCAGGATACTGTAAAATAATATTTACTTCTCTTCGGCTGTAAAATGTGCCCGTAGACTGGAAGTTGCAACGTCAATTTTTTATCAATCTTTCAAAAATTATTAAACAAAAAACTAATTTTAAATCGGAAGATGCCTAAAATCAAAAACATTATTTCTCAAATGCCTGTAAGTCCGGTTCTGCTTACTAGACTTTTATTAAACTGAATTTTTTGTAAAAGAATTTTTGTACAGCAATACTAGAGAGCGTTGTCTCATATATTTTAAATATTGGGGTACTTAACTTTGTGAATTACCGATTATCGTATATTCCCGCCCCTCAATTGGGTAAATTTTGAAAAATGTTATTTCTGATTAGGCATGGCGATCTGAAATTGATTAATTGAAGAATCGATTCTTCGAATCAAATAAATCGATTTTTTAAATCGATATGTTGTACTAAACCGATTCAGTGAATCGATATTACACCCTTGAAACTCGACATCCGATTTTGTTTCTTTTAGTATATCTTATAGAAGCTGTAATATATGAGGTCTGGCTATTAAATAACGTGACCGCGCGCGTAAGCGACGTCCTAGACGGGTGGGGTGAAACACGAGTAATCCGTTTGGTGTCTTGATATCTTCTCTATGCTCCCCCCAAAACGAAATTATGTGTGACGAAAAACAGGAGTAACGTATCAATCTCAAATTTTTCTTTAAATTGAAAAAAACTGAATGCTATAAATTGTTACAAGATGCCTATGGGGAAAAATCTCTATCTCGTGCGCGTGTTTTTGAGTGGTGTAAGTGCTTTAGTGAGGGCCGAGAGAGCAAATCAAAATTCAATGCAATGATGATCCTTTTTTTGTCATTAATGGTATCGTGATGATTGAATGGGTTCCAGAAGGTTAGACTATCAACTAGACTTACTATTTGTCAATTTTGGTAACACTGTGAGAACGCGTTCGTAAAAAACGGCCCGGTTTTACATCAGGACAATGCACCTGCTCAAAACGCGCTATCTGTGAAGCAGTATTTGGTCAGTAAACACACTACAGTACTCGATCAACCGCCATACTCACCAGATTTGGCACCGTACGACTTTTTTTATTTCTGAAGCTAAAATCTGCTTTGAAGGTTACCCGATTTGAGTCGATGGAAGCGGTAAAGCAAGGGGGAGGTGGCGAGGGGAAGGGAGTATATTGAAGGGGAGCATTCGAATGTAGAATAATTTTTATAATAAAACGCTTTTTCGTCTCGTTATTCAATAGCCCAGACCTCGTAATCCATTGATGAGATATGATCGACGGTTTTTTAAGTTGCCCACCTGGTATATATAATATAATGTATTGCTATTCCCAGTCACTCAGTTTCAACAAAATTCATTCCACTTAAATCGGGAAGAAAGTAGCATCGTAGCGTAGGAAGGAAAATATGTTTTACTATCAAAAGGTTTTAGCCTAATTCAAAAAATTGAATTCATTCAAGAAAAAAAATTTTTGTGATTCTAATTATATAAAATTTATGTACCGAAAAAAATTAAACGCTCTATTTTACATACCTCAAATTGAGAAGGCACAAAAATAAGATAAGTCTCAACCAAATCATGATTACTAAAATCATTCAGAAAATTAGCAAAAAACTTTATATGTTGATTGAAGTATATCTTATCGAACCACTTATTAATTAACATATCGCATTTTTTTAGATTTTTCCGATCAATTTAAAAAAATTTTTAAGTACCAACTTGATATATTTGAATATTGATAATCTTGATAATCTACTAAACAATTAAATATAAATGCGAAATAAACTCTCGAAATTGTGGAGGATTTCCAAAAAAGTTTTTGAACCGAAAAACAATCTCACAAAATATATTTTTTAAGATACCATGTAGATATTCTCATGGACTACATACACATTTACATAATCTCTTTATTATTTCAACTTCTTCGATTTCTTCCTGGTTCTCTTCCTCGTACTACACACTCCGCCATTGGTGACATTCAGGCGTCAGTCGGCGTTGTGCTACAGCCACGTAAACATGTCCACCATTATTGATGCTCCCGCAAAGTTTGATTCTTTTTCTACAGGCTGAATGCTATAGTGCTGTAGAAATCCATCGGAGAATGAGTCGCGTGTATGGGTAAAACTTCATGAATTATGGTGTCGAAAGTTTAAAGATGGCCGTAATGATGTGCATAATGAACGGTGGCAAGGACGCAAATCTATCGTTTCAGATGACCTGGTTTAACGAGTTGACTGCTTTGTCTACGGAATTTCCAGAAGTTTCAAGGCCTGTTTGATACTCTATTGTTATTCAACAACGGCAACTATCTTTGAAGAGGGTATTTGTCCACAGATATGAAAAATGTCTAAATCTCTTCAGTGATTAAGTCCAAAAATTAATCTTGGTAAGTGTACCTATCTTTTGGTAATAAAATTATGGTTTTTCATGATCTGGATTGTTTTTCATAAAGTTGGCAACGTAGCAAATACGGATATTTGGAACCTTTCTCATCTTTATTAATCATTTTTGGTAATTACTATTATTGTTAATTGTTTCGTACTGTTCATTCACTCAAACGTAAATAGCTTCTTTCAAGAATTTGCTGTATATCGGAGGTAGTAAATCAAAGGCAAAATTTGTACACACGTGAGCAAAAAAATCGACTCAAGTCGCAGCTCACGGTCAAAAGTCTCTAGCAAAAATCTGTAACCCCCATAATTTTTTTAACAATGAATATTAGTGTTCCCTCCAATCACCCTAATAACAGCTTCCAATCGCTTTTTTATGGATCGAATAAATTTCTTTACTCGATCTGGTTCGATGCTATCACAATCTAGTGCACGATTTCTAGCCTGAATGTTTCTCTTAAGTACATCCCATAAATGCTCGATAGGATTCAAGTCCGGGCTACGCGCTAGCCAATCCACATCGGCAACTTAGACATCCTGTAAATACTGCCGTACGGAGTCTGCAGTATGAGGACGGGCATTGTCCTGCATTAGGAAAAAGTTTTCGCCCAAGAAACTGATATATGGAACTATGTGATTCCCTAAAATTTCTTTTATGTATCAGTTCGCCGATTATATTGTTCCATTGAAATGTCTGCCCAAACAATCCAGGAACCTCCTACAGAAGCCACGTTTTATGCAACAATGCGCGAATCTTTCTCCAGGGCTTCTATAGATTCGACCTTTTCTATTGCTACCATACAAGCACACTCTGCCTAAGTCTGACAAGAGAACGAGGCCCAAGCAAATCGTAGACAGGCTGCTCAGTGGCCTGGGGTTATTTTGGGGCCAGGAACTGGCCTTATTGGCTACTCTGAAAAACCAGACACTCAAATTTCATTCAATTGTGGAGTTTATTGGATGTTAATAAAAATTTAACATAATTTGTTCGTATATTTGAACTACTATCGATAATCACAACTGTCAAAATATATAAGTAACAAATTTCTAATGAAAATAATACATTCTCATTTACTAAATGCATTCGATACCGGTGAATTTCAAATAATTCTAAAATAAATTTGTCAAATTTCATGACACTACATAATTTCTAAGCTACGTTCTTACATATTTGGATGCAACTCCTCATGCAATTCATTTTTCCATATCAATCATAGCAAATATCAATAGATTATTTCGTTTTATATTAAACGATTATTAATGTCAAAAAAGTTCCATTAACAATGGTAGTACTCTTAATCGGGGCAGTGTAGGGTCTCTTAACAATTCAAGTGCCAAGAGATTTTTAGTAAAACTTCCTTCCTGTCCAAGATGTTTTTATTATCTTATCTTCATAATTTTGGGTTATTTATACTTAAAATTTGTAATTTTATAATTTTTTTACCCAGAAGTACAACAACAAAGCTACTCGCCGGTGTGTTCGAACAATTAGAAACAGGTTTCCATAAATTAATCAACGCCAGCGCATATTCTTTTGTACGGTTTCATATACAAAATGAACTTGGGAAGTGACAAGTAGTGTTTTGTATGGTCTCATTACAACTGAAATTTGTTATAAAATGAGTAACTGTTCCAAAAGAATTTTGCAATTACCTTCGCATAAAAAACAACAAGAATTGGACCGTAATTAATTAATTTCTGTTTCGTATTCAGTATAATACTTGATTTTGAAAAGGATCCTACCCAAATAAAAAAAATGAGGTTATCACATCTTTACAAATTGACAACATATTATTTCTCTTTTTTTTTTTCATGGCCTATGTTCACTAGGTGATTATTCAAATGATCCTAGAATAATTCCCTGGACGAACCAATATTCAGTCCGTCGAGGGGTAGTGAAACTAATTAACATGACTATAACATTTCCTGACCTCGACGTCTAAACGTCCTAGACTTTCAGGTGGAAGTTCAATTAGTGATGAACTAGTTCAAGAAGTCAACATGCAACTGTATTCTAAAAGTAAAAATAAAAACAAAAGTGCAATGTGTTGCTCCACCAACTGCAGTAGCGCTACCGCGGCTGCAGAAGTGGAATCGGCTCTTATTGGAATTGAGTAACTAATTACTTTACGTAATTTATCAACATCAATTGGGAGGCCATTGGAAATCACTTGGAAAATTTTTAGGTGGAATGACAAGCTACATTACAAGAATATAATCTGAAGGAATATTATATGGCTGGGTTACATAGGAATGGTACGAACAACTCACAGTGCCCAGGAGACCGGCTGTAAACAATATCATAGATGAAATTCTCCATAACTATTAAGCAATTTATACCTCCGAAAAAACGTTTTGCATCAATGTGACCATGTTTTAAACAATATAATCGATAAAACAGCATTAAGCTTTTTAAGTTGTGTAGTGAACTATACTTGGAATCTATCCTTTGATGCAGGAAACGAGAAAAAAGACGGTATATGATCAGTGTCCTCCAGCATTATCCTAAACTTAGCGAATGATCTTCTAGGTTGTGGTGACTGATAATTTTGTTACACAAATCTACAGATTGCTCATATATTTTTGAACAATTAAATGCATTGCTCCGGAACTATCGAGGAAAAAACTAAAAAAGCTCGAGAGGATGATAGAGGAATATGTATCCTAAAATGACACGATAAGAGGGACGTTTTAGTGTTAAAAACTCATCATTAAACAAAAAAGGCACAAGTTCAGAGACGTGGGCGTCATTTGGTTATAATAGATTATAACGGCGGTAAAAGTTCAATAGATCCAATGTCAGGCTGAGAAAAAGAATTCGGTGGTATAAGTACAATATCTATAATCGTCTTTCGATACGCAGTCGAAGGTTCGGGGGAAATGAGCAAAACGAAAAGCGCATGAAAATAGGAGGTATTGTAAAGAGATAGGTCATTGATAAGAGTAAAGTAAAAAATCATAACTTATTGTATGAAACGCGTAGGGATGCAATTGACAAAAGGCGCTAAGTACTAAATAAATTGTTTTTCCTTAGTGTTTATTTATTTATTATATTATTTTTTTTTAATAAACGTTTCGCAATGGTTTTCCTCACATTTTTATGTAAAACTGTAGTTTATCACTCACATACAAATAAATAGATGTTTCTATATTTGAATATTGTTTTAATAAAGAGGCAGCTCTATAAAAAACTGAAATCAGCATTCAGTACTACAAAACAAGGACGGAGATGCTACCATGCTAAAAAGAATCAAGACATGTACGCTAATCTTGGTGGAACTGATTATTTTAAAGTCGGACGGTAGCCTGTCAGAAATTTCTTGCACCGGACACTGGTGTCTGCTGTTACCTATTAAATGTCAAATTGTCAGTGTTTGTGTATGTAGAATTATATTTTGATATATGTGAGTTACAAGTTAATCATTGTCAGTTTTTACTTTCTTCTTTGGCGCTATTTTTTTGAAAACTCGATACAGTTTTAAGGTATTAAATACAATTCAAATACAAACTTTATTAACACAATTATTCAGGACCTTACTCGACAATGGTGAGCACAAAACGATAGCCCTCATCAAATTTCCGTATTTGTAAAAAGTAAATTTTATAACAAAAGAGTTTACAAAACCTTTCAATAAATCTCAACAAATCCCATATTTGTATGAATCAATGAATTTTTTCAAATTATCCTAGAATAATTAAATAAAGAATTTAAAAAAATCTAGTTGCTTATTTGATAAAAAGAAAAAAATTCTCGATAAGGTAGGTTCACACAATATATAAACCAGCTATCTTTGAAAGAAAAGATAAGGATATTCATCTCAGCGTAAACAAACATTTATAACAAGGAGAAATTATTAAAGGGAACTGCAATAGTAATTTCACTAATTTTTGTGTAGAGTTGAACACACTGTTTACTACACCGACACTCAATTGAATAATCCACAGTCTTGTATGGTCAGTCACTGGTTCATATTCTATTGAAAAGATCAGACAGTGTGTGTAACTGTTTGTTTAGTAGTAGTGTGTTTAGTTTTTTAGTTTAATAAAACAATATCAAAATGGAGTTTGAATAATATATAGACGAATTCTAATAAAATATTAACATTAAGATGATAAATGAGCCCTATTAATTTAATTCTCAAGTTTAACCTCAAGTTACAAGATGATAGTCCAAAACAAAACGATTATAATAGTTATTTAGTGGCAAATTTTGTAAAAAGCGACGAGATGAAATATTTTGACAGGTTATAATGCCTTAAAGTTGATTTTTATATTGTGAGGTCGAAATTTAAATTAAAAAACGGATTTTTCATTGAATAATCATTATTTAATTACAATTTGAAAGACTACTCATGATGTTAATGTTATTAATGGAACTTGTTTAAACAAGATATGGAATTAAATATCTGTCCGACAATTTTTCTTTCGAGACAAATTGAAATCAACAATACAACCAACGCGATATTATTTGCTGAATTTGCGACAAACGTGAAATTTCATATTACTATAGAAAACCAAATTGGATATCCACAAATTAATAAAATTCTAGCAATGAAATAAATAAACTTATTTACAAACGATTACAGATAAAAATTAATATGAAGTGATCTTGAGAGTATATATACAAAATATTAAAAATGATGATATATATGTACACCTATCCTACAAAATATAATTATAAAAGCAATGACCAAATTAATTAATCACTTTTTTTTGTAACGTTTCATAGTATACGGAGAAGTTCGAGATACACTTTTACACAATTACACAGAATTATTTGTCATAATAAATTCTTTTTACACAAACACTTTGGCCAAGCCGTCAGCGCCTGCACTGGCTATGTAGGGCCTTGATGGATGAAAAGCAACATCTAAGATACTCTCGTCGAACTTCTTTCTGTGAGCTGTTATCTCTTGAACACAAGTTTTGTTGTCCAAATGCCATAATCTTATTGAACAATCATGAGAACCTGAAATTGATAAATCTTATTTCAAATTCACGTCAAAAAGAGTCATTATTAATATGGGGAAATTGAAATTTTCCTCCCAATTTGCTTAGAATATAAAAATATTTTGTCTTTACCAACTTATCCTTCAGAAACTTGACAATAACGAGTAAACTCAGCAAAAACTTTAAACAATCTAAAGTAAAAAGAAAATACTCGTGTTAAGCTTCACTTATAGAAATAGATAACAAAGGAATGAAAGTTGCTGATGATAAAGGAATTAAAATAGAATGGGGCTTGGCGCACCTTATCAGGAGATGATTTTAATGAAAAACAAAATTCTATTTTGGGTAAAGAGAGATAAAATAAAAATTCATAAAAAAAAATAGCAAAAAGTAATGCAAAGTGGGATAGCCTAAAAGAGATCTTCAACTTGAAGTTGACCGACAAGATTGATGATAATGATATATGTATAAAAGTGTCAACCACTAAATATCATCAAAAAACATCAATTTTTTGGGAAAAATCATAAATTACATCTTCAGGAAATAAATTCCATAAATACCAACCTGAAAGAAGATAAAGTCCATTTGGATCAACAGCTAAACTGGTAACAGCATCCAAATGAGCAACCATCGAATGTACCATTTTTCCTGTGTGATTATCCCAAAATCTGATGTGTCTATCCTCGTGAGCAGTGATGGTTAGAGGTAGTGTTGGATGACAAACAATCTTGTTTATTTGTCTGGTGCTACTATTCACACCTAATACATCAAAAGTATTTTGTTATAAAATCATCAGTAAACAATCAGGCAGAATTTCATATGAGTCTTCAAAGAGATATATTTTGGGACATTTGAAATACTCTTTTCTCATTATGTGGTTTGGAATATACACAATTTTTGGAAGTGTTTTGACTTACTCTGAAATTATAGATTCTTAACGCAGTTTCAAAAAAAGTAGATCGAAAAAAATAAAGGTTACTTGTCAAAGTGTCAAGAAAAAAAATTTACAAAAAGTTGAGGATATATAAAATAAAAATAAACAATAAATAACAATCAGATGTTAGAGATTCATATAACAGAAAAACAAACCAAAAATCGTCAATTAGAATTATATCATGTATTATTTACCATCTGGAGGAACTGATTCCAAACGGGAGATCGGTTTACCCGTTTCCGTATCGAAAATCACACACCGCAAACTAGAATAAGATGCCACAATACGATTTGGTTCATCCCTTACAAAATCAACACTAGAAGGTATACCGTCTGACTCTGAGACAAATGTTGATAACAATTGTTGCTGAAAATAACAAAAATTATATATACAAGTACATTAGGAAATGCATGTTTTACTATAGTGATCAGTATTTTTCAAAAATTATTTTACCAATCAATACCAACAGAATAACAATTTTGTATTTTGCAAAATGCTTACTTTAGAATGTGGTGTCCATAACTTGACAGTTTTATCAGAGGAACATGACAATAACTGCTGTTTAGAATTAAGAACAGCCAACCCCCAAATAGCATCTGAATGGCCATGTAAAGTGGCATTCAAAATATCTGGTTCATACAGATCGTACGGATCAATGTTTGAATTTGGAACATTCCAACAATTTATAGTACCATCTAAACCTCCAGAATAACAATGTTCTCCACTACCAGAAATTGCCAGACAAAGTACTGGACCTACAAATAATTATTCGCATTTAAAAAATCATTCAGGGATTGGTTTATAAACCTAGAAATGAGATATATGCATACCTGTATGACTCCTAAAAGTATAGAGGGGTTCAACGTCCAATGATGCACTTTTTTTGGCAGGAACTGTTTTTTGAAGATTCCACAGCTTCAGTGTGTGATCTTCACTGGCAGTTATCAAAACAGGTTCAGTTGGATGGAAAGCCAATGCCCGAACACCGTCAAAGTGACTTCTCAAAGTGTATTTTGCATTCCAAGTCTTCCTGAACGCCTCCTTCAAAAAATTCTTTTAGAATCTACCATTTTTTTATATCTATTTTGAATATCTACAGGCGTTGTTTCAAACAGTATGCCTGATATTGATAATAAACATCAACTTTTATGTCAAGAAAACACTGATAATGAAGAAAATTGATTGAATGAACTAAAATTAAAAGATTGAGAAATGAACAAATAGGCAATTATTAAAAATATTAAGCAATTTATCAATATTTCCCAACAATGTCTTTTAAATTTTACATAAACACTGTAAGGGAGAATTTAAATAATAAATGTCATTATATATCCTTATATGAATGAAGATATTGTTGACTTTTTTTTATTATGAAAGTGTTGTGCTTCAAAACGTCACATAATCACTAAAGAAAACTACATTGAAATAATGAAAATAATACCTTAATGAACATTAATAATTTAGTATCATATAAATATAAATTAATCTTTACCCTATAAATATATATAGCCACTGTGAAACTGCTTACGGCAAATAATATCAAGTTTGTGGTTTTACACCATGGAATAACCCAGATGCCAATACCAAAAAATTTTACTGAGAATTGTCTAAAGCCCTATTAGTATGTAAAAAGCAAACCAAATTAATATATTTTAAATCATACATAACAGAAATAATCTGTAAGTATATAGACACATTCCATAATATATTACTTGCAATTTGCAATATTTGGCTACCCTATAGGATAATATTGATCTGTTCGTATAATAAATCTAATCTTGTCACTTACTTTACTGCTATCAATGTCATAAGTTGATTCCGCATCATTATTAACTGTTAATTGGGCTAATTCGCCTAATCCAAGCGACGAATCGACGTTTTCTTCATCATTCAATCCCATGGGTCTTTTGGCTGGAAGTAAAATAAAATTCTAAAACTGTTTAGATAAAATTTCACCTGGAATTACAGTTCTCAGGCTTTTTTATAACTAAATGATATAAGGCAACTAGAATCCGATAGACAAAAACACTTACTTTTATTCCAATCAGCTTGTTCAGTTTTACTGTCTTGTTTCTTCTCTGCTTCAGAGAGTCTGTTAAGTTCATTGAACACTTCTAATGCTATTGCGTCAACATCATCGCCTAAACCTAAATCATTATCCATTTTATCTATAAAAACATCCGATTTAACAGACAAAATACAAAACGATATTGACACAGTTAGTAATCTGCTTTGAGGGTTATTTTTTTATTAGATTGAATAATTTGGAAAAGTTCTATGATTATTAATCAACTGTTTCATCTTAAAAATAGTATAATGAATTTGGGAAAAAATTGTTATTTGGTGGTTAAAATGTTAAATATGAAATTAATTTATTTTTAAAATTACAACCCCTATTGTAGAGACTATATAAATTTGACAAAAAATTTACAAAAAGTAGTTTTAATCACAAAATAACTATTTGGAAGTTAAATTTTACAAATCCAAAATGTATTTTTGAAACTATGTTGAAAACTATGGGAATTTGACAAAAAAAATGTACAAGGAAATTTGAAACAGAAAGTGACTATTTGGAAGTTAAATTTTACAAATCCCAAATTTCAACCCCTATTGCACATACTATAGAAATTTGTCAAATAACGTGCAAAAGTTGTTTGAAAAAACTGAAATACAAAAAATGATTCCAATCCCATTTCTCATATAGCTCATTTAAATTATGAGATGGATTTAATATAGGTGTCAATTTCATCTCAGTAACTCTCTATTGGCTGAAGTTTAGAGCAAAATTATTTTAAATTTCTTGTATTTTATCACATTAACACCTTTTACAGCATCAAAAAGTAAAAATAAAGTTCATTTCATTAAAAATTTCAACCAAAAATAATAAATTATGCAACAACTATACTGCATTGTAGATAGTGACAAGATATTAATGCTAACAATTTTCCTTTAGAATACTAATTTAACAACAATATTTATATTCTATCTACTTTGTATTGAAAAAAATAATTATTTCACCTTTTTTGTTCAATTTAACATCATCTTCAATGTCATCTGTAGGTTCGATATTAACATCGTCGCTCATTTCATCATCTTCGTCCATATCCACATCTGTATTTGATAAAAAGTCTAAATTCGCCATAACGGCAGCTTCGGTATCCAGCATCATCGCTTCGGCTAGAGAGCTTGGTTGAGCTTTTTTCGCAGGGGTTCTTCTACCTAGAATATAATTGTCATATTTCAGTTTCATAACACTTAGAACTAATATATTTTACCTTGAGTTTCACTAGCTCTTTTGTTGGATTCATTGGTATTAATGCCACCACCATTTTGGTTATCATCTTGATCAGCATTATTATTATTTAGTCCCAAAAGAGCTCGTACCCTTGTAGATCTGACATCAATTATTCTATCGGTATAACCAATTTCTTGCAAATATTGTCTTAATAGTTGCCTTCCTTGCTTCCAAGAAGAATTTGATACAGACACATAGGACTGGTCACTGTCTAATTGAGATTCATTTGTTTCGTCTATCACAGGTGGTTTCATATCACCTAAAATACCAATCATCATGATTAATTTCATTAATAATATTCAATATTTCAATTATCACCTTGTTGTAATTCTGTGCCATACTTTAATTTATGAAACTTGGCTCTTTCCTGCTTCAAGGCATATTCCAACATCTTGATACGCCGCACCAGATCATTCTTCAAATTTTCTTGACCTTTTCTTTCTCCTTGCAAAAAAGCAATTCTTGCCTAAAAAATTGAAAGTATGTATCTACTACATACCACATACACTACTAAAACTCAAGAAGTAAAGCATGTGGTAAAGATAACATATTACTAACAGTATTTAGTTTTCAAATAAGAAATTAATATTTTCATCTCATTCTCATTGAACAAACTTTGTTTTTTGATTTAATTAATAAATTTTTCAATGTTCTAACTTAATATAAATTTACTATTCAATAAATTATTGTAAATCACAATTGGAATAAAACTTTTTTTATATGAGAGAACCAAATACAAGATGAACTTGGTACATGAAAGGAAAATGAATCACTTACAACCAGCTTTGTTTAAACATTTATCTTCAAATTAATTTTTTATTATAGTACTTGAAGGATTAATGTCTTATGATTGTTTCAACAGCACTTTGACCACAGCTTCATTAAATTTTTCACAGATTTACTATATTCCTTTATCCTATAATGCCAGTTCTTTTACTAAGTTGAAATTTCAGGAACCATTGGTAAAATTAATACTGAACACACTATTTACTTATATAACATAAACACTCACAATTACACTGTCTGACGTGCGTTTCAATAACCAAGCTATCATCTTCAGAGACTGAAGGTGAACAATTTATCTTCAGTATGAGTGTCGGGTGTAGTGTTCATGTTTCACAAAAAATAATGAATTTTGTTTTTATCCTTGCATTAAATGAAACATTTCCCAGTTCTTTTTATAACAAATATGCCAACTAAACAATTAAATATCATTTTAATACAGGGACACCAATTGAAACCAGATTTCATAATCCAAATGTGTTAAACTCATCAATAGTTAAGAAGAAGGTAATCAAATTAAGTTACATAACATACTAACATGAATTGTGAGTAATATATTTGTTTTTAAATAGTAATTACCATACTTTGTTATTGTACATTTGATGATACTGATAATATATTTTACTAAAAATATAAGCAACCTTTACATTAAATACTTATAGCTTCGTTTTTGGTAGATAATTTAGATACATTCTGAATGTATTCTGAATATCTTCTGAACATGTCAAATGCGCTTGCTTTGTTCAGAATATGTTCTGAACATACATTCCTCCATGAACGATTTATAAACATCTAAAATTATAATTTGGATTCAAAACTAGCTAGGAGTTTAAAGGGTATGTAATTAACTAACCGAAGGTTTATTCTTGATATTTGTAAGTATAAAATCAACTACCATGTTATTTTAATACAATTACATAGGTTATTTCTTGGTAAATATGGTAAATGAATGCACATGTGCCAGATTCAAAATCCTTA
Source organism: Diorhabda carinulata (assembly GCF_026250575.1). Taxonomy (NCBI): domain Eukaryota; kingdom Metazoa; phylum Arthropoda; class Insecta; order Coleoptera; family Chrysomelidae; genus Diorhabda; species Diorhabda carinulata. Next base: position 18,606,210 of record NC_079472.1, read on the forward strand.
TCCATGTCTTAGGATACACTGGATGTATTCAGAACACGTTTGGAATTAGAAATTCTTGCTCCACGAACACAAGATTTTAAATCCTGAACATGTTTTATTAGCACAATTTCAAACTGCGCATAAATCTGGTGACAAAACATTTTCAGGATATATACCTTAAATAAAACTTTGAATTTGGGATGGAGTTTGGGAATTTTACATATAATAAATAATATAAAAACAGTATGGAACAATGAATTAATTACCTTTAGTGTTTTTAAAAATCTATCATTATCACATTTATAATGAACACAAACAGACAACTGATTGGTACTAATATGATGATAATTGTCTAATTTCTGTAATTGTTAACAATTTACAACTGTTGCAATAAGTAGTCACAAAGGATTTCTGGTATAATGAAAGTTTCCTCACAGTGAAACCCATGTCAGATAACTCAAGCATAAAAATGTATTACCCATTAAAAAACATTTATGCAATCCCTTCTTTAGAGTTTTTACCATCTGGATCTTGTAGTTTAACTATTATTTTATAATTAATTAACTCATTTATAAAAAATGTTTGATGAGACAAATTTGTATATAAATTATAGTATAGGCTATAATTTCACACTTTAACTAAGAGTCTTTGTTGCCAGCAAAAACCAGAAAGCAAATCTTTAATTCAAAGCTTTCATTAGGAATATACTTACTACCACTACAGTAAACCAATATAGTAAATTTCTACACACTACATTAAAGTGAACATTACCTATCAAAAATATTTGTTAATTTGAATCTTGCTTTATATTCTAAATAATATATGTTTTGAAAGCATTTCATTAGTTTGTATTTTCACTTCAAAACAACTGTTTACATTGAAAAGTTATAAGAATTTTATCTAAAATAACCTTAATATACAAATATTTTTTGAGGAACTTATTATTTTAAATGTTACAAAATATTTTACTTAATCTATCTGATATTATTAGACAACAAAGCACACCATAGACTCTCCAAGATTCACTATTTTGTTCTAATTAAAAAAAATTACCAAAGCATTATTGGAAAAATTAATTGATATGTTTGCAAGAATTCTGTACAACCCTCATTAAAAACAAAGTTATGTGTAAAGAATTGCTAATGAGTATTATCAATTAAGAAGGTTTGATGACTAAATAGTAATAGAAACTTATTAGACCTTCTCGTGCATTTTTGATATATATTATTTCAATACTAACTTACATTTAGCTCGTTCCAAAATTATAAATCTCATAGAAATAGCAATTCTAATGATATGAATTTGATATACAAACTCTGTAAGTTTAAATTATTTACTAGTACATCATAATTAGATTACTATTTACACGATTTTATTGGTTTGTTTTAATTTTGTTGAAGAAAAAAAATTAAATCGGATGCTCTGTATAAGAGTGGCTAATGGATGAAAAATGAAAATTGATGGGTCGTACTTACATTAAAGATAATACGAATTATTTTTTTATAAAAACTTACTTGTAATTCAGCTCTATCAACCTCCCATTGTGATCTTTCTAATTCGAACCTAGCCCATTCGTGTTGAATAAAATGTAATATACCCGGTATAGAATAATGGGATTTCGGAGTGCTCTCTTCATTTTGTTTGTTGTTGGTTACCGAACCAGCCATAGGCCCCATTTGTCCGCCGTTTTGTAGATTTAATGAAGTGTCTTCCATTGTGACGGATCCAATTGTAGAAAAATTTCATATGTCCACCATTGCTCTTCAAATCGCCATTTTAACTTAATTTAAGCCTGCACTGTTTTAATTGAATCGACTACCACAGTTACACATTTATACACGTCTCTATATTTAAAATTAATTGTCTAGTTAGTATTTTTGTAACAAATAAAAAACATTTAATTCTTCAAGAAAATTATCACACGAAACTTCAACTTTTAATAAACCTCAACCTCAACATCTGGCAAAAAACCTTTCTTTGTCACTTTCATAGATTTTATATAATGCTATCTCCCTCAATGTGTCATGTCGGAAATCTAGTAACCACTCCGTTCATTGAACAGAAAGCCTTTTTGTACGTACAACCCACCCAATTTTCCAAAATATCTCGATTTGCAATGATATAATTAAATTGTTCTATGTATTATTTTTATTCAATTTTCAACAATAAATTTTATTAAATATAAATTAAATAGGCACCTAAGTTAAAAGTGTGTTATATTTAGAAAGTAATTGTGTCTAGCAATACCCCTGACGTACATATTTGAAAATTATGGACTGAAAATCTAGCTGAACTTCAGAGATAATGAACGTGGACAATGAAATAGGAATGAATATCTCACCCCCAATCTAAATTTGGAATCAAACAAGTAAAATAATACAAACATAATACATAATTATAAAAACTGTAATAATCCTAAGAGATATGCTAACTTCTTCTTAGAGTTTTAGATAAATTTTTTCTTGAGTACATAAATAAATCATATAGAAAAAATATATTCAATGAAAAGTATCTATCATTACGTAACGATGGATATGTAGTCACTTTTTCGAATATTCAAATGTGAGAGAAATGGATATATACACATTGTGAAAAAGTATGAGATAGAGAGCATCTGCACTCACCCAGCTCAATTTATAATTTGTCTAAAAGAACACAACTTTTTATGCGTCAAATGTTTTCTGTCAAATGTTTTAAATGGAAATGCATTAAACAAAGAAAAGTAATAAAAATATTATGTGATAGATTTTTAAAATGGTAATATTAAATATGGGTTTACCAGATCCTGATCACCCTAATGAGGAGTTAAAAGCAACAAACCAGAACGTTTTTGTTGTTACTGATGAGGATTCGGACCAAGAAATGGGTATATCCGATTCTATACAAACTTACGCTCAATATCAACCTTTATCAACTTTTTCTAATGAAGATGTAGATACTGTTTCTGATGATGATACAGATAATGGTGAGTAAGCACAACAGTCATACGTATTTAAAACTAACCAAATAATTTTTTATATTCCAGATAATAATGAAAACTCTGAAATAACTCCATCGTCGACTATGCCTGTACCTTCTATTGATTCCATGGAATCAACTCTCGTAAAAGAAGTGTGGTCAGAGTCTTCCACTAAAGTTTGTGATATTGAAATGGATAATAAAAAAGTAGATGAAGTTAAACAACTTATGTTAAATATAACCCTACCTCCTAGTGCAATTCCTGATTGGGCTGCAAAAATTCCAGAAGAGGATTGGAAAAGTCACTTGATGAGTAGGTTAGAGAAAACTAAGAATAATCTTTAAATTACAATACAGTGTGAACGCACCTTTATTTTAATGATTATTTTTTTATAGATTTATTTTAAATTATAAATAAAGTTATCTAAAATTTTCATTTTCAATTGGTAATACTTTGAAATAGTTTTAATTTGTAAATTATGTTATTAAAATATGAAGAAAATAAAGTTTGCCACAAAAATTTGTTTATGTTCAATGAAGTTTCAAAACTTTTTGATAGATGGCCGTAGCTATGCCGCTTGCATTAATGCTTGAGTCAACACCACTTAAGCCTCTTATTTTGGAACGAACTTAAGTGACGTTTAAATCTGTAGGGGGGAGGTTTTCATTTTTTTTTTTTCAAAAAGTAAAACCGAAATTTTCATCATAATACATCATTTTTATATTATCAAACTCAAAGCTTGTTGAAGAAGAGTAGTTTGTTTTTGTGAGAAAAACTGTGATTGTATAATATATTGCAATTACATAACTTTATTTTATTGTTTCTGTGTTGTTTATTAACTCTTCTTTTTCCTAATGAATGAAAGTAACAAAAATTTGCAACTGCCTATTAAACAAGATATTTTAGGACTTTCTAATGAACTCAAAAGATGAAATTAATAATTCAATACTTTCAATCTTCAGAGCAGGCATATAAGTCCTTCAGAATCTTACCAAGTGGACCAAAGTTTTAAAATCAAACTATTAGTCTGTAATGACAGCTAGGGCTCTTGCAGGGCTTCTAGACGTTACTAACAATTGACGAATCGCTACTAAATCGATATAAGGCCTCTATTTTCATGATAAAGTGACTGAAAAGCTGATTATTCTCATCCAAATTGGGTAAGACTATTTTGAAGGAGGAAGCAAGTAAAATTGTAGAATTTTTTCATAGTACATAACCTTCGTGTTGCAATCTACAATTACTTAAAATATAAATATTTATTTACAGGATGAAAGCATTTTGCCACTTTCTAAATTTGTACAGCCTACAAAAATTCAAAAAAAAAGAGCATGACATTATTGCTACAATCTCTGAGGCCACGATTATTTTCAATAAAATATTAAAAAATGATTTGATATCACTCCAATTTTATATAGATAATATTTGTGCCAAAAATAGATTTTATTGAAAAAGACCCTAATAACTGAGTGGAATTTTTAGTACCATTTGTAGGGCACCTGGATCAAAAGCTCGGACTGATCCGAATAATATTTTTGGGTTTTTGTTAAATAAATATATATTACTTTTCAGGATGGTACATAAACTTCGTCGCGAAGCATAATCATAAATCGTTCTAACACAACTGACTGTCTTACCACAGTCCCACGACTTTTAACATAATCTCCCCACTACCCTTAAGCACAGAGCGCATGTCTCGAATGCCTGGCCAGAGCGCATGTCTCGAATGCTCGGCTGTATAGGCAAACCATAATACTTGAATGCAATAACGGCTGCCTAACTAAAAATGCCTACAGCTCGGCCAATCCTGACATTTGATCGCCCTCGATCAACCCTAAAACTTGAGCATAACAAATAACGTTCATGATAATTAGCTACATAGTTAGCTTATAAAATGTGTATATAGTATCCATAAATTTTGATTACATAAGAGTTTACCCAAAATTGAACATAATTTTCATAGTATTTGTATACATAAGGTTTAAAATTAACATAAAGGAACTTAACTACTTTTTAAAATTTTGTCTTAAGTATTATTGATGAAATAAACAAACATATTTCTTATCCAACATGTAGAATTGATATGTCAAATTTTAAAATAAAGAAACTAGTACATAAATGATACACCTAATAAACATAGTTAGCATAGAATACATACAATTCTACATTAATGCACTCAATATTCTAATTGTCAGTAACAAGATGTTCGTAAGGTTTTAATCTGACACTTTCAATAACTCCATCATATGGCATTTGAGTGTTTTGAAATCCTATTATGTCAGTAACTACATAACGATCATTTGGTAAAACTTTACTAATTACATAAGGGCCTCTATATTTTGGTATTAGCTTTTTGTTTACACCAGGGGTGGTGTCGTAATTGGCCATCATAACATATTGTCCAACTTTGTACTGATTTGCTGGTTTACGATTAGCATCATAATAGTTCTTGTTTAGTACCTGACAACTTTCTATTCGCTCTTCGGCCTCCTGCCTAACCTTGACTAGATCCCTATCACTTTCGTTCAATAATTCTAGAATTTCCCTAACATTGTCATTGACTCCAGTTTATCTGCTTCTCATCCGTAATTTTTGCTAACATAGGGGTTAATAACCTATTTATTCTCTCTATCTGTCCATTGGCTTTAGGGCTTCCAGTAGCTATGAGAATATGTTGAATGTCATATTCTTCAACAAATTCTGAAAAGGCTTGGGACGTAAAACATGAACCTCTGTCTGATACGATCTGTTTCGGAACCGAAAAATGTTGGAAATAGTCTCTTAAATGTTTGATCACTTCTTTGCTATCTGTACTATTACAACTGTAAAGTTTAACATGCTTTGTGAACCCGTCGATAATTTCAAATATATATTTTTGTCGATTAACTGAAGAAAGTGGCCCATAATGGTCTATGTGGATGGTTTCGAAAGGTAAATTACCCTTAGGGATGTTGTGCAAAAATCCCTCCCGTTTCCCTGACTTTGGGTTATATTCGATACATTTTAGGCAATTGTTGATAAATTCATAAATCTTCATTTTTGTTTTAGGAAACCAATAGGTACGTGTTATTAGTTCATAGGTTTTGTCTACGCCATAATGACCCATATTATTGTGATATAAATGTAAAATATGACTTTCCATATCTTTGGGTACATGAAAAAGTATTTTATCATTATATTTACTATAGACTAACCCGTTCCTTAATTCAAAGAAAGGGTGTTCCGACTCCTCCAATAAACTACGTATGCGAGTAATATTCTCGTCAGTTGTCTGTTTAATAGCTAAAGTTTGCTCTAAGGTGTTTCCCTCTAGAACTAAAATAGAATGTACACGGCTTAATGCATCTACATGCTTCATACGATCACCAGATCTGTGCTCTATTGTATAATTATAATTTTGCAGGACTAAACACCAACGCATTATACGGGGATTTATATCCTTTTTGGCTAAAGTTAGCCTAAAACTGTCACAATCCGTTAATATCTTAAATGGAATTCCCTGCAAGTACACGTGAAATCGTTTTAAAGAATAAATTACTGCAAGGCATTCTAATTCGTAACTGTGATAATTTGCTTCATAAGTAGTTGTTCTCTTACTAAAAAAGAAAACAGGGTGAAATTTGTCATCTGCCTGCCTCTGCATTAGGATCGAACCGTAACCCTGCGCCGATGCATCACAATGAAGCTCTGTTTCAGCTTTCGGGTTATAAATTGCCAAAATTGGTTGGGATGTCAAAAGGGTTTCCAAGGTTTCAAAAGCGGTTAACTGTTCTACCTTAAAACTGAATTTCGCATTCTTTCTTAATAGGTCGTAAAGGGGTTTGGCAATAATAGAAAAGTTTTTAATGAACTTCCGGAAAAAGCTAACTAACCCTAAGAATTGTTGAACATTTTTAGTACTGGTTGGAATTGGGTATGACCTAATTGCTTTTGTATTGGCAGGATTTGGGCTTATCCCCTTTTCATTAATCAAATATCCTAAAAATTCAATTTGCCTTTTCAAAATTGAACATTTATCTAATCTTAGTTCCAGCAAATTTTGATGCATCAACTCTAGTACCTCTTTGAGTGTTTCAACATTTTCTTGTATTGTCTCAGTGGCAATTAAGATGTCGTCAAAATAAATTATTACTTTATTACGGTCACATAGTTGCTTGAATATTTTGTTAACAAATCGAGCAAAAGCTGCCGGACTAGTACTTAAACCGAATGGACACTTTAAAAATTCATACTGCCCCGTAGGCGTAACAAAAGATATATACTTAATGGATTCATCACTTAATGAAACGTTATAGAAAGCATTTTTCAAATCCAACTTAGTAAAATAACTCTTACCCCTAAGTTGGTCTAACTGATCTTCGATCAAAGGTAAAGGGAAGTGATCTTCAACTAAATTTTTATTCAATATCCTATAGTCTACACACATGCGATAGTCCCCTGACTCTTTCTTAGTTAGCACAATATTTGAACAATAGGGTGATTCACTTTCGCGAATTATATTATTTTTTAATAAATCTGCTATAATTTCATCCACCGCTTTCTTTTCAATAAAAGATAACCTCCTAGGTCGGGTGCTAAAATAAACTGATGGATTTTTCAAAGTTAGGGTCATTTTATAATCTGTGGCTGGTTTATCTGGTTTTGTTTGACAGAGATAGTTATCATTCATAATCTGAGAAACTTGTGATTTTACTTCAAATGGTAAAGATTCGTCTATATCAAAATAAATCATGTTTATCGTTAGTTTCAATAAATAAAATATCTGAAAAAGGAAACTGAAAATCGTCATCAGGCTTTGCTTTAACTTTGCCAATAGTTTCCAAATTGTTATTTCTAAGTTTTATTTCTTGAATGTTTTCATTTGTGATAAAATTGCGGCCTAATAGTAGATCGAAACTAATACTGTTCTTCTTAATGACATAGAACCTTAAGTGCATTTCAATTTGCTCAACAACAATATCAGAATAAAATATCCCCACTATTTCTAAAGGCGAATTGTTTATGCCTGAAAACGTTTGGTCGCTATTATAACTAATTATGTCACTGGGTTCAACCAACTCTTCACTAATTAAAGATATAGGACTACCTGTATCCAGGATGCCAGCTAATACTTTAGGTTGACTACTTACAATTTGGATTTCCACAGAATAAGGTCTTTCCTGCACCTGTATCTGTTCTAAGTACGCTACGTTACCTCTGCTCGTAGTGGAATCTGGCACTACTGACTCCTGATTGCTTCTTTTTGGACACGCTGATATTTTGTGGTCGAGGGAACCGCACTGATAACATGAACCCCGCGGTCGCTTCGGTTTCACACATTCACTCACTCTATGGCCTTCCTGGCCACAATTGAAACACTTTATCGACACTCTTTCCCGGTGTACACTTGCACTGTTCGGGGCACTTTGCCGATGTTGATTTTCCCTTCCGCTCCCACTGGCGCCTTCTCTTGTCACATCGCTCATGACGGAGAATAAATCTTCTAAGGTATTTGTTGAATTTATCATCATCCTTGCCTGGTTTTGCAACGTTCTGTCGTCGAATCCATCAATAACATAATAAAGTAACTCACTCTCGGGCACTTCGGCTTCGTTTCCCAATAGAACTTTGTCGTGAAAGTAACTCGAAAAACTTTCAAACCTTTTCCATCGTCTTCTTTCCATAATTCTTCTTAAACGGACCGGATCTACTATGGGCATGTACATTTTCCGTAGCTCGGTTTTTAGATCGTTCCACTCCATTGTCACGTGATCGGCTTTGCTATGGTACCACTTCAACGCGTGGCCTCTCAATTTTCCAACCGCCAACAATTTTAGAGTACCGTCCGGTACATTATATGTCCTTTGGACTGAATCAACTCGTTCTAGCCACACTTTAACATTTTGTTGTTTATCTTCGGACCCATAAAATTCTGGTAAAAGCGCTGATAGTTCCTTATTCGTAACATGTGACTGGTTTTCTCTATCATGTCTGCTTTGTTCATAAGTAATAACTGCTCTAACTGCCGCTTGGACAACATCTTCAATACTCATTTGTGAAGCCATCTCGATTTCTTCATCGAGCTTTCTGATCCCACTTCTGATTGTTGTAGGGCACCTGGATCAAAAGCTCGGACTGATCCGAATAATATTTTTGGGTTTTTGTTAAATAAATATATATTACTTTTCAGGATGGTACATAAACTTCGTCGCGAAGCATAATCATAAATCGTTCTAACACAACTGACTGTCTTACCACAGCCCCACGACTTTTAACATAATCTCCCCACTACCCTTAAGCACAGAGCGCATGTCTCGAATGCCTGGCCAGAGCGCATGTCTCGAATGCCTGGCCAGAGCGCATGTCTCGAATGCCCGGCTGTATAGGCAAATCATAATACTTGAATGCAATAACGGCTGCCTAACTAAAAATGCCTACACATTGGTGGTTTATACTGAACAATAGTAATTTAAATACACAGACTGACAATTTTAGGTATGCCTGTTAGACGTATTGAAGAAAATAAAAGCAACCAGTTCCAAAACATAATGGCTAATCATTTAACTCCAATGAGAACAGAAAGAAATAATAAGTTGGAAAAAAAATGACAAGAGAAGACAAAAAATTCTGTCTTCTTTAGTCGGAACAGATTCCATTTGTAGAAATTGTACATATTGAAGTATTACATATATGAGAAAATTGATAATCAACATTACTATAAAAATAATTGAAGCACATTTCTTTACATTATTTATTCATAGAACAATATTAGGAACACTTTAGTTCTTGTTTGTATTAATATTTATCTTTTAGTGAAAGTTGAATTAATGGTAATATTAAATAGGTACTATTTATTTGAAACTTGGTATATTTAAACGTTTATTTTTGTCAGAGTATGAAGGTGAATTATCCGAATCATGTTGATTGTTTTCATGTCAGAAATTTTGTATGGAACTTTCCGGACTAACCCGACAAAACTATACTGTCTCCAAAAAAAACCGTCTGGATAAAAGATACTTCAAGGACGGTTGCCGAAAAAAAAAACAATTACACAAAATTAAATAAATGGAAATAAATAAATGAATAAGAAGATTGCTTCAGCACAAAGGATTATCAAAGCCGTATAGTTTGGTTAAATTATATAGGATATTGAACCACAATCATAAATCATCAACAGGAAAAGACAGTTAACATTATTTCAGATTTTGTGGCAATTGTATTTGAGTTCATTGATTCGAAACTATCATTCATAATTCTTCAATCCTGTCAATATCGAGGAAAAGAATATGAAGTATTTAGTGCACATTGGGTTATTATTTTTGTTTTGTAAGACTATTTATGCTCAAGAGGAGAAAGTAAGTAAATCATATTCACTTCTATAATTTCTTACTAATTAAACCTCTTTCAATTAAAATTTCGTGTAAAAGTTTGTAATTTTGAGGTTTCGAGCAACTTCGATCTTTATCAAAATATTCGGATAAATATTTGGGGAATAATTGCCATTATTAATTAATTTACTATCCTCGACTGCTAGATAAATTCACCCAATTGCAAACAAATTTTTATTTTATTTTTTTCTCTATATTTTCTATACAAATTTCTTCAACTTTTTACTCCTTAAACCTTTAAATATGTTTTTCTTGATAAAACCTATTGATATTAAGCTTTTTTGATAGAAAATTAGTTTCTAAACACAAAAATAAGTAGAAACGTCAATTTTTACGTTTTTTGAAACGGAGAAAAAAATCTCAAATCAAGACGATACATACCAAAAATTTCCAATATACATTCTAACGTAAAAGGCTTCGCCTTACAACATAAAATTTGAAATGAATGAAAACGTGTTGTCTATGTTGCTATTTGTGTATATTACTAAAAAATAGAAAATTTGTAGTTTTGAGTGCAAAATTGTGTACCAATAAAATATTTAAATTAACATTGATGAGCTTGGAATTTTCATTAGTTTGAAAGTGTCTTGGAAATAACAATTTTATTAAACCTTTAAAGTAACTTGTCTAAAAAATTTACAATTTAAAAAACATTATTTTAGGTTAATGTAACAGTATATTATGAGAGTCTATGTCCATTCGCAAAAAAATTTATAGTTACACAACTTTATCCTGCACTACAAGGTAATTTATCTGAATATGTAAATTTAGAATTAATTCCATATGGAAAATCTGTGGTAAGTTGAATTACATTTTCTATTTAACAATTTTAAAATAAATATAAAGGTACTATTAATTTTCATTTGAGTAAAATGATTATAGTTCTGTAGTATTTTACTGTAACTTCTTGTCACGATTTAAGCTAAGGACACATTTTTAACACGTGTCAACACGACACATCAGATAGGCCGGACACATATCTGTGTTGTAAAACGTGTGTGCCAGCTGTCATTTTAATGTTTTTAAACTGGTGAAGTAGTATCCTCAACCTTCACGTTCACACAACACATATCCACAATCCTTCGAAGATTATAATATGATGGAGCACCTACCAGAAGAGATGGATATGAATTCAGGGTTCATTTAATAAACCAACGTAGGTGAATATCATGTTCAGTGGCCGAAATTAGCAATGACGATGACAGATGTAAAATGTATATCAGGATGACCAAGAAGGAATTCGACGTGGCTTACAATTTACTAGAAAGTAAACTAAAGAAGCAAATAATATATTTGTTGCGATTCAACATATGGTAAATACCATAATCGTTAAGACTTTCACAATTTTAGGAAATTTTAGACAATGACAAATGTCGAATATCCTTTGTACCTTTAAACCCCTAATAAATAACTCTCTCTCTCCGCAAGAGACCAATCGTTAAATTTCTAAAGTGTCACTAATAACTTTCTCTCAAATAAACACAAAAGCAATTACTATTGAAAACTTTTAAAAAACCTTCATTATACTTTTACAAACTATTCCAAGTTCATCTGGTCAACCCTTATACAAACAAAAGAGAAATTTCAAAAAATCTGTTTGAAAAATATAGATTCTTTTTATTGCTTCACGGCAATTAACACAAAATATTACCACGATATTGGGATACTTTTAACCCCCATTTTAGCCCATATAAATAAAATTTAACATTCATGCACGGGACAGTAAGAGAGCAGAAAGTAACACAGTACAGAACAGTGAGAAAAAAGAATCCACAGTAAACAGAAACTAAACATACAGTGCGCGTTAAAACTAACGAACTATATCTAAATCAACTTAACGATTCTCTCTCACTTATCAAATCATAAAAAATCTTAACCTTACAAACGGGCAAAATTACGATTTACCTGAATAATCAAAATATCTCTCGCGTTACGACGCAACATAAAACGTGCAATTTTCTGTTACTTCGTTCAAGTATAACCGGAGAAATATACATATAAATTTCGCTATCTTTTGTAATCAACTATATATCACTGTGGACATTCTTGTTGATTTATCTTGTTGCTTATTTTGTACATCGATTTACGTGTAATATTGTCGTATTTAAGTGTTTTTATTAAACGTTACTTAAAATTACGACTGGTCCTTCATTCCGCAACCTCGTCGAAGAAAACAACACATCTACTTGGGTGCTGTAGTGAACGACAAACTCGACAGTCCACTTCATCCAACTAGTTCATTACAATCCCCCAAAAATATTACGGAAACGAATATAGTTGAGGAAACACTTTTCAGTTACGCTCAGAACAAACTCGGCACAGATGGAGAATATAACCTACAACGCTTTGTAACACTTCTGACGAAAATTTGACCAACGTAGATATTGAAAACACGCGCTATGGCGTGTTAAAGCGTGTTGCCGGTCTCTGACGACTCATCACAATAATGTGAATAGATCTATTTAAAATAGATATTTAAATAACACGTGTTAACAATGTGTCCTTAGCTTTACAGATGTGAATGTAGGAGGGGTGGATATTAAATAACGAGACTGATGATATAAAACATTGTATTTTGATATTATGTATATTTATTTATTATCACCTTCAATATATACCCAATCTCTATCCTTACATCGATCAATGCGTACCTTCCATTGTTCGAAACAGTGCAGGAATTCTTCTTCTGTTAGTTCCTTCATCAGACTCAAATCTTTTTCTTATCTTTTTCTGCTTCTCGATGCAGATTTCACCTCAGGGAAGAGATAGACGTCGCACGGTGCAACATCCGGCTAATAAGGTGGGTGGTCAAAAACTTGGATGTTGTACTGCAAAACGAACGAACGAAACCTCTTGTTGCACACATTCTTTGAGATTCAGAATCATTTTTCGATATTTGTAGCCGTTTTGAAGAACGACCCGAACGTGAATCATCTTCAACATCTTCTCGGCCATCTTGAAAAGGCTTAAAGAATTACTACTACTCATTATAAAAGTTTTCAGTGAAAATTCGTTGTTAGAATCAAAATTAAGTAACTCCTATATGGATAGCTCTTATGGGAAAAAAACCTCTCTAGGTTACGGTGCCGACAATATTCATTTTCTCTCTCGTTGGAGATACATACTGCGCATGTTTCATGCGCGCAAAAGATGCGCAGTGCTAACTGTAGCGCCCGGAGGAGAAAGAGCACGTTACACTATTTATTTTACTTAGTCGGAACACCTTCCACTTATAGAAGTAGTAGAAACGCGGGCGTATTATACCGAAAAAATACGAGGAGTGAAGAGAGTTAAATTATTATATTTAAATATATGTAGTAGCACCATCTTTTTACAAGAGAGAGAACTAGCGGACTATTTTGTATTGGATGGAAAATTGTAGTTTCACGATTATTCGCCATACTTCTCGGTCGGGATGAGCGGAGATTTGTGGGAGTTTATGAACGGTGCGTGACCATGTTAAGGATAGATACGTTAATCAATACTACTCTCGAAAACGGAGGGGAAAATAAGGAAGGGTAATAAACTTAAATGTATGGACAACTTCAAATCAAACCCCCTTCCAAAACTAAATAATGGCCACGCCCGTGATTACATTTATGTTGATATGTAAATAGTGTATTCAGAAATAAAATATTAATTTTATTACTAACTATTCACGCTCTGTATAGATTATATTGTGTGATAAGGCTCTTAACAAAATATTAGTATGAAGGAGTTGAAAGGATATTGTGGTTTATTATTATCTATCATTAACATATCATAAGTCTGATAAGTAAGTTTGCAATCAACATTGAGTTGAATATATTGATTTCATGTCCAAAATTTATGAAATAGGAATATTGAAAATGGAAAATTATACAATAAAAAACAACTAGTTTAATTTTTTAAATGTTTTTCTTGACGCTAGTAGAATCCAATAGTGAATGGGAAAAATGCACATTCCTAGGACCTTGAAAATAATTTATAATGAAATGATAATTACTCATTAGGTTATTTTAAGACCACTAGATATTTTGCAGACAAAGGAAATTGGAGGAAACTTGACATTTACATGCCATCATGGAAACGTAGAATGTTACGGTAATTTGATTCAAGTATGCTCTAGAATTTTGATAGATGTTGGTAAAAATTCTTCGAATCTCGGTTTCAACCAGAAATATTTGTGGCTCGTAAAATGTTTTATGGAAAATATATCAACTTCATCTACAAAAAAAGATCTTCAAGATTCTTTTTTGCATTGTTCAAATGATTCTGTACTGATTGGAACACAACAGACCATATTGGTGAATTGTACAGATGGATCCTTTGGTAAGTTTCTTATACATATCATACACCGTGAGTCATTTGATTAGAATCATACATGTGTCTATAGTTTTTATTTAATATTAACTTTTCTGTCACTTAACATTCAAAATGATAATATTCGTCAAAATCTTTAAAGTTACAAAAAACACCCTGTATCGATAGATCGTCATGGAAATGGCGTTTTATTTGAGAGGGGTGGATATTTGACACCCTTTTAATTTTTTTCTTAATTTAGCTGCAATTTTGTAAACAATGTCAATTGAAAAAGCAATTTTAGTGATTTGTAAATTAACAAAAAAACTGTATTCCTCCAGTACATGAAGTGTCCCAAATCTCCCTACATTGTGGTGGTTTGGGACAATTTATAAAAAGTCATCTCATATCAATAAATATAAAAAGCAGATCGCTGTCTTCTTAATTAGTTGTTTCATTTACTGTTTTTTCGTGTTTGGGACTCAAATCACTTAAAACATTGCACTGCAACATTTTTCAAACTTCTTGAACTCGATTATTTTTGTCATTTTGGTTGATGATACTTGTAAAATTTTTCTAGGAGTGTCATCCTTAGATTTAGATGTTTTCTTTGTTATTATACGAGGGATACTGTTCAAGTTTTGAGATAAAAACAAATAAAATGAATGTTTATTATTATATATAACTATATTGTTTTTCAAAATATTCTCATTTGAGAACAATACACTTTTATATGTGTTTGAACCATTTTATCAAGTCCGATGGAGGTACCTCCAAAACGCATCAACCGCTTCTTTAGGTGTATAAATTTGTTGAACCCGCAATTTATTTGTGATTTGCGGGAATAAGAAGAAATCGATTCGATGTTTTGATTGTTCAAAAATGTTTTTGTTGAGGTGGAGAATCTTATAGATGTCTTATGAAGCGTCACGATTGAATTGCTTTGCACCAATCGCGACGAATTTTTTTTGGGGCGATTCTCAAATTATGGGGTATCCATGATGGTGTGCTATTGCGCACCAGCTGGGAAGCAGCCAATGAGAATTCGCTCCCAAAACGACTCGCCAATTTGGGAGCGAATTTTCATTGGCTCTTGAGAGATGCGCAGAACGAGTCGAAAATGAGCCCTCGGGAAGAGCACACCTTGTAGTATTTACATCATGGCAGTATCTAACGCGAGTAAAAGTTTTTGACAGCCAAATGTTTATGCAATATTGAATGTATGCGAGTGGAACTAATGCCCAAATATGCCTCAATCTCACGCTAAGCAAATGAGAATCTTGAAATACCAGTTTACGTACAGCGTCGATTTTTTCTGGTACAACAGCCGATTTTGGATGACCTTCAATGGTTGCTCGAGAGCTTCATCACCAAAACTAGTGCTAATATATTTTTGTCTATTTTCATTTTTTTGGGGGGGGGAGAAGTCCTCCTTCTTTTCCACAAAAAAAAGTACTAAATGTGTGTATTATGTATAAAAGCAATTATTGGATTCTAAATTTATTTATTTCTAGGTATGTCCCTCCTCGAGCATTATGGAAATCTCACCGATCAATTTCAAAAGCCATTGAACAATGTACCAACAATTGTTTATAATAATAAGTTCGATAAGGCAGACAGTGGCGAATCTGAAAAAAATTTCATACGTGTTTTGTGCCGAAAAATTACGTGGACGAAACCAAATGAATGTAAGTAAATATCATTCTAATACTCATTCACAAAATAATTGTTCATATACTAATTTAACTCCGATACTTTCGTTGATAAACAAGAAAAATTATTGAATGTAAAATATTTACATTTAGATATAATCACATTTTCTTCCAGATACAGATAAGTTTTTCTTTATATTATTTTGTACCATCTCCACCTAAGAAATTTGCGCCCTCTGGTTTAACTTAACTACTTTAACTGGTCGATGTAGTGGGTTAAGTGTAGAGTTCCATAACTATCTACTTAGTTCTGCTCAAATTCTATGGTTTCATTCAATTTTGACAGTGAAATACAATTTAATGTCATTGTCAAATATCTTTAAATAGATCATTTAAATGACAAATTTCTCACTAGTGTGAATGTTGAAAATTAAAAACATGAAATGGTCACTTTCAACATAAACAAATTTTATATTTTTCCCGTTCGTAGCAATAGAAAAGAGCCAATAACATCGTTTGCGTTTGACAAGTGATTTTGACATATGACGTTAGATTTTCGACCTCTGTTTTTTGCTGTCACATCGAAATTTCTCATATTCTTTTTCTTTTCGAGTTTTGTTATTACCATTGTACACACGATAAGGTATGATGCTCCCATAAAAAAAACTCTTCGTCATTTTCCATAATATCGTCCATGAATACCGGATTACCAACAAAAACCCGAAAGTATCACGAAAACAAGAATAACAAAATTTTTCGGTTATCGGTAGTAACGTCAAGTTTATGAATATGGTGTAGAATTTGCTACAAAACGTCACTCTTAAACGGCATCGAGTTTATAAATCGGCTTTAAAGCGATTGTCAGAAAATTGCTTTTTATCGAGTTTAGTACGTTATTTTTTCTACACCATATTAATACTTTGTACTGAGTGGACAACAGTTACAGGAGAAAAAAATTATAAGAAAAGTTGTCCTGAGTAACACGTGGAAATTATTTTCATTTTAGGTCCACCACTAGAAAGCGTATTTGAAAATATAGAATTAAAAAAACAATTTTTTTTTTAAATTCACCCAATTAAGTGCAATTTTTCATACTATAACAAAGACAAGGATATAAGGCGTTGCTTCATATAGTATAAAAGTTTTAGTAGGTTTTAACACGTTGATGCAATCGTCGAAGGGTATTCGACAGTGGCGTCCCTTCCCAAATGGCGGCCGTCGACGACTCTTCGACACCTGTTACTGCTTTTTCAATTCATTATGTCTCGGCTCAGCTAAATGGAAACAACTTTAAACTTTCACCTCGCCTTTTCGAACAATTCTACTTTATACCTGTACCGCCCGTCACCGGTTTTGTTTATTTTTTTCTGGAGAATCATCTCTAAAGATAAGTTTCACAATCTATATTTTTTATGTTAACTTGTACGGCGTAGTCGCCAACGTGTTAAAAGTAAATTAAATTAATATCCAAACGACAAGAAGTGTCACTTACTGGGTTATTAACCCAAAATATTTCTGCATGCGGTTGACATTTAGTGTTTTCTTTTTTTTATTCTCAGGTCGGATTGTCAATGCTGCGGAAACAAATCTACTCACCACCAAGTATCCTGTGATTTTATTATTAAGTCTTATTCTGTTTGTAATTAAAATATAATCATATAATTTTTTGAATTGTAGTTATATTAATAAAATTTCTTAGGAACGTTTTTTTATTCAGTGCCCTTCCGCAATATTCTTGATCAGATTGCATAATAATTACGAAACCAGTAGTATAAACCATTGTTTAAAAAAAGTAGAATGCGATACTGATTCCATAGATAAATTAACATAAAACATAAAAATTATTTGTAGAGTAACAATGCTTCACGTGAACATTGATAAAACTATAAGATAAATATTGAAAATACGCTCATTGATAGTGAAAGTACGACTAAATTAATAATTGAATCAAAATCAATTTGAGGATAATAACTGTCATTTTATCTAACACATCTATTTGTTATTTGTAAAAGTCGATGTCGAGCACAAAGCTTACACGAAGCAGGAATATTTTCTTCTTTTTTTAGTTCTAGACAGTTAACATGACGAACTTGTCATTTTGTATTGTAACCTGCAAGTGCAGTTTCATGTTGACAACAAACACTTTGTTTATAGGCTAACAGACTAAGTTTCAATTTTTGAAACCGTTGGTGATATTCATACTGAATACACTGTTTACACCAACAGACACAATAACACTCTCTGACGCGCGTTTTCTTAACTAAGTTATCGTCTTCAGGGACGGAAGGAGACCTTTTTACCTGGACACATTTCAATGAAGATATTGTATGAACAATTAATTCGAGAAAACCAATATTTGATCCAAAATTATCCAGCGTACAATGCCTTCTTGTGTTCTTCTGATATTTGGCAGGCCAGGTCACAATAATCTTAAATTATCTTTGACACGACTTTGAAATACACAATGAGCTGACAAATAGCAAGTAAATATCCCCTAATAAAATACTAATTTTGTAAGCGTTAAACATAAAATGCAAATATATATATTAGGAAAACTTGTATGTATGTGGATACAAGGGTATCGGATCTACTGTGTCTCTGCTGTGATACTGGGGAATCCAAAGTATACAACTGATTTGTTAATCCCACTCCTTTGCCAGAGATCTTCGTCTTCTATTTCATACACTCCTAGGTAAAGTTCTCTGGAGTTCAGTAGAGTTTTACACTACAAAAAAATCTGCACACCGCATTATCTGCTAAGTCTATCATCTTCAGGGGTCCTTTGAAGTGATAGTGCCCTGTTAGTATTCGTATATTGTTCTTAATAAACCTTTTACATTCAGCAGATATTCTCTGGTCATAAATTCCCAGAGAGTCTTTGCATGTCTCAGCTTCTGTAGGTTGTCCCAATTTGGGTTTGACTCCTATCTACCTTCTTTTCCATTGCTTTTTTCATTGTTCCGTAGCTAATACCACAGAAGGGTTCAGGTCCCATGAATGGCTTGTCTGCCCTCGCTTTAGCGAATCCATTGTAGGAACATTTTATTTTTCTTTACTAGTTTGTTTAATTTTTCTAGGCAATACAAAGTTTGGCGAGTTTGAGTTTTATGAAATTGGAGCTTGAAACTCGGAGGAAAACTTACCAGCAGTGTAAAAAATCATCAAAAACTCATTGAAACGATTTTAATATTGTTGCGTCTAAGAATTGTCCCACAATAATTCCATAAAAGTAGTGTTTTGACTGAAAATGTAACAAGGATATATAATACTATTAGTCATAGTCATAGTTGGGTTAGTTGACAGTCAGGGATTGACTGTGATAGACCCATCTTGCGTCACTTGAAACTACCAAAGACTGATGTCTGGTGAAAAATTAATAGAGAACTTCAGCTTCAGCATTCTGGATCGTCCGTGATGCCTACGAGAGGTCACGGTTCAAGACCTGATAATTAACAGGCTTCGATTGGTTACTGCCCATTAAATTAATTGGACATTTACTTGCAGTTTACGTCGAGATTTTCACAATTCGTTGAATATATTCAGTTTATATGCTGTCCTCATTGCTTCAAATCGTATCGTTAGGTCAAAAGGTCCAGTAGAACTTTAAGTGCCCTAATTAAGACCGTCTTAAAACTCGCGAGGTAACGGTCAGTGATGTATACCTCCAAGTCCTTATAATTAATGTTTCCGGGTTTCGATTGGTTATTTCCCATTAAAATAATTGGACATTTAATTGTAGTCTGCATTCATATTTTCACAATTCGTTGAAGATATTCAGTTTATATGCTGTCCTCATTGCTTCAAATCGTATCGTTAGGTCAAAAGGTCCAGTAGGACTTCAAGGACGCTAATTGGGTTTGAACTTTGTTCAGCAGAACTCTTTAGTTATTAGTCATTTAAAAAATTAAGGACAAGTTAGCGGTTCTACTACACTGTGAAAATCGTAATCAGCATTGAAGTGAGTGTTGAAATTTAGAAAAATTATGTTGTTTACCAACTATCTCGTGCATAGTTTGGGAGCAAAATACGTAAAGCACTTAATAAAAAAAATATTTAATATATAACTTTTAGGTTATAAAATAATATCTCAAACAATAGTTAAATTTATTCAAGGTTAAAACAAATACAAACTTAAAAGTCGACTGGCCAAGTAAACATTTTTTTAATGTCATTTACACGTTTCGAAGCTTTTGTTTTGTCCAACGTAGACAGATTTTTTATATACATACATATAAAAATCTTTTAATTCTTAATGACGTTACCTAATAAACATCTATGTTTCAACACCATCGATAATGGTTAAGAATGTAACCTTGCTAATCTATTCTATTTTTTTTTATATTTTTTTTCTTATAGATCGTTCAATAATTACATAAAAAGCGGAAATTTATTTCAACACTGATCTTTTTCTATCTACAATTCACAAATGAATTTGTAGAATTGCGCAAACTCCAAAGAAATCATAAAATGGTGGATAAATAACTGACCATTCATTACATTCGATACAAAATTAGAATTTTTCATACCAATAAAATTAGTAAATCGGATTCCAGGGCATTCTCACATCTTTGAAAGATCTATGACCATTCAACCAGACCTCATTCCTCTTTAAAATCCTTCTTTCTTCTTTAATAGATCTATCGCCTGTTCCGTATTCAATACATTACCTAATCCTCTAGGTTGTCACTCCACCCTTGTCAAATTCCAATTGGAAATTCATCTCTTACTATTTTTAACATTATATCGCTAGACGTACCAACGCAACAGAGACATTCGGATTGATCGGTAAAATTAGTTTTCGGTACGACTTGCTCTGAGTATGCAAGATCAGTACAGGCTCTGCATCATCCAAGTGAATAGCGGCGGAATATTAAACATTTTTTGTATGAAATAATGTCTCTAGAGTCGGAAATGTTCAAAT
The DNA here is from genome assembly GCF_026250575.1 of Diorhabda carinulata. Lineage (NCBI taxonomy): Eukaryota > Metazoa > Arthropoda > Insecta > Coleoptera > Chrysomelidae > Diorhabda > Diorhabda carinulata. Next base: position 18,627,369 of record NC_079472.1, read on the forward strand.
TGGCGCTAGATATTGAAGAGCACCCGGTCTCTGTGCCACCAATAGTGTTTTCGTTTCCTTCTCAATCGCAAATAAATAAACTTCACTTTCGCTGCTCGAGGATATGTTGCTTTTATGGTCAAAGCAGTACTAAACATTTTATTCAAATTCATACAGATATCATAGGGAACTTTTTGTACGATAGGGGAGCAGCATGTTGAAAAGTAAATATTTACACAGTTTATTAAATCTTCGAGAAGAAATCGTTAGTTTTCTTTATTCTCTCACTTGTCCAGAAGAGAAATTTGCAAACTGCAACATTATCATACAAACAGTGCCTTTGTATTTGTATCTATGTGGAGAAAATAAAGATTTATCCATATTCTAGTCATTGTTCTCCAACATTTAATATTTCTATAGATTTTTTAAAGAAGGATATAAACAGGACTAATAGGTAACTGAGATTTTTCTAATTCCAAAAGTAAAAAAATGAACGCGTGTTTGTTGATTTTTCTAAAACTATATTAATTTTCTACTTGTTATTTTTTTAATTGATACCACCCTCGTATAATTGCTAGCTGCTTATATATTTACATCTCGTCGAAACTTGTATCGAGCCGTAGCAGTGTAATTGGTAAGGTTCTCGACGAGCTTAATTTCCAACATGGAGATCGGAGGTTCGAATCCTCTGTTGAACGAAACTTGTATTAAATAAGTCTCTTGTTCTTAGTCCAAAGGAGGGTTAGAAACAAACTCAAAAACGAACTAATATACAGGTGAAGCTAATGTGAGTGTATTTAAAGGTAGATTGAAGAGAGAAAAAAATGATAAAGATGCACCTAAAACGTTTATAAATGTTTTTACTCACAAAGGTTGTTTGAAAACAAACATTTTCAAAACACAAAATTCTTATTATTTCCCTTCTGATTAAACCACAGTTTTTTAATAAAATTAACTGTAACAGAACTAAAAGACGTAAAGTTGTTGATAAGTCAGTGACATCGAACTAATGTTGTTGAAATACTTGTTGATTTAATTGATTTAATTTTATTGTTATGAATGATATAAATACCAATTTTACATTAAAATTTGGTAATTTAGTAATATCAAATACACAATTCTTATAGAGAAAACCATGAGCAAAAATATCTGTCGAGCTAGCAAAATTTTGGAATGTTTTTTTCAAAAAAAATAGGACCCGTTTCTTGTTCCTATTATGTTGCTGTCTCTGTAGACAATTATAACAGCAACAAATTCCAAAAAGCATTTGCAACAATTTGGATGGAGCAACAAAATTAATTTTTGAAAAATAATTAGCGACAAATTTTTTAGTGAAATTCTTTCTAGACCCATTCAGTTTTTTTAAGCTCATAAACCAAAACTCAATCAGTATTTCAAACAAGGTAATTTTTTTCAAATATCTAATTTTATGATTTCTTTAGATGCACGTCCACCTTTGCTAAATAAACAAAATTTGTTGTATTACGTATCTGCCAAAGCTTTAATTGGTTCAATTTTTGAAACAAGCATTTTTTTTCCTTGTAAACATAATTCAACAAATAGGTAAATATATATGCTGTTTGATACCATTCATTGAGCGTTTAAAATCTGACAGCTCTCACAATAGTCGCTTTCCAATTACACAATTTGAGCACCTAATCGAGCAGCAGGGTGCGCAATGATCCAAACCCATCACAGTTGCGTTTTGCCCCCCAAACATCAGATCAATGTTTGGGCTACATGAGCTATATTTGTGTTTGTAAAACAAAATTTTCTTATATTATTGTATAGTAACACTATAAAAGGGCCCAATATCGTGAAAAGAGCATCGTTTTCTTAGTGGGAAAATTGAACACCAAAGTGTACTATCTCTAATATATTCCAAGCTTTCGACTACTTATGTATTTTTGATCTGGGAAATGATTAGTCAAGAATACATAAGTATCCAAAAGCTCGGAATATATTAGATTTAGTACACTTTGGAGTTTAATTTCACCACATTCTTCTTCTTATTCATTTTTAAGATCTCATGTTAGTTTTGCAGGTTTCTCTGTATCAGTTCCTGGGAGGTGGACTGCCAGCTGCCCATCCATCTCGTAGGTGGTCGTCTGGGTTCCCTTTTCCCTATCGGTTTCCCTTTAAGCGCGATGCGTGGCAGTCTACTCTCTTTCATTCTTCTCACGTGGGCGTACCTGTATCTTTTTTCGTTTTGTTGGTTTCCTCTCTGGTTTCTATTGCCACATTCCCACTAAGAAAAGGTTCTTAATCTATATGGCAAAGACATCGTTTCAATTCATATAGTAAAAAGTATAATTTCAAAGGAGTGCTTCCATAATATTTGTATTTTATATTCAGTTAATGAAGTATCTTGTACGTCGGACTCAGCAACAAACAAATAATTTGACACTTGACTCAGAACTTATCGAAGTTTGTTCCAATTGAATCTTATCTACATGCTTTTGAGCCTCGAATCCATGAGTTTCATGCCCAAAGTGCTTAATAAATTGGAAAGCAACTAATATGGTGTAAGTGACGAAATGAAAATAGATAGAGTTTCGATACCATGTATTAGAGAGTGTTTTAGTGGTAGTCACTGTATTCTTCTTAGACTATTCATTAAATAAGAGATTTTTAGAGATGGTTGTAAGATGATTTCTCACAATATTCGATAGATGTGATAGAAAAAAGTGTCAGATATTTTTTTATAACATCATTTACATGTTTTAACACTCATAGAATAGTATCTTGACTTTAAGAAACATTTTTGATAACTATAATTATTCACAACTGCTTGATCACTTTTTTACAAGGAAAATATCACAAATTTTTTCTGAAGAAATGTATCAAGTATATTAACAATAGATAAGAAATATAATATTGTAGAAAAATGGTATTTTGTTTTTATATTTAAGTGAAATGGAGTTTGAGTTTTGAAACGAATGAAGAAAGTCTCAAAATGAGAATTGAGAACGCTGATGGTGGCAACCCAACTAATGGTAGACGATCTATAATTGGATAAGGGTACATTCCAATATTTTATTATTATATATTAATTTTTGAACTCAATTTCGAAGCATTTTGAAAACGTCGAATTCATATGAATTATTTGAAATCGATTAAAGTACAATAATTTAATAAATTCGCGTCATTATCCACGCAAGTGTTCGTAAATTTTTTGATTGTTAAACCACTCTAATGAGACGTAATAACGTCGAAACTAGTCAGTGGTTACAAACCCCTCCTTGCAACTGAGAGCCATTAGGAACGTTAATATCGACAAAGAAAAGAAAAGATCGATTGACATTACGCTCTTCAGAAGAGATATAATTCAATATTCGTCGAGGCATTAGCGAGGAAAGTAGTTGTTTTCTCCTTTGAAGAACGGCAGAATATACTTTCTAACCACTTTGAAAATAGATGCAAAGCTTAGTGTAATATAAAAAAAGTTCACTGAATTGAAAAAAATTCTTCCACGACTGCTTCCCCCATGAAAAATTGTTTTTTTTTGCAGAAAATTGTTTTTCGTGATTTTGTTTTATATAAATATTTCTATTTTAAATGAGGTGTCACAAGTATCCTAATATTCACCTCTGAAATAACTTCGAAAATGTATTCTGCCGTTCTTCAAAGGAGAAAACAACTACTTTCCTCGCTAATGCCTCGACGAATATTGAATTATATTCTTCTGAAGAGCGTAATGTCAATCGATCTTTTCTTTTCTTTGTCGATATTAACGTTCCTAATGGCTCTCAGTTGCAAGGAGGGGTTTGTAACCACTAACTAGTTTCGACGTTATTACGTCTCATCAGAGTGGTTAAACAACCCTCGTTCGGGCTTGACACCAAAACTGAAGACAACGTCAAAGAGCGTCGCTGTTTGGTTCATGTAGTTAAACATTCCCCAACAAACGCTTGCTGGCGCCATCCTCACTTCCAACAGCGAACCACTGGTCAGGTAGAAATCTAGCGTAGTCGCCGATATTATATCACTCAAAAAGGGGTAGCAACCACCCAAAATATTTTCATATCTTATGCCGGTCACTGTATAAATATATCGGAAAGCAGAAAAATTTACACTTGACAGTTGATTTGGAACAACCATCACATTCTGCTTAAATTTGGCGGGCTCTCCCTACAATCGGTACGACTTTTTGATTGGACTGGAATGTGTGGGGATGCGGCTAATAGTAAAAGATTATTATAGTTTAAAATGTTTTATGCAAATTAAGTTTTTCCATAAATATAAGAGAACTGGATACCATTTTTCGTGGTTTTAAAAATAAATTTAACAAAATATAGAAACCCTACAAGAATATAAATACATTGGACGCCATGTTCTAAAATTTTACGTAAATAAAAAAATTATAACGATTACCTGCCACACTTTTCAACACTTACAACTTTGGAAATATATACATATCAATGGGTCAAATGACAGCATATTGTATACAGGGAGAGCAAAATAAAACCTTAATTTTTTGTCCGCAAACATTGTAGTGTCTTAGTGACTCTCCATGTATATTTAGTACAGAACCCATTAGAATTTAAAAAAATAATTTTTCGGCGATAAATCTGAATCGAGGTTTGAAATTTAACGGAAATTAACCAAAATTTATAATATGGAAGTAAAATTCGGGAGATTAGGTGTGAATAGATAAATTTTTAATAATTTCATTACAATAATGACAATTAATTAGTTTTCGCAAATCTACACACTTTAGGAATTTCTAGAGCGTGATCTATAACACTGAACTGTTAATTACACAACTAACAGTTCTTACAGTCACGTTTTTCTTGATATTTAATTGCAGTTCATCACATTCCAGAATATATCAATCTACTTCAAAGTACTGTCTTTCCACTTCCCAATGATTAATTAATGACTGAGAGCGTTTCTGCTCTATCGTTACCACCTCAATGTCAGGAAAAACGTCATAACGATTCTTATGGACAAGTTTTTTTTCTAAGGAAGAGCTAGAAATCGCGTAGTCTTAAACCTGGTGAATAAAGCGGTTGTAGAGAGTTTTAGATACCAAAAACACGCGTATGAAGAATTATAAAGAAGAAATTTGTTTGCACATTCTTCAGGTTTCTTTCTTAACCATACCAGAAGTTAAGTTCTTGATGAATCTATTTCCAAGTACTGTCTTTGCACTTCCTAATGATTAATTAATGACTGAGAGAGTTTCTACTCTATCGCTGTCTTCTTAACGTCAGGAATAATGTAGAATAAAATAATTTGCTCTTTCTTAACCATACAAGATGTTGAATTCCTCCCTAAGCTTCAAAATAGTTTGAACCAACAAGTTTTTTCGCTTTTCTTTTCACCTATTTTGAAGTCAGACGACGTCCCGAGCGTTTCTCGTTCGTAAATGACTCATTTCCACTTAAATCGTCCATACAACAGATGTTTCGTGATCTTATTTCGAACTTTTTTATATATGTCAAAAATGGTTAAAATTTTAAAAATCTAAAACTTGTGTATACTTCAAACTTCGATTCCAAAATTATTAAACTACACTATACAAATCAAATTATTTACCCTGTACTTTAAATAAATTAAATCATCTAACCCAAATTTTTTTTGGCATGTACATAGCAAGAAACATTTTCAACATGTTTTTTTATCACTAAAATATTATGTTTATAGTTTCAACACATTGGAGAATTGAATATAGAAACGGGATACAGGAAAATCGGTGATTCAGATATATATATATATATATATTTATTTTGGCACTATTCTACACGAAGAAAACTGTTTAAAAAATAAAATCATTTTAAGGTTCGTTATCGAAGGCAATAGAGGAAATATATGAAAATAGTTATTGTAGAAACACATAAAAAGAGAGTAGAAGAGATCTTAACCTCACTTGTATCTTTATAACCGTAGGTCTATTCAAGTAGCTATTACTTGAAAACAATTATGGCCGATGGACGACAAACACATATACTTCTGTTTAACTTGCCCATCTCATTTAAATTAAAACAGAATTCCTAACCAGATGTCAAATGAAGAAAATGGACAGAATAATTTATCGAGACACCGTATACATACCTGATATCAAATGATTGGAAAAAACAAATGAATATTTTGGTTTCAGTTAAGTATGTGCTCTTACACGTGTAAGTACATTTATTTTTTATTTATTTATGTAATTGAGAACTACAGGCAGATCATGAAAACTATGTTTATCTTTGAGATAATTTTACTATACAATAAAGACCATTTTCGCAAATTAATTCTAATTATACCCGAACAAGTTTTTTCAAAACAATAAGTTAGATCGAAAACAGATGATTTTGATATTAACTTGACTTATTATTGAAATGGCCTAATAGATACACAAGTCAAAACTTCTTTGTATACGTACAAAATTATTGGAAAAAAATAACTGAACGATTTTGAATATAATTTATACCCTGTATATTATTAAAAATATTCAATTTATATGTGTGAATATATATATAAGAGACTTTACCCAAAATAATTTAAAATCAACTTATTGTCTTCAAAGAAGCATTTTAATGTTTGATTTTCCTTATTGCGAAACGACCCTGTATTAACTTTATCTAAATCACCAATTAGTCACTATATGCCGTTGACAATGAAACACGAGTTAGCTATATATAATGAGCATACTAGTAGTTGTAGTACTAGCCAATAATTGGTTAAAATACAAATTTACCGTAGACCAAGAAGTACAGTTGAAGTACGTTTATGAATTAAAGTACTAGAGCAAGAAAAATATTCTGTAACTTTCAAATATTGCGTAAAAGTTAATTTAAACTGATAATTAAATGTGAAAATAAAAAAATTTGATGTTCATACATCAATAAATTTTTTGCACATATGTTCAATGTTGTTTTGGGTTGTTAAATAATTATCTTGTTTCAAAAAAACCTGTACATAGTGGTTTCACTGTTTCCTTTGCAAAGAACGAAAAAATTGTACAAACAAACAAAAAAAAAATACAGCATGGACATAACCACAGATAAAACAAAGACAATGATAAAAGACACATGATAGCAAGAGATGGAAACATACGGTTCAGTAAATTGGACAACGACCAAAAGACACAGGAAAAAGATATAAAGAAACTGAGATTACTCTGTACTCGACTTGACCACATAAAAAACGAAACATACAAGCAAATATTAAATGCAAAACTTGTAGAACAATATATAAAAGAGAATTGACTAAGGTAGTATGTGAAAAAAATAACTGAGGAAAGGATTACAAGAAGAATACTAGAAGCCAGAAGAGGGGGAGACTTGGGTGGACGAAATCAACAAAGACAGAAGGAAATGGAAAGAGGAAGACTTCATGAAAAACCCACATCGTATACCCGTAAGTTTTAAGTAATTCTTTTCCCAAAAAACCTGTTTCCTGGTTTTTTTACTGGTTTAATGCATAATTGATGTAGAGGACATGAAGATATGAAAAGTAGTAGTTGTCCTCTGTATATAGTTCATCATGTTTTTAAAGTGCTCCCCTCAGGAATGTTTGAGAAGATATTCTCTGGAGAATACATCGAAGTCAAGCTGAGTATATTCCCTTAGCACATGAAGTAGGTTTCCAAAATCTTAACAACCCATACATTCTTTTTCATAGGACTTGGGTACAAACTCCAGGCTTAATCAAATTCAAATGTTTTTATTTGAGCAACGTAAATATATATCTCCACCCATATGGTATTTTCTGTTGTTATTTGAATTTGTCATTTTAAACCCACTTTAAGATGACAAAAAATTGAGTAGTTGGTTACTAAAAGTAAACAAAAATACCATAATTGTTACCCATAAGGTCAAATCTGATTTCATTTCAATTTGCAGGTATAAATTACTGTATGGCGTCAAAATAACAGTTGTTCTTCGTATATAAAGATTATTTAAAATGGTTGCCAATTTCACAATATTAGATTATTAAATTGTTTTAAATGTGCCCCCTTCAGGGAAGAGACAACCGTTGGGGAACACATTGAAATCAAACAGACAAATGTATGTAGGTTTGGGGCCTGGATACAATGAGAATCCAATTCAAATGTTTTTGCTTGAGCGGTATAAGCATACAAATATACCCATATGATCATTTTCTGGTTTTATTTTGATTTTTGCCAGTATAAACCCACTTAAAGATGATAAAAAAACTTGCTAGTTAGTTGTTACAAATAAACAAAAATACCACAATACAAAAAAATGCTAAATTTTTGCGAGGCTAGGAAAAGTATTAATTTTTTTAAGCAAAAAAAGTAAATGAAGATTTTATTAAGGCATTGCTATAAAATTAATGTTTTTTTGCACATTTAATATATTAAAAGTGCAAGTGAAATCAACAGACATGCTTTTGTATTTGTTATTAATCAAAAAAACTGTATACATAACTAGAAATTGAATATTTTTTGTGTTTACTGAAGTTTTAATGAAAATAAATAAATGATCTTTTCAAGTTCTACAACTTCTTGGTCTAAGAGTATATATTTTTCACTTCAAAACATTCCTTTTAAAATTATTTTCTTAAATGCTTAAAATGCCAATGAAACATCAAGAGATCTTTTAATTACAGTAAATATGTACAATATTATAATCACATAATCAACAGAATGTATATTTTTGGAGGCTCTCGAATTTGGTCTATAAAATTTTTGAGGTTATCTTACCAAAATTGTTTGAAATGTTAAATAAAAATTCATTATTATTATTAATAGATCCCTTATATATTCAATATAAATAATCAGTTGTGGTCAATATATAATAATGTATAATAACCTCAAATATTTTTCGGGCGTGAGGCCTATCCAACAAACACCCTGTATAAACGACTATATAATAAAACAACAAAGACTTGTTCTTACCTAACAAAGCCTAATAAAGGTAACTTGTAAATGTTGTTATGAGTAATAAAAGTCCTACGTTAAGAATAAAAAACGTTTCGGCACCGCCACTTCCAAGACATCCTGCCGGTTTTTCGCCCTGTATTTTAGAGCAAATATTTTTAATGAAGTCATTCTCGGCAAGGTCATTTTCTTCTTTTTTAAATTCCTCACTGAAAACGTTCGACGCGGTATTACCTGAAAAAGACATTGTGCATAGATTTCGTATATCTGTTAATAGATTTAGATATGTTCATTGTGTCATCAGAATCATGCACAGTCACGGTACTAGAATACAGCACGTTCGTGATTACAAACCTATATTGGTCTACCACGGATATATAAATCCGAACATGTTCTGAGTACGCTAATTATCTGTTATTAGATAAGTTCGCGGTAGTCCTGAGCATGTCCTGTCATCAGAATCATGCGCAGCCGCGGTACTAGAATAAAGCTCATTCGTGACTACAAATTCTATGTTCGTAAACCACAGATCTATGTATCTGTACTTGTTCCGAGTACGTTATACATCTGTAATTAGATAAGTTCGCAGTAGTCCTCAACATGTTCTGTCATCAGAATCATGCGCAGTCGCGGTACTAGAATATATAGAATAATACAGTCAAGATTACAAATTCTATGTTCGTAGACCACAGATCTGTAAATCCAAACTTATTCCGAGTACGTTATACATCTGTAATTAGGTAGTTCTCAACATGTTCTGTCATCAGAATCATGCGCAGTCGCGGTAGTAGAATAAAGCACGTGCCTGATTACAAATTATATGTTCGTGGAGCATACATCTTCAGATCCGAACTTATACGTTATACATCTGTTATTAGATAAGTTCACGGTAGTACTGAACATATTCTGCCACCAGATTCAACCGCAGATTGGGATTCAAATTCAAAAGTGAACAAAGCTGATAAAGCACGTCGGTATTAAAAATTCTGTGCTCATAGAGCACAGATATTTAATTCCAAACTTGTTCTGAATACGGTTTTAGAACCGACACATGCGCATTAATCCTACTTGGCATTTTTGTGATGTTCACTACAAATTAACCTCTAAAGCGTCTACTACACTACTCGCGAAGTTAATATCAAAAGATTCGTTGTGAGACGAAGTTTGCACAAATTGAGTTTCGCGCGAAGTTGCACTTCAGTTAACTTCGTCGAATTATCGGAGTGAATAGTGTAATAGACTATAAGCTAAGTGTTTTTCTATGTACTTGTAATTAAGAAAAACGTTCGGTAGGCCTTAGAGCAAAATAATGTAAAACTAAACGTTCAGAAATAGTGCACGTTTAGATCATAAATCATAATAAGACAATTTAAGAAAACAACTGATCTATCTTAAAATGACGGCCGTGGGGTAAACAGTCAACTTTCTCGTATGTGCATGTTAATTTTTCTTGGTTTTTGTCCAGTAGTTCAGTTGTTTTTTGTTTCATGGTGTTAGGATTTTAGATCTATTTCATTGAAATTAATACAATCACAACCTTGCAGTCGAAAAAAAAAACAACAAAGTCACGTTTCCGGAAAGAAATTTCGTACTTTTTCATGTAGCAACACTTTAAGACGCCATTTCAATATAAAACTGGAAATAATAATCAACAAAAACCAACAAATAATTTCACAAACTACACAAAACACTACGGCATTTGTTTACCCCACGGTGGAAATTTTTTAATGGGCATCAACTGATTTGGACAATTTGTTAGATTGCTTAATTGTTTTTGACACGTGTAGATACTAGGTACACTGAAAAAATATATCTTTAAGAAAGTAAAATAAAAAAAGGTAAGTGGAAATTTGAGCTTACCCAGAACACTTTTCGTCTGGTTTCCTAATTTGGCTAAATATAAGGAACCTGTAACATTTCACAAACATATTGTTATAAAATTAAGTGGGAATTGATATCCCCAAATTTTTTTACCAAAAATTTAGCGACACTGTGCAATATTTGGTACTATAAAGCAAATACAAGTTACTGAAAAATATAAAGTTGGTAAGTATTTCTACAATATTTGATACTGTGCAATATTTGGTACTGTAGGGCGAGTACCAGTTGCTGAACAATATGAAAGTCATTAAGAATTGTTGAAACATTTAGTACTTCACAATATTTGGTACTATAGAGCGAGTACCAGTTATTGAACAATATAAAGTCATTAAAAATTATATAACTTTTGACACTGTGCAATATTTGGTACTCTAAATCTAATACCACTTACTGAAACATGAAAGTCATTAAAAATTGGTAAAACATTCAACACTATGTAATATTTAGAACTCTAGAGCGCGTACCAGTTACTGAAAAGTAGAAAGTCATTAAGAAATGATAAAACATGTGACACAGTGCAATATAAGGTATCATAGATCAGGTACTGGTTCCTGAAAATATTTAAGTTAGTAATATAGTGCGAGTACCAGTTACTGAAAAGTAGAAAGTCATTAACAATTGCTAAAACGTTTAACACTGTGCAATATAAGGTACCATAGCAGGTACTAGTTCCTGAAAACATTTAACTTAGTAATGTATAGCAAGTACCAGTTATTGAAAAGTAGTAACTCATTTGACACTGTGCAATATTTGCTACTACAGAGCGAGTACCAGTTACTGAAAAATATAAATTCATTAAGAATTGGTAAAACATTTGACACTGTGCAATTTTGTATTATTCAGAGTCAAATAAAAATAGATATTAGATTAACAGCTGTAAATAAAAAAAGAGAAATTGTGAAGTATCTGTAACAAAAAAGTATTAAGACATGGTTAAATTTTTTTAAAAAAATATTTTTGTGAAATTCTAGACATTTCAATTATAACCGCTGGAATCGTAGGTTCATAAACGTCCAGTTACTGCACCTGAAAAAAATTAAAAATATTTATACACTTGAGAATCCTGTGTTAGTATAATAATGTACTCAGGTGCAAAATTTTAATGATATGTATAACAGTGGATTCGGATTTGATTCATGGTACTAAAGAAAAGGTGAAATGTTTTCCAAGGTCACGACAAGGTTATTTGGACCAACAATTTGAAATATAGGCGTATTTGGAAAAATCGTTCAAATTCAATCATAATTAAGAAGTTTTTAAAAAATATATTGCTAATTTTGCTCATGTATTCAGTTATATCGCAGTTTTTCTTGTAGACGCCATTTTTAGATTCTTATTTGGAATTTTGAAAATAATATTCAAGATTCCTATTAAATTTCACTTTTTTAACAAATCTACTAATTTAACGAATGTATCAAATTGTAAATTGACAGCATCGTTTAAAAAGGAATTGGATCTTAAAAAAAATGATCATACCTCATATGAAATTGAGCTACGTAGACAAAATCGTTGGAAGATGCTCTCTTAACGAGCCACGAACTGGAAATGCTGCGAAACTTCGTCTCACAATTCAGGAGCTTAAATAAAATCAATAGTCCAAGGGATATTCTTTACAGAGCCGTATTAAGGTAAGTTTGATAAAATTTCGAAAAATTACTCAATTAATTTATCTTAACGTTCTACTGCAGGGTTCCCAGCAAAATTTGCCTGATAAATTCCCTGACCAAAAGGTACGCGCAAAATCAGCTTGGATTACTTAGCATTTTAACAACTTTCCACAACTCTGCGAAATTTTTATGATCGTCCAAGATGTCAAAAAAGAACTTATCAAGGCCAACTTCATCTGTGGGTACTTTAAAAAAAGTTTCAAATTCATGTTGAAGACGCAGATTGGCTGCATTGGTTAAATTAATGTACTGCTGCTTTGCTTTTTCGGCAACATCATGGATTTAAGAATTACACGAAACCGCAGTGCCTTCACCATCTTGGTGTATAATATACAAAACGTTTCTCCATCCATCTTTCAAGGACTCTTTTTGAAAATTATTTTTTTCCAATATTTAATTGTTAAAACAATTAATTTCGAATACGCCCCTGCTTGCTTGTATATAACGATCGATCAGAGAACTATTAACCTGTGTTTCGTCTGGGATTGGATGCTCTTGTAACCAGTAGGTTTATGTAGGTCAGATAAAGATACCAGAGAAGGCTCAGATATAGCACATTTCAGCAATAATTGGAGTCATTATTATTTTATCAACTTTGGAAGTAAATCACAACTTGCCTTTATGACCCGGTCTTGCTCTTGGTGTGATGATTATGTGGTTTTGTAGAAAAAAAAAGATGTTATTACTTAAATTTTTATATTTGACATACTTGTACGATATTCAATTCTACAATAATCTTTTCAGACATGCAGTTAGTAACTAAAATATATGCAACTTACTTCCCAATAAAAAAAATACAACAGTTTTCAACAAAATAAAGTGAGAGTTAACTTTTGAATGAGAGTTAATGATCGGGAGGTCTCATCTTGCACAGATTCTGTAACGGCAACATTGTAATATCGTTTTTAATCTTCACAACTCCTTCATGTAAATCTATAGATAGTAGTTCACCGGTTTGTTCTCTTTCTTCGCCAATAATAACCTGAAAGAATTTATTATTTAGCAGACTGGATATATACTTTCTAAATCACTGTTACATACTACACAGGTAAATATGTTACACTTGTAGTGTGCAATTTGTAATTCATCTGTAATTGTTACTTACCTTAAATTGATCACCTCTTTGAGGCCTCACTGGATCTAGGTGATCACACATAATATTAACCACCCTATCTTCAGCAGGGAGGAAAACTGTACACATAGCCCCTGAAATACTTCTTATAACTCCAGTCTGTCCTACTAAACCTTTATCATCGTGACTATCTCGAATTCTAACCTAAAATATATATATTTTATGCTACAGTGTATTAATTTTAATATTTTGGACTAACCTCAATATCAACTGTATGCCAATCCGTCATAGGTAGCATATCCAATCCGGCTCCAGGTGTCTGTGGATTGTAGGGCATATTAGGACTATATGCTGAACTAGGGGTACTGTAGGGATTATTACTTGAAGCTGGTGACTGTCCGTATCCAGTACCAGGACTGGGAGTGGAAATTGCGCTCTGATAGCCCGGACTAGCTTGGTAAGGGCTGTAACCTGCATCATACATAGTTCCTGGAGTTTGGGGTGTGTAAGGACCATTTACTTGATATCCTGGAGTACCTAAATATAAAAGAGAACCATAAAATAACAAAATTGAATGAATAATGAAAACAGATCAAAACATACTTGGATTGTATCCAGGTGAAGGGTAAGTGTTGGATACCGCTGGATCCCATTCTGAACTAGCATTAGGTGTTCTAGAACCATCGTGTATTGGTGTCATAGAGCCATAATGTAAAGGTGTGCGGGAACCGGAATCGCACATGGGTGTTTTATTACCGGAATCTCTGTACAATGGAGTTTGATTTCCAGCGTATGCTGGAGTTCTACCATAAGTCGAAGCACTGCCATCTCTGCTGCTTGGAGTTCCTAAAAAATTATTATAAATATATAAATGATTCGATCGCAAAAACAATAAACTTACCGGCATCAGTGATGTGGTTTTTGTCAACTGATATTGTTTGACATGATGTATGTAATTCTATTCTTGCGGTTTTTTCATTTGTATCCCTTACAATACCAATATTTCCTTTATACGGCCCTCTGGTAATTTTGATGGTAGTACCTATAATGTCTCTATCTCTTGCGCCTCTACCTCTACCTGGACCACCTGCAGGTCTTCCTCCAAAACCACCGCCGAATCCTTAAAAAAGAATATATTGAATGATGGCAAAGTGAAGTTGATATTTGGAGAGAAAAGATTCAATGCTAGTTGATTGAATAAAATTATATGTATAATTACCGCCGCCTCCACTGGAGGGATGCATAGGAGAACTCCTCCTAGGTGACATGAATTCCATTCCTACTGACATTTCACCTGAAGGTATATGTTTGCTACCTCCGGCTAACTGAAGATGTTTTGTTTTACACACAAATATACCACCGTTGTGTAAAAATTCCACAGAATACAAAAAAGCGAAATTCCTTAAAAAGGAGAAAAACATTTGAGTTCTCTAATAAATTTTCAACATGAAATATAAATATACCTGTATAGATGTTTAATTTCTCCAGAAAAACCTGAATGTGGTCCGTCTATGACTTTCACCATATCCCTACGATGCAAATTGTTCCTGTAAGAATCTAAAGCAGCTGTATTTTTATGGATACGTTTTTTTTGTAACGATCCAGGTCTACATTCCACAACTTTGCCTGAAAAACAAATTCATAATTTTTGAAAATTTTACTTTAAATCATCATGTTATGATTATTAATCCCAAAGGTCAAAAAGGCCGATATGAACTGTGTTGAACTGACGCGAGGAAAAGGTTGATAGACACCAAAATTATGTTCATAATATTGTTAAACATTTAAAAGTTAATTATGGTATATTTATGGATTTACCTAACTAACAAGGTCTATAATTAACCAAAGTTCGAATCATAAAACAAGCAAAAAATTCTCAATTTTAAATTTTTTGTTAATATTTACTTTAATGTCTAATAAAGAATCCAATACTTTCTAAAATTGTTTTAGCAAAGCAAAATTTCCACGGTTTTTGAGTTAAATGATGTAATGTCCATTACGATGTTATAAAGTCATAATCCAACTCTCTATTGTGACCTACCCAGTGTTTTATAAGCCATCGAAAACTGTTTTTTTTTTAAATAAATATTTATAATTATGGATAAATTTTCGTATGTTTTAGATATGTGTAATTCACTTAAACATGTTTTGTTGTTACTTAAGGCAATAAATAATAAGTTTGTTAAACTTTTTACCATGCATATTTAAAACGTTAAAATTTTCTTTTTCCAATCTGATGATAACTCCGACCGTTTCAGCGTCTAGATTGACCAAATCTCCCCATTCGAATTTACCCAGAGAATCAACACCGCTAGCCATGTCAGTACATAGTTGTAAATCTTTTGGTAAAATCTCCATCTGGTGCATAGTCAAATCAGATATTACGACCACCCTATTGTTTTCTACTCTGACCACTAAACCTGTGTCTCCTTCGTATCGTCCTAAAAACAATTATTGATATTATTTATTTATTTCTATGAGTAAAATTGTTCGATAGTTTGTATTGTAACAGACATAACAGCTCATTTCCCCAAATTATTACATTCAAATTATTAAACTACAAATTAAATAATGAATAAATTACAATAAAAATAAAATAGTTTAACAAGCGATTTGTTTCTTGGCAAGGGAGATGAATTTTTTTGGATTTTCTTAATGAGATTTGATTTTCAATGGAAGACTTTTTCAGTTTTAATAGCAGATGGTCAAATACTTTTGGTTTTTGATTGACATTCAATATTATATTGACATACATGCATATCTTGTATTCAAACTGTGAGTAGAAATATTCATTCAATATTTATTTTTGTAACATTTGAAAAAATTGAGAATAGTACTGTTTCAAACTCGTCCACGACATGAACCGTGAAGCCGACCCCTTATTTGGAGTTATAAGAATACTCACCTCCTAATACCTTGACGTGATCTCCGGTTTTGAAATACTTTTTTAATTCATTAGGTCGGAAGGATAAAGAGTCTTTTAGATCTTCATGTTTCGGCATTATTACAATCATGTGACTATCTATACTGATGATTTTACCCTAAATAAAAAAAAGGAATCACATGATTAAAAATTGATAGAATATTTTTTATAAAAATTAGTCAAAACAACTTATTTAATTGAAATTTTTATCAAGAAAATACAGAGTCGTAAAATTTAAAGATTTCGTATATCACAAATTGGTAGATCATACCAAGATAACTAATGTAGTTCATGGAAACAATGACAAAAAAGAAATTGTGAGAAGCAAAGATGAAAATGTTACGAACAATAAAGGGGACCACTCTTCATAAGAGAATATGAAACACAAACACATTGAGAAAACTAGAAATAGATTGTTTGGGGAGTAGCTTTGGTTTTTCAGCATCAATACCTAAAAGAATCAAGATATTGAAGTATTCTACATGTACTACACTATTTTCCTGTGGATCAGACAACCGCGATATTCTAGTTCATAGTTACATGGGGTGATTGAGCACATATGCCTTCATATAGGACCATCGTGCTCCACTTGACGTTACCAAAGGCCGGTGTCCTATAAGAAGTCAATCAAGTGCTTTGGCTTAAAAACTTTGACGTCATTAGACAAACTATGAAGTTTGCCCAAGTATTTAAATCGCTCTCATGTGAATGCTGGACACTCACAGATAACATAGTCTGAGGTTTCTGACTCTTACATGCACTAGAGGCACTCGGGATCATCAGTAATGCCCACGATGTGAAGATGGCGTTTAGACAGTGTCTGGTTAAAAATTCGGACACTAGTTGGATTCCGCGCCTATTTCGTTGGAGCAGTTGTTTTGGTATGAGACGCTCAAGGCTCTTATTTCATACCAAGTACCTCAATCCATCTCCGCCGAGCCTGCCTTGCAAGTAGATCGTTGAGAGACGCGATAGCAACACTAAGGATGTGTTCAAGGCCCGTTGGTGAGTTCGGCCGGTCCCAGCCTGGTGAGTGAGTCCACCTCGTCGTTGCTTTTGGTATTCGATATTATTTCTATGTTCTATATTTTAAAACAGAATTGAGTTAGTAGATTTTTCAGCACAATTAAAAAGTGCAAGCAATAGTTTCCCCAGTTTTCGGCGGTTTCGTGCTCTATAAAAGAAAAAGACCTAATAATTAACGAATCTGTATTGAAGAGAGCTCTCTGAGGCCTTGGTAAACTACATAAGATCTCAGATAAGTGAATCTTATTAATTAAAAGCATCTTTTGGGGTATATTGTACACCTCTAAAGCTTAAATCTCCTTATAGAAGCTACCCTACTTAGAGATCTATATCACCAGATCGTACACAGATAACAAAAAGCTGTAGGTCGTGATAATTGTTGGTATACAATTATATAAACAATTTTAAAATATTATAATAAATAAATGATACTTACCTGCAAATTAATCAATTCACCTTCGCACACTTCCACATTATCACCAGCACTAAACGAATGCGTAACTGCTTTTTCTTCTTTATCTGCAGATAGTTCTAAATCAATACCTTCTGGTTGTTCTTCAAATCTTTCTAATTCGGCTAAAGTAGGTTTTATTCCATCTGTTATAACTGCACTAAGTGTGAAATTTTTATAGAGAAATCCCTTGCGGGAGTAACGGTTTCCTTCAAAAATTAAAAAGTCACCATCAGACGTTACTTCACCTCCTATAGCTCTTATAGCTTCAGGATCAAACGGTTTGCTTGCCGGACGACGCTTCTTTTTTCGTTTATCTGCATCAGATTCCTGAAACAGTATAAGATAGGTTAATGGAACTTCAAATGTCTAAGGGACACTTGGAATCACTTAACTACGACGTTGGTTCCCATTAGGAGCGATCAGGGTACAACTTGGTTAAGTAATAAATAAGGTAGGTAAATGTATGGTTCTTCACCGTCACATTAATATTAGACAAATATTAGGTAATCCGAGATAATACGTTAATGGAGGGTGAAATAAGGGACACTTTGTACCACTTAACTATATGATTAACAGATCCTAATGTTCCCATCAGAAATGGTGAGATAATTCACAAAAGTTGTATCTATGTCTGGGTTACATTCGTGCAATGTTGTCTAATTTTTAATAGGAAATTATTATGTCAGAACAGTTTGTCACCTTATTTTTTTGACATTTCTAATATATTAGGTGATATTAGTATTAGGTAATTGATAATAAAAGGCAGACAGTTTCCTCTTGGAAGATCTCATGTAGGAAATGACATTTAGCGAAATTTTATTCAATTTATTAGATTTGGCACAATATAGTATAAGAAATATAGTCAAAAGAATCAACCCAAATCACCATATTAGAAAAAACAAGATTACAAATACCAATCGAATAGCAATGAGAAATTGATTGGAATGAACAGCCATGCTAATTACAATTAAATGATGCTGCTGGAAGGAGTATTTTAAAATTTTAATGTTATAGGGAAGCTGCACATTGGGATATGGGAATAGGAAAGTAAGTTTATAATGGATATAATTAAAACCCTGAAACACTAAATTTTTTGGCTGAACATTTATGTATTCTTTTACGGGTTAAAGACAACTGCTACCCTATTACATATTTAATCCAAATGCCAAATAAAATCATTTTCTTCAAGAACATTTATCTCCAAAAAAAGATGTAGCATTGCTCTCCTCAATACTTCAAATCTGGGCCTTGTAGATGTTTAGAAGATTCCTCCCAAACTCAAAACCCAACAAGCGGATTTGCAGTGATGATGATATTTTATGTCGAAACAAGACCAAATCCAAATTCCAGTATTCTTTGTCAAAATAGCAGCTTGGGTCTTTGCAGCATTAAACTCATTCAGATTACTTCCACCCCATTCTAGAATTTTTCCAAGATTGGTATTGATAGTGGTGATCTGTTGCTGCCTACGGATTTGGGTAGTAGCTGAGTTTATTGGAGGCGGTTGATTTGAACGACAACACCAGCGTGCTTTATAGCATATGTGGCATGAAACATCTTGCAATAAAAATATCGGTCCTTTATCAAAAACTTGAAGATATATAGGATTCGTTTAAATCAGAACTTTGCCTGTGCTCAGTTAATACTATGCTGAAAATTTTCTCTGTAATAAAAAATAAACCCAACAGTAGACTTGAGAATTGATTGTTGAATCTCAGTCATTCGTTTTTCTTAATTTATGTTAAAGAAGAGGGTTAATGCCTTATGAATATTATTTGTGGTTAAACGTATTGTTCAAGAAATAAAAATGGAAATTTACACAATGTATATCTTCATTTTTCAACTAACCATTTTCTAAAGTAGGTATAAGTTGTCCAACTGGAAAACAAATGTAATTTACTGGTTATAAAGATGAACATATGATGATTAATTTTTATATTTATTAATTGAAAACTTGAAACGTACTGTTTGTGCTGTCCTTAAAGCTCCTCTAGGTCGTGTATAATCAATCCTAGGCAATAGTTTTAAATGAACTTGATTTTGAGCCATATCAAAATAGTCTACTTGAGCAATGTCATCTTTGTAAAGACCTCTCTTTAAACGTACCCACTGTTTGGATTTTAAACCTTAAAAAAGATAATTCAATCTATAAAGACAGTTTTCACTAAATTAATAGAAAATATGTACCAGTTTGTTCTTTAACTACTCTCAAAACATCAGTCATTTCCTTAATAGGAACCATCTGCTGTTTCCAGATACCAATTTTTAAATGTCCTACATTTTCAATAGCCGTTTTGACGTGGGGCTGCTTATAAGCCTCGATGTATATGTAACCTTTAACTCCTTCAGGTGCTACCACCGATTTTATGTGTAGTTGTTGATTTGTATTTTGGTAAGTGAGAAATTTGCGCATAAGCAGTAGACAAATATTTTTTTCTTCCCCTATTCGACATCTTACCATCCACAAGTTTGGATCCCTTGAAAGTTATTTGGTTCATGTAAACAAATTACAAAAAAAATTGTTTAGCTTACTTTACACCTGGCAACAGTGTTTGTTGAGTAATTTCATCAGACATTTCTTCACCTCCATCTCCAAAATGTTTAATAGCTGCACTATCGTCAGCATATTTTCTCTTAAGATATTCCTCAATTTCAGACTCTTTTTGGGCACTAAAACAAAATTCATAAAAATTAAACTACAATTATTGAAATAATACTTATTGGTAATTATAATCAGCATTAACATTACTTACTCCCATAAATTAGTGCCTCTTCTTCTCCCTTCAATTTCTCTTGCAGTGGGTCCAAATTCGTCCACTTCATTAGGTACAATACCAATTTCTTGAGCCCCGTCTTCCCATTCATCTTCGTCTTCTACTTCATCATCTACCTCAGCTTCATCAATAATAAATCTAAGAATTTATAAGAATAAAAATTATTTATTAAAAATAAAATTATGAAAGCTTACCCTCCATATCTGTCTTTATTCTTTTTTCGTTTTTTAGCCCTTCCGCCATCATCACTTTCATCTTCTTCACTATCATATTCATCAGAACGCAAACTATCTCCATCTGGTTCCTCTTCTTCTGCAACATCTTCGGGACCTGAAGCCTCTCTAGCTTCTGATCTGGAAATATATAAACTTGTATTAGGAATAATAAAACTAGACTGAAAATAGAACATTTTACAATATGGAATTCAAATCTACAGTCGAAATTTCCAATCATTCATTTGAATAAACTTTTTTATTAAGACTAATGAAGAAATACTTATTTTTATTTCTGAAAAGTAGTTGATAAAGTTTAAGACTTTTGGTGATGATTTTAAACCACTGAATTAAACATAAAGGAAGGAGCAATAACCAAAAATTTGACGCCCAACATGGCTGTTGAATATGGAGGACAGCAATATCCACTTTATCATAGGTGTGCTATATAAAAATTATTCTGTTGCAAATAACTACAAAACTGAATGTAATGTTTAAAGGAATTTAAAACACTTTGTACTAAAAGAATATTACAATTTTCCAATGAATTAATATCATGTAGAAAATTAAGTCATAGATTATGATGAGCTGACATACTAGAATTCTCTGACATCGCAGCCAGCATTTAAACTTTTTGAAATTATATACATTCATGATCATGGTCAGACAACAGAAGTTTTACTTTTTAACAAACTTACCATCGAATTTTTTATTTCTGTCCCCAATAATTTTTTTAGTTCTTGAATTGTTATACTTTTTAATCTATTATTATTATGCAAATCCATGATTTTCCTTTCCAATATTAACATAGATTTATAAAAGGACTTACTTAGGGTGTTTCTATCCTGAATGATAGCCTTGTTAGTAGAGGCTTTATTCTGATTTCAAGTGACTCAATAAATTTAAGTTTTAACTTAATAAAATTAAATAAAACATAGATCAACAATAAGAATGATAAAAAAATCATTATGATGCAATCATAAAAAATTAACAAATATAAGATTATTCAATAAAAACATTCATTAGCAAAATGTTGAGAATATTATACACTTGTTCTTATATATACTTATTTGAAAAATGCGTCCTTATTTGTTTTTTTTTTAGTCTCTTTGACTAGAAACATTTTAACTTACTATTTTCATCATTACGTTAGGCATATGTCTTTAAAAAAAAAAAAATAAAACCATATCCAATTGAAAATATTTGTTTTTATTTGTCTACCTCAAAACTACTGATACCTGGTACTCACTATAAAGTTAGTGTTTCTTACCCAGATTTAGCAGATCTGCTTCTTGAACGTGATCTAGATCTGGATCTAGAACGTGATCTAGACCGAGATACAGAACGAGACGCTCTAGAACCCCTTGAAGGTGATCTAGATCTACTTTTTGAAAGGGATCTAGATCTAGATCTGGAAGGAGATCTCGATCTACTTCTAACACTACCTCTTGAACTTCGAGAACGTATAGAACCAGCGTCGGACGCGTTTTCGTTATCAGAAAAATTGCTTCCCTCCGAATCGGACATTTTAGTACAAATAGAGGAACTATTTTACTTAAACGCTGCTATCTGATTTATATAGGTTATATATATACGTGTATACATAAAATACACTTATAATTATTCTTGAAGTTTTTTGCCTCAGATATTGTTGTATGGATAAAATATTCAATACTTCACTATTTTTAAGATATTCACGATATTTTTATTATCATGCACTTAAAGTATTCTGCACTAGCTTCCGTAACAACAATATGATGGATAATAAAACTTCATTTTCATTTTGACAATTGACATTTGACACTTATGTCACATTAAAATGGAGAGTGGAGAGGGTAGTATATTGCCAGCTTCCGAAATAAGTATATTAAAAGAATATTATCAGTCTTTCTCTTCATTAAAATGACTATAAACAATTAGAATTTGAATCAACTCTGTATACAGTATCTATGACATTAGAATTAGTGTATCTATCCAAAATCAAAAAGAATAATATATATTGTTTGTTTACTAAAAATATGAATATTTTTTTATTGACCTAAATTGAATTTTTGACAGCCTATATACATATTATCAGCATGATTTATTGGAACTATATTGAAACTTGTTTAGATATTGCTTTTACAAATGTTCAAAGTTTAAATTGTATTTAAACAAAACGAATGATGAAGCAGAATCTAAGTTATATTTAGTTTAATCAATTTAATTTGAAAATAAATATGTATATGAATGATTCATATACATTTTCCCTCTGTCAAATTGAAATCTTTTACATATATCTACATCTCCATATCGATTTTCCACGCCCAATACTTGTTTAATAGTAATATCTCAACAAATTATCATATTGTTTCGCTAAAAAGTGCGTTGAGATAGTATCCTCATTACCTACAATAAACAAGTTTCTAAAGAGGAATAAAAAAATAATAATATCCATTTTGAAAAGAAAAACCGTTGAAGTTAGAAAAGGACAATGATTAGTTTGTTTGATGAAGAAATACTCTGATTGGATAAATCGTTTTGGCGCGTAGTAAAAGCGACCTCACCGGAACGCTTTCGAACGATCGGCATAGCCAGCTAGTGTGTGTGTTTGGTAAGTCGATTTATTTTATCCCTTCAAGAATTAATTTAAAATTATATGAATTTATTAGAATTTGTACAAAATTATTAGTAGATATTAGTTTTTTTACTGTAATTTACTGTGTTATTGTTTTCAAAATATCTGTTGTAGTATTGGAGGAATTAATTTCAGACTGTAATAATAGGTATTTATTTTGCCTGGCATGGCCGACCAACATTCGCGAACCAAGCCAAGTAAACTCGTTTTCCCAGTTTAAAAAATAATTTCTCTGAAAGTATGTAGAGTTATACCACGTCAATGGTCTCAAATTAAAGCTAATTTTTTCTTGTTTATATTAATATTATGTTTTAAATACAAAGCGAAGTATTTTATTCAAAAAATATTTGGGTGTTGTCGTAGAATTTTAATATCCTATTATTTTGAGCATTTGAGAATGGCGCGCGCGGTAGCTTTCGAAATGACGCCGTCTTTTAGAAATGTTTATCAAAAATATTTATTTAAACATTGACTGTAGGTGTTTAACTTGTTTACAATATTTTACTAGTATTAAAATATAAAAATAAATAAAAATTTCCGGAAGTTTGGAATTGTTTTTGATAAGAATACTGCAAAGCTTGATTTATATGAAGGCCATGGGGTTGTTGACTAGACGTTATTTTGAAGTGGAGGCTCTTGTTTTTTTCTTTCCTAAATAAATATATCTTTTCCTCTCCGAACATTAATTTATTCATATTGTAATCTTCACTTTTTTAAAGATTGGCTATTCAGGTTTCATATAAAATTAATTTAGCTGTACTACGTTTAATATTAACCAAAAACTTTATAGATGCTTGTTATTTTTAAAACAAGATGGCGTTACCATTGTATTGACTATATTGATTTTCAGTTATATTACAGGGTGGTCACGTAATTTTTTTGTTTTATCAAAAAATAAAACAATACTATTGTTCATATCTATTCATTTTATTTTCTTGATATTAATTATTCATTACAAAAAAGATAATGGAATTTTCTACTATATGGAGGATTTATATAAATTTTTATAAAACTTCTTTTACTTCTAGAATGTTTTATTTTGATCGAATTTTCGTGAATAATAATGCTTCTGACGCCTGCGTCTTCTAGGTTACACCGTTGAGTATAACTCTTAATTCTACGTTGATTAAATATGGATTTAATTTTGAATACATTCATGAATTTTGTACGAGATGTGTGTAAATATTCATCACAATTTTTTCGTTCGCGAACTACACATCTTTCTCTAATTGTGTCAGAATCAATTTCATGTACCTGATGGCTTAAAATAGTATTGTTAATGTTTTTGTTTGGTCAATTAATTTACAAGAGATGAGAGAGGGCAAGCTTGAGGATTCTTAAAATTTAATGATTATTCATGAAAGGTTGTTATTTAGGTGAGTAACTTGAACATGTACACAGGACCGTCTCAAAAATTTTCGTTGCCACTAAATAACTTTGTTTATTGTCAATGTAAAATGATTACATATACACGATTCACCCAATTAGGTTCTTATTAGATTATATCGATTTTTATTTTGATTACTATTACTTAGTTTTTATGTCTTGAAATTGGTTGCTGCGCTTATCAAATGAAAACAAGTTTTTGGAAAATATGCGGCAATGGTACTTTTATTATTCCAGTTTAATATTTTTGTAATCTCTCATATTACAAAATGTCAGACGATGCTTCAACAACGCCTTCAAAAAGAGGTCGTAAGTCAAATGCGGAAAAAGCAGAAAAAGCAGAAAAGGCAGAAAAGGTAGAAAAAGTAGAAAAAGAAAAAGTTGAAAAAAACGACACAAAGAAAAGGGGGAAAAAAGTAAGTATTTGTTTCATACATTTTCAAAATGTATTTCTAAAATATGAAAAAAATATCCTTTTGTCTCTTTACCTAAATTACATTATGTCATAACTATTAATTTAGACCTGGAGGATCGTGGATCTGAAAAGTAGGAAGGTGCACTTTAAGGAAAAAGTCAATATTATTTATAGTTTCAAAGTAGGGAACAGACGTTGCTGGAAAGGGATCAGAATTCAGGAGCTATTAGAATTAAGTTGGAATTTCTGAAACCGTTGACGATATTCATACTGAATATACTGTTTACACCACCACCAACACTAACAATTACACTGTCCAACGCGCGTTTCGATAACAAAGTTATCGTCTTCAGAGACTGAAGGTAAAATGGAGTCAGTTTACCTTCAGTCTCTGAAGACGATAACTTTGTTATCGAAACGCGCGTTGGACAGTGTAATTGTTAGTGTTGGTGTAGTGGTGGTGTAAACAGTATATTCAATAAGCTACTAGAATGTTCATTTACTCTGAATTTGGAAAATTTTTATTTACCACAATTATTGTCATCTTTATCTACAGATATTTGTTTGTTTGCTGTAGGAAGCTGAAGAAGATGGTGCATCTCCCGCGAAAAGAGGCAGGGGAAGGCCAAAGGGTACCACAAAAAAGAAAACTGTCGTCAAGCCCAAGGCAAAAGTTGCAGGTAAACTTAAATTGAGTATTCAGTCTTTGGAAATATGTAAATATTTACTAAACTGGAGATAAATAATATGTAAAACAAATAAAATGAGTTACCGTTTTTATACTTTTTTTTCGAGGTTTATATTGAAATAAGAAATTAGAGTTTGAAAGTATATAATCCACAATTAACATATTTCGCTTACACAGAAGTATATACAAACCTCAAAGCTCTAAATTCATTATCCACTGACGATAAATAATCATCTTCTTGTACAGATTTTTCTTATCAATAAACTCCATCATAATAATATATCCCTATCAAGGTCTGGTGTTACCATTACATTAATATGGGTATCGTCTCATGCCAGAAACGACCAGGAAGGTGAATGGTCCATTGACTGCAGACGTGACTCCTTTGAGTCAAAGAAATACAAAAATTGTAAGCATACTACTTATTTTGCATACTAGCCTTGACTCATGGTTATTTAATGGTCTTTTCCGACTCTCCTAAATGGCAGTACTGCAAAACAACATAAAGTTACATACTTAGAAGTTATCTACAAGACTCCATTAAATACTGTACTCACCAGCTAGGGAACTTGATTCAGGAAACTGTAACTTCTGTGGTGTAGTTAGCATGCCTAATTGATTTGAAAGACATTAATGTGTTCAACAACATCTTCATGTTATCTAAACAGTTTGATAATGTTACATTGTAATTTAATAAATGTAGAGCTAGCCACATAAACTACACTGATTTGGTACAAGACGTTTGAGTTCGTAAACCGCTAGAAAAAAGTTAGTAAATCACCAAACAGTATTACGAGACTGTTCGTTCTGACTGCAAATGAAAATGGCAGCCTGTTTTCCACGACGAGAAATATGCCTTGAAAACTGAAAGTTTTTTCATACTATTGTAGGTACCACAACTTAGCGCGGTGCAATAGTGTCAGAAATGTATCTGGTTGGAAAACCCCCGCCAGAAGCGACTCAAAGTTCCGGAAAATCCATTCCGAAAAATCGACAAGGTACACGCGTAAAACATTTTCATATTTTTTTTGGATCTTAACTAAGCGCGGTGCAGTAATGCCAGAAATCGGACAGGTTAAAAAACCTTTGACAAAATTCGAACAATGTCGATGTAGATGTCAAATGAAAGTATTTTAAGTCTTTATGACGCCATTCTAAATATCTCTTTCCTACCCCAAATAAAAAAAAATACGAGGAAAACTGGCAGAGCGAAGTAGTAAAACTTTATCAGTGAGATTTTTACATCCTGGCACAAAACATGATTTATATACCCTATATATACCTATATACCTTATATTTTTAGGTTGATCAAAGTTTAATAATAACGCTTATTTTAGAATAATCGAGAGAATAACTGTCGTATTTACTTTGTATCATATGTTCAGTTTTATTTTATACCTGTGACGTCACGCAATATGGCGGCCTTAATGAAATGTTTAAACTACCTACAAAATTTTTGAATTTTCATTAATTTTTCTCTATAAATATTGATCAAAGAATTGAAAAAAACATTATAAAATTTGTATGTATACTATCCAAAACTATTTTTTTTTCAACCATGCAAGTAACCTATTCTATAAGTTTCATATTATTCTTCTGAAAAATACTTCTCCACCAAATTAGATTTACTTTTGTCACCTATATTTTCACATTTGAACACAAATAATTTCCAAAAATTCGTTGTAATTAACAATTTCATTTAAATTGAATTTTTTCCAGGACGAGGTCGTGGAAGACCGAAGAAGAAAGAAGAGCCCAAGGATTCAGAAGATGAAGACAACGACGATAATGATGCCGTCGAAGAGGAAGAAGAAGATGATTAAATATATTTTCGCGTATAATTTTTGATTTAGCCAAATCCGATAAATCGGGCGCCAATCTCAAAAACCAATCGTCGAAACTGTTTCTCATTTATAATTTTATTTCTAAATAGTTATACACTAAAAAATATCATTCCCTATGTGTTCTTGTTTCATTCGTAGACGATGGTATCGTGAAATCACTCATAAATTTGGCTACTTTGAATCTCTTAATGTTTCTGTCGCTTTAGTGACCATATATTTATGAATATTAAGTTTTAGTTTAAAAAGTAATGTATTTTTAAGTTATTTTATGTTTAAAAGACATGAAAGTGTTGAAATCTCCACTAGTTTAACTCACAGCTACAACAAAATATTTAAAACACTTTTTATTTGAATATTTATAAACGCCATGGATGATTTTTCAAATTTATGTCTTTTAAACCCTAAAAGTATGTCTTAGAAAGACTGAATCGACAAATCTCGTAGATTTGTTGAAACTTACCAGATTTGACAATTGAATAAATTTATTTTAATTGAAAATCGCGGTCAAATTTATTTGTGATGTGCCGCTGGTTGAGGCGTTGACTATGGACTTTTGTGTAGATTTTTTAATAAAAGAGGTTATATGAGTTGGTGGGCGCACAATAATTTCTTTTAGTTTGTAATTTGTGTAATTTGATACTTTTAGATTTTGAAATTAGTCCCTTTCGTTTAAGCATGTGTTTCAGTGTCATAGTCATTGTCAAATTAATTTAATAAATTTAAGTTTTAAGTATTTCCTTCGATTTATCATTTCCCAATTTAAATAAGAAAAATATCGATACAAAACATAAAGAAAGTGGAAATGAGATAATAGTATAGGTGCAATAGCGTTCCATAAAGTATTGTTCAGATATACATATCAAAAAAACTCCCTCAACTAAAAATTGCAATATTCAAATGGTTTAGTTTGAAATTTCTTATAATTTTTTCTTAATGTAAATTTTTTATTTAAAGTATCTATACGAACCGTGGTCAAAAAAGAGTACAACTGTCAAGCTACACACAAATTTCGTACTCTTTGTGATAATTGTTCGCAATGATTTACTTCTGTTTGAGAAATAAATATGAGTACAATGTCATCACCTTGCAAAATCATAATTGGCTTACAAACGTAGATGAGGAACCATCATTAAGAGTTGTACTTAATATAACGAGCGTAGATAATTTCAGTAAAATTAAATACAAAGATGAATTTGTTGCTTCATTTATAATACAAATACAGTAAGACCCCGCTTAACGCGAAAGATACGTTCCATCAAAGTAGACCGTAATGCAAAACAGTGCTAAACTGTAATAATGTAAATAATGAGGTTAGGGGAGGACGGATAGAAAATATAAAAGAAATTTCTTTGTATAAGATGGATAACTTCCATACTGCATAAAATGACACACTATTGTTATTCAGTTCAAATTGTCCCAAAGTTTTAGAGTTATTCACGTATATACAAAACTAGAGAAGCAGCGTAGATTAAGATCGATACACTTTTGCATGCGTTTGAACCACATGCCGATTGAGGCACCTCCAAAACGCATCAACCGTTTCTTCAGGTGTTGAAAAAGTTGTCCTCGCAATTTATTTTTAATCTTCCAGAATAAGAAATCATTTGGTGCTAAACAATTGTACGGCGGATGAATCAACAATTCGTTCAAAAACGTTTTTGTTTGAACTGATGAGTGACGACTCGTATTGTCGTGAACGATTTTTTCTGGCAACAAAAGATGATGTACCATTCAGAATTGACCGTTCTATGTTGCTCTAATGGAACGTTGTTGGCATGTCCTGTTATATCAAATAAACAGGGTCCCATTTCCCTAGAACAACTTTTGTTAGATTTGACTCGTCTTGAAAGACTCATACAGTCAATTGTTGTTTAGATTCGGGTTTATATGCTAGATCCATGATTTATCGCATGTCACATGTTATATAATTTTTTGCACAAACCATTTTTTCAGCGATAAATCGCGATAAGTCTTTTTGACAGCTAAATGTTCATCCGATATTGAATGTATGCGAGTGGAACTAATGCCCAAGTATACCTCAATCTCACAATATGTCACATGACGATCTTGCAATATCAGTTAACGCACAGCATCGATGTTTTCTGGCACAACAGCCTGTTTGGGATGACCCTTACGAAATTAATACTGTAGCGCAATGCGACCACGATTAGATTCGGAAAACCTAACTATTTACTCCGCATCTACTCACCGTATTACACGTTGCGTTGTTCTGAATACAGATACTTCGTCAGTTAAAACAGCCACGATTAGGTGGCATGTTCTTGTTTCCCACATGAATAATAATAGCATGAATCGGAAGGTAAGTAAATTATTCAAGTAGTCGACTTAACTTAGTTATCAATTATTATTAATATTAAAAAGCCTCTGCGGAGTATTACAAATTTTCTCTTGGATAAGTAATAGAAAATATATTTAAATTATTTAATTATAATATTTTTTGTGGATTCTACAGCCCTTTATAACTTGGGTTTAATGAAAGTAGCTATTCTTTATGAAAGAGTCTTTGTCGAGGTCGTGAGTGGAAATACAGTAACGTCCATGTTCCTTTGTCTATGCACTTATTTTCATTTTAAACATTCCTGCAATTGCGTCATTGTTTTTACTGAACAGTGATATAATTAACTTTTAATATAATTCCAACAATGCTTGACCTAATAATATAAAAGCCGATTCTGGGCAGTCGAGAAAATCAATACTTAACCCTATAAATGTAGACGAACTTATCAGCAGAACATTATTATTAACAAATGTATCTTTTTAAAAATGATTTAAATGAGAAGCACAATAAATATTCTAATTCTAATCAATCCACAACTATAAGTAAATTTATTAGGAATTGAGTTGAATTGAACACTATTTTTGATAATAATAACAATAATAATATTAAACCAACAATTTGGTTATTACCGAAGTGATTAGTGAATAAACTCCTAAAATTGATTTTTGTTACTAGACATTTCTGTATTATTGTATTGTATTTAAATTGTATTTTTTTAATAAAAATTTTATGATACCACTTACTTGTTTGAATACGGCCCTGTTCATTCCCTTTGAAGTGAAAACTGTAACGAAAATTCTCGGAACTGTAAACGCATAGATGAAAATACTTCCTAGTTTGATCAGCTGCTCCCAGATGACGCATGTATGCAATTTGAGCAATGACATCAGTCCGGCCTACTGCTGCTTAGATTGGTACTCGCCCAAATTTAAAGCTGTGTGATACTATATTGATTTTTTCGTAAAACTACTTGAAATTTTTAGTAATTCCCTTTAATTTTCCGATCAGTTCTTCGGCAAATAAATTTAGTGAGTTCTGTGAAGTTTAATGAATATTTAAGTGTGATTTTGTGTTGAATTCTCGGATTAATTTGAGTGTGTGAAGCCGGCTCCTCAGATTAGGTAAGAATTCGTGCCAAAACTAAATCGAGGTGGGGGTTTTTCGATAAAAATTTTTATCATTTGCTCACATTACACTGATTTAAACACCATCATTCCGTTTATTATAAAAAGCTGAGAAGCTTTTGCAAGCTCGCTACACGATCCTAAATAAAGGAATAGCCCTAACCTTAAAAAATAATTTAGGTCTCTATGATTTATAACTCAAATAATTTGCATTTTATATTATTTGTTTATAATAATGAACTGTTGGTATATTATTACGTTTTCTTTCATAATTCGATCTTTTTTTTTTGGTTTTTATGTAGGCGAGTATTAACGTTATTGTATAAGAACGTACAATATCACTACTAATTATACAGGGTTATAAGATTTTAACGTTAATTTTGCATGTTTTATATTTAAATATTTGGGGATATGTTAAAAGTGTTTATAAACAGTTTTTTAGTATTGTGCAAATGTAGATATAGAAATTGAATATCAAAAACTTTTTCATGTAGTTTTTGTTTTATTTATTATTGAAAATAGAACTAACTGAATTAATTCTCGATTAAAGAGTAGTTTAAACCCATTATCACTGTTCTACGGTTTCATGAAATTCGTGTCTATATCGTGAGGATCAAAAAGATAATAGAGGGATAATTTTAAAATAAAATCAATACAATTTGTAGAAAGAATATAAAAATTGCAGAATGATAAATTTATTAAACTCATCCATATATTAAATAGACGATAAAGTAAAGTAGACGCCGGTAACAGGGGTGGTTTAGCCGCTTACTGATCACGTCGACAGCTGGTTCCAGTGCCGGGTTTGTGAATTTATTGCAGTGGGGTTCATTCAAGGGTATGTGAAATAAAATAAAAAGCTGATAAGATGTAATGTTTTATGAATTATAAAACGTGTAAGTAATATACAAGGTGCGGAATAAAGTTATTATTTTAGCTTAGGCGCAATTTAGGCAGTTTAGGCGCTTGCAATGTATAAATTTATTTGTTTTCTTCAACCTTTCGGGTATAAATATTTTTAATTGGATCTTATTGAGTTCGTAGGTTGATATTTTATTTGAACTTTGATTTATTTTAGTTTCTTTAAGTTTCAATTCTTACTAGGAGCATTATCAAAAAGAAAAAATAACGCTGGACACAATATGAATTGAAATTTATGTTATAATTATTTTTTTTCAAATGTCAAAAATTTATGTCACATAATTTGACAGAAGGATTTTTCGGAAACTATAACCGAGTTCAGGTAGATCACCTATCAGCTGTTTGCGGATCCTAACTCAGAACGAGATTTAGAGGTTTGTCCTTGGTAGCTGAGCTGGCAGAACTAGTTCAGGAAGTGTACACTAAAGCGTTCTTTATCATCAAATGCTCTATTGCTCTCTGCACTATGTCGTTTTATACACTCATGAACTGGCCTGCACTGGTCCAGTTTAGTACAGTTCCAGTGCAGCTATCAAGAACAAACCTCATATCACAGTTTCCGAACGTCGTATTCAATTTTTGGTTGAAATTTCAAATTTAAAACATGATATACAAGAACTTTTCATTTTTATTATTTTTTCGTGTGTTCAATTCTTCCATGATATGTATTTAGTTGTTTAATAGATTCTAGATGTTTAATATTTGTCATTGAGCAGTTATGAAAGATTTACCCTCTCTTACGGATTTTGCACGAAAGTTTGAAACTTACTTTTAATAGATAATCCATAGATAAATGGACAACCCTTAAGCTGATCGTATTTACCCACCAGTCTACCAGGGTAGAAAGGATGATAACTACGACGCGATAAGTCAGTTTCCGAACAACAATGACCGTGATCCGGGTTAGTTTCCGAACATTTAGATCTTGATCCAGTTAACCCGATTATTAAGTATCAGTTGACATATCTCATACATTTAACGATTTACGTTACACTTAAGGTTCGTTCCAACCCATCAAAAACCGTCCTTGGTACGTTGACGATTCTGCGCAATAGAGAACGATTCTACACACGTAGATAAGAAAGTTTATCCCGTTAAGCATCCGCCCTTGGACAAAGTCTATGGATAAATGCGAAACGGGACATTCCATCACCCTTTGATAGTCCCATAGGAACTTATCGTAATTCGCATCTTGATTCTCTTAGCTGGATATACACCCTTGTCGTGGGTGTTAGCTTAGAAACTTTCTAACCGGTAAGAAAAGCTGAAATCCTAGTGGTCTTTCGCTTTATCTATAGTTGTCTGCGATGTAGGAGAGTTGTCGGAAAAGTTTCCGATTTAACAAAGAAACAAGACATTTTGAGTCAATGGCAAATACGTTCTTTTGATATACCGATAGCCTCTAATATTAATCCGATGGTATTCCAGTAGCAACTTTTTCTATGTTATAGCTGGTTGTCGAAGTTTTTGGCGTCCCGAACGCACAAAGCTTTACAGTCCTTAATGATGGTGCAGAGTCTCCTTAACCAGTTTCCAACTCATCTTTCATTTCGGTAGATGTATTGCCTTTCGAAAATAAATATTCAATAGCTCTGAAAAAAATTAGGAGATTGGGAATCAACTTTATCATTCTAATGAAGAAATATTGTCAAAGAATTATTATCGTCTGAGAATCTTAACGTATTATGATACACCAAAACTAATTCAATGGGATTAGGATCAGTGTGATGAGGTGGCAATCTCAAAATATTGTCACTATGTTGTTAGTCAACATAAGTCTTAAACCTTATACACCTCTATATGAGATATGTTGATAAAAAAGGTTCCCAATGAATTTTTACAATTAAAAACATGTTTATTAGTATTGGATAATACATGTTTAGATCAATTTTGCATACGGTTTACCAACTTCTTTAGTTTGAAAAGTAAAAGTCTGCTGTCGCGCCGCGAATACAGCTTAAAACCTCTTATTTCAGCTCTTCGTTGGTTGTGATATGCGTTCCTTTTCTTTAATTCAGGAAAGATATGATAATCACTGGGTGCCAAGTAAGGAAATCTGTACGTCCTTCTTTGAATTATTTGCACAATTTGCAAATTCATACTTTTCCCCGTACACCTCACACAGTTGATGTATGTTATTATAGTTTTGTATGTTATTATAGTTTTATGAACTAGAATGCCCACTTTTTTTTCAGCTTTTCTACCTTGTATATAAGTATAAGTAGTTGCCATACTTTTTTTCCTTTGCCTTTCTTTTTTTTGTTTTTTGGATCCCGATATTTGTTCAAATCTTCGACAACCTTTTGATTTTTGTTAATGTATGTTTTCCATTTATTTATCCTTTTTTGCGTGGGTTGTCAACGTTCAATCCTGGTCTTCTAATCTTTGTCTTTTTTTCTGGATTGGGACCGACAACAGTGGTCTAAATCCAGAGAAATTCAAATACATGATCAGATTGTCTAGGAGCCTTGAACACCGGAAATTTCCAGTAATTTTAAGTGAGACAATCAGATAAAGAAAGTTGGCGTTGTTTTGACTGATCTCGCAAATCGCATCGGAACAACATATCGAACCTCCCTCGTATCTGCACTCTTACGAGCTCACGTATCTATGGTTTCTAGCGCGCTCTGATGTTACTAGATATTGACTAGTTTTGGGATTCCATGAAGTTTTCAGGGTCTCATATTGTTTTTTAGAAAATGATTTTAAATTGAAGATTTTGTGCAAAGTTACCTACCAAACCGAATAATTTATGTCATCTTATGTAATCATAGTCGACCATTTAGTAATATATTACGTAAACCCGTAAAATTTTCCAAAAATTTTGAGCACGTACTTACTTTGGAGTAATTTTTGTTGTAAATCGTTTAAAACATGAAAAAGGAATGCTCTTATCCATCTCTGGTTCCTTTGAGTTCCCTCCAAAATTCTGTTCGGTTCGATGGCTAGAAAACATACCTGTTTCTCATAAAATTCAGTCTCTACATCCGCACTAAAAAAAATTCATATCTTCTCTGCAAAATACAAATCAGAAGCCAATATGTGGAAGTTTTAAAACCATGGAAAAGTCTTTGGATTGGCTGAACTTTAAGAACTAGAGCCCAAGGCGGGTTTTATTCTACAACCTCAAAGATATCCATAGTGTTAAGAGGTCGCAGAGGTCGTCTTGCTGTAATTTATAGTACAGTTCAGCTGAAAAGATAGAATAGTACTTTAATCTTCCATCAGCTGCATGGTGGGGTGGTTGGTGGGAAAGATTGGTACGCGTAATG
The DNA here is from genome assembly GCF_026250575.1 of Diorhabda carinulata. Classification (NCBI taxonomy): domain Eukaryota; kingdom Metazoa; phylum Arthropoda; class Insecta; order Coleoptera; family Chrysomelidae; genus Diorhabda; species Diorhabda carinulata. The sequence continues at coordinate 18,662,759 of NC_079472.1, forward strand.
AAAGAATTACTCCGTAAAGTACTCAAGCGATCAAGTTTGACTTATGAAGAGATATGTACTACTCTATGTGATTGTGAAGCGATAATTAAATCGAGACCAATAACCTACCATTCAGATGATATTAATGAACCAAGACCGTTATCCCCAGCGATGTTCTTAATGGAAGCAGAAGATATAGAAGTGCCTGATTTGGATTGTATTGAAAAAATGGATTAAAAAGAGGTTTAAATATCGGCAAGAGTTAAGAAATAATTTACGTCAACGTTTTCGAGTTGAATATCTTGATCAATTCTCACGAAGACGACTACAAGCAAATCATAAATCCAAGGTACCACTAGGTGAAATTGTTCTCGTTGGTAATGATAATCAGAAACGTTTAGATTGGCCAGTGCAACGAATTTTTCAATTGGAGGTACAGTCGCCTAATGAACAGATGATCCTTCAGGGAAATGTTGAAAAGGGAGTTAAATCGACTAAAGTAAAGAAAATAATATTGCCAGAGAAAGATCAAGACAAAGAAAATAATTCATTTAAAGAAGCGCTAATAACAACAAGATGCGGAAGACAAATAAAAGCTTAAAAGAGATTTGGAGTAAATGATTAATTTTGTTATTGATAAAAAAAAATTATTTTCTTTGTGTTTGTTTGTATTGAAATTAATTTTTTGAGTCAAAAATTAACTCAAAAGTGGGAGGATGTTAAGAGTGCCGCTATTTAAAAATGTCTTTTGTTTTTTTTTGTTTAATAATAGTTTAAGTTTATTGAATTATTTGATATTGATGTAAGACTTTTTAAAAAGTATTTATCTAAAAGTTTAATTACTCGTAATTAAGAAATAACTAATTATTAATATTTTTTAATCTAATCACAACAGATAGCTTTGAACAAATGAATTGGGATCAAAGATAAGGACAAGTTGATCTTTCGTAAAGATTGTAGAAACTAATTGATGTATACGGTTTCCAAACTTTGGCAAAAAATGCCCCTTAGCATTCAAATTAACTGAAGCAATAAGTTTCCTTAATCCCAATAAGACCGATTCAGAACAATCCGTGCAACTGATGGTGGCAAAAAGAGCTTTTAGAAATATTCTGACGAATCAGATCACTATAAATAAGATGAAAAACTATTCCAATGTAATAGAGTAGATGATTTTTGGAGTTTAAAATCATTTCACTAAGCAATGCGACAGCAGAGAGATTTTCTGTCAATAAGGAGATTTTGGTTGAAAATTAAAAAGAAAAATTACTTACAGGCCAGAGATTAGTGTACGATTCTCTACAAAACATTGGTGTGTAGTAACTTCACGAAATTTCAACCGGAAAAATGTGAAAACTGGGAGAAAGACGAAAATTTGATTTTATACTAGATAACCTGATTATGCTTTAATTAACAATATTTATTATACGGCGTTCTGTTCACGATGGTAGCTATTACAATTATTATCGACACGTGGAACCACTGCGCATTAAAACTTAATATAAAGTGAAATTAAATAAGGTATATATGTACTTTGGAACTAATTAACGCTTTTAACATGTAATGGTATATTTATTTTCATATACATAATGATTACATAGTCTGCAAACGTGAAATATAATGTACAATTGTACAATTAGTTCATTAGGCTCTGTTACTAGCGGTAAAATTCACGTTATGGAATACTACCATGAATAATTGGAATGAAAAAAACTGTTAGAAAAATGTATTCATCATTTAACATTTCCAATGTTTCAAATAAACTTTTCAGTATTGAGTCTTAACAAGATCGCACCCAAGAACAGTTTTTTCATATCCGCGCCAATAGCTATCTTCGATTAGTAGGTGCATATTCCGTCCTTCCTAAGTTGAACCAGTTGTGGATTTCCAGCAGGCTGAGTAGACTGTTGCTCAAAATCGGCAGATTTTAAGTTAAAGTTGAACGTGATTCAATAAAAAAAAATTGAAAAACGAAGGTATTGATAAATAACCTACTAAACTAAACAAGATTTCAATGTCAAAATATTTTATTACTCAACATATTCTCCTCTTAATTGGATACATTTATTACAGCGAACCTGCAACGTCTCTAGACCTTTCAAAAAAAATGTTTCAAACCAGACTTCTCGTTGGAAGAAAATTGACGACTTTTTAAATTTTTTTTCAGTTGAGGAAAGAGATGATAATCGGACGGAGTCAAATCTAGTGAATGAGGGGGGTGTTCTAGTAATTCAAACCCTAAATATCGAATTTTTTGCATGGGGCGTTGTCCTGCAAAAACAAAACACCTTTGGATAGCTTTCCGTGTCTTTTCTCTTTAATTTTTTCCCGTAGAGTGGTCAGTAATGTCGAATAGTAATCTCCAGTTATTGTTCTACCCTTATCCAAAAAATCAATCATAATTACTTCATGGCAATCCCAAAAAACTGAAGCAAGAACTTTTTCAGCAGATTTTTGGACATGAAACTTTTTAGGTCTTGCAGAACCAGAGTATCGCCATTCCATCGATTGTTGCTTTGTTTCTGGATCGTAGAAATGTACCGAAATCTCATCCATAGTAACAATTCGGTTTAAGAAGTCTACATCGTTTTCAAATCGAACACAGATCGAACGCGATGCTTCTACCCTTGCACGCTTTTGGTCAACATTCAAACATTTGGGGATCCATTTTGCAGCAATTTTTCTCAGGTTCAAATTGACGTGAACTATATGATGAACGCATTTGATAAAATTATGTCATGAACTACATCGATATTTTTCGGGGACTGACACAGAAACTGCCCTTCCCGATCGATCATCATCTTCAATGGAAAATTTACCTGTTTTGAAGCTTGCAGTCCAATTTATCACGGTCGCATACAAAGGACTTTGATCACCAAGGGTATTAAGCATATCTTCGTAAATCTGCTTACCTCTTAACCCTTTTAAATACAGATAATTAATGATGATGGCTCTATACTTTTTTCTTTTAATTTATTGCGTAACTCTGGTTTACTTTTTTGACGTCAAACTTTACACTGACACTTCTAGTAAATTATTGTTGGTTGCTATGGTAACGCAATATTTTGTTTATGCATGGAACTGGTCTACGCTAACTAGATATCAATACATCCTCGTATAGTATGATATGCAGTATATTAAATATTTTAACGCACCCACATTTCTCTAATTATGAACTATAGTATCGATTTTCAAAGGTAAGTAGAAGCGGAAAGAGATTATTAGTCTACAGACGGCGAATCTGTAGATCCACTGAGTTGAACTAAAGAAATTTCTTCTTGAAACATACTTAGTATAATACCCAAGCTTTCGGCTTGTTTACTTCTGGGCCCATCAACTCCCATTCCAGTTTTCTTTACTGTTTTGTAGTCATCCGTGTTTCATTTAATGATTTCTCTATCCCTTTCTTATGTGGTATTTCAATTTACTTCTACTTTATTCCTGACGACCCTTCTAAGATTTTTTCCACCACGCTTTCCTACAATATATGAAGCAGTAATTTGGTATCACTTCTAGTGGATCAGTAGATCAAGTTATTTATATATCTGTTGGATATATGCCTTTATACTCTCGATAGATAGATAATTCTGATGTTCAGACTAGTCTTAGTTCTCCAAACTTTCCATACGCTCATACAACCTCCATTGTTTCCTGTGAATTTCCTGCACACCATTAGGGTTTTAGTATCTGTACTAGTTATCGTCTTTTCGTGTTTGTACCAGAGAAGTTTACTATCTCAGATATTTCCTCTATGTCTTCTAGTTAATAGCTTGCCTATGCAGATTGATCTGCTTGACATTGAGTTTTTCCTTTCTAGTGAAGGTGATTAGATAAATCTTGTTTCTATTTGACTGCGCGTACTACCGAAGTCAAATAGTAGTGTAGGTCAGTGTGTAGGAATGCCACTACACTTTGTGGACATCCTCTATTTGCGGTGATATTGATTATGTCTTGTCCTACTTTCATTTCTGTTGTCCTAGTACTATCTAGTAGTTGTGTCATCCAACAAATATAATGGATGTTGAAGGATTCCTACATGCTAAATTTAATCATGAAAACATTTATTGATCGCAATACAGTGGTTCATACACAAATAGTTTAGAGAATGTGGAATCGTGCTAAACGGATGAACAATAGACAAAGGATGACAGCGAGATATCGTTTGGGATCTTATTTATATAATATTTTACATGACGACAACATCAGGTAAAATATAATAGAGACTGTTTTGATTATATGGTAAACTCAATCCGATTGATTAGCGTCGTTTTGAATTTAAATAAAAGTTTTATAAAAACCATGCAAATATGTACCTGCGATGGTATTTAGTTTACACTTAAAAGTTAATCACATTTCTGTCAGTTGTATTTTGAGTCAAGCACTTGAACCGTAGATACAAGTCTTAAGTATGGTTAACTTATTGTAAGATATAACAGAGCGTATTAACAATATAGATTTCTCTATATTTCCTTAGTGGAAACACTGGGTAAGTAGGTAAACTTAGCAAACCTTCAGTCTCTGAAGACGATAACTTTGTTATCGAAACGCGCGTTGGACAGTGTAATTGTTAGTGTTGGTGTAGTGGTGTTGTAAACAGTGTATTCAGTATGAACATCGCCAACGGTTCCAGAAATTCTAACACTGTGTTAGTTATTACAAGAAAAAACAAATTGTTTTCCAATTTTTAACACGCATATATCAACTTCACCTGTATACGAGCTTTGTTATTATTTTTAGTGTATCCCACCACTGCAATTGCGTTCGTTAGTCGAGCGGGTTAAAGCTTCAACCTCCGGATTCGCCGGTCGTGGGCTCAAATCACGTTGTAAAAAAATTATTTAAAAAGTTTTTAGTTTTTTCCAACTGTTTATTGGTTTATATCTAATAATGTATAAAACATATATAATCTGTATAATGAAATAAAATATAAAAATTTTTTAATTAAAAGTTATAATTAAAATAAATATTAGGTAGTAAGTTGAAAAGATCGTAAAACTTTTTTATTAAAACAATGCCTTTATTATAAAACGAAAATCAATAGATTTTGATAATTTTATTGTGAGGTAGTGAATAATAATAAGAAATAAATTCACTATATGTTATTCGTAATTCACAGGCGTATCACTTCTTTCCCTCTTTTAACCTGCTGAAAACTTCTAAACAGCTGAAAGTAATCAAATTCAATCTATTTCTAAAATAAGTAAACTTCTCTTTTTTCCCGTGCCCCTACCAGTTCAATGGGGTTTAGTTCGCAAAGATATGGTGAAGATCTACATTTCTTTTCTCACAGAAACGAGATGAATTTTAATATTCTTCAAATTTAGCAAAAGTTTTTTGACTGTGAGCAGTTTTTCTAAAAGCCTGAAAGAAACACTTGAGTTATCCATTACTATCATACAACTATACTATAAAGACATCAGCATTCGTGTCCTCATGGCAGAGACACCAAGAGAAATAGATTCAAAAACCACATTTAACAATATCGTTGGATGTTTATTCTTTAGTTTCCTATTTCTTTTATAGTCCTGAAGTAAATTATTCCCAAGTAGCACAAGTAGTTTTATTAAAGAACTAGCAATACCCGTCGCGGCTTCGTCCGCGGTTTATTGAACCTCGCGTAATATAGGGATAATTTAATGAGAAATGACTTATGTATTCTATGCATTAATCCCATTTTGGAAGTGTTATAAAGAAAAGATCAAATCGATTCCTGTCACTTTCAAAGATTGACCTTGTGATTTATTGATTGTCATAGCAAAACAGACTTTAATAGGGAATTGCATTCTTTTAAATTACGTTTTTCTGAGGAGCATTCACACGTAGTCTCGCACCGTTGCACAGTTTAGGAGGATTGAGGTTTCGTAACAACATTATCGTTGTTCGAACCTTTAGAATAAGTCTATGTGTCGGGAAACCTGAAGTATTGAGCGTGTGTAGGAACTCTGATTGGTATTACACAGCATTATTAACTTGTAACACAGAATCTATAGATCGAAACTCCATGCATTCTCCATCAAATTAATTTAACCCTTTTTAAAGAAATCAAAAAGAAATTTCTAAAGGAGAAATTAGTTTTTAGATATTCACATTTCTAAAAAAGAATCGCTTTGATATATCATTTCATCATGAATAATTGCTAAATATATGGTTCCGTAATAAAAATTTTTGTTCAACTCTTTGAACCTTTTCCAAGTCGAATTTTGAAAATCGCAGAAATTGGTTTTTAGGTATTTGTACGGAGAATGTTTTAGTGTAAAAACGAAGTCGATATCTCAATTAGCGGCCGAGAAATACGAAAAAATCGAATTTTCAAACATACCCCGTTTTACCGCTTTAAAATCGAAATTTTTCAAAATCCTTTCTTAGCGTACATCTACACACCGATACAAACATACCCTCAAAATTTCATGTCTCTATCTTTAATAGCCTGGGCTGGGCGTTGATGAGTGAATGAATCAGTCAGTCAGTCAGGACATCCTCTTTTATAGAAGAAATAGATAGAAGATAATAACCGTTTACATAAAAATATTCGGAAGATGAATCATGCTCAAAATGTTAGAAACACGTGTTTTATTGAGGTGGTCAAACATTTAGAAAAGAACAATTATATAGAGCTACTCTAACACCACTAGAAAACTTTGTATCTGGGAAAGAACTTTACTTTACCCCTTTCTACTTATCATTTGAACATTTTTATACCGTTAATAACTTTTATCAGCATCAATGACAAATTTCCTGAAAATGGGATAGTTCTGAACATGTAAAAAAATGATTATCGTAAAATATGATAATCAACCAAAATTCTAATTTGTATTAACATTCAGAATTACTTCACAATGTAAAAATATGGCAATTAGTCTGGTCGATATAAACAAAAATTCCCGGAAATCCGAAATATTGGTGGAAAGTTGGGGTTTACCATTACAAATAAAGTTTTAAAAACCCCCATCGATCATATATCAAAGGTCAAAATTTGAGGTTTTTTGGATTTTTCTCGAAAGCGGTAAATTTTATAAAAAAAAATTAAATCATAGTTTTTTATTTTTTAAGTTTTATTTACCGTGATTTCCCTGGTAGGCCTTCTCCACTGTCATGACAATTTTAGGGTAATTTCAGGGAATTATTGATATTGCTATTGATTATTTGGTTAACTATTGTTTTGATTTCTTAAGATATTTTAATCAGATTCATACTCGAAAGTCTACTTCAACAGTCATGTCTTCTTCGATTTCTTCATCTTCCTCTTGCTAGATAATCATAAATTGTTCAAATGTAGTCTCTTCATTAAAATCACAGGAATCTTCCTCTATTGAACACAACTGGACCTTTGAGCAAGACTGACCTTGGCAATTGGTACACGCTGGAGAAACCAGCAACCCGATTTTTTTTCAGCCACATTTGGCACTACAGCCACTTTTGCAATTGCAAAAAATAGTGATGAGAAGTTTTTCTGGGGCAGGGAATAAAGTTTAAATCGATTCCAAATTATTATCTATCAATTTCCAAACTTAGTCTTCTGGGTTCAGTATACTCGATACTGAAAGAAGTCATGATAGTTCATGTACTTGTTTCTTGTTTCGCGAATTTTTTACAAAAGTTAAGTATCGGTATTTATCAATGCAAGTAATTTTCTTTGAAGCTCCATGAACCTTAAAAAGAAAACGAATTCCTTCCGTGATTATTATTTCAGATGTGGAATCAATTTCTGTAAATACTTTTTGCTAATAATTTAAATCTTGAGGTTTGGCCCCTTCTGTACGTTGCTTACGAAATGTCGGAGGCGATTATTGCATGTCAAAATAAAATGTAGTTTTGGCATTTGGGACAAGCATAAAAACATTTTGAAGAATACATTTCATTTCTCTATTGAGTCCTTCCGGGTTTCAGAAAATAAACAATTTTATCTATTAGAGTCCTTGCACCAACTACAATTGTTGTGTTTGTTGCATTAAAGTCTTCTATCGTTGTTTTAATTATCTGCGTAATTTTGGGCTTATTTTGAGACACAAAAAGGTATTTATACTTGTCTTAAATGCCTGATATGTATATACGTGTGACTCTTAGAATCGCGATATCTCAAGAATGATAATTCTTAGAAAAAAAATCATGAAGACCATGTTTGTAAAGAACTTTAAGTTCTAAAACTTTGGTTTCATGCTTTTTTTTTGATAAAACTTACCGTTTTCTAGAAAAATCCAAAAAAACTTCAAATTTTCACCTTTGACCTCTAATAACACCGACTCACGCCTGAATGTCAACAATGGCGAAATGTATAGTGCGAGAGCTTCGCAGTCGTCTACAGCACGGAGCGATCGGAGGTTGAAATAAAACGGCCCTCGTAAAAGGACAATAGAGCAACTGAAACAACTTCACTCAGTAAAAGATTAGAAATTAGCATCGTTAGAAAGAGAGATAGAACGAAAGAATAGTTTAATTAGAGGAACAGCAGACTCAAAACATAAAAGCAGAGAAAAAACAATGCCCATACACAAGTTGGATTTCTGTCTTCAGCCTGTAGAAAACTAATCACACTTGGCAAAAGCATCAATAATGGCAGACATGTTTACGTGGTTGTAGCACAACGCCGACTGACATGTAGTGCGAGAGCTTACAGCGCATGTTCGTTTTCTTCTGCCCGCGTAGCGTCTGCTCGGAGCGATCGGAGGTTGAAAAAAAAATGGCCTTCATATAATCAAAATAATATTACAATGACGCGACATTCATCGCCAATTTTACTGAAGTTTCATTCAAATTGGCAAAGCCATCTTTAATTTTGTGTAACAAATCAAACACTGGCTTGTACCGCTACGATTACGATCTATTATGATTACTTTAAAAAAATAAAATATTCTAAATTTCATTCTTATCCTTTTTTGCGTTATTTTCAGATAAGTATAATAAGAAGTTTTGTACATTACACGTCCAGAAATGGATTTTTTCGTACTTGCATAACTTCCCGTGTTCGGCGAGAATTTTTTACCCGCGCACGGAGACGGAGGATTAAATATATTGTTTTAACACGGTTACAATATTTTTAATATGCTTCCACGTTAACAATCTAATCTAACATAGTTGGCTGTCATTAAAAATGTCGCTTTTAATGGCAATTGCACAAAAAGTATTATCCTTAACAAGCGATTCAAATTCCATTTCAACAATTTTTCCAAAGTTTAGTGACAAAATGAAATTAAACATTAAACCTTCTTTCTCTTCTGACGTTTCAAAATTTAACTGTCTTCAATTTCTCCATGTCCAAACAACGTATATAAATATACTTAATACTTAATTGGATATCACTGCCAAGGAGACCGCGAGCGAAGACATTGAACTCTCGAACACCGAGTTTTGTATAAAATCAAGAAGCGCATCAACGTAGTTGAGGGGATTAAGTAAAAATTCTAATAACACAATCTCTCTAAAAGAAATAATCTTCTTCCCGTGCATCAGTCAGGATTGTTCAATGCATTTACGGCAACGTTTCTCAATGGAGAAGCAGGTCCGGCAAAGGACGTCAAGTTGTCCGCGAAGAGTTACAAATTCTTCTTCAATTGCAGTTCAAAGGACGAGAAGGATTCGTGGTCCTCTTGCAAAAACGCGGTCCTTGAAAAGGCCCCACAGGAAAAATCACAGGGCGTCAGGTCACATGACACATAACGCTTGGTGGGTGAAGCTCCTGCATTAAATGACGAATGTTCGCGAGCTTTGGTTCGTTATCCATTTGTCCACGTAAATCTTCGAGCATATCCAGATAATTTTGACCCGTCATGTGATCTTCGAGACCTCCCGCATGGATACCTGCCCCCACACACACACACACACACATCCCAGGCAGGTTTAGTTCTTCTTCAATAAGACGTGAGGATTCTGGTCATTAAAGGCATTTATACCAAGTGGCCGTACCGTTCAGCTTGAAGGTTGCTTCATTCGACCACAAAATGGAATGCTAGAACTGCGGATCATCCTAACTGCATCCGAGCTATCTCTCGCAAAATTCCAAAATCATCCTCGTGAATGATAATGCATGCATGATCGAATATTTGAGGTTCTCCCGATAACAGATTGGTTCGGCTGTTCAACTAACGCCAGCTCTACGCGTCGGTAACAGAGCCAGTTTTTAAAAATTTCTGGTACGTTTTCCACACTATCGAACGATTTGGTAGCGACGATTTCGGAAATTGTTGTTGGAATTCGATACATTGTTTCGTAATTCGCTTTCGTATGTAGATACGACGTAACAAAAAAAGTATTTGAGGCATGTATCGGTTATTCATCGGTTATTCATCCTGAAAATACGTCTACTCGACGAACACGTGTCTGAAACACGAACATGCTTTAATTTTTTTTCGAAAGCGTTGACAGACTTACAAACGTTGCCGGACTGCCGATTTTTTGAGAACGTTGCCGACCTCTGTTTTACTGATATACTATAATATGAGGATTGGATAAGGAGAAGGCTATCAAATATGTCTCCTTGGAGTTAAATCATGATCTTCTTTGTTCAAAGCTGAAATATCTGCGATTTGATTGGTTATCTTGCAATTTTTTTGAGTGTTCTTTAAAAGGAAGAAGACAAAGAGTTTACTCGGATCCGAGTTTATCTGAGGCTGGTGAAATAGTATCTGGTATCTAACTACAGGGTTCAATAGTTGGCAGTGTCTATCAGTTTCACATTCAAGCATATGCTGATGACACTCAGGTCCTGCACTACTTTGATCCAGGGCATAATATAAAGCTGGACGCGAATGAGAATGAAGTTTCACTGTTTTGTTACACCAACAAAATATAAATATGCTGTCGTATAAAGTAACCAAATAACGAATATTTTGGAATTTGAAGAATGGATTATGGGGTGGGCAAAAACTTTTGACCGGTAGTATATATCTCCCAATTGATTTTGATGGGAAGAAATATATAATTTTTCATATTTTTTGTACAATTTTTCCTGATTATAATCACAAAATTTCATTCGCCATTAATTTTTCTTCTCAGTTTAATACATTTATTTCAAAAAAAAATTCGTCCATCCTGTACCTTTTTATTGTTATTAAAACTATCATTAATTTGATAATTTGATAATAGATTCAATATAAATAATTTTTTCTATATATTTTAAAGTGTAGTGGATACGGTTCTGTATAAAATGATGGCCTACTGACCTCCCCGCTACTACCTCCGGATTCTCAATTTCTTTGGTGAGTTTCTAAGACGTGAAAGTGGTATTCTAGTGATTATTTGGTGGTATAGTGGTTGGTATCAAGGTGACTAATTTTTGTGACACTGATTTTTCTCGAATTCTCTTCTACGAAAAAGAATATATCTCGAAATAAATTACTAGTGAGTACCAAATGTAGATAATAAAATTTTATTGTCTCTCAAAGAATCAAAATTAATTTTCAAATAGAATATTTTATATCATTTTTTTTTTATTACTTTCTATTGTTGAAAAGTTGAAGTTAGTCATAAATAATATCGCTTTCCAATGTTCACTTTGTTTATTAAATATTCGATGGTTTTAATCCTCCTTTGAGCACTTGGTCGAACCTTCCTTGGAGCTTTAAAAAAATTGTCGTACTACATTTTCAACATCTCCTTCGAATAAAAATTTTTTCCTATACAAGAATATCGCATTGTATCTGATAAATAATCTGATGGTGCAAGATCAGGACTAAATGCTGGATGTGTTGTAAGAGAACCCGATTTCGGTTAATCTAAACTGGATATTTATCGGATAAAACCTCATGAAATAATATTAACTGTCAACTATATACCTCGGAATTCATAACTGGACCACCTGGAAAGGTTTCGAAGTACATTAAATCTTCATAATTTAATCAGACACACAAGACATTCCGCTTCAATCAACTTATGTGCGAAGGGTTCTGGTACTTGTCTAACCATTGATTTTCCATGTTGGATTGTTTAGATAAATCCATTACTCATCGCAAATTTAAATTGGGTCGTAGAAATTTTCATTCTGTGAATATTGATGTTGTAAATTTTTGTCTAACGTTCAATTATAAATGTTATGATTGGATTTGTTAGTTTTTTTTTCTAAAATTGGAAATTCTATCGTTAAAAAAATTTCAAAACTTTCCCTTACCAATATTAAATATCAATTGGTCCTGGCTTCGTTTGTCAGCTTTCTCCATTCTTTTGGGTTTTTGCATTTTGCTTTCCAGTCTACTATTTCCAGAATTCTGGTGTCTTTTTCAATTTGGTTTCTCCAGGTATTTCCTAATTCGCCTCGTTAGTGTACAGAAAAAAGAACTGAAATCATATTTTAGGAACAAAAAAATTACGACAAATGTTATTTTTTGTAAAATTACGAAATTACACTTTTCATTGAACAAAATCCCCACTTTATGAAACTTCAACACCACTATTCCTAATTGAATTTCTTAGCCTAACATAGAAAGAAATGTCATAAATAAAAAACTGTGATTATTTTTCAATGTATTCCCCCTTTTTATATCCACACACTTTTCGTCTAACGAAAACTTCTAGGTCACTGTAAAAGTATGATCTTTGAAGTCATCGTCGCTGTTAAATATTTTACCCCTTTACTCGGCATTCAGCTTTCCGAACAAAAAAATAGTCGGACGGGGCCAGATCGGGGCTGTTTGGTGGGTGTTCAATATCTGTAGAGCCACATTCGTGTACAATAAAGCGGAGCAGTGCACACCTCGGCTGATTTTGCGCTCCTTTATTCGATAAATGTTTGACGCAATTGACTTACTAAATCAAACTAATATACCGCGTTCACAGTTGCATGTGACCTTGACGAATCTTGATTAGGGATCAGCAAGCCCTCTAATAATTAGTTTCTTAACTCTTTTTTTCTCGTTATGGTCTCATCTTGTTCTTCTGATTTCACCCATGATCTCTCGAATCTTCTTTTGGCCTAACCAAAGGCCTTGAAGAGATTGAGCTTCACTTTCAGCGACGAGAGTTTTTTCGCTATTTAGGGGCTGTCTTCGTCTCAAATATCAAAAAAAGTGTTCAAGATATAACCATTTTTATTATATTATAATGCATTATAGAAAAAAATAGATTCCTTAGAAATACTGAGTGTTTTAAAATGATTGATGTTTTTGAAATTACTAATAAAATTAGTTATGTACAACGTTTATTAGTTTGTACCTCAAACCTACAATATTAGAAAACAATTTTATTGAGAAATTCACAGAACACCCTATATAATTTGAATTGATGTATAAAGCTCTCTCTTTATTTACCGATTGAGTAAAAAATTGACATAAGAAGTAATGTCACGTATTTTAACCTGTCGGTTTATTATTATTGCATCACGTATACCCGTAGAACATACATGTCAAAGTGACAATTAGTTTTTGTATTTTTGCAGATACACAGACAAGATGATGTGAAACCCCTCCAAGACGAAAACAAAAATAAAATAATAAGAGTTATCTTTATCAAGCACAAATTCAAATAACCCAAAAAACATTTATTTTATTAGAAAAGAAGAAGTGACAAATGTTGATACATATTTTTAAATATATGATTAGCTTGTAGTAGTTATACGAAAAACTTGATATTCTTCCCTATTACATGTTGAAAGAGGAAAGGATGTCCGCTCTTCAAAACACCGTTAACAATTCCAGTAGTATCAGCGAGTTCTACAATGGAAAGACTCTATTCATCACGGGGTGTACTGGATTTATGGGTAAAGTACTTTTGGAGAAGTTGCTGAGGTCCTGTCCAGGCGTAGCGAAAATATATCTACTAATCAGACCCAAAAAGGGTCAGTTAGCACACGAACGATTGCAACAATTATTACACTCACCGGTAAGTACCAGAAGATTTACTATTTTTAAATTTTTTACCATATTATTTAAGACAATCTCAAGTGGCTGTATTAAGATTTGAAATTTCTTTTCATTGAGTATGGTAGTTAGGAGATTCATTGCAAAGCAGAACTACAACGGACTCGCCCTGGTATATTCCCTCACGAATGGGTATTTCGTCAGTACTAAGGGAGTTTTGACCGATTTGAAGATGTAGGTTCGTTCACCGTGCCTTCATCGTTGTTAAAATGAATCTTACAATATTACGGTTAACTTAGTAAGACCTCCACAAGCCAGGAATGAAGTACACTATCAAACGCTTTCTTGTAATCCACGAAAGCAGTATATTCCGGTGATCTCTCTGTGCTTGCGCAAGTATCACAGAGTCCATGATAAGTTGTTTTGTGTACACTTGGTGATCTCTTCTGCAACCTTTCTATTCGTCATGTTATTTTCCTGGACGTGTCTAGAAATTCTGTTAGTGATTCAAGCTGTAGTATCTTTCCAGTTGTTAGTATTTTGGATTACGCGTTAATCCATTGGTTGTACATTAAAATTTGATGGAATTTTCCGCTGGTTATCGCAGTTTTCGGTCATTCCGAACGCTTATCGTCAATCAAACTAATAGGGCCACATTAGAATTCGCTGCCCAAAATTTTACGGTCTTAAATGATAGTGCATAGTCTCCGTACACAGTCTTTAATTCATCTTTCATGTAGTGTAGTCGTATTGCCGTTCAAAAACAAAAACTCGTTTTAGAGAAATCTTTACGACTCGTTGAGCATTCAAAATGGCTTCAGTTTCTCTCAACGCATGTGCCTATATATTTCTCAACTTTATTGACAAGTGCTGACATCTTCATGTTGAGGTATAAGGCAAAAAAAATTAGCAACTTTGCTAAATCCAACTTCTCTAATTTCGTAAAATCTCGATTGGCTTTCGTATACAGGATACAAAAATTTCTGTTAGAAAAATTTATATCCGATTATGTCCGAAATAGAATTAAATTTGGCAATATCGCTGAAACTTGTGATACTTAAACAAAAACTTAAAATTTCTCTTTAAATGTGATAGTACCGAATGCAACTTAATAACAAAGACATCTGTGAAGATTTATTTTTTTTTTGTATTAAAATTAAGTATCATTCTAATTTAAAAAAATCCTCGCTCGACATATGATACACCACCAGTGTAATACAGAGCTTAAAAATATAATCGTGACACAGTTATCTACTTAGAACTTAACTTTTTATTCTACACATAAACACCTGATTAACGGACCATATTAAAATAATAACTTCGAGTAGTTAAGTAGTTCAAATGTATAGAAATTATTATTAATATACGAAGCATAAACAAAATCGTCTCATTGCACTTGTCTAAGTACCATCTAAATGGATTCGTTTTTATAATTGACGACTCTAACCTATGAATCAGCGTTTCCGTGCACGTTTTAATTATTATAGCGTCCCCTAACCTTTCTTTTTCATATAATAATTCAAATTTAACCCTGATTATCTCGGTACAGCGTGTTTCATATTTTGAAAACGTCCAAACCATTTTATTGAGCTTTCGTGAAACGTACGATATCTTGGTTTTGTAGGATCATCATCATCAATCATTTTTGACATCAGTTGTCATCAGTAGATTTTTTAGATCAGGTAGTTGGAATCATAGAACCAAAATGTACGACTGCGGAGGCGTTCCTGGCCCGGAAAGCGACAAATACGAATATACACGATACACATACACTTGTATGCTAACTAGTCGGTCTCAAATTTGACACGCCTCGCGCATTACGTCACGCTGGAATCGGAATATTTTCTTGGCCATTAATATTAGGTTGAAGTTACTGGATCTTTGTGTGTTGGTGATATTTTTTCGTGTTTAGTGTTTTGTGTTTATGTAGTTATTTATTATTATTATTATTTTCTTTTAAAATTTTGTTCTATTATGAGTTTATAATGACGTCGCTACATTCAAAACTATACTATACGACGATACTAATCGACATACCATAGAAACCGGGAATTAAATACTTTGGTTTTAAAAAGAAGACTTCACGAAGCAGTGTACACAACCCTGTGGTCGAGAGGATAAAATTAATTTATGTAACTAGTTATGAATAGATATTATTCAATAAGCGTAATATTTGCCAAAACGAGCGCCAGCGAGTTTCGCAAATTTCGCTAGTACTGCGGAGTGCGGAGCAAACATAGTAAGCATTTAAAAAAGTGCGGTACATCGCATATTAACTGAAAATTTGGATATGACAAAGCTGTGCATAAGATTGGGGCCGCGTTTGGTCACAATGAAACAAAAACAGCGTCGTGAAGATGTTTCCATCGAGTGTTTGGCAATGTTTCACAGAAATAAAGCCGTTTCATAACTATGGATGAAACGTGGATCCATCCCTTCACACCAAAAACAAAAGAATAATTAAAATAATTGACTGAAAAGAAAGAATCAACTCCAAAAAAGGCAAAGACCGTTCGATTTGCAGGCAAGGTCATGGCGTCGGTTTTTTGTGCTAAGAAGAAACTGTTGGCAGTGGTCAAAATTGATGAATTACAGATTGAATTGCTACATAATGCACCCTATTCGCCAAATTTAACTCCCTTGGAATATTATCTGTTCACAGACTTGAAAAAATGGGTCGGTGGTCAAAGATTTTGGGGAGCTTGACGATTTTTTTGTCTCGTTGTTGGTCCAAGTACTTCTGGAACCATCCTCTTAGAACTGAGCAATCGCTATATTTGATATTTCAAACGATTCTTTCAATGAGACAAACATAGAGTTGGAATATGCATCCATGGTGTTTTTACAATGTCTGGAAGTTTTGAAAATGTAAAAGAACTTCTCTGTAATGATCCGATTTCTTGATCTACAAATAAGCCGAAGCTTTCGAACAACTTCGTTCTGGACTCAACACCCCGTCAAATGATACGAGTATCTGGTAAATATTTGAATTTAAATCGTTTGGTTACCGTTTTAGGGAACAGAAATTTTTATTGTTTATCTGCTTCCAGCGAAATTTCTCAAATAAAATAAACAAGTAAAAATGCTCCATTTAATTGTTTTTTGCAAACACGTAACGGGTGGACGACGTGCTGCTTCAATTTTAAACATAGTGCAAGTAAATACCGATGACCGATTTTGACCCGGAACCGTGTCTTGAATTCAAAGACGTAACCGACCTTGTCCGCTTAACTTTCACCTTACGACTTGGTCAACCGTCCGTTGTCTCAATTACCATGACCGATCTGGAGTGATATTAATTAAGTTCAAAAGGTCACTAGCAATTCAAAATTATTCATATAAAAGAAGATTTTTTTTATTTTTATTCAATATTTCATATTTTAATCTAAATAAGCACAGTAGTTTTATTCTTACTTGGAAGAGTAAAAAATAACAAACGATTCTGCCGCCTTCAGCAGCGTCCCATTTTTTTACACGATAAGTAGTTTGGGTTTTAATGTGAATAATTCTTCATAAGCAACTTTTAATTATAAATTTGAATTAAAAGCATTAAAAAACACATAAAATATTTGTCTGGCCTTTTGGATCGTTCGAATGTCATCTACACAAGTAAAAAATAATTAAGCATCCACATTTTATATAATAAATCTTTACAAAATATTAAATTATTACCAATATATTGATTTGTAGAGCAAGACTTTCCAGAAATGAAATAGTCAAGATTAATTATTATTGACATTAGGCGTGATAGAATAAAATATTAATTTTCTTTTCTTATTACGTATTCAATACAATTTTTTCATACATCATTTGCAGATTATTATACAGTGTGTTTCTAAATTCGACCGACAACGCTCTATAAGAGAGAGAGAGAGAGAGAGATCTCAATAAATGATTCATTTTGATATAGCAATACGGGGCCTAGTCGCCGAGATATAGGGTGTTTAAAATTTTAAAAAATTTGCCATAAATCAAGAACGCATTTAAATTTTTTTTCAAATTTGGTAACCAATATGCTCATTAATAAAATGATATTTTGAGATAAACAAACTTTGGAAAAATTTAACCAGTGGCGCGCTATCAGGGTTAGTTGTCACTTTTATCCGCCCCATTTTTTCAATATCACGTTTTTCAATGATAAAACGATGTAAGTAAGTAAGTGTATTGAAGTAAGCGGCCAACAGTTTGAAAAATTGGGATTATGAATAATTTTTATTTGTTTAGAACTATTTACACTTAATCATTATTCCAAGTTGAATAATTTGCTCCAGTGGCGTAAGAAATAGGAGGATAAAAGTGACAACTAATCCTGACAACGCGCCACTGGTTAAATTTTTCCAAAGTTTGTTTATCTCAAAATATTACTTCATTAAGAAGCATATTGATCACCAAATTTGAAAAAAAAATTCTTGATTTATGGCAAATTTTTGATTTTGATATAAATTTTGAAGGGTACGTATTCCTATATCAAAATGAATCATTTATTGAGATCTCTCTCTTATAGAGCGTTGTCGGTGGATTATAGAAGCATCCTGTATAACTTGACTATCGTCTAAAGTAGATAAACAATTTTATTTACATAGTTTCGCTTTTAATGTACTCTAAACCCTGTAGTATTAAATATACAAGATTACAGTGGCAGTTTTTATACGATATGCCTATGAGCTTTTTTTCACATGCTCGTTTTTCAAACTATAAATTTTCGTAATTTGTGGTAAATTTTTTTTTTGAGCGATTCTTTTTACGAATAATTATGTTTCTGGCTAAATCAACACGGGATTGCGAAAAGTGTTTAGCCTATGGTACAAATCCATCGTAACTGCCAGAATAATTAGAAAATTTGAGCCAATCATCCCATAAATCATTATGTCTACGACTAAACCGAGTAACAAAAACATTTATTCTACTACCGTGCGTAACGTACGTACTATAGACAAACTTTCGAATACGTAAAAAAACGTATTATTAAGGTCACCCTAGTGTAGTGGCAAAAGTTCGAGGCTCACATTTTCGAGGTCCCAGGTTCAAGTCACGCTAAAGCCATTTTATATTTTTCTACTTATATAGTAATAGTTATATTTGGATGGCATTTATACATGCCGAAGAGAAGATTTGACCAATTTAGTAAAACAAATTCGTCTGTTGTTTTGTTCCAATCTTAATTGAAATATTCAAAATATCCATAAAAATAGATTTTATAAGGAAAATTACCATCAAACTTCTTTATTTTGATCAACTTTTCGGTACTAGAAAAAAATATTGTATGCAATTCGTGTGTAAAGGCCATTTTTCGACTCAATAATCCACATAGAAGTAAAATATAAAAATTCTATGATAACAATATTAGAATCTTTTGTTATTTTTTTCCCTTGACAAATTTTTTGCTTCTTCAAGTAAGAATATAAAGACTGTAATACATTTTATTAACTTTTAATTGTTATTTTTATTAATATGATTATGATGATTAATGTTTTTTCCAATATAATTTTTTAAACATCCTGCACGAGTTTAATTTTTTGATAAATTTCACTTTCTTATTAGTTTTTTTTCAACGTTCTATAATAATGTAAGATTAGTATACATTTAAACGTAAATAACCATAAGGAAAAATAACAAACAAATAAGCTCTATCTAAATATAATATTTCGAGATTATAATCTGCACCGTTTGATCTGAAATGAAAGTTACGCAAAATTATTACAAAAATAAAACAGTGTTTTATCGTATCTATAGTTCAAGTGTAAAACACAAATAGTGATCATAGCATTTAATTCGCGAAAATTACGGAGTGGGCGACATCTGTTAATTTTCTATCAAACTACAATAGAGGTGAACAACAAAACCAGAATACGAACAAATTTTGTTGTTTCATAAACAATAAAAAGTGCTGTTTGAAATTTTACTCTAAATATACCTGTTTAAAGTGCTTTTTTAGACGACACCATCTGAAAGTTGTTCGTTCTATATTCATTTACATACCGAATGTTGTGTTTTGTGTGTTCCATGTAGTGAAAGTGACAGTTCCGTACTGCAAAACACTTTCGGGACACTCTGGAGTAGACAACTTTAACTTAACCTTAAATGTGACTTTAGCCATTTCAATGTTGACAGTTGACAGTTTCACATCGATGATTTTGCATAACCTTAAATTTTTAATTCTCTGAAATAATTTGTTTTATCCGATGTTTTGTCTAAATTAATGACTTAATAACAATGAATGATGATGAAAAAGAAAACATCAGCAATGAATCCACGCCACCTAATCTCACCGAAGAAAGCAATGCGGCCGTTCTTAATTCGTTGCCGGATAAATCTCGTGCAAGTTACGAAAAACAGTACGAGCTCTTTATGATGTGGTGTCAGCAGAATAAGGCGAAAACCCAACGGAGTGCTCGCTTATTTTTCAGAAAATCAACAAATATTGAAAACTCATCAATTTCCTGAAGAAACAAAACAAAGGATACACTGCAAAAAAATCAAAAATTTTAACCAGAGAAAATATAATAGAATTCTTGTTACATTCTTTTGCGTCGTCTAAAAAATGTTGTGTACGCCGCGGCTGAAATACTCGTCTGTTACTCGCTTTGCTTCGCTCGTCTCGCAATTTTCAGACTCGTCCAACAAAATAGCACTTTCAGTCCTTGGCATACAAATAACTATTCTGAGATAAAAGCAACCACACATCCACCTCGAAAACAAAAAAAAACGTGGTAAACGTTGTTAAAATCATATTCTAGTATCCAAAAAAAGTATTGTGCTCTTTTTTGGTAGTTTCGTTTAGATATTCGAGTCTCTTCCTCCCGTACTTACATGAACAAATGTAGGGCCACGGAGAAAAACGATCAAAGTCCAATTTTCTGCCAAATTCAGGTTACCACGGGAACCGTTTGATTATTACAAGTAATTTTCAACTGTACTATGATTTAGGCGAGAAAGATCATAGTCACAAAGTTATAACAGTCAAAAGATTGGAACTAACGTGGAATAACGATCATATTAGCTGAGTTTTCTCTCGTTACTGTGTTGTTGGACAGATCTATAACCTCAACCTAACCTCTTTAAATATTTAAATTGCAGGATGTAGAGTGATTTTAGTGAAACATACAGTGTAGATTGGATTTTTGAACAAGGTAATACGCGATAAGAAAGAAGAAGTCAGGAAGAATAAAGGACGTGATGAAAAGGGAAAACGATCAGGGTCTATATTTATTTTTAGTTTTTAAATAATTTAGGTTGAATGTACAAAATGCATTTCATAATTTGTTACAATGTAATAAATAATGTATTACAGCATCAAGACTATGAAAAATTTAATTACCTCCATTTTTAAGGTTTTTATTCGACGTCAAACTTGTTGGAAATTTTTGTTTTCGGGACTGTGATCGTCCTTCCCCGTGGCCCTTCAAATGCATGCCCAATATTTAACTACATAATTCAGATTAATTGTTATCTCATGAGGTTGTGAAGTTGGATCTAACGTCTTTAGAAACAAACTTTTAATAATTTTTGAATTTTCTTCTTTTACTCCACATAATATTGGATATATGTCCTGCTTTAAAAATCACTTCACCTTCTTTTAGTGATCTGCTTATGACTCGAATATATTCCTTGATGTTAAAAAGGGTTACTTCAATTTTCGACATTTTCAAACCGATTTTTAAACACAACTTTTTATTCTAACCACACAAACACGTTTAAGAAATAACGGAAATTGCAAACATAAAGAAAATCACTAAAAATATACAAAAAGACTAAATATCATCAAACACCATTACAGATTGTATTGTTGTTCATTGCTACAGAAGCCAAATTCAGCGCCATCTAGTGTCACGTAACTTCCGATTGAAATCAAATCTCTTAATTCGACTTTGGTTCCGATATTTTTTAATTGGAGGTTAGAACCGGAGAACGAAATAGGCAGCGCGTTGTGTATGTTGTTTATAGGCGCGTTTTCTCTTTATTAGTTACTCTTGTAATTTCGTTTTGTTTCCTTTACGATTGAGTTTCTGATGAAATTTTATTAGAGCAAAAATAAGCGTTATTTGGAATGATGTATCGGCGATTACGGCAAAGAATAAACTTTGTAATAAGTTAATACATTACTTAATAAGTCGTGTGACTAACTAAAAGAAATTTTGCCAAAAATCGATTTAATTCATCAATGTTACACGTGACGCCAAATTTTGAGGTTAAGATTTTTTTCTCGGTAGCTATATATGCGATGCGCATAAATATTTTTGTATTTTATTTTACAAGAATTATTTAAGATAATAAATCGTAGAAGTAATAAATTAATACGACTAAATCCACAATAGTATCAACGTTTGCTCTTCTATTTGCAATTTACTGATTTCGGAGGTTTTTAAAAGTTTGTAGGTAGTAAGAGAAATCGAAATATCAGTCATTTATATTTATGAGGGAATTTGTTATAGCTATTTGACACAATCAGAAAAGAACGACCGTCAGATCTTCAAAAAGTACTACCTATAGAAGGTGACATAACTCAACCGGAATTAAATATAAGCGTAAGCGACAGGGCCGTACTCGAACGAAGCGTCAACATTGTTTTCCACAGTGCGGCCACTGTCAAATTCGACGAGAAGCTCAAATTATCCGTTACAATCAATATGTTGGGCACTCAACGTCTAGTAGAATTGTGTAAACGTATGGATCATCTCGAAGCACTGGTAAGTCGTTATAATGTCGAATTTTGATAATTGGAATGTGCTATATCCATCAAATATATTAAATGATAATTGGAGGTTATATTATCGCGCTATAATCGATTATTTCAAAGCTATTAACATTTAATTATTATTATCAATATTTTAGTACTGTACTATATTTTGTAAGACTATCTGAGTAAATATTATTCAAAATCTTGTGGTATAGTCACGTTTATTTAATAGTTTTGTTTTTAGAAATCAAGTTAATTCATTTAGTTTAGTTTTAATATCTAAAATATATAAAACAGCGTCCTCTAGCATTCACGTTGCTAATTTGATTACTTAGAATTTATATATTTCCTGTATCTGGTTAAAATATCTTTCAAACAATATCAAGTTTAAAAAAATTGGCTGAGTAGAAACCGAATTTACAAACATTTTTTTATATCAAGGTTCCCAGTCTTTCCCACTTTTTATTTGAAGAGATAAACTAATTGTTATAAAATAAATATCATATAAATTCTCGGAGAATTCGATTATCGTATATAAACTGCCATTTATTTGGGTAAATTTTAATAAATTTTGCTTTATTAATTCTACATTTTTCAATATGACCTCAAGTGTTTTTTCCCTGAAGCTATAATATAATTCGTTGCTGAGATATTGCCAACGGTAACCTATTATACGTCTGCTTGCTAGACCTAATTAATATCCATTAATCACTGCTCTCAGATTCTCTCTTGATTTAGTTATATCATATTGATTTGCTACAAAAAATCGGTTTTTAGAAATTTGTCATGTAAAAACACAACTGATTATTGTCAATGTAGTTCTGCACAAATAAAAAAATTAAAAAATAAATTTTCTTATACCAGATTCGAACCCGGGACCTCCAGTTTAAAGACACGGAGCATGAACATTGAGCTATCAACGATATTGAATATGTTTGTCATTTCTTAACGTATTATGTATTTGAAACATATATAAATTTGACTAAAACATGTCAACATTATTGTGTGTTTAGATTTCTCAGTGTTTTAATATTCTATGTTGTAAAACCAACTAAAAATAGATGTAGAAAATGTGATTCTAATAATATAACAAAATTTTCCAACAAAAAATATTAAGTAGTCGTAGATAAAGTATAGTATTCTACTACTAGTTATTATCCACTCGGTGGATGAAGTAAACCTCACCTCGTGAATAATAACCCTCATTATACACTCGTCGATAATATACTATTATTATAACATAGTACCTATATCTATAAATTGATATATTTTTTCTTAAATTAGGTACACGTATCTACAGCGTACTGTAACTGTGACAGAAACGAGGTGAAAGAAACGATTTACCCGCCACCTATCGATCCAGATCATATAGTGACTCTAGTAGAAACTTTGGACGAAGAACTCGTAGATTCTTTTACTTCGAAATTGATAGGCAACCGACCGAATACATATACTTTCACCAAAGCACTGGCGGAATGTTGGTTGCAAAAGAACAAAGGCGATTTACCGATTGTTATTATTAGACCCAGTATAGTATTGAGCAGTATCAAGGAACCACTCAAAGGTTGGGTTGATAACTGGAATGGCCCTACAGGTAACAATGAAGCCATTCAATATTTAATTTCAATCAATTTCTTTGTCCAATTATAAGATTGTAGGACTTTTTCGAATAATATCACAAGATAAAATGCAGATATTGATTCTGGTCACCAATCTTCAAGCAGTACACTAGGTTTCTATACTTTACGTCTCCCTTTCTTTTTAAACTTTAAACATTTCGACTCAGTAATTACTGATTTAAGTTCAAGTCTATTTATAGGTTTCATTGTTCAACCAAATCTTGATGATCTTAGTGATGGCGATGGTTGAGTTGTCTTCTGCAAATGATTAGAAGTGTTTGGTGACTAACTCGTTTCTGACTTAGAAACAGCTGGTGATTGTTCTTGTGATGGAACCTGCGGTATTGCCGATTCATCTGTGTCTCAAATTTCAGAAACTACTGATCTTTTACTGGTAATGTCCGCTTGTGTCTTGTCCAGATGAATGAAGTTTCGACGTATCTTGGTAAACCTACAGGATTTTCTACCAACCCTTCCCGTTGGCGATGACTAGCTTTGTGTCTGACTTTTTCATTAATTTCAAAATTGTATAGACTTAGTGTGATTATTACAGTCGTTTTAGTTTGGCTGTGACTCCTTGCATTATTTTTGGTTTTAGGTGACTGTCTTTTTTATATTTTGGTTTTTCTGGTTGGTTGTATCAATTTTTGGAGTATTTCTCCAGTTTAATAAAAAAATACTACATTTTTTTAATATGTTCTTGGCTACTTAAACTGCCGATCTTCAAAGGAGAAAACAACTACTTTCTGGCTAATGGCTCGACGAATATTTAATTACATCTCCTATGAAGAGCGTGATGACAATCGACTTTTTGTCGATGAAGACAACGTTAAAGAACGTCGCTGTTTGGTGCATGTAGTTAAACATTCCCCAGCGAACGCTAACTGGCGCCTTTCTCATTTCCAACTGCGAACCATCAGTCAGGTAGAAATCTAGCGTAGTCGCCGATAATATATATTTCGATGGTAAATGGTGTATGTAAAATATATCAAAATAAACTATTCCTATTATTCACCTCTGAAATAATTTCGAAATTTAATATTTCGAAAATGTATTCGGCCGTTCTTCAAAGGAGAAAACAACTACTTTCCTGGCTAATACCACGACGAACATTAAATCACAACTCCTCTGAAAAGCGTGATGTGAATCGACCTTATTGTCGATGGCTCTCAGTTGCAAGGAGAGTTTTGGACTTGAGACCCGAACTGAAAACAACATCAAAGAGCGTCGCTATTTGATTCATATAGTTAAACATTCCCAAACGGCAGAATATAGTTTCGAAATATTAAATTTCGAAATTATTTCAGAGGTGAATAGTAGGAATAGTTTATTTTGATAAATTTCACTCACATCATTTACCATCGGAATCTATATTATCGGCAACTACGCTAGGTTCCTATCTGAGTGATGGTGGTTCGCAGTTGGAAATGAGAAAGGCGCCAGTTAGCGTTCGCTGGGGAATGTTTAACTTCATGCACCAAACAGCGACGCTCTTTGACTCATTTCGGGTCATAAGCGCGAATGAGGGTTATTAAATCATTCGGATGAGTTGTAATAACGTCGAAACTGGTCAATGGTGCAAACCCCTCCTTGCAACTGCGAGTCATTCATATCACGCTTTTCAGAGGAGTTGTGATTTAATATTCGTCGAAGTATTAGCCAGGAAAGTAGTTGTTTTCTCCTTTGAAGAACGGCGGAATACATTTTCGAAATATTAAATTTCGAAATTATTTCAGAGGTGAATAGTGGGAATGGTTTATACAGAAGTTTTATATAAACTATTTATTTTTTATCAAACCATGCAAGTACCTCATTAGGACGAATATTTAGTATTTTTTTGGACATTACAGGTATCATAGCGGCTGCAGGTAAGGGATTAATCAGGACAATGTTGTGCGATCCGAATAAAATAGCAGATTTAGTACCAGTAGATATGGTCATCAATTTGATGATTGTATCAGCTTGGAGGATAGGAACCAATTCATACAGTAAAGAAATTCCAATATATAATTGTGTCTCGGGTAAGCAATTTTGATATAATGTGATTAAATTAATTACTCATTTCACGTAAGTATGTTTTAAAAGTCTTTATTAAATTTCAGGCTTAAGGAAACCGATCAAGTGGAAGGAATTCGTGGAGTATTGTTTCAAGTTCAGTAGAAAGCATCCGGTTTCAGATGTTTCGTTTTATCCTCAAGGTACCATCACGTCCTACAAATTCGTTAATAAAATACGACAAATTATTTGGCATTGGATTCCTGCTTACGTTATAGACGCTGCAGTTAAAATATCCGGAGGCAAACCAATGTAAGTACATACTCAAAAAAATACTAAAGCATTTAAAAATAGTTTTATGTGTATAGTAGCATTTTTCGACGAATAAATCGAAAAAATGCCTTTACACACGAATTACATACAATATTTTTTCTACTACCGAAAATTATATCCAAATATATAAGTTTAATGGTAATTTTTACACACTAGTGCGTAAAGTAGGTTTAATTTTTCGTTAGAAGAAATTATAACGCTTTATCGATTACTTATAAAATATATTATTTATTAATTAATATTTTAAACATTTTAATCGAGATTAGAACAAATTAACAACAACGAATTTGTGTTATTAAATTGGTCAACTCTTCGGCATAAATAGAAAAATAAAAAATGGTAACAGGGCGACTCGAACCTGAGACTTCCCGCATGTTGGTGACCTTAATAATACGTTTTTCCACGCAACCGCTTAATGTACGTTTCTGTGAAGTGATACTTTTGCGAATATGGAAGACACCACTGTAGTCCCCGAATTCAATTATTAACAATACTAATATTGAAGTGGCACTTTATCAAGTTATTAAATTTATCAACTCTTCTCTTCGATACGCATAAATGCCACCTAAAAATTATTACTTCTTCTTCTTCTTCTTTAACCGGCGCTACGTTCCTTTGAGAACCAGTGATTTCTCAACAATCGAATTCAAATTTTTTCTGTTCTGAGCGTGTCTCCAACGTCGAACCCCTAGTTGGATCAGGTGCGCCTCAACGTCCTCTAACCAGCAAAGGCGCGGTCTTCCAGGAACTCTGGTTCTGCGCAACTCGTACTACCACTCATTTTACGTGGGATTTACATAAAAAGGGTTGAATTTAACTTCGTTTTGTTTTTTAAAAAAGGTGGTTTCAAACGAAAATCCTTATACAAATATGGTAATTTTCCTTATAAAGTATATTATAGTATATATTTTGAACATTTAAATAAAGATTAGAACAAATTAACAAAACAACAGACGAATTTTTGTCATTAAATTGGTCAACACTTCTCTTCGGCATGTATAAATGCCACCTAAATATAAGTATTACTATATAAGTAGAAAAATGAAAAATGGTATCAGCGCGACTTGAACCTGGGACCTCCCGCATGTGAGCCTCGTACTTAGCCACTTCATTATGGAGACCTTATTAATACGTTTGAAAAAAATCGAATTTTTTTGTTTAATTAATCTATTTAGAATGGGCTAAATATTATATTTTATTTTACAAAGGCATTGGAAGTGTTGAATTTACATATCCTGGTAATTATTTTAAATGTTTCATTGAATATGAATAATAATGAGTTGAAGTTATTATTATAGTTAATTGAAACATTAGTATACCATTAGTGATTCCAGTCTTTATGTATATGCGCCTTTTAATAAATGTATTACGATGATATTTTGTTGCATTCTATAATCAATTTGGCCATAATGGCGGCCTTTTGAAATAAATGCAGTACCACTTGAAATACTTAAATAGCGTATTCACAACGTAGGCCCCCACTTGACGCCAGAGCTCAAAAAACGTTTTTCTTCAAATTGAGTAAAGAATGATGTTCCAAAGTTTGAAAAAATTTTTTTTTTCGCGCTAAATCCATTCATTTTTAAAAAACATCATTAAATAAATGCAACGAAGTTTCATTGTAATAAATTTTCAAAAAGGCGCCTACACAACACATACTCAAAAACTAATTACATCTTCATAAAATTATTCATTATTTTGTATTTATCCTGGCATATCCATTAGGAAATGAAAAAATTAATTAGCCTTGAGCCATCAACGTGGACTTTTATGGAAAAAAGTGATATTCGATGATGTTTGCTGTTTTGCTTTTCAGTTTAATGAGAATACAGGAAAAAATAGAAAAAGCTGCTACCTGCTTAGAATACTTCACTACAAAAGAATGGAAATTTGACGATGAAAATGTACGACAATTAGCAATGACATTAAACGATTCAGATAGAGAAGAATTTTGTTTCGATGTTGCCAGAATAGATTGGGAACAATATTTAGAAAATTACGTTTTAGGAATTAGAAGGTAATCATTTTACGAACAATTAACTATTCAATTTTTCTCATAAAAATTATCATAAGTTTGAACTGACTGTAATTGATCATTAGGCGCTTTATTTCTTGAGATATTTCTCTATTTGTGTTAATTGCTTGTACTTTTGCATTATTCATGACTCATTTTGCAATTTTATATATATAAATTAGTCCTTTATACTAATTTCTTCAGTTATATTATTCATATTTTCCCTATGTTGCTCTATAATATCACAGCATGGATTGTAACAAGACTTGAAGTGCATATAAAGATTTTGAATGTTTGTTATAATTTTGGGCACATAGTAGTTCTTTAAAATGAATTAACATCATAAAATATTTTGATTGAAGATTGGGAACAGTTCAAAATCTAATTACATAAAATAATAATTTTCAATTATTAAAATAAATTCTTCTTTTTCTCAATTTATAAGTAACCAAATGGTAGCAACATAAAGAACCAATATTGTTTTATTTTTTTCTTCCGAGGGTGATTTGATTAACTTTGAGTCGAATAAAAGGTCCATTCTTCAAATATTTTTCTAATAGAAGATTATCAGAAGTTTGAACCAACTATAATTGATCATTAGGCTCCTTATTTCTTGAAATATTTCCCTATTTGTGTTATTTGCTTGTACTCTTGCATTATCAATGACTTATTTTTCAATTTATACTTATTTCTTAAGTTATATTATTTATATTTTCTTGATGTTCTTCTATAATATCACAGCATGGATTTTCCAAGATTGAAAGTGCATATAAAGAAGTGATAATGTCGAAGAAAGGGTCCATTCTGCAAATATTCATTTAAAAAAAGTATACCATAAAAAACTTCAATAATTTAATCCCATAATTGTACAAAGTATTAACAATTAACACACTTTGAAGATGAAACGGTTATGAGGTTATTTTCTCTCGCTGTACTGTTCTTATTTCTTTTGTTATCTCTTTAAGTGACTTAACATTTTCTAGAAAAGTCAATGTTGCAATATTCGAGTCGATTACTCATCATCATCATCATCATCAATCTCTCTTCACCTAGACTATTTTGATCGATCTTGGGCATCTTAAAAATATCCTTTTCAAATCGTCCGTCCATCAGTTCCTGTTTGTTCCATCCCTAGGATTCCTTTTCATCCATCTGACAATCTTGCGATATGACTAGCTAAGTTGAAATGTCACTCCTGGACCTCTCCTTGTCTCATTGAGTTATTCTTATTTAAATTACTATTTTTTGTGTCAATGTTTCCGACCCATAAGTCTTACTTGAAGTCCTAACCACTTTCGTTTGAGACATGTCAGTATATATGACTGAATACATGTCTCAGCTTGCCAAATGCAGCCTTATCCTTCTGTTAAGTTCTCAGGATCAATTGTTTCTTCTCTTCCATATTTCATGTGTCAGATGTAGGATGTAGATACATATAAATAAAACAACATTATCAAGATAAACAGATAAATTCATTAACGTGTTAGATTTTTGTTAATTTGAATTTGAATGTTAAAATGAAATTTAATTTTGATGTCAATTTTTATTTTGTTTAGATTTATATTCAAAGAGGATGTCGCTACGTTACCGAAGGCCAGACAAAACATCTCTAAATTATTTTGGACATACAAAATCTTGAAAGTTGTATCGGTGATGTGTATGTGGTACTTTTTGACTCTCAGATCCGCCTCGTTGAGGCGTTTATGGGGTAACGCTCTCAGGCTTCTCATACATTTAGCAAGGATGCTGCCATTTATATAAAAGAAATACAATTTAAAAATCTATTAGATTAGAAATTATAATATGCTGGTAAACAACTCCAGCTGTGACCAAACATTTTATAAAAGAAAATTGTTTTTAAAAGGGCGAGGAAAATGGAAAATATTAAATATTTCAATGCAACAATCACTTTTAGTGTAAAAAGGCAGATAAAACAAAAGCTTTCATTTTCCTCGTATATATTAGGAAGAGTATGTAGTAGTAGTAGTAGTACAGTGATTGGATTCATTTCGAGTATATTTGAAATAACTCGAAACATAAAACAACTAAATTTATATTGAGACTATTAATTTTTTTATATTATTTTTCTTTCCACAAATCAGTTTCTTTATTAAGAGAAAATCGAATTTGTTTGGTGAAAAATTCAAAACTTTTCCATTAAAATTTCCGTTTCCATTAATACATTATGTAGTAGTTCAAAATTCTCAAGTTTTAATATTTTTTTTCAAAGAATACCAGTGGGTCCAGATCGCGTCACTGAATGTATACAAAAAAATGTGAGTTAAAAAATGATATGATTTTATAATCTGCTGTTGAAAACGATAGAATGTGCTTCCAAATTAGAAGCTTCCTTTAAACGAATCATAACGCACAAAGGTAATTTATTGCCAACCATATCATGATTTGAATAAATTGATTTTTATAGTAAAATTTAAGAACTCTTCATATTTCATGAGATAGTTATGATACAATTAAATACCCTCTTTCGGTTGAACTATCCGTTGTGGTATGTTCCCAACTTTCCCCTTCAGGATTTAGTGTACTTTTTCTTGACCTTATCCTCAGGAATTGAGATCAAGTTTCTCACATTTGGTGGGCTATTTCAACACTTATATACTAATACTATCAGAAATTGTAACATAACATTATTTTCCTATGAAATGAATACTGAAGAAATTTCTTCATGTGTCTTGAATCTACTGATTTTTCTCCTATGTTTGATCTCATTACGTCAAGATTTGAATTCTGATTATTTGAAGGATTCACAGGTCTAAGTTGTAATCAAATTTTCTGTAAATTTCATTATATTCTTCCTCAAAAATGAATACTGCAGAATTATCTTCACATAATGTCTTGAAATTTTTTTTTCTTGTACATTTATCTCATGGATACACTGAACTCAACTTCTGAGATATAGCTCTACATCAAGGGAAATGTCTTTGTGTTGGACTTCGGATTATGGTACAATTTGTTACCAAAAATCGACTCTTCTAGTATAAGAATTTGTTAGGAACATTATAAATATCTGATAAAGCATTTCTCGGTTATTCTTCTTTGTCATCTACCTTCTAAGGTATCTGATTAAGTATTCTTCCAACTAATCTCCCTTGTACCTTTTTAGGTGCCTAATAGAGTATTTCTCCAGCTACTATTCTTTACCTTGCACGCCAGCTACTCTTTTTTACCTTATATTTTTTTAGGTGTCTGGTATAATGTTTCTCCAGTTTATCTTCTTTTTTCTTGTACCTCTATACTCTATTAAATATAATACAGAGGGAATTTTTGTGCATATCTTCAAATAAGCTTCCTTGTACTCGGATGGCAAAAGTTTTTTTTTATATTGTTGTAAGCTTCCAAATTATTTTATGAGATTCGGTTTAGCTGGATAAACCAGTGAGAAAGTAATGTGGACCAAAATTGATGGATTTTGTCTTCTGATTTCAGGGTCACATTTAAAAAAATATATATAAAACCGAACTTTTCATATACACACAAAAAAAACTTGCAACAATGTGATCTTCGAAAGTAACTTGCAGTTTTATAAAAAAATATCGTAAGGTGTAATTTTAGTGATCGCTTGTTTTCCAAAATTTTTATAAATAAAATGTTTGGTCACTGTCTCAGTTTGGTTTTTCGGAACCGTCTAATGATGGGTCTTATTCTGTTGACACAAACATACAAAATATATCGAAATGTATATTATGTTTTATTAATATATTAATCCCCAATATGTAGTTGACATATCAAGTCACTACACTTTAAAAAATGATAATATACCATAAAATATACCAAGAAAGGAGATAGTGCTGGAATTCTTTTTCAAGAGAGGCATGGAAAATAGTCTTTGAAGATTCATTCTTATGCAAAATACTCCTTGGTATAAAATGTGGTAACGAAATCATTTCGATCCTTCTTAACGCTGCAATTAGTCACTAACTTTAGATGTAAATGTAAGCATGTATAAAATTCAAAATTACTGTTTAAATTTTTGAAAACATATGCTGAAAAAATTTTTTTAATTAATCATAGTATGTTATTAACATTAATCGCTCTTAATAATACACATTTCGAAACATTCTGTATGGATAATAATTTATCAAATAATTTTAAAAATGTTTGTGTCGCCTATTTTTAATTTGATAAAAAATATATCAGTTATTTATTCTTAATATTGGTAACGTTGTTAAAAAGTGCTTAGTTTTTTGTTTCTTTGTAAAGGCTAAATAATTTTTTGAAAACAAAAAAGGCTTGTTCAAAAATTATAAATAGCATTGTATATATCATAACACGGGAAGCAGATATATAATATTTAGGACACTTATGAAATGTACTCATTCGGATCCTTAAATTTACTGTTGGCTGGATATTTTTAAAAGTGTTCTTTTATATTTTTCATTTGAGCTGACCTATTTGAATTAGTGACTTTTTTCCATCTGTTTTTCATTATCAGACAATTTTTTTTCTCTAAATGATTAAGGAAGTAAGAAGATAGTTTTTTAAAAAATTTCTATTCAACTCATTGTGAAGTTTGTAGTATTCACATAATCTTGAGGATTGTTGTCATGATGGTATTAAATATATTCTCATTCTAAAAGTGATTATTCTATAATAAAATTGTAGATAATAATAATAATAAATAATCAAACCTAAACTATTTTGAATATCTTCCCCAACAGAAAATGTTAATATCCAGTTTGAATAGTTTAAACTGAAATAAATAATTTTGTAGATATATTGACAAAGCTTTACAGAGAATATTGTCCTGTTAAGGTATTATCTGATTTTTATAAACATTTAGCATCTTAAAACAAATTTTGTATTTTCTTAGAGTAAAAAAGCAGATAAGATTCCTTAATACGGCAATTGCCTGTCTTATATAATTTATATTCTTCTAATTCTGACAAGCTAAGATTTTTCTTGTAAAAACGTTGGGAAACCATATTGGAAGTCATAGGGAAAACGTGCAAATGTTAACAATCCTTTGTTACTGGATTTGACCCCTTAACACTCAAATTTTCAATTTGGTGAATAATGGGAGTCATAGTAACCAATTTAGCAGATAATAACATTCCGTTGTTGCTGGAATTGACCCTCAGCACACAAATTATGTAATTTGGAGAAAATGGGTGTCATAGTAGAAAATTAGAAGATTCTAATAATCAATTCTCACTGGAATTGACCCCTAGCATACAAATTTTCAATTTAGTGAATAATGGGAGTCATAGTAACCAATTTAGCAGTTATTATTAACACTTCAGTGTTACTGGAAGTGACTCCCTAACTCAAGAATTATTGAATTTAGTGAATAATGGGAGTTATAGAAAAAAATTAGCAGTTGTTAACAATTCATTTTTGCTTGAAATGACCCCTTAGCACGCAAATTATGTAATTTGGTGAATAATGGGAGTCATAGTAAAAAATTAGCAGATATTAAGAATCCGTTGTTATTGCAATTGACCCCCTAGCACACATTTTTAATTTAGTGAATGATGGGAGTTATAGTAACCAATTTAGCAGATATTAACAATCTATGGTTACTGGAAGCGACCCACAGCTCACAAATTTTCTAATTTGGTGAATTTCTGTAATAAATTCGTACTTATAAAATTGAAAGCTTACTTTTCAAAAAATTATGTAGTCAGTAAAGATTTTTAGGTTTAGTAAACGAATGTAGATTGAATCGATTAAGAAAAAAAAGAAAACTAAATCGCTCATTCCAGTTATTGTAAGATTTGTGTAATTTTTGTTATTTAGTGCGAATATGGCACACTTTCCATGATATTCGTTTAATTATATTTTAAAAGGTACTTAAATGTGCATGAATATATTTCATTCAGATATATTTTTATTAGTTTTAATATAAAACTACATCGTAATTCAATTTTCATTTTTAAATGATTTTTTCGAAAAATTGTTCATTGAATTATATTCATCACTCAAGCAAATTAACCTTTTAAAACTGCTCATATTTTTTAGGAGAAATGTGTCTAACACTCAAATCTAATGTTCGTTATTTGTTAGTATTTAATTTAAACAGAACATGATTTTTTCATTTTTTGAATTTCGTTTCAAAACTGTTCACATTTATATACTAGTTAATAATATCAAAGTGATTTTAATCCAAAGTCAGCGAAATAAAACACTTAAAAATTCGTATTTATTTAATTATATTTATTAGCTACATGATTAAAAAGTCGAAAAACAGTCTCACAGTATTAATACTATTTTTTTTTCACTTCCAGACATTTTTGGGCTTCTTAACATCAGAAGTAGTATTTAGTTTACCTGTGATGAAAGTAAACTACATTAACATCTTTGTTTATATAATTAATAGCTTTTTGTAACTTACTATGATTCAGTTTGAAAGTGCCAAAAGGTTTTTTTATTATTATTCACTTTTTTAAAAAATATTCACCACTGGTAAACTATTTATTGAATTATTGAATTTCATTTGCAGTTGAAATAAAGGTTTTAATCTATCTTGTGCCCTGTGTTTTCATCAAATTTATTAGGTTCGAAGTACATTTAAATATTATTAAAAATTTACTATTTTTACATTGAACCATTGCACATTTTTCTTAAATACTCTGCCTTTGTACAGATAACTCAGGTTTCTTCAACCGTCCGCAAACAAAATAAGCTGAAATAGATAAAATATAGTTAGGGAATTAAGGGAATTACTTAAAATATTTTTTTTCAATGTGTGGTTTTCAAATAAGAAAGAAATGGAAAAGTAAAAGATGCTCATTACAAGATATGCGTATGTGGTACCCATAGTACACACAATATTTTGTTGAACCCTCAATGAGGTTAGTTAATTTAATAAAAACTTCTAAACTTCTTATTTGAACCTTTTTAGTATTTTTATTGATTGTGAAAAATAAATTTAATCAAATTATGGGTGGATATTTATTCATTACAAAAACAGCGGAAAATTAATGATAATATAAAGAAATTCCACGTCTCCGGGGACTGGTATACCTTAAAAAGAAATGCAAAAGGTTTTTTTGGTAGCTGCACTAGCAGAACTAGTCAGGAAGTGTACACTAAAGCGTTCTAGTATCGCTGTTCTTGGTAGCAGTTCACTGTACTGCTTGCGCTGGGTCTAGAGTCAGTTCAGCCAGTGCAGAGCAATAAATGTAATCTGGAAACGGTGGCACTACATTTTTGTCATCGGACGAAAGTAAAATATCAAAAAGTTTTCCATTATTGTTAATACTACAAGGCCTGAATCACATCAAATACTACAATCAACAATTGCACTCTGCACTATATTGTTGTTTGTATTCGATCGAACTAATTCCAAACACTCATGAACTGACCTGCACTGATCCAGTTCAGATGCAGCTACCAAGAACAAACCTAAAGTTAGTTGTTATTCAGTGGAAACAACATGGTGGATTTTCGTTGCCAGTGCCCTCCATGGTAGGTGGCAGAACTAATCTATTTCATTCTATATCTACTTCATTCTATTTTATTCATTTCTATCCAGTTCCAATTTCGCAGTTTCCTATGTTCACGGTAAAAAAACATCTTAAAACTGAAACACGTTTATTTACAAAATAATGTTTACATATATTTTCGACTAAACCAAGGAAAATTAGTACACATTATTACAATATCACTTTTAAAATAAGAACTAACCAAAATATAGATTTTTCTAACAAACAAATTGAAAAGTGTAATATGTAAATAGATACTAACCAGAAATAAATATTCAATGGAAAATTACAGAAAAGAATACTTAGAATACTATTTAATTTTTCAGTGATTTCCAAATTTCTTCATCTACGGCTATGGTCCCTACCTGGCCTAAAACAAATTCTCTTTAATATAAAATTACAATCTGACTGTATACTAAAGAATATATATTCTCCATTCAAAATTTCAACAAAAAATCATAATTATAAATCAAATTTCTGATAATATCACCTACCTGTATACCGAAATCTGAATGAAATGTGGCGGGAATTCAGAGATTGATGACAAATGACATATTGAGAGTAATGACACATTCTTATTACACTAGCATCACGCTTGTTATGTGGCAGAACTAAATTTATGTTGTCAAGATTTACATACAAGTTGACCTTCTTTTTGATAAGTTCTGTGTGGCTTACCCTAACAAAACAGACAGGGCCGATATGGCCCTAAATGATAGGTGCGTTTTAATTTTTATTATTTGAAATGATTCAAGAAATAGTTTTCAAAGCTTACAGTAATAAGAAAACTAATTAAATTTTGTGAGAGATATCTGTACAAATAACAGGTTACTTTCCCGCAATTGGTATAATTGCTGAAAGTTGTTTTACATAAACAAATAATACATATAAATAATTTTTATGATAAATATAACATGTTAATACATTTTTTAGCATTTTTAATTGTTATCAATATATAATTTAACTACTTCCAATAAAAAATGTTCTAAATACCGAACCTTTTATATCTGCTAAATATGATAAAAATTTATATACTAAACTATAGAAGTTAAAAATATTTAAACTACTTCAAATAAAATATTCAAAATATCATTTTTACTATATGTGTTAGGTAACTCTTTTAAAACTGATCACGCGACAGCTTGCTTTCGATCGAATATAAATCTCAAATTTTTGAAAAAAATTCGTTTAGTTTACAACAGATTTTTTTAAATTATTCAAATATATTTAGTTCAATACTTTACAATTCAATTTCAAAATCTAATTTTTCTTTTTCGAATTACATATACAGTGTGATCTCGATTTTTTATACTGTCAACGTACTGAAATGTGTAATAGTTGACAGCATATGATTTGATCAAGTTTTTAGGTAACACTATATACAGAGTGTCAAACATATACTTTTCTCAGAAGTTACCAATTACAAAAATTCTTTGTATTTATCGACTGTGGGTTTAATACAGGGTGTCCAAATTCTTCAATATCGACATCAACTTTGGAATTTTAAATAGAACATCCTATATTTTATTGCGTTTTTTTATTAAGTGGTAAAAACAAAAGTAACTTTCATAAGATAATTGATTTTCGCTCGGTTTAGGTAATATTTGAATTGTTATTGAAAAATTTATATTTGGAAAATTCCACAAAATAA
Organism: Diorhabda carinulata; assembly: GCF_026250575.1. NCBI lineage: Eukaryota > Metazoa > Arthropoda > Insecta > Coleoptera > Chrysomelidae > Diorhabda > Diorhabda carinulata. Next base: position 18,700,253 of record NC_079472.1, read on the forward strand.
AAATGAGGCTCCCTAATATCATTTGCAAAATAAAGTTTTAAACACAAAGCTCAGGTTACTGGATGTTCCATTTGATATTCCAAAGTTGATGTCAATACTGAAGAATTAGGACACTGTATAATCCAAAAGTCAATAATCTAAAAATTCTTTTAAATTCAAAGAAATTTTGTAATTAAAGTTTTTTGATAACTCTTACAGGTTTCGAAAAAAGTATATGTTTGACATCCTGTACCTTCAATCAACTCACATTTTTATTGGCATTATTTCATTGGAGAAAATTGCTTTCTATTTATTTTAAAATCAAAATATTTAAAGAAAAACTTTCCAATATTTTTTATTTTATAAAAACTGTGACTTTACATGATTTTCAAATACTATAGGCGGGAAAGTACATACCATATAATATTTACTTTTTTATAACAACCTTACAGCTTTTTGTATTATTACTGAACATGTTTTACCAAATATACTAGTCTCTACTACATAGAAAAAACATGCTTTTTTATATATTTATTTTTTGTTTGTATTAATTATAGGAATAAAGAATTAGAGATACGTCATGATTACATAACACAATGTACTTATTAAAATGCCTCGTTATTGGAATCCACTATTTATCTATATTCTGGTAATTCTTATGAAATCTTGAAACACCTGTCCTAGCAACTTTTAGAATAAATCTAACCGACTTTAGTCTTGGCTACAAAGGTAAAAACAAGGTATTACCTCCGATTTCCAAGAACTTGTATCACTTTGCATGAAAATTTGGAATTAAGCTTGACTTACCCTTATTTTCAAAATCTACTTTATGCCGATATGTGCTTATTACGGTTAAGAGTGAAAACTACTCCTTATTGCAAAAAATCAATAAAATTATAAGTAAAAGCATTTAATCAGTGGAGAAATACTTTTAAGGTTTGAACAAAACTTGTTTAATGCTTTAATATAATCCAATAATTCATACCACAAACTCTCTTTGATGTATATTTTAGTGAAATTATAACTACTTGTGGTTTGCTCTTCCTAATATTTTCTTTAGATAAAAACCCCGGCTTTACTTGTTTTGGAACCGTTAAAGTTTTGTGATTTCCTTTTCTATTAGATTTGATGGTTCTATAGGTATAGGTGGTATGGAATACTAGAAGATCTGCTAATTCAACTAATGAATAAAAATTATCAATTGTAAGGCAATAACGTTTGTTTAGTAATAGTTTCATGAGACCCATTTCAACTTACGACGACATTGGTAAATTGACATATTGTTTCCCAATAATTGTTCCTTTTCCATCATATATAAGTGATGACCATATATATCCAGATTTGGATTTGCACAAACAAACTTTTTATCGCAAATCCCAACCTAACCTACCTTTGTACAACGTAAGACTTCCATCAATAGTGATGGGGTGTATATGCTTCTTGGTATTTCCTATGTAGGTAAAAAATACAGGCCTAATTTTTTTGAATTTTGGCTGTGGATGTATAATGGGGTCATATGTTGTGTTATTGCTGATGTGGTCTCATTGGCAATTCCAAAATAATTCACGATGGAGTATAAGTGTTGATATTTTGATGGTTAACTGCAATTCGATTATTTACTTCATATCGGCTCAAATAGTCCTTTATGAAAATTTCGATCTTTTGTTTAGCAGTAACAAAAAACAGTTTTAATAACAACTATTTATCCTACTTATTCAGTACATTGTTAATGTAATCAATTGATTAGTGGATAGTGAAGAAACAGTTTGTTTTTAATTCTACTCGTATCTATTCTGTGTACCATACCATGTAAAATGTTAATTCTGTTTATTTTATAAGAAAGATCGTGGATGTTTAAGCAGAATGACAAATAAATATTGTTTCGAAAATTGTGTTTAAATTCCCTTTCGATATAACCCTCGATCATGGTTAACCTATCATCAGATAGACCTAAAATGATTTAATTAAAATGAAGGATCCAAAGTTTTACGGTATAATATACAGCAAAGAAGATCCAAATAAAGTAAAAATTAGGAAATGTCTGATTTTTAGAAATAAGGAAAAAAAACAGGGAATTAAACTAAGTTATAAATAAATTGATGAAAGTATACCAGAGGATGGATGAAAGATTTAACCAATAATCAAGGAAAATTTAAAAAATATTACAAAGAATATGTAAGAAGGAAATATCATAAAATATCACCATCATTCCAAATTCACTTGTTGAGTGTTGATATTAGGACCAATATGTCCTGGCATGGTCACATGGCAGATTTAGCCAAGGCATCTTCACAGAAACTTGGAGTTTTCTTTAAGACCAAAAAGCTATATATTCCTCATCAGCTTCTATAGCTCTACAAGGCCCAGATTCGTTCATCTTTGGAATATTGCTCGTTCATTTGGAGCTCGGTTCCCAAGCATACCCTAAGGATGCTCGACTCAATTCAGAAGAGAGCAATTCGACTTATAGACGATTCAGATTTGACCAATAACATGGACAGCTTAAAGCATAGAAAAAAAGTTGTCGACCAGACTCTATTTCACCAATCCTACCAAGGCAAATGCTCTTCCCAGTCATAATCCCACCTACAGCAGTTTTTGCAAGACCTACTCGACGGGTAGACGTGGCTCATTAAAACCAAGTTCACCTGCAGACATCCAGAACGTCGATTTATTGAAACTCCTTCCATTGGAGAAGTGCAAGCCTGTAGAATTGGCTAACAAGTCTCGTTTTTCTCGAGCACAACAACCTGCAGAAGTTCAAGCTCAAAATCCACAGACATCTTCATACGGCAGGCACCACTTGAACTATAAAAAAATTTTTAACAGCACAAAAAGAAGAATCAGCATTCATTTTTATGAAAAATTAAGCAGATAGGTGAATGTAAGCAGGCATTATATAAATCAAAAACAATTATTCAAATAAATATAAGTAAAAATAATTAGGTAAAAATTTTTTTTAAAGATATAAAAGTCAAGTTTTCTACATCAATAAACATTCATATTCAAGCAATTTTTCGTACATCAGACAAAACAATTACATAAAATATTTTCATATATAAATCAATGTATAATAAACGTCGTTAAAAAATTATACCTACAACACCACAGTTAAAAACTAGTACATAAATAATTTTTTTTAAACTACCTATAACTATTGTACTTTTGTAATAAGGTTTTAATTTCAGTATCATCCTTATCGTCCTGAAACAAAAATATTTAGTTGAGTATCTAATTATATCAACACCAATTAAATCCTATTTATTTGGATATATTTCAAACAAGATAGAACAAAAAATGGAACGAATATTGTTGTTTTCTGATTATGATAAATCAAGGTTTTTGTAATTAATGAAAATATTTAAATAAGTACAAAAAATTATAATCAAGACCTAAATTATCTCAACAGCCAATGAAATACAACTTTTTTGTAACATAAACTCCTAAATTTTCCACATTTTTCGATTAAAAAAGTGAAAGATACTTACCAATCCATCTCTAGCACATTTACTTGCTTTTTCTAACCAATCGACAGCCTCTTTATAATCCTCCATTTTTATTTTACACTTAGCAATCATTAATTTATTCGATTTCCAATCATAATTTAAATGCTTCTCAGCTTCTATAAAATATTTCAAAGCTTCTGGATAAGTGGAATTTGGTGGTACTCCAAATAAAGCTGTTGCAGCTTTACGTTCAAACCTTAAAAATATACAAATATTAAACAAAAAAATCATCGACATTAAATATAAAGAATCATTTAAAAAAAAACATTATATACCATGATAAACTAGCTGCTTCATAATTGAATTGTCCCATCATATGATGCAAAGTTCCATCAGATGGGTTCAATGCTAAAGCTCTTTCAACATGTTTCTTGAATAAAAATCCATCACTTATTTTCTCAGAAATCGATCCAAACTCCGATCTATTGCCGAGTAAAATCGCATACCATTTGTGAGTATTGGCTTCATCTTCTTTCAATTTTAAAGCTGCCTCACAAGCTTCAATTCCTTTAATACCAACAATTTTTTCATTATAAAATATGGAAATTGACAATAATTAACATTTATAATATCAACAGAATAAAATAATCATTAGTATTACCTTTTGTTACATGTTCCTTAATCATATCTTTATCTTCAATAAGATCTGCTAGTTTTTTATGAGCTTTTCCTATTCTCCACAATAACTGACAATTTTCTGGATGTTCTATGCATAAATCCGTGAGTTTATTCAGAGATTCTTCTATATCTCTCAAAATTCCACTATCTAATTGTGTATCTATAGCATCAAGACTCTAAAGAAATACAAGAAAATAAATTTTTAATGAATTAATAATGATTGGAATAACAACTTACATCTTCTAAAGTATTGGTATTATTTGCGTTTTCATCGTCACTTAAATCGTAGAACTCTAAATCAGAACTATCCATATTAGCAGAGCTTAAATATTCATCTGCAGTTGAAGCCGATACAACAGAACTAGCTTTTTTTATTATTCTAGTTTTTTTGGATCTGTTTGACCTTAAATTAAATAAATTCAAGTAGAGCAAAGCTTTCATATTCAAAAAAAGTAAATATCAAAACTAATACTTACTTTTCACTAGTTTTAACTAATAATTGATCTAATTCTCTCCTAACTTGAGACAGTTCTTGATCCAACCGCGCCAAATCTTTAGCCATAGCATGTCGAACTTTATCGTGTCTATAATGTTCGACAAGAAACATCCCTGCTGCACTAATAACACCCAAAAAAGCGGCCCCTAAGAAAGCGTTTAAATTATTCGATAAAGGCATGTTTACTTAATATTCCGATCACACTTTAGAGGTTATATTTATCTATATAAACATTTTGAATAAGGTAGATAAATATTATATTGAATAGGAGAATATTATTCAATAATTAATCTTTGAACTTTGAACTATTTATACTCGTTTTTAAGGTTATGTTTGAATTAAAACAAATTCTTCAACATTTGACAATGACTATTATGACATTTTGAACTGATTTCAAATATTTTGATAAAATAACGAAAGACAAAGAGGTGTATTAATTAATTTTTCAAACTTCCCATGACAAACTGTTCGACAGTAAAATAAAACGAATTTTTCTTGCAGAAACAGTCTAAAAATTATAATTCAATGAAAAATAGGTCACATTATATTATGCGCAGGTTTCTATTAGCAAGCTCTTAAAAATCAGATTCGGCTTAGCAAAAGGCAACTTGAAAATAATTTTCACAATAGAAACAAAAATGTTATACTGACACACATCATCTCGTGATTTAAAGTTATTCCAAAAATAAATTTAGGTTTTGTTCACTAGTATACTTTGAATCATATAAATTATACTCATATCAAACAGCATTTATAGCACAGTCTATTCGTACATCATATTCAAATCAGTGAAAATATTCGAAGTCCAGATCTGACTTTTCCTACCAAAACTTATATTTGTTGGTATGTTGTCATGCTTGGTACTTTTTTAGTAATCTCTATGAAACCTAATAATTTACCACTCAATTTTTCGTCAAATATAATTGTGGATAGTTGACTGTTCGTTTACTCAAACATCATCTGATATAACTTATCTTGCATGAAAGTTGTAAGTGTTAATAATCAGAATAAATTTAAATATTGGTGCAATAATTCTGATCAGGAATTTATGTATGGCAACACCGTATTTCATAATATGAAAAGCTGGGACAACAACAAATACAATTTTCAGTCAAAGAATACAAGAAAACATTTTCGAATTTAATAAAACCATGCTAGAACTTACTTTCAGATTTATTTTTATTGAAAATAATAACTGCGTACGCCATAAGTAACTTTTTCATTGTTTTCATGATAGACACTCCATGTAAATTACAACTTAGTTTGAAGAAATATGTTACTGTATAAAATAATAAAGAAACTGCTGATTCAAGTTTTGTTGGTGGGGCATCAATGATTTTGAATAACCTAGATACACCTAATCACAAAACAAGTTGATTCCTTTAAGTAACAATTTGTTCATTATTGAATATTTTTATAAATATATTTATCAAATTAATTGTATGATCATAAGTATGAAAATTAATAAATGTTAAGTATGGAGGCTAGAGGTAAGAAAAATCTATGTCTACCCAAGCAGCACAGTGTCGTTATAATGACGTCAATTATTGGACATTATTAGTCGGCGACGTCGTAGACCAATAAGCGACGTCCATATGACGTGACATTTTAGATGTCATTTTGACGTCGTCTAGAGACGTCTTTCGTACGTTTGTTTTCGGTCGTTTTAAGTGCTTTTTAATCAACTATAAAAAAAATTAGAACGAAAGTTTATTACAAAAACTAAGCCCTATACGTGCTTTATAAAAAATTGTACATTTTAAATTGTTGTTTACCTAAAATTTGGATATAAATATAAATTCATTAATTAGCAATGAAAATACTAAACTGACGTTTTAAGTGGAAATGCAATTTGAATTTAAAGATGAAGTGAGAATGTTGTAATTAACAATTATTTAACTATTTTATTAGTAGGAAACAATTATTTTTAGCATCGATTCCTGTCGAGGCTGTCGACCAAGATTTAATTTTGGCGCGATTTTAATCGAAATGCCACGATACGATACGAGACGTGCAGGCGCATGCGTGCTGGACTGCTGGTGTGAACGCGTGTGCGCGTAATGGCGGACGGCAGCAAAAAGTTGTTTGGCGGTTTGGTGGGTGTTCTGTACCACTTAATATGTATTTTACAATTTAAATTATGTGATTCCAGTCGGCATATCTATCGACTTTTGGAGGGAGAGATTTTACTGGACATACAAACCGCATTTTAAATTTTTTGTTCATTTATTCTCTTGCAACTAATTGGAATTTTTGTGGCAAACGAGGTGAGAAAAAGGCTTTTAAAAACTTAAACGTAAAGGATGTGATTATTGGTAAGTGTTTTCACTTGTAGGTGCATACTTATTATTAATCTGAAACAACATTTTTAGGTGCTGTAAGAAAAAGCTCCCCTCTAGTCAGTCAGAAAGAAATAGAAGATACCATCAAGGTGTGGTTGAAACATGCACCAGAGAAATTGAAAAAGCAGCAGCATGGCAACCCGTAAGAAAAAAAGTGTTGTTAGTCAAAGACAACTCTACAGAAGGATGGCAGAAGCAAATTTAGCACCTGTGAGTCAGAATTGTTATAATACATCTTTAATAGTTAATAATGATTCCAATGAATCATCAAATTCCGTTTTTTTTTGCTGGTTCAATGTGTGAAAGTGAAAATGACACCTGTTCCTCAAGAGATTTAGATTTTAATGTAAACTCGCCTAATGAAAATTTGCTCTTCAATGATGCGACGTTATACAACCATTTGACTTCCTATTCCAGTAACGTGCCCCCTAACGATTTATTTTCTAATGAACCGCCGCCTAGCGATTTGCATTCGAAATTGTCAAACTGGGCAGCTTCAAGGTACGTTCGACGTACAGTAGTTACTCATCTCTTGCATTATCTCCACCATTTAAAATCGTTAGTTCAGTCTCCGAATAAACCGTTACAACAGATTAATAGACGCTTAAAAGAAATTGAAATGACAGTGTACGAAAAACATGACTCTACTTCACCTGATGATGAACACTTCTGTAAATGTGAATTGTCCCATTTCTTAGGACCAACGCCAAATTTCTCTTGCAAGCAGTATAAAAAGCTTCATTATAAAGATTTTATTTTTTCTATTGCATCATATTCAGAAGCAAATTGTTTTTGTCTTACCTTAGAAGGACTGGTTTTCAAAATAGAAAATGTAGTGGATAATAATGGAGCAGTTTTTATATTAGGTAGGAGGTTTCAGGATTACCGTTCATTTTACAAATACCCTGTCGACTCAAAAGAATTTATCCAAAATTTATCAGAGTATATCGAGTTATTGCACTGCCACAAAGTTTTTTCGAAATGTATTGTTTTTCCTTTCAAGCAGGAATGGTTGTCATTTTCATTATTGCATCATTAGTAATTCCTTATTTCAACTTTTATGTTCTATAAGTGTAATAGTATGTAGTTTTTTAAGATTTTGTAATAAACGTATTAATTTGAACGCATTTTTTTATATTTTTGATCCTACTTATACGTCATTTGTCAAAAGTAAGTACGTCATTTTGACGTCTCACCAGCCGGACTAGGTACGTCATTAGTTGACGTCTGTAGGATGTGACATTAACCCGTCATAATCACGTCATTTTAGACGTCTTTTTAGACGTCCCCATTGGTCGCCAATGGCCTATAATTGACGTCATAGTAACGACACTGTGCTGCTTGGGTAATGAAGCATTAGCATCGGGGTAAATTTTATAATTCTTTTTTGTTTATATTTACTACATTATTTTGTCGTTTAAATTTTCAATAATAACTATGATATTAATTTTTTAACTCGGCATACTTCAATTCATCTCATACTCTCTGTCTACACCAGCGCAGGAACATTTTTGAACTGTTATTTGACATTTGCTCAATTTTCCTTCTATACGAGATTCCTTGTCCTTAAGTATACCGTTCATAATTTTTAGATAAAAGAAGAATCATCGGTATATAATCACTAACATATGAGTAAAACTCCTTATATTCCGCTTTTATTAACAGTAGAAAAGTATACTCACAATATATACCTACACTTGTCTCTTAAGTATAGATACACGTCCTATACAGTAATTTTCCAAACGAATTTTTACTGGCATTCAGATATATTCAATGAATACGGTTTTTTTCTAAAGCATCTAATGTCTTATATTTATTTAAAATTAATTCACAGTACGTTTATATTCAGATTTAATATATTTAAGAATATATGTTACGGAAATATTGAATATACTGTACATATATATCGTAACTCCCTTATCTGAACTGTCTACTTTGTTGAAAAAAGTGACGTGAAACTATTTCATGGAAATCAACAGTGACATCTGTTTTTTACTAAAAAAGTATAATAAAATATTTGTTACGCGCACGTCAAAGTACTAATAGCCAAGATTATATTTATTTTGTGTGTCTGTTGGGTATGACGTCAAAGTATAAGTAAATTTGATGGAGCGTATATTGTAAAGAAAGACATGAGTAATAAGATCTATCTCAATTAAAATATAATTTTTGTCTGGCTCTCATTTCAGGGATAATATTGTTAGGATTAAAAGTAATATAAACGGTTTATGAAATATAGAAATTATACTACCTTTTGATAAGGATTTAGAATAATCGATCAATTACCATTAAGGTATTTATACTTTACTGTTAATTAATTTATTGCATCGATATTGTATAGTAAATTAATTAATTTTTTTTAAGAAAAATAAGTATACAGTACGATGACATGAAAAATTAACTGGTAATTTTGGATTTTAACGTTCAATTATAATTATACAAAAAACAATCTTCAAGCGTTAAATCTCTACTATTTAGACGATTAAACTAACGCTGTGCCATTCACTCATTAAATGTGCCTTCACATATTTTGCCACGGCTGCTATTTATTATAAAAACGTACTGCGCCGTAAATAAACAAAGAGAAATTGATTAATAGAAAGTAAAGCTAGGCTATAGTTGACTAAATTTGAAAACTGGGTCAATTATATTATTTAATATCTATTTTATTCCAAAAAAACTATGTTTTAAAGAAAAAGCTAAATTTGCATTCCGTATTTTGTATTTAAAAATAACAATTTAGATTTCCATCAAAAACGCTGAGTAGTGTCATGGCGTCTTGAATGACGTCACGGCACGCAAAATAAAACTGTGTCAAGTGTCAACGGTTTTCTAAAAATGAATCATTCGTTTAGCAAGTAGTGTCTCAGAGTAAAAGTGCAACCATAAAAACGCCAAACAAATTATTTACATATGTTCTAACCAATCAACCCACACGGGAAAATTGGTTAACATTTGCTAGTAGTTGTGACGCTCATATTTTAAGAATATCAATAGAAGAATGTATTATTGTGTAGATCATTTCGATGTTAGTACAACACACAATATTATCTACCTAGATAATGTAAATGTAAAATAAAACTAATGTGTTTTGTCCAAGAATATTAACATACTAAATGCGAAAAACGTCAAACAATTCGGTGTAACCTGATGTATGAAAACGTCAACAACAAAAATGATGTTTTGCTTGACGTGACGTAACGCTTTCTGATTGGTGTTCGCAGTCTCGGGGCTTAACGGTTTTTTATCGAATTTATATACTAAAACTATTGATAATCATTAATTTTTATGAGAAATAGATAGTTTTTTTCTTATGTACGTCTATTCATTTATAATTAGAAACTATAAGCCATATTATTGTTGTTTCATAGAATTAGAGAGACAAATTGAAAGGGCGTAGGAATTTTCATATTTGAAAACTGACATTACTTATGAATAGCGTTGCCAGGCGTCCGGATAAAGCCGGACATAGGTAGGCTTTTTTATATCGTGTCCGGCCATAATAAGCGGTGTCCAGCTTGTCCGGCTTTTTACATTTCGAAAACGACTGTGGCCGAGCACGGGCGACGAGAGTCGGTAACTCACGTAGAATACGTACAGAAGAACTCAAAAGTATTAGCTTAGAATTGAATACCTATTCATTTTAAACAAATACTTTATCGTTTAGAGACGCGCTGGCTCCCAAGTCGTATTTCCTAAAAAAGTAAAAGAAAAATAAAAATTTGAGAGAATTTTTTGAAAAAGACTTTAACAAAGGCTATTAGTGTGCTAAAACTACATTAAAGATACAGATAAAGTTGATGTTTCTGTAAATGAAGTTTTGGAAAACTCTTCTAAGATAATGAATAACATAAATGCAAGAATTGAACAAGACTTTTGCCTACCTATTAGGTTTAGCGACCTAGAAATCCTGGCAGAGCTGGGATTGTGATGGGTTTGTTTTGTTCCATGTCATCGACCATTTGATTGTTGAACAGGCTGACCAGGTCACAGGAAAAGCGCAGAAAATCTGTAGGACCGACTATCGGTGAGGTGAGGCTTGGAAACGGATTTCACCATATGGCGATGTGGGAATTATCGATGAAGCTTGAATTTCTGCCGCATGAGGTGCAAACGGACGCCACGGTCAAATTGTGAAATCGTTCATCAGCTAAAAATGGCCGTCGACAAGGATTAATACAGCCGCCGCTGTATGGTGCTTTCAAGCCTTGAATGTTTCAGCGTGTACACACAAAGAAACACAAGAAAATCACCCCGGCAGCCCCGTAAAGGAAAAATTTTACTTTCTTAAAACACTTGAAATTCGTCTATTGCCCCCCAAAAAAATCAAAACGATCTTTTCTGTCGCCTTGTTTGATTGAAATTTTCTACATTTTTTTTTCATTCTAAACAAATTTTTATTGTATTGAATTCTAATCTACGTTATAAATATCTAGCTAAAAATTTGTATTGGGAAATTATTTTATTACCAATATAGTTTAATACTATAGATTAAAAGAAAGTATGTATATAGATTAGAAAAATAATATTTCATTTCGTACCATAAAAGAAAAATAAAAATTGAAAGATATTCCAGTTTCATCACGGAGTTATCTTCAATAACAACCATGTTTTTGGTACTATTAACTGTTCTAACAGTAAATACTGTGATTGGTAAGAAAATTATTATTTTTAGAGTTCACTGTATACTACCAGTTTATTTGACCTTAAAGGGAACTGTTATTAAGTGGACTGTTAACATTTTTTTTTTCTTTCAACTACCATCAAACAATTTGATTAAAACAAAGTATGCTATCTTTGAAGTATAAAACGAAACTAAATTCTTGAAATTTATTCGTAACAGTATGCAGCGTCGTCAGTGGCGGACTAACAGGGGAACGGAAAGGGCGGCCGATCTTGGTGGGTCTCAAATGCCTTCCCTGATCAAATCCTAAACATGACTTTAAAAATGTGCTTAGTACCATCGAAGTTTTAAAATAAATGAAAGACCCACAAGAAGCGCACTTTTGAAGACGATCAAATGAGTTATAATGTCTCAGTCCTTCTCAGGACGTAGTGCAATAAAAAGAAACCAAAATTATGCCTTCGTGTGGTTTCCCCTTGGGTAAAAACACAACAAAAAAGTTTAGGACATACGTCGGTCAATGTATGAATGAATAGACCGATTTATACAAGAATTGTCGTCACGATATAGGTCATGAAACAAATTAATAATATTTTCCAAATTATTGAAACAAAGGTCATGCTAGAAGCTTCAGATGAAGCTCTGGCTATAGCAGTTGACAATCTGATACAAATTTATGGTAAATTTGACAAGGAGCAAGTTTTCCAATAAATAAAAAGGTACCGCAAGCATGTAAAAGTCACCGATACGAGTATGGACGTTGCTGCCAAATAGAGAGCCCAAGAAATCCTACAATTTATAATAAAATGGGACTTCAGTGATAGTTACCCTGTATATCGCTTATACTTCAACACTTTTTGACCATTTTCAAGACCATTGATCAAGAACGACTGGCTAATCTAGACCTGCTCTCAATAGAAAGAAAAATTTCAAAAGAAATCGATTTCACTGAAGTTATTGAAGAGTTCAGTAAATTGAAGGTACGAAAACACATATAACACGTTACAAAAAATACAAAAAACTAAATTTGATTTATTTCATCTATTTTTTGTTTGTCGATCGATATCAATTTCATATTGTAGATATACGAGGATATATTGAAAAATTCTTAGCCTACTATAGAACCAAACAAAATTTCAATGTCAAAATATTTTATTACTCAACATACTCAACTCCTCTTAATTTATCACAGTGAACCTGCAACGTCTCTATACCTTTAAAAAAAAATGTTTCTTCTTGCTCTGCAAACCAGACCTCCATAGCTTTTATTACCTCTTCGTTGGAACAAAATTTAGGACCTTTTAAACTTTTATTTAGTGGAGGAAAGAGATAATAGTCAGACGGAGCCAAATCTGGTGAATAAGGGGGCTGTTCTAGTGATTCAAAGCCTAAATCTCCAGTTATTGTTCTACCCTTATCCAAAAAATAAATCTTAATTACTCCATGGCAATCCCAAAAAACTGAAGCAAGAGCTTTTCCAGCAGATTTTTGGATACGAAATTTCTTAGGTCTTGGAGAACCAGAGTGTCGCCATTCCATCGATTGTTGCTTTGTTTCCGGATCGTAGAAATGTACCCAAGTTTCATCCATAGTATCAATTCGGTTTAAGAAGTATACATCGTTTTCAGATCGAGCACAGATAGAACGCGATGCTTCTAATCTTGTTCGCTTTTGGTGAACATTCAAACATTCGAGGATCCACTTTCCAGCAATTTCCCTCATGTCCAAATTGACATGAACTATATGATGAACGAGTTTAATAAAATCATGTCATGAACTGCATCGATATTTTCGGGGCCTGACACAGAAACTGGCCTTCCCGATCGGTCATCATCTTCAATGGAAAATTTACCTCTTTTGAGGCTTGCAGTCCAATTTATCACGGTCGCATACGAAGGACATTGATCACCAAGGATATTAAGCATATCTTCGTAAATCTGCTTACCTCTTAACCCTTTTAAATACAGGTAGTACTTTATGATTGCTCGATACTCCAATTTTTCGATTTTCACAATTTCGGTGGACATATTTTTTCTTTTAATTTATTGCGTAACTCTGGTTTACTTTTTTGACGTCAAACTTCACACTGACACTTATGTGAATTAAATAAAAAGCTTGTAAAACTACATTTTTTAAAGCTGGGGGGCCTCATTCAACTCTGCCGACCCGAACCTCTGACGGGCTTAATCCGCTACTGAGCGTCGGATAAAGTAGTGGGCCCTGGGGCTAATTTATGTAATATATTATTTTCAAATTAAATAAACTTCTTTCTCGACTTTGTCGTGGCAAAATTTTCTCAACAAAATTCATATTCTGTAACAACCCATTTTCAATGCACAGCCTTGTTAATGTCGACAATCGCTCATCCAACATAGTACAGCGATGTACCAACATTTTTTATCCTCTTCAAAACTGACAACGACCTTTCTACTTCAAAATTCGCTATAGGTATCGTCACGAGCAATCGGTATATATACATTCGGAAAAGTTTCGATCATAACTGATTCAACGATCCAATTAAGCATTTTCAATGGTATTGATAAATTATTTGTATTATTAATCAATTCGGGTTGAAGTTTGATAAGAGGAATGAATTGCTGTAATTCAGACAATAATTCAAGTTGTAGATCGAATATATTTCTACTAGAGATTTTATTCGCACTTTCAATTCATTATTTACATTTTGAATAATTCGCTGATGTAGCCGTTTTAGCTACAAACGACGACCCGCTGACATCTACTGAAGATTTACAAAATCATATTGAGCCGCTTAATGATGGCGAACTAAGATCAACCCAGACTTCAACATACGTCAGAATAAATGCCCTCCAGAAACTATGAACAACATACGAATACCCGTAGCAACTGAAACCAAATACCTCGACCATCATCTAGATCAGCGATTTACCTGGAAAAAACACATTGAGGCTAAAGGAAAACAACTAGATATCAATGCTCGTGAAATGTACTTGTCAATAACCAACAAATTGCTGATATACAAATCAATCTTAAAGCCGATATTTGGCACCCAGGGCAATGCCATTGGTCAGATTCGAAATCAAAACCAATCACAGTTCGAGTGCCAAATGTGCATACAGAATTTAAATCGCTGCTAAACGCGCGTATGGAATGTCACAGACGCGATGGCGTTGCTGTTTATTTTTGTGAGTATTTAAGTATTTAGACATCTTAAGTAGCAAATTCAATTTTCAGTCTTAGTTTCTGTTTATCGTTATTTCGGTAAGATGGCTGCCGTCGACAATGTAACAAATTTATCACCTCGATTTAAATATTTTGAAATAGATTAAGGAAAGTATAGGGCCTAACCTAACCTAACCTAATCTAACCATATTGGCGGGTTTTTGGTGGCATTTCAGGTGGCCTAACAGCGGCAAACTGTGACGACATTTCATACGCGCGTTTGGCACCGATTTACATTCTGTATACACATTTCGCATTCTGTGATTGGTTTTGAATTCGAATCTGACCGATGGCATTGCCCTGGGGATGCGCTAAACCTACCGCGATCAACATAATACAAATGTTTCAATCCAAAACAATAAGAAATGCTTCGTGGTATGTCAGTAATCATCCCCTCCACACTGATTTCAACATTCCCTACGTCAAAAATGAGATTCGTAACATACAATCAGCAGATGGCAAACCATGACAACGAGCTAATAGAAGAACTAACGGTCCACGTACGAAAAGACTACGTAGAACTTTGAAAAAAAAATTATTATATTATATTAATATATAGAGTAAACAATCATTGTGTGTGTCCCTAAATCCGACGCTGACAGTAGATATGTATCTTTGATCAAGACACAATTTTTATGAATGTAATTATTTTTTTCAGCTGAACAACCTCAGCGCGCCAATCTCATGATTGTTGGTGGTGAAAGTACAAACATAACTGACCACCCTTGGCAAGTTTCCTTTCAATATCGGTACCAACATTTTTGCAGCGGTTTCTTGATTTCGAGTAGATGGGTGGTAACTGCAGCTCACTGCCTTACCGAAGGATATACGAAAAACATAAACATTCGAGCTGGTAGCGCTCTTAGTAATTCGGGAGGACAAACTTCTTCAGTATCATCATACATAATTCATCCGGATTTCGCCGATGACGAAACATATGATAACGATATTGCTTTATTATATCTAGCTACTGCTATAACTACAAGTACCGCTTCAGCTGCTACGCTTCCCGAGTCTGGCGAGGAAGTTGCAGACAATGTTACTGTTATACTTTCTGGTTGGGGACTTACATCGGAATCGGGATCAGTTTCGACGCAGCTCCTAGAAGTTGAAGTACCTACTGTCAATTCAGAAACGTGCAGGACTATTTATTCGTCAATAAATAACGTTACTGACAATATGTTTTGTGCTGGTTTATTGGGAACCGGCGGCAAAGATACGTGTACTGGTGATTCTGGTGGACCAGTGGAATTAGATGGTACCATTATTGGAATAGTTTCGTGGGGAACTGGATGCGCACGAGCAGAATATCCAGGAGTCTATACTAAAGTTTCGAATTATATAGATTGGATAACAGAAAATACTGGTGTATAACATGTATCCAGTACAAATTGTACTTTATAAATGATTGTTACAGTTACGTCAATATTAATGAAGAATTAAATCTTAATGAATACCGAAGTGTATACTTTTCATATGACATTACTGATAAGCTGGTTGCCTGATTCAACAATTTTAAACAATAATGATAAATAAATAGAAATGAATAATATATATTCTCAACAAATTACCATCAATTTAATATTGTAGCTATCAACTTATCATTTTGAGACATCAAAGGTCAATAAGAAGAAATGTTAAATACGAATGATAGATAAACGAAGAGTAATTGGAATTTTTTATTTATTAGAAACATTCTACCACAATCAGTAACAAAAAAATATATTAAATAGATTTGTTCCAAATTTCTCAACTATTTCCGCAAAGATAAAATATTTTTATTTATGTCGATTTCCCAGTAATTAAATAAAAATAGAAAAACCTGGATGTATAACTAAATTATTTAGACCATACATCTGAGAAAAAGAAGAAAGAAATAATCTATGTTCATATTTATTATTAGCTTCATTCGCGTTAGATAATTGGGACACATTCTACGGTGCATTCTACTAAGAGTTCACGGTACCTGAAATACTCTTGGGCGTTCCAAATAGCGACTACGATCATTGTGGTCGCGGCGAGATGTCACTCATGACGTCATGACTAACGACGACTCTTGTAAAGAGGTGGGTCGAAGGGAGCGTTGAAAGAATTGGTGGAATTTTCAAAACTCAAGCAACTCAGATTACAGCCATGAGAATATATCTCATTACTTGATGCGGTATGGGATATTATAAGTACTTTTGAAGCATTCTTGTGACGCATCAAGAAATATTTTACTGTCGCCGCAGAAGATATTTTGATTTTACTTTAATGAAAATCAGATAAGCATTCCACTAAAAAATTCAATAGCTTACAAATATAACATAACCTATTGAAGCTTTCGCTTTATTTTTTTGTTTTGTCTATGTTATTATCTAGACTACGGGAAAAATCATGGTCGTGAACTTGATTGTCGTGAATGCTTAGTGGAATGCACCCCAAATGTATTCTGAAATTCTTCTGGATGTGTCAAATGCGTATGCTCTGTTCAGGATATGTTTTGAACATACATTTCTCCTCGAACGATTTATGAACATCTAATATTACAATTTGAATTCAAAGTTATCTAGTAAAATAAAATGAATATTATAAACTGCGCCAGACTAAAAATCCTTACCAAAGTCCGAGGATACATTGGACGTACGGAATTACGGAACATGTTTTATTATACATGTTCCGGATATCTACCCCTTACCAATTTATCAAGTATTTTGTGCACGTAACTCATGGACTCGACGCTTATGAGCTTGACACGTGTCAAGTGTCAAATTCTGAAACATATCACAAATTATTTTATTTATTGTAATAAGAATAGATAAGCTTCTTAGGCACTTTCTTCTTCAGTTTGTGTTTAAAGCGCAATTTTGAAGCTCACGAAGCCGAAACATTTAAGTATCTGGTGTTTGAGGGGCAAGGGAAAACGCAACCGTGTTTGACGCACAGATCTCAAAAATGACAACTTGAAACATGCGCACGCATGTGCTCGATTGGGGGCTCAAATTGTGCAATTGGGAAGCAGCTTATAACTAAACAGAAACGATGTCAATACTAAAAAAATCATAAAATGAATGTACCGTTCAACAATTGAGAGTAATTGCATTCATAAAATATAATAGTATTCTACACAATATGACTTTGTTACATTGAATTAAATATTTGGAAGTCGCTTCTAGCTAGAACGTTTTTGTATTTAGTAACTTTGGTGAACAATGAGTTTCAGAGAAGCCATTAAATCGAAAAAAGGGTCTTTAAAACATACGGACACTATAGTTACTACAGTCGATGGCAAGATAATTAAAGAAACTAAAGACAAATCTGAAATAATTGGTGAATGTGTTGGATATATTGTAGACACTAAACCTGATAGAATTCCAGTAAAAATAATAAACAATTTATATTTAGGAGCCCAAGATTGCTGCGAAAAAGAAGTTTTAGACTGTTTTGATATTAGAGTTGTGTTAAGTATAGGAATTGAACCATCAGAGAAGTACCGTAGTATCATTTATAAATATATAGATTGTTTAGATTTACCAGAAACCGAATTAAAAAGTACATTAGATATAGCTATACGATTTATAGATCAACATATAGATTGCAATCAAATATTGGTACACTGTAATGCAGGTGTGAGTAGATCTGCATCTATTGTAATCGGTTATTTAATCTTAAAAAAGGGATTTGATTATGAAGGGGCTTTACAGTTGTGTAGAAAAGTTAGGAGTTGCGTCAAGCCAAATATTGGTTTTGAAAAACAATTGAAAATGTTAAGTAATACCTTATAAAAATAATTGTCTTTCTTTGTTTCTAAGGAATATATTAAGATTAAGATTTCTGTGGCCCCTAAAGTTGACTGTGGTCTCTTATAAGAGCAACCCCTTATGGTATGGGAAAAATAAAGACAAAATTCTATCAACCCTATGTTTTGACATATCTAGAGTCAAAACTAGGTATCCCAAAGTTGGAAAAAAAGAAGAAAACGGAGACCTCAGGTCTTAAACTATCCAAAAGGTTTCTTTCCTATTCCACCAATTGATCTCAAAAAGCCCTTCCATTGAACAATGACGAACTAAAAAAGAGTTATTTGTATGCTTACTGCTGAACTAACATCTGAAGAACATCGGATAAACACCCGGCAACTGTTGTCGTTTCGGTAAGGATCCAAAGGAAACTGCCAAACACCTTTGTGAGTGCAAGGCAATCCATAAACCAAGACCAAGGTACCTTTCATTGAAGCTTTCTAAAGCCTGAGGTGGTAAGCTGCATAGACAACAGACAGGTAGCTCACTTTATATGGTAGTTTTCCTCAGACTGGTGGACACAATAGATCAAAGTGTTAGTGAGGGAGATTCACGACCTTGCGCCCTAGCTCATCTAATCTAATTGCTGCTAAATCTTTTAACCAAAACCACGTGGAACAGCAAGTCTTTAATTTGTTACAAATTAAAAAATAAAATATGAAGAAACTGGCTGTTGATCTGCATCATAAAGGGATAGTTGTGTTCGTTTGATAGATGCCATAGAGAGAAAAATGGGCCAACGGCTTTCTTATCTTGGTGATATTCTAATTGAGGGGGGGAATGCAATGACTTTTTTGTTATCTTAACGTGCAGTGCTAGAAATCGCATTTTGATTGATCACACCTAATTTATCTTGTTGTATAGAATTATAATAATAAAACATATAATTATAAAAACCTTTATTGTGTAACAATCATATAAAATATCTTTAAAAAGTTGGAATGTAGTTATAAACAAAACAATGTGTAAAAAAGTGAGTATAAAAAATATACACATACAAATTTAGATCTAAAAATAATGGACTTATATTAATTCAGATCATTGTAAAAAGCATTTTGAAATTGTATAAAAAGTTTTGTTCAACATATTTACATTTATATTGAATACTACAAAAATATTAGTAGTTCATATGTACTTTGAAGGAAAAAAGTCACTATCATGAAGAAAATAGTCTTTTTATGGTCATACATTGAGCTTTTGACTTAAATGTGAAAGTTCAATTGACATAAGAAAAAAATAAATAAGTGGTAGGAAGATAAATAAAAAATTGTTCACGCTACAAGATTACAACACAAAAAAATGCAAGTGTAAGTCTGTTTAGTTTCTTCATTTATATGGAAAGAATAATCGATTGACGAGATCAAAATTTTACATAAATGCACCTGATTATATTAAAGTCATTTTAATCCAATACTTTAATAAAAAAAATAGAAAAATTTGGCGTTTTATAGAAGTAAACTTTGTACTCGATTTATGTACCCCAATAAAACGATATATGAATTTATACAGATAAACAGAATCGTATTTTTCGTACATTATTTGAGCATATAACATTACTGTTGAGGAATATATTTGTACTAGATTCAATTCCACCGATAAAGAAACAAAATGATTTAAAAAGATTAAATCAATCACACAACAGTTCGACTAGAGCTAATACCTCTTGCTGGTAAAGAATTGCTCTTATTAGGCAATTCTTTGGCGTGGGAATGTGCAACAACGATGCTCAAACATTGGACCCACTCTTCGGCATTTTTTCCATCCTTAGGTTTTAAAATTAAAGTCTGATTTTCCGTGAAAATTTCGAAAGCTTTTGGAATATTTCTAGCGCCCCGTGACACTTTCACTGATCTTATTTGATTTACATCGATTGATTCACCGCCACTCTGAAACATTAATTCATCTAGAAAACATATATTTTTATATTTTTGGATTTTACATTTAATTTTTGATCAATATTCTTCAATAATTCCAGTACATTAATAAGCTTTAGATGATTTTCATTCAAAAATTAACAATACTAATAGAATTATGCAAAGTTAAATATTAAAGAACAATTGGTAGCTAATTTATTAAACATTTTGTAGTCCAAGAGTCATGTAGAGTATTTAATTTAAATGAAAAGAATCTGTACAATTTTATTTCGGAACTTTGATAATACCATATCTAAAAAATATTCATTTTAATCAAGCTACACCTCATTGGTTTCCTTTTAGAGTACTGTATCAGAATACACCTGATAGGTATTCTACTGCATGACATGCGTTTCAATGACCAATTTATCATCTTCAGAGAGTGAAGAGAAGACACTAGTGTTAAGACAATTTAATCGCAAGTGCTGGTGTGGTGGTAGTAGTGATTCCTAGTTCTATGGGGAGAAAGATTAAAACTCAGGTTTATTTGATTCTAGAAAGTGCCTCTTACGCACTATGCAGAATATTCCTTAAACAAGAAACTTTGAAAGTGAGAATCTAACCTCTTTGAAGCTATGGAATTTGGGGGTGAGTGTAACTCTAATAGGGAGGCACAATAGGTCTTAAAGTTACAGTTTAAAAAAGGTCCAACATACGTTTTGATAACCAAGTAAGCCTCTTCAGAGACAAAGGGTAAACTACCTTCAGAGAGTGTAATTGTGTGTGCTGTTGTAGTGAATAGGGCGTTCCGTATTGATACCACCAGTGCTCACATAAATTCGAACTAAGCACCTAATAAAATTAGAGCAGGAATTGAGGGAAGGGAGGAAGATTACACACATAATGTATATCTAACTTCCTAGAAGATGAAACAGATACTAGAGATAATTAGAAGTGTGAAATTTGAAGGTGG
This sequence comes from Diorhabda carinulata, assembly GCF_026250575.1. Classification (NCBI taxonomy): domain Eukaryota; kingdom Metazoa; phylum Arthropoda; class Insecta; order Coleoptera; family Chrysomelidae; genus Diorhabda; species Diorhabda carinulata. Next base: position 18,721,624 of record NC_079472.1, read on the forward strand.
CTCTAATTAGGAAGCACAATAGTTGCAATGCAATTAATATTTAACTTTTTTAAACTTTTGAGATCAATTTCGGTCCAATTTCTACGTCAATACCATATTATTTCCAAGTTATTTAATATTGAATTAGTTTGTTTATTGAAGTCTTGGAAAATTTAATCAACTGTTAGAGTTGTAATTTCAATTTACTTACCGATCCTCTACAACTCAGATGCGCTCCAGACAATGTAAAATACCTAGTTCTCCATCGCCTAAATAACCTCCATTTTCCTTTTTTCTCTTTCAATTGGCCTTCGATTACTGGTCTTGTATCTCCTCTTAGGAACCCAACTGCTTTTTCGGGATGGGCACATAAAAAACATCCCCAAATTACACCACCAATTCCTAAAGAATCTGGAGCTTCAGAAGGTAGTATACTCGAAGGGCATACTTGAAATACGTCGAAATAACCAGAGTGGCGTAATTCGTTAAGGATGGAATCTTGGTCTTTCGCACAAGGAAAAGCACTAGTCACTACCGTTAGGAATGTTTTGTTTTCACATTTCAAAATGTCCCAACAGTGTTTTAACGAAGCTACTTGGGCGTCTCTAGAGCTTAAAGCATGTGAATTACGTGCCTGAAAAAAATCAATTTTTCAAATTATAATTAATTGATATTAAAAATTCTTACCTGTAACGATATGAACATTAAATGTATCCAAATCCGTGGATTACGAGTTCTCATAGTAAAATAGGTTTTAGAATAGAGACAGTGCTGCCCTCGAGCTTGACAAGCGAAATGTAATTTAGCAGACTTTTTCTGTCTCTTTTCTTCAATAGTACATTTAGCCGGTGATGGGATTCTAATAGAAACTTTTTCCATATAACTCTTAATTTTATCGAGATGTTTTTCGCAAAAATGTTGTATGGTATCCCTCATGGGGTACGGTTCGAAAACGCTCATTCTTTGATTAGCCACCGAATTTTGATTTATTAATGTAACACTGGTATTATTCCGACGTGATATTACCGTAGTGGGACCACTGACGTTGACGCTACCTACAACATAACACAATTAAAAGAAATCAAAATAAAGAAGAAAAAAAATATTACTTACCAGATATAGCAACGCTATTCGAGTTCGTGTGATCAATAGCCGGCATTGGTGGTGGGGTATGGACAATACTATTACCTATAGGTATAGTTTGGGCTACAGAACTGCTCACCACGGATACTTGTCCACTGGATATTGGTCCCGTATAACCCGAACTAACGACAACTGCGTTATTGGAATGGAGGGAAGGTGAAGTCAAAACTAAAGGACTACCAGAAATCTGAAATATATCTTTATATTTACTATTCCTTAAAAATTATTTTGAATTGACTTATTACTATTTATACCATTTTTTATTAATCCAATCCTTTGCAGAGGAAATAATCCTATGTCAAATACCACCAACCAACAAACTCTCAAATGCATTACCAACCAACTCAACAATTATTCATTCTTATCACTACCTGTCGTTGTTTATCATCCTTCTTTTCTATCTCTATATCTGCTTATGTTTCTCTTCTGACTATATATCTTCTTTCTCACTTCTTTATCTTATCTTTAGAAATTTCTCTTTGTATACATATGTATCATTCTTTTCTTTATTGTATTAACTTACTCAATAATATCTTTTTCTTATCACTATCTGTCGTTTTTTTTTCTTTATCGTCTTTCTTTACTATTTCTACCTCTACTTTTGTTTTTCTTCTGACAATTCTTTCTTTTCTTTCACTTATTTTATCTTTACACATTTCTCTTTGTATACCTATTCTATTTATCTTTCTTTTCCTTATTCTACCAACTAATTCAATAATCTCTCATTCTTTTCACACTACCTGTCGTGATTTCTTTTTATCGTCTTTCTTTTCTATCTACTTATGTTTCTCTTCAGATAATATCTCTTTTTTTTCTCACTTTTTTTTATCTTTACACATTTCTCTTTGTATACATACTTCTTTCCTCTATTCTATTAACTTAATAATATCCCATCTTATCACTATCTGCTTATCTTTTTCTTTATCGTCTTTCCTTACAATCTCTACCTCTATTTATGTCTCTCTTGTGACTGTAATTCTTTCTTTTATCACTTCTTTATTTTCTCTTCCTCCTCCCATCTTTCTATTTAGATAATTGTTTATCTTTTTTTTCTTTATTCTACTAACCACTCAATAATCTTTCATTCTTATATCTTTCTCTATATAATTTTCATGTTGTATCTCTACATCTATTCCTTTTCTAGCTCATCTTTCTTTTCTCTCGTTATATTTACTTCCTTCACTTTACCCCTCCCCCTTTTTTTCATCTCGATGTATCTTCTTTTCTTATTATTTCCCTCTCACTTATTCTTGTCTACTACTTTCTTCCATCCTTTCTGTCTTCATGTTGCCCCCTTGTTTTTTCTATAAACGTATTTTCCCCCTACCTCTTCCTATTTTTTTTAACATTGATTTTCTATCTATCTATCTATCTCGACCTTTTTATGTACCCTTATTTCTTCTTCCCCTTTCAGTTTTCTTACTTACACCTTTTTTTGTTAGTATCTCTTGCTCATTTGCTCTTCTCTCACTTGATCTTTCATATTTATCTCTCTGTATCCTTTTTCACTTTGTTTTCCCCTTTATCATTCTTCTCCCTTTCTATATTTCTTTATTCCTCTTATCCCCTTATTTTTTCTTTATCAACTTGTATTATATCTACCTATTTTTTCTTTCATCTCTTTATCCTTTTTCTATTTTTTTATATGTCTATCTATTTATCTACCTTTCTAATGTACAATCTTTTCTATTTTCTTTGTTTTGTAGTTTTCTCCTTTTTTCTTTCGGTATCTCTTGCTCTTTTTTTCCTCTCTCGCTTTTTTATTTCCATCTTGTTTCTCTCTATATATTACTTTCTCTAGATTTTATTTTTCTCTCTCTTTCCATTCATCTTTCTATTTACTCTCTATTTCTCTTTTTTCTTTATCTACTTTTATTCATTCCTTTTCAATAAAAATTAATGTTTATTTAGCAGTAGCACAATTCTTCCTAGAAATACCATCGTATTTACCTGAGTGGGATGGGTTCCAATAAACGCCAAAGGACCTTGACTTAAAGGTCTCTGCATTCTAGGTGGTGAAATAGTAGTAACTGTTACACCTCCGCTAGATACCCGAACATTTGGCCCAGTCCATTTATTTACTCCGGTCACAGTAACACTATTCGCCAGCGGAGGTACAGGAGTAGCGTTAATGTGTTGAGAAGAACTTAGACCTGTCATACTTTTGTGGAGTCCTCCTACGGAGCCTAGAACAAATAAAAAAAAATATCGTTTGTTAATATTATAATGGGAAAATTTACCTCCAGCTATATTAAGTTTAGTCATACTTCTGTTTGTATTAATACTAGGAGCGGTATGTAATCTTCCCGTACTCCTCGAATCGCCTAATTTAGCACGACGCGTATACCCGCCAGATGGAGTTGGCGTAGTCGTATGTACCCCGCCGACTTTCACAATTGTCACTCCTCCAGAAGTCACTTGGCTTTGAGTAGTCGGCGTAGTACTTTGACTAATCTGATTTGTACTAAAAATTAATCAGGAAGAATGATTCAATTAATTAATTCTAGTTCTAAAACCTACCTGGTGTGATGTCTGGATCTTATTCCTAATAAAACTTTATCGGTAAAAAGAACTGGATAAGAGCTGCATAATAAAGTCGCTTGTCTTAGTAACGCAGTTTGAGAACTTCTGTCAGCTTTGGGGAAATATTCGAGAACAAAATTCAAAGCGTCTTGAGCTCTATCCTGAAAATTTGAATATATATAAAAACTCCTCTTGGGGTTAACGACTAGGTGGATCGAGTAACCCTTGCCGGCCTCAAGTCCGGATAAAGGAGGAAGGTTCTGAGCAACCTGCCTATGGTAAGAACACACTCATGCTCATAGAAACATTGCACGAACAAGGAAAAAAGGACAAGGAGGACAAACATGCTGCAAGTAGGGTGTTGGAATGGGAAAAGACCAGGAGATAATATTGGAATAATGGGGAAGAACTGGCCGGCGAAAAAAGCATCCAAGCGGAAGCCAACTAGAATATCAACAGGCAGATCACCAAAGAGATGGGCCGAATCATGGTCATCGATAATGAAGAAAATTGAGAATATCGGAGCTCTAAAATAAGTGGAAGAAGAAGAACTTGTTTTATTTATTATGATCTTAATCATTTATAATCCTAATTCATTTCGAGACTTTACTAAATCTAAAGAATGTACTAAGAAATATTAGAATTTTTTAGTTTTCTTAGAATTTATTTAATTTGGAGTCATAAATGCCTTATATCACATATATTTGAAAAATATTTTTTTTTCTTCAAAACGCTGTATAATTATTTACTTTTTTCATGTTGATTTCAGGATTTGGACTAAATATTTAAAGACAATTTTCTCGATATTTTGTGCACCTTAATGCACTGAAGGTTGTTATTAGATGAAGTTAAAGTGAGATCATAACAAACAAACTGTTAAACATCCTTCTAAATAAATTTTTTCACATCTAATGGCACTGAAAGCTTAGTTTCCATTATTTCTGTCAAATAGATTGAAATATTAAACCATATGATTGTTCCATTCATGGAAACATTTGAAGGAACATTTAAACATGACTTGTCCCCTTGACACACTTTGAAATTGGTCCAGAGTTGGAATTTCTGGAATTGTTGGTGATATTCATAATGAACATACTATTTATTTCTAACACTACTGACTGAACTTGACTTACCCTTGTGTTATACTAAATTTTTCCATCAATAAACCTTCTCCCACGAAAATTAGTTCCAGCATAAACACATTTATTCCTAGACTACTAAACTATAGCTTAAATAGGGGCAAAGGGCCACAAGAGAAGGGTTATTTGTGAGAAAATTTAATATAAAACATGTAAGTCAAGTTAATAGGTTTTATTTTATGTTCAGTATCTGAAGATGATAACTTGATATTCGAATCGCGCGTCAGACAGTGTAATTGTGAGTGTTGGTGTAAACAGTGTGTTCAGTATGAATATCACCAACGGTTCCAGAAATTCCAACTTAACTATGATCAACTCTTCAAGGAATATTTCTATTATCCTGGACTTTTTCATAACGAAAGGAATCTCTACTGAGTCCAACCATATCACATCAAGTGGTAATAGAATACCTTGCTCAGTTTTCCAACGGCACTGATGATTTGAGCCGCTGCACAAACGGTTTGCGGATGTTTTTGAGCTGATTGTTTTACGGCATTTATATGATCAACCAACAGTGTTGGTATTCTTTCGGCCATGTGAACAAAAACTTCTAACGTTGGTCCCACAGTTACTGGACTACTTAAATATTCACACAATTGAGGAACGCTCGCTTCTAATAACTGAAAAAATGAAAACTGTTCATTATAGGTTCAGCATAAAATGGTTTCATTTTCTGGGATTAGATAATTTGACTTTTTTTGGGAAATAATGTTTAGCAATTCCTAACAGTACTTACTGTGGGATTGTCTTTTGCCATTGAAGTAAATAAATTCAACAACGCTAATTTTTCTTGGTTATCACAATGGGGAAGCAGTGAAACCAAAGCCATCGCATGACCTTGAAAAGGTTCTGGAGATACTTCATAAATATTCGGAAGAACTCTACATAATGGATAATTGCCTGCATTACAAGAAAATGAATATAATAATGTTTCATTCGAATTCAAAATATGTTTATACCTGATATTATAGAATCCATAATAGGTTGTACATGAGGGGTAAGTAAAGAAGCGTGTTCCATAGCTGCTAAAGATAAATAAGAAGCCATATTTCTTGATAATTCTTTATTACCCTTATGTAAAAATTTGACTGCAACAGGCAAAGCTCGTTGCATTACAGCCTTTTTCGTATAGTTCTAAGCAACATAAAAATTGATTATTAATTGATATTCATTCACCCAAATACAATTATATATAATTATCCTGATATTAATAGCCATCTTTCAAACGATTATTAACATAAAAGCACCTGGTCGCTGCTGAAGTTCTTTTTTCGTATTATGTCATCAAATATCACCAAAGCTTTAAATCTGTGGACTTCATATGAGGACTAATACGAAAATTATATTAAAATAAATTATTTAACAAAAGAGCTTATGATTCAGTAAACTCTGATGCCTCAAATCATAGTGATCTCAAATTATTTTCAACTTTAAGTAAAATACTTTAATGAATTTACTGGAACTTAAATTAAAATATTTGATTTTGTTGATTCACCTAGAGAAATATCACAAGTTATTTTCAATTCTCTTTGAAAAATTATTAAGAAAGAAAATTTCTTTCACTAGCTTACTGTATGAACTGTGTGAATACAAATCTTGGGTAGAAGTGATGAGAATATTTTCAAAATAAATAATATCCCAGAAAATCAGATGCGCATCCAGAAAATGGAGGGTTCTGAGCCCATTGGGATAGAAAAGTTGGTTTCTGGGCCATATATTCCTGCCCCTACATATCTATTTTCCACAATCTCTACAATTTGTCCACTGCTATCCATTTGTTATTATGATTTTTTATTTTTGGTAAAGCATAGATTGGGAGACCATATGTATGGACACCTCACATTCTTATAAAATGCTAAGATGCCCTGTCAAGTCACAGGGCTTCATATATGCATTTATTGCCCACTTTATTACTTCACTTTCTATGGAGGTTCTCATATGGAAGTTCAATAGTTTATGTTAGGTCCCACAATGGATTTGTAAATCCAGTTCAACATTTTGGTTTTAAGCTCCATGTTCCTCTGACCATTCTGCAGCAGTTGTATAAAGCACTATGTGCCTTATGGCTTCAGAGGTTAGATTTGAAAATAGTTTAAGTGATAAAGAGGAATTTAAAGAAGTAATGAGAAATTTTAAGACTAATGTTTTATATAAAACTCTGAGACCTATAAGCGTAACAAAAAAATTACTATGAATTGTAGATTTACTTGACAGAGAGGTCCAGTATTACTACCAAAATATACCAACAGACAGAAATATTCAGAAGGACACAGATCCAGATGTCGACAGATATCTTGCTCCAGAAGAATCCAAATTTTAAAGCTAGATCTTAAAAATCGTTGATTACCAGACCTTATATGTTTTTTTGTTAAAACTTGTTTTTTAAAAGTACGTACTCATTTTTTTTAAACATAACTATTTGTTTTTTTTAATACAGAAATAAAATGAATGATTAAATATCATATCTAGGCTTGTCCATTTTCATATACATTATAGCTAAAAATCAAATAAAAACATAAATTTGAGAGCAATAATACAAATAGATCTTGAATTTCTCTATGGTTTACCGGTTTGCTTATCTAATTTAATGTTAGTTTTATAAAAAAGAGAAATCTATTCATTCCACAAATCAAATAAATTTATAATATACATCAACTTACCAAAAAAATACAGGAAATGATATCAGATGATATTTTAGCATGTGGAGTGTCTTCATCTCTTGCCATGGCTTGTAAATTGTGATGTAGGCAAGATTCCAACAGATTAACAAGAGCCTCACAGTGTAATTCAACACTTCCTGTTTCTCTTATACAAGAAGTAACTCTGGTTACACATATTTCTACCACACTTTGATCATTATCATTATTAACATAATCAGGCAGAGATGCAATTATAGTTATTTCTTTCAACTAAAAAATATGTTGACTAAATATTAAACATCCTAGTTATATGAAATCGAAAATAAATATTTTGATGAACAAACTGGAAAAGATAATGTTAAAATTAACATAAAACATTAAATCTGAATAATATTTATATGTAAATTTAAAGTATCTGAAGTAATATTTAAGAATAGCTTGAATATAGTTGAAAAGTAACCACCACCAAGAAATTTTTAAAAAAATGCCTACCACAATGGACAAATCATTAACAATAATATGATCGGGGATTGAAAAAAGGTCACCGGCTCGAGAGAGATCCCGATTTTTCAAAACTTGCATAAATAATTCGTGCATTTTTCTGTTAATTTTTTCTTCAGCTGCAACGTTCACACTCATTTTATATTCAATTAAATCACAAAATTAAAAAAATCGTGCACATTTATAAAAATTATACTCGGCTAGAGTTTATAACAAAAAATATAATAAGATTCTACATTCTTTGACGATGTAAAACTGTTACAGACTTGACACAAAACTGTAAAAAGCAACATATTTGTGGTATGGTCATTGACTTCGAATCTGCACTCATGAACGACTGAATGTGAAAGTAATTTTTATTTTGAGACGATACAGGTGGTTTATACACCTGAGTGTGCGCATGTTTTAATGTAAAAATAAAAGCAAAGCAAAAACCTACCGAGATTTACTAAAGTCGAGACAGATAGGTAAACAACTGCCATATGTCAAATCAACGATAGGTTATCCTTTTTACAGTGTCGTAAATAAAGTTGCCTATAATAGGATACTTATAGAGCGAAGTTAATAATTACTTTTTTTATGGGGACACTACTACGGTTGCCAGCCGTCCTGGATTTCTAAAGACAGTCCCCATATATGGATAGTTCTTATGGGAAAAAACTTCCCTACGTTATGATGCCGACAGTATTCATTTTCTCTCTCGTTCGAGACACTTTATCTATACTGCGCATGCTTTATGTGCGCAATAGATGCGCAGAACAAACTGGAATGCCCAGAGGAGAGAACAATACACTATTTGTTTCAAACAATCTGCTCTTGGACGTGGTAAAAACCGTTGTGACCTGCGTACTAAATATCCTTCTCTCTAACGCTTATGTCGAGAGTTTATGTTCTCACATGCAGTTAAAATGGACGAGGTCCCGATACTACTGCAGCGTGGATTTAATCGCCCTGAGTCGGCAGCCCTGGATATACTGTAAAAAATTTCAGTAGCTTCTTGCTTTCCTCTACAGAGTCCTTGACTATAATATTTTTAGTTATTTACTCTATCCAGATAATGTTATTGTAATAAAATTGGAAACCTTTTAATTAGAAATCAATAGGACTAATTCAATTAAGAATAATATATCCCACAAACTAATTTAAATAGTTGCCTAGACATGCTCTAATAAACCCGTCCTCAATTTGTCGATTAAAGGCTGATGTTATCAATAACAAATGACAAATTAGAGTACACGTTCATTAAAATTCTTCGTATTTTAATTTTTATTGATCTATAAGGACGAACTTATTATTAATTCGTATTCGGAATGATCAAAGCATTAATAGAATCGAAAGTAGATCAAGCCGTGCCGGGACATTCGATACCTCAATTTCACTAATATTAAACAAAAACATATTTGAAATTTTAAATAATGCATTACTCGACAATATAGGATAACTTAACTTCAGTTGTGCCCAGAAGTGAAGTCCATATAACGTATTAAGTAAAGAAATAACTATATACCAAATTAATTTGTAAAAATTTATGCGACCCGTTTGTTAATAAATCTTGGATATGAACTATAGTAGACCACTCTCCACTGATTACATTTTCTTTTGTGCTATAGCTTTGGGTAAATGTAGAAACTTCTTTTTTCAATAGTCCAGTAATATAAACGACATATAGTTGTTTAAAACAATTAATTTTGCTATGACTAAGTACTAGATCTGAAATATAACTAAATTCTATAATCAGCCACCTGACGGACTACTACAGGAAACTGCACAAATTTTACGATTTTGGTCTATATTTACCATAATCGTAAAGATCACATTCTGGATATAATTTTACTCTTAAAACTGAGTGAGTATAACCAACCGTCTTTTATTCTAACTGACTGAGCAGTGGATTTCTGGATCCAGTAGTCAGCCCCTGTATATTTTGGGGCTAGAAAAAAATTAAAACTTTTTTTGTACAGATTGTTGTACTCAACATTTTTTGTCCCGAAATCGAGTTCGAGTTATTCGCGATTCAAAATGTTTTTGAGTACATGATCCCATTATACGGTGAAAATTTTGAGGTTAAGAAAAAATGCTTAGAGGCCAATCTGTAGAGAATTTTGCGCTATACATTTTTTGTTCCAACATTTTGTTTCGAATTCCTCGTAGTTTCCGAGTTATTCGCGGTTAAAAATATTTTTGAGCGTATACACCCATTTTATGGTGAAAATTTTGAGGTTAGGAACAAATAACTGGTATACTTTTTTGTAGAGAATTTTGTACTTTACATTTTTTGTTACGGCAGCTTTTTTCGAATTCCTCATAGTCTTCGAGTTATTCACATTTCAAAATATTTTTGAGTTTTAAGTCTTAAAATTTCGAAAATTCGTGTTCGTAATTTTGTTAAGAGTTGCTAGACTTTTCAGTATCCTAAAACCTCCCAGAATCTAATCAATGTAATTTAAGGTTTTAGCTCAAAATCGCCTAATTTTCCTGTACTAATAATAAATTCATTTCTGCTTTTACGTGTATTACGAAGTCGAAGGAACATGTTGCATGTGGTAGGGAAAACCGTTGAGGTTATTTTGGATGCACCCAAGGTAAAAGTACAAAACAGAATCTTCTCTGCACTTATCCACCATATATCATAATGGACGAACGTTGATTTATTTTTTGTTAGTATCAGAGTATCAGTGCAATCGTTATAAAAGAGGGGTTAGGTGTAACGAGGAGTATTGAGTCAGTTGTCAGTTTAGTTGTGTTTGAAATGCGGAACTAAATGAACGCGTGATCTCAATGTTTTGTATACAGAGTAAAACTTTCATCGTCTGTTTGTTTTTAGGTTAAATAATATTTTATTTCGCGAACTGATTGTTGATTAGTTTGGTAAGTATATAAAATTACAAATTTTTACCAAATTTATCTTATTATTAATTAAATAAACAGTTGTATTAAAAAATGAGAGAATATGTGTCGTTTTTTTTTCTATTTTAATGCATTGTTTCTTTAATGAACCTTATATTTTTAATCAATCTTCGTTTCCGTTGATTAAAATTGGTACTTATATTGGGTGACCAAGATTTCATCAATATTTAATAGTTTTGATAGAGACCGGAATAGTTCGAATCGTCAATTTTTACTTGTTTTTTGAAACTTCTTTGAATTATATAATATAATAATAAACTTCAGCCAAAAGAATTCGAAAAGAGAGCTTGGAAGTAAAAAAGATACTTCTCGTTTTGGGTTTTTTCTATGTTTTGAAGACTTTTATTCATTTTTTTCGATTTTTTTCAATTTTTTTTTGATATTTTGAATAAATTTTTTTTGTTCATTTTGAATTTAACAGGGGGTGGTCGGGTACAGCTACTACGGCTGCGTTATTCCCTATCGTCGACCATTTAGTTGGAGATCTGGTTTACCAGGTTACAGGGAAACTTCAGAAAACCTGCTTTATGGGGGGAAGATAAAATTTGGACAATCTGTGTAGGTATATGAAAAATGTCCGTCTAAATGCGTTAAATACCACATTAACGTTAGTGTAAATTTCTTTTTTTTTTTTCGAAATCGGTAGTACAGTGAAACATTAATACCGATTGGTCGATAGAAACCGAAATCGCTTTTTAGTGATTAGGCACTTAAGTAACTGAACTGTCATCTGCGTCATGTTCGACAGAAGTTGATTACACGTCTTAATAATTTCTTGTCATTGCAGAATTCTAATATTACTGAAAAAATTTTGTCATTTAGTAGATGAAATAAGAATGTGGAATACTTTTTGTAGATCTTGTTTTCCAAGCAGAATATACTCAAAATCTGCATTTTCTAGTATCCTCAACAAGGTTCTGCGATTTTCTGCATCTGCTTCTAAACCCAGTGCAATAATTGTTATATCGCAATTACAACATTTTCGCGGAAGACCGTCGCGATATTGTTTGAATTAAGACTGGGGTTTAAAAGTGAACGTGATCCGGGATAGATTTTGTTCATAGTTTCTAAAAAGTCCTATAAGTGTTCCAGTAAATCGGCTTATATGACTTCATTTGTTCTGTTTTTTAAAAGTAACTAGATACGAGATGTTCCATTTGAAGTAAGAAAGAAGAAAATTATGAACAATGCCACAATTTGGTCACTAGAAGAGAATATAATTTGCTGTTATTTCTTTAATATTTATACGAATCTTGTAAAGGTTAACTGAAAAAATATAAATTAATATGAAAATACACAGAAAACTCTAGAATGAATGACTCAGCCGAAGCTGCGGAGAACGTCCCAAAAATAAGCGAATTTTTCTCGCTAGAAGAACATGTTTCCAACCATAGAAACATACTAATCTCAATATCATCAGACAGTAAAGCTCCCATACAAGTCATAACGGTGTGCTCGAGGCTTGAGCTGAAAGTCTTACAAGAACTAGTGAGTGATAGCAGCAAGATCCTGCTCGGTTGGATGCTCGATCACTTTGGTAACAAGGGCAATGACGAAGAGGACTTGTTCGCCAGATTGGGATCAGTAAATTCACCAAATAGCCCAGAACTCATTCTCGGTGTAGCAAGAAGTGTTACTATTACGTCTCTGTTGTGAAACAGCCTCTGCTCAGAGTAGATACCTGGCATAAGTCATACATAGATGAACATCCGCGTAAACAGTCACAAAATTCGACTGATGACTGGACACGGTAATATAAGACGCCATCTGCACACTATGGACATTGCGGACTACCCGGAGTGCTTCTGGAGTATTCAGGATGATGAAACTGCAAACAAGGTCAACTCTGAATGCCCAGAAGGATCGAGGTATTTAGTAAGCCCAAGTACCGGATCGGCTCTACAAATTACATCGGATTTTGGTAATTAAGTGGGACAGGATGTGCTAAACGGTCGTTCGTCCTACTATGAACCATGAATATCAAAATAATAAGCGGTAGCTATTTTTCATCGTTGCTAAATATTGTCTTAGCCCGTTTTTATTTTCTATCGTATGTCGTAAGTAGGTACTTCAAGAAATTACTGATTTGTTTTAAAAATTCACGGCTATATTTAGAAACAAATAACAGTCATATCTATCGATACAATATACAATTATTGTGAACTTATATGTTACTAATAATCAAGGTAAACATGAGTTTGTACCTACTGTATGAATTCGAGGTCGACTACAAGTTACAAAACTAAGTCTAGTTCAGACTTGGCTAGGAATTTAGTACAGTAGCGAATAATTTACTGCGTGCGGACAATAAAAATTAGTAGAATAGTTTATTATATATTTTTTATAGGTTTTTATCGTATTAAACTTTACCTTTTGTAACAATAATGTGAAAAGAACTACTACTGAGTTGTTGGCTCATATTTATACTAATTCACTAACTAATTCAATACAAAATATGGATTGAAACCAGAGTTTAATGCCGATGTTGCTTAAATAACATTTCGACTTCGACAACTTACATAGACGTAGCAAAGGGAAAATTACATATCTTCACGAGATTAACTTTACTTTTAAATTCATATGTACTTACTTAATACGGCCCTGTGCTAATATATTTTTGTTTGGGTCTCGAATAGAAAACATTACATCCAGTACGTGCGCATCTCAAGGACTTTCCGTTTGCCATTGCTGTTTGCTGTTACAAAATTAAAAACATTGAAATGCATTCATAGTTGCCGTTTGCCGATCAGTCTGCCGTTGGTGACTTTCGCTATAAACGAATTTTATCTGTTCCCGTCGGCCGTTCGTAGCAACAGAAAAGAGCCAATAACATCCGATTGCTTTTGTCACGTGATTTTGACGTCTGACGTTAGAGCGTGATGTTGGGGTTACTTCTCTTTCTGTATGATTTTTTTATGGTGGTCTTTGATTTTGCTTGTTTTCTCTTCATTATTTTTCATAATATACTCCATAAATACCGGAATACAAACGAAAATATTACGAAAACAAAAAGGAGTATACATATGAAAAAGAATAACAAAATATTTAGGTTAACGGCAGCAGCGTTAAGTTTATGAATAGGGTGTAGAATTTGCTACGGACTTCAACGGCAAACGGAAAGTCAAGTTTATGAATCGACCTTTAATGATACTTTTGACTGTCGTGAAATTATCAAAGATGCCGAAGTTTATTTGTAATTTAAAAACTATATATAAGTAGATAATTTTGAATTAGTGTTAACTATTACTATTTCGGTACGAATGTACTTCACACTTGACCTTGCAGAGAATTTTAACCTCTTACAAATTGATAAATGACACCTATTATAACCACTTTTACGAACATGTCTATTAATAGACGCAATCACATATGTGAAAGTTCAAATTTAACTAATAGAAAAACTTGTTTAAATATAAATATTGTTATTTTGATTCGGCATGTATAAACTTTTCTGTCCTCTTTTAAGTAATTAAACAAAACAACAAATTATTATATGTCTTGAGAGATCTCTTACAAAAAGGTGATAATTTTCCTACTTTTACGAATATTCAAAAAATTTCCGATAGGTGTTGCTAGAGCTACGCCTTTTCGCATTCATGCTCGAGTGTAAAATATGTATATATGAGTAAGTCTATTTTATTTCTTTAGAAAATGTCTTTTTATAAAAATAAACTGTCATTTAACTTTAAAGATTTACAGAAATAAACTGTCATTTGTCATTACAGATTGTTCTGAATGATCTGTTCACTTTAGTTAGGGACTCTTATTTACGAAAATAAACAATCACTTATCGTTTGGGACTGTTATTCACCAAGACAAACTGTCATTTTTCTTCTGAGAGAACAAATACTTAAAATAAACTGTCATTTGTTTTTAAAGACTTTTATTTACAAAAAAAAAATGTTAACTGTGTGGTAAGGAACTATTTTTCACAAAAATGAAGTGTCATTTGTTGTTAGAGACAATTATTTACAAAAATAAACTGTCATTTGTTTTTAAAGACTGTGGTTAAAGACCGTGATTCACAAAAATAAACTGTCATTTGTGGTTAGAGACTGTTATTTACAAAAACATTTTTATAGGCGTTGTCATATTTGTTAAGGAATACAAAATATTCACAAGCATATATTTTTAGATCTCCAAATGGCTGTAGTTACGTTGTAAAGATGGTTTATAGAACCAATGTTGTCATACGATGATAATCATAAATTAACAATAAATTGAATCCATGAGAAATAAAACTCACTTCAGATAAAACTGATTTATCAAGAAACCGTCTACAAATAACGTAGAATATCAAGTTCACCGTTTCATTTGCTATTGTGTAACAACTTGCATTTCAGACTTATCAGTGTATAAATTTTAGAAAATATAGAAAAAAATGTCAAGGTTGCCGTTTACATAGACTCCTGATTATCGAATAAATTATTTGTTGTAGATAATTATGCTAATAAAGGTTTGAATAATAATTTTAATCTAAAAGGTTTGAATAATAATTTTAATCTAAAAGGTTTCATTTGTATAATAACAAATAACTTAGCTGTGTTACAGTGTACAGGAATCTTTTAAAATGTTCTTATATGTTCCTATGTATTTAGACTTTTTACTTATTTATTCAAACAGTAAAATATGCACTGAGACTTATTACTAAACACTTATCTAATTCTTAACATTCTAATTTATTTAAAAACACCCGCTTACTTTTTATTATTCCGATATGTTCACTACATCAGATTATTTACTGATTATAGCTGCGCCTATTTATATACAGCGAATTTCTCGATAATTCTGATCTAGAATGTGAACAAACCTCAAAAATAGTCTCTGTAAAACAGTCAGAACACGATCTAAATATCCATAAAAAAGAGTAAAAAATAGTTCTTAGCATACGAATAAAATTACCGAGTGATATCAGAAAGAAGAACTCGGACTAAGAAAAGGTCAATAAAAGCACCATAAAAGTGATGGTCGATTAAGAATGTTCGAGAAAGTTCTAGAATGATCTAGAGAGTTCTGGAAATATCTATACTGATATAGGAAGTTCTAGAAATTTCTCGAATGATCTAGAAAGTTCCAAAATGAGGGAAGTTTATTAGGTTAGATTTAGAATGTTCGAGAACGTTCTAGAAATTTCTAGAATGAGTGCAATTTATTATGATTTAACGATTTAAAACGTTCTAGAAAGTTCTAGATATATTTGGATTGGTCTGGAAAGTTAATAAGTTCACTCTATTAGATATTATACTCTATATACAATATAGGAAATAGAAATTTACGGTATCTATGTTAAAAAATGTATCCTTATATATTTTCTATACTATTAAACATGCGATGTATTTCAACCCGAGCTGCTAATTTTATAAAAATTCTATCTCGTTCAAGAATAGCGTATGTTGTGTTGTATTCTCTCATACACCCACATCTATTATTACCAACCGCGTCCGCCTATAATTTTTTAATTTTAGTGCGCTTTTAAACCATTAAAACATCTTTTATGATATTAATATTACAGATCGACAGCGATCATTTTGTTAAACAAATTTGCGGTTGAAAAATCCAAAGATTATAGTAGATTTCAATGAAGCGGTGACAAATCGCAAATTTTCTCTTTTAATTATATTTATTAAATTTATTTAAATGTATATATTTTTTATATTCATAAAATAAATATTAATTATAGATTAAAACACAAACTACTCGCTATAGAATATGCTTATACACTACTAATATTTTTCTCCTGTACATATCCATTTATTTCTTTGAGCAACTTTCCGCTTTGCTACAAGAAACATCACGTCAAATTCATGTTTCTGCGTGTATTTTTGCATTCAACAATACAACAATAGGCTAGTTGACTAAAGTTAATGTTGCGATCCAACATAAGTTGTAGTATGTTGCATAAATCCGTTTTTAGCGGTAAAGATCAAAGGATAATATGAAACAAAGTGAAACATGTGTCAACATTGCTTCGATGTGGACGGATTGTTGCGAGTTGAAACCTGTTGCAAATTGAGTGACTAGACTTTAGACAGACTGCCGCGTGATGGCGTTTAAGTGGACTTTGGATAATTGTTTAAATTTAATTAATAATTATAGACAACATCCATGTATTTGAAATCCTAAAAATGTTAAATATAAATGCAGAGAATCCAAAAATAATGCATGGAATGCAGTTTGTTCAGCTGTAGGGTGATTGTCTCAGGAAGAGGCAAAAAGAAAAATCCGTAACTTGGTATCGCAGCTTTTCTACAGTTTGTATCTACTTTTCTAATCACTGATGCAAATTCCATATCTGAACTACTCATGCGTAAAAAATTTTTGAAGCACCCGTCGGTTCGAAGTTCCAATAAAACGTCATCTTTTTTTAAATTCGGTAATAATTCCTATCCACCGTATTATTCCCTTTTCTCCAAACTTGGACGGACCCAACATTTATGCTTCCGTTTTCGTGAATCACTACACAAAATTAGAAAGCACGCGGTAGCAATTCCTCCATCATGTCACAAATTGAATTTGAGATTCGACAAGTGCAAACATTCATTAACATTGTTGCACTAGTGAGGACAGTTTGTTTTATGTCAATGTTTTTAATGAATTTAAACATTTACCAACTTGTTGCAACATAAAATTGCTACAAGTTGCCACATGTTGCTCCAGTGTGGACGTACCTTAAGTTATAACACTGCGAACTTCCGATGAACAAAGGTAGGTGTTCATTGCAAAAAATTTGTCAAGCATAACGGCGTTAATTTTGGGCAAATGACTGCAGTTTGCTTTGTTAAATCTTGATTCCACGGCAAATTATACCTGTCTTTCAAGATTGAACTAAAAACAAACTTTATTAATTTAACAATAATTGCTGAAAACTCGAAATAGCCTGGTCACTTTATACGAAAATGGCAGCTACAACATATCATTTCGCGAGGTGTAAGGTCACGCTTTTCTGATTGGTGTTTGATGTCACGTGATTAAACGCCTCATTATTAATCTTTTAGTATTTTTGTAGAAAAGTTGTTTTTTTTATTTACTAATTATCATGGTTAATCGTTAGAAACTCAAAGCCGTCCGATTTATTCTTGGTGGAAACAAGCCGATTATTATAAACCATTTTCCATTTAATTTATTTTTAGTAAGAACATGATTTAACGATAATTTGACCACATCGAGCGCTGTGATCGATTCAGCTGGCCCAACTATATACCTTTCAATCCTTTGGATTATGTCTATGGCTTATAGCGGTTTAAAATCCTTTTTTGAGGTGAATTACTCCTCGTTTTCTATTTTTGTTTTCTTTATAATTTATCGTTTGTCTTGGTTGCTTTTTTTATTATTTTCCATTCCTTTCAGTTCCGGTATTTTGCTCTCCAATTCCCTATATTAAATGCTCTTATTTCGTTTCTTCAAGTTTTTTCGGCCTGCCTGTTATCAGTCTTATCCTTGGCCACAATGCATTATTTATTCTTTTGATCATTTCAGTTGATTTTCTTCTCATTATATTCCCATCCTAGTTGAGTCTTTGTGCTTTTATGTAACTGACTACATTTACCTTCCCCAGCTCTATTTCTTCGTTTTTCTTTGTTCTCCTTTCTCCCTCTTGTGTTTGGATCTGTTATAGTTTTCATTATCTTTCTCTCTCTTTAGTTCTTCTTCTTCCCTTTTGATGATTACTGTTGTTTTCATCGCATACGTGATTACTGGCATTTATTTCCAGTCCGTAATTGCTTGTTTCTTCTTCTTTTAATTTGTTGATCGCCTTTATTAATTCCCTCTCTCCATTTGCTATGATAGCCCCATCATCTGCGTATGCTACAATCTGTATTCTGCGCCTCTTATGTTGTTAATTTTATACAGTGATATCGTCACTGCTGATAAAATATTAAAATTCAAATTTGAAATGATTTCTTCTATTAATCAGATTATTGAAGCAAGATATCATCATTTCAAAATTGATGTTTCATAATAATAAGCACATATTTATTTTCAGGTGAAACATGGAGATTGTAACAACGAATAGTGTGCTAGTAATCGTCTTATCAGTATTATTTTGTAAGTTTTTTTTTACTTATTTAAAAATATACGTAAATGATTTAAATGTCTTGTTTTCATTTCTGTTTTAGCATGTCATTATATTCTGTGTGATTTAAACATATCAGTACACGACGTTCGACTTAAGTTACACGAAAATTGTGTTGTAAACATCTCTTATGAGTAAGTCTTTTCTTGTTTATACACGATATTGAAACGACCGTGAAAGTATTTGGACGTAATGTCGCGTCTAACAAACTATTATTCGCTTTTTTTAATTATAGAAACAAACGAAATCAGACAGTATCTATCACGTAAGATAGAATGACTGTGAGTTGAATGACACTTTTTTTATACCTTTGGCGTGCGTATTAACTTTTCTAAAGGATTTTAAAAGAATCTTTATTATGAAATTGTTTGAGATTAATAGAATTTGAGTCTAACATCAAAAAATTTGGATGTTTTAGAAAGATACAGGATGTTTACTATCAGTAGCGTAACCAGGATTTTGGAATTAGGTTTACCAGATACAAAATAATTGTTTAAAATATCAAAATTATTAGTGTTTATCATTGTATAAAAACAGATACATTTTTATAAGTTGAAACGACTTTTCATATTTTCTGCTAGAAACCGTCATTTGTCTTTGGAAACTGTCTTTTTCAATAGCAAATCGTGATTTGTCTGTGGAGACTGCCTTTTTCAAAATCAAACCGTCATTTGTCTTTGTCAATAGCAAACTGTCATTTGACTATGAAACCGGTCTATGGAAAATGTCTTTTCTAAAAGCAAACCATCATTTGTTTTTGAAAACTGTCTTTTTCAGTCTCGGGAAACTGATTATTTGAAGAAGTAAACAGTCACTTGTCGTCGGAAACTTTTTTTCCAAATCAAACCGTCATTTTTCTTTGGAAATTGTCTTGTTCAAATAAGCCAACTGTCGTTTGTCAGTGGAGACTGTCTTATTCAAAATTAAATCATCATTTGTCTTTGGCAACTGTCTTATTCAAATATCAAATTGTTATTTGTCTGTGGAGACTGTCTTTTCCAAAATCAAACCGTCATTTGTCTTTGTCAATAGTAAACTGTCATTTGACTTTGGAAACAGACTTTGTCAATAGCAAATCGTCATTTGTCTATGGAAACTTTTTTTTTGTTGAAATCAAACCGGTCTATGGAAAATGTCTTTTCTAAAAGCAAACCATCATTTGTTTTTGAAAACTGTCTTTTTCAGTCTCGGGAAACTGATTATTTGAAGAAGTAAACAGTCACTTGTCGTCGGAAACTTTTTTTCCAAATCAAACCGTCATTTTTCTTTGGAAATTGTCTTGTTCAAATAAGCCAACTGTCGTTTGTCAGTGGAGACTGTCTTATTCAAAATTAAATCATCATTTGTCTTTGGCAACTGTCTTATTCAAATATCAAATTGTTATTTGTCTGTGGAGTCTGCTTTTTTCAAAATCAAACCGTCATTTGTCTTTGAAAATAGTAAACTGTCATTTGACTTTGGAAACAGACTTTGTCAATAGCAAATCGTCATTTGTCTATGGAAACTTTTTTTTTGTTGAAATCAAACCGGTCTATGGAAAATGTCTTTTCTAAAAGCAAACCATCATTTGTTTTTGAAAACTGTCTTTTTCAGTCTCGGGAAACTGATTATTTGAAGAAGTAAACAGTCACTTGTCGTCGGAAACTTTTTTTCCAAATCAAACCGTCATTTTTCTTTGGAAATTGTCTTGTTCAAATAAGCCAACTGTCGTTTGTCAGTGGAGACTGTCTTATTCAAAATTAAATCATCATTTGTCTTTGGCAACTGTCTTATTCAAATATCAAATTGTTATTTGTCTGTGGAGACTGTCTTTTCCAAAATCAAACCGTCATTTGTCTTTGTCAATAGTAAACTGTCATTTGACTTTGGAAACAGACTTTGTCAATAGCAAATCGTCATTTGTCTATGGAAACTTTTTTTTTGTTGAAATCAAACCGGTCTATGGAAAATGTCTTTTCTAAAAGCAAACCATCATTTGTTTTTGAAAATTGTCTTTTTCAGTCTCGGGAAACTGATTATTTGAAGAAGTAAACAGTCACTTGTCGTCGGAAACTTTTTTTCCAAATCAAACCGTCATTTTTCTTTGGAAATTGTCTTGTTCAAATAAGCCAACTGTCGTTTGTCAGTGGAGACTGTCTTATTCAAAATTAAATCATCATTTGTCTTTGGCAACTGTCTTAATCAAATATCAAATTGTTATTTGTCTGTGGATACTGCTTTTTTCAAAATCGAATCGTCATTTTTCTTTGGAAATTGTCTTGTTAAAATAAGTCAACTGTCATTTGTGTGGAGACTTTCTTTCCTAAAACCAAATCGTCATTTGTCTTTTTCAATAGTAAACTGTCATTTGACTTTGGAAACAGACTTTGTGAATAGCAAATCGTCATTTGTCTAAGGAAACTTTTTTTTGTTGAAATCAAACCGTTCTATGGAAAATGTCTTTTCTAAAAGCAAACCATTATTTGTTTTTGAAAACTTTCTTTTTTAGTCTTGGGAAACTGATTATTTGAAGAAGTAAACAGTCACTTGTCGTCGGAAACTTTTTTTCCAACTCAAACCGTCATTTTTCTTTGGAAATTGTCTTGTTCAAATAAGCCAACTGTCGTTTGTCTGTGGAGACTGTCTTATTCAAAATCAAATCATCATTTGTCTTTGGCAACTGTCTTGTTTAAATATCAAATTGTTATTAGTCTGTGGAGTCTGCTTTTTTCAAAATCAAACCGTCATTTGTCTTTGAAAATAGTAAACTGCCCTTTGTCTCTGGAAACTCAATATCAAAAAATTATTGTCTCGGGAAAATGATTATTTGAAAAAGCATTTGTCGTTGGAAACTTTCTTTCCAAATCAAACCGTCATTTTTCTTTGGAAATTGTCTTGTTCAAATAAGCCAACTTTCGTTTGTCTGTGGAGTCTGCTTTTTTCAAAATCAAACCGTCATTTGTCTTTGTCATTTGACTTTGGAAACAGACTTTGTCAATAGCAAATCGTCAGTTGTCTATGGAAAGTCTTTTCAAATATAAAACCGTCATTGTCTCTGGAAACTGATTTTTTGAATTTTTTGAATAAGCAAACTGCCTTAGGAACCGTGCGACCTATGTAATCTATTTGAAAAAATTCCTGAATATAACTAAAATTCGAATTTTTTAGTTTACTCTATGAATTATTTTATTTTGAAAACATCAACTGATAATGTAAAGCAAACATTCAATAATTTCCATTGAAATGGAATGTCGTCGACATAATATTTACTCTATTGAGATATATAAGGGTTGTCTGAAAAGTTCTCGACCTAAATCTAAATGTTAAATCTTAACTATAGGTAGAGAGATAAAATTTTTGTCATTTTGGACGCTTAATTTTTTTTAAACAATCGTATAAGTGTGAGTCGTTGTGAGAATGCTTTTTAAAATAAAAAAATAAAGTATCAAGCTGTCATTTAATATTTGTTTTTACTGGCAATACGACTAAGCAAATGAAAGAGGAATGAACGGAGACTGCAACATCATTTAAGACCGTAAATTTTTGGTTGTATCTGTCCGACGAGCGTTTAGGACGGTCAGAAAATGCGATAACAAGTGATGTCATCAAGAAGATCACCAACTAGTACTGAACGTTCGTGGGATTAAGTTTTTAGACGCAATCGGTATATCAAAAGAAAGCATTTGCCATCAACTGACTAAAGAATTATGGATGCGTGAGGTATCGCATGCGCATTCGAATGTTCATTCACAGCAGAATAAGTCGGATTTTTGCGTCGATTTATTTCTGTAAATGAAACCTACATCCGCCACTACTTATCCGAAACGGAAAAGCAGTCAAGACAGTGGATATAAACGAGCGAACCTATTCTGAAACGGCGACCAATTTTCGGAATAGTCGTGAGATTGTGTTCATCGACCCTTTTCAAAAAAGTAAAGCAATAATTGGAGAGTATTCAGCAACACTGCTTGATAAGGTAAAGAAAAAAACTCTAACAAAGCGACCCATTTGAAGATAGGGTAAGTGCATTTCCATTTGGACAACGGACCTTCCCAAATTTCGTGATGGTTGACCACGCACCGTATTGACCATAGCTGGTTCCCAACGACTTCTTCTCGTTCTTTAACCTTGAAGTTTCACTTGCAGCTGAGAGTTTTCCATCAGAAGAGGAATTCATCGTTAAAAAGGTTAGAACACTCAAAAGGAGACTATGTTGAAAAATGAGATTGATTATAGAAAAAATAATGTTCCTTTGTTAAATCGAAATCTTATCAAACAACTCTCGTATGTTTTTTTTTCAGTTTTCAATAAGTTAGTCTATTTGTAAAAGAACAAAATCAAAAAATAAATAAAGGAATTTTTATCAGTAATAACGACGTATTATAATATTATTTTGAACTTGTGTTATATTAGTGAGAAAATTGAATTGACGATGTTTATATTTTAACCAACCAACAGTTTAATAAACTTCCGGCATAAAAAACACTATTTAGTAATGTGTGTACAAATACTTTTATTATCATCATCATCATCATCTTTAAAAGATTTGTTATTGTGCCTATAGGGAGATTGACGAGCGTTGATACACTTTATCACCTAATTTTGTTGGGGTAAACGTAGGGTAGTAACGTAGCATCTGTTTTGTTCCACTGGAACAAAAGTGGTTTTGATAAAAAACAGTTTTCGAAAGAAAATTTGTGTGATTTAAAAAGGTATGTGTAAAGAATTGATAAATATGAGGATGGTTTCAGAAGTGACTGGCCCAACAAAGAAAACACAAACATTTTGGAAAAAAATATATTTATTATTATTATTATTAATATCCTTTTAGTTCCATATGCTTTTTTCAGCGATGTTCAATAAGTTCGATATCCTTTCCATAATAAGTATCGTCCAGCTCATCAAAATAGCCATTAACTAGCGACATTACATCTTAATTATTGGAAAATCTTTGACCACCGAGCCTTTTTTTAATTTTGGGAACAGAAAATAATCCCAGGGGGCTAAAACTGGCGAATTAGGTGCATGAGGTAGCAATTCAAACTTTAATTCATCAATTTTGGCGATTGCAATAACGGATATTTGAGCTGGTGTCTTGTCTTGATGAAACGACACTTTCTTTTTACCAAAATGCGACCGCTTTTGTTTGATTTCTTCGCTCAAACGTTGCAATAAGTTCACATAATACTCGTCGTTGTTAGTTTTTCCTTTATCAAGTGAAATTATCACACGCGCATTCCAAAAAACCGACGCCACGACCTTGCCTATAGATGGAAGAGTCTACCTTCTGAGGAGCCGGTTCATCCTTTTCAGTCCACAGTTTTAAATCTTCTTTTGTTTCGGGTGTGAAGTGATGGATCCACGTTTCATCAATGACTATGAAACTGTGCTAAAATTCGAATTTATTTCTGTGAAACATTCCCAAACACCCGTTGGAATCACCTTTATGACGCTGTTTCTGATACATTGTGAGCAAACGCGACTCTCATCTTAGGCAGAGCCTTCTCATATCCAAATTTTCAGTTTCAGCATATTTTGAAATGCCTACTGTGTCTGCTAGCTCGTACACTTTCAGTACCAGTACCGCTTTCTAGATTTTCTTCCCCATTTCTGGAGTCGTCAACTCAGTTGGTCGACAGTCGATAGCGTCACAGCTTGTCTAATGACATCAAAGGGTTTAAGCAGAAGCGCCTGAATGACTTCTCAAAGGACATCTGCCTTTGGTAACGTGATGTAGGTACGATGAGCCTATGTGCTTAATGGCACCTTGGCCTCCCATAATGTAAAGAGGTAGTAGATTATAAAAAAGACGTAATCGCCAACATTAAGCTACAAAATTTTGCTTATCGTACTGGAGCCCAGTACGACACCCATTGCGTATCGTACTGACTATGTTACAATGCTCAATTTTCTCCCGTGTATCTTTCAGGGTTTCCGAGTATTTTTGGGTTTATTGAAAAACGTATCAACTATTCCAATCTTCCTCACTCTCCACTAATCAGTGTTTTAACAGTTTTTTGTTATACAGGGTGTCCCACGACGAGTTAAAACTATCTGTATATGGCAAAATTTCTACGTTTAGGTTTTAGGATACGATTTTTTTAACTAAAATATTTTAAAAGATGACCGACTTCCGGTAGGACCGAAAGTAGACTGTAACTTTGTTATTTTAAATAGAACAATGTATATTAATACATTTTTGAAATTTAAGTTAAATTTTGGTATACTTTTGTCTAAAAACTATTCTCGAAAAATGCATATTTTTTGAGTTATCAATTTTTTTGTAAAAAATTTTACCGTTGCAGATCCTTCTAAATTATTTTTTTATCAGGATACCCTTAATGAAATGAAAATGGTTTCTGTTCGTTTGTTTTTAGTAAAGTCGGACGTATTTGAATCTATGTTGAAAAATTTTTCATTCTATACAGGGTGTGTATAATAAGTGTTCAAAGTTTAACTTGATAAATATCAAATTTCTTCATTTTTTTAAATGGAACCACCCGGTTCTTTCTATTTTAATGCATTCAGGAGTAAAAAATAAGACAAATTTATGTATACTTTTCTATACCTAAACCTAAATTTTTCAACATAGATTCAAATACGTCCGACTTTACTAAAAGCAATCGAACAGAAACTATTTTCATTTCATTGAGGGTATCCTGATAAAAAAAATAATTTAGAAGGATCTGCAACGGTAAAATTTTTTACAAAAAAATTAATAACTCAAAAAGTAAGCATTTTTCGAAAAAAATATACTTAAATTTCACGTAGATCTCAAAAATTTATAAATATACAGGGTGTTCTATTTAAAATAACAAAGTTGCAGTCGACTTTCGGTTCTACCGGAAGTCGATCAAGTATTTTACCATATACAGATAGTTTCAACTCTTCGTGGGACACCCTGTATAGCTTTAAATGATTTGTATATATCTTAAATTTTGCTGTTTTAGCCATGTTTCACAAAACTTTTTTTTCGTGGGTTTTAATAAATTAATAATTATCAAAACTTAATGAAAAGGTGGCGTGTGCGATAAATGTTATTCATATTTACAGCAAAGAAGATTACAACAAAAATGTAATAATAGAAAACCAGCATAATGATATTATACAAGTCATAAGAGAATTTAATATAACAGAAGACTCTCCGAATCCCTTTCCGGTTTTAATAAAAGCCGTAGGTGCTGGACATTCTGAAATGTACGCTACTGTTGATAAGTAAGTAAATTTTTGTCATATTTTTATTTATTAAAAGTGTTTGTTGTTATTAATAATTGTAATTCACGCATTTAGTTTCTAACTAACGTTTCGTAGTTCGTCATATTTTATCTCATTTTGTAATCATGTTTTTTCACTAATATTTATTATGATCCGACATCTAAGAGATTCCTTGTAGTATATCGTGTCCAAAAAAGCAATGAGCAGTCTCCTTTTGATCAAATGAAACCGTGAAAGCGGCGAATTCCTCTAATTACGCTTACTTCATAAAGGTCGACTTATATATATATATATCAGTGCCGTGTCGGTTCCGTGGCCATTCCGACTTATGAAGTTTCCGGACAGAAAAAAAACAGTGTACATCATTATGAGACTGTTTATACACTGGCGTTTCCCGGACGGGGCCCGTCAGTGCCCGGACAGAAATCCATCCGAACCGATATTTTCGCTGGGGGCACTGCTGGTGCACGGGCTTGACGCGGATCGCACGGACTTGTATAAACGCGAATCTGAGTATATAGTCAGTTGTGGTTTTCTTCGACATACGTGCATATAAACAAATAAGAAAATTTTCGATTTTGCTAGGTATTCTTAACATACAAGGTTAGTATCATGTTATTCACATGTTTATTTCTCACTTCCTATTGTTTATCCTGCTTTTAGTATAATATTCCTTATAGTTGCCGTTAAATTCTTTACTAAACTTATGGATGACGAGAAATACTGCGACATTCTGAAATATTCGTGGAATTTTGTTTCATCGTCCTTTGTATATTCTGAATTCTCCTTCGCTCAATCTTTTTTTCCATACAGGACGAACACTCCATCTTCTTTGCTTCCGCCTTTTCTGCTTTCGCTTTTCCTCTTCGTCTAGTAATAACGCCAATACGGCGAGATCTTCTATCCAAGCCGCCATAGCTAAATTCGCAGTCCCAGTCACCGATCACACGCGCTTTGAGACACTGACACGGCACTGTTATATATAAATCGACCTTAAAAATTCTCCAATTAACACTGCTTCGCTTTCCAAGGCTTTTGTACACGAAATTGAACACGCACCATATAGCCTTGATTTGGTCCCGATGATAGTGAACGTTCTGGTCGTCCAATTGAGGCGGTTACTCCAGAAAACATCAAAAAAGTTCACAAATTTGTTATCTAATCGTAAATTTAAATTGCGTGAGATAGCTCACATTTAACCAAGAGAAAGCTTTTTTCAAAGTGGATGCCGCGTTTACTCACAGATATGTGACAATGAATGAAATATGGATCCATCATTCTACTTCGGAATCAAAACGATCATCATTTGAATGGACTGTAGTCGGTGAACCATGTCCAAAGGTTATGGCTTCGGTATTTTGTAATGTGCATGAAATATTGTTCATGGACAATGTTTAAAAGGGAGAGACAATCAATAGGGGATACTACATAGAGTTGTTACATTTTTTAAATCTAAAAATCAAGGAAAAAAGGCCTCATATGTCGACGAAAAAAACTACTGTTTCACCAAGACAATGCACCGAATCACAAGTCGATGTCAACGATGGTTAAATTAAACTAAATACATTTCGAATTGCTTTCTCATCCACCGTATAGTCCAGATCTGGCCCCCCAATGACTACTGGCTATTCTCTGATCTGTAAAAAATACTCGCCGGTAAGAAATTCAGCAAAAATGAAGAAGCAATTGCTTAAACTAAAGCCTATTTGACGCAAAAGACAAATCCTTCTATAATCATGTCTTACTGTATTGCTCTTGAAGGAAATTACATTGCTGAATGACTTATTCGCCGATTGGTGTGTGGTGTGTTTTAGACCCTAAAATCCTCAGTAAACCACACTTTACTGTAGTCATGGCAGTGAAC
Organism: Diorhabda carinulata; assembly: GCF_026250575.1. Taxonomy (NCBI): domain Eukaryota; kingdom Metazoa; phylum Arthropoda; class Insecta; order Coleoptera; family Chrysomelidae; genus Diorhabda; species Diorhabda carinulata. The sequence goes on from NC_079472.1 coordinate 18,749,587, forward strand.
GTGTTAAATTATCTTTTGAACCCGAAGTAATATTAATATAAACAAAGTTTTTAGCAAAACTCTCGATGACGTTTTCGTACGAGTAACTGTATATAAAATTAATGGTTTAGACACTTTTTCTGCTGTTATTGGATGGATATATTTCGTAGCGTGGTCTGTGTCATTTTATCCTCAGATATATATCAATTGGAAACGAAAAAGGTTAGTATTGTAGGACTATTCTTACTTGAAGGAATAAAAAATACTATAAAAGTTAAAAGTAACAAAGGATTCTGCCGTCTTCAACAACGTCCCATTGTTAGATAAAAATGTTTGTAACAAAATTATTATATTGGAATTTTATAATTATTAAAGCTTTTCAATAATTAATTTGGAAATGGAGAAGATTTTCAGAAATTATCAGCTGAATTTGTTGATCTGAATGTTTCCAGCAGCACGTGTTCTTTAATTTCCTCACGCGTTTCTCGAGAAGTGTAAACTAGTGAACACTTTTATCGTGAGAATGGTTTCTCTAAAACTCTTTGATACTTTTTGTACTCCTTTAAATAAGAAAAGATTGAATATATAAATTTTGCACCCCCAGGGGTCCACCACTGGAAGCTCTGTAACAGAAGTGTACGTGTACTTAAATTTCCATAATTAGATCTGATTTTTTAACAAATTGGTTATATAGTAGAAATTTATGAACTAAAACTAGTAATAATTGATTTCTGAGGAAAAAAAGTTTGGGAATTTCTGATTTAAGGTATACATGGTGAGTTATGAGGAATTTTACATACTTTCAAAATCTGTAGAGCCCCTTAGTGAGCATATAGTGGGGCTACTAAATATTGTCAACTACTCTTCTTTAATAATTAACAGGGTGATTTGTGAAATTGTGAATGGTTGTTTGATAAGATTTGATCGTTCATTAAAATATTAATTCAAATGCGATAACCTGGTCGCAAAGGTCGTTTTCATTGGTTATTTATGTAGTTTGAAAATCACTTAAATCACACAATTTAACAAAAATATTATACAGGGTGCGTTATTCAACAGGAAATAATAAATTGATTTTTCTAAAGCCGGTCCTGGAAATTTTATCTAATACCAATCGAATGCTTGATATTAGTGTACTGCACCATGAAAAAATTTAAAAAAAGAAATAAGCTCTCTAATCATTATTTCAATTAATATTTATTGCCAATTTTTTAAATGAACCCTATAAATTAATAGAGAAGAGGAGTTGATGCTTTTCAGTAGTCTCATTATATCCACCCTGAGGTGCTCTACAAAAGGTGAAACTAGTTCCTCATTACTCGCCACAATAGATGGCGTTAGTAGCCTATATCTTGTCCCTATATAGAAAAATCTAGACACGAGTGGTCGTTCACGCGATTGGTTGGTCTCAAGCTAAGAAAATAATGGCGGCTCCAATAAGACAAAGGCGCGAAACGGTGATCTTTTCAAATGATCAAACAATGTTATTGACTATTGGGACATACAGGGTGTTTCTAAATTCAGAAGATGATTGCTCGTATGAAATTAATCCAAACTAAATTGTCTCGCCCAACCCCTTTTCGAGATATCACCCTTAAAAGGTGGTTACTAAAATCGAGTTTTAGTAACCACCTTTCTGATATCTCAGAAAGGGGTGGGCTGATGGAATTTTATTATAAGAGAGATCAATCTTTATGTCATGAATTTAGAAACACCCTGTATATTTAAACTATACAATTTTTATTAACATTTATATACAATAATGAAATCACAAAAAGACACGAGTCAAATGCAAATCTGGCTGTTTTGTTTACATTCGCGAGACCACATGACAGAAGACCTAAGCCGCGCGCAAGCGCGGGCGCCATTTACTTCTTGACATGAGAGAATAAAAAAGGACACAGATTCCTCTCTCTTGCACATACATGTTGGAGTTCGTGTCTAGACTTTCCTATACAGGGACGTATCCTATCTATTAAATATAATCAAATTTAATTTTTGTTTTCCAGTGTGGTCGGTTTGAATTTTGATTTTATAGCTTTAAACGTTGTAGGATTTACTTTGTACTCGCTGTTCAATTTAGGACTATTTTATATACCGGAAATTCAGGTAAGTACTGTACGCCAGCGCGTAAAGTTTAGAAATGTGACGTGACAATAAAATTTTCAACAATCCGAAAATTTTTATTTGCTCAACAATTTTTTAACTAAGTATAAAAAATAATGTGACGGGTAGACAACCGCACACCTTCTAGCGGCGACGACCATAACATAATTGTAGTGGAAACTAGTTTCGCAGTTATACGGTTACACGCCATCTAATGGAGCTGGTCGTGATTTAATGTAATGGAAACTATTCAAGATTGTGTGTTTGACTGTTTGGAAGTTCTACAATGTTCTAGAATTATTATATAAGGCAGGAACGACAATTAACTGATTGATATTCATGTTTTAGGTGATGTTATGATTAATATAATTATGCAAATTGGTGATTTCAAATAATATTTTTAGAAAGATCGAATTAGGTCGATACATCAAATTTTTTATCTCCCTTAAAAACGATTTTTTAATCAAAACAGACCCAAAATCAAGACTACTAATCAACAAAACCGATTTCAATACGTTGACCATAGACAAAATAACCGAACTATATAACTGATAATTATATATTTATTTTTTGTTAAATTGAAGGATGAATATTTCACAAGACACCCTAGAGGTATGAACCCAGTTAAAGTAAATGACATATTTTTTGCTGTACATGCAACACTAGCAACAATCATAACAATCATACAATGTTATGTTTATGAAAGAGAAGAACAACGAGTATCTACAACTGCTAGAAGCATTTTAGGTATATTTGGATTGTTCATATTCATCAGTATCATTTTATCAGTTTGCAAAGTTATCCATTGGTTGGATTTACTCTATTACTGTTCGTATGTCAAACTGACTATCACTCTGATAAAATACGTACCACAAGTAAGTTAATTTCGGCTTTATCGTCGGATTAGTACCAACAACTAATTCTCTTTTGGATGTTCACGCACGAGCGTGGTTTAAACACTTGGGCAAGCTTAATGACATCAAAGGGTTCAAGCCAAAGTGCCGATCGGCTTCCGAAAAGACATCGGATTTTGGTAACGTCAAATTGGGCGCGACGGGCCTATCCGAAGGCTTAACGACCCTTGGTCGACTAAAATGCTACTATGAGCTATGGGACGTCAATTTTTGTACCTCTGGAGGTTAAACTCTGTTCAGCTGAAATTGGGAGGTTCTTGAGTTCCTTTGTTTATCTTTAAAGTCCTTATAACGCTTTAAGGTGCAGTAGAAAAATAGTGTGCTAAACGACCAAGGGGTTTCTGTGGCTGGAGCAACAAAGTCAAGTAACAAATTATGAGCCGGGCCCGGAACGTGCCCCCAACACATTTTCATAGAAATCAGTTGATACTAATCCGAAGTCTTACCTTAATTTCTAATTTTTTTTTTTCAACTAAATTAAATGTACGGTGTATATTCCAGGCTTATATGAATTACAAAAGGAAAAGTACAATAGGATGGAGTATAGGTAATATTTTCTTAGATTTTACTGGAGGTATGCTAAGTATGTTGCAGATGATAGTAGACGCTTATAATTATGGTGAGTATGGTATGATTTATGACCAATTAAATATTAATTAACTTATAAGTCGATGGTTACTAGAGTACTAGAAGAACGGAGCTCTTTTCCAAGTCTGGCAACGACGTAAATTCAATTGAATATCAAAAATCGTATAGATCGATGGTCACTAGAGTATCTTAAAAGAACAGAGCTCATTTCGAAATTTAGCATCGGCGTTAATTCATCAGGTTTAAAGCAGTACACAAAATGAACGCGAGCATGATGCGTTCTAATTCAACATGTTAAGAAACTGTGATAACGCACATAATGATCGCGCTTGTACATCGAAGGTAATCAACTTTCTACTTTTTACGCGTTGATCATGGCTGAACGTCAAAAACATAACCTCACTTTTCTAATGTAGTTGGTAGTTGCAAATACCCTGAAAAATGACTTCTCTGAGTGAAAAGCTGATAGAATTTGTGCTCATGAGTGTTTATACAACAAACAGTCGGTTGGGTACAACAAAAAATTTAGCAGAATATAGGGAATCATTTCCCCAATTGAAAATTCCATGAAAAGAACTGGTGATTAACTTTTGTTAACTCTCTGCTCAATAAGTTGAAAAGTTGATCATATAAACCCCGATTCATTCATCTATGTTTGAAAAATTCGACTTTATCTATTACATTCATTTTAAAATATGTAGTAGTAAAGTAGAACGCGGTGTCTAATGTCGTTCTGTATATATTTCTCTACACGTTTCATATAGTAAAATAATTATATGATACATTATAAATAATTCAAAATCGTTTATCACTGTTCAAATTTTTTTATATACATGACTTTTGAGGTTATGTTTTCTAGCGAACCAGCGTCATGTTCGCGTTCATTTTGTGCACCGCTTATAATCAATAAACAAAAGTTATTTTAATTGAATATCAAAAATCGTATAGGTCGATGGTAACTAGAGTACTAAAAAAATAGAGCTATATTCTAAGTCTAGCAATACTGCCAATGTATCTAGTTTTCCATAGACATCAAACTTCAGCTGCCAAATATCTATTCTAACTTAAAATTCAATTGTGAATACTAAAATACCATAAAAATATCTCAACCTCGATTCTAATTACTAGGCACCAACCAAAAAACAAGTTAATCTAACCTCAAATTGTTCCATCATCTGTCAAATAAGCTAAACGGACTTGTTTTCGTAAAACAAAGGTTGGTGTTGAATCAGTAACGGAGTAGATGAATATCTCATTTCTGATTTGAGTAAAATTAAATGAGAGAATCAAATGAGCTACACTTAAATGATATTTCGTGCAAAAGTAACGCTACTATTAACTTGACGTCCGACTTACTAGCTATAGAGTTTGATTTATTTAGCCAAAATTTAAATTAAACTAACAAATAAAATTACTAGTGAAAGACAATGAATTTCGTGTAGAAAATTAACAATAAATTTAACTTAAGGTTAAAGTAAAAGTTCGCCAACTTTTAACTTCTTAGTTAAATTCCTTAATTTTGTGAGGTTATGAGCACAGAAGACAGTGTCAAATTTCCACATTTGTATGACAGAAAGAACCCATATAGATAATTTAGATTGGTTTACCAGTAATTTATAATTATTCTTAATTTAATGCATACACCAAAAAAGTTTAGTTTCATTTAGTTTTAATTTTGGCTGCATTATCCAAGCTTTAATGATGAGCAAAGTGACACCCATTTTTAGTTTGGAATGAACACTCGCAATAGCATTGATTCAATCAAACTTTAAAATTAGTGTTTTTCGAAAAACGTATCCTGAAATATTCGTCAATATACTAAATGAACTCCCCATCAACCCGCCTATGCAACTGTTTTAGCGAAAACATTCAAAAACAAAATCACCTGATCACTTGCAATGATGCCGAAAAGGTAGCTTTCTACGCCGATACTGTTGATCTCGTTTATTAACTGCTGTTAGAAAAAGATAGCCATACACGTATTTTAAAATTGAATCATACACGCTGACAACGTTGCATTTTGCATCGAACCCTTTGAACAGTTTAAAAAAAACAGTCGTATTAAGGTAAACGTTGGGGATATAAATAATAAAACAAATAAATTAATTATACAAATAAATGTATATATATATATATATATATATATATATATGTATGTATATATAGTGATTTTCTAATTTTTTTTCAAATTACTTGAACGTAAATAAGAGATTTTTGTAAATTAGTAAAAAATTGAACAGTTTTTGTTAGAACCCACTTACTTCTTTATTAACTAATATTGAATCTTCTGGATATTCAAAAATTCACTATTAAAAATATTTGTTAGTTCAGAATAAACGTGTAATTGGATTGTATATGAAAAAGCTTAACAATTTGAGTTGGATTCAAGAATAATCGTAATGATTTTTTATTGTTTGAACTTTTATAGCTAATTTTACTTAGAATATTTTGACAATGCAAAAAAATATACAATTTTTTAATAATATCTACTATTAAATGAAAAGAAACTTGTTCCAAGTAAGTAAGATACTTTTTAAAAATAAATAATTTTGATGGCATACAAGTATCACGTCTAGCATTTGCAAAAGCTATAAGAGCCTCGGATCTTTTCGGGGATAACTAAAATTTTCTTATGAAACTTACTTAATAAATTGAAGTGGTACTTCTTCATATATTGTTTTAATCAATAGTACACTATTAAATCACTTGTTCACTTTAGTTTCTCCATTTGTTTTCACGTTATTACATCTTTACTTCGCAGTCAACTTTCTCACATCAAAACACAAACTAATCCAAACTACAAATGGCGTACGTTTCCCTCAAAATTTTTGACAGGTACGCCATTTAGTTAGAATAATACTTGCGTCCTTGATATACAAAAATAATAAATTAAAAGTAGTGGTCGATATTTACTGAAATAGTAAAAAAAAGTGTAACAACGCTTTTAATAAAAATTACATTGTAAGAATCTATAAGACATTAATTACAGTGAACATTAAATACATTTTAAATAGAAATATTGTTATTTTCATTTGAAAATTTTTATTTTTAGATGATTGGGTATCGATATTTGGTGACCCAACTAAATTCGGCCTTGGATTGTTCAGCGTTGTTTTTGATATATTCTTTATTGTTCAACATTATTTTCTCTATAAAACATCAAATTATGACGTCAGTCAGTAGTTTTTTAAGAGATAAATATTGAGATTAATTGAGCCCACCCTTATGTACATATTAAGAACAAACATGTATTTATTATATATTTTTATGATTCACATTTACACATTTGATATAGTTCAAAATGGCAATCTATTAGAAATCAATTTTGAAAGTTTGTTCTAACACTTGTTGTCTAGATCTGTAAATATGTTAATACAATATTTGCATATCCAAAAGAAAGTATGTTGGAATTGTTTGTTTTAGAACATTTTTTGAAAATTGCTGATTCAGTGAACCAAGTCGAGACTTGCTGTTATTTTTTTGACAAATATAATAATTTTTATAGTTTTGTTTATATTTATTTTTAACCTTTCACATTCTCCTCCTACCCAAGATCGAATATGTGACAAATAGGTATATCTACAAAAATTGATCAAATTTTATTTATATTAATGGCGGCTAAAGCTTGACATATGTAGCGTGATCAACAGTAATTATTGCTTTCCAATTGCTCAATTTGTGCGTCATACACAGTTGCATTTTATCCTTGTTTCTCAATCACCAGATAAATGTTTGGACTTCTTAAGCTTCAAAATTGCACTTTAAACACAACATGCAGAATTTAGGTTATGTAGGCATTGAGTTTGATTTATTTATATTTAAATTTGTGTTTTTAGAATAAAATCACAAGGGCTGATCAAAACAATATTCTCTACGTTATTGGATGCAGAAAATAAGAATATAAAAGGGACCATGAAGAAAATCTAAAGTATAATTACAAAGAAGTTCTTTCGTAGTATTCATATTTTATCCATATGTGCTTGTATAAGACAACACTCAATTTGTGGTTATATTTTCAAATTTGACACTTGACATAAAACCCACGAAGTTGGCCCATTTGATTCTGGCCAAAGAGCTTCCATAGAAATTTATTAAATAAGGGTGGCACCACATTAGCATCAGAGTAAATTTTAAAGAGAACCCCAAATATTATTTATGCCCTGGACAACTTTTCACTACCCTCCATAATCGAATCATCCTAACGATTAGTGTAGTGGAGCCATTAGATATATTTTAAAGTTATAAACACACGAGCACTTTTCTAAAAATGGCGTTAAGCACTGGACATTTTTCGGATAAAGTTATTAGTACGGCGTAAATTCCTCATATAATGTCCCATGGTTAGGATAATGGTGCAAATTTTGAAATAAAAGCTTAATAAAGGGGATGGTTCCTATATGTTATTTCTTTGTTCATTCCTATTCTTAAACATTCATTCTTTTTCCAGACCTATAACGAAACGTAAAAATTTATAACTAGAAAACGCGCTCATATTCAATATGTCAAATGTCAACAATATAAAATCAAAGAACGTGACATGCAGAAAATTGTTTATTTTATCTAGAAACAGACAAAACAACGTTTTGTAGGTGTTGCCGTGACGTTTACCGGGTTATTCGTTTGTTACTGTTATTATTAAAAAAGCCTCAAAATGAGTTGTCCAATAAGTAAAGAAGCTGTTGACAAATTGAAACAATTTATCTCTATCTGTAAAACAACTCCTGACATAATTCATATTCCGGAACTAAGTTTTTTCAAAGATTATTTGGAATCATTAGGAGCCAAACTTCCGGAATCAAAAAAGATGCCTTCATCTTCTGGAGTTAAAGCGGAACCGGCAGAAGTTCATGATGAACCTATAGAAGACGAAGCGATTGCGTCAGATCCTGAATCTGTGTTAGAATTTGATATGACTGGTTGTGTAGAACCAGACAAATTGGATGATGATCAGAAAATGGGAGATCCTACTAAAGAAATAACCGAAGAAATGTCCGATAAGGCGGATGAATTAAGAATTCAAGCGATGTCTCAATTATCTGAAGGTATATATATATATATATATATATATATATATATATATATATATATATATATATATATATATATATATATATATATATATATAATTTTTATGTTTTCAAAATATTCTATTTTGGATTTAATTTAAAATTGGTGGAGTGTAAATTGATATTTTGTGTTTTGCTATATTTTTCTTCAGGTAATACAGAAAAAGCCATAGAGTTGTTTACTGAAGCTATACAAAATAATCCAAGCAGTGCTTTACTATTTGCAAAACGAGGTCAAGCATATTTAAAATTAACTAGACCAAACGCTTGTATTAGAGATTGTACAAGAGCCTTAGAATTAAATTGCGATTCAGCTCCAGCATATAAATTCAGGGGAAGAGCTTATAGATTATTAGGTGAATGGGAGCTTGCTGCTAAAGACTTGAGACAGGCCTGTAACATTGACTTTGATGAACAAACAGATGAATGGTTGAAAGAAGTCACACCAAACGCTAAGAGAATTGAAGAACATTTATTAAAAAAAGAGCGAAGAAAGAAAGATAAAGAAGAAAGAGAAAGACTTGATAGAATAAGAAAAGCTAGAGAAGCTCATGCTAAGGCTGCAGCTAAAGAAGAAAAGGAAGAAACTAGTGAAGCCGGTGATGGTGGAGACTTTTACAAATTATTACAAGATCCTGAAATAATGGCAGCATTTCAAGTAAGTTTTTAGAATTAATCTTCATTTTAATACACTTTTCGTTAATGATTTCTGTAAGTATTACATATTAATGTGATTTATAGGATCCAGAAGTTGCAGCTGCTTTCAAAGATATTTCTATGAATCCAGGGAATTTTATGAAATACCAGTCTAATCCCAAAGTTATGAATCTGGTTTCAAAACTTTCAAGCAAAATTTCTGGATCTGGAATGAATTTTCCGGGTTTTTCCGGAGCTGGTTTCCCTGGCGCTGGTTTTCCTGGAGCTGGAGGTGCTGGTTTTCCAGGTTTTCCTGGTGGTTTTCCAGGTGCTGGTACAGGAACAACGCCAAAACCAGACCATGTACAACCCGATGATGATAATTTAGATTAAATTATTTTTTTATTGGTGGTTGAAATAACTGTGACTTTTTAAAGGATGCGTGTGTTTTTTACATTTTTTTATATAGATGGCAATAATTCTAACGTTTATATGGGAAAAATATCGCAGTTTTATGTAGGATCTTTAATTTTGTGCAATCTTGTTAAAAAAATACATGTATCCATATTATTTACAAAGGATTAACAAATTTTGTTTTAAGTATATTAGGTTTTAGTTGGAGAAATGGCTTAGTCACATTTTTTCAAACCGCCAATTGCTTACTTTTCTTTTAAGTCGAGTGAATAAATCATATAAGGCTGATGTTATCACATCCAGTTAGTTATTAATGGAGTGACACAATTTGGTTAAATTTTGTTGAATTATAAATTTAGGCATTATATAATTTCTTTTTTCATTTTAGTTTGCCTCGACACTATAATAAATTGGGTAACCATTGCTGAAAATAGCATATTTCATAATTTATCAAGCAATATCGAATTTTTGCACGTGTTTCAAACTACATTTTTCCGTCGACCTACATAAAATACTTTATTTCAACCTGTGAAATACTGTGGAAAGCGTTGGGTTATTCATGAGTAGAAAGCAGCTGCTTTCACCAGTGCCAAAACGGCTCAAGGCTACTGAGAGTTTTCTGTTGCCCTTTTAGTAAAGAATAGGCTGTGGTTAGGAAAGAAAAAATAAATAGCATGATGGTATCTTTTAGACCAAAATATTCCGGAGTTGAAATAGTCGTTCAGATCTCCAGGTGGAGGCTGGTGGGTCTATCATTCAAAAATATCTTGTAAGGTAGATTTCTGCAATATACGAGGTCTTAACACGAATATAAACCATAAACACCAGCATCTGTAGTTGAAGAAATATTCTGGATCTAGCAGAAACAAAGGTGGAATCATCAATATCCAAGGTTCACCATATATACCCTGGATACAACTTACACACCCAATTCGGGTATAACTTTGGACTGACTCGCAGTCTCTATTAGAGAATCTTGAGCCTTCAGAGTTCGATGTTATGTGGTTTAGACCTCCTATCGATTACTTACCAGCAAACCATACAAACGCAGATATTGTTAGCGCTGGTGATTTGAATGTTTATCAGGTAAGCGTATTCAATTTTTTTAAACGGAACTGACGATGAGGGGTGGGAAACTGAAGATTTTACCAACAGTCATGGACAGACCCAACTTATCAATGAACCAACCTGAGTCCCCGAACGAAATGGTGACTGCTAGCCTCTTAGACCTGTTTCTAACATCAAACCCTGATCTGTACAACGCGACCGTACATGCACCACTCAGAGCATCAGATCACTAACTAGAAAACCAAACTTAGAATCCACCTTAGACCACGTAAGGTTTGACATTATAGACCGGCCATCATTCCTCAAAATGATGTTTACACTACTGCTGTACCAATACTCCGCTGTCTCTATTAAACCAATCTTATTTCAACTCCAGTCTCTGAAGATGGTAACTTTGTTACCGAAACGTTCAACAGTGTAATTTTGTAAAAAGTGTGTTCAGTATGTCTATCACAAATGGTTCCAGACATTCCAACTCAAGTGAACTTTGATAATAAAGCATTTTAGTGATTTTAAAATCAATAATTATTATTGTTATAGTTCAGGAAATAATACTCTGAATTCATTCACTACAATATTTATTTTACAACAGATATATACACATAATATAATTAGTACTGCTTATAAATGGTTGACTACCTACGAATCACACTTAGATCCCAACCTATGAACTATTTGGTATCATAAAATTATGAAAAAGAAGTTTAAAGTATATTTTACACCCAAGTTTAGTTCATTTGCATTTTCGAAAGTTTTATCAAAATGTTGCATAAATAGTTGATTAAAGAATTACATCACTTATTCTGAGTGAAATTAACAGAATAGCCACCTGTATTTGGATCCTGTTTCATCTGGAAATTTTCTGTGGAAAGCCCGAAAGGCTTTAAAATCATGTTTCCCAAATCTTTCAGTTTTCCTAAAATATAAATACTTAAAATCCATTTTCCTATAATTTTTTAAAAAACAGTTAATGTTAAGTATGTAATATGTGGAAGAGAGTGCTTCCGCTGATGATTTGGTTATATTTATTACAATGCTATAAATTGAATCATTTATTTGACAAAAAGTGAGGAAAAAAATTTTATGTTACAAAATTTAGAAATATAACTATAAAATTGCTATCTTCATTCAAATGAATTCCCCTCAAGGAGCCATTGGACAAGAAAAGAGGGAATACCGAACCCACTACCCCCAAAGCATTGATTTTTATGAATGCCAAAGTTCTGACCAGTGCTTTTGATAAGGCCCAGCTCAAACGCCACAACATCAGTGGTGCAGAGAAAAAAAGGCCAAGGCTGCTGGTACAGCGTAAGGGCCCCGAATCCTAAGGTTGTTTCGACCTCCACCTATGGATTCCAACAAAGAGGTCCTGGTAAAACCTGTTATGAGATTAAAAAACCCTGTATCTACGTCTATAGAACAATGAGTTTGCTCCAAAAGCTGAAAAACTGCACCTGTAGTAGCTATTGATGCGAAATAGGATGAGCGATCGAATTTACTGGATCTACTGGATTTCATTGTCTCTGTGATAGGAACCAACATGAAGTCTCCATCCGGCAGAGAAACCACGCCAAGTTTCTTCCTCTTCAAAGAGTATCAGGTTTTGGTAATTTTAAGTGGGGCCCTTGAACACTCACTCTTGTACTATGATCTATGAACCACTTTGAAATTCAATGGAATGTTATATTGGATTATAATAAATTTAACTATTTAACTAGATCCCCACTTCACCCTACCTTTTTTTTAGTAATTTTATTAGCATTGAATCAATCAGCATTAAAACAATAACTTTTATAAAAACATTGTCACAAATAATTTAACTTAAAATGAAGTACTAAACAGATATCAGCACAATAAAGTTAAAATACATTCCTTTCAAATTTAACAAAAATTTGCTTATCCTAATATGGTAAATGGAAACTTACCTAACATCTCTGTTTTAAGTTTTTCATTTTTTTCAGTAATTAATGGAGGTAATCTATACTGTGCTTGTAGAGCCTCTTTATTAGTTTTATCAAACTCTAATACTTTTTTATAATCTGCTAAACTTTCATCTAATTTGTCGGTTTCTTCATAGAGTTTAGCTCTCCTTAAATAAGCTCTAACATATTTGTCATTTAATTCTATAGCTTTTGTGCAATCATCAATAGCACTTTCTTTACGAGCTAGTGAAATTTTTGACGCAGCTCTGTTTGCATAAAATATAGATCTGTCATTTTCATATGATAAAGGGCATAATTTTAAAGCCTCAGTGTAAGTATATACAGATTCCAGATGCAATCCTGATTTAAACTGTTCATTACCTTTGTTTTTAAGTTCCAGAGCTTTTTCGTGCCTTTGCTCTTTTTCTTCGTCTGTAAGATTCAGTTCAGCAGTCTTCAACTGTTCTTCATCAATGTAATCATCTGGTAGGGCGGTAGAATCTGATTCATTATTTTCAAAATCCTGAGGAATACCTTCATTTGAATTATTTGTGGGTAACCCTTGTTCAATATCGTCTGCGCTTAATTTCTCCTGGAGTTCCTCGGTAATTTCATTAATGATTTCCTCATTTGTTGGAATCTTAGTTTTTCCATTATCCGTCATGACTCAAATGTAATCGCTGAACGGAAAAATACTAGTTGTAAATGGATAATAGTAGTAAATAGATAAATTTATATTATGTTTTTCTCTTCTTCTTTATTTCCAGTTATTGGCTAGTCTCAGTTTGCGTTTTCAGTGATAAAATTTACTAATAGCTGAGAAGTTGTCAGTTTTTTCTATGGTCAATTATTAGGGTTATGTTTAGGAAAACAATGTTAAAAAGATGATAAAGGTAATGGTTTTGTAAAATGTTTGAAATGGAAGTGACGAATCATGAAAAAAATAACGTTATAACTTTTACTTATGATGAGATTGATATTATATGTCGATCATGTCTGAGTAAGGAAGCAATAGTAAATCTATTCGAAATTGCATATAAAGGGACTCTTTTTAGTGAAATATTCAATTCTTTATTCGCTGAGGTAATATTTTCAAATTCCACGAGTATTAGCAGTTTACCCGATTAATGGTATAATATGTAGGTTTAAATTTAATTAATTGACCTATAATATTGGTTTTAGCTAAATCAAACTGATGCATTACCTAAAAAGATTTGTAATAAATGCGTTATTTTGTTCACCCAATTTTGTGCGTTCAAAGAACAGATTGTAGAATCCCAAATTTTATTGCAATCTACTATTGGATGTAATGCAAAACTAGAAGAAAATAATATTAATGTTAAGGAAGAGAAAGACTACAAAGATGAATACGATTCAAATAAAGTTGAAGAAAACACAGTTGACTGCCATGAAATATGCGAAGTAAATGATTTGAAAAAAGAAATTGATGAAGAAAATGTGATTGTTAATACGTTTGAAATCAAGCTTGAAGAAAAAGAGTATGTGTGTAGTTATTGTGATGAAAAATTTTCTAACATTGCTAGGTACAGAAATCACAGACAAAGAGAATTGTTAAAAAGGCGACCTAAGAAAATATGCCACATTTGCAGTAAAGAGGTTGTGTCAAATAGGTTGAAGGAACATTTAATCTCGCATTCTAATAAAAAACCATTTTCTTGTGATATATGCGGTAAGAAATTTTCAAGAAAAGAAAATCTATCGAGACACAAATATGTACATACAGAAGTAAAACCTCATATGTGTCATATATGTGGCAAAGGTTTCATACAAGCTCCATCTCTAACAGATCATCTCCGGACACATAATGATATAGCCCCGTTTGTGTCCCAATACTGTGGAAGAAAATTTACAAATAAACAAGCGTTTGAACGTCATTTAAAATTACACATGAAAAATCCAGAAATGCCTTGTAAAGGAAGGAAAGGAACAGAAAAATACAGAAATGCGAAATTTATATGTGAATATTGTAAAAAGGAATTCAAAACTAAACAGATGCTTGATATTCATACAAGAAGCCACACAGGTGATAGGCCATATGTGTGTTCAATTTGTGGTAGCAAGTTTATCCAAAATGCACATTTAAGAACTCATTTATACCTCCACAAAGGTAATAAGCCTTATAATTGTGGTTATTGTGGTAAAAGTTTCGCTATGAAAGGAAATCTCAATCAACATGTTAGAATCCATACTGGCGATAGACCTCACACTTGTAATATATGTCTAAAGCGTTTCTGTACTAGAAGTAGTTTAAAAAAGCATAAGATAATTCATGACGTCAAATAATTATCAATATTTTTAGTAATAAACAAATTAAACTGTAAATATTAATTTTTGTTTTAATTAATCTATGAGCGTTTGAACGTCACAAAAAATTAGATATTTACTAAATACACTGTGAATACCAAAACAATTACACAGTTCGACGCGCGTTTCGTTAATCAAATATCATCTTCAGAGACTGAAGGGGAGTTTACGCGTCTCAGACAGTGTAATTGTGATAGTTGGTGTAGTTGTGGAGTAATTAGTGTGTTTAGTATGAATATCACAAACAGTTCCCAAAATACCAAATTTGGTATGAGACTGTTGAGGAGATTACGTGTTGGTAAGTAGAAGAAAATCAAAAGCTCAATCAAATAATAGCCGAACAAGAAGAAAGACTGGAATATGTATATAATGATTCAAGGAATCGAAGTTAAAGAAAACGAGAGTCTACAGAAAATAAAGACAAAGGTCTAAATAATGAGAAAAATTGAGGTGGAAGTAGACCTGCTAGCAGATTTAGTAAGATGCAACATATATTTTGTTATAAAACGAGATTTCTCAATATTAAATATTAGAAGTTTTAACTGTAAATATTTTTATAAAGTGTCTGTGGTTTATCCAGCGCTGTTTTCGCTCAATGCAAGCGCTGTTTTTTAGATTCCAATCGTATCATGGAATTTATCTATTACTTATTTATTAAATATTTGGCTGTATAGTAACAAACAAGGTGATCTGTGTGTATAATTTATGGAGTGTAGACTCCATAGTATAATTATAACCACAAAACATACCCAAAGATATAGTGTTATAACCAAAGAGTATAACAGGGGATTTTGGATACTATAAATCGGTTTAACGCGATCATGATAAGAATGTTCAGAAAGTAATTCGGATCACGTCCACTATTGTTCGGAAGCTGATCGAAGTAATTGGGTCATAACGAAATGACCTTATAGGTGACTTGATACGTCAGTAATATTGTCTTTGTAGACAGACAAACATTATATTTCATTTGTGTATAAAATTGTTTCTAGCGATTTTATCATCGAGAGGAGTTTCCTCACAAAAAAATGGAAATAACACAACTAATAATAATAATTTTTATGTAAATAACGCAATATTTGTCCTACAATACAATATGGCTGGTTGTAACATAATCCCGAAATGACATATGACAAAATCCATCCTGTATTATTAATTTCATAGAATAGTTGATAACTGCTTAATAATAATTATCCATATAAAATCTATTATACAACTGAATAAATACGCACGAAAAAAATAATAGATATTAGGCTCTGATTGAAATTTCATTCTGCTACAGGATCTGCAATCACTTGATAGGTGATCTACCTGATACCAGATCATAGTTTCCAAAAAGCCCTATAGTTATATCCCGTCAATTCCGTTCAGTTTCCAAATGTAAGGAAACATAATCCAGATTACTTTCCGAACATTTAGATCGTGATAAATCAATCATCAATCAATCAGCTAAGGGAGATACAGTTTTGGAATTAAGCTACGTGGTACCATTATTTGCAACGCAAAACAAGCGGTATTCACGTCTTCGATATATGTTAAGTAACAACTGTCTTAACTTTCATTATATCATCGGTATTTTTTGAAATAAACTAATCTGATAATGATACTATTAATACTGCTTCTACGAGTATTAATCATTATATAGAAGCAAATCCCGCTGTTATTATCTGGTAACATAGAGACTTGCGCTGATTGGCTACTTTTATTGTGCTTGGTTTATTCCGAAGCAACCATTCTTTACATGTGACCACACCCTAAGATGGTAGTTTAACATAAATTTCGTACTTTATCTATGCTCAGCTCAAAATTGTCGTTTTTAATATTTAAGGGTTATGTATGTGTTTATAGTAAATATAAAATGTTTTAAAAAACATTAAAAATAGGAAATCGTACGTTGAACATAAATAAAATGTTTGAAATAGAAGTAATTAATGAAGAGCAAAAAAACGTCATTACGTTTGCTGCTGAAGAAGTAGATACTATATGTCGATCCTGCCTCAATAAAGACGCAACTATAAATTTATTTGAAAGTTCATATAAGGGGACACTTTTATGTGAAATATTCCATTCTTTATTTGCACAGGTAACGTTTGTCAATATTACAATAACGTTTTGTTTTCTCTTAAGAATTATTATTCATATGATTTATTATTTTTTTTGGTACATAGGTTGTGAACTATTTATATTTACTGATGATGTTGGTTTTAGCTCAATCAACGAGATAGTTTACCTAGAAATATCTGTGACAAATGTGTCGATATGCTTACACAATTTTGTGCATTTAAAGAACAAATCATACAATCGCAAACCTTACTAGAATTATTTTTTGGAGACCCAACGAAAGTAGATGAATCAATAAACAAAAATAATGTGAAGTTTAATGAAGAGAAATATGCCTTTGACAAATATAGTGATGATATATATGATGTTGATGAAATGGAAGTGTTAGAAGTTAATAATTCACACAACAAAGCAGTTGCCCCTTACAAGGTACATAAAGAAGAGAAGGACGACGTCAAAGAGGAAGTTGTTTATGATCCGGATTTTGAAAGTGTTTTTTTGAAAGAGGTAATTGTTGAACACAACGAAATAACAGACGAGCCTGAAATTAAACTCGAAGTAAAAGAGTACATGTGTAGTTTTTGTGGTGAAAAATTTTATGATGTTTCCAAGTACAGAAGACACAGACAAATGGAAATATTTAGAAGGCGTGCGAAAAAGATATGCCATATTTGCAGCAAGGAAGTGCTTTCTTGTAAATTACCAGAACATTTAAATTCCCATGCAGAGAAAAAACCATATCCCTGTGATTCTTGTAGCATGAAATTTTCAAGAAAAGAAAATTTAGCCAGACACCAATATACACACACAGAAGTAAAACCTCATATGTGTCACATATGTGGGAAGGGTTTTATTCAAGAACTGGCCTTTAACAATCATCTTCGTAAACATAATGATATAGCACCGCTTGTATCCCAATATTGTGGAAGGAAATTCACAAACAAACAAGCGTTTGAACGACATTTAAAATTACATGAGAAAAATCCAGAGATGCGCTGTAAAGAAAGAAAATGCACACAAAAATATGTATATTCAAAATATATATGTGAATATTGTGAAAAAGAGTTCAAGAACAAACAAATTCTAGATATCCATATAAGAAGTCACACTGGTGAAACGCCATATGTATGTTCAATGTGTGATAAAGGATTTACAACAAAGCAAATGTTGGATTTTCATATAAGACGTCACACAGGGGATAGGCCATTCGTGTGCTCTATTTGTGGAAGCAAGTTCATCCAAAATGCCCATTTAAAAACTCACTTACACTTGCACAAAGGCGAAAAACCTTATAGTTGTACCTACTGTGACAAAAAGTTTGCTCTGAAAGGCAACCTTGGTCAACATATTAAAACGCATACAGGCGATAGACCTTATGTTTGTAACTTATGTGGTAAAGGTTTCTGTACTGGGAGTAGTTTGAGGAAGCATAAAACAATCCACAATAAAAAATAGATGATTTTTTTACAATAAATTCTTCATGTACCTTGTGCCTTTTTGTTTTTATTTACCCAATTATATACATTTATTACTGTTCATGGATCAGAATGACTCATATTTCTTTTAATTTTTTAAGTATCCTATGATTTCTAGTTACAAGTTTCACTATCTTTTGATATATTCCTCAATTTGTCTTTATGCACCCAATTCCTTTATTCTGTCTATACATTTCTAATTTTTATCGTCCTGTTCTTCATACTTATCAAGTTTTTTAAATTTTTTTGTATTATTGGTTCTTTTTTTTTATAATTTTTCAGAATTTAAATGAAACTGATAAAATAAAAAAATAAGAGAAAAGTTGATGAAAAGGAACTGAACTGTGTGTGTACAAAAATGAACTTCATATTGGTAACTTTTACAAGTTGATTTATTTGGTTTTACATTTATTTGTCTCTACAGAATAAATATTAGCATTTAAGAGTTTTTGAGTCAGCAAGAACTGGTACAATAAATTCATCATGTACATTGAGGCTTTTCGTTTCAATCCACCAAATTCCATACATTTATTACTCTTCATTTATCAAAATGACTGAAATTTTTTTCTTTTTATTTTTCAAGTATCGTTTATGAGGATTTTGCCCACTCTTGTTACAATTTTCACTATCTTTTGATATATTCCTCAATTCTTTTATTCCGTTCACACTTTTTTTTTTAATTTTACCTGATCTTCATTTTTACAATTATTCGTATCAGTTCAGATTTTTATTTTGTTTATTGGTACTTTTTTGATTTGTAAGCAAGTCGTATCTACCACTGTAGTAATTAGCAACAAGAATTGTTAATTGGTTATATTAACAAGCTTAGATTAGCTTCACCAGTATGTGGGTTTGTTTGTCTCTCCCTTTAACTAAGAGCAAGTGGCTTACTTAATAAAAATTTAATACGACAGAGGATTCGAACCTCCGATCTCCGTGTTGGAAATTAAGCACTTCGACAACCTTACCAACTAAAAAGGTATGGATCGATATAAGTTTCGACGAGATGTAGGTATATAAGCAACGAAGCCATTCTACGAGGGTGGTATCAATTGAATTGTACATATTCGCAAGATTGATCAAGGTAAAAAAACTGGACTAAGAATAATAGTCAGCCATTAATTATGAAACATATATTTTACACGTAAAAAATTTCACAGTAAAAAAGGGAATGAATTACAAGTGTTTAAAATTATCACGAAGTATTCACATTTTCATAATCTACTATAGATCCAATAAATGAAACATTATAAAATGGCAGAATTTATTGAAAAATTCGATTATCATATATAAAGTGTCACTTAATTGGGTAAATTGTTAAAAAATTCACTATATTTTCTAACATGTCTTCTAGTAGTGATCATAATATTCTAAATACAAATCCCAAATGTTTCTCGGGGTCACTTTTGTTATATTTTTTTTTCCTTAGGCTGTAAAAAAATCAGTTCCTCAGATATGGCAGACCGCAGATATTAGTTGCCCACTCGGTACTGTTGGACTACTACTAACAGTCGTTGGGTACCGAAGAGCAAGTATAATGTCCTCTTATAAAAATCATGTATAGTTAAATAAAATATTCATAAAGTATCAGTGTTTAATATCAATATCCTTGGTCTCGTTTTGATACTGATGGTTTTCGATTCAAATAAAATTACAGAAAAGTAGTTTACTCAATTTTACATTGATATTTTTATGTTGTACAAAATATTTTCAGTCCCAAATGTTACATAAATATTCGAAAGCTCGGAAATATATTAGAGTTGGTACACTTCGGGTGTTTAATTTTGCCACAATCCCACTACAAAACGCTAATTTGGAAAAAAATCAATGCTTTCATTATTTTTTAATTATAACTCTGAAAACATGGCGAAATTACTTTTCTAAAAAGATGTAGCTAATTAACTAAATATTCAATCAGAATATTACAAGGTTGTCAGACTCAGCATTAGTAAATGAAACCTGCCACTACATACACATAAATCCTTTTAAATAAATATCTACTTGGGAAGATGTGTAACTTTATGACGTCTTAAAGTATTTAAGGTGAAAAATTTTTTAGAGCAAACCTCACATTCAAAAGGCCTCTCTCCAGTATGAGTTCTAACGTGTTGTGTCAAATTCCCTTTCAAAGTGAATTTTTTATTACAGAATTGACAGCCAAAGTCTTTTTCTCCATTATGTAACTTCATGTGATAATACAAGTGGGATCCTTGGGTAAATTTTTTTCCACATTCTTTACAAGAGAATGGTTTCTCTCCAGTATGGGTGCGCATATGAATTTCATAGGTGCTTTTTTTATCAAATTGTTTTTGGCACAACTCGCACATTCGAGTTCTAACTCCTTTCGGCCAACGCTTTTTATTTACAGAACTAAAGGGGAGTTCTCCGTGTTTTTCTCTTATATGTTCAAACAGTTTCACCCTACTGGGAAATAATTGCCCGCAGGTGTTGCATAAGATGCCCGGTTCTTCAGAGTGGGACAACATATGAGCTTTACAGGCTGTTTCTTGGGTAAAGAGTTTTCCACATACAGTGCATAAATAAGATTTTTCCTTCGAATGTGTTTTCAAATGAACACTTAGATGGCTCTTTATAGCAAATTTTTTATCACACATATTACAACAAAACGGTTTTTCATTACTATGTTTGAGTTTTATATGAGTATTCAGATGTCCCCTTTGGGAAAAACTAGCTCCACAGTCATTACACAAATAAGGTCTTTCACCTGAGTGACTCCTCGAGTGCAATTTCAATACATTTCTTTTTGAAAATAATTTGTTACAGATTTTACAGGGATATGGAGGTCCTCCATGCATTTTTTGATGTACTCCTAATGTATGTTTTGTAAAGAACTTTTTCCCACACTCCCCACATGTGAATTTGGGAATTTCATTTGATTTATGTCTCAGATTATGTAAAGTTAGGCTTGTTTTATAACCAAATCTAATACCACATGTTTCACATTCGTAAGGTTTGAATTTTGTATGCGAATTCATATGATCCTTCAACTCATAAGTGAAAAATTTTTTAGGACAATGAGGGCAAGACTGTTTTGTTCTTCTTTGTCTTTCTTCTCTTTTTCTGTGAAATATATATTCGGAACGTGTTTCAAATTTGAGACTACAGAAAGAACATTCATATTTTTTGTCAATAATTTTTGAATTTGTTGTATTATCACCAACAGCAACGTCATTTTTTAATTCTTTAATATCATCAAAGTCTGCTTTAGATGATGGTTGCCCTATGGTATTTAGATTTATTTGCCCTAAAGCAATTTGTAATATGACATGTGAAGCCTGTACTTGCTGTTTAAATGAATGAACTGTCGTGATTAAATCCCCACATATATTACATACATTTTGTGGCATTCCATCCATCTTATCAACCTAAAATTATATTGATGCGTCTCACACAAATATATATTTAAAAAATTTCACACAACTATATATTTCACTTATTTTTTTTTTCGTTATAATTTGTCTTGATTTTAGGCCCCTTTTCTATGAAAATCAGTTTGAAATAACTTTTGATGAAGAACGAAATGGTCGAAACGTCAATTTATACTTGTTATTTTAAACTGATTTTCATAGAAAAGGGGCCTAAAATCAAGACAAAGTTAGAAATTTAACAAAAATAATTTTACTTATATAGATCATAATCTTACTTGAAGCGAAGACAAAGCTGCTAATATTTCACTGTAAAAATGTTCATTTTCTCTAGTTTCAAATATATTAATTGTTCCATTTTGTTTAAGACAGACTCGACATTTGGTTTGAATATCTTCGGGCGATATGCTAAGACGATTTTTATCATTATCAAATATTTCTATTTGATACATATTTGCAATTAATTTCTGTTTTTAATTCATAAATATTGTTTATTTATGTTATTAAGTATCTTTGTGTACATTACAATGTCAATTCTCTTCTTTTTTATAAAGATATATTTTAGAACGCCATGCTATCAGAAAATTTTTATTGTGGATATTAAAACATTAATACAAGTTATTGTTAACGATAAGTTCCGTATAATCGATTTAAAAACAGTAGTTCTTTCTTATAACATTAATTTAAATAGCAGAAAAATCTGAATAAAATTATAATTCTCTTATTGAACGTCGTCGCTACAACTGTTTTTTTACTAAATAAAAACTAAACATACGCTACAAAAATAGTACGACGGTAAAATAATCTTATTAGATAATTCTAATAGTTGCATTACAAATAACTTGTATACCGCTTTTCTATTACTTAAATCTGTTTACATGAGAGCATCAAAAGTTTTAACTAAAATGTTATTAAACGTTTCAATTGACTTTACATTATACAAGACAGTTGTCTTCTTCTTTTATAGAAACATGGTAAATATGTGAATTAATTGTACAACTATTTTGTTATGACACAATCTGACATGTACTTGAATACCAGTTAAATACCATTGTTTATATGAAGTTTTGATTTAAAAATATTTACTAAAACAAATAATGGACATGTGATGTAAAAATATATTTGTGCGAAGATCAAAAACATTTAGTCCTATATATTAGGATTTATCAAACTAATTTCGAAATGCTAACCTCAAATAATTTAAATTCCACTGTTACTGATACTTCTTTCTCTACTTACTTTGTTATTCCTTTAGACAATGTCTTCAAGACTTCTACTGGCATAGGACAAGAATCTATTTATTTAATTAATAATGAAAACCAACAGGTATATAACATTTATGAAAATTTCTCTTTGTATTAAAATATTTTTGTCTTCAGCATTTGTTGGAGAATTCCGAAGTATGTAATAATGGCACTATTGAAGAACAAGAGGAAAATCCATCAGTAATTAAAAGAACTGATGAACAAACTTTTGAGAACTCTCTATTTCCTTTACCTCCCCTTCCCGAATCAAAATATACTTGTCCAAAATGTGAGAGAATATTTAAAACAATCAAAGAATATAAAGATCATTTAAAATGGCACAAATCACAGAAAAATTTCAAGTGTAATCAATGTTCAATGGGCTATAATAATGAGGTTAATTTGAAAATACACAATGAATTGGTTCACATTACAGGTAATAACTTGAAGAGTTGTCCAATTTGTGGTGTTAGCTTAAAATTTAAAAGAACTGCCGGATTGAGATCACATTTGATGATACATCAAACTGAGGAAGTACAAACTTGTGAAGAATGTGATGCTGAATTTGAGAGAGAGGTTAGAAAATTCACCATAATAAGAAATAAAGAACAAAAAATGCAAAATCTAGTAATTTCTAAGCAGTAAGATCAAGATGCAACAATATGCTTTCAATTAGGGAGACCCTCAGGACAATTTGCGATTAAAAAATTATAAATAAGAAATGAAAATTGCATTTGTATAGGGGAAAAATGAGTTTCATTTTACTACTCATGGGGTTTCAAGGTCACTAAACGAAGATCACGAAGGTGATGACTTTTAAGAGAACTGGTGTTCAAGGTGGGCGACATCTACGTCGTGTACTGAAATTCCAGGAACATTCCTCATGAAATTGACCGAATATATATATATATATATATATATATATATATATATATATATATATATATATATATATATATATATATATATATATATATATATATATCCTGGTAGTTTTCGACGTCGGTGATTATGAATATCACGACGGCGATGACCTTCGAGGTACCATTATCATTTTCATAACCTTGAAGAGTTCATTTACAAGTGCGTGCAAATGGTCCCGGTGAAAATGACACAATTGCCTGACCCAGCGAGCATAATGAATATGATATTTTGCGGATACAAAACTGGTTGTGGTAATGCATATGAATGGAGGAAGCATAGTTTACACAGCAGTATCGCTAGCAAAAATTTTGTAGGTGTTAATTGTACAAAAACTGAAAATGATTTTCTCAAAGAAACTGTAGACGAAGAAAATGAAATGGGAAGCGACGAAAATGAAATAACCATATTATAAGGCAGTGAAAAATACTTTATGATGAAAAATGAAAATGAATCTATAATAATTAGAACCTTGAACTCTTTTTCTCTCGTGATATTCATGTTCATCAAGCTCGAGAACCCCCAAAACTTTAATAGCTGTTGCACACCATGGATACCAGGTTACTTGTAGATCTTTTCTCTCGTGACATTCGGATTCAGCGACCTCAAGAACCCTCCAGTAGTAAAATTTAACCCATTTCTGGTAATATTTTCAAAGTTATAATTTTTTAATTCTTTTAACAATTCAAGAAGCACTTTTCAAAATTGCATTTTTCCCTGCACCAATGCAATTAAAATACTCAGAAATTCCTAAGTTTTGTGCTTTATTTCCTCAACTATACTTACAACTATTTTAACTAATTTTGGAATTGACGAATGTGATTTAATTTGTTTATATTTTCGTTATTTATAGGATGAATATGCACAACACATGATGACACATTCTACAATAAAGAAAAACGAACTGCCTTCTTTAACTTGTTCCCATTGTGAGCTACAATTTCAGACAAAGGACCAGCTCAGAATTCATATTTCTAACCACATCAAGGCATTGAGAGGTGTTAAGAAAAGGAAAACTAGAAAAACAAATTCTAAAAAAAAGGCATATAGTTCAGAATTTACTTGCAAAATTTGTAATAAAAGTTTTATAAAACGTTCACTTTTACTTAGGCATGAAATGATACATAGTGGTGAAAAACCCTTCAAGGTAAGAATTTTCTTTTTGGCATTATCTGTTGAGTTGATAATTAATTTTCAGTGTACTATATGCGATCATTCTTTTATTCAAAAAGGAACACTGAGAGTGCATTTATTAACACATTCAGGACTCAAACCATTTTCATGTACTTTGTGCCCAGCAAAATTTATTCAAAAAGGTGAGTTTTTTTTACTACCAGACAAATTCAAAAGTCAGCAGTAGGGAGATACTCATCACTTGGAAGACAGCCTCCAATGTAAAGTTTAGAAAATTAATTCTTATCACTGTATAAGAATTTAGAAGGTAGATGAAATTGTTAATAGCACTAATTGTTCTTATTAAACAGTATGTAACATATAAGCTGTCTTAAAAATTTTTTAAAACAACATATACTTTTAGTTATAATTGACTTCTTAATTTGAATGATGGGCAGTTTTTATATTTTATTTGAATATATTTACAAGTTTGTTTGGTTCAAATCTTTTAAGACGACACAGCTGTACGTTTTCATCAGTTAATTTTCTTAAGAGTATATTAAGGTTGGCACTTACTTTGCTCCCGTAATTTAAACTTTATTTGTATATTAGGGTACCATGTACACTGCGACCCAAAGGATCTATTTCCTCTCCTTTTCTTGCAGAAATACTGGGGATACTCAATGTTTACAGCTGTTCTATTAATCCCACTCCTTTTAAAAAGTCCAGAATGTGGGATGACTGTAGCTGCCAGATATCTGCGTCTTATGTTTCATAGAGGAGTTCTATAGTGTTTCATACTTCGAGATAATAGGTATCCATTAAAACATTCAGTATACATTCAATATACATTCAGTATGTTTTCTCTGGTTATACCTTCCCAGAAGTGTCTTTGCCTCTCTCAACCCCTATAGATTGTACCAGTAAATGGTTCTACCTCTAACTACCTTCTTTTCTAATTCTTTCTCTATTATTCTGATTCTTATACCACAAAAGGGTTCAAGTTCTAGAAAGAGTTTATCTGCCTCTACTTCATCTATTCCATTTTCCTCCACTCCAATGTATTAAGGAATCCAATAAATGGTAACTTTATGTTTCTTGTCTAGCTCTTTTAGCTTGTCCAGGAACTCCCAAACTTGTATGGTATTTTGATCCCAATTGCTTCTTCTGCTTAATATAGAGTTAAATTTTTTTCTCGATACATCATCCTGAGGCATGTCACAGGTTTGGTCATTATTTAAGGACGGTTTTTCTTGGGTGATTTATCTCTGAACATTCTGAGTGACTTTTTTCCGTCAAGCTTTCCAATTCTATGTGGAGAGGTGTACAGTTATTGGAAATTATATATTGGTGTCGGTTGCACATATTCAAGCCAGTCTTTGTACCTAGACTAGTTCTAGTACCCCAAACCACTACACCACTGGTCTCATGGTTACAGTATACATCCATAGTAGGATGTTTGGCCTACAACCCCAATTCCTCCATGCGAAATTTCTGCACACCATCAAGGCTTTCTTGGTTTTAGTGGTTATTTCCCTTTCGTGTCTGTTCCAGAGGAGTTTACTATTAAGTGTGAATCCCAGATATTTCTCCTCTCGTGTTGACGTTCAGTCCCATTGTCTACTACTAACTTCTACATAAGTGGGGATGCAACTCCCCTTTGTGGACTTCTTCAGTTTGAAGTAATAGATATGATGTCTTGCCCTAATTTCATTTCTGCTGTCCTAGTGGATAGTAGTTCCATCTGGAGGTAGTCAAATCTAGTCCTTTCGCGTCCAATGGTTTTGAAGGTCACTTTTGGTGATGGACTTGGGCACGTACCTCGGGGTCCCAATAGTTCTAATGGCTTTATTCTGAAACCTTGGATTATTTCAATATTAGAGATACTTGCAGTACCCCAGAGTTTTCTCTTTGTGAAAATATGCTATTGCCATGTTAATCTCTTATCAAGGTACATATCCAGATATTGTGTCTCATCTTATTACTCTAACTTCATGTGGTTTAGTGTAACTGGTGTCTTTTTGTGTAGTGAAAAGCCGAAGCTATATATACGAAGTCTTTCAAAGATTTCCTAGAGGCACCAATGCAGTTAGAAGAGACAAACCCAAAAAACGAACTCTTAACGAGAAGAATAAAGCCTTTGAAAAAAAATTATTTGTGTCAGCAACGTTTATCGATACCAAACCTTTAATAAGGTTAGACTCGAAGGGTTGTTACGTAAAATCAAAAATAAACCTTGATACTTTTATCTATATTTGAAATTATATTAGGAAGATAGTCAAAGTCAAAAGTCAAGATAAATATAGGAGATTAAACCCAGTTAACTCAGGGGTATTACAAGGAAGTCTATTTGGACCTATATTTCATCTAATTTATAATTCTGATCTGCTAACAATCAGGAAAACAGAAATAGTAACGTTTGCTGATGACACAACACTTCTTGCAAAATATTCAAGAATTCACAATACCTAAAGCTTAATAAAATTCTGGGTGAACAAGTGAAAATTAAAGGCCAATGTAAATAATTCAACGAGAATTATTTTTCTCCTTGTACTTATATGGGTGAAATTAACAAAATACTTAATCACAATTGATAAATGAATTTTTGATTATTAACAATTAATAATGTTGATTATTTAAAGGAAACCTCAGAGTTCACCTTCAAAAAACCCACACCGTACCATACGGATGCCAGAAAATGTTTAAATGCCCACATTGCGCTTGCATTTTCAAAAAAGTTGCCTCCCTCAATGGTCACGTTACCAAAGTACATTTGAGACCTAACCAGAACGAAGAAAACATAATAAACAACGTAATGAAAAATTTAAAAGATCTTGAAGAACACAACACTGACCATTACGTAACATTAACCGGTTCCTCAAATGGAGAAGTTGGTAAAAAGTATACAGTACAATTGAAAATAATAGGAGATGTCAAATGGTATAGGTGCACTCATTGTACCAAGATGTGCAAAAAACCTTCAGATCTCATTAAGCATATTAGAGTACACACCAAAGAAAAACCATTTCAGGTAAGTTGAATCGATTTCAAAATATTAAGTTTAACTCTGATTACTGTTCTAGAAATATTCCAAGAATTTTTTATTGATCACAATGTTTAAACTACTGCATTAAAACTAGTTTACCTCAGTCTCTGAAGATGATGATTAGGTTATCGAAACGCGTGTCAAACGATTTAATTGTGACTGTGTAAACAGTGTGTTCAGTAAGAATATCATTTACGGTTACAGAAATTGTAACTTAGGAATTTGTTTGTTTGGAAAAATTGATTTTTTTATTGTGTTGCTATTTTTATAATTTTTTTAATCATTCTGTATATTTGGAGCTACTTGTTATATTGAAAAGGGAACAAGGTGACTTTGTACACTCACTAATACCATTAAGGGATTTCATAACTAATTAGAATCATCGGTACAGAGTGATGTACATGGTATGGGGATCTATTTATTTTTATTCTAAATTGTCTAAAGTTTTTAATTGTTTAGTGAAATGGTTTTGAACTATATCATATGTGAAAAAATATTTTGTTAATACTGATGCTATTATAAAATTTTTTATCTTATTATAATAACTGTATCATGAGTAATAACACTATCTGATGTCAAAAATGTAGAAGTTGAGTACTATGTTTATGGAATATCCAATTTGACTACTGTGTCATTTTTTTTGAATTAATTTTCATTCTACGTACTTTGAACTATTTTCTATCTGGAAGTGGTGGCTTATAGCTCGTTGATGTTATTACTTTTTTTATTTATTAGAGCTCTGAAAATTAGGCTACTGTCTTAAATTAATTTTCTTTTAACATAAATACTATGTAGACTGATTAATTTCGTTTTTTCAGTGTAAAATATGCAACAAACGATTTTCAATGAAATGCACACTTCTTTCTCATATGAATAAGAAACACCAGATGGGGAATTTGAAATGTGGCATATGTGAAAGTACTTTTCTAACAACACAGTCACTATTTGTTCACGTTAAGTAAGTTTTGTTTATTTTTCAATAAAAAAATGGTATAAACATAAATATCAGACTTAATGTTTTTATCAATTTTTAATTTTTCAGGGAACACGCAAAAGAAAATTCAACTGTCCCTGAACCATTGGATATAAGACATGAAATGACACAAAATTCATCTAACGAAACTCAATCTAAAATTAATAGAGTATTGAAACAACCACTGTTTCAAAATATCCATGGTATATATATTTTTTAAATTTATATGTTGTTGTAAAAATGTTGTTTTTATATCTATAGAAGGGGTTAATTTTTATTATAAAATAAATTGGCTTATTTTAGGTACAATAAAGCTTAAACCTTCAAGAACTAAAATTTTATATACCGATAATAACACACCAGTACCAAGACTTTTGCAATGTACTATATGTCATACAAAATTCACCAAAAACTATGATCTCAACTGTCACATGAAAGAACGCCATGAAGGAGGAGCAGAGAGAAAATTTAAATGCAGTGTGTGTCAAAAGTGAGTCAATTAATTTTATTACTACTACTACTGTGGCCACTAAAATGCAAGTTGATTTGGCCTCGCCAACAAGTTGCCTCCATAATTTTCTATCCTCAGCCATGTCTACTTCTCCATCAAGTCTCCTTACATCTTCACTCACTTGGTCATTCCATCTTGCTCTTGGCCTTCCTTACTTTCCTTTAGAAAGTTTTCTCTTCAACTACTGCAACATTAATTTCATTGCCTGTGTCTGTTAATTTTTCTGGTATTTGTTTCAAAATAAATATCCAATCTTGCTTTAATCTATTGGATCTAAATGCTTCCTGTGTATCATTTAATGTGTTGTCTACTTCCTTCTATCTTCAATTACGTGTTCAAAGAGCTTGTATGTAGTACAAAAAAGGGATATACCTCAATAATTTTTGATATGTTTCACTCCTCTGGGATTTTTTGTGTATTGTAATGATTTATTACCCTTATTTCCTAAGTACTTTAGATTTTCCATCTTTATTTCATCTACTCCCAATCCTTTTCCTATTTTTAGTTTTTCTATCACTTTTTTATTTCTACTCCTGCTTCTCCTTTTAATATTACTTTTTTAAGTTGCTTATTGGATTTTTCTTCTCTTTTGCGATTGATCTTAGTTGTAAAACAGCATTTTGCATTACCATCTGCGCTTTTCTCCAAACTTCCCTAAGTTGGGAGGTTGTAATAAATAGAAAATTTCTGATGTTTCCTTTGAGTGAGTGAGTTTTTCCACCTAAGTAGTTGTTAACTGACATAATTAAATGTATTATTTATTATTATAGGTCGTTTTCAACATCATACCGATTAAAGGAGCATACGAATTATCACAATAATATCAAGAATTATGCTTGCGAACAGTGTAATAAACGATTCTTCAATTCATCTCATTTAAGAAGGCATATGTTAACACATGGTAGTGTCAGATCGTACATGTGTCCTTATTGCTGCAAGAATTTTCAAACACTTTCACTTGCCAGGCGACATATTAAGTTCATACACAAAAAAGAGGTTTCAGCAGAGGTAAGAATTCTTCAAAACAATAAATTTGTGCAATTTCAGGGAATACTGTGGGAGCTATTAAATTAAAAAAGAAGTATTTATGATTGAATATTATTTTTGTTTTAGGTAGTAAAGAAGAAACGAGAAAAAGAAACTGAGAATATTTTTTCTACAGAAGCGAGTGTAATAACTAATAATAAACTTAATAATTTAGATAACAATCAGGTAATTCATGAATCGATATAACAAAACCATGTATGTTGAATGAAACAGTGTTACAGTGTGTTACAATGCGTGAATGCAAATTTTGCAAATATACTTACATATATACTGTAGCGAATATTCGGGAAGTTGACGACACGCAAGTATAAATTCAGTATTGTAGAAGTCTGTAGAAAGAACGAAACAAATATCCAGACAGATATAAGCAGATGTGATCAGAACGAACAGTCAGTTGAAAACTAGAAATTGTCAAAAATATAAAATTTTATATTGTAAATAGTCAATTTGGTTTATCAATGAATTTGTCATTACATCCAAATCTAAGAGTATGTATTTAGATTAGTAGTGATTTAGTTTGATAACTATACAACACATACACTATGACACAGAAGATGTCTTATCAACTTCGCTGGGTGTAAGGGATCACTAATGGTTTAGCCGTTATGTCGGGATGAGTTACAAGTGAAATATTTCTTCTTTAATTGACTTTATTCGAAGATCACAAGCAATAACATCGTTGGGTACATACAATGGAGAATTTACAAGAATTCTCAGTACTTTTAACTGATATAATTCTAGAATGGCTATATTTGAGTTGAATATAGGGTCCCTTAGTGTAGACAATGATAAATTAATAATTTACCACGGATATCAGTTATAAATGTTAATTATTGGATACTATACGCAGTGCATGCAGTGTTAAATAATATTTTGGCGGCTTTGTTCTTTGTAGTTGTTATATTCTTGTTTAAAAGTTGGCATAATCTGGATATTAAATGTTACTGTTTATGACTGATTTCTTGGATACAAGACTCTGTTGCCCTCAAAGTAAAAGTAAACTGTTGTGTATTAGTGTTGGTGTATTTTAGTGTAAGCAGTGTATTCAGTAAAAAATATTTTGGTGGCTTTTTTCTTTGTAGTAGTTGGGGTTTGGGTACGTCTATGATAATATTTTCGAGTCATATGGTATCATGTAATTGTTTTAGTACTAGTATAATTATGATAATAAAAATTAAAATAACAAAACCACATGTGTTGAATGAAACACTGAAAAAAATGAATAAGACTGAATCAATAACATATCACTAATATAAATACTTTTTGTAACACATTTACACATATAATGCAGCCTTGTTCAAAATTCATACAATTGAGAAAATTGTAAGTGTAATGTATCTTGGGGCTAACCAATGACGGATGACCATATTCTCTGTATTAAAACTACTTTGTTACTTAATAACAAAAATTTTAATTCTTTATATCTAGCCGTCTCATTGTGTTGCTTGGTTAATACATATAACTCAATTCATTTATTTGGAAGAAACTATTTATTAAGCGAGAAAATAAATAATTAAACTTTGTTTCCATAATCCGACTATCGTACTCGACGAATGTCAAATTAGTACTACATACTTACTGTATATAATAAATAATTATAAAATGGATACTTACGGTCGTTTAGAGTCACATCAATAAAGGTAAGTAATTTGAAATGATACGTTAATGGGAGTTCAAGTGTCTAGTAAAATAAGGGACAGTTGGAATCACTTAACTATATGATTATCAAATCCTAATGCTTCCTATCAGAAATGGTGAGATTCATTCATTCATGCATTCACAAGAAGTTGAAACTCTATCTGTGTTACACCGTTGCCTAATTTTAAATAGGAGGTTATGTCAGGACAGTAAGATTGCAGTAAAGCGAAAATAGATTTTTTGTGCTTCATTCCTTTCTGCTCCGTGGGGTTTTTGGTCGCCCGAATAGTTATTTATTGTTTATCATCTTAAACAAATATTTGTCTGTATTTAAATAACTTTAAATGTTTTGTTTTACAGCATTTAAGTCGACAAGAACAAATCGAAGATCCTTATCCTACACAAGTTATAAATACGGATCCTGGAATAGAAAGTACCGATTTAAACACGGGTCTTCAGACTTTTTACGTTAGTTTAGAAGATTTTCAGTTGATAAATAACGCTGTTGTTGATGTAAATTCCTTAAATGATATTGTACCAGTAAGTGACATCTATTTATTGTCATTACTATATGAAATGTCACACATTTTATTATTTTTTATTATGATTTTTTAATCAATATTTAAAATTTAATTTAAAATATTTGTTATAGAATCACGAAAATGTTCAAGTTGTTTCACCATTAAAGGAAAATCCCTGTGTGATATATACACATCCAACAGAAAATTCGGATAAAACAACAGCGCCAACTATTTTCGACGGTAATACCATTTTTCCAGCGTCCACGGGTTTAAATGAAGTAAAAGCTGTTTTCGATGACGCCAGTATAATATGTATGAACTGTAATCAAGTTTATTCGAGTTTTACGTATTTCCAAAAACATACTTGTTCGGGTAATTTAAACCGAGACACCAACAAAACTGTTAATACGGATAAAAATAAAGAAACACAAGAACGAAAAGAAGAAACGCTAAAAAATGAAATACAAACTACTAATAAATCTTTAGAAAATAATTTATCACGTCAATCCCCGACAAATAAAACTGGATCTAGTAGAAAAGTCGTACAAACAAAACGCTTGAAACCTCAAGGTACAGCTGGTAATTATTCCTGCGTATTTTGCGGAAAGTTATTCAAGAAACCGTCCGATTTGGTAAGTTTTATTGGATTCAGGATACCCGACGCCCAGTTGTCTTATCTGACCGCTAGATGGCGTTCGCGTCACAGGGGACAAACCCGCGTAATTCGTGAACCCCAAGAATGTAGATGTAACTAAAACTGTGAATATGTTGTTTCAGGAAAGGCATCATCGTACCCACACAGGAGAAAAACCATTTACATGTGATATTTGTAGTAAGACATTTTCATTGAAAGCTACATTAAACGGTCATCTCAGAACTCACGATCCTAATCATAAACAGTTCAGTTGTGACATATGTGATAGTATGTATTCATCCAAAACCAGTTTAAAAGTACACATGACAATTCATACAGGTACATACAATGTCATCATTTTTTTTGTATAATTAATTATAAAGTAATAAGTTTTGTTATTTATTAATATCAATCCGAATACAAGTATACCACGTCCACTTTTTCTCATGTTTGAGTTAGCAAATTGCGCCAAATTTAAAAAATTTCAATGCAATAATGAACCAAGTCCTAGTTCTGATACTATTCGCTAAGCAGTAGCAAAATCTGTTAATTTCTTTTGGAATACTACTAAACAAAGTTCAGGTGATATTTGTTATTTTAAAAAATCAGTGCTGAAACTGACAAGAAAAAGGCAGACGACTTAAAGGCAGAAATATAATTGCCTTAAGGTGAACAGAACTGAAAAAAGTTGCTGCGGAAGTCTCGCAGGATAAAATATATGTTTGCGTTTTGATCCCCAAATTAATGTCTTCGATAGTGTACTAAAAGAGAAATCTTCATGTCTATAACTTTGGTATTCATTGTTTTAATAACATCACTGCCTATATGCACGTCTGGGATGAGGCTACTGGTGGTCTAGTTCCATGCTTTAGAAAACATTTGTATGAATATGCCAGTATATTCAAACATGTTCTGTGTGTTGACTCATGATGGGATAACAGGTATATAAAAACAAGTCTCACTTTCCTCAAGAACCTTGAGGGCAAGCAGGAAAAATAACACCACCAGTATGCCTCATGACTGGTACAACATCATTAAAATTGCAAAAGTGAAAAAGTTTGAACACAAAACCCCTTAAGAATTCATTCACAAAGAAAAAAAGACACTTATGGTGGGAGAATAAATTGGTTCAGGAAACAGTTTGAGTTTGAGAACAGGAGGTTTGAAAATAAATGAATCTTTCAGTAAAATTTCGGAGTTCTGAACCTTTGACACCTCAAAAAAATATCAGCAAAAATTGTAGCCCAGGAAGACCCATGAAAGTGTAAATCTTGTTGACTGTACAGCAGTCAACGTCAAATGACTTTCAACAAAAAAGAAGAACATATTGTCCCTTCTTCTTTACATACCCCCTATTTACCATGGAAACTTCAAAAATTTTCCATTAAAGCAGACAAATCGTCAAACCCAGAACAACCACCATCCGAAGAATTGACACCGATGATGAGTCATTTAAGTGATAGTTGCATTAAGAAGAGACTTCAGTTTTTCTCAATAACACACAGTTTCCATAAAATTCCAGCCCTAAATATTTAAGAATGCATCACGACTAACGTGGAATGAAAATATCTTCAAAATTTGATGGCTATGGGAATGTACCAGTAAATCAAATACAACTATTATCTAAAGAAGCCAATCTAACACTTAAGATACCACTACATACAAGAAGTAATCGTAGATCAAAAAAGAAAACCCTGCAACAGACTAGAACTGTACATCAATCCCATTTTTAGAACTCCAACGGGAGAGAAGACTCACAAGAAACTGGCCTGTTAACCTGAGAGATGGTTGAGGAGGTTCTATCTACGAAGATGACTTCATCATGTCAATAGGAGCTCAATAAAAGACACCCATTAATTTATAGAACTACTGTAAATTTTTAATTGTTAATATAATAAAATTAAAAAAAAATGTTATGGGATTGAGATAATTTTTTATCACAATGTTTTCTGCTACCACTACAGTAGCAGTAAATAGTGTGTTCACTAAGAATACCACCAACAATTAGAGAATTTCCAACTTGGTTGATTTAATTACCGAGATTTTATTATATTTTATTGAATGATTTTAGTCCTGGAACTAGTAAGTTTTTTTTCAATTGATTGTTTATATTTATGTTTTAAGGTGCTATGCATTACAAATGTACAAATTGTAACATGGAGTTCAGGACATTGGGGGCTAAAAAATCCCACGAAGCAACCGGTAATTGTGCACTTAATAAAAAAAAGAGTAGAACTACAAAAAATAAATTGGCAGAATTCGTGAGAAATACAACAAAAGAATTAGTTACTTCCAACAATAAAGAAGATATACAAAATGAGGTGAATAATGTCGTACCGGAATATGTCCCATTCGAAAACTTAAATTTGGTAATGGATGATAATAATGTAAGTTTATGACATTAATTTAGGTTTTAGTTTATTCAAATTTGCAGCTATAGAGGGATAAGCATCTTAAAAATGCCTTAAAAATGTTGACAAAAATTTTTGCTTCACAGTTTGCTCAAAAAAATCCAAAAATTTTCGTGGAGGTGCCTTTTCTATTTTTCGGTTAGAGTGGCTTGTGTTTCACATTGAGACAATCCCCCAAGCTCTGAAATATTATTGATCACTCGGTTAGAGTGGTTTATGTTCTATCTTGGGTGCTCCTTTTAGAGAGTTCCCCTTGCTCTAAAATATAATTGGTTTCTTGGTTAAAGTGGTTTGCGCTGCATCTAGAGTGCTCCTTTGAGACAGTCCCTTAAGCTCAGAAATATTATTGATTTCTCGGCTAGAGTGGTTTGTGCTTCATCTTGAGTACTCCTTTGAGTCAGCTCCTCATGCTCGGAAATGTAATTGGTTTCTAGGTTAGAGTGGTTTTTGTTTCACATCGAGTACTCCTTTCAAACAATTCCACAAGCTTAAAAATATAATTGGTTTCTCGGTTAGAGTGCTTTGCGCTTCATCTCGAGTGCTCCATTGAGTCAGCTTCCTATGCTCAGAAATATAATTGATTTCTCGGTTAGAGTGGTTTATGCCCCATCTTGAGTGTTTCTCCGAGTCCCCATGTTCAATTTTGTTGAATGTGAAAACCAAAAACATTTATTTTTTTAAAATTTAATTTCTATTAATCAAATTCTACAAAATCAGTATAAAAAAATGAGACAATGGTTTTTTCAATTTTTGAGCATGTTGTTGTCTGACAATGCTTTCGGCAGAATGGGAAAATCAATGAAAATGATCAAAGTTCTGCCAAATACGCACTTCCTTATATAAAAATGGGTAAATAAACGAAAATCTGGACCTAATTGTGATACCTAAACTCTGAAAAAAATTAGGGTGTTGTTTTATTAGAAGAAACACCTTTATGAATTTTTTCAGATTCTTTGCAAACCGCAAAAGAAAAAATTATAAAAAAAGGTTTTCAACCATAGGGACTCTAAAACTGAGTTTAGGGGTCTGGTAATTTGGTTCAAGAAGTATTCAAATGTGATTTTCTTGATAGCCACTCTAAATAAACATCCAGATCAATTTTAACCCACTTATTCCATTATAGCCTTTATTGTAAGCCTCAAAAATATTTATATTTGCGTTTTTTGTTATTAGAAAATAATTTCGATATCTATAATTAACTACAGAAAAAGAAATGTTTGTTTCTTCATTCCAAGAAAATTTTCTCAAATTTAAATGTCTAACGGCATTTTGAGGGAGTAGTTTTTGTAAAATTAATAAACTCTGCTTTTAGTTAACAACCCAACCACAAACTTTGGATCTTCCTTCTCAAATAGTCAACTTGGATATACCGACGACAATTTTATCAACTATTCCAGAAAACCAGATAACCGCTGATCACTCCAATTTACTTCAACAACTTCAATTTACCGATATGGTATTAACTACTAACGAAACAGGCACAGTACCATCTCTTATTTTGGATGATGTTAGTTTTTTGGATTTGAATACACCTTCAAATAATCTTCAGATAATTTCATTACCAGAAAATGATGGATCCGGAGTTACTATAAGTATAGAAGAACCAAATAACGGTTAGTATTGTGCTTCGTATGTTCATTTGAAACTTATCACCAACTTTGATACCATGTGATACTTCTGGAGGTTTGGCTGGAAGTTTTTGGTAGATTATTCTAGTTTTTAGTTTTCTTTTTATTGTTCCATTAATTGTTTTTTAAAATCCGATTATTTGATACGAGGTGTATTGATTAAACGTTAAAAGGTTCGAGCCAAGGTACCTGATTAATATTTTCCAAAACATCGGCCTTGATAGTTTTAAGTGAAGTACGACTGTCATATCTGTGCAGTAATTCATGATCGCCCATTGTCAAAACTATGAACTTACTTAAATTCATTATTTTAATAATAAAAAGTATTTTGATTGATAAAAAAATATAAATTATTGATTATAGAATGAATAATTTTCATAATAATTTGATTTTTTTCTTATTTCATATAATTTTAAATTATATTGATTGCGTAAGTTTGTGTATTCAAAATTTCTGTTTAAATAATGATTTTTGAAATTGTATTTTTGAATTTCAGTTATGAAAACGGAGACCAAACCTAAAAGACCGAAACAGGCTGTAGAATGTGATATGTGCTTTAAGATGTTGGGATCTAAAGATAGTTTGAGGAGACACAAGAAAAATGTGCATGGTGACAAAAGGAAAAATACGTCTTCAAACTGTGATATTTAAGACAATTCTTTCTCTGTTCAGCAATTTAAAAATTTAAATTAGATATAAAATTTGATACAATTATTATTATTAATTTCAATAGCTGATCATTGTAATTTTAAAAGATATTAGTGCCTTGTTGACTTCAGTATTTGTTGATAAAAAAATATAGTTTCTAGTATTATTTCCTTCTATGTCTCCTGTATTTTTTAAATAATATTGTATCCATTAAAAATAAAGTTATTGAATAAATTAATTGAATGTAGTTTTATTATTGATAAAGCGTCAAAACATAAGCAAATCGACTCCTAATACTTTTTTATTTTGCCAAATAAATATTACATCACTCAATAAGTCGTCTGACTGACACACAGATGGCGCTGCCATTGTCAGATCCATATGACGTTTAACTTTCAAAAGACTATGTGTCAAATATCATGACATTTCGGTTAGTCAGAAAAAAGTGACAGCCATTTAAGTGAAGCTACTTTTGTTATTTTCAAAACAATATAATGTGTGTTAATTTATCATAGCTTTTGTTGAAAAAAATACTGTACAGGCTTAGCAAGGGCTTCAGAAGTTTTATCTACTCCAAAAAGAAGTTTAAATGTGGTCGTACAAACACCGATGATGGTAAACGTTCTCGTCGTAAAATTGAAGTAGTTGCTTCAGAAAACATCAAAAAAGTCCAGAAATTGGTTAAATCTAATAGTAAATTAAAATTGCGTGAGATAGATGAGACTATAAAGAAATCAGAGGGCAGTGAGGGAAGGTTATGGCTTCAGTATTTTGATATCCACACCATCTCCAAAAGGGAGAGACAATCAATAGAGAATACAACAAAGCTGTTGGATCGATTGAATGTATAAATCAAGATAAAACAGCCTCATATGTTGAAGAAAAAACCATTGTTTCACCAAGACAATCCACCGATTCACAAGTCGATTGCAACGATGGTTAAAATGAACGAACCATATTTCAAATTGTTTCCTCATCCACTGTATAGTCCAGATTTGTCCCCAGTGAGTACTGGTTATTCTCTGATCTCAAAAAAGATCCTCGCCGGTAAAAAATTTAGCTCAAATGAAGAAGCAATTGCTGAAACTGAAGCCTATTTTGAGACAAAAGACAAGTCCTTCCACAAGCACGGCATCGAGAAGTTTGAGAAGCGATAGAATGATTGTATTGCTCTTGAAACAACATTGATGAATAAAATCGATTTCTGGCAAAAAAATGTATTGTTCTTAGTTAGTCACAAGAGTGATGAGTATGTTGTGCGTTACCGAAACACTCCACAAGCTAGTGGATATTCACCCTCACAATTGCTCATGTCAGGACAATTAAGAATGAAATTACCAGCTCCTCAATCCGTTTTGATACCTCAATTTATTGATTTGAATTTCCAGAAGGAAAAAGTGAGTTAAATGAATGATTTAGCGATCAGCATGTCAAGTCACATTTTTATAGTAATACTTTCATAGAGTGTAGAACGCATAATCTATTGTATGTGTGGAAGAGCTCATGCGCACAACGTGGCCCGACAGGCCCCAGTTCTATGTAAAATGTTCTATTGTACAGATGTTTCTTTTATTGTTCTTATTAACAGGCGATAAAGCTTTTTTTATAACGAGTGATTTGTTCGATTAACCAAATACCTTAACAGTCTTGCTTAACTTTTGTTGCTGTATTCAATTTAAATAATTAAAGTGCAGTGTCTAATTATGTTATTATACATTCATTCATCATAACATAAAATTTGGGGTGCGTTCCACTAAGCATTCACGAGAATCATCCAATGTTACTTCCAGCATTATAAAAGTTGTCCAGGGAAAGCACAACCTCATCCAAATGCAGAAAAAAGTGATTCTAGTGAAATTTACTGATCTTTTATTATTTGAAATAATATTCATACCATCTGAAAAATAAACAAATATTGTGAAGAGTCACATGAGTTTCCCGTCAAGGTTTCTATTCTTGAATCTAGAGGAGTATCGTTTTTAAATTTATTAAATATCGTAAATCAAGTTTTTATTCATTAAATTGCACAAATAACTACCAAGACCGTGCGATATGTTTTTAGACCTCCAAGAGATAACCATCAGAATTCTGTGACATACATAGAGAAAACAAAAGGTTCTTATAATGGAAAGGTTAAGTAAAGCTTTTTGCGTTATCTCGTCCCGCAACTACCCTATCTATCCACCCACTCCCTTGCCGGATGACGGTCGTTGTGAGTGACAGATCTCGACCTGCCGAGATGGAAGTCTCTTCCTGTGCATAGGAATGGCCTACTTGTAACGATACCCTGTCAGGCTAACCGTATTTATGGCACCATTCAATTTCGTGGCTGTTCCGTGTGTTATATATTTGCGAGGGGGTCTTAATCTCGTTGTTTTTTTTTAATAAAATGGAAAGGGTAGAATCTTGATTGTTACTGGAACGTTTGATGAGACTTTCTTACTGAAGTTAACATTCATTTGAGACCTATGACCTTTAGCACTATTTAGAGTACAAAATAAGTGTTCATTATGCAAGAAATATAGAGTTGGAGTGTCGTAATTCATACTGCTGCACCATCACCATTATATATAAGAGAAAATTCACCAGTGGAAAGATTTTGTCTTTATCCAATGTTGTTTCAACAATATTTATATACGTGGTGTATTTTACTTACTTACTTTATTTATACACTAACACTAAATAAACTAAAATATTCTCTAAATTCCCTAAACACTTATTACTAAACATTTATATAATTCTTAGCATATTAATTTATTTAAATACACGTTTACTTTTTAGAGACTTGTTTCCTATACATGATCTTCACATTCTAGAATATTTTTTCCTAGAAAACTCTAATTTGCCATAAATAAATAAAGAGACATTCTTAGATTAGTTTATATAAAAAGAGGTCCCAACAGATGTAAACAGCTTATAAAAACAATACAAAGATTCACCGCGTTATACAGACTTTCTGGTAATTTATGCCAGGCGCCTCCACCGAATTTTAGATTCTAGATTTATTTTAACGATTTGCTATTACGATAGAGATTGGAACATTGGTTTATGCATGATGGAGCAGCACCTCAATTTAGGGTCAATGTGGATTGGATGAGGTAAT
Organism: Diorhabda carinulata; assembly: GCF_026250575.1. Classification (NCBI taxonomy): domain Eukaryota; kingdom Metazoa; phylum Arthropoda; class Insecta; order Coleoptera; family Chrysomelidae; genus Diorhabda; species Diorhabda carinulata. Next base: position 18,790,965 of record NC_079472.1, read on the forward strand.
AATTGTCTTCAAGATTGACCTTCCTGCTAATCGGATCTCAATAAATGTGATGTACTTTCTTTGGGGGGCATTATAAGTGTTTATGTTACATGAATTGCAAATTGTCTTATTTGATGTATAAATTCATAACCATTTCTTGATTTTTTTTTAATAACATCGTTGAAAATATGTCTTTAGTTATTCGAATTTCCCTTGAAAACGAAAAAGTTTCATGAAAAATCACAAGAATAAAAAAAGGTTTATAATTACTTTCTGCATGAAATTTCTCGAATCAACTGACAAATAAAATACTAATATGGAATTTTGAGGTTAGGTCTCCCCTAATTAATCTCCAGAAGGGTTTAATTGCCTTCTACTCATAGTTACTCAATGTATTTAACAGTTTAATACACTATATCAAATTGGATATTTTTAAGTTGAAAGGTTACAAAGAAATTAATTTTTTTCTCGAAATTTTTGACCCTACTTTGAAGTCCTCTTAAGATATGCAAATTGGTGTAGAGGTAAATTGCTCCCAATCGTCATATTTTGGATTCCCCTATACATCTCTCATCTGTATCTATATTTATGGGGGACATCCTGTATAAGAGTAGTTAGAACATTTTTTTTAAGTAAATAATAATGTAAAATAAAATTAAGTAGCAGAATAACGATATTTACAACATCTTTGTTGATTATTTATTACTTGTCAAATTGAAAAACATTGATTAAAATTAACGTAAAATGCGATACCTTCTGTTGTTGTTGTTGTTTTTTTTTAATTTCGAAATGAGGGCCCAACTTTAACCGTTCGTCTCTTTTTCGTCTTTGCGTTTCTTTATGCAGATAAGCAACTTTAATTGCCTCGCGAGGGAATGGTCTTCTCTCTACTTATATATACCTTCTTGGGAGTTTATTTTATTTATTCGATAGAAGCAAAAAGTACATTCGCGCATATCGAGACACAGACTCTCTTTCTAAATTTTCTTCGTCGAAATTGGTAGTATCGTTTTACCTAGAACTTCACTTAAAATGGAAATTTAATGTTTGGCGTCTTAATAAACTTTCATTTACTATTTTACAGGTACATTATACATACATGAAAATTATGTGATACGAGGGTTTTTAAGTAAGTTTTGAGATATGGCAACACTGATGTCAAATATGAGTCAAATCTGACATTGACATCATAATTTTTGAAATTTTTAATGGTGAACGTACGAGTGTTATTTGAGTTGTTTACAGATACGTGAAACATTCATTTTGGCCAAAAGATGGAATTGAATCGCGAACATTTTCGTATGATGATTTTATATGATTTTCGACGTGGATTAAACCAACAATGTGTCGATCAAGTCGCTTCGACTTCAATCGTGTTCGCACTTCGCTACAGGATGAATTCATTGAAGGTCGTCCAAAATTGATTGTACCAGATAACCAAAAAATTGACTCTATAAAAACGGTTACAACGGGATGTAAATAACCTATAAAAACTATATAAAGGGATGCCGGTGTATTTACCAAATTTTATAAACATAATAGAACAGGACTGGCTTCACGGTATAAGTAAATGAACGAGTATTTAATGGTTTTGATACTTTTTATAAAATGAAAAATCTGTTACCCACAATAAACTATTTTTTCGATCCCTAACCCCATCAATACTAATTTTCCTGGGTCGTTGAGTATTTTTTCAACAATAAGCTTAGAATAATATTTTCAAAAAGTTATGGTGTATAGCCTATAAATCACTACCATCAGTAACGATTATGAAAATATACTGGAATGGGGTGGATGTAATCTGATTGAGTTTAACGCAGCAAATACCCCTTATATAGAAGACTGGCACTATGGTTCAAGATTTGGTCTTGTTGGACATAAAACATCACCATCATCTCAAATTTGCATGTGTCGCTTATGGCCGAAATCGCAAGTAGCTTTACAAAAACTTGCAGCTCTCTTTAAGACCAGGAATCTGTATATTCCGTAATAGCTTCTAATTCACTAAGAAGCCTAGATTCGTCTATTTTTTTAAGTTTAGTTCGCACAGTTCGGCTCGGTTCGGCTCAATAGGTAATCCAGAGTTTACTAGAAATATTGACAATTCAAAAGAAGATTCGTTGACCCGCCACGGCAGATGTTGTCCAACATAATCTTACCTAGAGCATTTGCAAGATCTACTCGACAGACAGACGTGACTCATCAACATCTAGATCACCTGCAGACAACAAGAACATCAAATTATCGGAACTCCTTCTGTTGTAGAAGTGCAAGTTTGTGGAATCGGCTATCAAAGTATGTCTTACCAGAAAACTATTCTACAGAAGTTCAAGATTAATATCGACAGGCATCTCCACACTACAGGCGTTACTCGCGCTACTCGAGTGTAATAGGGTTTACGCTTTTTTTAAAAATACTCAGTTTTGAGCTTTCGTTTTAACAGTCGCTAATATTTAAAGAAAAAGTCAAGATTTAATAGCATTTGGTACTTACGATAAAGTTAAACTTATACCTGGATATCCTTGTAATAATTTAACACTTTATAATACTAAGTTATTGAGTTGGATATATTCAAGTGATTCAAATGCAGGATCCCATTTAACTAACTCTTCTCTTACTACATGTAATATATAAAATATGGAGTGAAACTTTATAAAAGTGATTAAAATAACAAATTGCCTAATTAAATGACGATATTTCCACCATTAAATCGTCCCCTCAATTATCAGGGGAACTGATAACTCCCTTTACATATACTTTTGAATATATATATTGAATTAGTTACACCACGTGAATCACAAGTTATGCGATTTCGAGATCTCGAAATCATTAAAAACTTTCAACTGTAAACGGCGTGTGATTAACGTGGGCTGGAAAATGATCACCTAATAGAGCTGGATTCTGAAGCTAAGTATTAATATATTTGTTACCATGAGATCTTACTAGGGATTTCATGGACAAGAACTATGGCTGTAACCCTAAAAACTGCACTAAATACATCATGACAGTGAGATGTATGAGGAAAATTACAGGAAGATTTGTTGGAATGTTTTTGGTTTGGATAAGGCCATTATTCATGAAGGAATTTAGCTCTTATATACGAAATACTCATCTGTAGAGCTGGTGCTACGGTAGTTGGTTGAGTGATTTGTACTGCAATATGAAAAATAAAAAAATAAAATAGCGAATAAATAAAAAAAGGAGTGAAGAAATGAGGAACACCCGAAACAATCTAACAGGTCTTCACATGTTGGGTGCGGGTCCAGCTGCAACTGTTTTATTCTTTATCGTCGGCAATTTGACTGGAGAATCGATTCAACAGGCTACAAAAAACCTGCAGCAAGAACAATTGGAGTAATACGAGAAAAACCTTTGATAAAGTACAGAGGATTTCATGTGGATTACTGGAGCTACAAGAACGTCTACTGTGCATCATTATAAATCTCACACTTCTCCACTTGGCGATAGATGAATTGATTCATGAGGCTATTCAGAGGATATCTAAAGAAGATAGAGTAATCATCGAATTAAGAAGCTAATAGCGTGGTTCTACATGACATGGATTAATATTAATGAGGAAAATGAGCACCACGATATTAAATAACAAGTCTGAGTATTTACCTCTCAAATTTTCAAGGTAAATATTATTCAATGGTTTTTACAAATTGTTTAAAAAGTAAGACTGGAAGTAGTTGCGGCTCCAGGTGTTCACTATAGCTAGGGTGTTATTTGAGCGTCTTTCAGGTAGATATACTTGTCATTGAGAGTTGTGTGGAATTGAACCTGGCAAAAACTACAAGAAACGCGACATAGCGATCCACTCATATAGTAAAGCTGCTATCAAATCATTTTACTTCTGGTAATTAATAATTTGAGAATGTTGAGGTTAATATACTTGCCAAGAGAGGAGCGCAAAAGCCTCTAATTGGACAGGAATCTTTCTGTGGCAAAAAAGTGCATTTACTAGACAGAGTTCTAAGCGAAATAAGAATTTATTGTATGCTTTCAGGAATGGGCTACTCCATAAGTGTGAGAAGGAGGAAACTCATATAGTTAAAGAATGCCCTAATATTACAAGCTAATGCAGAAAATGCTTTGGGAGGAAAAAAATATATTTCTGAATATGTCGTTTTCTTTAATAAAATATCAATTTTACTGTTAAATTTACAAAACTTGTAACTCTTCATGAGGTATTATGTTAAAGTTAACATCAATTTAAGGACGTTTTTATTTTTATTCTATAAATAAAATACAAACAATCAAAAAAGTTTTTTAGTTACAAATTGGTAAAAGACCGACCTTTGGAATATTAGTCATAACGATTATTTCTACTGAGTTGATAGGAATTTTGATTTGATTCATATGCAGTAAGCAATTTAAAGAATTATATAGTTCCAACGTTTAAAATTAGTTAAATTGGCACACCTTGTATGGAATTTATTCAAAATAACTGACTCATATTGTATAGCAATAACAAATAATGCAGATTTCAATAAATTCAAATCCTGAAAATTTATCTGAGAGTAATATCTAGTCCCGGATATTCTCCTTCAACATTTCAAAGCGATATTATAAAGCAGAAGCATTAGCTTAAACTCAGGTCCGTCGAGAGAGAAACGTGTCGTCTCAGTAAGAGAGCCCTAAATTGTAGTAAAGGTGTCAAGATAGGACCAATTTAGTGGGCAATTGGACGCGAGTAATGCGCCCTTTAAAGGATTGACCAAGTTTGAAACGACTTTCGTGACGTTATCCTGCGACTGGCCATAGCATCAGAGTCCTGGTCACAAGATACGCCGACAACAGTTAACTCGCTCTCTACATCTCTCGTTTTGTGAGGAAATGACTCGTACTGGACCAAAGGGCTAATTAAATACGATATAACTAACCCAGAATGTATTGGGACTAGATAAGATTTCTCTAGAAATTTATTGCTTGATCAAAGTTTCGGGTCCTGAAATAGGATGTGGTAGTTTATTCCAAGGGATAAATGACTACCTCTAACTAATAACGATCTATAAGGTTTTAAAAGTATTTTTTATACAGTTCATGAATTATGACAGAAGCTTGTGCTATAACGAAAATATCAATAGATGTTTGTCACAGGGTTGGCTCGGAAAATTTTTAGAATCTTAATTTGGCATGTCTTCTCGTCCATTAAGAACTTTTCATTCTAAAATTTCATTTGGCAGAATGCTTATTTGAATTATAATTAGTTCCACGCATTCAAAAGCTAATTTCAAGATTTTTTTTTGAACAATCAAAATTACTTATACAGAGGTCGGCATATGTAGCGTCAAAATGAAGTTATTAACAAAAATCATTGTATTCAAACTGATGCACATCTTGATCAATGCATTTACGACAACGTTTCTCAACGGAGAGGCAGATCCGGCAAAGCCCATCAAACTGTCCGCGAAGAGTTTCAAATTCTTCTTCAATGCAGTTCGGAGGTCGAGAAGGCCCCAATGTAAGAAATGCAGGGTTTCAGGTCACTTGACCGTACAGGCTGCTCAACGAAAGCTAGCCTGCCAGATGTAATTATTGTTCAATGAAGACATGAGGATTCTGGTCGTTCCAGTACACGTAATTATGCCGATTAGCCGTACCGCTCGCAAAATTCCAATCTGCGATCGAAATTATCCTCATGTGAAGTCCGGCTGCTCAACTAAAGCCAGCGCCACAAATTTTCGTTAGTTGTTACAGGTATCCGTCGTCCAGAACGCGGCGCGTCGACAACAGAGCTCATTTTAAAAAATTTCTGGTACGTCTTCCATACCGTTGAACGATTTGGTGACGGCTGCTCAACTAAAACCAGCGCCACAGATTTCCGTTAGTTGTTACAGGTATCCGTCGTCCAGAACGCGGCGCGTCGACAACAGAGCCCATTTAAAAAAATTTCTGGTACGTCTTCCACACTGTGGAACGATTTGGTGACGGCGAGTTTGGAATTTTTGTTGAAATTCTCTAAACATAGTTTCGTGATTCGCGTTCGTACACAGATACGACGTAACAAAAAAAATATTTTTTGAGCCAGGAACTTGTATCAGTTATTCATTCTGAAAACGCGTCTACTCGAGCAAGTGTTTTCAAAATACAGATACAACTGACTGAAGAATGAACATGCTTTGCTTTAATTTATTTCGACAGCGTTGCCAGACAAATTTCTCCATATGAAATATTAATTAATTCGTCTATTAAATCATAGATTTTTTATTGGTTCATGGGAAGCTAGTTAAATATTAAATACAAATTTGTAGTGAGGTAAATAGACCGAAAATAAAAAAAAATAAAATAACATGATATCAACTTTTTATATTTTATTTTTGAGATAAAATAATTTAAAAAATCAGTTAATTTAATAAATTGAACCTTCTATTCTGATATATTGATCCGTATTAAATAACATTAAAAAGTAGTACGCTGAGTTCAGCCCCGACTTAAACTTTCCGTATAATCAAAAGGTCGGATAGGGCGCTAACACGGCTACGACAATAAAAGGACGCTAGTTTCAGCATGTAAACTACATCATAATATGTACTATGCTCTGATTGGTATTCGAAATGCAGAAAGTCAATTGTTTTAATTGTTTCTCCGTAGTTTCTGTTCGAGTTGTAAGCACGTATACATTCTAAATGTCCTAAAATGTTCCAGTAATTTCGACATTATTGTCGAAATATTCGAAAACGAGGACCTGCTAGTGCTTGGGTGGTTTTTTCCACCTTCCCAAATAAATTTTTGTAGGAGGAAATCTTTGAAATACACAGTTTGATGTACAGACGGTGTCTCATTGTTGAGACATTATTGAAAATAGTTTGAAGTAGTCGTGACTATGTGAAGTTGAAGGAGGGATTTGACAGTTGAAGATTTTTTCGCGCTCAGGTTGTCCAACTGCGTGGGACATTGGGGTTACAAGGGAAGTAGTAGAAAACCAATCTAATGCTAACACTTGCCGATTATTAGACTCTCATGGACCTTCTAAAGATACCTTACATCGCTGTTTAAAATAATTACACGAATTAACCTTTCGGTAGGCGCAGGCTGAACTTGCTCATGGTGTACGAAACTGGTTAAAAAAATAAGACTTGAGTTACAGCTAATAAGTGTTTTGTTCAAACTATAAGCTTTTTGAAATTTTTATGAAAACTATATGAAATTTACTTGACAAAATCCCTTTTGATTACAAAACAATAACTAAGAAAATACATTTGACTTCTAAGTTGTTTCTTAATTAACTCAAAGCCCTAAAAAATTAACACGACCATAGACGTACCCAGAACATAAAAAAAGGTACAAAAAACAAAAATCAGCGATGAGAATCGTAGCAGGATTCACTTGCTCTAAACACAAAAATTTAGCAAATAGTTCACAATCATATTTTGTTTTTCTCTTTTATTTGTATTTGATTCTATTTCAAAGATTATTCCATGATTTTGTTTTTTTATCGTATTGATGACTTTCTGATCTATTTTCTGAAAATTGCGATGTCTGACCTATTAGAGGGACTAAAAAGTTCGTAGTTGGACACATAGGCGGAGCTACATAATTAAATTCATTTCATACTCAGTTAGCCCTAACATTCGAAAGACACGTCTATAACTTTGACAGCTGTCGTATTATCAGCTTATGCTTTGTGGCAGTTTGAGTGAAGCAGCTTTTGTTAGTTTGAAAAATGAATAAAAATTTAGCACATAGTTCACAATAATATATTGTTTATCGGTTTCCTCAGCTAGTTTGTTCTCTTGCATATTACAGATCTCTTACAGATGCAATCTAATAGTTGCTGCGATATGTCGATATCCATTTTTTGATGGTTATACGACAAGACCAAAGCTAGTTCTGCTACCATTTGTCTTTTCTGTTATGTTGAATTAACATTGCAAACACTTTTCGGTGAATTATACTGTAATATTATTTCTGGCTTACCAGATTCCTCATCAACATCATCACCGTGATGCATGGTTGAGTACAATATAACATTTTTATTTTTTGGTTAGGTTAGGCTAGGTTTATATAGTTCCTCCGCAACCAAAAGCAAATACACTAGATCTAATTGGCCTATTTCGAGCTTGGTTAATAATATCAGGTATTTGTTTTCTTCTGCCCTTTATAGTTACAACTAAGGTTAGACCATTTCGAATTATAATGGTTCTGGCAGCCTTTTTTAGTTATAACTTTTGTCTATACTGGAAGAGCTCGCTGGTTGAATGCCAACATAAACTTCCATATGACTTGTGTAAAGTAATTTCGCATCACAAGTAGCAAATATTTTTAAACCACATCTATTGAGTTTACTTCGGATGTACTGGCTGAAAGAATATCTGCCTCTGAAGGCTTCCAGTTTTTCATTAACAGTAACAAATTGAGAATGAGAAAAACTGTTCTAATTGGAGCTAGTTCGTTTAAAATTGATCTCTCAGTTTTAGTGTTTATGTCGTCGAAGCGAATATATCTTAGTAAAACTTTGAATATTCTCTCGTTCATTGTTCCATGTATTCCAATGACTTGCTTTCCTAATATTTGCAAGATGTAATAATCCTACTAGGGATCAAATTTTCTCAATATTGGTTGGCAAAATATCTCGCTCATGAAGTTTTGTAGCATATTTGGATCGAATAGAGAACCCTAAATATCATCAATTTTAGCTTCAGTCTTCACATAATCTGTTTGGACCTGGTAGCATTGGAAAGCGAAATTATTTAGGACCTTTTTTATTAAAGGCTGTGGATAAAAACGATTTATAAATACTAAAAAAAAAACACTGAATAACTAGGTCAATTTTTATTAACTACGTGTTGTTTGCTATTCATTTAATTACTTCATAATAACATCGCAATTTGTGTAAATCTAGTTGAAAATCCGATGTCTTTTAGCACGCGACAAACCGTTGAAGAGATGATGTAAATATTTGTACCCTTTAGAGGGTAATCGAGTGTGGAAGGGTAGTTTTTAGTGGTGCATGAGTACATCAATCGGCGTGTCGCGAGCCTGATATGCGAATATCTACTTTATGGGCCACCTGTTGAACGTACTCCGAGAAAACACCCTTCACCCTTCATCGAGAATTTCTCTCAACACAATAGATATAAAAAATTCATTTCCCTATGTGTATGTACGTTAATTTTATTCATACTACTTATTATACTTATTATAATCAGTCTATTTACTGAATAGGCTAAAATTTCGAAAGTACATTTCGTCTAAATTGACCATTCGGTATAGAAGTTATGAATTTCAATTAAAAAGTCATAAACCTTAAGTTTCATTGGAAGATGTTCAAAACATTTCAAGTTTCTGTGCATCTGACCGAAACAATTCAATATCTCGATTTAAATCCCTGAATTCCAAAGTGGTCCAGGTCCACGGGAGATTCGATGGGTTTCTTCGTTGGGCGTGATAAAAAATGGGGGTCATATACGCTTGTTCAGACGTGCAAATTAATACTACTTGTGGGGTATGTTAAGGAGTAGATTGAACGGGAATATTTGCGGTTATTCCTTGCAAAACTCAAGCCAAATATTGATAATTCCCTCATTAAAATAATATTTTTTTCGTAATTACTATTGTTGAAGTTACATAAGTTATAACTGTTTATTTCACGACTGTTGTAACAAAAATAATTAATACTGTATAGATTTATATATTTGAATAAATACCTACAACACAAGAAAACATACAATATATATTTTTACTACTCCCAATGGGAAGTTTTCTAAACAAAATTTATGAGAATTGATTTGATTGGTTCTTGTCACTGTAGATTTCAAAAAAGTAAAGTTAGATGGAGTCGCTTTTTCGATTGGCTAACTTTTTTGACATCCACTCACAGTACAATTTGTTAATTTGATTTCGTTATCAAATAATTAACTCAAGCAATCAATTCTCTTTTATTTCGTCATTGAAATTCACCTACAACGTAAGTTCCATAGATAGATCTAATCTTCACTTTTTTTCGAGATTTGGAAATTGGTAATAATAGCTACAGGGGTCCACTGAATCCAGCAAAATTTTGAAAGTGGTCTAGGGAACAAAAAAATTTGGCAACCAATGATTCATTAGACTAAACTTAATACAGGAATACGCTTATTAGCGAAATGCAATAAGCGATTCTCTGAACAATAGTCTAATAACAATAATTCTAAAGATACACATTCAGAACGAAGCTCAGTTAGCAGCAGCGCCACTTGCGGAATGATTGCAATCTCAAAACTAATTACCATGATGCATGGCATTAGTTGGAGACGATTTCCGACCGTGTGGCTCATCGTAAATAATAAATACAGGGGCATTCGCCATCCTTTGTAGACCCACTTTAGGGAATCCAGTAGTGGGTAAGAATCTTTTAGTTTCAAGTTCAGTTTAACCCCAATAATTTCTTTTCAAAACTCAAATTGTTCTCTATTTCACTTGTATTTCATTCTATTTCAAAGATTATTCCATGATTTTGTTTTTTATCGTATTGATGACTTTATAATCTATTTTCTGAAAATTGCGATGTCTGACCTATTAGGGGGACTAAAAAGTTCGTAGGTGGACACATAGGCGGCGCTGCATGTATTAAATTCATTTCATATTCATTTAGCCTTAACCTTGGAAAGAAACGTCTATAAATTTGACAGCTATCGTATTGTTAGTTTATGCTTTGTGTCAGTTTAAAAGCTGCTGAAATGATAGAACCACTTATCTTTTAGCTCAGATTCTGATTTGTAACATGTAGCTCTACTTATACTGGTGAGTTTGAACTAGACGAAATGAATACTGAGGACGAGACACGTAGTGCATGCTCTGTCATTTTTTCGGAATAATTGTTCGCTCTCAATGCAAATTTTGATTTTTTAATGGCTATCAATTTCAATCAGCCAAACTGACATTACTACTATTTGTTGTGAGATAGGATGCTAATATACTATACAGCTGAAAGTTAATTTAATGAGGGACGTATTACATATTTGAATATAAAATCTAAAGAACAAACTGTAGATGATTTATAAACAGCACAACGGGCCTTATAGGCGCAAGGCTTGGAGTCGCTCTACTGCTTTCCTTTATCTATTTTTGTTTATAGCTGCTTCACGCCAGTTCTCTATTCCTATTCTTTCTAGATCTTCTATACATGTTTCGTTCATTTTTTCCGAGGAAGCCCTCTTTTCCTTTTCGCTCCTTCTCCCTTTAAGAAGGATCTTTTCACCCAACTCTCTTCGATTATTCTGGCTATATGCCCCATACAATGAAGTGTTTTTACTCTGACCATATATTCCTTTTCAGCTTGACCATACAGTACTTTGATCTCTGCGTTCGTTCTTCTTCTCCATTTGTTTTGCTGTCGCACTCCTCCAAAAATGGGACTATTTTAGTCAGTTGCAACAGTCAAATGTTGACAATGTTGCGCCCCACTTTAGGGATGGTCCGCAAGCACAGAACATTCGTCTAGACTTAGTGAAATAGGGCAAAGCCGGGAAACCTTCACTGGCCCGACTATAGAAGGACATCGCAGTGAAGAGGTTGAGCAGGAATATTTTATTAAAGGTTTTGGTACATCATCAGCGTGGGCAAGGATTTGTAGTCTATTATTGTAAATCAACCCCCGGGTCCGGATGCCACTACGTCTCAGGATCATTTCTAATACAAGGTTAAACTACACTGTTGATAGTGAGTCTCCTTGCTTTAAACCTCTTTTTGATTCAAATTTTTTCGATAGGTTTCCTTCGATAGCTACTTCATTCAGTGTCATTTTTATCAAATGTGATATTTTTTTAGGTAATCCGAGTGCTATTAGCGCCTGGAACAAATATTTTCTACTCTCTACTCTAGATGATTTATAGGCAGGTTTAAAAGCCTCTCTGGAAAGAAAACGGGCTTTATTATAGGTGTGACTCTCTAAAAAAGAATCACAGACCACAATCGTTGGTAAAATGTACCTTTTTATACTATAAGGATTCTTCTTCTTACGACGACGTCTTCCAACGGAGGTTGGCGATCCAAATGGCTATTGTAGCACAAGAAACCGCAGCTTTGAAAATTTCTGTAGACGTGTGTCCGAGTGATCAGCGCAAGTCTTTCAGCTATGAATTTTGTCTACGGCCGACCGACCGTTTTCCTTCATTCCTTCATTATATGTCCTAGGTACTGCAACTTTCTTTTCTTGATTGTTGTGAGAAGTTACCTATTTGCTGTAAGACCTCTTTGTTTGTCTTATATTTTGTCCACGATGTCCACAGCATTCTCCCGTACATTTCGAACGTATCCATTTTCTTCTCTAAAGCCGCATCCATGGTCCAACTTTCGTATCCGTAAAGATGAACAGGAAATTTGTAACAGCGAAGTATTCTGGTCCAGAGTTCCAGGCTGCAGTTGCGGTTTACCAGAAGTGTCCTCAAAGTGTTCCGCGCTTGCTCAATTTTTGATCTGATTTCGAGTTTTGGGTCGCATTGCTGGTTGACGAGCGTGCCCAGGTATGACACTCGTTCAATGATCTCCCCATGTAGTCTTCTAGTGACGTTTCTTTGTATTTTTGAGTTTTATACCAATAGTTTGATCTTGGACTTATTCATGTGAAGCCTGAATTGATTATTATATTCTACAATAACGTCCATATGGATATGAGTATACAATTCAAACGTGATAAAATAATTTTTGTTAAAACCAATTCCACAAATATGAGCCACATTCTTGATGTTTCATACTCGTTTTTGATTGATACCTGCTATTAAAATAATCTTGATAATATTTTGAAATTAATTGAGTGATATAATCCCGTTATTTGTAGTTAAAGAGAAGCCACTGTTTAAAATGTAACTTCCCGTTTACCTAGCAGTCATGCGGTTCGCATAAGCTCAAACTTTATGACTGGTTGGAATGGTTTCTGGATCTCAAACGTGCTCATGTGCTTCTCACTACTGCTGCTACTATCACGAAGCTTTTGTAGATTTGCCGGCAATGCCGTCGGGCTTGATTTACCATAATTTTCGGGAAAGATAGCACCAGTAGGAAAAGTTATCTTTGAAAATGAATAGTTAATGAATTAATTTTATTTAAAACGGTTGTTTCGTTGTACATAAGACATTTTAGATACAACTATTTGTTAAATATAACTAAAAAATGTCACAATTATGTTTATTTATATCGAAGATATTTTAAATTGTAAAATGATTATAAGATAATTTGATAGTGTGGATAGGAACGCTGGTAGTAATCGTTGATTGACGTCGAAGAAACCAGAGGCTGAAAATTTGGGTTGTAGAGTTTTAGCTAACGTTGCTAAAACGGCTACGTTTTCGTCTCCAGTTGTTACTTGTAAGAAAATACAAGTTTCTAACAATTCCTCAGCTCTTTTTTCCACTTTATCGCACGACATTATTACTATAATGCAGAATATCTACAAAGAAAATAATTAAGGTTGCTGAAACTATGTTTGCAATAGATTCGAGTGTGATAAATAAATATGGTGTGAATTATTATCTTAGAAACAAAATCAAGAGATAATCTGAAAAGGAAGACAATTATAAAGGACATGAAAATACCACAAAAGTTAATACGATTAATGAAAATAACTGGTCTTGGATACCAAGATGTTTTTCTGGTCCCACATATGGAAAACAGGTCAAAAGTCGGAGGAGAGGACAGAATTTTTGAGTCGCTTAATGTTAAATATTAACGAACGAAATCTGCTAATGGTGACGACTCACTCAAATCTCCTGTATGGGACAGAGATCTGGTCAGAATAAAAAAATATTATCTCTGTAGTTGCGGGTGTGATCCCCGTGGACTTTCTGGCTTTCGAACGTAAGAAGATATACAGAAGCAGCTCAGATATCAGACGACACGATGCGGCAACCATCGAACAATACAGACGTGGAAACAACAGAAGAAAAAACAGGTGAATTGACGCGACGAATATTAAAATACCTTAGACTATAGACCAAAAGGAAGTTCGGAGATGTGAACTTCTACATTACCTAGATTCTTACGGGACACGGCTACTTTCAACGGTATATCTATAAAATGAAGAAAATACATACACGGATTTTAAACACGACTCAGATGATGTCGAGCACACATTCTAGAGGAGTTTGAGAGAGGAATTAGAGAAGCATACAGCATAAATTCTGATAATATCGTCCAAGTGATGCTGGACAAGGTAAAATGTTGGCAAATGGTTGCCACATATACAGAAAGAATTCTTAGACAAAAGAATGTAGACGGCTGCCAGGCAAGATGATATAAAAACGAAGGACCAAATAGATCCCTCAACCAGTAGTAATAACACCATAGTTCCTGGTTGGATGGAAATACAGAAGATGGTGGTTTAGTGAGTAGACTACGGGAGTACCACATAACCATCAGCTCTACTGGTCGAATCCGTTACTTGGAGTCCACATCTTCTTAAAACAAATGATAAGACGAACTCTTTAAAGAGATTGAAATAAATCCTGATGTGAGGTAAAGTGAAATACTCGCAGGATTGTTCAACATTACAGTGGATGGTATAATGAAGACATGTAATATAGACTGAAGTATCATTAATGAATAAAAATGTATACCGACGATTCAACTCTAATAGCCAGAGAATACAAAAGTCCTGAAGACATATTGTAAGAGAGAAAAGAAAAAGAGGATTGGAACTAAATCAAAAATATATGGAAATTGAAAGAAAAAAGGCAGTTCATGATCTGTAAAAATAAATAATCTCAACTGACACCTTTGATTACTTAGGAATAATGATAAGCAACAAAAATGACGCAGAAAACGAGGCAAAACAAAGAATTCATGCGGGATTTAGAGCATGTAATAAGTACAAAATTATCAGAGCAACCAAATTAAGAGTCTACAAGACTGCGATGAAACCTGTAGTTACATAAGTGGCGGAGACTATGATATTAAAAAATATATATGAAGCAAAACTATGATTATATGAATGGGGAATATTAAGAATGATAACGATAGTAACAGTAAAAGTTGGTTATAATTAACATCGGGGACTAGAAAATATGGATATAGTAACCACAATTAAAGCAAAAAGACTACGAGAGTATAGATGTATTAAAAGAATGCAAAAAATACAGAAGATAGGGAAGAATATGTGAAGATTGCAAGGAAGACCAAAAAAGTAGATGGACCGATGAAATTGTTTAGGATAAGAAAATTCAATGAGTACGTCTATAACAGATAGATGTAAGACAGCAAACAACAGATTCAGTTAAGTAGTGAAGGTATCTAAATATATCAGTGCAGATCTCTTAAGCCGGCTTTAGACTTATCGCGAAATAGCACGGAAAGACCGCGAAAACGCGAAACGCATTTCGTCTTTCGAAAGCGATTTCGCGGAACATTGTTGTCGTTTCCCTCGACAGGGCGTTTTTTTACGAAACGTCAAAGGAATTTCGCAGAATACTGTCTACAATTACAACACGCTTTACACTTATCGCGAAAAATTGTATCATTCGAGGCGACATTCGTCCTCGTTCTGCATGTGCTAGCGCGTCAGTTGGTCAGTTCACTATTATGTTGGCTACATCATTGAACTTGTTGAGTTATTAGGCCTGATCATTCGGATGTTATAATTAAAAGTTTTCAAGCACGAAACAGAGTTTGGTTCCTTTTTTGACGCTGTAGAGGTACTTGCTGTGTGCCCAAGAATTTGCGGTGCGTGTCGTTAAAAGTGAGTACATGCTCATTATGTGTTTTAAAATGCCTGGATCTATTTAATCGCACCAGGGCAGAATTTTTTATAGAGTCTATTTAGTTTGATGTCTGTTATTAGCGAGTCGTGTATAGCTCAATCATGGAGTGGTCAGAATCTTTGAGTCTAAGGAATAAAAAGGAACAAAAAAAGAAGATTCTTTCAAAGAAATTTCATTGGTTTTAGAAGCAGAGGGCGCAAAATTTTGAATCATTCCTAAGACACGATTTATATATAAATCTCCCATGATTGCATTGATTCCATATCTACAAGTGAAGGACGGAAAAATATAGCTGCCCATACACAGAAAATTCTACTTACTGAGATCGATTCCGGTACATTGCAATACTCCACCATCTTCTTTTTTGCCGTTTTCTTTTTCTTGTAACTTTTGCGAGCAATGAGCAGCATTAATGACAGTCGCCGCAACAATGGTATGGCTCATTATTATTCTTAATCAAATAAATATTAAAGAACAGAATCAAAAAACACAACTGTTTGCGTTCATCCATGTACATCAACTGAACATTTTTCGTGTTCTCGAACTTTTTCCTCGTCAATATCGTGAAAACGAAGAAACGAAAATAGTGTGAAACGCGAAAACGCGATAAGTGTAAAGCCGGCTTTACGAATTCAAGGAATCACATACGACATTGCCAAGAGAAGATTCGAAGACCTGGAAACCTACCCTAACCCATTAATTTTTCCTTAGTTGTTTCAAAAATATGAAACATCCATCAATTGATCAAGTAGAACTTTAAATTTCACTTAAACTGCTTATGTCTTTTTTATGGTTGATAGCTTTTTAGTTGTTATGTATTATTATTTCTTTCTTAATTTAATTAATTATATTTTCTGAAACAGCTTGGTAACTTTTTTATTTAAGTCGGGCAGTTGAGTGTTTCGTTGAGGTTAGATATAAGAGCGTGACAACTTTGACAGGCAGGACAAACGACATAAAATAGGCGTGAGTAAGTTTCGTGTAACTGATACGGAGTCTTATTTGAGTGATTAGTGGATGTTATCGTACTTTTGCTCCATATATCGCGTCAAAATTATTAGATGAGGTTTTTGAGGCTAGATCATTGGCAAGCTGAACTAGGATTTCAAAAAGATTGTTAGAAGCGATCGCAGATTCGTTTCCAGCAATTCCAGTGTGCGATGGAAGCCAGATGAGAGAGACTTTTTTCATATCAAGAGTTTGGTAGATGTCGTGAATGTTTTGGATTATTGAGGGGTTGGTGAATAGGTAGAAAAAGAAATTTTAGAAATGGTTCGCGTACATAGAAATGAGAAAGACGTCAAATATTAAGAAAAAAAACTAAGTAATTTGAGTAGATTTATTTAGTTTTGTTCCAAAAGAGTATGAGCGTGAATGGAAATTACATTCCTAAACCATCAAGTAATGAATAAAAAGCTGAACAAATTGGACATCGATTCGATCAAAAATGTTGAACACATGGATCCGCACATATTTTAGATCGAGTATTTTTTTTATTGGGTAGTAAAATATTTTTATGATGAGGACAGAGTATTTAGTCGGTAATTGAGATGAAAGTAAATGGTCTAGGGAAACGTGGTGCTCCAGCAGCAATTGTGGGTACATGTTCGTAATAGATTCTAATCAAGTCAAGCGTAGTTCGAAATATGATCAGAGCATGCTGCTGGAACAAAACTTTTGTAAATTTCCAATAAAATTACGCTGCTGCTACATATTTTCGAAAATATTAAATTTATCACGAAAATAATACTTACCACGTGCTTAACGTTGTTCAATAGTATTAAACATGAGAAATATATACTTAAATCTTCATGGGATAAACTGAAATGTAGTCGTTCAATACATTTGACGAACGAATAAGTGATAAAGAGAAAATGGAAGGATCCCGTCAATTTATTGAATTCGATCGATATTTGATGCAAGGAAACTATATATCTTTTTATATTTCTCCATAAATGCCTATCAGAAGTACCATTCAAACTTGCAGCTTTAATATAATCGTTCAGAGAATTATACCGCTTACTAATTATATTACAATAATTCCACGACAAGAAAATAGTGAAAATTATTTCAAAATCTGCCCAATTGAAGATGAACCACATTATTACCCGGCTATGCAACGAATATGATATGAAAGTATTTGCAATAAAATTTATTGTAATTAAAACTGTTATTTTTAAAAGCTGACATTTACTGTGAGTCATGTGCGTCTCTAATTTACTCAATTTTGAGATTTTTCTATAAAGCAAGTTGAAACTTTCTTTTTTGTATAGTAAAGAAAAAACGAAGTAAATGTGTATGGCCGAGAAAAACAGGTGATTCATGATTGATAGTAACATATTTACGAATCCAAATTTTAAAAGTTTTTCAAAGTTATTATTTTCTATATAATATATGAAACTATAGAATAACACAGTCAAAATCATATAGAGTATCGCTGAATTTTTTGTTTTCGGACAAAAGCAGTGATCACTACAAAAATTTACGATTTTCAAAATGTATTTTAGAAAATACAAGTCACTTCTTGGGGAGTTATACGTATTTTTGGAATACATGTTGATTGACGTACTGTTTTCAATTAAATGGTTTTAAAAACCAATAAAAAGGTGAATTAAGCTCATTATTTCTGTTAGAAAATGATAAATGGAATGTAAATCTAAAACTGGGCGACATTAGTAATGATTAATATGAAAAGTACATAATGACAAACAGGAGTCTAAAATATTACGTGAAAAATTAAGTGACATTGTCAAATTAATGTTTATACATCCAATAATACTAAAACATTACCTAAATTGATGATATATTCATGAGGTAACTAATGCAAAGCGTACAGATACCATAGATGTCGCCTTAATACGGTCATAAATCATCGAGTTTATAAGAGAAGCTCTGGAAATAGAAAAAACACTACGTTGATTGGAATTTAAAGACCTCAGGCAAAAATTGGATATCATCTTCACATAGTATGACAAGCATCTTCAAATACGCACTAACAGGGTGTAAATTCACTATACTACAATCAATTGTTAATCCGTTCATACATTCATCTCTCTCCCTGAAATTGAAGTAGAAGAAACTCTTAAGGAGCGACCGCATTATGCCGCCGTCCGCCGTGTAGACGTGTCTTTCAGCCTGCTTGCTGTGCCGAAAGCCGAACCGAATCGTGCCGACTCCAAACCGAATTAGGTCGATACGGATCAAAGAAAGCCGAACCGAATCAGCACGAATTTTGCAGTGTGGACGTGTCGATCAGCTTCTGTTGACCAAAACTCAACGTTGCCTCATGGTATTGTTCATTCTTGAGTTTTAAGTTTTTAAGTTTTGTGAATGCCATGGAGTGGACAAAGGAAGAAACTTTAAAGAAATGTACCATGTTCGTCCGTCATTATGGGACAGGTCTAATCCCAACGAAAAAAATAAAAACCGGAGACATGATGGCCGCAATTGAAATCGCCAGTCGCAATGAGGCGTAGAGTCCCAGCGAGGCGTTCACTTGCTGGTATAGCTTCTCTGAAGGACGTTTTGATTTTAGAAATTTTGGGTTCAATCATTCTAAGGAGGATCTCAAAATTAGTTCTATTCATCTTGAAGAAGTTGCAGAGCCCTACGTCATTTCTGTATTCTAGATTTAGGTCATCGGCTTCATCAAGAAGTAAGTCTTCCATTCTCTGGTTCTGTGCTTTTTTCGGCTATTGAGAATGCTGGAGCGAATCCAATATCTTCGAGAGCGACGACATCGGCTCTGACGAGTTGAAACGCAGATGATAATAGCAGCAGCTGCAGCCAGAATCGTATCATCATCTCTGATCATTGTTTTGCACGAATCATGCAATTCGCGATCAATGCTCGAATAACACTGCGCGGTTCGGCAACAATTTGGCACGTCTATACGGCAAAGTCATTGTGGACGTCGTGCCGACCCGAATGGGACGAGCCGAACATGCCGCTCAGCCTGTTTCGGCATAATGTGGACGATCGTTTAGAAAAATAAAAAGTTATCAAAAGAAATGTTCGGATTGAGGAATTAACAAAGTGTTGAGGATGGTACAGAGGCCAGCAAAATCAGGCAACGCTGTGGGCAGGTATTCATGCGGGAGGTCTGTGGGTCCGTACTATTTGAAGGTCACGTGACGAGCCACACTTGCGAACATCCGACATTTCAGGTGAGATGGAGCTTGACGACCACACTACGCGTTATGTGTGCGAAAGTACCTTAATGTTCATTTGATGAATGAACAGGCAGACGAGGTTTGGTTGAGTGGCCCGCCTGACACCGTGTGATTTCTTCCTGTTGAGGCTTCTCAAGAACCGCTTTTTTGCAAGAGGACCAGGCATCCTTTTCGACCAAATGCATTGATCAAGATGTGAACACTGGAATTCCTTTTGTAATTTATTTTTATGAATTCATTTGGAAGCTGTATTTTTTCTCGTAAAGCAAACGCCGATTTCTGTATACTACTCCACCAAAGGATTTAACAAGAAACGATTGTTAGAAGTGAAAAAAAATCAAACAATCTAAAAAACAGAAATATCAGAATCCAATAAAATAGAACCAGATCCGAATTAGGATCTCATCACATTAAGAAGCTCTTTTCTCTACCATTTATATACGACTGATGAACTGCGTAAACGCTATTAGGAGCGCCAAGTCGGTGATGGTAACGTCAAGACTTCAGGAAGCCATGTACTGAATAGATGACTGATGTACAATGTGTGAGATCATAATCAACATTCAAGTAACAGAACAGCAGAAGAAGAAATCTCCTTTCATCAATATCTGGACGAAGAACTGAGTACAAGGAACACGTTGACAACTTATGGAAAAAAACAAGGTAAAAAAAATGGCGACTGGAATTATTCATCAAACATTATCTTATATGGAGCTGAAGAATCCCACCTCATCAAGGCTATTCTTATACTCATTATGATGGATTAGATCTCTCGAGAGTTTATCTATTGAGGATTGAAAAGATCATGGACGACATCAACGAGAGAAGATTCGTAGATCTGTGAACCTGTCCCAAAAGTCATCTGTGCAATCTAATGGATTAAACTCGGGAAAATTATGCCTAACAAGCAAGAGAAAATACAAAGACGTGGCTGTAGCCATACTAATCAATATATTTAGATACTATCGGTCATATTTAAGAAATGTTGAGTGTGAGACTATTAAATTTAAAGACTATCCATAGACTATCATAGTGAAATTACTCCTGGAAGTTACAGGCTTTGGAAAATGTAGTGGAGTGTTAGCAAAGTTAAAGTTCGAGCAATGGGGAAACCTTTGTGAATTGATGAAAGATTGGAGAAAACTTTGTGAATTGATGATCGATCGAAAAGACTCACCTAGAATATAGCAATAGATTAATGGAGTAGGTGCGGTAGCAGCCGAAAACGAGAGTTATTTTTTAATTATAAAACCTCTTTGATGTAAGATTTTGAATAAGGTACATTTTTTCTAATTTAGTTTCGCTCATACATTGAAAAATAAGTTTCTTGATTTCAAGTTTTTGAAGTTGTGGTAAAATTCAGGCTTTCCAGAAAGTATATGTTAATCAATTTTGCAGTTCAACTAGACCTAGCCTAACCTAACCCAACAATACCCAACTTAACCTAACATAACCTAATCTTACTTAATTTTACTTAATTTAACCAAACCTAACAAATGTAATTTTGACGTTTAACGATTCAACTTCATAATTTTGGGTAAATAAATATTATTACTTACTAAAATCGAGAACCAATTCGGAAGGAACAAGATAAATTCATCGAGATAATCAAGTTTGTTGAATATGAGCAAACATACTTCAAAAAATATGATCATATATAGAAATGCCATTCCAATCAGTATGAATACGAACGGTTCCATTATGGTATAAAAATGTTCAACTGCTTCATGTAAGGTGAACAATAAAACTTTAATTTTCCCAGTAGTAGGATTCAAATAATTTTCAGTATCATTTTGTTTCAACGAACGCTTTATAAATATTTTTAAAAACTTATATTTTCTAGCAAAAAAATTTCCACTCTGCCACAAACTTAAAGTTACATAAATAATCTGAATATTAGTGATATTCCAAAATATGATTGTTATCATTGTATACCATTGCGATACCGTAGCTTCATTTACATAAATTATAATCGATTGTGGAACCAAATAGACTAATAATATAATTATTATCTTCAAATTTATATAATTTGCATCTGTTCGAAGATTTTCTAGCAGACGAATTTTCTTTATTAAAGATTTCCACTGTTCTTTTTTAATTAGTTTTCTTTGTACGCATAAAACTTGACAGCAGTAAGCTAGACACCCAGAGGAACTAAGTAATAGTAGATCTGCAAGTTGCAAAGAATAATAATGTCCTTGTCGCTTATATTCCAAAGAAATTGCGATCAAATAAATAATCAACATAATAGAATTGGTTCCAAAATAACAACCATTTACCAAGGAGCTACTTTCTAAAGGCACCGGACCGAATAATTTGCCTATAAGTATGACAAATTTGTTGAAACAAAAATCTTTGTTTTTGAAATGATTTTCATGATTCATATTGATAGTTTTTACTCATAAATAATGGTGACACTGTAATTTTAATGGCGCTTCCAGAAATTCAGAGTTTATATGTCTTCGTTGAGTAAATATAATTTTTGGAATTATTTATAAGATCGAAAGTGTTTTTTAATGGTTTCTATTTAAGTACATTGAAATGATTTTATTCCACAAATACGACAGATTATTGATTGTGTATACAGGGTATTGATACAGAAACTTTTCATACTCAATATTTAAAGTTTTATTTTTGAAGGGGGTACAATTAATTTTTAGGTTTAGGAACTTTCAAATAAAAAATGAGATTAAGTACCATATCACTGTAATATTTTTTTCAATACTACCCTTATTTATTTAAGTCCTGTTTCCAATTGTAATTTTCGGTCATAACCACGTATTTTATTTTATTCTCAATGAAACTTTGATTTTAGTATTTCTGCAATATTGTGAAAAATGTCACAATGACTTCTTATTATTTACTTTTTGTGACAAAAAAATCTCATACGACTTCTCGTTTTTGAAATAAGGACCTTTATAGTTGCCAAATCAGAACATATATTTAAGTATATTTTCTAACTTATATATTTGAATATTATGAATCAATCAATGGATGTTTGTACTACGTACTATCGAAAATCATATTACTGGCAAAAAGAAAAACTCGAAATTATTTGGATTGAATCATTATTTTTCATCTAGTAGGCTAGTACGTTATAATTAAAAATTGCAGGCGACTTAATTTTTTGATGTCAATTTGCTGTCAAAACCTGTCATCAATAATTATCAAATCGTATTTGAAGTTTCAATATGGTAGAATTTTATCTTTAGTGATTTTACTGAATATGCTGTTATGCATTTGATGTATGGTTTGGCTTCTGGTAACTCGTCAGAAGCGAGAAGGTTGTATATTGAACTTTTTTTAGGGTTAATCGAAGGTTCTGGGAAACAGATTTGTCTACATAAATTAAGTAAACTAGTTGCATGCCATGGAAGTAGAGGATTATCCAGTAAGACTGTCTTACGTTCGTTGGTTTTTAGAAAAACCACGAGTTGATAATATATCGAGTTATGATGGGTCCACACGATACAGACTTCCATAAAATTCTATAGAATTTTGTCTGTGCAAACTAGACAGTACAGACAAATGTCGGTTTGATCCAAAAGTCGGAGCCTGCATGTAAGTCTGTGTATTTATCGCAGCTAAGCAATTTAAATTGTATTTTTGAACGAAAAGTCTGTACAGACATTCTATTCAAATGTTTGTGTAAAATTTTTTACTCCGATTTCATAGTCTGTACAGATATCTGTACGAACAAAAGTCTGTACCATTAAGCAAAGAGTACCTCTTTGTTAAAAAATGATTGAGAAAAACCATTTTTGCTATCTTTAGACTGTACAGTTTGTCCCTGTAAAAGTTGCAGAATGTTAACCATTGAGTATATACAACTTCAAATACCTATAGCCTGATGACACAAAAATGTATTCGCATTATAAATTTGTTCTCACCGACCAAACAAAATATCTTTTACAACGACGCTGTAAGTGTCGCGATTCAGCTAGCAACCGACGTCGAGACTAAAACACCCCATTTGAATGCATAGTTGTCCGTCAGTCAGGGTGACATAACGGCGGTACGGGTTCGACCCTCCCTTTCTTCCAATTCGCCTATAAATTGTCATAAAACCGTCAGATCGTCTGATTTGACAGCTGGGGGTAATTAAAGAGTGAATTTATGTGAGCATCGCCACCCGCATCTAGATGCCGATGCCGAAGCGTTGCGACGCTAAACACAGCTACCTAAGATAATATTCGATTCCTTCGAGGGATCGTTTTCATCTTGTCTTTCACTCGTTTTGTGTATGTCTTTCTGCCTTATTTTTCTGTACGGCTTCTACTACTAGTTTAACCGCATTGACGTACAACTAAGAAACAGGCTTATAATTGCAATTAAATTTGGTAAAATTATCAATTGATCATAAAACGTGAGATATCTATGTATGTAAGAGAGCAACTGGTCCTTATCGGCAATAAACTAAACCAGGTGCGATTGAAGGTCATCTAATTGACGCCGATTAAAGTCGAATCACATCGATTCTTATATATTTGGGTGTATTGGCGTTTACTTTTGTCAGATATACATCAGATACATACAGATTTACATCAATTGAAGTCAATTGAGGTCGATTGTTACTTTATATCGAAAAGAATTCCGCAAACTTCGAAATAAGTGCTAATCGAATGTTGCCAGATCAGGGCTGTATGAGGAACGTGGCAACACTTCCCAGCCAAGCTACAATACTTTCTCACGAGTTGCTAAAGATGTGTGAGGCTTTGAATTATCACTCAACCTTTCTGATTTGACAATTCTGGCCGTTTTATTCTGATTGCTTCATCCAGTTTTATTAATTGTTGACAGTAAACATCAGAATTGATCGTTCGATTCCTTGGAAGTAGCTCAAAGAACACAACACCTTTGTAATCTAACCAAACTGACTGGTTGAGTTTTTTAGTTGTTTTTTAGCTTTCGATGTGGTTCATCGTGTTTGCTCCATGATCGTTATTGAGCTAACTTACCATACAGGAACTATTTTTCATTATCAGTGATGACTCTTTTCAAAAAAGGGTCGTTTTCATTTCGATTAAAGTGCATATCGCAAATGTTAATCCTTTGTGTTAAATGATTTTCTTTAAATTCGTAAGTACCCTCTTCACAACTTCTCGAACAGTTATATGACGATTATCTTCAATTATGACTTCAATTTGGTCCACATCAACTTCAGTAGGCAAACCAGAACGCTGCTCATCTTTGAGGGAAAAATTTTCATAACGGAATTTTTTATACGAATTCTGACACGTGCGCTCTATTAAGCAATAAGCACCATAAATAAAAATCACGCACTACTTGCTTCTAAATTTAAGTGGCCATTATCAAGTGACAAACGGCATTAACATAAGTTATTCAAAAAATAAAGTAACGCTCTCTATCAGTAAAAACCGAAAGTACTTAGTTGCCAATAGAACTGTTAATACGTTAATGTACACATTATCTAGGGAATCTGCAAATCAAGTTTCAAATTTCACAAATTACTTATCGGTTACTCTTATTGAATTAATGAACCCCCAAAAATACCGCATTAGCAAATCAGTACGAATCAGAAAATAGAAATCCGGTGGTCACAGAACATCGGATAGGGAACGGGGTGTGTGTGCTGCTTTTCGAGCTGTTGGTATCCGGTCACGTCATTCATATCTGGATAATGTCTTGTCGGTTGGATATTGGATGTGTTAATACTGGTGTCCGACAAGCCATAAACACAAGACGGGACTTGCAGATGGCGCTTCTCTATCTCTATCTTCCCTTTTCAAACGATAGTTACAGTTTCTAAATGGTAGATGGGTAACGCAGAAGATTAAACTGTTGAAAATATTACTACTAATACGATGACGGTCTTCTCATTTGTCTTTTATTCCTCGACGGAACCATGCAGTTGTGTTAATATTTTTGTTGTGCCTTTCGCCTCCATAGTACCGTCTTCTATGCTCTTTCTGATTTCTTGCAGTTCTCGTTTATATTTCCCTCTGCATTCATTGGTTTTCTCCTATTTTTTTCATCAGTTGTCTTTTTTTGATGTATGACACAGGGAAGGAATCCATGTTCATTTTTCCATTGCTATATTTACGATTATTTCTTGATGACGTGTGAATAACTATGATACTAATTTTTATTCACGTCATTCAAAACAGTCTTAGGTCTTTTAGGCCCATAGCATGGAAGTGATTCCTTTCCAA
This sequence comes from Diorhabda carinulata, assembly GCF_026250575.1. Classification (NCBI taxonomy): domain Eukaryota; kingdom Metazoa; phylum Arthropoda; class Insecta; order Coleoptera; family Chrysomelidae; genus Diorhabda; species Diorhabda carinulata. The sequence goes on from NC_079472.1 coordinate 18,816,966, forward strand.
TTTTTCCCATTTTTTGCTTTCGTTTTCCAGTCTTTTAGGTCTCGCTGCGTACAAAATTTTCCTTGGTCTTCTTTTTTTTCTTGTTCTTCTTTGTCTTCAATTTTTTTGTTGCTCTAAAATCAGGCATTCTCTGTATATGACCCAGCCACTCTATTATTTTGAATCTTGTTATTTTGGTTAGTTCTGCTTCTCCAAATAGATTTCATTACTTGTTCTCCTCAGCTATAATTCTCCCTCCTTTTTACCTCCTAGTATCCTTCTGAGTATTTATCGTTCCCATACAACTAATTTCTCTTTCTTTGCTTTATTAAGAATCCATATTTCGTCTTCGTAGCTCACTTTTGGTCTTTATCTTCGCTTCCAGATTTTCTCTCTCGTCACCGTCATCCTAGAGAACCACCACAAGATCTAATCTCTTTGGCTTTACTTCATTGAGTTGTATTGACTTCGATTTAATCTCGTTGACTCGTAGATTCACTGTCTCTGCCGTTTCTATGAAGGCTCTGCAGGCTCCTAAAGCTTGTTTTCCGATGTTGAAAGATAGTCTGCGTATACCAGTAGTTGCGTTGTTTTTGTTTTTAGTGTCCCTGTTCGGTTCAAACCAATTTCACTTACTATCTATTTTGATACTATATTGCACAGCGTAGTGGATAACAAATTTCCCCGATTTAATCCTGTGGTGGTCTGGAAACATTTTGATATTTTTTGGTTTGCCTTTATCTTCGTTTTTGTTTGTTTGAATGTCATTTTCGTAAGATTTGTAAGCTTATTTGGAATACCAAGATCGTTTGTAATGCTGTACAAGTAACAATATAGTGAAAAGAAAAAACTTAGTTGATGATCGTTACCTTTTGATAATTGGAATCGGATTAGGATTCCTCGACCGGTCACTAGTTACGGCCTGATTACGCGTCGCGTGATGTCCGATCGTAAAAGGACGGCCGAACTGTCCTTTCTGGATATTCCGGGATATTCCCGGAACGAGTTTTCGGGATGATTGAAGTTTGGGGACGTGTAATTTGACTCATAAATTTGTCTGTATTTTCCTGGATTAGGTACACGGTCGGAACTTTGTTGTAATGGAGTCGTTTGCTGTTTTGGGAAGCTAAATAAAGATGGAAGGGAAATAATGATTATAACTTTGGGTAGTTGTTTCGGGGTGTTCATTTGCTTAATTTTATGTATAAATGCTTGGTAGAGTTAGCATACGTTAAATTCTGCTAAATGTTTACCGTTTCATTAATTTGTGGATAATTTATTCATAACAACGTATCTAGTTTGATAAAAATACACGTTCATATTATTTTGGACAAAAAAAATGAAATTTCTCGCATAATGAGGCGGCGATACAAGGATACTGATGAAATCACTAACAATATTTCCAAATTATTACAAAAAGAAAACTAAAAGAAGGATTATTTGTTGTTCAACGAAGTCTTTTACTTGTCGAATGAAAAAACTTCTTGTATGTTATTCAAAAAGTTTGTCGAAAAGTTTTTGAAACATAAAAAAGTGAAAATTATGCTCTAGCTGATTTATTAATTGAAAAAATTTTAATAGATATGAGTAAATATGTCATTGAAGATTCATTTCCTTCACTTTTTTACCTGATAAACAGAGAATCTGAGTGTAGAATAGAGGAAACGTGAGCGTGTGAAGTGATGGACTCACGTTTCATCCATAGTTATGAAACGCGAAAAATTCAGTTTTATTTCTATGAAGCTTTGCGAGTGCTAGATCAAACGGATGCATGAGGTAGCAATTCAAATTTTTATTCATTAATTTTGGTCATTATCCCACGCGCATTCTAAAAAACCGACGCCATGACCTTGTTTGCAGATGGAACAATCTTTGCCTTCTTTGGAATAATTTTTCCCTTTCAATCTATTGTTTTGATTGTTCTTTTGTTTTGGGTATGAAGTGATAGACCCCGTTTCATCCATGGTTATGAAACGGTGCAAAAATTGGGATTTATTTCTGTAAAACATCGCAAAACACTCGATGGAAACATCTTCACGACGCTTTTTTCTGTTCCATTGTGAGCAAACGCGGCACCTATCTTGCGCACAGCTTTCTCATATCCAAATTTGTGCTATGTCTGCTAACTCGCGCACTTATTCAACATTCAAGGAGTCGTCGCCTCACTTGGTTGACAACTACGATGCTGGTCTTCGCAGATCGTATGGCCTCGTTTAAACTTTGCTACCCAATATTTTACTGTTGATAACGAAGAACCTGTCACATCCAGAGTAGTTTCTTTTTTTATATTGGTTGGGTTAGAGCCTTTCAAATAAAAGTATAACAATGACTAATTTTTTCCATGTACACTATTGCTGGCTACCAAACAAATACTAAACAACGTATCATCTTCAAACTGTATAAATTGTGTAAATTCTTATACAGTAGTACTTTCCAAGCAGTTATCGCCATCTCTTGGTCAGGTCAGGTAATTCGTGGTATGGTAAAACTGACCAGGATTGTTCAATAAAAGACTGTTTGAACTACTCATGACTCAAAAACTTTATATACCAAGCTTAAATGAGTAAATCCGGTTTTATCGACGAATCTATAAGCTTAAGAATTGAAAATTAGAATTAAAGTTAATTGAGCTGTCAAAAAAATTCAAACAAGTCCGAAGACAAATTTTGTTTTGAGTGTTATTTTCTAATACAGTATTTTTCAAGCAACTACCACCATTTCTAGGTCAGGCCAGGTACTTCTTGGAAAATCATGGTATAGTAAAAATGATGAGGATTGTCAAAGTCTGTTTGGACTACTCATGAATCAAAAACTTTATATACTAAGTTTAACTCGGTAAATACGGTTTTTATCGATTGATATATAAGATTAAATGTTAAAATTAAAAAAGCTAATTAAGCTGTTAAAAAAATTCAATCTAGTCCAAAGACATTATCAATTACAAAATTCCCGGCAAGGAGTTAAATTTTCATTTGAGTGTTATAAATATCAAACAAAAAAATTAGAAAGTAATGTTGCTATTTTATTGTCTTGATTCGAATGCAAAAAGAATGCATGAATTGCTATCGATTTTTGAAAAACTGATGTGCTGATAGATGTTTTATCATTTTCCTTTTGCTGGAAGAATAGGAGTAGCAATCCATGTAAGTTCATGGTTTAATTTTTTGTCAGAATGTCAATGACAATCGGAAACAGTCGCCAACGCCAAAAATATAATTAGTTTCAATACAGCAATTAAGCAATAAGCATTATTACGACAAAACAAAAAATTTATAGAATAACGAAAAATTTTACTGTTTACTCTCAACTACCGCTTCAGTTTTGCTTCTTAATTAATTCGTAGGTATAAAGAAGTTAGTAGGAAACAATTTGGTATCAACATCACCCCGTCACGGGTAGATTTTTGATTATAAAGGCAGTAAGGGTATCGGTGTGTACAGAAAGTCTGCATCAGCACCATTCCGCTCCATAAAAGCCATAAACTAATCAAAGTGTATGATAAATCACATAACATAAATAAAATAAATGGCGTTTGCAATTGGCGTGAGTTATTATTCCATCTCTCCCAGTAACTATATCAAAATGGATAGCTGTTCAGCGTTCACATTAACAGCGTACCACACTAGCTCGGCTTTTTAAACTCTGCGGATTTATAATGAAATTCCGGTAATATTTCATCAGTCTCTATCGGCAGACGTACGATATAATGTTGTTCATTGAATAATTACATTATTAGCTTAAATTCATGAATATAACTTGTAATTACTTATTACTGAAAAGTAGGATGCAAATAGTCAACCTGAAGACTTCTTAATGGTCCAGAAAAAATTCACTTTTTCAGCTCTTAGATCTTTTTTATATGGTTTTGTTGATTGATTTTAGATCACTTTATCGAAATATTATTTGATACTGACATTAAAAGTCTGTTTGAACAAGAAAAATTATTTTTTTCTTAGTTTTCACATTTCGAAAATATGTAGCAATCAAATTATAAGTTTTGATGTTTTAGTTTATGTTTTTATAAAAATACTTTTTTAGTGTATTTCATTTCGTGTCAAGAATTCGAATTTGAATTTTTATAATTATAAATACAGTGGAATCTCTATAACTCGAATGTCAAGAGTAACGCAAAAAAATTCGAGTTTTCGACTTACACAGGCGCGATTTCTAAGTATATTTTTAGATTTATGGAGTCAAGTTTAAATAACAATTTAACTTAATTTTTATAATATACATGTTTTTTTTACATATTAAAACGAATTATAGCTCTTCCAATATCAATTGCAGATTATAAAAACCCTTGCCGACAATTTTGATTAAATTACCATACCTCATTTTATAAATTAATTATTTTTATGAATACTTTTAAAAATAAGTGTCTTATGTATCTTATACGAGAGAGTATGCATTCGAATGTACCTGCCTGTAAGGTAGTTTGGTTTAAACAGGGTACCAGACGTGAACTCTTTTAGTGCCCCATTCGTCTATTAGAACTTCGGTAGTCTTTTAACTTTAATCTTGTCGCCCGAACTATCTTTGACGATTTTGTTATTGCCAGCCGTTAATTCAGTTTTTTGTGTTTAGAACCACATGCTGACAAAACTTGACACCATGTTTCTAAACTGGTATAATTGTATTCAGCTACCTTTTGCTGTATTACTACTAATGTCGCCTATTCTCCTTATATAAACTATAAATTGTTTTAAGTATAAAATCTTGAGTAGCTTTGTCAATTGATTTTAGTTTTTCTTTTCATGTTTTTCGGTTTTGTGAATTTTCCACAGCCTTTTGTGACTACCCTAAATGGCTAAATGGAAAATTTATTTACTCTAGTTAATTCAGCAATTCTTATTAGGATTGCATTATCAAATTGCTGAATATTTTCATTTTTTAAACATACGAATATATTTAAAATAACTTGCTGTGTTTGTATATCTAAATTTTTAATATTAAATTCATACCTGTCTTTATTATCACTACACTGTGCAATTTCATTGTCTTAATTCGTCCATGGTTTAAAGAATACCATATTCGATTAAATTTATGAATTAAATGAATCCCACCAAGCAACGCCACTGCTTATCGCAGACTGTCTAGTAGGAATATGTCAAAGAAATTGTGTACATACGGCTTCGGACAATAGAAATGCATTTATGTTTACGTTTCGATGTTTTCCTTGGTAAACAGTATGGATGATGAGTCCACGTGGACTAACGGTTTGTTAGATGTTCACCGAATTTTATACGGGGAGTAAACATTATTTTTCATTTCTTAATTTGGTATGAGTGCTGTACGAATTTATGAAATATTAATTGTTCCTCGCATTACTGTATTCTTCAATTGATAATGGAAGAACTATACTTATTAGAGAAGTAAAGTTTACATTAGAAAAATTCGTTATAATCAGATTTTTTATCAATTTTTTTTAGCTCAAACAAGGAACTGATATCATCACATCTTTCAACATAAGTTCGTAGTGTTATTTGTTATTGATGGTTCAAAACTTGCCGGATCAGTATAATCAACGTCATTTTTATTAACGTTAGCGTCATACATATTCTGATTAACTATCACCATCAGTTAGTGTTCCAGTAGTAGCTAGACCTTCATCACTTGTCACATAATCTTCAAATTGCACTTCTATGTTTTGAATTTTATTCCATTCAGTCTCTACACTCATGTCCGGTTCAAGAGGTTCTTCCGATTTCTTGTGGCATCGAAAATCCACAACTTTTTAAGCAATTTGATATTGTAGTTTTAGATACACTTATCTAATATATCATCCTAATTGTATGTAATACATTTATAGATAAAGCTGGCTGTTGATCCATATTTGTTATTCTAGCAACTTCCTTTCTGTAAACGGATTTGAAGTTTTTTATTATTCCTTTATCTAACGGCTGTAACTGGATGAAAAAATTTAACTTCCTCTGCTTTCAATGGCGGAATTTTGTTGTGAGCTCTATATGCTGTTTTTTTAAATCGTATTGATGATCTTTTAGACTATTTTCTAGATATTAAGGTGTTTGCCCCATGTAGACAGCTTGGTACTTGATATATAATATTTCTTCTTTGGTTTTTGGGTGTTTTAGATTTTAGCTTAGTAAAATATTATGTTCTTTATTATTTATTGAATTTTATTCAATGAGTGTTGTTGTTTATCGGGCATAACATTCTGTGTTATCACTTTGTGCATTGGCAGCTATTCTTTCTATTGTTTTATGATGTTTGATGTATGATCCATATGTATTAATATCGATGATCTTCTTTTCATTTTCGATCACGATACACACATTGTTTTGCAAGTTTCAATAAAACGGTGTATCTCTTAAGCAACGTTATTCCCTTTAAGCATAGTTAGTGAAGTTGTAGATCATGTGTCATCTTCAAACAATGGCTGCGATTGGTGCGCCTTCTGCTTATAATTGTGTTTATACGGGCGTGTATGTCGTAAAGTAAAACAATTACTATAGTCGCTTTAGGCCCAATAATTTACCGCTCTATCGGTAATAATAGTCCCCGCAAATAGTTTCGACGATCTTAAAGCTTTAAGAGGTACTTAGAGCAACTGTTGCGAAGCCGATTAAGGATGATTTGGAATGTTTAAGATATGGATTTGGGTTTATTTTGATTTATGGAAGTACACATACATTGGATAAATAGAATTATACGGTTTGGAATAGCCAAACAGTATAAATTCGTTGATAAATAAAGGTGTGTTCAGAAAAACGTTCGAACGATTTGCAGTGGCAGTGGCCTATACTTTCATATTTTAAAAACGCCCCTGTATAGCAGGTATTCTATTTTTTGGACTCTTCAGAAAATTCCAGACATAATTCACGTATTTGACGTAACGGGAATAACTGACCATACTATAGGGTTGAATTTGACGAGAGTTTTGTTTACTGTGTTGGTTTTAGGGAATTTTTGAATAGAACGTGTATTTATTGTTGAAATCAGTGCTTTTAAAGACTTTTCCTTCAATACATCATCAACTTATAAACTTATGGCATTCTATAATACCTAAACCGACATGAGACGGGAAGATTACAATGTTTATTTTACGATTTGTTAACCTCTGTAGAATTTTCAAAATCGCATCAATCAAGTGCCTGATTATACTTTTAACAGTATATTAACTACCGATTATTTACAAAAAATGGCTGCTCAAATCACAAGCATAGGAGATTTTTATAAATTTGATCGAATATTTCGAGATGGAGAAAACAATCAGCCCAACACTTCGATTAAAACTAAAAACATGGATGGTACCCGAGGGAACCAAAATGGCAGTACGAAATACCTTATGTCATGGCTGCTACTTAAGTTTTGAGATATGGCAACACTGATGTAAATATGTAAAATCTGACAGAAAATATAAATGCATTGTATGAATATTTGACTGACAGAAAGATTTGTTTGCATTAGATACTGCATAATTTAACAATCGCTCAAAAAAGCTCATGTTATTTGATGCAAAGAAATGGTGAAAAAACAAAAATTTCTCGTGCACGAAGCACACCTATTTTCTTTGGAATAACTGTACATGTTGTCGCCGTTCTATTAGAGCAACATAGAAGGGTCATTCCTGAATGATAAACCAGCTTTTTTTACCAGAAGTGTTCCGAAAAATTAGAGAAATCAATCGGATAGTACGATTAGAGCTCTCACATATCACTTCCAAAAGAAAAAAAAAACGTTTTTGAACAGTCAAAGCGTCTAATTGATGGGCCATCCTTCGTACAACCTTGTTTGGCACCCAATGACTTCTTATTTCCGCAGATCAAAAATAAATTCAACGTTTTTTCTTCATCTAGCTCTGCAGAGGAGCAATTCCTATATCAGGGCCAACTCCCGCAAGCCTTCTTCCTACTACATCTAAAGAAGCGGTTGATATGTTCAAATCAGATGTAGTTCAATGTAGTTTGATCATAGAGGCCCTGAGTTTTGACATTTCACAAATTTCCAGAGAAAAGGCAGAGATGAAATACACGTAGACATAAAAAATCGACTACAGAAAATGTTAAACGCTTCTTTTTAAAATATATGCCCATATAAATTAATTATTACAAGAAAGGAAAAAACGAGACGACATACGAAATGCTTCATTAACCGAAGTGAACTTCTAAAATATCGAAAAGGACGAGCATTTAAAAAGCCAGGGATTACACCCTCAGGTGAGATTAAAGTAAATTTATTCTTTTGGCGAGTCATCAATTAGTTGGCCCCTTTTTTCCATTGAACTGGGAGACATTAAATGTGCGGCGTTTTGCTAAAAATTTTCTACAAACATCTGATAACAATTTGTAGAAATTACGTTTTTTAAATTTTCAAAACTACGTCATTTTATTACTATTACTATTTTATACAGCGTGTCGCATGTAATAGGAATAAACCCCACAAATTTTGAACACATATTTGTTCATGCAGAGTATCTCTTATAAGAATCGACATAAAGCAAAAGTCTATAGGGAAGTTCAAAATATGATGATTGGGGGCAATTTATCTTCATTATAAATTGCATCCTCGAGGAATTATTTGGCCTCAAAGTAACGCTCAAAATTTAGGAAACATAAAACTTCTTCGCCACCCTTCATCTCAAAAATACTAAATTTAGTACACTAATTATTAATAGCACTAGGTAATGGTAAGTAGAAGACGCTAGAACAATTGTAGAGGGTTGACTTGAAGTGAAATAACCTTGAAATTTCAGAGAAGTCTATAGGGGAGCTCAAAATTTGACGATTGGGGGAAATTTATCTTCATTATAAATTGCATCGTTAAGGAGTTATTTGGCTTCAAAGTAATGCCCAATATCTCAAAAAAATTGATTCCTTCTCAACCATTCATCTCAAAAATAACAAATTTAGTACACCGATTATTAATGGCACTAGGTAATGGTGAATAGAAGACGATAGAACCCTTTTAGGGGGGCTGATTAAAGGTGACATAACCATGAAATTTCAGAGAAGTTTGTTATTTATCAATTTATAAAAAAATTTTTTTCATATCGTGAATAATTTGATTCTAAAACTTTTTTAACTCTTGTAATTTTAGTTAATTTGAAAAGAATATGATTTGCATATAGCGTTGGGTATGAATTTCATTGATCGATAAACAATTGATAATATTGTATAAAAAATACTTAAAATGATTTTCTTTTACAAAATTAATCTTCGCCAAAAATTGATGTCGACAATGGCCACTAGTTGATGATCATTTTTTATTACACTGTAATTTGTCTGATTCATCAATTGTTCTCGGGAATCGACTCTCTCGTTCTACAAAGAAACTAATCACACCTATTGAGGTGTGGTAAGCGAGGAGGCCAATCTTGAAGACAATTTATTACCTCATCCAATCCACATTGACACTAAATTGAAGTGCTGCTCCATCATGCATAAACCAATGTTCCAATCTCGATGGTGATAGCAAATCCGGAAGAGTATTTTGGAGAAACTCTAAATAAGTTCTGCCAGTTAGCCGGTTTAGAAAGAGAACTGGTACAATTAACTAATGATCGATTTGAAGCTGATCCAAACATTAATCTAAAACTCACGTTGGATATATCGCAGAGTTGTTGATTTTTCATCTGTTCATGATAGCTATGCTGATTTATAATACCCATACGAGTAATGCGAGTCTCATCAGTGAAAATAATTTTATTTTGAAAGTGAATATCTTGATGTAAATTAAATCGACAAAAATTCATTCGCTAAACTAAGACTTGATATAAGAACTCTAGCACTTTTTGGACATGACATGGATGGTGTAAATTACGTCTATTAACTCGGTGTACAGATAATTCTGATATGCTACTCTACATAGATAAAGTTCTAGATCATCCAGTACCTTTGAAAAAAATTATAAACTCTTATAGGAATTTATAAGTTTATTTATGGCCCAATCCTTCTTAATAAATTGATAACTAACGGGGGATATTAAAAAGGAGATTCACATCGAGAAAATCATATTTTGAGTATCTGTTTTCTCTGAAACAACTGCTTGATAAAATTTAGAAGAGATTTATTCGATTAATAACCAGAAACTTGAACAGCTTAGATAAAGGAAAAAGAGTGCTGACTTGACTATGTCTACCACGGTAGATGCCCTTCCAAGCTGTCAAACATATTCTCCTCCTACAACAATATTTCAAAAACCTACTCGAGAGGCAGACGTAGCTTATGAACACCGAGTTCACCTGCAGACGCCCATAAAGTCAATTTACAGGGAATCTTTTCTTTAGTGCGAGCCTGTGGAATCAGCTACCAAGGCAAGTCTTTCCTGAATACTAAAATCTACAGGAGTTCAAGATCAATATACACAGGCATCTCCACACGACAGACACTTGAATATGAGACTTGTGTGCAGAGGCTTGTCCTGCAAAAATAAAATACCTTTGGATAGCTCTCTGCATCTTTTCTCTTTAATTTTTTTCCGTAGAGTGGTCAGTAATGTCGAATAGTAATCTCCAGTTATTGTTCTACCCTTATCCAAAAAATCTATCATGATTACTCCATGGCAATCCCAAAAAATTAAACCAACTAAAGAACTTTTCCAGCAGATTTTTGGACACGACGCTTCGTAGGTCTTGGAGAACCAGAGCGTCGCCATCGATTGTTGCTTTATTTCTGGATCGTAGAAATGTACCCAAGTCTCATCAATAGTAACAATTCGGTTTAAGAAGTCTAAATCGTTTCAAATCGAGCACAGATCGAACGCGATGCTTCTACCCTTGCACGCTTTTGGTCAACATTCAAACATTTGAGGATCCATTTTGCAGCAATTTTTTTCATGTCCAAATTGACGTGAACTATATGATGAACACGTTCGTATGAAATATTCAATGCCTCAGATATCCGTTTTAGCCCAATTCGACGGTCTGATAAAATCATGTCATGAACTGCATCGATATTTCCGGGGACTGACACAGAAACTGGCCTTCACGATCGGTCATCATCTTCAATGGAAAATTTACCTCTTTTGAAGCTTGCAGTCAAATTTTTCACAATCGCATACAAAGGACATTGATCACCAAGGGTTTTAAGCATAACTTCGTGAATTTGCTTACCTCTTAACCCTTTTAAATACAGATAGTACTTGATGATGGCTGGATACTTCAATTTTTCGATTTTCACAATTTCGGTGTCAAACTTTACACTGACACTTCTAATAAGTTATTGTTCGTTGCTATGGTAACGCAATATTTTGTTTATGCATGGAACTGGTCTAGGCTAACTAGATATCAATTCATCCTCGTATATGTGAATGTAGTTCTTCAGGAATGGAAGCGATTGTTTGTTGAAGGTCGCTCGCCGTTTCAATTTTCATCGATTTTGATCAACTTAGTTTAATGTTTGAGCTTAAAGTGGAAATATGTACCTACGAAATAACAAACACGTCATTGACATGTAAGAAACAGTGAGATTATATTATCAAGCAAATACAAAATAATGTTACAAAGATTTGTTCTTATTTTAACTGAAAAAAAACGGCGTTCTTGCTAATGGATATTCAATCTTAAATCTTTTGAAATCTACAATTTTCAGAACCGAGGAATATTAAAACACCCTCAAGTGATCTCGCTTGAACATCCAAGATTAGAAAAATGAGGTGAGCAGATGTTTGGGTCCTCTACAATCTGTTCAAAACTATTGAAGCCAACCAATTCATTAAATTAAACATGCTGCTTTAACGGCACCGCGTTTTTCACTCGTTTGAACACTCATCACTAAGTACTGGTGGTTTATATTTCAAAAAGGCGCTAGACAATCTGTCAATGCAGACCTTTGTAATAAATGGATTGCAGTGGGATGTATAATACTTCTTCTGATTGCTCAGATACCATCTCCAGATATTTTGCTTTTCAACTAATTGATATTTATCGATATGGCATTGAAAATTTGCACACAATATGAGATGAGATGATAGCGAAAGTTCATTTGAATTTAATTGAAGAAATCTACGTTACTTTCCGATCCCCCTTTGTACATACATACATCGCCAAGCTTTTTACTCTTTTTTCTGAATATCTGAACGTAACTTTTTATCGCAAATGTTGCCGCGTCTGAAAGATAACGATAATGGAAGTTGAAAGGTGTCGATCAAAATAAAAAGAAAAGTCATCACGTTCTCCGCCTATGGTTTCTCTTCTACACACAAGTTGAATGAGAGTTTACGACATGACGGCCATTATTGGAGGACGACCCGAAGCTATATGGTAAGACTTTTCTCGGATACGATACAAACTGTCAAATCAACCGGTGATGGACAACTGTCCTACGTGGTTGGAATCACATCGAAATTTGATACTGTGTCGATTGGAAAACTTTCCGCCCTTATCTTTTGAAGGGAGGTTGAATGAAATATAATTTTGATGCAGGCTTAATTACATAGGCCCACAAAATGAAATAAACTAAAAATCTAACAAGTTTAAATGTTTACAATGTACTAAGGTCTATCAAAGTTTATTTTGAAATACAAATGAGTCTTTTAGGGCTAAAATAGAAATACATGAATGCAATTATACAAAAAACTCAACATACTAAGTTATCGGAATACTGAACTACAAAATCAATAAGCAACAAGCATCAATAAGACATGAGCAACAGGTCATTATTTAAACAGCACAAAATCTATAGAAACGATGTTTTTTGATTGACAGGTTGGCAAAGATTGCAAAGGAAGAAAAACCGAATACACCCCGATAAGAAGGACGACCACTTACAAGATGGTATGAAATCTGGTCACCATCATCCGAGTTAAAGCTAAGCAACCATTCAAGCAAACACAGGACTAAATCTTAACGTACGATGAAGAAGAAGATATTAAATTGGAGAATCGTGTCTAAGTTGGAATGTCTGAAACCGTTGGTGATATTCATATTGAACACACTGTTTACACTTCAACTACACAGTCTCTGTAGATGATTAGTTGGTTATCGAAACGAGCGTCAGACGAGGTATTCGTATTTTTTCTTATATATAAGTTCTGTTTAGTAGAATATCTGTTAGTTGTCCACCCAATCAGACTACTTGTTAAACAGATACTGAGGAAGAGTTTCCAGCCTAGACTGAATAGTAAATATTCGTAAATTGATCTAAAAAAACTATTGAATTAGTCATTACTATCATATATTTGAGTAAGGCCCAGTCAAATAAATTGGTGGAATGTGCAAAAGACAAATTCGTACCATCAACTCGAAGGTTGACTCGCCGATTTCGGGTTTCCCATCTGACCATCAGTCGAGAATTAAAGAGAAATGGAGTTAAACATCGGGAAAGGAAAAAATGTCCAAAATATACTGGAGATTAGTTGCGCAGAATTCCGATATTCACATTATCACATTTAAAAATTAAAGGATGGATTTTACACGTATGGTATAGAAAATTGTCTCAATGACGTGAAATATGAATCCAAAAAGAAAATTGGCGTGCCATATTCGAAGCAGGCGTTTTATGTCGGGCATGCGAGGGTTTAGGCGTTGGTTGCACATATTTATACAGGGAGAAGTATTCCAAAACTGGTTGTATTTATTAATAGACATCATCACAATGACGAAATAATATTTGGCCGGATCTAGTCATTACGTCAGTATAACCAGAGATTGGTTAGACGCTCACGACATACCAGTTGTACCGAAAGAAGATAATCCTCCAAATGTTCCCCAGGCTCGTTCTATTGAAGAGTTTTGAGCGATATTGAGTAGAAAAGTGTATTATAAGAGTTTGGTATAACACCTTTAACAATCATGTCGTCCAGCAATGCGTTAAGCAAAAATTACGCGCAAAAATGGCCCTTCAAGATTAATCAAATTGTATTTCTTGTTAAGTGTATGTTAAGAAAAATGCTGAATAAATGAATTTTGAAAATTTGAGTCGGGTTTAACGTTCATTTCAGTTTACCAAGTATACGTTTACAACGCCGTATGACATATTATTGATAATATTCACCCCTTTTAATGGCCGTACACATATTTACCCCCTTATAAAATGTTTATTTGTTGTGAATTATGATAACATTAACAGTTTATATTGCTTTAGTACAATACACCTACGTGCGTAGATAAGTCCGTCAGTTGTTTCGAATTGGAATTCAAAATGGTAATCATTTTGAAATTATGCTGGAATTTATAGGTTAATATACGGCCGGAGTGTTAAAAATTGTGTTGTTGTCTATTAAAGGATTGAAAACGTTCACTACTAATAAATAACTTAGGTAGGTACAATTTGATCAACCTGGTATAAAAAGAATAATAAATACAATAATAATAGTTTTATTACTGCAGAAACGAAAAGAGAAGGGACGAATTGGATACACAAAGTATACTGGATGTTTTGGTCGGAAGTTGAGGAAAAAGAAAGGCTACAAGTAGGAATTACTCCAGATTAATTAAAAGACAAATAGTGTAGTACTAAGGTATTGTGTTTGAAATGTGAAACGATGATAAATGAGCAATACAAATTAATCTTTCTATCGGCGTTTCTTCCCCGTATCCCATCATTGTATATAATTAATGATATTATAGATCAGTCTCAACATTCTATAACAACATCAAAATATAATTTTGTATAAACCTGCAAAATAAATAAGTTCCAAGAGAAAAGCTTTTAGTAAAACATTAATGTTTTTACGTTAATAATCTTGTGTCCATTAGTGGGCAGTGGTTACTAATTTAGTTATAAATCTTCATGACAGCTTTTCAGAAATGCCCTTCGTAGTACATTATATTTTAATATGTATTTATACATAAGGATTTTTAGTGGTCGTTAAAATTTTAATAACCTAAACTTTACGAGCAACTATTGACTTTTGGGCAATTATTAACAAGGTATTGGATGTTTGTGGTATTTGTTTATTATTTAATATAAAAATGTAATCGTGTAAATTTTTTTTTAATGAAATAATTGGCACCATGGCTACGTTTATTTTAAACACAATTTCAATATTTACTATAATTTATTTTGATAAAGACCGGAATATATCAGATCTTCAATTTTTCTTCTGTTTCAAAATCTAATTTTCAATCAGAAGCGACCTAAAATTAAAACCATTTTTTAACAAAAAATATGAATCTTGTCAAATATTACCAGCAAATATTATTTTCTTCAGCAATGTCATGCCATTTGTAAGTATCCTCGGTAGTATAGTGGTCAGTATCCCCGCCTGTCACGCGGGAGACCGGGGTTCGATTCCCCGCCGGGGAGAGGAGTCATACTTTTTCTTATTTTTTAAATTTTGACATTTATTTAGAGAAGAAATTATTTAATGACAAATAAACATTTTTATAGAAATTCACCCAAAAACTACTTGAAAAAGTTTTCGTCTTTGAGTGGAGTGCAAAAATTCTAAGGTTACAATGTAAAATAGCAAATTGTGTCACCGCAAGGACCTTTTTGTGGAACTGAGTCAACATAGACAGCTATAACTTAGGAAATAAAATTTTTTTTTGAAATTTTCGTGACCTCAAGTCAAAACATTGTATAATAATGCCATATAACTACTTTTGTAGAATAACACGATTTAATAGCAAAAAATACTGAAATTTCTCATTTTTTCGTGCCTGTGACAACCACTAACCCCTTAAGGATTGTTTTACATACGCTGCTACAATTTCATTCGTTTTTATAACTACCTAAAATTTTTATTTCCAGGATTTGATTGATATAAATATGTCGTGTCATTTTCGAAATGAAAAACCAAATTTTTGATAATATTTAATGAATGAAGTATTAAATTATATTAAGAATCATTTGTAATTAAAAATAAAAAAAATACACGTAAGGCCCCGGCGAGATTCGAACTCGCGATCTCCTGTTTACTAGACAGGCGCTTTAACCAACTAAGCCACGGCGCCTTCATCAAATATAAGATGTGTACTGATTTAATCCTTTTATTTCAGTCACAACAACTCCTTCCAAACAAGTTTTAATACGTTGATTATCATTTTAATGGCCCCTTCTTATTGAACAAATTAATTACAAAAGATTTTTTATTATTTTTTGTATACATATGAATTAGTAAGTGGCATATACTGTAAACTTCATTGTTGTTTTTTTTCAATTTTTGGTGCTTTTTTGGAACCAATGGTGTGTCATATGTAATATTAGTACTACAAACATACAACTTGAGTTATTCTTAACTTTATTCTAACTTAATAAACGTACAGAATTTCTTTCATTATCAAATCTTCGAATTACATAATTTTAACCACGTTGTATCTCACAAAACCTCTGGGGGAGAGCAATAACTATATTTCATCGCTACTTACATACAACCAGAGATAACCTCAATCAAACAGAATAATTCCCTCCATCCTCTTTCCCGTTCTCTTATTCGCTCTCCTTCATAGTTATTGTAATCCCTCTAGCATCGCCCTTAATATGTGTGTATATGTAAGTACATGCATTTTGATTTATAGATAATGTTTAAGCCGAACTCCGTAGACTATAATCTTAGAAATCATAATCCTTTTCGTATTTATCTTTGCTGACTAAGGCCAAAATTACATAAAAGGTTTTAATCAAAACACAAAATGTCTAATCATGTTTGTCACTAAAACTCTTCATATTTTCTTTTACATTCTTGTCTTCACTTTGCTTGTTTGATCGCGTTCGTGAGTTAGTGAAAACGCAATCTCGCCATACACTTTTTAATTTGAATTTGAGGCATTCAAACATCTTAAATAGTTTTCAAACCTACAACACTTACTCAAAATGAATGTATGTTTTGTTCTTAATATTTTAACTAAGTTCGAGTTTCTGAAACCACCAGCACTCACAATCACACTGTCTAACGCGCGTTTCGATAACCAAGTTATCGTCTTCAGAGACTGTTTACCTTCAGTCTCTGAAGACGATAAATTGGTTTTCGAAACGCGCGTCAGACAGTGTAATTGTGAGTGTTGGTGTACTTAATATTTTATTTTGATTAAAAAAGTTCATTTTGTTCACAATATTTAATAAACATAGACTTAATTTTCCATGTGAACATTGACATTAGTTTCACAAATACATTTTTTTAGACTTAATAATAAGATTTTCACATTTAACATAATTTTTATACGCTTAGAGTTGATTTTCTTTAAATAATTATCAATATAATAATTAATCCAATTATTAAATACTGTATAAGTCATCACCAAAGTAATACGAAATGGGTTAAAGAAGTATAAAAATAACATAGTTAAAGAATACCAAGAAGGTTTTAGAGTAGGGCGATTAACAGAAGCTTAGTACTAAAGCACAGAAAAAACCTATGAAGCTATTGAGAAAGTAATAATACGGAAAAAATTTAGAAATTTTATTGAAATTTTCCTTCACCATAAACTACAGTGAATTCCATATGCCGGCCACTTGTATCTTGTCCAACAGCTTGAAGGATGGAAAAAAAGTATCAAAACATTTTAACAAATGAAGCACTACAAGAAGGTCCAACAAGTCTCCAAAATCAAATCTTCATCTGCAAAATCTTCTTCGGCAATATGGAAGATGGAAAAGAAGTATCAACAAACATTTTAATAAGTGGAGAACACCAACAATATCCAACAAGTCCCCAAAGTTAGAACATTTTGAGAGTATGGAGGATGTAAATCTTCAACAGTAATCAAAGAACATTGGGAGGATTTTATATCCAATGAAATAAAAGCATCGAAACATATTTTAGCAAGAGAAGCATACCGAGAAGGTCCAACCAATCTCCAAAATCAAAACTTGTCTCTTGCATCTTCTTCGGTAACATTGAGGATTGTAAAGAAACATCAACAAACATTTTAATAAGTGGAGAATACCAATAATATTCAACAAGCCCCCAAAATTAAAACATTTTGAGAGCATGGAGGATGTAAATCTTTAACAGTAACGAAAGTACATTGGGAGGATTTTATATTCAATGAAATAAGAGTATCGAAACACATTTTAGTAAGTGAAGCATCCCGAGAAGGTCCTACAAGTCTCCAAAATCAAAACTTGTTTCTTGCATCTTCTTCGACAACATGGAGGATGGAAAAGAAGTACCAACAAACATTTTAATAAGTGGAGAATACCAACAATATCCAATAAGCCCCCAAAATTCAAACGTTTTGAGAGCATGGAGGATGTAAATCTTTAACAGTAACGAAGTACATTGGGAGGATTTTATATTCAATGAAATAAGAGTATCGAAACACATTTTAGTAAGTGAAGCACCCCGAGAAGGTCCTACAAGTCTCCAAAATCAAAACTTGTTTCTTGATGTAGTATTATAAACATAGAAGATAGATAGAGATATGCACTAAAGACACCATAAAAAACTTCTTCTTCTTTCTTCCATAATAGATCTATCGCCTGTTCCTTCTTCAATATCTTTCCTCGTCCTACCTCTAGGTTGTAACTCCGCCTCTTTCGTGGTCGACCTCTGCTCCGTGATCCAATTGGATATTTTTCCCTTTCACTTTTTATCAGTCTATCATCTGTCATTCGACTACGAATCTTCCTGATCCTAATCCTTTCTGCTCATCTTCTAGTGTTGAGATCGAGTTAATTGTGTTGACTTGATGTATCCAGCAGATTCATCTCTATGTAGTTAGTCGGTTCTTTTTTAAACATGAGCATAATTGTTTAGTATTTTACAATGTATATTAGTCACCTTACTCCACTAATTCGATATGGAGTCCATCCTGTCCGGGAAATTTTTTAGGGTATTTAAAGCTTGGTCAGAAAAATTAATACAAGAAGTCCAGCAGGATGTTAATGGGGAAGAAAGATCTTTAGATACATGAAAAGCAGAAAAGGACACAAATAGTTAGAGCAAAGGTGTTAAGGATACATTGACGGAAAGCCTCGGCAGAAGATTATGGGAATGGTGCAGGAGGAATGAGGGGGAGGAGGAGGGGAAAGAAGAAGAGGATATTGATAGGGAAGAAATGAACGAGCGATGAAAAGAAGTGAAAGGCAAAAAGAAGAATAGTGAAAAATAATGAAGTCAAGGATCTAGAAGTACACTGTTAAGTAGATAATGTTCTGTTGACTACCGAAAAAATATTTAACTGTGAACAATTGCAGCATACAATGAAGCTTTTTTATATTTGATTGTTAAAAATACTGTTGTTCAATTATTCTCGTATCTTAATTTAAATACAGTTTATAGTAAACAACAATAAAAAAGTTAAGATTTTTTCACTTTATTACATTGGTAGCAATTAATACAAATTTGTGCAATAGATAATGATGAATTTCTTAACCTACGGCCCACAAAATCTACCTTATTTTGGATGTGGTCCTCTTATTCTATGGATTGGATGGAGCGATATCTTGGAACAAAATAAACCTATTGGCATAGAGACCTGCACCTACCTGTCGGCCTTCTAGCAGGGGAAAACTTCACAACATGATAATTGAAGGTGTCAATATGAGCGGAGCTAGAACAAGAGGGAATAGGAAGAGGCATGGAAGAATTACTGTTAGGGTAGATGGATAGCTCACGGATTTCTTATTGACTAAGATAGCTATGCCATGCCTACTTGCCCTTAATCTTTCAAAACCATACTCCAATGTGCTGGTACAACCTAGACAGAGCCGACGAGGCAGAGCACACATTTTTCGAATACTAATACTGGTAAAAACCAACTGAAAGCAACTATACGCGAGGCTCTTCACCCAGTGAGCTAAGTGATACAAAGTGAATGAAATCACAGGCTATGATATCTCATTGACAAGATTTAAAATACGGTTGGTGATAAAGGGGTTTTTTAGTGAATAGAAATCTCACACTACCGATTATAATGATCTCGATTTTTCTTAGACATTAAAAACAATATACTGGTTATTATCATCGGTGAAAACTTTTTCAAACACACCACGTATATTATATTAGTTGTTACCAACTAATTATGGTAGTGAGGCTAACAAAAGTGTACCCTAAATTATTAGGAGCAGAAACCGTCGAAGTTTCAACCATAGACCCGCATCCGATTCGTGAAAATCGAGAATCTACTGGATGGTAATAATTGGAGAAGTCCGCGAATATATCATCTTCTACGGAGATTCCTCGGATATGCTTTAGCGTACGATTGTATTAGTAAGATATCTTCACTAACTCGGCTAAGAATCTAGGAGTGTCATATCGTAGATTTACTGTTCTTAACCCTTCTAGACTTTAACTCATGTCCCGACGACGATTATTGCTTTCGGTATCTACATTTCCGAACCAATAAGCAGCTGGGTCTCGAGTAATAATTCACATCATTGTGTCGCTTTTCTTTTATGATTATTTAAATAGGAACCGTGTAAATTCCATGACAAAGAAATTTATGTAGTATTATCATCCACATAATCCCTTTATAATATGTTGCGTGTTATAATATGTACCGGGTGGGTAACTAAGAACAGTCGTCCGCCATATCTCAGGAACGGATCATATAACAGCTTCAGGGAAAAAAATTATAACAAAAGTAGCCCAGGACAAAATAGAGAAATTATTTTCAGGATTTTAGGTCCACCACTAGAGGACGTATACTTGAAAATAGAAAATTAAAAAGTATTTTTTTCAAATTTACTCGTATAAGTGACACTTTAAACGGTGGGCTCTGTAGTGCTGGTTCTGTTTAGACGATTTTTATAAAATTGATGTTGTTCGAAAGAGCTCTTTTCCATCAATGAAAAATATATAAATTCTAAGCAATTTAGTTAGCAAGGTGAATGCTAGAGGGCGTTGTTTTATATATTTTAGATATTATGATTTCTCTAAACAAACTTAAATAGTTGCGTAAAAATTCATGTAGGTCTTTCAAAATGAACTAAATTAATCTTATAATAGTGAAAACCGCATGTTGATGGTTCTACTTGTTCGAGATTATGATTTTTTATGGACATAATATGCACTACTGGTCCGAAACAAATTCCCGTTGGATGTAGGAGATTCAACATCAAGGACGTTGGTCTGTAAATGTGTGATGCGAGATACTAAGCGGACAAGGGTCATTTTTTTAATGATGCAGTTAATGGACATATTTAGACTTTTTTAGAAATTAATTGCATTATTATATATTATATAATGTATGGTATTTTTTTGGTCAAATATTTCCTGATAAGTGATCTATTTATTTGATCACCCAAATCTCCAGACCTAAGTTGATTAGATTTTTATTTGTGGAGCCGAACAAAAGATCTTTCTTATACCAATAGACCCATGACAAGATATGATACGATTGAGAGAATATGACAGGCAATATGAAGTATGAGGATGTATTGGTATCTAGTTAGTCTAGACCAGTTCCATGTATAAACAGAATATTGCGTTACCATAGCAACGAACAATAACTTATTATAAGTGTCAGTGTAAAGTTTGACGTTAAAAAAGTAAACCAGAGTTACGCAATAAATTAAAAGAAAAAAGATGTCCATTGAAATTGTGAAAATCGAAAAATTGGAGTATCCGGCCATAATGAAGTATAGTAATAAAAGGGTTAAGAAGTAAGCAGATTTACGAAGATATGCTTAATACCCTTGGTGATCAAAGTCCTTTGTATGCGACCGTGAAAAATTGGACTGCAAGCTTCAAAAGAGGTAAATTTTCCATTGAAGATGATGAGCGATCGGGAAGGCCAGTTTCTGTGTCAGCCTCCGAAAAATATCGATGTAGTTCATGACATGATTTTATCAGACCATCGAATCGGGCTAAAACGGATATCTAAAGCAACGAATATTTCATACGAACGCGTTCATCATATAGTTCACGTCAATTTGGACATGAGAAAAATTGCTGCAAAATGAATCCCCAAATGTTTGAATGTTGACCAAAAGTGTGCAAGGGTAGAAGCATCACGTTCGATCTGTGTTCGATTTGTAAACGATGTAGATTTCTTAAACCGAATTGTTACTATGGATGAGACTTGGGTACATTTCCAAGATCCAGAAACAAGGTAACAATTGATGGAATGGCGACACTCTGGTTCTCCAAGACCTAAGAAGTTTCGTGTCCAAAAAAGTTCGGAAAAGTTCTTGTTTCAGTTTTTTGGGATTGCCATGGAGTAATCATGATTGATTTTTTGGATATGGGTATAACAATAGCTGGAGATTACTATTCGACATTAGTGACTTCTCTACGGGAAAAAATTAAAGAGAAAAGACGCGGAAAGCTATCCAAAGGATTTTGTTTTTGCAGGACAACGTCCCTACACACAAATCTCATGTTGCCGTGCAAAAAATTCGTGATTTAGGGTTTTGAATTGATAGAACATCCCAATTATTCACCAGATTCGGCTCCGTCCGACTATCATCTCTTTCTTCAACTGAAAAAAAGTTTTAAAGATCGTAAATTTTCTTCCAACGAGAAGGTAATAAAAGCTGTGGAGGTCTGTTTTACAGAGCAAGAAGTACTATTTACGTAATTAGTTATTAACTTTTAGATTTATAACATTGTTTGTTTAATAATGTGTTATCATTGTTAGGGCGACCTTTTAGGACCCTCCCTCTCTGCACGTAGCCTAACGTAGTCTTTTCCATGACCCCTCCCATCTGCTCGATGCTACGTGGTTTTGTTTCACAATATTTTACATTTTCGACTACATATTTATTAAGAAACAACTACTGGCATACGCAGATGATGTAGTACTTTTTGCAACATCGGAAAACGAGTTTAAGGAAGCCTGTAGAGCCTTTATAGAAACGGCATAGACAGTGAATCTACGAGTCAACGAAGATACATCGAAATTCATGATAATGAGAACACCACAAAGGAAAAGATTTTTATCTATCTCGTAATTTTAATTAGATAGAAGTTTCTCGACATAACTGAACGAAAAATGTGCTTAGAACAAATTCAAAGTTATGTATATCTTGGGGTGATATCTAGAGACACAAAAAAAAAGATTTACATTCGGTTCTCTCTATTTTAATGATGGATCTATTTCAACTTTTATGCTTATACTTAAATTTGACAAGAGAAATCACAATATCTAAAATATATGAAACAACGTCCTCTAGCATTCACTTTGCTAATGAAATTGCTTCGAATATATATATTTTTCATTGATAGATAAGATTTCTTTCAAATAACATCAAGTTCTTGAAAATTGGCTATGCAGAACCGGACTTACAGGTTTTTTTTTAATAACAAAGTTCCAACTCTCCCCCACCTCTTATTTGAAGAGATAGTCTGAAGCTTGTGAAATGGAAAATGCAGCAGAAAATTCGATTATTGTATATATTGTGTGAGTTGATATTTACACACAATGTAAGTTCCATTTTTTTCTAAAATAAATTATGTAAATCGAGTGTTTTGTATGTCCGTATTTTAGTTTCAATTTTAGTTATCTTGAAAAAACATTATCTCGAAAACAATTAACATATCTTAGAAAAAATCAGATGGGGCGATAATTATGTTCCTCACTCAATTTTCACCGACGACGAGTGATTATTTTTGTTTTAATTAATACCGATTTATCGACTTTGATGCTGACACTTGTAATTCTGATTTTAGTGTAATTTCTAATTGTTAGCACCCGACCATACCACTTAGTCCCCATTATCATTAAATCACACATGAATATCCCCAACAGCTTAGCTTTTGTGTGCTGCTCTCATTATCATGGTAACCGGCTGTTGCTTGATATGTGACTATATTGTATTTACGGACAGAGGCGGGTTCACGATAATAAAAAAGGGGGTTCACAACATATTATTCTATCTCTTCAGCATAAAATAATATTTTAGTTTATATTAATTCACTCCAAACATGGGGATCAGCTTAATTGTTTATGAACAGAATCTCCAAATGCGTGATATCACGTATAATCTGTATGGTTTCGTGAATTTCATGATTCACATGTCTTGAAATTTAGTTCAAAGTCAAACAAGGTGTACGTTTTTATTTCAAAAAATCTCCACCATTTACCATCAAAAGTATAAAAATAAAGATAAGTTTCGTCGTCATATATCTTAAAAAATAAAAATTCAGTGTCGGTGTGTATGTTCCGAATGAACTCAAAAACGAGGCAACTGATATTCCCGAAAGTTGGATATATATGTAATTTGGTCCAACTTAAATGATAGGATAGTTATTATTTAACTTAATGGTCTCAATAATTAATAATTAATAATAAACTGATCATCAACGTTGATTGTTGTTATTAATAGTAGTTTCCATAAGTCTGGAACAGATGGCGCCTTAGGCGAATTTCTTTACAGAGAACTGTAAAATTTTGTCTTTTGCACCTCATAGATGGCGCCACACTTTAATGTGATATATTTTCTTAGACTATACACTATACATCATTTTTAGATCACTCATCCACAGGAACGCATGGCAGGGTCTGCTAGTAAAGTTAGAAGAATATTCATAATTTTTGTTGTTGTAACTGAGATTAAATAACAATTTATAAATCTTGCATTTGATTCCCCTGAAAAATCACCTCACTGTCTATTGAAAGTATGAGTGTAAATACAGATGAAACCATTCCGTAGTGTTTTATTTTATTTTACAATGTATGTTGAGCCTGTTTGGTGCTACTATAATGTTGCAGCCGATAAATTTTGGCTAGTATACATCATTAAAAGCAATTAGAAGCTGGAAACATCTGCCAGAAATGACTTCGATATGCTCTCTCTGCCATGATATTGAATATATACTGATGATACGTACATATAAATTAAATATTTTAAATCAGGGAACGAAATTTCGTGAACACGATGAAGTTGTTTGTTGCACACACTTTACCGAGAATTTATAAACAGACCCAGAATTTTTATGTCGGACAATCGAGTGAGATATGGGCAATCCAGATTAGTAAAATAAATGATAATATATACAGGACCCGCAGAACAAACTAGAAAGTATAAATTTTCCTCCTTTTCTTCTAAAGAAATAGACTTTTGTCCACCTCAAATCGGGACACTATTACGAATTCTTAATTTCCAAATAAAAGGTTTAACCCTGGGAAAACAAACTCCGCATGAAGTATACCCCTAACTTCAAAAAAGCACTGATAGATAAATTGTTGCTTTGATTCTAGGTTATAACTATGACTTATTATCTGTTGTGATCTTTATCAGAACATTCAGATCAGTTTCAAGCTTTATAAATTACGATATGTTTCAGTTCGATCTCGTTTCAGTTTGTCAATTGGAGCCTGGGGAACGAGAGTCGCAGCAGCCCTTCTCAATCACAAATATTCTGTTGAAAAACAGTTGATCAATTGTCCCGTTTGTTATTGCGTCCCGACAATGTTTTTTATTGGAATTTTTTCTTGTTATCTTTAGAACTCTCTGTACCTTTTCAAGAGTCAGAGTATTTTATCTATGTCCTATCTTTTGCTACTTCATTTGCTGTATGGTTTCCTTTTCTCCTTCGGTGCTACTTGATATAGCCATGTTTTCTTGAGTTTTCTTTTCTTTTTCTCTTGTGTCTCTTTTCTTTGTAGTGTTCTTCTCTTTGTACCAGTTTAAACGTCCATTTTCTTAAAATGGACGTAAAATATCATCTGCATGTACAAATTTTTACTGGTTCTAGGTATCTTTTATTTTCTTCAGTTTATAATTCTTCTCTTCCATTGTTTTTATCATTCTATCCATGACATGTATAAATAGAACAGTATTAAGACTAGGTCCTTGTTTTACCCCTAACTTGAACTCCGTCGATCTTCTCGTTTCTTTTTTTTTCTTATATTTCACATATTTCTTTTGTTACATCTGTTATTTTTCTATGGATTTCTATATTCCTTATACTATACTGAACCATTTTGAATGCATCTTTGAAATCTTTTTTTTTCTATCAAACTCCTTGATATGTCTCTTATCAATTGTTTATTTTCGTTCTCTCTATGCAATTTGCTTCTCCAACATTTCCTCATCAATGCATTTTCTTATCTTTGTCTCTATGATTCTTGTACATGATGACTGAATATAACCAAATTGTTGTGTAGATCTCGTACATTAGGCCAACTTTTTTTTATTTAGTTGTATCCATTGATTTCCCTCCCAGTCTTTGAATAATTCATTTGTGTTCCATGCTAAATGGAATATCTTTAACAACCATCCCTTTCTTGTTTTCCCAAAATATTTTATGATTACCGCTTCTATGTCGTCTCCTCCACTCGATTTTCATATTTTGATTTTCCTTTTCGCTTCATCAATTTCCTCTACCATGACTTTCCGTCTTGTTCTTCTATGTCGTATAATTCTTCTCCATCCTGTTATGTTTCTGTCTCTGTGGATGAAGAGGAGGTCCGAAGTATTATAGGACAAAACCCTACCGATCGTGAACAATTCAGAAAAATTTGAATTAAACCGCTTGAAGTATTTCTTATTTGAAACTTTACTTAATAATTTTCATTTTGAACCTGCATTTAGTAATTATTTATAACTGAATTTTTATTTGGCGCAGTCAGTAGGATTAATCTGGTGACGCGAATTAAATTTTGTGAGTTGAAAAAATAGTTTGAGTGCAATGAAGCTCCAATTTTTTGAGGTTATTCATATTTTGTAACAAAAAGACAAACCAAAAATATGTTTTTAACTTAAAATTAGTCACGATCCCAACGAAATGACAATATAATATTGACAGCATTTGTAAAAAATAGCTAATACTGAAAACCGCGTAAAAATGCGTTGGTATGCTTTGGAGGAGAATAATAAACAGACAGACGCATATAGTCACTTTTATATTGCTTTGAGTAGAGATACAGACTGTATATCACATCTAACCGACCTGTCTTCTGCTTTATAACACGCACAGTCATAATATGCCCTCTCACTAGCAGTGCTTATTTGCAAGTGTTATTCAATTTATCTGGCCGCACCCGCGCTTCTTGTTTATTGGCCTACTGTGATTTCTACACGTGTCTACAACACGTGTTAACACTAACAATTCACACGGCTGTTGGCCGGATTTTAACTTTCAGAGTATAATATGCTGATTTGAGGATGAAAGCTCGCGTCTAGGAACTATGAAGCGTATTTGATGATATTACGTTTGACGTTTTATTATTTGAATTATTGTTCAATGCTTTATAAACATTACTGAAAAAATCTATGAAATATTACGTATTTCTGATAACTTACTCAATCTCAAAGGCGTACATTCATAAGGACAATCAATAGACAATACACCTAGTTATTCAGTTCGGCCTCGAATATTACATCCCGCAATAAGTCGTGTGACAGACCCACAGATGGAGCTGTCATTGTCAAATTCATATGACGTTTATGAAGTACCAACTTTCAAAAGACTATGTTATAAAATTTCATAACATTTTGATTAGTCAGAAAAAAATGACGCTACTATTGTTATTGTTAATTGTTATAAGTTAATTAATTCATCATTTAATTAAAAAAATACTGTACAATCTAAGCAATAGCTTCAAAAGTTTATTTGGACTCTGCTACATCGAAAAGAATCATTTGTTATTGGTTTGCTGAATTTATACGTGGTCGTGGACACCGATGATGATGAAAGTTCTGGTCGTTCAATTGAGGTGGTTACTCCAGAAAACATAAAAAATATCCACAAATTAGTTATCTCTAATCGTAAATTGAAACTACGTAATTAGCCGAGGCCGTAAAGATATCAGACTGTATGAATATTTGACCTTGAGAAAGCTTTTTTTAAAGTGGGTGCCGTGTTTATCACAGTCGATCAAAAACAACAATGTGTTGATGAGTCAGAGCAGCGTTTGGGCATGCTTACACTAAATAAATCATATTTTTGCATCCAGAGGCACAACAGTCAGCTAAGAACGTTATAGCTTCAGTATTTTGAGATGCGCATGGAATATTGTTCATCGACTATCTCCAAAAGGAAGAGACCATCAATAGCGAATACTACATAGAGTTGAATCCAAAAATCAAGGAAACGGCCCACTCTTTCACTCAGACAATGCACCGATTCACAAGTCGATTGTTAAATTGAACGAATTACACTTCGAATTGCTTCATCATCCATCGTATAGTCCAGATATAGCCCCTAGTGACTATTGGCTATTCGTTAATTTCAAAAAAATACTCGCTGGTAAAAAAATTCAGCTCAAATAAAGAGGCGATTGCTGAAACTGAAGCCTATTTTGATGCAAAAGACAAATTCTTCTAAAAGAACGACATCGAGAAGTTAGAGAAGCGTTGAAATGATTGGATTGCTCTTGAAGGAGATTACATTGCTGAATAAAATCGATTTTTGAGTAAATCGTGAATATATTTGATTAACCTCGCCCTCAGCCTGGTATTTTTTCGAGCAGAAGAGTTTGTAATTGAAAAATGTGTTCAGCTCAGTTCGAAAAGGAATAATAGTAGACAGGACATTATTATTTTGCCCGATAGCCAAACAACCATTAGAGCCCCGAGCTTCAATGTCATAAGATCTAAACTGATTCGGAAATGCCACGATAAGTTGGATGAAATAGACATAAAAAGTAAAGTTACCTTCCAATAGGTTCCTGAATACACTGTAATAGAGGGAAATTAAATAGCAGACAGACTTGCTAAAGTAGAAGCAGATAAATTATTTGGAAGACCTGAACCCTTCTGTGGAATGAGCTACAGAGGTACAAGATAATAGAAAAAATTGTAGAAAAGAAAGAAGGTAGTTAGGATCTGGAATAATCTACAGAAATTTAGACAGAAAAAAATACTAGTATCAATATGTGCACTATCGAGACCATTATTGAACATCCAGGAAAAGAAACAGCGGGAGTGAAGTTGAATTGCTTGCTATGTTTTTTATATTAGACGATATATTATTTCTCTTCAGTCAAATTATTTAGTATTAGTTGTGGTAAATCTATTGGGACCTTAATCTCTTCTTCATTTGAAGCTTCTTCAACAAGCCACATCGTTTGCCACGTACATGCATGATCCGCCATCTTCAAATGGGGCAACTACTGTAGCTATATCCGTAGGATGATAAGGGCTGTAACTTCTCTTAAAATGGGGATCTCGCGATATATATATGGGAAAAAATGTTTAGAAAAGATGAGACAACATAATCTGTTGGTTTCGTTTGCCAATCATTCAATCCTTGAGGTATTTTGAACAACAAGATGATATTATGTTTGATCTATGATTTGATTTACTGACTTTTCATTAAATTCACATGAGATCAATTGGTTAGTGTTGGTGATTACTACAAGTAAATGGACGTTTCGCTTTATCAAATCTATGTTATCAACCTACTACAGAAGTCACTTAAATCGATTTAACAATTAAACAGACCCTTTAGTGTACTTTGAATTTGGCAAACACTTTAATAAATCTTCTATAATCCGATTGTGATTCCCTCATACCCGCCATCATCATAACTCCTACGGAACATCCGCAGAGTCTTTAGTCTTAACGACAGTCATCTCTATTCTGTGTGGCGTGTGAACCCTGACGTAACTTTTCATCGGTGTATGTCTGTTTAAGACCGAATGTGACCGTTTGGATTCGACTCAAGTCACCCATCCTCATTATTCCTTATGTATACCTGGCTTCGGCTCCCTTTCTGGAACGACATCGTCAGTCAAATCAACGTAGATCGACCCGTCAATGTTATTATTAATTTATTTATATCGTTATAATGATTTTATGGGTGCATGTAACCAAAAGTTGAGCATACGAGGTACGATGATATGATTGTCACCAACCAGATTTAGCTTCATACGATTTCTGGCTTAATTCGAAAAAAAATTTAACACTATTATAAAGCTAATGATCAATTTAAAAAAAAATTATCCAAAAATGCTTGAAGTCTTGGTTATGATAACTGAATCGCTAGTCAAGGGGCGTGTTTAAAGAACATTAATACAATTTTTAGGTGATCTTTATATACAATGTGTCCAATTAAGTCGGAACCATATGGGAAACTTCTTTATTTTTAGTTTTACGAAAAAAAGTCCTTCTTCATAAAAAGTTTTGCATGGTCTAAAAGTTAAAATGCAAACATCAAATGACAAATTTTATCAGTCATATACGAGGTTCGTCACAAACATGATTTTCACCCAAGAGTAAGGTACTTTTATTTTTTACAAAATCGAAAATTGTTATTAAAAAAAGTTGATCACGATTGAAAACTATTGTCAGATATCCAATATTGCCCTTCTACTATGGAAAAATATTTTTTGGTATAAATAAAATACATGCATATGTAAATCTTGTAATCAGCTATTTTATTGAAAGACATGATAACCTTTCGGTTCATTATTAAGTTACGTAACAATGTACATTGCAATTGAATAGTTAATACATACATATCATAATATTTTATTTTGCAAATGAAAATATAAACAAGTTAACAAATAAGTAGTAAATAACATTCAAAACAATATAATGAATCCTTCCAATAGTTATTTTTCAATATTTGAACGAAAGATAATAAAAAATGGAAGTAAAATAATTTATTTTTTGTTTTAATTGACTAAAGCCTTAACATATCCACCATCTCTTTCTAAACATTTGGTGGTTCGTCTATTAAATTCCCTTAATACATGCTTGATTATATCTGCAGTAATTTCCTGACATGCCTCTGTAATTGTCCATTCCAAATGATCAATATTTTGAAAAAGCCTTTGCTGGTAAACCCTATGTTTTAAGTAGCCCCATAAGAAATAATCCAGAGGGGGTTTAAGTCTGGAGATCTAGCCGGCCAAAAAATGTGTGAATGTCTGTGTATTACTTTGTTATTGAAAGTCGATTCAAGGTATTCCCTCACAGCAACTTTGGTATGGCATGTAGCACCGTCTTGTTGGAGCCATGCACGTTGACGGTTTATTAGGGATAGTTCGCTAATAAAATCATTGTATAATTCATTTTGTAAAAAACTTAGATAACGTTCAGCATTCATTGATTGTCGAAAAAAATATGGTCCTGTGATTTTATTTTTGTAAATACCACACCATACGTTGGTCTTTAATGAATATTGGTCTCGTGTTTTGATGGTAAAGTGAGGATTACTGTCACACCACCAGCGACAATTTTGTGAACTGATAGTTCCATTTGATGTGAATGTTGACTCTTTGGTAAAAATTATATTTCTTAATAAAAAGGGATACTCTTCTAGCTCTCCTTGTATCAGCGAGCAGAATTCAAAGCGACTGTCATAATCTCTATCTTTCAATTTATGCACAAACTGGGGTTTGTATGGATGATAATTGTTATTTTTTATAATATTTACCATTGTACCTCTACTTACTTCGTTTCGTATTGAAGACATTCTTTTTCTCAATGACATTTTAGGGTGTTCTACTACAGATAACATCACTTGTAATTGCGTGTCCTCACTGGCAACGCTCTTCTGGCGTTTTTTATTAAAATTATTGTGAACACTTCCAGACGTCTTAAATTTATTTATAATTTTTGAATGTTGAATATTTCTATTCTGATGTCTGTTGTTAAATATAGCTGCTGCTTCTCGATGAATCTTCCACAATCCAAACCACCATTTCTTGTATTTTGAAAAATCTAACTAGCGATTTGACGTTTGCTTTCAGTGTATCTTAGATAACAAATCGTTCTATACGAAAATTGTTAATCTCCCGAATTTGTCAGGGAAATGCTGATACAGATAAGTTAATAAACACAAAAAAAAGATTCTTTTCATGGCAGATGGATAATATTGGATATCTGACAATAATTTTCAATAGTGATCAACTTTTTTTGATAACAATTGTCAATATTCTCAAAAATGAAGGTATTTTACTCTTGAGCAAAAATTCATATTTTTTACATACCTCGTATACGACTAACAAATTTTGATATCTGATGAGTGAATTCCAGGTTTTGAACCATGCACAACTTCTTATAAAGAATAACTTTTCTTTATAAAACTAAGAAAAAAAAACGTTTCCCATATGGTTCCGACTTAATTGGACACATTGCATATAAATATATCCGTGACAAAATAAAACATTTAAGAACGGTTTAAATTCACTATTCGGTTCAATGGATATTGTTTATTTAACTCATTTTTTCTTTATAAATTCTTGTTGATCTTCGAATGTTTTACATTGGTTCCGGTAGACTGCGCTACGAACGTTTTACCGAATATTCAAAAATCTTCTATTATAATTTCAGTGTGTGTTTTAAAATTTATTACAAAACCATGTAATTAGTGTTTGAAGAGTTTTGAAGTGTGCATGAAAAAAAAACTTCTACAAATTTAGTGTGCAATTGAAGTGAGTATTTTACATGATTTTCGGTAATTTTATACTTTCGCGCTCTTCTCGTTTTTTGGCTCTAGAAAATCGAAAAATCATCCGACTTAGATGAATTTCGTTTTTACGGCAGATTTATGAAAAACAATATGGGAATATAAAACACTGAAGACTTATATTCGTTAGGTTAGGTTAGGATGATGGGGGGGGGGGGGTTGTGCTAAAAATTCAGAACAAATTTTCACATTTAGACTGCTTTTCAAACAATCACCCCACAGCCCCTCGCCACCCACCCAATTCTCGTTAATAGTCAACAGATACCATGTTCTTAATGGTGAAAATTTTCAATTTCAATTAACTATTAATATTGTACAATAAGTGATTTTAAGAATGTTTTTGTTCATATAACTTTAATAATTACTTAATAAAAAACGTACAAACAATCATATGTGAGAAAAGGTCAATTTTAAGGAAAATTTTTATTATTTTTCATAGTAAAAAAATGATAAATCAACATTTTTGTATAATTTTCTATTAAATTTTTCGTTTTTTGTGTAGATTATAAAAAAAAAAATAAAACAACTCCATTTGATTATTTGGAAAAAGTTTTTCATGAACATTTAAAGCCCTGAAACCAATATAAGTTTTCATATTTTTCATTCCCCTAATTTTTTCGTAAATCCGCCTTTAAAACGAAGATTCAAAAATTATTGAAATCGGATGTATAAAATTCTATAAAATTATTTATAGATGCATTGATCAACAACTATCCCA
Source organism: Diorhabda carinulata (assembly GCF_026250575.1). NCBI lineage: Eukaryota > Metazoa > Arthropoda > Insecta > Coleoptera > Chrysomelidae > Diorhabda > Diorhabda carinulata. The sequence goes on from NC_079472.1 coordinate 18,849,814, forward strand.
ACCTACAAATCTATTTGTTTAGCTAATTGATATCATAACATATTATAAAGCTTCTTTTTTATTAAAAATTTCTTATCGGAAAACTAAAAAAAGGTAAAAAATAAAATTACCTATTATTTATTTACAATTCGATACAATAAATCTTTTCAGTCCTGTTACTTAGTATTCAACTATCCTGTAGAGTTTTTTATTCACTGGATTCACTATCACATAATTTGAGATTGAAGATTGACTCACTTATAATTTTGCTTCGAAATTTGAGCGCTCCGAAATTGTGTAATGGCACGCGATTAGTCATAAAAAAATCAATTGGTAAAATTCTTGAAACCACTATTTTGAATGGAAAATTTCAAGGTGAAGTTGTACTTCTACTACGAATCCCAATGATTCCTTCAGAGTCACCTATACCATTCAAAAGATTACAATTTCTAATTCGCTTGGCATTTGCTATGACTATTAATAAGTGACAAGGTCGATTTGATGGAGATTTGTGGCTTTGATTTAGAAAATCCGAGCTTTATTCGTAACCAATTATATGTTGCGTGTTCCAAAGTTAAGAAACTATCAAATTTATTTGTTTATACCTCTCAAGGATTAACCAAAAATATTGTACATACATTACAATAAATTAAGTGTACAATTTACTAAATACACATATTATAAAATAGTAGATTTAATTTCAATTAAAACAATTTTAGTGTTAATTTTATTTATTCTACATTCAACTTCTCTCATAGTATACACATACTCAAACGCTGTCGATTGGTCGAATTGTGATAATCATATATGTAATGACATAATTACATATTGTCATAATTTTTTATTACAAACTTCCATCGAAACGGTCCAGATAGTTAAAGCTTATACCAAAAAATTTGGTATTTTTGAATTTAAGTATACAGGACAACGTCTGTCTGATTCGTTGGTTGTATTATGAAATTTTTACTATACATCATATATATATAAAGTTCGTATCAATTAGAGCAATGATAGGCTTAGAGAGAGCACAGATGGATATTAAATTTTTTATCTAGTTTCAGTTGCAACCCGCCTCCGAAGCCGTGACCCCAAATTTAGCGATACTAGTGATGTGAAGATGGAGAAATCTGTGGATTTAGTTTAACATTGTATGAAAGTTGATCCTTAAAAGTCCGATAAAATACTGGATTTCATTGATCTAAAATAATAATTTGAAACGTCTCTTCACCTTTTTCCAAATTGTCTACCCAAGGTATGAATCCTGTATTGCAACTCTTTTGATTCAAAGTTATTCTCATTGAAATTGAAGTGTTATGTGCTGTATCATAAGTTAAAATTGTCTGTCAGTTGATTGAAGCCATGTTTTCTGTTTATACTCTGTAGAGAACGGGAAGGAAACGCCTTTTGGCTGAATTTACGTCGTTCATCACAGTAAAAATCATTGGGCCGTCTGAAATAGGAAAATATATTGCCATCTCTTATACTGACGATTTCTTGGCTACGTTTAAAGCTGTACAGTACCGTATTTGAAGATTCTATGTACAATAGCGTTTATAATAAAAACTATATAACTAATATATTTGATTGATTTGTATGATGGTTGCTTTTTTTCAACCACCATTCGTTTCTTGCAGATCTTTCAAACAAATCGAAGAATTAGTCGAGTGTATGGGGGGTCATGGATTTAGTGAGTTAGGGAAACTCGAAGGTTTACAAGAAAAGTTTGCGCTCGCTGGGTCTCAACGTTGCTGACTCCCAATCTCAAAACTCGCCGAATACTGATGAAATCCATTATGATAAGCGATGAGAACATGGCATATGGCACTCCTAAAACAAAAAGACAGCAATGGAAGTACATAAATTTTTCAGCAGTACCCAAAAAATTCAAACAAACTTTCGACAGCCGTAAGACTTCTGGAATTGTTCTGAATTGCCCGTCCTCACTGCGTTCGAGTAACCCAACGACAACAATTTCAATGGGAAAAGAAATGCGGGAAAAGATGATATTTCATTTGGCAAGTGATTGTGCATTTTTTTGCATTTCAAAATATTGAGCATTTAACAAATCTGAGCGTGGAGTAGGTAGGAAAATAGGAGGAACTTAATTTTTTAGATAAGGCGGCAATATGTAACTCCCATTTCAAGGAATTGTCCACAATAAGTCCAAAGAATTTTACACATTCAATGACGTCAATAGGATAAAATATTAGTTTTAGAAACGTTGATACAGAGGATATTGGAATCGTACCATGATTTAAGGGTGATTAGGTCACTAGATGTGGTCTTATGAAGTACTACAAGAGAAACTAGTATTGTCTACTAAAAGACATATTTTACCACTGATGTCTATATAGGCAATGTCGTTTATAAACAGAAGGAGCAAAATTTGGCTTAGTACTAAGCCTTGGAGCACTCCACATTTTATTGATATTATATTGATAATTTCAATAATTTATTAGAACTATTATCTTGCTTTTTGCATGAGAAAATGTTGAGTGATGTTATATTGATATGAGAAATAATAAATGATTTAAGGGTAACAGATTGTTCAAAGTATATAATTGTTAATGCTACCATTCACCTAAACTGTGTGTATATTCATCAGTTAATATATTATAAAACAACCAATGTAGATATTTATATATGGTGATAGTTGTTCTGGGACGTCCCGTAGTTCGGTTCTGTCGACATATAAAACATATATAAAAGTATGGGAACCAGTGATAGCAGACGATAAGTCTGGCGGACATGAAGTATTGCTGACAAGCGGCCATTCTTAATGACACTGTCAAAGGTTGCTTGATTTGTGACGGCAGGTTTCGATTAAAGGCATCAGTTACAGAGGTTACCGAGAAATATGGCAAAAAGCCATCAAGGATAGAGCCAGGAGGGAAGCTAGTAAACTACCACACGTCATCTTTAGAATGATATGTGTGAGTGATATAAGTAGTTACCATTGATTTTTGTCGGATTGAAAGCAACTGTGTGAAAAATATATCAGATATATATTTTTTGTTATAAAAAACGTTTCAAAGATGAGAACCAAAAATATCAAGATGTAATTGGAGGGGTTTTTGGTTACCAACAATAGTTCCACAAAGAAGTACGAGGTCTGGCTATTAAAAACGAGACTGCGCGCCTAGAGGGCGCCCTAGACGAGTGGGGTGAAAAACGAGTAATGCGTTGGGTATCTAGATATCTTGTCTGGTTTGAAAGGAACGTGATTTTTTCTCGTGCCGAAAACCATGTGTCACGAAAACAAATTTCTCGTTAAATTGAAAAAAAAAAGTGCTATAAATTGTTGCAAGAGGCATATGGGACAATTCTCTATCTTGTCCACGTGTTTTTGAGTGATATTAGCGCTTTAGTCAGGGCCGAGAGAGCACTGAAGATGACCAGCGCCCAGGTCGCCCTGTGACTGTTTTGATTCCAGAAACAGTTAACAAAGTCAATCAAATTGTGCGTACAGATAGTCGTATGAGCATCTGGATGATTGCCGAGGCTGTAAACGCCGCGCGCCGATAAAGAAATGGTTAGAAAAATTTGACCCGAGGAATTACACATGACAAAAGTTGGTGCCAAAAAATCTGACTCCTGACCAAAAAGTCTTGCGTCAACACGTCTGCTCAGATTTCTTGGAAGGTTAGAAAAAGATCTTCTTTCAGAGGCTCTCGATTTAGGGGAGGATATTGAAGGAGAGCATTCGAATGTAGAATAATTTTTATAATAAAACCCTTTTTCGTAACCAGTCTCGTTATTTAATAACCAGACCTTGTATGATGACTATGCTTCATTATCGCATAACCGAAACCGAAACGAAAAAAAAACGATCTCTATATTTCGCAGTCCTGAAGGGGTGAAATGGGGGGTGGAAATTTGTATTCCGTCTATTTGAGTTCAATTAAGTTCTTTCAAATTTGTATTTAGATTGAGAATACAGAATACAGGATACAGTTGTTTATATAAAATTCTTCTATTTCAATTTAAAAAGCATCCAATTCATTACGAGGTTCAAGAAGTTTCTGAACAAACAATGAAATATGATTCTTTCCAATAATCATTTAGTTCAGCGATGCTGTTACTTTCTTAACCAAATTATTAAACAGTTGCGGTGTTTCTCCTCAAAATAGGCGTCTATGTATGCAATAACTTCATGGTATGGTGAAAACCCCTCTACTATAACTGAAACTTTAAGGTTACGTAACAGGAAAAAGTCGCTAGAAGCCAGATCTGAGGTATAAGGTGGGTGGTCAACCAATTTGAAATGAATTTCGTTAATTTTAGCCCCTTCGATGACGGAAGGTGCGCTGCTCTAATAAAAAGAAACCTTCTTTTTCTTCAAACTGCAATTTCTCATTTAGCTTTACCAATCAATGATGCGTTAACACTCTCCTTCTATTGTTTCACATTTTTGTTGACTATCCCAAAAAAAAACGGTTGCTATCATTGGAATCGCATGAAATTTGCACTACTGTACCTTTATAGGATAAAAGTTGATAGTTTACCTGTTCAAAAACTGAATTATAACTTCCGACGGTTCAAGAAGCACTCTACGTGACGATGCGACGAGGATGTGATCGTCAGCGGCATTTGAACAATGTTTCGCGATGAAGAACTTGATGCCTAGCTAACTAGGTACGTACAGTTCGGAAAATACAGGAGTGAATGTCGAGAAGTTAAAATGAGAAAGTATTCGAATGCCAAAGAGAGTAATATGCTATTCACCAAATAGGGACCGTACTAATCCCCACTACCATCATCTAGTAACGCGCAAAGTGTACCGAAGTAGATGGTGTGAATAAATGGTTTTTAGTACTAATTTTTTTAGCAAAAATGGACTACAAAATTGGTACTTTCAATATTGTATTTTCTTCCACGTGTCAATTATATTTCATAACAATGTTTGACTATTTTCCTATAGCTCTAGTCCACTGCTAATTTCTTCTGTCTACGAGTTTATCATTTCAAGTAATCTAAAACGAAATAAAAAATATTTTATATAAGTGCAACACATAATTTTCATTCACATTTTTCGTCATCTTATCATTCTCAATTATATAACTAACAGATAAAGATGTCTCACTATACTTGGATTGTTGCAGAGCATTCATGTATTAGAGAAACGGCTTAAGGACTTAAATTATCAACCATTTCAATCGTACATACACACTCAGTAGAAGAGAGGATTACTGTTTCCTAGTTTCAATGCCTTTGATGTGGAGCACGGGATGAAAACCGGACAGAATGCGGTCACCTCATTTCAGACTTACAAACAGAATTACATTGCTAGTGACTTACTTGTTATTGTCAAGTCTCATTAGGATTGCCTATCTCTCTTTACACAACGCCCCCCTCTTACTGTGCTCAAAGAGCATGGATAGTGATGGTGACTTTGATATTAACTGTTACAAATTCATGGAGAGAGCTTAGAGAGTATGTGTAGGTTACACTGATGTACTGTAATAACACGGATTGTCCAGAAAGTTTGATACTTAGTTAAAACAATACAAAAAGCAACATGGGTATAAGTTATTACATTCCTCAACGATATCTTCAAGAAAAATTAGTGAATATTCCCCACATAGAGAATGTTTGACCGTTTTGATTTGGGATAATTAGAAAAAAGTGAAGAAATCTTCAAGTTTTAAACAGTTTTTCGACAAAAACGGCTCCATTACAAGCTTGTGTATGGCAAATGAACAAGTTTTATACAAATGATACATAGTGCTAACCATGTAGTATAAAAAAACTGTGATTGTTTATCAATATATTCTCTTTTTTCATTTCAGCACACCTTTCAAGATGTGTGACTAAAGCTTCAATTCCCATATGAAAATCTTATCTTTTACCTTTGCGAACAAACAATAGTCAGACGGGGCCAGATCAGGTCTATATGGTGGGTGTTAAATCTCTCTAAAACAACATTCGTTTTGGAAATTGAAGCTGTTTGGACTGGAGCATGAAGCAAACGCACATCTCGATTGGTTTTCCACTTTTTCCTATAATTTTTTGAAGCAACTGCATTATTAAGTCAAAGTAATATGCTGCGGTCACAAGTTAATCACAAATTACAAACCGTAGTTCCAAAATATTTTTGTGCCTCTCGTGATCTTTACATTTTGGCACTCCATGGAATTTCTTTTGGATGTCGGATCTTAGTTAAAGACTATAGTCCTCGTAGCAAAGCTCCAGAAATCGAGACACCCAATTTGAAGTGACGTTTCTCATTTTTAAATGTTTATGTAGGATCCTTACAACACTTGCTTTAAAAATACAGGTCTGCGCTACAATTTCTTGTGTTTTTAGGCGCCGGTCTCTAAAAATAATTTCTTGTACTGATTTGTATTGTGAGGCTAATGGATTAAGGCATTAATGAGTATTTGAAAACTATTCAGAGAACATGTTGAAATTTAAACAACAAAGAAACAACCGTCGTAAAGTTAGAACGTGATAGTAGGAGCTCATATTGGATACTTATCAGATTAATGATTTTTTTTTGGTTTATTAGATCATAGAAATCTATATCTCGAATGAAAACGAGTGAAAACTCATAGATTTACAAGAAATTGTTTTAAAAAATGGACTCGTTGCTTTCAAAGATGAGATATCGAATCAAAAGGTTTATATCAATTATATATTGTAAAATACTTAGTAAAAAATATTTTTATTGTTAAATTGTTTTGATTTTAGGTCTCTTCTGATTGAATGTTAGTTTAAACAGGGGAATAAATTCACGTTTCGATATATTTCATTCTGATAAAAACGAAATAGAAATTGACATTTTACCTGGTTTGTAAATTAATTTTTAAACAGATCAAACAGACCAAAATCTGGACTATTGAGGAACGAAAACATATGAAAGGGTCTATGAAATAAGAAAGTGAAGGAAGATATTTATATAGCTAACTAGCCGACCTGGCCATGCTGTGGCTGGGTGATTTAAGAAGGATTTGAAAGACAAGATTTAATATACAATTTCATATATTAAGATTGGGTGGCATTTTACCAATAATAAAAAAAAATTAAAAATAGTTATTGAATGAATGAATTTCGCTGTTCTCTGAGTTTGTAGATTATATACTCGTATTGTATTATTGTATTATATTGGCTGTATTTATATAACTGTAAGTAAGAAGTAAAAAAAATATTCGAAGTAATGTACACAACGAAGACAAAATGAAGAATGATTTGCAAGAAGCGACGTTAAGTGGTATAGGCAAAAATATATCACATTAAAGTGCGGCGCCATCTAGGAGGTGCAAAGGATAAAATTCTACAGTTCTCTGTAAAGAAATTCGCTTAAGGCGCCGTCTGTTCCAGACTTATGGAAACTACGATGAATAACAACAATCAACGTTGATCATCAGTTTATAAATAATTATTGAGACCATTAATTTAAATAATAACTATCCTATCATTTATGTTGGATCAAATTACATATATATCCAGCTTTCATGAATATCAGTTGACTCGTTATTTAGTTCATTCGGAACATACACACAGACATTGAATTTTTATATATTAAGATGTGCCTCGTTAAAAGGGAAACATTACCCAGGATCTTCTGGAAATGAAAAGTTTCATTTGTTCTTTAGCATAACAGTTAGAAATCGATTGAAATTTTATTTCAATAAAAGAAGAAATATTATACAATCACGAATAAATGACGAAATGACGAATGTAGACATGAGATAATGAAGTTGAAACAAACTCCGAATTAAACATTATAAGCAAACTAAACTACATGAAGTCACACTTTGTTTACACAACCTTAAAATTTACGTGAAAAATTGAAATAATCAAGGTTTTTTTATTTATCTTTCATAAACAACATTTTTTTCCCACGAAATATAGTGTAAATATACCTTTTTCAGGTCCCAATCTATTTTTGATTTGAATTTTTTTACCTTATTTTGACTTAATATCGCAAAAGAACTCAAAATCTGAATCGAAAATTGACCTGTTAAAATATTAGCTTTTTTTAAAAAAATCTGTGAATTTTTTTCTTTGTCGAAATATCAACTTTCTAATGGCGTGAAGAAATATTACCATCACCATGGTACATTTTCTTAGAAAACTTAAAAAGAAAACGAAAAAAAGTCGTATCCGAAAATTGTTTTATAATTTTTACATATTGTTGTCGGATACGACTTTTGCGTTTTCTGAGAAAATTTACCTCTGAGATGGTAATATTTTTTAAACTATCAGAAAAAGAGATTTCAATGAAAAAAATCTCACAAACTTTTTAAAAAAAGCTGATATTTTGACGGGCGAATTCTTCATTGAAAATTTGGTTGTTTCCTATTATATTTAAGCGAATAATCCAATCAATAATAGTGTATTTGGACGTAAACTACACAAAATTTCGTGGAAAATAAAAATAGTTTTTCTGAAAGATAAAAATAAAAGATAAAAAACTTGTGTATTCAAAATAACGCCAAAAAATAAATCCAATCAATAACAGTGTATTCGGGACATAAAAAGGTGAGTCCTTATTCAATTTCGTGAGAAATAAAAATATTTTATATAAAAGATAAAAATAGAAAGTAAAAAACTTGGTTTTTTGAATTTTTCACATCAATTTTGAGGTAATGTGAATGCAAAAGTTGTAGATCTCTTTATTATCAAAACGTTACCCTTCTTTTTTCCATAGGACTCCATCTTTTTACCAAAAATAGGAATGAAACCTTTTTTATCTTTCCCTTTCCTACCTTAGATATATTGTCGTACTGATGGGTTCCATCTAACTATTATTTTTTTGGTTTCATCAATTATCAACCCTGGTCTATAAAAGTTCCAAATTTCAAAAAGATCAAATAATTAATCCAATTAAATATTATCTTCGTAGTTTTTTTGCTTTTAAAATCCAATTTCCAGGATCATTTTATTTACGAAATTTATCTACGGACGATTTTAATTGCTATTGTAAAAACTTGGATGTTTAATTGTTATAAATGTGAAATCAAGTCCGGCAATTAAGTCACCCCTGTGAAATGCTCAAATATTAACTTCTATTCAACGCCTTCTTATATCCTCTCCATATCCCATTTATTTCATTTCCAACCCCATAAACAACGGTATTTAAAAATAGAAGCGTAATCTGACTCTATAAACTAAACATTCTTTCGGGGTTTCTGGAGTTGTCTCGAAGAGGCGTCTCCTAAGGCATAATTACTTAGTTGACTGTCCAAGAGGAGGTGGGTAGACGGCATGAACCTCCGTAACAGAAGAGAGAAGGTGAAATACAGAGTTAGTGCGGTGCCCTGGCCGACCATAAATATGTGATGCCCAGTAATATCATGTGCCAGCTGGACCAAATTGTTACGAATGGTTTGTTGTGTAGCCGTAGTACGGGACGTTTATGCAAATTAAAGATCAAACCAAAGAATGCGAATTTATATTTATATTATTAAAATTTATAAAAAAACTCTAAGCATTGAGATCGTGCGCCACTAAAGTACTGAGTATCATCATAGATCTCACACTCTCCAGGCTATTCTTAAGGTACGTTTACACGTGCGAGTTTTTCACTATCGGGAGTAGCCGATTTACTCTCGAGAGTAAAACTCGCAAGTGCAATGGGTCCTGAGAGTTCTCGCTGGAAGTAGAGAGTGAACTCTCCGAGAGCTGCTCCTCTTTCGTCACAGTAGCAGGTGTAAACGCTTCTGAGAGTTACTCTCAGAAATTCAATTCGCGTTTGACTTTCTGCGAGTACCAATCCTTTGGGACAGTAAGGAACGCGATTATAAAAATAGAATTTAAAAAAAAACTAATTCTTGAAGAGCTAGCCAGAGACTTTGAGACAAATATAGTGGAAAAAAATAGAAAAATACACAACTTGAAAAATCAGGTAAGTTTATTCCAGATAAACAATAACAATTGTACATTTTAATTAATAATTCACAACTTATCAAACCTTGTTTTTCTTAATAATTACAGGTTTCTCAGAAACTCAAAAGATTGAAAAATAAGAATAGTGGAAATGGAACCAGTGAAACGAAAACTTGGTGCTATTTTTCGGCATTGAGTTTTATTGTCGCATCTCTTGAAGCCGCTCCTTCTCAATGTAATCTGGTAAGTTTTTCTTAGACAATTTTTACAGAAAATTAGGTATAAGTGTCGGTTGGAATGGAAGAAAGAGCTAATACAACGATACAAGGGTTGATTGTTGCCAATAGTGGGGTGAGTGATTGTTGCCTCTACTATCTGCCCACCGCTTCTATCATATTCTGTATTCCATGGAGACACCTGGTGCTCAAACCCACTAGTATCAATTTGTATTGTCTCCAAATTTGACTTGGTTTATAATTCAAATGTGCAAATAATTAAATAAAATATAATATGCATAATGATTCAAAAGTGCATTGATATTTATGTTCACAAATATTTTATTCTGCTAACTTTATCAATATTTGTGAATTTCATAAATACTGGACAGAATTTGCCAATAATAGTAATTGTTTAAATTGTGATATTTAAACTGCACTAATATTGTATATCAATTTTTAGATGCCAACTTCAAATTTTGTCGAGCATATTCATTTGGAAAACGCCACAGTGCCTTCTGATGAAGTGACACCAATTGTTACATCAAACGAAAATTATGTGCGAAGAAAAGAAAAAAGGAATATTTGGACGACGATGGTGTCATTAAACCAGCACTAGAAGTGCTCGCTAGAACCCCGATGATCACGACAATTCGGGGAGTATGTGCGAACTAAGATCGATACGTATTTGAGTTTTCCTGCCAGCAGTTCATACGTCATTCATTCTCCATCCCGACCTCCAACGACACCTTCTCCTTTGCCTATAAATCCCATTTAGCCCGAAAATAAGAATAACCCACCATTCCAAGAAATTGTTGAGTTGTGTGAATTTTGTATATTTACAACATTTTATTTCAATTAAATACGTTTTTATTTATAAATCTTTTAAGCTTCTTCTAAACACTTCCACACTTGAAAATCTACAAAAATTTCGAAACTACTGGGCGTCTTCTAGTTCCAATTCACGAGTCAATGTGTGGTAAGCGCCTAAATTATTCTGTCTTTAGACCCAAGATCTAACCCATTTTTTTTTCTTCCACGATTCGTTTTTGTTTGACATTCACAAAATCAACAAAGCTGCTGCTATTTCTCGTTTCCTTGAAGACATCTTGAATAATGTATATGTCGAATTAAAACGCTACAGCTGATAGCAGTCTGAGGGTACTCTCAAGAGTTGCCATGGCGAGTAGCTCTCCGAGAGTGGACTAGGGTTAATTGAAATTCAATTAGTTAAAAGATGCAACCCAAGGTGCCTGATTAGTTTTTTAAATGATTGGTCTTTGGAAGTTAGAAGCGAAGCAGTTTATCACAACCAAATTAACTATAAACTATTTGGTTGAATTTGTAAGAACAGAGTGTATCCCCTAATAGCGCTTGGAATTTTCCTAAGTCCTGAAATAGTTTTGAGCGTTAAGGAATTCATCTTTAATTGCACCGAAGGCGTTTTCTCGCAACACTTTCCTCATCTATTTCCACTTGACCTAGAAGGAATATTACTGAGGATTTCATTGATTTCTCCGATATTTTATTCACTAAACCAAATTCGCTATTGTATATTATTGGTATAATATAGCGACCGCTCTATTGCGCTGTACAAATTCAACGATAGTGACTACTGCAACGACTCTTAGAAATTGCTCTAAAATTATTTCACGCAACCGTTTGTTCTTGGAATGGGACACAAACGGCTGCTACCACGGACTCTCTAATTACAACATAAATATGATGTTACTCTTTTCGAAAAATAAAATAAAAAGTAACAAATACGTATACCTATAAAATAAAAAGTGGGTCTTTATGTTCAATTTATTGGTTGAATGTCCGTCTTTTTTACTGATCCATTCCATTGTATTAGATGATCTAAATGTGCTTCAAAATCAAAGTCAGGAAAATGATTTCATGAGATTTTGTTCTCTTTCCATCTTCATTGAAAAGCTTTAATCAACTGAATCGAAATAGCAGTTTCATCTTGCTAATACCAAATTTAATTGGAATTATCACCAAAACCTTCCATTGAATTGAAGGAATCAAAGTATGGTTTGTTAGAACATTTATGCGTACGTCCAGAAATGTATTTTGTGTAAATTATAAAAAATATATATTCTGAATGTTCTTGGTTGACTGGAAAGATATTCCACACTTCATTAATTTTAGACCTTAATGTGAGATACGAAATTGCTGTAGCAGTTGCTTCTTCACAAATCACAAAGTTCTAGAAACTCATCAAATGGGATTAATGCATAAATTAGGCGATTTCCTCCAAATATTTTTAGTCATCACAAGATCGACTGCTGCCAACGAAATACTGGCCTTAAATTATCAATTCTGTGGTGCTACATGAAGAAATCTCTATTGGTGACAAACAAAATAGATGCATTGTTGAATCCTTAATCTTCTGAAGATTTTCCCAAATAATTGTTCTGTTGTTATTCTGTCGAGAAATAGAATGGATTGATATCATTTTCTTCGAATGTTTCCAGCTTCCCTTCATCTTAATGCACAAAAACAACAAATGGTTAAGCCAGCAAGCCGTTTTGGCGGATAAGAATAAATATGTGAATGACAAATCGTAGGTACTTTGTATTCATTCAAAAATATTGACTGTGTAACAAACAAAGATGAATCCATTATTTTATCATCGCATAATTTACAACTGAAGGCGACTTCCTTCTAAATCTAAGCCCTTAAAAACTACATAAGGGAACGTCAAGAAAATTGATGTGATTCACGCAACGACGTAAAATAAAATGAGAGGTATTTCTAATTTCGAGGATTCATTTCATGGTTTAGCCAAGACAATTAACAAATCATAAGGCTTTTCCTTGTATGTTTAGGATTTTTATAGAAAATTCATATTTTTCTCATGGTACTTTATGGGGGATTTGCTCAGGTATCGGCCCATCATGCACGCGAAGATTGCTTTCAGTTGGAATTTACTCAAGGTTGTATGAAACCAGCCAGGTTAATGTTTGAAGATGCCTGACCATTGCAATGTAAATTTCATGTAATCACTAAGAGCTGGTTTGTTTTTTTAAATCAATGTTATTCTTCAGTATCTGGGCGTGGTTCTTGGTAGTTCACGTTTTCTTCGCCTGTCATATTGTGCTGTCTTAAGGGTTAGGCGTTGCTTCATTGCTGGATTTTCACTTTCAAGGCACTAATTTTACGTAGAAAAATCAGGGGACTCAAATTTTTCTTTGTATAACCATTGAGTACGGAGTCATTTATATTGAGATGTCTTTGGATTCTACTGAATATGGGTGTTGATGCGCTTTTGGAAGTTCATAGTTCCTATGATTTGTACGTCAACAATGCAGTGTCCCATTTTTCTATTTCACACGTGACGTAGTACCAATTAGAGAACTAAAACGACAAATATGTAACCAGTTTTAGTTCGATCTCTAGAAATAAACAAAATATGAACTGAATACGGTCCTTGAATACAAGCAACAAGCAATAAGGACACTGAACCCACTTCCAATTTACATTTTTTAAGGGTTGACTATGTAGGGTGGAGATATAATGTAGCATATACAAGTATTAATATGAAATGTGCCTTCTTTAAAATCAAGGTCGACGTATTTTCATTCATTCAGAGAATTATAACATCCGCAGTTGATTTTTCCTTGAATATATTTATTAGTATCTTGTTGGAGGTAATCCCATTAGCTATGCATATACAGTAATACAAGAAAAAAAATAAGAAACTCGTTCTAAACGAATAACCGAAAACAATAATTTGTGTAGGTGCGCTGGAAAATGACAACTTTTATTTACATCAGGGGAAATTCACAGAAAGATTTCCTCCTCCCGACGTACCGGGCCAATTGTTCGAGAATTTTTACGAAACACAGCTTAATACATACCCGAAAATATAAATAACTGACGTGTATACACCAGGAAACAGGAAGGTGCTGATTATTTATGATATACGTTTTTTCCCTCATTTGCATTTTTCTTAGCTTAAAATGTAAGAAAAGTGCTATAAAATTTTATGAATGGCCGTATTTTCCTTCTTTTAAGGATTCTTTGAAATTATCCCGACCAATTTCTTAGAATGAATAGAGTATATTGAAATATTATGACGAATATTCGTACAACGTTTTCTCAAAATCATTTTGTTCATATTTTTATCAAAATCTATATAATATCATGATTGTGATGCTGTTTACATAGGACAGACATCCCAGTCTTTAGAAAATAGATTAAAACGCCATACCTAAATATAATAAAAAAAATTAAATTCCATTCCAAACCATGAAATATCACAAAAACATACTTTCAATAATAAAAATTCGATAATTCTTGAGACGGAATTGAATACTAGGAAAAAGTTTTAGAAATGATTCATGTACATAGGAACGAGAAAGCTGTCAATGATAAGAAAGATCTAAGCCAACTTATTATTACTTATTTTTGAGAAATAACTGATAAAAAAATATTCTTCCATTACAGAGCTATCCGATCGAGTTTACACCTGTTGTTGCGACTTTAAAATTTGCCACTTGATGTGGAAGAGTCTGAGCCTATAGCCGATTGATTTTTAACTGTTTTAAACTAATTTTATAATAGAAGAAACCAAAAATCAAGTTGATTCAAACATCCGCGCCGTTAAGTGAAAACCTTGGGAAGCTACAAATTCCATTGCAGAACTATCCGATCGAGTTTATACCTGTTGGTGCGACTTTAAAATTTGCCACTTGATGTGAAAGAGTCTGAGTCTATAGCCGATTGTTTTGTGTGAGAAATTTAGAGTTTGAAGGATAATATATAATGCTTCTTGTTTGATTATTCGATGGAATCGGCTACTCTACAAGTTTATTAATATTTGTAAATGTTTTTTTTGCACCTTAATGCGCGTTTGTTAATGAAGTTAACGATTTTGTATATGGTATCTAAGGTAGACAAACTAATAAGGTAAACGTATAAAAAATATTATCATTAAAAAATATGTCTTTTATTGAGAATGACTTGAAATCAAGATAATTTATTCAAGAGAATATATTCGTGTATAGTTAAAGGGTACTGTTGTGTCCCCCTAGAGAAACGGAAAGACGTCGGTATCCAGCAGTTTAATTAACATTCCTCACCTAACATCTTTTATCGAGGCGTTACTTGCAAATTAAAGGCAATAACTGCCAGCAGTCGAGTGAATATCGGCAAAATGTTAGATACGAAGATTTGCCATGCACCGATCGTTTTTATTGCCTAATTGTTGAATTAATTTCTGTCGAATCGACGCGACGTCTTGAAAACTAACCGTTTTTGTCCAGTCATTCTGAAAAACGGTGGTAACAGAATGCTCCATCCTAACCTATATTTTGAATAGTTAATTGAAAATTTATTTTTTATTCACCATATATAAATATAATTGATTTCATTTATATTTCCGAAAATCGTTATTACCATGAAAACGATCATAATTAATAATACTGAGCACATTGTTTCCGGACTCCCAACGCATCTACAATATTTTGTCTTTCGCTCTAATTGAGCTAGAGGTGCTGGCAGCAATTTAAAGTTGTCAATATGACGGTTTCTACTTAAGGTTTGAGACAAATAGAAGCAAATATCTATATAGGCTTATATGCAGACCATTTAGATCTATAGCCTAAATTTCTCTCCGCTCCTTTGGGTTCCTTGCTTTTTTCTCCAACTGTGGATGTTTTTCTCTCTATGGTCTTCTTCCACTAATTCCCTCCATCGTTTTTTCATATCAAGAAGAATTTTTTTCATTCTGATTAAGGTATCTCCAAAACACATGATTTGATCGTATCTCGTAACTCTTCTTCAGGTGTAGAAAAACATTGACCTGGCAATTTTGACAGTTTTTACTGTTCAAAAATGTTTTTGTTTGAACTGATGTATGAGATCTCGCATTTTCGTAGTGGAAAATGATTCGATTGATATCCCCGATGTTTTCGAAAACTTTTAGTGAACAAATGCTGGTGTACCATTCAGAATTGAACGTTCTAGGTTGAATGGAGATGGTACTTCATCACTGAAAATCACAGCGAGTTGATCGGCACACTGCTATTGTTGAACTTAATCATTTCAGTTTCAAATTTGACAGTATTACTACGAGTACATCCCAAAACTTAAGAAGCAACCCTCGTACAATACAAATATACCTACACACAATCACATTGTCTGATGTACCATTCGATAACCAAGTTGTCGACTTCAGAAACTGGAGGTAAATTGTACCTCATCTAACCTAAATTAACTTAACCTGTAAGAAGCGACTTTATATCTTTCGTAGAAGTCGTTTTATAACAACTAATCTATTTTAAACAGTATTTTCCCTATTAATTCAATTGTATCTTATATAAAAGGCTCGATCACTATTTTCAATAGTTCGAATACAGTATTTGGGGATTTTTGTATATATATCCGCATTAGATACTGAATACTGAAAGTTTGGGATATTCCTCGAGTTTTGAAGAGATTCATTTCAATAATATGAATAAATATAAGGTGAATCCCGCTGGCTCAGTCTAATGAGCGCCAGTTAACGTCCTTTTCCTGAATCACGGCGCAATTGAAACAATTTGTGACCCGAAATAACATTAAAATCTGTCGCAGGAAAAACGTAAATCAGGCTTTGCAACCAACCAGTTGTCCTACTCTTCTTCGCTTTTCTCGTTTCACTTAGTCCATCCTTCTACTCTTTATTATGTCTAGGGCATTCATGGAATACTCTTTTGGTTAGATAGATAGCTTTATTAAGGGCGCAAAGGCCTCGGTTTGTTTTTTAAAGATCTATTACAGAATTTTTAATGTCTTTGTTCATCAGCATCCATTATTGAGTATAGTGAAATATTTAAGATATACCGAGTGTATATTAATTTCAATCGTAGCAAAAATACAGTTGTTTTATAAATTTGTATTGCTAGTTTTATAAAATGATTTATCGATTTTTGTATCATATTGTATAGCATTTTTATCATTGTTTCTGCCCTAGTTTTTACTACATCTGATAGTACAAGTGCTAAGAAGCCTTTTGCTCTATCCCTTACCAATTTACAATAAAATATAATTTTTATTTCGTAATATTGATGGATGTTCAACACTTCTCTAAACCAATTTTTTACTTTAGATTTCAGTATCTAAAGAAAATTATTTATAAGTTCGATACCCTTTTTATGATAAGAATCTCAAGCTCCTCAAAATAGTCATTAACTGACGATATCACCTCTTCATGGTTGGAAAATCTTTGACCACCGAGTGTGGGAGAAGAAAATATTCCGCGGTGCTAAATCTGGCGGATGCATGAGGCAACGTTGCAATAAGTTCGCATGATTCTCGCCGTTGATAGTTTTTCCTTTTTCAAGATAGTCAATGAAAATTATTCCACGCGCATCCCAAAAAACCGACGTCATAACCTTGCTTGCAGATCTTTGCCTTCTTTGGAGCGGGTTTTTTCTTTCAATCCATCGTTGTGATTATTCTTTTAGTTTGGGGTGTGAAGTAATGGACTTACGTTTCATCCATGGTAATGAAACGGTTTTATTTCTGTGAAACATTGTCAAACACTCTATGGAAACATCTTTATGAAGCTTATTTTGGTTCCAATTTGAGCAAACGCGGCACTCATCTTGCGCACAGCTTTCTCATATCAAAATTTTCAGTTGATATGCGATATACCGCGACGATAATCCAGTGCCGATTTGTGGATTTTTTTCAACATTTCTAGAGCTCTCACCTCAATTGGTCGACCATAGCGAAGCCTCCTTCAAACTCTGCTACCCAGCATTTTACTGTTGATAACGAGAGAGCAGCTTCACCCAGAGTAGAATCCAGTTCAACTTTTATATTGGTCGGACTAAAGCGTTTCAAATAACGATGATCAATTTTTTCTGTTCACAAATTCACTGAAAACGTTCATTATTGATGGCTGCCGAACAATTTCTAAACAACGTGGCGTCTCCAAACTTAAAACATATGCTGTATAGATTGTGTATTTTCTAATACAGTGAAATTGTTCAAGCAACTACTGCCATCTCTAGGTCAGGCCAGGTACTTCTGGGATGATCCTCGTAGAATACAAAACATTAATAAAACAAAAGCTGGCATCTGTATATAAATACAAATGTACGGTTCGTTCGGTGAGAGAAGGTTGTAATTAATAAAAAGGAAGCCGGTGTCCGGCCAGGTTTAAATTACCATCGAACGACCGTTAGGGGCATTAATGCCACCCTTCACATCGACGACTATTTATATTAAAGAGTGGAAATTAAATCTGAGATATTCAAGGCGAGCATTAACGAAAGGTTCTCTACGGCCGTTACATACGGTCACAAACGCATATAATACAGCAGTAAAAGTGATTTGTGACATTGGGCAAGCTCCGCATTGCAAATCCTGGCTCCTATTCTTCTGCGGTCGCAGGATTAGTCCTCGACCAATTATTATTCCGTACGTTTCGATATTATTACCGCAGGACGACTTGCTAAGGTGTTATGTTCATTGGCGGAGAAACGGAAACACCGAACGACAAACAATTGAACAAGGAGATTGACACTCTTGATACGGAATGTATTCCAATGAATACTGCCGAGAATTCGGGGGTATACTTAAAGATAGTTTTCTTTCTTCGTGCTATAAAAGGAGGTATACTACAACTTTCTTTCCTTGATTGTTGTGAGAAGTTGCCCATTCGCTGTAGCATCTCTTTGTTTGTCTTATGTTCCGTCCAAGATATCCGCAGCATTCGCCTGGAGGCGTATATTTCGAACGCATCAATTTTCTTTTCTATGGTCCAACAAGCATTCTGATCCGGTGTTCCAGGCTGAGGTTGCGGTTTGCCAGAAGCGTCCTCATGCTGTCCAGAGTTTTCCGTGCTTGCTCAATTCTTGTTCTGATTTTTAGTTTTGGTTCGCATTGCTGGTTGACGAGCGTGCCCAGGAGGTATTTTAGAGATGAAACTCGTTCAATGATCTCTCCATGGAGTCTTAGGGTGGCGCTTCTTTGTATTTTTGAGAATACCCATAGTTTGATCTTGGACTTATTAATACAACGTCCGAATTGATTACTATATTCTACAATAACGTACACTACAGATTGAAGTTCTGGTAGGCTACTGGCCACTACCACGGTATCATCTGCTTAACGAAGATTGTTTATAATGTTTCCATTGATCTACCTGCAGTTGTGTTCTCGAGGGCTTTGCTGAATACTGCCTCAGAGTAGAGGTTAAACACTAGAGGAGACAATACACATCCTTGTCGCACGCTTTTTCTTATTACTATCTCTTCTGATGTGAACCCTTCGATTTTGACTGTTGCTGTTTGGTGCCAGTAAAGTCCGGTTATGATCTTTAGATCCCGGATGATTTTAGGATTTAAATTGGTGTGACACACAGTCAGAAGCTTTTTTATAGTCAATAAAGCATGCAAATACATCACCTCTTACTAGTTCATTCTATTTCTGCAGCTTTCTGTTCTTTCCTCTTACGCACAGTCAATTCTTCAGTTTCAGTACATACATCCCAGTATAAATTTCTCTAATTACTTATTTCTTAGACCTCTTGATATGTTTTTGACTTTAGGTCTCTTCTATTTTAAAATTAATAATTTTTGATAGGGTATCTCAACAAACTAATTCTAATTTCTAGTGAAAGATTCAAAATTTCTTATTTCTCATGAATATTAAAGCTTTTTTTATAATTACGACCAAGTAACGTATTGCTTGAATCAATTTTCAATTAATTTGAGTTAATCAAACAAAAAACTTTTTATCAGTATCAGCAGTACGTGAAAAAGTTTTTTTTTTCAAATGCCACTTCTAAAAAATATGATGTTTATAAAGACAAACGAAAGAGTTGGGTAACTTCTTAATTTGCACGATAATTTTCATTATTAAGCAGATATCAGCAGAGCGCAGCTCAAGAAAGAGAATTCATTGCTCAAAGAATTGAACGTCCAGGATCGGACCACAACTTAGAGACAAATCTGTAAATATCAAATCAAATTATTTGATATTACAATAAAATTATCTATGTTTTTCCTAAATTCGATCATAAAAACAGCAAAACAGTCAAATAAACATACACTACCCGTCAAAAGTTTTTGCTCACATAGTTTGTGTGATACACAAAAAATAAAAACAAAACCATCGATTTTGATATTTATTTTATAGATTATTATTATTACATATTCAGGGTTTTGATCCATCTATGTAACTGTTTCTATTATTATTTCGGTGCATATTTTGGAATTCTCTGTAACAATTTTGACAAATAATTGTCATTTACTTAAGTGCATTCGATTTTTAAAATATTCCAAAGATGTGATATGGAATTAGGAACACCGCTTTCTTACTTTCCTGTCCAATTTGTCCCACAACAACTTAATCGGGTGCAGTCGGGCGATTGCGACTTTCGGTATATTCTTTCTTTCAAATACACTTTGAACAGCTGCGATAAATGCTAGAGATCGTTATCTTACTGAAAGATAAAGTTTCTACCTATTATGCGCTTTCCAAAACGTACTTTTTCTCTATCATTTTTCCATGATTTTCTTTCTTCACAGTCCCCCCAATTTTTAACAGGTTCTCAGTTGCCCTTCCTCCCAAACATCCCCAAACCATCACAGCGACTCCACCGAGTTATATAATATGTTTATCTTTAGCGGTTTTTATATTTCGAGTACGCCCCGAACGTTTGGGGAGATTTTTAATTCGGCAGCAATAGTACGGTTACTTTTGCCTAGACTATGAAGACTTGGAATTAATGTACAACATGATTTCTTTGGTTTTACTCATTTTAAAACTCACAAATCAGAATTTGCAAGATCGAAACAATTCGTAGCAAGTTTTAACTTCCAAATATTATTTTGAAATTTAACGAATGGATTACGGGCTTGGCAAAAACTTATGTCTGGTATAAAAAGATTTTGTATAACTTTGCTGGTACATATGTTTAATTTATGTTTCTTCTAGTTCTTGCTGTTTTTATTGGACCTCCACCTCCGTCTGGTCCAGAGTTGGAAAGGACGCCCTTTCCTCCTTCTGGTACTCTTTTCTATTGGAAATGAACAGCGCACAAGGAAAAATCTGGGTTCAACAATAATGATAGCCTTCTATTCCTAGTAACATAATGTACTATTATTCTAGTAAATTTATAGGCAACAGACAAATATATCTTTCCCGTCCCTGTACTTTTGATACAAATAAAAAAACCAAGAATTTTAGCAGTTTATGTAAATAATGCAGATGAGATTTTTCTCTTTTCTTTCGGTCATAAAGTGAGGCGTTATCCTTTGCCGCGAAGTTAGCTACATTTCCTTATTAAATACCGCCAACTAATAAGATCTGTAAGAGGGAATTGCCTCGTTTGTCACACCTTAATGGGCCATGTCGCTTCAGAAATTCTTCCCGAGGATCTTACACGTCGCTTGGTTTTTACGAAAAATATCACATTGTTAGTTGCACAACGAGAAATATCTCGTCACTTTATCAAATTGAACTATGAACTTGACGAAATTCCACATTAACAATACCTAGTAATTATATAGTTGAAGATAATTTGAAATATTGCAAAAAAGGTCATATTATACTCATATTAATACAAAAGGATTCATTTTATTTAAGTATAAATATATAAATAATGTTTACTTCAGCCGAAATAACCATCACTCCAATGCAACAACTTTTTGTGATTTTTATAAAGCTTTCGATTGTGTTAATCATAATATTTTAATTAACAAAATGCAGTAATACGGCTTCAGGGGAACACCTCTCGTATGGTTTAAGTTATACCTTACCAACAGAAGTCAGTTTATAAGGGTTGATACAACGATAACTTCTTGCAAGCTAATAGAATGTGGACTGCCCCAAGGTTCAGTACTGTTCCTTCTGTTTTTCAACAACTTTGCCTATCCAGACATCAGTGGTAAAATATGTCTTTATAGTCTTTATATGTCTAACCACCTAATCAACCTTAAATCATGGTGCGATTCTAATTTTCTGTGATTGAATATGTGAAATTCTTAGGGCTTGTTGTGGATGATTCTTTGAAATGGGAGTTAAATATTGCCGCTTTATCTAAAAGTTCTTCCTTTTTCCCAAGAACTGAATTTATCCACCTCCTTAACTCCTTAACAGTTTATTATGGCTCTATTGAGAAAACTACAAAAGTGAGATGTTAGATATTTACTCGGACTAAACAGCAGGGCTCACCGCAGGGATTTCTTTAAAAGATTAAAAATTCTCAATCTTTTTTCCTTATCGATCTTTGAATCCGTTTGTCTAATTCGTATACACGCTTCTCCAATTTTAGAAAGATCGCTGCAGAATATTTTGATGGAAAGATGGTTAAAAGAAATGCAGATATTTACAATGACTTTCATTCTTCAAAGAAGAAATCAGAAAAATAAGATACTTACATATAAACAAACATTGAGGAAAATCAAACATCAATAGCTCGTTTGTATGAAGCTGCACCACTAGTGAATCAATATTATGAGTAATTAACAAGAGTAAGAATTGTCATAACATTTTTCCAATGCTTGGATTATGTGATACTCATTTTAATATATATTTTTAAAGAAAGTTTCAACATACTACAATTCGCGTTTAATTAATTTCCCGACAAAGCATACATCAGAAAGCGAAAGCTCTAAATCTATAATCTATTATCAGAAAAATGCATTGTTAATTCGAAAAGACACGGTTTTTTCTATCACGACCAACCCCAATCAACTTCCCGTTGGGGTCTCTAGATCATAATAAGGCAGTTTCGTCGCGGTGTGTGGAAATGGGTGGTTATGGGTGGCGAAAACGTGAAAACATATATTTCTGTCCTTTTCTAACAGTATGAGGACTTGTGAAAAGATTTCTAGAATTGTCTAGAGCAAATTATTGTAATCGATTTAGGATGTTCTAGAAAGTACAAGAAAATTCCCGAATAATCTGGAAAGTTCCAAAATGAATGCAATTTATTATAATCGATTTAGAATGTTCGAGGAAGCTCTAGAAATCTTTGGAATGGTCTAGAAAATTCTAAAACCCCAATCAACTACCTGTTGAAGTGGTAAATACCCGCATAGTTAATTAGTTTACTTTGTGTACACCACATGTTTAATATCTAAAATAGAAATCTACAGTATCTATGTTGAAAAATGTAGTATACACTTTGATATTTGATTGCCACAGTCCCACAATAATCAAGTCCAAACTAGCAAAAATTATGTGTCATTTTAATAATATAAGTTTGGAAAAATTTGCGTGGTTATGATTATAAACAAACGAACTAGGTTCATGAATTGGTAGAATTTTGAAAATTCCCGATGTTTCCCCTATTATCAAGAAAGGATTGGGGGTAGACTGGTTATTCGTTCATTCATAAGAAGTGATGTGATTCCGTGGTCTCAATCAGCCTACTCCACTCAACGAATCACCCCTTTTTGGTTGATTCCAAGGCAATAATTTGTCTACATTGGTCAGACAAATAGACGTATTTCCGTGAGGGCAAAGGAACACTTGCTGTCTGTCATCTATTCCGATATTTCCTTATATATGTATACATATATAGATCAAACAAAGTGAAAAAAAACTATCTACAGAGTGTTATTTTAAAGCTGTTGTAAGAAATATCATCAATAAAGTATAAGATTTGTCATGAATTTTCTGTTTATTTCAATTATTTTATTGCCAAAAAAAGCACTCGGAATATAAACTCAGAATCTTCCAAATAATTCCCATATAGTAAGAAAAACGTTGTATTTTCCATCTCTGCCATTCCTATTTTCGAATTACTCACCTGGCATGTTATCCATAAAAATAAAGAACCCCATAACAGAGTAATAACAGCCGAATCAATCTCCACCATCCACATCCACATCTGACGGTAATTTTAAAGTGTTAAGTCCAAATTTATGGTAATTTCCCTATTTCCAACGCGAAATATGAGTTTAGGCAATCTCTAATGAGTACAAAGAGTCCGTTATTTTCTCACAGATCCCGAAATTTATTTCGACGTAATTTTTATCCATCCAATTACCTTTCTGTTCTATTCAGCAATTCTGGAACAATATTTTAGTGGATTGAAGAACATAAAATGGGGGTGAGAAGGATGTTGAAGGGATCGGAGAAAGGGGAAGAGAGGTGTCGGCCCTTCAACCTCTCGCGGATAGAGATTCACGTTGTTGGACTTAAAACGGTTTGATTTGTTGGTGCCGTTAATTGAAAACCAGGAGGCAATTACAATGCATTTGGCGGTGTTGTCATGTGTTTCTATTTAGTCGTTAGTCTATCAAAAGTTCACTATTGGAATTGGAATAATTGGAATTCATTCATCCGTTAAAATATTGGTTTATAATAAATCGCAATATTTGATATACAATTAAAATGTATAATCGTTGTCCCAATTTGGAAACATCATCGTTCATGTCATTTTGACGGTTGCTACAAGTAGTAGAGAAGGGCACTACATTCGCAACGATTTTTCTCGAAATTACGAAAATGATTTTCTGTTTTGAATGCAATGGAGAGATTTTCACTAATTTTTTAATCGAAAAAATAGGAATCGAAATTACTTTCTTCATAACCCATTTCATTGTCATGCTATGTCATACATATTTTTCCATTTATTCACGAAAAACCGGTCAAAAACTTGGTTTTTTTTTGGAAAACACCAACTTGTAATAATGAAAATTCTAGAAACTATTTCCATTATTCTGTAATAATATTCAAAATGACCTTACTAAGGGTTGAATAGCGGGACTATAGCAGGATATTTTCTAAAATATGTGACCGAGAAAGTTTTGGCAGCAATAGTTAAAGAAGTGAATTATTTGTATATATATATCTTCTTCAGATGATACTGTGCTGAATGTAGAGAATACGTTTCTTCTTGTGTGACAAATTTTAAAAAAAATTCAATTCAATAGAAAATCATTTAGTGGACAAAATGCTACGGATATTAAGCTAGTCTTGGTGATAAATCAGTGATTGATGGATTGATGAATGGTTGCTGTATTCAATTATATGAAAACTATATCAAAATATGATATCGAGTAAGAATTTTGAATAATTGATTCGATTAAATGCTATGAATCAACTCGAAAATATACGATTGGAAATTATCGAAAGATCTAGCCTCGCTAGCACCAAAATTGATATAAATTCATAGGGAATTTGAGGATTTGATAAAAGAGAAAAGTATCTTTTTGCGAAGTCGATAAATCATTCGTAATCGGTACAAATACAGTCATACGAACCTGTAATAAATTGCGTTTGTTCTTCAAAATGGGAATTGGCGTTCATTTTCACAAAATTATCGTAAATCAATAATGACGTGTAGCTTCAAAATGTACATTCGGAAAAAAACTTTTTAATTTATTACTGTTTGCCGAGCTATTCATTTGGTTCGGAGTTTATCATTCAATTCAAATAAAATTGTGTGCAGCATGAATTTATAATTTTATTAAAGGCTATGAAATTTGTTGATTGTTATTTGGAAAATTATTAACGGTGCTATTTTTCTTTCGGTCTTTCATAATAACGTCGATTATTCAAATTGTCACTCATCACTCAACGGGTATAGGCATTTTATTCATATTTTTATTGTTTGTATATCTGTTGTTTTCACATAACATATGTCCCAATGGAATGATATTGGAGGTATTTTCCTCTTATCCATGCCAGTATTTTGTGAATAAGGATGAGAGAGCTTACCATTTAAGGAAACCCTGTTAGAAAATTATAGATACAGAGATTGAGGTATTTGTCATATCTGTGGACAAGCTTTTCAATACTCGCTTCAAAGAAAGTTGAATGAATTCAAGTTAAGTACAAACAGACCTTGAAACTTCTGAAAATTCCAAAGCAGTGATGTTGAATCTGCGGTTTTCTTCAACCATTCTGTCAAATCGTTGAACCAGGTCAGCTGAAACGACAAATTTGCGTCCTCGGCCCCCTTCATCATGCACATCATCACAGCCATCTTTTGACTTTCGAAGTTTTTCCCATACTGTAGAAAACCAATCACACTTTGCAATTCACACTTGACGGGAGCATCAATAAAGACAGACATGTTTACTTGGCTGCAGCACAACGCCAACTGACGCCTGAATGTCAACAATGGTGGAGTGTGTAGTGCTAGAGCTTCTCAGTCGTCTACAGAGTATGCCTGCTCTCTTCTGCCCGCGTAGCGTCTGCACGGAGCGATCGGAGATTGAAAAAAAAAACGGCCCTCGTATGATACCACGAGGATTATATTGAGTAAGTTTATTCAATAGTGCACTTATGGATATAGAGTCAAAAGCACTTTGAATGTCGAAAATAGTTGCAATTACATCCTAATCGTTTCTTATTGCACAAGAAATATGTGTTTACAAGAGAACAAGGTTGTTGTGTGTTGATCGATTACGCCGAAAATATGATAATTTTGTATACACAGTCAATTATGATTACGTAAATATATTTTCAAGAAATATTGTCTTAATGCGTAATAATTTTGATCCAAACTTTCACCTTAATAAATTAAGCAATTTATTAAAATATAGTTTTCTGCAAATCATACTTTATAACAGTAACAATATCTTTTGAATATTTGCAATTATAGTCAGTTTTGCTGGATGCGCCGGAGAGCATTCATCAAAACGACTTCACCATTTTTTCAAAATTCACACTTTATATTCAAAGTTTTATTTCTATATCATTCTTATTATATGAACGTTAATTCAGACAGTTAAATTAAACGTTAAATATGATCTATCTGTAATAAATGGATTCGCTTAATATGAAAAAATATATATGAGAATTTAAATTTATTTAACTTGACTATAAACTGGAGCTTTTACCGCACTATAAATATGTCCAAGAGGCAGATCGCGTCTAGTGGAGAAATGATATGGAGCAAAGTTACGATGTTTACCACCAGGGAGAATCGGGGAAGAGTGGAACGTTCCCTAACCTGAACAGTTACCGACTGATGGCCAGATAGCCGTTTGTTTATGAGACGGCTTAAACTATGTCCAGTCTAACGGTGTTCATATACAATGCTATCTATAGATCCCACTGGAACTACCGTCGTCCATCCAGGAAAAAGAGAAGTTACTACTTTCGTAATTTGAAAGGTCATTTCAAGATGGAAGACGCTCCGCTTTATATAACTATGAAAGATCTTTATCGGTATTTTTAAGAAAAATATTTTACAAATAAAAAATTTTGATAGAAAATTTTATATACAAAATTTTTCTATAGCCTCAATATTACTTATTGAATTTTTATCTACGAGGGCGGGTGAATGAATTTTTTTTGTAATATAGTTGCCATTGAATCTGACATATGCTCGGATGAGTTCAAATTGGTGTATAAGCCAGGTGAAAAAACGAGACCTAGAAATTACCGTCCGATATCTCTATTAACAGCAAAAACATTTTGAAAAAGTTCTTGCGAATAGAACTAAAATAGAATAGAAAAAATGAATAATTTGGATTTTACAAGTGAATATCCACATAGGATTCAATTGCCAACATAATATCAAAACTCCTCAGTATGTATTAAATTCTGAGAGGCTTAATTGGTAACCGTACACACAATATTTTTGTTCCTGTAGAATTCGTGCCTGATATTTATATTATATTAAACCTTGTACTTATATATCTTATTGAATAAACATGAATATTATTGAGCTCTTTCATCGTTGAATTACCTTTCCACTTTTCAGGAGTTTTTCTGATTTGAAAGCAATAAATAGTCACTCGGCGATCAACTTGGAGAAAAGAATAAATTCATTTTTCAAGGCTTCTATCTAAGAAAACTCATTTAGACTATTTTTGCGCCGATTCAATCCAAGAGACTCGCTCTTCTTAATGCTCTAATATCCGTGAGAAGGGACATGATCAATTTTTTTCTAAAACATAACTCGCAGTTATAGAAATGTTCTACTATAAAGTAATCTCAACTGTAATCATCATAATTAAAATAACATGTTTTATTGTTTGCAAAGAAATTAAAGCTATGGAATCGTTAGAAATGTTTTAGGAAGCCTACATTACCTTAAACATAAGGATTTGAGTAGCACAAAGCATTTATTGTAGGTCAAAAACTTTCCACAGTTCTCATCCACCTCTGTAAGCAATAATCATCACAAAAGTTGAGAAAAGACTGTTCAAAATCATCCTATCAGCAAACATAACTTGGATTGGAGATCACAAGAGCGATGCTAGTTGGTTTAAGACCCACATTAAACACGACGTCGAAATTGTTCAGAAATGAACTAAAATTGGAAAACCACAATACACTCCCCGGAAAATTAAGTTGAGCTCATCGTTTTCTTCGATTACCGTGGTATCGTTCACTATGAGTTCATTCCAGAGAACGAAATGGGCAATTACGAGTACTACATGGCTGTTTTGAGGCCTCTACATGAAGTAATTTGTTATAAACGACCAGATTTATGTCAAATTTGATAACGAATTATGGTTATTATTGATTTTACTTCTTAATAATTAATAATGATAGTTTTTAATTCCTCAGAAGCTTCCAGCAACTATGCTAAAAACTAATCTTCATTCTAAGGTTTGAAACACAATGTATTTGTATCAGTTTTGATGCATTTTGTGCATTTTAGCTTATATATAATTAAAAACTTCATTTACGTTTTTTCAAAAAAGAGAGCAAATCAAAATTCACGGCGATGTTGATCGTTTTTTTCTACATTAACGGTATCGTGAAGACTGAATGGGTTCCAGAGGGTTGGACTGACAACCAGACTTACTATTTGTCAGTCTTGGCAGCACTGCCAGAACGAGTTCGTAATAAACGGCCCGGTTTTACATCAGGACAACGCACCTGCCCATAACGCGCTATCTGTGAAAAAGTATTTGGCCAGTAAGCGCTCTCCAGGGCTCGAACACCCGTCGTATTCACCAGATTTGGCACCGTGTGACTTTTTTTTATTTCCGAATATAAATTCTAGTTTGAAAGGGATCCGATTTGAATAGATAGAAGCAGTAAAGCAAAAAACGGCAGAGCTTCTTAAAGCCCTGACCAAAGAAGACTGCACAGCACTGCTTCGATCAATGGAAAAAACATATGAAAAGGTGTATGGGGAGGGGAGGGGAGTATATTGAAGGGGAGTATTCGAATGTAAAATAATTTTTATAATAAAACCCTTTTTCGTAACCAGTCTCGTTATTTAATAGCCAGACCTCGTAGATGATTTGCCGTAGCATTTACAGACATTCCAAATGGCAACTGACATGCGAATTTTCACAAAATCTAATTTAGGATATATTTTCGAAGCAATCGTTGGAATTTAACATGCAATAGTCCTGTGGAAGGAAGAAATTAACGAATGAAATTCATTTAAATTTATTTCTCAAGCAAGTCTCAGTTTTTTAACTAAATAACTGAAACACTTAATAACTATGATGATATTTAAAACAGTATCTCAATCTACTGCATTTTCTTCACCAGTCTTATGAAAAGGTTCATTTCTAAAATCATTCAAATGAATATCTATGTTAGTGAAGATCTGTTTTTAATGAAAAGTTTTGGATATTATTCGAAAATATAGGTCAGTCTATTACTTCTTGCAATAAATAACGATTTAATTTCAAAACAATAATTATAAACAGGAATTTATGGCTTAATTTAGTTAGTAACTTGAGTAACAAATTTAAAGGGTGCATATTTTGAATAATGGCTACCATACGTTCATATGCGGCATTATTCTCACTCCTGAGGGAAGACTAGATCAAGACACCCTGCCAACTATAAGCTCTCACTGTTATTTTGTCTTCACCCTGCCATTCTGGAGCTTGTCGATTGGAAGACAACGACATGCCGACTACGTAGATGCTTTTATAAAAAATGAATCAAGTAAAATGATAAAAAACTAGAAATTAGAAATTATTAAATAAAACTGAGGTAATATTGTCGTATTAATTTGGAATCACTCAGTATATATATTTTGATTTATTTTTTTTAAATAAGTTCACAATTCCTATTTCAGAGCTTACCCTATATACTTATTTCAAAACCAAAGTTTTGCTATATGACTTGGCATATATCTCGTAAGCATTTGTTCGAAAAATAATTAGAGCCTTACCGAGCTTACTTAGTTCAACAGCATTAAAGCAAATAATGGGTTAGAATTAAATACTATGAAGTCTGGGAGGAAATTAAGTTTATCCATAAATTTGATTTAGCAACGGAGCGAATAAGGAAAACTGTAGGCCGAGGCATTGATGCAATTAAACATGATTTGTACTTTCGCCCATTTGCACAATTCCAGAATGACGAATGGCCTGGAAAACGGTGAACAAAGACCAAAGTCGAAGCCAAAAGGCGACGCCACCGTATCTGAGCGATTGTTGATTTTATAAGGGGAAGTAACGACGCCAGGAAAGGTTCAGCTCTATATAAAATCACCCATTTTGGCATATTTTTAATTTGCTGGTTTCGTAAAACTATTATCAACCTACGAAGTTAACAGTAAGTTTGATAGTCTAAAAGATTGAATTTTTTAATAAAAAAATCTATTTCACTACATAGAACTTCAGTTGTAGCTCTTACGTTTCATTATACATTATTCCTAGTTTTCAACTAAACTGAGCTATAGCTTTTGATAATTGTTAAGGCATTCATTCAAAAAATTTAGTTAATGTTTAAAAATTTTAAGGAAAGAATAACCTTTTAGGCTGAACCGGCACTGTATGAATGAAGTAAAGGATTACCGATACTCCCATACCACCAACTTATTATTCAACTTTCAGTTGAATCTATGGGCCATTAATTTTTTGGGTTATTGTTTTGTGATTAATACGCCAAGACGATTCCCAACTTTGGACCGCTATTGGTTCCTTTTGAAAAGTAATTAACTTCAAATATTTATTTTCCAAGTTTTTTTCTCTTTAAAAACGAAACTGCATCGTCTTGGAATGATGTTAATTTTTAAGATTCATTAAAAATAACTCTTAACGTACATTTCCTTATTAAGAATAATTTTTCAAAATTAGATATCTAGTAAGTGCAAAATTAATTCTTCAACTTTGCTCACTTATATTGAGTCTATGAAACTAACAAATTCTTATGCGGACTGAATAATGGCCTCAGCTTTTTTGTCAAAAAATTTTACAATTTCTAGACAAAAGCTGGTGAAAAAGTAAAAAACAAACATAAAAATAATTGATTAAAGATAAAAATACAATAAAATCACAATATACACAGGAAAGCACAATGAGTAATAAAATTATAGGTAATAATTAGTATATAAATCCATTCAAACCAGTAATCAGCATGTCTCGAATTAATATTATTATTAGAATAGAAGTCGTTTATAGAGTTGAAGGCACTTTCCAGTAAATATGTCATCAGCTTATTATAAAATGCGGGAAAATATATGTCGATTTGATTTCAATTGGCAAGTGATTTTGCATTTTTTACATTGTAAAATATTGAGCTTTCAACTAATTCTGAATGTAGAGTAGGTAGGTAAAGGTCGTGCTCTGCATTCCTTAGTAGAAAACAACCTTTCTGAAGTTGGAGAAGCGTTTTTACGAATTAGGCAAACGGATTCAAAGATGAATAAGGAAGGAAGATTCAGAATTTTTAATCTTTCAAAGAAACCTCTAACAGCTCCCTTTTGTAGTTTGAAGATTCGCACAAATTGAGGCGTACCACACGTTCCCTCAAAGGGAGGGCATATAAAACTCAATAAGTGCACAATAAACTGTTATAGAGTGAATAAGTTGTAACGTTTTCACTGCTCACAGCTTGCATTACTTTTGTTGTTATAAACACTATACGATATAAACTTACCAACTTCTTTTTTGTAAATAACTTTCTTTATAAGATATTTTGTCATATTATCTTTGAGTACAAATATTTACATATTATATTTCATATCTCTTTTGTAGTTTTGTATATACTTGTTGGTGACATACTGCGTTCCGGAAATTTAAGTTATTTAGTACAGTTTAATTTGTCTTTTTGTTGTACTATTTTGATTCAAACAAATTCAATGTTTGGTTTATTTTCTTTTGAGGTAAAGTCTTGGTTTACAGGACGCTAGCATTATTCGAAATTTGCCAGACGTGGTATAATTGGTTGCAGAATTATGTTGCTTGTAAGAGCAAAGCTGGTTCCCCTTGGAAGGTTCGAGTCGAGCAACATCTAGTTACCTGTTCACGAATTGAGTTATTCGTGCAGTATTCTTTTAAATTTAGCGGATATTGATTTTTGGTTGTTTGGTTGGTGTTATTGAAATTGAGCTATTGTTGCACCTGGCTAGATTGACGTCATGACGTGTGACTCGATTTTGTTCAAGAAGTCTACTGCTAATTTCATTCATATTTTCCTTTTGACTGTCAACTGATGCGAAATTTTTCATTATGGATTTAGTAATAAATTTTTAAATTTGGCTCCTGTTTTATATTTGCGGAAGTCGTGATATTTCCGACTGAGAATTTGACAATTAGAGAAAGGGAGAATCTTTTTTTGGTCATCGTTGTATCAACTCTTACAATAAACTAATTTTGTTGATGAGGGGTGACTTAGATATAGTCATTTACGTTTTACTATACAAGACGATGGTGTCGATCGATAGAACTAAATGTCAACCCTACTTAGATCTACATACTTTCCCTAGGAAAAAACACAATCTCAAGCCTATCAATTTGGACGAACGAGCTATTGTGTTGAATATGTAGGGGATCATTCTGGAATGGAAGCTCCTCTGGAACAAATACGAAAAAGATTACTGATAAAGTCACGAACATCCTGGTGATTTAAAAAATTAGTGCTAGAACCTGATAATCCTGCTGTAGATGTACAAGACGATGGTGAGCCGATCATCATGTATGTGGCAGTGGCCTGAGGCATTACAACTGGTCTAAACACCAAAAGAATCAATCTCTCGAAGTTACAAAGACTTACCTGTACCTTAAATCTTCTATGTCTCTATAGAAAATCAGTAAGCGTAGTGGGAAAAACTTCAATCAGAATTTTTCAAGAAAGAATGAAGAAAAGAAATAAGTAAAAAGTGAAATCTCAGACAAGTTGCTGGACAAAATAGAGTGAAAGTTTACCTTTGAGGTTAAACAGGAGATTATAATTTTGTCCTGTAGCCAAGGAGCTATTAAAACTCTGAGTTTAAATTTATTGATATCCAAGCTAGTTTTGGGATGCTTGAACAGGAAATAAATTTGCTAAATCAAGGGGTAGAAAAATATGTAGATAAGAAAAAATCAATTACTACAACCATCCACAGGGGTTGACAGATGCAAAGATACTCCTGGGAACCTACAACCAAAGATCTATTTACGGAAATCCGAAGCATTAGATCTGGGAGCGCATGAAATAGAAAACCAAAAAAACTTTGGCAGATAGAGTCACTCCACATCCTGAACATACCGAGAGAATAAGGAGTTACACATCAACTGTAACCACTGAGCATCGCAGTGACTCAGTGAGTAAAAGGATGAAACACGATCTGTTTTTAGTGATTTTCTAGTAAAATTATAAATAAGTAAGTTAAGAACGAGTTAATTAAAACAGGCAATTATATAATTGAAAAGTGTGTGAAACTATTTGCGTGGAAAGAAACCAGAAAAATGATTTTCTTAAACTAAGTTTATCTATTCATAACAATCTTACTTGTAAATTGAAATGTTTCAAATTATGAATTCAACGTGCATTGTTAGTAGAAGCAGTTGATACAAATTTTAATTTAGCTTTCTACTTCATCAACTGTTAGTGTTATTTTTTAATACATTTTTTTCATTAATCCCATCAATTATATTTCTTTGCGTTATTCCGTTGTTTCTTCGGTATCACACATACATTTACCAGACCATACCTTGACATTGGTGCTGCGAGACAACACGCCAGCCTTAATTAGAAGGTAAGTGACAGCCATTGTGGCGTACTAGATCGTATTTTCGCAAGAAACCATCGTACATCACCGTGTCGAGAATACCAATGGCGGATGCCGTTTTAAAAGAGGCTCCTGCTTGTATCTCGGTGTTTGTATCAGTGCGTTTCTAGAATAATGACCGAAATAAATTCGATTAGTGAACCGGTGAAGTATTCAACTTGTTCTTGGTATTGCACCGGCGAGAATTATGTCTCAAGGTTGGTGACACAAACGCACGTCTGTTAGATGCATTTCATTACGAATCGATGTCATCAATTGGAAAGTTGATAAGTCTAATTAATATTTTATTCGTTAAATTGCCAATTATTAATAAACTCGATGTGATTAACGATCAATAGACTGTTTTTTCATATAAATGAGCCTAATTTTATATTAGATTTTGCAAAATCTTATTACAAAAATTAAACTATACCTAATTTAAAATTTAAATATTAGTTTTCTTTCTACTACATCAGTGTTAATTTTGATAGTAAACGGATACAAAATTTATGTAAAATGATCAATTCTCCGTCGTATCAAAAAGTAATTTAAGCCCAGAAAGCATCCATAGTTTGGATAGTTGTGTGGTTTGTTAAATGTTCACACTCCTTTTCTAATTATAGTTCTTTCAATATCAATTGCACAAGACAGTTACGAAGAATCAATACAGAATCGATACGAGGAACAATCAATATTTCGTAAATACTCACGGCATCCGTACCAAATTAAGAAATGAAAAATAATGTTCACTCCCCTTATAAAATTCGGTAAACATCTAACAAACCGTCAGTCTACGTGGACTTCGAAATATTCCTGCCAGACAGTCTTCGATAAGCTGTGGCGTCGTTTGGTGAGATTCGTTTAATTCATAAATTTCTTTGAATTAAAAGAAATATGGGCGAATGAGGACAATGAAATTGTACAGAGTAGTGAGAATAAAGACAGGTACAGGTACAGGGACAAGCTGTGCAAAGAACAGGGTCATACTCTTCTCAGACTATTGCATACTTAACCCTTAACCCTATAGAGTTGATATAGGCGAACGTAAAATCAGATTTACGAAAATCAGTCTCCAGAGCTGAGTAGAGAGTAGGACTTCTAAAGAAAGTTCTAACATGTTTGGAAAAAGTGTGTTGAACATTTTATCAAAGAAGTGTCATAAGTATCAAAGAATAAAAAGAGTATGTGGTACATACTCTTACAACCCTTCATAATTCAATCAAATGATGACTCTAATGCAGACGATTCTGACTACTTTGATTATGTATAAAGATATTTTGGAATTGAAATGTTCTATTTTTCTTTTATTTTATTTGCAAAAAGCGCTCAGTTCAAGTCTGGTACCATGTTTAAGCAAAACGCCCTTACGGGTAGGTACATTTTACTCGTCTATGTACGTTTTATAATTTAGTAGTCAGTTGTAGCAAGTTAACGAGATACAATAGGACTATAATAAATTGTTGGTAAATGTTATCAACTAATTTTTATAATCAGAAATTAATATTGGAAAAACTATATAGTCCTAGGCCTCTCTATGTGCACATACTTTTCATATCATATCCATCTTATTTCACACACTTATAGATCTTTATTTTTTTATTTATTTTCTACACTAGACATATTTCTGTGCATATCTTCTCACATCTTTTTATCTACAAATCATTTTTTGTTTCCTTTCCAATCTATGTTAATTTACTATTTCAATTTCCTAAAAGGAATTGAGTGTAAATCAGTTCTTTCAACTTTAAGAACATAAGTTTTTCTCATGTCCCTGGTAGTACTAAAAATGAACATAATCATAATTGAACTATATACTACGACATACATTGATTATTCTTTGTTCGATAAACTATCATCAATTGCGCTTATCAACAAAATTCAATTCGATGAGAAAACTACATCTTTTGCCAATTCTTCGGACGATCCATTTGCGTTATTTATTTTCCACGATACAATAAGTTAAACGCCGGTCATATGTTCAAAAATATATCCATGTTTGAGTCCATAAAGTGGACGTTTTATTCGATAAAACAACAAAGACATCGCCGTTGGACTCATGTAACTTTCAACATAAATAGGTGGACTAGAAGTTGATACGAAGGAAAAATCACTAGATAGTATGTACCACAGTGACGGCGCTGAAAAATTATCGAACGATAGTTTCATTATAAGATACCAAAAGAGATGTACAATCAAAGGTATCAATAAATATAGTCAGATATACAAATCAACAACAAAAACGGCTTCTGAATTGATCAAATACAACTGAAGCAAACGTAAAAAGTTTGAATGGAAAAATCTCTCACGAATGATTAGAAATAAGTAAACAAAACAGTTGTTTCCAAAAACTACAGATTATGGAGAAGATAGATGATGATATTTGACGTACAGCTGCTGTGAAGGTGGGTAGGAAAAGTGCCCAAAGGAGATGACAAGACATTGACTTGTGGTGAAGAAACAATAGAAAGACTACAATGGGATTGGGAACAACTCTAATAAGAAAAATCATCGTTATTTCTAATAAATGACTAATAAGACGTCAGCGATAAATTAATGTGTAGAGTTATAGCAAGTTGTGAACCATCTACATGACACTTATCCACCAAGTCGATTCAGGTGACAAAACTTAGGTTTATTATATTATCCTCACAATTAGAAAGTGACTATAAAGTGGTCAACAACGATAATGATATTTAACCATCACTCTATGACGGTAAAGTTGTGGCCATCATATTCTTCGATTCGTGGCTTATTATATTGATAGATTATCTAGAGCGTAGCGAAACCATCACCGTAAATCGCCATTGAGCTATTTTACAAGGTTACGTTAAGCCTAAATGTTGAGTGAAGTTGTCATTCTTCTGCATGATAATGCCAGACGATTCGGATGGGGAATCTGGACTCACCCTATACTGTAATATACGACACCCAGCCGACTATCTTCTGGTTCAGATTATGGGTGTCTTTATACAGCTCAGGGCTCTTTTTCAGGAGAGTGGTAAACAGTCGGAGAAAATTGGTTCAATGGGAACCTAACTTTTAATTTTTGTCTATTTCTTCTATCGACTTTTATAATATCGATCATATTGAATATAGATTCGTGAAAAACAACATAAGCATGCAGAGGGGTGCACAATGTTATAATTAACGATATTCTATGGTTAAATTGGAATTTCTGGAACCTTTGGGATATTCGAAAATACAAATCACACAAAAAATTTGTACAGTCATAAATTATAGCGAATTACTTTGTCAACAACTTTGTTCTCGTGATTTTTTACTCTAAACTCAAAAATAAAAAAGGTATTAAATTTTTATTTGCTTCATAACTAGATGTATTTATAGAGGTGATGATGATGTGATGTATTTATTATCAGTTGTTTTTCAGCCAATCTTGTCGACTTTTGGATGATCCAGGCTCCGGTTCAGGATCTAATTCAGGCTCATAAGTGAAAGTTTGCAGATCGACGGGAGTTAAAATTAGAGTTAAGGTTGATAATTCGTCTTTGATTCCATTCTATTCGATTAATTTTGATATTTCCATGATGTTGCTGCAAGTTTCTCCAGAGTCTTACTGCGGAGCATTTAAGACCTGCTTTTTTGCAGCCACTCATGCTTCCACAGTTTCTTCTGCATCTGCATAATGTTATTTTCATGAGGTAAGAGGATGCTGGAGATTTGGAAGTTTAGGTTTGTACCCAGATATTTCAATGCAATATTTTCTAGCCCAAATCTT
The DNA here is from genome assembly GCF_026250575.1 of Diorhabda carinulata. Taxonomy (NCBI): domain Eukaryota; kingdom Metazoa; phylum Arthropoda; class Insecta; order Coleoptera; family Chrysomelidae; genus Diorhabda; species Diorhabda carinulata. The sequence continues at coordinate 18,887,444 of NC_079472.1, forward strand.
CAAGATTAAAAATCTGGAATTACTCCCATACTATAATATACTACACCCAGCTGACTATCTTCTGATTCAGATTATGGGTGCCTTTATCAAACTGAGGTTTCTTTTTGAAGAGAGGGTTAAACAGTCGCAGAGAATTGGTTCAATGGAAACCTAACTTTTAATTTTTGTCTATTTCTTTTATCGACTTCTATATATTGATCGTATTGAATAATATACATTCCTAAAAAATACCAGAAGCGTGCAAACGGGTGCACAATGTTATAATTAACGATATTCTATGGTTAAATTGGAATTTCTGGAACCTTTGGTGATATTCAGAAACAGTTCCCCTTCAGTCTCTGAGGACGATTACTTGGTTATCGAAACGCGCGTCAGACAATGTAGCTGGGACTCACTCATTGCTGTAGAGAAAAAAGTGACTGCATCAGCACTGTCTAGACTGGGATATGAAAATTAACTGAAGCCATATTATCCAAAGCAAAATACTTACTGGTTCTATTAATCGATGGATTTTCACATTTTATTCCAAGCCTATGAGTTTCTGCAGCACCTTAGTCACGAACTTCTGGTGAGATTATAGCTTATGCATGCCAAGGAATGAAAAGAAATGAAGATAATTATAATTGTTGAGGCGAAAACGAAAATGGTACGGTTGACAAAAGAGGATTAAGCTTCGAAACCGCAAAAAATTTGTAATTGCAAGAATAGAGAAACGAATATATTGAAGTTTTAATATTAATAGCAACATGACAATTAACAATGGTAAATGCAACTAGTATTCAGGTTGGTAGTTTATTCATCACATTTTTTTAAGTTGGGAACAGTGTTCAAAAATTGTCAATATGTAATGTCAATGTCACGATGGTTACGTTATCACATTTCAGGATTTCACTACACATTCCACAAAAATAAAAACATAACAGAATATTTTTCAAAAAATATTGGAAAGTACAGAGTCTGGGACGATGAAAATTAATGGAAAAAGAGTTTGTTTCACTACTAGGATCTTTAAAGAAAATATCTATAATTTACAAAGTTGTTTTTAGCAAAGAATCATTTCAATGTTATTATTCAAATTATATGTTTTGGTTTAAGAAGCCAAGCGTTTTGTATTGTTTTCATACACTTCAGACATTTTGTCTTGACATTAGCTATTCAAATTTGATACATAACATTTTCGCTATTTTTTATTTGAAATCCCGCTCAATAATTTCGATTTCTTTTTGTGTGAATCTGTAATTTCGACGTTTTTAGTTTAGTAAAAGAATATTTGGTATAGTTTATACCTCGTGTGATGCCACTGTTTGGTGCAATATCAGTAAGTCGCTAGTTTTACAACAACACGCTCGTAATTCCATCCATTTTATGGTTGATACTCTTCGGACACGGGAGGTCTTAGGACCGGGATATATAATGCAAACAATTCCCAAGTAAAATGGTCGCCAATGGTCAAAGCTGGAGCTGGCAGGGATGCAACCCCTCAGGTGTTGTAACTTCCTATATCTACAATAATCGAAAAAGGGAGAAAAGCCTCGGTGGACAACATTCAAGATATGTGCATCGGCAGGTGTTCAAATTACTTTCGGTTTTTTATTAAAGTGAAATATAAATGTAGGGTGACAAGAGCTCAAATACTACAAATAAGTATTAGAATTATTCACGAAAGATTTGATTTCTTTGTACATATTTCTCCAAAATTCTCTTATTTCATATAATAATAATAATAATAAGTTCAAAATATATGTCTTAACTATAACGACTATTGAAATGCTCAAGTCATTAACTTATGTAATAGCTTCAACGAAAATTTTTTAATTTTACTTTGTTGTGTCCAAAAAATTCGAGTAAAATATTACTGTATTTTTTGTATTTGCAGTCTGTACTTTTGTGCAACTGTTAGAAGGTACTGATTAAGGTGTGGATCAACAAATCTTCATAAACTGAAACCAATGACGATAGTCTCGACGACGTAGATGTCAAGTTCAGAGAATACTTAACATGAACCTTGAGTTTGTCTGAGGACGCAACGAAATTGTGCAGCAAAATACCAATCATACAAAAAATTTGTACAGTAATAAATTGTAGCAAATTACTTTATTCACAACTTTGTTTTCATTATTTTTTACTCTAAACTCAAAAATAAAAAAGAAAATGTATGAAAATTTCTTAAAAAAATTCATAATTTTTTATTTTTGCATTTATCACCCATTTACTATCGATATATATATTGTTACGGCAATTTTACGAACATTTTGCTGTAGTTTTTTCAGTTATTCTTGACGACTTCTTTTTGATAGTCCAGGCTCAAGAGCAATGGAGACTTTCTGCAGAGTATTTAAGACTTACTTTTCTGCAGCTCATGCTTTCACCAGTTTCTTCTGCATCTGCAGAATATTAATTTCATGAGGTTAGAAAGTGTTGGAAGTTTGGAAGTTTAGCTTTTTCTAGCCCCAATCTTCAAGATTACTTTTCCCATGACTAGACCTGGTGATATAATCGGAGACTGTGAAAGCGAGCTGTATCCTTTGTTGTAGTAAATGATAAGCTAAAGGAGTATTTTGTTACTGTTCTGGTGAATCTTTTATATCATCTTTATCACTGACGTATAGGGCTACAAAGAAACGAATCAACCTTCTCACTGAGGTATACCAATAGCTAACTCAGGATTTTTCTTCATAATTTTTAGACATTTTGATTTACCCATTTTATAAGCTGCTGATGATGTGCCACAACCTGAGAAAGCATGAAGAAGCAATAAATTAGCAGTTATAAAATTTGCATATCCACAACCTGATTATGACTATATAGCTGATTAGATTTCAGGCTTTTGGAAGTTTTAAAAAGAAAACGTTGGGTTGTTTTGTGTTTAATGCTATAAGTAAGATAAGAATGTTAATGTCTTCTGCTATAATGGTCACTGAATCATAAAAATGGACGCGCAGAAGATACGATGACTGTATCTCCATCGGATTCAGCATGATAGAGCAATTTTGAGAAGATCAATGAAGTTGTCTTTATTTTTTTCATAACTAAGAAACTTTTCTTGGGATATTGTTGATACAGTGGTCTTAACAAACTGAATTTCTGTCGATTGATATGTTATTTTATCAAATATTATACTTGCAGATAGCTCATAATGTTGTTGTACACACCGAGCACGCTTCTCAAGAATGTCATTCATCGATGAATTGCGATCCAAAACAAATTTGTGTAACACAAAACCATTATCGATTACAAAATAACGGTGAGTGTTATTCACAGATTGTTCTAGTGGTTTAAAAGCATTAAGCAAAGATGAATTGGTACCTTTCCTCATGCCATATCCAGTGAACAAAGCCAATGGAAAAGGTACTAATTTGTTCGCCAGATATTGTTTCATATTTCCAACTGTTTCTCTTGAAATGCACATTCGTTGATTAAAAAGGAGAGGATTGATGACGAAAGGAGATTTCTCTACTTCAATAGTGCTTCCCACAGCTCTCAAGTGAACAATCTGCGACAGTCCTTCGAAATCAAAGCTTACGATGTTACACATTAATCATTCTCCTATCTCATTAGCATGAGATTTCTGAAGAAACTATTCCACTATTCTTGTATAGAAATTATTTTAGAAAACCAAAATATTTTTGGGTCCTATGGTAAGGGTAAGAGACAACAATAAATAAATACGTCACATTGTAAAAAATATGTATAAAAACTAATATAAAATGTCTGCCAATCTTTACTTTGTACCTGATTTTACGCGTCGCATCAACTTTGCAGCGCTCTCAAGCCTAAAAAATACTGCAAAACATGGAATTGATGGATCATTCGCCTACAGTTCTTATTTGGCACCCAATGATTTCTTCTTATTTCCGCAGATCAAAAAACGCGACGACAACACAAAGAAAAGTAAATTAAACATTTACTGAAATGAGATTAATATGTTATGAGTTCCTGGTTATATTTTTTCGTTGAGGGAAAAATAAAAGATAATGGAATCGAATTTTACAGAAAATATCGATTGTGGTTGTTATTTTGGTCGTTTCGACTTCACAAAGTAATCCAAACAGCGCTCAAAATCAATCGTCGTCATTTCGATTTTCATATTATCTTATGGTAGCCGTAGTATCAAAAATTTAACAATTTAAACGTTTCTATTTTTCTATAATTGTGTCGATCATTGTTAAAATGGTGTAACTCTAATAATTTTCTAATTCATATTTTATTGCATAATATGTTCTCAATTAATCACATCTTTCAGTATAAAAGTGAAGTAACTCTACTTATTCTGCTACCCCACTTTTATAATGAAGTCCGGAGTTAATTCACTTATATTGTGACACATGTTCAACAATTTATTATTCATTACCTTTATGAACAAAATGTAAATTATAAGAATATAATTCCTAAAGTAATTTCTATACTTTTTGTTTTTTCGTTTTAAGATTTTTGTATTTGTTTCAGAAACAGATACGACCGTAAGCTCTGATGAAAATAGTATTCAGCCAAGTCTATCAGATCCCGGACCGTCTAGAAAAAGGTCACTCGATAAAAAAAATTGGGCAGTTGATGAAAGGAAGTTATTACGTAACAGTGGAAAAAAAATATATCACTAAAATGGGAGATGCCAAAATTGGTAAAACCTTCGAAAATATTGAGTGTAGTTGTCCTAAAAAGTGTTTTACGGTATTTACAGAATGTGAAAGACAAGATCTGCAAAATTCTTATCTTTACGCATTGGTGCAAAAAATGAGAGTTAACAGAAAACGCCTCAAAGATCAGTCACGTGCAGAAAAAAACGCATCTTTTAAGTATTTTCTTAAGTCTAATTTCAAGACACACTTAGTATGTAAGAAATATTTTTTAAAAACGTTCCAAATTAGTGATGGAAGATTATATCGATGCCTGTCAAAAGCGATGTCTCTCATTCTAAGGATAAACGAGGCACCATTTTTAGTTCTCGAAAACTTGATGATTCTGACATCATAGCTCACATCCAAAGTTGTCCAGCATACCAAAGCCATTACACCCGAAAAAGTAATCCTAACCGAAAGTTTTTCAAATCCTGGGTTAACTATCCGAAAGATGTACTATCTCTATAAAGAAAAATATGGGACTGAAATGACTGAACCTGAAAAATATGAATACTATAATAAAGTTTTCAACACCAAGTTCAATCTGCATTTTAAATCACCGCGACAGGATACATGCAAGACTTGCGAATTTTAAAATAAAAGGAACTGACGACGAAAACGCAAAGAAAGAGTTTGAAGTTCAAAAGGAACTACACCAAAGAAAAGCAGATTCGGCTAGGGAGAACCTACAAATTGATGCTAAAAAGACTAATGAGGCATACATACATATATAATTGGGAATACATTGTTTTAATAATAAAACAGGATACATGAACGTCTGGAATGAAGTAGAAGGTGGGCGAGGTTCTCAAGACATTGCAGTCTGTCTCGTCAAACACTTGAAAACTTACAAAATACATAATCATGTATTCAGATTCTTGTACTGGACAAAATGGAAACATAAAGACCTCACTGTCACTTTTAAAGCTGGTACAAGACTCGGACAATAGTATCGCTACAATAGACCACAGGTTTTTAGTGTCAGGGCAATGATGGGGAATTTAGGATCATTGAGAGTGCAAGTTGCCGTCATGGACAAATTTACAGCCCGGAACAATAGATGGATATTATACAATTATCTAATTTCTATTTAAAGAGACGTTTCACCCAGATACGCCATTCTATAGAGTAAATCTATCTAAAAAGCACCAAGGACGACCTGCCTACTTGTTCAATATTCAACAAGACCCACTATATCAATCAAAAATACTTATTACTAACACTAAGAAAAAGGATATGCTCGATCTTCTACCACCACCAATTTTACAAAAATCTGCCAGTAGATATTCCAACTCGGTCAAGTACACGTAATGCTGATGAGCGTTCATCTGATGACGAAATAATATACGATTAAAAAACTAAACGAAACGAAATTATGTTTGACTATGTCACAACAGTGAAGTAACTCCAGAAAACAAAAATGTTTTTTCTTCTATTAAAAAAAGTTTTGATTTTTTCAAGTTACTATCTGCTAATATAATCTTTGATTTGTCCTAAAAAATTAAATTTATAAAACATTGAACAAATATTTGTGTTTATTTTAATACACGTCAATTAGCAAAGCCTTTTGTTTCTCGAAACTTAAATTACAAAGAGATAATTCACTATTACTTCTATAATATTTAAAATAGTATATTAAACAAATCAGTTTCAGTACAACTTTTGATTCTTCCTCCCCATATCTTGCATACAAAACACCATAATTTAAATTGTCATGTTTTCCATTACCGAAGTCTAGTCCACCTAAACCTTTTACCCGTCCCGTTTCAGACTCGCTGTCAACAGTAGAGTTAAGTGGCTTGAGGTGACAGCCCGTCACTTCTATTCTATTTTCTAGTCTAAACCAGGAACGTAGCATCCTTGTTGGCGTGTCCTCTTGAAATACCGGTCAGTACAAAGGAATAGAACGAGGAGCGAGACAAGAATCCTTTGTGTATGTATGTCCTGTCTAAGAGACGCGTCGTCTTTCTCTTTCCTACACATAACACTATTAATTAATTATATATTCTCTAGCTTTATATAATTCTCGACATGTACACCGCTTGTCACTCTTGTTTTCGGGGTTGTGGACGATTTCTATTTCTATTTATTTCCTTTCTCAGTGTAATTGATTTAATGATTATTTGGATTATTTTGTCACAGTCTTAATCTGAAAAATAACTGCGAGATTAATTTGTATTCACCAAAGTCACCAATTTTTCTTATTATTATTTGTTTTTGCCACACAAACATATGGAAAACGGACAGAACGCTGTTAAAAATTTTTAATTAAATCGACTTAATTTTAATAAATGAATTAAAGCTACTGATGCATGCTAGAATTAAATAACTCAATTCACCTACATGCTTCTTAAAAACAATTCATTTAGCAAACTGAATGAATGACCGAAGTATTAGTTTTACGGGCTTCTCAACATATTAGTTCTTATCTTATAAAATAATTATAAAATTGGATAAATATATTTATAAATCATTATATTTACATTAACAATAAGTAATTGAAGACGATACCTTAATGAAGTTGAAGTTGAATCTATCAAGCTGACAGAAATACTAAACACAGACAATTTATAGTAACGATAACTTAATGAGGTTAGAGTTCATAATAATAAATAAGTAGTTGATGATGAGGCGCTGCTTTGAAAAGGGTTGTTTGGGATTACTTAACTCTAGTTTACATATAAGTACAGTCAAGAAGTGAATTGAAAAACGATAAGGCGATAGGAAATGTTCAGAGCGGTCTCGAAAAACCACAACCACTGAAAATAAACTTATGGATCAGTTAACATGATACACGGCTCACGAATCCAAAGATAGCAGTTCAGATGAATAAATCAAGGGAACTGCCTTTGAGGACTACTACAGTGAATAGGAGCTTCAGAGAAGCCTTTTTGGAAGAATAGCAGTGAAAAGACCTCTTTTAGTACGTTAAAATAAGAGGTTGAAGGGGGCAAAAAATATAACAAATAGACGCATGAAGAGTGGGAGAGAGTTTCATGAATAAAAGTTTGGCGGAGGATCGGTGATGGTTTGGGGATGTTTTGGAGGAAAAGTAACTGCAGACATGGTAAAAATTGACAAAATTTTGAAGAAAGAGGGCTATAAAAATATTAAAAGAAAATTTAGGATGTTCTGTCCGTCGACTGATTAACAAAAAATTATCTTCCAGCATGACAACTGTCCCAATCATTCTTCGAATCTTTGCAGAGTATTTGAAAGAATCGGAAGGAAGAATGTGAGAATGTGTCACAGTCGCCCGATCTCAACCCGATTGAGTTGTTGTGGGACAAATTGGACAGGGAAGTTAGAAAGCTTCCCCATCACATCTTTAAAATATCCTCGAAAATGAATGAAATCTAAATAAACAAAATAACAGAGAATGGAAGGACAGACACTACAAGTCATTCTACTTTGACGACATTAGAGTAAGTGACACATTTAAGTGGGTAATATCACAATATCATAATTGATATGATCACGGATGCCATATCTTCAAAATTATGCTTTATCGAAAACTGTAGACATTATAACAAGTCGACAGCACTGGAAAAATGCTGAGATTACGTTTTTTCGAGCTAAATAAATTATTGAAAATACAAAAACTTGAACAAGTATAAAAATTTTGAGAGACTTATGACGTTCGATAATTTGACAACTATCATGAGACGTTTTAGGTCTAATTTTTTAAATGAAGTTTAAACCTCAAACGTCAGTTTAAGTTACAGATATCGACTTTTTTACGTTTCATAGATGGCGCTTACCGACAAACTACGGTTTACGGTTACCTGCGACATAAACTTCGATTCGAACTTTTTCAAGTCGTCTATCGACGATGATGATGAAGAAATTATCAACATTGCCGATACGCCGAGAAAACAAAAAGTTATTCGTGACGTTTCGGAAGAGCAATCGTTTTTGGATATTTTGTGTTGTCAGCAATTTCTTTTATAGTTAAACAAGTCGTTAGCATTCAGAACCGACTCCATAACGTTGAGGATTTCACATTCTCACCTTTTCATCAAAATAAACCAGAAGAATGTCATCACCTACAGTTTTAACTTTTTTTTGATGTCACATATTCCACTTATTTTCTAAATTTTTTGTGATTCTATAGAAAACATTTCTTTCTAGTTCTTTACAAGATTAACCAAAAACAACAATCATTATCAGAGAAATTGTATTTTTTTTGTTCACACAACTTTCTCGACGATTCAATTTTTTTCCTAATATCAGTCACCAAAACTGTAAAAAATAAGATTTACATCATCGAATAAGTTTTCTTCACATTTTCAAAGAATATATCATTTATATTCACTAGTAGGGTACTTAACAGCACTAAATATTCAGTTTACAATTTTTTCTTTAATCGTTTCAAAGATAAGTGGATGGTTTTGAATAGCTCCGTATATTCCATATTTTTCAATTTGTTTTCGTCTCAAATTGTTAGATAGAACTCACTTTTCATTATTCATTTATGTAATTGCTTCATTAGAAGTTACGTTCTTGTTATTTTCATCTAAAACGAATATCCTATTAAAATATTTTCAAATATAATTAAAATATTGAGTGGTTGATCTCATACAATCTCACGATACATTTATCGGTGGAGTGCTGAAGCCCATATTTTATGTTATGTTGGAACTATTGGCAGTAAATCAAACTGAAATATGGGATCGACTGGCTGGCGGGTCATCGCTTTTAAAAGTGATGACCAGTAAAGTTCACACTTTGCGGTTATGAGGTTGATGCGCTATAATTCAAACCACATGTATGCCAACTTTATTATTAATCACCGATTTACAGTAAAGAAACGACTAGACGAACTTCAAGTATTCGGAAGTTCCCAGAACTTCATTTTATAAAAACTCTTTGAACTAGACGTAAATCGTAGACGTAGACGTAGACGAGTAGTAACAACAAGATTTGCTAAGAGGTTTCAATTGGACAAAAATGTATTGTCTTTTTCTTCATCAGAACTTTTTTGTTTTTTAACGAGTGGAAACGAGTGCTTTAATTTTGTAAATTCTCAATTTCTTAAACTGAACGCATGTTTTATTTAAAAACTATCAGTCTGCTTCGTTAATAACGTCTACCAAAGCATCTAGTCAAAGTACATCGAACGTTTTAGTATCAATGTTGCTTGTACAATCGCTCCGCGCGTTTCTAATCTCATTCTGCAGCATTTATATAAGCTGGGAAATATATTTTCGCATTTCTTGATTCAAATTTAGCCATTTTAGACGCTTGGTTTTTGTTTTATACTCGTTGTCATAAAGGATTTATAGACATAAGCTCCATGGGAATTGAAACGTATCAGTTTGAGTTACTAAGAGCGGTCTGGATGGCCAAAAATTGAGACAACCAACGATATTATCAAAGAAATTCACCAATTGGGTCGAGACGATCGTCGGATTGAGGCTAGAGAGATAGAAGAGGATATCGGCCTTAAGAAAAACATTTTTATCAGTTTGCTGACTTTGGACCTAAATCACATTCGAATGAACATTTCTGTGGTCTTATTGATGCGATTTAAGCAGAATGAGTCTTGTTTTTGGTGACTGTAGATTCAACCCTGCATTCCTGAAATGAAAAACCAGTCACAACAGTAAATTGCAAACGCTGAATCTGCACTGGAAAATGCAAAAATAGTTTCATTGGCTGAAAACGTGATGATTTTGCTCATCTTCCATTTTCAAAAAAATTAAACATCATTGCTTGATAAAATAAAGGGAAAAATTGCAAAAAATAAATCGATTTTCCACTAGGACAACGTCTATTTTAAGGAGAAAGATTACGGGTTTATAATCATTATTCGTAGTATTAGATCTGTATTTCAAAAACAATCTTCTTCTTTCTCCATATTTCAAATTGTTAATTGAGATAAAACTTTCTAACTTTTTTCTTATTCTGCGATATCTAAATGTTAACTTCTATATTGTTACAAACTAAAAATGAAATTAATTCAAAATATTTGTAGTGTTTTCATTTATCGCGCGTGCCTTAGCCCGCCTCTGTTATGGAACTGTCATTACCATAATCACTACCATCACATTATATGTAAAAGACAACTAATTCAATAAGGTGATCCACTGAAAAATCTAATTTCTCACGCGGTATTTCCGAATACGAATGTATCCACTCAAATAAACGTTCATATCAAGTTTAAAATAAAACTTATGGAACTAACCCTGTAAATCAGCTTCTGCTACGTCTTAGGTGATTCATCGTCGGTCAAGGCATGTCGTCAAAGTAGACGGAATACTTCCGTTTCCGTTGTTTTTCCGGATTCGCAAAAAATATTAAGCAGGCCTCCAGATTTATTCTGACAAGAGAATGCTTGCTAAACTAAAGCCACCATATTCCGAGTTATTAAAAACTTTACTGGTGAATAATTTTAAGAATAATTGTATATCATTCACAAGCGTATAATGAAGGTTATTATTCAAGAGGTTAAGTTTACTGCCATGAGCGCTAGCGTGTGTGAATAATAATTATACGCGAGGAGAATACTATACTTTATCCACGACTACTGAATATTTTCGTGGAATTTTTTAAAATTATTATTTCATTATAACAAATATTTTATTATCCAGTTTTCCGAAATTCATATTCCATATTATATACTTTCCTTGACTTTTCCGGCAATAAATTTAATGAGGCATTTTTAGCAGTTTATCTAATTTCTAGAGGTTTTAACAAAAGGTCATTTTCATTTCCTACATCAATTTTTAATTGGTTTTTTCACATAATTTGACATAAAATATTGAAACACGGAGAAATATTAACAAAATAATATTGACAGGTTTGAGTCGAAATATCGTTTCAAACGATAGTTCAATTTATAAATTGTTTCATAATCCATTGTGAAGAAACATATATATGACGAATGCATTAATGCCGCTACATCTCAGTGTTAATGCTCCGTACCTTCATACTGAAGATCCTGGGTTCGAGTCTGGTCTAAGAACACTCACTTTTCTATTTTTTTTATACATACAAACTTAAATCGAGAATATTTATAAGTGTTTTATAGAATAAAATTAGAAAAATTCATTTTTTTGTAACAAAATAATATAATACAACTAAATAAGGAAACATCTGACAGCAGTGGGTTGTATAAAGGTTACATTATACAACAGTCGTGAATAAAACAATTTATTGTAAATTTAACTACGATTTGTGTCTTTAATTTTTTCTATTACATTATGAAATCTTTGTTTAATACTAATTTAGAGACATTTTTGACAATAAAAACAGAAATCACATTGACCGAAGCGGGTAGTGCCTAAAAACTTAAATAACGAGACTTGTTTGGAAAAAGGGTTTTATTATAAAAATTATTCTACATTCGAATGCTGCCCTTCAATATACTCCACTCCCCTTGCCAGTGCTGGAAGTCTTCTTTTGGTCCCATTCAAAGCAAATCTTTTTCTAACTTTCTAACCTTTCTAGCCTTTCAAAGAAATTTGAACAGAACCGTTGACGCAAGTTGACGTTGAGTTTTTGGTCAGGAGTTAGTTAGATTTTTTGGCACCAATTTCGACTTTTGTCATGTATAATTTCTCGTGTAAAATTTTTCTAGCGGTTCCTTTATCCGCATTTACAGCCTCGGCAATCATTCATTCATTCACGCACATTTGGTTGATTTTGGTCACTGTTTCCAGAGTTTAAACAGTCACAGGGCGACCTGGGTGCTGGTTATCTTCAGTGCTTTCTCGGCCCTCACTAAAGCGCTTACACCACTTAAAAACACACGCACGGGATAGAGAATTGTCCCCATAGGTTTCATACAACAATTTATAGCACTCAGTCGGAGTTTTTTTCAATTTAACGAGAAATTTGAGATTGATACGTTGCTCGTCACGAGAAAAAAAACGTTCGTTTCAAACCGATATTGCACAAATACTATAATAGTGACGGAAACGTGTTTTGGGACTTGCATAGACAAGATATCTAGATACCCAACGCACTACTCGTTTTTTACCCCACCTGTCTAAGGTGCCCTCTAGGCGTGCAGTCTTGTTTATTAATAGCCAGACCTCGTATACTAATATTTGATTTGCCACACTAATATTTAATGCTCAGATTGGGATGTGATGTAAAAATGTGTAGAAAATATTTGTGAAGAAAACATAATTCAGTTATATTTATTCGCTTATATCTAATTTGGCAAGAATAATAATTGTTTCAATGAAATAACAGAAGAACATTTCGTAAGAGGGTGAATTAATGATAGAATGACTGTTAAAACGATAAATGATGATCTTACGCAGCAACAATTGAAAATCCACAGGCATCATTTGTCAGGAATATTAAGTGGTAAAAATGGAGGGTGCTTTAAATCCCTTCAGGTTGTGAAATGTCTAATTGTTTCAGTTGGATCAAATGTTCAACCATTTAACAATCTACTTATTTGTCACTGTCTCAATTCGACTTTATTTATACCAGTGGTGTGGAAAAAAATACTATTTGGTACTACGAAACACTTTTACCTATTTTCCCCAATTATAATGAGGAATCATCTCTTTACTTAAGGAGATTTAGAAGAAATCATTTCTATATATACGAAGATTAAGAAGTAGAAATCTGTAGTAGATGTTTTATTGCCAAGCATTTAAGATAAATATGTATATTAAATCGCTTGTAAGAAATTTATAGATTAGAGAATGTGAACCAATGTAGATTCTTTTCAAAATACTTACAGGAGTACTCCGATGTATTCAACTTCGAAACTCAAAAGTTGATGACATTCCACCTGTAGTTTAAACGATTAGTTACTTTCGAAATTAACATCAAGAAAAGTAGATAAATAGAAGCTAGTCAGAATAAGTATTAATGAAAAATAATAATATTAATTGAGAAGTGACGCAGAATATTAGGAACAAAAATAACATTTTAAATAAGTATTTTAAGTATAAAGCGGTTTCCAAGTACCTCAAAGTTTAAATAAAAAATTGGGTTGCGAGATAGCGGATTCATTCACGAAACAATGAAGCCATGTTATGTACGTCTGTATGGAGAACCCCGTGTTTACAGCTTTAATCCTACTACTTCAAAAGTGTCTAGAATATGGGGTGGCTTGAATTGCCAGAGATCTTCGTCTTCAGGTGTTTGTTGAGGCGACAGTGCCCCTATAGAGCTCCTGTTAGTATTCTTGAATTGTTTTTATTTAGATTGATACATTCTGCAGATCTAATCTGGTTATAGTTTTCTAGAAGAGTCTTTGCCTGTCTCAGCCCTTGTAGGTTTGGTTTTGTTCCTATCTACCTTCGTTTCTAATACTTTTTCCATTGTTCTGTAGCTGATACCACAGAAAGATTCAGGTTCCATAAAGGGCTTGTCTGCCCCCGCTTTAGCGAACTTATCAGCTATATCATTTCACTTCGCTCCGGTGTGTCCCGGTATTCATTGTAGGGTAATTTTATTTTTCTTGCCTAGCTCGTTTAATTTTTCTAGGCAATCCCAAATGGACTTTATGAGCTTAAAGCTCTAGTGGCTGCTTGACTATAGGACAGAATGATGATCTCCTGTTTGCGATAGTTCCTCTGTAGATTGAACCTAACACATTTTTCAATTGCATAAATTTCTACTTGGAAAATGCTTGGCGCGCTACTCAGACTTTTAGAGTGTTTGGTTCTGGCCCTTACACGCCTATTCCAGTTCCATCTACTGTTGTTGATCCATCCACAAACCATTTAATGGCATTTCTTTTCATTTCTTGTATGCTGTTTTGGTCCCACTTGCTTTTACAGCTCATTATTGAGGTGAAGTTTTTCTCAAAGCTAAACTTTTTCGTTGTGACGTCCTGTGCATGTCTATGTGATGTTTTCTCTTCCACGCTTTCCAGCAATGTTTAGAAAAGGATGTAATAAATAGAACAATGATACAATGCAACAATATGATAATTAGTGATATTCATCCTGAGCTAACAACTCAAATATTCACAATTACCATGTCTAATGGTAAACAGTCTCGATCTCTGAAGATGATAACTTGGTTATCGAAACCCGCGTATGACAGTAGGTTGTCAAAATTAATCAGTAGAGTAAATAAGTTTTATTTCTTTAAAAAGACAATAATATTTATTGAGTTTTTTGTCGCTAAGCAGCCTTTAAATAGTCGAAAAGAGAGGAACAAAAATATTTCACTAATATGCATTTTAATCCGCGGAGTAGTGTCATCTATTACGAGAGCCACATAGTAGAAGGCCTCGTGTATAAGCTTGGGCACAGGAAAAGTAAGAGGTACAGGATCGGCTCTGGCACAAAAATACATGTACTTGTACTTGTTATTTAAGTATTATCGTTAACTTTTCTCCTACAAAACCACAAATTTTCATAATATCTGGATATAGTAGTCTATCAACTAACCATGTTTCATTGTAATGGATTTTGATACTTTTTTGAAAAAATTTTTCATGATTTAACGAAATGTTTATTTGAGTGTACAAATGATGATTTTAATTCGAGTACCAAATTTTAAATCAGCCTCATATTTTGGCGACATTCGCTGATGATATTGCCGTATTATCGTCCAACAGATAAACCCACAGCTGCCTCAAGGAACTTACAGCTAAACCTAAACAAGATCCAAATATGTCTCAAACAATAACGTATTAAATCTTCGAAAGGAAGCATGACCTTCTGTAAAAATTAATGAAGCTGAACTCTCACAAGCTAAAAGCGTTAAATACCTAGGACTTCACTTAAATCGGAAGCTGACTTGGTAGAAACTCATATTCACTAATCGGAAGCAGTTAGGATTGAAACTAAACCAATTGTATTGGCTCATAGGCAGGAAATTCCAACTATCAACTGGAAACAAAGTCTACTGTATAAAAGCATCCTCAAGCCAATATAGACTGAAGAAATTCATCTCTGGAGGACAGCCAGTGATTTCAACAGGGAAATTCTGCAGAGATTTCAGAACAAGGAGTTACGCATCATTGTCAACGCTTCCAGATATGTGCCCAATAGTGTTATAGAGCGAGACGTCTAAATTAAATCAGTTTTTTATTAACCCTACACAATCTTAAAATATATTGTAAAAGTATGTAGGATAGCACTATGGGATATTTTTCATGGTGCTCTGACATGTACACTTTCTCGCTGATAGCGTTGATATCAGATGCACTTAATGAGTAAATGGGAATTTATAGTTTCATCTTTATTTTTCAATTTGGTTTATTATTATATTTACAATAATTGTAAGTGAATTACAAATCACAACTAAGTAGTCACTGTGAGGAATCCATTACATCATTAATTCACTATTTCATGCTGTACCACTACTCGAAGATAAAGTAGATAAAGTAGAATATAGAAAATTCTCGATGACATTCAGCCTATTAGAAATTAATAATTTGTTCGATAACTGAAAGAAATCCAAAACTACAGTTATTTCTAATTCTAGTTTAGTCTAATTGAAATGAAATGAGAAAAGAAAACCTCGGGAAATTCGTGCAAAGGTGTTCCGTTACATCCGGATAACGCACTCTAATTGCAACAGCTACAATAGCTCAGGCAAGCTGGGAATTTGTTAAGAATCCGCTATATTTTATAGACTTACCCTTCTGAATAATTTTCATGAAGTCATGAAGGCAAATCAGTGATTTGTAGAGGTTAAAATAATATTTTTTTCGACACTCATTAGAAATACAAGTATATTGATGGAAAAAAAACGTGTTAACCTCTATGAAGACTATATTAACTAATAATGAGAATGGTCTAGGTCATACTTAACACACTGTTTTGACTATCACTACACCGACACTCACAATTACACTGTTTGACGCCGATTAGAGATACATTTTGTCTTCAGTGTCTAAAGACGATAGCTTGGTTGTCGAAACGTCATTAGGGTAATTATGAGTGTTGGTATGGTGGTAGTGTAAGCAGAGTGTTCAAAATGAATATCATTAACGGTTCCAGAAACTCAAAATTAGGTTAGCTCATGTTTAGTACTTTTTTAGCACATAACTACCTTTCCAATCAGATGAGTATCCCAGCATTCGATCATGTTCCCGTCAAAACAGAGCATTGCTATAACAGATGCTCTTTTACATTAAACGTTTCTGGAGTTTTGAGCCAACAGTACAATAACCATTGGTCACTTCAATGGTCCTCGTGAATCTTATAATATTTTTTGTTTGTTCCTAATTGATCATTGGTTTTGTTTTTGAGCCATCTTCAAAAATTGTTGAGTACGACTTCTGGATGCTCGGTTTGCATTTTTTATCACCTTAAAAGCCGTTTTTTTGATGAAATGGTCAGTGTTCTTAGAGAATAGATCCTCTATTCTTTTTTCTCCGATTTTACTAATTATCTGTAGAATTATTTCGCATCTAATTGTTGTTTTCACACAATCTGAAAGCGCCATTTGAAGTTAAACATATTATGAACAGGCTGCAGGTTTAGGATTGTTTCTAGTACTTTTTGGATCCGGTGCTAATTTCCAGTACTGCCCTTCTTTGCATTTACATGAGATTGTTAATGTTTTTTTCATGATTGTTTGCTGCATACAACTAATATATTGTTTCTGATTATAGCTTTCATTTTCTCCAATAATTTCGACAGGTATAGATTCATCATCAATTTTTCTCATCGTGAGTGGGTCAGTAGTGAAGTAAAAGGATCAGCTTTCGTACTACTAGAATTTCTCTTTTAACATTAAATCTTTAATCTATTCCAACTGTTTAATCTACCAAAATCGATAATGTTCATCTTAACGGCATAGTAATAATGATAATTTAGATAAAAATGTTTTTCACATAGGGTATTAAATATCCCCAGCACCGGTCCTATAAAAGGGAAAGAGTACGGGAGTTCTAAGTGATTCATGTATTGTTTCTCGTTTGGGTAGACAATCGTAAACCACTAGAAATTATGTCTTTATACAGTGAATTCCATGCAGTTACTTCTAAATTATACACCCAGATAAAAAATGTAAATGACGCTCTGAGTTATTATCTCCGGCATTATCGTGTATCGTATCGCGTTCATCTTTCCTTGCTTAGGGGATATTGTTTTTTATATTTCTGAGTTTATAAAATGACTAAAGTAAGGGTAAAAGCTTCGGTTGATATGCGGATTGTGAATGTAGTATGAACTTTATTGGACTTTTGATTTATTTTCAAGGACAATTACATCTTTTAGTTGCAAACGATGGGTGGTAATTTATGCGCTACGTTTGGTATAAAAACAAACACAATTCCATTTTAGTTCCTCCGATCGCAAAAACACATAAAATGAAACAAAGAATATATTCCATAATTAGTAGTATTATAGACGCGAACTTAATTTGTCTGAAGCAAAAATTATAATTGAGTAAACTGTTTCCTGTCGCTTTATTTAGAACGTTTCGGAATTAAACCGACGCCATCTGCCGCAAATTTGATCATCACCTTATCAAATGCATAGTTCTTCTTCTTTTTTTGTGATGTTGGGCTCAATACTTAGATCACGGTTAAGTTAATATTTCTGTAATTTGATTTAACTGTCCAGAATCGCGTCTAACTCATAGTCATAACTCCTTCGAGCCATCTGAATTTATCAAATTTTACAGTTTGTTTTCTTTAAAAAGTTAAATTTTAGCGAAGCACTTTTAGTAGTTAGATTAATAAGCATGCATTCCAAGTTTAAAACAGAGCTACCACTAAACAAGCAGTTGAGCCTGCCAATAGTAGCCACCGAGGCGAGTTAACCACTCCAATTCCATAAAGATGTTCTTGATTATTTGAACATTGCTATTTAGAATATTCCAGATTTCATGTGAGGAATCAAGACAAATACTGAATTCTACATAAATGCTCTGTAGCGAATGTGAGACTGCTATTTTAAGTTAAATCAGAGCTCTGATATACGCCATTTGCTATAACAATGATTTGGACCGAACCAAGTAAGCGATTTTTATTTTTGTTTGACTCAAATGAAAGGCACTACAACCAAGTCAAAACACATAATAACTTGTCTTCGGCCAACATAGAGCCAAAGTCGCCAAATCCATCAGAAAGTAAGGATTCTAATCTGGAGCATGTTCTTAGTCAACACAATAAAGTATTTAAAGATTGTGAGACAATCAACTTCAAAAGAACTTATTGACACAAAGTGATTTGAAGGATTTATTAACTACGTGATTTGATTCTGTGTAAAAAAACAGGCTGAGCTTTCGGGGACTACATTAAACGACTGAAATGTACTTTCTCTTGATACAGAAATTGCTTATTTTCGACAACGTGTCGAGTTGAGTATAATCTAAATCACTGGTGGTTGATCATTGAGTCCTCAAAGACTAGTTTGAAAGCAGAATAAACTTCTATTAGTGTCGGTTGCTCTGATATAGAGTGCCTTTCGAAAATATGAGATTTGTGTCAATTTTAAAGTCATTGCACTTTTGCTTGGACTACAGTTTGGTTAGACAAAAGTTTGCTGCTTCATTTGTGGGACAGACAAAATTAATAAACAGGAAAGTGTGGCACAAGCGTAATTCACTCACTCTAGGCCATAAAAATGCTAAAAACGATCCTCTACTGAACTCTAATTACATTCTCTTACCACCGTATGAGAGAAATTTCCCAAAGTCAGCCATTCAAAAATTAAACAGAGAATATAGTTTATT
The DNA here is from genome assembly GCF_026250575.1 of Diorhabda carinulata. Classification (NCBI taxonomy): domain Eukaryota; kingdom Metazoa; phylum Arthropoda; class Insecta; order Coleoptera; family Chrysomelidae; genus Diorhabda; species Diorhabda carinulata. The sequence continues at coordinate 18,906,676 of NC_079472.1, forward strand.
TCAGAAAGGTATAGAGTAATAAAATCTCATTAGGTATGCAAAGGGACCACAGAGTGTTCCAACGAATATTTAAGCCACTTTCATCGATTGGCATTGATTTCATTGTAAAATTCTTTTTCTTTTTATCAAGTGCAGGTAGTACCACCCGCTTTGGGGTCAATTTATGGGTTTAGACTATTATTATCCATTCACAAACACTGAAAATAATGTTCCAAAGGCGTACCGGTAAGATACTCGAGAAGAAAAAAGCCGAATCTGAAATAGGGTTGGAATTAGGCAGAGGCATTAATAGAAGGTTAAACGGTACCTATCAAACGCAAATCCTGAATGTATAATCTACTACCTAAGTAAGATCTACACCTATGGCCGACACCGAAATTGAGCCGAACTGGACGGAATTCCCCATTTTATTACCCTATACCTTTCTGAAATAGACTATATTTGCTGCACAAATACAACAACTGATGATGATAATGGAAAAGATCCTTAAAGAGAAACTCAATGGTTATGAAAACTCCACTTGGAAATGTTTTGTTAATGTAGTCGAAAATTTTCTAGGAAACTATAAATCGGAAAATGACAAGTATGAACTTATAATGTCATATATAAGCTTTCGGGTGTTATAAGTCCTTAAAAACACATATGCTAGTCTATTATCCAGATTCCTTTTCGACGAATTTTGCAGTTTTGATTCACGAATAAGTAAGAGAGGTTGCATTAGGATATTTCCTCAATGCAAAAGCGCTATGGAGAGCAATGAGTACTAGTAGATTATTGTTGAAGACTTGAAAGAGACCTAAAACATTATTATTTATTCTATACTAAGCAATAATATCTATTTAAATGCAGTTGGTGTTTTTACTTTTCATAATTAATATTTATTTTAATGTCACCAGTAAACCTGATGTGCCAATTTTTGTTCATTCAAATATTCATGTGACAAAAAAGATTGTTTATTTCATGGTAATAATAGAGATCATCTTTATCAAGATTAGGGTATAGAAAAAAGTTTTTGCTTACTGTCTCCTTAATTATAATAATAATTAAAACACATTCTATTAACCACCATATCTCCTGTTATGTTTGAATTGAATTTTCACTTATTACAGTTTTCTCAGTGTAGCAAGTACCTTTGAATGTTCGAACGATAAATATTCTCAGCTATAGTTGTGCATTTGCTTAAAACTGCACAACCCAAGACTGATCTCATTCGGTAGCTGAAGATAACTCTGTTTTATGTTAATGATTATATGCATGCTTTTAAAAGCTAAGTTACAAAATGGCCGCTCCTTTTGCAGTTGGCGTGCAGTTGTTGTATGATAGTGGGATGAGAAAATTGGATTCGTCCTATTTTCTTACATCATTGAAGTTCGTAAGGATGAAAAAGGAGTTGAGAGATTTGAAAATAATAGTATAAATGTTAGAAAATTTATCGACGACCTATTTTTTTCATTTAAATGCGTTACATCTCCTTTCGTAACAATCTATTCATAAAAACTTTCAATTTCGATTCTATACCTTCTGTTGACTGAAAGTATTCATCAAAGAAGTGGTTTTAGAGTTGGGAAGATAACAAATTCCTGTAGCTATATCAGTTTAATAGGATATTTATTTGATATGTTATTTATTTATTATTTATGTTATGTTACAAATTCTATAGCAGACATTTTAAAAGATAGATATATCAAATTCAGATTATCTTAGTTTAAGTTTAACGATATTGAAGAATATGATTACAGATCAAAGTTAGGTGAAAATATCATCACTTCTCAACTGTTAAGTTAATTTCCACTACACTTTCTATTGAAATCGATAAAATCATCTTTTACACATTGGAATATAATTATAAAGGCATCAAAGATAAAAAAATCCTCCTGCTGATGTATTAAAATCTACCCTAAGATCTCAATTAACCGGCAATAGCTATCAAATTATCTAAAATTAATCATCTAGTATTCAAAAAGGAATATTTTGCTGATTATTTAAATAGACGCCTATTTTAAAAATAAAATCTACACCTTTGTGCATGTGCAACGGTAATAATTAGTAGTGGCCTCTGGTGGCACATCTTGTACTAGCTCGGATTTTCACAAACACGACGACTAAACTGCATTTTTTATTTTACTAATCAAAACTACCGACACTAAAATTAAACGAAATGAGACAAGGGAAGTATTCAACTATGTTTGTTGGACCTGACGGGTCTTAGATTCCGTTTTTGTTTAATCCAACTCATTCCTTTTTGAATCGAAATTAAACTCGAGATCATATCCGTACGGAAAACAATCTATCAATGAATACAATGAGGCGATCACTATAGAATCAAAATAAATGGTACTACTTGTAGACTGAACATGGTACCTCTTTTGTTACAACTATTATGATTACTTTGAGAAGAGGACCATATTATTCAATAGAATTGGATAAGCATGACATTCATAACGATCATTCTGGGCTTCTGTGAAGATAGAAGGTGAAAGTACTATACGATCATGTATTGATATCTAGTTAGCCTAGAGCAGTTCCATGCATAAACAAAATATTGCGTTACCATAGTAACGAACAATAATTTAATAGAAGTGTCAGTGTACAGTTTGACATCAAAAAAGTAAAGCAGAGTTACGCAATAAATTAAAAAAAAAGATGTGCACCGAAATTGTGAAATTCGAAAAATTGGAGTATCGAGCCATCATCAAGTACCTATATTTAAAAGGTTTAAGAGGTAAGCAGATTTACGATAATATGCTTAATACCCTTGGTGTTCAATGTCCGTCGTATGCGACCGTGAAAAATTGGACTGCAAGCTTCAAAAGAGGTAAATTTTCGATTGAAGATCGGGAAGGTCAGTTTCTGTGTCAGTCCCCTAAAATATCGATACAGTTCATGACATGATTGTATCAGACGGTCGAATTGGGCTAAAACGGATATCTGAAGTACTGAATATTTCATACGTACGCGTTCATCATATAGTTCACGTCAATTTGGACATGAGAAAAATTGCTGCAAAATGGATCCTCAAATGTTCGAATATTGACCAAAAGCGTACAAGGGCAGAAGCATCGCGTTCGATCTCTGCACGATTTGAAAACGATGTAGACTTCTTAAACCGAATTGTCACTATGGATGAGAATTGGGTACATTTCTACGATCCAGAAACAAAACAACAATCGATGAAATGGCGACACTTTGGTTCTCCAAGACCTAAGAAATTTCGTATCCAAAAATCTGCTGGAAAAGTTCTTGCTTCAGTTTTCTGGAATTGTCATGGACTAATCATGATTGATTCTTTGGATAAGGGTAGAACAATAACTGGAGATTACTATTCGGCATAACTACGGGAATAAAATAAAGAGAAAAGACGCGGGAAGCTATCCAAAGATGATTGTTTTTGCAGGACAACGCCCCTGCACACAAATCTCATGTTGCCATGCAAAAAATTCGTAATTTAGCGTTTGAATTACTAGAACACCCCCCTTATTCACCAGATTTGGCTTCGTCCGAATATCATCTCTTTCCTAAACTGAAAAAAATTTAAAAGGTCGTAAAGTTTCTTCCGAGTAGGTAATAAAAGCTGGGAAGGTCTGGTTTGCAGAGCAAGAAGAAACATTGGTTTTGAAAGGTCTGGAGACTTTCCAGTTTGGCTGCAATAAATGTATCCAATTAAGAGGATAATATGTTGAGTAATAAAATATTTTGACATTCAAATTTTGCTTGCTTCTATAGTAGGCTAAGAATTTTTCAATATATCCTCGTATTTATAATACAAACATAATCTTTAAAGGTGGCCATAAAAAATTCTTCATTTATTTATACTAGAAATTAGTAGGTATTTATACCTATGAGTCATATGATCATTGCACTTATTTCAACGTTAAATTTACTATCAGAAGTATTTCTCTTATCGGTTTTTTTGAGGCCTTCTCAGCGCTATCAATTTCATAAAAATGTGTGAAGAGTCATTAGTAGCATGGGGCTGAATTTGATTAGTAAGATTCAAGTGGAAACACCAAAAACAGAATAAAGAAGTCCATAGCTCAAGTTTCTATGTTTAGTATTCGAATTTACAGTTGATTGGAAAGAACCCTGATTACACTATATCCTTACAATCAAAGAAAATAATGAACCTGATCTTCATTATTGAATTTGATTAACGAGCCGTTTTGGGGCTTCAAATTATAAATAGTTATAATTTGCGTTTGATAAAGTTTGATGTGAAGGTTCAGTACATAAGCTCAAGTTTTTTCTTCAAAAACAATATCAGATATCTTCCACTCATACATATCGGATAGATATTTTAGAATCAAGCAAGAAAAATCCTATTACGATAAATTATGAAGTACCACAAGGAAGTGTTCTAAGATCTGTCTTAAACTTGGAAAACCATCTCTTAGTTACCTTCACCTACGACACTGTCATTGTAGCAGTACGAAAGAGCAATGAAGAAACAACCAACAAGCTACAAACCACTGCCCACCGTATCTGTGACAGAACAAAAATATGTAAAATGAAACTTGATGGAATTAAATCAGCTCATATCAACATTACAAATAAAAGAATAGATCGTATTCCATTCAAAATAACTACCTGATTCTATACTCAAACACAGCAAAATGCTTTAGAAGCTAAACTTCGATGGAAAGTGCATGTTAAATATAGAAGAACTTGGATTTAGAGAAATATCCTATTTAATTAGAAGAACTTCCACTTTGTCTCTACATATTAAGATTCTGCTTTATAAGTAGATAGAGTTATGGTATCCAACTATGTGCATGCACTTAGCAACTTAGCAATCATCTTCTTCTACTTCTTCTTCAATGTATTGTAGGCATTACGCCTGTAGTTTCCAGCTTATCATCCTAGAGATGTTGATTTCCATGAATCCATCCATCTTTTTGGAGGTTAGGTTAGGTTAGGTTAAAAGTCGTCGTGTCTCTGGTTTACCGTCTCGTGCGATCTTTACTAATCTTTATCTGGTCATCCTGTCCACGTGTTCATTCCAAGCTCTTCTACATTTACGTCCCCATCTAACTATTTCTTCTCCTCACATTCGTGTCTTGTGTCTGTGTTTCTCTTTCTGTCTCTTAGCGTGTATCCGCATATGTTTCTGACTATTTTCATTTCAACGATGTTTTTAGTTCTTTTGTTCTCCGCTCTTGTTACTATAGCATATAGTAATAATCTAAAGATTCCAAAACAAAGCACCGAGGAGAATAGTGGATGCCCCTTGGTACCATCACAAAATTGACCTTCATGGAGACCTGTTGACGTGACCTTTAAGAAATTAGACACGTGACGAAAGACTCAATTATATCGTCAATATCGAGGCTATCCTGCCCCTTGACAGAATTGGGTGAGAAAGAAAATGCAAGAGGATCATGCCTTTTGAGTTAGTTTAGTGGATATTTTTTTTCAGAACAAACTCTATTAGTTAAAATTAAATTGCTCTTATTTCACTGTTGAACAGATTGTATATTAAATGCATTTATGATTATTTGATATATGAAATAATTCTATAGATATGGCCTAATTCAAAGTACTATTATTTACACAGTTGACTTATACATTAATATTGGAAACTGTTTTTGCATACAACAAGAAAATGATCATCTTCAATTATCATTATCTTATCCTCGAGAACAAGCAAAGATCTTTCTGTTGGAAACGATCATTTTATTTCACAGTCGTATCATAATAATAAAATATGATAATAACAAATGTCGGCAAGACCAGAATAATATTCAGGACGGCGTGTAACAATCAACTCCGGCATTAATAAAAGCAAATTACTACATTAATTTTCAGTATTTGCTATAAAATGACAAAGCGCATAAACGGAACGAGCCCTAGGAAGGTATTTATGAGCGTAGTTTAGGAAAACAGAAGAGACAGGCGTTAATATCCAATTTAAAAAACAAAAAAAAAACACAAATTATAAATAAATTGGTTTTCTAAGATATACAACATCAACTATCCTATTCAGAAGGTTTTCTCCAGGTACGTAGTGTTATGAATCTGGATTTAAAAACTGAATCATTTCCTGCATCAACCAAGGAGTAGCTCAAGTTCTTTAGCAATACCTCATGTTGATTGCTTTGTATAGACCCATAACCGTAAAGGTTTTGAGGATATATCAAAGTCACAGAAAATGACATACTCAAAAATTAGTTACTAAACATAAAATAGAAAACAGACGTGAATCAGAAGACGATTAAAAGAACCAAAATGTCCTTTTCGCCGTCTTTGTAAAAATTACAAAAACCGCTAACCAGAATTTATCTTCAATTAACTTATGACCACTGAAAAAGTCTTCTGTTTACAGAATCTAATCAAGGAAATTACATCGAACAAAAATACTTGTGCAGCATAGTTGAGGCGGAGGTTTAGCGCTTTGGGGTGGTATTCTTTGGAATAGATGCAGTTAAATCGTAGTCATTGGATCGCAAATATATATGTTTCAACATCTGTCTGTCATATTGGAAAGAACATATTTCTATCTCAAAATAAGGCCCGATTAGATGCCGCGTAATTTTTTAAACCTCGTCTTGATCCAACTCTATAAAAATTGTGGGATCAACTGATGGATAAAAAAAGAGAAATCTTGTGTCAAATGCAAAAAAGGGGCTTTAGATTGCAACCTAATAAGAATTTTTCAAGCAAACTGAGGAAAATCAAAATAACAGGGATTCTTGGGAAGAAAGTTCATATTATTAGATTTTTTTGTCTATGAGTGTATTTTTTAATCTCCCAGAATTATACGTAATGTTTTTACTCACTAATTTGTTTATTTATAAACAAGTAAAACCAATGTTTCTTGAAGAAGCTAGACAATTAACTATTGTATCATCCCCGTACATACAATTAGGTTTAATATCGACTCTTGTAGATGTCGCTATGTGTATAAATTCAACGTTTTGAGCACATGCTATTTTGCAAGTAGTGGATATTGAGAGAACGGCGCCAAAGTAGTCGTCAGCGTGGTCGGTTTTCCACGATAGCAAATAACAGGAAATCAGAAGATAACGTAGATTTATCAAGAAATATCAAACGTTCAGAATTCAAACTGTTTTAGCAGCAACGTCAGTTTAATTGGAGATACATGGTAAAATCGTCATTAAACAGAAAATAATTCATTTCATCTATTCGAAATACAATGTGGGACAAAATAAAAAAACGCACGAGACTATTCAAATCAAACATGATGCTTATTATTTGAATTTGATTAATGGAAAACATATACAAGATACATATTCACACTCAATGTTACACTTAAAGGAAATAATTTCTTCAACTCAATTATTCTCCATGGAAATGTCCATTATTAGTCAAGTTACTTGAAGAAACGTTACAGTCATCGCAAATGAACGCAAATGATATTGAATATGGTTACTATAATATTATGTTATTAGGTAGGGACTGAATAAATTAAAAGAATTGGTATTACATGCATCTACAGCTTTTTATAAGAACTCAGTGGCGAGAATTGGTTTCATTACAAATTCCTTTTCTAATTTTTGTGTTTAGTCTACCTTTTCTGTACTACTTTTTGATCTTTAGCTAAAATTTCTCTCCCTGTCTCTATGGTTTTTTTTCTTTTAGGCTTTGATGTTATAATTTCAATGAATCTGGACGGTATATACTTCTAAGTTTATTGTACTCACAAATGGAAGATACTCTGGCGACCACAGTATGTATAGTCGCATTTAAAAATAGATACTTACTACAATAAAATAAAAATCCCTCGACCTTTGACTGGCTGATATCTGACCACGGACCATGCAATTAACTTAATCCTCTCCGATATACCTAGTAGCAAGTTTTATGAAAAATCAACATACCTACATCCCTCTACCTTCTACACGGTTTCTTGACACCCCCACCTATTTCTAACTTACACAAACCCAAGCGAGACGTTTTGGATAAATGTGTTAAAGTATGAATCTTTCTCGGACAGCGAAAAGGGGGCTTGGTCACCCCCAGAGGAGCTACGCTGCTCCTAGAAATTAAGCACGCGTGTTTAATTTAATTTTACGTTTTGTGTACTTGTATATATTTTGATGGTATAAGTAGGATATGAGAAAATTTTGAGAAGTAATTAACTACGGCCCATAAAACTTCCATACTTCGACATTAATTAGATCTAAGCCATCCAGACTTGTCGCTCACGAAGGTGTCACGTAAATTTGACAGGATATGAATACTGTAGAATCTAAATCCATCAATGCATTATCTAAACTTTTCTGTATAGTTATAGAGGCCAGATGTGTCAAATTCAATTTTGCACAGGGCCATATATTACTTTTTGAATTCGTAGGCGGGCCAGATTGAAAATTAAGAAAAATGAACTGATTTATTATAACATTTCATTTATTATTATATGAGCAAATAATATACGGTTGTTAAATCATATCAAAGTTATAAAATATGGTAGGTAATTATGTTGATAGGCTCCAGATACCACACTCTTGTTTTTGACAAGCTCATTGATGTTTTAAGAATTGTTTGGAGATGTTCATTCGTAAGTCTAGTGCGATGTTTGTGCTTATTTATTTCCATGACGCTGCTCACATAAATAGATACTACCAACCATTCAGAAAATGCTTGCTGCATGCTTTTTTAATTCCCGGTAATTCTCCAAACTCTTGAAATATTGTGTACAAAATGTGAGAGCATTAATCTCATTAAATTTTTCTTTCAAAATACTGTCCGAATGAACTAGTGCCTGTGAAGCTTCAAAATTTAATGGATTGTTGAAAATTGGGAATTTCATTTCATTCATTCGAAGTCTTCAAAACGATTGTTGAATTCCGTAATCAAATTTTGCGGAAGTTGAGAATATTCATCCAATTTTTTTTGGTCCACTGTGCCAAACGATTTTAAAGGGAAATGGTCCAACGTTTTTTACCTGGTTTTCCACAGCCTCAACTTTGTTTTCTAGTCTAGACTAGAAGCGCGTGGAAGATTCTATCGTATTCTCGACAAAAATAATATGATATTTCCGCTTGCTGCTAAAAGATGGCGATACTATCTTTCTATCTCGCTTGTCTTGAAATTACTTTACTGAAATTAATTACTTATGAACATCCGTAGACTTAAGAGTACGAATATTCAAACCATCCGTGAATGAAGTCTAAAAACACTAAAAAACATGATTCTTCTTTCTGTGATATATTTAGATCACGGGCCTTATTGATACGGATCAAGTGACAAAAGCGGCCCGTGGGCCGTATCTTTGACATCACTGGCATAAGCTATACAAATGGAAAACTTTTTAATGAACATAAATAATATGAAAAAATTTATTGTAATGATACACACGATATAAAATAGCAACAAATTATAATCCTATTAATGAATTTTGATCTTGCTGTGTTTCGGCATGTTTTATCTTTATATAAATAATCAGTAATGCGGCGATAATTAAATATTTTTTCTTAATCACAGACAATGAGACACTCTCTCTGTTAGTCTTAAAAGAACGTACAAAAAAATTATAATCTGGTTGATTTAATCAATCCAATTTATTTATGAGTATCTTAATTAATGATCTAAAATAAATGTACTATCTAAATTAGAAGTACCGAAACTTTTTTTCCTCGTAAACAACTTTCAAAATACTTATTACTAGTAATAAATGATACATTTACATCTTATTACCAACTCCAACCTATCTTTACATTTAACGTGAATGCATTTTCGTACTTCTCCTATACTCGTTTCAGCCGTAGGATTTTCAGTTTTCTCTTTTATTTATCAAAAAATTTTGTTTTCTATATTCCATTTTATACTTTTCGTCGCCCTTCAATCGTGACTAGTTTGATTACACGCTAGTATGTCAATGAATTCTAACTTTATACAATAACAGATTTTTCACCTAATTATTGGAAAGTAATAGTTTCTATATAACCAACTTTTATTACATTTTTTGAGAAATATGTTCAAAATCATGTGATTTCTTATTATAAGTAAGTTTTCATGGAAATAAATTTTTTATTATTTTATTATATATTTATTAAAAAAGTACAATTTTGTTAAGCAGGACATTGATATCCTTTTCGATAAATATTCACTAAAAATAAAAGTTTTTTTTATTAAGAAAGTTTGAATTGGCGCTACTGATGATTTCCTCGGGAGTTGCTTGAAAGAACGGAGGCAATAACTTCTAGTAGTAAGTTTGAGGTAATGTTAAACGGCGGGTGGGACATCAATCCTGGCAAGACAGCATTTTAATTAAAGCATGTTATCGGTAGGCGCGGCCGCTATAATTCACGCGGACAGACAGACGTGGGACGGGAAGGCGTCTAACGATCCCCGTCCCGCTCCTTTTCCTTATCCATGAAACGGACAAACCTGCTGATCCAGGAACAACTTTCATCTGGACGTGATGCATGATACCTATTATGGCTAGAATCCGTCTTCTTGGACCATCAGCTTTTTGAGGGGCGGTAACGGTTATATGAATCGAGTCGGGAGTGGATTTAGTGATTGTGGAATCTGTTTTAGTAAAAGAAACAAATGTAACAGTGAAACTAATTCTAATTATATAGATATATTATAAATAAACTAATATAGGGTAACATCTGAATCATTGATTCACGAAAAAAACAAAGATGAAACAATTCTGCTAAAATAATTTATAATAGAAGACGAAGAAGAATGTTTCATTGTCTAAAAATTGTTCACAATTTGTAGACAAAAGCTATGAAATACATATACAAATTGTTTGATAATCGAAAATTGAACAAACAACAGCTCAGAAAAAACTAAATAAGATTCAAATTCCTCCTCATTTCATAATGAAGAAAGAGGCATTTAGCGACGCCTACAAGCTAATCCAAACACTAGAAACAAAAATAGGAAATCTGACGGGTTACCTAAGGATTCTAGAACTAACGAACCTTGACAAACCAATGAATCAAATGCATAGCATTTTGGATGAAGATACCCCATTCGAAGTGGTAATTAACTACCGCCAATCATGGGTCAACAAAAATATTCCGTGAGCTCGAAATGTTTCCCATGGTTCATAGACGGTACGAAGCTAGCACAAGGATCTGGACTGGGCAGTTCTCCACCAAAATGCAAGCTCTAAGAACATAACTCACAATTTTTCAGGTAGAGTTGCTAAAAATTAACAAATTTGCTCAGGAGTGTTTGAATTAAAGCTATTGAGTGCATGTCTAAACTAGTTTGGGAGTGTAAGCAAACTCTATATCACATGGTATCCCAGGCCACCAGGAAATGCCTTGACAAAAAAGGGACAACAACTCCATATCTTGGACTGTGACCCAACGAGATGCCACAACAATAACGAACTGAACAAATGGCTGAAGAAACAGATGAAGTCTTACTGGGGAAATACTCCAGGCCTAAGACAAAAGATTCATAAGATTCAATAGGCAAATGATTGTGCATTTTTTTACATTGTACAGTATTGAGCCTTTAACTTACTTCGAACGTGGAGAAGGTAGATCAAGATCGTGCTCCGCATTTCCACAATCATAAAATCGATGATAAGAATATAAAAACAGATATTTTCATTTAAAGAAACAACTAAAAGTGTGACCATTACGCGATCAAATACATTGTATCCATTGGACATTTTTTTGGTGTCCAATGGATACTTGTCCACTTCAGCATGAGCTTTTTTCTCTGTATTATTCTTATTTTTCTTCTTGGAATATTAACTCTTTGGAAGTTTCAGTACCTGTATTATATTGAGTATCTTACTCCGATGCCGATGAATAAGTACAGCTGCAATTTAGCTGAGATTGCCTACAATCCGCCAGGCTAAGATTTAATGAGGGTAACGCAAGACCTGACCATTAAGGCATCGGAATGTGATATACTATCAAGAATCACACCTAATTTTTGACTAGAAACATTTAACTTAAATAATAAATGAGTCACGCGTGCCGAATCTGTAAGAGCAGCGCAACAACGCTAAAATTAAGGCGTTCGAGATCTGCTGGTTCTGTTATTTCGAGGAAGATTGAATTCATAGTTCGATCCAAAGATTTTCCTGGGTTCGTATATAAAGAGGCGGTGTTAAGGAGTGAAAAGTAGTTGTATGTGGGTATGCTAGTTTTTCCTAAGACGTTGTATTTCGAAGAGGATTAAGTTAATTTCATGCTATTAGGACATTGAGAAGGTTATGAATGAAAGGTGATTTGGAATTCCTAAAAGAAGGTAACTTGGATTTCCCTGAGTCAGGTATAATTCATTCAGTCGTGAATGAAAGTGTATTTTTAAATGTGAGTGTGGTGCGGTGGCTAGAGTCTATTAGGTGACATTCATCGTCCAATTTGTTCTAGCTTTGAAAAATGTTTCATGAATAATTTCCTATAGAAACATGGCGTTGAAACATATTATGATATCACCTGTCATTTGAATTATCTGTTGTTTTGATTATTCCGTTTGTATTTTTTAGTACAATCCTGTCACTTCCACTCAAGTTTATGAAAAACTATCGCAATCGAAATTGTGAATCAAAATCGGACAAGCACGTCAATACTAATCCTGTTTCTGTGTCGCATTTGGGAATTATATAATTCAACAATTTCAACTAAATTACTGAAATATGTTATAACACTCTATGCATATTTAATAACATATTGGATGAATATTTGACTGATGTGTCCGGCACAGCTTCGAATTATTAAATATTAAATAACAATTATAATTTTCATTCTGTCAATCAATCAAATTTTGTATAATTAACTTCGAACTAGAGAATGGGGGTTAAAGTGTCGCGGGGGTGGTTTCAACATTATTACAAATTCATTCGGGTCAATAGAAAATTATTTCTAGTTTGTCACTTCTATTTGTTGTTGGTTCAATTTGGAAAGTTGTAATTAGTCATTTATGAAATTTCTATTTCGAAGAGGAGGCATAAAATTCGGGAAACAGTATTTTTTTCAATTATGGAATCGATTAGGAATAGTATTATTTTTTTCTATGGCATATGTTGTAAGGTATCACTGCATTTAAGAAAAATCGTATGCATCATCTTTCGAGTCAAATTAACACAAAAAGACTATATCCATCATTTCCGATTTTCCTGAAATTTTTTATATTTATACTATTGCGATAGACTTGGTATAATATATTAAATTTTACTAAGATATATATATATATATATATATATATATATATATATATATATATATATATATATATATATATATATATATATATATACTGGTGTGTGATGTACGAGATGTAATGAATCCTGGTTCTTAATGCAAAACTCATTTTTGTGATTATTACAAAATAATCCAAGAATTTTTCAAAATGTTCACAAATGCAACTGAGCTTATACCAGTTTTCAGTCGTTTATTGGTTTCTATAACCATAAGCTGTACTGGAAAAAGGTTTGGAATGAGTTTTTGTTCTAAAGTACCAATACAAGTTGGAAATTTTGTTTGATTTTCATTCTATTTTAATTTTCTATGTAATTTTATTTTGTTTTTAATTAAAGATTGTATGTGTTCTTCTTCAGGAAACAGTACACAAAGTTCTTGTCACTGTTTAAGTATTACTTCCGAAGCAGACACATGGAAATTTTTAAAAGAAAAAGTGTTGCGCTGTATAAAGCATTCCATGTCTTAATAGACAGAAGCGATTTTGTAGAGTATGGAGAAGAAATTACCCAAGAACTTCAAAATAAATAGGGGACCGAACAAGAAATATGTTTTATTTAGATAAAAAACGGAGGAAACTCAAAAATTTTGGGAAAAGAATATATTTATTTTTCAACGAAATATCTTTTTAGCTCCATATATTTCGCGCAGCGATGTTCAATAAGTTCGATAACTTTTTTATAATAAGAATCGTGAAGCTAATAAAAAAAGCCATTAACTGCCGACATCAACTCTCCATTGTTGAGAAATCTTTGACCACTGGGTCATTTCTTCAAGTCTGGAAACAGAAAATTATCCGAAAAGGCTAAAACTGGAGAATAGGTTGCATGAGGTAGCAAAACTTTAATTCTTCAATTTTGGCGATTGCAATAACGGATGTTTGAGCTGGTATCTTGTCTTGATAAGCAACGTGGCTGTTTTTGCTTGATTTCTTTACTCGAATGCAATAACTTCGCATAAAACTCGCCTTTGACAAATGAAAATTATCCAACGCGCAAAGTTATCCCAAAAGACCTGTACCATTACCTTGCGTGTATTGTTTTGATTGTTTTTTTGTTTAGGGTGTGAGTGATGAACATCTCTATGATGCTCTTGATGTTCCATTGTGAGTAAACGCGGCAGCCATCTTGCTCATAGCTTTCTTATGTCCCAATTATCATTTAATGTATGCTAGGTCGCGCATTTCCATATTTCTGGAGTCGTCGCCTCATTTGATCGATCACTACGATTTTGTTCCGATCTTATGGCCTCGTTCAAACTCCGCTACCCAATATTTTACTGTTGATAAGGGTCTAACTAGAGTAGAATCTAGTTCAGTTTTTATATCGTTCGAACTAATGCCTTTCAATAGATTTTTGTATGCCAAGGACTGAAAGTGCTACTTTGTTGGACGAGTCTGAAAATTGCGAGACGAGCCACAGACGAGTCCAGCAAAGTAGTATTTCAACCGCGGCGAACACAATATTTTTTAGACGACGCATAAGATCCAAAACTTTTTCAATTACACTGAGAAAATAAGTAATAGAGAATTATAAACATTTTATTTATAATTTTTTCTAGTGACAACACTTCATAAAGAGCTCGTACTGGTTAGGTTTATTCGACAACGAATTAAAAACGGCCGCATTGCTTTCTTTGGTGAAATCAGTAGGCGTGGATCAAATAATTCTTCATCGCTGATGTTTTCTTTTTCATTATCATTCATTGTTATTCATTAGTTTTTTCTAACTTCGGATAAAACAAATAATTTCAGAAAATTAAAAATTCAAGGTTATGCAAAATCGTCGATGTGTAACTGTCAACTGTCAACAATGAAGTGGCTAGAGTCATATTTAAGGAAGTTAAAATTGTCTACTCCAGAACGTCCCGAAAGTGTTTTGCAGTACGGAACTGTCACTTTCACTACATGGAACAACCAAAACGCATTTTTCGGTATGTAAACAACTTTCAGATGGCGTCGTCTAAAAATAAAATTATTGTATCACATAACGATGCCACGTTCTTTATTAATGGCTGCTAAACAAATACTAAACAACGTGGCGTCTTCAAATTTGAAACATGTATAGGTCAGGCCAGGTACATTCGTATGTCATTTGTATACTTGGAATGTTAATATGTCATCTTTTAGGTGCCAAGGAATCTACTTCTGTTTTGGATTCTATGTCTGACATTCAGAATGCCACTATAATTTCTCAATAAAATAATCCCTATTCATATCGTTTCCATTTTTCCTATTGCCCGTACCTCAACTTAAAAAAACTTGTCTACTACATTGCAACCACTTTGAAATATCACTTAATTTTTATACAATTCAAAACGACTAGCAATAAAATCGTTAGAATTGTGATTAATCTGTTTATTTATTATAAAATTGACTGAATCTTCGAATATATCTAGCAAGTATTCGTTCTATTAATACAAACTGGTTACGTGTTGTAAATAACAAGTAACTTTCCTATTGGCAGTACTTCATGTCACTGTTGAATAATCCTCCCAACTGTACTAATGGATTGTTAATTAGATATTTGCAGGTCCATGGTGATCTCGTTCTCGTTAAGACCACAGCCAATTATCTTAAAGAAAAAGCGTGGGCAGTCTTGATTTATTTCATTTTATATAAAACTGCGTCAATAAATTATGTTGATGTTTGTTTGTTAAGTGTTCAAGAGTGCGCTTGATGTGTGAGAAATATCCTGGATTGATTTATGCTGCATTTATTCAAATTCGAAATGTTGCTGCAGGAATGTGAAATTTCCACAACTCGTACAATCTGGTTAACAAAGATGGGATCGAATCATAAAAACTGTTACCGTCCGTATAAACTTATCTGTAATAACTATCTGAGTTTATTTATGAGAATTTTTAATTATCACTGGCAATTTTGACAATTTTGTCTCATAGTAGTACGAACATCGATTACGACTTTATCTCACACTATATCTAGCCATACAGGATGTGTCAAAAATAGTTAATCAAATCATGAACACGATTTTTAGAATTATATATTATAAGTACAGCTTCGAATTTCATAAAATTAGATCAACTGTGAATCAGGATTCATGTTATAAATATTTAAATATCTTGTTATGAAATAAAAGAACCGCAAACCAAAATTTGAAGTTCATTCTCCTAAATTGAATGGATCTCTGCACAAAATGAAATCTCTCAAGAATGGTAAAACAAGGTGGATAAAATTTTATTTGAGGTAGACATAATTTTCTTTGTATAATTCGAATGAGTGAACAAATATATCTAAAAATTCATTCTCTTTGATTTATTTTACTCCTGTATGACCGAAAGTAATTTTATTTGGTTACCTATATGTATGAAAACAATTTTTTTGAAAATGTCAACGTTTGCTTACTGAAGACTATATAAATACACTACCGCTGAAAACTTTTCGACCACCCCATAATCCATTCATTAATTTAAAAACAATAAAAGTCGAAACTGTGTGAAATAAAACAAAAATAATGATGTGCATTATTTTATACGAGAGCATCTTTATATTTTGTGGGTGAGTACGACAAGTTGAAACTTGCAAGTACCAGCTAATTATTCTTTAATTGTGATTCCTCGGTGTTTATGATTGTAGTTTAGTCCCACTTAGCCCTGTGAGACACAGCAAAGTGATTTGTTCCTCTTAGACCGAGACATCTTTTGTGAACTTCGTATACGAATTGTCGTTTTCGCATATTCAGACTTGTAAGTTCGTAAGTATCGACGTACCATGGTCTACAACGTGAAAAAACAAACATCCACCAGGAGCTTTGGTGATAGAAAGCGACCAGCGCGTCCTCGAAAAACCACAACAGTTGAAGATAAACGATTGTATTGATCAGTAAACGTGATCTACCATTCACAAGCCCAAAGATAGCAGCTCAGATGAATGAATCTTGCGATCTGTCTTTGATTGTTTCCCTAATGTAGAAGGGGATTAAGAGGAATTCGCCTTTTTGAAAGAATGGCTGTAAAAAACCACTTTTGCGGGAGTCAAAGTTTGAGGTTTTTTGGTCTAAGGGAAGAGTGTCTGTGCGCAGGTCAAAGGAAGAACAGAAGCTAGATCCTTGTGTTATCCCGACTGTGAAATACGGAAAGATTTTTTATATAACGTAAACTATATCTAACTATAAAAAGCTTGCCACTGTATTAAGTCTTTAAGGTCTCCAGACTGATCTGTAATTGCAACCTCTAATTTCGTTACACGTTTAAAGTTTTGAATTAGCGAAAATATTTATTTATGATGTTTGAGTGATAAGTTAGATACCAAAAATAATCAAAATGTGGATTTATAAACGATGGAAGTTTTGTTCTGACCATTTTGGAACAGTTTCATCTCTACACAAAAATGCCAATAAAGTTTTTTGAAATACTGTTCAACTGCAACATGAACGTTATATTTAATGAGGTTTTTAGGTATATTTTAATTAATCACTCGCTTTTAATTGCCCAGGTCTTTAATGTAATAAATTCTTAGTTTTCATAAAAGCGTTTAACATAAATTTAGTTATAAATGATAAATTTGTTGTTTGCAGTTATTTCGCGGTCATCCATATTTTTTTAAAATTAGCAACAAATGTCTGGAGAATAGATAACATACAAAATTGGGTAACCGAACACTCTGGTTACTACTACTCATCGTCTTCAGACACATAAGATAAACAAAAAATCAATTTTGCCCCTATATATACAGAGAATTTATTTAAGGATTTTCCATAATTTTGATGCAATATTTCTTTAAAAATAAAATGCTACACCAGTGCAAATTTGGCACACCATACTGATAAAATTGTCCATCAGAAAATAAAGAAAAGGCTCTCCAGACTTCATTAGATGTCTTTTGGTCCAGGAGCACATTGTATTGTATTCTATTCCAAAGTCTACCCTTCAAGACAAATATAGAGGCCTCCATGGCGATAAACTTGGTAGGGCATTAGCATTATCAAGTGCTGAAGTTTAAGTAATAGCTGATGCTTTGTTAACTGCACTCAACTTAAAAACACGCTTTACTGACGAAAACATTCAGGAATTTTGTTTAATAACTGAAAAGGTGAAAAGGCTCAAAAAGGATGACTTGTTTTCTAAAACGGAACCCAGAATTATCTAAGCGAAGCTTCTAAAAATATGAGAAGATTGAGGGCAAATCTACGGCCAGAAATAATGATTGACTATTTCAATAATTTGATAGAGACTATACAAACTGTTCCTAGGGAAATTATAACAAACAACAACGAACTAAACGGACTAATGGATTCTTCAAAATTACTGATGTTTGTAGTAGCTCCTGATGGCAATCTTTTGCTTTTATACAGAGGCATAAGTCAGGTCACGCTCTCGAAAAATCTATGTGGTAGGTCTAGTGGGTTCGCACTTCTTTGAAAGTCACGTGACAGGCCAAAGTTATCTGGAAATGCTCGAAGATTTACGTGTGCCAAAAGATTCTGTGGAAGTAGCTAATAGTGTATTCAGTATGAACATGATCAACGGTCCCATAAAATAATTACCCTTTGGATAAACCCCTGACGTTGTAATTAAGGTGTAACCTATATTTTACAAAAAGTAGGTCTATGTTATAGAGACATCACGTGACTGTATGTGTAGTCAAGCGCTTACAAGTTTCTCAAATATTTCGACGACCAGTTATACATATTTATAGAGAGTTTGTATAAAGAATGAACGCTTTTAAACAGTCAATCATAATAAGTTAGATCGAAAGTTTGATCAAAGAATATATTACATCTGTTATTATGATTTACAGACATAGTAAAATTATGGAATACAGTCTGAATTAATAACTAAAATGAACAATATAACTACAAATAATATTAAAATTATCGATTGAACGTTTGCTATTTGAATTTCCTGATATAGATTGGGTATTAGGGAGAGAAGTCACGATTTTATCAATTCATCAAAGATGAAATTACGAAACAAAGAACGCCACCTCCCCTCTTATTCCGAATCACGTTGAAAAAGGAACCAGCAAAAAGCTTTGTATTCTTGCTCAGACTGAGCGAAATATAGTATGCGGGCCAACTCTGAAGATTCTTCAGATTCATTAATTTTATGAAATATACCAACTTAGTAACTGCGTGCTAGAGAATCTAGAACCGCACGGTTGTGAAACTCATCAACTCCAACAATTTTAGATATATATTGGGCTTATTGACCGTTTCCTTGCTTAACTTATCAAGCATGCCATAAATGTTCACGATTTTTCTAATTGAACGGTTTTTCTTGTTTCGAAGCCTTAGATTTCTTCCAAAATAGACTAGAGTTGATGGTGGACGCTTAGGTTATTTATTTTGCTACACCTAATAAGGATTCTTCGGTACATAGACTCCAATAAAGTCACCAATTGTGTCTTATTGATTTCAAAAGGGTTCTTCCCTGCATTTCAAATTGTTTTCAAATAATAGTGTATCGCCATCACTCCTCTCACTTTTTCTGATGATTTTGATTCGTCCATATAATAGGTTGTGACCGTCTGTATTTGTACAACACCCTTCTAGTTTGACCTGTCTGGTATAATTAGTTTGAAAGGGCTGTTACCTTCCTAGTACGCTTTCAGCACCTTGAGTCCCATGGCCTACACTATACTCAGACAGGAAAATTTATATTTATGAAGTAGATGAACAAAAAGGCGTTCGTACTCGAAAGAAAACACGAATTATCTCGCTACTACAAGATATTCACCAGGAAGATCCTTACGAAGTCAAACTCGCCACGAAAACCAAGAGGAAATCTACTCAAGGCCCAGTGTATGGACAATAATTATCTATTGTCCTCTTATTATAATTGAAGGAACGATAGTTAGCAAGAAACTTAATCCCCAGTGGATGCAACCGACAGAAAACTTAACACCAATCAACCCAACTAGAGTTCAACTTCCTCGTTAGCCCCCGAAGTTGAATTTTCGAAGGGGGGAATTATCTCGCCACTTTACCTCCATTTAAGATCTGTTAACCATAAATTAAGTTATACAATATGTCTCTTATTCTATGCTCAATTAATGTATCGTCTCGAATATTAATGTGATTGTGAAAAATCATAATCTACCTACTCACTATTGTATTCGTTTTGTATTGTAAAATTTATTGTAGACTCACCGTCCTCAATGTCTTCATAAGCGGTTCCGCATGTCCCTTAGACACTTGAAGTTCCATCAACTTACCAAAATACTTATTTACTCATGTATAATTTTAAGATCCAACGAGAACAGTAGTCAGATTATTGAAACCACTTTATTTATTTATATTTTATGTTAATAAATAGTTTTCCAAAGCTGTGAATTAAGTTATTTAACTCACAAAGGAAAATTAACAGGGAGAAACTACTTGAAAGATCATCCATAAAATGAATACCCCTACGACCTTCTAGATTACCACCTTTAACAATCTCACAACAGATTTTCTCTATTTTCAATATATTTGATTAATAATGTCCAGTATAGTTTTCTATTCAAGCCCTATTGGTATGATAATCACCAACCTTCTGTAAAGTAAACTTGACTTATTACAATAAAAGACGTTTCAATAACAGTTGAGTGGTTGGATTTTCATTTGCTCTTGCTCATGGACTAATTCATCGAGAAACACATAGACGAAGGGTGTAGAGGGAAGGGAGTTGCACCTGTCAGTCAGTCAATCACTTGAACCCTCCCCGTCAGGGCAGTTGTATCGATTTGTCAGTCTGAGTTTGAGTTGAAGGCACCGTCGTCGTCGTCGTCGTTCTTGCCGACCGACAAAAGGTCTGCCTGCAGTCACTGCAGATTTCAGACATCTCTATTTTAGTAATACTGGATCTGGAACGATTCTACGATATTTTGATGGAGGGATTGAGTAAAAATTAAGGTTATTTTAAAAATTATAGTAGTTTCTTCAATTATTTTATTTCAAAAATATAGTTTATGACTTCGTATTCATTAAAATTCTCACAGAAAATTGATTGTATCAAACATATCATGGAAACAGCTCTTGAATATGAAATGGAAATTGTTGATAAACTTTCAACAAGCAATTCGCTCAATTGGAAGAGGTGAATAAATAATTTGAATTAAAAAACAGGGGACATGAAGTAGGATGATGAGTTTGTACAACGCTGCCCAATTAAGACCTAGAGCTTGTACACAAGAAAAAAATTAAGAATAATAGAGCGCTGAATATTAGCATAATACGCAGATAATATAGTAGTAATATAATAGATTCTTAAGCTAATTCTACTGTGGATGATAATAGAAGGTGAAGAAAAAAGATTACAAATAAAAATGATGAGAGTTCGAAAATAGGTGAAAACAGAATGATGAAAATAGTTGAAATATTTGAAGGTACTAATGAGCGCAGTAAAAAAAGCAAAGTTTTGAAATAGATTGATAAAGAATAGCAGATAATAAAGGGAGTATAAGGATTACAGAATTTGATATGGAGCATACATGAAGACATAAAAATAGAAACGAGGGTGATGAGAATAATTCTAGGTCCAATAAAAGTTGACAACAATGAATACAGACTACGTATGTCCTGCGGAATACTGACAGAAATGATTAAGATGAAGTGGATATAAGAAATAAAATGTCAAGGAAGATCAAGATCTTATTGGCTAAAAAAAGTTGAGGAGTATTTGAAAATTCTATTAATCCTTGGATAGGAAATAAAAACTGAAGATGAGACTCTGTGGAGAATATTCAACAATGAAATTTTGGAATGATGGAGCGGAATCCACCTGAAAAATAAGGTGATTTGCCACTAAGATCAAGATCAACTGAAGGGATAGATAGAGCAAATACAATTTTTTTAAATGCCTAAATTATTGAAGTTGTTGAGTAATAGGATGATATGAATTAAAATTTGATTAATTTGAAAATCAAGTTGGTTTGTTATAATTTTTCAGCTAAATTTTGTCAATGGATTGAATTTCTATATGATAAAGTATTTAGCTTATAAAAGGAGCTTTAAAAAGGTCATTCTATCTCTAAACCTATAAATAAGTGAACAGTCAAAGTTAGCCTGAAGTTTGCAACGAAAATTCTTTTATGTTATTTTACGAAAAAATGCTTGGAGTGGTGGAGTAGTCAAAGTTGAGTACCTATATATGAAAAGAAACAGACATCAGGGCAATTTCACAGAAAGAATCGAATACAATCCCGTTTTTACTAAAACTTCTAAAGATTCATCGAAAAAACTCGCAGACAAGGCTGACAAGGAATGAAAGCAATTTAAATGAGTGTCCCGCAAGAATATTTTAAAAAAATATGGAAAAACGTGAAAATTTGCATGTTCTTAGTCCGAATTCGAACGGAAATGAGCAGTTTTCGAAAGGATAGTATGAAATTAAACTAAAATCTCGGTTAAAAGACCGCCTTCAAAATGGGAATAGACACCAAAAACCCCAAATGATTCTACAGTAACGTCAGTATAAATTTTTTCTAAAAATGGGAAATTATCACTTATTAATTTTGCAGTTAGATCTTCTTCTTTTTCTGCTATCTATTAATGGATGCTCACGATTATTTCTGACCATTTTATATTGACTCTGTTGGTATGAATTAATTCTTCTGTGGTTCTTATCTCTGTCCAATTTTTAATATTGTGGAGCCACGACATCCTCTTGTGAATCTTATTCTGGGGTTGAGGTCAATGACAGAGTTAGTAAACACTTTTTGAATTCCGTGAATGAGCCGCTTGTTTTCTCTATTCTGCACTTGATCTCTATGTCTGATAACCAGTCTTCAAAAACCAAATTCCCAGATTGTAAGATAGTTTTACATTATAGAACTAATTTATCTAATTTGCGGGTGATTATTAGAAATTTTGTCTTTTTTATGTTGATTTTTATTTTCATAAGTCAACTGTGTACTTCAATTTCGTCTAGGAGCTTTTGGAAGTCATTCATGTTATCAGCTATCAGGACTTTGTCATCGGCAAATCGTATATTGTGCCATTTACTTTGATATCTAATTGTTAACTCTTGAAGGCTTCATGAAAGTTGTTTTCCCAATAAAGGTTAAACAGGAGTAAGGAGAGGATACATTCTTTCCTAACACCTCCTTTTCTGGGCCTTTGAAAGTTCGTTATCAACTGCAGCTGATTGGTTCCAATACAAGTTTATAATACAACGTATATCTTAAGATAGATCAAGTCGCCTCAGTATTTGAAAGAGTTTGTGGTGTTGCACTCTGTCAAAAGCATTTTCGTTATGTATAAAATACATCACTACATCTTTCCTCTTATCGTAGCAGTTTGTAATGAATAATTTTCAGATATATTTTCAGATTATGACTCATCAAGTTGATTAATCTGTGTTCTACGCATCTTATTACGCTGTATATATATATATATAATATTTTCGAAAAATTCTCGTAGTTGTTATAGGAAACTGTCATTATTAGGGCATCTAATTGGCATAACCGTTTACATTATTCAGTTCGGTAACTATCCCCCTTTTCGAGAAATACCAGATTTGCTTTTAATGATTGATAATTATTTTGAAACACCCCGTTTTTCGAATTCCAACATACCAATAATCTAAATAAATAAAAAATGATGTTATTCATAAGTTTACTAACGATAGGCGTCTCGATATATTCCATTACCAATTCTGCTTTAATATTAATTCGTGAATTTTACAAAGTCTTTTTCATGCGTTCGTAAACTTGTTCTGAATGTGAAAAGTAACCATCTTGTCATTTGAACTGGATGTAAACAAATGAATTTGTCGCGATTGCGAAAAGTAAAACCAGAAAAAGTATCACAACAACTTCTGATAATTTAGGCTTAAAAGAACATTTTTGAACCGTGCGCCACGTGCTAAGTGTATTATAATGTTAATGTACCAAGTTTTGCTGTTGGCTGGCTGGCGTATCCGCCGTTTTGTTTCGGTCGGAGGCTGCTTCATATGCCTGCAAACGACGTCGTTAATTCTTGTTTTCATGGGATTAACTGAAAATTAGATGGCGTAAGTTTGTCTGAAAATGAAAAGAATACATCGTTTCGTGGTGTATTATTCGAAAAGTGAGCTCGTTGTCGAGCTCACATCTAGTCAGGCAGTCTAATATTAACACTATATATGGCAGAATCACGACCGACTAATGAAGCGTAAATATTAACACAAAGAACGAATATACCGCCTTTATTATACTAACTGTACTCTAGGTACTTCCTAAATATTTTACTTTTAGTTGGTGCTTTGCTATGATGAGAAATTTTACGCTGACACTTTTCATTATCTTTTATTTTACCCACTATAGTTTCCACTAATTCCAACTATAAATTATTTTATATAAACAAATATATGGATTTTGTTCCATTATGAGTTTACTTAAAATTTTCATTTAAAAAGAAAGTAACTTATACTAACGGATATTTACGTTGTTGTCATATCTTTCGCTTTAATGTAAAATGAAGTTTTTTGTTAAAAAATTATTAAATTTTTGTTTGCTTTTGAATGTTTTTAAATTCTACAGCGTTTATGTCAATACACAGTAGTTACAACGTGGTTCAATGGTTAGTGCACGTGAATAATTGTATGAATTATTTTTTCAATAAAGGACACTTAATACCTGGGGACTTTCACATTATAACTATCTAGTTGATTACCTGAGAAAACTTAGAAAAGCGGAAAGGTAGAAAAATAGCTAAAACTTTGTACAACTGCTCAGTTTTAAACTAGACTTGATCTCGAACGATCTTTGGAATACTTTATGACGACTCTGTGCATTTTTTTGTTTATTAATATCTACAAAATTTTTAAATATAATAAAAAATTCCTCGCCACCTTTGTATACTAAGATATAATCGGATTGATGATGTAAAGACACATGACGAATTAATAAAATGCGATAATTGAAGGTAGAGCTATGCTTGCATCAAATTAAGAACCATCTAAATATATTTAAATTATAATAAATTTCACAATTTCGTTTCTAAAGGCGAGTATCTATGGAAAACTAAAATCAGCATCTACATCAAGTGGATTTACTTATGAGGGACATTATTGTTGGTATCATTGGGTCTATAAAAAAGGAAAAACATCCCAAAAATTTAGTTCGTAATTAGCATTTAAAGGCACTTACAAGGAAGACTCGCACTACAGCTCAGGATTTGGTTCTGTTTGGACATAAAATATCCCCATCCCCTTGCAGCTTCCAAAAAACTTGGAGTCTACTCTTTAAGACCGAAAAGCTATATACTTCGCATCAGTTTCTAATCTTTTACAAGATTTACCTTTTGTGCATGCTTTTTACATAAAAAATATTCAAAATCAAATACAATATGTGACACCTGTTTTCAAGAATAAATTCAATGTAATCAATGTAAAAATACTTTATATATCTTATGTAATAGATGAATATCGAATGAATAGTGCCTCTTGTGTTAATCCTGTAGCTATATATCTTGAAATTATTAATACCATGGTACTAAACGTACATTGTAGATTCTGCAAGAGCTTTTTGTTTCGATAATTACTCCTTCATTGACTATTACCTTACAAAAATATTTAGAAAAAATATATTCACTTTTTTGGGATAGAGGTGAAAAAGCAGTTTTTGTATGGGTTTTCACATTCTGCTAACGAGTTGCTGAGCTATTAAAAGCCTTTACAGCAAATCTAGAGTTACTTAAAAAGAAGCCAGATTATAAAAACAATACAAAGACTTTCTGGGGAATTGTACCCGGTGGATTCGCCAAATTTTAGATTGTATCATCATAATCGAACAGGATCGATTTCACGGTCTATGCCAGTGGACGAGTTCGTAACAATGTCAAAATCATTAACAATAGAAGGTTTTATACAACGAGTTGATACAAAAATAGAGACTGTTTGTTGTAAAGCAATAAAAGATACTTGATAATCTTAAAAGTACGAAATCTGTCATACTAATGGACAGTATTTCATTAACATTCACATTTGAACTTATTTTCTTATTACGCCATTGTCCACTTGCACCTACCCAAACACAGGATAATATATCATTCAATGAGTAATAGTTTAAACGTCTGCATTTGATATGTTATTATAATAGATGATACGTCTGAAGGCGGCTACTGTCATCTCAACCACCAGCGACGACCTCGTCCGTCGTTCATTATTCGAAAACAATTCAGTGTTGCCGGTAACACAATCAACGTCATCCACGATGAATCCATCATCACGCGAACCTTGTCTATTGTTTCATTTACACATATGTTGAATAGAAATTAATATTCTCTAATACCAGCTGGTTTATCATCATTCTTAACGTATATATCAAAAGATAAAATGTCACAACAACTTAAATATATATCAATTTGTGTTTTAAAAAATAGGATTTTCTTTTAGTATAATTATAAATCAATCAAGCTTTGGTTATGTATGGTGTAAATTATGTCTTCATCTTCCTAATTATTGTATTTAGTATTTCAAATAGAAATGATTGATTTTGATATCTATATTGACATTTTCTGTATAATTCAAGATATTGCTGATGGAAATTTTACTCGGGACAACCTGTGTATTGAATATATTTGTCTCCAAAACACCGGGCTAATTAAACCTAATACAACTTTTCCCGTAAACATTAAATATGATGCAGAACAATCGTAAATATGACGAAAGTGTAATATCTGTGAGAAGATGAGTTGATATTAGCATTTATTCAAATGTCTGGAGTTAAGATATTAGTTGGGACCTACAGTTTTGAAGGATTAAAGTGGAGGTTAGAACCAGTGGAGTTACCAATTTATGATAGCGTATAATATGAAATTCACGATCAGAGTTATTAGAAAATGTTTATTATTGACAAAACTGACAACAGCTTAATCTATCATTGTATTCTACGTTTAGTAAAGGTAATTTTTTACCATTCCACAATACAGTTGCAAATTATCTCATTATCTCTTAATCATCCGCGATATGCGTCATGTTATTTCAAACTTCTTGTTTCATGTTTTCAATACAACATGGACAATCACAAAAAGACGATTTAGCATTAGTTGTCCTTTTTATCACGTTTTTATTAGTTTCACCTGTATGTTTATAACTTACTTTTTGGCCTCGATTTTGTCCTACTTTGAGCGATCAAATTAAACTTAAACTTAACCCACTTGACACAGTCTGACGAAAATGTAATAAATCGATTAAAATATCTCATTAACCTGATTTACTTCGCAAGGATTTATAAATCCAAATTCATAAAACCATCAACACATGCAGATATTGAACAAGGGTTTAAAATAGCAAATTGAACAAAAAAACAAAAAATAAAACACAATTTGAAAGCACTGAGAAGCACGTTTTCAGAATTAATTAACGAGTGATTTTTGGCAACACTGTTTTTGACAGATCACGCGTGAATCGTGTCTTGTGTCATTGTCAAACTTGTTCAGTTTGGTCTATAATTTAATCATGAACAACACTTTCAAACTATTGAATTTTAATATCAAAATTCATGCTCAGTTGAAAGAGTGCATCGCGCACTTCTTCCAATTTATGGGCAGTTTGATAGGTCTACTGAGGGAACTATTCGAAAGCTTATGACTAAATTTCGAACCCAGTTCACACTATTGAACATTAAACCACTAACACGCAAACGTATAGTGAGAACCGAAGAAAATATTGCGGCTGTATCCGCCAGTGTTACTGATGAAAATTTTGCCAAAGGATCTGGGTGTAAAACCTTATAAGATACGGCTGGCCAAGTATTGAAGCCACACGATCTCCCACAACGTCTAATATCTGGTTGAATTATTGATACATCAACAAGAAAAATTGCCGCATCTGGAGTGGAGACCAGTCAGAAGCATTGCAAGAGCTACCAATGCATCCCGTAAAAGTCACTGTTTGGTGTGGATTATGGGCCGGTGGCATGATCTTCAAAAGCGACGAAGGCCGGAACGTTCTTGTGAATGGCGAGCGCTACCGTGTGTATATTGACGATTTTTTCCCAAAATGGAAGAATTGGAGATACCCGACATATGGTTGCAATAAGACGGTGCCACATACCACACGGCACGCGAAACAATAGCCAAATTGAGAGCCGCCTTCAATGAAAAATTCATCTCACGTTTGGGGCCCGTCAATTAGCCGCCTAGAGGGTGTGATTTAACGCATTTGGACTATTTCTTGTGGGGACATGTTAAGAATAATGTCTACAGGGATAAACCAGCAACGATTGATGCACTAAAAGCCAATATTGTAGCATTTATTAGTGAAGTACCGGCCGATATGGTGGAGAGAGTGTGCCTAAATTGGACCTTGCACATTGGCTATCTAAAGCGGAGCCGCGGCCAACATTTGCATAAAATCATCTTTAAAAATTTAATTATACTGATTATTCTGTCGATTCCAATAAATATTTCCTCAATGTTTCCAAATTTTTTGAAGATTTCTTCAAAATCAAATACTATACCTCTTGAAAAATTACTGATTATAATAAAAAGTGGAAAAAATACTAAAAAACACCCAAAAAGTAAATACTAATCCTTGGCAATAATGTTACTATTATAAAAGCGTGAGATACTTTCTATGACATTTTTTATAATAGTTTCAAGTTTTTTAAGAGTTTTATTCATTTTGACATTTAACTATGGCTCGGGAGCTTTAACGATTATACCTGTGTGTCTTCTAATTTATTTCAGGTCTTCGTTACATATTATTCATTCAATTTTGTGCCATACTTTTTCCATCCATCAGATGAGCTTCAAGATTTTTTGTTGGTCCAGCTACAGATAAATTTCAGCTCAACACAAAAAAAACGTGAATTATTTTTCATCAAAAATTTGAAACTTCTTTACATTTTTTGAGTGAATAGGTTTCATTCTAATGCGAGATAAGTGATGAGTAGGGGGGTGTTTGTTATAGTCGTCCTTTGAGGGTTGAATTAAGCAAAATTGTTTTCTATTTGGATTGTACTAATAACAACATTCAATATTTATTCTGTACCTCGTATAGTACATATTCAACTTTTTATATCAAACTGAACATTGCATTCCAATCATAAATCAGCATTACATTTCTCACACATTGACGAAACAACACTTTTAAATCCATCATTCGCACACCTTCGTCTTCGTCGTCTTCGTCGTCTTCGTCGTCTTCGTCGTCTTCGTCGTCTTCGTCGCCTTTGTCGCCTTTGTCGTCTTCGTCGTCTTCGTCGTCTTCGTCGTCTTTGTCGTCTTTGTCGTCTTCCAAAACTGGGATAACTTATTTGACGACAGAGCTGTTCAGCGATATGTTTTGACGATTCCAATTTAGTCATTTTCTATTCTATCTTTCTATTTTGCTTCGAAATGTTCCACGATGCATCATCTTTATTTGTTTATGTGATGGTAACTTATAGCCTTGTGGAATTCGATTTTTCCCAATGGTTCCAGTTCTCGAATACCACCTTTCTTTCAAATGCTTGAGATTTTCCAGAAATCTTCTCATTTTTAGGGTTGGGTCCTGGTGTATTTGCCCCTGATAAACTTTAATTATCAAGTACCCGAAGGAGGTATATGGACATAACCAAACTTTACCTCTTTACCACGAAAAGCGATTCTTGAGAATATTTATGAGTGGACGAAGTTTGAATAATCTATAATTATTGTCAAGTTAGGTATTATCAGCAGCGTGAAAGCTTTTCGTAATGATCTATCCGCTTCCGCGCTGTTGAGTATTCTAAGAAATCGTATGTAATAACTCTAATACGTACTACGTTAGACAAAACTGCGTCAGCTTCATCCACTAATAGTCCAGATCCTTGGCACATTAATTGAGCAAAGTGAAAAGGCTTCAAAACTGGACTTATGTATAAAATGTATTGGGAGAGATGGATGCTATTTTTTCACACCCTTCCAGAGCACAAAAAATAATCACCACATTTTTCCTGGGTAGGAAAATCCAATAAACTGAAGATGCAGACCTTTCTGCAATGGAAAACATTGGAAATAATACTCAAGTATACCCACAATGAAAGTTGTAGGGACTTAGAACTTGGTTGATGTGACTTATACATCACTTTAATTCTTGGTGGTATTAAGACGATTTGGATGGATGTTTTTGGTTTTTTGATTTGTGGAATGGAAAGCAATAGATTTGTCCTCTAGTGTCAGCTATAAATGGCCTTGATTTTTTATGAAAATTACGGAACTAAAATAGTAAAAGACAATTTAGTGATAAAGGTTGTTTCCTCGATCCGACATTCTCCTACGCCTTTGGTTTCAAAGACAGAGAAGCTCGGATGAAATGGTATTAGAAGTGGTATTAGATAAGTCCCGGTTGACGCTTTCTGAGTAGGTAATTCTCACGCCCCCTTTGATCCCCCATCTCCAGGTTAAGGTGAAGGAACACGGAGAAACTATCCTTTAATTCGTTGAGGATTCAAAGTCGCGTGATGTTTGCAAACTTGAGATGTCAGGATGCAAATTTTGGTGGGATGTTACGGAATTGTAAGGACGTTGCTTTACGAATTGCTCGAGTATTGTTACATCTCACTCCCGTTTCACAAAACATTTATCGTAATAAATTGTTTGTTGCAAAAAATTTAGCATGCAAAAAGTACTTCAAAATATTAATTTCAAGGACATATATATTGAGACTTCTCTGGAATCTTAGAATGATCAGAATTTGTTTTAAATTGTATCAATTGCTCCAAGTAGACGCCTTTAAATGCCCTAGTAGTATTAGTGATTCATTCATCACGGTAATCGAAGAAAACGATAAACTCCTTAATATTCTACCGCCTCTGACGTGGTTATCTTGGTTTCAACTGATTTTTGGAGTGCAATTTAGCATCTTCCAGTCTAGTACTGACAATATCCAAAATGTATTAAGTTCATCCACAACAGATGTTGAGGGCCTGTTGTCTCTAGAATGCCAATAGGACCATTTTAAAAACCATTTTATCAAATTATCTGATGAAATGACCTCATTCATACCCAAAACATTATCCAAAATATATTGAGTTGATCCATAAGAGATGTTGGAAGCCTGATATTCCTAGAATGCCGATAGGACCATTTTAGAACACCATGTTCTAAAATTTTCTGATGAAATGACATCATTCATACCCAAAACAGTATCTAAAATATACTAAGTTAATTCACCAGAGATATTGAGACCCTGTCATATTTTTTTAATTAACTATTTTATGTCAAATTGGATCAAACCATGTATTAACAAGCTACAGCGGATACTGTTTCTTTTCCCTCAAATCTTCTCTATGAAAGACATCTGTGTCATTCTATTGCCTTTTTCTATGGTTTCCCAAGTGTTCCCAAATCTAAAATGTACGGGATCTTCTTCTTTCTCTTCTTTTAGGTTGTACTCACTGGATTGTATTCTTTGTGCTGTTTTTACACATCCTCATGAGATATACGAATAATTTGATTTCATATTTTTATTTATTATTCGTTCCAAAATAACATTGAATCTTTGAATCCGTAGTTAATTTTTTTCTTGCACACGATTTTAGAGTTTGATTCATATAGCTTGTTAGCATATATTAAAGGACTTATAAATTTTAAGCAAGGAACATTTGGTCATCTGCAAAGATATGGGTAAGCAGTACAGCTTCATTTATGGGAATACCCATTCAAATCCGGAAGGTTTACCTCTGCATATACTATATACTTGAATGCTAAATAAGCTTCCTGATTCACTGAGAGCAATTGCAGCAGAATAAATACGTGTTCTTACCAGTGTGTCTCAACTGGATATAAGATTCAATTTTGGTTTATAAATCTTACTAGTTATTTTACCATTCTCAGAAATATATAAAAAACAATTTAATTTCATCAGCACTCCTCATTCTAAATCAATTTATAAATACAATACAATACAACAATACCCTCCATAATACACGTTTCTACCCGCCACCGGTACAATTTTCGTCTCGCTCTTTCGCCTCTAATCGATAGCGATGCAGCTGTCCGCAGTGACGTCATCTCGTCATCATAGGAGAGACCTCTCAAGATGACGGTTGAGTGAACGGCGATCGTCAGTTGTCACTCGGTGCATCTCGTCAAAGTAGGCGAAACAGGGCGCGAGTAACAGGAGAACAGAAACTAGAGAGGCACCGTAGGAACTGATGGCGAAGGGTTGATCGCACAGTTGAGGTTTTGGGGGTGAAACAGAAATTTATTTTAATTGATGAATAGTGTTATAAAGAAATTCGTCGTAATTTTATAGATTGTTTTTAGAATTGAAATAAAATTGAAATAAAATTGAATGAAAGTTATAATTCTACTATGATTAGACATTAATATTGGACGTGGTTAATTAAAACGTTATATGTTATAGTTATACGAGAAAACCCTAAATTGATATTATGATAACAATTGGATGATTTATATTTCATAAGAAACAATTGCAAAAAGAAACTTTTCAGACTTTTATTAATTATATTTTCAATTTCTCTCATTTTTCTGATGTCAACTTTAAAAATTTCACATAAATCTAACATATAGTTTTATTACTAATATCGATGATGGGTGGATGAGAAATCGAGAAAAAGTTATGTAAATACTATGCTGAAAATGTTCCCTCTTATGGAAGGGTTTGTAAGTGGTTCTATGCTTTTGAAATTAAATATTTCAACTGACGGATTATGCAAAGTTTTGCTTTGAAGGTAACATATGAAAAAACAAGGTGCGATTTTTTAATGTTGATAGAGAAAATTTTACATCTTAAAAATTAATTTTCTCACTCATGAATGCACCAAATTAGAAAAACTTTTTATTGCTAAAAAGAGGAATGAAATGCCTTTTCAACATACCACATAATCCTTCAACTTATTTAAAATTTTCTAGCGAGTTTTACGTATTGAACACCTAAATTATCTCGGAACGATTTTTATAAAATTTTGTGCGCAAGGGTCTTGTGATACGGACGGTATTATAGAGGTATCTAAATTGTTGTCAGGTCTTTCCTTTCTCTGGAAAAATAATGAACTTTACCACTTCAATCTATTTAAATCTTTTACCGAATCTTCTTCTTATTCTTCTTCCTACTCCATTTTAGGCAGATTACCTGTTCATTCTTCGCAGCATGCCTATTGCATCAATTGATGGTAAGATTATCACTTCATCTTTTTCGTGGCTTTCCTATACTTCTTCTTCAGACCAGTGGTGAGTTGTCTCGCGCTATCCTTACTATTCTTTCCTCGCTTATTTTACTTATTCGCGCTTTCTGCTCAGTACCCATTCGTTAATATTTTTGTTTTTACTGTGTCAGGCCTAGTTTCTGTTGTGTACGTCATTATGGGTCTGATTACAGTTTTCTAGGTTCTTGATTTGGCCAAAATACTTGTATTTGTTTTTCCATATAGTGAGGTTCAGACATCCGGCTGCTTTTGCTGCTTTTATTGGTTGCTGCCTTACTTCTGTCTCAATATAGTCCGGATAGTTCTATACCCAGATATTTGAATTTCATTTCTTGCTGGATTCTTTTGTCGTCTACGACCAGCTTGCATCTAAGATGTATTTGTGATGTTGTTAGGCTTTTTGTTTTGGAGGCAGGAACCATCATATTTAGAGATTTTGCTGTGCAATTAAAACGATATAGCAGCCTTTGGAGGTCGTCTTCGTTCTGCAACCAGCACAACATCGTCAGCATAGCACAGGATTGTAATATTGCGGTCACCCATTTTGTATCCGTTCAATCTGCGTACTTGCTCTATTTATTTCAACCATAATTATGTTGAAAAGGTGCGGACTCAGTGAGTCCCCTGTCGTATTCCTCTTTTCACAAAGATTGGTTCGGTGAGCTCTCCGTAGAGTGCAAAGAACAACTTATCATGGACTCTGATACTTCGGTAAGAAGAGAGAGATCACCGGAATATACACACTGCTTTCGTGGATTATAAGAAAGCGTTTGATAGTGTACCTCATTCCTGGCTTGTGGAGGTCTTGCATATTTACAGAGTTCACTCAACTATTGTGAGCTTTCTCTCAACACTCAACAATGATGCAGAAATGGCGAACGAACCTACATCTTTAAATTGGTCCAGATTCCCTCTGTACTGAAGAAGTGCCCATTTGTAGGGGACTACCAGAGTCCGTTGTGGTTCTGCCTAGCAATGATACAAAGTGCGGATTCAACGTTAAAGCAAACGGAGGCACCAACTGTAGCATCTCCCATCTTTTTTATATGGACGATATCAAGCTATACGCAGCAAATAAGCGTAAAATCAATCACCTTCTCCATATAACACATCGATTCTCCACCGATATACATATTGAGTTTGGACAGTCTAAGTGCAAGAGAAAGGTATTATCATGAACGGAGATGTGCAGCTTCCCAACGGAGATATCATACAGGCGATGGAAAACGGGGAAACCTACAAATACCTAGAATTTCAACAGGCTAAGTTGCTGAACCACAAGCAGGTAAAAGCTAGAATCCAAGATCAATACACCAAAAAAGCGAAGTCACTTATGAAATTCAAATTAAATGCAGGCAACTTAGTCCAAGCAATCAACACCTATGCCATACCTGTTTTAACGTGTTCTTTTGGAATACTGATGTGGACGAAAACAGAGCTAGAGGGTATTCAGAGGTTGATACGAACAGTGATGACAAAAACAACAACCACCACCGGAAGTCATCCACTATTAGAGCAACATTACCCTGAAAGGAGGGTGGAAGAGGCTTAATTGACCTTCTTAACCTGTTCTCGACAGTTAATGAAACTACGTGATTTCTTTCATACTAAATCACAAGGCTCAACTCTGCACCGGATTATATCCAAAGCGGATAAGGATTATTCACCCCTCAACCTCGCATCGCCATAATCTGATTAAAATATAGTATTGGACACCGAGAAGCTGGAGCAGTGATCATGAAAGGCACTGCACGGTAGACATCACATCATCATGACCTCAACAGATGGCTTACTAGCGGCAATCTCTTTCCAGATACCCAAAGCTTCATGATGGCTATCCAGGATCAAGTTATTAACACGAATAATGACAAGAAAATTATTATTAAGGATCCGAACACTCAATCTGACAAATACAGATTGAGTTTGTGCCAACAAACATCAGAGAACATCCAACATATAATATCTGCTTGTAGTGTGTTAACTAATATCGACTATCTACACCTGCATAACCAAGTGTGTAACATCATCCACCAGAAACTGGCCAACAAGCTCAGTCTTCTCAATACATATACACCGTATTACAAGTACCAGCCGTACGAAAATGACAATTTTAGACTCTGCTACGATAGGTCCATTATCACTGATAGACAAGTGACGAATATCAGACCTGATATCGTGGTGGTTGATAGAAGAGTCCTTCTTGTGGATGTAGTTATACCGAACACTCATAATGTTCTCAACAAACACCAGGAGAAGCTGGCCAAATAAGTGGATTTCGCAATTGAGATTAAACAGATGTGGCACGGCGAAAATGTAGAAATCGTCCCAGTTATTATGTCAGCAACTGGCGTCGTACCTAAGACCCTACACGATAGCATCGCCAAACTGGGATTACCAAAAAACACCTTCGCCGACATCCAGAAGGCTGCAATACTGAATACTTGCCACTCGAATAATAAGGTGTAGCTCTGAATGGTCTGAAAATTTCAATGAAAATTCAAAATTTTTGTTATTTGTCATTAAGAAATTGTTATAATCTTCAAACTAGTTTTCATATTTTTGTATATTTTTTTAAATAAAAACAATTATTCTTATTGAAAAACAAATGTAATGTTAAGATTTCATTATTTCTGTTGAAATCAATGAGTTTTCTGCTTGTTTGATGAAAGAAATTTGGAAATTTGGAAATATTTGAAAATAACTATTTCTACGCAAGAACTTACACTTACTTTTTATGCTAGTTTTTCAGTTGAGTTATCAATTTTTGTTCAATTTTATTTGCTAAAATACTCATTATTCATTATAAACATTGCTCTATATGAGCAAATTCCGACATTATTCAATTGGACAAAGGACATTATATTCTTACAAAATCCACTACTTTATTCTCTGTACAAGATATATTATCACCATTTCAACAAAAGTTTTATGCTGTAGATCATTAATTTTTCAAGAAAATTTAGAAAAGCCAACAAATCGACATTTTTATGATTCATTACGATAGAAAAATTATATATGTCGCCATCTCTACAGACTATAAATTATTAACTTAACATTTTCGCCAGTTAACTCTTTTGCTTCGTCTATAGCAGATATTTTAATGTCGCTCTATTAGATCGGTTTTATTGCCTCAAAAATATATAAAACCAGCGGCGTACAACACGTTGTTTATTGATTCATAATTTCATCCTTTTCTTAAATCTGTTTCGTTCTTTGGTGTAAACAAATCTGCAATCCTGCGATATAATTGAACAATTGATTGAATTTACATCACCACCATTAAAGGTTCAAGGTACTTTAACTATATCCTCCGACAGGTGTCAATAACGAAGCAGATTTATAATTTCTGTATAAGGTGGCCCTCCTAGACAATCAATTTTATTGCGCAATATTACGAATTGTGCAATATTATTGACCGTTTAGGGTTAATTTTGGAGATTGCATAATGATTGAACAAAAGTTTGAGTGAGTTTAATTTTTATTGCACCATATTCTTCCATTGCATTGTGCAAGGTCCTATTGCGTAATATTTTTTAGTCTGTGTTTCGTCTTGTCGAGGAGTATACGTGCGCGTGCATAATGGCGGAAAGTTAAGAAAAGAGAGTTTATGGTCCAATGTATCCAATTGAATAGAGAATTGCCATCTTTGTGGTATGTCAAGAGTAAGGAATATTATGACAGTGATAAAAAAAGTGATGCTTATGAAACATTGTTGTCTAAATACAAAGAGATGTTTCCACGGGCAAGCAAAGATGATGTGAAGATAAAATGCACTTCTTTGAAAACTAACCACCGAAAGGAGGTTAAGAAATATCTCCGGTCGATGAAATCCGGATCTAGTATAGACGACCAACCTACTTAGTCCACTATACGTAGTTCTGTAGGAAGGAGTGATCGGTCTAATGTGGACAATAATTATACACACAAAAAAGTTTAATTTATTTTATCTAAATAATTAAAAAATTGTATGTTTTACGAGACTATTTCTCTTGCTAAGGAACTGCACCTTCGTTGTTACAAAATGCATTGTATTCGACCCGTTTTTGCTTCCCGATATTCAGCGAATTCTTTTTATTTATATTTTGCAATGGTCTCAACTGGAATACTCATTTTTTCTTTATCACGATCACAATCATGCTGTTTATACCATGATAAGCATTATTCTGTTATTGTCGTCCATGAGTTCTTGGCCTCATATAGTAAATAGAGTGTATTCGCAAAAATCTTTATGCACGCACCAATGACAAGATTCAACTAGCTGTTACGATCCATTTTATTATAGTAGATTTCGAACAAACGAAACAAAACAAAATAATAAAAATGTATAAAATCATAACAAGACCAGAGAGAAAGAAGAAATTAAGAGAACCGAAAGAAAGATAATGAGAACTATAACACAGGCTCAAACATAATACAGGAAGTAGAAGCAAAGAGTAAAGAAAAACGAAGAAATAGAGAGAAAACTGGTGAAGGAGAATATAGTGAGATACATAAAAGCACAAAGGCTTAACTGGGCTGGGCACATAATGAGAAGAAAACTAATTGAAATGATCAAAAGAATAACGCAATGGATTTCACTGTGGCCAAGGAGAAGGGGCAAGCCGAGAAAAACTTGGAGGAAGGAAATAAAGGAGGACATAAGCGCACTCAATATAGAAAACTGGAGAGCAAAGTGCTGAAACCGAAAAGAATGGAAAATAATAACAAAAGCAGCCGAAATAAACGATAAACTATAAAGAAAACAAAAATTAGAAAACGAGGAGTAATCCATCTAAAAAAAAAAAGGATTAAAAGCGCCAAAAGCGATAGCCATAATCCACATGGGATTGAAAGGCTTGATGATGATGATGATGACATCTCGAACGAGCACTCAGTCAAAAAAGGTGCGTCAAAATCAGTAGAAGTATGCGTTTGCTTCATGACAATGAGAATTCTTTGTAACAGTTTATTCAAATACAAAATAGTTATTTATGCAACTAGTGAGTAAAGTAATACTTTTTTCACGAGTATGACGGTTTTACCAGTGGCAATTCCTATGAGTAAAAAAAAGTTACTCACGCGTTTCATACAAAAATTTTTCTACGTCTAATTCTTATTGTATCACTTCTAGAAGCAATTATATAAATAACTTGTAATTTGTTGTGTTTGTATCTATAAATTCGAAACCTGGTATAAAAGGAAATCTCGTACCACAGAATTTATTGCGGTATTTTTGCAACCCCTGTTTAAACAATAAAAGCTCCATGTAACACCATGAGTTCGGCACGTATCATAAAGTCTAGTTTTAAATTTTACATACTCGGTAAACTATACGGTTGTTGATGGGTTCATAAACATTTCGAAAATTTGAATCTGGCTATGCGAATAATTTGATTCAGAACGGTTATTTGCGAACGGCACATTAAAATGAAATCTTTCTGAGTTACTGGTATCCACATGCGATAATTTCGAAATCTGGTAATAAAATGGGAGATATAGAGAGCACTCCAGACAGGTAAATTATGTTCCAGAGGCGTAGGTGCCGAATTTATGGTTTATATCTTAAACATATTTTCAGAAAAGTTTCAAGAAAATGTATATGGGTTTTCGACGATAATTTCAATGCTAGGTTTTTTAAATATGCACTAAAGTTGAAAATTCACTGATACAATAAAAATATTAAGGCAAACCAAATGATATCAATTAATTCGTATTAAGTTAAATCAAAAATTGGATGGGCCGTTAATTGACTTAATCAGAAACCACATAAACCTACAAAAAAGATCAAGAAATGAAAGCGAAAAATGTTTGGTCTTAAGGGTATTAAGTTTTGACGTAGATAAATAAAAAATATTTATAATTCGATATGGCTTTATTGTTTTTCAAAATATTCTCCTATTTCTTTGCACCAATTGAGCTATTGTTAAATTTACGTTGACCAACTCGAACAAATCTTTTTGGCAGCCAAAAGTTGATGCAATATTGAATTTATGCGAATGGAACTAATGCCCAAGTATGCCCTAATCTCACGGTACGTTCCATGACGATCTTGCAATATCAGTTTATGTACAGAAACGATGTTTCCTGGCACAACAGCCGATTTTGAACGACCTTCACGCGCGATGTGTAGGACACTCTTTTTGGTTTAATCCACATCGAAAGTCGTTAATCCAGTCAAAATAGACAATAGACTTAGCCAAAATTTGCCTAGAACTGAAAATTGGCAGACGTTGAATACATCATTATAAATGAAATGTCGAAAATCCTCTTCTACTTCT
Organism: Diorhabda carinulata; assembly: GCF_026250575.1. NCBI lineage: Eukaryota > Metazoa > Arthropoda > Insecta > Coleoptera > Chrysomelidae > Diorhabda > Diorhabda carinulata. The sequence continues at coordinate 18,946,131 of NC_079472.1, forward strand.
GCAAAAGATTAAATGTACGAAATTAAGGCTTTTTTCATTTTTCTCAAAAATGATATCGCGGTTTTAAACATTAGAAAATTCATATTTTATACACATTTCCACACCACCTATGAGGTAATGTACTTAGCGCATTTTTTAACGTGGTACACTCCACGATCTATTGTAATGAAGAAAGTTTGAACAGATCGTATTCTATTGATTGGAAGAATGGTAATATTGCTAATGATCAAAGTGGAATAGGTTGTTTTCTTCTACATGTTATTATATTCGATAATTGCCTAATTCTACTTCGACAATTATTTCTTCGTCTTCATTTTGTTCCTTTGCAGAATTTCTGTTCGCTGTTCTAAGAAAAAGAATGCATCAATTGTCCCTTCATTAATATCTTCATCTGTCGTATTTGTTTCAATATTGGAGCAAATCTGACCATGGCAATTGATGCAGACTAGCGGACAAAATAATCCCACTTTTTGACAGCCACAAATCTTACTTTTATAAAAAATAGTATTAAGTAGGTTTTCTTTTGCAGGCTATTCTTCTGGGTCCAGTTCATTGCCTAGCCACACTTGAACTTGACAATACATACGATACAAGTGTTAAGAGATGCTTTAAGCAGACAACTGTACTGTTTTATTGTTTCCTATACATTTTACAAAATTCAAATATCTATATTTGTGTATGGAATCCAATTTTTGAAGCATCATACAATGCAAGAAGAAAACGAATTTAATTTGTTACGATGTCGTGTGGAGAAGAGTCGTACGTTTTTAGAACAATTTAAATAATGATAATTAACTTCAAAACCTATTGGAGAGAATCAACCGAGAATGCGAAAATGTAGGACTCACTATAAATATTGAAAAAACTAAATTCATGGTAACATCCAAAATATTAATATAAACCCTACTCTCACGCTGAATTAAAAACAAATAGAATGGGTGCAAAGATCAGAATTGAAAGTACTCCTCAATGTTTGCAAACAGAAATCTAAACCTCCACGTCAGAATAGGATTCATGGAATTTGACGTGTGGTCAGGAATGCAATCCGGAGTGGAAGCTTGGACCTTGAAAGCTCAAATGATAAAAAAAAACCTTGAGGCATTTGAGATGTGTCTCTATAGACGCATCCTGAAGATACCCTGGACTGACAGAATCACCAACGACGAAAGGTCGCAAAAGAAAGCTGTTGATAATTTTTAAGATAAGAAAAACATCTTACATAGGACACATCCTACGCAACGACAAATACCTACTGCTTCAGAGGGCAGGGCAGAGTAGAGGGAAAGGAATGCATCAACAGGAAGAAGAAATCCTGACTTCCTAACATAAGAGATTGGACAAATCTCAGGGACGCATTTAAAAACGTTATTGCCAAACTTCAATGAGAAGACAGCATGAGAAGAAGAATTCACTCTTTTAAAAATTGCCGATGTAGTATCGCAACCAGTTATTGCATGTTATAATAAAATATGAGCTTGAAATTTCGGATATGCAATCAGACTCTGTGATGGATATATTGTTGATTGTACTTGAGCTTTCTCAGGTTAGAAAAAGTAAATAATTTTATCATTTGGAGTCCGTGCAGTCAGTAATATCAACAAATCAACATCAACAACGACAGTTGTATTTGAACTTTTCTTTTCTGTTTCAATTATAAGGCATCATTATCAGCTTGCTATATTGGAATACCAGCAGCTGTAAATTCTTTACATAACTTTGAAATGAAGCGTGACTTATTGTGAGTATTTTTAAGAAATTGTTGTTGGTTTGTTGGAACTTTTATAAATCGATCAACAGATGAAGAAGGTTTTGTAGTTCGACGACGTTGTTCTGTAGCTTTAATATTTTTCGTATGATTATGTAAGAGACACAATCCAATAGTTTTTTAATTTCATTATTTCATTAAAACCGCGATATCTCACGAATGGTGAGTCGTAAAAGAAAAAGTTACTGAACCATTTTCGTAGAGAATTGTAAGATCTACAACTTTGGTTCCAGACTATTTTCACGATAATACTTACCGTTTTCGAGGAATATGGAAAAAACCTTGATTTTGTACTTTTGAATAAAGTTTTTTGCAGAAGTAGAATCGAAGGGGATTTTTGATATTTCATGTATGATGATGTAATCAACGTATCTGCCAATTTTCAGCTCTATGCAAATTTTGGCAAGTTATAACTTATATTTGTCTATTTTGACTGGATAACATATAAAATATACGCGACGTAATTCAACTCGTATGACAACAGTACATTCACCAATAAAAATGTCAAACTTTATGATGTCAATGTCAAATTTAACATATTCCCATCAGTGTTGCCATATCCCAAAACTGAAATCACATCCTTTTTTATTTCGTTAGACAATTTCTCGCAATGATTTCAGACATCAGGATAGACGTATCTTATTCTACATCAATTGTGCCCTGTTTTCAAACGATGTTCCCAACTCTATAGTGCGTGAAAAAGTTATTTTTTTAATTAGTGGTTTTTGTGGCATCAGAATCGGCAAATTTTGCAGCCTTTGTCTCTATTTTAGATGTAGTAATTCAAAAGATAAATATTTAAAAATGGTTAAAAAGGAGAGGTAAAAAATTTTATAAATAATATAGATTCCTATTTCTTAATATTAACGTTTATTGAAATATTTATACTTTGACGTAAAATTAAAACATAGACATATAATTTGAGCTTCAATGCACGCTCAATACTTTTCAATATAATAAATGTAGTATCGTTGAGCGATTAAATACGTTGGGAATATCTAAACAATTCACCATAATCAAAATCAGTCGCAATAGTCCGACGAAATTGATAAATCGAACTAGAGGCAGAGCGAACAACGCAGTAGAATTAGGCACCCAGCATAATAATGAGGTTTGTACGGATGCACCATTGTAATTCAGTCTCAATCATTTTTGGCATGGTTGTCCGCATTAGCGCATTAGCCTGGAAATTATGAGTCTAATTACACAGTGAGTTATGCCATTCATTACACACTGTTGGCTATAAATAATAAACGTATTACAGCCAACTCTAACATTCTTCATTATCAAAAACTATATATTTCTATTACTATCGTGACCGATTTCATGATAAACACGTATTCGACTGGAGTGCTTTTAATTTGAAATGATAGGTTATGGGGAGATCACGATCGACAAATACTTCGGTTTATTTGTTACAATACGAACAATTAATCAAATGTGAAAGCTGTATACTCGATACAAGGGCAATAAAAATATTTACCTAAAATTTAATAAACTAAAAATGAAATTAATCAGCTACTACTTGAGTATTTTTGAGTTTGAATGGTATTTATTGTTGTTTTTTTTTTGAAACAATAAGGAATAAGGGTTATTTATATTTTCATATTATCAGTGGAAAAAATAGAAAAATTTAGATTCCTATATTAACTACACGATCGTTAGATTAAAATAAAACTATTAGTACTGTAAAATCGACAGTACTAATTTGAGTCCGGAAAATGGCACTTTATGGTACTCTTAAATGCTCCCAATCCCTTTGAAATAATAAGAAATAAAAAATGAATCAACATTTATTGTAGAAATTACTGGACGTACTTTATTTTCAATAATGCTGGAAAATATGTGGTTTTGGTTTAACAATTGTACAAAAGTTTCACCCCCTTGTATCATTCATACAATTTTCGTTTTGCTCTCGACGGATTCTACTACATATTTTTCAGCCACTGATGAACCCTTTCATCCACCAGCCGTTTTAAAAAATTGATATCAGCCCCAGCGCTGGCCACCCGTATAGGATTTTACGATGGGCCCAGTATTGGTCCAGACTTGGGTCAAGTATGTACAACTCTGGCCCTAGCTTGGAAGCCGTTATTGGCCCAGACTTGGTGGGACTCTGACGAAGATCGAAGACAAAGTCCGGTCTGTTATTCCAGCTCTTTGACCTACGCGTTTTCGTTGTCTGTAGCTTACCAGAAATGTTTTTAGTGAAAGATTTTTTCGCCAATTTTTATATTTTCATACATATCCAAATATTGCACCGCATTGCTCTTGATCACAGTAAAAACCTGTCGAACATGTGTTATTTTGTGATTAATACGAACCACTAACTGGGAACCAGTATTCTCTACATCGTCTACTTCTAAATTATAAATGTTTTCCCTTCGTTAACATCCGGCAATGCCAATTAATGCGATAACTTTCAGAAAGTCTTTCTCTGAGGCGTCCCACATAAATGTTTCAATTTCTTCTTTTGTTAGTCCCTTCTACTGGTTTGGATGATGGTCTACACTTTGTTTTTTTTGACATTCTCATTAACCATAATCATTGATTTGACCATCGACCATAATGAAGAGCTATTTGATGTTTTTGACTGAAAATTTAAGGTTTGAACATTGATTTTAAAACACGACTGTTCTTACCACATCAAAAAATAAGTCAACATCATATTGTTATCACTTTTTACCTCGTATTTCGTACGCCAGTCGCAAAACATCGCATATTCTTTTTCGTACCTTAATTGGACTTAATTAATTAATTGGAATAATTATCTTAACTGCTTCTGCACTTAGCTCAGCAATTTTATTTGAATTATCACCAATTCTTTCGGAAAATATTTTTTGTTTTTCCATAAATTCAATATATATGCTTTTGTTTACCTTAGAGACTTTCAGTAAAATTGTCAAATATGACATATCATATTTTAATATAATTTTGATTTTTATTTAAAACTGAAAACAATATGAAAAAAAAAGTTATAAAAGTTACAGTACTTGATTAGATATTCTTGACTCGGCTCATTCGTCGCCTCGTCCCATAACCTGAACATTGAAAATCAGACAAACGATAATTACCAGAATCCGTCACAAAGGGGCCGATTCAAGTGGAAAGTATTTTTGTTTATCTGGTGAAATAAGGAAGATTTAGTGTACTTCGAAATCAAACCAGACCATCGAACTATCTATGCCGAAGGACCTGGTGGTTTTGAATTTCTACCACATTCAGCGTTTAGTCCGGACCTTGCCCCGTCAGAATATTATTAATTGAGATCCATGGCGGAATTATTGCGTTCGAAGAAATCTAGGGCAACAATTTTTTGCATCCAATCCCAAAGAATAGTTCTGCTAAGGTCTCAAATAGTTTGCAGAACGTTGGGTGGAAACCATAGAATACGATGGGCTATTTGCTTTTGTATGATTATTTAATAAACAAAGTGAACATTGAAAACCGACATTATTTACAAGATTTACCTTCTATACTCTAACTTACAAGTCTATAAATAGTTTTTATCAATATTTATAATGAAACTTTTGTCGGGCTCTGAGATTATTTTTATTGGAACACTCTATACAACACTTATAGTGAGGAAACTGTGAAAAATAAGCGAAGCTTCGAAACATGTGTACGAACTAAACTAAACTAAAATAAATTTGACGGTTTCGCAACGAAGGAATCAGCAGCAATGCTGAAGTATATATAATGAGTTAGTTTCATTGTATGTGGTAGAGCCCTTTGGCAAAAGAGGAAATTAGAGATAGCAAAAGCTATACGAGTGTTAGTCATGTCTGATACCGACAATTTCTGGAAATTATACCGGAGAAAATACTCAAGGGAATTTTACCAAACAGGTAATTAACAAGTTTGATGGTTTTACTTGTCTAACGGCATCCGCTAACTGCAACCGCGAGAATTTAAATTAAAATTGAAATGTTGACCTGAGCGTATTCGCTATCAACGAGAAATATGCATTGATATTTTCGCTCCAAGAGACAAAAGTCAACGGAACGCTTAAGAACTTCAAGTCTATTCAAAATTTGACAACGAAGCTATTAAACTTTGTCGGAAAACGAAATACCATCCAAAATATTTTATGTAAGGTGTATTCACTACCAGAAACGGATTAAGCTCAAATATAATGAAAAAATAAATAAATAGGAGGAAGCTAGTGATTGTTTATTAACCAATAAATCTATCAATAATTATTTTGAATATGGTATTTCTTCAAACTAAATTCTTTAGCACTCAAACCCAATGGGTTGTACGAGATTAAGTTTGTAGTTGTAAACTATACTAAACAATCAATACTACCAGTTTTTAGACCATCAGTGATGGACATACCGTTTTAGAAATTTAGATACAATGGGATACATTTCAAATTTTGAAAACCAGGCAGAAATTAAATATACTAGCAGTCATAAGTTTTCGGCCACCCCATAGTTTGCATGCGTGATACAAAAAAAAAGAAAAATAAAAACAATATGATCGATTTCAACTTTTATTTTTTTAAAACATATATAGATATGAATATAGTAAATTTTTGATTCCTCGATGTAACCCCCTTTTTCTTTTCATTATTTCGGTGTACAATTTTGGAATTCTCTGCAACAATTTTGACAAGTAATTGTCGTTTATTTGGCTGCAATCGATTTTTAGGATATTCCAAAAATGTGAAGTGGAAGTACGACACTGCTTTCTGACTTTCCTGTCCAATTTGTCCCACAACAACTCAATGGGATTGAGGTCGGGCGGCCAAATAATTTCTTTCAGTACATTCTTCTGTTCCAATTTTCTTCTTCCGTCAAAATCCCTCCAATTTTTACCAGATATCAGATAGCCCCTTCCCTAACCATCACCGATCCTTCACCGTATTTACAGTCAGGATTACACATGGATCCAACGCCCATTTTTCCTTTGACCTGTGCACAAACAGAAAAAAACTTTGACTCATGACTCTATAAAACTTTCTTTCCAGCTCACTGCAACCACTTAATTTTTATGTATCGAAAGAGGTTTTTCCACTGCAACATTTCCAAAAAGGCCAGCTTATATCAATTGCCTTTTCAGTACTTAGAAGCAGATTCCTAGATCAATGGAGTACTGATCAATACTATACATTTAACTTTGTCCTGCGTAGTATGTAGAATATAATGATCCCACGACAACATATCATTGCGTTTCTTCGTACAAAATATTTAAAAGTCGTTGGTAAGGAACATATGAAAGATTCAGTGCTAAAGCTGATACACATAAGAAGAATTGAGCTGTAGAATGTATTGTAAGTGTAAAGGACAACAATAGATCTGAAAATGTCGCATTGATATAGGATTCAAGTCTCCTCTTGGAATATCATTTGTTATATTAAAAGCTAGTAGAATTTGTGGATCTGCCTATAACTATTGAGATATTCTTCAGTCAAATACTGTTTTTAGATCATACGTTGGAAATATTAAGAAAATGGAGCTCTATAATCACCGTGTCGGCATTGCAGAGACTATCAATATCTTTTCTGGATTAACTCAATGTATTTTGATTAATAGTTTGGGTAGGAAGCGTGTAAATGCTAAACTCGTACCAAAAGACTTGAATTTTTGCGAAAACAACGTAGTGTAACATCGAAGCTGCTCAATAATCTAGCAAAAGGAGCTTCAAAAATAAGCCGAAATCGAATGTTAAAATGTAGTTCAAAATTAAGATGATGCTCATTATTTTTTTTTTGTAGATTAGCTTAAGGTGACTTATCAGAAACTTGATCAAGAGAGCCAAACGGTCAAAAGAAGTACCACATGGCTTTTTTGAGGCGATTACGTGAAAAATTCGACGTAAATGACCGTATTTGTGGCCAGGCCATTCATAGATTTTTCTCCACTCAAAAATTCGCTTTGGAGAACGCTCTATAAGTGAAGAGTAATTTGCTAAAGGTACTGACACCTTCCTAGACGAGGCTTACAACAAGTTATAGAAAATTGGATGAAGCATTGGCATGGATTGGTTCCAAGAGAACGACCATTTTCATTCACTCCATCATGATTGTAACTGATATTTCAACAAAATCAAAATGAGAGTCATCGCTTAGTCACCGAATACGCTATATGGCTCCATGTAACCTTTTCTTCTTTCCAAAACTCAAAAATCCGCTTTGAAGAATGCACAGTAAGTGAAGCCGTAAAGAGTAATTCGCTCAAGGTACTGAGGCCATCCCAGCCGAGTTTTACAAGCGTTGGTATGGATTGGCTCCAAGAGAACCTAATTTTTATTGGAAAATAAATATCTAAAAGTTGTTTCAACCATAGATCGATTTGATGATAATACTGGAAGAAGTAGTTGATGACAAATTAAATTTTCTCTTTTTCATACCTGCTTATAAAATGGTTTTGATTCCACCTATCAAATAATAAAGTGAAATTTTCCAAATTACGTTATTCGAAATATAAATTTGAATAATATTTGCGATTGATCATTTTGGATGTGAACCAAAGAAATTCCCGAAATCGTCTCATAATAATGACCGACATCATGTCGCGTTATAAATCAGTCAGTATTCCCAAATTAAAAACCTCCAGACGTTGATATATTCTATAAAGCGAGAGGCAGTCTATTTCCGTAAGCTTTATAACTCTGCAGGATATATCTGCGACGTACAAATGTCCTACCATAGATCACTAGATGGGCCGACGTGTCACAGGCCAATATGTCGTCGAATGTCCACATATGAGAGCAGGTGACGTCTTTGATGATATGCTAATACTAAAATAGAATATATCGAACCACATTAGCGGAGTTTCAACCTGGATTCTTGGCTAAATAACATAATTTTGTAAATTCATACAATTGGATAAGATGAAGTTGTTATATATCATAATATAATAATATAAAGAAACCCCAAAAACCCATAGTGTGGAATACAATTTTCTCTTATGGTGCTAATGTAAAAATTAAGTTCATGAAACTATTCGATTCCTTAAGCAAACATAATTTATGAGGGTGGTTCAAATATGAACCGGAATTTTTGAATAAACGCGCGATACTAGACTGATCATTTACGAAGCGTAGATAACAGCCAGGACCGCTTTTTAGTGTACTTATGCCATGAGCGAGAAGGATGTAGCAGTATCTGTTGTGCAACGCATAATTATTCGTTTTTGATAAAAGATAATGTAAAATTCGCAGAAATTTGTTGAATGTTGAATGAGTACCTCTCCAAAAATCAAGTATTTTTCTTTGTGAAAAGGCCGACAAGTTCCAAGACTTTTGAGCAGTCATTTACACACTGAGAAGTGTGCATGCGTTTGTTGCAGAAGTATGAAAGGGAAAGAGAAAACTTATTGCACCGAATATTAACTTTAGACTTGGGTAAACCACTATATTCCGGAGACTAAACGCGAATCTATGGAATGCAGGTAAAAAGATGAAGACGGCTACATTGTCAGCGAGGGAGGTGATGTTTATCTTGTTTTGGGACATTTTCTCTCTAAACAACGAACTGTGGACGCGCAGCTGGAGCGCGTCCACGTATGTGAGATTATCGTCAACTAAATTAATGCTAAGCCGAAGATGGGTAAACGATTTCAGAGTTCGGTTCAATAGTAGAAAGAAATAAAATCTGGATATACAAGCTTAGCAGATATACCATGAAGCATTGAGAGTGTTATCCAATCGGTTAGTAATCTTCCAATTCGGAAGCAAACAAATTTTCAAATGTATTAGAAACGTATTTTGCGTGAATATATTAAACTGGGCTCATAAAATCTATTTGTAAAGCCCTAGGATGGCTAATATAGGGATTAATGGCTAAATGTATAAATAAATAAGAACAACTGAAGCATAAGAAATTGCTTCAAGGGTATGCAAGAGACTGTGCAAAATTATTGCATCATTTGATTCAAGAAATCGAGCAAAAACGGCCGCCTTTAGCTAATAAGAAAGTGTTGTTTCATCGAGACAATGCACCAGCTCATACAACAGTTATTTCAATGGCCAAAATTAATTAATTCAAGTTTGAATTCCTACCTCATGCACCCTATTCTCCAGTATTAGCCCTCTCAGATTATTTTCTGCTCCCAAATGGCTTGGTAGTTTAATATTTACTAACAATAAGCAGGTGATGTCGGCAGTTCGTGGCTATTTTGAGGAGCTGCTTGACGATTCTTCTTATAAAAAGAGTATCGAAGTTATAGAATATCGCTAGGAAAAGTGTATGGATCTAGAAGAAGACCATAATAGGTTTGTTCCAGCAGACATAACCCAACCTAACCTATTATAGTTTTTTCTAGCAGACTGTCTGCAACTATTTGATCATGCGCATTATGAAACTTGCGTTCCATCATTATCAAATGCAAGTAATGAACGTTCCAGCAATAAATTGAACTTGTTCAGTACTGGTTCGAGACGAACAAAAATATTTTGAATAAATTTTGGAACATATAGATCGGCGCAGATCGTGTATTGTTTATTATAGTCAAGTCTTGTGAATGTAGCATACTGCTGGAACAAATATTCAAATGTGATTAAAACATATTTGTTGTTTATTGATGCGCCACTGCAGCATTTCTCCGTGGGTGACAGCTACCAGTGATATATATCTCCATATTCATAAGCCACTTGACGGATTTATTCTAGTTGTTTTGGCGGGACATGCAACAGCACGAAAACATTGGAATTAGATTTGTACAAGATCGTCTTGTTGTTTACTTAAATCTATTACATTACAACAGTGTTGTTGTCTCTTTTAGTAGGTTAGTATTTTATTCTATTAAAGACAGGCGACAATTTACGTGTTTTGTATCCAATTAATTTACCATTAAAGTGGTAAAATATCACTGGAAAAATACGTTAGTTTCTAATTTATTGTGAATGTTTTATAGGAAAGAAATACCACGACCATAATCAAGCTGGTGATGTATTGATGTGATGTTTCTTTATTTGGTAAAGGACGCTATTAAATAATTTTGGTGTTCTTAGAAATAGGAGAGGCGTATAATATCTTGTACATTGGATACACAACATTTTCTTTCAAATGCGCAACATTGTCATCAATAATTACATGAAAAAATTAGAGGTAAAACGCTTTTGTATAGTCTGGACACAATACATATTTATATTAAAGTTTATTTATTTCTATTATTCTATTAAACAATTCCACATCCTAAATTTATATACGAGGCAGTGGTGGATTTACCAGCAGGTTGTATAGGCTGCAGATTTCCAGAAAATACATTCTTTATGAATGAATGAGAAAAAAAAACGTGAATATTATAACGGACGTAGAAAAAAATATTTGTTGATTATTTAGAATTGGGGCTTCATCCCAAACATACTACAAACATTTTTTCGTGCATATAGGGTTGTTTTTTAGTGCTCCGAAAGTACTTTAAGGGTGGGGAAGACACATATTTTCCATCATAACACTCATTATCTCATGCATATTGAATGTCACATGAGCTTAAGTTATGTTAGGTTAAGTTAGGTTAGGTTGGGTTAGGTTAGGTAAGGTTAGGTTAGGTTAATAAAGAAAATAAAATGAAAAAATGTAAACATTCTGTATGAAAACGAACTTTTATTCTACCAGTAAGAATGAACGAGAAAGATATATGCTAAACCAATAAATAATAATAAAAGCGAAATAATGTGAATTTTTACAAGTGAAAATCATGATATAAGGGAGAGATACAATTCTCAGTAATCGTAAGATTAGTGTAAACAAAAAAGTTCAGGGGAGAAAGACGAGTAAACGTTAACCAAATTATAAACACTCTTCACCTCTTTTCTCTACCTTCTGAAATGTATGATCAACGATTTTGAAGAAATGATTTATCATATGTAAGTTGTACTTTGTAATGTCTAAAATAATGGAAATAATTTGTTTCCTCCGCCTTAAATTTACTAATGTATCCTCAGAAAAAAAACCCAAATATGTGGAAAATTTTTTGGAGCGATGTTTACCTGGAGCCCCAATACTAAATAATTACCAAATATTTTTCATAAGGAGAAGATGATTTCTCAATTTTTTATAGAAAAAAAAGTAATTTGTTAAAGGAATATGCTAAAAATTGTGTTTTTGTATAACCATTTGCCATGAATAAAAAACAAAGTAGTTCTTCAATTATAATTCCATTGATACAAGTTGTAATTTAACAGACACAATGGATTGTTCAACTGAAAAAGAACGAAATGATATTTTAATGATATTAGAATATGGTGATAAGCGTAGAAGTCAACATGAAACGTGTAATATGTTTAAAAATTTATATCCTAACCGAAATCCTAAACAAGATCTACTGTCAGTAGATTAGTAAAGAAATTTAACGAAACTGGTTTAATAAAAGATAAATCCGAATCAGAGCGCAGAAAAACTGCATAAACTGAGAGCAAATCATTAGATGTTAGTGTCCTGTTAGAAAATGATACACACCAATTGAAAAATATCCAGGGAACTTGATATTTCGCAAATATCCGTAATGAAAATTTTACTTGATAATAAATTCCATCCATACAAAGTAACGTTGGTTCAGGTGTTGTCAGATGACGATTTGGATAGACGCGAAGAGTTTGCAGACCTAATGATGGAGAAATGTTACAATCAAAACGATCCAAATTTTTTAAGTAACGTTATGTTTTGCGGTGAGGCCACGTAAGGAGACGAAAATCGGCATAATTGCAGATACTGGTCACGTAACAATCCTCGTTGGATATCCAATATCCCGAAAAACTGAAAGAATAAGCTGGAATAATAGACGACAAGATCATTGGGCCTTTTTCGTTGAGGGTAACTTAAATAGTCCAGCGTATTTAGATTTATTGGAAAATATTTAAAAAAAACTTCAATATTAGAAATTTTCAGACAATAACAATATCCCAAACGACAATATTTGGCTACAACAAGATGGTGTTTCACCTCACTATGCGTGTGTGGTGAGGCAATAAATAATATGTTTCACAGAAGATAGATTGGAAGACGCGGTTTTATTGAATGACCTCCGCGATCACCCCTATTTCCTATAGGGGGAACTTAAAAAACATCGTTTATAAAACATCTTATCCCTAGAGGATACCTTAGAGATTTAATTTGGTGAAATAAATACATGAGCACAAAATGTAAAATTAGAATATATAAAACTTGCGTAAGGCCGGTCATGACATATGCAATAGAAACGAGAACGGAGAACACAACCACTAAACGGCTACTAAGAACAATAGAAATGCAAACTCTGAGATCAATAACAGGACATACGTTACTCGATCGGAAGAGAAATGAAGAAATAAGGGACATGTGCGATATTCAGGATGTAGTAAGATGGGCAAGGAGCCGCAGAAGAGAATGGAGAGACCATGTTGACAGAATGCCAAATGAACGGTTAGCAAAAACTGCAAAGGAAAAGAAACCAGATACAACTCGACCTCCTGGACGACCACTTATAAGGTGGAATGAAAGCTGGTCCTCAGCATCCCAACTACTCCTGGCAAACCCTTGATGAAAATACAGGACCTAGTCCTAACGTAAGAAGAAGAAGTTTATAAAACAAAACAAATATTCAGGAATTAAAAGATAGGATTACCGCAGAGATAAGAAGAATTGAACAGTCGGGGATGTTGCAAAGTTCTAAAAATCGCATGGCTTGTTGTATAAAAGTAAATGGACAACATTTTAAGCATCTGCTGTAATCGACTTTGCTCCATATTTTCTAAGATTCGTAATTTTTCTACTACACAAACGTTTAAAGATTTGTCTTCAGTTGTTCAGTTTTTACTAACTTACTTCGTTGTTACAGGATTTCTATTAGTACATGAATTATTGAAGAATATTCAAATTGAACGAGTTTATTAAATCGTAGCCATCTAAATCTATGGAATTTGCTGTAACTTTGGTGGAGATTCTGTAAATGTAGCTATAACTCCGAAATTATTGCATTTCGGTATAGTTAACTTTAGACGAAAAATAATAAGTATTTTTTTAGGATTTCCAAAAACACAAAATATATCCTGATCCTTTAGAAATAACAAAGTTCATTATTTTTCCGAAAAAAGGAAAGATCTGACAACAATGTAGATATCACTATAATACCGGCCGTATCACAAGACATTTGTGATTTATAAAAATCGTAGTAGCCGTTTTCGAGATAATTGAGGCGTTCCATACATAAAACTCACTCTGTTTATGAAGATCTATTTTCTATGAAATTAAAAATGAATTGTGGATTGGGAAAGTGAATATGAAACGAAATTTGTAAATAATTTTCCAGAATCTTCTATTTCTCTCAGTTATACTTCGACCGTGTTTATTCAAATGATATATATCCTTGTTATCTAACCCTTTTTTGACGATGGAGATGGAGGTCGAGGGTAACCGTCCTCTTACACCCGATCTCCAAACGCCGAAATTATCATAACTTTTCTGCGAAACCAATTACGATAGCAAACATAAAGTTTTAATTTATGAGTTGGTGTACGATGTTTATACATAGAGAAGATCAGAGGCTCACGACCGAAGGAAATCTCACATGAATCATTACTACTAACGTAAACAATTTTCGCTATAAGCTACTTAATACTTCTAATAAATAATTTGAAAAACAATCATTTTATTGAATGTTTTAACGTACAGGTAAGTTAAGAGCTGATGACATCGATTGAACACGCGTTTATATCTATTAGATCATAGCAGGGTTTTACTATAAACTCAGCATATCTTTTAGTTTCCAACAAATTGAGATGAATAAAAATATTTAATGCAAAAATTGAACGAGAATTATGTATTAGATTCTTTTCGTTACGTAACGCCAATGTTTAGTAGGCATTCTCTTCTAATTGATAAAATGACATTGATATAAATTAAAGGGACCGTGACTGGAATGAGGTTGTATCTTAAATCAGACCGTTTATCATAGTTTTAATGTGAGTTTTGAACGTTGCAGATCTGGGGCCAGAAACACGCCGGTCCTCTGTTTGTCTATAAATCCTTCGAAACGTATTCGCACCCCTTACGCTAACGACCTACCCCTTTTACTCTTATATTTTATACTGCTCTCGCATATTTCCCCATTTGAGATTCTCGTTAGGAATTGATAAAAATATTCGAGTGCCACTAACAAGTATAATGTGCGAGACGACGTTTTCTTATTTTCATTGCAATTATTTGATCATTTGGGAAATGTACATTAATAAATCAAATAAAAAAATGTATCCATACCAAAATTTTTCGATTCTCGATACCGATACTTGAAAAATCGATTCTCGATACCGATACTTGAAAAATCGATTCTCGATACCGATACTATCGATGTATAATAGCCTCTAGTAAAAAAATTGTACTAGAAACATATTCATAATTTGTTTGAACAACCTACAAACCAATTTTGAAATATCTATGCCTATTCATGGATAAATGAGGCAATTTCACAAATAAAAAACAAACAATGGTTTAATAAACATTTATTCTGAAACAAAAGTGGACCAATCCTTAACAGAGGGAAACACACGGTCTACGTTAAGCTCTTTGGTTTTTTGGTTAGTGCATCAAAAAACAAAATCATTATCCAAGTTATTTTAAAAGCAGGATTTTTCTACACTTATCCGTATCGACTTTCTACGATCGATTCTCGATACCGATATCAATGTCCAAGAATCGGTGGTATCGAGAATTGGTATCGAGAATCGACTCATCCGTAAAAAAATTAACAATAAAATCTTTATTTGATTAATTAAATTTGGAGTATATTCTAGAAGAGATAATTCGACCAAATTAACTTCAACATCATTTCCAATGTCATCTTCTTATACATTTTGACTGGAATTACCGAAACAAATTGAATGTGGAAAATTTTTTGAATATAAAATTGATTCAGTAACAAACGGAACATACAAATATACGAGGGTAGATTCAAATTTTTCTACTTACCAAATAAATAGGACAATTTTGTTTCATAATCGGCATTTCGAAGATAATTCGTACGATTTGTATCATACTTTGCGCCATAGGGGTTTTTGACTGGGATAAATTAAATCAAAATATTTTGACCTAACTTCTTATGTTCTATGAGCTGACATAAGAAATTATTTTATACAAGGTGGTTGAAAACTTAATTTATTGAATTATTTACGTTATTTATATCAAAGGAGTAAAAAATCTGAATGCTCTGAAACATTAAAGTTATAAACAAATACAGCCTATTTAACAAAAAATATGAAGGGATATCAAAAAATTGACTCGTAGCACGATGAAATGCAACGAGCTCTTCCTATTGTAGAAAATATATTATTTGTTTTAAATATTCTAATAAATAAACGGAAGAATTTTTTAGATAAGGGTCTCGTAGCGTCTTACAAATAAATGATATGTAGAGTGTGATTCCCCTGTCAAAATACGCCTTGAAAGATTTCTTACAGCATTTCATTCCAATTACCATAATACTGAACTCTAGCCTTAAGGTTAGGAAACATGAAACATTCCCTGGGTGCCAGATCTGGTGAATATATTAGATGGATAACCAACTCGGAATGCGCTTCATGAATTCTAGCCATGGCATTCACCGGAAAGTGAGAAGGTGCGTTGTTTCGATGAAAGATTACTTCCTTTTCCTACAAATGCGATCAGTTGTTTTTATTATTATGTGTGATGCAATAAATGCGACTCATTTTGCTTAAACCCCATCAATAGGCCCTGGGAAAAGTTTATGGAAATTTGCTTTTAGTCCAAAGTGAGCAAACGCAGCACCAAAGCGCAAATAGCTAACGCATACCAGTCTATGGAAAAGTAAACGAGATATTTGACGTTGAATAACAATTTAAGTATATTAACCTCAAGGGTAGTTGAAAAAAAAATTATTTGTTTGAAGAATAAAAATGTGACGTGATAGAGTATGTCTGCTAAAACTTTTGAATTTAAAGCAAGTTGTTTGACACATTTATAAACTATCGTTTCGGGGTATCTAAAAAAGGCAAATGCGTAAGTTAGTTTTGATAAAAATGTGTTCTAATCAATTCGTGACAAAAAACTTGATGAAATTTTGAGAATCTACAGAATATTATTTAAAACAAAAAATAACCGGATTTCGTAGATAATGAAAGCAGCTTTATATTCATGTATTACTTGCCATCTCTTGTAAAAAAAGTGTGTTTGAAATTACGCTCAAAATTTAGCGGCATTTGTCACGTTTTGACATTATTTAAAAACACAAAGCGAAGGTGCACATTTTAATCCATTAACCAAAAATGAATCCATTGAGCAGTGTAATTTGTACTTAGAAAGAAATCACGTTCAGTTAGTAAATTCCTAGAGGTATCCGATAATTTGAACATAGATGGTACTCAAATTTTTCGGGAAGGCATATATATGATGGCAAAAATACGGTCTGTAATTCAGGAGACGAGGAAAATATTGATTCAAATAATTTAAGTAGCCGACAACTCAGCACTGAAGAGGAACTTATGTATAGTGAATTGAATATTAGTATTTTATTGAACATAGAGGAAAAAGAAGAAGTTGACTTAGTAGAAAATAATAGCCCACCAAGTAATAAGACCTTGTAACCTTACAAAAAGGCCAACACCAATATAAAAGTTGAATAAGAAAAGGTTCATCCAAAAAAGCCAATTTCTTCTTGGAATTGTACCTTGGTACCACCATTGTCCCTATCCAAACAACCTAAAGTTTTTTGATCTGTTTACGAGTTAGATACGTTACTCGAAAAAATATTTGTGGATCCAAACTTTTAAGCAGAGATATTCATAAAAGTTTTTCTGGTCAGTGGATGCGCTCTTTTACCACGAAAAAGAATGATTTTAATATTATCACATGAAAAATCACGTATCTCGACTCAATGGCAATAACTAAATTCCTTTATAATTGTTTATCTATAAACAACAATAGTCATTATTATTTTCGTTTATCTCTTGAACTAATTAATATTTTTCAACGTGCAACGTCTACTTTTGTAGGTCTTTTAATAACAAGAAAAAAAGGATTCAACTTTTTTTATAAGCTATAAGCAAAAAATGAAAAATTGCCTTAAAATATGACACATATAGGTGTTTTTGACAATGATAAAAATTATTTCATACCACGGATGAAGATATGTCATTGTACACACTTTCCACCACCGAAATACAAAATTTCACACATATCATGGAAAATTAAGCGATTTTTCCTAAATTGCCTGAACTATAAATGGACTGTTATTACATTTAAATAATTTTGATCGCAAATTATGTTTTCTTCATTTCCACAAGTACCTAACCATATAAACTACAGTTCAAAGGTTTAAAAACAAATTATAACACAAATTATTCACTCTAATCATTTTGAAGCGTAGACACTCCTTCCATTCAGTAACTTACGCAAATTTCAACCAAATATTTGCACGGTATAGACACGAGAAATTCGCAGGGGGTTGTCAAACAAATTAACCGTTGCGACTAAGGTCCCGTTCGCTACCTACCCCGAACATGTGTTATTCTTAAATTTATGTTGAACGTTGCTTGTTCTCTGAGCAAATAAAAAAATCATTCTTCAATCATATTTTACTTATTTTATTGTTTAGTTCGGATGTAAAGTGGGATAGTTGATTGTGTGCGGAATATAAAGTTACTTATTTATCGAGCTACAATTTATAAGATACATTTATAGCTGGCCTCGACAGAAACATACTCAGCCCAAAAGCCAAAAGTATTATATCAAACTGCAAATGCAATTTTTGTAATATAGAAAAAATTTAAAAGAAAAATGCAAAATTATATGCACAAATCAGTTACAAATTATATGGAAAAATAAGACTTTACAGTGTGATCTAAATCTGCCGCGGCAGATAAGCCTTACATCGGGCCCGAACCCGATTCTATGGTATCAACTATAAAGCAATGGAAAAAGCACTGGAAAAGAAGGTAGATAGGAATAAAACCAATTATTGGGACAACCTACAAGGACTAAGACAGACAAAGACTCTTTTGAGAAACAATAACCAGAGTGGATTTGCTAAATGTATCAACCTAAGTAAGAACAATCTACAAATACTAATAGGAGTTCTATTGGGGCATAGTCGCCTCAACAAACACTTGAAGACACCTGACCTAGCAGATGATCCGGCGTGCAGGTTTTGTTATACAGAGGACAAAACTTTTATCCACTTATTTTTTCCAGCTGGCATAGTTACAAAACAAGTTGGAACCTTCAATATCAATATTAATTCACATATCACAACGCGTAACTTATAAAAACTTTATTTTCGATACAAAACAAAAATCGCAAATAATTGATCTGAAAAACGATTGGGAATTGGGATTATTGTGAAGCTGGAAGCTCCCTAAATCATAATATTTCTACATTTTTTAAATAGGAACCTGTCCTTTGTAATTCCGAATTTATAGCCTCCTTATATTTTTACTAATTCGTCTGTAATATGAGCCGTGAAGCCAATCCTGTTCAGCTATAATGGATGTCTAAAATTTGGCGAATATTCCTTGGATATTTGTTTTGATATATATTTTCATCACAACTGCAATTGGTTTTTATTGTTTTTTTATATGAATACTGGTAAAGCATTTTTATTTATTTGTTGTTTACTTACTAGAATTCTAGAAAATCCTTTCTGATATATTTGAGCTTGCTTAGCAGCGAAAGTTACTTTATAATAACAAGTCATTGTGAACGGAACGAAATAGTAAACAGGCGAATTTCAAAAAATTATAGATAATGAATAGTTAATTATATACGTAGTGATAAGTTAGTTAAGTATATTGTTAAGTGCTTGAATGAATTGAGTGAGTAAAAGACAGTGTGTGCAATTTCACCCCAACAAAACATAACAAAACTTTGTTTTTGGTAATCTTCTTAGTGATCTCGGTGTGTTTGATTTTTGTTGTTTTTGATCATTTTGCTCATGTGTTTTCTGGTATTCTTTTAATCCCGTTTTGGTTTTCGTAATTGTTCGTATCGAAGTAATATTCATTATATTTGTTGTTGCTGATTTTTCTGCTTTATTTTCATCTTGTTTAATATACAAATCATCTAATCATATTGTTTTCCTATAGTATTTCTCTCAAATACCCGTTTGTTTGCTTCTCCAAGTTAGTGAAATTTTATTATTGTTGTGGAGTTCATATCTAATCGAATCTTTGGCTATGACCATTGACTGAATCTTCTCAGTTGATATGATCATATTATATTCATATATCGTTGTTTTCATCCTATTTAGTAGTATGTATACATCATCTTCATTCTTTGCCAATAGCACTTCTTCATTCGTATAATATAACAATTTTAATTATCGATCTCTTGTTCTTTAATCTTTGTTGACTTTGTTGAAGACGACCATTATAATATTGAGTAGTGTAAGGTTGAGGCAGTGGTTGGCTAACTTATAATCCAAAGAGCCAAAATATTCACATTACAACAATTTAAAAAAAAATTAACCAAATCTGCTTGTCTAGTTAACTCTTTATTACACTGAATAAAACTGAATTTTATACTTAATCAATATATATTAATGAGAAAAATATGCTTATTTCTCCCTGGAAATTTTGAGTGAGTCAGGTTTGTATGTTATAGTTTTTAATAGCATAATTCCAAGTTCTTATCAATAAAACGACTTCTCAGTACATTCTTGATAATTTTTATGCTTGGAAAAGATTGTTCGCATATCTATGTACAATCAAAAAGGAAAAAACGGCAAACGCGAGCTATTCAGTTGATCGTAAGAGCTAGGAATACTATTTCATGATCAAGTCTTCCTTTTCCAGGTTATTCAAAGCAAACCACTTTTGTTGTGAACTAAGATCAGATTGATTTCTTCCCAATATTTCAAATTCAACACCAAGACGTTCGTATTTGACGAGCCACATCTCATTGTTATAAAATCCATTGATTGTATCTCAAAGGTACCATTGTCAATTTCAAAAGAAGAAATTGGCATGGTCAGAAAGTTAAACAATGTTGTCCTTTCAAAATCCTGACCAAAAATTACGTATCCTCTCTCCATCTATATTTTAAGAAAAAGTTACACATTATACAAAAGCATTAATTAATCAAAATACGATGTAATTTTGTTCTGAACAAGTTTTTATTAATGAAAATATTATTGCACCTTATATTTGTGCCAGAGCCTCATTTAAGGAGCCAATCCTCCTTTTTTTTTCTTGATCGTAATCTGTACTACGATGGAAACTCTCACTCTGGCTTTGATCCTTGTTATCCTTTTATAATATTTTGATATTTATGACGTATATTCATCTACTTTGAATTCTTCGAAAACTTCTCTTAATTATACATTGTCAAAGGTTTTATTGAGGTCAATAAATAACTCAAATATGGTTTTTAAAATACGTAATTATAGATATGAATGTAATATTTGGAATAAGTACAATTATTATAGATAGCATTAGTTTTTGTTTGTCTAAAACTATTCATTATTCAGTAATATCAAATTTGACAGTTCCTTCAAGGATTCAATTGAGCCAGTCCGTTTCTATGTGTGCGTGGTGGTACTAAATTTCTGCAATATCTTCTGTTCGTCCTCTTAATCGACTGATCAACTTTAACCGGCACAAATAAACCGTATATTTAAAGATTGATGCATAATTTATCAGCTATAAAATAGTTTATTTATGCATCGCTTGTCAGGTTAATATCTTCTTGATCGTATTCAAGGAAATCTTTATGTGATTTCTCATTTAATGAAGAAACGATGCTTCACGTCTAAAATGTTATTACAATGTACCAAATTTGAAATCAAAATAATGGCAATCAGCCAAGGGTTCTAAATCAACATATCAAGACCAATTCTTCACGAAGAATCAAAGTTTGATTCGCAATGCACGTTTATTGCTGGAAAAAAGTACTGTGAATCGTTTTTTGCCTGATTTACCTCAATATAAGTAACAATCTATAGCCAATATATTCATTAATATGCGGAAAAGATTTGAAATTTCACTATATGCTGAAAGAAAATAAACTAATGCCGCGTACACGGTTCGGAAAATCCCATCTGCGGTCTTCGGTTAATCAAATACTTATCTCCTCGTCCTTCATCATTATCGGCCTGGAGTTTTTGTTCATTACAGAAACATCAACGTTGGCGTTCAGATGGTGCTTGATGAAAAATCTTTGGAAATTGACAGGTCTTTTATTTGCAGATTTTCTTCATTCACATCTCATTTTCTCTATAGTACTTAGACAATGAAGCGGAGGAGAATGCTGTGACAGGTTTGTAATTCCTCTCCTATCTCTGCTTGTATATACTTCAATATTTTCTTGAAATGCATTTAAATAGGTGCAAGGTTGCCTCTTTTATCAACAATTCATTGAAAAAATACTTTACAGAAGTTCATTTTGTACCAGACATTGAGTAAGGTTTCAGTGAAATTTTCTTCCTGGTATAGTGTAGTAGATTTTGAATAGTTAAAACTTTAAGCTGATAATGTGATTATCATAGAAAGTATACGACTAATTTTTTAAAAATTGTGTCTCGCGAACAGGAAATAAGTGGTGAGAAACTAAAATAACTAAATAAAGTTCTTTTTACCACGTTTTTATATGATCAAATATTTGAATTGATAAGTTATTATCATACCAAAAACATATAAAACATATGAAAAGTACACTCCATAAGCGAATTTCCTAAAATTCTTGACCATTATATATTATATCGACAAACTAACCAAGTTTTTTTTGAAAGTGAACCATAGAAGTGTAAGTCAAAAATGTTCTATGAAAAACACAAAAAAAATGTTGTTTCTCATAAATTTACATATTATTTTTGCTGTTTTTGGTTGGAATGAAAAAGGAAATTTGATTTTCAACTTCTTGATGAGTTACTTCAATTGGTTTTTTAATAATCTGCAATCTATTATGTCTATAATATCTCGTCGATAAAGCACGAAGTTTTTGCCAAACAATAAATTTATTATAGAAGTCTATATAATGAATTCGGATCATTAAATGTTTGCTTAAATTCAGAACTTCCATTGCAAATTTTAAAATTAAGCAAAGATTATAGTGAACATGAATTGAAAAATGTCAACTCGTGATCGTGGTTGTCATTTAGATTAGACAACTCGTAACGAAAGGTTATGCAGCTCGAAAATGATCAACGGAATGAAATTATGGTGAACAGCTGGAAAAAAAATATTTTACTTGGTCAGTTTTTAAAAGATATATTTCAAGAAATTCCAACTTTACAAAGTAGGTTGGGTACTAAATTCCAGGTAATCTGGAATCTAATGAATCCGTCACGAGTTGTATGATGTACTTGGACTACCTTTTCGTTTACTTGAAATATCCCCGTCGCGAGTTGGCGCATCCTTATCTCAACGGATTAAAAATCGTTACGAGTTGTAGCGCACCCAAACGAATATTGCTATGGTCAAGTAGAATCAAGACACTTCAGCCAACGTCTATATTCTCTCTTAATTCTAGTCTAAATATTTTAAGACGGCCTGGTAAATTGTATCATCGCAGTTGGATATTTCAATCCTCTACTCACCCTTCAGCCTTGCGGACAAAATATATTCGAACGGGGCTAGATCAGGGCTATATCATGGGTGTTCAATCTCTGAAAAGCCTCATTCGTGTACAGTACCCTCGAAAAATAAAGCAGTATGACCTGGTTTATTATCATGAAGAAAGCGCACACGTCGCCTGATTTTGACGCGCCTTTTTTCGATGATTTTTTATAGCTACGTAAGTCAGAGTAATACGCGGGGTTCATGGTTGTACTTGATTCAATCACAACATTTTGCTCAACGCTTTTTTTGCACAGCGCTGAGTGTTCGACGCACTAATTTTTGCCACATTTAAATGCTCATGTAGGATCCATAGAACACTTGTTGTGGAAATGCTGCAATTTCTTTTATTTTTAGGCCCTGGTCAATTACAACAATTTCTTTCAATGAAAATGATGAGCAGAAGTCACCTTAAATAGCCTCCATTCTGTTTTTGATTTGTGTTAATCCTTCTATGAGACTTTCACTAACGCGGACCAAAAAATTTCCGCAATTGCACTCTATGAGGCCAATAGTATGAAAGATACACTTTCAAACTTGTCAACATAGAAAGTGAAACAGTTAAGTGACAATAAAAGTATAGAAGGAACAGAACATGAAGACCGGCGATCCAACTGGGCATCTAAGCAATCATAGAGAATATAAAGTGTCCAATCATATGGTCAATTCAAATTCAAAGATATTTGTTCAGACAGCAGAGCGACTCTCGATGCATTTGGTTCTTATAAAATTGCGTCAAAGCTGGTATAGGAACCCATGAGTAAGACTTCAGGTCTGAAACTGTTCTAGATTCTTAATCAAACAACTGAGTCCAAAAGGTACGAGGCTGTCCTTCAACAGAGTCTACACGCTTCTTACAACCAGGAGAGGTGGTCCACACAGTCCGAGGTTCACCATAGATCAGTAGGTCAAAGTATTAGCGATCGGAAATCTGAAAAGAAACTAGGGATTCGTACAAAATCAAATATTTCTACAAAGTAAGAATGACTAATCGATCTAAACAGTGTTCATTACAAGTGCGAAGAGGTATGCATGCGTTTTTTATTCGGCTCTACTCTCGGAAACATAAATTTTAATAATTCCTTCAACACTTTCAAATTTTCTAAGTATCAATAAAACGGGATAAAAACGAGGCAGAGTTTACGTTGATGCGATAGGAAAGTGATGTGTATGTTTAGAAGTGACGAGAAACATAACCACTACTGACGGAATTAACTGCGGAGATGATGAATTGATTTAGGCGATAAAAGATATATGGTCGATAACGGTTCACGTCTCTGACACTCTGCTTTAAATTTAAATTGAAAACGCAGGCACGTAATCCATGAATATGTAAACTAATGTGTATTTTTACATTGACAAGGATAATTATGGAATTTATATCTACTTAGATCCGTTACAAAGTAGAAGATTTTTATGCACGTTCTCCATTATTGTTTAAATAAATTTCCAAAGATGGTTGTTTCATTTGAACGTTTTTGCTACCGCGATATTGCCGACAATAGGCTAATACCCTGTACAAAGCAAGTTTGGTTTGGTTTTTGACATTTTTCTACACCTAAAGTAGCGGTTGATGAGTTCAACTCACATATTTTGGGGGTACCTCAATCAGAATGGGAAAAATACTTCGACAATTGGTTCAAACGTATGCAAAAAAAATGTACTGTTTTGTCTTAATCGAGAATATTTTGAAAAAGAAAAAGAAATAATATTTGTTTTATTTGTCTTATTTGTGCATTTGAATCAATGTTTCCTTTCGTGACTGACTTAGTTCCAAAATATGCACTTTTAACCCAAAAACTGCTTCTTCTTGTGTCGAAAATGGTGACTGGAAGCCAAATCATCTTTATATATGGAACCGACACCTCCTAGCTAAATTGCCAATTTAATATATCAAAAGAAAAATAACACAATACATTGAGATATTTTCTGTAAAAGATAAAAGATAAAGGGTTAAGAACTGACTGATTCGTTTTTTGGCAACCTATAATTTCATAAGATGGTTGGTTCAGTTGAACCAACAGAGATTTATAGAAGTTGACAAGAGTCTAAACAAAGTTTTATCATTAGACCAAATTAATGAAGGGTTCAAGTAGTTTTCTAGTATCATATCTTTATTTTTATTCACGAGTTTTGGGAATATGATTGAAATATAGGTTCTTTAAAGGCAGTAATATTTCACGAGGAAAAAGCCTTCGCCTTAAACCGTACTATAGTGACTCCTAACGTGATTTGAATCAATTCAGAACAATAATAAAATTTATCGGTTCAAATCTCCAAATTATAAACTATCTGATAAAAACCTTATTTTTCACATTTATTCTTTTTTTTTTCTTCAATATATTAAAGTAGAAGTCGGTAGAAATATTTCACTGACATATAATATTGACCTCATATCTCAGTCTTCACCGACATATCACCGGTAGTGAGGGTGTCGCATCTCGCGTGTATGTGAATGAAGAAAGACAAAAAGTCTTATAGAACGAGTATGGTCGTCCCAATTTTATTAAAAATATAAATCATGGGTCGCACAAAGAGTGCGGTAGCGTGGATGGTGATAAGTCACCGTTGAGTTGACGTCGCGTTCGAGTCATAGAAAAGTCACATTGCAACCCCCCTTGGAGTTTGTAAAGTCGAATCTACACGATTCGACAATAACCGGTAGCGAACAGTATACGAATAAATATTGCTAGAAAAGGGAAAATAAAGAGTTTTCGTAACTATTTATTATTGAAGTTATTCTAGATTAAATTTTGGTTTCAACATTAATATAAGATATTCAGAGAAACTTGGTATGAAATGAAGCTGACGGAAGTTTTATTAAATACGATACAATGGCCGACCTCCGGTTCTACCAAAAGTCGACTGTAACTTTGTTATTTTAAATAAAACACACAAATACTGATACTTTTTTTTTAATTTACATAAAAAATTTAATATACATTTGTCTAAAAGCTTTTTTCGAAAAATGTATACTTTTTGAGTTATTAATTTTTTTGTAAAAATTATTTTTTTTTATTTTTTTTTATGAGGACACTCTTAAAGATATGAAAATGGTTTCTATTCGGTTGGTTTTAACAAGGTTAGGAGTATTTGAATCTATAATGACAAATTTTCCATTTTATACAGAGTGTGTATAAAAAGTGTTCAAAGTTTAACTTCATAAATATCAAATTTCTTTCCTTTTTTTAAATAGAACCACCCGGTTTTTTCTATAACTATACCTAAACCTTACCGTTATCCAGATATTATATGTTTTCTGTAAATTTTTATTGATGCAGGTGTGATCTAAATTTTATTTTGACCCGTTGATACAAGCACTAAGAAATAAAAAATTATTTTTCTTTATCTTGTCAAGGTCTGTAGTAAATCAAATCAAATTGTATTTACTAATCCTATTCTAACTTTTAGTCGTTTCCGAGATATTTGAAGTTTTAAATTATTATTGTATTTTTAAACAATAATAATAATCAAATAATAACACTTCATTTTTACGATGGGAATTTAAATGGTTAAGAAACACAATAAATTAATTTATTCTTAATTAATAATGTAAAAAGCACTGTTTTTGTGTTTTTTAATGTCATAAATACATTTTTAGAAAAGCAATTTAAAACAGGTGGTTAGCAAATACCTAATGGTCCTTTTCGGTGGCCCCCTCGTTCTACCGATATGACGCCTTTAGACTTAGATTTTTATATGGGGTCACATAAAACAAGAGGTTTACTCACAAGTCTTAAAAACTAAAGAAGATTGTGAGCTAAGAATTCGAAATTCCTTCAATTCCCTTTCTGTGATGATGATAAGCCGTGCGACGAATGAAGGCCTACTGAGAAGGGTTAAAAAATGCATTCATTCAAGTTCAAGGGAGAAATTTTGAACATTTACTTTGAAACATCTGAATTTTGTAAAATATTATTATCACAAGTGGTTTAATTCGAATAACTTTTGCTTAAAATGAACCAAATAGCTTCAAATTGTTGAGGATTCTTGTAACAATATGCGAATTAGATCGTGGTCTATCTGGACTGCAAAGAAAGCACATGTTCTTGTAACAATTTTGCCGTATTTACCATGTTTTAAAAGCAAATATATATAATAAAATACAAAAATAATCTGCAACGGTCAAATTTTTTACAAAAAAATTAATAACTCAAAATGTATGCACTTTTAGAAAAAAGTTTTTAGACAAAGATATACTAAAATTTTACGTAGATTTCAAAAATGTATCAATATACAGGGTGTAGTACAAACGTAGAAATTTTCATGATTTTACTAAAAGTATTTTGTCATATACATATAGTTTTAACTCGTCGTGGGACATCCAGTATAATAATCTAATGATCACAAGGAGGAAATTTAATATTTCGTGCAAGTAACTTTATAAAATCTCTAGTTCGGTGTGCAGTCAGCTTTAGAGTTTCAGACTTTCGGGGGCAGCACAGCAATGAAGCCCGTCATCTAGATGATGGACGTCCACCCATAAAACTGACGAGTGAGTCATGGCGCCTTCACAAATGGCTCTGCGGAGCCTCGTATATCACTTTTATTACAGCCATCTTCATTTTCATATTTCATATTTGCATTTTCTGTGCCGTTATAAATCAGGGAGTTTATGGCTAATTAGGCCTTTGTGAGAGGGGCTCGGGCGACGGAATAACGGCTTATCGGACGCTGCTGCTGCCGCTGTTGTTACCGATGGGCCTCCTGCTTTACTTCCCCGATCCAGGACCGGTACCATTGGAAATAAGTTAGTAGTATATCCAAATATATTTATCAGGTTGTTTATTAGAATCAACTTATTTATCGACCATGTAACCAAGAAAGGTAACAAATTGAGAAGACCTCTTCAAAATCGTTCAGTGAGTTATTGGTGGAGGTATTCAAAATAATATAATTACGTTTTCTGAGGAAGCTAACTGCTTATCAATAGTTTTCTTTGATAGTATTCAAATGATTTTGAAGTTTAACATTATACCTAACAAATTGGGTTGATTGATTTTAGATGGCCCTAATATAGAATTTGATTCTTCCTTCTTAGGGTTGGGATACGTCTGAATGGAGGTGTTTCACGACCCTGCGAATACAGTGTGTATAGATATATTGTTGGGGCGAAGCTTACTAAAGCAATTGGTTGAACAGAGAGGCGGATATAACTTTTGCTTCATTTTTCCCTGTCAGTCACTATTTGGCCGAAGATCCAGTTCATCAGGTTATCCACAACATCTAATGGTGAGAGGAGGGGTTTGAAAATATTATTCGTTACGTTATTTAGATAGCGAAATATCCTGGGAAGAGTGGGTAGGTTCTGGGAAGATCATGGTAAGTCGTTGTTATTAGAATAAGTGGTTAAATTAATTTCCTCCTGGACTTTGTAGTTTGTGAATCGTTGTTACTTGTTTATACTAGAGTAGAAGCAGGATATTCATTGTCTGTATTCAAAAATTGTAAGAAAAGGTTCTTTTAGGAAGATAATTGAATAAAGGTTAGAACACGCTTCTCTATATACGATTAAATATCTGATGTATATTACATGGAGGGGATTTGTATGATTTTTCCTCCGAGTACTATGTTAACTCGTCTATCTAGAGTGGCAACCAGACTGGACCTCCAACGAAGACTACGAGTAAGTTTAACTCTCAATCAATTTTTCTTTAGATTATGATTTGAAATCTTCTGCTCTGTATGCTGGGATGTTGGAAGACCATGCTAACAAGTTCGACATGACAAAACTGGTCAAAATTCAACTGGAAATCAATTAAAATGGCGGTTTCTTCAGTTCAATCGTTGGTAGGTATGATTTATCTGATATTATCAAAAATAATTTCAATCCACTTCAAATTGGCTGGCGCCGGTCCTCGGTTAATTTCGACGGAAGATGGGGATAGGGAATAAGACACAGCATGAATTGAGAAGGTGAGATGAGCGGGAAACAACAGCCGCGGTTCCTGCTGTCGATGCGTGTTGTTATGAGACCTTCAGGAATTAACCTCTTTCGCCGCTCTTCTCGAGCTGGTGTTTATTCGATAAAAGAGGTTTTATATTCGCAAACTTTGGAATAGAAGTAAATTCGCTTAATTTGATTATATTTTATTCTATAATGTGGTTTTAGTTTCGTTCCAAACTACTTTATAGAAACCAAGTCATTAAGTATGCGATGTATCAAATACGAATATAAAGAAAGTTTATTTTTTTTAACTAATAAAGGGTTATGGAAATTAAATTGATGAAAAGTAAAATAATGAGTGACAAGATAGGTATTTATAGCTAGTTTCAGTACATTATTTAGGGTAACTAGTTTGTAGCCAATTCTTGAATCATTATCTCGAGAGATAACTTATTTATATACAAAAATTATCCAATTCTTTCCAAATACACCTACTATGTCTGAAAAATATAAACCATAACCTCACATCAGCAGTTAGAAAGAAGAATCTCTATTATTCTAGAATTCTGAAAATATAGAGAAAAATTTTGTATTCCAAATGCTGTGAGAAATGTCAATCGAACAACTTGGAAATCAAACACATATACACCATAAACCACAACAAAATGTCGGTATTCAGAAAAGCTATGCATACAAAATTACTTCTTTTTTTTGTGGAATGAACGCCGTGTCGATTCGACATGAGTTAGGAACAAAGACAAAGTCATATGATAGTTTCGTTGGCAAGTTATATATTTTTTTTCGAAGGTCATTTTGTAGGTTTTGAAAATACGTTGTTCATTTTTTTTCATATAAAGGGTAGAAACAAAAAAATTAAAAAGAGAGAATGGTTCCATAATATGAATCTCCTGAAAACCACTTCCAAAAATTGCGATTGTATTATAAAAGAATTCGCTTGCGATTTTAAATAAGTCAGTTCTGAGTATTTAACATATCTATTTATCTATTCAATATTTATTACAGCGAACTTGCAATGTCTCTAGTTCTCTTAATAAAAATGTTTCTTCTTGCTCTGCAAACCAGACCTCCACAGCTTTTATAACCTTCTCGTTGGAAGAAAATTTACGACATTTTAAATTTTTTTTCAATTGAGGAAAGAGATGATAGTCGGACGGAGCCAATTCTGGTGAATAAGGGGGGTGTTCTAGTAATTCAAACCCTAAATCACGAATTTTTTGCATGGCAACATGAGATTTGTGTGCAGGGGCGTTGTCCTGCAAAAACAAAACACGTTTGGATAGCTTTCCGCGTCTTTTCTCTTTAATTTTTTCCCTTAAAGTGGTCAGTAATTTCGAATAGTGATCTTCAGTTATTTTTCTACCCCTAACCAAAAAATAAATTATGATTACTCCATGGCAATCCCAAAAAACTGAAGCAAGAACTTTTCCGAACTATTTTGGACACGACACTTCTTAGGTCTTGGACAAGAAACATCTTCAATAGAAAATATACCTCTTTTGAAGCTTGCAGTCCAATTTTTCACGGTCGCAAAGGAAGGTCATTGATCACCAAGGGTATTAAGCACATCTTCGTAAATCTGGTTACCTCTTAATCCCTTTAAATAAAGGTACTTGATGATGGATCGATACTCTTTTTTCTTTTAATTTATTGCGTAACTCTGGTTTACTTTTTTGACGTCAAACTTTACACTGACACTTCTAATAAGTTATTGTTCGTTGCTATGGTAACGCAATATTTTGTTTATGCATGGAACTGGTCTAGGCTAACTAGATATCAATACATCCTCGTAACATATGTGTAACAAAGCAAAGCAGTAAATGATTATTAAAAGAAGAACATCTGTATGATGTCTATCATTTTAATGTAGTGAAAGCTGTTTTCTGCAATATAAGTGATTTCCTGCTTTAGTTATACAGGTGGAGTCTCATATAGTTTCAGGTTTCTCTTAGTGAAGAGAGACTGATTGCAAATCATACAATTTAACTGAATGGTCTGTTCTAATTAAATTCTCAATTGTAACCATGAAGAACTAAATGTTTCGCTTGTAATTTTCGAATGACACTAAATCAATTTGAGAATTTTCCTCTATATTGTCAATGTATTCTAATTCATGCAGTTTTGAAACAAAATCATCCATGTCTTCTAATCGATAACTTTGAAATAATAAAGACTTGAATAGCTTCGTTAAATTTTTAAATCATCTTACGTATACAAATAAGTTGACTTCTGTTTTATTTGTAGCTTCAATTTCAAATCGTCAGGTAAGATACTAGGTCTGTTTAAATAGAAAAGTTTACTGAAAATTATACAGCTATCACCTCATTTCCATTTTTTTATTGTTGAACATAATTATTAAGGCAAATAAAAATCTCCTCGCGTACAACGAATAATCCATTTCAGTTAAGTAGAGTCGACGCACGATTGAACACCCCCATCCCCATCATATAAGTAATATAGCACTTTCATGACTTCAATTGATCGTATGGCGTTCCCAAACCAGGTCTCTTGGGATCGATATAATATACCATATGGCAGGTGATGTTCCAATACAAGAGTTCTGCAAATCCAACTTCAGTTGAATAGCCCTGATCTAAATAAATCATGATATATAAAGTGAAATGAGGAAGAATTCAAGAAAACAATAGATGATATTTCAGAAAAAGTTTCATGAAATTTGAGCTAAAAATAAGAAGAAATATTTAGAATTGAACTCATGTTGTTGACAAATTGACATCGACAATATAAATAGAGGCACATACGAGGAATTTTTGAATAAACACGCGGAAAATTCAGAGGCCCAAAAGTGACTGCTCTGTAACAAACCGAATTGAACGCTGGGAATCGTGTGGTACCGATGGGAAAGTCAGCACTGTGGAGAAACTCATTTTGGGAATCCGACGCAGTTGTCTACGTGTTTATAAATATTTTGGACGCCCTCCACGTGAATCGGATAACTACTCATGCTACAGTTTAATTTTCTACTGTTCAAATTGAAAATGAAGGGGTTTTAAACAATTTGAATATTTATTTCTAAATTTTTTTTGGTGCTTCATCTCGTAAGACTGCGTCGTATCAACTTCAAAACAACAAAGATAGGAATAATTGCAGTTGATTCTCACACTGAACAAAGAAATGTGAAGGTACAGTATTGAAGTAACTTCCTAAGAAACATGCTGAAGCCTGTCGATAGATAAAATCGAAGATAAAAACCGCAAACAGCTCGGCTTACGATGAAAACGTTGAAAGATTTGGGATGGAAAACACTGGTATACTCCTTTTATAGTCCCGATTCTTTGCCATGCGACTATTATTTATTTGGTCAATTGTAAGAGACACTTGACGGACTGCGATTCGAAACCAATTCGCAGGTTACTTGACAAGCGAAAAAAATTTTTCATTACTTTCAATTTATTTTCGTGTATCGGATATAGGAACTTGTTTTGTGATTTTTCTTATACACACCATTCTAAACCATAACAAGTTATAAAATATATAAAACGTTAAGATATAGATCGTTCGAAAACAACAGAATCAATTCTCGTAAACAAGTCTCATTTCAAATCCCCTTTGAATATTTGTCGGTAGAATCTTCAATAAATTTTCTCGTCCGTACGCCGCTGCCCAATTTTTAACAAAAATTTATGTAGGAAACCCCTAACGATATATCTAAAACAGAGGCGTCCGATATTCAATATCTCAATTGAACAAATCTAGAAATTTGAAGTTTTGAATATAAAAATGTAATTAAACGAAAAATAAACGATTGTAAATTTTCGTAGATGTTATGTTTTGTTACTTCAAGATGTTGTAGAGAGTTTTATATTAGGACTAAGAATTACTGAGAGCAGCTAAAGAACATAACTGGAAGACTTATTTAACAAGCAGCTACTCATTGACTAACAGCAATGAATTTTCTTGACTTTTCGGCTGCCGAAATTGCGCAATGACGATGTTCTAGATTTGATCAAGGATTACAACACGGTTGTAATGACATGTGATACAAAACAATGCAATTTCATACTGGTGAATAAGATCACAGATTGGATGAATTATAGTACGAAACAAATGATGAAATTAAGCTGAATGTTATAATGAAATAAACATGTGAGCAAAAAAATTGTTAGTGATATGCAGGAAGTGATATGATATAAAAATAATATAATTATATTGATGAAATACGTAGCTTAGTAGCCGGGAAAACAAGAATGGAGGGACAATGACAATAAAATAGAATAAAAATAAATAGATATGGTGCCAAATAACATCTAGGAAGAATGTGGCTTGTAAATGAGAAAAATATTAACTACTCCTTGTGGAAAGAGATTTGAAAGATGAAGAGGTCAAAAACTCACAATTTGCAAACGTGGAAATGAAAATGGTGTGTGGAATACCACTGCTAAGATATAAATGATTTAGAAACAGATACAATCAAAAGACATTTTGTCAGAAATAAAAAGACCGAGCATCACTAGAAGAACTAACAGAAGAAATGAAATCGAATATACATAAAAAAGGAGAACCTAGTTATTAACAAATAGAATGCGAAATTATTCAATATCTATAAAGAAAAGCAATAACCAAACTAGTATAAGGTTACGACGCAACGTTTAGAGTGAAATATCTTATTTGTTAGTTAGTAGATATTATGATGATTTGTAAATGTTGAAAAATAGTTTCATCATATTAACGATCGTTATTCATTGTCTCAAAAGCTTTAGAAATAAGCAGACCAAGAGCATAGACTTAACGTTTCACTAATAGAAGCTAGTTCAGGCCGAATTTTTAGTTGTGACTTATTTTTTTGATTCAGTTTATCATTAAGAGCTTAAACATAGTCTTAAACAACGTTCACCTGAATAATACACTTTGCTCTCCTATTATTGAGAGTGCGTTTCGTATGAGATATGATGATAAATACTAAAATCTAAGTTTAATGAAAGTTGCTGTACCGTAAGGCAATTCTTTGTACCTATATCTTGATCTCATTTTTTTTTTATTTATCAGTGCAAGAAAAATTTAGAGTAATCATATTTGCAAACGATTCTTGCGTACTGAAATTTGGTTAAAATGCTAAACTGAAATAAAATCAATGTATTGATTACTTTAGTTTGTAGATAATAATAGGAATCTTGTTTCTTGAAAAGATGTAATTGATTTGAGTAGAATAGTAGTTCAATTACAAATGTGAAAGCAACTCACATTTCAACCGTAGTTTTATTGATGAATTTGAGGATGCTTCCAGTAGGTTTGAGTTGGTTAGAATATCAGAAATAGAATTTATATATTTAGTTAATGACCAAATAAACAATAATTTGTTAAAAAAGCTTTCAAACTTTCCAAAATTCGTCTCTTGAAACCACAAATCACACCACACTGTATGTTGGATTGCAGTAATCTTACAAATGACAAATACTTTTGATTTACTTTCTCTAGTTTAACAATATTGATTAGTAAACTTTCATATATCATTTAAGAAACTAAATAGGCAGTTGATTGTTGACATGTACTTATGTAAAGTTTTTACTTTGATGAGGTTGAGATTATCATTATTAATCAACAGCAAAGAGAATACGAGGATATATTGAAAAAATCTTAGTCTACTATAGAAACAAACAAATTTCAATGTCAAAATATTTTATTACTCAACATATTCTCCTCTTAATTGGATACATTTATTACAGCGAACCTGCAACGTTTCTAGACCTTCCAAAAAAATGTTTCTTCTTGCTCTGAAAACCAGACCTCCACAGCTTTTATTAACTCCTCGTTGGAAAAAAATTTACGATATTTAAAATTTTTTTTTTCAGTTTTTTTTCAAACCCTAAATCACGAATTTTTGCATGCCAACATGAAATTTGTGTGCAGGGGCGTTGTCCTACAAAACCAAAACACCTTTGGATAGCTTTCCGCGTCTTTTCTCTTTAATTTTTTCCCGTAGAGTAGTCAGTAATGTCGAATAGTATTCTTCAGTTATTTTTCTACCCCTATCCAAAAAATAATTCATGATTACTCCATGGCAATCCCAAAAAACTGAAGCAAGAACTTTTCCGAACTTTTTTGGACATGAAACTTCTTAGGTCTTGGACAACCAGAGTGTCGCCATTCCATCGATTGTTGTTTTGTTTCTGGATCGTATAAATGTACCCAATTCTCATCCATAGTGACAATTCGGTTTAAGAAGTCTAAATCGTTTTCAAATCGAGCACAGATCGATCGCGATGCTTCTACCCTTGCACGCTTTTGGTCAACATTCAACCATTTGGGGATCCATTTTGCAGCAATTATTCTCATGTCCAAATTGACGTGAACTATATGATGAACGCGTTCTTATGAAATATTCAGTGCTTCAGATATCCGTTTTAACCCAATTCGATGGTCTGATAAAATCATGTCATGAACTGCATCGATATTTTCGGGGACTGACACAGAAACATCTTCAATAGAAAATATACCTCTTTTGAAGCTTACAGTCCAATTTTTCACGGTCGCATACGAAATACATTGATCACCAAGGGTATTAAGCACATCTTCGTAAATCTGCTTACCTCTTAACCCTTTTAAATAGGTGGTACTTGATGATGGCTCGATACATCCTCATATCTTGATATTTATTATTTCTATACTGTGACTTCAAATTCCAGGAAAAAGTAATCATATTTCATTTTAGAAGAAATATCCGTTCCAAACTTCGCTTCTTGACGTGTGCAGAGCAATCATAGGATTTTAATTATTGCATTAATGTCTATAACGATTAATTATTCGAACTATTGCCTTAGATATCTATATAAATAAACTTTTTTTCCAAAGAGTTCTACGTTTTTCATTTATTTTCCTAGATATTATATATCTCTGGAAGGCTCATTAACTACTATTAGAGTCGCAGCTCTTAATAATAATTGTTTTTAATTCCTTCTATTATACAATCTTTCCTTGTGATGTACAATAAGTATGTGGTATGACCGTTACAAGAACCATGGAAGGGATTGTTGTAATGAATACACCCTTAAATAATCTAAAATTATTTCTTAGACTAAAACTACAACATAATCATTCCAAGCACTTTACTTTGAAATCTTCCTAAAATAGCTAGATTTGAGTTGCTTGTAGTACCCCATAGTTGGATAACGATGTCGAGATTCTATAATAAGTTTGTTCGATATATATAACTGGGATTTTTTGCCAATCATCCAGTATAATTTATATGATTGTAGACCAAGTTGTTTTATCTTTCTCCAATTCAATCTACGATCTAGATTTATGCAAATATATTTACCTGTACTTGCGTGATTTGATTTTCCATATTTTTTATTAAATAACATAGTTCATTTGAACTAAAATATGATTTTCTTTCGCTTTCCATTAACCCCATAATCGCCGCCTTTGCGGATAGAAATTTATCCAGGATAACTGTACTCGTCAATCAGAGGCAAACGCAGATTGGCAAATGCTCGTCGGCTCACTGACACTGATGTCGATGTCGATTTGCGATCCGCGGTTTTTGCGGTATAAACATCTAGTTTACGAGTGTAGTCGGACAGGACATGAGCAGTGGGATTGCTCTCGGTGTATATGATCGTTTCGAGGCTTTAAAATACCATCGGGCCCGGTGTAAATCCACCCCGTGACGGCCTAGTGGTTATCCCTGCTGCCGGATCATGTCGATCCGACTCGTCAAATACATATAAACTCATTTACTAGGTATAAGTCGGACTTCCAGCCTCTATGTTTATTGTTATTGGTAAAGGGATATACCAAAGGTACCAAGCGGTTGCACTAATTCGTAACTTGAGCTTTACATTGTGTATTTTTTTTTGTTTCGACTCAAAAAAGCCAGTTTTTGATCGAATCATTCTTAAAAAATTTGTTACACACTCAGATATGCTAAATATAGAACAAAATGTATTTAGAAAGGCCATTTTCTAATGAAAACAGGTTTTTAAAATACGTACAAAAAAGATAATTAATTATTTC
This sequence comes from Diorhabda carinulata, assembly GCF_026250575.1. Lineage (NCBI taxonomy): Eukaryota > Metazoa > Arthropoda > Insecta > Coleoptera > Chrysomelidae > Diorhabda > Diorhabda carinulata. The sequence continues at coordinate 18,983,261 of NC_079472.1, forward strand.
CAGCAAAGCTATTGTTTGACATAATTCAAAGTTATCATCTTCAAAGACCGAAGGTAAACTTAGAATCTCTGAAGACAATCGCTTGAATTTCGAAACGAGTGTGACTGTGTAATTGTGAGTGTTGGTGTAGTGGTAGTGTGTTATTACAACCAACGGTTCTAGAAATTCAAATTTAATTACAAATAAAATTCAGAGAAACTATAATTTTGACCAGAAAAATATTCAATTGTATCTATGGACACCATTTTGAAGAAACTTTCACTAGGAGATGTAATTTTTCAAAAAATTTAACCAAAAAGAAGCCAGAAAAAGACCAAACCATACTTGAAAAAGATATTTGTTGAGTAAAGTATGATCAGAAAAGTGAGTTTTTCATGAAATGATGATGCCGAGACAAGTCATTTTTCCAAGAAATTTGACAAAATAAAATTTGTAAATGTCATTTTTTGATATAATCAAGTGAATTGAGTTACCAAAAGTTATTTTATAATCAATATAAGGCAATTTATGAGCAAAATACTACAAAGAACTTTATTTTTCAGACCAATCATACATAGACAATTTTTCCATTTCATCAAACTCAGAAAAGCAAATTATATTGGAATAAGGCGAGGTTTTTGTTCAAGGCATAGCTTAATTTTGACCAAATTATTCTTATAAATAGCATTTTTCCACTTTCCATTTCAATTGCAGAAGACAGTTAAATAAATAGAAATATGGGCGTTCCTTAGACCAATGAAATTGCACAGTGTATTAAGAAAAAAGACAGGTATGAATTTAATAAGAGATATTTAGATATACAAATTTAGCCAGTTATTTTAAATATATTCGAATGTTAAAAAATGGAAAATATTCAGCAATCTAATAATGCAATCATAAATTTTCCATTTAATGCAACCAAATGTTTTTGATTTTAGGTCTCTTGTTTCAAAATTACTTTTTTTTAAATAATTTTTGAGATAAAGATACAATTTGACGTTTCGACTTTTCTTTAAGTCATTATCAAAATATTTTGATTACCTTTTAACGAATACTCTCTCGCATAAGATATAAATATTTTTGAAAGTATTTATAAAAATGATAAATTTATAAAATGAGGTATCTACGGTAGATAGAACAAACACAGTTGTCAGCAAGGGTTTTGATATAAGTTTTCATAATCTGCAATTGATATTCGAAGAATTATATCTTATTTCTTAAAATATGATTAAGATTCTGAAAGTTTTAGTTTCTCACTCATTTTTTTTGCAAAATAACATAGAAGCTATATCCTACAACAGATTAAGGTTTGACTTTAGATTTTCACTTATAGCCTCCCTTAAAATAAATTGCTGGTCATGGTACCTATACATTTTTATATTGTTTGTATTATCAATAATAAATGCCTTTTACCTGTCATTAAAATAAATAACATATTTATTAATCGTTTTCTTTTTATACGAAATGCTTTTAGGAAAAATAAATGATGAATGACAATTAATATATAAGCAATATAAGTTAATTTTGAGAATATTCTTTAGACAACGTTTACTAGTTACATCAATATGTTACGGTTAATTTTCAAAATTGGCGGGTATATGGGTGTTTTTCCTAGCCTCAACCAATTTATGTGTACCTTGTGTTTCATTATAAATACTACATTGAGTATAACACTTTTAATTCTAATTTTTATTCCCGAATCAAACGATTCATCAATTTTCAAATTCTCAGATGTTGGTGTTCGTTTTCTATATTGTCTATCGATGGTTTTTTTCAATTACTCATGTTTTTTTGGACAACTATACGATGAATTTATATGGAAGAAATTATTCAATAATTTAAATATTATTGAAGAAAACTTTTATAACAATAATTCGAATACGGTTTATAAATATGTGAAGACGATTTTAATTATTTTACTGACATTTCCAACGTTGGGAGTATTTATTGTGAACAACAATGTTACTTTGAACATATTTGTTTTATTCAAATTTTTAACACATCTGAAAATATCTATTATTGTTAACGCAATTTCCGAATTTTCCAATACATTATCGATGAATTACGAAAATTTGTGCGATTCTCTACTGGTTGGTGCTTCAATGAGGAGCGAAAGTTTACAGAAATATTCAAGAAATATACAGGATATGAGTCAATTTTTATTAATTTGTTATCAAACTTTCAAATTCCATAATAAGATAATGGGAAAACTCATTATAGGAGTTTTTGGTGTATGTTTAATGTGCCAATTAAATTTATTTTTATATGTAATAAGTTTTTCAAATTTATCGATGGCCTCTTGGGTCTTAATAATATGGACTACGATGACTCTACACGTAAGTACAAGTTTTTGAAATTATTAATCGTAAATAGATACACTAGTAAATAATATATAATTATTTCTACTACGGGGGATGTTTGAAAAGTCTCCCACCGAAATATATCATCGTTTACGAGAATTTCTCAAAATTTCAGACATTTTATGAAATTATTTTGACGTAGTATTATCAGCTTGACTGATGACAAGCCAAAAATTTCGACAACAAGCGATATAATCGAAAAAGTTCACCAAATGCTACTGGACGACTGTTGGAATGAGGTTAGAGATAGAAGAGATATAACATACTATCAATATCAAAAGAATTCATTTTCTAGCCCCTAGGGCCATTCACGGGTGCTTAAAACGCGAAAGCTTAATACGCTTATACGCGTGAAGATTTTGCCCATTCTGCAGGAGCGTTTTTTTTTCGGCTCGTTAACTGGCAAGTGAATGAATAACTATTATAGACTATCGATAAAACATTTCAGATTTGCTATGAATTGAGTGTGTTTTTCTGCACCAACTAATATATTTGGGCAGCATTTTTGGTGAATACACCCAGGTGGTGCGAATTGCTTGTCCTTAAGGATTCTTAATCGCATATATAGTTTTAGTAATCTTGGAATGCACCATGCAGCGTCACCAATTTCCCGTTAGACCTGCATTTGTCATCACTCTCCACAAATTTCAAAGTCGTAATGAATCAGCTGGGGTTGACTTGAAGTCCGGTCCTCATGCATGGTATGTTATATGTGGCATTCTCTAGATTTGAACGACCAACTACGTTAATAGTTTATCTTCCAAATAAAAATCCTCGAAATACTCGCATTATAATATGGAAGAAAGTATTAGATTAAGACCCGATTTCAAAATTAAAACTGTGATGACAGAAATATTAAACTAAATACTGAAGCCATAGCCTTCTCTGTAAACCACTGCCTTCTAATATCTTTATGACCTCAGCTATCTTGCGCAATTTCAATTTACGTCTAGATATAACCAATTTGTGGAATTTTTTGATGTTTTGTGATCACCATGTTTAAATTCAGCAAACCAATAACAAATCCTTATTTTCGGTAGAGCAAAGTCCGGTTAACACTTTTAAAGTCATTGATGAACATGTACAGTTTGTGTTTTATCAAAAAACAATGGAAAATTTACACAAGAAATTGTTTTGAATACAATAGAAATGTCATCAAATTTTACACATAGTTTTTTCAAAGTTGGTATTTCATAAATGTCATATGGATTTAACAATGGCAGCTCCATCTGTGTGTCAGTCACTCGACTTATTGAGTGATGTTATACAACGGCAAGAACGAAAAATATCAATCATATTTCATTAGTATGCAATTCCTATTTAAATATCATTTTTAAAAAGTATAAAATACTGAACGAAACTCGGTCATCCCGGTACTAATGATATTATAGTTAAAAAATTATTTATATTTCGAAAATATATTCTGCTGTTCTTTGAGGGAGAAAACAACTACTTTCCTGGCTAATGCCATATATATATATATATATATATATATATATATATTGGTTTTAGGTTGTTCTGTTTTAAAATAAGTTTTTTCTAATAATTTTTGAAAGATAGATAAAAAATTGACGTTTCGAAAATATGACATGTGTTTACTAGATTATAATTTAGAAATATTGAGTAGTATTTAATTACCTACAGACTTTTGTTTAGAGGCAAATTTCTGCAACACCGTCCATAAAAGGTTATTAGCTTTTTAACTTAAAATAATCAGGCGATTTAAAATAAAATAAAAAAATAATTTGCTCCAGTGGCGTAAAAAAAGGGAAATAAAAGTGATAACTTACCCTGACAGCACGCCAAAGGTTAAATTTTTCCAGATCTGGAAAAAAATTTGATGGTGTTCTTGATTTATGTCAAATTTTTGATTTTGATTTAAAATTTTGAACACCCCATCTCAGTAACGAGGTCCCGTAAGGTTTCGTATTCCTATATTAAAATGAATCAATTATTGAGATCTCTCTGTGGTAGAGCGTTGTCGGTGGAATATAAAAACAGCCTGTATATATAATGCGTTATGTTTAATAGTAAATGTTTGAGCTCATTTTCGTCAATATGAAACATAAATTATGATTACCTTTTAGAGAAGTCCATTAGTATAAAATTGGTTAGCGTAATGTAGAGAAAATGGATACATTTATGTGAGGAAATTCAGTAGATTCCAGTACGGCAAAGTGTAAAGATAATTAATTCCAAATGCAGAGTGATATAGATATTTTTAAAAAGTTTTATGCGATTGGAAAATGTTGTGTTATATTTCCTTCACAAATATCAACAGTACGATATGCTACGATGACAATCTTAATTTTATTGAGTATCATTTCCTGCTATTGTCAGTGGCTAGAGTTTGATCTCAAAGGAAGAAACTTAGAATTATCTACCAACATAAAAGTTATGTATTCATCAGTATTTGCAGTTTATAACATATTTCATATTTTCTGTATAATACTACAAGTCAAAAACTCCTGGCACTCGTTATTCGAAAAAGTTATTGATTTGGAATTGAATTTCCAAAAAGAAAACGTTCATATATATTGGTATGTTTTCAAAATATCACCGCTAATTCTACTAGTTGTTTTCAATAGAAATGATTCTTTAAATATTTTGAAACATGGATCTTTTATCATAATCACAATCATTTGTTCAACCTATCTGAGCTTAGAACTATTTTTCATAACCACAACAGTTTGGCAAATATCATCAATATTATCAAGAAGGTATAGATATCTGAAGAAGATAATACCATCAATGTTTTCTTCGAAAACACGCAGAAATTTTACTACGAGAGATCATAAAGCTATCGAAAATTCAAAATGGTTTATGACTTATTTAAACGAAATTGCTACACAACTGAATTATATAGTTGGAAAATTATTGTTTATGATATTCGTAGTAACGTTTGTTCACATTTTATGGTTTTTGTATCTGTCTTTTTCCATATCGGATTATAGAAAGTTTGATCTATTTTTCGACGTTTATTATTATAGTACATCTTCAGTGTTGATGCTAACAGTAAGTATTAAGGTTATCTTTTAGTATTAAATTCGTTTTCATGAAATTTTCGATAAACTCATCAGTCTTTAGTTAAAGCTCACTAACCATCTCCATATACGAGGATGGTCCCAGAAGTACCTGGCCCAACAAAGAAAACACAAACATTTTGAAAAAAAATATATTTATTATTTAACGTAAACTCCTTTCAGCACCATTTTTATAAAAAAAAAATAGTCAAGCTCTTAAAAAAGCCATTACTACCGACATCACCTCTTCGTTGTCATAAAATCTTTGAGCAAGGAGCCATTTTTTCAAGTCTGGGAACAGAAAATAATCCAAGGGGGCTAAATCTAGCAATTGGGGTACATGAGGTAGGAATTCAAACTTCAATTCATTAATTTTGGCCATTGCATTAACGGATGTATGAGCTGGTGCATTGTCTTGGCTAAACACAGCTGTTTTTACTTGATTTCTTCGCTCAAATGTTACAATAAGTTCGCAAAATACCCTCCGTTGATAGTTTTTCCTTTTATCAAAATTAGTCAATGAAAATTATTCCATCGCATCTCAAAAAACCAAGGCCATGTCTTTGCCTACAGATGGAATGGTCTTAACCTTCTTTGAAGCCTGTTATCAGTTTTGATTGTTCTTTTGTTGCGGATATGAAATAATGAGCACACGTTTTAATCATAGTTATGAAACCGAGCAAAGATTCAGTTTTATTTCTTTGAAACATTGCCAAACCTTCAAAGAAAACATCTTCACGACGCTGTTTTTGTTCTATTGTGAGCAAACGTGGCACCCATCTTACCTTACTAAGATGCTAGTCTTCGCAGCTTGTAAAGTCTCGCTTAAACTCTATTACCCAATCTTTTACTGTTGATAACAAAGGAGCAGTCTCACCCAGAGTAAAATATAGTTCAGCTTTTATATTAGTTGAGATTAGGCCCTAGGCGATAAAAGTATTGTATCAAATAACGATGACCAATTTTTTCCATGTTTACAAAGTCACTGTCAACTTTCAGAAACAAGTACTAAACAACGTGGCGTTTCAAAACTTGAAACATATGCTCTATAGATTGTGTAATTTCTAATACATTGTTATTTTTAATCAATCACCGCCATATCTAGGTCAGTCCAAGTACTTCTGAGATAATCCTCGTAGTGCCTTCTGATGTTTGTATCGTTGTCTCAGCTCTTTCAGTCTCTTCCTTCAGATCCAATTGAAGACCAAACTAGAAAAATGATTGTTGTAACTATCAGAAACTACAATAATGATAGCAGTCACAGAGAGTCGCAAAAAATGATGAAAGTCCTCTCGTAATTGGAAAGCAGTATACAATAATTCATTTTGTTTTGAATTAACAGTTCTCACTCGATGTTTTTGTGAAACATGGAGGGAACATCCAAAAATCATGAAAGTTTCCTAAGAATAACTGCCGTTGCAAAAAACCAAGAGTCACAACTATTGAATTAACACAGATTGTGAACATAAACGATTCAAGTAATTCTCAAAAATCAGTTCATCGAAAAGAATGAGAATACTCAGGTATCTCAACCAATTGGAGACATTGGATGAATAGATTCCTCCTTGCTGATCCTATAACTGTTATACTTGTAAAAATGCGAAGGCCTAGATGTGCTCAGATTGAAGTATCATAATATAACGGCTCTTCATATGTCTAAGGAGTGGAATGAAAATTAAAAGATGGGGAAAAGAATTTTATTTATTTTTGCATGGAACAACTCCTGGTAAAATACAAACTATACAAACAAGTTTGGATGGTCTAAGAAGAAAAAAATCGGACATCTGTTCTATTTGTGACGAAACTGCTGTTGCCTTGGAAACCGTGGAGTCTGAAAATGCTAAATAACAAAAATATCGTAAAACAAATTTCATAAGTGAAATTGAGTAGTACTTTTTAATATGAAAGTTATACTTTAAAAAGTTTACCGAAGAATAAGTAAATTCATGTATCTAAACATTTAGTTGGAATTAGTTGGAATATTTGCCAAAAGATAATTTTCAAACACCTCGTTTCTGAACTTCTTTGTTTTTGGACGCGCATTATTATTTCCGTGTGGTCTTCAATTGCAATATCAATCCAGATAACTGTTTCGAAATTCAAAACAGGAATTCATATAAATCGAATCGACTGCTACGAATCAAGTTTTTCTGGTTTTCATATTATAATTATTTGATGAGTAACATACGGGGTGTCTCAAAATTGACGCGCTTCCTATAATAATAAAGTTGTGCTGTTTGTTTTTGGTTCAAAAGTTGTTAATAAAAAACAGAAATATGAGTCTTTGAATTTCTTTTGAATTTCAAGAAGAAAAAAATATGAATGATTTAAATCTAGTGACATAGAAAAGCAATATTTTGAAGAGAAACAAAGATTTCTATAGAAAAATGAAAATAGAATTCTCTTCCAATGTTAATGTATCCAAAGCAGAAAAGAATGAAAAAGCTTGAAAAGACTCGAAGAAGTATTATTAACCAACAGCTTATTATAATTGATAATAGAATAAGATTGAGAAATAGTAATCTGTAAGTATGGTCCTTACTGATTTCGTTCATAAATGTCTTTCATTGATTCTCCATGCAAGCATCTAAGAAGTCGGAATTTTGTTCTAGATATTATCACATTAAATGTGTCATTGAACGCTTTTAAAATCTTCTGTATGTCGCCTTCTTTTTGGCAATTACAGCCCCATCATATATACCATAACAGTACAACTAACCAAGGATGGAAGCTTATTTTGAAATACCTTGTGTATAAAAAAATATTGGGAGTTGTGAAATAAATAAAATGGTAATTATACACTTTCACGGTCATCTGGTTTTTTGGCTCTATAAAATCGAAAAATGGATGGATTTTAATGATCTTGGTCTCAAAATGTTCCATTTTACGGCGACTTTATAAAAGAAATTAGTAGAAATAGCTGGAATGAAAATTTCTCATAGTTTTACTGTTTTAAATCGTAAAAAAAAAACGGTTTTGCAAAATAATCCTTTACAAAAAATTATGGTAATTACACACTTTCGCGGTCACCTGGTTTTTTGGTTAGGTTAGGTTAGGTTAGCTTAGGTTAGGTTGGCTCTAGAAAATCGAAAAATGGATGGATTTTAATGATCTTCGTCTCAAAATGTTCCATTTTACGGCGAATTTATAAAAAAAAATACGAAAATTGAAAAAAAAATATTTTTTACAGTTTCATGACTTTAAATGCAAAAAAAATGACTTTCTACATATAATCCTTCGTAACTGTTTCTGACGTCGTGGAATCAAGTTCGTATATTTTTTTTCGCAATTTACATAAAAAATGAATATTTTGGAAAAAAAAAGTTTTTCTACTATTTAAGGTTTAAAACTATTAAAAACCACAAATTCAGCCACTACCCCCGTGTTTTTCATAAATTCGTCGTAAAATGGAACATTTTGGGACCAAAATTATAAAATTTATCTATTTTTCGATTTTTAATGGTCCAAAAACTATTAACATTGAAGAATATAGTACGAAAGTATTCACGAAAATTGATTGTTTTTCATCGATTTCATTTTAAGCTATAAAAACTGAAAAAATCATTCTTTTTGGATTTTTTTTAAATTGTTTATTAATTTATGTAGAATACAAAAAAAATATAAGAACTTTATCTGATAATGAGATAATTTTTTGTAAAGGATTATTTTGCAAAACCATTTTTTTTACGATTTAAAACATTAAAACTATGAGAAATTTTCATTCCAGCTATTTCTATTAATTTTTTTATAAATCCGCCGTAAAATGGAACATTTTGAGACCAAGATCATTAAAATCCATCCATTTTTCGATTTTCTAGAGCCAAAAAACCAGGTGACCGTGAAAGTGTATAATTACCAATAAAATGCCGACTGTCTTTATTTCATAAGAAAATTTCTTTCATTATCAATTTATTTTTTCTAGATATTTTGCATCATAGTGATCTTGTCATGCGATAGGGTTCAAAAAAGGGCGAAGGAATTGACACAAATCTGTATGTACACGTATGCTTCAACAAATGATCCAAATGCTTTGATTTTGGCGAATTTGGCTAAGGATCTAGTACCCAAATTTACAGCTGCGGGATTCTTCGAGATAAATCAAAGATTACTACCAACTTCTATATCGACTTTATCTACTTATTTAATCATAATTTTACAATTCAAAAGTGCTTAACTGTTTTTTTTAACTGTAACACTGCGAAAAAAAACTTTTCATTCATTCAAACACATTGGTATGCCTTTCGATATTTTAAAAAAATTGGAATTCAACCAAATAGATTAAAGGAACTGGGAGAATTAACAGGATGAATGGATCAACGGTTTTCTATGAAATTAACTTCAGGAATCCTTAACGAACATAATATGAAGATGATGCTCCAACAAAACCTTACAATCCAATTTGCCTTGACTAAAATTAAAGACACCAACCAAAAATTGTGATTAAAAAAGTCAGTCTAACTGCTCACACATCAATCGGATTACCTCTCACAAAAGTGACAGCAAATTATACCCTGGCAGATGTTCGCTGACCGAATTCTATTAATAATGAATTTGTCAAAGTTAATTAACAATAACTGAAAAAATCGCTTGTTTTTGGAAACAATATATTGGTCAAATTTACCATTGTATTAATATAAAAAGATAATAATAATTAACTTTTGTGTAATTTATGAATATCTTTGAATTTCGAAAAAACAAATCCTATCAAAATTCAACGACACAACTTTTCCAAATTTAACGACTTAAACTAACATTTCCTGCAATTGGACGGATTTCAATTAAAAAAAAAACATTTTAATAGCAACTAAAATCAAGAAACTCCATGTGATTTTTCAATTCCTATTGGATAGTTTTGGGACTTCCTGTCTACAAAATTTCAGAAAAATCTCTTCATAGACACCACATTCATGATTTCTGGATCTATATCTGGGAAATGAGTGACACATTGGGATCAAATTTTTAGGGTAGGTTAGCTGAGGAGCTAAGTATTAAAAATCAAATATTTGAACCACCGCGATTAAAGGAATGGGTTGCGTGTTTGTTTGCAATTTTTCGGTTCGTATTGAGTATATAGAGCGTGTTTCTTTTTATACAGTACAGCCTGTTATTATCTAGATTCAGATATTTTATAAGAAATACTATTCAATCTGTTTATATCAATTACTCATCGTTTACTTCAATTTTTTGTTAATTAATAAAAATATTAGATGGTATACTACATGATATATTATTATTCTATTTACCATTTATCTGAACTAAATTTTGTAGCTACATACATTTTGTCCCGAATATGTTTTATGTGAAAATATTTTTGACATCCATTATATATTCATTTTAGCACAATTTGAACGATTAGTTGAAGTGTCTAAGCATTTTTTGAAATGTTCCAAAATAGGAACAAATGGCCCTACAAAGAAAACTCAAAACGTTTGAATAAAAATATATTTATTTCACAACGTAATCTCCTTTTAGCTACATACATTTTTCCTTCAATAAGTTACCTTTCTATAAGAAGAATCGCCAAGCTCCTCAAAATAGCCATTAACTGCCAATATCACTTCTTGAGACAGAAAATAATCCGAAAGGGATAAATCTGGCGAATAGGGTACATGAGGTAGCAATTCAAACTTAAATTAAATAATTTTAGCCATTGCAATAACGGATGTGTGAGCTTGTGCATTGTCTTGATGAAACAACACTTTTTTTTTTAGCCAACTGCGGTCATTTTTGCTTGATTTCTTCTCTCTTTGCCCTCTTTGAAGTCAGTTCTCCCTTTCCATTGTTTTGATTGTTTTTTTGTTTCCGATGTGAAGTTAATGACCCAAATCTAGAAATAATAAGCGATGTACCGCGTTTTTTATATGTATGGCTGCTAGCGCCAGTACTTTCAGTCTACTATCATCCAGTACAGCTTTGTGGATTTTCTTCAACATTTCTGGAGTCGTTACCTCATTTAGTCGACCACTGTCATGCTGGTTTCGCTCGTAGTACTACAAAACGATAACCAATTTTTTCCATGTTAACTAATTCACTGAATACGTTCTCTATTGATGGCTGCCAAACAAATACTAAACCACGTGGCGTCTCCAAATTTGAAACATACGCTGTATAGATTGTGTACTTTCAGCTGCAGTGGTATTTTTCAAACAACTCCCTCCATCTCCATAAAAGTACAGGTACTACTGAGACTATCTTCGTAAAATGAAAATACAAACAAAACCCATAAGTAACTGAGAATAAATGATCTTATTATAGTATAGGAAGGTTTACACTCTATTATTTCTGAATAATTACATATTACATACTAATGGCAGTTGAAAGAGTGCCACTATAATATTTAATGATGTGTTAAGGCGTTAGTACGCAGTAGATGTAATACATCATATAGTAATAGCAACTAATGGGCATAAATTGATAAAAAATGTGTAGCAGTCGATAATCACTAGTGGAAACGACATAAACATGAAAGCAAATAGATGTTTTCTTAAAATTTTGAGACACATTGTAGTTTTTCCTATGATAGGAGGTCCACTAGTATATTGTAAATTAATATTTCTAACAACAATCATGTTACTAACGGAACTGTTCATCCAAAGCACTTTCATATTGAATGCGTCATTTAATTCTTCTTTGAAAACTTACACGTGGTGTTTAAGTTTAATTATGTCAGATTGTATACATATTTTCACTACAATTGATGCGTCCATATCAAGAAAATCTTGGCACGAATTCTTTGACGCACTTTTGAATTTAGAAGTCCAAGAAAAAGACGATATATTATGGTATGGTTTTATAATACTATTTTTGATAGTTTCCGAGACAGCTATTGGTCATTTCTATACACTCAGTTATATAAATAATTATATATTACGCATTGTTCACGTAATATACAGGATGATGAGTTTTTTTCAATTATATGTGATGTTTTTAATTATTTGGACAACAACTTCTAAAATCAGTTCTCGATATACTGCGTTATGTCTAATTGTGAAGAATACTGTTCATAAACCATTTTTACCGAATATTGAATGTACTAATATAAGCATAATCTTGAAGAATCTTTGTGAAATTACAAATTTATTCAATAGTCTCATTGGAAATTTCATGCTTTTCAATTTAATCTCTACATTCATGGATTGCCTCAATTTGTTATCAATATTGGGTAGTTATCAAACGTTTTTCTTTAAAACATTGGGACTAATAGCAATACGTATAGTAAGTATAGTATACCTAATATTCTTATTTAAACAGTATTTAATCGTTGGGGTGAATTTATATACACGATGTATCTAACTTATATACTCGTAAATATTATCTTATCATTTAAGAAACACACTCAGTTGGTGAGAATTTTCTCTAAACAAAACTTCACCAAATTCCATAACGTATTTTCAGCAAATCATTAGATTGATCTCTTAGAACAGAGATCTCCGAACTACGGCCCGAGGGCCACATCCGGCCCGCGGAGAGCTAGCATACTTGAAAACTCCTTTTAGAAAACATATTTTACATTGATATGGTCATGGGCTAACTACTCATAACATTGTTGTAGGCTTATTGTTATTGTTTTTGTGATTAGTTGGATAAAGAAACACAGAATTGTAATGAGTAAAGACATGTATGATATGCAGAAAATTTAATTTCAGTATATAATAACTAACAAATTATTGAAACTGAGATTTTCCACTGACAATAGTTTGTAGTTGTTGACTAATTTTACTTGTACCAATTATTAAAAGAGATTAAAGATGCTCATTAGTTAATTTAGATCTGTAAACATTTTTTGTGTACTTCATTTTGAAGAAGGTCTTCTCACACAAATAAGTGGTACCAAAAACAGAAAACAGCCCACGAGCAAATTTATACAAATTATCAAATTGTGTCAGTGGAAGACTCTTATAAAATTCCAACAAACATGAGTTTTGATATTTGTTCTTAATTTTATCACTGTACTGTAGATCAATCATTTGAAGTTCCGGGGCTAGGGTTTCAATGTCAGTATCAAAAGGATTCTAAAAAGTCTTAATTTGATTCGCAATGGCATCAAAGTCCGAGTGGCTGAATATTTTACATATTTTAAAATGTGAAAAACATTTACTTCGTAGTTGTGATTGAAACAGTATCAATTTCTTCCGGAATGATTTGATATTAGGGTATAAATCAGGAAGGTGCTGATTTTCTCCTTGCAATCTCAAATTCAGTTCGTTCACATGTTTTGTCAAACCAACATAGAATGCTAACTTCCACTTCCACTACTTCTGTTGTTTTGTAATTCAGTATTATGTAATTCAGGGCGATGCTTTTCATTCAAAAAAATTTCGATCCCTGCTCGAAGTTCAAAAAAGCGCTGAAGGACTTTCCCACAACTAAGCCAACGTACGGCAGTATGATAAGGTAAGTCATTTTCTCCAATCTCTTCAATAAATTGTCGGAATTGTCGGTGATTCAGCTCAAAAGATCTGATAAAATTAACAGTTGATATGACTGGTTTCAGAACTTCAGACATATCCAAACATTTTCCGCACAAAGACTGTTGATGAATGATACAATGTAAGACTAATGGTTTTGAACCATTGACAGCCTTTGACACAAGAGCGACCACTCATGTTTTTGCCTTCATCAGTTGTAATACATTTCAAGTTTTTCCATCAAAGGTTCTTTTGATGAATGGCCATTTCAACTCCTTTAAAAATATCTGTACCAGTAGTTGTGCCTTGTGTCTATTATGCCTATTTGACACATCCGTTGACTCATCCAAGGCCAAAGAAAACCACTCAACATGTTCATTTTTGTCGAACATTTGAAAGGATATATTTTCAGCGATGGTTTCTACCCTTCGAGCCACAGTGTTTGCTGACATAGTGACAGTTTTTGATAAATTTACCTTTTCAGGGCACATTTCTTCGGCTACTGCAATTATGCATTCTTTGATCATTTCTCCATCGGTGAATGGTTTTCCACGTTTTGCAATTTCCAAGTGCCATACGAAAGCTGGTAAGAGTTGCAGCCTCTTGTTCAGTTTTGAGTTTTATAAATGAAGATTGCTGCGATTTCAATCCGCGCTTCATAGCTTCGAATTTTTTCTGTCCACAAACTTCAATTATGTTTAATGTTATATTTTTTGAGAATAGCTATGCTTTCATTGCAAATAAAATATAGCGTCTTGTTACTGGACTCCATTACGAAATACTGAATGTTCCACTGATCTTTGATTTCACCACCAATTTTTCGCTTCTTTTCCATACTACTAAATCAGACACAAAAGCAGCAATTCAAATCAAAATACAGTTACAAAGATGTCTTAAACTTAAAGACGCACAAACACGTTTTAAGGAGGTACGCACTTTTTTGTTTCACAACAGTATCATAGGAACTGACTTGTGGTTGCGCCACTAGCCTTCTTACATATTCCAATTACTGCCAACTAGAAGTGGGTGGAAGACACCAGAACTTTCTCGAACCAAGGAGATTATTCTGTACGTGCTATTAGCGCCATCTGTTAGCGATAGAAGGTACTACCTATTTCCGCTTGTGTACACCAGTTGTCTTGTGACGTTACTCCTCATGGCTCTTACTCTACGACTAATCTATAAATTACAGATAATGAAAGAAAAATTAATGATATGCAGTGATGCCGTTTTGCGGACTTTTGCCCGATTTGCAGACTTTTTTAAATATTGCGAACTTTTTTGGACTATTTCACTTTTTAACAGCGGCAACAATGATAATATGGTTTTGGCCCTTGAAACTTACTGGAGTAATCAGTATGACCCTAAGGCTGGAAAGTTTGGAGACCACTCTAAATTTTTGGAATTTCTCGCTAAAACTGTCTGGTGCTTCAATACAGCATTTCCTCTTCACCCTTGTAAAACTAGTCCTCACAAATCATTTTCTACGAAAGGAGCACGTACTTTATTCAACAATATAATCATTTTTGTATATTAATAGGTTTACAGACAATCCTCACATACTTAGTTATATCAATAACTATTACAACAAACGCAACTTTAGAGCTAAAGATTCCTCGAAAAAAACTTTTGTTATCAATTTGTGAAGCATAATGCGTTCATCGAACACTATTGACATCGACCCCAATAAACTTAACAATTATTTCATGAACGCTAGTAAGAATATTAGCTCTAAAATATCTCCAAGTCTTTATTTTCTCCTTCCTCTTAAAATAATCACTGAAACTCTCTTCCTTAGTCTTGTAAATAGATTTGAGCTACAGCACACCTTACTCAGCATTCAAAACAAAACTTAGGCCGGGCGTAAGCTGAGACACAGTCACCACGTGCAGGGCAGCACTGTTTCTGTAACTCTTGTCTGTCATCCAGTGTGGTGGTGCATCGGCTGTAATTCTTCCAACTGAGGAAGAGCAAAGTTTTGAAGTATATCCAGGTAAACGCAGTCAGAAACTGTGGTTTCTATGAAGAAGAAAGGACCAATGATTTTGTTGTGCATAAGACCACATCACTCATTAATCTTTGGGCTGTCTCGTTGAAGCTCGACTACTGTATCTTGGGTTTCAGAAACCCAAATTCGTACGTTGTGGCGGTTTATTGTGCCAGACAAATGGAATGTAGCCTCATCACTGAAGCACACCTTTTTCAAGAAATCTTCATTATGCTCAATACGTTGTAACATGTCTACGGCAGATTCCACACGATTTGGTCTATCTGTTGGTAACAGTGTCTGTAGCAACTGTACTTTATAGGTATACAGACGCAACTGTTTATGAACAATCCTGTGGATTGGGGTTGTATGCTTTTGGAGTTGCCTTGAAGCTTGACGAATTGAAGTTTTCGGATTGTGTCGGAATGTTTTCGCTCCACATTTTCTGGACTTGTGCTGGGTTGTCCGGCTCCACTTTTATGCAATAGTGATCCGTGCCATATACGGATGGAGGGTCTGGAAGGTGGGTCTATTTGGAATTTTGTTCTGAAGCTCCGTTGAACCTGTGTATCTGATTTCGTCTCTATGAACCATGACCCGAATTGAGCTTTCTTTTGTGGGGTCCACATTTTCACTTATATCTGTTCAGTCTATTGAAAAAAAAACTTTACTAGTTGCAGTAATATATGCAAAAGACGGAATATAAATATCTTGTTTATGTTCGAAGTTATGAATTTTTGAAGTTGTGAGAATTATTTTGGAACACCCTGTATATCATAAACTAATGGCGATGAAGAATTTACATAACACTATAATATTATATAATGGTGTTAAGGCGTTAGTCAGTCATTTTATATATCAAAGAATAACAGCCACTAATGGACATAAATTGATACAAAAATTGCTGCAGTTGAAAGTAACTACTCTTAACGGAATAATCATGGGAAACAAGAGAAATTTTTTGAAAATTTTGAGAATAATTGTAGTTTTTCCTATAATAGGAACTCCGCTAGTATATGTTACATTGATATTTATAACTACAGTCATAATACTAACGGAACTGTACATTCAAAGCACTTTTCTATTGAGTACGACATTTAAGTTTTCCTTGGAAAATTACACGTGGACCTTGAGTTTAATAATGACAGATTGTATTTATATTGTCGGTACAGTAGATGCCTCCTTATCAAAAAAATCTTGGAATAAATTCTTTCAAAAACTTTTGTATTTAGAAGACGAGGGCAAAGATGAGACATTATGGTATTATTTGGAAGTGTTGTTTTTGATAGTTTGCGAAGCTGTTGTTTGTTATTTATACTCACTCAGTTATATCACAAACTATATATTACTCACTCTTCACGTGTTATACAGGATGATGAGTTTTTTTCAATTATATGTGATGTTTTTGACTATTTGGACAACAACTTCTATAATCAGTTCTCGATACAGCTCGTTATCCCTTATAGTAAAGGATACTATTTTTAGACCCAATATAAAATCTACTAATATAAGACTACTTTTAAGAACTCTACATAAAATTTCCGATAGATTCAATATTCTTATAGGAAATTTCATGTTTTTCTTCTTTATTTCTACATTTATGGATTTCCTCAATATGTTGTCAATATTGGGCAACAATATAAAGTTCTTCTATACGATATTGGGACTGTTGATAATACGTATAGTAAGTATAACTCGAGTATCAATTTATAGTGGGACGATGGGTTTTTTTATATAGATCTTATAACTAAAGAATCCATTTATACAAAACCACACACCAAAGAAAAACCAAAACCAAAAGAAATATTTACATATCACAGAAAGACAAAAAATAACAACAAAACAAAAATAAAAAAAAATATACATCAGGGACAGATATGAAGAAATCAAATGATTATTCAAATTTGATTTTTTTTTGCCAAAGAAAACGGGAAAAGGTTTACCCGAGGCAGCGAACACACACACACATTACGATGTTTAGACAACCAGGAAGCGATGGTGTATAGGCTAACTCTTGACAAAAAGAATAAGATCTCCCGAATCTCCCATAGAGCTTAGGAGAGAAAGGAGTCTACGCGCGAAACCGCAACGCAAACGATGTGAAGGCTAGTCGAAATGACAAGGGGTAGTGGCATCCATCTGTGCATTTATCCAAGGGTGGATGCTTAACGAGACGAGATTTTTCACGCGCGCTTGTGAGAATTCAATAATCGAAAATCAATAGTCTTACTGTTTAATATTGTATTGAAAAAATTAAATCCACTAGTGCGTAACTCACTGTGTCTCCGGATAGGTGGTTTTCAGTCCTTCTGGGCTGAAGAATAATTCCTAGGATAATTTCAATTTTGGGAAATTATTTTTCGTACAATTGTCACAAAAACTTGACTTTTTTCACCGTGAAAAAATAGTAGTTTACATTACAAGTCCTGAAAGTGGTCTGCTACTGCACGAGTGGGAGAGTACTGCAAGCCTGCGAGTCCAGTAAAAGACCACTTTCGCGACATATTACGTACAATATTTTGTTTAAAACCAGCATTGTCATATTATAAACTTCATATTATTCAGTTTATATTTTTATAAAAAAAACTACTACAATTTTTTTAACAATCGTTAATTTTTGGTTTACAAATATAAACATTATTTTTTAATAGTTATATTAAACGTACAATTATTAGCATTGCTAATAATTGTAACTGTAAGCACAGTATTTCAAAATTATTCGTTGACGTGAGATTTTTTATTCTGAACTGGATCCTCAATGTAGACTTCGGCAACTTGAGATAAACTCCAACTACCATGTCGTTTTAAGTTTATGATGTCAGCATCTTCGTTAGCTACCAAAGTCGCTGAACTACGCCTAAAGCAATGCCCTGTGTTTTTCTTTGGGTTTGGCAATCTCAAAAATGTAGCTATTTTGGAGGGTGCATTACCTACAGTATGTTTGTCTACAGGTTGTTTTTTACATTTTCCTTTATTGTTATTAATAAAGAGACGTCGATGAGGGCGTAGTGCTATATACTTCCTATACAAATTTAGCTCTTTTTCCCCATTAATAATAAATGATCTTGATTTGTTTGTTTTGGTGTTTGAAATTTGAACCAAAAGCATAGTTGTATTCTATGTCGTCAATTAATATATTAGTGATTTCTTCCCGTCGACATGCTCCAGTATAACCCATAATCAACAATACTTTGGTCATTATATATTCTTCGTCTGAAGCTTCTACTAAAAACTTATCGATATCCTCTTTATTAGGTATTTTCGACTTCTTTGCTTTATACCTTACCAACTTTTTCTTCATAAACGTTATTAATTTAAAATATTTGCTTATATCGATACTTCTTCTGGTATGTAGCATGGCCTTCAGCATCAAATACAAACTCCACAACGGAGAAGATTTCAGCGTTTCTGATTTTTCTGACAAATACGCCAATAATAAAAACCAATTGATCACTATGTTTGACTAACTATTTTATTATTTTTTTCATTAAAGATAGGTCGGATAGTAAATAAAAATGAGTCCAGTAAAAGCTTTTACCGGACTATCACAATAATTTTCTGGCTCGGTCCGACATAATGAGATTTTCTGACCTAAAAATAAATCGGAAAGTACTAAATTCTAGTCCGTATTAAAAAAATTATTTTTTCACCTAAAATTGACCAATTATGGCAAATGGAAGACGAGGTCAAAGAGTGCAAAGAGCAAGAAATAAAGTCAGAGATAAAGAAGAACATGGAATAAAGGTTAATCTCAATGTGAAGTGACAACCTATATCCAGGACAGGGAAAGGGGTCGGAGAAGGCACAAGAAATAGATCTATTAGGGAAGAATAAAGAATAAACTTGAATAAAAGAAAACGATCATACATCCGATGATTTCAACTAATCGTAACCAGTGCTCAGTTACTTTATTGTGAAATTTCTTATGAAAAAATGCCAAAAAACATGTCTGAGCGCTGATTCATGAAAATTTTACAAGGAACAAATGATAACTGATAAAGCAATATCTGAAGATTAAGCAGATTATGGGTCAACTTCCTAAAACAATGAATATACTTCTTCTCAGAGTATGCGACTTGTCGATGAACACAAATTCACAACATTCTTCGAAGAATGGTTTGTTTGTTGGATCTATCCTTTTTTCTTTTCATATTCTTCCTTTCTTTCACTTTTTTTAGTCGGTTTTTCTTATATTAGGACCAAATTCTCAACGAATCTCGGTCTAATTTTTCTAATTGTATCAAAATGTGCAATATATGCGTAAAGTGTCTTATTGTTGGTAACATTCCTTATTTAGGTAAAGAATAAACTCCACAACACAAAGCCACGTATCTA
Source organism: Diorhabda carinulata (assembly GCF_026250575.1). NCBI lineage: Eukaryota > Metazoa > Arthropoda > Insecta > Coleoptera > Chrysomelidae > Diorhabda > Diorhabda carinulata. The sequence goes on from NC_079472.1 coordinate 19,003,353, forward strand.
TTTCTTTGAGATTTTTAGCTTCCGATGTAAACAAGCAGCATAGAGCAATTTTTAAATTATGTCACAACATAAAGAAATTAACAGGTGACAAAAATTTATGTATTTTGTCTTGGTGGCTGCTCACCGTATGAACAGTTGTATTTATTTTATTTTCATTTCTATAAATTGAGCTACAGTTTACATGAGTTCATAATCTCATTTAATTTGATCCTGAAATTAGTAAAATTTGAAATATTTATGAATAAATAATAATAATTAACAAACTTTGTATAAAAAATATTTTTATTGTTAGTGTCCGCTTATAATTGGATAATTATAAATACATCTAATTTTTTTTAGGTTTTCTCCATAATAATTATCATGGCTTGCGATAGAGTTACGAAGAAAGCCAAAACGTTCATTCAAACTTGCGTATATATTCATGCATTAACGAAAGACAGTAACGCTTTGAATTTAGCAAATATAGCGAAATGCTTAGTACCGAAGTTTACAGCTGCAGGATTTTTCGAAATAAATCAAAGATTACTACCAACTTTTCTCTCAATTTTATCAACATATCTAATAATACTTTTACAATTCAGATCGGCAGAAAATTCTTAAGATTTTATCCACACATATGCTTAAAAAAATTTTGATTACACAAGTGTTGGTTGATAATTTGTGAGATAATTTAGTGTTAATCTCTTTAGACAATAAAAGCATCTCGGCAACATTCTCCAATTTATAAACCTCATCAATCTTCATCCTGTCTTTTGTTAGCTCTCTCTCCTATATTTCCTTATGCTTCCCTTTCTCGAGCTTTTTCGTGGATTTCCTCTTCTCCTTTTCTTGTAGAAGAATATTGATGACTCATGGGTGGGTTGGTATAAATTTGCAATGATTGCAACTTTAGTGCTTTTTTTTCGTCGGGATTGGAAGGAATACTCATTCAGTTATTCTGGGTTGAATCAAGAGGATGGCGAACAACTTATTTCCATCCACCTATGTACCAGGAGTCGAATGGTCGACCGGTTTTGGAAGCAGCCCAGAAATCTATAATCAAACAAATTTCTTGCACTCAAATTTCATGTCTGGAAATGTAAGTACACTTGAAAATAAAACCCTCAACTACGATCCTGATCTAGACCTCAATGTTTATGTCAAAGATGTGCTGACCAATCAAAATAACTACAGAATAAGTTTATTGCGTTAATTTAGTACAAAATTGAATTTTTGTATGTCTTATTTGTAATACACGGATAAAATTTCTTATGAAAGCAAAGGCTGACAGTTATTTTGATAAAAATCATCCAACTTTCCAAGTGGTACTGCGTTAGAATAAGCCAATGTGCACCAACGGAAAGGAACAATTAACTGAACAACAAAATAGTTCCCTCAGATACATCACGAAATAGAATTCTGCTCAGATTGCCTCATTGAAAATTTCTGATACATATATTAAACATAATAAACCGTTTTAAATGTTCTGTTTTGTGTTATTTTCATTCCTAAGTACTTTTACTCTTCGCAGTGTTTTATGTTTAATTCGAGACCCCATTTCCTTTACTGTTGTATGAGTTTTTGAGTCTTGTAGTTTGAATTTATTTGGTACTATCTTATCAGCATGAAAAATATTAATTACTTGTTTCCCCATCGTGCGTTTAGAATTTAATTTTTAGAATCATGAACTCAACCATACTGAACTACATCGTGTGTATTTCTGTTTAAATCTTGGTATATCTCAGTGTTTTGTAAATATTATTTACTATGTTTTGCTCTAAATCATATCCATAAGTGACATTAAATTGGTTACAAAAAAGTCATACACTAGAAGTTTAATAACAAAATAATTTCCATCCATTCTTTTATACTTCTTGTCCTGGCCTTCCTGGTTCGAACTCCTCTTTCCATTAGATCTCTGCCTCCGCATACCATCTCTTTTTAGGTCTCTCTTTTTCTTGTGTTCCTACAATATTTATTAGTCTTTGTCTTTTCCGCTGTTGATTCTTTCTAAATGTCCCAGTCACGGCTGCTAACCGTGCCGATTTCTATTCGATTGTCCCGTGTCCCGTCTTGTCTGCCCCTGGGACACGGGTTATTTAACAGTAGAATTGATGCTTTGCTACTAAATCGAAATCACAATCTGCGTTTGGAAGTGAAAATTTGAAAAAGTCTTGAAGGAAGCCAAAATACAATGGCAAGAGCTTGTCAGACATAAACTAACTAGGTGGTTATTATTAGGCTCAGTTCTAGAGAAGATTGCTCAAATGCGGTTGAAGCAAATGTTGGGCTTAGGAGATTTGGACCAAGATTAACCAGAAACATTTGATCCCTTGAAACCGCTATATATCTTCATTTCCTTGTTAATATATGCACTACCATAAAAAAAAACAATTCCCATCTGAGGATGGCCAAGAATAAATATTTTTCAAAGTGCAGTTTCCGATTTCCAGATTTTTCAAGACAATATTCGCCACTATAGAGTTTTGATTTCAGCGACGAAGAAAATATTTTGTTTATCGATGATGATATTTCTTTTAGAAGCTGTTACTGCACTGAGCATTGAAAAAAAAAATCTCTGTAGATGATCTATTCGATAATCGTTCTATTGTTAAACCAGTTTTTTCTGAAGTTAGCAAGCCTTCAACTCTGACAGTTAAGAAGAGACGGGGTCAGATTTTCGCTTGTGCCAAAGATGCTAATTTGGAAGCGCTAAAAACCGTCGTGCTCTGGTTACTGAATACCCTAACGTCTATGTCGAGAGATTATTTTCTCACATGAGTTCAAAGGAACGAAGTCCAGAAACCATTGCAGCGTAGATTTGATAAGAGCCGAATTACTCATAACTTTAAATTTATAGATGAGTGACACTCATTTTTTGTCTAATTCTAAACAAGATGGAGTCGTGAGAAATGCTGCATGTAGCTAAAAAAATATATCAGTGTTAAAAGTAGTGACTAATGAAGAATGATGAAAATACTGCATTTTATCCATTTTTTTTGTTGATTTGTCAGTTTTTTGTGTTCATACATCTTATTTATTGGTTTAGTGTCCCTTCTATCAAGCTGGCAACAATGGTCCTAGCCATCCTAGTCTTGTGGATCTCATAATTTTGTTAATTTTTTGTTCATCATACAGGTTTTCTATTTACGAGTTTGTCCTTCTCCATATGTCGTTTTCCTCTTTATTTCCTCCTCAGAAAGGTTCCTCTCCCATATATCCCATTTGTGTGCCTCAATTTTTTCTAGCTTCTACATATCCCATGCCTTTACCATCATCTCATTTTCCCAAATACTTTCAATCAGTAGGTGGAGAGCTATAAATGGTTGAATATAGAATTGGAGTGGATTGTTCGATCAGCTTCAATACTAATTATAAGCCCTAGATTAAAACCCCTAGCATATCAGTTCTCCAAGTGAAAATAATTTGTTGCTTGTTGCCTTCATATAACAATCTTTAAATTTGGTTACCCGAGTTCAATAAATTGATCAGTTGTATGGGGTTCCGTTTCCTTTCTACATTAGATATTACGGAAAAGAAATCTGTAAATTATGTGATTTTCTGTTTATCTAGTTAACAGATATTCAGTTCATTTTAAAGTCGTCCAATAGGATAGCTCCGTGTTAGTTTTCTTGGAACTCTCTGGCCAAAATTTTTTCGATACAAAAGATAAATTACTTGATCATAGTTCATCAGTCTTTTCAACTTTTTCAATTATAAGCTTTTTATATTCAAAAAAATGAGGCACAACAACTTATCAGCAACAATTTCTTACGAAGATTTTACTTTTGAAAATTTATTTTCATAAACTTTATTATTACAAAAAACACAATTTACTATTTTTTATCGAATGAACTTAATTAATTTAACAATAGAATTAACAAGGTTCATTGAATGAACTAGATTCATTGTTTTGATTTTTACAATTTTCATATTTATACTAATAAAATGCTGATAGTTGTTTAGGCAATTTGATCTTTCACATAACTCGCGATAAGTTTTTATTTTATTTGTATACCATATACAAACGTATTCGTAAATTTCGTACTTTGATCTTACGACATCACGTCTGATTCGCGACACCGGACGCGATGGGGAAATTTCTTTGACTTTTGGAAACGTTGAAACGCGGCAAATAAAAAATCATTGCCTAAATTCGCATAGAAAAGCAATTTTTCACACGTCGCACACGAAATATGATTTTGATCTCTGGTTTGTCTCTTGAGAATCATCGCACTTCAATAAAAACATCTACTTTATGACTGCCACCCGAGACTCGAAGAACAAGAATAGATGTTATCAGGGGCGTTCATTTAAGAAAATATTCTCGTCGTTTAGCATACAGAATGTGAATTATTTTGCATTTTTTGAACGATTTGATATGATGAAGCTAGTACAGGTTAATACTACAAACATTTTTGTACTATTAAAAAACTTGATATTTCTGCATGTCTAATGATGTTATGTTATTAATGTTTACTGTCTAAATAATTCACAAAATAAACATGAAATATGATTATTATTGATAAATTGATCATTCATTCATTTTTGGAATATAATTGAAAGTGTGAAAGTTTACTTCCAGCATAAACTCCCAAAGATGTTCCATGCTGGTGCTGATCAGAAACGTTTGATATAGAATATAGAAAATTCAATATTTTGTTAGAAATATTTATTTTTTCCCAGATTTCCAGGCACCGTGAAGTTGTAACGTTGATTCCTGCATTGGCCATATGAGTTACAGAGCTTCTGCTAATACAGTGACCTGTGCAATTTTCATACATGTGTTTTCCAAGTTATTTTGCCAAAAAGTTAGGAATTATTCGTATTTCAATCACCCCCGCATGTTGGTTACTCCATTTTCCTCTCCAATATTTCAAACATAATACGAGATACCTGTGGTGCTCTATATTTTTTAGTATATTTCAATATAATCAGAATTTGGAACAGTAAACATTCACAGTTATACAAAAAATGCTTTTGTACTTGTATAAAATTCATCATGGCCTCGACCTGCCGTCTCAAGGAAAAATGAAAAAAATGAACTTATTTTACGCAATACAAAAAAACTATTTTTCGATGGTATTTCATTGTGCAGCTATGATAATAAATCTTTGGAAATTTTTTACTATTTATTTTTTTTAACGACTCATATCTAAAAAATAGAATTTGAACAGTGCAGATTCGAATTAGAATATGAGACACAAGATTTAGTAGAATAATGTATAATATCATGAGTTCTAGGCAATATTAAAACCAAATATAGCATAGAAAAAAACGAGAAGATGAAATCGTTAGCCAAAGAGGAAGTTGGAATTGCAGTGAAAAGAATAAAAATTTGAAAAGCACTATCAGAGGGTGAAAAAGGAACGACTGCGTGAAATATTGGCAAAAGCAAGTTGAATTCAAAATATCATGAAATAGTTACAAGGAATATAACATTACCAATTATCAATACAGAAGACAAAGGATAATGAAGATTTCAGTTCAATGTGGTTCTCTTAAACTACATTTAAATTGTATACCATAGATCTACTAACCAAAGATAATATTGAAAACAACGGTAAGAAAAAGAGTAGGCAGCTTTGTGTCTTCCAAATTCAATATATTTCTTCTATTCATTGCATTGTCTTAGTGTTTATTATAATTCATATTTTAGATCATTTGATTTTACACTTATAACATTGACTATTATCAAAGAATTGAACATGTATTTATTTAGAATCTATTAAAGTTACGCCATTGTTCAAAAATGGGAAAACACGCGAGAGATCGACTCATGAAATCCAATAACAGATGTACATCTTCAAGTCGAGTGATTTCTAGCCTGTTTTGCATAGCAATCTGAAAAATATTGACTGATCGGTCACAACTGTATACACAGACAAATATTTTGATCTTTGAATTTTATTTGGAATTTTACAAGGTCAGAACAAATCCGGAACCAATCTACCATCGTAGTCTTGTAATTATTATTACTATTATATCATTCATATAGATAAATTTTATTTAATCGTGAATTTATCTTTTACAGAGCTGGGTTATAGAAATTTCTTTAAACAAGAAGTCACCCGTTGAATGTTTTCAGTGTTTGGAGGATTTCCACAATAATATGACACAAATCAAACAACAATTTTCTCGTATAGTCATGTATATATATGACACATTACTGCAAGTCAATTAATTTATTTATAAAACCTACATCACGCAGAACCGGGAAATTTGGATATTTTTTTGTATAAAGAACTATATGAATAAGAAAGCTGTAAGAACAGAATGATTGGTGTTAAAAAGTGAAAATATCTAAATCCTTTTAAGTATTTACAACCGTGTAAGACTAATATTTGGTGCAGAGATACAACTTTTAATCGCACAACTATTTAGTCCGCATAAATTAGACCAAAAAATAGGAGTGAAGCCACATAAATTTCCATCAAGCTGAAAATCAGTAAAATTGTTTAATATACACTTAAAAATAAAATTTGAATGTTCCCTCATCATTTCCGTGTATGGAAAAAATTTTATTCAAAGTCAAAGGTCAAAAAAATAAGTTTTTGGCGATTAACAGCAAAACGGTGAGTTTTATCATGAAAGTACTTCAGACAAAAACTTTTTTTCTAGGAGCCACCGTTTCTGAGATATAACGATTCAAAAAGTTATAATGTATAATATTGAATGGCACGAGAAATACCAAAACTGCAGAACAACATCCTTGAACAACATCCAGTTTTTTCAACTTTCGCAATTGTAGCTTTTTAACCTTTTAAAAAAATGAGGCACAAGAAATTATCAGCAAAAATTTCGTACGCGAGTTAAAGATTTTACTTTTGAAAATTTATTTTTAAAAACTTTATTATCACAAAAATCACAATTTATAATTTTTTTTTAAACTTTGATGTTTACAATATTCATATTTATACTAATAAAATAATGATAGTTGTTTACGCAATTTGGTCTTTATGCGTTTTACTTTTTAGAATATTCTGGATTTTTCTTCACATAACTCGCGATAAATTTTTATTTTATTTGCATCCCATATACAGACGTATTCGTAATTTTCGTACTTTGATCTTACGACATCACGTCTGAGTATATTTAGACGACGCCATCTGAAAGTTGTTCGTTCTGTATTCATTTACATACCGAAAGTTGCGTTTTGAGTGTTCCATGTAGTGAAAGTGACAATTCCGTACTGCAAAACACTTTCGGGACGCTCCGGAGTAGACAACTTCAATGTTGACAGTTGACAGTTTCACTTCGATTATTTTGCATAACCTTCAAGCTTATATAGATGACTTAATAACAAACAATATTGAAATTGTTAACAGAATACTTTCTTACACCAGAAGTATGAATCAATCGACAAATTCTATTGAAGACACAAACACATCTACAGAGATTCCATCAATAACTAGTAGAGATATACATATTCCATCTGCATCCAATATTAAAATACGGGACAATCAACATTACTTTTTGCAAATAATTAATAAATTAATATTGAAATTGTTGTAAATATCATGAAGAACATTATATTGTTCAATAAATAAAATTTTTATAATTCTCTATTATTTATTTTCTTTCCCCAGTGTAATTGAAAAAGTTTTGGATGTTTGATGCGTCGTCTAAAAAATGTTGTGTACGCCGCGGCTGAAATACTAAAAGTAACAAGTAGTCCTTGGCATACAATTAACTATTATAGTATCTTGTCAAAAGCATTCTATCATCGCCAGAATTGTTGAACGAAATGGAGACTCAGTATTCCGACCTCGTTATTCATAAAGTGAGATGACTTTCCAAAAGTAAGGCGTTGAAACGCATTGATCATAAAAAGCGACAAATGTTTGCAAAAATTTTATCTTTATGGTGGATATCACAGTAAAATTGAATCTAAAATTGCAAGGAAAGGAGAACACAACATATGGTTTGGTAAAAGAATTTCGTTTTGAAGAAAAATTAATTATTTTTGCAGAAGAACTTTTTCGATGCTTTATTTATTTTACTATTATTTATAGATTTCATTATTTAATCATCCATTTTCTTGGATGTAATATAAAATTTGTAATCTCCATTTTCAATATAGTCGATTCACTCCTCGTATAAAGACGAGGGTACGTAATAATATCTAGACAACGGAGGCAAGCAAAAGCAATAATATTCAAACATGATTAGTCCTTTCGCAAGCTATACTAACGGCGGAACGCAAATCTTCTAATGCCTTATTATTTATGGAGCAATTCAAAGTCATAATTTAAATACTAAGTGTTATTGTTAATATCAGAGGCGAGCGCCGATTATGTCAGAGAAACCGGGCTGGATGGGGAAAGAGGGCGAGTGTATGTATGTGTGTACGGGGGGTAAAAGGGAGTTGCTGCTGCGACCGACCACGATCCAGGCGGCCATGGTCATTAGCACGCTCGAACCTACAAGAATGGCCGCTAGATGTGTGCTTATCCCACCTATAAATCATTACAATATGCAATATAATTCTGGAAGGTCTATCTGCTTTTTCGCAGGCAGATGCTCTTTATATGCCCTGTTGTTCGACCCGTTCTACAAAGGAATCCTAACGCGGAGGGAATGGGTATTTTCGTCATTTATTTATTCGACGTGTTGTTTATCTCAATCTATAAATTATCAGAAAACGTCCAATGAGCTAAGCTAATATATAATAATACAAAAAATAATGATAAAATTGATTATCAAGAATGGGCATCAAAGAAACAATTTCTTTTACCAGTCAAGCCAAAGCAAAAATGTTATTTACATTAATCACCATGAACATTTGTTTGTTCGTTGTGCCACCATCTACATTTCTCGTAAACGGGCAAAGTATCAAATATGATACGTTCACAGAATGCATTTTCTAAAACAGAAAATCAATTATCACGATTTTTCCTTTCTATAATTGAATTCAATACAGTATTATGAAGCATGTACCTCATTCCAACAAACACTACATTGTTTGAACAATAAGAAAAAACAACTTTTTATTATGAGACGCCATTTCACTAATAAGATGTGAGCTATTGAAGGTTTTTGTTGATAAACGTTATCATAACTTTCGTTAGACGTAAAACAGTATGACCAATACATTCACAATGAAATTCCCTTGCCCTAAGAAGAGGAACAAGGATTAAAGGTTTACAGACGATTTTTAAAAAAATTATTGAATGGGCATGGTATCATATATGATACCATAAGGGTTTTTAAGAGATTTATAGCTTTGGCGGCATTTTTTTGACTTTAAATTTCGTTTGTATATTATTTAATAATACTAATTATTGTATAGAATTAAATTAATACCGATTACCACTTTCTGAGGAAACGAATAAAAAATATACGTTATTTGGATTTTTCTTGCTATTTTACTATATCAGTTCAACTCAACTCTCTCCTACGTCTCCAATGTCTTGTCAACATTCATCTACTTGTGCAATATTTGTTGCAGGACCAATGCGCGGCTCCAGCTTAACAGGACAGGAGCGAGGATCGTTCTTTTCATTGTTCATTGGGTCTCTCATCGAGCAATGTAGCTTCGAGTAGTAGTGGCCCATTGTTCGTTGTCGTTTGATTTACTAACCATCAAACTGAATACAATGCAGTAGTGCACAAGTAGTCAGCGATGAGACACTTTATATGCGGTATTCTCGCTTATACTACTCGGTAGCTTACCTTTTTTACGCGCCTTACTATAAATATGCGATAAGTCACAATGCTTTGAATAGTGACAATTTGGAAGGGGAAACGAGGGTAACAAAATAATTTCTAGGTATTCAAAATTGTTATAATTATTGAAAATTGATATAGTTCTCATTCCTAATATTCTATTTTGGTAAATAGAAGGTCACTTTTGCTAGAATGATTGTTTCAAATAAGCTATAATTTTGAAATTCTTATTTTTTGTACGAATACATACTTTTAAGAATTGATTTAAGCCTTTCAATCAAATCAAATTTCTATATTATTTTCAAAAACTCAGATCGTAGAAATAACCTATTCTTCTACTGGTAAAATAATGAACGCTCATTATTGTACTAGTAACAAAATAATGAGAAATGATAGAAACGTCTTATTATGAACGTTGTAACCAAGTAGACAGTAACTGTCATTTAATTTATATTTAATTCGATGTTTGTCGGTTTTGAAAACTGTATTGTAGAAAAGATAAATTTCAATATTTTTTTTACGCTTGAAGAAAAAATAGTATATGTCACTCTTAGTTACTTACTAGGTACTCCTACTAGTACAAACAATGAAGACGTTATAATTTAGAAAAATTTAGTTTCTGGTAAACAACAATCAATAACTATCTGAATACCAAGAGAGGAAAATGATACGTCAATCTTCTAGAGAGGGAACTCATTTTTCTTTTTAGGTATTTATTCCCCCGCAAATTCATCATGGCTAGATACAAAGGTTCTCATCCGGTATCCGCTTCCAGCTTGCTTTACCTCGTTTATAATCTCATTTATTATGATGCTGAACAAGATCGGGCTGAGGCTGTTTCCTTCTCTGATACCGGCCGCCACAAGTATTCTACAGCTCAGTTTATTTTCTAATCTGATATATGTGTAATTATCGGTGTTCATGTCTTTGATTACTTTCATTATGTTGAGGTGAATCTTTCCTTTCTTCACTAGAGTTTTTACATCTTTCAATCGTACCAAAAATAGCAGACCCATTCCATCTCAATCCCTGCTATTAGTCAGAGATACCAGATGACATCACTTCTTCCGCTAAAAATTTAGTGAAAAGTTTTTGTACTGCACTCATCAAGCTAATACCTCGATAATTTTGTGGATCGTTCTTTTCACTTTTATTGAAAATTGGAATCAAAATACTTTCTTTCCATTCTGATGGTATACTCTTTGTGTCAAGTATTTTATTGAAAATAGTCCGTAGTTCTTCGTGTAACTTCGTGTGAATCGGCGAAGGGAATGGAGAGACGACGTGGACAGAATATCAAATTATGATCACAAGGGCTACCATAAGATGGTATGAAAGCTGGTCTCCATCATTCCAACTGCAGCTAGGCAACCATTTATGCAAGCTCAGGACTAAGTCCTAGCGTACGATGAAGCAGAAGAAAAAGATAATATGAAAGTTCCAGGGATATTTTCATTTACTGCCCGTATCTTATCTTATTACATTATCGAAAAAATAGGCAGCGTAGAAGTCTTTTCAACTCCAACTAACATACAATGTTCATAGACACCTAAATCCACACCCCTCACAGTATCATCAACAGAGAAATTAATATCTTACCGAATAGCCCTCGTATTGTATTTATTTGAATGATTCTCTAACAATAAAATATCAAATGGAAAATGTTGCAGATCCACGTCAACAAAACGAAATGATCTTTCTCATTGTTTTGTAAGCCTGAGAGTAAGTATGGAAATATGACTAGAAAAGATATTTCCTACTGATAGGACATCCTGTTAACTCACACTATCGTGTTCTAAAGAGAGCTTTTACGATAAAACACGCGAAGATATCGAAACTTAAATTTAAATTTCCCAAACGATTTACAAACTAATTTCCCTCGAAATGACAACCATATACCCCCGCCTCTAAAAACTCACAATTCCGAAGCAAACGCACATTATCTCCGAAAACGATCATACTAAATCCCAAGTTACCTCATGATCCTAATAACATTTCTGCATCGTCACGTTCGGTAGATTTCTCGACTACATCGAATTCGTCGGCAGTAGCTGCTGGAGTTATCGTACATTCTTTACGGTAAATTGGTGAAATAACGATGGCGGACGAAAATATAATGAATTACAAAACCCTGTCACCTATTTATCGTTTCTTGAAAACTGTATAACTAAATTACAGTATTAGTAAATTCGTCGATATCAACCCTTAAATAGTAATGCAAATATTTCTTGCACAAGCAGTAAGACTTTTAAAAGTAATTTTATTATATATCAGGTATATAGGTAGTATTATTTTGAATGAAAACTTAATTTTAAACATCATTTCCTCAAAAAAACATACAAATAAGTAGTTTTGAAAAAATGTTATATATCTACATTTACTAAATTAGAATTTGCTTACACTACATTTTCATGAGGTTTACGAATAATGCAAGTGATTGTGAATCGAATGTTACGAGGCTATGTTTGTGATCTAAATACGCACGTAATTTTTTAACAAAAGTAAATTTTCATTTCAATTTTTCATTTCCAATATTGTCCGCCTTTTCGCTTATTGAAAATCCAGCGCAGCGTGAGTAAATGTCTGTTTCAAATTTATTTAGGTTTCTATTACAATTTGGATATTTTTCTTGTAAAAACTCCAGCGCAGATTCAAAAATGGCTGAAAATCTTGCCAAGCAAAAGTCTCATAACAGCCTACGAGCTACAGTGTGCAGAATTACTTACATACTAAGATTAGGAAAGCTTAGTCGGTTCTATTTACGAGGGTGGTTCAAATATATTCCAGAATTTTTGAATTAGCACGCGAATAATTTAGTGTAGTAAAAGTGGCTGCACTGGATATTAGACTGGTCTGTTATGAAGCGTATAGAACAGCCGGAGCCACGTAACCTCGCTTTTTAGTGTACTAATAGCCATGAGCCAGAAGGATGTAGCGCAGCGCATCAATTCAAATTCAACGAAAATTACTCAATTCGGCGATGAGTGCCTCTCCAAGACTTATGTATATGAATGGTGATCTTTTCCTTTGCTTACAATGAGAACGTCAACGCTGTAGAAAAACTCGTTTTGTGAGACCGACGCGATATGGCTGAAGATTTGGGCATCAGTATAGGTTATATTGAGCAAAAAACTCATGAATGACTCAATTACCGCAAATTTTCAGTTAGATGAGTGCCAAGACTTCTGAATTTTGAGCAGAAAATCACACGCTGGGAAGTTTACTCGAGTATTTACCGTAGTGTCATTTAAAGCGGGAAAGGTGTTGTGTACCATGTTTCGAGACATGATATGAGTAATTGCAATTGATTGTCTCACTGAAGAACGAACTATGAATGCGAATTATTACAGTAATATCCTAAAAAACACGGTGTAACTTGTATACAGATCAAAATGACCCGATATTCTGCATAGTGCGATATTTCTGACAACGTCAGACCGCATTCGGCTTAAGATGACAACGTTGTACTTATAGTCCCGATTATTTATTTGGTCCATTGAAATAGAAATAGAATAGGATAAAAAATAGAAATAGAAGAAATAGAATCATTCGGGTTCGAATAGTTACGTGATAAGCCGAATGATTTTTACTAAAATGACATCGGAATATTGGTTGCCCAAGGTGACAAAGTTTGTAGAGTACGATCTAGAAAAACTGTGAAAAATATCAGTTGTGTAGCTTATAATAGAATTTTTTATAGCCAAATTCCAGTTAATATTTGAACCACCCTCTTTCCTCCCATTGCTGTCCCCTAAATCACCCTCGGCCTAGATAATGGACGTTTTCCAGAATTGGGTGTTACTAGCATTTCATTAAGGCTCCTCCACTTGGTTATATCTATTTTTCCCAATGTGTTAAGAACTTGAGAATTGCGATGATATGAATTATAATTTTTTCTTCTACTCCCTACAACCTTCTTCTGTGTAAGTATTAGTACCAGATCTCTATGTAAAGAAGTAATCAATAAAAGATCTACTCCCGAGACTTCGAAGAATTGCTTCGAATTTCGGGATTATGTCTATGTACCATGTTTTGAACCACCATTACTTCAAGCAGTTATCTGTTTAAATTAACTGCTACTCATTATTATAATAATGTTGCTCAATAAACTAACAAAAGTTCCATGGACTGGAAAATCGATTCTCCTTCGATATAACATTGACTCAACTGAGAAGAAAATCTGTTGGTTTGCTCGAAATTGTATAAAATTTTTTCCATGCTGTAACCAGCTAATTTATTTGTCATTGAATGGTGTGTTATTGTCCAAAGGGATTCTCTTTATAATATCTTAAGCGAGCTTACGCAATTCATTTTTAAGTGTTTTAAAATTGAAAAAAAATATGAGAATGTGTATTTTAAACAAATTTCCATCAACAATCATTCCACCTGTATTAGAATTTGATAGCCGATATTTTCCGTAAGAAACCATCTTTGCACTCTGCAAAAAAAATCTTGGTACAAGTAATACTTATACAGTATCTTGAGTCTTTCAAATAAGAGGTCACCTCTTCGACGACTTCCAGAAATCAGTTTTCATTAATGTCGACTCTTGGGGGAAACCAATTTTGATTCCAAGGGTTCGATAAAGACCACTTAGGAGATCTGTGATCTAAATTGTGAATCAATATGTATACAAAGTGAATGAAATGAAGCTGAAGTATCTGATACAAAACATTAAATGCAAATGCTTGCTCTGTAGAAAGTAGGCTGCTAAACTATAAGCAAACACCTCTAATTTATATCTCCGACATTTGAAGAGATCTTAATGAATCTGTCTATAACCAAATCCTCAAAACCTAAGAATTAATAAAATGAGTATTCTACTTTTTACGCGCTGATTGTCGCTGAACGTCAAAAACGTAACCTCACTTTTCTAGTTTAATGACTTCTCTGGATGAAAGGCTGATAGAATTTGGACTAATATAAATTAGACAGAATATACGGAATCATTTTCCTATTTAAAAATTCCGTGACAAGAACGGGCGATGAAATTCTTGATCTAATTGACAATCAGGTTTTCTAATTGAATGTTTCGTTAAGTCTCCGCTCAATAAGTTCAAAAGTTGATCATATAAACTCCGGTTCTTTCATCTATGTTTAAAACATTCGTCTGGATTTATTTCGTTCATTTTAAAATATGTTGTACCTAGTAAAATATATATATATATATATATATATATATATATATATATATATATATATATATATATATATATATATCTACACCTTTCATACCGTAATAATACATCACAAATTATTCATAATCGTTGATCACCGTCAAATTTCTTTATATACATGCACTTTTAAGGTTATGTATACTAGCGAACCAGCGTCATGTTCGCGTTCATTCTGTGTACCGCTTTAAACAATCGAAATAAACATAAAAAATTTTCTAAAACGATAATGATATTTAGTGGTATTTGTAGTCATCAAAGACGCTATATGTTTCCTGCCAAGTATTAACCACTCTCCTAATTGTTAATATTTTCGAAACCTATAAGAAAAAATTCTGTGACGTAGTGCTTAACATTTCTTCACATAAAAATTGGATATCTCTGCACTGATCATTCGAATATCATATGTAGAAGCATCTCCAAAATGATTCCTCTCGGGGTCATCGATTATGAACAAAAAAATAGGGAATTATGTATAGGTACGACAATGGTCGTATCGGAACTAAAACAAAGAACTTTAATATATTTTAACTCCACGCAAATCCACATAATTTAGGGTCCGTCATTTGCAATAATGGATAGAGATCTCGGAAAAACCGTCACATTTCACTCAAGCTTTTATAAACCGGAGAGTTGTGCTATAAATAAAAACTTTTCTCTTTTACTTTGTCATCCGAATGAAGTCGGCTAATAAAACAAGACGAAACGACTATGGATTTGCATAAGAGCCGAACGCTATATCTACAAATTTCTGATAGAGTCCCGGCCATAAAATCAGATTTATAATTATAACAGTGACGTAAGTGTAGGCAAATGGCAGTAATTTATGACGAAATTTGTTTTGCGATATCAAAAGGGGGAAAGATTCTGAATTATTTTAATCAATATCTGATACTAGATACATCGTGTTATATTCCGAACGCGAACTTCTCCAAATTATATGCTAACGGTTGTTCAAAAAAATTATTTATTATATACTATAGAAAACAGTACTCGCAGGAAGTGCTAGAACCACTCGATTTTGTTCGAAAAGGGACGTATTTTAAGGTATATATTCCATCTCCTGCATCTTCTTCATTTATTTCTTGAAATCAAACATATCACCAACCTTTTAAACTAGACGTATAGGAATGAATTTATGAGAATCTTAATATATCCTTGTCACAAAATTTGGATAGAGGAATTATTAAGGAACAGTATCGTTCCTACTTTATAAATGAAAATGATGATACTGAGAACATACCGCACCTCCTCATCACACTAAGACATCTCTTAATGAATGATTTCTAGAAAATAGATTGGAAGAGGACACTTCATTAAATGGTCTCCAGATTTATCTTGCTATGGCATGGGAAACGTCGAGTTAGTAACAAGTTTCTCATGGTTCTCAGAGGAATTATAACAATTCACACTATTTCAACTTTGACATTCCATATTCCGCTGATTTCTACGTAGAGATCTCTATATTTACAGTCACGTGATCAACCATTGGTATGGAAATATCTATCAGAATACATTTTCGGTTTATACTACAATGTCTGTTGGTTCTATTTCATCTTTGACAAACCATATTCTGCAGATTTCTACGTTGAGGTTTGTGTATGTACAGTCCACGTGGTCAACCATTGGGATAGAAACATCTATCAGAATACATTTTCGGTTTATACTACAATGTCTGTTGGTTCTATTTCATCTTTGATAAACCATATTCTGCAGATTTCTACGTTGAGTTTTGTATATGTACTGCGTACTATCATTATCCATCTTTAGAATTTTTCCTTTCATAATAGGAATGTGCTGCGATTTTAGTCCTTTTGAACGTCCTTTGATCTATACAATACATGTCTTCTTAGTCCCATTTTTCTCCAATATGATTTTGATTTTTTTTGTTTTAGTAGTTGTTTCGTCTGCATTTATTTTTTGCATTTTTGCTCAGTTTTTAGTCGTTTCCCTTAAGCTGTAGGATGTGGTTATTTCTGTTGATTTTCAAGTTAATTTTTCCGCCATTTCTATTTGTCTAGTTTCTCTTCTCTTTAGATATAGCCTATCTACGTCTGCTTTTGAGTGAAGTAGCTTGTTAATAGTTCTGTTGTCTTATGGCCCATTTTTTCCATTCCTTCTATGGTTCAATCAATCTTTCTAAAGATAGATTTTGATATGGAAAGTAGATCTTCCCAGCTAACTTTTTCAGGGTCTATGAACGTATTCTTATTTCATTTTCTTTCTCATTTATATTCGTAGCTTTCTCCTATTCTACAGTGTTTTCTTTTCTTTTCCTTTCTACCGTATATATGATTGAGCTGAGTTATTATTATTATTATTCAAGCTTCTCCTTTAAATATTATAAATTCTCAGAAATTTTTGGTTATTTTGGTAAATGCAGGGCAAAATAAATACGAATGTATTTGAACAAATTTGAATATCCTTTTCTTTTTTGCACAGGATAATAAAGCTGCGATATCGGAAGCCGGCTAGGAAAAAAATTGAGATAGGGTCCCGCCATGATAAATATTGAAGTTGGTTAGCATTTGAATTTCTCTTGAGCCACAATAATGTAATGTTAACGCGGCATTTCATTTCACGAACACTTTCCTAAACATATTTCCCTTGTGTTCTGTCGTTTCTTTTGAACTAATGTCGAAGGAATTGACATCTAACTTACCCGGTCGCTTTCATCGTCGACACTACGCCTCAAACGAGAACGGTAAATGCGAACCCCTCAACGCCCTTCATTTTCCTTCGAATTTCCAATTTCTACCTTCAAGGATATCCATTGTATAATAATTTCTAACCGAATCTACCATAATTTTCAATTATCGTGTATTGTATTGAAAAAAAAAGTTTCAACAGAAAAAAACTTGTCCAAAATTTGAAATCTCGTGGTATAAAACATCATCAAAGGTGTAATATAAAAATCCCTCAAATAGAAGTAGTGAAAGCCGCCACACATCCTCATCATCAACCCTTCTTAAATCCCGACCTAAACCCACCCCTAAAACTTCAAACATATCAACAAGAACAAATCACAGGGTAAGTACGAGTTGATGAAGACTTATTGTAGCTATATGAAGTTGTGAAGTTGCGAGTTACGAAATTAAGAGAAGATGAACGAGAATAATGGAAATTTACAGGTGAGAAAATTTGTTTCAAACAATAAGTTGTTAAATCATGAGAAAATATTAAACTTTCTATCTCGAAAATATGATTTTTTGGAGCCTTAACAACTCTTAATATTCGCTGTTTCACTCCTGTTAAAAGTAAAATATGACTCGTCGTCCAAACCTATAGCGAGACTTCCAAGTTTTGATTTTTGCCCCATTTGTTGCTGTTTAGACTATTTGGGTGCCAATTTTCTTGATTTTTCAACTATATTCTGTTTCTTTAGATATTTTTCATCGATTTCGCAAAGTTACTTCCAGATATAAATTATTTGACTGACGATTCCCATTCTTACAAAATGATTTACCATAAACGATTTCTTCAGATTTTGATTTTGTTCATTAAAACTTGGCAAACAAAGTACGAGAAACAATTAATAGTCAGTCAATTCAATTTTTTGTCCCTACACCCTAATTTTCATTCAAAAATGAAAAAACTATTATCAAGGTCTTCTTTATTTATATGAAAAGAATATAGCGTGAAATTTTTAATTTGTACAAGAAATTAGATATTGAGAGACAGGTGCAGACATTGGGAAACGCGGGAATACTTTTAAGGTAAGATATTTTCATCAGTAGCTGAAACAGTTAGTCATATTCATAGATTGAAAGAAATTGCTGAAAACTTATACTCATTTTAAATATTATTACAAAATATTTCCTAAAATTTTCATGAATGAATGTATCTGAACTAATACTAAATAAGTTTCCCGTTTTTATTGATATAACCATCGTTTTATAACCATAAGCTGCAGAGAACAATATAAAAAGATTTGGATAAGAAACCTGACCTGTAGATTATATAACAGTTTAATAGAATTTCTTTCAATAAGAACCTATGAGCCAAAAAGGCTAGAAATTTGGTTTCATTACAATTCTAAGAAACTTTTCCAAACAAATTTTACAAAAATATGATCGTAGTTTTATCCATTTAGTAAAGAGTTCCAAGTTATGTATTCTTAACAGTTTAGTTTAGTTTAGGTGCCAACCGTCCTGTTTTCCCAGAACATGTCCTAGTTTTTAAATCGTCCTGGGTTTTCAAATTTTAAAATTTGCGCGCCTCTTCTCGAATTTTTACGCTACGAGCGACCTCACGGGTCGCAAGTAATTGCGTTGCCACCTGATGATTTGCATTAGCATTAGACATACAGAGAGCTACACCATCGTTAGTTATTTAGCGTAGATAAACCTTCACAGTACATTATGCAGTTTTTTAACAACCTGTACCTCGTTCATTCTGTAATGACGATAATTCGCACAAATATTGGAAAAGAGGAAAGAAAAGAAAACAGTGTTGTAGAAATCAGAAAAATTTCGACTACACTGTTTTCTAGAGGAAACAATTAGAAATAATTTTTGTTCTCTAAGAGTAAGAACAATTTTATGTTGCATGACGAAGGAAATAATACGAAAGAATTTTTGACAAAAATTAAAGAATTTTATAATGAAATCATTGACTATTTGAAAATGTGGATTGAATCATTTGAGGATCTATAAGTTTTCGACTGGATTGATCTAACAGGGTCTGATCTGTAGATTGGAAGAACATAGAAAAATCTTTGGTCTTTTTAAAAGAACATATGGCAATCGGTGACGAAAAATTACTTGACTAGTGAGTTAATTTGAAAAATTTTAGCACAAATTGGAATCTTACTCAAAAAGACAACTTGAACGCCTTGTAGCTAACATATTTTAAGGAATGTGTTTCTGAGGAACAGTATGCAGAGCTACAGAAAGTGGTTGAATATGTATTTATACAGGCAATCTTCGGAAGTCCTCAAGAAGAGCTCGGATTTTGATGTTTTTTTTTTAAATTTTGTTTTTTTTTATATTCTTTAAAATCAGAAACCTCTTGGAGTGGGGACGGAACTATTTATCTTGTTTAAACAATATCTGTGATATTTTTGCACAAAAAAATTTCTACTATACAATATCCATTAAAAACTTGTAAATATATTAATGAATGTTATAAACAATTATCTATAAGTTTGTTCTATGTAGTAATGACATGGAATTAATTTGTGGCCCAAAATATAAACTTTTTATTGACCATAGAAAATTCATTATTTTATATACAAAAAAAGTACATTTAATTTTCATTCTCATTTCTTCAAGTGGTGGGTGGTTACGCAGTCATTTCCACTGCAAACTATGCAGGCTGGTGAGCAATGAAGACCACTTTTTCTGCAGCCACACGCTGAACTTCATCCTGTTTTGCAAGAACAAAATATCAATTTTAAAACGTTGTCAGGTTGTGTCATTTTGATTGGTTTTAAATAATTCTCTTTTCGCCAACCCCATTCTTCGGGTGGTATCGATGAGTTATTTTTCTATTGCTGAACTTGTAAGTAGACTCTTTTAATATGTGGTTTTGCTGCATCTTCTGTCGGAGGTGAGGAATTAAGTTGTACGCTTTTATTTCTTTAAGCTAATGCTATGAAACGTTTATATCGCAGTTCATTCAAGCATTTGGTAGTTTTAGCACCATACATTGTTAGAATACAATCAATACCATCATTAAAAATCACTTCTTCATTTTGCTCTTCAACCATAAAATTTTCAGCTGTTGCATGTAATTTTTGATTATTATCAAAAACTTCAATAAAACCATTCTCTCCTTTGTTATAGAAAGCGGATGTAGTATCACATCCAGTGAATGCATGAATAAAAAACAGATGTTTTTTTTTAATATTTGAATATGTCTCTAATATTGTTTTTGTTGAGTAAACTCGTTGCAAAATATTTATTTTTTAGAGGTTTAAAAAAAACATCATCAGGTGCTAAAGACATCAATAGCAGCATCACTTTCGGCTGGACTCCCCTCAATATTATTTTCGCCTAGCTTTTTGCAGAGAAAATTAATAAACTTATTTTTATTTTTGCTATTACCTAAAACTTTCTCTTTCGTTGTGTTTAAAGGCATGTCTTCTTCAACTAAATAATCAATGGAAGTATTGCCGATATATCTACGATTTCTCTCAGACACTTCCAGATCAATCATTACTATATCCATCGAATACAACTTTAGCATTAGTGCAATTATTTGCCATATGTTGTTACGAATGCGCTGGTTCTTTAGCTAAATAATTCTATTTAGAAAATTGGTAAAGAAAATCGCCTTGACATGATTTGACATATATATTAGTGAAAAAAAAGGAACATCGAAAATAATATTAAGAAAAATATACTAAAGAGATCCTCGTCCACATATGTGTAAGCAACAAGAAGTAAGTATTTGTAGCGTATGCAGGTAACACATAAATGTTTTTTTAATTTTAATATTAAATTATTGTGAAAAACTTTTTTGTAACAACTATTTATTACAATAAGATTAATATATGGAGATTTTTTTACAAAAAAGTAAAGACCAAACTCAATTTTTTATATAAATGTCGTTGATATTGTTTAAACAATATAAATAGTTCTGTCTCCTCTCTAAGAGGTTTCTGATTTTGAATAATATGAAAAAACAAAATTCATCAAAATCGGAGCTCTTCTTGAGGAATAATTCCCAAGCAAAGGCTTCATTGACGCGATATTAGTGTCATATTCACAGTGGTCAAAAGAAAGAAATCGATTACTGCCACCAAAAGTAGTTGCAATAACCAAAACTATATGTATATAACATAGATATGAAGTTTGACCAATTTTATAATTATCTCTCCACTCAAGCATAGATATTCAAGGAAATTAATGGGGTTGAAAAGTAAAAATTAGTAGTATATTAAAATAAGTTCATAATATTGGAATGTATAAGATACTATAGTTATAAGTTATAGTATCTAATATCCAATAATTATAGTCTATAACTAAGCTAAGTTTCAAAAATTTGTTAGAAATTAAAGTGTTTGTTTTATATTTTAAGAACTAGTTTTCAACTGGTATAATTTTATTCAAATATTTTTATTAAAAAATGTGATTGTTTTAATTACTTGAATTTTATTTCACCTGTTTTATCTAGATATTTATTTCACTATTATCTATTAATGCGTCCTGTTTTTAAACTGAATCCTTTTTTTTCTAATTACATATGCTGGTTTTTTAAATTTGAGGTTTAGTTGCAAGGTGCAGTGTATTGTGAATTCTAGTGTGATTAGGGAAAATTTGAAAGGGCCGCGCAAATAAGGAAAAGTAGGTGCTTCAATAGTAAATGAAAAAACATCAATAGTTAATCATTTAAAGACCCACATTGAAATAAAAGTATTGATGACACAAAGGAAATAGTAGTACGCTTGGTGTTAGGAAATCTTCGATTTACAGTTATTAAAGAAGAGAAATGAGGCGAAGTTCAAACGGCACGTAAAGCCGCAGGAAAAGTAATATTTCAACTAAAAAATTATTTGAAAGAGTTCTTCTTTAGAAAATAATTTCCAATGCGTTCCAATATTGAATATATTATTGAATTTTCAACAAATTAATCATCTTCATATCATTTATAAATAACATAGTCATCGATTCTATTATTATTTGTCTCAATAACAATTCTATCAACGTTAGAAAGGAATATAACCATTGGACGTGACGAAAGTTCTGTTTCTAGATAAGTACATTGGTCACAAGGGAATTTTGATACGCCAACTCTGGCTTACAGAAGACTTGATTGATGTCCCTGGCAACCGAACTTGATAGTTGGTATATAATCTAATAAACCGTAATACTCCGGTACACTGTATTCATCAACCTATTTCGCTATTTGTTAAATTACAAACAATGGGGTGATGAATTTATTATACTCATGATTTTTGAAATGAAACTAAGAAAATAAATAATGTTATATATGTCATGATTTCATCAAATTCCGCTTTATTTATATTAATTTATTTCTGAATGTATCTGTAATGTATTATTTCGTTTCAAGTTTCCTCTATCACTGTCGATTTTCCACTGCTCAACTTAATTAGCAGACCAAAGAAAGAAAAGCGGAAATTGTGACAGGCGACGGCTTAAAATTGACAATATTGTAGGAATCTACGGATGGCAGGCACGTATTAAGAAGATATCTGTGTAATTTATGTGGGACAGGGCTCTTGATTCCCGTTTCTCCGGTAATATATTCCAACATTAGTCCCACTAATGTCTGGCAGGATGTTTGAGTGCGGCGGATCTTCTGTCGACTTTTGACACTAACAATTTCGTAGCTAGTTTAAGTCTAATGCGAAGGTGACGCAATTCTATACAAAAAAGATTTAATCCTAGGCTCTGCTCCATATTTAAAAATTTAATAATACTGAAATATTATATATAATCTATATATTATTTTATTCTGCTATCACCAACTAACATTCTAGAAATAATTATAAGATAACTTCAACGGATCTATGTCGACAATATCTGACAGAAGTAGACGCCAATACATCCAAATATATAAGAATTGATGTGATTTGACCTCAATCGACGTGAAAAAACATCAGAAATTATCAATCAACATCAATCGACCGCAATCGCTTTCAATGGATGTATGTCGAAAGAACGGCCGATTTGACTGAAAATTGGTAGAGTAGGTAGCTTAGAACCAGTAAAAGCCGTTTCTGTGGAAAAATGTATCAGTATAAACCTCAGTTGAATTGTTAAAAATTGTATAACAAAACGCAACTGACAACTAATCGTGATTTTATCTATGGTTAACTAGAAAGAAAATTTGACAAATAGAAGTATTGAGGTTGACAGATTGGTTTGTTTCTTTCGAGTTTCCCAACAAAGCCGTAATACAACTAGAATGCACTACATTGCGAATAAAAAGAAAGAAGTATAACAATAAATTTCACGTAAAGAATACTGCCTTGTATGGCTACATTTCGTGCTCCCCAATCACAAGAGCAAATCAAATGGCAATGCGAAATCTGCGAGCAAACCTCAAAGATCAAAAACAAGTAAAAAGTACTGATTTGAATCGAGCACGGCTTCGATACGATTTCAACACTGCGTTCACGTCGGGCCAATAGACGAGGTTTGCGAGATTTGGGAAAGTGAAATTGCCATTATTAACTTCGTTGAATAAATTTTCTACCAAACACTCTAAAATTCTATAGTTGTTTCTAGATGATCTCGCCTGGGGGAGATATTATGGAATATTGAGGATTTGATCCGACAATCAAGGTACTTATTTATTTGGATTGTGCATAGCTCACCAATGCACAGTTTAAGATTGGAGGTTAGCTCTGTAGTAATCTTGCTTCCAAAGATGCAACGGAACGCGTTTGGCGATACTGAAAGGAAAATTCGAAGTTGAGGATGTTCTCATCTCGATTATCCCAATTGATTGGCCATTTGAGTTTGAACGACTTCAATTTCCAATCCGTCTTGCATTCGACATGACCTTAAACAAATCACTAGACCAATGTTTGTAAGTTTGTGGTCCGAATCTAGAAAATCCAAGTCGTAATTTGTTTTTGTGCTTATTTTAAAACAAACAATTTTGTCTAATACGGAGTGCTTCAAGGAAAAGTGCAATCCATGTGCCAAAAGATCTGCTTAAATAAGAGTCATTAAAAAACTTGTTTTCTTTGTTTTTCTTTCAATTTATATTTATTATCCTGATAAAAAATTGAATCATTAAAATCCAAAATCTGCTCATTTATTGCTCATAATGCATTGACTATAGAACTACTATAAGCCTTATGAGCCATGTATTAAAAACATTTTCAAAATAGTCTACTACGGAGTATTCAAAATAGAATAAAGAATTAAAATCAGTCTATTTGATTTCCGAACCGAATTGGGTAGGCGCATTGGGTAGAAGCATCGTTTACAACCAACTCAAGTGCTGGTTAAAAGATTTAGGTATATAAACCACGATTTTGAAAATGTATTCAATATATATTCAATAGCAGTGTCTTCGTATCTCATTATTCGTTAATCTGCAACTTCTACATTAATCCATTGCCACCGCTGTGATTTTTCCAATGTATACCAGGAAAATTTTGAACAGAATAGGTGGTGTGGTGCATCCCTTTAGTTATTACAAAACTATTGGTGATATTGTGTCCAGTATTTATAGTGATTCAGTTTCCGTTATATGGATTTATCGTTGATTATATTATATTCTGAAAGATACAGGGCTACTTTAGTTCTATAGATGATAGATTTTTATATCCTGATCTATCTAGCGTGCGCTACCTTTCTTGTTTCACGACGTAATAAAGAAACTATTGCTAAGCTAACTTCAAACAGAAACGACTCCAAAGCCTGCTTAGATACACGAGCTTGACGTCGCAGAGGTGACATCTAGCGCTATTCTAATCCTTTTAATGGCCACGTGATAACCCTGATTACTTTAATTGGCTCCTGTCTACATGTGAAGTATAAATTTGGGTGGATTCAGTGATGTATGAAGGGTGAAACGTCGTTTCTTTCTGTTACATTTCTGTTTTGGTAATAGGGTGAACCGATCGTTATTGTAAAAAATACGATGTAATATATTAGATTTTTTATTTATTATGTTTTATATAAAAAAATTCCATTTTCTTCTGATGAGTATTTAAACTTTAACCGATTTCATGAAAGATTTGGGAAATTTGTGTAAAAAAGGGAGAAGCAAAGAAAAATTGAAGGAGTTGTGAGTTGTCGGAAGTGCATGTGCCAGGAAAAACTCCCGAACTCTCAACTAGAAAGCGTTACTAAGTGAGCTGTCATGAAAGTGGAACCGACGAGACTCTCTCTCTGGCTGGATCAACAGTTTATTCACTTTGAACGCTTTTCACATACACTGAAAATTGTTTTTCTATAACAGTACTTTCAATGTAATCAATTTAATGGAATATATTTTTAGTTTAAGGCTATACGAATTCTCTAGTTCGAATTGCTAAGTAGAAAAAATGATTGAAAAGGTAGGGCTGTTTCGGTTTTTACCTCTCAAAATAAATATAAAAGAATACGGTAGATGATGTATAGAAAACACATTCACGAGAAAGATTTTGAGAGAGAGACGGAGATATGTTTTTGAAAATTCCAATATGAATAAGACTAAAGGATAGTCTCTACGGAATGAAATAATGATAATGTTTCTAACAAGTCTTAAACTATTTGTGCCTTTGAAATGGTTAATAATTTATGGCACTTCTTGGGGTTTTGATACTGTTTTGATACTGCAGCGTACACAACATTTTTTAGACGACGCATAAGATTCCAAACTTTTCCAATTACACTGAGGAAAGAAAATAAATCATAGAGAATTATAAACATTTTATCTATTGTACAATATAATGTAGTTAATGATATTTGCAATGTCAATATTAATTTATTAATTATTTGCAAAAAAGTAATGTTGATTGTACCTCCAGGACAATTATTTCAATATTTATTGGATTGGATACAGATGGAATATGTATATGTTTACTAGATGTCGATGGAATCTCTGTAGATGTGTTTGTGTCTTCGATAGAATTTGTTGATTGATTCGTATTTGTAGTGGAAGAAAGTTATGCAGAGTCATCGAAGTGATACTGTCAACTGTCAACATTGAAGTGGCTAGAGTCACATTTAAGGAAGTTAAATTTGTCTACTTCAGAGCGTTCCGAAAGTGTTTTGCGATACGGAACTGTCACTTTCACTACATGGAACACTCAAAACGCAACTTCCGGTATGTAAATGAATACAGATCGAACAACTTTCAAATATTCTTTTTGATATTTGACAATGTTTCCAATAAATGAATTGTTATGATCAGTATCGTTTATTGATTCTTTACTTACAAAACTAAGATAAGCTATATGGTAGGGTAGTAGTCCAAAAATTTAATTAATTGGCAAACAGAAAGAAGTTTGTATTTATTAAGAAACACTTGACTTAAAAATAAGATTATTGAGTTCGAAAAACCTTCATTTTAATGCCGTTCTATGATGTGTAGACTTTCAAAAATAATGCTCTTAGTTCATATTCCCTAAATTTTCTGGAAATCTCTCTAAGTGACTATGGAGGAAGTGGAGTTTATACTCATATTGCACCCATATCTCTTGATTGTAGTAGTAGGTATTCCACAAGATGGATAACTTTCAGATTTTCCATTTCTTAAAAAATTCTGTGATAAAGAAATTAAAGCTCTCCAACTCTCATGAAAAATATTATATTTAATCTATTCTATGGTAGGCTGAGGAAATTTTTGGCAAATACAAGACCGTTCTCGTCTTTATTTAGTCATTCAAAAAACTGTTTTATGATGCTCATTTAAATATGTTACGGTGGAAGAGCTCTTAATGAATTCGGGACTATTTTTTTTCTTGGCTCCAAATTCTTTTTCAAGGGCAAGTTTATTCTTACAAAAGGGTCTTGTTTAGATCTACTGTCTCGAAGACATAAACAGGAAAAGTTAGTGTAACCACTTTTGGTAGCCGAGAAGAAATTTTCACCATTTTCGAATCGACATAAATTTGCCATTTATGGTTATTGTATATTATTTTGACTATTGAAATGTTACAAGATTCTTTCTCTAGCTCTGTTTTTGGCCAGTCTTTTTGCTCGTATTGTTTCGAATCAATCACGATGCTAACAATTGAATGAAGCTGATTTCTCATTTTGGGAAAAGTATTTTGACTCATTCAATATACCTTAAAAATCAGCATTTATTTGTGTCGAAATTGGTCATTTTCTAAGGATTCAGAGACCTGGACATCCCCCGAATCTAAGTTGGAAGAAATCGTGGCGATCTTACTTCGGCATTCGAGGCTCTACTGAAATGGACCAACTCTTCCTTAGCTACTCATGGAGGGAGAAAAAAAGACAAAAAATATCCCACATTCTGGACTTTCTAAAAGGAGTGGGATTAACTAGTCTGCTGTAAACCCTGAATCGCTTTTGGGTCGCAGTGTATATGATTCCTCAATATCTACATGCATACATACAAGGGTATTTTTGGGCACTGAAGAGTCATGTGAGCGCTGCACTGGATGTTAAACACAGTTAGTACTCGGATACTGTCAATTATCTCGATGTTTAGTTTTTGAAACGTACATACTAAAAAAATAACAGTCTTCGAGACGATTTCATGGTTCTCGTCAAATAATCGGTGTTCCAAATTCAAAGGCACTTCTTTGACCACTGTCCCATAATCTTAAATACTCTACACAATATTTACAAACACAATTAGGTGCCCAAGACTTTTCATGTTTATCCAAGATCATCCCAAAATACTCTAAATAGGTATTTAACATTGTCATCATCTGATATTAGACATATTTTCCGCATATATAGCAAATCTGTACTGTTTGAACAACGTCTCTTTGAGAGATAAGATACTAATATTAAAACAGTAAAATAGGCATGTTATCGTTTTGTTATTTAATGGTAGAAATCAAAAATAAAGTAACTCGAGTTGATAAAAAAATTTTTTGGGGAGATTTGACAAAAACCAAACATTATCAACCACAAACATATAAGAAGTAAAATTTTGTAAATCAGGCAACTTATTTTATATGTTCAAAATCACAAAGATACACTAATATAACAATTGATTACAGAGGTGGTACAGAATTACAGAAAGTATTAACAATAGTGGACTGAATACAATGAGAATGAAAAAAGATAGTGAGATCTAGAAGATCAATGAGCAAATCCACATTAACCTGATCTATTTCTAACCCAAACGCTTCTTTTACACTTTTTTGAAGCTGTTTTGGATCTCTGTTGGTTCTGTGGATGAGCTTTGCAAAGATTGTTATATAATTGAGCTTTTTGTGTGTAATTTTATTTTATAATCTATACAATATTCTCTCGCAAGATGACTGTCTAATGATTTATATCGTAATTAGTACTGATGTGTTGGGTGAATTTTTAAGGTAATTAAATTTTTAGAAGTTCAATTTTCTGGGAATTGTGTTAAATCAAGTGTTTCCACTGATATCCTCTCTTTTGAGCCATCTCAAATTTTCCTACGTCTTTAAATTTCTGTTTTCTAATTATTGCCAACTCTAAACTATATCACTAATAATGGATACTACTGACTATGTCAAATCGGACTTTTCTGTTCAATAATATAATCAAATAAACATAATAATAACAATAATTTTTATTTTGAAATTAATAATTTAATTAGTTTCGATGTCTACGCTCATGAAAAACAAAGTGTTTTTCAGCATTTTTCGTGTTTAACAGGCCGCTCCATCATTCCGATCACCTGTTGCTTCATTCTGTGTACGCACCAAAAATAACGAGTTTGCTTTCTCGACAAGAAAAATTCAATGAATTTTAAACGGTGGTGGTTTTACTAACATTCTCTTTTAACAGTCCATCTTTTTTGCACTTCCTTTCTTTCCATCTAGGGTGCGAAATGCATCAAATTATCTTAAACAGGAACGTCAAACAACCGAAACTCATATTTAATGAAATGAATGAGTAAAATTGTTAAGATTGAAATATATATTTTTTAATATCATATAATTGCAATTTCACAAAAATCTATAACACGTTTTTATTGTAGTTGAATGAATTCTCATCATCATCATCATCATCACCAAAAGCTACTTCTCTATATATGAAATGTGATAAAAAAAAATAAAGGCTAGTGGAAGACAATTGTGACATTATCAAAGCTTATAGTTGCACTTTCACTAATGCTAATATCTGCGTTGCTTCAACGTATCCACTGATCATAGCAACAAAATTACCTGTACCACTAATCTCACATGTGAATTGCTCACACCAAAAAGAAAAACAAATGGTTAGGTTAGCTTTCGAATTCATTTACTTTTCCAATGCTCCGTGATTGTACGCATCTTTCCTTCTGAATATCAGATTCTTAGTTTCAAGTGTGAGACTTTGCTTTCCCCTCGCAACACCTCCATGATGTTTCTCCGCTTTTTAGACCTTGTCTTTGGAAAACGTCAAATTTTAGCAAACAATTCGTCTCCCATGTTCACTTCCAATAATTGACACCGATGATGATTCTCTCCGCTTGAAGTTAGAAATAGAAATGAATGAAAGCAAATTGACTGTTTATTTTAGGTTTAGTATATATAGATATAGGTAGGTACTCAAGGAAACGCCGGCGAAGATTTCACATATCATTAGTAGCGACTCTTCTTGGAATGCAGGTAAAAGTATGATCTTGGCAACAAATTAACATTCTTCCACCCGTTCAAAGATACACTGTACAGTAAGTTTACTTTCAGTCTCTGAAAACGGAAACTTGGTTATCGATACGCGTGTCAGATATTGTAATTATGACTCTTGGTGTAGCTTATACAATGTTGATTATAATTAACATCAAACGGTTTCAGAAATTTCAAGTTAGTGGAAAATGTGTAACTCCAGCTTAAACTCTTATTTTGGTGATTTGCACTGACGGATTTGTGGTGACAATTGGTAGGATGACAATTTTGCTTCATTTGTTATTTGAAATAATCCATTTATTTATCAAATAAATCCGTTCTAGCTAAAACACATAATCTTTAATATCGTCCTCACTTTTTGTATGATGTGATATGATGTTCTTTTTTCTATCAGTTTTTCCACAATTGATAATTTAAATAATATATTGAGCATACTATACTGCACAAATTGAAAGAATAAAAGTAATGGAACTTAATATTTATTTTTATGATTAGTAAAACCAAAATAATACTAAAGTGTCCTCTTAACTGTTGAATAATATTATTTAAAATTGTAGTTGATTGTGAAATTTTTACAATTTTGTTTAGTTAAACCCGGAACGTCATTTCTTTGATGGTTGAGGGTTGATCGTTCATATACAGTGTATTTTCAGTTTTCATTTCTGTAAAGGATTCGAGTGGTTTTTCAATGAAGTTGACGATTTTATTAGAAACGTTTATTTTATTTTTAACTCTTTGGCGTATCCTTCGGTACAGGATTGCAAATCTCCATGTCGCTTTAAGGTTAATAATGTCTCCTCCTGCATTTACTAAAATTGTTGCCGAATAACGTCTGAAGCAGTGACCTGTGTATAGACGGGGGTTTTCTAATTTTGAAAAAATTGCAATTGTCTTAACCATACTACCGAATTTGTTAATACCAACTACCTGTCTAGTGTATTTTCCGTGTTGGTAATTTAAAAAGAACCCTTTTTCTGGCAAATCAATCAATCGAAGAGCAGCATATTTTTTATATATCTTGTAAAATTCTCTCGTTACAGTTAACAAACAAAAATTACACTAGAATCACTGTTTAAAATATTTTTGTCATATAGGATACGTGGTGTACGAACCATGCGACGTGACTTACCGTAATACGGTGGGTAGAAATGTTAAATAAAAAACCCAAATGTATTGCCTTCAATCCAAAAAATGTGTATCAACGTTTTGTAGACAACTGAAGTATAATTATTATGTAAAAATATATCTATTTTTCAATATTTTTTTCATTATTAAAATTGAAAACAACCGTTAATTGATAACATCACGTCTTCTTTGTAGACTGAGTTATTTTTGTATAGATTGTTCAATCGAATAAGAACGTTTTCAATTGATTTCATTGCTCAAATATTCACATAATACTCGTCATATATATCGTTGAAAATGATCCCAGAAGATCTCGTTTCAGATAAAATGGTCTTCGCCTTCTCTAGAATCGTTTTTTCTTATCAATGTATTGTGTTGATTGTTCTATCATTTCTTCATGAACCAATGTTCGTGAAACGGTACCTTACGCTATAAAACTTTACTAAAGACTCAATTTACAAATCTTCAAGTCCAGTATTGCCTCATGGATTTTTTTCACCATATCTGAAGTCGTCTACCATTGCGATGCTTGCTTTAGTTGTCTATAGGACCTAGTATAAACCTGCTACCCATTATTTCATTGTTCCAAACGAAGGAATATAGACTATTACAGCAATATCCAATTTTCTGAATTATCACAAATTAACTTATATAGTTATCATCTTGGATCTTTCAATATTGATAAACTTAGATTTTTTAACACAGATTCAGAACTAATGGAATCTCCCAGGTAGACTATTGATTGTTAGTGAATTATTATGTATATTTAATTGATGGTAACAACAAACGGTTCATTTATTTGAAAATATATATGTATAGAAACTATTTATAAAACTGCGTTTATGAAATCGAACGAGTTCTGAAAGAATAATAATTTGACGAATTTTCAAAATAAAATACTAACTAAATTGATACTGATTTTAAATGAAAAATTTTGAAATGTTTTGTTTTTGGTCTAATGTCTTCTAAAAAGAATCCCATTTATGGGCAATGTGCAATTATTATCTCTAACAAAGGCATATATCTAGTCACAACTGTGCAAGAAAATAAATAATGGATTTATCTATGAAAACTTGTTGTTGTGGTTAATTTAATTAAATCAGATAAATGGCGATAAAACGTACAGAAGAAATACATATTTTATTACATACTTGTGATAGAAATATGTATATTTCTTAATTCTACGTTAAATCAAGGAAAAAATGAAATGGAATTCTAAAAATAGTTCCTTCTAAATAAATTTATTTAGTAGATATTCCTTATCTGTTTTCGACAACTATTCAAACTATACCAAAAGTACAGTTTCCGAAAAAGATTTTATTTTTGTATTTCTTCTCCATTCCATGAATTTCTCGTATGCTAATTCATATGTTTTTTTGAAATTTCTAAAGTTACTTTCGCTGCTTTTTCGATATCTCTGGCGGAATATCATCAAAATCGTCACTACTCTCACTATCCATATTATTCATTATAAATTGTATAGTTATGTCCTACTAAAATGATATTTAATGTAAATTGAGCAATATGTGGTTTTGGAATTGAGTTAGCTATGAGAAATACGTCACTTTTCATAGCAGTTTGTAGAAAAAATAACTTTTCCAAGATAATACCAGAAAAACTTTATGTACTACCATGTATCTTATGTAAACATGAAAAATATACTACAATTTATGTTTTAATATAGAAAACAATAAATACCAATTGTTTTCACATGCTTGGCAACAGTGCTAACAAGGATATTTGCTTTAGAAACAACAATAATAAAATTATGAATAGATTCACAAAATTTAATGGAAAAAAGTATAAGCATTTTCAGAGTGCGTCTGATCTAAAAATTAATTCAAAAATGTTTTCGCTACAGACAATACCCATCACTCTTCCTGAACAGCCGTCGGAGCTCTACTTCACTGGACAATGGACTAATAGAGAAGTAATGAATGTCGGTTATTTGTTTTGCGAAGTAGCCAAACATAAAGAGCGATAATTCGGTAACGATGTACTTCATCCATCCATCTCTTCAGATTCACACCACATGCTATTTAACGAAAGTCATAAATTCTCGTGCTACGTTGCCGCTTTTTAGAAACGTCGACTACATGGTGTTGATACAGTAAAAAAATCAATTTATACTACCGGATTTGGATATTACAGAAGCTGTTTTTCTCATAAGCAATAGAGAACTTACTAACTAATATTTACTACCATATACATTTAAATTACTAATATGCAATTCTTTCTACCATAGATGTAGAAGATATACTTTATTCCATGTGGTTTTATCCTTCGCGTTTAACCTCTCTCCAGATCAGTCCTCTTTTCCAGGCTGTTTTATGTATTCCATTTTCTTCTAGATCTCCCTTTTTATTTTATTTTGGGTCTCTTAGATCAATCTCATCTCAATTGCTCTGTTAAGGTTTGTTCGACACTTTGCATCATACTCACTACGTTTATTTCACGTCTTATTTCTAATTTTATCTAGTCTTCTTTCCCCCCATCACTTTTCTCAGTGTCTTCATATCACATGTTATTTTCTGCTACAGTGATCGGTATTGGTGGTAATAGTTCTGATTCTAGATCTTCTGTACGTTTTGTTGAAATATATTTTGTACAATGGAGATTGTCTTCTGTATCATACTGGATACCTTTTCGTTAATTTTCCCAACTTTTCTAACAATTATCCCGAGATACTTCAGCTTTTAGCTTCCTCCTCTTTCCTTTTCTTGCATTTTCATAGTTATTTATTCTAGTATATTTGTTATTTTTAGGTCCACCACAGGTTCACCATTACGATGAGTAAGTTTTGACTTATGGGTGAAAGTGATAGCTCTCTTTTTTTAACAGGCAATTTATTTCATAACATACATTGAACATGGCCTTTTAGTTTTGTTTATGCTTTGATTCACTTCTTCTTCTTTCAATGCCTCATCCGTTGCTAACTTTGGCTATTAACAAGGATGTTCTTATCTTATTTACTGCGTTTCTAAACAGATCAACATATAACACTACAAATCAATGGCGTAGGTTGTGCCGTTATGAATACCATCTTCTCCCTAATCCCTTCTTACTATTCACTTTGCCTTGAACAGTCACTGCAAAAGACGACATGTGTCATGTTGTAGTGTGTGAAAAAAGTACCCCAGTTTTAGTTTTTTTTTACTTCCTTCTCTGTCCCTAGTCTCTTCCGAGCTGGTGATGTTATATTTTCAAATAGGAAATTTATATCACCTGATTAGTCTTAGTTTTAGTTGTAAAGAAATATCTTTGTTGGTATACAGTTTCTTCATGTTGTTAAACGCAACTCGAACTCTTTCTTTCCGTGATCGTATGTCTGATGCCTAGTCCCATTTCGCGTATACTGTTATTCCGAAATATGTTTATCGTTATCGTTAGACACACCGAAGGATATTTAGCTGCTTACGAGGATGGTCCTAGAAGTACCTAGCTTGACCTAGAGATAGTGGTAGTTGCCTGAATAATACCACTGTATTAGAAAGTACACAATTTATACAGCAGTTTTTTGTTTAGTACCTGTTTGGCATTCATCAATATTGAACGTATTCAGGCCTTAGATCAACCAATATAAAAGCTGAACTAGATTCTGGGTGAGACTGATCTTCATTATCAACAGTAAAATATTGGGTAGCAGAGTTTAAACGAGGCCGTACAAATTGCGAAGACCAGCATCGCGGTGGCCAATCAAATGATGTAACGACTCCAGAAATGTTAAAGAAAATCCACAAAGCATACAAGAATGATTGTCGACTGAAAGTGCGGGAGCTAGTAGACATAGTAGGCATTGCAAAAAATGTGGTACATCGCATATTGACTAAAAATTTGGACATGAGAAATCTGTGCGCAAGATGGGTGCCGCGGTTTCAAAAAATACAAAGCCCGTTCCAGTTACAGGCAAAGTCTTAGCGTCAGTTTTTTGTGTTGCGCGTGTGATAATTTTCATTGACTATCTTGAAAATTGATAATCCTCGTCCATGGTGCACGATCGATGCTGCTTTTAAACTTTTTAAATTGTAAATTGTTTATGGATAGAATGGAAGGCAAAAAAATTCAATTATAGTGATGATTTTTCAACTCTTATTCAAAAGTGATTTTTAGAAATACAATCAAGTAGAGTGAAACAATAGTGGACAATTTAAATTATTTCAAGTTTTCGAAAACATTCTTAAAGTATCTCTTTGTATATTCGGTATGATACAACGTTGTATACTATTTTATGACTATCTACATTTAGAGCGATGATCACATTCGCGTACTCTGTTCGTTTAGCTTAACCGAAGCTGGAGTGCACACCAAATAGGCTGTGAACATGTGTAACCGATGAACCTGTTGAAAAATGGGAAAAAAACTGGCAGATTGTCGCTTTTGTCGACAAAACGCTAGACCGTATTGAAACAACGATTTTAATCGGTAGATTTCGTTAATCAATCATGAGGTTTTTTTTCAATTTACTACAGTTTGAAGGGGGTTAATTCGTATCAATTGAAACTGAATTTTCTTGCTGTGAGGAAATATTTCTCGATAATTAGGGAAAAAGAAAAACGTTTAAGATACCAAATATTTACCAATTTTTTCTAGCCTTATTAATTTATGAAATACAGAATAATAAAAGGTAAAAGCCACCACGTGTGCCCTTGCATTTGAAAATACATAATAGAGGTACATATTTCCTCGATAAAACAATAATTCTTCGACACTTCTTCCAAGTCACTTCTGTTTTAAAACCTTCCTAATGCCATAATAGCATGCAATTAACTTAATCCTCTCCGATATACCAATTACACGTTTTAGGAGAAACCAATACACTCATACCAGCCCAGATGAGACGTTTTAAATCAAAGAGAAACTTACTCTCTTTGGGCACAGCGAAGCGAGCAGCTCTCGAACGTCTAGATTTCTGCGGAGCTACGTAGTTTTTAGGCAGTCGGCACGCGCGACTTTTTAGTTTTTCGTCTAACATAAATTTTTTGGGTTATTGTTTTGTTCGTATTTATGTATATAGAGTAAATTTAAGATGTTATCAGATTAAGACTAGTGCCAATAATGGAACTTCTTAGGTATTAAGCTATAGTCTCTTTATCTAAAAAACCGATAATTGATTTTCATTGTACCACGTGATCATTTAAATTATATATATTATAGAAATGTTTAATTTCATTTGGGGGATAGAACATAATGAGAAACTACTCGTGAAATAACTTTTTGAAAATAAATATTTGGAGATATTTTTAAAGAGTCTCAAACAAAAAACGTGTACAAAAATAAATATTGAATTGAATACCACAGTGACGTAAAACCTAGGTTAAATTAGAGAAGGGTTGTAGATGAGGATATTAAAAAGAAGATATATGGTAAGACTCCGAAATATTTTGAACTTCTTTGAAATTCTCACACATTTCCGTGATGTATTCATATATAAAAAAATATTTATAATCATGTACATCCTAAGCTATTATATACAGTAACTCCCAAAAGTATTGGTCCAAACTTCTGTCAAGTATGTACAACTCTGGCTCTAGCTTGGAAGCCGTTATTGGCCCA
The DNA here is from genome assembly GCF_026250575.1 of Diorhabda carinulata. Lineage (NCBI taxonomy): Eukaryota > Metazoa > Arthropoda > Insecta > Coleoptera > Chrysomelidae > Diorhabda > Diorhabda carinulata. The sequence goes on from NC_079472.1 coordinate 19,040,052, forward strand.
AACTTGGTGAGAATCTTGGATAATAACAAGGACTGGTTACCAAGATAAACCAAGATAAAGACTAGTATGCAACAGTAGGCCAGGTTGGTTACTTGTAATAGGATGGGATGACCGAGGTGAGGTTACATAGAGTTCAATCAGGCTTGGTTGATTATAGAATGACCGGGGCTAAGTTACCCACACTTCAACCAGGCTTGAGCCATTATTGGTTTGCCAAGGCCGCGTTTACCAGCGTTAGTCCAAGCTAAGCCCTGTCGTTCAAGTCTGGGGGCTTCTACATGGGTATATGTCAACAGCAGAAGATCAAATTCAAGATATTCTTATCTTAGTATCAAAGAAGATGGTGTGAAGCTACGTCCGATGAATAGAAACTTCGAAAAAGATGACCCAAATGTAGGATACAGAATATAATTACTGCCGAAATAAACATGAACAAATTATTACCCAAAATGTGAACAAATACACACAAGTAAACTCGATAAGGCATTTGCAGTTTTTTAACACAGTATAGATAGGAAAAAAGAATATGAGATTATTAACAATGGATAATGGATATTGATACAAGATATTTCGCTGGAAAATACATTGTTAAAAACATTGGTTAATTTAATGATTTATTATCAGATCATCTGATGATTTTCATTAAAAACAAACCTTCAAAGGAATAAAGATGAACTGGATCCGAATGAGGCGTTAAAAGATTATCACTCTTAAACAACTTTACGTTTCTGTCAATAACAATGAATGTTCATGTTCTATAAGTTATAAAAAAGTTAGTTAATACAAAAATCGGTCTGCAATCATCCCACATCAACTTTATTGTCCACTAATTTTGTACCTACTGGTGATAATGCTTATAACATGATCAACATAATATTCTCAAACATTGAAACTGACTTAACGTGACGATTCCTAGGAGATTTCTTTTCCCTTTGAGGTAGAAGTAGGTATCAAAGCAGACGATGAGGTCCATCTAGCACCGGCACACATCCCGATGGCTCCTTCGGGACATCGGCCGCTTCTTAGCACTGCGGAAATAACGCAGATTAATTACGGCCGTCATCCCCCGTTACTTCAACTGCGATAAACGATATTTAACAATTAATAGTGACATATTGCCTGCGACTCTAATAACCACCCTTATTTCTAGTCCTTCGAGTTGGATTATGGTTGGTGGTCAACAGGGACGGTTGCGCCGAGAAGATTAGTATGTGGAAATATGGCTTTTATATACAAGACTGATTGGTATTGTGAGCTTAATAAGAACTAATGATATTCATAAGAACTACTCTATATTATAAGGGTTGGAAACTGGAAAACTCTCTATATATATTTCGCCATCACCGTTTAGTTAAGTAAAATTGTAAATATATTTTTTGTATCAAGTACTGGAATCTATGAAAATTATAGTGCTATGAGGATTTTAAAATAACCGGAACAGAATTGCTATTGGAAGACATTCTGTAGTATGTATTTCTATCGCTAGACATTAGATGGCGCAATTCATTACCAATTTAGTGCCATCTGTGTTTTGTTCGTCTGTAGTAATTTTTTTTGCTGCCAGTTTCTTATTTTTGATTCGTTGTTTATGAACCAAGTGTAGAAAGATGTAGAGATGTGCTGATTTCATGTTCGATTCGAGAAATCAACTCAAATGTTATTGAACTATATTAAGAAAGCACAGACATAGACAAATGAGACGAAGAAGGGCCCAAGAATTATATTACAGCTTCAGGAAAAAAAAATTATGATAAATAAGACTCCAAGAAATGCGTGGAAATTATTTTTTGAAACTTCAGATCCACTATTGGAGGGCGTATTTGAAAAAGCAAAACGGTTCACAATTTACCCAATCAACTCAAGTGGCACTTTATATACGAAAATCGAATCTTTAAAAAAATTTTGCGATTTTTGGAAATTTATTCTGGATTAAAAGTTCCTACATTGGCTTACATATTCTTAGTATTGCGATTAGATGGCGTTATCTGGATGTAAACCTAATATTACTAAAAATTGGAACACATCATTAAATAATCCATTCAACAATTAATAATTTCGATAACTAATTAGGTATAGGGCATCAATTTCGATTTCAACCATTGAATTACTTCGTATTGCCTGTTGTGGTTCTTTCTATCATGTAATCGCTTATCGTGATTCTATTGGTGTATAATTATGAATAATCGTTACTTTTTACTACAGTTTACGATATCTGATTTGAGTTATTTATGTTTGTATTTGTCTTTTTATTCATAAAAAAATTTTTGCTACAGTTTTCTATCTCTAGCTTTTTCCATGGGCTCTTTTCATATTACCTACTTGTTTTGTACTAAAATCGCGGCGATTGCATTTTCCCAAGATTTCCTAGGGCATCCTCTTGTTCAGTTTTTATTCCTACAGCTTGCCAAATCCTTTATACCGCTCTATTGCTTTCTACCTATGTTCCACATTCTAGTCCTCTCTTTTCGTTTCGTTTCATATTCGTTCTTTCTTGGTGATACATGTGACTCTGCGTGAGTACGAGGATGATCCCAGAAGTATCTCTCCCAAATTTAGGAAAAAATATATTTATTTTTCAACATAATCTCCTTTAAGCTCCATATACTTTTCACAGCGATGTTTAATAAGTTCGATACCCTTTTTATAATAATAATCGTCAAGCTCCCCATATTAGCCTGCATTACCTCTTCATAGATGGAAAATCTTTGACCACCTAACTATTTTTTCAAGTCTGCGAACAGAAAATAATCCGAAGAGACTAGATCGGGCGAATAGGGTGCATGAGGTAGCAATTCAAACTTTAATTAAATAATTTTAATCATTGCAATAACGGATGCTGGTGCATTGTCTTGATGGAACAACACTTTTTTTTAGCCGAAGGCGGCTGTTTTGCTTTATGTTTTCGCTCAAACGTTGTACCGCTTGTTGGATTTTCTTCAACATTTCTGGATTCGTCACCTCATTTGGTCGACCTCCTTTTAAACTCTGTTACTCAATATTTTACAGTTGATTTCCAATGAAATCGTTCACTATTGATGGCTGCCAAACAAATACTAAACAACGTGGCGTCTTCAAACTTAAAACATGCTGTATAGATTGCGAACTTTCTAATACAGTGGTATATTTCAAGCGACTACCGACATCTTTAAGTCAGGCCTGATACTTCTGGGACCATATTCGTACATCATTCCTTCTGCTTGAATTTTACTTTTAGAGAATTTGTTGATACCCAGCCTTTGCTAATAAGCATAAGAACAGATTGAAACATTGATTTGTACTTCTAAATGCTCTTGATTTCAGGTCTTTTCTGATTTATAATAAGTTTTTTTTATAATTTCATCTAGAATTCTATAATTTTTATAACTACTTATGAAAGAAAGTAATTTTGAATCAGAAAAAAGAAATCAAGAACTTTCAGAAGCATAAACATATCAAAAGGTCTAAGAAATAAGAAATTAAAGAAATTTTTATTTTCACCTTGACATTATTATTGTCTACATTTTTGTTGCTAGGGACATAAGTATCAAAAATGTGTGTTGAAGTCAAAAATCAAAAAATGGAACAAGATTTTGATGTTTTTGACGAAAAGAAAGCTGAGGAGGAAACGCAAAATTTCTTATTGTCAAATAATGTTGTAGAGAACATAATATAATCTACGTCCGCGCGACATTACTAAAAAAATATTTTAATAAATTTATTTCTAAAATTATTCTTAAAACATCGTATCCAAATACATTCAATTATAATCAATTTTTTTTCTTAATACATATTTGCTTTTATAATTAAATGGGGTCGATTCACATAGTTTCAAAGATAGGAAGAAATGGTTGTCTCCCTTGTAAATAATAATTAACTAACTAGAGGGTGTCAACGGAAGACTGTTTGATTTCGGTAGAGAGCTGACACGAGATAAAATAATCCTAAAATACCTAACAAGATCAACTCAACCGTTTGTGATCATTTATTACATTTTCCTTTAGAATTAACCGGGATTAGCTTGTTGATATAAATAGTTTAGTGGAATTTGGAATGATGAAATTAATATTTCATCACAATAAAAAAAAATAAACAAATAAAGCAGAAATTTCTCTTCATGAAAATGGTAATCGTTAAAAGGGATAAAGGTAATAATGATTTATATATATAATATTGTTTATTTTATGTTAAAATAAATAATTACGCGTTTAGTTGTAGCATTTTTCTTTCGATATTTTTTTATTCATATTTTCACTAATTCGCCGTAGTTTATATTCAAAAATTCCATAAGCGTGCCCAGGGATGCCAGAAACCAGAAAATCAGCTGAGAAATTGCTACCACAACGTTGAAAAGGCTCCTTTTAATAAAAAGCTTGAACAAATATATCTTATTAGATCACTTTTTCATATTATTTACTTACAATTACTTTATTACGTATTTTTGATTGGATTTTTCACAATTTTCTTACCACGTACCTCACGATTTTAGCTCTTAACCATCTGGCATCCCTGAGAGTGCTTAGCCAACAGTAGTTTTCTCTCCGTACAAAAAAAACGATGCAATATGCACGTTCTATGGTGCTACCCCGTTTTCCACATCCCAACAATTTTATTTTACACCATTCAGTATAAATTTATTCTGGCCTAATTTCCAGTCCTCCTCACGAACCATCACATACAAAGACAACTTGATGGATTGATTCACAAACAATGCAACCGTCTGACAAAGGTCGTCGTCACGATGCTTCCCGCTGAACGCGGACGCCATAGGGTTATCCGGTGCCGGGACCTGTTGAACAACATCAACGGGACGATGTTAATAGAAAACGAGCTGATAGGTGCCTGTCGTCACTGATCTTTTCAAAATAGAGATTAAGTGGGCTTTATATAAAACTAATTATAAGAGATAATTCATTTTATAAAAGGAGTATTTTGTGATATGTTAAATTTGATACATAGACGATGCTGTAAATGCAGAAAATACAAGAGAAAAATAAAATAATTACGATCGGGCTTTTAATCTTAAACGTTTTGATGGTTTTTGGCGAAATTTATATATTTGTGTTTTAACGAAAAAATAAGCTAATCAAAGCAAAATATGTCTTGGTCGACACTTATAAACAGGTTTTTAAATATAAGAATTCATAACCCCTAGACATTGACATAGATATCGTAAACTATAGTAAAGAAGGACGAATATTCATAATATCTATTAATAACAGAACATAAGTTCGATTTGGTTATATAAAAATAGAGATTTTCATTGTTCAACTACTGTTATCTACAATTTTCTAAATTGAAATTTTATAGGCACTTGTCAAAGTGTGGTACAAGTTTTTGTATGCCTTCTTCATAGAAGGTTGCCACAAGCTCTTCGGCTCATCATCAATGAACTATTGACCAATAAAGAACGACTTTGGGAGTAAACAGAAATGAAAGTATGGAGCCAAATTCTGTCACGTTACTAGTATGAGATTGGGCATTAACGTGGAAGCCTTTGACCGTAGTCCCCGGGACTTGTTCTTAATGATCTCACAGTAACCATGTGCGTTGACTATTTGGTCTTGTGGTAAGAAATCAATGAGAAAAATATCTTTTCCGTCCCAAAAATGGTCACCAGAGTTTTCGAGGTGTTAAGAATTGTTTCGGCTTAGCTTTAGTTGGTCAAGAAGTGTGCCTCCAGTTCATTGATTATCATTTAGTTTCTGGGATGTCGTAAGATATATAAGTTTCATTCTCCGCGACTATCAGAGAAAGAAAATCATCACCGTTTTAGTTGTAACTTTTCAAAAAATTAAGTGCACTGTCCCTCCGTTGTTTTTTGTGTTGTTCACTGAGAATTTCGGATATGGTATTTGCAGTTTTGCATAAGCTTCTATTCCAGTTCATTAGTAACCAAAGATGGGCGTCCACATCGTTCTTTGATTCGTCTTCTAATAATTGAATCAAGAACAGCATTTTCTGCGTAAGTCTCGCAGATTTTCTGATAAATTTCGATTGATTCAACTTTCTTTTATTTAGAAAACGAATCAAAGATTTGATTTCGCAAGGCTGGCATCAATAAGAAGCACTACAAAAAGTTCGTCGATTTTAGCAAAGGGAAAAAATCGTAGATTTCTTCTGCTCGAAACTGCGATCGCAGAACTGCCGCTGTTAGAAATAGAAACTTCATTGTGGATACATCGCGTAGATTGAAATCCAATCAATATTTATTCTGGATAAAGGTGTCAAAATCAATCATAAGGCTGAATTCTACTACACTGCCAATTAACATTTTATTACCAAAATATCTTTAAAATTGTTCACTAAACTGAGCAGATAGTTATAATTATGAATTTGGTGAATATTATTACTAATGCAGATGCATTTGGTGAGTTCTAAGTTATTTTGGAGTTTAAGATTGAGGAATTTGTTTCAAAAACAGCTTTGAGAAGTTCACTACTGTGGACTATCCATTTATGGTTTGCAGCATTTGGATCCTGACTGAAAAGTCAAACATAGTTTAAGTTGATCTCTTGGAATTAGATTGCGCGTTTAGTACAATAAGAAGTCATCAAAATAAACTTTTACAAGGAATTATAGTGAGAATAATTACAAGTCTACAATGGTAGATCGTAGGAATTTAAATGTCCGGAATCGTTTTGCATTTCTCTCTAATTGGTTCTGATTTTCTGAAAATAAATCAAAACATCTTTTATTGTATACATTTATGTCCGATCAGTCAAATTTTTAAAAATTGCTATACAAAACAGGCTAGAAATTACTTGATTCGATGAAGTACATCTGTTATTAGATTCCATGAATCGATCTCTCCTTTGTTTTCCCAGTTTCAAACAATCAATATATTCTGAATGAATACATATTCAATTCTCGATTGTTTTATACCCCTAGATCTCCCGGTTATCACCCAATTGTTACTGTTCTAGATCTGCCACATTGAGAAAAGATCTCGAAAGTAACGGCACCTATATTAAAGAACTCTTGTTGCCAATTAGCCTCACAATGATTTACTATGAGTTCTATCGGATGATCTGATACTCAATTCAAAAGGACTTCTTTCCATATCTCGGATGTTTTTTGTTTGGAAGGAATGTCCTCATTGGAGACAAGTTAAGTTCTTATTTGTGTTTGGTTCTAGTTCAAATGTGCGTAAAAAATAAAATATCATTTTATTTAACTTTTGCTATTGAACTTAGCTATTACACGTTATTGCTTTTAGATCTCGTTAGATCAACTTAAGAGTACTGAACACTCTGTTCACACTACCACTTCACCAACACTCACAATTACACTGTTTGACGCGCGTTTCGATAACCATTTTATCTTCAGTCTCTGAAGACGATAACTTGATTATCGAAATGAGCAACAAACAGGGTAATTGTGATTGTTGGTGAAGGGGTAGTGTAAACAGAGTGTTCAGTATGAATGTCACTCACGGTCCCAGATATACCAACTTAATTGAGATGGATAAGCTCAAAAAATAACAATATGCGTGTCATAAGCTGAACTGTTAAGTCAGACTCTGTATAGAATTGAGAAAGAGGATGATCTTAAAAAAGGTTTTCGTTTATAAAGATTGTTTTAAGACACGGAAATTCCACGAAAGCTTGAAAAACTAGATAAACAGACTTCTGGTTCAGCAAGGATTTGGGATTGTCATGGTGAAATTGAAAAATATGTATGTATGAAAAGCAATGATATCTGGTCACATGCAATATACTTGTTTGTAAGGAAAAATTTTTAAAAAACCTACATTGTTTTTATTCGCATCAGTTCACTGTACTTAATATTAAATTTTATGTACATTCTTTTCGCTTCCTTACTATAATACTAAAAGAATTTTGTTACCCTAGTTGTGTAAGTGCCTAATTAGAAAATTAGAAAAAACTTATGAAAGAATATACAAAATATCGGGAGAGTAGGAAGTTTGTTGTATCACAAAATAACTCTCAAAAACTTTCCTCCTTGAAGTTTCCACGTCGCCACCTGCCCTAAGTACGTTGATTAGCGACCCATAGATAACTGCCGTTAATAATTGAAACCGTTAGGTAGGTAAATGATGTTGGTGAAAGAAGAGTGGTTGAGCGGTTGACGTGTGATAAAGGCCGTAAAGGCCGTAGATGGAGCTAATGGCATGCAAACACCTGAGATCACCTATCAGGCCGTTAAGTACGATGAGTTTGGTGTGTTGAAAGCTCGCCTCTATAAAGTAAAGCACATCAACTTGAATAAACGTCATAAGACAATAAAAGCTTCCCTGCTTTTGGTCTTACTGGGACGGAAAATACTCCACCAATGGTCTCAGATTTCACAAATTACAAGGACAAAACAATAAGATTCACCTGACATATATTTTGTGCATAAAATTTTCGACAATGAATTGATTTTATTATCAATATTCACGATAATATATAATAATAGGTTTATTTAGAAGATTTCTATTAAATAAATTTGTTGTATTTTGATGTACCTATATTTTTAAAAATGTTGGACTACATTAAGTGGCTGTATTCATACCTCTTGGAAAATATTTCAGTTACAGTTTCCTCATAGGTTTTGGTGAAAACGGTTGTTGGTGGGCCCAATAAAATAAATTTCTTACCCTCGACTAAAACTTTTAAAGTACCATCTACTCTCAAAAGAGCATGTGATGGGATCTAGAGTAACGAGAATTAGAATTTTTAAAGCGCGATTTTCCACTATTTTGGCAGTTTTTTGTTCTCACCAAAGTATTAATGAATTATTTCAAATTTAGTTGTGTAAGATAATCTGATAAATGAATTTTAGGGTAAAAATAATGCTAATATTTTTTTCTAAAATCTCGTCTATTCAATAGGTAACTCTCCTAGAGACTCTCGATACGAGTCTTGGTGAGTGGAGGTAGAGTCTTTAGTCCTTAGACATGCTTACTTTCGATTTATTCAGTTGGTCGCTACGAAATGGACATGATCAAAATAAGATTAATGATTTCAAATCCTGTATACTATGCAATACAAAAATTGTACCTATATTTGTAGTTGAACCTTCATTCGCTTTATTTATAACCTCAAGTTCTTTGTCTAGCGCGCTAGCGTAGGAAAGGCAAGGCGAGAGAAGACAAGAGGGCACGAGCGTATCGTCTACACTCTAGCACTCGCGTTCACTCGTGTAGACTCTTGGAGAGTGTGGATTAGGCTGTAGAAGCTTAACTAACAGCTTCTTTGAAAGATTTTTTAAAAATAAAAAAAAAATCTCTTTAGTCCTTAGACTAAAGACGACCGATGTCAAGTTTTAACAATTTTGAGCTAAGAAAGAACGGAAAAAGTACATATCGAACAGTTAGGATATCGTATTATTTCCACTGTATGTGTTTCCATAGTTCTCAGTGATGCTATGGAGTTGTATTGTGCAAGCTATCGTAGCTTTATGAATAGCAGATTTCTTTCATTTTTACACAGTTGAAAAACACTGTGCTTTTGTGGGAAATATTTGAAATTTCAAGATAAAGTCAAATTTTTTGGTGTTAAACCAAAACAAAATAATGTTTGCGAAAAACTTTTCTTCGATACTAATCACTGCAAGTCCAAAATATACAATTATTTTAGCTAAATTGTTTTCAGCGACATTCTTCCAACTCTATGTCGGATTAAAGGCCTTCCGCGAATAAATTCAGTGCGAACTTCATTTCTGCTATGAATTATAATATTGATTGAGGCACATATGAAATATTTTGGAAACCAAATTCAGTTTTCAGTTGTTTTTGTCATTACTGGCAACTCTGGTAACGTTAGATACACGTTAAGATAAATTTTCAATAGATTATTGTTTGTGAAATTCGATCTTAGTTATATCTGAAGCCCTTCCAACTGTATTTTCATATGATTACCAATATAACAAATGAAGTACTCAGTAGATATAAGTGGGAATTTTGACGAATTGAACAATAGAATAGAGAAGACGGTGGGTCATAAATCAAAACGCAAATCTCCTTAAAAACAAGGAAACATCTTGAAAAAGTAGAGAAAGTCATGGGTCAAAGCGAAAAATTTGGCGCAAGATAGAAAATATTTGGAAGGAATTACTTTAATAGTAAAATTAAGTCTCCTACATCCTATAGGTAAAAAGAAACAGATGATATATAAGTCAAAAATATTAAACTGTTTTCATCGACACATTAGTAGCATGTTTACTTCTGGTATCAACGGTAAATATTTTCTCTTATTTTCAGCAACTGGCGCAAACGTTTTCCATCTACATCGAAGATCCCTTGGAACCCACCACGAACACAATTCTCCATGTTAATTATTGACGGCGACGGCGACGGGAACGCCGACGTCGGCGCCTAAACTAGAAAATCAGAGTTGACGGCCAACATTTGGTTACTTCTTGTGAGAGCACATGCTTGGCGTTAATTGTTGACATAACCTCATTAACATCACGCCAACAATAGAGATATACAAAGGTCTTAATAAGGCGCGATGTAATAGAAGGGAGCCTACAAAGCTTCAAAGTGATGCCCATCACTTTATTTTTTAGTTCCGAATGTAGAAAAAGTGTATACAGGATGTGGGTTATAAAATAATGTCTTTTGGCTATTCTCAAGTAAGTAACGTTTGGTAGTATCAACGGTGAACGCAGCAGTAGAAATATTGTATCTTTTATTTCAATTCATCGTACTTTTATATATGACTCATAATAATTTTTCTATTTGTAGCTGCAGTATGTTGTAAGCATAAGAAAAAAAAGCTCACAAGTTTCTTGTGCTTGAGACTTTGACCCGAAGCTCGATTACCGTGACCGATTGCTCGCCTTATTTTCCCGATTTAGCCCCTTGTGACCTCTTCTTATTACCGAAATGCGAAATAGTGCTTCAGGGGCGACACTTCGGAGATGTGGAAGGCATCAAGGTAGATGATGTGTACCGTTTTCACTGCTCACAGCTTGCGTTACTTTTGTTGTTATAAGCATTATACGATATAAACTTACCAACTTTTTGTAAATAATTTTCTTTATAAGATATTTTGTCATTATCTTTGAGTAGATATTTTCCAAGTGCACTAGAAATATTAACATGTTATATTTTATATCTCTTTTGTAGTTTTCTATATAATTGGTTGGTGACATACTGAGTTTCCGAAATTTAAGTTATTTCAATTTAAGCAAATTGAATGTTTTGTTTATTTACTTTTGAGGTTAAGTCTTGGTCTACAGGACCCAAGCATCATTCGAAATTTGTCAGACGTGGTATAATTGGTTGCAGAATTATGTTGCTTGTAAGAGCAAAGTAGTTAACTGTTCACGAATTAAGTTATTCGTGCAGTATTTTTGTAAATTTTGCGGATATTGATTTTTGGTTGTTCAGCCCGTTGAAAGATTGTTTTGATGAGTGAATTTGTTAGCTGATGCTTTTGAAATTGAGCTATTGTTGCAGCTGACTAGACTGTCGTCATGACGTGTGGCCCTATTTTGCCCAAGATGTCTACTGCTAATTTCATTCATATTTTCCTTTTGACTGTCAACTGATGTGAAATTTTTCAATATGGATTTGGTTATAAATTTTTAAAATTAGCTCCAATTTTAAATTTGCGAAAATCATGATATTTTCCGACTGAGAATTTGACTATTGGAGAAAGGATGATTTTTTTTGGTCAGCGACCATGATGAATTTCTTCAGAGATTTTTTTAAAAGCAGAATTTTGCCGACTTAAAAAAGAATTCCGCCGATTTCAAAAATTTTGTAGTATAAAATTTTTAATTGACTATAATAAGAAGTAGATATGGGTTTCCTTCGTTAGAAAAGAAAGTAAGATCCTTTGTTTTTGGTAAAAGCAGAAATAATTTTAATTATTGCCTTATGAAATAGGTTAGGCTTCATATTATAGACTACCTTTTTTTGAATTGCATTCAGGGTAAATGTTAAAATTTAAGTTATAAAATAATTTTTTAGTAGTCTATAAATTGGTCAAAATATTCACAGATTGCATTTCGTATATTTTCTTTTTTAATTTAACTAGCTTTTACCCGCGGCTTCGCTCGCATCGAATCCATTAAATAAGTATATCAGAAATCATTATAATAGAAAAGAACGAACTTTGTAGCTATATTAGAACCTGAGATATAAATCTTTGAATGTAGAAAAATTGCCAAAAACGTACAAAAATCCATAACTCCACATTGAATGTCCGCGCCTAGCTCCTCTCCAACTCAACCGATTTAAGTGTTCAAAAACTCAAAAGAAAGAAGGTGTTTGAGTAAGTGTTCTTAAGTCAAAACGAACTATGTAGCTATATTAGAACCTGAGATATAGATCTTTGAATGTAGAAAAATTGCCAAAAACCTACAAAAATCCATAACTCCACATTGAATGTCCGCGCCTAGCTCCTCTCCAGCTCAACCGATTTAAGTGTTCAAAAACTCAAAAGAAAGAGGATATTTGAGCGAGTGTTCTTAAACCAAAACGAAGTCTCTATCTTGAATAGAACCTGAGATATTGAGAATAGAACGTGTATATGTGAAAAACTCCCATAAGTAATGTACAGGGGGAAATCGCATTTGAGTATAACTTGAGAATGGTGGAAATTAGATGAAATACGATGGTTGATGGCTGATCTGTGCATCAGTACCTTTCATTGAAAAAAAAAAATTAAGCAAATCGGCTGGGTAGAACGCCTGAACGGACTCATCAATTTTTTTAATATATAAGATTAGGGACCTAGTTTTGGATATATAACTTTATTGGTGATTACTGAACTTTATCGGGATTTAAAACTTAGATGACTCTAATTTGCAAATAATGTCTAACCTCAACTCCTGGAACTACCTAGTCCGGGATAACTTACCGAATGAACCTCCTTACTTGTTAACCACATTCCACGGATATGGTCCTATTTGCATTTTCCTGTTAAGTAGGGAGCCCTTATATTTTGTTAAAGGTCAGATCAACCCATATTAATTTTTTTTTTGGTCGTCAAATTTACTTCATTATTTTCTTTTAGACTTCATAATAATCAATTTCAAAATTTTTATTTTTTCTCGCCATAATTTCGATTTAAAATAAATAATAACCCATTTTGCAAATGTATTAAACTAATTTAAATTTTTATGGTACACACTTAAAATTTTCACATTACTTTAAACCAACAAACTCATGAGTTTTGCGAGTAGTTTTTTTAACCTTGGTTTTTTTATAATTTCAAATTTCAAATACAACTAGTGTATTCTTATAAATAAATTGAAACATTTTTTATATATCAAAATTTGTATCAATACATATTATTACCTCACTATTTAAATCATAAATAAGAATTTACTAGGTTTCTCAAAATTTCTTTTCTTTTAATAATCAAATGTAAACTAATGAAATCAAAATAATGATAATTGTTAATTTCTTGGTCAAGATTGCTTGTGATCTTTAAATTTAATGTTTTTAAATACAAATCATTGTGCTTTGTCTTAACGATTAGTTTTATTCCTAAAGATATCTCATTCTATTTCTTTACCTTTCTCCGTTTAGGTTAATAAATTGAGTGGCGCCCAATTTGAGAATATGAAAACATATTAAAATTTTTGAACATCATAAATACTACAAAATCTTAAAACGAACCCCGACAAAACACATAATTTGCATGATGAGCTTAGCCGGAGCCCAAAATGTGACCTTTTAGCTTACAGGTGAACACTTTTAACATGATTAAAATCGTTCTTCTACAGAATGTTTTTGTATTGTTGGCATCCAAACATTTGACATACTCTAATTATCCAAAATAAAGTGTATCATACCACGGTCAACAAATATAAACGAATCACTTCCTCTTCTTATATTTATACAAATTACAAGCATTCCAAACAAAGTACCTACTGATGAAAGCATTATATATCAATTGTATTTTACACTAAATGTTGAATATGTGATAAATATTGATTAAACTGATAATTTAAAAATATTTGGTTCACGCTATACAACGCGGAACAGCTTTAATGGATTGCGGCTATCTAAACGTCATTCTTGAGTTCTTTGTTTGGATCGAGAGAAGCATGTGCTCACTATGATTTAGTACATCCGAAGAGAGTTAAGGTAGTATTTAATTAATGCGTTCTACCATAGGTAATTCGCGGAATTCGTTATATGTGAACGGTCTCCGTGATTTATGTCTTTTAAATAAAATGTCCAGGTGCATTCTCAACTGAAAAATATTCAGTATTAATTACCTAATATGTTGATTAATAATTAATTGTCGAAAACTGATTTATACAATAGATGGATTATTATTATTACTATTATTGAATTTAATGGGCAATTCATGTTAATGTACAAAAAATTATAATTATAGAAAACTTATGACAATGAATAAATTGAATTTTATATGTAACCGGTGGGATACAATAGTCACTGCTCATAGAATATTTTTGGAACTAGATATTATGAGAATTTCCACTTAATTGTCATAGAAAAACAGGAAGTACGGTCAGAGACATTGCTTGGGGTCTGTAGGAGATTCACCCTGGTCGTTTTCCACGCAATAATATTTTTTATTTTAATTTATATAATAATAAAACTTACCAAAATTAAAACAGGAGTAATTTAGATAAGTAATAGATAGTAATAAGAGGTGCCTTACGAGGGTTGTCTGGTAAGTTTACGACCTAACAATGTAACAAGACATTTTTTTCCATAATCGATAGTCTTCTATTGAGTCTATACATGCAATTCTGAGATGTTCTATCTTTCCAAATAACAGTTAAATAATATTTGCCGTCTTTTTCTTCAAAATAGGTGTTAAATTATGCCATAATCTCTGATGAAAATGTCGCATGACAATAAAGGAATAGAAAGATTTAATAAGGGAGATATCCTTATAGCTTTTCATACATCGTTAATCAGTTTATCATTTAAATTGAATCAGTTACGGCAGTAGTTGAATAATGAATAGAATACCAGGAAACCGTTCACAATCTTAGCGTTTCCATTCTTGATATTATACATTTTTGACAAAACTTGGTATCAACCCTTTATAGCAAATAACGTGGACATTTCCTGGTATTTTTTTCTTATTGTAGGTAAAAACTAATATAAGTATCAAGTTGTAGGTATTGAAAACACCTACAAAACTGGAGGTTATTTATTAACTGTTGTCAATTACTCACGTCACAAATTCTTGCAGGAACTGGAGGTCATATCAACAAGAGATTAAGCTTCTTCTCTTTTCAAATAGTTGTTTTCAATTGTTTTTTAGGAAGAGTAACGCTTAGTTTGTAGTTATAATCATTGGCTTTAAAAAAAACTATTAATTTTCACTTATCTAATAATTAATTATACAATTATTGTGATAGGGTGTCGTAATTTTTATGTCTACCCAAATTAAAAAAAGATTAATTCAAATCCATAAAGAAGTTACTAAGGAAATTCAAATTTTCTAACCTATGTCATTATAAGCTTACTAATTCAGATTTTAAAGCCATATAGCTTTAAACTAAGGAAGAGACTTCCAATTGAAGAATAAAATAATTGATTTTACAGAAGAAGAGTTTTTGGTTGTTAAATGGATTTTTGGAATAAATAATTAAGTTATCGCAAATGTCAGATACATCACTTCATTGGTCATGATAGGACCTATCGGAAATTACAAACACTTAATTAATAACTATACATTGGAAAAAATAGAAAAACTTAAATTAAGTGGTTTTTTTTTTTCAATTTTCGTATATTATTGACGACAACACATTGATTACCTTCCAGTTTTTTCAATACCTACAACTTCTTCTATTTCAATTTGAATTCATTAGAGCATTGTAGTTTCCATATTTTCGCCCTTTAGACAGTGATATAAACAATTCCTCTCAAAGTTATCACCTTTATTTTTCACAGTAGCTCTCTATTAGTATATTGAACAAGAAAAAAAAATGTGACATTTACATATTGAATAAAGTGTAATTTGACCGGATTATTAATGAATCTTAACTGATAGATCGCAAAGAAGTCCTTTCTTAAGATTTATAATTATGACTAAAATGGATAAATTGTCTATTATTCAGATCGTTGAAATATATTAGATCTATTTAGAATGTTCACAGCTGCATTTAAGTCTCATAATCTTATCGTTATACCAAATAATTTCCATAAATCTAAAACGTCGAACAAAAACAAGCAAATCATTAGGACGTTCGATTTTTAGGGATGATCCAATCGTATCAACTCCTCATATATACCTTTTTATACCTACCAGCCAATGCGTAAATCACTGAATATGATTTTCTGCCACTCCCACTCTTCCCAACCTTCATATAATATTTTCTCAGATCAAAATTAACTTATGAACAAACCAACCTACAAGCCTGAATTCTTCACAATAAATTTTCAAGACCAGAGATTTTTATCACGTTCAGTACCATAAACTACGAAGTATGAAAAGTAATAAATAATATTGAACACTACACATCAAAGATATTGGAATCGAATTTCGTTTTTATCAAAATAAAACAGTGGTGGTACGAAGGTGAGTAGAATCATAAGCTCAAGACTCGTATAAACATTGGCGGTACAAGGAGATATTCCAAAACTAGTTTTCTCAGTTATCAAAAAACTGTGTCGCTATCGGCGCTACGAGGATATTCTTAGCCTTATAGAACCAAACAAAATTTCAATTTCAAAATAATTTATTACTCAACATACTCTCCTCTTAATTGGATACATTTCTTACAGCGAACCTGCAACCTTGCTCTGCAAACCAGACCTCCACAGCTTTTAATGGAAGAAAATTTACGACATTTTAAACTTTTTTTCAATTGAGGAAAGAGATGATAGTCAGACAAAGCCAAATATGGTGAATAAGGGGGGGTTTTCTAGTAATTCAAACCCTAAATCACGAATTTTTTGCATGGGGCGTTGTCCTGCAAAAACAAAACACCTTAGGATGGCTTTCCCCGTCTCTTCTCTTTAATTTTTTCCCGTAGAGTGGTCAGTAATGTCGAATAGTAATCTCCAGTTATTGTTCTACCCTTATCCAAAAAATCAATTATGATTACTCCATGGCAATCCCAAAAAACTGAAGCAAGAACTTTTCCAGCAGATTTTTGGACACGAAATATCTTAGGTTTTGGAGAACCAGAGTGTCGCCATTCCATCAATTGTTGCTTTGTTTCTGGATTGTAGAAATGTACCCAAGTCTCATCCATGGTAAGAATTCGGTTTAAGAAGTCTACATCGTTTTCAGATCGAGCACAGATCGAACGTGATGCTTCTACCCTTGCACGCTTTTGGTCAACATTCAAACATTTGGGGATCTATTTTGCAGCAATTTTTCTCATGTCCAAATTGACGTGAACTATTTGATGAATGCATTCGTATGAAATATTCAGTGCTTCAGATATCCGTTTTAGCCCAATTCGAAGGTCAGATAAAATCATGTCATGAACTGCATCGATATTTTCTAGGACTGACACAGGAACTGGCCTTCCCGATCGGTCATCATCTTCAATGAAAAATTTACCTCTTTTGAGGCTTGCAGTCGCATACGAAGGACATTGATCACCAAGGGTATTAAGCACATCTTCGTAAATCTGGTTACCTCTTAATCCTTTTAAATACAGGTACTTGATGATGGCTCGATACTCTTTTTTCTTTTAATTTATTGCGTAATTCTGGTTAACTTTTTTGACGTCAAACTTTACATTGACACTTCTAATAAGTTATTGTTCGTTGCTATGGTAAGGCAATATTTTGTTTATGCATGGAACTGGTCTACGCTAACTAGATATCAATACATCCTCGTATAATACAAGAAGTTTAAAAAAGGTTCGAATTAGTTGATCATTCGCCATATTCTCCAGAGTTAGTTCCCAGTAATTACCAGATGTTTCCCAAACTTTGAAAATACTTGAATAATGATGCCAAATGTGCGGTTAATTAGGGGCTATCAGAGGTTAAATAATTTTTCTATCAAAACGCATTAAATATGTCAGTTTTCAAAATGCTCACCAAAAAATGTATACCTATCATGGTGCTATTATACAATAATTTTTCTCTAAAAAATATCTCGAGTTTTTATATAGGCAATTAGTTAATTAATTCAGTTAATTCGCATTTAGCCTTGATGTTCGTTTAATTTGAACTTCAAGGTGAAGTGTGATTATAGCACATTAGAGTTTCTTTAACCGAAATACGGTATGTTTGATTTCTAAGCTGACCCAGGTGTCTTTTTAATAAAACATTAAAGGTTTATGACAGAATGACTAGATATCGTGCTACATTAAGTTCAAGCTCAAGCGAAAGCGAAAACTATTTGGAAAATATACGTATGTATGTATGGATTTGGGGTCTCGTAAACATTGAGACCTAAAGGATCTATTGCGTCCCTCTTTCTTTCTGCGATACTGAAAAACCCAGAGTTTACAGCCATCAATCCCACTCCTTTAGAATTTGGTATAGCTTTGATTGCCAGAGATCTTTGGCTGCTATTCTAGGCGAAGTGCTTTGGACTTCCTTCGTGTCTCACATTCCGAGAAAATATGATTAGAGATTTCGTCCTCTGTACAACAAAAACTGCACGCCAAATTATCTGCTAGGTCTAGCGTCTTCAGGTGTTTGTTGATAGGACTCCTGTTAGTATTCGTAGATAGATAGATAGATTTGATACATTCAGCAGATCTACTCTGGTTATAGTTTTATAGAAGAGTCTCAGCCCTTAGGTTGTCCCAGTAATTGGTTTGGCTCCTATCTACCTTCTTTTCCAGTACTTTTTCCATTATTCAGAAGGGTTCGGGTTGTTTGAATTTTTCCAAACGATTTCGAATGAAGCAAAAGCTCGCATGTACAAGACCGCAATCAGACCTATATTATCCTATGCAGCAGAGACCCGACCTGAGACCTCTAAAACGAAACGGATATTGGAGACTACAGAAATGAAAATAGTTCGAAGAATAGCGGGAAGAACACTAATGGATAGAGAAAGGAGTGAAAACATGCGGGATGGATAACATCAATGACTGGGTACTGGATAGAAAGATAAAATGGAATGAGCACATTGACCGCATGACGGAAGAACGAATTGTGAAAATATCAAGGGACAAATCACCAGCAGGACAAAGAAGCGTTGGAAGACCTAGGAAAAGATAGAGTGACAACCTCCCAGGTGACTGAGCAGAGGCAATGATGTGAAGAAAAACAGGCAATGATGCCTATACACAGCAGGAAGAAGAAGAAGAAGATTTCGAATGACTACTACATACAAACTGTATCCGATGTTCGGCTCCGGATTCGTAACATTATAGCTCGTTGACCAGGTTTCTTTCATGACCAAACAATATTCAATGGCAGTTCTATTATAAGAACAAGAACGTCGTAGAAATAAATTATTGGATAAAATAATGAAATGACAAATTGAATTCAAAAATTAAATTTGCAAATAGAAGACACAACAGCACGTCACCATAGATCAAGCCAAAAAAGATGTTAATGACAAAATGATAAAATAACACTTCTTTCTACATTTAATTTTGTTTCTTTTTCTAACGAAAGGAGACAGTATTATCAACCTCCTTTCAAATGTCTTGAATATTTAGAGACCATTAAAAATCAAATATAAAACCACTTCACTTCAACACCTAAGTTAAAAGGCTAAAGTTAACTAAAAGATTCTCTAGCTAAAGTGCCAGTTAGGATAGGATTATGAAACAGGCCATAATGTATGTTATTTTTTTGAACTTTAACCAGTAGTTTCCTACGGAAGACGCTGGTATGTTTGGAGAGACTTTTGCTAGCATTTATCTTCAATCTACCAGTAATTTCAAAATGGATCAACTTAAATCAATCAACAAACCCCTCCGATATATTTTTGGCAATTTCTCAATTAGAACAAACTATATTTCTAATTTCATATGATGAGATAATCACTCCGTCACTGTATGTAATTGTTGATCCCCTTCATTGTGAACCTTTTGTTTTAATTTATTCTTGAGCTTTATAATTATCGAACAATAATTAACTGGGTGGTTCAACCTATTTTGAAGGTATATCTGTAGAGATTGATTTATAAATTTATGATCGTTTTGAATTATTTATTAACTATGTGTCGATATTGTTCGTTTGGGTGTTTTTTTAATTAAGTCTTGTAATAACTTATAGTAGAATAATCAACATCAAATTTTTAATAAAGAACGATCTCAAGATCCTTCTTAGATCATATTTTTTTTAATAGTTTACTAAATTCTATTCTTTGAGTTATAAGTAATAAAGCTTTAGACTCCCTTTATCTAGATTGAAAACCTGGATAATACAATACTTTAACTGTTACTAAATGGAACGAAATATACGAAATTATCTTGTTGCAAAAATAATCGCTTGTTAACAGTAAAGTGTTACTATCAGAAAGGATCATCGAAGTAAAGAAAGTTCTCGAGCACGTAGCGGTAATTATCACTCACAAAGATAGAAGGATTCACTCTTTGTCTAAGATATCGATCGACATTTGGTTGTCAAATATCAAATAGCCGATTATTGATTATCGGTTTTTACAGTTTATTACCCAAAGATTGTTAACGGCTGCTGAAGATAATTCTGCCTTTGCAGTGAATATAACTTTATCGGTAAACATTTATATTCTCAAGGAAATTTATGTGCTTCATATATTCTCCTCATTTTCTGATTAATATTAAAAACTTAAAATTTTTGTTTAAGAGTACTAATCATGTTTTTTTGAGACATTGGCGAATAGTTCAATACTTCAATAATTACTTTGTATTTTGATTACCTTATGTGCATCTGCTGTATGTCTTTTATTGACACAAACATTCCATCATACATCAGCATACTGATTATTTAATATTAAAGGTATAACACGAATAATGTGACATCTTCACCCGAAAACTTATTTGAGCCATTGAAAGTATTTTATTAAGAACCTATTTTGAGCTTCTAATTTCCAAATCTTGTCAATCTTTCTATCAAGTATCAACCGTATAATATTTTTTTGCGAGAACATTATATCCCCGATTTTTTTTTTAGAAACCTCCATAACACAATCTCTTTTTTTCTCATTCAAAAAACTTTTCCAATTTCTCTTTATATACCACAAATTCATTTCAACGATTGTTCTTTGAAAACCCTTAACGGATTTTATTAGGCTCGATTCTGCGCTCATGAAATTCTATAGGATAAAATTATTTTCGTCTCGCCTAGGTCAACGATACACAGTTTCCGACGATCTGTCTCTCGGCATACCGCAAATGGAGAAAAATAACTGAGAAATAGGAAGAACAGTGAGTAAAAGAAAATGGTTTAGATAGAAAACGGAGAAAATGACAGAAAATGTCGAAAAATAGATAGAGAAATGACAGAAAAACTGCAATAATTAGACGAAAAATATTACAACAGAAATTAAAGAAGAAATGGCTGAGAAATGTGAGAAAAATATGAGGACGAAAAAAAATATGAGAACAACAGAAATCTAAGGAGAAATGGCTAAGTAATCTGAGGAAAATAAAATCACGAGAAGATAACTGAGAAATAAGAGAAAAATATGAGAATGACAGAAATACTATTATAAAATGACAGAAAATGAGGAAGAAACGACAGAAAAACTACAAAAAATATAAACAGAAATTAAAGGAAAAATATCTGAGAAATGTCTGGAAAGTATAAGAACGACAGGAAATGACGGAAAACAAGTGAAAAATAAGAGAAAAAATCACCTAAAAATTATAGGAAAACAATGAAGAAGAAGATGACAGAAAAATGACAAAAAAAAAGATGAAAATATGACTAAGACATGGAATTTCTATAAAATGACTGAAAAATGAAAGAAAAACTGCGAAAAATATGAGAATTACAGAAATTGTAGGGGAAATGACTAAAAATTTTGAGAAAAACAAAATGACGAAAAAATATGCGAAAAATATGAGAATAACAGAATAAAATGATGAAAAATGAGGAAGAGACAACAGAGGAAGGACAGAAGAACTACAAAAATTAAACGAAATATATGAGAACAGGAGATATTGGAGGAGAAATGGCTGAGAAATCTAAGAAAAATAAAATAACGAAAGAATAAGGGAAAGATATGAGAATGACAGAAATACGATCATAAAATGATAAAAAATGAGGAAGAAATGACAGAAAAACGACAGAAAACTACAAAAACTAGACGAAAAATATGAGAACACCAGAAATTAAAGGAGAAATGAAAGGAAAAAATAGAACGGCAGAAAATGACGAAAAAATAATTGACAAATAGGAGAAAAATATGAGAATGACAAAGAAAGACTAAGAAACGACTGAGAAATGACAGGAAAATGACAAAAACCCGTCCATAAATATGAGAACGAAAGAAATTAACGAAGAAATTAATGATAAATGAAAAAAAAATATGAGAACGACAGATAATGATCAATAAGAGAAAAATATGGGAAATGGAAGAAAAAAATGGGAATGACAGAAATGGTGAGAAAATAATTGAGAAATAGGAGGAAAATATGGGAATGACAGAAATGGTGAAAAAATAATTGAGAAATAGGAGGAAAATATGGGAATGAGCGAGAATGACTAAGAAATGAATGAGACTTGACAGCAATATGGCAAGAACCAGACGACAAATATGAGAATAGCAGAAATTAACGAAGCAATAACTAATAAATGAAAGAGAAATATGAGAATGACAGATAACGACCAAAAAAATGATCAATAAAAGAAAAATATGAGGTTAAAATGATAAAAAAAATTGAAACAATGAGTAAAAAAACGATAAAAAAACCGATGAAAAACTTAAAACAATAGAAAATTTTGAGAAAATTA
Organism: Diorhabda carinulata; assembly: GCF_026250575.1. NCBI lineage: Eukaryota > Metazoa > Arthropoda > Insecta > Coleoptera > Chrysomelidae > Diorhabda > Diorhabda carinulata. Next base: position 19,062,790 of record NC_079472.1, read on the forward strand.
AAGGAAAGGAATAACCGACTCGATTTTACGCTGGTCGCCTGTTTGACGTTAGTATATTATCTATATAACTGAATAGTCTAAGAATATAACATATTAAAAAAAAATAATTGCTAGGAACCGAAATAAATTCTTCCACCGATATGGCACTGCTGTTATTTTTCAAATTGACGGACATCAGTTATTATCGACTGTGTTTATATATAGTTCATCCTTAATTATTCAAAATAGCGAGTAATTATTGAATTTACAGCTTCACAAGTTCATTCTGTTCGTTTTCGGAACAAGATACTTGATAGCGGTAGACATGATGATGTTCCATTTTGTCTGCTAAAAATAAGAATGCAGGCATTCTCCAAGTACGCATTTATAAACCAGAAAAACGGTTACTGAAAATCCTATTTACTAGTAGTACTTCAATATCTAGAATACGCAAAGAAACAAAGTTTTTTAAAACCGTATAGTGAATAACAAAAACCAAAACCGTCGAATCCTATCAATTCGATATGATGCTTAGATAGGAAAACGAATTTGCTCAGTTCTATACCGATCTCTGTCTTCAGTATCGCGCTAAATAGAGAAGAACCAAAGACGATGTTTAATTAGAAATTCCTTAATAGCATCTGTCATCGAAATAAGCTCCGATTGCAGATCACTTAAAACCGTCATTCAGGTGATCGGTCGTGCGTCAATTGTCTGTAGATGGCGCGCCTTGTCATCTCTTTATTAATGCGTTGTTTATTGTTCTCCCTGGGGTCGCGTCTTTTTATCAAGCTGAGATTTTCGATGATATCGTACGTTGGATTGAGTTTGTGCATGATGGGTTCATTGTCGTTTGGTTTTCATCACGATTCAGATTATAATAGAGAATTGATGTGAACGCAAATCATTATAATTATGTACCGTATATAGATTATACAAAAAAAAACATTCTCACACCCACAAAAATTAACGGTTTCCTTTTCTCGAAGCCATATTCGATACATTGATTCAATTATTTACTTTTTTCCATTGATGTCATTGGAATTTCGAAAAGTATTATAATTGAAGAACGAATTAACATGCGAAAAATTTTGATGAACTATGCTCAAAATAATAACAAAAATGAACATTTTGTATATTTTTTATTTGAAAGAATACAATTTTTTAGAAAGCTGCAGTTAGCTACAAATTGGGAATTCGTGTATTATTCCAACAATATTCAAAAAACATTCTATTATAATGTATAACCAAGTATTTTTCCAAGTTATCTATCAGAAAATATTTCCACTTAACTGAAAATATATTTGTATAATTCGCAAATCTCTTTTCAACATCTATCGAGAACATTTGAGGTGTCTTAAATATGAAAATTATATGTCTTCTTAATATCGAAATCTCGATTCAAAATTTATGAGGTTATGAGGCCGCTGATTTTCTAAACATTAAATTCACATTCATTCACTTTCGCAGGTCGCGCACGTGGACTCTGACTTCACAATTAAAAAAGATGCTTTAAATAAAAAAAAGGTATCAGACAACTTCATCATCAATACTCATATAAAGTAAAAAAAGATTCTATATAAACCATTTTTGGTAAGCTGGAATGTCTGAAGCTGTTGGTGATATTCATACTGAACAAACTGTTTACTGTCGCGCTTTTCGATAACCTAGTTATCGTCTTCAGAGACTGAAGGTTAACTAAAACCTATAGATTGACTTACCAGTTTTATACTGAATTTTCCCACCAATAAACCACGAAAATTAATTCCAGCGAGAAAACCAAACTCAAAGTGAAAAACAAGAAAAATTTGTTCTGTTACCTTTCAATCTTGATTGGAAGGAATATCTAACAGAATGGGTCTTAAATTGATATATAAAATCAAAATACAATGAAACAATTGTTGGGTAATCCTAACGATAAAATACCAAATTTGGAAACGAGTGGTATATATGAAATTAGCTGTAGTGATCATGACGGGAGTTATATTGGGCATATATATAAGAGCCCTTATCTGTTCCTTCCTCAGTTAAACTGTTTCTCTCACGATGACATCTTTACCAACGAATCCGGGTCGCTATTAGGTTGAGTTTTATTATCGTCCTCTGATTCTAAAATGTCCTGCTCGCTGTCACTAACAATTTCTGCATTATCTTCTGACTCACCCGAATCAAAATCTTGAAGAGAATAAACCGAAATACATAAATCAAAATGATGCCTACAAATAACGAAACTGCGGAGTGAGAGTCCGCACACGACCTTCGAAATGTTAAATTGCAATGGATTCCTTTAAAGATATTTTTCTGTTTTTCTAAATTTCTATTACAAAATTGTGATAAACATAAATTCATAGGTCAATGAAGATTTTGTTACAATTTTTTGTGCATTCGATATACTAGTACGATAAAGAAAGTTATGTAGTGTGGCAATTATATATTTCCAATCTATGCAGAAAGTTCTTCATGAAAAGTGTACTAGAAGGTCATAATTTTCACCTGAAGAGCGCGCTGTATCTCTAAAAACAACATCCGGAAACATTTCAGATAGTTGTGGAATATTACAGAATACTTTTGAATGTCTAATCTGGAAAATTGTAGATCAATCGAATCGAACAAATACTTCTTTGATATTGACCAAAGCTGTATGATCAAATACTGTTTTTCAATGCTCACGTAATGTTTTTTAGGAAGATTATGGATAGTTGGAGAGGCAGAATATTTCAATTTTGATGATACTCGCATAAATCATAGCCCCTATTGAATATATTAGCAATAAAGTTATGTAGTATATTACAAACACAACAAACACATGGAATTTATGGACAATTCCAATAATTCGAAAGTGAAAGCTGTCAAGCTAGAAACTAGTTTTCCTTTAGAAACTAATAGAATATATTCAAGAAACAGTGCCGCAAGTAGACAAATAAACTTAAGTTGAAATTGATGTTTGTTATGTCACAAGTCGCGTCTCCTTCATCTAGCACCAACAACTAGCTGTCTTGTCATAATATCTATTGCAATAGTGAAATATACACTAAGAAAATAGTTTTATTAGTATGGCATCTTGTGATGAACGAAACAATTCTATAGACGTACGGAAAAGTTTTAAAGCTCACATTAAATTCCTTCAAAATATTATTTAAATCTGAAGCAATCATTGAAGTTCATATTTTATACAGTGTTATTAAATATATTTGGGCAATTCGTAACGGTGGAAAGAGGTATCTTGGTGGTTGATTCCATACTTCTCCAAAGGAAGGAGTCACGATGAATTGACGTTTTAGACGCCCGCAGATGAACTCGGAGTTTATAAGTCCGTCGAGAAGGTCTTACAAATATTGCTTCGAAGAACATGGTAGTATCGGTAAAATAGAGTCAGGTCAGCGATCTTTCTTCTATGCTCCAAGCTGTCCAAGTTTCTATTTTGTATTGGCTCGAGCATCCTCGGACGAATTTGCGATGATGGTGGAATTTTATATCCAGACAGGACGAAATCCTGAGTCGCCATAGCAGCCTCCTTCGTGAAAACAGCAGCTGAGGTCTATGCTGCATTAAATTCAATCATATTTTTCCACCTCACTCAAGACTGTTTTCAAGATCTCTATTGATGGTAGTTGCTGCCTACGATACCAGTGTGCTGTCAACGACGGTTTGAAGTTTTTTCGAGTAGATCGTTGATGCACAGGAAAAAGAGAGGATGACAAAGGTTGGCATACCAAACCCTGACAAAAGTCTTTGATCTGTCTAGTGCGATTGCTCAGAATACCCTATTTTTCTCTATAGCTTCAATTCTTACGTTAGTGACTTAGGTTAGAAGATTCCCATTTGATCTATATTCACGAAAGCCGTGTTTATGGTGGCTGATGATGTTAACATTATATTCCAAGATTTGCTGGTTAATGACTTACTTCATGACCTTGGCAATGGCTGGGACTAAAGCAATTAAACGTTAGTTATTAGAAGCCGTTTTTTTTCCTTTTCTTGGTTGAACCTGAGCTAGTTTTCAATCTGCAGGGAAGACAACTCTTTCATATGATAAGGAAAAGAGTTGGCATAGTGGACTCGATAGTTCAGATGCGCATTTCTTTAATGTCCAAGTCGAGTCGAATTTGAAGTAAACCTACGACCCAACAAGTCCGCTTTCTCGTTTGCGGTTACTCCGATTGACTCATCTTCTCTAGTCAACGGTGGAATTTTTTACTTAAAAAAGCCTTTGTTAACCGCTTCTGTTACAGACCAGAAAGACCTTGATCTATTTGGACAATTAAGAAGTTTATTTTTCACTCCCGTTATACCATTTCTTCTCGAGGCAACAGAGTTTGTACGATGTTGTCTATGCTGTTGACTAGTATTATTGAAAACAATTAAAAAAATTATTCGTTAGTTAGTAGTTATTTTTTTTACTTTTCAAAGATTGGTACGCATGGGTCAAGTGTCATATGCGTCGTTTACACGTGACAGAAGTGAATTTCTAGGTAACTTTTTGCCCTAATTGACGAAGATCATCGAAAGGCTTGAACCAAACATAGAACGTTCCAACTGTTGGGAACCTCGAAGTCCGTCTCAGAGCTCTTCATTTTGTTTTTGATTATTGTATCATAATTAGTGAATATTGAGTCGATATTGGTACAACCCATAGTACGTACGTACTTTTTGATCATTGATAAAACGTTAAATTTATGAGGGTGATCCGAATCAAAAGAATACAACAAACAGTTGGTAAAGTAAATATTTTTCTCTGTGTACGAAATGCATTCAGTATCAAACGTGAACATGTCACATTATGAAGTGTACGACGGCAACCCTTACGTACAATGGGTAATGTTACGGTGGTATCTCTGACACGATGTACTAAACATTGTGGGGTTGAGTGGAAACGAAAGAGGAAAGCGGTTTCGGGACACAACGTTTCACGATCGTCTTGTATTAAAGTTTGGTGACATTGAGACTGTGAAGTAAACACGTCATTCGAACGATGTGAAGCGTGTAGGTAAAATTACATAGGGACAATTATGCTTATACATGTTAGTCATATCGTGTCAGTTAAATTTCTGGATGGAATACTAGAATTCTAGAATCATATTTTCGAATCTGATTTTCATTTGATGAATTCCAGGTGATTCAAAAAGAAGTAAAGAACCTCTAAAAGCCTCTAAATTATCAAGGGGGTCCGGATAACTGTTTTTTTTTTTCGATTTTCTGTTTGTGTCAGTTATTGAACAGTCCAAAAATTTCTTCCAATACTAAAGAATGAGAATTGGGGTGAACAACTAACGTAGACGGACACAATGAACTCAAAATCTTCTCGGATATGGCTATTTTGTTACTAATAGTATCTTCTATGTATCTAGCATCAATATCGTTACATTTAGGTTAAATTGGTGCCAAACTACTAGGAAAAACCTGATTTCTTACTCTGTTTATACCCTATACTGCTACCACCAGATTATGGTTTTTGATGTTGAAGCATCAAAAGAATATTTTAATATTTACATATCTTTTCAAGTCGAAAAAACATAAATTCTACTAATTAACTGCTCCTGTAATTACGTTGATGTACGCCAATGTGAGGTTTTTCTTTCTTTTTGATTCATTTACTACTTTACTGACAATATTATTTATTGACCTCTAATTATAGACCTTGAAGACATAAACTTCTTTCCACCCGCCCCCTTGTCACTCTAACTTCAGTATCTGCAAGTTATTACTAGTTTTTGTCAGTACCGGATTTAGATTGATATCGCCGTAAGGTTAATTTATACAAAGTATCATAAAATGAGGGCTTCGAAATTACTTAAGGAAAAGGAAGTGAATCTGCAATCATATAATTATTGTTTACATTTTTATTCAAGGAAGTACAAAATTGGTTATACAGGGTGTTTCTAAATTCATGCGACGAAATTCAGAAGATGATTGCGCGTATAAAATCTATAGGGTCTCGTTCTCATTTTCTCATTCCACCCCTTTCCAGGATATCACCCTTAAAAGGTGGTGACTAGAATTGAGTTCTTATTATTTTTTCTAAAATTTTAGTAAATCTAGAAACTTCTGTAATTTTCGTGCTCTCGCAAAGGACAAACCTCGGGTATTTTTTTAATACTCCTGTTACATTATACGGGGGTGAAATTAGCATTATGAAATTATAACCTAAAATTCTTGTTGGATTTAAAAACATTTTTAATATATATTTTTTATATTATTTATATTTTTTTCCAAAACCAATGGATTTAGAAAAAGAAAATAAGTCATAATTCATAATTTTTTTAATAAATTGATTGGAAAATAGTGAAGATGTAAAATGTAATAAGATCCATAATAAATGCTGGAAAAAACCAACTCCATCCAAAATATTTGAACGTAGCTTACGTTTCATGGATTTAGAGTGCACGAAAATAACAGAATTTCAAGTTTCAGAAACACCCTTCTATATTATGCAGCAATAAATAGAAAATTCACTTTCTATAGATTGCTACTCTGCCAAATGAGTCAATCAGTAGACATAATTAATTTACTTGTTGATTATATAGAAATTGCTGTTGAATTTCTGCTAACATAGAGTGCAACAAACAATTTTCCATGGAAATATGGATTTGTCAAGAAATTATGATGTAATATGATTTTGAGGTCAGTTTAAGTCCCAATGCGCATTTGATGATGATTAGCAACTGTATTTCACTATGGTAGAGAGTATTAAATAGGACAAATATCGCTTGTTGGTGAGGAAAATCCACGTTCTTCAATTACTGTCGGAAACAATGTGAGAGTGAGACGTTACAAAGCGATTGAGGTACCTCTTGGTGATGATAACCTGAGAGTGAATTCCATGCTCCATGATTTTATACGAGTTGTGAGTTTCATAAGAGTTGTGACTCGTTGGGCTCACATATACAAATGATTTCCAAAACACAAATAGATCACGTTAGAAATGTTGAAATGTTCGGTGGTTCTCAAAGGAAGATTTTGGGAGATACAAATTTGAATCCTCTGAACTTTTTTTTTTAGTTTTTAGTGTAAATCATTTATATAAAGATACACTTCAAGATATCGACATTTTTGAAAATAAAAAATACAAGCCGTAAGTAGGGGGGTTAATTGCAAAACGAAGATATATTTTCAAAAATTTCCTATGATTTCTTTAGCTTGAATCGTGGTTAGTTCAGTTATTCTTCATTCTCACAATATATTTCGTGGTATATGAAACTTCTTTCCAGTAGATAACCGCCACAGAAAAACCACAAATGATAGAACTGAACAAAATTATTGTTAATGAATATTTTGGTACAAATCAAATGCTTCTATTTTGGTATATACTATGAGAACCGCAAGGTTCGTATTGAAAATAGTTATTTGTATGCCAACGACTGAAAGTGCTACTTTGTGGGACGAGTCTGCAAATTGCGAGACGAACGAAGCGAGGCGAGCAACAGAGGAGTCCAACAAAGTAGTATTTCAGCATTTTTTAGACAACGCATAAGAATGTAACAAGAATTCTATTATATTTTTCCTGGTTTTTGTTTTTAAATTTTTTGCATTGTGTACCCTTTGTTTTGTTCCTTCAGGGAATTGACGAGCTTTGGATATTTGTTGATGTGAACATCTTGTTTTATTAAGAGAGTACTTTTAATCATCGAGAATGTAAACCATCAAGTAGAACTTTTCCAGATTTTAGATTTTTCTGAAAAATAAGCGAGCACTACGTTTTCCGTTGGGTTTTTCGCCTTTTTCTGGTGACACCACTTCATCTAGAGTTCGTACTGTTTTTCGTACCTTGCACGAGATTTATCCGGCAACGAATTAAGAAAGGCCGCATTGCTTTCTTCGGTGAGATCAGATGGCTTGGATTCGAGTAACTCGCTGATGTTTTCTTTTTCATCATCATACATTCTTATTCATTAATGTATACAATACTTTGGATAAAACAAATAATTTCAGAAAATTGAAAATTTAAGGTTATGCAAAATCATCGATGTTAAACTGTCAACTGTCAATATTGAAGTGGCTAGAGTCATATTTAAGGAAGTTAAAGTTGTCTACTCCAGAGCGTTCCGAAAGTGTTTTGCAGTACGGAACTGTGACTTTCACTACATGGAACACTCAAAACGCAACTTCCAGTATGTAAATGAATACAAAACGAACAACTTTCAGATGGCGCCATCTAAAAATAAAATTGAGGCTTAGTAGTGATACCTGAGTAATAAGAGTGCGAAACATAAAATGAGTATGAGAATAATATATTATAGACAAAGAGGAATGAGAATGAAAAGTGACAAATCATTTTTTATGTTTAAACTAATACCATTACTATGTAACCAGTTTTATTCCGTAGTTCAAGATGAGTGAAGAAATTAACCTTGAAGATCTACGTATAGTTACAGCAAACTGAAACACCACAAATTATTTAAATGCAGTTTTTTTATTTCGTCCATATGCCATTCACCGCATATCAGACAATCAAGTTGTTAAGTGAAAAGATTATAGTAGTCATTGTACATCTATAGTATTCGCATGATTCGGACATGTGTGACTTCTTGTCATTTTTCACCCCGAAGAAGCATTTATATGCATAACCCAGAATGAGATAGATAAACAATACATTTATTGAGGGCATTGGGGAAAACAACAGTCTTCAAGCTTTTAAGTTGTGACTTCAGAATTCACTTCAAAAGTGCATTGATTGGTTTGTACATTGGTCTAAAGAGTCTTGTATTTTTCAAAATATATTCTGGTACATACTCGTACATTATATTCTTTCAAATGTCACAAATAATTCGAAAAGAATGTTGAAGCACAGGCTAAATAAATGACATATTATTATACAAGGATAACTAATAAGATAAAGAAAGTCATCGTCCAAGGCCGATAAGTTCGAACAGTTTATTTTTCAGCTGGCTTCCAGCTACCAAAACTGGAACATTTTCTTTGAAATTCTAAATGTGCCTTAGATTGGACACAAAGTTGTAAAAAAATGTTTCAGAATTCCTGTATATATATTTCTTCTTGTACTCAAAATCATTCCATATTTTTAAGATAACCCTCATATATTACCATGTGAAAACTATTCATGGACGTATTAACGATTTTACTGATAACTTTGGAGTTGTTTAAGTCGTTAAAAAATTTTTTTTATTCAAACACGTAAAGTAAATATCTACTATGTACAAAATCTTACAAAAATAAGAAAAATGTGGCAAAAGAAAGTTAAGGAAGAGCTCGTAGAGGAAAATGTTACTTGGATTTTTCCACAAATGTATCAAGCAGTTCCGTATCTGTTTCAAAACCGGCTCTGCTTACTAGTATTAGTGATTCAACATCAATCATTCACACTGTTAATTTTAGAAGATAGTAATTTTCTGACTTCTGTTAGAATTTATTTATGATTATATAGTCTACGTACTGGTGTATCTATAACTTATAGTCAGCTACTAAGGTAGCTAATTCTAGCCATTATTACAAGGTACATTTATTTATATCTTGCGTAAATCCATGAATCTGTGCAAGGATTAGTTTCCAAAGAAACAAAACAAATTTGTATCAAAAAATCATTGACAAGACTTTTAATGCCATAACGAAACAAAATGAAATTATATACTGAAAATGTATTTACTATGAGATACAATTAAATTTAATAATTAAAATGAAATGAATTGAAATGAATGAATAAAATGAAATATTGCATCGGAATTTATATTCATACACTACCGGTTGAAAAGTTTTCACCCACAATCCATTCATCAAATTTCAAACGAATACACTTAAATAAACTCGAAACGGTATCTGACAAATCAAAAATAATATTGTCCGTTATTAGTTTACTTTAAACGAGGGCATCTTCATATTTTATCGGTGTAGTAGTACCTACTGATTTTTTTTGTTTTTTCAATTCTGAATCATTTGTTCGGTGTTGATGATTGTAGTTTAGTCCCAGCTGGAACTGTGAGATGCAATAACGTGCAGTAATAGTTTTGTGAAGTTACTAAAGGATTTTTTTTGTTCTCGGATTGTTAGACTTGTAATTTCAAAATGGGTAAAACCAAAGAACTATCGGTTGAAGCTCGTCGATTACTCGAAGGTCTTTATAGTCTAGGTAAACGTAACCGTACTATTGTCGCCGAATTAAGAATACCCGTGGACTATAACGTGAAAAAATATGCTTCCACGAGGAGCTTTGGTGATATAAAACGTTTAGAGTGGTTTCGAGAAACCAGAACCAGTGAAAATAAACGAATTTTCTCGATCAGTGAACGTTATCGATGATTCACCGAACCAGCTCAGATCTATGAATCTAGAGATCTGCCTTTGAGTATTTTACAGTGAAAACGGGATTGAGAGAAACCTTTTTGGAAGGGTGGAAGTGAAGGAGACGTCAAAATAAAACTAAGAGGTGGCAGTTGGCTAAATATAATAAACATTGGACGTATGAAAAGTGTGAGAGAGTTTGATGGAATGATGAGTGAAAATTAGAGGTTTTTTGGTATAAGAGAAGAGTGCTTGCGCGCATGTCAAAAGAAGATAGGATTTGAGATCCAACTGTAAAACACGGCAGATGATTTGGGAATGTTTTGAAGGAAGGGCGACTAGAGACTTGGTATAAATTAAAAAGCGAATGTAGTACGCTCAGGCCAGCGCATGATTGGAAGGATTTATCTTCCAGCATGACAACGATCCCAAGCATTATTCAAAGCTGTGCAAAAAGTATTTGAAATAATTGAAAAGGAAGAATGTACTGAAGGTAACTGAGAAAAGAGAAGGAAAGTCAGAAAGCAGTGAGGAAGGACGTTTAGAGACTTGGTAAAAATTGAAGAGTGAATGTAGTACGCTCTGGTCAGCGCCTGATTGGAAGAAAATTTATCTTGCAGCATGTCATCGATCCCAAGCATTATTCGAAGCTGTGCAAAAAGTATTTGAAAGAATTGAAAAGGAAGAATGTACTGAAGGTAATAATTTCATCGTCACTGTCGCCCGACTTCAATTCAATTGAAAAAGGAGGAGGTAAGTCAAACAGCTTCCACTTCACATCTTTGGAAAATCCTGGAAAACAAATTGAACAAAATAGACTCTCGTTTTAACTTTTCTAAGCCACAATTACTTATTCACGTATTATATTAATTAATATCTCATATTAAATAAATTACTTGAGATATTTTCGGTAAATTCTACAAATAAATCTCTTAGACTCTACTTCACTATTTTTGCTAATAATTTCTTGCCCGATATGTTTTTTTATGTTTAATAAACCAACGTATTAGTGAGGTATTTAGAATGAGTTCCGTGAAGTACAAGAATGAGAAGTACAGAAACGGAAAGAGTAATCTGCACTCGAAATGTACGAGTGGACTCACAAGTGTCTTCATCACATTTCGACAAAGATATTGGATAACCGGATCCAATCTGCACTCGAGACTTCTTGGACGATGAGGGTTTTTTGAAGGTGCCCGACACACAGGGCAGGCACCAATATTAAATTAAAACCGTTACTCACATGACTGATTCAGAGGATTTTGAGATAGATGACATTATTTAGTGAGAAATTGATTGTATATTTCGTTAATATTGTCAAAGAACATATTTTTGTTTGAAAAATATTTTATTCTCTTGACTAGTAATTGTGTTTATTTTTTGTTCTATACATATTCAATATAAACATCTGATTTTAGTTTTTAACAACAAATTTATACTGAACACTCTATTTACATTGCCACTAAATCAACACTCACGATAACACCGTCTGATAGATCGTTTCGATAACCAAGTTATCGTCTTCAGAGTCTGAAGGTAAACTTAGTTTATTTATATAATTATGTAATTTCGCTTATATTTCCCGTTAACAAGTGGTTGTTTTCTGTTAAAAGTTGATTTTTTATTGTTGATAAGTGATTTTTACTGTTAACAAGTGATTTCGTTTGGTTTCTGTATTTGTAAATGTTAATAAGTGTTTTGTTAACAAGTAGTTGGTTTTTATTAACAATTGATTTGGAAATATTTGTGAGTGATACTTAACAAGTGATCTGTATCTGAATTTTTATTAACAAGCGATTTTGAGCTGTAAGTGATTTTCATTTTTATCAAGTGGTTTAGCTGATTTTTTATGTAAGCTTGTATTTGTATTTTGTTATCAAGTAATTAATTCCTATTCCTGTTACCTACAGATTTATCACATTAACAAGTCATTTCGCTTTTTTTGTTGTTAACAAGTGATTTTTTATTATAAAGCGACTGTTAATAAGTGAAGATTTTAATTTATAAAGTGATTATTTTCTGTTTACTACTAATATTTTCTATTAATAAGTTAATTTCGTGCATTGTTTTAAATAGAAAGGGGTTGTTTATGATCAATAACTGATTTTTTATTATTAATAAGGTATCTTTATCATTAGCAAGTGATTCAACTCAATTTTCCTGCTAACAAATGTTTATTTTCTGTTATCAACTAACTTATTACTCTTACCTACTAATTTTTGTACTCAAAAAGCGATTAAACCCGTCTCTAAAGACGATAACTTGGTTATCGAATCGTATTGTATTGTATCGTATTGTAATTGTGAGTGTTGGTGTAGTTGTAGTGTAAACAGTGTGTTCAGTATGAATATCACAGTACCAGAAAACTGAGAACCACAGCTTAGAAATATAGTTTCCTGAAAACAAGTGATTTTTCTCATTGTTATTCTAATTACTTGTTTCCTTATATTGTTAATACGTGATTTTTTGTTAACATGTGAATCAACGAATTTTTTATACCAATTCTCTTTATTAAAATGTAATTTCTAGTGTCAATGATTTAATCATTCTACTTTTTCTGTTAATAAGTGATTTTTTCTGTTAAAAAGTTATTTTCGTCTTTTAACATGTAATTTTTATTTTGACGCAATAATTTAGATAATTTATATTTCTATTGACAAAAATTGTTTTCGGTTAACAAGTGATTTAACTGATTTTTTCTGTTCATAATTAGTTGTTCTCTATTACCAAGTGATGCTTTTATGTTAATAATTGTTATACTTTTTTACTAAGAGATTTTTCGTTTGAATAAATTATTTCATAATTATTCGCAGTATTTCTGTATAGTTCTCCTTCAGCGGGTGATTTTTTAGTTAATGATTGAATAATTTTTTAGTTTTTTAGTAAATAATTTTAACTATTTCTTCAAACCTGCAAATTGCTTGTTCTTTTTTCGATAACAAGAGATGTTTCATTGGCTCTTTGTTAACAAGTGATTTTTTTAATTTCTTTGTTATAAATATTGTTTTACTTTTTATCAACAAGTGATTTTTCATATCCAAGGTTTTGGAAACTAGATTAGAAATTAATTACTTTCGATTCATTCGTTTGAGTATTGGCTACTATTGAAACTACTTTGCTGACTACGTGCATTAAAAATTTCTGCACGTCATATAGTATGAGATTACATAAAACAAAGATGCCCTACCTTGAAAATATTATGAATGATATTATATTAAATATGATACAAATATTTAATTGTATTGATATAAAATATGATACAAATATTTAGCCATTTATTCTAATTCATGTTGTCACCTCATTTACACAATAAAATTTTCTATTATTATATTCTACAATTGTATCCCAATAATTGATCGAATTTTGTATTCTATTCCAATATGTTGGAGGTTTTGAGCTGTGATATTTATAGTTGGGGCCGATACTGGCAATTTTGGTCAACAATAGAAGGAGCATAAAGAAAATGGAGGAGGGAAATTGAAGAAACCAATATGCGGTATAATATAAACTGAATAACCAAATAATTTCACTCTTCAATGGCTTCGGCCTAATTCCTCTAGAATAATAAAGGCAATTTTCTAATTTAAGACAATTTGGTGTGAGAAATATTCATAATATTGTGAGTATATGGTTTATAATTTGATTAGATGAATATGTCTTATGGGGTTTCTATTTAAGAAATTTTCTATAAAAACTGCATAAATTTACCGTTAATACGAGGGTTGCTACTTAAGTTTAGAGATACACAATTACAAACAAATATTTATAATTGGATATTACTTTATTGTTTTTCAAAATATTCTTCATTAAGATCAATACACTTTCGATTCGAACGCATCAACCTCTACTTCAGGTGCAGAAAAACGGTGACCTCGTAATTTATTTTTGATCTCTGGGTATAAGAAGAAATCATTGAGTGTCAAACAAGGACTGTTCAAGAACGTTTTTATTTGAACTAATGTGTGAGACCTCGCATTGTTGTGATGGAGATTGATCCATCTTCTGCGATTGGTTTCCTTGATTTTTCCGAACACTTCTAGCAAGCTGGTGTATCAATCATAATGAACCGTCCTACATTGTTCTAATTGAACGGTTTCGAAATGTCCAGTTATTCCGAAAAAATAGGCGTTCATTTGCTTTGAGCACGAACAACTTATTGGATTTGGCTCGTCTCCAGAGACCCATACAGTCGATTGTCGTTCACTCTCGGGATCAAAACTTTTTTTGAGCTATTGTCAAGTTATGCAGAATCCATTGCGAACAAATCTTTTTGACAGCCAAATATTCATACAATATTTAATGCCTCAATCTCACGGTAATAATATCAGGTTACCCACAACATCGATGTTTTCCAACCGATTTTGGGATGATCGCCACGAACTTTATCCTTTAGCGAAGTGCGACCACGATTGAATTCGAAAAACTTGCGAAACCCGGTGCCTCATCACCAAAGCTGGAAACGAGTTGATCGGATCACTGCTATCAATTTAATCAACGTCGGAAATCATCGCACAAAAATATTCACGATTTAATTCCAATTTTTGACCGAGATGAATGTTTCAAGTATCTGTAAACAACTCAAATACCACTCGTTTTGGGTACGTTCACGATTGAAAATGTCAAACTTTACGATGGCCATGTTAGATTTGACATATTCACATCAGTGTTGCCATATCTGAAAATTTACAACAACCATCGTATGACATGAACATAACAAAAGTTTTGATACTTATTCTAAGATTTTTTCTTTGGTACTTTACTAACATAATCACGAAAATATCAAAGTATATACTCTGAAAACACCTAGGATAGATATTAGTGAGAAAACATACATACAGTAATTGTATAAAACATCTGATTAATTCATCAAAATAACCATATCAACAAAACTGAATTGGCGAACAACATTTTAACACATGAACTCTTCGACAAGTTACTACATACCAAAAGCGTACTATCCCGCTTCTGTTCTAACTGGTTGTTATTAATTGACACAATCATAATAATCAAGCCGTCAAAATATTTAAATTTCTCAAACATGGTGGAAAATAAATGAAGATGTATAATTATAATTGACAGTTTGTACTACTAAATTATCAGTGGCGTACGACGATTTCATTTTATATTGAAAAAGGATATAGTAAACAATATAGAAGTTTATGAACGCCACAGAACGAGTATAAGGTAACATTTGCACAACGTCGCTAGACTTTAAAAATAGTAAGCAGATCAAGGAAATGTGAAACCGAAATCATATAAAATAAACAAGAAATTTTAATTCTGAATTTTTGCAACGTTCAATTTATTTTTACTTTTATACTCTGAAAAACATGGAAAAAGTACAATTTGGAATGAATATGAATATTTTCTATCTTCCTGTCCTATGTCCTTCTAATGATATGTTTGGAGTAACCTTTGATATTATTAACCTCACTTTTTTCTGGTTGTGTAAGTAAACCTTAATAACTCTATAAAGATTGAGATGATATTACATACATTTATTAGTTCGATTCTTATTCTTATGCCATCTAACTAATTATAGAATATTTTTTCCTGTTTTCCTTTTTTCTACGTTTTATACTTCGGATTTTCATTCCTACAAGCTTTTTTTAGACGACGCCATCTAAAAGTTGTTCGTTCTGGATTCATTTACATACCGAAAGTTACGTTTTGAGTGTTCCATGTAGTGAAAATGACAGTTCCGTACTGCAAAACACTTCCGTGACTCTCTGGAGTGACTCTAGCCACTTCAATGTTGACAGTTGACAGTTTCACTTCGATGATTTTTCCGAAAACTTTTGTTACTCAAATATGATTATTTAAAGATTTAGGATAAGATCCTTAAGGCCACCGTCATTAACTGCGAATGAATGAACCACTAACGAAGCATAGATTAGGAATGATCCGTAGCTATCCGAAAACCTGCACATACAACCCTTAGTATCTTATACACATGTGCAAGTTTGCAGTTTACTGTATAGTAAAAATTAATTTTAGAGACAACGCCATCTGAAAGTTCTGTATTCGTTTACATACTGAAAGTTGCGTTTTGAGTGTTCCATGAAGTGAAAGTGACAGTTCCGTACTGCAAAACACTTTCGTGACTCTCTGGAGTAGACAACTTTAACTTCCTCAAATGTGACTCTAGCCACTTCAATGTTGACAGTTTTATTTCGATGATTTTCCATAATCTTAAATTTTTAATTTTCTGAAATTATTTGTTTTATTCGAAGCTGGAAATAGAATATAATAGAGTTCTTGTTACATTCTTATGCGTCGTCTAAAAATGTTGTGTACGCCTCGTCTGTTGCTCGCCTCGTTTCGCTCGTCTTTCCATGTTCAGACTCTTCTAACAAAGTAGCACTTAGCATACAAATAACTATTGATTTATCACCGGTCGCCTATACAGTTTAACTTGTAGCGTGAAACTTTCTAATATACAGTAACTAACACCTTTGCGTGGCTTAAGAGAGAATACACTTTTTGCATCATATTTAGCGTTCGCTTAATTGATAATAATAAAATAATAGGCTGAAGGGAACATCCAAATTTTTACAATAGATGGTTCTAGGTTATATCCCACATAACTAAACCTATCAAGCCAAAAATTCTTGTGAAAGAATTTTTGCTAGTCGTTGTTTCAGTTAAAAGCTATCAACGTTTGAAAATAATTCATATTTATGATGTTTTTGACATTAGAAATGAATCATAAACATACAAATGTGTGATATATACGATGAGAATGCTGTAACTGATCGTAATGTGGGTTTGAGTTTGAACGTTTCCGTGGTGGAAATTTGTTTATGAAGGATTTGCTTCGCTTCTACTAGTCTCACACCAAACCAATTTCGTAACCGATCGAGATAGATCCCTATCTAAGTGGTCAAAACATCGCTATTACATTGAAAATCCATCATCAAATAGTGTAGAATTGTTTGAAAATACTCTTAAGTTGAACAGAGGCTTCCGAAGTTGGTCAATAGTACGCCGGGCTACAGACTGACTTGTCTAAAACTTAACTTTATTGGGAAGTAGGAAAGTAAGCACCCAAAGTATGGTCCAGATATTTCACCTTCTTATATTATATATATCGATCCTAACAAAATTTTCTCGAACAGAACAAAGAGACGAGAAGATAATGTTACTAAATTTTTGTATACTAAACTACAAAAGTTATTATCGGCAAATGATGAAGTGTCAAGAGTAGCGATGCTACGTATATAATTGAACAAATTGTGAAACTTCTCCGGCTTTCTTATATGCTTAAAAAAATTCTAACATCAACAGATTGAATATCGGATTATGTACGCTACTGAATAAGTAACTATCTTTAAATACATCGACAATATGTATACACATGGTAGCACATAGAGCATCGACGAACATAACATTTTGATCGAAACCAAGAGCAAGCATCATCGAGCATATATCAATCCGATTGCGGCGCATCAATGTGTCATCCAGAAGGCTGTGCCGTATAAATATTGACACGATAAATCAATCGTCGCTCGCCTGTGATGGACAACTCGACTTTTTACAAATAATCTCGAAAACTGAAAGGCTGAAAGGTTGTTTGTATGTAAGTTGGGCCACTTGGAACTCATTCCATCGATGAGATCATAAATAAGTCACCGAAATGCGGATTTATTGGAAATGATCCACTTTCTAAATAAATCTACGGTTATAGTATGGTAGATTATTTCAATTCTATCACATTTTTCCAGTGAATATAATTTAATATGCCCAATTAACTTGCTTACTTATCACCTGTTTGTACTATGACCAGATTTATTCTAGTCTTCGTTGTTTGTCAGGTTTTCTGAAGTGTTTTTATAACCTGGTGAATCCGATGATTAACCACATCTGTACCCACTCTAACGCACATCTAATTAACTCAACCAATAACTACAAAAGCTGTTTAGTACGTAGATACGTCCTTTTGCTCCTAGTATTCCAGTTTCCGTTTAAGACTCAAAAACAATACAACGAGTCTATCTCTCCCTTGCAAATTGTTCATTCTTCTTTGAGTATGAATTATTTCTTCGGTGTTTGTGATTATAGTTTAGTCTCAGTTAACCCTGTGAAAGGCAATAATGTACTGTGATTTATATTATTGAGACTAAGACATTTTAAGTTCTTAAATGAGTAAAACCAACTAACTATGAACTGAAACTATGATTGAAACTATTTTCTACCGCTAAATTTGAAATACCTCCACTTACCATGGACTACAACGAGAAAATACGGATCCAACAGTAGCTTTGGCTATGGAACGGTCTCAAAAATCCACAACAGTTAAAGATAAACGTATTATATTGATCAATATCAATTGATCTACAGATCTTTCTTTGACTACTCCTACAGTGAAAAGGTGATTGAGAGATTGAAGAAACCTCTTTTAAGACGTAATAACATTAAGAGGTTGTATGGGTCTTAGAACATAAAAATTGGACTCATAAAGACTTGGAGAGAGTTTTGGTTTGAAATATCAATTACGGACGAATCTTGAAGTATTTTATTTGTAAATTATACATAAAAGCTTCATTTTTGTGAAGCAGAATGCAAAGTTGGAATGTAAACTGTTGTATGTAAGCTTCAAAGCTTGTAATAACTGTAAACTGTTCTATCAGAATGAATTTCTTTGAGCTACGCGTGTACGACTCTTAGTCATCCCATACCTTTCATTTACAGGCACCAGCTATCTCCAAACATATTTTTTCTTTGTAGAAAAGGGAAGCTTGTTCTTATCTACTTGTTATCGATAGCAATATTACCTGCACCTATGCCTTTGTGAAAACAAAACAAAACTCTGCGAGTTACATTTTCGTTATATATTCATTCATAACCGCAAGTAAAAGTATAATGAAGTGTTGAATTCATCATTTTAAAACATATGCCATCCTTAATAATTATAATTAGATTTGGAAATATTTGTCGATTCTGGGGAAAAATTTATGAAACCTTTGAAGATATTGTTCTATTTGAACTATTTTCCAATATTTCATTGTTTGAAAAATAACAAAACATTTTCCCGTACTAAAAATTTGTAATACAATAAAATATAATTCATTTAATGGCTAACATACCATAAAATATAGTTATTTACGATGATGGATTCCATAATTTACGAGTCGATCGAGCTCGTTTCTTTCGTTAATATTTACATTTGAGATTGATAGAAGACAAACAGCTACCACACCATTACAGAAAAACAAAGATAATGAAGAGCCTCTCCAGATATTAACCACGTAATAATATTTATTATAGAATTTAACAAATTAACAGATTTTCGTATGAAAAGTTATTCTACAATCATTTCACTGATCTTATGAAATTACCCACATAATTTTATATATACAAATGACTGGAAAATCTTCAATTTAATTAATTTCAACGCATAATTTCTCACTTTAATAGTCAGAAAGTCGTGAAATTGACAACTGACGAAGTAGATTACAGCAAATTTGTAACTTCATAATAGTTCTTAATCATTAACTCAAAATATAATACAGAATGTTTGTCAGATCACTAAGACAGTATCTAACGGTGTCTTTAAATTTCCTCAAATCACTTCACACTTTACATAACAATTTCATAAATTCTGCGCAAAACTTAAAAAATTTTTGGACTTACTTCAAACGATCAGAAGAATTCAAAATTTTGAACAAATGTCGAGTGCTGATAACAAAACATTATCATTTTCCAGACTTACCAGGGCAGCTATTGGAGAGTCTACGAACACGATTTTAAGCGATCATATGATTTAAAAATTGAGCATACGTGTCAATGATTTATGACAGTACATTAATCCAATAATTTTCTCACAGTTCTCTTATCAGAATCATTAGTATTTATTTCCGGGGCCATTATCTGAGAAACGGAGTCCACTAAATAGGTGATTCAATAAATATTGACTGTTAGCAGATGGCTCTAAATTTATATAAACAATTACAAATTTAAAATGATCCTTTTGAGTAGAGCACCAACTTTACAAAATAAATATTATTTTATTAGTTTATTATCGTTTATTTAAGTAATAGCTGGACAAGCCTTTTGTCATAAGACGGTTCATTAATCAAAATACGTGGATAGCATCTCATGTACCGGTGAAGATAAAATGATTAGATTTCAAAATTAATCATACAGTACCAAAGGCTAAACCCTATTACGCTCGAGTGATTCGAGTAGTGCCTGCTGTGTAGAGATGCTTGTGAATATTCATCTTGGTAGCTTGCACACACGCTTGCACTTCTCCAAAGGAAGAAGTCCTTATAAATTGACATTCTAGGCTCCTGCAGGTGAACTGGGAGTTTATGAGCCACGTCTGTCTGTCGAGCAGATCTTGCAATTATTGCTGTAGGTGGTATTATGTTAAACAGTTCGGAAGAGCATCTGTCGTTGTCGTATAGAGTCAAGTCGGTGACTTTCTTTTGTGCTCTAAGCTGTACAAGTTTCTGTTGAATTCTGGAGCGCCTATTAGCTGAATTGCTCTCTTCTGTATTGACTCGAACATCCTCATAGTTTGCTTATGAGGCGATCTCCAAAAGTGTGAGCAATTCTCCAAATATGAACGAATGTGGGCCTTGTAGAGTCGAATTGTTATATATGATTTAACAAAAAGGAAATTCATCCCATTGTTCTAAAGGCGCTTGAACTTGAACTAGTGGAGGCTCAATTTTCTCAACAGTAAAAAATTGTAATAATTGTTGGAAAATCGATTTACCATCTACTAATAATGATTTTTACGATTTTTAGTACTTAGATATTTAACGCTGTATACACTGGTAGCCGGCTTTCTTATTGTTTACTGCATCTACTGATTTTTGACTCACATCAAATTATTTATGTTTGATCACTCGTATAATCAAGGCTTTCACTGAAATCGGATAAACTATTTTTGTACTTTTATGTTAACTTTGCTTAACATTTAATCGCACAAAAAAAGTCTTGGTATTCGAAGTATAGACCACCGTATTCTATGGTTTCAAGTCAAGTTTCAGCAACTTCTTTAAGACATCGGTGAAACAAATCTTTGGGCCCCTATGCAAAAAATGTCCGAGTATATTTTCAACATGTTGTTAGTATTCGATTTATTTTTTCCACGTAAGAGTTTTGCCATGTATTTGAATAACTAGTAATCCGACGGTGCAAAGTCAGGATTAAATCTTAGATATGGTAGAAGTTTTGAGAGAATCAGTTTTCGGTTAGCTAAACCTAAATATTTCTCCTATAAAACCTCATGAATTCGATTCAACTGTCCATTATATACCTAGGCATTGATAGTTCGACTATCTGCAGTCAGAGAGACAAAAAAACTTTTCACTCGAATCGACCTCTGTGCATTCTGCACCTTAATAATTTACTACTTTCTAATGTTTTGGAAAATAAACATTTAAAATTCTGTCCCGAATGAATTGACATGAAAATTAGGTTAGAAACGCGTACTAACTTCAGATTTAACGTTCAAATCTACTGTATACTGATTTGTGTTCTAGAAAACTCGGCTGTATTCGTATTCAACCGGACTGGAAAATAGATCAAAAACTATTTCTAGTTAAATTATTGCAATTACGTCATTAGTTTATGACGACATTTTTAATCCGAAAGGACGTTTCAACGAGTTCATTATGTTTCTATAGCCAGAGTGAGAGAATCGTCGAAATTATTTCCACCGTCCATACAATAAATAATAATTTTCATTAAGGGCATATCATATACAGAAAGCAATAGGGCCTAATGTTTATCTTTTCTCATAAGCCATTCTTTTCATAGACTATCCTTGTTACAATCGCAAAAAGGGTGGATATTAGAAGAAGAGAGGAGCAAAGTAATATCAATGCGGCCAGTGGAGGTGATTATACATTGGGATTTTGGAATTGGGATTCATGTTACTGCTGCTGTCCGAATGCTAGCAATTGCCAGCACACTTCCAGTTTACTCTCATTACCGAGTACATTTAACTAGGGTTAATTTTTGTCATCTACAATTTTGTTTATAAGTTTTTGTCTGGTGATTATGCCGTTAACATTTTCCGGTTTTCTGACCATTTGCGCCACGCGGCGGACTTTTTAGTTGAACAATTCCAAACAACTGGAGTCTTTTCATTGGTAGATAGAGAAATATCCACGTTTCCAACTTTTATACCGTTTTGCGTTAAAAATATACTGAATAGATAAAAAACTTGAAAGGGGATGTAAATTGAAGAATCTATTATGAAAGTTACTAATATTAATACACGATATCAGTTCCAGCTAATCACACACTTCACCCCAAGTCATCCTGTCGAGTATTGCTTCAATATTTCCATTTATTCCTGCTCTCACTATAAATTTCATCTCCTATTTGATTGATCCACTCTTCATACATATCTTTACGTATTATCTATTCTAAAAACAACTCTTTATATAACCTCTATCTCACTTTGATAAACATTATGTAATGCTTATCAGAAGCTGGAAGATACTTAAAATTTGAGTACCCAGTAGCAAATGGTGGCAGGGTATTTGTACATTTTTGCTTTTCGTACTTTGTAGAGTCGCTTTTTCAAAGAAACTCACAAGAGAATTCACAATAATTGTTACAATAATAATTGAATCAAGTTCCAATAGAAAAGGTCAAATAATATAAGAACCTTGGCACTATTATAATCGAGGAGTGGATCAACAAACAGGAAAATGCACGGGTCGAAAAGGCTTTAACAAGATGAGTGCCTTCTTCAAGAGTCACAAATATGAATAGGAGAATCTACGTTTTCTTTGTTATGTTGAATTTTAGATCTTGAACGAAGATATAAGCAAAAAATTAAAAGATGAAAAAAGTCCTTAAAAGAATTAAAAAACTCTCAAACTGCAGTACCTCGGTCATGTAATGCGACACGAGTACAGATTTGCCTTGTTCCAAGGCAAAATATATCGAAAAAGAGGTCCAGAAAGAAGATAAACATCCTGATTCGAGAACCTTAGGACCGGGTTCAATAAAAACTTTCCTTCAATTCTTCGGCATTGTTGCTGGCAGAATAAATATTTCCATGTAAATCACCGACACAACGGTTTAATGTTAGTCCTTTCAGATGTTTCTGGCTTCCCAATTCGTTGGTACCTATTTGTGTCAAAAAATGTCAATGTGCAAAACCTTCTTGTTTATATAGTGCATTTTGGTTATTCTCCGCAGTTTTTTTAAAAAAATTTCGAGAAAAGATCTTTGATATATCAGAGACGTTCTGTATAATATACGATGCCAATCTAATAATCGGTACGAAATGAATCAAAGTTGTCCATATCCTTAGGAAGATAATTTCTTGGCAAAGTAAGAAAACTTTGTCGATAAATTAACGGAATGAATGGCTTTAAACAGTTAATGTTGTTTAACCTTCTTGATCTTCAGTGTTATCTGCCGAAACGCCAAAGATAACACTTAAAGGTAACTCCGGGGGAGAGCAAAACGTAAGTAATCCATTATAGTAGTACAAGGCGTGCTGTTTTAATGGTTGAAATACCCGCCACCGTTTATAACCGCACTTGAAATGAATGAACTTAGGTCTATTAATACAGGAATGAATTTAGATCTTTTTTGAATAAAAAAAAGGTCATAAGAATCAGTTTTCCTGAATATAACGTGTTCAGTATTGGGAAATCATAAACAGAAAAAAAAAGGATACATAATTTTTCAAGGTTTTCTAAAAGCTTCCGACCTGAACCAACAGACTCTCACTTTAGATGATGGGTTTCTGCTTAACAATATTATAATTAAGTGAAGTATGGATGGAATGAACTTGAATATCGAGATGTCAGCTTTTACAAAGACAATACGCCTACGAAAATAGAAAAGGAGTTAGGCACTGTGTAGTGAGACTATGTACTATCATTTAAACCGTAAAATTTTGAGCACCTGAGTTCAAATGTAGCCAAATCAGTTTGAGTGACTCGAGCATTCGGAACTATCTCATTAACCTTAAAGAAAAAGAGGCAATCGGCATACCAAAAGAACGCGTTTGCTATATACTAACTTAAGAAATACGCATGCATAAGCTAACCCCGTATTAGGTGCTGAGTTTTCTTATTTTGGACCAAAAGTTTATTGTAATGAAAATTTTCCAGGTATTAATGACGCGGTTAATATAAACTTAATTGGATGTTTTGCGTTAAACCTGGATGCACCAATCGAAAATAGTCAAATAATGCACCTGTTTCCAAAAAAGCAAAAACTGATTCATTGGCAAAATAACTGACAGGAAAGTTATACACTCGATCTTCACATCACATTCACTAGAACTGTCCCCAGCGACTTTTTCCTGTTCTCGTATCTTGCAGTTTCACTTTGAGAAGATAGATTTCCATCAGATGAAGACGGCAATTTTAAGGAGAAAAACGCAAATGTACGGAATTAAAGGGATATTACGTTTAAAAAAATGAGAAGAATTATAAAAAAAACATGTCAATTATTCAAAGTATAAGGAAGTTGCATTGAATCGGAGCTGCTTTATCTCCTTAACCTTTTCTTAGTCTTTTAAGAGGAAATACGTTAGAAGAACTGCTAATATAAAAAAAAAATTAGAAAGCCCTATGTAAAGGAAAGCCGAGAAGTTTTTCTATTTCTTGTCTTCGACTCCTTGTTCCTCCACATACCATCTTTTTTTATCAAGTGACCCAGCCATCATAGTCCTTTGGATCTTATAATTTTGCTAATTCCTTGTTTAACACACAGATTCTATTTCCTGGTTTATCCTTCTGCTCTATATGTCTCCCTCCTTTCACCCTAATTCTTTATTAGTTAGTATCCACGTTTCGCATTATTGAAATATTGTTGATCCAACGACTATCTGATACATTCTTGGAGACCAATTTCTTGTTTATTGCTCTTGCCTGTTAGCTTTCTCCAATTAACCTTGCTTCTATTTTTTCTTCCTCACCGCCATTGACTTCTGAAGTAGATGTAACTACTGCACGTCTTTTTAATTATTTTTTACTTGTTTATAAGATTTCCACATCATATGTATAGGCTAGCTGATGTGTTATTATCCAGCTCGAAATCCACACTGATAGTCTCTTAGTAAGGTTTCCCCATATTTTTCTATTTCCCAATCTAGACACTTCGCCATTATTTTGTACACTACTTCCAAAAAAGCAATTCCTCAGTAATTCCTGCAGTCCCAACATTTCTTGAAAGCCTATTATCCAAAATACTTTCAATACTTAGTTTGCTCCGTCTAATTATCTACGAAAGAAAATGAAAATCACGAATAGATGAGTTGTTTTATGATACTCTAAGATCAGATCAGAATCCTGAATCAGACTTGACACAGGAAAGATAATGTTACATAGATACAATGAATATTCTCTTTTTCCTTTACGTTTCTTGTCCGGTCTCCCTGACATTGATGATTAACATAGCAAAAGCTGAACTGTCTTCTGCTTAATGAATAAGCCTTTCTTATGCCGATTTCAGTTTTGAATATTTCTGATCCACGATTACTTTCTTCAACCTCAACGACGCTCCTCGAACTTGCTCTGATCTAACACCTCTCAAAATATTATGTCTTTTACTATTTTACTGCTACCTTTCGATGTTTTCTCTTCGTTGTACATTCTGGTTTGTAACATGTTTGATTCATCAGTTGATTCATCGTTGTGAGAGTCCAAGTCTCTACTCCATACAGTATTCAATCGCGTTGTCTTGATTTCAAGTTCAAATATTATTAAAAGTTGTCCGAGAATTTTTTATTAAACATTTAATCTCGCTTAGATCCACTAAAATAATACTCCCAAGGTATTTGAGTACACATTGATTTATTAATATTATTTGAATATATATTATTTGAACACCTTGAAAGATTCGTACCGAATTTAGAACAAAACACGGACCTGGTATAGGAAATCAACGATGCCAGAGCGACTTAACCTAAACTGTACTAAATTATAAAGTTATTGCGACAGCATAGATTTCCGCGTTGATAGTGTGATGTTGCTTTAATTAATCTGGAATATATCGCGCGTGTGGGCCGGATCAAACTCTAACCACGTCTCTTTCCCTCTGTCTCTTATTAACTTCCAGGGGGTACGAGGCATGATCTACAAGTTGTTACTTTCAATCCAAACATATTATTCTGAAAGAGAATGTTAGACATTCTTATGACTATCTTCAAATTGCGATATATTGAATGAAAATTGTTGATCTTTATCTTTTCTCCCATTATAGGTTTTACGAATCAAATTTAGCGATCAAATGTTACATATGGTCAGTTCTCTTATATGGTGTCGAAGCATAGACTTGAAAAATATCTACCATTAATCGTTTAGAGGCTTCGAAATATGGTTATACAGACGCATGCTCAAGATACCAAGGACAGCTTTGCAAGTAAAAGATGCAGTCATTAACAGAGTAAATGCAGTCGTGAGTTGTTGGATATCATTAAATGTAGGAAATTTGGGACTCATAATGCGTGGTAGCCGGCTTAGTATCCTGCATTTGATTATGATGGGTAAAGTTGAAGATTGAAGAATATTAGAGAATGGACTGGGATAAGAGAAGCAGAATAAACTTTGATTCCGAACTCTATTTTTAAACTTACTCTTTTAACATTGTCTTCAAATTTTTTCTTCGAACTTTGCCTTAAGACTTTGTCTTTTAACTTTGTCTACAAGTTTTGTCTTTAAATTTGTCTACAAACTTCAGGATAGAGAGAGTTTTGCCATGCTGATCGCCAACGTCATGGGGACTCGATACGGTACGCTAAGAAGAAGAAGGTTTTTATAATCTTTGTGAAACGACTATGCGTTAACTTTATTTTGATCCTAGCAATACACAATAACTTTGAAGTGCCTGTTTTTTTCTCACCACAAATCACGACGGTATGTAGCGATAAAAAATTATATTGATGCCAGATCTTTGTCAACATGAATCTATGTCAGCATGATAAGATCAATAAGAATAGTTAAATTTTGATGATATGAATAATAATACAAAACAATAGATCAATAAAATAAGGCAGTTACAGAGACAATATAATTACTTAATTGAAAGCCCTAAAAATAAAACTCGAATAAAAAACAATTATCATTTTGAATACACCTGTATTTCAGCCAACTATATCCAATAAAAAATTATGAAAAGCAGACCCTGAAACGAAGAAACGTGATATTTCTTCATTTTTAGTTAAACAGAATGTATGTGTTACATCAGCATTTCCGAGTATTTTTTTTCTACTTTCTCTATGAACTAAACAATTATAAAAAAACTAATTTTAAATCAGACCTAAAATCAAGACGATTTAGAAACATTGTTTCTGCTACTAGCATCACTTTAAACCCTTATTTATGAACATTTTTTCGTAGACAGAGCTATAACATCATGTATATAAAAGAATTACCTTTAATTTGATTGAATATTTTCCTCATATAATAAAGAGGAGTGCAAATTCTACAAAATTGCAGTTGCAACTGCACTGCAGAAGTCTTTTTATTTTTGTCAGACATTAAAAAAGTTTCCAGCTCAGTATGTTGAATAATCTGTTCCAATTTTCTTCCTTTTAATGCAATTAACTGTTAAGAATGATTAATCACTATCTATTTGCATTGGGATAACCCTTGGAAACAAAGACACTTTTTTTTATCTATAACTCTGTTAAACCTTTCCGGACACGCAACTTAAAAAAATATTCAATTTCCAAGACTCATTCACCCTAAATAATACGAATTCTGGCAAATAACTAACAAGATCAATATAAAAATTTTTAATGATGATTTAATTCCCTTAAAAATAACTGGAAGCTAAAAGCTGCATTACATTCAGAGTGCGTTGTCGCTATGCAATTTTTCGACAAATCTTTTCACCATTTTCCAATATATATCAAATTATTCGGAATACCTGGTCAGTATAGGTGAAATAGGTTTCTTAAGAACCATCCCGAGGCTGATAATTGAACAGATGTGTATCGTTTTCACTTTAGACTTACTTATACAATCTTATATCTTTGGTGACAACTACTGTTTATTTTGATGCTTCGTTTCAGGGTCGTAAAACTTTCATCACATAATAATTAGAATGAGCATAGTATGATCGCTTAATACCTGTTTCACACAGTCTTTTGCGATTGACAACCTGTACAGTTTTTGTTCTTTCGAATTGTTTTTTAAACTCATCTTTCTCATCGCGAAACCTTCAGTAAAATCTGCCTGAAATTTTCGAGTTCCTCTGTTAACAGACGATTTCGGTTTAATAAAGTGTATAGACTGCGTGTTCGTATCAGCTCGTAGATCGACTGGTCTTCCTTCTAGCTTTTACGGTCCTCCTTAACATTTTATATCAATGACCTACGTGTTTACAGCTTACCGAATCATTTTTAACACTTCACTATAAATTGCAGAATCACATTTCATCGCGACGAGCTGCCCGAAATTTTGATTCTTTATGCGTGTATGAAACACCCTGAGAAGGAACTAATGCCCAAACGAAGCTGGACAAAATATTTATGGGAAGCTCAGGGCTACCACATTATGCGCTTGTTCCAGGGTTACCACAAGCGCGAAAAAAACGATTCAATAGTCAAAAGTCGTATCTATTGGAATATCAAAATAAATCAAGCCTCATAATAGTTTACAATATTTATTTTATATTTTTGATTTACAAATTATTTTTGAAATTATTTCTCATTATACGTCTTCATCTGCTCGGATAAAGTAAAGTATTCAATTTCTAAACTTAAATCAAATTAAAAGTACCATACACATCAATAAAGGTTGATGCACCCTGGTATTTTCGAAATAGCTACCTTCATTGGGACCTAGAAACTGAAAAACAAGTAGCTACTAAATTTGCTAAGGGTCATGTACAACATTTCTGAAAACATTGATGCAATCCAGCTCCTCGGCAACACCTAGAAAGAAGATTGAAGGGGACGAAGCCTTTTGATTTAGTTACGTAATTGCTATGTGTAAAAGTAGATCAAAGTACGAAATATTACATATTAGTGTTAGTTGTAATAATTGTTTCAAAGAGCTTCTTCAGAGTAAGACCGTTAGTTCCAAGACATTTCTAGTAATTTAGGATACAATAAAATTCATTGAACGTGCTGATGGAAACCTTCAACGTTTTCTTGAAAAGAATTTTAGTAAAAACAATAGAAATATTTTTTAGTTTTAAGACTAATTAATTTGTATTTTTCGAAATAATATCAAGTGAAATAATGATAGCGCCCTCGTATTATGACCACGACGCATTCTGTTTTAGTCTTATCAATCTTTATAGGTGTCCTCTTCAAGATTTATGAGTAATAATTCGAGGAACTGATGAGAATTTCAGAGTGTGAAAGTTATGATTTAGCGTACTTTCGTAACTTGGTGAGGGAGCGTTAATGTCTTATAATAATACATTTTGAATTATGTTTGCACTGAGAAAATAAAACGATCTTTGAAAAGTTCATGTTATTTCTTACAACATTGAAATAAACTATTTCCTAATAAGTATTTCTACATGGTATGCAACAAAGTTAAAAATTTTTTTGAAATAAGCTACAGAATTGCGGTTTTCATTTTACAGAGGGTGTTTAATAAGTACGAGTATTGCACTGAGTGGTAATTCTATGAAGAGTACTATTACTTCACTTTCTTTAAATTATTCTCCCTTTTTGTACTTTTAAGACATTATTGGTAAAAAAAACATAAAGCAGCCGTGACAGCAAGAAAAATATATGAGAGGAAAGACCTAGTCAATGAGAGGATGCCAAAGCGTTAGTTTAATAATTATGATAGTGATGATTTGAAAATCTTCGCGGTTAGGCCATCAACCTGCGTTGGATATTGAGGTTAAAAGCGAAGCAGCAGAAAACAGTCCCTCCGATGATCTGATATTCTAATTGCCAATAGAAAACATTAGAATAGATCTATAAAATATTTCGAATAGTGCCATACGAATTAATCGAGATTCAAGGAAACCGTCAGTCGAAGTGTGTGTAAACAGCAAGGCCCTGCCGAAAAATGACCGTTTTCCTCCTTGAAGGTTTTGAAGTGTTTGATGTATTGGGCAATGTATTGTTATTCTGTTAATCAAAATTGCGATGTCCACATAATTGTATACCAGTCCAACTGCAAGTTTTTTCATACCAACAACTTAATTTTTGATCTTAAGCGATTTAACACATTCTTTTTTTCTCTCATTTTAGATAATGGGCACAGGAAAAAAATGTTTATTCGTTTATTTTGAGTTTTTTCAATATAAAATACAATGTATATAATATATCAAAGTTTTTGATAAAAACTATAATTTTCCCCTCGAATTTCAAGACTTTTATGACCGCAACTTCTTAAAAATAGGGAACAAGTCAATAGTTTTATACGTCTGTGATTTATATTTTCAATTTAGGGGAAAGTCATTATGAATCATTGCTGGACCTAAAAAAAAAGAATAAATCAGCGCCAATGCCACAGATGGAGCTAACATTAAGATATTTATTTCGAACATAGTACAAGCAAGCAATGTAATGAATATAGTAAGCTTAGTAATAAAAAATATGAATAACTGAACAGAAACAACATGTCAGAAGTGTATTGCCTAAATTGGGCGTGCGCCAGCAATGAGCTATCTCGTGATCGGGGTTGTCATGAAGTTTAAACAACTCGTGACGGAAGATTATGCAGCTCGGAATTTTAATTATGAAATGAATGACAAATTAAAATATAAATTTACAGTAAACAATATTACACACTCTTAACAGATTACAAAAAGTACTTGGAATTTACTTCGGTTCCAAATGTAATTATGTTAACAGTTAAATCATTGGCAAAAATTCTCCTCGGTCAATTTTCAAAGCATCTAACCTAACCTAATCTAACCTAAGGGTTTGAAAATTCTAGAAATAAACGATCCCACAGTGGGTGCAGTGGCAAAACGGTAGAGGATCATCTAAACTAAGTCTCACAAGAGAGATAACATATTAGCTGAAGCTACCAAGCGAAGATCTGGATTTTTACAGGGACACTCTCAACAAATCCAATGATTCACTACTTCCAGTAGATTACTCCGGCTTTACCACAACACTGATATCAGTTTACTTCAATATTAACTGATACTTAGTACTTAGAATTGTTTAAGGCTTTCACGGCCATCGTCTGATCTATGTACCGTATTTGGGCTGTTCGTCCATAGCTGATTGTCTCTTAGTCTTGACGTTTCGCCAACACGAGAGTTTGTTACCTTCAGGAACTGATATTAGTTCGACTATCACGTTAGTTCGCTAGCAGTCAAACTGATCGCAGTTTCCGAAGATGCTAAACACGAAACGTCAAGAGTAAGAAACATTCGAAGACGTCTGAACAGCTCATAAACCATACATAGCGAAAAGAGAAGAGAGAAGAGAGAGGAGAAGAAAATTGAAATTGTATATTAGAATAATAAATCTTCAAGAGACTCTGCTAAATTTTAAAATGCTGGGTATCCATGAAAAACTGCACACTTATCTCTTCAATGCTACTTTCAGTACATCTGTACTCCAGAAAGAGGGTGAAGTTCCACTTACAAAAAGCAGTGGTAGAATCCTGGCAATTGAGTACTTTACCATAATATCAATGTTCGTGAAACATTGTTTGCAACTGTATGTGAGTTAATACTGCAAGCACGAGCAATTTGTGGTATACCTGAGCCCCAAGGGAGCCAAATCCCTATATTTTATATATATGAAACATATCAGGTAGTTTAAGATGATTTCTCTTCAAATGTTATAAAGTTTTTTATACTTAATACCAACAACTATCTGACATAGGTATTCTATAACCATGGTTCTTTACCCTGAAGCTCATAAAAACCAATATGAACTAAGTTGAACCTACGCAAAAGACAAGGTTAATAGAAATCGAAATAACGTTCATAATATTGTTAAACATCTAAAAGGTAGTTATTGTACACTTAGGAATATATATAAACATATTAGGAATCACCTTGATAAAATCACAATCACAATCACAATGACAAATCAAACAGTTCACTACAGTTACATGTTAAAAAAACTACCTGACCCACTTGATAAGGACAGATAACCGTCATCATTCAGATCTACTAGCTAATTTCATCCAAGATATGAATGTTTTTACTAAAAAAGTGCTACACACGTTGACTTTGTATACATACCAAACAACTCCGCAGACGTTATTTATTTTTTGAACGTTATAGTTCATTTCTACACGTATCAGCTTTCGAAGCAATAATAATAAGTAATAATGAAACAATGAGACTAGTTCTGATGGGGCTATCCTTATTCGTCTCATAAAAAGTCAAAAACAACTTCAAATTAAGTCATAATTTGTCAACCTCCAGAGATTGAACGGAGAACAAAGACTATGAATAGTTTCCATCAGCAGTCGATGAGAATTAGGCCGGTATATGGGATAAATGTGACTAAAAATGTTTCTCATTGACTTTTATCTTTTTTAAAACATTATAACAAGGTATTGAATGCTAACAAGCTACCTCAAATTTCATTTATATTATCTACAGTGCCTGCAAGAATTCTCAATCGGATTCACCTCAATATTTCAATTGCAATCTATGAACTTTATGAAATCCGAGCATCACATACATTTTCTGTGACTTACGTCAAGTAGTTCATTTAATTAAAATTCGTACTATCGTTAATTCTACTTTCAAAAAGTCATGACCTTTAACACTTTTGTACCCTGCAGATTTGCTGGTAGAGGGAAAAAGTTTTTAATTGTTTAACAATTACTACCATAGAAAACATAGTTAACACAAACAGATTACAAACTAGTTAAAAAGTTAACACTATCTTCTACGAGTGTGAAAAACTTCTACAAAAGAAAAGGAGAAAACAGTAAGATAAACAATATAACCATGAATAACCTTAGCGGAAATTTAGCGAAAAATTAGCGGAAAAAAGAGCGGAAAGAGTTAAATCTCCAATTTCTCAAGAGCCTGGCCCAGGTGAACGTAATAGATATTCACGATATATGTGTTGTAAAGATTATTGTACCTACTACCTAAAAATTAGTCAATTAATGATACTAGAATCATATAACAAGCAAGCGTTGCGCTCATTGTTGATTTATTTTGCAAACTGTCAATTTTGACGAGTTCACTTCAGTTTGCTATAATTGTATCGACATAAGTTCCGAGTATGAAAGTGTGGATTCTGATATAGAACTTGCTGCAAATAACGCAACACAAACACAGTATCTGCTAAATCCCGCAATAGATACGAAAAAGAATATAAGCGATTCGAAGACTGGTGCAGTTCAAAAAAAGTCCGTGATATATCGGAGAAAATTTTATTAGCTTATTTTGCTGGGAAAGCTGAAAAAGAAAAGGCATCATCATTATGGATATATTATAGTATGCTGAGAACAATGATATCTGTGAAGAAAAATGTAGACATAAGCAAATATTCAAAGCTATTGGCTCTTTTGAAGCGGAAAAGTGATGGTCACAAGCCGAAAAAAATCCAGTATATTTTCAAACGAAAATATTCACAAATATTAGTAAGTAGTCAATGATGATCAATTCTTGATGATGGAGGTGAGATACATAAATATGGTGACATTTCCATGTATCATATTATTTTTATAGGTTTTCTTAATCGTGGGTGTGTTTGGCGCCTGTCGAATAGAAGAATTGATGAAGTTAAAAATTGATGATGTAGTTGACAAAGTAACGTTCATAACGATCAAAATACTTTTGGGCGCATTCCGAAAAAAATAGCAACGTTTCTGGAGCTACCAAATTCATCACAATATACAGGTCACTGTTTTAGAAGATCATCAGCATCCCTACTTGGAAATCTAGTAGTGTCGCTGAAGGTAGTAGAAATATCATTAGAAAACAAAAAATAAGTATATAGCTACAAAAATAATGGGGGGAGAAATCGATTCTACAAAAAATTCAATTGAAATTGAAAACTACGATTCTCAAATGGTCTCCACGTCAGCTGGAATTATTATTATAATAAATGAGGTTTAATTTTTTATTCTTGAGTTCATTCCACTAGTGCGGTAAAGTATCTCATTACGAAACACATATTAGTATCGTAATGTTTGATATTATATATTGGTAGTAGGTGAAATACTTTTACAACTTTTAATCAAGAAAATCACTTACGTGACTCTAAAAGAACCATTTGGTGGCGGTTCAAAAATGTTCTGAGGAGAAATATGTTTTCCCCAGAGCTTGTTCTTATTCGTCCACAGTAGAGTAGAGTAAAGAGGTCAGCATAAGTTTGACATGCTTCGCCGAACTTGTCTCTCCATTGATCAAGATGGGCATCAATTTGTACCGTAACCCTTTTCGGAATCCCTTTTGTAATATATAAATTCATTTTGTCGCTGCATTTTTTGTATTTGTAAATCATTTTTCAAGATGATTGATACTTTTATAAGAAATAGCTTCATAAATATCTTAGAACGGTCACTGTAGAGTACATTCGGAATATTGCACAATTATTAGTTCGGTATGTTGTACTTGCTCGAATGAGTGCAAGAATAAATGGTAAATGAAATGGTAAAATATTTTGTACATGTACATTACAATAATTTTGGTACAAGTTCAAAGATACGTTGTGATAATACAATATGAAAATGGTTTTGTAAACGCTGGTAAGTATTCAATGTCTTTAAACAAAGTATCAAATTTTACTAAAATTCTATTTAGTAACGGAAGTATAGCAAAAAGTCAAAAATTTGTTGATAAGTGAGGATTAAATGATCTGGCCTAAGATACGAAGAGTGTCGAGATGGACAATTTTGTTTTTTTGATAGCTTAGTGTGACACAATTCAGTCGGTAACTAACGATCGGCATATAGACGGCCGAATTATGAAAATGACTCTTGGTGAGTCGTTCATGCCAAAGGAATAATAGCTTTGTGCGATTTACTATTATAGTTCGCAAACTGATCGGAAAACAGTGTTCATTTTGCTTCAGAACTTATCTTAAGATATTCAATGAAACATTTAGTACAGGGTGGACCAATGTGGTTTATAATTTATCATTTTAACTAATACTGCGATAAGTTACCCCGATGACCGTCCTCGTTTACTGAGTTATTGCTTCATATTTCATTGGAAATGTTATAAAATCAATAGTATCCTTCTTGAACGATCAGGTGAATCCCAAGCTAGGCAAAGTTTTTTTTTATCACTTATAATTTGCATAGAACATCTAGAAAGTATTAGAATAAATTAACAGAATAGAATAATAAAAATTATTTATTTTCACATGAAACATTTATTTGAAACTTCAAATCCTTGCTCAGGAAGGCGTCAGTTGAAGTATATACAAATGGTACTTAGATTGGGTGAACAATAAATACCGGGGCTGCTACTTAATTGATGTTAAGATACCAAATAATTTAGATTGTATTTCGTAAGGCTTTATTGTTTTTCGAAATATTCTTCATTGAAATCAATATATTTTGCATGCGTTTGAACTAATTGTCGAAGCAGTTTTTCCATTCCAATTGGGGTACCTCCAAAACATGCGATTTGAAACACTATTCCAGGTATAGAAAAATGTTGACCTTGCAATTTACTTTTGATCTGCGGGAATAAGAAGGAATCGTACGTTCACCATTAAAAATGTCAAACTTTATGATGAGAGTGTCAGATTTGACATGTTCCCATATCTCAAAACCTTAGTAGCAACCCTCGTATTAAGCATTTTATTGAAACGATAGTGAGAACAAAACATGAAGATGGAAACGCCTTATAAACAACCTATTGTTCCATACGATCCTCCAAAGCATTAGTTTATTTATTGGAAAAAAAAGGCCGAGAAAAAATTTGGACTATTTATAGAAAAAAAAACAAATATAAAGATTTTTAAGCGTTAAGAAAAGGTTGCGTTTTATGCAGTTCATAACTATGATTTAGGGGGTGGTGGTGATGTAGTAATTGGTGAAAATCTGTGTTTTAGGACCTAGTGACGCAGTGATCTTGATATCGTGTAATTATGAAATAACAACTGCAGAGTATCAAGTCTTCTACTTGAAATAGTGACTACAGCACCACGTAGGTCACTTGTTAAATACATCGATGTGATCCATAGTGACCACTTATCACGCTGGTGTTCCTGGTAGCGTTTTTCTACCACTTAAATATCCTAGTGGAAAGTTCCATCATTATAATCTCCAATATTAATCAAGAAGTTAGGCTGTATTAAAACCCATACTTTTTTTCGTATTCATGGTTATTGTAGATCTAAAATTGAATTCATCTAATTTTTGGTTAGGGGGTATATTTCAAGCAAGACTCAACCATATGCAGAACCCTTCTAAACTA
The DNA here is from genome assembly GCF_026250575.1 of Diorhabda carinulata. Classification (NCBI taxonomy): domain Eukaryota; kingdom Metazoa; phylum Arthropoda; class Insecta; order Coleoptera; family Chrysomelidae; genus Diorhabda; species Diorhabda carinulata. Next base: position 19,099,273 of record NC_079472.1, read on the forward strand.
TTCAATGAGGCTAACTTCTAACATACATGTGGTTTGAGCGGGTCTTGTGGATTTCCTATATTTTGAATATAATATTCTTCTCGTCAGATCCTCGCACGTCAGTTATTACTGCACCAATTTTCCAGTCGTATTCTTCACATATCACATTAACCATGAAAAGGTTTTTAATAACTTTCTTGCATTGGATCGATTGATCAACTGGAAGAGATGCCTACATAATATTATCTCTGTACATGAAAATTGCCTTTGAACTTCTCTTGGGTGAATCATTAAATAATCTGCAGTTTTTTTATTTTGTTTTCCAATACCAATCTCATACCTCGGACATAAAATGTAGAAAAAGTAATACCATATTACCTTTTTGTAGGAAAGCCGTTTCTATTTCTACCTGTATACATAAATGTTGATTTTTTTCAAGTCTAGAATCAAAACATGATAACCACATCGTTGAGCTCAATATGAGTAAAGATAGGCTTTCAGTTATACATCTAAATTCTTCATAATCTTTTGAACCTTGATCCGATTTTCTTAGAATCGGGGAATCTATGCTCTCCCCTACCTATCGGATAGCGGTTGCTATGGGACAACCTATTATCTACTAATTTCTTGATTTATACTAGAGATATTAACTCTGCAAGTGTGGAAATAATTGGACCATATATGGAACAAATTTGAAAGGCTTTACTTTTATTTTAATCATTTTAAAAAATCTTCAGCACAATTATACTCATCAGCAAGTTTAGTAGTTCCAAAGTATGGTAGATGATCTTTTTTCACAAATTGGTGATTTTAATCACAAACTCCCCTCAAACTTTTTTAAGTATAGGCTAAAAAAATGAAGACATAAGGTATTGTTATAATGAAAGATATGATGATTAGGTAATTAAATGAAGTTTGTTTTTCAAAAATAAGATCATCTTAATGACGGCCCTCTAAACGCGAACGCAGATTTGTAAAAACTCTTGTCAATAAATCTGTGGTGATTGCTGCCATTTTCTAGTAGATATTTTCTTTTAGCTGACTGATGTCCCTTGGATTGTTCATGTTGACATTATGTTTAAGGTGTCCCCACAAAAAAATTCAAGAGGCGTCAAGTCAAGGCTAAGTGGGAGCCAAGGGATATCCCCTCTTTTGGAAATTATTCTTGCAGGAAACATCTGTCTCTCAGCCGCCATAAAGTCATTTGATGTGTGACAGGTCACTCCGTCTTGCTTGAACCAAATTCTCGTATTCGCAATTCGTGATCTCGCAAGCTCTGAAGTCAAATATCCCTTTAACATCTCAACATAGTGCTCAACATAGTGGTCGATGTTAACGGTGATGCTTCCTTCTCGTTAATCTTCAATAATACCGTTATTTTCGGACTATGCAGTGTTTTTTGATGTTGTCAAAAGTGGAAAATCGACTAAGCATTTCTTCAGCAAATGCCAACCATGCTCCAAAGTCTTTCAATTCAAAAGAAATGTGAGGTAGTAGTACGTATTTTTGAGTCTCATTTTATTTCAACTCTTTGAATCTTTTAGTGTGATATTTCTAGTAAAATTTTTTGTTGTTGGAACTGAATGGTCAATTTGAGTTTCACAAATTTCTTATTGTTAGTGTACGTCTTCAAAAGTTTGTCGCGCATTCTTAATTCCAATTCGTACCGATGCAATATGGAGATAACAAGAATTGTCTTTGTATTGTGTAGATACGAACGATTTTCTTTCAAGCGGCCCATAGATCTGTCAAAAGACAGTCATTTATGTCCGCCGAAGAGACGATAAACAAATCCATATCTGCGCATGCGACTCAGGCATAGTCACGACCAATAATTTGAATACAATACATGTCATCGGTTACGTCTCCGCGTCGGTCGTACCCATGCTGTTCATCGGTCGTACTTTGCCCGATTTAATACGCCACCACCGCCGTTATTATACGCATATAAACAGGGATAGTACAAAGATAAATTTATTGAGGATCAACTTTATTTCTCCACCAATACATATCTATTAATTTATTCTATATTCCTCCAAACAATTAATCCCAAATGAATGACAGATAAACTTTAGATGGTCGCTACCACCATCTTTGATAAATTTTACGACTAGCTTTCAATTTCTCTCGTTATCTGAAAAACAATTTTGGTTGTTAATATTTACTTGTTGTGTACTACTGTTAGTTCAGTTCAATTCAGTTAAGCGGTTTAAATTAATTTCCTCAAATTTCCTTCGATAACTCCACCACTGAAGTTGCTACGAACTTGTTTGCCTTTTTCAATGCCTACTTACCAACAGCAAGGAGCTGCTTACCGAGTTCGTACAATGTCACTTTGGAATTTAATATGTGTGATCGTACCGACGATGGCACCAATGGTCGATGGTACCGATCGTCCAACGGGTTGGTTCTTTCTTGAAATGTTGAGGAAACGTTCTACAGAGTTGTAGATTGTGTTAACTCAAACCAGTAGCTTTCGATAAGAGTTATATCAAGAATTATCGACAGATAATGAATTAAACATTTCTTAAGAAAGTATATTAAAATGTAAGGTACAAAAATATAATTCATGAACAAATGGACATTGTATTGAATATCAAAAATCTAACGTATGTCGCTATAGTTTTGCCACAAAATTTGGGAGTTCAAAAATAGGTTGTAATGAAATAATATCAAAATGGTAAGTTCTTATTATACGTCATTTGCATTAGATTGTTCTATAATTTGGTTGGACAGATCCCTAAGCCTGAAATAGTTTCTCATTTTTTGAAATGATCCTTGCCACTCAGATCACCAATAAAAATTAATTTTCATTTTGAAATATGCTTTCACGTCACTATATACTGCACTATTCACTATATGTAAATCACTTCAAATCGTAGCGTCTTTTGCGTGTTTGTCAGTGTCTTCATGTCTTTGGTGAAAGGGCATCCACAAAAATCTGGCATCTGAGTTGTTGTTTTGTATTAGATGCAATTGAATCTTGATTTGTAGCTCATGAGGGTTGCTGGTATAGATATACAGTATATATTTCTGCTGAATATCCAGAGCTTACGTCCGGTCATTTATATTTCAAGGAAGGTTTATCAGAAGTGATAACAGCAGCCCTAACTCCATTGGGGGCTTTAGATGCATCAGTGTATATTTTATGGAAGTTAGAATACATGAAGAGTTTCGAGTGAAAATTTTGATATATTATGGAGGCTGGCATATCTGCCTTGTTAAAGATATTCAAGCTGGTGTCAATGCTCGGAGTTTTAATCAGCCATGAGGGAGGTATATCAATATTCAATTGTAGAATGGAATTTATATAGTTCAAATTAGTTACTAAGCTGTTAATTATGGAAAATAAGAAAAGTTTCATAAAACTTATCATAAAACTTATTCTAAAACTATCTGATTGAATATTTTGTGATGAAATTATTGGGACATACGTTATTTTTCTGAGTGTACTCTATAAAATCATGGGAGTGCTTTTCTTCTTGCTTCCACAATAGTGAATTTTCATTCAGGATGGAGAGGAGGAGCTAAATGTGATGGATATCGCTAGGACAGACGACAGATAAAGGCAAAACACTTTGATTTAATACCGCCGGATTGCTGTAGTTTTGCTTAGAGAAAGAAGTTCCTTTTTTGTAATTAAAGGCTTTTTATGGACGAATTTGTCGAAATTTATGGCTCGCAAACAATTTTTCGCTAATGTTACTGCTGATTTAGTGTTTAGTGGTGATTTAGATGTTGGATTCTAAATGTTCGTCATGGTGCTTTTTTGTTTCAACCTTAATATCAGCTTGCTCTTAAATAATAAATCTCAATTTAATTTTAATGTAGATTGTCATAATAATAAATCACTGATAATGGAATAAACAAAGAGCAATATTCAAAATAAGGATAACAGATTCATTGTTCATTGAAAAATGGGTGACACAAATAGATTTAGTTGTTTATTGACTCAAACGCTCGACAAAATTTTTTGACATTATTTGACATTTGACTAAAAGCGACTGTTACCAGTTTATTACTGTACAAAGGAAAGTTTGAAATCAATAGCAAGAAAAGAGGGTCTACGGAAAAATGTTGAATTCAATCATTGATGAAAAAAAATGAAGTAATAAACGAAAATTATATTTTTACAATATTAATGAAGAATTTGCAGAATCATCGTTACGAATAAAATAGAACTGAACAAGTTGCAAAAGAACCAATACAGATCAGAGGGGTATAGGGTTTGGAGGCAATTATCCATGTTGTGCCCCTGAGGAATTATAGGCACTCAAAGTGTGTCTCAAAATTTCGAAAAAACTAACTTTTTACCTAACCATAACGAATTTGTATGAGACTGTTACAGCCATTAAGTAATGGTAAGTAGATACCCATCGAATCATTCTGGGGGTTAATTAGGGGTGACCTACCCTTAAATTAAATAGACTATGATTATTAGTGATGATTTGTTTTACCAATTTGTATGTACTAGTATGCGATGTTGTACAACCAATTTCGCAGGCGACATCAATTGTAATGTTGTCACATACCTGGAAGCCTACTGTAAGCAACCTAGGGGACAAGTATATAGCCACATAACCTCAACTTTAGCCTCTTTTGACAAATACTAGCTGAATAGCTATGTTATATATAAAAAATATCATTAAAACAACGCTTACCATGAAATGATTAATTTACACAAATAAATACAAAGAAAATCAGTTTTTACAGAAAAAAAGCTTGATCAGAATACAAGAAAAAAAATGGAAGAGGAGAAAAATGTGCTACTAATTTATTGAAAGATGGTTTGAAGAGAATAGATGCAAAATATATTCACCTGCCTTTCAATTAGTTACTAAAACAGAAGAAAAACGTAAAACACAAGATGAAATCTGAATTTATTAAAAGGAAATAGAAAGTAGAAGACAAAGAGAGTAATTGATGGAAAAGATCCACCACAAAGTATTCTGATTATTTTTAGTTTAGTCCGGTCAATTCAGACATTCGAAGTTACATAAGTCCCCATCAAGCTGAGAATCAGTAAAATTTTTTAAAATATGATTAAAAATAAAATTTTTTAAAGTTTTTCGTCATTCTTTTATGTGGAAAAAATCTTATTCAACGTCAAAGGTAAAAAAAACACAGTTTTTCGTGAATTTCAGCAAAAGGAAAGTTTTATAATAAAAATACTTCGAACAAAAATTGTAGATGATAAAATTGTCTATAAAAAACGTGGAAATACTCTTTTTCTTACGAGTCACCGTTTCTGAGATATAATGATTCAAAAAGTCGTAAAAGCTGTAATCATCATAACATGCATACATTTCCACGCCACTTATGAGGAAATGTAATTAGCGTTTTTTTAACGTGGTTTCCCTAGAAGGCCTATTCCACGGGTCCGTTACGATCATGTTTAGTTTGAAATTATTACAAAATAATGGAAATTAGTAGAGATTGAAAAGATAAAAGTGATTTAAATTGAAAAAAATTTCAAATTGTTCTTCTTCTTGTCTCCTCCTTGGAATCAAACGGATCGTCCACTGTAGGTGATTCAATATTAGAGCCTTGACAAGGAGTACATGCCAGAAAACAAAACAGTCAGACTTTTTGCAGTCACATTTAGCACTACATCCCTTATACAGTTGCAAAAAATTGTGTATGGTAGGAGTAAAGTATGAACGGGTTCTAACGTATAGTTGACCAACTCCAGCTCCAACTCCAGTCTGTGAGATTTAGCTGATAACCGAGACACACTGGAACTTGTTAATGTACCCTAAAAATATGTTGTTGAGCAGCAACTGAGGTTGGAGGAAAACAAGCCAATTGAGCTTGTTGTTTTACTTTTAGTATTTTTAACTAAACATGCATATCTATACTTATCTAAGCAGATAGTTTTTTTAGGAGCTCCATACATAGAAAGATGAAAGCAAAAGCCGTTGGTAATAACTTCTTGTCGAGTTGAATTATTGTTTTTAAAAACTTCAGCACATTGAACTATATCTTGTTTTTGAAACATTTTGAAAATTGTTATTTTACCCTTCTTGTAAAATGCAGATGTCGTGTCACATTCAGTTATTGCGTGTAAAAATAGTACATGATTTTGTCACTTTCCAAAAGTAAATTAACTTTTTGATGAACAGATTTCCGATTGATGCTGAGCTCTTCCTGGTTTTAAGAAGAAAACAGTTTTTCAAGTCTGCATTTTTTGACGATTACAATTTTTCGAAACGATTACTCGTAGAAAAAAAGTATTAATACGTTTTTTGTAGATAATTTCAATATCTACAATTTTTGCCTCTTATTTTTTGGTCAAATTTGATCGGACTAGAATAGCTTTAAGTGGATAACAGAAAAAAGTAAGAATAAATATTAAATTGTAAATCTGTATATCCAATACATCCAATAAATGTTTCTTCATAAAATTTTTTGTTTTATTCTTTTCAATACGATTTTCTTGTTATTTATTGATTATTGCAAAATAATAATTGGGACATATTGATTCAATAGTATTGGTCGTAACGATATTTTATAATAGTAAAATAGAATATAAAATAAGAATCAATCAATTCGCAAGTAATATTTGTCCTGTTTTCTTTTTTGAAACCATCGCATCGTACACATTGTTTCTATGAAATCCCCGGAAAAGGTCCTCTCTCTTCATTATTTTTGCCTGTCTAGCTGGGTATCGGATTTTCTGCTACTGGTATAATAAAGTTTATAATGGCTGGGTTTGAACGTATTGTATATTATATATGCATTATATCTTGCAGTCATGAAGAGCTTGTAGTAAACCTTTCTCCACCATTTAGAGCTTTTTTTACCCGAATCGTACTGAAATATAATTTGATCAGCGTGATCGACGCCTCCCATAAATTCATTATAAAACATAACTCAATCGAGAAAAGACATTTCGTTTTCACTGCCATCTTTTGCTTTTCTTTTTGCAGTACCGATACCGCCTCTGTGACAGTTGCTTACTACCAAGAAATCTCTAGTGTTTTGCTAACGAGTGCAAATTATTTTGAATATATAGGTCATTCAATATTGATGGGACATGGAAATAAAAAAACTCATAGAAACTATTGGTGCACACTAAATAAATAAAAAGAAATTATAAATAGCTTACTAGGTAATTACCAACACAGCACATTTAAAAACACAGTTAGTAATAAGCGTGACACGTGTCTACTATTTGCTAGCAACATCTAGCCTGACAAAATTTTAGAGAAAAAAACAAATAGCAACGAAGCACACAGGTTTACACTTGTTCACGAGCCTATGACCATAAAGTACTAAAATCCCAATGCATTTGTGAACATTTAAATTATTCTAGTAATTATTAGAAATTTGTTGTCCCTACAGTATTGAAAGGGTTGTAACAGTCCTATAAAAAAAACCTTTTTCCATTTTACACGATATAAAGGAAGTTTAGTTGAAGCTGAAATTCAAATACCTGAAGTTAACGATATTTTAGAGTAATCATCTACCTGGTTATTTCTTACGTTGTTACATATAGATGGATGGAAGCGTTTTATAATGCTTTCTATTTTATTTTAGCTTCTCATTCCAATTTTTCACTTTTATATTTCCGGTCTCAAAACAGCCTTATATCTCCCTCTACCTGCTATATTGACGGGTGAACTTTCAATCACTGTCATCTAATCAATCGTGTTTTGAAGCTCGATATTTAGGATACGTAATTTAGTAAGTATTTTTCAAAGGTAACGGAGAAGAATTATTCTACCAAAATACATGGCTAAGAAAACTACAGTTTTTACTCTCACCACTTTATATAAACGGCGCGGTGAGTAGGTAAATAATAATTTGATAATTCGTGGGTAGAAACACAGTTCATACAAGAATTATGTTTAACCACTCAATCTATAAACTTTTCGCGTCGCTTCTATTAGTTGAAAACGGAAAATTTCTAAGATAGTGAAGAATATCCGCCATTTTAGGAACAAATAACTTCTCACTGTTGCTATGAATTGTTATATTCTGACTACTCGAATTTTACGTTTTTGTCGTTTCCATAAAAATTATTTTGCTGTCAATTCTTTCAGCGAGAAGAGCTTCAATTTTAGTTTTCATACTGGAAGTTGTGATTTGTTTAATATTGATTATAATGGTATTCGAAAATTTAGGGCATCAAAACAAAAATATTAAATCGCTTACAGTAACTTTAAAGACTAGACTTTAGTGAGTTGAAAAGACATCTGCTTACCAAACAACAATTTGCTTCTAAAAAGCCAGCTGAATATATTAAAAGGCTCCAAGCAAACGAATCAACTCAGGTTTCAAATTTCAAAAAAATATCGTCTGTGTCAGAGAAAGCTCAAGAAGCAAGCTAAAAAGATGAAATCTCATACGACCGCTGAGTCAATTATTCTACCAGCGTGTGGTGAAATTGTTAAAATCATGTTTGGAAAAGAATTTGAAAAAGAGATAAGGTAAACTCTTCTGTCAATAATACAAGACTTGTCCAAAGACGTTGAGACAAAAGTCAATGAGAAACTAAAAGCAGCGGATTTGTTTTCCCTACAAATGGATGAATCCACAGATATAACTGGGAAACCCCAGGTTTTAGCATTCCTTAACATTATGAAACGCAATATTGAAATAATTAAGTGTGCCGTTGCCAAATGAGGATTAAAGTTAATGCGCCGTGACGGAAAAAAGGTTGGGAATCACTGGAATAGAGAATGCAGCAAAGGTAAATTCTGAAAGAGATAGGGAGTTGGATATTCAGCAATATTGCTGAATCCTACTCTATGGCTAATTTAAAGAGAATATTTAAAAGCAAAGTGAATAGAACAATGCTATGGAACTTATTTACCATCATCCATCAATTGTAACCTCGACCTCGGCTAATATTTCATTATCAGAAATTCGTTATAGCGAAATGGTTCAAATACATCTGTTAGAATTTCGTTTTAAATAAAAATAACGAATTCTTAAAAAATGTACAGGGCGATAGATACGAAAATTACACATTTCTCTCTCACAATAAATAAACTTTAAAAATACCAAACAAACAGTGACATTTCGATATTTTACACCATTGCCTTTAGTATCAATATCAATATCAATGTATCAACTTAAGTAAGAACAATCTATGAATACTAACAGTTCTATCGGGGCACTGAGGCCTCAACAAAAGTGTGTGAAACACTAAGAAACCTCAGAGTACTACACCTGGGAGCTCATGAAATAAAAGATGAAGATTTGCAGCTTTAATCTTCCCACATTCTGGACTTTTCAAACGGAGTGGAATTAACACTGTTTTAAACACTGGGCTTCGCAGTATCGTGGTGCCACAATAGATCTTCTGGATTGCAGTGTATATTATGATACCCCAATATCCACATATATAAAGTTGAATTAAAAAAGGTTTCATACAATTTTATCAGGATATTCTTCTTCTTTCGTGAGATTCCTCCTACCATATGGGTAAAATATGATTTTAAAACACCTCATGATGGTTAACAATTATTTTTATGTAAATATTCTATCCATGTAGCCTAGGCAGCCACATCTTTATAGTTAAAACTATCTTTTCATCACATATAGCGACCATTTATAAAAACAATACATTCCTGCATTCATGCAATTCCTGAATTTGGTTATTATTACATATATGTATCAATTTTGAAGATTCGTGAGCTACATTGTCCTTTTTCTAATCTTTTCTACAATATGCTTGTGCTTTCAAATGAAACAAAAACAAATATGCATATGAATGTTTCCTTTATTATGTAACTGTCTAGAAAAATTCACGATGCGTTACCTTTAAAATTAATTTATAGATTCAGAACCTATCTGTCAAACAATCAATCGTTTTCTGATGTTCGATATTTGACGTTGCAGTAGATGAGACAGAAATAAGATCAGCTATTTCTGTAGAATTTCTGACAAATTTGATTGATTGACTTCGATTATGGAATATATTTTGAAAATATAATCAATCCACAAACATTTTTAAGTTGAAAAATGTATAGAAAAATGTATAAAAATAGATAAATGATAATAATTTATAAAATATTAAAATTTCAACAGAGGGAAACACTGGAAGGCATCCAATTTATGTGAGAGCCAAACAAATGACACGTGTTCGATTTACTTGGTTATCATGGAATCTTAGAAGAAATTTAAGCTTTGGCAAACTATACGGATATAATAAATTTTTGTTAAAATGATATAAATATTGATTTATAATTCATCATAGCTGTGTGAATACATCTCGATATTAAAGATCTCAAGGTAGACCAGTAATAGATGATACCAAAGCTTGACTTTAGGATCGCACGAATGAGGCCGAATCATTTCTTCAAAACAGAACCATGTTCTAACCAAAAGAAAAAGGGGTATGTCTCATAGTGTAACCACCAATTTTTTATATACCTACCAATGATTTGTCATCAAGACAAATATTTGTTCGATTTTTTCTATTGTTGATTTTTACAAAATATAAAAAATATAAGAATATCTTTTATGGTGGCCTATAAAGTATATTCCATTTTTGCTTAGAAGCCTCAAAAAAATATCTTATTTACCGTGAATTTTTGCAACCTACAAGTTATTTTGATCATACTAAATATACGAGGGTTGTATAAATGTAAGTTGGGACATATATTTCCATTCTCATTACAATTTTATACGCTTGGATTCTGTTCAATAATCGTTTTATTGGGTAGTTGAGAAGATTTTTTGGATATGAGAAAAATTGAGTATCGATCTGTCATTGAATATTTGTTTTTAAAGGCAATATGCCTATGTAAATTAATGAGGAGTTAGACACTGTTCGTGGAGGCTGCTCCTTCATTTACGACCGTAAATTTTTTGGCATATTCGCGTTTGAGACTACCAGCGATATCATCAAGGACGTACACCAAAATGTATTGGACGAAGGAGTGTCTAAACAAACAAAACTCGAGCCTCGAACCTATACTATCGACACCACTGATAAAGTAATCGTTTACAGACACACATATGACGGGACAAACGGGAGCCAAACACATAATACAAGCTAGTACGAACAATCAAATACTATTTATTACAGAACATAACTTAAAAACAGTAGAAAATAACAGACACGACAGCCAAGAATTAAAACAAACCCATACAATATAAAGACAAATTACAATAACAATATATTCTGTGGAATGAACATGTAAAAGCTAACTGATAGAAATAGAACAGAAATTATTTATAATAGCAAGATGAGACTAGGGAAGGAAACGGAAAACATGAAAACAAATATACGAAAAGGCGTTGAAAGCTATGCTATTAAATGGAGCAGAAATTTGAAGAAATTGAGCGACATACAGCAGAATAAAGAAACAGCTGGCTGCAATGGAAAGGCAATTTTACTGCTAGCCATAACTAACGCATACCAAGAGAAGCAACAATGTAACGAAACATTGACTAAAAATATGCACACAAGCAAGTTATATATGGAGGCAAGCGACCAAGAAGGAAATGAGACAATAGTAATTTATATAACAAAATTTGAATCATACAGTTTGGAAAAATGTCTGTTTCTAATACACTGGCGAGCAAAAAATTAAGTCACTTCAGAAATTGCGAATAATTTTAACGTCAATATTGATTAGTAGGCGCTAAAGCAAATTTTTTCCGAGACTTGACAGCTGTCATTAGCTGTCATTCGATGTATTAGAGTACGACTTTGATGAAAAATGTGCCTTTGCGCTAATTGAACATTCACATCTCCCTTCCCTGCTTTCCAGTTTACTGTTGATTCTGTGTAAAACCTAACGATTGCAAAGTGTAATGATTTAACAGGTCCATAATGCCTTTAGATCCGATTGTTGTGGAGACTAGAAGACCTAAGTCTAGGCGAAAAAGAGTTACCACTCAACGAGATGACAGACAGCTACTGCGGTTGCACTGCGAAATCAGTTGGAAGAAGTGAGAAATGTCAACGTTAGTGAATGAACCGTTAGAAGAAGACTTGATGTTGCTGGACTGTCATGCAAAAGAATGGCTATAGGTCCCCCGTTGCAACGCCACGTAGTCCCCGATGCTGGACTACAAGATTGACATTGGACAATGGAGCTGGGTATTGTTCGCGTTTTTGCCTCACTAGGTCAGATGGACGTCGACGAGTGTGGAGAAGACCTGGGGAAAGATATGCTGAAGTTTGCATTGACGAGCGTCTTCCATTTGGCGGTGGGTCAGTTATGGTTTGGGCGGGAATCACTGCACAAGCTCGTACAGAGTTGGTCTTCATAGAAAATGGCTCCCTAGCCTCTCACAGGTACACTACGGAGGTGTTAGACCATGCTATGCCTTTCATGATGACTATGGGAGAACGTGGCATTTTTATGCAAGATAATGCGAGACCACGTGCAGACAGAATTGTCAGGAAGTAGCAGCCCAGTCATGAATCCCATAGAACATGTCTGGGACGAGTTGGGACGACTGATCCGCAGACACACACCAGCACCAAGAACTGCCCAGGAGCTGAGAAGATTGCTGTTGCAGGAATGGGATAACATCGACCAGAGCTTAATTCAAAGTATGCCGCGCCGACTTCAAGCAGTCATCAATGCAAGAGGAGGGAATACACGTTATTAGTGTCAAGTTTTTTATTTTGTTCGTTCCATATCTTCCCCAACAACAAAATGTTGAATTTCGTCCAAAATGTTAATTTGTTGCTTTTTTAGAATAAATCATTAAATCCAAGAAAAAAATGTTACAAAAACTCAGCTTACAAAAGCACATGCAATGATGTACAGATTGTAAATACTATCTGAAAACGTGAAACTTCTAAGAACATGAAAATTTTAAGGTGACCTCAATTTTTTGCTCGCTAGTGTATTATACTTTTTTCCACACTGTAGGTAAGTTTCTAGCAAGAACCAGCGTGCTTCATTTGGTTTTTTCATTTAACCTCCACTTTCACCATCAAATAAGCAAAACCAATTATCTGATTTGCTTTCGTTCAAAAATTAACACCTTAAACGGTAATTATAACGATAATTGAAAAATACAAATTTCTAAACCAAAGAAGAGAAACAAAGTGAACAGCCTAGCAGCTACGGTCAGAGGCAATCAGCAGAAAAGAGGGTGAGTTCACAATAATAGAACACACATAGAATAAGATTGTATTTATGTGTTTCTAAGCGTCAGCTGATGATATGGTTCTATGTAACAAACAAAGAAGCTTCTGTTGTGGTTTGTTCAGTCTCTCATTGATGAGAAGGGAACATAAAGATTACTAAATAAGCAAGTTATAAGTGAAAAAAAGTAAAAATTGATCAAAGAACAAAGTTTTGGTACTAATGGCGTAAGGCCAATCGTTTTATCTAGAAAACATCACAATTAATGGATTAAAAGTAGTACCATCCAAATTCTATCAAAATTAAACGAGTTGTGGATCAAAAACTGTCAAAATTATCCGAAAGAAAGCAAATGTTACAAAATCGATTTTTTTATATTGAATATAGTATGATTTCAAATCCGTTCGAAAAATAAAGTACTTACTCAACTCCATCTAGCGACTCGTCTAGTAAGGTGTCTAACAATTTTATTATTGAAGCGTCCATTAAATTTAGTATTTTATTACGAGAGTTATTCGGAAATTAAAGTCCGTCTATTGCACTGACTTTATTTGATACTGCCAGTGGAAAATTAGATTTTTTGGAGTGACAGCCAAATTAATTTGTTGAAATACGACGTAACAAAGAATAATTTATTAAGAATATAAAACTATTATATTCAACAATGAGTTATGAGTCTTTAGCGCCTATGTAGAGAAACTATTAGATGCACCTCGTATTCCGAATTCATTTCTTTTTTTATTAATCAAATATAACATTGTAGCATATTTTATCTAACAAATACATTACGATTGTGGACGTTGTGAAAAAAAATCGATTAAAAAGAAATCTACCCTCGCCTTCGAGCGACTTTCGACAGTAGTTCTGTATCTTTTCGCCAATATATTTACTGTTGAAGAGAATCGAGGTCGTATCTGAGGAACATTTTTACGGTCTGGATGAATGATCGTCGGCGATAAATACCGTTCCCGATCCATAACTTCGTTTGTGTTGGGTGGTGGCTTTCAGCTTTCAGCAGTTTTCAGGCTATGAAGAGCATGGGGCATGAATGTGGATATGGCGTCTTGAATTGCGGCGCGCTGCGTCTAAAAGGACCTTAAATCATTGCCTTAATGGCGCTATGAATCTGGATGTCCGCGCTGATCAAATTAAATCCTTAGAACTGGCCGGCAATTCGTTATTTCTTCTTCTTACTGGAAATGTTTGACCGGCCATGGATATAGCGAAAACTCAACTCTCGTAAGTGATTTACTATCGACAGGCAACCGAGCGTGAGACGATTTCTTGTACTTTATTGGGGAAGTACAGAGTCTTGGAGTCGCCTACTGAGCTCATTTTCATTATAAATCATTTCAATTGTAATAAGTAAATTTAAAATAATATTTATTTCACTATTTAAGTTTACTCACAAGTAGAGATCCGTCTTGACTCTAGTATGTTTGAAGGAGAATAAAGAAAAATGAATATATCTGAAGTTGCGAAATTTATGAATGTTTATAATCAATATTGCGATAATTCTACTCTTATTTTCTCATTACCACACATTCTCACACTTCTTCAACATTTCTTTTGTACCATTCTCACCTTCAATTAGACTCTGCTGCAGAATAGAATGATTCCAATCAAATAAACGTCTACTACAAACGTTATTCTACACTTAACACTCATCCAAATGTATATAACGTGCTTATAATGTTTATTTTACTTTGAGGTATATACACTTATATACCTTCAACTAACTAAGCGTACTGGTTATGATGAATTATAATATGAAAGAACTGGAGCATCGGATAGAAAAGGGGGTTGTAGAGAAATGAAGCTCCTAAAAAATATTCTCCTAAGCAGCAAAGATAAGATTGCACAAAACGATTATGTGGTCGAATGTATAGTATGAGTCCTGGGAACTGATCCAAGAGCAAGAAAACTAAATACTAAACTGTATTTTTCTTAGTAAAATCTTAAAGCCTCAAAGTGATATAAAATATTGTAATGTTTTTGCTCTCAAGGTTCAAAAATATGTTATGATCGATTATATGTTTACAATCGTGGAAATTAAAGGTAACTAACCATTAGCATCAAACGTCAACTAATACACATATTAACAACAAACAAGAATTCTACCTGAAAATGGACACCAGAACTGATAAAGCTGCTCAAAGCGTGCACAAACGAGAGAGATGACCAATTCATTGTCACCATATCGTTGTATACTGTTGTTCAAGTCTAACAAGGACCCAAAAACACGCGAGAAGTTACGTCGTTTCCTACGCCAGATTAATCGGCGAAAACTTCATCCTAATGCAGGACAATTCCCGTCCATGTACTGCATTCTCCGTACGGCAGTATTTACAAGATGTCGAAATTGTCGCTATGGATTGGTCAGCAGATATTCCGGAGCTGAATCCTATCAACTTAAAATAAAAGTCGGGATTGAAATATGCAAAAGCCGCGAAATCGGAGCTCAAAACAACTCTAACTGAAGAAGAAACTTATTCGACCCATGAAAAAGCGATTCGAAATTTTTAATTCGGGCCAAGAGAGGGAACACTAAATATTGATAGAATATTTTGATATTTCTTATTTACTAATAACAAGATAGACCACTCATAGTAAAGTTAAAACTAAACGGCTTTGAGATGCTAAAATTAGAATAAGAAAAGAAGCTACAAATCTTTTGCAAAAGACCTATGACCGCGAGCATACGGCTTGAGTCGATTTTTTACTCATGAGTGTATTTTGGGACATATACTTTGTAAATTTTTTATTAAAAAAATTTACACATGGATCTGCAAAGCTTGAAGAGCTGTCATATTAATTAATTTAATTGTCATTATTGTCATTTTGAATGTTTAATCTCGAATCACACAAATTTATTATTTTATACGAAGTTAGGAATCACAATACTCGATTTAATAACTACCTGATGATGAATAAATAGGTTTTCGAAAGCGAGGAATATATTAAAAATAGTACACTTTGGTACAATTCCACCACAATCAGTTACAGCTTGGTTTATAACAAAATAACGTTCGATTCATACAATAGTTATCTATCGTACTCAAAATGGAAAACTTCATCTTTCACAATTTTTATAAAAACTGTAACAATGAGTGTACACCGAAGATTTATATTTAGATAACTTGAGCTCTAAATGCATCAAGTTTTGAATTTCTAGGTGAGACTCCACAGCTTTAAAATTTTTTAATAGGTATTTTAGCATCATAGTTAAAAGAATTCAACCTTCTCATTTATATGTGTATTTATTTTTATTTGAACCGCCTCTTAAAGTAATCACAAGGTATTCGAAGGTTTTCTCATAGCTTATCGGCTAAATATATTTATTACAAAATACGATCTCACTGTTTGTCGCCGAGTACCAGCCGCCGAACGAGCTTTACCACAACTATCAAGTAGATTAGCAAAAAGTTTCGTAATTAAATGAGGCTGATGCAGTGAGGAGATATCAGAAACATCTTTTACGGTATATATGGCTGAGTCGTAAGTTACTAAGAATTATGGTTATAGGTAAGAAATAATAAAAGAAGGCTTAAAAAGTTATTCTTATCATAAATCAATAGATATCGAATTTAGAAATAATAATTTTCGTTTACTTTGGAAAATGCTTTTTCCAGATAGGTTAACAAAATTTTTAAGTAATTTAGGCGTTCATAGTTTGAGTAAATGTGGTACTGAGCTCCAAAGATATCTATGGCACCTGTACACTCTCTGTACACTCCCGCCTCGCCTCGGTATGTCTCAAGGTATCCCGCCGGCTCTCGTTCTCGTGTTAAAGGGTATCCGTATGTCTAAGAAATACCACTAGACTTAAATAGGTAGAACATTGGTAATGAATTTTTAGAAATACAAAAACTCGTACTATAGGATTCAAGTCATAAATTTCATAGACAAAAAAGTTGCATAATATATCACCAATAGGTTGGGATATCGTAGCAGTATGAATTCCCTGTGGATGAACTGAGGAAAAAGAAGGAATCTTTAATTGTAAGGACACCAATTTCTTTGAAATCTGCGTAACAGCGAAAGCTACTTATAATACGTCTATCCTCTCGACGTTCGTAATCGCAATTGATCAGAGGAGAGTGAACATGGTAGCGCTCGTGAATGAGTCTCTTGGGCATGAGCGCTGGGCGAAAGGACTCGCCGCCATTACTATAATTTTCTTACAAAAATGATAATGTCCACATGAAACAGTATAAATTACAATAAACAGTTTAATTAACCTAAAATTTTAGTAAACACACTTGAAAACACAAGAACAAGTCGAAGATAACAAAAAAATATCAGGGGTATTCAAGATCGAAGATAAATTTGTCGAAATTAACGGACATGCAAGAATATTTCTCGTTCAGTTTTCTCTTTATTTAGAAATTTTTTCTCACAGAAACATTTTCAGTACCCGTTAAACTGTTCGGGGCCAATACAAGGTGACTAAAGGGATTTTGCTGCTTCTATAAAATAATCAAAACTCTCGAAAGTGTAATAAATTGATTTAATTATAAAAATAGGTTGATACTCTTTGGAATAAACATTTATCCATTATTTTATCTTAACTACAAAACTATTATTACATCTTAACCAAATACTACGGTTGATTCAGCCTGTTGGTATTCACAATTTGGGAACACTGAAGATTGCAGAATTTTCGAATCTACCAAATCCTAAAATTACCTAGGTGAGAATATGACAAATTTGAAGAGACATGGGAGCTGGAAGTCTGCCATTGTTGCTGAAAAATATATAGACAAGTACCAAGACCATAGAAAATTTCTCTGGTGGAAACAAACAACAAGATTCGGATACTACACCTTCATGTTCTGACAACAACAAGCATTTAAATATACCAAAAATTTCGAATAAATTGTACCTATTTAATATTACCATTTAATCAAATTTCAATATAAACATTAATATGAGCAAGAATCAGAATACTGAGGACACAATTTACTCTGTAAACTCCAATATCTGAAGAAGATAAGTTAGTTATCGAAACGCGCGTCAGACAGTGTAATTGTTGGTGTAGTGATGTAAACAGTGTGTTCAGTATGAATATCACCAACGGTTCCAGAAATTCCAGTTTAGTTAAGGAGTTGAATGTTCCTAATTTTGTTGTATAAATAAATATTAACAAGAAATGTGCCTTACTCATTTTTACATCAATTTTAATACCCAATCTACACGGTTGTCGAACAAAAAATGTACTTAACACGACCCCGGAAACTGTTTTTTCGGAATCACAGACTTCCAGGACTCGCATGCGTCTCGTCCGAAATTCTTGTCTACTTATATGAAAATCTTTACGTAAAATACTATTTCTCCTTATGACAACATGAAATATTGTTTTATGCTTTCAAGAAATATTGAACGAACTATATCGTATATATGGTGGTCTCCGACGACACCAACTCGACTTTGTCTCACTCTTAGATGGCATCTTAACATGACAATGGTTGTAATAATTCAGTTTTGGCCCGTCAACCGGACATGTATGTACCTTGGTAGTAAATCTTCACTCATTATAAAAGCTGCCAAGACAACTAATTTATCTGTACAAATTTATTTGATGTTTATGATAATTCTCCGCGTGATGTCGCTACCGTACCACTCACATTTCATGCTTATTTGTCATATTTTATAGGGTTGCAACTGACACTATACAAAATACCTCCATCAAATATATAAATACTGTATCAACAGACTCACCTCTTTTACATGTCTGCATATATGTATAGGGTGGCCCAACTATTGATTTTATTGATTAACTTATTAATTTCCTATTATTTCATTTAAAATTGTTATTTTCATTGAAACACTAGGCAACACTCAATTTAACTCGAACCAAATCTGTTGTACATTTTATTGGTAACTCCTCAAAAGTTAACAGAAAAATATCATGTCTAAAATCGTTCAGTAGTTTTTTTACCAAATTTTATTTTCGCGAAGTCACCTTTGGAAGTTAGTTGACAGATGAATCTTGAATTACGTAAATATGCTTTTCTACACACATGTCTGTCAACGTCAAAAATTGCACTGTCAACATGAATGACATTTAACAATAACATGCACATAATGAGATCTCACAACATACATGTGCGTTTTGAGAAGAAAACTTGAACTTCTTAGTTTAATTAAATTACAATCAAATTTTTTTCTACGTAAAACTTTATTTGGTCCATTTACACAAATTTAGTCAATTAAAAAACATAAAAACTTTTAGCATTAGCGAGATATATTTAGGATTGAAAGAGTGATGCCCCTAAATGTAGGCAGCACATTATGCAATTTCTTAAGTAGCATGCTATGAAAATATTGTTAATTTCTTGAAGAAAATAAGACTTTATCTTTGAATATGTCTGATAGTAGTGAAAGTGATGAAATTATGATCTCCACCGGAGCTCAAGCTGCCACACATAATTTGTTACCGCTAAAATCCAAAGAAAGGTACGAAATTACCTATCAAAAATTTATGGATTGGCGACACAAGCATAACGTTAAATCCTTTTCGGAGAATGTTTTATTTGCCTATTTTGAAGAAATATTAAAAACTATGAAGCCATCTTCTCTATGGGCCATTTATTCGAAGCTAAGAACTACACATTAATAATAACATTAACATAGCAAATTATCCAAAACTAATCGCCCTACTGAAGCGGAAATCGGATGGTTTTAAAAGTAAAAAATCGAAAATCCTTTGTACAGAACAAATTAATAAGTTTCTGAAAGATGCACCAAACGATAAACATTTGTTGTCAAAGATAAACAATTAAATGTTAAAAAGCATCACTTAAAAATGAGTTTTTGTTTATTATTTTCAGGTTATCCTCTTTATTGGATTAAGCGGGGCTTGCCGTAAACAAGAACTTAGAAATATAAAAATGGAACACATTCAGGACACGGGAAAATCTTTGATAATTGAGATTCAAACTTCTAAAACTAAAACGAGACCTTCATTTGTAGTACCAGAAACGTTTTATATCACATGTCAAAAATACATGAATTTGCGTCCTGCTGAAATGGAGTTTCCTTTATTTGATATCTTGAGCTGCCGGATCCAAAGCAATATACCGGCCATTGTTTCAGGAGATCATCAGTCACTATGTTAGTTGAAGCAGGAGGTGATATGCTGTCATTAAAACGACTTGGTGGCTGGCAATCTTCTACAGTAGCGGAAGACTATGTGAATCCATCTCTTTAAAATAAAAATGACAACGCGTTATGAATATCGGAGGCAATTACCAATTATCAATCTTCGTCTTCTGATGTACCGATCAGTACTACAATTATAAATAATAAGGCTCAATCGGTTTACAATAATTGTTCCATAGTTATTAACATCTATTATAAAAAAGTTTAAATAATTGCGATGTTTTTTATTTAAAGGAAAAAAATTAATGTGCGGTTTCGTGCATAAAATTTTTCACTTCATGCGTAATGGGTTATCGAAGGTTATCTGCCGATTTCAACCTGAAGACGTCTGCAGTTATCAGTATAAAATGGAAAGCGCATGCGTTAAGGGATTCTAACTTGATTCTGTTTGACACTTGTATAAGTGGATCGTTGTGAAGATTTTCTTAAAAAGAATGAGTATATAACTGTCATTAAATATTTGATATTGAAAAACCTTCGGAACTGTTAAAAATGCAGCAACCAGCGATACCATCAGGAAAGTTTACCAAATGGTAGTGACTCACTATCGGATTAAGATTAGAAAGATAAATGACGCTATCGTCATATCGATAGAACTTATTTGCTATATACTAAATGTAGTATATAGCAAATATATATTTATGTGTAAGCTATCCGCATACCAATGACCAAAACAGGATTTGAATGAACATTTCCTGGATCCTTTTTAAACAAAATGAGGTGAAGCTTGGATTCACCACCACATTCCTTAAAAAAAGATTAGGACAGGGGTTTGTATAGTGAAGCAAAGACGGTTTGATCCACCATAAAAGATGGCGACCGATTTTGGGATATTCATAAGATTAAATATATTTAATAAGATCAAGATTCAATTACCTGGGAATGAATGTAACTAGTGAAAGGAAGTTGACAGAGGAGGCACGAACACAAGCGATGAAAGCATCAAAAGTCAGCGGCTCTCTGAGAGATATAGTGTGGAAAAACAAAGCGATGAGCTCACAGAGCAAGACCAGAATCTATAAAACGTGTGTGAGACCTATTCTCACATATACCTAAGAAACCAGAGCCGAAACATCAACATGAAAAAGAATAATGAGAACGACAGAGATGAAAATACTGCGAACCATCAAGGGAGTCACCCTCAGGGACCAAACTAGGAGTGATGACATAAGAATTGCGCATATAGGATGTGGTCAGGACACGAAAAAGATTCTGGAGGGATCACGTCGAAAGAATGCCAGAAGACAGATGGGCAAACGTACAGGATTGAACAGTACCTGGTCCTATTGAAAGAGGAATAAGAAGAAGACTTTGTACAATATAAAATTTGTGATTTTGTCTATGTAACCGGTTTGTTCTAGATCACACATTTAATCAAAGAAACGCATCTACTTTTTATATTTGAGCAAACTGTCTTTTCACTTTGAGAGCCTTTGTAAGTGTCCATTTATTTTATTTTATATCTACAAATATTCTCAATTATAGTAATAAGGAAAAATAAAGTTTGGATATTCGACATGAAATGAGTCACCCTATATATGACAAAAGGCTTAATATGATTGAAGTTCTACGTCCCATGTTATTAAGATGACGTTAAAAATACGGTTATAACATTTCAGTGTAGTTGATGACCGGATATATAATATTTATGAACACAAATATTGTTGAACTCGTACATTGCATGTAAAATATAAAGAAATAAATAAATTCGTAATAAATTGGTAAATAATTTCGTTCGTAAATAAATTGAAGACAGTTATTATTTGCTATGGATATATAATAAAAATGTATTGATCGGTAAAATAATATTAAAAAAAGAAATGTTAAAAATTTAGTGTAACAAACTAAAAAAGAAATTGAACAGCTACATTATTGGACCTTCAAATTCAATCGACGAAGGGATCTAAATTATTTTTTATATTGTAACTTTTTCGTATTTATTTACACTCTTTCTAATCGTGGGATGAATTAATAAACTCCATCTCTTACGTTCTTAATTTATTCACGCACTATATAATACACTTATAATAATTTACTTATAAATATCACTTGAATAATTTCTGTGATTTCTTTTACTAATTCGTTCTTTTCACTACCACTATTTATTTAAAACTAAACTTACTGCACTACAAAAGGACACCCCAAATTCGCTTCCGCCATTTACAAAAAATGTTATAGACGTCGCGCGAATTCGCCGAATTTTAAAATTCCATTATAGATAGACAGATCCGGCCTAGGGACCCATTTCGCGAGCATGTTCGTAACAATATCATGTTTATTTTAAACAAATGAAAATTTTTCTTGCAAATTAATCTCACGATCTTTGCTGTTATAATGAGTCTCAGCACAAAAGAGATTCCGGTCAAAATAGACATTTCATTCAAAATACAAAATAACAAAATAATTGCCACAGAGCTTAGTATTACCATAAGAAATTAATTTTTAGGGGTGTAGATTAGGAAAACTGACCTCATACCTTTTTTAAAGAATAAGCGTTTTTACGAAGTTGAAAATCAAAAGATATCTACAATACGTAAAATTAAACTTACACAACCCAGGCGTGCCTAAGATTAGCGTGCCCCGCTAGAGTCGACTTAGGTCTCGTGCAAGGAGCGTTTGCTACCTGGTGGATAAATGATTCCCTAACACTTGGATCCAAAAAAACTTGCTTAGATTGGTGTAATTAAGAAATTGGAGGTGGTATCACAAAACAGTATAAGGAAAAGGAACGTAGCTATGCTGGTTTTTCCTAAAACGTGCTACCAGGCATATCAAAGAGGATTAGGTTAATTGCATGCTGTCAGAAAATTAAAACGGTTATAAAAGAAAGATAACTCATAATTCCCAAAAGAAGGCAACTTTGAATTTCCCAGTCGAGGCATCGGTCAGTCAGAGGTGGAAGAAAGATTGTTTTATTGAGGAAGTTATCTGGGAAAACATTCATTATGTATTTTTCAGTGCGTTATCACCACAAAAGGATTTCCATAGTGTTGCAACTGAAATAATGTAGAAAGAAAATGACATTTCAAAAGTTTCCAGTCGATCTATGTTTTGCGAATGCATTGGTTCGACTAGAATCGTGGAACTGATATAACTTGAGTCTTAACCACGTTCTCAAAAGTCGAGTATCTTTAAAATGGGCAATATTGAAGAAATAATTCAACCAAACCTCACTTTCTTAGTCATTTTTTATAACAATTATGGAAACATGAGGGAAACTGGTCAAACAATGTGAATAAGTGAACAAAGACTGGCCAGGAAAATAATGGAGCAAGGTAAACCCAGAGAAGAGAAGAGAGGAAGACCAAGAAGACAACAAATTCACCAGTTAGACAAAATCTAAAGATTTAAATGAGAAAATTATAGGAAATGAAAGTGTTTTCCACGGATTGAAAAATTGGAAAGCTAGTCGACGGCGAATACTTAGTCGCAATGCGACACCTGCAACGGCATGAGGTTAAGAAGAATGTAATAAAAATTAAAAAGAACAATAATGAACAACATTTAACTAAATAGAAGTTTCCAAAATTTTTTTTCCTCGCATACCACAGATACATTCACACCATATTATCAACTCCCCAAAAAATCAGATCTAACTATGTAAATTCAAATACAATCCTGTTGTAGAGCTTCCCGTAGGCCCCTGCTCCTGGACCACTTTGGAAATCACTGTTTTAGGAGATCGTAGACAAACAATGAATTTACTTCTCTAGAAGAACAAACTTTTATACATTTTCATGTGATAATTGATTAATGCTAGTGTCGAAACTTTCGAAGAAGACTTTCTAACTTCTATCTACTAAACAATAAATTACCGAAATTGATCAACATTCGAATCCTAGTCCAATAACAGTAAAAATGATTTCATTGTTCTGGATATAATTTCAAATAAGTTCCTTCTAACAAGTGTCGTATATTTGAGAAGTTTGGTGCAGTTGTGGCAGTTATTTCGCTCATTTGAAGCAATCAAGTTCTCGCTATCAGACCCAGTGTTGGATGGTATATGCGACAGAGATACAAATATCGAGACAATTCCGTAAATATAGCGGCAGTTGACGTCTTAATAATATAAAAAGCACTAGTGAAATTTTCTTAGAAATTTCATGAAAGTGTGATAAACTAGGACACAAATAACTTCTGGACACGGTGGATACAGAAAAAATAGGAATAATTATATTAATGACATTAGAGAATTCTCTTATTAAATAACTGAAAATTGTACTTGCGCTGAAAAATATATTTTTTAATTGCATTTAATATTGATTTTTAACAATATGACATATATGCCTTTTTTGTCGGTATCCAGTGTCTTTTCTTCTGCCAATTTCGTTCACTCAATGTTTTGATGTAATTTAAAAGATTTTTAATACCTTTAATGATAGAATAACATAGTTCATTATGTATAAGAAATCGGCTCGGAAAAGATATAGAATTGCAAACACCAGACATGAGACCTAAGACACACACAAATAGGTCTTTTCAATGTACCAATCAACTCCTTCGCTTCTATCGCTTAAACGTGAGCGAAATACGACTGCTAACAGGTATTTTAAACAGACACGGTCGTCTAAGAAACCATTTCCATCGAGGATGGTTTTAAATGGTGTGCGAAGAAGAAATAAACCTCGTAAGAGGTTCAAACACATGGCCAAGCCTTACAGTTTGCCCAATGATGTTAATCAATTGAAGCCAAAATCCGTGATTAGCTTTTCCAAGGGCATAATGGTTCTATCAGAAGGCTTATGTGCGCAACTGTTCATGACCCCACATTGTTCTTGTGTTCACTTTTATTTGTTAACCTATTTGCTTTGCAAATAATGTACATATTAGTATGTATCAAAGCGTTTTCATCGTTTGTTTTCGACACTAAAGACAACATTTCAATCACTTGTTGTTATACTCAGAAATTAGTGAAACTTTTCATTGATCAACTATCCAAATATTGATCTAATAGGATTTAAGATATTTCTCTCAAACATCCCTGTTAAATCTAGCAACTTTTTGGGTTATTTATTAGAGCGCTCTTGTTTGTCATTATCAGTAAAATTTCTAATTTACCTATTGCATTTGAAGACGGGGAGAGTACGACTTCCGTGGCGCCGCGATTTGGATTAAATAGAACAAAATAAATCGAAAATGAAGAATGAAATTTTTTGATATCTCTCTTCGTTTTCGAGGTATCGATACTTAAAGTTATAATCAAAAGTTAGTTCGCTTTATTGAACAGATGGCGTTCAATACTTCGTTTCAAATGAATATTTTATCACTTCAAATTCAATGCGAATCTTGTAATTAAATAAACAAAAGATTTTTTATTCAATTTTATATTATTTACCCTGATACTCCAAAATTATATTGAAAAAACATATTTTCTCAACAAAATGAGCCATTTTTGATAACTTTCATCACTCTGTGATGAATATAACTCAACATACTATAAATACATGAATAATTTGATGTTTTTCATAAAGAATTGTTGTTTGTTTTTCAAAGCCCCCCAAAAGAAAAAAAAAATGAAAAAATAAAACTAAAATAATCCTCACGCAAAGTAAATTTTTTTATACAATTTTGGTTGTAAAAAATTCACGATTTTTGAACTTTTTACACTCAAAGTGCACCACGAGATGATTAGGTTAGGTAAGGTTAGGTTAGGTTAGGTTGATATATACAAATATTAAATAAAAATAAATTTTCTCAATTTCAAGTATCGATATCTCCAAGAAGGAAGCGAGATATCCAAAAATTTTATTGTTCATTTTTGACTTATTTTGAGTCGATTTACAAAATGGCATAGTCAAATCCAGGCGTCACGGAAATTGTACTCGTGCCTTGAAGACTATATAATATTACGTTTTTGAAAATACGAAAAATACTATTTTGTAGATTAAAAATTTTATTATTTAACGTTTGACGTTCGTATCATATTTTACACCCTATTCGTAAACTTGACGTTGATGCCGTTAACCTAAAAATTTTTAAGACGTGTGTACTGCTTTTTGTTTTCATGTGTACTGTTTTATGTTTTTGTTTGTAATCCTGTATTTATGAACAATATTATGGAAAAGAATGAAAAGTTTTTTCATTGGCTGCATTATCGTGTGTGCAATGGCAATAACAAAACTTAAAAAAATATATGAGGTTCTAATTGAGAGGTTGAAAATCTAGCGCTCTAACGTCTTACGTCAACATCACGTGACTAACGCAAACGGATGTGATTGACTCTTTTCTATTACTATGGAAGTTGCTACGAACTGACGACGTCACCAAAAGAAGATGACGGCAACTGTGAGTGGTCTTATGCATTTCAATGTTTTTAATTTCGTAGAGCAAACGTCAACGGCAACGGCAAACTGAAATTCAAGTGAATGAATCGACCTTTACTCTGTTATAAAATATTTATTCTTATAAATGAATATTTGCATACATATATAATTCAACAAATTACAATCTAAAATTCATTTTCCATCTCAACATTCATAATAAACCAGTAATAATTCAATACGAGCTTCAAAAAAATCTTTTGATGACCCTATTAACATTACCTCCCTTAAGATTTACTCCGAGATAGGTTTAATGAGAGAAAAAGCATTAAAAAGACGTGGTATATCAGGTCGTATCACCGGTGACTCCTTCTACCGACTGATTTCTACCGCTTGACGTTAAATATTAACGCTGAGCCTCGGTGATAAGTACACCTCGCCACTTAACGGTGAATTAACGCCGTCGTCGCTCACTAGATCTACACACGATATTTGCGAAGTTACGACAAGTGCGTGCTTTTTTCACCGATATACCGTACACTCTTCAAAAATGGTCTCGGAAATAGCTACCAGTCTAATTGGTAACAGGTTTATCTAAAATTTATGAAGGTTTAGTTTTTAAAGCGAAGCGGAGGGCTTGTTAGATATTGTTTTTACTTGGGTATTGTTGAATAAGATGAAAACTTCGTTGTTTGCTTACTTATCAATTATTAAACGTATTATCACGAAATTTTCTAACGGGAAAGTTGTATGGAGTGTTTTCTTTTTCAAATTAAGCCGATGTTGTTGCAATTTACACCAAAGGTATGAAATTTGAATGAAAAATTTACATCGGGCTGATAATACTAAACTATAGAATTAGAAGAAAATTCAACACTGAAAAAATATAGTTTGATTTAGAGAAAATTACATAACATATTACTATGACACTAAATCTGTCAAACATATCACGGAAGATGCCTTCAAAGGGCTTCAGACGGTGTGGAATTGACGTTCGTCACGACTATTGCGGAACGGAGTGAGCCGATCAGACATTTTTACAGATATACAAAAAACTGAACACCACCACATTAATAAAATTAACCATTTCAGAAGCCGCAAGCAACTAAGCATATCCTTCTATATCATATCCATATCATTTTTAGATGACTTCCCTCATGAATCAAGATATGATTAACACATCCAGTAGGACAAGTTTTTTTTAATGTAGGACCGCATCATATTGTTACCTCACCGACATAGCCCGTGAAGCTTGTCCTGTTCCAATATGCGTGAAAGTTAGGTGGACGCGCCGGCTATTGTATTTACATTATTATTTTTTGTAAGTTATTTACATTGTTTTTTTAATTATTTTTAATTTCTAGGCCGGAGTTTTGGCCTATCTATTTCAAATATAAAATTCTTTCGGCCAGAATGGTTAGAATGTTTATGACTACTGCATTTTCTATTTATGCAGATGCAAAATGTAGTTTTTGAAGGATAAAAGAAATGTTTGTAGGGAACAATGAATAAATATGGTAATTATTAATGAAGCCAAGTTGTCGAACTTAATTTTCGAAAGTAAACAGTTTACTTATGTTGTAATAATTTCGAAATCACCTAACCTACATAGCTGTATATACAAAATACTTGAATGGGCGGTAATTATCACGATAATGCTCAAAAAAAATTTATAAATTTATTAACTGCAATAATTCAATGCATGTATAACCGCCCTTACATTTAATTATCTATTGTTCAATGAGAGAAAATTGCAAAGGGTCAGTTCATCAATAAATAACTTTCGTTTTCTTATCTTTATTCTGACAATGACAAAGAAGCATTCAATAATATACAGTATAGACCACAAAATAATAATGGATAATAAATGGATGATATTATTAAAGCTTGAAGCACTAGATAATTAAATAGAGAACTATTTAATCAAAAGTAAGTGAAGTTTTACGAAAAATCAACTGTGCCCATATTTAAATGATTCTGCTAATGTATCCAGGATATGAGATCCATAGCTTGACATTGTAGATGAATTTACAATAATCGATCAATCCTGTACAGGACACTATTTAAAGATGAAGCCCAATTTACAAGAGACGGAATAAATAATTTACATGTGTGGACAAAGGAATATTCCTATTCGAGAATGACGTTTTAAGGTTTTCGGTTGCAAAATACAGTAAATCATATTTTATGGTTAGTTTCACAAATCACACATGATGTCCTTTCTGTGGGTCTCTCCTTTTCTGATGTGTACATACTTTAGTCCAGTCTATTGTCAATATTTGTACAATCATAATCTGTTTTATCGAATCTAGTACAATTAAGTTTGAAATATCGGGTGTTTTCCATTTAAATCGTTGCATGTAAAAGTGTATCTCAACGAAATCATATAATATGTAGATCGGGGCATAATGTTATGTAATTCGTGATAAATCTCCAGTATCTGTATTATACATCCTTTGTGTTGGGGAATGTTCGAGTAGCAATTATTTACCTGGGAACAATAGCTGGTGAATATTTCGTTAGACAAGAAGGTGTTGGACATAAATATCACCTCCCCACTACCCTAACCACTCTTTTATATACGTCAAGGACGGAGGTAATAACTTTTAACTGCAACTATCACATAATCCATGGGTTACTAAAAGAATATTGTAAAGTCCATTTTTTGTTAATTGTTGGAAACGATCATTAAAAAGTGCAAAATAAGCGAGCCCCATTCAAATTTATCAAACGTGTTACTCGGAATGACCACTATTATATTTAACGAAATCCAAACAGAGTGTTGGTTTAGTTTGAAAAAAAAATCCTGTTAATTTTTGTATCTAAAGTGTTTTTGAGTTCTGATTATTATTCTAATATTAATAATCATCTACTACATTTACTGATGATTATAATTATAATTTTATATTATAAAATCTGCAAGGTAATAAATGCTGAATGTTATCATCGATTGGTACTACCTTGGAATTGTTAAAATCGAAAGATACCTTATTCCAAAGCACTGATAGTTTTCTTGTCGGCGGTGAAAAATAATTGGTGGTGATTGGCGAAAAAAATAATCACTTGATGAAATTTTACAACGAGTCTAGTACAGTTACTTTAAAATAATCATACTGTTTGTATTACATATTGCAATCTTGCAATGATTACAGATGCTTGTGAAAAGGCTGCAGCTTTAGAGCAAAATCACTGTCTATTATGGCATGAAATGAAATATAGGAAAGTCAGAGCCTTGAAAGCATATCAGGCTACATATTGTAAGATTCTAGACGGCTCTTTATCAGAGAACATAATTGAGACTAGTAAATTGAGACGTACAGAGGCCAGAAAAAGAGGAAGACACTTGAAATGTCAAATACAAAGAAGTAGAGAAAATAAAAATGGATAAATGTGGATTGAAATTGAATTCTGCTTATTCTATCATGGGTGCTCTTCCAGATGGTGGAAGCACGAATTATTCTAATGGTGATAGGAAAGAAACAAAGCGATTTTGAGTTTTATGAAAAATTGATTACTTCAATTTAAATATGGTCTGTGAACATGCTGTGTGGTTGTTCAACAGAGATACTAATTTAATACTAACTGCAAAAAGCGACAAAAATATTTTTGAACTTAATAATAAATAAAAATAAATTGTACTTAATTTTGATACTGTTTATTTCAGAAAAAAGGCGGCAGCCTTACTTGTAGTATAAATAACTATTCTATTATCTTATGTAACGATTTCTCGTTTTCGATACTCTTAGTTTGGTCTAAATTTTGAATCGCTCGATATAATCTCAAGATTACTAGATCGAAACGAATGATTAATATCTTATTATGCAACTTCTGTTGTTTTCCGGGTACTTTCTTAAAAAAAAATGAAATATAACGAGATGCAAAAAGTTGAGAGGACGAGAGGTTGGAAAGTGCAATTTGCAGATAAACCGTACAAGCCATGATTTACGTCTGAAAGCTTGATAAACTCATATTCCTTGCTTGAGTGAGTAATATCTGCATAAAACCTTGAATAGGATTACAAATGTTCATAAATTGTATGTGCTATAATTCTGTCAAGGCGGCCGGGAGATGTTCCTCGCCCGCGCGATTCGATTGCTTGAATTGTTTTTTGTTTAGGCTCGCAGGCCTGCTACGATACGACAGATAAGTCGAGAACGCGGAAAATTTCCTTTTAAATATATGACGGATTAGTTATTTTTCTTTTCGCGTAGAGTTTTTGCGATTTTCTGTACAAGACATTATTTTAATTCCGTTCTAACGGCTTCAAAAGTGGATAATTTCCTGATTAATATAATAACAATTGTTGTTTATCCTTTTTCCGAGATAACATGTTCTAAAATATATTTTGGTACCGTTAAAAGTTGGCTATCAAATCACGAGATTGGTTACGTAAAAGGGTTTTATTATAAAAATTATTCTACATTCAAATGCTCTCCTTCAATATACTTCCCTCCCTTTACCACACATCTTTCCATACGTTTTTTCCATTGATCGAAGCAGTGCTGGAAGTCTTCTTTGGTGAGTGCCTTTGGGAGCTCTGCCGTTTTTTGCTTTATCACTTCTATCGACTCAAAATCAGGTCCCCAAAGCAGATCTTTTCCTAACCTTTCTAACCTTTCCCACCTTTCAAGGACATCTGAGCATACCCGTTGATGCAAGAGCTTTTGGTCAGTAGTCAAATTTTTTGGCGCCAGCTTCGCATAGACTTTTGTCATGTGTCAGCTATCATTCGGATGGTCGTTCGACGATCTTCACGCACAATTTGGTTGATTTTGGTCACTGTTTCCGGAGTTGAAACACTCACAGGGCGACCTGGGCGCTGGTTATCTTCAGTGCTCTCTCTGCCCTCACTAAAGAGCTTACATCACTCAAAATCACGCCAAAATCAAAATAAAAAAAAAATTAATTTATTTAATAATAATATGCTTCGGTCTCTATGCGGTGTATTCAAACATTTAAACGAAATCTCTATTTTCTACCTCAATTTTCTTATTCTCCATCAGATGACATTGAGTTTCCACATTTATAATAAGACGCTTAACTTGCACATCAATGACAATGTCTATATTGTTACAACCTTGAACATTCGAAGAAGTTACTTCTGAAATATTTGCCGTTTTGGAAATAATAATCATCAACAGTCTAGTCATAATTTTCTAGCATTTCATTTTTATAAATATTATCAATCATTTCAATAACTTCAGCATCTACCTCCGTATCAGTGATATTTAAGGAAAATACGCAACAGACAAATATGAACAACCTCACTGCAGTACAATAATACGATGCCGTCTCTGTACTACACCTGATCTAACCACTGATTTGAACGATGTCGCGCAGCGTTTCATCCCGTATATTCACGTACTAATCACGCACTGATCATTGTTTTGGTTACTTTTTCTTTCATAAATACATTTGAATAGAAACAGAACAACACCGAATTATCCCTAGACACGAACAGGTTTCGTCAGGTTTCTATCAGTTCTAACCTCGTGTCTTGGGAACAAAAACGTTTTCTTATTCTTCTCATTATATCATAGTTTTTTCTCAAAATTAGAGCCAATATCTGAGTCGGTTGAATATATTTTCTCATAAATGTTTTGGCGTTGAAGTCGGCCCTTCAACCTGCGATTTATCGAATAATTTAGTTAACATCCTAAAGTATTTGAAAAAGTTGTCTCCGTTTTTTTCTTAGCTTCAGGAAAATAGTGTAGAATGCTCTAAATTCCTTCCGCAAAGTGAAGAGAGGATGCACCCTAGAAATTCTTTTTTTTATCATACTTCTATACAGAACAAGCATGGCCACAACTTTCTTTTTCTCTTGATTACTTCACCACAATGCACTCAGGCTGAATAGACACGACATAATAAGAACTGTACAAAAACCGTGCATGTGTGATAAATTTTCCTTCGTTTCCGGTTTCTACCACACATATGAAACAGGCCTTACGCAAATCAAAATATAATTAGTCATAAAAATAGTGAAACTCTAGATGTTTTTCGAGATTCATGATTAAAAAATTCTATTTCCTGTCTGAATATAAAAATTTATAAATGGAAAAACTTTTTTTCACGTGGATTCAGTAAATTCTCCCTCAAAAATAGTAGCTACATGGATAAGAAATCTAAATAACCATCTGACATTCTTCTAATTTAATCAATTTAATGTGAAGAATTCTTTTTGTCAACGACTTCTCTAACTATTTCTGTTTCTTTGTACCGAGTATTAATATTTTAACAAAAATTGATTGCGATTAAAACTGTGACGCTGTTTCTTCGTCATTATCTTCACTTAGTAGAATATTCTCATACTTCAGGGTAAAAAGTTCTTCTCCACATTACTCACGAAACCAACTCCATCTATAAAATAATTAAGATATCAAAACCGTGCAAGTCGATTTAATTATTCATTATAGGCGGGATAAATTAAATCGTTTCAAAAAATTGTCGTTAATATTATTAATTCAGATTTTCTCTAGATACCGAGTTTCTTTGGAGAAGATAAAAGATAAGAGTATCAGATTAATAGTCAATTATTTTTTTTTTAATTTAATTGAGGAATTTAATTATTGTTTTTTTTATGTGGACGAACTAACAGAATTCCTTGAGTTAAGTTTTAATTAGAATATCTATTTTCAAATATTTCTGGAGTTAATTTTATGGATCGGTTTTTGGTTTAACTCTATACTACACCACACCAATCACAAGTTCACTAACGTACGTTTTGGAATGTAAACTCTCGTTTATCGGTCATAATTGCAGTTATAACACAAAAATTAGAAAAATATTATTGAAAGTCAATGGTAAATCAAAACGAGAAAAATTGTGTTTCTATCCGCGTCATTCACTGAATTTTCCATAAAATCTAGAGCTAGGCAATAGCAAAACAACTATAAATGTTTGATATTTATTGAGAAAATTTCACTATAAACCACAAAAATTAGTCGATAATTATTTATTCCTTTATTTATAATTATATTTATCGTCTCTTGGCTCTAAGCTACTATTTTTGAAAAACTCACTACGATTTGAATCGGAAAACTTAGACGATTCATCGAATGATTTTATTCGTGATAAGCTCCAGAATTAGCATGTACAGTTGATTGAGTTAATTCAAAACAGTGAACAGGATCTTTTTTAGCAATTGGCAGTGTAGTAGATGTTTTATACAACAAACTTTGTGGGTTAAGATCAACAAAATAGATCCTGATATGTTTGTTTCTGTAACTTCATTATGAGAAAAAACCATCAAAGAGACTTGATACGGTAATAATTTCATTATTCCGAAATCGGTTAAATATTAATTTCATCTAGAAATGTCCACAATCAACATCAAGTATACATTTTTTTTTAATACGGTGATTATAAATAATCTGGGAAACCTCATCCTACACATCTCTTTAGCGAATCTTCCCAGTTTCAAAATTAGTGAGCAAATTTCGAAAGAAATACCATTAAATGATATAAAGATGAGTCCAAACCATCACACAAACTGGTGTTGGAATTTTTCTTCTAGCACCAAATCCTCATCGTCGCAATGGTCATATACAAGTATCTTATCTAGAGAAAAGTTTGCTTAGAAAGAAGTATAGAAATGAATAATCTAGTAAATCTTAGTAATTCATTGATTTACCAACATGAATAATCCTTAAAAGAAGAATCAAGTTATTTTTCACGTGGTGAGCATTTTATATGTTCTTTTTACTACAAGTAGGTAGTTAATAATAATTTTTAACGAAAGCTATGGAGTGTAGTATTAAGTATCATAGCACTAAACTTTGACAGGAGTACATGAAACTTTCATTTGTCTTAGCTACCGATCTCAGAGGGACAAAAAAAGTTAAGATGTCAATATACGTGCCAAAACTATAAATGCAAAATTCAACGTCCCTAAAGTCAGATAGTAGTCTTCAATAGCTTCAATAGAAAAGACAATAACCTCTTCATCCATCTTTTACCTGACAATCTTCCGACATGACCAGCCCATTTTAAATGTGTGACTCTGTCAATTGGATCTGTTCTTCTACTTAGTTCTTCATTTTGGATTTTGTCTGGCAATGCCACTTCTAACGTGGACCTCTCTATGAGTCGATCAATTTGCAGTTGCGTATGTTAATGTTGGTGTTTCCAAGTCAAAAATCAATACTAGAAGGACGCATTGGTTAAACACCTTTCGTTCGAGACATGTCATTATTTCTTAACTTAAATTTATTTCTCAGTTTGTCAAATGCAGCCCAAGTCAGTCCTTTCCTTCTATTCAGTTAGATGGTTTGACTTGCCATTGGGATCTCAAATTGGCTCATGGTAAATTTTATATCGAATCCAATTTTTTGGAAGCTGTAGATAGATAGATAGATAGAGATCATTTTAATTGCCCTTCCACTGGGTCTGAGATCAGCACAAGGTGTCGTCGGTCAGACGTTGATGGGTTAGTATTTATTCATTCACGATCATGCCAGATACTCATTTTCTAGTTTAGTCTTCTTAATTTACAGTTATTACATAATATTATTACAATATTAGGAAGTCCTATAGTCCTGATTCTCTATCTCAACATCAAATTTCTCTTATGAATAATTCAAAAACGAAATGATAAAAGCATTGTTCTATTTTCATACAAAAATGTATAGATTTTCTTGAAAATAGACAGGTACTTTTTAATTTCGAATAAAACCTACTGTACTTTGTCGTATATAATGTATCGTTATTAATTTGCCTGGCCTATTAAATCAGGATGTTTGAAACTGGGCGAGATCACCCGGTCAGCAAGATAGCAGAGAACGCCGAGTAAGTCGTTCAATTATCTCGCATTATTTTCTGTACTAGCCAACATCGAGTCTTCGTTTTGCCAGGATGTGCAAGCAGAAACATGAAATATGGCGATGCCGTCGTTTCGTAAAGCTGATAATTAAGCAATCTATCAGGTAAGTCCGACAATCGATACATAAATGAGATGGAACTTATTCTCTTATAATGAAATCATAAATTTCCGTTTTCAATAATGACGGCTTTGGTGGAAAATTGTTGTTCGCCAGTGGTGGACCAACTTTTTTCAACTTTAATAACTGACTATCGACAAAATTTTACCATTTCTAAGGATTATTTCATTCGCTGATAATTTGTTTCACACCCAAAACTGTGATGAAAAAAATTAGATGATTGCAGATAAACTATTTATATTTGCTTACCTTTAGAAGATATCGAAACAGTAGTAGGTAGAAAATAAACAAAAGGTCGATATAAAACCAAATAAACCGAATATTTTGAATGACAAACCAGAAATAAACCCTCCCATCAACAAATATTATTTTTATTGTGGAGGAAATAACATCGAGAATGCAGTCAATATATTCATATGTTTAAGAACTACAAAAACCAAATTAAAACTGTAATCGTGAGATTATGGATTAACCAAATCACGTCTGGTTTCTATTTTGTTAGAAAAAAATAGTTTTTTAAATTATTAGCACAAGAAAATTGATTGTTTTATATTCCCAACTTTTCAAAATATATGATTTTACCCTTTGGTAACGATTAGGGCTTTGAATACGTCCTATTTTTCAAAAAATATATATCAATAAATCTTAAATAAATGCACTAAAGTGAATAAACAAATTTGATTTTATCCAACCAAATGCAGATTTGACACTTTTGACACTTTGCTCTGCCTGACCATCGAAAGCTCTGTTTAAGGATTGGTGGTCGATGACACACTAGTCCAGCAAACTTTGGCCTAACGCCAATTTTTTTAAAGTAAAAATTAACAATGTCTCGTCTAAACTGCAGTTGCGTTAAGCTTCCTGCTTGTTTATTTGTGTATTTGCCAAGCATTTTGGAACCTTGCATCTAATATATAATGAGTAAATATATTGAACCTCCATTTTTTCCCTCAGATCCCAATCAGGTACCTTAAAATATTTTCAATCATTACATCTGTACCCCCCATATCAGAGTTATAGGTGCCGATGGTATGTGGTCAAGATACTTGTATTATTCTTTCTCCACCACTAGAATATAGACTGTTTCCAGTGGAGGCACCCTATAAACATATTGATACTAGATTAACAACCCCATTATCAGCCCAACGAACATACTCAATATGCTTTGTCATCCCTTTCGTCACCTGAATCTTCGGTTAGGTCGCTGGTAGCTCAATATATATCTGATGAACGTCGTATCTGTAATTAATTTCTTTTAGAGTTAAGCTTCTTCTGAAACGAAAAGCACTTTTGTACAAATAATAGGTAGTCTAAGCGCCTAGCGTAACCAAATTGTAACGGACTGATAATACCTAGCGAAACCTCGTCATGACACTATATTTTGTGAAAATCAACGGTCACAATAATTTCAAAATAAAATGGTGTATACACAAAATTTGGCTTCATTCCAATTTCTTTGAATTAACAAAAACCATTAGGTACGTAATCAAACAAGTGATTTTAGATCTATATTATATAGTTTTGTTTTATGCTACTTCAACTGTTCTAAATCAAAAACGAGCGCCATCTTGTTAATTTGCGGTATAATAAGATTGCAGCTAGAAGATTTAGTGGAGTCTGTACTCGTGTCCATATGATAAGGCTAGGCGTTAATGGGTTAACTCACAAACAAACAAACAAACATCGAAGCTGAATGAAGAAAATAATGTAAAAAGAATATGGTATCCAGAAATTCATTGATAATTTGATTAATAGACGTGTAAGATTCAATATGTCAAATAAATGTCATTCACAGTCCACTAAATGTTATTTTAACATAAAAATGAAGAAGAAATATTTCTTATCTAATAATGAAATGCTGTGTAATGTGCTTGGCATTTATTTGACATTTCTAATTGTACCTCAAGTTTATTAACAACATATTTAGAATGCAAAAAAGGAAAACTATAACGGCGGTACCTCATCCACCATTTCTATTCGCCACAAAAAAATTTGCGACTATAGGACTCCATCCGTCTTTGGACAAATCTGGGAGTCAAAGGAAACCAATTTCTCACGCTGGACCAGGTACTTACGATCCTAAATTTCCATCATGCTCTTTTAAAAACGGATATCTTTGGAAATTGAAGGTAGAAAGCGAACATTTCTCAGAGTATCGCGGCGATAGAAATCCAAAATTGCTAGAAGAAGCAGCGTTTCAGAAAACTTTAGGAGGTCCCGGTACAAATGATGTTAATGAATCTATTTATCAGAGACAACATGATTCTGTATTCGATAATGTTGGTATGGGAATCGGTAAAAGGTTTGTTCATATAACTCCCGATAGCCCTCCGATGAATACGTATTTTCGGAAACTTAGTGATTTTTCAACTTTTAAGAAGAAACAGATGTCTGACACAGCTACTTTCGAATTTGATGGATTT
The DNA here is from genome assembly GCF_026250575.1 of Diorhabda carinulata. Classification (NCBI taxonomy): domain Eukaryota; kingdom Metazoa; phylum Arthropoda; class Insecta; order Coleoptera; family Chrysomelidae; genus Diorhabda; species Diorhabda carinulata. Next base: position 19,137,102 of record NC_079472.1, read on the forward strand.
ATAGATCGCTTCAAGTCTAATGTTCCACCATATTTACTACCTTCTAATATCTACAACATCACGAAATACGATGGTAAAAACACAGCAGATATAACCAAAAGAGTAGTATCCTCAAGAGGTCCTTACGAATTATTCACTGGCCCAAGAGATCTAACTACTATAAAAAACTACTTCGCACCACCTAGTTTTCATCCTCCCGAATATTTTTACGTGAAACCAAGTGATTTGGACTTTCTGCTTCGCCATTCCTCCAAATCAAAAACCGGAAAGTTTCTAAAGGGAAACAGATTCACGAAGAAACCCTATGTTAGACATATGCTGAATGATCTAAGTTTATGCTATAGAAATCCGAAGGATCCAGGTCCGGCATATTATAATGTGGAAAGTTATGGGAGCATAACAAAAAAACCACCAAATTTACACGCTTTTAATACGTCGAAACCGGTTGCAAGACCCCCACCGGCAAACTGGACTATATTTCCTGGACCTGGTAGATATACACCGAAGTCTCCTAAATGTATGAAACAGAAGAGACCATCGTGGGTATTTCTATCAAAGGCGGAGAGGAAGATTATCCAAGAAATTGATTATGCTGCTTTTTGATTATACAATAAAAATATTGCTTATTCTTACCTTATTTTTAGACCAATCAACACATTTGGGGCAGTGGTTTGTGGTATTAGATCTAGTCTCAATACCATGAGGAACAATATTTCAAAGTTACAAAGTCTGGCTTGCTTATGTGCAGCTGGAGCCATGAAATCTTGCCCAACGGTTGCACTAGAAGTGATTCTAAATCTCCCACCTTCATTCAACATCACTTAGAATGTTCATAGGCGAAATTATCGCAGAAAACCTAACACATAAATAATGACCAGCCCTGGAACATGCCTCAGGATGTTACATCGAAGAGAAAAACTTCACCTCAAACTTAAACTGTAAAAGCAAGTGGGATCAAAACTCAAGATTTTTAGAAAAATTGCCCTTGACCATTTCGGTTCTGTGAGAAAAAATCTGTATACTTTGTTTCGCTTTTATAAAGAGTAATTCATAAAATAAGATATTGATGAAATTGTAGAAAATCGTGCAAGGACTGTGGTTAGATGGCCACCATATCAACAGTCCTAAATTGAGCACAGACAAAGGGAGAAGTTTCCGAAAAGTATAAATCTTTCAAAATAAGTGAAAGTGGACTAGAAAAAAAAAAGCTGGACAATATTGCTGACGAAATAATCCAGCTACTCAGTGTAAAATATTGGCTGCAACCAGTCACCTTCTGATTCCAATTCTAATTTGGATTTGTAAGAAGTAGCTCTAGTTATAAATATGAGCTTTTATTATAAATTTATTTATTATGAATGTGGTTTAAAAATCAAAGTATGAACCCTCATACCTCTATAACCAATATGACACAATGTTCTTCATAACTTGTCGTATTTGAAATATATAAAAGAGATAATTATATTTGAATATGATTCATACTTTAGATTCCTCCACTTTTGGTGTTTCAATTCGAATATTTTATGTACTAATTAGACAGTTGACTACTTTCCTTTTTAATTTGTTCATATCTTTGATTCTCTTATCGGTTTACCTACCCCAAAAATTATGACAGATAAATGGAATCTACTAAAACGTTATCAGTTTCAACTGATTTTCTCACACGGATACAGACACAAATAAAAATTATATTTAAACAACTTGTTAAATAAGAGCATCTACAGTGCTTTTACTGTTTTTCTTAATAAATAATTTAATTTACGAAACACTATATATCTGTCCGTGTATATATATACATACCCTCGAGCCACAGAAAACTGTGTGAATTTCAAATGCGGTGCTACAATGGTCGTAAAGACACTTCCGTTTATCACGTGATAAGAACTGACAGATTTATACGCCGACTGACAATTAAATACAGTGAGCTTTAACTGAAGAAAAAAAATGGGGTTGATTTATATGCGCACAAAAAGGTTATGTATGCCTTAAAATCATATTCGTTTGTGATAGCGCCACAATACAGGGCGGATTGTATTACATTTTGAATTGATAAGAAAAAGATTTGTAGCATTTAGTGTACATATTTATGAAAAATTCAGAAACACGTTAAATATAATTTATAAATTGACATTCTTTAGCATAAATATAATAAAAAACATTCAACCCCCTAGGAATGACAGGTAACTACCATTTTCTAAATGGAAAGGCTTCATTATCTTTTCAAGAATTTATCGTTTTCAAGTTTTTCTTAACAGTTGAAATAATTTACAACTATAAACATGCAAAATTGAATAAAATGTGAAGCAAGTCAACAAGCGCTCGTCATTCTATCTATTCTCGTCTTCATATCCGCTTTTTGGGAAATTTTGAATTAAGGTATCATCACACATTGCATTGGTAATGTGTTGGTACTTGCTGAAACCATATCACATTCACTGGTATTTGAGGATTCTAGGAAATCAGCAAATAAATTTGTTGCAATGACATCATTTTGAAATAATGATAGCAATTGAAATTACCCCCAATTAAAAAGGTACTAGTGATATGATCTCTAGAATCCTTTCAACAACATATTCATTATTTGTTTGATTGTTATACCGTTCCTTTGAGTTTGTTTTGATTTTTATTAATTTTGTTATTATTAACTAGCAGCACGTTCTTTTTTGGTACTGGCAGACACTTTGATTTGAATTTGGCCGGATACGATTCTCCTAATTTGAGATACCTTAATGATAAAGTCTCTAATTTAATCAAGAATCAGATTCTCCAAGAAATCTTTGACGCTAGCAGGTCGTTTAAATCAGTTGAGCAACACCAACTATTACAGACAAATCTAAATGAAATGAATCTAATCAACAACATCACCGACATGTGTAGTGTTCAAGCCAGATTAGTTGCTTGATTCAATACGGGATATAGAACAAAATCTCTTCAACATATCTCCAATGCTCCAAAGAAAATTCATTTCCACGAATGACTTAATACGATCTCTAAATTCGATCAAGTTTCTTGGTCTAAATATTGACGATGCCTTTCAATGGGTAGAAAATATAGACATTTTATTGCAAAAATTATCCTCTCTTTGTTTTGCTATTAAATCAGTGTCCAAGCAAATCAATTCTCTAACTGCTTTAACAACTTAATCGTTGTTCGAATCGCATCTTTGCTATAGTTGGCCGTACTGGATATCTTGTAGTTTGCACCTCTGCGAATCTATCTTCAAATTACAAAAAAATATTTCTCTCAGGAAGTCAAAAACTAAGCAAAACCATGGTATCAACGTTGAGGTATCACAAAAATTGCAAAATAATGAATGAAAATTTATAAGACGAGAACAAAAAATTAGGAAACTTCAATTGATTATTTGTATTATGCAGTATATTTGTAAATTCTATATATATTTCTCAAGCTTTGAATGGTTAATTCTCACCTTTGATTTCACACGTTCATAGATAGATAATTTACGCAAGACAACTAAGAGGCTCAAATAAAATAACAATATAAGAGAAACGATTACTCAGTCTCTCATAATTTCGCAAAGGATGTGACATACTATTTATGATTATCATAAGTAACGCGACATGTGGATAAGTGAGACGTGTAGTGACCCCTGCCAAGAGTCATCACTCAGAGGTCGGGCCCAGCCCATTTGACAAGTCGAGAGAGGATGCATTTTGTTAACGTCGTGAGGAGAATGGATTCGAGACGAATTATGGCTGAAATATGCCGTAATTGATGCGCGGGTTAAATATAACCAGAGAAAACATTGAAATAAACTACTTGCTATTGAAATAACTCTATCTTCGATTATATTGAAGCAATTTTAACTAAAATTTGAAACAATGCTACACGAATTTCTGTTAGATTATAACACAGTTTATAAAAAAATGTGACTTATATTTATATATAGGGCTATATTGGATTGACTAGTCATTCTGACGCTTCCATTTTCATAACTTCTATTGAACTTTAATTAGAATCACTTCAAGTTAAAAATAATTGACTTCTTAAAACGAGAGCTCAAACCCACCTCTACACTCTCACGAGGATATATTGAAAAATTCTTAGGCTACTATAGAACCAAACAAAATTTCAATGTCAAAACATTTTATTACTCAACATATTCTCCTCTTAATTGGATACATTTATTACAGCGAACCTGCAACGCCTCTAGACCTTTCAAAACAAATGTTTCTTCTTGCTCTGCAAACCAGACCTCCACAGCTTTTATTACCTCCTCGTTGGAAGAAAATTTACGACCTTTTAAACTTTTTTTTAGTTGAGGAGAGAGATGATAATCGGACGGAGCCAAATTTGGTGAATAAGGGGGGTGTTCTAGTAATTCAAAGACTAAATCACGAATTTTTTTATGGCAACATGAGATTTCTGTGTAGGGTCGTTGTCCTGCAAAAACAAAACAACTTTGGATAGCTTTCCGCGTTTTTTCTGTTCAATTTTTTGCCGTAGAGTGGTCAGTAATGTCGAATAGTAATCTCCAGCTATTGTTTTACCTTTATCCAAAAAATAAATCATGATAACTCCATGGCAATCCCAAAAAACTGAAGCAAGAACTTTTCCAGCAGATTTTTGGACACGAAACTTCTTAGATCTTGAAGAACCAGAGTTTCGTCATTCCAACGATTGTTGCTTTATTTCTGGATCGCAGAAATGTACCCAAGTCTCACCAATAGAAACAATTCTGTTTAAGAAGTCTAAATCGTTTTCAAATCGAGCACAGATCGAACACGATGCTTCTACCCTTGCACGCTTTTGGTCAACATTTGGGAATCCATTTTGCAGCAATTTTTCTCATGTCCAAATTGACGTAAACTATATGATGAACGCGCTCGTATGAAATATTCAGTGCTTCAGATATCCGTTTTAGCCCAATTTGACGGTCTGAACAAATCATGTCATGAACTGCATCGATATTTTCGTGGACTGACACAGAAACTGGCCTACTAGATCGATCATCATCTTCAATGGAAAATTTTTCTCTTTTGAAGCTTGCAGTCCAATTTTTCACGGTCGCAAACGAAGGACATTGATCTCCAAGGGTATTAAGCATATCTTCGTAAATCTGCTTATCTCTTAACCCTTGGCTCGATACTCCAATTTTTCGATTTTCACAATTTTGGTGGACATCTTTTTTCTTTTAATTTATTGCGTAACTCTACCCAACAAATACATGGGCGCTATTAATCGGTAAGATCAACTGAAGTCTTACTATCCCAGTGATCAGAAAACGTTAAGATGGTACCAAAAAAATAACAATCGATTTCATTCAGCTGATGACAGCACAAACACCAGTCAGAAGAAATGATGAGTCGCTACATGTCCTAACAAAAATCCCTTCAGTTAGAAATGATGGACGTGTAAATAGGAAGCGTTGCAGAGAATGTTCCAAAAATAAGTTACGTAAACAAAAGATTTACTACTGTGCAAAATATCCGGATCAACCTGGATTTTGCGTTGGTTAATATTTCACCAAAGCACACCTGTAGAGGGGAATATACCAAAAATAAATAAGTTTATGTTCCGAAGAATAATTATTTGTTTATTATTTTGAATTTACCTATAAGTCCAATTTCCTTTAATTAGTTTTGGTCTTTTTATTGAAATATGATTGTCGTTGGTGAACCATTATTTTCCAACTTTTGTGTTAAAATATAATTTGGTGGATGGTAAATGAGAAAAAATGATTAATGCCATAGAGGATACCACCTCTGCCCAACGATTTTATCAGAGTTCAACAACATCAAAAGGTTTAGAATAGGCCAAAATTCTGCATGGATCTGCCTATATTCAAGAAAGTAAACGGCAAGTGAGTACCCAAGGTATGAAGAAATTAAAATTACCGAAAAGCTACGAATTCAAATCCAACTTTTGTTATTTTTTGATTTTTCACGTTAGTATATGCTATAAATAGACATATTTGATTTTTTTCATTGTTTTTATAACCTCTTACCCTAAATGACTAAGAATTTGTTGTGACTCCTATCGGAGCCGGTCAGCACTCTGCAAGAAATTCGTCGCCAGGTGGGCACGGCTTCTATGAGAGTCATGGATAAAAAAAGTAAAAACACCTTGTATAAACACTTTTTGAATACATCAATATCATTTTGACATTTGAAAGAACGATTTTATCTTCAAAAAACATCGCCGCTCCCGAGTGAATCCTACTCCCTAAAAGTGTTAAAATATAATTTGGTGGATGGTAAATGAGAAAAAATTATTAATGCCATAGAGGATACCACCTTTGCCCAACGATTTAGCTACGAATTCAAAACAAATATTAAAATAAGCATATATTACATGGCATCATGATTTTGAGAACAATTACTATCGATGTTATATCTTGCTTAATTAAAAATAAAAATTGATTAGCTAGAGCCAGACCAGAATATACCTTAATTTTGATGCTAGCTTGAAATTAATGTTGTTTTAGTTTCAAATTGTGAAGCCACGTTAAATATTTAAATAAATAATCAGTATAAATTTGAAAAAAAAAATCGAAATGGAAAAGAAATTTTAGCTAGCGTTAAATGTGACGGAAACTAGATTCAAATTATGGACATAAATCTGTTCGAAAAAGGTCCCGATTTTCAACAAATAATATCCCGAGAATATTTCCAACGCCCGCCAGAAAATACGAGTGGAGTTGAGGAATGAGAATCGTGTGCAGCGCAGATATTATTGACTATCTGTCTTAAACTTATAATTTACACCCTTAACATTCAGGGTGTAAAAACGGGTTCCAGTCTCGAATGCATATGAATCATAATGATGAATTAACGACAAACATTTAGAAAACACCCCTCAACCGACGAGCGAGTGAATATACGTCCTCCATTTCTGAAAAGCCATCAACCAATAGAAACGCCAACTTTAATGTTAATGTCTTCTTTCAACGATGCTTTTGTTTGGTTTCGTTTGACCGCGTGTAGGAGATGAAGTGGGATTGTTTGTTTTTTATATTCACGTTAGAAAATGTTTACAAAAATCAAATTTTTTAATCTTGCGGTTGGAATTGGAAATAATGTCACTCGATTTTATAATACCTGATTAAATGTTAACTTTATTTATTCAAAAACATTAATATTACTTTTTAGTATTGGTACCTATTTGAACAAAGGTATTAAAGCTAGGTGACTGATAAAAAATGCGTAATTCAAGAAAAAATTCTATTTTCAACAAAACTTTGTTTACTAAAAGTTTGATTCTTCTTCCAAAGATGTGAATAAAGTATTTTTTATGTGTCATCTTTAATGTCGTCGCTTTTACCATCTAAAGCTGTCTGACGTGGATCGAAACAATGAGCACAGTACAACGCACGACGCGAAATATCTTAATCAAAAGCGTACGCATCACAATTTCGTTCCAGCGACTTAATTCCTTCGATGCTATATCTATTACATGTTAGCTGCAATTCTATGTAGGAATCTAGTTACTTTGGGTTCAAAAACTAATGAAATTCACGTCAGATTACCTGATTAACTGAAGCGCATGTCTAAAACTAACCCTCACGTCTTTTGTGGTAGATCATATCTTTTTTTTCATTCCTTTAGAAGGCTGTTTTGGTTGCTGTATGGCAAGTACCTCAAATCATGTTAAACAATATTTTATGTTACAAATAATTATATTCTTGCTCTATCGTTGTTTCTATAACAGCTCTAATTGTAGCATTGCTCTTGACTCCATTATGCGTTATTTGGTTATATCAAAACACCTTTGGTAATAATCGATTATTTTCCGATTAGTGAAGCGTAATATTCAAAGGATTACGTTGAGAGACGAGTGATGAATAATAATCGATAATTATCCACTCGTGTGATATTCTTATATAATAAATATATGAATAAATGAACCGTTTAAATGAATTAATTGTAAACATACAATAATTGTAAGTAATTTTTAAAATATTTTTAGCTGTTGATAAGCATTTTTTTCAACGAAGTTAAGATGACGTTCAGGTATAGCTTGAGAGAGACAGTGGAAGAATGGCCAGTAATTTAAACCACTTACTTCAGATTTTGTCGAATTACTTCAAACAGAGAACAAGAGGAGCGATTTTTACCTTCTTGATATCAATCCCAATACTTTGCCCACTTAGACATGTCCATTTAATGAGTTGATTGATACTTATTGAACAATTTTCGTACCAAATTCTTCTCCTCTTCTAATCTGAGTTTGGAATTAAGAGCGGTACACTCGTTTTAACATCAGGTGTTTTTGTGCTCAACATATTCTGTAGCAGAGGCAGTGAACACGTGTCTTGACATTTTATATGTTAAACATTTAAATGAAGCGGTAGGGTTTTTAAGCCATGTTCACTTTTGAAGTATAAGATTTTATACTTAATTAAATTCACCATAAATATTCACTTCGTTCTTGAAGAATTCTACTGGGCATTAGCGGCTTTTTTGCCATGCCACGTGAGCTCGACGGCAAATATTTCTTAGACCTTTTATAATAAACCATCCGGTAAATTTCTATCATAAACGAAAACTTGTAGATTTTCGTTATAATAATTAACTAAACAACCGAAATATCTGTGAAAGTGTCTGTGATTCTAATTTTATCAGAAATTATTCAGAATAATTATCATTGTTAATTTTAGCTGTTGAAACAAATATTGATATACTGCCCCATTACGGAGCTGCATTTTCAAGTGTGAACTTGTATATTTGTAATTGATTTGTTAAATTAAAAATATCCGTGGAGTGAGAGTTTTTTGCTTAATCTCAATACACAAATTGTTGCTAATAATAATTGACTTCTGCTTTGGAATACAATTTTGTCCGAGTTTTAGTCAAAACTGTTTCTACTGAAGTTTTCTAAAGTTGTGGTACCAAATATGTTTAAAATATTGGAAATATAAAAATCTGAAGTAATGAAAAGTCTTTCCAAATGTGCTCAAAGTAAATCATTTTTCTGTAAACCTGTGTCACGCTAAATCCGTCAAATATTTTGATTCCAAATAAATAAAATTTTGTCCACTTCATTTTGATTATTCTACCGTCTACATATACGTAGAAAACTTTCATTTTGCCTTTACATTTATATTTTGTGACGTTTGTTAGAGAAATAGAGAACATTATATGAACAAATATGTAAAGATAGAAGGAACATAATGAGGAAATTTCCCGTTTTCTTTTTTACGAATTAGAAAATGAGAGTAAAAGAATCATAAAATAAAATCCTTAAACAAATTACTGATGAGAAGCGGTCAGATTTTATTACCAGGAAAACCTGTCTGCACTTATCATCTTAGTACAACTGAAGTAAAGATAAAAATTATGTATAACTAATTGTTGGGTAAGGTTTTTCAAAGAAGCGTTTGTGCCGCAGTTTTTACTTAAAAGAAAGTGGAATGCATAACATGCTATAATATCATGAAGAAATCTGTAGTATATGAAAAATATAACTGAAAAATTATAATAGAGAAAAATGTACAAAATATATCTATATAATAAAAGATGAGGTATATTTTTTTAAATTATAAAAACGTGAGATATATATACAACTATTCAGAAAGTTCCAGTTCCACCAACGTTGTAAGCTACCAGCATTCCACATCATACTCAAAAAAACTGTAAACGCTACAAATATAACCACTCAATTGCTGATGATAAAATGATGAAAATTTGAAATTGACATAACTGATTTGTATGTAATTTTATTGATGACTAGTAATATTCAAAATAAAAATTATTTCACTGGTCAAATGAATTCTAGTCGAAATCCAAATAAACGCATCTGAAAACAAAAATATGAAAAATTAATCACTTTTTATTTGGATAGTGCTTGAAAAACTCATGACATGATTTTCAATTAAAAATTAATTGTTCGTTTTATACTTTTCTCCAACGATAGCCCAATAACTTAACGAAGACAATCTGCTCTTTTGGTGCATTTTATTTCTTCAAATTCTCTTAAAATGTTTGACCGTTTTTTTATATTCTACGTATTAAACATTCAACTATATTGGCTTTAGGTTTTTTCTATTTTTATTTATGGTTTTTCATGAATAGGCAATTCATCAATTGGAATTTTAAATCACTTGAATTCCATAAATAAGAAACTTTGAGAGTTTCAAATCAAAGTTTCAATCAAAATAATACGCATAATACGGCACTGTATTTCCATATTTATTGCTTCATCAGAAGTGCGATTCGTTATATTTATCCACATTTCCTATAAATGAGTAAACTTGTAATATGTAATATGTAAACATATTAATCATAAAGAAAAATTCGGAGGCCTTATTTACTTATTATTACAGTGTATTCACACAATTATGACTAATAATGAACGACACTGCTTTTTATTGCTGTAATATATTTTTTTCCACATATTTGCTTATCACTTCAGTTTCCAGAATTGCAGAACTGAATTTACTATCCGCAGGAAACGGTTCTAGCTATCTTCTTTTGATCATAGTTTTCAATAATCTTGCTGACCACTCGTTTCTATGGAAGCCCTTCGCTTTGCTGTACGTGCGTTTCTGATATTCTCAAAAATGATGTCTTTAAATGGGTTTGCGATCAAAATTTTGAGAATCATTTTTAATTGTACAAACATTCCAAACCGTTTCCATAAATTTATTTCGCTTTCTCTCATACTTAAAGCTATTCAGAAGCGATCAGTTACGAATTTGAGGTATTTTTAAGACTCGTTGAGAAATTTTAAAAGGTGCTAAAACAAATTGTTCGCCCCAAAGAAACAACGTATTGGTCGCCAAGCGTATAATAACAAATAACTACGTGGTAAAATCATAAGTAATCAAAGGAAGATAAATATTGAGTTGATATTTCACAAAAACTGCTATTACCGAGAAATATTTCAGTTATATGAATGACGAAAGAAGGCAAATTATATTTCCAAGATACGCTACTGTCCACAAGGTCTACTACCTAATAATATGAAATCGTTACTTCGATTCACGTGATTTATTCCACAGGTGTCTTGATTTGTGATGAGGCGTTTCCGAAGATTATGTTCCTTAATCGTTTCATTTTAATTGTATCTTCTCCGATATAGGTACTTCGACAACGTTTGGGATAGCGATGCAACCGCTTGAATGTTGCCTTCAAATCAGTTCTTTATCTCGACAGTTTCCACGGTTATTTATTGGATGTGTGATACTGATAGACCAAATGAAAAGAAAAATATATGTAGTCCTAAATTTCGAAAATCGATTATTTGAGATTGGGATAGTACTTAATATGACGCTTATAGTTTGAATAGATCCGATTCAACAGCTTGTGTGTTTAATGGATATAACTACACAGAAACTTACGGGAAAACCATTTGTTTACCCCACGGCGGTCACTTTTAAATGGGTATCAGCTGATTTTGACAGTTCTTTAGATAGCTCAATTGATATGTCTAAAGACTGTCATTAGGTTTCAATAATCTCTTGGGTGCGCTACAACTCGAGTTTTAATAAAAATCCTTTAATTTGTGAAATTCCATATAACATAAAAATGCACACTTGTAATTTGTTAGGTTAGGTTAGGTTAGTTAAATAAAACAACAGAATATGAATTTGTCAAACAGGTCTCTAATAGTTAAAAAATGTAATATTTTTTATTGATTTTTATTTGTTTTGTTGTGTCTAGAACGTAGAATATTTTTTAATGAAATACATATACGAGTTGTATAATCTTCATGACAACCACAATCACACATTGTAACAAAAGTTAAAATTTTTATTTTATATTAAAATTACGAACTCGCACACGCCAGCTTTCTTATTAATATGTACATTATGTGATAGATTTAGACAAAAATACTTGAATCAGTTGATTATGTAATTCTTAGACCTTAGTGTAATTTTTGTAAACGTTAATGAAACAAAGTCATTTATCTAATTTCTTGCAATGAAGTCAGCACATTATTTCTGTAGCTGCTTTCCAAATTTACTTCTTTTATATAACCTTTTACAAGTTTTTACCCTCGTTCATGTACTACTGTTGGATTTTAAGGACAAGAAACAATGTTTTCACCTGCGTCGGCATACAAATCGGTATTCAATTTAATAGTCATTTTCGTTCCCAACTTATTGAGTTGGATTGTATAACTTCCTGGAGTATATTTTGTCTATCAATCAGTTTGGCACCTTGTTTACTACCTCCCGGTTTGTACTTATATGTTTACGTTTATTAGATTAAAGCAAGACATAAAATAACCATGACAAAATAGCTCGTACCTGACACGTGACGTGTTATTTCGATAATTGAAAAACTCTAGAGCTATAAAGTGTAAGAGGCGTAACGCGTCGTGACGTTGTCATTTCATATCAAGCTGAATCTTTGCTCAACGTTAAATAGTCCTGAAGTGATGTACAGGAAAGGTTAAATTATCATTTTCAGTTTACTTGGATTGACGTTTGATATTTGTTTTCCTCAAATAAATACTGAAATATTCATGTGTTATAGTTTTGTTAAGAGTATTTCATACAAAAACATTTTAGTTAATTTGATTTGAAGATTAAATGTGAGATACCTAAGCATTGGTTCTCAAGGTTAATTTGCGGCTTAGCTATTGGCTACGTCATGACTAGTTGTCAATTACGCGAGTACTTAAATTGTGCTGTACTTCCGAAAAGAGTAACTATGAAAAAAATGTCACCAGTATCAATGAGAGCTGTTGTTCAAGGTTATATAAGGTTAGTACGGACATCGTCGATCTAGACTAGTTCTGTTTCACTCCAAACCTCATTGTGTCATCCTTTATTTTGCTCAATTTGGAAACTTTGTTACCTACCTAACCACTTCCCTATGTTTTTCCTTGTTATAGCATATTTTCAAGCATTTTCAGCACACATAGAACTTTTCTTACTATAATAATGCCTATTATAATACAACTTATTCTTTTAACAATGAAGCACTTCTAAAGATCACATATGACAGATGACAGGTGACAGATTAAAGATTATTATTTTATAGACATCAACATTTATTTCGTTATTATTGATATACAACATTTCGTTATAATGGAAAAACGAATAATGAGTTAGATATACCTAGTAATATTTCTATGTTATTTAATAGATTTACAAATTATGACGATGAATCTTTAGGTCAAGTCGTTTGCAAGTTTTGTATAGTTTCACAGTCATTTCACTGATCTGATCTACAAGATATTTACTATCTCATCTGCATGCAATCTCTTCTACTATTGGTGTAGAGGTGATATTTTTTCTCCATTTGTTTCCTGTTTAGCCCCTCTCCATTTCAGTTTGTTTTCCAGGTTGCTTATGTATTCCATTTCCTTCTGGGTCTACCTAATCTTTTTTTGTTTGTTTTAGTTAGCCATATCACCTTAACTGTCGGCGTTCTCTACATAAACTACTGCAATATGAATCCCATTATCTGTATCTATTATTTTTTCTATTATTTCACTATCCAATCCTGCCTTGAACTATTGCATCAAAAGATTACCTATGTATCATTTAAAGGTACAAAGAAGCGATATACCTCCAAATTTAGTCTTTCGAAATCTTCTAATTTGTGGATAGGTGCTGTTATTGCTATGTTCTACTTATCTGGAATTATTTGCTCATCCCATTGTTATCCTAAATTGTCATAAAATAAAAATATACATAATTTAATGAAGTATTGAAATAGTTATTTATATATCAAGGACAATTTTGCATTATAAGTTTCGCAAAATGTTTGATAAACCATTCACCAAAGCGAAATTATTAAATATCCAATTTGCACTTCAGCTTAAGACAATACTTAAACAGAGATAAATCACAAGGTCGAATGAAACAAATAAACTAAAATATATCATACACATCAAGAATAAGAACATGGAACGCAGAATTTATTTATACCTAGGGCCTGTATTAAACAGGGTCTTTCAAAACGTTCGCATGCGAGTTATATCACTGCATTAAGCGAAAAAAATCGATTGAAAATCACCGCATATTCACATGTCTATAACGCATAGATTAATCGCAAATTAACAATAAGGTTTAGCCAATCAAAGCTTATGGAACGTTTAAGTTCCTCCCTATCGAGCGGTGGAGAGAGCCACAAAAGTATTTAGCTAGTATCGATAATAATATGCGTCGAAAAACTTTCGAGTACGTTTTAGAAACAAAGGTAAGTTCAAAAATGCGGCAGCAGCTAAATACTTTTATGGCTCTCTCGACCGCTAGATAGGGAGGAACTTAACGTTCCACAAGCTTTGATTACCTAACCGTTATTGTTAATTTGCGATTAATCAATGTTCATTAATCTAAAATGAACTGAAAACTTACATTGATTATGATTCGATATTTATACAATAATGATTTTATGTTATATGAAATAACTTTTCAACGTTTTTGTTTCATCAATAAATACTTAATTGCTTTTGTATATTTATTTAGTTTTTATTCAATGAATTTTCCTACTATGTACTAACTTATCGTACAGATAGTTTTTGTGGTTATTTATTTATGTGCTTATAGAAGTAAATATATTTCAGTATAATTATTACTCGAACTTCAATTTCTCCACGGAACCAACACTAGTACGACTAAACGATACGAAATAAATACACTTGTATAATATATTGAAATACTCAATATATGAAATCATTATAGTTAATTTCCTTCTTAATTTCATTCGAATAAATATTCTACGCCTATGTTAACGTGATGTCTCATCAACCCTTAATTATGGTCATAATAAAGAAAGACCCTATGACTGTTTCTTTTCGTTGATGAATATTAAACAGCTTTAACAGATCCCTGTAATGGTGATACTTAACTCAAATGTTGTTTTTAATGTAATTTATCGAAAGTGTCTAACAGTATACCGGTTAATTGAATTTGCTGTAAGTATACTGAGACGTTGACTTTCGAAAATGGATACAACTTGACAATAAAAAGAAATAAATCTGTAGATAATATTTCCATTGATTTTTTTTACGATTATTAGCAAATTATAAATATCGTGATGTGAATTTCTAATTCAAAATTTTGTTTTTACTTTTTCTGTGATCAAAATTCGATATTTCATGTACATACAGGGTGTTAATATTAAAAAGGACCACTTATTTTAGCCTCTAAAGAAAATACGTCGCCCCTACTTTTAAGCTAGTTTCCATTTAAACCATAAAAATCCTATAGCCAGGGCGAACACTATCATTCAAATAGGTTACTGGTACTAATCAAAGTTTCGTGTTTTTACATGTTTCAATTTGACATTAGGTTCGTTCACAGTAGATAATTTGTATAAATTCCGAATGGATTTTGAATATCTTCTGGACCTGTTAAATATGCATGCTTTGTTCAGAATATGTTCTGAACATACATTTTAGATACATGTGTATCTAAAATTAAAATTTGATTTCAAAACTGGCCGAAGATAAATTGATATTTGTAAGTAAATAAGTAAGTACATGAAATAAAAAATAGGTTAGAAGTTATTTCGTGGTAAATATCACAAAAATACCAAATAGGATGAATGCACATGCGTCGGATTGTCCGAAAAGTCCCAGGATACATAGGACGATTCAGAACACGTTCGGAATTAGAAACATGTTCTCCACACGAACGCAAGATTTTAAATCATGTTTTATTAGCACTGCGAACGCACAACATAGAAAGAAACGTCATTAAAAATAAGGATAATTGTTTTCTCCTTGTATTTTCACTCACTTTTCAGAATTTCTAACTGAAGCTTCTATGTGATTATAAAAATATGATGCATATCTATAGTCAAAATGTACATATACCGCCTGTTTAATTTCGTCGTCGAAATTCGGCCAGATCAGGGCTATATGGTGAGTGTATGATTTCTTTGAAGCCACATTCGTATACAGAAGCCTTGGAAAGCGGAGCCTTGTAAACTGGAGCATTATCATGAAGAAAACACACAACTCGGCTAATTTTGCCCTTTTAGATGTCTTATCATTATAAAAACCTTATTTTCTTCACCTTTTCAATTGTTCTTTCTTGGTCCTCGCGGTAAAGATCTAAAAATCGCTCACTACATTCTACTCTACGTTGCTTTTGCACTGCGCTGAGAATTCGAGGCACCCAACACAAATTTTTGTCATATTTAAATGCTTATGTAGGATCCTTAGAACACTTGTTTTGGAAATGCTGGTCGGTACATCATTTTCTTCCGTTTTCATATGTTGATCACCTAGGACAAAATCTTCCAAAATCTAGTTAATTCCTGTACCTGTCGAAACCATTTAGACCAATTTTTAATTGTTGAAAATGATGGACACACATTAAACACCATTCTGTTTTTGATTTGTGGTTGGTGTTAATCCTAGCCAAAAATTTTATAACAGCTAAAAATTCAATTTAAGTTATTTTTCAAACCAAGTTGTAATGTAATAAAATGGATCGAAGTAGCAAATTAAAACTTTGTGTAAAACATTAATGCTTGTATAAAGATTTTGACGAATGCTATATGAGGCCAAGAATTCATGGATTGTACTTATATTTTGTTTCGTACCTGCAAATGCAGATATTCGGTCAAGAAAACGCCGACTACGAATTTATACGTCATTAGTCGCAACCCTTTCCGAAATGCAGGTAAAAGGCGTGTAATCTGCATCCGTCCCATTATCTATATGTTAGTTTAATATCAATGATACAAATATACCCGATGTGGACAAAGATTTGATGACATTTTTTAGATAAACTGTTCTGTTTATTATATTTTAGCGCTTTTTTACAAAAAAATGAGGTTTATTCTAATCACTGGGGTTCGGAAAACGGAAATCCACCGATTGAATTTAAATTTCTACCAGATACTCATCACACATTAGATGATTGTATCTAAAGGGATTTTTGACGTCTCGATGAAAAAACATTTTCTAACCTAAACTAACCACGTATTTTCAGCTAGTGATATTTTGTGCGAATATTCAGATTTCTTACGACACAAAAAACCCACAAATTCCTTCATCTAGCATTGTAATATTCTTTCAATGTTTTTTGCAATATGGGTATCCGTTTTCGAAACTCCAGCACTATTAAATTTGTATTTTAATGAAAATAGTATTTCTTTTTATTTGTTTTTTCGGTTCATAAAAAGAATATTGATAACATCCTCGAGTAATTACAAACGAGTAGGGCATTGTTAAAAAGTATAGCTGTTTGAGTAGTGATAATTCATAATCGAACACCGTCTAGATAATAGAATGCTGGTACCCAGCCCTGAGCAACTTATGTGCAAAGTTCTGTCACTTGTGATTTATAGAACTCAGTTTAGCACGCAATTGTAATAATCGATACCATAGAATGGGATTCATTGATTGCAAGTTGGTATAATGGTACGCTTTCATAAAATTGATATATCGCTCGAAAGACTAACATACCTAATGTATTTTTTTATCTTTATTCCGAATATACGGTTTAATACATTTTGTTATTTATTATTTTATGATTTCCAGTGACAAAATGAAATATAGGGTTGCATATTTGAGGTTATTATTATACGTATCGATACAAAATGAATTTATATACGTGGTTCAATTTGAAGACAGTCTCTATTAAAGAGTGATTTTTTTGCTGGTATCTTTTTTGCACCACTGATTTGACAGATCACGCGTTAATCGCGTCTTGAGTCATTGTCAAACTTGATCAGTTTGGTCTATAATTTAATCATGAATCGACTTACAAATGAACAACGCTTGCAAATTATCGAATTTTACCATGCTCGGTTAAGAGACTACATCATGCACTTCTTCCAATTTATGGGCAGTTTGGCTTTCCTATTGAGGAAACTATTCGAAAGCTTGTGACTAAATTTCGAACCCAAGTCACACTATTGGACATTAAACCACTAACACGCAAACGTATAGTGAGAACCGAAGAAAATATTGCTGCTGTAGCCTTCAGTGTTACTAATGACCATGAAATGTCGATTCGCCGCCGTTCACAACAATTGGGCCAATTTTGCGAAAGGATTTGGGTGTAAAACCTCATAAAATACGGCTGGTGCAAGAATTGAAGCCACACGATCTCCCACAACGACGACAAAGATTCACTTTTTTATTGAAAACTTGTTCATCGACGGAGCTCATTTCTGGTTAAATGGATACGTCAACAAGTAAAATTGCCGCATCTGGAGTGAAGACCAGTCAGAAACATTGCAAGAGCTTCCAATGCATCCCGAAAAAGTCACTGTTTAGTGTGGTTTAAAGACCGGTGGCTGGAACGTTAGTGTGAATGGCGAGCGCTACCGTGTGATGATTGACGATTTTTTTGCCTAAAATGGGAGAATGGGACATGCCTGACGTGTGGTTTCAATAAAACGGTGCCACATGCCACAAGGCACGAGAAATATTGGTCAAATTGAGAGCCGCCTTCGGTGAACAGTTTATCTCACGTTTGGGACCCGTCAGTTGGCCGCCTAGATCGTGTGATTTAACGTATTTTGACTATTTCTTGTGGGTCCATGGTAAGGATATTGTCTACAGGGATAAACCAGCAATGGTTGACGCACACTGGAAGACAATATTGAAGCATTTATTCGGGAAATACTGGCCGATATGTTGGAGTGTGCCAAAATTGGAGTGCGCATGGGCTATCTTAGCGGAGCTGCGGCCAACATTTGCATGAAATCATCTCCAAACTTCAAATTATACTGATCGCTCTATCGATTCCAATAAAAATTTCATCAATTTTTTCAAATGTTTTGTGGTTTTTTCCAAAATCAAATCCTACACCTTTAAAAAATCACTGATTATTTTCACCTCATGTCGGTTATCATATTAAATATTATTGCTGGGCGAAATATCTTAGTTGTGGATTTTCTGAACCATTAACTACAAATTAAAAAACGATGAAGATAGAATGCACTCTTATCCAACTCTTCTTTTTATTACAACCTCAGGGGAACTATGCGATTTAGCGATCTAGCATCTATAGGTGACTTCTTCAGAATTTGTAGTATCTTGAAAAAATCGATAACACATGAAACGCGATGGATATATTCCTTTACCTTTGAATGACCACTTGAGCTCTAAACAATGCTTCACGGGACCTAATTCATGTTAGAAACTAAATCACTTAATTAATTGTGTTTTTTATACACTCTTTTGTATATTGTTATTAGAAATATTCCCAGAACGTGTTTCATAAGTCTTTTAGTTCTAAAGTCACCGCATTTTGTTTCCTTAGCTTTTTCGGAATGTCCACGAAAGTTTATTTAAACCAATCTGGTAGAATAATGCCGTAAATATTATTAAACAAGTTCTTTGGTACTTTTTGTAGTATTTTCTACAAGTATCTTAAGTGTTTTACAATACAATCCATCTATTCCTACTGCTTTTTTACTTTTTGAGCAAGTTTTTTGTTCTATATACTTCGTTTTCGTCTATACTAGCACTAGTTGTTTCCCTTATATTTTCATATTGTAATCTATTTTCATTAGATAGTTCTAGTATATATTTTTGCTAACGTTCAAGTTACTTTTCCAGTATAGAAACTTTATACATGGCTCTGTAAATATTTGAATTATTTATAGTTTACGTTTTCGAATATCCAACATCTTCTGCTTAAACCAGTAAAAAACACGTGGAAACGACAAACATTCATTGCCATACTCTGGTTACAATAAATTATGAGTTTCAGCTGCAGTTTCATATAAATTTTACAAAAATCTGTTGCTCTATTTGTACGTCTATCATTTTCACGGCAAAATAAAAAAAATACTGTATTCAAACGAAGGCAACGGCTACACTGGTTTGTCTTCAGACATGGTAGACATCGTATTCGAAAGAGTAGGCTTCACGCTAAACATCTGATAGTTGCTAACCTTTAACGCATGCGTATGTTTGTTTAGATTTCAAATCATACGAATAAATATAGTTGGCATGTGGAAAGAGATCAAAACTAGAATATAGAAAGCTACAACTTCTCGATAATATACTCAAAATTTCTTAGTTTAAAAAACTAAAAAGGGAATTATTCAGCACTTTTAAAGAAAAGACATTCCAAAATTATTATGAATTACAAAAATGGTTGTATTTTATTTTATACACTCACAGTTTTGATGTTTGGAAAATGCAAAGTTCTTATGGTGAAATAATGATTTAAAATCCATTGTCTGCTTTTGTTGATTTGGATCTGTCAGTCTTGTCATTAAATCTATTGATATAATCACACCAAGTGCGATAAGATTATGATAAAAATATTGAAGTTCGTATTCGTATTCATAACAACCAACCTGTTCATCTTTCCAAAAACAAACTGTATCATCAACAATAAACTTTGATATCAAGCAATAAGAAAAAAGTAACCATTCCAAAGACGACAAATTGGAACATTAGATAAAATGAGAACATCAGAAGGGTCTAATAGGGCGAAAAACTGACATGACAGGACCGTCTCAACGTGTGTTAGCTTAAAAAAGTATACGAGAATCAGTAAGATAAAGAAATACATTGAAGAGAGATTGAAAGAGGAGCAAAGTGTATATAGAAAAGGAAAGCAACCGATAGATAACATATACGTATTAAGAAGCTTCACAAAAGGAAAATAGAACAAGGAGAAGAGTTACATATTACATTCATTGATTTGAAAGTTGCATTCGACTCGACAAATAGAAAAATTGTATGGGTTAGTTTGAGTAGGATAGGAATTCCTGGAAAAGAAACAGAGGTAACAAAACAAATATATGGAAACGTGAATGTTGAAAAAGGATAGTAGTAAACAAAAAAAGGCAGCATGGAGGGAGGAAGAATAAAGAGAGAGTCCACTTTTGAGAACCTAGCAATTATTTCCACAGAAGACTAAGTATAATATTAGGGAAAACAATATAACAGATGAATGAAGTAATAAAGTATCAAAAAGAGTGGAAAATGTATAAAAGAAGAGAGAATACTTTGAGCTGAAAAGGGCATAAAAAGTTCTAGAGAAGAAAAAGTAAAATTATTTAGCTAATGTCCAAATACCCTATATGTATTGAGATTCCATTTCTATTTTCGTTGTTACTGCTTATATTGACTTGAATATTTGAACAAAAAACAAGATGATTCACTTAAAAAAATACAAACAAAAATCTACATACCCGTTTTGGATAGACAAAACAATAATTTTTGGATGTTCCACATTTCCGAATAATGTGAAACCGGCTCTGGAGCAGTAATACGGAAAAGGGCCCGTAGAGGACAAGGGATGTGCCAAACTCATGGTACAGATGCGAACTGTGGAGTTTTGATGTCTGTGTCACCTAAAACTCGAAGATGTGAAGTGTGTCATATTGAAGTTTCGTTATTGGCGTTTAGTTATTTGTTATGGCGGCACTTTCGAACAAATTGATTTAGTTTATGTGCTTCTTGGTAACGATAAATTCGAGAAGTTTCAAATTTTTGTCGTTTCTAATGTTTTCCAATAAATTTTTGTTTTATCTCTTGCAATCTGCAGAAAAAAAATTCGTTATTTATCCCTGTCGTACGAGATGAGAAAAACGACAGGTATATGAGAAAATTCGTTTTCTCGTGGTTGTTTTACTGTTATTATTATATGTCATAAAAGGCTTTTTAGAAACTTTCTATATAAATCGTACAAGGTCATGTCTATATTCAATCATTTTAGTTTTTATAAAACAAAAGTTCATTATAAAATGCATAATTGAAGGGTGTTTCAAAAGGGGGTGACCTCGTCTCTAGAAAAGGTAAAAAAGCTTAAAATAGTTGTAGTTTGTTTTGTAAAAATGTCCATAACGTCATCCAAGTTACAGGATTTTTACACTTTTGCCTAAACTACTGGCACCATTGAATCCAATTCAATGAATTTATATCTAAATCTCATAGATAACGTAAGTTATTTATTTGTAAATATTATATAAGTTCCAATTAAGAATATTTAGAATACAAGAGTGGGTGTTCATTGTATATTTCTGTGATACGTTAATAATTTGCCCAAATGTACCCTGTGCGGTGGGTATTTCACCCAATGTGACTTATAGGCAGTTAACAGCAGATAATGACAAAAAAAAGAAAACAAAAATGAACAGAAAGTCGTTATGTGAATTCTATGCATAATGGATCCGTTATTTACACAACGCGAAGAAAGAAGAGAAGCTATGAAAACTCTGTGCTATAGCTATACTGATATCAACAGAGACGTAGGTAGTTTTGATTTTTAGTTAGAAAATATACAATTTCGCCTAGGATTTATATATTGTCTCTAACTAATGTTGATTGAAAATAACATCTAATTTGTTCAAGTGTGTACATTGACAAATCTTCGTATGCACGAATGCTATCTGTGATTTGTCGGTTTTTTTGGAAACATCCAAGGATTTTTGCGCTCAATCTGAACGTATTTATTCAAACAGTTATGCACGTGGAAATGCTAGCTAGTATTAAAACTTATCTATGAATACGGAAAGATTATCATATAGTAGAATGATATATACCCACAGCATTTCAACATAAACAAAAAAGTGAATGCTTATAATTTGAAAATAGAATCTTGGGAAATGCAGAAAGAAAATAAAAGAGTTATTGAGGTTTAGTTCAAAATGACGATGATATGTCCACTGATTTTTTGCATTTCAAGATCCGTCAGCAAATTAGACCCGTTATAGCGTTACTACACTTATTATTAAGTAAAATATACTAACTAGAAATCTAGAAATTTGTACGAACCACTGGATCCACGATTTTCATATTTTTCCTTAACGCACGTCTGTACGCGCAAACCATTCCTACACATAACGATCAGTACGCTTTTTCAAGTCCTAAATTTAAAATTAGTCATTTCCACTATCATATCATCCATAACAAATAATATGCAAATGTATAGTCGATCATCTGTTTATTCAAGACATAGAACCTTTTAAATGCAGAATTATTAATTATGTTTGAATCCAATTATGCTTATGAAGTACACAAATCAACAACAGATATTTATTGTTCACATCTTAAAAATTTCAAAAGTTTCACTATTAGAAACACTATCACAACGCACTGAAGGAGGCGTTGGACCTCGATGTTAATGAGGTAGTCCAGCGAGCGCGCCTATGAGTGCATGAGGAGAGAAGACGTTGCAAAAGTTGGCTCATTACTTTGGGCTCAATCCAAGGCAAATGCAATCGTGTCGAGGTATGAATGGTACCTGGACTTTAACAGGCTTCGCGAACAATGCCTGCGGGAATCTTGACCAAATTGCAAGTGCCTTGCAAGGGCAGGGACCATTACAGATCATCGCCTTTCCCCGAAGACTCTGAACAAACCGAAACTACGAAACCCATTGCCTCAAAAGTACAGGTTTCGACCGATTTCGAAGCTGTGTCTGGTGCTTTTGGCAAAACTCGGCTTAAACACTGCAGCATCAGTTAATAGGAGGAGAAAAAAATTAAGAAGAAATACAAAGACTGCTGATACGGCTCAGGATTTAGAGGACCCAGATCCTAAGATTGCCGCGACCCTCCGCCCAGGGATTCCAACCTAAGGTCCAGGTTAAGTTTGTTAAGAGGCCAAGCAGTCTACGCCAAAGCTCCTAAATGAAATCGGAGGGACATTCTACTGCGCTGAGGACTCGAGGCACCCACTATCTACTAATTTTGGTCCTATTCAAATGCTTATGTGGGATCCATACAACACTTGTTTTGGGAATGCTGTTCCATGCTACAATTTCTTTGTTCCTAGTCGCTGTAATCTTTTTTTTCACTAATTTAATGTTTTCTGGAGTAGTCACTTACACAGATCTTCCCAAACCTAGGACAACTTCTAATGATTCCCATTCCCAGAGAAACAACTTTGATTTCTAATTGTTGAAAATGATGACTTTTTTCATAACAACTTGACTGAGTGATCTGATAATAAAATGGATCGAAGGAGCAAGTTGGAATTTTGTGTAATGATTCTTGAAACTTGTCACTGTATAAAGATTTTTGAGAACGCACTCTATTTACTATACGAGGCCAAAAACAACGAAAATTCAATTCAGTACATACATATTTAGTTTTCACATTATTTATTCACTTCCATTTTAATATTTCCTTTCAGTAATATTTGATTCCTGACCGAGTTTATTACGAATTTAACTGTTAAAAAATTAGTATCTGTATAGAATGAATTTGAAAAAAAAACAGGTTTGGTTTTAATAATTCTTTAGTTCTTATTTTCTTTCCATTATCCACACCACTGGTAACCATTACATCAGTTTGATTTACAAAACCATAAAATTGATTTATTAGTACTAATGCATGGTGCGTTAGGTAAAACACAAAAGAATCAAGTGACATAAATCGTTCGAATCTTTGTAGTTGGCTGTCATAGTGAGCCATGACGACTACCGAAGCCTGCTTGATACGTCATGCGGGTCATGAGAAAACCAGATTGAGGGGGATATGACGTGAAGAGAAGAAAAAACGACATAAATTATATTTTATATAAATTGGAATCTGGACCCAGAACAGTAAATTATATTTTTAATAACAGAGCTGGATTTGCTATTAAATTTCAGTTGGATTCTCTGGAGGGTGAATTGGTTATTATGTAAAGTTTAATAAATCATTTAAATCATCTGGTGATCATTTCAAATTTGTAACAGTGTGATGTGAAATTAACTGGATTTTTACTTTGAATCGTAGGATAAGTAGCGCCATCTTTTAAACGTGAATTTACACTTCAAAAAAGTAGATTAGTAGCCAAAAAAACTGACTCTAAAAACTAAAAGTAAACAAAATGAACTGGTATTGTAACAAATTAGTTCAAAACAAATTTAAAGATCCTTATAATGAAATTACCCAAATGAAATTGGAAACGACAATTAGGAATTTTACAATTTTCAAATGACAAATCATAAAAAAAATAAGAAATTGTGAATAAATTTAAAGTAAAAATAAGAAGCATCAGTAACAAGCAATTTATTGACAAATTGATTGCGCCACTAACATCTAAAGAACGCAACCAAAAAGATGCAATTCTATAAAATAGTTATAAAAAAAGACTGAGTAACAAACAATTCGAGTGGAATTGACTACAACAAATGAAAAAATCGATATTTAAACAACTTCAAGGTCAAAAAAATATTGCTTAACAACGAAAGCTATCTTAAAATATATTAAATTATCAAAGAGTTTTACAAAATAATAAATAAAAACAAAGATCAGATGCTTCCAATAACCAAGAGGTATGAACTAAGTTGGAATTTTAGAAATCGTTGGCGATATTCATGCCGAATTCACTGTTCACACCACCTCTACACCAACACTCACAATTACACTATCTGACGCGCGTTTCGATAACCAAGTTATCGTCTTCAGAGACTGAAGTTAAACGTGCGTCAAACAGTGTAATTGTGAGTGTTGGTGTAGCGGTGGTTTAAACAGTGTATTCAACAAGAGGTCTGAAGTTGAAATAATGAAAAAAGATATAAGAATAAAAATTAGGCAATTGAAAACAACACATAAAAATTCGAAATTTATTGAATTGTACTAAACCTGAACAAAACAAAGGATAATATATTTCTTTGCCCAACAACGAAGCTAAAATCTTGCACTTGCTATTATTAGTTTATTGTAAATAGGACGAAATAAAAATAGTTTTCTTAGTGATAGTTTCTCAAAAAATGATTAATGTATCGAAGAATAACACAATCGACTTTGTGAAAAATATTCGCCCGCCACTGCATTAAAGAACACTAAATTATGTTTTTTAATAATAAGTTTAATTCGGCGTTATGAGCAATAAGTTTAATTTATTGTCAAGCGTGTTGATTAAATTCCCTTCGAATGAGATACAAGAAGGAGAGGAGTTGATTTGATGTGTTTTTGTTTGTTCAATGTACGTTAAGCATTTCCCAACATCCAAATCACTTTAAACTTACTTAAATTGAATATTTGACGTCAAAATATCAAAAAGTGGACAGAAACATATCGAATCGAAAAGAAAAACTCTTAAAAATAGATGATGTATCAGAAAATCTAATAAAATCCATCTAACAAGATAAACAGACAAATAATGAAAACAAAAAATAATGAGAAACGCAAATTTGAAGCCCTCTTTGTCTAAAATTACTACCTGGACTAAGTTTTCCCCCAACTTCAATACATCCCTATGTAAATTCCAGAGACGACAAAACCTTGATTCCCACTGGGTAAACTCCATGCTATCCTCAAAGTCTCATGGCAATTTTGTGGGTTTAACCTGTGTGATGATCAAATGGATTCCTCCTTGAAAGTAGAAAATCAGCTGCTGTCACTAGTACCAAAACGGCACGACAACAAGAGAGTATTTTTTGTTATCATTTCAACAAACAAGAATGGGCCTTTAACCCAAACGGGGCTTATTCTGAAGCATACAACTACCATAGAGCTACAATTTTTTACTATCTAAGTTATCATACCCAAAAAGAAACTCATCCTGATGGCAAATCTTAAAGAAACTGTAGCTAAAATTGATAGAAATCATGCAAGGCGTGTCCAAAGTAATTGAGTAATTCGAATCCAAGGTGTACTTGAATTATACATTCAATTTTACTAAAATAAGATCAATTTCACAGCTCAAATTGGTTGGTGGAAATACTGCAAATAAGTAGTGAAGAAGCAGATTCTGGTCGGCTTTAACAGAAGACAAGCGAAAGTAGGTTATCAAGGATTCAACACGAAAAAGGCTATTGATCTGAGCTACCAATTATCTGGAATAGAAAAGGGAGACTAGGATACATATCCTTTGCAACTGTTGAGTTTTTATCAACGCACGGATGGGTTTTGACCTAGTGGAAAAGCCTTGCTATCATCTAGAGAAGTCTGCAATTCTGGAGAGACAAGTGATAGGGTAAGGGCGATCAAAGGGATTGCAAAGGATAACCCAGGTAATTAAGATAATTAAAGTATTGACACGCCCCACCAATAACACATTACAGCATAAATAGTTATTTGTATGCCAGAGACTGAAAGTGATACTTTGTTGGACAAGTCTGAAAATTGCGAGACGAGCGAAGCGAGGCGAACAACAGACGAGTCCATCAAAGTAGTATTTCATTCGCACACAACATTTTATAGACGACGCATAATATACAAAACTTTTTCAATTACGCTGAGGAAAGAAAATGAATAATAGAGAATTATAAACATTTTATTTATCATTTTTTCTGGTGACACCATTTCATAAAGAGCTCGTATGGTTTTCTTATCTTGCACGAGATTTATCCGGCAACGGCCGCCACGCTTTCTTCGGTGAGATCAGGTGGCGTGTATTGGAATAACTCCTCATCGCTGATGTTTTCTTTTTTATCGTCAATCATTTTTATTTATTAATTTAGACAAAACTTCGGGTACAACAAATAATTTCAAAAAATTAAAAATTTAAGGTTTTGCAAAATCATCGAATTGTCAACATTGAAGTGGCTAAAGTCACATTTAAGAAAATTAAAGTTAGAGTATACTCCAGAGCATCCCGAAAGTGTTTTGCAGTACGGAACTGTCACTTCCACTACATGGAACACTCAAAACGCAGCTTTCGGTATGTAAATGAATAAAGAACGAAAAACTTTCAGATGGCATCGTCCAAAAAAGCATTTTTGCTCGGCAATTAAGTAAAAACTACTACATAAGAAAATTTATATGAAAACGAGATCATATATTTTCAACCATCATTCGTGCTAAACATGTGAAAGCGCTAGTATGCCGACATTATAAATTATTTTACAAATTAAATGGCGACGCAGTTATTAAATAGCGTCGGCATCGTACGTGTGGGCATTTCGTCTGTAATTTTTCGATTTCTGGAATCGAACATACTCCGAGATAAAAACTTATATAATTTAATAAAGTGCAAACTTTGACTACTACATTAATTGTTGTTCAGAGATGTATATGTATGAATATTCATAAAACTGTAAAAAATTTGATGTGAAATAATAATTTCTGCTTTTCTTTTTAAAGTGTACGTGTGGTACACCGTAGCCCGTTTACAAATACTCCGACGCCCATTTAGATAATAGAAGTAGATTTAGAGCCTTTTCGGCTTACATCACATGGCGGGGCCGTTGCAACTAATTTATGGATACGGCCCCTTTATGTGTCGTTGTCGTGGCCCCCTCTTAACAATGATCTTTTCTCTTCTCTCTCTTCTGTATTCTGGCTTTGGCGTATTTTACACGTTTTGTGATTCGCGAGACGAGATACGTTTTCTGCGTCAAATTTATAGGTTAGGAAAACGGTACGTTCTTTTTTCATTTTTTTGATGCCTTCTGTAGCATTCGAAATTTTGAAATCGAGTAAGTATTGGGAATTTAATTACAACGATATTGTTGTAAAACAAAAGTTCTATTCTAAAAATGATAAAAGTGTACACACAGAATTGTGAAGCAGAAGAAAGTTGATATTCGTACATGAATTTTCATTAGATTTTAGAATGATCACCCTGAACAACTTCGAATATATATAACACAACATAACATGCGAAGGATCAAATCCCAAGTATCTGTTAATTACGAGGATGTATTGATATCTAGTTAGCCTAGACCAGTTCTATGCATAAACAAAATATTGCGTTACCATAGCAACGAACAATAACTTATTAGAAGTGTTAGTGTCAGTAAAAGAAAAAAGATGTCCAACGAAATTGTGAAAATCGAAAAATTGGAGTATCGAGCCATCATCAAGTACCTGTATTTAAAAGGGTTAAAAGGTAAGCGGATTTACGAAGATATGCTTAATACCCTTGGTGATCAATATCCTTCGTATGCGACTGTGAAAAATTGGACTGCAAGCTTCCAAAGATGTGAATTTTCCATTGAAAATGATGGCCGATCGGGAAGGTCAGTTTCTGTGTCAGTCCCCGAAAATATCAATGCAATTCAGGACATGATTTTATCAGACCGTCGAATTGGGCTAAGCCGCATATCTGAAGCACTGAATATTTCATACAATCGCGTTTATCATATAGCTCACGTCAATTTGGACTTGAGAAAAATTGCTGCAATATGGGTTCCCGAATGTTTGAATGTTAACCAAAAGCGTGCAAGGGTAGAAGCATCGTGTTCGATCTGTGATCGATTTGAAAACGATTTAGACTTCTTAAACCGAATTGTTACTATGGATGAGACTCGGGAACATTTCTACAACCCAAAACAAAGCAACAATCGATGGAATGGCGACACTCTGATTCTTCAAGAAGTTTCGTGTCCAAAAATCTGCTGGAAAAGTTCTATATATATATATATATATATATATATATATATATATATATATATATATATATATATATATATATATATATATATATATATATTATATATATATAATACGCGAAAAGCTATCCAAAGGTGTTTTGTTTTTGCAGGACAACGCCCCTACACACAAATCTCATGTTGCCATGCAAAAAATTCATAATTTAGGGTTTGAATTACTAGAAGACCCCCTTATTCACCAGATTTGGCTCCGTCCGACTATCATCTCTTTCCTCAACTGAAAAAAGTTCAAAAGGTCGTAAATTTTCTTTCAATAAAGAGGTAATAAATGCTGTGGAAGTCTGGTTCGCAGAGCAAGAAGAAACATTTGTTTTGAAAGTCTAGAGACGTTGCAGATTCGCTGTAATAAATGTATCCAATTGAGAGGAGAATATGTTGAATAATAAAATAATTTGACATTGAAATTTTGTTTGATTCTATAGTAGGCTAAGAATTTTTCAATATATCCTCGTATACTAGAAATTAGGTTAGAAACCGAGCCCAATTTCTATATAGCGCTTGCTTCTCTTGTTGTCCGGATTTCAAGTGTTTGAAATAGCCATGTCGCGGCGCTGTGATCTAGAGATGGGCGTGGTTCACTGCCTTAAATAGACCGTGACTGTGAATATGGTAAAAATAAACATTTTGACATAAAGCTTATAACCTAAAATCGGCGAGTAGAGTTATAATATGCCCCGTGCTATAATTAAATTGTTTCGGGTTTCTCATATTCATTACAATTAGTTTGTAGTTGGATATTTTGTGAGGTTTGTTGGAATTGAATCAATACGTGTGTTCCTGCTTCCACAGCTATTTACATTCTTGGCTATCCAGTGTCTTTTGATGTATTTCCTGTCATCTTATTTAATGTTTTTCGTTTCCCTGCCATCTTTTCCTTACTCATTTTTGTAAGATCGCACTTCGTATACATTTCGTATTAATCGTTCTTCTCTTTTTCTCATGACATCTCCAAACCAATTTTTTTTGTCCTTTTTGTTTCAAATTGAAGTACCCATTTTCTCTTATGTTATATCTTATTCTGTTATTTTTTGTTTTTAGTTCTTCTATTAGTCTGTTCTCAATTATTGTCGCATATATCTTGTTGACTGTACTTAATCATGTGATTTCTCTATAACTGTCATATATTTTTGTCATTATGGTTTTTGTGACTATGTTATTTCTATTATTACCCGTTTTACCACAATTATCATTATCTAGTCTACGCGAAGTACCTGACCTGACTTAGAGATGGAAGTTGCTTGAAACTCACCACTGTATTAGAAGGTACACAATCTATACAGCATATGTTTCAAGTTTGAAGACACAACGTTGTTTAGTATTTCTTTGACAGATTCGGTAGTAGTCTCTGTGGTCGACCAAATGAGGTGACCTCCAGAAAATCCACAAAGCGGTACTGGATGATAGTCGACTGAAGTGATGCGCGTTGGATAATTTCCATTGACTATCTAGAAAAAGGGAAAACTATAAATGGCGAGTATTATGCGAACTTGTTTCAACGTTTGAGCGGAGAAATCAAGCAAAAAGGCCGCATTTGTCTAAGAAGTAAGTGTTGTTCCATCAAGACAATGCACCATCTCACAAATCCGTTATTGCAATGGCCGAAATGAATGAATCAAAGTTTGAATTGCTACCTCATGCACCCTATTCGCCAAATTTAGACCCCTCGGATTATTTGATGATCTCAGAAAATTTTGAGGAGCTTAATGATTCTTGTTATAAAAAGGGTATCAAACATCCCTGAGAAAAGTGTGGGAGGTAAAGGAGATTACGTTGAAAAATAAATCCATTTGTTTTCCAAAATGATTCTTTGTTGGGCCAGGTACTTCTGAGACGTTCCACGTATTCCTGGCACTTGGAATAAAATTAAATGATTCCTATTTTCTTTTTTAATGTGAATGAATTCACTATTTAGAAATTTTAAGCAATTAACACATTTTTTATAAATACCTGGCGAACATTTGTATCTAGTTTATGTTGCCAAACTCTTTTCACAAAACGACCATCATTTACCTACATTTTATTGGAACATTGTCTTCTATTCTCAATATTACAATGTAAGAACTTGTAAGTGCAGATTTTCCATGTTTTTTCTCAAACTAGCTCTAATTAATGTAAAGTTTTTCAATACGTGTCTCTTCTAAGGTTTTCAAAGTTTAATTTCCATTAATTTCCACTAAAACTTGCTGATATTTTCAGAATGGATGGAAACAAAATTTTCCTATACCACTGATCTTTGCTTGATACTTAACATTCGACAGAAAAATCACAATGTTTTCGTGAGCAAATTTTTTACTTTTCGAATATTAATTTCAAAAAGTTTAGGTAATTTTATACTTTCGCGGTCCCCTCGTTTTTTGGCTCAAAAAAATTATGGAAATAAAAAAGTGAGGTTAGATTTTTCGATTTTCTAGAGTCAAAAAACGAGGGGATCGTGATAGTATAACATTACCAAAATCAGTCAAAAATTGTAATTAAAATGATAATTTATTTGAAAATGTATTGTCGTCTAATAACAATTCTTTCAAAATGAGTTGTCACATGACTTCGACACCGTATTCTATATAGAGAAATTTCCTATAGAGTTGAACGTTTTTTTAAATAATGACCCTTTTCCATAATTTAGCCGTCCACTATATATTATAGACGTATCGCCTCATACTTCTTCTTCTGGGAGCATTTAAGATATTCGCGCTGTTGGCATCAGAAAGGAACGTTCCCGTGATTTGCGAGCACAGTATCGATGGCATCTCGCTAGCAGGAACGACAGCGTACGATCCCTGCCACTAAATACTTCACCGATCACCCATTGTGAACCGAAAGGACACAAATCTTTCTACGAATGTCGGTCGTGCCGTATCGCCCAAAAATGCCATAGAATCGTCGCTACTATCAACTTGGAATTCGCTTTTTGTCTTTTTTAACCTTCTATACAGGGACTCACTTCATTATTATATTATTAAAATCTACAAGTTCCAATTGGTGTTAATCCCACTAGAATTATGAGGATTCGCTCATTGAATCCAAAATGATGTCTGGATCAGTAAAGTACATATATTTTAGAGTTTTTTAAAGAGTGAAACATCTACTGAAAATAGCTTGGACTCCCGGAAAAATAACTTGTAACGTGTATCCGTAGCAACTTTACCTGAAAAATTTGTGAGTGTTATGGAGGACTTGTGTTTTAATCCCCCAAAAATTCCCGATCTTGCCCTTTGCGGTAGATATTTATTGACCCACGATTGGCGGTCATTGATTACCTTTTCGAACGGGATGTCTATGTTTATAATGCTATAAATTTGGTTCCTTGGTCTGTCACTCCTTTCTACTTTTATCAATCCTAGAATTCTAAGGTGTCCCATCAGATTTCCTGGCTTCAATTATTCTGTCTTGATTAGCCGATGGGCACCATTACATAGATATTCTCCTGGAATATATATTAACATTAACAAATTTTCAAATGTAAAGATGGAGACTAGCTAGATGGAGCTGGGACTGTTTCTGTAATAATATAGTAACCGCTTCTCGATATATGATTCATCATAAGTGCCAAAAACGCTTCTAGGGTTTTCCAATAAGGACTTGACAACTTTTTTTTTAAATAAAATGAAAACCATTTGAGATATTTCAAAAACTTTATTATCGGGTTGAAATACATTCAAAACATTTATGAAATGAGCTCGACTTAGCTCATATGGCCACCGCGGGCATGTTTGCAGCGGTTGATTCGTTGGACCCAATTTTCCTTAACTCGTAGCTCCAAAGAAAAAAATCTAGTTAAATTGCACGAAAGAGGCGGCCAATCAACTGGTCCATTTCTTGAGATAGCACGCTCATCAACCTTGTTCTTCAATAAATCGATTGTAACGTGTGGCTTGTGGCGCCGTCCTGCTGAAACCATATGCTGTCCAAGTCCATATATTCCAATTCGGGCCAAAAATAATCGATAATCATGGCGCGATAACGATCACCATTCACAATACGTGGCGACCACTATCGTCAATGAAAAATATAACGTCCTATGACGCCGCCGGCATGCAAACCGCACCAAACAGTTATCTTTTGTGGATCAAGTGGTTTTTCATTAAGCACATGTGGATTTTCTCCAGCTCAATACCGCATATTTTGTTTATTGATATACCCATTGAACTCATCATCTTGGCGCATCTTTACCAAAGCCCAATCAGAGAACGTACGTCGCTTCGAATGGTCCATCGGCTTCAATTCTTGAGTGAGCCTGATCTTGTATGGGTGTAAAGTAATATCCTTACGCGAAATTCGCCATAAAGTGGTCTTGGCGATGCCCAGCTCTTGAGAACGCCGTGGAATTGACTGATTAGGATCATTTGCTACGGACGTTTCAATGGCAGCGATATTTTTGGCACTTCGATCAACCCGTAGTCTCACTGGCCCAGCAACATCACACAACGAATATGTAGACACAAACTTGTTACTGCCTGTCTACTAGTTCGAGAATAACGACCGAATATTGGAGTTAACGCTCTTAAAGTAGCGGCCACCGACTTTTTTTCTGTAATAAATTTTTAAGATTTGCAGACGTTGTTCGTTCGTGTACTTCACCATAATGAAAAGGTTATGTCTACTGAATAAACTGACAGTTACAGCTCGATGTTAAGTGAATAGGTGCGTTCACAAACTACATTCAAAATTGTAAAGTCCCTATTGGAAAACCCCGTATAACAAACGGATATTAATTCGATTTTATTAAGAAAATTGTTAGAGCTGCAAAGAAATTGACTATGTAATATTTTCTTTATTACACCCTTTTTCTTTACGACCCTCGTAATCCATAAAACTTAGATCACTTCGCCCTTTAGACATTCTACGTCTTCTCTTCGATAAGTCGACGTTGGGGCTTCTACCCGTTCATCGGCCGTCCATCTTCCAAACGTCACATTTCCACGGGTGGCTACGACCGACCGTTGATAAGAGTGATCTGCAGATACAAAGGAAATTAAATTTATTTCTCTCTCGAGAATTAGTAACTTCAAGGGTAAATATTTATTTCTAATTCATGCAAATGTTCGCCGGGTTGCGTACAAGCCGAATTCGTCCGATTATAACCCTGGAGGTAATCATCATTTAGGATTGTTCTTGGGCCAGAAAAAAGTAAATGAATACGAGCTTTGTGAATAAATGGCACATTTTAATTGTGGGTGAAATAAGGGGTGAATTCGAAGAATTGATCTATTGAAAAGTAACAACATTAGTGTTGTTTCTTAATATCAAATCCACTGTTTTTCTAAGCGTCCTCCAGTCTAAGCAATGTATCATTTAGGATCAAATATGATTCTATCCTGTAGAAAACAAGTTTTTAATGATACCTAGTAGGAAAATATAGATATGAATTAATCGTATAGGCTAATTTCATTATTATCTCTATAAGAATTGCACGAAAAATAGTATCTCCACCAGATCACTTGGATCATGAATGAAATGAAGAAGCAATAAAATTTACTCAGCTATATTTCTGGATATCGCTAAAGAATTTGACACACTTTGATTTTGGATTTGAAAAAAATATTTTCTCTTAAAATGGCTGAAATACTACAGTCATATCTATACCAGGGACCTTTTAAAGTTAAAATGGAAACTGAGTACTTTGAGTTCAAACCAATAATTGCGGGGGTTTGACAAAATCACGTTCTTGGATCAGTACTATATCTCTTGAACACATCCAAGATTTTTTCTTCTTCTTTTTTATAATAGGTCTGTTTTCTGTTCCTTTTTCGATATTTTCCGTTACTCCAGCTATTTCTCGGCCGACCTCTGCTCCGTGTTCCAATTGGAGTTTATTCCTTGTTATTGTTAGCAGTCTATGTCTGGTACTCGACCTTATTTGTTGGTTCTTGGTCTAGTAGTGATTTTATCAAGATTCACTTGAAACTTTTCACTTCTGTGGTCTACAAGAGTTGTTTCTCTCCTTGTTTTTGATTTATAGATTACTATAGATAGTTTCTGTTTCTGGTTTTAGAAAATAAGTCTGAAGACATCCCATGACCTTATTTATTCTAGATATTTGTCATCTTTGAGCCCACAACGAGAAAACATAGTACTAGCCACAAATAGTGATGATAAAGGGATTTTAACGGTAATTCTGACACAAAATGAAGTATTATATTAAAAACAAATGCAAAAAATTTCATTTGAAATTTGAAAATTAGTATTGGTTCATAAGTGACCCATAAAGAAACAAATTCGTAATAATCCAACATGTTTTGAGAACGCTTTAGACGTTTGGGGATGTCTAGGAACATTTCAGGTATGTTCGAAACGAAGACTAACATAGAGATCACCAAATCATATTCGTAGAACTTGATGGTATTAAATTCTTACATCATCTAGTATTTAGACCAGACCTTGCTCTGTCAGATTACTATTTATTCAAATCCTGTCGAAATCATTGCGTGGGAAAAATTTGTTTCGAGAGGAGATTGAAAATACAGTGCGTCAACTTTTTGCATTTGAGCTCAAAGAATGGTTTTACCAAGGTATCAAAGAGCTTGCTGAATGTTGTTGAAACTATAAAATACGATGGGATATTGTGGTCTTATTATCATTTATGAATCTATAGAGGAATAAAACAGATCAACGAATTCAATAGAAAAGAAGGTTAGGTTAGCTAAAATTCTGTGGGAACAACTTTTGCAAAGCAGTATATTTTCTTGGTATGTTTTCGAC
Source organism: Diorhabda carinulata (assembly GCF_026250575.1). Lineage (NCBI taxonomy): Eukaryota > Metazoa > Arthropoda > Insecta > Coleoptera > Chrysomelidae > Diorhabda > Diorhabda carinulata. The sequence goes on from NC_079472.1 coordinate 19,172,980, forward strand.
CAGATTGCTCAATAATTTTGCGATTTCTGTCTATAGTTGCTGTAAAAATATTCTAAATTCGTGTATGATTTTTGGTCGAGAATTGTGATGGTCAATGGGTTTTTGTAACTGTACTCAAGCATCAGGAGATCTAGCTGGAAGAGGAAATTTTGGCTTTTTTTATTTCTAAAATCCTCACTGTTCAATGTGGTCACGCGTAATTATCAATAAAAATTCACTGTGGGCATTAAACTGTGATTATGTAACCCACCACCCTATATTCCTGTCTTGTCACGTTTCCATCTAATACAATCGATTCAGTATGGATAATGAAAGAAATTTCTACTCAAACTATAATTGAACCTCATCGAAAGAGAGGGACAGATTGTTGATACAAGAGCGTCAAGGATTTATCCATATTCTATCTCGTCTACTGCCCAAAAACAATCTATAACCAGATTTTTAAGTGAAGTTCGCGTTTATCTATTTAAACGCTAGTGTTGGTGTTTTAATGTCTCCGATATTTTTGTTTGCCGACGCGTAGGTGTTAATGGTTTAGAATAAATTTAACTAACTTTCTTTTCCGCTTGATTTGATAAATTTTCTATCAACTTCGAAAACGAAATGTGTGCACAATTAAAATGTATGTAGTTGCGTACTGACTACTTGATATTTTAGTTTGTATTGGTTTATATGGTATTATTTTTCATTTCTATTTTTAATTTCGTAGAAAATTTATTTTAGGGTATCACCGTACGAATTTCGTTTCGTTTGTCTTTTCTTACCTCATCCAATTCAGTATATATTGAACGAACAAATATTTATTGTTGTTAACAAAGTTTATTATGCGTATTTTCCGCATTTTTCACAACACCTATTTTATATATTATAATAATATTTACACCTGGTATATAAAACTGCGTACCGCAAGATAATATTATTATTTAGTAGTACTACATTTGATTTAGCGTACAATTGAACGTAAATTTTAAGATCTTTGACTATATGCCGAAACAAACTTCACTTCATTAATATTATCATAAATTGTTTGATTTTATGTTGTTTCATATAGAATACACATAATACACAAACAAAACGGTAATTTTTGAAAACACCTCGGCTACAGAAACCGTATTAAATGTTTATTAATACAATAAATTATAAGACACAGTTATAAATAATAATCGAAGTTTATTTAACACCTACAATACTTGAGGCGCATTGCCTTGAAATTATTATTAAAATAAGTCGTAAAAAAGGAAATAAAACTTGTTAATAATGGAATATTTTATATACATAACCTTCCAGTATACACATACAGTGTCCTAACGAAAATCCCCCATCCTATATAATTTTCCAAATATTCTAGCAAATATTGTTCAATCTGGACGATATCGATAATATGTAACGTGCCAGTCTCTTTTTGTCACTTGTCTGTAAAATACCTCGGCAACTAATTTCCAGTCTCGTGAAAAAAAGTATGATTTTAGTGCCTAGATAAATAAAATAGTTATTTATGTAATAAGTGAGTAAAATAATACTTTTTTTCACGAACAGGATGACAATTCCTACGATTGAAAAGTTACTTTAGTCACGAGTTATATACAAAAACTTTTCTACATCCATAGACTTGTAAAGATTCGACTAAACTGTTATCAATTTTTATTTGGATTTATTGCATTATTGGTAGGATAGTAGACATTTATAATGTTGCTTGAAGTCGAACTAGTTGTTCCCGTTAAAATTTTCATTGCAGAATCAATTTTGTTTTTTATTGAGTCGTCTACGTAGCCCTCCGCAACAGTGTTGGATTTCCATCCACCGTATTCTTTATTTTTTATAATTTTTGAAAAGGTATTGATACCTACAATTTGGGTTTTGCATTTTCCATTTCTATACAGCAAAAAGAAATGATCTCTTTTGGCATTTGTGGGTATTTGATTTTTTATATTTTTTATAAATGTTTACCAAATTTGATCTATTGTCAGATTTACCAATAACAGTAAATCGACGTTGAACATGAGTTTTTGTATTAGGTATTGTGATAATTAAAACATTTCTGGTATTATTAATATCGTTACACTTCATTTTATATAATTCTTCCCTTCGCAGATATCCTGCTATTCAGAATATTAAAGCAACCTGAAAGATGTTAAAATTTTTTGCAGTCATACCTTAAGCATGAGATAATGATTATCTGGAGCTGGCAACAGAAACCTAATTTCTTCACGAGCAGATGTTTTAGATTTTTTGGGTCTATCGCCAACTGATTCATTTTTCAAATATGCAATAAGTTTCGAGTACTTACTGATACGTCGTTATTTACCATTAGGGCGCCTTTCAGTATTGAATAAGTCGATCAAAGTGTTGAAGATTTCCACATTTTGGATTTAGTTGCAAAGTAAGCTAGAAACACTCTTTCTGTGAAGCTGATTATGACTTTTTTAGTACGCCACTCCATAAAAGAATTATATTCCTTCAAATACTGTTCCCTGGATTTCTCAGAGAAAAGATTCATAGACGCTGCAGTTGCTGATTCAACAACATCCTCTGGTGTGCCGTTTGAACTTTCTTCAATATTACACTCCTTTTAATTAGAAACAAAACGGATTTTCTTGAACGAATATCAATAAATAATTTGGGTAAAACAATTTTATAATTGCGTAAAAAATGACACATTACGGGACTCTTTTAACGCAAAAGCGTGAAAAAATGAACCGCTACAGTACTTTCTTTCATGCTTTTCGACCGATTCAGAAATTACATTCTTTATGAATGCAAATGAATTATATAAAGGAAAAAAAAATAAACGTGAATATTATAACGGACGTAGAAAATAATTATTGATACAATCTCTATATAAAATCGTCTACAATATTTGAAAAGTTTATCAATGGGTTACTTCATAAGTTTTGTACATAAAAATGTGATATTAAATAATACTTTCCTTCTGCTAGTATTTTTGGAACAAAATTTACCAGATTGAATTCCTCCGTTATTTAGTCCCTAAATATAATAATCGATATGTGAAGTGTCTGGAAATCTAGCAGTTTATTTTATGATTTCAGTTCACGTATACAGCTTTTAGAAGATATCAATCAATCGAATTTAATGAGCAAGAATACCATTATTCTCGAAAATACATCTAAAAGTATAGAAAGATCCTTTAACGAAAATTCCAAGTACATTCGTGAGTAGAAAATCTGTAGCTACCATTCTTGTTCTGAGTATCTCAAAGCAATAAGTCTTTGCTTTATGAGTGGTGTTGCTATTGAGTTATTTTTTATGATAAAAAAATATCAAATGAAAAGGAATCTCAAAAAATGAAAAAGGGTTATAATTAACAGTGAGGAAAACACAAGCTTTCATTTTTGTAAATTTGAAATTAACCTATCAATATTTAGTATTCTCTTCTATAGCTCTAATATTAGCTACCAGTCACTTTTTCATGGATCGAATGAGTTTCTTCACTCGATATTTTTCGATCGTATCCCATTCTTCAGTGGGTGATGTTTGAGGTCCGATTTCGTGACCAAAGCAGGATTTCTAGCTGGAACTTCTTCTCTTAAGTTCATAAATGATTGATAGGATTTGAGTAAAGGGCAGCGCGCTGACCAATCCATAGCGTCAATTTCAACATCCTGTAAATAATGACGTATGGAACCTGCAGTGTGTAGAAGGAGATTGATTCACCGTTAATCCCCCCGCTTCACAGCCAGCTTCAATGAAAAAAAACTAAAAATATCTGTTGGCTGACCATACACGTAAGTTAACGGATATCACAGTACCAGTTTTTAAATGTAACGATTGGGTGAAGTTTATAGCTAATTGTGAAAAAGAAGAGCCTATTCATCGTACAAAGAATAAATATGAATCAGTTACACAAACTAGAAAATCCATCTCCGTTTTAAAAAAATTAAGCACTAATGAAGGAAATTTCTTAATACCCAAAACTTTGTGTCCTATGCAATGAAAGCTACACTCACGAGTAAGTCAATCACAAAGATTTACCTTCGGAAGATTGGGAGGACAGAATCATAGAATATACAGGGTCCTTCACGACAAGCTGAATCGATATGTATATGGGAAAGTACTGGGACTAGTGTTCTGAAAATTTGCTTGCATGGGCTTTCCAAAATGCTCGTTTCAGGTAAAATGATTTCAGTTTTCTGAAACTTCCGGTTATAGCGGTAGTGGACCCAAACTTCGTTATTTTAAACAGAATGCTATGGTGTTTATTAAATTTTTTGGAATTTACGCGAAATTTTAAAATAACTTTATCATATGCCTGATGTCTACATTTTTTAATTATTTCACATTTTCGAAATTTTTGGACACATGTAGCCCTCCACTAAAAAATTATATTTCTATGTTTGAGTGAGTCAGGTCTAATATTTTTGGGATTTGCACAAATAACACTTACAGCTTTCAAAATCTGTGGAAACCTTGACAAAAATTTTTATAGAGTATTCAGAAAATGGTGCCGAACTTCGCTATCTTAAAACTTCGAAAACTTAATTTATTTAAATGGCAACCCCCATTTTTCTCTTTACTATTGGATTCTACACTTTAAATTATATATATTATCTATTAAATAATTCTTCATAAACGGGACATGATGAACAATTTTGCCCCACTTAAACGTCAAGCTGCTTTCAATGTTTGTTTGTTGAAATGTTAGCTTTTGTTCTTTTTTTTTTTGGTTTCATACAATCAACAATTGAAAACCATGGAGGTTTCAGTTTTTTCAATATTTTTTTTGAAGGTTTTCACAGATTTTAAAAGCTGTAAGTGTTAATTGTCCAAATTCGAAAAATATTAGACCTGACTCATTTAAACGAAGTTTTGGTATATATTGAGTCGTTTTAAAGAGGGTAAAAATATAAATGAAAAGCAATATTTTTATAACATGTATTTATTTGAGCTTTCATTGCGATCAAATACAACAAAATATTAAATAAAGTTAAATTTTTCAAAACATAAAAAGAGCTTCGCCATGAATACCAGCTAATTGCGTATACATTTTTTGTATTATTTAGTATATTATAATAATTATTATTGATAAATAGTCATTTAAAAACTTTGTTGGAAGATGAGATGTTTACGATATACGTATACTTAACATTTGTAGTATTTTTTTTTTCATTCTTTGAAAACGTACAATCAACTCAAATACTTAAGAAGAAGTCAAATTTTCACAACTACAATTTAGTACTTTCCGAAATGTGTGGTTATTATAACCGACAACTATCAAATTAAACAAAATATATAGAATAAACCACATCACTACATAAAAAATTTCATCTTATTATCAAATTTATTGTTGCCCCGGTTGAACTTCTAGAAGACGGTATTAAAAACAATCCTACGTCGTTACAATCACTGTATAAATATCGTTAAATTAGTGAAGTGAAAGTAATGATGTTAAGAGATTCAAATAATAGTTATAAATGGAATCCACCCCTTAATTAGAATGAATTCTTCATAATTCAGATAACTTTAAAATGTATATGTATCCATATTATTCCATTTTTAAAAGTTACTAAACGCTTCTTTAGTTATTTTTTGTGTGACCTTTACATGGTCACACAAATTTAATAAGGAACATTCTTATATGATTCCATCTTCCCTTCAGAATACTAGTGCGCAATGTCATCATCATCATATGCAGCCTATTCCTACGATTTTTCAAGTAGTGATCTCCTTTACATGTTTATGTATTGGTCCTTCATTTGAACCCGTAGGTTTGTCGGGCCCAAGTTGTTTATTTTAGCTTCTTTATATCATGGTCCCATCTTAGGTTAGATCTTTTCGTGGGTGTTTTGATGTTTCGTGGGTACCTTGTTGAATTTTTGTGATCTATCTAGTGCACAATGTCATCATCATCATATGCAGCCTATTCCTACGATTTCTCAAGTAGCGGCCTACTTTACATGTTTATGTATTGGTCCTTCATTTGAACCCGTGGGTTTGTCGAGCTAAAGTTGTTTCTGTTAGCTTCTTTATATCATGGTCCCATATTGGTACCTTGTTGGAATTTTTTTGGTCTATCTAGTGCACAATGTATTTGAATGAATACCGTTGCATATACAATAAGGATCTGTGAATAATTCTTTTAGCAAAAATACAAAAAAAGGTTGTGAAAGCGTTTAGTATTAACTTGACCAAACTGAGGAGAAACAGTGACAAAATACATATCAAGTCTCTTACAGAGGAAGGTGGACCTACTGCTTAATTCACAACGCGAATAAGAAAACACAGCGCAAGTCCGCGGAGCAGACGAAGACGTGGAGCATGTCTTATTTAATGTCCAAGATACGAGCTGCACACTTCTATCAGCAATGATTGGCTGCTTGGGCTGCTAGGACTGGTAGGAATAAAATATAAGAGTCGATACCAATTTCTTTATCTGTTAAAATGTTAATGTTAAAATGGCCGAGTAAAAATCGTATCTAATAATGAAAAATATTGTATCTAGTACTGACGATATTTTACAAGACAGAACTGAAACTAAAACGAGACCAAAATAAATTTTATGAAATCTCGTTAGATAGGAATAATCACGATTTTCCATGTTTAAACTTGAGCTATTAACAGAAATATAGAGAAATATGGCCCATGTACAGTAGAGGCATTAGTGTTCAGGCTTAAACGGGCGCTGCTGTCGAGATAAATGAGAGAGGCTTACTTGTCCAAAAACTCCCAAATCTTATGTTGGCAACACTAAAATGGAACGCAGTGTTCAATCACTGCACTACATGCAGTTCGTTCTAAATGGTATATCCTACTATTGGGGGACACATTACCTTGCTCTTTTTAATATGAACTTTCGAAAAGAGATCTGGTCAGGAAGGACGGGATTGCGCGACTATAGATATACATTGTTTCAAAAAAATCAATGAATTTCTGTTTTTATTATAACGAAAATGTTATTGCAGCTTAGAGCTCTTAAAATTGATTTTAAAAGGTGCCTCACGTTGGGCAACTTTGTCAATCGAACATGCTGATAACATTAATTTTGATAACCTGATAAGAGTTCACCGATATAGTTATTTTAAAAAAATGGTGATTTCATTATATCCTTTTGTCCCTTCTTACAAAATTTACCATGGTGATGATAATATTTTTTAACGCCATTACAAAGTAGAGATTCCAATGAACAAAAAGCCCTCCGACTTTTTAAAAAAAGCTGTTATTTCAATGCGAGAATTTTCAATTTCAAAATTTCCGTGGTTTTTAGAATTTTTGAAGTATAACACAAGCAGAAGAAGGTAATAATAATAATAATAAATATTTATAATAAAATTAATTACAGTTCTTTTGGGACATGAAAAGAAAAGTTTTCATTAAATTTAGTGAGATAAAAAAAATTTGTGAAAGATAAACATAATTAGGTGAAAAAAGTGTGAATATTATACAACTTTTTCCTTATGACTAGCAGTTTTTTAGAAAATCGAGGAGAACCGTTTTTACCCTTAAAAACTCACCCCCTTTCACTTTCCGACCTCAGATCATCGGTAAATTATTTTTTCTTTCGTTTTTATTCACATCTCTTCCATTTTCAATGAGTTTTCGTTCCAGTACTTGATGCAAAAAATTCGGGGATGATTAGAAGACGTGAAAATAATGCTGTGATTCTCATACGACCCCTCGTTTCTGAATTATAGGCATTTAAAGTTGTGAAATCAGAACTTATATTAAAGAATATTTTGAAAATATACATTCGAACATTGTAAATTTTTTAAGGAGAATTACGTATATCCATATAGTGTATTTGACAGGATTAATAATTCTACACTACTATCTGAAGGCCAGGGACGGCTCATGCCCAATGGTTAACAATCTGTAACTTTTACGAGGACAACCTGTACAATTTAAAAATAGTGAAAATGAGTTTCTCAATGGATTTTTAAACAAGAAATTTGTTTAACTCGTTTAACCAGCAAGACTCATTGGTTTTGTATATAAATAACGAGTTGATCATACATTTGTTGGACAAGTACTGTTAACTGATAAAGCTGGTTTCACACGAGACGGTTTTATTAATTTCCATAATTTACATTTATTGGTTGATGAAAATCCTCATGGTACAATTCAAGCAGAGAATCAATATCGATTTTGTGTTAATGTGTGGACAGGAATAGTGCGTAATTATTAATTATGTTTATATTTTTTGGATAATAACCAGAATGATCAACGATAGTTCATCCAAAAAGATTTCCCACTTATGTTATGTGATATTCCTCTAAACATTCGCAGAGCATGTAGTTCATGCACGATGGAGCCCCTCTCCGCTTCCTAAATGATGTAAAATATCATCGTAATAACATTCTTCCTAATAGATGGATTGATCAGGAAGGTCCATTTGTATGGCCACCACGTTCCCCTGAATTAAATACAATGGAAGATTTCCCATGTTTATAGTTCAATAACTCACTCCCGAATTTTTTTGCATTATGTCCTGTAACATCCGTTTAACATCAAGTTAAACCCAATAGAACTTGTATAGGCTCGATTAAATGAGGCAACAAGAAACAATATTACTTTCAAATTAAAAGGCATAAAAATACGTTTCATTGTGCCTGTGTCACAAAAGAATATATCGAACATGTAGCACTAAAATGAAATTTTCATTAAATTAACAGTCGAACCCGTATTTAGGCTGATAAATTAACTCCTATATAAAATGTGTCATTTAAATTTGGTTGTTTTGTCATTTTGACAGATAGATATAAAAGGTGCATCGTTTTCTATCACCGATAAAAACGAGTATTCAAGTATTTAGTTAAATATTGTTGATAATTGAAATTGAAACATTACAACATGAGTCGTTTTGGGGAAGTTTCGACTGAACAAATAACAAAAAATATAGAAAAAGTAACCCCGCAATCCACATAAAATACTAAATCGTCAATATGGAGACAATTTTTGGAGTTTTTTTAGGTACGAAATTACGAACCGTCAAAAATAATTTCGTTACAGAAATTAGCAGATATATTGAAGGATTGGGCCTACTATATGAAAAAGAGAAATGGAGAAGATTATGAAAAATATGCAGTTAAATCAATTTGGAATTCAACTGCGAAGATGATTCAAGAAAAATGTTTCGATAAATACCATATTAAATTTGATCCTTTTGCCGACTTAACTTTCAAAGAAGCTCGTGATACGAGAAATGGTAAACGGAAAGAATTACAAATTATTCCAGAGAGAAAAAAAGTAAGTTCTGTAGCATTGAACAAGAAAAATATAGTATAAATGACAAAATTGTGGAATACAGACAGAGACAGACAGACAGAGGTATTACAAAAAAAGATTCATTTATATAGCTTCTTATGACTTAGCTTGGAGGGAAGGTGAAGCTGCAAACTGTGAAATTAACCATTCTAAAGAAGAAAAAAAACAGGGTGGAACTTCAACAAGAAGATTTGAATACAATACAATATTTTCAAAACAAAACAAAAATTCTATAGGTTGGTACAAAAATATTTTACTGGGTATTAATACGTTTTCTACTTGGACCAAATATCCTGTGACTATAATTGAACTCGACATTACAAATAATGAAATTACCAATCATTCGAACCGTGCTAGTACAGTTTCCCAGTTAGCCAAAGCAGAAATAAGTAGATAACCAACAACTTATAAAGATAACGCAACACTCATCATCATCTCCTATTAAACCCTACCTCCAAATTGATCCTGAACATCTCGAAAATCTTATTAGTTCCTTGCGAGCCTCGAGTGAGAAAAATCAAATTGAATATTCTAAATATGTGAATACCAGAGACGAACATTTTTAAATCAGTACACTAAACCAAACAATTTATAATAATTGTGGTATTTGAATAATTTAATTGTATCAATATAGATAATTATTTATATTAGTTTTGTTCATTCATATATTCTATAATTACCAAAACATACTCGAGCTTCTTTTTTAAGAATAAATTTCTATTAAACTCGAAAAACTGACATTTGACAAAATCAGTCAGTTTTTCTCATAAAATTACTGATTGGCAAAATTATTTCGTTACAAAAAGAAATTTATTCGATAAAAAAAATCTCTTGCGTTTTTTACTGTTGATAAATTTTTATATTCCACTTTCCTGCCTATCGAAATTCATCATTTGATTTTTTATAATATTTTTTTTATGGAATAAAGTTGTTTATTCTATATACGTCATTTCTACTATAATATTTTTACATCTAAATGATTAGGGACTGGAATTACTCGTAATAAACCGTCTAATCAAAACCAAAAAACCATTTAGTACGTATTACAATTTTGACACTAGAAACATCACTATTTATATATATATATATATATAATATATTAAATAATTTGATTTTAAAGTTTTGATTCGACCTGACGGGTTTTCCCTAATAAGAGAAAAGTATACATTCTTACAATTATATATACACATATTTTTTTGTGACTTAAAATTCGTATAACAATCATAATCACTTGAGATTCTTGTAATTCCGCAATGAATATTACATTGTTTAAATACTAACTTCTACTTTTATTACTATTGGTTTGAATTTACGATATGATAACATCACAAAATGCCGCTTAGAGCGGTTATGCCTTCACTTTTACAAAATAGGGGAATGTTTTTATCATAAATGAACACTATTTACACATATTTACTAGATAACTGTTTAGCCAGCTCCGTATATTTGAGAAATTTCGAATGTGGACTTTCCTCGAATCCTCCTGGAGCTGGGGGACTTTTCGCTACAGTCGACCCGGTGGTTACGCTAGGAGGTAGCGCCGTGGTACTTTTTAAAGGGACACCGGTACTAGAGGAACTAGAGGGTTGAGAAGTCTTTAATGCAATGGGATCTGGGATGACGCCGTCTTTGACGAAGTGCATTTTCGATAAGTGATGTCGGTAAGCTCCTTTTGATATAAAAGGCGTATCACAAAATGCGCATTTCATAATCGAATCTGACGTCATAACAGCATCGTTACAAGCCCAACTAAAAGCTAAAATTGCACCTGGTGTTGTACCACTTACAGTTGTAGTACTGTTCGTATTAACCGTCGGATTCACGACCGTTGCTGAAGGATGATTTCTGTTGTTGGCGGGAGTTTCAGTCTTATCGCAAAGTTTTTGCAAAGCCGCTAGAGGATGACTAGATCCTCGTTTATTTCCTGTTTGATTCAATTCGTTAGTAGAACCAGTGCCTGATAGATTATCGAACATGGAGCTCAGTGCACCTAAGCTTCCGCCCGGTGTTTTTCTATCACCATTCGTACTTCTAGGCGTTCCCGATCTTTCGCTACTCGCAGGACTAGCCGTTGAATTTCTACAAGGACTATTAGGTTGTCCCGCTTCAGCTGGTTGACGAGGACTTGCGATAGGAGTTCTCCTTTTTTCATCTTCTTCTTTAGAAATATCTCCGTTACTATGATAACTATTGCGATCATCATCCTCGGTTTCATTCAGTTCTGATTTTACTTTTATTTCTGGAAACTTTTCTCCTCTTTCTGTTCTTTCCTCATCTTCGATTTCTTTTTTTATAATAACTTGTTCTTTGTCTGTTTCGTTAGATGTATTTTGTTTGTCTACAAACGGAGATCTTTCTCTTTTAATATCGGGAGTGGATCGTGGTGTACTAGTTATAGGAATTCCAGGAGGTTCCATTTTTCTTTCGGGAGTGAGTGAATCGACCCTACTACTCCCCCTCTCGGACATTGAACTCGATTCACTTCCACTCCTCTCTCTTCTGGCGTACATTTGATTTTGTTGTTGTTGGTGATAATTTCTAAGGAGGTTCATCGTTTGTGCGTCGACTAGTGGTTTCGTGTAGTCGACACTTTCGTCGATACCCAGTCGCTTAAGTATACTGCTACCCATTGGTGCTTGGGAAGGACCGTGCCCAGGGAAATTTGGATTTTGCCTCGACCGCGAATCGAAACTTTTCTCGATTAACTTTTCAATAGCGTTTAGCACCGAAGGCGATGAGACATTATTATTTTCAGTTGTTGGTACTTCTTTTGCATTGCTTTCGGTTACGGATGGAGATCTTTGTTGGGGAGATGGAGATTTATCTGAAGGAGTTTTGAGTTTTTCTCTGTTTGGACTCTCCGGAGGTAGAATATTATTGGACATTAAAGCGTTTTTTAAAAAATTCCTTTGGTTGTTAGTCATACCACCGACACATTGTCGAATGTGATCTACGAATTGAGAGGTTTCTATTTTATTGCCACATTTTTCACATGTAATCCTACCTGCACTGGCAGAATCTCTTAGTTTATCCAATATTCCACCACTATCTCCGTTTTTGAACTCGTGCTGTGCTCTTTCTAATTCTAACAATTTTCTAACCGGTAGAGATTTTTTACGTTTTTCTCTCGTTTGTCTCCTTCTCCCTCCGCTTTCTGTTATCGACCTCATTATATGTTCCTTATAATGTGAATTCTTCACCATGTGATTACTAAGCTCTTTTAAAGAGCTAAAAGCTTGATCACATACTTTACAAGTGAGAACGGCACTCACGTGACTACTAGTTGCACCTGGTGGAGGATTCCCACCTCCGCCAGAACTGCCTCCACCGCTACCCCCTTTTGGATCATCCGACGACCTCCAGGAAATAATTTGTTCTTGGGATATAATATTAGTATAGTGTTGAGTTTGTTGCATATGGCTTGTCATTTCCGCTAAAGATCTAAAGCTTTGTCCGCACCACATACATTTAAGTATCTGCCTAGTTTGTTCGGCACCTTTTCCCAACCACACATCTTGTCCTCGTACTAATTTTCTTGGAAGAGGCATTGTTTCTTTGATCAACATATTCAGATCTGATTGATTCGGTTTCATTGAATTGGTTGAGGAAGTACTAGTATTGGTATTGGAGGGAGAGGAAATAGGGGGTTGGGGAATGAGATTGGTTGATTGCATCGACGGGACGGGAACATTAACGCCGCAATGTTTAGCCTCTTTCATGTGCGTCGTCATTGCGGCTAAACTAGGAAAACTTTGTTTACACCAAACGCACTTGAGGACATCTTTGGCTTGTTCAGCACCTTTGTTCAACCAATGTGATTGCCAAGCGCTGTGTCGGTTATTGACTGAATTCACAGGCGCAGCGTTTGCTATTGTCCTAAAGAGATCTTCTCCTCCGAGCTTGCTCAATTCGCTCATTTTTTCCAGAGCTTTCGTTGCATCGCTTGGAGCCGAACTTATATGCTTCATTTTACCGTTCCAAAGTTCGGCTGTATTATTTTTAGGAGATAAACCGGCAGCTGCTACTGCTGCTGCGAAGTAAGGCATATGGGAAGCACCTAAAGTCGGTGGCCACTGTGGAAGGGTCGGCTTAAACTCCGCAGTTCTTGGTTTCCTTGACACCGGTTGAGTCATAGGTTCATCTGATGTACGCTTGCGACTACTAACGGACAAATCTAGAGGAGCTCCCGTTTCGCCTGGAAGTGGAGAGTTTGGTTTTCCGAAATTGGTATCAGAATCACAGTCACCGGTCTCACTTTTAATATGACTTCTCTTACTAAAGTCCAAAATTGCTTCTCCTGTAGGAGATTGCATCGGTTGATCGATTGGTGAATGATTGAAGCCTCCTGGAGGAGATGAGGAAGACGATATCAATGGAGAAATTGAAGATCTAGGGAAATTTGGTGGAAGCGGCGATGTCATCAATAGCCTATGAGATTGTTGTGCCACTGCAGCTGCTGCGTTCAGATAAGCGGCCATTGCAGCTGATTGTGGTGGTAAGAATCCGGCAGATGCTGGAATCGTTGGTGGTAGAGCTACTCCGATAGGACTTAAGGAAGTACCCAATGGTATACCACGAAGTAACGCAGCTCGTTCGGATATCATATCTGATTCTTCAGTTGGAGATGGAGGCTGAACTGGATAGTCTGTAGAATCTCTGGAGTTGGAACGAGGCGGTGAGTTTCTGAAACAAATGAAATATTTCATTAGTTATTTTCGAGCAAATGACGGACCACAAGCAAATATCGATTTCCTCTGTTTTTCGATGCTTAGACGTGTACAGTACTGTATTCATTAACTTATTTTTCAATTTTTTTTAATCATTTTATACAAGTTTTTTGTTAATATTATCATTTATCATGATAAATATATATATATTACCTGCACAAACTTGTATTCCCACTGGGAGATCGAGGACTATTGGGACTCAAAATATCTCCTGGAGGCGGCGACGAAACTTCATCTTCATTCTGAGCAGGAGAAGTTGCCGAAGTTGGAGTCATAGATTCCAATTCGTCTTCTCCTTCTATCTTTTCACCTTCTTCTGGAGATCCTTCTTCTCCTCCTTCCCCTGTAACAAAATAGAAACATTTAAAACTTGTGTACGCAACTATAAACAATAATGCAGTATTTGTGAAAATATTTCATATTTCATTACAAACTGAATGAATTTTTGAATGTCTGTAAATTTCTTCCAAAGAACTGAAAGAAGCCGTTATTAGAGTTTCCTATTATAATTAATTAATTTGGAAATTTATTGAAAATATTTAACAATTCCAGGTGAACATTTTTATAGCAGCAATCACTTAAATTCATCACTCATACCCTCAAGTGTTAACATAAGCAGTAACTAGTTTGAATCAGTTTGTGATTGCAGTATCTGTCGCGAAAGACAGATGTTGAGTAAGTTTTGCTTCAAGATGAATAAATATATAAATTTGTCTATGGTGATGATGTAGTAGCTTCGAAGACTTTCAACAAGTGGTATAAGGAATTTGAAAGTGCAAATAATTTAATTGAAGGTAGGAAGGGCAAATAAAATCAGTAAAACAGGTGATACATGTACTAGCAAATTTATGAAATTATTTACGAAAGATGAGACTTGAAAAATGCTTTCTTTTTCATTATGACAACGCGTCATTCCTCAATTCACTTTTAATTCGTAAGTTTTTGGTTAAAACTCTTATTTTATGTCCATATCCATCGTAAACACAAAGTTTAGCAAATAAACTTCCCAAAAGTGCTTTTATTCATTGATTCAAGTTTGAAATAAGTTATTTTATAGTGGTATTTTGGATGAGATTAAGTAAAATGTTATTCAAACCAGTTATTTTGTTTTTAATATATCAATGCATGGATTTTTCCAATCACCTCTCGTATTTTGAGAATAATGATCATCAATTGGAGATTCTCTATGAAATATAATCAAAATTCTGATTTTTCTTCAAGTAGACTTGATAAGTTTTCCAGATAAGATATTTTTGATACATCAAAAATGAAAAAAAAACATTATAGAAGTGTAAGTATGTGAGGTTGCTTGAAACTGATGATATTTTTAATACGTTCTCTATCAATAATTGAAAAATTATTTAAAAAAAAATAATTTCGATACTATCTGCTGTATATGTGCGAGTACATGGCTTGGAAAATATATTTAAAACAGAGTATAAAAAGCCATCAATTAAAACAGCGCAACACCTGGTATATTCGACAACGAACCCAACTAAAAACGTGATAGTTCAAGGCAAACAGCAGATGTCATTTCTTGAATGATTTAATGTCTTTTTGGTAATAAATAAATCGGTATTAATGTGGTATCTTTTGATTTACATCATATTTCATAAAAAGTCCTTGTAATTCTTGACGTGTGCAGATGTGTTAGTGATAATAACACGTTCCTCCCTTCTCCAAAATACTTTTGGAATAGTTACGAAGATTCCCGTTTCATGAATTGTGATTCTCTACAAATTTTATTATATTATTCTTCACATATTGGAATCACATTCATATTGAAAAATTTACGAATAAAAAAATACTTATATTTTAGAAGAATTTTCTCTCTAATCGACGACAAGATAATGAATAAAAAAATAGAGGAATTAAAACTAAAAATAATGAAGAAGTGTAGGCTATTGTCCACAGTTTCTAATCAATTCTTGTTTTTATATACATTTGTATGAAGAAAAATAAAGATAATCACCGTTCTTTGTTTGATCTACACACATTCACTTTTCTCTTATACCCGTAATCCTAAAACTTGAACTCATCACTCCATAAAATCTGTAGATTCATTGATCTGAGCTGTTTTCTGTAGAACCGTGAGTAGTCGATCCAGTTTACCCAATACAATAGGTTTATCTTTAGCGGTTACGGTATGATAGACGCATATTTTCTGTACTTTGTAGTCCACGGAATGTCGAGATATTTTTAATAGTACGATTATTTTTCCCCAGATTCTATACTATGAAGACTTGCGATTAATGCACAAGTTTCAATCAAATGTTTGTTAGTTTTCCCTCTTTTATCTGAATTTGCGAGAATGAAAACAATTCGTACCTATACGAACTTCACAAAAAGATACTTTTGTCCAAAAAGTATAAATCACAGCGTCTCATAAGTTTAATTGGGACTAAACTACAATCATATACACCAAATAAATAATTTACAGCTAAAGAATAGTAAATCAGCTGCCCAGTAATTATTTATACACATTATAGATACTGCTAGTTTTAGAGATATTGAAAAGTAAAAGTTATTGAACGAAAGAGACGTTTAGTATACTAACAAAAACAGAATTTTATTAACCAAGGAACAATCAGAACATCAACAGAAAAATACGTAAAAGAAAAAACTACGCTACTATATATTCTCGAGATGCAAATTTATATATCAATAACCATTAACCATATGCAAATAGAAATTCTGTCATTGATCTTAGAGATTTACATTATTCAAACGGTTCAAAGTTCTTATTATGACACAAAGATGACGCCACAAGTATACAAATGAGATTTTTGTTGATAACTAACCTTCAAATACCAAATTGTAGGATTTTTGAATCGATATGATGTTTGATGTATTTTTGATTTATTTTCAAAATATCTGTATCCAAAATTTGGGTCGTTTCGAAATTGTGACCGTTCATTAATTGATTAGCTTAATGAAAATGTGATTAATAGGATCCGATCACGATATAATGCCAGGATCTAATTGGTGAGGTACTTATACATTCTTTTCCAGTCCCTTTTGCTTGGCCATAACGTAATCCAATGGTAATATGTTTGTAGAATGGTTAACTTATTAGTATACAGCCCAGATTTTATATTTCCTTCAGTTGAGTTCACTTTAGTTCTTTAAAGTTTCCTTTTCTTTTCACTGATGTCATGTACGGTCCCAATTTTCATCATCTTTTCTTGGTTCGTTTTCTTCTCTGTTTATGTTCATTATTATGGTATATGATTACATAAATTGAATTTATAAATTTTATATTCGTTCATTTTTTTCTTTTTACCTTTTTATGTCTTTCACGAACTTGATATAGTTTTTGTATACCACCTTTCTATCTTTGGTAACATGTTCAATCTTCACTGCTAAACACTGATATCTTTTTAGCGGAATTTTTAATATTTTAATGTCTCTCTACTTTTTTCTTTCATTAATTCTTTTGTCATGTTGTGAAGTCTAATAATTGATTCCACTGGTTCATTTATTAGAATTAACAACTGTCTTTCTTTAAAAATGTTTAGAAGTGAAACAATTTTGATGTGTTTACAATGAAAATATATAATAATTTTGAAAATAGAATACTAACCTTTTTCAAAAAATTCGTGACTATTGAACAAAGCACTTAAGTATCTACAACAACCGACTTTTTCTCATTAAAGTTAATAAACTACTGATTTCTAAGGAAACTTCAGCACCTACTTGTTGTCTCCCCTTCCACTGATATTTATTTTACGGTCCTTTTAAGAGATTACTGAAGCAATATTCAGTTTACTTAGATAAGTATGTGCCTTAACAATCGTAAATATCATGAGCTGTAATCATAAATTTAAATCACTGTTTATAGGAGCTTCATCCAAAAAATAATAGTTAAAATACCAGAATAAGCAAATGCGTTAAAAGTGACCTGAAACAATTTTATAAAAGATTTCATTCCTTTTCCCTTTCATTTATATGTATTTTTTTCAGATATTTTCAAAAAAAATTGATTTTACACTTCTCTCTGAAACTGTGCTTTTTTGTCACAGGTTTTGGTTTTTCAACTCTTCCCACAAGTTTTCTACTTCACCAATTAGTCCTAATGTTTCTTCTTTCTTCTTCATGCGCTACTCATTCTACCCAAATTTTGTTGTTTTTTTATTTCCTTCTTTTTGCTTTATCACTCTCTTTATTAGGCTTTCTGATTTTTTTTGGGTACCCTCAACATTTTAAACATTTTCAACAAGTTTGCTTTTTAATGGTTCCTTCTCTATAAATACCTCAATTATTATCATGTCCATCATCATTAGTTATCTTAAAGGTTTTCAAAAAATACATCACTTCGTCTTAAAGACTACAGCCAAGTATTCTTGTGATTTAATTGAGTATATCCATCCAATAGCAAGGGTTAAAGTTACCCTCGAAAATTAATAAATATAACTGATAGTAGACGCTAGTGTTTATTGTAGGAGCCCTTCGAATAATCTAGAACGGTGCGAGAACTCAAGGGGTCTACCCCTGCTGAATGTTCCCTTACGAAGTTTAGGCCTGAATGATAAGAAACAAACTGTGACCAATTCATAACCGAAAGACCAAATTTTTCTTTAAAAAACAGTATAGATCATTAATCAAGACCAAAATCTAGAACAACAGCTACTGTTCATAAATTATAAACAAACTCACCAAACAATAAAGAGGACAAAGTTGTACGGTACTTTAGAATTTTTAGGTGTATCAAGGAAACTAATAAGAATGCTGAAACTGAATCTGGATAGAACCGAGATCAAAGTGTTGTCTGGAGGAAGGCTGTAAGAAAGTGTTCAAGGAAACACAACTCTGAAGTAGGGGAAACCCTTATCCACTTTACTTTTTATAGTCACATTGGAAGTAATCATGAAGAAAGACGCAAAGGTTTAATCCATTACCGGAAGCATCAAATTTTAACATATGGAGTCGTTATACTAGACAGATCCAGGTGATAATTAGAAGAAGTTTATGGTATATTGGAAAAGGAATCAAAAAAATTTGACCTTATGCTGAATGGCCAATATAAAAAAAAATAAAGACGGAAAACGAGAAGTATCATTTTGAAAAAGTTGATAGATAAAAATACTACAAATAAAGAAGGAGATTATAAAATCAGGATATAAATAGGAACAAAAGGAATATACACGTCCTAGATAAATCCGTAGAAAATATTTTGGTACGGTTACCAAGCACCTTTTGAATAATAATGAATACCATTTCGCCTAATGAAGCGTGGAACGTTTTGTTTCACTGACTGTGGTATTCCGTGAATTGAAAATATTAGAAAGTTATACAAGGAACACGAGTTTTTAAATCACATTTATTACAAGAAGTTGACATAAGATAGATAAGGAAACAGAGGAAAAATTATACTGTGCTCAGCATGAATATCTCCAAAGGTTCCAAAAACAGTTTTTGATTTTTAAAGCATCGCTGTTGGCGTTACACAATCGACGCAAAATATATGACAATATTAGCATATTAAGGTCACCTTGGCACTACAAACTAGATAATTGGGCGCGGGGAGGAATGTAGTGACATATCGTCGAAGGAAAAATAGTCGTATTGGTTTCTTCTTTTGTTTGTAATATCAATATTTTTGTTTTTAATGGATCCAATAATCCTGATGTTTAAATTAAGTATATAAGGAGGTTATTTACGAGACATTTAGGAGTTGTTATAGTTAGACGTCTACTGTAAGGCATTCACGTCAAGCATATATCAGTACTATAATTCTAAATACAACTAAAAGGTCTACAAAAACTTCCCCTTAACAAAAGGGCGCACTATTAAAACTCGTCTTACAGAGATTTCAACCCTTAATATAGAAAGTACGTCTGTAATATTATGTCCGAAACTATGTGACCATCTAATGGATCAATTAAATTCAATTGAATACATCTGGTATCACCAAAAAATAAAGTATATGATCTGAACATGGCTCACCAATTTTTAATACAATTACTATTAGTGAAAAATACGAAGTTAGTAGAGAAAAAATGATTAAAACAAGAGATTCATATATTATATTGTTTCCAGCAATTCACCAAGCTAAATCGCACCTCTCCTCAAATAGTGTCACAACTCAAAAAATTAGATAATCTCTCCTATTGTATTATTAGTGCTGGAAAACTTGGAAATCTTATCTCATATTATGTCAAGTAAATAGTTTCCATTGCGGTAACTTTGTCAGTTTTTTGAGTTATAACCCCAAAAATGAAAATGAAAATTAGAATAAATTTCAAACGCTTATTACTCGATAGTTTGTTTTTTGACACTATTTGAGCGGAGTTGAGATATCATTAATTGTCTTCAATGAATAACGCCGTATAATCAATCATGTTTTTGAAAGTTTTGTGTGTAATTGAATAACAAATTAGTAGATATACTCTGTCGACGGCAATATAATTCCGTCGCAACAAGTCTACCTGTAATTGTTGTCAAGAAACGTGTACATACATTATAGGTATCTACACGTACTCCGAACATCTAGTCTCGTCAGCGGGCACGGCCAGCAAGCACAGCGTTAGAATATTCTCAGCAAAGAGAACAAGTAGAGAGAAAAGAGAAGGCGGAGTATATCCATTCGGATCTAACCAATGAGTTGGCTATACGACTCAGCACATGTAGATACAACGGCTTACTGAAACTAATTACGTTGATTTATGTTGCTATTGTTCATTGTTGAACCGTGTTTGGACAGCGTATTCACGGCAGATATATACGTGAGCACGCCTCCCCGATGGACGACGACGATCTTCACTGAAGAACTGCGACGTTGCCGATTTAAATGTACACTGTACCGCCTTTTTTCTCAAAAACTTCGATCTTCACATTTAAGATTCAGCAGTACGCGATTATTGTGAAATTTCGATAAATTATATATACCAGGGGTGATCAAAAAAAGGTCAAAAGTCGATTAAGGAAAGAAACAGATGATAAAGAAAAGAGGCACAACATTTTGACATCATTTTCAAGTTTATTTAGATATTCATGAAATGCAGTACAATCTTATTTAACCAGTAATTTGGGCGTATGTTTCCACATCATTATTTTAATTGGGAAATAAGAGATAGTTTGTAGGTGCTAAATCTGTACTATAGAAAGGATGTCTCTACAACGCAATTATTTCCGCGCTGGTAATTATAGTTTTTTAGCCACCAGGATATTATCTTGGTTCAAGGAACAATTGGTACCAGAACTCCATTCAAACAGCGTAATTGTGTTAGATGAGGCCTCATCAAGATCAAGAAAAATCCATCAAATATACATACAGGAGTTTCTACTTGAACAAGATTTATATTTGGAGCATTATACAGGGCAAGCACCTCATAGAGGTTTTAGAAACAAAAATAATTACTAATAATTGTACTATAGACAAAGAAGAATGGTCACACTGTTTTAAGAAAGATTACAATACAAAAACTCATCCTCCGTTGTGGGACTGGTAATGAAGAAATGTTAAGAAAGAAAGAAAGAAAGGGATAATTCATCAAATTTTTCTTTCTCGGGTTTTCCAATCAAACTATGTTTTTTGTTACTTTGTAATAATACATTTCGTAATCTTGTAATAAGTACGATGATGAATTATAGTCCATTCGATTAGCAGGCGAAGCAATTTACCTGATTAATAATTATAACAAAAAGCTTCACAACGTAATTCCTAAAATAAATGTAGGCGGTAATGCTGAGGTGTCTCTAAATATATATTTTTCAATTATTACAAAGATTACTTCTAATTTAGTAATGATAGAAATATTTTCTTACATGTCCTACTCTAGGTTAGAAAAAAAAAAATACTAAAAATTTAGCAAAAACCAAATACGAACTATCCTGACTAGAATTTTTTCCTTATTCCCTTGAAACATCATAATGATCTTACCAGGTTAAAACAAGGTTAACTTTATTAGGGAAAACCTGACGAGGTCCACGCTAGGAGCGGATCAGGATAACCCTATTTAAAATAAATTTATTTTCCATCAAGTTTTCCCGATCATGTCCATATAAGAACCGCTCAGGATTACCTTATTGAGCTTCGACTTTTGGTGATGAAGCTGGTTTTCGGACTTCAATAAACAATACCAAAATAACTGTTGTACCAGAAAATATCGATGCTTTTTGTAAGATGGCCATGTGATATAACATTGACATTTGGCTGTTAGAAAGATTTGTTTGCGTTTGGATAGCGCCTAATTTAACAATTGCTCGTGTCGAATAGTGCAAAGAAATGCTGAAAAAATTCAATTTTGGTGCTCCGAAATACGTCTATAAGATCGTAACCAGTAATGAATCATGGACCTATGCATATGAACCCGAAACTAGACAAGAATCGACTGTATGGGTCTTTCAAGTCAAATCCAACAAATTTTGTTCGGGTACGAAGCACTTCGAGCAAATAATCGCTTGTTTTTTCGAAATAACTAGACATGTCGAAACCGTTTCATTAGAGTCATGTAGATCGGGCAATTCTGAATGATATACCAGCATTTGTTTACCACAAATGCTTAAATGTATCAAGGAAACCAATCGTAGAAGACAAATTATTTTCAACCACGACAACGAATTCTCACACTTCAAATATAAACGTTTTTGAACCGTCAAAACATCGAATTGATGGGTACAGTTCTTGTTTGGCACTCAATGCTTTCTTTTGTTTTGCTACACCTGAAGAAGCGGTTGATGTTTTCCAATCACATATTTTGGAGGTACCTCAATCGGAAAAGAAAAAATAGTTCGACAATTGATTCAAACGCAAGCAAAAGTATATTGATCTTTATGGAGAATATTTTGGAAAACAATCGTATCCTATTATAAATATTTGTTTTTATTTGTCTATTTCAAAACTTAAGCAGCCACCCTCGTAAACTAATGTACTACAAAATTTCAAACACTTCGTCTCAACAGCAACAATATCTGAGTTATGCCTGTTTTCCGGAACATAATACACACCTTACTAAATACTAACTGTTCCTCGGGAATTAGTAGTACCTACTTAGGCATCATCACCATTTTATACTAATATTGAGTCACTGAATATTTTGATGTCGATAGCTATGATTTAAGAAGAGTAAATTAATTTTTATCGCCTTCACTCAAATTAAATTGGTGCACTCGCTAAAATGAACGTTTAAAATTATGTATTTGTTAGAAAACTTATTTTTCTATAACAATTTATTGTATACTTGTTTAGAAATGAGACACATACTAACTAGCTTTCACAACAGAAATAGCGCATTCGTCTTCTACTCCCATAAATTCCTCATACGCCGAGTAAAGATATCGGCGACCTAAGGCTTATCTGCTCGTAGTAGGCAACCCAAACCTGTCAACATGTTGCACGAAATTCCAATTAATAAAATCAGCCTTCTTCGATCTCTGTACGGTCTATCTCCACTTTGAACTTTTTGAAAACAAGAAGAATACGAAGCACGCTTATACAGAAGCGCATTCTACTACACAAAAACAAATTCTTACATACTTGTGAACATGAAACGTGCTTCGATGGTTTTTACCAGGAAATCATATTTGTAAAATGTTTCAAGAATTATTTCAATATTTAGTTGTCATATTTTCCATCAAGGATAATTATTCGTTTTAATAATATATATAATATAATAGGAAATTGGGAATTAGAAAAAAAAAATACAGTTTATCTCGATTCCTTCCACACAACAACAAACTAACTGCCCTTGTATACAAATTAAAAATCTAATATGCCCTTTCGTCTAAAAAGGATAACACTAATTGATCCAGGACCTCTGTCTAGGATTCCGGTATACGTGAGTAGCCTTAAGTTCGCGTCAGACAAGGCTAATTGATAATTAAAATGCGCAGGGGTCAGCACATGCCAATCATTTGGAACTGCGAGAGGAAAGCTAGTCACCGCAGACAATGTTGCCACGTGTTAGATGTATTTATACATTGTGATCATATTTTGTACCCCTTTATTATTATTCGTCTGTCAAAATATAATTAATAATTTGCATATGGCTACACAAATTAATTTGTGATTATTATTAATAATGATAAGGTAAAATAATGAGAAATGTGATATACCACACGTAATTATTGAAATTATTAGGAATACGAGATAAAACTAAGAATGTTTTGTAACAGATTTTTGTACATCAAAGATTTGATAAGATATTTGGGATCATGAATAGTTTATTGAGGTTGTAAATGGCTGTTTTATACAGTTCAGTTCTACAAGTCTTCTAGACCCTTATCTTCAATCTTCTGCACTTCCTTCGGTCCTTATCTACTTCCATTCATTCAATACTTCCTACCTCATCTATATCTTGTTTGACTTCTTGTAACCATTCCGTCTTTTTTTCCTCATTATTACTTCAACACCATTCTCACTATTCTCTGCTGTAGCAATCTGAAAATGTATCCTAATTTCAGTACCATACAGGGTCGAAATTAAGTTCTGACCGTGGCATTAGTCACCAGCATATACAATGCACTTTGTTATCACTATTTCTGATATAATATTAAATAGATTAGTACAGAAAATTTTTGATAACCAGTTTTCGAATACCAAAATGTCAATAGCATATTTCGGCATAATGGCATCATAAGTCGTCCTGAGGTTGTAAGGTGCTGTATTATCCTGCCGAATACTTTTATTGAATAAGGAATTTCTTCATAGTTTTAAAAACTTAAAACTAAATCATTTTCTCTTTATTTCGATGATCCTGATAAAGCAACCTGGACAAGAACAAGCAGTAAAGTCTGGAAAGCATATTAGAATTTTACTTTAATATTAATATAAAAAAATTCCTTGGTATAAATTAGCTGAAGATCTTTGCAAGTCGTTTTGCTCGACTTTTGCATTGGTACATCTAATAATTTTAACAACGATGTTTGTAAATCTATAGGCTAGAAGTAGACAGAAATATTAGATGTAGACTAAAGCCATCTCCATTACTCTTTAATTTGTACTCTGAAGAAATATTCAATGGAGGTATCCTTGTAAACTTTTTAAACAGCTAGGCTATCCTAAATATACTCTATGAATGACCAGCTCTTTTGAAAGGTACATATGGTCATAGACTGACTTGTTATAGATTGCCAGAATTATGGACTAAATCTCAACATAAATAAAATTAAATATCCACCATAATATGGTATAATAATAAATTATGGTTATTAACGAACAAATAGACCAAGTAGAAAATTATCCAGCTTCATTACAATTAAAGTTTCTTCAATAATAGCATGGAGATTGATTTTATTAGGCATTCAATATGATTTTATTATATTTTACTCAGAGAAAACAAAATAGGGCGTCATACTAACGATGAAAATAATATTTAAGCTCAATCGCTACACAACTGCCCTCATTTGTAACAAATTTCTCAACCTATCACGTTATTTTTGTTGATTTGGCAACGGATGCATGATACACCGCCAACGAGAACGAAGAAGTTTCACGTAGTGATCGGTGGCGCCTTTGCGATTCCACGGCGGCAATTACCGGACCTCCTCTATTGCATTTTAATCTAAAAATTATCGTTGCAACGTTTCTATACACTTCTGGTACGTGACCCTACGGGAAGGCATTAGTTGATGGATAGTTGATGGCGGCTATTGAATTGTCTTCGTATGAATACGAATGAATCTCCGTTATGACAAGAACAATCAAGCGATTAACTGGAGATATTATATTGAAATTGATGGAGAATAATGTACAAAAAATTTTATGTTAGTTCCTGCTTATATTAAAACAATAAAAATATGGTTGTTAATGATTGTGAACAAATATCGTGCAAAAACTCCAGCATCAGACAATTGATACTAATATAAAACTAACCTAGCGAAGATAAAAGATCAAACCGTAATCATACGAGGACCATTTTTTTCTTCAACCTCCGATCGCACCGTGCAGACGCTACGCGGGTAGAAGAAAGCGGGCATGCGCTGTAGGCGACTGCGAAGCTCTCGCACTACACACTACATCATTGTTGACATTCAGGCGTCAGTTGGCGTTGTGCTACAGCCACGTAAACATTTCCGCCATTATAGATGCTTCCGCCAAATGTGAATTGCGAAGTGTTTGCGTGGTCTACAGGCTGAAGACCATAGCGCTGCAGAAATCCATCGGAGAATAAGCCGTGTGTATAGGGAAAGCTTCCTGACTGATGGTGTCGAAAGTTTAAATATGGCCGTAATTATGTGCATAATGAAGGGGGCCAATGACGCAAATCTGTCGTTTCAGATGACCTGGTTCAACGAATTGACAGAATGGTTGAAGAAAACCGCAGATTCACCATAACTGCTTTGTCTAAGGAATTTTCAGAAGTTTCAAGTCCTGTTTTAAACTCTATTGATATTGAACAGCGGCAATTTTCTTTGAGGAGGGTATTAAAAAGCTTGTCCACAGATATGACAAATGTCTCAATCTCTTCGGTGATTATGTCGAAAAGTAACCATAAGTGTACCAATCTTTTGGTAACAATATTATTGTTTTATATGAACTTGTCTTTTATTTAAAGCCTATCGAAGGTTGATAAATAATGGCCCCCGTATATTCAGAAAACAGAGGATTACACCCAAAGTCACCTATCGAAAGACTATGAGTAGTTAGATAACATTAAAGACGATGTCTTGTTAATAGCAACAAACAATATTTCAAATAAACCATCTAAAAACCTACATCGATGACAAGAAACCACTGTCATTACTGCCCTCTTGGTTATTAAACGACCAAGCAAATAAAATCATACCACTAATTATGCATAAACAAGTATAATCTGTAGGTACAAGAAAAAATGTAGGACGATTACAGTTAGACATTAGGGTGTGGATGTGGGGTCAAAAAATCCGTACAAACTGTTTCTTTTAATCTAATTATTTGCCTTTACACATTTTATATAAGTGAAAGAGCACCCACTCGGCTGCTTTTCTAATTTTGGTTTTTTATTGTTGCATTGAATTATGAAATATTGGATCTGGCGTTTGATCGGAATTCTCTTTTTATATTCTTTATATGTAATTGCTTCCCAACCTTTAGAATATACGTTTCGATTCAAATTTGACCAAAAAGGCTTCGACCTCAGTTGAGGCATTACAGAAACATTCCTAGACAAGAATATTCAACTCTGCAAAAGCTCCCAAAACGTTCTGGAGCCTCAGAGCTCAACATAAGTCGATGTTGGCCATACCAACTAAACCCAACCTAGTCCCAAGATATAAAATAACATAGAAGATTGATTTTACAATTATCAACTTGATCCAGTGAATGGAAAGCAAATCAAAATATTTTTATATCAGACAAAAAATAAGAAATAAAACAAAGAATGGAGATAATCGTATTTATTACCTCAAAAATTGATCAAGTCAAGAAACGAATCTCGGCACAACTTTGAATAATGGTAATTCAAGGATCAACATTATCAGAAACGTGAAAAAATAATTCAATCGATGAGTGTCTTGCCAAGACCCTCATATCTTTATAGTACCTGGTACATAAGAAATAATGATAGTAATGATAATTCATGAAAGTGGATGGTCAGCAAGTACTTCAACAATTCATATCACGAGATCTGAATAGCCTGCTTACAGTCCAGATTTGAATCCGAACTAATAAAAGAAAGACGAATTTGCGAAACGTTTATATCGATAAGAGCCACCTCCAGAACTTTTTCTACAATCTCCCTATCAAGTAAAGTAACTTCCATCAGAATTCTCATTCTATCACGAAAATTGGTGAGTTGACGTCATTGTTAAAAGTAGAAGTTGTTTTTATGAAGGTCAAAATGAAACCAAAACCCTTTTTTGTTAAAATAAAACACAAATTAGAATATTCATCTAAGAAAACATATAAAAACTCATAAGAAGTAAAAACTTCAACTTTTCTCAATTTGTTTTTTTTTGTTTCATGTATTTTATACAAATTCTCGGTTTAAATGAACGTCTGTTGGCGAAATGGACGCGATTATCTGTCCACGTACGACACCAATCACCCATATCATCATTCAACTAAACGAAGTACACCCTAAAAGATTAGATAGTACAAACTCCACGTTATAGTATAACACTCCGCGGCAATTCCACAGACCCATTACTGACACTCCCGATGCCCCGGGTCCGACTAGCCCGACTCCTATAACATTGTTACACGATGCCAGCACGAATTTACTGCCCCATTTGGCTTTGTCCACGCTGCCGGAGGGGTATTCAACGTTTCTGATAAAACTTCCAACGACAGCAAAGCACGTTAAGGCACAAAACATACCCTACAATTCCCGTTTTCAGGAATTTACTGTCCCAAATGCCGGCGTAGTCCTTTAATGTTGCCTCTGATACGACGTAACATGCACTATTGAGCTATTTGATGGTTATTATTCGTCTAAAAATACTGAAACTCGTCGGATACAAAAGTTGGTTTGTGAGAGACGTGGCGATTCAGTTTTTGTTTCGTGTAACAGATTTTTTTCGGTTCTGACAAAAGGAAATTACGCAAAAAATAATCTATATAATAAAATGACGAAAAAGGAGTTTTGAAACGGATTGTTCAACAAAAATTAAAAGAAAGAATTAAATTGCTCTATAACAAATACAAAAAAAAAAAAAATAAGGAACACTGGTAAAGCAGAAAGCTTTAAATGGAGGGTACGCATGAAATAGAATTTGAATGGATCTAAAATCTAGAGAAAATACCAAATGGACTAGATATAACAAAGAAATTGAAAAACAAAACTGCTTTATAAAACATACATATTGTCATAGTTTCTGAGAAGTGGGGTAAATTACATTTTTCATGTTTGTAACCAAACTGCGCAAAAAATTTAGCGCATCTTTCTAGATAGAAACCGTTAACTATACTAAACAATAATACGATACCGTCCTATGTTCTTAACCCTTAGATTAACCCTACACTTTAAATAAAAGCATTGAACTGTCACCCTGTCATTTCCTGTTATTATTGGAATGTCATCTAAGAGAGGATAGAGTTTTACTCTGACGAAAGCTTGGATTAGATCAACAAAGCATAGGCTTATTATAATCTATGGCTTTTTCTATAATATTTCTCAATATAATAATGCGTATATATCTGCAGCCTTGTTGATCTTCATGTGTTGATATAATTGTTTCGTCATGGTGCTAAGAAGACATGTACCTCGGTAATTACTTGTGACTTTCTTCTTTCCTTTCTTATGAATAGTAATAGTAATGATAGTTTTGCACTCACTGGATGTTATCCCTAAACACATCGTAAAGTTCAAAAATGCTGTCAGCTCCTTTCTCAGTGAGTTGCATCCATAATTAATCATTTCGTTGCGGATGGATGTATACCTATTAAACTCCTATGCTAACTCTTAATTTGCATCAAAGACTAAACATTCTTCAAAGTTGACCTACATTTCCGTGTAGAAATGTAAAATTTAACAATTTCCTATGTATCGGTCTATAATTCTAAAGATTAACTGCAGCCATGTTAATAAGGCTATGAGAAAAAAATATTAAACAATATCACCGTTCGCCCTGTAAAAATAGTATGAATACATGTAAGTCACCTTGTATATACATGGCTATATTTCCATTCGCGTCAACAATGATCGTAAAACTTAACCAACTGTTACTGATCCATCAAATCCGTGACATTTTACCCAAGAATATTCCGTAGTTTAAAAACACAAAACGCGTATATTTCAAGAGAAATATTAATCACCCACAGCTGCACCAAACCTTAAAGCTATCACTATTTGCACTCAACCTTTCATACATAAATCCATCAAAAGATAATTTAGAGCCGGCCGTGTCTGTCTGTCCATTATATCAGTCAAGTTTTCGGGACATCACTTTGTCACTAATCCTCGATTTCGATGTGTCATTTGGATGAATATATTCAGAGGGTACATCGAACTCACGTCAACTCATGCCAATCGACGTCGTTCTACCATCAAAATGAGCGTCAAACGTCAATTAATATGTGAATTTCTTTATATATTAATAACTCTATACAACGAATGAATATTAAAGAGTCAGTTTATATGTATTGGCATTAGAATAAATATTTATAAGACCATTATATAGAAACAGAAATATTTTGCAATGTTGAGGCGAAAAATAAGAATAAAAGAGATGGAGGATTATAAAGGTACAAAGATTACAATGGACAGAACATATAGTTTAGTCAACAAGTTCATAAACGCGAAAAACAGAGATAAAAGTCCTAAATAATTGTTTGTATGCTTAAGCCGCAAAATACTTTTTTAACGTACTGAAAGAACAGTTATCGCCGAGACCGCTTGCGGCCGATGCAAGATAATCTTGAGGTCGTTAAAAAGTTTCGCGGCCATGGCATACACACTATTTTTCGTGCAATCGTTAAAATTATTGAAGCAGATAGATGTAAATAAATATATTATTGTTTTAAAATTAATAGCAGTTCAATTTACTTAACAACGTGTGCTATGGAAATGAATATGTTTCAATATATACAAAATATTTTGACAGTTTACCAAATCCTTAAACATACACGGGTCACTTTTTTCGGAGAAGTTATGATATGTCAATTCTTAAACGTCACAGTTGATGGAAATCCACGACAGTAGCGGAAGGACCAATACTGAGGCTGATATGTCAATTCTTAAACGTCGCGGTGGATGGAAGTCCATGACACTAGCGGAAGGTTATATAGAAGACTCTATCGAAAATAAGAAGCAACTCAATTTCTGGCGATATAGTAGGCAATAACCATTATTCAGACACACTAAATGTAGTTGCTTCAACTTCTGGAGTAAATATTAGTAATAATACAAACTGTACAATTAATGTTTCTATTTATTCTAAATAATATAAGTACTTATGTATTTGTTGGTATTCAATAAAAAATAATCCTTGTCTTTGTAGTATTTTGAAAATGTCAAATGTGGGAGTGATATTCAAATTTGAAAGTGACGTTTGGTTTCGCGGCCGTTACTCATAGCAACGGCCGCGAAATTAAATTACGCGGACTGTGGTAAAAACTCGAAATACTGACTTCGCGTGCAATTGCACGAAAAGCATTTTTGTGCAGATAAAACATGGACATAAAACATCACATAAAATAAAATCTGCTTAACATACACTCTTGACAACAATGGAGATATCTCTTCAAAAGTGTTTACTTTAAACGGGGTATACCAAAAACAATATTATTGCGATTCAATAGCGTTAGTTGTGACAGATGAGGAGTAAACAGAGCTCCAAACAGAACAAACGTATTTGTCTGAAATAAAAAATGCTCTGAGCTCTTTTAAATCTTTCAAATACCAGATCCAACTTTATCCGGGTGGTTAGAAATTTCCTCTCTTGAGTGTACTACAACACTTGTTTCCAAATCTTCAGTTTTAGTGCATAGATTTTCAAACAAATTAGATATTACAAGATTCACTTTACGACATGCCTGTTTGATATTTTTCAGTTGATCCAAGATCTCAGGAAAGTCAGTTATTCTTTAGATCGAAGTCTCAACATCAAATTATGTCATGTCCATTGTCCAGCAGGCATCTTCTTGAGGTAGAACAGATCTGGGAATCAGTTTCATGGTTGTCCCAAATTGTTTTGTGGACTTTTTTGATATTTTTGTCAGTCAGTCAGGCGTTCGAAACACGAAATTCTTTTTTATTAATTTTTCCACATAAAAAAACCGCTTCGATCAAAAAGCTATAACTCAAAAATAGTAGCTGTCAAAGTTAGGGTTGATTGAAAATCATATTTAATACTAGTAGCGCTATCTATGTGTCAGCGTACAAACTTAATACATGTGTGACAAACATTATATCAAAAATAAGCCGATTTAAGTTCTTACTCTAGTCCAAAGTCATTTCGCTTAGGCCCAATGCCACCTTGAAGCTGAAATTTTGAAATAATTCCTAATTATAAATTCATTCATATCATTGTACGATTGATTTGAGGAAATTTTAAGAAAATACTAACAATAACCATGATGAATAATGAGGAGAAAACAAAGCATAAACAAAGGAAAACCCCAGAAAAATATGGAAATATTAGATACTAATATCATAAATGAGATTTGGACCCTCAGTGTAAAACAAGATAGAAATAAGAAGAAGAAATATCTATCTCAATAATTGGATCAAAATACGATTCTATAGCCATAATCCACAAGTCTTGATGAGTGAATAACATTACGTAGAAGATGATGATGAGATGATGCTCATACCAAAAAATGTACTAGAATTGGAATTGTATTTAAACGAGGTTCTTTATTCACTTTTAGAAAAACATAATTGACTGTTATCACAAATTGACGTTTATTTAAAATGTGTTATAGCGATATCACATAAGAAAAACATCGAATCAACAATAATGGACGGATAACAAATTATTGTACGCGACCAAGTTACCTGCCATCAATCCATCCACATATTAAACCATCAAACTAAAACAACCCAGAACTCAACAACCAGTTATTTGTCATAGGCCAGTAGTAGAAAGTTTTATAAATTCATAAACTGCGAATGACTAATTTTCACCTATTTTTAGTTTATTTGGGCTTTTTCTTATTTAATACTAATACTAATAGTTTTCCATATTGAAATCTGTTTGAAATACTATGTGACTATATACTATAACGATACTCTAAAGCTTTTGACGTCATTTTTAGAGGTTGTAAGCTTTTTGTAGACCCTAGGAAACATTTTGCAATAGTTGATTTCTTTCAGATACCCCTTCAGAGGTTTTGAAGTTTTCCAGTCTTTCGCACTTTTTATAAGTTACTTTAAAAAATTTAGCTTCTCTCTGATGGATTTTGAGACATTCCATATTGTTTTTAATACCGTTGGAAAAATTATCAAGTACTTTTATGTGGTATTCCAAGTACTGAGGTACCTTTCCCGGTGCGCTATTTATTAGGTACTCTGAGACACTCTTAGATATTTTATATATATTTTAAAATATTTTCAATTGTACTGAGTAGTTTTAGACATTTTAAAAGATTTTCTAAGTATTCTAAAATTTTCAGGTCTTGCTACACGTTGGAAGAGATTTTGGAGTCGGGGAGAAGCGTTGAGGTCGCAATATTTTTCAAATACTATATTTTTTTAACATACTTTGAAAGCTTTTGTGATTGTTTGAGATACTTATGAGGAAACATGGAACTTTTCGAGGCATTTTATGAGTTTTGAAGCTTGTTGAGTAATTTCGTAATGTTTATATACAGTGTGGAATGTTTTAAGTCCTATTAAAGATATTTTTTCAATTATATCGACATATTATGAAGAGATTTTATGTAATAAGATATGTATTAGGATATTTTGGGACATCTTTAGATGTCGCACATCATATTCGGTGCTAAATGTCACGTTACATGTCTTAAAATGATTAGTCCACTGGTTCCCAAACTTTTTTGTTCCATAGACCACTTTCAAAATTTTGCTGGATCCTGCAGCTACATTACTACCAATTTCCAAATCTCGAAGAAAATTGAAGATTAGAACTATCTATGGAAACTTGTGTTTTTTTTTAATCTTCTATTCATTTGAGACATTTTATATGTAAAATATTATTTATACGTTCAAAATACTGGCCTAAATAATCAGACAAGAGGTAAAAGTCCTCTTGGGTTAGTCAAGTACGAAGATGATTGATACGAAGTGATCGTGAAACAAACTCGATGATTGATTAAATTGTTTTTAATTATCTAGAGGGAATAATTGCAATGGACCCGACACAAAGAGATATCTCATGATTGAAAGGGGCTTCACTTGTCAAGATGAAAACGACAAGAGAGATATTTATACATAGACATTAGCGTCCTGATGAATTATACCTTGAAAAAATTGTTCATTTTTAACGTTTAGAATAATTAAATTATCAAAAAAACAGGTTGCAATACTTTGTAGATGACTTATAATACCCAGTGAACCAAAATTTAAGTATTTCAAAATTAAATAAGTAAGTAAATTGACACAATGTAACGAAAAAATTGGTTTTGTAAACTTGTTTTTCTCGCATAACTAATATTTATGAATTTTAGCTCAATCTAAATCTGAACCGATATTTTTGCAAGAATTGAGAGCCATATTTCTGAAAAAAGAAATTGTAAACGTCTTCATCAATTCGTAATTCACAATAAGAAAAGAACATTCTAGAAAACATATCGTGAAACAAGTAAATGTCTCATAAGTTAAAAGTTTAGAGTCAATAAAAGATTATTTAGAAATACAGGGTGTTCCGGGAAATAGTTTTGCACGAAACCGAGATAAACCGTTTTTTATCTTTAAAAAACTCACTTCCACTGCCCGACCTTAGATCGTCTGTAAATTATTTTTTCTTCCATTTCTATTATAATCTATTCCATTTCGGGTTTTCGTCCTACTATTATTTTTTTTTGCCATTTTTAAAGAGTAGATGACGTGAAAATATTCGTAATGCTGTGACATAAAATAAATTTTCTCATACGACCGATATAGGCCTTTGAAGTTGCGAAATCACAACTTATTTTTAAGTATGTGATCCCACTACTAGCGTACGCAAAATGCATCAGATGCAGTTGATGCTGATCCCACTACTAGCGTATGCAAAATGCATCAGATGCAGTTGATGCTGATCCCACTACTAGCGTTCATAAAATGTCACTACAATTTAACGTATCAAAGAAAACTATTCATAGGATTCTCCAGGAGCATCCCCAATGACATCCAGAAAGTGAATGCCATGGAAGTAGAGGATTATCCAGCAAGACTGGCCTACGTTCGTTGAATTCCAGATAAACAACGAGGTTGATAATACATTCGCTGAAAATGTGTAGAATTATTTAATCTATCAAACACACTACGTGTACATACGTAATCAAAATTCATGTCACAGTCAGCTACTCATTTCCAAATTTTTGCATGAAGTCCCGTAACACCCTGTATAACTATATATTTTGTATTATTTTCAATATCGTTGATTTCTTCTATAAGGTTTTCGAGTGATACTTTTTGACGCTAAAGGAATTTGACTATATGAAAAAATCCATTTAGTCAGAATTTATTTTCAAATAATCGAAGAATGTAAGTTATCTCGAGATTTCGAAACAAAAACAAGTAACCCAACATCGAACTCACTATCTGATGGTTCTTAATGAGTGTGATACTCCATAAGAGAGTAAAAAAATACGGTCGCTTCAGATCCGATCTTTGCAAATTTATAGAATCGGTGCTAACGTTGCTAACCAACAACTATGTGTGTAACTGCCCTTAAACATGAACAATTTTTCGATAACATCAGCGGGTATGGCGTTTTAGAATATCGACAATGAAAATTTTGATGAGATTTCAATTTTTGCGTTGGATACAAGTTTAGGAATTTATTAATTGCATTAAGAAAAATTGAAGATATTTGGAACTGAAAAAATAGATTAACCTATGATCTTTCCAAGAGAGATATATACAGGTGGCTCCGAATCTAGGATAGGTAAGAAACTGACAAATAATTGGAGTTTGTCAAAAAAAGAAAATTAAAATTCAAGCTAAGGACATAAAATATAATTCAATCAGATACAAGTCTATCCTTTTTTCTTAGGAATCTTCTAGACGAAGAAGAAGCTTCTAGAAATTCGGATATTAGCTGTGAGATCATTAAAGTGAAGTAAGTTCATTTCTGTAGCTTAGACTTTTTTTACGATACAACCAAACTGTGTAGTCAAAAGGATTAAGATCGCATGACAAAGAAGGTGAATGAACATCTTCTATCAAAGTGTAGTGGAATTCCATTTCCAGGCAGATCATGATAACCCATTAATTCCTTTTACCAAAAGCTGCTGTACAAACATGAACAGTTTGTTGTGAAGGTGATATACTTTTGATTTGTAGATTCTCTTCCTACCAGTCTTGGTATTATAGAAATTGGGACATAAATTGTCGACTAAATATTGCGTCGTTCGTAAAAAGTATATTTAAAAAAAATGGAATCAAGGCTGTTTTTTCCTGTATAATCTGACAAAAATTATCTATATTATCTATCTATATCGTCTGGTTAAAACTCTTGGACTTTTTTGTAATGATGAGGATGTAGCTATAAGTATAATCCAAGTAGTTGAAGAAGACCCAGTTATCTGTTTTATCATATTCCTTATGTTAATAGTTGGATCTTGGCCAACAAATTAATGGTTCTTGTTGTTCTTGGCCTTTTTTTGTATCACATTCCCAGGTTCTCGACAACGTCATTCAAACTAGAAAATAAAGGACGTTAGAAGGAAGATGGAGTTGAAAATTATATGAAAGAACAGTGATATCCACACAAAAGGAAATATTTTGTAGAATCAAGTTAAATAAGAAACTGCGCAAGAAAAAATCAACAAGAAACACTATAATCAGACATCTATTTCCTATAAATTACAGCCTTGCTAAGCTGGAGAAGGTCTCTCATATTATGTATTTGGTATTCAAAAATCGAATAAAACTTTACCTATCAGCAATAAAAACGGAAGCAAATGTCCAATGACACGATTAAAGCCGACAGGGTTATAAAAATATAATAGTAGAAATGGAAACGGCAACGTGTTCCCAAAGCGACACTTACGATGTTCGAGATATAACGTGTAGTAAACATCGTTCAATATTTGTCTAAATGGGTCCCTTAGCCCCAGAAAGCAAAATATCACGTGAAATACGGGGTGATTCGTACCGAGGAATATCACTTCAAAAACGATACCAAAGAAATATTATTAACAAATAAAAGTAAAATATTATTTCATAAAAATAATCGTATCTAAGGAACCCGAAAATGCAGCTGTCTACATATGTTAATATACTATGTTTTGTGAAATATACGGCGTCAAAGAGATGTCGAGAATCAAGATCTTAGAATAATGGAATATTAACAGAAAATAATTTATCAACATTGACATTCCATGTGTTGCATCGGTCTGATGAGACGCATTAATATCGAAACTACTCAGCGGTAATACAGCCTCTCCTTGCAATTGCAAAACATTTGGAATATCGATATCAACAAAAAAGGGTTACGTTCTTCGAAGGAGATGTAGCTGATCCTCATTTTCTCTTTTTAATAAAAGTCATTTATGACAATT
The DNA here is from genome assembly GCF_026250575.1 of Diorhabda carinulata. Taxonomy (NCBI): domain Eukaryota; kingdom Metazoa; phylum Arthropoda; class Insecta; order Coleoptera; family Chrysomelidae; genus Diorhabda; species Diorhabda carinulata. The sequence goes on from NC_079472.1 coordinate 19,209,955, forward strand.
GAGTTTTCAAAGGTATCTTTCACTGTGTATTTTCCTTGGTTTTTCATATTTTCTCTCAATGACATCCATTTTTATTGCTTATTTTACCACAACAGTTTGCAGTGTAAAAATTTGGTACGTTTTTCAAAAATCGAAAATTCTAGTGTTGCAATCTCTCAATAATAATTTTATAATATGCAATTATTTCCTTTTCATCTTCGTCTTTGGTACACGCATCAATATTAACAATGTTGATATAGCGGTTATTTCCATTTAATATCATGGTACAAACTAGGAAAGTACTAGAAAGCCAGTTGTCAAGGATTTGGTGATTTTCGATGGGCTTCATTTCCTAATTGTTTCTAAAATCCTACTATACATTTCTATTAGGGATTTTTCAAATTTATTCTGCTAGTTATTTCAATCCACCAATTGTTTATTTACCTTGGAAATTGCAAGTGCCCACCGTTTTTGATTACTTTTCCTATTCGGTGTTTTGTTGCATGTAGTAATTCGTAAGTCATTTTTTCCCCATTCCATTCAAATTCTTCTGTTCGGACTAAAATTTCGATTGGTCTTGGTGTTTTACACCAGCGCCATGATTTATCACAAACTATTGTGTTAAATCGTTATTGAAGAAAACAAAACTGTCTACTTTAAAACTAAATATTTCTATATTTGTTCTATTTTCTTTTTATTACCCTTTCGTTAGTTGAAGTTTCTCTCTTAATTTTTATATTCATGTAATTCTGATTTCAAGCACTCCTGTATATTTCTAAAGAATTTATACAATACTACGTTTTTCTACTTCGTTTTTGTTTTCTATTACTTTTTTCATATTTCTTAGATCATCTCTTATATAGCTTCTTCATACCAACATTCTCTTTCTTCTTGACCATTTCAGTTTAATCTGTTTATTGATAAGTTTTGTTGTTCTTTAATTTCGAGTATTTCTTTTTACATTTTCTTGTAGGTCCGCTACAATATGATCCAATTTACGTCCATACTTTTCTTTTAAATCATCGTTGAAAGTTTTCACTTTAACAAAGAGAAGTAGGTTAGGCATAGTTAAATATTTTATTATTGCCTTGTCCAGTTCAACATCAAATATTTCTAAACTAAGAATATAATGAAACGGAAGATTCATCATTTTCCTTCAACCCACACTTAGTACTGTTATATAACTATAGTCCAAGAAGTAGTTTTTCTTTTCAAATGAAGATATTTGAAGATTCACCCTGTAAGACAATTTCGTAGCGCCGGCATGTGTATTTGCTCTGCCTCGGTCGAAACTAAACATGTGACGTATGACAAGATAGATGGACGGTTTCGTGATAACGTATAATTACAATAAATCAAAGGTAAGTGGACAGGTGGGACAGCCGTCGTCAAACGAGGAAAGTATTATTTGTCTATGTATACGTTACACATAAGGTGTGGGTTGTTGTCCTATCTAATGGTCCTTTATTCTCTTTTTCTACTTTCTATCACACACATATTTTCAAAAATAAACGATCATATATTAAAAATATATGAATGTATAATTTGAATTTAATACATAGTTTTCAATATAAATATAAAAACAAAATAATTGTTATGGTATTTATAATTTTATCTTTATCACTCAAAACAATCAATATATCTTTCGAAAAACCTGCACAAAATACTTCACAGATTTAACTTTTGATTTTATATGCAAATTCTAACATATTCATGAATTTTAATGTCGTAGATTCATTTATTTCGACTTAGTAAAATGCTGAGAAAAACTGTGTTAATTTTAATTAATGCTTGGCCACTTTTGCGGTTGTAATGGATTATAGGATGCGTAAAAACTTTTGACCTGTAGTGTATATGCCGTAAAAATATGTAATCTCAAATATCAGGTTTTTTGAAAAAAAATTATACAATGTATACAGTTTTGAAATATTATTTTTTCAAATTTGACAGATTTTTTATATTGAATAATACTATTTTAGATATAATGTCACCATTCATAGAATCGATTTTGAAATTAAATAAGTACGTTACTACGGGGATAGCAATTTAAATTTCATTCTATTTTCAATAAAATATTACGATAAACTTTTTGATCCAACCACGTATGGTTAAATGTTATTAACTCGTTAATAAGTCTCAAACGACAAGAAGATGAAACAAACCATATCAAGCAAAATGCATTCGACAAATCAACAAAATTAAAGAAATATACGAAAAAATTGGTTGATGTTGATAAAGATTTAAAAATTCTAGAGTGACTAGCACCTGCCAGTCGTACGTCTCTGAAGCAGTAAATGTCCGTGATCGGATGCACAACAATTATTTAGTAGAGACACCATTAGTAGACGTTGTGTAACAACTACTGCCAACAGGACGAATAATTTTAACACTTGTCAAGATTTGAAGACGATTTATATGAAACACTGTTAAACGCATCTCCTGTATCTAAACCTATATTTAGAACGCTTCGAGAAATGTAACTTAAATCAAAAATACGTATAGACTTTATTCAAAATACGGAGATTGATTGGATAATTTTATTTATTATCATTTAAGATTCGTGTTTATAGTTTTTTCAATAAAAATAATTAACTAGAAAAGAGAGTAAGCAAAGAAAGTTAATACGCAATAAAATCGCTTGGTGAGAATGCCACTGATGAACGAATAAACTGAAAAATCCGATGGTGCGACATCAGGCTAGTATTGTGGTTCCTCTTGTACAGTTGCGTTTACCTTTTGTGTTGACAATCGCCAGATACTTTTCGATTAAATGAAGACTTGTTAATCCGATCCAATTATTCACAATAAAGATCTGCATTAACAGTTGTCCAGACATTCCGCGTATATACTACTAAATCATAGAAACATCTTTTAGTGATGTAAAACCGGCTTAGCAGTATAACGTGGTGAATCATCTGTAGACAGCCACCACCTTTTTCGTTTTGGAACATCATATAGGACTCAGATTTTAGGTATTGTTGTTGAATATCTGAATTGCATCTTTCGCGGCTAATTTCCATTTTGGCAGAAACTTTTGGCTGCTTTTAAACGTTCACTATCAACACTTCACTCAATCAATTTCTTAATTGCCGCTGGTTTTGCAATGATAAACGTCAATGTTTACAAAAGCGATGGTGCCACAACTGATTAAGGACACCTATTGTTTGATTGTAAAAACTTGAAGGGAATCATCGTATTAATGAAAAAAAGAAATACATGAACAAAAAGATGTATTAGAAGATGCGTAGTGAGGACTTAAATCGACGTAGCGAAATTCATCAGTGTGGCCGGTTTTTTCGACAGCCTTATCACGGGAACCGGATGTTTTTAGAGTGAAAGGGGCACGTGACTGGTATCTAACGTTTTCTTTGTTCATAGTATTTACATTTCAGTCATTAAGATGGAGCTGTGGACGCTAGACCAACGCTTGTACGCGTATGACAGTTTTGTGCGAAATGACGAATCCGTAACTGTTGTTCAACGAGATTTCCGCCGTCAGCTTAATATCCATCGATATTGCGATGGATAAACAACCTTCGAACAAGTGGAACAATATTGAAGAAAAAACCACCGGGTCCCCAACGAACTGCTAGCACTCCGGAGAACATTGAACGAGTAAGGGAAGCGACGAAGCCCATTTTCATCTGAATGACTTCGTCAACAAACAAAATTGCCGATATTGGGCAGAAAGAAACCCACATCAACTTCACCAGAGACCAGTTCATAGCCCAAAGGAGACTGTCTGGTGTGCAGTAAGAAATATTGGTCTTGTTGGACTATAATTTTTCGTAAGTGCGTAAGTAACAAATTCTATGATTTAACAAGTGTTTCTGTAGCAATAAAACATTTTTAAAGTAAATATTCATTTTTTTATTATTTTATTATTATATTATTTTAAAAACATCTGGTTCCCATGAATGACCCTGTATAATTATATAAACTTAAAATTAAAAGGAATCCTCGTAGGTTCTTCCGAACACCTTGTTATTGGTGCTTCAGTTGTGGAAGGACGATTCAACGTATAATAGCGTAGCATAAATACAAGGAAAAGAAACAAATTTTTATTCTAATGATTACAAACTATTGTCTGTTATTTTGTAACAGGTATTTTGATGCGGTGCTAATTACATTATTTACACATAGATATGAGTTGATGCCGATACTCTTTTCAAGTCTGAGGATAAGAATAAATCACGTTCAATAATAAACAACAAGCAAACACTTAATATTTATTAGTCATAAATGTTTGGCAATAAAATACGGCAAAGTATAGAGAAAATAAAGTTAAACGGCTACCGCTCTAACAATTCCTGTGCACTTTTATGGCCTTCATTGACTAACCTATTTATAATATAATCTTTTTTGTTAAATGCCGTCGCCGCTGATGTATTTACATATTGACACTGCCGAGCAATACCGAACACTTCGCCTACTTTGAAGTATTTTACGACCTTTTCCATTTGTTTAAAGATTTCGAATTTTTCTAACGAGTTGTTAAGTTGTAAATTATTTTCATTTATTACTAGGGTTTAAATGGATAGATAATGTCTTAGAATTATGCCTAATTGTGACTTTGACTGCCGTTAAGCACGTTTGATGTTGTTTGACTTGTTATAGATAAAAGTTACTTAATTAGTAGTTCAAATAAGATTATTCACATTATCAAAGTTCAAATTAGAACGATTGTGACGATAGCAGAAAAGAAATAAACGATTTCAGTAATGGAAAAGTTGATGATTTTGTATGTTAAACAATGAGACTAAATGATAATATAGTAATTAATCTCAGATGACCTAATCGTAATTTAATGTTTCGCAACGTGGGGCTCCCGCCTCACAGGGGGGCAATTTGATTCTTAAAGGGGGCGATTCGAAAATTGAGTCGACACGAGTTAAATTCTTTCTTTCCGTATCATTTACATGCAATGCTTGATTTCGGTACCAAACTAAATTATTAGGTATAATCTGGTTCGACGAGACCAAAATATCAACTGGATGTTTGGTGTCGTCAAGTAAACTTCTCTGGGGGAAACCTCGGACTTTCCACAGCTTACAGTTAGTGTTAAATTGAAATAAGTGACAGTAAAAACTTTTGCAAAAGCTCCTTTTTTCAATCTTAAATTAAGGAACAGATAAAATACTTGTCGATGTAAAAGCGAAGATTTTGTTTTCACTACCTTTATTGAGTTCACAAAAATGTGAAGTGACTCATTCCGCGTTACTTATTATTGTAAATCATTTTTCTGATATGTCAGATGGATCGGATGTATAGTATTATAGGATTACGAAATGATGATACAATTTACTTTATTTAACATAAAATAAGGGACGGTATGGCTTTTAGAAGAAACAGAAATCAAATAGTTAAATTAAACAAAATGTACAATAAAACCTTTACTAACGTTTCCATCAACATATTTAGCTGCATGAGGATTAAACTGTGGTAAAAAAAGATATAACACAACGAAAAAGTTAAGACTGAACCATAAGGATAGAAATAGAGAAGAATATGTTTTGAAAATTTACTCACTACGTACAGTGCTTCGTTAGCAATTACCCAGTGATTTCTTCTTAAAATCTATTTGAATTGGAGTTTCTTTAGTAAGAAATCAAAATTTTTATGTGAGTTATATAGAGAGGCATAGGAATTTTAGAAAAGCTAAAGTGAGATAAGGTACAAGGTTGGAAAACACTTATTTAAGTGGAAATGGGCACTAACCAACGACATACAACTTAAGAGAAATCTTTTTGATAATAGATGTCGTAACTTGTATAAAATTATATCGTTCCAATATTCCGAACCTGCTCTGGAAAGATACTGTTATTGTATGTCTTTTAAGTATATGTCATTCAATTGAAGCGTTATCAACAATAATTTTTTTCACTCAAATATATCAAACTTTGTTTCTGAAGGGGGAGTTCTTCTTTATTACTTTAATATGAAAAAAAAAACTGCCAAATGTCATCGTATTTTGGAGGAATTTTATGGTGAACATGCTCTAGCTGAGCGAACGTGTCAAAAGTGGTTTGCACGATTTAAATTTTGATTTATAAAACGATGAACTGGAAGCAATACTCGATGAAGATTATTACCAAACACAAGAAGAGCTCGCAGAATCTTTAGGTGTCACTCAAGCAGTCATTTCAAAACGTTTAAAAGCAGCTGTTTATATTCAAAAGCAAGGAAATTGGGTTTCACATGAACATGCTGCTGGAATACCACAGAAGGAATTCATTTTCTCATCGGATTGTTACTGGTGATGAAAAATGGATCCATTACGACAACCCCAAGCGCAAAAAATCATATGTGAAATCCGGTCAACTAGCCAATTCAACGGGAAAGCCGAATATCGGAATGGCGGGAAGGTACTGCTCTCTATTTGGTGGGATCAGAAGGGTTTGCTGTATTATAAGCTGCTAAATCCGTGTGAAACTATCAATGGAAAACGCTACTGAACACAATTAATCCTTGAAGAGAGCAGTAGTCGAAAAACGCCCGGAATATGAGACCAGACACGAGGCAATAATTTTCCATCATAACAACGCTCGGCTCCACGTTGCTATTCCGGTTAATAACTATTTGAAAAACAGTGGATAGGAATTTTTACCTCATCCGCCTTATAGCCCAGACTTTGCCCCTTTTGACCACCATTCTGGTCGATTCACATCAGAGCAAGATATCATAAATTGGCTTAATTCATTCTTGGCTACCAAGCCGGCTCAGTTCTTTTGAGAAGGGATCCACAAATTGCCAAAAAGATGGGGAAAGGTCATAACTTCAGATGAGCAATACTATGAATGATTTATTGTACATGTTTTCCTCAAATAAATGTTCAAATTTTGAAAAAAAACCCCACGAATTAAGTTATAGACCACAATATATAACAATTTTGTTTCCGAATTAGAGGAACCATAAACAATAGACTTATAAACTTATTACAAACAATAATTTTGCCTTTATCTTGTGAGGAACCATACACAACAAAAGAAGTCTTTTCGTTGGATATTACTCTAGACTTTCATTAACATAAGCAAATTATTTTATGGAATCTATCCGGTGCTATAAGAACTTTGTTGTTGGTGTGGCTAAACGCGCTTTAAAACTTTTGATTAAAATTAGAACAGTATAGCGAAAAAAATGTATATACCAACATTAGTCTCCCAACTTATCAATTTTCACGTTCAAGGCTACCATCTGCGGCATCAGAAACGAGTAAAACTTATCATTTTACATGTTTAGCACGTAGTTGCTATAACTTTCTTTTTAGTGTAACTTATGAGTTTATAAGTATTATGCTTAATAGAGAATCAAATGTTTCTAATTATTATAATTGGAATTGCAACTCAATCCCCTCTAATTTATGACACTGGTGTTAGTCTTGCAGCTCTATTCAGTCTCTTTTAATTTGTTTTTGATTCGTCTATATTTATAGTGCCAATCAAGTTATTATCAAGTTCTAGTTGTTTCTCTAAATTTTAAAAAAATTCTATGTGGAAACAGGTAAACATATTCTTGTTCCATTCAAGTATTGTTCTGAATATTGTGAGGAATAAGAAATAAATAATCTCACTCGCCCATCCGTGAAATGAAACAAAACAATATAAGAACAACATCGTCAGTATCATCATAATAAGACAAGAAAGAGTTCAGTTCCCATTTCTAAAATAAAGAAGTAATTCTGTACGAAACTGAAGACAAGTAAGCGACGAGACAAAACAGACAGCAGATGAGTGTCGAGGAGAAGGGCGTGAGGGGATTTGGTTGTTGGAGACAAGCAGGCGAACAAAAGATGATAAAAAGGGGTACGCGAGGTGAAGAGAGTCAAGCAAGCAACTATGAGTGACAGGTCTCATTGTGGCTCGATTTGACTGACAGCTGAATTGGAAGGCAGACAGGTGAAAACAACACTTTCTGTCTCTCACGAACTCTTGAAGAAAATTAGCGAGGTAGATTGTTTTTCCTTTTCGTTGGATGGCGTCAAGGAATGTTACTTTGATAAGTCGTTCTGTTTATTTAAAATAGGAAGTTTATTTACGAAGCACTTAATTAATATTTCAAAAGTCAACTTCGACCCACTACACATTATAATTAATCAGGAATGGAATGCCAACAGTTATATACAGTGACTATCGAGATGAAATTTTCATTTATGATATAAAATTTGAAACAAATGCAGTTTTGGTAACCTCTGTTCAATTAAGTAATGATAATAATTGATTACTTTACTCACTAATTCTAAACATAGTACGGTCATTTTCAATATTATTACAGATAATCAGAATATTTCCGTAAATTTTCATACATGTACTTGAGCTAATACAGCAGTGTGCAGAACAAGGGTGGATCCAGGGTCTTGACAAAGAGGGGGCCATTAGTATTAGGACAAGTCCTCCCTCAAAGACATGGCATTTTAATTCTTTTACCTTTTTATATAAGTTAATTACGTTGTTTTTGACAGCATAATGACGAATTTTACGCAATTTTTACTTTAAACCTCAATTCCTCACAACGTCAGTCAATATACTCTATATTGTTGTTTTGTGTAGGGCAGCTCTCTATTACAGTTCAATAACTGAGAAATAATGCGCGAGGTTTTTATTGAGTCTATTTTGTTAAATAATTATAATAACATTTATCAATTCTAACTCAAAACTACATCTTATTAGGTATTTGAAGGTAGACAGACTAAGGGTCTAAGGACTACAGAGAATGACAATTTTAACCAAGTAATTTATTAAAAATTGACCTATGCTATTATGTACATAATGAAATGGATATGAATCAGGTTTTAGGGGGGTCATGACCCCACATGAGCCCCCCCTGGATCCGCGCTTGGTGCAGAACAATAAAAAAGTTTGGAGTGGTCCAAAACTCTGGTGTTAAAGATATATAGCAGTATCATGAGATCTATAAGTACTTATTTACCAATAAAAGTCAGAAATTTGGTTTTACTTTAATTTCAAAAATCTCTTCTCGATAAATTTCACTGAAAATACGATTTTAGGTTTTTCCCTATAGTAAAGAGGTTCAAGATACTTATTTTTAAAGGCCGCTTGCAAGAAATTGCAAGCATTTTATTGCAAGGTGAATATATTAAATTTTATTTGATATTTGTGTGCAGTGTAAAGATGAAAATAACAAAAATAAGTAAAATAAACAACAAAGCATGAATAGCAATAATTGTAACTTCTGCTACTTTGATTTGGAGTGTTATGGACAGAGAAGAATATGAATCAAAATCCTAGAATTGTAACTTTCACGCAATAAAACGACATCAAACCGATAATGTGCATGAAACACAACTTCATCTGCGTATGCTATACTATGTACAAAATATTAGTGAAAGTTTGAGGTTAGGAATTTGTGTACTTTTACTGTTTACAGAGACTTGCAGCAATCAATTTATTGCACGTTATATTGCATTATGCCAAGCGGCCTTCACATTTGCGCGTCGTCTTGCATCATGTGAAGCGGTCTTTAACTTTGTTATTTTTAAATTGGTTTAAACCGGTCAGAAAATATTAAATAAAATTTGACATGAGGAATTAGTTAAATTTACTTACAAACGACGTCCAATATTAATCTATGAAATATTTTGACTTGTTTGTAATTTCTTGTACCTTGTTTTGCACCGTGTCAAGTTGCCTTAACAGTTTGGATTCTAGTGTGATTATGGAAAATTTGGAAGGGCCCAGTAAACACCGTAAATATTAATATTCAATTATTTTAAATCATTTACAGACAAACATTTATGTAAAAGTTTTCATGGCACAATGGATTTAGTTGTGAGGAAATCTACAATTTATTAAAGAAAAGAACGGTGAAGAGTTTTAAATTTCAAATAGAAAACAAGAGAGGGGCGCAGTATCATGATATCAGTATCGGCATTTTCAACGATTTTGTTAGAAGTGGTTTATTGACTTTTGAATCCACTCGTTCCGATGACTAGCATGAGAGCCTGAATGCTGATGTTTTACAAAGATAGTTCGAACAAATGATAGATCTAGGCTTTTAGAAAAATTTTCCATACTAAATAGTTAAATAACAAAATTTACAGACATGGCTAAATTCAAAGAATATCAATTTTCATCCCAGTTCTGTGTTTTATTCACAAATTAAAAAAAATATGGAATTGCTGAAATCGCAGAAAATCGTTAGATCTCCACGATATCTTTGAGAACTAAACCCGATTATATTGGTATGGGTATAGATAAAGGGAAAAATTTCGAGAAAACAAAATTCTTTTAAAATTAATCCAAGAGTTGTCGTTGGAGGCCGTAATAATGTGAAGCCTGAAAACTGATAAAAGGCAGTTAATCATTTAAGAAGAGAAAAGAGAAAATGTAGATGTTGGACAGTATTATTGACAAAATGAATTTTGGTTGCAACAGTTGATCTTCTAATTTGGATTTGTAACAAGCAGCCCTCTTTATACTGATGCGTTTTTATATTAATATTATTCTTTAAGAATTTGAGGTTGTTTAAAGAACAAAATTTAAACCCTTCAAACCTATATAATCAGTACGATATAATGTACTTCATACCTTGCACTTTTCCACCTTCAGCTGTTAATCAGTTGAAAATATAAGTAGATACCTTATACGTTAATTATATTTATAAAAATGTTATTTCATGATAAAATACTGGAAATATAACTATACAAATATTTTGACTGTCTACTAAGTGATGGATTATGAATGCTTCATCATTTTATTACTCTCTCATCCGTAAAAAAAGACTATAGCTTGGTAGAATTTTGCGTAGTTTACTAGGGGTTCGAATATTAAATCAAGACAAGAAATATTTGTTTCAATATTATATACCTCATAAGAGGTATATAATATTGAATTAACAGATTTTTGAATTAACAGATTTTTTATCGGGATTTTTTTCCGAAATGATTTACGATTGAGAAGTGACTTTGCCATCGTGAAATTTCACATGAATCTGAGAGATAGATTCATCGAAAGCAGAAAAATTTTACCGTTTCTAGATAAATATGGATGAAAAAAACAAAACAGCTAATCAAAAACTCGCTCGCGTTAAAAAGTCGATCGAACCACCGATCCAATGTGATCAAAATGAGTCGATATATCAGAGTAGATGAAATTTGGCTATACGCATTCCCAAGGAATGAAAGTCCTTTTCTCAACTAATTAGGTGATTGTATTTTGGCATTGTAATTTTCATTCATGATTCAGAAAAAAAGAATAAAAAAAACTGGCTCATGTTATGCTGATTTTCTAACACTTTTTGCCGCAAAAAAAACACTTGCATGTTTTGCAGAAATACAAAAATATTGCTATTGTAGTTAATAAAAAAGAAACAGAAGAAGTCAGCAAGAAGATACAAGCATCAAATAGAACATTTGATGGAATTAAAAAATATTGACGATTAGAGAATTAATAATGATATATGAAAAACGAAGAAAATAGAAGAAGTGCTAAAGGCAGAGAATTTGGTAAACCAAATGTGGGGACATATGGAGAGATGGACTGTAAGCTGAGACAATAACAATGGTTTAGTAAAATTAGGATACAATAGTAAGAATGTCTGATGAAATGGAAATAGAGTAGAAAAAATGGGGGGTAGGAATTGTTCGATAGAAGAGGAATGGTAAACAAGCTGAAGATGTATGAAACTAGGGACTGAGCCTCCCCTAAACAAGGATCCGTAAAGTTCGATAGATCGGCCAAGTTCCATTTATAATAAATGCAATTCAATTTTTTTAATATATAGTTTTATGTATGTTTGGTGAATATTTTTATTTGATTCCGAATACACAAGTGTGTGGTGGAGATTTTTCATATTTCGCAATTTTATGTAAAACACAAAGTCGTGGTTGTCTTTTTGACACATTCTATATAACATTCACAAAAAAATAATTGATTAACTTTCGTAAATTGAGGTATATATCTAGATCAGATACACCACTGGTTATAAAGAAAGCGAATAGGAAATGCCGTTCGAGAAATAATGCATAATTCGGTCATAAAATATGTCGGGGTTGCCTAGAATTGAACGCTATCCTTCAAAGCGACCGGGGCGAGAGGGACAAGGGCAACTTTAGATTTATTGGGCAATAAAGTATTATAATTAAACGGGCACAGAACCCGCGATGTCACTCGCGCCATGTCTATAAATCTAGAGGGTTGGTTTGCGACTATGCCGGACTTGCTCGCACTCTCAGAGACTAAAGGTGAGGCGAGTTTTACCGGAGCGTAGTTACAGGGTTAATACTACCCTTTTTCCGTAAGTAGATTTACAGAATCGAATTTTTTTAAAGGAATATCATTCATAGATTTTTTTTAGCATTGAAAAAGTAAAACTCCTAACAGAAAATTGTTGACTGGACGCATAACTGCAGTTATATCAACTGTAAAAATTGATCCAGATCAAATCAAAATATTTTTCCATTTATTTTACAGATTTTTCCACAGTTGGCACACTCACAAATCTCAATCGTCTTGTCTTGTCTTTTATTGGTATATCGATATTCTTCTAGAATATTCCAAGCTCTGTTACTGTCATTCACTTCATCATCAATTTTTCCGGTACTCGTTTTTGAATGTTGGTCAATAATTTGAAAAATCTCTTTTTCCAATTGAGTTCCCGGAATTCTGGTTCCAATAGTTTTCATTGGTTCTACAAAAGTTCCAGTCCATTGTAAACGAATATGTATCTTAGTAAACGTATCAGAACTCTGGGCATACATACGTCTAGCCTCTAAGGCATTACCATTCGATAATTCATATAAAAAGTGCTTATTAGCCATTTCAGTATTAGTAAACGCAGACATCGTTTCTAACTTAATATAGAAAATCCATATGATAAAAATTTCTCATTCGTTTTTTGAGTTAGTTTTAAGGTTTGACACGATAGATATTTGAAAACATTATTTCAAAGGCAACTTAGAATAAGTATTACTTCTAGTAGCGTCACCCAAAAAAAAACAATTCAACACCCCTATCTCATTAACGACAAGACATGACACATGTTTATCGGAACATTTCGTCTTAGAATGAAATGACGAAGCGCCGATTACAATATTTTAGTCTACTTAGTAAACACTCTGTATATACTGAGACAATGGATTGATAAGGTTCCTGAAGTCCACCCAGTACATATGAAAAAAAAAGGTTTTTGTCTATTATTTAATTTAATAAATAATCTAATTTTGTGTGAGAAACTAGTATCACTATAGACAGAATATTATCAACTTTCTACGTTCACATGTCTTAGGATATGTCATTAGGAGACTTGCTGATATCATATCCTTAGGGATACACACCTATCTGGATTAACCGCAGACAGACATTTTCTGGCATAGAAAAGCACTCTCTAGTGTACTAACCGATGGTCATAGGTGAGAAATCTTATTTCAGCGTCCCGCAATCGAGGTCCTGGCGCGACTAACGAAGTTACCATTTTCTCTTTTCCTTTCCTTACTATCTTTCTCAGTCATCAACCGGTTCGATCAAGTGAACTAATACTTTCCTGTGAAACACCGATTTCTATTAGCGAGACAGATTTTCCTCGCCTTTTAGAACGATTCGATAGTTTTCATAAGAAGACACATCGATACAGGGAGAATTACAGATCTAATATTTTTGAAAATTTCAATTTTCATCACATTCATGAATAAAATCAAACAGCTAACAGCCAAGAGATCAATTTTTTCATTTTTTTTATTAGGTAAATCATTTCCCTTACTCTCTATTGATTCTAATTGATCTGAAACGTTTCCAATCAAACAAAAAAAATAAGATTAGGAGACAAGAAAAGTCGCTGTGAGCCAGAACTGTTGAATACGTTGGGCGCTCAACTATTTCGAAGGGTATTCCGTGATTTTGATCATTAGCGATCACCGTAGAGTACGAAGATGCATTCTCCTGATAGAAAGGCACTTATTTTCTACAAATAATGTCGACTTTTCGCAATTTCTCCCTTTACCTTATTAAGTAATGATGATTTATCTTTCTGAAAATAGTCGATGAACCCAATTCCTTGATTATCTCAAAAAACGGTCGACCACGAAATCGTTTTTGCCTTCCTTAGAGCAAGTTCACCTTTTGCAATAAGGCCTGGAAAATTTTTGGCGGATACGCTCCACATCTTCATTGGATACATTGTTTACCTTACATGGAAATCACTAAATTGCTCATACCATCTTCTTAAAATTCAATATTCGAATTGTCGCTTGTTAGAAATAAAAAGTTGTAGTTGTACATGATGATATAGGGGAATATCCACAATGTAAGTTTCGTTTCTACTTCTATCAGCCGCAGCGCTGCGAACATGCACAGCAATTACCCTGACTCAAGCAAAATGAATTCATTTTTAGATCGCTGCTTTCGACGCTGTGTTTGCCTAATGCAAAGATAGTTGAATCAAGTGAAACTTATCGACAAATCTCTGCAAAACTCACGGACAAAATGCCATGAGTTATTCAATTATTAGAAGACGAGTTAGACAATTCAATGGAGGACATTATGAATTAGGAAAATAAAGTGGACGTCTGTCTTTGGTTATTGGTTCAGGCAATTGAAGCCAAGCTTTAGCAAAACCAGTTTACAAGTGCCCTTGTTTAATATCTTTTCAAGCGTTAATTGGAATGTTTTTTAAAATATATTACTTAATTTAACACATCGCAATTTTTAACTAATCGTTTCCCAGACGATGAATACATAAGTATTCGAAAGCACGGAAATATATCAAAGTTAGTACACTTTAGTATTTTTCCACAATCCCACTACAAAAACACCGTATATATAAAAATACTTGAAAAAGTGTTTGATGTACTCGACGTACAAGATGAAATAAATCATTGAGATGATATGTGTCTCTGTGACCGCTTATGAGAGTGCAAATCGGAAATCGCGGATAACTGCGAAAGCATGTAGTTGATCTGACTTGCTCCCGGTGACTACACGAGTTTGTATCGAAAAGGATTCGAAATTTATTGGTAGTTGACGTTTGCGAAATCGCATTGTTTTATATAGAGGCGTATCAATTTATGGCTGGGTGCTTTTAGTCCGGCCGTATATTTTCGGGCCGTTAATAATGTTGTCAAATTTGAAATTCATGTTAGAAACGACGCAGGTGGAATTCTCTCTCCCTTTACCTCCCCGTGCTCGCCGATTTCTGATAAACGGAAATATATGTGTGGGTGGGTACTGCCGTTTAGAAGCGTCTATTCTTATTATATCTCGTATATTCATTTTCTCATTTTCAAATATATTATGCATATGTGATTCATTACGATTATAGTATTCCGTAGATTCGTAATTTTATTATATTTGTTGTACGCAAATTATAGGGTGCGCAAAAACGTTTAACCTGCAGTGTAATTTAGCTAAAATAGACTCGGGAAACTCTAACTAGGAAAGATCTGTTGGATATATCAACATAGACGTTGGTGTATTGTCGCCAAAATGAACACTTTGAGTCACTAGGCTTAACAAAGAATGCAACGTTCAGATTCTGTTACGTAGAGGATGAAATCTCTATCCATATCTTCACTGGAGATTTAGAATCCAAAAGATTACATCTGGGACACTGAATTTTATGAGAGGAGTGAGGTTAATAGGTAAACAAGAAAAGAGGACACAATAAATTCTTTGGTGTATATTACAGCGTCTTCACATACATTTCTACTAGGTATTGATATTTGTTGTAGTTCACGGGTTAAATCCTTTGGGTGTAATTAAACTCCTAACTGGCAGTTGTAGAAAAAAGGTAGGTAGAACAGATTTGAATAAAATGGAGCTCATGCTCTAGCTTATAAAAAAAACGTCTACATTTTTGAAATATAACCAAACAGGAATCTATTCGTTGTTCCACAAATAGTATTATACAAAATTTGCTTAAAACAAAAGGTAATAAAGATGAAGATAACTGGAATTCTGTGAGCACTTAGATATAAAAAGCAAAGTTAAGAATATATTTAAGAAACTCGCCAGCGAATATAGAGAATAATATCACCATAAGTTTTACTGAATTTACTTATATTTATAGTAGAATGAAGACAGGTAGAGGACGATTTAGAATACACACAGAGATTTTATTGAATACCTCGAATGGAGTGGGAGTTCGGTAACAAATTAATCTGTTCAAAAATAAGAATGTATGAATTACAATAGAAGTGACTACTGTGCCACAATACGTGAATAAAGGAATGTAGAAAATGTTTAATGAAAAACATAACAAGCTAAATGGCATGTTTTGAGACATTTATAGTAATTTAGGATACAATAAAATTATTCTTTTATTTCATGTAGATCATCAGGTTACAAAGATAGGGATATCTTCAAAGTTTTCTTGAAAGAACACAAAACATCGATTCTTAAATGTTCAATATTCTCTTTCAAACGCGCCAGTTTTAAATTTTAGTCACAATAAATTTGTTATTTATTTTTTCTTCTCACTAAATCATTTCCGCTAATAGTTTATCAGTTATTCAAATATATTGCTGACATTTCCCAACATACTAAAACTTATAAAAAAGATCACAAAGCAGATTACATGCGATTCAAAACTGTTCTTAGTATAGGTTTATTTTTGCAGATGTTAGATCAACGCAGAGAACGCGGCACCCAGTAAGCTATAAATTAACTTCCCCTGACACATTTACATTTTAGTATGTCCCGGTTGACATTATATAAAATAAGGTTAAGACGTAAATCACCGAAGCAGGGCATACTAGGGTGAGTTCAGAGCTACACTGTGTCAGCACTGACCGCAGCTAGAGCTTTAGTACGTTGTTGTAGAGGTGAGAATACCGTTAATATATATAAAGAATGTGTAATATAAAGAGATATACTATCCCCATTTAATAGCTATTACTAAAACATATAAATGAGGGACACAAAAATACTAATATAATTTAGATCAGCATAAAATGGTAGCTTAAACTGCTGTTCATTTCAAAACATATGAAGCTCTAGACACAGTAGCGTAGCTAGGCGCAGAGGTGCTCCTATTTGTATTAGAATGAAGACAGATAGAGGACGATTTAGAATATACACCGAGGTTTTATTGAATTCCTCGAATAGAGTGGGAGATCGGTAACAAATTAATTTCTTCAAAAACAAGAATGTATAAATTACAATAAAAGTGACTACTGTGCCACAATACGTGAATGAAGGAATATTGAAAATGTTTAATGAAAACCTAGGCAAATGCAATGTCTTCAAGAATCATCACAAAGATAATTACGGTAAACGGCGATCTCCTATTTAACGATATATAATGATTATTTCTTTCGCTAGATGCTGTTTTCATGTGAGTTCCATTGTTCGTCAGTTCCCTTAACGTGTTCTCTGAAAAATTGTAGACAAGCTGCTCGGTGGGCTGGGGTTAAACTGGAACCAATAGCTGGCGTTTTCGGCTTAAGCTAGCTACCTTAAGGCTTCTTCTGACTGTCTGTTTACTTGCAGCTACTTCTCGAATTCGTTTGAGCTCTTGTTGGATTTGAACATCAGCAAGGGCCCGATTTCTCAGCATAAAAAAGGTGGTTACCGATCATAACATATTGTTAGACTGTGAGAGCAAGAAACATTATAATATTTTATATAATATTGAAGCTAAAACTATTAGCTTTAAGATTTTAATAAGGAAAATACCAGTGACTTGCGATTGGAGAATTGTTGTCTGAGTTGATTTTTTTGCTTTCGAGTGTATATCAGTCCTCGCTATGCATCATCCAACGTATCCATGTTACTACTATTTTTTATGAATAATTTTTTTCTTGTAACAGTTATAGAAATAACGATTACATCTCAGAAAATGAAAAACTAAGTCGTGCTCTAGACTCATTCGGCACTCTAATTTAGTAACGTTCGTTAACGTGATTCGAATTAATTTCGGGCAACGAGGAGAAGAGAGAAGAAGGAGGTGGTCCTGATGCTGATTATGTATTTGCTACATGTCTACAGAAATTTATTGCCTTTGGGTTCGGACGTTCAGCGGATTTTGTCGTTTCTGTATGTCGTCGTAGTTTTCATTCTTTACTTTCGGAAATTCGCTGACACCGACGAAAACTTCGTACACGGGATTTAAATTTTCGGTAGTTCATACGTCGAAAAAAGGGTGGCCGTAAAAACAATTGCTTCGCTGATTCATGGACGATGGACGGAAAACTTTACCAAAGACTTCGGTTAAGTTCATCAAATATCGAATCTGTATCGAAGAACCGTTTCCATTTATTCTTAGACTTTCTGAATGTGGGCTATAAACATCAAAAGCAAATCTCGTAAATTTCTCTACAAACAAGTAAAAAGTATGTAAACTAACTATTGACACGTTAAAAGAATATTAAGAACGCGAAAAAGATTTAAATAATTTATTTAGAAGAGATGTTACAGGTAGAGACGGTGGTTGAGCAGCAAGCCCTAGAAAAATTTTGAATACATTTAGTTATCCAGGAAAGTGATTAAATTATGGGACAATTGAAGGGAAATCCAAACTAAAACAAGCAAAATAACATTTATCTACAGCACAGGAGACGATCAAAGAACAGATTTATAGTAACTTGATCTAACATTTCTGAAAAATCTCCATACATCTTTCATATATTAGATAAAGTAGACAGCAACTTCTTGTTTAGATAATTTCAATATTATTACCGGTGTAAATTGTTGCTTGGAGTATTAAAATGAATGAGAGTTTTGAGTATAATCGAATTTTTCAAATATTAACATTCAAGCAATTCAAGAACTCTTGAATTTGAAAAAGTGCTAAATGCAACTCCACCAAATATCTGGATTCATCACGATGACAATAAAAGTCCAGTTTATTGTAGGTGAAAAGTATGAACATTCACTATATGAACATGAAGTTTAGGTGTTAAATGACTGTACGAGGATGTTTCTAGAAATACCTTGCATGACTTAGAGATGGCGGTAGTTACTTGAAAAATACACACTGTATTAGAGAGTACACAATCTGTACAGCATATATTTCAAGTTTGAAGACGCCATGTTGTTTAGTATTTTTTTGGCAGCCATGTTATTAGTGAATTTGTAAATTTGGTTATCATGATATATTTTTATTCGAAAGGCTAAGTTCCTGCTCTAATATTGAATCACCAACAATGGAGGAATTGGTTTATTTCCATATTGATGCAATGCACTTAGAATGAAGCTGAAGAAGAGGAAGAACGAGAAGAAAAAGGACCAGAAGAATTCGAGGGTTACTATTTGTACGAAAAAACTATTTTTTTTTAACTGACGTCTCTTTTATTTTTCCCGCGATGATTATACTACCGCAAAGGTGGCGTGGAAATGTGTGCATATTGTGACGATTAAAACTGTTAGAATTTTTGAATCTTAACGATGGCTAGTAGAAAAAAAGTATTGATATTTTTTAAAGATAATTATATGATTCACAATTTTTGTTATAGGTATTTTATGATAAAACTTAAAATTTTGTTGAAAACCTTTGTTTGTAATCGTTGACCTTTTTAATCATTGAGCTTGAGTGAAATTTTTTCATAAGTGAGAATGATGGAGAATTTAAAAATTTTATTTATAATTATAATTTGAAATAGTTTACTCATTTTTAGCTTGTGACTTTACGTATAAGCAAATGTCTGGATTGACCGGACTATATAGCGAAGGACAAAGGGAAAGTTTCACTAAAATCATTGTAGATTTTTCGATATCCAAAAATAACAAACGGTTGTTACTGAATATCATGGTAAAAACAAATTCTTTTATATTTATCGTCTATTTAGTACTTTATATTCACTATAATGAAATATTAATGTATGTATATTCTTATTTATTATACTCATAATTTCCATTGTGTCGTTGATATAGATTGTCTGAAAAATCGATGAATTCTCAACGAAACAGAGTTTCAGTCGACAAAGGCAATAAAATAGAATACCACTTTGTTTTCAATGAAGCCCCCAATATAACATTGTGTTCGTTTCGTTTATAAATCACAAAAGCCATTAGAGCCAAGTTGACTCATCGGCAGTACATTTCATAGTGTCATTGTATGTTTTATTACTTCGCTCTATCTATCATATATATCATTTAATATATATATACACAAACACAAATATAACGGGGTATTGGAAATATCTCACTATATGAACAAGTATGTCTATTTGAACATAAATCTATCAGTAGACGGTAGATCGTTTTGGATTGGGAATGGATGAACGTATCTATAATTTACGTTATTCACAAATTAAAAGACGCAACGCCCCCTTTGTAACTATCCAATGCTTTTTTTAATATACAATATAAAATAAAAACACAGGATGTGTCAGATGATGGACATATACAATTAGTTCTTCATCGTACGTTTGTGTTTGTATCAATGGTTGCCTAGCTGCAGCTGGGATGATGAAGACCATATTTCATACCATCTTGTATGTAGTCGGGATGTATTCGGTTTTTCTTCCTTTGCAATCTATCACATTACATTCTATCCACGTGGTCTCTTCATTCCCTTCGCCGAATTCTCGCCCATACCACTACATCCTGGATGTCACATTTCTCACTTATTTCATAATTTCTCTTGTGGACAAATAATGTGTGTCCCGCTATTGATCTCAGCGTTCGCAAGTGGTTCTTAATAGCGGCTCAGTTATGGTGTCTGTCTGTCTCTGACACAGGTCTTGTATATTCTGATTTTGCTCCTGGTAGTCATATAGTAGTCATGATATTAATGACGCCTTTGTTGTTTGAGCTTTCACTTCATTTCTAGATTTCTATTACTTGTTATGTTCACTTCTAGATATTTGAATGTTGTTTTATACTCTGATCGTATAGCGAGATAACATCTTCTCACTTCTCTGTATGCTGTAAAGAATTTGGTTTTCTTCAGGGATATTTGCATATTAAAAGCTTTCGCTATTTGTTCAAACCTATACAGTAGCCTTTGTAACTTCGTCTTCTGAGATGATCACTGCGTCATCAGTGTAACATACTATTTTTATTTATAATCGTTTATAATCTCAATATACAATTTGACTAACAAACAAGTTTCACCTGCATGTTTTTAATTGAGTTTTGGTCACGCTATCGCCCTACTTTCAGCGATCAAGAGTCAATTTGAACTTTGCACACTTTTGAAAGATAGACGACAATATAAAAAGCGGACAGCTCAAAGGTTATCAATACAAAAGGTGACCAGACGTCTCGCTTCTGGAAGGACAATTCCGATTTAACGTGTCATGCCTCATCGTCTTCAAGATTAACATGGGGACAGTCAAATATCCCATTCTGGAAGTTTGATTGATACTCATCAAAGTAAATTTAAAGTTAGTACAAGCTATTCACTATTCACTCTATTTAATATCAATAGTTTTCTACAATATTCTCTCTAATTTCGGGGAGGTCCATTTGCATGGCCACCATATTCCTCTGAATTAAATACAATGGATGCATTTTTCTGGAATTTCTACAAGTACTTATTTCTTTCATTTTAATTAATCGTTTAAAGTTCTTTTAACCACTGTATTTAATACCCGTTTCAATTTTCTCGTCACTAGTTATATATTCGAATTTTTTTTATTTATTTCCGTAACTAACTAACGTTCTTCCCTTTGATAGTTTTTGAGGCTAGAAAATTTGACAATGTAAGAATCAACATTAATTTATAGGTTATATATCATGTTATTTTAAAACTTATTGTTGATTCCTTCGTGTCTATGCTTAATTCACTGCATTAATTCGGTTGAAACGGTGTTCCAATTATATAACGAATTCTTCTGCTTTTAGTTGGCAACCTTATATTTCATTACAATAAATTGACAAAGCGATGCTGGCCAAAGCTGAAGTCATAAAACAAAATTTCTGAAACTTCCTTAGTTTTAAGCCATAAAGGATAACCTGTATGAATAGACGATACATAGAAATTATTTGTTCTTTTTTAATTATGCTTAGAATAAATTACCAGTAGAGTGAGAAGTATTTGAAGTAGAATCAATATTTAATTAAAGCACCGAATTATATTCAATCAATTTAGTCAAATTAAATAATAAAATGGAATGGAAAATCTAACTGTAACAAAATAAATTTCTTTAGTTTCTCAGTTTTATGTTTTTCATCTTCAATTTCGACCTTTATAAAAATTTTTTTAATCTAAATACCAAATTTTATAACAGATCCTAGTTTTCTATATCAATCTACAATATACAAATTCATCACTGGTCCTTGGGCGTATTTTGGGAACGTTTTGTGCGGCTAGTCCCCAGAGAAAGAAGAACAATCAACGAACATAATAGTCTGTTCATAGTGTTCGTTCAGCAATTGCTTCACAACATCCATAAATTGACTTCAAATTGAATATATACCTCAAATATTGATTCAGAAAAAATCAAACCAAAAATTGATTTTTCAACTACTACAGTTCATTATAGTGTTATCGGCTGCCCGACAATTTTGTTTAGAAATTATTATTCAAGCTCGCGAAATAGGTCCTTATGCCCGGCTACAATGGAATTTTAAAATTCGGCGAATTCGCGCAGCGCGTATTTGCTTTTTATAAATGGCGGACGCGCCTTTGATTAACTTTTTATTATAGAAGGCGGTTGCAGTACTTCTTATAAATAATTTCTAAGGAAGTTTATTTTTGTGCTTTCTTTTGTTCTAGAACTTTGTAGAATATATAAATAAGTTTATGTAGCACGGTTAATTAGTTTTAAATAAATAGTTCTGGCATTTTTAAACATGCATTAGAATTGTGTTTAAAGTAATTTCTGTTTCTCCTTTGTACTGAATATAAAAAGCTGTTTTCATTCGAAAAATAGAATGATATGCATTAAATATCCAATTAACTTCTCTGCACTTGCGTTCTAAAAGATATATCGTTGAAATTTGTTGTAATAATCACCTATTTTGTTTATTGAAAGTACATAAGCCGTATTAGGTGTGTTGATTCCTGAACTAATTTGAAATATGTAATTGATACACAACAATAAATCGATGGAGTTCTTACAGCACATACTTTTATCTTAATCACACTGTTGAATTTCTTATCCAGAATCGTCTTTGTTGACTTACCTGTAACAAAAAAAAGATATTATTATTTGATATGATGAAGTAATGGAAGTTATTTTTAAATTTACATATTCTACGTCATTCTACAGGACTTGATCACAAAAATTTGGGACTGAGTAGATGAAAAATTTAACCAGTATGCTGAATTAAATATAATTACTTATTAGAATAGAAGTCGTTTACAGAGTAGAAGGCATTTTCCAGTAAATATGCCCTCAAATTATTGTGGAATGCGGAAAAAGATGATATCGATTTAATTTAAAATGGAAACTGATTGTGCATTTTTTTGTATTGTAAAATATTGAGCCCTTGAATAATTCTGAATGTGGAGTAGGTAAGGGATTGTCCACATCAAGCACTAAGAATTTCACAGATAATGCTGTGGTATGAAAAAAAATTTCTCCTCGTTTCTGAGTTATAGGCCTTCAAAGTTGCTAAATCAGAAAGTAAATTTTCTAAATTATACATTCCAGTATAATGAATTTTTAATGGATGATTACGTATGTCCATGTCGTGTGTTCAATGAAATAAATAATTCTACACTATTATCCGAAGACCTGTACAATCTAAAGATAGTAGAAATCAATATTTCAATCGATGTTTTAACAAAAAGGTACTCTTGGTTCAACTCGATAAAATTTATAATTTAGGAGATATGCAGATTCTTGTATTGTTGTACAAGCCGTAAAAAAATATAAATTGTAATTAGTATATGCAACACCGGTAAATACAACGAACGAAATGATCCATAGAATAAACATATGATGCAGAATCTTGGAATGCTCTTCCAAGTTCAAAGAAATACCCTCCGTAGACTCCGCAAGTGTGTAAAAGTACAAAGTGCCCTCTTAGAAGATTCATTATAGTTATTGTTTTTATTTGATTTGAGTTTTGGGCTAATAAACTAAATTTTTCTACATTTGAGTTTTTTCATTATGTAAGTAACACGATGTTCGACAGTATACAGTTCGATTAAAAATGTTTGATTGTGTTTCAATACCTCCTGTGAGTATTTAAAATAAATGATTACAATTTATGATAATTTTCTTCAGAATGTCTCTTTATGGCGAACGATTTCCGTGGAATGTACAATCTCCTGAATCATAATTTTTCAAATGAAGAGCACTCCCAAATTTTTTGCATCAAGTCCCGGAACAATCTCTATACAACCAATATTTCATATCAAATATCAATTATTTATATTTAATTCTTCAATATTTTGATAAAGACTGGAAGTAGTCAAGACGTCAAATTTTGGACTGTTTAAAAGAACTAATTTTCAATCAGAAAAGTCATAAAATCAAGACGATTTAGAAATATAAACATATCAAAAGGTCCAAGAAATAAGGAATTAATTAAATTCTATGTAAAATGTAAAAGTATTTCACTTTATTTTTATACATTATATTATATCGCATTCTGTTAAGTTTATTAAGTAGAATCGAAGACATTCTTTCATACAATAGTGCAAGTTAGTGTTACTATTCATAATCGCTTAGAGTAAGTACAACGGCCGTTTCAATCTCCAACCTCACAACAAAGCATATTACAAATATTCATTGTAGTGAAATTGTTTACACGTTATTCGATATATCTGTCTAAGAAAAACTTATCAACACATCTTATTTAGTATCATTAAAAATTATCCTAATAATAGTGGAAACCGTTTGAAATTCCTTTACATGAGTGGGAAAAGTTGTTGCTTGAACATATGAACACAAATAGAAAGCAATATTACTTCACAAAATCTAAATTTGTTATCGAATCAAATCCATGAAATTTCTTCTGCTTCTAATAAGTATAAACTTATCAGTTACATGATTAAAATAAAAAAATATTTACCTATAAGTCTTCCCATTTTCGTTTATACATGACTTAAAAAATAAATGTGATCTTCTAAGTAATATTAAAAAATTGATTTGAATTTGACAATCTCTCATTTTTCAAATCACAATTTCTGAGTGACAATATTTACTGTAACGCGATAATCCTCCGCGTGTATCCTCCTAACATCATTATCAACCCCATCATTTACAAACCTGATACCTACCTAGGTGGACGTTGACGAATTAGCACGTGCTAAAGAAAAATTAGGTGTCCGGCAACACTGTCGGGTGGTCTCTAACAACGCGGTTCATCATCAACGGGGAGTCCAGGTGTAACGAAAACAAGTGTTCCCACTATGTTCAGATATATGACGCCTCGTGATTCCATCCTCCTGCCACTCATCTCTTACATCAAACCCACTGTCTGATTAATAACGGAAAACGAGGCTCTAATAATGAGGTTAGACATTACGACAAGGTGATTGATCTATATTGATATATCTGTTTGAATTTGATAAAATTATATATCAGAAAAAAACGATTTGGTTTGTGAAAAATCTAGGAAGTAATTAGAATAGTCAATAAAGATATGAAAATTTTGTTTTTAGGTGAAAAAAAATGCAAAAAAATTTAAAATATATCCAAGGTCATAATGTGCTAAGTTTGAAGAAATTTGAAAAATGGAATGAATTATTTAAAATGTACAAGAAATATGCTAATCGGGACGAACTTATTCATTTGAATATGTGACTGACTCTTCGACAGCTTAGTGACAAACATTTTAAGAAAAGATTTGCAAATGAGATTAGTGAGTACCTCGAACAAATTTAATGGTATCCTGATTAAGGAAGATCTGATTTATACAGATCCATATTTAATTGCCAAAATTGTTACTGAAGAAGCTATTGTTTAGATTCAAAAACAAAGTTTTCAATGGAAAATCATTGGCTTAGTTATTAGTATATTTCGATTATGAGTCTATAATACGATCCAAGCTGCATGCTCCGAATTTCACAAAGATGTACTAGAATTTTTGCGAAACGCAGTATGAAGTAAGAGACTTGGAAAATGGATCAATGCCTTCCTTATTTATCATAATAACGCACTTTATCTCAATTCTGTTTGGATTTGTTAATTTTTTACCACTAAAAGTTTTAATACCATTTCTTTTAAACTCATTCCGAAAGACATAATGGATTCAACTTTGGGATAACTGTACTGCAAAGCACTTTGAAGGAGATTGATTCAATTTTTTTTATCTTTTTACTTCTCTATCTGTATCCTCCTCTCTAATTTTGGTGACTTTTTATTTGAATACGGATAAACGCAAGACTATTAGGAAAATAAACATCTTGTATATCTGCTGTTGCGGCTCATTTTTTTACATCATATTTGAAGTGGGACGTGCAGGTGACGGGGACATGTCCGTGTGCCAGCTGTCTCTTTTCAAGCTTTTTCCGCATTGATCTGCAGAACGGACAACGAGTTAATACGATAAGAAGGTAGCGACTTGATGTGAAAATTCGTTTCCAGTTTTTGGACTGATAGTTTTGTTGAAGAATAAATCTCAAACATTCCCTTCAGATCATTATTGCTACGCTTTTTTGCATTGCTTTTAGCCCATCTTTCTTCACCAGTTCGTAGTGATAGTTTACGTGTTGTTTCAGATTTTGGATCGACTTAGTAGTAAAACTAAGTAAAGTAAAAGTAATGTAAAGTGAAACTCTAGGTTATTATTTATTACTTTTAAGTAATTTCTAATATTTTTTTTAGATATTACATTTCTATTTTCAATTTTTGAATCTTTCTTGTCATTTGCACGTTTAGGTTTTCACTTTACCAGGACAAGACCTCTCATTCTTTTTGGATTTTTGATGTGAACTCTTCTTTGGTTTATCTCGGGAGTATTTTCCCAAACCACTTTTCTTTTGACTATTTTTGTACAATAAAACCCATATTTCCAATATCAAATACGTTGAAAGTTTTTTTTCAACGCCCTTCTGTAGCACAGTTATATAA
Source organism: Diorhabda carinulata (assembly GCF_026250575.1). Classification (NCBI taxonomy): domain Eukaryota; kingdom Metazoa; phylum Arthropoda; class Insecta; order Coleoptera; family Chrysomelidae; genus Diorhabda; species Diorhabda carinulata. The sequence continues at coordinate 19,236,797 of NC_079472.1, forward strand.
AGCAACAAAATCTCTACATATATTTAATACATACCCCGTATATAGGATATTTTCCGCGTCACGTCACTACCGTTCGCTAAAGAAACCTTCAAAGAGAGACCATTTCTGCCGAGAAGCAGTCGGGATAAGTTTAGAGGTTGAAAATGTCACTCGGACAGCGCTGTCACTCTCTGAGATGTCTGGAACGACAGGTCTAGAACAGAACATTTCACGCCACTCCAACTTGCTTACCCCCTTTGCCCTTTTACCACCCCGAATCCGGCCAACATCACCAGACGTCCGACATCCCAATCGATACCACCAGACTGAATGTTCCACTGCACTACAAAAGGTCTTGCAACTTCATTATTTCAGTTCATTTTTAAAGATTGACGCGCCGTTTAATTGGTTGGAGTATTCGAGAGAAACGTGAGTGTATACGGGTTGTCCCGAACGATTTCAAATTATCATAATAGTCAATGGGATATTCATTTTAATATGTTCGATTTTCAAAAGTTCAACAAAATTATATGAATCAATTAAGCATACAGTATGGACTAGAAATCAACTACAAGGTTATTAGCGACATGTCAGTTGTTCACAATTTATGATACAGTTGAGTGTCTTTTAGATATTTGATTAAGTCTGCGGTATTACAATTATTGTTCAGCAGAGCGACCCTGGTGTTTGGGAAGTTGTTAGTTACTCTTTCGTTTTTGTACTCTTGACAGTTCAGCAATAAGTGTTTCACGTTTAGATTCTCGTTACAAGTTTCACATATTGGTGGGTTGTTTCGTTTAAATAAATAGGGGTGTATCACTTTGGTGTACCCCAGCCTTAAATGATCGATTTTTCTTTGGTCCATACGATTTTTGAGGCCGTTTTTCCATGGTTGGACGGATGGTTTTATAGATTTCAATATCGACTGCGATCTGTTCCACTTACTTTGCTATTGGCACTGTACTTTTGTTTTGATTGTCCCTTTTAGTCGTTTGCTTTCACTTCCCGTACAATTTTTGCTTCGTTGATATCTGCTGCTTCTTTGGCACATTTGTCTGTTTTTTCGTCTCCTGGGATGCCTGTGTGAGATGGGACCCAAATAATTGATACGTTTGCTTTGGTTTGGTGGATAAGGTGTAATTGCGTTAGGTTGAGAAAACGGAAATGCTTACAATGAAATAGTCAAAAACCATTTCGACTCCATAACAATAATAGGTAATAAGTAATTGCAGTCATAAAAAGGTTATTGCGAGGTGTAGCTGTTGATATTATGTATGTTTATTTATTATCACGTTCAATATACATCCCTTCTCTATCACTACATCGCTCCATGCGAATCTTCCATTGCTCGGAAGTCTTTTTCTGCTAGTTAGATAACGCATCTAAAGAAATACTTGGTGTTGTTTATAATATGACATTAGTGATATTGCACGTGTATATTTTTCTACTAATAAAGTAATACCAGGATGTAAATTACCAAAAAAATTCTTTTAGTTCTGTTACAAAACCTAAATCAAACGTGTAACAAAAAATATGAAACAGTTAAGGAGTACATTTCATAAAAATTCTATCAAATCCTAGTCTATGTAGACTTTACCTTCAGTTGTTGGTAAGCCCTGATGAAAATCTTGTAAAAAAGAAAAAAAATGTCAGCCAAAATATCTTGTTTCTTTTTAACTGGTATTGGTCATTGATGATCGTTAACTAGGACTTACGGTTTGTAGAAATCCATATAATATCTGCAGAATCCTGGGAAGAAGAGTTCTCAGTATTAAAAGCGTGTATGTATCGATCTCAACAATAATTTGAGATCCAGAGACACCTGGACACATGAAATAAATATTACCTTGGGAATTGGAAGTATGTATAAATCTTATGACCTCAACCAGTTGCATACTGACAAAGAAGCTTTGAACAGATAGTCTGGGCAAGAAATTTTCTTATTAGTCGAGTTGTCTGTATCATATGTATAGGACAAGTAAGTAGGAATCGACATTCTGTGACAATTCTTTGGCGTTATAGAAACCCAGTTCCTTTGTTAGTAATGATAATGAGACGTCACATATACAGCTGCGTTGGTTCTAAATGAAAAACAGAATGAAGGTTTTCTTCATCTTCATCTTTCACCCAAATCGCTTGATCTGAGTTTTTTACCACAGGTGCTTAGAACTCTACTTTCATAATTTGGTCATAAATCGCACATCATTTATTTGACAACTTGATAAGAGCAAAAATATTATCATGTTTTGATACGTATTGAGTTGATTGTATTACGTGGATAGATGACAGGACAAATATGTAGGTACCAACATACTGCCGCAATTCCATATCGCTATAAACTCCCGGTTTTAATAATGGTTTTGGAAAAACTAGAAAATAAAGGTTTTCCTCATCTACCGCCTCCAACCAGATCGTTTGCTCTGAATGCTATCAAGCATGATTGAAATTAGATACAAAAAACTATTAACGGCCACAATCCTCGATAAAGAACTATACAGAAATTTAAAGCTGTACTTCCTCAACTTTGGACAGAAATCGCACACAAAATGTATTGGACAACTTGTAATAATGCAAATGGGGGTCACACAGAATATGTACTTAATGCATTGTCCTTTAATCAATTCCTTAATTTGTTTTTTATAAGAGCACTTTATTAAATTGTCCGTATGAACAGTTAACAATATACACTCTTTTAAGAAATATTATTAAATTTGTCCTAACTTTTAGAATCAAATTGAATCAATATCTTAAATTTTTATTTTAGTTTTATTTTATTTATCTTTCATTTTATTTATTTCAAACCAAAATCAAATATGGTTGATATTTGTCATATTATTCATAAAATGTCACATCCTATGAAACTAATATGGACGAATGACACATATAACCTAAAATAAACTTAATTTGTCGTCGTTATTGGAACTTTATTGAAACTTTGTTGTCACATCCACTTATACTAAATGTCCGATTCAGAACACGACCAAAGTGAATGGAAGAATCTGCTGTTCCGTCAATTTATGAACTCCATAAACAGTTCGACGCGATATAATTCCGAACTATTGGAAAATTCTGATAGTTTAACCCACAAATGTATGTCTATCTTGTCAATTAAATCATCTTATATAAGTCCTATCGCGAAAATATGCCTATCATGTTAAATTCAAGAATGTCGCGTATAAATGCCTCATGTTTAAATTTCAAATGAAAAATGTCTAATTATTATTAATGATACTATATAGTTGAATTATAATTATCAAGAAAAATTACAGGACCCTATTACGTCCCCAGTACATCACATAGATGTGGGTAATTATTTATAATCAGTGTCACTTGAATATTTATGCAAAACAAAATGATTCCTACCAATTAACATAAGTCGTGTGATTTATTTTAATGATTTTTATGATTTATTGCATTGATTCCCAACTATTTTCAAGGCAATTGTAGAAAAAAAAATGTGATTTTTTCCAAATATTAAAAGTGAAATAACAGAAACATAAAATTTGATTTATTATGACTATTAAGTGAGAATACAGAGCTACTGGTAGTGATTTGTGTAAGGAAATATTTCTATCTACATTTTAAAACCTATTCTGTTATAAATCTTTCATGTTTACGTAAAGGTAACTCAAAACAACCGTTCGTTGTAAATTATGGTATTGAATTTCAGAGTTTATCAAGAATTGCGTGAGAATTTCTTCAACACAATCAGAGGACAACGAACATTGATTTAAAAATATTATCAGAAGCTCACAAAATCAATTTAAGTATTCACACTTTGTTTCTAATCAAGTATAGCATTCAAAATCGTAAAATATTCTACACTCAATTTACAGATCGTAAAAAGGTGCCTAATTTAACTATAATTACGTAAAATATTTCGTACAAAGTTCAAGGCAGTTTTTATCTGAAGGAATTATTTTGAAGATATTCGATTCGACCATTAGAGATTTCTAGAATATCCCAGTACAATGAGCAGAAGAAAAGCTTTAGGGAAATACTTCCTCCCATTGATCTAACTTTGAGATAAGGTCGTTTTCTACTAGAAGATTAGTTCAAATTTTAACTACCTTTTTAAATGTTTTCAACATAATTATTCATACTATTTTCACCACTCTTCATTTGATTTACTATATTAGTTTGTCAGATTATGTGCAATTTTCTAATCACATTTTGACTTACTTTTAATGATTTCCAATTGATAACAAAACCTAATTCCATAAAGAATTTTGGTAGAAATTGCAAGAGACCCGAGGGCCATTGTATTATCCTCTATTTTTCTCGTTATGGAAACCTTAGTAAACTAACCAACCACCCTCTTATCTGTTTCGCAGTTATAGCTCATTTTCAAGCATTTGCAGCTCAGAATAAATTTTTTTCACTCCTTCTATTTTATTGGAAGCAATCTATTGTGTCGTCCCTCAGCATTTGACGTCGTTTCTGCGTTAACGCAGGCACCGATAGAGTAGATGATTTTTGCAATAGTTGCCCCCATTTATGGTGTCTTGTGCCAACAGTTCAATATATAATGATCACTCCAATGGTCTTTCTAGATTACCTTTTATGTCTTCTTTTCAATAATTCAATAATCCTTGGCCAAATCATACTGGACATCTTGCAATCACTTTAGACCATGTGTCAATTTCTATCTCATTAACATCTTTTAACAAGTCCATTGATAGTAGCAGACTTATTATTCTATTTGGCATTATTTGCCCTCGTTTGACCTTTAGCAAGCCTCAGAGTTTTCTTCCACTGTACAGGTACAGAGCAGGGGTTCACTGTAGTGTCATGAATCCAGGAGACTGCTCATTACATTACATTTTAATTATTGCGGGAATGAACCAACTTAATTTTTATATGTAAAAGAATGTTATATCATTTTTATATTAATTAAAATTTCACTAATAAATGACGCTACACTAAACAGAGAATATTTATAATTTCACCAAAAGATGGCGCTATTAATTTCAAAGAGATATCAATCAAGAAAATGAAAACGATGCTAAATTTTTTTTTTATACTAATAGCATTAACATGGTTTGAAGTTTTATTAACTAGTTGTTAATAGTGTAGTTAGGTTGTCGCCCTGTAGTTTAATTGTCGTTGATTCAAATCGCACACAAGAAATTTGAAATATTGCATCATTATGTAATAATTTCCAATGATAGTAACTTGATTTAGGAAATTTTCTCGAAATTCAATAATTGACAGATCATATGAGATGTAAATACGTAAATCTCAAAATATCAAAGTCAATTTTTCTTACTGAATTCAACTCTAGAATTAATTTTGAGCTTCATAACTAAAAAGGATGAAGAAAAACATTTTTTCATCACATCACTTAAAATGAACTGCAAAATAAAATTTTTGGCTTAGATCTTGGTAAAATTGGTCTTTAAGAATGATTTGAATGATGAATGTGAAAAATTGGTCATATAAGAGCTATTACTCAATTAGCTGAACAATTCGGTACTGAGTCCATTGTAATGAATACTAACCAACCAATTGCGAACCAATAGTAAATGGGAAGGCCCGTGCTTCTTCACTAAGCGCAATTTTCTGCAAACAACTCTCATTATGTCTTAGATGACTTGAATATCTATTTAGCATATTTTTCTAAAATTTTCATACCTAAATTGTTTATTTTTGGCAAGCAACTCTCTATCATACACTTTGCGAGGGAGATTTCCAAAATGATTCCGCCTTATTTGACACAGCATCTTGGTATCCGTGGTTTGAGCACATTTTCTTTGTTTTCGGTATTTTTGACAATTGCTTGCTATTCATTACGGAAACTCCGACTCTGTCCTTTGCTCATCTTATAATTATATCTGCTGTTTTTCGAGTAAAGCTTGGACCAAACATGGTATTTCTTCTTCACTTTCGGCTATAGCATGGTAAAAGAGTCTGCGTGAAATATTTTGGTTTTTAAAAATACGAAATATGTCAGGCTTAGGCATGTGTCTAACCTATAAATGTTCTCTCTTATTTCTAAGTTATAAGACATTCTAATGCATATGACCTAAAAAAGGACTTCTCTAACTAATATCAAGATTTTGTTTTTTTTTTATATATATTTAACTTTATTAATAATTAGAAACTTCTTATTGCCACTTATCATCATAAGCATAAATTATTTAAATCAGACCAATTATACCGAGATACACGATTTTTATTTTTTAGTGTATTTCAAATAATGCACTGGTTTTTAATAATAAATTTACATAACTTTTCGATCACACCTCGTATGTCCAATTTCTCACATGAAGTGGCAGTTATTTTTTTTGTAAACAACAAACAGATTTTATCCGGAAACGACTAGTTATTCTTTCTTTATCGACTTGACAGAGACACAGATTCGAAATTAATTTCCATCGAACTGATATGCAAGCAACGCTTTTAATTTTAAATTCAACAGTTTTGCATGTCACTAGTCCGAAAGTGACGAAGGTTCCTCCTATATACGAGAAAGCGATTCGCAAAAAAATGTAGCAATAAGATTTATAGAGCAATGGACTCGATGATCAAGTGAGCTGGCATTCTCGGCGTGGCTGCCTTGGATTCGAAGTTAATTTCAGTCAAAGCTGACTGACACATGGCGAATTCAGAATTTTATTATCTGGACAGAAAAAACAGGCGGACGAGTGGCATAAGGAATTAGAAGAATAGGGAAAGTCCGAGTGTGTTTTATATTTATAATTTTATAGACAAAGCCTAATATAATCAGGATGATCAGATATTTTGATCAAATTATCGAAGTGTTCTGCCGTCGTTAGTTGTTACTGCTTATAACATTTCGCCAACACGAGAGCTTGGCATCTACAGCTGCAATGGAGTCGTTTGCAGCTCCTGAAGATGCAGGAATGTCTAGAACAAGACAACTAACGATAGCCCAAGATTTGATAGAATACAACAATAAGATTACGGTTTCTATACGAATTAGAAGCTTTTTATTAAAACAAAGATAAAGATACGATAACTAAGTTGGAATTTCTGGAACCGTTAGTAATAGTCATACTGAATACACTGTTTACACCACAACTACACCAAGTTATCGTCTTCAGAGAATGAAGGTAAACTTCAGTAGACTTCAGTCTTTGAAGACGATAACTTGGTTATCTAAACGCACAGTGTAATTGTAAGTAATGAGAAATAAAAGGTTAAAATTCCCATTTGAAAATTGAAAAATGTAGCCAGAAAAGTTACTTCTCATGGTAACTAGATGTAGTACAGTATGAAATGAAGAAAAGGTACCAATAGATTGTGATTGCAAAAACTACCGAGATTCCGTTATTAAAGAAGAAGAAACAGGACCACAGATAGAATAATTTATAAATTTAGAAACTTTTGATCGAATTACATGATAGAATAGTCATACAAGAATTTGAAAAATATACTTAGTAAAACCTTTATTGTAAAAAACTAAAATTATACAACAATTGATGGAACGTAGTAAAGTTATTTCGATATAAAGATAGGGATAGATATAAATTGTACCATACATCTTGTATATACCATAGAATGATAATTTTGTCGTCGAATAATCGAGAAATACTAAGGCCGCGGTAGATTTTTCTTAAAAACATCGTAAATTTTTGACAATTTCGATTTGTTCTTATGAAGTTCAAGATCAGTCTCTTTTCACGCTGTTTTTTTAAATTATCAAATGAAATAACAGTGTTCCGTCAAAAAGAATGGTAGTTATGTTAAGCAAAAACTACACATTAAAAATAGATCTAAACATGAGAATGTAGGCAATTAAAACGACTGTGAATGGAACAAGTCCTCGAATATATCTACCTGCTCCATTCTTCACTGAACAGGTATAACGTGAAGAAAGATTGACAGCTGAGATTAATGTTTACCATCGACACTTTTTTTATGCGCATTAGAAGCGATTAATTGATCTCGATGGACTGAAAACGTCACCGAAATCGGTTTTGTTGGTACCTAATCGAAGATTTGTGGCGCCTTTTAAATCTAATGATGATTCAAGAGTGGGATTTTGTTTTAATTTGTTGACATAGGAACGATTTATGATGCAAATAAGAAGTGGAAAAGACAGCCATGATTCTCTTACCTCGTTTCCAATCATCCAACTGTAATTCTTTGGTAAAAACAGTTAATTATCACTCAATTTGTCGGTATAATGTGCAACTGCATATAGTAAAAATTATGCAATGGAAAATTTCGATTATGGATAATGTCGTGTACTGCAATTATCTCTTTTTCTATCTTGCATTGGAAAATTATTTTTCTCGATTCCGTTTATTAAACTTAAGGCCGCTTGACATTGTGCAAGACAACTTGCAAGAATTTGCGTGCAAGACCAAGATATTGTAAAGACAAATATTGAACGTTGCTTGACATTACGCAAGTCTCTTGCCAATCAAAATTCCATAAGAAGCAGTAAACAATTCCTAAACTCAAATTTTATTTTATATTTTATGGGCTTCTTAAACATGAAAATAACAAAGGAAGGTAAAGTAAACAGTGATAACACTGCTGCTTTGCTTTTGGAGTCTGATGAGCAGAAAATAGCACCTAGGTTATGGCGAACTAAGCTCTGGCTAGATAGAACAAGGGGAAACTACGAAAATTATATTTGAGAATGGATGAACAGAAATTTGGAAAAATCTTGACCAAAGACCTAATATAAGCAAATCCGAAGCTCATTCCTTTCTATAATCACAATTTACACGCAGCAAAAATCAAATTGATAATGTTGAGGCAGCTTGACATGGTGCAAGACAACGTCCAAGAAATTGCATGCAATTTTTTTTGAAATTAAAATATTTCATAGATTAATATTGGACGTCGTTTGACAAGTCTCTTACCACTGAATGATGGTTGCCCCAAACAAAACTTCCGTAAGTAAATTAAACATATTGCTAAGGTCAAATTTCATTTAAGATTTTGTGACCGGCTTAAACCAATTTAAAAATAACTAAGCTAAGTGAAAGGAACAAGGAAGAAGTAATTAGATTGTTGAACTTCAACTGCGCATGCTTTTGATCAAGAAATATTGCGTTTTGCATCATGTTAAGCGATATTTAGCTCTGTTATTTTCATTTTTAAGCTGCCCACAAAATTAATTAAAGTTTGAGGTCAGGAAATTGTATACTTTTACTTTTGGAATTTTGATTAGTGGCAACCATGATGCAATCGTAAGAGACATTATATCAAACGACGTGCAATATTCGTTTATGTAAAGGCAGCTTGACATGGTGCAAGAGAACTTGCAAGAAACTGCACGCAATTTTTTCAAAAGTCAAAATATTTCATAGATTAATATATCACCTCGCTTGACATTACCACTATCATCACTAACAAAAATTCCATTAGTAAATTAAACAAATTTCTAACGTCAAATTTTGTGAAAGGCTTAAAAATGAATATAACAAAGCTAAATTAAATGGTCAAGAAAAAAGTGGTCAGTGAATAATTTTTACGAGAAAAGTAACTAGACTTTTCCTTAGAATTGCAGCTTAAATGCAATAAAAATAAGAAATATTGCCTCTGTATTGCATTGCACGTTTTATTGCATCATGTCAAGCGGCCTTAATACTTTGATCTTGCAAGGCATTGCATGCGTTTTCTTGCATTATGTCAAGCAGCTTTTATGAGAACTGGATCTCAAATTTATAATCAAACTACGAGTAGACTGATTTTGTGATTGAATCTAATCCCCAAGTAAGAGAGAATCTAATCTTTGATACATGCTCGTTTTCATAAAATGCCAATCTGTCAAGTGTTGCTTCATATTTGCTCGATTTGTGATATGATTTGTGCCAGAAGATCCATGAAAAATGACGAAACGTTTCGCATTGAATCAAATTATCTTTGGAACAAAATAATTGTTTAAGAAACCCCTTAACGACAATCTTACTTGTCACAGTAAATTGAAAATAATATATTTGCATGCTCGTTTCTCGTAACTATTATTCCCCGCTTCATTTGATTGACAAATGTTGGTTACACATTTAAATTGCTACATTTTTCCAAGACACTTTAAAAAAATTGGGATAATTAATTATGGTGATTATGTAGCACATTTTAAATATAACTTTGATTACGTCCGGGCATTTATTTCAAATAAACTACATATCGAATTTTCGTTTGACTGCCACTTCTAAAGCAGGCCACTTACGTTAGTTCTGTTAATGGTTCAAATAAATCTAATATAATTTGATAGTGTATGGACATAAATATACAACAAAGTCGTTTGATTTGACCGTAGATAGACAAGCCCATTCATGACAGAATTCGATTTTTAGAAATTTCAAAAGCGTCTTACAACTGTAGAATTTGAAAAATAAAAAAAGTGAATATTTTCATAGAGAAATTGGAGCAAACGTTGAACAATTTTTAATCCGACATAGAACAACGACGAATCTTGAACCTTGGACTACTAGTACAGGCTAATTAGGTGATTTTCAGCTAAAACGATTTTGAATCTGTACATTCTGAGAGGTTTTGGCCTACTGAATAAGTATAAGTATAAGTGAATACTACTGAATAAGTAACTCTTAACAAAATTACGAGCGTAAATTTTCGAAATTTTGAGACTTGAAACTCAAAAAAAAAATTGGTGAATAACTTGAAAGCTATGAGGAATTCGAAAAAAACTTCTGTAACAAAAAATGTTGAGTACAAAATTCTCTACAAAAAAGAATTCCAGTTATTTGTTCCTAACCTCAAAATTTTCACCTTAGAACGGGTTTATACACTCAAAAATATTTTGAATCGCGAATAACTCGAAAACTACGAGGAATTCGAAAAAAAAGTATAGGAGCAAAAAATGTACAGCAAAAAATTCTTTACAGATTAGTCTGTAGGCATTTTTCCCTAATTTCAAAATTTTCACCGTAAAATGGGTTGATGTACTCAAAAAAATATTGAATTGCGGATATCGCGAAAACTATAAGGATTCGACACAAATTGCTGGGGCAAAAAATATGGAGCACAACTTTGTGTACAAAAAAGGTTGCAATTTTTTTCTAACCTCATAATATCCATTATAAAATGGGTTTGAACGCTCAAAATTATTTTGTATCGCGAATAAATAACTCGAAAGCTACGTAGTATTCGAAAAAACGTGCTAGTACCAAAACTGTAGAGCACAAAATGAGAACCGACATTTTTGTGAAAGATAAATCATTGAGAATTCTGTGAATATTGAAATAATAATCAACCTAGAACGATGGATTTGCTTGTTTATATTACGAGTCATGAAATATATCCCATGAAACTTCAAGTGCTTATGTGGCCAATATACCTCATCTCGCAAGATTTTCGAAAATTTCATGATTCGAAAATTATGCTAGCTTATCCGAGTAGAAAATAGATATCTCAACCATGATGGAGCATTTTGATTTTTGGAAAACAAAGTAGTTTTCCAAGAGTTAGAGCAGTTTGCATGTGTGACTGGAACGTAAATTGGCTTGAATTCACACTGGCGGGAATTCGATAAGGGATTCTCCGGCGAAATTGAGAGAGATTTACTCAGAATAGTGGCTTCAACAAAAAAATGACTAGAGACCTTTTTTGTATAAAATTTTGTGCTCCATATTTTTTGAATTCCTTTTAGTTTTCGAGTTATTCTCGTTCCAAACTTTCGAAAACCCATGCTCTTAATTTTGTTAAAAGTTAGGCTTATTCGGTAATCGAAAATCTCATAGAATCTAAAAAATCAGAAGTGCCCAATCTAATTTCGGGTTTAATCCTATTCTACTTGTACTGTACAGTTCAACGATCTGCCACTTTGGCTGAGAAAGTGACGAAATATCTAAAAGGACAAACTTCAAAACAATCTTGTACGATTCTATATTCTTTTGATGACTCCAAACGAGTCTAGAAGCGTTTTTAATGCTTTTCGGTTCCAAAATGGTTTTTGGATTCTGTTTTATAAATTGTGAATAATTTTCAATTGTTCTGGAAAGGCTGGATTTCAGTTTTTGAAGAAAACGAATAGATAATCTACACTGCTTGACGTTAATTCTAATACATTTGCACTTACTTTTATTTTGTAAAAGGGAGTAGCAGTTTAAGTATTTGAATACTTTAAGAGACAAATACAAATTCCAACTGTTATAATGGAAGGAATCAAATATGTTTGTTTTCTCCATATTCTCATTGTTATTTTTCCTATTCTTGTACCCCTAACGAATTTATATTGTTCATCTTTAAATATTATTCTTGCTTTAATGTCTTTAATATTATTTTTATCATCTTATTTTTTCATCTATTATATCAAATATACGCTAGATAGGAAACATTTCATTCTATCTATGCTAGATCAAACATTTATAGAGGGTGTTTCATAAATAATGTTTACTTCGAATATTCACTTTGTTTCACTTTAACCCAATGTCCAGCAATTACTTTGAGACCTTGGTAAAACTTGTCTCATGAATTTTCAACATCTCCTTCGGATAATTCAAATTTTTCTCCACATTTGATTCTGCAACGCCCAGACTATGCCGCATGTGGTAGTAGTTCAATACTACCAAATTCTTCGATAATATTCCGTGTAACTTTTGCAGAATGTTGTTTCGCCTTTTCTGGTTTTAAGAGAACCTAGACATTTCTCTGATAAAACTTTGCTCTTTGCTTTGCTCTTTGCTTTGCTCTTTGCTTTGCTCTTTGCTTTGCTCTTTGCTTTGCTCTTTGCTTTGCTCTTTGCTTTGCTCTTTGCTTTGCTCTTTGCTTTGCTCTTTGCTTTGCTCTTTGCTTTGCTCTTTGCTTTGCTCTTTGCTTTGCTCTTTGCTTTGCTCTTTGCTTTGCTCTTTGCTTTGCTCTTTGCTTTGCTCTTTGCTTTGCTCTTTGCTTTGCTCTTTGCTTTGCTCTTTGCTTTGCTCTTTGCTTTGCTCTTTGCTTTGCTCTTTGCTTTGCTCTTTGCTTTGCTCTTTGCTTTGCTCTTTGCTTTGCTCTTTGCTTTGCTCTTTGCTTTGCTCTTTGCTTTGCTCTTTGCTTTGCTCTTTGCTTTGCTCTTTGCTTTGCTCTTTGCTTTGCTCTTTGCTTTGCTCTTTGCTTTGCTCTTTGCTTTGCTCTTTGCTTTGCTCTTTGCTTTGCTCTTTGCTTTGCTCTTTGCTTTGCTCTTTGCTTTGCTCTTTGCTTTGCTCTTTGCTTTGCTCTTTGCTTTGCTCTTTGCTTTGCTCTTTGCTTTGCTCTTTGCTTTGCTCTTTGCTTTGCTCTTTGCTTTGCTCTTTCTATATCTATTCAATATCTAACTACTGATTTTCTATTTTCGCGTTGTTCATGAAAACACATTGCTCATCACAAGTCTAATAAAACGAGGAGGATGAGCAGGGCAATCAGGGACTCAACGTTTCGTTTGAATCTTGGCACTATTCGATAGCTTCTATAGATGTTACGTAATGATTTTGAATGGCGATGTGAGTAATATTTACCGGGTTTTTTTCTATTGTGACCCTCAATATCTCACGCAGGTATAAAATGTAGGCGTCAACTAAATCAAGCGTCAAATCTCCACTATTAGAATGATCAAACCAACGCTGCGCTGTTCAATCACTAACTGTGTCTTCCCCTTCAATTTCCCATATTTCTTTTCTGCCAAGGCTCCTTAAAATTTTCCCCTTCAGTATGTCCAAATAATACACACGCGTTCCATACTATCTATTATATACTGAGTCATCAATGACCAAAGATGACTTAATTAAAAGAAAGTAAAGAAATAGTACTCTTCATAGAGATAGAGACTAATTTTAATACGTTTCTACATTTTGAGGCGAAGGTATTTTCAACAATGAGTATTTAACATGTTTGTAGTAAAACCATTCTTCTTAGTTTTTCCATTCATGGAAAGTAATAAGTGGACTATTTTTACTTTCGTTTGAAAGTGTTCTTTCATACTTTATACACTTTTCTTCCTTGTGTTTACTGATTTTGTGCTTGATATCCACATTAATATCTTTGATAATACCTCCTGTATCTTCTATGAAACAAAATTATATCTAAATTATTAAAATACATACCAGCAAATCACAACTATACATAACTTTATACGGGTTTTACTTGAAGTAGAGAAAAGGTACCACAACAAAAAGTCAGAACTTTATTGCTATTTATTGATTAATAAGTTTGACAACCAAACTATGTTTTCTTTAGTAGAGGAGCATGATGCAAATCAATGCTTTCTTTTAACGCATCCCTAAATTTTAGAAAAACTTTAGAGTCGAGATAAAATCGTATATTACGTAAACAAAATAATTTCTTTACCTTAATCAATAGTTTCATGCTTCATTGCTATCTGAATCACTGAATGTTGTTGTTTAATTAGTCTATTTGATTTAAAAAATGTTGAATAATTTATTGTACTGAAATTATATAAAAATCAAATTAATTAAGACTGAATGAAGTTGATCATATCCGTTTCCGGACTTGTTATGTAGAATTTATGATTCATTATATTGCGAATTCATGGAATTTATTAAGGAAATGAATCAATAATCAAAAATGAAGTGTTTAACGGTAGTAATTAATAAAAGTACAGTAGCGCCGAATCGATATGGAAAAAAAGGTATCAAACTCTCAAACTAACGTGGGCCAAAGAAAGGTTGACCAAGAAAATATAAAAAAATTATTTTTTCTGTATAACACCATGTAGCATACAACATGTCTTATTAGGACAATAACAACTAAAGTCTATTTATCGAAAAAGAATAGTAAATCAAAACAATGGTCAATACGTGATCAGCACGTGAACATTCCGGGCGAAACACGTCTTGGCATCGTTATTTGTTGAATAAAATGTTGACAATATTTTGGAAGTATCTTCTACAAGTATCTACCGAATCGTTCGTGAATACAGAGCTCATCATTTAGTGGCCGACCAAAAAAGTATCCAACAAAAAATACAATTTATGGTTTCGACAGGAGCGGCATCAGAAGAATTGTGCTCAATTTTTTCTTTCAATTACCTACAGTGGATAAAGTTGTGAAAGTAGTTAACGAAGATAAAGACAAAATTTTTTTAAAAGATCAATATTTTATTTTAAAAAATGGAATGTCAATACCAAAAACGAGGAAGGAACAGTTTATTATTAAAAAAACGGGAAATAATTGCATGAAGGCGAGAATACTTTGAAAAAATTAAGAAATTTCATGAAGGAAATAGATAAATGTATTACCTGGATGAAACATGGGTAAACGCTGGACATACTAAGGATAAGTTATGGATGGATTTATCCACACAATCAAAAGGCAAGCATTCTAATCTAACCTAATCTATGTCATTATACAAAAATGCCGTCTGTTTAATTTCATCGTCACCGTTAAACATTTCACCCAGTTACTCAGCATTTATCTCAGCGAACAGAAAATAATCGGACAGGGCCAGATCAAGGCTATATGGTGGGTGGTCAATTTCTATGAAATCACATTAGTTTACAATAGCTTTTGAAAGCGAATGGACCTACGATATGATTTATAACAATTCCTGCCCAAACATTAACGTTAACAATAAAATGTTATTCATAATCATTGAAAAAATTGAAATATTATTAATACCTAATTTTCAAATGAATCTGTTCCATATTTTTGGTCGTTCACTGTAGATCTATTCCAAACTTCACGTTTACATTGTATATTTTTGTAATAATGATTGTGAATAATTATTTACAATTTATATTGTTAATCTGCTCTATGAATCTATTATTATATAAATTATTTCTTAAGTGCGGAATGCGACCCTGCCACATGTTCGGTTTTGGCGTTTTGAAACCTGATCACGTGCACTATGCATGAATATATTTTGGTTTACTATTTTTCTTCGATAAATAGACTTTAATCAAAAACGGAAATGGAGAATTATCCTTCAATTCGGCGAATTCGGTGTTCATGGCCCACGTCTGCCTTTCCAGTAGGTCTTACAAAAATTGTTATAGGCGAATGTGCCGAATATGCGATCAATATTCTAAAGATGGACGAATTTGGATCTTGGAGAGGATAAAAAGCTATTGCGTTGTTTATAGCTTTCTAGTCGTAAAGAGAGCTTTAACTTTTTGTGAAGCTGCCTTGGCTCAACACCTAAACGAGCGTTTGCTTCTCTATCTAAAAAAAGTATTGTATAATCGCTCTAAACTCTATTCTAGTGCACCCGTTCTTATGAATATTCTGTAAACATAATGAGAGTCAAAGCCTGTATAAAGGCTTCATATATAGTACAGTACCATTAGCTCTTCGATAACTTTTTTATACTTGTATAATTATGTAAAGCTATTTAAATTGATCTGTCTTCAACCGAGGACAGTTTGATCTTTGAACTGAGCATTGGTTTCATTTTGAGACTATTTTGAGATACTTACGTTATATAAAATAACATAAATTTACAAAATAGTGTTGTTTTATTATTTTTCAAATTGATACCAAGATAGTTCTGTAATAAAATGAATTAAAGGAACACAAATCATGTACGACAACTCTTTAAGTGACAATTAAAAATTTAATAGCCTTATTTTGTCGACTCAAGCGAACGTTTTTTAGAGAAAATATATAAATAATATGAACCTCTTTCTAGAAAATTGTCGACAGTTATACCCGTTTAATGACATTCTTCTTTTTTATTAACATATTTACAAAACAGATTGACAAGATTTATAGCGATGACTAATAGTTAAATTGGCATTTCCATATGGCCACAGTTATTCTTTGTATCGATTTAATAAATCAAGCAATGAATAATCATTAATTATATCTTCTGTTTGGGAATATGTCGTGAATGGTTTTTGTTTTATAACTGCAGTAATGAACGCATCCACCATGATCGTATCAAACTTGCACGACATAAAGACAAGTAAATAGAGGGCGATTAGTTGAAAATGTACAATCTCCATCTCACAGGTGGTAGATAATAACTAACCTCATTTCCAAAGATATCAAATACTTCAATATTTCAAGCAGAATTTGGTGTTGTGTAGTGCATTCCAATATTGCGCTCCGTGGTAATGTCCCAACTCGATTGCTTCACGGAGGAACAACTTCAGAGAAGTTAATTAACCGCTTATTGGACAATTCACCTTATAATCCTGGCTTACCATCATTCCATGTTTGTTATATCACAATTAAAGAGACGTAAGATTGGTTTGGAGGATGAATCAATCTCAGGAAATGTTTAAAATGATGAAAAAAAATGTGTTAAATTCACTGACACATAACGTCGTCTTTAGCTTGAGTAACTAATCGATACAACTGGATAGTGAACGTATTTATCTTCAATAAAAATGTAGAAAAGCTGTTGTAACATGAAATGATTGAGCATAATTAGTTTTTTTTACCTATTGATCGTTATTTAAGGATTTATCCATCGTTAAACATAATTAAAAAGGCACCCAATGTATGAAAACTAGTTTTAGAGTAAAACGCGTGGGAAGTTCTCTATAGAATTTTATTGTTTTCCAAGCTTCATTCAGAGGAATGTCTTCGGAATAATTGAGTAATATCATGTCTCATCTCATCTGACACGAAATTTTTTCCGCTTGTAGTGTGACCATACCTTCAGTTTGTGCAGTAGCGCGCGCTGTTAGGTTTTATTATGATATTTTATCAGTAGAGTTTAGTTTTACCATTATAGGAAAAATTATAATTTGTTGAATAAATATTTTCAATTTATTGATATTGACTTGACAAAATTTCAAAAATTGAGGGAAAAGGTGAAATACACTATTGAACACATAAGCATTAGAAAATTCATAAAATTATGAAATTTTGTTGGAAGTGCTTCATTATTGATATGAAACAAAATTGTGATTTTGAACCAACTTTTGATTACATTTTTTTCAGAATTTCTTCAAAAGTTTTAGGAATATTTATACATTTGCTTGGCGGAATAAACTAACCATTTCCACGTGATTCTATACAGTTCTACAGCTACCAAAAAAGTCTTTTCTAAGTGAAAAGTCATATTTTGATATAGGACTCTTTCCATCCGTTATATAACAATCAAGATAACAATCTAAGTCATGAAAAACGAGATTTAAAAGTGGAATAATATTAATTTGATTCCAAGGTTATTCATTTGAATAAATTTTTTTCGTTGTATAAAGTAAAAATGACAATTAATTGGACTTTGATGAATTTAATGAAATTAATTGTTACAATTTGCGTCAGTGATTCAATACTTTAATATGCGTTATTAATTACTCCATAATTACAATAAAATATAAGAGAAAAAAGTTTTATGAATACGAGGCATATATATATATATATATATATATATATATATATATAATAAACTGTCTAAGGGTGATATCTCGGAAATAGGTAAATAGGTGTCTTAATTACTTCCTGAATTTAATCACATGAATGTAGAACCACCCTGTATATTCAATAATAGCTACATGACATAGAACTATCATAGTGTAATAAATGCCTTAGCATAATTCTGTTATCACGTCTATGATTCCTTTTATCAGTAAAAGTAATAAATGAAAACGTTGTAGAGAGATTTTAGAATTGAAATTGCAAAAACACAAAATTTGTTATCAGATATTATGATACAAACACAAATTATAATTACGGATATTGGTACTTGAGTGACCAAAATCGGAAAGTCATCGATTTTCTCCACAATAGTACAAGAATTATACTGGTGAACACGTACTTTGTGATGATTTTTGTTTGTTTTGATGATTCATATCATTTTTTTTCAGTCACATACAGATTTTTTGTGAGAGCTATATATTCAATTTTGACTTCATTTACGTGTTTTTGTTTGAATAACTTAATTTAGGCCACTATATAATGATTCCATTTAACTAAGTTACGTTTGTTACATTGTAAATATGCTGCGAAAGTGTTCTAATAATCCATAAGAGTTTTTGTTATGAGTGAATGAACTTTCACATCTCAGTGTCGAAAATTCACGCCATTAATTGGAAAGTGCTATTTAGACTATTTTCGTTTTCCTGTGCGCTACCAAAATAAATCCTTGGTTCCACATATAAGTCGTGTAATGTTCGTGAGAATCCTGTTAGATTAGGATAAACAAGAATTTGCTTTTTGGTATATCAATGATTTGGACGGAACCAAAAGATCATGTGATTGTTATTTTTGTTTGATTCTAAAGAAAGGCGTCACAACCGAGTCCAAACACACTGTCCACTATCTAAACTTGTCATCGGCTAACAGACCAATCCTACATAGTGCCGAGCTGCCTGTGCAAAAGCTTCCAAATCAAGCAGAAGTCAGGATTCTGTTTCTAGTTCGGAATTTGCTCTTAGTCAACCTGATAAATTATCTCAAGTATTTTTGTACATGATTTGAATTTGTCTAAAAAACAAGCTGAGCTTTTGGGGTCTAGATTAAACGAAGTGGAATTTACTTTCTCCTGGTACGAAATTTTCTTTTCTAAAGCAGGTGATTTAGTCTTCTGTAATAACATTCCTGTAGAGATGAGTTTATTGAATTTTGAATCATCAATCACTAACGGTTGTCCTCAAAAACTTGAAAGCACTGTTGCTATGCAACGGAAACAAATGTCCTTCAGGTTGTCCATGATTCTGATATTAAAGAGAATTGAGAGAATTTGAAGTTTCTTCATGAAAAAATTAAATACAGTGAACGTGTTTGGAAAATTTGTGGATACTGCTGTTTCATTCACGATTGGGACAGAAAGTATGACCCAAGCGTGGATCACTCAATCCAGGGCAGAAGAATGTTAAAACTGATCCTTTGGTGAGTCCAGATGACATACTTTTACCATCGTTTGTAAAAGCTATGTTAAAGATGGCGGTGGATTCTTATACCTGAAAGATAAATTTCCCAGACTCGGCGAGGCAAAAATTAAGGAGGGAATATTTAATGGTCCACAAATACGGAAGCTAATGGAGAATACAAATTTTTTAAGAAAAGCTGAATGATCTTGTAAAAGTCGCCTGGAAATGTTGTCCACAATTTTCTAGGAAACCATAAAGCGGAAAATTATAATGATTTAATCAATGAGCTTATAATTTCATACAAAGTGTTAAATTTGGGTGCTATGAGTGACGAATCAGGCGAAAAATTTTATCAGGACATTTCTTTAATAAAAAAACGCTATAATAGAAGCCAAACATTCACGAAAATCATAGCTGTTTATTGTACATTAAGAAATATTTTTGTTTTAGTACTTTTCATAAAAAGATAAGTCTTGACATGGCAAAGAAACCTGATGTGTCAATTCTTTTTCATTAATATATTATTGTTAGTTGGCCATAGTACTTTCATAATTTGGTATAAGTTTTTGTGTGACAAAAAAGTTTGAATTTTGTTGACCAGTGTTATTATAGATTCAATAAAACTATTTCATTCATATTTTGTAATACTGTTTAGAAAGTATATATCATTCTTGTGCTATTAGCAGTAATTGGTTCTAAATGTCACTCAATTTTCTTAACACAACCTATGAAAGACGTTTATTTGTTTACATGTTTCATGAAGTTATGATATCATAGCAAATATCGTATTCGACTGTTTAAATTTATGATTTAAAATGATATTTCCAAATAAAACTTCCTAAACTACTTTTATAAAGTTCCAACGAACATTTTGATATAAATCAAATAGCCTATTAATGAAAATTTGGCTAAAAATTAGGTATAAATAGTATAAAACCACGTGAATCAAATGTTTTTATGCGCATAACAATAACAATCTATTTTTCTTTACCACACATGGATTATTATTATTAAAATTTCATTTTTAATGATGGAACGTGAAATAGAAAAATAGTTTTTAGTTTTATTTAAATAAAGCTTTGAGAGATTTCCAAGTTCTAGAACTTTATTCAAATATTTTTGTGGGAATAAACGTCCAATATAATTAATGTTCAGTAGATTTTTGTTGCGAAAATTAGAGAAGACATAAAAGTAATCCACGAAAATGAAGTTTAAAGTATTTAACTAAATGAAAACAAAAACAATCATAGAATAAGAATTTGACGTCAACTATGATATCGACCAAATCATTCAAAATAAGAAATTTCATAAAAAAAACTTACCAAGAAATGTATTTATCTTCCTGATAAAAATATTCACAGGTACACTTTTGCTTCTCATAATTAAGTTTCACCACACAATATTCCCAAAAAAATAAATAAATAAACAGAAAACTATCCTCACATAATTGAAAAAATAAATCGTATAATCACGCAACTCGTAAATCAAAGCGACAACTGCGGAACGCTAGAGCGTGTATACTTCCACTTCGAGATCTCGCTGCGAACTGTTTACAACGCGCTCAGTTCCTACGACCCCCTAGAAGGTTCAACCCCCTCCCTAGTTGCCCTCAGAAAGGGCAGTGAAAAGTCAGGATATGAGTGGTCGTGACGTTTCGCTCAATCCCCTACCACCTTCGACAAGATGAGACGGGTTGAAGACAAGACAGTCACCGGCAGGTCCACTATTCGATGTGACGAACCTGCTAGTTGGGATTCATCTATCTGTCTGTCGCATACGTTGTTCCACTGACAACATGGGTTTGACAAGGAGTAAAAACTTTGAGATGTTTTTCGAAATGGAATCGGGAGGGGACGACGCCGAGATATAGAGAGAGATAGTCCGGTGACTGATATTTGATGTGATTTTATGTTTTGTTTATAAATGTCGCTTCAACTCATATTAATTGGGACTTTTCATCATGATGAAATATGCATTTGAGTGGGAGAGGATTAGTGTCGTTATTTGAAGATTTAAAAAAAAATGCTTGATGTTAGAATTAGATATTATAAATGTGGAAAATATATTACGTGCTAAAATTATACTTGACGTGTGATTATTTATATCTGGGCTTTCAAATAATTATAGTTATCGTAGATTATCTAATTTCCGTGTAATTTCTGATATATTTGAATGTGAGAATCATTGGAATGCGTTTCATTTTATATTGTATGTAAAGTCTGGTTCACAAGTCCCATTTAGTTCAGAACCTGACCCGGACCACCGAAAATTATGATTTTGATCACATTCGATTCGGAATGGCATCTTAAACAAACTAACAAAATTCCTGGAGGGACTGAAAAGAAATTCGACAATAATAAACAATAAAATATAAGGGTTTACTTTTTTTAAATATTTCAAAAACTATTAGAGGTAATCGAAATTTGGAAAAAGATGTTAAAAAAGCAGAAAATGCCACCACTAAAAAAATCCCAGCTCCAGAGAATGTTCCGATAATGCTTATAATTTCAACTTAGCGGCAAAAATAAGGGTAACAACATAATAAAACAATGTTTTTATTAAATATTGATATTAAAGAATTGAAAAAAATAGATACTAAGTCAACTTATAAATAAACAATAATAATAATGATTTTGTTAATTAGTTTAATTTCATCAATCAATGGTTAACATAAAAACGCTGATTATTTCGAAACTAGAAATTTCTTTTGGTTTTTTGGAGCTAATCTTAAAAATATTTAAGAAGAAATCAAAAATTTCGATTTTCTACTTTTTTATCAACAATCGAAGGCATAAAAAAGTTATTTATGTGAATAAAGCTTTCAAAAACTTTTTTTTTAAATTTTCTTAATATGTTGTTTTTTTATTGATAAAAGCCGTATAAGAATATTTTTTTCTTTGTTAACCAATATTATTTTATTCCTCAATTTTAATAATCAGTTAAAATAATTTGTTACTTCATGTGCTAGATTGGGGCGATGATTGGGCAGCCGTTTTTAAACTTATTTATGAGGCTAAAGTAAAGTAATAAGCTTTGTCAATATAGTTCCACGAAGTGGGACTTTTCTGCTCTTTGAGGATCTATTTTTAAATTTTAATTATCTTAAATAGTTTTTGAAATATTTAAAAAAAAACCAAACCCTCTATTTTTTATCTTACATTATTGTTTATAACTTTTGCATTTCTTTTCAGCCCCTCTTGTAATTTTGATAGTTTGTTCTAGATGTCATGAATGAAACCAAAATCATAATTTTCGGTGGTCCGGGTCAGATTCTGAACAAAATGGGATTTGTGAACCAGACTTGTATTAATTATACCAGAAACAATATAAAATATTGTAAACTAAAGGAAAGAAAGTAACAAATAGTAATTGTGTCGTATTGAGGCCGTAATCTGCAAATTTTTCGTTTTTATTTATACAAATTATCATTGTATACGATTGAGTTGATAATACGAGGTAGGGTTAAAAAGTGCAAAACTGATTATTGTTTTTATTGATTTGAAGGCATATTTAGTGGAAAGTGCTTTCTACTCTATAAACGACTCGTATTCTGATACCAAAATTCAATTCTGAGAATTCCACAGACCGATTTAATGTTAATATTGATTTTTAATACAAATCATTACATATCTATATATTTAATTTTATTTCTCTATTCATATCATTGAATTTTGTTTTAACAATGGAATGTATAAATTGCAATTACATCTGAAAATTTTCACACTGTACGTTTTATAAGGTTACATCGTTATTTATTTATCTATTTTTGTGCCAATTATTTACAAGCCCTTGTCTACAAATTGTGAACAAATTTTTTGAAAATAAAGCATTTTTCTTCTTTTCTTCTTCTTTTATGTACTTATTTACCTGATTATTTCGTCGTTCCTTGTACGCCGATCCATTTTATTAACATTTTAACCCTTTCAACTCCACCGGGACATATATGTCCCGCAGATATTTCCAACACTATTTATGTGCTAAATAAACATGTAACTTTGTATAAAAAATGTCCCACTGGTTTTCGGTGATAACCTTGATATTTTAGTGTAACTCTCTTTAGATAGATGATACGATAGAATTGCCCTGCTAGTGAGTAATTTTTTCGCAGCCAAATCCGGGAGTAGGAACTACAAGATTATGATTGTTTATAGGCTCTACGAACATTTGATTAAGGAAGAATGCTTGTTACTGTTGAAAATGATAATGCCTTTGTTCAATTTCAATTGCACTCCTGAATTATTTATATTCAAAGCAGCAATCTCGCAAATAAACATTTTATGTTCAGAAAAAAAAACTACGTGAAAGATTTGGTCCGCTTTTTCAATTGTGCTATTTATTTTAGTTTAATAAACAAATTTAACGATTCTACAATGCATCTGTGAGCAATTTCAATTGATAGTATTTACTTCTCATCTTATCTCAGCTTATGCTGAAGGTTCAAACCAAGGAAGAATAGCTCAGTTGCGGTTTGTAGTTACTTCAGTTATTACATTTGGGATAATTATCTGAGCCGATATATTACACAGACAAAGTCACTTTAGTCTATAGGATAAATTCCCTGTTTGAGTTTTCAGCACATACCACACAGTATCCAAAGGCGCAGAAAGCGTTATTGCCGAAATACTGCCCATTCGATTACTGAGGAAAGAAGATCCCTTCACTAGCAGAGTAGATCCACTGGCCTAAGTAAAGAAGAGTTGAGAAGATATGAGTATGAGTGAGTTGTTTGCATTATTATAGGATGCATCGACTAAGTGAAGCTGAACCCACTGACTTAATCCGCAGGTGGACACCTGTTTCAGCCGCTTCCAGGAAGAGATGAAATAGTACATAACCCATTTTCTCTCAAGATAATATCTTCACGTGGAAATATGTTGAAGGCTATGCTATCAACGGAGATTACTTGGTTAGGTTAGGTTAGGAGTAAACAGAGGCCAGAGATAGAGGAGGTTGTTAATCGGTATGGGAAATGTTTGAAGTCTGACATACCAGCCATGTCGTGAAAATACGTGGCAGCATCCTTTTTCCATCCATACCTCAATAAAAAAAACACATACACGCTTAGTCCAAATTCTTCCCTCAAAGGACGATAGTATTGTCATGCTGATACTACCCTTAATAGGTAATTCCTTCCTATAAACTTTCGACCTCATTTTTGGCTGTTTTCATCTCCTTGGAAATCTCTCAACTGGATATTGGGGATACTGCTGAAATCTCCTTCAGTCGGTGGGACAGAACCATGTATGTTGATTAGTAGACAATTAGTTAATGAGACTGTGAATATAGTTTGAGTTGTTCAAAGATGAGATCTGAGAAAAATTGTATAATAGAAATGAGTACAAAACGTTGGTCTTCAATAGTTTTGGTCCTTGAAAGAGTAAGGAGGAAACCAATTTCTACTTTACGATCTCAGGAAATTTGTATCATGGAAGTAAATTGAATCAGTTGGTCTTCAATGAATTAAAAATGGACAATCAGTTAGAAAAAAAAATAAATCTAAATTAAGAGTTTAGTTTTGGTTCTCGAGAGAAAGCAATTGATTTGTATCTTGACCCCCTATATACAAATAAAACAATCGCTGCGTATTTATTAAGCGAATTTCGTATTTAATGATTCGTTTCCTGGGGATATTGTAACAATCGGTCGGTTCTTATAAATTTAATGCCTCATAATTTAGCCAGACGTTCGTCTTACTGGAAGTAGCACTTTTCCACCGTAAGATACCTCCTAATTCCGATGCAACTCTCGGATTCCACTCGTTCGGCACTTTGCCAACAATTGCAGCGGAATGAAATTCGCAAATGTTTCGTATTTTTATTATTAGACCATCTCCTCGCTTCTTTATTACGCAAAATTTGCATCGGCGAAACTTGGAAATTTCTTTGGAGGAACATTGACGGGGAGATGAAAGGGTGAAAATCGACAAAGTTTTCAACGATTCCTCGCGCATCAAGGGAGTATGTTAATTTTCTAGCAAGGTGAATAATTTGGGGGATCGTTGCATAACATTATCGGAAGATTACTTGCTCGTAATTGTTGTTTTCATGAATACATTTGTTTCGGTAGGTACTGAGGAATTATTGAGATTCATAACATGAATATTTGTAATTTAAGGTATGATTCTTTCTTCTAAATCGGTTGAAAAAGTGATGCGAACGATTTATTATTGTACCTACCCTACTATTGTACTCCTCCTGTAGCATTTTCTTTTTAATATAATATAAAAAAGTGTACCTCATAAAGTAATAATTTGACAATAATGATAAGATAAATAAATCGGATAAAAACTATGAGAAGAAATTGTAATACAAATAATTAAATGTGTTTATAAACGATTGCTCCCAACTAGTTTCTCATATATTTGAATAAAATCTCCTTTTTTTATTCTGTTCATCTTTCATTCCCTCCGTGGTGTTGGTGTATCCAAATATAATCTGTTAAGTAGCTCAAAAGATCCGGTATGGTATGCTGAACCATTCGAATCAGTCACCAATTCTATACCGTTAATTAACTCGAGCAAAAGTAGCAATAAATTAAAGAGCTGCGAAATGTAGAAACATTTCGTCGATGAAAAACCGAATGTTAATAATTTCTATCGGAGATCACAAGTCGTCTTTAAAATTATATAAACTAGTCGTAATTCTGAATCATCCTATATTTGATGTTTTAATGCATTTGCTTTATGTTGCGTATTATAAAACACCAACGCAAAGTAAAAGTACTTATTTTGAAGTTATTATTACGAACATGGTGGTTGGAGTGTGAAATGTCACAAATAGACGTGACACTACAGATATATTAAGTATGATTTATTGAAACAATTATCAGCAGTAATAACCCAAGGACATTGATAATTGTTCGAAAAAGTTTTATAACAGATTTTGAAAGCCTGTCTATAAGCAACAAGCTCGAGAAAGTTGTCATAAAATTTTTTGGTGTATATCAACGTTCGAGGGTTATTCGGATAACTTTTTTTGCTAATTATAGAAAAAATACTTCACAAAAACATTTTATTTAAATATGAAATAAACAAAAAAAATATAAAAGTTAAGTGAAGATCCAGACGTGTTAGTTTTTATTTTTTTGTTCATCTTTTATAGACTTAAAATGTATAAAAGTCAGACATTTTTATTTGTTCTAATTTTAAAATGTCAAAATACGAGTTTTTTCCCTTTTAATTTTATAATTTATAACAAACATTAGACATTTCTATCGCTTGCAGTCTTTAAAAAATTTTATTCCTTATAGACTTGAAATGTATAATACTTAGTTCTAAAATAGAACATTTTTATTTGTCCTAATACTAGAGTGTATAAAAATCAGAAATTTTCTTCCCTCATAAAAATTAGACATTTTCATCCTTAATAGACTTAAAATAACTAAAAATCAGACATTTCTCTCCTTAATAGACTTATAATGTGTGAAAATCAGACATTTTTATCACTATAGACTTAAAATGTATAAAAATTAGACTTTTTCATCCTTAATAGATTTTTAATGTTTAAAAATAAAACATATACATCCTTAAAAGAATTATAATGTATAAAAATAAGACTTTTTTATCATTATAGACTTAAAATGTATAATACTTAGGCTTTTTCATTCTTTTAAAAACTAGATATTTAAGATATTCAGATAGACAGTCGGATATTTTTATTATTATAGACTTAAAATGTATGAAAAGTAACCTTTTCTTTCCTTAATAGACATAAAATGTTCAAAAATCAGACATTTCTATCCTTAATAGACTTAAAAATGTATAAAAATTAGACTTTCTCATCCTTAATAGATTTAAAATATTTATAAACCAGACATTTTCATTCTTAATAGACTAAAAATGTATAAAAAGTAGCCTTTTTCTTCCTTAAAAGAATTAATATATATAAAAATCAAACATTTTTATCATTATAGATTTAAAATGTATAAGGAGTAGACGTTTATATCTTTGATAGACTTAAAATGTTTAAAAATCAGACATTTCCAATCTTAATAGACTTAAAATGTATAAAAATTAGACATTTTTAAAATTATAGACTTAAAATGTATGAAATTAGACTTTTTCATCCTTAATAAACTTACAATGTATAAAAATCAAACATTTTCATACTTTATAGATTTGAAATGTATAAACATCAGACATGTTCATTATTTGATTGATGTTTCTCGTCAATATTCAACTAAGATTTTATTGAGTTGGCTTTGTTGTGACCCGTAATTTATATATACTCTTGCTCCTGTATACCAATGTTGGTCAATCAACTGACCTAGGTCAGTACCTTGTTAGTGATTAGTAATTTTTTTCCTTGGGATTGAATCCAATCGCTTCGAACGACGATTCTATCCATTTTCGTATTTCTTCCTATGGGCATATTATCATACCAGTGATCATTTTCGGATTTCCAGTGACGATTTATTCTTAGGAATAATCTGTTTATTTTAATATTTGGGCCCCTTTTTTACATCAATTTTTTACATAATCTGACAGATAAAACTTTGCTGTCTTTGTTTTCTATTAAAAGTTTGCTTTCAGTACACATTCAAGAATGAATACAGGGTCATATTAAACTCGATTTCTTACAGAACCATCGTTGTTTGATTCGATACGAAAAATGTTAGTCAAACAAGTCGCAGCTTCCCTACCTTGACAAGGTAATTCTAAGCTTGATACTTTCATCATTGCAAATTGCATAAATGACATTGTAAAATATTAAATATTTGAAACGTCCAAATCGAAATAAATCAATATATCACCATGGTAACATGATAAAGTGGAAATAACCCATATGATATGTTTTTGCCGAATTTTACTTCCCATAATCTCTTAAGAGACAAAATTTCTGGATGATTTTTCATGATCATAAAAGAGGCCTTACTCAACAACGATGTATATAATCGCTTCGTGCAACTTTTGGCACCATCAGAGAAGACTGTTTACAAATGATTTGCAAAATCGCGTCCGTCAGTGTTGAATGTTGGGAAGATTAGCGCAAATCGCTTTTCACTCCGAAAAACATCGATGCTGTGCGTAATATGATTAGAGAAGATCAGCGTGTGACTTACAGAGAGATATAAATATCTCATACGATAACGTATTCTGTAATAGAATCAATTTTACATGAACATTTAGGCTCGAGAAAAACATATTCCATAAACCACGTCAATTAACTGAAGAAAAAAATCTTAATATAAATCATTGCTTCATGTATTAGGAGTTCAATACCCAATAAAAGTTTTAATAAGAAGTGAATATCGAAATTTAAAGCCTCAATCAAACTTTTAACCCTCAATGTAAATGCTAAAGCGATAATTTTCTTCACTGTTAAAATACCCACCACACACACCAAAAATTTGACAAATCGACTTTTATTTACCGTCGTTTGCTCGGAAATGAATTTGACAAACCACAATGAAAACGAGTTTCAACGTTTAGCGAGTCATGTCGTGGTTGTTAACGAACATTTTTGAAAAAAAAAGAAAGGCGACCGAAAAATATTGGCCAAGCCAGAACATAAACGTGATGGATGGAATTCACCTGTGTGAATATCACTGGATCCTGGCTGAAACGATCTCATAATTTATCAACCTATTTCCATCAAACAATGCTTCATTTTAGAACCAGGAGCGCTACATAAGGATTGCAAGTATCTACATTAAGTTACAAGATCCTAGAAATCAATCAGGAGTTTATTGTTTCAAAAAAAATCAATCGAAATTGGTGATTGTAAAATCGACGATGACGATGAATGGATGAACATCGACTGTCAACTACGAAATAACTCATAATTAACCTGCATGAGGGAATTTTTTCACATTGTTCAACTAAGAAATAAATCTTTAAAAAATATTCTACGTTTAATATGTTTGTATCAAAGCTTGTATTGTTAATTAAAATTGATCAAATAAAATTACTTTCAGCGCAGGCAGTCAACGTGTTAAAGCATGAATACCAGGGAGCCCCAGAAGTACTTGCACCAATGAAGAAAACACAGAAATTTTGGAAAAATTATATCTATAGTCAATAAGTTCGATACCCTTTTTTATAATAAAAATAGTAAAGTCTCTCAAAATAGCCATTAATTGGCGACATTACCTCTTCATTGTTGAAACGTCTTTGACCACAGAACCATTTTTTCAAGTCTGGGACCAGAAAATAATCCGAGGGGGCTAAATCTGTCGAATAGGCTGCATGAAGTAGCAATTTAAATTCATCAATTTTGGCCATTGCAATAACGGATGTGTGTAAAATTGAAATACAATTTATGGAGAACGTCCATGTAAGGAAAAGAAGTACTCGTTGTCAAACTTCTCTTAGTGAAGATATCAGAAGAAGAAGATACTACAGTAGTAACTGCGAGATCTCCTGAGCGAATTGGTCAAATGCTGGAGGACTATCTTGAAGATATAGCAAAATAAGACAGAAAAAGCGGAAAACTTTAATCTGGGAGTCGTTTACAACATTTAGAAGATAAAAGGAAACACAATGGGCCTCAGGCATCCTAAAGAATGACAACTAATCTAGGTCAAGGTTACCTTAACCTTATATAATCTAACGAGTGATTTACTAGTAATTGGAAAGTATTAGAAATGAGTTTCAGATGATAATATTCACACTGAACGCTACGAGTAATAAAGAAGCTAGGGAACAAAGAAAAATATAAAATTGAGTCAATTTTTGACGTGCTTTCATTAGTTTTACTGGTTAGTTTTGTCCTACTTTGAGCGATTAGATTTTATTCAAACTTTGGACAATTATCAAAGACTGACGACAATGCAATAATACGATAGGATTTTTATATCTATTTTGGTATCTATTATATGAAAGTAAAAAAGTGGGTGAAGTATGTGAGCGCGCAGTCCCATACGTACAAAATCGAGATGCAACCATCAACACATACATATTAAAGACGGGTTTGAAATAGAAAATAAATTTCAGCACTCGAAAGAATCATTTGGAGAGTTCCCGGACTAAGAATCAGACCCGATTGGTTACAAAACTTAAAATTAGTTAAAAATCTCATAGAAAGCTTTTATAATAGTTTCATTAATTTTCTTATCAGTAATTTTATTTTTACACAAATAATTATTGCTGCTTTTGAGTTTTCTTTTAAATATAATTTGTCTACACCCATGTATCTATCTTGTGTAATTTTCTGTTACCGTTTCAGATTGCAGGTGACACAATGTCGAGGTATATATGTGACGACGCTGTGCAATTGCCATCAAACAATGCTTCATTTCAGATTGATTTACCGCAGATTGCTCACACGACCACATTTATGTTTACAAACGCACTCGCTGCCATTCCACCACAGTCAAATTCAAAAACCTATTTATGGTCTGCTCTTGACATTTATGTTGCTAGACTATTGTGCATGTAATTGTTTGCGATCGCTTTGTTCGTTTACCGATCTTGATAAATCATTTTGCTAAAAATCTGCGCTAATTTTGTTAATATGTCTCTACGTCCCTCTCGGATTTGCGGCTGTCTACATCGTTCGGTTTATTGTGCGACGACATATACTCGATTTTGTGTGTCCGACCTGATTGTATATTTGTACATAAAGTAGAGTTAACCTTTGATAGGACCATATAATGACACAATAATTAAATCATCTTTGTCATAATAACAACCAAATTTCAAATAACAGTAAATAGACGTAGAAAATAAAAATAATTGACTAGTTAAAGCCAATTTTACAACCTAGGGTAGAACTGGAGATTAAAGTAAAGTTTAAACAATTTGCAATTTATCTGACAGCGAAGAAGTAGTTTTGGTGAAACTTGTGAAAAATACCGAAAAAATTTTTTTTAAAGAAGCATATCAGATTTAAAAAATAAGTGGGACAATTCAAAGATTCGCTTCAGAACGAACAACTTTTTGTTTTCTCGGCGCGTCGATAATATTTATAATTTCTTCATCATCATCGAGTTAATAGAGTGCAAATCTTCAATAATTCCACCAAAAATCCTTTATAATATTGTAAAAATATAATACAATTTGATAAAGTTAGGTTCGGATCCTCCGTTTCATTTTAAACTGAAGTTTAAACTACCTCCGGTAACGTTTGAACCATAGTTTGTTGATAAGTGCCATCTATAAAAAGTGAAAAAGTTGAAAAAAACGATAATAGGAGAAACTAAAAAAGTAGAAGAGCTCTTCATTCTAATTTACAGACTGCAGTTAAATCATCGACAATTGCAAAAAATTGTGATTAAATCGGACACTTGAATGTTCACTTGAATAATAATTAATCTGCATAAACAAAACTTAATAACTATGTTCGTGAATCTATACAATGTGTCCCAAAATAGATGAGAAGATTCTCGTTAATTTAACAACTATCAGTAATTCTACTAATTATTTGTGTAAAATGAGGAGGGTAACTCTCAGGTTGAAAGACATTAGTCTATAGCATATTTCAAGCTATGAATAAATTTTCGTAGAATGTGGAAGTTTGTAAATTTAACGTTCCTGACAAAAAGAAAGGTCCAAAGGTTTCTTGCTCGTATGATAAAGCACACCAAACATTCACTTTTTTGAAATACTATCTTCTTACTTCAATTACCCAATAGAGATTCGATATCGACAGATTTGGGAAAGCGGAAAATCCTCACAAAAATCTATTAATTTATAAGAATTTATTTTCCAAAATTAGCTTTGATTGTATCAGATGCTTGTGAATAACGAAGATGGTAATTTCAGCCCAAACACTTGAAGCGATGTAGAAGCAAATCCATGCCAGACAATCAAGGATTTATCAAAAATCATTTATCAACCTTGGTGAATAAGGTGCAGCAGATTTGAAAAATGAGCAGACCAATTTCTCCAGACGATCTATCACATACAAAGTAATGCTTCAACGGCACAATACAGTACCGATGTTTGATCGCTTCATCAATATAGACGAAAAATTAGTCCTACATGATAATCTACAACAAAAAGTAGTTCTCTGCGAAGCTAGGTTTACGTCCCAAAAACGTACTTTTTTCTGTTTGCTGGAGTATACGCGAAGCTGTTTACTTTGAAGTACTGGAAACTGGATAAACTGTAGAAGCAGTTCTTAATGATGAACAGTTGGATCGATGAACTTAAGTAACAGGCAATCGGTAACAGAAAAAGTGTTATTATGCAACAGGACAACTTTGAAACAATAGTGCACCTCTGGATTTCAGTTTACTCTGATCGATACATTTTTTGTGGGCATAAATTTTGATTGGTGCGCAAGATACTATCGCGAGATATTTCAATTCAATTGATTTTTATCAGTCCAGTAGTGAAAATTTGACTAAATGACGGAATGTTTTTGATACGTCAAGACCAAACTGAAAATTAAACATAACTTTACAGTCCCTCTTTGTATACACTTTCGAAATTACTCTTATTCAATTAATAGACATAATAAACGTATAATTGTAGTGAATTGACATTAACATAGTATTTCTCGTGATTTAGTTCGTTAACACAAAAAAGAGACAAAAAATTAAAAGTATAGTATCAGGGAGCAGAAAAGTAGTCAGCCTGGGGCTCATTTACTATACATTTAGCCAATATATTGTTTCTCCCGCAAATATATTCGCTCACGGTTCGATTGTATCTCAGCTATCTGGGATTCCAACGGAATACAGATCGCCTGTTCTATAGGAAACTGGATTTTTTATGGGCAGGTAATGTTCAGACGTGGATGTGGATATTGCCATTGCCGTGGCATTGCTGCTGAATACAGTACACTCAGGAGTTCGAAAGATCTCGAAAGAATCGAACGCCTATTTATATACAGTTTTACTTCGGTAAACGCGATGCATGGCACTCGGAATTTACTACGTCTTTTCGTCGATACATTTCATTAGGCCAGTCTTCTCGTGACAAATTTTTATTTTAAAAAACAATAGAAGTGCAAAGAAATACAAATGTTTAACATATTGAATGATATTTGAATGATGAATAATTGAATATTGAATAAAGATAACGAGAGTTCAGGTAAGAAGTTAACTATAAAGATGTCCACGTGAGCGTCACATAGATCGAGAAACATGTTCTTCTTATTCATTTTTGAGATCTCATGTTAGTTTCGAAGGTTCCTCTGTATCAGTTCCTGGGACGTGAATTGCCAGATGTCCATCCATCTCTTAAGTGGTCGTCCGGGTTATCTTTTCCCTATTGATTTCTCTTTAAGTACGATGCGTGGCAGTCTACTTTCTTCCATTCTTCTCACGTGGGCATACCAGTATCTTCTTTTTCTTTTCTCCCCCATCTTACGATGTCTTGCACCCCACATTGTTCCCTGATGTCAGTGTTTCTGATTCGATCTACTTTTGTATTTCCCACAATAGTCCTGAGCGTTTCCATTTCGGCTACCAGATTCATGCTTTTCGTTTTGTTGGTTTCATCTTGTTGATCTGGCTTCTTAGGTCGTTCACTAGGTCGTGATAACTCGACAGGTCTCTACCCAGATATTTGAATTGTAAGATTTGTTCGATGATTTTATCCTGAACTACCAGTTTACATCGTACGGGCTCTTTAGCAAAGGTTAAAAGGTTGAAAATTGGTTGGAAATATCTAGAAACCAAAGTATCCTGGAATGTTGTGGAATATTGTGGAACGTTATAAACCATTGTATAAATTGTAAGGGGTTATTTGAAGCAAGATTTCTAATTTGTCAATCTGGAGTGATGTATAGTGTGTCTTTTTTATAAGAGTGAGAGGTACCTATTTGTTTATAAGCCAAATGGCCGACGATAGGGAATAATGCACCCGCTGAACCCGCTTGTCTATGATATTATAAACAAAAAAACCTTATCAATATCAAAAGCGAAACGTTTTCATTGTATCAAGATTCTTTTTCTTCTTAACTCACAGCTTTTAATGTTCATTTTGTTTTACTTTATCAGCCTAAGGCAGCACACATCACATTAGCATTTACAAATCCAGCCCTGCAGAGGAGTAATTCTTATATCAGTACCAAACCGAATGAACTCTTTCTTCAACATTAAAAATTTTTTCAACCAATACAAAAAACCAATCTCCCTCTCTCCGGGATATGAGGGTCAGTTTCTTATACATATATCTTAAAATAAAAAGTTCTGTAACTAGAACAAACAATTTCATATCCTCCTCAGCACATCCACCTATTCTTTCTAATGAAATTTGTTAGCTCGTATCAACTTTTTTGGATTTTTTGTTATTGAAGTTTGTATCCTGGCCTAATTTGGAGACTTGGCGTTATTGGCGATGGCTAAGTCGAGCCCAACACAATCTCGAAGTCACTAACACTAAAAATTGACAATTATCTGCGTGTTTTATGGTCGCGTGCAAGAGTAACTGAATTTTCGGTGGGTTCCTAATTAATGTCAAATTTGCTTAAGGCAATGTTTTCAACTCTAGCAGCTGGTGATCATCTTATAAACAAATATTCCAATTTATGGTTACGGAAAATTGATTTTATATCGGAATACTATTAATTTTTGTAAAATATTCAGTGACCCTTCTTCCATACAAGTTTGATCTACCTACCTATGTATTCTTTTCTCAGTTTTATTTCTTTAAAATGATATACTTAGTCTGATAGTAAGTGTCAATTGATATTTATTTCAATCCCAACTACTTCAACAAAAGTTCTATCTGATCCGGAAATCAAAAGTTATTTATTTATGTTACAAGGTGTGTAAGTAAAATTCACTAATAAATATATTTATGTTCCTTACAGTATAAAAGTTTATATAGAAAATATTCCTGGACCTTTATCACTAGAACTCTAAACTTTTAGCCATTAGAGGCAACTTTAACCGATTTCTATAGCATTATAAACATTAGTATTTCATCAACAATGTCAGATTCTCAATTTCTTATCAAGAATTGAGAGAAATTGAAAATATTGATTTGCAAACATCCTCATGGATATAGAAGAATCAGCAAATATTGCTTGTCTGTCAATACTACCAGGAATACTTCAAGAAATGGTGCTTGAACAAAAACTACTACTGCTGTTCTAGAATCCGTGCTGATGACATATTTTAACAAAATATCTGCTGTATTAAAGTATCTCAAGCTTATTCCATGCTGAAGTCAACCAAATTTTTATAAATATTTGTTAGTTTGACGTTGTTGGTGAACTGAAAGAAAATTGTAGGTATTTACTATGTTTTTTGTTGCAACTTGAGGAATATAGGATGTTAACGAGGTTTTACTTTAGACCTGAACGAAAAATTAATTATAAATGAAGCGGAATTTCATTCCAAACTTCTTCAATTTTATTCATAGACAAATCTTGAAAATGTGATGAAATCTTTTGAGTATTGCTCGTGTTGGGATTATGGATATGGTAACGGTGTATTTATAAAAAAACTAAATACGTTATCAATTGGATTATTTTATTTCATTTATAGTTTCGGAGGTATGTCCTTACAAAGTTAATGCTCGGAGAGAACTACCTACTTCCTAACCTCAATATATTTTAGGATGTTATTATCAATTCTAAACGCATATACACAAAATACCAAAATATAATCTTTGACAAGGTTAAAATGTGTTTAATAGATGTTTTAAAGTAAAAAAATTTCCATCATTTTCCAATCATATTAAAATCAACATTATAAAATTACAATATTTCAAAAGAGAAGGATTTTTGCATTCATTATTCCCACAGCTCGCATATTTCGAGCTCTGCTCCCAAGCATACCCTAAGGATGCTCAACTCAATACAAAAGAGAGTACTTTGACTTGTAAGCGGCCGGGAGTTGACCAGAAACTTGGACAGCTTAGAGCATAGAAGAAAGTTCCCTGACCTGACTCTGATTTACCGATACTACGACGAGATATGTTCTTCCAAGCAGTCCAACATAATCCTATCTATTTGCAATCTACTCGACAGGCAAACCCAGCTCATGAACTATCGAGACTCTTTTTATTGGAGAGATGCACGACTGTGGAATCAGACCAAGACACGGCTTTCTCGAATACTACAACCTAGAGAAGTTCAAGATTAATATCCACAGGCATCTTCACACGGCAAGCACCACTCGAACCACTTGAGTGTAATAGAATGATTTACTCCCTTGTGGAATGCCAGAATTTACTTTTAATCTTTCCCAGCTGGTTTCTTGTTGTTTTACGACACGATTCGATATAAAATAATAGTTCTGAGCAAGGTTTCTTTTAGCTTGAAAAGGCATTCTTTAAACCACACCTTATAAAATGATTGACTAATGTCTATGAATGCGCTGCACTCTCTTTTAATTCCATTTTATGCTAGTTGAATTGGTGGTAGAAATATGAAGGGTTGTTGATTTTTTAAGGCATTCTACGTGGCACATTTTCTGTCAAAAATATAACTTTTCCATTTTAATAATTCTCAATATATCGACAAAATTTCTTTTCTTTTTTTTTAAAATTCCAATTTCATTAGATTTCGTCATTATTACATCTTTTTATGTAGAAAACATTCAATGTGTATGCAATAAAATCGTTTTCTGCGAATTACAATCCTTTTAAAGCACCCTATAACAATACAAACTTCCACAAACATAACTTCCAAAATGTAAGTTGTATGGGCCAATAAAAACGGAGCAAAGGGTCGCCTCTGAGACTGACCACTATCACGCAACATTACGCACTAAAATGATGATTGTAATGTTCTTGAAACGTTCCTTGAACGTCGCCATAGCCATTGGATTTTATTCTTCGAATACCTAGTTGAATTAAATGAACTGAACTATAACCGTTTAGTTTATATATAAATTTTCTCAATTTCTTATTCCTTAGAGCTTTTTATATTTATTTTATTTGAATAAATAATCGTAATAGATAAAGTGATTTTTATAGAAAAAGTTTTTGACGTTTTGACATTAGTTTAGTCTTCATTAGTATACCACATTACATTGACAATTCTTATTTATAAATTATATATAAATCACCATTCACATGAACATCAAAAAAATAATTGTCGCATATAAGATGAACAAATTAGACTATGTAAGTCTAAGTAAGGCTTATATATAAATATCGTTGATATACAGGTGGAAAGAATCTGGGAATGGATCCTCTTTCGAAAACTGCATTATCAATGCTGACGCTGCCTCTTACCTTTTCCCGGTTTGGGCCCATACAGCATGTCAAGGATAGCATAGAATCTTCGTGGACCTTGCAGGTCATCAGATGAAGCGCTTCACGTAGAATTTGGTGCATTTTTAAAGAAAACAGCTGCTGCACTTAATGTGAAGCAGGAAAAACCGTATTCGTAGATACTGGGATGGATCCGCATACGTATTCAAACGGCGATATTGAACGCGGTCTCTCTGCCAATTCGAAGAGCCCGGAAGGGCTAGAAGATGGCTAGATATTTATTAATTTCTCTTTTATCATTTTTTTTATCTGTTATGATTGAATATTATGAGTAGAGCAATTGAGAATAGTATTAAGACAGAAAAATTATGAACTATTTAAAAATATACATATAAAGTAATATTGTATAC
Source organism: Diorhabda carinulata (assembly GCF_026250575.1). NCBI lineage: Eukaryota > Metazoa > Arthropoda > Insecta > Coleoptera > Chrysomelidae > Diorhabda > Diorhabda carinulata. The sequence goes on from NC_079472.1 coordinate 19,274,923, forward strand.
AGCACCAGTCATCTAAAGAACGAAACAAATAATAAACTTTCCATTTCGTTATTTGTAACAAATGTCTTATATAAGTGTTGGATACTTATAAAAATTTTTTAAATTATTTAGAAAACTTTGATCTGAAGTAGTGACTTTCATCCGTAGACTAACTGTAGTCGAACTTTTTCGTTATCATAATATTAAACTTCATCGTTTTCGTCGCAGAAAAAATACTAGGATATGTTATTTAAAAACGCCGTTTCACCTGTTCCATCAAATACAAAATGAAAAACCGTACTTTAACTATGAACTGATAGTTTTTATGACGTCTTCTGACTTCTAAGGTTCATAATAAAACTACTCAGTATAGTGAAAATTTCTTTTTAATAATTTTGTGAGATCTAGACTTCTTTTATGAGAGAACTATCAAATGACAATCAAACGTAGTTGTTTTTAAACGGTCCATAGCACTTGGTTTGTTTGTAGCGACGTCCAGTCGATCACGACCAAACTCATCCCTCAAAGAAGATTATCATTCCTAGAAAAACTACCACTCCCATCTTTTTTATGCAATTGTTGGTGTTTTGTATTAATTACTCTCCTTTCTACAATATCTAATGGAACTGACTGCCTATCTTCTTCTTTACTCAGGAAAGTTTCCATGCATCTTACTCTTTAGTCTTTGGTTTTGACGCTTTCGTTGTGTACCTGTTTTTTGGCAGTCTGTAGAAGAGACTAAAATGATCACAAACTGTCGAACCATTTGTTAAAGCTGTACCTACTTTTGAAATCTTGCTAATAGTATATAAATCTTACATATATAGTTTTTTTTTCCTTTATTTTTCTTTGAGTGTTCACTGCTGTTTAAGTTCGAGTTATTTTCTAGGCTTTGAAAACCTGTCGTAATCATCCCTGGTATAATCTGTCAACTCATTCAATTGCAGTTGGTGTAGGTCTTCGAATCATTACCTAGCATTAATTTATTATATCTCCAATTGGTTCAACTTTTAGGAAATCTGCTGAATCCTGATGTACCTAGAAACCTTCCTTTTTTACCACAGACTGCAGTTTTGTTGGATTTTTAAGATGACTGGGTAGTGTATACCCCCACTATAGATTACAGCATGATGGTGATAAGGATGGTTATGATGAGATGGTTTTCAGTTTTAGCTTGAATCTTATTCCGATAAGTCCTCTCAGTCATTCACTTTTTTTTCTTATGAAAACTTTTTCGGTATTTTCTGAATTGCTACTATTCTTTAACTTACCAGTCGTCGATATGGTTGGAATTTTACTCTGAAAGCTTGGCATGAAGCATTTTCAGAGGTTTCAATTGATTATATAACCAATTTTTTACTCAAAAACAAATGATATTTAAAAGTACTTAACCTCTTTGTATAGATGACCCATAAATTGTTTTTTATGAATAAAACTGGGAATTTATAATTTTTTCCTCTAATATTAAGCAAGTACTTTTAATATAGACTAGATTTCTGTAAACTTTGAAAATAGTTTCGTTCAAAACTTTTTTCGATCATTTTATTATTAAAAATGTATCAGCACTTCCAATTCGACACATCTACTTTTAAATTCGTCACGGAGTGTTCCAACTGACGTTAACACTTCTTTGATTAATTAAAGTTCGATGTAGATGTACAGATCCCTGACGGCTTTTTGTGGATGTTTGCTCCCATCTCTTTCGTTATTCGAAAGCTCTTCGGTTATTTTGAATTCATGATCTCTTACGACTGTGTTTCTCTCGGTGTTTTTTTGTTAGTAGTCTTTCCAATCGCTCATTCAATATCGACAAAAGGGTTGAGGTCTTTATATATTCGACAAATTGGGCTTAAGTACCATAATAACAGATTTAATTCGGAAGATGCTGGGTTCTTTATAGCCATTGTTGTGTTTGTATTATGACAGATAAATGTTAAAGAGTATCACGTAGATAATGAGAAACTGAGTTACAATGTTTTGCGTTATTTTTTAATGGTTATTTTATATATTTTCTTGAAAAATGGTTAATTTCAACTTCCCGTATATTATTAATCTTCATATGTTTTCTTCTTAATGAAGAAGAGTCATGAAAACCCATAGAATTTCAATAAATAAATTGTTCATTAGATTTTGAATAAATAGTGAATATTTTCCTTAATTATTTCACTGCTCTGTTTTCATTGTATTTTTACAATAATAATTTTTATAATAATTTATCTATCATCCACTTGAAGTCTTTGATTTTCGACTAAGATGTAAAAAAAAAGAATTTTTGTATTAGGAATAATCTATTCAAATCTATTTAAATATATTGAATGCTTTATAAAGGATAGGATATCAATTCTAGTCTGAAACAGAATTATTTTACCCTAAAGTACTTCAGTACTAATAGCAAGCTTGGAGTTCTGAATATACAGTTTAACCAACATCAAAAGTTGCAGTATCTTGTACTAGATAACTAGATGAATAGGAATAATTTGATCGATCAAAATACATTTCTAATTCTTCAATGAACCGTTTTCTTATGCCACGTACTCTAGAACGCATACTACTTTCTCTTTCATGACTTTAACCTTCTCAAATATTCAGTTTAATGTAGACCCAAACTCTAAAAAAGTAGAAACTAGATGGTACAAGATCCGGCAGATAAAACCGACTCCTTCAACATTGATATGCTGGACTGGATGAGAATCTTGGATGAGAAATAAAGTGAAATTATCTTGGTAGAGAAGCAACGGCTTATCTTTGAGATGTTTTCTTCTCATAACTCTATGAAGTGCAAAGCGATTGTGAAAGTTGAAATGTTAATTACTAGTTTGACCTTTAGAAACCTCGTGAAGGTACGCAATCACATAAATATCGAAAAATAACAGTAATTTGTTTGACTGTCGCTGAAGATTGGCTGTTCCATTACATGGACTGCGACTTCGGTTCGTAAATAAAAAACCAGTTTGGGTTTCAATTTTTCTAGCCTTATTTTGTTCATACCTGATAATTTTGGACACCAATTCAGCAATTTTGCATATTAAATTGCCATGCGTATTTTTTATCAATTCGTACAATTTCAGTAAACTCATTAATATGTAATCGATGTGAACGTGAACAGGCGACGTTTTGACCACTCAAAAGCAAGTGCACATCATAAATAATTCACAAATCAAGTCAAGTTTCAGTTGCAGTTTTGACAAGGGCAATTTCACAAAAATTCATTGTTCATTGTTCATTCATTTTTCTACTACGAAAGAAAGCGTCGGCTGTACTGATTTGTTTACAGTATCATGAGGTACGTACGTACGTCTTCTTTTTCATCGCCAGTTATGTTATTTTATAGTTATATTTCATACGCGAAGGAAAATGAAAAATATAAATGAAAAGACGTATTTCTTTTAGTGTACTATCCTAGTTTCCATGAAAACTCTTGTGAGTGAAGAGGTGAAAAACGAAAAACAACGAATAGTTAAGTAAGTTATCTCAATATACATTATTGTCATAAACTTGTGGTTTCAGCTAAGATGAGAAAGCATATACGTATCCAAAAACTGGCCGCTGAAGTAAGCACAATTCTAATAAATCTATCATGGAGCGATTTATAACAGTTTTACTTTTTTTTCAAGACGGAAAGACTCATAAATAAAGTTAAAATGTGGTCCTCTTTCGTTTAATTTTGAAAAGTAACAGACAGTGTCTGATCGATACAAGTTTCTTACTTTTTAGTGGCATTTTATTATTTATAGATTTGTTTTTCGTATTCTTTATCATATGTCATTAATATGTCAAGCGGTAAAGACGAAATTTCTAAAATCCTTTTACTAGAGATGGACTTACTGTAACGATAAAATAATTATTATTAACGTTAATTATTATTAATGTTCTTGATTTCGGGTCTCTTTTAAAATTTAGTTTTTTAATAACTTTTGAAAGATTTTTAGAAAATTGACCTCAATTGACCAAAGATACCTCAAATCAAGAACATTTAGAAGCATCAATTTACCAAAGGTCTAAGAAATAAGAAGAAGAAAAGAAGTTCATGAATTTTCTATATAGAAGTGTCCTAGAAATGTTTTGGGATCATCTTCTAGGTAGGAGAGTTTTCCGCCTTTTGGAAAAACGGGAAAGAAAAGTTCAAAGCAACCGTAACAGCAAGGCAAATGTGTGAAATTGGAGAGGAAGACACAGTTAACAACCAAACAGCACAGTGTCATTTTTCGGGTTCAGGTCGCTCACCCGCGTGTTGACGTTTCAAGGAAACCAACTTAGAACTAAAATTCGTCAATTATCTAACTTCTTACCTTCTAAAAATACCATACATCGCCCTTTTAAATCATTAGGTAAGATCTATAAAAGTTATAGAATTACATAACCTATATTCAAGCAAAAGTCGAGTAGATGTGTAAACAGCTCCTTAACTTACTAAACAATTATCGTTTTATTAGACGCATTGTTACTTGCGATGGAAATTGGATTTATCTAAACAGCCCGAACATGGAAAATTAGTGTTTAAATAAAAGACAAATTACTAGAGACCACAGATCGATTCGAAAGGAAAGTTTTGTGTGTACTTCTACAGATGATTGATCTAGCAAAGCTAAAATTTGTAGTGAATAGCTGATGCGAATAATAAGGTTCTCGTACAATGGCATAATGCTTAACCCCATATGTGGAATCAAAGAGGTTGAGCTCCTACGACATCCAGCATTTAGTTCAGACCTTGCACCATCAGAATTCAGATTCATACCTTGAGAAAATTTTGTATCCAAAGGAAATGTTAAAAATGCAGTGGAACAATTTTTTACATCTAGGTCCAAATAATGGTTTTAGGTACCAAGGTTTCTAAAACGTTGCTGAACATTGGGTCATTAGAAGTCATTAGAAGAGTAGCGAATCTGATATAGAACTCGCACATTGTAATTGTTCACTTTTCCTTTTCATATGATCGTTTAATAAAGAAGCTAACATAAACCGACATTCAAATTTTAAAAAAAATTTGATTTATAGTAAAATAATTCACATTTTTCGGCCTCAAAACCACTCAATAATAACAGTACCAGTAACTTGATTCCATCTCTAATCAAATCGACAACGATTACTGTGATGTTTCTCTGCGCGATCTGTCCATATATCAAAACCCACGCCTGCCTCGATGTCGAGAAAGAACACTCGACAGAGGACAGAGACAAGGCATCTGTCAACTGTCTGACCGGGTGAGTGGCCAACGCCATATTGCCGCAAATTAATTACCTAGTCTTACGATTATAATGATGATTCCGGTGAGATTGGTTGAAGAATTAATGTTGATATGTGTGTGTCTAAGTATGTGATTACCCTGATCGGACAGAGTTTCAGTAGGTAGTATAACGGGTTTGGATTCTCAATAGATAGACAAACTGTAGGTGATTTAGAAGTGAGAACCGTTTAGAACTTGAATATAGTTGTTCCACTAAAAAAAAATGTCAACTCAGCTAGATCTACTCAGAACTTAATGAACATATCGTATGGACCGTAGTCTGATATTGGATACCTCAATACTTCTACTGTTTTTAAACTAGAAGGACCATTTTAGGAAACCTGAATCACACCTCTAGAAATCACTAAAAAAGTTACTAGATTGGGAGCGATGACTTAAATACTAGTTATACTAAAATTATACCGTCTGGAAATAATACACCATCAACTAAATAATAATGGGTCTGAAAATTATGTTTATATTTTAATATAAAATTTTCAGTTTACCGCACGTCTCTAGTACTCATAATAGCGCTGATATAAACTTTTTAAAAGTGGAATATTTTCACTCGGGCCTAATTTCTTCTTACAACGCGCCAATCGCTTGCTTATGTCACCAGCGCCGATTGAATTTCGCCCATGAATCTAGTATTTGGTACATCCAAATACTAGCTACAATAGTATTTGGCACATCCACATCGATGTTCTTCATACTTTATTAATATCATCAAAGCACATATTTATAATTCTCTTCATAACTCGACATTCTATACAATAACAATATTTTTTCAACTTCTGTTAGTTTCCTATCTAGTGTTAACAAATTCCATCTTGTAAACGAGATTTGAGCAGTTTTTCTTTTTTTTTTTTTTGATAATTTTAAATCTCTACTGAGTTTGATTCATTTAGTGTGGAGTATTTTTCCTGAAGAGATAACCCACCGAAATCACTAGAAATAGATTTAACTTTCATGAACATATTCTCATATATTGTAACTGGATTAGCTGTGAAGAATTATATCCCTCTGTCTTACTAACGCAAAAGTCATTTTAATGATCGCCAATGATCTTTCCATAATATTGGTGAGCCAAATGGAAGGTACTCACATCTCCAGCTGACCAATTTAGCGTAACTCCCATGATGAGGTTGCGTCGAAAACTTGCTTCTTGTTGAGGTAGATCAGTCTCCATAGGCCAAGTCTGCACCTTTTCCGCCACAACGCAAGTTTTTTGGTTCGAAATAGGAAATCCAAAATAAAGATATGCAAATTTCAAAGAATCCACGTTGAATCTTCCCTTCAAGCATGCGCCATAAAATTTTAATTTAATTCGTAATCGTGGTTGTTGATTATTCAACTCGTACGGAGGATTATGCAGCTCGGGATTTTAATTATGAAATGAATCTACCTAACCTAACTTATCTCCATCGTTATGGCAGTTTGCTTTACATCTTTCTACTAAGCAGCACCAAAGAATTTCTCCACTTTTTTTTTGTAGTTTCTCAATTTGAAATCATCAATTAGAATAAAATCTACTACTAATGCTATTTTCAACTTGTCACAAACACCCACACCACTTCTGTCTAGAGAATGAAGAACGGAGCAACGAATATATTTATTTTAATTTGACAAAGAGTGGTGACAATATGGGGGTAGAATTTTAGCAATTGCAAGTGTGGATTATTAAATTTTACGATTTAGAAATTCTAGGTTTCAATTTTTAGATTTTCCAGCTTAACAAAGTGGATTAGGTACTTAATTCCAGATAATAATATTGATGAATCCGTCACAAGTTCTATAATGTATTCGAACTACCTTTTCGTTTACCTGAAATATCCCCGTCGCGAGTTGGCGCATCATTAACTCAACGGATTAAAAATCATCACGAGTTGTAGCGGATATTTCTCTTTTTTTAAATATAACAAATATAACAAAAATGATCAGAGCTTTGTTTGTAATTTTTTTCGACATTTTAATTAAATATGAAACTAGATATTTGAGTAGGAATTGAAGAATTTGATTTACTATGTAGAGTAGTTGAAAAAAATGATGATATCATTAGTGATACTGATATCATTTATACGTCAAAATAACTTTAAATTCGAATAATTCTAGTGAATTCGTTAGATATCATAATGTAGGCCAGTTTACCTTTAAAAATATAATTCACTTCAATCAAGATTAAAGTAGTAAATTTCCAGTGCGGCTATTCTCTCTTCCTTAGAATAGGATCTATTATAAATATTATACAAAGTTTATGTCTATCAATTTACGACCATAATAACCTGAAACCATACAATCTCCATCTCAAATAAATATAGTCATAAATTCGTGTATGTATTATCTATAATGCACGGTTATTAATATAAAGTAGATCAAATGTATACAGAAGATTCATATACACAAAACTATTCGGTACACATCTATCTTCATAAATAAAATTTACTATAATTGGAATAAATCATTTCATTTAGAGTAATAAGATTTATTGTTCCCAGCATCTTTTATGAGCAAAATTGGAAGTAATTGATTATTTTTTTTTTGTTGTTTCTAACCAGGGGTTAATAATCTTGGTCTTTGTAATATCTTTAGTAAACAAGTACTGAATAAAAATGGATTCAAAATTAATTGAAGCAAAAAGAAATAAATTTTTATAGTACGTTAAATATTCCTCTAGTTCGGTTTCTGACAATTTCTTTTGGAACGTTAAATTGTGTCAGAATTATGATTAGTTTGAATATTTTGGAATTTTTTTGAATTATATGTAATAATTTCTTACTTCTTTGACATCTTTTATATGGTTTTGTTGATAAATTATTTTAATTTTATGTCCCTAATTAAAACTTCGTTTGAAAGTATATGATATTGAGGGTTCTACTACTACTACAGTCTTTCATAAAAAACTTCGATCATAATCAAAATCAAACAAAATAAAAAAATAATTTTTTTTTCTTCCACATTATATAAAATTAACAATAACAGAATATTAAAAAAAACCTCAACATATTTGAACTTCATGTCATCCTTTATCACAAAAAGATCAGTGATAATGAATTTAGAATAATTGTCTGGAAAAAATGACGAACAACATAATGAAGAAAATAATAAATACATACTACAATCAATCAATTAAAAAGCAAAACAATTGCGGGACATCCAAACGTAAAACATTTTTCCTTACGATATGTACAACGACTTCCAACACAAACTTTTGAATTATATCAATATGATATTAGTATAAGTCATAAAGGATATAATACATAATCCAAATATTTCACTAAACTAACATCTAAAACACGCAAAACCAAAGAAGTTATATATCAGTTACTTTGTAATGATTGTCTACATAAGGCTGACATCTCAGTATCCAATAAATTAAAAAGATACAAAAATTCTTGAAAGGGAATCTAATAAACGGAAAAAATAATTCCAGGTAATAATATTATTGAATCCGTCACGAGTTCTATAATGAACTAGGACTACCTTTTCGTTTACCTGAAATATCCCCGTCACGAGTTGATGCATCTTTATCTCAACGGATTAAAAATCGTAACGAGTTGTACCTTGTAATGATTGTGATGCTGTCTATATAGAGCAGACATCTCAGTATTTATAAAGTAGACTAAATGGTCATAAATAGGATAAAATTAGAATAAATTAAAAAGATTTAAAAATTTTTGAAACTGAATCTAATATACGGAAAAGAGAATTTTTAAAAATGGTTTACAACTACAAATATTTTGATAGATGGCTGCTACAAATTTTTGACATATAAAAACTACGGAAAAATTAATTTTTGTTATTAAAACAGATTTCTGTTTAGATTTTCTTGATTGATTGATTGTCAATGTTAAATAATATTTTGATTAAGATTGAAAATGGTCGAAACGTCAATCCTTACTAATATTATAAATGTGAATGTAAGTTTGTTTGTTACTTTTTCACGCGAATACTACTTAACCGATCATCATAAAACTTTATATGTGAGGTATTAGAAATAACAGGATACTTTTCATGGAAAAAATTATTTTTTACGAAATATAAAACAAATTTTCTGTCAAAAATCTCAAAATCTAACTTCTTCAACGCCATCTAGCATTCCAGTAATGAAGTTCCATCCCTGAATTCTTTAATACCGTGGCACTGTATTACCAACAGTCACGTCAATATCCAATCCAATTGACTATAGTTTCAACTGCTTGGAATTTTCATTTATTGATATTTTTTTCTGTCATTATATAAGCAGTATAGAACTTTTTGTATTTTTGAGGTTAGGTGTCATTTTTGTAATTACAAGCAATTCATTAATTTAGATCTTACTGTTTGGTTTCAATTCTTACTTTGTTATTCTCTCAAAAAGTAAAAGCCAGTGCAGCAAAACTCGCACGAAATAAAAAAACTTCGGTTCACGCGAGATTAGAAGATAACAGCAAGCAGAGCGACAAAGTGTTTTGAGAGCAGCTGAAATAGTGCAGAAATGCAGACCAAATTTCATGTGTAAAGATTGGTGAATATTTAATGGTTTAAATTTAGTATAATAATCATCCTCTGATTGTTATTGGCTCAATGATTAAAAATGTCACTATTGCGATGCTTTCAAATGGAAAGATGAAACTATTGGAATCTGCTGTTCCAGTGGTAAAGTTTCACTTATATAATCTACCGGAAGTGCTTTTAAAAACTTAATTGTTAAGTATTACTCATGAGCCAGAGTAATTTTTAAACAAAATAAGAATGTATAACTCTTGTTTTCAATTATATTGATTCATTTCTATTGAAATGATGTCTGATTCTTCTTTAATGGCTCTAATGCGAGCGAAGTCGCGGGTAAAAGATAGTATTATATACTTTCAAACGAAATTTTAATTCATCAACAAAATGATATGTGGTTTACTTCTTAGACATGATTAATCTTTAAAACTACAGGTGAAAAGACCTAAAAGAAATATTTACCAAGAAAAAAATCAATTATGAAACTCAAGAAGTGTATCTCTTTACTATAAATTTATTCAGTGTCATTGTGAGACGAATACAATAATAACGATTATTTTTCCTTAAATCGAAGATAATTATGTAAATTTTCAAACCCAAGTCGCCAGAATTATTATAACTGACGACGAATGTGACAATAAAATATGAAGATATTAGGAGATTTAACGATGTACTCACCGCGATTTATCTGTTTGTTATTAGTGGATGTTGATAAGATGCTGAACTTACCTGAAACAGAAAAAACACACGATAAAATAATAAAAGAACAAAAACTAAGAATATCAATCAGATAAAAACGTTAACAAAATGAGATAAGTTGATAAAAACAAAAAGAGTAATTAGATTACATTGGAGTGTCCATAAATAAGATAAAACATCGTTAAAAATGTTTTGTTTTGCAGAAAAATATAAACTTTTGAGCACACTTTCCAAATTTTATTAAATGAAGTAACTGACTCTATTCCCAGAGTTTTTTATAACGTATATTTAATAATTTGTATTTAAAACTTTTTCTAAAAATATCTAGAACGTTATCAAACCTCCGAAAATACATTCAAATTCTTCCTAAAAAATTGGAAAATATCATCAAGCTTTCAAGAACTTGCTTAGATACCCTATAAAGTTTCAGTATACAGTACCAAACTTCCCAGAATTTGATGAATTCCCAAAAATGTTCCAGAACGTATCCAAGCTTTCAGTAGAGAAACAGTAGAGATAGATAACGTTAGATTTGAAATAATCTACGCATTCAAGTACAATAAATATATGAACAGAAATGACATATGGATCGAAATAAAATAAGACCAACTATGATGGATTGGAACAAACTAAGGATATACGGAAGGAAAATTATAAGGGAACCTCACGTATCAGTGAAGGTGAGAAGACGAGGAATTATCACTTAATAATAGAGAAACAGAGAATCAATACTTTATCATCAATGCGATTACAGTCATAGTCTCCTAACATAACCTAACTTAACATAATTTAACCATTCTTAAATAAAAGGCTTTTTTGGGAAAAATTCAAAATACGCAATTTCTTAATTATTTTGAACCTAATACCAAAAATGCACTCATTCTTAAAAAAAACAATTTGTCTTATCAATTTTTGTTCAATATTTCATTTAATATTGAACATTTACTCATTTTGGAAAGTTTTAGATGTTGCTGATGGTTTTTCGTTTTGTCTTGATTATAATAATTATTCAGTTCGTATGTTTGTCCATCTCTAGGACTCACTTCGGCAGATCAAATTTTCTTGTGCGCTCGTCGAACGATCTATCGGATTCGACACAGATAGATGCACGAAATGTTTTCTAAATGTGACTGTGCGCTCGATGCACGTGCGCTCCTTGCAACCCACCAAGTAATGATATTAATTAAAAAATTACGGGAGAAAAAATCCATTGGAAATGATGAGCACACTGGTAGTCCACAAACAAGTCGTTCGTTCGAATGTCAATATCGAAGCAGTGCGGGCGAGTGTCGGTGAGAGCCCAGGAACCTTCATTCGGCATAGTGAACAGGAATTGAAAATTTCAAGAAGCTCTCTACAGCGTATACTGACTAATCATCTGAGTCTTCATGCTTACAAAACTAAATTAACACAACAACTGAATCCTCATGACCTTGCACACCGAAAAGAGATTACTGAATCTACTATTGAGCATCAACAAATTAATGCTGATTTTTCGACTTATCTTAAGCGACTAAACACATTTTAACCTTGTTGGTTTATTTGTGTTGTTGTTGCTGAAGACATATTTGGACAATATTTTTTTTTGAAAATGAGGCTGGTCAAGCAGTTACAGTTACTGTTACTAGATATCGCTAGATAATAACATAGTTGTTTTTGCCGAAACTGGTCGAATTGATATGGCCAATATGTGGTCCCAGAAGATGGTGCCACATGCCATGCAGCCCATGAATTGTAAATAATAGCGATAAAATGACTTCCACAAAATACAGAGGTCAAAAGAATTGAATTTGATTCTAATATTTCATCAAAAACGAGGATAATTTACTGTGTATGTATCCATTGTATAAATTGTCGTTAATAAAACCAAAAGAAAATTATCGATAAACTGTCAACAACAACCGACTTGTCGTCAAAGAAAAATCTCATTTTCATCGTCAGTTACATACACACACAAACACAAAACAGAAAGGACCAAAAAGTCACAATTTTTTTGTTCAACCTTCATCTCGTCTTCCATAGAACAAATGATTGACAGGTTATTTAAGTTTCTTTAACGTCACTCCTTGTTCATTTCACCGTAACAAAATTATAAGTGCACTGCTACGACGAAAATTACGTTTAATAGCACCAGCTATTTTAATTTCATAATCTTGCTCCATCTTCTTCGATTTTTTTTTTGTTGCGCACGGAAAGTCACCGCATTGTGTCAATCTCGTTGTTTATCATTACGATGAAGAGGAGTTAAGTTGATGGATGGTGGTTAAAAAACTTGTTCTCGTTCTGATGGAATTTTCATCATGATATTGGGGTTTCTATATTAATAAGTTTGACGTACAAAAAAAAAAGAATCGCTTCGTCCTTTCTTATTTGTTATATCCTGACTATTTATATTAAAAATTCGACTAGGAAACGTCCTCAACAAAGGGAGTTTAATACATTTGTTTTCATATTATATTGTATTATAACTAATGTAGAAATAAGCTTCACGAGTAATAATTTTCTATTGTAATTTTATAATTAATATTTTATCGAGCTTGACCCACTCTGCTTTCAACCATTAGCTAAACCATTTATATAGCTGATGGGTTACTTTGAAGATTCATTAATTTTGAAGCCATATTACTTTGCAAGATATACCTGTCACAATTTCCATTTCCAGTTTCTGTGAGTATCGGTTTTCCTCACATAATAAGTAGCATTCTTTAACAATAGACTAAATATACAAACTTCTTATGCTTGAATTTGTTCATAAAGTTGCTCAGAAGCTAATTACCTTCATGTTTTTTAGAGGCTGCTGAATACGAATACGGTGATTTATTTATGTGATAAAATTCATTGTAATTCATTGATAAAATCCTTGTCTCTATAGATATCAATTTGAGAATATGACGGATTACAGCTTTCACATTTTACAATTTTACAGGGTCTTCCAGAATGTTGTGCTATAAAAAAGTTACGTTTTTTTTAATGGAACAACCGATATTTTATTGCATATTTGGAAACAGCTTCACTTCATTACAATAATATAGGTTTGTGATGTGTTCTACGGGGCATTTGAAAAGTTATAACTAATTTTCTATAAAAATCGTAACAAACTCAATGCCCTATAGAATGTAAGAGAAATTCAAGATTGAAGATCTGTTGCAGCCATAGCATTTGAATAGTAGTAAAAATTCTAGAAAATTATTTATTTCGTTAATATTCATTGAATATCATACAAGCTGAATCGAAATACCAATACATTATTTTCTCGGTTTTTTTTAAATGTATCATCCTGTATTTTATGTCATTTTATCATCAGAAACTGACATTTTATCATTGTTGTTCGATTTAAGGGGGTCGTTTTTTTTCAACAATCTCCAATAGGGTATAAATAAAAGAAAAGTTCGTATAAAACAATAATTTTATTACCAAAAGATTGGTACACTTATGGTTACTTTTCGACATAATTACCGAGGAGATTGAGACATTTGTCATATCTGTGGACAAGCTTTTCAATACTCTCCTCAAAGAAAGTTGCCGTTCAGTAATAATAGTATACAAAAAGAGGCCTTAAAACTTCTTTAATGTTGAATCTGTGGCTTTCTTCAATCATTCTGCCAACTCTTTGAACTAGGTCATCTGCAACGACAGATTTGCGTCTTTGGCCCCCTTCATCATGCACATCATTACGGCAATCTTTAAACTTCCGACACCATCACTCATGAAGTTTTCCCCATACACACGACTTATTCTCCAATGGATTTCTGCAGCGCTATGGTCTTCCGCCTGTAGAAAACGAATCACACTTAGCGGACATGTTTACGTGGCTGTAGCACAACGCCGACTGACGCCTGAATGTCAACAATGGTGGAGAGAACCCAGTGTTTATAGGTGATCCATCAATCCAACTCCTTTAAATAAGTCTATAATGTGAGATGGCTTTGATTGCCAGAGATCTTTGTCTATTTACAGCGCTCCCAGGTGTAATGCTCTGGAGTTTCACACTTCGAGAGAATGTGGATAGAGATTTCGTACTCTGTACAACGAGTATAATACAAATAAATCACAAAATCAAAACAAAATCAAAAACTCTCCCAAACACTACAGTATACGTACACTTCTTGATAGTGATAATTGAAAGAAATACGAAGTATTTCTATAGAAACATTCCGAAGCTCATTCTTAATGTCACCCCTGAAAAATGATTCCATTACATTGAAATGTAGTTACCTTGGTGACCACTATACTGGATCATTTCTTCAGATCCATATTTCAGGAAACACTTCATTTAGTTCGACATTAAGTAATTGCTAAGCGTGAGCAAGCCCACCATCGTGCTCAAACTACAAACTTTGTGGTGTACGAAGTGAAAATAAAAGAGGTAATTGATTTACTACTAAATACATCTAAGAATTTAAATATTTAAAAAAAAAAATATGGTCCTACTACACATTTACCAACAATACCTCCCCGTACATTCAACGATCATCTAGTTTGACTCTGTGTCACTATGTGATATGGATTAGTTGATGAGTAATAATGAAGGTTACACTCAGTGGATACAAAATCCCAAACCCATACATACATACACAATTATTTGTTAAATTATTAGGTCTAGGTACATAATAAATGGGGTATTTGGTATAATTTTAATGACTTTAGAATGTATTCCGAAGCTCCATATGGGCTTTCTATTTTAATTCATAGTGGTTGTTATCCAATGCCAATTTAGTTCCGGTGACACGGATATGCCATATTCAATGTAGTGTATTCTACAGGTTCCATACGACTACCAACTTACACACTCGTGAGAATGTTGCACACTATACTTTTTCTACAACTGGACGAATTGAAAGTATAAAAGTAATGGAATGTTTATTTCTATGATTAGTAAAACCAAAATAATACTAAAGTATCCTCTTAATTGTATTATTTAAAATTGTAGTTGATCGTGAAATTTTTACAATTTTGTATAGTTAATCCCGGAACGTCATTTCATTTTATTAAATTTTCTATTATTTTAATTTTAGATGTTGAGGGTTGATCGTTCATATACGGTGTATTTTCTGTTTCCATTTCCCTGTTGACGATTTTATTAGCAACGTTAGTTTTATTTTCAATAGACTCTTCGACGTATCCTTCAGCCACGGTACTGGATTACCATCCTTCATTGCGCTTTAAGGTTAATGTGTCCTCTCCTGCATTTACTAAAATTGTTGCCAAAGAACGTCTAAAGCAGTGACCTGTGTTTTTCTAATTTTAAAAAAATTGCAATTGTCTTTATCATACTACCGAATTTTTAATGATTATTTAATTCTTTTTATCTACTGAGAAGCCCACTAATTAAAAAAATCTATGTTAATTCAAGGAAAAAATGAAATTAAATTTAAAAATAGTTTATTTTTATATTTATTTATTTAGTAGATATTCCTTCGTTTAAAAATCTCTGCAATTAGTCTGCTGTCAGTGTGATTATTTGGGGACGTAATTGTCGGACTTTCTTTTCAAAAATGAACGTAATTTCTGGACATATCAATGTTTTCTTTTATACTGATAATACTTAGCAATATTGAACATTGTGACCAAAGTGTAGACGCCTTTAAAGTTTTCGACAACTATTCAAACTATACCAAAAGTACAGTTTCCGAAAAAAGATTTTATTTTTTATTTCTTCTCCATTCCATAAATTTCTCGTATGCTAATTCATATTTTTTTCTTGAAATTTCTGGCAACAAATCTAAAGTTACTTTTGCTGCTTTTTTTCTTTGGCGGAGTATTATCAAAATCATCACTACTGTCAGTGTACATATTATTTATTATAAATTGGTATAATTACTAAAATAATATTTAATGGAAATTACGATTTTTATCAAACCACGAATGGAAACAACCTTAAGAATTTAAAAAAAGTTGTAAAAAAAGTTAATTTCTATTGCTCACGACATATTTTTAAATACAATAAATTAAGTATACAAGAATTGTCAATAATATAACAGTTGAAAGATTCTTACTCAAACCATTATAATATCGATACATTCAGAATTCAATAATAATATTTTCAAAACGAGTTTAATAACAATAAAATCTTTTTAATTCAAAAGATTTTCGATATCACTCTTTTTATCTTATATTAGTGGCTTCCACGTCCACAACCTGTTCACATAAATCTGTCAACAAGTGACACAATATTCACCTCACTTAAAGCCGCTGATGATGTGAGTGGGTTACGACCTTACGATGACCTAGACCTGAGTATCGAATATTGGTGAGGATAGGACACCGAGACAGATACAAATCATTCTGTTCACGCTTATTTGTTCCTGTAAATCGTGGTGAAAAGTCATTTTCAGAATAATTGATCCACCAGAAGCATTTGACATAATTATAAAATTTTTTCTGAAAATTAATATCCACATTTATCTATAATAATTCGAAGCATACTTTTTAAATTAACGGTTTTATCAAAAGGTGTAGCATTTTCCTAAATTTATGATTATAGATATATCAAATAGGTTATGCCTAGAATTTATATTAAAAACCTTTTTATATTTGAATTTGACCAGACCAATTGATAGCAAATTCAACGGAATATAAAAGAGAAATACATATCTTTAGTGTTTATTGACGTCAGAAGTGCTTTCGACTCAATAAAAAGAAAGAAAATAACAAAGGAATTAGAAAGACAAGATGTACAAAAAGAGAAATAATACTAAAACCTAAAAAAAAGACTAAAACCTACTAAAAAACATAAACAGTACCAAACAAAACAAAATAAACATGTACAAAACCCTAATAAGACCAGTAATCACATATGCGATGAAAACAACAGTAATAAACAAAAGAGAAGAAGAACTTAAAAGAACCGAAAGAAAGATAATAAGAATTATAACCGGCCCAAACATAACACGTGAAGTAGAAAGAAGAGCAAAGAAAAACGAAGAAATGGAGATTTGGGGAATGAGAATATAGTAAGATCCATAAAAGCACAAAGAATTCAAAAGAATAACTTAATGGATACCATTGTGGCCTGCCCCTTCTCAAGAAGAAAAATTTGAGAAACGAAATAAAGTAGGACATAAGAGCACTCAATATAGAAAACTGGAGAGCAAAATGCTGGAGCCGAAAAAAATGAAAAATAATAACAAAAGCAGCCAAAGCAAACGACAAACTATAAAGAAAATAAAAATTATAAAACGAGGAGTAATCCACCTCAAAAAAAGGTTAGCCAAAATCCACATGGGATTGAAAGACTTGATGACGATGATGATCTTTGAATTTGTATAGTTGCTATTCATTTTTAGTAATTATTCGTGTTTTTATTCATATTTTTACAATAAAATTCTCATTACGCTTATAAACAGCAACACAATTGAAAATTATTTAACTTGTCCAATGATTTCTTCTTATTCCCTTAGATCAAAAAAAAATTGCGAGGTCAACGTTTTTCTGAAAAAGAATGAAGTCATATCCAATTATAAATATTTATTTTGATTTTTCGATCTCAGAACTTAAGTAGCAACCGCCGTACGTTGATGCTGTGAAATTAGAGAAATTATTGACGTCTAACCAAACGAGGAGTTCCTTATTTGGTAGCTAAAACACAAAAGAATATTGATGGATTTGATTCAATTTATGATTTTGTGAAAATTTTATAATTGACGTAGCAGAAACGATCGACCTTGTGTCACAGCAATTCTTAAACTATAAAGCAACAGACGGTTGGATGCTTTGAAGAGAATCTTGCCCCTTCAACAATTACCCTATGAGATTGAATAACAGTATTTGCTGAGCAATTTATCATAAAAAGATTTTCACATTACACAGACTTCACTCGAAAATCGCTTCGATATAATTGAAAATATCTCAATAAATAATCAATATTTTCGAATACAATTAAAAGGATTATTAAATAACGTTTATATATATTTCACAATAATAATAATAAAATCTTAAAAGAACCTAAATCAAGAAGAAACGAATTCATAAAGGTTTATCTTATACAATCCAACTATCTAATAAAACTGAAATATATCCTATCGAAACACGACATTAATGTATGCCATGAGCCAGAAAATACGCTTTCTCTGTTATGTACAGAATTGAAAAAGAATAATGCAAAAACATTAGATATAATGTTGAAGTTTTCCAGAAATTACATAGGAATTACATAGAAAGTCATCACACATATATTGATGTTTGATGCCTTACATAAACATAAAGATAATGAAAACATGAATTTTAAAAACACAAAAATATTATTTCAAGATCAGAAAAATTAACAATCAAAGAAATAATTTGTGAGAAACAAAATAAATTATCGGTTAATTATAATCAGGGTATTAAATCTATTCAATTATTATTTGACCATAGTCTGTATATCGTTATACTTTCTATTTCTAAGGTCCTAATGTTACGTTTCACTGACGTTTTATGCGACATTATTTTTACATTGCCCCAGTGAGGAGCAGTCAAGAAGATAAAATAAAATTGAATTAAATTGAAAAACATATCAACCTACGATTTCAATAAATTTTAATAACAAAAAATAAACTAAAAAAGTTTGAATACTTCCGAGATCAGATCTGTGGAAACAATAACTAGATTCGCCATTATCAAGAGCGGGGGTGAAGATTTTGTAAAAAAGAAAATATTGAGAAGCCTTCTCAAAATAATCTTTTAGTGTGTGGATACCTGTTTGATAAGATTCTCGTATGAAAATAAATTAATTCACAAAAAGTTAAAAATGAATGAAAAGTTGATTTAAAATTTGGAGAAAGTTTCTCTAACATGGCGCAGTTAACGTAGACTACTGTTAAGACGTTAGCACGACGTCGAGAACGCTTGTTGTTGACAGATTATCACACGAGACGTGAAGCATATATAACAAACTGCAATCTGGAGAAGACGCCATAGTAACTTGGCAGAAAAGACTAAAATGTTGTCCTCGAAGTCGGAACCAAACACGTCACGAGTTTTTATGTACATAAGGAAACAAAACAAATTTTACCGCTATTTGTTGCAATCAATATAGAGTAGAATTAAAGACGATCAGCGGAAAATATGGACTCAAAAAGATACAGGATGTCCCAATCGTTAAATAGGCATAAAAGAAAATCATATTTCAATGGAAATTTTCAGGTACATATTTCTGGAACTCCCGGTACATGATTGTGAATATTTCCATTCAAAAGTAGAATTTAGTTTCTGGTGAATAAATTTCAAACATCGTCTCCCTTCCCGATTCCCACCCTAAAAGTAATAACAAAAACACATCCTTTGTGACACTAATGCTTCCAAGTATTTTATCAATTTTATTGCTTTAAAAGCATCAAGATCAGGTCGTATTTACCCGGCGTATTCACTCTCATGTCATTTCGTCATTTATTCGACTTGTTTACGACTCTTCATTTCGAATTTATTTCGAAACAAGGTAGATTGCGGCGTTATTGAAACTTGACGCATGCAAATGGGGTTGGGTTGTGTTTTTTGACACTTTTAGAGTATCACAAACTGTATAAATGATGAACTAACGACACAAATATAATTAGAATGTGAAATGGACAAAAGTTACAGTTATATGTTTTCTCATATAATTCATGACGAGATATTCGATTTTGTATCTGTTGTTAAGTTGTCACAATAGAGAAAATGTTGATCTCTTTTATCTATCTAGTAATTTCTTCATTCCTAAGATCATTCTAACGACCTAACCAGTCGTCCATAGGGTTTCCCATATAATTGTTTTAGTTTTGTATTCGTTTTCGTTCACTTGCGTCCTCTAAAGATTTTTAGAAGGATTCGTCTTTCACATCTGTTTATTTCGTTTTTATATTAAATTGCTTTGCAGCTATTAAGATTAACTTCGATTCCCATTGCTTTCTGTAGCCCATGTATTGTCCAGATCTCAGATCGTTAGACTTTATTAAACTTTTTGCCGCCCCAGGTCCCATTTTCAAATAAAAAATTTAATATCCACGTGTAAATCACCTTCTGTATTGAAAATTATTTGATCAAATATAGAAATTTCATGAAAATATTTATAATTAGATATGGCTTTATTGCTTTTCAAAATATTTTCAATAACGCATCAACCAATTGGGCGGCTTTCACGAAATTCATCCTGCAGCGAAATGCGACCACGATTGAATAGGGAAAACCAGCGAAACACGGTCGCTCGAGCTGGTGCCTTATCACCATAAGTAAAAGCGAGTTGATCGGCACATTGCTGTTGGTTAATCCACGTCGAAAGTCATAGAAAATCATCGCACGAAAATTTTAGCGATTATAATTATTATACGATTATAATAAGTATTATAATCGTAGTTTAATAGAGTTTTAAGTGTTAATTAATTGACTTGTACTATTTTATTGACGAACCTCACCTGCGAAAGATTTGGTCATACATTGTAAGGCACCAAACCTGTCCATTGATAGGACCTATAAGGGTAGAATATATAAATTATATGTTAGGTAAAGATGTGCAATGTCTTTAGTTCTTTATATTAATGCATTAGTTAAACCATTGGAGGTGCTGGTTTGAAAGAAACCACAATAACCATGCTGATACAAATTATACCTTATACAGATGACGAAGTGGTAATACCGGAAAAAAGTAGAAAAAACGAATCAAAAGCAAGGTTCGTATCCAGAAAGAGTCCCAAATAATGTATTTAGGATTCTCGTTAAGAGAAAAAAAACAGATGCAATTAAGATATACAGGATATCAATTTGATACATATTCATCTTTTATATTTCGGTTCCCATAGAAAATTCGAGAAAAAATCTTTTTCAAAGCTCCAAATTTCCAAATTTGGATGCTGTGTTTTACAACAAATCGATTATATAGATACCTACCTCTAGAGTCGCAATATTGAGGACGTTTCCATTGCTTCTCTTTGATCAATCCATCTTCCAGGAGGATTATTATGTCTTGAAGAATTTGGAACTGATCTATCAATACTATTCTTATGTAAAGATAGCACAAGCACCAGTTGTAGACCACCAAGCATACGGGAATATTAAGTAAATGTAAAATTAAAGAACATTGCTATAGAAAAAAAACTCTCCAGAAAGGCGAAGCTACATCTGTTCCAAACAATGATAAGATAAACACTGAGGTACGAAGGCGAAACTTAACAAAGCAGAAAATAAGAGATGATAGATATATGGGGAAGAAAGAATACTTATCAGGATACTAGGAAGTAAAAAGGACAAGAGTTATGGCTGGGAACAACAACTGGAGCAGCAAAAAAAATGATAGACATAGAACAAAAAGGAACGAGAGAGAGCAATAGAGAAAACTTGCATTGATAAATAGATTGAGAAGACAGGTTATTATCCTATTATAATTCTCATGGGAATGTATGGTCTTATATATAAAGTATTGTACTTAAAATCTAGGAATTCCCGTCAAATTCTGAAATAATCAAAATATAGATATTTTCGTTACTTTCAAATAAATTTCAAAATGTTCAGTGATAAACCTGTATATTAACTTCTGATTTGCAAAATTATTCCTTAGTGAATATTCCTAGGTATCCCGATGAAAATTTGAACTTAAAGGAAAAAACATTTTTTAATCCATTCGGAACTTTATCTCAATACTGAATAGATTAAAATGACAATCCCACATGGCATTTGGTACATGAATTACTTTATTGAAACCAATAAATTAGTTGGTACGAAGCGTTTCCCCATCAGAAAATAAATCCAACTGTTTTATATGTGTCATAATTTCTCGTTATAGTTGCTTATAAAACCCATTTCTTATGATTAATTAACACATCTTCATAAATTTACAGTTATTATACAGAAGGGACCAGCGGCGCTCGGCTCCATCCCTTTTTCAATTCCTCTTTACACTTCCTTCATTACTTTCAATATCTGAATTTGTATATTCACTATAAATTGTTGCTTCATAAGAAAATTATTATTATTAAATTGTTAAATTAATAATACTGGACAAACATTCATTTATTAATGCTTACACCTTCTAAATAGGATAAAAATATTCATGAAGCTGTACGCACCATTTCTCGAAACGTTTCGTTTCAAACTTGACGAAAAGCCATAACACAAAATTTCCTTTAGGATGCTTTCTCTTTATGAACTGCACCGTATATTTTGGCGTTACAGGATTTCCAGAAAAACAATTGTATGCTGAAGAACGACCACGATATGATATCGTCAACCAAACTAACACTTTCGAGTTGAGCTTTTTGAATTTTTTGGAATACATTTCTGAATTTAATTACTCGCCTAGATGAGAATAATCAGATTTATTATTCTTTGTTTCACTCTCTTCAAAAGTAAAAAATAACACGTCGTCTATAATTATCTCCAAAACTTTTGATTTTTGTGTCATTTCTTGCTTTTAAGATATTTGGATGTCAATTTTCTTGATTTTTGAACCACATTTTGTTTCTTCAAAATGTTCTTTACATATTTCTTATCGATTTTTGATTTTCTGCCTAACTTTTCCAAGCTAACTAACCAGTTTTTCATCATCTGATTTAACCAAAGATTCTCTCTTATTTTTGGCATTTTTTTACTTTTGTGTCTGATTATGACTTTCTCTCAATCGAAATACCATGAGAAGATATCATCAAAAAAACCAACACTCTCGACTTGACCTTTTTGTATTTTTTAAAATACACTTCTGAATTTAATTACTCGTTTTGCTGAGAATAATTAGTTTTATTATTCGTTGTTCCACTGCCATCAAAAGTAAAACATGACACATCGTCTATAATGATTTCCGAAACTTTGTTTTTTGTTTCATTTCTTGCTTTTAAGATATTTGGATGTCAATTTTCTTGATTTTTGAACCACATTCTGTTTCTTCAAGATGTTCTTTACATATTTCTTATCGATTTTTGATTTTCTGCCTAACTTTTCCAAGCTAACTAACCAGTTTTTCATCATCTGATTTAACCAAAGATTCTCTCTTATTTTTGGCATTTTTTTACTTTTGTGTCTGATTATGACTTTCTCTCAATCGAAATACCATGAGAAGATATCATCAAAAAAACCAACACTCTCGACTTGACCTTTTTGTATTTTTTAAAATACACTTCTGAATTTAATTACTCGTTTTGCTGAGAATAATTAGTTTTATTATTCGTTGTTCCACTGCCATCAAAAGTAAAACATGACACATCGTCTATAATGATTTCCGAAACTTTGTTTTTTGTTTCATTTCTTGCTTTTAAGATATTTGGATGTCAATTTTCTTGATTTTTGAACCACATTCTGTTTCTTCAAGATGTTCTTTACATATTTCTTATCGATTTTTGATTTTCTGCCTAACTTTTCCAAGCTAACTAACCAGTTTTTCATCATCTGATTTAACCAAAGATTCTCTCTGATTTTTGGCATTTTTTTACTTTTGTGTCTGATTATGACTTTCTCTCAATCGAAATACCATGAGAAGATATCATCAAAAAAACCAACACTTTCGACTTGACCTTTTTGTATTTTTTGAAATACACTTTAGAATTTAATTACTCGTTTTGCTGAGAATAATTAGTTTTATTATTCGTTGTTCCACTGCCGTCAAAAGTAAAACATGACATATCGTCTATAATGATTTCCGAAACTTTGATTTTTGTTTCATTTCTGGCTTTTCAGAAAATTTTGGTACCGATTTTCTTGATTTTAGAACCACATTCTGTTTCTTCAAAATGTTCTTTACATATTTCTTATCGATTTTGAATTTTCTGCCTAACTATTGCAAACCTACTAACCAGTTTTGCATTATCTGATTTAACCAAAGATTCTCTCTTCTGTTTTGTAATTTTTTTTACTTTTCTGCCTGATTATGACTCTCTTTCAATCGAAGTACCTGTCCCAATACGCCGACAGATGTCGTAAATTGTTTGTCTGGCTGTTCCAATTTTTACAAAGCGATTAGTCGTAAACGATTTTTCCAAATTTTCATTTTCTTCATAAAACTTGTCAATTATTTCACCTAGTTCGTTTTCTTTGATATTTTCCATACTAGAAACTAAACTTCTGACAGAGTCGTAATGTTTATAGTTGGGAAAAAGCCTACTTTACTTGCTAAATTGTCTAAAAATATACGGATTTCTTGTGACCACGCCGATAAAACTGGTTCTTCAGGAAATTCCGACGATCAGTCAGTAAAACATACTTCAAGTTCCTTCGAGTCACATTTGATTGTTCAAAAGAATGCGTACTTCGAGCGCACGGTGATTCGAGCGCACAGATTATATATTTAGTTTGAAATGTTTATTACCGTAAATAAAAGAAGGAAAATTATAAAAGTTAACAACAATGTAACAAAGAGTTAATACTTTCTCATCAATGCGATTATAGTCATAGTCTTCTAACCTAACCTAACCTAACCTAACGTAACCTAACCTATGAATCAATTTTTGTTCAATATTTTATTTAGTATTGAGCATTTGCTCATTTTTGAAAATCTTAGAAGTTGGTGATGGTTTTACCTTTTGTCTGCCCTTCTCTAGGACTCACTTTGGCAGATCAAATTTTCTTCTGTGTTCGTCGAACGATCTTTGAGATTCGACACAGATAGTGTGCGCTCGATGCACGTGCGCTCCTCGTTCAAAACTATTGTTTCTAGAGGTAAATAGTCATATTAACAAAGATAAAGTATGTGGGTAGATATAGAGATGTATACCGTGATATATAAGCCTCCAAGAAATATTTTTAATACCTACTAGAATCTGCTTATTTTGCAGTAGTTCAACACCGATACTTTTCAATCATTATAATACCCAAGGCAGTAGTATATTTGTAGAATTATCGCGTTAGTTAATTGACTGACCAGGTGGTGCTTTATCCACCGATAAACATTATAAAGTATTACTTCGCATGTTCATATAGTATGCACAATACAAGACAAGCGGCTTGTCTCATAAACAAGACATCTCGTGTTCATTTTTTATATGGTACGCCTCAGCATTAAACTCAAGTACATAAACCTCTGTATAAATAGTACTTAACTTGTCCTTAAGTGTCCATAAAGCATCGGTGTCCTGTCAGATTATGGTATTTTATGATGGGCGTCTGCTTCTTAGGGGAACAAAATACACTAATAAATGTCATGAAGGTGGTAAAAAAATCGTTGATGCGTTGGGTGTTCTAACCTCTATTTTTGAATATTTTTTTGACAAAAGTAAAGTATATCTAGTTGAAAGTAGGAAAATTTATTTTCTATAATCTCTAAGTTCACTTCAAAATCTTTTATTTAATTACCTAATTTTCAGAAAACTATACAATTTTACTAGAATTCACTTGAAATTGCTCGAAAAATAATTGATTGAAAATTTTTCTACATATTTATGTACAATTTTGAAGCCTACCTCAAACTGTGTATGTTCAAGTCATATAGGACAAACATAAGTGACAAAATGGAAACTATAATATTTTGGCGCTTTAGAAGTTGTTGGAAAAGATACATTCGATACAAAGACATATCTATATATGTATTATATACACTTTACGGGTCAAAAGTTTTTGTCCACCCCACAATCCTTCCATTAAATTTCAAAATATGTTAAAACTTGCAAGTACCGACTGATTTATTTATTATTCTTCAACTGCGAATTAATCAATGTTTATAATTGTAGTTTAGTCCTTTGAGATGCTGAACTACAACGTGTAACAATATGCATCTACCAGATGCTTTGGATATAGACAACAATCAAAACGGCTTCGAAAAATTACAATCGCTGAAGATAAACGTATTGTATTGATGAGTAAACGTGATCGACGATTCCCGAGCCTAGAGGTAGTAGCTCAGATCAATGGATTTGGAAATCTGTTTTTGAGTACTTCTGGAGATAGAGAGAAGCTGATCTTTTGGAAATGTGGCCTCTATTAATAGGTTGCAGTAGGCCAAAGAATATTGTAATTGGACTCATTAAGAGTGGAGTGATGAATAAAAGTTTCAGGTTTTTGGGTCTAAGAGGAGAGTGTTTGTGCGAAGTCAAAGAAAGAACGTATCTGATAGTTTGGGGATGTTATGGTCGAATAGCAATTAAAGACTGAAGGAATTTTGAAGTAAAAAACGACACTGTGCAAAGAATATTTCGAAACATTGGAAAGGAAGAATGTATGGGAATTAGTTGAAAGTTAAAATAAATTTTAAACTGTGGAATAAATATAAATGTAGTTGTAACTTTCAGAATGATTGAAATCTGTTCGAAGACTACATTTTAATCTTCTGTGTAGAAATATTATAATGCAACAGTATCTGAAGTCTTTTTCTGGTACCTGCATCCTTCCCTTATCAATTAATTGATATTTTTCATAACTCACTTTTTGTAGTGTATTGGTCTGAATAGAATACGAACCTAGTTCTATTTTCACTTTTTCTATATTTTCAAGATTTTAGACTCGTATACTTTACTAGATTAATATTTATTTTGGCTCCTTTGGAAACTAAAAATTAAGTAAGCCACTTCCTCAATTTCTAAATTATAGAAATTCAGTTATTTTTTTTTAATAAAGCACTTCATATTTTCGGTTGAAATCAACAGAAAAGTATGTTTTGTAAACACATTCACCTAATTTCTTATTTAATTTCATGTGTCAAATACTCTTTCATACTAAATTAAAAATTCATGATTTATCCAAGAATGTTGGTCATTTTTTGCGAACGCGGAGATATGTTATAGAGAAAGAATTCTCATTTCTTTGCAGTGTCTGGAGCAATATGTTCGATAAATTAACCACAACGATCACGTCGACCTTGAGTTAGTCTACAAATACACAATATCTGAGATCTTAGTGGACACAAGATATGCATGAGTTTCAACTGGCCGAAAAACAAGACTCCCGATGAATCATATGTATTAATGAGTTCGGTAAATGTTTTCATAAAAAAATTTCTATTTGACATTTCATCGTCTAGACTAATTTGTATAGTTATTTATGTACCCATGGACAATTTTGATTTATTATAAATAAGGTGCTAGACAATATTTTGTTTATGAAAACCGTATGGAATATTTGATAGACCGTTCATCGTACAGCTGCGAATTGACTCACAATGATCTCTTGTTTCTTCCTTGAATTGGAGGTAATCTTCTTAAACACTGATTTAGAGTGGTGCTAATGAAAAATATAGATGATCAAAAAGGTTATGGTGAAATTTATGAATGTAATAAATTTAGATAATCCGCTTTATTTTTGTTTTGGTTCAAATCATATATTTAACTATTTTCAAATTACTTCATACTAATATTTCCAATCAACGTTTACTATTTAGTAAATTTTTCGCTTCGCAAAACCATAGCTCGTAACTTGAAAAGTTATGTGATAATATCAATCAACAGCCCTGGGAGCTGGGTTTCCAGATTGTAGCTGAAACACTTGGAGAATCGAAGACACCGGGCAGAATAGATGGGCAATGAGATCCATTCTCACATGAACCATTTTGTATGATGGATACAACCTGAATTTGTTGGAGAGGCTCATCAGGTCAAGATTAAATAGAAGAGACCAGGAGCTTTCTCCCAGACAATTTAGAGGTGGTAAAGAAAGCTGAGAGCTGGGTGGATTGGTTGATTACGTGGACATTAAGAACGCGGTCGGACAGTGTAATATGCTTCTGAAGTCACGTGGTGCCATATTCAGCGAGTATGGCGGATGTGGAGAGACAAGAAGACTTTTAACGGACAAAAGCTCGCGAATCAACATTAAATTTTGATAAAAAGCGTTGCTATTAGGGGTATAAATATTTGGTGTACACATTATTAACCATTAAACAAAATCTAAACGCTCCATGTCTTTACAATCGAAGCAAACGTCGACCCTGTTCTTGATATTCGACTTTGACGGGCCTTTTTAAGATTACTTTAGCATTGATAAATCTATTTGTCTTTGGAATAAAGCCATAGACAAATTTTTATTGTTCGTTACCTTAATTGCCACTTTTTCCCATGTTAAAATAAAGCTTTATGTTGAATTTAATTCATGTTTCATGACAAAACCGCAATCATGAGGTCACTTGCAGAAACAGTTAATTTCGTTCAACTCAATAGGTTAGATTGTGGTATAATTAGACGACTTAGTGACATCGAAAGGTGCCATTTTTTGGTCTATCATAGTAGCGTAAACTCTAATATGACACTTTCTAATACAAACACTAAAACAAATTTAAATATTTCAATTTTTATCTAAAAATGTACATGGAACGTTCGCCCGAGTTAACGTAGTGAGAGGATTCGACAGTAAATGTTCATTTTTACGTTTCCTTTTTATTGAAATTATGCGGTTATTTACTGCCATTAGACCGGATGATGCGATGTGTTCGATATTTTTGATTTGTTGAGTTTGGTATAGTCGTGTTTTGTTCAAAATTATATCCTTGTTTTGGACATGTTATTCGTATTTATGAGTATACACGGAAAAGCGCGGAAGCCCAACTGTATGCATAGTTTCAACAACAATAAAATTATACACGTTTACAAAACTATATTTTAATAGGTAAACAAGAGTTTCTCCTTTTTTTTGCGTCTTTATTTTTATGTTCAAAGTCTTTTATCTGTTTTTATATTAATGGATTTAGGGTTCCTTCGTCTTCGACAGATATGATTTTTCATCTTTCTCCATTCCACAGTATCCACAGTATATAACTTGTTGAACTTATATTCTTTTATGGCCTCATCTGCACAGGAACAGCCTTAATATACAAACTTGTCTTACCCCGTGGTTTGTTTGAGATATTCTTGATTTTTCTTATTTCTTCCTATTTTAATATACTACATAGGTATTTTTTATCAATCGCATTTAAACCTCTTTCTAGATCATGGAAAAATAGGTGCAAATTTCAATTTTTTCGCATCTTGTGTCCCTCCATCTCGTCGAATTCCGAAACGAGTGTCACGATCACTCTTCACCGTCCATTGTCCACAGGAGGAAAACCTCTGTAGAGTTATAGCGCATCATCCTGCATAACAGTAGGCTCAACTGGGCGAATGTATCCTTCTCATCCTGTGCAAGTAGCGCGAAAAACATCCATGTCCGGTTAAAAATTGTGCAGGGTAATACACAACTTCATCATGGTTTCTTTCTATCCAAGATTGCAAGCTTTATATTAATCGCTTTGTCCACCTTTTTCATTGATCTTGCTCACAAGAATTTCGATATTCCTCTATCGTGCGGGTCCTCATACACCTCACAAGTTTTGGCGAATTTACAGGTCAATCGAAATCTAAAATTATGTGATAAGATTATCATTTGCAGCAACAAGTATCCTCTTATGAAAATTTGTGAAGCTTGTGAACAATTATCGTGTGAGGATGGAATTTCAACAATCAAGCGATGAGGAGTTTGCGTCGTATCAGCAAAACCACATTCAGTCTCTGAAGACGATAACTTGGTTATCGAAACGCGCGTCACACAGTGTAATCGTGAGTGTTGGTTTAGTGGTGGTGTAGTGTATTCAGTATGAATATCGCCATCGGTTCCAGAAATAACACTTTGACAAGACCAGTTAATTATTCTTGCAAGCACGGAACGAATTTACCGTGTTTATGTATCGAACCATTATGGAAAGTTATTTCAAAATCATTCTATTTGAAATATTAACTAACAGCAAACAAGCGATTTTGAACGCCACTGTTGCATTGCTATTTAAACTTTAAATTAAATAATGATTTCATTTGGCAGTCACTGATAGCTCCCATCCACTAATAATAGATATCCACCATCCAAGTTTTATTTTTGCGCCACCTTGTATTTAGATATTTCGTAAACTTTAAATGTTTATAACCTTGAAAATTGAATTATTTACTATTTTTTTATGCATTTTTTTGTATAAATTGAAGATATAATCTGCAATCATTGAGATAAAACATAACTTCATTTTTTTATGTAAATTCAATACAAACAGTTCCAATAAGACACAACCTGTGCACCTGTATAACCGCCAGTGACAATATTTAGGGCGAAACTTTGAAGGTTAAGCTTAAGTCCATTTCACTATATGCAATGGGCCCAGGAAGTATATGTCGGTATAAACAAAAAGGTAATCCGAACGAATAGAAGACAGGGCCAAACACGCTGAATATTATGTGCCGTTTGGACTGGCACCAATACGAATATTGCAAGTATCAGCATTCAAATGACGCAATTACGAAGCAAATGGGCCGGCTAAGGCTCGTCTTTTACTATACGCTCCCCTATTTCATTGTCTGGATACGATTCTGGACAGAGACGGTATAAGAAAAAAATTTTAAATTAATATTACCACAAATAGAGTACCGTTGTTCTTATTCATTATTTACAATATACAGTTTGGTTGGAAAAAATTAAACCCAATTCCACATCTTCAGTTTTCTTGTAAAAATTTAGAAATTATACCTATAATATATATTCACCCCCATTAAATTTATTCAGAAATTATTGCACCTTTTATCAAATGGGCAAATCTATAAAATGGTATAGTATTATTATGGTTTTGATTTAGTATATTAGATATGGATGGTTGAGTTTCCTTTAAGAACGGCCACGAAAACGTGATGAATCTGGACCATTTGAAGTCCATCGAATAAGAGCAAAATAAAAAATCCGAAGATGAAATTGATATTTGCTTCAATTCATTAGCAGAAGATGAATTATTTTAAGCGTTTCATCTTAAAATAATTTTCACTATATTGTGCTTATGAATCTGAATAAACCAATTTAACTCTCAAAATTCAATATTTTGTTTACCCTTCAGGTATATAACAAAGGTATATGAAAAATTGATATTAATGTAACTACTTGGACATAATTCGGTCCACATACAAAATTATTGAAGGAAACCCTTAAAAATGTTTTGCAGTTTCACTAGAAAATCAATGATCACTTCCAGAAACGACACTGGAGCTTTATTTATACTTTGAATCTTCATCTTTATTATAGTTTCATCAAAAATATGTACTATAGATGAAAGATGTAACAATTTGATAACTTACTTTTGAAGAAACAAAGATATATCACATTGTTATTCGTGATTTTATTTTAGAGCTTAGAGCTTCTAAAAACTTTCCTTTCCGGTAATTCTTGAAAGATTGCTTAATTTTGTCGACAAGTTCTTGCAGCTTAAAGCTTAAAATTAACGGATTTCTTCTAGAAAAAGATATTCTATCCTTCAACTACAAAAGAACATCCAGAGATAACTGGATGTACACTTTGGATGGTGTGCTTTGGAAGTATATCAGAAGTCAAATACTGAAAATCATCTTCAATAAAGAAAACTCGGAGATATGAACTGAAATTTAATTTAGATCAAATATTTGTGTTGTGGAACTAAAATTTTTATATGTGAGAATTCAACATTTAGACCGTTGATTATCAAAATTTTCGATTTGAATTTTTTGTTTGCTAGAGAAACAAAATTATGTTTTGTATTCTGTTGCAATATACCCTTGATATGCTAGTTAGATTTTAACGATATTGATATATCTCATGTTTGTTGAGGACCTTTAAAACGTTTCGAATCTATATTCATATCCTACATATATTTCCCAACTTAACATGGTAAAACTCTTGAGGAGCTTTTGATGTTTAAAACAAACAATTTATAAAACTTAGAGAATCAATAATTTCACTTGTCCCTATTCTTCAGTAGTTCTTCCAAATTTGAATGATTTTATTAAAGTTGTAGAAACCGTGCCTGCAATTTCCATTTACAATGGCTTAAAATCGACCCACTTCTCTTGATGTTTTACTATTACCACCGAAAGGTTACGATCCAAATTTGTATGAGGGTTGTCGGAGTTCTGTTGTCTTTATTGCCACTAAAAGGGGCAATTATTTTCTTTTTGCTAGCGACGTCTACTATAACGCATTCAATCAATTATAAAAAACGTCAGTTGTCGACAGAATTCGCAATATTATGTACGAGATCAGTCGAATTTGAATTGGCAAAAAGCAAAATGCAATAAGCAGTCAATCTCTTCATTTCTTTTTATATATTCTTAGTTCTCCAAAATTAGTATATAAATTGTATTATTCAATGAGCGACTAATAATAGTTCTTACTCATTTTGAATAGATGGTGCTCTCGATATCTATAAATATTTTTATCTAATTCCGCTATCAAATGTGACACTTTAAGTCACACCATGATATTAGGGAGCGTCAAGTATTACATATATGGGAGCATCACATTTTTCATAACCTTCATATTTCAGTTATGAAAATTAGTTATCTAAAAAATTTACGTAGCTGTTTCGGTTTCAAAGAATAATTTAATAATTACTGTAAAAAATGATAACGATTTCATTATTTTATTTCAAAATTTATAAACATCGAAATTAACATTATTAAAGACAGTCACTTAAAGTAAGTCCATTTTATGGGTGCATATTCTCTTGAACTTCTTGTCTAATGTTGATTTCATTGAAGCTATGATATCTACATATATGCCAGAGACTTGGACCAAAATGTTTTCTGAAATTCTTCCCTTATTTTCTAATGAACTCTCAACCTAGCCTCCGGTTACACGGTTGGATTTCCATCCTCCGTTTTGCTTTATTTTTTTCAGAATGTCCGCTTTTGAGTCTGCCAGGAAAAACGCTGACAAGCGTCGGAAACAATGATTTTCTTCTATATATTGAAGTTTAATTGTAACAATTTTTTTAAAATTAAAGCATTTCTTTCCCTAACTCTGTCCTGTGTATCCTTTAACATTAGGTAGACCCAGGTACTAAGCAATCTTCGATGATAATTTTCCAATGGTATTTACGTTCACGGGTTACGTTGTATACCACATTTTCCATTATAATGTCGCACAAGAAATCTGTCTTGGTTCACAACAGGAGGTCTAATATTTCTATATTGTTTAAAGAGTCAATAACCTAACCTAACCAGCAATATTTCCAACAGTGATCACAAATTCGCGAATAACAAGAGTTGTTTTTTGGAAGTGTAATTTTACAATCAAATAAATCTCCTTATCTTAGAAACGTCAGTTCAGTCTTCCCGCAGGCTCCCGCAATCCCTATTGTCATTGCGACCTAAGGAACAGATTAACTTAATTGTAAATTATAAACATATTATAAATTGAGTCGTACTATTACAAATAGAAATTTTTCGTCTTCATTATCTTTTATAAATCTTTCTACATTTTCTTTCGCCAAAATTTCCGTTTTTTTTGCATGGTATAGATCTCTTCAGGCAAGCCAAAAGTGTACTTCTTTGATATCGATATTTTTGCTTAAGGTGATTTCAAATCTCCTCATTGAATATGTAGTTCACAAAGTCGACGCCTTTAATATTTTTAAATTTTCTAATTAAGCTAGTTATGTTCTTAATATTTTTCAAATATTTGGTAGGCCAGGGCCTATCTACTTCTTGATTTACCAGGTATTAAACTACCCACTGCAGCATTTGCAGACTTTCTTCAAATAGAATGTCTGATTTGCTATCTGAAGACATTTCAAGTAATTATTTCCGACATGTTTTGACTTATTTTGAAAAATCGTTGTTTGCTTCCTTAGCAACAATACTTCAAGACCTGCTTCCACTTCTAACACCATTTTTTGATTCCACATCAATAATTCCATTGTAATTGAAGATTATGATAAGAGCTCGGAATTAGATAAAACGTTGTTAATCTCGCTGGCACTCGTTTTGGCAAATATTACGCGTGTTGAACAATATCTTTCCATAACTATTACTTTCGTGAGGAATATTTGTTACCCACGACTAAAGAAATATTGATGAAGATGATCGGAGCTACAGGATTAAAATATTTCATAGTTATAGAATGATTTTTAATCAGTGCTGTTGAAGCTTAATGGCTCATAGCATAAAATTGTTCCAATAGCGTAGTTTACATTTGAAAAAAAAATATTTTGAGGTTGTTTCATTCCTTTGACATAATTATAAATATCTTTAGTTGATATGAGCAAAAAAATTAAGAAGTATAAAAGAAAACAAAATCAAGTTTGTCCACTGCAATAAAATGAAAAATTTATTCAATTCTGTTTTTTATAGAGTCAAGTAACATTGTCAATAATTACTATTTTTAATATTGCACAGACTGAATATATTCTTTATTGAACACGCCACTGATTGATCTAGTTTGATTGATTGATGTGGATATTTGTTGTATTGTTGATAGTAATACTTATTTTCTTTATTGAACACCATGCTTGGTCATTATTAGAATATTAAAGATGACTTATCAATTCAATTAAAGTTATGCCATCTCTCGGTCATCTACTGTCAGTCATATCGGAACAGATTCATAATTCCGAATGAAAATATCTGGTACAGATTAATCACTCACTACTTACTGGTGGTGATCAAAAAGTTCACTATGGATATAAACGATTACAATTTTTATTATATTTCGAAAATAATGAATATTCAAAAGCTTAACGAACTTCTCATTTAAGAAATTTTAAAGGTGGGATAAAATTAATAAAATTAATCGCCCTATAACTTTTGGCAATAGCGTTAAATGTCAATTAGATTTTGTGAATTCTGTGAAGCGAACAAACGCAAAATACAAATGAATCGGTTTAATTTTCAAGAAAGTGGAATAGTTGTTTCGCGCAACAATTCGTATGTTGTGTTGGCGCAATGTAGCAGTTTCCGACACCAACCGGACAAACACTGCAGCGTTTGGCCACGCTCCTTGAAAAGACTGGGTCTACACGTGATCATCGCAAAGCTGGCCGGCCCTGGAGCAGTCGTTTTGTTGAGAAGTGTGATGCTGTTTACATAGGAGAAACATTTCAATATTTGGAAAATAGGACAAATGAACATGGCATAAAGAGACTCGGAATTCATCAAATGATGGAATAACTGAAAAGCATACATGCCAATATTAAAATCTGAAAAATTTTCAGACAGAATCCTAAATAAAGAAATAAGTTTGCATAGAAATGATTCATATCAATGGAATATATAGAAATGTCGTTAGCAAGACTTGTTACTTTTTAAAAAACATGTGCTCTGTTAATTTATAATATTTCGTCTGCTGATTAAGCATGTCGGCCGGCAACCGTCTTCCGTTTCCTTATGCTACTCCCTCCTTTGGCTCAGACTTCATCCTCGAAGACTTCAAAATGTCCTGTAACATTTCTTTTAATACTTGGATCTGGGATGGTTACAGCTTGGGTTCAAAAAGTAATTTTGAAATTCTCCTTTCCTTCTTCAATAAAAAGTAATAGACGCGGCACTGAGCCATGTAGAAATCTGGGGTAGATTTTCCAACGACTCTATTGGTTGGATTTGACCATGGGTTTCTGGAATTTTCAATTTTTCCATCTTGATTTTATAATCTGGTGTGTGTTTCATGGGTACGGCTTCTGGAACGGAAATTTCTTGGATGGTTCTCTTCGTGTAAAAGAATTTCTTCAATAACAATTGGTTCTTCGGTTAACAGGACACTGGTTGATCGAATCAAATGATCTTAGATTTTAATAGGATGGACTATTCCTATTAATATAACTTACGATGTTTCTTGCGCAAAATTTTTGTTACTATGCATTTGGTGCAGTTATTAGAATTAGACATCTCGATGATATAGGATTTGTACAAATACGATCGTAATATTTTCGACTCGACTAATACAT
This sequence comes from Diorhabda carinulata, assembly GCF_026250575.1. NCBI lineage: Eukaryota > Metazoa > Arthropoda > Insecta > Coleoptera > Chrysomelidae > Diorhabda > Diorhabda carinulata. The sequence continues at coordinate 19,310,865 of NC_079472.1, forward strand.
TTTTCATACCATCTGTTATTGGCATAGAAATTAGCGGGCGGCGGCAACATATGATCTCTGTTAGGTATAGGATGAATTCTGAATGTAGGATAAGAGTTGATATGATTGGAATCTTGATTATTATTAGCATTGTATTGGAGGTTACGCAGAAAAAAAATTTAGAAGATTCTATGAGTTCGTTGATAAGAAAGGCATCTCTGGAATAAAATTGATAAAGATTGCAACTATTTTAAAGTGAATAATTCAATATTTATTATATCTAAATGGGAGAAGTGTTTGTTCTAATTAGTTTAATGATGAATTCGTTTACGTTCTGAAGATTAATTATTTCATTATGAAGAGCAATATAACCGTCTAAATCAGCGGATAATTTCCTGTGTGCAGATACAAGTGCAATACCATTATTATTTATTTCCATTAACAATTTATTAAATCTAATATGTAAGGATTGCCCGAACCAGATTTGATTAATTAAATCTGAGTCATCTGGATTTCCTGTGATGTATTTTATAGTTGTACTAAGAAAATTGAAAAGTGCTTTCCTTTGCTTATGAAGGTCATCAATTGTTCGCGTATTTGATTATGTTGGGCATCTAGGAGTGAGAGGGGTCCGTCTTTGATAGGAGTTTTAAATAAATTAACTGGGTTAAAGTTTCGGCCAACAAATTTGAATCTATATGTAATACGGGTCTATGATAATGGGAACTTTCTTTTTTTTTTCCTGATTCTTCGGCATAATATCCGTTATTCGAAATATTCTGGATCTTGAGAGGAGGTCCCTGGGATAGGGTTATCAAAAAAATGATTACTGATGAATTTCTCAGCATGCTCTTCCTTCTGTTCCCAGGTTTGATGAATTCTCGTCAAACAATTGAAATTGACCAGGATGGCTTCTGTACGAGAATCCTATTAGCAGTGCCAGAAATGTCGTTTACTTGTCACTTTTCAAAAAATACTTTTTGGAATTGGAATAGTACTTGAATAGATTTTACTACAACAAAAGTTACAATAAAGATCTTCCTATACAAAAGTCGTGTAAAGACATGTGTACATGTTGACATGTAAATGTCAAAAAATATGTATGAAGAAATGATGAGGCTGTCCAAACTAAAATAAGTAACTTACAAGTGAAACAACAAACTGTACTTGCAAATGTGTTCAGAATGTGGACTCGTTTTATAACCAAATTAACATAATGCCAATTTAGCCACATTATGTTAAATTCTAGTATGTAGATTCTGTTGAGTGATTCTATACGGTCTTTGGAATAAAGCGGACTTTTGGTACAACAAACTCATAATCGTAGATCTCAAGTGAATTGGCATGCATGTTATCCTTCTATATGGCGAAACAAGACGATAGCAATCCAAGAAAAGCGGGCATTGCAAGACGTCGTAGCCGACGTCGACGGCTTCATATCCATCGACGTCCTGTCTTGGTCTACACAGTAAAATTTCTACATCTTAATAAGAAAAAAACTAAAATATATAAACCTTCAATTGAAGACATGCATTTGAATCAAATTTTCAAGGAAATTTTGTAACTGATTAAAGTTAACGTTCTGGCTTTTGAATTCACGTTTATCCTATTTTTATTGAGTCAGTTCTTCTGAAGTAATTGATTTCTGCTGCTAGGTCATAGAAAATAATGAGTGTAACTTGAAAAATATAATGGTCACTCTTTATTAAAATCAACCATCACTGGTTGACTATAAGGATTTTAAAAATGTACAGTTACACCAGAAAATATGAAAAAATCGTCAAAAATATGTGAAATTGAGAAAGAAACTCGAGATAAAGGAGGTACCTTATGGAAATGTTCATAACATTTTGCATTTACTTTCATTCTTCTTGCAATGAAACAAAAACGGCAACAAATAGATTAGTCAGATCGCTGATTGGAGTCATTCTAAATTGAATTTTTTGGAACTGATTAAAATGGCAGTAATAATCGACTATGATGGTTATAACCATTGTATTTTGAAATATTCTTAATCGACTATTTAGAAAAGATAGAATAGTTAACAACAAACAATGCAAAGAAACTATGGTCAAATTGAATGATTCCAACTTCAAATTGTTTCCATACCAAATCTTCTTCTTATTGTGCCTTGTAAGATCCCCCTGACGTCAGATTAGCGCCCTGATTCCTATTACCACTCTAAACAATAATTTGATACCTGTCCATTCCTGGATGTTCCTCGGCAACGATAGTTGTTTACTTCCTACCTGCAGCCCTCTGTTTTGTCATTCGTTATAAGTATTTAACGGCATTTAACTGTTGTCAAAGAAATGCATTTGCCCTACTACTTTCCTTGTTAGCATTTGTCTATGTAACAACATTTCCTACGCTTTTATAAGATTGAGGCGGCCCTCAGTGTTCAAACTTTTGCTCCATATAACAGCACAGACCAAATATAATATTCAATCATGCATTGTTTCAGTTTCATGTTCTGATTATCGCCATCCCATCTTCTGGAAAGTTCAATCCTGCATCTGATTTCCTCATCCGGCTCGGTAATGTAGCATCCTAGGTAGTGACTTATTGAGATATAGCTTGCGACTAAAGACAATAAATTTTGTATTAGCAACATTTATAATAATAGATTTGGGAGTGACAATGACAAACGAAGGAGGTGAAGCCAGGGAAATCGACAAATAACTGGTGAGATGAAACAAAACGTTAGGAGCTCTAGGAGGACTATTAAGATGCTGTATGTGAGTGAGTGTTGTATTATAAACAAAAAATAAGGAATCAAAGTAAACCTAGCGTAGAGAAAGGTACTGAGGAGGACCAAAAGAAAAAATACCGAGTTCCAAGCACTAGAATACTCATAACAGTCCCATATCCTGTCTCACTGCATTAACAGAATTTATGAGATTTTCCTTACTCAATATAACCTCAAAAAGGTTGATCCAATATAACCTCGAAATATTCCGAACTGAAAATAAAATAAATCGAACTTACTTAGACAAAAAAGATTGGAAAAATGTGGACTGATTTTATCACTATCGCAGGAAATTATCTTGGATAGATCGATGATCAATTGTTTATTACAATATGAAATAATTTTTTGAAGTGTAGAACACCGCGACGGCAATTCCACCTCTCGCTCCTTAACGGCGTTCACTGCGAAAGCATGCACGCGATATATGGGGGGACATTATGTCAAGGGGAACAGATGTATAAAATAAATATCGGTGCTATATGCGCTAGACGAGAACCATGATTCCAAAATCGCTTAAATCAAGTTGACTGTTGCAAGAACGAAGAAGTAGGGAAGAAGGGAAACAACCGTTGACGGGGGAACTTCCGTATGAGCATATTTTTATTTGTTTTCGTTCTAGAAATAAAATATGGAACAAGTACAGGTGTAATTAATGTTTTTGCTTTAGTTTTTTCTATGTTGCATGCTATAGCTGAACTTCATCTTAACGTACTTCATAAACAAGAATGTATACGTGTTCATTTTAATAAATTTTCACCTTATTATTATTGCTTTCAACAATTGTATCACATACAATTAATTAATCATATCGATTGTAGAAATTTGTGAGCCAATTATTATTACTAAGTCCTACAAATCCTGGACAAATTGCGTTTCGTTTTATTGGTTTTAACTTCATACATTAAAAGGATGACACGGTTCACACAGTTGTACACACAGCAAATTTTACCGGGTCGACATAAATCACTCATCGTCAGGCAATTCATCAGCGTCACCGTCATTGTAAAAGCATGACTATGACTACTCGACCGACCATCGCAGTCGACACTTGAAACCTTTCACATTACGATAATATTTTAGAAGTTTTTGACAACTCCGATGGCTTTTCCACGGACAAAATAGCGAGTAGATCGCTCCACTCAACATTCAACGGACCGAGACCACAGGAACTACGAAACACCTGCCGCTTTCACTATTAACCCCTGAAAGTAAGTTGCTTTATATATTTTTTTATTGAATTTGCATAAGTACTTTGGATGAATGTGTCCATTTTACTTGTTAGAATATGATATATTACGCACAAACAGAGCTTGTGAAGTACACTTAATTGATGGATTCGATATAATTCGGTTAATACGAATCCAAGCAGTGAAAAAATTCATAAAAATAAGATTATTTATGAAACTATGTTACATATTTTTATTTATTAGTGAGAAAATATTCGCTAAAAAATATGTTTTAAAGTAATATCATTCGCTAATATTTCCATTTCTTTTTGTATAAAAGTTTTCCACCATTTCCATTGAAAACTGACCCGAATTTTGGATAATTGGGAGTTGGACGAATTATTTCTGCATATTCAGTGGTCAAAAACTGATACACACAAAAGGAATTCTTGTACATATAAATAACTTTATAACGACAATAATGACAATGGGTATAAAATAAAATAAAAGAAACGTCAAAAATTTAAATCATTTTGAATCATCACACTTTAATACATACAACGCGATTGTTGTATAAAAATTCAAAATTTAACAACAATTCATTCTGACTTTATAAAGTGACACTAAAGATCTAGTTCTAGTAGGTACTCATTTCAGTTGAATTACTCTAAATTTATTAAAATTGGTTCAAATTAATGTGATTATGGTTTGATTATTCATTAAAAGATATAGAAAATAAACAATATGTGACAAAAAATAAAAAAATTCAAGTTATTTTTCTGACTTTACTCGGGAGTAGTTTCCAAATGACTGGGAACTGTCTTCAGATTTACAGAACTAGTCCGAGCCTCGTTTTTCGGAATGGAAGAAGGAAAATTTTGATTTTTATTGTTTTCAATAAGAAAAAATAGACCTAGGAGAACATTTCGTAAAGGTGTGACTAGTTCTGCCACAATTCCAACATACACAAGAAGATAAAACGGAATCATGATGGGAGTTTCTACGATTTAATGAATAATTACGTGAAACGTAGAAACAAGCCGGAATAGGTTCAAGTAAACGACAATTATTAGTATACGGTCAGACCAAACCCCGGATTTCTCAATTCTTTTACAAACTTCATCCACAGTATTGGGATTATGCAATGCTAGCACGGAAACGAAAAACAATAAAACATTTCTGCGAATCTTTGCAAAACAGTATTGTTCATCAATAATATAAAATACAACGGGTTCATTTTCGCCTATGGTTCGATTTAGAATTTCCAAATTCAAATCTATTTCTGCCCCACGTTGGGCGTCAATTTGTAAACTCACTTTCGATGCTGGAAACTCTTCCTCAGGAAGTGGTATTCGGAATCAGTTAAAGTATATAAATAACTGATACTCGGATGAGGTGAACAACTAATATTAAATTGGACGCCACCAACTTTTCAACGAACTACCACAAATTTTACTAAATTTACTTTGATTTAAACACTTTTAGAGTTAAGAAAAATAGAGGATGCGACGACGTTTTCATTGGTGATTTATTTAGTTTGGAAATTACGTATTGCAATTTAAAAAATATTATACAGAGTGCAATATTCAATACGAATCGCTAAATTGATTCTTCCAAAGCTGGTCCAGGAATTTCTAGCTAATACCAGTAGAATGCTTGATAGTACTGCATCATGAAAAAATTTGATTAATCAAATAAGCTGTGTGAATTCTTTGATAAACTCAAATTTATACTCAATTTTACCGATTATCCTGTAAATTAATAAGGAAGACCCATGTAGGAGTCCCCAGACTTGAACGACGGGGCTTGCGCTGGTAAACCCGGCCTTGGCAAACCAATAATGGCTCAAGCCTGGTTGAAGTCTGGGAAACTCAGCCAGGCTTGGCATAGCTCTGAATAAGTATATAAAGTTTATTTCTAATATCTTCAATCCATAATAGATATCTTAACATTAAAAGTAATAATTTTTTATGAATAAAATTCTTCTATGCATAAAAGACAATAAAAAATAGTATCACTTGTTAAAAATCTATTTTTACAAGTAGCCAGGCCGGGTCCAGGCTTGCAAACCAATCGAGGGACCCAGAAACCCACCTAGTCTGGTTCCGAGCTAGGGACAGAGTTGTATATACAAGGCCCTAGTCTCGGCCTATACTGGGCCCATCGTTAAATTCTATATAAGGAGTAGTTGAGAATTTTTAGTAGCATCATAATTTCCTCCCTTAGACGCTCTACATATGGTAAAAACATGTAAAACTCATCATGATTCACCTTGTATACAGGACGTACTATTATAAAAATATCTTACTAGTTTTGGTATAACTGCAATCTGTATACTTCTAATTCTGATTTTTTAAAAAACATTTATGACTATTAATTATAATACTTTATGATTTCCCCTATATAATTGGAGTTTCATCTACTGAAAATATCAAATTTTAAAAGTTTTAATTACAACAGTAAAATAACAATAAAACTATGTTTCTTCTTTTACGTAACATTTACGACCAACAATGAAACGATTCAAGTCACTTGAAAAACGCCGAACAAACACGACAATTAAAATTTTCGCCGTCAATCTATTTCTAGATATTCACGGTAATAATAATTGAAACCTATAATATGTCATCCTTTTAATCCCATGCATCTGCCAATAATAGCATCGAGGTGTCATTGCTAGAGGTGTAGAAATATTAATTGTGAATTATTTTCACGCATATCTAATCCCGACTGGCTATAAATCTGGCAGACTGCGACAGTCCAGAAGAACCACATCCGTCACAGAGAGAAGCTTTCGTCTCATCTAGTGAGCGTCGCATGCGTTGCTCGTCAATCAAGGCACTCTTTGATCCGGTAGTGAGAGTGTGGATGTTGCTTTGATTGATTCATGGCCAACACATGGCAAACTACTACAGCACAGAATCATTTCTTTTAAACGAGAATAGATCAAGACCTACTTGATGCGACTTGACGCAGGTTTTTGTGTTTAGGCCGGGGGTTTATCCGTTTTTGATACCTCCTAAATAAAATAAATCAAAATTTTTCTTCGACGACTTTTCCCCATATAATGAAGAGGTTGAAAAACGGGGTTATATTTGTATTAAACAAAAAGTGTTCCATATTTGCATATACATCACAACTAACCGGAATATCAAATATACAAGGTGAATCAATAAAAGTTATAATTATCAGGGACATATTTCGATGGATAAAGCTCATTTTTCGAAAATATGCACTCTTCTAAGAGGATATTCCTAAAACAGTCAAGAAGATAATTATAAAATTTTAGGTAAAGAGTTCTGTTGGTTGAATGTTAATTATTCATAATGCCGTGAGTTGCTTTTTTAAGATTAAGATTATCAGAATGATCAGGAAAACAAGAATTACTGACTAATTTATAAACGAGGGTCGTTTTTTTTAAGTACATACAAGACAATAATTTTATTACCAAAATATTGGTCACGGAAGAAATTGAAACATTTGTCATATCTATGGACAAGCTTTTCAATACATTGTTCAAAGAAAGTTGCCGCCAATGAATTCAAGTAGTCCTTGACGTTGGTTTGACGATCCTCATTGGTTTGAAAGCGCTTTCCACGAAACCACGTCTTCAGTTCAGAAAAAAGATTAAATCAGTAATGGTGAATCTGCGGTTTTCTTTAACCATTCGGTCAGATAGTTGAACCAGGACATTTGATACGATAGATTTGCATCCTTAGCTAGTCCCTTTCGTCATACACATCATTACAGCCATCTTTAAACTTTCGACACCATTCACGCATAACACCATCACTCATAAAGTTGTCCCCATACATACGACTCATTCTCAGATGGATTTCTGCAGCACTATTGCCTTTAGCCTGTAGAAAACGAATCACACTTCGTAATTCACACTTAGCGGGAGCATCACTCATGGAGGACATATTTACGCGGCTGTAGCACAACGCCGACTGACACAGAATGTTTTTTATTTATTACCTATTCTGATTTTTCAGCTGCCAATATCCACTCTACTTGTCGTTGAAGTTGATATAACGTCATAACTATTCTCCATAATGATAGCGAATTTCAAAGGTGCTTCATTTCCAGTAACACGAATTTAAATCGTGAAAGAAGACAGATACATTTTTTAATATCAATGAAACAAAGTTCATTCGATAGAAAATTCTTCCACATTGATATTTTGGCACGGCTGACGCAGAGAAAGCGCGGTCTGAGATATCAATTGTCAGAATCTGTTTGTAGCATATGCGGCAGTATTCTACCAATATCTCTTCGAATGTTCATTTCCAACTGTGCTTCCATTTTTCTAAGCCGTATACTTAATCTCAAAGAAAACTCCAAATGGTTCAAATCACATGATCTCGGTGGCCAATTAATTCTTTATTCAAAAGTCAGCAAGATTAATATCGGACTTATAGTGACGCGAGAGGCAGAGGGTAAAAGAAGTAGATGTCTGTCGCCTGTGAGATGGTCTGATCAAATCAAATAAGTCACGGATTAACAGCTGGAGATTGAGGAGAAAAGCATAGGAAGATTTGAGGTTCCAAAAAGTTCCTAATCGTGTTATTTCACCATTCACCATTGATAGTAACAATCTGACAATCATTGTTTTTGAAAAAATGTGCACCTAACCAGCATCTAACGTGATGCATATAATCAGTGGAAGTGAGCATGATCTGAAATCGATCCAAAAATCTAAAATGGACTAAGTTTGTCGCGCAGAACGCGCAGAAAAATTTGCTTTGGTGTTAGTCTATCCGTCATAAAATGTCGAAGCGAACTAAATAAGCAACTATTATTTATTAATTAGTTCATCAAATTTAGCAGTATTACCACATCGACCCTTCGAACACCCGAAACGCATCTACAGTGTATTGTGACATTCATTTATAATGAACATTTCAACCACTTGATTGGTGCATTTTCTCTTGCGATATATAAGAAAACTCGGTATTTATTTACATTTTGAAGGTGCAATGATAAATACCATTCCAGCAAATGGCAGTACAACATCGAACTTTTACTTGGTTGCTTAAATAGTTATACGCAGTACGCTTCTTCCTTGTTTGATGACATTTGGATGTAAATAGTATGATTTTCATCTTCTACAAATGTTCAACATTCGACATTTTCTGATAGTAAGAAACTATAACTGTTTATCTGTTTTATATGTTATCTGTAACTTTTGCTCTTCCTTCTATTCAATAAACTTTCCATATTTGTTTTTGAAACTAAATACTACCAATAACAACTATGATCATATTTTTTTCAGTGTATATAAAAATTTCTCATCGCTAGAACATTCATTTTAGATAATTAGTATCTATGATTTAAAAGTAAATAAAGATTCGTGATTAACTGGTCCTATAGGCACGAGGATACAGCCGGATATCTTAATATCTACTTTTTTGTGGCAAAACGTTGTTAATTTCATTATACTTAAACGCTGTTAAAAAAGTCCCGCAATAAAAATAATGTCCCACGAAGGGGTGCCCTGAGAGCAGTATCCCGCTATTTTTGCCGACAGTGCAATAATAGCACATTATTTTGATATATTACAGAATGCTTATCAAACCAATATTGGTGTTCTGTGAAACGACATTAAATTGCCCATAAATATTACCCGTAAGTCAATATCACTCACTCTCTCTCTCCGCATGTGTGTGTGTGTGTAGGGTACACGCTGAAGCTTGATTCAACTCAATAACCACTCAAGTCACATACCGAATTTCCATTTCCTAAAGTTGATATTGATTAAAAATATATAATAAACTGTTGTAGATTGAACTGTTGTAAAAAAATTGTTACAATTTGTAGAGAAAAGCTTGTAAAAACTAAAGAATAAACATAACAATAACTAAATAAAGATACAAATAATATAAAATTTCAATATACAAAATAAAACCACAATGAGTAGCAAAATTATAGGTAATAGTAATAGGGAATAATTAGAATAGAAGTTGTTTACAGATTGGAAGAGCATTTTCTTGTAAATATGCTCTAAAATTATTGCATAATGCGGATGATATCGATTTGATTTCATTTGGTAAGTGATTGTGCATTTTTTCTATTGTAAAATATTGAGCCCTTAAATTTCTAACTGGATAGCCGTGCAACGACCTTTTTTAAATTGTAGAAGCGTGCTTACGAATTAGGCAAACGGATTCAAAGATGGAAGGAAGAATCAGAATTTTTGATCTTTTAAAAAAAAAGTCCCTGCTGTGAGCCCTGCTGTTTAGTCCGAGTAAATAGAGATGCAGTTATAAGTCCAACTTCAAAATCCGACGCAAATTTGTTCGTAGTAACGTCAAAGTATCTGAACGCTGACGGGTACACAATCTTTGATAGTTTCGCACAAACTTGTTTATTTCGTTTGGGCCTATCTTGTATCCCAATAGTCGTGATGGTTGTTTCGAAGTTTTCAATGAATCAGGCGCTTGATTCTTCCGTGAAGCAATTCTAGATTCTAGAAGTGAGGAACCATATTTGAACAGATCCAATCACTTTATTTTGTTTAATTCTGTTGTGTTTTGTGGAAAACCTTTTTCCTGAACATAAAAGATGAAAATGCGGAAATTACCAATAGAATTTCATAGGTAAGTGAGAATATAAACACATATGAATTTAAGTACAAACAATTGGATATACGAATTCAATACGAAATAGCAAAAATTAATAAATGATGAGTCTAGTTCAAATTATTTTGAATATTTTAATATCTGCTTATAAACGTACTTTTGTTTTTGTGTGTCTTTAATTTATTGTTTTCATTTGGACGAGATAAAAAAATAAGTCAGGACCTTGTTTAAATAGAACGTCCTTGTAAGCAGTGTGCTTTACTCAATCGATGCAGCTTCTTAAAGTCTCCTCTTGTGAATGCAAAAACTATAAATACAGCCTTAAAAGTTATGATTGATTGTGACATTGTAGTCATTAAATGAAATTTTCCGATGATATCGCTGATTGCTGCTATTTTTGATCGTCCCGAATTCTCCTAGTGAGCCAAGCTAATACCTCCACGTTTGAATTCAAATTTTTACGATCATAAATGATGGTGTATAGCCCCCGTACACAGTCTCTAACTCTCCGGAGATTTATTGCCTTTCAATTACAACCATTTCATGACAGCATTTTGAGTAAAGTCTTCGCAATCAACCACTTATTCGATTGTCAAACAAAAGCGTCCAAAATAGGTGGAGTTTTAGTAAGCATATTGATAAGTGCACCAGATTGTGGTCGGGAACAACATTTTTTGTAGTAATAATAAATTAAATAATTGAAATAGTTTCTGATGCTATTGATGAATCCAAATCATAACGACGCAAATATTTATTCCATGTGATACAAATAAAGATTATTGTTTAGTCTCTGAAATAGAATTTCATTAATTCAGAACGATTGTTGAAAATTTAGCGTTGATATGTCTTCAAAAAGTGACTTTATTAAATTATTAGATTAAATATTAGTAAACGGACAATGAACCGAGATTAGAAATCGTAACCCATTACAATAAACCGTTAAATATATTGTTTCCAATCAATAGTCGGCATTTATTTGATCTTTCCATCTGAATATACATAACAACCAACTGACGACTATTCAGATCAATTCCGATCATGCTAGGCTTCCAGGGATGTGACCGTTTTCAAGACGCGTCATTTCGTAACAATTTATTCAAGTCGTTATTTTGTAACGGTTATTTTATACATTAAAATATTCAACAATGACTATAAAAAAGCGAAACTTTACTAGAAATCAACCTTACAAACTATAATATTGTTTTTATTTTTAAGCAAAATATAATAATTAAATATTAAATAATATATTAAGAACTGAAATATTTGTCACTGTTATTTTTTAACCGTGTTTCCTATTTCCTTATAGCTTTAATACACAGAACGATTCTTGAGTTTCTAATCGTGGCCAACGTTGATTTGTGATCACAGTATAATTGGGATTACCATCTCGTCATAAGTTCATCTCAGCGTGTCATGACTTTGCACTATTCGTGGCTATGCGGCCGGCCGGGGGGGACGATAACTGATTATTTTCTTTAGAACCACATCTGTCTGTCAAATGGCGAATTGCCGTGGGTAATAAACTATGGGTGTAAAATGGATTGTAATAACATTATGTACATTTAAAAATTTGAGTAATTTCAATAAATATTATTTTATGTGAATGAGAGTTTGTGAAAAATAAAACATTTTTACAGAGAATTTATTAATAGAAAGTAAAAAATTATCACACTTTAGAAGAAAGTGACGAAGCATGAATATTGCAGTTCGGTTTTTCTTTATGGAGGTAATTATAGAAAACGTGAATGTTCATTTTTTCTGACGAAATGAGTAGTTTTATCACAAATTTTGTTCCATCTTCGCAAAACCGTCGATATTGGAGCAAATGCAACCTAACCTCAAATCACCCAAGATTCATTGATGAACTTCCATTTATTTAACAGACTAATTTCTTTCAAAATGACGACGGTCCATCCGATGCTTTGAGAGAATGACTGTAAAATGTTGGCCTGCTGGATCTCCAGACCTCACAATAAAGTTTTATTTTTACTACTTTCTTAGGCGTTTATGATAGTAGTTCAGTTCCATAACCTTGTGAGGAGCATGTATATCTTTTGGACCACGACATCTGTGTAGTTCGTATACAATTGTTTTCGTTTTCGCAAATTCAGACTTGTGAGTTTTAGAATGAAACCCAGAATCTATCGGTTGAAATTACCTATTAAACATATCTCGACGTACTGTGAACTACAACGTGAAAAAATACGCATCCACCAGGATCTTTAACGGTAGAAAACGTGGAGGACAGATTCGAAAAATCACAACCGCTGAAGATAAAAGTGTTATATTAATCAGAAAACGTGATCGACGATTCTCGGGCCCAGAAATAGATAAATTCATCTAGCTTTTGAGTACTTCTACAGGAAAGGAAACTGAGATAAGCTGGCCTTGTTGCAAATGTGGCAATAAGAACCTTATTTTAAGGCGTCAAAATGAAATAAAAAGTGGGCTGAAATACATAAAAATTAGACGCATGCAGACTGGGAGGTTTATGGACTAATGAGTGAAAGGTATAGGTTTTTGGGTCAAGGGAGTGCAATCCTGACTGTAAAACTAGGGATTGTTTGGGGATATTCTGGAGGAAAGGCAACTGAAGACATGGTAAAAATTGATGGAATTTTGAAAAAAGATATTAAAGGAACATGAAGTACGTTTTGGCCGAGTATGTAGTAGTACGAGGATTAGTGGAGCTTAATTTTTTATAATAATAGAAATTGGAAACTCATTTTCGAAATAATACTCGTATACGATTTATATATTATTAGATATAAAGTAAAGTTTTTCTATAATTGTATGATTTGAATTAAGTGGAATAGTAAATAAAGTAATCCTTAGGTAAGACCTCATATAGTTCCTCATAAAAATGCAATTGTTCGCCTCTGGATCCCATAAAAGTTTATAAAGAGTTTAGCACTTTGTCTTATTGGTCTACACTCATCGACTGTGTGTAGAAAACAACATTCAGTTTAAATGGCGGAGAATGTGTTTCTGCACTCTTCATTATAAAATACTAGAAAGTATTTCACGAAAATGGGAGTACATAACAGTATATAAACTCTATAAACTGACCACAATGACCCACCCTTCAGTGGAAACGGTGAAAATGGTGCAGAAACGAGGGTTAAGAAGATAGGGGGTATTTACGAGAAGTTCCGTATAATCAGCATAAATGGTTCTGGGTTTATATGGAAAAATTCTTCATTATTGAGTAAAAAGTAAGAACATAAATCATAAAGATATATTTGGTGATTTCCAGATAAATATTAAGTATGGTGGGTGGAATCAGGAACATAACAAACTAAGTCAAAGTTCTTAAGAAAGATATTTGAGATATTGTACAAAAGTTATCTTTAGAGCATTGGCAGAATGGACTCCATGAAAATGTCAATTAGAAGCGTTCTAACCGGAATTTTGGAATTCATATAAATAGAGGCAATAAAGATAACTGGAGTGAATAATTTCCCACATTTTATCGAATTTGTGTTAATGAATAAATTGAAACGAAGCTGTTGAACACTAAAGTTATCAGAGCACTGAAAAATGGAAATGCATATGTAAACTATAAAATTGCAGCATAACAGAATACGTTATTTTAGTATGAAATGTACAAACGTTTACTCCAGCCTCACTAACCATCACTCCATTGCAAGAAAATTCTGTGATTTTCATAAGGCTTCATAAATCACAGGATCTAGGGATCTAGTTCCGATTACCGAAACGAGAGAGTACAAGACCTGGAAATGTCTCATGCACTAATTGGAGTGTTTCATGGGCTGTATGACATGTGGAGCTGTATTCTGGGACCACATATTGGCCATATCAATTCCTAAAAAGAACTAAGTTACCATCTAGCGATATCGAGTAACTGTCAGTGCTTGACCAGCCTCATTTTCAAAAAAATATTGTCCAAATATGCCTTTAGAAACAAATCAACAAGGTTAAAATGTGGTTCGTCGCTTAAGATGATTTTGCTCGAAAAATCAGCATTAATTTGTTGATAGTCATCTTTTGGATGTGCATGGTCATGAGAATTCAGTTGAGTTAATTTAATTATGTAAGCATGAAGACTCGGATTAAAATTTGCAATACTTGTCCACCATGCCGAATTAAGGTTCCTGGGCTCTCACCGACACTCTCACGCACTGCTTCGATATTGGCATTAGAACGATTTGTTTGTGGACTACCAGTGTGCTCATCATTTCCAATGGATTTTTTTTCCCGTAATATTTTAATTAATATCTTCACTTGGTGGGTAGCAAGGAGCGCACAGGCACATGTAGAAAGCATTTCGTGCATCAACCTGCGTCGAATCCGAAAGATCGTTCGACAATCGCACAAGAAAATTTGATCTGCCGAAGTGAGTCCTCGAGATTGACAAACGTACCATCTTTTGAATAATTATTATCATCAAGACAAATCGAAAAACCATCGGCAACCTCTAAAATTTTCCAAAATGAGAAATTTTCAATATTATATGAAATATTGAACAAAAATTGTTAGGAAAAATTATTTTTTCTAAGAATGAGTGCATTAGGTTCAAAATAATTGAAAAATGAGTATTTTGAATCTTCCATAAAAACGAGTTTTAATTTAAGAAGGTTTAGGTTAGGTTAGGTTTGGTTACGTTAGGTTAGGTTAGTTTAGAAGACTCTGACTATAATAGCATTGATGAGAAAATATTAACTTTTTGTTACTCTGTTGTTAACTCTTTTATAATTTTTCCTCTTTTATTTACGGCACAAATGTGTGCCCGATTGTTGAACCACTATTCTGACCATATTTCGTTTGAAATCGAACTGCGGCCACCAAGCTTTTATTATTTTGAAAATATTGTTCCATAACGAAGATACGTCCATTTCTACCAAGCCTAAACTGTCAGCTGGCGAGTTGTTCTTTACGATTGTCAAATTGCGTAAATGACGGCAAATTTAAATCTTTAGGACACCCTTTATTTGTAGTTTCTTGACCTCACGTTTGACTAAGTTGGTAGAAATGTGTTAAAAAGTAGATTTGTCTAATATCATAAAGTTATTCAATTAACAAAATTAAACGGGAGACTTTATGTAAGGTAACAGTGCAACTGTCACAGCAATTAATAATTAAAAACTATAAATAGTCCCAGACAAAAGCATTTCGCGTCCATTACAAGGTGTGCAATAAATAATTGTCGGTGACATGTGACAGTGTCACGTCGTTGTTATTTCGCAGATGGATTATTTACATATTTATGATCGATTATTTACATAGGCGTAGGAGAAAATAAATATTTATGCCAGAAATTTTTTTTAAATTTAATTAATCGGATTTATTTTTTGATATTAAAAAACGGCAGTGGGAGGATTTATTATATTCATTAATCGTACAGAATCTCATTTTTTAAACAAAATTTGGATTTGTGTAATATATTTAAGTTCGTAGACTGACATATAAAAGCTATTTAAAAAAAAACATCTCTCTAGATTTTTTTACCGACTTTTCTTCTTCTTTCCCGTTGATATGTGCTGACATTTCCTGATCCGTATTATAATTTTTTGAAAACGTATTTTAAATATTGAGATGTGCATTTTTTAAATAAACGATAAAGCATTTAACAATGTACGAACTTTTGTTAAACGAAATGAATAGGAATTATAAAGTTAAAATTAAATGAAAAAGAAAGTTACAAGAAATAACGAAATTCATAGTGAATCTTCTACTTCTACGGCGTCAGGGTATTAGAGTTTTAGTTTTCGTATCTATTGTGACAAGTGATGAGTCACGAATTCTGCACGAGATACACCCAAAACGACAATCCCAACAATGGATCCGCAAAAATTCTTCCACAAGACTTAAAAAAATTCAAATGAATCTTCAACTGTCGTCAGATTATGGGACCAAAAAGTTTTGTTGCTTTTGAAATCTATGCAGCCTAGAATAACAATTAATGCAGATTCATGCTGGAAACTTTGCAATACTTACGGATAGGTATTCTAAATGAATGACGAGGTATGCTGAATTCTGTCACGTCGCCAACAACGAGTCCATCAATTTCAATGGAACATTTTCGAACATTCACTATACAGTCTGGACCTAGCTTCAAGTGATTATCATATTTTCCCTGAACTCAAGCACTGATTTAAAGGGGGCGGCGCTTCCAAACCGATGTGGAGCTCAAAGAAGCGGTTTTATGAAGAGAGTATTGTTCAGAGATATGACAAATATCTTAATTGTAACTTACTTTGGTAAATAATTTTTTTTTGTATATTAATCTGTTTTTTATTTACGAGTAGAGCCTATCGGAAGTTAAAAAAACCTTCATACTAATGAAAAAAAAAACATTTTTATATGCAGATATTATTCAATAGATTTTTATTGATTTATTGATAAGAAATAGCATTTCTTTCTAGAGCTGATCTTGTACTTTCGTAATAACTACCTACCGTTTTATAAAGTTACTAAGGCGCCAAAACGCCAACGTAATATTTTGTTCGATTATTTCTTCAACTGATATCTATAAATATTTTTTCAAATAATGCGGAGATCAGTAGGTAATGTGTGAACGTTAAGGTCAATTAGGGAGTTGAATTTATTTGAATATCAAATGTTTTTTATTGCTCAAAAGGTCAAACTACTATATAAAAATTCTTCCTTTATTTATTCAATAATATATGTTTATTATATTTTACCGTTAAAGTTGAATGGCTATTTTATTTATATAACTACTAAGTTTTTTCCAATCAATCACCGTTTTAAGAAATTTTTTTATGTTTCAGCAGTTTCTAATTTAGACTTTTAATATGAAAAATTCATAGTTCACGAGAAAAAAAAACCATAAACTGAACTTATGCAACTAATATTTTAGAATTGACGACCGACAAAAAGTTAACTTGAGAAGCTCCTTGTACGGACAAGATCAGGAAATATTGATTTATAATCAATAGGGTCAGATTAGGCTGTGGTGTGGACCTCATGAGGATAACCTGATAAAAAATGTTCTTTTTTCTAATAAGGTGATACTTATAGATTGCTTGCGTGGGAATAAATAGATTAATCCAAAAAAATTGAGTTGTTTCCAATAGAGTCAATCTACTGTGGCCCGAGTATGGACATAGTCAGGATAACCTTATAAGAAACATTCTTCACTCCAGTAAGGCCATCCTCCTAATACTACAATATCGACTGCATTTTTCAATCCTAAGAGGTTTCTTGTGTGGAAAACTTGAAAAGGTCCTTTTAATGTTTCCAGGAAATTAGGAAAAAATTCTGGTCGGGTTGATACTTTTTCTGTGGAATTTCAGATCAATTATTCATGAAATTGTTAATAAAAAACTGCAATTTCGTAAAGTGAAATGAAAGTACTATTATGTTGAGAAAGATTGATTTATATTCGATAGGGTCAATCTAATATGATCCTAGTGTGGACATGATTACTAAGGTGATCTTGATAAGCTCCTTGTATGGACCAGATCAGGAAAATCTGGTGAAATATTGATTTATATTTAATATGATGGATCTTATGTGATCCTAGTGTGGACCTCATCAGGGTTACCTGATAAGAAATTTTAATTTTCCTATATCGAGGGAAAATTGATTTGCTTCCAATAGGATCAATCTACTGTGATCCTAGTGTGGACATGGTCAGGATAACCTTATAAGAAACATTCTTCACTCCAGTAAGGCCATCCTCCTAATACTACAATATCGACTGCATTTTTCAATCCTAAGAGGTTTCTTGTGTGGAAAACTTGAAAAGGTCCTTTTAATGTTTCCAGGAAATTAGGAAAAAATTCTAGTCGGGTTGATACTTTTTCTGTGGAATTTCAGATCAATTATTCATGAAATTGTTAATAAAAAACTGCAATTTCGTAAAGTGAAATGAAAGTACTATTATGTTGAGAAAGATTGATTTATATTCGATAGGGTCAATCTAATATGATCCTAGTGTGGACATGATTACTAAGGTGATCTTGATAAGCTCCTTGTATGGACCAGATCAGGAAAATCTGGTGAAATATTGATTTATATTTAATATGATGGATCTTATGTGATCCTAGTGTGGACCTCATCAGGGTTACCTGATAAGAAATTTTAATTTTCCTATATCGAGGAAAAATTGATTTGCTTCCAATAGGATCAATCTACTGTGATCCTAGTGTGGACATGGTCAGGATAACCTTATAAGAAATATTCTTCACTCCAGTAAGGCGATCCTGAGAAGTTTCTTGTATTGACAGGATCAGAAAAACCCGATAAAAAATCAATTTATTTCATCATCATCATCATCCTGATACAGTCCTAGTATGGCAGATAGTTGTGCAAAGTCGATGCCATTATCAACTGCATTTTTAAATCCAAAGTGGTTTCTTGTATGGATATGACGAGAAAAACCTGATAAAAAATCGATTTATTTCAAATGCGGTTATCCTGATGTGATCCTAGCGT
The DNA here is from genome assembly GCF_026250575.1 of Diorhabda carinulata. NCBI lineage: Eukaryota > Metazoa > Arthropoda > Insecta > Coleoptera > Chrysomelidae > Diorhabda > Diorhabda carinulata. The sequence goes on from NC_079472.1 coordinate 19,329,761, forward strand.
GGAACTTGTCCTAATAAAGTTAACCTTGTTTAAATTTGAAAAGGTCCTTTTGATGTTTCCACGAAATCAGGAAAACGTTCTAGTCGGGTTGATTCTTGGTTGTAATTGAGAAATATTTGTTCTCTACTACTCAAGTGGCACATGTTTGATTGTACATCGTACAGCCTGGACTTCCCAGCGACTTTAACTTCTTCTTGCACCTAAAATCGTTCCTTGGTAGTCAACGATGATGAAGAGCTGAATAAACAAGTTATCATATAGTGGAGGAGAAGGCAAACAAGTGCCTATAAATGCTATTTAGAAAATTAGTTTAACAATTTTGTGTACAATAAAATATTTTGAATCTGTACACTTTTTTTCATATAACTATACGGATATACCTCGTAACTTTGGTCTGAAAATATATTAGCGTGATCATAATCCGTTTCATGGACACGACGTGTGCCGACTCGATCGTTTCATACTATTTAACCATAAAACTGTTGACAGAACCTGTATGTTTTTCTTTTACTGCTCTTCCATACTCATGACATGAACTATGACTCAATCTTTCGCTTTGGCTCGCATTTTGTATTCGATTTGTTGGATTGGCAAGAGGTTTTTTAGTTTCTCGCTTTGCTGATTTCATGTGATTGACACCGCGGGAAGTTCGTGCTCGAGACTACGGATACGAGAAGTAGTTTGTCTATTGGATGCATTGTGCAATAGTGAAGCAAATGGAGTTTCTCAAGAATAAAATTATGTTTATTTTTCATTCGTTATATATGTTCTCCTATAAATCAGACGTACTCAAAAGAACTTATTAACTAGTATCATAATTTTCTTTTCTCTAACCTTCTTAATTACAAAGTTTGAGAGACGCGAGATTTAACACCGATTCTATTAGTATTGATTTCAATTCATCCAAGCAGCCATTTTGAATGCATTAGCAATATAAACAGTAACAGGTAAACAGAAACGTTCAACTTCTTTTTTTTTACTAATGAGAATTTCATCTATAATAACAAGAATTTTTTCAATTCAGCTTATGGATAATATTGTGAACCATATTATTGAACAGTAGGATAATGAGGAGCTGGAGAAGGTGTAACTATATTACAAACTCTTAGAGAATACAAAATCAGATCAATGGTTGATAATTTTGAAGATACTAGATAAAAATTAAAGCGGGAGCATCAATGGCGGACATGTTTACGTGGCTGTAGCACAACGCCGACTGCCGCCTGAATGTCAACAATGGCGGAGTGTGTAGTGCGAGAGCTTCGCATCGGAGGTTGAAAAAATCAACGGCCCTCGTATCATAACCTCTATTGATTATGAAAGGCATGGTAGAAATATTTAAAGTAACTTAATATAATTTATTCCCTGTTTGCTGGCAATATTCATACTGCTCCTTGTTTAATTGTTACAAATAATCTTTGCGTCATATTACGCTACAAATTTTCCGTAATATCACAAACATGTTAACCTAGGGACACATCAGATATGCTCTACCCCATTATATACAATTTTCATCCGTTCTGACATATGAGCCTACTAGGTTGAGTGAATGCAACGGTTTGCGAATTCTTAGAAGATGGGCTTCGGTCTGTTGTTGACAATCCCATTGAAGTCATGTCCACCCGTACACTTCAGTAATTAGGACGACATGTATATTATGTAACTTCCAACAGCGGGAATCTTTCGGACATGTTCGTTTTTCATCTTTGTGTAGCAGTAGTCGTTTGCTTTGCTGATTTTAGAACTGTATTTTGATGTTTAAACTTCATAAATAATCTTTGTTGCTGACACGGGGCGACAGAGTAGGCTCTACAGCATATAGATTTAAAAAATATTTCTAACTGTCTTCTGTTTCAAAATTAGTTTTTTTAATAAATTTTTATAAGAAACATAAAAATTGATGTTTCGACTAAAAGTCTTCAAAGAATAAAAATATGATATTGACACTGACAATTTGCTTATTTATATTAATCAATGGATCACCTTCATCATGATTTTCAAAATAGACCTTTGCTCTGATAAGAATTAATTTTTCCTCATTCCTTAGATCTCAAATATGTAGCAGTAATCAATTAAATTATTTATAGTTTTATAAAAAATTGCAAAATAGAGCTTTGAATTTTACTTAAATTATTTAGGTTGTTTTTATCATTTATAGTGAATGTGAAATGTGAAACATTTCTAAAAGTTTCAAGACTTTTTGAATCTTTATAATGGAATTTATGTTTTTTTGATATTTCATGGTTGGTTAACGTTTGATTTTTTTTTATCTTATTGATGAACTTTTAGTCTATTTTCTAAATACTGAGATGTCTGTCCTATGTAGACTACGTCACCTAACCTAACCATGCGAGAGGTGTTCCAATATCTTTGATTGTCTCTAACGAGAGGAAGCATTTTTATACAGACGTTAATTTTCACCGGTTTTTTACGGTTTCGAGTATTGAAATGAAAAGACTGCTAGTGGTTAACGAACGTTATGGACAACCGGATAACATCGCTATATTCGTTACAAATCTATTTTCTATATATTCAAAGCTATTTGGCAATTTGTTAATTTAAAACGCAATTTTTTTAGCGTAAATTGTACAATTCCAAAGCTTAACTCTCCGATTGAGAACTATTACGATCGATTTACAAAATATTTTTTCCGATAGAAGAATAAAAATATAACAATGAACACGAAAATAAATGTAAAAAGGTAACAGTACATTAGTTATTTGTCGTAATAAAAGAAAGAGTCGATGGTTCATTACTATAATTCAGGCTAACGTCACTTCACCCTTACAACCATTAACTAAAAATCATCTGATCCTTTTGTTGACTATATATACAAAAATAAATGACTGTGGGTGATATTCAAACACGGACGAACAACGACATTCTATCCATCTGTTCTTATTTTTTTAGTATATAGATTGTCCTTGATCATATATAGAAATAATTTTCATATTAATATGATAATATGAGTTCTAATGTGATGAATTAATACCAACACTCTCAATTAGACAGAGGACAGGTGAAATAAACGTATCTCATGACGTTCTCTTTGTGTAAATTACAGACATCAACTATAAGAAAATGCTCATATTCCAAAAAAAAAACTAAGCAATCAAAATGTGAATAATAATAAATGGGTGAATGGAAATTTGTTAAAATTATCAAAAAAATTATAACTTACATTAAAGAGCTACTAATTTTATTGCTAACTCATTTTAAAATAATATTACATCTTTTATAATCTGATTTGATGAAATATATTAATGATATAATAATGTAAATTCAAATTGCAGTAAGCTGTTCCACTAGAAACCCACCCCAGCCTTTGAGAACCCTACTTATTGAAATCGAAATCAATCGGTATGAAAACAAGAACGGTATACGTCGAGAATTTTTAGGAATATTTTGAAACCAAGTGGGTTACTTTGAAGTACTAACAATTCTGAGAATAATAAAACCTTATTATTCATACATGTATCTAAGTTTTCAGTTTTTTATTGGTCATATATATCACGGACCAAAAGTCTTGTTTCCACACGTGCACACAGAGCAGTCATATCCCAAATAAACCCGCACTAGTTTCCACAGTTTCCAGCACGGAGAAAATGGATACACAAAACAGCGTACATTTTTTAGTCTAATTCATTAATTCTTTGAAGTGAAATCTACTATTCTGAATGAGTAAAATTATAACTTCAGTAACAGTTTTTTTTTGGCCAAAACTTGACCGAATTGGAATTGAATACACTACCACTACACCAACACTCACAACTACACTGTATAACGCGCGCTTCGATAACCAAGTTATCGTCGGAGACGGACAGTTCACCTTCAGTCTCTGAAGACGAAATGTAATTATGACCGTGTATTCAGTATGAATATCAACAACGGTTTCAGGAATTCTAACTTGGTGAAACATGGTTGACGAGGAAATGGAAAAGTTGCTTATATTATCTATTTAGTGACCTCTAAAATCACCAACTTTACATCCATATGATTTATTTGAGATGAACACAATGTTTATCGACATAGCTTTTAAAGAGCTATGAAACTTGTGTTACGGCTGAACAGTTGACAGATATAGGGAACTAGTAGCATAATAGGTAGGTTTTGATACTACTACGTTGGGATATTTTTTTATAGTCTAATATAAATCTAAAATCTGTTTTTTGAATTTTGATAAATTTCTCTAACCCATAGGGACAAGCTGTATAGTGCCAGTTCCGTTTACCTGCTTGGTGAATCGGTGACAAGGATCGAGGGCAGAACGTCACTCGCTAGATAGATGGATTCGAATAATCATTATGATGGACAATCAATCCATCAAATACAGTTCGCCAGTCATGACTGTGACAGGCAGCGGTTAGATGCATATTACTAATTATTTATCGAACGAGCTTTTTTTTCATGTATTTTTGTGTCAATCGAAACACAATTTTCAATATTTTCAATATTTTCATGAAATAATTGAGGACATAATATGAATGAAAACATCAATACTTCAATGACTGGGGAAATCAGAATAAAAGGACATAGTACTAGCTGCTAGTATGGTGGTTAAAAAGCAATTTAGTAAATAGCAATTAAACAGATGACGCATTTTTGATGTGAACAAGATAAAATACTAAAGATACAAAATACTTGACCTATGGTTATTTAGGAACTCAACCATCAACGAATACGATGACTACAAGTTTTTAGGAAACGTTTTCAACACTAAACCTTTTATGTTCTTCATTATCGTATCATAAATAAAATCGAACCTGTGATAAATTATTACTGATTTTTTCACGGCGGTTTCTAAATTTCTAACGATTTCTTCAGAATACATTTTATCGATTTCAATTAATTAATTCTTGATAATATATTTTTAGTTCATTTAAAAAACAAATTAGTATGACATTTACGAGTGATCATAATAAAATAAATAACTCAGTTGCTTAGTTACGTAGTCGTGTAGGAAAAAATTGAAGCATCCGTACTAATTATATCTAGCTTACTTGTTAAAAATGGAAATTATTTTAATTAAAACCCCAATACAAGATTTTGAAAGTTTATTCCAACTTTAATAGTAATCGAAGTAGACGCAATCGGTTGCAACAACGTGAAAACCACAAAGATTTACATTAAAGAATGTCATACATAGTCGATATTTCTAAATTAAGGACCAAAACAGTACCTATAGGGAATTCTTGAACTTTATTGTCAATGGGAAAAATATTGAAAATAACAAAAATAGTTGGCCCGCAAAAAATTGGTGATAGGACACCATAAAAAATGCAATTAAAATGAGAAATCGGATACCTAAAGCACAATCATACTACAAAAAAAAGGACACAGAATAAGAGAAATTAGAGAGAAGACAATGAAAATGGCAGAAAAATATTAATAACAAGATTCAAAAGAAAATAAAATAATAATAGAAAATGATACGATACAATTATGGAGAAAATACTTTAGATATTTTATGAAAAGAAACTATATAAGCAAAGAGGAAAGCGAAAAATTGAAGGACAAATAGATGAATCAGAACCAAGACAAACAAAAGATGAAAGGGTAACTAGAAACATTACTAAGAATAGATCAAATAACGACAGGTTTTCGAATGAAAGGTTTCGGAGGAAATTGTTTGCATAGTCCTACAGAACAGACAAAGCTCTGGCCATAGTTTGAGATGATTACCATGAAATGATCAAAGCACGCTATGGAAACTTCTAAAAGAAATAGATTTTCGGTAAAAAACCCATAATTTCAATAGAAAGAAGCATTCTGGGAATATGAAACTGTTACAAGTCGAAGACACGCTTTTTTGAATAATTTAGTCGTACACAAAGGGAATCGAAACGGTTTTTTTAAAAGTAGTTTATTGACTCTTACCGGTGACTACCATGAAGACAATAATGCTGATGTCTTTAAATAATGGTTTGAAGAAATGATAATTTTCTTCAGAACTGTATACCTAATAGTAAAAATTTGTCAATCGAAATTTTTAGGAAAATTGCTCACAATCAAGTGGTTAAAGAAAGAATCAAGGAATTGGTTGAATTTAAACCACATTAAATTCTATACTGGTCCTGGGTAAAATGAGCTGTATCCACTTCATAAAGAGAAATTAAAAAAATATGAAATTGTAGAAAATTTTGGAATGACGGTGGTTAGATGACCACAATTTCATTGCGAACTAAACCATAGAATGGAGAGAATACTTTAGAGATTTTATGAAAGGAAAACATATAAGCAAAGAGGAAAACAAAAGATTGAAGGACAAATAGATGGATCAGAACCAAGACAAACAAAATATGAAGAAAGAACAATTAGAAACAGTACTAAGAATAGACAAAATAACGACAATAAAACAAGACACTAAAAATCATAATGAACCAAATGTATTACTCAGAAGAAGCTCCAGAAAATTGGCGAGTGGTAATAATTACATAAATATACCTACAACAAACTGAGCACAATTATAGAGGAATTGCATTAAGTACTATCAGCAATATATAAACGTGAATAATAGAAAATAAAATAAGAGATGAAGTAGAAAAAACAAGGATTCGGAGTGAAGAGATAGCTGAATTATAGTAATAAGAAGACGTAGAGATAGATACATTTGTTTTTTGTAGAATGTTAAAAACCATTCGACAAGGTCAATATGAATGACATATGGGATACTCTAAAATATAGAGGATTGTAAGAAAACCTGTAAAAAGATTCATATAAAAACAGACAAAAAATTTATATTAGAATTAGATAAGAGGAATTGAATATGTTTGAAACGAAAAAAGAGTGAAGCAAATATGTATACCAAGCCCATTATAATTTACCAGAGTATTCAATGAAAAAATACAAAGGATAAAAAGGCAAATAATGTAATATAAACACGGACATTGGAAAATGGTAGACATTAAAATTTTCATGATACTAGATGTAGATGACATAGTAATAATAGCAGGAAATGAGAAGTCTTTTTACATGTAACCTAACAATATAAAATTGCAGTTTATAGATAAGCCTAAAAATACTAATAAAGTAGAACCAGAAGAATCAAAGAAAATATTTTAAATACATCGGCATGACGTTAACAGGACATAGGAAACTGAAATAGAATATTAACGAGATTGCTAAGAAAAATAAAAAAGCAATTAAAATACTACGAAATAAAGAATAATATTATAAGCCAAAATTGATCTTAAAACCAATACAAAACAAAAACGAGAAAGGACACGTCATAAGAATGAAAGCAAACCGATTCATACGAAAGATATATGGAGCACGAACTCACAAAACAAGATTAGAAGACAGGGGTGGAGATGGACAAAAGAAATAAAGATGAGTGGAGAAAATTGGAATAATATGGCAAAATAGGAAATTGTGGAAACTACTATGGGAAAGGCCAGGTAATGACTTAACTCCAACAAGCATTACACCTCAAAAGGTAGGAAGGCATCAGCATTGAATAAGTAAGTAAAAAAAATTTTTTTAACAATTATGCATTTATATACAAACAAATATGAGCAAAGCTGTAATTACATAATATTTGAAATTCTTATTTACAGTCGTAAATCGTTACTTATGCTTATAAAACCCAACGATATCATTATCCATTTTTATTTCCATTTTATATTACAGAAGAGTCCTTATGCGAGTCATTAGAAGGAACTTTCTATGTCACTGTGGTAATTTTAAACGTGACGGCCTTAGTACTAGGTTCAGAAAACTACTAAACTGATTGGCTTCATAAGAGGCATAAGGCTGAAGCATTTAATTAAGATTTAAAAGACAATAATAGACCTGAAGGGGTGTAGTGGAATAGAGCCCAAACCATCTCTCGCTATGCACGAGGGTAATATTTATACATCGTATCGGTGAAATGTTTTTAAAACTTATGCCCCCTATTCAAAATAATCAACTAGAACAGCTTATGCTAAGTCTCACGTTATAAGATACCAAAAGATTATGGCAATTTGCGCCTTAAGTCAAACGAACGCGACTTAGAACTGAATTTTGTACTTGCCTTAGTATTTTTTTCGAAATTATTAAAATGGCTGGTGGTAACTATAATGATGGAAGTGCAGTTAACTCCAGATATATGTAATAGAAAAAAAACTAGGTAGCTAGTAATTTGTTATATCAAAGATCAATGAAATAGTTTATTAACGCATCTAAATATTGTTGATTTTAGGTCTCTTCTGTTTTAAAATTAGTTTTTTCAATAATTTTTGAAAGATAAAATTTGACGTTTAGACTTTTCTTTAAGTCTTTATCAATATATAATATTAACACTGACAATTTGCGTATTTATATTAATCATTGTCATTTTTCAAAAAACGTTTTAGTAGAACAGAAGTTTTACAAGAAGTATAGTATATGAATGCCACAAAATAAATTACTAGTGCAGTATAAACATCATTATATGGGTGATTCCATTATAACTGTGATATTCAATGTCCTGTATTGTTTTTTTGTACTAGTCATTAATTAATAATCAATTAATAAAAATTTTGTGTTAATTGAATAATTCTTAAGATATTTAAACATTATTTTTATACAATATAACTTGCCACTTAAAGAAAACTTATACTACATCACTTGAATGTCAGTACCGTGTCATGTCCATTCCTAGAATTTACCGATAAATTATTAATTTTTTTTGTCGTAACAAATGATTTAAACTAATTACCTTATAAATTCTAATGTTTATGATCAAACTGAGGAAAATTGATGCACTTGTTGTTTAATATCTTAAGTTACCATGTCAGTACCGTGGATAAATGAGTCAGTACCGTGGAACTCAAAATCCGACATTTGTGTCTTGCTCGTGATACTTTGAAGTTGTAGTAAATTCCTCTTAGAGTTTTATTTTTACAGTAAAATAGATGAATAATATGCATAAAAAAGTTAGAAAAGTTAAATTTTAAAATCTTGAAATTTTGAATACAAAAAATCACAGTTAGAACGGAATCACCCATATACTCGTTGTATAATGTACTATAATTGGAATCAAGCGATTTAGATAAGTTTGGTGGAATATTTAGGTAAAACAGCATGTCATTCTCAATCAGTGAAGTATAAAATGAGAAGTAATATCGAATGACAAGCCGTAATCGTATTCTATACCCTAAAAACAACTGCTCTCGCTCTAATGAAATAAGTTTCCTAATTAACCGAAATCTTTGGCAACTGTCAATCTCATTTCGTCCCTCTCCTTCACATTTACTGTCCTTAGATATTTCCGTCGTGATTTCGACATATTATCTGACAATCAATTGTATTTATCGTTAATGAAAAATATAATTTTTTTCTGTTTTTCAAAAATGATGATTTACCTTATACATCAATATTCGGAAAACCAACTGTATAGAAAAATATGAACTTGATAGAAAAAAGAACTTTTCACTAGTTTAATACTATCATCATTTACAGCTTTCAAATCCGAGGCTCAATTCTTTGTCACTTTCGGTTTTTAATTCCCGCGAATGGCAAAAAAGTAGGAAAACAACGAATTACAATGTTCGAACTTTCCGGTCGTGGTTTCGGCTGATTGGAATCCACGAGTTTTTTGATTTTCCAACAAGTCACAAAAAGTTTTAAAACGTGTTTTTGACACGTTCAGAATTTATCTTGAATACAGCCTCTCGTCAAAAAATATCATTCAACGTGAACACACCTCAGTTGATTAATAAAAATGTACTTAATGTTATGGACGGAAACACGAAAGTAAATTATTATAAAAACAATTTTTATAATTTTAAGATCACGTCAGAAACTGTATTCAGAAAAATTTACTTTCGTGACGTTAATCACTTGAACATGGAAACCTTTGAAATGGATGCTCAACAGCTAAACTGGATCATGTTTATTATAGTGATAATATAGACACGAAGGTCGATGTTTTAAAAGAAAATACAAAAATAAAACTTTCTTGGATGGTTCATTCTGTATGTCTCTGAAAAAGTCAGGAATTTTTTTAACATTCACATTTATAAATAATGTACGTAGTGGGACACATGAGCTCCTATACATAGAAAGAAAGGTCATAAATAAAAAAATGTTATGCTTATTTTCCTATTTTAGACCGTCTGACTAAAGCTTCTATTCCGCCATACCCCTTAACTCGGTCTTCAGCTTACAAAAGTAGTCGGACAAGACCGTATCATGGCTATGTGGAGGGCGTTCAATCTCTGTGAAGCTATATTCGTGTACGGAAGCCTTGGAATGTGGAACAAAGTGAATTGGAGCATTGTCATGAAGGAATCTCGGTTGATTTCGCAACAACTTTGTTCGATAATTTTTCCACGCAACTGCCTTAGTAAGTCAGAGTAATTTGTTGCTATTACAGTTGTATAGAATTAGTATATATAGAATAGTTGCAAAGAATACCTTTGCAGTCCCAAAATATTGTAACCACCACTTTTTTGCTGCTTTTCGTAACTATTGCTTTTTTTGGCACGATACCACTCCATGGAATCTCTTTTAAATGTCGGATCATAGTGCAAGACCACAAAGACCCCACTTTTGCACTGCGATGACAATTTGAGGCACTCACCTTGCACCAATTTTTGTTATATTTAAATGCTCATATAAGATCCTTTGAATACTTATGCTACAATTCCTTTTGTTTTTGAACATGGTCACTAGAACCATGTCTTCGACTAATTTAATATTTTCAGGAGTAGTCACTGTGACAGGACACTGACCGTGAGTCATCTTTTACTGATTCTTGACCCCCGGAAAACAACTTGGACCAAGTAAACGTAAGCAGCCTCCATTTTGTTTTTGATTTGAGTTGATGTTAATACTTCTTTAGTAAAAAACAACGCGAAACTTCATTTGAGACATTTTCTAAAACAACTTCGAAGCAGCAAGATTTAAAACTTGTTGAAATTTCTTACTTACGAACACAAATATTTTTTCGAATGCACTCTATTTGGTACATGAAACCAAGAACTCATGGTCAGCACTACGTATATCCATATTGCGATTTACAAAAAGCCGTTTTCTGTATATTACCAAACACAAATATTGAAACAAAGACCAATATATGGGAGCTTGCAGCAAATTTTGGAAAATGAGAAACTAAAAATCTAAGCTTTCGGCAAATGTTCTTGTCATCATTACGGAAAGTTCAATTTTTCGTAACGAAGTAAGTCATAGCAAAATATTAAGATGATGGGTTTCACATTAACTGTGCATGTTGTAATTAATATTAGGTTGAAAATACTTGAAAACGTAAAATTATTATAAATGTGTAACTGAAATTGATTTAATGATCAATATTTTCACAAAATTCCATGTGATGGAACTTTTAATTTAAGATATAGATGTGTAATTTTAACCGATATCTCTCTAGCCCAGGTTGGAAAGCAGAAGATAGATCCGTGAATATTACACATGTATATCTTGAATTATCAGTTCTAATAATTGCCGTCACATGGTATTTTGTGAAAATAAGTGCATCATTAACTAGCATCTTTCAATTTAAACTATAAAATGATCAATTAATTGATTTTCAATCAAGTTTATCCCCATAAACTAAAATTAACTTACACCCCTTAATGTAAACTATAAAATGATTTATTTATAGTCTAGTTTATCCCCATAAACTAAAATTGACTTACATCCCTTAATGTAAAGTATAAAACGATCAATTAATTTATTTTCAGTCTAGTTTATCCCCATAAACTAAAAATTTTCAAAATAAGGATTTATAACCTTGAAATTAAATCAAATTAACTCCTTAAAGTTTTCTGTTAATAAGAAAATAAAGGTTTTTTTAAAAAAAGCACTTTAAAATTAAATTTGAACGTAAAATTAACTAATTAAATAATAAAAAAAAAATTTTTTAATTTAATAAAGAGTTTTCATTTTCCAAAATTTGCTGCAAGCTCCAAACCAACCATTGGTTTTTATTCTAACTATTTATATCACCTTGGTATAAACAGGGTGGCCCTCGACGATTTAAAACTATCTGTATATGGCAAAATATACTATAACTTTTTAACTAAAGTATTTTTAAAGACGACAGACTTCCACTTCTACAAGAAGTCGATTGTAGCTTTGTTATTTTGAATAGAACACCCTGCACATTAATACATTTTTAAAATCTACTTAAAATTTTAGTATAATTTCGTCCAAGAACTTTTTTCGAAAAATGCATACTTTTTGGGTTATTAATTTTTTTGTAAAAAATTTGATCCTTGCAGACCCTTATCCTCTTTTACGAGGATACCCTTAAAGATTTGGAAATGGTTTCCGTTTCGATTTTATTAATATACAGGCTGTTACTTTTAAAATAACAAAATTACCGTCGACTTCTCGTAGAACCGGAAGTACCAAACGTAGAAATTTTCATGATTTTACTATAAGTATTTTGACATATACAGATAATTTTAACTTCTCTTTTGATATGTTTATGCTTCTAAAATAAAGACTAAAAGAAGTCGGAAGATCGATACATTTATCTTTCAACATTATAAAAAAACATATATCCTGAATCCTAAAGAAAATAAAGGATTATTTCAATAAATATGATATTAGTACAAGTCATAGAGGACATAATACATTATCCAAATATTACACTAAATTAAAATCTAGAACAACAAAAAACAAAAGAAATAATATTATATATCAAGCGACCTGTACAAATTGTGACGCTGTCTACATAGGACAAACATCTCAGTATCTAGAAAATAGAAAAAACCCAAATTCAATTATAAAGATTCAAAAATTCTTGAAACGGAATCTAATACACGAAAAAGAGAATTTTTAGAAATGGTTCACATTCATAAGAACGAAAAAGCTATAGATGATAAAAAGATCTAAATAATTTAAGTAAAATTTTAGCTCTATTTTGTAAATTCTAATAAATTTAATATATTTGAGATGTGGAAACCAAGGAAAAATTAATTTTACTTATTGGAACAAAGTTCTAAGTTGATTTTTTATTTTGATATGCATGATGAAGGTGATCTATTGGTCAATATATATACGCAAATTGTCAGTGTCAATATCATATTTTGATAAAGACTTAAAGAAAATTCGAAACGTCAAAATTTATCTTTTTTTAAAAAACTATAAAAAAAATCTAATTTTGAAACAGAAGAGTCCTAAAATCAAGAACGTTTAGACGCATTAATATATAAAAATGTCTAAGAAATAAGAAATTGATTTATATATATATATATATATATATATATATATATACACAAAACCCTTGTACTTTAGAATATAACACGACATAAAAGGCTACAATAAGCATCATACAGAACGTTTTCGAGTGATCTGATATTTGCTTGAGCACTTCGTTTCGAAGCCTGCGGCTTGAGGCAACGTCAGGCGCTCTCTTACCGACTAATTCTCGTACCCCTATTTATTAATGACAGTTTAAAAAATAACCGAACATACCGCAGGCATAGTCTTTGTGTTTTCACTAACTATTCCATCAACGGCAGCGCAACAGAGCAGTTTGTAGAAGCAACAGCATCGATAGAAAGGATCCAATTTTAACTGGATGGAAAGGACTTTGAGCGTTTTAATAATAACACGCGTATTACTAACTTTGACTTTGAAATTGAGCTCACGTGTCAGTACCAAATCACATCAAACGGTTGATTCTACAATTTAGGGAATTAACTTATATGTGATTGAGATTATTTATAATATTTTATTCTTTTTGATAAAAACTGAGCTAGTGAATGCAAAATCGCAATATAGCATCCGAAACTGTGTTTAACATAGTTTAAACAAACTTCTGTTTACAGTGTATAACATAAAAGTCAAGCCGGATAATCTGGGATTCAAAAGAACTCGTTTGAATCTAACTAAAATTAATAAAACACTTGAATGTATGTAGAGTTCAGGGTGTCATAAAAATATTTGTGTTACTGGGGATACTCAGTTGATCGGAATTCCTTTCAGAAAGTATAGGATGTGGATGGCTCCAGCTGCCAAAGATCTTTATTTTCTGTAATGTCGTGAAGCCGATTCCACACAAGTGTTCAGATCTCACAAACTGTTTATTCGTCTATACATTGGTAGGCCGAAGGTAATATGAAAAGTATAACAATCTCTCTTCTGATAAATTGGATGAGCATATGGGATAAGGGTGATTCCGTTCTAACTGTGATTTTTTGTATTCAAAATTTCAAGATTTTAAAATTTAACTTTTCTAACTTTTTTATGCATATTATTCATCTATTTTACTGTAAAAATAAAACTCTAAGAGGAATTTACTACAACTTCAAAGTATCACGAGCAAGACACAAATGTCGGATTTTGAGTTCCACGGTACTGACTCATTTATCCACGGTACTGACATGGTAACTTAAGATATTAAACAACAAGTGCATCAATTTTCCTCAGTTTGATCATAAACATTAGAATTTATAAGGTAATTAGTTTAAATCATTTGTTACGACAAAAAAAATTAATAATTTATCGGTAAATTCTAGGAATGGACATGACACGGTACTGACATTCAAGTGATGTAGTATAAGTTTTCTTTAAGTGGCAAGTTATATTGTATAAAAATAATGTTTAAATATCTTAAGAATTATTCAATTAACACAAAATTTTTATTAATTGATTATTAATTAATGACTAGTACAAAAAAACAATACAGGACATTGAATATCACAGTTAGAACGGAATCACCCATAAACCGAATTAGTGCATCGTGGGGTTTGTTGTGACGAAAAACTTTTGACAAACTGTTTTAGCAGACTCACCAAATCATCAATTAAATAACTATACCTAGGTATATCCACCTTTTTTCCACCCATAAGCATAAAAAAATTTATGAAGTTTTTGAGAAAAATTCAAATCTGAGGTTGAGTTACTGAAATTACTTGACCTCATATTTCGCGACGTACAGCAATAGTACTAAATATTTTTATCATATAGTTAACTTTGTTTAGTTATAATATTATTTTAAAAAAATACATAGATTAAAGAATCGATGAATATGATGAAGATATTGAATGGTTCCAAAACTTAAATGCACCTATACTTTTTACTGTACATACGACGAATCACCTAGAGTTTTGGTTCGCAACTAAATGAGGAGACAGCATTAATTGTTGGGATATGCATGTGTACCAAATAGCAGAGATAACTGTGGTCTTCTTTAATCAATATTTCCAAATTACAGACTAGGTATGTCGCTGTAATAACGAAACCTGAAACTATTGTCATTTTATGGTATTCCTGTGATTACGAACCATTTTCAATATAAGATGTTTAGTTATAATTCTTATAACGAGCAATCTTCAATTACTACCACTAACACGAGATAAATATGCAAAATAAGAGAACGAAAAATAAATTTTAGTACACGTATACGTTCAATGGAAACGATACTCCAAATAGAGTTGATTGAAATATGTCAAAATACTAAAATTTAATTACAACGGTGAATCGGAAGGTGAAACGCAGTGTATTGGTCAAACGTCGTATCAATCCTGTAGTGAAACGGATAATTTTTTGTCGTTAAAAGTTTCTAAAGCCACAGTCCATGGTACGTGTTCAGCAGCGTCTGTGTCTTGAAGCACGTTTCATATTTTGTTAGCTCTATTTTGATTTTTTGGAAATATGTCTTTCTTCTACCTATGAGAAAATGAAGTTTCACAAAGTATTGATGAAAATGTATAGGTAACTCTTTGTGGTACCTGAACTTTTCTGTGAAATCGATTATATAATGATAGATTTTCTCGAAGAATCGAAATTCCAGAGCATTACACCTGGGGGATGTATTGAACGGAATGAAATGAAATCAGCTGTAAACCGCGAGGAAGCCCAGTAGCACAGCAAGAAAAGGGGACATGATAGATATTTTGCGTCATACAGCTTCAATCCTTATATAGTGGAGTTGTTAGAAGCCTGATGCTGAAGAATATATATAGAAATATCGACTGATGGGAAACGCCTCGTATTTTCATCAATGGTATGGGTGACATCTTTTTTCTATTTAATAGAACAAATAGATTTTTACTTTATAAAAACATTACAGTTAATAAACACCGAGAGACAGCGCCACCTATTATATATATAATACGTGCTGGATTCGGTGATTTGCCCAATTTACATAGAATTTTGCATCTTATTAGAAAATATTTATTCATGACGTTTTTTCATGCCTCTAGTGTTTGTTTTCATCTATATTTTATGTAATAAATAAAGATTACAAGGTATTTTGTTTATTTTGCAAAATTATGAGTTCCTTAATCGGCGTATTTTGCCTCAATCTAAAATCCGATACTGCGCTTAAAGCGTTTTATAAGTATATTCTACATACATGTATATTACTAATATATGCAACCAGATCAGACATTGAAATTTATTACAACAATTTACGGTAATCATTCTTGTTATTACTGATACAAATGCACTGAATCGAAATCAAGATTTACACACTGTCAAATGCACTTAACCGAAAATTACTTACTAATTGTATGGTTAAAACAGATCTTGTTCACATAACTATTTATTTATAATATATACATTGAGAATAAGTACACAATCAGAAAATATGTTTAATTCCATCTGTTCCAGCAGACTACTTATAATTATTTGATCATACGCGATACGAAAATTGCGTTTCAACAGTATCGAGTTCAAGTAATGAACAAAAAGTTTTACGTTCCAGCAACAAATTGAACTTGTTCAGTATTAATTCGAAACCAACAAAAATTTTTTAAAGAAACATTTGGATTCGCGCTTATTAACATATTTTTCGATCGTGCTGTGACAGGTTGTGTGTTGATGGAGATGGAGAATATTCATTCGGCAGTGAAGATTAAAGTGATTGGTTTAGTGAAACTGAAGAGAATTCTCAAAGTGAATTGTTTCTAGACTAATTTGAAGAAAGGCAAAGGCCTAAAAATGAAAATTATAAACAGCAATATAGAAGAATTTGAGAATTGCGAAGATATTGCTAATCAGTTGGAACAGAGCGATATGTTCAACTATCAGAGCGGAGAAAATGATAAAATCAGTGTCAAAAGACTCATAATTATATTTTTCATTGGTTTGTAGCTAATCTGATATTTTAGGTTATTACAGCCAATCGACCTTTTTTGTAGAGCTTTTCATGAAATTAATTTTTTGTTTGAAACTAGTCTCTAAAATCAATATTTTCGTAGATATTTAGTTACATGTTATAAATTTGAAGGGGGCTGGGGGGCAAACCATGCTTTTTCGATGAAAATCCTTTCAAGGATTATCTTCTCATGTCAAGGACAAGATTTTAGTAAAATCGGAGGATCATCTTTTCAGATCTACAGTCCTTCTTGTCAAGGGTATAACTTGAATATTAGAACAAAAAACACAATGATTGATTGTTGAGGTTCACGTAAAAACCCATGTGTTGAAACGCCTTCATTCGGCATTAAACAAACCTGCAAAGTCTCAGTTATTTGTGAAAGCCTGCTGAAAAAGACTGTTTCTAAAGATATATGATGACTTTGGCAGATGTATTTGTATATATTGAAATCAGATCTTTAGTCACAAATGGATTGGCTGTGTTGGGCCGGGAAACACGTTCTCCTAATTTAAGCAGCATTGATTTGTTTCTTTGAAAAGCCCTGAAAAATGATCTGTGTGCTGATTCGAAAATGGATTTAGTTGCAAGAATTCGTCTGTGGTGATGCGGAGACATCCATGTGTTTGAGTAACTTCGTAATCTGTGGTCGGATGATGTAATGACAGCACATCGTACCACTTTCCCATAGCTTTTCGAACCACAGGTTGCTAATCAAATCTGTATGAAGACTCCTACTTTCCCGTAAGCTATTCATTCCAATAATTATCAACTGATAATATTAAGATACGTGAGACGTAAAAATATTGTTGTTTATAAAGTAGTACAACGGCCCTTATAGCCTAGCAACGATAAGAATAAAAAGTAAAGAATTATGTTTTCACTTGTCGTACTCCTTTGAGACCGTATATCTCAGATTAAAAATAATTTAATTTTATGTTTATGTTGTGTATGCAAACATTTATACGCATTAACGAAAATATCAATTATAATTTATACAATTGTACCTTTCCGTAATGTCAATTGTGGTTTGTGGCACAGTCAGTCATGTCATAATGTATCGATCGCGGTAAATAGGGAGAGTTAGGAGGCGGTAGGGGAACGGGGGACGGCTGTGAATTATAGGAAAGGACGGCGAAATGACGGACGTAACTCACAAGAGACGAAAATTGTGGACAGTGACGGATATGAGAAAGGTAGTGTCTTTGACAAGATGGATTGTGATGGCTTACGAATCCATCACTCACAAACTTTAGCTTCGCCACTGCTACTGAAAATATAATGTGAGTGCCGAACAGGAACGGTTTTAGGAATTTGAATAGGGAATCATTCTTAATATTCTGGAATAAATGTTAGCGTTATACAATAATGAAGTTCATCTATATGTTTGGTTGTGTAAATTTTGGAACTTACCGCCCCAATAGTACATTTAAAACATGCAATGCCACGTTACACTTATTTTTGAGAAGAATAGATGTTTAATGAAGTTACATCTATTATAGTCTTTTTTTGGAGACGGAGACAAATTTTAATTATAATTTTTCTACAATTTAAAAGTTTTAATTGAAGACTCTGTCACCAAAAACAGAAAAATGATCTTTTTAATGTCCAGTTCACCTCTATTGAATATAATTTTTTTTGCTTGTTTTCTAATAACCACTCATAACACTTATCCTTTGCTGCGCTTCTGATAATACTTGGCGTTAACAATATAAAAATGGCTGTAGAGTAGTTGGCGAGTAGTATAACTTAATAAAGATTATTTTGACAAGGTTTGGACGCAATTTTGTAGCACTAAAACAATATTTTATCATATAAAGTAACATGGCATTGCATGAGAAGGATATGCGTGGGAATTTGTAACGGAATGTAATAAGTAGGACAGCTCGATGGGGCGATGGTCTACTACAATTGAGACAGGTCATAATAGATACCATCATCATTATTTTTTATATTAACGTTCAATTATACTGAAGTTAGGGCAACTAGGATACCCAATACGTCGAATTTGGAAGAAATTATAGAAAACAAGCAATAACCGTCGCGGCTACGCCCGCGGTTTATTGAACCTAGTGTATTATAGGGATAATTCAATTAGAAATGACTTATGTATTCTATGCATTAATCCAATTTGGAAGTGTTATAAACACACATTATCATTTGATAAATAATATAACAAATATATATATATATATATATATATATATATATATATATATATATATATATATATATATATATATATATATATATGGGTGATTCCGTTCTAACTGTGATTTTTTGTATTCAAAATTTCAAGATTTTAAAATTTAACTTTTCTAACTTTTTTATGCATATTATTCATCTATTTTACTGTAAAAATAAAACTCTAAGAGGAATTTACTACAACTTCAAAGTATCACGAGCAAGACACAAATGTCGGATTTTGAGTTCCACGGTACTGACTCATTTATCCACGGTACTGACATGGTAACTTAAGATATTAAACAACAAGTGCATCAATTTTCCTCAGTTTGATCATAAACATTAGAATTTATAAGGTAATTAGTTTAAATCATTTGTTACGACAAAAAAAATTAATAATTTATCGGTAAATTCTAGGAATGGACATGACACGGTACTGACATGGTAACTTAAGATATTAAACAACAAGTGCATCAATTTTCCTCAGTTTGATCATAAACATTAGAATTTATAAGGTAATTAGTTTAAATCATTTGTTACGACAAAAAAAATTAATAATTTATCGGTAAATTCTAGGAATGGACATGACACGGTACTGACATTCAAGTGATGTAGTATAAGTTTTCTTTAAGTGGCAAGTTATATTGTATAAAAATAATGTTTAAATATCTTAAGAATTATTCAATTAACACAAAATTTTTATTAATTGATTATTAATTAATGACTAGTACAAAAAAACAATACAGGACATTGAATATCACAGTTAGAACGGAATCACCCATATATACATTTCATTAACATAAAGATATTAAATAAATGATTTATTATTAAAGTAACAAAACAAAACGCAAAACAAAATATTGTATCATATATATGTCAATACTTCTCTGTAAGCCACATTAGTTGTTTTGTCATCTTTTGGTAAAATAACTAAACTTGACTGAGAACTTACTCGTGAACAGGCTACATAAAATTGACCATGAGAGAAATAGTTCTCTCTCAAATCGATTCCTGCCACTTTCAAAGATTGATCTTGCGATAAAACGAAGTAATTAGTTTTTAGATATTCACACCTAACCCATTTCTAAAAAAGAATCGCTTTGATATCTCATTTATTCATGAAAAATTGCTAAATATATGGTTCCATAATAAAAATTTTTATTCAACTCTTTGAGCCCTTTTCAAGTCGAATTTTGAGAATCGCAGAAATTTTTTTTTTAGCTATTTGTACGGAGAATGTTTTAGTGCAAAAACGAAGTCGATATCTCAATTAGCGGCCGAGAAAAACAAAAAAAAATCGAATTTGCAAACACCGTTTGCGTACATACGTTTTACCACTTTAAAATCGAAATTTCGTAAAATCATTTCTTAACGCGCCTCTACACTCCGATACAAACATTCCCTCAATATTTCATGTCTCTATCTTTAATAGCCTTGACTGGGCGTTGATGAGTGAATGAATCAGTCAGGACATCCTCTTTTATAGATAAAGAAAAAAAGACAAGAAACGGTAGAAACCGACGGAAATTCATAAGGAGTTATAAGATGAACAAACAGATGCAATCCTAAATGATACAATATACGAGGTTTGGCTTACTATAAAAATTAATTTACATTCAAATGTTCCCCTTCAATATACTCCCCTCCCTTTGCCACACACCTTTCGATACGTTTTTCGTTTTTATCGAAGCAGTACTGGAAGTCTTGTTTGGGGAGTGCCTTTAGCAGCTCTGCCGTTTTTTGCTTTACCTCTTCTATCGACTCAAATCGGGTCCCTTTCAAAGCTTTCTAGCCTTTCAAGGAAATTTGAGCAGACCCGTTGACGGAATTCCTCGTATAAAATTTTTCTAACCGTTTCTTTATCGGCGTTTACAGCCTCTGCAATCATACGAATGCTCAATCTACGATCTGCACGCACAATTTGGTTGATTTTAGTCACTGTTTCCAGAGTTGAAACAGTCACAAGGCAACCTGGGCGCTGGTCATCTTCAGTGCTCTCTCGGCCCTCACTGAAGCGATTACACCACTCACAAACATGCGCACGAGATAGAGAATTGTTCCCATAGGTCTCTTGCAACAATTTATAGCACTTAGTCGGAATTGTTTTCAATTTAACGAGAAATTTGAGATTGATACCTTGCTCCGGTTTTTCGTCACACATGGTTTTCGGCTCGTTATTTAATAGCTAGACCTCGTAGTACAATTTCTATAGGATCTTTATCAGTAATTGAATTATCGGTGTATAAAACATTCGAATTCATGTTCCAACAGCGAAGGGAGGCAACTATTAGTATGTACTGATTTATTTACAATTGGAGTAGAGTTAATTGGCCTTTATCTTAGAGACAAACCTCCTAATAACCCACAGAGGGAAATATCTAAAATTATTGATAAAATTGACCGAATTACCAAGCTAAACCAGGTAGTTGGGCAAAAAGGATTTTGGATTGGAGATCTAGTCAAAACGTCTACCAACGTGTTGGTATAAATTACGGAAGGCTTATGTTCACAAGTGGACTCAGATGAGCTGAATGATGATGGCAACGATTAAACTAGGTACATCAAGTCGAATAAATTCGATACAGTGCTACAAATCTGCGAATGTCATCTAACAATTTAAGATTTACATGGGTGGATACGTATAACTACGTGGTGTAATTTAAAAAACACACTTGGAGCGTTTTGCTACGTACTGCCATAGATTAGTTACCTCATTAGCAAAAACTAACACTTAAAATAAAAAAACCTCACAACAAAATTAGATTAATGACAGTACTGATAGTTGATAGTTTTAAATTTAAATTTATTTACTCTAGTTAATTCAGCAATTGAGGACTCCGCAGCAAGAATGACGCAGCTCCATAAAAGTCGATTTTGAGAAAATAAAAAAAAAAACTTTTATACGCCATAGTTTATTAGATACCACTTTTACGTTTTAAACTGCCAAAAGCACGTACCTTAACAATTACAAATACCGAAAATCTTCTAAAAATATAATATTTAAAAGCAAATAAAAAGTTGTTTTTTAATGGATCTACGTCATTCTTGCACCAAAACTTCAAAAAGTGTGCGTGTCTGCAATAATGAAAGAGCTAAAATTACATTTGAACGCAAAATTTGTATATATTTATTACATAAACTTTATTCAATGTTACTCATTAAACAAAAATAATAATAATAAGTCATAGAATCTAATACTATTCCATAGTTTCTTCGTCGTTGGTCATTTCGACGTCACTACCTGTGTTCCCCTGAGCAAAAGTTAATTTTTCATAGTAAGATAGGTCGTTTTTTGGCACGTATTGATTTGCCAGCACCATCACGTTGTCATATTTTACTTTTTTCAATGGCAATTTTTCTTTATACAGTTGATTTGGTGCCGTATTGGTATCTAACGTAGAACGTTGAATATTGAATGTACTATAGATAGGTACATTACAAGACTTGCTGCACTGGATTCCACTGTTTGCTTCATATAAAATCAGTTTGTATTTGTTTATCGCAAATTTCTGTCTATGCTTGTTGATGACTGTTTTCTTAAAATGTGGCTTTAAATAATTTACAAAGTCAAAAATCATGTTTTGTTCTACTGGGACCACTTCAAAGTTTCTGCTGCATTTGCCTAATGTGTCATATATTCTTGAGCAGTAAATATTCGTTCGATTTTTCGTAATGCTTTTTCTACAACCCCAAATGACCAGGAGTGGCCAGGTTCAGGATATCGATGAAGAATTGACTGAAACTGTTTAGTTTGGGCCAAAGTGAATAGATTTATTGTACTAGGCTTCCGTTCTTGTTTTGAGCAGCGAAGTTGTCTGAGAAGATGTACAATGTTTTCACATCCTTGGACATTATATTTTTTAAATAATGATCTAGGAAGCTAATGGTTTCATTGGGTGTCTTTTTGCCAGTGGTTTCATCATACATGTAAAAATGCGAAATTCCTGTTTTGGCTGAATAAATGCAGAAATTAAAAACCCATAACTGCCTAAGATAAAATGCATCTCCTGAGGGGACTTTAGGTAAAGGTGCATTCTGTTGATGATCAAAGCAGAGTACTTCTACCTCGGGATTATTTTTAGCTTCTTCTGTTTTTTCTTTGAGTGCATCAAAGAATACTTGAGCTCTGCTTACATGGAGCTGTTTAGAAGTTTTAATTTGGTTTAATTCTTCATCGGGTAAGGGTAGCTTAAGTTTATTTTCATATTCGTCGCAAGTCTTGCAAGTGTCGGTCCGTGGGCTGCCAAACGAAATATTAAAATTAGCCTTGAAATATCTAAAGTAGAAGTCGTAAGTCACTTTCGGACGGAAAAGATGTTTTTTATCTTTTAGGCCATATATATCAAACATATCTTTTTCATATTTTTCTAGATATAATTCATACAGCTTCTTGACATTTAATTCCGGTGAAAGATACATTTTATTATTATTTTTTTGACGACTGTAATGAGACGATCTCTTGGGAAAACTGCGAATATGGCTATCTACTTGCTCAACGATTTCTGGGGGGATCATGTTGGGTCTAGTGTGATGCTTTCCACGACCATCCTTAGGAAATGTCATAGCGTCGTTAGATTTTAAGAAAGCTGACAAGCGATCAATTCTTTTAGATGATATACCATGAACCGCACCAAATGCTTTTTTGCATACTCGGTGGGATTTTGAACCAATACGAATCTGGAATTTAAAAAAATGGATTATTTCAGAAAATAAAATGAAATTGAGTAAGTACTTACCATGTATTTATGGGAAACGTTTCGTTGCCGATCATTTCCTGTCTTAGGACGTTTTCTGGTTACTTCTGACGTACTTATTAGGCCTACAAGGTAAGTATCCTGCATTACTTTCTCGCCAATTTCATTAAATTTATTTAAGATCTGCGTTCTCTCCTGTTCATTAAAGTTTTCGAAACATTTAAATTTGCATTTACAGTCTTCGCCAACCACTCTAGGACCGACCATTTTGTTCACACTATTAAGATGTCTTGCTCCAGTAGCCAAAAGTTTCTTTTTCTTATTTCGAACACACTGCGATTCATTTACAGACTTCCTGTTTGTTTTTCTAACCTCCAAAATATCACTATCACTACTTGATGTGCTACTGTCGGCTGTATCTGCCACATATTCATCACTGGAACCACCACTAAAAGGTTCAGGTTCACTGTCCAATTCCTCTAACATATTACACTTGTTATAAACTCAAAAATAACAACTAAGAATATTATAGCAAAGGTAGAAAACTAACGCAAACAGTTAAACTACTAAAATATCTAATAAACGTCAAAACAAAATGCGATGCGCGTTTGGGGCAAGAGCGACGTAGCTCCGGAGCTACGTTTTTCTTGCTCCAAACACAGTATGACGCATCTCCATTACTACATGCTTTAGTATACCCAATCACCATAGCTGCGTCGATCTTGCACCAAACGATAGCTAATATTTTGATCATTGTAAACAGCGCATAACCCCGATTTTCGTTAAAACTGGAGCTGCGTCCTTCTTGCTGCAAAGTCCTCAATTGTTATTATGATTAAATTATCAGATTGCTAAATATTTTCCTTTTTTAAACATACAAATGTATTTAAAATAACTTGCTGTGTTTGTATATCTAAATCTTTATTATTAAATTCATAACTGTCTTTATTCTCACAACACTGGGCAATTTCATTGTCTTCATTCGTCCATGGTCTTAAAATCACCATATTTATTTAAAGAAATTTATGAACTAAATTAATCTCACCAAGCCACGCCAATGCTTATCTCAGACTTTCTGGCAGGAATATTTCGAAGAAATTGTGTACATACGGCTTCGGCCAATAGAAATGCATTTATGTCCACAATTCGATGTTTTCATTGGTAAACAGTGGAGATTATGAGTCCACGTGGACTGACGGTTTGTTAGATATTTACCGAATTTTATACAGGGAATAAACATTATTTTTCGTTTCTTAATTTGATATGAGTGCCGTGCGTATTTATGAAATATTGATTGTTCCTCGCATAACTGTCTTCTCCAATTGATATTGGAAGAACTATACTATACGTAGAGCACTAGACCGCGCGGATCAACAGATCCCACTCTGCCCTATTGATTTTTTTATCTAATAAAATAGCTTCGAAAACATGCTATACATAAACATAATTATAATATCTTTGATACGTCAAATTAGTATCAATTTTCGACGAATGACTGAACAAATACCTGTTCTAAAAGCGGGCAATCATGATTCGAATAATATGTTCGCATCGTCTACTGTCATTTTCATACTATTTTAACAATGTAATTTTATCCATGGTCGATCATACCGATGATGCTGTTAATAACTAATAATGAGTTGAATAGATTTGTTATTTATTACGGACCATTTTCGCTGTATCGTTTTCAAACAGTAAAATACAACAAACAGTCCAGTAATTATAAATAGAAAACCATTAGGGTGAAATAGTATAATCAATGTTTTCTTACTGAAAATACTAACTGAAGAGAATAATTGTTGTGCCAGGGAAAAAGTGATATAACCGGAAAAACTTCAAACATTAATGGATTGTTAAACAAAATTAGAGATTCCAGAAATAGTTAACTAAAACAATAAGACAAAGATCTGATTTCAATACTCGTTGTCGCATACAGACAGAAGTAATAGTTATGTTTTTAATTTTATTATCATTTTGTTTTCTTGACGAATTCAGTATTGTTTCTAGCCCGTACTAAAATTAATTTCAATTAATATAACCAACATTCGAGTATTTCGATTGAATTAAAATACAATTTTTAAAATAGTTTCTAATTATAATCAAACAATTAATTCTATATGTCGAAACATATTTGTACACGTTTAACATTCAAATTGTTCTGAACGAAAATGATTGGTGATTTTAAACTGAACAGACTTTTTAGTTGACCTTCAGCCTCTGAAGATGATAATTTGGTTATCGAAACGCGCGTCTGACAGTGTAATTGTGAGTGTTGGTGCAGTGGTAGTGAAAACTGTGTGGTCAGTATACATAGTTATCTACGGGGTTTACAAGTCGCTGCATTTAATATTACAGATTTTTCGACTTTCTGGTGTGCCCGAGGGCCTACATATATTTTCCGAAAAATAGAAAACCGCAAAAAGATGTACAATCTCACATTTCTTTAGTTTCATCATTCTAATGACCAACTCTTTGTTTGTTTAATTACATCAATATAGGGGACGTTGTCTCTCAAGCAAAAAACGAACTATCGGAGAAACACATTCAGAATAACAATTGAGAAGAATCTAGGAGTTTTGGGATTATTATTATGAACACGTATTATATGTTTAATAATTCGGTAATTAGAATCCTTCTCTATTTGGTATTTGTAACATTCTTATTGTTAATTTTTATTACCAGAAATCTCACACTATATTAGTTTTTGTTATACTTTTTGGTAAGATCCACAAACAACTTGAAATTCCAATCGTCACAGCTCAATAACAACTTAATGTAAACATTGATAACATTCTTTTTTAATCCCGACTTCAACCATTCCGACTAGAGTAACTCTTCTTATCTTGTATGCTATTATATATTAAATTCAGTACAAATATATTGGGATGATATTCTGTTCTCAAAATATATTTTTCTTTGTCTGTTCGCAATAAAAAAGAGAAATATATTGAATCATCCATTTTTAATCGAGAGATTGACTCAACACTTTTTATCAGCTTGTATCTCACAAGCAAATAGTTTAGTGATGAGCTGTATCAAGTTATTTGGAATATTTCTTACGATCTATCATTTTCCTTATCCACGATGTAGTTAGTATAAAGTGTTTTGTTTTTGACGTCTTTGTATAGTGTAAGAAAAGAGACGATGAAAGACGACATATCTGAGTCAGGACAGTGACATTCGCAATCATCACCCTATTATATAACATCGCTGTCGTCTTCAGATGTACGACATTAAATAGACGAATTCTGTGACAGTTGTATACAATGTAATGGACGAAAACAAACAGGAGCGTATGAGCCCGAAATACTCACTTATTCAAACTATTTTGAACGGAACCATAATATTGGACATTTAACAACCAATTAAATGTCGATCCATCCTCTATGTCGACCTCAGAAAAAGAGTGGATTCTTCTAACTATGTGAATGACGATTACCGCTACGTGCGTAACTGCAAATGTGTTTGCGAAGCAGTTTTTAGACAGATTTCTGTCACATCACAGACTCAAAAGAGGAGCTTATTCAGCATGTTGTCCCAGATATAGCGCAACAGCTCAATAACCATAATTGGGTGATTGATCGAGCAATATTAGCAGAGAAAAATAAGATGTCGAGTATTTCAATTCTTCCGGCACAGTTAGTTTTCTTCAAATCAGTCGGCACCGTTATTAACCAGGATGACGTAGTTAACATTCCTATGGAGTTTTTAAATTCATTAGAATTGCTTGGATTACCACCTCACAAATTACAGTTAAAAGTAGGATCAGTCTTTATTATGCTGCGTAACATTAATCAACCTCGACTGTGCAAAGGGACAAGACTGGCTATGGAAAAGTTGATGAATAACCTCATTGAGGTAATAATCATAAAAGAGGGGGGATGTCTTGATCCCGGGTATATCGATGTTTCCAACGGATTCATCATTCGATTTTAAACGTTTACAATTTCCGGTACGTCTGGCCTTTGCAATAACCATAAATAAATCGCGAGGCCACTCGTTGGAAATCAACTTGGAGTTTCCCTATTTCACATATGGATAATTATACGTCGCATGTTAGCGTGTCCGAAAACCGTTATCTTTGTTTATTTACGCACCAGAAAACCAAACAAAAAATATAGTTTATCAGAAAGCCTGAAATTGATTAACAGACTGTATCATAGCTGTGTATCTGTCAATATCAAATTGGAACCTTATAAATAGACAGTATTTCAGAAAAACTCTGTTTTGTAAGTAAGTGGCATCATGTGTAATTAAACGTAAATAATGAATACCAAGCATTTTTTCACTTGTTTTAATAAAGAAAGAATCCTTTTTGTTTGTTTGTTTGTTATGTTGAGGTAGTACGAAGCCTGTCGGATCAGCTAGTCTCTGATATATTCTCGATTCGATAATAGGTTTTGATAGAAAATTAGTTTCAAAAAACAGGACGTTTCAATTTATTTTGGATTTTATCAAAATATTTTGATTGGTCGAAACACAATTTTTAGCTATTTTTTTGAAACTAACTTTCCAAAGAAACCTTAAATCAAGATAATATTCATGGATTCAACTGGACGAATACATGAAACAACGTAAGAAAACATGTAAAAAGAGAGGAAACCACTTCGAGATGGAAAATGTAGCAATTAAGTATGACAAACAAATATCACGAAATAGAAAGTAATAAAAACAAATTTGCATTATTTATAACTTTTTTTATTTAATTAGAATTCAAAAAATGTTGAGCGATATGTCAAATTTAGAGTTTCTATTATAAAATATTGAGCTCCTCTTTGAATGAATCATGTTAATGTCTTGATATAGAACTACCAGGACCTTTCGGAACACTACCAAGTCTTCCTAGACAACCCCTCTTCCGATAGTAGGTTATGTTTGTATGTTTGGTTTTTTTTTGGTATTAATTACAGCCTTAAAAGTGGACGTGGAAATTCGTTCGAAAGCTTAGTTTACTATAAAAAAGTTCACAAAATTAAAAACAGTCTCTTATAATATATAGTAGCCAGTAGTAATGTGTTAAGTGTGAATTTTTCTGTTAAAAATTTGGTATATGGGTCTAGATGATTTTTTTTTTCATTTTTTCCACTGAAAAAGCACACAACAGAAACATAAGTTTTTTGTAAAATTTCCTTGATTTTTTAGAATTCTAATTATTCACAATTTATTCTTCTATTAAGCTGGGTTAAACCACAGAAAACAAAAGTTGAAATTGAGAATTTTTCATCTCTTACAAGAGTAATCTGAATGAAAAAATTAGTTACGATGAAGGGACTAATGTGAAAATAGAAACCTATTGACATTTAATTATATTAATAAATGTATTATAGTTATTTACTGAATTTTTTAAATATATGATGTTATTTGTACGCCTCTGTTACTAGGACAGCTGTAGGTTGCTGTAATACATCGGGACCTAGACGTGCGGGGTAGAGAGAATGAAGAAAGTCTTAAAACTGTCACTGCTAATGGCAGATATCCATCAAGTCATTCAATCACCATCATACATGAGTCACGGCGACGGGCTGGAAACGTCAAAACGCCGGCGGCACCGGCAGAGTTGGGTGCACTAAGTTACTTTTGGTTATTCTAAAAAAATCGTTACTACGCATATACTCTAGACTTGTCTTCTTTTTTCGATATTTCACTTTTTCTACCTAAGAAAGCTTTTGTTTTCGATATACAACTGATAAAATTAAATAATGTAAAAGTGGAAGTTTAATTGTATAATATTATCTCAAAAATCACGCCCATCTCTCGTAGGATCAAAGGTGAACGATCAAAACAGTCGTAAGAACCGATAAAGCACCGACAAAACAGCGGGTAGAGGTCCGACAAACAGCCACCACACAGTAGTAGTTACATTTTCACCACTTCACAAGAAGTAAATGACTGCCATCAGTCACCGTTGATGGGATTTTTTAAGAGGTCGATGCAGTTGACGACTGATTTACTATATTGTAGCGATGATATATGTATATAGGGGGTTTGAAAATTTTACCCTATTGGATCATAAATTTTTTTATTGTCAGTTTTTTCATATGCACTAAAAAAATTTTTTGCCTGGTATCAATTATACAACATATTGATTCTTTTGTATATACTCTATGGAAGGTGCGATATATATAAATCATAAAATTCTATTTTCTTTCAAACAACTAATTAGTCGCTGCAAAGCGCAAAGCTGCGTACCTCCACCTAGGGTTCGTGTGAGTTGGTTTTTCCTAAAACGTGTATCAGTTATATCTGAGAGGATTAGGTTTTAGTTGAGGAAAGAGATAATAGTCGGACGGGGCCAAATCTGGTGAATAATGGGAGTGTTCTAGTAATGCAAATCCTAAATCATGAATTTTTTGCATGGCGGATTTGTGTGCAGGGGCGTTGTCCTGCAATAAAACGTCTTTGGATAGCTTCCCGCGTCTTTTCTCCTTATTTTTTTCCCGTAGTTATGCCGAATAGTAATCTCCAGTTAATGTTCTACCCTTATCCAAAGAATCAATCATGATTACTCCATGGCAATCCCAAAAAACTGAAGCAAGAACTTTTCTAGCAGATTTTTGGACACGAATCTTCTTAGGTCTAGGAGAACTTGTGTATCGCCATTCCATCGATTGTAGCTTTGTTTTTGGATCGTGGAAATGTACCCAAGTCTCATTCAAACATTTGGGGATCCATCTTGCAGCAATTTTTCTCATGTCCAAATTGACGTGAACTATGTGACGAACGCGTTCGTATGAAATATTCAGTGCTTCAGATATGCGTTGTAGCCCAATTCGACGGTCTGATAAAATCATGTCATGAACTGCATCGATATTTTCGGGGACTGACACAGAAATTGGCCTTCACGATCAGTCATCATCTTCAATGGAAAATTTATCTGTTTTGAAGCTTGCAGTCCAATTTTTCACGGTCGCATACGAAGGACATTGAACACCAATGGTATTAAGCATATCTTCGTAAATCTGCTTACATCTTAACGCTTTTTTCTTTTAATTTATTGCGTACCCCTGGTTTACTTTTTTGATGTCAAACTTTACACTGACACTTGTAATAAGTTATTTTTCGTTACTATGGTAACTAGATATCAATACATACTTGTATACCTTAGAGCCAAGATCTTTTTATTAAAGGTTGTACGTACTTTTAAAACTTTGCGGTGTAGTATCATCACACCCTGCATGTTTTAACAATGTGAAATTTTTAATTACTTCCTAGCGATCTGTTTTTAGTTTGTTGTAAGGTTAGTGTGTTTTTCAAATTACATCCCAAAATACATAGAAAAACCACGTTCATTTCATTGGTTAGCTAGTTTTTTCAATATATTAAAAAAATATCCATAGAGAAACTGTTAGAAACATCTATTTATCATTTTCGCTTCCGAAATTAACGTTTTGTTTTTAAATATAGCATCTTTTGATTTTTTATCTATCATATGCAACTGAAGAAAGATCTCTTTCAATGTCCAACAGTAATCGGCTATAATTTTTGTGTGCCAGTGCACATTTCTTCAATCTCTTGAATATCTTGATGAAATCTTTCAGCTTGTTCTTCACTTACGTCAACAAGATTTTCCTGGTAATAGTCGAAATGGGCGACAATAAAAAATCGATTTTTATAATTGTATAACAACAAAAAATCCTGAATTCTTTCAGTATTTGTTAATGATTTCAATATAATGTCGGTATTCATAATTTTTTTAAAAGAATCTTTTTCCTTATAATCATTTAGTTTTCTTTATGTTAAGAAAAAAGTAGTAATTAGTAAATTGATAGAATGTTTATTAGCAATATTGGTATAGCAAAAAAATATGCAAAAAATCATTTTTAATAACAACCATTCTGAGAATTCTCCCACACGTCTGAACCGAGCAATAATAACTGCTCCGAAGGTTTCCATGCTTTTCTATAATGTTTCTAATCAATATTAGCTTCTTCATCTGTTCGTAATGAATACGTGATGAATAATGAGCAAATATACAGCTCTTAGTAAGTTAAAATTGTTTTATATGGATGTAAAATACCAACAGTTGCTGGTTCTACCGTTCTAGTTATATATGACTTCTTTGATATAGATAAAATTAATATTTTCCAAATAAAAAGCGACAAAGTATCCATACGATACCGAAACGTCAGCCCTGTTAACAGATAGCGACCGTTGAAGAAGTTAAAAGGGAAGAATCAAGAATTGCATTTCGCATTCAATTAGAATATTCTGTTGAATATCAAATGTTTTATTTCTTTGTGAGCGAAACTTCACTAGCAAACCACATCAGTTCTTACCTTTGATGTAGTAGATTACATTATTATTAATTTCGGATGAAAAGACCCGGACTTCTTGTTTCGTTTTTACATGAAATAACTTTATAATTTTATCAAATAATGGAAATGTTTGTAACGAAAAAATATTAAAATGAACGTGTTGATCAGAATATATTTCATAACTAACTTTCATTAATAATCAGAATATTTATTTACATTCTTAGTTAATTGGTCGCGAGTGTTAGATAAATAATCTAACAACTAATGTCTTTATGAGGTTTACATCCAATGATGTAACCTACTAAACCTCATACTAGGTCTTTGGTCATTTTTGTGTGTGTGCTAGAAAGGAAATGGCATGGAAGCAAGTCCATCAGCCACAGAATTTTTCAATGATAATACTTAGATATTCATTTTAATATCCTTGATAAAATTTACTATAAGATCTAAATGTTGTCGGTTATATATGCTTAAAAGGTGTGTGAGGTTTAAACGGGGGAGTAGTTTGTTTAACAAGTAACTGCAACAAATTGTTTGTTTTATGAATGTGATTGCTGCATCCGAAACGACGGCATATCTCCCATAACCAGTTTTCATTCTAAGTATACTTGTTGAGTAAAATTTCGAAGTTGTGTATTTGAAAATATAGTTCGGGAGTGAGGGTGAGGAAGGGTAAATTTGAAAATAGGTATTATTTGAGGATTGTGAGGTAGTATTCCAGTATATATATCCTGTATATAAACTACAAAAAAATTCATTTAGTATTGAATCTTTTGCTGTTTCATTACCATGTATTCCAGCATGTCCTTTGACCCAAATGAATGTCACACTCAAATTTAATAATTTAGTTTTCATGTCAAATAAAATACGACATTTCATTCTTTCAAGATGATTTTCTTTTATGGCACACAGTGCTGATCTAGATCACAGCCCCATCTGTTTCATTTGACTTCAAATAGGAAAGAAACTGTATGATAGCATACAGCTCCGCAGTATATATGCTAGAAATATCGGGTAATTTGATTGGTATAAATTACTTTGTATTTTGATTAAATACTGCACATCCAACTCCAACCCTCGTCTTAGATCCATCAGTATATATTACAGTCTTATCTTATAGTAAGGATTTCAACAGGATTGAGTTAATTCGACTAGATTCCGTGTAATTAGGGATTATGACTTTGTGGGCTTTAAATACAGCTTGATAAGGAATATTATATATCGATAAAGTTCTGTTCGTTTTGTTTATATTATTGAATTCATTGGTTTGAATGAAGGCTTCTGCAAGTGGAGGTGTATTTTCAATCCTCCAATATCGATTTGTGAGGTTTTCTATGGATGATATACTACATAAATTATTTATCGTATCTGCCCTGAAGGTTTTAAGTTTAATCAAATATTTATGAGACAATTATTGCCGCCGTATAAACAAAAGAGGTTCGTTACATCCTGCCAATAATACATTCACTGGTGTTGAGTTCATGTCACCGAGACAAATTATAAGGCATTTATATTGTATATGATCTATTTGCTGTAAATTTGTATTACTACTCGATTCATGTAAACAAAATCCATAGTCTATAACCGATCTAACATAAGCCCTGTAAAACACTGACCGTTTCTGTTCTTAACGATTCCTCTAGTAATGGATTTGGGTGGGTTTCTATAGTCTTATGATGTTTGATGATTTTTTCTTGGATAACTTCTTGTACAGTGGACATTCCTAGGTCCACGTGAATGGTGTGATTTGGCACATACCATGGAGTATTTACAAGTTGGTGGAGTATTTTCTATCGTGATCTCCGAATAATATTCATATTAGATGTGGAAACGCAACCACAGCTCAATTCTATATGTACATATAAGCTTGATGATAGACTTATAGATAAGGACTTTTTGTGAGACTTTGAATTTTCCCCCAATCAACCAATTTATTGTTTTTATATTAAATTGTTTTCTTTCTATTTGTGATTTATTTTTCGTCTAGGTGGATTCGTAAGCATTTAGCTCTATCTCTATCTATCTAAAGGTAATAGTTCAAATCAGTTTTGTTGTAAGTTGGTGTTTTCCTGTAGTTTTTGTGATTGTGTGGTACAAAATGAATTGCGTGGCTTCCTTTAAGAGCTCGAAATATCCGTATTCGTTATAAATATTGCTAAATTAGTCCTTATTGTCAGTTCACTGAATTATGAGAATGAACGAGTCATTATTCAAGGCACTTTTCTATATTTTCTCTTCTTTATTTCATTGTAGAATGTAAAGTTGATCTAAAAGCTCTGTCACCAGAAAACATACTGCTACCTCGTCTTCATATTATTAACAAAGCTCGGTCATAGATAACTCTGAAGTTGAATTTCTTATCATTATTGGGTTCTTGTTAACATTAACATGAATTTGTTATAATGAATCCAATTGAAATTCCATTCTCAAAAATAATTGAAATATATGTCTAAACAAATCATCAGAAGACGAATCGTCAATTAAAAAAGTGACCGATAATTCATTCATTCTTGAACATAAAATCGTGAAAAAACTAACACTTCTATTTTGTTTTATTGGAGATACACACGAGACAACAATCCACAAACCGTAGCTGTAAATCTCAACAGGCCGAACTGTAAATCACCTCAAAAAGTATCCTGCCTCGCGTAAAAAGTTCGCCTTAAGAATATGAATAATGAGGGTTGTGTTCTCCCTTGATAATGGTAAATGACATTGAGTCTGTCGTGTCCAAGTGATGGATTGACGATAGCATTAAGACCGAGTGTGGAAATGGAAGAAATATCTCTCCATTTGCGTACGAAACCCACGGGAACTACTTGGTCAGACTAATACGTTAGCCATCATTGTCACGAACGAGTGTTCGTCCATCTACCTTAGTAGATGC
The DNA here is from genome assembly GCF_026250575.1 of Diorhabda carinulata. NCBI lineage: Eukaryota > Metazoa > Arthropoda > Insecta > Coleoptera > Chrysomelidae > Diorhabda > Diorhabda carinulata. Next base: position 19,364,816 of record NC_079472.1, read on the forward strand.
CATCAGTGAATCTCTCGCGCGCACTAGGGGATTGTCCCACAACCGCAGATAGATTTTTTTACAAAAGATTTTATCTCGCTGTATAAATAAAAATTGATAGCTGAATGAACTATGTGTGTAAAAAACATTTATTCATAAAAAGTGTAAATAATAATTTGAATCACTGGTAAAGTCACAACTGGAAGTTAATTGACAGCTGAATCGTGTAAAATGTTAAATCTCCCGACTTATTTCGTTGTATTTGCGGTGAATATACACCTAGATACCTTCAATTAAGAAATGGTATCGTGCATATTTCAATCTGGATATTAGCAACCAGGATGAAATATTGGGTGGCACACATCTGATGTGTCTCATATCAGAAAAATTTTACCATTTTGTTTGATAGACAATATTCAGCAATTCCTGTTGGTAACCCAGCACGAATCCACCAATCACAAATGCGACTATTATTTTTGCTTGACCAATATCAACCTTTTCGAGGTAATCGAATCGGCAAAACACGCGGAGGTGTCTTTTGTAACAAAAGCAATCCCTCAGTTACTTCGTCTGCGCCGGTTAAGTAGTTCTAAAAACGAAGAAATTGAAACAGAATTTATAGTTCCTGTCAGTCCTCAAGCACCAATTAGAGCTTAATAATCTCATAAGAGATTTGAGTTTGCCCAAAGAAAAAGCTGAAGTGTTAAGTTCAAGACTGAAACGATGGAATATGCTTGAGATGTGTAATATGAACGTCACAGTTTATGTTGTGACTTAGTGTACTGTAATGACATTGAGGGCTTGGTCGTAAAATTGGGTTATGAAAGTTGGTCACAGGAAGGGAGACTCTTCATTGATTCTAAACGCTGTACTAGTTTATAACAGAAATACATTTCCACCACTACCTTCAGCTTAAGGAGCTCATTTGAAAGAAGCATAAGACATTATAAAACTAGTGTTAATAAAGATTGAATACAGCAAACTTCATTGGTTAATATATGTAGATTTGAAGGTTGTTGCTTTGGTTTTTAGACTAACTGGCTAGACGAAATACTGTTGCATTATGTTCAAAGAAATGTTCAAAATTACCATTTAGTTTACTCGGAAAACCACATTTACACATTGAATTAAGGCTAATCAAAAATTTTGTGGAAGCCTTGGTCAAAGAATGAACTGGTTTCAAATTCTTAAAACAAAAATTTCCTTCTTTGAGTGACGTTAAAATAAAGGAAGATGCATTTGGAAGAAAGAAAAGATGGATAGCGTGACGAGCGTGGACAGCGCTTTCATCATGATATCGGCACATTTGAAGTGATGAAACGGTGTAAGATATAATATTGTTGCTTATGGAAAATTGAACTAATCGATATTTCCATTGCTTTGTTCTTTGTACCTAGTAGTGTCACTATTCTAAAAGATCCATTATCCTCGATTTTGTAAGCAATGTTGCTATATTTATGGGTGATGCCAAACTTTTTTGGCTGAGTATATAACGTTGCCAAACAGTTCAAAGATATGGAGAAATCAGATAAAATTCATCCTAAAACAACATACTACACAATTTTATTTACTTTTTACTTAGTCAAGTATTCTTTAGTTATAAACTATTTTCCAAATTCTTTCTACTATAAAAATTAGCAATATTAAGTACAATTAATATAAAAATTGTTTTATGTATAATGGTGATAGGTCTGATTGCGCTGAAAGCCCTAATGGCGGTCTCACCTCTCTAGAAAATGCTAAATCGAGATAAATTTAATTACGGCCGATAGTTCGAAATGCTGTTAAAAGATAAATACCGCTTTTATTAAATGTTATCTTATGGAAGGCAAAGAACATTCGCGGAGTGTGTTTTATTCAATTATGGTGATTGTAGTTACTTAGCGCACATACTCTACAAAACATGAAATCGAAGATTATCAACCGATATTAGGATGTGAAAAGCACGTAAACAAAAATAGGAAAAACAGTATTACTATTTAAAGCTACTTTTTGTGAATAAGTCGGAAATTCTGAAGGAAAGTTGTTACACAAATAAGGAATATTTTCATGCTTTCCAATATTTTTTCCAATAATTGTGGGTGGTGAGGCGATGAGCGAGACTGGTGGTATTCTGGTAGCATTCTACACCACACTAGAATCAATCACTCTGCGTGTCAATGTTTAAGTCTTCCACCCTCATCATTTTACCTCTGTAACCCCAATATTTCCATAAAAAATAGCACACCATTCTAAAACAATTAAGGACTTCATTTTAGGTCGAATACTACCAGAACTATCATTTTCTCACCCTAATCACAAAACGAAAGCCGTTATAGAGCAACACTTTGCTTAAAAAGTACAGATCACTTCTTTTTAAGGTCAAAACATTACAGCACAGTGAAGAAAACTATTTTCCTATGATCCTGGAGCTCTTACTTTACAGACATGTCTTCGTAGTGGCAATACATTTAAATAATCTCTCCTAGATTTTATTGAAATGCTGAAAGTAATCCACCGAAGTTTGAAAAAGTTTCTTGGATTTATAAAAATTACGGTTAGCCTGTGATTCCAGTTGATTTAAAAATAGTAGATATATTTCTACATTTTTTTTGGGAACGTGGCAATGGAACACCAAAGTGGACTAACTTTGATATATTTTCCGAGCTTTCGAATACTTATGTATTCATCGTCAGGGACTGAAATTTTACTGTATGCAAATAAGTCTTCCGCGGAGATTAAGGACAAAAGCAACCAGCCTCGTGATATATGGGACACTGGGTGTCAACTGAGTGAAGCATGGAAAGTGTTGAAGTCTTTACTACATCAGCTGAATCTACTACAGGGATATTATGATAAATTTGGAAACTCTAAATTCAGTTTTAAAATCCTTTTCGATCTAATTAGAAGTATTGAAAATACATTTAAAATTAGGTTAAATTTATTAAATGGAGTGTGGGTTACTGCAAGTAAAACAAGATGGTAACAGTTACCACCAAAGAAGACAATGAATTTCTTCGTGTTGTGGTCAGTAGCTGAAAATCCGAACACCAGAAGTACCAGAAAGAATGCCAGACGTACAAGTCAATCCAGAGTTTCTAGGATTTTTATAGATCATGAAAATACAATACGTATCATAATTGGCTACATGAGTATTTATACGGAGAATTCTTTTAACATAGTATAGATTGATTCAATCGCAGAGACAGACAAATGATCATGGTTATTTCATTATACGAGGGCTGCTACTTAAATTTTGAGATGGACAAATAAAAACAAATAATTGTAGTAGCATTTTTCCCATGGAGGTACCTCCAAAACATGATTTGAACGCATCAACCGATTCTTCGGGTGTAGATCTGCGAGAATAAGAAGAAATTATTGGGTGCCAAACAAGGAATGTACGAAGGATGACCCATCGATTCGATGATTTGATTGTTCAAAAATTTTTTTGTTTCAACTGATGTGTGAGAGCTCGCATTATCGTGGTGAAGAATGATTCGTCTTCTGCGATTGCTTTTCCTAATTTTTTCAAACACTTCTGACAAAAAAATGATAGTTAACCATTCAGAATTGACCATTCCACGATACTCTAATGGGACGATGGCGACATGTCCAGTTATTCCAAAAAAACAGGTGACCATTTGCTTTGAAGTGCTTCATGCACGGACAATTTCTGTCGGAATTGGTTCGTCACGAAAGACGTTGTTTAGTTTCTGAATCATATGCTTAGATCCATGGTTCGTCGCCTGCTACGATCTCTTTTGAAGCACTATGATTAATTTATTTTTACACTAATCAACAGAAACTGTTTTTTTGAGCGATTATCAAATTATGAGGTATCCAACGCGAACTATTCTTTTTGACAGCCAAATTTGCAATATCAATTTACGTGTAACATCGATGTTTCCTGGCAAAAAGCTGATACTGGGCAACGTTCACGAAATTCATTCTGTAGCGAAGTGCGAGCACAATTGAATTCGATAAACCAGCGGGTCGAGATAGTGCTACATCTCCAAAAGTCGAGGGGAGTTGATCGGCACATTGTTGTTGCTTTAAACCACGTCAAAATGTTAAATTTTATGATGGCAATGACAGATTTGACATATTCACACCAGTGTTACCATATCTGAAAACTTGAGTAGCAATCCACGTATACTTTGTTTTTTTTTCGTATAGATTTGAATAGCAGAGGTGCCGTAGAAATTTGGCTCGGGATGCTGGTGGTGCTAGAACCGGCACTGTTCCTGGTCCTGGTTGTTGTTTTCCTTGTTATATATTTTTGTGATGAAAACATACGAATAATCATATAATCTAAATTCAATAGATATTTGGCAATTGATTATAAGTAAAATTGTTCATTTTTAAAAACTAATTAAATTTTAACGTTATAATTGAGGTTAAGTTAACTTTAGTGAAACATTCGCCCATATCGATCAATGTTAATAACCAGAATGATTCAACGGCCATTAATGATCATTTAGGAGATTAAGCAGTAAGTAATAGGTCCCTGTATCTACGAGACATATCTTCCTATTTATGTGAGTTTCACTTCACTTCGAGACTCTTCTCCAATTTCACAGAGGAAATATAAATCGTGAGTTACGTCAATTATACTACATAAATGAGTTGCTATCCTCGTCTCTCTTCATAATTTAAATCCGCCACATTTTTATTTTATTTTTTGGATAGTTAGTGTCAATAAAAGGAAAATATAGAATACACACGCATGTTCAAGGACGACTTTTATGTGTCATATATTTCGAAAAATTTATATTGTTGTTAATAATAGGATTTAGTATTTATGATTAATCTATAATCAACGCAAATACTTAGTTTAGTTTAGTTTTGTTGATAAATCGTTTGGATTCTTGATACCTTTATCTCAAATTATTTAGGTATTGTTTATCATCGCCAGCTTTTTTGTTCCGATGTATGTAAATAATTTCTAAAAATTATCTTTTCTTTGAATTATCACCATTATAAGAATTCTCTAATTTTCGTAATTGAATATGATATTTCATAGTTTGTTCATGCATGCTTTATTTTTATATCGTATTGATGACATTTTAATCTATTTTCTAAATGGTGAGATGTCTGTCCTTTCTAATTAGGGAATAGATTAAAAGTTCATAAATACATTAAAAAAATTGGAACTACATCAACAAACGATGAAATATTAATGAAATAAACGTAAATTTAATTATAAAGATTTGATAACGCATGTACAACTTTAAAAGCCAGAGCGAAGAAAGTAAAAAGTGATTAACTTTCTTTAGAAAATTCGTGTGGAAAAAGACTAGTACGATATAAAACAGTTTTAACACTAGCACAGGAAGATATATTAGTGCAATAGTTATTTATATGCCAGGGACTGAAAGTGGTACTTTTTACAACAAAGTAATGTTTCAGCCGCGGCGTACACAACATTTTTTAGACGACGCATAAGATCCAAAACTTTTTCAATTACCAATTGCCAATGGAAGCACGACTTTTTGACTTCACACTAGATGATCTTTAAAATTTCACATTTGAACTCGCTCACTGCAATGGATTATCTAATTAGTTTAATAATCAGAAAAAGAGAGCTGGTAAGCCTGGGCCTTATGCTTTCTTGAAACGGCATAAAAATCTAATCACAAAAGACGGACGAAAACAACACTTTATAATGTAGAGCTCAAGGAGGCTCTTGAGAAAGCCAAAAATAAAAAACAGCCAAAATCAAATATGAACGTAGATAAGGACAATAATATCGAATGAATTAAAAAACGAACAGATTTAAGAATTCAGCTGGAAGGAGTAGTTCTGAAGAAGAATGCGACCTGCATATATTGCCAAGAACTGTATTTAAATTTCAAATCAGAGAAAGGATGGATATGCTGCCAGTATTGTAACGGTTAGGCCCACGAATCATCAGCAGACATAAGACGCTCTCGAAAATTCATAAATGGAAAAAAGACTATCTGAAAGGAAGTTGTAAGAGTATGAAGTAAAACTTGCTATTCACAACATGGACATGAATCCAAAGACACTAAACAATAACCTTTGAGGTTCTACACCGGAAAACATGATAGAAATAATTGCAAAAATACATCTTATTCTAAGATCCAAATTCGTTCCAAAATAATTCAACTTAAAGACATCAGCTAACTTCAAATTCATCAACAGTAATGGTGATATCCCTCCAACATTTTATATTAACCTAATTTTCTATTCTCAACCTTTCGTTCGATTCCTTCTTTCTTGTCAAGTTGATCTCTAAAACAAGTAAACAAAATAACAGCAACGTACCTACGCTCCTGAAAGACAAGTTCCGAGTCATGGACGGCTAATTCCATCAATTACCGACAGATGGTCTCATTACTTTCAGACAGTGCAGTATTGTTTCGAAATTTATTGGCCACTTTCATAATTAGAACTTTAAATATTGGACGGCCGATATACCATAAATTAGAAGGGTCGTGGGAGGTATACACACAAAAAAATACGTACACGAATATATGCTACACTGAAAAAAAATAGGGACTCTAAATAATGGAATAATAGGTTGATGAACCGTACTAATGTCCCCTTAGTAAGTTTCGAGGTTATGTTAGTTGTTTTTGATGCGAAAAATCTGTATATCATTCATTAGTTATAATAGTTTTTAAATTTTGCTTTTTGTTGTTCTTATTATAAACGCTATATTATTGTACGAGGGCAGTTTGGCAGGAATCTATTTCCACCTAATTTGGTAAAAAAAAGTAATGGAAAGGAGAATTGTGTTCTACAAATATAGCTGCTTTTCATTATGGAATAATACTTTTTTTTCCAATAAATGCGTCATTTTTTTATAATTTCAGTATCAAAACGTAAAGGTAAATCAGCTAGTTATCGTTTTCTCTTTATTCCAATCATCAATAAAGGCGAAATATAACTGTTGCACTAGTCGAAATGGAATCACGTTCTTCAGTTGAAAGTAATTGTTTTAACTGTATTTTTGTTTCTGTGGTATACTAATACTAGAAAATCGATTGGAAATATCCAAAATTTGATACATCGAGCTTTTGATTATCATTGAGAAACCGCGGAACTTACATAACACATAATTTTTTCTTATGAAAAATATTACATATATGGGCTCGTTTTGATTTCTATTCGAGGTTTGTTGCTTGTCCTAGATGTCGCTTCTTATTTAGTAAACTGTTATATAAATTCTCCAAAAATTGTAAAGAATTTAGAGAAAATTTTGAAAAACTATTTTATATTTTATACAAAATATAAGCCTGAATAGGGAATTACTTGGAGAAATAAGTGAATAGGGGGTTAGAGATGAAATTTTATGACGCGTATCAAATACTATGTTACATTTCCAGAGATTATTAAAAATCACACAGGATAGTGGAAATATGTTTTTTGAATGACTCCGAATTATAACTATCATAGTTGTGATTCCAACACGCCAAAAGCTACCTTTCGGGTATGCATACTTTCCATTAATCAAAAGCTACATCACTCAAACGGTTTGGTAATTTCTCAACAAAAATTTTATGTGGGATTTAGGTTATCACTACTTCCTTACCAGCAGGTGCTACCCCTAGGACATTCAGGAAGGAAGATAAAAGAATATGTAAAAATTATAGAAGATACCACTTTTGTTGAAGGTGGTATATTGAGTTTTGAATGAATTCATTTCGGTGACTATCATGAGTACATGAATGCTGATGTTTTTAAATAATGATTCGAATAGATGATAATATGAATAATACATTTTGATTGAAATTTTTAATGTAAAGTACCAAATAACAAAATATCTTGCCGTATTCAGCAGAGCTCTATTGTCAGAATAAACCAGTAAAATTCTCTTTTTTTGTTATCGTTAGAAAGAGTTCTTTTTTTAAATTCTCTCCTTCAAGTAAGAATAGATAAAATATACTTCATTAGGTTAGATCTCACATAGATTTATTCATATACAAAGACAAGGATTTTGCTAAACATTTTTGTTGTAGTTACAGTAAATGACAGCCCTGAACGTTCATCATCATCTATGTTATGTAGCCAGTTTTGAAAGTAGAGAGCCATTTGTAAATCATACCATGAGCCGAATCAGACGATGTTCTTCGGTTTCTTCAAAACTTTTTCCACAACAAAAATAATGTTTAATTAATGCTAAGCATTATTTTTTTCCAAAATATGAAAATAGTTTTGTTTATATGAGTATTAAAACTAATCTATTTGTCAAATTAACATCTGAAAACCCACCCTCTTGATTTATGACGGGTTATTGTTATGCACTCTGTTTTGGTCAATGAATATGTCTATTTAATGAAATTAATTTAGGTCCCAATTCAATCATAGACAAATAATACAACCATAACGTTTAATTTTCAATACAAAATGTTCATATTCCAAAAAAATTCACTGAACGATTTTAAAGAAGTTTTTTCAATATTCGGTTGACCTTTAACCCACAATCCCCTTTCTACATTTTCAATAAATGCGCCCGTATCTATAAAGTAGTAAAGCAAATAGCAGACAAACAAAATTTTATCTATTACTACAGAATGCACCCAAATTGTCGATCGTATAAGGATTTATATGCAGCTTTTTGATTTATGTACCGATATTGTTGGACGTCTTTTGGCAGAAAAAGGGCTACAATGGATGGACATACATCATGCGCCACTCAGATTCACTATACTAGAGCGCGATAGGCCAGTCCAGTAAAATATTATAGAAATAATAAATATGTCCAGCTAAAAAACTACTAACCTTCAATTATTAAAGATTATGGAATGAAGAAAAAATAGTGTACGTTCTACGGGAGAAAAGTAGACGAAGTTCGCCATTGAAATAGACAAAAATATTCTACTTTTCTTTCTAGTAGCCTATAATACAATTTTTTCCCATCAACGCGTTTTGACAGTGTTTTGAAGGATGTAAGTAACAATTACCAAGAAGATATCGATTGCTTTTGACAATAGGCAAGTCAAAATTGTCACACTTGTTAGGGTTGTTAGTCTCATTTACTTAAAAAACACCTTATATTCATCAAATTTCAACTAAACTCATACAAAATACCTTTAATTTTTTATTCAATTAACAACGTCAAACTATCAATGATTTATAAATGTTGAGTAATAAGTAATTGGTCGAAGTTTAAGATTCTTGGAAATATCTATGTTTTCGTTTATAAAAAGGATGGACTTCTGCATGGAATAATCACATAATAACCTTGATGAAGACTTTAATACAGCAGATTTTTCCTGAAAGTTCGCCATAAGCACCAAAAGTATAGTATTATATTAACACAAATCCAAGAATAAATTCTGCGGAAAGAAGAAAAAATCTTAGATAATTCACAAATTGTAAGTATCCTTACTAGTCTCAAACATTATCGTCAGTCCTCGCTATCGTTGCAAAGTATTTCTCGACTTACATCCTTTATAGTATAAATAACTCTTCCGGGAAATCACCCAAATCCACACAAACGAGCGAAGTGCAAAATCATGTTAATAACTGGTTTTGTATTAATCTCTGTGTAGAATTATGTTGTGTAAGTTTTGCCACTAAAATGTAAGGACATTGTTTAAAAATTTCGTTGTTAGAACTCAGATGATATATGAAATATTTTATCAAGAAATCAGACTTCAATTTATTTCAGATTTCACAACTTTTTTTATACACAGATTTAAGTCAATAGAAATACTAATTCAATTCAATGATGATTGTGTTTGAGTACTTATATTAAGCAAACTAATACACTAAAACAGCGACTGGCCTATCAGTATTTTATTTGGCATAGTTGTCGGCACATAAATATATCGGAGCGATTGCGAAAAATCGACAACTGTAAAAATGTCACTGTTAATTTGCTCATGCGAAACGTACCAGATGCCTCTCTTTCTTCATATTGGATTTTTACTAGGGTTATATATTATAGTTACTCGTTACAATGATAAAAAGCGCGTTTTGTATTTAATGAAATATTTGACGAACTTATTGATACATCACTCACAATACACACATGTTTTCGTAATTATTTAATACTGACAAAAAAGAAATAATGAATGTCGAAAACACAAGCTAATGGTAAAGTTTCAAGTAATTTGCTAGTTAGTAGTGGTGAACCACAGGGTTCAGTTTTGGGTCCAATTCTTCGTTTGATATCCATTAGTGTTGTCACAAACGACTGAACGAATTAATGGTAAATTCACTTTATTCGCGGAAGACACCACTGTAACATGGAGTGGTCCAGATATACAAACTTCACATTCTACCGCGGGCAAAGATGTTATTACTATTCTGGTCCTCGTCTGACACGAACGGTCTCTGTTTAAACACTTAGTTTTATCCTACAAATAAGCTTTACAACCTCTTAAACTCAACAATGCCATTAAATCTGTATCTAAACAGCTTGATTCTCGTACTGCTTTAACAACTTACTACTCGTTGTTCGAATCGCATCTTCGCTATGGTTAGATTTGGTTAGGTCTCGGAGTCTTTGCAGTTGCTTGCACATTTTCGAATCTATCATCAAATTACAATTATGGTGTACGTAGTAGAACGCATTGCGAATTCTATTTTAAAAAATACAAAGGGTTCGGGTCCCATGAAAGGCTTGTCTGCGCCTGTTTTAGCGAGGGCTAGGTTCGCTTAATTTTTATGGGTAAGAAATGGTGCTTAGAGATCTAATGGCTCCTTGACTGAGCTGAACAAATTTTTCAATTGCATAGATCTCTGCTTGAAAAATTATTGGTCCGCTACCCAGGCTTTCAGAGTGTTTGGTTCTGGATCCATATACTCCTGGTCCAGTTCCATCTGCTGTTTTAGATCCGTCAATATACCATTTAATAGAATTTCTTGCATGGTGTTATATTCCCACTTATTTCTTCAGTTAAGATTGAGGTGAAGTTTTTCTTAAAGCTAAACTTCACCTCCAATTCACGTCTTGAGGCATGCCCCAGGGCTGGTCATTATTTAACAAACGTGATATTTTCTATGCCACGCTTTCCAGTATTATTTTAAAATCAATTCTAATGCAGCTGTTGGGCAATATTTCATGTCCCCAGCTGCACATCAGTTAGCCAGTCTTTATACCTTTGAGAGATTGTTCCTCGTGGTGCTCAAACTAGTTCTAGTACCCCAAACTACTGCCCCGTATGTGATATTGATCTCACAATTACCATGTATATCTAGCTCAGAATCTTTGCGTTGCAACCCCAATTCCTTCCTGTAAAGTTTCATGCATACCATCAAGGTTTTGTGTCTTTGGTGAGATCCATTCATAGCTACTCTTCTAGAAGAGAAAATTTCAACATTTACTTAACAATATCCACTTCTGATCTGGTAAAAATTCTTCAGTGCCAAAAAATTATTCAAAAAGCTACCTTCAAATTTAAAAATGGCAAATTTATTTAATGAGTTCCGAAGATTGACAAAGGCATTTTTGCTTGAAATATCTTATTTTTCTGTGGCAGAATTCTACAATTTACCATAAACTCAACAGACTGGCATAATTCAATTTAGTATGAAGTAAGTAATTATATCTAATACAATAATTATTATTAATAATCCAAATCGTTATTTTATATTATCTAACATAAAATTGTGTTGCTTTGAACATAAAATTGTAAAATTTTCTAATGACAATGAAGCTTATCTCTCTCTCTCTCTTTCTCGCAATATTTGCGTCCAGATAATATAATTCTATAAAACGAAGGGGTCTGTCTTGGATTAGTTTTATACATACATTACTAACCAAATTCAAAAAATTGTATAATAAATTAGCTTATCTTCTAATGAATGGCTTATTGATGATATAAAAGGAAAAAAAATCGATACGTGTATATTACCTTATAGAGGGTTGGATAAAATGGGTGTACCACCTAATTTCTGGCTTAATTATAACTTTCTGTCTCAAATAAAATGTCTTGTATATAACTATTGATACATTTCTAGAGATATTTAAATGCAGCACTTAGTATTTATAATTTTATAATTTTAATAGTTATTTATAATGTGAGTGTTGAAAATGATTTTGTTTTATTTTGTGAGTTTAAGACCGTGACGATATAAAAAAGTCGATTATCTCTTGATATTCGAAATAAATGTTGGGTTGATGGTTGAAGAATGTCAAACAAAACCATTACCGAATAGAATATAAAGCTTCAAATCGAAAGAAGAATACCACGACTGATCTTTTCGATATTTGGTTGAAAAATTATTTACTTTCAAATATGAAATAGTGTTAATGATTTTTCTTTGTAGCTTTTGTTATCAATATACTTCCCATAACTTATTGAAAACTGACAGAATCTCGGCTTATATAATTTTAATTTAAACGTAAAATGGAAATTTACATTTTTATCTGTCGTCTTGTGTCGTAAGTTTCAAGTAAAGCACGCTCTATTATCGTTATCAGCAAATCTTTCGTCGTTTAATCTCCACTATTATTACTCTCTTCCATTGAAGGGAATCTGGTACAGATCTCGAGATTACGTTCTAATATTGTTTGGATTCCTTTCATTCGCAATTTTTTATATCATCTTTTCTTTTTCGCTCCACTAGATCTCAATATTCCGTCTGCCTGCATCTGTCCGAAATGTGTCATTCATATCAAATCAAGTTATCCATCTCTTAGTTCGGTCTGTCGCAGATTACAGGACTGGCTCCAGCCACTTTTTAATTATATCACATTTAAGCTTTACTTAAATGGTGACATCAACGTCACAAGAAGGAAGATATCAGATTTGACAGGACCTTGTCCGAACGAGATTTGTTTTAATGACGAAGAATAACAGATATTATACAAAGGTAGCTGATTAAAACAGAGGTCCAGGCAGCAATCAGGACGATTCTACGAGGATGGTCCCAACAAACAAAACACAAAAATTTTGGCAAAAAATATATTTATTTTTCAACGTAATCTTCGTTTAGCTTCATACACATATTCAATAAGTTCGATACCCTTTTTATAATAAAAATCGTCATGTTCCTCAAAATAGACTTTAACTGCAAACTTCATGTCTTCATTGTTGGAAAATATTTGACCACCGAGCCATTTTTGCAAGCCTGGAAGCAAAAAATAATCCGAGGGGGCTAAATCTAGTGAATGGGGAATTTTGGCCATTGAAATAACGGATTTGTGCGCTGGTTTATTGTCTTAAGAAAACAACACTTTCTCTTTAGCCAAATGGGTCCGTTTTTGCTTGATTTCATGGCTCAAACATTGCAACAAGTTCGCATAATACTCACCGTTGATAGTTTTTCCTTTTTCAAGATATTCAATGAAAATTATCCCCCGCGCATCCCGAAAAAAACAACACTATGACCTTGACTGCAGATTGAACAGCCTTTGCCTTCTTTAGAGCCTGTTTTTCCTCTTCAGTCCATTATTTTGATCGTCCTTTTTTTTTGAGCAGAATCGGTGTCTATTTAGCACACACCATTTCGAGTTCAGTCCTGGGTGAATAATTTCATACGCAACACGTTAGGTTGCGTATTCAATTATTGTTGTTGGGATGTCAATATAAGAACGAGTTGGATATCTTTGAAAAAAAACCGGAATTTTGATTTAAGAACCTCTTTATTATTTAGACTTGTCCATTATATTATACCCATCTCAGGGGGCCTTAGTTATACAGGGAATTTTAAAAAGTAGTTCAAGAATCGATTCAAACTTTCTAACATACACTGATTTCCCCAACAAAATTTCAATGGTTTGGTATCACCTTCATTAAAGAGTTCTACGAGTGTAATCTCTATTATTTTTAATAATTATTTCAGTAGGAACGGAGATTATGATGCTTCAGACCTTTTTATACCTGTTACACCCAACATTAAGTACTTTGAAGCATGCACAACTTTTTCTAAATTAATGATGTTTTAAAAAGTTTTATCTCTCATGTCTCTATTATTCTAGTTCTACAAAATGCGATCATATCTCAAAGAAGCCACTAGTCAATTTAAACAATAATATGCCAACTATCGAAATATCTGGCAATTCCAAAAGGGTCCTCATGTGGCACCCCGTCGGTTCGGTTTTCTAGTTCAAATGGCCTCAATAAACGGACTATTCAGCTCCGCAAAAGCTCCCACAACATTCTTTGCATAATGAGCAGTTGCCATATCTAGCTACAACAGAAAACTTCCTTCAGGATACGTTTTCTTAATGAAGTGTATTAACCTAAATGCAACATACTCTTTGTGTTAGCGGTTACTGAATTTCCAGAAGGACAAATGTGTGCTGACCAAGTGGATATCGACAACCATACCAACACTTTCGAGTCGAACTTTTTGTGTCTTCTGAATTTACTTCCTCATATTCCTGACAATAATAAGTCGTATTATTCACCATTTTAGTCCCGTCAGAAGTAAAATATGATTCGTCGTTAATAATGATTTCCAAACCTTTAACGGGCTAAAACTCGTTGTCACTAAGACTTCTAAGTTTTGTTTTTGATTACATTGTAAGAGAAGTGCATTCTAATATACATATCTCTTATTAACGCCGTTTATGCGAAATGAGTTAACATTTTTTTACATTTTTTGGACTACAAAAGGCAAACCTACTCCGCAAAAAACAAACACGGTTTCATCAGCCTGAAAAGTGATGACGGTCTTTTTTCATCGCTTTGATAAGGTGAAGAAAGGAACTGCATCAAGCAACGCACCTTCTGTCACTTCGCTTATCGCCTTGGTTAAGCTTCTTCACAAGTTGCACTGGGAGTTAATTGACAATTCACCATATCCATGAAAGTTTACTCTCAGCGATTGTTTTCTGTTGCCTAACCTTAAAATTTCCATAGCAGATTTTTCTGAAACGACGAGGTTATCAATTACGTAAACGCCTATTTTAAGAGGGATTGCAACGATTGAGCTAAGCGTATAGACTCAAGAAGAGACTGTATTTTAAAAAAAGGATGATTATTCGATAGGTAGGAAATTTTTCAGACAAACCTCGTAAACCACATGAGCGTGCGCCAACTCGTGATTTTAATACCCACCATAAAATTGTAACTACTCGTAAAATGTGCCAAGTCGTGATCGTGGTTGTCATGAAGATTGAACAACTCGTGACGGAAGATTATGCAGCTCGGGATTCTAATTAGGAAATGAACAACAAAAATAAAATATATATCTATAGTAATTATATTATTAGATAAATCATTGACCATTAAAAAATATTCTCCTTGCTCAGTTTTCAAACGATCTGTATTATCTATAAAATTGTGACTTAACCTAGACTAACCTAATTTAACATGATGGATTTTAAAAATTCTAGGTTTTAATTTGTGGATTGTGTTATGTACTTGGACTACCTTTTCGTTTACCTGAAATATCCCCGTCTTGAGTTGGAGTAACTTATCTTAATAGATTAAAAATCAAGTTCTAGCGCACTCAACCAGATAATAAAGATTTAATTTAAATTATTTCGTTAAACTTTTTAAATTTCGTTGAAGATACATTTTATTATTTAATACTAAAATTGAATAAATTTAACATAAATTGTTTGAGTGGAAGTGACTTTGTTTATAAGCAAATTCCTTAAAAAAACATTTTCGTGATAATATGTGTATATTACTTATGCAATATTTTGAGAACAATAGCATTGATTGACGAGAGTTTCACCTTTTCAGTCGAGTGATTTATACCTGACAAAATTTATGTAAGCATCATTGTGTATAGGACTGAAAAGAAAAGAAAAAATGAAACCGTAACAAAATCTGCTCGTAAGTAAGCAAATACATAACGGTTGCAACAACCAACAAAAACGATAATTCTTTGTTCTTTTCGTGTCAAAATTTCTTTTGCGGAAAGTGAATTATTAGCAATAAATCTCGATTTCGGTGTCAGTCATTGTTGATGCAGCGACGTTAATCCAGAACCATCTCCTGACAACAACAAAATATATGATCTATCAGTTTTAATGAATTGTGAGTATTCGATGTTGAATTTGCCAGTCTTTTTAATGATTCTCTCCCTTAATTTGGAATTATTTCATTGAAAATCGACAACAAAAAAATTCAGATGTAAATTCGGACGAATTAATTACCTGGCCTACGGTTTCATAAGTGTCATTTCAAATTCACTGGTAGATTTGTCCAAAAAGAGTTACAGGCTAGGTTAGGTTAGGTTTCAGTTGCTTGGTTTTAGGCCGTTTAAATAATTTAACACATACTTTACAATGTAAAGTTTTTAGTGTACATTTCTTTAATTATTTCAAAACTTTTCAAACTGTGTGGTATTTGTTTGAAATTGTACATTTTTTAAAATATAAGTTTACATATACCTACCAAAAGATATTTTTTTATAATATGTAATTCAATTATTTTATTCAAAATACCAAAATATTTCCAGCAAATTCCCGTCTTCTTAAAAAGGATTCCTTTCTATATTCGATTTTCTTTTGCTTAACATCTTCTGTAGTAGACGCAATGGAAACATATAAACAGACGAAGAAGAGAAGCAATCAATAAGAGAATTTTGGAAAATCTACAATATCATGAATTTTGTAAACCTAACCTTTCTTGGAATGAGACCAGTTTAGATGAGGTAAATTTGGAAGACGTCGAAGAAATAGTTTAAGAAACAGCATCTAGTCTTTCTAATGATGAGTTCAAGGAATTAACTGAGAAATAAAGAAGCAAAAATATTGATAGTAGTGATTTCAAAGAAGAGCAATAAGAAAGATTGTATTGTTAAAAAGGAGTTTGATTACTTCAACTGAAATTATGGTCAAATTAATGGAAAATGATCCACATTTTGACAGGAGTTCAAAAGTAAGACGGGATTTTATAGATGCTTTATCCAGACATACAGGTAAAGTCAATTCAGTGTTTCTAGTATCCTTGATCGAGTTGCAGAGAAAGGAGCCTTTGTCAAATTTTTATTATTCACAGATAAATCTACTCTTCACAATAATGGTCATGTGAATAGTCATAGCTTTCACTTGCTATGATCACATAGTAGTTCTCCATTTCTTTAATGGTAACTAATCGAAAATTACTGGAAACGTTGTTTTGTATCTAGCATATTCTTTTCAATATCAGAGCAAACACTTGACATGAGCTAGATAGCGCACCGGCGCATTCTCAGTCAACTGTGAGAAATTCTAAATAGAAAATTTTCGAACACATGAAAAGTAGGGAGAGGGCCATGCATTTGGTCACCTAGATCCCCAGATTTGACTTTGGTGGATTTATACTTAAGGTTAAAAGTCAAAAGATAAACTACTTTGCGTAAATTATAGAGGAATTGCATTTTTAGATACCTGTTATAAAGTGCTAACGAAAATAATAAAGAACAGACTGGAAGAATATGCCAAGAAAATACTAGGGGAATATCATGCAGGCTTTAGGTCAACAACGAACCAGATTTTCTCTCTAAAAGAATTACAAACCACCTGCTATGAATACAAGACCACTTTATTTCTTGTTTATAGATTTTAAGCAGGCATATGACAGAATAAATAGGAACAACGTGTACGTAGCACTAAGCAAATTAGGCGTACCGGCAAAAATAATCAGATTACATGACAGAATAAATAGGAACAACGTGTACGTAGCACTAAGCAAATTAGGCGTACCGGCAAAAATAATCAGATTACATAGACTAACTTTAGATAAAACAAAAAATGAAGTGATATGGAAAGGGTATAAGTCTGAAGAATTTTATGTCAATAGAGAGCTCCGACAAGGTGACCCGCTGTCCACTTCATTATTTAATAAGGTTTTAAAAGTAATTATCCAAAATTCTAAATTAAAAAGCGATGGGACAATCTTCAATAACGAATGCCTATGTCTAGCTTTCGCCGATAATGTAGCGTTGATAGCAAAATCCAAGAAGCACTTAAAAAAACCGTAATAAAATTGGAAGAGGAAGCCAAAAGTTTTGGACTAGAAATACATCAAGAAAAGACAAAATATATGATCATGGAAGATACACAGAGAGAAACAGAAGATTACTTGCCCTTAAGGACAACCAGACACAAAGAGTACAATTTTGGAAGAGTTTCCAACTTTTTGTATAATAATAGTAATAATAGAAAACAAGGCAATAGAAGAATTAGAACTGAAAGCCAGAATAACTAAAGGAACACCAAAATTCGGAAGTATTAGATCATTGGTGAAGTCAAAATACGTGCCAAGAAAAACAAAAATGAGAATATAAAAACGGTAGTAAGACCCACCGCAAAATATGTATGTGAGACATGGATATTAAAAATGGCAGATGAAGCCATGTTGGAAAGATGGAAGAGGAAGATACTAAGAGGAGGAGTACACACAGAGAAGAAGTAAAGAATTGGAGGAATTTTATGGAGAAGATATACAGTCGAACTCCAATAATTCGAACTGCAAGGGACCATAGCAAAAGTTCGAATTATCGAGGTGTTCGAATTATCAGAGTTGTGCACATTTACATACATATATGTATGCATTTCGATGCATCTTTCCATTTTATAAATAAATAAATATGTTATGGGTACATAACATGTTTATTTATTTATTTATTTATTTAAAATAATAATTTGTATACGTTTGAAGAATTTTTGGTCCTAAAAAGGACCGATTATTTATCTTAAAATAAAAAAAAAATACATATATTTATTTTTTTGTAAAGAAATCAGCTATGCTAGATTGCTTCATGCTGACGATTTTTTCCTTTGAAGCAAATCGAGTGATTCGACAAAATATCGTCGTCTTACCTAGAATCTGAAGATTCGAATTTTTCAATTTTTTTCAACACTAACAGTTCGAATTTTTTAATACCTTTGTACATACATAATTTATACAAGAAAAATTCGAATTTTTCAATTATTCGAACATCAAAAATTCGAACTTTTCAATTATTTAAACGCCAAAAATTCGAATTTTTCGGTAATTAACACAGAAAATACGAATTTTTTGATAATTCGAACTTCAAAAGTTCGAATTATCGAGGTTTTTTTACATGTGTTAGTAATAGGAATGTCAAGGGACCAACGCAAAAGTTCGAATTAACGAGGAATTCGAATTATCGGTGTTCGAATTATCGGAATTCGACTGTAATAAATTCGTTTATTAAGGAACAGAGAGTGAGATGGTTGGGACATGTTAAGAGAAAAAGAGAAAGGGGCGACCAAGAAAGAGATGGTTTGACTGTGTAATGGAGAACCTAAAAAATAATAATGTTCAAAATTGGAGAGAAAAAGCTGTAAACAGGAAGGAATCGAGAAATATTGTGTGGAAAATGCAAAATAGAAGACTTTGATATATAATATATAAGACTATGTAATATTGCCATTTTTACCTTAGGCCTACATGGCCTGTAGAGCATATTGATAAATAAGAGTCATTTGAGTTAGAGTAATGTTCTGTATTATAGAAAATGTTGATCAATTCAATTTGTTAATCTATCAAAATAAGCGCCACCATTCTAGAAGCAGTACAAGTTCTTTTCAATCTCTATATAACTGCGAGTTTTCAGTAATTAAACAGGGATTGTGTAAACATGGTTCATTTCAAACTGTATTCAATTTGAAGCAGACATATAACTAGTGAGTTTGTTAATTATGTCATTTACTGAATTACTGACTGTCGTGTTTTCAAAACTTAAAGCACTTCTAGAAAACATACAACATACAATATATTGATAGAAAAAGTTACAAAGTCCATCGACTCCGTATTTAAATAATCAAGAAAATCCATTTACCCTCGGTATTTAAAGACTATAACTTAAGTAAATGATAATAACAGACAGTATTGATGTAAATGTATTAAGCAGTGTGTTCAGTTCTCATTTTGTATAGGCCGTCACTAAAATCCAAAAGTTGTGAAAAAATAACAAACTATAACCTCTACTTAATTGGATTTTTTTTATTCAGCTTATTTACCGTGAAACCATTCCTGGTCCAATATTTGTCGAATCTAAAGTTTGGTGGACGCGCCACATATTCCTCGGAAAATCTGCATAATTTTTTTGAACTATTTTCTGAAAAGTCCTTTTATTGTTTACGGAAAATAAGAGATTTCAAGATAATAGTATATAGAACAGCCGGAGATAGTAAAAGAACAATTTTATGTTATAGTGAAGGCAATAAAATAGTAACACGTGAACTAAACGGTTAAGTGAATAGTAAATGAATGACGCTTTGTGATTAAATAGAGAACATTTCAACATATTTCACCTCCGGAACTTCCACGACTTTATATACGATATGAAATGATTTTTACTTCATTCTTAATTGATGCTATGGAGTACTGTGCATTATTGTCATTTGTACTATGTCGTACTGTAACTAGTTTCACTTCATGTTACGAAATTTGTCGGCATCAAGGTCGCGCTGCTGCTTCATTATTAAAATGTCCGTATCCGACTAAAAATTTCATCTAAATCTCATTTCGGATTAACATACGACCTCTTTCGCTTTTGCATTAATTATGTATCTACTGTATTGACATGGATTTTTTCAAATTTCAAATTTATTACCGCCATATCTATAAATCTCTGGAAAGAAATCGTATAATCAACTACAAATTAATCATTGGATAGCGTGACGGAGCGTTTTGTTTTGCTTTGGAAAGTTTCGGATTGATTTGACTAAGAATTTAACGGTCGTGCAAGAGCTGGCACATTTTTTTTATTAGGAATTATTGCTAGGCCAATAGGAATTCACGACAAGCATTTATAAATAATTAAATTTTATTGCAAATTCAGTCAATATTAACGAAATATTTGTTTTCTTGTCAGTAAATTTGAGCTTTGTAGTTATAAATTGATGATTAATTTTTTTACGGCACATTCAATCTACAGGGTGTTTCTATATTCGACCGACAACGCTCTACCACAGAGAGATCCCAATAAATGATTCATTTTGATATAGGAATACGAACCCTTACGGGGCCTAGTTACTGAAATATAGGGTGTTCAAATTTTTAAATCAATATGAAAAATTTGCCATAAATCAAGAACGCCTTCAATTTTTTTTTCAAATTTGGTGACCAATTTGCTCATTAATAAAATGATATTTTGACATAAACTTTGAAAAATTTAACCAGTGGCGCGCTGTTAGGGTTAGTTGTCACTTTTTTCCTCCTATATTTTACGCCACTATATTTTTATTTAAAAACATAATAACCTTATATGGAGCTAAAATGAACGGTGTAGTGGAGAAATTTGCTTCTAAACAAAAGTCTGCAAACACGTAGGTAGTTTAGAAATTATATAATTATTGAAAAGTTCAAAACAAATAAAAATTATTCATAAGCTCAATTATTCGAACTGTTGGCCGCTTGCTTATTTCAATATACTTACACCGTTTCGTCATTGAAAAACTTTGAGAATAAATCTGGATAAGGGTAAGCTTAAGCTTTAGCATTTACTCCTTTATTTGAGCAGCGAATAACCAGTGGTCACTGGGGGCCAGATCTGGACTATAGGGTGGATGATAAAGCAATTCGAAATGTAATTCGTTCAATTAAACCATCAAAATGAATCGGAGCATTGTCTTAGTGAAACAGTGGTTTTTTCTTCGACATATGAAGCCACTTTTCTTTGATTTTTTCATTCAAACGATCCAACAACTCTAAGTAGTATTCGCTATTGTTTGTATCTTCCTTTTGAAATTGGTGAGTGAAGTGATGGATCTGCGCAAAAAATATGATTTGTTACTTGTAAACATGGCCAGACACTGCTCGGGAAAACTACTTTGAAAAAAGTTTTCTCATATTCAAATTTTCATGCATAATTGCTTAAGCCCAGCAAACCAATAACGAATGGTTTTTTTCGATGGTCCAGAGTCTGGATAACATTTTTGAAGTAATTGCTGAGCATTTACAATATTCTCTCATCATGCTTTGAAACCATTGTTTTGAATATAATAAAAGTAATGGCTGTCACTTTATTCTGACTAAGCGAAATGTCATGAAATTTCACACATGATCTTTTGAGAGCTGGTACTTCATAAATGTCATATGCATTTGACAATGGCAGCGTCATCTGTGTGTAAGTCACACGACTTATTGAGTTATAAAAGTCCTAATTCTAGCCTAAATTTGTATTGGTACGTAAGTATGATAAAAATTCGAAAAACTAATTATTTATTATAAATATATGACAAAAATCATGAAAAAACAAGTTGATCTACACCAATACTAAAATAACTTCCGAGGCAACTAATATCTTGTTTATTTGTATAAAAACTTCTAGTGAAATGAGAGTCTCTTATAATATTGTATGTCGGATTTTGTTTCATTTTTTTTATTACCTATAATAATATAGATGAAGATTTACATCAGCACTGTAAACATATACTTTTAGTTCTTTAGAAAATACTCAACAACGATCTTTTCAGATATCACAAATAAGTACAGTCACACATTTTATAAAACTTCTGCAAAAAGAAATTATAGAAGGAAACTTAAAAAATTTAAAAATGCCCGTTAATTTAGGCACAAAAAAAACAGTTACTAGAGAGTTTTAGGTATATTTATTAATTTCAATTCCTTCGAGTAACAAACTGAATCAAAACACTTTTTATTTTTCATCAATTTACAAATTTACAAATTATGGGTACACTTGGTGAAATGAGGAACCCTTCATCTGATAAATATCTTGTTATAGTCATACCTAAATACCACGAGTATTAATTATTATCCCGAAATCCATTTCTATATATGATCTACGTATAACGACATCACAAATCAAGGAACACACACGAGACAACCAAATCAGACATCGAACGTAACGTATGTCTTGAATAATGTAGTGTCGTGCACCAACGACGGCAAGTTAAGCCTCCAGGATGTGCACACGTCACGCCATCACTCACTCGAATGACAGACAGGACAGACCTACACGGGATCGTAAATCAGTCGCACCTGAGACAGTGTACAAGGGTCCACTGTCCCGGTAATAGAGACATATGCAGCATAATTGTATCCTAATTACCATATGCTCGCTACATCGTCGATGGACCAGGACGATTGCTTCATGTCAAATACAAAAAAGAGTAATACGTTGTTTAATTAACATAATATTTTTTTAAACATGCATTAACCTAATAATAGTGTGATTGTTGTGAGTAACAAAACTACTGGATTGAAATATCGGATTAAAAGTTACTTGGATAGAATGTGTCTTTATCAAACTTTCCTTGGATCAGAGCGCAGAATTCAAAACGAATATCGTATTTCATTGGTAGTAACGTGTGTACAATTTGCGGTTTGTATGCATGATATTTATTACCTTTCAAAATATTTGCCACTGTATCTTTACTTACTGAAGTAGTTTGGATTGCAAGACCCATTTTTCTTAATGACATTTTTGAGTCTTCTACCACAGAAAACATCAAACAAATTCAACCCGTTTTCGGCGTTTATTCTTGAATTTATTTTCTATACTTCCACTAGCGTTAAATTTATTTAAAATTTTTGTAACTGTTGAATGCCTAATGTTTCTATTATTAAAAATATTTGCGGCTTTTCTATATATTTTATGATTGTCTCCAACAATTAACTCAAGTACTATACTGACATACTTCATGTCAGGACATCCTAGATTGCATTTTATCCAGCCAGAATAATTAATAGTAATTTGTAAAAAATCACGAAACCTGAATTTTGATAATAAATAGCTGTAATTGCATATTTGAATATAACTTCAAAACAACTTCACTCGATAACATTTTTCTGAATTGTAAAAAATAAAGATACTTTACTCCTGCACAAAATTCAATTTTTTTGACAAAACTCGTATACTGCTTCAAAAAATTGATATCTGATGGTTGCATTTTAACTTTTGGACCATGCAGATCAAGAGTAACTTTTTTTCATAAAACCACTAGTAAAAAAGTTTTCCATAAGGTTCCAGCTTAAGTAGACATATCAAAAGCCAACAAGCAACGAATAAATAACACGATCCTTAAAAGTATTATAACATATGGCAGCGAACTGTGGCAGATGAAATAATGGAAAAAAATGCTAATGACGACCAAAATGGAATTCAAGAGGAACAGGATAAGAAATGAGGGAATAAAGGAAATAATGGGCGTAAGACACACATTAATCGATGACGTCAAAACTCAACAACTAATTTGGTATGGTCATGTACAAAGAATTTCAGAAAATAACAAAACAAAGAGGAAGACCACGAAGAAGCAGCTGGAGAGAAGACCAGAAGAACAGAAGACCTATAGCAGGATAGTGATAGTTGGCGGTTACAGATCGGAAGACGTTGTTAACCCATATGTTTATATAAACATGTTACCTTTGGTCTCTGAAGACAGTAACTTTGTTATCGAAACGTGTATCAGAGAGTGTAATTGTGTCAGTGTGAAGGTAGCAGTAACTAGTGTATATGAAATAAATTCATATTTCCAGCAGTAAGTCAATACGAAATGTCATGAAAGGAAGGGTGAAAAATAGTTTCTAATTTAATTTATATTTAATACCGCACATGCAAGCCTTTTCAATAATACAAGTGAAATATCGCGTCAAAATCCAAGACAAATAAATTTTCAACTAATAATTTATTCAACGGTAGGGATGGGGCGCAATACTGGAAGCATTCGTTGGTCATAACTCGGTAGTTACCAGATCGTAATTCCTTATATTTCTTTTCGTTTCGTATACTTCACTTTATTCTCGTATGTGTTGTACAACTGTTGAGTAATAAAACACGTTTATAGTTTCGTATCGACCATTGAATCGCGTTATAATCTGTGTGAAAGTTATAGCTTTGTCCACCTGTTTGATCTCATGATATACCTCTATACAACTATTTGTTTGAAAACGTGTGTTTCTTCTTTTAATACAGGCGTATAGTTTGAAAATAAGAGTCAACCTAATAATGAGAAATAATGACATTTCCAAATCTTGTATCTGCCTGTTGAGATATTTACAAAAGAAGACAACAAAATCCGTTGTTTTTGTGACTTTTTGTTGCATATGACTTCAATAAGCTCGATGCCTAACCCATCTACAGGAAAATTCAAGGTCAAGTTAGATCAAGGTTTGTTATACTGTAACATGCCATTCGACTTGTTACGTTTTTCTTTAAACATTTTGAAATTCGTTGCTAAATCGTACTCTATCTATCTACACTTTAAAAGTGTTCAAATCAAAGTAAATTTAGTAAAATGTATGGTGATATTATTCTTTGTATATATACTAAATATTTTAGTCTTGATGAAGGTCAAATAAAAGATCAGTTTTATTTTGAGTTATTTCAACAATGACATTATCCTTTATATTCGCTGGTAAATCTTTTTTTATGTTGCTTTTCATATAGTTTTGACAAAATTTCAGTTATCTTTATTAATTTCCTTTTGTTTTAAGCTAATTTTTTATACTAGTTTCTGTGTAAATTGTGAACAGAACAAAACAAATAGAACAGATTCCTATTTGGTTATATTTCAGAAAAATATGAACTTCATTTGTGATAAACTCATTGTTACTCGAATTTGTTCTACGTACTCATTCCTTCTTTAGTAATTTCCATCTGTGCTACCGTTTCTTTCCTAATTTTATTTTTCCGCAGCTCTACAGCTGCCAGGTTGTACCACACAAAGGACTCAAACGGTACACCACCATTACATTAAATTCAATTCCAACAACTGGGAATACAGTTGATGGCTGCAACCAAGCTTTCCATACATAAGATCCAGTCTTTTCTTTAATATAAATTTGAGTTGTTTCTAATTTATAACAGCATTTATTCATTGTGTCCTCTTGGATACGCAGTTGATGCGAGTTTATTATTTTTTTGATAAATTTATTTGTTGCTAACTTTGTTTTATTGTTAACAGCAATAAATCGTGTCCGGGTATAATTTGTTTAATTTTTACTAACGCAATTCATAAAGTGATTCAGCGTTTCCACCTTTTTTAATTCACTTTTAACGTAGTCATTGAAAAGCAGGTGGCGTCCAATGTAATATTAATTGTTCACCACATCTAATTACCAGTTATGATAAACTTCAAACCCAGCTTATTCCTGAAGAAAAGTCTGGGACTAATAACAGCTAGTTAACCCATCTGCAACATACATGACAAAGAGATGACCAGTAGAGTCACGGAGAATTAGTGTTTTAACTCAATCAATATCTCGAAATTATACAGATTGTATATATACAACCGGTGGGTTCTGACAAATCATACCCAATGGCTGCATTATACGTGATACTTGATCTACCACCGCTCCATATATTATTGGAAAGCGTGGCGCAAATGGTTTCACTCATAATGTTTAGAAGAAAATGTATCGTTTCGATTACCTCACGTAGAGGACTAAACCTAAGCCATCTCACTCTAAACTTTCCAAAATAAAAGTGTGATGAATATATCAGATATTAACACTGGGCACCTTCAATGCCACAATTAAAAAATGGGACACAATTTGGCCCGCATAGACATCCTCAATTATACAGAAAGAGTTTGGAGTAAATTCAGTAGTTCTACGTATATTTATATATAAATTATGTAGGATATCGAATAATAATATTTTTAAGGGAGGTTTTACATTAATGGGAGGATGAACGTGTGTGTTCTCGATTGTCTTCTGACAGTTCGAAAATTTCCAATCCATCATCATTATTTTTATTATTATGCCCCTTTCAAAAGTATCTACATCCACATTGGCAATACATCCTGTTATTAACGCGTTGATTACCAACCAAAATTTTCCCCAAGGCCCAAAAAAATTTTTTGTGTGATAATAAGAGATTTATTTTGAATAAAAAGTGATTTTTTGTGTGTACTCCAAGTTTAGAGTTAGCATAAAAGCTGCAAGGAAACCATAATAATTTTTTGGGAACATTGCGTAAATCTAGGAAAGGTACCCATAGACATTTTAGAAAAGAAGCTGAAGAAATGAAATTACTAGCAAAGAAAACATGTTGATACTTTCTATAAAGTATGCTGATGAGACAATAAGCATTGGCAGATTGGTACATGAATGATAAATGCTCATATCCTTTATAAAAGTATAACAAAAAAATATTGCAATTAGATTTTCAAATCAGTGTAGAAAAGAAAGAAACTATGGATGTTTCTGATAAAGAGACGCCAAAACAAAAAAACCATTGCCTAGCGAAGAAAAAAGGTCCAAGTCACACTTGTGGAGCGATTGTGTAGAGTGTAGTGAAAAAATCATAAAAAAATACAAATAAACCAAGTATAAGGTAATGTTTCAAGGACCCAGGACGGTTCAATTACGGTCTATAGGACCGCTATAAGCTATAGGGAGAGTGCAGTTGCTAGCCTATGGACCGCACCGGGGCTCAACGTGTTAAGTTTGATTTCGTGGCCGGTGCAGGATTTCTATCCCGAAATTTTCTCTCAAGCTCATCCCATGAATGCTCGATAGGATTAGAGTCCGTGCTACGAGCTGACCAATCCATAGCGGCAAATTAATCGTACAGGTTCTGCAGTATGTAGACGAGAAGTTTTCGCCGATGATTTCCGACGTAGGAAACAACGTCTAAAATTTCTTTTATGTATCGGTTCGCCGTTAATCCCCCAGTTTCAATAAAAGCCAACTCGGTTTTTGCTTCCATTGAAATACCCGCTCAAACCATCCAGAAACTTTCTCCAATGTCTTGGTAACTACGGTGATCTCTGGAACTGAACAGACTGACAGCAGATTGACTCGTGTTCGGCGCATTAGCTACTTCTCGCTGTTTGTGTGTGTGTGTGTTTCAACTGGGTGACCCCTTGAGAGCTCTATCACTTGTTGTGTACATTTTCAGGTAGAATTGTTTGTTTAATGCAGATGTGTATGGGTCAAACGTATGATGGACAATTGATAGTGGTATGTCGGGTAAATAGCCTTTTGTAACAAGCAAAAAAAGGCTGGTAACCGATCATAACATATTGTTGGGCTATGAAATCAAGAAACACTACAATATTTTATATCATTTAGTAGCTAAAGCCATTAGATTTATAATTTTACTAAGAAAAATATAATTTCGAGTTTGCCAGTGACTTGCAATTGCAGTGGTTTCGCCTAGTCGATTTTATGTTCGCGAGTGTAAAACCAGACACTATTTAAAAATATAAGAAATGTTGAATAAGAATTGTTGAAATAACCAACCAGTTCAATTCCTTCAAATCATATCGGTGATGTGTCCTTTTTAAATTTGAATGTTTTTTCTTCTTGTTTAAAAGTTTATCCTTAAATACATAAGACTTTTCTCTGATTATTGGATTTATACTAAAATTTACCGCAAAAGATATATCTCAAAGTATTTAGACGATAATTATGTTTGAATTATTTCACGCTGAAGGAAAGAAATTTTATCAAATTTCTATACTTCTTTGTTGAAAATAATTAGGAGGCATACATTGAAACATGGGGAACAATATAGGCACAGACAGATCCAGAAGAGAAAAGACAGTCATTTTCATCCTCATTTAAGCTCGTGGCATTGATTGAGGCTTTCATTATGACGGACAGAGAGCGTCAATATTACTTCTATCTATCTAACAACAGTGACGCCGAAAAGAAACTTTTTTTAAAGGATACAGTATTTTACAATAAATTGAATATAGTAAATTTGATAATTATGTAAATTTGGCGATCGTAATAGTTTTCTTGTCGATTTGTCTTCTCAAAATATAAAGTACCTTGTAATTATGTTAACGGCGTGTTTGTTAAATGTAGCCAAAGGGATGCTCTTTCCTAATGACGACATTACAAGGCAAAAATCAGACCTGATGATGATGATAATCTGAACATCAAAAACGAGACCAGAAGCATCACAAACGAAACATCTCTTGGAGACCACAGAAATGAAAATTCTCAGGCGGATCTCGGGAAAAAACTTTTGTCATATCTGTGGACAAGCTTTTCAATACCATCTTCAAAAAAAGTTGCCGCCAATGTAGCCTAACCGTTCAGTAGCAATAGACTACAAAACAGAACTTGAAACTCCTGGAAATTCCGTAGACAAAGCAGTAATGGTGAATCTGCGGTTTTCTATTCTGTCATCTGAAACGACAGATTTGCGTCCTCGGTCCCATTCATCATACACATCATTATCGCCATCTTTAAATTTTCGACACCATTCACGCACAACTCCATAACTCACAAAGTTTTCCCTATACACACGACTCATTTCCTATGAATTTCTCCAGCACTATCGCCTTCAGCCTGTAGAAAACGTATCACACTTAGCAATTCACACTTGGCGGGAGCATCAATAATGGCAGACATGTTTACGTAGTACGCTGTAGCACAACGCCGACTGACGCCGACATGTCAACAATGACGGAGTTTCGCAGTCGCCTACAGCGCATGTCCGCTTTCTTCTACCCGCGTAGCGTCTGCACGGAGCAAACGGAGGTTGAAAAAAACGGCCCTCGTATTTTCAAATTGTTTATTGCGAAATTTCTCATTTTAGTTGGTTTTCCGTTTCCGTGATTTTTTTGAACAATGCTGGGAATTTTTTCTGATACAATACGATAACATGGGAAACGAAAACACTCAATATATGTCACTCAAAAAAATAATTTGGTTGGTTATAATTTGTTCAGAATTCTTGCTAAATAACTATCCTAATAACCCTAAGGAGAATAATCTGGGTTTCAAAATTTATATGTCACGTAAAACAATCTACTTTCCTCAAAAGGAACGGGACGGCACGCCAATTATCTTAACCTTCTACATATTATCTCCCACATATGTTTAATTCGAGACAAATCTGTGGATCTAAGTGGCCGAGGGGACAAATGAATTTTAGAACCTGGATGAAATCATCCAAGCCAAAGTTTATATAGATGAAAAATTGTATTTTGGGTGTTTTTAGAGAAGGAATTAGATGAGGTTGCATCCACGGAATATCAACTAAAAATCTGAATATTTTATAGAGAATTTCTGATGTTATTATTTATTTTCTTCTAATTGCTGCAATAAACTTTTTGAATAGACAATGAAAAGACGTTTGAAATGGTATTATTTATAATTTTCATTCGAAAAATGCGGGTTGTAACTGTCTTCCGATGAGGATTGGAGATAGAAATCGCATTTTCACTCTGAAGAATGTCTAAATATATTTTATATTTGACGTGTTTCGAAATTGTTTATAAATATACATATTAACTTAAATATCGACCACATTTTTCGAAGTTCTTCCTATTTTTAACGTTTTTCGTATTTATTTACACTCCTTCTATTCGTGAGGTGAAGTAATAAACAGTCTCTTACGTTCTTAATTTATTGACACACTATTCAATGCGCTTAACTTAATAATAAATAATAAACAATTTCCACGATTACTAATTCGTTCTTTTCACTACAATTATTTATTTAAAACTGAATTAAATCGTTTTTATACCTAAATAAAATTCTACAAAATTCTAGAAAAAAAAAAGAAACAAAAGAAATTAATAACTAGACTTTTCTAGAGATTATTTAAAAGAAATAATTTAAATAAATCGCCTACTAAAAAAACAATTATAAACAAAGAAACATCAAACGAGTTCTGCCATTTATACAAAATGTGAAAGACGCCGCTCAAAAACACGCCGCGCGAATTCGCCGAATTTTTAAAATTCGATAATAGCTGGACAGGGCTGGACTAGGAAACTTGTTCGTAACATTATATTACTTATATTTGGTGATACTGCTCACAATATTTTTGGAAATAGCTTTCTGTTGAAAATTTGAAGAATTTAATTTGAAGAATTTAATTAATAATATTTTCATCTCCTATTCCAATGAAACTTCGATGATAATGAAAGAAATGAAATTTTCTCTGTTAAATAAGCAGAGTGATCGCAATCTCTTCATACTGTTTACCTGTGCAACTATCAGCGACTTGTTAATGTAGTCGGCTTTGGTAGGAAGGCAGGTGTTTGTTTTATCAGTTGAAACGTCAAAAGTATTATTTTCAAAGAGGAATAAAATATAGCGAACCATTATCAACGAAAACAATGATCTGGGATGTCGGATGACGTCCTTTCTAGATGTCGATACTTCAACGTCCATTGATTACATTACTATTGTTGAGATTATTTCAAAAAAAAATGTTTCAGTTCATAACATATAGTTACGAGGATGAATTGGAATATTTGTTTTGTGCTACTTATTGTTATATATACAAATATTAGAGCTTCGCCAACAATTTCTTCTCTAATTCTCATAGGAAAACTGGAATTTCATGAACTGGTAAAATACAGAAGATTGGTGTTTTCTACACTATCTTTTAAACACTGAAGTTTTGCAACAATTTCTTTTGAGTTTCATGCCACTACACATCAAAATTATGAACAAATAACTTTAGTGCGCTCAAACTCGTACTAAAGTCCTTACAATTTGTTGTCTTGACGAGATTACTCCTTATAAAGATCATAGCTTAACAAGAGAGAAAAAGAACATGAACAAAATGATCAAACCTGGTATAATTTATAGCAACTACGAGTATAAAGCGACGCTTGTGAAACATCGGACAGTGTTTTGATGACAATTATTGATCAACTTTGGTCAGATTGAAAAAATTGTTTTTTCTCCAATAATGGAGTGGAGGATGGGAGATCGTCGACATTTTAGTTTTCTCCTGAGACACCCTTGGTAAATATACTGCATATTGAGGTATTAACATTTATCGTGTCCGCACCTATCAAAATACGAAGCCCTCGACTCTTTTTCGTCACGTACAGCCATTTTCACACAACTATCAGGATAAATTGGGATCACTGAAAAATACGATGGAGTTTAATATTTTTTCCTTCTCCCGCTCTCTTTTCTCAAACTAAAAAGGGAAATGCACTTTTTAGGAAAAAGCTCGTTATTAATTCAATAATTCATATAGTGATATCATACCAAATACCTTGATAAAGAAAGAACTCTCAAGATAATAAAGACAAACAAGAAGATTATCAATTGCGAAGACACCTTTCAACCTCAACATTCAACAAGCAAATTTGCGGTGATGCTGATATTTTATGTCTAAATCCTGAGCTGCAGAGCTAGCCTTCTTAGCAGAAATAGTAGCCTGTGCTTTTGCTACATTAAACTCAATCAGTTTGCTTACACCCCACGCTATAACGAGTGATTGACATATATATCTGACTAGAAGAACCGTTTCGTTGTGTCCTATCGGTTTGGAAAGATAAAAACATAGTAAAGTACCAATTGGACTTCAACATAGGTGACAAGGAAATAAAAATATGAAAAAACGAAAAATCCAGATCCTGGTTGAGAAGATTTAGACAGGCAAGCAAAGCTGAATTTTTTAATGATCTAACACATCACTGAAATATGTATAATTGTGGCATTTATTCGAATAAAACCTAGATAACGATAACATCTAGTCTGTGTAAAGTTAGATATTGGGTTTATAATCTGATAAGGATACTACTCTTCCAGTATCAGTGTTCTACTCTTCCTCGCAAAATCTACACTCGTCAATTTAATGTAAGAACCTTGTGTGGAAGATAATTGTAGATATTAACTTGATTTCATTGACATCAAAATATTTTCTAGTGGTGTCAGAATCACCAAAGAACTACCCGAAGAGGTACACCTGAAGTGCTATATTTCGGTTTTACCCTTCTTCCGAAACTATATTTTATAACATTATTTTTCTAGTGAGTGTTTTCATTTCCAAAAACCCAGATTAAAAAGACTAATCATATTTTTTATGGAAAGTTAACATAAAAATATTAATAACCCAATTTCCCCATGCATTTGATCATAATTTGTGTCATTATTTTCGGTTCCTTCTTCATTATTTTTGCTTCTCAATGTTTCTTTTATTTGGTTATAAATTCGCAGATCCCTTCTTTTCTCTATCTGTTCTATATTTCTACCAGAAGATCTATATGTTGTTGCGTACGATTGATGTGTCTAGCGCTACCTCTTAACGAGATGTGAAACTTTTACTTTTAAGGTTAGAAATTTTGAGACTTCGCTATCAGTTCAGATAATCCTCCATCCTTCTATCAATGACTATTTCGTAAGGTATATCCAAGAACAATAATCAAAATTGTTCTAAACGAAAATTCTAAATGGTATATAAAGTTATGTGGTGACGACACGCAGTCAGTCAATCATGGAGTCAGTGAGTGAATGAATCAGTCTCTTTAGTCTCGACAGCGACAGCGATACAGCGAAGTGAAAAGTGAAGAAGAAGCAACAGTTAAAACCAGTATATACTAGATAGTGGTGTGAAATTGAATAAGGTTGTAAGTGGTGTCATGTTTAAGAAGTTTGGATACTGTTGTAAGTGATGTAAAGTTCGTACATTGTTGTGAATATTAGGAAATTATATTCGAGAAGCAGCTCGCCCCTAAAAAATGCGAAAAAATATGTTTTGCGATTTCGCGTGTTCAACTCACTGTATCTTAGTAACTAATCGTTATATTTTGATGAAAATTTAATGCCATATATAAGAGCGTATTTTGAAAGAAGATAGACATGTCCAAATTTCCCAAAGCATTTTCCTACTGAACAGGAAATTTCAGAAAAATTTTCATGCGGTAATGTAACTTTTTACATACTAATGTGAGTGATGAAGTTTTTAATTTCTTTCTGAATTCATAGTATTAAAAATTACAATGCGAAGAAGTTTTGTGGGAATTTTTAGATCTTAATATGCAATAGAAAAAAATACACAGCGATTTTAAGCTGAGGGCTCTATATCGGTGTAAATAAAATACTATAAGAGTTTGAGATTATTTCAACTTCTATCCAATTATCGAACGAACAACCACACAGCCACGTTTCGGTGGAGTTACTTAACATTTCAATCATAAATTACGTCTTAGGGGTAATTTTTAAATAAAGGTGTATGAAGAAGATATCATTGGGTTTCGTAAATAATTTTCTGGAAGCACAGTAAAGAAAATCAAGTCTAGTTACAGTTTAGCATAATTTTACGTGCAGTAAGTATGTACATCAATAAAGTTTTAATGGTTAAGGCCCTAATAAATTCCATATTCTTCGTCACTGATATAGTCTCGAATGACACATTTTGAATCTATTTATGAATCCCGTGTGGCATTAACATTTCCGCGTCCAACAAACAAACCAACCAACAAACACTCTTCGTCGTAAATCTATCAAAGAAAATTATAATTAAAAACGAGTATTGTATCCCGACCCGACGACTGTTTGTCACGTTTAAATTCAGAAATATGACACAGATGGCCTATAAAACATTCTTGAAACGCTGTCATTAGATATTCAGATAATGCCAATAAATTTTTGTTGACGTTTCGTAAGGACTGCGTCTGTGAGGAGCTTTCGTTTGATGTTTCCATATTAACGCTCTCAATCACAAATGGAACAACCATTGTCGTGTAGTTAAGTTTGTTATTATCCGTTTTATTATTACAACTTTGAGATATTACTTTGGAAGTTTTGAGATTACTCAGTGAAGCGTTTAAATTCTTGTTTTAGATGCAATATATTTAAATACAATTTTTCATTTCTCGCTATATTCATAATAACAATGAAAAATGAGTTCTTTCTACTTTCTTTGGGCTAATGGGCTCTAGGAT
The DNA here is from genome assembly GCF_026250575.1 of Diorhabda carinulata. Classification (NCBI taxonomy): domain Eukaryota; kingdom Metazoa; phylum Arthropoda; class Insecta; order Coleoptera; family Chrysomelidae; genus Diorhabda; species Diorhabda carinulata. The sequence continues at coordinate 19,399,236 of NC_079472.1, forward strand.
AGTTATGATGGATGAGGCAATAAATAGCTAATTTTTCTGTAACAGTATTGGCAGAATGGTATAAACATATACGCTCATTTTGTCTTCAATTCGGTACTAAAAAAATCAATGAAGATTAGACCATTGGAATCGCAATACTCTGTAAACAGGATCGAAGACCAAAAAAAACTATACTGCCTTCCTGGAAGCACGTTCCTAGGATATATTCTGTATTTTTGTTCCTAGAGTAGAATGGTGTATTCAACACTGAAATATCAAAACTAGGATTTTCATTACACAGAATATATTAAGTTTTGGATCAGTTACGCAGATCAAAACTGTTTAAAATCTTTGTATTTGCATTTCGTTGATCCTAGATTAGAAATACTATTAATATTTAGGCATTTATGGAAAGATAATCTAATATAGTTTCCCAATCCCAAATTCACTATTTGTGTTATCTATTTCTGTTCCATCTTGAGATTCCAGGTGATCTGGTACATATTCAGATCTCCTTCCAATATCAGTGTTTTATTTTAAATATTTGCTCCTAAGTTTTTACGGTGTTATCCCTAGGCTTTCAATGGCAAGGCATTCTAGAACTAGGTGGATTGAAGTACGAGGATGGTCCTAGAAGTACCTTTCGTGACCTAGAGATGGCGGTAGCTGCTTGAAAAATACAACTGTAATAGAAAGTACACAATCTTTACAGCATATGCTTCAAGTTTGAAGACGCCACGTTGTTTAGTATTTGTTTGGCAGCAATTAGTAGGGGACGTTTCTAATGAATTTGTAAATATAGAAACAATTTGCCATCGTTATGTGATACAATAGTTTTATTTGAAAGGCTTAATCCTAATATAAAAGCTAAACTAGATTCTACTCTAGGTGAGACTGCTCCTTCGCTATCAGCAGTAAAATATTGGGAAGCAAAGTTTAATTAGACGAGGCCATACAACCTGCGAAAATCAGTATCGCAGTGGTCGACCAAATGAGGTGACGACTCATTCACTCACTCCAATATTTGGACATGGGAAAGCTGTGCGCGTTTGTTCAAAATGGAACAAAAAATGGGCTGTTTTATAACCATTGATGAAACGTGAGTCCATAACTTCACACTCGAAACAAAAGTGCAATCAAAACAATGAACTGAAAAATTTTTGTTTTTTCTTTGTTGGTCTAGGAACTGGGACCATCCTCGTATGTTAAAAAAATCTACACTCATTAGTTTCCTGTGCCTCTTATGGTTCAATGGTCTAAATTCAAGAAAAAAACGTCTTTGATGAGCTTCAATCCGGAGAGCTACAGAAAAAGACTTGATATTCGTTCCCTAAAGACCAATTTTGTTGCGAGAGTGGTAAGGTTGCATGCATTTCATCGTCTATTTCTGTCTCTTCTTTATCATTTGATATAAAATTGCCTCAAATCTTATGTTTTTAGTTTTACACCGTTTCAATTATCACAGTATCTAATACAAAAACTCATGTTCAACGTCGATTCACTGTTATTGGTGAAATATCTGACAATGATTAAACTTGGTAAACATTTATAAAAAATATAGAAACTAACGACCCACAAATGTCAAAACAGATCATTTTTTTGCAGTATAGAAATGGAAAATGAAGAATCCAAGTTGTAGGTATCAATACCTATTCAAAAATCCCCTGGCTTAACGAAAACCATTTGAATTTACCTAATCCCAAAATCTACGCTGGGCATACATTTCGACGCTCTTCGGCATCTCTATTAGTGAATTCCTATGGTGTTATAATTCAACTAAAGAAGCACGGTGAGTGGAAATCCAACACAGTTGCGGAGGGTTACTTACACGACTCAATAAAAAACGAAATGGATTCCGCAGTGAAAATTTTAACGGGAACAACTAGTTCGACTTCAAGCAACATTGTAAATGTTCACGATCATACCAATAGTCCAATAACTACTAATACAACTGTAGACGATGTTATTTCTTTGCACTCATTAAATATTATCATCTCAAGTGAAATCGTAATATAACTTCTTCTTGACTTCAAATTAATAATGCTCACAGTTGTACTTTTAATATTACTTTTACAAAATAAAAGTTTTGTCGAATGTTTTTAAGTCTACGTACGTAGAAAAAATTTTGAAACCGTTCTACTCATGAAAAAAATTATTAATTTACTCACCTGATGCATAAAGATCAGCTCAACTAGTTGAAGCCACTTATGTGTTTATATAACGTGTTTTTAAGAATTATATTTAACATAGTGGACAACGAGGTTGAGGTAAACTTTCTATTAATTTTAAAACTTCACTTTTCTCAACTACAGAGAAAATAAACGAATTTATATTTACTAGAATCCAATTTTACCATTCAAATTGAAACTATTCCTGTTATGCTTATAAAACAGACCAAGGGTAAGAGATCCATTATCTGTCAAATTCTTAAGAAAGGAATTCGGAACATAGATAACGGTTTTTTTTTGTTGCCGATCTGTGACATTTGCTTAGTCGCAAATCTTCTGCAGTCAGCGAGTAAGACAGCAACCTGAGTGATTTACGTCCTTGGTAGGGCGGCTTTGTTTCCCACAGTGTTTCCACAAAAATTAGATACTGGCAAACGCAAACTATATCCGGGAACAGCGAAATGTTTTTATTCAATTTAATATAATTTTTTGTGCGAGTGCATTTTAAACTCATAGTAGTATATTTATTTTGAAATACGGGGTGTTTTGAGAGTAAAGTAGAATAAAAATATACCAGTTTTGAATATGAGTCTCTGGTCCAACAGAACGTGACAAAACGGATGGGGTTATTGTTTTTTAGAGTCACTATAACCTACAAAATTCAAAATTGTTCATTTAACACATATAGATGAAACTTTTCATTTATAAATTATTTACTATGATGCATGCAAAGATAACAGATTCTCATTCCTACCATAAACATACCCATAGAGGAAAGTTTTAAGGGCCCAAGCTTGGCTCAACTATGTAGAACTCTGGCCAAGCTTATAAGCCAGGCTTGGCCCAGTCTTGGTGAAACTCTGGAGTGATAAGGATGGGTCAAGCTTGGTCGCCAAGACTGGGCCATGCTTAAATGCGAGAACTGGGCAAAGGTTAAATACCAAGACTTATTCATTACATAACTTTTTCTTCTTTTTCTTCATTTATTTTTTATTCAATATAAGTATTGCTATTACTTTCTAAATTATTATTACTACTAGACTATTAGTAGTATCGCTAAAATTTATAAAATCATTATCCAAATTATGATTATTAAACGCTTGTAGATTGCCCAAGTCTGTACTTCTATCTCGAAGATACGCATCAGAGATCTACTTTTAGTAGACATAAATAATAAAAAATGTGATAAGAAACACACACTCTGAACAAACTAGAGATCGGATTGATCAGACCCGTAATAAAAAAAGTATGGCTGCCGACGGAGTGTTGGGCGAAAATACTCAAACCACGCTGTATGTGACCGAACAGCCGAAGCTTGGGTCACCAACGAATAGCCAAGGCAATAATCAGGCTTGGCCCAAGCTTGGGTAATTATTAGTTTGGCTAAGGCTGGTTTACCCAGCCTTTGCCCAAGCTTGGGTAATCATTAGTATATAGCCGAAGCTGAGTTAAGTAACCTGGCCACGGATGGGCCAATACAGGTATGCCGAAGCTAGGCTGGCTCAGGGTTAGCCCTTTTGTCAACTCTGGGGTTTCCTGTATGTGTAACGCTTTTAAAATTTCTAAGCCATGGCGTTTCATAGAGTTTAACGTTCAATATCAAAGTCTAGTCTACAAATCATCTTTAATTTCAAATTATACTTGCATGTTTGGAAGTTCATTTGTGAATTCACCAAACAAGAATTGAAAAGAAATTTGTCTTTGGAAAAAGCGTTACGAGTACCGATTCTCTTGAAAGAAGAATATAAAATGCGACATTTTGATCTTAGGTTAGAAATATATTATTTCCGTATCAGTCGTATGGTGTAACAATTTTATTTGATTTTTTGAAAAAAAAGTTATCAACAATTATTCGTGAATGAATGCATTTTCATGAACATTTAAAGCCCTGAAACCAATATAAATTTCCCATTTTTTTTATTCTCATAATTTTTTTTCATAAATCCGCCGTGAAAACGAAGATTTAAAGAAAATTCATCGAAATCGGATGATTTTTCGATTTTCTAGTGCCAACAAAACAAGGAGACCGCGAAAGTATAAAATTACCTTACATTGAACGGTTTTTACGAATCAAATTAACCGATTTCTATGGTGTTTTTATACTCTCGAGGATAGAAGAGTCAGTTATCTGCTGAAAAGCGAGTTAGCATATCTTCAAGATAACTTTAGAATCTTTAGGATACTCTCATATGAAGATTCAGCAATAGAATACCGGTTGAAAACCTTTATTTGCCGCAGAATGTCAATCTCAGAGATTATTGTATTAACTCAAATATCATAAAACGGAGACAAATCCAATAAATAACACGGCACGAGTACGATTTCCGTGGCGCCTGAATTTGCCTATGTCATTTTGTAAATCGATCCAAAATATGTCGAAAATGATATTTTGATATCTCGCTTCGTTTTCGAGATATCGATACTTGAAGTTGGAAACATTTTTTTTATCTAATATTTGTATATTATAGACCGTTTATGGAAAATAGACCATATATAAAAAGACTAGTCCGTATAGAAAGGGACTGAGGATATTAGTCTATATGTGTAAAAAGCATGTCTTTCAATGAACTGTCTAGTCCGTTTATAAAAGGTCTAGTCTACTCGTATTTATATACATACGGCCCAGCTGCACCCACGCCATATGTATATTTCTAAGATATTTAAACACATTTTTTTATTTATTTATTATAGAAATCAGTTATACATAAAAATACTACCCAACCTCACCTAACCTAACCTAACCTAACCTTTCCTAACCTAACCTTACCTAACCTTATCTAACCTAACCTAATTAAATAACTTTTGAAAGCATTCAGAAATTGCTAATTAAATCTTCAAACTATAATCAAATATTTTTTTATTTTTAAAGTATCAATATCTCGAAAACGAACCGAGATATCAAAAAATTTCATTCTTCATTTTCGATTTATTTTGGTTAGCCAAATTCGCTGTTAAATCGCGGCGCCATGGAAATCGTACTCTCCCCAATAACAATGTAATTATAACAATTTAACGACAGCTAAAATGATATGATAATGGTTTCAGCAAGATCGAGAACCGTTCCAATACAAAATCAATGTTGGCCAGCACGATCTCCTGATCTGACGAAATTGGACTTCCTTTTGTAGAAATATGTCAAAAGTAATTCAAAACTAAATTCTTCGATTTAGGTGAATCATGCTTGCGATGAGATCAGTTACGCTCAAGATGTTAAAAAACGTCGAAAAACTTCTATACCAGATTAGCATGTTGCCAAGACGTTTCGGCGTACATTTTGAACATATTCTCATCGAAATTAATGTTATTTGTTTTTTTTTAACACTATTAAGAAATAAACAGTATAACTTATTACGTTTTTACAGTTTGTAGCGTAAATAAAATACAAGGGATTGAATTTAAAAAAAAGAAAGTTGGTATTGGCCACTCTCACATAACACATCCTGTTTAATTTTTTTTAAATGAGCATTTAAAAATACAAATACAATTTTAAGGTTAAAACGTTTTATATAGAAAATTTGAAAAAGTTTATATTTAATATAACCTCACCTCGTTGGTAATTAATTTTCTGACCTTTTCTAGTCCCATTAAGACATCAATCAATTCTATATCTTAAGGAGTGGTTTCTCTATTATTCTAAAGCGCTAGGTAGACGTATTGAAACTAATCATTAATTATTTTATATTTTGTAAAATTACTGATGTCATTTTTATGAAAGGCAAATGATTTACTACGACTCGGAGGAGCGAGCGTAGGACGTTTCGAATTTTTTATTAATAAGCCCGAGACATCATCGCAACATTGTGAATCATTCTATAATTGATTATTTTGTTCATCATATTGTTTCAATAATAACGACCGTTAGTTCGATTATGTATTTTTTCTCTGTTAAATCACTGGCTACCTTCATCGTTGGGTAAAAAGAAATTAACCTTGACAAAGACACATATACCATCAATCAAGGAGTCCCTGGTCTGATGGAAAGAGATCAAAACAAATCACAATTACTTATTTCTCCATTGGACTATAATCCGGCCAATTTAGACATTCGGAGTCACATAAATTCCCATCAAGCTGAAAATCAGTGAAATTGTTTAAAATACAATTGAACATAGAATTTCCGCTTATGGAAAAAATTTTATTCAAGGTCAAAGATCAAAGAGTTTTTCGCAATTTTCAGCGAACCGGTGAGTTTTATCATAAATATACCTCAGACAAAAATTCTAGATCATAAAATTATCTACAAAAAAAGTATTATTGCTTTTTTCCTAGAAGCCACTGTTTCTGAGATATAATGATTCAAAAAGTTGTAAAAGTATTTAATGGTTTCACCAATATATTTTCAGCAGTAAACTTTTCTGATAACATTGAAATTAACTGAGACATATTGTCAGTTTTTTTAAGAAATTTCTGTTGACTGGTGGAAACTGTCATAAGTTCATCAAATAAATTATCAATTGACGAAGATGTTGCTAAAATTCGAGGATGTTACTCTGCAGCTTCGGTAATTCTCATGCCATTAAATACGAGAGTAAATCTGAAATATTATAACTTTTTGAATCGTTATATCTCAGAAACAGTGGCTTGTAGGAAAAAACGAATAATACTTTTTTTGTAGATAATTTTATGATCTACAATTTTTGTCTGAGGTATTTTCATGATAAAACTTACCGTTTTTCTGATAATCGCGAAAAACTCATTTTTTGACCTTTAACCTTGAATAAAGTTTTATCCATACATGGAAATGTATTTTCAATTGTATATTAAACAATTTTACTGATTTTCAACTTGATTGGAATTTGTGTAGCTTCACTCTAATTTTTTGGTCTAATTTGACCGGACTACAACTAAACAATAGCTGCTTAAGTTTGAGTGCATTTCCTACAGTAGTTCATCTGATTTTTCAGTTTCTTCAACTAATGAAAAAAAAACGCATGCAGGTTAAAAAACAGTTTTTTGTTTAGGAACAATTGAGGGCTTCAAAAGTATTAAGATGACTGTTTTCCAGAAGGAAACTAAGCTCTTATTAACTAGTAGTTTAGTTTAGTACAAACACCATACTTTCCAAATCCAGTACTTAAAAACTACTAGCTGTTTATAGACCTTGAAGAATACTCAAAACAAAAAAATATGAATGAAATGAAAAGTCATCACTGAAACATAAAACCATTGATTTGCCTAATAATCGTGCTGATTTTATTCGAACAATTTTGATTCAGCTAAAACAAACGGTTTTCATTTTACTAGATCGATGATATGAAGCTAGAATAAGTATACTGAAAGGTTAAAGCCTCTGAATTTTAGTTTGCATACGACTATTGGTCACTAACTCTTTAAACAAGAAGTAATGAATTAACTGTGATTATTACTGTAATTGAAGAAGGAAATCCAGAAATAGCTTCAAGTTCAAAACAAATAAAAATAGAACAATCACCTTTTGACAAGCGGATAAAACCTTTCGTCAAAATGAATGAAATGAAATTTGAATTGCTTTTACACCTACCGTAATCTCCAAATCCAGTGCTTAAAAACTACTACATGTTTTTAAACCTTAAATAATACTTAAAACAAATAAATATGAATCAAATGAAGAAGTCATCATATACAAAATCATTGTATAGCCTAATAATCGTGCTGGTTTTATTCGAACACTTTCGATGAATAGAACAGCTAAAAAACCGGTTTTCATTTTACTAGATCGATGGTATGAAGCTCAGTTTGAGCACTCAACATTAGTGAAGAGTATATTTTCAAAATATTTGTCAATATCATGAATAATATTTTTTAATAGCTTTGAAAGCTCTCTTCCAACCTGCCGCTGGTATTAAATAACAAAGTGACACAAAACAAGCCGTACCAACCATTCATAGTTCATCCAGGTAATGAACAAACAACGCCAGGTAGATTTATGTAAACACCTCGATCTATAAAGATATTCCCGCGGAAAGAGGCGATATAATATACAAAGTGTCCCCGTCTCTTGTAACAGAGAAAAAATTTTACCATTCCATTTTCACTTTTTTGAGTTTAGTCCCTGTTTCACGAAAAACTAATTTAAAGCTAAACACTAATTGGTGATAATTTAAAAAACTGTGAAAAACCTTAGATTAAATGCTATATTCTTCAATACATTTCAGTATCATTCCGAAACCGTTCTTCATAAACTATTCATTTCACCCTTTCCCATATATAATAACCCATTTTGGTAAGGTCTAGACATCTAGTAACATGTCCAACTCATTCTCCCAAATCACCAAACTGATTATGTGGACAATCAGTAATCCAATATGTAGAATGAGCATGGCAGCGGTCACTTTTAAAGAAATAAGTCGATTGTTCAAAAAAAATGTCAATAAATATTTGCTTGATTTATAAGTATGTAACATTCCTTCAATAACGAAGGGTCCGATGATTCCTACTTTCTTGTTTTAATTACGTAACAGGGATTGCCTTCGCTCCAATATCCACAGTTTTAGGTAGACTTTCCTCAGAAAAAGTATGTTTTATAAAATTCATTCTTTGACAAACAAAATTGTAATCGCCTTGATTCGTCACTTTCTTCTAAAGTACGATAAATTTTGAGTGATGTTTTGGGACGTGTTTCTATTAAATTCAAAGCTACTAAACTATCTTCATCAATTCCTCCATAAGTTTTTGTATGTTTCTTGTTATAATGAATGCTTTCTATTGTAGGAAATCTCTTGATCAAATGCCAAGCAGTACCAGTTAATCGATGTGGAAGCCAGTTCGAGCATTAAATTACATGAACTTTTCCCTCTTAACTTAACATTGGATTCGAAAACAGTTTGTGTTTAATAAAGTAGTGTTTGAGTCTTCATTTTTAGTACATTGATGTTGTGGATACAACTTTGTTTCTTGAATATCGGTTATAAATACTAAACTTTGATTTGTTATAATTCCCAAATAATTGATTTTTCAAAACTAACATTAATCAGTTTTTAGCCAAACCGAGCTAAGATTTCGTCGAGAATTTTTATCTCTTATCCAGAGACATATTATAAGTACACAGTTTGTCTCAATGTTACGATAACAGAATACAAAAATTACAATGTAAGAATATGAAAATCTTGATTTACGACTTTTATATTGCAGATTTTTTATAAAATAATATTGAATCATCGATCGTAAATACTAGAAGTCTCAAATATTAATATTTCGTAATAGATTTCACCATGTAAAAACACATTAAAATTTATTGAAATATAGTGTCTGCCCCCTACTAAAGAAGTAGAAAAATGTCAAGGAGGTTTTCGCCGTATATTCTACCGCAATAGTGTAGTTGGATCATGTTTTTTTCTGCTAAGTCGACTTGTAGCAAGGTAATGGTAAACCTATACTGTCGATACAGTATACTTAGAAAGCTCGATATATGTAGTGAATGAAGAAAACATTACATATGGAAGTGAACACGTTTATTGCGATTTGATTAAATTATATAAAAATTGAAGTAAGTTCCCCCTGATCAAAATCGTAATTACATTGTGACAAACAAATCGAGTACTATAATTTTGAAAAATTACAATGAAATTTCCAACTGTATATTAACATATAAAATTGTATCTATTCTATAATGAACTTGGGACATCCCGACTAATAAAGTTGAACATAAACGACAGGTCATAAACCAACAATAAACTGTTGTACTCATCTACAAGAGGCCCTTTCGACCATACAACGTAACACAACGTGCTCTCTAGTTCGGCATTTATGAACAAGTGGATGAGGCGAATAGGGAAAAAGTTAATGAATGGATTATGGATGAATTGCAAGATAGAAGCGGTGATCAGTTGAAAAATTGTTTTTTTCAAAAATCCTTTCCATTCATAAAAAGATTCGAGTTTAAATATAAATAAACAAAAGAGTGGTTTTGAATTTTCTATAAACAACAATCTTAGACTTAGAAAACATACGATAAGATTAATTTTTAATCATTTTTCGTCTTAATCTAGTCCTTAATCAGAAAATTTCAATAAAGAATAGAACATATATTTCAAAAAATATTTAGTTATACTTCTGGATTAGGATCATAATCAAAAACACTTTAGTTTAGCGTTTTCGAATCTGTATAAATCTAATATTCGATTGAAATTATATTTGTTCCGTTTCTCCGTATAATATTTAAAGGGGAGTCGTAAAAAGTTTGACGCGGAACATCGACAAAACTTCTGCAGCTCTCCTATTTTTTTTTTTTCGTGTTAATGACTTTTTAATCTATTTTCCAAATACTGTGACATTTGTCCTATGTAAACATCATAGCAAGGACCTCACGTATGTAATGTTATTTTGTAATATGTTATTTTCCATTTAACCAGGATAATCATTTTCTTTCTAAACAAGTTTTGCTTTTTCAATCACCATTCGTTTAAATTCAGGATCTAATACGAGGATGGTACCTGGCCCAAGAAAGAAAACACAAAAATTTTGGAAAATAAATATTCAATTAATAACGTAATCTGCTTTTAGCTCCATACACGTGTCCCAGCGATATTCGATAAATTCGATATCCTTTTTATGATGAGAATCGTCAATCTCCTCAAAATAGCCATTAACTGACTACATCACCTCTTCATTCTTGAAAAATCTTTGTCCACCGAGCCTTTTTTACAAGTCTGGGAACCGAAAATAATCCAAGAAGGCTAAATCTGGCAAATAGGGTGCATGAGGCTGCAATTCAAACTTTAATTCATTAATTTTGTCCATTGGAATAATAGATGTGCGAGCTGGTGCATTGTCTTGATGAAACAACACTTTTTTCTAAACCAAAAGCGGCTGTTTTTGCTTGATTTCCTCGCTCAAACGTTGCAATAAGTTCGCATAATTCCCGCAGTTGAAACTTTTTCCGTTTTCAAAACAGTCAATGAAAATTATCCCACGTGGATCCCAAAAAACCGACGCCATGTCCTTGCCTGCAGATGAAACGGTCCTTGCTTCTTCGGAGCCGATTGTACTTTTTCAGACCGTTGTGTGTGAAACGATGGACCCACGTTTTATTTATGGTTATGAAATGCCTCAAAAATTCTGCTTTATTTCTGTGATTATTGCCAAACACTCGATGGAAACATGTTTACAAATTCACTGAAAAAGTTCATTTTTGATAGCTGCCAAGCAAATACCAAACAACGTGGCGTCTTCAAACATGAAACTTTTCAAATTCAGTGGTATTTTTCAAACAACTACCGCCATCTCTAAGTCAGGCTAGGTACTAGTACCATCCTCGTAGATAAATGCAAAAATTCACTGATTTATTCCGAAAGATGACAATAAACAAAATTGAATATATTAAAGACAATCTTGTTCTTATGTAGTTGTTGGTTTGATACAATATAATTAATTTTATAATTATTTTTTCATCATATGCATCATAGTTATCAATTTCAAATAATCTACATTTACCCAATAATATCCTTTCACTTTATATTCGTGTCAAAATTGAACACGTACGTATCTTCAAAGACATTTTAAAAGATGAAATGAATCAATACACAATCTCACAATTATATCTAAAATTGAATTGAAACCTTTGTGCTTTTAAATAATAAAATCGATACTATCTCGACAGATTATCAAAGAACTCTAGATCTCGAATAGCTAGTAATTAGATTCTTATTGCGGAAAGGCATTCATCACTGATACGCATGACTTCACCTGAGTTTATATAAATAGGTTGATTGCTATTACAGCATTTCACTCTGAACAAATTAAATATCATAATCCAATAATAATATTTTAATTATATTATTTTTTCATTTATTAAAACTAAGATATCGAGAATTTATTGTTCGCTGTCTATGTTAGAATACTAGAAAATACTAATATTTGATCACAAAGATTATTTGATTCATTCAAATGGTTTATTTATTTATTAAATAAATCTACAAATTACAAGACCTTCATAATAAATGTTTTTATTTTCTATTTGAATATTGTCTTTACAAGTCTTTACAATATTTCAAATTATTTGTTTTTCGGAATTCGGAATGAAAAAATGCTTATTTTTATTTATAATTTTCCTTCTCTTATTTCCATATTGATATATCAAAAAACCAATATACAAACACTAGATGGTACTATATAGATACACTCAAACGAATCAAATGAACTTATGAGCAGAGCCATTTCAATTATCCTGTAAATGCCATTCGCTTGATTTCTTGATTTAACAATAGATTAATAAAAAATTTCTTATACCAAATTCATCATTTTATCTCTCCATATATTTTATTGAAATAGTGTACGAGGATATGTTGAAAAATTCTTAGCCTACTATAGAAGCAAACAACATTTCAATGTCAAAATATTTTATCACACAACATATTCTCCCCTTAATTGGATACATTTATTACAGCGAACCTGCAACGTCCGTCTCTAGACCTTTAAAAGAATGTTTCTTCTTGCTCTGCAAACCAGACCTCTACAACTTTTATTACATCCTCGTTGGAAGAAAATTTACGACCATTTAAACTTTTTTCAGTTGAGGAAAGAAATGATAGTCGGACGGAGCCAATTCTGGTGAATAAGGAGTGTGTTCTAGTAATTAAAACCCTAAATCACGAATTTTTTGCAGGGAAACATGAGATTTGTGTGCTGGTGCGTTGTCCTGTAAAAACAAAACAACTTTGTATAGCTTTCCGCGTCTTTTCTCTTTAATTTTTTCCCGTAGAGTGGTCAGTAATGTCGAATAGTAATCTCCAGTTATTGTTCTACCCTTATCCAAAAAATCAATCATGATTTCTCCATGGCAATCCCAAAAATCTGAAGCACGACACTTCTTAGGTGTTGGAGAACCAGAGTGTTGCCATTACGTCGATTATTGCTTTGTTTCTGTATCGTAGAAATGTACCAAAGTCTCATCCATAGTAACAATTCGGTTTAAGAAGTCTACATCGTTTTCAAATCGAGCACAGATCGAACGCGATGCTTCTACCCTTGCACACTTTTGGTCAACATTCAAACTTTTGGGGATCCATTTTGCAGCAATTATTCTCATGTCCAAATTGACGTAAACTATATAATGAACGTGTTCGTATGAAATATTCCGTGCTTCAGATATCCGTTTTAGCCCAAGTCGACGGTCTGATATAATCATGTCATGAACTGCATCGATATTTTCAGGGACTGACACAGAAACTGTCCTTCCCGATTGGTCATCATCTTCAATTGAAAATTTACTTCTTTTGAAGCTTGCAGCCCAATTTTTCACGATCACATACGAACAACATTGATCACCAAGGGTATTAAGCATATTTTCATATCTTTGTAAATCTGCTTACCGCTCAACCCTTTTGAATTAAAGGTTTTTTTTCAACCAGAATGTCCGATCTCACATTGCGAATGAGACAAAAATAACTCCTACATGAATTGGGCTGGAACGTGTTTGATCAGCTTCCGTATAGCCCGGACCTTGCTCCTAGCGACTTCTTACACTTAAAATCTCTCCTTTGTGGTCAATCAACGATAGTAACGAGTTAGAAAAATCTGTTATCACGTGGTTGAAAACACATCAGGCGGAAACCTACTATGAAAAAGTTATATAAAAACTTGTGCCACGCTATGATAAATGCCTACAAAATTTCGGGAGCTATGTTCAAAATATGTTTGACAGTTGTAGATTTTTGTACAATAAGTATTTTTTCTGAATATGTAAACTTTTTATTTATATAACCAAACTGAAATTACTAAATCGCATTTTAAGATAAACAATGACAACAGAGATCTTGTGATTCTAAAATTTTGTTTCAAATTTAAACAATGGGCCAAAGTAACTCACGAAATGCTGAAATTCATTTTTAGCTATAGAATAGCACCTTTGATTAGTGTTTATGAGTGGTATAAGCGGTTTAGAACGACTCACCTCACCTCGCAGAAAACAAATCCATTTATCAAATTCTGCTTCATTTTGACAACGCACCGTACAACAACTTGATGATCTTTTTACACCGAAAGTCTTCTTGTCTTTTTTATCCACCTTGTTCACCAAATTTAGCATAGTACAACATTTTGGCAGCCATCCTAACATTGAAAGACAACAAATGAAAGCCATTCTGAAAGAAACATCCCATTTATGAAGTTAACTTTGTTATCCAAGAACAACACTACTTGGAAAATAATTAATAGAAGCCTTATGTTAACTTTTTAATTCAAAATATTTTTTAACCAGACCTTGTACGTTAAATTTTATGTGTCTTTCATGTATTGACTCCGTACGAGAAATATTAAATTGGAAATTTGTCAAATAAACAAAGTTGCATACTTCAAGCTGTGACACCACAACTGACATTTGAAATTTTTCAAAATTCAACTTTTATCTAATTTATTAAATCACAATATAATTGACGCTTAAAGTCTAATGGCTGATCAAATTAACGGTAAGTCGTCGACGTGGTCTTCACTTAACGTCACCAGCATATACCATCAAAAGTAAGTACCAATCCTTTCGCGAGCTAAACTGGTTCGTACGTAAAAATTCTAGGGATGCCACTTATCTACAATCTTTCCAACAGATTCCGCCATTATGGTTACAATAAATCGAAACAAAATCGAAGACTCGTATACGAGGATGAGGAAAGGAGATTCGCTCATTCACATTTATAAAAACAATGTTTTTTTGTTGTTTTTGTACTATTGATTTTATTACTACCTTAGTAGAAGTCCTAGCACACTTTCGATAGTTCTAACACAGTTCTGGGAGAGAGAGAGAGTTCTGTCCCCGTCCATCTTTAATATGGAACAGTTCTAGCACACTCTCGCTAGTTCTATAACAGCTCTGAGAGAGAGTTCTGGCTTCATGTGTTTCTAACACACTATCGTTAGTTCTAACACAGTTCTATAGTTGGTATCACCCTAAGGGTCCTGAAGTTCTGGAGCTTTTTAAAAGACAAAAAAATAAAAATACGAGCATTTGAAAATATATATATCTCTGTTTTGTTTACGTGATCTAAATTCCTAAATATACAATAACTAACTCTAAATTGCTTAAAACTATTACGTATATAAATCTGGTTTCCATCAACCTTGTCCTCGCGTCAGTTCAACTCAGTTCATATTGGTTTTTCTGACCTTCGGGTTTAATAGCCACGATATGGTAATAAGGGAGGTATTACGGGAATCGCCGAATGAAGTTTCTTCGAAATTTAACAATTAGTTTCACTTACGAATTCATGTGTTCATTAAAAAAATAATAATTGTAAAAAATACTGAAAATATGTCATGATATTGTGGAAATAGATAGTTTATAATCCTAAATCCTCTAACAGAAATTTCATTGTATCTCTATACGTCGTGACGAAGAGAACGGCGGACGTTGGAGGCGATAGACAATGCAATGCAATTTCTCCCAGGTCAGTCGTTCTCCCGCTAGTGGCGGTGACGTCGAGTATAAGGGGGTGCGTACAGGAATGGATTCGCCAAAAAACAATTCATAACTACTATATTTTCGTGCTTGGATAGTATTATCAATTAATAATTTGTTACCAAAAATCAGAATTTTTTTCTTTTGCTTAATGTTTTTTTAGAAATTGAAGAAATATTTGGTTTTTAAATAAAAGATATTTTATTAAAAAACTTCTTCTTTGCTTTATTTTTATAACTATGAGTTGTGTATTCCTTCAATCTTTTCAAGCGGTGCTTGTTTCATTTTTTGCTAACAGATTTGTTAAAAATGTTATCACGTTATTCAATTCTTGATTAGATTAAAAAAAAAACTAGTTTACAACTAGATTTAACTTGCTTTCTGTTGCCGCGAATTTTGTGGTTGATAATGTCCATTTAAGAGATGTTTAAATCAAATCTATCTTCAAAATTTTTTGTATACGTCGAATTACTTTGTTTTTTATTTTTATAATTCAAGCTCACATATTACTCAATAATAGACGTATTTTACTGTGTTGAGATTAGCATCTAAAGTAGGATTTACAACTTTTATACTTATATACTTATACCACTTTTTTATAAAAAAGCTGAAAACTAGTTATTAAAATATAAAACAAACACTTTAGTTTGTAAAAATTTTTGAAGCTTAGTTAATTTATAGACTATAACTATTAGATATTGGATATTATAATATATAGTTACAACTAAATAGTAATCTGACTGGATAGCTAGCTCTGTACGTCTAATGTAAAATTTGAGAAGAGGCGCGCGAATTTTAAAATTTGAAAAACCAGGAAGCTGCTTAAAAACTATTCAGGACGTCCCAGGATACTACAAAAACTAGGACATGTCCTGAGAAAACAGGACGGTTGGCAACCCTAATCTAAAGGTTTTGCGTTATGAATAGTTCAAAGAGACGTTGATCAAACAATTCAAATCATTTTTGCTGTATATCCGGAAAATAAATGTTAAAAAATTGTATAAAAGTTAGAGATTTGATGAAAAATACCTATTTCGAATATTTTGGGTTGGTTTTGGATAAAAATGAGAAGTCTTGGGCTCCCAATTGTGGTTATACATCTTGTGTTGAATATTTAAGATTATGGAAAAGAGGTAAAAGAAGTGCCCTCAACTTTGGAATAATAACTATTTTGCACGAAATCATTCTTGTAGGTTGAACGTTTAATGATTCAAACACTAAAATTCGATAAATGGAAGTATCTCTGTACTAGTTGTGTTCAAGGTCCAATAGTGACTGAAAATATTCCTGAACCCTTAGAACTAGTAATTGAAGGACCAACATAAACACAAAATTATGCCCATTTTGAGGGTGTGTCAAATGAGCCAAAATGCATTTATCCAAATGAGTTAAATTAGAGTTAATACGACAAAAAAAATTTCCTTAGACACTAAAGCTTTGTTTGCAGCCAAAATTAAAATTCAAATCAAACTAAAATTCCTTGGTGGTAATATATATGTTTATGCAGTAAATTAAGGACAATTATAAACCAATAGAAATTTATTGTACGGGTCCTGACATTATCTATTAGGGTTCCATCATGTATAGGACATTGCTGACTTTTAAACAATGTTTTCTTCTATTTTGTTGATATCAGTTCCAAAAACAAAGCACCACGATGGAAAGCGGCACAACAACGCTAATAATATTTTCATAAACAAAAAACAAGCATGTTGTAAACAAAACTTTACCACCAATAAAGACTGATCCGACGTATTCTGTGCTCATAACCTCACAAAATTGAGGAATTAAACTAAGTTAAAAGTTGGCGAACTCTTGGTTTAATTTTAAGTTAAATCAACTGTTAATTTTCTGCATGAACTACAAGTACCTTTTAGTGTCTTTCAACAAGTAATTATATAATACGCTGGGCCTACAGTACAAAGTTGAAGAAATTGTAATATTTTGCTAGTCTTGAACAAAATAAAATACGACTATAAGTGGCAAAATTATGTCTATTTAAAAATACTTCTTTTCTGTCAACACTGGTTAAACTGAGTTTCCCTGTTTTATATGTCTTGATGAAAAGTAGATGAAAAGAAGAACATTGACTAACAAGATACTGGCCCTTGAGAGAAAATATGGAGCCTAGAAATAAAAGTGTTGTTCAGAATTCAGAAAATTAAGAAAGTTACTCACTTTAGAAATTCCAAGATGAGTTAGAACTTGGACATCTTTCATCTCAGTGACGCAGAATTTTCTCGAAAATATAAACATAAAAATTATATTAAACGTATAGAAAACCTTCTGCTACAATTAACAAATATAGGGTGCATATGAGCATAAACAACGTGATATGAGCGAAGAGCAAGCAGCGTAAGCCTCAGGATTTACACGTCTTGGAAGAGCGTTACCAGAGTTTCGGGGACACACATCGAAAGAGCATTAAAACCAAGCTTTCTAGAGCTCAATAATCAATTCTTTTCCAGTTTCATATCTACATAGCTGAAGCTCAGAAACTAAAGATGATAAAAGTATTCTAATCATATATTTGATATTGGAATATCATTATATAACAGCTAAAATTTCTTTGGCTACAGATGTAGTGTCAACTAGTGTAATTAACAACAGCGAGACATATTTTTACAATAGTTTTACGTAAAAGTGTATAAAAAACTTTTTAATTGATTCTACATTATGTAAAATATTCTGTTTCATATGCTAAAAACTATTCGTAAAGTCCGGCCTAAGTGCAATACCGTATAGTCCCTATTTCTCTATATTTCAAGTCGCATCTCTTCCTTTTTGGTCCCTTTTGTCAACGAGGGAAGTGAGCGGGTATAGGAATGGGAGGACACTATCCTACTTCTGAGCTGTCCGTCTCCCGTCACCGTCATGCTATTCCGCCGATCGATCAGTCTGTGGTGGCTCAAAGCAATGCACACTCTAGGGTCAAAAGACGTCTGCCCGGGTTCTCTGCTGCGACAACTATACACCGGTCGGTAACTGGCATTCCAATAAACAGTGGTAGGTCAATCAAATCGTTTCGTATACGTCATTTACTCAAGTGAAGAAAAATTGAAAGAAATACAGTTGCTAATCACAATACTTCTGATGATATTAATGGAATGATGATGGAATGGGGAAAAACTCAGTCGTAATTTTATTATTATTTCCTCATTTCATTTGTTCTTAATTGTTGAAAATGATCATGAAAGAATGCAAAATAAGCGAACGAAATTAAAATTTAATAAACCATCATTGGTCGTGATGTTAAATGACATTTCTTGGATTTATTGAGCTCCAAACCAAGTGTTGATTGTGGTTGGAAGAAAAACTCTCTTTATTTTTGTGTTCTCAAAGTGTTTTTAGATTCTGATTATCCTTCAGACATTCTGGCATTCATAATTACTGTATATTTTGCATCTAATCAAGAGATCAACGGTGTTACAGGTTTACAGGTTTTCTGCGGTTTCCCTGCAACTTGGTGAACCGGTTCTCCAGCCAAATGGCCGAATATAGGGAATACCCAAACCGAGAAAAACCGATTTTGCTCACAAGCTTCATTTTCGTTATCTCCCGGCCTAAAATTTCCATCCATAAATAGTGAAGCACACTCAACCCTCAGCAACCACCACAACCCCAGCCCTGCTATTCCTATATCAGAACCTACTCCAACAAACCCCCTCCTTATAAAAATCCTCCTTACCCGACCAAACTTTAACCAACAAGATTTTACATTAGCTGAGGTCAAAAGAGTAAAAACATTGAAATGATCTTTAGAACAATGCAAATATAACTGTACAGTTTACACCATTTCATTATCAGGTTTTTTCTTAATAGAGTTTTAGGTATAATATCTATAAAACTATTTTTTCAATTTTTTCCTTGCCTTTTATCGATATTATAACCTAAAATGTATAAAAACTAACTGTCACATTTGAAGTGAACAAAAACTGGACGTTGCCATTGACGTCAATTAAAGTCCGCCCAAAAATTAGCGGCGTTCAAAAGGAACCAAATTCAATCAATATTTCAATATTTATTTTTCTACATTCGTTATAATATTTACGTTTTTTTTTCATTCATTTCCTTTCATAAAGAATATAAGTAAGTTGTACTTTTAATATTACTAATACAAAATAAAAATCGACTAAAGTTTTGTCGAAGCCTACGGACGTAGAAAAAATTTTGTATGAAACTCATGAGTAAAGTAACTTTTTTTCACTTGTAGGAATTGACGAGTTGTCATTAAATATATTTTTTCAAGTGCAACACGACCAAAATAAATGAAAGGGAATTTGGACACGAAGAATCTGCATTTACGATCGCAAAATTTTGGGCAGCTCAATTCAAACGTAGCCAGTTTGACTGACGACGAGCTTTCGGGACGGTCAAAAGCTGCGTCAACGATGAATATAATCAGAAAAGTTCACTTAATGGTACTGGACGAATGTCGAATTAAAGTTTGAGAGATGGAAGAGGCTATCAATGTCAGAAGAAAGCACTTGTCGTATATTGACTGAAGAATTATCCACGCATTATATTCCGCATTTATTCACCAAATGCGTATTCAAGAACAGTCTAGGCGTTATTGACGTAGTTTAATTAAAATGAGTCGGATTTTTAGGTCGACCAATAAATGTATATGAAACCCCGATCCACCATACAGTCCTGAAATTGAAGAAATTATCAAATCAGTAAATTGCAAAGGCTCCGAAGAAGGCAAAGACATCTTACTAACGAACTAGTAGTAAAACTGAAGATTCCAAACTCTAGTGTTGGTGAAAAGATGCAATTGACGATGGTCAAATGGCCCAAAAACTGTATATTTATTGAACAATCGTCGCAAAATTCTTACACAAATCAACTGCTGAGTTAATTTGTTGTACATTGTTCTTTATTTTCGTTCAAATAACTTTCAACGTGTTCTATTTCTTCTCAATAACGATACTCTATTGATAAACAGGTTGGAGTAAATTTTGTCTCCCAATTGATTCATAAACTTCTACTTTCTAAAATAATAATAAAAATCTTACAAAACATGAACTACGGAAGGTATTGGATTTGTTTTATTATTGAAATTTAATCCAAATCCACCTAGTAGATGTTTTGATATCTCAATTCTCGAGATGTCAATCTCGCACTAAATATAGTTATCGTGACATTAAAATCAATGAGAAGACGCCTTTTTAACGCAAGTAAATATACCGTAATGAGCAGTACACGCAGTACAGCAGTACACGCAGTTATTTGAATGATCTTCTATTAAATTACAATTATTAATCCGGCATTCCAGAGACGACAATATTACAACTAATTTATAGACTAGGTCCCAAAGTCTTGAAAGAAAATTAAATAAACACCGGGGCTTCTTCTAAATTATAAGTCCATCGGCTATTAATTTAAATAGTATAGCGCCGTTGCAAGATAAAATTATGTGGAAAGAAGAATTTTAAGGTATTAACCGGTTTTGATATAACGTGACAACTAAGAAGAACTTCAATATCCAACATTTTATTTTATCAAAAGTATAATTTACGTGATTTACTTATATTGAGTGTATGTAATTGTTTTTTACTGTATATTCTGGAGATTATTTTGAAATTTATTAACATAATTTGTACAGTGTAGTGATGCAGGAAAATATAAAATTTTATCATATAAAAATTTATTGCTGCCTTTTTAATTAAATAACACCACCACTGACGTCGTTGAAACTGTAAAATTCTTAGGGCTTGTTGAGGACAATTCCTTGAAATGGGAGTTAAATTTTGCCGCCTTATCTAAAACATTAAGTTCCTCCTGATATGCCCTTCCCTTCTGGGGTGTTAGATATTGACTCGGACTAAACAGAAGGGCACCCTGCAGGGACTATTGCTATTCACTTTTGAACGTAGAGCACGACCTTCACCTATCTACTCCACGTTCAGAATTAGTTAAAAGCTCAATATTTTACAATGCAAAAAAATGCACAATCACTTGCCAATTGAAATCAAATCGGATTCCGCAATAATTTGAGGATATATTTACTGGGATCTCATTTGTATCTTTTTTAGTTATTTTTAGATTTGTTTTTTAGTTTTTACAAGCTTTTGTCAACAAATTGTGACAATTTTGTGAAAATAAATCAAATCTGTATCTCTATTCTGAAATAGCTGGAAACTATTATAATTTTTTTTTGAAAAGAGCCTTTCTGAGACTAAACGAATTCAGATATTTATTTCTAGTTCGTGATGAGGAGAATAAATTAGTTTCCTAACATGTTTAATTGTGGAAAATCAATTTATTAACCAATGAATTTCAAGCGTCGCATCGTCTCCCCATCAGAAACTCAGAACTGTTAAATTAAATTAACTGATTTATATTTTCTGTAGTAAAAAGATGCATGAAGTTTCCCCTGGAAAATTACAAGTAGGAAAACGATATAACCGAAATTCAGTATCAGTTCAGTATCTTAGTAATTGGAAACTATTATGGGCCTTAGTCCTAGTGTCGAAGGTAGTGGAGAGGTAGCGCAATAAACAAAGTTCTATATCTTAAACTTTCTAAAATACATTTACCAAACTATATAAATAAAAATATATACAACGAAAGATTAAACTACGTCGCTCGAGCTTTGCTATCTCCAAACAAAATGTAGTCAGTCCTCTTGCTACAACGTGATCCTTGAGAATGTCCCACAGAGAGAAATCACAGGATTAAAATCACATGCGGTTCGGAAATTGTTGCTGAAATTCGGTAAACAAAAAAACTCCTGCTTGAATCGTGAACTTGTATCGGTTATTACCTCCAAAAACGCGTCTACTCGATGAGCAGATACAGGCACAAACTTATCAGCGTTGTCGGTCTTTTAACGATTTTTCGAGAGCGTTGTCGACTTATGCCGACCTCTGTACTTAAGTATATGGAATACTCAGATATTTGAGTTCTATAAAATCAATTATTATCGTATGTCTTTCAATATCATTTGATTGAAAAAAAACAGTGTATCAAGAAACTAAGATCGACAAACTTTTCGCGAAAATCCAATCACTTGTGTTATTACTATTGAAAATATATTCATGAGTTATTCTAGGACCTTACAGTAAGATAATTTACTATGAAATGATTGTCGCCAATATAGATAAAAATGTTCTCAACAAAGACATTAACGACAAATTGATCAATAACGTCTACTTTAGACAACACGAGACGTACATAGGTGCTTAAATAAAGATGTTTACGAGTGTAAAGAAAATTATCTATTTTTTTGCAAACCACGATAAAGATACTATACGTGCTTGTTGTACAAGAGCCTACGTACCCACAGTAACAAATTTATTTGTACAGGCATTGTTGCCAAACGTGTCCCGTAT
This sequence comes from Diorhabda carinulata, assembly GCF_026250575.1. Lineage (NCBI taxonomy): Eukaryota > Metazoa > Arthropoda > Insecta > Coleoptera > Chrysomelidae > Diorhabda > Diorhabda carinulata. Next base: position 19,422,086 of record NC_079472.1, read on the forward strand.
GATAAAAGACTAAAATGTTCAGTTTTTAAAGATAAATATGATAAATAGCGCAACATATGATTTATATTATGGACAAAAGCTTCTTCTACATAAATAAATTGTAGCAGTTACAATTCTGGAATCTACGAAAATTAAAAGGAAAGAAAATTACAAACAGACAGGAAAAAAACAAAAGAAAAACAGTGAATAAGAAAATTAGATGTTATATGTTATAAAATGAGATACCAAGAAACGATGAAAGAAGAATCAAATAAATCAAGAGAGAAGACATAATGGATGAAATGTGGATAAAATTTGGAAACAAAATAATAATGCAGACAAACAAAAATAAGTAGAACGACACGCATGGTCAGCAAGCAACACAAGAGAGCAAATTGGTGATCGAAGACTATAACAGATGCTGTTATTTTAGAAACCTTCCAGAAGAAAACAATTTAAACGAGACAAAATACACAAAAAGACCAAAGGACAAGTGGAATTAACAGAAGCCCAAACAACAGTAAACGTTCAAAAGATATACAACAGGCAAAACAGAAACTGTAACTAGGGAAGGTTAGGTTAGCCGGCGCATGTTACGTAATGTTCGCTAAGAACGGTTCCACATGCATCGGTGGAGAAGAGGGTGAGTTTTTAGCTGATAGGCGTCCACGCTAGTGGATGAATCCAGCACACCTGGGTCCACTTCAACAGAAAGATCATACTGAAAAATATATATAGGAGAAGCGCCAAAAGATTGGTAAGTATGTTTAATCACGCCAATAGACAAGAAAGGAGACACAAGAAATTGTAACAATTAAAGAGGAAACAGGTTCTACCAAAAACCATAAGACTCACAACAAGAATTTAGATTTGTTACCGCTACAGTTGTGATGGCGTCTACGAAGACGTCAAAGTATAAGGAAACATTCCTTGCTTACTGAATAGCCCTCGTATATTTCAAACGTATGCATTATACATACAAATTAAATGAATATACGAAGAAAATTACATCTATTTTCTGTTCAAAACGTCAAAAATTTATTATTTAAATCAAACTAGCAACGTTGCAAATATATTTCTGACCATAGATGTCTAGATAAACTAGAATATAACGTGTATGGTTGTTATATGGGCAGCAGACGTGTCAGAAGACCAGCATAGGCCATAAGACAGTTATGTTTATGAGGATTCTGGACAATATCGCCTTCGGAGAACGTGTCCACTAGACCCAAAGTCCGAATAGTCGATAACTTCATCGAAGAGGTGGCTCTGAATCGCGTAGGAAGGACGTAAATTTATAACGTTGTTTTGATTTATATAACTAGTCACATTGAAGTCTATGTACAAAACAATAATATGAAACATGACAATATACAAAAAAGAATTATTATAAATAGTCAGTCATCTATTTACAAAAGATCCTAATTGTTGAATTATTGTACCAAAATTAATTTAAGTTGACAGATAAGTAGTTGAATTCAATAGAAAATTTGGTAAATATATAGTTTAGGTTGCATACGCGCGATTTCCTTGAAATTTTAGTATGTTATACAGTTTTTTATGCTGAAAAAGAATATATATGTATATATATATATATATATATATATATATATATATATATATATATATATGCAAATACTTGGTGTTGATGAGGATTAGGGGTTTCTGATGAACATTTAGACTATCTTTTAGTATATTTATTAAATTAATCAGCATAATTTTCTCCATGACATACTAAAATTAAAAGGAAATCGGTCGTATGCAACCTAAACTAAACCTAACTAAACTAAACTAAAGCAAGAGCAAACCAGTTTAATGTGAAAATTAATCGTTTTTATTTCAATAGAATTGAAATAAATTCCTGTTTTTTCCAAAAATTATTTATTTTTAATTTGATTTTTTCCTCATATATTAAATTGAAACTGTTATTCCCAATTTAAAATAAAAAACAACGAATCCCGAATCGCCAGACAGATAGAAATCTAACAATTCTCAGAGTTTCGAACTGACGGCAACCGCCACCACCCGTTTCCGGCTACCGAACCCTTATACTGGCACAGACGTGACGGGCGCGATGGACAGTCCATCACGGGACATTTCAATCTAAGAATCATAGGCGTAGTGAGGTTTTGTAAAAAGTCATTCAAATCGAGCAACATCACTTACAATTTATTTAATCGTAATATCACGATAGATTTTTCAAGTGGTATTCGATACGGTTATTTAGGGTGTTCTTTGATGCAAAAAATTCGGGAGTGATGAGAAGACGTGGAAATGATGCTATTACACAACTTTTACAGAGACAACCTGTACAATCGAAAGATAACGAATAGAAATTTTCTATCGATTTTTTAACAAAACGATACTTTTTGATTAACTCGATAGAATTTATGGATTAGGAGATTTTTAGTTCGTTGTTCAAACCAACTAAACCGTTCGCCATAAAGAGACACAGTGAAAAAAATTATCATAAATTGTAATTATTTATTGGAAATTTATTGAAACTGCATACAATCGAACATCGTGTTACTTATATAAGGAAAAAATTGAAATGTAGAAAAAATTAGTTGGAAACATCTTAGAAGGAACAAAATGATCGATAGAATAAACTTTCATTGTGTCGCTATAAGGCAGAATCTTGTAATGCTCTTCTAAGTTCAAAGAAATATTCTCCGTAGACTCCATAATGTTTGATTGTGTTTTAAATACCTTTTGTAAGTATTTTCAATCAATAATTACGATTTATGATAATTTTCTTTATCTCTTTATGGCGAACGGTTTCCTTGGCATGTACAGATCTATATAAAAATCCACAATGGATGGAAAAAGTTCATACACAATATTCACAAAAGCTGAATGGTTGGTAAGGAGCAATTGGAATAATAATAATTTCAAACTTTTCTATAAGGACCACTTCAAATAATGATAGATTTTTCAAAACTCTTATGTACCAGAATTAATTAGTTTCATTCCCAATTGTATTAGTAATTTAAGTACAAATAGGAATTTAATTTCAAAACGAAAGTGCTCATTATGCTGTTAAGTGTAGACAGTAACGGACAACTAGATTTTGGCATATATGTGTGGACAGAAGAGGTTGTATTCAGTGGTCGTCAAGGTCACCAAATTTATCTCCATTGAATTTTTTTCCACGGGGCTATTTGAAGTATCTATATAGTTTAAAAAATTAATATCTATGGTGTTTTGTAGTCATGGCGCTGAGGATGCGTAGCTTACAGTTGATTTAGTGAACTCATCCCTTTCAGAAAGTGCAAAAAAATGGAATGGTTCCAGCTGCCACAAATATTTATTTTATATTTTCACGCAACCAGTTATAGTACTTTACGTTTCAATAGTCTCCTGGTCTTCGGGATAATAAAGAATTCACACGGTACATCCTCTACTAAACCTAGCATATTCAGGTGTCCCGAGGAGGCATGTTCCGATAAGATGAGATTAATCGTAAATTATTTTTTCAAATTTACCTGTTGGCGTCATCTTAAAATATGTGTTAAGAAAATTGCGGCAAACAGCATTACATAGTATACGAAATATAGAAAAAAAAAATTAATGCGTACAGATTATAATAATCAAGCTACAAATTCGATGTTCTACCCTTTTTGTCCTACCCCGTATACATAAGAAATCGCATATTTTTGGATGAAGTGCGTGTTCCTTTAAATAGGGTGTTAATTATTTTATTTAATGAATTGGAATTGAATAGAAAATTACTTTTGATAATAGTATTTTAATTAAGAATTTTAAAGCAACGATATGAAATGATTTTAGAAACGATAATGAACGTGATCCCTCTTCCGCTCTCTTTCGCTGCCCTCTATCCTTAAAATCTCCCCGATCCTCGCCGCCATAGCTTTCCATCATATCCCTCAGTTGTCGATGTCGGTCGCCTGGACATCTTTGATGTTTTAATTAGTTTTCTTGATTCCTGCTCCTCTCTACTCTGTGATGCTTGTTTGTTTCTGACGAGGGCTTTTGTTTCTTCTTTTATTTTTCATTATTTATTTCCTCGTCGTCCGTTTGTTTGTCGGAGGGTTGCTGCTTGCCTCTAGTAGTTGGTTGTTTCAGATGCAGATTTTTTATCATTTTGTTTTTATTTTGGAAATTAGATTTTCCTTGTGTTGTTTCTGAGTGTTGGAATTCAAATGATGAAATTGATGGCTGCAAGCGATTTGTGTTTTGTAGACTCGCGTATATAATCAACCGAATTAACCAGTCGTCTTTCAGGTTGATGATATGCGTTCGTACTTACTACATGAACAATTCCAAATACAAAGTAAAGCCCTAAATATTGCCTCATAACACTATCAATAATAATTATACGAAACTATTAAAAAAACCCTGTGTACAGCCGTTTGTCAATGATTTGTGTTATCCATTAATACTACTTTATTGACTAGTTATTCATATCGTATACAAAATGTTTGTTTCGTTGCGATTTTGATATAAAAATGGCAATATATTTTTAAACATCCTATGTATCATCTTGATTGTTGAAAAATCTGACCACTGAGTCATTTTTTCATGTCTCGGAATAGAAAATAATTCAAACTTTAATTCATTAATTTTAGCTATTGAAATAACGGATGTATGAGCTGGTGCATTGTCTTGATGAAACAACACTTTTTTCTTTGTTAAAAGCGGCCGTTTTTGCTTAATTTCTTCGCTCAAATATTGCATTAAGTTCTCGCTGTTAATAGTTTTTCTTATTTCAAGACAATCAATGAAAATCCTCCCACACGTATCCCAAAAAACCGACACCATGACCTTGCCTTCAGATGGAACAGTCTTTGCCTTCTTTTGAGCCGATTCTATCTTTTCAGTCCATTGTTATGATTGTTTTTTTTTAATTCGGGTGTGATGTGAGGGACCCACGTTTTATCCATGGTTATGAAACGGCTTATTTCTGTGAAATATTACCGAAAAATCCTTGAAAATACCTTCACGACGCACTTTTTGAAATGCCTTTAAGTCGACGATCATCCAGTACCGATTTGTTGATTTTCTGGAGTCGTCACCTTATTTCCATGACCACTGCGATGCTGGTGTTCGCAGCTCGTACGGCCTAGTTTAAATCCAATATTAGACTGTTAATAATGAGGGTGCAGTCTCACCCAGAGTAGAATCTATTTCAGCTTTTATATTGTTTGGGCTAAAGCTTTTCAAATAAAAGTATTGTTTCATATAACGATGACCAACTTTTTCCATGTTTACAAACTCACTGGAAACGTTCACTATTGAGGGCTGCCAAACAACGTGGCGTCTTTTCAAGCTACTATCACCATCTCTGGGTCAGGCCAGGTACTTTTGGGACCATCCTAGTATATCGTCATATTTTCCAGGATGTTGTTGTCTAGAATCTGAGGATTATTTCCATAAAGATAATTCATTAATGAAACCAACGCTTGGGAAAACTCTACCATTTCGAGGTTATATTTTTGATGTATCCTATTGTCCCAATTGCATCGTTTACTTCAATCTACTACAATTTTGAGCTATTACCATAGCTTAGTGATTTTTCTAAAATTTTCTACTTTTTTTGATTAAATATTTGCATCTTTTGTGAAAAGCTTACAACCCTGTTCCACTTCTCTTTATCCTCCACGACTTGTCTCCAGTTTCTCACCCCTTGTTGTCCCTAGCGTGCTTTGGATCAACCTTTTGGCTGTTCTATGTCTGGCTTTCATTATGTTACCTTCCGTATAAAGGCTTTCGGATCTCTTCTTCATGTATGACCAAATCAATCAAGCCTTTGGATATTTATCACTGTCACTATTCTTAGGTGTCCTCCATCGGCCTTGACAGATCCTAGTATCTTCCTTAAGATCTTTCCCTTCATTATTCGAAGATCTCCGTGCAGATTGAAATACAAACATTGCGCATTTAACACCAAGTCTCTCTCTTTTTCTCTCTACCTTAAGTTTTGACAGATCGAGCAAAAAATTCTGTTGTGCGATTCTTTTAATTTTGTGTTTTTCTGAAAGAGCATGAATTTCTGAAAAATCCTTGTCATTATTGCGACTATACGATTTTTTCCACCTTGTAGTGGTATTTTAGATAAATTTCCTGGATTTTATCTAATTGCATACTAATTTTCCGGTTTTTTCTGTTAGATAGGAAATTAATTCCTTAAAGAGTAATTTTGTTTGTACTAATTATCAATTGCATGATACAGAATGTTCAAAAATTTATGTAACAAAATCTGAAGAATCCAATTGAAGACACAAACATAACCATAAATGCGAAATATTTTATACAATAATTAAGAACTCTATACAAAAGTTTTCGATCTTATTCGGAAAATAACCCACTCACTATATTCCCCAGATTTGAGCCCCAGCGACTTTTTTCTGTTTCATAATCTCAAAATTTCACTTTCAGGAGAGATATTTTTACCATACAAGGTCGTTATGGCATACGTCAATGCCTATTTTGAGAAGGAACTATTATTTGAAGGGTTAAAAAAGTTATACTAAATGTATGTACTTTAAACAAGACAATTTGGAAAATAAGAATATTTACAGAAAAAAATGTTTTGTTTCTATATAAAGTCGGAAATATTTCTGACAACCCTCGTGAATTCTTAGTTGATTGTCATTGAATCTGTCTAAGATTTTTTAAACGAAGTTACGATGCCTGGCTATTAAATAACGAGACGGTTGAAGTAAAAAACGAGTAGTGCGTTGGGTATCTAGATATATTGTCTATGTGGGTATCTGTTTATCTCATGCGCGTGTTTTTGATTATTGTAAGCGCTTTAGTAAGGACCTAGAGAGCACTGAAGATGACCAGTGCTCAGGTCGCCCTGTAACTGTTTCAACTCCGGAAACGATGACCAAAATCAACCAAATTGTGCGTGCAGCTCGTCGAATGAGCATCCAGATGATTACCGAGGCTGTGAACGCCGATAAAGAAACCGTTAGAAAAATTTTACACGAAGAATAACACACCACAAAAGTTTGTGCGAAGTTGGTGCCAAAAAAACTGACTCATAACCAAAAGCTCTTGCATCAACGTGTCTGCTCAGATTTCCTTGAAAGTTTAGAAAGATTAGAAAAAGATATGCTTTAAAAGGGACCCGATTTGAGTTGATGGAAGCGGTAAAGCAAAAGACAGAGTTCCTAAAGGCACTCACCAAAGAAGACTTCCAGCACTGCTTCGATCAATGGAAAAAATGTATGGAAAGGTGTGTGGCGAGGGGAGGGAAGAATATGAATGGGAGCCTTCGAATGTTGAATATTTTTATAATAAAACCCTTTTTTGTAACCAGTCTCGTTATTTAATAACCAGACCACGTACACTCTGTAGAAATAAGTGGAGCCAAATTTTTAACAATTTAATCAATTTTCCGATAATAAAAAAGTGAAACATTCGTATCTCAAAATGAAAGTAATTTTCAATCGTGTCCAATAGTACAGTCAGTTTAACGTAATCATTTTATATAGTTCGTATTAATATACAAGGTGGGACGTAAAACTATTTTGAAAGAGTACTGACCTTTACAAGAAATATGCTCATTGCAACGTTGAATTTTTATGAACATTCCGATTACATCTTGTACTCATTAAAACGGTTGCATAATATAAGAATTTTGAAAATAGAATTGTGTGACAATCCTCCAATAATATCGTTTGTTATTCAACATACATAGTGATTATTTCATAAATTAAAAACTTTATTTAGATGATTTTTCAAATTGTTTCAAATTGGTATATTAAACGAGTTTCAGAAATTTGTTGTTAGCGAATAGGAAGTTCAGTGCCAGGCCGTAACGGGTCGATATTATTACGAGGGACTGCGTGAGTTGTACTCGTTCTACTTCCTCACTTTACTCTCAACTCTCTCGATTTATCCATTCACAAACTCTCTCAAACACCATTCAAGTTTCGTTTGACGCACTTGTGGATTTATCATTTTTCACCTTTTTCACCATTCATTTAATAGTGAATATACTTTAAAGAAACACGGCCATGAAAGAAGTTAATTGTAAAAAAAAATTAATTAATTAATTGTCTATTATACAGCGAATTACTAACAATCGAATGTTTATTATTGATTCATTTCTTATTTAAATAACGTCAAGTGCCTAATCGCTGCAGTGTTTCACAGTCGCCTAAAAATAAGAACAAACAAAATGATATTCACATAATTTTGCTTCATAGCTCAGTTGACCAGTTGAATAATGTTTCTCCTTCCGATTCACGCTGTTGCAGTAATATTATTCAACTGGTTTACATGGATATCTATGTTTTGTGCGATGTTGCCATGCCCACGTTATAGAACCAGCTGTCTACAACAGAGAAAGAGTACGTTCAGTCCACCATAATGCGTAACGCGGTGGGTAGACGCCGAGTATACAGCTTTTTCGTAACTTTTCGTACTCTCTAGGTCTTTAGAACGATTTCAATTGAATAACAATATACTATAATAGAGTGCATGTGATTTTCTGCAGTATTGAAGTTGTTTTTAACTTAATAATGAGATTAATGAGGAAAAAATATGATTAAAAAACTGTTGTAAGTAGGACAAAAAGCTTCACAAGAACATTTATGCCAAAAATGATTGAATCAGTCGTTGTAATCAATAAAATATTGTTTTCTGTGCTTATTTTTTGGAAGGGATAAAGCTTTGATAAAAATGGAGGTTTCTTATCCTTAAAGAAGACGACACGAAAACTACCAAAAGCCATATTTTTGAAAAGAATATGCGGTATTAGGATCGAACAATACTTTGGTTCATTTAGATCCTGTTTAATATAGAGGCCTAGTGAAAATGTGTCGAATTAAAAAGACCTTTTAATGGTTTGCTCAGCGCACGCGCGTCCGCCATGCTTAAACGGCGGCAATATGAAAGTGTCGGGCAGTTTTTCTGAATATGGCCAGGCAACAAGTTATATCACCTTTGTCACCAATTAAATGAAAAATTAATTGATGGTGCATCATTAGTGCATCCAACGGTAGAAGCTCATTCAATTAAGACAGAATTGGTTGAGAGGTTAGAATCACAATTTTAATGACAAGTAAAACTGCATTCTTCTGTGAATATTTAAAATAAAATTCTGAAGCTTCAAATAAATTTTTTAGGGTAAAGAACGCAATTCGCAACCATGTCTCAGTAGATCCAAGTCTAGATAAAGGAAAGTGGTTGAAAATAGAACAAGACAAGCAACGAAATCGTCAAGCAGTAAATAATAGTCCTTTGTTGAGTTTCCCAATTGTATGGCAAAAATTTCCATCAACAAGTTTGCCAAAATTATTTGATGAAGCTTCTATCTATGACTATCTGATTTCATCTTGCATGGTAGAGAAAGAAAATGAGTCAAACATTTTAGATTACAGTACAGCAAAACCTATAAAAAGTTGACAGTAATCGTGTTACAGATATTTTTGATTCCATCACGTCTCAAGTCAAATAAAAGCATCGTATCACACAAAAACTAGCTACTCTGTGATGAATGATAAATCTATGATAAATTCTTAAAGTCTTTATTTTCATGATCAATCCCTTAGATCCGACCATTACCTCGACCACAACGCTTAACCCACAAATCACATTTACTACACTTGGAACAAGTGTTTAAATGATTTGTCACTGTTGTTTTAATACGTTTTTGACGGTATTCCAAACAAGGTTTTGGGAAACTCTCAAAAAAATATAGATTTTCTAAAAAGGATTTACTTCGTGTATCGCTACGGCATACTCCATAACAACAATGTTTTTTTGGTAACATTTATCATTTCAATAAAAATACTTGTTAATTTTTTATTTATAAAAATGTGTTTATTTCAAATTCACTGTTTTTAACAGATAAACAATTTTCTTTACTTTTTTTTTTTATTTTAAATTGTATAGAAAACGTAGTGTGTATCGTATGTTTATTTGTAAAGTGCCCGAAAAACATGGCGAAATTTGAGGCATACGCAGAAAATATTTTCAATTATTTAAAGATCTATTGGGTATCCACGGATAAGAGAGTGGCATATTTCTTGAAAGAATTAGATGCAACTTTAAATGGATCCCGAAGCATATTTAAGTTTAATGAATATTCTCTCAAGGTCGTTAAAATTCTGGAAATTTTTTACTACAACTCCCTACTGACTGCTAATGAGAAAGTCGCATCCAATTTTTGTATAGCAAAAGTTTCTATCGTTGACTATTTTCCGCGCCAACCAAAGCTGGCAACGCTGCCTTATTTAGTCTAGTTCCCATGTGCTTCTATAATACTTCCTATTCAAATTAGCAGGTTTTTTGTGTAGATAGTGTAAAACCACACCTGATGAATTTTGTTATATTGTGGATGTTTTATATCAAAATCAAAAATCTATCACAAGAACTGGAAATAAATCATTTTCTCATCTGATATTGAACCATCAACTATTAACAGTCTGTCCAAGAAATTGAGTTACACAAACAACTTTTTATGATATTTGAATTAATTATTTGAGTAACATCCCATGTCCATTTTTGAGTTAGACCGTGGTAAAGCTGTTTTTTCTTGCTCTAATGGAAACTTCCTTGTGTAATGAAATTAAAAATTTAGAGACAAATTCATGGTGTAAATGGTAGAAAGTGATTGAATAAAAGATTTTAAATCATGGTGTGGTCAATATTATCAGAAAAATTGCAAGGATTATTCCAAAAGAAAACAAAATCAAATTCAACATTTAAACTTTTATGGTGTTTCATATTCTCATAAGCATGGTCAATTATTAATAGTAGGATAGTGAGCGGCCAAGTACCTCTAAGCACGTAGGCCTTCTGGTAAACCCATCGTACCCCATTGAAAATTACAAAAGGACAATCAATAGCTTTCGCATGAATCTTTTGACGGAACTATAGAAGCTACGATGGTTGACCAAATGTTTTAATCGCGCCCGTGCTGGACACTCACAGTCAGCAGTTTATTCCTCCCATAGGCACAAGCGGCACGTATCCGGATAAAAATTCAGTCGCCAGTCTTTGCTTTGGCTTGTCTTGTCTCATACCAGGTATCTCTATCCATATGATAAGCACGTATGTGAATTTGAAGTAGAAAAACTTTGTTAGTGGACTCAATGAACAAACTTTTGATTTGAAATCAATAACCAGAGGATCCAAACATCAGTACCTATATGCAAAAATGTTGACCTATCAATATCAACAATACCAATGAGCTCAAGAAAGTGGAAGCCTTATATACCTGCAGACATTGTTGGTGAATTTCATTCGAATATTTATTACTGGCCAACTATCAATATCAGTTTGAATCGTTTTAGTTCTTACTCAATACGAGGGTTGCCTTTTAAGCTTTTAAAATCGAACAATAGGTGGCGTTTACCACTGTTTTTGTTTTTTTGTTTTAACAATTGCTATTGCGAAGTCAGAGGAAATTTAGAACTTTAGTAAGTTGTTAATGGTGAACGTTTAGAAGAAGCAAGTTTATGCAAAAATTGAAATTATCTGTGAAGGCTTAAGTCGAATGATTATTTATGATTATAAAATAGGCGTTACTCCTTAATAATATATAGAATCGCTTCGTTCGATAATGAAGCATCATCAAAAACTAATGTTCACAATTTCGCAGAATTTCGTCATAGTCGTCAGTGATGTAAGCTAAGAAAGTTTGCCAAAATCGGTTGTCATTTTGACAAACATAGATGTTATGAGCAACATGATAAAGAAGATCGGAATGTGACTTACAGACCGTTAGAAGCGTATCTTAGGATACCGGAGACTATAATATTATATCACAATGAATGATGGAAATTACCACCTCTAGTCCAAACACATGATCGTCATGGATTGCCGTATACGATTTCTTATGGTGTTGCACGCTATTTGAATACGATTCTTCGAATCGTTGATATCAACCTTGGGTGTCGAGTAGACTATTGATTTAAGGTTGCTAATTTCACCCCCGAATAATATAACAGGAATATTGAAAAAATACCCTTAATTAGTGCAAGAAAATTACAGAATTTCAAGTTTCTAGCATGACATAAATTAAAAAAAAAATGAAAACTCAATTTTAGTCACCACTTTTTAAGGGTGATATATAGGAAAAGGGTGAGGAAATTATGTTACAAGAAAGACCCATCTCAATTCCAAACAAGTAATCACCTCCTGAATCCAGTCGCATGAACTTGGAAACATCTTGTATATACCTTCAAAATTATTTGTATGTACTTGTATATACCTTTAAAATTATGTGTTACTTTTTAAATATATATTCCCAGCTTTCGAATATTTATATAATCATCATCAGGGACTCAAATTACGGTGGTAAATATAATATAAAAATCAGGATACTGTGTGAAAGTGTTGTTTTGAATATATTGATTCATTCGGCTGTTTAACCGCTCTGATGAGACACAATAATGTCGAAACTAGTCAACCGTTACAGCATTCTTGTAATTGTCAACCATTAGAGACGTACATATCGATAAAAAAGTCGATGGACATCACGTTCTTCGGTTATTTCGACTCATTACGATATGTTTGGAACCGTAGCGACCAGAGCGTAGAAATTTGGTAAAAATACACATTTCGTCAAGGAGAGGTAGGATAAGAGCGGATTTAATGAGATTTCAGGTGCATTGCGGGGACATCAAGTTAAAAATGTCTCATTTTAATAAAAATATATGAAAAAACTACAGAAATTATTAAAGATACAATCATGAAATTTGAACAGTAGTCAACTTTACAACGCCAATTTTCACTAAGAAAGGATTTATGGATTTTTCACCCATAGAACTAGAAGATCAAATAAATAGGGTACAACTAGTTGCATAGAAATTAGAGAGAAAGAGAAAATCAATAGAGCAAATGAATGAAGAAGCAAAGGATATGCAAGAGTGAAAAAAATAGATAAATAGAAAAATACAAATACTCTCGACGTTCGAAAAGCATCAAAAGATCTGGAGAAGAAGAAGAATTTTACACCCTAAGGGGTGAAAAGAGAATAAAAGTGAGTATGAAAAAACCTTCAATACCAATTTAAAAATCACCCAATCGATTAATGGGCTAATCCTACTTAATAGTTCCTTCTGTATCGCTTACAGGGTATGCAGAGCATTGACGACTATTTTTTCACCCTTGTTAATTCAGCCAAAAACATGAAATTTGCACAAATGTTGCTTAAATGACGAAAATGAAAGAATTTAACTCATAAGAGGGCTAAAATTTTTATATTATTGACAGTTGCTATATCAGACTTGTAGTTAATAATCTTTAGTAATAAACACTTACAAAACTACTTTTTAAAAGGGGTGTAATAAGAAACGAAAGTTTATAAATGCAGTAGTTGAACTTTTTTTTCTAAACTATGCATACATAAACTAAGCTAAGAGTAATTTTCATGTCATCTTCTATATAAACCAAGCAAAGTCTAGGTAAAGTCCTGCAGACGAAATTTTTTCCTATATCGGGGCCAAACCTAAAATATTCCTCATCCTACATGAATAATGCATTCACAAACAATCTATCTCCAATAGATATTTCAAAATAGATCTTTAGATGTATTTTTAATGAAAAATCAATTAGAATCAATTCATAATAGAAACAATTAATTTAATTGATTCAAGTCGAGATTTTTGCCCAATTCGTCTCGTGTGAAGTTTCAATGATAAAATTACGAATTAAATGAGGAAATCATCACTACTTGAATACAGATTTGTTGGTTTGGGATATTATATATTGTAATAATATTTTATTGAAAGTATTTTTGTTCAAATATACACCGTTTTTTGGCTGAATAATACGCGGTTCCATTGACGTAAACGTTAAAATAATGATATGTGGGTCAATTAGAAAACAAAATGGCTAATTGGATCATAAAATAATGAAATGTATGATTTATCTTATAGAACGAACTCGTAAAACAGTGGGTACCTTCATGGAGTGGTGTTTATAGAAAGAAAGCTCTGCACATGTTCTCACGCCACGCGGGAAGCAATTCATCATTGTGCGCAATGGAACTCGAAGTTTAAACAGCAATAAATCTATGCGCATATATATTCAACAATTCTCAAGGTAGTTTGAAAAATAAACACGAAAATAGTCTCAACATTTGGTTATTTTATTGAAAAATGAAATAGTTGATATGATATTATATTAGAACTTATAAAACAAATCATCCGTTTATTGTTATCATATTGTGTAACCTGAGAATAGAATTAATATATACCTACCTAATATAATATTGTTTTCGACTATCTACAATCAATAAACAATTTTTAGATAAAATTAATCCGGATGACAACATTTTATACCGTATTATGATAAATAAACATTCTTTTATTTATTCCTGTTCAAATTCCATTAATCAAAATAGATTTTCGAGAAAAAAATCATGATTTTCATTTATCATTTCATTGAGAGAAAATATATCAACATACATTTCATCCTCTTAGGACAGTCTTGCTTCCTCCTCGGCATATTGTCTGTTTTGCTTGGAGTTTTCTCCTCCAATCTTCTAAAATAGCGCAAAATCTTGACTCAGTTTTTTATCAACTCCCCACTAGTTCATCATTAATTCACAACAAAAAAAATACAAAAATATAAATATATATCGTTAATCATTTACACAACACAGCACAAGTTACTAATCGTATACATGATAACACGTGTCTTCGGCGCCCTGTCAATTCACTGTCACTTGTCACAAAAATTAGGAACTTGAGAAATGCGTTGCGTTAAGGAGCGAAACAGGTGCAAAACTTCCTCCTCCAACGTTAGGTCTCCGCGGACTGAGTGAGTGACAGCGAGAATCGCGGTGTTTCCCCCACCACTGCCGTGTGAGCGAGAGCCGGACGACAATCGTCGTCAGGTTGTGTACAAGCGCCGGCGTCACTTGGCGACGCTTCGTTCGTTCTATCTCACTCTTACTTCGTAATGTCATCTCTCGTCACCGGCGGAAACACATCTTTGTAAATTTGCGAGCGATTCCAATGCGCAACTTCATGGTCAGTTTGACAGGTGGGCGGATCATCGCGGAGCCGCGCCTTCTTTATGATACAAGCCTCTAGCCTCGCTCTCGGGATGCTGTACGAAGTGTCAATCTGTGGAATGCCTACGCGTGGTTTATTGCCACTTCTCTCGATCGTTTCACCTGTTGTTTGCCTTGTTCGGCGCGAAATTGTTGTTATTTCGACGCCAAGGTCGCTATTAAGCATTTTTTTTTTATTATTTGACTGAGTAATACATTACGTTTAATTCCGCTAGATTTGTATTATGTAATTTGAACAGATGCTTCTACTTTTTTTGAAGGTATAAGTATGATAAATACCCTACTTTCAATAGATATAATTCATACTCTCATTATCTTGCATTTGCATTTTGCGGTTTCAGTAAATATAAAAGCTACTTGATTTCTCAATATAATTTTTAAAACTTTGCCACTTAGTTCAGAAGTAATCTTCCAGCAGAATGCGCATTGGTGTCAGCGATAAGACCGAGCTTTTGATCAGCATTTTCCAATTATGTTATCCAGATGTGTATTTCTGGTATGGCAAGTTATACACAGATTACATTTTTATCACCAAAGTGTTTTATAAATTGAATCAAATGAAGGGAATGTGATTTTATTGTAGTATTGGCATTCATATTGACTATAGATCAACCGTATCTTAAAAAGAAGTTATTTCTGTTTAATAAAATTAGTTGGGATGTTGCCTATCTTAGACTTCTTGTTTGCGTGCCTTTCAGGCTATCCATTGTCTTTTGTTGTTAATCTCCCGAACCATTGACGAAGATTTTTTCACCATGATGTTTTGCACCGATCTTCGTTTCTCCTACCCATTGCATTACCAAGCGAAGATAGAAAAGAGCATAGGATAGCATAGAAAAGACATAATATTGTACCATAATCATATAGGTACAGATAAAGGTTAAGATCATGGCCGAAAAGGTTTTTTTTTGTGTTTTATGAAACTTACTGCTCTCGCTTTGGCTATTCTTGGTCATATCTGCACGCATTTATTGTTTATAATGATTCTCATGTCTATAAGCCTCTACTATTAAAACGAGCGTAGCAAATATTGTTGTCAAGATTTCCGTTAACATCTTCATAAGTGTTCTCTTCCTTGAATATGAGTTGATGAGCCCTTGTCTTCCACTCCTTTTCTTATTTCAACGAACTCGCCACTTAATCGCCATTTATTCATGTGATCGATTATTGATATATATAGGTATTTAAAAATAATCGATTAATCGAAAATAATCAAATAATCGAAAAATATCGATTAATGGATGTAGACAACATCCTGTAAGAATTTGGTTTTATAAAATTCAATGTTTCTTGCCTATTTTCATTCTTAAAAATGCATAATGGTTTTGGCACAGTTTAATTGAATTTGAAAGAGATTTTTTGAGTGGCTTTATTACAAAGTAAAAGACTGAAATAGTTATTTGTATGCTTAGGCCGCGAAATACCTTTTTAAACGTATCGAAAGAACAGTTATCGCCGAGGCAGCTTGCGGCCGAGGTAAGATAATGTCGTTAAAAAGTTTCGCGGCTATGGCATACACATTATTTTTCGTACAATCGTTAAAATAATCA
Source organism: Diorhabda carinulata (assembly GCF_026250575.1). NCBI lineage: Eukaryota > Metazoa > Arthropoda > Insecta > Coleoptera > Chrysomelidae > Diorhabda > Diorhabda carinulata. The sequence continues at coordinate 19,438,619 of NC_079472.1, forward strand.
AATAATATAATAATCAATTCAACGATTAAGAAATTTATTTTCTGAATAATTATTTCAACATAATTCAGTATCAGAATCTTACTTCCAAATATCTTCTGTAGGTTCATTATTTGGTTTGTTTTTATTGGGAATCAAAACATAATGTCTTCTGTATGTTCCTAGTGGTAGTCTAGCTCTTTATCTTGTTTTTTGTTGGAATCAAACCGAATCGTTCTTTTGAAGCTTTATTTCCGATTTTCGAATAATCGAAAATTGATTATTTCCGATTTATCGATTATTTTGGATTTATCGATTATTTTATATACTCGATTATATTTTTTGATAATTGCTCAGCCCTACTCGCCTTTATTTGCGCGAGGTAGTGAATTTATATGAAGCGATTTTTCTCGATTACAATTACATATTGGTCGGCGGAAATAGTACAGTTAATCACTCGTGTAAGAAGAGTACAATTGATAAAAACTACCGGTTCTGTAAGGAAAAAGGAAACTATGATGAACATCTTCTGCAATTGTCTATCTCTTACCTAAAACAAGGAGCATAATCCTGCGACAAACAATTGTGTCTCAACATCACTATTCATAAGGACCAAAGCAACATAGCAGCTAAACTTGAATAGCGTTACACGGCATCTACGTTACCATTAACCAAGTACCTAACTTTTATTTAACCGTGGTAAGAAGTAAGTATGCAAGAATTGTAATTCCAATTTACCGATCAAGCAAATTTTAACTAAATTTTAGAAATACGACGCCCAAAGACAACAGTTTCACTTCAAGTCGAATTGCAGACATTCTAAAGGACTCGCTCAGTACCTTTCTACTTCAATTGCTTAATTGTGTGAAATTTCACCATAAATTTCGTGACAAACGAAAAGTAACAGCTTAAGCCGCCATTTAATATCAAAGCTTAGTTAATATTTTTACCTAATCAAGGTTGCGCACGTGTGAATTGCGAGAGGATTAAAATTCACTACAGTTTATCTTTTCAAATTTATTTTCTTTTTTGGTCTCTTGCTTTTTATAACGTTTTTTTTTTTTTGGAAATATTACGTTCTGTGTCACCTCAAGAAATTGGGGAGATACCAGACCTCTTCGACCAAACGAATTAATTTTAGCTTCCTTGGTGTAGACTGAAGACGATGATGTCGATTATAGGAACGAAAGATGTAACGAAAATAGTGAAGTTGGGGATCAATTAGAAGAACCATACATTCTGGAAGTAAAATTACTTACCATATTAGGGCTGGAGCGACGACAAAAAGAAACGGGTACTCTTTGTACTAAAAAAGGGTAAAACTGGAATCGAAAGAAAATGCGGTCACTGTGACACCGTTACTGTGCAACTAAAAAACTCTTAGTGATCAATCAAGATATCTAGAGAACATGAAACGTAGGAAAATGAAGTTCTAGAATCTAGCTAGCTGTGCCGTGGCTGAGCTAATAGCAAAAAAGATGACTCATACGACCGCTGAGTCAACTATTCTACCTGCTTGTTGTGAAATTGTTAAAATCATGTTTGGAGAGGAATGTGAAAGAGAGATAAGGAAAATTCCTCTGTCAAATAATACCATAAGTAGGCGTATACAAGACTTGTTCAAAGACACAAGTCAATGAGAAACTAAAAGCAGCGGATCTTTACAGATATAACTGGGAAACCCCAAATTTTAGCATTCGTCAGATTTATAAACGAAAACAAAGTAATCGAACAATTTTTGTTTTGTAAAGATCTTCTTGAAACAACAACTGGACAAGACAATTTTCAACTAGTACCATAACTATATTATCGCTGCTGATCTTGGAAGTCTTGTGTAAGTGTATGCACACACGGTTGCCCTGCGATGGTCAGCCGTTTGACAGGATTTCTATCACTAGTAAAGAATGAAAATCAAGATATTATATTTACTCATTGCTTCCTTCACAGAGAAGCTCTGGTTGCCAAGTCTTTGGTTTCTGAGCTTGAAGAATGTTTAAGAATTGTTGTGAAAATGGTAAATTTTATTAAAAGTAGGCCTTTAAAAGCTAGAATATTTAACAATCTGTATTCTGCTAGCATATCCAGTTGTTGTTGTACACAGAAATAAGATGGCTATCCCGCAGACGTGTCCTGTCGAGCTTCTATGAACTCAGAGAGGAGTTAGTTTTCTTGGTGATGACTCCTGGTGTATTAAAGTGGCGATTTTAGCAGATATATTTAAGAAATTGTATGTTTTGAACAAAGCCATGCAAGGAAAGCGAGAGAACATTCTCACGTCTACAGATAAAATCAATTCATTCCAGCAAAAGCTTTCTTAGTAAATATCTAAAATAGAAATATGTTTGAGCTTACAAAAGATTGCCACATTGACTTTAATCTTTCCAATAGGCTTCGTCAGCTTCAAAATATCATAAACAAATATTTTCCATTTCTTGATGTATCTTGGGTGGATGGACTGGGTGAGAAATCCTTTTATTGATTCTGCATATGAAACTGCATCTCTTAGTACTGATGAAGAGAGTGAACTGATTGGTGTCAAAAATGATTGTGGTTTCAAAGTAGTACTGTAAATTAAGTTGAAGAAGCTGGAGCCAAAATGAAAGGAAACTAAAGTAAATGCGGTTATTGCATTCTTTTGGATCCCTTTGATAAATGAGTATCCTTTTATCTCAATGAAACTATTGAAGGAGATGCTCCCGTTTTCATTATGAATGCCATCAAGGCAAAAAACCGTTCATTGCTAAAAAATTTGGTTAGGTTAGTAGGACATGAGTGTGTGCTTGTCAATTATTCAACCAAGAAAGGATCTTGTAATAAAGGGACATCAGGCACAAATATCCCACTCGTTTTTCTTTACACCTATTACGTTAAATAAACTTTATTTTGTCCTGTAATGATTTTGTTTTCTCTTAATATTAAAATATTTGCTTACTTAACTTTAGTTTTCATTGATAATTTTTCCTGATAAAACTTGCTATTTTCTAGTGTAAGTATTACCATTTCATATTGTACAGGGTGTTTCAAATTAAGTGCGCACTATTAGTAACTTTTTTAATATTCTAGATACGAAGTCGGTTAAATTTGCAAAGTAGTAGTATTTTTCACGCTGATTAAGATGGTGAAAACAGAAAAACAATTGCTTATACCGTTTTTGAGTAAATGAGAAAAATAGAATATTTTTTAATAGAACACCCTGTATATTTCTGGCTCAAATTTTTCCAAATAATTCACAGAATATAAAAGTTCTTACACGGCATTAGTCTAAATCTCAAAATTATCAAGATATTAGCCTATTCATCTCTTTAACAAATTGGCTGTGGATATTTATTTTTTTAACAAGTTGGCTAAGATAAAACTCAAGTATAATCTAAATATTTTATTACAGTATACAAAAAAACAAATACAAACTGGATTAAACGTGCAAAAATATCGCCGTGTTGTTCAATACATTTCTGAGTATCCTTTAGTACACGTTGCGTAGCTTTTAAAACGGTTCTACCGTCGATGGATGCTAAAATGTGTCTGAAACTATCTTGAAGTTCGGCTAGTTTCGTATATCTTCTTTTATAGACCTCGTTCTTGACATAACCCCAAAAGTAAAAGTCTAGGGGAGTTATGTCAGGAGATCTAGCGGGCTAACATGTAGGACCATTTGTAGCAAACCACCTATCTTGGAAAAGTCTTTCCAACAATATTCTGACTTGATTCTGAGGAGCTCCATTTTGTTGAAAATAAATTTGGTTACGTGCTTCTAAATTGAGATCATCCGAATATTCTTCCAGTACATCTGATAGCATATCAATGTATCTCCTGCCTGTCAAAGTACCTTCATAAAAAACTGCCCCAACTATTTTGCTGCCAATTAAAGCACACCATACATTAATACTGAATTATCTTTGCGGATTTCTTGGATGAGCAATAAATAAATTTTCTTAACACCAATAGTGCATATTCTTACAATTAAACATACCCATATTTGAAAAATTTGCTTCGTCGGTCCATAAAATGGATTTTAGAAAATTCTGCTTACACTTATTTACAAACAATTCTTCTTTCATTTTCACCGGGTACTAATGTTTGCACTGGTCGGTACTTGTAGGGCACAAACTTAAATTTTGTGAGAATTCTTCAAATTGTAGATAAACTTTACTTCGATAAACTTAACCACTATCCCTTGCCAAATCTCTGGTTGAATCATTTTCGTTCGCTTCAAAATATGCAGACACATTTACTTCTACTTGCTCACTTATTATGAATTGTTTCTTAGTTCTCACCTTTACAAAAATAGTTTCGTCATTTCCGAATTTTCTATTCAACTTCTGTCTGGCTGATCACGTTCGGGATACTTTTGACCATATAGTTCCAATGCTTCAAAACTATTTTTCTACACATGATATACGCTTTTAAAATATCGCATTTCTCTAAATTATAGTTTTAAATCTTAATCCACACAGACTGACACAAATTACTTGTTTGTTGACAGCAGTGTAATCCTCTGAAGCATGAAATGATGTTTGACGTACACCGCCAACTTGTCAAAAGGATAAATATCGACAGCCAACTTGTCAGAAAGATGAATAGGTTAATATCTTGGTTATTTTTGAATTTACACCGATGTTGTATAGGAGCTTTTATATTCTGCAAATAATTTGGAAAAGTTTGAGCCAGAAATATACAGCGTGCTCTATTAAAAATGATTTTATTTTTCTAATTTACTCGAAAAGGGAATAAGCAATTGTTTTTCTGATTTCACCATCTTAATCAGCGTGAAAAATACTACTACTTTGCCAATTTAACCGACTTCGTGTCTAAAATATTAAGAAAGTTAGCAATAGAACTTAATTTGAAACACCCTGTATAACAGTATATATGAAACATAATGAAACGCAATATTGAAATACGCTAATCAATTGTGCCGAGGCTAAATAAGGATTAAAGTTAATATGACGTGACGGAAATAAGGTTGGGAATCGCTGTTCTAGATAGTGAAATATATATACTGATTCAAACGGTGGATTCACGAGATCAGAAGTTAGCCTAAAAGAGAAAAATGGTCATCGTTGAAGCACCGTTCCAGAGAAAACTCCAAATAGAAGTTCAAATTCAGATTTTCCAAAGCCCAGCCTGGTAAATACATATGATATTCCCCCAGTATATACATTCAACAAATTTTTTTTCATATATACTAATTTTTATATAATTTCACAATATAAGACAAATAAAATAACAATAACTGTACGAACTTCGAAATTAAAGTGAATCCGCTATAATTTCTCCAGTCATTATCGATAAAACTGTTAACTCTGATATGAAAAATAATCATAAGGTAACAATGAGCAGAGATGCTTAAGGAAAAGCCACCAGATATTTAAAAAAAGTGACTGCTGCTATCAGATATATATGGGATGTTTACATAGATAAAGCTGCCTAAGTGCAGGCATGTATATGAAAATAGATTAATAGTTGCTGGGCTCTAGTGGAAAGAATCCTTCCCGAATGTACATTCCTATTAAGTCAGGAAATTCCACATACATTCTCATTGCAGCTTCATATCTTGTGGCTTATGGGTTTATAGCCCCGGGCTCCAGGTCCAAGAGGGCCCCATCATTTGGAAATCATTCTGTATTTTTTGATGTGTTGATAGCACAAATCTAACGTATTGATATTATTCTGTGAATCATTCCGGGTTTCGGAATTCCTTAAGGGGGCCCCGTCATTATTTTAGCCCCGGGCTTTCTAAATCTTAATCCGGCCCTGGAACTCGATCACGTTTTGTTAGACGACGATCAACTTAATTGCCCACTAAAAACAAATTTAGTAAACGCGAACATGAAATTTAAGCAAAAATTCCAATTCCAATGAGAATTCCAAATTTTTTGACAAAGAGAAAATGCTTGTTTCATATAAAACTAGAAGCAACAACAACGTGTTTTGACTTTCAACCATGCAAGGAGGTGTGTTCTGGAATGTCTACAAAACGCAGTTCATTAATCTAAACTATCAGTCAGAAGCATTTATAACACCTATGGTGCTAAAAATTGAAAAATGACCACCAAACTACGCAATCTTTGTAGGAAACCATTTTGTATAGAACATCGCGACAAGAACTGAACATCCTGTGAATACAAAATTAAATAAATATTGTATCTACCTCAAAAGTATCACCTCAAAACATCACACAATTTTTTTTGTGTATTCAGCCGTAAATTTTGCGAATTAGCTTGAACTGTTGAAATGCTAAGTTTTCTGGGGATATGGATACTTCATGCTCTCCCACTTTCTGATCTCCCGATACCGTCGTTAGTACACATCAAACGCTACCATTAAAAAAACAGTCTTGTTCATCTTTGTTATCCAACCAAATCGTAGCAGTATCTCGCTAACAAATATTTAAAAGTTAGTATAAAGTAAAAAGATGTGTATAACATTTTCTTAATACATACTTCCTAATCTATACAATAAAGTTATAATTATCATATCTATGATATGAAATCTACGTAGACCCAAAAATCATTTTACAGAAACAGTTTTTCGAATTTTCATTTTCATAAAATGCTTTCCCTTTATTTATATTTTCACTTCAGAAAAAGTTTATCAAAACATATCTATTTGTATAAAAATACTTTTATAATAAATAAATTTAAATAACCACCTTTTGAACACATCGGCTATTTTCGTATCCCACCCGACGACGTTTTTTGTTCGCTATACCGTAGTGTTGCACGATATTAAGTCAATCATGAACTTTGTTTATGTTTTATAGAAATATGTGAATAGTTAATGGTAAAAATCAAGATATACTAATAAGTAAGTGATCGTTATATCATTTTCAATATCATACAATATTCTTTTCTCAGTTTTTAATGGTTAAATGTATTAAAAACTTTTATGTTAGTAACATAACCTCACATTTTTGCATCAAACAACTGTAGTAATTGCCTGCAGAAACGGAAGGAATGTTAAAAACCATCACATTGATTTGTTGTTGAAAGTTATCAACATTTCCATAATTATATGTTTATATATTATTGATTCTTTCATAAAAATAACATTATTGATTTTTAATTCAACTCTACCTACCTACCTTCTCTTTTACAAACGTACATATAAAAGTATTAATAGTATATAATTATAATTCATTTAACAGTTAGTTTGTGTATAATATATCGTTATAACAGTATCATAATTCATATTATATTGAGAGCAATACCATTTTTTTCATTGTTCAAATAATGTGACCCTGAATGAGAGTAGAGATGACGTTGACGAAATAGCTGGTAGATGGCAGCTCCTATCGAGTTAATGCGTTCCCTAGCGTTTTCGAAAGGGAGGAGCCTGACTATTCACATACGGTATAGGATGTGTAATTAAATGATATATTCCTTTCATATGGGAATTTATCAATAAAATAGTTGGGGAATAGAGGGTGCCACATAAATAATGTCGGTTCCCAATGTTCGTTTTGTTTATAAAATATACATACAAAAAGAAAGCTTTAATATTCGAAGTATAGCCCATTTTATTCTATAATTTTAATCCCTCGATTAGCAAATTCTTCGTGACCTTGGTAAAATATATGCACTATATTTTGAATTCAAAATTTTTCCCATACAAGAATTTCGTCATGGATCTAAATAAAGTAGCAATCTGACGATACCAAGGTCCGACTGAATGTCGGATGTAGTAGGAGTTCAATACCATCAAGTTCTTCGATCTAATATTATTATATATTTGGATTAGCATTGTCTTGCTAAACCTGGATATTTTTCCCATAAATCCTCATACATTTCCATCAGCTGTCCATTATATACCTGGGCATTGATAGCTCGACCATCTGGAATGATTTCGGAGTATTCTAAACCTTCATAATACCACCAGAGACACAATAAAACTCGAATCGAACTCTCTATACGACAGTTTCTGGTGATTGTCCTTTGTATGACCGCGAATTTTCCATATTTGGCTTGTTTAGTATATCTAGTCTTATGGTCGAGGATGGTGAAGAGGTAGCAGAATAATCAAAGTTAACTACTTAAAAGGTCTAACCTGGAGTCATGTACTAGGAGGGGGTGTCATGAAACAATGTGAGAGGTACAAGTATGTTGGTATGCTGGTTTTCTTCAAACGTGCTACCAAATATCTTGGAGAGGATGAAGTTAATTGCGTGCTATTAGGACGTTAAAAGTAAGATAACTTTGAATTCTGTGGTTCAGGTATCGGTCAGTCAGGGATCGAAAGATTATTGATCTATTGAGGGAGTTGGAAAAAATCGGTCAATGGGAAAAACGTCGTGAATGAAAGTGTATGTGTGTACTTGTAGGTTAGTGTGTATATTCAAGGAAGCCCGACTTGACAATGTTGTAGGAATCGATCTGGTCGTTTTGAACACCGAAGTTCTTGCTGCTGTTGCAGTGGCTGTGCTGGTGCGTCGTCCTCAGGGAAGTCCATCAGCTATAGTTGGTTATCGACGGGCTGGGGTACAGGATTTTAATATACTACTGGTACCTGTTGACTTCTCAGGTAGATAATCACGCCATTATCGTCTGGAGATGTCTCGTTCAGCGTGTTAGCTGGATTCAGTCGGTTGATCGTCACGTTTTTTTCTCTTCCACGGACCCTGTTGATGAAAGTTCAATTTCTTCATAAGGCCCATTGTAAGCTACGAGGATATATTGCAAAATTTTTAGCCTACTATAGAACCAAACTAAATTTTAATGTCAAAATATTTTATTACTCAACATATTCTCCTCTTAATTGGATACATTTATTAATGCGAATCTGCAACGTCTCTAGACCTTTCGAAAAAAATGCAAACCAGAACTCCATAGCTTTTATTACCTCATCGTTGGAAGAAAATTTAGGACCTTTTAAACTTTTTTCAGTTGAGGGAAGAGATGATAGTCGGACGGAGCCAAATCTGGTGAATAAGGGGGGTGTTCTAGTAATTCAAACCCTAAATCACAAATTTTTTGCATGAAAACATGATATTTGTGTGTAGTGGCGTCGTCCTGCAAAAACAAAACACCTTTGGATAGCTTTGAGCGTCTTTTCTCTTCAATTTTTTCCCGTAGAGTGGTCAGTAATGTCGAATAGTAATTTCCAGTTATTGTTCTACCCTTATCCCTACCCCTATCCAAAAAATCAATCATGATTACTCCATGAAGATCCCAAAAAACTGAAGCAAGAACTTTTCCAGCAGATTTTTGGACACGAAACTTTTTAGGTCTTGGAGAGCCAGAGTGTCGACATTCCACGATTGTTGCTTTGTTTTTAGATCGTAGAAATGTACCCAAGTCTCATCCATAGTAACAGTTCGGTTTAAGAAGTCTACATCGTTTTCAAATCGAGCACAGATCGAACGCGATACTTCTACCCTTGCACGCGTTTGGTCAACATTCAAACATTTGAGGATCCATTTTGCAGCAATTTTTCTCACGTTCAAATTGATCTGAACTATAGGATGAACGCGTTCGTATGAAATTTTCAATGCCTCAGATATCCGTTTTAGCCCAATTCAACAGTCTGATAAAATCATGTCATGAACTGCATCAATATTTTCGGGGACTGATACAGAAACTGAAACTTGCAGCCCAATTTTTCACGATCACATACTAAGGACATTGATCACCAAGGGTATTAAGCATATCTTTGTAAATCTGCGTACCTCTTAACCCTTTAAAATACAGGTAGTACTTGATGATGACTCGATACTCCAATTTTTAACTTAACACTGACACTTGTTCGTTTCTATGGTGACGCAATATTTTGTTTATGCATGAAACTGGTCTAGGCTCACTAGATATACATAATACATCCTCATATACGCAATGAGGTTTTTACACCATCGTGGCGTAGAAAAATGTGTTTTGCTGTAGCCAAATCTAGAAAGACAAACGGTGTGCGTGTGCCACTCCGTTGGTTTACTATACGGGCTCGAGGGCTCGAAGAATTCCTCGGGTGAATGCATCGGTTGACAAGTAACAATGCAAATAACAACTTTTGATTAGATAGTAATCTTAACAGTTTATGTTTGAAGTTTGAGACAGTAGCTGTTTTTTTTTCATTAAATTTGCAATTTCGTAGTGATATTTATTAATAATATCACTTGTGAATCAGAGTTGATGATTATTATTATCTATCATCTATTTGCTGTTTAAATTTGTTCTGTCGTAAAAGAATTTAGCGCAAAACGACAAATATAAAAATGAAGACACTCCTTATAGTAAGTTTTCGAAGAATTCCGTCTCAGATGACAGGCCTATATATACATATAAATAAACGTGTTAGCTCAATACAGTTGAATGAATAATTTGTTGATGTTGTGGTAGCCGAGAAATGGTAGGATTTCAGTGCCATCAGAAGAGAAGACCTCGCCTTTTACCATATACCTTATACAACCAGGTTCGAATCGGGTGATTTACGGTGGACATATCTTTTGTGCCAGTCAAGTTCTTCTCTCAGATTCAAACGATACAACAGGACAGCAGCAGGTCTGGATTTTATTCGATATTTATGCTAATCATTCAGACACTGGCGTAACCGAAAAAAAAATGTAGATGCGAGAAAAAATGTCCGATGTAAGACGTAGTTTTGTCAAAATAATATTTTCAGACTGTAGGCGACGTAATATTCTTATTTGTCTTTTATTAGAAATTATAGACCAAGAATATAGGGAGAATTTTAATTGTAAAACACCAAATTTATCCAAATCTATAGAATTTTTGCAAGGATAAAGTTCCGGGGAGCAGTAATAACTTTTGTTTCATAGCCACTACCACACTAGTAATCAGTCTTTCAGTTTTGCGTTGACAACTGAATGATTTGGTTGAAAATTCTAAGGATCTGTCGAAAAAACCGCCATTGATTGAATGTAAGTTTCAGTTAACATCATCCTTTTCAGTTATTTGCAAAAAAGAATGACTCAAAGTTAGAAAAAGCCCCCATGCTTTACTAGCAAAAATTAAATTGGAAGCAACAAACATAATTGGATCAAGATCGGTCGAAATAACCATAATTGAGTGAATAATGAGTTTCAATCAATCTTATCCTCTTAACATCTTCGTAAAAAAGGGAAACTTAAAGTTACAACTTTGTCAAGAACTGAAAAAGCCCCCATGTTTTACTAGCAAAAATTGAATAGGAAGCAACAAACATAATTGGATCAAGATCGGTCGAAATAACCATAATTGAGTGAATAATGAGTTTCAATCAATCTCATCCTCTTAACATCTCCGTAGAAAAGGGAAACTTAAAGTTAGAACTTTGTCAAGAACTGGAAACGCCCCCATGCTCTACTAGCAAAAATTGAATAGGAAGCAACAAACATAATTGGATCAAGATCAGTCGAAATAACCATAATTGAGTGAATAATGAGTTTCAATCAATCTTATCCTCTTAACATCTTCGTAAAAAAGGGAAACTTAAAGTTACAACTTTGTCAAGAACTGAAAAAGCCCCCATGTTTTACTAGCAAAAATTGAATAGGAAGCAACAAACATAATTGGATCAAGATCGGTCGAAATAACCATAATTGAGTGAATAATGAGTTTCAATCAATCTCATCCTCTTAACATCTCCGTAGAAAAGGGAAACTTAAAGTTAGAACTTTGTCAAGAACTGGAAACGCCCCCATGCTCTACTAGCAAAAATTGAATAGGAAGCAACAAACATAATTGGATCAAGATCAGTCGAAATAACCATAATTGAGTGAATAATGAGTTTCAATCAATCTTATCCTCTTAACATCTTCGTAAAAAAGGGAAACTTAAAGTTACAACTTTGTCAAGAACTGAAAAAGCCCCCATGTTTTACTAGCAAAAATTGAATAGGAAGCAACAAACATAATTGGATCAAGATCGGTCGAAATAACCATAATTGAGTGAATAATGAGTTTCAATCAATCTCATCCTCTTAACATCTCCGTAGAAAAGGGAAACTTAAAGTTAGAACTTTGTCAAGAACTGGAAACGCCCCCATGCACTACTAGCAAAAATTGAATAGGAAGCAACAAACATAATTGGATCAAGATCAGTCGAAATAACCATAATTGAGTGAATAATGAGTTTCAATCAATCTTATCCTCTTAACATCTTCGTAAAAAAGGGAAACTTAAAGTTACAACTTTGTCAAGAACTGAAAAAGCCCCCATGTTTTACTAGCAAAAATTGAATAGGAAGCAACAAACATAATTGGATCAAGATCGGTCGAAATAACCATAATTGAGTGAATAATGAGTTTCAATCAATCTTATCCTCTTAACATCTTCGTAAAAAAGGGAAACTTGAGTTACAACTTCGTCAAGAACTGAAAAAGCCCCCATGTTTTACTAGCAAAAATTGAATAGGAAGCAACAAACATAATTGGATCAAGATCGGTCGAAATAACCATAATTGAGTGAATAATGAGTTTCAATCAATCTTATCCTCTTAACATCTTCGTAAAAAAGGAAAACTTAAAGTTACAACTTTGTCAAGAACTGAAAAAGCCCCCATGTTTTACTAGCAAAAATTGAACAGGAAGCAACAAACATAATTGGATCAAGATCGGTCGAAATAACCATAATTGAGTGAATAATGAGTTTCAATCAATCTTATCCTCTTAACATCTTCGTAAAAAAGGAAAACTTAAAGTTACAACTTTGTCAAGAACTGAAAAAGCCCCCATGTTTTACTAGCAAAAATTGAATAGGAAGCAACAAACATAATTGGATCAAGATCAGTCGAAATAACCATAATTGAGTGAATAATGAGTTTCAATCAATCTTATCCTCTTAACATCTTCGTAAAAAAGGGAAACTTAAAGTTACAACTTTGTCAAGAACTGAAAAAGCCCCCATGTTTTACTAGCAAAAATTGAATAGGAAGCAACAAACATAATTGGATCAAGATCGGTCGAAATAACCATAATTGAGTGAATAATGAGTTTCAATCAATCTTATCCTCTTAACATCTTCGTAAAAAAGGGAAACTTAAAGTTACAACTTTGTCAAGAACTGAAAAAGCCCCCATGTTTTACTAGCAAAAATTGAATAGGAAGCAACAAACATAATTGGATCAAGATCGGTCGAAATAACCATAATTGAGTGAATAATGAGTTCCAATCAATCTTATCCTCTTAACATCTTCGTAAAAAAGGGAAACTTAAAGTTACAACTTTGTCAAGAACTGAAAAAGCCCCCATGTTTTACTAGCAAAAATTGAATAGGAAGCAACAAACATAATTGGATCAAGATCGGTCGAAATAACCATAATTGAGTGAATAATGAGTTTCAATCAATCTTATCCTCTTAACATCTTCGTAAAAAAGGGAAACTTAAAGTTACAACTTTGTCAAGAACTGAAAAAGCCCCCATGTTTTACTAGCAAAAATTGAATAGGAAGCAACAAACATAATTGGATCAAGATCGGTCGAAATAACCATAATTGAGTGAATAATGAGTTTCAATCAATCTTATCCTCTTAACATCTTCGTAAAAAAGGGAAACTTAAAGTTACAACTTTGTCAAGAACTGAAAAAGCCCCCATGCTCTACTAGCAAAAATTGAATAGGAAGCAACAAACATAATTGGATCAAGATCAGTCGAAATAACCATAATTGAGTGAATAATGAGTTTCAATCAATCTTATCCTCTTAACATCTTCGTAAAAAAGGGAAACTTAAAGTTACAACTTTGTCAAGAACTGAAAAAGCCCCCATGTTTTACTAGCAAAAATTGAATAGGAAGCAACAAACATAATTGGATCAAGATCGGTCGAAATAACCATAATTGAGTGAATAATGAGTTTCAATCAATCTTATCCTCTTAACATCTTCGTAAAAAAGGGAAACTTAAAGTTACAACTTTGTCAAGAACTGAAAAAGCCCCCATGCTCTACTAGCAAAAATTGAATAGGAAGCAACAAACATAATTGGATCAAGATCAGTCGAAATAACCATAATTGAGTGAATAATGAGTTTCAATCAATCTTATCCTCTTAACATCTTCGTAAAAAAGGGAAACTTAAAGTTACAACTTTGTCAAGAACTGAAAAAGCCCCCATGCCCCCACAACGTACCTAATTTAGAACTCTAGATATGAAAGAAGAAACCTTTCAAAACATCGAAAAAGAACGGAAAAAGAGACATGGTTGCGTATAATTTGAAGAGGACATAAGATGAGGTTGATGACAAATCTTCACATATGAGGATGGTCTCAGAAGTACCTCACCCAGCTAAGAAAACACAAATTTTTCGGAAAAATTGATTTTTTAACGTAATCTCCTTTTAACTCCATACACTTTTCCTAAGAATCGTCAAGCTCCTCAAAATAACCATTGCCTACATCACCTATTCATTGTTGGAAAATCTTTAACCACCAAGCAATTTTTTCAATGCGGCCTTTTTGCTTCATTTCTTCGCCCAAACATTGCATAATGCTCGCAGTTGATAGTTTTTTCTTTTTCCAGGTAGTCAATGAAAATTATCCCTCGCGTATCCCGAAAAACCGACGCCATGACCTTTCCTGCAAATGGAACGGTCTTTGCCTTCTTTAGAGCCGGTCCTTCCTTTTCAGTCCATTGTTTTTATTGTTATTTTGTTTTGGGTGTGAAGTGGTGGACCCACTTTTCTTCGATGGTTATGAAATGGCACAAAAAATTGACTTTATTTCTGTGAAAAATCGATGGAAACCTCTTTCCGAAGCTATTTTTGTTTCATTATCAGCAAACATGGCGCTCATTTTTCCTACAGCTATCCAAATTTTCAGTTAATATGCGATATACCGCAATTTTGAAATGCCTACTATGTCTGCTAACTTACTCACTATCAATTGACAATAATACCGTGCAGGTTAATAAAAATCGGCTGAAAAGAACCTTTAAATTTTTATAAATGTTTTTAATATATATATATTATAGAATTGATTCAAGCAAAATTATTGAATAGTATGTTCTTAAAATCAGGGTAACTTCAATAAATTCCAATACTTGTGTTGTAGACAAGATGTGTCCACAAAATCAAACCTTCTCCTTTTTCACTATAATTTCTATAATTATAAAACTATGAGAAAATACGGTGATTGAAAATAAATTTATGTAAATGTAAGTGACGGTAAATTTTCCATAATCCTTGCCGCTCGCCCATATATCTTGATTTTATGGTAGTGAGGAATGCTGGGCGCTGACGTAAATCAATCTTGGTAGGTAAATTAACCGAAGACATCGTATGGTGAAAGATATGAAATGAAACTTTGCCGATGCGGTGATACTCTATTCGGATTTTGAAATATGCGGCTTTCAGGTATTTCTTACCTTCAACTTCAAAATAAAACATTTAAAATTATGGGAATTATATCCCATATGGTTAATTAAAAATAACATGATTTATATTTATTATAATATCATTATAGATATATCTATCAGTTGGCCATTTTGATTCAACGTAGATATATAAACTAGTATTTATAATGCATTAACTATTACATTTTTTATCAAAAATAACATAACTTAAATTAACCAAAAACCCTGCAGCTCTTGTTTTTTATAACCATTTGTTGGTATTCTTCTCAAGCTCTTTCTTATTGGTCTTTTATAACCATCAGCAGTACAGAACAATAAAAAAAAGTTTGGATTGGTCAAAATTACGAATGCTCCATTATTTTATAACTTTCCCATTCATTAAAATTTCTCTGCACTTCTATTTATTTATTTATTTCCAACTTTTTACTCTTACTATTAATTCTTTGTTCTATTTGGACAAACCATTCGATCGATTCTCCTCATATTTCGTGTATGCGTCTCCTACTTTATTTGTTATGATTTTATTACCTTTTTTTCTGCACAAATTTCAGTTTCGTTTCTGCTTTTTTATAATCTTGTATTTCAATTTGTATGGAAACCTTTCCCAACGAATGTATTTTTCATACACTACTCTAATTTCCCATCATTTTATGTAAAATTTTTCCCATTATTCTTTATCTATTTCATAATCTTTCCATCACTATGGTTTTCGTTTTCTCTTTGTTCTTCCTCATATTAATATTGTTGCCTAATTTGGTATATCTCACCAATACAGATATGAGCCCAATTACGAACCCTCTATATCACCTACAAGTCTGATACGTGATTTGTACCGTCCAAACAAAATAATGCTAAAAATACCCTTTTTACCCCAAGGACTACACACAAAAACTAATAAGACTTCTAGCAACGGCCTATCAAGAACTAATCTATTGCCATTAGATGATTCTTGAACTCAAAATGGCCTTCGTCAGGGAATACAACTGCAATTGAATCAACCTGATCAATACACCCCGACAGCTCTTAGGTTCGTCGAGCCATTTTATTTTGTGGTTATTTTATCCTCTTTTAAATTCCAAAATTTAATTCCACGCGCGATTCCAACAGAAAACATTCAAACACCACGCCCTGCAGAGGAAATTTACTTTTCTAAAACAAACCTAATTCCAAATAACAAATATTTCTATTTGTTATTGACACCTCGAGTTTCCGATTCTCTCCGATTTCCAGTTTGTTTAGTATTTAGTTTCAGTGAATTAGTAAACGTGGAAATAATTGGTCATCGTTATGTGATAAAAAACTTTTATTTGAATGGGATGAGTCCAACTAATATAAAAGCTGAACTAGATTCTACTCTTGGTGATATTGCTCCTTCGTTATCAACAGTGAAATATTGGATAGCAGAGTTTAAACGAGGCCATAGGACCTGCGAAGACCAGCATCGACTAAATCAGATGACGATTCCAGCAATGTTGAAGAAAATCCAAAAATCGGTACTGCGGTACATTCCATGTTAACTAAAAAATTGGACATAAGAGAGCTGTGTGTAAGATGGATGCCGCCTTTGCTCACACTGGAACAAAAATATTTTTTTCCAAAATTTTTGTCTTTTCTTTGTTGGTCCAGGTACTTCTGGGATCATCCGTGTAATGTGCTTTGTTTGTAAAGAGTTTCTAATCAAACAACATTAAAAGGTGTTATCAGTATTATAATTTCTTAAAAGTCGGGCATCAATTTTGAGGAACATCGTATAAAATCAATCAATTTGTTGAATTATATAGTTGTAGGCATAAAACAGAACAAATTATGCTAGTTTTTTTAATCAATTTTTTCATGTGAATAACAAACAGATCGAACTTAACTGAACATCATACCAAAACAAAAGCGTGAGAAGAGTAAAGACGTTCTAGAACGATGGAGAGACGGGTCTTTATCGTAGAGAGAGAAAGCAACGAGCAGTGATGGCTGCCAGAACCCCCTCAACGTTTTGACAGATTTATTGCGACTTTTGTGTAGTCTTAATATGACTTATGGACAGGAACCAAACATAATCCAAATACGCGGCGTAATTTACTGTAGTGAGAAGACCCTCTGCTTATTTTATTCTCTGACAGTATTATGATGGTATCGAACTAACACAGTTTTTGATTAGTTTGTTTTGTTAAAACTTCACTAAATTGAATTACAATATACAGTGGGTCGTTTTTATTTCTTAATTAAATTAGTTAAAATTGTGTCAAAGCAGAATATGACATGTTTCTATCAAGATACTTGGTATTGTTTAAAAAAATTTTCAATGAATGTAGTATGGGAAAGGATTTTGATTATAGCTTAATATTTGCGCAATTATTTAGCATGTTTAAATCTTCCGGAATAGTTTCTTTTTTGATATTCACCAAGCACAAGCTGTGGGATCTTCGTCTACGGAGCCACGCGAATTAAATAACCCAATTCACAACTTTGTTAAAACTAATTATCAACATAAAATATAAATGAAAAAAGTGGTTTCAATAATCTGACTACTGTTCTGGTTGGATGTCAAGAATATTAAGAACACACTATGCGTGTATATTCAGTCCTAAATACTTATCCTATTGTATATCAATACAAAAATAAAAGTAACTAATTTGATAAGTTAATGGAACTTCAAGTGTCTAAGGGACATATGGAATCGCTTAAGTAAGAAATTGGTTTCGTCAGGGGACGGTCAGCTTACAATAAATCTTAACGAATACAATAATAAGTAGAAGTTAAATAGGTAGATTTATGATTCTTCACAGAACCATTGATATAAGACAGAAATTAGGTAATTGCGTCTCTTTAAGCTGCTTATACTTGCGTTCTCCAGATCTAAGTTTGTCTTCATGCACCAATTTCAATATGTAAGGGTTTTCCGCCTGATATTATTAAAAGATATTCCCCATTTTAACTATCATGTCAAGTGCACTCCTATCGATGCATTTAAAAAGAAAACCTTATACAGGTAAACTTTTAGAAAGATTCGAGCACTTGCACATCGATATCATCACCATGTACCTTATTAAGATACATGCAGAAAAATGTCTTCTATTTTACATACCATCACCATTTCGATGGTTGACTATTTTGACTTTGGAAGTTGTGACCCGAAATAGATGAACTTTTTCGCAGGTTCCTCTTTTTTTCTGAATTATGAACTGTGATGTGATCAAGCTCCAAGCTTCTACACGATACAAGAGGACTGAGAGTATGTAGCACTTAAGCTTGAGCTCAGTTTGCGGCTGTAAAGAGGCTTCTTGATATTCATGAACGAAGCACGGGCTTTCTCGATGCAAATCCAGATTTCTAAACCGTAAATCAGGAAACAGTCAACACTTGACAATCATATAGGTGGTCTTCTCAACATTAAGACCATATTCTGGACTAGACATTATTCAACTTGTTTTGTAGATATTTTCTGCATGAACTACTGGGTTGTCTGCATGTCTAAGATTGTTTAGTAGAATGCCGCCACCATTTTCAAGGGTTTCGGTGAAAATTTTCTCTCAGTAAACTTCTACTACATTCCTCAGTTTGGACTGAATGATTATATATCACATTGGTCAAGATTTTCTAGCTCCAGAGCTTCTGTTCATTGTTTGTGTCTCATTTCATCAAATGGTCGACAACAAGACCTTTATACATCAACACCTTCAAGGTAGACAAAGCCTTTTTTGTTCCTATACCATTTCAAAAGCCGAGATCTATCCATCGGCGTATGGCATATAAAGTTGATTGAATCCGTTCCCTTGGTATGGCTCCTGGTTGAATACATCTTATTGAATCTGTAGGTATGTCGTTTGGACCAGGAGCTTTTGTATGTAGTTGATTTTATTGCTGTTTTTACTTCTACCTTTAAAATAGGTTGTTTCATCTCAATGTATTTTTTTATTCTCTTTGGTCGTTTATTTTCATAGAATCAGTTAATCTTCAGTATCCTTTCGATCAGATCCTGTATACTTCTTCTTTTTCTTCTTTTGGTCCTCTTACTGGATCTTCCTGAGAAGCTAAACTCCAGCTCTCTTACCACCTCTTTGGTGGTCTGCCTACAGGTCTGATCCTGTATACTCTTTTATCTTTTTATGCACATTTTGTTGGACATACAGTTTCTACAGATTCTCCTTTCAACAGATTTTCTTTTTAAACTATAAAAAATTTACAAAAGTGAAGAAAATTCGACTTTATCTTATATGAAACATACAAACTTTTTGAATTTTCCTTGTAATTAATTAATCGATCTTAGAGTCATCTAAAACATATCATCAACAAAACTTCTTCTCCTAATTTCTTATATGTGTTCTCTAGTAAAACGAGATGAGTTGACCAAGAACAATAAATCAATTGTGAGGTTATGAACGATGACAATAAGTCCAAGGTAGAATAATCCACGTATATAAGAGAAGGCAAGGAGTGATGTGTTTTTGCTGAGGCTGTCCGTTGGGATGATGGATCCATTACTTTAGAACGTCAACATTAGACACTGACCGGTGGATGTAATTATTAAGAAGTTAGAGGCCCGGCTAATTGGGGATGATTGAACGGACAACGGTTTGTTCTACTGATAAGTGTGGCGGATTAGCCAGACGCTGATATATCGAAATTATAGACGTGAATTGATTTATGGAAAAAAAAAACATAAAAAATTCGTCATTATTGACGAAATCACGAAACTAGCTAGTAAATCTTCAAAATTTCAATCGTTAGATTATTATTTCCGAGGGAAAAACAGAGATTTTCTTGACAAAATGTCAATTTATACCGCCAAATCTAAAGTTTTCTTTTTTGAATAAAGCAAACGTTCTTTGGGACTGTGGAGGACGGAATTCCAATAAAAATGGACGAGAAAGTATCATAGACGGCATAAAGTTGACCTAACCAGCACATGGAAGGAGTGGACTTTATGCTGCGTTCTCGTCAATGGTGCAAAAACATATTTTTCTACATGATACATAAGACTTTAGTAGATGCATAGTTGATATGACGAAAAATTCATGAACATGACTACATACCGCTGTATGATTTTAAACTCGAGCATATAGGTAGGACAGAAAAGATTATGGGTAAAAAACGTGGTCGTCCAGCGTTCATATTAGGTACAACATCCTCAAGTCGAGCTAGTACTACAAACAGCCAAGTTGATAGTCCATCAGCAGTCAAAAACGAGGTCGTCAAGCGTTTATACTAGGAACATTGACTTCAAAACGAGCTTGTTTCAATCAAGCCGAAGCAGAACTCCAAAAAGATTCTCCAGTACTTAGAGAAAAGACAAAAAATGTTGATGTCTCGGTGGACATCAACAATTACCTCTGGATTCTGTTGGATGTTAGATTCGCTTAAAATTTAGTTCTTTTACGAAATATGGAAGATGTTTTTTATTTTATAATGATCATGGAAAGATTGGTCAAAAAGAAGCTTTTATGATTTATGTTTGAATATAAAATAATTATTACCCATCAATTTGGGTTTTTATGCGCAAATTATGCTAAATTCTTTCTGCTAAATAATATCTACTCCAAACTTAACAGCCATCACTCCACTGCAATACTGCAATATTTTAATTAACAAATTGCAGTACTACGGTTTCAGAGAAACAACTTAACAACAGAAGTCAGCTTGTAAGGTTTGATGCAACTGTGTCTTCTTGCAAGCCAATAGAATGTGGAGTGTCTCAAGGCTCAGTACTAGGCTCATTTTGGCCCATTTTCTTTTTTCTGTTTATAAACGACATCAGCGGTAGTAGTTTCTCTTCGAGCAACCCTGATCTCACGGCACTTTATAGGACCCTATCTAGTGACCTAATCACCCTTAAGTCATGGTGCGATTCTAATTTTTCTGTCTCGACGTTTCTAAAACCAAAGTTTTATCATATAAAAATACATTGTCTTTTTCATAAATAACTCTAAAGACAGCTGTTAGTATTTACTTTGATTAAACAGCAGGGCTCACTGCCGGCACTTCAAAAGATTAGAAAGATTCATCTTTGAATCCGTTTGCCTAATTCGTAAGCACGCTTCTCCAATTTAAAAAAGGTCGTTGCACGGCTATCCACTTAGGAACGCGGAGCATGACCTTCACCTACCTACTCCACGTTCAGAATTAGTTAAGGGCTCAATATTTTACAATGCAAAAAATGCATAATCACTTGCTAATTGAAATCAAATCGATATCTTCTTTTTCCGTATTCCGCAATAATTTGAGGGCCTTCTACTCTGTATACTAATAATAATATTTAGTTCCGGGCATGTTGCATACTGGTTTAATGTTGCTATGGACTAGATTACATATACGATAACATATATATGGCTTCGTCTACTAATTTTTTCATTCTAAATTATTATGCTTATGTATTAAAAATATAAGATATTTTTTTCGTGATAATTTCTCTTCATTTTAGGTTTCTTTCCTATGAAAATAAATTTAAAACAACGTGTTAAATTTGTCGTTTCGATCCATTTCGGACAAATTATTACGAAGAATATATTAGAGGTCTAAGAAGTGAAAATTTAAAGAAAATAAAAGATACTTAGAGAGTGATGATTTCATCTCCCTTATAATTCATGCAATAAGGGGTTAAGTGAACTATTTGAAATTGTTATTTTACTGTTATTCTTAGGAAATACGAACCAACATCTATTATTATTTATAAAAAATAGAACTGGACTTCAACTAGTTGTGTGACGCAATAAACAAATTATAATAAAAAAAATGTGATCATAACAATAAATCAAACTAATGACATTTTATGTAATATTATAATCAGCGCTGAGACAAGACAACTAATCGACCATTCGCATCGGCCCGAGCTGCACAATGTCATTTCACTTAATTGGGTTTCGTTAATCCCGGTAATTTCAACGATAATAACAATAAATTCGTTGAAATATTATGAATATAAATTCAACTTTTTAATTATATTCATCACGTTAATACCGTAATAAATATGAATCTTTATATCTTGGATGGTCCTTTCATTATTGTAAATTACAATTCCAAATCCATAATAAATATTTCAAATGCGCGCGATAAATCCTATCACTTTAGCTTGGTAATAACAAAAGAAGACGAGTTGTCCTGTCCGGCTACGCACCGAATGTCAGGTTATATTCAAAAATAACACTTTCATATACCTATCAAGAGAATTTCAGCAAAGGTGGATTAATGGGGGATCAAAATTTATTTATTGCTCTCTTTTTCTCTCTCTACGGTTTAAAACATCAACTCGCCCTCGAATCGATCTCATTTCTACAAGGTAAAGTTGAAATCAATTTTCACGGAAATAGTTTTGGGCGGTAGTAAGGTCGATTCATAAACTTAACTTTCCGTTTTGACCATGCCGTTGACGTTTGTAGGTACAAAATTAACATTGAAATGCATAAGACCATTCATAGTTGCCATTTGTCGATCGGTCTGCAATAGCAAAAGAAAAGAAGAATCACATCCGCTTGTCACGTGATTTTGACATATGACGTTATTTTTTTTGTTTATGGTGGTCTTTTGGCTTTGCTTGCTTTCTCTTTTTTATGATACCGTAAACAAAAAAGCAGTACACATGTGAAAACGGTAAACAAGACTTTTAGGTCAACGGCAGCAACATCAAGTTTATTAATAAGATGAAGAATTTGCTACAAACGTCAAACGGCAAATCTCACCTGCGAACGGCAACGGAAAACGGAAAATCAAGTTTATGAATCTGCCTATTATAATCAGTTGTGCGGAGTTCGTAGTCCCTACCCATTCAAGTGACTGTACGTTGCAGCACGAGTTCGGTTGGCAACTTAGTGAATAAATAGAATAAATAAACTCAAAATAAAAACAAACGATCGACTAGCTGTACGCGATCAAGTTTTGTGTGAGTCGAAAAGTCGCCAGCATAGACTTTATCAATGCTTCAGGAGGCCTTTGGGGATGATTGTCTCTGGAAATCGCAATGGAATAGATGATACATGCTTCACACGCGTCTTCTTTACGATCGACTTCTCTTCCTCAAGTACCATACACTTTGCTGCATGTAGGTGTTCTCTTTGAACAAAATTTATAATCTATTATCCGAAGGCACCCCTTTCTGCACAACGAATAATTGGTGCCACACCAATCTCTTATATTCCGTAGCCAGGAATGTAGTTTATACACCGGTCCTCTGCTTTTGTCGATATTTCCTGTCAGTTTGATCTTGAGAGTTGAATATCTCGGTCCTCGCAGGATGTGTCTCAATTAAGATACTTTTCGTTGTTTAATTACCGCGATCAGTTCTCTCTCCACACCCGCTCTCTACAGTACTTCTTCATTCGTCATGTCCTTGGTCGATGCGATCCGTAGAAGTCTGCGCAATAGCTACAATTCCAAAACTTCTATTCTGTTTAAGGACCTCACTTCAAAAATCAGCGCCAATCTATAGTCTTATTAGATTAATTTTTGTCCCCACGACTCAAGAAATTGCTAAAAATACACTCTGGACAACATTACAACCGTTACAACGAGGTCTTGAAGGATATCACCGTTGAAACCTTCCAGGAAGCACATACCGTATAGAAATCTCGAAGAGGGTCATCATCTTATTAAGAATAGTGACAAATTGTAGAGTTCCGATTGATAAATTTTTGAATGTAAATCTTGACGAATTATTTTTGGGTTATCTCCTGTAAATTGGAAAGCGTTTCTTGGAATTATTCACGAACCGAATATCTAGGTTGCTCTGTACCTCCGTAAAAGTGTTTCTTGTCTTGCGTTCAACTATTGTGGATACGTTGAAACTTTTTTATGAAGAAGACAACTGCTTGGCGCATTCTATTCATCATTTTTTGGAGAAGACTAAGCTCAGCGTCGGATTAAGAAGTCATAGGACCTGAGGCTTAAATCGACCCGGTACCTACTTAAGGAAATCCAGAATTAATATATAAAGTGAAACATTAGTGTGTGGATGATTAAATTACACTAACTCAATCATTTCATTCAAATTTCCAAATAATTTTTGGGAAAAATGCAAATTTTGCGGAGCCCCTACGTGCTTGGGGTCTGTGAACATTCAAGAACATGCATCTGCATTCTACCGCAAGACATTTTTGAAGTAAGCAACTATATCTTTACCACTTCACATTTTTATTTCAAATCGTGACTGAAGCCCTAATTAAACGAGGCAGCTAATTTGCGCAACCAGTAGGTTACCAAATAACTGAAAAAAGACGAAAAAGGAGGATAACGCATAGGTTACTTCGCTGTTTAGTAGACGAGAACATTTAGTGAATATGACAGTCAAGATAAGAGATGAATATTTGTTTTTTCTATCGCTACTCATCAAAAAAAGAAGACGAAAACGGAGGACAACGTATCCACATCCAATTCTTTCTTTTATAACATCAAAAGGTTTATACTACACACTTTTTCATGAACTATGTTTAATTACTTTCGCATGTCGAAATTACTGGAATAGATACTCAAATGAGAAAATGTATCTCACCACCAGCACTTTTCTTCCGTATGTATGTAAAAATATTTTAAGAACACTTGTACACAATGCCAAACACAAGAGTTATGATATGAGACTGAGAGAAAGCCTACGTAGCAATCGCCGATTGGCTGCCCAGTGTAATAAGATCCGTATGTTACAAAGAAGCGCAATCAGACTGAGCAGCCAATGATTCACAGTGCGTTTGCTGGATTCCTTCGTTTAATAAGGACCTAAGGTACTGACACATAAATGGCTATCAAAAGCTCCGAAATCGGCATTAAAGTAATACATTGGAGGAAGACCGAAGTAATAGATGTGCCGGACATAGTTATAGCCTCACCCATCCCTTTCAATCTACTTCTACTATTCTCTGATCCGGACAAAACCAAGACCTGCGGTTCGTCTTGACCGTTAATCCCCAAAATGTTACTTCAATAAAATTTTATATACTAAACACACGAAGAAATAAGAAACTTGAATAATCCAATTCTCAGCTTACTTGTTGCTCAAATTTTACAATTTGATATAGGAAATTATTGAGAAAACAAATTTTAAATATTTGGAAATAGAATATACAAATTGATGCTTGTCGTCAATGACGTATTTGTTACTAAATTTGATACGTTCGTTTCCTATAATCTCGAGCAGACTCTGCGTTTTTATTTTTTAAGATAGACGAAATGTATTTAGTTGATGATGTTGAAAATGTTAAACGAAGTAAAAAAAATTCTCCTTCAAAGCTACCAGCTTCATAATTTGTAACTTATGCCAGTATTTTTGTTAGTATACTGTCTCATAGGCGAATGATATTTAAACAATGAAAATAACATCTACTAACAATAAAATCGTACAGAAAGTGACATGTATTGATAAAGAAAACCAGCATAGGGTGAAAATGTACCAATATAATTTGACATCCTTCGAGTATATCTTACGGGTTCAAACCAAACAGAAACTCACGATTTCTCATTTCTAGGATACGTTTGTAATGCAAACTGTGAGCTTTTGATAAGATGCCCCCTCCAAAAATCATTCATTAAATATAAAAATATTTCTTTACTTTATACGAGCGTATGTTTATATTTTTTAGGTGAATGCGACAAGCTGAAACTTGCAAAAACAGACTGCTTCGCTTATTAATTTTATTTCGTTGTTTATGATTGTAGTTTAGTCCAACTCAGTTTTGTGAGGCGTTATAACGTGCTGTTATTTGTATTTTTGGACCAACACTTATTTTTGTATACGAATTGATTTTGTTCTCGCAAATTCAGACTTTAAGTTTTAAAATGGGTAAAACCAAGGAAAAATTGTATATACATCGCAAGGAACCGTACCACTGCCGCCTAATTAGAAATACCTCGACGTACCATGCACCACAACGTGATAAAATATTCATTCACCAGGAGATTTGGCAATAGAAAACGTTCACGATGGCCTCGACAAACCACAAGCGCTAAATATAAACTTATTGTTTCAATCAGTAAACGTCATCGACGACTCACAAGCCCAAAGATAGCAGCTCAGATCAATGAATCAAGGGTTCTGCCTTTAACTACTTTTACAGTGAGGAAATTGAGAGAAGCTGGAGCCTTTTGGAAAGGGTGGTAGTGAAGAAACCTCATTTAAGACGTCAAAATAAATTGAAAAGGTTGAAGTGGGCTAAAGAACATAGAAATGGGACACATGAAGAGTGTGGGAGAGCTTTAGGGAGTGATGAGTCAAAGTTGAGGTTAGGTGCGCAGGTCAAAGCAAAAAGTGTTAAATCCCGATTGTAAAACACGGTGGAGATACGGAAGATATTTTTAAGAAAGAAGGCTATAAAAAATATTAAAGGAAAACCTATCCCAACTATCCCAAACTTTCCTCAGAGCTGTGTAAATAGTATTTTAAAGAATTATACAGGAATATGGCACTGAAAGTAATGATTCTTCGACCACATACATTTACGTGGTCGATGTTTCACGATGGAGGATTAGATAGATGAAGCCATTCAACAATTTCTTGGGAACATTCCAAAAGATGACTGCCTTCAAGCTTCTAAGTTAAATAAGCTTTGTATTATAGTTATTATTAACACGTTCACATTAACATTTATTTGTAAGAAAATTTTTTACATAGCTTTAACAACAGAACTTATTATATATCTCATTTCTTCCATTCGCTCAGTAGTCGGTTGGTCGGACAGCGTTGCCAGTTTTCATGAGTTTTGAATTAATTCTGGCGTGAACATACTCCCCGCGTTGAAAGCATAAGGATGGCTTTCAAAGGTCAACTGGAAGGGGGCAGATTTTTTGAAAGCTTCTTTTGATGATTTCTCCAGAGGGAATTCTTATAGAAGCGACCCTAGCGATACCGTCAGGGCCTCTATGGAGCTTGCTGATTCTACCTAATAACCACTGAGTGGGCATAGTGTTCTCGCCTTTCACTAAAACGAGAGAATCTTCTACTAGATGGCCTTGGTTGGACTTCCATTTGGTGCGTCTTTGGAGCTCCGCAATGTACTCAGATTTCCATCTGTTCCAGAAGTGCTGTGCTAATTGTTGTACGAGCTGAAATCTGGAAAGTCGATTCATTTTTATGTCGGTGACATCTTGATCAGGTGCTGCAATTATTGGTCTTCCAATCAAGAAGTGAGCTGGGGTAAGAGGTCCAAAATCGTTGGGATCAGAGCTCAGTGGGCATAAAGGACGCGAATTCAAAATCGCCTCGATTTGTGCGAGAACTGTGGCAAATTCTTCAAATGATAAATGAACTTGGGTCAAAACGCGCCTTAAATGATGCTTTACGCTTTTGACAGCTGCTTCCCACAAACCTCCGAAATGAGGAGAGTAGGGTGGTATAAAACTCCACTCTATATTCTGAGAGCTACATTTCTCGATTATAGTGTTGCTGCCATGTTTTAGAAAATCCTTTAGCTCTCGCTGTGCCCCGACGAAGCTTGTTCCATTGTCGGACAATATTTTTGATGGTTTGCCTCGTCTAGAGACAAAACGATATAGCGCTTGAATAAATGATTCTGAAGAAAGGCTAGAAATCAATTCCAAATGGACTGCTTTAGTTGATAAACAAATAAATACGCCAATATAACATTTACTTAAACGACAACCTCTACCTTTCTTATCGTTAATCATAAATGGCCCCGCGTAATCAACTCCCACTATTGAAAATGCACTAGAAGGATTAGTTCTATCGCGCGGTAAGTTGGCCATAATTGGCTGTATGGTTTTAGCATTGAATTTGAAGCATTTCACACAATTCTTAACAGTCTTTCGTGCAAGATTTCTACCGGATATAACCCAGTAATTTTCTCTTATAGTGCTTAAGAGCAGCTGAGGGCCGCCATGCAATAGGCGTTCATGTTCTTGTAAAAATAGTAGCTTTGAAAAATGATGCTTTGAATTGATCAAAATTGGATGCCTTTTGTCAAAAGAGTAATTTGAATGTTTTAGTCGCCCTCCTACGCGTAGCAAACCATCGGGTTCTAGAAAGGGACTAAGACTTAATAGATTACTATGGGAGCTCAAAGGCTTGTTATTTTTCAATGTTTCAATTTCGGTAGAATACGATTGAGATTGACAAATTCGAATGAGACATTTTAGAGAATCACTTAACTCCTGTACTGTAAGAGAACCGCCTCTTCTGCGATTTCTCTGAAGACAATTATCCTTAAATCGTAAAATGTATGCCATTGTTCGTTGCATTCTTGAGAAATTTGAAAAACGTTCAAAGGGAAAACTCAGAGTAGGGGGCGCAACATTGGTCAGAAGACTGGATTTAAGTTCAGGTAAATCATGAACCACCTCCAGCTTGTCATTGGGCCAAAAACTTGGGTCCTTAGCTAGCCAAGTAGGGCCGCGCCACCACAAATCAGAGTTTAAAATTTGACTAGGATATATTCCCCTTGAAGCAATATCTGCTGGATTATCGTGGGTGGGGATGTGCCTCCAATCGGCGTGTTTAGTGAGAGACTGAATTTCTGCCACTCTATGGGCCGTGAATGTTTTTAGCAGATTCGGGCTTGTGCGTACCCAAGCTAGAGTTATAGTTGAGTCCGACCAAAGTGTGAAAGATTTGAATTGAATTTTCAAAGCAGTTTTAGCTTTATCTGTTAGGCGGGCTAGAAGCAATGCTGCGCATAATTCCAACCGCGGGATTGGTATTGTTTTTATAGGTGCCACCTTTGCTTTGGCGCATAACAGGGATACATGAACCTTTTGATCGGAATCAATACTTCTCAAATAAACACAGGCTCCGTAAGCCTTTTCCGAAGCGTCAGCGAAACCATGCAGTTGTAATTCAACAGCATTCTTGCAAATAGCTTGTCTGTTTAACTCAAGATCGTTCAAAATAAGAAGCTCCTTCTCCAACCTTACCCAATTTTCAGATATAGCTTTTGGAATAGCGTCATCCCAAGCTAATTTATTTTCCCATAATTTTTGCATTATCATTTTTGCGATAATAGTACATGGGCTTAGTAAACCAAGGATGTCGAATATTTTTGATATAGTAGATAAAATTGTGCGTTTTGTGACCTTTGTACCTATAGGATTGGTATGAATTTTATATTGAAGCTTATCGTTATTGCAAACCCATATCAAGCCTAATGTTTTTGTTTTGCCATCATGCGCAAATTCTAGTATATCGGATTTTAAATCATTTGAACTTATATTTTTGAGCGCGTTAGTGTCGTTAGAGCACCATTTTCGGAGTGCGAAACATCCCGATTTAAGAGTGTCACTTATCGCTTTACATATGTATTGCGCATGCTCAAGTGTAGGTGCACCTGTTAACAGGTCATCTACATAAAAGTCGTGCTTAATGATTTCGGCTATTTCCGAGTTCATTTCTTGAATATCCTCAGCGAGTTTAGCTAAACAGCGTATTGCAAGATAACTAGCAGAGGCTTGCCCGTATGTAACGGTATTTAGCTGGTAGACTTCCAGGTTATCACTCGGATTTTCGCGCCATACAATTTTTTGCAAATGCCTTTGCTCGGGCGTTATTGAAATTTGCCGGTACATTTTAACTATGTCTGCCGAAACTACATAGTTATATTTCCTAAACCTTAAGACTATTGATAGTAAATCGTCTTGTAAAACGGGTCCAATGACTTGAATATTGTTGAAGGATAGACCGTTGCTAGAGGGCGCTGATGCATCGAAAACTACCCGTAGTTTTGTGGTCAAACTCTCTTCTCTCAAAACTCCGTGATGCGGCATGAAATATTCGAAGCTTGAATCATTGCCGTTACAAATTGTCATATGGCCTAGCTCTTTATACTCGTTCATAAATTGTATATATCTGCTGTGCAGCATTGGATCTCTCCTGAATTTTCGTTCTAATGCATAGAAACGTTTTTCGGCTTGAGCTTTTGACTCACCTAAACTAGAAGGTTGTTGCTTCAAAGGTATAGTGACTGTAAAACGTCCGTTCGCGTCTCTGGTAGTAGTTTTGATGAAATTGTCCTCGCAAAATTGTTCATCTGGAGAAAGTTGTCGCGTGCTAGATATTTCCTCGATTTCCCAAAATTTGGCTATTGAATTTAATAATTCCTGGTTTATACTTAAATTACAAGAAGCCTTTTCAACGTTGTTAGTACTTATTTGCCCAGATACAACCCAACCTAGCACTGTATCAATTAATAGCGGCATATTTTTTCCTAACGAAATTTTGTTATTGCTTAAAATTGTCCAAAATAGGTCCGCGCCAATGAGCATGTCTACTGGTCCGGGAATATTGAATTGTGGATCAGCTAGCTTTAGATCACCTGGAATCGCCCAAGATTGCGTGTTGATTCGACAACACGGCATCACACTTGTAATCTCTTTTAGAATATAACAATTGCCATGCGCTTTAAAATTGGTATGTATAGATTTAAATGAAACCTTACACCTTTTACTGACCTTTGAAATATTGTTTGAAATTCCGAAAATTGAAAGATCTGTTTTATGTGTCGCAATATTCAAACGCTTTTGCAAATCCTCCGTTATAAAGGAAGTTTGAGAACCACAATCTAATAACGCTCTTGCTTTGTGAAAATTATTGAAATTGTCTGAAATGAGTAAACAGGCGGTAGATAATAGCACCTGCCCCGCCGCTGGTACCACTACGCCACTGCTTAGTGCTGCGGAACTTGAGCTCGCGTTGTCCGCTATCTCGAGTTTTTCATGCAAAATTGTATTGTGCCAAGCTTTACACACTTTGCAAGGCCCTAATTTACACTGTTTGACAGAGTGACCCGAACGCAAACAGTTATGGCAAAGATTTGATTTTTTGACAAAATCTTTTTTTTGTGTTATTGTTAATCCGAGAAACTCTGCACAACGATATATTGAATGCTCTTTCTTGCAATAGGAGCATGTATATGTACTTGAGGTCAATGACCTTACTCTACTTTGTTTATTGAATTTATTTTCCTCATTACTAAATTTTGAATCTGATTTATTTAAACTGAGACTGTTCTTTGATTCTAACATATTAAGAAAATTGGAACGTTTTTGTAAAAATTGTAGGAATTTATCTAACTTTGGCAATTCTTCCTGATCTCTATTTTCCCTTTCCCATTCAAGGTTTGAGCTAGTATCTAATTTATTAGTAATCCAAAAAATTAGTAGAGGATCCCAATTAGTTATATTTTGCCCCAATTGTTCAATAGATCCCAAATGTTTGTGAATATCGTCAGCTAAATTTTGTAGTTTTTCAGCTGTCGGTTTTTGTATATTTTCTAATGAAAAAATAGCTCTAATATGTTCATATATTAATTTTTTAGTATTGTCAAATCTTTTTGAAATTGTGGCCCATGCCACTTCATAATTGTCGGCCGTATATTTGATTTTGGAAATGGACGCCGCTGCTGTTCCTCCTAGTGCACTTCGCAAGTAATAAAATTTTTGAATATTATCTAATTTTTTACTATCATGAATAAGGCATTTATATGTGTCCCTGAATTCTAACCAATCTTCAAAGTTTCCACTGAATTTAGGAAGTGATATATCCGGAAGCTTTATACCCTCGTTTTTACAACAAGCTTTGTCTGAAATCACGCTAAGATTTGTATCATTATCGTGATTATTGTAGCTTTGTAAAATGTTTTTAGCAACAGCGATTGCATCATAATATGAATTTTCAAATCTCTCTCGTTCGATTAATTGCTCATCTAAATTTATATCATCCTGTAACTCTATTTCTAATTGATATGATTTGAATTCGTCAAGATAATTTTCGGCATCACGTAACCTATCTTTTAATTTTGTAACTTCTGTTTGGCTTAAATTAGATATAGTTGCAAATTCATTTACCGCTTTTGTGAAAATAGTTAACTGAGCTTTAATTACACCTCTTTTCTTTATTAGTTTGCCAAGTTCTGCCATTTTATATTGTCAAATTGTTCAAGCACAAACAGAGAAGCTTTGAAATCGCAAATGGAAAGAAAAATTCGGAAATAAATAATTTGGAACAAACTCACTCTGATTTCGGTCGAACTGCCTGATTCTTGCAATTGAACTAGTCGGCCAGTTGAGTTGATGTCTGGTCGCCGTGATATTGTATCGACTACTTGTTTGGTCGATCACTTTGCACTCGTTGATAGTTGCTTGCAGCACGTGGTAAATTGTTTTTGGGTTATAGTTGTTAATAATATATTGTTTATTGCGAATTTTCACTGGTTTTGTTTATAATCCGCTCGTAAGGACCATTTTTTGTATTATAGTTATTATTAACACGTTCACATTAACATTTATTTGTAAGAAAATTTTTTACATAGCTTTAACAACAGAACTTATTATATATCTCATTTCTTCCATTCGCTCAGTAGTCGGTTGGTCGGACAGCGTTGCCAGTTTTCATGAGTTTTGAATTAATTCTGGCGTGAACAAGCTTTGATTGAAAACTGAGTCGATGTAGAAACATTCCAAAAGATGACTGCCTTCAAGCTTCTAAGTTAAATAAGCTTTGATTGAAAACTGAGTCGATGTAGAAACATTCCAAAAGATGACTGCCTTCAAGCTTCTAAGTTAAATAAGCTTTGATTGAAAACTGAGTCGATGTAGAAACATTCCAAAAGATGACTGCCTTCAAGCTTCTAAGTTAAATAAGCTTTGATTGAAAACTGAGTCGATGTAGGTAGTCATTACTTTGAACATAAATAAAACCATTAAACTAAATGTACTTTCCAAAATATACAGCGTCAGACGCAATATAATCCTGATTTTGAAGTTATTTGATCCCATTAACATCATCTTAGTTCTATATTTTCAGCTATGGAATTTAAATAGAATACTTTTTACAACTCCATTCTTGAACTGAATCCTTCTTTACACACATTTGTAGACAAACAATACAAGGGAAATTTTTTCCATTCTGGTCCATATTTAAATACCACTCTGTATAGCTTACTTTTGTGTTCATTCATAATTTTCGCACCTTTCAGTTCTTTCATGAGCGATCAGGACCTGCCGAGTATATTCAACGGCCTATCGATGGGCCCGCTGTGGCCGAACGGGCCTAAACGGACCCATTAAGGTGCGTAATGGCCGGCGACCGGTTAAGACGGGACGCGCAGAAATGCATCGATTAGACATAACGTAGTCGCTCGCGAGACACAAACTACAGACTCCAAGTATAATCGTTGGGGGAGGTGGGTGGTCGGCTATGCTTCTAAACCACCCTTTACTCTTCGTGTTACCGTCCCCAATTCTCTCGCTACATCAGCCGTTCCCGATGATGCCGGCCTTTACGTTACCAGTTAACCAAAGACGGGACCTTGCATGGGGTTGAAATATTATTATTTGATAGATATCTTAATGTTTAGACCATTGATAGAAAAAAGAGCCATATAGTATTTTGAATAAATACATTTTTATTTAGTTATAACCTTTACCCTTTCTCTATCCCTACAACGTGAATCTACTATATTTGAAGGGCGTGCATAGCTTTCCCTTTTGTAGCTTTAACCGAGTCGTTTCAGGATCATAATATTTATAATATGTATTATAATTTTCAATAAAGGTATTTTCAAAATAGCATTCAAAGCAATAGTACAAATATTATTGCGAGCTTCTTGATGTTTGACTTTAAGAGCATCAATGGAAAGTGTGCAGTGACCTCATAGTCTTCGGTTTTAGATTTATATTTTTTAACAATGTTTCCAAAATACAGAAGAAAAACAAGAATGAAAAGAATATTTGTTGACCCACACATCCATAAGTTATAAAAGATTCTCAGACTGAAGTCTCGTATCCGTCAATGAAAAATCTGAAATTTGAAAAGTTGTCGAATAGTTTTTGGAAAATAAAAAATTCAAAATTATGAAGAAGTTATGGGTGAATTCATTAATGATTCATTTCCTGCACACACATTTGATTTTTTTCCCTAACAACGTAGGAAACATGAGTAACGAACAGGGGTGCCATTTCTTCAAGATTTATAGATTTTTGAAGGTAAGAGATTTTGGGATGGAAATAAATTATTTTGCTATTAATCATAATAAGTAACCAAGTTTGATAAATAATAAAGTATTTATTCAACCAGTATAACGCTCATTCGTCGCTACGTGGCGGTTTGATGCCAAAGATCAGATATGAGATTGCCTCGGCGCGTTTTTTATTGTGGTTTGCTCCACTTGCTCCCGGCAGTGTCAGTAAAGAAAATAAAATACTCCAGGGGTCAGTATAATGATGAAGCAAGTTGAATAGCAGATTTTTATTATTCATTCCTCCATTTTGATCCGTTCTTTGTTTCGCGACACAATTTTGATTTGAACTTTGAGGTACGTAAACACCTCAAATCGTGTACAAATTAAAAAAACTCACTTTTAATGGTTTTTTTACCCTATTTTGTTTATAAATGCTTATTTTAACGATAATAAATTTATAAAACGTACAACGGTCTTTTTTGAAAAAATGCAGAAACACGTCACATGAGAAAAGCTTAGGGAATTGAAACTTGAAGTTACAGGGTATGGACATCAATTTTTTCAATTATATTGAAAAATAATTCTTTGTCATTGTCATTCTTATGATTAGCATCATCAATTCTAATATTATGATTCCTTTAACCGTTACTGAAAGGATAGAAATTCTGTTAGTAGGATACGGTGATATACTTCGAAATCATGGAGAAGCATTTGCTTTATTCAACGAAACACATTTTGAAAGATCTCCAATTACTAGAAGCGTAGTAAGCAGAATTGTTACAAATTTTAAAGAAACTGAAAATGTCAGGGATGATCCAAGACCAGGAATAAGTCACTAAGCTAAATATTTTGCTATCATTAGAAGACAACCCACACGCAATAACAATATACATTGAATTACAACAATATGTCAGTTGAAGTTTTTTAAGAGAGAACATTTTTCATTGGGTCATTGTTATATAAATCCAAATTTTGTTAATAGTATCATATTTTCACACAAGCCAACGTTTTATTTAAGAGGTACATTAAATCGACAAAATTGTAGCTACTAGACTCAGGAAAATCCTCAGTAGATTCATACAAAGTACACTCAGCGCCCCCAAATGATTAATCATTGGGAAAGAATCGTCATGAAAAGATTTATTGTTCGTTATTTTTTACGCGAAAATTAAACAGTTCCGCGGTTCGTACGGCAATGCGTTCCAGTATTTGGTTTGATCACCACCACAATTTACAAGATTTGTGGATGACCAGTTTAAAGGTTTATTGAAAGACGTGGGTCCATAGGTCACATTAATTTTTTAGGTGGAAAAATCTGCGTTTCCGATAAGATAACTTAGGAAACTCCGTAGATGATCGATAACTTTAGTTAGTCAGTTCTACCATCGTCTTAGCCTATGACAAATGGTGAACGATACACAAATTAAAGAATTCCGTAAGGAATAATTTTGGTTTAATGGACCTCTTGTTTTTTTCTTCGAGACCACGAAAATTGTACGTTTACTTTATGATAACCCTATATATCAAATGATTAGTATTAATTTTACTTAGATACCCTCTTATCCCACTGATTTCAATTAATTTTTTATTGATAGCGAAAAAAAAAATGATTAATAAGAGCACAGAACTAAGCAAACTAAATAAAGGATGTAATTAAAAATGAGATTGTTCAAATTGACCGAATAGGTGTGAATCTATTTATTTTACGAATCGTCTGAATTTTGATTTCATTAATATTTCATTAATCAATCACACATTCCGAAGGAACTATTTTACTAAAAAAAGGAATTTAAATATTGAAGTTCGCCATAAAAATGTTATCGCTACGTCCTTGTTTGCATCCGTTGTGTCGATAAGAACGAAGGGCGAAAACGATGCTGGTGTTGGGAAAAGTGGACAGTGCAGACGAGGACGATGGAATGAATGAAGAGAGTGCCGGTATGGCACTGATATCGAGGCATAAATCTTGGAGGTGATGAATTATGAGGCAGTTGATATAGACAACGATTTCTGCCTAAAGGATAGAAAATGAACAGTCTTTTTTTTCTAAAAAAATATTTCCATACATTTACATAAAGTGAATATGAGATACAGTGAATAAAAATTATGCCTAGATGAATAGTGCTTGGTTATTCGACTGCTTTAGATAACTATACAATTAATTTACTAGCATAATAATTCATTAAAGAAGAAATGTATTTCCATAATACAAAAATCATTAAAATTCAGGAATTTTATATTAAAATCTTCTTTCATTACTTTTTTTTAATTCGTTTTTAATTGAGGTATTAAGTGGTGGTTCCTACTTATTCTTTACAGAAAGATCGTTACATAAATTTCTGCTTATTAATCAAATCTTTTAGCTCTTCAGTAAGTTTATAACAATACCATTGGTGCTTTCAATTCTTATTATTTGCCATTTGTTGTCGTTTTTTTACAATTTTACCCCTAACCTCTAGCGATATATCACTGGGAAGAGCTCTTCCTCTATACAAAAAATATATATATATATATATATATATATATATATATATATATATATATAATTATATATGGCTTCACTGTTTTTCAAAAGATCAATGCGTTTGAACCAATTGCCAAAGCATTTCTTCCATTCCGATTCATGTGATTTGAAAGAATGATCCGCTTCTTCAGATGTAGAAAAAGTTGGCTACGCAATTTATTTTTGATATGCAGAAATAAGAAGAAATCATTGAGTGCCAAACAAGGACCAAGACCAATGAATGCGATGTTTTGACTGTTCCAAAATGTTTTTGCTGAGCTGACGTGTGAAAGCTCGCATTATCGCATGAGTTGTATTCTGCGATTGTTTCGAATACTTCTAGCAAACAAATGCTGGTGGATCCTTCAGGATTGACCATTCTACGTGGCTATAATAGAATGGCGACCATTTGCTTCCAATTCCATCGTGCGCGAACAACTTTTGTTGGATTTGTCTCACTCAGTCGATTGTTGTTCAGTTTCGAGTTTATATGCACAGATCCATAATTCATTGGCCTTTACGATCCTATAGACGCGGAACCAATGTAGAGCTAATGCTTAAGTATGCCTCAATCTCACGGTATGTCACATGACGATTTTGCAATACCAGATCGAAGTGCGACCAAGATTGAATTCGGAAAATCGACGCACTGCTGTTGGTTTAAATCACGTCAAAAATCATAAAAAATCATTTCCCGAAAAAGTTCGTGATTCAATTCCATTTTTTGACCAAGATGAATGTTTCAAGTATTTGTAAACAACTCAAATAGCACTCGTTTGACAACACGTTCTAAGTACGTTCACCATTAAAAACGTCAATGTCAGACGTCACATCAGTGTTGCCATATATCACTTAAGTAGAAATCTTCATATAAGATATAATTAGAAAGAAGTGAATACATAATTGTACAGATATTTGATGGTAGAGGTTAGCAGCTTGAAGAAACTTTGTAGATATCCGTGAGACAATTTAGGGTTTTATTGAGGTTAGGCTTCGAATAAAAATGTTGTAATATAAGTAATGGAGTATTATTTGCATTCAGTATGAGCTAGACGATCTCAATGACATGTTACACCTAGAATCTTGGATAATTTTGAGTTTGCAATCATTTTCAAGCTTAAAAGAACGTAATTTAAAAGACTTCCAACGTCAAGTTTTGAAACAATACCAATAAAAGATGCTCAACACGGGAAACTTCGCTGATGTAGAGCTGACATATTGTTTGATTAAAGTGAAATTAGGAAATAAAAAATCAGCTTCTTTAGTTTCATCAAACGCCTTGTATCAATTTTCCTTTTGAGTCTAATGTTACATTACAATTCTGAAAATTATGTTGCTTGTGTGGTACTAAATATTAGCCTTCCTGTCCATTTTCGACACACAATATTTTCTTGCTATTTCTCACGTTATCTAATACACAGAAACCAGAAGAAATAAACATTTTACTTGTCAAGTTAAAAAGATATTTGAATGACACTATATATGTGAGACATACTTGTGTCAGTAATTTCAAAGAACTACTGCACCTAGTCACGCGATTTGCTTCACTTTTGATGTTTTGTCACGTTTGATTAAACTAGAAGTAACTTATATTCATTACACAGACAGGATATCTTACACTGTATCTGGAACGTTTAATGGGCTTGTTGGCATGGTTGAGACCATAAATTTTATAGTTAAACACAATAGTAATACGTATGTGATATTAATATTCGGTTGGTTACACTTACAAATAGGAAAATTTGGCCTTGAGAATGAAGTATATGAATTATTGCAGCGTAGAGGTTATGATCAAAAGATGGGACCTAATGGGGAAAACAGTTTTGATTCATTACGGGTTCTCGTTTTATTGTAATTCAATGACGTATTTATTAGTTGATTATCTTTTTGGAAACTAATGAACTGTATCAACTTTTTTATTCAATTTATTTATGCGCGAGGGTTGACTGATAAGTTTCTGCCCTCAACCAGGAGATGTCAGCACACATCATCAATATAAGTTTGGAAATACACTCATGGTCAAAATGAACGCACCACCCCGATTTCTGAAAATGTGCTTAATAAATTCAAAGTAATATTGCTATTGTTTAACGTCTTTTCAATCATTCTGACGCAATAATAAGAAATGTGTAGTAATTTTCAGTAATTTTCAATGAGTAAAAAAATAAAAATAAAAACATTGCAATAAAACCAACTTTTCTTAACAATAAAACTTGCATTCTAAACAATAATGCTCTTTTTTTTAAAAACGCTATAAGCGTGTATTTCCGCATCTGGATGTAACTATTGCTAACATTCTCCTGATGATGGTTTCAATTAAGTGCTGTATCACTTCTTGAGGTTATGATCTCCCATTCATCTAATACTGCTTGCTCAATTTTGAAGAGATGGATTTCGACGACGAATGCGGCGTTTTAAAATGTTCCAGACATGTTCGATAGGATTCATATCTGGACTTCTTGGTGGCCAGTCCAGGTCTGAATTCCTACTTCGTTTAGGTAATTCATAACATCTGTGTGCAACGTATGGTCTAGCATTATCATACATTAAACGAAAATTATCACCAATAAATGACCCAAACGAAACGACGTGATTTTCAAGAATGTCAGTTAAGTATCTTGCTGCGTTAAGGGCGGATCTAGGAAGAGATACTAATTCTGTGCGGGCATGAAAACAAATTTCTTCCCAAAACATGATAGACCCTCCTCGGAACAGCTCCCAGGGAATGATACAAGACGGCGCAAATCTTTCTTCGCCGTCTTCGATTTTGAATACGTCGATCTGGACCTCTTAGACTGATTCTTGTCTCATCAGTAAATAAAACTTGGCACCAATTTTCTAAATTCAACACGATGCTGCCTGGTTAGCAAAGGTGTCTTCTGCTGTGTAGACCAGCATTCTGAAGGTGTCTTCTTATTGATCTATCAGAGATATTTTCGGACTTCTCGTAAAAGGTTGTTGAGCTCGACACTGTTCATTGACCGATTTCTTAATGAATTTAATTGCAAATAACGGTGATCTCGAGGATGACGTCCTTGTCTAGGCCTCCTAGATTGTGAACCAGTTTCTCAATCTGCCAATGGTTGTGTGGTGTACGCCAAACAGATTTGCCATTTCACGATAACTTTGTCCCTGTCCAAACAACTCGGCTACTCTTTTAGCTTCGCGCTCACTTAACTACATAAACTGCCTCTATTCATCTTTTGTTTAACTCCTTGATTGATTTAAATTACTGCTGTCCACAAATTGTATTGGTACAACAATAGAATGAAAGAAAAATTGAAATATGCATGAAATTAATATTTTTAAAAAACGCAAAAACAGTTATTTGCTGATTAGAAGTGTTGCTACAATTTATCGCTAACTTTTGTGATAGAAAAAAAAAGAAACCCAAAAGATTAATAGGTTCTGATATTGAAATAAAGGGTGGTGTATTATTTATGGCCACGAGTTTATATTCGCTACTGCGTTGAAAGATTCTCACTTAAATGTCAGCTACTTTGAACGCTTCTTTCTGTTTGACAAATATATACACCTACTTAAATGAAAGAGGAGCTAGATACTGAGTCCGAAGATTCTCATCATTATTGCCTGCCGTGAAGTTACGGCGGCTACATTCAAAAGTAGCCGTATCCGTTTGATTGAAGACGAGCAATATCATCGGGAAATTTCACTAAATGGTAACTTCAAAATATGCCGAAATGAAGTCGAAAGTTATTTGCTTTCAATTATAATAATAAGAAGCTATATAAGAATCCAATAAAATGAGACTTTCGTGAGCTCGTTTTTCTAAAAGTCTCTTAAAGATTTTACAACTTATTTTTTGGTCCGGAACTTCTTTGCATTACCCAATGTCTGCAGACTGTATTTCCTTTGTTTTTCTGTACAGCTAACACTGGCCGACAAGATTTTCGTAGCACAGGCGAGATCTTTATTTTTAAAATGGAAATACCTGTCCAATAATACAAAAAATATTTATTAAGCCCTAACACGTACCACTTTTCAATAGTTTAATTTTCCCTCTTTATATTAGCAGGTAGGTAATTTTATAGCCGAAAAAACACCTGAATTGTATTATTCAGAATAATAAACATAAAAATAACATTGAAAATTAGTTTTCTGTTGAGTTTTATAGTAAGTGGTTCTCCGTTCTTACTACAAAAAGTGATTATAAAGACGAAAATGTCGAGTTAAACGCGCCGCAGTTGCAAAACTTCTCCTGAGAAATTTTGTTATATTTGTAGAGAATTTATGGTGAAATCGCAAGGCAGGCCATTTTCCGAAAATGTGAAAAAAACCTATTTGAAATATTTTGGTACTTTAATTGGAGACCAAGACAAGCAGTGGACCCCACACGCGTGCTGTGTTAGTTGTAGCGTGTCATTGGTGCAGTGGATGAATGGAAATGCCTTTTGCAATTCAAATGGTACGGCGGGAACCTACTAACCATTTTGACAATTGCTATTTATGTCTAACAAAGACTGAAGGATATTCTAAGAATGGAAAGCGCAAGATCGAATACCCAAATTTTCCATCTGCTATACGACCTGTTCCCCGAAGATTTACCAGTACCGATTGCGCCTTTAGATCTGCAAAATATTGTTTTAGAAGTTTCTAGAGACAAGTACTGATTTAGCACGTGATTTAGGGTTGTCAAAGCAACTTTTTGCTTCCCGTCTTAAGAAATGGAACTTGTTAGCTAAAGAGCCAAAAATTACGATCTTTAGAAAAAGAAATGCTACAGTTTCTGCATTCTACAGTAAGGAAAATTCGTTGTATGCGTGTACAAATATTGATGGTTTAATGAAGGAACTTGATATTGAGCATAATCCCAGTGATTTTTTGACTCGTGTTAATACAGTGTTATTACAAAATGGAAATTCGCTTGCTTCTAGACAAAATTAATTACAAGTATAAGTAACAGATATGTGGGGATCTAAAGGTGACTGTTATTTTAATGGGACTTCAGGAAGGGTTTACGAAACTGATTTTTTCATAAAGTTTTTGTTTTCAATAAATATGAGGCTTGTTTATTAGATGTAAACTATGAATATTGTCAATATATACGATTTAAAAAACGTTAAATTATTTTTTTTAATAAATATTTTACTAATGAATATGGTTCTATAAATGTAACTTAAAAACCTTACGTGCTACAATTATTTTTTCTATATTTTCGTATTTGTATAGGTCCTTTTTATCACAATATGCTGTTCATTCTTGTATCACTACAAGAATGTCGACCAGTGTATTTAATGTAAATTTTTTCGAGATTCCAAATTATTTAGCTGTGCGGAAGTCTTTT
This sequence comes from Diorhabda carinulata, assembly GCF_026250575.1. Lineage (NCBI taxonomy): Eukaryota > Metazoa > Arthropoda > Insecta > Coleoptera > Chrysomelidae > Diorhabda > Diorhabda carinulata. Next base: position 19,480,553 of record NC_079472.1, read on the forward strand.
AGTTTCTTCTGCTTCACTACTGAAGGGGTAGAGACGTCAGGATTCTAAGCTGAAATACCCAGTAGCTTCCATCCACATAATCTGAAGAAATCTTTCCATATGAATCGAATTGACTGCGTCAATTATAGATTCATTTTCGAAAAGTTTGATATAAAAAATATCATACATAAACTCGATGAATAACATATTTTGAGGCTGACAAAACAGTAGACGTCAACTGTGAATAATAATATTTTGTTCTTAGGAGTATAATAAAATAGCTGCCGACCATGCCTCTTCTTATTTTTCTCTTTTTGTGTAATTTCTAGGCCTGTAACTCACGTTTTGTTTTTATGCAAATCTTTCATATGAATAAACAACCTGTTATGCATATTACTGATGCAGTTATTCTCATATTACTATTTTTATTCAAAATATACTGTTTCACATAAATCGTTATTGTAAACTTATAGGGAAAAGTGGGGGAGAATTATTAAAACTTTCAAACCATAATATATAATAATAAAAGACAGTTATTAGAATGAAGTTTTAGTAAATGAAACAAAGTATTAACACATGTTAATTTATCCAGATTCACGTATGAGTACTCGTCAAATAACTGATATCTCAGCTATTCTGCAGGATAAGGCGTCTAAAAGAATCACATGATGTTTCTATGCACCTAAAAATAACTGATAACAACTGATGGCAATATGAAATATGCAAAAATCATAAAAATATAAGCATATTTAGTACTTTCACTAATATATTCGTAATACGGACACTTGAAAACAAGAAATTTAACAAAGATATCCAGTGCAATGGATATTCTTAACGTAGTTCTATGTAAACGTCGATGTCCGTACTACATCAGACGCCACAAACATATAAATTTGTCACATTCATCGTTTAAAATCTGTTTACGTGAAAGGTGAAGGCTTAATATACGAGTTATGATAAAGTAATGCACGAAATTCACGTTCACTTTTGAAAAATATTCAAAAACTACTCTTTGCTAGTATCAGTCTCACAATTAATGTCATAAATTTTATTATTTTATTTTCTTTAATCGAAAGAGAAAGGATAAAAGTACTGATGATGGTAGGTTAGACTTAGTCATGAAGAAGCATGTGATTTAGTTAACGAAACACATTTAGAAACATCTCCATGTGTTTGAAGCAAGGATTTGCTGCAAATTTTGATGAAACGTGAGGAATGCTTCAAAATCTGGAATAGCAGGAATAAATTAAGATATTTTGGTGGTATTAGAAGACAACCACTCACTCACTTTACATAATATTAGTCAGTTGTTTGTAGTAGTAGTAGTAGTAAATTTTTTAAGAAAAGAAAAACTACACCCATACAAAGTTTAACTCTGTACAATTGCAGTTGATGTATTCTCAGGAGATGATTCAGACAGACGTTTGGAATTTTGTGTAGAAAATCCAAATTTTCTTGTTAATGAAGTAGCGCCTCCCAAAAAATCTACTTTATAGGTTTATTTTCCTTTTTTTCTCGTATCTCGTATTATGATTATTTTTTTATAAAGCAGAAAAACAAACTTTATCAATTATTGTGCAAAAAAAACTAGCTTCCCGTTTCTGACCTTCCATTGTTGTGATTCATGTCAAAATAAACATTGTACATTTTGTACATTTCATCATTTCATGAATTTTGTGCGAACTCGTATATATATGCAACTAAATGTTCTTGATTTTAGGTCTCTTCTGTTAGTTTTTTTAATAATTCTTGGAAGGGAAAATTTGACGTTTCGACTTTTCTATTTATTTTCTATTTATCAAAATATGATATTGACTCTGACAATTTGCGTATTTATATTAATCAATAGATCATCTAAAATCATGAACATCAAAATAAGAATGAAATCAAAATTGAAAATATTCTAATAAGAAATGTTAATTTTTCCTTTTAATTCCTTTTAATTAATTTACAAAATAGATCTATAAATTTTACTTAAATTATTCAGATCTTTTTTATCATTTATAGCTTTTTCGTAATTATTATGTGAATCATTTCTAAAAATTTTCTTTTTTGTGTATTAGATTCCGTTCCAAAAATTTTTGAAATTTTATAATTGAATTTATGTTTTTATTTTGAAATTTCATGGTTCGTTAACGCAGTTTTATTTTTTCTATCGTATGACTGACCTTTTAGTCTATTTTCTAAATGTTGAGAGATCTGCCCTATGTAGACACCGTCACAATTAGTACGAGGCACTTAATATATAATATTACTTCTTTCGTTTTTTGGTGTTTTAAATTACAACTTGATGAATTATTTGGATAACGTATTATGTCCTTATACTTATACCAATATCATATATTCTTTATATTTCGTTTCTATTCTGTTTTTCTGTTTTTTAATTGATTGTAGTATCTGTTTATCCTTTACTTGAATATGTTGTTTATCATTTTTACCGGATAATTATTTTCATTCAATGCAGTTTTTGCTTTTTGAATAGCTAAGCATCTAAATTTAGGATCTGATAGTTGGATAGATCTATCAACCAAACTTATTATCACTGATTTTTTTTGTGATATAGGATGACGTGAATTGAAGTTCAAATATATATATCAATATTATATAATAAAAGAAAAGGGTGTTAGATAATGTAATTGAAGCTGGTAGTTTAGTATTCAATATAAATCTCACTAACTGTTACTGAGATACCGATATAATCGTCAACTAGTTGTATACAAACTGATCTTGCCCGTATCGACCCTACAAAAATGTTTTTGCAACTCTGATTCGATATTTGTAATAACTCATTCGACATACCGTTGTAATTAGTACATGTAAACACAATTAGAAGTGATCAATTTGTGCAATTATTAAATAACTCACTTGCGTATCTGGTTTAATAGTTATTCATTTCCTATGAAAAGAACGCTCTCAGTGTCGACTTGTAAGACATGCCATTTTATTTATTAGCTTCAACGACATTATATATATTATATGAAAAGGCAGTAGGAATATGAAAGGTGTGTGAATTGGAAAAAATTGTTAGTATAGAATCTAAAACAAGATAAATTATTTGGTAAAATGAATAGTTCGCAGGCTGAGACATGGATGAGGCTACTAATATTAAATTCGTATAACTTTCAGTTAGACCTAACCTCAAAAGATACGTTATTCGGACTTTGTCCCAAGAAAATAAACCGTTCAGAAGTGGTTTGCTTAGTTTGAACCATGCAAAATGGGCACCGAGGATAACGCACGTAGCAGACGTCTCAAAGAGACTGTCACTGACAGAAACATAAAAAAGTCGATAAAATAATTTTGGATAACTGTGACATGAAGTTGTTTGAGATAGCTGATAGCATAAATCTATGAAAAGAACGTGTTGGACATATCATGAATGAATATTGAGTATTAGAAAGCTCTGTTCAAAGTAGGTCCGCGCGAGTTCACTATGGAATAAATAAAACCAACAATGATTTGATGATTCTGAGTAGTATTCGGAGCTGTCGGAGAGTCCATTCGACAGCCAGCCGAGTGGACTGCACGTAATAATCCGATTTTAAAGCTTGGATAAACGCAAAAACAAGCTGGCAAGCTTATTGCATCAGTATTTTTGGATGCCCGTCGTATAATATTCGTCTTTTAGAGGAAATAACTCTGAACAGCGACTATTAGGTAACGTTATGGAGCTTTTGAAGAACGAAATCACGGAAAAACTGCCCTATTTGAAGACGACAATGGAACGTGCAACAAATCAATGAAAACGGCGGAGAAATTACATAAATTTGGCTTCGAATTCTTCTCAGGGACTTTTTTCTGTTCTACCTCAATACGATAATTACAGACATTTTACGACGATGAAGAGATTTTCGCCGAAACTGAAACATATTTTGAGGCTAAAGAAAAATTGTACTATAAAAATGATTCGAGAAATTGGATTATATAATTCTTCTATCACCCTTGAAAAATATTATTCAGTAAATATTTATCTTAAACTTATCTCAAGGACTTTCTTATGGATTTCATTTTTTTGTGATTCCATTACAATAGAGAGTAAGAAAACACGCTGATTATTATATTTTGGTGTCAGTCGGCGTTCAGAAATCGAAACGAAAACTTTCCACTTTATCCGTTTTTGTTGGCGAAAATCCTAATAAAAAATGTATGGAAACAACTGAATGTATAACATTTCGACCAGGAAATAGTGCGTTCAGTTTAAAATTGACTGAATTGACGCTTAAGATAGAGTTGATGTTCCATTTTCGTTACTGACGACTCAGTCGCTGTTATTTCATTAAACAAAAGCTGGACTACCACACATGGGTGCTAAAATTTCTTAAAAAACACAATCATATCATACTGAACACACTGTTTAAACTATCACTACCCAACAATAACGTTTTTTCGTAATATTCATAAAAAGAAAAGTTTTCATTTACTTCAAACTTATGTGCACGTACTCTATCAAACCCTTGATTGTCGTTCTGTCAAATGTGATTATTATTTTTATCAGAAAAACTCATCATTTACATAATTTTATTTTATTTTCTGAAAATACTTTTTCTATATCCGTGAAAGTTGTCTCTCAGTAATTTAAATAAATCTAGAAATAGTCCGAAACTACAAGAAACGTCGATAATGCTCCAATTCATGTCATTTTTTCGTCGACCATAAATTCACCAACCCTGGCACTATCCTCTCTATACATCGACGCCCATGCTAATGCCCAGATTTATAGCACCACTCTCACAAAATAAACTTTTCAAGAACTGTCCATCTAAGAAGAAACAGCAGTAAAATACAATGAATGTGGACATAAGTGTAGACGAGTGAGTTTATAGCAGGGAATATGTATTTTTCAAAAAAATTGTGGGAGTAGATACTTTTTTAGATGGATATTATTATTGCTATCAACACAATCATTGACATTGGAGGTTCCAGATGAATCTATACAATGCGGTCCAACTTTTAATCAGCTACATTGTCTCGTATATTAAAATATACTTTGTCCGAGACTCAATGAATAGACATTTTAATGATGATTAGTTATGGTAATAAAACAAGAACTTAAAAGGAGGTTTATGAAATTTTTGATAAAAAATACCCTGGTCAACACATTTCGCATAGAAATGTATAATTTACTGATAAAAAAAGTTAGATGTACTCCTAGAGATTGAGGAAAATCTTCGAGAACTTGCCACCGACAATGATGTAAGTAAATCATCCACCATTAAAAAGTTCAGTTTGTTCGGAAGTTAAATGAAGATGATTTTGATAGAAGACCAGAATTCTGTGAGTTGATAATGAACGCTGCTTTGCAGTTTATAAACAAAATAGTTTTTTCTGATGAAGCGACGTTTCATTTAAACGGAACGGTGAACAAACATAACTGCAAATATTGGAGAAGAGAAAATCCTCACTGTATGTACGAGACTCACACTCAATATCCTAAAAAAGTGAACGTTTGGGCTGGTATCATTAACAATAAAATTATTGGGCCTTATTTCTATGAGGACTTAATTAATAGTGAGGTTTATCTAGATTTTTTGGTTAACTTCTTGATGCCTACATTAAATACACTTTTTCCTGATGTTAATCATCCAAATGAGATAAGAGATTAATCTATTTACTACCAACAAAACGGAGATCCACCGCATTTTGCCCGTACAGTTAGAAATTATTTAAACGAGGTTTTTCCCAGTAGGTGAAATGATTGAATGGCCGGCTAGATCCCCCGATTTGACTTCTATTGATTACTTTTTGTGGTGTTATTTAAAATATAGAAATAAAGTATATTTTCATAGACCAGACAATTTACTACAACTGAAGAAATTAACAAAATAATCCCTGAGATCATAGAAAATGTTGTAAGTTTATTCTTGTGCAAAGAATTATTTTTTAATTTAAGTTTGATTAGTTGTAAAAGCGCATTTTTCAGTTTTTTCAACCATAATTTATTATATAGTGGGTATATACAGGGTGACACACTACACTATAATAACATGCACCTCTGAAAAGTTTTAAAATCAAGATTGGCGTTGACCGTTTGATGTTTCTTTATATTTTATACTAATTGTCATTATTTACCGTTATTTATTTGTACATTTTTCTTCTGTGTGTATCCACGTTACATAGTATTGTGTAAGCTTTTGTTTCTTTCGTTTAAAATGTCTCATCATTATTCAGACATAATTTTTGTTTATGGGTTATGTAATGGTAATGGTAGAGCAGCTGCTAGAGAATACTTCCAGTCATTCAAGATTTGGGTCAATTTTTATTTATTTGTGAGAAAATGACACTTTTTCTTTTCCTAGTGGAAGAATAGAACATCACACTGTAACTGTGAACACTACAATAAGCATTTGACAAGTCGAGAGCTCAATGTTTCTAAATCAAAAGTAAGTTGAGTCTTAAAAAAATCATCTGTACCCATATCATATTCAAATTGTTCAACGACTACATCCTGGAGATAAAAAAAAAGTTGGAATTTTGTAGATTGATTAACAATCATCTACCAACGTTGTGCAAAAGGGGCAGAAGGAAATCCCCATGTCTTTCTCAGTTAAGGCGTGGATTTGTTCCATCAAGGACCAATTATTAGAACAGATTTATTTGGATTTTTTTCAAAATATCTTGGCGAATTTGCTTGCGAACACGAACGTTGTTATCTGAGGTATGAGTTTTCAGCAATTTCACTTTTTACTGGCAGTGAGACAACATCTAAATCAGTCATGTCAAAGATACGGCTCGCGAGCCGCTTCCGGCTACTGGGCCGTATCAATAGGGTCCGCGATCGGAATCATGTGTTTTAGAGCTTTTAGACTTCATTCGAGACCTCTACGGATGTTTTAAATACTCGTACTCTCAAGTCTACGGATGTTAATAAGTAATTTCAAGGACAGCGCGTGCCTAGACAAGCGGGACAGAAAGACAGTATCGCCATATCTTAGCAGCAACTGGAAACATCCTATTATTTTTGTCGAGAACGATAGAATATTTCATGCGTTTCGAGTCTAGATAGAACCTTCCTTAACCATATAAAACGAGTGCGTCGGTGCGACATGAGTCAGTTGAGGCGAGTGATCGAAGCGATACGGCTGGAGAAGGATTTTATTACTGTGTAGTGGTAGTGATTGTGAAGGTATTATGCATTTGTTTAAGTCGTGCGCGTGCGATATCCATTATTGTTGTGTCGAGTTACGATTTTAGTATAATGTCACAAAAACGTGAAGTTGATAGTGAATGTAGAGTTTTTCAGTATAAATGGAAAATTGCATATTTTTTCATAGAATGGAAAGGTAAACCACTGTGTTTGATTTGTAATCACACAGTTGCTGTTTGTAAGGAGTTTAATTTGAAGATACCGAAGCATAAGTCAAAATTCGATTGTTACACTGAAAAAATAATAATCGACATATTGTCATCTGTAAAATCGAAACTTCAAGGTCAACAATCGATGTTTACTAAAGCTAATACAGAAAGCGAACATGCCCTAAAATCAAGTTTTATTATCGCATTAGAAATCGCGAAAAGATCAAAACCTTTCAGTGATGGTTATTTTATTAAAGACTGTATGTTGAAAGTTGCCATCTCAAAAGTCAATAATTCAAAATATTTAGCTCTCAAGAAACACTGTTGCATCAAGAATAAATGATGTTAAGGAATTTACTGTTGATACATCTCAACTTGCTGTTTTTATACGAGGCATTAACAGTAACTTTAAAATAACTGAAGAACTATTAAAGTGCGTTCCATTGACAGGTACTATAACAGCAAATGATGTTTATTCTGCAATTGAGCATTTGATATCAATATATGAACTCGACTGAAATATACTTAGCAGAACAACTACGGATGGCGCTCCTGCCATGGCTGGCAAACATTCGGGCGTTGTAACTAAATTAAAACAGAAAACATCTGGGAATTTTATGGGATTTCACTGTATAATTTATCCGGAATCATTGGCATCCAAACATTTAAAAATGGACCATGTCATGCATCCATGAGCAGATATCTGTATCCTCGAGCTCAACATAATTACCTTCTTTCTTTTATAACTTTGATATGATTTTTAACAACCGTATATTATATACTTATATAATTTCTTAAATAAAATGTTATAATAATTCAGTACATTTTTTTTTATTTTCAATCTAGCCCACCTACGAATTCGAAATTTAATATATGGCCCTCTACAAAATTGAGTTTGACACCTACGATCTAAATTCTAAATAATGTTGAAGCAATTAGTTTATACCCAGAATATTATTAACGAACAAGGAGCTCTTCATATCAAAGTATGTAAAGTTTAAGTCAACATTTAAACTCAATTTTATTATTAAAACCTTCCATTTTAAAAAGTGACAGATAGTACTTAATTTTATTTAAATTCATCAAATATATTGGAAGTATTTTGAAATTTTATTATCTTAATTACATTGAATAAATTGGAATATCTACGTACGTCAATGTTCGCGAACTATTCGGCGTACCCCATAAATCTGAGACAGTACCTGCTACTCGTCGTATGCTAAAACGTACAAAAAAAAATTACAGCCGTAGAAAGACTGTTTCGTGGTAGATGGTCGTGGGAAGCAGATTTGTTGACATCAGTTTGACAGCTGACTTTAAATTGTAAACAATGATACACATCAATTCTAAAAGAAACTGAATAAAAATATATTTCAATGATATCATCGATAATATACAGACTAGTAAAATGAAAATTGTGAAATCAGCTAAATCAATAATTAACAATAGGGTTGATTCCAATAATGCAACCAATTTTTTGATAGGTACATATTGTAATTGATCAATGACACCAAGAGGTAAAATACAAACAATAAAACAAAACGTTTTAAGACTGCTAAGTCAAGCGCAATTAAAAATGTGATTAGAAATGGGTAGTTTTTGGTACTACATGTGACAACCTCGAATGCTATTGGTAGGAACAACTATTCAAAGCACCAATTGATGATATGACGATATAGGCTTGCGTATACAGATATTCAACATGAAAGTGTTTCCGTAAAATCTTTGTTGTTATAACAGTAAGCTTAAACAAGAGTTAGCTGAAGCTCAAAATGTAAGAGTACTTTCACAAACTGTGAAGAAATGTTTTAAGGAATTCTGGAAATAGAACTAGAGTACCAGACGCCGCAGCTCAACTGACCAGGAAACACCGTGCAGCTAGATCAAGATTCGCACGAGAATATGCTAACTGGAATGTTCAAAATTTGAGTAATGTAGAATTTACAGACGAGTCCATATTTTGTGTATGTACTTTATATAGGAAAATACCTGTTTATGGAAAATATGGTGAGGGGTATATTCCTTGCCACATAAGACCTTCAACAAATTTTGAAGAAGAATCTGAAACCTTCCAGTCATAACTTTTGTTCAATATTTCATATAATATGGAACTTTTGCTAATTTTGGAAATTCTTAGTTGTTGATGATGGTTTTTCGTTTTGTCTTAATGATAATAATTATTCAAAAGTTCGTATGTTTGCCATATCTAGGACTCACTTCGGCAGATCAAATTTTCTTGTGCGCTCGTCGAACGATCTTCGTATTCGACACATGTAGTTTGCGCTAGATGCACGTGCGCACAACGCACCCCACCATAAGATGAACCCAACTCGCAGGAACAAACGAAAAATAACGCAGACATTTGCAGGAAGCCGATAAGCTTCATGAAGGGTTCCTTTACTGTGTTTCCACGTCTTTTTTTAATGATATCATCTACTAATGGGTCGATCTGAACTACGCCTTTCACCATATCACTATAAATTGCATTCATCAAAATTATTTTGGAATTTGAACCAAATTACTACTTAAAAATCTCTTGCAAGTGAAAGATTTTTTTAGAGATTCTCAAATTTGTTACTTACTTATTCATTAACAACCTATACTTTCTTTTTGTTTAGTTTGGTTTGACATTACATTTTAGATAGACTCACATGAGAGAAATTAATGATTAGCTGGTCTTGGTCTTGCATTTTTTGCAAGACCAAGACCAGCTAAAGGCTCGCAAGACCAAGATCGGCGTGTAAGTCTTTTGCAGTCTTGCTTTTTTTCCATTTATTCAATAATGTTCCAAATCAATTCTTACAATAAAAAGTGTATCGTGCCAAAACGAGGATCTTGTTGTGAACCCATTTAAAATAAAAGGTTGACGGTTGATTTATGGGGGTAGTTGAGAGATAATTTTATTATTCGTTTACCATATATCTGGGCATCTGAAATTTAATAATCTGTTTATGTCTTCTGTTTATTTTATCTTTTTATTTTTCATATTTCTTTTTTCCATGTTTACGTATTATATTACGTGGTTTTGGATTAATAAAAAACTTTTATAATTGTTGAGTTTTTTTTTTAATATTTACCTAGTTATGTCGATAACAGGGTTTTCTGATACGTCATAAAAAATTATTTGAATAGGTATCAATATATGGTAAATACTAGGTATATTTTTTGTATCGTATTTTATGACAGAAATACGAAAAAAATCGAACATCTTTTTTTTCAAATTTAAAATGGAATTTTCTGAATAATTGATTTCATAATAAAAATACAGATTCACAGCCAAATAGCTAACTAGTAGAACTTAATTTTTTGACAATTGGTTCAATAAATCATAAATTAATTTTACCATTGATATCATCGAGATTCGACTATGAATGAATGAAAATGGTTGCAATCTCATTTTGAAAACAAGTTTATCAAATCATCATCAAATCAGTTACCCACTTTTCCAAAAATTCGCATTCCATATCCCGTACGGGAGCAATTGGTGCAGATAATATATTCTCGTTATTAGATTTTGATATATTCCAAACTGCTTTTATAAAATGGTTGCGTATACTTATACTCTTTGAGATCAATTATAAAATGCACGACTCTTGAAGCAAGACCAAGACCAAGACCGAAGTATGCAAGACCATATATGAAGCTGCAAGACCAAGACCACGCATGTAAGACCAAGACAAAGACTAAGCTGGTATTTATCTTGGTCTTGCATTTTCTTATCAGAGAGAGAGAGAGAGAGATGCTTGCGAATTGTTGGATTTTTATATCAAAATAATGGTTATGTTCGTTAAATGTAATGTGCACTTTATGATGGACGTAATTTTCCTTTAGAGCGGACTATGGATCGTTTTTGGACTTTGTTCACTCTTACTGATAATGTGTATCCCCTGAGATGCTCTGAAGAAGCTGTAGCCGCTGTGCAAGAAGCCAGGAACTGGTTTCTGTCCTTTCAAGGAAGATTTTTCAAGAGAATCTTGGCTTAAAAACTTTCAACATCTAACCTATACAAGGATTAAAGCCAAAGATCCTACGTGAGCGCGCCGATTAAAAAGCACAAAAGCACAAAATGATGTTTGTATTGAATTTACATCGAATGAGTACGTAAATAACCTAAATTTTCGCGTACAACCTTTATATCCACATATTATTATTTGTTAGCCTTTATTGGCTGAGAGAGTTCGATAAAACGTTTTTGAAGACTTTGATATTCAGTAATATTTTTTTCATTTCTTTCATATCTTCGTCTAAGAAGCGCTCCATTCTATTGATTTCGAATATTGTCGATATAATATGTAAAATTATGAAGAAATATTCTTCTTATATTTTTTTTAAATGTTCTAATTCCTATCCCTCTTATTGTTCTCTATTTTGTACGAATCTTTTCGTTTTATTCATGTTTCTTTTCACACTATATCCTTCACTTTTTGGTCAACTTCTTCTTCCATAACTTTTCTTCTAAGTCTGTTTCCATTCTGTAAACATACCTATATAAGTTTTATCTTTATTTTTCCTATTATTGGTACTTTGTTTTGTTATTTGTCTTATTTCCATACGATATTCTTTTCACGTGTTCATCTCAAATGTGTCCTTCTTAACTTCATCCTTGTACAAAAATAAACGAAATTTTTATCTAAAACGGTAAAGATACTTAATTCTTACGAACTATAATCGTGATTTTTCATTGTAAGTATCTCAATATCCAAAGTAAATAAATTTTCTTTATACTGTCACCTTGTATATAAGAACATCCCTTATTTAAGCAATTCGTATGCAACAAGAAATCGTCACTGTGTAGTCAGTCGAGCATTTATACGGTAATAAATAATAAATTAAGTGTTGTATATGAGTATATGCAACTCGCAAATGGAAAATGAGAACGACATTCATTTCTACTGTTGCTGTTAGACCGAGAAATGATTATCAATCTTAGAATCAAGACATTCATTAATATTGGAAATACATTTGTGATTCTTGAATTATTTACAGAATTTAACTATTATTTTTGAAAGTTAAACATTTGATAATCTTGAGCTAATAGTACGACATTAAGATGAATTTCATTGCTCATCTTTATGTATGGTTTCAGAAACTCAGTTGGAGAATAATTAGTACATTTAAAAACTCATCGAAAGAGCGATTGGAACGATTAGTTATTTTTACCTATCAGACAATTTTTGTAGCACACTCTGTATTCTTCCAATCCATATATAAAATTGATAATGATGGATTCGTTCTGATATTCTGATACTAGACACATTTGACACTCGTATTGACATTCTTTGTTCAATTTTAAACATTTACATGCAGCAGTAGATTTTTTCACAATCTTGCTGATAATTTCTGCTGCATGGACTCTTTTCTCTGGAAGCGCTTGTTGCTGTCTTTATTTGATCCTACGTACATTTTAACATCTTCAGCACCTCTGTCTTTAAATGGGTCTTTTTGAAAACACTTTTTCTGCAGAAGCTTTCAGGAAATACTCCAAATAGTATTGACAGTCCAGTTTCAAAGAATACCCCCAAGAAATCCATATTAATGCATCTAAATGTTTTTGATTTTAGGTATCTTTTGTTTCAAAATAAGTTTTTTTAATAATTCTGGGTCTTTTTCAAAATATCATATTTTGATAAAGATCAAAAATTATTAAAAACATTAATTTTGAAACAAAAGAGACCTAAAATCAAGAACATTTAGATGAATTAATATATCAAAAGGTCTAAGAAATAAGAAATTGAAGAAATCCATATTTCTACACAGGATACAGAAAATATTTTCAAAAGCATTTCTGTGGCTTCAGCATGTTCAGGAGCGCTCAAAATTCGATTGCTTCGCTTTTTTCTGTAATTTTAAGATACTCTGAAATGCGACTAAGTATCAAATTAATTGATGGAAAAACACCATATGGATAATAAACAAAACAAAAGTGACGTTAGAGAAGAAGTAAACAAATTGAGATGAAAATAGTACATTAGACAATAAAGCGAGATGTTCAACAAAATAATTTTAACTTGGAGACATTGGGAATAATAAAGAAGCAGAGGAATAGATAAGTAGACGATTTAAAGAAACACCATGAATGAATACGGCAAGAAATCAGAGAATATTGAAAATTATGGGAAAGGGAAGATAGTACTATAGATTATTATTTTATATCAGATAAAATTTGATATATAGTCTGTAATATATGTTTTTCCAAGTTATTGATACATGAGAAATCAAAGAAATATGTCTGTAAGATTCTAAACAGTAAACGGGAATTATATCAGCTGTTTTGTGGTCTCAAAGCCAACTAGCTAGTTCTAAACAATATTTAGAAATAAAACTCGGGTTTGAAACACAATTTTTGTGGCATTGCTAATCTTTCTGCTCGAAAAAAGTTGAAGAGAAGTTGAAATTTCAAAATATTCCGAGTCAAGTACATAAAGGAGTTCCATAATTACTTTGTTCTTTAAATAAGGTATGATATAACCGAATAAGCTTCTATGGCCTGGTCTATAGCGAACGTTTTGTGTTAAAGAAGAGGTGGTTGCGGATCGATGTAAAAGCCGTTATCCGGACGACAGCCCCGTCACTATCTCCGTGGTCTGGCTCACTCACTTGTCTATGCATTTATTTCCATAGATTTGTTGACAACTACAGCAGACACATCTATCGTTTTTAAAACGTTGTTGACGATATACTCGTAAGACAAAAATGGTTTTTGTAGCTTTTGGATTCACTATTTTCAATTCAATCCTCACCGTTTTTAAAATTTTAGAATCAAGTCAACAGAAGTACCATAAAACTACCATACTTATCATGGTGGAGTTGATGAATGATGGGACGTATTATGTGCAACGGTTTTCGCTAATTATACGATCAAGATTCTTTCACCTACTGATTAATGAAAAGTCTTATCTTTCTTTTTTTGGTTTAATCTTTCAATGGAAACTTTTCTTTTTGTCTTAATGGTTAGTTTGTTTTAAGCATTGATTTATGTTAATAAAAATGAACCGAAGAACATTTAATTGAATATTGTTATATGAATTGAAGAAATGTTCGAAAACCAACTTTTTTTATCATTTACAACTCGTCTAATTTCACTTTGGCTATGAGATGTGCGATACATTAATCGTATTACACTTAATTTTACAATATTTTCATTCAAGTCTTGTACAAATATCAATGCAGTTAGTGGCGTATGCAGATATTTGACTCTAATAGCAAGAAATAAAAGAGAAAAGGCTAAGAAAATTAGGAATAAACAGCTTCGAGAAAAGATAAAGTACCGCATACAATCTGGAAATAAGATATAGTCGAAATATAATACATTTATAAGAGAAAAGAATCCAAATACCAAAATCATATTAAAAATATACATTCACTGCAGAAATTATGTGTCTCACGAAGAAGAAGAATACTTAAAAAATTGGAGACTATCGAAGGTATACCAAAAGAACAACACAAAATAAGGTAGGAAGACCAAGTGACAGAAGACATTAAAAAGTTTAATTAAGACAGTATACACTAAATCAACAATAGAGAGAATGACCAGAATAATAGAAAAAGTTGAAATCTATAAAAATTTATTGGAATATGAAAAAAGAACGTCATAAAAAGATATAAATGAATCGAAAGGCTCCAAATAACTATCCAATGTAAATGCTCATGGCTGTTTTCAATGCTTCGTAATAGGCAACTCGAACATCCAGTGCAACCACTAAATTTTTCACTCGTTTAATAAAAATTCCGGCTTATATTTCAACCTCATATGTTTAGCAAGTTTTTGGAATCAGTAACTAATCTAAAAACCGTCTTCTGTCGATATCGCTAATAGAAATCGCTTAAAAAAGACATTATATATAATATTTCTAATACAATCTTGATAATAAGATATCTTTTTCTACTACCGTGCATGAAGTACGTACTATAGACACATTCGATTCCATGGAAAAACATACTTTAAGCAGTAGTGGGTAAAGAAACGTATTATTAAGGTCTCCGTAGTGTAGTGGCTAAAGTAAGAGGCTCACATGCTGGATATGCCAGTTTCAAGTAGCGCTGATGCCGTTTTTTATTTTTCTATTTCTATTGATAATTATTTTTAGGTGGTATTTATACATACCGAAGAGAAGATTTGACAAACTTAATAACACCAATTCGTCTGTTGTTTTATTAAGTTGTACTAATCTTGGTTAAAATGTTCAAAATATTAATAAACATATAAAATATTTTATGACGAAAATTACCGTTTAATTACCTTCATTTTAATGAAAGTTTCGAAAATATTGTATGTAATTCGTGTGTAAAGGCCTTTTTCGACTCATGTGATATTCACAAGACTACTTTACACACTTGTTACGAGGATATATTGAAAAATTCTTAGCCTACTATAGAATTTCAGTTGAGGAAAGAGATTTAAGCCGGACGGAGCCAAAACTGGTGAATAAGGGGGGTGTTCTAGTAATTCAAACCTTAAATCACGAATTTTTTACATGGCAACATGAGATTTGTGAGCAGGGGCGTTGTCCTTCAAAAACAAAACACCTTTGGATAACTTTCCGCGTCTTTTCTCTTTAATTTTTTTCCCATAGAGCGGTCAGTAATATCTAATAGTTAATCTCCAGTTATTGTTCTACCCTTATTCACAAAATCAATCATGATTACTCCATACCAATCCCAAAAAACTGAAGCAAGAACTTTTCCAGCAGATTTTTGGACACGAAATATCTTAGGTTTTGGAGAACCAGAGTGTCGCCATTCCATCAATTGTTGCTTTGTTTCTGGATTGTAGAAATGTAACCAAGTCCCATCCATAGTAACAATTCGGTTTAAGAACTCTACATCGTTTTCAAATCGAGCACAGATCGAACGCGATGCTTCTACCCTTGTACGCTTTTGGTCAACATTCAAACATTTGGGGATCTATTATGAAGCAATTTTTCTCATGTCTAAATTGACGTGAACTATATGACGAACGCGTTCGTATCAAATATTCCGTGCTTCAGATATCCGCTTTAGCCCAATTCGATTGTCTGATGAACTGCATCGATATTTTCGGGGACTGACACAGAAACTGGCCTTCCCGATCGGTCATCATTTTCAATGGAATATTTACCTCTTTTCAAAGCGTGCAATTCGATTTTTCACTGTCCCATACGAAGGACATTGATCACCAAAGGTATTAAGCATATCTTCGTAAATCTGCTTACCTCTTAACCCTTTTAAATACAGGTACTTGATGATGGCTCGATACTCCAATTTATCCATTTTCACAATTTCGGTGGACATCTTTTTTCTTTCAATTTATTGCGTAACTCTGGTTTACTTTCTTGACGTCAAACTTTACACTGACACTTCTAATAAGTTATTGTTCGTTGCTATGGTAACATAATATTTTTTTATGCATAGAACTGGTCTAGACTAACTAGATAACAATACATCTTCGTATATAAATAGCTATTATTGATGATATAAATAAATAATAATATGAAACTTAATAATTAAGAGTTCAAGATATGAAAAGTGTCGAAGCTTTCTTGATATATCAAGTTACATCCATTGAGCAGATAACAGAAACAGTACTAAAATGTTCACACTGTACCAAAATAATACTACCCCAGTTTTTAAGAAAACTTTGTCCTCTGCTAGATCGACAAGGGTCTTTAAAACGACATTGGGACTGAATCCTAAGCTAACAACTTGATTATAATTAATGTGTTATGTACATTCGATTTTTATGTATAACTATCTTCGTTTTCTCTCTCAAAATTTAAGAAACATCATTATCATCAGGAATGTTATCTTTATTAAGATTAATGAGGATTTGATCTATTGCTACATCTATAGCTGGTAGTAAAGAAAATCTTTCTAGTTACTATAATCAACCGTTTTACTTTATAAAAATGTGGAAAGTATTTTCTATGAATCCATTTTTCATTCTTATATGACCGATCACTAAATTTTTCCACTTCGACAGTAGTTTTTGTAGCCATTCGTTACTATTATTGAACCAATCTTTTGATAAGGATAAAGAGAATGTAGGGTCGACCTTTCTCACCATATTATTTTATACCTTGTAACAACATTGTCTGATGTATCTTCATCACCACAGAATCCCATGTCTCCTTCAACCTTTTGGTATAAACATCTAAAAGTAGGTGCTGTTTTATCTAAAATAATTCTTCGCCTCAGAACTTTCCACTTTAAAAAACCTTAAGGCTTAACAAGTAGAATGTTACATTGTTTTGATATATGATGTTTTACAGTATTCTGCTTACGTATGGTAGCTGCTACAATCATACATGACCATTCAAAGCTGAAAGTCTAAAGATATGAACGTGTATTCCATAGATAAACATAATTTGGTAGTTTGACAGAAAGTTTCCCGTTTTTTAGGATAGAATCTAAACTAATGATGATAACGGAGTACGAAGAAGATACCCACTTCTGTATTAAATGTCATGTTACCATACTAGGTTTGGAAAATTACATCAACCACCGAAAAGCAGGATGTTCGAAGAATTTAACCGAATCTCCAAAATCACCTCTTCCTAGTCAACTCCTACCTCCAGATGAATCGTTTAATTTAAAAGCTGACGATTTTTTTTCATCACTGGAACTACGGAGTAGTTCGAAAAAACCTGAAGGCCAGTCTGCACAAGGAAAAACTTTTAGTGGTATTCTAACCAGGAGTAAAACAACAGCAGTGAGTATTGGAATACATTTTATCCTTCAGAACTCTTTCTATCAAATAAAATCGACTATAGAACTTGAAGACTTTTCATTTAAAGTTTTTTAATCTTTAAGTTTTCCTTTACTATTCCCAAGTTTTCTATAATAGATTCTGATATTCTAGTTTTCAAATAGATGGGGGATTTTAAGCGAGGTTTAAATTAGTGAGAACATATAAAATATAATAACTCTCTAATACACCCTATTTCAATGCATTGACAATCTCCAATAAGAGATACTTGTCTTTTTCTCTACCATTAATAATAAATATGAATTGTTAGCTCCATATTCAGTTGTCATAAACATTTTATCAGGTGATTCAAGCGAGTTCCAGTAATGTAAAAGAGCAACAGGAACCACAACAATCAAAATCTGGCAAGAACGTCTGGATAGGAGGACATCAATTAAAGGAGCTTGGCCACGGTGATAATCAATCTAAATTAATAAAAGCTGTAGATAATTTGGAAAGGAGAAAAGAAGAACCTCAAAAATTAGAAGTGTTCGAAGAAAGTGACGAAGATTCCGAAGAATACGATTACGATGAAGATGATAGTAGTACTGATGATCAAGATGGTCCTCCAAGAAATCACACAGGTAAGTTATTGATAACTATCTTAATCTTCATTATTATTACTTCATTTGTTATCAATTATAGGAGGGAAGTGGAAACCTTCGTCTCCCATTCAATGGTCACGAAATAATGAAGGTAGAGAATGGAATCATCCACCACCTTCTTTCACGGGAGGTAAATGGAAACCAAAACGATCAACATCTCCTCCTGTGAATTATACCAAAGGTAAATGGAAACCATCTTTTTCCCAAAAAGACGATTATAGTGTACCACCTCCAACATTCACAGGAAGTAAATGGGTTTCCAAGAAAACCGAAGATCTAGACGTTCCTCCACCGAATTTTACCGGTAGCAAATGGGTGGCTTCTAAAAGACAAGATCCTGAAATTCCACCTCCAACTCACACTAAAGGAAAATGGAAACCAAGAGGTGATGAAGAACAATTCACAACTGGTGGTAAAGGTAAATGGAAACCGAGCGAAAGTATAGAAGACGATATACCACCTGTTAATTATACAAAAGGTAAAATTACAAATCTATTCAGAGAATGTCAATATATTTTTTTTTAAATTGTAGGTAAATGGAAGCCTCGATCAGATATAGAAGATGAATATCCTCCTCCAACTCATACGAAAGGTAAATGGAAACCAAGAAATGAAAACGACGAGGAATTCCCTTCAACTTCATATACCAAAGAAAAATGGAAACAAAAAGCAACAGTCGAAATGGAAATTCAAGCCTCACATAAATCTATACCGACGGAAGATGCCCCGGAAGAAAACTACACAAAAGGGAAATGGATACCGTCAGGAGAAATCCAGAATAAATTCACGAAAAAAATTACGGATAACTTACTTTTAAGAAAATCGAGCGGCGCTGTGCAGTACTGGTGTACCCCTTGTAACAGAAGATTAGCTTCTAAGGTAGTATACGAACGCCATCTCAAATCTGAACTACATTTCAAACGAACATCCAGAGACGGAGAGTTTGATGAAACTGATGAATTGGCATTGATAAAGGAAGCTCGTAGAACGAAACTTAAACCACCCGAATATATATTTAGCAACCAAGAACAAATCCAACCCAAAAAGAGACGACAAAGATGTAAGAAGAATCAGAAATCTGAAGTTTATCCCTGTAATAAAGAAGACATTGAATTAGAAGCTGCTAAAGCTATGATACTTGGGAACGTTAGAGGTTTGTTTATGAATTTAGAGCTTACTCTGTATTCTCCAACTTTTTCAGTCTCAATCTTGCGATGTCGGATGCTATAATTCGGTTTATCTATTTGGAGGTCTGCATGCTGATCTTCTGGTGCTCCTTGAATGCTTTTTTTGCCAGCTGATCCTTCCTTACTCTGTCAACGAGTGTCTTCCACTGTCCACTGCGTTTTCTGACCCAGAGAGTTACTACGGCTATTGATCTAAGGGTTTTCATCTCTGTTGTTTTTATATACACACCTTGAAGTGGACATGATTTTGTTGCACCTTAAAACATCGTGCAAAGCTCTGGAGATTATAGTGGCCGTGTTGGCTTGTATGCGTACTTTCTCTATTGCTTGATGTTATAGTTCCTAGACAGTTGAAAGTTGAAGAAAAAAAGGAAAAAGACGATTCCTAATAACTACAGTCCAATTGCTTTAGTTCCATCCATTGCCAAGGTTATGGAGGAAGTTGTTAACCAGCAAATCTTGAGATATATTGAGTCTGCTAACATCATCAGGGACCATCAATACGGCTTCCTTGAACATATATCAACAGAGGACCTCCTGGTCTATGTCACTGGCTTGACATATCGAAGGCTTTTGACAGGGTTTGGTACAACAACATTCTAAATAAATTAAGATCGTACGGTTTGCCATCCTCACTTATCGGCTGGCATAATAGCTTTCTCAAAGACCAATCCATCCAGGTCGCTATCGATGGAGACAGGAGACACCTTAGAAAGGTTTGAGATGGTTTTCCGCAGGGATGCATCTATTAGATAAAACTACAAACCTGATCTATAGCTTCGCCGACGATAGCAGACTTGTGTTGACCGTAAAAACATTCTGGAATGGGGTGGAAGCAATCTGGCACTGCAGCTTAGGATTTGGTTAGGTTATTTTATGTTCAGACAGGACATAAAATATCACCATCACCTCCAATTCGCTTGTTGGGTGTTGAAGTTGTAAGCGATATGTCCTAGTATAGTTACGTGGTCGATTCAGCCAAGGAAGCTTCACAAAAACTCTGGAGCTCTCTTTAAGACCAAAAAGCTGTACACCTTCTGATCCTCTTCACTTATTGACTATGTCTTCCCATCGCGTATCTTCTTCCTGGAAAAGCATTGGACCTAGACGTCACACTGTCTAATTTCTTTTGTTATTGAAATGTTATCTAACATCATATAAAACATCGACCATTGAGTATTTAGCACGTTATGGTTCTATTGTTTTCTAGATGTGGTGTTGGAGAGTCCATATCAATGTAGTCCTTGTAAATTCTTCTGTAACTCTTTGGAAGACTTGTTACGGCACTGGCTTTCTTCTGAACATAAAAACAACCCATCACCTGGTTACTTCCATTGTAATATTTGTAAACATCGCGCCGAAGATACCGAAGCTATGTACCAACATTTAATATCAACACAACATGCCGAAATGACGGCGATAAATAGATCTGTACCTATCGTTATCAAGAAATACAATCCGACCAAATGTCCAACTTGTAATGAGGAATTTCTGTTGAACATGCAACTGTTGAACCATTGCAAACAATTCCAACACGACGATACTGAAGTGAAGAAGTTCAAAAATGAGTACATATGCGATATATGCGGAGAAGGATTGTTGTCAAATATGTCCCTTAGACGGCACAAACATATTATTCATAAACAAAAATATTTTATTTGTACGCCTTGTAATTTGAAATTCGATGATATCAACGAGGCCAAATTGCATAGGAAATCGCAGCAACACAAATATAAAAGCTTGGAAAAACAAAATTGTACCAATCTCAAGAAGAAATGTCAATATTGTGATGCTTGTTTTGGAAATTTTCTGTTGTTGAAACAGCATCTGCGGAGTGATCATCCCGAACATAACGTTAGGTAAATAGTTTTTTTTATTCAAATTACTTGGATTTATTTTGGTACTAGATTGTTTTGAATAGTACAGTTTAACTTTTCCTGAAGGATTCTCATC
Organism: Diorhabda carinulata; assembly: GCF_026250575.1. Taxonomy (NCBI): domain Eukaryota; kingdom Metazoa; phylum Arthropoda; class Insecta; order Coleoptera; family Chrysomelidae; genus Diorhabda; species Diorhabda carinulata. The sequence continues at coordinate 19,502,293 of NC_079472.1, forward strand.
TGCCATGATCTAATTTGTCGCTGCCAAATGTTTCTTTATTTCTATATGGGCGCCATTAATTCTCGACGAAAATGTGCGCATTTGGATCGGCGATTTTGATGCTGATTTTTCACTGGGAAGGACGATCCTGTAAATTTGAGCTCGATATGAAGAAATTTTTTAAAATGTCAATTTTTTACGTATATTCAATAATTTGTATATCAACTTCTATATCAGCTTCTATACAGGACTCTAACCCCTACCTCACGACATTTTCCTTCTTTTTAAACAAAAGAATAGATATTTGTTTTAAATATTTATCGGCGTTAGTTGAGGGCTTCCAACTAAATAATTATCTGGTTAAATTTTACCTTCTTAAGCACGACCAGCAGCTAATGTCTTTTACTTGATTGCTCCCCATTCGTAATTACAATAAATAAAAAGTTTTAAGTTTGCAAAACTGACAAAAAGTTCACGAAATAAGAGAATCTACCTATGGTGAAATGTTGTAACTCTGAAGATTATTGTGGTAGCTCAATCGATTTCTAAAACAGATGAAAATGTACAAAAAATGCTAAAACAGAAGATTGGAGTCCTGGAACGAAAGTAATCTTAGGAGTAAAGCAACAATTTTGTCCTCTATCATATAATGCCGCCTGGCTATAAGCTGCTTTTGGTTCACGACTTTTTGATCATTAAAAGTTTTTCTGTCCATCCACATTCGCTGTTATACTCCAGATTAATAAAGAATATGCTGAAAGGGAAATTTACTGACAAAAGCCAAAGCAAAATTAGTTTTACAGGAATGCAAACCATTGAGATAAATGCGTTTCTAACCAAGAAAAGCCCTTTATCGTTATAATTACAGATTTTATGCTACATTACATCTCGTATCTGTGATATTCATATTAATAGTATTCTAATACTATTTCTATTCATATAACTAACTTATCATTATGCTAACATTAATTTTTTATATTTCAATCTAAACAAAATATCATTTTCAAAAAGATCTTGAACGTAACTAAGTCATCATTAAATTACTCAAAGTTCCTAGAGGTATACAGAATTTATAAAACTGCATCATTTCCTAAAAATATCTGGAAAATGGAAGCTTGAGAAATTGGGAAAACTTCGAAAAAAATACTCAAAATTTCGATTGAAACAATAAATATCATAAAGTTATCGAAAATTACCCAAATTCCTGACAAATCTTCTAAACGTGGTAAAATTTTTAAAAATTCTGAAATTTCCTAGAGAGATACATAACATTGTCAAACTTTCTATACATTTTCTCCAAAATAATTCAGATCGTTAAAAAACTGTTTGAATTCTCCAGAAACATCCAGAATGTCGAAAATTGTACGAGAAATGACTCATATTCTTCAAAAAACTATGAACGTGGAGAATTTTTCAGAAATTTATAACACTTTGTAAAATTCATCAAAGATTTGGAACGTTATCAAACTGGTCTCAAAAAAGCCTCACAAAATGATTCAGAATGTGAAAACATTCTTAATTGGTTTGAATATCTCAAAAATAGAAAACATAAACTTACCAAACTATCGAAAAACTGCTAAAATTTTTCCAATTTTGTTCACAACGCTACAACACTTTTTCAAATTCACAAGAAGGATTCAAAATATAACTAAATATTTAAACAATTGCTTAAACTTCTCAGTGTTCCGAACATCAAGTTACTTCTGAAAATTGGTCAAATCGTCTATTAAGAGAACATGATAAAACTTTATCAAACTTTCTATGAATTGTTTCCAAAAATGCCTCTAAAAATGTTAATACCTTCGAAAATGGCTTGAATATCGTAGAATACAATTTCTTCAAAAGATCCATAACGTGATAGAAATTTGAGGAAAGTTGCAGAACAAAATTGTGCATAAATTCTCAAAAATTAAACACAATTAAACAATTACTGAAATTTCTTAAACATATCTTCAATGTTATATATTAAAAATTGAAAAATCGCAAATGTTTTAAGTTGATTCAGAACATGTACAAACTTTCCAAAATGTTCTAAAACTTTCTATGCATTGGTCAAATTTCTCACAAGGTTTCAAATAATTACTAAAACATCTCAGAAATCTTCCGAACACCAACTTACTTCCGTAAATTGGTTAAATCTTCGAATAAGATTGAGAACATGAAAAAAATTCATTAAAATTTCTATGAATTATTTCCAAAAATGATCCATTATGTATATACCTTAGAAAATAGCTTGAATATCTTAGAAATACCCAGAAAGTTACCATACTTTCGAGAAACGTGTCAAACTTTTTAGACATTGTTCAAATTTCTCAAAAATATAAAGAACGTTATAAAACTTCCAAAAACAGTTCAAAATATTAAGAAATATCTAGAACGTGATCAAAATTGGAAAAAGTTGCTCAAATTTTTCAAATTCATAATGTGATAAAACTGAAAATCTCCTAACTATATAGAACGTCGTGAAACTTTTTAGAAATTGGTAAAATTTCTTAAAAATATGTCCAGGAAAAACTTACGATTGTCTTAAATGAAAATCTGAAATGTTATTAAACTTTCGTAACATTGATCAAATTTTTCAAAATATCCATGAAGATATTGAAAAACTTATTTGTAATGTTACCTACACAAAACTTCCAATTACCTCAAATTTTTATAACTTTACATCTATAAACATACGGCTGCTGGCTTCGGAAAACGTGTGGCTACTACTATATACAATCACTCTTTGCCATGATCCAAAATTTTATTATATTCACGTCAATTTTAATTTATTTTTATTCAATACAGGTATGGTTTCAGATGCAATTTTATTTTCATTTAATTTATAGATGTCCACATTGTGGAGCAACCTTCACAATCACTCAAGAACTAACAACTCATCTTCGTTTGAAACAATGCAAATTCGAAGAGCATCCAGAAACAATAGAGAATTCCCTCCAATGTGAAAAATGTCCGTTTTATTCGAACTCAATATCGGAACTATTTTTCCATATAGCTCTCCACGAAGAACCTTTAGTCAACTATCAAAATCACACCGAATCTTCTTTGGTTAAAGCTATACTGAAATACAAATGTCCGGTTTGCGAGAATTTCTACCCAAAAGCGTCGCTACAAGGTCATATTAGACAACACACGCAAGACAGACCTTTCGTTTGTACAATATGCGGTAAAAGCTTCGCCAGAAAAAATAATCTTCAATTCCATATGAAAAATCATGGAAAGAAAGTCGAAAAAGCTCGATTGAAGCAAGCTGCTGCTGAAACATCGTTTCTATGCTGTACTTGCGGTGCTAACTTTAAAAAGAAGTAAGTATTTATGTAATTCAAGATTTGATCATATCTATGGTTAATAAACTGGCGAGCAAAAAATTGAGGTCACCTTAGAATTTTCATGTTCGTTGAAATTTTAAGTTTTCAAAAAGTATTCGCAAACTGTACATCATTTCATGTGCTCTTGTAAACTGAATGTGATACTCTATACTAAATAAAAATGCATTTTTTTATTGGATTTAATGATTTATTCTGAAAAAGCAACAAATTAACATTTTGGTCGAAATTCAACATTTTGTTGTTAGGGAAGATATGGAACGAACAAAATCAAAAACTTGACACTAATAACGTGTACTCCTCTTGTATTGATGACTGCTTGAAGTCGGCACGGCATACTTTGAATTAAGTTCTGGTCGATGTTATCCCATTCCTGCAACAGCAATCTTCTCAGCTCCTGGGCTCTTGGTGCTGGTGTGTGTCTACGGATCACTCGTACCAGCTCGCCCTAGACATGTTCCATGGGATTCCTGTCTGGGCTGCGGGCTGGCCAGTCAGACCGCTTAATTTCTACCTCATCCAGATACTCCCTGACAATTCTGGCTGTATATGGTCTCGCATAAATATGCCACGTTCTCTCATAGTCACCATGAAAGGCATAACATGGTCTCTCTAGCACCTTCGTAATGTACCTGTGAGAGGTTAGGTAGCCCTTTTCTATGAAGACCAACTCTGTACGAGTTACTATAGCTGACCAACCGCCAAATGGATGACGCTCATCAATGCAAACTTCAGCATATCTTCCCCCAGGTCTTGTTCACACTCGTCGACCTCCATCTGTAAGGTAAAAACGCGACTCATCTGAGAACAATACCCAGCTCCAGTCATCATCATTCCAACAAGCGTGATCTCTGGCAAATGTCAATCTTGCAGTTGTTGGCGTTGCAACAGGGATCTGTAGCCATTCTTCTGCACGATAGTCCAGCAGCATTAAGTCTTCTTCTCACGATCCATTCACTAACTTTGACATTTCTCACTTCTTCTAACTGATTTCGCAGTGAAACCGCAGTAGCTGTCCTATCCCGCAAATTTGTGGACACCAAAAAACGGTCATCTCGTTGAGTGGTAACTCTTTTTCGCCCAGATCTTGGTCTTCTAGTGATCAGGTAAGTCTGGTACACCCTTTGCATACCACAAAGACTAGCACCAACAATTCTTGCAGTTACACGTTGCCCCCGACCATCTTGTAACGTCGCAACAATTCTTGCCACAACAATCGGATCTAATTGCATTATGGGCCTGTATCACTACACTTTGCAATCGTAAGGTTTTACACAAAGAATCAACAGTAAACTGGAAAACAGGCAGGGGAAATGTGAATGTTCAATTAGCGCAAAGGCACATTTTTCATCAAAGTCGTACTCTAATACATTGAATGCATCTAATGACAGCTGTCAAGTCTCGGAAAAAATTTGCTTTAACGCCTACTAATCCTTATCAATATTGTCGCTAAAATTATTCGCAATTTCTGAAGTGACCTCAATTTTTTGCTCGCCAGTTTAATTTTTTATATTTTAATATCAGTCTTCTTTTTTTTATTTGATTGAAATTGGTATACCTACATGACATATCTTTCGCCATAAATACATCACGAAGTCATCTCCGACGTAGTTTTCAGAACACTGTTATAAATATCAAAACTGGCTTTTACAGAATACCTTCTGTGTCAAGCACTGAAATTTAAGACCATTTCAGGAACATAAAGTGCATATTTAATTTGATTATTCGATTAAGACCCAGTTAATAAAACGAGTGGACATACTTGTATGTAAATTATTGAAAATATATCTGCCGTAATTGTATAACGCCCAACAGAGATATCTACAGGACTTTACGATGAGTCATGTGAGGCAGTAGAAAATTTGCTGTCTTTATGTAAATATATTTTTCTAAGATAACAGTCATTCTCAGCCCCGGATCTTGCTTTTTTTAAGTAGCGTGAAAACTGAAAATTAAGTATATTTTCAATCATCATTATTTCAATAATAAGTTTGATTTACAAATAGAAATAAGTTGTCGCACAGAATAAAGTTTATGATAAAAATAAAATTATATTATTGTCCAGCACTTTGATAGTACAAATTACTCTTCCGGTCATAATTAACCTCAAGATTGCGAGTTTCAGGACTCGTAAATATGTTTTTTTTTTTGATAAAGCAAGGCTATATGCAAATGTGGTGCACGTTTTTATCTTTTATAGATAAAATTTATTAACGACGAATTATAATACATCACACCATTGTTTCCGATTCTGATAGTCCAAGTTCTATATAATTCAAAGTTTGGTTCACGTGACGCTGTACGAGGATATATTGAAAAATTCTTAACCTACTATAGAACCAAAGAAAATTTCAATGTCAAAATATTTTATTGTTCAAAATATTCACCTCTTAATTGGATACATTTATTACAGCAAACCTGCAACGTCTCTAGACCTTTAAAAAAAATGTTTCTTCTTGCTCTGCAAAACAGACCTCCACAGCTTTTATTAACTCCTCGTTGGAAGAAAATTTACGACGTTTTAAACTTTTTTTTCAGTTGAGCAAAGAGATTATAGTCGGACGGAGCCAAATATGGTGAATAAGGGAGCTGTTCTAGTAATTCAAACCCTAAATCACGAATTTTTTGCATGGCAACATGAGATTTGTGTGCAGGGGCGTTGACCTGCAAAAATAAAACACCTTTGAATAGCTTCCCGCGTCTTTTCGCTTCAATTTTTTCTCCTAGTAATGTTGAATAGTAATCTCCAATTATTTTTCTACCCTTATCCAAAAAATCATTCATGATTACTCCATGGCAATTCCAAAAGAACTTTTCCAGCAGATTTTTGGACACGAAACTTCTTAGGTCTTGGAGAACCAGAGTTTCGTCATTCCATCGATTGTTGCTTTGTTTCTGGATCGTAGAAATGTACCCAAGTCTCATCCATAGTAACCATTCGGTTTAAGAAGTCTACATCGTTTTCAAATAGAGCACAGATCGAACGCGATGCTTCTACCCTTGCGCGCTTTTGGTCAACATTCAAACATTTGGGGATTTGTTTTGCAGCAATTTCTCTCATGTCCAAATTGACGTGAATTATATGATAAACGCGTTCGTATGAAATATTCAGTGCTTCAGATATTCCTTTTAACCCAATTCGACGGTCTGATAAAATCATGTCATGAACTGCATCGATATTTTCGGGGACTGACACAGAAACATCTTCGATGGAAAATTTACCTCTTTTGAAGTTTGCAGTCCAATTAATCATGGACGCATACGAAAGACATTGATATTTTGTTTATGCGTGGAACTGGTCTACGCTAACTAGATATCAATTCATCCTCGTATATTTTGAGACAAAAAAGATTTTATTTATACTCAAATAATCGCAGTCACCACAACTCGGTGCCAAGTATATTTTCTAATGGTTTTAAAAAGTTGGATGAATCGCTTTATTCGTGTCGTGACATCATGGTATCTCAAAATGTACAGATTGAAGTGTATTTCAAAATACATTTTACATATTATAAAATCAAATATGAAATATACTACCCAAACAAAATGATAATTAAAGTAAAATATAGGTGACATCACTAGAGCTCCAGAAACTAAATCAGACTGAAAAATGCAACCTAACAACCGAAAAAGAAAATACAGAATATTAACAAAAAGTCTACTGAATATTCAGTTATGAAATGTGGCTAGAAGATTCAAGAGACTAATTATCCAGAATCCTCCAATTATGAAGATTGTGTCTAGGCTAGAAAAAATCAACGAAAACCAAATATATTAGAAGAACAATCTCAATAATAATTCAGAACTAAACAGCTTGAAAATATCTTATCCCCTTCCAAAGAAAATGTCCACAATTATCAAAGAAAATATCAACCCGGTTTTGACGAAGATACTTTAATATATCTCAAGGAAATATATAATTGAATTAACTCATATTATTAATGCTGCATTCCAACTTTAGTATGCCGAAAGTATCTGAAATCATTATGATCAAAACCAGAGAAACCACTAAATGTAGTAAGAGTATCTTCATTTAGGTTAATATCACTACTACAAATGATATCGAAGAAATTTGAGATAATATTATTAAAAAGATTGAGTCCAATACTTGAAAAAAAATTAATGCCATGCCACCATAGACCAAGTACAAAAGGACAACTAACATCATTGGAAATTAACTAGAAGAAATCCATTATGTATTTTGTTTTCTTAAACTTGGTTCAGGTATTTGACAATGTTTGTTAAGTCTGAGTCGTATACATAATTAATCTTCAGATCAGATAATAATAAGCAAACTAGAAGGAAATCAACGCGAGTATATCACTTGGTAGTGTGCTTAAGATGATCGTTTACCTTTTGTACACTAGTGATATCCCCCAATTGTAAACTGATACTCTTGGAACATTTGCCGACAACACAGGCACTTTGGCTTTAGGCGATAGCCCCGAAGAAACGACAATCAACCTACTGATATCAATTAATACCAAAACATGCAGGATAATCTTAAAGAAGATTAAATCGGTACAAGTTAAATTCTGGTATTTTCGAAATAGTAACTTCCAACTTGGTGATAGACAGTATGAGGCAGGTAACACTAAATTTACCAAGGGTCAAGAACTGCGCCTCTCCAAACACTTAGTGCTTAGTGTAGGAGCAAAGTGCAAAATTTGATATATTATTGTTAGTTCTACAATAAAGAAAAGATAAAAATTTTAAAGAAAAATATATTCATTTTGCAATGTAAAATCCTTCTAGCTCCATAAACTTTCCCCAGCGATGTTCAATGAATTTGATACCTTTTTTATTGTTTATTGTTGGAAAATCTTTGATCATTTTTTCAAGTCTGGGAATAGAAATTAATCCGATGGGGCTAAATCTCGCGTATAAGGTAGCAATTCATTAATTTTGGCCATTGGAATAACGGATGTGTGAGCTGGTGCATTCTCTTGTTGAAACAACACTATCTTCTTAACCAAATGCGGCCATTTTTGCTTGGTTTCTTCGCTGAAACGTTGCTATAAGTTCGCATAATTCTAACCGTTGATAGTTTTTCCTTTTTCAAGATAGCCAATAAAAATTATTCCATGCGCAACCCTTATAACCGATGCCATGAACTTGCCTACAGATGGAACGGTTTTTGTCTTCTTATTAGCCGTTTCTCTCTTTTTATTCCATTGTTTTTCTTTCATAGTTAGGAAACGGTGCAAAAATTCGGCTTTATTTTTGTGAAACATTTCCAAGTCTTTGGCGGAAATATTTTCACGACGCTGTTTTTGTTCCATTCCAGTTTTCTCATGACGAAATTTTCACTTAATTTCCGACGTACCGCACGTTTTGGAATGCCTACTATGTATGTTAGCTCGCGCACTTCCAGTCGACGATCATCCAGTACGACCTCGTTTAAACTCTGCTTCCCAATATTTTACTGTTGAAAAGGAAACTGCAGTTTCACCCTGAGTAGAATCCATGTTCATAAATTCACTGAAACCATTCAAACAAAAAAGCCGTGAGCAGCAGAGCTCCATCACGAAAGTCGAATTTTTCGTCGAATGAAGAATTCAACTAATACACAAACAAATCTTTCCATAAAATGAATTTCTTGGAAATGATATCAATTCTCAATCTTATTTCTTTATATGGAAAATTTGCTATTCCTCAATAACTTTTCATTTCACAAGTTAACTATCTTTCTCGACTGAAAATTCATAATTTCAATAGATCCAGTGGTCTCGAACCCTCTTGTTCAATTCCAATTGACAACAAAAAAAAATTGTCGTAATAACAAGAAATTTCGAAAATGGGAAGTACCAAAAATCACTCTAGCAACGATCATACACTTATTATTCATTAAATGGGAGGCGGTCAAAATGATTCCGGGCGTTTTGTGCTAGAAGAACTGAAGAAGAAAACTTTGAACTTGAGAAAGACAATTCTTGAACATCACCCCTACTTGCATGCAAAGATCGAACCCTCTAGCTAAACTTTTTCTGGTCAAAAAATAAGAAAATATAACAAAAATGACCATAAAATGGAGAAGGGTGGAGATGGAAAGTTTCGACCTTAGGCAGGAAATCATCTCGCAACTAATTGAACTTACATGTGAAATTTCATTTTTCAGTCTCTTTTCGTTTGACCTGCAGAGGTGAGCAAAGGTCAAAAACCACTTTTTTGCACTGCGACCCCTCGAAATATTCATTTGTTTTCAACCAAACTCTAATAACATCAATCCGCCGCCAAAAACGCCATGTATGCTAATTTTGAACCAAATCGGACCCATAGCAATTGCTCGAGAGACGAAAATAAGAATTGTAGCTTAAACAAATGTATAGATATATATAAATTACAGACAATCGAAAAACCATCATAATCGTGTTCAGGAGGTCTCAAAACATGGGAAAAATGATGTGCACCCCATTTTTCTTCTAGTCATGCCTACCGTAATAGTCTAATTTTTCCTTGAAAAATTCAACTAAAAACAAACTTAATACAAATGCTGTATAGATCGTGTACTTTCTAATACATTTTTCAAGCAGCTACCGCCATCTCTACGTTAGGCAATGTACTTCTGGAACCATTCTCGTAGTTTAAGATACTTCTATAGAGTAAAACTCTTAGATTTAAGACTCTTATAATAATTTACGATAAAATAAAGTTGTTAATTGATGGCGTTGATGATAACATCACAATAATAAGTAACTGTTCTCTTAAAATAAAATATGAAACATCAAATCAAATAAATAGACAGTCTTTTATAGATCATTAGTTGAGAATACTTAATACGTCCATAATTTAATTTCGTTACTGTAAAGCCAATAAAACCGGTATTTGGTGTCGACTCATTTCAGGACTTCTATTGAAAACAAATTGTTGGTTAAATAACATAAAAAATATAAATTTGTCCCATAATAATTTAGTCGCCTTCTGTATACAATTAAACATACTAATTGATGCACAAGATAATACACATGTAAATTCTAGAATTATAGCCTCCAATCACGATATCAGTCAACTGCTGTAATAAATTACAGGAAAAACTATAAATGGCCCCAAATATATAAATTCAGTTCAAGAATTAAGCAGGGATGACCTAGACACATTGATTAGTATTTTTTGAGCAGGTGATATAGTCTAGATCTTCGTTATTTGTTTGATTATTATAAGGAAATATTTCGCTTTAAACACCTATCAACATCGCCTCACATCCCTTTCTACTAATTTAAGGAAAGTGCCATCATGTTTAAAACAAATTAATTCCATTTGGAATAACGTAAGACATCACGCTTCTTGGTGAGCAAGTGAAAATTTCAATTAAAACAGCTCTAATTAATATATGAAAGAGATATACAGAGAAATTACGAAATTAGGTGAACATAATGAGACAGGACCGGAGTACCACGTAATATTTTGCAGTATTTACAGAATTAAGATTTAATAGTTATTTATGCAAAAATTTGCAACATTTTGAGCTAAGTTTGTGCGAAATTTAATATTCATCCTATTGACCTCATATAGCTAAGTGTGATTTATTTTTATTCTTCAACTTAAAGAAATATCCAACGCACAACCTTGGTTCTATGAGCGATAACGTATTTAAAGTCCTCAGATAGTGTACTAACCTGGTCTGAAGTCTCCCTCCTCCTTTTTCCGGGCTTGGGATCGCCAACAGAATCATTGAGCTACTCAATCCACCCAACAACTCTGCAGAACCGGAAACGCCAGAAATCACAACTGACGTAGAGATCAGACTAAGTACAAAGGAAGTGGAGGAAGCTCAGAGAAAACTAAAAAACCGAAAGGCAGTGAGGGAATAGCAAATGAACTTTTAAAAAATTATGGGAAACCAATGACTGAGCAGTTGGCACTGTTCATTAATAAAATTTTAAAACACAAAAAAGTACCTGAATTCCAATGTTTAAAAAAAGTGACAGAAAAGAACCGGAAAACTATAGAGGAACCAATTTTTTAAACACCACTCTAAAAATGACAACCAAACTTTTAATCCGACTAATTAATTAAATAGTATCTTTTGAGGACGAACAACAAGGTTTTAGAAGTGGAAGATTATGTACAGATCCAGTATTTGTAACTAGACAAATCACAGAGAAAGCTCTACAATATAATCGACCGGCGTTCATTTGACTTAATTGACTTGACAAAAGCCTTTGACAGAGTTAGATTAAAAGAAGTGGTTCACCTTTTATACAATAGACAAATACCGTTAGACATCATCAAAATAATCGAAGACATATATGAGGACAACAAAATACAGGCTAGAATAGATGGAGAACTTACAGAAAAAATAAACATAGGCACGGATATAAGACAGGGAGATTCCTTAAGCCCCCTTAATTTTTACACTCATAATGGATTAAATAATGAAGGAAGTGTAAAGGAGGAAAGGTTATAAGATGGGAAATAGAGAAATAAAAATCCTCTGCTCTGCAGATGATGCTATCCTCATAGCAGAAAGTGAAGACGACCTACAAAGATTGATTCACAAGTTTAACATAATAGCAAAGAGGCTAAACATGGTAATTTCATCCCAAAAAACAAAAACACTAGTCATTAGCAAATAACTGATTAGATGTAAGATAGAAATTAACGGTACCAGCATTGAACAGATTATGGAAACTAACTACTTAGGCATCACACAATATCAAGCTATGGAGATGTAGAATCAGAATTAAAAAAACAAATACAGATGCCAATAGACCAGCAGGATGCCTCAATAATACAATATGAAGAAACAAACATATTCGAACGGAAACTAAGACTAGAATTTACAAAGTTGTTATAAGACCAATAATGACATAAACAGTAGAAATGCAACCAGACACGTCCAAAACACAAAGAATGCTGGAAACAGATGAGATGAGAATACTGAGGAGAATCACGTGGAATACACTGAGAGATCGAGTAAGTAGCGACCACATTAGAAAAACATGTAATGTGGAGAAGATTAACGAGTGGTTATTGAATAGAAAAAAAGAATGGAACAACCATATAAATAGAATGACAGATGATAGGGTAGTAAAGATCGCAAGAGACAAATCGCCGGCCGGGAGGAGAGGTGTCGGTCGACCCCGGAAAAGACGGAGCGGCAATATAACTTAAAAGCACAACAAAAGAAAAAAACAGGCAGAATTGCCTATAGAAAAGATAGAAGATAAAGAACTTAAAGAAATATGTACGTTTCAACGTTTACCGACGTAGAATGAGATAGATAAAGTAATTTGTCAATTTTCTGAGCGTATTCCAATAGATGAATGGTTTCAAGTTGTCGAGGAAGACTTCATTTACAAAAGCGCTCAACCCGTTGTCACGATATGTGAAGGGGCTGGTCTTGTTTGATTTGATCAGACCATCTCATAGGCGATCGGACTCTATTTATGTTTCCCTTTCGTATAAGTCTGTCTATATTGTAATCTCGTCTTCTAGCTACGTGTCCAAAATCTAATTGTTATACTTAACTCTTCCAGTATCGACTTAATAGTTCTCTTCCTAGACCTGGGAATTGATACAATCTCACTAGAACTTGAGTGAATATTTGTATTGTATGCTTATGTTTGTCTTCTTCTTCTCTTCTTCCTCTTTCAATAGGACCATGTCCTGTTCAATTCTGACGTTTGGCCCTCTTCCTGGATCTTCCTTAGAAGCTGAACTACAGCTCTCGTACCACCTCTTTGGTGGTCTGTCTATAGGTCTGCGTGTGTTCGGTCTCTGAGTTTTAGCCCACGTATGTTTGTCATGACTTTTTTATAGTACTATATATATATATATATATATATATATATATATATATATATATATATATATATATATATATATATATATATATAGTACTAGGGCATTAGAAAACTAATTTTTCTACTTCTCTGAAGGACGTAACATTTAACAATTCGATTGTCCTTGACGGGTCTGTAATTCAACTTGACAACGTGTTGTAAGACTTTCTAAGAAAGCTTGTATAAGGAAAAAAATTCAGAGAATTGTCAAGAAAAATGTAGAAAACACACTTTCCTTTATCTAATATGAACTTTTAACAATTGCTCTTTACTACCACCCAAGTGAATTGACAATTAGTTGAACAATTAATAATTTCTTCAGTTCGGAAAATCTGTCAAAATCTAATAAATTATTCAGAAAGATGTTGAGCTATAAGAGACATTGTATTCGATAAATATTTACTTGATATTTCATGGAAAATAATAATATATTCGATAGAATCAATTTGATAACTTTTAGTGACTTTTGATACAATGTTCAGACGGACCTGTGTGAAGCCAATTAAAGTAAAACACAAAACGAAACAAATTTAACGGTTAAGTGATGTCATCATAAAAATATATTTTAATTGGTTTGCTTCCAACAGTTCTTGTTCATGAAATATTTTTTCGGGAAGACGCAAGCTGTTTTGTGTTACGATTTTAATAAATAACCAATAATAACAGCAATTTCTTACAAATTATGGTATTAAGTCAGAAAGAAAACAGTGTATTCGTCAATTAATAAACGTATCTTCAATTCTCATTAACGTGTTAAACTCCTGTTATGATATATGGAACAGGCTCGTCTCGATATGATCATTTCTCGACTTACTACACGAGACATTTTAAAACAGTTGACGATACCGAGACCATATGCATTGAGACTTGAGAGTCTCGTTTCCGGTCTTATAGATGTAGATCAGTGGAGGACATTGCAAACATTTGATTTATAAATGAGGATGATGGGGGATTGAGGCAGAGCTGAAGAAGGTTGTATTTTTGGGTATGAAATTTATATGAAATTCGTTCCTTTCCATGAAAAGATACTATTGATTTCTGAGTTTATGGAGAGCCAGGTATTCCTTCAAACACCGTGTATTTTTGTCTTATTATGATATGTATTTTCAAAATAAAGTTCCAGTAAATAATGATTTTTAAAGCTCTTGAAACTTGTAATTTCAAAGTTAGGATTGAAAATAATAATCATTATTTTACTTGCTAATTACTACAATGTTTTCATTGTTGTATCAAACTCAAACTCAAAATAAACTTTTTAAATTTCCATATTCATAAAAAACGTATATTCTTTGATCTTTGAAAACAAAAATAATAATTAATGTGTACAATAGGTAAACATCATGAGTCTTAATCGGCCTGGGCTATAGACGTACAAGGTCCTTTTAATATTATTCATTTAAGGATGTAACAATTTTAAGAATATACCTTATGATCTCGCGAAGATTGCGCTGTCATTTTTGACGTTATTACCTTCCATCCAAGGCCAAGTAGGTGACAATAATAAATTTATGACTATTGAGGTTCTTTTTACTTTTATTGTCGTTGCAGCAATACAAAACAAATGATTTAATACAAGCAGTGTTAATCATTGTAAAAAAATACATAAATCTCTACGACTTGTCTTTCTGTAGCATATTTAATTTCGTTACAGTTTCAATTTCTAATAATTGTCAATTTAAATGAATCTTGTAGGAGTTCGTCAGCTAATTTTACCAAAGTCAACCAATACTGAATATACTGTTTACACCACCACTACACCAACACTAACAATTATACTGTCTTATGCGCGTTTCGATAACCAAGTTATCGTCTTCAGAGACTAAAGGAAACGTGGTTCCATCCGACTATCATCTCTTTCCTCAACTGAAAAAAAGTTTAATATGTCGTAAATTTTCTTCCAACGAGGAGGTCTGGTTTGCATAGCAAGAAGAAACATTTTTTTTTTTGAAAGGTCTAGAGACGTTGCAGGTTCGCTGTAATAAATGTATCCAATTAAGAGGAGAATATGTTGAGTAATAAAATATTTTGATATTGAAATTTTGTTTGATTCTATAGTAGAGTTTTTCAATATATCTTCGTAACTTTAGTTTTAGAGAGGTTCTCTCATGTTTAACTCGTTAAACATGGTGGCAATTTTATTAGGGTATCGAGTTACTAGTAATGGGTTGTTCGCTAATCGTAAATGAGCTAGAGAAGAACCGTCCTCGCTAAGTCCCCGACTTCTCGGTTCAGCGTTTAAACACATAGAAAATCTTTAGTAAGATTGTATTCGCTTGGCGCATCCCTATATCTCCTTTCCTATGGCCCTGTATGGTCGCTTCTAAATTAAATCCTTGCTTCGTCCATTGCCACTAATATTGCCCAAGTCTCAATTTAATTGAAGGCTTTCTGGGAGATGAAGAATTCCTTAGCATACACAGAGGAAAGTTATATTCAGTTCTCATCGTTTGATTATCGATTGTGGTGAATCCTCTTCCAAATCCTTTCCAGTCTCTTCTCAAAAATCTTTAAAAATTTGATGTAATGATAGATGGATATTTTATGCAACTGTGGTGAACTTTCTAGCATTGAAATAATACCATAACCAAAGCGTCTTTCTTCAAAACATTTATTGAATAATACTATGGGATACAACAAGAAGTTTAAGTACTTCATTTAAGGCATTCTTCTTATTCTTCTCGCCTGTAAATTAATGTAACATCAAAAGACCTCATTGTGTAGGTATTGAATATTAAATTTTCGTAATGCTTCAATATTTAATTTTATTTTTAATGACAAAGTAGCAAATTTTAACTTCTTTGACTACTTCTATGTATGTGTAATTATTAATTAATCTTACATAGCGAATAAACAGCCAACGACAGATCTTTTTATAACAATTGGAGTCGTTAGAATGATCTCAGAAGTTTTATAATGAAATATAGATATATCCGGCAGACGGTGTATGTAAATATACCAGTAAACTAACATAACAATAAGTTAGAGGATATATATCCCTAGCATTCATAACATCCGCATTACGTTTAATTCAGATTTAGACGCCCTTAGTACCAATAATAACGAAACTTTGTTGTTGTTGGTGCGGAAAGTCTATCTCAGTGGATCTTTTTAATGTTTTAGGTCCCAGATTTGGTTGCAAAATTATAAAAAATAGGTAACGCTTCATCAGGTTTTTGATTCAATGTGTTTCTACATGCTGGGTTGGACTAATTTCGATACTTAATATTATAGTCGTAAGAAAAATGAGTTAAAATAGTCAATAACAAATTACTAGATAGTATGAGATCTTCCGTGTTACCAAAAATTTGAAATAGCTTTGTTTGAAAGTGTGTGTGTGAATTTATTTATGACGAGTGAATGATGCAGAGCAGATATGGAAACAACAAAAACCAGACTAATGGAACACCGGCATAGTCACACTAATATTTGAGAAAATCAATAAACAAATCCTAACACTGCTTACAAAATATCGGGAAATTTAATAAACAAAAGATTAAAAGAACTCGCAGAGAAAGATCTAGGGAATGATCAAAACTGATTTAGACCAGGAAGATTGACTATCGACGTAATTCACACTCTAGACCAAATAATAGAAAAGATAGTGGAATATAAAAGAGAAATACATATATTCGTAGTTTTTATTGACTTCAGAAGTGCTTTCGATTCAATAAAAAGATAAAAAATAACTAGAAACACAAGGAATTCCAACAAAATTAAGAAAATTGTAATGTAACTATTCTAGTAAATGGACAGAAGGAATTAATAAAATCAATCTACAAATCAGAAGAAGAAGCAAGAAATTCCGGACTGGAAATAAATGCAGAAAAGACAAAATACATAAAAATAGGAAGAAAACCAGAAGAGAGAGCAAACCAACCGAAAACTAACAAATACAATTTTGAAACAGTATCGTCCTTCAACTATCTAGGAATGAAGTTGGGACAACAACCAGAGACAGGATAAAGGAAAGAATAGAAAAAGGCTATCAAGAAAAAAAAGATAACCAAACAAAACAAAATAAAAATATACAAAACCCTAATATGACCAGTATTCACCTATGCGATGTAAACAACTGTTATCAACAAAAGGGAAGATGTAGAACTTAAAAGAATCAAGACAAAAATAATGAGAACCATGTCCAAACATAACACAGAAGGGAGAAAAGTGAGCAAAGAAAAACGAAGCAATAGAGCTGGACAAGGAAAATATAATCAGATACATAAAAGCACAAAGAGTCAACTAGGCTGGGAATAAAATGAGAAGAAAACCAACTGAAATAATAAAAAGAATAACGTAATGGACCCCATTGTAGCCAAGGAGAGTAGGTAGGCCGAGAAAGACTTGGAGAAACGAAATAGAAGAGGACTTAAGAGCACAATATAGAGAACTGAAGGGCAGCCAAGACCAACGATAAACTATAAGGAAATCAAAAATATAAATCCACCTCAAAAAAGTATTTCAAAACGCTAAAAGCGATAGCCATAATCCAAAGGATTGAAAGGCTTGATGATGATGATGATGAATGACGCTCCAGGACGTTCAGCATCATTTGTGTTCCTAATACTGCTTTTATAAAAAGGTAACCATAAATTATTTCATGAGACGGACGATATAACTTTTCTTTGATATCCTTAATTGTTTTTTTCTTAAAAATTAATGTTTAATCTACTCTTAAAAATGTATCTATTATATTTATGTATAATTTTGGTAAGGATCACCTTCACTTGAAAATTACTTTTCCTTGGTTTCATTGATATATGGTATAATTTACACTCGAAATTCTATCTGTCAAAAATATGTAAAATTTTCACAGTTTACATGACGAAAACAATATAAATAACATATAAACAAAAAATGGAATTAAACAAAATTTTAGAACTCCAAACTTCCTTTATCGTTTAACGTTTTTATATACCGGAGATACCTATTACACGTACGTATCAGATTGAGAATCCTCCATCGCGTTGTATGCAGCAACTCTTCTCTTTCTGTTTTGTAAAACGTTAACTGAGATATATCCTTAATGAGAAAGAAATATAATAACAGATATAAATAGCCTTTAGATACTGTTTCATTTACAATAAATTTGTGGCCGTTATTATTACAGATTGCAGGTGGTTATCGTGGGATACGAGCATCGAATCAGAGTTTGATAGACGTTGCCACATTTTTCTCATTTAATCAAACGTAATTTTCGACTTAAATGATACGTTTTAGATTGTTACGAGGGGGTATTGAATAAACAATTTACGCCGTTATCTCGTATAGGCAAAATTAAAGGAATTTAAGTAAAGCAATAATTTAAATACAACGTCATACCTTGCTCTATAAGTTCAATTGAAATTGCTACAACGGAAAAAGCTTTGATACTCAACCAATATATTAATTTGTGGCTTTAAGGCTCAAGACTCATTTTTCTTTTCTTATCTGATATCAGAATTCTTCTCCAGTTACGTTTCGGCACTCCAATTCGATTCTACCTGTTTCTTACATATTTTCTTCCAACATTGTATTCAACAATTGTTTGCTTCAGCTTTCTCGTCTTCTTATAACTCATACTTCTCATTCTCTCTTTCTCTCTTTTTGCAAATTTATTTCTCGGCATTGTTTTAGTATGCCCTAACCATCTCTCTTGTTGAGCTTGTATGTATTTGAATATTTATACATATCCTTCAGTTGTAGGTTAGTTTTCCTTCCTCAAAGTCCTTCATTTATTTCTTCTCATTTCTTAACCTAACCTAACCAGATTAGTTTCTGCTAGTTTTCATTTTTTCGTTTCGTTTTATTGTTCGGTATATTCTTATTTTCGCTACTCTAGATAACGTCTGTGTCCTGAATGATTTCCTTTTATTTCAGTCCCTTCTCCATTTTTATCATGCTTCATTATTTCCAGATATTCAAATTCACTCCCTTTTTCTATCTTATATTCTTTCTCTTTCCCCTCTACCAACCACATTCTGCTTAGCATCATATATTTTGGTTTATTGTTAGTTCGAAATTTTTGCAGCCTCCTCTAGTTCTTTCCATTTCCTTATTTGTTCTTAAGCTAAATAGTATGCATATGATTAATATATCATTACCATACGAAAAAATGGCATGGGAGGGAAATGGTAATAGTAAATATTGGCAGACGCCATGAAAGAAGAGATCATGTAGAACGAATAGATCAGAATTGAATCGAAGAATAAAATACTTGACATAGAACGTCCAGTTTGTATGCATTGAATATACTTCCATTGCAGAAGTTTAAATTAAGCATCAATTGAGGAGCATAAACGAAAAACATTTCTATTCTAACAATTCTATCCACAAAAACGACTATGATATGAGATTTTCATTTTTCCGCGACCCACCTCACTTTCCATTATTTTCATCAAAGAAAATTTGTTGTACATATTTTGACTTTATGCGAGGGTGTGTTAATTTTATCCCCAAATTCGATCTGTTTTGATACTTTTATGTATACCAAGGTGGAGAACGAATTTTTACACGTATAAAGGGAAACTTTAAGAATTGTATCGCTTTTTTACTTAATCTTCTATATTCCTATTGACAGCATAACCTAAAATCGTCGTCGTATGAAATTACAATTAAATTATCAACTTTTGTTCATCAAGATTAGGTTTTCTTCCTTTTCAAAATCGACAAAAGTAGGATATTCAATCCACATTTCATTCGAAAGAGTATCCTGAAAAAACTATGTAGAGCTCCGAAATTTCTTCTTGAATTGAAACTGACAGTGTTTCAAGATGGATATCTTCTTCATCGTAGTTTGAATCAGTGTCAATAAATTCTTTTAATTATTTCAGATATTTTGAAAATATTTGAACCAAATCATTTCAGATTAGAGCTCAATTCATTAAATGTAGCAAATATGTCAAACAAATAAGCTATTTTATTAACTATTCGCAATCTTGGAATCGATCCTGAATTGGAAAAATAGGATCTTAATTAGATGGTGGTCGTTGATTCATAAATTCGTCCTGTACCCCAAAAAGACGTTTCAAAACGTTTCCTCTGAAACCCATCGTCAATTTCAATAAAAAAGGTGTTTATGTTCGGAAAAATATTAAATTTAGAAGCAAAGTTTTTTGTTCTTGCAGTTTTTGTCACGGTCCAGCTGAATTTTTCTGCGGCCTGGTACCGGGTCGCGACCCACACTTTGGATAGCACTGGGTTAGTCCAATAATAAGTCCAACGGTCTTCTGGATTGAATTTCTCGTGATTTTTATTAATTTTTTTTTTATTTTTGTTAATCGCTGATCAAATCGTTCTGGGTATTGTGCAATCTTGTTTGACTACATATCCTGATAAATAGCTCTGATTTCTGTATCAATAGCACCTTCATAGGTAGTAGCACTGTAACTTTTTTCTTCTACTGTTTGCAAGCCTATCTGCAAGTCCACTTCTACATCATAGTGTTCAGGTATTCAGAAAAGGCTTACTTTACACCCTAATTGAATTAGCTTGTCGAAGAAAATTTATATGTGGATGCCTTATGGTTTTTCTGATTCATTACACCAATAATAATGTTAACGCTATAAATCTTGTTTGTTTGTGAATTGTTCTTATCATTTTTTGAAGCGTCAACATAGTGTTTACTTTCTTTTGTAAAAAAAGTAATGGTAGGATGCACTCAATGTATAAAAGAATTTATGGATATTGAAAACAGGTTATCCATTAAGTTTCGTCGATTATATAAATCGCAGATTAAAAAAAAATACCTAAATTTGGGTTTTTTCATTTTTTCCAATAAAATTCGGTATTTTAGACTAATAAAATTATGTACTTGACATTTGCGATAAATTAATTATATATTGAAAAAACTTTTCAATGTATATTTCACTTTCCCATAGTCTGAAGCCTTCTACAAATATATTAATAATAATTCAGTTTTTTTGTAGTAATTCATATTCTCACTTGTTCAATTTCATTTTCCAACAAAATAGAGCTAAGCGAAACATAATTTTCTTCTTGAAGTTTGATTAATACACTGAGTTTAACTCTACGATTAACCATTTTAATCAGTTGAACAACGAAAGTGAAGTCCACTATCACTTCGTTTGAATGTATACGGACAGTAAACATGATTTTTAAGATCTTGAGTGTGTTTTTTATTGCTTCTCATAAAAACAACTCCTTCAGTTGTAAATGAAAGAACCTACAGCAAAAAAAAAATAAGAATATTGTATGGCAGCAGCCAAATACAGGTGTTGAAATATATATAAATAAATTTCCGTATCCGTATGTATTATTTATCTTGGGTGGTAGTGAGAAGTTCCGTAAACCAAAAAACTGTCATTAAGCCTTAATGGACAAATAATATAAGCGACCGTTTCGCAACAACTGTGAAAACTTGGTGTAGCCCATAAATCACAGGAAGATATCCCATTTCGTTCTCATAGTAAAATGCACCGACCGACCGAATAACCATAGACCCATTTGCTACCGGTAAATAACTTAAGTACACATTAGAAGTGCGAGAGCCGTTGGTTCCATGGCTCCATATATCAAACTAGGACCGGCATAGTCCGGCAACTGCAACTTAAACACGACGAGAATAGCGAACTGGGGAATTATGAGATAATACGTTAAGCAAATGTCTACTTAGTTGGTGAACCCTTCTAGGTACACGTTAAATGCTGTTGTTGCATGTTAACGATATATATCTAATATGACTGCACCACAAACCGGTTTAAATATGTGTACAATGTGTATTTAAAGTATTATAATTTCTGTAGATTCTAAAAATAGCCCCATCTTCAGATTATTATTAACTAAATTTGATAAATTTCCAAGTATAGTCATCAATTATTATTTATAACTAAAACTATCATTTCCTGTGTAAGACAGTAACTTTGTTAACTAACATATATTTTTCGTTTATTCTTTTATACTTCACGAAGATTTATCAATTAGCTTTACAATTATTTAATTAATTAAAAATTGTGAGTAAAAACAATTATCCTGATGAAATTATAAAAGAAGTATTGAAAAAGAAACAATTAACTAATATTCGTATTTTCTCAATGAACAAAATGCAATTTAGCATCCAAATTATTCCTAATGAAAATATATTTTCTCGAAATTTCCACCAACCTCTTCTATAGGAATATAAAGAAATTTCAAAAACTCCTTGATTTATCCCGGTAGCTAGAAAATAATTTAAGAATTTATGTCTTTCGGTGTTATGACGTATTATCCATTCTCTGAAATTAACGATAACCCATAACTGTCCGATATGATAGACTATAATTTTCGCCATTGAAATTGATAATCTACGAAACGAAGTCTCAAAATTAGATACCGCACCCCAATTCCATACACAGTGAACATAAAATATTGATATTGATAAATGTCATACGAATTCTTTGTCTAGTTTGTTACCAAGACCACACTGTATTTATTGATTTGCTACGAAACTGGTGAAGCTACAGCCACCACCATTAAATAGTAAGCTCCAGCTACAGTTGCTGCTATCACAAAGTAAATAGAATCTCTCGGCCGGCTTGCTTATGTGCAACCGAGTCTATGAAATCAGCTCCACTAGAAGGGTTACTAAATCTTACCTCTTCACATAATACTAGAAAGCCATAACGGTAAAAACATCACTTAGATTGTTCAGATACGGAATAAATAAGAAAAAATGACCAAGGGATCAAAATAACATACAAAAAATGAAGAGAAATTCCATTAAATGGTACACGGAGCAACAGACAGAACGGGCTACGAACCAATCACTCTAAAAGCCAAATTCAAAGTGCTAGGCAAAAAGTTACCCTGCAATGGATTCTGGGATATACTGATACTGAGGTATCAGATACAGAACAATAGAAGAAGCATTGGAAAGGTGGAACAACCTACACCTACAATTTATGACCTAAGAAAATCTGCTGTATGTATCAGCCTAAGTAAAAAAACCTACAAATACTAACAAGAGTCCAATCAGGGTACTATCGCTTCAATGAACATTCGAAGACGGTAGTCTTAGCAGATAATGCAGCGTACAGATTCTGTTGCGTCTGAGGACGAAACCTTTATCCACATACTCTTCTTAGAGTAAATTGTGATGAAAAAAATAATTCCAAAACTATCAAAATACATGGAACAGTTAGTGGAATTGTTTCGAATATATTTGGAAATTGTTTTATGATACATTTTCGATAAACCACAAAAGAGAATTCAAACTAAAATCAGTACTGAATAGATTCTAGAATCATACCTAATGAAATCAAATAGTCCAAATTCGAGGAAAATTAAATTAATTGCCAAGCAGAATGGAAAAATGATTCAAAAAATATGAACCACTTAATGCTTGAAACGAGAATTGTTTCATTAGGATTGGTGAACCTAATTCAATTGTATGAAACTGCCTTTATTGTATCTCCAGAAATTATCTATCTGTTTATACATGTATCAACACATCTTGGACGTGGTTTTGATGTTTGATGGTTTCCAATTTTTCACTAGAAATTGGATTCAATACAAATGGTAGCAATTCTAACACTATAAATGCATTCACTATCTTTCTAAGAATTTAATTATTCTTCTGCATCGATTTTCTTCACTTTCATGATGTTGAAATCATTAAGATGATCTCCTTAGACAACCCAAAGAGTTTTGCGAAAGAACTCTATGTGTAGAGTTAAAGCTTGTAGGGGGAAGCTTCACATGAAATATGAAAGTTTTTTTACATGTAAATGTTCTTGGTTTGTGTATCACTGAAGATTCCATCACGTTCAGTTTTATTGAACTGAAGGTTAGACTGAGGATATTGACAACAATATCATGAGAATGTTTTGTTCCTGAGCTTTCTCTGTGACTTCAAGGATATTTCAAGGGATTTGAACTCATCATATTTTCTATCTCTGGTGGTTTCGTGGATTTCCTCAGTTATAGTAAAAAAATATAGAACATTCAATAACTGTGATTTGAAAAGAATGTTTATTAGTTTCGGTCGAATATTGTTTTAACAAACTGTCATAAAAACTACTACAACAGCCGAACTTTAAATATTTAAACCGGACTTTGAAACTAGTAAACTAGAATATCCATGTCGCTGATTATCCAGTCATGCAATCTTCCTCGAAAAGCAGAAAATGTTTTTCAAAAATAAACTTGTAAAAAAAACAAGTACCGTTGTGACGACTCTGTCGAAACTTTAACCATTTATTTGACGGCAATTTTCGTATATATTCATTCAAAGGAGGGGTATATGACAATGCGAAAATTTTGATCATGCAAAGTAGATAGACGTATAGAGAAACGGATCATTATTCGAGAACTTTGAACGGCATTTCTAATCGATTGATAATAATACGACAATATAACTCAGAAAGTCATGATACATCATTGAATATCAGTTAAAGAATGAAATTAGATATACGGGATGTTCCAGAACTTATACGCCTCCAAATTGTTTGAAATAATGGGTATTTCTATGTGTTTTTTGTTTATTAGATTACAAGGTTTAACACAAAAATGTACAGGGAAGTCATGAGGAAGCTTACATACGTTTATATGTCTGTACAACCCCTCAGGAAGGATATTATAAGCTATTAAAATGTATTAACTTTCTCTACCCTATCGATTTCCAGCATGAAATTGACCATACATTTTAATTGGCTATAGCGTTTACACAGCTCATTTATTTTTTTATATTTTTTCATTATGCTGTACTCTACTATCAAGCACTCGACTGGTATAAGAAATTCCAGGACTGGCTTTGAAAAAATCAATTTTTAGTGAACGATCAAACCTTCTCTAAAAAAAACAACCACAATGTCCTATAACATAATGAGGTACTAATTTGAACAAATTTCATCTAAAATGTATGTATAAATTTAAATACATCTTTACTGTCAATTTTATTATCTGTAACGACAGAATCAATTGTTTTTCACTTTTGAATTTGTAGCATTAGGCCAAGAGCCGAGTACGGAAACAGGTATGTTCAGGGGTGTCCCCTGAATGTAAATCCAAGTGGAAGTCATGGGGGATTCACTTCTATCGTCATCCTGAAAAACACGTTTTATTAAATATCTCGCTAACCGCACTTCGCACGACAAAAATTACACAGATCATTATTGTAGATAATAATATTTGCCATCTTTTTTGCTTGAAACTTTTGTTTGTATAACGCATAGGTTTTTAATTATAATGCTTCAAACTTTTTTCAATATGGTTTTTGCTAAAATTTAGTTACGCTACATCGTAAGAATTGTTATTGTTATTCTTAATATTATTATTATCAATTACCGTTATGCTTGAATTATGCTATTTTATATTGGATATTATAATATATTGTAATATTGTAAATAATTTCTTTTTCAATAGAATATGAAGGTTGGTATTCAATTTGAATTTTTTATTTCTTTAAATTTAACGTTTTTCGAAAAATCGTTAAGCCATTTCAAATGTTGCAAATTTTGTAAAATACTGTGTATATCCGTAAGTTTATAAAAAATTTCATGCTCTACAATTCAGTTACCTCCATTTTCAATTTATCATTGACCATTAACTATATATTTAGCAAAAACCATATTGAAAAAAGTTTGGGGCGCTATAATTAAAAGCCTATGCGTTATACAAAAAAAAAGTTACAAATAAAAAATATGGCAAATATTATTATCTACAATATCTACAATAAAACGTGTTTTTCAAGATGTCGGCTGAAGTGAAGCCCCCCCATGACGCACATTCGGATTTACATTCAGGGGACACCCCTGAACATATTAAAAAAATGCCTGTTCCCGTATGTTTTTTTCAGAAGCTACTTTTTTGCTTGGGGCTCTTGGACTACATTGGAGAATTATTTTCGACGATGTATGTGGTTATGTATGTCGATTGTAAATGATTAAAATTTTATGGCAGATAATAATACATTGTATGAACGGTACCAAATAAAAATAAGGAGCATCTGAAGCATCTCTAACAAGTTAAAATCATCTTTTGGCGTTCCTTGATATCTTATATCCATTATTAATGTGTTCAAGAATACATATTTCTTCTATATGCTTTTGTTAGTTTCGTTCAAAATGCTAAATCAAATTTCGGCCCCACAGAATATACCGAATATTTTTTTGTTCTGTAATGGTAATAGTAGCTACTAGCTACAAGCTACTAGAGAATACCTGATCGTCGAAGTTTTTAATTGGATAGTTGACATTATTGACACTGTTACTATGAACACTACACTAAGTACTTGACAAGTAAGTCGAGAACTTAATGTTACTCAATCTTAAGTAAGTTGAGTCTTACAAAAAATCATCTGTACCCATATCATATTCAAATGTTTCAGCCACTACATCCAGGTGATGAAATCCATGGGTTGGAATTTTGTAGATGGATTAACATTCATAGATTTACGCTATATAGGACACTATTTACGGATGAAGCCCAATTCACATGCGTGGGCAGAGGAAAATCCTCTTGCTATTCAAGGATATCTTTCCTAGTTAAATGGAACGACCATTGGTTAGGTTAGGTTTTTCTCAGTTTGGAGATTTTTTCGAAGTTTTCTGTGAGGTTTTCTTTTGTTCTTTTTAAAAATTTCATTTTTTTTATTTTTGAAAAATTTAGATGGGGAGCGAGCGGATACAGCTGCAGCTGTATTATTCCCTATCGTCGGCCATTTGTTTGATGAACCACCGAAAACCTGCAACACCTACCTATCAAAATTAAGTTTCTCCCACTTAAGTTTGAACGGATCGGCACAGAAACCCTTTTAAAGATTTGGTAAAATTTCTGGCACTTACTCTGCTCTGGATCTTGTCTTTGCTAGTTTCCGGTTGTAGCTTAGAAAAACAACAAAACAGCTACTTACAACGGTATTCCCTGGTTGGCTTCTCGCCTCAATGAGGACGGCGGAACGACTTGTCTTCTCGCCTCGGTACCATCTCTTTTATTGCTGTTAGAGCTTCAACCTTTTCTTTAGCGGTGCATAAAGGTGGGTTCTATTCGGCAAAGTACAATCCTAATGAATAGTAATTCTGACGAAGAACTATATTTTATATTAAAACCGAGCTTTACATATATTTTTCTAGTTATACCTATTCGAAAAAGAATTAAATCTTTACGTTGAAAAATAACTGTGATATACATTTCAAATCGGTAACATCGTTGCTTTTACGTTTTATACTAGAAGAATACTAATATAGTAACTTCTTTACAATACTTATTAAGAACGTCTAACTAGTAGTTTCCCCTTATCTCTACCACTGATCCGTCACTCCCGTCTGCTGTTTTTGCTATACATTTTTCGAGAAATAAATTCAAGGATCGGGATAGATTTATGAGGAAAGAGAACCGTTTTCTGTGAATTGTTTTTGCATTTCACACGAACTCGGGAATATTCTTAATGGAAGGACATTAAGAGCACGCACGAGATATCTTGCATTTGTCTCGTCGCCAATACGTACACAATCAACTAGATGAAATTATGTTTATTTCTATAGTCCGTTCGTTTAGCACGAGAATCAAAATAAACGCTGAAAGTAATAACAAAAAGAATCAAGTAAAAAAAAAGTTTAAAATTCGGTAAACATGTAACAAACCGTCAGTCCTCGTGGACTCATCATCTCCACTGTTTACCCATCAAAACATTGAATCGTAAACATAAATGCATTTCTATTGGCCGAAGCTGTAGGAAAGTGTATATAAACAATTTCTTTGAAATATTCCTACTAGACAGTCTGCGATAAGCAGTGGCGTTGCTTGGTGGGATTCATTTAATTAATAAATTTCTTTAAATGAATAGAAATATTGTGTTCTTTAGAACATGGACGAATGAATACAATGAATTTTCACAGTGTAGCTAGTTTTTTATAAAAATATATATCCTCCAATATTTTGAAATATTGCGATTTTTCATTCCATCCCACCTGCGGGGACAGAATGAATTGATTATGTAGAATTATGGTTACAAAAAATATCTACAGTAATGAAATATTATTATAAGGGACGTTCATATTTTATGAAGATAAACCTTGTTTCTATTGCTTTCACTTATATAAAAGTACTTCAGATACTACATGAATGGATTAAAGTTGAAAGTTATACAATAAAAACGTACAAACAGCCAGAAATAAATTAATTTATCTCAAATTTTCGATAAATAAGAGGAATTGGATACGTTTTTATGGAATAATATCTCAGCAGATTAAAAATAATACTAAAGAAGAGGCGTGCGACAAGGATTTGTATTATCTTCCCTACTATTTAACTTCTTCTCTGAGGCAGTATTTAGCGAAACCCTCGAGAATACAACAGCAGGTATAAAGATCAATGAAAACATTATAAACAATCTTCATTATGCAGATGATATCGTGGTAGTGGCCAGTAGCCTACCAGAACTTCAATCTCTTGTGGACGTTATTGTAGAATATAGCGAGCAATTCGGCCTTTATATGAATACGTCCAGGACCAAACTATTGGTATTCTCAAAAATACAAAGAAACGTCATCCTAAGACTCCATGGAGAGATCATTGAGCGAGTGTCATCTCTAAGATACCTGGGCACACTCGTCAACCAGCAATGCCACCCAAAATTCTAAATCAGATCAAGAATTGAGCAAGCGCGGAAAACTCTGAAATGGAAATAATTATTATTCAACGAAATATGGTTAAAATCATAACTTTCATACAAACACTTAAGGTGTGATAAAAAATTATTCTATATACCCTTTATTGACAATACATTTCTGAATCCCCGATAGGTTTCTTTCGGAATTGCTTTTATTTGTTCTGTCGTGACCCTCTTATGTTCAGAAATCATTTTAACACGTTTCTCTTTTAGCACCTTTTATTTTTTCCTCTTTTTACATCTTTCCTCGTTCTTTTGACCTCATTTCCACTTCCAAATAGGTCGTCCAATTGTAAAACCTCTTCAAAATAATTACATTATCACTGACAGTTTTTAACATTTCGTGTGCTTTCTTATCACTTTTAGGCGCAAGAAGAAATATTTTTCGTGGTCTGTACTTACACCATTTACTGTATTTCTTCAAAGAAAGCTTGATTGAAATTAGGATTCTCAGTCATTCATAACATTTTTGTATTACAACCAATTATGTTATCATAAATTGGACCATAAAATTAACAATTAAGTCATTCGGTTTCTTTCTTATTCAAAGCTGGATAAAAGCGATAAAAACCTCGTTTTATTTCTTAATAGTTATGTGAGATCATTAGATTCAGCTTTATCCAATTAAATTGAGCTATAGTTTACGACATGGAACATTATAAAGTTTATCAATGTTATATTAAAAACATTCAGTGGAATAATTGGGCTATTGTAAAAGATAGGTAGACTAATAGAAGGATTCAATTTGCTACCATCTCTACATTATAAAAAGATTATACATAAAATAGACTCGGGATTTGTTGAGAATATTTAAAAAATTTCATAAAATATCGGGGCAAACAGGTCGCGTCCGTTTGCCCATGGCTTCATAGTTTTCTTTATATTGTTAGCTCGATCTTATGTACAAAATGTCTCCATTTGATTCTGTCCTATGCCTCTTCTTACCAATTTTGTACACCAAACTTTTTTATCCGTTTCTTCTCTGGTCTTCATTTTCTTTGTATTATCCCCTTATTCTGTTTTTATTTTTATTTATTTAGTTTTGTATTTTATTATTATTCATTCGGGAGACGTGCCCCAACCATCTAACTAGTGCGTTCAATACCTAAGTAATTGATGATTAATTATTATTAAAAAAGCTACTTTTTATTAATTTTGTAAGTCCAAACAATTGATACATACAGGTAAAATATCTTCAAAGTCTTATTTGATTTTTTCGAAATGACTACCAAGTATTTGCACAAACTCCAATTCTACTTAAGATTTTTGAGATTATGTCTGCCCCCTTTTCTTTAAATCTCTATAGGCGTCAAAACGAAGATAGTCGTACGGTTTCAATTGTACACTCTATGTACTGAAAACTAATGAAATTTATAGAAAATATAAGAAACTTATTGAAAATATTTTTAGCCATAAATTCGAGGCTTAGAGAGTTTTCCAACAAATTCCTCTTAAAAGAAGTTGTAGAAACTGTAGGAAACGATCCTGATTCTCACATTAATTTTTATATTTTTGCAAAGTACTGATTCATCGTTTAAAATGTCACAATCTTGTTTTTCTTTAGAAAACACAAACAAGACATAAGAAATTTGTTTAACTTCTTTCAAATTAGTTGAGCATCCACCATAACCTCCAGTTTTGTCATCCAGTGATTATTGGTTGTTTCCAAAACTTGTGGAACACTTGAATGATAAATGGTTTTTCGAGCCCAAAATACTAGTTGAGAAATTTATCAAAATGTACTTTCGCATACTCTTTCGTACGTTTGAACCAATTTTCGGAGCACTCTGACTCCAAAATATTAGTTTCGAACGCAAAAACGGCTTCTCTTCGGAACACTTACTTAGTTAAAAATTTAATTATATGATCAGTGTTATGAAAGCTTGCATTTTCAAGACGAAGAACTATTCGACTCCTCTTTGCCGTTTTTAGGATTTATTCTTGTAAATAAGCAGATATTGGCCACGTTTGGATAAGTTTTTTGCTATTCTGTCTATCTTACTTACCAATTGGCGCTACGGTTCTTGAAGAACCTTGGCCTCCCAGGCAACCATTCTCCATTGTTCTCGATGTTGCCCATTTTTATCTGGCCTTGATGGCATTTGAGCCTTTCCAGCGCGCTTCGTGAATAGTAGCCACATAAACTTAGTACATGAGGAGTTTGTTGTTCAACTTTGCCCAAGATCCATCTTTTTATAGGGTGTGTATACTCCATGTACTAAATTCGTGTTCCGTTGCAAGGTCCGTTTCCGTTTATTCTGGCTTATTCCAAAGCTTTTGTAAGCTGATTTCACAACAGTTGGGCTTTTATGGAATGGGGTCTTTAGCCCCAAGCCCATCCCATCACTAGAAGAACTGCACTAGGACTATGGAGCTTCTTCTGTCCACTCATGCACCGTGCCGGCGTTGTCGGAGTAGTTATTATTTTGGTCTCTCACACTAACCTGTCTGTCATAGGAGACCCTACCAGCAGCATAAACTGTCTTTCTTGTTCAGCTATAATTTGTTTTTGACATAGGAATACACTCTAATATTTGCTATATTGAGTAAAAATTTTGGATTCCAACATGTTAAGGCAAGCGCAGCAAAATTTACGCTAATGCATTAATAAAAAGCAATTATGAATAATTTTTTTTTATTTATACGAAAACTGTTAATAGAAAGTGAGACAATACCAAATAGAGGAACAAAATACATAGAGGGGCAGCGAGACATACATCTTATGTATCAGAGATTATACAACGATAGTATCGGATATTCGGATATTCATACTATCAATTGTGCCAATAAATATGCAAATAAATATATTCGTATCTGGTTATCAAAACATTGAGTGTGCGTAGGTATTGTGACGAAAAGCAACGAGGTTTGAAGTGTGGGGAAGCAAAGGGTATTCTGCCATTATCGTTCGCCCATCCATGCATCACCAAAGGGTGACGGCAGAGTAAAAAGAGACTTCAAATTTACGACCGCCCGAGGCTTAAAAGTATGTAATAAATCCCGGACCGGCAGTTTAAAAATCCTCCGTCTCAGTTTCGCTCTTACTGTTCCTTTCATCTATGTCTCTCTCATAGTTTACATCGTGAAGGAGATTGGCAACGTTCGATATGAAGGGAATACGAAAAGGAGAAACATCTTTTATCAACACGTTTACTGCCGGCTTCTTTGATAAATGCAATCTTATAATTTAGTTGATATCTATATTATGATTAATATATTTATTTCTTTAACTACTTCCTTTTCCTTCTACCTATGTTTGTATTTATAAAAATCTGTCAATAATTCAACGAATGGCTAATTTGTGCCATTTCTTCCTATGTGAATAACATTAATTAGTTTAATTAGTTCTACTAGTATTAATCACAGTTTACTTTCAGTACACATCAAGGTGAAAAGATTATTTTTTAACTTTAACTTAACTTAACATTTTTACATTAATATATTCTCCTTAACTTCACCAGATTTAACACTATGCTTTCTAATTACATAATAGTAGGTGAGCAGTTCTGAAAGTAGTAGGAATATCGAGTTTTCCAGTTATCGTACGCCTCCAGGTACGCCTGGACCAGACTTGTACTCTACCGAACCGTGAGGCATCCCTATAAGCCTCGATTTTATTTTCGGGAATGGAAAAAAGTTTTGTGGGGCCTAAAAGATCCTGGCAAATCACTTTCTAATTGGCCTTATGCTCCTCTTTCAAGACTAACTACACTAACTTCGCACACAGTTTCCTCAGTTTCAAGTTTTCTGTCATATATCAAAAACTTGGGTTTGAGGAATGCTCAATTTACCAGCAATCATTCTGATACTCATCCTGTAATGATTTTTCAACAAATTTTCGGTTGCGACACATTTTCGTTGATCGAAGGACGTCCAGAGCGATCGGTTTCTTCCACTTTTTCCCTACCTACTCGGAACAGCTTGTGCCACTTGTAAACATCCGATCAGGTCATAGCCTCCTTAATGATGTCACGAGTTTCTTCGCTCGTTTTACGAAGCTTTACTCGAAATTTTATCGAGTATCGCAGCTTCATGATTCTTCGTGACAAGGGGTTCATAGTATAAGCTATCTGTTGTCTTCAACGACCGGGAGCTGCTTATCGATTCTCCTCAGGTTCTTAATAACTTTCTCCTTGAATTGCGCGCGCTCAGATCGCCTCTCGTCCGCACGTTTGTTCAGGAAAAAACCAGTCGTACTAATTTCAGAACAGACCCCGTATTTCTCGTGGGTACCGAGATAACAAGTCATCAGACATACATTTCCTTCATTGCCGGACCGTTATTAACGCTAAGATATTGATAAGTTTGTTAACTTTTTTCCAGTCCCAATAAATTACGTTTATTCCTTTAGTTTGACATCCAGTTAATCATTCTGTTTATGCTAGTGATTCCGATGTGCTCTGAGCACTCCTCTACACCACTCCGTTCTGCTCCGACCTGCTCCGAAAAGTAAACGCCAGTGGCGTAGAACAGAGTAGCAAATATACCATTTTATTTTTGATATTAGATGCAATTTATTTTGAAAATTTAAGACAATAGTCACATTGATTGAGCAATACTCAAATTATGGAATGAGTTTCTGCTAGATCGTATATTTGGTTCCATTTTGTCCCACAACAATTCAATCGGGTTGAGGTTGGGTGACTGTGACGGCCAAATCAATGCTTTTAGTACATTCTTCCCTTCCATTTCATTCAAATACTCTTTGCACAGCTTCGATGAATGCTTGGGAATGTTATCGAGCTGGAAGATGAATTTTATGCCGATCAGGAACACACTACATTTTCCTTTAATATTTTTTATTTTCCTCAAATCTCTCCAATTTTGACCAGGTCTTCATTCGCCCTTCCTCCAAAACATTTCCAAACTTTCACCAACCGAGTCTCCACTGAGTTTTACGATCAGGACTATACATGAATCTAACATACGTTCTTCCTTTAACCTGCCATAAGACATTAATTTTTCATAGAAAAGCTTGAATAGGAACCAGTGGGAAACAGCATAGTCAGAAGATGTTTAAACTAGTACGAACATATGAAGAGAAGAACATCGCAAAATCTAATAAGAAATAGAGCAAACGCAAAACACATTAGAAAAAAAAAAGAAAATGAGGACCAAAGAATACTTGGCTAGAACGAGTAGCGTAGAAAGAAGGAACGGAAGTAAAAACCATACGCTAAACGAATAAAGTAGCAAAGAACCAGAAAGGATAGGAAATAGATGAAAGGAAAGTGAAAACTAAAACTACAATATTCTGTTCGTTCAACATTCTCGTTAGTTCATATTAGATTGAAACGAGTTTACCTTGGTGTTCTTGTCGCACACATCGATTGATTTCAAAAATAAAGAATTCTTCACTAATATTTCACACTATTTTCAAAACGTAATTATTCTTAATTAGGAGAATATCGATTCCAGTTCTTTTTCATCAAAACACAACTATGGAAGATGAGCAATTAGTTGATTAAACATTAAATGTGCCGTTTTCCATATATATTTTTAGATCGTATATATTATCAGCTTAGTGTCATCAGTATGTTCTTTCTTTAATACATTTATGACTTTATTCAACAACGCCACTGCTTCTTTCTTCTTCTTCTTCTATAAGAGTATCTAAATCATCGTTGATGCAATCTCACAACTTGCCCCGTAATTAATCGGCCGAGTTTAATTGAGATTTTTCTTCGATCGTTTATTCGATATTTTGAAATTTATTGGTGTTTTTGTGTAGTTTCTCGATGTATTTGCAATCATATCAATTGGAATTTTGATTTAAAAAGGGAAATGGAATAATCCTGTCCTATTGCTCAATCGTCGGGTATATGTATAAAAGTTCAATGAAGTTCACAGCATATGAAAAATTTGTTATATTAAGATTAAGGAAAAAGTACTGCATGGCAGGAATTAAATAAGGTTGTCAAGCTTTATTCATTCCTTGTATGCTTTTGGAGCTCACTTGGCCGCTTGGCGCCTTCAAAGTGATGAAGTCTAAGATACATAGTTCACTCCATGAGATCTAACATAGAAAAGAAAATAACTGTGAATATTTTTCAGTATATTCTCCCTTAGTTTCCACATACTTTTCAGAATTTCCGATTACATCTTCTATGTTATGATCAAAATGTTCGTACGCCGCCTATATCATTTCATCAACGCTTCGCGATCTAAAAATATTCAGACAGGGCCAACTCAGGTGTATATGATGGATATCAATCTCTGTGAAGCCACATTCGTGTACATACGCCATGGAAAGGGAATGCAGCATTGTCATGAAGTAAACGCACACCTCCATGGATTGAGATCATTTTTTGATGCAACTGCTTTAGTAAGTCAGAGGTATATGCCACGTCTTCGGTTGTATTTGATTCTTTATAGTCAATCAAAAGGATACCTTCCAAAATATTGTAACCATAACTTTTATTATGCTTTTCGTGACTTTTGCTTTTTTTGGGACAGGCTTTCTTGGTCCTCGCGGCTAAAGCCTAAACATTGTTCTTTCTACTCGACACTAATTTTTGACATTATCAAATTCTCATGTAGTATCCTTAGAACACTTATTTTGGAGATGCCGGTATGTGCTGCAATTTCTTTTGTTCATGGGCATGGGAACGAGTCTTTGAAGGTCGAAACTTACTAGCAACACGCCACGCCACTTCTCGTCATTTGGTCGAATATGTGTGCATATGTTTTTCTATTTAATTCAATTGTCTGCGTACACACAGTCCACCCCACACCATCCCACGTGGAACGATTCAACATTCTCAGATGTATGCGACGCGTGTTAGAACTTGTAAATGCCCTTCTCTTGCCTTTGTATACCAGTCTATTCAAAAGTTTCATCGCATTGGGTTTATATTATAAGATTGACTCGAAATACAACAAGAGTAATTAATATAAAAAGTTCGTTAACATGATTTCTTATATAATAATCCAGTTCTTGGATTAATACATGCAAAACACCATGTTTTCAAGAGTTTTGTTCATTTTATGGACCTAAAATCTTCTTTTTCTCTTGTTTCTAAAAACTCTAGGTCACTAGTGCTCTCCATAACGTACTCAAAGCTACTGAAAGTTTTTCTGTTTAAAATAATAGAATGAAATGAGCTTGTTGTCACATGTAGTGTTGCAAGTATGTACACAACAATGTACCACGTAAACCGACGTCGAATGACGTAGGGTGGAGTGGCGTGGCGTGTTTCTAGTCGGCTTCGGCTTTGATTGTTGCTAAATGATGGATACAAGTCACTGTAAACAGCCTTTATTATGTTTTTTATTTGTATTGCTGTTAATCTTTCTTTAGTTAGAGCGCGGAACTATATTTGAGACATTTTACCAAGAATTTATGGATCATATTACGTAAGTTGTAGTGCGGTCGTGGTACATGATTCCTGATGCACCTGAGAATGCAAAGCCAGCCGTCATTTTCAACACGGAAAACGTAGTAGCCCCATTGGCATGTTACAAACCGTTTTACTAAATGATGATAACACCATTATATTGCGTTTAAGAAAAAAAACCATTTAAATTTGGTATGTTTTGATCTGTATCATTCTCAAATACGTTTTTTATGGAATCCTTTTGCGTTTGCATTCTCTAAATGCGCCGAATTCTTGTTAATAATAAATCCATTTAACCCAAGATATTCTCCCTTACTTAAATATAACTGCCGTATACCAACAACTCCCCTCATCACTTACCTATATTTCACACGTACCACTATTCTCTAATTACTATACGTTTAGTACGAAATATGAGACATAAATAACATCTCAAATGCTCACTGTCCGATTTATGTTGTGCTACGGTTGCAGTGCGCCTCACTGCCACAAACACACTTTTTAGGCACTAATTGTTTACATTTGGTCATATATTACACTGAACTCCGAATATAAATGGGATACAGTATGCTGAAATTCCCCAAAACGATGAAATGGTCGCTCGACAAGCAAAAAAAAATAATACTCTGTTCAACTAGATTGACCGGTGTAAAAAGTTGACTTACAATATACAAGACCTTTATTTGATTATCTCGATATATTGTTTTGTTTGATATGTTGTATTAGAACAGTGAAATAATTATTTTATTATATTTAATCATTTTTTTTCCATTGACCATAATTAGTCAATGAGGGAATATGTAGTCTTATCAATAATACCAATAATAACAAAAATTTCCCATAAAGAAGATAATTTGATATATTTCTAATGTAATTAAATCAATAATAACTTATAAACGGTGTAGAAATAACACTAAAGAAATCCTTTATTTGAAATTTATTGAAATATACTAATTGATTTTCTTCCAGCGACGTCTCATTGTATACTAAAAGAATTTTTATTCTGGAATTCTGTGTAACTAAAAAAATATATTAGAAGAAATTTATTTCAATACAGAAGAGAATTTTATAGACGGAGTAGACGAAGAGGAACCACCAACACTCAATGTACAGGATTGAATTGTAGAAAAATTGCAGAATGACTACATGAGATTGTCAATGAAATGGTGAAGTACGAGAGAAATGAATTACCGAATAGACTAAACTAGGTAATAGATCTAGTCTGGAAAAACAAAATAATGTTCAATATTCGGGAATGATAAGATCCATAACAAGTTGGCGAAATATTTGGTAGGAGCTGATCAGTGAATCACGCCGAGGTCACGTCCTCGTGTAAATCAGATATTTTTAACTGATAAAACCAATTAGTGCAGTGGCAAACAGTGATTTTTAAAGAAAAAGTGGCAATTAATGATAGAAGCATAAAAATTGGTATGTTGGGCAATGATGCCAGAAGAAAATTTTAGAGATCGAGAGTCCCTCGAAATTTGCCATAGAAGGGGCAGGGTGTCGATTTTTGAGGCTAACTCCCCCCCCCCCCGTGAACAAGTGGAGTGAGCAATTTTGACGTTTTGACCCTCCTGAACATGAGTATGTCATTTTAAGACCTGACCTCGAGAAGTGTCCCAAATTTCAAAGTGAAAATTTCCCCATTTTCCGATTTTTGTGAAAAATACGTCAAAATTTTGGTTTTTCTTCAATATTATACGAATCTTCAGTATTGGGATCGATTTCAACATTTTCATTGTAATAACCTGTTCTTAAAACAATAATTGTGGAGGTGTAGTATTATACTAAAGCGAAATTCTTTTGACCACTTTACAGGGGCGCGAGGAAAACAATTTTGAGAATAAAATTTGAATTTTTTCTAGTAGAAAAAAACTTAATTTCTTTCTATAGAATTTTAATCTATTTTTTCTTATATTCTTTTTCAGTGGTTGATAGATATGAAGGTTTATTCAAAGTTTAAAAGCTTCATACTTACAAGATTGAGACATTGCATTAGAATGAAATAAATTCCCTGAATGTAAATAAGATATATGTAGGTAATATTTTTCGTGTAAATACCGAAGAAACAAGGCTTATTATGAGGTTTAGGAGTTACCCCCCCTTTTCCCATCATTCCTTCTTCCACCCTACCTCGAAGCAAAAAAAAGTTTAGATTAGGTTAGGTTAGGTTAGGCGCTCCACTAACAATTTAAATTGCAACATTTACTATAAGAGTTTCAAAACATCTTGATTAAATTGAATATTAAGAATTATTTGAAGTATCACTTTTATTTTAACTTATTTTCAACTATTCACTATTTATGTTTCATTTTTTTCGGCATTTTCAAATCAATCAACTGCTTAGTAATTTATCAGAACAAACAATACTGAAAAAACTTCCGTAAAAAATTATGTCGGATTTGAAAATAGTTATTGAGATAAATGTAAAATTTCCTTCGTCCTTATTGACCTTTTATACAATTCATTTTAAAGTAACGTATTAAATCGATAAAATAATTTTGTTTTATTGAAAATGAAAACCAATGAATAGTTTTACACCTTCCTAGAGTAGGTAGATTGATTTATAAAATTAATAGCTGATCATGATGTTCCAAGATTTTATTCAACATTCGTTTTACCTGCCTTTTGCATTGTGTCCACAACTGATCGTGTCAGGATAACGAAGTTTTGTTCAGAAAATGAGGCCTATTAAGACTAGTTCAAAATATCATTCTAATGATGTTATAAATAATGTGAAGTATTTTCAGTACGTATCTTCAAGTAAAAAGCTCAATATTTCATGAAATCTCACACTACACTAAAATCTTTTCAAAAAATTTTCGGTACCTTTTGTCTCAATTACACAAATTTTTTTTCGATCGTTGGTAAATGATGATTAACAGTTATTTAACGAGGTTATCAATATTACATAAAATGAATAGGATACACGATAAATCTATACTACAAGACTTAAGAAAAATAAACGTACAGTAAACAAAAAAACATTCATCAAATCGATCATTATATCAGCATACATAGTCGGTAAAGAAGGTAAATACTGGGATTGA
The DNA here is from genome assembly GCF_026250575.1 of Diorhabda carinulata. Taxonomy (NCBI): domain Eukaryota; kingdom Metazoa; phylum Arthropoda; class Insecta; order Coleoptera; family Chrysomelidae; genus Diorhabda; species Diorhabda carinulata. The sequence goes on from NC_079472.1 coordinate 19,541,362, forward strand.
AGATACCGTCTTTATACCTGCAAATGTGCACGCGTTCAATTGTACCAAGGTACACGCCAAAATTTTATTTCCTTGTGCATTTTAAATAAAGTGTGGCTTTAAAAACAAATATATATATAATTTGTTCTAACTAACTTTCCAATTAATTATTTATAATTTGAATTGGAGCTCCTCAAAGTTACTTTTATAATTTTTGTTTCTGTGCTAATGGCCAGCGCTGTCAAGGCACTTTAAACTTGAATAAAAAAAATTGTTGTCAATTGTGTCAAATAGAATAAAAATGTCAAAGATTTTTTGGAAAAAATTGTGTCGAGTGTTATCAATTCAATCATTCTAATCAACATCAATATTTTTCGTATATCGATTCAATATTTCCAACCAATTTTATTTCAACTGTGATTGATATCATAATTCAACAAAAAGAAACGCCAACAGCCATAAAATGGAGAACGGTGAATCAATGTCCATCGATAGGTATTAATAAATGTGAATGAATCGTGGGGCAAGTGGTATCTGTCTGTAATTTCCTCCGGCTCGGATCCATTGGTAATTTACTGCGACCGATGGGCGTTCTACTCAAAAATCTGGACGTGGGGCGGCATTTCTGCCGCTTATAAATCTGTCAAACCGATATTGTATTGCCGTTATTTATGTAGAAATCAACTGTTCACTTCATTCTCATCAATCTAGCTCTCCATGACCGACCGACACAGCCAACTACATTACTTTATTTTATATACTGTTCGATACAGTAACGGATTTACGGTTTATTAAAAAATGAATAAAATGGGCATAATATACGGTTATGTACACGACGGGCCTAATATATTAATAATAAGCAATCTTCTTCGCAAAGTTTTTTGCAGTTTTGCCTACTTTATACGCTAGTGCAGAGGTATCAAACTCAATTTCGCACATGGCCATATATTAAATTTTGAAATCATTGATGGGCCAGTTTGAAAATAAAAAAAAATGAACTGAATTATGTTAAGCTCGAGGATCCAGATACCTAACTTCTCTTGTTTTTGACAAGTTCATTGATGTCAGGTATCAAATCGTTGTAGTAATTTGCCATTTAGACTGAATTCTGCACTCACTATCAACTTTACGTTTTTGGGACATTATGACAACAATTATGGATATCGCACGCGCACGACACAAAAAAATGCACAATACCTTCTACATCACTATTTCGCTGTATAATTAAAAACTTTCTTCAACCGTATCGCTTCGATTACTCGACTCAACTAACTCACGTCGCGCCGACGCACTCGTTTTATATGGTTATGGAAGGTGCTAGTCTAGACTCGAAGCGCGTGGAATATTCTATCGTTCTCGACAAAAATAATGGGATATTTCCTCTTGCTGCTAAGAGATGCCCTTGAAATTACTTATAAACATCCATAGATTTGAGATTACGAGTATTTAAAACATCGGTAGAGGAATCGAATGAAGTCTAAAAGCTCTAAAAAACATTATTGATGACACACTGCGATCGCGGGTCTTATTGATACGGCCCAGGGGCCGGAAGCGGCCCGCGGGCCGTATCTCTGACATGACTGCGCTAGAGGAATAATGGATTTCACAAGTATTATATTGAAGCATATAATCTTGAAAGAATATTTCATTTATACATCGCTGTTCTTGAAAAACAGAGAGGTGAATGCAAAAATTGTAGGAGAATAAAAAATTTAATTAAAAGAGTATACAGAAAATAATGGTATATTAAGAGTGTGGGCAGAGATTCCCAAACTTTTTTAACCCTCGGCTTCTTTTCAGTATAACCATGGCGGCGCATCTAGAATAATTTATCTATTTTGCATTGCATAACATTATATTTTTAATTTGTCTCATAGTTAATTGTCAATATATTCTTTCATAAATTGATGAATAAAATTATAACTATTTTTATAACAATACATAATTCTGGATTTTAAACTTTTCTCACAGATTGTTCAGTTGCTGAAAAAGTTTACCAGGTTTAACTTATTCTCACAGAGGTCAAGAAATAACATATAACAACATGCAAGAGTAGTAATAATACATGACTTACTGCCTTAAAAATCTACTTGAAACAAACACTAGGAAAACACATATCCCTTTTTTAAACAAATTATAAAACATAACTGAACATAAATGGTGTGCCAAAGCGCTTGTTTGTCTTTTATAAGTTCATTGTATCTGGAAGTAATTTTTGATAGAGCCACTCGAATTGCTTTTTCGATGTTAAGCTTTGCTCTAATTATAATTAGAATTGTAATAAAATCGTAAATAGAAATATAAATTAAAACACATAGTGTAAATATAAGTCAAATTTCGTGGTGAAGTGCGAGGAGCGCACATGCATCTAGCGCACAGGCACATTTAGAAAACATTCCGTGCATCTAGCGCACACTATCAGTGTCGAATCCAAAATATCCTTCGACGAGCCCACAAGAAAATTTGATTAGGTTAGGTTAGGTTAGGCGCACCAATAATATGTTCACGATTTTACTGTTGACTCTCTGGATGTTAGAAAATAAATAAAATATGTATTAAATATAGAACACCCCTTCATGTTTTTTACAAAACCAGATGATTTTAATACCAATTTCTAGAAATTATATCCCTGCAGTTGAAAATCCCCAGAGCTACCTGTAGGGTATGTCGAGTTTACCTAGTTAAGAGTATGATTTAAAATTCCCGTCATAATTTGTTTGACTATGACTATAATCGCATTAATGAGAAAGTATTTACTTTTGGTTGCTCTGTTGATAGCTCTTTTATGATTTTTCTTCTTTTATATAAGATAATAATCATTTAAAGCTAAATACAGATACCGTCTTTATACCTGCAAATGTGCGCTCGAAGCACCGTGCGCTCGATGCACGCATTCGCATTTTGTCACTCGCAATTTTCAATTCTAGCCCCCAATGGCGGAGTATCAGAAATAAGGCTTGAAAATATTGGGTAAATGTGGGTAATTTTTTCTTTATAAGTCCCTAAAACTAGGATACTACATTGGTAACACTGATTGTGTGCCATCACCGAGCGGAAGGACGCGAGCACATCGTTCCATCGACGCACAGTTTGGGATCCACTGGTGTAGGTTATATACTGTACTTATTGTACTTTCATTTACTAAGGATTCGTATTAAATCAACCTAATTTCAAGTTTCGTTGCTCATATTCGTTGTTCATGAACTGTCGTCATTGTTAGTTCTATCAACGATTCCATATAATTTTCGCGGCTGATTTAGAAAAAATTAGAACGCCGAGAAGAACTTTGTAAGGTATTTTATTCAAAATATATATTTAAAAAAGGCACACTGTTCAAATTGGGAATAAATTTAGATGTTTATCGGAAACAACACTCACGTCACTGTGGCACAGAATACAACTACTCTAGTGTCACTTTTAAGCCATCTGTTGTTGGTTTTGCTTCCTTTAACGGAGATAAGACCATTAGGCAAGTACCCATTGCCAATTCTCCATAGAACTACAGTAACATCCTCATTCCCTGTGTATGGGAGATGTTTTTGGTAAGTATTCTTTTGCTTTTATCACATTTTTGCACTTATGACATTGTTCGTGCAGAATGGCGATATTATCAACATTTATATTAATGGACAATCCGATTTTTGTATGATCATAATCTTTTTAGACACAGTGACCGTTCTTAAAATTTGAGTTCAGTAAACGGAAATAAAGAGAAATTGTTACGGAATGTAAAAGAAGTAAAAGTGTTTCTCTGATAAAAATAATACAATTATTGGCACAATACGATACAACAAAAGGTAATTAGGCTAAAGGAGAAAATCAAGCACGCGGCATGATTTTCAACAGAATTATATTGTTCCAATACTTGCACTTGAACAATTTAGAAGGATAAACCAAATGAAAAAATTCTGAATCTCATATTGTTGCATGATTCCGTGGAAGTCGAAGAAAATAGCTATAAAGCAAAGAGAATTAATCTATAGAATAGCATAAAATTAGGGCAAATTAGCGTAGGTGTAATATCCCAAATGACTAGGAATTATACCATGAAATAAAAGCCATCGCATGTACGAGGTCTGGCTATTAAATAAAATAACGAGTCGAAAACCATATGTGGCGAAAAACAGGAGCAACGTATCAATCTTAAATTTCTCGTTAAATTGAAAAAAAAACTCCGACTGAGTGCTATAAATTATTGCAAGAGACCTATGGGGACAATTCTCTACCTCGTGCGCGTGTTTTTGGGTGGTGTATGCGCTTCAATGAGGGCGGAGAGAGTAAATCAGAATTCAAGACAACGTTGATCGTTTTTTTCGACATTAACGGTATCGTGATGACTATAAATGGGTTCCAGAGGGTCAGACTGTCAACCAGACTTGTCAGTTTGGGAAACACTGCGAGAACGAGTTCGTAGAAAACAGTATTTGGGTAATAAGGACATTACAGTGCTTGAACACCCGCCGTACTCACCATATTTGGCACCATCCGACTTTTTTGTTTCCGCTCCTTCATTAGCAGTATTACATAAAAATCATGAATTCATAATTTATTCGTATGAAATAACTCATTACGGCCCTGACCTTATACACCTATCTCTCTTCCATTTCATATAAATAAATCGAGCCTTTGATTTGAAATGTTAATACATGGAATTTATTTATTATAGCCGTTCTCACTGACGGGCATTGTGGCCATTTCTCAGTAATCTTTGAGAAGAATTTTAATCTGGTCTTCTATCAAAGTCATAGAGACATATTTAATGAATATTTTTTTATATGAAAAGTTCAGGTGCATCGGAAAATTTATGTGTTATATCGTAGTAATTATTAATCTACATTGAAACGCATCTGTTCATATCTTTCAGTAACCTCCTTGAATGTAGAATTCAAGGAAGATATAAAATGAATAGATCTTTCGATAACAAACACGTTGCTGTTTTTTCGGAAAAAAATCAACTAATATTGCCCAAATTTATCGAAATCATTAATATAACGTAATAAAATTATATATAAAGTTTATGTTAGACAGTTTTCTCAAGATATTCCAACACTAAATGTGCTTTAATACTCGATGCACCTACTTGAATATCCACTTGAAGATCCACCCTCAAAACAACATATGATGATGACATAGCTATCCTATAATCTCACACTTATCTAAAAAACCCACCAAAGTTCATCGCTGAGGATGATTCTACTCGAAAAATCAACATTCATTAATTTTTTGATGCTCAATAATAAGTTTAACAAACTCTCTTCTCTGTGCAGGTTCATTGGACGTCAGTTGTTTCGATAATTGATTTTGTAAGCATGGAGACACAAATCTTTAGTATACTCAGTAGAGAGCTTCTTTAAATTTGCAACTCTTGTCCACAACGCTAAATTGAGGTTCCTAGATTTCCATTTATATTTGAACTACTTGTTTTTTGACTACCAGTGTGTTAGACATCTCCAACGGACGAAGTTGTGTAACGTTTTTAGAGGTAGCGATCTTGACTTGACTGCCTCTGACCGTGACCTGATCTGACTGTGCCCGTTGGTGTGAATCCGCCTTTAATAAACTCCGTCTCTTACGTTTTTAATTTGTTTACACACTAACCAATACACTTAACTTACAATAATTTACTTAAAAATAGGCTGGCCATAAAACCTTTGTTCAAAAACGAGACAGACAGATATATTTGCGTTTGAGGTGTAGGGTACAAGAAGGACTCATATGTGTCGGAAAGTCCAACATTTATTTTAAATTTAAATTTTAAAGCTTTTAAAACACCAAAAAGTGTAAAATATGTTTAAAACTGACCTAACCCAAAACTAAATAACAATGTTTTATAGTTGAGCATGTTTAAGCAAAACACTCATTATATATGTGAAATTATTGAAACAAAATACAGTAGAGCTTAACACACATTGAATATTAACATATTTTTTTTTAAATCTATATTAAGATTGATTTCATTATTAATATTCTAGAAGCGAATCTAAATATTTACCGAATGTGTAATAAGAAATTAGCAAGTAACAGTTTTTACTTATTTTATGAAAATTAAATCAATCAAATTTTCTTACTGGTAAAAAAATGGGACTTTTCGTAAACCGACGGGACAACCCCTAAAAGCCTAAAACCAAAAAAGGGACCTACGGTCAGACTACTTATAAATATCACTTTCTACAATCACTTTCTATAATTTCTACAATTACTTCCACTAATTCGTTCTTTTCACTACGACTATTTACTTAAAACTAAACTAAATTGCGTTTACACAAATCATTTATATACATAAATAAAATTCTAGAACAAAAAGAAACAAAAAATAAATAAATAGACTTCCCTAGAAATTACTTAAAAGAAATACTGTGATAAACCGCCTTCTATAATAAAAAGTTCATTAAAGGCGCGTGCGCCATTTATAAAAAACAGATGACAGGCGCCGCGCGAACTCGCCGAATTTTACATTTCCATTTTATCTAGACAGGGCCGGCCTAAGGGCCCATTTCGCGAGCTTGATTCGTAAAAATACTGTTTTATCCTTTCTCTTCATTCTTATTACCCTTAACCTGACAGCTATCGATTTGTTTTGCATAGTTGACGACGTGTAGGGCACTGCATATTAACCTGGTTAAATCGTTCCTTAATAATACTAATACTTGTATCCGACTATTAATCTTGAAAGTGCAATAATATTTTTTTCTTTTGATATTAAACAAGACCGAGTATGCAACCAACACATTGTTATTTACCGTTTATGGTAACAGTAGCTTCGATATCGACATCGTTAATTTTTATTGTCCACCATCAAAATTAACGATTAACGGGTCGTATGCGAAGATATGTGACGATCACTGTATGCAAGATATGTGAACCATATAAATATAATACAACCAGTTTTTGCGTGCAATGGTTTTTAAATGTATTTTTTATGTGAACGTATAATTAACCCCTTGTAATCCACAACCATAAATTACAAAATAGACAATATTTTGTGACGTAATAAATCGCGTATTTTTTTGGAAAATCAATATATTCATTATTTTTTCATTGATTACAAAAAAATAGGATCGAATCACATCGAATGATATTCCTTTTTTTCTATATGGTGTGGAAATCAATTATTTTTTTTATTGAAGCATACAGCTACACCACATTTCTCATATATGGTTTGGGGAACTCCTGAGCACTAAGGAAATTTGTATATAATCCGTTTCTCTGGCCCAACTGGCCAGTATCCTACTTAATTTTAATATACTGCAGCTGGAGGAACATGGTGCACTGGATCTCTGTACATTTGAGCCTGATTATCACTTTCAATCGAATTTCAGTTCTTGATTGGGTTTCTCAGCGCACGTTTGCAAGAAGACATGTCCTTTTCATGGTTTCGTAAGGCACTTTTTACTGGCTTGTGAGATCTACTAGATAATATAATACACGTACTCTCCATCTTTCACTTGGCACTAAGATATTGTCAACTAAATCAACATCATCCATGTATTGATTATATTCACTATCTTGGGCAGATCAACATTGACGTATCTCTTGTTTTTTTTTTGTCATAATGTCTAATCTGGTCCTTGGGCATTTCACCTACAAAATTCGACACCAGTCTATCAAATCTATGGTCTTTCCAAGCAACAATGGTTAAAAGTCGGGAACTATCACATCATCGTCATCAAAATCCATTCCATCTTCGCTTTCTTCATCAGTAACGGGAAACTAAATAATTTCATTCTCACGAAGATGATAATTCCGTGAAGGCATCCTAGAAAAAGTAATTTTGTATTAGTTATACCATAAATATTTTTTACCTCCGCTTATGATCATATATGATACAAACACATGTCACAAAACTTTCTAGAATACAAATTCACAACGTACTATCAAATATCTTATTTTAGGCACTCAAAATTACGTATGGATTCTGTACGATTTTTTCAGTATGTTACAGAAATGTCATAAGGATGTACAAGGAGTTAATAGGAACTACTGGAATAATACTATACCTAAATCCCAATTTAACAACTCCGTTAGTGAATTTAAAGAGGATTAAATGGAAAGGAAACAAATTCAGTTTGGTAATTTAGTGTCTGTGAGTTGTACATAGAAAAACAATATTTATTTTATTCATACAGTATGAAAAATAGTAAGGTATTTAATATATAAAATCAGAATTGTCCAATTTGTGTTCGCGAAAAGAAATACATTGTTTAAATACAAAAAATAATTATTACCACAAAACGGATTCTACACTAAATGCATATACTGCATGCATATTTTCGCATATTTCTGCAAACTTGCATATATGTAAAAGAAAGTCGTGTTAATTACACTATTTATATCTTACGAACGGCCGAACCAAACGACTTGGTTAAAATTGGTGGGACGGTAGCTTGGAACCAAAAAGTATCATGAAACGTAGTACAAAAAAACGCAACCAACAGCCAAAATTTTAGTCTGGCCGTTTGTTTGTTAAAAATGATATAACAAAACGCAACTGCCACGGAATATCTAAACGCAACTGCCACAGAATAACAAAACGCAACTGCCACGGAATAACAAAACGCAACTGCCACGGAATAACAAAATGCAACTGCCACGGAATAACAAAATGCAACTGCCCCGGAATAACAATACACAACTGACAACTAAACGTAATTTTATCTATAGTTTAGTATGATTGAAAATTTGACATTTAGAAGTTCTGAAATTGACCGGTTTATGTGTTTGTTTCTAGTCGTTTATCTTGCTAATATTATCATTCAAAATTACACGAACAAGACATCGAATTTTTCCTGACAAAGCCAATGTGAAATTGTCAAGGAAACTACAAAGATCAACAACTAAGTAATTTTCGATATGATTACAGCAGTCATTACTGCGTTCGCATTGGGCTAATGAACGTTGTTTGCGAATTTTGTGGCGCATTGTGGCAAAAAAAACCATACCGAGAAGAACCGGTTTCACTTGTAAGCTGTCTTTTCGATTTCTTCTAGCCAAAAATCCTAAATCTTCGCTTTTCCTTCACCAGAAAACTTAGCAAACACAACACCACGCAACCACCACAACTCCAGCCCTGCAGAGGAGCAATTCGTATATCAGGTCCTACTCCAACAATCCCTCCTCGTAAGAAAATTGTCCTTATCCTATCAAATTCTATTCAACGAATCTCCCTGTTCAGTTTTCCAGTAAAAGTATTGTTGTAAGGGCAAAATGCCGAAGGATATTTCAAGACTGCTAATTCCTGGATCAGAAGCTATCCCGAGCTTTATTATTATTAGTCAATATGATAAAATTATAGAATTTATAAAATAAAAAATACACCGTCACTGTTTGCAGACGTTTTTTTTTCTGAATGCCAACCTGTCTTTTCCATTTTTTATCACTGGACTGCAAGCATAACTCATGTCTTCAATAACAAATTATTGAATGAATAAAAATAGCTTTTTATTTGCAAATATCTTTTAATAAACTCCGTGGGCATATTGCCGATTCCACTTGAGAAGCACACACTCAAATATTTTAATCTATATGCAACTGGTTGTCATGCTAATTGGTATTATTAATTGTACTTTAAACATCGAAAATTATTTTGACGACGCAGATGTCGACAGTGTTTTTGTCAGAGATGTATCATTCCTCTAATTAAGTTTTTTTCTTTGTATTTAATAAAAAATATGAACTACTCGAGACTTGAAGATAAGATTCCAACGTCGAAGAACAACAAAATTCATAATACACCAATTAATTCAAGAATCGATAGAGTTTAACAAGTGCATGTTTGTATATTTGGTTGACCTCACTGAAGTCTGTAATAATGTACGATTGAAGAACGTATTGAATATTCTAGAGAAACACAATGTAAATAATAAACATGAAAATATTATTAAAGATACAAGCACCGAAAATATAACAAGAATTAAATTAAATTTATGACCAGGATAAGATAGTTAGACAGGCTTACACTTTTCAATATTAGTATGAAAAGAATCATAGGAAGCATAAACGGGAAAGTTACAAAATGGGAGATCTATGAGTATCATTAAAAGTATTATAGGGATCTTGAAGTACTAGCTACAGTGAATGAAGATGACCCAGAATATGAATGGTAAAAAGCAATAGCTACTAGATGCAATCTAGCTGTCGGCAAGGACATAATATAACAAAGAATGAAACCCAATTATCTTGGAGTAGCAATATAAAATGAAGGGGATTTAATAGAGAAAATAGGAACTCAAAGGTCAGCGGATATTTGTAAGAAAAAGTATGCAGATACAATATGATGAATATACAAAGCAAGATTTGTATCTTCAAAACATGCATACCTATTCTCACGTAAACAACAAATAAATAATAAGGATAACTGCAATGAAAACTCTACGAACAATTAAGGGAGTGAGCATGAGAGATAGAACGAAAAATCAAGATATTAGAGAAGAACTAAGAATCCAGCATGTGGCGAGAGGACGTAAACGAGATGAAGATATCGTGTCGAAAGAATGATAGAAAACAGATGGGCAAAATAGGCAAAACTGTCTCAAAAAGAGCTCAAGAGTAGGCTAAATACTCGAAATTAAAGAGAACAGAGTCCTATTAAGAGAAATGACATTTTTCTGCCGTACTGCATACTTTCAATAAAGTCATAAAATAATCTTGAGCTTCAGAGTCCGTATGAACGCTCTCTATAACTGTGGAAGTGATTGTTTCTAGCTGCTCCCAAACATTATCCATGGGATTGCGATCGAGTTAACGAAAGTGAAAATCACGAGATATCATGTAGAATAAATCAGTCATTGCCATTTTTCCTTACAAAATATTATACTTTCAATTTGAGATACTGTAATAGTCCCAGAGCTGGCAAAAAAATACAGGGTCGCAATTTCAACTTGTAAACTGGCGGCCTCAACTTAGTACATCACCAAGGTCACTCCTTAAGGTCAGCACACGTCAAATATGAAAATGCCAGCCAGTTTTTTCGAACGGAAAAACCTCAGAACATGCGTGTTTGAAACCTTTTGTAAGAACCCTTTGCAAGAAGTTTTGCAGACCGGAAAACCCTCGTAAGAAGTGATCGAAAGTGCCGGAAAACTCATCTGAAAAAACTCACAACGTGCGCGCGCGAAACATTTTGTACCGTGGGGTTTACACCTCAAATAAGAGCGGTGTAATAACGCAAGAAGTTTCGCAGGCCGGAAAACCTCTAAAAAAATTCGGCGTATATTTGAAATGAAAATTTTTCGTATTCTGATTAATGGAAAATTATTTTTTATGTCTCCACTCAAAATATCTGTTTAAGCTAATTATTTTCCACCTACTCGAGCCGCCGCTAAAACTTCTGAGAATAGTTATACTTTATGATAAAGTTGTTCGTTACTTCCTTGTACATCTAACACGTACAATTCTAATTTAAAAATTCGGTAGGAAAATTTATGCTTGCATCTTCATCAATCATCGTGTCAATCTATATGTTAAGTTTTCTCTTATAGTAGTAAGCAGTTGATTCATTTGTCTGTAAGATTTGACCACCATTTTCATTTACTTGTAAGGCACAGTCTTTCTATTCTCTCTTAAAGAAGCAAAAAAATTTTGTGGATATAATATTCTGATTGGTTTAACTTAATTGGTTACTTACTTCTGCTTGTTTAAATATGGATATTCTCTTCAGAAGCGTGCTAAAATAATGAATACACGATTATGATTGCAACAGAAGATATCAAGATTCAGGATTATTGTTGCCAACATGACAAGGAAATTTTTGACATCCAGTTTCAATCACTACTGCACAAATAGGGAAACTATTATATTCGCGTAGTTTTATTTCAATGTATTCCAAAGCTTTTCTATATGATTAAACATAAATAAAATGGTTGCAGTCTTAATAAGGTATTTCCATGAGTCTCACAAGTGATTACTTGTTTAATATCAAGGAATGATAAAATACAGTATCCAAAACAATGACTAAATTTTTCAAAATGTTTGGTAGCTGCCGATTGGACATATCTTAACTAGTACCGTGGTCATAGTGGTTGTTTCCCCTTTGGGCAACAAGTATTTAAGACACAATTATTAGAATCATCAACCCAGTTATATCTAGCTACGTCATTATATAAAACCAGCTAATGTCTAAATAGACTTTATTTTTTATTTATTCTCCATATCCTAATGCTTCGTACATATTGTACAGAAACTAATTATACACTAACACTAAACTATTCACTATTCACTAAACTATGCACTAAGACTTATTACTAAACGCGTATCTAATTCATAGCATACTAATTCATCGTAATACACCGCCCACTTTTTAATATTTCGATGTGTTCACTACAACATTCACTACAATTATTTACTGAGCCTGACTGCTACACTAACGGATTTCTAGATAATTCGGGTTTGGCTGTAAGCAAATGAAAAAGCCTTCTCAGAAATTTTCTCTGTAAAAACAGTTACAATACGATATAACTATCTTATAAAACTGTACCCAACTTAACATTCTATTAACATATAAAACAGAGCCGGCTTCACGGTCTAAGTTCGACGATACGACATGGTACCATTATGACCCTTCAAGCTTTCCATGTTTGATACCACACTCTATTTATACATTTATATTCATGCACTTTGATCTGAATCATGTCCATAGTTGGAACTAAACTATATTACGAATAAATATTATAAGATAAGCTCTGGTGTACCAGTATTGCGAACAGAAATAAATAAAGTGTATTTCTTCTAATTCATAAAAGGTTTTTGGAGAATTCCTGCGTTTTTACATGGACATCAAAACTATTTTCATCTAATTTATTTATACCTATCATCCTTCATTGAACGAAATTTATGTCGACAATTATTACAACAAAACTTTTCCTTAAATATTCTTGTATTTTATTTTGTTCTGAAATTTGAAAATGATAAATGAAAATATTTTAGTCTTGCTCATTCTTTGCAGATCGATTCTTCAACAACACATGCAAACACACACCGGAAAATTGTGCAAATGTCCTCACACCGGCTGTATATTCACCGCCAGAAAAATGAGTGAAATAAATGAACATTGCAAAATACATTCCGACGACAAGAATTTCTCTTGCGACCTTTGCGACTATAAAGGAAAAACAAAATCGCTATTAGCAAAGTAAGTAAAAATTTGTTATGGTCAAAGAACATTCTCAGTGTTGTCATCGTTATTTGAAAATATGTATAAATATTTTCTTGGAGGTCATCTAATTAGTTTTCCCTCACGAGAATAATAACCAGGAATCTATTCTTGCTTTTTAGCTCCGATCAATTCATAGTATTGAATTAAATGAATTAGGGTGGCATACAAGGTGAAAAATCTTGTCATGTCTCGTGGAAAGTTAAGTCTTGTCTCACGTCGCACGCCAGAATCTCGCAGAGATCTCGTAAAAAACTCGCAATGTTTTTATGTTTCATATCTTAATAAAATACACAAATGTAATTGGTTCAAATTTTAATAAACAAAATCATAGTAATCTAGCAAGTTAAATAGAAAAAAAAACAGATACATAAAATACAAAAATCAGAGTTGTTTAGGTGAAAAGTATATTTGACTCACTCATTTAAAAAAATTCCTGGTATTTATGATTTTTAATAAATATTTGACATCATTATATGCGATAAGTCGAGACTTTTGCGTGCAAAAGAGCTTTTTGAAAGTGTCGTATCGCATTGCAATAAAAGTATTATCTCGAGTCTAGTCTCGAAGCGAGACGAAACAAGCAAACGACAATATGGTAAGGAACACTAATTCAACTAGACAACACAATGCTATGTCACCCTTATTATTTGTTGTTACGTCATATGATTTTTATATTAATTGGAAATATAAGTGACATATCCTTTTCGTTAATCTCTCTCAGAAATGTCTTTCTGTTCCTTCTGATTGTTCCAGAGCAATTGGTTTTTCTGTCAGGAAGACATTTTGTCAGTTTATAGCTGTTATAATATTAGTCCATCTAAATGTTTTGTTCTAGATCCAACATTCCCCAAATTCATAATGACTTTTTGTTCATGTTCTTGACTACCAGTATCATCCAAAGCTTTTGAGAAATATACCAGGAATAATGATTATGTATAACCTGCTACCTCATTTATGACGTTTATTTATATGAATATGAATCGTCAATACCACAATATAATATAATACCTGCTCTCCCTTTACATCAAAACTCAGTTTGGAGCAACCTTGATCTCACTGCACTTCATAAGATCATATCTAGTAACCTAATCACCCTTAAATCATGGTGCGATTCTAATCTTCTCTGTCTAAACGTTTCTAAAACCAAAGATTCATTATTTAAAAACACATTGCAGCCTTTTTTTGATTAAATAACACCACCATTGACATCGTTAAATCTGTAAAATTCTTAAGGCTTGTTGCGGACAATTCTTTGAAATAGGGGCTACATAATTCCGTCTCATCTTCTCATCTAAAAAATTTCTCCTGCTCCTCCTGTTTTGTACTGAGATCAGTTTCCAAACAACTGAACTCATCCATCTCCTTAACAGTCTATAATGCCCTTATTGAATCGCATCTCCTATATGACCTTCCCTTCTACGGTACGTGTGGTGCGAATCTTCAAACTACAAAACAGAGCTGTTAGATATTTACTCGGACTAAGCAGTAGGGCTCACTGCAGAGATTTCTTTAAAAGATTGAAAATTATAACTCTTCCTTCCTTATTTATCTTTAAATCCGTTTGCCCAATTCATGAGCATGCCTCTCCAATTTTAGAAAGGTCAATGCAAGGCTATTCACTTAGGAGCTCGCACGTTTAGAATTAGTTAAGGGCTCAATATTTTACAATGCAAAAAATATGCACAATCACTTGCCAATTGGAATCAAATCGATATCATCTTTTCCCACATTCCGCAATAATTTGAGGGCATATTTACTTGAAAGTGCCTTCCACTCTGTAAACGACTTCTATTCTAAAAATTTTGTTACATTGTGGTTTTCTTCTGTATAATGAAATTTTATTTTATTTGTATGTTTTTTTTTTATAGTTTTCACAACCTTTTTTCAACAAATTCATCTCTCTCACTTGTGACGACATAACTCAGTTCAGTGCACGTTCCTTTTCAATCTCACCAGTGAAACTGAACGAGTTTTAACCAAGGTTACTAGAATAATAGAAGGTTTTGACAATAACAAGATGCGCAGTAAACAAGTGACGTGTGAGAACGGCAACAAGTCTCAATAAATTCGTTAGTTAGAAATATATTCGTTTGTATAGCCATATCAGCAAGGGATGACACACATCCTCATAACTCTAACATAATATTATTGAGGTTCTTTTTGACATAAAAATATAAACAAAACAAAAATGTAAACATAGTGACGTAGCTGTTCGTTCGCATGCGCATGTACAAACCTTCTATTATTCTAGTAACCTTGGTTTTAACCATCAATCTGCACAAGCTTGAGACCCTGCGCTTTAGTGAGTTTTCTGAAATCAGATTTGAAGTTATTTGAGGAAATCAAGTTGTTAGATCAAAATAAGCAAGAAAGTACATAATACGAAATTATCGCAAACAGTTATTGATGTATAGAATCTAACAAAAATTATTATTTTATATATATTAACTCACATCTTGCGTTCGTTCTATTCACGGAGCAGTCATTATCTGATTGTGAGTATACGATACTCACATAACTGTGTGTTTCTGTTCACTTGAATGTAAATATCATTATATCGTATTATTGATCAATAAAATTCCAATATGATTGGTCAATATCAGAAATGCCAAGAGTTTCTCTTTCAAAGCATTGAGGAGACAATGCTTATTTATTCGTAGCATAACAGTACATTATGAATATATAAAAAAAATGTGTAAATCCTTTTCTCAGTTAACGTTTCCCTCGTAGTTGAATATCCATGATGACATTCCACGTTCAATTCTTCTCAGTCATCAAAATTAAAATTTGGTTTAGAAGTTATATGATTAGATTATGTAAAATGAAAATATAATTTCCAGGCACATGAAAATTCACAGAGAGATCAGAAAGTTTCAATGCAAACATTGTTCGTTCACTACAAGGAATACTCAGCATCTCCGAAGACACATCAGAATACATACCGGGGCTAAACCGTTCAGTTGTCCTCATTGCGACTATAAATGTAGCAATTTAGTAAGTAATGTTTATAATGCTAATACTATCCCGTTATAATAACCTCGGTGGAAGGAATATTCTATTGGAAAACATTCAATGAAAAACATCGTTTTAGACCGAGCATACTTTCCTTTAGGAAAATGCCGCTTGTGGTCAAATGAATTACTTGAGAACTTCACCTATATCCAGAAGATTTATTAACCAAATTTATACATCAGGATAATTGTATTAGAAATCATCAGTTCAACACTCAATATTTGCTCATGTGAACTCAGCAGGATATTAGGTTGCTATTATAAAATAAAAAAAACCTAACCTAACATAACCAACAAATATTCAGAACTATAAGGATCATTACGATTTTTCAAGCATTGTGTTCTTTGTTCCCGCTATACTTAGTTTTTCCAAGTCGTTTAACATATGTATATACAAGGCTAAAATTCTATTGAGAATTGTAAACGCTCAAATTGAGCTCTGTATTTTTTGTGGGTGGTCAGCCCACATTTCACCCTATTTAATCATAGCTTATCACATAATTTTGCGGTCTCGACTATTGTTCTCCATTTTTCTCTGTCCTGTATCTGTTTGTTCCATCTTTTTCATATCTTGCACAATCTGATCTTTCCATCTATTTTTGGTCTACCAGACAATCTTTTCTCGCTCGGTCTCCATTCTGTGATTTTCCTTGTACCCTGCCGTTTATCCATTCTTCCATTGTATTCTTTTTACTGTAATTGTATTTACTGTATCCTCACATTCTAATATATTCTTAATTTCATAGTTCATAAGTCGTCAATATCCATTATTTCCAACTTTTACTAGTCGATGAATTTTCCTAATTATTCTCTTGTCATATATCCTTAATTGTTCTTTGTCTATATTTGTTGGTCTCATTGTTTCAGCGGCGTATGTAACTACTGGTTTTATCGCAGTCTTGTAGACTCTTATTTTGGTTGCTCTGCTAATTCTTTTGCTCTTTGTTTGTTTGTCTTTGTTCCGAAGTACTTAAGGATTAGGTCATTTATATTCACTGTTTCTTGTTTGCGAAATTCCTTCTTTCTTTCAATTTCTATATATTTTGTTTTTTTCTGATTTATTTTCAATCCTCTTTTTCCTGTCTCTCTTACAATTTTCTCTAACGTGTTCTCTAGACTCTTTCGGTCTCTTGCTAATAGATCATCAGCATATGCTATTACTTGTAATTTTGATTTATTAATGATACTTCCATCGAAATTACTTCAGCTGTAATGTTAAACAATACCGTCATTACAATACATTTATTTCAAATTCCTCAGATGGTCAGTTTTTTGTTATTATCCTTGCCCTCGAATTTAGCATAGTCATTTTCACCAATCGTATCAACTTTTGGGGTACTTGTAATTTTTTCATGTCCTTTATAACCGTCCTCTTTTTCAGACTGTCGAATGCTCTTTTGAAGTAGATAAATAGCATTTGCATATTAATGTTGTGCTTATAGCTTTTTTCGATCACTTGTTTTATAGTATGTATGGCATCTACTGTTGATTTTCCTTGCCTAAAACCTTTTTGATATTCCCCTATTTAGTCTATCATTTATTAATGTTGTTAGTATTTTGTATACGATATTAAGGAAACTAATACCTCTATAATTGCTACATAATGTTGGGATTTCCTCCCTTCAGTATTGGTATAATCAATCTAGTAGACCACTCTCTTGGCATTGCTTCTGTTTCCCACAATCTTTCTATGATCTTGAATATTTTGTACCTGAGGTTATCTACCCCATATTTTATTAGCTCATTCACTTTTTCGTCAAGTCCTCCTGTTTTATTGTATTTCAGTTTGTTTATTATGCCATTACATTCCGCTTCAGTCGGTTTTTCTAACATATAAAAATTCAATTTCGGGATTTTTGTGAGTATATTATTATATGAAAATATAAACTATTCTGTACCGATTTGGTGAAAACTGTAGTCCCTTTTCCGTACCTTTGGGCTGAAATGAAACAATCTTCAGGTTTTAATTTGGCCGAATTTATATTCCCACATATATATGCCGTACCCGTAAAAATAAAAAATCCAAGAAACAAAAATCTTGTAAAGCTTAGAACAATAAGCAATAATAACTAATTACGTTTACAGGAAAATTTGAGGAAGCACGTTCTTTCCACCAACAAACACATCGGGAAATTTTTGTACGAATGTAAATTTTGTACCGAAGGCTCAATACATTTTCAAAGTAACTTCGCAAAAGATTTCAAAGTCCATTTGGTTACGGAGCACGCGCAAATGTTTGACAATAGTAACGAAGCTACTTCCTACATTGCCGGTATTTACGACGTCCATGATGATATCGTTCAAGTTTTCATCGAGACTGCTCCAGAACAAAAGTACGTACTAAATTCTTACACTAGCACTTATATCACTAAAAAACATTCCACTTCAATATTTAACAGTAATCAATAGATTTCAATGAAATGGTGTGGTTAAAATCTAATGACAACTGACAATTATCGAAGTGGACTATTTTCTGATTCCCATCCTGTGTAAACAATTTTTGGTAAAGGAGAATTCTTAAAAGTCTGTTTCTTCTAGTACAGAAGCTTGTAAAATGGTTTAACTAGAAAGTTAAATGAGTGGAACCAACACAAACACGAAATAAGTCAAAAAACTAAAATTAGGAGTTTCTTTTCAATACCAAGATCGTCTTGTTTTGATTCTAAATTAGATCATCACTTATGCTTATTACCGAGATTGAAATGGGATTTACTAGAGTTGTCTGAAAATTGTCCTACTTAACAAAGTCACAAAAAAATCATAATCATTTCTATTTTTTACTCTATACACATTTTCCAGCCAAGCTCTAACCTTTGTAACTCTTTCAAATGTCTAATCTTAATTTAACGGTCGTCCAGTACCATTTTGTGTAATGTTCTTTAATGTACCTCCAAATTATTGAGAATGAATTCCCCAAGAATGTTCATCCAAGTTCACTTATTCTTATCCATTCCTCTGTTTTCTTCTTCACTATTTCTCAATGTGGTATCTGCAGTTATAATGAAAGTGGCAGAATGTTCGTTTTTAGAGATTTATTCTTTCACAAATACACGTATCGGTCAAAAGCTGCACTAGGCTAATCCACTGATCGGATTAGTCTTTAGTATAAACTAAAGGTGATATCAGACGGTTCACTATTCGGTTCATTCGGATGAATGATCACTCAAATGAATGTTCTCTTTTGTTTCATTCCACGCTCACAAGACATATACAAAATGACAACCAAATGAACTTTATTCGCTCATTTCCTCGAATATGTCGTCAAATGAACTCGTTCACTCACACGATTCAATTGATGCCTCGACGTTTCATTATTAATGAAATATACTGAATGAAACACAGAAATGAATAAAAAGTGAGCCATCTGACACCACCTAAATAGAGCTGTAGAAATGACCAGAACATTGTGTTTATCATCTACCATGAACTTGTACTCTGAATAAATCGTCGTTCGTCGTTATTTTTTACAGTAACATATAAACAACCCCACGTTGGTCAGGAACTAACCTAACCAGTCGGTAACAGCGCACACCAACGAGTTCGTGAAATTTCACTGGAGAAGCCCATGCCTCACAAAGGTTTTGGCTCGATACTTTTTACACAAATCTCGTAAATGCTGCTGTGTAAATGAATTGATCCTATTTTTCCATCACACCTCGTACCTAGATATCATGTTTTAATTCTAATACATTACAACAAAGCGATAATCTAAATCTCTCTAATTTCTTATTTTCTATACCTTTTTACATGTGTTTGCTGCTGATATTTGACGTTTTTTTTACTATAATAATCAGTAAAATTACTTAATTCCAATTTTCATCAATTTTTACATGTCTGATTCTAATTTATGAGTACAATCTTTTTTTCCACAGAAATATTCAAGAATTGCCATCTGCAGAAGACAGAGATGAAGAACTTTCAAAACTCAACACTGATGACGATCCAGTAGTTTGTCAACCAGAGGCAGATGTTCCATCTACTTCAGGAAAAGATCATTTGATGCAAAGATTAATAATCCCCAAGTACGATTGTGATACTGTAGAAAATCTCCCTGATTCTTGGAGCTTAGTAGGAAAATATGACGTCGAAGAAGCTTCTGGAACTCTCATTCCTTTCGAAAGTGACAGTGAAAGTTTATTTCAAGAGCATTTCCAATGAATTTTTGATTAATTTTATCCACGTTCGAATTAATAATATTGTATATTACAGTTCACAAAACTTTGAGTTCGATCCTGTTTATATTAATTTTCAGTTCACTCCACCCCTGTACATACATCTTACATCCTATTGATGAACAAAACCCCGGGGGTCCATGCTGAAGAACTCCGAGGCATAAATAACTAAACCACTCAGCTTGAGGCTGCTTGAGTTATTTCTTCTTATTCGTCGATTGTTATTCATTATTCTCTTGTTCTGTCAATCAAATTGCCAGTCGCTTTACCAACCTTCTACGATACCCACTAATGTGATTTCTTGTTTTTAACAAAATGGCCGTCTCGATATTTCTGATTCGTGTAAACCGTTCAATATATACGTACATACTCTCCAATTATTATTATAATGATACAATCAGTCATTGGACAAAAAAAATGAATAATTTGACAGAAGGATCATTAAAAAAATATTTTTTGTCAAAAATATATAATTACAGTATATTCTAATGTCAATGTGAAAAGAGATATTTTTAATCCCATTGCTGGCAAATGCCCCACAGTATCAGGCGTTTGTCTAAAAATTTTAAAATAAACGTACAATGTTCAATGTGTTGTTCAATTTGAGTTGTTCTTTCTTCCATTTCATTTTCTCGACCTTTCCATCTGAGGCGAATATAATGCGGTTGTCCTGGTTTTCCTCATTCTCAGCTTCTCATAAATTTCCTTAAATACATGACTCTAGAATTTTTTTCTTGATCGTTGTGGACTTCCACAAACACCATATCGACTGATAGATTCTTTCACCAATACAGTTGTGGCCTCCTGTCTCGGGATCGTGTAAATTTCCTCTCTGTAAAATAATCTGTTGTGACTAGAATGTATTGTGAATATAATAAGGTTCCCGAGGAGCTGCGGATGCTAGGAACGGGATTTGGCGAGGATGGCTCCCTTTCTATCTGTTGCCGGCCCTGGCGAAGTCTCATAACGTTCATTCTTGTCTTAGTAGTCATGAAAGATGAAACTCCAATTTGATTCTCACTCTAAATTCAAATTACGCCCAGTGCGTAAACGTGCAAAAAACGTTCCTCCGTTGGACATTCATTCCCAACTGTGTTAGGTATATGGGAAAGAGGGTATGAGTTTGCAGCATATGCACTAATGGTGCCGAAAATTCCAAGACGAACGTACAGATCTGGATGGAATACTGTCTTACACCCCCCTTACAGCCCAGACTTAGTCACAAGTCATTGCCTTCTCTTCCCTCTATTAAAGAAACACTTTGGAATGACCATTTCGCAACCGACGAAGAGATGAAAGAAGAGATTTTAAGCTATCTTCACGGCATGGCGGTAGACAACTACGACATAAAGGGAAACCTGGTATTTACCACTACTTTCTGCCATCGGAATTGATACAGCGGTAACTCAAGCAATCGAAAGGGATTCCAACATTATACTGTTTCCTGAGAACCTTTCTCTTGCGATGTAGTCCATTACTTGTAGCACAAGTCAGACATTTCTCATATCAGTCCTTCACATCGTCGGAACTCTTCATCCAATAAAACCTCCCACGAATTCGCTGGAGCGTTTTCTTCATTCCCTGATGGAATGTCATGGAACTTTTTTAGTACCTCAGCTACTGCTGTTCTCGGAATGACTAGCTGTCTTCTCTTCTCGGAACCATTATCGTTTTCAGGGATTCTTTTTAACTGGGTCTCTTTTAAGACTAGGAAGTCCTACTAGGGAGCCCAATATGCCTTGAGTGCCGGTAAAAATCATGACACTTCTTGCCTTATAGATCGCCGATTTTTTTCTTTTCACTGCCGAATCATCTTTACGTGAATATCATTCTCCCGATCTTCTCTGATTCTGGTGGGTAACAATTTCTCGTTGACTATTGCAGTTTTTGAAGCCACAACTTCCTTAGATTATGACTTTGTGTAGTGGGAATAGTCTGCTCGATACAGTCGTCTAGACAGTGACTCGATAGTCATTCAATTGATGTAGCGATCAGGAATTCTTGAACTGCAACAACCACTTGAATGCTGAATGATCCGACAGGATTAATAACTTCATTCCATAGAAATACTTCAGACTTCACTACCGCCCAAAGTAGACTTCTAGTGACGCAGAAGTTTCGTTCGGGTTGTGAGAGAATTTTGATAAAGTATTTCAGAACCATTTTTTATGGATTTGTGAGATCAGTCCTCAATGAAGTATGATATCGGTTACTCGACACAGTACACAGGGTGAATCTAAAAATATCCAACTTCCGTGTCGACTACATGTTGGTTAGTAGTAGTTTGACATGAAACTAATTGTGAACCGACCTTGAGTTGTTGATGGTGAACGTTTAAAAGAAACAAATCGCTCATTTTCTACGTATAGCTTGATATTGTCCACGTAAAGAAAATGGGAGATGGTACAGTTGATGTTGATATTGTTGAAATAAATCTAAAAATAGTTGGGTGTACTTTATAAACTGCAAGACCTCCACAATCCAGAAATGATCAAACGCCTTCTTGTAATCCACGAAAAGTGTGTATATTCCGATGTTTGTCGAAGTGTCAAGTTATTTTTAACACCCTTGGTGATCTCTTCTGGACCATTTCTGTTACGTCGCTAAGATGTTATTTTCCACTCCGTCCTATAAATTCTGTTAATGATACAAGGTTTGGTTGATATTAAAAATGATATTCTGTCGCTTCTTTTTTGTGTACAAGATGTATCTTGATGAACACTTGGATGTCGCTTTCATCTTTTGCTAAAGTAAATCTATATACTCCCACAAATTTCGTTGATGCTCTGGATATCGTGTGTGAGTACCTATTCAGAGTTTTGCCATTGGTCACCGATGTGAGTATGTCAAATATGACATTGCCACCTTGAAGTTTGACATTTTTAATGATGAACGTAATCCAAACGTGTTGTCATACCAATGCTATTTGAGTTGTTTACAGATAATTGAAACATTTTGACCAAAAAATGGAATTAAATCACTAACATTTTTCAAGATTTTCGACGTGGATTAAACCAATAGCAGTGTCAATCCAATCTCTTCGACTTTTGCTGATATAGCACCATTTCTATCCACCGTCTTTGAACTGCTATTGCAAGATCGTCATGTGATATACCGTGAGATTAACGCATAACTGGGGATTAGTTCCACACACATACCTTCATTGACATTTGGGAGTCAAAAAGATTTGTTTGCGTTGGATACCGCATAATTTGACAAATGCTGAAAAAATCAATCGCGGTGCTTCCTTCTTCAGTTCAAACAAAAACGTTTTTTGAACAGTGAAATCATCGAATCGATGGATCATCCGTCGTAAAGACCTTGTTTGTGCACCCAATTATTTTTTTTTATTCCCGCAGATCAAAAATAAATTACGTGGTCGACGTTTTTCTACACCTGAAGAAGCGATTTATGCGTTTTGCAAGTACCTCATTCGGAATGGAAAAAACGCTTCGACAATTAGTTCAAACGGATATAAAAGTGTATTGATCTTAATAGAGAATAGTTTGAAAAATAATTAAGCAAAATCCCTCTTATTATTCCTCATAAGTATACACAAAAATAAATGTTACATTAGTGATGAAATTAATTGAGTTAAATGTATTTTCTAAATTAGACATCCAAGAACCTGTTTTCAATGAACGATAATTGTTAGTATACAATTATTAACAATTTTTCGAAAATATATATGGAAATCTTTTTTTTGTTTGTCTTTACATTGACATTAGATAAATCAAAACTTTGAAGAATTGGAAAATTACATATTTTTCTTTTAAAGCATTCGAGGTAAACAATTAGAGGAAGTGACCCCATGCATCTTCTGGTAGTATATGTAAGTACCTCCGACGTGAATGAAAGATATATAACACACAGATAAATCTTTCATATAGTAGGTATACACACAACAAAACGGAAGATTCATCTCACCTTGATGTAGGGGACTAAATTTCGTCTTTCTATCTCCTTTGCACTTTTGTTTAGACGACCACGTACACGACAAATGTTCAGATTTACTGGAAATCCGTTTATTTTGAGGTAGAAACACTTTTCTTTTTAATTTAGTCTAACTCAGAAGTATAACAATAAAATAAGGAAAATATAAGATTAACAAAACGAGGGGTGTTAGATTCGTATGATGTCGGATCCTGTAGTTTACTCAAGATTTGAGTTCATTTTCAAAATATTCGGAATTTCAAATATATCAAAGTACAAAAGACAATCTAATATAGAAGTTGAATTTTTTGCACAAAGAGTGTTTTAAATAACCTTTAAAAGATTCTAAAATATCTGCACTGGTATTTAATCAAATTTTAAAATCGGAAGTATCTTTACCACTCTCTATTTCACTCACACCTAGTCCAAATCCTCCTCTCCCAGAATGATTCCTCAAAGATCTCGTTTCATGATGTAGTCAATCTTTTCTGCTGCTTCCTCTCCTTTCTACCTTCATGATTTTAGTGGAAATGTCTGGCTATCCTCTTCTTCAGAATAGTGGCATGCACTTTACTCTATTAAGGGGCAATTTCTTAGCCGACCTTAAAGAGTGGATCCACTCACTAAACCTTTCCCCATTCTAAAATCCTTCCGATCCTCATATTTAGAGGATATCTAATAGATGGTCCTTGTAAGGCAACTACTTACCTCAAAAAGTTCTATATGCTGATATAGGAATGAATCGGTTCGTCTAATACTTGCAGATAATAATTAAAATTGAATAAATAAACAGGTATGTTCAAAACTAAGAGAGCCCAAATTCTAATCTCATAAGACTTTTATATCCGGGTTTCTTTTTCACTGAATATATTTTTGTCCCTCCGAAAACAGTAAAAAACTTGTTATTTTCAAATTTAGAACCATATCCATTGAGGACTATGACCTTAGCCTTTTCATGGTCAGGTCTATTTCCATCCAGTGCTAGATACATATTTAATTATAGATCGTGTTAAAAAATAAAGTAAACCTCGTTTGTGTAACTGGCTCTTCGTATTCGGCTTTCCATGTCTATGTTTAATCACGGAACGACAGTCAGGTTTCCAAAGACCAATAGTTAAAATCTTTCAAAATCATTTAACTGCCGAGAATTTGCATTTCTAGGCACTCTATGTAAGATTAACACTGGAAAAGTAACGTTTGAAACCACCCACACCAATAAATTCTACATTCTGATTAAGTTGGTTCTCGTCCAGTAATTTTAATAGAAAATTAGAATTGCATCTTCTAATAAGACTTCCATATCCGGGTTACTGCACAGTGAGTATATTTTTTCCTTCGGAAAACAGTCAAAATCAGATTTAAACATCTTTGAATATAGAACTACAGACATTAAATATCCAAAAGAAATTAATTTTTTAGACGACGCCATCTGAAAGTTGTTCGTTCTGTATTCATTTAAATACCGAAATCTGTGTTTTGAGTTTTCCATGTAATGAAAGTGACAATTCCGTACTGCAATGCACTTGCGGGACGCTCTGGAGTAGACAAATTTAACTTCCTCAAATGTGAATCTAGCCACTTCAATGTTGACAGTTGACAGTTTAACTTCGATGATTTTGCATAACCTTAAATTTTTAATTTTCTGAAATTATTTGGCCGCTTTTTGGGACAGTTACAGAATTGTGCTAATGGAGTATCTTCAAAAAGATATTACAAAAAAGCGACTGCATTCGAAGGAAAAGAAAATGCGTTTCAATCAGGAATTAGGGATCGCAAGGTTAAAATTCAAGAATTGCACGTCGAATTGGTTGACCACCCACCATATTTACCAAATCCGGCCACTAACAAGTCTTTCCTGTTTCCTAACTTTGACATTTAATTGCAGGAGAGATATTCTCAACAAATGAGGATTTCATCGCATGAGTAAACATCTGATTTGAGACGGCAACTATTATCGGAAAAAATAAAAATGATTTTGGAATGAAATGTCTTATTTATTACTTAGATTTGAAACTTTTCAGACATCCCTCGTACAATTCGGAATAAGATGGAATATCTAATAAAATCCTTCCTACTAGTCGTACTTTTTATCAATAATATGCGTTTATAGTTCATTCAAAGTTTCCCACGCCACTGCTCCCTATTTCCAATAGTACTAACTACGAGTAATAGGGAAAAAATCAATCAGCCCCTTCGAAATCGAAAAAGGGGGTGGTTGGTGATCGGCAGCTATATCAATGTGTAGTATTGTAACAGCCACATTGTATTTATGAGTGGTGATTACAGGTTGCTTACATGATTTACGAAGACGAAGGGCCGCCATCTTGCCCGTTCCTCTATATACCCGCCACGGCGAACCATGATATACGACCTTGCGGCACGCCAACTGACAAATCCTAATCACTAATCAAACCCTGATGCCTCCTCTCTCTCTTTCTCTCTTCCTTCTCTCATTTAATGGCTCTTCGCGAGATTTATTGGATATTACAAGACAATAATTAATGTGGACGCTATAAGTGGCAAGTGTTAACGCAAGAAATCGAAAAGGGTTATTTCGAAGGAAAATAGCCCTTAGCGTCAATTATTGATCACAATTATATATTGATACATCATTAAAATTGATGTATCTACGTCATAAACGACGTATTTCTTTTTAAACTTCATTCTAATAATACCGTTTCAATATCCAATACTTACTATAGTTTGTTGACAACATTTTATTGTAGTGTTGTTAAATATAAAATTTTTACAATATAAAAAAGATACCGGTACAAGGTATGATGAAAAATATGGCAAATGAGTATTTTTGAATAAAATTATCAGGGGTAAAACTATTATTTGATGTTCTTTACTCTGGTGCTATGCAGGGTAGAGAGGAGGAGAACAATTTATGTATATAAAAAGTATTCTTCGGAATGTGTTAAGTAATGGTGGCGCCACATTAGCTTCAGGGTAAATTTTAAAGGTCCAAATATTATAGTGAGAAAATACGGAGTAAAATCGTTGTCTCATAATAATTTTTTCATGTTATATTTTTTAATTCGCCATTAAGAAATGTTTTTGAACTGTTATTTATCGTATACAGCTGGATACTGTTCAA
This sequence comes from Diorhabda carinulata, assembly GCF_026250575.1. Taxonomy (NCBI): domain Eukaryota; kingdom Metazoa; phylum Arthropoda; class Insecta; order Coleoptera; family Chrysomelidae; genus Diorhabda; species Diorhabda carinulata. The sequence goes on from NC_079472.1 coordinate 19,568,707, forward strand.
ATTCACTCCTATAAGAGATACAACTCCTTCTCTCTACCTTCCATATTTAATGCAACGCTCTTTACATTTGATACTTCTTGAAGCTCTTCACATTTGACACTTAACGTTCATTACTTTTGACGTTTAATGCTCTTTACATTTGACACTCCGACTTTCTTCACATTTGACGTTTCATGCTCTATATTTCACACTCCGACATTCTTCAATTTGACGTTTAAATCTTACTATATTTAACACTTTACATTTGACGTTTAATGCTCACTACATTTGACATTTGACTTTCTTTACATTTGACATTTAACGCTACTCTACATTTAACACTTGAAGTTCTTTACATTTGACGTTTAACGCTCTTCACATTTGACACTCCGACGATCTTTACATTTGACGTTTAATGCTCTTTACATTCCGACGTTATTCACATTTAGCATACTTCGATTCTTCTACATTCATCTACAATAGCGCCATTCTGAAATGTTTTTTGAACTATTATTTATCGTATACGAGTAGAGCCAGACACATTTTTCAAATTTATTCCTATAAAAAATACAACTCCTTCTCTCTACCTCTCATATTTAATGCAACGCTCTTTACATTTAACACTTAACGTTCTCTACATTTGACATTCCGACGTTCTTCACATTTGACGTTTAATGCAAACTACATTTGATACTTGACGTTCTCTACATTTCAAGCTCTCTACATTTTACACTTGACGTTCTTTACATTTGACAATTTTTTCTTCATCAAATATGAGTTTCAAAAATAAAGGATCAAAATTCGTTATATGTAATGAAGTTCCATTCGTTATTTTCATAATATAAAATTTTCAAATCTGAAAGCTCAAGCTAATTTTTTCAATTTTTTGCGAATCCGTCTCTGATATGTACCGTGCAAATCCGCATCGACAATAAGTACTAGCAGTACCAATCGCATCCATCAAATAGCTTAGTGAATCAGACGTCGACGTGGGAATGTAAAATGCGTGGTACATTTTATTCGGTGCCCACCTCAGCCCAATTACAAGTGCGACATTAACCAATGCCATCCTAAATAACCAAGAGCGGATACTCTACCACTCCTTGACATATTTAGTGAGAAGTAATGCTCTTCATTGCCAAGTTATGTTTGTATCCCTTTAACATTTTGAAAGCCTCTAGTCAGTAAACTTTCTCTTTAAAGAAATCACAATTAGTTCGATAAAGTTTATTGAAAACAAAATTGTAAACACACAAATTAACTTATGAGTGAAAAATTTTATACAAACATTATTTTAAAGTCATAATCATCCAACTGGATATACACTACCAGTCGAAAATTTTTGTCCACCCCATAATCCATTCAATAAATTTCAAAATAATACACTTTAACAAATTTCTTTGTCTTACAAATCAAAATTAATAGTGTGCGTCGTTTGTTTACTTTGTCAGTTGAAGCTCTTCACATTTCACACATAAAGTTCTTTACATTTGACGCTTTATGCTCTACATTGCACACTCCGAATTTCTTCAAATTTGACGTTTAATGCTCACTTCATTTGACATTTGACTTTCTTTACATTTGACATTTAACGCTACTCTACATTTGACACTAGAGTTCTTTACATTTGACGTTTAATGCTCTTTACATTTGACACTCCGACGTTTTTTACATTTGACGTTACATGCTCTACATTTGACACTCCGATGTTCTTCAAATTTGACGTTTAATGCTCACTACATCATTTATTTACTTTATACATGCGCATGTTTATATTTTGTCAGTGAATGCAACAAGTTAAAACTACCAGCAGCAGTTAAAAGTACCAGCTGATTTGCTTATTATTCTTCAACTGTGAATTATTTCTTAGGTGTTTATGATTGTATCTTAGTCCCGGTTAGAACTAGTAAAACCAAGGATCTAAAGTAAATGTATTTAAGTGATTTTTTTTATTTGATGGGAATAAGCTTTAAGCCATGTCAACATGACCTCCTATTCCTGCAATAATTAATTTTGAAGAAAAAAAGTTTTTAGTTGTAAAATTGAATTTTGCAATAAGTAATTAAGTTATCGTATACAAAACTTCAATTGAATATAATGAATAATATTTGATTGCAAGAAATAAAGAAAACTAAAGTTTAGGCGTTGTTGCGTTCTTTCCGACATAGATAGTTGGAAAAGTTTAATCAATCACCTTTCAAATTTGACTGGACTATAATTCTGTACTTGTAAGTTGAGCCAAACTGATAATAACCATGATTCCTTTCCATCCGAAGCTTAGTTATTTAAATTTTGTAAGGACGAAGTTGGTTCTGTGGACCATTCTGTTATTTTTTATATTCTGAAGTGCGACTTTATTTTGTACAATCTACCAACCGCTGAAGATAAATGTATTGTATTCATCAGTAAACGTGATCGACACCTCAAGATCTGCTAGGGGGATCTGCCTTTGTGTACTTTTACATTTGAATGGATATTGAGAGAAGCTGGTCTCTTTGGAAGGGCGGCAGTGAAGAAACCTCTTTGAAGACGTTAAAATAAAATTAAGACGTTGCAGGAGACTGAAGAACAAAAAAATTTAACGTAAGAAGAGTGAGAAGGAAGAACATGTTAAATCCATGTGTTATCCAGAGTGATAGCTTGGGGATGTTTTGGAAAAAGAGCGACTGAAGACCTAGTAAAAATTAAAGGGATTTTGAAGACAAGCTATAAAAAATTATTAAAGGAAAATGTATTACATTCTGGCCAACGCCTGATTTATCTCCCAGCGTGACAACGATCCCAAGCATTTCTCGAAGCCGTGCAAAATCGTTTAAAAGAATTGGGAAGGAATAATGTACTAATAGTAATTATTTGGCTGTCACAGTCGCCCGACCTCAACTCGATTGAGTTGTTGCGGGACAAATTTGACAGGAAAGTGAGAAAGCAGTGTCCTACTCAATTATTATTACTATATTCTTATGTATAAATAACAAAATCGATAGTGTTGTTTTTAGTTGTTGTGTTTCACGCAAACTTTAGGGTGGGCAAGAACTTTTGACCTTTTATAAATTAAATAATCAAATAATTCAATAATCCATTTCATTTAAAAACATATAAATTGAAAATTAATGAAATAAAAAGCTCAAAATAAATTGAAAACACGTCATGTACATAAACCTATAATGGCCATCATCGTGTTTAATAAAACTTTAGTATTTTCGGTTGCCATTGTTATCTCATTTTATTACATAATATTTTCTATGGAAAAATTTTAATGGTCTCTTTGACCCAATAAATCTCTCCTTGCTACATTCTGGCATGTCAAAACTTTGATATACGGGCCATCAAAGAGGGTGGTTGTGACATAAGCGTCCAACATTCTTTTTAGTCGCGGTTGTTCTAAATTTAAGACCGAACCTTTAGGGGTTTGACCCAACCCGACAGCCGTTAATATATACTTCATTAACATTAATTGATGCCACCACCACAACAATAATTCATTTGAATTAGTTTTATTTATTAATATAGAAGTTTATCAGAAGATTAGACAAAAAAAGGCATGAGAATGAATTTGAAACATTTTAAGAACCCAAAAATTTACAAAATCTTTTCATAAAAAAAGTCGTACAAAAATGTTTACTAAACTAAAACGTACTAGAAAATGGGTACTGTTTAAAAACTTTATTTCATTTATTACAATAAAGATATTAATAATAAATAAATAATAAACCCAGGAGAAACTCATACAAATTCATTTATTACACAAAAGCGTACAAACATACAAAGACTATTTTATTCATCAACATAAAACTTTAAACGATTAGAAAAAGTCAGCATGAGAATGATTTTAAAATATTTCAAAAACCCACGAATCTTCAAAATCTAGTAGAGAGTCATACAAAATTTTTCACTATATTAACAAAATAGATTATCAGGATTCAATATTACGGTGTATAATCAGCCATAGAACGATTTATAAATTTTTAGTAAAACTGGTCAAAGTATATTTTCACAGCTTATTCTTATATATGGTTTCGTAATATATCTACAAGTTATCTCATCTAAATTTATTTTTCAATAATATACAAGCAAAAAGTCAGAAATATATTGGCTAACTTGAACAATAAAATTGGGTTTGGTTGTGTAGCCACTTTGAATCTTATCAGCTGATGATCGTCAACATGTCAAACTTTATGGTTACCTTCTTATCTACGAATATTAGTATCTGGTAATTGTTTACTTTTTATTGCATTTATTCTTTATATTAATATATATTGTATGACTAATCCACAAATTATATCAATTCGCAATTACTATCACTTTTATTAATTTAGCGATGAATTTAAACAACGTATGGTTAGTTTTTAAACAAAATATTTTGAGCTAGTGATTGATAAAAACGCTATTCTTTGTACTTATGAAGTCAAATAAACCATGTTTATAAAACCGCAAGAAGTGCTCATTGCTAACGCGTTTTGGTAAGTATTTAAAAAAAAAGTTTAACGCAATTTCCACAATGTTTCCAATTTACACGTTGTAGGGAAACTGAAAGAAATTCTTTATACTTCATTTTACAACATAGAAAAGGTCATGGCAACTTTAAAGGTTTATCTTCACTTCTTGTGGGAACAATGGACAGTATTTTTGATACCAAACCTGCTCCATATCGGATTCTACATCAAACGCCATCCTCAGAAGTATATCAGTGTAAGTATTAGAAATATAATACCATATTATTAATGGAATGTAATTTAAGATTAATAATTTGTACAAGCTCATTTTGGATTCTAATATGTTTTATAATAATTAATCTATTAAATATTTTAAATTCTATTTAGTAGTAGCTTGTGCAATGACTAAGCAGGAGATTATAGATGACTGGGAATGGCTTTTCACTCATGTATCAGAAACTTTACATTCTTTCGACAATGAAGAAGATATAACTGACTTTGTAATTTGTAAAATTGAGTCGGTTATTGCAACAAGACAAAATTGCGAGATTGAAGGTATGAATTTATTATTTAAAATTTCTTCTAACTCTAAATAATGAATGCAGATATGTGGTATAGGATAGGAAAAAAAATCAATTATTTTTGGAAAGTGACATGGAAAATGGGTTTACTTGACGCCTTAAAAAAATTCAACCCAAATATGAGCTCATAATTTTAATAGCAACACTTTTTTATTTTTTTCTCAGTCTGATATAAAAAAAATTCACACCTTATCATTAATTGATTGTACAGAAAAATGTCATTTAGAAATTTTACAGGAAATTGATTACTCTAGAAAAAAGATACTTATATTTTTTCTGTAAACCTCACCATTTGAATTATATTGAAGATTTAAGTTTGATTATTTTAAAACAAACTTTTTGACTTTTATGGAAATATAAATTTTATATTAACTACTCTAAAAAATGATTTGTTTTGGTGATAAAATTATTCATCAAAAAGATATTCATTATCAAACTTTCATATGTACTGATTTCAAAAGTTTTTGATTAAATAATCGAAACATCTTAATTCAATTTATAAGTTTTGGGAAAATTTACACAAATTTTAGTTTTTATCAACTGAGAAATTTCAAAAGATTTATTTTCTTATGTGTAAGTAACTTTGTCTACACTTAACAATAAATTGTACACTATTTATCACTTAGTTATTTATTAATAAAAAAGCAAAGTTTTCATTATAAATATATGATGTTCCAGTTTTAGAGAAAAAAAATATTACAAAAAAGTTTTTTATTTCAATTTTCAACTGAGTTATTAATGTTTAAACTATTTTTGTTACAAGTCATTTTTTCAGTGTTCTTGCAACTTGCAATAAAAATTGAAATTGTGCAAAAAACTCTTTATTTTCATTATAATTGTCATCAGTAGATCATAAATTAGAATTTTTGTCAAGAAAATTATAAGGCAGAGCCAACAGCTCAAAAATATTCAATAACTTCTTAGAGTTTATGAAAATTTAATTGAATACTGCCAAATGAATCCTTTGGTTTCCTTACCTACGTGTATTATTGGTATTTAAGGGATGAACTCACCATTTTATCGTTTTTTTAAAATAACATTCTATTAAACATAAAGAAGAATATTGTCGAAGCCTTTAAGACTTGTGGAGGTACTGATTCTAAAGCAAGAATTATAATTGATTCCTTCAAAAATTTGTGTTGCACATTTTATAATAGTCATGAATCATCGAGTTATAAAATTCATAAAAAAAATGAAATTTGTCTTAAAATAATCAAACTTAAATCTTCAATATCATTCAAACGGTGAGGTTTACAAGAAAAATATATCATAACTTTTCTGTAGAGCATTAAATTTTCTACAAAATTCTTCAAGAACATTTTTTGGTACAATCAATTATTAATGAGGTATGAACTTTTTTTCTATTGGACTGAGAAAAAACTGAAAAAAAAACGATGCTGAGGATTTTCTTGACACACCCTAATGTAGTAGTAGAAAAAATATTTGTGTTTTAGATGAGGATACGAAATCATTTAAACTCACAACTGAAAAGTTCCATAGGCTATTCAAATTACCAAGAGATGAAAAATTGGTCAACTACTATTCTTGCAGGTAAACAATTGTATATTTATCATTTATTTGTTTATAAATTAAAAATAGAATAGAAATCTTTATATTTGTACAGAATGTTTATTATATCTAACAATACTATTTTGATGTATAATTGTATTAAAATGTAGTATTTATCTTTTTTCTTTTAAATAGAGTAAATAAAGGTGCATTCCACTTTATAATAGATAAATATAGAAATATTTGATAAAACTTTTGACAATATTCAACGTTATAAAAAGCTTGTACAAAATGATCAAACAAAACATAAAGTGGTTTTTTTCTTCAACTAAAATTTTCATGTTTAGTTAAATCACTTTTGTTAAATCCCTTCATACAACAATATGGTTCATCCAATTGGTACCTTATACATTTAATTAATTGCAATTTTGTACTCAGCGCTGCAAAACTAAAGTGTGATACTGAAAATTGAGCCAAACTAATTATTTTTAAACCTTTGTTAGGTTGTTAGGTTAGTGACCAAAAGATCTATTTTGGAATAGGTCTAATATATTTATTAGGGTGGGCAAAAAAACTTCTGGTAAGGTTTAATATCAATATTTGAAGGGGTGAGAACCAAAAGGGTCTAAGTGACAATTTAAAAAAAAACGAGTTAATTGCACATTTCGACAGTTAAAACTTAAAATTACTTGCTAGCAAAACGATCTAAGTGATTTTCTATGAAAAACAACGTTCAAAATGGCGAGATAATGTACGGTTTGAGTACAAACACTTTCTATTCTTTATGTTCCTTGTAACGAAAAATCCAAATTTTCCTGCTTTATATTCTGAGACGTATTCTTAACTTGAAGCAGGTAGACCAAATTTATCTCAGGATAATTTAAACAAACGTCTTTATGCAGCCCCCTTGAAAATATAATATGCAAAGTGGGAGAATCTTATTCCGGTCTTACCTTTTATTCCACCGATACATCACACCTTCTATCAAAACCTTGCCCATCAAGAACAACTGCCAAAATCGCGATACCTTGAGAATGCGGTCCCAGTTCAATTTCATTAATCAATTTTCTCTAAAATCTCCATTCACAGCCCCATGCCGTTCAGGAACAAACTTAGAACAACTGCCAAAATCTAGATCATCTCATATCATAGCCATTTCTTGAAATTTAGGTAGGAGTGGGATATAATATATATAAGAATAATATAGTCGGTTTTGTTGAAATTTCTAAAACATTATTTTTTTTTGGAAAGCAGTATTCCGGAAAAATTGAGAACCAATTTGAAACAACTAAGAATAACGATTATGATTGTGATAGATAGAAAGTGGGGTGCTAGCTATCACGAATAACTAATTATTTTTCGCAAAATCAATGTTTTAAGATACTATATTCTGAAGCAGTATAGAACAACCCAATACAACCGTTAACATCGCGATACATATCTTGATAAATCCAATCCAATTTTCTGTCAAAGCCGCATTTTCAGCCTTAGCTTGAAAATGCCGTCACAGCTGAAACAACAGATCAATTTTCTTTAGTTTCATTTACAGTCTTATGCCATTCAGGAACAAAGTAGAACAACCGACAAAGGGCGAAACCTTTAAAATGCGATCCCAGCTCAAATAATCAAGGGATTTTTCAATTTTATCCAAAAGTTGTATTCACAGGCCCGTACCGTTCCAAAAGAATCTAGAACAACTTAAAACTAGTATCAAAATTTTTGTAATTTCAAACTGTGGTGCCAATCTCTTGTGGGTAAAAATATATTATTATGCTGTTTATTATTATGTATTGCCTCCTCTTTCTCTGATTACAGCTCCATATCTTCAATGCATAAATGCATACTTGAAACACAGTTTCTAAGTACACCTTAATTCGTCTTTCAATTTCAAATGAGTTGATTTTGCGATACATTGTATTTAAAAGTTTTCCTCAAGAGATTGACGTAATAAGTGAATTAACTTATTTAAATGTTCTTTTTCAAAGTTATTGGAAAGGAAAGCTTCCTCGTCAAGGTTGGATGTACCTTTCCATCAACTATTGCTGTTTTTACGCTTTTATCTTGGGTTTGGATACAAAAGTGTGTGTTAGATGGTCAGAAGTAACGAGTCTAGATAAGAAAAATGGGGTTATACTTCCAGATTCGATACAACTTTGTACTAGAGAAAAAGAATACAATTTTAGTATGTTTTTGAGTAGAAATGAAACATTCGCCCTAATGGAACAACTAGTAGATTTAGCAATAAAAAGGTATGGTATTTGATTCAAAATTTCAGCTTCAAGCTTTGAAATATCTTATATCGTAGTATTTTTGTAAGTAGTGATCTTTTATACAGGTTAATTGATGACAAAAGGAGTTATAGTGAAGATAGAGAACTATTGAACAAATTGAGGTGAGATACATCTTTCAATATACAATAAGACACTTTTAGTAATATCAAAACTTAATTAGTTTCATTATAAATCTGTATATTTGTATATAACATTGGTTACATGATAATTAGAAAAATATCATTTTTCAAGTCACAAATAGTTATTTATATTGTATTTTGAACAATTTTACTAATTCTCAGCTTGTTTTATCACCGAATGTCTAGATTAACCGGATTATTATATGGTAAGGGAGAAGGTTGACAGTGTTTTACTAAGATCACCAAAAGTAATGACTTAATCCCTTTGAATATTGTTCGACTTACTAATTCAAAATTTGGCAAACTATGCGAGTTATTGGAATATCATTTATACTAAGGACCCCAATTTTGCTTGAAACTAATAAACTTTTACATTTTGACCAAATGTACTTGTAATTTTTATATATGTACAGGGTGTCAAACATAAGGTGACCCATATACTTTTCTCAAAATCTGTAAGAATTATCGAAAAACTTTTGTAACAAAAGTTCTTTTTATTTAAAGGAATTTTTAGATTATTGACTTTTAGATTATACAGGCTGTCCCAATTCTTCAGTATCGACATCAACTTTGGAATTTTAAATGGAACACCTTGTTATGCATTACAATATAACTATCTGTTGAAGTGGGACATATGCGTGGCCTCCTAGGAGTCCTGATTTAACGTCAATGGACTTTTTTTGTGGGGAACGCTTTAAAACATGGAAATAATTAAGTAGTGGCAGAACTGAAAGAAAAAATTCTTTGTCAATCAAACTGGTACGGTTCTAAAAACAATCCAAAGCAAGGTACTACCCGCATTGCAGGAAATGGGGGGTATATAGAAAACAAATTGTAAAATGCCGGTCTTATTATTCGAATATATTAAATGAGAATATTTTATTAATTTGCTGCATATTAATACATTAAATCTCTCGAGATTTTAAGAAAATGTTTCTTTGAATTATTCCTAATAATAATATTTGTTTAAGGGTGCGATATTTTTATATCTTTTTATTTTTGAAAAATATTTTCTATAAAATTTTTTTCAAAATGCAATACTCAGCGTGTAACATTATTCTCAATATAAAATGGACGAAAAAATGAGAAAAAGTCAAATAATTCCAAAACCATTATATATAGGTATACGACATGTATGTATGAAATTATTCTTATTTTTATGCACGGTCTATTAATGGTATAATATACAGAGTGTGTCATTTAAAAAAAATGAGATTTTATTATTTACAAAATCGAAACTCGTATAGTAAAGAAAGACACCCAGTATGATAAACCTAAATTTTGTGTATAAAAATATATTTTGCAAATGATATTAGGTAGCCTCATTTTTATTTTGCGGATTTTTCCAAATATAATGATTTTTCAATAAAAATTCAAATAACCTTAAATATTTCCAAAACCATACGGAACTTAAATAGGTCGATCTCATGAAAGTTACCACTAAATAAAAAATGCAATAAAATATAGGGTGTACCATTAAAAATTCCAAAGTTGATATCGATACTGAAGCATTGAGCCACCCACTATACTTCAAATAACCTAAAAATTCCTTTAAATACACAGACCGTTTGATAACTCTTACAGGTTTCGAGAAAAGTATATGGGTCATTTTATGTTTGACACCCTGTACATGTATGTACTATAAATACTAATAATGTGATATCTTCTGTATTCTTTCAGCAAAAATGTACCTAAGAAAGCATCATTTTTAAAAAGAGATCTAGATGCTAGGGCACAATCAGAGGCCTATAGATTGATGTTCAGACTTCCATCTTCGGAAAAACTAGACGGATCTATAGATTGCACTCTTTTTACACCTTACAATAAAAGGCACGTCAGCGGAAGACTATTTTTGTCACAGAATTTCATTTGCTTTGAAAGTAGGGTAAGAAATTTTGTTCAACACTTTAAACATCAATAAGATTTCAAAATAAGGAAATCTACCCTCAAAAAAGGTATATAATAATATTAATAACATCTTTTATCCATTCTAGTACGTATCTGGTAAACCGTGGATTAAAAATGAAAATTTCAGTTATTGTAAAAATATAAAGCACGGTAACAATTATAATAGACTGATATAGAAGATAAATAAAATAAATAGGATAGAAAACAACATTAAAATATTAGTTTTCATTGTGTCCCTTCATTAATATTGTTGTGTACAACTAATTTTTTTGTTGGACATAATAAGCCCCAGAGGGATATATGAGGATGGCAACTAAGTACTTTCGCTTTTTACTGATAGAGAGTGTTACTTTATTTTTTTAATAACTTATCTTAATTCTTTACTTTGCATTTTATCACGTGATACTGATCACATTGACGTAACTTTAGAAGCAAGTGATTTGATTTGATAATAAAGGCATATTTTACTTTTTTATTTCTGTAAAGAAAATAAAGCTGTTGCGGCTCATAAAGAAATATGTCAAGTTCATGATGCTGAAACTGTTTGAAAGGTTGCGAAGAGGCTACATGTATATCACACAACAATTTAAAAATACTTAAAATGTCTTGGACTAGTTGATAAGCTTTCAATTTGGGTACCTCACGAATTTAAAGAAATTAATTTAACACAAAGTATCAACATTTGAGATATCCACCTTAAACGAAATAAAACCGACCCCTTTTTAAAAAGAATCATCAGTGGTGATGAAAAATAGGTCCTGTACAGTAATATAGTTCGAAAACGATCATAGAGCAATTACGATGAACCACATCGAAAGCTGAAAAACAACAAAAAAAAAGCTCATAATGTCAGTTTGGGGGGATTACGGAGGTGTTTTGGTATTCGAGCTGCTTCCAAGGAACCAAACGATCAATTCTGATGTTTACTATCTACAATTAATGAAACTGGATTGAGCAATCGAAGAAAAACGGCCAGAATTGTCAAATCGGAAAGGTTTAAGATAATGCAAGGACTCACACATATTTGGCAACTCGTGGGAAACTATTGGAACTTGACTGGGAAGTGATGTCACATCCCCCATACAGCCTTGATCTGGCACCATGTAATTACCATTTATTTCGAAGTTTGCAGAATTATTTGATTGGTTAAACTTTCACAAATGATGATGATCTTCAATCACACTTGGTTCAGTTTTTTGCTGATAAGGACCGAAATTTTATGAGCGCGGAATCATGAAGCTGAAAGAAAGATGGAAAAAGGTCATTGAGCAAATTATAAACCAAAATTACTTTGTTGCCAACACATAAAATCATTAAAAGTGTCCGTTGCCATTAAAAAGTTGCCTACAATAAATAGAAGTAAACCCAAGATATACGAGATATTTGAACAGCATTTCGATACAAAATCACAGGAATAATATACGAGGTCTGGCTTTTAAAACACGAGACTAGTGATATAAACCATTTTATTCTGATATCTCTACATAGCTCCCTGCGAATCTTCCATTATGCTAAACAGTGCAAAAAGTCTTTTTCTGCCATTTCCTTCAGGACGCGCGTCGCTTTCTCTTTCACAACTTCAACAGAGTCAAATCTTATTCTATTTAATGCAGATTTGATTCTTCACACTTTTTTACCTTTTCCAATAAGTTTGAGTCGTTTTTAATCGCATTCAAAGTGTCAATACAAATATTTTTGCAAGCTTTTTGTTGCTCAAATGTGAAGATTTCAGGCACCAGTTTTGGATATTTTTTTTTTATATTTTCATCCGTTGACATGATAGGGGCGACTTCAACATGTTCTAGGCCATCTTCAAAACGCTTTTACCACTCAAAAACACAAGGAAACGACAAACAATTATTGCCATACGCTTGTTTCAATAAACGATAAGTTTTAGTTGTAGTTTTTCAAAGTTTCTTGTGACATTTTTAAACAAAACAAACGAAGACAACGGCTACACTGGGTTGTCTACAGACACAGTAGACATCGTGTTCGAAAGCGTAGGCTTTAGACTAAACAACTGACATTCGTTAACCCTTAATTTTAATGATAATATAATATTATTATTTTCTGTGCTATCAATTGTAAATTGGAGTATTTTATTAGATGGACTTTGATCTATAACATTGTTAATTCCAATAAGATCTAATGGATACGTATATGGAAATAAATGAAATTATTATTAAAAAATTGTGTTATTTTTTTCAGGTGAAGGCTCAAGTAAGTTTGGTAATACCATTGAGAGATGTTTCAGTAACGGAAAAAATCGAAACGAATTCTTCGAATCAACCATTAGATAAAGCAATCATTGTTACAACTGGGGACGTACTTAATAAAACAAATTTCATTTTTGCTCAAATTTTAGACAGAGATTTTGTCGTGGAAAAGATAGCAGAACTTTTGGCTAAAACAAAAGAGCCCAAGAGGTAAGAATATTTTTATATAGAAACTAATTATAGCATTATATTATCTTCCGTATAATTTCAGGACAAACTCGAACGAAATTGTAAACGACCTCAAAGCTTACACCAACTGGAAATGTCAATATGCGTTGATGAGAACTTTTCCTTTGAGTCCGATTCCCGATATCTATAGGAAACAGGAACAGAGAGCTAGAGATTGGGAAGAGCATTTTAATATATATGGACGTGGTGTATCTATGTATAGAACGACAGAGGTCGCTACGTTAGTTTTACAAGGAGTACCTGATCATCTTAGGATGGAGATCTGGATGTCTTTTTCAGGTTGCAATTTTTATTTTTCGTATTGGATTATATTTTCAACTTCTGTAGCAATGTTTGGATACTTTTTATTGTACAAACATTCTAAAATCGTTTTGTCCAAATGGTTCAATTACAACTTTAAAATGAACAGTAACCAATGCCAAAAAGGATAGTAAAATAAGCCCTTTTGTTTTTTCTCAGATATTTTTAACTTCAATTCTACATTCTAAATACGTATAGTGGATACATTATACAACAGTCGTGGATGAAGTATTTTATTAGATGTTCCTCAATATTGCAACTTAACCTTGGCTTTATTTATCATTTATTAAAAAATCTTTTTGATTATGTATTTAGGGGCCGCACATGAGAAAGCTTCACATCCAGGTTATTACCAAAAAATAGCAAGTACAGCTCTACTGCTGCAGTCGACGTCTAATGATGAAATAGAAAGAGATCTTCACCGATCTCTACCAGAACATCCAGCTTTCCAAAATCCAATTGGTATAGATGCCTTACGGAGAGTCCTCTGTGCTTATGCTTACCATAATCCGAGCATAGGTTACTGTCAGGCTATGAATATTGTTGGTAAGATTTTTTTCAACTTTAGCGAATGTTCAGTCTGATAATGAAATACTCATTTCCAGCTTCTGTTCTATTGATATATTGTAGCGAAGAAGAAGCATTTTGGTTGTTGGCAACTTTGTGTGAAAATCTTTTACCGGATTATTATAATACTAGAGTAGTAGGTGCTGTTGTAGATCAAGGAATATTGGATGAACTTATTCTAGAACATTTACCAAGCCTTCATGACAAGCTAAATCAATTGGGTAAAAAGAATTTTTTAATGCTTTCAAATCAGCATTTACCCATAATTATTTTCAGGTATGATTAATATGATATCTTTGTCGTGGTTTTTGACAATATTTTTATGTGTGATGCCTTACGAGAGTGCCGTTAACGTTATGGATTGTTTTTTCTATGACGGAACCAAAGTTATTTTCCAAGTAGCTCTTATGTTACTAGATTGGAACCAAGAGAGGCTTCTAGCATGTAGAGATGAAGGTATTTAGTTTTTTTTCCTAATGTTCATTCAGTTCCCTGGGCGGATTTTCTGTATCTATCTTATCACATAGCTGCAGCTGTACCTGCATACACAACCACTCTTAAATAAACAAAAAATACCAAAAACAATTAAAAAATCCCAGAAGAACCGTTTTTGTTTTTGTATTAGGCGTTCTTCTTCACTCTATTTCAATAGATAATTTTGTTACTTCATTTTCGGCCTAATGCAGTACAAATCACACTACCATTCATCACAACTCAAGCACTGCAGAGGAGTAATCCCATACATAAATCATTCTTATTCTCAAAATTTTCCATTATTCCAGTCTGTGATGAAGATAGAAGAAAATAAAAAATACCACGGTAAGGTAACTTTTTACAAAAAAAGTGTAAGGGACCTTTTTTATTGAGAAAAATTTGCCCTACAACTTGGTAGTTTTTATTTTCTTTTATCTTCACAGACTGGAATAATGGAAAATTTTGAAAAATAAAATGATTTTCGAAGTTTTTTGTTAACTTTGAAAAATCGATAGACCTCTGAGGTTTTTCTTAAATCAATTGGTATACTTTAAAGTACTTAAAAAAACAACCGGTTTGCTTATAACTTAGTCTTTTGGTGAAAAAATTCTGTTAAATCAGATTTAATTTTCAAAAAAAAAAAAAAGATGTTGCATAGTTATGGTGTTTTGGCTGATTTTAGGGGAAGCTATGCAATTGTTGTCAGAATATTTAATGGGTGTTTTTAACGACGAGGGACGAGGAGCCATTAGAAATAAAAGTTATGATGAACAAAAAAGGGTGAGTCAGCTAATAGGTTAAAAGTAAAAAATTGTGGTTCAAATGAATCATTTTTTTTTTCAGAGTATATCTATTCAGGCATTAATATACGAGGCATATCGAAAATATGGATTCCTAACAACGGGTCAGATAGAAAGGTTACGTTTGAAACATAGATTAAGAGTCGTACAAGAATTAGAAGATAATTGTGAAAGGAATATATTGAGATGCGTATCTGCGGATGGTTTCTTCACTCAGGAAGAACTACAAGTGAGTTTTGAGATAAATTCGAATGTATTGATACAAATGTTTTTTTTTTAGGATCTTTTATCAATAGTAAGAGAAGAAATTATCAGTCAGAAGAAATGTATTCCAGATAAACACGATCCTTCGATGCAGCCATACGAAGCGTACAAAGTAGATTTTGATTTTTTCAAAATTCTTTTCGCAGCTCTATCGCCCTGGGGAAGAGCAGAGACAGCAGAATGCTTGGCTGCTAGAATATTTACAGTGAGTATAATAGACATTTAAAATCATAAAATTAATTTTTCGTTTCTGTAGTTAATGGACCAAAACCAAGACAGTTACCTCAGTTTTCGAGAATTAGTTGCAGCTTTAGGTCTAACCTGTACAGCTGATCCTACTCAAAGACTTAAATTATTATACGCCATTCATCTACCTCCTATTTTAAATATGTCCGATATCGAATCTCCAGTCAAAAATGAATGTGGTACTGAAGTAGCTGCAGAAGCAACGGATTTTTTTACAAACGTACAACAAAGTGTTAGTGTGGATATTTTGTATTCGAGTGAACCCACAACGCCCAGTACCTCAAACTATCAAAGGCAGTAAGTATTAGCCTTTTTCTGGTTAATCATTATTTAGTACTGTAATTCCTAATGAAAGATTTTTATGTAAAAATTATTTTGTGTATAAAACTATTTAGTATTTTTAGATAATTTGTTTCAAAGAAAGTGACAAAATGTTGATACAATTTGATTTTATAGAAAAAGTAGGATCAAATAAATTCTTTCCAGTATAGAAATTCAAAATTGTGCATAAATCTGTTTAAGAAATAAAAAAAAATTGGTAATAAAAATATCAGAATTTTATCACTATATATTGTAAAAGAAAGATCTCTGTCATATCTGTCTGTTTGTTTTCAATGAATTCATAAACTATTGTTGTCTTAAAATTTTTACCAATAAATAATGAGGAAGATTCATGTAAATAATTCATCCGAGTTTTATATGAACTCGTTGGAAGTATCATAAAAAGTAAAATCCTGGAAAAAAAGTACTAAAATCTTATTAGAGTAAGAAGCGACAACAAAATTTGTAAAAAAATATCATATTTATCATAACGGTTTCAAACTATGCGACAAAAAGTTCGTGAAATATAATTTTGTAGTAAAATTAGGATCAAATAATTCTTCTTCAATAAAGATATTTAAAATTAAAGTTGAATGGGTTAAATAAGTAAAAAATTTGTACTTAAGATACCAAAATCAATGACTAATGTTATTTTTTGTTTTATAACAATTACCCTTGCGCGACATTATTTTATTATATGATTACAATCTGATCTCAAGATGAACCAGCAATTTACATCTAACCTAAATGACCACTGTGTTACTAGTATCACAAATAGTAAAAACCTGGAAGGTTTCATGAAAAATAGTAATGAAATCTGATAAAAATAAGGAATTTGTAAAAATAAATCATAATTTATATATAAATAATATTTTTATAGTTCTCCAAATTCAATTTATTTATTATTGCTAAATATTGTTTCAAATAGATGAGTTTGTATTTAGTCGACTGAAATGTTATTCCAATGAATCATTATCCTGTTTCTTCATTAGTAACCATCCATTTTACAGTCCAAATCCCAATCCGGAAACGGTAATTTAGGTTTTGGTGTCGGTTTTGGTTTCTCACAACATGAAACTTTATGAATACTCTAGAACAAAAATCGAGATTATAATTTAAAATTTGATTGGTACAAGTTATTTGTAAATTCTGTAGTGGATTTCCAAAAACTTTTGCACGGAGGTTGCTAATTTAAGACACTTCTATTTCATTCGTCCATTATGTTGTCCTTCCATGTGTTTCTGGTTTTTTTTCATAATCTTCTACCATTTGATCTCCTTTGATTTGTAATCTTAGGGAATCTTTGGTTGGACAATTGTCCTTAATAATAGAAATTAGAAGCTTTCAGTGGTAGATAACATTGAGGAAATTTTCCTTTTGGATAAACTCTTTTCTGTTTAATTTTAGGTATTCCATATCTATACACCCTGGAATTGCTGGTTACAGTCCATGGTTTCTTCGTATAGTTGACCTTGTATGCTTGGAAACGTTTTTTTTGTAACTTATGGAGTATTAGTTTGTCATTGATGTATGTTTTAATTATATATTGATTCTTGCAATTTTCCAAAATCTCAATTTTTTATTCTAAATAAATAAATTGAGTCTGAGATATTAGCTGTAATGTTTTTCCAATATTAGAAAAAAATGCAATTAATTGTTTAAAAGTTATGACTGACTGAAATTCGAACCAAATCCATTACCTGAGGTTGTGGTACTGGTTTAGGTATGTTACTTGGAGAAAATTTAGCTAAACAATCTTTTCCTTTTTTTGTAAGTTCTGCTGGACTCGGTGGCGGTTGCATTTCGGCGTAACACACTTTCGGTTTTAACTTAATCGGATGCCTTTTCTCCACTACTGGCTCTGGACATAGTACTGGAATTTTGGGTTTCCAGGTTTCAAAAGAACAAGGTTCCAAATCTTTCTCGACTACGACATCATCCGCTTTTACTATCGGCTTTCCACAACAGTCAAAATCGCAGGATTGTCCATGGCGGGAATTTTGTCTTCGTACTGTTCTGGATTCTAATAATCGTAGAAATGGTCTGAAATGGGTTACTAATGGTTGGATTGAAGTCATTGTGATTGATTTTGAAAAGATGTTATATATTGAATGAAATGGTATTTATCGTGACAAAATGGAACCGAAACTTTCATCACATGAGAATATTTGACATATGTCAAAATAGTAAATAATGTTTGTGTAAATAGTTCATATGGAACAATATTTTTGTTAACAAATTTGCGGCATATTCTTTCTCTTTACCATAAAAAATTATCAAGACAAATTAACCGTGGATATTCACAAGAACCATATAATAAAACCATTGTACTGAATTAGCAAAAATTCTACAAAACTAACTTCCAATAAACTTATGGTAAAATGATAATAAATCGCACACAGGAATAATTAGATGGGAATTGGCAAGATACAACCATATTGACGCCTGCATTTGCCTCTTTCCTTGTTTAAAGGAACTGTAACTTTTTAATGCAACTTCCACCTGATCCCGCTGGTATAAATATATATTTGAAGGATGACATGTGAAACCATCTTAAACGATGTATGATGTTTTGAGATTATATGCCATTTCTTCAATATTTTTAATAGTCCTTTGTGCATAGGCTCAGTAGTTACTTCTGATTTATTTTTTCATTCAAGGTCTCTCCATCCCTGTACCAGAAAATCAAGGCTCGATTTGCATCGGCAATTCTTGTTAGGGATGAAAGGGATGACAAAGAATAACTACGCGTTACCATATTTTTAATAAATCAACGAATAGATGGAACAGATCTGGATGAAAAGGAGCTCATGCTATATCATATACAGAAATCTGTTCTATTTGTTCTGTTTCACAAATAACTAGAAAATATGAATTTATATGAAATATATCATACAAAGTTTGCTTAAAACAAAAAGAAATTAATAAAGACCACTGGGAATTTTGTGAGCACAATAATAAGAAAAGTAAGAGGATATTTGAAAAACTTGCCAGCGAATATAAAGAATCGACACTGAGATTTTATTGAATTCTCCGAATGGAATGGAAGGTCGAGAAAAAAATTAATTTCCTCTAAACCTTGAAAGTTATAATTAAAACAGGACTTTATGATTAAAACAGAAGTGCAACAATAAGTGAACAAAGGAATATTAAAAACATTTGAAAAGAAGTCCGAATGGCAGGAAAAATGTCAAGGTATTGATAAATATTAATTTTTGAAACCCCGATTTATCAGGAATTTCGTGATTAAGTTTGCCTGTAAGTAGATGTGGTGGTTTTGGAATACCAATGTGCATAATATATAAGGGCTGAACAAAAATCGTTTTTTTTGGGGGCTTATCTATCATTGAGGTTAACCTAATCTTAACAAGATGTTTAAACTAAAACATACATTTATTTTCAGTTGTTTCTTCAAATACATTTTTCTAATTAAAAATTGATATATTTTTTTTTGGAGAGGTGTTCAATCCCTACTTCAACTCACTCACGATAACCGTTGCGCATAAAGCCCCACTTGAAATTACCCCAAAGGTAATGAGAAGCTAATCGGGCACTTTGGTTCAAACATTTTAACGTCACTGGGCAAACTATAATGAGATACTCACTCAAAACGTATGACGGGGTCTCCAGTTTTTTCGTCCACCGCGCACCAGCGCCATTCCGGATAGTCAGTGATGCCTATTACATGAAAATATCGCCTTACATGACCTTGTTCGGTTTAGAGACAGAAGGTCTTGTCTCGTACCAGATATTTTTATCTATCTACCTATTCTGTAATAATAATTCATTATTCACTAGGTAAATAATGAATTGAAAGTTGTCTTTCTAACTTTATATATTGTTAAAAAAGGGGGGGTGAGCTTTTATAAAAAATTATGATAAGATATTTTATATTGATACAATGTAGCACATAATAAATAAATCAACTGTTATTGAGTAACTGCCAACCTGCCACAGGACAACCAGGAAGGTATCCCTTTCGTTCTGCTTCTAATTGAGGATAAGTCTAAAAATTTCATTAGTGTTATGATAAATTCAATTCGAAGCCATTCTACAGTATGTTTACCTTCCTGGTGATAGTTAATTCTTCAAACAACCCTTGACAATTGTGCTTTTCTTGGTGTTTGCACTTTTCAATTCTCCTACGTTCTAAAATTGATTTAAATTGATCTATTAGACTTTGAGGTCGGCACTCATTACACTCTATTCCTTCTTTTTGCCAATCGAGAAGTTTTTGTTTTTGGTCAGTCTCCCACGGTAATTTACCCCTATCTGGTTTGCAGGATTCCGACCGAGCTGAAACAGAAAATCAAAAGATTTTGGTGAAAAATCAAAACCATTTGTTATTATAATAATTCATTTTAATTAACTTGTCAGTATAAAGATCTTCTAACGAAAGTTGAATGATAAATATACTTACATGAATTTTTATTTAAATGTTTAACATTTTCTGCCAATTTTTTTCCATAAAATATCCCATGTTTCAAAAGAGGAAGTGAGGTCATTATGTGTGGAATTGCCTCTAGTGTGTTTTATTGGTGCTTTAAATATGTTTCTTGTGATGAATAAAATGTGGTTACGATGAAAGACGATTTTTTGGATGGAAGGCATTGCTACAAATGCGGTGGCAATAACATAATATGATGATATTGTAAGGTGCTTGAATTTGGAATTGATTGAAATTTTGTTTTGTCAATTGTGTCATTTGTTAATTCCAACTTAGCAACCAAAAACCTTTAGAATGGTGACATAATCATTGTAATCATAATTTCTTCATCAATTTATTCACATTAGGTTAGGGTGGAAGATTTTTCATCTAATTTAGATATAATATATATCTAAAATTTGATTTTTGTAAAGTAACAAAATGAAAATACTTGTGATTGCATATTACGAAACGTCACTCACTATTAGGCATTTTCCAGTGTTGTTTCGGGGTATCCACGTTTTCTAAAGAATTTTATAGGTTATAATTTCCAATTTATTTTTGACTACGTAATATTCCGGTCAATATAGACATTTCAAATAATAAAAATTACCCGGAAAGCAAAATTTTGCTAGAAAGATGAGGTTTTCCATTACAAATAAAGTTTTAAAACATCTATTCTTTGTGCTACAAAAGTTATTCGGGGTCAATGGTCAAAATTTGAGATTTTTTGAATTTTTCTCGAAAACAGTAAGTTTTATCAAAAAAAAAATCTCAAATCAAAGTTGGAGATCTTAAAATTCTCTACAAAAATAGTCTGCATGATTTTTTTCTAAGAGTTACAATTCCTGAGAAATCGCGATTCTATGAGTAAAGTCTAAGTAAAATCTTAAATTTTTAAACCCAGCAAACTTCTCTCTGTTTATAACTTTTCATATCATTTCCACTTGCTACGCTACTGAATAAAAAAGAATCGAAAATAATATCTACCTTTTTCAATGCCGTCGTACAACAAACATAAGAAATAATACAAATGAACTCCAGCTTTTGAAGATGTGTCGATGCAGTGTTACCATGTTTCGCGCACAGAACCAGAAATAAATATTGTTATTTACTCAAGTTTTAAAGATTATTTTCCACAAAGTTCCAAATTCTCTAGATCCAGTTCAAACAACCACAAAAAATATGTACGAAACAAGATGATTTTAATTTAACTGTTATACTGCTGAGCACTCTTGGTGATTCTAACTAGTTAAGATTCTAAGGATCACCGCATCTTCAATGAGTAAAAGAAGAAAACATACAGATGGTTCTAAAAATATACAATGCGTCCATAAGTATGGAATAAATAAAAATCAATAATAAACAGAACAATTGATTCGTTTCCTTCTATTTTGACCATCAAAAAGTTATAGAAATAGTTGGGATATCTTAATATGTGAATTACCTTCTAAATTTCACTGTATGTTGAACCTTTATAAAGATATCTTCATACTAATAACTGAATTAATCATATTAATAGTCAAACTGTGATTTAACTGAATCTCTTCCACTTATATATTCTATTATGAATGATAAAATTATTTTTACTGTGTTCTGAAACTGTCCATAGTTGCGTATATTAATTTATAGGATGTTCAAAAATACGGTACTACTTCTTGTACAATTTTTGCCATATTTGAGGACTCATTAAGTCATAAGGATAATTAATTTTACGGTACCATGTTTGATGTGTATCCAGACTAGTTTTTGATCGTTATGTAATTATTTTGGGGGTAGTGGTTATATAAAATTATTATTTTGTAATCAGTTCCTGTATGTGAACTCCGCAGTTTGGCAGAAATGATAAGATTTCAAATTATCCTCTTTCAAGAGTGACTTATCTAAAAATAAATGTACTTAATTCAGAACTACATTTAGTTTGTTTTTTAGAAAATCTTATGATACCCAAGTGTCAACTGACTCTTCTTCGTTGGGTACAGGAGATACGAATTGGGAAACGAAAAGTTTGACAAATCTGAGGAATCTGGTTCAATCTAAGGAAGGTAAAATAAATATAAAATCAGTTCCTAAAATGTCTCAACCCAGATTTATAACCATGTGGAAATCGGTGTACGATATCTTACAAACGGAACCAGACGATTTGGTAAGTGTAAGTAAAGGTATTCTATTATTTACAATATTTGTATTATACAATGTTACAATATATTGTTTATAAATTTCACATTATTAAATTGGATTAGATTACTAGACATTATGATCGGATTATAATACCACCTAACGATACAGCCATCTATACATAATCCTAGCAACTATTCATATATCCGCTTCCTTAAAAAAACTATTCAAATTTTATAAGTCCCTCTGGAACTTGTTTATATGGATCCCTTAGACATAAATTCATTTTTTTTTCTCGACATTTGAAATTCAGTACAAACTTTCTTCTATTCATTGGTTCACACTCTTTCAAGATTTATAGAAAACGTTTCCCTATACATAAACTAAGACCTATTTGTTTGTTTATATTTTTTCTTTTATACAGGAAGTGTATCAAGCGATGACTAATACTGTAACGTTGTTATTTGAGCTTGGGGACGTGGGTAAACAATTTTTCGCGAGTAGGGATGAATCTGACGATAGCTTAGCTTCAGTTGCTAATGCAGCATTAGCTGAAACCGATGTTGGAACACTTGTACGTATAAAGTTTTCACATTTAATGTTTCAAAATTTTTTATTTATTTATTATTTGTTTTTAGTCGCCAGATAAAAACGGAAATCCTTTGACACCAAAAACAGAACCCTATTGGCATATTACCGTCGAACAGTTTTTAGCCTCCATCCTAAACTCTCAACCGTTAGTTGACTTTTTCTCCAAAAGGAACCCAATAAGCGAAAAGATTCAACAACTGAAATCTAGAAAATATTATCACATGAATTCGTATTCTTTATACGATGTGGCTGCTTTGAGAGTCTGATATGTGTTATAATTTGTTAGTATAATTAAATTGTTGAAACATCGCTCAAAATATTTAAATATTGAGTGTTTGTTTGAAAATAAGTTTGTGATTGATTTTTATATTTGGTAATTGCAAAGCTTAATAACAATATTTTTTCTACTCACACGATATAGTTTGAACAACTCAAATGTGAACTCTATTGAGTTGTTACAGAGTTTTATAGAAAAATCTTTCTTATAAATTTGGCTTTCATCAACTATCCTAACAAAGTATTCGCAGTAAAAAAATATAGTTCATGGAACTGGTTTTTGCTTCAATAAATGAACTCATACAAACAATTAAGGGCATAAGAAAATTAAAATGTGTAATAAGTTAATGTCCTACTTTAGGACAAAAATAATTGTAGTTAGATCCAGTTTATTACTTTCAGGGTTAGAAAATTGAGATGGATCACTAATTTTGATATTGTTATATACTGAACTATTTAGATCATTTTTTATTTTTTTATATTTATTTTTCTACTGTTCTAATATTTGTTTTCGTCACATTCATAGTAGATTCCTGCTCCATTTTTTCTCTATCTCACTAAATCTAATTCCCATTACATTTCAATAATGATTTATTAAAGTCTCAATTCAGGTAACTAAGTATAGTATATATTATTATTTTTCAAATTGTATTATTTCGATAATTTTTTCATTTTCTTCTGTATATAATTATAATTGAATTTTTGGTATATTCCTATCTCATTTAGCTCTATGAAACTTGAATAAAATTTGGGGCAAACCATAGGATTTCATATTTCAGAAATCCTATAGTCTCAGACCTACTACTCTAATATTGGTTTTCGTTGCTGTTTCTAGTACATTGTCCTGTTTCTATATCAAAAGATACTACTTCGAAAACTATATCTCATCTTTTAATATCCCGTTTTAGGAAACATAGTAAAGTAGTAAACCCCATAGTATTATTTATATAGTAGAAAGTGGACATTGATAGATTTAGTAATTTTTATAATGTTTAAACTGTACTATTTTGATCATTTCGTGTATTTTTATCACCGCTTCAATTTCTTTATCAAACTTCAATAGAATATGGGAAAACTACAAGATTTTACATTTCAATTAAAATCACTTAATGTCCCACTATTATAAAATGTAGTGAGATACATAAAAGGACAAAGACTCAACTGGGCTGGGCATATAATAAGAAGAAAACCAACCGAAATTATCAAAAAAATAACGCAATGGACTGGACTGGAAAAATGAAATAGAGGAGGACATAAGAGCACTTAATATAGAGAACTGGAGATCAAAATACAGGAACCGAGAGGATTGGAAAATAATAACAAAAGCAGTCAAGACAAACGATAAACTATAAAGAAAACAAGGAGTAATACACCTCAAAAAAGGATTCTAATCCAAAGGATTGAATGGCTTGATGATTATGAATGTCCCACTTTAGGAAACAGCGAACTTTCAACACGTTCCAGATCACTATCGCTAACGGTAGGTAGTAGTAGCACTAATCGCTACGTCCGCTGAATGTGACCTTTGTTTTCATCACTATTATCAAACATCAATAGAATATGGTGAAACTCATTGTATTACTACCTGGATAGATATTGATTAAATTAATTTTAATATTGTTTAAATTGTACTATATATAAATTAGAAGAAATTATTTCAACACATTTATAAAAAATGATTATACATTAGTTATATCTTTAATTATTAAACGTTATTAATTAATACCTTTATTAACGAATATGTATGTCAAGTTTATATAATTTATCCACATATATGAATCAGTATTTAAATGAATGTATAAAATATTTAATTGAGAGAAAGTATTCAAACCTTTCCTTTTCATTAACTTACCACTATCTAGATTAGTTTAAAGCCAAATTATTTCGAAAAATTATATAAGAAACAAAATTTCTGCAAGAGTTGAATATCTGTAGCTGTCGTTACCTTTGTCAGATTATAATAAATTAGAAACTCAATAAAATTGTCAGTATAATAAATTTCGTTTAACAAGCGTTTGTGTGTAGTAGTAAACAAGCAGCTAAAAGTTTTCAAAATATTTAGGCATTTATAAATGAAATATCGTGCAATAATCTTTATAATTTTTAAGATAACTAAAAATCGTGAGTGTTCGTGTTACTAATTCAACTTGTATGTATATGTGTGGGTTACATTTTTATCTTAAAAATTCATCCAAAAAACAAATAATCTCATGTAATAATCTTTGGTATGCACGAGGCCCCGGTAAGGCGACAGGAGCGTCATCTATTGAGCAGACATGACGACAAGGCGTCGGCCTGTTGTTAATGCGTTTCGAGGAGAAAGGACATTGCAAGTGATTATTGTATATAGTGAGAAATTGATTCATCATGACCGTGAGCGCTATCGGAAGAAAGTTCAGAAGTGTGGTTGTGACCCGTTTGAGCTGCGATACGAAGATTTGGACCAGTGGCCACGCGTGACCGAATTAGACAGACTGGATTACCTAGTTTTCCGCATGAACTTCACGACTAAAGAAGCTATGAGGAATTACAAGAGCTTAGAAGCTCACAATTTCCTTACCTATAACCTTGTATTTCCTCCTCGTGTGAAAGTGCTGCCAGGAGAACGTGTGATAGTATATGTGGCACCATAGTGTTCCTATTTCCTCTTATTCGTCTGTAATCAGGATTTAACTTTTCTTCTCACTTTCATTGCTTTCAATTCTCCTAAATCATTCAGTCTCATTATTTCCTCTGCGGGAAACCCAATATGGCCGACGCCCAGTCGTCATATCTAACCGCTAGATGTCGCTCACAAGGGCAAAAATTGCATCCCGCATGACTCGTGAACTCCAAGAATATTGATGAATTTATTCTGAGAATACTTTTCGCTACCTCTACTCTATTACTAACAATTACAATACTTTATGTGTGTTTCGAAAACCAACTTATCGTTTTCGGAGACCGAAAATAACATTGTTCGGTCTCTGTAAATGAAAATTTAAGTTACTGTTGAATATTGGAAATAATAGAGTTGCTTATGTGGTTGATATGTGGATGGTACAATTATTAAGTAACTCTGTTTCAACTTTTTACAGGGTTGAAAATTCAGTTGATTATAATTTGTCAATATCCATGAAACTCATGATTTTTAGTGTATACGAATTTTATCCAACTCTTATTATATTCCCTTACGTGAGATTTGATATAATCTTTCGCAAATATTTTTTTTATAAATTGTAATATATTGTCAATAATTTTTGTGATGTTTTTTTTCTCCAACCAGCTTCTACTCCTTGTAAGGATTCATCTATATAAGTATTGCTAGAGTGAAATATAAATGGGAATTTCAATAATGATGTTACATGTCTGGGTAACTCATAGATTTAAAATTCCTTTGATACGCTTTACTAATAGGAGTTTGGTTAACACTGAATAGTTAAAAAAAGTAATAAATGCACCACTAGTTGCAAAATCAAAAACTAAAGATTGAATATGACATGAACAATCGTTGAATTTAAGGTAAACATTTTTTGATGGCAATAAAGAGGACGGGAAACAAAAATTGTAATCGTTTTCAAATATATTTTATTTCAAAAATACCTTACTATTATTAACAGAAAAAAAATCAACTTGTATATAATACAATCATATTTACAATATATAAATACAATTTCAGATGATATAATTAAGTATAGCAAAATATAAAACCAATCATTTCTACATGCAAAAGACGCAAGAAAAATGATAACAAAAATTTCAATTTATGACGAGTTCTGTAATTACCATAAAATTATTTTTCAAAATGTTAGCAGGAGAAACATTTAAAACTGTATTTAATGTGAATAGATCTGTTTAAAATTATAGATTATGATCAATTTACCATCTTCAGAGACGGAAGCTAAACCTTCAGTCTCTTGATGGTAACTTAAAGCTGTCTGACGCGCTTTTAGGTAACCCAGTTACTAACTTCAGATGATTAATTCACAGTATCTAATAAAATATCTTGTATACCAAAAAGCGTGTTGACAGTATAATGATGAGTGTTGGTGTAGTGGTGGTGTAAACAGTGTGTTCATTATGAACATCCCCAACGGTCCCAGAAATTTCAATTTGGAATTTTCAGATATTTTAATTCAAAAAATAAAAAACATATTTATAGGCATAATACATGTTTCGAAAGCTTATAACTTCCTCTATTTTGCGACATAATTGCGGTTTAGACTAATGTCTCCTTTAATTCAGGGAAGAGATGGTAATCACTTTGGGCCAAGTCTGGGCTGTAAGGGGAGGGGGTGTGACAGTAATCCATCCAAATCTGTTGATGAGATTAATTATGACACGTGCGGGTAGACGCACTCTATTTACACCTCACACAGTTTAGAATGAATATCCTCCGGAGGAACATTTTTGTTACACAAAAAACTAGTCACAGACTGTAATTCGCATCTAGCGTGGAAATCAAATAGGAGCTTCATCTTTCACTACTACCAAGACACGAATGAACTTTGTAGACAGTTCACCAGGGCGGGAACTGTAAGAGAGGGAGCCAAGGTACACACTAGTCTCGTCAAATCCCGCCTAATAGTGTTCCTAGCGTCAGCAGCTCTTTAGGAACCTTATTTTATGGACAACCCTCTTATTATTCAATTAAAAAATGACTACATAATTGTATATATAAAAAACATACAACTGAAGGATAAAGTACTAACTGTTTCCCGAAAGATTCTTTGGAAATCTTAACTAACATGGATGAATGTTTTCCAACTTTGGAATATTCCATCGCTATTTCTTCTAAGAAAGGCACTATACATGAGGTCCGATCAATTACCATTGTACATTCATTTCCGTGCAAATACATTTTATTTTTATAATTTTTTGTTTGATAAAACGATTATAGTATAAATTGATCGAAGTAACATCATTTTTTTTTTCATAATTTTATGAAACTGTATAGCTCAAATAATTGTACCTCCGATTCATTTTGTCATTTTTCTTTTTTAGTATTCATTATAAAATTAAACTTGTAACACAAAACTCGTCAAATAATTTAAATGATTCACAATTAAATGACTGTCAGACATATTTATACATACAATATAGAAAGTTTTTTTCCATTTTCAGTACAAATCAACAATTTTCTAATAGAATAGATCAACTACTAAGTTTTCAAATGTTAGGACTGGAAGTTCATCAACCTATTCCAGATCTTAATAAAAAGAGATCAAATTTAATGATGGCAACAAAATTTAGGAAAAAAAATAAATCGAATTTTTTTGTTGAGAATTAAATTTTTGAAACTGGTGATTGTAAACTGAACAAGAAAACACGCATCATAATCGGCAAAGATAGCATGTCTGGTCCATTAGGGAGTTTACGAACATTTTTGTTATTATAACCGAAGAACGAAAACAACCAGTGACCGTTTTAAATAGTCACAACGCGACGTGAACGACCTCGTGGTGTCGTTGCCTTTATAAAAGAACCACAACACATCCTAAGAGTTTAATATTCGCCAGAATCCAGTATAGCTGTTTCGGAAAAGTCGTAACATGAATTAGAATTGAAATAAAATATTCGCCACTACCTAAACTAATCTAACTCAAGCAATTTTCGATTATCCGATTAATTCGGCGGGCGTAAGTCACGTATAATTCAAAATTCGAAAGCTTGGAAATATATTAAAGTTAGTACATACATGGCATTAATTTTGAAAATCCAGGTTATTTACAAAGCCAGTTATATGTCGCCTGTTCATGTGTAGGACTAGCAACAATAGAAAAAAACTAAGAATTTTGTATAACATAAACCATTAAAATGATAATAAAATTTTTTTTTAATATTTTTTTAATAGTTATACCAATTTGAATTCAATATTCATAAACGATTGTTGAGTCAGCTAGTAATAAATAAATTTCCTTTGTGGCCAATTTTTACTTACAAAAGCAAAAATATGGTATATTATCTTTGGTTATTTGGTTTTCCTAGTACATATTAAATCTTACAAAAATTTTATGTGAAAAGCTTAAGAAACTGGATCCAAGGCATGTATTACATATTTTAGTATGATTGACAATAACTAATTCATACCGTCTGTGTTTTTTTGTAATTGGCAGAAACTTTTATCTCAGTGTATACTATTTATTTACTACAAGAGAAACTAACGGTTGAGAAATACTAAGATACGAAAAATTTCAGGAAAACCTCAATTACCAGTTTATTAAAACCAGCAAATGTGTCAAATATAATTAACTTTTTTAAAACATTTTTGAAATTATATCAAAAAACTTAATGAATGAAAGGATAGATAGAAACACCTGATATGAGACAAGGTACACATAGAAGGGCCTTGTGCCACTCTTACACATTAAACTAATCTGCTTAGCAGGCGCAAACTTCGACTGGTCACTGGCCTTCAAACCAGACAAGGTCCTCTAAGATCCCATATCTTTGATATAAGTATTATACGATCTAGAAAGACGTTGGTGCATGAAGGAGGAAGAAGCTTCAAACCACGTCAGGGGTGAGTGTCCAGCACTGACATTTACAAGATTCAAAGGGTTGTGCAAGCCTAATGGCGTGCATATCACCCCCAACTATGAACTTTTCAAAGGAAGACTTCATACCTAAACCGTAGAACATCTAAACTGCCTGTCCTAATTTATTTTTTGATTAGTATAAACTGAATTTGTAACTGATAATAATAAAATTATTGTGTATTGTTAATACTGATAAAATAAAATTGTTGATAAGTTATATAGTCCCTAATATCTCGTTTACTACGACTAGCGTTCTATTCCTTAAAAGGAAAACTAATAACATAAATTTTGTCTTCGTATGTATAAATAGACTGAAAATAGTACGTAATTATAAATAAATTAACTTACATTTAAAATAAATAATTTAACAATTGAAAGGTACTGAAGAAAATTTTAACCTTAAAGAACAAATACAGAGATTTTCCTGGAAAATTATTTTAAAATATAATAAATTAATCAGCTTCGTGCAAATAAAATTTAAAAAGGCAAACATATGGAAGTAATTGTAAGAAAGCAAAGATAGGAAATTCATGGTGTGATCTTCCTACTGCTCAGTGGTTTTGTTTACTCTCAATCACATCTTGATGAAAAGCATTTTTTTCTTACAAAAATCCTCTTAAGACAAATATTATTGTACAATAAAGTAAGCTACACTTTTTCTGGAGATATAGTTGTTAATAATATTGTCAGGACAATATATATTTATTAAATTAATTGAATAATCTTGTACATATTCTATTTTCTGTAAATAATTTTTCAGGAACATCTGAAACGAGCCTTAAACACTACATTAAAATTAATTTACAATATTTACATTAAAAAAATATGGAATGATTTATAATCTATGAAGCTGTGAATGAACTATTAGTATAAAAAAAAATATCAATAATATTATTAATTAAAATGGTATGAGACTTCATGTACACAATTACCATGAGAAATAAAAATTCATAAATTCCGGTAATATGATGACATTTAGGAAAATTTTAAATTCCTAATATTATGAATAATTATAAACCACTAGATTTTGATAATCGTTTCAATGATCTGTGTTTATGTAGTTATTTTAAAAAAGTATCAATTTTTTTATTATAAAACATTTATTTCATGTAATTATTGAAGTACTAGGAGTCAAATTTTCATTTCCATGAGTAATCACAATTTGATTATAAACACACATTTATTTTGTTTCAACTTGAGAAATTGAAACAAATTTCCAGTGACTTTCAAATGTAATGTACGAGTTGTGATTAAAAAAGACTAAGCGATTACCAATTTGAACCAGTTCCGGCTTGTTAGTCCACTACTATAACCGCTTTATTGAGATCGGATCTCCCGATGAATTTTGAGCAATGCATTGAATTAAGTACAAAAAATACCAAAGCAGCACACAAAATATTCAAATCTATCTTTAGAAATAATTTCAAAAACTGTTTACAAGTGGATGAGGGTTCAATCTCAAAAAAGTGCAAAAATTGAACCAACTTGTTCGAAGAGGCGATTGTAGTACTTTTGCCACAAAAGAGGACCGAAAAATGGGGTATTAGCTTCATTCTTTATCATGACAATGCTCCACGCCACAAATCGCTTTTGTTTTATGAGTTTTTGAGTACCAGAGTGTTCTTGTTTGTCTACATCCACATTGATGATTACATTTATTACCATAACGGAGCATATGAAAGTCTTACTGAAAAAAGAATTTTTTATCACAGCTCGAACCTAACTATCTATGCATAATTTCGTTTCATCCACTTAGTTATTTATAAACAAATTGTTTTCAAATTTAATTCAAAAGCACATTACTAGGATACAAATGAGAATAAAGACACCACAAAATCTCTAACCATTTTTAACATGTTTTTGTCAATAGAAATAAAATACTGCTTCAAGATGTAAATTGGCACACATATGAACTTTAGAAATAAATTGTTGCATACGGCAATAAAATATTATAAATTAGTTCAATGTAAAACCATACTACAGATAATTAGGACCAATAAGTACGAGGATATTTCAACTACATATATGCTGGGAAAAGTTTCGACACCATTCTTGATAAGATAAGAAGTTCACAATAGAGCAGATAAAAGCAAGTGCGAAAGAAACTTTCCAGAAATGTTTACAGTTAGAATAATTGCAGTGCTAGTCAAGGGCAGATAATTCTATGAAAAATACCCAGGATAAAGCAACCATAAAAAAAACAATTTCAATTAGTTTTTAGTCCAAAAATTGACCATTAGTATAGTTGACTTAGTGTTATTTATCTTAAAAGCACTTCCCTTCTTTACTGTGAAAAGAGTACAATTTCTACTGAATTTTTATCATTAGATTTTTTCATGAAAAATATTAAATGTAATTAGATTTGAGAAATTTTCTGCTTAAACCCTATGAATTCAAGTTTATGTGATTTATCTATTCATCAACTGGACAACGACTAACTTCTATCAGTCCAACTCCAACTACAAACCAAACCGCTTGATTACTGCAGTTGGTGATGTTGGTGTAAACTTCTTCTAAAAACCTTTAACATCATATTATTATTATATCTTCAATATAGTTGTTTTTTTGTCCCTACAAATAAATGATGCTTTGTAATTAAAGAAGACAGTCTCTAAAGACAAATAACGTTTCATTTTTTAATAAGACAGTCTTAAAAAATTTTACCAAATACGAGCTCTCAATTTTAATAGGAAGATCCTACGCAAATTTTTTTTTTAATCTCAATGAATACCTTATCATTAATTGATTGTACAGAAAAATGTTCTTGAAGTATTTTATAGGAAATTTAATGCTCTACAAAAAAGGTATCTTATATTTTTTCCATAAGCCTCACCATTTGAATGATATTGAAGATTTAAGTTAGATAATTTTAAGTCAAACTTCATTTTTGTTTTTGAATTTCATAACTCGATAATAAATGACTATTATAAAATGCCCAATAACAATTTTATATTTTATAACAATGATATTTTATGTTTTGGTGATTAAATCAACCGTTCAAAAGATATTAACTATCAAACTTTCATGTGTACTGATTTTGAGAGTTTTTAATAAAGTCATCGAAAAATTTCCATTTAATTTATGAATGTTATATAAATTTCTTTTTTTTGTCATTAAGTATTATTTGAGTTTTCAATTTGTTTTAAATAATTCTAAACATTTTATTTTTAATCATTAGAAATAACGATAATTTGTTTTCAATAAAGTGTTTAAAAATGTTTCCACTATAGCTGGAGATATTGTCCTAGGTCAAATTTCTTCTCTATGGAATTTTCTTTGCATATTTCATTACTTCTGTTTTCTTTGAGAACTAGCGTCACCTACATTTTTCTTTATAGTTATGTCTGTTTTTGTCTACATTTTCTTCAGCATTTCTAGTGTTCCTACAACTTATGATCATGTATATTTGATAAAATGATCAATAATTTCCAAATTTTGCGATTGCAACTCGAATTTATATGATATTTATTGAAAATATGGATAAGGAAATTCATTTGATCGAAACACCCATGAAAAAAAATTTCAAAACGTAAGTTGCCAACAGTGTAAGTTCTTTTTTGATAAGCTCAAAATGTTCAAAGTGCTAAAAATGCAGCTGATAAAGTTATCAAACTGCATAAAAATAACTAGATTCCGACTAGTGGATTAACTGAAGGAATAAAAAAAATTCAGAATGGACTTCAATCATTATTTGATATTGTACATTGTAAATCATTAAAACTTTTTGATGATAATATTTAAGATATATATTTAAATCAAAAAAGACCCGGAGAGAAATCTTTCTAATAACCCAAATAAACTGAATTATGAAAATGTTAGAAGTAGATGAAAGTAAAGTATTCACAACATTTAATTATCATAAATTTTGGTAACATCTGAACATAAATTAAATTTACTCTTAAAATCAATACTCATGAAAGGTTGATATCTTTTGAGTGCTTAATTTTATCCTATTAAAATTAAGAGTACGTATTTGGTGAGGACTTTTTTAAGATGTGATGCAACACATTTTTCCATGTGACTTGTTATAAAATTCAATTTTCACCCACCCTATCGTATATAGTACTAATTTCAACTTAGCACCAGCATTTATTATATGTACCTATTTACCTCGCGAGAACAAAAAATTCTTAGAATTAAATAATGCTCCAACAAAAAGAGCTACCCTGTACAAACATCATCAAAGTATGTAAAAAAATATACTCGACTGTAGTTAAGTGAAGAGAATCGATCGAGAACATATATGTAAAGTTTATGGAAATATATAGAAAATTCATTGGTGGTAGTTAATTGTGATATTTAAAAATTTATGGAAAAATGCAACTATGTAATAATTTTTCGGAAAAAAACTATTAAACTTTGTAATAATCAACAAGCATACTAACTATATGTTTTTCTAGTATTTTCTCAATAATTACCAAGTATAAATTTAAAAAAATACCATATGTACACTAAACTTCCACACACAGTACTGTCTCTAAATCAAATTTGTTTTTTAATATCACATTTGCTAAAGTAGGATACACTATTCATTTAAATATCTTTGGTGTAATATTACCTACAAAAATATTTAATAAAAGACAAGATAATTGTTTAGTACTGCTTCAACAAAGTCAAAAAATTGAATAAAATGGCATTAATCCAATCTCACTTGTAATTACCTACGATTATCATTGGAGTTCCTTCTTTTTCAATTAACTAATCTATTAATTTTCCCATTCATCAATTTTTTTCACCAACTACAGTAATCAAAATCGAAAAATCAAATCATACAATATCACTCGGATGACTTTTGTTGTCACGATCCTTGAAAAATCCCTTTTCAGTCTTGCACTCCCGAATAGTCACTGTTTTTAGGTTAACTGTGACATCAGTTATAAACACTTGATCAGCTACTGGATTCCTTGCCAACCAATAATCCGAACCTGGACTAGTGAGAGCTGGCAAATCATTAGAAACATTGTTATTGTTAGTATTATTATGACCATTAACAGCTATAGGTTTTTCTTCCATAGGTCCATTCTCTGACTTTATTTCTACTTTTTTATCAGGCCTGTAACAATAATATAACCTTTAATAATTTAACAGAAAGCAGCAAAAAGTAATATATCATTATTAAGGCATTAACCACCCAAGAAGATTTCCATTTCTAATTTTAAATGGTCCCCTAGAACCCCAAAAATTATTCATGATTATTTTCTACTACTTTAAATGCAATTATCTCTATACTACATTTTTTAGGTAGGCTGCACCTCCAAGCTCAGACAATTTTCAACCCTTTGACTTGAAATTTTGAATATGTCTGGAAAATACATTATCTTTGAGAGTACAAAGGCTTTTTTCTTTCTATTTCACAGTTCATTTAATATTAACAAATATCTGACAATTTTTTGAACAAGTTTTTCATTTTTAACTTTAGAAGTGCGCTATATGCACTTCTATCTATCTTTACTATCTAAAAGTATAGTAAAAAAATCATTGGCTCATTTTGATTAAAAAAATTACAAGAGACGTCATCGTAAAATTGCTTTAAAACTGCCATTCTGAAATAAATCGCTTGAAAAAATTAATGTGAGCATTCCATATTACGTAAAATAAACTCACGTTTCTGTTATCTCAATTTTGTAATATTTCTGGAAATAAATCCTTAAAAGCCTATTTTTTCGGCCTCTAATGTGTCCTAATGCCTTAGGATAGATTCTTTGTAAAATAAAAACATTAGAAATGTTCTGTTGAGATTTCTGGAAAAGTGATATTTCTTCCTGATCACAGTACATTGAAAAAGTTATGAAAAGTTTTTAGACAGAGACAAGGCCTAATAACAGGAAGCTTCATCTAAATGACTCATGACAAGAAATTATGGTACAAAAGAAAGGAGATCTTTTTGCAACAATAAACATTACAAAATTCAAATGATTACTAACCTTTTTTCATCAGTTCGTGATGCTACTGGTTTCGGAGATGCGGGTTCTTTAATAGAAGAATGTGGTAATGTGGCATCTGCTGGTACCTGCCTCTTATCAGTACTTGTTCTAGGCGCTGTAGCTGTCAATACAGCTGGACTAGAGGCTGAGGGTATTGCTGAAGTTTCTTCTTCACTCTTTGAACCTTGTTTATCACTTGTTCTCGATGTTGCAGAAGTTTGCTTGGAGGTCAATTTAGGAGTCTATAAAAGAAAATAAATATATAGCAAAAGTTATTAGTTAAAGCGAAAAATCTCACTTTTGCGGGAGGTGGACTGGAACTAGTCGGACTAGTAGTTATAGTAACGCCTATTTTTCCACTTTCTTTGGATAACACTTCGGCTTTCCTTTTAGTTCCTGTATCCATTCTTGCCAATAGTGGTGTCCTGTCTTCGCTACTGGAACTATTTGAATTTTCATTTTCAACAGGGTCGGATGCAGGTGTTGCTGTATTTTCTGTCGTTTCTTCAGAACCTGAATTTCATATGAATGTAATTCTACATTTCAAATACCCTCTAATCGTCCATTAAAAACTCAAAATCAACTTCTACTTACAGAAACAATAACAAATTATGAAAATGTAAAATTGTCTCAGAATCCTATTGATCAACAATAATAAATGTGTGCTTGATGTTCTTATATATTTTAACTATAGTTTTCATCTACTGTATTTGTACTGGGATTGGAGAAATATTACAAACGAATTCTGAATTTACTAATTTAACACCAGTTCCTCTGAAAACAAGAGAGAAGACCATCAATTTCTTCAAGTCTATATTTGAAAATCAGACCTGCATGAAATAATTTGCGTATTTCACAATTTTATCATAGAATATTTCTCCCTCTAGTTAGTATACTATTATTTTATTAGTATCTAATACAGTGAAGCAATACACTTGATTTTCCAGTGGTAATTATAATCCAATTTTCCTATTTATTCTCTTTTCCTTCAAACAATTACAGATTCACCTCAAAAAGTTAATTTTACAGAAAAAAATATTTACCAGTCCGAGTATTATCATCTTCAAGACGAGCAGCTGCTTCATGTTTATTCTTTCCTTTAGGTACAGGGGCAGAAGGTACTGGTGTAGCTTCAGATATACCTTCATCTTGACTTTCCTCCCCACTCCTAGCACCATCATCCTCAGTATCTTCAGCAACTGCAGCAGGAGTAGCTGTCTGGTGATGTTTTTTCTTGGGACCTCTTTTCAATGTCCCATCTGGTTTATGGTTTTGTTCATATAGTTCTATTAGACGGTTATCCAATATATTTTCTTCTGGTTCCCATGTGTTATGCTTTTGACTCCAGCCTTTCCATTTTACCAGGTATTCAACAACACCCTACAAAACATATATTTAAACTCAATGTAATAGGAATAAGATAAAGTGTATAGTAGTAATAAAATTATTTTTAAAACACCTCAACAATCCTTATTGCACAAAATATATTCACAATTGTCTAAAAAATGTATACACTCTCCAAAAGTATTAGAAAACATTCCTAGTCCAAGTTTTTAAGAAATGCACAATAGATCTAGAGCAAGTCTTCATTATAAATCTTTCTACATGGTAGAAATATTGGAAAACTTACATAATTTATGGATGAAGAGATGTAGCAATGCTTGCAATGACAGATAATAAAGAATGGAGATGTGATAATGACAGAAAACAATGAGAAGGAAGGGAAACAGAACCTCACTTGACTACTTATAGGTTTCATACCAAAGTGTCTAAGTTAAGTAATTCCAATGGAAAATATTCAACAGGATGAGGATACACTTTGAATTAGTCCCTATGTTATAATAAAATATTAGTGAGAAACTGTAACCAAAATAGCAGCTTTGAAAATAAATATATATTTTTAAAAAACTATCAACAAGTCTATTATTACAATCCTTTTAAATGATAATGCTCCATGAAAATAAATACCAAATAATATAGAGAAAGTGTATAACTTTAATGCTGATAAGTATCTAATAAACCCCAGTTTAGTAAATGATAAACATTTTAACCTTTCAAAGCATGAACCAGTATAGTAATTGATAATTAACTAGATATATGGCAAATTTTTACCAAAATCGAGAAGTTTGAATTGAAAATTAAGGGTAAAATGGTTGAAAATATGTATACAAATATATTTATGAAATGGTACAAGGTTTACAATACTTAATAAATATAAAAATTACAAGAAATAAACTGCCAAATTTTCCTTAGAATCACCAAATTTGACAAATTAAGTAATAAATTTCAATAAATAATTATGAAAATGTTTGTTTACCCTTCGAATCCTTTTTCTGGTAATTCTCTCCGCGGCATAAACACGATCGTCACCAATGAGATCCATTGTTTTCGGGTCTTTAATATTCACTGGATTCACTGTTATTATACGTTATTGGGAATCTTGTTATATTTAGTACAACTTTTGGGAATATAAAGTGCATATTTCTTGAAAAAGCACGAATTTTCATTTAATTTACACTACCTTAAAGTTCACTTCCTGTTCATTCTTCTCCGTGTTTTGTATAATACAAGACAACACTTTAGTGAAATTTTGTGCTGATTTCTCAATTTATGTTGTATGCCTGAATAATGACAGGTGGTAAGAACCAAATAACAAATTTCAAAATATTTTACTTTTTTAATATATAGTACGAAATATATCTTCTTGCTTAGCGATAAAATATAATTTTCTATCTAATTAATAATAAGTTTAACGTTTTTTATTGTAAAATATTGTAAGCTACATTTCCTTTTTATTGTTTTGAATAAGTATTTATTACTGACCTGGAATAATGATTTATTATCTTATGCTAAAGCTCTTTCCCTTTTAATTATATGCATAGCTTTATGAACGTGTATATCTATATTCCATTAGTAGTTTTAATGAACCATTCGCGAAAATTTTTCTAAGAAACTGGAAATTGACAAATGCGTTATGTCAATTTAAGCTAACCCTGTGCGTTTATCTAACCACAAAACTTAACCATTAGACAACATTTTATTTTACACCAAACATACAAGCAGTATTTAATATTTTGTAATAATGGCCGGTCCAAAGAAAAAGCCAAGAAATCCTTCAAAATCTGGATCTGAAGAATCGGAAAATGAGGAAAGTGATTCCGGCACCTATCTTGGTCAAAAGGTAACCACGTGTAAATAAGTTATAAACGAATTTCTAGTTAATTGTGAGTATAGAACATATCTTTAAATGAAGTTATACCGGTTTTTAGGAAATTCAAGCTACGTTTGAGGGCCGAAATCCGGAAAGTCAGGATTTTCATGGTATCAAACAACTTTTGAGTCAACTCTTTTTAAAAGCTCATATAGATCTCTCTCAACTGAGCGATTTGCTAATTGCACAAAATGGTATCGGCTCTGTTTTGAAACAAAGTTACGGTGATAGTGATGACGAGGATGAAGATGTGGATATGAATGATGAAAAGGACGTATTTGGAATTACAAGTGTTATTAGTTTGACATCTTCAAAAGTATAATTTGAAGAAGAAATCAATATCTGTTGATAACATATTTATTTTAGAACACACCGTGTATACAGCAATTTTATTCATTATTGGAGGAACTTGGACAAAAGCATGCTGATGAGTCAGTTCAAAATACTATCAAGAATATCGTAACACAACATAGGATAGGATTTTTAATAAATGAACGATTTGTCAATATACCAGCACAAATTTCATTGCCTTTGTTCACATCTTTAAGTGATGAAGTAGATAGAATGGCAAAGAAATATCCTTATTATGATTTTGAGTATTACATATTGATTTGTAAAACATGCAGATCAAAAGATAACAAAGGTGAGGATTTGATGGATCTAGCAGTTTTTAAGTTCAATGGGGGCTTTTTGGTGTTTTTTTAGATAGCTTTTCTGCTATTCAAAACTTCTTTTTATAGAAGCATTTTCTCTTCCTTACAAAAAGGCCATCAAGTCTCAATATAAGATATTTGTTTATACTCTTTTCTTGAAAGTGTATTGGCCTTTTCTTTGATTTAGGAACTAAGGCCAGAGACTATTATTATTGTATATTTAGTCAAGTTTTCAGTTATTATTTGGATTTAGGGCTCACTCTATTTTTGATCATGAAAAATCAAAAAATTAATATTTTCAATTGGGTTTTTCATTTTGTTCATTTTTCTGGCACATTTAAAATAAAAATGATACCTAAGTTTGAAAACCATATTTGTTTTAGCCAATAAAAAAATTCAAAGGCCATAAATTTCTAGATGTCTCTGAAAACTGTGTTTAAAAAAATGTTTGTTAAAGAACATCTTATTTTTGTGAAAAATTCAATCTAAAACAAAGATTGAAATTAATATTTTTTAGGTTAGGTTCGATTTTTTCATGCTTTCTTTGTAAGTTCTTATGAATTCCACAACTATTTAATTAGTGTATGAAAAATTGTTTCTTTTTAATGAATGTAAACAATACAATAAATAATACTCGCCTGCTTGCAACATGAATATCAGCATCACGCCCTATCCAGGTCTGTGTCTCAAAGCATACAACCATCCATCATCGAATCTCCAACCCTAACTTTTTATGTTTATGTATTACTTAAACTCTCCCTTTCTATTGAAAGGGTAAGACTACTTGTAGAAGGTCTTATATATGTCATGAAGTATTTTTGGTTTCCTTATTTTCACTATCTCATTAGATTTTATTTTAAAAATGAACTTTTCGTGTTTGATTTTAGATGAAGAGTTTTTCACAAATGAAGAAGAGGAAATATTTTCCAAAGAAGCAGATTTAACCTTTGATTTTTGTGTTGCTAATGAAAGTGATGTAGGATTAGGAGGCAAATGGCTTGCCAACGATCAACAAGTTATACCCTATAGAAGAATAGTCATTTTTAAAGCGGATAAACTTAAAAATATTGTCGCTAAAATAAGTACTTTTGTTCAGTCATCATAATAACATTCATTTAAATTGATTCAAATGTTAGATAACATTTTAATTTTTTTATAATTTTCGAAAGAAATCAAGTATAAGTTTTTAAATAAAAACATAATCATTGTTTAATAATTTGTTTTAAAAACAGGGAAAATTTGTGGTTATTTTCACAGAATTTCCTTTTCAACATAGCTTAAGAGCGACAAGATGATAGCAACATCAGCAGAAGTTTTAGTTTCAAGCTTATTTACCACCTTAAAGTTACCCTAGAATTAATATTAAGTGGTCATAAGTTGAACTTGACAAAATATTTTGGGCTGGAAACTACCAAGCTTTACATTGAACTGTATCCATGACAATTTATGTCCCCCTTGCTCCATAAAATCTTTCTGCACCATGCAATTGTAATAGAACATGCTTTATTACCAATTGGATTACTATACGGAGAAGCTACAGAAGCTCGGAACAAGCGTTTCCATGCCGGCAGAACTTGGGAAGGAAATTATGAAAGGAGACATACAATCTTGATGTATTAAACCTAAGAAAACAACCTAGATGAGTTGCCAGCTGAGCCCAAGTCAGTAGATGATACAAACTCAGCAGAATCCGCAGAAAAAATGGAGGAGACTTAGTTTGAATAATCGTAATATATTTCATGACTGTTCTTCATAAATTTGTAGTAGTTATCGATCCACCCTCGTAAAAGTTCTTCAGCGTTTGTGTATTCGCGATAAACTACTAAACAGATTTTTATGCGTTTTCCTTCTATAGATAATGTAATGCATACTGTTTAAATATACCTTTATGAGCTAAAAATCGAGTCAAGTCGGACGCTCTAAATCTATTGCTATTTTGACGAATACGAATCTGTATTTGATACGAGGTAGGCGCCTATAAGCTTACTTGTGTTTGTTTTTTACATGCAAACAAAATTTGATATTCGGATTGCCTAAAGTTAGGGCTGTTTTGCTACTTTTTCCCTAGTTGACGTTCGAAGCAATTTGGAATAAATGATTTCTAGTGATTTTTACTTCAATCATAGGTAAATGTATTCTATAGTATAATACACAATTATAACATCACTCAATAAGCGTCAAAAAAAATTTATCTCAAAGTAAATAACAACAAAGCTTATATACTACATCATTCAATAATTCGTATCACTGACACACCGATGGCGCTGCTATCGTCAAATCCATATAACTCTTATGAAGTACCAACTTTCAAAAGACTGTGTGTCAAATTTCATGACATTTCGATTAGTCAGAAAAAAGCGACAGTCATTTAAGTGAAGCTACTTTTGTTATTTTCAAAACTATTTAGTGTGTTAATTTTTCATTGCTTCTTGATGAAAAAAAAAATACTGTACAAACTTAGGAATGGCTTTAAAAGTGTCATCCGGACTCTGCTTCATTGAAAAGAACCATTTTGGTTCTGGTCGTCCAATTGAGGTGGTTACTCCAGAAAACATGAAAAAAGTTCACAAATTTGGTACATCTATACGTAAATTGAAATTTAGTGAGATAGTTGCGGTCGTAAAGAAATCATAAGGCAGCGTGTTTACAATTATGCATGAACATTTGACCACGAGAGAGATTTTTTCAAAGTGGGTACCGCGTTTATCCACCGTCGATCAAAAACAACGACGTAATAAATCAGATATGTGACAATGGATGAAACATTGAGCTATCATTTTACTTCGGATTCAAAACGATCATCATCTGAATGGACTACGGCTGGTGAACCACGTTCGAAGTGTCCAAAGGCACAATAGTCAGCTGGGAAAGTTATGGCTTCAGTATTTTGGGATGCGTATAGAATATTGTTCATCGACTATCTTCAAAAGGGAGAGACAACCAATAACGAATATCACATAGAGTTTTTGGATCATGTGAATGAAAAAATCAAGGAAAAACAGCGTCATATGTCGATGAAGAAACCACAGAGATAGCACCGATTCTTAAGTCGATAGCAACGATGGTTAAATTGAACGAATCACACTTCGAAATGCTTCCTTATCCATCGTATAGACCAGATCCGACCCCCAGTGACTACTGACTATTAACTGTTCTAAAAAAATTCACGCGGGTGAGAAATTTATCTCAAATGAAGAAGCAATTGCTGAAACAGAAGCCTATTTTGAGACAGACGAATACTTTTACGAGCACGGAATGGAGAAATTGTAGAAGCGTTGGAATGATTGTATTGCTCTTGAAGGAGATTATATTGATGAATAAAATCGTTTAAAAAAATGTTATTTTTTAGAGAGTCACACGACTTATTGAGGGATGTGTAATGTACAATAAAATAATCAAAATTCCAATGCAATTATCTTTATTTTGAAAATAAATCTTCACTCTTTCTTATTTCATGAAAAACACTTTTAGTAGTTTTTTATTTTGCTAAGATGAAAACTCGAACTTATAACCCATTTAGTTCCGTTTAGAGAAATTAAAATTCTTCAATTAAGTAGGTAGAGAAATTGAACAGTTTTTACAACATTCAAGAGATTCTCTGACAGGGATCTGTTATCAAAATAAATATATTTGATTTCTATTTATGCAAATAATATTTATTATTCCAGTCAGTTCTTAATTTAACAGATTACATAAAATATTTCCTTCCTTTGAAAAGAAATTAGTTTTGATATTTAATTCCAACAAGTGCCAGACGCAGTGTGATAAATAAGATGAAAATTTCTACTTTCGATTCGATCGATCTTCTTATTCTTCTTCTTCTTCTTCCTGGGTACAAGTGAATTTCTCCTCAACAGCTGGTGATTCAACATTAGAGCAAGTGGGGTTGAAGTCTGAACTGATTTCGTTTTGGCTTTAAAGTCACTCTGGGC
Source organism: Diorhabda carinulata (assembly GCF_026250575.1). Lineage (NCBI taxonomy): Eukaryota > Metazoa > Arthropoda > Insecta > Coleoptera > Chrysomelidae > Diorhabda > Diorhabda carinulata. The sequence goes on from NC_079472.1 coordinate 19,612,613, forward strand.
CTATATATAGAAAATATTTTGTACATCTTACTGTTTTGATTCCAAAATACATAGACCCCTCCCAAAGGAGGCTATTTTTGGGGGTTCTTGTGTCCCACTTGTGTCAAATAATATTTTGTATCTTAATTGTAATTTAACATAGATTGCTTTCATTGACATATAATAGCGAAATTATTAAGAGGAGGTCAAAGACAGACAATTATTTCAAATTAAATATCTAAATGATTATCATTTACAAAATAATATATATCTACATCGACATTAGATACATTATCTATACAATATTTTTCGGTGCTGGAACGATTCCAGCTGGATATGCCGATGCATTATAATGTGAATCTTTTCTTCGAATTTTTACTCATTTTTATATATTCGTTTATTTATATTTGCTGTAACTGTTATTCTATTTTATATTCAAATGATGAACCGCAGTTTTTTGTTGTTGTGAATTATATCGACCATGTGAGCGAAATTTACATACTATAAAATAGTTTCTCAGAATTTGATTGACCGGCTCTTGTATGTCATCAACCACAATTTGTTTGTTGTAGCTCAATACTTATTTCCCATCCGTTTTTTACCGTAAGAATAATATGTAATGCACGGCACACGGGGTCTTAAAATAAGGACTCATTCGCAAGAATTTCTTGATGTTTTAAACAGTAATTCTGAATTGGTGTTAAAATAATCATGTGTATGGAAACGTTGGTCTTTGGATTATTTTTTTTCTCGTTTTATTGTGAGTAAAATACAACTATTCTGATAAATGAAAGCGAATTTTATATTACACACAGTTCTGGTATTATTTTTAATCGTTCACAGTTTTTTTATCACCATATTTCGAAAAATATTTATAATTACACACTATTAATTATTTTGTGCAGTATATTATAAGATGCCATTCTAGATTTCTGTCCCTAGAGAAAATTCCATACCACTTTCTTTTAAAGAGTCTGTGTTTTTACTAAATTACGTCAATTTACAAGCCGGGGCGGATATAACCCGTTAAATCTTGAATAAAATGGATAATTGATTGATGTATTATTTTGAACCCTTTAACTACATCTTAAAAAAGTATTTTCACCTCTTATACTAAAAATAATAAAGTAGAATGATAATTAGTTAAAAGTCGGGCTCTCGATCTTCATACATTATCAATTGTTTTAAGTTTATTTTAAATATTCTTTTTATCTTTTTAGTTTTAAAAGCGTTTTGTAGTTTTTATAAACTGTATTTATTCTGTTATTAAAATTATTAGAAATTTACCTCAAATGAACTGAAAATTTTATAGCTATCGCTTGAAATATGGTAAATATAACTATATTAACATTTTTTTTATTAAATTCCTTTATAAATTTTTTTGTTTAATTATTAGAAGTCTAAGATGAGAAAAAATATTTTATGGATCTTTTTTTAACAAATATCTATCTAATCTTTTAAGAAATACCTAATTTTTTTGTTTTAGCTTTTCAAATCGATTTTAATCTATATCTGTATTATTGTTTTAAGCTTATTTTAAATATTGTTTTTATCTCTTTAGTTTGATCTATTTTAAAAGTGTTTTTTGTAGTTTTTTTAACTATATTCATTCTGTTATTAAAATGAGTAGAAAATTTTTTGCTATCGTTTGAAATATGGTAAATATGACTTGCAATTGTCGGCGGATTTGTTTATTATTCTTCAACTGTGAATTCATTCTCTGTGTTTATGATTGATGTTTAGTCCCAATTAACCATTGACGACTGCAATCATCGACTTGGAAACATACAGGATCTTACGAATCTTTTGGGCAGAAATCATTGCTGTGAGACGTGCAAATTGGGGTCATACAAAATATTGATATTTTTTTTATTAAATTCCTTTATAAATGTTTTTGTTTAATTATTAGAAATCTAAGATGAGAAAAAAATATTTTATGGTTCTTTTTTTAACAAATATCTATCTAATCTTTCAAGAAATATCTTTAAATTTTTTCCTTTTAGCTTTTCAAATCGATTTCAATCTCAATTATTGCTTTAAGCTTATTTTAAATATTGTTTTAGTATTTTTAGTTTAATCCATTTTAAAAGCGTGCTTTTTCAACTATATGCATTCTGTTATTAAATTATTAGAAATTGATGATGAAATATGAAAATTTTATAGGTATCGCTTGAAATAAGGTGAATATGATCTATATCCGATGACTACTAGTATTATCATTTTCTTTGGTTGAAACTTGTATAAAACTTTTTAACCATAATAAATTTTTTTGGCATATTTATACTTTTTTAAGCTTTCACCTTGTCGCAATTTACTATACCGAACAATCCAGTAAAAGATGCCTTGTTTCTACACAATTTCGTTAGCAGTAACCTAACGCTGCAAGATTGCGTTTTCAGACCTGCAAATTCACAATGTCCAGATGAAGACATTTCTTATTATCTTTACACCAATGGAAAGAGAGAACCTGTCGACTACACTATAACCGATTGGTTGAGACAAAGTATATGGGATCCGTTGAAGGAGGATATTATGTTAATCCATGGATACGCTGGAGGAGACGATCAGCTTCCTATGGTGGTTTTACGAGATGGTGAGATATTTCCTAACCTTACTAGTCGACTATAGCGTTAAAGTCTTTTCTTAAATATTTAATAAAACTTACCTAATTCGTATCCTAGAAGCTATTCAGGTGTAAAATTGTTTAAAATTTCGAAGCATGGGTATAATCATCAAAACTTACGATTTAAAGTTTCATTAAAGATACTTATTACCAAAATAGGATAACTGTGCCTAACTTCAGCCATGACTAGAGGTCAACGTATTAACTAAAGAAGTAACTTCTCCTTCTTTGGGTGACCTCTTCTAACGAAAGTGCAAAATGTGGCTTCCTCCGTAAAAAACGATCTTTTGAATACTGTTCAACAAATTGTAATTGTAAGAAATAAAAACACCGTTTAATGAAGGACCTCCTGGAGAAAAATGGCATAGGTCGTTTTTAAGGAGACATTCAGAGTTGTCTTTCAGAAAATCTAGCGGTTTAAGAACATGAAGAAGTATAAAATAGAAGAATAATTATGAAAATGGTTCCGTGAACTTGAAGGATATTTAAAACAACAGATTGTTTCTGATAATGGAACCTGCTGATGTAAGTATATTTAAATGACCCAAAATTGAGTGGGAAAAGACAGTATGAAATTGATAGACTGAACCAGGAAGTGTTAACCTGTGTTTTAACGAAGAAATATTTTGCCCTTTATTAAAAGAAGTACTGCCAAATTCCATCATTAATGGTTTTAGGTAGTATTTAGCCATTGTATCCATTTAATCCTGATGCTGTTGTGTGAAAAACCGAATCGAATATTCACTACTCTTTGCGAAATATCAAAAACAGAACTGGAAAAAAACTGCAGAATAAACTGGCTGAATATTCTAGGGTGTACTTAGGTTTTCAAACTGACTACCAGAAGTTTCTCCAGTTGCAACTTTAAAAATTTAAATGTATGGAAGTAGTCAAAAACTTAGATGTATTAATATTTAACCTACTAAAATGGTTGTTCTTTGAGTTTTGCTTCATTTTTAGTCGAATTTTTCGAGGAAAAATTAGACTATTACGGTAGGCATGGGGTAGTATTAGTAGGGTAGGCATTTGGTTAAAAATTAGCATACATGGCTTTTTTGGCGGCGGATTGATGTTATTAGAGTTTGGTTGAAAACAAATGAATACTTCGAGGGGTCGCAGTGCAAAAAAAGTGGTTTTTGACCTTTGCTCACCTCTGCAGGTCAAACGAAAAGCGACTGAAAAATGAAATTTCACATGTAGGTTCAATTAGTTGCGAGATGATTTCCTGTCTAAGGTTGAAACTTTCTATCTCCACCCCTCTCCATTTTATGGTCATTTTTGTTATATTTTCTTATTTTCTGTCCAGAAAAAGTTTAACTAGAAGGTTCGAACTTCGCATGCAAGTAGGGATGATGTTGAAGAATTGACTTTCTCACGTTCTTCTTCTTCAGTTCTTCTAGCACAAAACGCCCGAAATCATTTTGATCGTTGTAATTGTTGAAATGGTCCGCCTCCTATTTAATGAATAATAAGTGTATGATCGTTGCTAGAGTGATTTTTTTTACTTCCCATTTTCGAAATTTCTTGTTATTACGACAATTTTTTCTTTGTTGTCAATTGGAATTGAACAAGAGGGTTCGAGACCACCGGGTCTATTGAAATTATGAATTTTCATTCGAGAGAGAGAGAGAGTTAAGTTGTGGAATGAAAAGTTATTGAGGAATAGCAAATTTTCCATATAAAGAAATAAGATTGAGAATTGATATAATTTCCAAGAAATTCATTTTATGGAAAGATTTGTTTGTGTATTAGTTAAATTCTTCATTCGACTTTCGTGATGGAGCTCTGCTGCTCACGGCTTTTTTTGTAATATGCTAATATGTAGAGCAGCCTTACATGGCCGAATACTGGCGCAGTTATTCTATAATGTTTTTCTGATGTTCTTCATTATTACAAATTTATTTTATGTTGTGTAGCATATATTAGGAATGGTAGTTACAACGTTTGGATAGTAGATTGGGGTAAACTGTCTCCACCTCCGTGTTACAGAGCCGGCGTTAACAATATGAGAACTGTAGGAAAATGTACAGGGGAACTATTGAGCTCTTTAAGAACCGCTGGTCTTCAAACTGAACGTTTAACTTGCATAGGACATTCGTTAGGTAATTATAGTCAAGATGAGTTGCAAATGTAATCAATTTCGAGCAAACACTATTCTGCATTATGATGGAATATTCAGTGACTGCGGGACGAATTTTGATATTTATTTCAGGTTCTCATGTTTGTGGTTTAATTTCTCGATTCGTCAATTTCCGTCTTCATAGAATCGTAGCTTTAGATCCGGCTAGGCCGTTCGTACCTCCCGGCGTAAGACTTTCTAGTGGAAATGCTTTAGCTGTACATGTACTTCATACAAACGCTGGACACTATGGTGGCGGAGGAAGAGGCGGTCATGTTGACTTTTGTATTAACGGAGGGAGAATTCAACCTTATTGCGAAAATGCGGATAGTAAGTACACTTTTCAAAATATTCTAATTAAATTGAAACAGTGCCTATTCAAATATTCAATTACTAATTACGTCACTAAATGGATTCCATATCAAACAATGATTAGTATTATTCTCCACATAATTTCTAGTGTTAATTATATTGATAAAATTACTTCGATTGTCGTTATGTCAGTCGGTTAAAGTTTATGGTGAAGATGTAATGGATGCGTATATGGTGTAGGCTTTGTAATGAAGGATGAAAAAACGATTTGCATGGCCTGAAAACTCAAGAAGCTAGAAATGCACCAAAAAACTATCGACGAACTCTATCAGAAATTTTCACAAGTTTCGAGATCTGTAGATTATTGAATTGTCTACAAAAATGTAGACTTAATATTGAAGATAGAGAGAACGATGTATGAGAACTTATACAAGTGGGCCCAAACTGCTGATAGATATAAAAAGAACGTAGATACACAATTCTCTATATCTACTCTATTATCATTGGATCACCATGATGTTTCGAATGTTGGGAATGGATAAAGAGAAAAATAAGAAGTTTTGATTTTATTAGCGAGTGGAGAAAGATAGGGACTGGTAATACGATGCTCTTCCTCTCTCTTCGAAAAGTATAATTCAACTTATATCCCAGACTGTCTATATTTAATATTAAATCTTTGATAAAAAATGTGTGCGAGATGGGTGCTGAAAATTTTGACTTGAACACAAGACCAAGCAAATAGTACATTTTTTATTCTTCTTGGTTAAATTTTGACTGATAATGAAACTATTATACTCAAGAAATGTAAATTTTAATCCAGTAAGTGACATCATAAAACGCTCCGATATGTCCACGAAAGTCAAGCCCGAAACTTCATTATTACGATTTTTCATGGCTGTAAACGCAATCTTCTAAAGGCCGCTTGACATGGTCATCAAAATATTGCACGCAGCGTATCTCTTGTCATTGCATCATGGCTGCCACTAATAAAAATTCAATGAGTGAGTTGAACAAATTCCTTACCTAAAATTTGATTCATCATTTTGTGACCAGTTTAACAATGATGATAACAAAACTAAGTAAGTGAGTAACGAAGTGAAATAATGGTCAGTGGATCACTGTCAATAATTATATCTAACGCTGCTTGGTTTTGGAGCCTGATGGATAGGCTGTTAAGCCAAAAGTAACTAGATTTTTCCTTAGAACTGCAGCTTGCACACAATAAAAATGGCACCGAACCGATTATGCTGCAAGTGCGAGATTTTGTATTAAACAATCAACTAAACTTCTCTGCTGAACATTCCTAATGTCTTAAACTTGAAAATATTTATTATAGAAATGTTTTTATGATACTTTCAACCTTTCACAAAGCTCTATTGTTCGGTAGAAACCGTAAAATGATTTTTTTAACGTTATAGTTGATGTTCAATTATGTAGTCACGTCTGGGCAATATGCTACATGGCAGAAAGTTTGTTCCCTAGTAGCGTAAAAATGGCTGAACCTTGTTCGAGAAGGTGCCCAACTGGTCCTAGGCCAGGAACAAGAGTGGGTCTACCTGTAGAAATGGGACATGGAACACCTTTAGCGTAAGTGAATTTTTTTTCAGTAAAATTTATGATTAATATAGAGGTCTGATTCCATTCCCGTCTAATACTTTTGGCGATACTGGTTAAGTTTAGTAGTATTATCCACTATTGAAAAATACTTGAAGATGGATTGCTTTCTAGGTCAGTTTCTTGACTGCTGTTAATAATTGTTTCAAATACAGGTTCAGAATACAGTGGACCCTCGGTAATCCGATAAACATTTTGCAGGGCAATGTAGATCTATTGAATTTGTTGGATTATAGAGTCCTGTCTTAGACTCTCTATAGTCCGGAATTTATCACAAAATAATACCTTTTAATCTGACAAAGTAAAGATCTAAGCTTTGACCCTCAGTCTTCTCAACAGAAGAAGTTCGTTGTAGAATGCACCATTCGCTTCATCCCATTGCAAAGCCAGCACAAAGACGTTAATTGCATCTTGTGCTTTCACTCCTCATTGCTGTCAATTACCTGTCTTCATTTCCCTGATCTAAAAAACTCACTTTTATAATTTCTTCATTAGACACGGTCGTGACAAATTTATCCATTCCACGGCACTAGGCTTCTGAACTTATCAGTGTTTAGCAGTAATTTGCTCTATAACTTTCGAAGGTACACTACTTTGTGGATCAAATATATCCGGCCATAATTTTTTCCAAGAAGATGTAATAGTTGATGTAGGTAGCTTTCCACGATTAACAAAGAGCAAAACCAAGTCTCTTTGAACCAACACCGTGCTGGACGTGAGCATGCAAATTATAAAAATACCTACATGTAGGGCTTAATTTGCACTCACATGATATCTATTAAAAAAAATTTGCAGCTTGATAATTTTTAAGCAAAAAAATCACAAAGTTTGTAGATTTTCAAAATGCAGTAATATCTAAAATAACGAACGATTATTTCCACTACCGAAAATTTGCAACTTTATTGTTTGAATTTGTCCGTCAAAAAATGCGATAATTTATAACGGTTGTTTCATAATAAAAATAGATTTTTTGTCCTTTCAGTGCGGTAATTTTTAATTTTACTTGAAAAAATATTAATGAATGTAAGTCGGTAAAAAGTAAAATAATTCAGTCAAAACTGATCAAATGAACTTACTTGATGTAATAAATTTGTTTCACATTTTGAAAGTGATAAATTTATTTTTTGAATGATAATATAATAAAAGTGACCGGTCTAGCACATTCAACTTTTTTATTTAACCAAATTACCGACTATCAAAATATCATAAATAAAGAGGTCTTTTTTTATATTGTTAGTTTAATTGCTTAGCTAGCCGATTATTACTATGTCAAGCGAAATAATCTTTACATACGTCATTTATTAATATGTGTGGGGAAACTTCAAAAAAATAGTTTTTTATGTATGAAGATCTGCATATCATTCTTTATACATTCAGCTACTGTAAAAAAAATTAGTCAAGCAATAGTTGATGATCGAACGTGACGCCGGACCCCACCGACGACAATGCGCCGATGCAGATGCAGACTCGTCGTTAGGTTAGGTCTTTTCTTCTTATAGACTTTTTTCGAATGCGTTGGACGCTTATGAATCTCAAAAATTTGATTTTACTTGTTGACATACCAACTTATCCAGAAATAAATCTGAATATGGGTTTTTAATAAATTCTAGTCTCCAGAACCTCTTAAAAAGCTGCTTCCTTTCAACTCCAACGTTAGTGTAGTTTTGAGAGACATGCTTTATTATCAAAACATATCGATTTCATTTCAATTGGCTAGTGATTGTACATTTTTTTGCATTGTAAAATATTAAGCCCTTAACTAATTCTGAACGTGTAGTATCTAGGTAAAGGTCGTGCTCCTAAGTAGATGCAACGATCTTCCGAAAATTACCCAAGTGAAATTCACCAAGTTGTTGTCTGCGAAAAGATTAGTTCTTGTAGGTAACACATCATAGACTGCCTCTTACGCTTCATTTACATATAAGTGTTGGTTGATTCTTTACTGAATCAGCGGACTAAAATTTATTTACTATTCTGCAAACAGTTACAAAAATGATTGATCAAAACAGACTGAACAAATAGTAACAGATGTACCTTCAACAACAAGTCAGTTATCAAGTGTCAAAATTCGCATGTCTCTATTGGAAGATCTTGCACAATAACCGGTGATTAGATTTTATCACGAGATTTTATATAAGATGCACAATTAATTGGGATGTTTTTCAATCAGTCGACAATGATTGATTACTTTCTGTCTTTTCTCAGATATAATTATCGCATTTTTTGACGGTGCAAACGATAAAGTTGGCAATTTTCGGTAGTGAAAAGTTCGTTATTTTAGATGTTATTGCATTTTGAAAATCTACAAAATTTGTGATTTTTTTGCGTGAAAATGATCAAGTTGCAGTTTTTTTTTAATCTTAATATATAAAGTGTCCGTGTGTATGTTCCGAATGAACTCAAAAACGAGTCAACTGATATTCATGAAAGTTGGCATATATATGTAATTTGATCCAACTTAAATGATAGGATAGTTATTATTTAAATTAATGGCCTCAATAATTGATAATTAGTAATAAACTGATCATCAACGTTGATTGTTGTTATTAATAGTAGTTTCCATAAGTCTGGAACAGATGGCGCCTTAAGCGAATTTCTTCACAGAGATCTGTAAAATTTTGTCCTTTGCACCTCATAAAATACATGTACGGCCAGCAGGGTGTTGATATCTCTTTGAACTATTTATGATGCCAAAACTTATTAATCTTAACATAATGAAATACGCTTGTTATCGATTAATATATAGGGTAAAATGATAAAATCCGAGTAACTCGAACTGTTTTGGGGTAAATTTGATAAAAACAAGTCATAAGTGAAACATTATCAATCACAAAACTCGCGGCAACACACAACAAAGTAAATTTTGTAAACTAAAGTTATAATTGTTTTTGTTTATAAGTGATTTTCTATTTAATTTCAAGTGCAACTGGATCATATTGCATTCAAAATAAATACCCGCCATATTGTCCAAGGCGACCAGGAGATATAGGAGACAATAGGTGTTGCTTGAATCCACCGGGAACAGTCTTATCTTCTTCTAGTACTCCAACTGAAGTACCAGAGTCTCTAAATCCAACCACATTCAACATATTCAGTTAAATAGATAATATTCGATGTATTTTATTAATCATTTATAACTATACGTAATTTTAAATAAAAAAATTTGGAAAATATATTGTTTTTAACTCAATTTCCATTCCTTAAAAATAATCTATCCATTAGAATACGAGCTTTCAAAATGGCATCAGAAAAAACTCATTTCAAAGTAAATAATATCATAATGAACAATTGTTAAAAATTATTAAATAACTAGTTTTCAATGTGAAATTATGAAAATAACACCGTATCAAGACGTCTTTTAAATTTAATTGACAATTAAATTAAATAATTTTTTTAGACCCTATATGACTATATAATTGAAATAAGAAAATTTTTTTCTCAGAGTGAAGATTCCAGCTTCTTTCCTCAGTGTGTTTTATTATTGTTTACGTCAAATGACGTCAAGATCTTGAACCCCGTTCACTAAGGCCCATGTCGCTCCAAGCCAAGTCCATTTGCTCAGTCAGTTAGTGTTATGAAAAATTTGTGACAAGATGGATGCTCTTCTGCAAGCCATAATTTTACTCCGATTATACAGCAGAATATTTAATTATCGTTTGTCAAAAAGCTATAGAAACTGATGTACAATTAACGGAACACTCAATTAAAAGTGCTTGCGTATTACACAATTTTGTCCGACATGTTCAAAAGGAAAGTGACAAGATTCTGGAAACCGAGTTTTTGGAACAAAATGTAATCGATCTTTAACTTCGATCCTTAAGACCTACAAGTATCCACAGAGTAAATACAAAGGCAATGCAGATCCGAGAACAATTAACAGAGTATTTCATGTCACCAGAAGCTTCTGTACCATGGAAAAACGAGAAATGTCGGGATGTTTTGCAGACAAATCTATACCTCTTTTTCACGAAAATATTCTGTAATAAAAACATAGTTACTTACCGGTTGTGTTCAATTCTCTAGCTATGATTCTCCATGCAGCAGCAATAAAATCCCGATCTCTGTGCTTTTGGTGTTTAGGATCGTATATTGCTTCTTTCGCTTGGACTAATGCAATTAGTGCTTCTATATCCATTTTCTCCGTGCAACTGTCACGACTGATTGATTCTTAAAATTTTCGACCGGCTGAGTCGCAGTAAGTCTTGGCAAGTCTTGACGCGTTGGGACTTGACGGAACGCGCTTAGTATGAAACCTGATTTACACATTCTCTTTGTTTTAATATTAATAATTAAGTTAATATTTCCAATTCAAAAGCGTCCGACTTGACTGGACGCGAACGGATTAGACTGGCTTGGTGCGAAATTGCGGCGGTTTACGTATATGATTAAACGTCTGAAGGGCAAGATTATTTACTTCACTTTATTTAAGAACATTTGGTGGATCTTAGTGAATAAATTATTGTTGATAGTACATACGTTATTTCAAATATGTTTGATGATTCCATTAATGATCTTCGTTCACAAAAATGACAATGTTTTCACCTAAGCGATGTGCTACAGAGAGCAATAAATAATATCCTATTGTTGATAAATTTTATTGAAGTCAATGTCAACCTCATCATCTTTTATGCTTATACTATGTTAAGCTTGATACTTAATTGTTTGTTTGACACCACTGAAATGCGCTCGTTTTGTAACATTCCCTTCGTTTCAAATTCTTAAATATTACCGCTAAGGAACACACAGCGCCACATAAACTTATCGTAAGCAGTTGTAATTAACAAAAACTATGTCAGTAAGGCTACTCCCTGATCTATCGATATCATTTAGTTATGCAGTATTTACCGAATATGTAGATTGGATACCGCGATTTACCCTTGTTAGCAGGCAACCAATAATACGTACACCGTAGTGTTGATGTAGAACATGAAAATCCAACTAATTATAATCCGTTCAGGCGAAATTAAATAATGATATACTAGTAATTACTATTAGAGAAGTGATTGAAATATATTCAAACAGTAATTACTTCAACTGGAACCGCACTGAAACTGTAGCCGAACTGGAATTGAATTGAAGGTATTTGAAAAATCAGATATTTTCTTTTGGAGGTTTTTTAAAATGAAGATCTCAGAAATTATATTACGAAAAAAAATTATTAAGAAGAGAAAATATATGGAAATTCCAATTTCAGTGCGGTACCAGTTCCGTTCTTGTTTTGGTGGCTGTGATATCCAGTTTAGAACCGGTTTAATTTAGAACTAATTTTGAACCAGTTCGGAACAAGTTCATAACTAGTTAAGAACGTGTTTTTTTACTCCGGAACCAGTGGGAAAAATTCACGAAAATTAGATTTTCTAGAAAACAACTGATATTATTTTCGAAATCTTCATATGATATCTGTATAAATTTGAATAAAAGGTTTAGCACTGTTTCGACGGTGAAAGCAATATGTCATCCAGCAGCGAAGATGAAGTTATAAAGATGTTTGTTTATTTGCGATTGAGAAGGAAATGAACACGCTATTGAAGACATCCTTACATTAATTACATTTTAACCGAGGGGTATTTGTGGCAGGAATTATCTCAAGATGATGAATATTTTAATTATACAGACACTTCCGACTCTAGAGACATTATTCCATACAAAAAATGCATAAAAATGTTAAATATTTTTAGGTTATTGAGGTTTGCGGTTTTTATACTTTCAGATATCGCGATATAAATAATAGCTTATCAGTATTAAACTTTAGTGTAAAATTTATATAAGCGGGTAAAGCGTTGATAACTGCTCAATCATCATTTTTATCATTATAATTCTTTAATATTAAACAATATTTCCGATTCCATTAGCATTTATGAAAATAAAGAACATAAATATTCATGAAAATATACCTACAAAATAATATAATTTGAAAAACAACTATGACCGTTTAATTGTGTTTTTAATTCTCTACGAATGGTTTGGGGTACATTGAACATAAAATTACGCAGATGTAATCGTTTACCTACTTTTAAGTGCGGAAATGATTGAAAAAATTGTGTTGAATGAGTAAGGGAGAAAAAAGATGATATCATATCTTAACACCCGTAACGCCAATAATAATTAACTCGATTCCAGTTCTGATTGCTTTTCAAATTAATACGTTGGTAAGTTTTTTTTAAATATGTATTTAGAATACGTTTATAACAATCAGGTAACGCTCTCTAACGTTCTTGTTTCAAACTGTTGTGTTTGTGTCATGATAACACGTGCTCGTCGATTAGACGCATTTTCATAATGAATAACCGATACAAGTCCCACGCTCAAATACGGCCATTTCTACTAAATATTAACATGTTTGTTTAGAAAGTTTCTTGTTTTTTTTATTTTGGAATATTTTGTTATATTTTTGCAATTTTCTATCAGCAAGATGAATATTGTGTAAGATAAGTTAACAAAACTATGACCTTTATAAAAAGTAGTAAGTTCAGCTCTGTCCGTACCCCGGTTAAAGTAAGATTTCAATCATATCTCATTTTTTATTAAAATTTCAATGAAATCTTACCTACGCGTTTTATTGAAAATAGAATTATCTACAAATGTATCTACTACAATAAGGTGTCTCAAAAATTTATAATTGATCCTTTGAACCCTAAGAACAAGAAATTATTATGTTTTATAGGAAAAGCGATTCAAATCTCTGGGATTTCCTGTACATATTTATTAATGTTCAATATAGCATGTGAAGTGATTTAAATCAATTAATCTACACTTTGTGTTGGTTCATTATTCACAATTCACTCTAGACAGAATTATGATTTTCTTTGTTGTATTCATTTTCCAGGGTAACAAAAAGAAAATCTAATAAATCAAATAATTTATTTAAAATTTCAATAAAGTTAATGCGAAAGGCGGATTGGTTGCTGTTTTCACAAAATACATTCCCTTAGTTCTGAAACGAATTAAAACATATTATTATTCAAAAAAACCATGTAAATGAAAAATAGAATATTGAAAAATGCGAGAAAACCTTTTTGTAGAAAATTTATAAAAAACTTATTATTGCAATTGAATACTGACAGCGTTGTCAATTGCGGACAACAAAACCCTACAAAAATATTTTTGACTATACAAATTGGCTCTCAATTAAATCGTTTCGTGACGTTATAGTCCATTTTTATGGATGGAGAGAATAGAGATTATTAAAATAATAATTCATTCGTAATCCATAAGCGGATAACTTTTTTTTTAGGGTACTGTTAAAATAGTTAAAATATTTTTTCAAGTTAATACCTCCGGTATTTTCGTATGAGATAACATATACATTGGCTTAGCTCGCAATGATATGGTAGTGATCTAAACACCGACACTCTCTAAAAACTTTGCAAGGGCATTTTTCAGAATTTGTGTTATCCTTTGTGGTAATATAAAAGACTGTTGCAATAAGGCAAACTTGACAAAATCGCCTCCCTTAATTGAAATACCGGGAATGTTTTCTTGAGAATTCAAAACAATATGATTATTTTCTTCATAATTTCTTGAATTTGAAACTCCAGCTCTTGCAGTTGATACAGATCATGGAGGTTTTGATAACATCGCCGCCTTTTCATTCTTTTTTTTTTCTTGGAGGTTTCTACTTACCTCTCGGCGATACTGTAACTTTTCCATCCCCCATGACGTTTAAGGGTAATTAAATCTCCGCCATTATTTGCCAGGCGTGATGAAGATGATCTTCAAAAACAGTATCCAGAAAAGTTTTCAGGATCTGGTGATTATAAGTATTTGGCAATAATTCTTGGCATTCAATCCATTTCACACATTTCACATTCAACACTGATTCAGATTTATATCCAATGTCATCTATTGAAAGATTAGTTAAATGCGCATCTATCACTTCACACCCGAAACAAAAGAAGAATCAAAACGATGGACTGGAAAAGGGAGAAGCGGCACCAAAGAAGGCAAAGATCGTTTCATCTGCAGGCAAGGAAATGGCGTCGTTTGTCATTGACTTTCTTAAAAAAAGGAAAAACTATCAACGGTGAGTATTTTGCGAACTTATTGCAATGTTTGACCGAAGGAATCAAGCAAAAACGACCGCATTTGGCTAAGAAGAAAGTGTTATTTAATCAAGTACACATCCATTATTGCAATGACCAAAATTGATGAATTAAAATTTGAATTACTACCTCATACACCCTATTAGCCAGATTTAGCCTCCTTGGATTATTTCTTGTTCCCAGATCTGAAAAAATGTCTCGGTGGTCCAAGATTTTCCATCAATGAAGAGAAGATGCAGGCTATTTTGGGGAGCTTGACGATTCTTATAATAATAATAATAATAATAATAATAATAATAATAGAAGGACATTACGCTGAAAAATAAGTATATATTTTTTTCAAAACTTTTGTGTTTTCTTTGTTGGGCCTGGTACTTCTGGGATCATCCTCGTAGAACGACCGTACCTCAAAAAGAAGGGATATTATAATTTGAGAATCCTTACCAAACTGTTTACTAAGAAAATTACTGAGATTGAAATAATGAGCTCGCATCAGGCTCTGCGATCTTAGCAACCCATGTGCAGAATAATTGACCAATTTCAAAATCTGAATGGTCAGGAATTAGTCATAAGAGATCAATTGGTCTTATTAATTGGAAAGTGCCAGAAAATTATTTATTAAGGGTTAAAGATTTTCAAAGTCATTGAAAAACTCGATCGAGAAGTATTCGCTGATAATTGGTCAGCTTATAATAAGTATATGGTGACTTTAGTTCCATATTGGGCCGGTTCTTTGTATTTGGACAGTGAAGATTCACGCATTATAAACTTATCTTCAATAGAGATATATTATAACCTAACCTTCCAAACTTAACCTCTTTCGTCTAACAAAATAATTATATAGTTGTATAATAGCTAGAAAAGAAGTCTCTTCTGGTGCTATAGAAGCTCTATATAATTCTTCTTTTGTTGAGGTTTTAACCTCCTCAATAAAATCCTATTCAGATGAATAAGAGCGTGTTTGGCTCCCAAAAATTCTTACTTAAATGGTTATTTTTCATTAATAAAACTAGTTGTGTTAGTTGGGTACTCTCTCGTAAATAAAAATAGACTATATTGTATTTTTAGTTGGTTGTAAATAATCACCGATATCTACTAATTAAAAATATTCATTATTCATGATTAACCATAGAAAAATATATTTAAATCATAGACATTATTCTCTTACGTGAAATGTGTGTACTCTCCCATAATTGCAACTGCACCTGATTCACAGAATCCTAGATAATAACTGCTCAAGCTATCACATTTGGTACCCAAAAAGATACTTCCTGGATTTAATATCGATTCAGCAAAGTAGAGTCCCGATAATATGTGACTGCATATCGGAGGATCTATTAGAATACATTTTTTTATTCTTATTGGAAAAATGTTAACATATGAAACTCACACTTTGCTGTATAACAAAATGGTTGTAAGGATCCTCCGTTTACGTAAAAATCAGCATCACCAATTGCTTCCAATTTACCAAAAGTCCCAGCGCTGGTATGTATGATATCGACGAAAGATGCATCAGTTGGATCCAATTTCCAGTCATTGTTGAAGGTGGCGAAAAACGGGAGGGCTGGATCTAAACCTGTAACCAAAATCCATTTACAGATTATTTGATACATTGATATTCTACTTCAAGTATGATAATAGAAAGCGGAACTCATAATACTAAGAAATGCATTGTTCTCTGCTACCAAAGTTATAAGTTTCAAATTGATATTTTTGCAATCGAGTGTTCATCTAAAAAATATTCGAACGAAGACCATTTTATAAAAAAATCGAATTAATGCTAACAAAATGCCGATCCTGGATATTATTTTCACAATCTGGAAGCGGCGAGGCGGCGCCTCATTAGTTTGCGTCGTTGTGTTATTCTAGGCCAACGTCCTTCTCTCATTTTATTTTCTTTATAAATTATTTTTCCTCTTTCGTCCTTCGGATTATACAGTTTGTAGAGTGGGTGATTTGACGGATAAATCATGACCGCTATAGAAAATATAATTGGAAAAAATCTTTCCGCAAAAAGCATATTTTTAGGTTCACATTTACTAAAATTTACAATCATTTCTTATTTGGAAAATGACGCTCTTGAATTGATGATAAAATTGTAATTAAAATATGTAAAAAATTGTATAAAACTGTCCTTTACATGGTTATGACATTAAGGTTCATTCTAAGAAAGTAGAAACTTTTGTATTAGTCAATTTTTAATCAATATTAGTTGATTTTATTCTTTTCACAAAACTAAAATGTAACGATTCCCAGAAGAGACGAAATTTGTAGATTGTAGAATTTGAAAACGATATTTTTGGAAAAAATCATACTTTGGAGTATGATTTGCCACAATCCCATATATAAATTCGTATTTAAAACATCCTAAGACTTTACCAGTCTGCCTCTCTCATTGTTCAGATCTCTTACACTAATTTATTTTCTTATTCCATGCATTTAACGTAAAAAGTAAATATTGTATTTGCATAAATTAGTATGTTAAGATTTAGATAAGTGTTTAGTAATAAGTTAGGGGATAGTTCAGTGATTATTGAATAGCTTAGTGTATTTAGTGTTAATGTATAAATAAAGTAAGTACGTAAGACACACTAATCCAGTTCAGCGTTAAAAACTGTTTTTATAAGTAAGAAAAATATTACAATATGTAGTGTTATTTAACTTGTATACTTCTAGATTTAATAGATCCATAAAAACTAATTGTTGTGAATAGTAATATGATTTTTCAAAACCGTTCATTAAGCTGGAGCTCCATCACTTTTCTTTCTTAAATAGATGTATGATAGAGTTTCTAATAGATAAAGTAATGAAAAAGAATCATATAATGACCACCACAATCGCCCTACTTAACGCCTCCATATTTCTTTTTATCGGGTTGCATACGGAGAGTTTCATACTGAAGTTTCTCTAAATATTAGAGGAAAGTTTCAGAGCAACCTTTATCACTATTAAGGAAATATTGCACAATATTTCAAATATTTAATGGGTAGCAGTTTCTCTATTGGGCTTTTGGTTTATGTTAGGAAAAGTACTGCTACGTATTTCGACTCAATTAAAAGCACTCATACTATTCATATTATCCATCTTGAACGCAAAATGGATACACATCCACAAAATGCACTAAAAGGCACAATAAGTGTTTGTGAATAAAATTTAACAACTATAGCATGCTATAGCAACCTTGCTTCAACTTATTTTTTATTACAATGAGTTGTCAATTATATCCAATTAACAATAGTAAGGAGTGTCCTTATTTGTAAATATTTTCTCAGTCCTCCATAGATTAAGTGATAGTTGTAGATAAAAATATTTTTTTTATCGGTCACTCTAGCTAATATAAACAAAATATGTATTATATTTACAAGAATGTTAGGTTAGATCTTGACAAATATTCTACAACTGTTGTTGTTGGTAAAGATGTTGACATACTTGAGTTACTTCCCTGAAAAAGTTATTTGGGTCAGTGGCGGAGCAAAGGAATCCTCCTTTATTCTTGCAAATATTGAAAAACGTCTTGAGGTTGATAGAATTTAATTTGAAACAATAGATCCAATTACCAGTTGGTTGAAGGTGATATTTTGTGAAATATGAATTTTACATAAATTTATTCTATTCTATTCTATTCTATTCTATTCTATTTCTATTTCTATTTCTATTTCTATTTCTATTTCTATTTCTATTTCTATTTCTATTTCTATTTCTATTTCTATTTCTATTTCTATTTCTATTTCTATTTCTATTTCTATTTCTATTTCTATTTCTATTTCTATTTCTATTTCTATTTCTATTTCTATTTCTATTTCTATTTCTATTTCTATTTCTATTTCTATTTCTATTTCTATTTCTATTTCTATTTCTATTTCTATTTCTATTTCTATTTCTATTTCTATTTCTATTTCTATTTCTATTTCTATTTCTATTTCTATTTCTATTTCTATTTCTATTTCTATTTCTATTTCTATTTCTATTTCTATTTCTATTTCTATTTCTATTTCTATTTCTATTTCTATTTCTATTTCTATTTCTATTTCTATTTCTATTTCTATTTCTATTTCTATTTCTATTTCTATTTCTATTTCTATTTCTATTTCTATTTCTATTTCTATTTCTATTTCTATTTCTATTTCTATTTCTATTTCTATTTCTATTTCTATTTCTATTTCTATTTCTATTTCTATTTCTATTTCTATTTCTATTTCTATTTCTATTTCTATTTCTATTTCTATTTCTATTTCTATTTCTATTTCTATTTCTATTTCTATTTCTATTTCTATTTCTATTTCTATTTCTATTTCTATTTCTATTTCTATTTCTATTTCTATTTCTATTTCTATTTCTATTTCTATTTCTATTTCTATTTCTATTTCTATTTCTATTTCTATTTCTATTTCTATTTCTATTTCTATTTCTATTTCTATTTCTATTTCTATTTCTATTTCTATTTCTATTTCTATTTCTATTTCTATTTCTATTTCTATTTCTATTTCTATTTCTATTTCTATTTCTATTTCTATTTCTATTTCTATTTCTATTTCTATTTCTATTTCTATTTCTATTTCTATTTCTATTTCTATTTCTATTTCTATTTCTATTTCTATTCTATACTATTCTAATGAATGTTATTCTAAATATTATGAATTTCCTGATTCGTATCTAATCGCTTAGTTACGATTTTAAATAAATTATCATCCGGTCCTGAAATTGCGTCTGTCGTCTATATCGCTGGGTAAGAGGAAATATTATTTTTATTCCAGAGCATGTAAAAAATACTTTAGTCGATTTTCAGTAGTTATCGAATGACTGGTACAAGTTGTTTCTGTTTCGAAATGGTTATTTATAGATAAATAAGTTTCAAGAAAAGCAACATTAAGGAAGAGGAATTATGGAATAAAACATATTAACGTACAATTTTCTACAATTTTTGAGTGTACGAGTTGGTCTGAACTAGAAAAATATCTGAAAAAAGTGTGATGAACAATTATTTTCAAAAATGCATCTGTATGTAAACGAAAAACAGTGCTGTCGATTATCAGTGCAATGAAAGGTAATAATCATTTTTATGTAAAATATCCAATTTATATATAACCAAAATACTCTATAACATTCAATCATTATAGGTTTACAATCAATAGGTCACAGTGGGCTATTATGCATATAAGTTGTTAAAATGATTTGTGTTGATCGATGTTGCTTTTATGTATCATTTAATAGATATTTTAATAGAAAATATCTTTGAACTTTAGTCTTTATCAAAATATAACTTGTCATTGACTACTCTTATAATTATATCTACCACGTGAATATGAAAAAAAAATGTGTGATTTTATATTAATTTTCTTGTTCTGAGATTTAATATACAAAAAAGCAACTTCCAATTCAAATTATTCATCAATTTCTCACTTCTTTCTCACTACTTTCTCACTTCTTAGATCTTTTTATAAGGTTTTAATGATAAATTATATTGGTTTTAGGTCTCTTATCAAAATATAATATTATTTATTATCTTTACCATATTGATGAATTCTGAATCTATTTTCTATGTATTATGATGTCTGTCTTATGTAAAAGCCATCACAATTACGTATTACGAGGAAACTCGTAATATTACTTATTTTTGGTGTTTATTAGTTGTTGAGGAACCAGGTTTTACGTTTGAATGTTTATACCCACTTTTTTGTTTGTTTATTGATTAGAATATTTGTTTTGTCTTCTTTTGAATATGTTATAAAGCGTATTCCCTTCAGAATAGTCGCGAATTGAACGATTAAGTTAAATTTGTTTTTATGTTATTTATTAACAGTTTGCTAAGGCAGTATTTTCATTATCCTCCATCACTAATTGTGATATAACAATCAATATGGAGGCTTTAATAGAATCACAATCAATTTTTTTCATTTAGTTCATTCTCAAAATTGAAATACTTTAAAGTGAGTCTAAGATCTAGAGCTTCAATAAATTTGTGGTGTAGTATGTCTATCTGTTTATTTAATATACAAATGTAATAGAATATTTGTATGTGACAAACTGCATCTAATTAAAAACAAAACAACGATTCTATTACATTATGAAACCACAGTAATCTGTGAGGATAATCGAACCCGAAATATCGTAGTCCATGTGTATAAATGCACGAGGGTTGTCTAAAAAAGATGGTAAATATTATTTGGAAGGGTTGAAAAGCTTAGAACATCGTTAAATGACTATGTTGAAAAATGATTATGGAACAAAACGTTCTGTTTCTTTGTTGTGTCGAAAACTTTTCCGACCATCCTCGTACCCTAGAAATTATTCAGGTATTTTGTTATTTATAATGTATTCACCTCCAAATTTCATTTATTTGCTCACTGGCACGCAAAGAAATTTTCACGTTACCACTCGACCTAAATGCTTCAATATTCTAGTAAATTAAATTCTTAAAAGTGTATTTAGTTATATTAAATATATCCTTAAGCCTAAAAAAATTGTCTTCCGCTATGAAAATATTATCCGTATTCAATACTCTTCAATGAAATGGAAACTCATACTCGAAATCTTTCAAATAATTCAAAAATATTCCAAATTTGCTTTTAACGATAGAGAGAACCCTAACTTATAACAAAATCATCAACATTTGCACGTTTCAAATTTTTTCGATAATCAAATTACATTGCAATGACCTATGAGGTAAGAGAGAAATGATTTATCGTAAAAAATTGTTACAATTTGTAGACAAAAGCTTGTAAAAACTAAAAAACAAACATAAAAATAAGTAACAAAATTAAAGGTAATAGTAATTGGTGATAATATATATATAATTTGTATATACGCCCATAGCAAAAATTAAACCAGTATGCAGCAAGTCCGAAATTAAATATTATTATTAGAATAGAAGTCGTTTACAGAGTAGGACGGACTTTTCAGTAAATATTCCATTAAATTATTGCAGAATACGGGAAAAGATGATATCGATTCGATTTTAATCGGCAACTGATTGTGCATTTTTTTGCATTGTAAAATATTGAGCCCTTAACTAATTCTGAACGTGGAGTACGTAGGTAAAGGTCGTGCTCCTCGTTCCTAAGTGGACGATCTTTCTGAAATTTGAGAAGCGTGCTTACGAATTAGGCAAACGGATTCAAAGATGAATAAGGAAGAAAGATTCAGAATTTTTAATCTTTTAAAGAAGTCCCTGCAGTGAAGTCCGAGTAAATATCTAACAGCTTTCTTTCGTAGTTTGAAGATTCGCTCAAATTGAGACGTACCACGCACCCCGGAAGAGAAGGGCATATCGGAGATGCGACTCAATAAGGGCATAATACGCTGTTAAGGAAGTGGATAAGTTCAGTTCTTTGGAACCTGATCTCAGCGCAAAGCTGGAGGAATTTAAGTTTTTAGATAAGACGGCAATATGTAACTCCCATTTCAAGGAATTGTCCACAACAAGCACTAAGAATTTTACAGATTCGCCGACGTCAATGGTGGTGTTATTTAATGAAAAAGGCTGCAATGTATTTTTAAATGATAAAACTTTGGTTTTAGAAATGTTGAGACAGAGAAGATTAGAATCGCACCATGATTAAATGGTGATTGGGTCACCAGACATGGTATCGTGAGATCAGGGTTGCTCCAAGATAAATTGTTGTTTATAAAAACAAAAATAGGGCCTAGAACTGAACCTTGGGACACTCCACATTCTATTCGCTCGCAAGATGACATAGTTGTAGCAACGCTTACAAGCTCACTTCTGTTGATTAAAATATTATGATTAACACAAGTTGTTGCAGTGGAGTGATGGCTGTTTAGGCTAGAGTAGACATTATTTAGGAGGAAGAATATAGCATCATTTGTGCATTTGTTACTTAAAAACTCAAATTGATCGGTAAAGTAAGTAATTTATATTTAAACAGAAATGATAAAAGCCTCTTTTCACCAATCTTTCTATTATCTTTGATAACGTGGGAAGGAGTGCAATTGGGCCATAATTCGATGCTTGATTTTTATCTCCTCTTCTACGCAGAGGTATAATTGACGAAAGTTTCGTTAGGAAATGGTGTATTTAGCTAATTCCAGAACGTTCTTTAGTATCTGAATAGCCCTCGTAACTTTTATAACACTTTCCCTCACGTTACTCCTCGTATAATTTATCTTTTCCCTTTCTGCGAATTGGTTACTTCAGGGAACGGCATAACAAATGGGGTTAGCGATCATATACTCCAGCCCTTCAGTCGCGTGCTTCACTCTCGGTAACTACGTCAGGCTGACATTAGAAAAAATGGGGGTGTGGTGAATATATAATATTACAGGTATGTCTGGAAACAAATTATAATTATTCATAGAAATATTAAATGTTGAGTGAATAGAAAATTTGTCTAGGCCGTTGTGGTAACTAATTTTTAGAAGTATTCTTATTACCTTTGCTAAAGCGAGAAGTATTTCAAAATAGTGACATATGTTAACTTGAAATACTCCAGAATACACTGAGAGACTAACGTCGAATTCTACACTGATACAAATAAATACGTTCTCATTTTTATTTTAAGAAGAAAAATCATTTACAAAAGATGAATTATCTTTACTCGATTTTTATTTCCATATAATCATTTATAATTTCTTTTTAGTTTTATTCCAATAATTATTCCATTGATGTTAACGGTTTCGAATAATTATTCTTTTCATTGCAATACGTTTAATACGTTATTCTATTATTTAGTTGTAATCTAATATATAAAATTCTCGTATCGCGGTTAATTTCACTTTCATCGTAAATATTTATTGGTTCGAATATAAATGACAATAAATTTTATAGGTTAGGTCGTTATAAGTGAAGTTGAAATTTATAGGTTAGGTGAGGTTAGTTGAATTTTTATAGAATTTGTTGTTTCAAAATATAAATGATATGCATAAATTACAATAAGGTTATTTAAATCAGTTTTCTTATTGATGCATTGATCATTTTGGGCAATATATTATTTCTAACAATAAACTTTTTTTGTAGTTTTTTTCAAATTGTCAAATTTTCATAATAGACATGAGTCAGTAATGAACGAATTTTTCATTGTTGTTATACATGAAAATACTGGATGCATAAAATTACAGACAGACAGCACAATCATCGACTTTTGGCAGCAAAAAATATGGACGTCAATGGGTTAAATTTAAAGATACAACAGTTGTTGCCCGGGGATTTGGTGCCATACGAATGTATCGATGCAGTTTGCGATACCAACGAAAATGTGAATTATCCAATTAAGTTCTTAAATTTATTGGATTTACCAGGCATGCTACCACACCATTTACAATTGAAGGTTGGATCTCCCATCATTCTGCTTCGTAACTTGAACCCACCACGAGTGTGTAATGGCACACTATAATTCATTAAAAAAATTAATGAAAAACGTTATTGCAGCTATCATTTTGAATGGAAAGTTTCGAGGCGAAAATGTGTTGCTGCCACGAATCCCTATGATTCCTACAGATGTGCCAATTAAATTCAAACGCACTCAATTCCCAATTAGGCAATCTCTATGACGATCAATAATAAGGCCAGCTTTGTCTGTCATCATCATCATCTATCAGCCATCTTCCATCCACTGCTGGATATAGGCCTCCTCTAGTTTAAACCATCTATCTCTATCTTGAGCTGTATGTATCCAATTTCCTACAATTTTCTTTACATCGTCACTCCATCTTGTTGGCGGCCTGCCTCTACTTCTCTTATCCATTCTTGGCCTCCACTCCAATATTCTTTTCGTCCATCTATTATCTGTCATTCGGGCTACATGGCCTGCCCATTTCCATTTCTTTTGGGCTATAATTTCAATAATGTCCTTAACGTTTGTTCTTCTTCTTATGTTCTCATTTGTAATTCTATCCCTTCTCGTAATTCCCAAAATTGCCCTTTCCATTGCCCGTTGCGCCACTCTCATCTTTCCTGCAGTTTGTCACGTGAGGGTAAGCGTCTCTGCCCCATAGGACATCACAGGTATAACACACTGCTCATATACTTTTCTCTTTAGGCTTATTGGTAAGTCTGATTTCAAGGTACTACTCAACTTGCCAAAAGCTATCCATCCTAACTGTATTCGACGCTTTATCTCACACGTTTGGTTATCTCTTCCTATCCTCACTTCATGGCCTAGATATTTATAGTCATATACTTGCGCTATCTCACCTCCATTGATAATTATGTTATCATTTGTTACCAGATTTGTCATAAATTTGGTTTTGTCTAGATTTATTTCTAGGCCAACATTCATTGTGGTTCTTTTCAAATCCGTGGCCATCTGCCGAGCGTCTTGCATATTGTCGGTGATTATGACGATATCGTCTGCGAAACGCAGGTGGTTTAGATACTCACCGTCGATATTTATACCTTTCTCTTCCCAGTTTAATTTTTTGAAAGAGTATTCCAACACACATGTGAAGAGCTTAGGAGAGATAGTGTCTCCTTGTCTAATCCCGCGTCCTACATGTATCTTATTTGTTGGTTCGTGGAGATTTACATTTAGAGTTGCGTTTTCATATATGTGTTTAATGAGCTTTGCGTATCTGTAGTCTATCCTACATTGTTGCAGGGCTGATAAAATTGCTGGAAGTTCAACTGTGTCAAACGCCTTTTTAAAATCGACAAATATCATTACGAGGGGCCTATTATATTCTATGGATTTAGTATCTTAATCGTTTGCAAATGGTCGTTTGTTCCATACCCTATTCTGAACCTCGCCTGTTCTCTGGGCTGATAAAAGTCTAACTTTCGTTCCAAGCGTTTCGTTACGATCTTAGTGAACCATTTATAAAGGTGCGAAAGCAAGCTTATAGGTCTATAGTTTTCAAGGTTCGTTATATCCCCTTTTTTGTGGATGAGAATTATCGTCGCATTTCTCCACTTTTCCGGGATTTCCCCCTTTTGTAGACATCGATTGAAGAGGGAGATTATTTCTTTTAAAAGTTTCTCACCCCCAACTTTGACAGCTTCTATCACAATTTGGTCTTCTCCTGCCGCTTTCTTGTTTTTCATTTCCATTAGGGCATTTTTTGACTCTTCAATTGTTATTTCGGGTACAAGTTCTGAACCTTGGTTTACGACTTTCATTTTATTTTCTGTAATATTTAAATCTTCTCTTCTGCTCCTATATAGTTCCTTGTAGAATTCTTCTACAATTTTTACCAATTCTCTCCTATTGTTTGTTTCTTTTTTGTTGTTATCCTTGAGTTTGATGATTTCCTTTTTCCCATCAGCTAGTCTCCTTCTAAGCACCTTCATACTTTTATTTTCTTCGATTACTTGTCTGGTTTTTTCTGTGTTATATTTCCTTAAATCTTTCCGTATTTCTTTTGAAATAGTCTTATTTAGTGTTCTTATTTCGCTTGTATCTTCCTTTTGTTGTTCTACTAGAAGTCTTCTTTGTCTAATTAGATCTTTTATATTTTTGCTTATTTTTTCTTCTTTATCTCCATCTCTTTTACAGTATTTTTGTTGTGCTTTTAATATTGTTCCAGTGATTTCTTCATTTAATATGTTTATGTCTAGTGACTGGTTCGTGTTCAGGGATTCAGTTAAGAAAGTATTATACGCATCAATATCTTCTGGGGTCTTCCACTTTATTTGTTGTTTCTTTCTTATCATTTTTTGTCGTTCATTTCTGGCGTTTATTCTTACAGTTGCTCTTACAGCTCTATGATCACTCCCTATACCGAATTTATTTAGAACTGTAACATCTGTGACAAATCTTTTCCGCGTCGTGATAAAGAAGTCTATTTCATTTTTTGTTCTTCCATTTGGGTTTACCCAAGTCCATCGTCTATGCAATTTCTTTTGAAAGAAGCTGTTCATTACATATAACTTTTGATTGTGCAGGAAATCTATCAATGTCTGTCCTCTCTCATTTCGACCATCTATTCCAAAGCTTCCAATTGCCACCTCCGACATATCTGTTTGTTTTCCAATTTTGGCGTTAAAGTCCCCCATAATAAAAGTATAGTAGCATCGATTCTCTTTAAGTACTATTTCTATGTCACCATAGAAGATGTCAACTTCCTCATCTATGTGGGCTGTCGTAGGAGCGTATACTTGAATAATTTTAATTTCATACCTTTTACTTATGGAAAGTGTTATATATGCCACTCTGTCTGATATAGTCTTTAGAGTGACTATTGATTTTTCAAGTCGTTTGTTTATTAAGAATCCTATACCACCGTCAGGGCTGTTGGGATTTTCATTTTGATAAAAGAGATGTCCGGACTTCAATTTAAGAAGTTGTTTTTCTTCTCTTCTTGTTTCACATAAACCGATTATATCCCAGCTTATGTCCTTAATCTCCTCTTCCATTTCTAGAAGTTTACTACTTGACGATAATGTTCTTACATTGTAGGTTACGATTTTAAAGATCTTAGTGTTTCTACTTGATTTGCTTGTCGGTTTTTTGTCCCCCCCAGAATCCATGGGACTGACTGAAGTTTCTTCAGCACAAGATTTTGGACGATCTATCCTACTTGCCTGGGGTCGTTCCGTAATTGTTTTAAAACTCGACATAACTTTGAGGGTTTTTTTGGCAAATAAAACGCCACGCTTGCCATTGCGTGTTGGCGAGTGTGTATTTCAGCCGCTCCTAACATGGAGATACAGACGCTGTTTGAAGCCGCCCACTCTGGGTCAGACGCCTCACCGCTTTGTCTGTATGTGGCGTAAATTTGGAAACAACATGCTTTTCCCACGGACAACTATATGTGGCATGTTCTCGCCTGGGAAAACCTTACAGTTTGTTGGTGTTAGCTAAAGACGGACTAAGCAAAAATATTGTACATTCTATTGCTCTGAGAGCTTAATCTTTATTTTTTTTAACTGACATAATTAATATAAAAAATATGAATAATTATTTTTGATGTTTAGATAGCGATCGATAATTTTAATTTAAGATAAATTTGTTACTTTAATAAAGATTGATTTATTATAACTAAGGCATATTTTCATTATCCACAACGCTTTCGATTACAAATACAACCCTATACACTTATACTTATTTAGTTATTTGTATTGAACTAGACAAATATTTCGTAAATATAAGGGCTTATCAACTCACTCCCGATATATCAGTGTAAATTTTAACAGAACGATGCATCAAATTATAGTAAACTGTTCCATTCTACCCCTCGACTCAACTTATTAGAATCGCGAACTATCAGTATTAAAACAAGAGCGAGATTTACATCGAGAAGTACTTGAAATGATATAAAACAAAATGGTTTCTGTTTCTTTAAATCACAATTTTTTTTTTATTAATATGCTCCACAGGCCAAGTAGGCTTAGGGCAAGAATGGTCATATTACATAGTTTTATATATTATATATCAAAGTCCTCTATTTTCCATTTTCCACACAATATTTCTCCATTCCTTCCCGCTTACAGCTTTTCCTTTCGTATTCTGAACATTATTATTTCTTAGGTCTTCAATTACACAGTCATACAATCTCTTTCTTGGTCGCCCCTTTCTTTTTTCCCTATTGGTCTTCTTTGCAGTACTAATTTTGGTATCCGTTCTCTATGTAGTCTCTCAACATGTTCCAACCATCTCACTCTCTGTCACTTAATAAACGAGCTTATTGTAACTTCTCCATAAAGTTCCTCAAATTCTTTATTAGTTCTTCTCCTCCAGCCCTATTCTGTGTGTACTCCTCCTCTTAGTATCTTCCTCTTCCATCTTTCTAACATGGCTTCATCTGCATATGTTGCTGCATATATTGCGGTGGGTCTTACTACTGTTTTATATATTCTTATTTTTGTTTTTCTTGACACGTATTTTGACTTCATCAGTGGTCTAATACTTCGGAATTTTTGCGTTAAATCACAACTACTCTTGATTTATGTTTCGATAACTAAATCAAACGGATGACTATTAAACTCTGATGGAAAATGAAAAATGTGAAAAGTATACTTTTTACGGATAAGTTTACATTTCCCATGCATCCCACATATAACCAGTGGACCATAAGATAATGGTCAATGGAAAATAAACACTTGACTTTATGAGAGTCTTAGTGAACGGCTTCTTCTATTGATGGGGATTATTATAATATCATAAATCATTTAACAAAAAAAATTGTATCTTTAAGTGTTACAATCAAATGGCCTTTCAAATCGCGAGATTTATATCCAAATGATTTGCGTTCGTTGAGGCTATTTGAAATAAAATGTTCATCGACATGAAAAAAAACTCAAGATAGTCCAACTGTCTAGCAGAATTATAATTGAAAGGTATGAAAGAGGCTTACAGTTTTTTTAAAAACATAAAAAATGCTTTTACGTACAGTGTAACATATTAACTGTTTTAAAACTAAATATATTTAGTCGCTTACCGTACCATGAAACACAGCTATAGGTAAACGGACAAACGATTCAAAGAGTGTCCAGTTTCAAATATATTTGTTGCTACATTACTGAAAAACTGGATCCCGATAAGGAAACAAAATGTATAATTGAAACATTTTTTAAAATGAAATCACACTCTTCTTTAATGATAATTTCAAATTTCACCTCCGGAAAAGGATGATCAAATGTTACATATGGTCAGTTCTCTTATATGGTGTCAAAGCATGGACTATCTACCAATAATCGCTTTTCAAATGTGGTTATATAGACTCAAGATACCATGGACAGCTATGGAAACAAACGATACAGTCCTTAACAGAGCAAATACGGTTCTTGAGTTGGTAGACAACATCAAATACAGGAAAATAGCTTATTTGGGACACATAATGCGTAGTAGTCGGTTTAGTATCCTCCAGTTGATTATGGTGGGTAAAATTGAAGGAATTGGAAGGAAACAAGCCTCTTGGTTGAAGAATATTAGATAATGGACTGGGATAACAGAAACAGGACAGTTATTTAGACTAGCTCAAGATAAAGAGAGTTTGCCATGCTGATCGCCAACGTCAAGGGGATTTGATACGGCACGCTAAGAAAAAGAAGCTACACTTGGAAGTTCATCAATTCCCGTATCAATTTCTTCCAAATACCAACCTGGAAATGTTTAACACATTAATTGTTGGGTTTCCTCCTTCGCCATTTGGGCTCGCCCTAGATCAACCTTTTTGCTGCGCAAAACTTCTTAAATGTATTGAGAAACCAGATTACCATCTCTCAACATCTTCACTACACCAGTGCCTGCAGACAGCTCTCGTCAATTCCTTTCTTTTCACCGTATATCATTCATAGTAGAACAAAGTATGCAGAGCATCATTCTGCATTCCATTGCAGTAGGAACAACCCTTTTTCCACATCATGTGCAAGTAGTTCGCAAAATACATCGATTCAGATGGAAATTATGTGGTCATGGTGCCTTTCTATTTCAGGTTGCACGCGTGGTATCAATTTCGTCGTCCACGTTACGCTTTAATCTTTCCTCAAATAATTTTGCAATTTTTTTATCATGCAAGTCCTTTCCTCCTTTGCTTTTCTCACCCCGAACACCTTTGCTTTTCTTAGGTGTACTGTGATTTTTTCCAAACTACGTAGTTTCACTAGAATAACTCCCGCATCACCATTAAGGCTGACCTCGAGACTGTCTGATAAGCTGAAATGCTCTATCGGTATCGGTCTTCTAAGCGCCTGTGCTAGTTTTTTTATATTTCTCTATCCTCAGAGCTTCGGCCTACACATCAGCGCTTTACAAATAATGATGTTTCTCGAAGGAGGATGAGTTAGATGAAGCAATCCATCAATAATTTGCTTATAAGTTATAATATCTCCTCTTACAAAAGTGAATTGTTGTAAATGGTAGTTTTCTTGTAACTTAAAATATATTAACTCATCTTATTATCAACTTTATATATTAAATTTTTTACATAATAGTCTATTTCTATTACAGGTGTTTCCTATGACTTCGCCTAACAAAATAACCTCTAAAAATGAGGAAACTTTTTATCTTCTACAAGTACCGGAGAAGATTGATAACCTACTTATTATATTGTATATTTTTACTAGTGATAATAATAACAGTCCATTGCCTTTTATATACTACAGAGAACATACATTGTTACCGCATAAAGACTGAAGATACTCTTCCCAATATAGCGAATTATAACCCCAAAAAAGGAAAGTCCATATTTTTTCACGAGACCTCCTGTAAATCGTTTACTAAAGGCAAAATATGGATAAAATCTCGACAAGCTTGCGCCGTAGAAAGCGCAGCTAGACTGAATCCTACCTCAGAAGTTTATCTGCTTTATACGTCACCGATGAATTTTAAGTTCGAAGGAGATGAATCTGATAGATTCCTACAAGTTCTATTGAGTTATCCTAATGTTAGAATTTTGCATTTAAATTACGAAAATTATACAAAAGGATCACCTGTTGAAAATTTGTATAGCTCAGGGAAGATTGAGAACTCTTTACATGTCGTCGCCCACGCCAGCGACGTGTTAAGGTATGTTCAAAAAGTAATTGTTTGATAGCAAACATTCCAAGTAACTTTGAATAGAAAGTAAGAGGTTTTGTTGAAGGTATCTAACTCTCTGGAAATATGGAGGAATATATATGGATCTAGATGTGATAGTTCTAAGACCATTGACGGATCTGAATATAAATTATGCGGGGATAGAATCTACATCAGTGGTGGCTTCCGGTGTCTTGAATTTCGACGCTACAGGAAACGGTCACAAATACGTAGAAGATTGTTTGTTTGATTTGAAAAGTAGTTTCGATGGAAAAAAATGGTCGACGAATGGACCTGGTGTTATAACAAGGTAAAGAAATCAATTATATTTGAAACATATCTGTTCCAGAAAAAGAAAGAGCCATAATTTAAATTTTGTGTTAGATCTATGTGTTGTGCGAGGATGTATTAATATCTAGTTAGTTATGTTCTATACATCAAAAAAATATTGCGTTACCATAGCAACGAACAATAACTTATTAGAAGTGTCAGTGTAAAGTTTGACATCAAAAAAAGTGAACTAGAGTTACGCAATAAATTAAAAGAAAAAAGATGTCC
Organism: Diorhabda carinulata; assembly: GCF_026250575.1. Classification (NCBI taxonomy): domain Eukaryota; kingdom Metazoa; phylum Arthropoda; class Insecta; order Coleoptera; family Chrysomelidae; genus Diorhabda; species Diorhabda carinulata. The sequence goes on from NC_079472.1 coordinate 19,644,269, forward strand.
ACCGAAATTGTGAAACTCGAAAAATTGGAGTATCGAGCCATCATCAAGTACCTGTATTTGAAAGGGTTAAGAGGTAAGCAGATTTACGAATATATGCTTAATACCCTTGGTGATCATTGTCCTTCATATGCAACCGTGAAAAATTGGACTACAAGCTTCAAAAGAGGTAAATTTTCCATTGAAGATGATGAACGATCAGGAAGGCCAGTTTCTGTGTGAATTCCCAAAAATATCGATGCAGTTCATGACATGATTTTATTAGACAGTCGAATTGGGCTAAAACGGATATATGAAGCACTGAATATTTCATACGAACGCGTTCATCATTTAGTTCACGTCAATTTGGACAAGAGAAAAATTGCTGCAAAATGGATCCCCAAATGTTTGAATGTTGACGAAAAGCGTGCAAGGGTAAAAGCATCGCGTTCGATCTGTGTTCGATTTGAAAACGATGTAGACTTCTTAAACCGAATTGTTACTATGGATGAGACTTGGGTACATGTCTACGATCCAGAAACAAAGCAACAATCAATGGAATGGCGACAAGACCCACGAAGATTCACGTCCAAAAATCTGCTGGAAAAGTTCTTGCTTCAGTTTTTTGGAATTGCCATGGAGTAATCATGATTGATTTTTTGGATAAGGGTAGAACAATAACTGGAGATTACTGTTCGACATTACTGACCACTCTACGGGAAAAAATTAAAGAGAAAAGACGCGGAAAGCTATCCAAAGAGTTTTGTTTTTGCAGGACAACGTCCCTTTACACAAATCTCATGTTGCCGTGCAAAATATTCTTGATTTAGTGTTTGAATTACTAGAACACCCACCTTATTCACCGGATTTGGCTTCGTCATACTATCATCTCCTTCCTCAACTACAAAAAAGTTTAAAAGGTCATAAATTTTCTTCCAACGAGGAGGTAATAAAAGCTGTGAAGGTCTGGTTTGCAGAGCAAGAAGAAACATTTATTTAAAAGTTCTAGAGACGTTGCAGGTTCGCTGTAATAAATGTATCCAATTAAGAGGAAAATATATTGAGTAATAAAATATTTTGACATTGAAATTTTGTTTGTTTCTATAGTAGGTTAAGAATTTCTCAATATATCCTCGTATATGTAGATTAAGATCAAGATTATATTCATCAATTGTTGAAGCAGCCTAATATCCAGCTTTCTCAAGATCACGACTTTTTTCATATTCATTTCTTAAGGGAATTCCTTTCTTTGAATGTTTTTTAGTTTCTTCCTCTTCATTTTTGGTTCTAAATTAGCTTCAAGATTTATTCTTCTTTCGTGGTTCGATCAAGTTGAACTAGAGAAATAGCTGACGGCGAAATGAGTTCGTTGTTGCATCGTGGTACATGATTGAGCTCAAAACATTTGAAATTTTCTCAAAACTGGTTTTATAGATCACCACTGTTATACCTTCTGTAGTTAAAGCCTCACAAATGTGGTGTGATTTTTTTCTCCTCGTCTTTCACAGTTATTTTTAGTACGATGTATTCTTCTTTTTACAGTGTGCTATAAAATCCGGTTTTGGCCAGTGGTAAAGTCAAATGCCGTTAGCTCATCCCAGACGATGCACCACATTTTATCGCTAGGGTTGTTATGTGGTGTAAAAGTCCAGAGCTTCCAAAGGTAAAAGCTCTGTTAGATTTTCTGGTTGGGTAGTAAGTTCTCGATAAATTGAAGGGAAAGGGAAATGAAGTTATTATGTCTTCATGGGGTTTGAAACAATTAAGAAAAATTAGTAAAGAACCCAATTTAACGAAAAATGCTCTAGCTCTAAATCGTATTACAAACCAAAATTTGAACAAAAATCTTGCAAACCATTTTTATAATATATTTATTAATTCATTTAGGTTACTCCATTCGCTTTGCGGATCCAATACGACAGATGATATGTTGGACAACGAATGCGGAGGTTTTACCGCTTACCCTGCGAACGTATTTTACCCAGTGCCTTGGCAGAATTGGCGGATGTATTTCGAACAAGAATTTCTAGACGCTGTGATCAATATGACGCAAAATAGTTTTACGATCCATATGTGGAACAAGCTTAGTGAAGAAATCAAAATACCTGTTACCTCAAAAAATATACCTTATTTATATTTTGCTAAGAAATATTGTCCTAAAATTGTTAATGAATGTGATGAAGTATTTTAAGATTGTTAATTATTTGAAGACAGAGCTGTTTATCGAGTTATATTGTCGTTGCATTTAAATAAATTTGTTAAAAATGAGGTGACTGTTTCTGTTTAATAGACGCCATTTTGACAATTGAAATTCAATACTGGCAATTGACACCATCATGTTTACCAACCTTCATGGGTCAACATAAGTATTTACATTTAAATATCTTCGGGATTTTCAAGGATTTTAAAAAATCTTTTAAATTGCATTCACATGTCATCAATGCTTATAAAAAATGAACTCGGCGCGTTCACGAAATTTCTTAAATTGGACATGGCGCTTAATGTGTTGAGTAAACTTTTTAAGTTTGAAAATGTGCTGACTAGTAAAACTGACTACTAAAACATACAACGAAACAAAAGAATGTAATAAAGCTTAAAGAGCTATCACTGCTTGATACTGCAGGTATCTGTTTTTTTTATGAAATTAATTTTAAAGGAATCTTGAGACTGTATGAAATGGATTAAGGATAGCCGCAATTACCTGTAATTAATATACTGATATAACTTGCAGCTATATGTTTTTTCAATCAATTTTACATCATGATGTAACGAATTGAAATAAAAATGGTTGTCAGCTTTCAGTCGGCCGCAGCGTTAAGGTTGCCAGGTATATTTCTGTTTATTAACTGTACTCACTGGTTTTTTTTTTAATTTTGATACAAAATTAATTTTTTATATATATATTGTAGCTTAGGAAAGTTTTTCGATCAAACAAGCTATTGGATTCCTGCAACGTTAACGAAAGGATGTGCGAAGAAAGAGACCTGAAAACTTGGCCAACTGCTTCTTTTTTCATCATAGAAATGCGCCGTGTTTTTGAGCACAGAAAAACTAAAACTATACCTCTTCTAGTTCTTCTAAAGACTGTGGTAAAAAGGAAACATTTTAATACCTTTCCTATCATTAGGAAGACGATAAACAAATCCGAAAGGTTCGTTCAGTATTGGGATAGCCATTACTTTGGAATAGATTAATAAAAATTTTATAATATAATATTATCATGGACAACATGTGACTTGACATAAATGAACAACATATTAAGAGCCCCATTGGGACAATTTACACGCAAATGTATGTCATTATCGATAATAAAATGGTACTGAGTATTAATTAAATGGTGTTGTTTCATTTTTGTTAGATTAATCGATAGATATTGTAGCAGTAGAAAGTAATTAAAGATAAATACAAAAACAAAAACAATGTCTCGACTCACGTAATATTTATTTTAAATCGAAATTTACAGTGAAACACTTCATAGATTCTTCGTATAAAAAATTTAGAGTGGTTTTATACAGATTTAAAAAAAGATGAAGAAGAATAATCTCAACAATCATCGCTAGTGATTTTTTGGTAATTATTTTAACTTTTTTTCGTTAAAGGGTTTGCAAGAAAATAAATAAACAGGTAATTAGGTACTATCTGTTTCTATTAAATTATTATAACCTACAAATGAACAATCATGAAATTATTAACCAATATTGCATGTTATAAAGTCACTTTGGTAATTATTTAGAATTGGGGCTCCGGGCAAAAATCGCTCCAAAAAATTTTTCACCACCTGGAAACTTTTCATTAGGTAGAATTAGATAATTAAAGGTGGGAGACATATTATTTTCATTATTTTAGACATTACATGGTACAACTTACATACGATAAATCAATTAATTTCTTTAAAATCGTTGATCATACGTTTCAGTAGGTAGCAAAAAGAGAGGCGAGGGGAGGAGTGTTTATAATTTGGTTAACATTTATTCGTCCTTTCCTTCGTTCCCTCCTTCGGCCATATTCTCATTTTATTAAAACGTTGATGTACATAAACATGTGATATAAGCGATGAACTTTTTTGTTTACACTAATCCGACGATTACTGAGAATTATATTTCTCCCATATTATGTTATCATGATTTTCACTTCTAGAAATTCACATTCTTTGGCCATATTTGACGAAATATGGTCGTCGGGACTACCACATGAGTGGATACGTCACCGAATTTTTATTTTGAAGACGCTTCCCCAATCACACTACGCAAGCTCTTGCCATTGTCATTCGAGATTTTTATGTTAAATTTAATGACTCTTAATTTTTTTTTTCAAACTGTATTCATTCCAAAATATATATTTTTGTTTTCGATTATTAATAGCATGATAAGCAAGAGGGAATGTGAGTGGTGGAAGGGGGGCGACTGTTGAGAGAGAAAAAATAATTTTATGAATATTCAAAATTTTTATGCTCTTTTAACAAACCCCCCCCCCCACCACCGTACCTTCCATCCTCCTTGTCACTTTATTATTCGAATTTAATATATACCTATACCTGATAAGGGTTTTCTTTTCGATGAAACCCCATGAAACATGCCTCCCCACCTGAATTATCTAATTCTACCTAATGAAATAGTTTCCAGGGGGTTAAGAATTTTTTGGAGCGATTTTTGCCTGGTACTCCAATTCTAAATAATTACCGTCACTTTATTCTAATTATTCTAATAATTTTAACTAAATAAGAATAGGAAACTTTCAATATATACTTTAAAATCTCATTCTTCACACTACAAAAAGCTGAAAGTTTATTTCAAATTTTGAGCCAACAAAAAGTTCTTTTCTTACAAATTACATACATACAATAAGAAAATATTTCGTTTCTAAATATGAAGTTGCAGTTAACATTTTCCTTACCCTGTATATACTCCATTTTATGAAGTGAGTTGATTTTGTATAAAAAATTTTATTTATTTCTACCTGTGATGAGTAAAGTTAGAATAGGCACTAAAATGGTTTAATATACAAGTAAACTCCGAGAAGGTATTAAGCAAACCAGTGTTTGTTGTAAAACTGTTGTAAATTAATCAATAAAGTAAAGACCTCAGCTTAGTTCTTTAATAAAAACATGAAGATGCTAGATAACAACGTGAAAAATGCCGGAAAATAAATCACCTGGACCACCAAAGCCAAATATGTGAGAGTCATCCTAAACTAAGAGTTGTATACAAGAGGAGGATGTCAAGGAGACGACTAGGAGTAATCATCGTGACACCTTATAGCAAATTTCTTGGAAAAAACGTTGGTTATGTAAATGGCTTGTAGTTGTTGAAACGAAATAGATGAATAATAATAATATGACAGTGATAGAATGAATGATTAGCTTGATAAGAGTGCCACAATAACTGTAAATACAACAGATCTTCCCCACTAATATGAAGGTTGAACGGAAGATCTTCATTATATATTGTCTGAGCTTTTTGGTGTGGATAGAAGGGCACACAGGAGTTTCTTGTAGTTCCTGCGTCGTAGGCAGCGGCTGCTCTTCTTGGGGTTGTTCTTTTTGAGTTGCTGGCTGCTGTTGGAACGGCGATTGGACTGGACTATGACTTTCAGGTAGAGGGTTTTGAGAACGACATTGAGGAATGCCAAACACAATTGGAGTTGGACGACTGTCTTTTCTTTCATCAGTCTGTTTCACTTGAACCACGAGGCATCCTGTCCGAACAAAGTTGATTAATGTGTCAAGGCACTCAGTTAAAACGCCAAATTGCCAAGTCTCTTTATTATTGAGGTAAAGACCTGCACAAACCTCATCAGGGCCAAACACATTTTCCATCGTGTTATACGCATCTACAACATGGGGATAATCCAATGGGGATAAGCCAATATATATAAAAAAGGCCCAAACAAAGTAGATTATCAGCCTGAGGAAGATTTGGACCAGAAATAGATTCAACTCATCGTTAATGCTATCGCCAAGAGAAGATTGGAAGAGCTGAGGAACCCCTCTCGCCACAATCAGCTGAGGGATATAATTAGTTACTTCAGAAAATACAACTCCAGGGCCTAATATGTTTTTGGCAGAATTTAGGGTAGAGGCAGTTTCCTTAAAAGTGGATCTATTCTGTAAGCTAGAGACAATAACAAACAAACAATCATCAAAACTTTGAGTGGGAAGATACATTTACCAATGTATATGGCGCTTTTCCGATTAAAAAAGAAGAAAGCCATAAAATTAGAAAGGGGATCGGGGTAAGAAGAAGACTAACGACTTATTGGATGATATACGATGAATGAAAATTTCGTCGTTATTTAAGGGATGCTTTTTGGAAGGAACCAGTTAGTCGAAATACACCTGGGTCAAGCTACAAAAATGACTTTTTGTGTAATATTCTCAGTATGATAATTTCAACAAACTTTTTAACCAGCATTTTAATCCTTGTTTATTGGAAAGATACTTATCAGGAGAAATAATATACCAGTAAAATTATATTGCTGCAGTTTATCTAACTTGAAAGTAAACATTCAGTTATTAAATTATATTACAAACGAGGCTACCATAATTCTATTCAAATATATAGGGTGTTCTGGGACTTGATGCAAAAAAGTAGAGTAGATAACGTGAAAATCATTCTGTGACGTGAAAAAAATTTCTCTTACGAGCCCTCGTTTCTGATTTATAGGCATTTTAAGCTGCGAAATCAAAATAAATAGGTACGTAAATTTTCTAAATTATACATTCGAACATTATGAATTTTTAATGGATGATAATTCTACACTACTATCTGAAGGCCGAGACTTTACAGGGACAACCTGTACAATCTAAAGATAGTAAAAATTAATGTTTTAATTGAATTTTTAACAAAAAGATACTCTTTGTTTATCTCGATAGCATTGATGGCTTAGGAGATTTTTAGATCGTTGTAAATACCAAAGAAACCGGTCGCTATAAAGAGACATTCTGAAGAAAATAACCATAAATTGTAATTTTTTATTTTTTATATGGTGATGTAAGCTCCTTTTCTTCCGATTCAAATGTTAGAAGACATGTTGGTATGATAGCTACAACGGAAGGTACTAATGAAAATAATTTCATTTTTATATCCCTTATACTTACATGTTCACCAGATCTAAATCCTATTGGAAAACTGTTTAACCAGTTTGAAAGTAGAATGAAATGCTGACAACAGCAAGATATCTCCAAGAAATTCAATAAGAAGTATGAAAATTTCAATTTAGAGATAGTCGAAATTATTCTGGGTACTAAAATTGAAGTACCATCTTTATACTAAAAACCAGTTATATTTTGAGGCCTATTCAAACAGAAAGGACATTCGAAAATTTATGAAACAAATAAGGATTTAATACATGTAAATTCCTATGAAAGAAATTATCACAATTACTTTGTAACATTATACACAATGTTTTTTGCTATTAATAAAAGTCAATTAATTATTTGTTCTATAATTTGTTTAAAAACCCAAATAATAAGAATATAATGATGTGTTATCTCTCGACGTAAGCGTTACGTGAATGAAATTTCATCTTTGTTGGAATGTTTAAAAAAACATAGATAGATAATAATTTAAGCAATGTAAACATTTGGTAGATGGATAATTTCATTATACTTTAGGGGGACTGTAAAAAGAGACAATGAAAATTATGTTATGAATATTATATTATGAAAATAAAATGGCTGAACTTCCGAAAAACGCCAATGAAATATTACATGTGACGTCGATATTTTTGAAATTCCCGCGACCTCGTAACGTTGAAAAACACGGTCATTTCGTGCGCAGGTAAGTAGGAGCAGAAATATCCGCCATTTTGCTCGTTCATTAAATTAGTGGTAAATAAAACATTGCAAGTTTGAAACATTTTTTGTGGTTTGGTTTTTTGAGTTAAAATTAAAAGAAAATCCAAGACTCGAGAACTCAAACGGCACTCTACCACACTAGTGAAGACAAGCCCGTACTTGAGTAGAAAGAAACTACAAAAACAGTACTCGTGTATTCCATAAGGTAACAAAAATTAAGAAATTGGAAACGATCTATTCCCTTCGGATGTTAAGCTACAACTGGTTAGGTTAAGTTAGGTTAGGTTAGGTCCGGTGCGTTTACTATAATATTCCTATTTTTCTTTCCTTGTTCGTGGCATGAATAGGCCTATATTTTCTTAGTCCTTATACGATTGTGACTATTCCCTATCATTTTTACCTTCCAATTCCTTTTGGCGTTTTTTCAGAAGTTTATCCAATAAAATTTCAGACAAATTCAACAATTTTATATATTGTAATACATCTTGGTTGTTTTAACAACAGCACAGCGCTGAAGACCGCAGAATCGTTTCCACTTCTTCAACTGAGGAGAACATTTTTTACTGCAGTAGAAATCCAATGAAATCAATTAACTTGAAGTCATCTGATTGAAGACTATTTCCAAGCAACAAGCTTTCGGAATCGAACATTTTTTCGAACAATTATCAATGTTCTTGGGTTATTAATACATTAATAAATCTGGAGACTAAACGGGTGAGCCGTTGTGCAAAGGGCTTTATTTGTAATGTCTTGAACACCAGTCAAAATCACCCAGTGGCCATTAGTTATGGACTATGGGGTGGTTATTTCAATTAAATATTTATTTGGAATTTAAGTTTAAAAAATAATGATTTTTATGTCCAATGGACCCAGAAGATTTAAGTAAAACCATAAAGGCAAATTATTTATATCCTTTATTGAAAGAACTGCAGGAAAATTGCTATTGATTTGTAATTTGGGACGCATATTTTTGAAAATCTAATTTTCATATTAAAATAGTGTAAAAATTAAAAAAGAAGAATCAAAGTTTGTCTAAAGATACTGAAAGTATTTATTCCTGTCTATTAAGAGTAACTTCAGTTAGTGGGATTTTCGATTCATTTCCTCATAAACTATTTGGCATCATTTGTAAACGTGCTGACGGTGTCTTCAACTCTGTAAGTTTCACTGTGAGTCTTTATAAAGGCACAGACCATACAGTTATATGGACTGCTAGTCATATTTTTTCAAGCAAAAGCAAATTGACGGAACATGAATTAGGAGGAACATCAACCTGTGGGATTTTCGATTCGCTTCCTCATAAACTGGGAATAAATTCCTTAAAAATTGATTTCAATTTATGTATTTTTGTAAATTTAATAAATTAAGTATTAGACAAACGGATTCAAAGATAAATAAAGAAGGAAAAGTTAACAATTTAAATCTTTTAGTCTCCTCAGTTTCAGCATTGTTCCCATTGACACAATTGTGAATTTCGTAGTGTTTGAGTGTGAATCATAAATCTGTCATGTAGCAATTGAGTCAGAGAAGAAGTCGCGTAAAGTTAGGTAGAATGATAGAAGGGCTTAATGGGCTTTGGAGTACTTTAATTGTAGCAAAACCTCACCGTTGTTTATGAGGACAAGAAATGATGTAAAATCCTCATCGTGAATCGACAAGCTTTACAAGCATAAGCAAGTTTATGAACCATTTCATGCAAGTTTAAAAAAAGTAGTTGCTCACAATCAGAAAGACAACTTACTGAGAGCACTTTGAAGAGGACATCTTATCAATATTCATCACGCATTTATCGAATAATATGAAAACGTTGACGTCTTCTAGTACTGTTTAGACCGTGCTTCAAAAGGTAGTTAAAAATCAATAATTGAAACACCTCTACCTTCTAGTATTTTTTGAATTTGAAACCTCAGCTTCAAGCAGATAAATTCGCGTGGTGACCTTTTCCGCTAATCGAAAAAGATCGATAGGTCTTAGACAGGACCATAAATTTTAGGAAGATGTACCATTAGGAATCTTTTTACTTTGACCCAAACATTCTCATGATCATTGTGATTCATATTTTATTGACAAAATAGAAGGGATAAATTTCAATGAAGTCAATTACTGTGTGTTTTGGTGAAGAGTGTTCACAATTTTTTTAATTATACATTATGTATAATATTAAATACAAGACCTGTATATTGTACAAATCAATCAACACGATAACATTACAAAGATAAAATATATAACTGATAACAAAGAGATGCTGAAATTAATTCATTCACAGTTGTTTCCTTTGATGTTTATTACAACAGTTATTGTTTTCTAGTGAATCGTACAAAATACAACTTGCAACTCAATTAAATGATGTTATTGACCAAAAGTGATTAAAAACAGTAAGGATAAAACGAATGATAAAGTAAGTATATTCTGAAATAACTATTATTAAAGTTGAAGCGCAGTAGTGAAGCGCGATAAAATTTTTTAGGCGTTCTACAATGTTTCCTAGAAAAAAACTTATCTTGTAAAAGTTCCATCATCTTTGTCAAATTTCTATTTCTTTTTTTATCAGCTTTTGTACTGAATTGATGGATTGTTGTTACATCTTACTGATATTTGTATTACTTCACTTCCAAGAAAACTCACAATATTTTAATTTCCAAAAACGTCCTAAGCAAATTAAATATATTCAAAACTTTCAGTAACTTAGACATGTTGAGAGATTATTTCTTAAACTGAACCCATTCAGAGTTTCATCTAATTCAGCTGAAAACTTTTTAAGTCCAAGATTATGCACCACAAATATTGATACATTTAATAATATTTGACTATATATACATATTCTTCGACAGTTTTATATTATACTATATAATTGTATAAAGAATATTCTTTATACAATGACTATATGTATATTCAACCAATGAACGTATTTTTGGCAACTACAAAGACAACTCGTTAAGTTTTCATATTACTTTATCCTCAAACTTGAGTGCTTACGATCCAAACTTTATCTCCAACAAAAAGTAAACGATCAATATTTTTGACAAGAATAACTTGTGTAAATTTTTTGTACAGCTCATTATCTTAGTGACAACAGATTTTTTTAATAATATCCGGTAATTATCTTCTCGCTTATAGTTCTATCTTTTGGTATAAGTATTTACCAATTCTCTTGGTATTTATTAAGTTTATGTTGCACAATATCCCACACACTCTATTATAGTATATTATTATTTAGTTTGAATCGTCCTAAATAACTAGACAGTTCGGTAAGCCGTGGAAAAAAGACTATATGCTCGACATCTACAGCGTTGCGCAACGATATTCTTCAGGTAAACACAACACCATTTTAGACCATCGGGACTATAAGTTGTGTTATCGTAGATCACGAAAAGAGTGCACAGAATACGTTCGTGTATCTAAGATGAATAATACCCTAGCACTAAAACAACTTGATTCGCAAGGAAGATTGATTATTCAAATGGTGATTGTTGACTTTATTGAGGCTTCCCACAAAAACGTCAATTCTTCAGTGATTATTTCAACATATCATAAAATGCTGGATATTAATTTTTTGTATTTGGTTGGTTGCAAAATAATTTATAATCACCTGAAATAATTAAAGAGATTTTATTGTAAAAAGTAAATTGAAATGGAAAAAATTAACAATGAAAAAAGTTAAAGATGAATTTTCTACATTCATATTTGATAGTATAGGAGTTGATAACATTTGTATGATATTGACAGGAGACTTTTCACAATGAAGCATAACTAATAAGCAGAAAGTAAATCACCAACAAATAACAGCTTTTAATGTGATGGCTTAAGTCACGAATACAGTATCTCTCGCCACCGTAAACAAATCACAGTAAATCGCAGAATTATTCGGCAAAAATTTCAAGTGGAGCTTGCAAAACCATCACTGAAACTTATATAAGCTAATAGCTTCGAGAAACAGAGTACTGATTCCACAAACATGATTTGATACTGTCAAAGTAACAATCAGAACTTCTTGGTTCAAGTGTTAAGGAGAGGAACTTACTTGCTGAAGAAACGACAATTTTCAAAAAAAAGAAACTCCGTGTTTTCCACATTTTACAATATGGAAAATAAGATACATGTCAAGCTTCCTTCTTGTGGCAGTGAAATACAGTTTAAAAGCTGTGTTATTACGTAATGAAATTAAAAACTATCGACCCAAGTTGTCCATTCAGAAACAAACCTATGAAAAACTGCACTACCTACTTTTCGAATAAAATAAACTACAATGACTACAAGTTATTTGAAAGTTATCATTAAGGATTTATGAAACATTGCCGTCTTCTTTATTCTTGGACCAGTCGTCCAGTGGAGAAAAACTTTGTGGGGAAAAGTTGGCCAAAAAGATACGAATTTCAACAGTGATATCAAAATATTAAGTATGTACTTCTCGTGGACTAAAAAATATCCTTTTGTCTCCTCTTCACATTATACTTGGACTATTGGAAAACTTTGTGAAGATTATGAATGAATTAAGTGAAGGATTTAAATACCTAAGACCCCAGTTAAATGACCCCAACCCTATTGGGTTACGAACTAGAAAGATGCTGGGTGATATTAATTTTATAGAAAAGCTTACCACGCAAGCATTTAGAGCCTTGGAACTTAAACATCATTAGGGGGTTTTGGGGCAACAATATGCTCGAACAGCTGGTTAAATAACTTTTAGATTCCTATAAATTGCATTGCTGCCGATAGAAAATACACTTTCTTTATTCCCATTTATCATTGTTTCTTAGAATTTGAGATCTTTTATTGATAAGAAGGATGGTAACAAGTACGATGGGATCCTATTAGATACTACTAGATATTTTTTATCGTCATGATACTTTCACACATTGTTGACTGCAGATGACGGCATTCGATATGCCTTACCAAATTTCTTATAGAAGTTGGAACCCGAATTTGAATACAATGTAACGTTGGACTATCTACGTAAAAATGTAGATATCGTAAAAATATTCCCAACGGAGTCACTAACTATTATTAAAATTACTATTTAGCTCTGATAAAATTATTATTTTTTATATTATATATATAAGTGGATGTAATACAAACAAATCTTTAATGTTTTACACATTGATTGTTATCAAAATCTTATATAACGATATGAAAATCATAATTGTTACCATTAAACGCTACACTTATTTTTTCAAATAATCCTGTTCGTAAGATGGAAGTTTATTGTTATTTTCATTTTTACAGACAAATCTAATGTGGATGTTCTCAAGAATTATTTCAGCATTAATTAGATGAAAATAGTTATAACTTGCACTTGCACTGGATGACGTTATTACACATATGCATATAAGAAATTTATTGAGATACTGGAGATGTTTCGGAGTAGCAATCGTCATAATAATCATATTAAATTTACAATCGCAAGAATTTCAATACCAATACAGCCTAGCCTGTTATTCTGCAAAAGGAAATACATTACCCGACATATCAGAAGTACCTCCTCGAAAAGGAAAATCAATATTTTTCCATGAAACATCTTGTAAATCATTACAAAAAGGAAAAATAACAATAACTTCACGTCAAGCATGTGCAGTAGAGAGCGCCGCTATTATGAATCCGAATTTAGACGTTTATTTGCTTTATACTTCACCAGGTATTGTAAAAAACGAAGGAGACGAATCTGACTTGTTCCTAAGTGCCTTATTAAGTTATAAAAACGTTAAGATTTTACATTTAAACTATGAAAGGTACATTAATAACACTCCTGTAGGAAATCTCTGGAAGTACAATAAAATACAAAACTCTCGTTACTCGCTGAGTCATGCTAGTGATATACTTAGGTGAGTTATAGAATATTTAACGGTAGTAACGTTACCTCTATGTAGAAAATAGCTCAATCCTCTTTACGGTAATATTCTCAATTCCCTTTAAGATTATGCTGCTTCATAAATGGACCATTCCAGAATGACGTCATTGACAGTTCGGCCATCTTCATTGGGTGGCACACAATGTCATTCTAATACTTGTATTTATAAACATTGCCGAGTTTTTCAATTTTCAAAACTTAATCTGAGGACATCTTATCATTTTTCCAATTTCTTGCTGTTTTGAACAACAGCGGAGATCATTGGAATGCACTGTCGGATGTCAAAAGAAATGCTTACAGTTTCAAAATAGGGATATTTAAATAAAAGCATACTAATGAATGAATTTTATAACAGGTAAGGGTCTTAGAATGGCAAAACCATCAGTTTAATATAGTACCGATATGGGTACGAAATGAATACTGAAGTTGGTTTTTAGATTAAACAACAAATTTCTTAAGTTTATTGAAATTTGTGACACTGAAATCATCTAAAAAAATTTGTATTATGAATGTATCAATAATATACTGTCTACACTAATACAAACAATTACACTATCTGACGCGCGTTTCGATAACAAAGTTATCGTCTTCAGAGACGGAAGCTTACCTACTTATTATGAAATTCAATACTTCCATTGACGGGTCTTATTTAGGAACGGTTGTCATATAATTTCTCGTGACTGACACCTAACGTCACCGCTTAAGATCGATAATATTCACTTTGATCCATTATGTCGAAATAATGTCAAAGAATAATGCAATATACAAAAAAGTCACCCACATGATATGCTCATTAACAGAAGGAGAATAAATATTTTGTATGCCATCCAGACAAAATGGACGATTTCTCAAAGTCACGTTGCGGTTAGCTTTTATCTTTTGCCATCGAAAACACGTTTTATGTATAATTTTACTAACACTACTTTTACCACCTCGACACTTAAGTCTTAACCTTGTTTTATGCTCAAATCAATTATGGATAATTATCTATTTTCTCACGTTTTACTTTGTAAATAGTATAAAATGATGCAACTTTATCCTCTGTGCAGATGTTTCCTATACTTTAGATGAATGAATCGATGTCTCATCACTTTCTGTCTCCAATGACACAACTATGGATAAATTATGCATCATTTTGGCTCACCTTCAATGGAGAGGTAATGATAGGTAGTTGGGCATTTCTTTTAAACGATGATAATAGCTAGATCAAAAAAAAGTAGAAATTGGCCTTTAAATAAGTATAATAAACGATAGCTAAGGGACAGTTCAACAAAATCGTTTGATATTAGATTAACCTGGAGAATCATACCAAAAAAATTAAAAAGAATTATGTAGTACAGTCAAACAATTTGGAACCATTGGCTCACCTTCAACGGAGAGGTAATGATAGGTAGTTGGGCATTTCTTTTAAACGATGATAATAGCTAGATCAAAAAAAGGAGAAAAAGGCTTTCAAATAAGTATAAAAAACGATAGCTAACGGACAGTTCAACAAAAGCGGTTGATAGTAGATTAACCTGGAGAATCATACCAAAAAAATTAAAAAGAATTATGTGGTACAATCAAACATTTTGAAAACATTGGCGCACCTTCAATGGAGAGGTAATGATATAAACCTGCAGCATGTGTACAAATTAGATTATGGAAGCTTCATTTACATGTCAGTAAGCAAATCGGATTTAAAAACTCTCAATTACTTTCACAATACAGCTCCAAAAATTTGCCGAGAAACTTTCAGATCCGGTCCTTCTGAAAGTATCTATTTTGAATCTAATGAACCTCCCCTACTTTTAATTTCATACTGTTACAGCACAATGTGACAGTTCAAATTATCCTCTAAAAAATCGTTCACTCGACACAAGTAATTATGAATCTAAACTCCAATCACTTCCAGCAATTCTATCACCACTCATATCTAATATTCACCTGTCTGAAACCATCCCTATTACTAGCTTATCTTATCATTGGTAATTCTCTGAATACTTATATTCCTTACGCATGAAAGACAGCGATATACTGAAACAACGGTTTGTAAATATTATTGTCTCTTACGTCAATAAACTCCATTAGTCCAACATGTCCCGTACATCTTATTATTCAGAATATTCATATTAACAGTGTTGAAAGCTTTGGTACTTTAATTTGGATACCATCTCACACCGAAATACTTGAGAACGGACTTACTGAAAATAAAAACTAACCTCCAAAGTGACTCAATACAATGATCTGATAACTAGGATAAGATGTTCAATACTCGAACAATGGTCAAATCACTTGGCAAGCTGCAATACTAAGTTACATAAAATTTAAAAGTTCATCTACTTGAAATATCTTCCTCCCACGAGTCTTACAGATGCAGTTGCTGTATGCGGACTACGTGTCGGGCATACTCGACTGACGGATGTTTAATGTCCGCTTAATCCATTATTTGAAAAAAGTTAATTAATATAATGAAATAGAACTTGTTAATGTTAATGTTAAGGTGACTTATTTACATTGTTAGTGATTGATTGTATCATAAATGTACCATGTGTCAATGATCTTAGTTGTCCAGACATCTTTATTCGAATAAAAAGAAGCTAATATTAATTCTAACTTATTTGTATTTATTGACGTCATAATTAAATACTTCAAATGAAAGTTTCCTAATCTGTTGGTTGATTTTGAGGAAGAAACGTCTCCTACATGTTTTCTTTTCCCAATTTCCAGATATGTTACGCTATGGAAATATGGCGGAATTTATTTAGATCTGGACGTGGTTATTTTGAAGTCTCTGGAAGATCTACCCGCAAATTTTGCTGGATTACAATCTCTGACCGATGTGGCAGCTGGTGTGATGGGTTTTGCTGCGTCCGGTAAAGGACACGAAATGGCAGAAAGATGTTTACTCGATCTTCAAAAGAACTTTGACGGTGACAGTTGGGGAAATAACGGTCCAGGAGTGATAACAAGGTTCGAAAGTATGATTACGTTTTTTCTTGAAAAACGGTATTGAAAACAGATCAAAATATTAATGTTAACAACCTTCATGGTTACATTAATCATTAGAACAACGACGACATGAAAGTCAAAATGGAAATCCATTTAAACCAAATTAAAACTCTTTTTTCCTCAATATCATATCCCAATAATAAATAACAATCATTATTTTTACTATTCATAGTTACATTTAAATGTATAAGTAGAATTATAAATTTTACCTAAATTGTCTTATTTATAATTAATAACTTCCTCCTTTCTAAAAACTATCGTTTTTTGCTCTGTTTGTATATATATGGTTTTTTAATATTCCTTGGTGTGTTAATGCAGCATTTTTTAACTTATTGATGACTTTTTAATCTATTTTTTAATTACTGTGATGTCTGTCCTACTAAGCTAGAATTTCTGGAAGCGTTGCTGATATTCATACTGAACTATTTACAATGCCACTACATCAACATTCACAATTACACTTCCCAACGCGCGTTCCGATAACCAAGTTATCGTCTTCAGGGACTGAGGGTAAATAGCGTCACAATAATTACAAGAAACTTGACTTCTTATGTATTATGTCTTTTATGGCTTGTTATATAACAGTTTTTCAGGTTAATTATTATTTATCTCTCAATACAGTTTTTAATTTTTTAATATCTAAGCGAAACGTCAATATTTATATCTGTATTAAAAACCAATTTTCAATAAAAAGAGAAAAACATCAAAAATATTTATCAAACTAGTTTTGTCTAGGCCAAACTAGTTTGATCCTAGTGACTGCGCCAATTAACTTATGAGTCCGTTTTTAAAAACAAAATTTTACTAAATTCGAATTTACAAACTTGATGTTACCACTTTACTATAAGACTTTCAGATTCAAGGAAGGTAGATTAACATATTTGTATACATTTATTTTGGGGTCAACGAATAAAGAAGTAATAAAAATAAAAAGTTGTGGAAGATCATGGAATTAGCAACGTAAATTGAAGGCGACGACGAAACTGTGATAAAAATATCATTCTGGGTTAGGATCAATAATCAGTTCTGATAAGAGATCTACCTGAATCCGGATTATAATTTCCTGAATGATGGAATTTCGTCTTATTACTTGTAAATACTATTTGAAATCAATTGTATGGTAATTGCAATTAGTTTAAGTTGAATTTATTCGATTTTATACCCGCACAATTAAGAGCTGATCGACTGATCGTCAATTAATGAAAAAAAAATTATTACATTGTTATTTTATTGGCGTTTGAACTCGAATATTTTGTAATGTCTAATGACTAATGTCATTTTTAAATGAGTTTGACTATTTTCCACATCTCTTAATTTTTGTTATATTGTTATAGATTATTGTTGGATCTTTGTGGAATAACCAATAGGACCAAAGATACCAATTTATCAGAATTAATGGTCGATAAGGATTGTGGAGGATTCACTGTATTCACACCTACAGCTTTCTATCCGATATCGTATCAGACTTGGTATTGGTATTTCGATGAATATAAATTACAATCTATGATACTTAACACTAAAGATAGTTACGCAATACATACTTGGAATAAATTTAGCGCCAATACGAAAGTACTTTTGAATTCGGGTATGCCTTATTTTTATTACGCCAAAAAATATTGTCCCAAAGTCGTTGCCGAATCCACTAGGACGTTTTAATCAAACAATTGTTTATTTCGAACAAGATCTGACAAATTCTAAATTGGATTTTTTTAATGTTTAATCACTTTAGATCTAATTTCTACTACAGAAATTTGATCTAATGATTTTATATAATATCGTCGCATTTTACTCATTGAAATGGAAAAAAAATATGAGAATAAAATAATTCAAACTAGATAGAACACACAGTATGGTTATTGGGTTTGAAATTATTGATCATCACGTCACTTTGAATCATATTACGTATAGAATGAGGCTAGAAACTGATAGATCTCACATTTTGAGATGATGAAGGCGCAATTTTAGAAGATTACTTGCAAGAGGAGAGAAGAGGAAGCTAGTCCAAGTTGTTTTCTTGCAGTCAGCAAATACCGTCTGTTGTCAAAGCTTCAAGAACCCTGCATGGGGAACGATTTTTTAGATGTAAAGTCAAATGTACAGTACAGTCCTTAGAGACGCCAGAACATTGATAGAAAAAATTGTAAACCTTATTGCGGACTATATTGGAAAGTAAAAATGATAAATTTGGGTCATGGGCAGAGCAATGGGATTAGCCCTCCTGGCCGTTTAACATTTTATTTTCCAGTTGGCAGATGTTTCAGAAGTTAAATTCTTCAAAAAGTAAAAATTTATATATATGTAGGTTAAAAATAATATATCATTGTATCTCAGAAACAAGAGCTGATTTTGTGTTCGAAATAGATTAGGATTTCAAATATTAAAGGCATATTTTTATATTCGAATGTATATATGGAACTTTTTCATCGATATTAATAGCAATTTACACCATTCAATAAACGCTCATAATATAATTTTTGTTTTCTTATAAACCCTTATTTTCCTATTCCACCAATTGGACACAAAAGACCCTTTCATTGAGCAAAGGCGAGCCAAGGAAAGTTACTGGTATGGTTACTGGACACTATTTGATTGAAGTAACAGCTCTTGTTGTTTCTGTAAAGAACTGAAGGAAACCGCCGAACACCTTCTCTTTAAGTGCGAGACTATCCATAAATAAAGACTACGGTACTTACAATCAAGCTCTTTTAAATCAGATAAGGTAAGCTGCATAGCTCAGAAGGGTAGCTTTGCTAGTCGTTACTACCTCACCGGTGAACAGTCCAGGATACACAATAGATCAATAGTTCAAGTATTAGAGAAGTAGATTCCTAACTCATCTAATCTAATCTAAACTAATAAATACTTCTACTGTATTGTGGCTTTGTTAAGTCTCTCTGACTGATAAAATATAACTTTGAAACTCCAACAAAACTTGGAATCTCTTCATAACGTAAGCACTTACACCCCAACAAAAACCAAAGGGAATACCACAAATAATAAAAAATACTACTTCGTTTCAATGTTTGATGGATAGCAGGAAATGGAGCGACGATTACATGGAAAATTACTTTGTAATAAATTCTCTAATGAGTATCACAAATGGTTAATGTGAAAAATAAAATTCAACTCGACTAAAATTAGCACCTAACCGCTATTTGGTATTTACAATGTCGAATCGTTCGTTTTTATGGAAATGTGAGGTCATTA
Source organism: Diorhabda carinulata (assembly GCF_026250575.1). Classification (NCBI taxonomy): domain Eukaryota; kingdom Metazoa; phylum Arthropoda; class Insecta; order Coleoptera; family Chrysomelidae; genus Diorhabda; species Diorhabda carinulata. The sequence continues at coordinate 19,664,083 of NC_079472.1, forward strand.
TATAGAAATATAAAAAATCTCCGACACAATCACACGAACAGTGGATTCCAAATAGCAATAAACAATATTTACATGGTTAGCGGATTCCAAAACAAAGATCAAATAAATATAGGTTTATTCTTCATTTAGATAAATCATATGGAAGAATATTTCTAAGTATTCGGAAATTAATTGCAGTAAAACACAAGAACCATAAGAACTTTTCGGAATCTAACCTGAATCATGTTTATTTTTGTTCGGAAACTGATCGAGTCATAGCGGGTCGTAGTCATATGAACGATGGATATATGCGATCAGTTAAATGGTTTTCTACTATTAATTCTTATGAGCATGGTTATTGATAGGTTACTGAGGTTTGCAGTTTTTTCACTTTTTAGCATTTTAGCATAAAAATAGCTTATAAGTGAAGGAGGTAAATCGTTCATAACAGTTCAATAACAATTATCAGGATCTTTTATACAACTAAATTAATTTCATATAGGAATTAACGCACAAAGAAGTGATAAAAATCAAAATTTCTTGTAAATCATGTTTGAAATTTAAAATTTCCACTGAAAATTGGTAATACCGCGACGTTCGACGTCCTATGACAATCGAAAAAGGTTAGTGATTGCAGATCTGATCAAATTTAACACAGCATTTCAAGAAACTATGCCGTACAATTTAAAAGCAATGAAGCTTTTTAAATGAAGCATTGATATATACATTGATCAACTTCTTACATAAGATAAACTAACGTTTGAATCAGTATATAAGAATACAGTTGGTGATTTTCATATTTTCGTATACGTTAAATATTTAAACAACCTATCACCACTAACTTCAAGTCTAACTATGAACACAAATAATTTCAGAGATAAAGTGTATTGAACATAAAAATAATTGAATCTATTACATATGAAGAAAAAGTAAATTCTTTCATTTATGCCTAACGGTAGAAATATTCGTTGATGTTACTAACATTATATCATCTCACAGTCATCCTATATCTACCTAGAAGAACTAGCTGCTGAATAACATTCCGTTTGGCTAAACCACTACTGCATTAAAGTCAACGAGTCAAAGTCATGTTACCAAACTAAATATGTTGGCTTATACGCAGGAAATCTCTTATATTAACTGAAAACAAAATATTACTGTATATGAGCATCCTTATTTCTGTATGGATATAAACACTTCCAGCATAGAGATCCTGCAGAGATTCCACAACAATTATCAATGCTACAGCTATGCTTCCAATTGTGTTATAATACGAGACATCCCAATTGAAATAGTCAAAGATTTAACTTTGCAATGTCGAAACGATTTAACAAAACAGTTGTTTTAATCAATTTTCAAACGTTAACATATACATGTTTTGCCGACGTGGAAAACAGAATTCGTCATAATTTAAGGGGTGGATATAAAGATATAAACTGAACTACATCCTATAAACAATATCCATGTATATAAATGTTGTGTACTTTACCTGTTATTCTCATAAAAGAAATACCAAGTGAATTTTTGATGTTAGTCCCAGCAAATCCAGCTATATGTGCTCCTAAACTGAATCCCACGATATGAGTTAGTTGCGGATTTATTCCATAAGGAGTAAGGTTGATCGCCAAATTTGACAGACATTGTCCAACATGCCATGTATTCAAATAAGCTGTTATGTAGCAAGGAAGAGCTGATAGAGGCTCCCAATCAACTGAAACAAAAATATTTTTGTCTAGCAACGGGCTGTAAGCAATTAAGAAAGAAGTTGCACGAATTGGATTAGCTTTGATTGATTGATTGATTGATTAGCTCCAAACTCTGATAATAAATCTCAATCGTAGTTTTTACAGAGAAGGTGACAACAGCAAAGATTAAAAATTTTGAGAAATATAAAAATTTCTAGAGCATTGTTTTGAAGAGTGTCTGAGGAATGAAATGGTTATTCTGATAGTCATATAAAACCCAGAAGATCTATAAACAGGGAATTTGGAAATGTATTTTAAGCAAAATGGTGTAAAAAAACCAGTTCACAGAAATCAGAAATTTAAACTGTAAGATAACGAAATTCTTGTATTATATAATGTCAATTAGGACTCAGATTCGGACTCTGCAACGTGTTGATGGAATGATACCTATAATTATCATACCTACCTTTATCAGTCTTGGTCTCCTTTGTGTCTACATTTCCTTTCTCTGTAACAAACCTTCTCTACTGGCATTAAAATTAAAAGTTATCTCCATAAGTAAATTGCTAACTAACTAACTAATTATAAAATATCCTTATGAAGTGATCAATACGTGATCAGCACGTGAAGATCCCGGACGAAATGTGGTGCGGTATCCAAATCAGTGGCAGCATAATATACCACAAATAAAAAGCCGTGTGGGAGGTGCGAGCGCCGCATCGCTGAAGAAGCCGTTAGATCAGATGTAGTACAAAGACGATAACGTATTATCGTACTGCAATAAGATTGCTTATATTTGTCTGTTACGTAATTTTCTTGAATATTATGAGACAGATCTCAGCCTGAGAAGAGAACTAAAAAGCTTCATTTCAAAACTAGCGAAAAACAAGTGATTATGAATGAAATTCGTGAAAATGATGACAAGAGTGCTGATGACGTCATTTGCAAAACGACAAATATTTCGGAAGGGTGGAATATAGACATTGTCATTGATGTGAAACTGAGCCCCTTATTATAAATGATGACAGTGGAAGCTCAGTGTCATTTCATGAGAAATATTCTTCTTCTTATAGTATCGGATGTTGGCGATCATGTTGACTATGATAATTTTGCAGCTCGGAAGAGTGAACTGGATGATGAATAAGAAAATGTATTGAGATAGAAAATGAAGATTTTATTTTAATGTTTTAATAAGCGTATTATAAGACGATATATATTATTGAAAAAAAAATTATAATATTACTCTGATTTTTAAATGAATGTGTTCCATATTTTAGCCATTTACTTTATATCCACTCCAAACTTCCCGTTTACATTGTATATTTTTGTAAATTGTAAATTTGTATTATTAATTTACTGTATGAAACCGCAAATTATTTCTCAATTGCGGAGTGCGGTCCTGGCTTTGGCGTTTTCAACCCTGATCACGTGCACTATGCGTGAATATGTTTTGGTTTACTATTTTTCTTCGAGAAATATACTTACAGTAGTATATTTTCATGTGTCGGTGTAACCACAACCATGTCAAAAGACCAGACAGTTGATTAACAATTTATGCAAAATGATAATAATGCTGATTACATTTTTTTATTGACTTTGTTTTCGGTCATACACCCATTGTCACGGAAAATCAAGATAAACGTTTTAGAAAGAAGACAACGAAGCGGTATAATGTCAATTCAAGTCTTTATCCAAATATAATAATAATCTTGATTAGAGCATTAGTATGATACTGCAATTTTTTTCTAGTTATGTTTGGTTTCCCTGACAGGAAATCATTTTTTTTAACTGATATATGCTATATATAACCTCTTCTAATAAGAGATTGCCATCTTACAGGATCTTTTTTTAGATTTCTTTCGATTCTTGAAGAAATAAAATCAAATATTTCGACAAACAATTCGAAAAACCTTCAAGGTGTTTTCCGTTTTCTAATCAGAGATGGTGAAATTCACCATATTCTTCATGTTCTTCGTTAATAGAGGACACTATACTTCTGTTTTTCCTTCTTCTTTATTGTTGAATACTAAAATTGCTAGACGCTTTCAAAACGACATCTTTTAAAATCACGTGGCATGAAAATATAGTTCCAACGTTGCAGGTAGTGGGCGATGCTTCCTGAATTTGTTCAGCTAAAAATAATGTAAAACAGATGCAGGTGTCGCCCGCCTCTTGTCGCCTGACGTCTGAGAGTATAACGAGGGCCTTAACCACGATCTTCACTTGATATTTGATAAACATAACAATACTTTTCTAGTCTAGTCTATCATTCTTACCTATTATTATATTATATCCAATGGTTTGATAGGCTACAGTCACATTCGTAATAGCCGTGTCCACTTTCATTCCACCATAACCGTGAACAACGATTTTCAGGGGTAAAAAATAATCAAAATTATCTGGAAGAACTGGTTGATAAGGATCCAAATCGTGGTAAGTTAAATTTTCACTTTTCCCCATCGATAAAATGAATTTGATACCGAAGGAACTGCAAGGTTCTTTGAAATGAATTGGACAGTTTCCAAATTGTAGTTTTATACTTTGTGAGCTATCTGCAAAAAAAGACGTGCATCTATATTTACCCATATAAAAAAAATAAATAAAACGACTGTTATATATTTAATTTGAATTTCCAATTGTTTCATAACCGAGAACTCTTCAAGTATTCTTAACGTATTACCTCGTATTAAATGAAGATTTGGTTTTATCGAGATCACGTACTGCAATCGGCAATAGCCGGTGAACCCTGGACAAAAACAAATCCTGACATTTGATCTTGACACAGAAATAAAAAAGGACGTGATATCCTTAATTAATGTAGTTCCAGTTGACTATCAAATAAAATGTACACAGAATAAATATGCTGGTTTCTTCTCTCGATACAAATGTGGGATTTATTTCTACATTGTATCCTGCTTCATAGACTTGCTTATGATTGAACTATTCTACATGCAAATGCAAAATGGTAATAATATAGAAGAGGAGAAAAACCTCGAACTCACATTTAAAAATATACAATCACAGTTTACAGATAATGAATATGGAAATAAACGAACACAAGATGATCACAATAAGAGAGAAGGAGAAGACATTCCATGACCGATGATGAGATATAGATAAAGCAATTCATCAATTATTTGATAACATCCCAAAATATGGTTTTAAGTTGTGGAAGTTTCTGTTAAAAAAGTGCATATTTGTAGATAGTAATTACTTTGAGCATACGTGAAACGAATGACTTCTTGCACCTCAAAATGTATACGAGGGTTGTTTCTTAAGTTTTGAGATATGATAACACTGATGTTAATATGTCAAATCTGACATTGCCATCATGAAATTTGACATTTTTGATAAGTTGTCATTGAGGGCTATTAGATTTGTTTACAGATACTTGAAACATTCATCTTGGTCAAAAGATGGAATTAAAACATTTTCGTGCGATGATTTTCTATGACTTTCGCGTGGAATAAACCAACTGCAGTGTGCTGATCAACTCAACTTTTAGTGATAAAGCACCATCTCGAGTCAACGTGTTTCACTGGCATACCGTGGGATATCGTGAACATACCGTAGGATTGAGTCATACTTGTGCATTAGTTCCAATCGCATACATTTAATATGGGATGAACATTTGGCTGTCAAAAAGATTTGTTCGTGTTAGAGCTGGTGTCGATTAGTGTAAAGAAATGCTAAAAAAATTCAATCACGGTACTTCAAAAAACGTCTAAAGGATCATGACGAAACATGGATTTTTGCATATGAATCCGAAAAAACAACAATTGACTGTATGGGTATTTCAAGATGAGCCAAATCCAACAAAATTTGTTCGCGCACGAAGCACTTCGAAGCAAATGGTCGCCTGTTATTTCGGAATTACTAAAAATGTCACCGTTCTATTAGAGAAACGTAGAACAGTCAATTTTGAATGATACACTAGCATTTTTCACTATAAACCAATCGCAGAAGACGAATCATTCTTCACCAAGACAATGCGAGCTCTCACGCATCAGTTCAGACCATAACGTTTTTGAACAGTCAAAACATCGAATTTATGGGTCATCCGCCGAACAGTCTTTGCTTGCCACCCAATGATTTCTTCTTATTCCCGCAGATCAAAATTGAATTGCGAGGTCAACGTTTTTTTACACCTGGAGAAGCGATTGATGCGTTCAAATCACCTCAATCGCGTTCAAATGTTTTGGAGGTACTTCAATCGGAATAGAAACAATTTCAAATATCTTTTTATATTTGTCTATTGTAAAACGTAAGTAGCAACCCTCGTAGTCTGTATATATCGAATTATGCAGTTTTGACAGTTATAACTGAATAATTACCCAACAAAAGAAATGAAACAACAGAAGACATAAAAAATGTAGTTGATAAATATACAGATATAGATTTGTCAAGTTAAGCATAAAATATCAAAAATTCGTTTATTTTAAAACACAATTAGCAAATAGTAATAGTAAAAGTAATAGTTGAATTTAAATGGAATAAAAAAATTTCCCCAAACTGTACAAAATAATTTCAAAACGTCCCCATATTCATCACCATAACGTAATCCTCACTAAATAGATGTTAAACACAAATACCGACTTTTTTAATCATTTTTAACGAAAATTCATCCGTTGCCGCAATAACCATTTTATTAACGGATAATTTTGATTTTACCGTTCACTGTATATTTTATAGAAATTACTTATATTAAAACTTAAACCAAACTAATTTGTATAAACTTACTCAACAAAACCACTAAAATCCACAATAATTCAGTTTCCATTTCACAAAATATATTGCGTACACTAAGATAAATTGAAGCTTATTAACATCATCACTATTCGCAAGACAGTGAATCTATGGGAAAAGAATTTAATTTAATTCATCAAAAACCTTGTTTTGCTGTTCGAAATATAATTGTCAGTGTCAAGAATTGTTAAGTATTCTAAAAAGGTTCTTCAAGTACTGTCTAAAATTGAAATTATTGCGCAAAGAGCTCCAATTGAAATTATAGTAATGGTTTTTATTATTATTATTATATATACATATATTTATTATGTATTTTTTTTTAATTAAGAATAGATGGAATGGTGCAATGAATTTAGAAACCAATTGCCAATTTCAATTAATGGCATATTTATGAATATTTAATAATGTTAATTCAAGATATAACACTTTATTGAACAAATTAAGTGACACTCAAAAAACATAAGTAATTTTAGAGTACTTAATATTTGATATACACTATAAGTTCATATGTAAGACTATTATTCCAAGTCTCATGTATGGAAAATCTTCATTTCTGAAGATTTCCGTTCAATTTACACCATATAATCAACACTTTGAACTGTCTTTATGAATTCTATTTATCGCAGAAAAATAGTAAATCAAAACAATGATCAGTGCGTGATCAGCACGTGAATATCCCGGACGAAACGAGGTGCGGCGTCGTTATTGGTCCAAATCAGTCGCACCATAATATACCAAAAAATAAAAAGCCGTGTTGGGGAGCAAGTGCCGCATCGCTGAAGAAGCTGTTAAATCAGGTGTAGTGAAAGTGCGATAAATATGAAATTTCCGTAACAGCAAGGAAAATATATGAAATTGAAGGAAAAGACAGTTAATAAGCGAATTGTACAGCGTGTGTATAATCGTTTTAATAGTAAGATTTGACGCTTGCGATATTGGGGTTACAAGGGAATTAGTAGAAAACCAACTTATAAGTACCAGTACTTGCCGATTAGCGAACTCCCTTAGACCTTATAAAAATACCATCCATCCTCATTTTAAAATCAATAGGTGAGATTTATAAAAGTTGTCGAATAGTGCCACACGAGTTAACCGAGATTCAAACTAAACATTTAGTTTACTCATCTTAACAACTCCTAGCCCTCCCGAAAGATGATCGTTATATTAGAAGCATTGTTACTTTTGATGAAAAATGGATTTATCTAAACAACCTGAACATGGAAAATCAGTAGTTAGATATTAGAAAATCACCAGAATCAGTCGCAAAGAAAGGTCGATTCGAGCGTAGTCTTTTACGCGTCTAGAGGAATAATGAAGCTTTCATATACTTCGAAATCATTCCAGATAGTCTAGCTATCAATATCGAGATATATAGTGGACAGTTGTATGAGGTTTTATCAGAAATATGAGCAAATTAATTGACGTTCAAGAATGTAAGCGATTTTTTTGTAATTTTAAAGTTATTTGAGGAAAGCTTCATGTACGGGAAGAAGATTTTGGAAAATATTTAGTATTAAGTCAATCCATTATTAACTTTTCAAATCGTCTTGAACACTTTTTTGAACAATCGGAGATGTCGATGCATAAATCATTTTTAATAGTAGTTCTAAGTAAAAAGTACGTTTATTTATATAATTGTCAATGTCGCGTGATGAACTTAATTTTTTTTAATTATTTTGTTTAAATTTATTTAGTTTTTATAATCGTCAAATTAAGATTGAAATATATTCAGGATTTTTTGAAAAAAATTTGAGGTATCTTATAAACTTATTTTGATAAATTGTCTGACAAATTAAAAACAAATAAAGTGGCATAAGTACAGTCCTGGTATTAATAAGTGTATTCCGTATGAGTAATGCTCCATATCCTTTTTGAATTCATAAAAAAATTACTAGGTACGTGATTTCATTATCGTTAAAATTATTACTCAATGAAATGATCTTAACATTTTTTGTAATCAAAATCATGTAAACATTTTAATATTTATTACGCAACTATTTTAAAATATCAGATTTAACAAAAGCACGAAATAAAGTCACTAAATCATCTTAAGGATTTGTTCAAATACTACGATCTCAAATTATTTATCAAGTACATAAATAAAAATAACCTCAATTGTTTTTTAAATGTCTCGTGTTGGTTAAGTACTTATATTTATTCAAAATCAATAATTTAAACCATCTACCGTTAGATTAACCTGACGAGCTTGGTATATAAACTCAAAAAATATCGAATTTTAGAAATAACATACATAACATACAAATTATTTGTATACCTAACTGTATTTATAATGAAATAGGTAAAAATATGGTAATTATCTAAAAATCATCCCCCACCCCCTATCGACTTGGTTATATGGAAGGTGTTAGAGGGAGGTAATTACAATATATGGAAAGTGGAATTAGTCATCGGTCATTGTTTTTAAGTTAGGTTAGATTAGGTTCTACTCAAGAACATTAATTATACAACATTTTTCCGTGCTCTTGTAACAACTCGTCTCGCCACACTCCTTGATCCATTTTTATCCTATTTTACCATAAAAAAATAGTATTTCAATTCTTCCATACGAATATACCCAAAGGTGAAACTGATGGAAGCATGTTAAACTACTGAGTCAAATAATTGACACCGAATGTTAGATAAATGCACCGACAGGGAGCTTATAGAATTAATAAAAACTCGAAAAAACTCGTATCTTGGACACATATACAAAAATGATAAATGCAGACTTTTGCAGCTTCTAACCGAAGGGAAAATCGAGGGAAAACGAGGTCCTGACAGACGACAGGCTTCATAGCTGAAGAATATTGGCGAGTGGACCGGCTCAGATTCTAAGACGCTGATAAGAAGGGCCAGAGACAGAAATGGCTTTGCTGGGATTATCGCCAACTTTAGTTAAAGGAGGGCACCCAAAGAAGAAGAAAAATGATAGATCTGCAAGTCAGTACTTAGAGGCGAAAACGTCCAAGAGCAGGTGTAGTAAAACATTGACACGTGCAGCTGCCGAACGTATCAGAATAAAAACAAAAAATACCTATTCATTCAAATCGCTTCTCGCTCTAGCACACTCGGAGGCAAACTTACAAGAAGTTACCAACTTAAAAGATCACTTATCAATCGAATCTTTAAAAGCATACTTGAAACTTACTGAGGAGCAATATAAGAAGTTTATTGAACAAAATTAGAAACATTATCCATTTGAAAAGAGGTGGGGTGACAACCTAGAGCCAGGATGATTAAAGATATCGAAGAAGGAACTCGCCTAAGAACTACTATAGAAGAAAGATGAAGAAAATTACTTATCTATCAAAAAGGACAATACATTTTAATATCAATTAAAAGAAGATAAAAAGAATAGTTTTATAATCATAACGAATACCATATCGAGTTCAGAAATATATTTAGAGTTATTCTACCCTCTTCAATCGACGTTTTTGCGAAACATGTTCCACAAAAATACTTCTACTAAGCGAAAGGTATATTTGAATATTTTCTATAATCTAAATAATTTTATATTTTCTATTTTATACACTGTCACAGTACACTCACACACACTCAAAAGTCGAACTGCTTTGTACAAAAACGTCGTCGTTGCAAATACGTACACTATAATAAGCACTTACACAAAAATAGTTTTTCTTTTCGCAACCGGTTGGGAATTTCTGCTTCCTGATAGTAACGATTCTACAAACGGTAGTTTCATATAATTAAAGTTTGATTTGTATTTTCCGTTTGTGAGAGAAGGCTCCATATTTAATCTACTCTAAAATAGCATACAAGGATTGTCTGTAAAGTTTCCGACCTCATTATCAATGTATATATATTCACCCATGTATTGAGAGATTCTTCTTGGAATTTCATCCATTTTTTATGCTTAGCTTCTGTTTGACTGTCGTAAACGTCAATTTTGAGGATTTTTCTGAAAATGAATAAAATGAATAGCGAAAGATCATTAAATATTTGTTTTTGAAAGATGAGTCGCCTACGCAAATGAAAAAGGAATATTCGGGAACCATCATTTACAATCGTGAAATTTTGGATTGCTGAATTCAAACGTGGTTGTATCGGTAGAAAGGTGTTCAGGAAGGCAAAAAACTTTTACAGCCAGGGATATCATTAATTAAACATTTCCCATGCCTAATTGAGGCGGTTCAAGCAAAATGAGTCGGATTTATGACATCATGGAAAATCAGAAAAGGTATAACATACCACCCTTCATCATTAAAGGAACTATGTACAGGAAAATATCACCAATAGAAAGAAAGATCTCAAGGCTAACCATCGTAAGCAAAACGATTAGGACAATCATTAGCTCAGATGTTTTGTTCGGCATTTAGTGATACAAACATAGCCAATAGTCTATCAATCGAAATCCTGTCTTATTCGACTTATTTGACTTTTTGACATCACTCGCCACAGTAAATTCAAGTACTCTCGTTAATGTTTCGAAATATCTCATTGTCTAGATCTTGAATAGTTCTTAACTGATTGACGTTAACTTCTCTTTCAAATAATACTAAAAACTAAGCATAACGTTGTCAAATTACATAATGGTGACATTGACTTCGTGGTAAGTGAGTCAACTATTTACCAGTTCAATATCTTCAGTTCTTGGTCATAAAAAGTCCGCTATCATCCGCGATACGAACACCATTCAAGGTAGCTTTTGGTCGACCTTCTTTTCAAAGAAGTATGACCTTGTGAAGCTGCTAAATCATTGACTCCAGCATACAGTGAACGCTTAAGCTTCTTAAGAATCACTCGTGGATTCTCATTTGCTCAAAGGCGGCAATTCTGCTTATTAATGAATCCACTGAGAAGAAAATGTGCCTCATCGTGGTATATGATTTTTGTCGTAAAGTCACTATTCGCTACTGATGTCCAACCAACCACTCGTGTTATTCTTAAAATAGTCAGTAAGTTTCAGTTCTTGGGGGTCAATTGAACCTTGTAAGTGTGTAAATTGAAGACTATAACACTGTTCAGTTGTGTACTTCTCAACTTAAATTTGTTACGAACAAGCTCGTGAAATAGGTCCTTAGGCTGACCCTGTTCAGCTTCAATGGAATTTCAAAATTCGGCGAATTGACACGTCGTCTTTCACATTTTTTATAAATGGTGGAAGCGTCTTTGATGTTTCCTTTTAGAATTTTTTATTATAACAGGCGGTTTATTTATAGTATTTCTTATAATTTTATTTCTTTTTGTTCTAGAACTTTGTAGTATTTTATTAAGGAATATAAATGATTTGTGTAAACGCAGTTAGTAAGTTTTAAATAAATAGTCGTATTGAATAGATCAATAAGTGAGTTATTATAAATAGGTATAGTGCGTAAATAAATTAAGAACGTAAGAGTCAGTGTTAATTCACCCCACAAATAAAGAGTATAAATAAATACGCGAAACGCTACAGCTACGCTACAAAAAACTTCTCTCTACCGTATTCGCGATAATTATTTTAATCTACCCCTTCAGTCTACTACTTGATTAATTCCTACCTATTTGACTATACGACTTGTAGATAAACGTATATTTGAAATTTGGCTAAACTATTTTTTTTGTCGTGTGAACAATAAATTTGTGTAGAAAACGGTTTTTTGGCAAAAAATATGGTTATTAAAATCTGCTAAACTATAAATAATCACATGAAAAATTGCGTTTATGAATTTATTTATAGGAACAGAAGTCAAATTTTGAATATTTATAAGGGAGATCGAACGCTTAATGTACCTGTAGGCCAATACCACATCAAGAATACAAATTTTATTCCATATTTATACAAATCTAACAGATTATTCCAATTTTAATTTCTCAGTATTAAAAAAACATATATTATAAATTAATTAAATCGTTATTTATTGAACAAAATTATGAAAACCGTTATTTATACACTAACAAAACAAATTTATTCCCCTAATGAGCTGGTAAAAAATGTGTGACCGACTTTATTTTAACGTTTATGAAAGATTCATTAGTGCTTTGAAAGATGCACCTCTAAAGAAGCGGTTTTCAAAAGCACGTAGCAGGTTTATGAAACTGAAATTATTTTACAAAAGGCGATGTTGCCAATAACGTAGCTTTAAATGTTGATCTCATCTATTATCTACTGTTAAGGCCGCTTGACATAATGCAATACAACTTTCAATGCAATGCAAGACGCAATATTTCATGATCAAAAGCGTGCACAGATAAAGTTCAGCTAATCGTTTCAAGCAATATCTCGCATTTGCAAAATAATCGATTCGGTACATCTTTTATTGCGTGTCTAATAGCTCTTAGTGTAACAACCAACCTGTCCATCGGGCTCCAAAAGCGAGACAGCGGCAGATATCATTATTGTCAGTTATTCACTGACCACTTTTTTCTTGTTCATTTCACTAAGCTTTCCATTTTTGAACTGCCCAAAAATGTTAAATAAAGTTTGAGGTTAGGGATTTGCTTAATTTTCTTATTGAATTTTTGTTAGGGCCAGATATAATCCAGTGGTAAGAGACTGACATAATGTCAAACGATGTGAAATATTAATCTATGAAATATTTTGACTTTTGGAAAAATTGCATGCAATTTCTTGCAAGTTGGTTTGCACTACTAAGTCAAGCGGCCTTTAGAGTTTTCGCGCTGTCATTGGTCTTTGATAACCAAGAGCTATAGAGAACAATAGAAAAAGGTATGGGCTGTTAAAAGTACTTACTTGCCAAGAAAAGCTAGAAATTTTGTTTTCTTCGAATTTCCAGTCTTCCCAACAAATTTCCCCGAAAATACGATTTTAGGTTTTTTTTATATAGTGAGGAAGTTAAATTTGTGTATTCTTAACAATTTAGTTTGTTGTTAACTTGCAATGTGAATTTATTTTGAATTCTAGTATGACAGTGGAAAATTTGGAAGGCGTAAACACCAAAAATCGGTCCCTTAATAGTTCATGAAAAAATAGAAAAATTTAATTGTTTTGAATCATTTACAGACAAACATTTATGTAAAAGTGTTGATGACTTAGTGGAATTAATTAGTAGTACGCTTGGTTTTGGGAAATCTACGATTGAAACAGTTATAAGAGAATAGAAATGTGGCGAATTTCAAACAGCACGTAAAGCTCTAGGGAAATCAAAATTTCTAATAGAAAATCATTTAGAAGAAAGACTTTGAAGGAAAGTACATGCGTACTTCTTTAGAAAAGAATTTCCGACAGTCCCCGTTCTAGATGATAAGGATGCTCCTGAGCTGAGGCGAGGCTCACTATAGAAACTTTTAAAAGAAATAGTTTTCGTTGAAAAAAGCATTCCAGAAAGTTTATTTTGATAAAAAGAAACGATATTGTAGTATAGAGAAGAAATTACTTACAGACTGTAAAAGAAATGAGAAACTAAAGAGGATATATATTTCATTCAGATGAAACATAGACAATACACCAAAAAAATTTTTACAAGATGAAATTGTTGCAACTCAAAGACCTGCTTTTTCAAATAATTTACCCACAGGCTTAAAACCACCAACAGGAAAGGGGCGCAGACTGATATAGTAAACATAGCTAGTTTAAAAGGTTTTCTCAAGGTGGTTAATGACCATTGCATGTACCCGTAACTACCAAGAGGACATCAATATTGATGTCTTTGAAGAATGATTCGAACAAATGATAGATCTTCTTCCTTAGAACTGTTTATTAGTAATGGATAATACAAAGACTAGTGGGTGAAAACAGATTTACAGAATTTGCTAAAGTCAAAAAATATTAAGTTCCGGTTCTGTGAGAAAAGAACCGTATTATTCATGTTCTCTTCATGAAGAGAAATTTAGAAAATATGAAATTGCAGAAGATCGTAAGAAGACGGTGGTTAGATCTCCAACATAGGCAGGTAATCATATGATTAAGGAAGAGAGAATATGGAAGTAGGACAATGTTACTGATGGTCGACCCATTCATTGTATATATTGGTTCAAAAATTCCGATTCTGATTTAAAAGAAGTAGCTTTCTTTATACTGGTGTTTTTTTATATTATAATTATTCTCTTTGAAGGTTGTTTAAAAATCGAAGTTTGAACCCTTATACCTATATAACCAGCATGACAAAATGTTCTTAACACACCTTGTGGAAAAACTTAAATTTTTTTACCTTTAGCTGTTTAAAAATGATATTATTATACAAATTTTATTTCATATGAATATATTCCGGTTATAACTTGAAACTGTCTACTGAAATAAGTGATACGCCTATGTACTACGAATATTTCATCATTTTATTACTCTCTCATTCTAAAAATAGATACTAAATCTCATTCTTTTCGATAGTATTCAAAATTTCACTATTAAAAACTTTTTGGTACGAGGTAAGCATCAAAATTGATTGTGGGAATCAAATTTACATCTACAAGAAATAGGATGCGTTTTTCTTTTTTTTTTCTTCTATTCATTTATTTATTACAGGCCACGATTTTTTTCGTATTAAAAAGCTCGTGCCCTACTTTTTTCATTGAAATTTTGATAAAATAATTTTTTTGTGTGTAACTGAGTAAAATCAATAGATAAGCTTGATTAGTTTCATAAATGTTCGAAGTCTTCACGGTACTTTGTCGAGTTACACACTTCCGAGATTACCTCACAATTTAACCTATTTCGAAGCAACTATTCTGCTTAGTTGATTTTTTTGTCCTGTTTAGGTGGACTTGTTTCTCGTCATATGTCCTCCATAGAGCGAGTTCTTGAAGAATTTAACAGTACAGTGCCACTTTATCACACTTATGAAGAATAATAATAAGTACGCTATTTGAATTCTAATCATCGAAATGCTTTGGTCTTCCGTCTGATTTTTTTTCATTGAACGTTATTCGTGTTCGTTTCCTTTAACAGATTTTTATGTTCAAATTATGTAAATAGATTAAAGTGAGTGATGATGTGGGGGTGGATTATTATTTTGATAATTCTACTTAAAAGTAAGTACTCATTTTATTTAAGTTGACGTAGCGCGAAATTAATTGGAGGTGAATTATTTAGTTTTGTATTCAAATTATAATTCCTTCTTTAGTATACAATTACCACATTGAAATCACTCAATAAGTCGTGTGACTAACTAAGAAAAACACATTTTTCTGCCAAAAATCTATTTTATTCATCAATATAATCTCCTTCAAGAGCAATACTTCTCTAACTTCTCTATGTCCGATTTGTCTTTTGTCTTAAAATTAACTTCAGTCTCAGCATTTGCTCCTTCATTTGAGCTGTATTTCTCACAGGCTAGAACTTTTTTGAAATTAACGGATACCCAATAGTCACTGGGGGTCAGATCTGGACTATACGGTGGATGATAAAGCAATTCGAAGTGTAATTCGCTAAATTCAACAATCATTGCCATCGACTTGTGAATCGGTGCATTGTCTTGGTGAAACAGTGGTTTCTCTTCGACATATGAGGTCTTTTTTTCTTGATTCTTGCATTCTAACAATCCAGCAACTCTATTGTAGCATTCGCTATTGGAGATATTCCATAACCTACCCAGCTGAATTGTTGTGCCTTTGGATGCTTCGAACGTTATTTATCAGCTGTATTCCACTCAGATGATGATCGTTATGATTCCAGAATGAAGTGATAAATCCTTGTTTCATCAGGAATGACACGTGACAGTTAGACATGTGCTTTTCTTTCTTTACTAGTACTTATATTGTTATAAATGATATCAGTTGCATTGATCACTGTACGCTTTCTGGTTACAAGGCTGTAATTTGGTCTAGGAATGCTAATCTTGTAGATTAAAGATAAAGAAATAGTTATGTGGAAGAATTTTTGATCTTATATTGTGAACCACGTTATAACTTGTCAAAGGCCTGTACTATATCCAGAAAGGCAGCAAAGTAGTATTCTTTATTTTTAAATGATTTATTGTAATCTGAAGCCAAGTAATCTGGTGACCAGTTATTAATTGCTTAGTTCTTAGATTTGTTTCAGGTTACTCCAGTAATCACTTTTCAAATAGTTTGGTTGATAAAACACTGATCGGCCTTCATTTTCTCATCTGGTTTTCCCATCTTTTGTATCAGTATGACTTGAGCACAGTACATTTGCTGTGCTTATGGGGGCTAGTTAGTTCATGTCTATTTAATTTTTTTTGTGCTTCGCGCTGTTCTAAGACTTCCAACAACAAACATGAAAATTAACATGCGAAAAATAGCATCTCAAACATATCCTCTTTGTCTTTGTCTTTGTTATAAAATAGTTTTTGTTTTCCCCCCATCTTGTTTTCATTGTTTTAACATCACTTATAGTGCCTACCCTCAAGAAATAACTACGTAAGCGTCTATTAAGTTATCTTATAAGTACTGCCCGCCGTTATCACGTTTTTGCACGTTGTGGCATGGCAAAAAAATTTGCCGACCGCTGCCTAAGGGCCGAAAAGTGATAGTAAACTTTTCGTAGCCACTAACTAAGCAATAAACTTCTTTATCAATTGATTGAAGAAAGAAGATTAAACTATAAACATATTATTATTACACAGTATAGATGAAAAAAGTACTAATACATTATTTCTACTGATCTATCCAACTTGTAGTTCCAATAATTACTTTATTAATTCTTTTTTTTGTCCTATTCTTCTTCGGCTTGCTTCTTCATCTTGAATCACAATTCTATTTTTTTCGTGACGATTCATCCCAATTTTAGGTCTGTTGTCTATGAAAATCAGTTCAGAATAACATGTATATGTTGACGATTCGATCTATTTTGGTCTTCATCAATATATTTTGTCAAAACGTCAATTTTACATGTTATTTTAAACTGCTTTCAATAGAAAGGAGATCTAAAGTCGAGACTTATAATCACGAACATAAAAAGGCCTAAGAAGTAAAATGAAAATTTATTCTATTTTCATAGTATTGCTAGAACTTTAAAAAAATGTTTTAAAAGGAATCAGCAATAGAGAGATTATTTGCATTTTTTGAAAATGTCTTTCTCAATCAGTCATTTATGCTACAATTGGCATTAAAGTTTTGCTGGTCAATATCAATACGACGAAATTTAAAAAAAGTAAACACGACCTAGAATAAGACACTATGACTGTTTCAGTTGGTTGGGCAATTCTCGCTGCGTCCATAAGATTTTTTTGTTTTACACAACTCGTTTTTCACTAACCTTTATGTTTTCTAGAGTTAATGAAGTGAACAGTGTTTGACACAACTTTTTATGACACAATTATATTGTATAAAATTTTGATAATCGATTTTGAATTGGAAATAACATTTAGAATGTTATGAGAAACTAATTGAAATTCAATATCCTCCATCCTTCCGTTTAGTAGACATACATAGATTTTTGTAAGTTTTTTTCAATTTTGGGTAATTCTAGCCACATGTCCTTCCATTTGTATCCAAATAAGCTCGATAGGATTCAGTTCAAAGTTATATAATGACAATCGAATAACAGTAATGCCATGGACCTTCAGGGGCGTATCTAGAGGTCAGACAAGGAGGGATTGGTAATGATTTAGCACCTAAACCATTGCAATTGAAAAAAAATACTTCCAATATTATAAAAAACTGATAAATAAAAATATTTCACATAACTGCAACATAAAATGTGCATATTTGTAAAGTTTCCTATAGGCAAGGGTAGTGAAATATTTTCTTTATCATTTGTTCCAATTAATTATTAAAGACGTATTTAACGTCCCAATAATCATTGTAATGTATCTTTGTACTAGCCAATGATGACCGCTTACTGAAAAATCCTATCGTATGAAAAGCTATAATCATCTTTGGTCGTTCGAGTAACATCAATACAAATAAAGTACGTAACTTGATACCTCAATGGAACTTGATGTGGGTCTCCATCAAGATCGTGTACCATAAATCTTAATGAATACGAGTATAATAAACCTTGGTTTTAAGTAGCTGAATTTATGATTCTTCACAGTCACATTAATATAAGGCAGAAATTTGGTAATCTGAGAGGACACATTAATGGGGGGTAAAAATAAGGAACGCTTTTTGTATCCTTCAACTAAATGACTAACAGATCCTAATGGTTCGTACCGGGAGTGAGTTAAGTTACACACAAGAGATTGTATCTCTGTCGGGGTTACTGTTTGTGCAATGTTTCTAAATTGAAATAATTTTAAATTGGGAATTATTATGTCAAAAAGTAACTACAGCTTCAGGAGTATTTGTTGTACATCCATCATTAGAATCCAAATCTAGTTGTTGTAAACATAGTATAATCATTTGAACCAATTTAATTCCATTTACTGTTCGGTCCCGTATTAAATTTAAAATTTTCTCTTCGTGTTGGGATGAGGATTCATCATATTTGACTGTCAAATATCAAGGTTGCTAACGAAGGATTAAATTCTCCCCAAAATATGATGTTAGCCATTGAATGCAATCTTGCTTCTCCAATAAAAGATAGAAGAGAGTCCACAATCTCTTCGCCGCAGCAGATTGTTTGGCGTAGGTTTTTTGATATTTTATAGAAGATTATTAGATTATTAGAAACTTACCTGTAGCACCAACTGTTCCTCAACTCTACAATTCCTTAAAGGAATCGAAGTTCTTAGATATGAGTTTCAATTTCGCCTTTTCAATCTTTAGTTACAAATGTTGGTTCACAATTTGAGATTTAGAAAAAAATTCAGAGCACATTGTACCTAGTGATAATTTATCTCCATTTTAGTTTAGATTATAATTAATACAAATGGGAAGGACGTTGTTAATATTTATTTCTGCTTGCTTGGTTGAGGATCTAGAAATTACCATCAAGAGCGCCTGGCGGATATACTTAATATTCGTTTTCAGTGCCGCTAGGACGGGTTCAAAGAGCGAGCTTCCCCTTCGCATCCACCCTGAATCTCTTCTCTATAAACCAGTTTTCTATGCAGTTTGGTTGTCCTGTTAATGATAGATGAATTGTTTAGAATCCTTTTTCATTTGTCTAAAATATAAACACAAACAACATATTTAAGTAATACAGAATGTATGTCTTTTCCTATTTCAGATGCAATGAGTCAGATAGTACCAGACAAAATTGATTATCAAAATTTTCCACTGCCATTCAGATTAATTACCAATGCTGTAGGTGGTACACAATTTCGACAAGCAATCAGTTTTGGAAGTTGTCGAATAGTATATAATCCGTAAGTACATCAACAGTATATGAGAAGAAGTATTATCCACAAACTTACCAATATTTTTTGCTTTGTATTTTGTTACTATTGCCAGAAATTGTTTTCATATTTTCGTGAAAAAAACCGACTTTTTATATTTTGATTCAAATACTAATGTTCATACTATATAAAAAAATATAAAAGAATAAAATTGGAACAGTTCAAAATTACAAGAAAAAGTAAATTCGTACTATCTTTTCGAAGTTATGGACATAATGGGTGATGTAATCAACATCTGAGCACACCCTTCAGCTTGACGGTTTGTCATTGTCATGCATTTTTTAAATGAAAAACATATTGTGGCTCTCATCCATCTGATTATTTCGCGTCTTGTTTAAGATAGTTTTGGAAACAAAAAATATGTTTTCATTTGTAAACAAACGGGTGTTTAACCGTATCAAACCTAACCTACTGAGATGAATTAGTCTTGTGTTTTAACAGCAGATTCTGTAGTTGTTTACAAGTATAACTTTGTCGTCACGTGATGATTTAAAAAATATAACGATAATATTTTATATAAGTTGAACAGTATTGCGTTCACAGTCCTTAACTTTGCTTTTTCATTTAAGTACCCAAGATAATAATAATAATAATAATAATAATAATAATCCTTTATTACAAAACAAACATTTACAAAAACGAAAACATCCATAATTTCTTAGCATATAGTACCCGGAGGACAGATAGTGCCATACGGGACTTAAACGTGAAATTAAATTAGAGCATTTTAAACAATATTGTACAGTGTCCTCTAATGACAAGCTTTTAAAAAAGTTTTGCTGAATCAGCTTTCGAAGTTCCACTTTAAACTTCCACTTTGTAGTACCTTAGTCCTTGAAATGCAATTGACCTTTGGCGCATTCTAGTTCTTGCTGTTGTGGTTCGTAGATGGTCTGCTGATATGACACTGTTATGGTAAATATCCCTAACCACATTAAAGGAGATTGTGGAGTGTACCTCTCTCCTTTGACATCTGTGTATGAAGTTGGCTGCTTGCTGTATTTCAGATTACACATTTAAAATTCCGTTTGGGAGGTATAAGCCCGATCTGAGATGAAGATGAAGCAAACCAAAGACTTTGTTTTGCAGAACATTGAATGGATGAAGATGTGTGGCAGCGCACTAGTGTCAGGTATGAGAGGTGGGAATGGATAAATGAGTAGTATAATGTTAGTAAGTGTTTGGAAGACAAAATGGTGGAGGCTCCCCCAAACATTCCAACTGCCGGTACTATCTTCCTGCAGATACTGTTTATATGTGTTTACCATGAGAGTTTGTAGTCTATTAGAAGGCCTAGATACTCAACCTGCTTAGTTCTTGCTAGTGGGATTGATCTAAAACTAAGCTCAAAACCCCGTTTCAACGTTAAAGTTTTCTCTTATGGGAGCTCTAGCTCTCGAGGAAAATAATCAATTAATCATACTTTGGTACTATATTGGTAGCTTCATTTAATCAAACCAGAGGAAAACGACTATATCCGTGACTATTTATTCTAAAGGTACCTAATGATAGGTTACAGAGTGGTCTATCTTTACAAAGCAGGAATTTCAATGAAATTTTATTACTCCACCAATTGAAGCAATAGATTTACATATAAAACATAATAATGAGAAATTATTTTATGTCGATAAGAAATTGAAAAATGTAGGGTTTATTATTGTAGGGTATGTCCAGATCCAGACGTCACATTTTTCTTGTTCACGAAAGAAAATCCAGAATATCCTGTACCGATATTGGTCGGATCGAGTAGATTGGTTTCGAATTTAAACAGTACTTTATTCGATGCGACTAAGCCAACAAAAATAATTATACACGGATATAATTCCAACATGAACATAAGTGCTTTAGTAGAAATAAGAAACGGTAAGTATCATACACGTTTTTATAAGAATGTTTTCTTATTAATGGACGGGATGAATTTAAACAAACGGTATTGCTGCCGAGTCCTAATTTATTCACACACTTCTCTACTCAACTAACTTGTGATATATTCTTCCTTATAGTTGGAATTACAGCTGTTTTTATGTCGAGTAATGCTTACTTTTTTATAGAACTACAACCTTTTATAAGTTTTGCAAAAACTCATCAAGCCATGATCATAAAAACGTGGAAACAAAAACTTTGGTAAACACCTCATTTCTAAAACAGATTTTTTTAAATTCTACTAACTGAGCACTTTTATAAAGCGAAGGTGAACTAAGAAGAGTACTGGTATATTTAATGGATACTATTCGATAAATTATCACCAAAAGAACATAAAAGCTTCCAAGGGCTGTCGTATCTGTAGACAAAAACAAAATAACCGAATACCTCCTCTGTGAGTGCAAGGCAGTTCATTGACCTCTTTATAAAATGTTAGCTAACTCTATTAACGGCTTCCACTCCATAGCTCACCTAATCTAAGCCTATACTCGTCCAATGAAACCATGCTAAAAGATCTTTGGTAGTGTACAGTCCATGCTAAGCAACTGCACTTCGATAAAACTATGATCTCATCTAATATAATCGAGCCCTGATGGTGTGTAGAAATTTCGCAAAGAGGAACTGGGGTTGTAACCCAAAGATTCCACTGCAATTGTGATACCAATCATCACATATGGGGCACTAGTTTAGGTTACTAGAACTAGTCTGAATACCAAGAAGAACTTTTTCTCGAAGGTACAAAGACTAGCTTTATATGTGCAACCGGGGCCATGAAATCATACCCAACAGGTGCGCTAGAAGTGATTCTTAATTAGTCACCTCTCCACATAGTACTGGAAAGAGTGCCAGAAAAAACTTTAGATAGAATTATTCAGAAACGAAATCACCAAAGAAAAAATAATGATCAAACTAAGGACATGGCTCAGGATGATGAAGTGAAAATAAAGAAATTCATGTTCAATCTAGAGAGGAACTATCGCAAAGAATTGATCATCATCCAACCAAGCAGCCATTAGAGCTCTAAGTTCCAATATCATAAACTCCAAACTCGTTTGGGAATGCCTAGAAAAGAGCTAGGCTAGGTAGGAGCAAACAAATTATTTGTATAACCTATAGGGGCTGAAACAGACAAAGGCTCTTCTGGGAAACTGTAAACAGGGTAGATCTGCTGAATGTATCAACCTAAGAAATAATAATATCCGAACACTAAAAGGAGTCCTATTGGGGCAATGTCGCCTCAATGGATACCTAAAGGAGCTAGATAATGCGCCGTGAAGATTTTGTTGCACAGAGGACGAAACACCTGGAAGCGTATGAAATAGAAGACGACAATCTATGGAAGTTAGAACCATTCTACATTTTGAATTTTCCAAAAGGAATGGGACTATCAGGTCAGCTCTAAATAATGTGTTCCCCAGAATCGCAGGAAGAAGGGAGGAATCCCGCAGTGTATGTGGTAACGCAATATCTATACATACATACAATGTAATTTAATGCGTCTTCATTAAAACCATGCTTTAGTAGTTTAAAGCCCATGTTAAACTAACTGTATCAATTAACACTTCATGCTGAGCAATTTCCCTTTGATATAACACAAAGGCCAATAAATAAAATAAGACCACCATGAACATATAAAAAGCCAAATTCCAGTGAATGAACCATATATTACCATAAGAAATGAATCAAAAACTATTGGATAGATGGTTGAAAGGAATCAATGTATAAGATAGGAAACATTGGTAAGATGGAGGAAAGACAAGAAACGAAGGATAAAAACAAAATACCTAGTAAATTTCTTCAGTTTTTTCTTTCTTAGACCCTTTTATATGTTCTTGTTAGCAAATTGATTTTATTTTTATTGTCTTGTGATTCATTTCTAAAACAGGTAGAAAACTATCGTTTCAACCTAGTTTGACCTTTGTCAAAATATATTTTGATAAAGAATACAGAACAATATTGTATGAAGACCCACTAATCATTTTCTGTTTCAGAATATTTGAGAACAAAAGACTTCAATATTTTTACTGTTGATTGGAGTCCTTTGAATCAGTCTCCTTGTTATTTGGGAGCTGTTATTAACATCCGCCATGTAGGTACTTGTACTGCTCAATTAGTTGAAAGACTTCTAGAATTAGGAAATACTGATATACACGTTTTAGGATTTAGTTTAGGTAAGAGCTGCGTTCTTTCAAAGCTACATTAGAGATAATTTAAGTATTCTATCTAGAACTCTGAACATGATTATTATAATGTCTGATTTTGGAGTAACTTCAAAACTCTAACAAACTAAAAATGAAATTAATCAGCTACTTTATTTGTAGATATAAATATTTGCTATAATTATAGAGACAATAACAAGTTGTAAACAGCTATTAGTTGTCAATGTATAATAAAAAAGTAGACCACATAAAAGTAATTTTTTTTAGAAATTTCTACTTATTTTGTGAAATATCATCGGAAATACGTATCCTACGTAAACTATTATATGAAATGAAGTTGTAGTGAATTCAATTAGCTTTCATTTGAGGGTAGATCGGTACCTGAAGGCCTAGTGATTATCGAAAAAAAGTTTCGGGTTTCGGGAGAGAATGCGAACGAATTGCTTCGCATGCTTCTTTTCAATTATTACAATTCATCAATTGTTGCTACACCTGCGATGAAAAAAATAAATTAGATATGTATCGAGGCAAAGTATCGGTTCTTTGAGCAATTTCTGTTTTTACCTTAGGCAGGAGCTAACCTAACCCAAAAATCCTCCTCCATCCACCGATAGGGCATGCAGGCAAAGTTTGTGCAAAATAGATGACGTCAACAAATGGGTTCTATCAAGAAAAAAAGAATGGAACGAGCACATAAGATAACAGACTGGTTCAAGATAGCGCGCGATAAATCCCCATTGGACCGAAGGAGTACCAGCCGACCCAGAAAAAGTTTGAGCGACAACCTTGAAGCAGGATAGGAGGCAAGGATGTCGAAGATAAAACAGGCGATTCCGCCTAATACACGAAATAAGAAGAAGTATCGGGAGTTAAGTCATCAAACATTGTTTGTTTAATATACTTACACACCAAAAGCTTATTTAAAAATCATGCCATTGACTATAAGGACATGGTAGAACAAAAATCACATACACTCTGTAGTCTACAACTTCATTAAACTAATTTAAGACGGTGGTCACATGAGTATGCGTTGCATTGGCGAGCATCTGATCACGTATAGGAAATTGAAACACGATAGCGACGATTTTCGTTTAGCAACAACGTAAATCCACCGTAGACTTATGCCACAATGCGTTTTATGTTTAAAACGTGCCGAATGACCTTAATACAAAAAGGAGTTCGGGATCGCCAACTCTAACCACTGACAGAGAGGCTTAAGGGACGTTTACAGCAGAAAAATTGAGTCACTATAGATGAGGTCTCCCTTAAACATTGGTCATGACTTTACCTCTCAAATTCTCCAAATGTGTATGTGATAGGTACCAAGATAACTTATATCACTTGGCGACGCATTCTCACATTGTCAACCGTTGATGAAACCTGGATTTATCACAATTGAAAGACCACAGTATGGCGTGAAAAAGTTGGGATCCTCTAAAACGAAATAGTTGAAGACCTCGCCATCGGCTGGAAAGGTAAGGTTGATTTGGGGCGAAAGAGGCCTTGAACTGACTACTTGAACAAGGGCATTGCCGTTTCAAACAGCGTTTCAAACCTAAACACCTTGGCATACTCTAAAATAAGGATTTACTATTTCCCGACAACATCTGGTAGCACGAGGCACATTACACCATAGAAACAATCAACAACAAACAAGGGCAATGAAACCCATTCTTATGGTACAAATTTCCTTTCCTTAGATTGTCTGTTTGGAATGTCAAAGGAAGCTCTGATGCGGCTTGATGTCCAACGAAAAACCTTCGACCAGGAAGATATATGGCTAGCTGTATTGCTATTGCTATACATGGTCAACGTCCATATAACACCACTTTTTTTGCTCTTGATGATATGGCACACTTTTCCTTATATCAACAAAATTTATCTACTAAGCGAAAAAAAAAACAGAATATCTACATTTTCCCAATTTACTTTTGACAATGACCTAGTGTTCAATATTCATATCTGCATAATATAACTGAAAGAATCTCTTTTCATGTTAACATATCTGCCATAAATGATTTGAAACGTTTTCAAATGACAAGATATTTATCCAAAAATGACTGAAATACAAAGGCAGATCAATAGTGAGATATTGTTTATAAACTGTTTTATAACCTTCTTGTACTTAATTTCTAGGAGCCCATGTTACAAATTATATGGCGATAGCGCTTCGCCCGTATCGGGTACCAAGAATAACGGGTCTTGATCCAGCTCTTCCTGGTTTCACGACGTGGGATTTAGATAGTAAACTTGATAAAACAGACGCAGAATTCGTCGACGTTTATCACACTAATGCTTTTTTTCAAGGGAAAGTTGAAGAAAGTGGCCATGTTGATTTTTATGTTAATGGTGGTGTTTTCCAGCCAGGATGTTGGGCACAAATTAGTAAGTCATTATTGAAATCGGTAATAATAAAATAAATAGTTTCATTTTTACAGGATATTTTGCGTGCAATCACCATCGAGCTCCTTTGTACTATGCAGAATCGATAAACACAGTAAAAGGTTTCTACGGATGGCCCTGTCCCTCATATTTCGATTACCTTTTGGGTAGATGTCTTCCTAAAGATCCGCAAATTCTTATTGGGGAATATATCGCCAAAGGGGTACAAGGAGTTTATCTGGTGATTACAGAATCTGTTTCCCCTTTTGCTGTTGGTAAATATGAAGGTCCAAGCGTGGAAATTTTGAAACAATTCGAAGCACATAGGATGGCCATTTTGGACAAATATAAAAATATTGTGATTGGGTATGTCGATGAAGATGATTTATTGGATCAATTGTATAATCAAAGGAACATCAAATCGAAGATCAGTAATAAGTTATTCGAAGTTGTATTGGATCGTGAAGAAAATGCCGATCTTATAAGTGTTTTAAACTGAATTTATAATAAATTATTTTCATTATTTATTACAATCGGTGTATTGATTTTATGAAGTATTTTTGGTTTCATCTGTCAGTATCTGGAGGATGTTGTTATTTGAATGGTTGAAAAATTTGGAAATTTATTACTCTCTTTTACTGTAAATTTTAATGTAAACTAATTTTCTAGTCTAGAGTTTTATTTTTCTAATCAATTGTTAAGTAAGGAATTCGAGATTTGCATTTTATGTCATATATTAGAATTGTATAACTTATATTTATAAAATTCGATAATATTTCAGAATGTACTTTGTTGCAACACAAACGATTATTAATTCACTTATTAACCAAAACTAATCCCCAACTTTCAACCTCACCACCTTTGAATCACAGTCATACTTTCAATGATAAATTTCATTGAAGGATTGATACTTACCGAAAAATTTTTGCGTGATGGATTTTCTTCATTTATATCATTGGGGCATTTACTTTAATTGCCTCTTCAACCTATACATAACATACCTTATGATTCGATGCCCTAAATTAATCCTGATATCCAAGTTTATTTCGAAAGTTTGATAACTATTTGTGTTTCACAAAGTTTGCAACTTGTCTTTAACATTGTTTCAGTACAAACTTGCCACAAAGTCTTACAACCTCAGGTAGAAATTTTACAGAAAATGTGAAATGGATTTAGTTCTTAACATAAACCTAGCAGCAGTATTATCAACGTCATCTACCTCAGTCAGTGTGTGCTTTCCCGACCGTCTTCCATTAGTTGAATGTTTCTTGGGCTAATCGTCGAAATAACTAAGTGTACTATTGTGTCAGAATCAGTCGGAGCAGCAAGCAACTTTTGAAGATACCAACTGCATGAGTGGGCGAAAAGTCAGGCATCAATAGTTATTTTCGACGACAGCCTTCTAGTCCCAGAAACAAAAAATTTTGATAAATTACTATGAAATGTGAGGTAAATTAAGATATACAGCTTTTTGAAGATCACATTTATTCACTATACCGTAAAAAATATAATAATTTAAGCTTTTTCGGTAATAAAATAATTCCTTTATATATTGTATGACGATGTTGACCAAAGTCTAAAAAACTACATTTTACTGAAATTTGATAAAATTAGTGACTACGTTATTTCATTCATTTTTTTTTCGCCGTTATGTCTATTTGATAAGTTTTTTAATATCGTGTGACATTAAAAGATTAAGCGAAAAAAAAGTAAAACGGGGCCGGCATTTGCATTTTAGTCGTAAAAGTAATTAGAATTACTTTCAAATTATTCGCAAGTGCCTCCATTAATTATGATAAAATTTAGATAATTCAATAAAAAAATAATTAGAAGTTTTATTTGTACGTAAGCCTCAAATTTGCTGTTATTTCCCTCAAAAGTTCAACAACGAAAAATGAATATTAGACCATCCAAATATTTTCAAGTATCAGTTATTTTGGCTTTTATTGGTGAGTATTTTATTTTCAATATTTATTTAGTATAGAAATTCAACCGAATTTATAGGTTTATCCAAATTATAATCGTAAATTTAGTCTATCTTATTCAAAGTCAAAGTGTCTTTTCTCTTTAATTCAAAATGAAATATATTTTTTAATAATAGGAGATAAATTAATTGTTCTTCCTTTTATTCTATTATGAAAGGTGAATTTACACATATTATAGATTCTTTGTTGATTTATATAAGGCCTCAATTTGAACCCGTACCCTCTTTTATGACTTGAAGATAATATAAAAGACTTTTTAATTTTTACTAAAAAGTTTTGAGGGTACACAACCTCTAAAGTCGCTAAGATCTTTCAACTAACTTTTCCAAAATACTTGATGTACAATTCGCGAGAAATCTTGTTAAAACTTTACGAGTATACCTACCAATTTTTGTTATTAATTCTATTGAACGACTCTTTTTGGAAATTTATCAAAATTGAAATCAATCAGCATCAAAAAACGTCGAGATGACATAAATCAGGTTAAATAAAAACGATAATTCATTCAATTAGGTACAAGGATTGTTTTTGATGAAACAAATTATGAATACTCAAATCATAGATAGTCTCATATATTTCTCAGCTAAAATCTTAACACAAAGCTGGATTATTTTCTTAGTTAATACATTAAAATTGTAGTTTTTCCAAAGCCATATCGAAACGTATTTTATTTTCGAAAATTCCGAAGAAAAGAATAATTTTCCTCTAGTATTTTGAGAAAGACAACTATAGTAGAAACGGTGAAGAACTTCCATCACGTGACTCAATATAGGATTTATCGAACACATATCTTCTACATACTATTATCTTCTGTCAATAGGAATCAAACATAACAACATTAGATTGACGTAACGTGAATAACTGATCGTACTAAAAGTTTAATTTAACGTGAGCTTTGTTTACTGTGTTACGAAATTTGTAAGCTCCAGTTAATCAATATTATTTTTGATGCAAATACGTTTTCTATCTACATCGGTATATAACACGAAATGAAATTGTAGCACGTAACTTCAAATATTTCAAAATACTAACGTGACTAGTTAATTTTAATTTCAGAATTAGATTTTACCTAGAATATAAAAAATATATAAAAATTTATAAAAATCTTTCTTGCATATCATCTTTAAAGACTATGCTTAGTTATCAAGTTTCAATTTTTTCATCAGGTGCATCGTATTGCAATAACTATAGCAGAAATCTTTTGCAAAAAGAATATCCCGGTTATGGGAAAGATTTTGTATTATTTCCCGGAGATAAAGGCGAAGAAATGTATGGATATTTAACTGATAAAAATTCTAATAGATTGGGATTGGACATTGTTCAATTGTACAATAGTTTCTTAGGTAACGCCGAAGAACTCATCACTTTCACACTATATACAAGGTGAGTCATTTGTGAATGAAAATAATTCATATATTCATTAGTAAACACTAATTTTAGAAAAAATCGCGAAGGTTATACTTTCGTAAATTTTCAAGAACTATCTTTGAATATCACCAAAAAAACTAAATTCATAACGCACGGTTGGATGTCTAGTGGAACAAGAAATCTAGCCATTGGTATCAAAAACGCATTTCTTCTCAAAAAAGACGTTAACGTATTTATTATGGACTGGGAACCAATTGCAGGTAAATGTATATAATTTATTTTCTACTAATAAGAGTAAAAAATGCAAATGAAATGAAAGCTGGGTAGTGAAAAGAGTAGCAGAACCAACTTAATCTGAAACAACGTGGCTTTTGAAGTTTCAAAATCCAGGAAAATTACCTTTTTCTTGTAACTTCACGAAGGAAAAAAGAGAAAAATACTTGGAGACAATGTACCTACGAACCGCTTGGTCTTCATGTTTTTACTAATTGACTTCTATGATACCTACATTACCATTCAAAATTTTTTACCCATCCTATAGTTGGTCCCACAACAACTCAATCGGGTTGAGATCGAGCGACCAAATCATTATTTCAGTACATTCTTTCTTTCCAATTCTTTCACATACTCTTTGCACAGCTTCGAGGAGTGCTTGGGATCGTTATGATACCTTATTTCTTCAAAATCCCTTGCATTTTTACCAGGTCTCCAGTTGCCCTTCCACCATAACATCCCCACTGTGTTTTATAGTCGGAATTACAGATGAATAAAGCATCCGTTATTCTTTTCACCTGCGCACAAACACCCAAGAACCTTAAACTTTGTTTCATCACTCCGTAAAACTTTCTTCTAATTTCCTTGCGTCCAATTTCTCATTTTTACGTCTTACAAGAGGTTTCTTCATTGCCACCATTACCAAAAAGCCTCCATATTCTTTTCACTGTAGAAGTACTCAAAGGCAGATCCTTAGATTCACTGATCTGATCTGCTGTCTCTAGGTCCTTGAATCGTCGATCACGTTTACTGATCAATACAATACCTACGTCAGCGTTTGTGGTTTTTCGAGGTTATCCTGAATATTTTCTATCGTCATATCTCCTAGTGGATGCATATTTATCCACGTTGTAGTCGAGATATTTTTAATTCGGCAGCAATGGTACGCTCACTATTGCCTTAACTATGAAGTCAATTAATGCACTATTTTCAGCTGATAGTTCCTTGGTTTTACCCATTTTAAAACTTAATATCTTGGTCCAAAAAGTATAATTACAGCACGCCTTGGTGTCTCACAAGCCTAACTGAGACTAAACTACAATCAAAAATACTGAAGAAATAATTCACAGTTGAAGAATTATAATCAAATCAGTCTATAATTGCAAGTTATAACTTGTTGCACTCACCAAAAAAAAAAAAAAAAATATAAACATGTGCTCTTATGAAGTACACAAATAAAGGACACTATTATTTTTGGTTGGTAAGACATCTTTCGACGATCACTTCAAAATATGAAGAAGAAATTTGTTTGATTTTGAATTTCAATGAATGAATTTTGGGGTGGGCAAAAACTTTTGAGTATATATAAGAGTAGAATGTCAAGAATCTCTCAGTTTATCAAAGACGCGCTGGATTAACCATAAAAAACATTTAAAATGATTATAGGTCCATTATATTAAAACCATGCAATTATTTCCAGCGAATATCCTTTATCCAGTACCCATGTACAAGACGCCTGATGTAGGTCAAGCACTTGCTCAATTTATTAACACACTTATAGAGAAAAAACACTTAAATCCAAAAGACGTTCACCTCATCGGCCATAGTCTAGGAGCACATGTTGTTGGTTTTGCTGGAAGACTGGTTAAAGAAAAAGTTGGTAGGATTACGGGTAATATATATTCTTATTTACAAATAAGTTTTCAGTAAAATTTTTTTTAATATTGAAATACATTCTTGACATTTTCGGAGATTAAACTCACAGAAGGTACTTCATAACCTGACTAATAATCAATTTTTCCATATTACTTTACTCCCACTATGTATGACAGTTTTTCATAAAATTATTAAATTGTGAACATTCCAAAAACAGTTTGATGTTGATAGAGATCTTTCTTAGGATTGGATCCAGCACTTCCTGGTTTCGATATTGGGTTAGTTAAAGGAGGTCACTTGAATCAACAAGATGCTGATTTTGTTGATGTAATACACACTTGTGCTGGTTATTTAGGCGTTAAACAACCTATAGGACATGTTGATTTCTATCCAAATGGGGGAAGTCCCCCACAACCCGGCTGTACCATCTTAAAAGTAATTAAGTATAATGTAAACGAATGTTTGCTTAAATGTTCCATTTTTAGTTTATAGAAGCATGTAGTCATGGAAGAAGCTGGATACTCTATGCAAATAGTATCAAAATGAGCCAACATTATTTGGGAAGGAAATGTAAAACTTTAAATGATGTTCTCGAATCTAAATGTGATGGGGAACACATTTCCATGGGAGAACCTACACCATTCCATGCAAGAGGAATTTATTATGTCGAAACGACAGATCAAGATCCTTTTATAAAGAAGACAAATTTTATAGATGATAATAAATTGTAATACTGAATCTTTGTTATTATATAAATAAATTTTATTTTTATTTCTCTCTTGATCGCTGGACGTAAATAAAAAAGACGTATTTGCAAGAAATTTTTAAACTCCTCTTTCCTTTCTTGCCCATCCATACTTTATAGATAAATGTAATATATTGTTAAATAGGTATTCGCACAGTAAAAATCGTATTTTATTTTTTTTTAAATATTATCTTAAAATGAGGAAATACAACCGACATCGTATTTTACGACTGCTACGACGACTGTTTTTTGTTCTTAAAAAATAATAGATCATATTGAGACAAATTTAAACTTCCAAAAGCATTAATAAAAATAATGATTTTTAGGTTCTTAGCATCGAAATAGTTGTAAAATATTTTAGTTTGTCAGTTATCAAGTGTGCCAGCTTCTACAAACCAAATGTTACTGTTTCTCTAATGCAAAAGCTAAGCTGTCAAATTATGATAATTTTCATAAAGACCGAATTAAATCGAAACGTCAATCTTCACTTGTAATTTTAAACAGATTTGCTATCAAATTTAGACAATTCGTCATGAAAAACAAATAAAAAGGTGTAAAAAGTTACTACCTAATTTATTAAAAAAGTTATGAGTCAAATAATATGGATAAAAATTTACCCGACTATATCATTTAATCTTCGAGATATGCAATCTAAATGACGCATATGTCTGTTGGTAGTATAAGCATTTTCACACTTAAACTCACTGGTCATAAATTTAGCACTGTTGTCAAAGTTACAATATAGGATCTACTAGGCCCTAGTAGTAGGGAAATATTTGAAAAATTTTAAATAAATCAATAATTCTTAGGAATTGAATGTTGTAGAGGTTATATTTCTTCTATAGGCAGAGTATTTGCTGCTGAAAATGTGGAAATTAATAACAAGTGTATTATTTTAACTATGATTAGACGTAATCAATCAAATAACTACCAACAAACACACAAAAAAATGATTTACAAACTCTCTAAAAAATCTAAAAAACAACTTAGGATTAGGATTTTTTAGGTCTTTTTTTCTGTTCCGCATAAAAATGAATATTTCTAAATTAAAACTTTCGTAGAATATCGATTATTTTAATAATAATTGTAACAAATTGAAAATTATTTGAGTATTATTAATAATGATAGTAGTTGCAGCATAGAGAAATTGGCTTTTTTATTTTGTATTACCCAAAATCCGTATAAATATGACAACATGGTGAGTTATTGAGACCTGGGGTGCTCTAGTTAACAAATAACTGCTTATTTGAACTTGTCCAATCTTGTCAAAAGTCATATTTGTCAAGTGATGATTAATAACAATTGTTTTTTTGAGAAAATGTAAAATTTCAAAAATATTCAAAACAAATTTGAGTTTATAACTATTAATTACAAACAATGGCTTACGTTAACGTTAAAGACTGGTCGGTGGACCAGGTTACAGACTGGTTAAAAGGTAAAATAAAACAAGGATCAGATTTTGTTGATATGCATTGTGATGAACTGATTAAACAATATAATTAACGAATTTGATTATTTTTAGGATTGGATAACGTTATTTTGCAATACAACTCCTCTTTTCTAAACAATGGGGTAACCGGTCATCAGCTATTGAATTTACGATCTGATGACTTGGAACACTTAGGAGTAAAAATGTTGGGACATCAAGAAATTATTTTAGAGGCCGTAGAACAACTAAGAAATTTCGTAAGTGGTCTCAAATTCTCGATATATATAATACTAATATATGAAATTTTAGCATTTTGAATTGGATAAAGAAAATTTACAAACTTTAGCTTTAAAACTGTCTTGTGCAGCAAATTCTTTATATAAAGAACTTTTATTAATAGATGACGATTGTGCTGTATTACATACTCAAGTAATGGCAGATGTTCACAATATAATTACTACAATTAAACCTTTGGCCTATTGGCTAGATAGGTAAGTGATAAACAAATACTGTCATTAAGTTTTCTTGACTTTTCTGTTGTAGGTCTCCATTTGTTGGTGATAAAGATTATATTGATAATAAGACAAGCCTCTTGCAATTAGGTTTTGAAATGGCAACTAGTGCTCATAGAGGAATATTTTCTGAGAAACCAGTATGTACTATTAGGAAAATTTGTGAAAAACTTGCAAAAATTTCTGATCATATTATCCAGGTAAGTAAATTATTGCATAAATTGAAATGTACTTAATTTCAAAATATGGAAGTATCTTTACCTATTCACATTTTCCTGAAATATTGTAAAATGGAGAATAATTCATCATTGTTCGCTTTATCCAACATTTTTCTGTTAATAAAATGACTTGCATAAATTTCTGAAGTGTGTAAAGTAAAAAAAATTACACAACTGGATTGCCTTTGTTTGTTTTGTCTTGGAAATCTTAAAAACTGTGCTATATACTATAAAAATAATTACCATCATTATCATTTAGCTCCCTGTAGACTA
Source organism: Diorhabda carinulata (assembly GCF_026250575.1). Lineage (NCBI taxonomy): Eukaryota > Metazoa > Arthropoda > Insecta > Coleoptera > Chrysomelidae > Diorhabda > Diorhabda carinulata. Next base: position 19,698,495 of record NC_079472.1, read on the forward strand.
AAAAACCCTTTTTAGCATGTATGGTAAAATGATGAAGTCACAATCCTCATGCATCCTTTTGTTGATTACTTCCACTTTTTTTAATGGGGGCTGTTCATTTCCTTCTAATTTTAGATGTTTCTCTACTCTGCTATTAGATTTATCTATTGCAGTTTTATCACTACAGCTCTTCTCCATGTTTATACAGGTCCTCCTCTTTTCCTTTTTGCAGCTGTGTTAAAACTATGGTTGATATCCTCATATATTGTTTTAGGGGTTTCAACCAATTTTGTTGTTGAGGGCTCTTCATTACCTTTTGTTTTTGGATGTTTCTGTAGCCTCTTTCTATGTTAGATCTATTGCAGTTTTATTTCTAGCTTTTCTCAATGTTTATACAGGTCCACCCCTTTTCCTTTTGTCATGTTGTATTATAATTTAATGCTTATCTGGGTCAGGGGATTAAGGGGCACCTATCAGTGTTTCAGCAGTTGTGTTAAAACTATGGTTGATATCCCCATCCATTTTTTGTAGGTTTCATCCAATTTTGTTGTTGAATGCTCTTCGTTACCTTTTGTTTTTGGCTGTTCCTGTAACCTATTTCCATGTTAAGTTCATCTATTACAATTTTATCTCTATAGTTCTTTTCCATGTTTATACAGGCCCTACTCTGTTTCTTTTGCTTGTTGTGTTATAATTTAATGCTTGTCTGGGCCAGTGGATCAAGGGGCACCGATCAGTGTTTCAGTAGTTGTGTTAAAACTATGTTTGCTCTCTTCAATCATTGTTTTGTAGGTCTCTTCCAATGTTTTTGACAAGGACTCTTTTTCCTATTATTTATTTATTTTATTATTAGCTATTCTTGTAGCGCCTCTTTCTATGTAAAGTTTATCTATTGCATTTTTATCTCTATAGCTCTTCTCCATGTTCATACAGCTCTACTTCTTTTCTCTTTGTCTGTTATATTATAACTAAATGCGTTTGGTTATACTTTAATTCTCATTTTCACTTCATAATTACTACCTATATTATCTCTTCATCAGTTATGTTCCATTGTTACTTATCTTGTTTGGCCAAAAAGTTTTGCATTGCAACATGTAGAATTTGTTGATTACCTATTGAATTTTGTGGAACATCTTTGTACTAAACTATGAAACAGTTTAGTTTTATTTTTCTTGAGATAATTGATGAAGATCATATTTTATACAGTAACTTAAAAGTGTTATGCCTGCCTTCTACCCTACCTAAATAACAATATGGCTCCACTTGTTTCTTTCCTTTAAATAAATTGTTTATATTTTTTTGCTAATCATATTTAGACCGAGTGGTGTTGAGTTATTATATAACTTGTTAGTTTTCTTTTGCATGTGATTTCAACTTGTTGTTAATAGACATATTCAATCAGAAAATACAAGGTCGAAGTTTTTAAAGTAGGTTCCAGTTGATTCCTGATTTTTTTTTCCTCAATTTTTCCCATCTAATCTTCTACAATGATGAATAGAGATTGCAAAAGCACATATCCCTTTTAAATTTTTATTTGCTAGGATAAGTATCCTGGCTGTGCAATTATTATATTATTCTGGTGTACTTATTTTATAGTCCATACATTTTTGTTCACATTACTGTTCCATTTATTGAGTCAAATGCTTGTTTGGTATATATAAAATTAACCAGATATCATTTTGCTCATTTGTTGCCTCCAGTATTATTCTGATACATAGGGTCAATGTAAGAGTTACCATTTCTAAATCCAGCTTGGGTTGTGTGTAGTTTGAAGTTTAGTGGCTCTCATATTCTTTCCAGAAGAAATGTAGAAGAAATTTTACTTATCAAGTTCAGTAATGTGGTGAGTTGCCGGTTTCAAAATTAAATAAGTTCCCTTTTTTGATAGTTTTTGATCCAGTTTTCTAGGATTCTCTTATAATTCCATATTTTATTGAGGTGTGGATGAGAAATTTTTATTAAAAGATATGTAGGTACATACCTCTATTTCTGCTGGAATACTGCCATTACCTTCTGCTATTCCAAAATTTAGAGAATTTATTGCAAAAGTTATTTTTTGCAATGTAATTATTGCTTCTGTCATATTTAATGCAATAGGAGCATTATTTTGAAAATTTTTAACAAAAAATTGCAAAAAAAATATTGGATTTCGAATGTTTCATGACACTTAATTTAATCTAGAGACATACATAATTAATTTTCAAGTTTTTTGTTATGATAATTATTCTAAATGCCCAAAACAATTCCTTCATACATTTCAGGAGATAATGGATCCTATGATATTACAACCTGCTTCTTTAGACTTAGCTACATTAAAAAAGAAAGAGCAAGAACTTGGTTTCTTTATATTGCCCAGTTATCATGCTGTACATCAAATAGCTGAAATTAAACATGGTTCTCCTGCTCACACAAGCTCTAAAATAGAAGAAGGAGATGAAATTGTTCAAGTAAGTTGAGGGTATTACATTTATTTTTATACATAAAATGTGTTTCTAATTTATTCATTTCCATTTATAATTTATTTTTTTTAAGGTAAACTATCAAACAGTTGTGGGATGGCAAAGAAAAAAAGTAATGATGCTTTTACAAGAATCGCCACCGGAAATAGTATTAACATTGAAAAAACGACCGAGACATACCAAAGTTTACGGTCAGATATATATGAAACCATATCGTTTGCCAAGCAGAAAAAGAAGTGGTCAAAATTGGTCTTCGAGATGGAATGATAACATACCATCTCCCAGGCTACTTCCAATTATTAATTTACCACCTATAACTATTTCAAAGTAAGTTTCCACAGAGGTCAATAATTAGAAACTTTACATTGTAAAGTTTGTTCAAGGAGTGAAGATGAAGCCGAAGTGGCAGACGCTGAAACAGAATTAAGCAGTAGTGATAGTGAACCACCAGACAGTCCTTTGGATTCAAGTTGTCGAATGTATCCCCTTAAACCTCGACCGATATTACAAAGGCGTAACACCATATCTGGAGGTACACCAACCAACAAAAGGGCTTATCCGTCCATTGAACAGGTTAGTACTTTTTATATCACAGTTTCTAATGTTTTGATTTCAAATTTTTGACTGTCTTAAAAGTATTTTCTCGGAAAGGTGTATTATTCTATTTCAACTTTGAAACACCGTTGTGATTGTTGTATTCTAACTGTTTAGATACTTTACCAAAGGGAACTTACTAAATCACTTGTAACTTTTGAACGAATAGGAATTTTCTCCCTCAAGTTAATCTAATGAATGTTAGAATGTAATTTTATTTTGTTTTTCATTTTACATTTTAAATCATTCATTACTGACTTCTTTTTGACATTTATTAATATACCAATTGGATTTAAACAATGCAGAAATAAAAATTAGTCATTGTTTTAAGAATTTCGTTTTTATCGCATTTTTTTTCTATGGATTCAGACTCCTTCACATCCTGTATAGATAAAGAATATTTGTTTATCTTTTTTCTACAAATACTAACACATTCAGTTGTACAGCTAGTCTAGTTTGATTTAACACTTCCTTCAAAGTAACTGATTATTTGTATTGTGAAATAAGCGGGAGTGATTAATCAGTAGTTTAATTTATGGGATTTAAAGGTATGTCAATCAATAATTTTTTTCACATTTAATAAATATAAAGTTCTATATACAAAGTGATTCCAATTTGTGTATATAGATATGTTCAAAAATGAAGGTAAATTATTTTCAAAATTGAATAATATGGGTAAGATAATTCAAATCAGTAAAAAGGGTAAATTTAGAATTTTAATTTACAAAATATTTGCCAAACAACTTTGTTGTGGAGTTTATATGAAATTGCGCATGAATACAGGGTAGTTTTGGAAAATAGTTGAGGGTTATTACAAATTTTTAACAATTTGAAAATTTTATTGTCGGTTTATTTAAACAGAAATGTTTATATGTATTTTTTTATAATTGAAAATGTGATGTAACAACATTTACTCTCAAAAATTAGTCTGTATTTATATAAGATAGGGTAGGAATTGAAATTATTTATCCCAAAACCTAATAAAATATTAACTGCAATATTATGGTCGACATTAGCACCATATATTCCATTTGTACTTACCACATGCATGTAACTTGATGAATCTTTAATTAAATTAAGTTCATCGACTTCCCCAAATAAGTTTTTGTTTATATAGACTTCAAGAAGACATTTTTTTCAACCCGATATTGACCACTTATGGAATATTTGATCTAAATATAAAAATTTTATGTAACATACTAGTATGACTCCAAGACAGTTCGATACAGTTTCCAAAAAGGGTAGATTTTTATTGATGCTCTTATAACTTTTTCTTTTACTTTATTACTTGCATGTTTTTGATGATATATCATATTTATTCCATTCTTTTTAATAGACATTTTATTGTATTTGAAAATGTGATGTAACAACATTTATCCTAAAGTCTATTAATCAATCTAAAAATTTAAACTGCATCATTGTTGTCTTCATTTGTATCCACCAAATGTATGCAGCTTCATGAATTTTAATTAATTTAGGATCATCGACTCCTCCAAATAAAACTTCGTTTATGAAGACTACTGGGAAACATTTTTTTAACCCAATGGGTCCATATTGACTACTTTAAGAATATTTGCTCTAAATATGATAACTTTATGTAGAATACCGATATGATCTCAAGATAGTTCGATACAGAGCTTCCAAAAAGGGTACACTTTTATTAATGTTTTCATAATTTTTTTTTATTTGATTACTTCCAGATTTTTGATTATACATCATATTTATTCCATTGTTTTTAATAAATATTTTTTATCTTGTAAAGATGACTCATACTGAAAAGTTTGTTCACTTAATCATCTAATTTTAGAATCATTGCTATTGGCAGGTAGCCTTGACACTGATAATAAATACACTAATGAACTAATATAAAAAAAAGTTGCATTTTTGTTTGGTTCATACACCTACAACCATAGTTAAGAATTTAAAAAATATTAAAACGCATCATCCTAATTAACAATAAAAAAAATAAAAATTAGCGAAAAATTGTAGCTAAATTATTTGTAATTTTACAATTCATTCATTTGGCACTAAAATTAACTTCATAAAAGTACCCATTCTAAACATTTGTTGTTTATAATTTGCATAATAGTTTTATAACTTGTTTCATTCACTCTGATAGTTGCCCAAAAAGTTTTAAGCTTGTAACAGATAGATTCTTTATAAGGCCAAACAAGTTCAATAGAAAAAAAGACAATTATTCAATATTTAGAAAATATTCTTGTTCCAGTAATTCATAGGATTATTATCTCCTTTCATAAGATCTATACTTATGCGGAAGAAGCCTGTTTTAGTTATTTTCTCATTTATGATTAATAGGTACTTGATTTTATTATTGCTGAACGATATATAAGAAACAAGGACGACATCTCCTATTTGATGCAAATCTAACCTAACCACACTTTATACAAATTATCTCATTTCTGATGATTTTATGTTCAATTAAAAAATCAATAATTTGCAAGATATCAAAAGTTCAGTTTTCAAACCTAAAAAACTGTACAACATACTAAATTTTTAAGGTCATCGGAGCTGTGAGGGTTAAACGATACAATTACCAAAAAAACTTTAGTCTAAAACTTTCTTAAAGAAATATACAGTTCCAATTATAAATTTGTTTACATTGAGAATATAGTGTTTATAAAAATAGGAACGTTTATTTTAATGAAATATAAACAACTTCACCTATTAGTCAACTTGTTGAGATTAATATACCATATGTAACTAAGGATTAACCAACTAAAAATTGTTGTGTTATTGAAGGGGAACAAGAATGTTTTGATTCTTTCTATTTCATCAATAAATATACTTTATCGCTTCAAAAAAAACTCAGGTACATAATTTCCTTATTTATGTTTAAAATTACTGTCGTCAACTTTTAACCATTGAAAACTAATTTTCTGTAAAAAAAACATAAGAAGTTGAAAAAATATTATTTTATGAACTATTCATTGTTGGAAATGATTTTCGTTTCAGTATTGGGATTTTATAAAATCGCGCAATAACAACGCCCATTCGAGCTCCTATCACATTGACAGTACAAAATTTGATGAAGACACAAAATTTTTAAGAGACAAAAGCGCTTCATGCAACGTAGGTTTAGATTTGACACCTAGACCGACGACCGTTATAGGTCTTGGTCATACAAACAACGCAGTTCATAGGAAGAATTCTAAAGAAAAATCGCACAAAAAGAAAGTCAATTTTCAGGAAGAAAAGAAAACTGAAGATAAACACTTGGAGGAAGATAGCGAGAAGAAATTCAAAGAACAAAAACTATTAGAACCTTCTAATTTAGATTCCGAAAAGAGTATCAGTGTAGCCAGCTTAGCCAGCCTTAATAATGAAAGTATTTCATTTATAGATGAAGGTAAGAGTTGGTTTTGTTAATCATTTTCGTTTGGTGATTGTTTATAACAAATGAATAAGTCGGAACAACAAAAATCATTTTATTTTCTTCCATCTAGTTTAAACGTTTCTTAAATTTTTGTTGAGGTGATCAACACAGGTATTTGTGAGATGTTTTAATTAATGGAGACAAATCTCTTTCTATCAAGCAATTTTTTTCAGGTTAACAAACACGAAATAGGTACTTGAGGCTAAATACTGGTAATAGGGTGGATGAATGATCGATTTAAACTAATTGAAGACTTTTTGCCAATCACAGTGTTTTTTTTTCAAATTTTAACAAAACCGTCGTAGAATTAATCTATAAATTAGTGCTCATTAGTTTCCTAGAAACTTTTCTACCACAAATACAAAATTTCAACAAGCTTCACTTTGAGAGTCAGGTCCAATATATATGGAGCAACTGAAAAGAAACTGAAGTCACCAACTGATTGCTGACAAGTGTCTGCACACATAGTAGACTCAGTTGTGACCCAAATCTAACTGACTCAAAAATATATAAATAGTTCATTGTGGTAATTAAAGTTTTCAACAATTTTGAGCCTTTCGGATTTTTTTCAAGTAAATAACAAATAATAGATTAGAAGAACATATTAATTTCCTCATTTTAACAAGGATCTACTCTATATCCCCTTTTGGTGCTTCTTTGGAATATTTCTCGCACATTATTAACAATAAGACAATAATTTTACAATCGTGATCAGATTGAAAACACAATAACTTTCGTTTATTGAAACCTCTGAGAGTTGAGTGATTCAAGTTGCCAGCGAATCAACAGGTCGAGTTTCTTTAAACCGGTTGCCAACACGTTGCCGACTGGTTGCCCCGTCTGTAGTTCCCCATTCAAATACAAAGATTGTTACTCATTGCAAACTGGTTTTGCGTTATAAACGAGTTTTTTCTTCAGTTGATCCGTGTGTATTCGGCCTTAGTCGTAATCTTCTATAACAATTGAATCTATTATCAAAGTTTTTAATTTCCATACTTAGTTTATGAAATTCCGTCTGTATGTATGGACATACAGTTCAAAAGGTCATATACACTGCGACCCAGATTCTCTCTGGACAAGAATTCTTCATAGAATATCTTTAAACATGAGGATTTCCTGGAGTGCTCAACCTGTGCTTCGTCACACCTATAGAGCTGAAATAAGAATAGTAGTAACGCCTGAAAATATGTTAGAGGTACTATCCAGGCAGACTGTCTGGACAGTAACGAAAAAGTTTACTGTTGAGGTGTTGAGGAAACTACGTTCTGAAGAGAATAAAAGAAGGATGGAACAAAATCGAGACAGAAGAAGCAAATGTCGGTAGAACTGTGTAGCTATATCCGCAAAGTAATGACCATCCCTTGGTGGAATGAGAGGCCAGAAATAGAGGAGGTTTTATTAGTTGGTATGGGGAATGTCCCAGATAGAACACCAAGCCCTGGAGTGTATTTTTCTTCTTCTTTTATTTCTTTATTTTTCTTTGATCTTCTCTCTCCATCTCCTGTAATATGTGGTTCGAGTATAGTTTTTAATATTTTTTCTCGATTATCTTCAGGTATTTTTCTTCTTTTTTATTTATGACCGTTGTTTCCATGGCGTACGCAATTACTGATCTTATTAATGTGTTATATATTTTTATTTTGTTCATTTTACTAATATTCTTGCTTTTGAGTAACTTTTTGTGTTCTCTTATTCTTTCTTTAGACGTGTGTCCTATTGCTACTCTTAGATAATTGAACGAGGATACAGTGTTTGTGTCCTTAGGTCATCCATTACCCTTTCATCTTGTTTTGCTATCTTCATGTATTTGCTTTTTTCTTGTTTTATTTCTAGACCGACTTTTCCTGCTTCCGTTTCCAATAGGTTGATTGCCTTTATTAGTTCTTCTCTTGTAGTAGCCAATATTGTTACATCGTCTGCATTTGCTACTGCTTGTTTTTGGTTTTTTATAATATTTTTATTATTTAATTTTGCTTTTCTCATTATGTTCTCTAAAATCAAATTTAAACAGAATTAGAGAAATCGAGTCAATTTGTTTATTTTTATTTTTTCTGTTAGTGTTTCCAGATATCTTACTTTGGCTTTCGTGTTTTGTAATATAACTTTTATTAATATCTGGGTACCTTTAGTTCTTTTTGTCCATTTATTAAGTCAAATGCATTTTTAAAATCTATAAAAATTATGCGTAGCTCTCTATTATATTCCCTTGTTTTTATGTATTATCTGATGGATTGCGTTGATTGTGGATCGTCCTGATCTGAACCCTTTTCGGTAGTTTCTCAGTATGATTTTGTTGGCGAGTATTTTATACATAATGTTAAAAAGTGTTATGGCTCTATAGTTTTTACAATCCTCTTTATCGCATTTTTTGTGTATTGGTATAATTACACCAGTATTCCACTCCTCTGGGATCTTGTTTTGTTTCCAGATTGTCTCAATAAGTTGATGAATTTGTTTTTTCATTTATTCTCCTCTGTAAAGTAATAGCTCGGCTGCTATTCTATTTTATTCTGTTATGTTTTTTCTATCTTCCCATAATTTCTTTTCATAGTACTCTTTTCATATTTTCCCAATTATTTTAGGAATATCTTACAACTTACAAAACGTGGTGTCGGGATGCTGATGCTACTAATCGTTGTAACTGGTGTTGGTACTATGTATTTGGGGTAGCTTCCTTGGCAGTGTCGAAGATACCATTAGTGCAAACTTTAGTTAAATTATACTGTTTTTTTAATTCTAGATGTAAAAGTAAAACCTTTTAAATTTCATTTGTCAGGAAGAGAATTGACCGATCGAACAAGCATGACTATAGATTATTGGAAAAAAGAAATAGTAGATGAGATAATAGATTCTATTAAAAACAAAGCTATCTTAGACGAAAAACCAAAAGGTTCTAGAAAAGATAAAAAGATAGAAGACATGCCCAAAGAAGATGTAGTATTGAATATCATACCAGAAAAAGATGAAACGTCTACAAAGGTGGAAGAACACGAAAATCAAGTCAACATAGAAAAAAATGACAATAAATCATCTAGCTTAGCTCTAATAAAAGATCCCATACTTTCCGAAATAAATGTGCATAATATAATAAAAAAATTCGACGAACAGAAATTAGATACACCAAAAAAACCTATAATTCTTCCGAGAACTCAAATAAAAAAATCTCCAGATGTACCCCCAAAGCCTGAGCCTAAAGTAAAACCAGCAGTACCTCCCAGAAGCGCCACTACGAAATTGAGAGGAAAATTAGATAAAAGCCACAGCACTCCAGCTTATGATCTATCAGAAGAACCAGAAAAATTTGAACACACACCAATATTATTACCTAAAGAAATTACAACAGATATCGTTAGAGAAATAAAAGAAAATAGGGAAGTTAAAGAGTTTAGAGAGACAAAAAGGGAAGTTTTAAAGGATGTTAGAGTTCCACCTTTAGAGGATTCTTTATATCAGTTAGGAATCCCAGTTGTTGAATTACCTAATCACCTAAATGGGGATATGCTAAAAGAGGTTAGTATATAATTATATTTTCTTTTAAACTGTAATATACTGTAATTAGGTTAACGGAGTTTGATTTAACCACTAGAAACGCTGGTATAGAAAAAAATCTCTCAAATGTTACTGTTTTCGGTGAGAAAGGTTCGTTTCATTGTTTGTGAATAACTTGAAGACATTATTCATATGGGGTGAGGAATATTTTTTATTTGGCCCTGATATAGGAAAAAATTTCCTCTGAATGGATGGAATCGTGGTAGATTTACGACGGTAGTGTCATGTACGTTGAATTGAAAGGGACAAAAAAGGCACAATGAAACCAACTTTTGTTGAGTGTAAGAGGCTTCTTTTTTATTTAGGGGCTACATTTGCAATCATCAAATTTTCTACAAAATACTTCGAAAACATTTTTCTGTACAATCCATTAACCTTTTCATGGCGACGCCCTTCTATAGTCGGGCTACTGCGGCTTTCCCGGCTTTTCCTAGGTCTAGACGAATATTCTGTGCTTGCAGACCATACCTATAGTAGATTTTCAATATTTGACTATTGCCACTGAATAAAATAGTCCCATAAACACAATCTAATGGATTTCAGAAATTATTGATAAAGTAATACTAGCAGTGAAAAGGATAATGATGAGGTATTAATTTTTTTCTATTCGTCTGAGAAAAAAATGAAAAACTGTAATGGGAAGGAGCAACCCTAAAGTCTAACTCAAGATTTTCAACATTTGACTGTTGCAACTGAATAAAATAGTTCCATAAACACACTAATGGATTTCAGAAATTATTGTTAAATACTAGCAACAAAAAGGTTAATGATGAGGTATGAATTTTTTTCTATTCGATTGAGAAAAAAATAAAAAACTAATGCGGATCTTCAAATTAAAATGAATAGCTCATATTTGGTGCGAATTTTTTAAGGTGTCAGTTGATTTTTTTTGACCCACCCTAATAAACATACCCTTCCGATTGCAAATGATCTGATTTATTTCAAATTGAGCTGATCTCAGCTCACTTGGTGGGTGAAATGGAATGATACATTGTAAATACAGAAATGAAATAAAATTTACTCACAAATCTTCAACTCCCGGTTATAACTGCTAGCTACTAACAAAAAAGTTAATCTAACCTCAAACTTTTCAAACGTCTATCAAATAAACTGAACTGAATTATTTCCGTAAAACAAGGGTGGGTCTGTATCGGCAATCAATTCATATGGTTCGAATTAAATAGAACGTAGAATTAAATGAATTCAAATAATCTGAGGTTGCGAGCAAAAGGAACGGTACTAATTATAGGTTAGGGATTAATTGAGGCGTCATATTTATAACTGAATAATCCATTACATCCGGTATCTGTAACAAAAGAAATTCATAGAAAAACAAAAGTTTACAATTTCATTTTATATCCAACTTAAACGTATAAAAAATATAGTAAAGTTTTAAAAATAGTTTAATGGTACCTTTTAGAACTTACCCAATGGTGTGTTTATTCAGACAAAATTAATTTATTTACATCAAACATCCCTCTTGTTATGAATTATTGTACATTTAGAATTTAAAACCACTACCATATAAAAGTAACTACAGAACAGAGACATCTGACGAAGTACAAATAAAATATACAAAAAAATTAAGTTTATACTCGATTTATACAAGGTGACAAAAGAAAATTCACATTTAAAAAAACAATTTGACGAAAAGTAAGAATTTTAGAGAAAAAAATTTTTGTTACACATTCTGTATGTATTCTCCGTGATGGCCGCCATTTCGTGATGAATATATAAACTTTTGATTCGACATAACCCCACAAGGAAAAGTCCATAGGTGTTAAATCGGAATTGAGTGGAAGCCAACTTGTCTCAGCTGACTTGGAAATTAATTTGTAAAGAAAATTTTCACGAACTCGTGACAGAGATCTATTGGACGTGTGTGAAGTTGCTCCGTCTTGCTGGAAGGAAATTTTGCAGTTCTGCCCTATAACTGTACGTTCCCTTTCATCTTCAAAAAATTACTATACCTCTTTTAGGCGAATGTAAGGTTATTTTGGTTTGTATGTTGGATTAGTTGCACTCCAGAAGTGGCAATTTTGCTTGTTGACGTGTCCATTAAGATGAAAATGAGCTCATGTCAGTGATTAGCTCTTGGTACTTTTCAGCTCTATGATTTCCAAGAAAACCATAAAATATTGCCTTAAAACTGATCTATGCTTCATAATTTTTTTATTTAAGTGCCAACAAAGGTTCCAGCTGTAATTTTCGCCTCTGAGATCTTTGGAAAAAAATATTTATTTGAAAGCTTTAGACTCATGACTTAGAGCCTTTACAAATTGTTTAATAAGACCCAAATTAATATACAATGGAGGCATTAATATAGTTTTGAGATCGACTTTGCTTCCCGTTTAACATTGTATTTTTCTACTTCGTGCTCAGTACGTGCTGGCCAATATTTTTGTTGGTAATGAGCGGCATCATGCGGTTTAGTATAACCACCTTGCATTCCTGTCAGAAAACACATCGTCTTGAAATCACCAATAACTTCTCACTTCTATTCCATATATTCACTGTCGTAATTTTCTTTGAGATGTACGGAATGTGCTAATGGAATCTATGGAAATTTGTTCCCATTGGGTAGTAGAACAGCTTTCAGACTTTAAGTTGAACTGTCAATAAAAAGACATGGGATACTGATTTCTTCAAATAGACCTTTCACGTCATGGCAAAAACAGAACTAATCTTCCTTATTGAAAAAACAAGAAAATTCTTTATGACGGTTACTTTGACGGGATATTCGAACATCAGATATAATTAAATTCCATTGTTTTAACCGCGATGCTACTAACTCGGCTTTACTTTTTGGGAGATTTAAGTTTCTTATTAAGTCATTGAGATCTTGAGAGTTGGTGAGGTGTCGTAATTTTGGCTCAGATTCAAAAACGAATTCAGAATGTACGGATCCAGATGAACTTCGTGCTTGCAGGCTGCCTTGAGAGAATATTTGCTTTTCCAACAATGGCGTAGCAGGTACAGGATTTTCTTCTGTATATGGTATTGGAGCAGATGTGGATTGTAGGTCAGGATAAGTTGCATTCCTTGAATTTTTACCTCTGATTGGATTCCCAATACAAAACTAACAATCAATGTAATGATCACTGGGTTCCCTCCAAATTCTCAGCACTGCTAACTTCATTGTTTTTTTCTCACCTGAGTACTAACCAACAATAAAACGTAACGTAACCTAAGACTAGTTCATGTTATTATAAGATAGTTAGTAGAATAAAGAGAAAATGAACTTACCGTCAAGATTGTATCTGCAAGAATTACATGATACATGTGGAGCCCATGTTTGACTGGTAGATTAAATCTTGATATGCCTTGCAAATCTTTGAATTTGTACTTAAATCATACTTTTTTCTCTCTCACTTCAATAAATTGGCCGCAAATATAACAAAACGAGTCAGCATTTCGTTTACAACTTCTTTGCCGCTTTGCACAGATTGATACAGTGAAAAATGATATGAAAGACGTTATTTCTCTGTAATATTCAAACACCAACTGCCGTACACAACCAGTGATGCAAGAAACACTGCTCACACGCCCCCTTGCTTCTCTTTCAACACTAATAACGCCCGAAAACCGACATTAATTGGGCGCAAAAAACAAACATTGCCAAATCACTGTAAGTTCTTAAAAAGCAAATATTTTTAAATTCTTATCAAAAATTTTTTTCTTGACCCGTGTTATTTACCTTGTGATTTTTTTGGTGTAAATTATTGACGATGGAATTGTGAGTAAGACTAAATCTACCATTCTTTTTTAAAACTTTTAAAATACACTGAAATGAATTTAACAAAAAGTTGTTTTTAATATTGACTATCTTTTTATAAATTGATCGTACGTCTTTTCAATACTAATCAAATAGTGTTTTATAATACGTTGAAAGATAAGATAGAAATAAAAGTCTTATTAAATTATTCCATGTACAAGGACGCTTCAAATATAAATATATATAAATACCAACACTGTAGATGACTCGCGCTCGTGTTAGCTGGGTGCATTACTAACAGTGATGCATGGTGGAACGTAAGTTCCACGCGTCTGCTACAAACATGAGTGTACGTCAAGTGCTTATCGCCGTTGCGTAACCTATTTTCATTTGATTTTTTATGCGGAAAGGCATTAAAAACACTGAAATTCTTCGGCGTTTAGGAAATTAGTTCGATATAGAGTGCCCGAGTGGATCTGCTGTATTTAAAACGGGCCAAAATGTTCAAAGGTGCCCGTGAAACCCCCAAGAATGAGCCAGCATCACGCAATTCAACATTCGGTGCATAGAACTAATCATTTTGGAGAACCGTAGGATAAATGTTCGAAAAATTTCTGCTAAACTCTGCATTAGTATTGGTAGTGTAGAGTCTATTATCCACGAACACCAATATCGCAAAATATCAACTCGATGGATTCCAAAACTATTCAAAAATTCATTCGCTTGGAAGTTTGTCCTCGCTTGGTGTACGAATTTTCGCATTGGTACGCTATTACTTTCCCTGAAGACGAGGTGTCTGAAGAGTGGTGAAAGATGGAGAAAGGGGGGCAAGTGAAATCAAAGACAACCAGGTACACGAGTAAGAGTATGTGTACTGTATTCTGGGACAAACGGAGAATGTTGTACGTTGATTTCTAGCGCACACGCGTTCCGTAAATGCTGCATACCACTCTACCGTTTTGTAAACGCACACACACTTATCGTTTCTAACGGAAGAGCACTCTAGATTCTTTTTCAGTATAACACTCGCCCTTATAGCGCGTGTCTCACACTCGACAAAATATCAGAAATGGGTTGGGAGATATTAGAAAATCCTTCATACAGTCCGGACTTATCACCCTGCGGCTACCACATGTTTGGACCACTAAAATAAGCCTCCGGAGTTCAAAAATTCAACACAGATTATTGTTGTTTTCCGAGTTGCTCAAAGAAGTCTTGGGTACCGTCATGAAAGACGGTACTTAGAAAAACTGTAAATTTTTATAAATATTTTCGAAAAAAAAAATGTTAGAGTGCTTGTTTCGATCATATTTGAACCGCCCTCGTATAAAATATTGCTTAAATAAATACGTGTTATATTATGTGTAAAAAAAATGAAAAATTAAATTCTCTAATGAAAATTGAAATACAATTTTCACATTTTATTTGAACTTGATTAGTGCTCGGTTAATTTGAAACTGCTCTTTGACATTATAGAGCATATTAAACCCGTTATGAAAAAAGCGTTCCAGAGAGAACATTATATTTAGAAGATTTTACTTTATTTAAAAAAAATATAATTCACACTTAATAGTTATATAATCTGATTGAAATACCAAATAAAATAATTTTTAGAAAAATCTCATATTTTCATTTATACCTCGTATAAATTTAATAATATTTAAAAAACGAATATTATAATTGAGAAAAAATGTCATTATAAATGTATTTGTTAATAAACAATCATTATTTTTAGGAGAAAATATCTGATGTTCCTCCTAAACCTCCTCCAAGGAACATGGTTGACTTCCCGAAACCAGCTTATCCAGCAGATTCGCCAAAACCTCAACTCAATTTAAGCAAAACAACAAACGAACCAGTGCCATCCAAACCAGTGTTTGATTTTCCCGAACCACCATCGGCAAGTTATGCACATTTGGAAGTTAAAAATATGTTGGAAGAAAAATTGACAACAAAGCATTTTGAGCCGAGAATGGTGTCTACGCCGCTGGCTAAGGGAAAATTAGAGTACGATAGCGATCCAAAATTGGTTTCTAGCTCTAAAGGTAGAATAGATTACGAAAGCGATACTGCGAATTATAAAGCATCTCCAAGTTACGAGATTCAGAAGAGCTCAAGTGAAACTAAAGTTTCTCCAACTAATAGTATTGTTAAGGGATTGATTTCTGGAAAGAAGTCTGGAAAGAAAAAGAGTTTGCTCACAGCAAGTATGTATTTTTCATCTCATAAATTTATATTAAATAATTTCAATGTTATAACCGATATAACATTTATAATTGCTTTAGAGAGAAGAAAAGTTACTGTTAATGACCTTAGTCCAGCTGATATCCAAGGTTACCTGTTCCAAAGGTTGCGTGGAAAACATAATCAGATAGTTCATTGGGAAAAGCGCTGGTTTGTTCTATTGGGTAATTGTTTATACGGTTTCAAAACAAAAGAAGATCCGAAAGCAGCATGTTTAATTTTTCTATCTGGTTTCACAGTTGCTGTTGCCAGTGAAGTGAGTTTTACATCAAATTGTTATACGAAATATAAGTAGTATAAAGTATAAAACAACGTTATAAAAATATTTCAGTGGTTTAGAATTTAAATATTTGTGATGGTTGAACAAACATAACAATATTTGGAAAATATTGTTATGTCACTCACTCACTGTCCATGTCACTCAGTATTAAAATAGTCCTTTATGTTGTATGGTAGATTTTGTTTCAAAATAATTTTTGTGATTTTTTTGTTTAATTTCCTTCGATAGTGGTCCAAATTATTCAAAAATTTTCTCCTCAAATTCTATGCAAAATTTTTCAAGATAAAAAATACTAAATTATGTATTGCTGAGAAATGAATTTTGATGAAGACCACAATTATGATATTTCTACAAAAAACACGTTCCTTATCAAATTAGTCATGGAATTGAGATACTTTATAAAAAAATATTTAAATTTCTCGTTTCTTATTTCTAAGACCTTTTGATATGTTTATACTTCTAAATGTTAGAAACAAATGTGTTAGAAACAAAAAATATTTATAGACTACTAACTATAAAAACTTTTTTTTAGTGTTTGTCCAAATGAATAATTATAATGTGTTTGCAGGTCAAATCCAGATCACATTCATTCAAAGTATACCACACAGGCACCGTCTTCTATTTCTCAGCCGAAGACCCAGACGCTTTACAATCTTGGATAGATCTGATCAGATCGGCGACACTTCAAAACGATACACAAAAGAATCAAGATTCAAGTTTGTACTCCGAAACCGATGAGTCTGATACCGAAAGATTGAAACCACCGGTAGAAAAATCGGATTCGTTGAAAAAATTTGGGTCGTTAAAAAAGTTCACTTCGAAAAAATCTAGTGGAGATTCCAGTCCGGGCGGTAGTACGAGTTTAGATAGGAAATGGTTTTTTAATAAATCGAGTAGTCATAAAAAAGACTCGGTTCCTGTTCCAACAGCACAGTTTAGGTGAGTTAAAATATAACTATTCTAGTTGGTATCAAATCTAAAGTATTCAAATATTATTATTTCTGATTTTAATTTATTTGTACTATTTATTGATTTAACAATGTAGATTTGGTCTATGAAATAATTGTAAATATAATTAGAAATATAGAATTTAAGTTCAATACTTATCTTGTTTTATTAATAATGTCCTAATTTTTATTTTAACATGTGCTTTTTCTATATTCACCATAAAGTTCAGTATCAATATTAGGGTTTCTAACAAGTTTGATATGTCCCCTTGAAAAAAATGAAAATCTGTAACTAATTTGTACATCTGTAGCTTTTTAATGATTGTTAAAATTTATAGAAATCATTAATTGAATTGAAATCCTTGAAGAAGGTTCATCTATATAATTTATTGAGGTTATCTATAAATTGGTTGAAATATGATGATAAGTTTCAAAATAAGTCAAGTCACCTAGGAGCTTTCACAAAAAATTATGCCTCACTCTTATTGAAGAATATCATCTTTTACTCCATACAAATGAATATCCAAGTTGCCGCAAAAAATGAAAACGCGCGAAAATAAATCCAAGAGCGTATAACTAATTAAAATGTAAACATTTTTAAACGTAATCATGCAAGGGTTATCAATGTTGTATATAATTTTTTTACGGCTTAGTGTCATAATAAAATACATTAAAATAGTTCAAATATAACAGAGATTATATTATATTTAAATATAAACCGCATATTCGATACATTAAGCTGATGCGAATCACGACTGATAAAACATGTATTGAAGCAGGTAGTTGGTTATGATTCATTATATAATAAGAAGCTTAACGATGGGTACAATTTCCTTAACGTTTGCCTCAATATTACACTGAACTTTATTATATTCATTAATCCTTTTAGGTAAATGATAATCCGTTTTTAAATATCAATAAAATATTTAACTTTATATATTTCAGATCCTACAAAAAAATTCGTACAATTGATAGTCAATCCAGTGTTACTACAGGTAATTTCACATCTCATGTTCCGTTATTCTGTTCTCAAAATCTGACAAATCCCCAAAATGCTAGTGTGCCTAATTTAACGATGGAAAGTACTAGACCTGATTTTAATCAGGGAATTCCAAAATGCAGGTAAATTTTAAAAAACGTTGTTACTTTTTTGGATTATCATGGTTTAATTTTCAGACCGAAGCCTATTAATTACATCCATGCTAGTAATCCAAGCTTAGGTAACGTCATTTCCGACTTTGTGTCTTCGAATATTAATAAAAGCCAGTTCAAAGCTGCCAAAGAAAGTTTAGCAGGGTTTGTAACACTAGAGGAATTAATGATTAAACAAACCGAGGAAAGAAAAATGAACCCACATCACATTTTTGAAGAAGTTAACAGAAATATGCAGTTTATTAAACCAGATATTGTTTATGGTAATTAATTTTTTCAAAATTAATAATTCCTAATAATTTTTTTACTTCTAACAGGAGAAATACCTATTCGTTCTCAACCCATTGATGATACATCAGATAATAATTCGTCGTGCAGTTCAAAAACCCAAACTTCGTCTTCTAGCGATAAAAATAACAGCAGTAGCTCGTGCTTTGGTAAACGTTTAGGATCTCTCAAAAAAAATCAAAACAAAAATGACGATTTTGAAAATAAAATATCAACGTATCCCAAAATTAGTAAAGGCTGCGATCAAAAATTGAATAGGTCTCTACCAAGGACGCACAAAATTCAAGAGAAATATTCAAGGTAATTTTTTTTCTCTACAATTGTTATTCGGATTGTAGAATTATGATTTTAGATATTGTGATGAAAATTATTGCTATAAATGAGGCTTAAAGAAAAGACCCCGCTTGAATGAAAATGTAAGCACGTGAATCTCACGTCTATAAAAAGTAACTTTGGCCGACCATCTTTTCTTTTAACACTTTTCTAAATATAACACTAGATTAATGAGTAATGAGTACAATCAACCATATATAAAAAACCTGGCAGCTGTTGAACTGTGGGAAAAAATAAAATGAGGAAGGAGGTTATGCTATATCATATAAAAAAAACTGAATATATATGTTTTAAAATATAACCAACAGGAATCTGTTCTTTCTACTCGTTCCTTCTTCAGTAATTTCCATATGTGTTCCCGTTTTCTTTATTATTTTATTTTTTTTTCTAATGTAGCCCTCAATCGAATTCCCAGTTGCCAGTTTTGGTTAAATTTGTTTGTTTGTGGTGTACTGGTTGAGTACTTCTGGTGTGGTTGAAACTGCAACCTGACAGCTGGGAACAACATGAAATGAGGAAGGAAACAGGAACACAGATAGAAAGAAGAAGAAATGAGTAGATAGAACAGATTTGAATATAAAGGAGCTTATCACGTATAAATATATATTTTTCTAAAATATAACCAAATAGAAATCTGTTGTATTCTATTCATTATGTTCCCCAAATGAAAAGCAAATACAAATTTATATTAAAGTTTTCAT
This sequence comes from Diorhabda carinulata, assembly GCF_026250575.1. Classification (NCBI taxonomy): domain Eukaryota; kingdom Metazoa; phylum Arthropoda; class Insecta; order Coleoptera; family Chrysomelidae; genus Diorhabda; species Diorhabda carinulata. The sequence goes on from NC_079472.1 coordinate 19,718,130, forward strand.
ACAAAATTTGCTTAAAACAAAAGGAAATCCGTGAAGATAACCGGAATTTTTTGTGAGCACAATAATAAAAAAAACAAAGAAAAACTTTCCAGCGAATATAAAGAATAACCACAAATTTACTAAAATTTACATTGATTTAAAGTGTAGATAGGAAGAGAAAGATTTCGAATACATTCCGAGGTTCTATGGAATTTCTCGAATGAAGTGGGAGGTCTTCAATAAATTAATTTCTTCAAAAACTCGAATGTTAGAATGAATAAATCAGAGGTGACTACTGTGTCACAATATGTGAACAAATGTACCATATATTTTTAGCCTAGATAAAGATCAAATAAAAGATCAAAACGTTGGCATTTCAAAAAAAGTTTTATTTTGAGTCCTCAACCCGCAAAACCATTCAAAATTACATACAATAATATCAAGAATCCATCTTCAATGTTAAGTCTGTTTATTGCACACTATTACGGTATACGCATTGATCAGTATAGAAGTCCTAGTCATATTCACAATTTTTGAATTGTATTTTTTAGGTATGATAATGCTCCGCCACAATGTATATATGATAAAGAAATGTCCGTGAAGCACAAGGAACGATCTTATGAAATGATATATTGTCCAGAAACTGTGAACGATGTACAATTTGCCACAAACAGAGCATTAGATGACACAATGTATAATGACAATCCAAAAAAGGTTAGCAAAATTAAGAAACAACACAGTTTCACTTCCACTGACAAAAAAAGCAAATTTGGTAGTAAGGTGAATATTGAAATGATTAGTTTGGTATTGGAATTAATTTAATTTTATTTAAAAAGGTACAAGATTCTTCGTCGACTATGATTAAGTTGAAATCGGCCATTCAATATACACCGATGTCACTACCTTCTGGTCAGGATCCTAAATCAAAACCGAAATTCGCTTTTGAATTGAATCTCGACGAAAAATCACAAAAAACCGGAAAACTGAAACAGATGTTTGGAGCAAAATCGGAAAGTAAAAAGGAAAAAACATTTTTAGGTTCCCCGAAATTACACAGGGCTATATTTAAGAAAAATAGCTCAGGATCTGATATTAGTTGGCCTTCAGGATCATCTTCAAGTAAGGTAAAGAATACAAATTGATACATCATAAAAAATAAAGTATGTATTGTATTGGTTTTCTTTTTCAGCAATTTTCCATGTCTCAAAGTATATACTCTTTAGAAAATTCTCCTCCAGTGATAAATGAACCGTTCGAAGTGGCCGTGACTCCTAACGCCGATTATCCAGGCCTCGAATACCCACCAATCTTCGAACCTGAAACATATTCTTTAGCAAATCCCCAATCCAGCTTAAATGTATTAAGAAAACAAGGAAAAAATACTCAATAGTAGATATTATTGAGATATTCATCAATAATTCACATCTGTATCGGTGGAATAGTTGACTAAACATTTTAGAACAAATTAAACCGAACCGATACCTTTTAAAATGGTAAAATTTCATAACACAATCTACTGACGTAATTGCAGCTGAATATTTGAATTATTCACTGATTTTATACAGGGTGTTCTGATCTATTTGTGAAATGGTGCTAGTTTTTTTGTGTAAATATTTAATAGAAAGTAGCTACGGAGTAAGAACTGTACATCCTGTATTTTGTTTTAGATTAACTCACTTTTGCAATACTTTCTTTGTTAAAAATTATTAATTTTCCGACAATATTAAGTCAATATACTAGATGTTAGTTTAGCAATCCTATTGGATATACCTGTTATTTGAAGATTAAGTTTTCTAATCAAATAATGTATACGATATGAAAAATGTCCGTTATTAAATGTATGTTCGTTTCATGGATCAAGATTTTATCCATTTCCGTACACTACTTTCAGATTTTGTTCTTATTATACATAATGAAGGTAGGCGAAAAAATTACGGACAAAATTTCAGGAATTTGAGAAGTCGGATTCAGATTGGTCTTTTTGCAATCATTTTTCAAAGTTATTTGAAAAAATTGTGCTTTGTCCACTTTTTCTTTAACTAAATTATATTTTTTTTGATTTGATAGAAAACTAGTTTTAAACAAAACAGATCAAAATTGAAATTTCGATCTATTTCAATCAAATATATCAAAAAATATCTAAAATTAGAACGATTTATCAAGTAAAACATATAAAATGGTCTAAGAAGAGAAAAACTACATTTTTCTCAACTTACTTGCCATCCGGAAGTATTTTGAGTCGTAGATTATCGGCAACCACCATTAGGGGACCTGATATACTGGAATGCTCAATATCATTTTACGAATTTTTTCGAATCACTCTTTTTGATCCCGACATCGGCTACCATCCTCTCCTCCGGTATCAACTGCCTTCGGATATAATTTTTGGTTCGTTTATAAAAAGTTATATAAGTTCGTGATTTATAAAAAAAAACTCATTTTGAATTGTAGACAGGTTTCTTCGAGTTTTTTATGAGGTTAATATAATACTGCGCGTTCACAGTTCGTTGTTTAGTGAAAAAATCACTTGTAATTACTCCTTTCATGTCCCAAAACGCAGTACACAACACCACCCCCTAAGTAGAACACTATTCATACACTTGAGTCCTCATACCCTAATTTATCATGTAATTTTAAATAAAACTGCGTTGATTTCACATTAACTTTACAAAAAAAAAGAATAATGGTGCGTTGCGCTACAGACAAAGTACATCCTTATCGCTCATGACTATAATTACACTGAAAAGCGGGGTTACGCGGTCCCGACTGTTCTCTAAGTTTCGTAATAGACCAGTCTATCATCCAGTGCAGCCACTTTAACGATACTAAAATGTTCGCGCGTTTATTCAAAAATTCTGTTTCATATTTGGACTGTCCTCATATTTATGATGATTTAATTTCTATGTACTCAATATCCATCACATATTCTATAATCTTTACCATAAATATTAGAAATATTATTATTGGAGTTATTAATAAGTTTAAAATCATTAAATGGGTTGAAACAATTGTGTTTTTTTCTTCAAATCACTTTATAAATTTATAATTTTAGTGGAGGTGGTTTTTTGTATCTCATATTATATTCAATAGATGGCATTTAGTTTTATTTTTCTGCGTGATGCAATTGACACATTCCCATATTTCATTTGAAGGGCTTTAAGTTATTCGAGCCAGATCAAATTTATATATTTATATTTATTAATATATACATGCTAGAGTTTTTAAGAATTGGACTGCATATATTGTGATGTATTTGTCAGTTTTTTTAAATGGTATTTTAAAAATGAAAATATGTATTCAGTATTATCTTGTATATATAACTAAATAAAAAATGAAACTGTTAATTTTAAGTGCCAAAACATTTGTTTTGTTATAGTTGAATAAAAGTGAAGCGTTTATTTGTTTCTTTTTGTTTTATTTATCATTGCCTTCAACAATTTCAAACATGCACTTCTAATCTAGTTCAAATTTGTGAAAATATAGATGAAAATCGTGAAAATATGTGTGGTAGCTAGTACACTACGGATAGATAACTAGAAGAATGTTACATCTTGTAAAATTTCAAAAACTATAAATAAAAAAAATATATTAAGTTGATTGCAAATTCGGGGTAAAGCTATAGAACGTGCACATTCCATCATTATTTTTGTGGGGTGGAAAGTGCGCCGAAGGGAAGAGCTTTGCTACTCATGGAGTTTGAGTTACTTCGACAGAAAGCGACGCGTATTTTAAGAGATTTGTAGATTGTTTTGGGGAGTCATTTCGACTTTAAAGTCAATATGCACCTATACTATATTTTGTACAAGACTCTACATCTCATTCTTCTGCTTCCAAAATACATAGACTCCTCCCTAAGGAGGCTATTTTTCTTAGGTTTTAGTGTCCCACTTAACAAGACGCTCTTCTTTTTCTACTTAAAAGTACTTAAGTCTTTTAGCTAAATGAGCAGGATATTCGCAAAGTAGATGCTCTGGTCATTATGAGTTCTTAAGACTCACTATCACTTTAACTCTACATTTTGTATTTTTTTATCTCCTTTTTATTGCGTCATCCTGTATATTAAATTATTACCAGTTAGTTGAAGAAAATATTCTTTACAAATCCAAAACTCCATTATTTGTGATAATGCTGAAAATATCTTTCTACTCATTAATTTCAAAAAACTATACGAGGCGTTTTAATCATATTATCTCATAATAAACAGTCAAGATTAAATTACCTTTTTTTTTAACAGAAATAAAACTTTTCCTTTATCATTATATCACATCTTGTGTATTAACCAGATATTTTTTTAGAGCTGAATACAAAATTTTTTGCTCATAAATTGTTTATAAACAAATCAACATTTTTAAGAATGTTTTTTAAAAACAATTATCTTGACCATGTTCTTCATAAATTGATTGACTACTTAGTCAATACTTGTTTTTTCTTTTAAAAATTTTATAATTAATATTCAATAACAGAACAATTTTTTTTACAAATTCTACATTTCTTTTTTAAAACTACTTAATTTTAAAAGCTAAAATATTACTCAAAATTTCTATTTTTTATAATATAAAAACTTTTTTCAAAATTCTTAAATGTTTTTCTAGTTTCTAGTATGTAATGAATATACGATAGTTATAAAATTGTTTTTTTAAGATAAAAAATCACTCTCATTTTCAGCGTAAAGCTATTAAATCCACGGATACAAGGTTTTGACGAAAAACGACTGAAAAGAAGAATTTGCATTTGAAACTAGAACCTTTAAACAATTCAAATTAATCGACCATCACATATACTTTATTGAAGGAAACCTTTAGAAAAATAGATTTTCCACAGAAAAAAAACATCGTAAGAAAAAAATTTATTTTTATGAAGTACATATGTATCCTAATGTTTTTTTATGAAGTATGACCTTCCATTTGGATTGATAATACCAGTTTTCACTGGATTATGCAAACACCATTCGTACCATACTTTCTCATCTGAATCTACTCTCCAAAAAGACATTTCAATCCAAGTTCCTTCTTCTACATGTACAGGATTTTCCAGAGGAAACACAATAGGAAACCAGCTGACCATATCTGGTGTATATGTTTGAGGATGGATACTGAGTGTAACATCTTTATAAAGAATTGTGTCAAAATACCCAACAAATCCTGTAAGTAGACAGCTTTGCTCGGCACGAAATTTTAGTTTTTTGTATCTTTGATTGTTGATAGGTTCTATCCAATTGGGGTGTGTGAATGTAAAAAGAGGCAGTGATGGAGCTATTTCGTAAAAGTTTGCTAAATGTGTCACATATGGAGTTTCATAACAATATTGTAAAGTTTTATCCAAAGGACGGTTTGTTCTTATTTCATTAAAAATTTTTATACTTTGTAAAGGAGCTAAGTATGAAGTATATGATTGAGGAATGGATATACCAGATTTTTTTAAAAATCGTTGTGCACCATCTATGCACTCTGGTGATAATTCGTTATCACCAAAAGAACCTAATAACTCTGATACCAAAATATCAGCTTGTTCTGGGGGTTTGTATGTTCTCATATCTTCATTTACAATAGTTACTTGATTTCCCCACTCTTCCTTAGAACGATGTATTAATGTATTTATAGCAAAAGGATTTTTTTCAACGGCATATATTTTAATCTTCCTATTTAAAATAAGGCCTACATTGATAACAGCTTGTACCAAGGGTCCTCTTCCTGCCCCCACAACCATGATAACAGGAGTTTTTCCTTCAGGAAAATCTTCTACAGCTTTGTAAACAGCTTTCTGATAGGAATCATATTTAACATCATCCTTTTCAAAAATTTCATAAATATTGGTTTCTAAATGCTCTGTTAAAGGCTGTAGAGGATTCTGCAAAAAGTCTTCAAAACCATGAACAAATTCACTCACAGTGTCACCAACAAAAAGTTTTTTTCCCAAGAAATGTATGTATCTATTGTATAAAGATATATCATTGGTATCCACATCATTTTTTATTATATATTGAACATCGAGGCTCATGAATTTTTTTATAACTTCTTGATGTAATTTTGAAAGTACAGGTTTTCCATGTTGGTTGATTAAAAAATAAGAAGTGGGGATGATAATAGCTCTCACTGGTTCTCCAATCCATCTTTTTAATTCACTTGGAGGTACTAAATGTTTAGAATCACTTAGATCAAGAGCTAATCCTAATCTTTTATCATAATTACAATAAGTACGGAAATCATTCCACCAATTCCAAGAATCATATTGCGTTTCAGCTAAACAACTAAATCTAGATGGATGTATCATTGGAATATTTATCCAAACACTGTAAGTGAAGCCTCCCATCAACTTTTCAAGTAAAACACGAGCTAACTGTACGTTGTTTGGTTTAGTTAAACTAATCCAGATTGCTGGAATCCCAAGATGAGACGCAAATCCTAATTCTTGCATCAACATTTTTTTACTATGTTCCCTTATATGTTCAACTTCACTATCTAAATCAATTGTTGGTGTAATTTGAGCTACTACTAATCTATTCCAATCCGAGCTGTTCATGACACGATCTGTTCTACCAATAACTGAGCCAATTTTACTAATTTCTCTAGTATAATTTGGATGAGTTAATTGAGTAACTATGAAATGGTATCCATATTCTATCGATCCGTTAACTGCTTGTTTTATATTTGGTGGACAGCTTACGTAAAGTCCTACAGACATTCTCTTCCTTTTCTCAACTCCAGATCCATTTCCTTCTTCGGCCATTCTATAAAAAAATTATAGTAAGCAATTATACAAGACATGAACTATAAATATACATACATTCAAGAGTTGAATAAGTTTATAAAACTATATAGAAAAATTATCTTAGTAATTAAAATATATAAATATCTAAACAACGTTGTTTACCCGGTATAATAATTTTAGGTTAGATTATGGCTATAACTACACTTGCAGCTTAGGTCCCTGGAATGTATGCAACTTTTAATGCTTCAAAATCTTATATTTTGGTACTCTCGGAATTGATGGTTTTAATACATTGTTATTAAATGTTTGAAAATATTTTTTATTGTACCAAATCACGACAATTCTCTCGATTTTTCTCGATGAAAGAGTTTTTTGAACTTTTAATAGTTATGTACCAAAAAATCAGTCTTCGATATAAATAATAACATTTTGTGTGAATATTAATGAACGTCTCTTGTATTGTTAGTCATAGCGTAACTCTCTAAAAAACCATAATTAATTTGCCGGACCAATTTTTGAAGATATCTTAAATCGATTGGTTCTTATTAAAACCCAGTTACAATAATGATAATTTTTGGTTTCAAATAATAAAATAAAACACAAATATGAATGAAAATAATAGTGGCTTCACCTCCGCATTCGACAAAAAAAAAAACAATTTACCATCAAAACAGGATCGGCCTTTTTTTCAGTCCCATCAATAGCCAAATAATAAATTTAAGTACCTTAGACTCATATGTTTGATATTCTCAAATATTATGTCGGATTTCACTGGTTAATTTCTTTAGATAAGGTATGTAGTAAAAATAATTATAATAACTAATTATTATTATAATTATAACTAATAAAACCTATGGATTGAATGAAAATTCTAAAGAATAATGACAGTGTTAATAATTTATATTAATATTCAAGCTCTCTAAATCCGCCTCTGTAAAATAATTGTGTAAAAGATAAAACCTTGCCAGGTGAAACGCTAAGTTAGATATAGGAAAATGAACAATACAGTTTCAAGAGCTCGATGAAGTGAGAAGTGCCATTTACCATATGGTAGTTGGCATGCAATACCTAAGTATTCGAATAGCAATTAACAAAATTTGTTGTGGTGCTATAAAAGTGACCTGTCCTCGAAGATGATCCAAAAAATGGAAGGGGGCAACGTGCGAAACGACGATGAAAGCGGAGACGAGCAATTAAGGTACGGTTATCACAATATTTTTATTTTTAATTGATCAATTATAGGTGAAAGTTTTGTCGAAAATGAAGGCTGATTTCTTGACATTGATTTTTGAGATAATTAGTTTAAAAATTATAAGGAAATAATTTTAGTACATATTTTATTTAAAGCGATAATTCAACAATTCTACATATTTTTTCGATTCGAAAAATTAAATCTAGCGAAAAATTTGCGCATTGGTTATCTAGTTATTGGTATAGCAGTGCAATGTTTTTTTGAATGAGCAAAATGTGTGGACACTAAAAAAAAACAAAGGATTTTATCTTCTTCAGCGGTGTTCATTTTTGGAATAACTGAGTTTCAATATAATTGGAAGTATGGAGTAGTGGAGTTTGATAGGACAACTTACTGGAATTTTAATTTAAATGCTTTATTTCGGTTCCAATAACCTTTGTTACAAAGGAAATATGGAATTTAGATTATTCGCAATCACATTTCATTTGACGAATTACATCAATTCAATACACGAATTAAATACCTCAAATCATATGGCATGCGTTCGTTAAACATTACTCATTACGAATTAGTTTCGTATGAATAATTTCGTTTTTACAATATGAGTTATAATATAAAAAAGTGATTAAAAATGGTATGAGCACAATATTAGAATACAAATTCTATTTATCGAATATGAACAAGCTTTCGATAGTCTAAAAATTATCTATAAATGAAGTGGAAAAACTGAAACTAACCCAAAAGTTAATACGATTGGTGTTCATTACATGACAAAACAAGGATCTTCATCTGAAGAATTTGAAATAAATGCTGGGATAAGTCAATGCCATAGACACTCTCAGCGGTATTGCGGATGGCATAATAGGGTCATGTAATATCGATGGACGTATCATTAATAAATCAAAACAAATAATTAGCATATGCCCGTGATTTAACATCAGAAAAAATAGTAAGGGAAAGTGAAAGAAAGAAGTTCACAAGACCGAAACAGTAAAGTAGTCCACACATTAAAGATGTTGAATCCTTGGAATCAACAAAAAAAGGGTCTTTAATTAAGTAGGAAGATTGAGACCACGGAATCGTTTCTCTTCTTATCAATGAACGAAGTACCACCCTTACACCTTCTATTCATAATGGCTTCAAAGTGGAAGAAAAAACGACGAGAATTTTCAAAATTTCAGCGCGATTCAACCCATGTACCCATTTGTTTATATACAGATATACGAGGATATATTGAAAAATTCTTAGCCTACAATAGAACCAAGCAAAATTTCAATATCAAAATATTTTATTCTCCTCTTAATTGGATACATTTATTACAGCGAACCTGCAAAGTCTCTAGACCTTTCAAAACAAATGTTTCTTCTTGCTCTGCAAACCAGACCTCCACAGCTTTTATTACCTCCTCGTTGGAAGAAAATTTACGACCTTTTAAACTTTTTTTTAGTTGAGGAAAGAGATGATAGTCGGACGGAGCCAAATCTGGTAGATACGAGGGTTGTTCTAGTAATTCAAACCTTAAATCACGAATTTTTTGCATGGCAATATGAATTTTGTGTGCAAGGACGTTGTCCAGCAAAAATAAAACACGTTTGGATAGCTGTCCGTGTCTTTTCTCTTTAATTTTTTCCCGTAAAGTGGTCAGTAATGTCGAATAGGAATCTCCAGGTATTGTTTTACCTTTATCCAAAAATCAATCATGATTACTCCATGGCAATCCCAAAAAACTGAAGGAAGAACTTTTCCAGCAGATTTTTGGACACGAAACTTCTTAGGTCTTGAAGACCGCCATTGCATCGATTGTTGCTTTGTTTCTAGTTCGTAGAAATGTACCCAAGTCTCATTCATAGTAACAATTCGGTTTAAGAAGCCTACATTGTTTTCAAATCGAGAACAGATCGAACGGGTTGCTTCTACCCTTTCACGCTTTTGGTAGACATTCAAACATTTGGGGATCCATTTTGTAGCAATTTTTCTTATGTCCAAATTGAAGTGAACTATATGACGAACGCGTTCGTATGAAATAATCAGTGCTTTAGATATCCGTTTTAGCCCAATTCGACGGTCTGATAAAATCATGTCATGAACTGCATCGATATTTTGCTTGCAGTCCAATTTTTCACGGTCGCATACAAAGGACATTGATCAACAAGGGTATTAAGCATATCTTCGTAAATATGCTTAACTATTAACCCTTTTAAATACAGGTGATGATGGCTCGATAGTCCACTTTTTCGAGTTTCACAATTTAGATGGACATCTTTTTTCTTTTAATTAATAGCGTAACTTTGGTTTACTTTTTTGACGTCAATCTTTACACTGACACTTCTAATAAGTTATTGTTCGTTGCTATGGTAATAAAGTATTTTGTTTATGCATGGAACTGGTCTAGGCTAACTAGATATCAATACATCCTCGGTAAATTTCTTTAATTTCTCACGTTTTAGTCAATTTTTATATGGTTTTGTTGATACATTGTGATCTATCTAGGCTATGTAATATTTCCATAGAAATATCCACAAATCGAAAGTCTTCATTCAAACCAATGAATTCAATAATATTGTCAAGCTGTATTTAAAGTCCACAAAGTCATAATCCCTATCTATACGTAATCTAGCCACATTAATAGAATTTTGTTAAAATCCATACTAAAAGAGTTTGACGACAAGACAATAATACTTATATAATGATGGATCTAACACGAGGAGCGGCGTTGTATATGCAGAATACAAACAAATCTTTGCGAATCACATTACCCGATATATTTTAATGTATAAGTTACCGGAAATGTATGTAAAATGTTATTCCTAAAATCGCACAGAAATGTGTCAAATAAATTATATTAGAAAATCAGAGTGATCTCGCTAGTGCCGCGTTAACTGTCAGTGTGTACGTACGTCGCCGTTGTTCAAAATGGCTACCGAATCACTCATCGCGCTTATGAAAGAGCCATTTTATAGTACTTTAAGAGTCATTAACAAGTTAACAAACGCTAAGAAGACTGCTTATATTGAAGATGAACGTTATAAAGAGTTAATTGAAGAAGTTTCCACGGCAAAAATAATAGCTAGAAAGACTTTTTAGAAGTTCCCAGATAATTGATTTTCGAGGCTTTAATTAGTAAGATAATATGAAGATTATTATATTTTACTATATGACTGTTACCTGAACGTTGTTGTCTGAACGAGTGCTTTAATAAAAATTAATATTCTCATTTTAACAACGTGTTTTATTACAGAAAGCATTATTTTTTATACATTTCCTAATACGATATTGGAGTAATATACAATTCCTAGGAATTGTGTACATTTATTATACATTTCCTAAATAGCTTCAGAATAATATAAATTTCCTAGTATTTATTTACAACTCTGAGATGTCATACATTTCCAGTAACATATATACTGCGAAGCATTTTGTGACTTTCAAACTATAGTATTGAATTAGAGTTCGACATTTATTTGGGAAAATGGACGTAATGGAATATATAGTAACGATGAAAAGCTGATCGATGAGCGAAAGATTCAGTATTCAATGGAGTAATTTATGTAGAGAAAAAGATGCGATTAATTCAATAAAAGATAAAATGTACGTATCCTGGTGGAAACACTGGGATAACGCTTCGCAATACTCAAATAACACCTATTTTCAAATTTCTTCTACCTTAGCCTCAGCTCCAAACTAAATTTTTAATTACACTTTGAAATTTTACTAAGATTTGTTATGGGAGATAAGAGGTTGGTACAAAAGTTTTGAGATATGTGAATATGACATTGCCATAATAAAATTTGACATTTAGAATGGTGAACTTACTCAGAATGTGTTGTCATGCCAGTGCCGTTTGGGTTATTTTCAAATACTTGAAACATTCATTTTGGTACAAATCATCTTCCACCACGATAATGGGAGCTCTCATACACCAGTTCAAACTAAAACGCTTTCGAACAGTCAAAATATCGAATTGATGGATCAACCGCCGTATAGTTCCGCAGACCAAAAATATATGTCGAAGTCAACGTTTTTCTACAACTGAAGAAGCGGTTGATGCGTGCAAATCACATGTTTTTGTGGTACCTCAATCGGAATTCCAAATGTGTATCGATCTTAATCGAGAATATTTTGATAAACAATAAAGCCATAATCCAATTATAAATATTATTATACATTCCGCCCATTCTGTCACGCTGAGTATTATCAGCCTGTACCTGCGATGATAATTCTTAATTGTATTTTCTTTGGATGCAGTAATCACAAATAAACAATTCATTGCTGTCTCTTCTTAAACAAAATTACTTCCTACCTTTTAATCTCACTCAACTTTTAATAATAGATGTTGAGAATTGATCAAATTGACAGCTGACACGACCTATCCCAACCTTGACCCTATCTTTACCTCACACTATTTTGTTTTATATAGAGTCAAAGTTGGTAACCATGTTCATGTTAATTTTTAACTTATTTAAGTTGGCAGGCGATAAGCACTTTTTGATATGTAATTGTAATTTCAAGAATTGTCAAGTATTGAACAACAATCCGACGATTGTTTAACAGGAGTTTTGTTAATCAAAACAAGTATTTTCAAACGATTCAAAAGGTACTTTTTGAAACTGAATATTATGTCAACTTTGGACTTCATCATTTCCCAACAAAGAAACCAAACTCACTGAAAATAATAACAATAAATAACCGTAGTGTTTATCGTTGAAAAAATTATTGAATGAATTGATTTTCTAATTCGAATCTCTTCTATAAGAGCTTGAATCAGTTCTTGTTGCAGCTTCGCTACTATCATTATAGATGTAATTATACTAAACATGACAGAAATTGATAGAACTACGATTCCTTACATTAAAAAATGAGTCTTACGTGACTTTACATATTTTTTATTTTAAATTCTAGATTTAAGTCTTTAAATTATCAATCTGTATAATAATTCTCGATGTTTTGTAAGTAACAATAATGAACAATCAAATTATTGGCATACATTTGAATGTTTAGATTATCACGCAAACAGTAACATTCTTTTCTGTAGATAACTATTTTCTCTAAATACATATTGCGAAAGATAAAAAAGTTTAATAATATCATAATTGTCTTATTAAAACTACATTACAGAAATACTTTGTTATTTCCTGTCTATATAATTCTACATGAATAAGTTTGTGTTTATATAGATGTCTCTAATTCAGGGCCGGATTAAGCTAGGGGCTGGGGGGGGGGTCTGTAGCCCCGGAACACATGTCCAAGAGGGCTCCAGAATTTTATTCATAAAAAATTATTACTTTTTACGTTAACATATCTATTATGGATAAGATATTAGAACAAAACTTTATATACTCGTAGTTATTTAGAGTTCTGCCAAGCCTGGCTGACTATAGGATGGCCGAAGTCGGATTACACAAAAAGTTCAGCCAGGCTTGGGAACTTGGTTATAGAAACGCACTTCAGACAGTATTATTGTGGGTATTGTAGAGAAAAAAAAATTCCTTATGAGGGACATAACTAAAACAAAACTACGTCCCAGTCATGTTTTTAGTCTTCTGAGACTGCTAAAGGATCGCTCTACTGCATAGGTTGTGCATGGTAATTCGATCAAAATTTTTAATGCTTTTTCCGTTTCGGGAAAGAAAGAATTTGCTTCTTTTTGGACATCAACAGCTGTTAGATTTGTTATATTAAGCCTATCGTTCCATAATTGCTGCCAAAGTTCGATTTCATTCTTTATATTCGGTAAATCATAAATCTGGTCAATAGATTCAGATTTTCAATTGTCATCTTCTGCATCTGCGCCAGGTGTAACTTAGATAATGCGAATGATGGTGTGTTCTCTTCAGCAAAACGTACTTCAATGGAGGTGATAATTGAATCCAAGTATAGTATTACTAAAGACCTCTTCCAGTATTCTGAAGGGCTTTCAACTGGATGATCGCTTCTATGACGTTGTTTTCCCGTATTACGTGGCATTGTTGTAATGTCATCCTCAAGTCCGACTTTCTCTGCAACAACAGCTGTTTCCTTTTTAATTTCGTCTGTCACTGTTTCCGTTTTTCCACGGTGGTTTTTAATTAAATGTAAAATCCTTTTAACTTGTTCCGAGGCTTTGACCACGTCTAAAGCTACAAATTGGACACAAATTATACAAAATTAACGTGAATGCTGGTGAACGGCCGTTGAAGAAAGAAATGCAATACACACACACACATCATACCTATCTACATCTATTTTTACACTGTTTAATGGTCTTTCGTTTTTGCAAATCTGATATAGTCGTGATGAAAATTGAGATTTTAAAAATCTTAATGTTATTCTGAATATGCCAATACTTTCTACAATATACATTAAACCTTAATTTGTCATGAGATGCGGAATTTATCAATAGGTAAGGAAGTCAATTGCTCGCACGGCCTTAGGACTTTGGTTGGTTTGCGGCTCGCTACATTTGATTTCTAGGGGGGGGGGCAACTGTCCACTACCCCCCTTGGGGACGCCCTTGGTCGTCGTATTTTCAACTCAAAATAAAGTTTGTAAAAATTTGAACATAATTCTTCATATTTATAATTATTTTTCAGTTCTCTAGAATCAATGGGAAGTCTATGGACCTTTTGGAGAATGAGAAGATATATTGTTGCAGTACTGGCTTTTCTAGGATTCTTTACGTCTTACGCTTTGCGTGTAAATTTGAGCATCGCTATTGTAGCTATGACTGAATATAGAAACTTTACTTTAGAAAATGGAACCGTCATTAGAGTAAGTAATAATTGCAGAATCTCTTGTGTTTTGTATAAACTATAGAAATGAAAAAAAGAAGATCTAAGAACATCTACCATATTCTATTCAACTTATACTGGGGTTATCAAAAATATTAAAAAGGGCAGAGAAATAAAAAGAATGAAAACTATCAATTGCTTGTGGATTGATAGTATTAGATTTTTTATTTAAATCTAGAAATGCTCCACTAACATTATTTTATTTCTTAATATCTCAAAACTATTGGACAGTGAATTGGTATCTTCATGCACCAAGACCTTTATCTCATTGGTAATATCTCATTTTAGACAGCACATACACACCAAGCTCATTTAGCCCTTTCCAAGGTTGAAGTAGCCCAATTAACAGACTTTCACAAGTAACTTTGGATTGACGAACGAAATTTACGACTAAACAAGTTGCATTTTGAATTTCTTTCCTTTGTTTGTGATATTTTGTACCCTCATATAGGGGAATCATAAATGCACCTTGAACATATTTTCTCTTTCTTCTATCTATTAAGACTAGCTCCTCCTTCAGTAAATATTAAATTTTGTAAAAATAGAAAACCATGAAATATTTACTTTTGTCGATGCCTAGACATGTATGATATATTTAAATAAAAAAAAAAATTGTTAGGTGACAAGCGGTGATGATTGTCAAAAACCGATTATAGAGTACTAAGAATCCATATTATTTATTATGGATTTTACAAAGCGGGGGTCTGTAAGAAATATTAAGAAATATTATAGCATTCAAAAAATTGTATGATCTGTCTTTCTGTCGCTTTTGGAGGTATATATAAACCTTTGGTTGCTATTGCTATAAAAACATGATTGATCTAGCACGTAGATTAGGTAAGAGTTAACTACGAGACCGCTTTCAACTAATGAAGCAGTTATGTCCTCGTAGAAGTCGACTGAGCCTACCTTGGATCAACTAGACTAAGTCTCATAGAGATAAACAATTTGTCTTTTTGATTCAAAGAATTCCCTAATCAGGCATTAATAGATCTTTCTTCAATACATAATCTGTGACGATTCTAATGTGATCATATTTATATCTATTTTTTCATATTTGAAATTTTCTCCACAATGAAAATGTCCCGTAAGGTACCTTCAGATTCATAATAATTCTACATATTCTAACAATTTCAGTGTCGCAAATTAATTCTATTTGTATGGTTCATAATTCCATGAATAAATATTCCCATATTTCAACAATCTTACTTAACTTAGTAATCATCTTTTGCTTATTCTTTTACTATAACCTTTTCACAGGTTATCTATTACAACATCCACCTTGTTAATACTTTTAAATACTTTAATATATCCAGCTTCGTCAGCTTAGCGAATAATTTTATTATCACATTTTCACTTTTGTTTGAAATTTAAGGTTTAAAACAAACAAAACATTCTTTAGGCGACACTGACAATCGCAAAACAGACGTGTAGTTGAAATACCATTAACAATAAATTTATTTGGCGACATCTCCAATCGCTCAAACAAGTGCTTAAAGCAATTTCGAAATAATGTGAATAATGGATTGATTCAATATTTGAATATCGACGAAAAATATGATGACGAATCACAATGTTTTTATCCTTTTTGGTAATATTGATCATATTTAAAACAATAAACGGAAATACTAGAAATACATGAGACTTTGTTCAACCAACTTTAAATGATGTAAACTGGATTGTATTCAGCCAAACACAATATTTTATTATTATTATTATCTGTCTCTGAGTGTACAATTAGTAAATCGTTGTGGAATGACCATTTCTTGGTAAGAATAATCGTTGGTGATGAAAAATGGATCCTGTACAGTAACATAGTTCGAAAACGATCATAGAGCAAACACAATGAACCAGCACAAACCACATCGAAAGCTGAAAAGCAACAAAAAAGCTCCAGCTGCCAGCTTGGTAGGATTACAAAGGAATTGTATTTTTTTAATAGCTTCCAAGGAATCAAACTATCAATTCTGATGTTTACTGTGAAAAATTAATGAAACTGGATGGAGGAATCGAAAAAAAATGGACAGAATTGTCAAATCGGAAAGGTTTAGTGCTCCACCATGATAATGCAATGGTTAAACTTTCACAAATGACGATGAACTTCAATTGCACTTGTTTCAGATTTTTGCTCATGAGGACCAGAAATTTTATGAGAGCGGAATCATGAAGCTGAAAGAAATATGGCAAAAGATCAATGAGCAAAATGGAAAATATCTAACTGCTTAAAAACTATTCTTTATTAAGAAAATTTTTTTATTTCAAACTACAAAACCAAAATTACTTTGTCGCTAACTCAATACTTGAGAGCCAGAATCACAAAACATGTATGGCAAATAGGTTAAAAATAGATGTGTCAATAGGAAAATATTCAATTTAAACTTCTAATCCATATAAAATATGTTAAATTCTGTTAGCGATGTCGAGGAATACGTGGAATAGTAGTTTTTGACACTAGGTTTTTGGTTAAAAGGCCGCTTGACATGATGCCAAACAACGTGCAAGAAATTGCATGCGAGTGAGACTGAAAGGCTTTATTGCATTATTAAGTTTTATTTGAAGGATTTTTGTGATGTATGGCTATCACGTTAGCAAAAAATAAAGTCGTTGAATTTCCGGGTATTCACACCTGTAATCTTACTAATACAGATCCATACAAAGCGGAAAGTTTCACATGTCACCATATTTTCAATGAGACATATCGTTGATGGAACATAATCCATATATGTTTGATAGGTTTGGTTAATTTGTAGGTCACATTCTCATTATCAATTCAATCTCTTCCTGCTATCGCAATATAACCTTGAATCTTGGATGTATCGTAAATTTGATCAGTTTCAGTCAATAAAAAAAGAAAAAAAGAATCTTAATAGTACGTAGAATGAGGTTTTTCCATGGGAATTATGATTTTTCAGTCCAATTAAGCTGTAGCTAGTTCTGTGCTAAGAAATTGGGCACGTATATCAATAAATATTCAACTTATATATTAGTTCTGAATTTTTCAATCTTCATCAAAATTTGTGTCAATTTATCTCGTAAAATTCCTAATTTGTAAAATGATTTCGTTTTGTTTCTACTGTTGAAAAAAGTGGGCACCTACCTAAATAGTTGAAAACGTTATATAAAATAGTCGTTTTAGTTTAATTTAGCCTTCTATGCTATATTTACTTTTTGTTTAGGAAATTGCCGGACTCTCCATAACTACTGAATAATCATTATTTCCATCCATATATATTCATCCAATTACCAAATAAGTGTAATGTATTCAATAAGTTTAATATAAACAAATGGTGTTAATCAATCTGTGGGATATTTATTGACATTAAAATGCTATATCAAATGATAAAAATCAACGACTGTCAATAGCAAAGCAGTAACGTAGTTACTTTTACTGAACCGAATTTTAACAGAGACGTACTTGGACTATAATAAAAATTCTACTTCTTCTATTTTATATATTACCAGTGATTATACAGGGTGTTTCTATATTCGACCCACAACGATTTATCACAGAGAGATCTCAATAAATGATCCATTTTGATATAGAAATACGAACCCCTACTGAACTGAATTGAATTTTAACAGAGACGTACTTGGACTATAATAAAAATTCTACTTCTTTTATTTTATATATTATTAGTGATTATACAGGGTGTTTCTATATTTGATTATACAGGCTATTTAATATATATGTATAAAATTTACCGATTAGATTATAAAATTCCCAACTCGTAATGGGAAATGTGATAAAAGTCTCTACCTTTACGAAAATTCGTTCAGTTTGCCCAACTGCTTGGCATGTAATAATCACGTGATTTCAGAAGTAGTTCTAAGTTCGTTGGATGTAAAAATAAAACATTGAATAACGGCTGGTATGCTTGGGCGTTTTTATTCCAAATTACTTGCATTTTATTTTATTTGCCCATTAAGCAAGGTACGTTGATTTAAATCTGATGTTAAATCTGATCATCCATCAGTGTTGAAAATGATGTTATACTTATATATAAAAGGCGCAGCTTCTGACATAAAAGTTATTTCAATTATATTTTATGATTCGGTTTTTAGATATTGTATTACTTTTACAGATATAAAGTAATGAATAATTATAAATTTGAAGACTTGTTAAAAAATTCCAATTTAAATGAAAAAAATCTGATTCAAATAAAAAAATAACGTGAAAGAAAATTCCAAAACTTTCTAAAAATTAAAACGCATAAGGATCAAAGTCAGCAATTATTTTATTATACTTAAATGGGATTGTGGTAAATAATAAGATAATGAATTGTAGTTATTTCGCTTGTGAAATTAATCCTGTTCATTCAAACTTTTTGAAATAATTGTAATTTCGAGTTTAATAAATTTTTAAAAATAAATTTTCGGACGACGAAAATATGAGAATATTTATCACATTACGATTTGGGTATTTAATAAACTAACTAATCTACTTCATACACTTAAAGGTTAATTGTGGGTTTTAATCATAAAAATTTTATTGAAATTGTTTTAGAGGACAATGGAGACATTAAAAAGCTTTTGATTTTTTGAATAATCGAAACCTACAATGTGAACAAACTACTGGAGTAGAAATTAAAAAGGTTTCGGGCTCTTTAAAAGCTAAACCCATTTCTAAACAATCCAGTCAAACTGTAATTTCCAATCGTTTTGTTTCATAAACATCGACTTATCATATTCCATATTCTCGTACTATCTAAATAATTTTGCTTATTTTTATAGATATTCAGATTGCGGGCAAACAGTATACATTTTCTTTTATTATTTATGTACAAGGAGTTGTCTGAAAAGCTTCTTATCTCAACCTGCAACCTGCAACATTAAAAATTGGAAAATATATAAATTTCAGACATTCTGCACGCTAAGTTTCTGTATGACAATATGAATGAGTCGTTATGAAGATTATTCTGAAAATGAAAAAAATGTTGATCGGGCTATCATTAAATATTAGATTTTGGAAGACAATGACCCTCATAAGAGAGGAGCTAGATACTATGTACAAAGCTTCTACATCAACATTCAGGATAGACAATTGAATTCAAAGGTAGACGTAGTAGTTACTGAAGACGAGCGATCGGGACGGTCAGCGATATAATTGAAGAAGTTCACTAAATGATTCTGAATGACCGTCAAATTGATGTTGCAGAGATATAAAAGGCTATCGGCATATTATTCGCCATAAACGAGTGCCGTATTTGCTCACTTTGGACCAATATGAATGGACAATAGCAGGAGAGTAATGCCCATCATTGCTTGATAAAGTGAAGGAAGGAATTACAAGGAAGCATAAGCATTTTAATGATGAAAAGAAGATGCTTTTTCATTAGGACAAAGAACTTTCTTACACTTCAATAATTACCATGGTTAAAATTGTTTGACCATCCACCGTATTCACCAGATCTGACTACAGCAACTTTTTCCTAACCTGAAAGTTTCGCTTGCAGGAAAAATATTTTGTTCAGACGAGAATTTTGTAGCATACGTAAACGTCTATTTTGAGGAGAAAGACGGCGACTATTATTTGTATATGCTGTTCAGAACTGTACCTTGATAAGGTTTTTTTTCAGTCAGAAATTATAGCCTTACCTACTCCAAACTCTACTGCTAGCGTTGTTGCATTCTCGTCTTTATCTAAACCATTCAAAACCTCGAGTTTTTCTTTTAAGGTACAAGTCGTATATTTTATTATTAATAAAAAGATAGTCTTAGACAATACTCGAACACTGCAATAAAAACTGGCGCAAGTAAAAAAACTGTAATGTCTGAGCGGAAGAAAAGAGGGGAGAATGCGCCTAGTGACACATAAATACTTCATTACAAACCATCTTTTGTCAACTCTTTCCGTTGTTCTTGAATTAATTTTTTTTCTTTTTTCTAAATGCAACGTATTTCACTTAGCATTTTAACCAACAAAAACAAAGTTTAATTAAAATTGTTTTCCTTTGAAACCAATAATCGGTTAATTCGAATTTCCGGCAATCTAAACTGGCCCCGGTCCTAATTAGTTTGGATTAGCGGAGTTCTAATGTATTTTGAAGGGTTGAATATCGCTGAACTAAGTGTATGGACTGGAAAGGAAAGGGGATTTTATTGAGAAATAAAAATTTTTATAAAAAATATCATGTTTCTTCGAGAGGTAGGAAACGTTTTAGACAACCCCCGTAGATTCGAAGGATGCATGTGAAATCTGAACTTTTGAATCTCTTTATAATGTCGCATACTATTCAAGGATCGAATTACGTATACTAATTTCCAAAATTATATAGTTAATTCTCGATAAATGATCTATTGTATCATGGAACATATTTTTTAAATATCAAATTTATTTTATAATTGTAATATAAATATTATCTATATAGTACTTTATAACCTATTTAAAACGTTTGTTATTTTGGTTGATAGTTATGTATTTGATTTTAGACAAGAGATTTTGACTGGGATACACAACTACAAGGTTATATACTTAGTTCATTTTTTTACGGCTATATAACAACTCAACTTCTTGGTGGATTGTTGGCGGCGAAATATGGTGGAAAAAGAGTGTTTGGTGTCGGCATTGCCGTTACGGCGGCTTTAACTTTAGTTACCCCTTGGATTGCACAAACAAGTGTTTACTTTTTGCTAGCTGTAAGGATAATTGAGGGAATTTTCGAAGTAAGTATCAACTTCGTTGTTTTCAGTTTTTATTCGAATTACTACTTTGTCTTACATTGGATGATATAAACCATGGTACTACTAATTATGTCTAGATTCTTCTTGATAAAATGATGTTTGGTTTCTAAAAAAAGACGATCAAAAGTCACAGTGCAGCCACAAATAACAGTCAATCAACTTTTGAATCAATAGCAAAAATCAGGATTCAGCCACTTCAAATTAATTATGATTCACTTTGTCTTATTCTTGGAGAATTTCTTAGTAAATAGAAATTGGATGTATTATATAGTAAATATAAGCCCCTTGAGTCGATTTCAGGAGCAAAAGTTCTCGAAAAAACTCAAAAGCTAGTCCATTAATTTAGCGAACATTGTAATTGCACCCGCAAGCAATAAAAATAAGGTTAATCTTTGTAAACCATAACCTTTCTTTTTATATATAATTATAAATCCCTTGTACCAGCTGTCAGTTCGGGTGGTGTGTTTTTTTATTGATGAATAAATTAAATTTCCTCCACTCTTCTCAATTTTTTGTTTTTTGATATTCTTTATCCATTTTTCATCAATACTTCCGTAATAGTTTTTTCCGAGATTTCCTTTGCTACTATTACGGCGGAAGCAATCTGATTGAGTTTAATGCAGCCCAGACCAAGGTTGCTGTTTTTACAAAGAAGGCTGGCACTGTGACTTAGGATATCCTGTTTAAGCCAAAAAAACTATATGCTCCCTAACAGTTTTTGAACTTCTACAAGGCAGATTCGTTCATCTTTAGAATATTGCTGAGCTGACCTGAAGCTTAGAGCATAGAAGTAAGATCGCCAATCTGATTTGTTTTGCCGATACTACCGCGGCAAATCCTCTTCCGATTTATCCAACATAATCCTACTTACAGCAGTTTTTGCAAGACCTACTCTACAGGCAGATGTGGTTCGCCTTGCAGACGCCCAGAAGCTCAATTTTTCGAGACTCATTTAATGCGAACCTGCAGAATCAGCTATACAACTTATAGAAGTTCAAGATCAACATCTACATGTATCTCCAGACGGCAGGCACCACTCGAATCACTGGAATAATAATAATACTTCATTCAAGTCTTATTTGGTTTTCCTATTGTTTTGTTTCGTATTCGAGCCTTTGTGGCGAGACGTCCGACTCTGTGTAACCACTTCATATCTGCTGTTTGAATTTTGCTTTTGTTTGGGTTTGTAAATACCCAACTTTGTGTATGAGAACTATTAAAAATATTGATCTTAACACGTTAGTCTTGATATTTTTTTGATATTTCTTTTCTTGTTAGAAAATTTTTACTCAAGACCTAATAAAGTTTAATTTCCGCACTAATTCTTTCATGTACATCTTGATTACATCGCTTCGAATGTCCCCGCCTCTTCTTTACTCCCGTTACTATTATTTATCCATATTGATCATACTTCTTAATTTTAATACCATATTATTGAAATTATGCTTCAATTCCATATGGCATATTTTTTAACCTATTTGTATCTGCTTCATTATTGATTCCATTTCTTTCATCCATTCTCTTTCATCTTGTCATTCTTTTGCCGTCAAATCCTCGGATTAGTCATTTTTGTTCTCACCTGCTTCATCGTTCTTTTCACATATACATTTGATAATGTTTCTCTGTTGTAAACTTTTATATATTTCATTTTGATATTGCCTTTTTAAAAATATGAAATAATAATAATAAACATAACAATGATTCAGTGGAATTGAATTTTAATACATATGTGAATACGTTTCTGTTGCTCTAGATACTAAACGTGCCAATTTGGCAGTAATGAGACAAACTATAATTTGCCATCTTGCCAACAGAAAAAGAACCCATAGAACACAATCCATTTGAAAAAAGCAGTATAGTAAATCAGTACTTAATGAAACACAAGTTTTTCAGAGGTGGACTTATTTCAGGGAAATATAAAATTTGGAATTTAAGCTTCAATTATATTTTTTAATTCTGTTGTTAATGTGTAAGCCACACATTGAGGAAGTTACAAGGTAGTGAAGGTAAAATACCATAAAACTATATACAATATGTACGACCTTATTGTTATTGCTTCCATTCAGATCATTTGCTTCACTCGTTTAAGGAATTCTTTCATATAACAATTGAGTAAATGCAACTTTCTATGTACTATATATAGCCCGTATATTGAGTATTAGTTCAATAATTAGAATTTTTAATAAACTTCAAAAGGTTAAATACATAAAAAAATACCTTGTGAGTATTTTTCAGTACACACTATACATATTTGTGGCACTGGAGTGTCGTGGTTGTTGTTGATTGGTTTATTTTTTGAAATACCTCTTAATACTTACTACTATTGGAATTGAAATAATTGTTTTATAAAGGGTGTCACTTATCCATGTATCCACGCAATTTGGGCTAAGTGGGCGCCTCCAGTAGAAAGAAGTCGTTTAGCAACAATCGCTTTTTCTGGTAGTTATGTAGGTACTGTAGTATCAATGCCTTTATGCTCAATATTAGCTTCTGCACTAGGATGGCAGAGCATCTTCTATTTTTTTGGTAAGGACATTTTCTCTCAAACCCTCGTAGTAATTTATTACAGAATAACGTTTCAGGTACAGTTGGTATTATTTGGTGTCTTTTGTGGATGACTTTGATAACGGATTCTCCCGAAGATGATCCAAAAATAACAAAAAAAGAATTGAGCTACATCATCAATTCTCTTGAAGCAAAAAGTAATAAGAAAATGAAAATTCCTTGGTGCTCTTTCTTAACATCAATGCCTGTTTGGGCGATAACTGTGTCGCATTTCTGTGAAAATTGGGGATTTTATACCATGTTGACGCAATTACCCAAATTCATGAAACGTTAGTTTTTGAAATATTTTCGTTATTCCAATTATGTTATAATAATAAAGCTTTTTAGGTGTAATGAACTTTGATCTGAACGCAGCTGGATTTAATTCAGCATTACCGTATTTACTAATGGCTATAATGACTCAATTTTCCGGCCATTTCGCCGATTGGTTTATAGTCAAAAGAATTTTAAGCGTCACTCAGGTCAGAAGAATTTTCAATTGTAGCGGGTTTCTCGCCCAGACTGTATTTATGATGACCGCTACCTATTGGTTGACACCTGCCGGTGCCACGTTCTGTATTACTATGGCTGTAGGTCTAGGTGCTTTCGCTTGGGCAGGATTCAGGTATGTATCGATTGGAAATGAAATAGGACACTTTGGAAAACGTTGCCAAATCCTGTAAAATTTCTTGATAGGATAAAATTTATTCGTCAACGTATTATATGCCTTTCACACCAACAGGCACGCGTTGTACTGAGTACAACACAAGTTTATTTCATTTAAAACCTTCATGTTGATGTTTATTTTTAGATTTAATTTTGCTAAAATAGATTATTTACTCTTACCTGTGTTTTTTACAATGGATTAACTGAATTCTACCCAAAAATTAGCTCCTATTTCTTGTTTTACTGTAGTTTCATTTCTTCTTTGTTATTTTATTATATATAAACTATTATAAACCATACAGTATAATTATTATTCATGGTTGTTTATGATGAAACTACTGCATATTTTTTCTGCTTTCTTTTCTATTGTGTAAAAGTTGTAGTTGGGATGGAATAATGAGAGGTGAGAAGTCTCGTTAATCCTTCAGGTATAAGGGAAAATCGATACAGAACACCGATAGCACTCAGTACAACGGCGTGCCCGCCGGAAGGTTAATGGTCAAACCTTCAGGTTAAGCTACATTCATAATTATACTCTATTACAAAAAAATTAACCGCTACTCTCTAAAGGGACTAAAGGAACCAATGAAGCTGCCGACAAGATGTTTTTTTTTTATTCTGATCTCAATTGAAAGAATTTGAGCATCAGTCTGTCAGTCTTTACAATTTGCACACTCAACTTCCTTAATATATGTTCCTACAGAAACTTGATTCACTCCAGTAAATCACGCCTAGTGGGAACGCACCATAAGAATGAGTTGATGAATTTAACATAAAGATATACGACTTTGAGAAATCTGAGACGATTAATCCCATTGATTTCCGGTATACCTTTGATAAAGTCCAACACGATAAACTTATAGAGAATTTAACAACTATTAACTCAAATCCAAGCGATCAAACGGCAGTAATGCGTATTGAGAACATAGAGACAGACGGAATCGAAATTCAAAACGGAGTTCACCGAGGCTGTGATTTTTCTCCTCAACTATTCAATTTATTTTTTCAGTTTGTATTTCGGAAAGTGCTAGAGGAGGGACATGAGGGGGTAAACATCGTAGGAACCGGCTGAGAGTAAAGAAGATCTTCAAATCCTATTAGAGAGAATCAACCGAGAATGTGAAAATGTAGGATTCTCTATATTGGAAAAACTAAATTCATGGTTATAAATATTAATATTACTTCTACCCTACTCTCACACTGAATGGAAAATAAATAGAATGGGCGCAAAATACAATTATCTTGGTTCAGTCATAAACGCTCAAATGGATCCAGACGAAGAAATCAAGATCAGAATTGAAATGACTCGAAAGGCATTTGTCAAGTACTCCTCGATGTTTGCAAACAGAAATCTAAACCTCCACGTCAGAATAGGATTCATGGAATGTTATGTGTGGTTAGTACTGCTGGACGGAGTGGAAACTTAAACCTCGAAACCTCAAATGATCAAAAAACTTGAAGCATTTAATATGTGGCTCTTGTTCATACTGGTATTATTCTAGATAATGTCCCGGAGTGCGCTTGAAGTAAAAGGACAATCAAAACAATGCACTGAAAAGGGAGAACCGATTCCAAAGAAGGCAAAGATCGATCCATCTACAGGCAAATTCAAGGCTAACAGCAAGTTAAAGTTTATTTCTGGTATCTGGTTCTTCTGGGACCATCGTATTACATACCTACTTTTATCTATACTTCTTCATACTATTTCAATATTCTTATCACAATCATATGATTCAGTGATGGAAATAGAATTTACGAAAGTTATTTAATAAAATTTTTCAATTTACAGTATCAACCACTTAGACATCGCTCCTCAGTATGCTAGTATATTGATGGGTTTTGGAAATACCTTTGCCACTATACCCGGTATTGTTAGTCCAATAATAACTGGGTATTTGGTTACAGACGAGGTAAATAGATTCATAACCTCAACATCAGATCGCGTTCAATCATTTCCAATTAATTGTTTAACTCAAAAAGATGATAATTATAATAATATCTAATTAAGATACTTCCAATTCCAATTGTACTTTTTTCTAATTATTAATTCATTTATAGTCTAATTATATTTTTTCAGACTAATGTAGATGAATGGAGGATAGTTTTCTATATTTCGTCAGGGCTCTACTTATTTGGAGCCGTTTTCTACGGATCCTTCGTATCTGGCGAACTTCAGCCATGGGCGAAAGAAACAGAGCCACTCAGTACCAACAAAGACAACTACGGCGCATCTAAAACAGAAAAAGAGCAATCCTATTATGATAACAACAGTTTTGTGTCGGATAAATATAATTAGTATTACTCTGAGTACAATATTTTTAAGTTATTCACCAACTTCACCAACGTTTAAAGGCCGAGACACACCAATCATGCATCCTTCCAATCCAACTACGATCATACGGTGGAACTAGAGTCTGAGAAATGACTCTAGAGTTTGAACAGTGTAGTTCACATCTTTACGACACGTGTCCAATCCGACTCCAACACGACTACGATCATTTGTTGAACGGCTGCAGAACACGTGTCGGTCGGAATTTGTAATAAAATGTTTGAGTTTTTGCAGTGATTTTTTACTAAATTGGCAATAATGTCTGGTATAAAATCAAAAAATTTTATTGAAGAAATGAAGATGTATCCAGTACTATATGACCAGTCAAACGATCAGTTCTGAAACGCCGACTACAATCTAAAAAAAAAAGCGAAGGAATTAAATGTTATCTTAATATTATCTTAACTTATTACTTACAAAGTAAACGCATAAACACAATCAATTAAAAACGAGATACACACTTTTATTAAATGGATACTGACTAAATTGAATGATAATACGAAAATTAAATAAAATTATATCATAAAGGCCTACCCTACACTGCTACCTCAAATTAAATGCTTCACGATTTTTGCCTCGCTAGGACGATAAGAGTTCTGAGGACGATCTCTCGTCTCAAATCCTATCATCAGGACCGTCAGGTAGCTCACACACAATGAAAATTGTGCAAGATGCATGCCATCATGGTTAAATCGCAGTTCTGAAATTTTGCGCACAGAACTTTTCGCGATTTTAATTGATTTGGGATTGGCGAGAGTGGCGAATGTATAAAGCCGGAGTTGCAAATCGAAAACAACCCGGAACCGTGTGGAATATGTCTGATCCTTTCTTTGGAGCAAAATCGAAACCGAGTCGGATTGGAGTGGTGTATAACAAGTGTGTCCAGACCTTAAAACAGACACCTTTTCAAACAAAAGTGAATTGTGTTGCTGCTTAGAAGATCTTTGACACAGTGGCGGAATTAGGAGTGGGTAGGGCTCAGGGCGAAATATATTTGTGGGCCTCTCACCGTATACTTTGGCTATTCTAAAAGTACGTTGAGAAATTTCTCATGAGTACATTGAGTATTTAGTAAAAAGTAAGGAAATAAAAACATTTCTATAATTTTGTCTCATTAAAAGTACCAAAAGAAAAACTTGTTTCATTTATGAACAGGGCTACTTAATCCAAATGCCCTGATTTGTTCAAAATTGGAAATTGTATTAACCCTTCACAATTCAACTATTACTTAAAGTCGACATCAACAGTTTTCGACGACTTTACAGTTTGTAGGGTACACCAAAGTTAAAGGGTTCGGGTGTTCAATATATCTATATTTCTGCTCAAGTCGTCTATAGTTTCTGGGCTAAATATTTACTGCGAGTAGAATGTCATTAAATGCAATCATGTGGCAAAAATAGAAATATTATTATCGAGTATGATTTATTTCGTCCATATTTTGCTTGCTGTACAATTATTTAACATCCCAGTGGATCAGGATTTCCAAGAAGTGAGCTCATTGGGGCTATGCCTATAGGAATCAGCCTTTCGCTTCAGTTACTTATGAGCAGCTCCATTTTTATTTATTTATTTTTTGTTTGAAGCTCACAAAAACGTATTAGTATGAAGAAACTATTTTATTAGAATCACAAGAATTAATTTTTGAATAATTAATATGAAAATAATACAAAAAAATGTAAAACTTAAATTCTGATAGACAAAAAAAACATACGCGCGCGCTGTATTTCATAGAAATAACATACAACTACATCTGGATGCTATAAGAGATAGTTTTGGTTAACTTTACTCTCCAGAAAGCAAAGAAATCCTGTTGTCGAGTTAAAAAATAAAGCATTTGATACATCTGGTGGTTACTTTGTTAAATTGTTTATATATATATATATATATATATATATATATATATATATATATATATATAATTTTAAATGACTTTCTAATTATCAAGTTTATGATAACGTGAGGAATCTCTAGGTCGATAGAAATGTTATTGTTCGATGGTTTACATGAACAACTTCTGTGATATAATCTGGGAGGGATAAAACCGTATGTTGTACGTCACAGGGATTTTATTACATCCATTTTCAACCCTTAGAGTACACCTCAACTTACACTTTGTTTTTCATTTCTATTATAGTACGTAGTTTTGAAATAGACAATTAAAAACAAATATTTATAATTGGATATGGCTTACGGGTTTTCTAATTATTCTCTATTAAGATAAATAAATTTTTGCATGAGTTTAAATCAATTGTCGAAATATTTTTTCCATTTCGATTGAGATACCTCCAAAACACGTGATTTGAACGCATCACCTCGCAATTTATTTTTGATCACAGCCGATTTTAGACGACTTTCACGTAGATTCATCCTGTAGCGAAGTTCGACCACGATTGAAATCGGAAAACCAGCGAAACACAGTGCTTTATCACCAAAAGTTGAAGCGAGGGGTTCAATCCATTTCGAAAGTCATGTTCGCGATTTCATGATGATGTTTCAAGTATCTGTAAACAACTCAAATAGCACTAATGTGACAACTCGCGTCAAATTTTATAATGGCAATGTTATTTTTGACATATTCACATCAGTGTTGCCAAATCACAAAACTTGTATATTTATATAACATCTAGGTTAAGTTTGAATTATATAACAAGCATATATTTTGATAAATAATGCAGGAATTTTTTTTAAATGGTCAGATTAATGGTCAATGGTGTTATGAAGATAGTACGATCTCCAAATTGTGGATATTCCTTACCTAAGGATAGAAGTTACTTTGGTATTCAATACATTCTTGTATTATTTTGAAATGAGGACAATTATATTAAGAATTCATCCAGAAAATGAGTTTTCCAATGATTTACTCTTTAAAGTAAACGTAATTGGTCGTATAAATTGAACTTCCGTAACACATCTAAATCTAAATCAAATGCCAGCCGGACAGGTTTCGTCTCGGATCAGTAGTTCACAATGGTTGCTCTCATTTCGTCTCCGTCGTCTGTGAGGTTCGAATAAAGTTCTTAAATGTACATTGCATAAAACACTATGGAAACTGCAATGCGCCATTCATAATAAGATACCTGGAATGCTTACTGTAGGTGTTGTGCTCCTCCATGACAATTTTCGTGCACGTAAAGATCTGTTGGAATTTAATCATCTACTCTACAGTCCCATGATTTCATATTTTCCTGCAACTCAAGAAATTGTTTACAACGGCTGAGCGTTTGGTAACATACGAGGAGGTACCCAAAAGTAACCGGAATAGTATTGCCATGAGTGAAGCTTTTGTAGTACTGATTTCGCCAGTACTCGTCGCCAGTTCAGTGCCGCGCGGGCCGTTGACCTGTCACTTATGTTCGTCACTAGTGACCGTTTTTGCTAGTGCTGTTTTCTACTCGGTAAAAACGCTGCAGAAACTGTTTTAATGCTGAAAACTGCTTACAAAGATGATGCTATGGGGAAAACTCAACTGTATGAGTGATTTCCTCGATTTAAAAATGGCGCCATGTCGATTGATGACAAACCTCGCTCTGGATTTCCATCGACTGATGAAAATGTTTAAAGAATTCGAGAACTTGTGCGCACAGGCCATCGACAGACAATTGATCAACTGAACACTGAAATCAGTGGAATATCTTTGAGGTCGGCTAAGCAAGCAGGTGACTGGTTTTTCCGCTATGACAACGGACCTGCACACTCAGCCATCACTGTTTGCCTGTTTTTGGTTAAAAATAACATGATTCCGCTGCCCAACGCACCTTACTCGCCTGACCTGGCTCCGTACGACTTTTCCTTATTTCCACGCATGAAAAGTGGCATGAAAGTGAACGAGACGGGAGCTTGCAGCCATCTCTAAAAATGAGTTCAAATAATGTTTTGAACATTGGAAGCACAGCTGGGACAAATTTTGGTGGCTATGTACAAACACTAGCTGAAACTGAAAACAATAAATATATTCCTGAATTTATTTTTTAGATGTTCCTAATATGCAGAGTGTTTCTAAATTCATGAAACTAAATTCAGGAGGTAATTGCTCGGATGAAATTAACATGGATCTTTCTTATGACAAAATTTCCTCATCCCTCCCCTTCCCGAGATATCACCCTTAAAAGGTGGTGATTCCAAAATTTCAGTAATGCTAGAAAATTGAAATTCTGTGATTTTTGTACACTCGCAAAGGACTAACTAAATTAGCAATCCTTACTTTCAACCATTTATATTCACAGTTTTTTATTCAATTTATTGAAAAAATCATAAACTATGTTGTGTATTTTTTTTCTGCAGCTATTGATTCCGTGACGAAATCTAATAATATTTTTTTTAAATAAAACAACGAAATTGAGTTATGATGTTATGTTATGAAAAATTGTAATGGTTGCTAATTTCACCACCGTATATTGAACGAATACCGGTATTTAAATTTTTGCGACTACACGGAAATTACACAATTTCAAGTTTCTAGCTTTACCTATCTTAATTTCATATGAGTAATCACCTCCTGAATTGAGAAGCACCCTGTATATTAATTTCTTTTCTTTTGTTATTGCTATTGTGAAAACGTTAAATCTGTGCCACTACTAGAGCTTACATGAAGTAACGTGAATCACTGTCGAAGATGCTTTTCCATTCTATTCTTGGATCGACTTTAACAGAAGCTACCAAAGAGAATTATAGATAAAAAAGGAAATATTGGGCCTATAAAAATTTGTTTTTATATTTTTGTTGATTGTCCTCTTTACAAACAATCATATCACCAAGTAATGAGGTCTTTATAATATAATTATAAAAACATTTCACTCGTTAATTAAATATTTACAGATAATAAAATAAATAATTATAGACTTGTGCCAGTTCATTGTTTGAACTGGCACTTTGATGCTTCGAAATCTGAAAACAAAATTTCATCTACTATTTTTTGAATTAGTGACAGACAGTTCCAGTTGAAGCATATAATGTTCAAGTGTCTTTGGAATTGCAGTTGAAGTAAGAAACGTGAGTATTATTATTATTTTAGACTTTAAATATATCTAACAACATGTTTGACATACTGAATGACCGATTTCTATCGCATAGCCGATACTAATAGAGCGGCAATAATAAAATTCAGACTATAAGCTTCTTTTACCACGGAATCTCTCAATTTCAAGAACGTTTGTGAATTTACACTGTTAGGGGGGTTGATTTTAGAACGAGAAGTGTTGTGGTTACAAATTAAAGGAGTGGAAAGGGGATGAAGTTGTGTATGAAAATTCCTTAAATATCATTTAAAAAATCATTCAATTTATTGCTTATAATATTCTAAGGGACAAATGGCTTTCTATCTCCTTTAAGATAACCGTTAATTGGATATCAAATTCTTATTCGAGAATTCGCGTTATTCTACATTTAGAGTAGCCAACAGTCTCCAAAAATATCTCTCTTGAAATCTGTCCAAAACAAACTTAAACTTTTCAATATAAAATATTTTCCATAAAATTGTCCTTCGTAATCTCCAAAGTCTTTGGTTCAAATTCTCTGTTCTCTTCTTGGACATAATTCATTACTGTATCTATAATATCTCGCTAGTGAGTAATTGAATTATTTATATAGCTGGATTACTGTAAACCAATCTTTTGAATTGTTCTTATCAGGTTTATCTATCCAAGTTAAGTGAAGGAGAACGTGACTTGAATATCTCAAAACAGAAAGTAGTCAAATGGTCATGTGGTAATTCTTTCTGTTCAGTCCACTTCAGATCATAAACAGGAGGTTTTCAGAGCCGGAATTACTAGGGAGAATATTTATAATTTTATCAGATTTATATGCTTATGAGAATATTTGATTATTTTTCTACGACTTGTATTGTGAGTTGTGACTTTTATACGGGAGGTCAGACGAACGGATAGGCAGACAAAATTTCTGATTAAATTCCCTCATATGTAATATGGTAAGAGCTCAAATCGTTTACGCCTTTTTCACTAGTACACTCCAATAACGATATGAATGACATAAACTTAGAAAAAAAACATGAAATTTACATAAATTTTATTTTAATTACATCAGTGCTTGTTAAAAAAGAATCTCGAAAAATTCAATTCTCAATGTTGCAGCGGGGAACCATATTTTTTATAAACTTACAAATACCTCTTAGTAATTTATATGTTATTAACTCTGAGGATTATACAGAACTGTGCAATTAAAGCCGCGGACAACAGCTATTACTTATTTAATTATAAAAACGTTAGTTTGAAATTAGTATGGTAAGTGGAGTGAGCTTGACAGTCAATCTATTTCTTAGTACCTCCCTTCACTAGCAATCTTCTTCTTCAATCGTTCACTCGTGTATGATAGGTTTAAAACCTGTTTCTTCTTCAGTTTCAGCCTCCTGGATCCAGATTGTCTCACCATCTCTTTCTCGGTCGACCAATACTTCTTCTGCTAATGTGACTATTCCATTCTTGTTTTCGTTTCAGTACCCAGTCAATTACATTTTCTACCTTGCACGTATTTCTTATGTTTTCACTTATTTCTCTGTCTAAAAGTGTTTTCCCTGCTATTTTCCTGAGTACTTCAATTTCCGTTGTCTCTAGTAGTCTTAGTTTGTCTTAGTTGTATCGAGCATTGTCTCTGCTGTGAATGTCATTATAGGTCTAATTGTTGTTTTATATATTCTGCTTTTTGTTTCTTTTGTAAGATGTTTGTTTCCAAATAGTCCTGTGAGGCATCCTGCTTCTTTATTTGTTTTGACGACCTGCTGTCGCACCTCATTCTCGACATCTCCATAGCTCGTTATGTCTATTCCTAAATATCTAAATTTTAGTACTGTTGTTTTACATGACCATCAATTTCTATTTTGGAGCGTATAGATCCCTTAGACGTTGTCATGTATTTTGTTTTCTCAGCTGAAATTATCATATTGTACTGTTTACCTAATGTGTTGAAGATGTATTCTAATCTTGGATTCAGCGAATAGTACGGCATCCTCCGCATAGCAAAGTATTTTAAGTTGTTGTGTACCAGACCTTTTGCCTTGTACTTTTTTTATAACTTCGTCCATTATTATATTGAATAAAAAGGGGTTTAATGAGTCACCTTGTCTGATGCCGCTATTTACAGGTGCAGCATTTGTCAACTTGTTATTAATTCTGGCTTGGACTTGGTTATAGGAATAGATGTTCTCGATGGTCTGAACTATAATTATCGGGCACAAGCAATCAAATTATCCCAATATTAAATCCATAACTGGAAGCATTTTTGTAAGAATTCTTTCGAAATGAGTTTCGTTTGCTTTGTTCTGGCCTTCGCATTGTCCAGGAGAGCCAAAATTGAAACCTTTTCGTCAAAAAATTCGCGAATCAAATGCGACTTAAGGCACGACGGGTTGTCATGATAAAGAAAACAGTGATGGGATGTGAATCACCAGATTTTCATTCAGGATTTTTGTCTAAGGTTTATACAGACAAAGATAACGTTTATTTCTTACACAAAAAAATACTTTTTGACAGTAAACCACGGAGCTTGTTCTGTATTTCTTGATAGTTACACAAATGAGTTTACAAGTACCTTCATTCCATTGATTAGCCTTTAGCTTAGCATAAGATATTCAAGTTTTCTCCTCAGTGAATATGCGAGAAAGATAATCATCTCTATCTTCAATGTCAGTAAGAATTTGTTGCTCAGTAAGAATTTTAGGATCGCGGAAATTCCATAGCAAGTACACTAATTATAAATTCAGGGTTTTTCTAAACCTTTTTTTTTATTTGTACGAACTAGTTTATCAGTAACCAAAATCGTTCTTCATTATGCTTTTGATTACTTTCTTCATTGATCTGTTCGACTCATCTTCTAATCATTAAATCACTCATATCGTTTTATCTGGAAATCTCGATAAATTTCACTCGTTTTAACTTTCGGCGGGATTTTCAATAAAAGCAGATATTATTAAGGAGCATTACAAAGAACACATCGGTAGAATCGATCTGAAAACGGCTTCTGATTGAGTGAGAGAAACTGCCACGCATGCTTAGAACAGCGATCGTTGTGGTGCTGCTATAGGAATGAAAACGAAACTTACATTGTGGATATACTATGTATAAAAAATTGTGAGAGGATGTGGAAGTGGCACCAGCTATCATCTGCTGTTAGGTGTGTACCAAACAGCGGATTAGAAACTCTGGTGGTCTTGATGAGACCCAAGTAGGTCGAAGTCGGTCGATACATTATCCATCTCTCCTACCAATTCTAATCGGTAAAGAAGTTAATCCATATCACATACTCATATATATATCGTATATAATTAGAGTTGATATTTCTTTCGTCGTCGCGTCAAAATTTATGTAATTTGTTGTGTGAAACATTCTATTTCAGTCTATATCTATATCCTCTAAGTAAGTAAAAATTTGAATAAACATATATTTACTTGCATATCATTAACTTTCAAAGGTAATTCGATCATCTTCTTTGTTATTGATGGAAGATTAAGAGCTTCATGAGATTATTTGACAAATGTTATATTTAACTATTTGTTGTGTCTCATAAATCCGAACATTAAACTCATGATAATAAATAAGTATCCAAATAATAAATATTTATATTTTTTTGTCTTATCGTAAATTCCCTTTCTGTTAATTCCAGCGTTAAACTAATACGAATTAGTAAACAAATAACTTTAGACTGCCAAGCGTAATTTTTCAAATATGGTGTTAAAACTTTTTCAAATATTTGATACTGACGAAAAAGTACCAGAGAATGAAAGTACTCGGTGAGTATAATCAATATTTAATAAGCGAATAAATAGTTTGTTGACATTCGTTAGATGCTTAAGAATTGTCATACTTTCTCTGCAGTTGACAAGCTTTTAGTATACAATGTGGTTCATATGTAGGGGTTATTTTGTCAATTTTTTCCGTTATCCTAACTTTCAAATCAGCAATTTGTCTGGTTCATTAAAATATACTTTATACTTTCGTGAATGTTTTATTAAACATCAAAGAAAATCTTTAAAGATTTTAAAATATTAGTCAAAAATCCTAATAAACAATTGATATGAACCTAGTAAGGTGTTGTCATGTAGGTATTTAAAGTTACTAAAAGATGTCAGAACAATATTTGTGCGCGTATTAAATTTAATTATGGCTCGTTTGTCTGAGACTTAAAGAATAGACATTTCAATTATGATTGGTTGTGGTGATAAAACAAGAACTCAAAAGGAGGAAATTTTTAATAATAAACACTGATGAAAAAAAGTTAGATGTAGATATTGAGGAAAATCCTCGGTAACTTGCCAGCAACAATGATGTAAGTAGATCATCTATTTTTAAGTTTCTCATGAAGAAAATACCACACCTAAAATGTTCAGTGGGCTCAGGACTTAAATGAAGATGATCCTGATGGAAGGCAACAATTCTATGAGTTGATGATGTACAGAATGAACGCAGCTTTGCAGTTCATAAACAAAATCCTCACTGGATGTGCGAGACTCACACTCAATATCCTAAAAAAGTGAACGGTTAAGCTGGTATCATTAACAATGAAATTATTGGCCCTTATGTATTTGAGGGCACAGTTAATAGTGAGGTTTATCTAGATTTTTTTATTAACTTCTTAGTGCTTACATTACAAAGACTTTTTCTTTATGTTAATCATCCACATGAGATAGATCGATCTATTTACTACCAACAAAACGAGCTCCACCGCATTTTGCACGTACATCTAGAAGCGAGGTTTTTGGATGAATTGGAAGACGTGGAACGATCGAATAGCCGGCTAGATCCCCCGATTTGACTCCTCTCAATCATTTATTATGGAGTTATTTATACTCTAAAGTATATTTCACTAAACCAGACAATATTGCTGATTTGAAAGTTAGGATAACGGAAGAAATTAACAAAATAACCTCTGAGGGTGAGGTCATATAAAATGTACGAGAATTTCATTCAAAATCGCCTTTGTTATTATCAAGAAGTGAATGGTGGTCATTTCGAACATTTAATGTGATTGTAATGTACATTGAAAAATTCATTTTAAATATTGTGAGCATTATTATCTTTATTCTTCGTAAAGTTTTGTGATAAAGACATTATCAAAATTTTACATCTCAGAAATTAATTTTCTCATTTATAATTGTAACAAATTTGGAAAAATTGTGTATTGTTGAACAGAAGGCTGAAATCCCTTTCCAATAAGGGCTGGAGGGGGATAATATATTCTGTAAATTGTCAATTTAAGAATATAAATCGCCCGATTCAGGTTTTTTTCAAACAGTACATAATAACGCTAAAATTGAATTTATTCCATACATATGGAACGCATTGTATATCTCGAACACGGAAGGAAAGTAAAAGTTTGAGGTGGGAAGATTTTGGATATTACTATCATTATCATGTTGATAATTTTTGTTTCAGTTCGAATCACAGTCCTCCAATATGGTTGTTTTGGAGGGCAAAAAGATATGTTGTAACGTTGATGGTTTTCTTGGGACTTATTAATACTTATCTTTTAAGAGTTAATCTGAGTGTAGCTATAGTCGCAATGACTCAATATTATAATGTCACATTACCAAACGGAACTATTGAGCAAGTAATTATTTCGTTGGTAGATTTTTTATCGAATTTATTTTTCATTATATTTAGGTTAGAGATTTTGATTGGGATAGTAAAGTTCAAGGATATCTTTTAAGCTCTTTCTTTTACGGATACGTCTTTACTCAACTAATTGGAGCATACTTAGGAATTAAGTATGGTGGTCGAATAATAATTGCTACTGGAATCGGATTAGCATCAATTTTAACTTTACTCACGCCAGTTGTAGCTCAAGTTAATGTTTATTTATTTATAATAGTCAGAATTTTGGAAGGATTATTTGAGGTATGTACTCATAGCTTTGATTATTCATTAATATGGTTGTGCTAATAAAAACCCCACAAAAATTATCGCATCACTCATTATTTCTTAAATATTTTAAATGTGTTGCCTGTTTTTAAAATTTTACTATTATTACGAATTAAAACACCAATCTACAGAGGATAAAAAGTTTGTTTTACCAAAACATAGAAAATATCAAAAACATTGTACAAAACATCTATACAAAAAAATGAACGGTGCTGGAACTAAAACCAGGCAATGAATTTCTAATAGCGTGTGTTGCCGCTCCTCGCTCTAATTACAGCTTCTATTCGTCTTGGAAGGCTTCTAAACAAGTTCTGGACGTATCCCTGCGGCATGTTTTCCCAGAAGTTAAAAAGAAGATCATCTAGTGTTCTTATTGGTGGCGGATGTTGCTGAATTTGCCATCCTAGATGGTCCCAGACATTCTCTATTGGGTTAAGGTCCGGGTTACGTGCAGGCCAATTCAGGGTGGTATTTCGACCTCTTTTAAGTACTGCCGAACCACTCTAGCAGCGTGTGGACGAACATTATCGTGCATTAGCACATAGTTGTCATCGATATGAGGCATATAGGTCACTTCATGGGGTTCTAGGTTATTGGTTATGTACCTGTCAGCATTTAGTCTTCCATCATTCAGTGGTACTAACTCCGTGCGACCCTCGAAAGAAATTCCTCCCCAAACCATGATAGAGCCACCACCAAAGGTTTCAGTTTGACAAAAATTAACCAGATCGTGCCGTTCACCACGTCGCCTATATATACTGGTATACGTCTATCTGATGAATACAGAGAAAATCTTGGTTCATCCGTGAATAAAATATTGGATCAATCTTGAATATTTCAATTTGCGCGTTCTCGAGCAAATTCCAATCTTGCTACTCGATCTTCTCTTAGCCTATTTCTAACTGTTTGTAGGTTTATTCGGACATTACGAGCAGCCAACAGATCTGTTTGCAACATTCGAGCGGTGGTATGCCTAATTCTTAACGCCGTTAACCTCAAATAACGATCATCTACTACCATTCGTCACATGTCTTGTTAAACGTTGAGGCACATCCATTATTAACAAAATAGATTTAAATTTTCACTATACAATAACACAATTTGCTTAAAAAGTTCTCGATCTCAATCTCAATCTCAATCTCGATCTCCAGGACAGAAATGATTTACTCGAGCAATTTTGCTTCCAAAAAAATTTGTAAGAAATTGAGATATTTGATATGATAATGATAAGAAACCATTAATATATATTAAGTTGATACATATATAGATTGTCCCAAAAACTAAAATTAGGTATTAAAAATATCCGAAAATACCAGTGATGCGATAATTTTTGTGGTCTGTATATTTGAATATCTGAATTGCGATTTAAGGGTTTTATAGTTCCAAGTACTTTAATTTTGTGGAGAAATTGGGCGCCACCACTAGAAAGATGTCGCTTATTAACTATATCCATTTCTGGAACATACCTGGGAACAGTAATTTGTCTACCTATGTCTTCGGCACTAGCTTCTAAATTTGGTTGGGAGAGTATTTTCTATGTAACTGGTAAGATCATACATTGAATATTTTTTTATGTTCTTATTTAAGAGATTTTTTGGTAGTTCGCTGCTTCTGGTTAGGTTTCTTTATCTATGTCTGCCGATGAATCTATTTGACTATGGTTTAGTCATTAATTCGAAAGGCAACACATCAATAAATTGGCCAAATTCTATAAGCGTACCTAATATGAGAATGCGAAGGAATTTTTCATTGTTAATATCGTATTTTTTAGTGTCAATATGCTATTTTGACATTTCCAAACTTAACCTAGTTTCAAGCGTTCTATGTACTATGTACTAATAAAATATACGAGACTAAATATACTTATTATTCCTCTTATTTCTATAGAATACTTGTTGAAAAAATTTCAAACAAAAATTACCTGGGGTTTTAAGGTGTTTATTACGTTAACGTTTCTAAACGACAATGAATTCCAAAAAACTGTATTTGAATATAAAAATTTGCCACATGAAGTATTGCTCTGCATTGAAAAAAATGCATGTAAAACGAAGTACAAGTTTTTCTAATTGACTTCTGGAGTTTACCCAAAGGTGTCATGGAACATTTTAGGGCCCCCAAAATTATAGCATACAGATTGCACTAAGTCACTTTTTTGCACAATATTTAGCAATGATATTGACTTCCAATGATGTCTTTGACATGACGATCAGAGCTTAACATCAAGATATACGATCAAACAGAAGTGATTACACGAAGCCCGAGGGATTTGAACAACGAACAATGAGGAGAACGCAAAAAAGATAAGATTCAAGAAACACTCAATTGAAAATACCATTAGTTATCCTAAATTGTTGGCATAAGACTATAGAAGTGTATCTGCTCTGCCGGTGTCCTGATTTGACGGAGTAACTGCGTTAAATTTCGAGAAAAAATACAAGAAATAGAAAAAGTGGAAAAATCAACTTAACTAATTTTCCAAATTGAGTAAAACAAAAGGGGACACAATGGGTCTCAGGCCTAGGAGTGAACCACGACCAATCTACGGTACCAAACTAACATAACCTAGATAATTCTACAAATTTTCAGCACTGCACCTCACGTAACAAATTGCATATTCAGCACCGCTGTTGAAGATCTGTGTGTATGATTATTGAACCATTGTATTTTAGGAGCGTGTGGTTGTTTATGGTGTTTATTTTGGCTACTATTAGTAGTCGACTCGCCTTCAGACGATAAAACAATATCTAAAGAAGAATTACATTATATCACGTCTTCTCTTCAAGAAACACGGATGGAAAATAATACAAAAGTTCCGATTTGGTCAATTTTAACATCAGTTCCAGCGTGGGGTCTACATATAGCTGTTTCTTGCGAGCTTTGGGGATTCTACACACTTTTAACCCAAATACCGAAGTTTATGAAATGTAAGTGATCAAATTTTTTATTATATATTGTCATAATTCTACAGGCTCTTCAATTAATTTTAGATATCTTAAAATTTGATTTGAGCTCGTCAGGACTGGTATCGGCATTACCTTATTTATCTGTGACAGTAATGGTGCAATTAGCTGGCCGTTTATCAGATTACATACAAGCTAAAAATAAATTATCAAACAGTTTTATTCGAAAATCATTCGTAGCCTTCGGTTTTGGTATTCAATTTTTATTCATTATAATATCAATTTACTGGTTATCACCAGTTACTACCACTTTATGTCTCACAGTAGCGCTGGGCTTTGGAGGATTTTCCATGGCAGGATTTTCGTGAGTATTATTTTTAGTAGAAAACATTGAATTGTGAAACTCCACTAAATTTGATTGAAAAATATCAATAATTTAATTTATTTAATAATTTTTTCCTCAATATTTCTCGACAAATCTCATAATAATGGGTTTAAGAAATAAAAAATGACATGTATTGACGTCGATTCACGTGAATTATTGTCATTTGTGCAAAGGAATGACATTTTGGTTTATTTAATTAAGTTTTTTCTTGTATAGCCCAAAATTTCTTTCGTTTCGGCACACACAGCTATACAGGAATTAAATGCTAGAAACCCCAGCTCACTAGTAATAGCGTATTTTTTTGTAAAAAAACACAAATAATTACAATGTCAATGGTAATGTTGTAGGCGGAAATACAAAAGCAAATCTAATTGAATATTTATATTCATTATTCAAAATGAACTGGTACGAAATTAAAATTTGTATACACCACGGTTACTAATTTAGCCTTGGGTAACTACGAGGGTCCGTACTTACGAAGCTTAAGCTTAAGGCCCTCGGCTTTGTAAGACTGTTGCCCTCAGGGTATAAACATCAACTCAATATCCTTCATATATAAACTATTATGATATTTTTTAGTGTTAACAGTTTGGATCTAAGCCCACAATTCGCAGGTATTATCGTTGGATTATCGAATACTATTGCGACACTTCCTGGAATAGTTAGTCCCATACTAACAGGATACATTGTAACTGATGAGGTGAGCATGGATAATACTCTTCAATTATATGTGAAAAATTCGTCACAATTAATTTCTTTTTCATTATAATATATTATAGAAGAATTCGATAATGTTTTTGTTTTAGGAAAACGTAGATCAATGGAGAATTGTCTTCTGCATAGCTGGTTGCGTTTATTTATTTGGTGCCATACTTTATTGTTCAATCGGTTCAGGAGAATTGCAGCCATGGGATCAATCAAAAGAATCACCAGAACGTGAATGAAATACAGTTGACTGAATTATAAAAATCTGTATAAGTAATTTGTGAATTTATAAATACTGAACAATGAAATGTGATATTATTTTTTTAAAAAACGAATTAATAAATGATTTGAGTCAGTTTAGTTTTATTTTCTTATAAAATCCCACATCCTTAAACAATTCAAATTGAGATATATAAGTACTACTAGCTGACCCGGCAAACATTGTACTGCCATATAAATTACATCTACGAAACATTTTTCTAGTTCAATAATAATAACTAACTTACTATAAGTGTATAGGGATGTATTATAATCAAAAACGTTGTATAGACAATGGAAGTATGCTTTATCACATCAAAAATAATTTCATATTCATATTTTCAATAATTCATATTTTTACTATCAATTGGTCGAGAATATGCCACTTTTAGTTGTCCAATAACCACTTTGAAATGAGCCTAATATTCTACATCAGGCTCATATTGGAATGGTATTCGAAGAAATAAATCTGATGTAAATGCTCGAAGAACTTGTTGGCATTGTTGGACAATTTATCTACGTCTGTTAACTATGAATCTACGCGTTTCTCTTTGTTCTAATTGTATCTGTTGATCTTGTACATATAATCTGTAAATAAATCAAATTAAAATACTTATTTGTGAGAAACAGTGACTCAATATTGAATTCGTTTGCTTATTATTTGACTTACCTTTCACAATAATAGACCACGTGTATTTATTGAATACGTACAGGTTTCTGTTTTGATTTGAAACCATTTGCAAAAAATGTTAAATACAATATATACAGGTACGATAATGGCCGTTGTTAGCGGTTTGCGGGAACTCACGTATTTATTTATATGAGAGTAAAAACTGTCTTTTCAGTTATTAATAAATAATTATTGCACTGGAACTTAATGATAAATTTACGCTAAGAGTGAAATAAACATGAGTGTTGCACAGAAAAATTAAAATTATAAGAATAAAAGTCACTGCTACGATCGATACAAAAAAGAAATTGAAATTAAAAATAAGAATTTATCGTACTATTTTAATTATATTCTATTGTCATCTTGCAATCCTATTGCGAATCTGTGGATTCAATTAACAAATAAACTAGATGGAAAAATAGGGGTTGATCATAGAAGAGTGAAAAATTCAGTTTATAATTGAAAAATAAAAAATAGGTGTTGATCGTAGTGAAAATTTTATCTAAAAATTTTATGGGTGGACTACCCTTAAGATTTAAGGGGATGAAAAATAGATGATCGATTTACAGACCTACCCGATATGCACACAGAACACCACGACACGAGAATTTTATATATTAGATAATCAACGAGGAAGATTTAATGAAGCTTAACAATTTCGCGTTTTTTATAGGTTATGCTGTTTAATTTAAGACTTCCCGAAAATTATGATCGACTTGTTAGGAAACTGACTTAAGTAATCGGGACGCTGTAGCCATAAGATTAGTTCTTCTTTACATCCTAGTGTGCAAGTTTGTTTTTGTTTCTAGAGTTCTAGATTCTTAGTAAATTGCCTAATTAACAAGTGATGATGATGAATTTCTGATGATAAGAAGAACACTTCCCGAAAGCTTGTAGTTTTAGTTGAATAAAGAGTTCTCATTTTCCAAAATTTGCTGCAAGCTCCAATATAATGGTCTTTGGTTCTAACTAGTCAGCAATAGAATTAGATTCTCGGGTTGAAACGTTGAACCCTTTATTTGGTCCGCTCCTATGAGGAGGATTGGTTTACCTTGACCAAATCCTATTGTACACTCCTAATTCGTAAACACCGTTTTTCTTTATGACCTCAAATTTCTCTCAAAGCTTGTCGTGACTATCAAGTTATACCCAAATCCCTTCGACTCAAACATCACACTAAATCATCATCAATCTCTCATATCCTCAACAAAGACAGTTCCTCTCTTCTTAGAAATTCCCTACATACCACTCGAAAAAATCCTCACGCCACCAATCTCCGGCTTCTCAATATTTTTCATCACATCCACTCCTTCCATCTTCACCCATTGATATGTGAGACTTTCGGTCGTTTATCTAACCAGAAATCCCAGTCATGCTTGAACTCATTAATAAACGATGGAAATTATGGAGATGTAGATGTAAGAAGTTTAGTTTTTTTATAGTCTTCTAAATTCCAAGAAATAATTATTCATTCTTGAATAAGAAAACCTAAGACGCCTCGTATGTGGCGAGGAAACGAGCGCTTCGTCATGATATAGTCGCTATACTCCAAAAACAGTTGATTTTACAGAAAAATGCGAGAGACATTTTTTGTAGACAATTTTATTAGCAATAAATTTTATCATAACAGCTATTGATGTCCGTGTAATAGATCACGAGATATTTACGAAAAACTGATATACACAATACCATAATAAAGATGTATATAAAAAATTAGCTCAATAAGAATTTTTCCGTAGATAAAACCTAAAATGACTGGACTAAATTCGTTTTATTAAATATATCTGTAAAGACTATGATTCTAGTTGAATAATTAGCGATTGAAGAAGAGGAAATCCTCTTCTTTTCACAGAATTTCGGAATATTTTGTTTCATGTTATGGGAAATAGATTAATAGAAGATGTGGTCACCTGAGGGAAGGTATTAAGAAATAACATTTGGTAAAAACATAGAAAAAACTCGCATAAGATGAAGTTTCCAACAAGGTATTTCTGAAGCCTGTGAAGGAAATTGTTTTTAAATTTTTATACACATTTATTAATTTATATTGAAAAGCCGAATATCAATCAAAATAACCCTTTATTATTTAAATTCACCATTTCAACAACAACCATAATT
This sequence comes from Diorhabda carinulata, assembly GCF_026250575.1. Taxonomy (NCBI): domain Eukaryota; kingdom Metazoa; phylum Arthropoda; class Insecta; order Coleoptera; family Chrysomelidae; genus Diorhabda; species Diorhabda carinulata. The sequence continues at coordinate 19,762,897 of NC_079472.1, forward strand.
TTTGTATTGTTTTGTTTGTTGATAAGAACAAATGTTTTCAGTAATTAAAATGTATCCAATAGTTTCATTTATGCTAGACACTCTTATCAACTATGCTATTTAACGACCGTCATTCTTATTTCGATATTTTTAAAACGTGCTGAAATATGTTGAAAATACAGTACTTAGTTTAAAATGATTGTTTCGTTGGATAAACAAGAGCAAACATTAGAATTTAGGGATTGCAACAGGTAAATTGAACTCTTCTATACACTGAAAAAAATTTATATTTTTCATAGAATCAAACAACAATTTATTTCTTAGTTTAAAGGTTATAAAATAGACTGAATATGAATATATGTGAGGGTATTTTGAGAAGGTTCTGACCTCAAGTTTTCTTCCAAAATAGTTTTGTCCATACACTTTTTCCAGAGAAAATATTTCTTACGAAACAGGAAAAAATTACTGGGAACCACATCTGATGAATATGATGGTTGGTTAACCAACTCTAAGTACAATTTGTGAATTTTAAGCTTGTCGATTATCGAAGTGTGAGAAGGTGTGTCCTCCAGAAGGAAAAGCGCTTTCTCTTTCTTCAAATGCGAACAATTTTTAACGATTTCTTCCTCTACCTTAATAAACAATGCTACGTAATGCTTTCCTTTTTGAATATAATGGATGAACACAATTCTGTGACTATCAAAGAAAAAACGGTCGTCGTCACTTTTCCGGCTGATGGAATTGCGTTTTCCGGAGCAAATTCCCATTTGCACTGTCTTGACTCTTTTCTGATTTCAGGAGTGTAGTAGTGAATTCAGATTTCATCTACAACTATGAATCGATGAACATAAATCCGACTGATTTTGATTGAATTATGTTGATAAGGTTCTGGTCCTAAGTGAACAAACGTAGCCTCTTCATATTTTAACATAATTCCTACAGTCGGGTTTAAATCGGCTGAAGGGAGTCAATATCTTAGCTTAAGACATAAAACGTATTAATTTAGTTTAGGTTAATTAAATTGCTCAATGGTCTATTTTGTCTAGATTGTAGAGTAATAAAATACCCAATAGGTACTTTCTTTATTATAAAAAAATTATAAAAATCTAATGATTGTCTGTCATGCCGTTCTATCCGGCCGATTTCCTTCATGTTTTTGATTGCACGGTATTTATATCTAGATTAGTCATCAAGCATTCAAAGTCACTGAACTTATGCCCTCCATAAATTATATTGAAGCATGCCTCTTTCTTGTTCATTCCCGATGTTTTTAAAAGTTTCTGCTTTCATATCTCGAGTTCTAATTGATCTAATTGTTTGTTTTGGTCTAAAACCACTCAGAGAATCAAGCCCTTTCATTATGAGTGAATTGGTTGATTCTGAGAAGAGTTGAGCTCAGACAGTCAACTTCACTTTTAAATTTTTCTTAGATTTTTGCTGCATATTTCGAGTTCTAATTGAGATAAGTTGTTCTTTTTGGTCTAATAGCACTCAGTTCATCAAGCTCTTTCTTTAGATATATAATATGAGTGACTTAGTTGATTCTGAGGAGAGTTAAGGGCTGACAGTCGATTTTACTTTTAAATTTTTTTGAGATTTTTGCTGCGTATCTCGATTTCTAATTAAGGTAAGTTCTTCTTTTGGTCCGAAACCATTAAGTAAATCAAGCCCTTTCATTTGAAATATAATGAGGGACTTGGTTGGGTCTGATGAGAATTAAGATAGGATGTTTTTAAATTTAGATTTTTGCTGCATATCTTGAGTTCTAATTGAAGCAAAAATGCTCGATTTGGTATAAAAGTGAATCAAGCTCTTCCATTTCATATATAATATGAGAGAATTGGTTGAGTCTGAGGACAGTTAAGTGCGGACATACATGACAGATACTATAATTATCATTAATACTGTCATTGCTGCGAAGCAGAACGGGTTTTCTTATTTTTTATAAAAAAAAGTATAAAAATCAGGAACAAACTATCAAACGTTCAATATAAAATCTAATCTGTTCATACTATTTAATAGTAATTAATGTATTGTAACTGCAATTATTATTTTTTTTTCGCTTCTTTATCCGATTTTCAATATATGAATATTTTAAAAGAGAATAAATTCTTAATGTTAAAAGTAGAGTAACTTCAGTCTCAACATTCTGTTAGTTCAGAATTTCACGGACCCTAAATTCTGCCAGCGATGTTTACGTAATTGAATGAAACACCAGCACATTTGAGAGAGGAAAAAATTATTTTATCAAATTAATATCCTCATAACGTTGATTGAAATTTTTGCTGTAACACCGAACTCCCTTAATTATTACGTATTGAAATTTTCGTGATATCTATCAAGCACACGGATGTTTATTACACTCATGTACATAAACAATGTATCTTTGGTTGCGGCTCTGATTCCGAATTAATTTAGAATCCGATCGGATAAAAACATCCCCGTGTTCATACATCACATCGATTGATTACGTTCACTGTGAAATCTTAAATAGGATCGTAATCAATTTAGAACTGATTCTTAATTCACACACAAAGCTTTTATTTCTTAATGGTAATTTAAAAACAATTTTCCAGCGAATCTTATAAATCTTCAGTATGGATGTTTTGGAAGGCGAGAAGATATATTGTGACACTGTTGGTATTTCTCGGTTTATTGAGCGACAATGCTTTAAGAGTGAATATAAGCGTAGCCATTGTGGCTATGACTCAAATGAAAAATGTTACTTTGGCGAATGGGACAACCATAAGTGTAAGTAAATCTATTTTGAGTGCAACAGCGCTCTATGAATAATTTTATTGTGACAAAAGCGAGGGCGGTTCGAGGAAAACTCTCTGAGAGACAACGTGACGAATGTGGGAGTGCTTCGCCTTGCTTCGTTATTGTTTCACTTCGTGTCGATTTATTGAACGCGAGGAGGCGAAGCAAGGAAGCAATATTCTGTTGACTGCTGTATAGAATGGAATTATACCTAATCGAACTAATCATTTGGAATCCTTTTTATATGGATAAAAATAAAGATTTGTATATAGGCATATAAAATTCTCATACCAATACCCTTTTCTGAGTTGCGAAATCAGAACTTATTCATTCCCGTATTATGAATTTTTAATGGATAATCATGTACAATCTAAAGATAGCAAAAACGAATTTTTTAATCGATTTTCTAACACAAAGGTACTCTTTAATTAACTGGATAAAATCTATGGAGATATGTAGATTTTTAGATAGTTGTACAAAATTTGTTGTTGCCATAAAGAGACATTCTGAAAAAAAAAATGATCAAGAACTGTAACTATTCATTCAAAATACTCACGCGCTTCTACACAATTCCGGAGTTTACGGAGGATATTTCTTCGAACTTGAAAGAATATTTCAAAATTCTGCCTCATAAGGTCACAATGGAAGTCTATTCTATCGATTATTTCGTTCCTTGTGTTTACAGGTGTTGCATATACTGAGGTTTTAAAAAATGACGAAGGTCTACAATGAACTATACGAACACCACCACAACTAGCGTACGCTAACTGTCACTACAATTTATCGTATCAATGACAATTGTTCATTAGATTCTTCAGGAGCAACTTCTTTACCCCTTTCACATCCAGAAAGTGCTTTTGTTATGAAAGTAGAGGATTATCCAGCAAGACTGGCCTACGCTCGTTTTGTTCTAGACAAATAACTAGTTGCGTACGCTAGTAGTGGGATCAGCATTATTTTCACGTCATCTACTCATTCTCGAATTTTTTTCACCCAGTCCCAGAACACTCTATATTGAAGGCATCTACCCCCTTTTTCGTTTCGATTTTTTTTCTATAATTTGGTGATAAAATCACATTAGATACATTAGAATACTAGTAGGCACATAAAGTAGCTAATTTTTAAGTTTCTCGGCAGGAAAATATTTTGCCGACTGTTTGCTCGAATAAAAAAGGAATTTCTATTGAATTGAATTGAAAGTTTATTGAAATTAATGAAAATTAATAATTTCAATTTTTTCTTGGTAATGAAAATAAGTTTACATGATTTTTGTTGGAAAAAAATAAATTTTTAAGTCTTCAATAGTGAGTATTCCCACTTCTAGCAGTGATAACAGTTTGCAAACCAAAATGTATGCTTTGAATCAGATTTTGGACCACTTTCTGCGAAAGACTGTTCCCCATAACTGCAACAGTATATCACGAAGCTCTCTGGAATTTCTAGGGGCCGGCACATGTCTCTGTAAACTTCTCTCCATCTCATTCCAGCTGTGTTCAATGGGATTCAAGTCTGGATTGCGAGCAAGCTAAACAAATTGCATGATTTGAGCCTCGTTAACATACTCGGTAACTATCCATCATTGGGTGATGGATTCTCATGCATAAGGATTACGTCGTCTACAGGAATAATCATTAATTGCACAGCATTGTGACCACTGAGCGACGTATTATAACCACTTACACTTTGCTATTGTTTATTCCATAATCTCCTCTTTTGCTCTTTTGTCTACTTATAACTGAGTTTTAGAGATCTTCATTTCTATTCAGTGGCTAATGTTAATGCTTAAAATATAATTAACTTCTATCGTCTCAACAAAATAATATTTTTAGGAAAGTAATTTTGATTGGAACATGAAGATGCAAAGTTTTATTTTGAGCTCAAGTTATTATGGATTTTTATTCACTCAATTAATGGGGGGATATTTATCGGCACGATTTGGAGGTAAATTAGTATTTGCAACAGGAGTTGCTGGTGTTTCCATACTTACTCTATTAACCCCAATAGCTGCAAAAACGAATGTGTATTTCTTAATAGTTGTTGGTTTATTCAAAGGAGTTTTTGCGGTAAGATATGTTTTTTATTTCTTATTTCCATAGAGAATATAAATGATGCAAGTATATTCAAAGGCTTAATTTTTGTATCGTGTTGTATAGGAGCGAAGGAGGGAAGGAAAATAACAGCGTTAACATATTAGGCAATTACAATCAACCAGGCTGTCAGATCCAGAATAATTTTCATGTGCCCATTGACTGCAACCTCTATCATCATATTATGTTATTTTTTTCTGTATCAGCAAATAGCACAAATATTTTGACATATCGTGGTAAAAATTCTAACTTCCTTTTCTTGAGATGTGTCAGCTTCATCATCAAAAAGTTTCATTTTCGCTGTTTTGACTTTTTGTTGTTGGTTATATCTTTAGTTTCTTCCTGTTTCTGTAGTACATTTTCTTTCTTCGTTGTTAGTTTCCTTCTTCTTCTTTGCAATTATTTTAGTTTTACATTTCTTCCCCTTCTCTTCAAATACTATTTCCATTAGCGTGCTAGATAAAAATACTGAATATTTTTGACACGGAGTTTTTTTTGTTATATATGTAAGGTAGTAGACTCACAACTAATAGAACTTTTGCAAAATTATTTGGTATGATTGGCTCTGTGTAAAGAGACTATTCTTGAAACGTCGATTATTGAGAACGAGGTAGTGGAAGGATTAGCAGTAGCTGGCTCCGGGGCTGTTTTATCATTCAACATATACAGGATTTGAGAAAGGTTTGTGTTTGGCGTTTTGTGTGCTGTCGTCGATAAAAAAAGAAATAACAATAAAAAGAGAGTGAAACAGAATTGAAGACTGGTTTAACAAGTTTAAATTGACACATATGAAAACCGAAATAACTCATGTGACACTCTCTTTATTTTGGATGATTATTAAGAAAATTACAAGTGAAAAATGTTTTTATTCTTTTAATTTTAGGGTCCGTTATTTCCTTGCGCCAATTATATTTTCGCCAAATGGGCACCTACATCAGAAAAAAGTAGGTTAGTAACAATTGGTTTTTCGGGAGCTTATGCAGGAACTCTCATATCTTTTCCGATATCTTCAATATTAGCAACATATCTAGGATGGGAAAGCGTTTTTTATGTACTCGGTAACTGGTTTGAATTAATAAGTGACTGACTTATTCAAAATTTCAATTTAGATACACGAGGTTTGTCCGAAAAATAATTATTTTCAATAATTTCGTCGCGATAGTTTCAACTATCTTATTGTACTCTAACCGGTGTCATTTTAGCGCAAGTTGAAAGAGAGTCAAAAATGACAGGAAGCTACACCGGCACTGTAGGGAGGCTGAAGAAGGCGTACTGTGGAATATTGCCCTCCGAAATTTGACGAATGTGCTAGCACAATGTCCGCTCTGATTCAAAGCTTTAGCTACGTGACATAACAATATCTTCAATGTACGAGTTGTAATCGTGTAAACTTTGGGATCATTTTTGTGGACTTCACCATCTTCATAATAAAAGAAAGACGGCAACATTGTATTCACTTTGATCCAAATTCGATGTGATTTTTTGGTCTGGGTGATTCAGAATTCACTGTGAAGATGGCCACATTATTTCTGGATCAAAGCCGATTTATCACACAGCTGGGTCTTTCTAGGATTCCAGCTAAATATGCAAAATAAATGATCTGATTTCTTACTTTAACAAAAATAGACGAATGGAAGAAAGACTATAACATACCAACTGGTAACCTTATATGAGGAATTACTACTTAATTTGGATTTGTTGATACTTTGCCGAAATTTCCTCTTTGATTTTCTTCACTTCACAACTTTCAAAGATGTTTGCGTAGTACCGGAAACTTTCATAATATTTACAGAACTAGTTTTTTGATATACCAGTACGAGACTTTTGATTTGTAGTGTTTTTAGCATCACAACTTAATAGAATATGACATTTATGTTAAACTTTTTCCTAAGTATGTAGATAACAAAAGATACTTTAATGGTCGTTAATGGAAAAAAACGTAAAATTTAGAAACAAGACAATGAAATTCATATTAATATGAAAAACACTAAAAAAACTTTTACTATTGCTCAACATATCATCTAAATAATCAGCAAAAACTACACCAATTTGTAATTTCAACGTCGCTGGTGGAGACTCTTCTTTAGGAAATATATTTCACCCTATTTAGATAGAGTTAGCAATTAATATTAATCAATTTTCATTTCCTGTGGTAGAAGTATCAATAAAAATGATTAGAGTGGGGATGCAATATATTATTTGATGAAATGCGAAAGTATTTAATATAAAACATCACTAGAATCTTACAAAAGCACGTCTAACATATTAAGTTGGTGGCTGCATATCCCGCCGAGTTCTTGATGGCTTACTGGTGAAGCCTATGTTTCATTCTCGGAATCCTTGATATGTAGATATGTTCGATAATTTTGGGACAAACCTCGTACTTAACCTTATCAGAGTTAGAAAGGAGATTTGTATTAGCAGGTTAATATAATATGGTTTCACCTTTACCATCCAAAACAAAGCAAAGTTATAAAAATCATAGTTATTTCTAAGTAATACCTTTTTAGGAGTTTTTGGTTGCGTATGGATGGTACTTTGGTTAGTTATGGTCTCTGATTCGCCGTCTCGGGATTCAAAGATCAGTCAATCCGAACTTATATACATAACCAAACATTTAGAGGAAATCGAAAAAGAAAAATTGATAGTTCCTTGGATAAAGATCTTCACATCGGTGCCTGTATGGGCGTTAACAATTGCCGTCGGCTGCAAAGCATGGGGATATTTCGCTTTATTGAGTCATTTGCCCACTTTCGTAAAACGTGAGTAGTAGAAAAATAATTGACAAATATCTTGTCAATAAAAGTGGAAGTTGTATATTTTTCTTGAAGACTATGTGGATTTCTCGACACAGAATATTCGATAGAGATGTAATATAATAAGACAATTAGGAATTAGATAGAAACATTGGATTTATTGTAAAAAATAGCAAGCTTAAATATATACATTACGGTTTTCTACATTTTTTCTTCACTTTGCTTTGTTTTTTGTTTCTGTGTGTCAATCGGCACATTTGTGACACAATTTTAATTTTTACTTTGCTGTACTTGAACACCATAATAATTTATTAGAATAAACACTACGATTTCTAAGTGAAAATGAATATTTTTTTTACAAATAGGTACATACTTCTCAGGTTTGATTTTGAGCCTTTCAACTTTAGGATAGAATAAAATTGATTTAGCTTTGAGGGCAATTGGGAGTTTGTGTTGTGTTGACTTCTTTATTAATAACACGTGCATTTGAAGCTGACGAAGATGTAGTAGAAGATTCAGTGCCGGATTAAGCCAGCGCGAGCCTGTAGCAAATTTGGACAAGGGGCCCTTGGTTTGCTCTTGAGTTTATGATATTAAACTCAGAAGAGAGTGACAACCCGGATCAGCTATGTAGGTGTGCGTGCAACAATGTCTTTTTTTAAATAGACTCCCTATATTTTATATTACTTTTACAAATCAAAGTGGTTGGCTTTTTTAAACTTTGGCTAATGTAATAGTTCAGATGTATATAATTTTGAATATTTTAAATATTTATTAGATACTTGAGAAAGGGCTAATGATCCAACTGAACTAGGATCACTTAGCTAATTGGAGTTAAGCCATGAGAACTTTGTCTACCTTTTTTACTCGCCAAGGGGTTACATCGTTGGTGTCACAATATATGATGCTACTAAAATACAAGTTCGTATATGAGTCCATAGCAAAAATAAAACCAGTATGTAGCATTCCCGGAATTGAATATTATTATTAGAAGTCGTTTACAGAGTAGAAGGCATTTTCCGGTAAATATGCCCTCAAATTATTGCAGAATACGGAATAGATGATATCGATTTGATTTCAATTGGCAAGTAGTTGTGCACTTCCGCGTTCCTAAGTGGATAGCCGTGCTGAATGGGAAATGCGTGCTTACTAATTGGGCAAACGGATTCAAAGATCAATAACTTTATTATATTCACTTTGTGGTAATGAGAAAACAATTTTTTAGTAATAAAACTATAACAAAGTAATGTTTCTGGATTTAATACTAGCAAATTTAAAGATAACACTTTCAATGTCAACTTCTCTACGTAAATCATGCTCTATATTCATCAAAGTAAAATGAATAAGTCGTTCTTGGCCTATTGTATTTCTTAACTAATTTTTTATGCATTTCAATGTTGAAAAAGAATGTTTACCACTACATTTAGTTATTATGATATACAAGTAAATTCTCAAATATTTTTTGTGTTTTAGAAACACGACTCTAAAGAATTATTTAATGAAAGTTTTTAAAATTGCAGTTCCAGATACTCTCTTTATTGCTGTCAATAATAGTAGCCACATCAGTTTTCAGCAGCTTCACAAACTGCACTAATTCGTCCCTTAAGCTGTTCTCCAATTCATCTGTGTAAATACTGACCATTATTGAGGACTTTTCCAAAATGTTTTTTATGTGGGGGATTTTAGCTGTCGAAATATTTCAAAAAAACTAGTAACTTCATGATAGGCTTTCATATATTTAGTTACATTAATACGTTATCAATATTGACAATAATCATCGTACTCCAAAACGTTTTCCAGATGCTCGATTTTCGACTGAGTCGTCGAGTGTAGTAGAGCTGCTGCTTATATTCTTTATCTTTGTCTCTTGCCTCAATAAAAAAGTAGACCGCATAGCTTGGACGTAGCTTAATAATCATTCATAAAGGGCGTATCCATACTAAGGTCCAATTTTTTTAACTGTCTGATCGAGTCAGGCGTTGGTGCGCGGGGCCCCAATTCGCAGGGACCTTAGCATTTGCTGCTTGTTTAATCCGGATGTGTTATTAGGCTTCTACCTTGTTATCACATTATCATAAATGTAGGGTTTTGTGGTGATAAATGTATCCGTTTAAATTTTATATTATTTGGTAGGTACTATTGTTTGAATACTACTAAGAAGTCCCTGCAGTAAGCCCTGCTGTTTAGCTATATGATGCTATCGTAATTTCAAATAGTTTTCTTCTATTATTAACTTTATTAGATTGTCGTTATGAGAAAACAATTTTTTAGTAATAAAACTATAACAAAGAAACGATACTACAAAAAACGCGATGCTGTTATATTGAACTTTTCGAATATAAAGATTACAATAATTATCACCACCATATATAATTACTCCCATCAATAGAATAAGAAATAAATTCAGAAATATTCTGGAGTTTGCTATCGTATTAATTTCCATTTATTATTTTTCAGATTGTTTAAATTACGACTTGAAGGATGCCGGATTTGTATCAGCTGCTCCTTATTTAGCGATGGTGATTTTGATACAGCTCGCCGGGCATTTATCTGATTTCATAGAAACCCGCAAATTATTGACTAGAACTCTTTCAAGAAAATTAATGATATCTTCGGGATTATTAACACAGTGTGTTTTCATGGTTTTGGTTGTACATTGGCTTTCCGTTTTTGGAAGCAACTTTTGTCTTATAATGTCTATTGGTTTAGGGGGATTTACTATGGCCGTAATAACGTAAGATTTCTATATTACCCATCTACATTAATAGCAACTATTAAGTTAATGTGTTGAATATGACTGACTTGGATCGAACGCATCCATTATAAATCGCATAGCAGTGATATAATGCAGAGGATCAGTTCTACCCCTTAATCGGCAACGTCCGGAAAAGACAGAGGAAAGAAGAAGATTAGACAGCAAAGAAAATACAATACTAAACATTTACTAAAGCTGTCTCATAGCACTTGTGAACAGCAAGTTTTTGATAAGTTTGATTATAATCTTGCAATCTACAGAGTTCATGTTATGCGTCGATAATATAACTATATATTTTTAAAACTGATTTCCATACGAGGAAAATAATTAAGATAAAAATTATATAGAGCACGTGGGCTCAAGGTTAAATTAAATACGACATGCCTGGATGATCACGCTAATGTTAATGATATTTCACTGGTAAATAATATATAATTTCCTAGTAGTTTAATTGGTTTTTATTTTAGGATTAACCCATTAGATTTAAGTCCAAATTATGGTAGTATTATTGGTGGTATGATCCACACATGTGGAACTATTTCTGCGATTTTAAGTCCAACTATTACTGGATATATTGTTACTGAACAAGTAAGTGTTTCGAATGAGTATTATCCTAGATAAATATTTGCCAATCCCATTATTTCATACAACTTCTTCTGCAAAAGCTTTATTAAATGTGGGACGCTCAGCAGCTACCTCTACCGATTATTTTTACTTTATTTCGCAAATATTTTCATTTTTTTTTCATGAGAGTCGTGCTAATCGTAGAGGGAGTATGTAGATGACGAGAATAACGTGGTGACATGAAAAAATTTTCTCATTCGACCCCTCGTTTCTGAGTTATGTGCCTTTAAAGTTGGTAAATCAGTAGTTATATTAAGTATATTTTATAAATTATACATTCGAACAATATGAATTTTTTATGGATGATTCGTATGTCTATGTAGTGTGCTTGATGGAGTAAATAAATCCACACTACCATCTGAAGACCAGGGGCAGATCAAGACAATGGTTAACAATCTGTAACTTTTACAGGTACAATTTAATGATGAATTTTTTTTAACAACAATGGAATATCGATAAAATTTATGGTTTAGAAGATTTAGAACATTTATTAATCGTTGCACATACCAAGGAAATCGTTCGTAATAAAGAGACATTCTGGAGAAAATCATCATAAATTGTAATTATTGATAGAAAAAATTGATAAGAGGTATTGAAACTTAATCAAACATTTCTAACTGAATTGCATACTGCCGAACATCGTATTACTTACATAACACAAAAATTGAACTGTAGAAAACATTAGTTGTCTAGCCTATTAAATAAAATCATAAAAACTATAATAAATGTTCGAAATAGGCACCTTGTACTTCTACACACTTCTTAAGTTTACGGAGGTCGTATGAAAAAATTTTTTCCACATTACAGCATTATTTTCACTTCATCTACACACTCCAGACTTTTTTGCATCAAGTTCCGGAATACCTGTAGATCTCAAAAGGCAAACCATTCTCTAATATACATTTGCCGTTTTCTTAATTTTACTCTATTCGCACCAGATCTCCTATTATCATAATTATAACCTTTCCATTGTTATTGTATAAAAATTCAATTCATAGATTAAAAATCTTGGGTATTCTCATTTTTGGTCTGTGAAGTGCATAACCAATTCTATCCGTTAATTCAAAATTCCGGAGCTTCACAACCCTAAATATCTAGTTTCCAAATTTGACTAATTTATTTAACAGCACCACATAGTCGTTTTTTGATATTATATGCTATTCGGTAAGACTAAAGAAACTCATTAAAACAAATAAGGAGTAAAAACAAATAAAATATTTATAAAAAATTAGTTCGATGAAAAATGTAATATTTAACAATAATTGTTTCCGTAGTGTCAAAGTTTTCCACAAGTTTTTATTTGCTTTTCAGACGGATGTAGAACAGTGGAGAATCGTTTTCTACCTAGGCGGTTTAATTTATTTTTTTGGAGCTGTGATGTTTATCGCTTTCGGTTCTGGTGATTTGCAGCCGTGGGATTCCAACGAAAACCAAAAAAAGGAAACAAGATTTAATCTAAACAAATCAGATAAATACATTCAGAAAAGTTTTGATTCGAATAATTTATGTATATAGCTTTATTGATAATAAAAAAAATTCTCTCTAATTTGTTTTATTATTAAAATGATGATACCTAATACGTTCCTAACGAAACTACTTACCTCACCAATTCACACTACGTTGTGAGCCTTGGCCTCTTCTTGCCTTCAGATTGGTCTGTTCTTAACCAACGTTCCTCATCATCTCACATTCATTACTTTTAAGTTTTCGTTAACTTGATCATTCCATTTAATACGAGATCTTCCTCTTTTTCTACTGGTGTATATTATGGCATCCATGATTTTCTTAGGTATCCAGTTTTCATCCATTCTTTGCATATGGCCAAACCAGTTCAACCTCTAGGATTAAATGAAGCGGACAATGTTTTAATTGCCTAGTGTTTCATCGATTTCTCTATTATTCCGAATTCTTTAGTCTGTTTCGTCCATTCTATTTTCTCCATATATTCTTTCTATTTTTTACTCAAATATTCTTAATCTATTTCTGATTGGTGTTTTCTTGTTATCACCCAGCATTCACTGCCATAAGTTACGATTGGTCTTATTAGAGTCCTGCAGATTTTCAGCTTTGTTCTTCTTGTTACTAGTTTGTTTTTCAAGCGTTTCAGATTCGTAAAATAAGCTCTATTAACACTTTGTATTTTTTCTTGTATGCCCATAATTTCTTCGAATCAAATTTAGTAAAAGATAAATTAATATGCGAAAAGTTACAACTATCAAAATTACAAACTGTTGTAGTTTTAAAGCTATTGGCTTTTGTTAGACTTAGCTTTCCCTGTACGCTTCTGTTAAAATTGTAGTCGATATTTCAGTGATACCTACCACATGAATGTATTCGTAGCTTTCTGTATTTCTAATTACACTGTGAATTCAGAAAAAACCTGAAAAAAGGACTACTTAGCAACAAACAATATGGATTCATGTAAATAGAAAATCAGTGTGAATGAATCTGGTGTCTTTTCATCAATCTAGTTGAATCTCATTTAAAATTGAAGAGTTAGATTATCAAATCTAAGCGTTCGTTGATTTCCAAACGATTTCTTTGCATTGACAGAACTGTTAACCACAATCGCCATTATCCATTAAGAAATGTATTAATTCAAGAGATACTTTTAGTAGGATCTGTCTGCTATACGTTCAAGTTGAGGCGCGATGCGAATTTTGTTGACAGAATTTGAGTTGATCAACTAAAACTGAACATGAGTTGAATCAGATTGAAAGATGGCGCCGAATGTAATAGTTAGTGAATGGGTAATAATATTTTATGTAACTAGAGAAAAAACGTAAAACGCGTCGATTTTGGGTGAGGCAATAGATTTTAGGAAGAAATCAGTTAGAAGCGTCAGAAGGCTTGTTAGAGGATAAAGAAGAATAGAAAAACCTGAGAAGGTCTGAAGAAAAATCTTATGATCTTCTGGGAAAAGTTCAGGGCCGTCTTAAAAAACAACATGCAGTAATGCGTCATGCACTTTACTTGTAGACTTCTTTTCCACGCTTACTTCTGTTCCTTTTTGTACATATTTCTGCCTTGATTTTATTCTTTATATCAGCTCTAGTAAGGCCTCTAATGTCCATTTATCTTAAAATACATTTTAATACATTTTCTCTGACATCTTTGTTTTTATATTTTTCTTCTCGCTGATTTCAAAGGCAATCATTATTGCGATAAAGTTTCAAAAATTTGTACATAACACTTTTGGACCAGTTGTCGCTCATTTTCTTTAAATTATTAAATAACCGCACGTAAAGCAATGGAAAACTAAAATTTTCAACCGAAGATAAACTCGATTGGAAGGTTCACACACTTCAAACAGGCTTCAACTTGTTAGCGATTTGCATGGCGATTCGATTTGTTGAACGATACAGTTTGACTGAATCAGTATTTTATTGATCAACTAGAAAGTTGATCAAATATGTTCAAAAACGTTCTCAAGACTTTTCAAATTCAACTTTTGTTGATCATATGTTAAATCAGGACACCCTGTATATATTCTTAATTTTGCATAATGATCAATAAAATTACGAATACAACCGACAACAATGCATAATTTAGTGGTTCCAAGGTTACTTTAGTTTTTATTAGACTATATTAACTTTTTTTTTTGATAAATAAGTACATAGTAGGTCATCAAATGCGTTAAAATGCTATGAATTATTTCTCATTGTTAATGAAAGGTGTTCATTGTAATTAAATAATCTACTATGTATTGAACTGGGCAAATAAAAAATATAATGATAAAAATTTACTATTTTCATAAAAAGTACCTCACATACTTAATAATATGTATCCAAATCGTAAACAAATTACCAAAACTGCATTTTGGAGAATTGTGAAGCTTTTTGAAGAAGTGAATTTTAGTGAAAATCGCCATAAAACTAGTCGATCAAAGATGAGTACTAGTGATGAAAACTCAAAGACGTTATGCAAAATTTTGTAGAAAATAAAATCGAAAAACTGCATTAAATGATGTTGGTAGTTACATTATAAGGAAGAATGAGTATAATCCTTATTAATTAACACTATCACAAAAATTAACAGATGAATATATGTTTTTTCTTCGTCTTTCTTTTATAATAGGTCTATTGCCTGTTCCTTTTTCAATATCTTTCCTCATCCTGTGTTCCGCCCGAGAATTTCCATCTTTGTGTCTAATGTACGAGCAAAGTATTATATGCCTGATTGTTTCTTTGTACATTCGTACCCTCATTTTTTTTTGTCTCAGCTGTTTGTTTCCTCAAACTACGGTATGAAGACAACCCGCGACTTTATTTGCTTTAGCTACTTGTCCTCTCACCTCGCCTTCGATGTCTTCATAACTCATCTTCATTTTTGGCACATATCATGGCGTCATCAACATAGCACAGGATTTTGATTTCTCAGTCATCCATCCTGTAACCTTTGCCTAGCCGCACCTTTTCTAAGATTTCATCCATTATTATGTTAAACAACATTATGTTACTAAACACGTCTCCTTGTCTAATACCGCTATTGACTGGTATGGGATTTGTTTAATTATAATCAATGAGAACTTGAACTTAATTGTCTGAGTATATATTTCCGATGTTCTGGATTATATTGTTACGTATTGTACAATAGGTGAATATAAATACTTTTAAATATAAATACATCTAAATCCTTGCTGCTCGTCTTCTAGTGTTGTAATCGAGCTAATTTTGTTGTAGGGAATTTCAATGTTTTATTTAGCAGATTTATCTCTTTCTTAAAACAGTATTTTGCGGGTAATATTGGTCACTTCCTGTGAGATGTTAACTATCGTACTTCAGTAGTTCATTATAGAATCCTTTCTTTTCGAGAAATTTTCTGTTTTTCAGGGTTTGGTCAACTTCTTGGATAGTGAACAAAATTCATCGTTTTTGGACACAGATCAGAAGTGCTTGTGACGTATTGACATATTAGCGCCGAACGGATGTGTTTACGTAGATAATACAAAATACAAAGGCTGCTACTTAAGTTTTGAAACATTGCAACTTTGATAAGAATATGTCAAATCTGGCATTGTCATCATTAAGTTTGACATTTTTAATGGTGAACGTGTTATCTTACGAGTGTTATTAGTCTTAGAACATTTTCGTGCGATGATTTTCTATAAATTTCGACTCGCTTCGACGTTTAGTGATGAAGCACCCTCTCGAGCGACCGTGTTTCGCGGGTTTTCCCAATTTAATCGTGGTTGCACTTCGCTACAAGATAAATTACGTGAAGGTTCTCCAAAATGGGACGTTGTGCCAGAAAACATCGAAGAGGTGCGTAAACTGATACTACAAGATCGTCATGTGACATACCTGGTCATAAACATTTGGTTATCAAAAATACTTGTTCTCTTGGATGCAGCATATTTTGATAATCGCTGGAAAAAACCTCGTATCGATTGGTGCGAAGAAATGCTTAAAAAATTCAATTGCCAAATTCAACAAAAAGTTGTTTCCACACGAAACACTTCAGAGCAAACACTCGCGTGTTTTTTCGGAATAACTGTTGCCATCGTTCCATTAAAACAACATAGGAAGAATCATTCTGAATGGGACACCAGCATTTGTTTGTCAAAAATATTCGAAAAAATCAGGAAAATCGCAGAAGACGAATCATTCTACATCACGACAATGCGAGCTCTCATAAATCGATGGGTAATGTTTGGCAATGATCTGTTTTTATCCCCGCAGATCAAAAATAAATTGCGAGGTCAACGTTTTTCTACACGTGAAGAAGAGTTAAAATAACTGTTTAGTAGGTACCTCAATCGGTATGGAAAAAATGCTTCGCCAATTGGTTTAAGTGCATGCAAAATTATATTGATCTCAATGGAGGATATTTTGAAAAACAATAAAGTTATATCTAATTATAAATTTTTGTTTTTATTTGTCTATCTCAAAGCTTACCTAAGGAGCAGCTCTCGTTATACATTGTTATTTATTGAATAATAATTATTTTTTTAATTTGATACTTTTATCTTACGGTTTCTATGGATTATCAACATCAACTATCAACTATTTTCTCTTTCGTAATTTTTGTTTCCTTTGTTTTTGTTCATAGTTTTTATGAGAACATGTCAAGTCAAACGCAATAACTGCCCGAAACACACTCGCAAGTCTTAACGTTTGGGGCTTCTGAACTTTTACCAAACTTCTGCAAGCGTGTAAACTTAGAAAAGAATAAATACAATTTATTTAGGGTGCATTCCTCAATCACGTTCACAACTACAATCTTTCCCGTTTCACTTAGTCCTGAGCGTTATAAAGGAAAGTGTAATGGCTTACGAGGCATTTTGAACGTTGAGATAAATATTATCGAATGGAAAAATAGAAAAAATAAAGCAAAAGCTTGAAGAGGTTATGTCAAAATATGTAAGTTATTGAATTTTTTAGTGGGGTGTTAAATTAATACACATTAAAGTGAAATCAGTATATCTTCTACACATCAAATGATGAGATATATTCTTATGGTTGTAATCTGCGTAGCTTGAGTGCTTGAGCCGCGACCACAAGGTCCGTAGTCGTATGTGGAAAGCCCAAAAGAGCATTTGAATGCTAAGTGGAATGTATCGTTAGTGTATTGAATGTTAGAACTCGAATAATAGGGATGGATTTTAATATTTTAATATTCACAAAATCAGTATTCATTTAATTTAGAAACCAAGGAGGTATGAGCATCTATCAGTCACACAACTAAATAAAACATTTTCGGTAAATTTGCACTCAATAACGCGACATCTTTCTACTTTGAAAATGTAGATTCGGTCTGTATAGTAACATAATATTTTTTACGTAAGAGTTAATAATGACGTTTAATACTAGAACTGCCAATATCTACAATAAACTAAATGCTAGTTAATTTTAATACGATCTATTGTTAAGAGAATTGAATTACAACTTTAATTATGAAACGACTGCATGCGATGCTTGTGATTTTTAGTTTTGCGTAAATTGTATAAAACTGATATATTACGATAAATTCGTTGTTTTATTTATCGAAATGGAAATGAAAAAAAGTAGTAATTCTTATGACGTAGAAGTTTCAAAAGATAATAGGTGAGTAACTGATATTCACGAAACTTTTTTGATACTTTGCATTATATGTTAGATCTAGGTTAATCCAGTTTATAAAGAAAACGTATCCTGAAGGAAATTTTGTGCTTTGGCCAAAAATGGCAACTGCTTGTTATGTAAAGGACGTTGTGGGAGCTTTTACAGACTTGAATATTCTATAGAAATATTCCTAATGTGCGTTAACTGATGCCAATGGAACATTTTTGACAACATTTTTGGAGTTTTCGGAAAAATAAGTTTTTTCTACCCTGTATTTACTAAGTTGTTTTTCATTTCAATAGTAATTAACGACAGAGACTTTATGTATAGGATACCACCTCAAGATTTTGTTTCTAGTCCCACATCTGAATAGCTTGGGAAGGAAAGTTATTTACAGATATTCATATATTTTTTCACTAATCAGATCCTTGTTTTTTGAAAATTTTATGTTTTTTTATTTTTGAACAATTGGGGGCCGGTTACATATCATATCCCGTGGCTACTAAATTGTATATTATTTTATAATCTTTTTCAAGATTTAATGTTTAGAAAATAAACATAAACATAATATTATAATTCTTACGTTTAGACACCAGTTTTGCACTTTTCCCATGTAAATTTTATCGCACACATTCAATTCCTATAGATTCAGCAATCGCACAAATACCTAGCCGACAGTGAGGTGGAACAAGATTTTTTCGATAATTTCTTCCGATTTTGACATGGAAGAGCGACTCGATGGAGAGTCATCATATTCTCGGCCATCTTAAAAACACTTAAACTACTCAAAAACACGTAGGTGCGACATTGATCGCCATACATTTTTTTCAATAAATTATAGGTTCTAGTTGCAGTTTCATGTGAAATTTCTCAACAATCCGTTGATCTATTGTTACGTCGATTAGTTTTAAGGCAAAACAAAAACAGCCTCTATAGAAATGAAGGCCACGACTACACTGATTTGTCCACAGATACTGTAGGAATCGCATTGAAAAGAATAGGCTTCGGGCTAAGCAGTTGACAGTCGTTAATCTTTGGTGCATGCGTACTTTGTATGTTGCAGCGCGTTATTTCATCAGTTTTGAGGTCTGAATTTCTTGGTACTTTGTACAGTCGTTTAAGTAAAAATATATTAAGTATATAACCTTCAACGAATTGAAAAGTATTCTGATTAAAATCTCAAGAATGATGAGCCTGGACTTTTTTTGTCACGTTATAACCTACATGACTACAAAAACGTTCATACTTCTCCATCAGTTCATTGGGTATTAAAAATGAAAATATTGTAAGAAATTATTTTCAATCATTATAAATAAAATCACAAATTTTTTCTAACGGCTAAAACATGTTTAAGTTTTCAAAAAAATTTCTCGTCCACTCAATCTTGTTAAAATGTAATTAACTTCTTGTAAAACTTGACATGCTACAAGACAACTTGCAAGAAATTGCACGCAATTTTTTTCAAAACTCAGAATATTTCATTGCACTTTGTTTGACAATACGACTCTTAACACTACCACCACTAACAAAAATTCCATAAGTAAATTAAACAAATTCCTAACATCAAATTTTATTTCATGTTTTTTTGTGACCGGCTTAAAAATGAAAATAATCAAAGTGGTCGTTGAGGTTGGAGCCTGATAACAGGTTGGTTGTTTTGCGAAAAGCACGCAATAAAATAGCATCCAATCGATAATAATGTTGCAAGTGCTAGATTTTGTATGAATCAATCAGTTGAACTTGATCTGCGCATGCTTTTGATCAAGAAAAAATTGCGTCTTGCATTGCATTGCACCTTTTACTGCATCATGTCAAGCGGCCTTAACAGCCTAATTCCAGTTAAGAATTAGTCTCAATAGATTAATGAATCATTTTATTGCATATACAATTAGCTTCCTGTGTTTTCTATGCAGATCATCATGGATGTTTTGGAAAACGAAACGATATTTGGTAGCTTGTTTATCGTTTTTTGGGTTTTTCAATGTTTATGCCTTAAGAGTAAATTTAAGTGTAGCCATTGTTGATATGACACAAGCTAAAAATGTAACTTTAGAAGATGGCAGAAATATTTTAGTAAGTATATTTTGATTTTTTCAATGATGTTAGTCAAAATACACATTAGTCTCAATTCGTATTTTATCATGTTTATACTTATATGGAGCTCCAAAATTTAGAATAGTTACATGGGCTATTTTTAATTCAGTGTGGGAAAGGACACTTTTTACATTGCAAAATATCAATCTTGACATGGCGCAAAGCAAGTAGCAAACAAAAGCTGATTTAATACAGCACCATCGACGTTGCTAAATGGAAAAATACAGAGTTTTTGCAATAGTTAATTAATGTATACTCGTGGTATAGAAAAAGTCAAAAATTTGAGGTATTTGTAAAAAAAATAAATCTTTTTTTACATACAATTCCAAGGCGTTGGTAAATGCTATTATTGGAGACTGCTTTTGATTTCGATGTTGGTCGATCAGACTCCCCAATGACAGTGACACACTGGGATTACCATTGTTTCTATTTGGGCTGATATATTTATTGAATCCTTCACTATCCCAGTTTGAAGAGAATGTCTAATAAGAATCGTGGGGCGAGATGCCGCGAAAATTCCACGTACGCTTTTCTTTGCTCCACAGTGTTCATAATTGAGTTCTCAGTATAGTTTGCACGCTTAACGAAATTAGCTTGTTGGTTTTAATTCAAACAAAGGTATTTCTATGATCACTGATCTTGACGGTAATTTTCACGCAATTGACTAATGCGCAATCTGTCATGTATCCACTGCTTTTGCGCGTTCGTAGGCTTTTTGACGCAGGCCAAAAACCGGCAAAAAGTGGTTAACAAAGCGTGAATGTGAATAGCCGTCAAATCATTGTGATTTCTTGTTCCTCTGTATACCCCTAAGTGCTGGTATTTACATTAGGAGAGCTATTCAACCTATTTCATTTAGTGCCCTAGATATTTCAGAATCAATTTTTCACCTTATCCTTATAAATCAATTTACTAAACTAAATTGAACATTGCAAACCTCCCAATGATTAAAACACCTCTTGGATTCACAAAATCTGTTTACTATATTCACTGTTTTAGAAACAAGAGTTTGATTGGGACTCTAAATTACAAGGATATATTTTAAGTTCATTTTTTTATGGATATATAACGACTCAAATAATTGGAGGATATATCGCAGCGAGATTTGGTGGAAAGCGTATATTTGTTCTAGGCATCGGAACAACTGCCCTTCTAACCATATTCACACCGATCATTGCTAAGACAAATGTTTATTTTTTAATTGGTGTCAGAATTATAGAAGGTATTTTTGAGGTGAGTATTTTTTGTATTAATTTAGCAGGAGTTGTTTATCTCGGAACGTGTGTTTGTCTCTCTTTAGACACATGTCATCAGTGGTATTAATGTTGCTAAATTCGAACCATGAAAAGTAATATATGTATTAAAAATAATTTTAAATATTATCGTAATTGAAAAATCTCAGTCTCGTTTGCTAAATAATATTACATGTATTTCTATCACTATATTTAAAGATTGATATTTATTTTTTTTTCTTTATTTATAGAACTAATCATATTCAGTTCACCGAATGTGTTATATAAATGTATGGAGACAAAAAATTCGTACCAATTGTTTGTTTTAATTCAATTACTTGCACTTTACCGCGGACATCATCTCTTCATTGTTGACAAATCTTTGACCACAGAGCCATGTTTTTCAAGTCTGGGAATACAAAATAATCCGAAGGGGCTAAATCCGGTGAATAGGGTGGATAAGATAGCAATTCAAACTTTATTTCATTGATTTTGGCCATTGCAATAACGAATGTGTAAGCTGGAGCATTGCCTTGATGGAACAACACTCTCTTCTTAGCCAAATGCAGCCGTTTTTGCTTAAACATTGCAATAAGTTTGTATGATACTCGCCGTTGATAGTTTTTCCTTTTTCAAGATAGTCAATGAAAAATATCCTACGTGCATATCAAAACACCGACGCCATGAACTTGCCTGCAGATGGAACGGTGTTTGCCTTCTCTGGAGCAGGTTCTCTCAGTCCATTGTTTTGATTTTAAAGTGATGGATCCACGTTTTACATATGGTTATGAAACGGCGCAAAAATTCGACTTTATTTCTGTGAAACATTGCCAAACACTCTATGGAGAAAGATGTGAGCAAACGCGGTATCCATCATGCGCACAGTTTCCTCATGTCCAATTTTTCAGTTAAATGTGATTTTACTTTCTAATAATTCAAGCAACTACTGCCATTTCTAGGTTAGGCCAGATACTTGTATACGAAACATAAACCGGAATTTAATTTTGATTGATGTATGAATGATTTGTGGTGGAGTTACAGGCCAGACCATTTTCTAAAAATGTGAAGGCTTATATCATATATTTTGGTGTTATATTCGGAAATCAAGACAAACAATGAGCTCTCTATATGTGTTGTCAGATGAATCGTGTCATTGGGTCAGTGGATGATAAATAAGAGAAGAAGTATACCTTTTGCTGCTCCAATGGTACGTGGAAAACTCACTAACCAATTTGATTATTACTGTTTTGTATGACAAATTTTGAAGGTTATTCCAAAAACGGAGAGCGTGAGATCGAATTTTCAAACTTTCAATGTGTAATAAGACCTTTTCCTCATAATGCAGACTAATAAATAGGGCGAACGATGTGTATACCCACGACAAATAAAGCAATCAGTAAAGTGACGTCAAGTTAAGGAAGGGTAAATTTATTAGCAACAAATTAGAAAGTTAATAGACGATATTGGTTTTGTAGGATAGCTTATCAAAAAAGATAGAGCTTGGATATCAGTCATTAGTGTTGTTTGTGAAAATTGGGGCAACAATATAGAAAGAAAATAAATCGTTTAGTTGTCGAATTTTATTAGAAATCCATTTTATTCATGCCCTTTTATTATTTTTGTACTGGGAATGCTGTCAGCGACGACTGATGTGAAAAGCTCTAACAATATATCATAACAATGGAAATTCAGTACCAAGGGCGATGGGATCCGGTTATGATGGTTGATAACTACTGGGTTTTTAAGAGGAAAGATATGACCCACAAAAAATTTGTTACTAATTAACATTTTCAATGTCTATGTCATCGTAAAAACATAAGCGATACATAAGGTTGAAAAATCATTTTTCTACGACCGTGCGTTTTAACCCACTTTCCCGCACGCATTTCAGTTTTGAAAGTGTCACTTTCCCGCACTAGTGAAGGAGAAACAAATATCAAAACTGGTTTGATATCAGTTGCTATGACAACCCAAACGTGTAATTGTTACTAAAACGTCAAAGTTGTTCAAAACGTCTTGGAAGTGACCGAATAAGAACAATCTTCTTTTAAATTAAACCACATTAAACCGAATCCGATACAATAATATTAATGGATTCATCCGACGAATAACTTCCCGAAGTCGTTTTGAAGGCTGCAAATGAAGCTAATTCCGAGCTGTTACCTGCCAAATCCAGACTAAAGTATGAGAAGCAATACGACCATTTTGTTACATGGTGTAAGGAGAAAGGGGCCAAAACTTATAAGGAAGAGGTATTTCTGGCGTATTTTTCAGACCTAAGTAAGGTTTTGAAATCTAATACATTATGGTCCCGCTATTCGATGGTAAAAAGTGTCTCTGTACTACAAATGACTTAAAACCGTTGCCGTCACCGTCATCGTCATCTTTATGCGACCTGCAACCGATGTAATCTTCACCGACGTCATCTACCTTCCAGTTAAAACCAAATAACTCCACTGGGCCGGCAATTCTTACTAGTCTACAGAATACAACAAATTGTGTTTTCAATATTAATATTTATAATAATTAATGGTTTTTAGTTAAAATTTTGTATATTAATATATTTGTTGGAATAAAATAATTTTTGAAAAATGGGTTGGTATACTTTTATGTATATACGGTCGTAGAAAAAATA
Source organism: Diorhabda carinulata (assembly GCF_026250575.1). Lineage (NCBI taxonomy): Eukaryota > Metazoa > Arthropoda > Insecta > Coleoptera > Chrysomelidae > Diorhabda > Diorhabda carinulata. The sequence continues at coordinate 19,786,862 of NC_079472.1, forward strand.
ATGTTCCTAACTCATGCGCAAAGTGTCTTTCCCGCACTTGACCGCTTGCCCGAACTCCGCTCCGCGTCGTTCGGGACAACTGCAGTCGCGTGCGGGAAAGTATCACTTTGCGCACTTGTTAGGAAAATAACTATAATGTATCTCAAAATCATTAATTTTGTTATAAACATTGGCTTCATATTTTCCTATAATGTTATTTGAACAATTCTATTATTCAAACCAACTACTGGATATCCATCAAATTTGAGTTTCTTAACCTAACATTTTTTCATTTAAGTATGTTGTGTGTAAGTTCTATTTTCACTACTATGATATTTATTTTTCATTTTTTGTTATTAGTTTTAATTTTCGTAAATAATTTCTTCTATCTATTTCTACTGAGCTCAACATTTCAGGGTGTTACAGTTCCAGCAATTCAAGCAGTTTGGGCAGTTTGGGCTCCACCTTTAGAAAGAAGTCGTTTGGTAACGTTTTCATATTCTGGAACTTTTGTTGGCACCGTTTTTGCGATGCCGGTCTGTTCTCTATTGGCGTCATTATTAGGATGGGAGAGCATTTTCTACTTTTTCGGTAAGAAAATCAGTCATTACATACATCGATTCTAACTCAACTTCCTGTAATTTGAAACTGAGATTACGCTAGAAAAACAATGATCAATCTTTCGAATGATCAAAAATTACTATGGAATATCCATCATTATCACCGTATTTTGATAAATTAACTGTGGGTTCTGGAAATTTTGCAATGTATCAATTTTAAGTTGTTCAATATATCTTCTTTATGGTTATTATTGAATTTCAATGAAATTGTTTCTTATAATATATTAATTTCTTTATCAAACTTGTCAAATAATTCTACTTGTTCTACGACGTCTTCAAATTTTAATTTTGAAAAATCACTAATTGAAAACTGTATGTTTTTGTAGTCATATTATGTCCAGTCCTGTCCTTAAACAGTCATTGAATTTTGTGCCCATTTCGAGAGGGGTACTTCTGATTGGCCATGTCTAGTTATGTTAGCAATATTTTTTAATTTTACAAATCTCCCTCATTTTTATTTCCATATATTATTAGATTAAAAGATAAAGGCATTCTTTGTAAAAATGTTCTCCTGTCATCTCTTTCCGTAGACTTATCTTTCACATATTCCAGAGATTCAAATCTATTTCCTACTATTGCCAACCACGATTCGCCATAATTTTTAATTAGCTTCGGTTATTTTTGGCATTAGCAACTATCAGTGCAAATATAATTGTGAACATCATTGCTTACAAGTTTCAAATTGTGTATATACACATGTCGTGGAAAGGTGGCTTTGATGAAAATCATCTAAAATTCCTCGATATTCTTTAAACACAAAAGTCACTCAAAACGTGATAAACACTCAATGCTCGCTGTTATCCTTTGAACACTCAATATATTTCCGGCGTACACCAACTTCTAATGAAAATGTAAGCTACGGCTGTAATGATTTGATTACAATAATGTTTAGCGAAAATAGCTGTCGTAGGCGTTTGTTGCTTAGGTTTATGACTACCTCATATATAAGAAATTATAGGTGAATATTCAGAAGCGATTGAGTAGTGATCTTGATAATTAGTAAATCAAGTTGCAATTACTCGAATCAAATTTTTTTCTAACTAAGTTTAATGTTTTAGGCACAATCGGTCTAATTTGGTGCATATTTTGGTTATTGATTGTGTCCAATTCACCTGCTGAAGATTCTTCAATTAACGCAAAGGAATTGGAGTATATACAAAGTTCTATTTCTGACGGGAAGATCGATGATTATGACGATAAAATACCTTGGATCCAGATGTTAACTTGCAGGCCCTTCTGGGCCATTGCTGTGGCAAATATTAGCGAAACTTGGGGATTTTATACGTTACTCACGTATCTTCCTAAAATTATGAAAAGTAGGTGTTGATAACTCGTTTTGATAATAAGAAGAAATCTTCTTCTTTTTTTCTACTACTGTTTCTATTGAACATTTTCTTTCCGGTTAAGGATTTATAAATATTTTGAGATTCTTGCTCAAGACTTGTCAAAGTACTGTTTCGAGTTTTATCTCGAAAACGAGATAAGACCAAGACCTAGAATGGAACTCAAACTTTAAAAAATATTCTGTTTTAGATGTTTTAGGTTTTGATTTGAATGCCGCTGGTTTTATATCGGCTTTACCCTATTTGGCAATGGCGGTGATATTACAAGCGGCAGGACAAATAGCAGATCATTTGCTGGTTAAAAAACTTTTAACAGTCACGCAGGTCAGAAAGCTGCTAACTTGTTTGGGATTCTTAGCACAAACATTATTCATTTTAATAGCAGCGTTTTGGATGACACGAATTGGTACAACTTTTTGTTTAGTAATGGCTGTTGGACTGGGAGGATGTGCTTTCGCTGGATTTGGGTATGTCGGTGGTCGAGTACGAGTATAATAAAACTTATAGAATCCACGCCTATTGATAAAGTTTTCATATTATTAAAAAAAAAAAGAATCGGAACTAATAGCTACAAAAGGTTTTATTGTATTAATGGCTGCATTTCTAGGCAATTATGACTATTCTAGGTTTTCCTTCTTACCGAGTTTTGTTAAAGAGATACAAGGAAATGTACCAACGTGCGCGAATCAAGTTGATTGACGACGAGCAACAACTGCGAACAAGTTCACCAAACAGTCTTGAACGACCGTCGAATTAAGTTAGAAAGATTGAAGAGACTATTGGCATATCAAATAAACGAATTCACTATAAAATAACTGAAGAAATATGCATGCATTAGGTACCGTCTTTGTTGAATTTCGACCAAAAGCGCCTTAGAATAAGCATATCCCAAGCATTGACGTGGTTTCAGCAAATAAGTCGGATTTTTGACGTCGATATAGAACTGTAGATAGAACCTGGATTCACGACTACAATCTTGAACCAAGAAAACAGTCAACATAAAGAATTGCAAAGGGCTAAACTGCTTCAAAAAGGATAAATCCTGTTTCATCGTTAAGAAGAGTGGTAGCAATCGTTGCTTGGCATAGTTCAGGGATTATTTCCATCAACTGTCTTCAAAAATGTGAAACAATATTAGGTCTTACGCACCATTCCAAAAAAAAGGGACCGAATTCTAAGAAAGAGAAAGTGTTTTTCCATCAGGACAATATCTTCACCCACCTCGGTGATTGCTATGGTTGAAATACATGATATGCTTTTCGAATTGGTCGTCCACCCCACGTATATACCATATCTGGCTCCCAGCGACACTGTTCCCTAACCTTAAAGTTTTACTTGCAAGAGAGTTAAAAATCTTCAGTCACTACTGTACTAAGTGTATAAAATTAAAAGGACACTATGTTGAAAAATAAAAATGATTGTAAAAAAAACTTGAGCTGGAAACTTTCCAGGCAAACCTAATAACATTAGGCTAATTCTAAAACTTAAGATCAGATTTTAGTTTATTTTATTCAAGATATAACCAAATGAATTAGTGTAGGTCGTCATTAAATAGAGTATACTATTTTCAACTAGGAAATCAGGGCTAGAAGTTGGATTTTGTTATAAGGTGTATTTTCTTTAATAACAGTAGCACAGTTATTTAAATGTCACTCACTTGATTTTTTAGTGTAAACTCTTTGGATATAGCACCGAAATATGCTAGTATCATAATTGGTATAAGTAACACGTTTGGAACTATTCCAGGTATAGTCAGTCCAATCTTAACAGGATACCTAGTCACGCATCAGGTAAGTTTGTTATTATGCATAGAAAGAAAAGTTTAGATTAAGAGACAAATAGAAAATTCAGAGTAACTGACATTATAGACAGTTTAGGTGGCGCTTGTGGTAATATACGAGATATATCCAAAATTAAAGCTTCGTTTATATTTCTATCAGCGACGTTTACAGTTCCGAGCACCAGTAGCAGTTACTCTAACTCAAGAAGAAGAAACGTTCCTTGTAGTATTTCTTTATCATGTCAGCCTCAATTGAAAGTATCGCCGCTTGTGAAATCCTGTGATTCGTTTTCTAAATGCAAAAAAATTTAACCAAGTGAAAAAACGCTATGAGTGATTCAATAATTAGAAGATGGGTCATACAGTTCAACGGATGTGATAAAGAGCACGATAAAGAACTGATGCACTGGTCCACGCAATCATAGAGAAGCTTAAGTAAAACCGTAAATTTATAATTAGTGCTTTTGCTATGGAATTTCTGCAAATCCCACGATCACTAATTCGTGAGTTTGTAACTGAAAAACTGAGTACTCACATTGAGGACCCAAAATTCTTACTTAATTAACAACATAAAAAACGACGGATGGACAGTGCAATGATAATTTTCTTGCTCGAATAGTCACAGGGGCTCGAACTTCAGTATCTTGTGATACCCCAGAAACTAAACGGCAATTAACGGAATAAAAGTCCACTTCGTTCCAATCAAAATTGTATGAAACAACCTTTTATGAAGTTTATGACAAAATTTAAAAAACTATGAAAAAAAAAGTTTAAAGTTTTTTTATATAATCAAACGAAACTTGTTTTTTGGATATAACTCGTATAATACAAATAAATTATGATAGGGTAAAATATTAAGGAGGCTTAAAAACAAATAAAGGATACTATCGCTATACCTGAAAAAAGTGGATGAGAACAGATTCTGATAGATTGGAAGCATTGATGAGAGAAGTCACTAAATAACTCAATTGTTCATGAATAAGTCAAAAGCAGAATCAATGTTTTCAAGGATATTGAATTGGTATAGAGTGAAAAAGATTTGGAATATCGGCACGAAAACGTTTGAACCCAACTATGAGAGTTAGTTAATAAATAAAAGCTTTAATTGTTATTTTAAAAAACATATAAATGTAAGTTTCAGCAATAACTCGTCAAATATTGCTTCTATTCTCTGGGTAATTAACTGTGAAAAGGTCCCCTGTATCTGTTATCAATCAAGATATTAAGGAGTCATATTATACAATTATGTAATTGCTAGGTTTAAACTGGACATTTCTCAAAATTATCATGAATTATTACATCACACAATAATGGCACTGCTATCGTCAAATCCATACGACTTTTATGAAGTACCAACTTTTAAAAGACTGTGTAAAATTTCATGACATTACGATTAGTCAGAGAAAAGTGACAGCCATTTAAGTGCAGCTACTTTTGTTATTTGTAAAATAATTTCGTTTGTTAATTTATCATTGCTTTTTGATGAAAAAAAAAAAATAGTGTACAAGCTCTGCAATGGTTTCAAAAGTATTATCCGGCCTCTACTCCATCGAAAAGAACACTTTGTTATTGGTTTGCTGAATTTAAACGGGGTCGTTCAGACACCGATGATAGTGAACGTTCTGGTCGTCCAATTGATGTGGTTACTCCAGAACATATAAAAAAGATCCATAAATTGGTTATCTCTAATGGTAAATTGAAATTGTGTGAAATACTTGAGGCTGTGAAGATATCAAAAGGCAGTGTGTTTACAATTATCCATGAACATTTGACCATGAGAAAGCTTTTTCACAGTGTGTGCCGCCTTTACACACAGTCGATCAAAAACGACAACGTTTTTAGCCATATGTACACCTAATAAATCAGATTTTTTTGCATCGATATGTGACAATGGATGAAAAATGGATCTATCACTACACTCCAGAATCAAAACAATCATTCACCAAAGAATGCACCGATTCACAAATCGATTGCATCGAAGGTTAAATTGAACGAATTACACTTCAAACTACTTCCTCATCCAGCGTAGAGTCTATATCTGACCCCCAGTGACTAAAGGCTATTCGCTGATTTCAAAAAAGTGTTCATCAGTAAGAATTTTAGCTCAAATTAACAAACAATTGCTGAGACTGAAGGTTATTTTGAGACAAAATACAAATCCTTCTACAAGCACGGCATCGAGAAGTTAGAGAAGCGTTGGAATGATTGTATTGCTCTTGAAGGATGATGAATAAAATCGATTTTTGCCAAAAAAATGTGTTTTTTTTAATGTTAGATATACTATATATTAGTTGTATTCTTGCCTGAAGAAGCAAAAAAAAACAGCAAAAGGAAAAAAATTACAAAGGATTCTGCCATTTACAACGGCGTCTCGTTGTTTAACTAGTATTATAATAGAAAATAAGACATTACAGGTTATCAAATAGAATACTAATTTTCTTTCTATTGCAATTAAAGTAGGTAAACGATTACATTTGCCTGATTTTACATTCATTGTCCTCCAAACCATGTCTAAAGGATGAAACATACAATAAGGAGATAATTTTAAAGAGGTCTTTTTTTTTCAGTAATATGTATGTTCTCAATTTTTAATAAATGTTAATATCGCATCTCTCAAGTGTAATAAATTTTGTTTAATATTCAGGAATGATAAGATAATTGAACTTGGTGGTAATCAGGATTGAGAAATATTTTTAAACAATAAAAGCGATGCTTTCGATACAAAACCATGTCTACTGCCATCTTTGAAAATAATTATTCGTTTCCTTTTTGGATAAGAAGTATTGAGACATTATTTCAGGAATAATCATTCAATCATTCAACTACGTCATGTCTATAAAACCAGGTTTCATTCAAACAAACTATATTTCTATGTCTTAATACTTTTAAATATTTTTGCCGAAGTTGGAAAATACGACAAGATTTTTATATTTGAAACCACACTCTATCAAAACCGAAGTGTCTTCTAACATTTATGGTCATATGGACGTACGTAGTTTGTTCTGAGTCATGTCATCGAAAAAACAAAATTAAATAATGTACATCTATCAAATATGTAATATGTAATAGAGTGCTGTGAACTACGAATGTGGTAGATATTTTATTCAAGGCAAATAATGAAGTGATTTTTTTGAGATAATTAGACAGTTTTATTAATTTGAACGCAATGTTCTTTAGAGTCACTTCCTTTGGTCTTGGAAATAGGCTACTTCGAAACTCACTCGATTATATAAGTTTTATAGTCGGAGCTCTCCAATAATTTTGACAGTCTTTCAAGTAACAATATATAAATAGTACATTCCACTAAACACTCACGATAATCCCGTTTTTTTTTCAACTATGTCCAGAGCGTGAAATTAAATGGAATGCATAATGGCGCATTCTGAGAATTGGAGTAAATAAAATCAAATAGCAAAACAGGCAACGAAGGAAATGCTTTAAGAGGTTATATTACATCAAATGATAAGATAGATTTTCATAGTTGCAGTCTTTGAGTTTAGAAAATTCCGCTATTTCTCTCAACGCTCATATCGACTCACCTCTTGACATGGGTCGTCATGACGTTATTAGTGACGTTATCGCCGGGACCATAATGATCGTAGTCGCCTTGCGGAAAGCTCAAAAGAGTATTTTAGACGCTTTGAACGCTAGGTGGAAAGCACTAAAAGTGTACAACAGCAAAAAAATGACCCTTATGATTCTAATTGATAATTTTGAAATGTTTAAGGGTGCTACTATTTTCATGAATTACATTTTGATCTCATTTAATTGTTCCTCATTAATTTTTTAGGAAGATATCAATGAATGGAGAGTAATATTTTATATATCATCATCCATATATCTTTTTGGGGCTATATTTTTTGCATTTAATGCTTCTTCCGTGCTTCAGCCGTGGGCTCAAAGTAAAAAGAAGGAAAAAGAGCTGAATAGACAAAATATTTCCTCGGAAATTCACGACAATGCGTCTTATCAGAAGGATCTAACCTGAAAGCTTTATATGATATCAACAAATAATAGAATAAACTTTTATAAACGACTATCGTTATTTTTTTTCCTCTTCCTTCCTTCACACATATATCAGATAGTTAACGTGTGAGTTCTTAGCCTAACATAGAAAGAAGTGTTATTAATAAAAAAAATCCACTAATTTTTCAGAACTTCCAGCTAAAGCTATAATTATATGATGCATCTTCAGAGTCAAAATGTTCATACATCGCTTGTTTTATTTCATTTTTGTTAATTTCACCCCTTAACATTACCTTCAGCTTTACGAACCAAAAAAATAGTCGAACGGAGCCATATCAGGGATCTATGATGGGTGTTGAATCTCCGTGAAGTGATATTCATGTACAGTAACCTTGGAAATCGGAGCAGTGTGGACTGAAGCATTGTCGGCGAATAAGTTCTCTCATATTATGTCCTAACAGATTGAGAAATTTAGGAGTTGATAAAGAAGCAAATGAGGATTTTTAGTGAAATGAATTACAATTTTAATACGTTCTATAACTGCTGCTGCACTATTCACACAGCTTCACAGCTTCGTCCTAACTAAATATTTTTTTGTGAAATTTTGGTGACGGTATATCGAACGTAGATATTTTTCATATACTAATCAATAAAACCAATTATTTATTGTGATTATGAGAAAGTGCATGGAGTTAGATGTTTGTAAATTTATCTGAACAATAGGCTTGTTTCCACTAAGAATAAATCGGATGGCTTTGAGTTTTTAATTATTAACCATGATAATTAGTAAATTATAAAACAACTTTATACAAAAATTATAAAATATTGAAAAAATTTTTGGAAAATAAAATCGACAAAATGAGACATCAAACGCCAATCAGAAAAGCGTCACGTCTCACCTCGCGAAACACTATGTTGTAGCTGCCATTTTCGTATAAAGTGACCAGGCTATTTCGAGTTTTCAGCAATTATTATTAAATTAATAAAGTTCGTTTTTAGTTTAATCTTGAAAGACAGGTATAATTTGAGATAGAATCAGGATTTAACTAAACAAACTGCAATAATTTGCCCAAAATTGACGCCTATTTTTGTTCATCCGCAATGTTAAAACTTATATGTAAGTATTATGTGAAGAACAAACAAAGTCTTATTTAATTAACAATTACCAGTCAGAGAGTCACATTTACCCACTGTGGAATAAAAATACTTAACTGATTTTGAGGTTAGCGAATACAAAGTTTCAATAAATTTAACTTTATTAAGTCATAACATTTTATATATTATGTGTGGTATATTATGGTAGATTTTGTACATTTATAAATAGATACATCAAGTTTTGTATGATACTCACATTAAAATGATCTTCACAGAAATAATTTGTGGAATAAGTTAATAAAATAAGAGTTTCTTGACCCCTTCCAATTTTAACCACTTTCTTCGTATATATTTATAGTGAATAATTTGTCTGGCGTTTTTATCTTTGTACTTTCACATTAGGGCACTATACAGTATTTATAATAAGAAGAATTCATTATTTATTAAAAAACACGTGTAACGTTATTTAAGACGCCATGACAGTCTTGGCGTTTTTCGCGGTCAATTTCAAATTCATTTCTAAAAACTTGAAAATGCTAACGTAAAAAACCCACTTTTCTTAAAAAAATATATTTGTGGGGTGAAATAGATGCTAAGCTATAGTTTTAAACTAATTTCCAAGTTTTGTCAACTAGCCTATTGATACCAATAGATTATTAAATTCATACAAATTCATTTTGACGATTCGAAAACATATAATAATGTATCAATTGAGGTGCATTCTACAAAAAATTGTTGTCTAACTCCTCATAATGGACCCATAACGGTTTCTAATATCAGAATTAACGTTATTCTAGTATTTAATTGATTCACGATAATCCTTTACGGTAATATGCAAATCAAACATTGTTTTGTTTTTTTTTTTGAAAATTAATGCCAATAGGTCACCAATTTTGTACAGAGTAATCTCGATAGTTTTTTTTTATATATAAGTCAAGAAAACTTGTACCAATTTCATCAAAAAATCCCGCCGTGCCAGAAGTTTCTTTTTAATCCCAAGTTTTAGATAGCTACAACATTGATAATGCCACGAGAAAGCAAATGAAAGCCATTTTTAAAGAAATTTTTAAAACATCTTCTAGTTATGGATATAATTTTGAGAAACGTGCATTGTTAGCAATAGGGGCAATCCTTATGTTGAGATCAATCAATTCAATATCGTTTTATCTTATTTTTAATAGACCGTAATTTTTAATCACTTTTTGTATCACTATTTCTATTTTATTCTTGAAACAATATAGCCCTTGTATATTCTTCTATTTTTGTTAAATATAGTTCTATTTTTTCTGAGAACAGAAATATTTTCTAATAACCTAACCAAATACGTGTTTTACCCTATATGCTAATACTTCACACTAAAATAATTTGACTGCGATTTGAAACTTGAAAAATTTCATTGAACAGTAGACAAACAGCTCGGTCATCATGGCGTACGTGTTAAAGAGATTATACGAGGGCTATTTAAAACTAGAAGAATTAAAAGGTGAGTATTTCAACTCGACACGAGGTTAATGATAAAATAAAATGAATAATTTATTATGAAAAGTGTTAATCCATAGATGATAGAAATTTTAATACTTAAATTTGCGTACACGTTATTAAAAAAAAATTAATTGTTTCCCATTTTGATATTATGGACTGATATGCGTGAATCTTCTACTGCACTAGCTTAGTTAAACTACATTAAGTATATTTTATTATCGACAACGTTCATTTTATTCTTCTTCAATCTCTTTGGAAAATAAACCAGACAATATTCTAACTATACAATGTTTGCTTGCTACCAGTGTTTATCGAAAATAAAATACGATAAATTTCATTTGTTATTTTGTCTATGCTGCATGTTCGTCTTTTTTAACGTTTTCGAACCCAACCCAGCAATAAGTAATACCAGTACAAACCATTTTTTCGGACATATATTTGAAGATAAAACGTTGTTATCTTAATAAATGTTCCCAAAATGACCGCGTTGTTGCAACAACAAGAAATTATTTCTGCTACCACTTCCAATATTGTTCATTGAATATCCCAGACCTTATTTTTGTCAAAACATGAATAATACTTTATTATTTTATTTGTAGATCCTAGGACTGACAAAGAACTATTCACGAAATCACCGTTATGTTTGATTGGAGTTATTGGGTTGTACATTTACTTTTTCAAAAGTCTAGGACCCAAATTAATGCTAAGCAGAGAACCTTATAATGTTAAAACCGCTATGATTATTTATAATATAATACAAATAATAATGAATTTTATTTTAACAATATGTGTAAGTATATAATTCATCTACTCTTACGAATTAATTGTATTTGTTCATCATTTTTTATCCACATTTATTGTATTACCCACTATGAATTTAATTGTGAAAAGAAAATTTCAAACGCATTTCTAAAAATATACTTCAGTATAGTCTATAATTGATCATTTGAATTTTGAAAAAAGAAAAAGTCACCCACGAAACTCGTTCAAATTTTTTCAAAATTAATCAATTAATATATTTACATGAATCAAGTTTTTTTACGAACAATGCTTATTTATGCTTTTTATGCTTAGTTTAAATTCAGTTATTTACTATCCCTCAATGTTATCATCGTCACTCTTTTCCAATTCTTTGCTAGTTGAGGTACTTTCTAGGTACATCTATAGATGAGTCTTATTTTTGGTAATTCTTTTCCATTCAATAATTCCTTGGTATCCAAAATGAAACATTGGTGGTTCGTCTTAACTTCTTTATTCCAAATTTGTAAGTTTGGTTTAATCTACAATCTATGTTTCTCCCTGTTTTTAGAGGCTTTTAACAATTTTCTTGCAAGCAAATTGTAATACTAACTTCACGTATAATCCTCCAATGTTTCGGTTTTTTTCACGCTTGGAAGGAGGTGCTTGAACTTATTCAGAATTATCAAAAGTGTATACTAGCAAAAAACATTTTGATAAGAATTGACCGGCAGGGATTGGATAGAAGTTCGTCCGTAATTTTCAAATTCCTGTCTTTTAGGCTACTGAATAAGTACAGAAAGTACTTATGATTCCTGGAAAGCTCCTAGAATTCCCATGGACATTTTCATGAGAAAATTGTATTTTCCAAAAAAAAAAACAAAAGTGTGTCCTAAAATTTGCTGATTCCTGCTATTTTTATAGAACGATACTTTATTATCTCATTAACAAAATTTTTGCAGGGGGGCTTAAGAGGGTTCTAAGGCTGATATATTTCTTATTTCTTAGACTTTTTATGTATGTTTATGTTTCTTAATCGTCTTGACTTTAGGTTTCTTTGTTAGAAAATTCGTTTTTTCTTATAATTTTCTAAAAACTGATAAAAATTTGACGTTTCGAACACTTTCATGTTTTGATAAAGACTGAAAGTGGTCGAATCGTCAAATTTTTACCTGTCTTTCAAAAATTATAAAAAAACTCATTTTATAACAGAGGGGACCTAAAATCAAGATGAACAGAAAGTGTACTACCTCTTATATATTCCTAGCTTACGCTACTTATCGCCTTATCGCCTTATCGCCTGGGACTGATATTACAGTACAAATATGTATAAATATATAACAATAATCAAATTAATCTACATCAATTAGTTAAGAATTGATTATAAATGAGATTGATGAAAAAATAGAAACCTTTCGACTCAATTTCAGTCTTTATCAAACGTCAATTTTTGATCAATGTCTTTAAAATTATCTAAAAAAAAATAATTTTGAAAAAAAAGAGACCTAAAATCAAAACCGTTTAGAAGCATTAATATATCAAAAGGTCTAAGGAATATATAAGGTATGAATCAGAAAATCATGTAAAATTGATTATTCTCCTTGCATTTTCAGATATGGTCTTGAATTTAGGTTTATATTCTAATTTTAAACTAGAAGGAACCTAAAATCAATACGATATATGAAAATGCAAGAAGAATAATCAATTTTTCGTAATTTTCTGATTATTACCCTTTAGCTCAGACTGAAAATCCAAGGGCCAGAATGTCCTATCAACATTTTTTTTATAATTATGAACCAAATATATTTATTTGGTTTATATGGGCAGAATCAGAACCCTCCTGCCAAATAAATTTTCATAATAAAGTTGATGATGAGCTATCGTTCTATAAATATAATATGAATCACAAAATCGTGGCAGGATCAAGTTTTTGCAAAGACAATCCCATTTTCCCAGAAAAATATGAATGGTAAACTAAGAATATTTCCAGGAATTGTGAGTAATTTCTATACTGTTTCAGTATTCCAAAAGGCAGGAACCAGAAAATCGCGGAAAAGCACTGGGCCAATCTCTCCTGCTCTATAAGGATAACTAACTATTTCTTTCACATTCTATTCACGATTTTCATTATAGTATTTAATAATTTTTTTTCAGAGTAGTATTGTTTTAAGTGAAACGGGATTTGCCATATGTTCAGAAGTGGATTACAATTTACCTAGAGATTCTCTATTAGTACAAGCTGCAATAGTTTATATGTATTTAAAAATATTTGACGCCGGAGATACGGTAGGTGGTTATAGTTTCAAAGTAAAAAAGTATGCACATATTGAAAAAAAATATTACTAGTAAAATTGTAAATAAGACGTCAATTGGATAATTATCCGAGGTTAAATTATCAACAATCTAGTATTCACATAAATTATAGTTTCGTGTTATAATCCATGATAAATAAGGTTTTCAGCGTCAACAATTTCATTGTATTCTACGATAATAGTAAGAGAAATTGAATCATCAAATGACGTGGATGCGTGAATTTAAATTTTACTTTGGGTATCTACCCTTTTGTTTTTTCAAATTACTAAAAACTCAAACTAATATATGAGGCATACACGTAAGCAATGACTTTGAAGTGTAAAGTATCATTATTAAGTATATTTTCAATCGCAATTTTTTCACTTGGTTTGAGGAAATATCATTTAATATTCATCCTGGTAAATAGCCTATGAAGTTTTCAGTTGTATCCCAAAAACGTTTCCACTAGTTAACATAATATTTTTTATTCAGAATCCAACAAACACAAGTTTATTCTTTATATTTCAATGCTTTTTTATACTGCGATATCTAGACGTGATTTAAAAAAAATTGTGATTTAATATTCGTCGTGGCCAATAGCCAATCAAGTACTGAGTCTTCAGAATATTCGTTACATAATTATGGAATAAATCATGTTTTTTTCGTTTCCAGAGAGGAGAACGAAAAGTTTCTAGTAATTTCAATCCCACATGAAAAGATGTACCTCAATCACATAAACATAGCCATTTTATCATCAATCAATACAACAACGATGTTTTATGAACAAGCTACTTATACTACCAAGTTGAAAATCAATGCCATGAAGCTACCTTTCTTTTTTGACAACTGTAATTTAACTTTTATACAAATCTCTAGTCTCATTATCATTTGTCTGTAAAAGTTTTAGATATATTCCCTCTTTGGGTAAGCTATTTTGCTCTTTTTTTTCATTTCATCTCGTTATTCAAGAAGAAATGAAGCAAAATCTCTATTTTTTTATGATGTATTACAGTCATAAAACTCAATAACAACCCTTGAAACTTATTGTTATTTATTTTTGTAGAAGTTATTAGTGTACAGCTAAGCAGTTTGTACTAACCTGCACAAGCATTAACACATCGTCTGTTGAGTAGATCCATTAGATATCTCTTCAGTCTCTTTATTGGTTGATGGCTATATTTATAATGCTATGTTATGCTATGTTATATTGTTCGTAATAAATAATTGAGATGATCAGGCAATCAGCCAGTATATGTTCCTGGATAAACTCTTACGTTCAACTTTCCTCTGTCGTTAGGGATTTAATTGGCTGCCCCTACTGCCCCTATTTGGACCAACTATAAATGTCATTTCATGAAATCTTGTCTCTATTTCATTTGTTCTAGGTTTCAGCATTTTTCAGATTCGTTACTGTTTTTTCTATTCTAGTTATATTCGAATTAAGTTATTGGTGCTGTGTAAGCGTGTTCATATGACCTGGATATCTGTTTTTATTGGCTAGGCACTGGAACGCGAGCATCGAATATAAAAATTCGCCATCTTCCAGCGCGAACTCGTCGTGAAATTGAACGCGAGCACTTCGTAATCTATTCAATTTATGTTTAACGCTAGCGAGGGTGTCAGTGAGGCTGTGAGCGTAGAAGTTTGTAAATTGAGCTTAAATCTGGTCAAGTTGTAATCTCATTTGCTATAAGATATAAAAAGAAGATATAGAATAGATCCTAGCACATTTAGCCCAGTGAGTACAGCCCAATTGTAGCCAAAACCCACGAAAATTAGTTATGTCGCCGATTTTCTCAATTTAAGTTGTTCTGAGGGTGCTCTATCGATACAGTAAAAGTTAACATCAAAATTTTGGCCGCTTCAAAATTTCGAATTTTCTCGGAAAAACTCGGAATCTATGCCGAATTTCGAAAAAAGTGAAGGGATGAAAAATGTAGTACAAAAAATTTCCTAAAAAAAAGGTTTGGTGTGGTTTTTTTCTAATACCAAAATTACTTTTACAAAAAGCGAATTTCATGTTATTGGACTTTTTCAACAGTGCTTTTTTGCGGATAACTGAAAAAATACTTGAAATTTAGAGGTAAATTTCTGAAAATTACGAGCAGAAAATTATCTTCGAAGAAGCTCAAATATGATTTTTCTCAACCTACAAAAAACTCTAAAATGCCAGAAATTCTCTTTTAATATCTTGATTGTTATAAGTACTCTAAACTTAAGTGCGGCACATGGATAATCCTTGAAAACCCTATTCTTATGAAGACTTTATTCAAACATTTATCAAAAATAGAGAAAAAATTAAAATTCGAATATAAGAAATCAATTATAATCTGGTCGATTTCATCATCACTCTCGAGCATTTCTTTCAAGAGGAATTCCTTGCTCGTCAGGGTGTCTTCACTGGTCTCTCCGTCAAAAAGTTATTCTTCCCCTAAGTCAGCAGGAATCAGATACGCGCATGAATTTTGTAAACACGATCCGCACAGGCTTCCACATAGCAGTCCAGCCTTCTTGCACATACACAACTTACTACAACCTTTTTGGCAGTTACAAAAATCATTTTTAAGATCTCTGAGGACGCTGGTGGTTGCTTCATTGCTTTCAGTGACAAAATGTCTCGAAGCTCCCATCCGCACTTTACTGGATCTAAGCTGGTATTGCAGAGACTTTGCATTGACAATATTTTTCTTAACAACAACCTTTAAAAAACACGTATATCTATATAAATCGAGGTTAGAGACATTACGAGGCGCATTATATAAAGCAAGAACTGCATTCACTGGATTTTCAGCTATACACTCTTCTGTACTGTCAAACCTTCGAAACGCTTTAAGAGCTTCTCTGTGATTAGATTCAACTTTTAATTTTTGTTCAAACAACTTGAAGACACCTTTCTTTCCTTGAATTGTATCGCAACCAGTAAAACCGTATAAGAAGAGTAAACTGCTATCCTAACCACATTTTATAGTAAAGCCTTATTTCACGACTTGACACTCAGAACTACACTTGCTATGAATATTTACATCAGACTCGTCTTCTTCATTCTCAGATTTATCGAAAAAAATCACGATTAAAATAATAAAAAAAATTCAACATTTCACTAATCAAAGAGTACTAAAAAAGAAACACAATTAATTTTTTACCTTGAAGCACTCCCATTAGGTTCCTTTTCTACTATTTTCACTATTTTCTTTTCACAATTTTCATTCAACAATTAACGTTAAAATTTTACACGTGCACTAATAAAATGTCTTTTGCCGTCTGTCCGTTTTGCTCCGACGGCGTCCTCTGCATACGTAGAATCTTCGGCTGATGTATTGAAGAAACTCTCCCAGTAGAAAGAGGTTTCTTTTTTGTAGAGGGTGACTCTATCACGTAAGATTTCGTTTTCCCCCGTATGATGCATTAAAACCAAACCCCCGAAAATCGCAAAAAGATTTAAGAAAAAAATGTTGTTTTGGAGCTCTTTGGAGTTTTCAAATTTTTTATGGGAAACCAAAGGTATTACAAACTTATTTGGGGAGGAAATTGAAGCTCGACAACTCAGCTACAAAATGTATGCTTTAGTTTTCTGATTAATTTGCGAAAATGGCTGATATTCAACAACTTATCAAAAAGTTGGCAAACCTGTTAACTATTATTAAAAGTAGTTTTTTTCCTATAGTGAGTTAGGAGTTATAATTGGTCTCATTTTAAAAGTAATCGTCTAATTGATAACCTCAAGCAAGGGTTCGCTGCTGGATGTAGTAGAGAAACAGACACATGTGTTTCAAGTTCACCCAGGCAACCAGCAAAAACCAATCCCTTTCGTGCTGTTTTTCAAGAAAATTTCACAAGTCTGAATTTTTTGCAGTTGCAGTTGAAAAGTAGAGACTCTAACGAGTAAAATGCACTTTCTTTCGTCCCGAAATGTTGAGTTTTCGATGCAGTTTTTTCTTCAGCCGGCGACGTAATTTCCCTCAGACTCTACGTGGCGCGAAAACTTTTTAGTAAGATGCGACCCAGAAGTTTGAGCGCATTTTACAAAGAAATGACAGCTCTTAAGGAAAAATCACAGGGGACCTTTTTTGTAATAAATTTCTTAAACTACATTTTTGATAATTTAACTTTTTCCGAAATTTGGCATTTGGCATTTCGTGGGTCAGGAGCTGTGATCACTAGACTAATTGCCTTGTGGTTACATGAATTTCATCGATACTTGTGAATATCTTTCTGTTAGGTAAGACTTCAGCATTTCAAAAAAGGTATATGGTTCATTTCTATTTTTTACTGCATTCCTTCCTGCTAAACCTTATCAAAGGCGTGGGTAATCAACATAAGCTCTAAAGCAATATATGTTATGTTCGAAATCACAGTACAGTAGCGTGGTGGTTATTAAAGCCAAACTGGCGATTGCGAATGAGGTTTCATGCATGTGGTATTATTTACGGTGTTCGAAGGAAGAGCTTTAGATAGAATTATCTGGGCTAGTTTCTACTGGGGTGGGAAAGAACCCAAGCTCAGCATGACATTAAATCTTAATCTAAACATAAGATTCTATTTGGAATTTGGAAGTTAATATTCCTGTATTTATTTCAGTTGTTTTTTCTTCTAAGGAAAAGCTATCGCCAAATTAGCTTCTTACATCTTTATCATCACTCAGCGATGATGTTTGGAGTTTGGATCGGAGTGAGATACAATTGTGGAGGAAGTACAGCTTGGATTGTTCTTCTTAATACAATTATACATTGCGTTATGTTTTCCTATTACCTTGTAGCGGCTATATATCCCAACTGGAAATATAAATCAACCTTTAAAAAGACTTTAACACAACTGCAACTTGTAAGTAAATTATATTAGTAGATGTACGTTCTATGGCGCACCATGGAATTTTTTGTTATTGTAAGAATAGTGTATAGCAGTTAAACACTGTTAGCATAGCTAAGCTAAACTAAGTAACTATTTGAAATGCCGAAGCTACAATTTAGTGAAAGGTCATTAAAAATTTTCGTTTCAATATTATACATTTAATTTAAGTTTGAAATAAACGGCTCTAAACATAGTTTATGCATGAAAAAAAAAACACAAATATAGATAGATACTTGATTTTGCATGTCTTTGATAGTTTGATTATATCTGGAATATGTTGTTTTAATTTTTAAGCACCGATCTGGATTTGTATTTATTATTCGACTTCTGACTGCACTCTTTATTGTAAATTCAAGAGAGCGATTGCTCGAACAAACAAGTCATCCCGAAGATCTTCAGCACTTTTTTTTGGAAGATTATTCCAAGTGCTGAATATGCGTGATGTTCATGCATTTCTGGACCTCCAACTCTTCCAACTTGCTCTTGGAATCAGTGAACTTGCTACTCCATAACCTTTGGTTTTCTAATTTAACATTTAGCAAATAAAAGCAAATATTTATAATTGGAAATCGTTTCATTGTTTTTCAAGATATTCTCCATCAACACTTTTGCATGCATTTGAACCAATTGTCGAAGTAGTTTCTACATTCCAATTGAGGTACCTCCAAAACTGCTTCTTTAGGTGTAGAAAAATATTGACCTCGCAATTTATTTTTGATATAAGGGAATAAGGAGAAATCATTGGGTGCCAAGCAAGGACTGTATAACGGATGACAAACAATTCGATATTTTGAATGCTTAAAAACGTTTTTATTTAAACTGATGTGGAAGCTTTTGAAATGTGGCTCTTTAGATGGATCCTTAATATACCATGGAAGGATCCGGTGATCAACGACGAGGTGCTAAGACGAATGAACAGAGAACGAGAACTATTAACCATTGTAGAGAAAAGGAAACCTTCCTACTTTGGTCACATTTTTAGAAATCAAAAATATGCCTTGCTACAGTTGATTTTGGAAGGGAAGATAAAAGGCAGGCGCGGCCGGGGTAGAAAAAGATTTTCGTGGCTGGAAAACCTTCGAGATTGGTTCCATGTACGTGATGCCGTAAATATAAATCGCATGACTGAAGATCGTGATTATAATGAAGCAGGCAATGGAAGAAGATGATGTGTGACAGGTCACATTGTCGTGGTGGAGCATGATTCGTCTTATGTGCTTGGTTTCCCTGATTTTACATTTCCGTCAAACAGACGCTGGTGTATCATTCAGAATTGACCGTTAGACGTTGTTCTAATGGAATGGTGGCGACAAGCTCAGTTATCTCAAAAAACAGTGAACCATTTTGTTCAAAGTGCTTCGTGCGCGAACAACTTTTATTGAATTTGGCTCAGCATCGATATTTTCTGGCACAACAGCCGATTTTGAACGACATTCTCGAAATTCATCCTGTAGCGAAGTGCGACCAAAATTGAATTCGGAAAATCAGCGAAGCACGGTAACTCGAGATGGTGCTTCATCACCAAAAGTAGAAGCGAGTTGATTTATACAATGCTGTTGGTTGAAACCGCGTCGAAAGTCATAGAAAGTCATCGCTATTTAATTCCATTTTTTTATCAAAATTAACGTACCAAGTATCTGTAAACAACACAAATATCACTAGCATGACAACACGTTCTGAGTACAATTACCATTAAAAATGTCCACTATATGATGGTAATGTCGGATTTGACATATTCACATCAGTTTTGCCATATCTCAATACTTTGGTAGCAGCTACCGTATACAACTACAGAAACTATTACAAATTCATATATCAAAAAAATGGTTATTTTGTTTTAGGTCCAGTTTCTGACATTTATCATTATCTTTGGAAAAATTTTATTATGGCCAACTTGTAATTATCCAAGATATATTGGGTTTTTAACGGTAACGCAAAATATTTTTCTGTTGTTTTTATTTTCAGATTTCTATTATAAGGCATATGTTAAAAAATCTAAGACTAAGTAATTTGTAATTTAATTTTAAAAAAATGTATTTACTCATAGTATAACATTTTTAAACATATGTATGAAAAATTGTGTGTCAAAGAATAAATTCACTAAAAGAAAGATCTTGTTTATTTAACATTTAATGTTTATTAAACTAACTTTTTTAATCTATCGGTAAATAGAGTGAATCCTTTGTTGACTGGTAAAATCATATCTCACTTATTTTCTGATAATATTAATCACTTCTTGGGTCTGTGGATTACACAAGGGTCGTTAATTTTTGAAACCATAAAAAATAGAAGTAGTGAACCAAATTCAAAAAGAGGAGAATATGATAAAAATAAGAGGAAAAATAATTTACGGGCGTTCTGAGGCCGGCAAGGGAAAGGGGGTGAGTTTTTAAGGGTAAAAAACGATTTATGTCAAAACTACAAGTCCTATGGAAAAAAGTCAAATAGGAAAATTGTAGGGAATGAGAAGATCTACTACTTTTGTACTCACACTTTTTTCACATAACCTCAAAATTTATGTGGGACATTCAGAAAACCGAGTTTTTGATTTTTGATATTTATCTTTTACAAAAAACATTTTTTTTTTCACTAAATTTTGTGACAAAATACCTTTTTATGTCCCGTATACACTGTAATTCATTTGATACGAAATATTTATTTTTAAACCTTATTTTGACTTTACAGAAGCTACTCAACTAAAACATGTCTCATAGCCTCGCCTCGAGATGGGACAAGCAGGGATACGTTTCTGCTGGACAGTCTGTCTAAACAATATTAACATTAAGTTTTGTTTCGACTCGACAGGCAGACGTGGCTCATAAACACCAATTTCGCCTGCAGACGCCCAAAATATCAATTTATCGAGATTCCTTTCTTTGGAGAAGTGCAAGCCTGTAGTATCAGCATCAAACTACAACCTACAGAAGTTCAAGATCAATATCCACAGGCTCTCCACACGGCAGGCACCACTCGAACTACTCGAGTGTAATAGGGTTCACTCTCTTTTGCTTTAATTTCACATAAGAAGTAGTGGAATTATTCTTCACGATTCCACAAACCGCTTTTGACTCACAAGTTTTGGACGCTAAAGATCTTCCTGTCTATCTCAACAGATTTAGTACCAACTGGCCTTTAGCTCTCCACGTAAATGAAGAAAAGTATTAGAAGGAAACGGTAAGATACTATTCCTGAAATCGAAATGCCCAACGACATAGCAGAGCTACAAGTCATGGATACTACATTGGGATGAGTGCATTCCTAGCCAAAAGCAATACTTCAACAAGATATTACTTTTTTACTTAGTTTTTGATAAAATAATGCATCGTATTTTTTTATCGCATCGAGTAAATAAAGGATTTACAAAAATGTAACCAATTTGCGTGAAAGTGAAATTTTCCGCTATTGCCTAATGAAGTTATTGGGTTAAATTATTTTGAATTCATTAAGAGTCCTTGTACGATATTTGATTTGGTTTCAATACACCACTAACTCATTCCATACAATTAGAAATAATTAAATCATTTTGTCTCATTGACACTCCATTGTTTATAAAACTAAGTCAAGTTGCGCATTGCCCTTTTTACACATTTATATTTTTAAAATTACAAGGTTACATCATTGAAACCATTAACGTAAATTAGTAAACAATCCATTAATTAATATGTTAATCAATTTTTTTTAATAATAATCTACTCTTCTAATTGGATTTGTACAAGGACGGTCCCAAAAGTATCTGGCCTGTTTCAAGTTTGTAGACGCGTGAATGTTTTCAGTGAATTTGTAAACATGGAAAAGATTGAAAAGGTCTTAGCCTAAACAATAAAAAAACCGAGCTTGAATCTATTCTGGTTGAGACTGCTCCTTTGTTATCAACAGTAAAGTATGGAGACCAGCATTGCTGGGGTCGACCAAATGAGGTGACAAATCCAGAAATTTTTATGAAATTCCACAAAGCGGTTCTGGATGATCTTCGACCGAAAGTATGCGAGCTAGCAGACATAGTAGGCATTTCATAAAATGTGGCACATCGCATATTATTTGAAAAGTTTGACATTAGAAAGCTGTGCGCAAGATGGGTGCCGCATTTGCTCACAATGGAACAAAAGCAGCATCGTGAAGATGTTTTCGTTGAGTGTTTGGCAAGATTTGACTTAATTTTACCGCCGTTATATAACCGTAGGTCCATCACATCACACCCGAAACGAAAGAACTGAAAAGGGATAATGAGAGATGCAAATACCGTTCTATGCAGGCGTCGGTTTTTTGGGAAGTGTTATGCCATCAAGATAATTCATTGGCTGGCACATCCGTGGTAATAGCCAAAATTGATGAATTAAAGTTTGAATTGCTACCTAATGCCAGATTTGCCATATTTGCCAGATTTAGCCCCATCGGATTATTTTCTGTTCCTAAACTTGAAAGAATGGCTTGTTGGTCAAAGATTTTTCAATAATGAAGAGGCGATGTCAGCAGTTAATGACTATTTTGAGGAGGTTGACGATTCTCGTTATAAAAAGAGTATCAAATCGCTGGGAGTGTATATAAAAGGAGATTAGGTTGAAAAATAAACGTTGAAAAATAAATATATTTTTTTTCCAAAATTTTTTTGTTTTTTTTTTGAGCCAGGTACTTTTAGGACCATCCTTGTAAGTGTACATTACTAAATTAGACTACCGGGTTTTTCCTCACTTTTTTCTCTCGAGAGTTTTCTGCCAATATCGTGCGATACGTCCAAAATATGTGAGAATAAAATTTTTCATCATTTACGAGATAAAAATTCTAAATGACATAATGCTTACTAATTAATAATAATAATTAATAACGTTTGAAGGGTTATGATTTTCATAATTTTCAAATCAAAATATTCCGAAAACGGTCCACAGTATCGAGTTTTAGCAAAAGTAGGTACCTTTCTGGTATAAATTAACTGATATTTAAGTTCACTTGAAATTTTGTTTAATAAATCTAATATTGAAAAAGTTATGTTCAATACTACGTGGTACGAACTGTGTAACCAGCGCCCTCTATGAGAATCAGACATAAAAACAAATTCATTGGATGTATCTAAAACCCCAAATATTTAGTTTTCTATCAATCCTAGAGACGGGAATCCCTTTTTTGAAACATTCTGTATAGGAGCTCAGAGAGCTTTTTCCACAACTTTGGACAGAAATCGCACAAAATTCATTGACCAACTTGGTTGAAATCATGCCAAGAAGTTGTGTTCTTTTATTAAATTTTTTCAATATCTTATTTTATATCAGCCATTAATTCAATACTCAGTATTCTAAGATTTACTAAATCTTTGGCATTGATTAACAAATATATCTCTTGTGAAAAATACTATAAAATGTTTGTTCTTGAATATAAAATTGAATTCAATAAACAAACCAACTGTTTCAATTCTTAGTCTGTTTAGTATAAACAAATAGTATTTTCACTAAATGATCGATTTAAAATAAAACCTGCCAAATTAATTAAATTAAAAAAATCGTCTCCACTAGATAGCTACATCCGCATGTGTTCAATTAAACCAGGTTAACAATGCACTTGGTATGAATATTTTCGGCCCTGTATTCCAAAATAATTCCTTAAGTTTCTTAAACGTTGTAACCTGCTTCACCGCATAAGAGCAATCGTCAACTCGACTGACAATAATCTTTCTGTTTAGCGTGATATGCTACAATAGACGATCGGGGATCGAAATTAATTTAGATAATAAATTGGAGAAATTCTGGAAATTACTAAAAAATCGAGACTTTTAGAAAATTCAAGTTCTTGAAAGTTAACAAATTTTCTGATGAATGTCTTTCTCTTTTACTTTCTCACTTTATAGTAAGGATGATCTTCCAGGAAACTTTCAAATTTTCAAAATTTTAGTGACTTCCTAGATCTTTTGACCTCAATAGATTCTCTGGCCAGATTCTAATGGTGAAGATTAATACGATCTAGAATAATATGGTTACATAATAGAAAAGATATAATATGATATCTTGAAGTTTCTGGAATTCAAGATGCAGTGTCCGCTAGCGTTCCCAAAACAATTCCTAGATCCTTACACACTTAAAAGTAAAATATCATCTGTTAAAAAATTTATGAGTACCAATAATGATATTAAATTTATGGATCTGCGAACCAAAATTAAAAGATATATACGTCGGAAAGTGCTCCCAAGAATTTTGAGTCCTTTCTAAATTCCAATAGGAGAACTACGAGCATACCTAATAGCATATTCCATAGGAACGAATGTCTTCACCAACCAGTTGATATTCCAGTACTTTTGCTGATTATTTTCAGTACGGATATATGACCTCATCTACTCCTAATTTTTGACTGGAATAGTTACCCTCTTTTGCTGAGTCTGATTTTTTAACTAACTTAAAAAAAATTCTTATCTGTTGTTCATTATTCACTAGCATTTTCACTACGAGACTGTGCGTCTGTTTAGATGTTATCTATTTATTATCTCCTTAATATCTGGTGAATTCACAATGATGTGGAAAAATGAACGAATTCGTCCCATGTCCATGGTTATTGAGAATTATCACACCATTATAATTATATCCAACGTTTCCAATATATTCCAAACGCTGCTTTATGAATTTGTTTTCAACCACCTAATGAATAAGTCGCATGGTTTTAATCTTATCTACACAAACTGTTATTATTTTCTTTTAAAATATTACACTTTCTATTATGAGATCAGAAATACCTATAGTATTGAAACTTTGGTTTCCAAAACAAAAAAACTTGGCAACGCAGGACCCAGTGGTCGAAAGGATAAAATTGATTTAAAATATGGTAAATGAATGAAGTAAATCACAAAATAACACAAACAATTTCCATTGCTTTTCAATAATTATAATTATTTTATGTTTTTGTCGATTGATAAATTATTAACAAAAACGATTTTAGTCTGGTTGGAAACATTTAGGTACCATACCCCTTATTTATTTTATCGCGGGTTTGCTCCATTCATTTCGAAGAGGATAGTTCCATATATTGCAAAGTATTGTTTATTTATCTATATATGATTCGCTCAAAAAAATAACTGAATTATATTCATATATCAGAACTAATATTACTGAATTGATTAATTTTGCTAGCAATAGTCTAAAGAGTAAACCATACGTAGCCTTAAAAATGTGAAATTTAAATGGTAAACTCAATAATTTTTATTCTCATGATTTCTCTAGTTTTTTATTTCTTCCATTATATAATAAACGTAGTTCCTGTTTACTTTATGATGAAACATAGTGGCGAAAATTCAATTAATATACACGTTAACGCACCGTGAACACTGATCAAAGTTCAACTTGAATGGTATTATAACTATGTACCAAGTAAGATAGTAATGAATCGCTCTCTTAAAACCACGATCCAGTATATAATTGTATTTGTAGGGGTATAACTTATTCACTGCGACATATATACAAGTATATCCGGATTAAATAAGGGTGGAATTTCATTTCAAGGAAATAATTTCATAATTACAATAAATAGAACCACAAATAATAATTGAATATTTATCAATAAATTGATAGGTGGAATTTACGATTTCCACTTCGAAGAAAGTATCCCATTCTGAAATTTGTACGTCGAGATCACAAGTTTCGTTTAACTCTTCACTTTCTCCAATGAACCTTTGAAACGGCTGGCGATATATTATCTTTTCATTTATAAAAAAACTTATTGTGTACATAAAATAACAATTTTAGATATTGTAATTGGAATTGACAATGGGTTGTTAAATTTTATGTATGGTTTGGTTAGGAGAGAGAAAAATTAAAACCAAATTTATATTAATAAACGGAGTTTCTTTTCATCAAAATGTGCTATAAAAATTTATCATCAGTCGTTTGTTTGGTTATTTTAATTTATTTTCCTTTAGAAACAAAACAAAAACTATCGTGGGTCACCTACAAAAATTTGATTGATTTACACAAATTATACACGACGACCAGAAATATCAGAATTTATTTAAAACTAGCAGCGAAACCCGGCGTTTTCGACTTAAAATAAATGTTTCATGGTATAGAAAATACCATACCAGGTTTTTACACCATCAGACACCGAAATTGCCAGAATATTTAGTACATCACTTTGATTTGGTCCTTCTAGATCAACACTCGTACACATTTTGGAACTTACCAGATCAATCCAAAAATTTCTAGAAATTTCCAGAAAATTCTAAATCACTACTAATAAATAGCACTCATTTTAGAATTTTCTGGATCATACTAGAACTTTCTAGAGCTTTCTCGACCATTCTAAATCGATCAATAAATTGCACTCATTCTAGAGCTTTTGGAAAATTTCTAGAAATTTCCAGTACATTCTCAATCGATTACAATAGTTCGCTCTTATTTTAGAAATTTCCAAATCACTCCAAAAATTTTGAGTACTTTCTGAAATATTCTAGATCGATCATAATAAATTGCACTCATTTTGCAACTTTTTCGATCATTCGGGAAATTTCTAGTATTTTCTACAACAATCTAAATTGATTACAATAGTTTGGATTCATTTTAAAACTTTCCAGATCATTCCTGAAATTTTTAGAACTTTCTAGAACATCCTAAATCGATCACACATTTTTGAACTTTCTAGACCATTTCCGAAATTTTTAGACCTTTTCAGGAGCTCGTGCGTTAGAAAAGGACAGAAATATATATTTTCACATTTTCGCCACTCATCGCGACCAAACTCCCTTACTATGACCTGGAGACCCAGGCGTATTTACCACCTTAAGAGAAAATTGATTGGGGTTGGTGGTGATAGAGAAAAACGTGTCTATACAATTTTCGTTCATTTCTTCTTATTCATAACACTCTTTTTTTGCTTCTTACCACTTGATGTTTAAGGAAAATCACACCCTTTTACTTATTATTAGGTTCACCTGTGTGTAGATATGTTTGTAAGCTTGTGAGCTTGTTTGTAACTCTCTTTTGTGGCTTATTACTGTTACTATATCCTACCACTTTAATTGTTTTTGTTTGCCGAGCGGGCTAAGGCGTCAACCTCCGGATTCGCCGGTCGAGGGCTCAAATCCCGTTCACATCAATATTCGATCGTGATACAATGGAAAACAATTACATTAGAGAATAAGTTTAAAAATCGTGAAAGTACTCTACATTCTTGTAAGGAAATCGAAATTTTACCTAAAGAAAAATATTGCATAGCGTAGAAGGAATATGACGGTGCTGGATGAAGGAATTTGCGGAGTTTTTTGTGACATAAAAAATCTAAATATAGGCACAAAATATCATTAGTTGAACATACGTGGTTAGGTTAGGTTGGGAAAACATTTTTTAACATTTTGTTCATACCCTTTCCTTGCGAGAAGTCAAAAATTCTTGTATATATCATATCATATAGTGTATGATAGAGTATCTAGAAAAAATTTGAGGCCAATTAGTAGGTTCCCGTTTTCGAAACTGCCATGTGAAAAACGTGGGGCGCTTTGTTGACAAGAATTCTAGTATTTTTCATTCATCAATGTCTTTAACTTATATATAAAATAAATAAGTATTAACTTTTCAGTTTGACGAGTTTTAAAATCGTGTTTTTCAGTTTTCTTAAGCTATATTTATTTTCATTATTCATATTTCATAAATATTTATTATGCACTAGAAATTCGATTATTTTATTAATTTTCAATTTTGATCGTTGGAATTTTTTTCCTGATTGGTTTTAAATGCCAAATCTAAATCCTTCTATAATTAATACTACAGGTATTTAATCTTTCAGTGGCCAGATTTTGTTTTTTTTCTGCTGTAACGAAGCGATGTGATGATTTATTAGAACCAAATGCAAAGCAATAGATAATGAAGTCATTTATTTCTTTAGAACAAATAAATAATAAAACTAAAGCCTTGAATCTTCAAACAATATCAAATTCTATTGATTTAGATTTCTTAAACTTATTGTAATTTTGAGCTATTGTATTATTCATTTCACTGTCAATTAATGAATATTTAAATACAATCGTTTACCAACTGTATATAAATAACTCATCTTCTTGTATCCTCAGTCTTCCTTACCGAAATCTAGTGACACAATTTTTAAACTTAATTAACGTAACCTGGTGTATTTGGTATTATCGTTTTCAATTATAGCTCGTTTTCTACGAGTAAGAGTAGTGAAAGCAGTCGGTTATGAAGCAAGTGCCATTCTTAGTATAAGTTTAATCAAACAAGGTTCAGTGCGGTTTTAGCTGTGGTCACATCGACCCGGTCTAAGTGCGCATTCGTTACAGTGAAGTGTGGAGTTTTCTTCAAAACCGAAAATAAGAATACTTTTCGTAGAACTACCAAATACTGTAAGTACTTACAATAGAATATTGGTTTTTCCATTTTAATTTGTCTTTTTTTATTTATTATATTAATATTTGTTTAAATTCATTTGAATATATGATAGAAAAACCAACTTTTTATTATATTTAATCCATATTAATTGTAGTAAATACAAGTTTATGAATATCTCTACCATTATACTCCTCTATATTTTATTATTACTGATTATAGTTCTAGCTACCTATATCGTTGTTTTTTTCTCCAGTTTCTTCACTTTGCTTCGTTGTTTCTTTCTGGGTCAATCCGCAATTTCGCGATACAATTCTAATTTGAATTTTGAGGTACTAGCACTAAAAATATTTTTGGCACCAATAGATACATTTCAGCCTTAATATTAAATCTTCCACATTTTCTTTCAATATATATATATCAATTTATTTATCTGATATATTGAAAGAAAGGGATGTTAAAAATCCAATTTAACATAGTCATATAATAATTTTGTAATTCAACTTTCATTAATTATTAAATCAACTTGATCCTTTTTAATAATTGTCAATAAACGTTTCTTTAATGCTTTCCTTTTTGTAAGTTCTTCTGTTCCATTTAGTGTTGAATAATTTGTAGCTTCAACAAAATATAATCAGCTCTTGGGCTATAGTACAAAAGTAATAACGAAGCCACTAACTGTAACGTGTTCAGTCTTTCACGCGAAACAAGAATTTTTTGTAACTCATAGAAACAATAGGTATAAAAACTTACACATCTAATACTACGTAATGAATTAGGATAATAAATTGCAAGAGCGCCTTCGAATTACAGCATCAGACAACGACAAAGCTATTATTAACAGTTTTTCCTAATGCCATATGTTTGCTAGTTATTACAGGAAGAAGTAAATGATTGCGCTTTGTCTAAATTGGTCTTGGGCAAATCTTTGAAAATGCTTTATTGAGCAAGTTTGAATTTTTCCTAGAAGAATACTTGACAAAGAAAATTCTACACGCTTCCGAAGTCTACGGATATTTCTTTGAACTTGGAAGAGCATTCAAAGATTTCTGCCTTATAGCATCATAATGGAAGTTTAATCTATCGATCATTTCGTTCCTTGTGTTTACCCGTGCTGCATAGACCAAACTTTGAAGATATCACCAAAAAAAATCACTGAATTGCATTTAATTCAGGGGAACATGAGTCCCATGCAAATGGACCTCCTGGACCAATCAGCTTATTACCAAAAATGTTATTCAGATGATTTCTTAGGAAATGGGGAGAGGCTACATCGTGCATAAATCACAATCTCTGCAAATGCAAAGACCTCAATGAAAAACCCTAAAATCAGAGTCGAATATTAGGCCTATGGACATTGTTTCTTCTATAGTAGGAGAATATTTCTTTCCAAAAGAAAAACTGTGTATTCCAAAATTCAAAAAGGGACTCTGGAACGAAAGAGGACTAGAAAATGGGTCTATATCTTCCTTATCCATTATGGTTATGGGCACACTCCACGTCCGTCTTACCACATCTATCACCATACGGTTTCTAGTTCTTCATGGAAATAAAAGTTCCTATCAAAGCGGATGAGTCTTCCAGAAAAGCTACCAATCATGGATTCAATATTGCAATAAGTACATTTCTAGACAAGAGGTTTTATTCAATTTCATGTTATCTTTTTACTTTGTTTTTAATATAGGTATTCATCACATTTTCTCCCAAATTTATAAATTAGAGGATGTATATGAAGTTCAAAAAAATGTACGTAGCTCAAGAAATTTGTTATCTGAATATACTCAAAAACTCCGTATTAAACTGTCTTGAAAAATTATAATTATTTATAATTGAGTAAAAAAGTGTGAATAGTGAATAATCTTGAAAAAACAGTTGAATGAATTACATAAAAGTATCTTTATCGCTCGATTTTCACTTGATTAAGAACTGTAATTCAAAACAGGATTAAAAAAATATATAATTATAAAGTAATTATCTCATACCAAGAATTATTGCTCAACTATGTCAATAATCTAGTCAATAGAAAAACACTTATAAAGGAATATCATCATTAAAAAATTCATAAAAAACATGATACTTTGGCGCACGAGTACGCAAAAGTACTTCACGAACGAGTATCATACAATATTTTATCTACGATCACATTAAAAAACACTTTTATCGAAAACACAATTGTAGACATAATTATGGTAGTTTTCAACATTGAATAATGGGACTATAACGTTGACAATATCCATTAACATTTGGCATTTTCCTTGCAATTTTCGATTTTTTTAGTGTCGCACTAATCCAAAAAATCACTATATGACTTCATGTATATTTTTCTTGAAATTTCCGGAAGGAGATTTTGAGTTACATTGAATGCAAGCAGATTCTTCTTCCATCTTTATTTAGCTTAACAATCAGTGTTTTATCAATTTGAAAAACATTTTGCAAAATGACGATGACGTTTCACACTTTTTAACAACAGTACAAATTATAATAATGATTATCCAATTTTAAAAAGCATTGTTCTTTTCGGACGCTTTTAAACGTATTCATAATATTATGTAATTTCACGTATTTGTATGAGTTAGATAAAAAACTATTACTGACTAACTAACCTAATCACTAGTCTATTTGTTATGGGATTATGTTTAAAGCATTTTTCAAATTATTCTGTAAAACAAACCAGATATGATTTGTATACGATAATTTTGAAACACTCCGTGGTTTTTTGGCTCTTTCTTATATCATTAACGCCGATACTGATGACAATAAAGGTACCAGCTATGCTTGAATACATTGTACAAATAGAGAACTATTTTCTAAAGTTAGGGAATGAATCAAAACCCGTTTAATAATCAATTCTTATTGCTACCTTGCATATATTGATAAATTATTACATAGAGATATGAATATTTAATTTATAACATAGCAGATACAAGAGAAAGGCAATATTCTTCTGATTTTGAACGTTCTTCTTAGTAAAGTTATTTGGTTTCATAAGAGAAATTTGCACTACCCAATTATGTTTAATAAGTTCTGCTTGGTTAACGTAACATGTTATTATAGTTAAAATGTGGACTGCAATATTAATAATATCAGAAATGTAGGTCATTTATAGACATCTCATTTTTGTTTTGATCTTTCTTAAAATCAAAGTTATTGATCTCACTCATTTTTCAAAGAAACGTATCACCGATTAAATGTTAAAAATACATCTTTGACTGAAAGGGAAATATTTTACTAATTGTTTCGTAAACAATTTCAATTAAAATAATATACTATTATCTTGAGGGAGATGTTGTATTAGTAAAAAAGGGTTTAATTTTTTAGTTCTTTCAGAAAATTGAGAAAAAAATTTCACAAAACGGTTCTTTTCTATAAACATTTTGCATTCAGAAAGTTTAGTTGGTGAATTTGATGGCGACCATTGATTATTGGTTGGTTTCATTATTGTACTTTTTAAACATAGAGTTGTTTTCTGAATAGACAGAATTCGATGAAATCTACTTAAAACGATCAAAATCATAAGCTGGGAAAGTTTTGGCTCCTGTATTTTACAAAAAAAATGACAAACAACAAACGAGAATTTACTTTAAGTTTTACCATGATAGTTAATTCATTATATATTTGTTAATATATTGGTTACTTCAAAATAACAACAAATTTTTCATTACTATTCAACGCCCCTGTATATAGTCGACTGAATGTAATAACAATGCATTAAAAAATACTTTGTGTTGCTTTTTATCTATTCCTACACTATAATGGATAAAATGAACGCGAATAACCTTTACCCAGGGCAATAATTTGCAAACGTGCAAAAATAATCAATCAGCAATTAGTATTATTGCTATGTTTGCCATTTTTGCAATACAATAAAATACAATATGTCACAAAAAAGATCAATAATAATAAATTTGGCTGATAGATCTATCCAACTATCAGATACTGAATTTAGATGCTTAGCTATTCTAAAAGCAAAAACTGAATTGAAAGAAAATAATCATCCGGAAAAAATGATGAACAACATATTCAAGAAAAGAATAAACATGTACTACAATCAATTAAAAAGCAAAACAGAAACAAATCATAAACATAAAACATTTTTCCTTACAAGGACTTTCCCAACAACTATCGAATTATTTCAATAAATATGTTATTAATATAAATCATATAGGACATTACCTAAATATTTCACTAAATTAATATCTAAAACACAAAAAAACAAAAGAAGTAATATTATATGTTAAGTCTTGTCTACATAGGACAGATATCTCAATATTTAGAAAAGACATTGAAAGGTCATCAATACGATAAAAAAATAGAAGTGCATCAATCAACCATGAAATATCAGAAGAACATAAATTCGATTATATAAATTCGAAAATACTTGGAACGGAATCTAATACACGAAAAAGGGAGAAATGGTTCACATTCAAAAGAACGAAAAAGCTATAAATGATAAATAAGAAGTAAATAATTTAATTAAAATTTATAGCTCTTATTTTGTAAATTCTAATAAAACTACAAATAATTTAATTGATTACTGCTAAGGAAAAAATACATTTCTATTTTTATTTTGATAATAAAATATAAATACACAGATTGTCCGTGTCAATATCATATTTGATAAAGACATAAATAAGTCGGAACGTCAATTTTCATCTATCTTTCAAAAATTATTAAAAAAAAACTAATTTTAAAACAGAAGAGACTTAAAATCAAGAATGTTCAGAAGTATAAATATACATACAATGTGATAACATTAAATTTCTAAAAATATGTTTTGTAGCAAAAAAAAAATAAAAACTTTCGTCTTTAAGAGTTAGGTGCTAAAGTAAAGGATAATTCCACTATCCTATAGACACATGTCAATTTTTGTTTTGAGAGTCTATTAGTATTTCTAGTTGGTTTTTTTAAATAAAATAAAAATGTACACAAGCTGAACAATTTGAAAATATATGACTTCATCGTTGATTCTGTACATTGTCATTTTTATGGCTATTTTTATAGGGTGCGGTTCGTACAGTTAAATACAACTATCCTATATCAATATTATATTCCTAAGCAATTATAAACATTTCTTGGAAAATTAGCAATGTAAATATAAAAGAAAAAATGATATTCATATAGGCTTTTCATAAGACAACAAATACTATGAAGCTGAGAATGTGGATTCAATATTTCACTGAATTACAAAAAAATTCTACAAATCATTTTCCAACAATTCCCCAAATGAAAAACACAAAAAGAAAATGTATATCCAATAAATACAAGTCCTTATCGACTAACTCTTCTCAATAAAGATTCTTATAAATTTACAATCTTCCGAAAATAACCGAAAGATGATCCTGGTTGAAGAGTAGATTATCGTGAGCAAATTATGAATCGTCTAGTGAAGAATTTCCTATCACTGTACATGATAATGTTCCGCATAAAGACATAAGGTTCAGCAAGTTAGTGAACCTCTTCATTTCGCAATACTCGGGATTATATCAACGAGGTATTTCCAAGCAAATAAATTTGTAGAAAATGACTACCAAGATACCCAGATCTTAAAGATTTGCAGTTCTATTTATTGGGTACGTGGATTTGTATTTGAGACCCAACCGGTAAAAGTTGACAAAAAGTTAATGTAGACTTAATTTATATTGTATTATTATTTTTTTTCTTTATCTTTTTCTAGTACCTTCTTGCCTTTTTCAATTTTTTTTGCATATGTGTTTTCAGGCATCCTTTTAATAAGCCCCAACCATCTCACGCTTTATATGAAACTTGTCAGTGATGGATATTTATACAGATTCTACAATTTTTGGTTAGTTCTTCTTCGCCATGATTCTTCATTTGTTTTTATTCTGCTAATTTTTTTTCTAAACATTTTCCTTTGTCATATAACCTTTTCTTCCGCCCGTTGAAACTCATGTTTCCCTACCGTAACTGTCTTATTATTATTCGATATATTCTAATTTTTAATACCTAATATAACCCTATTAACTTTCCTAATAATCCTCTGGCTTAACTTCCTTGAGCTATTTTTCTATTCATTTCAGTCCATTCTTTGTTTTCATTTATGTTATGCTCCCAAGTACAGTAGTTCGCAAACGTTTTCTTACTTATATTTTCTCTCCTCTCGCTTTAATCTCTGTATAATTCTGACTTAGTACCATACCTTGTTTTCTTTTAGTTTATTATTATAATTTTTGCCTCCTCTTATAGTTCACAGAATACTCTCTTCCTTCTTTCTTCTGGTTATCAAAGAGAAGTCGTTTACGTATGCAATTATGGAGACAAATGTTCATATAGGATCTTGGTTTAATCTCTTCTAAACTATAAATTTTACAGTTCTATTGTTCTTTATTCTACTATGTGAAAACGTCTAGTTTCATCTTGACTAGTAAATTTAAAGCAATACATATTTTTATTCTATCTATTGTGTCAAAAGCCTGCTGAAAATCTATAAACATAACATGTGGGCTAAGATTTCGCTCATAGCTTCTACCCATCGTTTTAAGGGTAAATATCTAATCCGTTCTTTCTTTCTTGAAACCTTCCTGTATTCCCTCACTTATTTTTGATACTCGTACAGTCTATTTCTTAAAGCTTCGTGCACCACTTCCAACATGCTAATTTTTGAATTTTGGTCGTGGAAATTTGAAAAATATCGAATACCTATCAATATTCATTACTCTAGTAATTATTTTTGGCAAGTTGATGGTCTTGATTTTAGGTCTGTTTGAATGATATTTTTTCTCAATATTCTGACCAAATTTCGGACTTGACCAAAATATATCTTTTTGCCGAAAAGGTGAAATCGCGACATTGGAAAGTCACAGAATGGATAAAAGTTTGTTTTGTTTGTTAGCTACACGTCGTAAATAATTTTTAATTGAACGTTTATTTAAAACTCTTCACCCATTTTAAACTTACATATACTCGTAGTTATTGTTAATGATTCATGTAGAGCATCTATCTTGGAAATAAAGTAATTTAATTATAAATTACTGCTAAACCAATGGGTTCTTTTTGTCTCCTGTCTATCAGTGTTCAATCGTCTAAAGGACATTTCTGAGTTTTAAACATTGATTTTTTCTATTTTTTTATATCAGTTTTAAAAATAAAACTCGAATATTTTCATAACTAAAAAACAAGGAAAAAAATCCACCAATACAGTCTGACCTGACATATTCTGTGCTCAGAACTACAACCTCATAAGCACAAAATTAATGAATTAACTAAGAAGCTAAAAGTTGGTAAGCTCTAATTTTAATCTAAAATTACTGTATCGTTTCAGTCTCTTTCAACCAGTAATTTAATTTGTTAGTTTCATGTTTAATTTCGGCTGCATAAGATTAAATTACTTTGATCCTGTCATTCTTCTTTCCGATGATGAGAGAATTTAATGATCAACAAACAAATTGTCGGTACACAAAAATTGCATGAGAATAAAGAAGGTCACACCAAGTATCTTATTAAAGTAATCGTTTATCTCTTACTTAAGAACTTCACTTGTAAGAAATCTACTCATCAATTTTTTACTGTTATTAGAAAAATTGTGAATTCATTAAATATTTTGGAGGTAATTTCTTGCACTAATTAGAATGCTATTGCGCCTTGATGTGATGTTCTTAATAATGTTATTTAAAATGTTCCATTCTACTTTCTCTTCACGCGTTATTTTCACTTTATGATATAATTAGTCTGAATGGTTGGTCTGTCTACCAAGTTATAAAAAAGCGAGGTATTTGATATTATGATTAGGAAAATTTGCAAGTAGATATCTCATGATTAAAGAATATCTTCTTATCCAAATAGTACGTAGACCTCAGACCTCCACAGCTAAATTACATTAAAAATTGAATATTCAGTATACTTACAGATTTGAAAAGTCGGTTTTTAGTGATCAAAATTTAACTAAATAAATAGACATAATATTTATTACAAATTATGTAAAAGTAATTAAATAAGTAAATATTTTCTACAAAAAAACCTTGAAATCGCAAAGTAAAGATTTAATATAAAAAATTGAGTCCTATGGTAACATTCTAACTTTTATCACCATTGAAATTGCCATAAAAAAGCAGCTTCTACGTTAGACTAGTTACAAAATTGCAAAAGTTAAGGCCTACCCTGTAAAATAGCCAAATCTGGTGAGCTATCGATTGTTTGTAGCTTCAAATCTCCGTGTATTGTAGAAATATTTATAAATTATGTTTCTAAATCTTCTTTATTTCAGGCCTTTTCTGTAAACTCACTGAAGTCTTTTTCAGAAATTGATGAGTTAGAATGAAGGGTATTGCGTTTCAATGCTACACTGCAATCAGCAGTCCTTCTTTACCTTTTTTGGAGTAGACTCGCAATCCACTTTGATTGATTTTTCGTGTCGGAAGTGTAGTGGTAAATCCAGGTCGTTGTGAGTTAAGCTGATACGGCCATGTTTGATTCCAGTGGCCTAAAATTTTATGCTAGTAATTGATGGCGCATAGTCTCCGGACACAGTGATTAACTCAATGTTTCTCATTTCATAAAATTCTTCACAACGGTTCAATTTATGCTTAAGCACTTCGTCTGTGCTGATGATGATCAGCTCTTCTTGCATAACTACATTGGCTTCTTTCATAACCGTGATATTGCATGGATTTTCACATTATTGATTAATTTATGAATTTGGAAGAAGGCAATTCTTATATAATGCAACCAAGAAGGTATTTCTGGTAATTTTGACAGATTAGAAAACTTATTCCTTTATTGTTAAATTCTGTTGATAATGGATTAGTTTACTCACAAAATCTAATTTAATTTATGTTATTCTGATAAATCACAACTGTTCAAATTCAAATTCTAATGTTTTTATTATAAAATCTTAAAAAATAGATTCGAAAATACTTCGTCATTTCGTCATTTTCCTCGAGTAACAAATAATTTCAAAGAATTGCTTAGAAAAACACCTGGTGAACTTGTAACTTCTTTTAATCGAAGCAGAGCAGTTGGTAGTGAATCTTTAATTATTCCACTTAATATATTCCATGTAATTACTATTTAGTTACTTTTCTGTTTCAGTTGAAATGACGTCGTTAATGCATCTAGTTGTTGAAAATTACAGTGAGTTTGCAGAATCAAGAGGTAAGTCATAAAAATCTAACCACCGTAATATTTTCTACACTTTCATACTCTCGACGAGGTTACACGAGAAAACGCGAGTTGGAGAATTTGGAAGATGCGCAAGACAAAAGAAGTGGCGTTGTCTCTATCGCTCGCCAATACTCGTGTCAAGAACGTTTAAGAGGAATGAGATTGATAACGTTTTAATACATAAAAAAAATTTCCAACTGCTAGATGTCACTCATAGACCTTTAACTGAACCAATCATGATAGAGCAGCGTGAATATTTATAAATTAAATACCAAAGTTGTACAAAACTAAGGTTACCAATTAACTACAGCTTCGGCTATATACGACAACAATGCCGAGCGCAATGGTTCCCCTACTCTCAAGCCGGGGACTCGCTACGTCGCTTCAGTTTATCCGCACATACTGAGATTTCGCACTGAGGTTTACGATAAAGAACGGAATTGAAGTGTGCCGGTTTCAGATGCGATTATCCAGAAGATCAACAGTGAGCTTGCTTAAAGGTCTCAGGTTCACTGTCCGTGAACTTATTGAACGCTTTCCTGAAGCTTCCCATGACGCTATTAACGGAAATATTGGGTTATTGCAAGAAGGCTCCATATTAGGTCCATCGGTGGCAGACTAACAGGCAAAAGAAGCAACGCCTTAAATGTGCTCGCAAGTTTCTTCAACAATGTTAAGGGGCAGGCAAAAATAAGAAGTTGGTGAACTCTATCCTTATAGGAGATGGAATTTGGGTATTGTATTACACCTTCAAAATACAACAATAATCTCCTCAGTAGCGCCAACTCTAATTGTATTACGAACAGACTGATCCAAACTGTTCAAGATCATAAAAAACAAACAGGTAATTTTACGATTGTAGGTGAATTGTAAGTACCTCAAATTTGAAAGCGTTTGAAATCAATTTGATCAACTATGGGCAAAAATTACTACGATTATAGGTATTTGGACATCAAAAAAGTGAAAAACAAATTATAGTAATTCTTATGACAATGATAACAAAAACGATAAAATTAAAAGCACTACGTAAACAGTTTTGAATATCAATTGTACTCTTTCAAAAAAATAAAATTTCCCATAGTTAATTATTTGCAGATAAAAATAATTAACCATCAGTAAACAAACGTTGTTACTTAGTGTACGAAACCTCATTAGCGATTAATGTTCGCAAATAAATATAAGCTTTAGAATATTTTCAGGATAGTATGTGCTGCTATAACTAACATAAATTGAAGTAAGGTCAGAAGACAGTTCACTTGAGGTTTCTAAAATAAGTAAAAATAGAAAAAGTGACAATCCAATGAACCAAATGCATAAAAATGATAAACGTATACATCCCATTCGAAGTGGTAATCAATGACCACCAATCATGGGTCGATAAAGATATTCCACAAGCTCGAAATGCATTTCTCGGATGGTTAGAAGCTATCGTGAAGAACTGAATTGGCATTTTTGGACCAATATGCAAATTCTCCTTAACACTTAGAAAAGCAGTTATTATTTTTCAGACAAAATTACTAGCAATAAATATATGGGCTCAAAAACGTTCGAGTGAAAAATACAATTACATCCTTTTCTATAGCCAAGGCTCCGAAAGGTATTAATTGCACGTTCAAGCTAGCATATTGTGTGAACAAATTCTTTAGAAAACCTAGCTAATAAAAAAAAGTACATAACATCAAAGTGACTACCAGGCTTTCACAGTATATCAGTCAGAATGGACGAAAAAAAAATGGACCAGAGCTCTACTTTGGGCTAATGAGATCTCTCATAATAACGAACTAAATGAATGGTTTAAGAATCAGATGCAGACCAAAAATAATCTAGTCCTGAAACAATTCAATAGATTCATAATCATATCAATTGAGAAACCTGAATAACTTCTCGAGAAGTGACATTAAACTTATGATCGATCTTTTGGTAGTCCACTGACCTTGGCAAGCAGGAAATAAGACTATAAGAAAAATAATCTAATCTGGAAGTAGTCTACGTATTTTTGAAGCAGAACAATCAGATGCAGAGTCATGACAGAATATATTTTTAGGTATAGAAAGGCCAGAAAAACTCAACTGATACATAAATAAATCACAAAGGTTACGTTAGTACTGATATATCACGGAAATGGAGAAAGAACAAGGATGAGAATGATTACTGAATGGAAACCTAATGAGAAATTTTAATGGGAAGACTGAAAAGTAAATGGGAAGATTAAGTTACAGAGGACATACAAAGTTTAGGATTACAAAGTTTGAAAAGATACCTGCAGGACTGGAAGAAATTGACACATACAGCAATACCCATCGTGAAAATGACCGAATTTACTTTTGATTATCTTTACTTCAATGTATAGTTGGTTGACACAGTTTGAATAGGATCATTATTCAACTTTTCATGACTTTAATCAATTTTTAAAATGAATCCCCTGACAACGGCGCTTTTACTTTTTGAATCGTACAGGAATCACTGTATCATCTGTTTATCTACTAGTTTATCGCCGTTATAAAACTTCCTCATAAATAAAAAAATTTAATCTTTTGTTTCAGATCCTACAGTAGATTCATGGCTGTTTATGAAATCTCCAGTACCTGTAATTGCGATTCTTTTAACTTATCTCATTTTCGTATTGAAAATTGGACCAAAATGGATGGAGAAGAAAAAGCCTTATGATTTAAAATTAGTAATGATTTTGTACAATGCTTATCAAGTACTTTTCAGTATATGGCTGTGTTCAACTGCAGTGTATGTGAAAGAACCAGTTAAATTGTTGAGTCGGAGTTGTAATAATCCTTCTAATAATAAAGAACTTCAAGAAATTGTGAGTATAAACGATATAGGAAATAGTCGAAAGCCGTCAATGCTAGGGTTTTACTTACAAATTAATCTTTTTTTTTTCATATTTCCAGGTATACAATTCATCTTGGTGGTATTTCTTTTCTAAAATTGTCGAGCTTTTGGACACTGTGTTTTTCGTTTTAAGAAAAAAACAGTCGCAAGTAACCTTCTTACATGTATATCATCATGCCATAACCATGTTCTTCTCCTGGGGTTATTTGAAGTTTTTACCAGGTAAACACACTATTTATTTTTCAATCACATGCTGATAATAAGATAGGGTACATTTTAAAACTAAGCTGATCTTAAGATCAAAATTAAAGATTTGAATTGTAATGGGGGCAACCACATGCTTTCAAAAATAGCACAAAGCGCACTAATAAATCTAGAAGGTGGAATAAAGTAGAATAAAGACTCTGAAGTGGGTTAATTGAAAAGGCACGTACAACAGTCGAAAATATTGGAATACATACAGAGAAATGACTCATAATTCAAACTATTCTCTGCAGTTAATATTTTGGAACAAAAAATTACGATAAGGAATAAACCGAAAGCATATTAATAACTTTCTGAGGAGTATCGTAGAAAGATGTTTTTGAGAAAATGAGCGATGTATAGCATTGATCCACCATCAGTATCAGCTCCACAAATTTCCAAACCTTGAAATATTTATTAAAATTGATTCACAAACATAAAAATAAAGAATATATTGCGATTAGATTAACTTTTAACTCGTGCTTGTCCATACTATTTCATTATAAATGAATATTCTTATAAAGACATTTTATAAAACAACGAGTTTTGTGCAAAATACCAATAGAAAAGATCTATATTATTTTTAAAAGAGCAACCAACTTCATGAATTTAGTTTGTATATCGCCCTATTCAAAGAGAATTGATCAAAATAAAAAATATCATCAACTCAATTTGGTATAATGAATAAACCAAACTAAGTTTGTAATTCTTATATAAGAACAACGAGTTGTTCTCAATAATTTCATAATATACGGTAGCCGCCAAACACGCAATTACT
Source organism: Diorhabda carinulata (assembly GCF_026250575.1). NCBI lineage: Eukaryota > Metazoa > Arthropoda > Insecta > Coleoptera > Chrysomelidae > Diorhabda > Diorhabda carinulata. Next base: position 19,828,291 of record NC_079472.1, read on the forward strand.
TTTTTTGACATGAATATCTTCATATATATGCGTTTGATTTCCTCATGATTTTGTACTACTAATAAATTCTTTTTACATAATAGTTATCTAATAAGAAATAAATGAGAGTTAAAAAATTTAAGATGTAATCGACATACAAAGAAAATTGGTCTAGTGCATTTTTAAGTCTTACCTTTTATTGGTAAATGTCAAAATTCACAAAGTAAAAGGTCATCAATACCATAAAAAAAAATTAAACTGCATTAACGTCCCAAAAATTACCAAGAAAAAAAAACATAAATTCAATTATAAAGATTAAAAAATTCTTGGAACAGAATCTAATACTACAAATAATTTAATTTTTTATTGCTACATATTTGAGATGTAAAGACTAAGGAAAAATTAATCTTTCTTCTACCTCTATATTTATTTCTAGTTTGATTTTATTCTTATTTTGATGTTGGTAGATCTATTTAGCTGAATTTAGATGCTTATCTATTTAAAAAGCAAAAACTGCATTGAAAGAAAATAATTATCCGGAAAAAATAACATATTCAAGAAATATACTACAATCAATTAAAAAACAAAACAGAAATGGAACATCAAAACATAAAACATTTTTCCATACCATATGTACAAGGACTTTCCCAAACAACTATCGAATTATTTCAATAAATATGTAGTTAGTAAAGTCATAAAGGACATAATACATTATCCAAATATTTCACTAAATTAAAATCTAAAACACCAAAAAACAAAAGTAATTTTATATATGAAGCTTGTACTAATTGTGACACTGTCTACATAGGACAGACATCTCAGTATTTATAAAATAGAGTAGAAGGTCATCAATACCATAAAAAAAAATAAAACTGCAGCAAAGATTCTTGTAACGGAATCTAATACACGAAAAAGAGAAATGATTCACATTCATAAGAACGAATAAGCTATAAATGATACAAAAAGACCTTTAATTGATTACTACTATATATTTGAGATATAAGGACCGAGGAAAAATTAATCTTTCTTGTTAAAACAAATTTCTATTTTGATTTTATTCTTATTGTAATGTTCATGATGTAAGTGATCCATTGATTTATATAAATACGCAGATTGTCAGTGTCAATTTTAATCTCTCTTCCAAAAATTATTAAAAAAAAAACTATTTCCAAAACTTTTAGGAAAATGGATATTCGCCTATTTATACAAATATCCACTCTCAATTAAATTATTTCCAAAGAACTAGATTTTGAAATTACAAAAATCCATTCAAGAACTTTTGGAGTGCTATTCTAGAAAATCCGTTTATTTGCTAAATAATCAGTTTAATACTTATACTTTAGTACTTAGTGTGTTTTTCAGTTACGATTGAAAAATAAAAAGTACTCAAGTACTCACTAAAGTGGTTTGATAGTCAAAATGTACTTGAAATCTTCACAGAGTTTAAAAAGAATCAAAAAAGAACTGGGTATGAGGGTATGATATTGTTTGTTACTGATGTCCAGTGACATAATTCATCGCTATTTTCTTTGATAATTTGTATGTGTATGTCGAACTAATATAACTTAATATATATATATATATATATATATATATATATATATATATATATATATATATATATATATATATATATACTTTCAAAAACGATACAGCAATGGTATAGTTCTTTTCAATCTTTGTGTTTATTCACTGTTACCAAGTAGACACTGCTATCTCGTTCGTTGTAAAGTAAGTTTGCTTAAGTAACGTCCACTAAACTAAAAGCTTTTATTTCTTCTTCTGCAGAATTCACTTGAAGATTCTTCATTTTTGAGTATGAACCATGGTGAGTTGGTTACTGTGCGTAATAATTTAGCTGATTCAATATCATATACTCGTACAGCTTTGGTTCCTTAGACAATGTAAATTTGGACTGAAACCACTCTATAATTTCAATCTTGAATGTTAATGTACTTTCTAGTAACCACTAGTGCTGTATTTGATTCCTAGTTGCTTCCTTTTAGTAAGAATATATTGGTTCCAAGTGAGTCCTTTATCTAGATAACTATATAGATATTTTAAACTGTCTATTTGTGGTAGGGTTTGTCCGTTTAGCGTTACTGTAAGTATAAGTCCTCTACATTTCGTGAAGTGATTTTGATTCCCCAGATTCTTGTCCAGTCGTTTGTTTTATTGAGATGTTGTTGTTGATATTCCGCTGCTATTAAAAATTTAGCATACTTTCATATTTCCTAGTATTTATAAGCAGTTATGCCAACAAACTGTTAATATTACATGTAATATTGATTTGAATAAATTTCCTACACATCATCCATAAATAAATTTTTATTCAACAAAATCTTAAAGCGGTTACCGTATATTATGAAATTATTGAGAACAACTTGTTCTTATATAAGAATTTCAAACATAGTTAGGTAATTAAATCAATCCAAGCTGATGATATTTTTTATTTTCGTTAAATTCATTGACTTATATTAAAATAGGGCGATATACAGGCCAGGAGTTGATCGTATAAAATTACGGCAGATAATTTCTGTAAATTTGATATTTCTTCGTTTTAGAAATTTGTAATATTCCTATAATGCTCCCCATGAAGTTTTAAATACGCTCAGATATTCGAATGATGGTATACTATAAGAGCGGGTGAATAAGTCTGTGGTTTTTTAAATGAAACAGGCTTTCGTTTCAAAATATTTTTCAATCTCATCTAGTATTTGTTAAGTCGGTACCACACGAAGCGTCCAACGTTTGCGTCAACATTCGCGCTACAACGTACAGCTGAAGATTTCAAGGAAGGCTAGATGCAGGGTTACCTAAAGAAATAAATACATGACAAAAAAGTAAGGAGCACCATACTACATATATAAATTCTTCCCAAATAAATTAGATGATACTGGCAACTTTAACTTTTCATAATCCTTTGACGCAGTTCAAGAAAACCGAGTTTCTATGGCCAACGTTGAAATCAAACCATTCGTTGAATGACATGCGCACTACGACCACACAATTATACCAGCGTCCAACGTTGGTACCATTGGATGCATCGTGTGTTAACGGCTTTACAATAAACGTGGAAGGAATTGTTACAATGAACAGACCCTTATATACTCTGAAATTTTTGTTTGATTTAGACCAAAGCTAATTGTTAATTAATGTTTATAGTTAATCTATTAAAAGCTCTCTTTTATAAGTTGGTTGGTGTGCACATCAAGATGTACTTTGACGCGTTCAATACATTCAATAAACTACCACTGGGCGTTTACTATCATTCGAAGCACTTTACTTGGAAATATTTCCAAAATGGTTAAATTGGAGTTGCTTGTAGTACCTCATAACTGGATACAGTATGTCCAGGGGGTTTAAGCACTTCTTTTTATAATAACACTTTGTTGGATATATATGACTGAGATCTTCTGCCAATCATCCAGTATAATTTATGTAAACCAAGTTGTGTTCTTTTAGAATATAGGCTGTCAATTCAATCTGCGATCTAGATGTATTCCAAAATATTGAACTGTATTTATTGCTCAATTTTTAGAGGAGAATAATTTTCTGTTCTATTTGTGAAGGTTATATCAACCGATTTACTCTCATTTGTTCTCATCCTTCATATTTTTAGCCGATTTCCTATTATTATGTCATTTTTAATTCCTTAATAAATCAACTAAAAAGCTTAAAACAACTAGCTTGAGAAGGAACAAGTTCTAAACTATCTGGACTTTCGACTACTCACTTTAAAAAGCAACAAGAAATTTAAAAATAAAGATATAAAATAAACAAAAACCAATAAAGATAAAGCAAAAGTATTAATGCAACCCTTGTAAAGTCTATTTGAATCTTTCTCCAATGAAACTTCTCAATAAATATAGAATAGTCCAAATACTTAACATTAAATGAGCCTACAGATAAAAAATGAATATAATAGAATTGAATCAATAGAAATCAATCCCAACAAAACATCAGGATTCGATCAGATAACGGATTCAATTCTACAAAAATTGCCATTGATAGTCAATAGAGCTATTCAACGCAATTATCAATGTAAGAATTACATCTAGATACTTTCCTAATGAATGGAAAAATGCCAAAATAATCATGATTCCCAAACCAGGTAAATCACGTGGTACCGTCCTATTCGCTTCTACGAATGCTCTCTAAAAGATGATAAACATTTTCACGTAGTCTTCTTCGGGCTCTATTCACTTCAATAGTATTTCTCCACTGTCGGGGTAAAAAGAATAAGTACTTTTTGTTTGTAAATTGATTTGATCATTGTAGTCAAATATTGTTGCTAGTCTGTATTAAAAACTGTAGTACATTCTCCATGGTTTTCACTGAAGATACTAAGGATACTAAAAATATTAACATTCAATTATTTTCAATTTTAAGGTGAACAAGGACTAGTTATAGGATTTCTGAATTCGCTCGTCCACGTAGTGATGTATTTCTACTATTTCATAGCTGCGCTGGGACCAAAATATCAAAAATACCTATGGTGGAAAAAATACATGACCTGGATTCAATTGGTACGTTTTTCTTTTATAACTTCATCATTGTTCATTCCAAAACTAAGTATATAAATTTCTTTTGTATCATAAAGGGTTTATTTGGCAAAACTAACATTGTACACGTATGGGAAAGTTTTCAGAGATATGTAATGTATTCACTATTAATATGATATGTAAAACAAAACTAAGCAGCTACACTACGTATAATTCATTTAAACATATATAAAATACATTCAAAGTAGCAATATTAATGAAAATAAACAAATTAACTCCTCCTCCAAGATACGCTTGGGGGGATTAACATTAATTGTCAAGTAATGTTCGAGTTGTATCGGGTGACTCAAATTCCAAAAGCTGAAGTCTGTTTTGATGGAAAACAAGATTGTAGGAGATCAAATGTTAAATCATGATATGTATCTAAACGAAATATTCCTCTCATGTTTTGCATTGGAATGGGAAAAAGTTTACCCCAGACACTGCAATATTTCCTCCATATTAGAAGATGTCTCAGTTTTGTTATTGCAACTTTTGAGGCATATAAATCAATCGCAATGAAAATACGAATGAGCTTTTAATGGGAATGTGATTGTAATATATCGAAAAATTTAATCTACTGTTTCGGTATGGTATAATTTTTATTTTGTCTTTTATTACAGGAAATGTGTTATACATTTAGCTGGAAATACTTCGTAATAAAATGAAAAAGAAACGAGCATTTCACCATAGCAATAGATTCTGTATAAGTATATAAATATAAAGCAGAGTTCAATAAAACATGAAAGAAGAACTTGGAATTGTCTACGATACTAAACATCATAAAAAATAATATTCGTTATCGAAACATTCTGTTAGTACATGCCAATGAAAATTATTCTGTATTATTGCATTTTTTGCAATTTTCTCTATGATAGAAAGTTTGCTACTTAAAAAAATGATTTCCTTTCAAGTCGTTTAAATTCCCTTTTTTTGTTTATTTTTTTTAATACTGCCTAGAACGCAGATGTTCTAAATCGATATTAAATTTTCTTTCAAAAGCTATTTATGTTTTTGTAGACATCAATCAAAAATAAATACAAGTTAGCACAATGAAAATCTTCTTGCAGGTAGTAGATAAGCAGTTTGACGACAAAAGTCATCAATTTTCTGTCAGGGATTATATAAAGTTCAAATTCTACTTGCTGAGATGGATTTTTTTCTTCTGTTTCTGTCCCCTCACCTCCTTTTTTTTCTCTTTTGAAGACATAGTCCTACGGTTCGAGCTGATTCCTAGAATGCTGAATTCCAGAGCTCGTATCATTTCTTCGTTGGTCTGCCTGGAAATATTCTTTTCCAGCATGCCAACAAAAAACATTATTGACAATCCAACCATAAACTACTCTGTCCACGTGAACTCTTCAGACTCTCCTTCTATATCTGACCAATTTGACAACAACCAATAATGTTGGTACATGAAAAGCATAAACTGCTTCAATATCCGATCATAAACAGATTTGGTTCTTTAGATATTGTAAATTAGTCTTCTATAAATATATAATATAGCATTCTCTGTAAGTCATCCTCTTTCTCATTTATAGGAACAGAATTATTTGCTTAGCAGATCATATTTTCTGCTATAGAGTATTCTCTATCTGCGATTATAACTTCAGTGATGATTTTGTCGATGAGCAAGTTGACGAGATTTGGGTTTGGGATAAAGTCCGCTTGCTTCATACTATCTTTTACTTTTACCCTAATTTTGATTCTCTACCTTCATTTATTTTTGTTGGTGTTTGGATATTTGTTCTTCGGTGGTCAATTAACTATTTTTAGATAAATTTCCGAAAAACGCCAAGAGGAATTGGAAGGTAAAAATGATAGGAAACTGTCACAATGGAATAAGGACTAAGAAAATATACCTGGGATCGTGCGCATGCACGTAAAACTTGAATTAAAAATTCGGTAAAAAAAGGCCTATTCGTGCCACGAAAAAGGAAAGAAAAATAGTCTAACCTGACCGAATCGATAGCATCGACGCATTTCCCGATCCCGAAAGAGCAATAAAAACAATAGAAATAAATGAAAAGCAATTTTATTCCACAAAAATTTAGTCACTTTCCTCATCCTCTTCCATTGGAGGTCGATCATTCTTTCCATGATACAAAAATTTTATATCTACAATAATTGCATCGAATGGATCTACATTTTTTCGCCGGACTCGCCGTCTCTAAAGAAATTCACAAAGATCCAAGTTACTTCTGATTCCCCCTATTGTATTTTTTTCGTCCGATTCTACATTCGTCTATTTCAACGACGCAATCATCTCCAACCGCCAATTTAGTCTTCATCTTCATATATTCGGTCTAAGCTGGCTACACAAACTTCACGGGCATAGTTGAAGACGTCGCTCACTGATTCTGACGAAAATGTTGTTTCCAAGATTGAAGCCTCTTTTATCGTCTGTTCAAATCCTTGTGAAAAACAATAGGTGATGATTATTCTTTGACGGACTTTATTGTGCAATCGTTCGAACCATGTGTCTTCTGTCGCTGTCGAACGATCTGCCCTTGATTTTTCCGTCTTTCAGTGTATTCTGTCAAAAAAACATGAAAGCAGGTATATTTTTCTCAATATAGATATATTATCTGTATGAAATCTCGTTATTCCCATTCACATCAGTCTTAATTATCTCGACCAGTATTTTTTTCATCAGTTTCAGAAGTGTTGTCAGGATAGTAATACATCAGTTGATTTTGAACAACGGTTTTGTCCCCTTTTTAAATATTGGAATAGTTATGTGTTCAAATGGCAGTTATTTCATTATGAAATTTATTATCTCCATACTTGATCCATTTATATGGGATACTCACGGTTCATGAGATTTCCAATACATCTTTTTCAAATTGTCATCAGTGAAATGGAAATTATATAATACAAATATTAAATAGATTTTTCTTAAAAATAAAAACGGTATCATCGAAGTGAATGTTAACAACTATTTGCTTCTTTTTTGTCTATTTTTATTATATAAAACATTTTCACTAGTTATATAATGTAATAATTTCAATATCTTTATCTGATTTCAGACGCAATTCTGCATAATGTTGGCATATTTGGTATTCATCATTGCCATCGATTGTAAACTACCGAAAGCTCTGACGTTCTTCTTCGTAGGCAATGTGATAATTTTCCTATACCTCTTCAGTGACTTCTACAGAAAAGCTTACACAAAAGCCCATTCACAACGATCAACAACAAAACCCATCGAAGTCGGTCCCGCTTCAGTCATTGAACCAATGATACAGAAAGTGAAAGCTCAATAATACTAGTTTTACATTCTATTTATTTGTTATATGTTTACAAATTTTATGAAATATTCTCTTTGACACGGAAGTCTAAGGTATGAGGTTTAGGATTAGTTTTATAATATACTGGAAATTAATACGTGGGGCAATACTAAAATTCGTATATCATATATATTATTTACAATACCTTCGATTCCCCTGGTCAAATGGAATAAACTGTATTAACAAAGCTGTACATAGTTGATTCTGATGTTACCAAATATTGTTTTGAAATAGAAAATTGTTTAATATATTTATAAAAGTTTTATTAATTATGTTTCTAATTATCTCTACATTATGAAAAGTTATTTTTAATAGAACTTTCATATCATGTTTGGTTCAAATATTTATACAGTGAACAATTTGATCAATAAAATTCTTTCTCAGATATAACATTAATGTTTATCCAACAAAGATCAAAAGAACTTTTCTCCTTTTTGTTGTTGTCAAAGCTTCTCTTTTCTTAAGTTTTCTTAACCTCAGACTATCAAATTTTATTTACCTCGTATGAACTTTTTCTTGTAAGCTATTTCATTCTAAACCTAAATAAAGGGCTTCGAACTTTGTAGAACCATTATTAACCTTGTTCCAAATCATTCTATTTTTTCTGTATTGATAAATATCTTTCCATAGTGAGAAATTTACGTATATTTTTCATTGTTCATAATTTCAAAAAGGTTTGGAGGGATATTTTCTATTAATTAATAGATCTATACAATAAACGTTACATGAGTCTCATTTGTAGTGTCATAGTATGACTGTTGTTAATTTTCAATTATTTATACTACAGAATGACGAAGCTGTGCTGAAAGTGACAATATGTAGTTTAAATATATTTTTGAAAAAATGTTTACGTGTAAAACTAGAAATAAATATAAAACATTTACGTTGTTTTTCTTTAACCCGTCAATCAATATTTTTATTACATTCTATATGATTAGGTTCGTTCCAGCCCATCAAAAAACCGTTCTTGGTACGGTGACGATTCTGCGCAATAGAAATTACGTGTTCCAACCGGGCGGTTACCGTTATACGAATGATTCTGTTTTGTGTTCCAACTACAAACAAGTATTATTTTGGGTCTGTGGTTCCGACTTAGGTAGGTTTGTGAAACATTTCCGTGACGGTCTTTTCGAAACTTGGTTGATATCAAGTACTGTTACAAGAACCATGCGTAACTTTAGATTGCTCCTGAAACATCATTCAAATAACAACCTACTTATAGGTGCGTTCTTTATAAGGCAAATATGATCCGAAAAATACTAAACTAACAATCATGACTATGACTTTTTAATAATAGAAAAAATAGAAACTACAGACTACCGTTACTTTAAAAAATTATCATAGCACATAGTCAGTTTTGTAGTCAGGAATATTTAAAATCAACTATTCTTAAGATTGAAAGTCGAAAATAATTCGGAAAATGAAAGAATATCAGTTAATTTTATCACAATCTGGGCATATAAATATGAGATCTTATTTATTGAGACCCTTACACCACTCGTTGTATCACATTGACATTCGATACATTGACATTCGGTACATTAACATTCGGTACATTGCCTTATATCTTTCATTTTACTATTTTACTCCTCTTTACCTTCTCTTCTCTATTTTCTATCTTCAACCGTTTTGTTTTGTATTATTCTTTTAAGCCGTTTTATTGAATCATTTTTATGCATTGTTTTCTTTCTTTGAACTTTCTTCAATATAAACTTTCCACCCACCTTAGGTATAGCACTGTTTGGATATTTTGTCGTTAGAAAAATAAGAATAAACCGTCAAATATTTAATTTGTACATTAATTAAATATACCAAAAACCGAAATACATTTTTATGTAATTAACATTTTTTTACAATAATTACAATCTAAATGTTTTAATTGTGCACTTTTTATTTCTTGAAATAATAAACTTTTCGCAATATCTTTATAATAATTTGATAGAGTCTTAGCCTCTTTTGGAGTTTAAAATCATCAAAATCAGTTAATTTAATCCTATAGATCTCACACTTATTCCTTTGGACTCCTATATATAACTAGATTGATATGATAAGGAAGTTAAGATTGCAATTAACATGTATAAACCCTATCAATTACGCGAAGAATATTATTTGGGCATCAAACAAATTCACTATATTTTTGATAGTAAAAAGAAGTACAGAAGAGGGTTAGAGAACGACGAATAAACGTGAATAAAACTTTATAAAAAATAAACAAATACAAAAAATATTTCTACAAAGAAAAGCTAGAAATATAAACTTCTATATATATATATATATATATATATATATATATATATATATATATATATATATATATATATATATAATATATAACTAGACCTATAACTTTGATACTAAAACTAATTTCAATAATATATGTATCTGAAAATAAAGAAAAGATTAGATTTAAATGATTACATCAATTTTTATCTTTGTTTCCAAATAAATATAATTATAATTTAGTCAAAAGGGTGGATACAGAATTTCGGATGTTAGGCAGAAAGTTACATATTTATTGACGTATCTAAACCAAGGACGGATCCCCGACAAAGGGGGGTCATTAGTATTAGGACTAGTCCTCCCCTAGAGACATGGCATTTTAAGCCTTTTACCCACAAAATATAAGTTAATTACGTTGTTTTTGATATTAATATTAATTTGTTTATGTCAGAATCTTCTACTTCTTAGTCTTGAATTTCCTGAGCATTTTATTTTTGTTTTATTAGATTTGTTTTGATATTCGAAATATATGGTAGTATTGGCTGCCTTTATCCACGGTGTAAAATAAGTCGTACTTTCACATATTCCTACTTACGCCCTTTTATAAGAAACAAAAAACCAAATTAATTAATCGGGGCAGGGTTTAGAGGGGGTACCATCCGAAGAAAGATACCTGAAAATGACAATTTTAGATTCTACCACCATAGCTCCATTATCACCCTTAGACACATGGCGAATAATAGACCTGACATTGTGGAGGTTGTTGGAAGAGTCAATTTAGTCCTTTTCGTCGACGCAGCCATACTTAACATTATCAACAAACACCAGGAGATACTGACCAAGTATGCGAATGTAATTGATACCAGTCACAAACTGAGTAGTGAATAATAATTCTCCTATATAACTTTGTTTATTAATAAATAAAATTCAATAACTTTTAATAATAACTAACTATTAATTTCGTTTTTGAAAGAATTTGTATCATCAATTGCCACATGATAGATTTCTTAGTTAAATATAATACTATTTTTCACTGAATTAAAATTATATTAATAAAATGGCATCATATGTAGATATGAAAATTGAATTTTAATGACTTAAATAGCAGTAACATCAACAATATTGTAAATGTTAATTGTTAAATAATATGATTATATGATAACTTATGTCATCTAATTTCATCTTTAAAAATTATCCATTATGATATATTACGTTTTTTTGGAATAGGAAAGAGAAGTGTTTAATTTAGTACAAAACTTTCTCTTAAATTAAAAAGTAATTATTATATAAATTGGTAGGAACTAAACTATGACATCATGGAACCAATATAAGTCTAAGCAAAATATCTGACTCTGTTATTTCTTGTAGCCCTTTGGAAAAATACAACAATTTCTAAATAATTGATATAATATAATAAGTGGAAACATGATTAATAGAAACAGATGGTGTATTTATTATGGTTTTCCAATATAAATTACAGAAGAAAGAAGGAGTTATGCGAGGAACAATCAATATTTCATAAATACGCACGGCACTCATATCAAATTAAGAAACAAAAAATAATGTTTATTCCCCGTATAAAATACGGTAAACATCTAACAAAGCGTCAGTCAACGTGGACTCATCATCTCCACTGTTTATCAATGAAAACATCACGTATTAAACATAAATGAATTTCTATTGGCCGAAACTGTCAGTAGGACTAATGTACAGAATTTCTTCGAAATATTTCAGCTTAAAAGTCTGCAACAACCAGTGGAGTGGCTTGGTGAGATGATTTCATTAATAAATTTCTTTAAATAAGTAGAAATATGGCGTTCTTTAAACCTAAGGCGAATAAAGATATAGATATACAAACGCAGTTAGTTATTTTAAACATATTCGAATGTTTGAAAAAACCGAATCGTCAAAGGATAGTTCGATGGCGACAAGATTATTTGGGTTCGAATGGGGTTCAAAAAGTGCTCAGTTCACGTCTGGTACCCTGCTTAAAACAGACTCTCTCCAGGCAGGTACATTTTACTCGTCTATTTACGTTTTATAATTTAATATTTAGTTGTAGCAAGTTAACGAGGTAAAATAATGAAAAATATAGCTACAAGTAGAACAATTAAATGCATCTGTCTAAATAACGGTGTTTAATGCCGTCCAACTTATAATAATTCCATTATCTTTTAATTAATACTTTCTCGCATAAGATATACATATTTTTAAAAGTATTTATAAAAATAATAAATTTCTAAAATGAGGTATCTACGCCTATGGTAGATCAAACAAAATTGTCGACAAGGGTTTTTATAATCTGAAATTGATATTGGAAAAACTATAATATTTTTTGATATCCACCGCCTTTCAAGAATGTGAGCTTGCTACTTAAATTAATACCATGATGTCTAGAGGTATCAAGAAAATCCTAAAACTGGAAATTAAAGACTTCTATAAATGAAAACATTCCTCAAAACTCGACTTATAGATAACGGAGCTGAAGCTACCGGTCATTTATTACTAAAATAAATCCTAAATTGAATACAGACATAATTCAATCTTATTTTCAAATTTCTATAATTTTGTTTAAACATTTTTGATTGATTACAGATATACCAACGTCACGATTGATAAGTGGCTGAACTAAATTCGTGTTGCCGATATTTACATACAAGTTGACCTTCTTTTTGGTATGTTCTGTTCTGATTGGCCCTGTAAAATCATCGCCTTCTGACTGTCAGCGCCTCTGTTGATTAATTCAACAAGTTGATCCAATGCTTAGGCACTAAAACGCGATTTCATCGCCGGTTCACTCACCAGGCAGTAAAAAGCGATTTTACTGGTGACTTCTACCGAACAAACGGCATTAATGTTCCAATTTTCACTTTTGAGAAACTCATTTATTCCGGTAGTGCTGCAGTAATTTTAACATTAACTTAAATTTTAGCAATGAATGGAAAGTCAAAAATTGAGGATAATAGATATGTGACCAGCTTGTCATAAGCTGCAATACTGCTTGTATACCTAATATTTAATTTGAATGAATGCAGACAGTGGGTATGTAACCAGTATAACACGAAAGTACATTGCTGGTTGTATATTGCATATTATAAATGATTGTAAGTATGAATGTGAGACTGTAGATATATAACCAGTTTAACTTGAAGCAAATTAATGATAGTTAATAGAATATACAAGTAACCAACATAACAATAAAGCGTATTGTTAGTTATATATTTACTATATAATAATGGAAAAATCCCTGAAAAATAAAAAACCAACTAACGCATACGCAATGATTACTCTTTAAGGCGCCTCAAATATAATCTGATATCATATTTATTTATGTTCCTTTAATAGTTTTTATCAAGGACTTTATGTACATATATCGAAATTAATTTAAAAGTTTTTGTAATAGCAACAAATAAAATTTCTCAACATTCGGATGTATAAAATTTTTATTCATATATAAATTAGTTGAATATCAAATTGATCATTTTATAATAAATGGTAAGTAGGTTGGTTGGTTATATAATATATTGTCAGTAACAGTGATATCTTATGGTAGATATATAAGAGAAAATAATTGAACCAAGGTCGCTGCTAAGTTCTTTCACTTTTGATAATGAATTTGCTTTTCATAGTGCACAGCCATACTACGTAGTTATAGCGCAAATGATTGTGCTAGATGATTCTATTTGTTAAGATATTACAAAACATTATTTTGTAAATAAAGCTGCAATTTATAAAAATAAAATAAATCAATGCTAATTTCGCAAATCAAGTTAATATGAACATTCTATTCATTTAATTTTTTTGCAGATTTTGAGTCAAATATTACATTGTGATAACTAGCGATACTAAAAAATATTAAACATAGATGAAAAGTGATAATAAATAACCGAAGAGGCAGTGGAAATCGCAATTAATAATATAGGAAATAGAAAATTAATAAGAGAATGAAATACCATCGGAAACAAGAGGGTGTATATGGGTAGTATCACACCCATATACAAAAAAAGGGAGCTAAGCTGCAAAAGTGACAGATCAAAATGTACACAAACTTCATTTGGTGTAAGCATCAGAGTTTTTGAAACAAGATTCAGAAACTTTGTGGAGTATAGGTTAGAAGGAGAACAGGCACCTTCTTGTCAGGATAAATAAAGAACAAAAATTATGTAAATACATGGCCCTGAGGATGGCTTTAACATTATAGATATATAGGAAATCGCAAACCGACAAAACTTATAAAGTTCAGTGAGATGCTAAATACATATAAGAGGAGGAAGAACAGAACAATTTCAATTGAAAAAAGGAATAAAACCAGGAAACAGTGGTTAGAAGAGGTTAAACAAGACAACTACATACAATATAACGCTATAAAAATCAAGAAGCGATTAGAATTAGAATATAGGGATTGAAATAATAAAACGAAAGTTCTGATGATAAACGAAAGAAATGGAGATGATCAAAGCAATAGAAAAATTAATTTCAAAAGAAACATTTATAGAAAGAGTATCAGTACTGCTTTAGTGAGCCTATAAGAGATTATGGAATAAGATAGATTCGGCTAGGTCTAGCTGAAAAAGAATTAATACAAAATGAAAAGTTTATATCCAAATCAAACAATTATATGGAATATAAACAAAAAACTGTAAACCTTATACTATGGTCTGGTAATAAGGACTTAGATTTAAAGATATTATCATAATTATCTTTTTATATTCAATCAATGAACTATAAATATAATTTTGATAAAAAGCAACAGTGAGCAGGGCACTCAAAAGTATCAGTATCATCTGCCAACCAATTCCTCCTAATACCACTTGTCCTATTCAGCACATTGCTTCAGATAAAACACCTTATTCTCACAACTTTTATACCATAACTTCTCGTGTTCATTCAAAATTCCATGTCTTTATCATTATCTTCTCTTCCTTTTATTATCATAAACAGCATATTGGAACAACTTCAAAGCTTGCACGATTGGTGTTTTTACAGTATTTTTATTGTGGTTTAGGTATGTATCAGCGGATTAAATATCTTTCAGTAGCTATATAGGTGCTTACTATCTCATTGGCTACTGCTTGGATAGTAGACATCAGCCAGTGTGATATTTCTTATTAAAAAATTTGAAGTACCATGTATGAGTGTCCTCAACATGAATGGCTTTAATGAAAATCAGCTAACCAGAATTGCTTATTACATAGGGAAAAGTTTCGCATTTCGAGGTTGTATATTTGATATCACCTAGTGTACTTATACTTATTGATTACTTCAAATTTACTTTGTTTTTTTTTATTTTGGTTTTGGTATTTTCCGTGTGCTTCTAGATGTTTGTTTTTGTATATACAATACATCTATGTCTGTTTTGTGGTTTAATGGTTTTTTAAAGATATTTTGAAAGTTGAAGTGAGTTTCTGTCCACTAAATTTTCCATTATAAGTATAATTAGGTTTCCAACAATAATGACGACAATTTTCAGAAATCATGAAAAAAAATTTGGCGATATGAAATTAATGGATATTGTCGACTAACTGGAAAAAAGCAAAATTACGAAAATTCAATAGAATAGCCAAGTTTTAATTTTTCACACTCTTTCATACATTTTTATTATCATAGTAACGTTATTAATAAATGAATGAAAATACCTTCGTTCATGTGTTAGTTTATTGAAAATGGAGAAACATATACAAGCGCTCTTTCTATATTTTTCTATTAAAAACTTTTTAAAAATCAAAGGTAAACAAATTAAGTATTGTGACATAACATAACCTATATATGACATAACCTAGAAATGCGAAATTTTTTAACATTGATTAAGTATTCCTTGTTGATTCATTCTCATTGGGTGACCTTAAGTGATTCGAATCATTTTAATTTATAATTTCGTTGTTTAGGCCTCACTACACTACAGACTTGATCATATTCGTGGGTTTAAGTTGTAGGAGACGATAGTTTGGAGATATCTCTATTTTTCTATATGTATTGTTCAACAGTAAGCTGTACAGAACAATTGAAAAAAGTTTAAACTGATGAAATTACGAATGCTTCATCATTTTATTACTCTTTCATTAATAAAAATAAACTATCCTATATAACAATAAAACTTTTTGGAAACTATAATCAGATATTAAGTAGATCACCTTTAAGATGATTATGGACCTGAAACTAGAACGAAATTTTTAGTGGAGATTCATTTTTCGGTGGAAATTTCAAATTCAAAACATGACTATGATTCTTATTATTTCAGTTTCGTGCGGGAATTTCTGATGGATCAAATATAAATATTTATAGTTTTTTCTGTGTTTATAGACGTCTATTCATTTGTATTATAGATTCTAGATGTTTAATAACTGTTATTGAGGAGTTTTACCCACTCACTATTACACACTAAAGTTTAAACTGAACACACTATTTACTGCTACCACCACACTATCACTCATAATTACACTGACTGATGCGCGTTTCGAAAAGCAAGTTATCGTCTTCAGAGACGATAGGTTGGTTATCGTCACCGTCAAACAGTGTAATTGTGAATGCGTGTTCAGTATGAATATCAACAACGTTTCCAACTTAGTCATTAAATTTTAACACCAATATGTTTTTTATGATGAAAAAGCAAAAATTGAAAAACCACAGTAAACTTAAAAGTTAAAGGGATTCTCTTATAGGGTTATTACCCAATTACTTCGATCAGTTTCCTAACAATAGTGATCAGGATTACTTTCTGAACAATTAGATTATCATCTGATAAGTCCGGTCATTGTTTCCGAAATATCCTGATATGATGTAACGATTTGAAACAAGTAGATCTTCAATCAACTGTTACTTTTGCCAAACAGCTCCTTCTTCATTTTGAGGTTAGTTTAATTTTGCACACAAATTACCAGTAGTTAAATTATTATGACGAACAATTCTCAATTTTCGAACTCAATGTTGTTTTCATGGTTTCTAACGCCTGATATTGACTTCTTCGATAATCAGACCCCTATAGATTAATAAAATGTTTGCTGGAAAAAGTTGTCAATACTAATAAATACATAGATACTTTTTCATTTCCTAATAATGACTGACATGATAATGTTTAATAATTTTACTTTATTTTAATACCAAGAAGATGTTCTACGTAAAGTAGTAAAAATTAATTAATGGATCTTAAATTATTCTACGGAAGCATGTTTGTAATTAATAACAAAATAATTGATATCATTTGTCAATAAAAATTATTATGGAAAACTTAGATATTAAAAAAGTATGGCGCAGTAAAAATTGATTCAACAGTTTCAATAACATATAAATATATATTTATTTGTTGATAAATCAATATATTTTGATAAAATGCGAACGTAGAGTCATCGAGTGTAATTTTTATTGAAAAAATTAATTACAAAAAAGGATCAAGACGATTATTCCTTTATTGTCTTCATTCCACTCTAATTATTCTCCATGCGGTACTGTCCTCGTTCTTCATCTTCAATCGTTTGATTACCATTGTAATCAGGTGGTCTACTTATCTACGTACTTCAGTCTTTTTTAGCTGGCCCTTCCCTTTCTCCTAGTTCTTGTATCACAATGTAGCATAACGAGCCCATTTTCTTCTTTCAACTATATCTTCTTCTCCAAGTTTCTTATCATTTAATTAATCATTTTAATCAATCTTGATTGGGTCTAATAATGTTAGATATAACATTTGCTGTTAGATGTATTTAATTCTTGCGTGTAAACGGTAGCTTTATGTTGGAAAGTGGAGCGCCTTGTGATCATCAGCAAGGATAAGGTCAGCCTTTTGTTGTCATTGTCACATCAACCATTGTATATGATGGATCCATCCAGAAAGTTGTTGGAGAAGCTCATCAGCACAGAATTGTGAAGACCGCAGATGCGGCTCAGGTTTCGGTACTCCGATAGAAACTTTGGAACATCGCATACGATGATATATTACGACACCACATGCCCGAAGAGTCGTTAAAGACTTGCTTTGGAAAAGAAAGCAAAGCAGAAGTATTGTGAGTGAAAATAGCACAAGAGGAAAGGATTTTATGATACAAAAATGGCAAAATTCTTGAGAGCGAGATCAAAGAGGAAGGTGGACGAAGTGATTGATACCAACCTTGGATAGTTAAGGTATTTTTGCGCTACTTTCACATAATGGGAAATTGCCTCTACTAATATGGAGTCCAGGATAATGCTCTGCACGCGTTCATATATTGTAAACGATGTCAAATAGAGTCGAACTAGAGCCGCACCTCAGCGAGTTGTCAGCAGATACTATCGTGTATACTGGACAGAGATTTAATCAAGAAAAAGATGGAGTGAACCGAAAGGGTAAAGGAGGGAGCCCAAATCGAAGTAATATATTAACAGTTCCACGTTAGTGTGGTGGAAGAGGAGGAAGTTTTCGTAATTAGGGGAAATTTTGACCTTTATAGTCCAATACTCTGTGTATAAATGCATTCCCTTTGCCGGACAAAAAACTCTTCTAGTTCTCTTGTAGTACTTGTACTGCTGGATATTTTTTTATATCTCTTATTTTTCTATGATGAACTTTAGAAACAATTGTTTATTTCGAAGAAGGAAGAAGTTGCGGTACGTATAGAAAGTAACTAAATTAATTTGTTGTGATAAAACTATTGAATAAATAATTTAGAGGAATCCAAGGGAGTATTTATGAAATCTCAACAACACATTAGAAAATATTCAAGGCTCGATAAGATTTTTTTACTTACGCTAAATTTTGCTTAAATAAATTGTGATTTGCAGCGTTTTATTCGTATCGTTTTCTCGAAAACCATTAACGTTTTAATTATATCAAATAATATTTCCTGTGAAACAGTTTCGTATCACTGTATATTATTAGTCTATTTGTGTATCGACACTTTTTTTTATTACTTTGTTAACCGATGTTCCCTACGTGGAACAAATTAATTTACAGTTTACTACGTTCATTCCACCATGTTAATTAATCATTATTAAAAAATTGTAGCTTCAATCGGTTTGTTTAACAATAATTAGATATGATAATTATTTTTGGAATTTACACTAAAATAATAATTCATAAACAATATTTTTATTTCAAATATTGGTTTTCAAACACAACGTCTTTAATATTTTTATTATTATTTCATATTATTATTCAAGTCTGAAGTTAATGTCTTATTCTTCTTCTTTTACGCTATGTGCGTGGCAAGAAGTAGTCTATAAATATCTCACTTCTTACGTCTTCGATTTTTTTTAAACTCTGGGATATCATTCTATATTCAATTTGAGGAAATACTTCCGAAAAACGTTTTTTGATCCCTGTGGCGCCATGTGGAAGTCTATGTTGTGAATACGCTATCTAAGCATTTCATGTGGTACACTCATTTCAAACCGAGATCATTATGGCCCAAATTGATCTATCAGGAACAATTTTTTTAAGTACGTTTTTTACTGTACTTTCAGCTGGTATTCTCTGAATTAACATTGAATAAAAAAAAATTCCGGGAAAACTGAAAGATGACTTTTTTTGTAAAAATCAATATCTCCAAAACCCCATCCTTAATTTACGCGAATTTTGGATATGTTTTTTGGGAAACCCTAGCCTACCTTTTTGCCAAAAAGCAGCTAACCAAATACTCCGTTCGGAAAATACGGCCCCACAACGAAATGTCGGTTTTGACCTTTCGTAACCTCACATATGTTATGTATTTCATTCTCAGGGTTTATAATGTAGATTTTATCGTAAAACTAACAATTCCATAGTATTCTACGTGAAAAAGTACGTAGAAAACACATATCACTCTATTTAGAAAGATTTTCAGAGGTACTCAGCTTATCCGACAAATAAAAATCGTCAGACGCTACTCATTTACCAATCACCGGAAATATCCAACATTACTTCAAAGCTTGTAATAATTTATATTTTCGATCATTTATTTTGCAAAGAATTAATATAAAGAAAGAAATAATAGATTGACTCGCTATGATAACACGAAGATTTCAGAAGTTATACAACATAAAGCATGAAAATTGTAGAAGATTAAGTTCATATAGTGGAAGAAGAAATGACTTGGACTATCGAGGAAAACCATCTCAAAATCATTTTGGAACAAGAGCTGATATTGACAAGTTAGCAAGTCGATGAAGGTAAGAGGCATTACCGGTAAATAATTCAAATGGAAACTTAAGAAAAAGCTCCACCACACATGAATCTAAATTCAGCGGAAAATTAGCTTGAAGCAAGTTATGAGCGTGTATTGGTACATCAAGATCAAGCAGATTTACCTATAGAGAAAGATTTACAAACATCATGAACGACATCTCCAGGAGAAGATTCATGGAACTACTCCGACATCCAGCTGAGGGAGTTAATAGAATACATACACCAGGATTGAGTAGAGCTGATCCTCGATTAGTGGCGAAGATACCAAAAAAACAGAATAAAAGGGGTCGCCTATTAAGAGGTCGTAGAAGGTTAACATCTAATAAACTTCTAGCTACTATTTTTAGAGATGAGTTGACTTTATTCACTTTTCCTAGAAGAAATTACACACATTCTCAACGGAAACCTCAAAAGTAAAGAAAAAAGCAGTGCTTGGTATAGAGTTTTGTTAAACCAATGAACGTGAAAATGAGAGCGAGTAGCAATGAGGACTAACAACCTAATGGGTGATGGTTGAGGGGTGGTGGGAAGTTCTCTATTTTGAGGAGTGATTTTTGAAAGGGATTGAGTGTAGTCACAGAAGATTTAAAACTGTATCTGAGATTAATTGTGACAAGACCTGACGAAACAAAAGATTGATAGATATATTCCAATGTGATATACACAATATTGATTATTATTCTATTATCTCAGATCCTACCCTCATTAAAATCGTTATGTAGACCTCGGTCATTGAAATAGCATACAAGCCTTTTTTTTACAATTTTTTAGCTATGTAAATTTATTTGAAATTTGTTGCCGCGTCTACCAATCTTGAGTTATCAGGTAAGTACTTACAAAAAAATTATAAATACAATACAAAAATACAAACTAATATACCATAATTATTAACCTTTTTAATCAAGCCATCTTCCAATTTGGCAATAATGGCAGCTTTCTGAATTTCGGTTAATTGAGGAGGCATTAAATACACTTTTACTTCAACTGAAGCAAATTAATTATTGAATTATCTGTTACTGATAATGACAGTGACATTATGTAGGAACTCTAATTTACGCAGGCAAAATGTAAGTGTATGCTTTTTCAGTAAATAAAATTGTATATTTGTGACAAAGAATATTCTACCGGTCGTTGTCGTGTTCTTTTTCCAAATATGTGATCACTCCAAAGAACAAAAAAAGCAAAAATTAAAAGTGAAGACATTTATTTACACACAAAAATGACAAGCTATTTCATCTTTATTATAAATAAACTCTTTTTTCTACGTACGTTATAATATTCAAATAGTCAGTTTTTTTCATTCATTTGCATTTATGAAGAATGAGTCAAAATGTGTGAAAAGTGCTGTAGCGGTTCATTTTTTCACGCTTTTGCGTTAAAAAAAGAGCCGTCACGTGTCATTTTTTAACGCAATTAAAAAATTGTTTTATCAAAATAGTGTCACACTTTTATTTCTTGATATTCGTTCAAAAAAATATGTTTTGTGTCTAATTAAAAGGAGTGTAGTATTATTATTAATGATGGAGAAATAACTATTTTCTGGTTTCAATTGATTTTCTTCTCAGTTCTCACATCGAAAAAATTGAGGCGGTTACAAACTCTTACAAAAAGTAACGCTGAAAATTCAATTATAATAACAATAATAGCTGCGAGTGAATATTTTTATCCAATGTGAACATCTTGTTTTTCGAATCTCATTTCATCGAATTTTTCTTAGATTTCAGTCATTATAAACTGGTTATATCAATAAGGAAATGTTTTTGATTAGCATGTAAATACGTACTGCACTCATTAATTATTATGATGTCTCCAAACAAGAAAGTTCGTCCGTTTTTTAATAGTACCTGTGGTAAACAGATAAATAATAATTAATAATACTCATACTAATTGCCAATGTAGAATAACAACAATTATTTATCAATTTTTATTACGTCAACACTAATTATTGTCCAATTTACACAATGTATTGATTGAATATAACAAAAAATGTAATTTCCAATAACCAAAGGTGACATCTCACAAAAAATATATCGTTCCAATGTATTAATTGAACGCAAAAATTCCTTCAAAGAAACGAAAATGTGTTATATGAATAATAGAGACCAAGAAGACTACAAAATGTAATATAACTCATAAAGGTATGCGAAGACAGGAAGACTGAGCTATATCAAAGAAAAAAAATGAATATGTATAGAGACATTTATACACCCACAAGTTGTATTATTTGCGGATTAATGATACTTCAAGACTTTTACCTATCTACCTATTATTAGTTATTTATGGAAATAAAAAGTATGGAAGCTAAAATCGACCCATTATTATGTATATCAATAAAACGAGGTATGATACCTCGATAATGAAAAACACTACATTCGTCCAATAATACTTCCCTTCAAATAGAGGACGTGTAAATGAAAACATTCAATCGTAAACATAAATACATTTCTATTGGCCGAAACGGTCTCAAGGCGTATGTACACAATATATTTGAAATATTCCTACTAGACAGTCTGCGATAAGCAGTGGCGTGGCTATGTGAGATTTATTTAATTTATAAATTTCTTTAAATAAATAGAAATATGGCATTCTTTAGATCATGGACGAATGAAGACAATGAAATTGCATAAAAAGGGTTGCTGTGTATCATTCACAGAACCGAAAAACATGTAAAGAAAAACTGAAATCATTTGACAAAGCTACTCAAGATATCATACGTAGGACAATTTATAGTTTATATAAGGAGAACAGGGATACAACATTAGAAGTATAGCAAAAGGTAGCAGATTCTCGAGAATACAATTATACCTACCAGTTTAGAAACATTGCGTCATTATTTGTGTCAGAAAAAAGACTATCGAAGTTCTAATAGACGAATAAGGTATAAAAAGGGCTCAGTTCACGTCTGGTACCCTGTTTAAACCAAACTCCCTCACAGGCACGTATATTTTACTCATCCATTTACGTTTTATAATTTAATATTCAGTTGTAGCAAGGTAACGAGGTGAAATAATTATTTTTTCCAAGTTCCTAGTAAGACTTACAATTAAATACATCTTTCTAAATAACGTCGTTTAGTACCGTCCAATTTATAATGATTCGATTATCTTTTAACGAATACTTTCTCGCATATGATATACATATTTCTAAAAGTATTTATAAAAATAATAAATTTCTAAAATGAGGTTTCTACGCCTATGGTAGATCAAACAAAATTATCGGCAAGGGTTTTTATAATCTGCAATTGATATTGGAAGAACTATAAGGAATATACCTACACATCATAAAGGAATATATAAACGTTCCCTTTCATATCAATTATCCTTTTTAGTAAATATTTGGAATCCCAATTATCTGTTATCTTGCAATGTATTTAAAAATCAATATAATACAACTACTGCTTTTTAAGAAAAAGTGAAGTGGAAAAATTTTAGTGCTTTGTTTTCGGGATTCACCGAATTCTATAGTTGTGTGGAAGAATTGTTCATTCGACCTAACACAAATTTTTTATTTACCTTTCTATGTTTCTATATTAATAATTTGGTTCAATGCTAAATAATAAATGATTTATTTTATTATTATTATTAAAAAATCTATAAATTCGTTGGCTAGTCCATAGAATGTATTGCATGTTAATATTAGATATGTTCTATATTCATTGGAAACCGTTCAGAAACGGCCAATGACTGAATTATTGAAAATTAACGGTTCATTGTACGTTTCAGTTTATGTCCATTCGAGAACGAAGATTTTAGAATATGATTTGATAGAGTAAAAACAAAATGGAACGCTAAGACCTCTTCTACTCAACATAACCTGATCCAACCTAAGCTAACAACCCGTTAAAAATCATATAATCAGCGATACGTACCTGATTCCCACAACGAGAGCACAGTAGCTGCAAATTTTTTAATAATTTGAAACGATATGGAATACACCAAATATTATAAATGGAAAACATGTAGTCATCGCAGTACCCACAGATAAAGGTTCTTCATATTTTAACTACAAAACAAAATATTATTCTCCTGGCTCTTGTATATGCAAATTATTAATTTCTTTTATGTGAATATTGGAATGAATGGGTGAATGTCAGATGGTCTTGTGTATTGGGAGGAAAGAAATCTCTCTGATGGCAGTGAGATGAATCCGAGAAAATACACCTCTGTCCAGTAGATCTACACCAGTACTCCATGTCATGGTAGCCAATGTTGGTTTTGATGTATCAAATAATATTCTAAAATCTTTGTTTATAACTGCGTATAAGTATGGCCGTTCCTGAACGATTTTCAATGAATATAGAACAAATCTAATACCAACATTCCACCGATCTGCCAACTAATTCATATGTTTTTCATTCCCCAAATTTGAATTGTCTCTTTGTGGAACCCCTTTTGACTCACCGATGCCTATTATTCTCTTTTATTTAATCGCTAGTAGAACAAATTACTCCATGACCAATTTTCACATGGATTTCTTGTCCATTTTCAAAATCTGTCTGTTTGATTGTCTAAAGACTACTATTTTTGCTACCACTTAGCGATTGATTTTTATATTCTTCTTATGAGCGAGAATTTCTTTTTATTCTATTTACTGATTTTCTGGACAAATAATAGTTTTCTTCCGATTTTTTACACAACTTGTTGAAGATTCCCAATTACTTAAATATATCAAACTTCCTTTAAATAACGTAGACTATTCTTCATAATCGATATATGGAATTAGCAGCCTTCTTCTTATATTGTTTCTTGATAGTATTTATTTAAAACAATTTTATTAATTAATATTTTCACAAGAAATTTAAATAATATGTGTGACTCTTCACTAAAAACAGTACTTACATTTTTAATTAGTTTACAATAGTCATTTCTTTGAATAGGATTATGGAATTTCCAGCAACAATTTATGTGAATTTAAAATTCCGGTATTACTATGTATATTATCAATTATCAAGTTAATATTTATTTTCTTTTTATACATTATCATTTTCTGATATTAACGTGAGTATATTCATGTGTTAAAACATAATATTCTGATCATCTGATCGTATGAAATTACAAAAGGGTTAATGTAAGTATTAAAATTAATGCCTTTTGATCAATGCATTTACGGGAACGTTTCTCAACGGAGAGACATATCCAGCAAAGTCAAGCTGTGCGCAAAAAGTTTCAAATTCATTTTCAATTGAGGTAAGAAATGGTGCGTGGTCTTCTTGTAAAAACGCGGTCCTTCAGAAAGCCACATAGGAAGAAATCACAGGTTGTTACATCACATGACTATGCGGGCCAATCAACGATTCCTCATCTACCTATCCATTCTCCAACATAAATATGAAGGTACTCTTGCACACATAAGGAAGAGGGTAGCGAAGCTCCATCCTGCATGAAACCGCGGATGTTGTGTTGGATCATTGTCCATTTGCCAACGTGAATATTTGAGCATTTTCAGATAACTTTAGCCCGTCATTTGACCCACGAGACCTTCCGTATGAATACCTGTCCACACACAACCCAGGAAGGCTTAATTCTTCTTCAATGGAAACGACTGAAGGTTGCTTCATCCGACCACAAAATGGAATGCTAGAATTGCGGATCATATTAACTGTAACCAAGGTACCCCTCGCGAAATTCTAGTCTGAAGTCGAAATCATCTTCGTGAGGTCCGTGAAGGAGACGCGGACAGTAAACTCCATACTCATGCGTTTCAGCATTCGTCGTTAAGAACGATCGGATATTTGAAGTTCCCCCGATAGCCGCAATACAGATTGGTTCGGTTTGCTCAACTAACATCAATACCACTGTTTCCATATTTTCGTTAGTTGTTACAGAACGTGACGCGTCGGTAACAGAGCCCGTTTTTAAGAATTTCTGGCATGCCTTGCATAATGTTGAACGATTTGGTAGCGGCGAGTTCGGAAATTGTTGTTGAAATTCGGAAAACATAGTTTTCTTACGTATATTTGACTAACACATGTTATCATGACACAAACACAACTTTCCGAAGCATGAGAATGCTACATTTCAATATTTTTCGACAGCGTTGCCAGACTTACAGGAACACCGCCAAACATAGTATCTAGTTAATGATATCAGAGCTATTTGAGAAAATATTATTGAAACGATTAAGTCCTATACTTGAAGAAAGGAAACTAATAACTTCATCAGTTTGGCTTCTAGGAAAACCAGTCCACTATAGACCGAGTACACAGGATAATCGATGTTATAGGGAAACCTTCCAGGTTCACTTAAAAAAAGCCATTAATGAATATTGATAGTAGAAAAACAAAATATTACAAATTAATGGTAGATATACGAGGTCTACCTATTAAATGAAGAGACTGTGCGCCTAGAGGACACCCTAGACGGGTGGGGTAAAAAACAAGTAGTGCGTTGGGTATATAGATATCTTGTCTATGCACGTTCCAAAATACGTATCCATCACTATTATAGTATTTGAGCAGTAGCGGTTTGAAACGAACATGTTTTTTTCTCGTGTAGAAAACCATGTGTGACGAAAAACAGGAGAAACGTATCAACTTCAAATTCCTCGTTGAATTGAAAAAAACTCCGACTGAGTACTATAAATTTATGCAAGAGGCCTATGGGGAGAAATTTTACACGAGGACTTACACATGACAAAAGTCTGTGAAAAGTTGGTGCGAAAAAATCTGACTCCCGACCAAAAGTTCTTGCGTCAAAGGGTTTGCTCAGATTTCCTTGAAAGGTTAAAAAAGGATCTGCTTTGAAAACGACCAGATTTGAATCGATGGAAGCGGTAAAGCAAAAAACGGCATAGTTCCTAAAGGCACTCACCAAAAAAGACTTCCAGCACTGCTTCGATCAATGGAAAAAACGTGTGGAAAGGTATGTGATGCGGGGAGGGTAGTATCTTGAAGGGGAGCATATAATTTTTATAATGAAATCATTTTTCGTAACCAGTCTCGTTATTTAATAGCCGTATTATATAGTCGTATTATGCACAATTAAAAATTTTAAGAAAATCGAAATATTTCCATCAAAAATTTCGTTTCATTTTCTTGGTTGGAATCGAGACGAATGCACATAACCTACCAGCTTGGCGCTTGGGAGGTCACTAATCGTTTTTATATAATGCACAATAATATTAGAAAAGAAATGAGTGCAATCAGTTTAAAATCTCGATAAGAAGGCGAGCAAACGCTACCACATAAAGCTACAGTATTTTTTCTTCTGATATTATTTCGATCACATCTCGTAAATATATTATTGTGCAAATGTTAACTAAAATTGTCAATTTTTGTCAACATCCTCTCGTCGATAACTAAATTTTCCAATCAGTTCATCTATTATAAACAACCAATTTTTTTATTATATTATATATAAAATTATAGATATTTCCTTCATTTTCTCCTTGTAAACTACTTCTCGAGTTTCAGTCCTGAAACTACCTACTAAATGTTCAATTACTTTAGAAAATATGCGATTATTGCACAACAGAAATCTTCATTGTCATGGCATATGTTGTAATGGAAAAATCTACTAGTTCCAACAAATGTCATTTCTTAACATTTTTTCCAAGTTATAAAAAAGAATCTGTGCTAATTTAATTGTTATGATTACTTTATAATGAGGTCTGTTTAATTTCTTTTATTAAAAACGCTATATTCACTGTTTTAAGCAAAAGACCGTGACCGGATTTTATAGAACTTTACTGCAACTGTTTTACCTAATGAAATACTTTTTTTTATGTCAAGAGATCAAATTTGCGATTGACAAATCCATGAAAATATCCATATTAATACAAACAACAATGAATATTCAGCAGTTTGAAGAGTTTTCTTTGTATTATTGAAAAATATGTATCCATAGCTTTATGATACCGGCAAAATCAACAAATTTGACAGTGTACAATTAACAAATATTTATAATTCCATTGTTTTGAGTATGTAGGTTTCTGTTATTACCGAATGTTGAAGTCTCCATTGAAAGGTAATGGGTTGAATACGGAATACTTACTCTGTTTAAATATATATATTACTAGCTTTTACACGCGAATTCGTTCGCATTGAGCTCATTTTAGTATCAGAGATCATTAAGATAAATCAATCGATATGATAATAATATTTTATTGCTTGGCTGGGATTATCAATTTTCAATAATTACAACATACCATGAAGTTTCAAAAACTTAATCTAAGGCATTTTCGTAGAATATACATTATGACATTATACACAAGCGAACTGGTTACATATAATTGACCATGAGAAAATCGGGGCTTTTCTAAATTTACTCCCGATACTTGTAATATCTGCCCTTGTGCTTTATTATGTTGGAATGGAAGTTTAGTGGGATTAATTGGAATCATAATGAATAGCATCTTACCAAAAAATGACACCTAACTTTAAAAATTCAAATAGATTTATAGGCGAAAATTACGAAGTGAGCGACCTTTGTTAATTTAATTAAACTTCAATAGAAATGAACAACAAAACCAGAATACCAACAAATTTTGTTGTTCTATAAACAATATAAAGTTTTATTTGAAATTTAAGTCGGAATAGTAACATAATATACCTGTTTAAAGTAAACAACCACACATTCATAAGATGCATTTCGAAAACAATAAAAACTTGATAAAAATTCTAATGGCCAATAAATCTCTTGTGTCCCTTTTTGATAGTTTCGTGTTGATATGCAAGTCTCTTCCTCCCGTACTTACATGAATAAATACATTTCCAATATTTAACTACATTCAGATTAATTGTTATCTCATGAATCTGGAAAATTGGACCTGACTTCTGTAGACCATGATGTATCTAGCCTTGTACGTAAAAGTAGTAAAAGTTAGTGAAAATCCGGGTATTCTTATCTCTTTATCAACTTCAAAGGATGTCATTTGAAAGCAAGAGTTATACTTTCTTATTTTGCTTGAAAATTACTTTGACTCATCTGTAAAACAATAAAGTTTTTAAAGGCTCTTCTGGTTCACCAAGTAATGGAAGTGAAACTTTACCACTGGAACAGCACATTCCAACTGTTCCATCTTTCCATTTGAGGACATCGCAATACATAGAAAAATTCCAAACATTCCAAACTATAGTTTCATCTAACCACAAAAGGAAAAATGATATCTAACCTCAAAAATTCAAATAGTTTTATACTGCATATATAATGACAAAAAAATAACAATAAATATAGAAAAACTCCAAACAGCTGAAACTATAGTCAATTGGATTGTAAATTGACGTGACCGTCGGTAATACAGGGCTAAAACATTACTGGAGTGCTAGATGGCGTTGAGGAAGCTAGATTTTGAGATTTTTTAACAAATAATTTATAATATTAGTAAGGATATCGTCGGCTAAAAGTCACAAACCTGGTAACTCCATAGCACGGAATTTTACAGTAGACACAAAAATTCGGAAAAATAATTGAAGAAAAACCGTTCAATTAAATTAATACGGAGTACGGTTAGTCTAAAAAACTAATTTAGACAACCTTGGTGTAATCTATGATTATTTTTTAAACCTGGTAATTCTATGAGTCATCTTGTTTGCAAACTGAAATCTAAGCCTCTACGTTAGAATAGGATTCATGGAATGTTAGGTGTGGTCTGTACTGCTGTACGAAATGGAAACATGTACCTTGAAAGCTCAAATGATAAAAAAAACTTGAACTAGACTGACAGAGTCACCAACGACGAAGTACTAAGATGCATTGAGCGCAAAATAAAGCTGTTTACAATCATTAAGATAAGAAAAAACATCTTCCGCAACGACAAATACCTACTGCTACAGAACTTAATGCAGGGCGGAGTAGAGGGAAAGAAAGGCATCGGCAGGAAAAAGTAATCCTGACTTCGTAACATAAGAGGATGGACAAATCTCATCATCGTAGAATTGTTTTATGTTGCGAGGGACAGAGATGCATTTAAAAACGTGGTCGCCAACCTTCAAAAAGAAGAAGTAACCAACTAGCCTCATCTAGCCTATAAAATTGAGCTTCATGCATAGCGTCCTAACCTAATTTAGCCTATAAAAAATATATAAAATCAAAATTCACAACAATTTGAATAGCAGCTAGAATCTTATAGGCTAGACTTATAAGAAGAAGCAGAATTCAAAACACTATAATCCACAGTTAGTTAACGTAATAATTTTTGAAATTATTATTCAGAAGCTTGGAACATACATTAGAAAGGGTACACTTTAATGTTTGATTTGTACACTTCATATTCTTCTTATTAGAAGTTAATTGTCATTAATGTGTTTATTTTTTTTTGTTAATCTGGTTATAACAGAAAATGAAAAGTCAAACTCCAGTGAACTAATCCCTTCAGGAATGAAATACCATTAGATAAGATTAAGATTTAATTTATTGGTGTTAAAGTTGATTCACCTGTCAGAACTATTCTAAACTGTAAGTAGATTTTCACACATCTTCAATTGATTAACCAAGCACTTTCTGTTTATTATTTAATGGTTCTTGGGGCATACATCCTGGCAGGATAAGGTCGAGTCGTACGATACATTGCAAAAACGATCGGGGTAGCGAAGACTGGTAGATACGATCGGGGGGTTGACGGCCTAAAAAACAGTGACTATAGATTTATCAGTATTAGTAGACCGACATTTTACAGCTCCTGAGAATCAGTAAATACTTGAAGTGACGAAAAACACACGTTTAAGCTCAGACGCAGTGTGGCGAAAACTGAGGTAGCATCGAATTGTATCAAAGCAATGAAAAACAGGGTTCCAGCTCCTGGAGATGCATCGTAAAGGCGATTTTACATTGTCATTGGACTGTAGAGCAATAGGGAGATTAAAGTACTTTTTGCGAATCACAAAAAGAGGTTAGTTATGATTTGGAGTGGAAACAGTTACCACGCCCGTTACCACGCCCGGAAGGAACTGATTTTCATTGATAATGGAGCTCTTACTTTTCGCAGGCACATCGAGGAAGGGCTCCTAAAGGCTGTACTCCCATTTGTTCCATTTATTGGTAAGCAAATAATTTTAAAGCAGGATCATGCTCGTCCATATACCACCAGAATTGTTACCTAATACTTGAAGCAATTGGGAATTACAGTTTTGAACTGGCCTGCACGATTATCCAATATACCTAAATATCATTAATAATCAGTGGTATAATTTAGGGACGCATGTTAGATTTCGTCATCCTGGTCTAGTTGATTTAAATCAGCTTCAAGTTGCTCTTCATGGAAAATGGTTTGCTTTGCCGGGGAAGTACGTCTAAAGTTTAATTTTTCCGATACCTGACAGGGTTAGAGTCCTTCGCTGTAGCATTGGGAGAAATATTCATAATACGTTAATTTATCAATTTACCATCATTTTGTATATTTTTGTGTATAATTCATAAAACTATTATTATTTGTTATAGATTTTCTTAGAATAAATTAACCAATTCTCACCTAAAATTAAAAATATTGATATACGGGTGTTCTGGAACTCGATGCAAAAAATTTGGAAGTGATTAGATGGCATGAAAAAATTTTCTCATACGACCCCTTGTCTCTCCTAAACCATAAATTTTATCAAGTTAAGCGAAGAGTACTTTTTTGTTAAAGAGTCGATTGAAAAATTAAGTTTTGCTATCTTTGGATTGAACAGGTTGTCCCTAGAAAAGTTACGGATTATTAACCATTGGACGTGAGGCTCCTCTGCCCTTAGGATAGTAGTGTAGAGTGTAGAATTATTTATTTCGAAAGTATAATGCATAATTTAGAAAATATACTTAAATATTCTGATTCCGCATACAATTTAAAGTGTTTCTCAAAATTTGTAAATATATAAAATTTCTTTAATATATTTCAATTCCAAATTTTCTAATTTTGTAACGAAATTCTAATATATATTTTATTACAAACGATCAAAAAGTAACCATTTAAGTAATTAGTTATATTAATTAAATTATTTCTTAAAAATGTACCATTTCCCACTCTTCTTCACCTATTGATACCGCCCCACCAAAATATGTTAAAACAACAAGTTCATTTTTCTTTTTCATCAATTTGGAGGGGCAGATCGTCACTTTGATCGATGCAATTTTAAGAGTTTTAAAATATATTCGCCTAATAGTAAACATACCATTCATATCAACTTCACTTTCGATTTCTGTTTAGTTTAAAAGTAGTAATAGTGTTGTAATTTCATGCTCAGGGTGATTGTTGTATAAATTTTTAAAAGTTTCGGTGTTATTTTTCTTATAAACTAAGTGTAAACAGAACGATGGATTATATATGGGAGGAAGCCGAAATTCTTATAAATTTAACAAAAAATAATAACACAGTAAGTAACGAAATTTTCTTTAAATTGAAGCAATACATTCGAAAGTATTTCACTAATTATATCCAGCAAAAAAATTGAATTTCTAAATATTACACCAATTAATTTGAAGCAACTATATTAAATAAGTCATAGCATTTGATTAAAATCAAGTATAGCAACTTTTTATACCTTCCCCGCGTAATATTTTGAGTGAATGAATGTTTTTAATAAAAAACTGGGACTTTAAGTTTTTGAGAATGTCAAAACTTTTCTTACAGAGAACCTGACTGTTTAAGTGAAAAATTCATATAACTAAGTTTTTATTTTTTTATTCTTATCTTTCAGAAAAAATTTCTTTTCGAAATTTACTGAAAACTTACCTTTTTATGTTCCAAATATATTATAATTTTTTTAATTCGAAATATTTATTTTCCTATTATCGAAAAAACTTAATTTTCTTAATTCTCGCATCATAATCTTAGCTTTCTATAAAGCTTTCTGTTCACCGGAATCTTTACTTTCTGATTGTAAAGAAAATATTTATAACTATGAAAAATTTTTTCAAAAAATTAAAAAAAATTATTCCTAAAAATACTTTTTGGTCATTTTTAGCTATTTATTAAAATAATATACTAAACATGATTAAAGTGTAAAATTTTAATTAATAACTAAAATTTGTCTGTTATGATTAGGATTAATTTTTTGGATTTGTTTTCTGAGAAAATTTACCACAGTTTATTATTTCAATCCACCAAAATGTAGAGATTTCAACGATCCAGAAGCCCACTGATTTTAAAAAAGGCCGACCATTTTTTCGTTAAATTTTTGGATTCAAAATTGGAAGATTTTTCAATATTAACTCAAAATAAATTACAAAAATTAATTCAATATTTTAAGCCAAGTGAGTTTGACCATAAAAAGTATTCACCGAGTTTCGTACATAAAAAGTCAAAAACTTTGAATTTTTCACATAAATTTTGAGGTTATGTGAGAAAAGTGTGTGTACAAAAGCTATAGAATTTTCTACTACCTACAACTTTGCTATTCAACTTTTTCTATAGGACTTGTAGCTTAACTGCAAATCGTAAATAATTTTTCTCTCATATTCTTTTCCTTTTCCAATAGGTTTCACCCTACTTCTATTTTTTTTATTATTATTGACCTCGGTCAACGAAGCTAGATATTCTTTAAAATTTTCTTATCGCCTCTCACAGGTTTTTCTCCCAAAACTCTACAAACTAAAACACTTTGCATACCAAGCAAATATAATTACTATTAAAATTCCATTATAAATGAATTTAATAAAATAGATTTGAAAACAATAACCTTCATTTGGTACAACTAGTAAATGTTGTCATTAAACAAATTTTTTTTAAAACTCCAGTAAGTGTCTAATATTTTCAGACCGCACAAAAGCCAGTGGAAAGATTTTAATCATTTTCTGGAGTTTTCGTGTCTTATCTCTTTATTCAAATGTCTTGGAACAAAATGGATGGACTTCCTTTACGATTCCTATTTAGTAAACAAGTAACTGAAATGAACTGAAATGAAAGACCTTGTTTTTAAAAAATGGCGTTTCAAATGTTTATGTCCCGCACTTCGTAGGTATCATCTGATCATCTACCGTCAAATATTATTTTCTGGGAACTAGCATAAGTCGAATTCTATCTACGTATAAGATGACGAACTATGGATAGCTTTATCGTATTCTTCTTCATCTAGTGAACTAAATTTAGTATTGTCGTTTGATGTTTCCCATATGTCGCATGTCATTACATCATTTACTGCCCTATCTCCAGCCCTATATGCTGACAGTTTCATTTTCACTCTTCTATAATAGGTGCATCAATTGTTTCATTTCTGTGGTATCTAAAAGTTTCGTTTTTGATATTGCTGGCCTGGTTTCTAATGTACAAATCACCATAGGTCTGTTTGTTATTTTGGAAATTCGTACCTTCATTTCTTGTCTTAGGTGTTTATTTCACCATGCTACGTTCAGGAGGCACTTCACGACATTATTTGCTTTTGCTACTTGTCCTCTTTCTTCGCCTTCTACGTCTTCAGAATTGGTAATGTCAATTTCAAGGTACTTGAAGTTTATTCAGTTTCATTAATGACAGAAAACTTATGATAATATATTGTTCTGCTTTCGAGATGTGGCTGACTTGTTGACTTTCTCTAGGATAATTACTAAATTATGTTGCTCTACTATCATTCTTATGAACGCTTCTGTAGATAAATATGAGAAAAAATCGGTACTGCGAATCTAGAACTCTCATATTGTCTAGTTCATCGTTTATAGTGAGAATATGACAATTTGGGTAATAAGAAAACTGATTTTCATTTGACTAATTGGTGTTGACGGTAAAGTTACTGAAAGTTTGAAAATTCATCGCATCACTTATTCTATCTTCTTCATTTTCAAAAATAACCAATTTTTCAATAAGAAATATGAGAATTTCGAGTTTATTGCAAAATAAAAAAATTATATCGGTTTCAATGATCCCAAAATTTGTGAGAAAAATTGATCTTCTTGTTACAAACTTTTGTCATGACTAACTAGAACAGCAAAATGAAAGAATAAAGCTCATTCTGAGGTGAAATATCTAATATGTCACACAAATAAATCTTTGCTTCCAATATCATAATTCAGAGGGGATCATAGAAAACAGTCCATCTCGATATTTGACAATGTTCATTAAATTCCAAGGAAACTTGTCATTTCTTAACTTCCTCTCTTACTAATCTCCCAACCTCTGAAAAATGTTTAACAGAATTTGCCATGTGTGATACATCTATAAAGAAGCCATGTAGACGGAGTATTCAAACATTATGATCATCAACAATTTATTTACCTCGTTTTTGCTAGAAAAGATCTTTATGGAAAACCTCTTGAAAATTACTAGCAGCTCCTTTGGTTTTTTTAAATATATTATTCTTCATGTCATGTCAAATTGAAATAAATACTGCTAAAAGTTCTTAAGTTTATACTTGATAAATCTTTATTTGATAGTTTTTAATTTAACAGTATTGGATTTTTCTTTAAGCAAAATTGTGGTTTATTTAATTTTTTTTCTGTTATTCTATGTTTTCGTATCTTATTTTTATTCCTATATGAACATAATGCGACGAACTCTACATGATCTCAATCTCAAAGTCCATCTAATATATCAATATAAATTAGACTCCGAACGAATTTCAACATTAATTTGAACATACAATTCATCAATTCCTTATTAATTGGAAACGTTTTATTCATCATAACTTCTAGTTTAGTTAATTTCACAATAAAATTAATAAATCTATGATCTCCTGTTGCAAAATATACATGTGGCTATTAGACAAATAATTCACCTACCACATGGTGAAATTAAATGAGCTATTGGTTAATTACTATGATGTGGAGATTATAATGCAGAGAAAGGAATGATAACGTTCAGCGAAGATGCCGAGGGTGTAGTTTTAATAGATTACCTGCAAAAATAAACTTATTATGCCAGTTCAGTCAATTATTTGTCATTTCATAGTTTTTTATTATGCCAATTCAAAATTATGTTATCCTATGATAAAAAAACGTGAATCTTATGAAAAATCATAAGTGTGATATTGCAACAGTCCATATTTGGTCCCCATTAAGTTTTACCTCTCTCAAAAACTGAAGGAATAGTTAAGTGGAAACGTTTTCCTTCGGATTATCGAATCATATGTGTGGTACATCAGTGACTTGCAGAGCTTGAACAATCTTTCTTTTTGATACTCCTTCAAAATCATAGAATATCAATAAGAAAATATATTAATTTCAAACAAATAGCCTTAAATTAATTTATAGTTGCTACTCACAAATTTGAACTAAAGAAGATCTATTGAATGTATCAACCGAAGTAAAAACAATCTACAAATATTACTAGGAGTAGATGATGAAACTCCTTTCTACATTCTCTCGACGTGCGAAATAGTACTGATAGTACATTAGATCCATGTATAATCCTGAGAGAAATAACACACTGTGATGCCTTGGGGATATTTTGGGGGGCAACTGGAGTAAGCTGGGTAAAAATGTGAGGAATTCTGAATCAAATTGGACAGGGAAGTCATAAAGCATCTTTGGTATATCCTGAAAACCGAATTGAACCAAATAGACGTCGATTATTCGTCGAAATTGGTACAGAGAATACCAAAATCAAAAATTTGAATATGTTCTTTGAAATATGAATATCAGAATCGATCGTATTGTTTTTATTTGTTGTGTATCACGCAAACTCTAGGATGGGCAAAAACTTTGGACCGGTATTGTACATACTTTATAGTTTGTACTGGAAGGACTTTGAAACTTGGAATCAAATTTGGTTCTACTTTATTGAAGTAAACCACTTAATTTTTCATGAATTACCTATATATTCAAAAATGTTGCGTAATTATTAATACGTTCCAAATGCTGCCGAATTATACTAATTTCTATGAAAACTGTAATATCTATAGTTATCTAAACGATTTAAAGGAATTTTCAAACAACGTTTTTTTTTAAACAAAGAGAGAGTTGTTAGCATTTTTCCCTTGGCCCTTGTTTTCTTCATAACATTTTTTCAAAATGAACAGATTAGTCGATATTTTCATAAACTTCCATATGTTATTTAGTTTTTGTATAGAATGAAAAATATACTCATGTACAAGGTCTTTACTAATTATAGTCTATACTAAACCACGAATTTTACTCAACAAATGCCAAATCAAATAAATTCATGTCCTACTTAAAAATATTACTAATAATAATAGATATACGAGACCATGAGTTCTATTCAACAAATTCTAAATCAAATAAATTCATGTCCTACTTAAAAATGTTACCAATTTTTTTCAAGAACGTTTTTTCTAACCTACCACAAGTTTACTCAACGTACTGTCTTTAGTTGGTTGAAACTATGATAAACAAATTACGCTGAATCTGTCTAATATCTGTGTAATCGGCTATGTCACAATATATCTTGAAAGATATCTACAGTGTCGGCTCCAATATATTTTACATAAATCACCTCTGTCGAGTAACGGTCCGTGGGATTTATTATTAATTATTATTATAATAAAATGTACTCATTTATTGATTATAATAAACTTTTAATAGGAAGCGTGTCAAGTAGAGAGGTTATATAAATGGAAAATTGCTTTATTCATAGTATTATATGGAATCTATTGGAAAATGAATTTTAAATAAATCAAATAATAATATTGGTGATAACCTTATAGTTGATTGTTTCAATCAATGCAACATTTTTTCAACAAACTATTTAGCCATACATTTTTCTCCTACAACTTTAACACCAAAGTCGATTGGTCTAAAATGATTTATACATCACAAACATTAAAAACAAGCTCTTGGAGACTATAGAGTTGAAAACTCTCGGGCGGATATCGGGAAAAGCACTACTAGACGGAGAAAGAAGTAAAAACATCAGACTATCATGTGATGTTAACGTTAGGAAACGAGTATCACAGCTTCAAAAAGAACGGAACAAACGTAGAAGACGAATAACGTATGATATACTGGTAAAAAAAGCGAAAAAAATCTCCAATTGGAATATGGAGTAGAGGTCGATTACGAAAGCAGTGTAATGACAACATAGTCAGGATGAGAAGGATGAGTAAAGATATCGAAGAAGAAACAGGCGGTAGACCTATTATTGAAGAAAGAAGAAGAAGGACTTAAGCACACCTCTTCAACTTTATTTGAATTTTTTTTCTATTTTAGCAATGTTTCCAGGTATTGTCTAGAACAGTTATTGAAGAACAAATCAAAGAATCTACGTAGATTATTTGGTCTTTTTGGGTTTTCAACCCTTCAGCTAGAAGATATTTTCGAAAAGACTCTACATCTCAATGTTCTTCATTAAAAATATAAGGGCTGCTTTTTTTAACCTCTAATAGGCTATAAATAAAAGACAAGTTCTTATAAAACAATAATTTTATTACCAAA
Organism: Diorhabda carinulata; assembly: GCF_026250575.1. Classification (NCBI taxonomy): domain Eukaryota; kingdom Metazoa; phylum Arthropoda; class Insecta; order Coleoptera; family Chrysomelidae; genus Diorhabda; species Diorhabda carinulata. Next base: position 19,866,683 of record NC_079472.1, read on the forward strand.
AGATTGGTACACTTATGGTTACTTTTCGACATAATCAGCGATAAGATTGAGACATTTGTTATATCTGTAGACAAGCTTTTCAATACCTTCTTCAAAGAAAGTTACCTACAATGAATTCAATTAGTACAAAGCAGAACTTGAAACCTCTAAAAATTCCGTAAACAAAGCAGTCTGGCGAATCTGCGGTTTTCTTTCACCATTCTGCAAACTCGTTGAACCAAGTCATGAGAAACGACAGATTTGCATCATTGGCCCCCTTCATCATGCACATCATTACGGCCATCTTTAAACTTTCGATACCATCACGCACAACTCCATCACTCATGTGATGTGAAGTTTTCCACATACACACGATTCATTCTCCGATGGATTTCTGCAGCACTATTGCCTTAAGCCTGTAGAAAACGAATCACACTTCGTAATTCATACTTGGTGGGAGCATCAATAATAGCGGACATGTTAACGTAGCTGTAGCACAACGCCGACTGGCGCCTGATTGTCAACAAGCAGTCGCTTACATCGCATGCCCGCTTTCTTCAGTGCGCGTAGCGTCTGCACGGAGCAATCGGAGGTTGAAAAAAAACGGCCCTCGTACGTAGGTATTTCCTTTAGGTTTCTGTGTCCCACTTCCCAAGGTGTATTATATAAAATGGACGAATCATTTGCCGAGTAGATGCTCTACGTAATATATTTCTAATTATTAAACTACTTGTTTGTTTTTAACCTAAGTAACAATTAAAATTTCATGCAGTGTCCTCTGTTTACTGTGAGAACACATTGAAGTGAGTTAGCAGGTTCACACTCTAAGGCGAAAAAGAAGTTATATTCATTTGAAATTGGGTGCTAAGTCGGCCCTGTTCAAAAATTATAAGCCAAGACAATTTCACAAGTCGTCTTCGTGTAATACTTTTCGTTCAAGTTCAATTAGAATGGGCTGCGTCTAAATGCCATAATAAAACTTATAATGTTGATAATACCTATTACATTTCGTAACCTTCAGATAATATCTTCGGTAGATACTTATTTCATAAAAATATTGTAATATTACAGCTATGATTTTTTTGCCAACATTCTCAGTATATAAGAACATTCAAATTCAAACACCAATGGCAAATAAATTATTTATAATATTCGATTATGATAATAATTAAAAATATTGCTTGTATTTGGCTCTGGAGATCGCCTCTTTATTAAAACGATTCTTTTGATATGTTGCAACTTAATGGTTTTCAACACAGGAAGGACTAAAATCACAGTTCTAAGCGATATTTATTCACGCCATTCTTTAAACCTCCATGAAAAGCTTGCCAGCGTCAAAGTATAGAAGCTAAAATTTGGTATTGAAGAAGATAAAATATCAGAGGAGAGTCAATCTTCTATAAACTGTTTCATACTGCTTTTTGAACTGTTGAATTATATCTAAAAGATCTGACAGAACGAGGACTAAGTTAATCCATATTATTTTTTATCATTTACACGATAAGGAGATTTTTTTTTCATAAATCACTAGTGTAGAAAACGTGTGCCAAAGGATTTTTCGATATTTGAAGTGGTTTACAAGTTACGGCCTTAGAAGGGAGTAGGTATATGAAACGCGCGCCGGGTTACTCCGGAAGCCGAGCGGCGCTGACCATTGTACTGATATCCCCAAATCTAACTGGTACCTGAACCTTTTGTGACGCCGTGGAGAGTCAGTTACTTCAGTTTTGCTGTGGCAGATTAAAATGCCGTTTGATTTTTTTTTATTCCGGATAAGCAGAACAGCTACAATCTATAACTATTATTGTATTATATATTTTATCTCCAAAAAAGACAAAAACAATAAGTTGATTGTTTTAATGGTTTTCCTGTGAAGAATTATTGAAAAAGCCATAAAAAACAAGCCGAAAAACAAGAGGACCCCCATAAGTGTACAGGACTTCATCTCTAGATTTGACTATATCCTTTAAATATACACAGATAAAATTTAGTTCTTCAATTCCATCTCAAATTATGCCTGGGAAGATGTTATCTACTTTTTTAAGAAACTTGTTTATATATCGTCATAATTTATTTTCTAGAAATAAATCAGTTAATTTTGGTATTTCCATAGGAGACATCCATCATTGATCAGTCTTTATAATTCAGTCTATCAACTTTGTCCGTATAAAAAATAAAGAAATGTTGACTATATTCTTTCAAATGATATGATTATTATTCGGTTCGTTCCTATTTATGGAAAAGGGAAGTATGATGATTTTATTTCTGTTTCAGGATGTGACTAATATTGTTAAAATGGTAGCGGAAAGATATTTAACAGTTTTAGAACGAGTTAGTGGTAAGTTTGGAAATTAGAAAACTAGATTTTTTTTGTTTTCGACGAATTGTTATCACAGTTGTTGCAATTTTTCCCTTCCCAATAAACATTTTTCCTATGCATAACATGTACATATAAGCTTAAACACATCTTTTTTTAGCCTTTGGCTGGTTTTTATAATTTTCTATCTTTAATCTTTGTTTTTCACTATTTTATGACTTCTATTTACCAATGGCTTTCATCCTCAAACCAAACAAAGACCTCATAAAGCCTTCATCTTATCTGCGATTTTGGTCATTATGGTCTTGGGTAAGGTCTTTAAATCTGAAAGCTTAGCACCAACCATTAATAATTCCCTTCTAAGCTTCACCGCTATGTTCAGTGATGTGCAGGAAGCTTTCAACCAGGTTTGGCACACAGGACGCTTCCGATTTATACACAATTCAAAAATATTTACCATAAGATTTCCATCGAGAATTCCTTCGGCCTTATTATATTCCATTCATTTCCTAAATGGAATTTAATCATTCCAGCAATAAATCATGGGAGATTGCTAATATAAGTCTTGCGTCTCTCCGAGAAATATCCTCTATGGAAATAGAGGCCTAAAAGCTTGATGCGTGATAAAATTTAAAGAAATGTCTTCATTTGCTTAACAAAAGAATCTATCATCAATACCCAAGAAAATTTTTTTTCACATAGTCTTTCTAAATAACTACCCAAAGGGTATCAGATAATAACCAGATCCCTTAACACCACTAAACCACTCTTTTGGTGAGCTAATTTGAGCAAATTGGTCGACGTCAGGGTATAATGAGCCTACCACTGTGTCTGCGTTTTTACTTGCCTTATACTATTACTGGGTAAAAACAACGCAAAAATGCATCAATCTCACTGCTTACTTTGTATCCACTCACATATACTCACAATAATCTTCATTTGAAAGAATCCCAACGTAATTCCAGGTGAGAAAACGAGACCTGTATCCAGCCCAACCAAAAAGTCTATTTCCGATATCAAAATCTACCGAATTTTTCCCTTTTTGTTATTGTCACTTCCCATGTAGGTAGCCTTTTATCTTTAGGCTACCTGTTTTTGCTGTTTGTTTTGAGTCCATAGTTTTTGTTATAAATTTGTCGTATTCACTTTACTACTTTCCAGTACCATTCTCTTCACGTTCTCAGAGTTTCATTTTTTTGTCGTTATGTTTTATTTTTGCCTTATAAAGTCTTTACTACTAAACATTTGCTCTTCTGATTGAATGATGTTATTATTCAAGCTGAAATCCTTGACTACTTTGCTACCCCTGTAGTATCTTGTAGTTTTGGAACAAGATTATTGTTTAAAATGAAAAAATGTTATTTTTTACAGATCCTAGAACTACAGATTGGCCGCTGGTTCAAAATATATTTCCTACAATCTCCATGATTTTGGGATATTTGTATGTTATATTATTTCTCGGTCCTATGATTATGGAAAATCGAAAACCATTCAAATTAAAAGAAGTTCTCATTATATACAACGGTGCACAAGTATTGTATAGTCTTTTTATGTTATATGAGGTATGTCAAATATACAAGCAACTAAGAGATGTGTTCAACAGTGCGGTGAATTATTTTATTGAAAATAGAGGTGACATAAAATTCGAAAAATCCTTACTGCTAAGCTATGCACATACTACAAAGTTAAATCCACAAGCCTCCTGAATGTCAGAAATTATATTTAGTTTAGAACATTCTTGTAAACCTTCCAATACCGTTGTCGACTAGATAATTGCGTGTTTGAACGGAAAAGTTTGTTCACTTCTGTCATATTGCCATCTTGTCATCTGGTTGTGAGGTACATATCGACCTATTTTCGTTCTCATATGACTCATTTCCACTTTGATGTGGTTGAGTCAATACATGTCTAAGTGTGACATTGAAATAGATGCGGCGTAAATGATAGCTACCATGTTTCTGATCACATCTCGTATATAAATAAAAAGTATAGTACAATTTAATGTGTAAAATAACAGAATAAATATCTATTCCGAATAATTTCATGTATTAAATGGAAGAAATTGGTAAGAAAATAGAAACTACTGATTGGAAGTTCGAATCAAAAAAGAATGCATACGATACATTTAGATATTTGCTTTTTATATTCAACAGAATTTCGGAATATTCTGCAAGAATTTACCGTGGCAGTTTTTGGTTGACTTTACCTACCTACAAGTTGGATTGTTCTTTTCTGTATTGGCTTGAGCATCCATAGGGTATGCTTGGAAGTCGAGCTCCAAGGATAGGGCTTTCTAAGTATGAGAGCAGTTAAGAATATACAAATTTTTTCTCACAAATAGTGTTCCAAGTTTTTCTAAAGCTGCATTAACTATTTCGGCCGCATGACTCAAGACATCAAACAGACGAATTTACGTTGATAGGTAGATCAAAGCACCAGCCTTCGTGGTAAGAGCAGCAGCCTAGGTCTCTGCTGCCTAAACTCAATCAGCTGGCTTCTACCCTTATCCAGAATATTTTTAATATCGGTATTGATGATAGCAAATAACAAACAATAGCAAAAAAACTATTAAAAATTGTGGAAGATTTTTCTATCAAACTATATAGCAACCAAAGTCAAGTAGAAACATCAAAAAAATACCCCACATATTAAACCAAGGACACACCAATTATAACAGAAGAAGAAATCATAATGTCGTTGTCAGAAATTAAGAAGAACAAAGCCCTGTAGGACAGGGACAAAATAGCAATAACAGCAATAACTAAACTCAATAAATGCTTGGAGGAAGAAACAACCCCACAATAATAGAGCAATTGTTATTATGCACTATAAGGGCGGCATCACAAACCTAAAGAATTATGGACCGACAAGGCTGCTGACACATCTTCGGAAATTTTTCAAGTGTGAAATACATTGCCAAAGCCCAATTTATGACAAGTTTAGTCCGCAGTCGTAACCTAAGGTTGTACAATAAATCGAATAGATAATATGACTCAAATATCTGATACGTGATCCGACATAATAAAATCTGTGAACTAAACACAAGTATTTAGCAAGCTGAGACTGAGATAAGAACAACTCAACAAGCGATGGAAAGGTCCATGCTAGGAGTAACAGTACGAGAAAAAATCTGAAACTAAGAACTGGTAGAACAACAAAATTTATGGATGTAATTGTCTGTTGTTGTCTACGTGATTGGATGTTTCTAATGTGATTATAAATGAAAAAATATCAGGAAAATTACATATTAGATGTTATCCTATTCCAAACAGAAGAAAACTAAGAAAGACGAAAAAAAAATATATTAAGTATGAATGACTTGAAGTTGAAATATTAAAACAACGTGGAGTAGCAAAGATTCGAGAATTGCAACGACCCACAGGAAATAGTAAGAAAGAGAATGATATACATCAGTAAACTGATGCATTTGCTTTTCACTTTTCACATTTCTAATAAATAGAAGTAAAGAATAAAGTGCTTTATAACTAATATTTCATAGACTGAAAATTAAAATATGCCACTTAAAGCTCATAATATTCTCATAGTTATCATATCATTTGATGTGTCTGTTGAAAAATGGAAGTAAGTATTATCTAATTATACAATATATTTCAAAGCCAAACTTTTTACTTCAACAAAATATGTAAATACTGATGCCGCCTTCCCTGCACGTTGTCCATGAAATATTTATTTAATAACAAAGACCTTGTAAGGAAAGTTAATGAACGTCCTTGCAAAGAAAGTTATATAAACGCGGAAGCAATTTATTACTATGTGAACTTGCACGCTAGACTTTAACTTGTATCATGGTACGTTATATAAAACGGTACCTGCTATTAAATTGACCTCAGGTTGTTATGTAAAGTTAGAAAAAAGTTATCATTATAGACCAGGAAACATAAATATATATGCAACTAGTTAATGAAATAATATAGTGATTATTGGACCACTTATGTGAACATAATATAACTTGGATTATCATCTCACGTGTCATTTACTTCGAGCTATTTTTTTCTATTAGCCAATACCCATGTAACAAAAATTATATATTACTTATAAATACTAAGGGCTGCTACTTAAATTTTAACATAGACAAATAAAAAAAAATATTTAAATTTGCTAAAGGGATTTAGTGGTTTTGAAAATATTGTCCATTCAAATCAATACACTTTTGCATACGTTTGAACTACTTGTCGAAGCTTTTTTCCATTCCGATTGACGTACCTCCAAAACATGTGATTTGTACGCAACGACCTCTTCTTTAGGTGTAAAAAAACGTAATTTATTTTTGATCTGCAGGAATAATAAGAAATAATTGGATACCAAACAACGGCTTTACAGCGTTCGACGTTTTGACTGACCAAAAACATTTTTGATATGAAACTGATATGTGGGAGCTCGCATTGTCTGGCGACGCTCTCTATAAAGATTGAAACGAAGCATGTTAGTGGAAATATTCGTTTTCTGCGATTGGTTTTCCACATTCTTGTAAACAATTGATGATTCAGAATTCAGATAATTCAGAATTAATCCTCCTAAGTTGCTCTAATGGAACGGTGGCAACATTTTTAGTTAGTCAGAAAAAACAAGCGACTGAAATGTCTTTGAAGATTCATACAGTCGATTGTTTTTTAGGTCATAAGTATTGATCCATGATTCGTTGCCTATCACAATCCTATAGACGTCTTTTAAAGCAAAACGATTCAATTCTCACCATTGAAAATATCACACTTTGATTGCATTGTCAAATTTGTCATATTCACAACAGTGAAAAACGGAAAACATTGATACTAATATTAAGAATACTCACCTTAGTTAGCAATAAACTCATATCAACAATAAATCTATCACTAGAAGCATTCTCAGAAGACTCCATTCGTAATGTCTTTCATTTGCGCTATCATCACCATTTCAATATCAGAAATGACCTTACAACATTTCACTTTCAGCACGGGAAGAGCCATAGCTCATTTGCCGATAAACCTGACGAATTAAACAAATGCGGATAATGTGAGATCTTTAATGATACCCACTGCCCTGGTTCTTGCTGAAGGTTTTAATAAAGGCGTTGTGGTTGTTTATTTGTGTCTCACAATGCGATCTCTTTACTGTTCAGAATGTTCTAGATCACTTCAAACACCTAATACGAAGAAGTTGGTACGAATCGATCCGCTCTGTTTGTGAATTTGTTTGATCCCCAGGTTCTTCATTCTTATATAATTATTTTTTACTTTTTTCATACTTTTAGTTGGAGGAATGTTTATACATATAGGTTTAAACGATCGATGATTTGAAGGAGAGCTTGGAATATTCCACTAGCTTAAAATGTAGCTTAGCAACGTCTTCTTAACGAGTAGTTGCGTTTTTGTTTCATATACAGTAGATTCCCAAGCAGTCTGCAGATTTGAATTTTTCGGCTACTCTACCAATAAGTTTTATCTAATCATTTTATGAATATTTTCTTGTTAGCGTGTGTATAGGAATATTATTGTATGATTATTATTTATGAGAGTTCGTAAAAGTGAATTTTGAACTAAGAAAAACCTTTTTTAGTCTTCTTGCATAATGTCGACTCTCGACTGGTCTACTATACACCAGAATTGGATAACACCTTCTTTGAACTTGAAATTTTAATGAATGAACGATTATAGTAATTTGTTCCAGTATTATGATGCATAATGTTACATAATTACATAGTTGTAATACATTAATTAACATAAGAACAATGACCTGAATAACAATAATCCAATAATATAAATTGTATACAATTTTTGATTGAATTAAATCGAGTTTGAAGAATATTCAGATTTTTTCCACTGATTATATTATATTCTAGATATATTTTTTTATTATAATGTAAAATCAGCTTTTTCTCTGGAGCAAATACTTTAGAAAATGTGTCATATATAAAAAATTCTCCTTGTTTTTCTAGAATATTGAACAAATCTACTAGAATTTCAATCTTTCATATAAATGTTAACAAAGTTTTTCTATTTATTCTTCATAATAATTTTATCTCAATCAATTTTTTAACTAACAATTTCCTCCCACTTAATAGTAAATAAATAAATTGTAGAAACGTTAGAAGCAGAAGGAGTGCTAATACAAGAAAAAATTTTTGGAATTAAATGAAATACTTGTGAAAAGGAACTAATAATCAGAATCATCAATTTGTTCCGTCAATAAAAAAAATGAAAAGCCAGTATGTGACAATTAGACACACACTGTAATTGATCAGATACTAACACAATGTTCAATTTTAAACTTTAAGTAAACTTATGAGACAGAAGCATAAGTCTGGCAACGCTGTCGAAAAAGATTAAAATGAAGCATGCTATTACTTCCGAACGTTGTTCAACAGTGTGGAAGACTTACCAGAAATTCTTTAAAACGGGCTCTGTTGTCGAGCGCCACGTTCTGGATGACCGGTATCTATAACAACTAACGAATATTTGGAAACAGCTTGACATGCTTTGCCGCACTTGCTTCTCCGTTCAGAAACGTTGACGTAAATGCATTGATCAAGACGGGCATCAATTTACACAATTAGAGTAACACTTTTTCGAATCCCTTTTGTACTTTCTTTAGCATTGTTTTATCTCAATGCAAATTTTTTGTCTGACTAATGCCGACCTCTGTAGTGTAGATGGTAGAATATAGAAAAATGTGATTGCATTGGAATTAAGACCAGAAAATACCTTACCAGAATTTTCCTTAATGTATTTTCAAGAAGATATTGGATGTGGCAAGATTTTATATTCATACAATGTAAAATCTACTATGTAGTGGATATAGGAAATGTTTTTAATTTTCAGAAATATAAAATTAGAAGCAATATTCCTCATTGAACAAAATTAACTTATTTATTCATTTTAGCATTTAATGAGCGGTTGGTTTTTGGACTACAGTTTGAAATGTCAACCTATTGATTATTCAACGAATCCCAAAGCTTTAAGGGTAAGTTATCGGAAGAAAAGTTTTTCAGCTTTAACTACGTGTTTTTCGTGTTAAATATCTTGTTTCATAACTCTACTACAATTTGAATACTATACACAAATCCTCACAAATGCTTTTTCCTGTTATTACATCAATTAAAGTTAAACAGATGTTTTGTGCATAAAAATATAATAGGTGATAAAAAAAGATATTGCAAAAATCCACCAAATAAATTTTGTTACATGTTACATGAATGTTATAAAGTGGAAATCTAAAAAAAATTATGGGAGAAATGAAAGCAGCTTGGTGCTTCTATTTTGTATTTATCATTGGAGATCTTGAAAACTTATGGATACTCCAAATGTGATGTATATTACATGGGAATTTCGATGGGAATGAAAGGTAAATAAACTGTTTTTATGCTGTGGCGAGAGTCTTCGAATTATTTAGATACTCCAAAAAGTACACAAAATAAAATATTCAAATTTACAATCAGCATCCCGACCTATACCCTATGGCGGAAACAATGTGCACCATCCATTTTATCAACTCAATTCTGGATGCAAGAGAAGGTTTCACGTCCACTTCAGACATAGCTGAAGATCGACTAATTGAACTTCTTACTCACTTATACTCTTCTTCCATACTTGTGGAGGTGTTATTTCTTTTCCATATGATTTTATCTTTTGCTTCCTGTTTAGTTCGTCTCAGTTCTGTCCTCTTTTCTTCAGGTTCTTTGTTATTTATCTATTGCATTTCCTTTTGGGTCTGCGTCTTCTCTTTTTTTGTTTGTTTCGGTTTCTAATATCAATCAATGTATGCGGACCAGTCGTTCGTTTATTTTCTTCTTTGTTCATTTCTTTAGCTGGCTTAAAATACTTCATTATCTAACTAACATTTCTATTCCTCATTATTTCCCATATATTTTTTATGTTCATAATATCGGAGACTTTCTCTAAATCAACTGCTACAACATAAATCCCACTGTCTGTATCTGCTATTTTTACTGTTATTTCCTTCAAAGTAAATATCCATTCTTACGTTGATCTATTGGTTCTACATGCTACCTGTGTTTAATTTAATGTGTTGACTGCCTCCTGTTTTTGTCTATACGTTCAAAGAAGTTGTATGTCGTACAGAGTAGCGATATCCCTCTATAATTTCAATTAAAAAACTTCGTTCTTTGTTGATGGGTGCTATTATTGCTAATTTAACTTCTATAAACAATAAAACTCCATCTCGTGAACCAATACGAACTGATTGCTTTAGTTACAGAATAAAAAAGCAGACTTATTAGTGCCTAGGCTCCAAGTATGGAATCTTTCAGCACAAGTTGGGACAGTGTCTTCTTTCAGAAAAAGTTATGAGACTTTTAAAAGATATTTTGATTTGATTTTATACTTCTGGGACAGTTGAACCACGAAAAAACATTATATTAAAAAAAATTGGCCCTATAGAGTTCCGTATCAACCAGAAAACAATAATATCAAATGTCCGGCTTTAGTTAAGCAGTAAAAAGTTATCTGACCTCCTTTGGGCGTTAAATTGAGATTATTTAAAAATTTTCTTGAAGCTAATGACAAAGGAAGCTAATTCGTGTACTTAAAGATAGTTTTTCTTCAACTCAGTTATACTATAGATTCGCAAATAAGAAAATTGAATCAGAAGAAAATTACAAAATTGTAAAAGTATTGCTGCAGTCATTTTTAAGCAAGATAAAAAACTATCAGTTGTTAGAGAATTAACTGCTTCAGATGTAATAAAACTTTGGATGTAGATGTCTCTGAAAATCCCTTTTTGACAAACTTATTTAGACATGTTTTTCTGATAATCCTGGTGAAAAAAGTGATGACCAAAAGGATATATCATCAGGATGTTCGACCAATGAAAGCAAACAATGGGATCTAGTTATATTGGAAGATTTTCGTTGGTTCCTCAAAAAAGAAGATTCATTGAGACACTAAAAGTAAAAAAAAAGTATAACTCTAAATTTGGCCTTGTTACAGTAGATTAAATTTTACTTGATTAGCTTGATTAATATTTATTTAATATATCAAATTTATTTGAATGAATATATATTTTTATCAATTTTAGATGGCGAACCTCTGTTGGTGGTACTACATTTCCAAACTGACTGAGTTCGCAGACACTCTCTTTTTTGTTCTCAGGAAAAAAACAAGTCAAATTACATTTCTACATGTTTATCATCACAGTTTGACACCAATAGAAACTTGGTTCCTTGTAAAATTTCTAGCAGGTAGGTAGAAAAATTAAATTTTCATTTTGTAGACGGATTTTATCTGGCAAACGTGGTTTCTTAATTAAGAAAATTGATTATTGTAGAAGCTCCATGGATTGAGCATTTAAATTTAGCCTCAACATTGAATATCATATCTAGTTGTTACTAAAATTAACGAAGGTTTCGAGTCTTATATATTCAGCAAATAATTCCTAGTTTTCCTTTGCTAGATCCTATTTCATGTTTCAGAATTATATTCCTTATAACAACTTCCTCAGTACAAATGATATAGAATTATGCCACAAAAGCTACGATTGTAGCTCTCCTATAAAATTTGAACGTGAATATTTTAACGATATCAGTGAAGCATAAATATTGACACACCTACTGGTAATTCAACCAGAATGGCAACAATATGAAGCAAATTAAACAAAAAATGAAGCCAATAAAACTGAATTGTGAAATGTAAAACCATAGTTATGCAGGAGCGTGATCAATTGAAAAGGATTAATAATTACCACTAGATGGAGGGAGATATGTAGCTAGTATTATAATGAAACGTTCAAACTAATTCATTTTCTTAGCAATATATTGATTGGACCTCATTTTTTGGAAAAAAAAACATATCAGACAAATCATACTATATATTTATCTCTATCTCCTCACGATATTTAAATCCTGATGTTGTAGATGAGAAGAGAAGATGTCACATAGGTAGCAAGATATCAGGATTTGATCCTTCTATGTCATATTTCATTGGGTTATATTAAGTGAAAGTGAATACACACAGAATATTCAAGGGCTGAAAAACCGAATTGCATAGGATTTCTTGGATGAATTTTTATTTTATAAAAATAGTCACCATTAGTTGTATTGATCTTTACGTTTTGCTTTCTGTTTATTAGTATTAATGATGTATAATGCTAAAAACAAAATTTTGTCTTCGATCATGTATTGTAATCATACAAATGACCCTTCAAACTAGTAATTCACAATTACCGAGTCGAGATTACTAAGTCGATTTCCAAGAGACTAGAAACTTGATTAACGATTTTATTATTGTGTAGTTATTCGAGATAGATACGTTACATATTTTGAAGCTCGACAAACGAAATTCACAAATTTTGAATTTCAAATAATAATTCTGAAAAACTAAATGATACTAAATTTGTTTCTAAGAGCCAAACCTTGATAGACGATTTGATCATTGTGTAGTCTCTTATCGATAGACTAGTTTCAGGCTACACCACAATCCGTCTTACCTAAGTGTCACTCAGCTTGTCCATCTGAAGGACTCTATTTAGTTCACATATTTTTATTGATTCAGAAAAAGCTCTGCAGAAAAATCACTAGATTTGAATTTCAAATGAATCTGATAATTGTGGGAAACTAAATGCTGCTAAATCGGTTTCTGATTGAGGATTTTGTCAATCCGTAGTCATTCGTCCATACGTCCATTGCCCCTCGTATCCATAGACTAAATTAAGGTAACCTAATAATCGGACCTACCTCAAAGTCACCAGGGCACCTGGAGAATCCTATAAACTTCACATATTTGGATTGAATCGAAAAAAGTTCCGCAACAAAATTTACGAGATGAATCAGACAATTCTAGAAAACTAAACCATGTACGCAGCCACCAAAAAAATTAACAAATAAGCCTGGAAACTAAATAACTCTCAATTCATGGAAAAATGAGGTGTAAATAATTTTTAAATTTTAAAAAATTTACCTGAATGTTTCCTTTCATATTTTTTTACTATATTATTAAAAACTTTCAAATTTCCTTCTAGATACAATTGTAAGATAAGCTGCTCCGCCTTCTGACCCCATTTTACACCCTTCTTAGATATTTCCTTCCAAAGTCAATACATGAAAAATATTAGTTCCTCTTATACAATAATTATAACAATAATCTGATAAATCTGTAAATTAAGAAATAAGTTTTTTTTAAATATATATTAAAAATTTGTTATTAAAAAACTATTTAAATTTAAATTATTGCATTTACCTTGTTTGTGCTCACTCACCGATACCTATGTAGTTAAATTTTCAGAGCAAATCAAAATGGTTTCTAAAATTTATTGCTCAATTTTGTATGCGTATTTGTTTAAACATAGTGTCATGGTAAAACGAATTAATTAATCAATCATTAACAAACAAAATTAACAACAAAGATATATACGAAAATGGTCATGTAAACATTTTATAATTATCTTAAAATCCAAGAGAAAATTCGCTTATCCCCACATAGAAACCTTGCTTGATTCTATTAGATATTCACTCTGACCTGGTGAACTTGTTCAACGGCCAAATGGCCGCGGACGGGTAATAATGCGGCCGCAGCTGTACCTGCTTCATTGCCCGCTTCATTTAATTTTACAAACACCTGGTTCATAAGTTAAGACTTTCGTGTCCTTTCTTATTTGTTTCATGAATATTTAGTTGTGTAATTTGAATACAATATTTCTTTAAGATCAATGTTAAAAGGATTCTTTTTCTCAAAATTATTTACATTCTTATTATAAATTACATACATTCTTATGTAGTTTTGCGAAAATCGTAAAGTAATTTTTTAGATCTCTATTAATTAATATCATTATATATATTGCAGTTTCTCCTACTTAGATTATTCACTAAATCTTTCAATTATTGTCTAGTAAAATTTACGTTTGATTTATATTTCTGTTATATCTATATCATGCTTAATTACATCTTCTAATAGATTATAAAAAATATTAGTTTTAAATGTAGAGTTATTCTTTGTAGCGTTTTACACAGATCGGAGAATGTATAATATATACTAATATTGTATTCTACTTGAAGAACCGTTCATGTAAAAACTTTAATAATGAGTTTCCTACCCCAAACCATGCAATAAATCTTATATCAGGATATTCGATAACAGAACCAAATCCACAATAATACAGAAATCTGTTTAAAAAATTATCGAAGAAATGTAACTTCTATCGTTTTAATATATATAAATAAAAACATAAAAAAAATGAAACTATTTATAGCCCCATAGAAATAGAAATCATAATTATATTCAAATTAATCGTGGATTCTAAAAATGCAATAAAAAATATAACAGGAAGTCGTAGATAACTGAAAATATTTCGAATGAAACGAGCTTATCCTTAAACTCCATCATAGAAATTTACAAAAAAATATTACCAGTAGTTTCCGATCTTCATACCGACATCCTGGTTTATCCTGTATAGTAACTACATTTCCCAACAATTTTTATTATGAATATGATACGTTGAATTGTGAATATCCTCCCACTCAGTAAGAAATTACATTTTATCCAAGTGGTACTTTGATTTGAAAATTAAAAAATATATACAGCTAAAGCTACTAGGCAAAAGTGCGAGGTGTACAATTCCAAATGAAAACACCTTATCACAATCAAACTTGTGGTTCTTTTGAATATTTTAATGCTACGCCCATGTGTTGAATTTCTTCAGGTTACAATATTTTTATAAGAAATTATTTAATTCCTAGGAGGCCATGGCACATTCTCTAATCTAATTAACAATCTGGTACACGTCTTTATGTATTTCTACTACATGGTTGCCGCTATGGGACCGGAATATCAAAAATACGTATGGTGGAAGAAGCATTTGACAACGTTGCAGTTGGTAAGTATAACTTAGTAGAATAAGTGTAGAATAAACGTTTAAAGTAGCTTATCTAGTAAGTAGGCTTAAATATAAACATTCCGAAGACTCAATTCTAATTAATGTTACAAGGGAAAGAAATCGAATATGGAACGTGCTACAAATATCTGGGACATGAGATACGAATTGGAATATATAATGAAATGTGTACACTAAACAAATGGATAGGACTGAATTGGACTGTATTGGATAATCTGAGACACGTATATAATTTACAAATACCGACATGTCTCAGATGAAAGGTATTTGACCAATGCGTCCTCCTAGTTTTGACTTAAGGCTCTGAAACTCTAACATTGACACCAAAAACTGAATAGAATCACAATAATTCCAAGAACAATGGAGAGATCCATGCTAGGAGTAACATTATAAGATAAAATCCGAAACGAAGAACTGAGTAGAAGTCACACATTTGAAATTAAACTGGGTTGGCCATGTCGCAAGATTGTCAGATAAGGGCGAAGAGAATGCTAAAATGGCGTCACAAAGCATATAAAAACAGGAAACGACCGCCGATGGACTGACGATTTGGAAAGGATACTTTCCAACTGGATCCAAGATGCCCAAAACCAAGCAAAAGGGTTTAGGTTAAGAGAGGCTTATATCCAGCAGTGAACTAGACATGCTGCTAAATGATGATGTTGATGATGAAGAGGTCATATTAATAAAAAAGTATATCTTGAGCAGAATATAATTTTACATTATCCTCGTATAAATAAACAAAAAAATATGATTAATTGTACTTCGATTATGTTAAACTATGATTACATTTTTTCGAGATGAAGTTGATTAAAGTTATCTGTTGGAAAACCTTGCAAATAACGCTATTTACATTCTTATTTCGATCGATGTCTTGCGACTTTAGATGATAAAATTGAGAAAAAATATTTCAGTTCGTTTTTTAAAGAAATGCTCTACACGATCTAAGGCTGGTCTTTTAAATATAATAATGATCACAGGCGGTTTTTCAATAAGTGCACACTCATTCAATTTTGTCTTGTCTTGATTTAAAAAAATTTCTTGATTTTTAATCAAAGGTAAATTCAATTTTGTAAATAAAATTCCGAATCTAATTACGTTTGTTCCGTGTGCACATGAAATCCGTGCACTTATAGTTGACGTATGTAGTAGCAGTGTCGAAATGGCGGACATTAGCGTGCAATATTCAATGACATTCAATTTTTCTTTTCTTCCTTCCTTTCCAAACGAAACAGAAATTAGAAATGAGTTTCCAGAACCAGCTGTATGAATTGCAATTGAAAAGTTGATGCAAAAGTCGTGGATGTAAATGTATTTTTAAAACAGAAACTGAATGGTTGTGTGGGTGTAATATGGATCGTTTTTACTTCTTTTTATGTTTATTGAGTGGAATGAACAAAATCTAGCGTTGGATATTTGGATCATTCTAAAGGTCCCAAATGTATTAATTAGTGATGAATGGAATGATGATGAAGGATAGACGTGTTGCTTACTCAATACGTGTTTGTAAAATTAGGCCAGTATCTATTAACTCAATAATTTGAATGAAGCTAAGCACTAACTCATCAGGACAGTAAGTTATAAATTGTTAATTTTTTGATAATTTGCTAATCCAGATTGAAGGTTTGATACCATAATAAATATTATTTGGCGTGTGGCACCTAATTTTTTCACCTTATGTTATGCACATCCAAAGTATTGCACCACGCATTACTGCTAGATCATACACATCTGGTGTAGAGGATACGATGCTTGAAACGGCTTAAGGATAAGACAAGAAAAAGAAAAAAATGGGTGAATCTTCAATAACCTATCTTTTATATCGTTCATACCTAAGAATACTAGATATATACGTAGGCTAGGGGTATGTTTAGGTTTAATTCCTCTTTATATATTCCTCTTCTTTATAACA
Organism: Diorhabda carinulata; assembly: GCF_026250575.1. NCBI lineage: Eukaryota > Metazoa > Arthropoda > Insecta > Coleoptera > Chrysomelidae > Diorhabda > Diorhabda carinulata. Next base: position 19,883,728 of record NC_079472.1, read on the forward strand.
GTATGATCGTTGCCTTCATTTTACTTTGTGTTTTGTTTCAGATTCAATTCGGACTCGTTTTCGTCCATTCGGCACAACTTTTATGGACAGATTGCGGTTATCCTAGATGGGTTGGATACTTTTTACTAATCCATTCCACGATATTCTTCATACTTTTCTCAAACTTCTACTATCAAACATACAAGAACAGTAAAAAACCAAAATGTTTAAAAACCAACTAGATTTTTTTACGTCCCTTATAATTTATTGTACAGTTTCTTTGTAGCAGTACTTATTATTGCTGACAATAAACTTTCTTCGTAGAAGATATATGAAAATATTGTTGAATAGGTAGATCTAGTTGATCTTCAGACGTGAGTCATTTTGTAAAAAATATCACTAGTTTCTAAATATTTAGTTATTTTGAATATGGATTAGCTTATTTTGTACATTAGATAAAATGTTTTTCAGTATGAGCGTTAAAATAATTTTTTATTCCTGCTGATTTGATCATGATTAGTTTGATATTTTTTTTTTCAAATCATCGCGTAGTGTTGTATACTACTTTCAAGTTTTTGGAGAAGTTTGACCCACTTCCATCTATGTTAAATGAATAAAAATGATTATCTGTAATTATGAAAAGATTGAGGTACATTTTTCCCCATACTACATACCACCATTATACGAATCTTTAAAATATTTCTCAACCTCTATTCATTCTTCAGGTACATTTAAATCTTTCAGATAAATAGATTTTACTGGTATAGCATTGATGCTCTCTCTGTCTTCCAGTTTTTGATTTCTATCGTTATATGATTATTTTTTATGTGAAGTTGTTTCAATTTAATTAAAGTATTTCTGTTTCCATTGCATTGGAATTTTTCTTCGCCACTTTTTGAAAGAAGCGGAGAGAACCACATCAAGCAGCTGACAACCATTGGTGGATTTTGGAATACGTACAACGAATTGAAGGCTGTTTACTTCGCATATCTGGATGACTTCTAATGTGACGTGAGGAAACTGTCCCCAATAATTATTTGCTTTTCTTGTTTATGCCCAAAATAGGAACCATTTTACGAAAACTAGGGCTTCCGATCAACCAAATTAACATCCCAATAATCAATTTTCTTCATATTCTTCATTCGGTATCTACCGTTGAAAACGAGAAGGGATTGTCAATTTTTTGAAGCTTCCATTTTAATGAAAATGATAATTTTTGGAGAGTCTACAAATTCTCTACTAAAATTTTAACACTGGCAAGATCATCGCTATACTATAATCCTCAATACTATAAAGTTGTACGTATTTGGTTTGAAAATAGGTGAAAGACTTTCAATTCACCAACTTAGCTTAATAAAAGCTGACTGACATCATATATCTTCGTTCGTTAATTCCTTCCATCGGCAAGAGAAGATTTTGAAATGTCATTAAATTCGAATGCCATCGAATAGATATGACTTGATACCTAATATCACGGATGATTGTAGAGACAGTCTTATGACTACCTTTTGTAAGTTTTTACAGTTGTCAAAGTCGCACTAAAAAATCTAAATGATCTAGCTGCGTTCCTGTTTGAAAAACAGATCAAATGTAAGAATCAAAAATAGTAAAAATTATTATTTTTTTCATTGCTGCTAGTTTTGATTGTACATTATATAATGAGTACTTTCAATAGCTTCTGGCTGTAGAGAACTGTATGTTATTTCTCAAAAATATTCTCAAAAAAAGGACTTTTTCGGGTGGAAGTACCTCAAAATATTCATGGTTCTGAATACTTCCAGTTTTCATCGGTACTCTGTTATGTTAATATACCTCTGGCAGCGAAATTTCAAAATATTTTATAAAATTTATGATAAAAATATGCGACCTAAAAATAGTTGGGCAATTTTTTTTCGTCAAGACCACGAAGGTTAGTAAACAACACCTTTCGACTTTGAATATAATTATATTTAAATTAAGATTTTTTCATAAATTTCATTAACACTTCATGTGCAATAGATCTGATAATTATATATAAAGATTTGTATCTACAAATTTGTTTAGTAATTATAAAATGATAGAACACAAATGCAGAAATTACTAGTAATATTTCATAAATTCGATCAGAAGTTATATTATATCAGATTTTCAAATTAAAAATTACTTTGGCGCTCATTGGTAATGTGTATTGTAGATTAGGGAGATGTAGGTAGTCGTAAGCTAATTAACCTAGTCATACAGTTCTGTTTGTAACAGGTATAATGTAATGGGATAGTGTTGATATGATAAGATACAGCTACATTCTTCTGAAGGAGTTCATCAATCAATGAAAAAATCTATCCCTTTTTTACAAATCATTGACTGTATTTTATTGTGCAATCTGTGGTATTAGAGATGTAGCCTTAGACAATATTACCTAAGTAACAAAAAACAAATGTGTCAATTTAATAGCATAACTCATCCTAGATCAGTATTGGATCTAGCTCTAACCTTAGTTATCGATACTTAGCTCCAGAGCTGGATAGTACTCGCATAAATTGTACTCATAATAGTACTTAAAGTATTCAGTATCGATATTCTTGAGTCCTTTTTATTTTACAGTTCTTAGTACTCCCAATTCTTACAGTTGACGAGTAACGAGTATGAGTATCGAGATAGCGACGCCGACACTCGTAGACAAGACTTGACAAGTATTCTAAACAATTCTTAATTTGTCGCTTGAACTGGCTTGTCGCCTGTTTTGTTTGGTTTTGTTTCATAGATCACTGCTCAATCGCTCAATCAGTCAGTGAATATATCGTCACAAAAAATTGTGTCTTCCACCTTATCTTTGGTTCTTTGGTTTGATGAATCTTTATCAAATATAGAGGTGAGTCTCTGTGTTACTATATATGTTATATTATCACGATTACTGCCAAGACAATTCCCGCAATTTGATTTAATCGCATTAAGTAATTAAAAATACTTATTTAAAGACAAAGTTGTCACTGAAATGTTTTTTTAAAAATAGTCTCCAAGTCTAAATTAAGAGCTGGTATTCGTTACTCATTTTTTCACGACTACTCTGTAAAATTTGTAAAAGTATTCATTTGTTCGAGTACTTTTCATAGAAGTACTCGAATTCGAATACTTTTAAGTACTTTTTAAAGGCAATTCAGCACAGTACTCTGCGCAACTCTGCTTAGTTTTGAATGAAAAATCATCCTTCATGCCTCTTCGATGTGCTCAGGTGAATTATGCCTTTTAAATGATATGTTTGTACATGTATTGATAGATCGTTCAGCTATTTATTGATACCAGCATAAATAAAATTTTAAATCACTTACACACCACTGGTAGCTTCTTTTCTAAAGCACCGGTATAAATTCCAATTCCTTACAGCTGTTTCCATTAAGAGATTTGTAGTATGTTCCTCATAATGATATTCAGAAAAATATATAACATATTCTATATCTTAGTAAAGGATAAAGACAAAACATTTACTTTTGAATGATCCATATATATTATCAATAATAATGACTGCTGAGAAAAATTAGTGGGAAAAAGTGCAATAATAATGAAATTCATGTAAAAAATGAAACTAGTCGTAAAAAATTTTATGTCAAATTCATAGAAACTATTTTTTATGCTAGTGCCATTCAATAAGAACAACAAATGAACGTACCTATACACAATAGCATTACAAAAATTGTAAATAAAAATATTTAATCAATGTGAATTATTATTACAATTAAGTCAATTTGCTCAATATTTTATAAAATGAGAAATAAAATATTTCTATAATTTGATTTTTCTTCTTTCACCTAAAGAAAATATCTTGATATGATGAGTCACTTTGTACCAAATTCCTCGATTTGGCTCAGAAGTCGTGATGAGAAGATGATAAAAAGAAGAATTCTACTGTACATGTAAGCATATCTAAACTGATAAACGTGAAAGTAATTTTCTACGAACTTTAGCTTAAACCATTTGACCAAATCATCGTTCGAATCCTCGCTATAATGTCTAATCAACCGTTTCATATCCAGCCTCTAGCTTTCTAAAAAAAAACACAGCGTATTTTTCTATATTCTAGAGGTTGGCGTAAAGGCAAAACTATTCTTAAATAACCTCTGTTTTATACAAAAAGCAAAGATTTCATACCATTGTTGCTTTAGAAATCATGCAAAAAAATTTATACTAAAAAAAACGCCTGAAGTTTTAATATAATTTGAAATCAATATTCAAACAACTGCCTACCAATACTGTTCACTGCTTAACAGGGCCGGATTAAGATTTATAAGGCCCGGGGCTAAAATAATGACGGGGCCCCCTTAGGGAATTCGGAAACCCGGAAAAATTCACAAAATAATATCAATACGTTAGATTTGTGGTATCAACACATCAAAAAATACAGAATGATTTCCAAATGATGGGGCCCTCTTGGACCTGGGGCCCGGGGCCATAGCCCCCCCAAGCTCCTAGCTTAATCCGGCACTGCTGCTTAATGCTGAGATAATAGTAGTGGGGGCCAACAAAGTATTTTGGGATCTACTCGAGTGCGTCAGATTAATATAGGGGATGTACATTACCTGTCGATAAGTACCTCCAACCAGTATGATCTCTTGATATAGGGGGATGCGCTCAAGGGTACCTGCCAGGTTAGTAAAAAAAATGAGCTTCTGAAATACTCGAGCACTTTAAAACATCTAGTCCTCACTTCGTTCCACTTTCCTCCATATTTCTGACTTTCTCACAAACTTCCCCACAGTGTTCTCTGGTGCCATATCATAACAGTTGTTCAAAAACCACGTTTTTGTTATGTATACAACGCTCCAGTTTGTTCATAGTAGAATTGTGGGCAGCCAAGGAGCCGTTGAAAACATAGGTCTTCAGATAGGCCCGTCGTACCCATTTTAACGTTACCAAAGGCCGATGTCCTTTGAGAAGCCGATCAGGTGCTTTGACTTGAACCCCTTGAAGTCATAAGTTGTGAGACTTGTGAGACAGATGGCTTGGTCTGCAGTCTCATCCTCCTCCATGTACCAGCGGCACTCCGGATCGTCCGTAATGCCCATGGTGTCTTTGATGATCGTGCCCGGTTACTAGTCAGATTACGCGCCTATTCAGTTGGAATAGTTGTTTGGTGAGAGACGCACAAGGTCCATCTGTGTGTTCGTTTGCATGTCTCAAAGCAAGTATCTCTATCCATCTCTGCCGAGCACGCCTTGCAAGCAGATCGTTCAAGACGTGATAGCAACGCTTTTAGCTACACCAAGGATGGGTTCTGAGCCCATCGGTCAGTTTACCGATGCCAGTCTGGCGAGTGAGCTCGTCTTATCGTTTCCTTTGTTGCCCAAGTGACCGTACACCCAAACGAGCTGAATTTTGTAGGCTGATTTTGTAGGACTTTCTTGCGCTTCAGCACTAGCCTATTTCCAAACGTTATAGCAGCTCTATTATCTGGGCAGATTGAGCATCACAACCAAAACCTCCCCTTTATTTGTTATATAAAGATGGTTTTATGATGAATACACTATTTACACCAACACTCACAATTTCACTGTCTGGCGCGCGTTTCGATAACAAAGTTATCGTATTCAGAAACTGAAGGTAAACTGTAGAGTAGTGGTGGTGTAAACAATGTATTCAGTATGAATATCGCCAACGGCTCCAGAAATTCCAACTTAGTAACGGTTTTATTAATTTGGTACATTTAAAATACACAGGGTTGTAACTAGATTCGAATTTGAAGTAGGGCAGCAGTTGTTAGTGGTAGCATAGCTGGGCGGAAATAAAATCATAATTCAAGTGCAGGCTCCTAAATCAATCGCCATGTATATAACTGATCTCTAGGTACATTCAATTCCATTCGTTGAGAAATAATTTCTGTAAGAGCATGGATTTAATACCTATCAAACTATTAATGATGGAGAACAAGCGAACAAGTGTTAAACCTCCAGATTTGGATTTAAACATCTACGTCTGAATGAAATTGAGGTGATAATTAATTAAATATATATTAAATCTGCGTTTACGTATGACTTAATAATAAGAGTTATTCAAAATATCGAGTTCTACGATTTGCCATGCTCTTAACAATTCAATGTTCTTCGTTCGAAACAACTGGTTCTGTTCTTTTTTTTGTCAAAGAACAGGAATATCAAACCAGTCATATTTTTTTAATTTCTCTTTATCCCATCATAAACACGATATAGTTCTTTTCTCATAGAACCGGGATGGATCTTTATATTCTAAATTTAGCCAGTTGTGTGAATCTTTTTCTAATCACTTGTTTGTGGGCAATTTTTATAAAAGTGTCGAGCGATAACTTGCATTATCCATTACTAATATACAGTTCTGAGGAAGAAGAAACATCATTTATTCGAACCATTCTTTAAAAACATCAGCATTCATGTCTTCATGGTTGTTACCGGAACCTAATATCTTTAACAGAACTGTTTGAACTGCCGATATGAATTATTATCAAGTCTCCAACTTGTAACAGTTTCATCTCGACAAAATTTATTTGGTATATGTCCCTAATTGATCCATATTCCATCTAAATGAATATATTTATTCTTCGTTTTCTTATTTCTTTTATAGTTCTAAGGTAATTTCTTCTCCATACTACAATATCATTTCTTTGTATTGAAGTAGATTTTTGGGATGCTTTTTACATCGAAAACATATTTCTTTTAAAAGTTTCCAACCCTGATAAAAACTTTGTTTACTGTGGGAAATTATTTTCTAAAGAAGTAATTTTGGTTTTCCTATAGCTTTACGTGCTGTTTGAAACCCGCCACATTTCTCTTCTTCAATAACTCTTTAAATCGTACATTTACTGACATCAAGAATACTACCAACTAAATCCAATGTTTCATCAACACCTTCACATAAATTTTTTTCTGTATATGATTTAACACAACTAAATATTAATGTTTTTTTCATTAACTGTTAAAGATCGATTTTTCGGCGCTTACGCGGCTCTTCCAAAATTTCCATAATCACCCTAGAATTGACAATAGATTGTACACTACGACTTACATGTTACAACTAAACTTAAAATGTTAAGGATACACAACTTGGAAGTCCTTACCATATGGTAAAACCTAAAATAGTATTTTCGATAAAGTTTTTCAGAAAGAAATTATTGAAATTAAAATAAAGCATAATTTCTACCTTTCATTTGCAGATAGGTACTTACAGATCTTTTGATACGCATGTTTTATATTTAATACACGGGGCTTTTGACCAATCCAAACAATTCTCTATCCGAAAACTTGTATTAGCTCTGGTCATAAAAATAGACTTCAATGCCTTTAACAGTTTCAAGCAGTGTACAGAAAAAAAAACAATTTTTATAGAAATTTTTGGCCCTACTTTGAGGCTGTATAGCTCCTCAAGGATACAACTATAGTAATTGTCCCGAACTGTCATATTTTCGTCTTCCCTATACGCCTCTGTTCTGTGTCTATTATTATGCGGAACCTACTTTATTTAAAACGAGTGCGGAGTTTCACCGAAAGTGAGAGATTTCAATTTAAATAAAAAACAGTAATTTTATTCACTATCTTTATTCAAATGGTGAGTATAAAAATACAATAAGGTACAATTGATATCGAATATACCAGAAACATTTTAAAATTGTAAATTTAATCAAATTTTAACAACTTTTTTATTATTTTCAACTCCCCTTTAGTAGGATTTAATATTTTTTTACGTTTCCAGAACTGAAACGTGGAATAAATATCTAAAAAAATACAATTAACAATAATATTACATTAACAATAGCACCTACTTAGTGAAAAATAATACACTGAGAAAAAAGTTTGAAAGCAATAGTTTAACATACCTTTTCATGAAATAATGTATATAAAACAATTAACAATTCAACATACAATTATATCGTTTCAAAAACAATTATTTCAAGAAGAATTATTAATTAGAAGAACTTAGAACATCTAATATTCCTAAGTAAATGATAAAATTTACTGTTGGTGATTAAAATATGTATTAAATAAACGAAAAGTTGAAAGTTAATTACTAAAATATTGTAAATGTTTCAATTCGTCATTTGAAACTACTCGAATGCTTCAAAAATATCACAGTTGTTGCTGTTTTATGTTAGAACCAAGTGAAACAAAACAAAGAAATACTAGAAATGCATGATATTAAACGAACTCTCGAGTTATTTCAATAATTCGCTCAGTTTTCAAATTTTTTTCTCAGAATTTCAAGGATAGGTTCTTTATTTGAAACAATTATCCAACAAAATATCACATTCGTAGATATAGTTTCTAAATGCTAGTTTATCCAATAATAGCTTGCCTGGATCGTAACAATATACAATGTAACGTAGTTCATTTTTCAACCACAAAAAAATCGTCCTAAAAACTGATTATTTCACCTGCTACAATCTATATAATAAGTACTGGTAGTTACTATCCACATCATTAACTAAGTATCTTGCTCAGTGGATTCTAGTCATCCGTTTTTTCAAAAATTAGAAAGTTTTACTAGTTTTCTGCCGATTTTGTTATAAATATTCATAGACCATGAAGCTTAACCCATTAACGCCCAAGGGGCATTATGCAGTGTCATTACTTGTGCTGTTGAGTACGATATACAGGAATGATGAACCGTTTCTGCTCGCTGGATCTTTAACTAGTCACAGTTCTGTTTTTCCTTAGAAAGAAACAAATTTCAGTTGCTGAACTGCCAGAAGAAGCCGAAAATTTAGACATGGATGGTTTTCAAATTCTTACCGAAGGTATATACGTAACCCCCTGTACATTATGTCGATATCCTCGGGAATAATTAGTGGTAAAATTTGTTCTTATATTCACAATAAATATCGTGGTTAACGTTTTTTATTATATATTAAGTACTTTAGATCGGCGGAGTTGATATATGAACTTCGTCGGATAAATTTCCGAGCACCAGGAAAAGTTTGGGAAAACAGAACTGTGAAAAGTAAATTAGTTAGAGCAAAAATAATGAAAAAAGGGATAAGGGACAAACTATTTTCATTTTAAGCGAGAGTTTTCAGTGTTTCCAAAAGAAATATGTATGGAATTAAAGTAACCAAAAATTCCTGGACATAAGGGGATTTTATTTACTGCACCATTTCTAAAGGATCCAACTGGGTAATCTGCATACAGACAAAAAGAAGATCTAGTTCTATTACATGATAAATGTTTTGATTAATTTCCTGAATTGTTTTTTATATTTTCATAAGTAACCAAGGGGTCATTAACGATGCACGATCAATATCATATAGTACAATTCAAAGATATCTCATCATTTTTCAGCACAAAATCTTTACTCTTAGCCATTTTAAAATATTTTTATAGTTCTGAACATTAATGGGTTAATACTAATAATCTAGCATAAATGAAGGAAGTATTCAAAACACTGTAAGTACCGGTAAAAATGTTATATTTACAACTTTACTGATTTCCAAAATTGTTTTCAACACCTTTGATTGTTTCAAGCGATTTTTCATCATTTCTTTTATTGGTTTCATATATACAAGAAAAGCATCTGTAAATTAAATTTTGATCCTTTCTGAATAGTATCCCAAGTTACCGTCTCTTTTGCAAATTCCATACTAGTTTGGGAATAGACTTCATAGCATCACACCTTTTGAATTCTCCTATCACAGCAAATAGTAATTAATATTCGTTCTACCTCATTACTTCTTATATTTATATGAGCATCCATGTATCCCCTGGTTAAGATATAAGAAAATTTTCCTGCCAAATGCAAACTACAGATACCACATGTGATTGTATAATCATATAACCTACATCTCGATGGAAAAGATCTTTCTAACGAGGCTCCCTTTGAAGATGACGCTATCTTGATAATTTTTAAACAATATCTCAGATAAAATGCTACTTAGAAAACCACTCTTGCTACATTGTATAAACCTACGAAGATAAATTGTTTTTTATTGATAAACAAGTGCTTCATCTTGGAGGAACAACAAGTAAATTTGATGGTATTTTTTTCTGAAAATACCTTATAGTTTCAAAGTAGAACTAAAATGTTTACAAAATTTACCCAATAATCCTTCTACGTTGCACGCTCATGTTTATACGTAGTAGCTTAGCCTAAATACTATTAATAAAACGGATTTGACAACATCATCTTCAAAAATTAACTTTTGATTAAAGGTTACTAATTATTTTGATATAAAACAATATGTAGCATATATAATTTGCATTTGATACTACAGTTTGTGGATACTCTGTATAATATATCTATTCAGTTTCTTTCCAGCTACACCTTGTACAAGAGCGTCACCAAAAGGCACAGGGAGAATTAGCTGCCCCCTCTAGAGATTCCAAGAAAATTATCAAATGTAATTCTATCAAAGTCTTCAAAATTATCTAATTTTTCTAATAAATGTAATAATTTATTTTCAACTATTATTTTAATGGTACAATTAATAACACGTGTAGCTCTACACGTTACACTCTGTACCGTAGATGTAAAACTGATACTACAAATGAAAACCTTCATGTGCTCTCGATTTTACCTACAATTCGTACTTTTCTCATCCTCCATATCAACTTGCCACCTGCTGGCCATTGGTTGGCGACGCCCTTGTCCTTGTACATAGCATTCTTACTTCTATTGGGAAAACTTCATTTAGAAAATTTCAAACCTTCGTAAAATTTGTCTTCGGACAAAAAAGCAATTCCGTTTATTTTATAATGTCACATTGTTTAACTGCATTTCTATACTGCTATTGGCACTATATTTTTGGTTATTGGATGGGTAAAACAACGTCGATTTCATATTCAACTTCTTTTGTATGAAAATATAACTGAGTGTGGGAAAATTTTATTTTTAAATTAAATATAACGAAGTTGTTATTTTGGTTATACAAAATACAAATACAAAATTTTGGTTACACAAAAGCCCATCTGTTTCTGATTTCAACTGATTTCTCTTTCATATTATTCTTTATCTAAAATTCCAAATTAGTAATAACTAATCAAATAGTTTTTTATATATAGACAAAGAAATTACAAAAGACAATCCATGTCATGCTAAAGATACTAATAGTAAATACTTAAAAATTTGTAACATTGATTATTAAAATTTTCAAGCAGTGGAAAAGGTATTAAATAATATGGTAAATAATTTTTGTGCATAGAACGTTGCTTCAAGGCATTATTTTATCACTATGTGATTAAAATAATTGAAATTCTATTTATTTACCAATCGAAGTGACTGTTGACCAGATTTGTTGTTTCAAAAATAAATTAATATTGATACATGAACAGAAATTTGATAGAAAGTTCTCTTATATACAGAATTATACTTCCAAATAATTGAGAAATTGCATCATTTATTATAAGAACCTATAATTCAAATATTTTATTATTAAAAAATTGAAAATTGTTCTACCAAAATGAACAGGATTTTGAGTATTGCCAGTTTGTGTCTAGTAGGGCCAGACAACTGTACTTTATTTATTAGAAAAGTCAGTTTGCCCAATAGAAATTGAGGTATTTAAGATCAGAATGGTAACAAAAATCCATAATTCCTATTCTGTATATACTTTCTTAATCTGTATATACTACAGGTCTTTGGTAAGTATTTAAGAACTTATATATTGATAGTTATTTCTTTACTATTATCTGCAGGATTTCTACAAAAATATATTCTCATTAAGGTCGATTCATTCAAGATTTAAACAAAATTGTTGTCCAGCAACAATCAGTTCATATTGAGAATTTATTTAGATTTGATTGAACTGTGAACTGATTATGAGAGGAATTTTTCCATTTTTTTGTTGAGCTAGAACTGACTTCACTTCAAAATTAATTACTTGAAAATTATTACAAAAAAAAATTAAAGAAATTTTTTGATGGTTGTTTGTAATACATCTTGTGAAAGAGAAATTTACTCTGGATAATTGACATATGTCATATAACAAGTTTGTATATTTTTTGCCAAAATGCAAAAGCAAATTATCAAAAATATACAAAATTTGTTAGAATAAGTAGCATAGTATTAACTACATTAATGGAAAGAGCTTACAGTCGTTTTTGATTTGACGTTATTTACTGATAGATTAATTAATATATAACAATTCTTACTACCATATATGTGAGGTATATTATTTCTAAAGGCACAAGTTGATAATAATGATTGATTGTACTACATTTACTAAAGTTTTGTCATATTTTGCAATATTAATTATTGTGCTACTAGAAAATTCAATAGTTTTCAACGTGGCAATCAATATATCAGATAAATAACGCCAAACAACAGGGTACAGTATGTGACAAAAGACCTACATATTGAATTTTTTGTTGCGTAAAATTATACAAAAGTACAAATATAATGGGTATGTAATTACGTAGATTAATTGTCACATACATTGTACACTCTGAATTTTTGAACACAGTTGTTTATCAGGTGCTTGCTGTTCCTTAAAAAAACCTTTTTCATTTCCCTAAAATTACTAGTCATTCACCACAATTAAATTAAGTAAATTCGTCCATTTCATTGGAATTATTATAAAAGAGCTAATAAAACTAATATCACTATAAATTTATCCTCTTGTGGATATCTGATGTTCCACTAACGTAATATTCACTAACATTGCTGATTCCATTTTTGTGGACGCCATTATGTTCGACGTGACCATTTGTGTAGCCATTCTGCTTCTTTTCATTAGCGACTATTTCTTTTTGCTTCTTCTCTTCACTGAGTCTTCTCTTAATGTAAGTTTGATTGTAGAATTCTTTAAAAAGGAAAAAGAACATGACAGCATGCATACCGATCCACCATACGAAAGCCCTTGGATAATTACAGTCGATAAAGAGAAGTTGGAAAGCATGTATCATTATTGCCACAAATTGAACCTGTAATTTTAAAAGAAATTTCATTGAAAATATAATAAAATTAAAGTATGTATATGCATACCATTTGGAATGTAGTGAGGTACCTCTTCCACCAGAGGTATTTTTGCATATGTGGTCCCATAGCAGATAACATGTAGTATGTATACATGATTATATGAACAAAAGTGTTGATGAATCCAAAGAATGTACTGTGACCACCTGAAATAGTCATTTAATATGAGTTAATTGAAATAGTGTATCTTCTCAGCTCTATTTTCAGTTTTACAACTATCCTCAAATTTTGAATTTATATGACAAATAGAATACAAGCAGCAATCATTCTGTATTGTAGGAATGATGCTGCTTTTTTTAGAGAAAATCTTTTGGTAATAAGAGATCAAATAATCCACCTCTTTCCGCTAATTCATATCTCAACTCTTTAGCTAACATTTTACTAATAAGTTGGATATTTTTTCACTCATTGTCATTAGGATTTGTGTCTTTTTAATAAATATAAATGAACATTTTGTTTTAAATACATAATCCTTTAGAAAACGATAATTTAAATTTTGATTCCTGATATTTTGACAGATTTTAGAGTTAGACTATTTAGTTTTATAGTTACATATACAAACTATTGAGTAATTTTAATATGTGAGTGCTTACCTGGTGTATATTTAACACCAAACCATACAGACATTGGCATAATACCATGGTGGATCACATGAAGAGTTGACACATGATCGTTTTTCTTTCTCATGACAAAAAATATCTGGAACATAAATAATTTAATTTCATATACATTCATTGTTTAATTTTTATATCATCCAATACATTGATATTTTGTATGCGAAAAATATTAAAAAATCCAAACATAGCTTATTAATTGGGAGAAGGAAATAGAAGTAGAAGAATAAGACCAAAAAATAATTATCACACATCTATCAACAATTGTTTAGAGAAAAATATATATAGGAAAATGATAAGAAGCAGAGCCAAATATTTTAATTTTGTTAAAAATAGATTGTAGAGACTCTACATATCAATGGAAATGTTAATAGTAGTGAAAAATTGATGATTCACTAATAAATTGGTTTTAAAGTCCAAAGTAAAAAAAATGATTTACGAATTATAATGAAAGAGGAATTTTCCAATACTTACGGTATCAAGAAACTCTGTAAATTTTGAGAAAAAGTACCACCATGATGCATGCACCATCTGAAATAAAACATATAATGGGCCATTAAGAAATACATGTTGTTAAGGAGAAAACTTACTCTTATTGTACTTGGTTTATTGGAATAATCTACTGGCTGACATCTAAAACTATATTCACCCGTAAACCATCCTGAGATTCCTATCTGAAGAATAAAACAATAAAATATATATCTGTGATATGATTTAGTATATCTTACTGTCTAATTGCATATATTTAAAACTTATAGTTATGGTGAAAATATTTTCTTTTAGTTATCAGTATATGACATCTAAATAACAAATAATTTCAATAGATAAAGTGATCAAATGCTATAATAATATCAAAAATTATTGATGAAATTGATGGTGTTATTTTCCTATTTTTAATACTTCAATATTTTCTAAATTTGCTAACAAATAGACCAACAACGATAAAAAGTGAATTTAATTGATTGTTTTGGGGTGGAAATGAAGCACCGAAATGTCCTCTTTTTAATATATATATATATATATATATATATATATATATATATATATTTAGTATACTATATTCTAAAGCCCGGAGTATATATTAGAAAGAGTATACTTTGGAGTTTCATTGCCACAATTCCACAACTGACAAATTCATAACACAGTTGGCATATACATATTTATATATTTAGATTTATTGAAGATATATACAAAGTTGGAATTTGTGAATTGTTTTGAAAATTAAAACTGTTTACTATACTTACTTGATAAAATAGCCATATACTAAACACAACTTGAGCGAAATTGTAATAAATTAATGTAGTTTTTAAGTTGAAAGGTTTCCTATTTTCCATCAATTTAGGACCTAATACCTACAAAACAATAGAATATATATTCGCTGTCTTACAGTGGTGTAATTCATTTAAAAGTAGTCAATATATTTCATGGGTTATTGAATTGGGTGCATTGAAGATTGTTTCTATAAGTCATGAAAACAATTTCAAACTACTGTATTAACTAACCCCAAAATATGCGAATGAAACAATACTAATAATGAATTTTGAAATGACACATATTTTATCTAACTTTATAAAATAAGTATGATTAATTACCTTAACTATAAATACATATGAAAGGCATATTCCCAACGTTGGAAAAGGACTTGACATTAAGAACCAATCAGCAGTTCTTGGATCTGTAATAAAAAAGTTAAATCAATGTTGAGGTTATAAAAATATTTCAAAACATGTTAAATGTAGATTATTAATGAACATTCAATAAAATTATTCTAATTACCAAAATTCGTCGATGCAATGTCCAGCAGTACCTCGACGATAATTCCCATGATAGAAAGAGAGACGATAATCGTTAGTACTTTTACCTGGTCTTAAGTTAAAGACATGTGAAGAGTATCAAGCGAAATTGAATTCCTTGATATGATTATTCAAGTTCTAGATTTCTAGTGAACTCTAGTATTCGTGTTAATTTCAATTTACAATCAGACGAATCTGCCAAATTGAATATAAAAAGTTTCTTCCTTGCCCGATTTTTATAAATCTCAATTTGTGATATGGTGGGTATATACCTTGTTGTCAATCTTTCAATTCCTGAATATTGGCCGATTTTATTTCGTAAATAGTTCATGTTTAGTTAGTCCCTTTCGTGACGTGCGTAGTAACTTTCATTTTGTTTCAACCAAATATATTAATTATATCAAAGTTTTAAATAATGGAATTGATAAAGTAAGAAACGTTGAAGATACTCATTTGGAAAATATATGAAATGCTTCAGGTATAATACTATTTTTCTATAAAGTTAAATACGTCGTACCATTAAAGTTTCCTTCAAAGATTATTCATACATTAATCCTTTATTTATAGTGGGTGTAGTATTTACACTTATGTCGATTCAAGGTTCCGTTGATACAAAAATTAATCTTACACATTTGCATCGCAACATTATTGTATCAACTCTATGTATCCATCAAAATCATCATCTACCGAATTCTTGAACCAACCATACTTCATTATCATCGTATTTTGTGGATTAATCGTTGACAGCATCAGTTTTATCAAACTCTTTAACCAACTTACCCATGGTAAATCTTGTGGGATTTCAGAGAAAGAGAGAGAGAGACCAATGCCTTATTGTCAAAAAATTTTTTCACAATTTGTAGACAAAGTCTTATATAAAGCTAAGAAACAAACTCACAAATAGAGTTTGATAAAATTGGAAATGGCTTAAATTATTTATTCTTGATTTCTTAGTTCATGGAGTTACTAATTTTTTGAATCCATAAAAAAATAATAGTTTGAAAGTTGCTCAAAATATGTTTTTACATCTCTCATCATTTTTAATAAATAACCAATGAAGATTTCAAATTTGGGATTTCAAAACACTACATCGATGATCAGCTGAAAAAACTGTTTTTGCTATAGCTACAGCTGGTTCTTCGAATAAAGCATATTCTTTCACTTGAATTACGTTTAAAGGTATCGAAACATTATTTTTATTTTTAATGCAAGCAATCAATAAATCATCACAAATATATTTTCAATATTATAACCTACTCATCAGTGTATGACAAGATATTCCAAATATTTTACGTATGTGAGACATATAAAAACTAATAAACATTTCAGCAAATGATATACATTTCTAACCTAGATATAATTTAAAATATATCTGTGAATTGATTTGGAATGAAATTGTCGTTAACGTTATGGCTGTGGTGGTTCGTAGTACAAACAATTTATTTGTCGATTTCAAAAAAACTTAGAAGTTATTGTTATTGTAAAATTTCCATTGATTTTGATGTAAAAGGTTATCTATCTACAAAAGTAGAACAAATAATATGAAACAATGTAAATGATAAAGGTTCAGGCTCAGGATAATGAAGTGCAGATCAAAAACCTGAACATTGAGGCCATATTTTGATCAACAATGTACATGAATTTGTGAAAGAAATCTGGAAGACTGGAATTTAGTAATATCCATATTTAAAAATGATTTTTTAATTGATTTCCATGAATTTACATTTGCATTTTTGATAAAACTGACCGCAGTTCCTGTGTTCCTTCAAGTTCTGAATGGAAAAAATAAAAGAACGTTTCATCCATTGTTCAAATTGCTACCACGTTCTAATTATAACTCGTGAATATTTTATAATAATCCATAACGTCGAACGATCACTTACTATGACCATGGGCCTTAGGTGGAAAGATTTTAATAACATAGATAAAAAATCATAGATATAAGTCCAAATTAAAATATGATGGAATAAATAATTAGTTAAAATTATCGTCGAGGAAGGTTGATAAACTTGAATAGTTTGAAAATGATCGTATAAAATATTAATAATTTCGCTTTGCTTACTCACCTTGATATTTATTTAAATAGTTATTGACGCCCCTATAAATATCCGTTACAACAGCCATCGTTGATTTATCTGTAACAAATTATTCTAATTATTACCAATCTTCACTTTTCGTATACTTTTGAAATAACTATTTCCAAAATATTGACGTAGGAATTCAAAGTTACTAAAAACTAAGTCTGAATCATAAAGACTACGAACCGTCTAATCTATATTATAATTTGATAAATATTGAAAGATTGGTTTAAAATCAAGTTTTAAAATTATCGGTTTAAACTTCATTCAATATGGCAGTACACGGACGTCAGAATATAGTAGCTTGTAAACAGTTAACAGCAATCTTTTTAGAATTGTATTTTTTGTTATATAATGTCTTTCGAAGCTTACAAGTGTTGTATAGTGCCTCATTGTACTAATACTTCTATGAAAACATCTGAAAAACTATTGATTCACGTACCTAGAGCTAAAAACATCCAAGCCATTTCCGAGATAATCGGACAATGGCTTGAAATCTCTCCAGCTACTTTTGTTCATGGCTGCATTGCGGCAGTTCGCCATCCCTAACTTCTCTAAGTCTTCCTCACATGCATTTATGTGAACGCCCTTTTCTCTTTTTGCGCTTTCTTCACTTGTTGAGGTTTTTTTCACCCACCTGTTTTCTTCTGACTATATGCCACAACCAACGCAGTCTTTTTGCTATATAACCGATCTCTGCCTGACTATATAACCTTTTAATCTCTGCATTCGTTTATCTTCTCTATTGATCTTGTCCCCCAGGTATCCCTCCAAAAATGTTTCTTAACATTCCTCTCTTCCCTGCATTTAGCCGGTTTTCCTCTTTCTTATTCATGACTCAGTATTAAATACCTTATAACACCGTATATAACTATCCAGTGAATTCTTAGCTTCGCTATCCTAGAGGTATCTTTGGACCTTAATAGGTTTTCTAGAGCACCAACTGTTTTAATGGCTCTTGCCGATCTTTAGTCGATTTCGTCGTCTCCTTTTCTTGTTGCCGTCAATCCCAGGTATTCAAACTCTTATACTGTATCAAATCTGTTGGGATTTTTAATTGATTTTCATTTAAAAAGTTGTCATCCATTTCCATATAATTGGTTTTATGTTCGTTGACACGCTGTATCTTTTTGCTGTCTTTTCAAATAGTAAAAACATTTTTTGTAGTTACTGTATCGTCATCTGCATATGCCACGACTTGCCTTTTGCTATTTTAAATCATTCCTTGAAATCGTTATCCACTACCCCTGAGAATCATATCTAATAAGAAATTGAATAAAACTGTTGAGAACGGATCTCTCTGTTTTAACAATCGTATTAATTTTTTAAGTATCCCAACTTGGTACCGATGTTTTCTAAATTTCGAATCATATCCCTGTCGTCGATAAATAATAGCTTCAAATTCACTCTCTGCTAATAGCTATTATCTTATATTTTTAAATCCGCCTTGATACTCCGCTTGTTTGTCTAAGCATATATTAATTAATAATACATCGATTTACAATTAAATTTGTACTTGAACTAGGAAACTATTTTTATTCATATTTTATTTGTTTGGGGTAATTTTTAATCATTTCATACCCTCTAAATAAGCTTCAAATGCTAATTTATGCTGAAATGTGCTTGCATAAAGAATATCATGGTTCATTTTATTGACTTTATATAATGTTTTTTTTTTCCATTTTAGGGAAGGTTACAAATATCATGCACATCATGTCGAAAATAGCATGTCAATTCTTGTTCTAACGTATCTGCAATAATAATGAAACTTCTGGGAATTACTTCGCGTGATTGGTAACATGCTCTAATAAATCATTTATTAAAATAGAGGAAATATTTTTATTTTTCAAGGTAACCTTTCAATTCAACGAAATATATGTAGTTCATGATTTATCTTCCACATTTAATTTTAAAAACAATTGTTCAAGAATTCACCTCAACACCAATTGGTTGATATTGTTGCTTGCAATAGAGAAAACTGAAATATTTAATGTTCAACTGAAATAATGTAGAGTTTACTCAAATTAGGGCATAGAAAAATTATTTATATTCATTATTGCAGCTTTCTTATCTTTTTATATATCCTTACGTAGTTCTTTTTCGTCTTTCTATAGGATTCCAATGAATAATTTGTGAGAAGTAGCTCTATTTGCTGGTAGGTTCTTATATTAAAATTGATTACTCTCTAATTAATAAAAATAGACTATAGCTGCTTTACTATCTTACCATCCACTATTGTATGATTTACACCCGTTATATCTCAGCGGTCACTAGTTGTCTTAGCTGTCTGAGGATTGTCGCCAAAAATTCATTTTATCACTTAGATGGTAGGCATATTTCGTAGAGCGGAATGTTTCTTATAATTGGGGGTCATTGGGGTCCTCGCTAGAAATATTAGAATTTTTTGGCACATATATTTTTTGTTTTAAATAGTTAACTTCTACTCCCCATTTGCTGTATTCATAGATTAGCTTTCTAGTTATATATTCTAGAACATCAACGTCTTTGTCAGTATTTCCTCATCATCATCAAAGATTAGGGTGTAAATAGTTTTCCATTTCCAATAAAACAGGGTATTTTTAAGAATATTTCAAAAAGTGTATATGATAAATGACATCTGTTTTAATCCCTTGTCTGAATAGAAATGGTTGAACAGTGATTTTCCGATTTTTATACATATATAAATATATAAATCATTGATCTCCAAATCTTTAATTTTCCATTAATCTTAGATTCAAAGCTTTGGGTAATGTAGTGAGTTCTACTCCTTCTTCTTCTTCTTCTACTTCCGTGTATTAGGCGTAGTCGACTGTTTTATCTTCCAATCCTCTTATCCTACTTCAAGGTTGTCGCTCCCCCTTTTTCTGGGTCGGCCGGTACTCTTTCTGCCCAATGGGAATTTTTTGCGCGCTATCTTGACCAGTCTGTTGTTATCCATACGACTTATGTGCTCGTTCCATTCTTTCTTTCTTGATAGAACCCATTCGTTTACGTAATCTATTTTGCACAATCTTTTGATGTTCTCACTTCTTTCCCGGTCCAGTAGTGTTTTTCCGGCTATTCTTTTGGTTTTCGCCGTTTCTGGCCGTGTCTCTGCGGTGTAGGTCATTACTTGGTGAATTATCTGGTCGTCTACGACTAGCTTACATCTTATCGGAGTTTTGGATGTGGTCATACACTTTGTTTTGGACGCAGATATTATCATATTGAGAGATTTAGCTGTGCAGTTAAACACATGTAAAAGCCTTTGAAAATCATCCTCATTTTTTGCGACTAGAACAGCATCATCAGCGTTATATAATATTGTAGTGAGTTCTTGAATTACAAAATTATCCAACACAAACAACATTGTTAATAGTGGTCACAAAATGTAATGTCCCTGAATAATCAAGCAAATATATTTCTATAGTTGGTTAATTTTTTATTGTATAAAGTTATAATGAAATCGTAAGAATATTCAATTAAATTGTTGCTATAAAAATCGTTACGTCATTTTATGACCACTTTCAATTATACAACCCTACCAATTACTTACTTTCAGATAAATACGATGATATTTTTCTTAAAATTTATTTACAATCTAATTAAATGCTTATTTGTTTTTAGGATGGTAATCTTATAGTTGATCGAACTAATTCGACCTCTCCTTTATTAACAATAAAAGTTCTTTCTAATGTCAAATATGAACTCTTTTTAGGTATTTTCAGGAGCAGGCATACAAGATTATTACCAATGAAGTGATACACCCATGTTTTTTATCGAACGTTTGTTTGGAATCCCGAGGAGAAACATTGACCATCTGTCGCTGATGTTATCAACATAATCATTCCGTCACAAATTCAGTTCAATTACTAAACGCAGAATAGAAGCGAAGTTGCGGGTGAAAGATATGTTTTTTTAGACTTTTATTTGTATTCGTATATCATTGGCCTAATGCATTAAATTCATTCAATACAAGTTCCATTGGTGCAAAGTTTAGTACCTCTCGTTTAAATATTTTTAATATTGGTCAATACTCATCGGATATAGATTATATTACTTATATTACATAATTTGCATTTAAAATTGTTTATATAACCGAAAACAAACCGAACCAATGTGAATTTACTACCTAACCTCAAAATATGCAAATGGGTGAATATTATAACCATACATGCTTGTTTGACAAAAGATATTATTGCTATCTGCCGCTAATATTGTGAACATTTCTCGTGAATTGAATTATTGTTTTCGCTATTAGTATTTGTAGTTTGAAAGCAAAGTTGCAAAATATATATTTTTAGATAAATTTGTAATATATTAACAACTATTGAAAGGTCTCGTGTAGGAGACGTATTATTCAAAAAGTTTAGAAATCAATATATATTTTGGGAGTAATGAACTGTTTTTAGTATCAAATTTCAAAAAATTTTCACATGGTTCATATTATCATTAATTGTTTTAGATGATATGCTTGATTTTTTATTATATTTCTAATTAGGAAACAACTAATATATTCATGGGTTCATATATAGGAAAAGAAATTATAAAAATTTTGAAAGAACTGATAAATAGATCATAATTATATACCATGAACCCAGCTCATACAGGCTAATTAGTTTTCTACCACAACTATCCAAACTCTTCGAAAAAATCCTTCTATATAGAATTATCTAAACTGTACCTAAAGAAGAACTGTTTCCAACACATCAATTTGAATTTAAAGAACAACATTCGACAATCCATCAGTGTCATAGATTAGTGAACAAAATCAAGCAAGCAATAGAACAAAAGGAATAATGAGCTTCAGCGTTTTTAGACATCCAACAGGCTTTCGACAAAATATAGCACCATTACCTAATGTATATTGCTGATATTCCAACTACCGACGATATTGTAATCGCTACTTTCGCAGATGATACTCCAATGTCTTCAGATACAGACTCTACAAGAGCACCAGAAAAGCTACAATACCACCTAAATGTTCTACAAGAATGGCTACATCAGTGGAAAATGAAAGTCAACACTGACAAATCCACACATATCACGTTCACTACAAAACGAGGTGTCTGTCCGCAACGATATGCCGATTCCAGTGAAAACAGAAGTCAAATACCTCGGACTATACTTAGACCAAAAGTTAACTAAGAAGAAGCACATACAAGCTAAAAAAACACAACTAAAGTTAAAACTTCAAAATATGAACTGGCTAATCGGCAGACGATCGCAGCTAACAATGAAAAATAAGATATTTATGTACAAAATCATTATAAAACCAATATGAACATATGGCATAGAGCTCTGGGGTTAAAGAATACCAAGATACTGCAAACTTCTCAATCTAAAATACTTCTTGTAATAGCTAATGCTCCATGGTTTATAAACAACCACACATTACACACAAACCTCGGTATTCCAACCATCAATGAAGTTATTCAGACATCAGCGATAAGAAACAAAAACCGCAACTAAAACCACCAAAATCCACAAATATCCAAGCTTTACACTGATCCAATGAAACAAAGAAGATTAAAAAGACGCTGGCCAGAAGACCTCATAGACTGGTCCATGGAGTGAATGGTGCCCGCCTCAAGTCATTTATCAAGAAACCATATCATTTACTTATTACTATGTATTTGTTTTTGCGATTAAAAGAAAAAAAAATAATTATATGCAGTACTGTATGTAAGTGAATCCGAATGGGATACTGCAAAACAAGAATTGGACATTTCAATCAACTATTTTAATTTCGAGTGCTACAAATAGTTTTCTTATAGCTTCACTCACTTGTGTAATATTTAATCCAAAACTGACAAAAGATAATTTAATATAATATTTCCAAAGGTATCATCAGTTAATTTCAATGTGATTTGAAGCTTTTGTGAAGACGTACATACATTCGGGTGAAAAAAATTCGATCCATTACATATTTCCTGTTTATTATGAGTTTTGAAACTGTTAGTAACAACCAGACTATTAAAACGTTTTGAGTTTAGAAGTGTTGACATTTAACATTAACGGATACTTTACTACAAGATGGTTGTAGCAATTATTATGAAATCGAAGTGTTCGGTGTAAGTCGTTGTGATGTTGAAAGAGCCTTTCGGCATTTAATGAAACAGGCCGTGGAAGAGCAACAATGTATGCGATGATCGATTTTTATTTGCTGTGTACTGTGTACTGGAAGTACACAGATGGGAGTAGCGTTTTATTCTCGGATGAATACAGGTTTTGTTTTTGTCACTACACGTTTTAGAAGGATCAGGAAAAGGCGAAGAGAACGATTTGCCTAATATAATAATGCTAAAATTATGGAGTTTCTATGACAGGATTAATGTACATAACAATCATATCAATTGAAGATGATGAATATATACGAGTAGTTTTGAGACCGATACCTTCTGATAGACCCTACTTAAAGATACCATAAACCGATGCTAATCATGCGTAAACCTTTTAACGTCACTCGATAAGCTGTAAGGTTTGCTCATGTAGATAAGCTTCGCACGGGAAGTTTCGAAAAGTCAGCGATGATGTGGTCTGCAGTTTCTTCCTTCCCCAATCCTATAGCCTACGCTTATAGCATTGTTAAGGCATCTTAAATGAGCATTTCTAGTCTATTCATTAGTCTTATTTCGCGTCTTTTCAAACGGATCAATTGACTAGCAAAATCTCCATTTATGTGAGTCTTAGATGTCCCATTGCGGATGTTTAGATCCATTTCCATAGAAACTATCTTGTGAGCACACTTCCTAATATGATCACTATACGAAGAATGGACTCTGTTTATGTTTTGCTGTATGAATTAACCAGATTTCAGTCTCAAACTTAATCCAGTTTAACATCAAATGATTATTTTGACGAATTTAAGCTTGTATTTTCTTTACTGTTAATGAGCTCAATATCAATATAGACCACTCATTATAAAGCTAAGATTAATGGCTAAAATCAGAAGGAAAAAGAAACATTCTAAATGATGTCTTTTATTAGTTTCTAAAAAGTCTAAACACCCTAGTATAATTCAGTATGAATTTATGAGTGAACGAATGTATTAATTATTTAATAATCGTGAAAATATACCAGAAACTTAATTTCAAAAGAGCAATCTTTCGGAAACATATTCCATTATCAAGTGAATTTCCTGGCAATTACAATGACGGGAAGTATTTCATCAGTGGGACGTAACTACTTATGTTTATACTTAATTGCAGTGACTTCTAAAATCTGCTCAACTTCATTTTTATTTAATCTTTAACTATTATGATACACATGATTGCAAGTGAACATTTAGAAAGTAGATATAAATAATATATAAATAAAGAGGGGAGCTCTCTTGTTTTTGAAGTAGATAAATGATTATTTCGGTAATGATTTAATAACGATCGTCGCTTATTGTGAATAATAAACACATTTGCAACATACCGAAAAAATTGCCA
This sequence comes from Diorhabda carinulata, assembly GCF_026250575.1. Taxonomy (NCBI): domain Eukaryota; kingdom Metazoa; phylum Arthropoda; class Insecta; order Coleoptera; family Chrysomelidae; genus Diorhabda; species Diorhabda carinulata. Next base: position 19,908,507 of record NC_079472.1, read on the forward strand.
CAACGAATTCAACTGCACCTCATGCACCTACTACCACACTAAATTATACTATTTGAATGTTAATAACAGTTTTTAGTTAGTTATGAGGTAAGTTCGTTATTAAAACGATAAGCTGCATAGGCGTAACTACCTAAGAAATATTTTCACAATTTATACTTCGCTATATTAGTAACTAAAAGAGGATTTGTGTTTGAATGACTTTTAGTGAAGGATTTTTTTTCGATTTCAGTGTTTATATCTTCATTTTAATTGAAGGACAAAGTGATACCAGTAGCACAATGTCTCATTCGAAGAAGACTTTCCATAATCAGAAAATTTTCACTACAAGTTTTGTCTACAACTGGTGGCGATCAAAGTTGATGTTATGTTAAGCTATAGTAAAATCTGATAGCATTATCAACGATTTTAGAGAATGGTAGAACAATATTGAATAATGATTATTAAAAAAACAGTCTTTTAAATTTTATCTCACGGCTCCCGAACTCAATGTATTCGCCGGGAATGAAATATAAGATGAGGACACTTGAATCGATCACATCACTTGTTGTAGAGAAAACTATTGTCATATTCAATACAACTAAATAAGAAATTGATAAGAAAATTATGAAAAATAGTTGTAAATTGTCGAAAAACTGGCAAAATTGTGAGTGTCAATGTTATACATTTCTAACCGAATATCGCTAATTAAAGCCGAGGAAAAGCTGGAAAATGTAGTTGGAAGAAAGAGGCGACACATAACCGTAGGAAATATTCGAAAATGTTCGACTTTTGTTAAGCACTTTGCGTCTTCATATTATTAATAGCTATATTGTACGTAAATAATTACATTTTTATTAATATTTTTAATTGTATACCTGTAATGTTAAGTCCGGAAAATGGCACTTTACATTTACACACACATTTACAATGTTACCTTAGTAACTTGTGTTGATTTTCAGTTTTTCATATAATAAGAAAACAGTATTAAAAAAACAAATTACGAAATACGTCTGTGAAGTTACTCGATCAGATATTCCTGATTCGGCTCGTTCGTCGCCTCGTCCATAAACTTCTTTCTTGTACCGTACTAAATCACTTCCCGAACTTATAATGCAAATAAATATTACTTCATTATAAGCCAAATATAATTTTATTTTTTCATTTAATCGGAATCAACGGGACGTTTCTCCGGAATTCTCACACAACTAGGGTATGTTGTAACTAATGATTGTCTTTATAATTAGTTACAACTGTTTGAATTATTATATTCATATTAGTCCGAGAAAGATAAAAACGATTGAAGAAGAGCTTTGTCTAACTAAAAATCTAAATATTTAGGAATTAAACTAGACTAGAAACTTCCATGGAAAAATATATGATGTATAAAATATAAATGGAGGAAATAATGAATCCATGCTTTCTACACCTATAGAAAAATGTTTAGTAAAAAATTAGGACTTGAACCAATGGTTATATATTGGTAGTATACAGTAATCATAAGGTAATCAAAAAGAAACTTACAAGAGTGCTGTGCAAGAAGCACTAGAAGTGATACTAAGCCTGCAGCCTATAGGTCATAAAAAAATGCAGCTTCAAAATTTGCTGTCCAGTTTAGAAAGAGCAACTTTCGGAGGCAAAAAAATCATTGCAAGTGAAACTATCCATTTATAAAATATAAGGAAACAAAATAAGGGATCTGTTAGCTCATCATACCGACTATGAGGTCACAAAAGCGAACTTCAAGGAAAGGACAAAAAATATTAATGTCGTCGACAATTTTTGGTATTACTTCTATGTTTATTTACTCTATTATATCACAAATAACAATAATGTTTGTAATAATTGTAATTACATAACTTGGCAATAACTTATAACTTTACCTTATGGTAGATATTTCCCCTAATTATTATAGTTATGTTTCTATATAACCATTTTTTTGTTACATTTTATAACATTTTCAAGTTTTTAATCATCAGCATCTATTATTTAAATTTCAATTGTTGTAAGATTTACGAAAAAAATTTTACTTTTTAGGGGATTCATAATGGGTGGTTTATAAAAAATAGTTTTCTCACTTCATTTTGTATATAAGACTAAACATAGGTTTTGAGCAAAAATTCATAGTTTTCTTGACTTTCTTCATGTCCAATCCACCAACAAAAGTATTGCAAGCCGCGTTCCAGAATCATTGGGCTATCAAAACTATTTTACATTTGCAAGCTCAAGTGGATAAAGGCTCATACAAACGATCTCTTTTACAAAAAAAAAACGTAAAATTTGTAATCAAATCAAGTTAGAGTTTATTTATTATAAAATATTATTACAGAATGACAAAAATGCAAAATAGAACATTCTGATATACCTGTAATAAGAAAACAAGTTTCTTGATAATGGTATCGTAAGTAGTAAAAAAGTCAAGTATTTATCAGTCAATTAATACTGAAGCATATTTTAACTGTTTATCTAAAACATCAAGGTTGCCGTCAGAAAAAGTTTGACCAGAAGTAGTAATACCGATAATATGAGAACTGTTTATAGGTCTAAGGTCCGGTTTTTTCACGTTCTAATAAAGTGCCAAATAGTTATTAGCCGCATGACTTTTTTCATCCTAATTTGTTTAAATCCGAACCAACTAACAAGTATTTGTCACTTTATTTTGTACTAAACAAATCTATTGTTGGTAACACTGAGAAAGATGCCTATATAGCAATCGTCCATGTATTGAATAAGGAAAGAAATAAGCGTTCTATGGACGATTTTCTATGATCTGTGGTTGTTACAACGATCTGTGCTTAATTAAATTTACACGTGTTTTGTTGAGGTTAATGTTGAAGTAGTCGCTAGTTGGAAAAAGTTGTGTTGGTCTGAAAATTATAGTTCATATTGGAAATAATTAATAGGAAAGAAAAAGGAAACGGTAAAAAAAAATTTCAACGTCGGACTAAAAATTGTAATGATCAATTTTATGACGATCGGAATAAGCTCGTTCTTCTGGAATTTACTGTATTTTCTCAATCAATTCCTCATCAAACAAATCTTTTTAATCTTGAAAAGCATCCATATTAAATATTTAATTATTTGTATGACGATTATTCTCAAAAATGAACTAATGATCTATGTACTCCCATACGGACAGTTGGTATGGGAAAAAACGTCCCTACGTTACATAGCCGACTATGATGTAAAAACAAGGTGTGTTCTTGCGCAGCCGAATGGCCACAGTCCATGAGAGGCCTTTCCCACTATCAGCAATATTGTTCTTCTGGCCAATCAATCCAATGCGGGAATTTGAATCTTTACGTTTTAAGATTGTTATGAACGAAACGTTGAGCAGCGAATATGACACAAAACTATGAAATAATTCAGTGTATAGTAAATTGGGTTTGGTTGAAAGTTATTTCTATAAAAACAATTCTCAAATTAATGTGAATTCAATCATTTCAAATAGATTTCAACAATGAAAATAGATAATAAATAAAATGGATCGTGTGTTTTTTAACAATTTATTTTTAGAACAAATTGTAAAACTTTAGTTAACATAACAAAACACATAGTAAGCAGCAAGTCAAACTACGAATCAAATTTCGCCGAAAGCTCGGCAATTCTAAACTTGGGATACAGTTCTTTTGAATTTTAATTCAAGAATCTTAATCTTTTATACGTTCTTCTTCTTACTAGCACAAAAGCACTTCATCTGCAATTTACTACTCTATACACTCAATGTAAACAAATATAAATCAGTCAGCTGGTGACAGCCAATATGGCGAAAAGTGGGACTGCGCAGTAGAGGTTATAAATTGGTCTTCGGTAAGAACACACCTTGTAGACTTTACATCATGGTGCCAACAATATTCATTTTCTATCTCGTTCCAGACACTTTATCTATACTACGCATGCTTGAGAATGCGTATAACCGAGCTGGCACCTCGGTTCTACTGTCCTTATTGAAGTATTACATATATGATTTAAATATTATTTGTTATGTAGAGAAATAACGAAGTCAAGGAAAAGTGACGTAAATATATACGTTTGATAGATTGTGCTAATTTTGAACACAATTTTGAAAAGGATTGCGCTTAATCTACGTATGCAAAACGTCCAATTGTGCGACTACTCGACAATCAATAAATGCTCCTCTTTTATAAGAATCGAAATCGATCAGTATTTAACCAAGAGCAACTATTTGTACTTCGAATTCATATATACGGAGTGTCCAACGACGAGTTAAAACTATCCGTATATATCAAAATACTAATAGTAAAATCATGAAAATTTCTACGTTTGGATTGTCGGATACGATCTTTTTCAAAGATGAACGGTTCTACCGGAAGTCGACTGTTATTTTTAATAGAACACCCTGTATATTAATATATATATTAATACATTTACGTAAAATTTTAGTATACCTTTGTCAAGAAACTTTTTTCGAAAAATGCATATTTTTTTAGTTACTAATTTTGTTGTATAAAATTTGACCGTTGCAGACCCTTATAAATTATTTTTTTGCGAGAATACCCTTAAAGATATGAAAATGGTTTCTATTCGGTTGCTTTTAGCAAGGTCAGACGTACTTCAATCAAAGTTGAAAAATTTTTCATTTTATACAGGGTGTGTATAAAAAGTGTTCAAAGTTTAACTTCATAAATATCAATTTTCTTTATTTTTTTAAATAAAGCCACCCGGTTTTTTCTATTTTAATGCATTCCGATTCTACCGAAAGTCGGTCATCTTTGAAAATATTTTAGTTAAAAAAATCGTATCCAAAAACTCAAACGTAGAAATTTTCATGAATTTACTATAAGTATTTTTCCATATACAGATAATTTTAACTCGTCGTGGGTCACCCTGTATAATATTTATTTAATTGAGAGAATTACTAACAAAATAAAACGCAAATTAGTGGTAGTATATGCGATTATTGAATACTGTTATAATAAAATAAGATAAGAAATATCGTGCACAATTGAACGTGTTTACATAAAACCCGTTTCTAGCTCTCAAGTGAAATCTAAACAAACTAAACGTAACATTACATAATAATCAGTTTACTTTTTCATATTTTATTCTGTTTGAGGTCGGTGTCATCCACACGTGTAAAAAAAATATCAATAGCTTCCGACAAACGGCTGTTATTTCATGATATTTGGTCCTTCAATAGTAAATTGTTTTCATCAAATAAAAACAATTTACCAACCTTCAGTTTCATAGAACAACGAACAAAGATTTACAAATTAGAAGTAATGATTTCAAAGTGTAGGTTAAAATGGAGCAAATTACTGATCGAAAAATCAATTTAGTAAATAGAACAAGAACAATAAGAAGTATCTTTGAAATGAAATATTATACGATATCAAGAACATACATACATTATTATTTAGCATGCAAACGATGACATTAATATCTGAAATTTTCAAATGGTCGACTGAAATTTGTAAACTAGAATTGTTTTGTAAATTACTGATAAAGAACAAAAAGGCACATAGAATAGCATACAATTATACAACAAAGTAGCTTTTCGCGTCTTTCGGTTTGCTAATTTTTAACGATGCAAAAGATTTCGACATAATTCTATAAAAATAATTTCTTAAACTGTTATCTTTTATGATGATAAACGATACGTAAACATTTTCACATAACCTTTATGTTGTCCCATTTCTGGAGACAATAAAACAATCATAACGAGTAGATTGACCATTTTAAGAATTAAAGAAAATTAGCAAGTTTTAACGATAGATATTAGTGTATATGATACCATTTTGTGGTGGCTCCTTTTCATATAATCTCGAATACATTGTCTCGAAAATTTAAGGGAAAGTCTGTAGTCTTCCAAAAGATGGCTGAAGCTCGGTATTTATGTAATTATATTTTGTAAACAGCAACGTAAAAAGCGGGCTAGTGTTTTTTACGCCCTGCGTATGAGTGTTGTCTTTAGTTTGGTTCAAATGGAACAGTTCTTCGTAGTTCAAAGTTAAGTTAGTGGACTGTCAGTGACCACTCACTAAGCTTCTACAGCTAACAATCCTTCGAAAATATAATCAGGAACATTGTCTTGAACCTTTTAACATCACTGGGCAAACTGCTACTGGACACTCCGATATGGTAGTCTTTCTTCCTCCTCTATATACCAATTGCATTTGAATCCATCATGATGCCTATAGCAAGGTGTCTTACATGGTCGTGTTTGATTAAAAGACCAGTCATCAGTCTAATTTCATGAATATTTAAGCAGAACAGTTAGTTGATAAAATCTAAGTGTGCCTTAGTTTGTCTCTTTCTTGAAAGGTGTTTCGATTCATTTCCACAGAATTTCTTAGAAATGTATTGGCTATACTTTGAGCTACACAGAGAATGAGTTCTAGGCCCATTCGTGTTTTGTATTGATGGGGTAAAAAAACGAGCTGGACCTTACAACCATCACTCACCAGCTCATGTAAAAATTCTTTGCACTTCAGCGTAGATCTAGAGCACACCATTTTATTTTTGTTTCTATAGCATCTACATTGCTTCGGAGCGAACACTTTCGTTTAGAAGACGTATTCGCTTGAGCTATTCATCATGGAACCGAAACTTTCCACTTCAACTTCCTATTCTTCATATCACTTCATCTTAATTTAATGATATCTTTTCCACGTGTACTTTTGTTAAGATTAAGGAAAGAGAAGCGCAGGTGGGTTTTCTTTGACAGTTAAGAGTTCAAAGAGGAACATGTGCTTTCTATCATCTATTATAGTAATATCGAAAGTTATAGTTTACAAGTTACAGACAAGCCTGAAGAAGATGTCCACTTTGATAGACTCACGTGTGATCAGGGAATGGATGATTGTTTATCCATCAAATTCTATTTCCAAATAGGGAAATAATTCAAACAAATATATTTATCATTTTTCCCACGGAATGAAATTGCTTTAAACGATGTACCACAAGCAAATACTGATCATATTCTTTTGTCATGCTTATACGTCAACCCTTATCTCTGAAAACATGTGATTGTTTCGTATCGTTTGAAAAATTAAGGGAAATTCAATTTATAGTGGAATATCTTTATCAATATTTATCTAGTAGTATAGCCAAAATACTCTCGAGGATCTAAATTGTTAATGCGCAAGAATGTGTTTTCAGTTCAAGTAGACCTACTACTATTTCTTAAATTGCAATGAACCTTATCATAGATCAAGGAATTTTTATAGACGCAAAACAATAAATCTTTTAGAATATTGACGTAATCTAATGTAGCAAATAAAATGTGAATTATTACTGAAATCAGTTGATTCGTCAAGCAAACAACGTTCTCCTACGTCAGATTCAACCTGCTGCTGAATATCAGTTGATATCCTTTATGCCTGACATTTGAGAAAGACATTTTGCTTATTTGTGTAGCAAAATTACCACCAAACATTATTTCTATAAATCAATGTAATTTCAATTCCTACTTCTATTGATTGGTAATTGATACGACCAATGTATGTTATGGGATGAATTATATGGATTGAATTTTAACAACAGATTGAAGAATGAAAATTTCGAATGCTTTATCAATATAAGATGAAAAAGTTTTTATTTATACAATTGCTCAGAATATATACGAGCCCTACTCTGTATGTTTTGAGATGCCACGAAGCTAGAAGAGTTACAGCTGGCAACTTTACTATATTAAATACCAGTATTTTCAATTTTAAATGATCATCTTCAACTGAACAAAGGAAGTTATGTACGCAGTATAGGATTAGTAGAAGCAATCAAACTTGAAGATTAACGTACAGTTACAGTAAACTGGTACGCCACAAAATGTTTCTCTTTAGTTCTTGTTGCTTAATGATGTATTGAGTATCCACCCTATTCACCTGATTTGGCCATGTGTTATTCCTGGTTACTCTTTAACCTAAGAAACCTTCACGTGATTCATGATTCACGACGGAAGTTAGATAAACTACGCTAAAAATAGTGCATCTTAAAATATACAGCATTACCTTTCATACATTATATTAGCAATGTTAGTGTTCAAGCAATTCAAAACTTATACAGAAACCCAAAAGGTACAGTCAGGCTAGGAAGTACTATTCGAAATGTTTGGAATAAGTAAATCACCAAAATTATTCAAAATATACATTCAGGAAGCTCTGAGTAGTTGGGAAACTGAAATTGGACGATGCAGATTATTTGCTAAGAAACTTGGACGACGAATATGCAAAATGGGGATTGAGTATGAATATATCAAAAATAGAATATCTGCCAGTGGAAAGCACGCAAGGAGATCCTGAACAGCAAATAGATAGATGTAGACAATGCAAATACCTACGAAGCATAATTTCAAAATGTAACAACAAAAGAAGATATAAGAAATATAGTGCAACAAGGGATAAAAGCTACACAAATTGTGAAAACATTGTTCTAGCTAGAAAAAATTAAATATAAAAAGACTTAGTGGAGTCCATTCTAACGTATGGATGCAATTGACGATGATGGAGAGACAGAATGAAACAATTGAGGCTGTGGAAATGGACTACTTGAGAAGATCGTGCAGAATATCCAGAGCAGAGCATATTCGAAATGAAGATATACGACGAATAACAAGTCGAGTATACACGACTTCAAAGAGAATACAGACCAAACAACTGCTATTGTATAAACATGTAATGGGGATGGAGCAGAACAACTGGCTGACGAAAGCATTGATGTATCAACCGCGGAATAGAAGTCGAAGAAGTCCCTCACGGACTTGAGGAATTGAACAGACCATGAAATAGCTATCCAGATAGAAAAGTGTAGTGTTCAAAATGCGGGATACGGCAAAGGAACCTGTAGGACTTTCGCTATATATAGATATAAAAATTGACCTGTTGAAATATTTCTCATTTGAACTCCAACACCAGTTCAAAATCATATGACATAATGGATATATGTTAATATTAGGCAACGATATCAAGCAAGGTGTACAAAACGCGATCGTCATTGATGATCATTTTTTAAATTGCTCATTATACTCGCTTTCGCAGTGAAAGTGCTCAACATTTATAACAATGCCATAATATTTAATTGTTACCTTAATTAATTATGAACGAATAAATAATAATGAGTATACTTAATGAAAAAAATAGGGTGAATTTTTATAGCAGCAAAAAAATCTACCCCTGTTCAGTTGAAAACCCATTATATAAAAAGCAATACTATTTAAACAAAAACTTTTTTTTACTTTTATTCATAATATCAAATATTGGCCAACCATTGAACTCAATCTCTCGTTAGTTTATACGATGTTCATCATTGTTATTGAAGAAAATAGTTTCTCTTATTGACATAACTTTTAATTGTGATAACTGACTACAACAATGGATATTTCATCCACTAGAGTCCGATCAAACTATAAAAACTGATCCAGGCTTTACTCAGCATATTATGACCGGACGTAATCGTTTAAATCGATTAATATTCCACTAAACATTCTAGCAGCTTAATTAGGCAAACGGGTTTGTGAAAAATTAGATGAATATAGAGCGAAAAAGCCCTTAGTTATGGTTAGGAATCATCTCTTAACTGATAACCAGATGCAAGAGCAGCTTCGTAGTGTGCGTAGAATAATTGTAAGTCAATTTACTTTAACTTGGAGACTAGCAGAACGTATATTACATCACAAGCCTGCTAATGGTCGAATATTATCACCTTCTCAACGATACATCCAAGAGGTACTATGATAGCTTGTATTATTATATGTTGGTAAACCTTATTGAAGATTCTGCCTCCATAAATCTTTTAGCAAGTAAAAGTGGTAAGGTGTATATAAGACATTTTAAACTTTTTTTCAGTTGAGGAAAGAGATGATTGTCGGACGGAGCCAAATCTGGTGAATAAGGGGGGTGTTCTAGTAATTCAAACTCTAAATCATGGCAACATGAGATTTGTGTGCAAAAACAAAATACCTTTGGATAGCTTTCCGCGTCTTTTCTCTTTAATTTTTTCCCGTAGAGTGATCAGTAATGTCGTATAGTAATCTCCAGTTATTGTTCTACCCTTATAAAAAAATCAATCATGATTACTCCATGGCAATCTCAAAAAACTGAAGCAAGAACGTTTCCAGCAGATTTTTGGACACGAAACTTCATAGGTCTTGGAGAACCAAAGTGTCGCCATTCCATCGATTGTTGCTTTGTTTTTGGATCATAGAAATGTACACAAGTCTATTCCATAGTAACAATTCAGTTTAAAAAGTCTACATCGTTTTTAAATAGAGCACAGATTGAACGCGATGCTTCTACCCTTGCACGCTTTTGGTCAACATTCAAACATTTGGGGATCCATTTTGCAGCAATGTTCAAATTGACGTGAACTATATAATGAAGCGTTCGTTTGAAATACTCAGTGCTTCAAATATCCTTTTTAGCTCAATTCGAAGGTTTGATAAAATCATGACATGAACTGCATCGATATTTTCGGGGACTGACAGAGAAACTGGCCTTCCCGATCGGTCATCATCTTTTACCTTTTTTGAAGCTTGCAGTCCAATTTTTCACGGTCGCATACGAAGGACATTGATCACCAAGGGTATTAAGCATATCTTCGTAAATCTGCTTACCTCTTAACCCTTTTAAATACAGGTACTTGATGATGGCTCGATACTCCAATTTTTTAATTTATTGCGTAACTCTGGTTTACTTTTTTGACGTCAAACTTTACACCGACACTTCTAATAAGTTATTGTTCGTTGCTATGGTAACGCAATAAGTATTTTGTTTATGAATGGAACTGGTCTAGGTTAACTTCAATACATCCTCGTAATAAAAGAAGTATTTTAAGTCTTAAAATTAATAATTCAAAAATTGAGTAATTCTATTTTTCTTTGTATAGAATGGAAATTATATTTCACTCGAAAAGTCGATCTATATTCTCACTCGTTCCCTCTCACATATCTGATCTCATGTTATACTGTGTCTTCGCCATAGATGCTCTAGCTATCTTATTTTTTGTTTTTTTTTTAATGTTTTGATAATATTCATACGTTGTCTGTAACCGTTTTACATCATCTTTCTTTCTGCTGTTCTCAACTCCTCTTCTTCTCTTATCATCTTTATCATTGATTCTGCACTATCTTTGTTTAGTACAAATTTATTTATATCTTAGTTGCTTAATATATTGTATTAGTTCTTAATATTGTTTGTTTTTTTTAAGATCTCTCCCAATTACTGTTAACAGCAATGCCAAGATATTTGAAATTTTGTAATTTGTACTATTTTTTCTCTCTTTGAATTGGTTTTATGTTCATTTCACTTACTATTTTGTTAGTTCTCTCAATATTATTTTCTCCTTTACACTAATTTCAATGAGTTTATTACAATTGAGATTCAAAAGAAATGCGGCTAAAATACAGGGTGCGGCAGCATAACTTCCTTTTTTAAAAAGTTCGCCATTTAGTCAGTAGATGTCGTAACGGAGTGCTAGTGGTCTCGTTCGAGAGGGGGGACTATAAAGTTTTGTCCCGGCACAGTTCAGTCGCCATCATGCGTTGGAACAGTGAGGAGCGTGCGTTTGCCGTTGAGGTTTACTTTTCGAGCGGATGTTCTGTGATCGCAACCCAGCGCGCCTTTCGGAATCGCTTTAATTTAGCCCCCTTGGCCCCTGTCCCGGACCGGAAATCAATTGTTACGTGGGTCACTACGTTCAGACAAACTGCAAGTGTGACAAGACGAAGAACTGGAGTCCCTCGGCCCATTAGATCACCGGAGAACATTGAGTTAGTTAGAACTTCAGTGTTGCGATCACCACGGCGTTCTGCGCGCAAACATGCGTCTGCCCTTGGACTTTCCGATCGTTCTGTGAGGAGAATACTTCATGATGATCTTCATTTTCATCCATACAAGATGGCAATTGTGCAGGAACTTTCTGAACGTGACTTCAATTCTCGGAGGAACGCGTGTGAGGTTTTTCTGGAAGTCGTTCCTGAGGACGCTATTGTTTTTTTTAGTGATGAAGCCCATTTTCATTTGTGTGGATCCGTAAACAAACAAAACATGCGCTACTGGGCTGATTTGAAGACGAACATCCAGGAAGAAATTGCCAACATAACGCCTGCTATGCTGGCAAGAGTCATGACAAACGCCAGAAATCGGTTTACTCAGTGTATGGAGAATGGGGGACGTCACCTAACTGATTTGATCTTCAAAACTCAGTAAAACAAAACTTTATGTATGTGCCTGTATTATGAAAAACGAATAAAAATTTTCTGATTCATACAATAAGTTTTATTAACTTTTGAAAAAAGGAAGTTATGCTGCCGCACCCTGTAAAATATAAAGGACGTTACTGACTTAGTTTCACAAAATCCTATCGAAATTATTTTAAATGAACTTAATAAGAACATTCCTATCACAATTTTGAATACTCCATCAAGTGGATTGTACAAAATTGCTTACAGGTAATTGTGAAATTAAAGAAAGCCAACAATTTCGAAATGTGTTACATTCAGAAGAAAAATTTCGGGCTCTGGGATGATATTTTTTCATAGTATATTTAATAGTAAGAAATCACGATAGAGTTTGCAATTTAAAAATTTTTTCAGGGAACCCTATATGTTGATTCAAATAAATATTCCCTTACCAAACGTGTCTTCCTCAATTCTCTGTTGAATTTATTTCACAATTAGACTCATTTTTCGCTTGTAATCATTTCAAACATGTTTAATTAGATTCGTGTTTACACGTATACGTTTAATCTGTGAAATATTTACATACTAAGTATTACAATACGAAAGATTTACTATACCTGCCAAAACTATAAAGTCAATGTACATAATACGTTGAATTTGTGACGAAATTGTATTAATTCATTATGCAAACTCTCTTACGACACTGTGACAGCGCTTCGAGTAATCGAGTCGTATGAGGTTTTTCTCTGCGCGCGACCTTGACCCCAAAACCCTATATATTGGCATTTTTGTGTGACTTCCAGGAGCGGTCTAGCACTTTAAATTGAAGACAGAAGTATTCACCGCATTAAGGCCAGGAAGAAAATAAGATAAAAGCTTTAAGGAATATCAAAAATAGCTGAATTGCACAAGGTTGAATGCGACCTTCTTATTGAAGCCATAGCTATCTTGTTTAAAAAACGTTGGAAGATCGGAAATCTAATACACCAATCAATGGTTTGCTTAAAAATGACGGACCTATTAGTAAATTGATCTGTACTAACCTATAGAACTAGAAGGATTTAGAAAAAATTTCAACCCAGTTCATAAAATAGCTTTTCTATGTTGACTACTAGCAGAATGGATGGAGCAGGATTCGAACATGCACATTAAACTTCAATTAAAGATAGAAGTCACCTTGCAGTTCAAGTTAGACGATGATTGTTGTCAAAGGAAGAACGGATGTTAGATTCATGTCTAATCCCGATTGTAAAACACGGCGGAGACTTGAAATTGAAGGGATTTCAAAGAAACAAGACTATAAGAAAATATTAAAGGTGCTGGCCAGAACGTAGTACGCCTGATCGACAGAAAATTCATCTTCCAGCATGAAAAATATAACATGTGTTGCTCGATGCTGTTCAAGGAGTATTTGAAAGAATTGGAAAAAAGAATGTAGTGATTTGGCCATTACAGTATCCTACTTACACCAACCAAAAAGACGAAGATTATTTGTCGAAAGTGATAAAGGAAATACCAAAATTGTGCGCTGAAAAAAAAGCGAAAGGTGGTTACATCGATGAATCATAAATAAATCATAAAGTTACTACAAATAGATTAAGTAATCTAGGTTTCTTTTTATTCAAAACCTTTATTAATTTACTGAATGTAGTCGATAATTCGACATACTTATTTCAGTTTTGGGCAACTCCGAAAAGCTTATAGTTCCGATACGTTCTTTTTCTGTATATCTATATTTCGTTTAGCATTTACCATAAAAATAAATCATTAATACCACCTCAGAAAGATATTTTATCTTTTCCAATATTTAACCCATCCCAAATTCCTTGAAATATACTATCAATCTAAGTCACACCTATGACCAATAAATCTTAATCCGTGCCTGCTTGATCATTACTAGAGAAATTTGCAGCCACGGTGAACTTACGAAAAATGACCTTGACATTACATAAGATTGGTAAATTCAGCATTCACTAGAAGACGCATCTGGAGCTAAAGAGAGATACCGGAAATTCGTGTTGATTGATGATCTCGTCCTCGACTAATAAATTTTGGCACGAATACGGTTTTTTAATGAGAGATGTAATCCACACTAGTTTGTATCAGATTTTTTTTAAGAATAATCACAAAATGTATAATCATAACATTCTTTTCGAGTATAATTTGAAATAATTTTTATTGAATAGGGCTTCAGAATTAACGTTAATAAACAAAATATCACCTTGTCTGTGTCCTTTACTGCACAAGATATATAAATGAAGGAATGCTAAGGCTACAACAAAAGAAATATCTACTCAAGGGCAATTTTTATGTACGCAGATGTTTACAAATAATCAAGTGGTAACTAATGAAGACGACATACAATATATGTTGATGTAATTAACTTGATTTTTTATAAGATTGGGTTTGATAATGAACAACGAGTGCCCCTCGTCAGTGTTGGAATAGCTTGGATAAATGTGTTCACAGATACTAATAACAAAAAGGATATCAAAAATAGAATGAATAAATTGTTTAATGACTTGATTTTGATGTGGTCAACACAAACAATGTAATAGAAGTGCTAAATCTGGCGAGACAAATATGGACATATACAGGAAAAGTTTCAGCTGCTATTTGGGTCAAATAATTAACAGACGATCTCATTCCTTAGCTCGTATTAGAGCATTTTAACCACTTTCCCAGAATTATAAATAATTTGATTTGTATGAATCTCATAATTAATTATTACTACCGAGATTAAAAATAATTAAATTCGAAGAAGAAAAAGAAAGTATTATTGAATATTTTTTTTAACTTAAACTGCGAGCACAAGATGGTAAACCCTATCACGTTTAAGAAATAGTCGAAGTATATAGCTTTTTGGTAGAAGAGGTTTCCAAGTTTTGTGGAGCTGCATTAGCGCTTATTCGGCCACGCGACTATGCCAGGACATAATGCTTCCAACCTGATCATCCAACAAGCGATTTTGCTGTGATTGTGATCTTTTATGTTCACACAGGACCAAATAAGCAACCTGGGTACATTTTCGTATGAACATTTGTATATTTCTAATTGTAAAAATATTGATCACTACACAACGACAAATGAAAAAAGTTGTCAATGACAGGAGTAAGAGGTAATTGCAACCATAGAGAGAAGGGCGACTAATATCAAGACGTTTCAATAAAACATCGTTAAGTTAAAATGATTCCCTGTGTTCTTATTTTATTTATTTTATATTTTGATTTCAAAGTTCATTATGTGCCGTTGCACTCAATCTTGTATTGATTCTGAGTGTTTATAGTTCATCTATAAATTCCACTCCTTCCAAAGTTTAGGATATGAGATCTCTCTAGATGCTAAAGATCTTTATTTTCTATTCTATACTACACCAGATGTAATGCTCTAAAGTGCCATAGTTTCTGCTACTTTAAAAGAATGTGGATAATGTTTGCGTCCTTTATATTGTTAAACACGTTGCTACATCTCTTCAGATATCCATTGAGACGACAATTCCCCGACAAGACTTCTCTTAATATTCATTTTCTACTTAGCTTGATACATTCAATAGGTGTTTATTGGTTTTAGTTTTTATTATTCTCTTGTTATGTATTCCCTATTGTTTTGTGGTTGTTTTTTCAAAAGGGGTCCTTCGAAAGATTCATCCCCACTTCAGTGTGCAAAAAATCCACTGGAGTATAGCTTTTTGCCTTTTCCTAGATCATTCAACTTGTCCACGCACTTCTAGCTTATCTCGGATCTTATATCATTGACTTAGAGTTTAGAGCTTTTAACCCGAGGCCGCACTTTAGGAAGGTAGATGGTAGATACTTGCCTGGAGATCATCCAGCTATCCAGCAATAGAACTACGGTAGCCCCTTCTATAATTTAAACCATCCTGGGGAACCGCCTAGCTTCGTAAACTAACGAAAATGTAAGAAAGCGTGATTAGTTCAGTTCTATTAAGGAAGAATATTTGTTTGTGTACTCTCATGAATTCTCGGTACTGTTGCTGCATCAACTTTTTCTCGCAACTTTTGAGAGAAGTATGTCCACGATGCATGTACTCTCCACCATTCAACCTTCATGTAACCATCTAGCATCCTGCACTGTGTGGCAATCGGAGAAGATGATAATAATTTATTTGCAATAAGTTGAACTGGACAAATTTCTTCATTGCAAACATTTCTGATTAAAGTTTAGTTGTGTATCCTCCTATTCGAGTATTTGTATTTTGAAACCGTCCGTGTACTATTTCATGGCATTTTTGTTCATTTCTAATAACGCTTTTTGCTTTTACAGTTTAGTTTTGAGGTAAATTTATTTCTCAGATGTAATTTTTTGCGATAATCAATCCTAGGTCTTGTTCCAGTTAATATCACGTGTAAATTTAAATTTGCAAATTTAGTTTCCTAAAAATATTATTATTTTCAACATGTACCTCCTTGGCAATAGCAAATGGAACATCTCGTGAATGTTTATAACATAAAATCCTCAGTTTTGTGTGTCCATTTTAATGTATAGAATTCATATTAACATATTTTAGAGGTCAAGGATACGGTATGTAGTATAAAATATTGATTATGAAGACTATAAATTGACTAATTAATTCCAAATATCCTGAACAAAGCTAATAAAATAATAAAAACTTATACTCTTTACAAAATAGATTTTAAAAAATTTGAAAACAACTTTATGATACTTTTTGTGTATACACATAGGTACCTTTAGTTTACAAATATGATTATGTGTATACGTAATTATGTGTTTATTACATCATCACTGTTCCAATTTACGGCACTCGAATGATAACACCCAGTTATTTAAAGAAAAAATATGTGTAAAATGAAAGTATCAAGAATAAAAATACAGCGAAATCGATCTATTATCCGTCTTAATGAAAAATTGTATGATACGCATGATAATCGTAGTAGAAGCAGCTCCAAATATAGTACAAAACATCAAAATAACTCATCCTTGATTGAAAGTATATTAGAATCAAACTTGCGTTTTTGTTATCAGCAAAAAAACATTAGAGATTAGTGACGGCGCGTGACGTGGGAAGGTGGTGCCAAAAAGTTAATAAGATTCAAAACGAGCCTTATTTTTCGTATTCTTAAAGAGATGTCTAGTCCACAAAGTCTGTAGTTCTCTTACCGAACAGTTACAATCGAGAAAAAAAAGCAAAAAACGGAAATAAGTAGGGTCATAGGTTTCTAAACAAAAAATTTTTAATTAATTAATAATCTTTTAACTTTTTCATATAGAACTTTTTCATACTAACGATAGTTGAAATCCATTCGTCCCTCTTCCTAAGTTAAAATAGATTATAGTTTATAATAATAAGAAACACAAACTAAAGAGTGAAAAATCTGAGTCTGATTCCTAGTAGCGGGCTATCGAAATGATTTTTCGATTACTGAAAATTGAAAATGTCATTCAAAGAGCCCCACGTTTTTATAAAAATTACATTAATATTCACAGCAGTAATTTTATTTTTATGCTGTAATTTATTTAGGTTCATTATTGCTAAAAGTGTTTTTGAACTGATTTTATTCAATTTAATTATTGCTAAAAGCAAGTTTCTCGGTCTTTTAATACTTTATTTTGTGGTTTTCAATTCAATTTGCTATTTTACTTTAATATGTACAGATGTGTTGATGGTTGCATCTTTGTAGCCGATGAAAAGTCATTACGTGTTAAAATTTTGTCAATATTGCTGAGAAATTTTTTTTCGGTAGATGGAATTCCAAAACAAAATTAATTCCTTTCAGCATTGAGAAACGAGGTTCGGTCTCGCATGTCGACATAGATATACGAGTATTAAAACTTTATGAATTTTAGTACTCTTGGAAAAAAATGCAAGTTTCATCTTCAAAAACGAAATATTCCCTGTAACAACTCTGAGCTGTTCTTTTTCATAAATAACTATTCTGATTTTAACTCATTTTTATTAAGACACGGAAAACATTTCACTTTTTTAAGAACCTACATTTTTTTTCATAATCTGCACACTTTTTGACTAAATTTAAGTAAAAAATAACATTATTGGTATGTGTTGTATAATAGTATCATAAACTTCTAATACTTCTAAGTTTTAAGAGCTATTAACAATTCGACATTTTTTTCTCAGCAGTAATAGACAAATATCGAAGGGACTTCAAAAGACTCCCTCTTTTTCGGACCCAAAACTGGTCCAAACGCAAATTATTGTCACGGCTTAAAGCAGAATACGAAGTACTTATCTACATAAAGAAGAATGACTCTTCCAAATTATTAATGAGACAACCGTATTGATATTTCCACAGGTCAAAAATATGCAAAAATATTTTCATTCTAACACGAATATTTCAATTTTTTCGTACAATGGTAGTGCCATTGCACGGTGACTATAATTGACGAGACGCCGTCATTGAATATTCATGCTTGATCTACCAACAGTATATCGTAAAACATTGTAATTGTGATGAACAATGCACTTCATCACAGCTGAGAGGTAATTATAGTACTATATAGAGAAAACATTAAAAAAAAGTTCAATAATATTTGTAACATTGATTTTAACGAGACTTACTACACGGATATGCTCTTTCTCGGCAATTATTCAATTTAGTATTAGAAAACATATTGTCCAGAAGAAATTTGTTCAAGAAATGTATAATGGGTTTTCTTGAAGCTCAAGCATAGGATGCGATTTCGTATCATCACTCACTGCATAGCTGATACTTTCTTCATACTCCTTGGTATATAGGGATTCATCTCCATAATCAATCATTTGGAGAATGGTTATTGCGTTCATTTCTGTTAAATGAAACATTCTTATAATCTGAAATGGTTTTTGCTTATTTTCTCAAGAGGAAAATGGAAAATAATTATTGAGTGTATTTTAGCGAATTTTGTTGAATATAAGTTTTTATAATAAATCTAGAAACAATGAATATTTCCGAAACAGTTGAAGATACAAATAGAGCTTTATACGAGTACATAAAGTATGTCAAGAGCTTTCTGAAGATTTCAAAAAATAAATAATATAGAACGCGTTCTATTTAAAATAAAAAAGTTGGTATTGGCCACTGTTATATGACATATAATTATTTTTTTGAGTAAAATGCACATATAAAACTTTAATTGACGTATTTGTCCCAGGACAACCCCATTTATTTATTAAAAAATTTAATCCATTTGCCTGTGCCATACCGTATATAAGGGACTCATTGTATAGCCATATTTTTCATCTGATTCATACTATTTTACTAGCAGTAGCATTTGAGAATATGAGAACTATAGTAAATAATCTAAAACAACTTTAAAATTATAGTCTAGTGCATATATTTGCGAAAGGAACATAATAAAAATATATATACTTAACTCGATTTTTTTAGTTAAAATTAATTTCAACATACCTGTATCTAAATCGATAGAAAAATATCCTTCAAACGATAATTAGATGCCAACACAAGATAATTTGGCGCACTACCGCCAACAATGGATTTCAATTAATATAAAATTCGATTCGCGCTTCTCCGGTACTAAAACTATACTAAAAGATTAACAACGAACTTTCCAACTGATTATAAAATTTATTTAACGTCCCACCTCTGTCCCTGATAGAATGCGACTGAAATAATAAAAGGACGTTTTTGTATTTTAACATTTTTAGATTACCCCCACTTTTATTGGAATCACGTATAAAATGGGATTCCCTAACAGGTAGAAAAAATACGTCATTGGATTGTTCAACTTTAATAACTAAAAGAAATAATCGACGATGATAACTTCCCAATAAAGAATTAGGGATAATTTTTTTAATGGATATTGTTAATGAGTTTTTTTTACGCAATTATGGAAACAAAAGAAAAGTTCTATAATGTGAAACTATATTCAATGAATAAAATTATTCACACAATCCAAAAATTTTGATCTTGTACATAAACGAATTATATATGGGGTTATGATAAAGTAATGTACAGAATTCGTGAAAACTACAATATTTAATTTTGACCAAAT
Organism: Diorhabda carinulata; assembly: GCF_026250575.1. Classification (NCBI taxonomy): domain Eukaryota; kingdom Metazoa; phylum Arthropoda; class Insecta; order Coleoptera; family Chrysomelidae; genus Diorhabda; species Diorhabda carinulata. The sequence goes on from NC_079472.1 coordinate 19,928,608, forward strand.
GTAAAAACACGTCAAACAGTTCATTTTAACTATTGACATATGTCAAGAAAATAGAACGTCAAAATTATTGTCAATTATAACAATATTTTTTCAAATAACAAATTATTTGATAAAATTGATAGTTTTTCTGCAAAACAAAAAAATTATTTAGATAGGAATCACATGAAAAACGGGAATATTAATAAAAATCTAAATCAACTCAATTTTAGTGATCTTTGAAATTCACATGAATTGTGTTCAGATGGGGGCCGATGCCACCGTCGCGTATACATTCTACAAGGTTTATATTCCTTCCTCGTTGGACTATGGGTGTACAATATAAGGGGCGACATCTAAAACAAATATTTTATTGACCATATTCAATATTAACCCTCAAATATTTGTATGGGGTTAATGATATCATCTCTTAATCAAGTATTTTTGCTAGAAATTAAAGAACCACCATTAAATAATGGTAGACAATTTTTAGCCGAGAAACAAATATCTTACTAGAGAATGGAATCATCGCCTACGTTGGCAGATGCCTTTATTAATACCAATTACGATGAATTTTCCATCGTGAAAGATTCTAAATTTCCTATATATAAGTACAGTTACCGAAGTACATATAACTTAATATTTACAATCAGACTGAATAAATTCGGACACAATGTAACTAAATTATTTACAGATGGATCTAAATGTGACGATGGGAACAGCATTTTTTTGTTTTAAACATAAATCATGTCAAAAAATTCATAATAAACATTTTTTCGGTTCACTCTGCCGAAGCGTTAGTAATAAAATAATGCTTATTATGGTGCCTACTAAATCCAGTTAAAACTGTTGCTGAAATGACAGAATCAAAAGTAGTTTCACAAGCTATCGAACGGTCTCCAGCGAATGCTTATAATCAGGAGCCTATTGTTGGAATAGAAAACTCAAATCAATCAAAAATGACTAATAGACGAATTATCCTCGGCGATTATACGACGAATTATAGGCAACGAGAAGGTAAATCATGAGCCAAAATAAGCTTGCAAATTAGGAGAGCACTTTGGAGAGCAGCAAAACATCAGAAAGTCTCCTTTAGTGCACCTTTATAAATTGGGTAATCTACAGTCGCCATTTTGCAGCTACGAGAATGTATCGATCGATGATATTTTTCTAGAGTGTAAGGAAGTTGAAGCGGCGGTATCTATCTAATTTATATATTTCTTTGATTGATTGTTACTTTCTTCTCCAAACAAACATTAGCTTTCTTCTGATATACACAAATAAAGCTACTTTAGATACTATAATAAACTTCATTCAAGAAGCAAGATTAGTTATCTAAATCATGCGTATTTGGATCCGGAAATTCTGCAAATAGATCCGGAAGCACTGCCTTACGAAGATGCTCTAAATAACGAATTTTCACGAATGACCAAATATCAATAAATCTTTTTCTAACGATTACTACTCGAATATCAACTTTTTGGGGGTGTTGGGAGTCTGTCTTAATCCAGTGAGGATTTCCATGACAATCCTGTCGATTTACTGTACCAATTAAGCAGAACGTTACCTACAAAACTATTGAGACAATTTGTATTTTGGACACAAACACGTTGAACTTTGTATGGGTGCAGGTTTTCTTTCTATTGTAATTTGTGTGAAGGTTGTCTTTTAATGACACCAAAATATCTAACTACATCATCGCTTATTTCTGGTCTTACAGCAGATTTTGGAATAACCTTCACGCGTCCCGTTTCATTAAATTTTGCAACAATTCTACTTACTTCATGATTTCGATTTCTTTTATCGTAACCTACCTTCACTGGACTTTCTATCTTACCTATTTTGGTTAAAGGTGTACAGTATTAAAATTTTTTTATTAATTCTCTATTTTTTCTTATGTAATAAAATATTGATTGTACTGGATGTGTTATAATTTGAAACATCCAATTTAAACCAGCTTATTAATAATATACTTGCTGTGTGTACACAGTGTTTATACTACCACTGCACCAACACTCGCAATAACACTGTCTGGCTTGCGTTTCGATAAGCAAGTAATCCTCTTCAGATACTAGAGGTAAACTGTTTCTTCTTCTTAGTGTGCCCTATCAAGTCCGCTTGTCGGAGGCAAGATCAACATGGCAAAACTCTCTCTATCTTGAGCTTGTCTAAATAACTGTCCTGCTTCTCTTATCTCAGTCCATGGTTCTCTAATATTCTTCAACCAAGAGGTTTGTTTCCTTCCAATTCCTCTACGACCTTTAACTTTACCCACCATAATCAACTGGAGGATACTAATCCGGGTACCACGCATTATGTGTTCCAAATAAGTTAAGCTGCTTACTGATATATTATATTTAGCATGAATATCAACGGTTACAGAACTTTAAACTTACTAATAATAGATCCATTTATTTATTATTTTAACTTCTGGGAAGATACTGCAAATGTAGCTATCACGCCGGTTACATTAAAAGGAAATAGATTATTTCAAATAAAGTACGTGGTAAACCATTTGAATGAACAAAGTTTGTTGTATTGTCAGGAAAAACGAAAGATCTAGGGTACTAAGGCACCTTTGTGGAAGACTGACTTTGCATTACTTCTACTGCTTTGTATTTAGCGATTGTCAAATAATATTAGATAGTTAATAAAGTAAATATTTCATATAAGCTCGTATGCAATATGTTGCTTGAAAGGCTACATATGGAACAGCTATATGATTTGCTTAATGTTGACTGAAAAATACTATCCAAACAATTGGCTTAATTCAAGGAACGTGCTCTCAGAAAAGCAAGAACCATTTTTTGACCAATAATATGATGGTCACAATGTTTTGGTATTCGAAAGGTTTAATTTTCATTGATTATTATTTACTCACTTAAAGTAAACTATAACTTCAACAGTGTAGTTTAAAATGTATATCAAACCGTATTTTGTCGAATATGTCCAGAAAAAACAATATTTGAATAAGCAATTGGAGGCCAAAAAAAGTGTGTTGATTAAAAATAAATTACGATTTAATATTATTGAATTTTACCGTGAAGTATGATGTTAATTTTACTCTCAAGTATGATAGTTTTTCAAGTAATTAGTAATAAAATATAGTGAATATAAATATTTTGAATTGGAGCCAATCATTAGGAAAATAAAATAATGTCACATACTTTGACTTGAAAAGGAAAAACCAATCTCGACAACTCATTAGGAATATCTAATTAAAGAAACATAAACTTCCTAATATCAATAAATAATACATTAAAAATAACCAACTAAAATTATATAAAAATCCTATATCCAGTAAACGAAACTGATATTTAGATAATTTGCTTGTCTAATGAGCGACCCCTTTTTGTTATAAACATTTTTAACGACCGATTATTTCCCATTTCGTCAGAAATTAATAATGAGAAAATTTTAATGGAGTAGAGTGAAAGAGTAGAAATAAAAGTAGCTGAAAATACATTTATATAGGACGAAACTAAATGTATAAAATTATGTGATTTAATGTTTTAAGGAACGAAAATAATAAAGATTCTAGACGAACACAAATATTAAAATTACTAGATATTATTTAATATTGCCTGAAAATATGATGATATTGCTTATTGCCATTATTTCCATATTGTATCATAGATAACACTAATTGAAACAAACCATTTTTCCTCTAATGCCAAGAGCAAAAAAAAATTGAGCTTCCAAAGCTTCTTTTTGTAAATATGCAACTCAAAATCAACATGACATGACAAATTTCGACTTATGAACATAAACAAAGCTACTGTTATTCGCTATTGGAGAGATTAGACAACGGAGGGCTCTCAATACCACAGTGAGATATCTGATCGACCTAGAAAGTGCCCTCAACAAACATTTATGGATTCTTTGATCTTCACCTGGCTTTAAATTTTGTACCAACGAGATTGAAGACGGATGGAGCTTATGTTTTTTAAGAATCCTGTGAATACTTATTTATCTCTGATATTCCCAAATCTCTTTAACCGCATCGGTTAATGAATTTTCGGAATACGCTCTGAAGTATCCCAAAACTGTAATTTCATTGGCTTCATTCTCGATACGTTCCATTTTGCTGCACGGTGCAACAAACTGACCGTGGGTTTCACAATTATGAATGAGCCGCGTAAGTGTATAGGAGTGGGTCGTGATCTATCTGGTGATGAAAGTCTAGAAGTACTGAAAGTCTTCTTTCAAAACAGATCTTTTTCTAATCTTTCTTACCTTTCAAGAAAATCTGAGCAGACCCGTTGACAGAACTTTTGGTCAGGAGTCATAGTCGCACAGACTTTTGACATGTGTAATTCCTCGTGTAAAATGTTTCTAACCGTTTCTTTATCGGCGTTTATAGCCTCGGGAATCATCAGGTTCCTCATTCGACAATCTACACGCACAATTTGGTTGATTTTGGTCACTGATTCCGGAGGTGAAACAGTCATAGGGCGGACCTGGGCGCTGGTCATCTTCAGTACTCTCTCTGCCCTCACTAAAGCGTTTAGATCACTCAAAAACAAGCGCACGAGACAGAGAATCGTCCCCATAGGCCTCTTGCATAAATTTATAGTAATCAGTCCAATTTTGTTTTAATTTAACGGGAAATTTTAGATTGATACGTTGTTTCTGGTTTTCAGCACACATGGTTTTCTGCACGAGAAAAAAACACGTTCGTTTCAAACCGCTACTCCACAAATACAAACAGTGACGGAAACGTGTTTTGGGACTTGCATAGACAAGATATTTAGATACCCACCGCATTACTCTTTTTTTACCCCGTCAGTCTAGGGCGCCCTCTAGGCGCGCAGTCTCGTTATTTAATAGCCAGACCTCGTATAGTAGAAAAAGAACTACTTGAGCTTACGACTTGGAATCGTCAGATCTACCCTACTCATGAGGCTGATTATAGTACTATAATATTTAGAAGAAGCTCGTATAAATCTGCTTCCTTAGCCCACACAGTTCTGTCATTTAGACATTTTTTGGCTGATTTCACTATTAATTTTGATTGAGGCTGCAAAACTTGAAATGAAATTCTTCAAAAAGCGTTTAATCTCTTTATCGACGGTACGCCCAGACCAGAAGCAGAATAAATTCAACTGAATGGAAGAGTGAATCTTTTATTTAAAGGGAGATTTCTTATTCTTAGTTTGTTGTTTTATTCTCTATTTTTATAAATTTGTATGTGGCGCATTTACTTATCATTTATTATAAATAATTATAATTTCTTCATAATATTCTCATGACTGGATATATTTCTTATTCGTACTAATGCTACATTATGCATTATTCATCAAGTGTGTGAACATTTTTTTTCGGGAAGTTTGTCAATAAAATATCGTAAAATGTTACAAGTTTTATTCATTAGATAGAACCGTGATTCAGACTCGCCAATGTCATAAACAAAAGAATGAATTAGGAATGTTTATATATTTATGAGGAAATATGGAAATATTCCATACGGTCAAGCTACAAATATGAATTGTTTACTGCAAATACGTCAACAGACAATTTTATAGGAAATTTTCATCTGTTCATTTTTTTTTTCAAATCCTTTTATTTGTTATAAAACTACCATGAACTTTAATCTGCCTTTAAACTAGATACAATTATTTGACTTAAGTTGGCGATTGTATACAGTAAAAATTCCCGATTTGTTAAGTCACAGACAGTTTTACGCAGTACTTAGGACATAATATGTTGATAGAATTGTGTGGATTATAAACAAATAGTGTCCATTTCGTTATTTTATGTCACTAAGCTTAGATCATACAATACAGTGGAGTGTTGTTTTGGTCGAGAAAGCAGCAAAAGCGTTTTCAATGGTTTTAGATTATTTCACAAGAATTTTAACTGTTTTAGAACAATCAAAAATGATTCCTATTCTCTTTCAATGAATCAATTATTAATTCCTATAGAAAGAATCAGAAACTAATGTCTCTATTCTCTGAAAATTGGAATGAAAAAAAATTGAAATCGATTTTTGAATGAATTTTCATGTTTGAGAAAGCAAACTGAAAATCCCCACTGGTTGATGAAAGTCCTCATAGATCTTTTGGTCTTCTTTTACTGGTGAGTAGCAGTTCATTCAACTATATGGTCAAAGATTGAAATATAAAATTATTATTACCACTAATTAGAAAATGTACTGCGCTATTCCAAGCAACACACTCTCTCATTTTGTTATGTTAAATATTATAATTATAATATAAGACCAAAAATACTACAAAGCTATATTCTCCGCTACAACTTCTAATCCTCTTAAAGACCCAGATTCGTCCATCTTCGGAGTATTGCTCGCACATTTGGGACTCGGTTCTCAGAATACCCTGAAGATCCTAGAGTCGATACAGAAGAAAGCATTTCGACTTATAGGCGATCCAGAGTTGACCAGAAACTTAAACAGTTTAGAGCAAAGAAGAAAAATCTCTAACCTGAGTCTGTTTTACCGATGCTACAACGACAGAAGCTTTTCCGAGTTGTCCAACATAATCCCACCTAGAGCAGTATTTGAAAAACCTACTCGACATACATACGTGGACTATTTCGTTCTAAAAACGAAGACGAAGACACGTTAGCCCACGCTTAGAAAAGTTCAAATACTGAATAAGAAATTTATGATTGTTACTAATGAATATAATCCCAGAATAAGTATCAATTTTTTATGAGATGTTGATAAAAAGATCAAGATACAAGATGATTCTGCTGTTCGCACAAACAAAAAATATTATCATTCATTTTCCAGGTCACAAACAAGTAGTGTAGTTGAAAACTGTTTGAGGTCTTGTGGTTAGTCGGTTTAAGACTAACAGGGTTATAGAATTAAAAAGCATATTATGGCTTTGGAGGAGGTATATTTGAAGCCCCGATGTTTATATTTCTGCTATTTGAGGTTAGATCATGAAGGCACTAAGAAATAGACTGAAACGTGGCAAACCAGCAACGATTTGTAGAAAATTGTTAATTAGCATATGTGCCTTCATAATATTTGACAATTAATGAGAAATTAGTTAGGTCATTATAGGTACTTTTCGCCAATACATAGATACCAAGTCAATTGGTGAATACTTTTTTAAAGCTTGCACGACTTTATGCAATTGCTTAAAAAAATTAAAATGTTTAAATGTACAACAATTATCTAATAATTAAAAATATTAGCTAGCAATACTCGTTCAATTATAAATAATGAAAATCTATATTCTATTTTTTGTGTCGTTAAAATTCTACTTTCTATTACGAGTCTGGAAATTAGTTGCCGAAGAGTTTAGCTTTCTGTACAAAAAAAATCTCATCTCTCAAAATATTTCATTGTTTTGTTAACAAATGTATTTCTATGCTAATAAGGTGCTAGATTGCCTCAAATACAAAACCTAGATTTGAACAACAAAGACCTGTGAAGTTGTTAGTTCACAGAACTCAAAACAAGAGATGGAAGCACATAAATGCATGCACATCAAGATAGAAATCAACTTACAAATGGAAATTGTCATAATACTATAAGTTTAAGCCATATTTTAACTTTCAAAAAACTCCCATTGCTTTAACTATGTTTTTATATGAATAAATATTTTTCCGTATTTAAAGCCGTTCATTTATTTCAAATTAAAAATCAAATATATATAAGAAAATACCATATGGAGACCAAAATTCACAATAGGTTTTCAAAAACTGAGAAAATGAAATATATTGATTAAAAATACTGTAAACAATGCAAACAAAAAAAACAAATAAAATGAAATCTGATACAGACAGCAAAGAAAAATTAAAAAACAAATAAAACAAAGATACATAATTGATAACAAAATAATGCTGTTTATCAAATATCAGGTGAAGCGAATAAAAACAATTAAAAAGAAGAAAAAATTATTTTGATTGTGCATTACGTCATTAGCAATATTTTTTCAGATTATACTTGTTTTTGTAAACAACAAAATATGTGATTATCATCTATTATAGCATAAACTTCGTGATTAAAAATACATCGTCGATTAGGTAATTATGTGGAGTTATTATACGAGGTCTGACTATTAAATAACGATACTGGTTACGAAAAAGGGTTTTATTATAAAAATTATTCTACATTCGAATACTCCCCTTCAATATACTCCACTCCCCCCGCCACACACCTTTTTGCTTTACCGCTTCTATCGACTCAAATCGGATTCCTTTCAAAGCAGATCTTTTTCTAACCTTTCAAAGAAATCTGAGCAAACCCGTTGACGCAAGAGCTTTTGGTCAGGAGTCAGATTTTTTGGCACCAACACAGACTTTCATGTGTAACATTTTTCTAACCGTTTCTTTATCGGCATTTACAGCCTCAGCAATAATCCGGATGCACATTTGACGATTTGGTTGATTTTGGTCACTGTTTCCGGAGTTGAAACAGTCACAGGGCGACTTGGGCGCTGGTCATCTTCAGTGCTCTCTCGGCACTCACTGAATCACTTACACCACTTAAAAACACGCGCACAAGGTAGAGAATTGTCCCCATAGCCTCTTGCAACAATTTATAGTTTTTTTCAATTTAACGGGAAATTTGTTTCTTTTTTTCGTCACACATGGTTTTCGGCACGAAAAAAAAACACGTTCGTTTCAAATCACTCCTGCACAAATACTATAATAGTGACGGAAACTTGTTTAGGGACGTGCATGGACAAGATATCTAGATACCCAACGCATTACTCGTTTTTTACCTCAACCGTCTAGTGCGTCCTCTAGGCGCGCAGTCTCGTCATTTAATAGACAGACCTCGTATTTTCTGTACCCGTTTCAGTGGAGATGCCATTTAACAAATAAATAATAACATACTCTAAAGACTTTATATAATTAGTAATACCCAAACGCTCCTTGTTTGATATCGAATCAAAACGAATGAAATTATCAACGAAAAGTAGTCCATTTTTGCGAACTTAGAACTTACGGTTCTTTTGAACATATTTATTGTGCAATTCAGCCGCTCTATATTCATTAATCGAAAACTTATTAGGTTCGGTTGAAGATGTTTTAATTCTTGAGGAGTAACCTCAACAGTATAGTCTTTTTTATATTAAAGAGAGTAAAACCTAATTTCTAATGTAAAACTTAGTAGCCATATTATAAGATTTAATTCGAGTGGTGCCTGCTGTCTGGAGATACCTGTGGATGTTGATCTGGAACATCCGTAAGTTGTATAGCTGATTCTACAGGTTCGCACTTCTCAAAGGAAATGATTCCCGATAAATAGACGTTCTAGGCGTCTAGCAGGCGAACTCTATGTTCATGAGCCACGTCTGCCTGTCGAGTAGGTGTTGCAATAACTGCTCAAGGCGGGATTATTGGTCAGCCGGGAACAGCTTTTGCGAAGTATTATCGGTAAAACAGAGTCAGGTCGGTGGCCTTTTTTTTATGCTCTAAGCTGTCCAAGTTTCTGGTCAACTCAGGGTATACTTGGGAGCCGAGCTCCAAATGTGCGAGCAATATTCTGAGGATAGACGAATTTGAGCCTTGTAGAGGATTAGAAGCCGTTGAGGGATATATTTTTTTTATGTAAAAGAGGGCTTCAAGTTTTGGTGAAGCTGCTTTGACTAAATCGACCACAAGACTATTCCAGGACATTTGCGGTGATGGCGATATTTTATGTCCAGACAGGACCAAATCCTGAACCTCAGTGCCGGCCTTCTTTGTGAAAATAACAGCTTGGGTCTTTGCTGCATTAAATTCAACCATATTTTTTCCATCCCACTCAAGAATGTTTTCAAGATCTCAATTGATGGTAGTAATCTGTTGCCAAGTTTATTGGGGCGGTTGATTTGAACGACGACATCAGTGCGCTATCATCGGCGAAGCTATAGATCGGGTTTGCAGAGTAGTTGACAAGATGCATTCCTGGGTAACTCCAACGTTGACCTCAAACCTTTCTGAGGTGTGTCCATTGATAGCGAACTGGATGGATCGGTCTTTGAGAAAGCTAGTAAGTCAGTCGATAACTGAGGATGACAAACCGTACTATCTTAATTTATTTAGAAGGTTGTCATTTCAGACCTTGTCAAAAGCCTTCGATATGTCTGGTCCGATTGCTATGGAATCCTTATATTTCTATATAGCTTCAGTCATTCCTTGGTGACATAGGTCAGGAGGTCCCCGGTTAATGTTTACGGAAGACGTAATAATGGTCCGCAATGATGTTAGCAGACTCACAATATCTCAAGATTTGCTGGTTATCGACTGTCTTCATGACCTTAACAATGGCTAGGATTAAAGCAATCGCACGGTAGTTATTGGGTACCGCCTTTTTTTCCTTTTTTGGTATGGGTTGAACCTGAGCAATTTTCCAATTTTCAAGGAACGTACCTCTCTTATATGATAGAGAAAATATTTTGTTTGTCGGAGTTGTTAGTTCAATGAAAGTTAGAAATTTTTTATTTTAAGTCTAATAATGTCTTTCCAACAAATTTCTCCGAAAATACGATTAAAAGTTTTTTCATTTAGTAAAGAGGTTCAAGTTATGTGTACTTAACAACTTGCAGTGTGCATTCTATTGTAAATTGTGATGTGATTATAGACAAAAGAAAATTAGTAAGTAGTACGCTTGGTGTTGGAAATCTAAGATTTACAGAGTTTGGAATTCCAAACCACCGTGCTTTTACCTTAATAAACTTAAAAACGGTGTTTGGATTCTTACTTGTATGTTCTGTGGATGAGATCCACTACTTCGATTGTGTTTTTGTTTCTGAGGAATAATTGTGTAGATACCCAAGATTCTTCCACTGTGATGTATTGCCGAAAAAATGAACTTAGATCACGTTTAAATATATCCAAACAATCTTTTGGATTTTTAATGCAAAAAACTTTTGATAAGCATTAATTATATCGGCGCCCACCTTTCAAATAGTTTTTTTATGTTTAAACTTTAATGCAAAATATTGAGATTCGGTTTTTTAACTGTTTTTTCACATAACTAATGTTTAAGTCAAACCACTTTTTATTCACATTTAACAGCCAATTAAAACAGTTTTCGTTATATGGGTATTAAAATTAATCACTTTGTCAATTTATGTGAAATTTTGACAGACGACATCATAAACATAACAGAAATTAACAATATAATCCAACTTTTACGTATGAACGAGAAGAAATTAAAATTAAATTAAAATATAAAAATGTAATTTATGATTCTGGTAAAAAATCGAACTGAACCATAGAAAATGTTTCCTAAAAGAAATTCGTAAAATCGGTTACATTAAAAAATAAACTTATTATTCATTAGTTAGCTTGCAATTTTTTGTAATCGATTGTTCACCTACCGATAACACAATTCGAATTTGGTATGAATATATGATATTTTCATAACCGACAAATAATAGGTAATTTACATACAAATGCAAGGTTAATAAATGACTCTATATTGTATTTAAAAGCAATAATTATTATCTGCTAAATTTAATTAAAATCATAATCAATAACCTGTTTTCTATTCAATTGGAATAACTAAATACCAAAATAACCAAGACTGTTAATTATATATTTCATTCAAACAAAATATTTTGAGTGTAAGGTTGGGCTTAATCCGTATTACAATTAAATATAAATAATTAAATGAACTTGGTGTCTTTAACAATTTATTTACAACAATTTAATAAACCATTTGCTAGAAATGAAAGATTTTTTCACTTACCAAAACAAACTAAATGCTGTAAGAAAGAAAAAAACTAAAAAAAGTAGAGAAATCACAGATATCACATGAATGATTCAATTTAGGACATTTGTGTATCAAAAATTAATTATAAATAAAACACAAATGTTACTCGTAGCACCAAAACATCAACTTCAAGTTCTAGTTTTGACTGCAAATGTTATACTGTATAATATAAATGTGTAATATTAGAGTAAGGCGTTATTTTAGAACCGTTACTTTGTATGCAATTTCCAAGATGCCAATAGAAAGGGCTATACAAATAATATTATATATGAGAATGAAAAAATTATGGACGGAATCATTACAATACAAATTATTGTTCATACAATTTCATTATTTCTTATTAGATAAAAGGATGTATGATTAATTCGTTCAAAAGTGTAGGGCAGTAAATTGAGAACTCTTTAAATATTACAGAGACGTACTCTGTTGAAGTATAAGAAAAACGTATCATTAATAATAAATTAAATTGTTATGTTTATATTTTTGTTAGAATAATAATGATTATTTATTCATTAAAATGCAGTGTCTGATAAATGACATTGAAGGGAATATTTACATTATTTAGTGAAGTCAAGCACCTTTAGAGCTAATAAAAATTACTATTAGCAGTTAAATTACGAAATTACTGTATATTGTCTAGACTTGGCTAGATAATATACAGTAGCATTCAAAAATGTGTTATTGATAGAATGGCCCCAAGGAACATTGAATTTTTGTTATTCGATCGCGAATTGAAACCAACCAAACCTAATTGGGTAAAAATTGTCGTCTTATCAAAATATAACATTTCAACTTGGTAATGTTCAGAAAAAAAATTATTAGATAGTTGGGAACATTTGATTAGAAAAAAAAGGAGCTTGACAATATCCTCATTTATATATGTATTGCTAATATAACCAAAAAGTTAAAAATTCATGAAGATACAAAGCTGTTAATCTAAAATATCACAAAACTTTGTAACAAGCAACGCTGCATTAGACCTGTATGAGTCTACAAAATGAGATACAATGTATCCAGCAGATATCAATCAGTGATATTTATTTTTAACTTGGTTTTATTTTTATTGTGTAGATTGTAGAGTATTGGCGGCGTTGTCTAAGAAACGTGATTATGAGGAGGTAAATCTAGCTCTTAACTGTTAACTGGTTAGAATTTGTTTATTTATTTTTATGGAGAGAAACGGTAAATCAATGACTCTTATCTGTCATATAACCTGATACAAGGCCAGCACTATTAAAACGGCATTATAAAACTAATCACAGTGGATTTACTGAAGAATTTACTGTTGGTTCTCAGTTCTCAGAAAAGAAGAAATTTCACAATGTGAATACGGTTATGTCAATATTTACAAAAGCATGTTGCAAGTTGTTCAGACCGCGCACGAAAATGATTGTTTGAAGTGCGCGGTGAGTTTGGTTTTGTTCGGAGTTGTTTGTCAGTGAATACACACCTTCACATGTTTTTTAGAACATTCCTACAGATGGCTAACTCTAGCCATGAGTGTATGAAGCTTATTTATTTTTTATTAGTAATAAAGCAACAGTCTTCAAATAAAGAAAAGGTTTTTATAACGTGAATTGAGACTGTGTTGTAATTTTTCGAAATAGAAATTTCTAACTGAATTATTATAAACTACTTCTTTCTTTTCACAAATATGATGAAGTCTTTCTAGGTTAAAAATAATTTATATTATATCCATATTGAAAACGCGTACCTATAAATTACTTTCGAAACATTTATTTTAATAATATATTATTCTCAAGTGACGAAGCATTTACCAATTTTTATTAATGATTTCTGTATATAAACCTTACTTGTCTGCAAGTTGGGTCGCCTGCTTTTTTTAGACCTGTCTTCAAGAACGTCCTTTCTCGTTTTGTCCTGGTAACTTTACCTTCCACCAGTAAGGTCGCCTCCTACAGTAATTTCTTAGATATAGTTCGGTCCGGGATATTTCGTCTCGAGTTAGACCTGAAAACCCACAATAAATCAAAAGGTGTAAATTGCTAATATAGCTAATAAACAGTAACAGGGACGTACTTCCAAATTAAATTTTTGTAGTACAGAGAATTAGATACAAAAAATTGTAGTTAGTTTGTATTTCAGAAATATTCATTAAAATTTATCCGCTCATTAAAACTAGAACAGCATAAATTAGACTAGGACAAGAAACCATTTCTATTACTCTAAACAGAGGAGGAGATTCAACCCCACTTAGATGCAGGTTAGTACGAGACGAACTACTATACCGATTGACTGAATTCCGTCGGCATATCCTGCCAAGGACATAGTCATTTACGCAAGGAGAAGCTTTGAGATATACTGTGTGACATAGCTCAAAGACGGCTAACTCACACAAGAAAATGGTGTCGATGGGTGGTACTAAATTTCAACCCTACTTAATTACCTTAACTAGGAATAAAAACTCAATCTCAAGGCCATCAAACTAGACGAGCAAACCATTGATTGGAAAACAGTAAACCAAATACCAAAATTCCTCTGGGAAGGGACACTAGAACTAGTCTGAATACCACAAGGAACAATTTCTCGAAGGTACAAAGACTGGCGTGAATATGTGCAATTAGGGCAATTAAATCATGCCCAACTGTTACACCAGAAGTGTTCCCAACAACTAGAATTACCCTAGAAAAGTTACAAAACTTTTTATACAGTATTAGAGAGAGTGGCAGAGAAAACGCCTCCCAGAATAATCAAAGAAGGAATTACATAAAAATTTCAGCTTGGAGAAAAAATTTCTCCCAAAATTAAAATATAAAGGAATTGGGATCATCATACGGGAAATTAGCAGGAGAATAGGAATGTAAGGGTCTATAACTAGGGACAGACAAACCCTTCACAGGAGCTGAGCCCTTTTGTGGTATTAGCTACAGAACAATAGAGAAAGCACTGAAAAAGACAAGTAGATGGTTACTAGGACAACCTACTGAGGTCGAGGCAGTCAAAGACATACCTGAGAAACTATAACGAAAGAGAATCTTCTGAATGTAACATTCTGAGTAAGAGTAACATCTCTGGCAGCTGGCAGCTACAGCCATCCTATATTCGAACTTTCTAAGATGAGTGGGACCAATAGATCATCTGTTAACACTGGGACCCTAGTATCACAACAAGAAAGGGGGACATAATAGATACATCCCTTCGTCCAATGTAATCACACGATGAATTTATTCTCCTTGCAATTACTTCAGTTCAATATTACTAACAATCTCATACTACAAAGTTTTATCTTTTGCATTTAACTTGAGTGAAATATTTTCATGTCTAGCTCTTAATATTAACTGATAAACTATGATTTCAATTGGGTTGATTATTCAACAGTGTGTACTGTATGTGCCATAGTTTTAGCTATAATAATATTCCTCAATATTAAACGCTGCCAATGTATTTAAAACAAACGTCTCGTTGAATAAATATTCTTTTTCTTAATTTCCTGTAAAGTAATTAATTTTGCTATAAATGTTCAAATGGTTCAAATTTATGGTTTTTTTTGCTGATAACGCATTTTGTTTTCTCAAGAAGAATTTTTGGATAGGATTTATTTAGATTCTGACATTATTATTTCATATAAAAATTACTAGGTGATTATTATTTTTATGTTCATTTTGAAGCGTCCTAAACACTTACCATTACTAGTTATTTGGTATTATTAACCACCTAAAGTGGAATTACAACAGTTATGAATATCTTGGAACGAACTATAGAACATAACGTCGGTGATAAAGATATTAAAAGTTCATGTATTACCAAGATATTTTGCAAAATTGTTCAAATAGATCATTGACACATATTTAATAAATTAAAAGAAAATACTTTTATCTTTATTTGCTGATAAATTGTAGAGATAATGAAATTTATCTTTACGGAATTGTCGAATTTGACTCATATTTTATTATAAATTTTATGACGTTCCGTTATTGATCCGATAACGGCGACGACCACCTCTATTAAAAATTGAAAGTCACGTGATAGACACGGCGTGGATACGGAACATAGTGTAGTGCTGACGCTTCACGGCCGTATATAAAATCTTGCGACACAATCACTCAAAATTGTTTTCCTCAATAAAACAGGATTTCCACTTACAGCTGTATAATGTATAAATTATATTTTTATTCTGTGAGGGTCCTTACTCGAGGTTGACTCTCACTATGTGTTTTATACCTTTTTCGATCTTCGCTAAGGTGATCTACAGGAACTGGTTTGTTCCTTAATTGTGACGTTATTTATGTATAGTGTAAACCAAATGATATGTGGCGCAAAATCGAGGGATAAAAAAGTGCAAATTTTGTAAATTCTTTCGAAACAGATGTGATTGGTGTTCTAGTAGTATTAAACGTGACTCGTATAAACATTTTCTTTTGCTCTCATCACACAAAATGCGAATATTTGTTTAGTATGTGCTAGAAATAGGTTAATACCATATTTAACCAAAAATATAAATAAAATATTAAACGTTAGTTTGCTGTTTGCTTTCTACATAAATGTTTAATTGTTAAATAAAACTGAAAAACAAAACTTTTTCGTGACACACGAACTTCAATTACAAGGGTTTCTACTTGAGTTTTTCAAAATATTGTACATTAAAATCAATACACTTTTGCATGCGTTTGAACCACTTGTCGAAGCCTTTTTCCATTCCGATTGAGGTACCTCTAAAACATTGAACGCATCAACCACTTCTTCAGGTGTAGAAGAGCATTCACCTCTATCTATCTCTCGTTTCTCAATCTATTTTTGATCTGCGGGAATAAGAAATCATTGAGTGCCAAACAAGGACTGTATGCCGGATGACCCATAAATTCGATGTTTTAACTATTCAAAATTGTTTTTGTTTGAACTGATATGTGAGAGTTCGCATAGTCGTGGTGGAGAATTTTTTTCGAACACTTTTGGTAAACAAATGCTGGTGACTTGACCGTTCTACGAAACGTTGGAGAAAGAACAGGCGACCATTTTCTTCGAAGCGCTTCGTGCGCGAACAACTTTTGTTCGTATTGAAAGATCCATACAGTCGATTGTTGTTTAGTTCCGGGTGAACAAATCTTTTTGACACCCAAATGATATTGCAATATAAGATTATGCACAGCATCGATGTTGTCCGGCCGATTTTGGACGACCTTTAGGAAATTCATCCTGTAGCGAAGTGCGACCACGATTGAATTCGGAGAACCAGCAAAACACGGTAACTCGAGATGGTGCTTCATCACCAAAAGTTAATGCATGTTGATTGACGCACTGCTGTTCAATTTATGTCGAAAGTCATAGATCATCGCACGAAAATGCTCGTGATTTAGCTCCATTATTGTTACTAAAATGAATGTTTAAGTATCTCTAAATAAATCGTATGACAAAACGTTCTCAGTATCAAGCAGAAAACCAAAAAAATAATGGCAAAAAAGAAAATTAGACAGGAAAGAAACATTCTAAAGAAACAGAATGAGTTAAAAAATCAAGGAAATCGGCACCCAAATATACTAAGAAGATAGAACTAGAACAAAAATCAAAACTTCGCAGTCTCGGCGACAACGAGTTTTCGCTCCCTAAAGTTTTAAAATTATTATCGATGAATATGAATTATTACTGTCAAAAAGGCGAGGAAGTATGGTTGGCGATAAATTCTCGTGGTCGTTCTTCACCATACATTTGACCTCCTGAAATTCTGTAGCCGCCAAAATATTTGAAAAAGTGTGATTATAAATAAAAAGATAATTTTTTTGTTTTGGTCAGATATGGCAACTGCTCATTATGCAAAGAAAGTTGTGGGAACTTTTGCCGCGTTGAGTATTCCGTTCATTTAGGAGTCCTCAACTGATGCCAATTGAACGTTTTAAGCGAAATTTCAAACAAATCGTATGAAGGTTTGGGAGCAACCACATATGAAGAATTTAAAAAGAGTGAACTCCAGTAAAGGCCGGATTCAATATTTCCATTGTTTAATGCTACATTTTAAAACAAAAATTAAGAAAGCGAATCGACTGAGTGCTAATTGTGTCTAATTATAGTATAGTAACCATTGTTTCATAAAGTAAAATGCAAATAATTAATTTAAAACCATTTGTACGTCTTTTTTGTCCCCACATCCTTACAAAGCTCTGTGATAATCTTTGTTGTTGGTAAACGGTGCTACTCTGTTGTCGACTTGGTTGGAGACTCTGGAGAATCTTCATGTTCAAACCTGGGAAGGTATTCTCTGAAGGATCCTTGTCCCGAGAGCAATTGGACCAGGTAATAGTTCACCTCTGATTTCATTTATTTGAAAAACTTTCGTCTAGTTTTTGTTTTCGTTAACTTTACAAAATTCGTAATCTTACTAAGATACCTTACTTCAAGATCACATTGTATAGTTAGTTCCTCTTATTATTATTAAGGCGAATTTTTTAATATCATGTAAAATTCAAAATCCTCTTGTCCTTTAACCGCAAATAAACATCTGCGAATACTAAAACTGATCTAGAATACCAACACACGCGGATTCTATTTTCTTTATTTCTTGTTTATATTATATGCGACATACATAACAATTTGAAACATTAATAATTGTTAAAAAAAAACATAAAATATGGTTATTGCCACAACTATCATGTAGTATTTTATTTAAAAATTACAGGGGGTAGTATTACTATATACAGTATATAAAGTGATCACCAAAGAGAGAGATTCGTTGGTAAAAGTTTGATCGGATAAGGAGGGGGGTTTTGTTGGAAAAAGGCCCTGATATAGGAATAGCTCCTCCGCAGGGCTGGGGTTATGGTGGTTGCGTGGGGTTGTGTTTGCCTAATTATTTCTGAAAGGAGATTTTGGCTAGAAGAAAACGAAAATGCAGCTTGTAAGCAAAAAGGGCTCTTCACGGGATACAGATGACGTTAAATGAATTGAGTGGAAAGAAGTAGCAAAAAATTGCAGAAAGTGGAGAAGAATATTGAGAAAGTTTGAAGCAAAGGTTATAGAAGTACAGCTGAAATATATATATATAAATAAATAATTATCCATTTTTTCTAAATGCTGACAAAAATAAGGTATCACATGTTTCTAAAGTCCTGAAAAGCTGAGCTTCATTCTCAATTCCATTTAATTTTCCACATTGTTGAATATTGCTTGATCCTTAAAGGATAAAAAATCTCCTTATGTAGAGCGATGAATAATTGTAAACAGTTTCCAGTGCTTAATCAAATAATATCAATGTCAGGCACCTATTTCGATGACAAAATCAAGAAAATATTGATTTTGAGGCATTCTTTGACATAAAAATTTTCCAGATCTTGAAGAACGGTACAATGTATTATTGGAAATTTTGATTTTCCTTCAAATCTAATTTTGGTTCCTATAATGTTGGCTAATTTGTAACAATAGCGGACTAAAGATCTTCACGAAAAAGTTCAGCGTCGATCAACCAGACCATCCTTCGGACGTACAAGACATAGTTATACAGAAAGACTAAATATAATGGATTTACCGTCTTCGGTAAATGATATGATAATCACCTATTGCATTTTAAATTTCAATTATGCTTACTTAAGAAACATATTTAATGTTGACACTGATAATCTGCTTCGAGGACACAGAAGAAAATTGAAAAAAGAAATATTCACTTGTCGGACAAACATTTTTTGTGTAATCGTGTTTTTTCAACATGGAATCATCTACCTGGGGATATTGTAACGGCACCGTCTGTCAATATTTTTAAGAATAGACTGGACGCTTTTCTATTTTCTTATTTTTTTTCCTTGTAATTTTCAATTTTCTAACTATGTACTTTAATAACTTTGATTTATATAATATATACAGTATATTTCAGGCCTTATGGATCTTAGGGTCTCTGCCCGTACCTTATTGTAATAATAATAGTAATGATAATATTAATAATGGTCAGACCCATTGACGTAATGGAAAAAGATTTTTTCCAAACAAATGCGGTCGTATTTTTTAAATTAGATATTTAAACGTGTCAGCAAATCTGCATACAATTAACCAGTTAACACAGTGCCCATGACCTAATTTCATGTAGATGTTTGTTTTGTTACACTATAGAAAAAATGATGCATACTTTGTTTTTATTTATACGTATTCAAAAATTCAATCTATAATTCAATTACAATTATTGTAATTCACAAAATACAATATTAATTTCATTAATTTCTCACTTGTAAATGTTGTAAAATGTTTTCATTGGTAAATCGTTTTGATTTTATATCTCTCTCTAATTTAAATTATTATAAATTATATATCAATTGCTTTGTTATGATTGTGGCGTTATTTATATAGGACAGACATCTGAGTATTTAAAAAATCGATCAATAAGACAACCTTGAAATATCAAAAAATATAAAAATTACAAAATTCTTCAAATAATACAAGAAAAGAAAAATTTTTAGAAATCGTCTGCATACGCAGAAACGACAAAGTTATCGATGATAAAAAAGATCTAAACAATTCGAGTCGAATTATTAATTTATAAATAAATAGGAAACAATTTTTTCGACTTTCATGTTGTACGTAATCAATTAATAATATAATTATGTCAGTTGTCAATGTCAAGTTATATTATGATAAGATCGAAATAGGTAAAAATAAGTCTAATCAGTCTTGGTGGCTTACCATGTTTACAACAATTGAGAAAGATCTAAAGGTTCATCAAAACATATTTGACGTCTTTAGAATTTATTTTAACGGTTTATAATTGTTTCTTTTGAGTAGGTGGACAAAATTTGTAATAATTTCAATTGTAAATGCGGTACAAAAGTAAAAAACGAAAGATAATGGTGGAATTTTTCATTATTATTTCGATCTTTGGTCGGCAAGTTTTAGTGAGATTGTTAATTGACTCATTTCTTCAAAAAGAATCCTCCAAACTATGGTTTTGTCAATTTGGTTATAATTTAGATACATATCATGAAAAATATGAACATCCGCATTATAAGTCACTCATAAGAGTCGTTAATTTGTATTCGGCATACATAGCTTAGTTTTCCAAGTATCTAATTGTAACGAAAAGTTCATTATTGAGAAATTATTCATGACATTTAGAATTAATAATAGAAAAACATACAATTTTCCTGATATAAACAATTTTTTAAAATTTTATTTTAACAAACTGTGACTTTGGATGGAGGTTTGGGTAAAAATACTCAGGGCGTGTTGATCTACTATATCGGACTCGGAACATTTCCATACCGACTAATAAACCTTCTCTATCTCTGGCCGCTGTCTCCCCCGCACAATCACCGCTAGACAATAATTTCTAGGGAAAGAATGTTGCTATACAAATCTCCCGTCATAGCTTCCTCCCTCTTGAATTTGCTCTTTCCTTTTGTTCTCTATATAGCTCTCCAAATACAACTTCCCAGGTGAGACGAAGCATTCTGAAGCATAAGTATACGAGGTTTTGTTAGTTGTTGTATAGGTTGGGCACTCTGGAAAATCTTCGTGTTCAAACTTGGGAAGGTAATATCTGAAGGATTCTTATCCGGAGCAACTGGACCAGGTAGTAGTTTACCTCTTCGTGAGACCGCGATTTATGTAGATGAAATCAATTATTTGAAAAATAGATTTCGTAATCTTATCAAGATACGTTACTTCATGAACACATTGTATAGTTCTTCTTATTATTATTACGGTAGAATTGTTGAATATTATGTAAAACACAGAATATCTTGTCCTTTAACCGCAAATAAACATCTGCGAATACTAAAACTGATCTAGAATACAAACACACGCGGATTCTATTCTTTTTATTTCTTGTATATATTATATGCGACATACATAACAATTTGAAACATAGTTGATATAAAAAAATATAAAATTATGGTTATTGTCTCAAATGTCATGTAGCATAAAATATTGGACAAAAAAGTTATAACAACAGTTGAATTATTTATAAATATAGTTTGCAATGAGAATAATAGAATAAAATAAAACTTACATTAAATTAAAGTTAAATGGATGAAGCCCACTATATTACGAAAAATGTTCAATTGAAATATGATTCAAAATCAAAAGTGTAAAGCTTAATAGCTTAGTTCGCGGTAGTTCTGAATTATAAATATCCTGAAAACGTTTTAAGTACGCATGTGTTGTTCAGAAAAAGCTTTGAGCTTGCTTTCATCAACGAACAATTTTGGATCTGTGATCTACTTAACGTTTTTTAATTACCTAAGCATCGGATTAAAAATCCTTTTCTAGGTTCAAGGATAGATTAAACGTATTCAGAACAAGTTCAGAATTAGAAATTATCCTACATTAACATAGAATTTTTAATCCCGAATGTGCTTTATTAAAAATAACAATTTTAAACTGGGCATGAATCTGTTGACAGAACATTTACAGTATCTTTATCGCTAACAAAGCTTTTAAAGGGTTTTCCAATAAGGACTTTTTTTCAAAATAATATGAAAACCATTTGAGATATTTCAAAAACTTTATTATCGGGTTGAAGTGCATTCGAAACATTTATGAATGGAACTCGACTGCGCTCATATGGCCACCTCGGGCACGTTTGCTGCGGTTAATTTGTTGGACCCAATTTTCCATGACTTGCCAAACATTTCGGCCGAAACAGCTGCTATTTCGCATTCAATTCTGGCTTTGAGCTCTTTCAACGTCTTTGAAAGAAGTCAAGAGGCGTTAAATCCGACAAACGAGGCGGCCAATGGACTGGCCCATTTCTTGAGATAACACGCTCATCAAACTTGTTCTTCAATAAATCGATTGTAACGTGTGCTGTGTGGCTTGTGGCGCCGTCCTGTTGAAACCACATGCTGTCCAAGTCCATATATTCCAATAATTCGGGACAAAAATAACCGATAATCATGGTGCGTTAACGATCACCATTCACAGTAACGTGGCGACCACTATCATCGACGAAAAAATATGACGCCCTATGACGCCGCCGGCATTCAAACCGCACCAAACAATTATCTTTTGTGGAAGAAGTGGTTTTTCATTAATCACATGTGGATTTTTACCCGGCCAATACCGCATATTTTGTTTATTGGCCAATCCATTGAGCCAGAAATGAGCTTCGTCACTGAAGATGATTTTGTGATGAAATTGATCATCTTGGTCCATAGCCTAATCGGAGAACGTACGTCACTTTGAATGGTCCATCGACTTCAATTCTTGAGTGAGCCTGATCTTGTATGGGTGTAAAGTAAGATCCTAACGCAAAATTCGCCATAAAATGGTCTTGGCGATAACCAACTCTTGAGAACGCCGTGGAATTGACTGATTTGGATCATTTGCTACGGACATTTTAACGGCAGCTATATTTTCGACATTTCGATCAACCCGTAGTCTCACTGGCCCAGCAACATCACACAACGAATATGTAGACTAAGAATCTTTTCACTAAACTTGTTACTGCCTGTCTACTAGGTCGAGAATTACGACCGAAAATCGGAGTTAACGCTCTTATAGTAGTGGACACCGACTCCGAATTTTTGTAGTAAATTTTTAAGAATTGCAGACGTTGTTCGTTCGTGTACTTCACCATGATGAAAAGGTTATGTCTAATGTTTAAACTGACAGTAACAGTTCGATGTTAAGTGAAAAGGTGCGTTCACAAATTAAATTCAAAATTGTCAGGTCCCTATTGGAAACAACCGAATATCTATTTTTTGAGTTAGAATAACAGTTAATTCAGGTTCGTGGATCTCTAGGTTCGGTTTTATAAAACATTGATTATAATAAAAGATTATTGAAGTTTTCGTTCCGATGTAATTTTGTTCAGTATTTTACTTTATTTTTGAAATTTTTCTTTATTCCCTCTTGATCGCATTAATTCCTATTAAGTTAATCAGTTTAATGCAATAATTTATGGTTTGAAAATTATTTTCCCCGTGGACTCGATGTTTTAATACTGTTTAATGTAAGTTGATTTAAAATTTTTATATCGAATTTTCTTATAATTTGTAGAATACTTTCCAATGTATAA
This sequence comes from Diorhabda carinulata, assembly GCF_026250575.1. Lineage (NCBI taxonomy): Eukaryota > Metazoa > Arthropoda > Insecta > Coleoptera > Chrysomelidae > Diorhabda > Diorhabda carinulata. Next base: position 19,952,217 of record NC_079472.1, read on the forward strand.
ATAGCGTTATCAACCGGATATTAAAAAACTATCAGATACATGAATTGTTGTCCAATTATCAGATAATTAATTATTGACTCTAATCAATCAATTATTGCCGAATTTATGAATATTTTCTTTATAAATTTTGGAATTGAATATTTATAGCTATGGTTTTACTTTTTAATAAAAATTCATATAAAATGCATGTAGAAATTGTAAACTTTTAGAAAAAATGTAAAATAGATGTAGATATTACTGACCTTGCAATAATAATTATAGGATTCTCTTGAACTTCAAATACCACTCTGGAAATCGAACATTGCACAAATGATGTGATAACCTTGTCCATTTCACTAAACAAAACCAGAAAATTCTCTTTGACTGAGTATTATGTTATCTAGCTCTAAACCTTCCGATGTTGATGTTAATAAAGACGGCACTGGTCAAATGAACGGAATGTATATTTGATTGCACTACAATTACATAGGTGAGATTAAAAGTAGGTATCTGGTTTAAAGTAGGTCACTGAGCAGCATTTAAAAACCAACTGATTGTTGCTTAATTATTTATAAAAAATATTTTGCAATACTTTGGCATTGTTTTTAATGAAACGGTTTGTTTATAAGCTTGTTGTGATTGTCACATAGTCGAAGTCGTCTAAATGAAAATATTTCTAATTGAAATTCTTTCTCGATAACTTCATCCTTGAAAACTTGTCACTCGGGATCAGTTCTACATTCTTTGTTTCGGTATGAACTAACATTTTTTTAAAATATTCTGATAATATAGATACTTCACGGAAAATCGCATTTACAGAAAAAAATAAGGGAAATCAACATTTTGGACTAGTTCTTTTCCTCCTGATTAAAATATACAGTGTGATTCGTTGATATTTAAAATCTTTTATTTGTCGATTTCAACAAATTTTTTCAATTTCATATAATGACACATCTTTTTTATTTCCATATTTATTAAGAGTTCCACGAAATTTAAAAATTTTAAGTTTTAAAATGAAAAAAAAAAAATCAAATCATTATATTTGGAACGCATTGATAGATAAAAAACGAAATTTTTGTCGTGATTCAATTATTCAATGAATTTGTGTTGAATTTGTTTCTTGTAATGTACCGGTTAGTTTAGGCCGAATGGCATGCTACAAATTTCTGGAACCGTTGATGATATTTATAATGAACACACTGTTTACACTACCACCACTTCAACACTCACATTTACACCGTTTGACGCGAGTTTCGATAACCAAGTTATCGTTTTCAGAGACTAAAGGTTACCTAAAACCTATTAACTTTACTTACTTATTTTTTACTAAAATTTCCTACCAATTAACCCTCTCCCGCAAAAAATAATTCCAGTGAGAAAACATCCTTGGCGGGAATTTTCAAATTTATTCCTCATTCACTAAATTCTAGAGTGGATTTTAAGGGAAAGGCACTTTATCCTGGCGAAATAAATACATTCGAACTGAAGCAAAAGCCCGCATTTACAAGACCGCAATCAGACCTATATTATCCTATGCAGCAGAGACCCGACCTGAGACCTCTAAAACGAAACGGATATTGGAGACTACAGAAATGAAAATAGTTCGAAGAATAGCGGGAAGAACACTACTGGATAGAGAAAGGAGTGAAAACATAAGACGAACATGAGGGATAGATAATATCAATGACTGGGTACTGGATAGAAAGATAAAATGGAATGAGCACATTGACCGCATGACGGAAGAACGAATTGTGAAAATATCAAGGGACAAATCACCAGCAGGACAAAGAAGCATTGGAAGACCTAGGAAAAGATGGAGTGACAACCTCCCTGGTGACTGAGCAGAGGCAATGACGTGAAGAAAAACAGGCAATGATGCCTATACACAGCAGGAAGAAGAAGAAGAAGCACTTTATCCCTATTTAAACTGTCTTCACTTTCAATTATATCAATGCAATGCAAGCTATGTGTCCTTTACATCGGACATTAACGGACCCTTTAGTCTGACCGACGTACTGCGACTCTTTTCCAAATTTGATATTTTATCTTTAGGATTACACAGCAGATTTTTTAATATGTAGTGAGTTTATACACCAATATAAAGCTCGCTCTGTTGCAAATCCCAAATAAGATCTAAAGGCAAATTTTTCTTGTTTTTCATTTCGATTTTGAGAAAAAGAACCTCTTTTTCTTGTATCTGCAAATTCTAAGAGGAAACAAAATAAAACGATGTACCAGGAAAAGGAAATACGCCATCGTATATTGGATACAATGGAAATAATCAGTCTGGATGTAATTTCACGTAGCGGTGTTTTTACTAAATACATTGTACAATTTAATAAAGTTAAAACTATTGAAAAAATAATGAAATGTGTGGAACATTGATCAAAAAAATAAATGAACCTAGTAATACTATGATTTACTGCATACATCAAATTTATGGTATTATATGTACCACTATAAACGAGCACCCTGTAACAAGCATAATAGGACATTTCTCAAAACATTCCGAAATTAGGTAGTAACAAATTATTACAAAATTTGTCAATCAATTTATATTTTTTTTTCATGTCCCTAGAATAAACTTATTTGAATTATTTAAAAATTTAAAAGTGCGGGATGATGATTAACAATTTACGAATCTTAACAAATTTATTTTCCATAGAGTATTTGTTTATTACTAAAATGCTTTTATAATTTGTTTCAAGATTTCTTTATATTTTGTCAGTTAACAGGTGTGCCAAAATCACAAATCAAATTTTCTACTAACCTCGTGCTTGTTTCAACGGCATCAGCTCTCGTTATTTGCCATATTCCTAAGAACTGAATAGACAGAATATATAATATCACTTGTATCTTCAGAAGAGAGCCAAACAAAAATTTCTATGGTAATTATTAGATTTTTATGTCTATTTTGACTAAAATCATATATAATTTATAATAAAATATTTTTCATATTATTTGTGTTTTGTCTTTAATAATCTGCTGTTTATACGTGTATTTCCTTTCATTTACTAGCAAAGAAAAATATTGCATATTAAAAATGAATTTGGATTGTTTCTTATTATGATATTGAACTATTAATTAGAAAATGGCATTAATTCTAAATGTTAATTTGCACGCCAATGATCGTATTTAAAGAAAAAAGCAACCAGCAAAGACCCTCTATTATATATTAAAAAATACACAAAGAAGCCCCCTAAATGCTATAAAACCGGTAAGTCAGACAAAGTATTCCTCGTTATCCTTATGGTATTGACGTGGGGTTCGGAGGACAATACTTGCATGGGGTGTTGTTGTGCCCTATTGATGCAACAAAACGGCCTTACGGGATAAATCAGTTGATTTCGTGAGTCATAAGAAACGGGCGCATATAAAATTATAGCATGTAATTCGCGCCTTTTTTCACAATTTCGGTTCACAACTTCAGTAATGTAGACGAAATGTTTTGTTGTTTATGAAGTTAAGTTTTAGTTTCTACGGCTTCTTTCAGAACAGGTAAGTTCATATTTTTCAGTCGATTTCTAAATAATATAGCAGCATGTGTAGATAAACGAAATTAACGTTCAGATTTATGATTAATTATAGTGGGAACTCCAAGCAACTAACAAAAAACCCAATTCGAATATGAAATTTGTGAATCCTGATAATTACTAAGTTGGTTTCTTCTTCACAATAGTTAAATGTGATTTTTTATTGTATGAACTGTGGTTTTCAAACGTGTTTTTTTTGGTAGAGGAAAAAACGTTAAAAAAAGATGAAATATTCTCCATAGAAAAATAGATTTAGAAAGAATGTATAGCAGTTTCAATGTTTCCAAAGATAGAAAGTCGAGAATTGAGTATGTTGCCTTATCACACATTCCACCTGATGGGAAAAGGAAAAAACAATTGAAACTAAGATAGTTTATTTTTCATTTTTGACATTTAAAAACTCCAAACAGCATATTAGAAGAATTTACATGAAATATAATGTCTTCTAGATATATATTAACAAATAGAACACTCAGGAAGTCCCTACGTCCCCATAGAGATAAAAGAATAGTCGGGAATTGAATATGTTGCCTTCAACTAATAGAAAAAAAGAAAATAATCGAAATTAAGATTCCAACTAGAATGTAGAAAGAAGAAGAGTTGAGAATTGAGTATGTGGCCTCATTAAACCTTCTAGATAATGCAAAAAAGGAAGCAATTGGATCTAACATAGAGTTTTTTACATTTTAGGAATGTAGAAAATTCAAACAGCAAGTTACGAGAAGATACACGAAACAAAATGTAATAAAAATACTTCCAGATAAATATGTTGAAAAAAGAAAATTTAGAATACAGAGTAGCTTAAACATCCTCATGGAGAGAAGCGTAATCTAGGATTGAATATGCTGCTTTTTCCATCATTCCAGATACTGCAAGGAGGGAAAGCAATTGAAACTGAGATTTCAAATACAATTTTCAAATGTTGAAACTCCCAAACAGTATGTTCGAAGAATATACATGAGACAAAATGAAATAAAATTACTTCCAGATATAAGTAATTGAGAATTGAGTATGTAGCCTTATAAAACATTCTAACTAATGCAAATAGTGAACACCAGTGAAGCTCGAATTCCCAATGGTTTATTCCATTCATTAAAATTCAACGTCCCCATAGAGATTGAAGTTGAGTCGAGAATTGAGTATGATACCTTTTCAAACATTTTAACTAATGGAAACCAGATATTTCAGGTATTTCCTTGCAGTATTGAATCTAGAAACTCCGAACAAAATGAGATAAAAACCCATACTGAGAATGAAACGTGTTTTATTTTTGAATAATTATTATGTTGTCCAAAGCTAGTAATAAAATCATCATTATCGTTGAAGCTATGGCTTACAATGTTATCGTTTTTATTTATTTTCGTTTTTTTATATGTATGTATTGTATTGAAAGAGTATTGAAATTCAATTCCAATACTTTTTTTTCTAATTCAATTTACTCTCAATTTCTTTTTATATTTCTACATATCTTTAGTTTATTTCCTTGTCGTTTCATTTTTAATCTTATCCTTCCCATATCTTGGATATACAATGAAAATTCGAAGCTAGTCAATAAATAAGACTAATAAGTTCAACTACTTCTATAGACAGGTGTAAAAGCAGTAAACATGTCTAAAAAACGATAATTTTATGACATAATTTAGTAGCATGAAGGTCACGACACATTATTTCCTAACATAAATTACTTTGATGGCTCTAAAGAGTAAATTTCTAATTAAGTACGTCATTATATTGCAAGTGTTTAATTGAAGGAGGGTAAACAAACAAAACTATGCCATACGCTTAGTTTGCTAAATTATACTGACACTCTTATTATTAGAATGAAATCTAAAATGAGAAATTTTGGATGAAAACTTGAAATTAAACAATTGAAAAAAAGAAAACATTGAAGGGAAAGGGCCACAAAAAATGAGATAAGGTAGCATTTATTTCACAATTAAATGCTTTGAATAATAATAAGCATCTAAAAGTAATAAATAATGCAATGTTTTATGTTTACATTATATAACATCACTTATTAAGTCGTGTGACTGACAAACAGATAGCGCTGCCATTGCCAAATCCATATGACATTTGTGAAGTACCAACTGTACAAGCTCAGCAATTGACTCAAAAGTGTTATCCGGACTCTGCTCCATTGAAAAGAACCATTTGTTATTGGTTTGCAGAATTTAATCGTGGTCGTACAGACACCGATTATGATAATCGTTCTGGTCGTCTAATTGAGGTAGTATCACTTCACTCCGGAATCAAAGCGTACATCATCTGAGTGTACTGACTCTTGCTACTACGGCGAATGCTCCTCGGAACTGTCTTACATTATTTGCCCTAAAGCAGACAGGCAGACGTGGCTGTGGAACCAGCTACCAAGGAGGAGAGAAGACGCCTGAGAATATGGTGTGGTCCATACTCTCATCAGAGACTTCCCGGGCGAGAGTGGGCGAGAAGAGAAAAAAAGAAAATTGGGAGAGCGAGTTCGACGTATCATGCAACACCAAGCCCGGACTATACATAAAAGTACAATAGTTGCAGAGGTACAATTACTACATAAACGCAACTCACAGAACCAAATATAGAACAAACAAAATCACTTCCAAAAATCTTTCTTTATGTTCCATATTCTATGAAATGCGTCGTCTACTTTCATTTGGGTTATTGTGTTCTCTGAGCTTTCTGAGCAAATGATTTTTTTTATAGTTTTGTTAATGCCATTTAGAACGAAAAATGATCAGACAACTCTAGAAATATGTTCTCTTTCATTTCATTCACAAATTGGAACTTTAGATCTCAAGAACGATGTGATTATTTTCTAAAATTGTTCTGTAATTTTCCGTTTCCGATATATTTGAACACCACCTACATGTTTATCGTTGAATGTATCTGTATAAGCTAAAGCTAACGGCAGTTTGGATGTTGATTATCTTGAAAACGTAGAGATGTTTCCTTTTTTAACATATATCACCAGTGTTGTTACAAGCTGCTCTGCCTATTCGTGTAGTCTTCTCACGTTAACCGTAAATGAATCAAGCTGATTTTAAGAAAATAATGGAAATTAGGCATATTTGGGACGTTTTAATTCATAATAAATAAATTTTAAAACTATATATCATCGACTTGACGTTTTCTGATTGTCTTGTTAACAATAAGGTGGGAATAGAATGAAGAAAAGATCCGATTACACGCAGCCCTCAATTAAAAGAATAAAAAACGGAATCCGCTCCACATACAACGTGAACTGATACCGCAAAATTCGATATCCCGTAGTAACTTAATATTGAAAAAAACACCTAATACGAAGAAAACAATGAAAAATTGAAGGAAGGAAATATAGAACAAGCTTCCCTTCATTAAGTGCGGGCTACTTGCGGGAATCTTATCAAAATTAACTACCGGGTTTTAAGTTTTCTATAGCCGGTTTTGTAAGTAAATCTCTATTTTGTCCTTATGAACAAACTGTGACTTGCCATTCATACATAAGTAACGTTAGAACATTGCTTAGTACCAGTGAATATGTGGGTGGCTGTGAAAAAAGGTAAATTTTGAATTTGGAATATTAAGTGAATGACAAACTTATTATATGTTACCATATTGTAGTTTTCGAAATGTTGAATCAATGAATTATTTTCTTCTTATTTATATATTTCCTTGGTTTCTAATTGAGCCAAAAAGAGTCAGTTGCAGGATAATCATACGTAAAGAGTATTTTAAGTTGATGGCGTCATGAAATTTTACGGGACCTAATCCGTAACAAAGTTTTTCAGATCCCATAACACCTCTAAAACCATTTTTATGAATAAGAGAGTATTAAAACAATGAAGCATTCTTCAATTCATTTCAAAAGAATCATTTTTTCTTGAAACATCTCCCTTTATCTGTACCTATACCAGTTTCATCGTGTTTAGCTCGCAATGATATAGTGGCGATTCAACCACCGTCATTCCACAATTTCCTGAAATTTCATCAATTCATTATATTTTATTTCTCACTAAGAAAGGAACAACAAAGAATTCTGATCTTTTCTCAGAGAATCTGGATGAAATATTAATTGAATTTAGCCAATTCTATAAATTTTTTTCTAACCCCTTTTTTGTGGGTAATTTTCCTAAAAGTAATAACCTGCATTATCCATTACTATTATACAGTTCTGAGTAAAGAGATTTATTATTTGTTCTAACCATTCTTCAAAGACATCAACATAGTGACTAGTACAAGCAGATTTAAAAGTCAATAAACTGATGATGTGTACATACTTTTCAATTTGCGCTTTTTTCTGATTGTCAATAACTATTATTTTATTGAATCCGTCACGAATAACCATGAACAAATTATACTTAACCTTCTTTAACTTGGGTGGTAATTGTGTTATAATTTGAATTCACACACAACGATTTGTAGTTTCAACTACCATATGTTTTGCAAAACAATGGTAATTTTACAAAAAATTTTTACAGTGTAGAATTCACAATAGACTGGACTAATAAGTTGAAACTAAATTGTTGAGAATACACAAATTGGACCTCATCACTGAATGGAAAAACCTATAATCGTATTTCAGTAATTTTTTATGAAGAGGTTCTTGGAATTAGGATCTAACAAAATTTGTAGCTTTTTTTGGTAAAGAAGTACTTATAGAAAAAAACTTATGAGGCACAGTGCTCTTGACCTGTCTAAGCATTTTTTTATTCTCCTGTATAGTCTATGGTTGTAAGAGACCAAGAAAATACGGAACATTCAGGTATATTTATGAAAATTTTAGTACATATTTAGATTATTATGTAATAAGATTTAAAATGATGATTTTGCGTGGGACATTAGGTTTTATTAATCTCCTGTATTAAAATAAGCTATTAGTAGAAAATAACTTTTTCTAATACTTAATATTTTTAAGAAAACAATATTTATACTTAAATTTTTACTTTACATTTTTTGTATTAAAAAATTTCATTTTTTTTAAAGCTTCAACTGAAATGAATTGCTTTTCCTATTCTCTGATGAAAGATATATTTTACAGGTGCTCTACGGTTCTCATCTTGGTTTTGAGTACTGTTTTCTTATGGTGTCAAGATTATATTGAATTCTAGCACCATTCGAAATCAGTTCTTAATCCAGCATGTCGTCGTAAAGTAGTCTCAACGAACACTTGTACGGCACCCAGCTAATATATACAAGTGTAATAAATAAACATATAAATCAAATACAATTTGAAATAATATTTTGAATCTTTAAAATAAAATTCATTGAGTACCAAACAATATGCAAATGTAGGTGATAAAGATTCAGTACGAGTTTTTGAAGACAAATCCATTCAACAGCGGGATTATATACCAGATGGTATTGAAAATACTCAAAAATTTGAAAGTAATTCCATGTTTGGTAGTATAGTGTAGCCTTCGTGGTATTAGGACTGTCCTTTGCGAAAATGGACAGTATCTACAAAAAATACCGAGAAACGGTAATTGGAAATCAGTTATGTACAGGGTGGCGCAATAGAACGTGCATTTATTAAGTATACACAAAAAAAATAAATACATAAGGTATTGTTGAAATAAAAGATATGATGATCAGGTAATTAAATGAAGTTTATTTTTTAAAAATAAGATTATCTAAATGACGGCCCTCTCGTAGACGGCACTCCTCTAAACGCGAACTCAGATTTGTGAAAACTATTGTCAATAAATCTGGGGTGATTACTGCCATTTCCTGGTAGATACTTTCCTTCAGCTGACTGATGCCCTCTGATTATTCATGTAGACTTTATGTATGAGATGTCCACACAGAAAAAATTCAAGAGACGTGAAGTCAGGGCTACGTGGGGGCCAAGGTATATCACCTCTTTTATAAATTAGTCTGTCATCTGTCTCACAACCGCTATAGAGTCATTTGATGTGTGACAGGTCGCTCCCTCTTGTTGAAACCAAGTTCTCGTGTTCGTTATTTTTGATCTCGCAATTTCTCGAATCAAATATCCCTCTAACACATCAAATAGTGGTCGGTGTTAACGATAATGCTTCGTCCTCATGAATCTTCAAAGAAGAAAGGGCCAATAATTCCTTTACTTGAGATTACTGCCCATACCTTTGCTCTTGGACTATGCAGAGGTTTCTGATGTTACATTTTTGGATTTTTTTCGGTCCGATAACGACAATTTTGTCGGTTTCCGAACCCTTTTAAATGAAAAAGAGCATTATCTGAAAAAAGGAGGTTGTCAAAAGTGGAAACTTGACCAAACATTTCTTCATCAAATACCAACCTTGCTCCAAAGTTGGTATCTTTTAATTCCTGTGTTAACTGGAGCTTATAAAGATGCAGCTCGAATATTGTCATTTTGGACTTGTTAACGCTTTAAAATTAAAGTTATTGTCAGTGCCTAATATTTCTCAGTACAGCATTATCAACATTTCATTTAATGTAGATGGACTGCCCATTTATAGAAATGGTCAGAAACATGATCTCTGGCCCATTTTAGCACTTGTAAAAAATTTTAAGAGTGAGCCGTTTGTTGTTGGTTCTTTTTTAGGAAGTGGCAAACCAAATTTATTGTCAGCGTTTTTAGAAGATTTTTTAATTGAGTTATCGAACTTACTTACCACGGGCATTGAAATTAATAATAATATCCATGAAGTAAAAGTTCACAGCTTTGTTTGCGATGCTCCTGCGCGCGCATATCTGAAATGTGTGAAGACCCATTCAGGGTATAGTTCCTGTGAAAGGTGCGACAACTCTGGAGAACACCTGGGACGTGTCATTTTCAAAAATTTACCTTTTAACAAGAGAGACAACGAATCTTTTCGGACTAAAATTGATGTATCTCATCATCATGGAGAATCCCCTCTAATAGCTCTTCCTATAGATTTGATCTATGTCTTTTCTTTAGACTATATGCACCTAGTTTGTCTAGGTGTAATGAAAAAACTTTTGCGTATTTGGACAGGACGCGCAAGCCGAGCCAAAATGAGCTCTACTGCATTTCAAAATGTATCTGAAAAAATTGTTTTTCTCAGTAAATGTATTCCAGTAGAATTCAATCGGAAAGGGCGCAGTTTGTCTCAGTTGGCAGATTGGAAAGCAACGGAATTTCGAACATTTTTACTGTATATTGGGCCAGTTGCTTTGTATGGGAATGTCGATTTGGCAATATATGAGCATTTTTTGCTATTTCATTGTTCAATTATGATACTTATTTCTAAACGCCATATTGAAAAATTCGGAGTTCCATTTGCGCGCCAACTTTTGCATTTATTCGTAACGCACAGTGAAAAGATCTACGGATTAGAGTTCTTAGTTTACAATGTACATTCCTTATTACATTTGGCAGATGACGTTGAAAATTTCGGGCCACTAGACAATTCGTCAGCATTTCCATTTGAAAATTATCTCCACCATTTAAAATCGTTAGTTCAGTCTCCGAATAAACCGTTACAACAGATTAATAGACGCTTAAAAGAAATTGAAATGACAGTGTACGAAAAACATGACTCTACTTCACCTGATGATGAACACTTCTGTAAATGTGAATTGTCCCATTTCTTAGGACCAACGCCAAATTTCTCTTGCAAGCAGTATAAAAAGCTTCATTATAAAGATTTTATTTTTTCTATTGCATCATATTCAGAAGCAAATTGTTTTTGTCTTACCTTAGAAGGACTGGTTTTCAAAATAGAAAATGTAGTGGATAATAATGGAGCAGTTTTTATATTAGGTAGGAGGTTTCAGGATTACCGTTCATTTTACAAATACCCTGTCGACTCAAAAGAATTTATCCAAAATTTATCAGAGTATATCGAGTTATTGCACTGCCACAAAGTTTTTTCGAAATGTATTGTTTTTCCTTTCAAGCAGGAATGGTTGTCATTTCCATTATTGCATCATTAGTAATTCCTTATTTCAACTTTTATGTTCTATAAGTGTAATAGTATGTAGTTTTTTAAGATTTTGTAATAAACTGGTATTAATTTGAACGCATTTTTTTATATTTTTGATCCTACTTATACGTCATTTGTCAAAAGTAAGTACGTCATTTTGACGTCTCACCAGCCGGACTAGGTACGTCATTAGTTGACGTCTGTAGGATGTGACATTAACCCGTCATAATCACGTCATTTTAGACGTCCCCATTGGTCGCCAATGGCCTATAATTGACGTCATAGTAACGACACTGTGCTGCTTGGGATTTATCTTTTGCTTTTTTTTTACCACTCTATCGTCTGTCATTCGACTTATACGTCGATTCCTTTGTTTCTTACGCTGTGATATTTTCGCTTCTTTTTCAATCTAGTGTTTTTCCAAAAATCCGCGTGAGAATTTTCATATATGTAATCTTCAAGAATTGTTTCGGTTTTGATGTTCTTGGTCATTTTAGAACTGATGGTTGCTTTGTTACTAGTGTCTTTGATCCTTGTCTTGTCTTAGGTGTTTATTTCGTTATATTACATTCGGGAAACATCCTGTAACCTCATATGCATACGAGGACTTATTTTTCAACATAATCACTGAAGAGATTGAGACATTTGTCATATCTGTGCACAAGCTTTTCAATACAGTCTTCAAAGAAAGCTGCTGCCAATGTAGCATAACCGTTCAGTACAAAAACAGAACTTGAAACTCCTGGAAATTCCGAAGACAAAGCAGTAATGGTGAATCTGCGGTTTTCCTTAACCATTCTGTTAACTCCTTGAACCAGGTCATTCGAAACGACAGATTTGCGTCCTTGGCCCCCTTCATCATGTACATCATTACGGCCATCTTTAAAATTTCGACACAATTCACGCACAACACCATCACTCATGAAATTTTCCCCATATACACGTCTTATTCTCCGATGGATCTTTGCAGAACTACGGCCTTCAGCCTGTAGAAAACGAATCACTTCGCAATTCACACTTGGCGGAAGGATGAATAATGGCGGACATGTTTGTGTGACTGTAACACAATGCCGACTGCCGTCTCAATGGCGAAGTGTGTAGTGCGAAAGCTTCGCAGTCACTTACAGCACTTGCCTGCTTTCTTCTGCCCGCGTAGCGTCTGCACGGAGCGATCGGAGGTTGAAAAAAAACGGCCCTCGCAGTTATAAGATAAACTCAATATAATAAGTAGTAATCGGATATCGGATAAATAAGAGAGAGAAATAAATTTTAAAGTAGAAAGAATAGTCTTCGACTCGGTTGGTGTACGACAGGAAAGAAACCAAAAAAAAATTTCAAGTATAAACAAAAATTTCCGCAAAATCTTTGATCTGTTAGTAAACAAAATTAAAAACTCGGAAGATTACGTTATAATTAAAACGCAATAACAAAATTAAAAATAATTTATTAGATTGAATACATTCAATAACATGTTTCATTGATTTAGCATAATCGTAATTAACAAAAAATATTTTGTGTGCCAAATATCCTTGAAAGGTAATTAGGCACACTTTTCATAAACATATAATCTAATGGTCAATATATACAGCTGAAAACTATATACAGATATAACAAAAAAACGTAAGTTTACTAAATATAGTATACAACTACTTATCGATCGTATTTTCCCGTTTCCTCTAATAAAATGGAGATATTACTGAAAATTAGGTAACCAGATATTTTTTTATGTTCATAAGATTGGGAAAAACTGTTGAAGCAAATTAATCCCCAATCTAATGATAGTGGAAGTGACCCAAACAAACATTGCACAACAATAGACGATTGATATACACATTGTGTACGTTGAACAGCCGCAGAACATCAAAGTATGTGTTGCCAAATAAAAGGTATGCTGCGTTGCCAATGTAGACTCTTATACGGCATAGTTTTACATTTTAGAAAAAAGCAAAAACTGTATGAAGAAACGAAATACAAAAGCACTGGACTCGTATGGAACAGCACTCTAACTCAAGGAAATACAGAAGAAATGGGAAACAGCAATAAGAAACAATAAATAACTGTAGCATTGGATTATAGAAGGTGTGTTTACGCCACAAGAACTGATAAAACTGCATAATGAAAACGTAATGCTCAATAATAACATAACATTGAATGGTTTCATGTCCAAGGAATGCCAGAACTCATGAGACTTTGTGAGCAATATTTATATGGTCTATTTCCAACCTAACTTTTATGTTCAAAATTTATCTGTCATAAAAGTGTTCAATTTCCAAATATAATAATTGAATTGATTTGTTTTTAAACGGGCGTACGTCCATTTTTTTTCGATTTTCAGGTTTTGGTGGTTTTGTAGTCTAAAACATCAGAATAAATCGATTTTTGTTTAAAGGGCGATTTTATCATGAGTGGAAATGGGTCAAATCAGCATTTTATTCTTTTTTTTTTAATGAATACCTAATAATATCAGTACCAAGCCAATACATTGAGCTTCGTCTGTTCAGTGATAACTGCTCAGGCCAAAACAAAAACCAAGCGATGTTAAGGGTTTGCTTATACCTGACAGAAAGTTTCCAGAAGGTTCGCAGCCACAGTTTCCTCCGGTGTGACAGGGATTTCGAAATAATATCCAAGGCTTTGAAGAAACATGACCGCATTTTTGATGTTCATGAAATAACTGACATAATTTTGCTAAACTCATCACGGTTTAATAAGTTCACAGTTCATAAGGTTACATTACCTGAGATAGTTTTAGATTATAAGAAATGGCAAAATATATTTTACAAAAAATCATATCACAAGTAGCAAAAGGAAAAACACAGATAAGAAGGATAAAATGTACTTTCAAATTAGTACTCTCTTTATGTTCGTTTATGAATCTAAGTTGAATAAATAATATTATTCAACACAACTTTTTACTGGCTAAGACAAAAGTAGATACTCTTTCCCCATCTTCGGTTAAGCTTACCAAGGTCGGTGCCAATAAAAACTGCAAAGATGGAAGATATTAAAAAACTGAGAGCTTACATTTCAGATGAGCATCGGGGATTTTTCGAAGAAACTTGTGACTGGCCATCTGATGACTGATCTCAAGAGATTACCAGCGATTTCGAGGTTGAAGAAACCAACGAAGACCCATAAATCAGAAATATGGACTCAAATCTACATATTCGATTTTTTTTTCTCTTTTAATCTCATTTAAGTAATTCTACTATGTTTTTAGTAAATTGTCTTAAAATAAAAATAACAGTTTCTGCTTGAAATTTAATGGAGTTAATTGCACTCGAATAATTCTAATAATCTTTAGAGATGCAGGTAGCATCTTCATCAATCGAAATAATTTGCGAGTAGTTGATAAATTACAGGGGAAATTTTCCTAACCTAACCTATTACATTTTTTTTTTTCAAAATTCCAAACAAAACATTAATAAAAAGCTATTAGTTACAGGGTTTTCTAAGCGGCATTTTCAATCCTGCTGGAATTTAAAATACAACCAAAAGATACCTTGTGAGCGATAGGTGTTTTTTACATACTTCTTTATGTCATCTGATGCAATTTAAAATCACTGCAAATTATTATAGCAACCGGAAGTTTATAAAAAAATAATTTTTAGTATCATTTATGATTCCCCTTTAATATCATTTTACTTCACTCTTTGTATGCATCATAGTTTTTTTTTCTAATTAAATTTGTTTTTTAAATATCAAAATGGGTAACTACTAAATCCCGAGAATTGATAATTAATCATTGAATAAATAGTAGTAGTAAACAGTGTTTATATAATTCTTAACTAATACATATTTTTATCTTAATCACGTCAATAAAATTCTGTTCTCGGAAATCTTCAGGACCAGCTACGATTCTAATGATTTTTATTATTTTTGATATTTTTTTTATTTAAAATAAAAAAAACTTTGCGATGAAGGATAACAATTTATATAATTTATCTTTTATATTAATGCAGAAAAAAATACTTTCAAAAATAATTATAAATTATACAGGTTGTTTCAAAAAAAGGTGATACCGCCTCTAGGATAGATACAAAACTGAAAAATATTTGGAGTTTGCTCAGTAAAACATTTTCGTAACGCCATCCGTATTCAAGATAAAGGGCGACACAATTTTTACGATTTTGCCGCAACTATTGGCAGCATTGACAACAACAAATATTGGGAATGACAGCTTCCGTTTCTTGTAACGTTTCACAAAAATTAAGTTTAATCAGTATAGGATTTTGTTTTTCAAACTAAAATAAGTTTGGGCACTAAGCTGCTGGAGGCCTTAGTATGAAACAAACAACAGTTAGAATCCCAGAACCGCAATACATGATCATCAAATTGTTGTTTGTTTCATATTAAGGCCTCCAATAGCTCAGTGCCCATATTTATTTAACTTTGAAAATCAAGATGTTATACTAATTAGACTTGATTTTTATGAAACGTTACAAGAAACGAAAGCCCTCAGTTAAAATTTTTTCAAACGTATCCGTGTTATCGATGGAGTTTCACACAAAATATTTTCAATTCACATAATTCTTACTTATTCACTCGATGTATCAGCTTCCAAACATATTCGTATAAAATTTCAATTTCATGTTTCCAGTAGTTGCGGCAAAATCGTAAAAAATGTTTATACGAAAATTTTTTTCTGAGCAAACCTCAAATATTTTCTATCTATCCTAGAAACGGGATCACCTTTTTTTTAAACATCCTGCGTATTAACATGAAAAGAGATGGATGACTAGGATCCGAATAACCCAATTGAAGTTATTATATAGATAGAAGATGGTGTTGTAGAGTCCTCTTGAAGATTAGAGAAGTTTTGACTCTTATCAAAGAGCCCAAGAGCATAACTAAATTGCGAAAAATTAAAATATTTTATATTAGACTGACGATTTGAATTTTTTTTTCAATTTTTATCCATAATTTCACTTTAGTTTGCTTATAATCCATCAACACTAAATGTAATTCTATATTTTCGTCCTGGATATTAGTCTGTATCAATTTTAAGTTTAAAAACGTATCAACCGTTCTTCGTCTCACCCCATAGCATCTCCGATGGTCTCATTTAGTTTCTTGCTACCATGTTTAAAGCATTCCACTTTTCTGTCTATCCACTCTTTTTCCTGGATAGCTATTTCTTTTATGGTCTGTTTTAAGGTCCTTGAGAGTCTTCCTCGTCTTCTCCTATAGTGTGGTTGATACATCGGCCCCCTGTTCCGCTCCATCTTCATCAAATGTCCGTACCAGAGCAGTTGTTTAGTCTGTATTCTCTCTCAAGTCGTGTATACTTGACCTGTTCTTCGTCGTATATGATATGTTCTGGATATCCTGCACGATCCTCTCAAATAGTCCATTTCCATAGTCTCTTTTGTTATTCTCTACATCTTTTTTTGTTGTTCCATCTTCCAAAATTATGTTTCCCAAGTATTCAAATTGTCTACATCGTCTAGCCCTATTTATTTGCAGTATGGTGTACTTCCTACCGACAGAGATTTATATTCAATTCCAATTCCAAGTCTCTTAGCATCGTCCTCGTTGCAAGCTATAACAACTTGTTCATTTGCAAAAAATAGAGTTGTTAGGTACTTATCCTCTACCTCAATTCCCATTCTCGCAATTTTAGTTCTCCAATTACTCAGAGCTTCCTGAATGTATATTTTAAATAATGTTAGTGATAAACTGCAGCTTTGTCTCAAACCTTTCTAATGCGAGAATGGTTTCGATATGGTAATAATTATCGCATTCCATAAAATTTTCAGTGGTAATATAAAAAATATCATAATCTGTATTTTTTTTCGTTTACAATGAATATAATATTACAAATATTTTTTATACTTTAATAACATAGATATCGTTTATATAACATCATTCACCTTATATCTTTCAGAATATAAAAAAATCGTAGCTGTGTCTGTAACCAATGAGATTTATAGGAACTATTTAAATACTAAAAAAAAACTATTTTATAATCACAAAAGACAACTCAAGTAAGCGTTCTGTATATATAGTGATAAAATAGTAATTTTAAATTAATTCCCAATCAATATTTGAATCGATATTAATAATATATAAATTAATTAATACTAAATTAAATATTTCATTTCCAAAAATAAGCACCCAGCAACTATTAACCTATTAGCCTGCCTTCCAACTTGTTCAAAGATATGATAAAGTAATTATTCAGGAGCTCATGTCCTTTCTTGACAACGTCAAAGCTTCAATCCAAAAGTCTACACTCGATAACCTAATTATGTGGATAAAAGGACATAACCTCAACATACAAACTGACTGTTGTATACTTGGATTTTGAGAAGGCATTTGATAGAGTAAAGCACCCCTGAATCTGGAATAATTTGATCATTTTTAGAAGGTTGAAATTACATAGTCTAAATCAATAGTATATCAATATCAAAATGATATAATCTAACGTGGGTATACAAGAGAAAGTGACAAAGTAAATTTTCAAGTTTTAATGCTGATGTACCTGGAGTTCAATACTATTTTTAAGAAAAAAAAAACGATACTGAGACTGCTATTTTTTTGTTTCAGATACGTATATAAATAAAGATACATTTCATAAAAAATTTCAATTGTTTTAATTATTTGCTACCAAAAATATCGATGTTTTAGATACATCGATGATTTTTAATCGATATACATCGTACATCGATGCTTTTGATTCGATGTTTTTCTAATATCGATCATCCCTTCTCTTTTTCTTCTAAGATTTTAGATTGTACCAATAAAATAATGACAATGATAATGAAAAAAGTTGATAGATTGGCAATACTGTTGTCCCTAACCGTTTAATACATTAGGCAACCAACCTTACAATTATACAACTCTGTGTTTTAAGGTTGGATAACCCTGATCTGATTTATTCTGTGAAATATAAGTGACAATTGACATTCGAACCAGCTTTTAATACTGATTAAACATTGTTAATTATAATTGAACACATAAAAGACAAACATTTCTTTATTTGAAGGTCCATGACCATTTACAACATTCAAGGACCTAATATATGATGTATTTGATAGTCCTTACAACATTTACAACAATCAACTCCTAATAAATAATGTATTTGATGATCCTTCAAACATTTACCACATTTACAGCCCTAATATATCTAGTATTTCATACTTTAATGGCCCTTCAAACATTTATAACTTTCAAGGCCCTAATATATAATATATTTGATGGTTTTTCGAACATTTACAGCTTTCAAGGTTCTAATATTTGATGTATTTGATGGTCCTTCGAACATTTACAACTTTCAAGGTCCTAATATATGATGTATTTCATACTTTGATGGTACTTCGAGCATTTACAATATTCAAGGCCCTAATATATGATGTATTTGATGGTCCTTCGAACATTTACAACATTCAAAGTTCTAATATATGATGTATTTCATACTCTCTTACTCCATACCCCAGTTTATCACCCCTTGTTAAGGTTCTAGATCCGTCACTGATTGAAGTAATTTTTTTTATGACATATATAGGAAAATTCTAAGTATTAAAAAATAATTTGAATTCATATTAGTTAAGATATGCCCCTGGCAGTGATACCAGTATTACTATTTTAAAATCAATTTTAGTCCATTAAAGAATAAAAGCAATTGAAAGATTATGTTTCATAACTTGGCGATTTAGTGAGTACGATACGGGAGTCCCACATATCCATCAGATCTCCTGGCGGAGTCCATTAAGAAAAATTAATAATCGACCAAGACCATGAGTATGGGTGAGATGAGTGGGTAGGATTCGGTAGAGACAGAATAATGATTCGGAAAAACTATTTTGGAAAATTGACTAAAATAAATTAGAAATTATGGTTTTGAATATTATCTAATATGAAGAAAAACCTTATCACTATATATACATAGAACATCTATATTTTGTCAAAAATTCTAATGATTTTCTGAATAAATATCCTCCCAATAAAAAATTATAAGGGACGTGCAAAAAAATAAATTAATAAACTTTTGATAATTTTTCTACGCCATTCTGTAAATAGGCTTCTACTAATACACATAAATGGGCGTTAAGAAATTTCCCGTATAAATTTTTTTCACACATAAATACAATTCGTTCATATATAGTGTGTTTTCAAAATTTTCCTTGTTTGAACATTCCATATACATATACGATTTAAGTAGAAACCAATCCATTTTCGCTAGTACCATTCTGTATTTCAGACTCTTTCCTACTATTTAGTTTAGTCCAAGTGTCACCAAGTGCTTTGGCAAAATGTTCGTCTACCGACAATCCTGTACCATCCATGAGTTCGATAACGCTGGTAGTTGTTGTTACTGCCGGAGGCGTCTTAGGTGGTGAATTATCTTTATCTTTGGAAGAATTGTTATTTTGGAAAACGATGTGGTAGTCATTACCCAATGACCTTCGGAAATGTTCGTCTATAATCGGATCACACATAGATATACCTAAAAAAAACCAATGATATTATTTACTTCATAAAAATTGGACATTAGTAAGAAAGAGTAAAATGATTGATCAAGTACTTGATGTTCAATACATGTTCAACGAAAAATTCACGAAGTAACGACAACTATGTGAGAAAGTGAGTTTTAAAATACCATAAAAATACTGTTTCTGTCAAATATACTAACCCGACGGCAGTTCTTCCCTTTGTTGAGGCGGTGGTGGGACTCCATTATGTATAACGGAAGGTCTATAACTGGATCTATAGCCCGGATTATTAATAGTTTGAGCATAAGAAGGTGGTAGTCCACGCTGTCTCACGCTCATATCCAATGGCGTATCCGACGTTGAAATTCCGTTGTTTTCCCCAGACACCGGAGAAGGAGAATCCGCAATGAATTCGGTGTATTTGGGATCTGATGTTTTTCGAGGATATTCTGGTGGTCTAGGTCGCCTCTCTCGCTTCCATTTGGTTGTATGTTTTGTATAAGGTTTAGTGGAATCGTCTGCAGTATAAGAAAAAAAACATATATAAAAAAGATTCCATAGAACTTAGTAATAATCTAATCGAATCTAATAGCCAAATATTGGTTGAAATGGGCCGAATGAGTGTGACTAAAACCGTCAGAAATCATTGAAATATTCGTGTGTGTCATCGATTTCACTAAAAAGAGTATAGTGGCAAACAAGTTGGAACAAGTTCAAATTTGTCTCTGATTGATTAAGCGCTTGAGGTTATGAAACACATTTTATCACTCGAAGTTATTTTTATGATATAAATGGTTAGTGAACATATACAAATCGTGTGACTGACACACAGATGGCGATACCATTGTCAAATCCATATGACGTTAATCAAGTACGAATTTTCAAAAGACTATGTTATAAAATTTCATGACATTTCGATTAGTTAGAAAAAGCTAATTTTGTTATTTTCAGAACAATGGATTCAAAACAATTACGGATGTTAATTTATGATTGCTTCGTGAAAAAAAATACTTTATAAGCTCAACTATGGCTTCAAAAGTGTTATTCGGACTCTGCTCCATAGAAAAGAACCATTTGTTATTTGTTTGCGGAATTTAAACGTTGTCATACAGACACCGATAATGGTGAACGTTCTGGTCATCCAGTTGAGGTGGTTACTCCAGAAAACATAAAAATGTCCACAAATTGGTTAAATCTAATCGTAAATTCAAATTGTGTGAGATAGATGGGGGCGTAAAGTTATCAGAAGGCAGTGTGTTTACAATGTTGCATGAACATTTGACCATGAGAAAGCTATTTTCAAAATGGGTGCCGCGTTTACTCACAGTCGACCAAAAACAACTAAGTGTTGATGATTCAGAACAGTTTTTGGTCATATTTACACGTAAAAAATCAGAGTTTTTGCTGCGTCGATATGTGACATTCTGGAATCAAAACGATATTCATCCAGTAGACACAGCCGGTGAACCAAGTCCGAAGTATCCAAATGCATAACAGTCAGTTGGGAGGTTATGGCTTCAATATTTTGGGATTTGCATGGAATATTTTTAATCACCAAATGGGAGGGACAACAATAGCGAATACTACTTAGAGTTGTTGGATCATTTGAATGCCAAGATCAAGGAAAAACGGCTTCATATGTCAAAGAAAAAAACCACTGTTTCACCAACACCGATTCAGAAGTTTATGACAACGATGGTTAAATTGAACGAATTAAACTTCGAATTACTTTCACATCCACCGTTTAGTCCAGATCTGGTCCCCAATGACTATTGGCTATACGCTAATCTTAAAAAATGCTGGCTCGTAAAAAATTCTGCTCAAATAAGGAAGCAATTACTGAAACTGGAGCTTATTTAGAGGTAAAATACAAATCCTTCTACAAGCACGGCATCGAGTAGTTAGAGAAGCTTTGGAATGATTGTATTCCTGTTGAAGGATGAATAAAATCGATTTTTGGCAAAAAATTCGTTTTCCTTAGTTAATCACACGACTCGTTGAGTGATGTGTTACTTAAAAAAGATTCTGCTGTTATAAAAATTTAGTCGCCTAATTTTTTATTCACACCTCGTATATTGAGAGGTTGAAAGAATGTAATACGATATGATATAAAAGTTGTCGAGAAGTATTTCCTTTCGTAAAAAATTTAATTCCAACGCCAGTAAGCCGGACGTATACATCCGATAAAATAACAGTTATTCAGAAAAAAGTAAATTTCTAGTTGTCCTTCAAATAAGTTAAATATCCTATTAAGTTTATTGGCGCTCGTAAAAGGATGAAATTGATTACATCACGCCACATAATGTTTATAATAGATTGGGATTAGATAACTTCATTTTGATATAAATACACTTATTTCAAAAAAATGTGCCCCCGCCTCTAGGAAAGGTAAATAACTGAAAAATAATTGAGGTTGGCTTGTAAGGTAACGCAATCCGTATTAAAGGAAAAAATGGCTGGTATCAAATAGTATTGAACTTTTCTGAAGTTAGATTTATTGATCATAATTTCAAGTGAACTTAAACATCATTTAATTTTACACCAAAAAGGTACTTTTTATAAAACTCGATACTGTTTCCGGAATATTTTGATTGGAGAATTATGAAGTAATAACCGATGCTAGTATAAAATAATTATACTGTTATCAATTATGTACATAAAAAAATTACATGAAGAAAAAGAAAATAAAAAACAAAAACCAATAGTTTATAAAATTATAGAAATAGTAAAACTATTACAAAAATGATTTCTCGCTTATTTCAATAACCGATCTTCGTGAATCCTACGAAGTAGATTTTAACTATCCTTTTTGGAATCAAGAGAATCCGTGGGCTCCACATGTCTCTTGTAGGTAAAAGATGGTTGGAAGTTAAGCAGCTTTTAAACAGTAAATCAAGTATACAAATATTCTAATTTTTTTCTGTAGATTTTAGATTGTATTGATCGGGAAAAACTTTGTAATATTTCCAACATCAAAAGACAAAGTTAATTACGGTTACTTTAACATTGTGAAGTAAAAATACAAAACTTGCAAAGTATCGTGACCTTGATTCTTCTCCTGCTCTGATTGCAAGTGGTATGACAGATTCAGTACCTGAACCTCCGAAGAAATTGATTCAGAAAACAGGTCACTTGTAAATTCTAGCAAAAGTCTTCCAGATAAGATTTTTTATTGAAATCTATGGAAGAGTTTCAATTGTACGTAAGCAATGTCACCATTATAATTGGCAGCTGGGAATAATGGGATTTTTAATGGGTATACTGAATTGTCGAAGTTGAAAAGTCTCAATTTGTTAAGAAATTAGATGAAATATCAGGAGCTTTTGTGTTTTCCACAAAGAAGGTTGAGCACAGATTAAAAAATTGAAGTATGCACTTCTATATTCTTTCTCAGTTTTTTTTGTAAGCTGTTTTGATAAATTTTAGTAGATATAATGTATGATTTTATTTTATGCAGCGACTAAGATTTTAAAAATTTGGTTCAAATGTTTTTTATGCTTAATTTTTTTCGTTGGATTATGGTTTAAACCATCGAAATTTTATGTTTTAAAGTTAATGTCGAATTTTGTTGACCGGTGTTAATACGTAGATTACGATTTAAGCTTTGAAATAAATAAAAATACTGCATTTATTCCAGTTTTTTAATTTGATCTAATTAAAAAAATACCTTTTCAGTTTTATAGTTATTCCTTTATGTAAGTTCAATTGTTTTCAGACTCAGTTATCCAAACATGACTTGTTACAGATGCCAATTCATAGAAAATGTTTAATAATCTATTTAATATTATTTATATACCACAATAAAATTTCTGACAATTTTATTTTCTGGAAGAAAGCTTCTTAATTCCGTCGACCATATTCCAACTCATCAGAACCTCGTAGGGCCTCTCGATTCATGTTATGTTTTGCTAGATTTAAGGTGGATCCTTCATTTTGTTCGCAAATTGGTACACCTTTCCTCTCATTTTTCTTTGTACTATGGTTCTGAACATTGAAGATGTAGTGTGTAGATATTTTTTAATGACCTCAGATCATTTTGTCATCAATTTAAGGATTGTTATTGGAGTGACATGATCTAAGTTTGCTGTAATCAAGCTTTCATAGTTTAGTTCAAATGTAAGAGATTTATCTAGGACTTTGAAGGCTTTTAATAAAGAATCATGTCTCTACATGGGGAACTTAATCACTTTCAAATGACACTAGTAAATAGTCAAACTAAAATGATTTGTTGATAAGAATTGATCAGATCGTGATTACTGAAATCTTCCAAATTATACTAAAGAATTTATAATTCTGTATTTATAAATAAAGTTACTGTAAAGAAGTAATCGCGCAGTTTAAAACCTACACAGCTTTACAACTAAGGGTTGAAAACATAATTGGAGGTGTTATAAGTTCGTATGGATAGGCACTTTGAGCTACTATAAGGTTCATCTCGTTTTTTTTTAAATTTATATACCCTTAAAACACTTTTAAACAAATTACGGTGCTTACGGTACAACAACAAATGATATTTATTCTGCAATTGAGTATTTGATAGCAGAATATGAACTCGAATGGAATATACTTAGCAGCACAACTACGGATGGCGCTCCTGCCATGGCTGGTAAACATTCGGGCGTGGTAACTAAATTAAAACAGAAAACATCAGGGAATTTTGTGGGATATCACTGTATAATTTATGAGGAATCATTGACATCCAAACATTTAAAAGTTTTTTCTTATATCTCCGAAGTTCGTTGGCTCAGTCGAGAAGTAGTTTTAGAAAGATTTTTTGTATTACGTGACCCTATTAATGCCTTCATGTTAGAAAAAGGCAAACCAATTGATTATGACAATGACTGGTGGATTGATTGTGCCTTTTTGGTGGGTATGGATAAACATTAGACTGATCTGAATATAAAGTAACAGGGTAAAAATCTTATTGTCACTCAAATGTATTCATATACAAAGTTGAGGCTTTGGGAAAATCATGTAGAAAATCAAACTTTGGACTAGTTCCCTATTTAAAATCATTCGGCACAGTGAACCAAAAAAATTGGATGAATTTTCTCAACTTCCGCAAAATTTGATTACGGAATTCAACAATCGTTTTGAAGACTTTCACAAAATGAATAAAACAGAATTCCCAATTTTCAACAATCCATTCAATTTTGAAGCATCACAGCAAGCAAATGGAGTGGATAGATCTTCAATCGGACAGTATTTTGAAAGAAAAATTTAAAGAGATAAACGCTCTTACATTTTATACACAATATTTCAAGAGTTTGGATAATCACTCGGAATTAAAAAAGCATGCAGCACGCTTTCTCTGCATGTTTGGTAGAACTTTTTTATGTGAACAGATATTTTCCGTCATGAAAATAAATAAGAACAAAAATCGAACAAGACTTACGAATGAACATCTCTTGTAAATTCTTAAAATAACCACAACGAATATGATACCTTACATCAATGAGCTTGTCAAAAACAAGAGAAATCAGGTATCTGGATCCTCGAGCTCAATATAATTACGAGGATGTATTGATATCTAGTTAGCCTAGACCAGTTCCATTCATAAACAAAATATTGTGTTACCCTAGCAATGAACAATAACTTATTATAAGTTATATATCAGTGTAAAGTTTGACGTCAAATAGTAAACCAGAGTTACGCAATAAATTGAAAGAAAAAAAGGTTAAGATGTAAGCAGATTTACGAAGATATGCTTAATACCATTGGTGATCAAAGTCGTATGGGACAGTGGAAAATGAGACTGCAAGCTTCTAAATAGGTAAATTTTCCATTAAAGACGATGACCGATCGGGAAGGCCATTTTCTGTGTCGGTCCCTGAAAATATCGATGCAGTTCATGACATAATTATATCAGACCGTCGACTTGGGCTAAAACGGATATCTGAAGCACTGAATATTTCATACTAACGCATTCATCATATAGTTCACGTCAATTTGGACATAAGAAAAATTGCTGCAAAATGGATCCCCAAGTGTTTGAATGTTGACCAAAAGCGTGCAAGGGTGGAAGCATCGCGATCGATCTGTGTTCGATTTGAAAACGATGTAGACTTCTTAAACCGAATTGTTACTGTGGATGAGACTTGGGTACATTTCTACGATTCAGAAACAAAGCAACAATCGATGGAATGGCGACACTCTGGTTCTCCAAGATTTAAGAAGTTTCGTGTCCAAAAATCTGCTTGAAAAGTTCTTGCTTCAGTTTTTTGGGATTGCCATGAAGTAATCATGATTGATTTTTTGGATAAGGGTAGAACTATAACTGGAGATCACTATTCGACATTACTGACCACTTTACGGGAGAAAATTAAAAAGAAAAGACGAGGAAAGCTATCCAAAGGTGTTTTGTTTTCGCAAGACAACGCCCCTGCAAACAAATCTCAGGTTGCCATGAAAAAAATTAGTGATTAGGGTTTGAATTACTAGAACATAGAACTATCATCTCTTCCCTCAACTGAAAAAAAAGTTTAAAAGGTCGTAAATTTTTTTTCAACGAGGAGGTAATAAAAGCTGTGGAGGTCTGGTTTGCAGAGCAAGTTGAAACATTTGTTTTGAAAGATCTAGAGACGTTGCAGGTTCGCTGTAATAAATGTATCCAATTAACAGGTAAATATTTTGAATAATAAAATATTTTAACATTGAAATTTTGTTTGATTCTATTGTAGGCTAGGAATTTTTCAATATATCCTCATACCTACCATCTTTTATAATTTTGATAGGATTTCTAACAACCGTATATTATATATTTATATAATTTGATAAATAAAATGTTATAGTAATCAGTTCATTTTTTTTATTTTCAATCTGTCCCACATTCGAATTCAAAATTTAATATATAATCCTCTGCAAAATTGAGTTGATATATAATCGAATAAATTGATTCAAATATTTTACCGTTTCGTATCCATGGCTGCCAGAAAACGTTTCCTTTTTCAATCTTCAATCCATCATCAGTCTTTTCGTTTTCTCTCATTATTAAACTAACTCTTAAAAGTTTTTGCACCACTTCCCGATTCATAATTATAAAAAACTGAGCAGAAAGATTATTTTTATTTGTATACTCACAAATTTAAATAATTATTTTTTTTTGTTTTCACACTCACGTCACTTTTTTTCTATGATTACCATAGAGCCGAAACGAAAATTGCGGAAAACACCGAAAAAAAAACGTCGTCAATACTCTCTGTTTATTTTTACGCATTTATAAGCGACTATCGCCGCGGTGGAATAGTAGTAAGTCATGAGAATTTCATTCATAAGATTCTAGGCTCGCAGGTAAGAGGCCGGGTACAGGTAGGTATAATATATGTAATAAATTTTTTTATCCGATTCGAGAACGTTGGTCGTTATATGTGGTTGGCTTAGAGGTTACTATTGCTGATGATGCTTCTTTTTGACCGGTTCGGTTCATCTTTTTGTTTTAGATTTCGTTTTGTTTTAAAAGTTGCGTTCGAGAGCAGTGGCGTAGACTTTCTTTATATACCGACAAGTAAAAAAATATAAACTCAACTTATAAAATCGAAGTATTTATGAAATTAATAAATAAATTAATTGGCAAGAAGTTTTAAATGACATTTATGTATGTTCGATGATTTACAATCATCAGATTTTGTAAACAAACTATGTTCGACATGTGAATAGAGTCGCTCGCTATAGTCAGGTGTATTTGAAGGATTATTCCACATGAATCTCAACTCACGGAGATCCAGCAGCAATAATTATGGACTTAAGAACAGGTGAATTGACCCAACGACAAATTGCTCGTGAAGTAAACCAGAGAACGGTCAAAAGCTTTTTAAATCGCGAGTGTGAGAGAAATACAAGAAGTGGAAGGTCTCAAAAATTTTCCAAGTGAAATGAGCCGTTTTGGGAGGAATCTCAAAAACAGGAACATCGTTCGCACAAATTGTGAGGGAGTTTAATCCAGGATGTGATACTAGATTGTCCAAGAAGTGGATAATGGAATCACAAATATTAAAAATAGCCAAAAATGGTCAAGTGTTATTTTCCGTGATAAAACAAATCAACATTAATGGTCCAGTCTGATTAAATTATTACTTGCACGACCAAGAAAAAGAAAATTTGTCAAGAAGGTGGCACAGTCATGGTGTGAGCTCTTTTTAATGAAAAGGAGAAATCAAAAATTGTATTTTTAGACGACTCCATCTAAAAGTTGTTCGTTCTGTATTCATTTACATACCGAAAGTTGCGTTTTGAAACAAGATTGAAATTGCGAACAGAATACTTTCTTCCACCACAAGTAATTTTATTATTCAATAAATAAAATAATAATATATAATTCTCTATTATTTATTTTCTTTCCTCAGTGTAATTGAAAAAGTTTTGGACATATGCATCGTCTAAAAAATGTTGTGTACGCCGCGGCATTTTGGATCGGATAGCACTTAGTGCGGATCTCAATACAATTAAAAATTTGTGAGGAATTATAGACAGACAATAAAAATATCGATGGTCTTAATGAAAAAATAGCACTATCTTTGGAAAATATACCAGAGCACGTAATTAATTTAGTAAGAAGTGTCCTTAAACACTGTTGGAAGTGATAAAAAAAGTGGAAGAAGTTCTTATTATGCAAGTAAATCTGAAGAGTCAGAAAACTTTTAAGTTTATACTTTGTCACAGGTTTATTTTTGTTATTTAGTACTAAATGAAGCTAGTCCTGACAATATTATTAATTTTTTTAGGAAAATATCAACTAATCATTCAATTAAACATAAAATAATGTGTTTTGCCATTGAAATTTCAACTTCCATAATAAATTACTAATTCAAACAGTTTTTACTATTTGAATTCATATTTTTTCATAGGACAATATATCCTTTAATTTTGTATGTTCTTCGTTCTAAATTAAACGGCCAACAAGTTGACCTTCCTGTTGATTAACATTCATTATTGGATAGCACGCTTTTATTTTCAAATAAATTATATTTAGAAAATACTTAAAAACACATTTCTATAGTTAATCACATTATAAGAATCACATTATACAATCACAATACCTACTCATCGATATAATTTCCTTTAATTTTAGTTCCAAACGCGGGTAGTTTGTTGCCCAAAACGCTTAACTTCTGTTTCCTTTACGGTGCTGCGGCCTTGGTCCTTAACTTTTGTTTTTTCCCAATTTCTACCAGTCCAGTGCTGCTCTCTTCCAGTTGCAAGGTCTTCAAACTGGCGTACGTTCTTCACAATCGGATTGAAGTACTTTTCTCGACATTATCAGTTAATCCTTTCGCATTATATGACCTGCCAATCACAATATTTGTAATCTGACAAATTCCGAGATCTGTAGTGCTTTGTATTTTTGATATAGCTCATCATATATCTGGATCTCCATGCTCTTTTTTTATACATGTTCCTCAATATCTTCCTTTTAAAGGTATTTATGTAATCCAATATTTTTTGTTTCACAACCGTAATCTTATAATGCTCCTGTATATTTTGACATGTTTATATTTACGTCTCTGAACAAAGACTTGAGAGTATGGTATGACTTATTTGCTGGTTTATTCTTCTCCTGATCCCTGTGATTCTTTTGGTAAGTTGTGTACCTTTGGTATGTGAAGTCGGTTACTCTTTTCAGGTTGTCATTTTCTATGATAACACTGTAGAACATTTTTTTCGTACGGGTTTGGTTAATATTTTCATTATCTCTATATAGACTGCTAATCCTACCTCCTTAACTTCATAGTGCAGCTCTAAATATATGTCTTGAACCATTGGTACCGATATCCCCATTATATTGATGTCATCTACGTATTTTGATGGTACAGACCATCAGCTTGTTTAATGCCCTTAGTTATTTTGAAATGGTTGGTCATCTGATGCTGTATATGTAAATATGCTATTGATTTGCGACATAGTGGGTTTTACTATTCATATCAACTTTCCTGGTATTTCGGATTCATTATTAAAACATATAGTTCATTTAGACCTGCCTAAAATCCACGAATATTTGGTTAATATCTACTTCATAATCCCACGCTCTGGTTCCTGGTTCCCGGTACTCTCCAAGGTTGAACTCTTTTGAGTCTTCTCACTATTCCAAATTTATTCGGCAACTAGATTGAGTTCTATTGCTTAATTGCAAAATATTATGCCGCGTTTGTTACCATTTTCATAACAACCCTGTAATTCTAGTAAAAACCCTCCGCTGCTGGCGTCTTTATCTTCATCATCCTTAAAAAGAACTTCGATAGCAAGAACTTATCTTCGTTTCATTGGTATCAGTCGCTATGTCACATTCTATCACCACCAACCAACTACACTACCAGTTCATTAAGAAGATTTTCAACTTAACGTCAACCTTTTTTCTTGAAGATTAATTACCGTGAAATTTGATTCTTCCAATACTTTATGGTGGTATTTTAAGCTCTGCAAGAATCCCGGATCAAGCCGGATTTAAGTAGCATACGGATAAAACCGATTCACAGTTATTTTTTTATTCGTACTCGATTTTTGCTTATAAAATGTTCTAAAATTAATCTTAACATAGTATAAAACGTAATCATTTCTCTGTCGTTTGATTTTTTTTCTTTATAATTCTTATGTTCTGTAAAACTGTATAAAAAAATAACGAAGAGGGAATGGAAACTGCTACATTTATATCGTAGAAAAAATACTTCGACTACAAAGATACGAAAAATCAATGGTTCTTAATGCAATATGAAAATCTCTGAGAAACGCCTCTGACAATCAAATACTTTTTATAAAAATTAAATAATAATTTTCTCGAAATTGCCGATTCACGAAATTACAAAAACACTGACATAGATTTTCTTAATTTATGGAGAAATTTACCTTTGTTTGCGATCAATTTCAACCGATCTACTTTTATTTATATTTGTGGAAAAACACGTTTTTGCACACAATTATGAATTTATAACAACAATTCGTTTACGATGATCGAATTAATTATATCACTATATAGAAAAATGTGAACCTAATTTTTTCAAGAAATCATATTTAAAGCTATTTCCTTCCTCCTCTACACATCTGTTCAAGATCAAAGAAACTTCAAAAATATCATTTCCTGTTTGAGTGTCCATTTTCCCAAATATTTGGAATAGATTTTTCGTTAATAAAGTAATAGTAGCCGAAAATATAACTCAATAAATTAATGCGATTGATTGTACGAGGTAAAGATATAAATTTCTTCAATTTCTTATTTCTTAGACCTTTTGATACATTAATGCATCTAAATGTTCTTGATTAAAGGTCTCTTCTGTTTTAAAATTAATTCTTTTTAATAATTTTTGGAAGGAAGATAAAATTTGACGTTTCGACTTTTCTTGATACTGACATGTTGCGTATTTATAGTAATCAATATAAATATAAGTAGTACGATCTATGCGTTCTTGGCCTCATATAGTAAATTGAGTTCGTTCGCAAAATCTCTATGCACGCGTTAGTGACAAGTCTCAACAAGCTTTACACAAAGTTTCAACTTACTGCTTCAATTCATTTTATTATAGTAGAGTTCGAACGACCACTCAGTCAAGTAGATTTGAAAAATATCTCAAATTGAGTTTGGCGCTGTTATAAAATGACCAAATGCCAAAAATCACAAACAGAATGGACGCTGTTTACCGTGACGTATGTCCATCATATTCAACAATTGAAAATTGGTCAATGATTGTTATCTGGTGATGAGAACCATTAGTAAATGAATCACGCGCGGGAGGTCCTATGACGGGGACTACTCCAGAGACATAAAATAAATAGAAAAGATTGTTCTTAGTGACCGGCGCCTAAAAACAAAATAGATGTTCTGAGGATCCTTCATGAGCATTTGAATATGACAAACATTATTGCAAGGTGGACGATTCGAATTCTCAG
Organism: Diorhabda carinulata; assembly: GCF_026250575.1. Lineage (NCBI taxonomy): Eukaryota > Metazoa > Arthropoda > Insecta > Coleoptera > Chrysomelidae > Diorhabda > Diorhabda carinulata. The sequence continues at coordinate 19,983,900 of NC_079472.1, forward strand.
CGCAGTGCGTCGAATAGAATGTTGCAAGCGATTTTTAAAGCTTTGTCGTGAGGACCGAGAAAGTGTTGGCCGATCTATTGTAACGGGTGATGAAACTATGATATTATACTATAATCCGACATCCAAAAGAGTGGATGGAGTGACATCGGAAAGAAGAGTCCGTGCCAAAACAAGCAACGGTCACGAAAGGCTCCAAACATGTTATGGCTACAATATTTTGGGAATGCAAGGGTATCCTTTCGATTGACTTCAAGGAATCTAATACAACCGTGAACGCAGTATATTGCTTACTAAGGCAACTGTGTCTAAAAATTATCGAATAGGGCGCTGCAAAATCAGCCAAGAAGTGCGACTGCTTCATGACAATGCTTCCTTCTACATTGCTTCGCTTGCGAAGGCTACTGTATACGAACATTGCTTCACAGAAATTGAAAACCCATCATTTAGCCCTGATCTGTCCTCGGCTGATTTTTTTGTTAGCAAATCTAAAGGCCGTTTTAAGGGGTAAAAGACTCAACAGCAACTATAAAACTATAGGTCACTGCGTACAATTCAAAAAACAATTATAAGAATATTTGAAAAGTACTCAGATTTCTTGTGAATGCATCTACCATGTTGCAGATTTTTATGTCATATATATGGTGTAGTTATCCCGTTACTGCAAATAGACGATGTTGTTAAAACAACGTTTCGAAAGAAGAATTGTCTAATCTCTAATTATCCTGATATACCGCACATATGAAAATCATTCACCTCTAACTTTTGGAAACAGCTGGTTATGGCTGGGTCTAACTCTATAGAATATTGCGCACCTTGCCTAAGACATTGCAATAATTGATTTATGAGTGAGCGGTATCCTAATGCAAGATAATCCATTTGTACAAGGTCCCTGGCGTTTTACTTTTAACGCCTCACTTAATTTTAGAAGGAGGTTGGTATAATAAGCACTTTTAAGCATCGGTTCCTTCGGCAGATAACTTCGACATACCAAGATACGGAGAGCATGGAAGACTGGTGAATCTTGATTCTTTCATCGGTGGAGAACCACAATGTTTCCCTTTCTTACAGCAATTTTGTCCCCACATCATAGTGATCGATCCATAATCCATCTTTTGTTACTAATCTTGCAAAGAATTATTATTTGTCTTTACTACGTGAAAATACGACCGCAGATGTCTTTTCTAATGTGATTGTATGCGTCTATTAACATTCGTGCAGACAAATATGTACCACGTGGTAAGAGAGAGCACTATCTTCAAAAATTTCTCTAAAATTAACACTTCTACCTTGAAATAGAAGATCATGAAATATTTTAACATTTTCATATGTGATATAGATTGTGGATGATTCACCAGTCGTCTGTACACGAGTGCCTACCAAATTTAAACACTTGCTACCACCTTTTTACTATGTCATATGACACTGTAGATTTCGCTAATGCATCTCTCAAATATTTGTGCAATTGCATTTTTTAAATCGTATTTTATCCCCGCACGTTGCTCGATATGATTCATTTGGATACTTCTCCTAGAGGTAGACTTCAACAGGTTCGGTTTCCAACGCAATTAGACAGGGGCCAATTTCGTCGTCATTCAATTGTAATGAACAGAAAAGTTTGGGATTTTTAAAAAACCGTTTAAATTTTTAATGAACTGCAGAGATTCCGATTTTCATTTCGTACTCTTTCAACGATATATTTACAATGAGGCAAGTTATGTTCAATCGAGTTATTTTTGAACCCATAATATGTAATTCAATTTATGACCTAGCTTTCTATTACATTCCGTAGATGGACCATCGGCGAGCAAATTGAATTATCAAAAAAATATTTAACAAGCTTCATTCAGCTTCGTCTCTTTTTATTATTCAACTACTTTAAGAAGATCTTCATTATTATGATCCATGTGTCAGGATCTTCTGAGCGAGGCTTCTATTGCAACTATTGCTGGCTTGAATCTATAATTCCATCTGATCCTACTTTGTTTCTCCTTTCTTCGGGGTTTTTCTATTTGTTTCGAAATAAAAATAAATCGAATACGGTTCTGTATTATTCCATTTGATTTTCAATTACTGCAAGGAAAGCTTTGAATGCTAGTGTGTGTAAGAATTAATAAAATTTATTTAAAGCATGACAACAAACGTGTACACTGATAATATTGATAATAAAGTGAATAAACAGGTATATCGAATCATTTTATTGTTAATTTTATTACCGGTAACGAAAGGCGTGAAGTGTCTTTATTACATATTGCAATGATTGTCCATATATCATAAAAAGTTACTGTATGAATAATGGAATGTGAAAAGAGAGTTATATATAATAATAATAAATTGGAGATAAGATATTGATAAAGATCAGGATCGGATTTTTCTATAATCTATCTAGACTTTCCACAGTCTTAGTCAAATATACTGCTATCAACGTTACACGAGTTTGAATTTACTAACACTCCTAATATGAATCAGTTTAAACACACAAATTTTTATTTTTTATTCGGATGATCATTGTCATGTATTAGTTTTATGATGGAAGCTCTCCGCCGTTTCAACTTTAATTGAACATGAAAAAATTGTCTGTACACAAGCAGATTCAAAAAGATATTTTCAGTAAGAATCAATATTTCAAGCAATGGTGCTAATCATAAACTGCTGCTACATTTTGAAGAACCTTATTTTTAACATCTGCTGTACGAGGATGGTCCCAGAAGTATCTAGCCTGTCCTATAGATGGCGGTAGTTGCTTGAAAAATACACACTGTATTAGAGAGTACACAAGTTTGAAGACGCCACGTTGTTTAGTATTTGCTTGATAGCCATCAATAGTGAAGGTTTTCAGTGAATTTGTAAACAAAAAAGTGGTTTTGGAAGGCATTAGCCCAAACAATATAAAAGCTGAACCAAATTCTACTCTGGGTGAGACTGCGCCTTCTTTATCAACAGTAAAATATTGGGAAGAAGAGCAGTACGACTTGCGAAGACCATCATCGCAGTGGTGAACTAAATGAAGTGACGACTCCAAAAATGTAGAAAAAAATTCACAAAGCGGTACTGGATAACCGTCAACTGAAAGTACGCGATCTAGCAGACATAGTAAGCATTGCAAAAATGCGATATATCACATATTAAACGAAAACTTGGACATGGACAGTTGCCGCGTTTACTGACAAGGGAACAAAACAGCGTCGCGAAGATGTTTCCACCGAGTGTTTGGCAATGTTTCATAGAAATAAAGCTCAATTTTTACGTCGGTTCATAATTATGGATGAAACTTGGGCCCATCACTCTACACTCGAAATAAAAGAACAATCAAAACAAATGGACTGAAATATCTCACTCAAAGATTTTAGATGGTTTTATTACTTTAAATTCTCTTTAACAGTCAACCTTAATAAGATACCATTTTTTAAAAGTGAAAATTTTAAATTTTTCAAAGTTAACTTTTAATAGTATACACTTGATTGCAATAAATGATTTTAAGAATGTTTTTGTCCATATAACTTCAATGATTACTTAATAAAAAAGGTACAAACGATTATATTTGAGAAGAGGTCAATTTTAAGAGTAATTGTTATTAGTTTTAAAACATTATAAATCAACATTTTTGTATAAATTTTTTTTCAATTGGTTCGTTTTTTGTGTAGATTATGAAAAAAAAATAACAACTTCATTTGATTATTTGAAAAAAAGTTATCAACAATTATACGTGAATGAGTGCATTTCCATGAACATTTAAAACCAATACAAGTTTTCATTTTTTATTACCATAATTTTTTTCGCAAATCTGCCATAAAAACGAATATTTTGAAAAAATTTATCGAAATCGCATAATTTTTCGATTTTCTAGAGCGAAAGTATAAAATTACCTTATATCTTGTATAAACATCAACTGGTTCAAAATATTTTTAATGGCACATCATATATATTTCGACAGACTTAACGATTAAAACTTATTTATATTTGCAGAGAAACTGCAATTGCATTCCTTGTCTACATAATATAAATATTGGCAAGGTGTTTTTTTGTATTTAAACATACAACGACGAGTAAACCATGGCGGGTCGGCGATCGGTAAATATTCCAACTTTGTTGTTAACTTTGGGGGGGCACTAGTTCGACTGCATACCATGCCACTTGAAAAATTCTCGCCTCCTCTTCACCTTTTTAGTTTCAGTCACATTCTAATGTATCGTCCGGTTATCCTTATAAACCGGAAATACAGAGGCGTATTTTTATATATTGAATAATTTTCTTATTTTACTATTTCATATACAGTATGGTATTCAAAATGAAGACTTCATATTTATCTCTAAGGATAAGTCGATTTCAACATTTATCTAAATGTTTTTTTTGTCCTCGTACTAATTTCCTTTATTTTTATTGTATCGTTTCTATCAAAAGAAAACTCTATAGCAGGTATGGCCAAGCTCTTTGATAATCATGCAAATTTTGTACGAGATAAGGTGTAAATCTCTTCAGATTTCTCAGTTATGATTCTCATATTGAATTTTCCTACCATTTAACTGACTGAACGGCCGACCGGAACTGAAGGTTGAAGTGATGAAATAAAAGATAACATTTTCATGTAAAAACGCATGGAGTGCTTTCTAAGACAACTTTCATATACATACAACTCTACTGATCAGTCAGTATCCATCGACATAAAATATTTACACTAATGAACATCAAGCACTTCACGCTATTTTATATGAAAACTGTATGTTTTATTGATCAATTGATCCTTATTTCGAAATGTTGAAAAATTTTAATTAATTAAAATAACTAGAATGAGAATAAATTTTAGAAAAACAACTTCTAAACGAAATTAATAATTATAAACATTTTATTTTAGAAATTAATCAAATAAAATCTATGAAGAAACGACCTCCAAGAAGTTGGCACTTTGAAGTTACAAAAATTTTGAAGATTATTCTAAGTTTGTTTTGTTCCAAAACGGTTTGCGAATGAGAACGAAACTTTCACAGAAAAAATCCCATTTTTGATCTAGGACCACATTTTTTCAGCCGTTCACAATCTTTAAGCTAACATCACACTTTCGAGACATCGCGATTATAATCGTTGTTCTGAGTTGTTTCAAGTTTGTTCTCAATTGTTCTAATACAACAAAAAACGAGAGGGAGATATTGACAACATGCTCGTGGTCCTCCTTGTTTACGCTTAACTATAGAATGAGTATATTAGTTACTAATGTCAATCGATAAGAAGTTGTCAATTTGAATATTTTTCATTTACTTATAAAGATAATACCATTATAGAATCAGCAAAAAATCATAAATTAGATCATTTTTTAAATGCCTTTTCCATAAAAAATTGCAACAACTATCTTCTAAAATGTCTTTTTTAATGAGTAATGAGTTACTCTGAATGTATAAATCCAGATGAGAAAAATAAATTAATTGTCCAACTTCCATATTGGAAACTCATAGTTTGTAGATATTTTACATAGCAACGTAAATAAATGGTCAAGGTATAAGTAAATCTTTTAGTGGAAAACATTTTTTTCGAATTTTTTCACGATTTCCATAGTTATTAAGAAGAGATATTTGGCGAGTTTGAAACAGCACGTAAACTTTCAAAATTTCAAATAGAAAATCATTTGTAAAAAAGACTTCAAAGGAAAGTAGATGCGTTCTTATTTAGAAAAAAATTTGCGACAGTAGACAAAATCTTTGCCACGGTTCAAGATGATACGGAGTTTTTTTAAGGAAAAAGCCTTCCATAAAGTCTATTTTAGTTGAAAGAAGTTTTATTGTAGTATGTAGAAGTAGAACAAGCCCAGAACAACCACTAAAATCTAGTAAAAAGCTAGAACAACTCATAAAATAGCGATTTTTCTAAATTGAGATGGCAGTGAGATATAAGTTGAATAATATAATTAATTTTCTTAAAATTTTGGAAAAATAATTTGATTGAAGCAATATGCTCGAACACCAGAGAACAAACTTGAACCAACTCGGAACAACTATTATAATCGCGACAGCTCGAAAGTGTAATTATTATTCGCGAAATTTGTGACTAACATTTTATAAAATAATCTCTAAAAGTTTCATTATGGCCAATATGCCATTTTGAAACAAATTAGAACAACCCTATTACAACCTGTAAAAATCTTGAAAATATCTGGAACTTTAAACTGCTTTAGGATAGAGAAACGAAGTTCTGCTACTGAGGTGATGCAAAAGTGTTTATTTAGACTAAAAACCAAATATACACACCTTTTACAGACAATAGCAGGATCAGAGCGCATGTAATAATTCGCATTTCAATGATTATCACTTAAATTTCATCTTGACCATTTCCCCATGTTTTTTAATTATAAATACTAGTTTTATGACACCGTGTATATAATAATATACCTCGATGAAATGAGAGAAAGGAAATCATGCTGTTAGATCTGTACTGTACTGAAAAACTTACCGGAAACTCCTAAATGTTGATTTTCCTGAACCATAGTCGCCGCTCTGGATAAAACTTCCAGAGGAGATTCCCCACTCTCCATGTCGTTTATCTGAAATAGAAATGTTGACGTTTGGAACTTGTTCGTATCACTATTACCGTCAAATTATCAAGGATTAAAATGTGATATAATTCCTTTAAATATACATCATTTAGAAGGTGCTTTAAACCATTTATTGGACTGAATACATATTATAAAATTTATAATTAAATGATTCAGATTAGAATTTTAAAATTCCACATTCCATAGCCGATCCTGTCTATCGATAGTTATTCTAAGCACATATGAAAAGTATGCGGTTTATGTGTTTACTCATTTTATCAACAAAAAATGTACCAAGTATCTCGTTGAAATATGATAAATAATATCTTAATAAAATGAACCGTTTGGGATTATCAGACGGTTGGTATTTATGATTTTCTTAAACAAAAAATTCAAATGATCAAAAACTGAAATTAAATTAAGACACATTTGAATGTAATGTTATATATAGAAACAAAACACCTTGTATATCAATAGAATTTCAATTCTACTACAAATTCTATGTTACGAGGATGGTCCCAGAAGTATCAGGTCCAACAAAGAAAACTTTAGAAAAAATATATTTTTTTTTCAAAGTAATCTCCTTTTAGCTCCATACACTTTTTCCAGCGATGTTCAATAAGTTTGATACGCTTTTTATAAATAAGAATCGTCAAATTCCTCAAAATAACCATTAACTGCCGACATCACCTCTTCATCATTGGAAAATTATTCCACGTGCATCCCAAAAAACGCCTTGACCTTGCCTGCAGATGGAACGGTCTTTGTCTTCTTTGGATTCGGTTCTCTCTTTACAGACTATTGTTTTGATTGTTCTTTTGTTTTGGGTGTGAAGTGATGGATCCACGTTTCATCCATGATTATGAAACGGCGCAAAAAACGGCTTTATTTTTGCGAAACTATGCCAAACAGTCGATGGAAACATCTTCACGCAACATTCATCTTGCGCACATCTTTCGCATGTCCAAATTTTCAGTTAATATGCGATGTACTGTACGTTTTACATGCCTACTATGTCTGCTAGCTCGCGCACTTCCAGTTGATAATCATCCTGAACCCGTTTGGCATGGCCAATATTTTAATTTTATTAACGAAGAAGCCTCTCACCAAGAGTAGAATCTAGTTCAGATTTTATATTAGTTGGGCTAATGCCTTCCAAATCACATAACGATGACCAATTTCCATGTTTATAAATTCACCGAAAATGTTCACTATTAAAGGCTGCCAAATAACTTGGCGTCTTCAAACTTGAAACATATGCTGTACAGATTGTATAATTTCTTATACAATGGTGTTTTCAAGCAATTACCGCCACCTCTAAGTCAGGCCAAGTACTTTTGCGACCATCCTCGTAGTGGTAGTGTTCAGTATAAAATCGCATAAAATTTCCAATACAACCTTTCAACAAAATTTATTTACTCTACTCTAGAGTTAAAAATATTCAATTTCACCAAAATAATTGTCACGTAAATTGAATTTTCTAAATAAAAACTGCGTATATCAATAGACTTTCATTTAAACAAATCCCATAAAAAATGTTGGCACGTCACTGACCTCTCCTTTAGTGTTTAGAAATATTTTCTTGATAAATCATTTTGTAATATTTGGAAACCGCTATAAAACATTTTTTTTTTCATGGTCGATAATCAAAATTTGTCGTCGTCTATAATGGAATTCTTAATAATACAAATTGATAATTGTGAAAACATACTACATTCCAGTTACATCTAAAGACAATAAACCATACACACACATTGTTAAATTTTAAGAGAAGGTTATGAGCAACTGCTGGTATCTGTCTGGTCCTATAATAAATAATTTTTGGTCTGTATTTGGGAATTTTTAGCCATCTGTTCAACATGTGTGGTCTTTTTTAATGTTGTTCATTGAAGGGTACTATAGAGTTTAGTGAGAAAAATATATCTAAGAAAATTAATACAATCCTATAAGAAAATAGTAGTGATCATCTTCTAAAACTGTACTGGTTTAAAAATGCAAAAAACATCAAAAACTATGCAAAAATAATAAAAATATTGATTTAAACAAGCATAAAATCTGAAAATGGGCATAACTAGCGAAACTTATTGATTATTGTTCAAAAGATCTTCAAGTACACATTTGTATATTAAAAAGCACAAAATGTCATCCCAATAAATCCTCTCCTTGCTATATAAGGCCAGATTAATATCGATAAATAATTTTATTTATTATAAAATATAAACCAAATAAATTTTAACAAAAATCTTAGCCACAATACTTACGTTGATAATAAGCAAATATAAATACTGTTTACTAAGGTAAGTATTTTTACATGAGTAACTCAGAATATTGAAAATAACTTAAATAAATAAATAAAAATTAAATAAATAACGAAAAAAGTTAGTATCACATGAAACACGACCTACTTACAAAATTGTGAATACAAAAATTAAAATGAGATATGAATGTTAATTTAAAATATCAATACTGATATATGAGATTGAAACGTAGGTTACAAAATGTATGAAAGTATAGTTTACAGCGACATCAAACGTTATTTGAATGTTAAATAAAAAGATCTTGAAACACGAATAAAATTGGGGAAAACAATCTGAATGACCCCATTACTAGAATATTTAGAATTCCGTAACAATTGTGAATAAAAAATGTAGTTTAGCCAACGACATTAATAAATTTAATCATGTTTTTGGCAAAACTATTTAGTAATTTGTAGGGTAAAATATATTTTAATTCATTATAAGTTAATATCGAATTTTTTATTGATAATAATTATATTCGGATTGATGAAATATACAATAAATAAAATGAAAAGGAATTTCTACTATAAAACAATATGTAAAACAACACTTACATTAAGAGAATTGGGAAGCAAATAGAAATTACACCCTTAAAATCAATACCCCTATACAAAGTGCAGTAACCAACTTAAAAACGTTGCAACTAACCTTATATTTTTCCTATATTTTTGTAAATCCTTTATGTTGATATCACTATATGTGGAATGATTGTACACCGATATTTAAATTGTTTTTCTCAATAAAACTCACTAACAAGTAAAACTGTTAAAAGAATTTGACATTTCGGTCGAACCTGTGAGTTTGGTATGCATGGAATGTCAAATATTTACTTTGGCCACCTATTGGGAAACTTCTCAATTACAAAATCCGTGTTACAATTAAATAAAAACCAAACTGGAATCATTATTTTTGTAAAAAAAACAAACAACATTCTTAGTATTTTAATGACACTATAATGAATCAATTCCACTACTTGAATGATCAGTTCTCAAACATAGTAGAAACAAATTGAATGACTGATATATTGAAATATATTCTAGCATTGTAAATTGGTCTCTATGGTATTGGTAGAAATATTTTGCAGATCAAGACAGCCGTGGCCCGTGTGTGAAGATAGTTTTGAGTAAAATTATGATAGAATATTGGAAAGTTACTACTGATTGTTATGTTGGAAAGAATGCATTGCCAATATTTTATTCCTTGAAAGTACACGCAAATTATTGATATTTTAGCGGGTTTTATTTTAAATCAACAAACGAATTGAAATTGTTACAACGTCAAAAGTTCAATTGAACTAATTTAAAATTTTGATTAGATACATTGTATGTACATACAATAACAATTTTATTACCAATATTCATTGTTTTAATGATGATCAGATATAAAAAATAGAGAATGATAAAATTTAATAAAAATAACCGAAACATCCTTTTGGGTATGCAACTAGTATAACTTGTATAAAATACCAGCCGAGGTTTAAACGAATCTTCATTAAAATATTAAACATTTTTAAAAAATATTTGTATTCTTAGGATCAAAAAGTTTGTGTTATATACAGGGTTATTCTAAATGATGGATCCATTTTTAAAAATTCGTATTTATTAAAGTACAAATGCTACATAACTAATTTTTACGCCAATGAAAAAGGGAAATTTCAAAGTTTTTTTTAATGTATTACAAGTGTAGAGTTCTCGTGGCAATAGGCCGCCATTCACTGTCACTACCAGTTGTGAGTGAGATGGCGACTGGCGAGAAATATTCATGGAACCAATTGCAATTAACAATTTTGTTAATCAAATCCAATCTGCAAGAAGACGACCTTTCAATTCCATACAAATTGAAACTAGTATTTCTGTTTATTCTTCAATAAAAAGTCCCTCATTCACAAATGGAACTTGTACATTCTTCACTGATCTCTCTAATGGTGGTTTTCATCTGTTTTTGAAATCGAAGGACGTCTCCACCAGTACTGGATCTCAACTGATTTATTTCCACTTCTAATCGTTCTGAAATCGCTATATCATATATTGAGCTTTTTTGGTAATTTGTTTCAGCATGTAACAAACTAAATGTCGATGTGTTGTTCAAAAGTCCAGTTTAACAACATGTAATTGTACATACTACATGTATGCAGCGTAGGTGAAAATAGTAAAAAGTCCAGATATGTCATAAACTGCATTGAAAAGTGGTAGGGCCTTGTCCAATTGCCACTAGAATCGTAGTAATTACACACATCAATTCATATAAAAAAATTGAGACGAAAATAGTGTCATTTTACTGGCCAGGTTTTCATTCTCATGTAGCGAGTAGATTTTACCTTGTACATTATTATAAGTTAAGATACAAGGTACACAGAAAATTAGAATTTCAACTATAATTATAAATAACATAGAACTCGAAGTTGTTATGATATAAATAGTTAGTGAACATTTATAACTCGTGTGGCTGACACACAGATGACGCTGCAATTGTCAAGACCATATGACATTCATGAACTACCAGCTTTCAAAAGACTGTGTAAAATTTCATAACATTATGATTATTCATAGTGTGAGCTACTTAGCTACTTTTGTTATTTACAAAACATTTAAATGCGTTGATTTAGTAATAAGCATCTAATACTATGCATTGTTGTATTTTTACATTATTTTACACCACTAAATAAGTCGTGTGATTGACACACAGATGGCGCTGCCTCTATCAAATCTATATGGCGTATATGAAGTAGACAACTGTGTGCATACGCTTGGATATTTTTAATGATCAAAATAAGTACAACACAGTAAACTAAGTAAATAATATGTTGAGTTACAAGTGAAATCACGTTGACTATACAAATTCCTTCTAATTGTTTGAACCAACACTGGAACCACCAACATCTTCTCCATCACTAAACTCCAGTATCTACAAAAATATACAAATTTAAAATAACATGGGAAATTTCATCTTTGTGTTAGATTCCAATCTTAAAAAATCTTTTTTGATAATTTGAAAATAAAAGAAATGACCTTACTTCTTCCATTTCCATTTCTTTATATATTTCAGTTAATAAAGCTACATCTTCTAAATGTTTCGAAGAAGCGAATACCTCGAATAGAAATTCCATTCCTTTCTGTCTGTACTCATTGATAATCAGATCTGAACAAGCTACGCAATTTTTATATTTTTCAGTTGCTGGTAGAAACTGTTCGAAAGAAGACAAGAAACCTCTTATGGAATGCGGTACTATACCCAAAATTGAGGGATTTAAATTTTCCATGTTCAAGTTATTTGAATTTTGGTTACATGAAGTGTAGAAAGCAGGTGCTGATACCCTGGAATAAATAAAACTATTTTGTATATTTGAAAACAAAAATAGTCAAAATTTATTATTTAAAATAGACATGAACATCACAGTTCTCAGCATTTTTTTATTTATAATTGATAACTCGAATCAACATGAACTATGACTTAGACAACATATCACTAGATATGTTGTCTTGATTTATATATTTAAATTTAAATATGTTAATAAACCGCCTGTTATAATAAAAAGTTATATAAAAAGCAAATATCAAAAGCTGAATTTTAGTATTTTAATCGTACATCAAAGATTGCTGCCTTCGCCGAATTTTAGAATTCCATAATAGCCGGACAGTGCCGGCTTAAAAATCCATTTCGCCAACTTGTTCGTAACAATATAGTAATAGCGACAGACACATTTAAGAAAATGGAAGAATAAAAAGTAGATATGTAAATAAAGACAATAGAAACCTGGGGATGGAAGTAAATATAAAAAAATACAGAAAGATGGTAGTGTATAAAAAAAAGGACGTGGTGATGATTTAATAATGAAATGACAAAGGATAGATAATGACCAAATTTTAATACCTGGAAGTCATTTTCAAAGATGAAAAAATATATGTACAGATAGCGAACAGAATAAGAAAAACAAATGACTATATTAGTCAGTTAAATTTCTAAATCCTCTTATTAGAGTTTATTTACAAACAATATGAATATAATTTCACAGTACCATATTATTTATGTTAAAAAGTTAGTTGGCAAGTTAGACCAAATCATTAATAAATTATTATCGGTTTCAGAACATTTACTTTATTTCAGATAGATATAATGGTTTGCCTCAAACTTTAACCACTAAAAGAATCCTGAATTTCTTTCATTAAATTATAGCTGGAGACTCTATATTGAGTAGATACGTTTTTTAATTAGTTTTTTATTTGTTTACCCCTCTGTATGTTGCAACAAAGAAACTGCTAATTCGGCTGCCAAAGCACCAGCTATTTGAGACACACCGGGTCTTGTGACAGTGCACTGTTGATCTAAAGTTCTATGTTTCATAGACTAAAAAAATACAAAATAAAATACACATTTAGAAACGTGAATTAGAATGTAAACAAATGAGCATTAATGCAAATTTGAATTGATTTCTCTAGTTTTCTTACATGTTCTGGGGTTATCTTTCTCTAAAAAAGGTGATAAGAATAGATTAAGTTATATAGTTAAGCACTATATCAATAAAAACTGCTGATATTTTATTTATTAATCTTTCCACTGCTTCATGAAGTCGAGCCGATTGTGCCTTGTATGCCTCTCACACCTAAACTTCTTGTGATGAGTATTTCTACATCTGTTAGGTTTAGGTTTTCATTCAAACAATCATTGTTTCTACTCACATTTCACATTTAATTTGATTGAAAAATATTATGAAATTAATTATGAAAGTTCGAGAATTTCATGACAGAAAATGTAACTTAAGAAATTTTATGGGTCCATTTTAATCGGTACCAGCAGTTGAACTTTGAAAATCTTGTGCTTAACTTTAGACATGGTCCGCATTACAAAACATTCGTCAGGTCTACTAAAATAACCCAAGAACAAATAAACTTACATCTCCGGGGGCAGTAACATCATTACAAAAGTAACAACCTAAATTATTTCCTAGTATGCATTTAAAACCTTCCGGATGTGGTAAAAGTGATTTATTGGTAATTTCATTGTGTATACCATGCCTCATTATGAGATACGAATCAAAGCCTAAAGCTGCATTAACAACCAACTGAAAAGTAAAAATATTTATTATAAAATGTAGGCAATAGTTCAATAGATTTTTCACTTTTTGCTGATTTGCTCCTAATAATGTTGGTAACCATCTACTTTCTCTAGAATCCATCAATAAGAACATAACATCGTGTTCTTCAATTAGTTCAATGAGTTTTCGAACATCTACTGTAGTTTGTTCAATAAAACTTTGCCCAACTGTATGACCAGGCATTGATATATTCATATGGTAACCTTTGCTGTTCTAAAATAATATTCATAAATATTTGAAGTAGATACACACTACCCTATATTATCAAAGTAATTTATGATAGGGAACATTTATTTTGATGTTTAGTAGATCCTCTAGGGAGGTTCTGGGACGGAAGTAACGTTTACGTGCTCGTGGTTTCCTTATCGCCTCGTCTAACCGCAGGCGATAACACCAACATCGAAGTATCATAATACACGTTGTGTTACATATAGGCAGGGTTAAAAAATTATATATGTACGTGTTTTATAACGGCAACATCGACGAAGCGATAAGCCCGTAAACGTCACTTCAGTCCCAGAACCCCCTTAGATCATCTACTACGATTACTTATTGAGTTAGTCATCACTCAAGCATGTTATTTACACTTACCACACCGGGAAATATTAATTTCAGTCCATCGGCGGCTGCTTGTGCTTTTGGTTTTGCTTCGACAGAATCTTGATAAGTGAATAAACTCTGCCTCACTGGATTTGAGAAAGAAACAGTCGCGTTATCGACAAAAGTGATATTTCTAATACCCCAACCCTTTAAATAATAAAAAACAACTAAATCTTAACCCAAAATACAAATAATTATAAAAATTTTTCAAACAATTTTTATACATTATCCTAGTTTTCAAAAGAAATATTAAATTGAACACAGATGGGTCTAGACCAAATATTCATTATTGCTAACCGGGTGTCTTATATAAATACTTGCTACAGACTTATGGGATTCATCCTGATAGTGCAGTAGCTAGTAAATTTCTGAGCTCTCATCTCATCCACTCAAAACTGACGAAGAATACTCCATGATATAGAAAAGTATAATATAATCTCTTTTAACTGGGTTCCTGGTTAGATGGAATCAAAGGAAAAAAAAGGCCAGAAAAGAAGCATAAATGCCTTTTATTAGTTGCTAGCATGTATGTGACTTCAATTTTGTTAAATTCAAAAAGCATTTTCCTAAGAAGTTTCCTCACTTGCTGCCTACAGGAGACAGCCACCTCCAAAAGAACCAGATCAGTGCTGACTTTGTGAGGAGGTTGAATCTCCAGTTCACTCAGTTCTAGGCCTTATCATTGCAAGCATACACAAGACAAGAAATATGTAGGAGTAAAGATCTAACATTTCAAAAGACAGCACAGGTACTATAATGCATTATATCTCCGAAACTAAGAAGAAAACTGTAGATAAGGTGTCCCAGCCCTACAGAGAAAAAGTTTTACTAAATAAGGGCCATTCCTAAAATCTATCTGTCACCAAAATAAATTAACAAGTTTTTCTCTCTCTGATAAGGGGACACAATCAACCTCAGTGTTATAGTGTAATGTTACCCCTAATTAAATCTATCTAAATGCATATATATTAGAGTAAAAGCAGTAATTCTAAAAAAAATAATTATTAATAAGAAAACTTTGGAAACATCAGCCTATGTAAAATAAAACAATGCACTGCAGTTATTGATACTGTTAGTACCAATTTAAATGAACTTACTAATAAAGTCCTGGCTACAGAACATCCTAAAGTACCAGCCCCCAATAACAAACATTTTGTTTTTTTTAGTTTTTCAAGATCAATAGAAGGCAAAAGGTTCCATTTCATGAGTTTCAAATTTAAATCAACAGAATTTTCAGCTATTCTAAAAAATCAAATTTTATTTGTAAATAAAATTTTTTTGTTATACTTACACTGAGGGGTCCAAAGACGTCCTCATATTAGCGAATCTTGGTCCCAATTTATCTCGTTCATTTCTCTCCCAACCCACCCATGAGGAGTAAACATCGGGATCTAGTTTCGGTAATTTCAGCACATGGATCATACTATCTTTTAAATGTATTTCAGACTTTCCTCTACTAAGAGTAATGGCTACAAATTTTACTTCCTTATTTTCTAAAAATGGACTAAAAAAGTGAATAAATAAATTGTTTCATTCTATATATAATGAATAAAACATTTTAATGGAATTCACAAAGTATTTATATCGAGAATTATTTTTTTTTTTATTTTATTTATTGTTTTTAAACTATAAGAATATTTAGGTCAATGCAGGATCATATATTAAATGACTTGCTGCTTAGAAAAAAATATATTGAAAACATTTCAAACAATACAGATACTTACCAATAATGCAAAATATGCAGCACAAAATTTCTTAGCTGAGTACCTACTTTAGAGCCTTTTGCTGTGTTATAGAACCCAAAATATATTTTGGAATCAGTGGAAGGTAATTTATCATAGGTAAATTCTAAAGTATTCAATTCTATTTCATCGTTTTTACGAAATAATGCAAAGTATCCATTTTGGGTGTTATCTAAATTTTTATATGAAGTCAAAAATTTTTGGAGCTGAAAATATGCAAATATAGTAAAAATTCGATTAGCTCGCCCTCGATTTGATTTGTTTTTAGTAGTGTTCTACCTAACAATATAATGCAATTAATTCAATGATCTGCATACTCAGAAACTATTAGTTGGATTAATCGAGTCTCTACTGTATGTTAATAAAATAAGTAATTTTGAATGGTGTTTCCGGTTGAAGACTCTAAATAAAAATGTCCAAGAGTTTTTTAAAATGCCAACGTTTCGTTTTTTTATTTGATCTTTATCAAGGTTGAATATGGTACATTATAACTGAAACTTAGATGACTATAGACAAGTAAACAAAAAATTGTGAAATTAGAAGTAAAACAATAATCAGATAGTGTAACAATTAAAATATCTATACATGTATATATAAATGAATAGGACACACTGTATGTAAGACAAATTATACAACATAAACAAATGAGAATGTTGTTTTAATTGGAATAATTTTAACAGTTTTTACCAAAACGTTGGCATTTTAAAAAACTCTTGGACAGTTTTATTTTGAGTCCTCAACCTACAACACCATTCAGAATTACATACTAGTAAGTACAATTATATCAACAATGAAAACAAAAGTGGGAAATAACTTACCAAATCATTATTAAATTCAGATATTATTTTATGTGTTGTAATGTTTATTATATTCACACCTTTAGGAACAGGAAATGCAAACCAATAATAATAATGGAATTTTTTTATATCCTATAAATGAAACAGATATAAAAATGATGTAAATTTTTATCAAAGTATTTACTGACAAAATTATAGTGTTCTTTTAATCTCTAGTTTCATATATTATTTACCAAACAAACAAAGAAGTTGTTAATGAAATCAACATTTACAGTGCAATGGAAGTCAAAATTATAATACATTATAATAATAGGGGGGTAACAAATTGATTAAGGGGCATTTTGAAAGTTGAAATTGTAACTCAACTATTACAACAATCATTACAAATAAAGAATTACATACTCCTTGTCTACCATATCTTATTGCAATTTTCTTAAGGTTCCTTTTTTTAATTATGAATGTGGAAAGTCGCAATGTGTATAAGGTGGACCAGATTGTACTAGCAATAGACCAGATGTTGTGCCAATAGTGAACCAATAAACAAGAAATTTATTTTAGAATATTTTTTTACGTAACAATCATCACAGCTCATTCTACAAGTTTGAAGTAATACCTACTTAAATGTGGTAAATAAGCTTCACCTTAATCATTTAAAATTATATATCAATACCACAGAATAAAAGAGAGTTTTAAAAAAACAATCTATGTAGTAGATTCAAGTCAGTGATAATGATAAAATTCCATGTTATATATAGCCATCAACATTCTCTTAAAATATGTGATTACCGTTTTAGAAGATATATAAATTGCAATACAAACCATCCAAATTTTAAAACAAAATGTTTAACCCTTCTTTTAGTAATACACAGCTTTGGATTAAGAAGTAGTTGGGTCTGGGCCAAAATCTAACAGATATAATATCTGGTTTTCAATGGATAGTGTTATTAATGACGACAATCACCCATATAACATAGTACAGTGATGTACATTGCCACGAGCTCACGGGAGGCGGATTATTTACATTTGAATGCATGGAATATAGAATTTATTATTATATAGAATGAAAAAATAGTACATGGATTAAATTAAATTAATTCATTCCCTATTCCCCATTTCATTTATTTATAGAAAAATGCAAAGTTTGATAAGGATCCAATATTGCTTTTAAGATAAATAATCAACTTAGTAATTTTTGGTCATAAGAAGGCTTTGAAGCTAGGTGAGGAATTCTTAAAAAATATGGCTTATACTGCTGATTTTTTCCATTATTGTTCTAGATTATAAATTAGCAATTGATAAAACGAATACTTACAGCAAAAGATAACAAAACGAAGCAATTTAGTACTGAAGGGTTCCTTAGGGCTTCACCATTTTTCAACTTCTCTTGCAGTTGTACTCCAAAATCATTAATAAGTTGTGTTTTATCATACTCCCGAAATCTCTCAATAGTATTTGTATTAATGAGTTTTCCATGGAATAATAAATTCATATTTTGGCCATAAGCAGAACTAAAATCACCCATTAATCCAATAAATTTACATATTCGTAGATTTTCGAGCTCCAAACTTACGTATTAAACGACGTACTATCAATTTCTACAAGACTAAGGGGGCAACTTGGGTTGTTTATTAACTCTAAATAGCCCCATATATGTTGTTCAACTTCATTCAATTTATATATATCTAGTTTAAGTTCTGATAACTTGCTCCAAAAACTGGGATTTACTGAAGATGATAATGGTACGTAAGAAAGTTTGGACGACATATTTTTCGCTCATTCACAACAAGAGAAACTTAGTTTTAAAAATCAAAAATTGAGGTTATAACAACTAAATTTTCTCATTTTAATAGTACTCATAGAATATCAAGTCCGTGATTCCAGTCAAATATAAAGATAAATAGAATAGCAATTTTTATTGTTTCATAAAAAAAATTAACAAACTTAAATCTCAATGATGTCAGGTGGAAGATAATTTAAATGACTTTAGATCCCATATTATCCAGTTAACAATAAGTGCGTTCTATGGAGCAGAATTTAAAAGAGATCGTATTTCGAAATTCATTCAATAAATTTTAATGATTATCAGCTTTAATTATAAATTGGGAAAGTAGGAAATTTCCTATTTTGGTTCCATTTAAGTAGAGTGTTTGATGATTTAAGGTTAATAATAATAATTTCATGGAACGTACCAAAGAGCACGTGGATACAAAAAACCGTTTCACAGCATGTCACTTAGGTGACAGGTGCAAATGTTCAAAAGTATATACTGGTTTGTTGTCGTTTACAGAGATCATATACTGTTAATAAACTTCTTAAATATGATTGAATATGAATACGAATGGTCAGAGGTCATGTCGATTAGTGAAATTGGTTCTTTTGGGTGTGATAAGAAGACTTGGCTGGAATATTCTAGTCATATGGAATCAATTTTTTTAAAGTATAAGGTTAGGAAAGGTCTGAAAAAACTTATTTGTATAGAGGCAATGGGCGCCAAAATCTTTGATCTTTTAACAATTCTCGTTAGACCAAAACATGTCGCTAACGAAGGTGTTACCTACGATTTTATAATAAATAAACTAGAAAGATACTTTCACCCAAATCAGGACGTGCATTTTTATGTTACTAAATTTCAATTGAGAAAACAGAGGTATACAGAAACATTTTTTGAGTATGTAACTGCTTTGCGTAAGATTATGGTGAATTGTAATTTTTCAAGAAAAAATCAACCTCGTAAATTACGAAACCAACTTATTTCGGGATGTGACGAGGATCTGAAATCAAAATTTAATCCACATTCCATATCGTTGTCGCAATTATTCGAAGTAAGTCTATTTTTCACGACTTTTTCTAGTTTTAACATATTCGAATTTATATTTAACAGGTAGGTCTTCTCTGGGATGATTCAAATATAATCAAACCACCTCCACATCCAAGAAACCACAAAGCAAGAAAAAATAGAATTGCAAAATGTTTCAGATGTGCTCAAGCTAAAACACTGCATAATAATGAACCTTGTGTTTTTGATTGGGCGAACTGTTCTCATTGCAATGTTAATGGACATGTTTCTATAGCTTGTAAATATAAAGATACTATTTGCAATAATTGCAGTGAAAAAGGACATGTTCATAAACTTTGCAAAAAGCCTGCTGTTGTCTCTTTAACATCTTCATTATGTGAATTGACTATAGCTAATGCCAACTGAACTCAAAGATTTCAAATGATTGACTTCATTTTCTCTATTTTGGATTCTAATATTCTTTATATTGATATAATTGATTTTCATTTAATTAAATAATTAATTAAATTTTAATTTTTTTTTTGAAAAGTTGTGAAATTATTTTTTCCTTTCCTACTCAAGCCTAACACGTTAAGTATGAGAATAATAGAATATATACAGGGTGCAGTAGTCAATCCTGCATTTTTAAAAATTTTATTGTGTATTAATGTAAGCCATATTGAATGTCTTGGGTTTGAAATTGTCAAAAATTAAAAGTATATCTTTAAGTTAAAATATTATTACAATTCATAAAACTCATTCAGTGAAATATATTTTCAACTTCCATTTACTTTTTATTGAGGTTTTACATATCATTCTCTTCAAAATTAAATTTTCTGTAAGTTTTATTTGAAAGTTTAGTGCATTTATTAGGTATGAACGAAGTTATTTCACTCTAAATGTAAAAAAGTGTATTTTGGAGTTCAGTTTTTTGTATTTTACGTCAGTTAATGTAAAAACTATCACAGTTACAGATCTTGAGACCTATTTTATTAAATTTTTCATGTCAATATTCAGGCAAAATCTATCGCTCACAAAGCGTTTTTGGAAGTTTTGTTATACCAATTTTTTTCCTTATATTTACCTGTATAATCATTTCCTGAAAGATTGGAGTGCTATTCCGAAACCCTGTATATTTCATTTTGGTTACAAGTACTATATCATCAGCGTGAGTCCACCACATAACCTTTAATTTCCTTTATGAATTTTCCTCATTAGGTTTGTATTCTCATCTTAAGCTAAATAGTATGGCCAATGGAGAGTCGCTTTATTTTACTCCTTTGTTAATCACAAACTCATCAGATTCTCCTCAAGGTAATAGTATTCTGACCTTGTTTCGCTCATATCATCTTGATTAATTTTCGTAGTTTTGTCTTTATACCTTGTTCTTTTAGTAATGTCAATAAATTGTTTCTTTTTACTTAGTCGAAAGCCTATTGGAAATTGATGAAGAGCATCTCATCGTCAGGTAAGGGAATAAGATGGATGGTTTATTAAATTAAACAACTTAATATTTCAGAACTATATTTTTATTTTATAAGTATATGTAAATGTTAAAACATAATATATGTAATTAGATAATACCAAAACTCGTTTAAAAAAAATTACGGTTTTGAGAATTTTGGATCTTTTGTCGCAATATAAAACATTAATTTACATTAAATTTTTAGACGACGCCATATGAAAGTTGTTCGATCTGTATTTATTTACATAACGAAAGGTACGTTTTGAGTGTTCCATGTACTGAAAGTGACAGTTCCGTACTACAAAACACTTTCGGGACGCTCTGGAGTAGACAAATTTAACTTCCTTAAATGTGATTCTAGCTACTTCAATGTTGACAGTTTCGTTTCACTTCGATGATTTTGCATAATCTTGAATTTTTAATTTTCCGAAATTCCATCAACATCTAGTAGACATATACATATTCTATCTGCATCCGATCCAATAAATATTCAAATAAGCTACAATCAACATTATTTTTTGCAAATAATTAATAAATTAATATTGATATTGCAAATATTATTAAGTACATTATACTGTTCAATAAATAAAATTTGATAATTCTCTATTATTTATTTTCTTTCCTCAGTGTAATTGAAAAAGTTTTGGACATATGCGTCGTCTAAAAAATGTTGTGTACGCCGCGGATGAAATACTACTTTGTTAGCATTTTCAGTCCTTGGCATACAAATAACTATTTCAACTTTATTAATTTCTCATTTTCATTAATGTCAGTTGATAAATTAAAATTTCAGTAATGAAAACAACCTAACGAGTGTTTAATTAATGAAAAACTTTCCCATTTATATATATGTATTTTTTGTTACTGCGCGTCCTATTTGATTTGTTTATATGTTTGGTTTTATAGTTATTTACGTTATAAGTCCGGCAAGTACCGTAATAATAATTACACCACCTTATAACGTCAATAACAATTTTTTCATACTGTACTGTAAAATAATTTTCGATACATAAATATGATTATATTTTTTGCGATAAATTAGGTTTGTAAAATATGAGGGTAATAAGATTTAGAATTATTATAATCAAATTAAATAGTTTTTTTGTATTTAAAATAACCATTACTAATTTCTTTCACGTGTTTATTTCGTTCATTTAGCATAAGTAAGTTAAATATTGTATATAAATTGTACCAAGCAGAACTTTTTATATTATTAAATGAAGATACAGATAATATTTTAACATAGAACGACATCCTAACCTAATTTTTTTGAGCGTTCAAAGTAAGATTCATATTAGTTGCATTTCAATTTATTAAGCATTTTGTGTACGAAACCCATAGGCTTGACGCCCATGAGCTTAGGCTATGGGCTCCTATAATGTTTACTGTTCTGTTGTGTTTCACACACTGACGTTGGATTGTGGAAACCGTAGTCGCCATTCAAACGCTCTGCGACGCGTCTCTAGTTATTTCGAACCATTGGGTGCCTCCTCTTCAATTAAGCGCCGCCAAAAATGTCGCATTTATATCCATTTTATATCACAAGATGCTAGCACTGTTGTGAACGAGACGTCGACGTTCGCGTATGAGAAATGCTGACGCGCTGTGTCTGGCGTTCAGACGTCGATCAGAACGTTTACGCTCTAGTCGATTATAGAAATTTATGGAACACCAAGGCCTTAGCACACAAGAAACAATTGGAGCAAACTTCGGGGAGTTTTGAGTTTGTTTATTTGTTGCCGGGTCCGAATTAGAACATACTCGATAAATTATGAATACACTGGAACCATTTCTTTGTATTTTTTACTCACTTTATTGGTCCTTTTTATAGTTTTCTTCATTAAGTAATAATGCAAATGTAAATTGAAATAGATGTCTATATAATCACTGTCTTTGAAGCCTAATTTTGAAGCTTTTGAAGCTCAAACATTTATGCTTGGCGGACAAGAGGAGAACGTACAAATCTCAAAAATACAATTTGGAAAATGTATTTAAAGTATTGCGCAGGCATCTACGTGATTGAGTATTCACATTTTGTGATTGGAAAGCAACAAATACCATATACGAGTACAGATCGTGCAAATATAGGTAGCCATTCATGTTACTGGATCCAGCGTGAATCGTGTCGCTTCTAAAACTACTAAACCGACTATTATTTTGTGAATCAGATACTTGAATCTAATACGTTGTATGATAACATATTATACCATACAGGAGCTTCCATAACCTTTGTCAAAAATAGAAATATTGCGCTTTAGACAGGGTACATTTTACGTAAGGCACACAGCGGTAGTAAGACCCTTTGCATCCACTACACAACTCGAAAATTTGATGGACCCAATAAGATAGTGTAGAGATATACTTCGCTTCGTGCTACCTTGCCTCGCTTCTCTCTACCTTGCCTCGCTTCTCTCAACTTACGATCATTATCGATTTTTTGCCCGAGTCAAATGTTTCGAAGTGAGTTGAAGTAACCTCCTCGCGAAGTTAGATGCGTGTGTAGACATTTACCTCAAAAATCAGTTAACTTTATCGAGGTCTTGATCGAAACAGGAACAAATAGTCTAGTGGATCTAGAAGAGCTGGTCAATCCACCTTATATTGACATAAATATGTGGTGGTAATTGAATGGAAAGGATTTTCAATGCTCGTTCTGAAAATCCAAACCTCGAATTTTCGCATTGATTCGATAAAAAGATATTAATTAAAACCGTGGTTGCAAATTCAGATTTTTATTTCCGACCCAAAGTGTCCTCTGAAAAAACTAAAAATATCTATCAAATGCTCCTAGTTCTCTCGTTTCAAAAATATTTTCCTTTTGTCCAAAGTCCTAGGGAAATCTAAAAAAAAATTAACTAATTTTTCCGGATTATTCATTGCACACAGGCCTGTAAATTGGCTGTGCACGTGCTCAGAACTTGATGATGTTTGAATCAATTTAAAGTGATTGAAATAATGTAGACCAGGGATGGGGAGACTTTTTTCTTCGCGTGCCAATTTTTGCTAACGAAATATATGGTGGGCCAAGTTGAGGCATTACATTATTTACTAAAATAAAAATATTGCCATAATTTTTCTGAAATACTAATTGTGGGTCTGGTCTTTGTGGGAACATGTGACATGTGGAACTGTTTTTGTTTCTGCATGATTTCATCATAAGCCTATTACGAAGACAATGATTTCATTATTGAAAACGTTTGTTCTCACAAACAGCTTGTACCAAACATAGCCATTATTTTCTGGGCGTGGGAAACTATATTTGGGTATTGTGTCCGAAATTATAAAATTCCAATTTGCTGGTGTTCAAAAATAGTTGCCTCAAATGGGTAGTGCGTTCGACGACAGTCGAACTTTCGGGTTTTATGCCCAACGTGTACTGCCTTTACTGCCAATTCATGCGAATGTAATTTCTGATAAAAAGAAAATTGTGCTTAACTTTTGTTTGTTTTCGCGGGCCGGATTTCAACGCTTTGCGGGCCGGAGATGGCCCGCGAGCCGTAGTTTCCCCATCCCTGGTGTAGACGATAGGAGATCATTCTATTTACTAATTAGGTAACGTAATTATTAACGTTATTAATGTTTAATTAACTTTTTATTACACAAACTACCAGTTCCTTTTTTTACTTCAAATAACGCCGATGACTTTTGAGAGATCCATTTATTACTGTAATTACGTTACCTAATCGTCTACGCTATTTCAATTACCTTATTCAAACTGATGAATGATCCGGAAAATTTAGTTATTTTTTTTTTGGTTTCCTTTTTCCCTAAGACTTTGGACAAAAAGGAATATATTTTTTAAAGGAGAGAATTAGGAGCATTTGATAGGTATTTTTAGTTTTTCCAGAGAACACTTTGGGCCGGAAATAAAAAATATTTTCTAATCTGAATTTGCAACCAAGGTTTTAATTAATATCTTTTTATCGAATCAACAAGAAAATTCGTGATTTGAATATTCAGAACGAGCATTGAAAATCCTTTCGTTTCATATATTTTTTAAAATTTTTCCGAATATTTGGCTGCTAGCTTGATGGAGCTGGGTTATGTCACGGTTTATATATCAAACATTATCTGAAATTTGTACATATTTCACAAAAATTTTATATATAATCATTGTAGGACTGAAATATAAATTTTTAATTGTACTTCATGAATTTATTGAGGTTATTCCAGCTGCAGGAGTAGTCGATTTTGAGATGGCCGTATTTACTGAAACCGAAATGCGGTTTAATTTTTTTCTGTTTTTCTACATCATCGTAAATTGGATACATAGTATCTCTTCGATCACTAGGAAATTCTTCAGTTGAAGTTTGTGATTGTATCCTAGAATTGTATCTGAAAAAAAAATTAAACAGAAAATAAATATTTAATATATGTAAAATTATAAATTGTATTTAGTATGTCCGTTTAATGCACTACGAAAAAATAAAAATAAGGAACCCAAGTATAAATAACTAAATTCAGAGATAAGACGGAAAATAAGATAAGCTAAATCTGAATGGTTTTCAAGAGAGTGTACAGAGATTGAGGATGGAAGGCACGAAATATTTCATCTTCATAAGAAAATCAAAGAAACCACGGATGTGTAGTAGGTATAGCAATCTTGAAGATAAAAATGGACAAATCATCTTAGATATAGATTGAAAGCTAGCTATGTGGAAAGAATATATAGATGATTTATTTGACGATGATAGAGAAGAGATCCAAAGAATGAAAGAACCACTGGTTGGCCCAGATATAAAAATAGATGTAGTCTGAAAAGCCATTGCAAATACAAAAAATGGAAGCAGTCCTGACGGAATTTCTACAGTATTGTTTAAAAATCTTGAAACCAATTACCGTAGATTACTAACTAAACTGTTTAACGCTATCTATCACAAGGATGTAATTCCAACGGATTGGTTGATATCTTCTTCTTCTACTTCTTGGAGATCTGTCGATCTGTTAATTCTGAAGCTGCCTCTGCATCTTTTCCTGAAAGGTGGATTGCCAACTATCTTTCCACCTTTTAGGTGGTTTCCCGGGAGACTTTGAGCCGGGCGGGTTGTTTTCTAGGACTATTCTCGGAAGTCTGTATTCGTCCATCCGTCTTACCTGGTTGTACCACTGCCTCTTACGTTGTCTTCCCCATCTCACAATGCCTAGTATCCTGCATTGCTCTTTGACATCTGTATTTCTTAACTGTCTCTTCTTGTTTTCCCCACTATTGTTCTCAGTGTTTTCCTCTCGCCCACCCTCAGCATTTGTTTCGTCTTGTTGGTGTCCTCGCGGACTTCCGTTCAGTACGTCAGACAGGACTGTATACTGTCACCTAGTACTTTTCAATTTATACTCGGAACATATATTCCGAGAGGCCTTTGGTGAAGATGTTAAGAAGGTATAACAATAAATGGGGTGACCATAAATAACTTCCTATACGCCAATGAAACTGTCCTCGTAGCTGATTCAATCGAAGGTTTACAAACGTTATTAGATCAAATGGTTGAGAAATGTAAGGAGTATGAAATAAATCTTAATACCAAAAAGACTAAGTACATGATCATCAGCAAAAATCCAGTAATCGATGGTGACCATATTGTGGACAATGAACCATTGAAACGAACGGAAAAGATTAACTATTTGAGAATTAAGAAAGTTAGAGCAGCATTCATTAGACTAAAAAAACATCTTGTGTAGTCACGATCTAAGTTAACAATTTTCGCGTCAGGGTATTAAGATGTTACGTGTTTTCTATTCTTTTGTATGGTATGGAAGCATGGACACTGACTCTTAAAAAGCAACAGGTCGATTGTCACTTTATGTTTATTGAAAATTTCTGATTACTATTGACGCCAATTGAAGTCGAATCACATCAATTCTTATATATTTGGCTGAATTGGCGTTTACTTTTGTCAGATATATTCGATTTACAGCCATTGAAGCCGTATGAGGTCGATTGTCAACTCTTAAAAAGCTCGAAGCTTTCGATATATGGACATATAGGCGTATGCTCCGAATCAGCTGGCAGGATAGAATACGTAATGACGACGTTATGGTGCAAATGAGAAAGGAGAGAGAGATTATAAGGTTTGTTAAGACCAGAAAATTATCTTACTTCGCACATGTTAGACGCATTAGTAACACGTATAATATATTGCATCTTATCATCTAGGTAAATATAGAGCTGCAGTGAACAAAATTATCATAGCCAACATCCGATAACGGATTCGGCACTATAAGAAGAAGAAGTGTAGTTCGTGGGTATTACTCCATACTATTTAAATAAACACATACATATATAAGATGTAGTCACTGAGACTCTTCAGTCTAAGTTGGAATTAATGTATTTTCTAATAAAAAAAATAATATTTGGGTAGTTGTATCCACAAAGGTGATATATCTTCTTTACTTACTCAACGCATGAATCTCCATATGAGTAACTTAGACTTCTATCTCTTGTTTTATAAGAGAGTGGTAATGCAACTCGTCGAAACATCCCCTTTTCATCGTATATACCAAACACTGAATTTTCTTGCACAATTCCTTCAGCGTAGGGAGACACGTCTTCTTCTGCAATTGAAGACAACATCTTTTTAGTATAATTATTTTATCAGTAATGTCGTTTATTGTAATAAATATTGATTATTGACATATGACATTTATCTATAATGTTTTTATTAAAATTTTCTAATAATAAATCATACTTGTCACTTTTTAGACTCGAAATATTTTGCCAATTATTGGTTTTAGTGTAAATCGACGTTATTTCAATTTTCGTATTCGCAAAAATTAGGACCTATTTGGGCATTTAGTCATTCTAGCTTTCTCGTTTGCTACACATAATAAATATATGGTAGTTAAGGCTTGAGGTCTTGAATTCAAGACTTTCTTATCGATTTTAATTTCTTGTTCAGTGACTGAAATATTGATATTTATTGACCTCACATGTTTTATTGTTGAGTCTTCCTAGTACATTAAAAATTGATATTTGAATGTATTCATGATATTCTTAATATCTTCCTAAAATGTTAAGCTATAAATCAAACAGTGGAAATAACTCCTTAGTCGATTTCTCATCAATTTAGCTCTCAATTTCCACTAATTACTACAAGCACTGCGAATCCCAAAAGAAAGCTATTATATCCTTACGAAATGGCTGTACGTATCAAAATAGAAACGCAGTCCTCACTAATGTCCTCCAGAACTTGGTCAAGAAATATCGAATCACCATAACCATTTAGAACTAGATGGAGTAGGTTTCTGTTCAGAATGCAGTCGAGCGAAGACTAAAAATAAGCATCTTCTAAGTTATTATATAGCTGCTATAAAAGATCCGAATACATGGGTTTATGAAAGCACTCGTCCTGGACGCTTAACATATGGGTTTTACTCGTCTAGTGATGGTTTCGCCTGGCGTGTTCTCGTGTCGTCTGCGCTACGGTGCCTTCTCATCCATGTTTTGACAGAAGGTTCCGTTTGGCCCATGATGTTTTATAAACATAAGGCGAGAACATTAGAGACATTTTCATTTTCTTCCTCACCAAACCGTACAGCCGGCCACTGATCAGTTTCCAGGACTTTTAAGTCTGACAATAGTCTACCTTACTGGCTGAGGTAGCATCCGCTGACGCTGATGTTGATTCATGACTGGATTTGGTAGAAAACATTCTTTTATTAAGATTGTTTATTACACTGGTTATAAGTTAGCTATGGTTCATGACCTTAATCTTTTGGTTGTTTGTGAGGGGAACATTGTTAAAATGGCCCACTTTCTCAGCAACGTAAGCTTCAAGAGACTTGGTTCCAGGTTTTTCTTTGAGGAGTTCAAAAAATTGAATACTTCTTCTGATTAACTTATCCGGATAAACAACAGTAGTTTCTCGAGTTTGCAAAAATTCTGACAGCATTGAAAGTTCTGTCAAAATATCGTACATAACGGCAAGATTTAGTAGGAACTGAGATGACGAAATCAGCTTGGAGAGACCACTGTACATAGCTCTTTCTGTTGAAGTTCTGTCTGCGTTTACTTTAGCCTTTTCAAAATTGTTGTATATAGCAGAGTATTCATACCACACTGAAGAAGCAGTTCGGAACGAACTTGCTACCCATCTAGTTTTCAGAATCTTTCCTATTTTCTGTATTTCTTGTTCTAGCTTTGAGGCAAATTCAGCTAGTTCACGCTGATGTTTCGGTGATTTAAGTATAGATAGAGTATATTTTATCCATAAAAATCTAAAAATCATTTACGACTCTAACTTCATCGATTGCATCAGTTAATACACAATAACACACAATAATGCCTGGATACATTTTCCTCGGCCTCTCTGCAACGCCTGATTTCTTCCCTAACATTACGCTGGAACTATCACTCGCAAATGAAATCAAGTTCTCCTTCAGGTAATTTTTGTCGAATCCGTGGTTTTTCAAACAACCCAGTAAACTGTCTACGACGACTTCAGACGTTTGTTTACTCTATTAGGTCTAAAAATAAAAAGTGCGGTGGATGCTTTTTGCTGAATTCGCACTTTAAATAGACGATTAGAGTGGACTTTACACCAAGGGTAGTTGACTCGTCAATAATTTCTGCTGCCGTATTCCTCGAGTATATTGTAGCTTTTGTAGTTCTAAAAGATCAAAATGGTCAGTATAGGGCCTATTTTTTTGGCTAAATAATAAGCCGTTCTGAACACAGTTTTTATTGTCTCAATGTGTGTAGAATTCATTGAATCACTTATTTTTTCAATTGTCTCAGATTTGGCTACTTCAGTGATTCGTTCTGCTGCTTTGTGGCTGTACGATATTTTATGGTCAAAAATCTTTTTTCTCAGTGACGTTAGTTGAGCAGTCTTAGTTTTACCATTAAAGGTAACTAAGTACGAACGCCATTCATTAGGTTGCTTGATCGTTCTATCCTATAGGTATCTAAATGTGAAACATTTTTACATTTGATACAGCCAAGTTTTCCATTTTGCAAACAAGGCATGGAAAAGCTTCTTTTTTTGCACCCACATTTCTTGGGTCCAAACAATAGGCTACTTTAATCCGGTAGTAATGGTTGCTTCCTCTGTACAAAGACGTCCATCCAAATTAAGTAAAGGATTGGGTTGCGAAATATCATCATAGGCATTACCTTTATTTTCATAGTACACTCTGTATTCCCTCGTCATTTGAAGAAGGAGAAGAATCAGGTTCAGGTTCTATTTTCCCTCGGATGAAAAATGAGGTTAAAGTTTTCTGTTTTTTCCTATCAGGTTCCATTACATTGCTTAACCAAACTCAATAGGAAACATGCCAAAAATAAAAAATAACCCAAAAATAGAATCGATTGATAGCAAATGAATTAACCGAATACAACGAACACTGTTAACGCGCGGATCAGTGACAAGTTACTGAGAAAAACAAGGCGAGAACTGCGTAGTGTGGAGAGAGGCCATTGGCACCGTGGTAGCACGTGTCTGAGCGCGCAACTCTCAATGCGGCCATTTTTATAATGGAGATCACAACAGAAATATTCGCGATCGCAGCGGTGGTGGAGGGAGAGGATGATCTTTTACATTAGAAGTTCTATTGCACTTTCAATACAGACAGAGTAAGGGGTTTTTTAACTTCTTCGCTAAAAATTATGATTTAGTTTACTTTTTAAATTTATGTAACAGTAATTTTGTCATTACTGGCCGGAACAAAACACAAAGCATATTTTAAAACACCCAAAAACCAGTACCGGAACGGCGTTCCGACACGTTCCGCTACCATGACACCACTGTGTAGGTATTATTATAAATACCTCCTTCAAATTATTTCTTAGAACCATCAAAAACTAGCAACTTATGCTGATTTAAGTCCTTTTAATTTTACTGTAGAAAATAAATTACTAATAAATCTTCGTAGCGTTTTACCATCGAAGCAATATATATCGATGCATCTGTGAAAGTATATAAAATTAATGGATTAAGAGTAATTCTGGCGTGAAGAGCTTAAATACCTAGTAATTACCTTAACATTCAATGAATTTAAAATACCATTTAACATCGTATTTTGCAGTATTATAGTTTTTAACGAGCAGTCCGATTGTGTGAGGTTAGTTCAGAAGAAAAATATAGCGATCTAGTAACACTCATCGTTAATCTACAGGTTTTCAACCAGAGATGCAGAGATATGAACAGGGTTGTATTTTTCACCTTTCCTATCAAAATTTATTCCGAAAAAATATTTAGGAAAACACTGGCAGAACTATTAGATGGTATCAAATTCAACTGAGACGCAATTAACTATACTAGATATACCGAAGACACAGTAATTACAGTAAATAAAGATGAATAGGTACAAAATATGCAAAAAATATACGCGATTATATTTTCGAACATCGAAAATATAACTGGCGCAGTCATTTATTTTTCCAGAAAAAAGTATTATAATACTACAGCACGAAATCTACATTCATCGAGGGACAGGACACTGTAAGTGCCAAGTCTCCTATATCTATAATTTTTCCTTTTTTCACTTTTTCCTTATAACATCGTTGAGTAACTAAGTATAAAAGAAGATAATCCAGATTAAAGATGGTAACAGCAAATCCTAAAAATCTCAACTGGGAATTATTTAAATTAAAAGTGGAAAATATCAAACCTTACGACGGCGATATTAATATTTTGAATAAATTTACCATAGAAGTAAAAATCTAATTGCATTTTATATTAATCGTGACACAAACTTACAAGTATTAGAATGCATACAAGTTAGTGGGAAAAGTTGTGGTTTTGTTAGGGAATAGAAGCGAATTAAACACATGGCTAAACATTGAAGATGCATTAATACAATGTTTTGCTGCCAGAAGAGAGGTAGACTGCATATTACAGGAACTAATAAGAGCAGGACCCTTCAAAAATGAAAACCTTATAACTATTGGAAACAGATTACAATTATTAAAGAGCCAAACAATTCAAAGGATAAGTAAAAATTTAAACTTGAGTGATTAAATGATTAAAAACAACATGCATCTCAAAAAGCCTAGCCCGCTAGAGGATGTTATGGCTTATGTCAACGAAAATTTCGAAAAATTATATGTTCAATTTAATAAGGAAATAACCAAAATAATCAATACAATAATAATAAATCTTTATATACCCATATATACCCTTTATTACCCATATCGTCAACACTTTAATAATAATAATAATAATAATAATAATTATAATAGAAATTCTAATTATCCTATAAATAATAATTGTTATGAGTATAATAATAGTAATTACAACAATTTCCGCGTCAACTAATAAATATAAATCCTAGACCAAAACAGTGGCGAAATTATCCTACTGACTGCGCCAGTTATATTTTCGGACATCGGTCATCTGCTTGAATATATAAAAAAAAACAGAAATACGAGCTCGAGCTATGTTTAACAACATGAAGAAAATATATACCAGCAAAGATATTTTTCACGACTGAAATTAAGTGTACTAAGTTGCTACATATTTCGAAAATATCCTGGACGGAGCACATCAACAATATGGAAGTTATGTAGAGATTAAGGAAAGAGAAGTTAGTCGATGGAACTGGATTATTTTGACCTCATACTAAGACATGGTTGCACAACCTACACCAGTGGTTTGGAGTATCATCTGTTGACCTATTTAGAAACTCAGTAAAAAAGATAAAAATAGCCTTGTTAATAGCCAACGTTTGTAACGGATAAGGCAATGACAGAAGGAGATATTGGTGTTGGAGGTTTATTATTAATAATATAGGAACGAGCTATAAATAATTTAATTTATTTATTTGGAATTTCAAGTTACAAATAAATTGAAAATTGATTATATTGAATTCTAGCATATTTTATTGCGGTTTTTTCTGTTAACTATCACCCTATTCCCTGAAATGACCATTTTTTTCATTAGATAAAGCGGAAATATAAAAATAGTGTCACATACAATCAAAAAATAATAATTACATTGTAAAGTGAAATTATTTATTTGGGTTAGATATTTATCATGTAATATGTTCAAACAATTAAAACTTACTTAACAGAAATCGCTCCTAGCAATCCATTTTGACCTAATTTTTTACTAAATTACATATTTAAGCCCATGGTAGCGTAACGTTATATTTTATCTGAGCATTTTTAAAAATTAACGATTTCCTTCATTAATTTCATATTGAAAGTTACTTAGAAAATGAATAGGTAAATGTGAGTTCTATTTCAACACCTGTTGTTTCAAAATTTGTTTTGTTGCCACGTCTATTCTCCGAAAAATCTACTTCTGCTTTTTAGTATGAAACACAACTGTCAGAAGATAAACAAACATTCATTATAAGTAGTAGCAATCTGATAAAAGTGTTATCCTTTGTTATAGTAAATGAGATTTTCAAACAGTGGAGGATTTACAGATTCGCCACCAGTAGGCTATTAATTTTTTTTGCCACCGACCTCTTAAATTTGATATCTCAGCGCTAAATTATTCATATTATATTTTCAATTAATAAAATTTCAACTTTATAATATGAAAACTATGATTCCGTGTAAGATCCTTGTGAATTTTTACTCCAAAGAACTATTTAAGCAAAAAAAAATGCTGAGATCCCCCCCACATAGGCGAATTTTTCTTACTTAAAGAACATGCTACCGTTTCCCAAGCTGAGGTATTCGCTGTGATTGATTGTAAACGTGGGATAATCAATTTAAACTAAAAAAGCAAAGCTGCCGTACAATCCAAAACCGCCGAAATGTTGTGCTCTAGGTTAGTAGTGACTGGAAGAAAATCCTATAAGAACTTGTAAGTGATGACTGCAAGATCTAACAGACTCGTTCAATAGATTGGAATCGGCAAATCCGCCAATAGGCTCAGAAACCATTCTTGGTGTTGTCGAAACAAGTTGAGACAAGCTAAGGCACACATAGATGGGCCTTCTACCTCTGTTAACAACTACTTCACTCTCGACTCGACAAGTGACTAGACTCTTAGCCGAACACGGTCATCTTAGACGTCATCTCTACACTCTAGGCATCACGGACGACTTGGTGTACTGCTAGTGTATGAAGGAGGAATAAAGTGTTGACCAACTCACTTGTGAGTATACAATACTCATACAGGTGCAGTTCAAACACTTTGACAAGCTTCACAGCTTGCTTAATGATGTCAAAGGCTCTTTAAAATGGCAAGTATAGCACGATGAAACTACTAGAAAATCTATGTGCTTAACAGTCTTCCATTCTATTATGAACTATGAAGCAAAGAAAATTTCATGTACTACTTCTATTTAAGATAAGTGACGTTTTGACAATTGCTAATTACATCATCAATATTGAATGTTGATTGAATTGTTTATGTAAAATTAATAATTCAGGGACATTACGGACATGGGACATAGTTAAAAATTATAGTAATTATTAGTTCAAAACTATTATTGAATAATTTGTAGAAATAACTGATTTTCTGTGAAAATTTCTCATCCTCCCGTGCGAAGAAAATTTGCCGCCTCTTGAAAGTAGGCTACAGTCTACTGAGCCTGCTGGTGAATCCACCACTGTGTTTAATATGAAGTTTGAACAACCTTTTTTAAGTTTGAAGGCCCACTCCAAATTGAACCCAGCCCACGCGAGGGCCAGGCCCAGCCCATGTCCACTTTTTTTTAATAGTAACGCATATTGAACACAGCCCATGCTCACGATTTATACCCAAATCCCCATTAGTATACAAGATGACAGCGACCCAGCAGCTTCTTCTCGATCTGGAGTCTGAATCTGAGGATGACAAAAGATTTATTATGTTGGAGCTACCAAAAAAAAAAAAAAGAAAGTAATACAAATGAGTATTTGCGAAAAAGAGTTAGTTACGGAGAGTTCAAGTTATCTGGTGAAATTCCAGAAATATGTTCAAGAAGGCTAGCTACCCACGACCCACTAAACCGTGTTGCAAGTACAACTCGGTACCACGCGAACCAGGTTGGGCCGGAGCTGGTCGTGGGATGGGTTCAATATGCGCCCCTCCATTTGCAACAACGTTCTACAAAATAATCCACGCGTGTGCTATGAGTGGGTTAAATCAAGCTCAACAGAAGGTCACGGAATGTTTTTTTGTCCCTATAAAAGATTTAGCACCATTCGATTGCTCATATTTAAAATATAATATTTTTCCATCACATCACTGAATTTCGTCACTTTTGTTTTTTTTTATCAAATTAGTTGGTAAAAAGTCAGAGCGATGTACTCGTTAATGAGTATTTACCAGAAAATTGGTTAAAGTTAATATTTTTAGAGCTGACGAATATTGTATTTTCGACCGGCAGACCAAATAATTTATTCGCTTTCCTCTCTTGAATAAAAAATGTTCAGGTTATGCAACTACGGTATTTTACATTTTTATCTATTTATTTACGATTCGCAAGACAATTGCAAATATCTCTGACAATAATTTCGGCCCCGAAGGTTGAAAGTTGTTTTTAACCTAATTACAGTTTCCTGCCACTAAAGGACAAATACAATTACAGTATTTAAGAGATTTTATAAGTCTTATCT
Organism: Diorhabda carinulata; assembly: GCF_026250575.1. Classification (NCBI taxonomy): domain Eukaryota; kingdom Metazoa; phylum Arthropoda; class Insecta; order Coleoptera; family Chrysomelidae; genus Diorhabda; species Diorhabda carinulata. Next base: position 20,019,680 of record NC_079472.1, read on the forward strand.
CTGTAATCAATAGTCTTATTTAAAAGAATAGTAATTTGATTTGGTGCGGTGTGTATTTTGAGAAATTTAGTTAACCTCGGATATATCTTTGTTACTTACCTACAGCTTGAATTATTCCGAAAACAATTAAAAATGAAAAGGAAGTAAACAATTAGTAATTATTAATTATATCGTTATCAATTTGTCTTCAGTGATATGTCACTTGTGAATAATAGATTTACATACGATACAAATCAACTGAAGAACTTGGTTTCTCTAAGATTTATAAAAAATTAGATCATTAGTGGTAAGTTTGTTTGAATGAATGAAGCAAAATAAATGCAAAGATTTCTATTTATTTCAATTAGAGAAACTCATGCAAATATACAAGTTAAGTCCTTTAAAAAAGTTATGTAATAATTATTTATTACATTTTATGGTGGATTATATACCGCGTTATAACGATCGATATTGCATTATACTATTGAAAATGAAAAACTGCCCGTACTGCAACTTCTTTTTCAAAACGGCTTAAGAAAAATTTCATGAAAAGTTGTATTCTGTACAACGTTTATAATAAATGTATATAGCAGTGATACTTTTGGAGCAGAAATCTGAAAAGTTGATTTTTGAGATATTTCACGCCGACAAGATATCTGTTAAGACTTTTGGGTCAGCTTTTGGAATTTGAAAATGAGGGTCTATTCAACTTTTTATCTTAATAATCTTCATTTTGAAGTGAAATTCTGAATATGACTATATTATGTCTATTATCATTATCATAATTACGAAGAGGGTCTCAGGACAATGTGCACAGACAAAAAAAAAACACACACAAAAATGTTGAAAAAATATATATTTATTGCGTACTTATTGCGTAATGTACTTAAGAATCGTCAAGCTCCTCAAATTAGCCATTAATTGCCTACATAACATCTTCATTGTTGGAATCTTTGACCATTGAGCCATTTTTTCCAGGTCTGGAAACGATAAATTATCCAATGGGGCCGAATCTGGTGAATAGGGTGCATGAGGTAGTAATTCAAACTTTATTTCATTAATTTTGCCCATTGCAATAACGAATGTTTGAACCGGTGCATTGTCTTGATGAAACAACACTTTTTTTTAGACAAATGCGATCGTTTTTGCTTGATTTCTTCGCTCAAACGTTCCAATAAGTTTGCATAATACTCGCCGTCGATAGTTTTTCTTTGTTCAAGTTAGTCAATGAAAATTATCCTATGCGCATATAAAAAAATCGACGCAATGACCTTGCCTGCAAATATAACGGTGTTTGCCTGCTTTGGAGCCGATTCTCCCTTTTCAGTAAATCGTTTTGATTGTTCTTTTTTTTCAGGTGTGAAGTGATGGATCCACGTTTTATCCATGGCTCTATTTCAGTGAAACATTTATAAACACTCGATGGAAACATCTTCAAGACGCTGTTTTAGATCAATTGTGAGCAAACGCGGTACCCATCTTGAGCACAGTTTTCTCATATTCAAATTTCAAGTTAAAATCGATACATCGCACTTTTTGAAATGCCTACTAGCTCGCGCACTTTTTGTCGACGATTATTCAATATCCCTTTATAGATTTTCTTCAACATTGCGGTGCTGGACTTCACAGGCCATACGGCCTCGTTTAAACAAAAAGTTCACTATTGAAGTTGCCAACCGAACTAGGTACTTCTGGGAGCATCCTCGTATATGAAGAAAAGAAAGTCTTTTGAAACAATCACTATAATTAAAATATTTTCAATACTATACATTTTCTGTTTAATTTTGACGCTGGTATTGATGAACGCTTTCTAATGTTTCTAATTACAAGTTTACTTACAAATACCACGGATTCAATCAATCGATAATTTCAGTATTTTATAAATGTTCCATCGTCTTCTGTTTTGTAAACGGCAAAACATCGTTTACCTACATTTGGTACAAGATCATAACCGTAAACCAAAAAAAGTATCAGTAATTACTAGACAAGTTCTTATTGTTTCTGTAATGATTACTTACCAGTTTTTTCTAATACTGTTATAGTTTAACAAACTAAAAATGAAATTAGTCAGCTCTGTTTTTGGTATAAACATTCAAAAGCAACTAATAGTACTGTAGGTATAGGAATTATCATCTTTTTCATTTCTTAGACCTTTTTATATATTTATATATAATGATTTATGTCGGTTTTAGGTCTCTGTTGATAGAAAATCAGTTCAAAATAACAGATAGAAGTTTGAAGTTTCGACTAATTTCCGTCTTTATTAGAACATTTCTTGACATTGACAATTTACGTTATTATATTAATCAACACATCACCTACAACATGAATATCAAAATAAAGATAAAATCAAAATAGAAATTTGTTTTAACAAGAAAAATTTAATTCTTTTACATTTCAAAAATACGTAGCAGCCATAATGTATATAATTAATATAATTACGCAAATTGTCAATGTCAAGTCATATTTTGCTGAAGACCGAAATGCCACCTGTTATATTAAACTATTTTGTATTAAAAGAAACCTAAAATGAACATGAACCATCATGAAAAACATTTATAATCTGAAATATTGGCGCTGTTTAAATTCCATGTTTTATATTTATGATAATAGACAATATTCGAAAACTAAATAATGATTTATATGAAGTAGAAACTCCTTCAAAGTGTCTTCTGCTGTAGTTATAAGAGACCTTACCTGTCTCATAATCATATGCCATTCTTCTTTTGGTTGGATAGTACATTTCACTTCGAGTTTGTCTATTCTTCTTCTCGTACTGTTGAATGTCTTCTATTGCGGCGTAATTTTCTTGGTCGCTTAAGATTGAATCGAATCTCTCTTCTCTGATATTCGTCATTGCAGATGCAAAAGATGAAGATACTATAAAAATTGGTATAAATTAGTGAATTTTGACTTTTCTTGGAAATATTTTGAGTATTCATAACTAAGTCATTCCATGTAAAGTATACTAAAAATTGTTTACCTGGCTTAGCTTTTTTTCCGGGTACATAATCGAATGAATTAGTCGGTTCTGCAAATTCTCCTGAACTTCCACTAGGACCACTATGACTAGAACTAAGCTCCATGGAGTCGAGGTGCTCCCTAATATAAGCGTAATTCTCCAAATCCCATGGATCTATGTAAGGTTCTTTATCTACAAGAGAATCGTCCGTCTCGTTTTCAGTAGGTGACCAGTAGTAAGAATCACCTGGCATTTTGAATCCTAAAAGAAGTTATCATAATATATTGATGCATCTCGAATCACGTCAGCACTTTAAAAAGAGGTATGGTATGACTGAATATTATGAGGAGATTAATTTAAGTTTACAAGAAAATGAAAATTAACACATTTTGATATTTAACTAAAAAATTACAAATATAATATTAATAAAAAAATAAAATGAGTGGCGATTATATTAATGTAACAGTCGTAATAGTTTGAGGTGCAAAGTAATCATCTTTATAGTAAAGTAGATAAAAATCGACTACAAAACTTTCTTTACTTATTTAACCTTGAAAGATAATGGTCTGTTTTTGAAATGATCCTTAGTAAGTGTGAGAAATTCTAAATTAATCCGTAGTTCAAAAGTGTTCAAAAAACAATTTGTAAAAAATTGAAGATAGTTTTTTTGAAGAACGATTGATACGAATACCAAAAGTTAGTGCCCTTTTTTAGCAGAAGAAAAAAGCTGGTCAAAAGGTTTTGGGCCAAAAATTGAGCTTTGTTGTTGGGCTTATAGTTATGCAGGGTTTAGAAAGTCTTGTCCCAGAGTATTGAGAATCCTACAGATTTCGCACTCGTACGGAAAGTATAGCAAAAATCCATCTCTATTATTTAAATATTCTTTTGTCAGAAATTTAAATGGTTTAAAAATAACGACTCACATCACACTGGTTGTAGACACATCCAGTAATCTAGTGTACATTTGGTGTTCTGTTTCGTAAAATTCCAGGGATCTAGTTCAATAGACAATCACAAACATGCGTGTTTCGATAACCAAGTTATCGTCTTCACATCTGAAGGTAAGCAGTGGTGAGTGTTTGTGTAGTGGTAGTGTAAACAGCGTATTTAGTATAAGTTGGTGGTAGAAATTGAAGGAACAGCTTCTGTTAGAGCTATTAGTATGAGGAAGCTAGTCTAAAAGGTAGTAAAGCCAAGTCAATCAATTTAAAGCCGTAATAAAATTGTTTAGAATCCAAATGCCTCGATGAATTAACTCAATTTTTTTAAGAAGAAAGTTGAGACAAAGTGAAAATTGTGATTTGAGACTGAAGTATAAAGAAATTTAAGTACAAAAGGGTAATAATTGGATGAATATAGAACAGAAATAGTGAGTACTTGGTGAACATAGAAGAAATTTTAAGAGTGAAAAAATAAAAACAAAACTCAAACTATCTAAAACAACAATAAGGCTCATCTCGACAAAAAAAGGCCGAAATAATGCTGACAATTATGAGACAAAAACCAAAAAAGAATAAATGAAGATATAGAATTGTTGGAGGGAGAGGATGTGGTAAAGATCATAATAAAACAAATGCTAATAAGGCTGGAATATATAGAGAGATGGACTGGAAGGTGGGATAAGAATGATGGTGGAGAGGACGCAGTGCTCAATGGAACGAGGTCGAGATAGTAGGATGAGGTGGATATGGATTTGGTGAACAAGCAAATTGCTATAGATATGCAAAAATGGAGAGAGATCTTAAACGAGCTGAACGATGAAGAGTGAGCTTGACATTAAAAGGACCTCAGAAGGTCATATGAATTCTATATAAATGTACTGAAAGTTGCGTTGATGTATTCATTTGTGGCAATACATTATTTCAGGGCTCTGCCACAATGACGGAAATGTAACATCGAGCTCCTGAAATCTACTACTTAGTCACCGAGCCTCAACCCTTTAGGAAATTTGTGAGAAAGAGAGAAATGCTTTATTGTCAAAAAATTGTTACAATTTTTAGATAAAAGCTTGTAAAAACTAGATACAAGTAAAATAAAATTCCAATATACAGAAGAAAACTACAATGGGTAACAAAATTATAGGTAAGAGAATTAAATATTATAAGAATAGTTTACAGAATAGAAGGCACTTTCCAGTAAATATGCCCTAAAATTATTGCGAAATGCAGGAAAAGATGATATCGATTTGATTTCAATTGGTAAGTGATTGTGCATTTTTTTGCATTGTAAAATATTGAGCGTGGAGTAGGTAAGTAAAAATCGTGCCTCCGTTCTGAAATTGGAGAAGCGTGCTTATGAATTAGGCGGAATCAATGATGAATAAGGAAGGAGGAATCAGAATTTTCAATCTTTTAAAAAAGTCCCTGCAGTTAGCCCTGTGGTTTGGTCTCTTTTGTAGTTTGGACATTGGATCAATTGGATCAATTACAATCACAATAAGTGCATATTAAACTGCTAAAAAGTGGATAAGTTTATTTCTTTGGAAACTGGTCTCAGCGCAAAACTAAAAAAAGCTGAAACGCAGCTGGAGCTCGTAGACTATGGAAATATTATAATCTTTATGTAAAAAGAATTTCTAGCGTAATAAAAGCAAAAATTGGACCTAAAAAGTATTGGGTTTTTATTAAAACTCATATAAATCTAAGTATACTATGTTGTAATCAAAAAAATTGACAGATCGTGTTAAATACTTTTGGAAAAAAATGTAGAGTGATGGATATGTACCACGACAATGTCGTATATGGAGTGAATGAATATTCTTCTGACTTCTTTTTTAGGAAAGGAGAGATATAAATGGAAAAATAAATCTAAAGCATTAATTTGAAAAGTGGGTGGATTGCTCCGAGAAAGTTTACTAAATATATGGGTAATAGATAATGGTACAAATTGAGTAAGAAAAAGAAAAGGTTATTGAATTGGTGATAAGGTTCAAAATAATCTTTAAAAATGTCTCATCAATGGTACTAAAATTGAGAAATTCTGCATCCGAAATAAATAAATAAAACGTTTTTACTAAGATGCGATAAAACACAATAAATAAAATCACCGTTAAGTGTGACTATTCCCATAAAATTTTCATGTATATGTAAATTTCGTGGGACCTTTTCAATAAGCGTAATAAACCAAAGATTTTATAATGCTCAAGACGTTGCCGTTCTTAAACGAGAGTTGCATAAATATTAACAAATTGGTTTATTGTTTTTGCTAAAATGTTATGGGTAGGTAGAGAAAAATTTTATTTCTGTTACAATTAAATGTGTTCGAAATACTTAATCGCCGACATACATACATTAATAAACAATACTTATATACCATGTGGAATTAAAAAAGGAATAAACTCGTTTGGTACAGAGCTTTTTATTTTAATTTGACGGGAACAGTATAAAATATAGTTATGTTATGTTGTTATTGAACATTAATATTATATTTATGAGATTCTGATAAGATTTTGTACCAGTTCGTTGATTCGACCTCTTTCATTATCTTCATTTACAAGACATCGTCGACTTATAACCAAAAATAAATAAATTAAAAATTAAGATTCACAGATTTAGAGGTTTAGAAAAAGCTAAAATCAGGTACAAGTGCAAGTGCGTTTTCTTATATATATTTCTTAATTTATGTTTCTAAATCTTCTTGATTTTAGGTCTCTTATTTATAATTTTTCAAGATAGATACAATTGATGTTTAGACTTTTCTTTAAGTATTTATCAAAATTTGATATTGACACTGACAATTTGCGTATTTATATTGAGAATAGATCAACTTTATCATAAATATCAAAATAAGAATAAAATCAAACTAGAACTTGTTCCAATAAGAAAAATGAATTTTTCTCTAGTCCTTACATCTCAAATATATAGCAGTGGTTAAATCAATTATTTGTAGTTTTATTAGAATTTACAAAATAGAGCAAAAAATGTTGCTTAAATTATTTAAGTATTTTTTATCATTTATAGCTTTTTCGTTCTTATGAATGTGAATAATTTCTAAAAATTCTCTTTTTCGGGTATTAGATTCCGTTTCAAGAATTTTTGAACCTTTATAATTGAATTTATGTTTTTTTTTTTGAAATTTCATGGTTAGTTAATGCAGTTCTATTTTTTTATCGTATTGATGACCTCTTAGTCTCTTTTCTAGATACTAAGATGTCTGCTCTATGTAGAAAGCATAGTAATATGAAATAAACATTCAGAAAGCGTAATTATTTTTACATTTGGGAAAAAATATGATTTGGTCATCTTGACCTGTACAAAAAAAGAAGACACACTTGACTCGGTGAAAATTAAATGCAGTATAATGTAGTCAAAACTGAACTTTATCAACTTACTTTGACACAAAAACTGAACTAGTTAGAATTCGATTCAAACTAACTTTCATAGTTAGATGGTTGTCGTACTATAGGTTTCTTTTTGATATCATAACGTTTGTCGAGCATAACATTAGAAGGCTGCTTTTCTTTTTCTGTGCTATTGACAACCGACTGATTCACAATTTTATGAAATATCACCTTGTATTTTGCTACCATAAACTTGTAGAGCATCAATATATTTGTATTTGAAAGGATATCAACTATTTTTGTTGCATATAATGTGTCAATTTGATAAATCATTGATAAAGTATATGGCAGCATTTGTCTCTGCAGTTTGTCAATTCTTTTCTTAACTTTTTCTTCATCCCTTTGCTGTAAATTTTTCTCGTAGGCTATATTGGAAATCTCGGTTTTATCTTTAAACTGATTACACGCTTTGGGCGGAAGAATACAATTTTGTATTCTTCACAAAAGGTTATTTCTGTTACATAACTTTCACCTCTTTCTGTGCTAAGTCGATCTGGTCACTCTTATTGATTCCCTTAGTGATACGATTCACAAATTTTCATTGATTAACGGCTGTTGAAGGCAAACATTTATGTAATTGCACTAATTATAGTTTCTATATTTCCATTTTTTTGCTTTCTGTTAAAATGTAAACTAAGTTAGATTCCGAATTCAATTCTTTGTATACTTTCATTTATCATATATCAAATATCAAAATAACAATAAATAATTTACCATAATTTATATATTTTTTAAAATAAACTATCGTCACTATCACTCGTGAATTCAGTTGAATTTTTCTCTTCCGAGGAGAACATAATTGAATCACAGTTGTTTTCTACCTCATCAAGTGGTGCCAAAAGTTCTGAATTTACGACGGTAATACTTTCCATCGTTTCTGTGGCAATTTTCTAGGCTTGTAATAACTAGGTAAGATGAAACTGGCAAAATACTAAAAATATTTTCATAAGTGAAATGTTTTGACGATTTTCTAGTGTAACTTCTCTGATATGCTTTCAAATCTTCTTTCCTGAATTCTTGTAATTCTTCAGATAGTTGCCCTATGGGATATGTATCTACGGTTTTCAACATCGTTTCTATTATTATTTTTGGTAGTGACTTTTTGTCTATTTTGTATCAGTAAAGAGCGCCAATGCCTCATTGGGTGTATAAACCATTTTTGTTACGATTATTCTCTTATCATAAATGTACTTTTCTTCTTCTTCTTCTACTTCAGTGATCAGTGTCGACGCATCTAATTTTCCTTCTCTTCTTAAATTTGAGCTGCTAAGCCAACTCTGATGCGCCCAATTCTTCCCTAACAGATTTGGTTTTTCTTCTTTTAGTTCTCGGTACAAAGTTACTTCGGGGTATTTCTTGCAAAAAATTGATGGTATCTCATCATGCAAATAGGAATTGAAAACAGTTCATTAAGCCAAGCACCATTTTGCTCCAGAAATCTTGTTTCTATTCTATTAGCGATTGGCCACCTTTTTGAAAATGCGAAACAGCTCAAAAATACTACGTTCTACATATTTTAAAGTTTCTTGATCATGCCCTTCAGATATTAAATGATTGCGAACAACATTCTGAGCATGTTGATATTTTTTCATATTATTTTCACTCTTCATTTCTTGCCAAATGGAGAACGGAACCTTACGATTCGTAAGAAAAGTCGTGAAATGGAATAACCGCATAAAAATTATTTTTTAAAGGGGCTGCTAATTTTCGTTTAGCATATTATATGTACTGTGCTCTTTTTTTTAAAACCAAAAATTAAAACGCAACTAGGCGGGTCTAATTTTGTATCTCTAGAAAAATTTTACTATTTATTAGTTTTACTTTGACTTTAATATTTATATATTAATATCAAAATATGTTCCAAGATTCCTTTTTTCCATAACTAGATTATATTCGAAAAACACAAATACTTAATTAGCTCAAAATTTTCTTTAGATTCACATCCCTTTCACGGCATTCCTGAACTCTTTAGAATTCAGACTTTTTTTCAGATTTTCAGTGTCTAGGTTGCATTTGTTTGTGTAGGTCTTCAAGATGCTTACAATTCATCCCATTCAGGTTTTATGGACAATATCATCTTTTTTTTAATTCTTTGTTGATGTAATAAAGTGAAAAAGTAAACTCTGTATTGATGCAACAAAATGTATGCATTTATGCATCGTGATTGATTCGATTCTCTGAAAGAACGTTTTCATGCATTTCTGTTCTTAATTCGAAAGTAGATCATGGTTAAACTCACATATCGTATTAAGAGAAAAAAGATTTATCTATATAAATACCTGTTTACTGAAATTGGAAGTAAACTAAATATCAGTAATATTAAAAAAGCGCAAATTAGCACGGACTAGTACGCTATGAATAAAAAAAATGCTCGTGGAAAAAAAGCTGTTAGTCTACACAGCAATAGAAAATGAATTTATGTATGAATGATGTGAGATAATATGAAAAATCATATAAACTTGGTACGAAATACCTCGAAAAACAATTTCTTCTTGACCTCTACCACTATAGGAGCAGCTGAAAAAATATGATTTTTTGATTACTTGTGTGATTATATGACATTTTATATATTGTAGCTAGACATTTTGAAATGACACGGAATCCCAGACTATAACAAGTCGTTGGGGTGTCCCTCGAGAACTTATGAATAACTTCATAAAGCATATCATGTTTGATTTAATGTTGACACAGACATGTAAGTATGAATAATTTATAACATTATCTGTTGTAAATGAAATTGCATTTCGTGTTTTGTTTTTAAATAAACTGGAATAACTGACATAAATTGAACAAAACACTATTTGAAGATAGAAATATCAGAAAATATTTGAAATCGTTAAAAGCATTCCGAAAAAATATTAAGTATATACACGGAGGATGTTTTCAACGTTCACCTGAGATGTCAGCAGTCTGTATAAGTTGAGATTAATATTTGGGCTTTCGTTGAACCCCCGACATGGTAACTCCTATACATCGGAGACAGCCATAGAGAAGGCGAAGGACTACTCGGATTAGAACTTTTCTTGACAAAAAAAGTTGGAAAGAGTTTACCCGAGGCAGCGAACCACACACACACACAATAAGACAATCAGGAAAAGAAGCCAATAGTGTATAGCCAACAGACAAAAAGATAAGACTTCCCAGAATATCCCACAGGGGAGAGGAAGGAGTCTATGTGCGAAACTGCGACGCGAACGAGGATGAGGACCTGTCAAAATGACAGGTGGTTCGTGGAAGATCCTTTTTCGCACTCATCCGTGGATTTATCCGGGGGCGAATGCTTAGAAAGACGGGTTTTTTCACGCTCACATGTGTGCGTTCGTTGAGTAGTTCTCATTGGAATTTCAATCATTTGAAATGCTTAAATGGAAAAAATTGGGTTTCTAAGGCTGTCAGTGAATATTTGTTTTTCAAAGACAATGCGTCTATTTAAACGAAGGGTAGTTAGACACTCCTCATAATCATGTACATAAAATTTTGGAAAAGTAGATCCTATTCTTTATAGGACAGAATGCAGCTCACCATGGTGGATGGTAAAGTGTACAACGCTGCTCCACAATGTTCTTCAATTTTCCTATCAAAAAAATGACAGATAAAGCATGCTACCTTTGGTCAAACAAGGAAAAGCGGAGACTCAAGAGCACTTAAGCGTGAAACGTACTGTAGACGTGTGGAAAGGTGATTTTGGCAACACGAATGATTTCGCCACCTACAAGTAGCTGGAGTTAGGTTCTTATTTACCGCCTAAAAGTGATATGAAGGTCATAAGGTGAAATTGAAAAAATTCGAAGATCATGGGATGGACACGGTCAAGCTTCACGTTGAGCTGTATCTATGCCAGCCTAGGTTCCCACGCTCCATAAAATTCCTCTGCACGAGACAACTGTGATGAAACATGCTTTATTACCAATTGGATTAACATACGAAGAAGCTGCAGGCAATTCCGGTAGCCCAATCCAGTAGGTGATACATTCTCGGAAGAATCTGCAGGAAAACTTAAGGAGATTTATTTTGAATAATCGTTAGAGGTTATTACGATTTTTATTCAATAGTTTTTAGTTTTCTTGTTTCTGCGCTTTGGTTTTCACTTTTGTTCAGTTTGGATCAAAAGCACATGCCTTATTGACGCGGTATAAGCAAAACGAATCGGAATTTTTACGTCGATTCATAACTGTAGATAAAATGTGGAACCACTATGAAATTTCTGAAACGAAGAAACTGTGAGGACATTCGATTGCACGGGGCGAATATGTTTCTAGAAGGCTAGGAAACTAATTTGATAAATAAATATGATTATAGAGCAAAAATGTCTTCGATTGGATGATAAATCTTGAGAAGACCCTTGTGTAATCGTTCCATTTGCCAATGTTTTATGGTCAAATATCGAGATAACTTGATTGGTTTTTATTAACTTTTTAACGCAATTCATCTGAGAGGTCAAGTACATTTCTTATTATTGTTCCCTTAACCGAAAAAGAGAGGCTAGAAGTTTTAATGACGGTAGGTTACTTGAAAGAATAAGTTTCATTTAACGAGACCAGGAATAAGCGACGATGCAAATTTTTATATTTTGCTGTCAATAGAAGACAACGCAACAGAAATTGCCTTGCATTAAAATATTAGTCACTCGTTTGTAGTTAAGTTTTTAAAAAATAAAAACTGTACCCATACAAAGTTCCACTTGTTCACGAACTCTTGAGAAAGGATTTTTGTGAAATATTCATGAGGCATTGTGATAAAAATCCGAATTACCTAAATAAGGTAGTATTTTAAAACGTTTTGTTCAAGTGATACAGTAAATCTACACAATTCTCCCTATTGGGCTTGGCAAAACCCCCACTGGATTCGATCAAAACACAACCAGCGTCCCGAAAAAATTATATTTGGGTAGAAAAATTCATTGGTCTATAATATAGAAATATTAATTCTTTTATGGGAATTTAACAGCTGAGCGATATTTGGAACAACTTTGTATGGCAGTGCTTCTAATTGCGACATTTCCAGATCAAAAACATAGGGAAAACATTATCTTAATATTTACAAATGATTGGACCATATGGTGAACTGCCAATTATTATGGAGTTTTTCTAGTGTTGATATTAAATGTCACAAGAAATTTTATTCTCTTATAATCAATGAAACCGTTTCACTCGATACCCGTCCTAACCTCTCAGTTCTTCCAAGGTATGCCGATCACTTCGTAGTACCTCAGCCAGAAATAGTAATCCAAAATATTCCTTGAATTCAGCTACCTCTGTAGGCTTTGCGTTTCTAACTCTTAGAAAGATAGATGGAAGGTCTACTCTCTGTTGTAAAACTATTTAGATCAAAATATTTTCTACTCATTTTAGTCAATGTAATCCCATACCAGTTCCATTTGTCAATTTTATAGTGTAAGAGACCTATAAACTGATGCTTCCAATAAACTAAGCGCATCTGTTAATACTTCCTGCTCAACCATCGGTCACAGTTTAATTAGCGTATAATTAGATATATTAAACTTTATGTTACTACCATAAAACAGATTTTCACTTTAACAAGCTCCCTTAACAAATTTTAAACATTACAACATCAATTTATAATTAATAATATTATTAGTTGAACGGCATCTAAAAAATGCGCCGTTGCGTGTCCGAGAATTCAAATGTAAATAAAGAAAGCCACTACAGGTATTTTTGTTTGTATTAAATTTCATCTGTTTAATCCCATTGTTACGGTTCGCTATAAAAGATACCGAGATATATCTTTACATGAATCTGGTTGAAAAAATAAGCATCATTAAAATTCTAAAGTACTAGTTGTGGAAGAGATTTCCGCAATATACTAAAATATATATATACAAACTTATGTAACGGTAAATAGGTGACATATTTTTTATTACACATTGAAATAGTACTTTTGAGGTTTCTGTTAGAGAATGGATTTGCCAGTACTCACCAATACAAAAATTCAAGGTATAGCACTCACCAATTACATGAATATTTTGTCGAGTGTCGTTTTGAATGTTGTATTTTGAGTGACATGAATTAAATAATTTATAAAAAATTTAAGATGTCACAGTCACAATTCTCTATTAACTGATTCCCCGATAAAGTATACATTCGAAGATGTATTGATATCTAGTTAGCCTAGACCAGTTCCATGCATAAGCAAAATATTGTGTTACCAAAGCAACGAACAATAAATTATTAGAAGTGTCAGTGTAAAGTTTGACGTCAAAAAAGTAAACCAGAGCTACGCAATAAATTAAAAAATTCGAGTATAGAGCCATCATCAAGTACCTGTATTTAAAAGGGTTAAGAGGTAAGCAAATTTACGAAGATATATAAGAAATTGGACTGCAAGCTTCTAAAAAGGTAAAATTTCCATTGAAGATGATGACCCATCGGTAAGGACATTTTCTGTGTTAGTCCCCGAAGATATCAATGCAGTTCATGACATGATTTTATGAGACCGACGAACTGGGCTAAAATGAATATCTGAAACACTGAATATTTCATATGAATGCTTTCATCATATAGTTCACGTCAATTTGATCATGAAAAAAATTGCTGCAAAATGGATCCCCAAATGATTCAATGTTGACCAAAAGCATGCAAAGGTGAAAGCATCGCGTTCGATCTGTACTCAATTTGAAAACGATGTAGACTTCTTAAACCGAATTGTTACTGTGGATGAGACTTGGGTACATTTCTACGATTCAGAAACAAAGCAACAATCGATGGAATGGCGACACTCTGGTTCTCCGAGACCTAAGAAGTTTCGCGTTCAAAAATTTGCTGGTAAAGTTCTTGCTTCAGTTTTTTGAGATTGCCATGAGTAAGTATGTTTGATTTTTTGGATAAGGGTAGAACAATAATTGGAGGTTACTATTCGACCACTCTACGGGAAAAAATTAAAGAAAAAAGACTCGGAAAGCTATCCAAAGGTGTTTTGTTTTTGCAGGACAAAGCCACTACACACAAATCTCATTTGGTCATGCAAAAAAATCGATTTGGCTTCGTCCGACTATCATCTCTTTTCTAAACTGAAAAAAAGTTTAAAAGGTCGTAAATTTTCTTCGAACGAGGAAGTAATAAAAGCTGGTTTGCGAGTAAGAACCTTTTTTTTTTGAGTTACTTATGGGACGCCGGCGATCCGAATTATAAAAATAAATCTTTAATGAACTCTTCATTGTTGTACTTTCCTCTCACTCGAAAAGGCAACACTTAATTTTTTAATTATAAGTAAATTAATAGCACTTCCACATGTTCTGTCCAATGTGGACAGGTCGAATAACTGGTTGAATGTTTTGATAAGCGTCTGTATTTCTCTGTTGCAGATAGTCATTGTCTATTTTGATAATATGATTAGATCATACGAGGGTAAATGCAATACAATGTAACCATGTTTTTGTATGAGTTCATCAAACTAACACTTTATTTATTCGTATAATTTTTTCCATTAGTCATTCCATCTTTCAGTGAATTGTTATTGGATTAACCTGTATCAAATGATATGATGGATTGTCACAAACGAATAAGGATTTGGCAGGTAGATTTGGTATTAGTTTTTCCCCTAGCATTTTGCCGTAATTCACTGAATTCGTTTCAAAATGATAATCTCATGTTTTGATACCTGAAGTAAATAACAAACAATAACTAAATCTCATGTGACCTCCCGTAGGAACTATTAGCAATTATTGTACTTTTGAAATAAAAAAGTGTTTTGTGGATTTAGTCACACCAACTTTTCGAAGAAATCTGACCTGCTATCATTTTTCAAAAAATTCGTCTTGTTGAGATTTCCTATGCGTTTTCTTGTACTGCTTCCCGCATATCTCTGTTTTCATATTGACTCTTTCCATAGAGCTTATTGGAACACCTCATTTCTCCTATTTTTTAAAAAAATTCAGTAAGTTCAACTCGAAATAAACTCCGTATCATAGAATAGTTTTTCCTTTTCTCTGCGTGGATAAGTTTGCAAGTACTGCATAATTTAAATTTAAAGATGCTTTTTTCCACTGTGAATACAGTGTCCAAATCACCAACTTTCGAGGCGAGTGATCTATGTAAAACTTAAATCAGTTATCCTAAGTTCAATTTATTTTTTGAACGAAAGTGATGTAATCCAATTAGGTGTTTTCCAAATATGAACCAATAAATGATTCCTTTCTTTTTTTTGGTATTTTCATTTGATGTTAAACCTATTCTAATAAATTTCTTATAAAAATTAATTTCAATAATATATTTCGTAAAGATTGAAATTCAAAAGTAATTTTTATGAAAAAACCTACTTATTATTAAAATATATTTAGAATGAAGAATATATATTCAAGAAAATGAAGCATAATTTCCATATTTCATTTTGTAACCTATCTGTTCATCTTTATGGTGTTACTGATTCCCCACGAGCTAATACATCTGATATTATGAAAGATTAATAAAAAAATCAGATCAGAAGTTTGCAGACGTTTAACTATAAAATTATATCATTGAAACAATTATACAAGTTGTTTCTAATACGGAAATGATGAAATTTTGATCTGGATTTGCACGCTTTTATATTTTAACTAATTAGTACATTCTTTAAGCTACAAAACGTTAATTGTAATAAATCTTTGCTTTCATCCATTTCATTATATTAACAAATTGTATAATGGAGCTAGACATTCATTCATTTCAATCTATATTAAAGTAAACATACTGTTGAGTATTTTGTACCCCCTTGACAAACATGATTACAACAGCAATTATTTTATAGAAATAATATTATATAAAGTAAAGCTTTTAGTAATAAAAATAACAGCTTTGTGAACTAAGAATGCATTAATTTAAGAAAAGTTTTAAAGAATTTGACATATATTCGAATGAAGAAAATTGTCATTTGAGATTGCGCATTCACTCACAAATGCACAAACAGCGTAAAATATTTCTGACAAATTAAGTTTGCTGCTGGGTCCTGCAGAAATTATCGTTTGTTTCTAGCAAACGATTACCTTTTTTCATAAAAAAATGTCATGGTGGTGTATTTAAGCTTTAGCTTTTGATAAGCCAAGAAATAAGTTCAGAAACACTGATATGCTCCAGGATTACCGGCAAATATAATAATTCGATGGTTTCAAGAGTCTAGAAATGTGATTAAACAATAAGTGCTGGACATCCAAAGCTCAAAACTATGAGGATCAGTCAATTCTTATCATACAGTTTTTTTTTCCAGAAAGAAACGAAGATATTTTGAGCATTATATACGGTAATTGGACAAGACTTGAGTTTGTATTGTACGACATTGCTTGACCACACTGCACAAGAATGCTTCAAAATGAAGCAAATATGTAGTCTAAATCAGACAGTGAAGTCGCTGGAAATGAATTCTATTTTTTACACACGTGATAATTAGCGAATAGGACATATTATTATCCTCTGATTGCTCATCTGGAGCTGATTATAGCGATCGAAGGATAACGGTACAAATTAATTATTTCATTGCTACGGGGCGTATCAATTTATTACCTTTATTGAAATATTTTCTGATTTTATTCCTACTATTTGTATATCAGCTTCTTAGTTGCTTCAGATAAATTATTTAGTAATCTAAGTAATTGCATCGTCTCCAAACACATCAACAGTTTTGCTCTTTTTATTGTGTCGAAGATTGTTACTAGATCTATAAATTTTTTTTCTTCTTCTGGATTTTTTCTCAGATAAGTTTTTGACAAAATTTTTTGTCACTAAAAACTTAATGTATAGCTTATTTTTACTAGATTCATGATTCTATTATCACCTTCAATTTCTCCTTCTCTATATGCCGGTATTATAAAGTTATGTTCCAGTCTCTTGGTATTCTTTGTTCCTTCCTGCTCTATGCGTATTCCCCAAATCCATTTTTTTTCTTTTTGTCTACATATTTTATCATTTTTAGAGATAATCTTCTTCATTAGAATTTACTGTCTTTATTTTATAAATTGCCTCTCCTACTTCTGTTTCTTTGGTAGTGATTTTGGTTTTGTATGTTCACTTTTTCTTCCTGTGCTTTGAGTTCTTCTCTTTTACTGCCTCTACATCTTGTTATGTGGGTCTAGAATTTTCTATTATCTACTTTTTATGCTCATCTACTGCTCATAAAATTTTCTTTGTTATCCCATATTCTCCTTTTTCCTTTTATTATAATAATCTTTAACTTCTTGTGCTTTTCTTGTCCACCATATTCTCATGTTTTTTATCTCTCCATTGCACTCATTCCATTTAGTTAGTTTTTCATATATCTTATATCTTTTCTGAAGCTATCAATACTTTTGTATTAAATGACATTCAGCTTTCTTGTAAATTAGACTATTTCCTTTTCTAGTATTTGAAATTGTAGACTTGTTTAATTCTCATTCTATTTCTGTTCTATTTTGTAAATATATTGTAAATTGGTGTAGTCCATTGTAGTCATATCAATCACATATTCAACCACTTGTCTCGATCCTTTCATAGAAAATATATGAAGACACATTTTTTAACTGAATTTCGATTTATATACAATCAGACACCGAAATTTCCAGTACCAGAACCCTCTAGAATATCTAGAATTGCATTCCTTTTTGAACTTTCCAGATTATTCTGAAAATTTCTAGAACATTCTAAGCCGATAAGAATAGTTTGCACTCATATTAGAACTTCCCAGATAATTCCATAAATTTCTAGAACTTTTAGAAATATTCTAAGTCGATCATAATAAATTGCATTCCTTTTGGAAGTTTCCAGATCAATACAAAAATGTCTAGAACTTTCTAGAACATTCTTAATGTATTAATTCTGAAACTTTCCAGATCATTCCAGAAATTTTGGGATTATTTCACAAGTCCTCATGCGTTAGAAAAGGACAGAAAGATGTTTTCATATTTTTGCCATCCACAACTACCCTCCGCGACCAAACTTTGTTACTATGATCTGAAGACCACCCCAACAGGAAGTTGATTGGAGTTGGTGGTGATTGCGAAAACCGTACCAACAAAGCATTTTATGTGTATTAATTATGGATTAATTGTAAGAAAGAAAAGAAATAACCGGGATTATTATGAAACATGTAGGTATGATTGTCTCTAGATTGTTTGTGATATATTTTATTTTGAATATAGAAATTCCATCCCAAAATTTAATAAATGATTATCATAATGTCCATGCTTTCACAAATCATTGACTTGCTTATTCGTTTGTACACATCTCTTTTACAAATTTTCTTTTCAATACACAATTTAAATCTCTTACGACTTCATTTATACTGGTTCTTAAGAAGACATTTTTGTTGTTCGAAACTAGACAATTGCGAAAGTGTGTTAATGTCAGTATTAATTTTTCTCGTTTATACTACATACTATCTGTACCTTCGCTTATACATTTTCACAATCACTGGCTTCGTCGTGTAAATAATACATAAGACACAAGGTTTTATATGAAATCGAAGATTGTTTTGAACAATTAATATTTCATATACATACCAGGTTTTTAATGACGTCAGCAGAAAAACTAAATCTTAGATGAATTTTTACAAACGGTGAAAGATATTTAGATCATTTTTTATATACATAAATTATAAAAACTTTATTTATATGTTTTTTAACTAGTTGAAACCAAGTATGATTCTTAAAAAGCTGTATCACCTTTACTTAAAATTGTATAAATAAATTTGTTGAATTCATCGATTTTCAAAGAGTTTAAAAGATGGTGTATTCCAGTATGATGTTTACTCGCACTTGTAGAAAATCTTCTAAGAATTTTTGTTATATTTTTGACAAATTTCAAGTTGAAAAATACTATAAAGTATACATGTACGAGCTCAAGATAGAAAAACGTGTAAAGAAGCCTTTAATTTTCTATTCCTATGGTATATAAAGGAACAAAGAAATCAAAGGTACTGTTTCGTTGTCGTAGATTCGTTGTTTTGCTCAAATATTTCTAGTCTAGGGAATGAGTTTGGTATTCAATTGAAAAAACTGTAGGCTTTTAATCGATTCCTTTCAAATTAGTGTGAATACTGACCTAGATATTGATATAGGCTATGCATATCATGGTTGAATGATATGTGGGGGAGTAGGGTAAAAAAGTAGCATTAGTGCAGAAATAGCTAAGCCTGTTAAGGAAAACATGCTGCACATAAACTTGCATCTACTATCTATATACTTTGAATTAAGTCTTATGGATTAGTTCCTAAACTGGACCATGTTTCAAGTTTCTACAACTTTAAAAATATAAACAAAAGAAAGCGTATTTTTCAAATAGGTTTAAATAGATTTCAATGACTTACAAGTATGATACAACTCTACACTACACCGGGAAGTTTGGTAAGTATCTTAGAAGCTACACAAGAAGATTCAAAGGAAAAAGAGGAATAATTCTATAAGTAATCCTTTGCAAATACTGTCAAGAACAATTTTTAAAATGGTTTTCCCCCTTTTAGTAGCAGGCGGTTTATTTACAGTATTTCTTCTAAATAATTACTAGGAAAGTATATTTATTTTCGCTCTAGAACTTTGTAGAATTTTATTTAGGTATATAAATTATTTGTGTAAACGCTGTTAGTTAGTTTTAAATAGTAGTGAAAATAACGAATTAGTAAAAGTAATCGCGGAAATTATTTAAGTGATATTTATAAGTAAATTATAAGTTAAATGTAGTGCATAATGTGTAAATAAACTTAAGAGACAGTGTTTATCAATTAACTCTACGAATAGAAGGAATGTGAATAAATACGAAAAAACGTTACAATACAAACCATATTATTTATGAAGCACGGAGTTTCGTTAATTCCCCCGAATAAGGGCTTTATGTTATTCAATGAAAAGCATATTGTTCTAAAAATGAAGATGTGCTAAATAACTTATACCAGTTTACATTCTACCAACAAAAATTCATGAAAATCGACAATTAAAGGGAAAAACGTCTCAAAAATAATTAATTTGTAAGTCTGTGTTATCAAAAAATGAATAATGTATTATCTCTTCCAACTTCATAAAGTGTCAGTTCAAATTACTTGTAGAAAACAATGAATAATTTAGTTTTTGTAACAATATCCAAGGAATGAAATTTCCTTTCATGAATTTCTAATGGTTATATATCGATGTCGTTTCAATTTCTTTCACAAACGCCCATAACCGGGCTTCACTATAACTTCTACCTATTAGGAATAAAATCTATTAGTATTTGTTATTTAAGACGTAATAGCTAATACTCGATATGCAATTATCCACTTTCTATGTACCGAGATTGGATAATTTAATTTATACGTACAGTAAAATAATGTATAATGTATTCAATTTCTAATATATATTAAGTGAAATATTTGTTGTTCTGGTACGTTCAGCTACTAAATTTTTATTGAACTGCTTGCGTGAAAATATCATCTTTTTCTTCTCTAAAACTCTTTATGAGTCTAAATATTATAATATAATATAAATATTAAATTTTATGCTACTACATTGATTGATCTTATTGTTTTCCATTCTTCCTTCTCTCTGTGCTACTTCTTGTGATGTACTTCAGGATTCAGTTTTAGGTCGAATTCTCATTTTGATGTTAATCAATGATACCACAGACTTAATAATTAATATTAAATTCATTTTATTCGCGGATGACAATAGAGTAATTTGTAGTGGTCCAGATATATAAGCTTTACATTCTATCAAGAACACTTTACACAGTCCTGATCTGAAGCGAACGGACACTGTGTAATCACTGAGAAAAAGCTTTAGTTTTATCCTACAACTGAGTTTAACAACCTCTAAAATCAACAATGACTTAATACGATCTTCAAATTTGATCAAATTACATGTACATGTAGAAACTGGCGGAAAAATTTTCATCTGCTTTTGTTACCATTAAATCTGTGTCTAAACATGTCGATTCTCGTTCTGCTTTAACAACTTACTCGTTGTTCGAATCGAATCTTCGCTATGGTTTGCAAAATCTATTTTAAAAAATTCAAAATTTTAACTCTTTCCGCTACGCCACAACTCAACTGAGAGACATATTTATAGTTATTCTATTAAAAGAAAAAAATTGGACATCTACTTTTACTATTTACCTCTAGTCTGGTAAAAAACTTCATCATATTCAATCAGTTTACCTTCAATCTCTGAAGACGATAACTTGGTTATCGAAATGCGCGACAGATAGTGTAATCGTGAGTGTTGGTGTAGAGGTGTTGCCAAAAAATTAATATATCAGCTACTTTCAGAATAAAAATTAGAAAATACATTTAAGTTCCGAATATTGACGAAGGCATTTCTGCTTGACAGACCTTATTATAATGTGGCATAATTCTAAAATCTATCATAAATTGGGATAGATCAATTTAGTATGAAGTAGGAATTGTATTATAATTATTATTAAGTCAAATTGTTATTTTATATTATTCAATATAAAACTATAAAATAAAACACAAAATTGTAAAATATCTGGGTATACTTTCTATCTTGTCTTATATCTTTTTAACTTTGTCTGTTTTCTTATTAGGCTTTTAGGGGTTTTCCTTTTCATGTTTTCGTAGCAATTTAAACATCTGTTGACTATTTTTCTTAGTTATTTGTTAGTAAGTCTATTGTTTATTACTCAAATATCAATTCCACATATTAAGTTACTATTTTATTAATAGCATAGTAAGAGGATATATTGATATCTAATTAGCCTAGACCAGTTCCATTCATAAACAAAATAATGCGTTACCATAGCAACGAACAATAACTTATTAGAAGTGTCAGTGTAAATTTGATGTCAAAAAAGTAAACCAGAGTTACGCAATAAATTAAAAGAAAAAAGATGTCCATTGAACTTGTAAAACTCGAAAAATTGGAGTCATCATCAAGTACCTGTATTTAAAAGGGTTAAGAGGTAAGCAGATTTACGAAGATATGCTTAATACCCTTGGTGATCAATGTCCTTCATATGCGACTGTGGACTGCAAGTTTCAAAAGAGGTTTGTTTTCGGATGAAGTGATGGTTATTTTACTTGGTAGGATTAGTGATGAAATTTCGAGTCCAACATTCCGTGGGTAAATTTTAATGGTATAGTAAAAAAATTCAACTTCGAGCATACAAATCAAATTTAATATAAAAAGAAATACTAATTTCATAATCAACAAAATTATAATTAAAAAATATTAAGTAGCAAACGAAGTTATTGTCATTGATGACTTCTTATCAAGGTAACCGACCGCCTAATCGAAAAATCCATCTATACGTGTAGGCCAGGCATATTAAATAATCTCCTTAATGAGATTTGCATCTTACCGACAAATAATACAGTGACGTGTTCGTAATTATAAAATCTACGTACACTAAGTTTCAAAAAGTCTACACCCTCAGCAGATGTTTGTTTTGAAGTAATATCTGTCCTTCCAATCCATTTTAAAATTTAAATTTAAATCATATTTGTATTGAAAAACAAGTATAAATCAAAACAAATTTTGAAAATCTGGATATAGCGTCATAACGTCGTCCCAGTGCCAAAGCCAAGAATGTGCAAATTCACCATTTAGAGAAGTAAAATGTCAATAAAAGTTAATTGACGTCGAAACCAGAATTATCTATTTTTTTTTGTTTTAAATCTTATTACTGACAATGATGTTAGCTTAGCTCACAAGTCACGATTCGGACGTGAAGAAAAAGTTTATTGACGCTGAAATCGCGTAATATAATATTTATTATTGCAAAATTTTCTACCGACAATAATGTAAAGCTTAATTTACACCATACGGTTCAGCTGTGTGAAATAAGAAGTGAATTTACGTCGAAACCAGAGTCATACATTTTTTTGGTATTTGACCAATTTAAAATTTCACCAAATTTCAATAATTTGTACTTTATAACAGAGACAATAATTGGTCGAGATCCCCCCAAAATAGTTAATCTCAATATTTGGACTTGCCGGATTTTGATACTAAGATTGTGATTTGGCAGGATTTGAAACAAAAATAAGCTTAGGCTGCAAATGGGGAGAGCTATAAAAGCTCTACTAAAGTGCTTTGTTAGCAATTTCGCAACAACCTTTATTTTTGCAACTCTAAGGCTAACCACTATATTAATGGCTTTTGGGTTTATGTGAAACATATTAAACTTTGGGTTTGTAACAGCTTAATAAGTTTCAGTTTTATAAAAGACTTTACCCTGAACCAGAATGTTATTTTTTTCTTCTTGTTCTTCTTTAGCATAATCCTTTATGATAGATTGAACTTGAAGTACCACAAGTTCGGTTTTTTTCATCTTTTTCAGACTTCCAGTCTTTAACCGGGACAGTGACTCCAACATAATGAATGGTTTTCTCAGAACTTTTTTATACTCTTCTGGCTTAAGAATAGTGTCCTTCTTTTTCAAATTTTTCTCAATCAATTCTGTGGAAAATAAAGCGCAAATGGTAAGCAACTCGCAGAGGATCATGGGTAGTCACGTGACAAAACTAGGCCGATTTGGATTTGGCGGATTTTGAAACTGAAAATGGCGTAACTACCTTTGGACTTGGCGGGTATTGCAACTAAATCTCAGCTTTCACCTCAAAATACACTAGGATGTGGCGGGATTTGCCACAATAAAACAGTTGTACTGAATTTAGCGTGGAAAAATCTATAAGAAACAATATAAAACTCAACTTTGAGAAAATATGGACTTGGCGATTTTTGATTCTAGGCACCTATACATCAATTTATAGTTAGGTTAGGTTATGTATTATTATTACTATTATTTTATCACTATTAATAGTTATGTCTGTGTATTCATTTCTAATTTAATATCATACTTAAAAGACCGCTTACTTCATAGAAAATCATACATTGTATGTCACTGACCAAAATTCGCTTAATTTCATATGCAATAGTGAGTCGTTCGCTTTGTAACTTATTGTTGACTGAATATGGAAGTTTTAGATAATGGTATAAAGACAGGATGTGGGTAATCGTTTTTAAATAATGTACATCACGTCGATATTCTTGTCTCAACTGTACATTATGTTACTTCGACATATAAAGAAACACGCCAATGAAATTATTTCAGAAGGTGGACGATCATAATTTGCTTTCTTCACTTCATAATTTTCCGTTTTAAAATAAAATCGGACCTATTTGTAAAATCGTTAAGATGTAAATAAAATATTAATACTTCACGAATTAGAAAAAAAAGGCCGAAAAAGGTTGAAGCCAACTAAACTTTACTTTAAATTTTAACTACCACATCTCCTACAAAAAAATTTCCGTCAGATTCTTCTTTTCCCAATTTCGTTATTCTATAACTGTAAAATACAACTTCTAGATTAGATAGCGAGTAGAAGGGGTATATATAAGCTGACAGTATTTGAAAAATTATTGTCCAGTTTAAATCCAATTGACAATATTTGGTTCGAATGGTTTACAATGAAAAGAAACATCCAGACTTGAAGGGAAGAGCTGAATCTTGAATACAGAAAATTAAACTAACTATGCACTAAAAATCCAAAACGTGTTAATGATACACAAACAGGTATTAAAGCCTATGAGGATATATGATATACAACTTTACCAGTTCAAAAAAATTTAAATCAAATAAAGAATCCAAAACAAGGTATTGTCAACGCCCTTTAGTATGTAAAGAGCAGCGACCTCCACAGAACCTAGGAATTGAAATAGTTACAAATAAAATATGAAGAGCTATGACAACTTCGAAGTAATTCACTTATTCCACCAACGTGGGATAGTGAAAAGATTCAAAAGAGTTAGAACTTTCGAGCTAATTAAGGTAGTGGCAAAAAAGCACAGTGCGTATTGTATAGTGTAAGAGCAAAGACAGGACAAAACTGAGATAATCGTTGGTATAGATGAATACATGAATCAACTTACCCGACAGTACAGGCATTAATATAACTATCTAATGTTGAACAGTATTTTTTCATATAATAATTCAGTATATTTTCAGGGAAATATCTTGAATTTATACAAAAGCGAAAACAATGGTTCTCATATTCTGAGGGGTGGTCAAGAAACCTTTTCTAGAAAATAAATCAATACTGAATAATTTCAGACCTTTTTGTTGTCTTAACCATTAACCCATAACTTGAGTACATAAAGTGGGCAAACTTGGTACAGTAAAAAATTGAGAAAACAAGTTAAGGAAAGGACTTGAAACATGGACTTTCGTCTTCATCTTAACAGCTCACCACTTTTGATTCGCGACTTTCTGGTACGTCTGTACATATCTAATCTCCAAATTTGACACCATACCTCTATTGACTTTCCAGGAAAAAGGAAAATAATTAAAAGAGCAACAGTTTTCCACAGAGACAATGAAGGAAATTTTTAAGAAATGCTTCCAGTCATGGATTTGACATTAGCATAAGAGCAGTTCTAAGGGAATACTTTCAATGAATTTTGTTTTTATCTTTGTTCTCAATTGAACAATTCACTTACAGACAGGTGTGAAATTAATAGAACTGTGAAGATATATTATCAGGCAGAAATAAATTGTCAGTTTAAAACCGCACTTTTTAAAAAATTGATTACAGGATGAACAAATCAATTTATATTTTTACAGAATGCTTTTAAACTTCTAAATAAATTGTTTACAAATCTTTGAAAATCAAAATAAGAGCTTTAAATTGTTCAGATATTTATTTATATATTTCAATTTCTTTCATTACCTACTATATAAAAATTGTTTAAATGTGTTATAAGACTTATTACGCATGTTGTTTATCCGTTAGATAGTTACAAAGTTGAATAACAAGTGCAATTATTGAAGGGACCTAAAAACACTGTTACAGTTGCTTCTTTAGCGGGATATCCAAACTTGGGATTAAGTAGGAAGTGGTAACATCAAAATCGGCAATATAATGGCCAGTATTAACCCACATATACTTTTAAATCTACGCTTTATTTTACAATAAAAATTTTAAGTAGGTTATTAACAATTTCAATCAAAATTTTACCACGTGAATATGCACAGATGAGAATAATATTATTAATTATCTTTTTTTTTAAATAGAGCCTTCAGTTGAGCCCAAAACTGTAAATATTAAGAATTCTAAGGAATTCTAAATTTGTGGCAAAGTGCGAGATGTTTTGTCATTCCTGGAAAACTGTACTTCTAGGAGAGTTATTAAATATAGTAGAACTTCGCCTGGAAGAATAAAGGGGGAGAAATATCGAGAGGTATAACCTCAAATAATACAGCTTTTCTCTACTAATATAGTATAGGGAATAGAGAAAGTGATGTGTGAAATCGTTCAATATTTTCGTATCAAAACAAAACGACGATATTGTTAAAAAAATATTCGACACACATATTTAGAAAGCATCATATTCTTAACGAACTTATTAGCTCCACTGAAATGTCATAATAATGATTTTAAACAAACAAAATTGGAAGATCCACCTAATTTTTGATGAAACTAAAATTAAAAATTCAAACTTGTGGATGTTATGCAAATTCTATTGCTGAAACAAACGCATGACAAAAATTTCTAATAAATTGGGTAATAAAAATTAAAATAAAAAAATCTCCTCAATATTTATAGCTATCGAAAACTATTTTAGGTATTTTCATAGCGATTCAGATGTAAATTAAAATGTAGCAATTTGAATGTAGCCTTCGAAATTCTTGACTAACAACCATTTAGTTTAATATAAACTAGTATATATTAGATGAGTAGTGGAAAAATAACGAAATTTAACAAAAATTGCAAGTAAAAAGTATTTATTGAACGTATTACGTGACAAACAAAAACTACTGAATGCATTTTATAGGGCTCTTACCAATATATAAAGGATTTCATTCATTCAAGTGTTGGAAAAAGTGAAAGTTCCTATGAGTTTTCATCGTTTACGCTGCCTAATCCCTTTATCCCTTTGATATGTACCAACATAACACATGATGGGATATTTTCGTAGCATAGATTTAGACAAAATGTTTTGAATTACATGTATCTATCTTTTAAAGTTAACTTATTATTCCCGTATATAGTAGAATCCATCTTCTGAGAATATATCGAGTACAATTCAATAATTAAAAAGGTATTTACATCGATACTTGTGGTTATTATGTAACAGATAAATCTCAACCACATTATCGACGCATAAAATAGATGCAACCCTACATAGACAAAACGCTTAATATGCTCTATTTCTTGTGCCCGAGGTAGATCACTGGTTTTCATATAAAAACATGAAAAAAATGATACTTAACGAGAAACGAGAGAGGATATAATTATTCCCATACAAAATCAAGATTTAAAGTAAATGATTTTATCAGATATAATCTAAGAATTACAGTAGCCAAGACAATGCTTGATGGGTATTCTATGGTTTCAAGTTATTGAATCCCATGCTAAATCAAGACGCTCAAAATAGATCGACTCATCATAGGAGAGGTCTTCGTCGCTGGTTTTTGTATAAAACTATCACGAAAACCAAGACAATGCTTGATAAATATTCAATGGTTTCAAGTACCCACAATGATCGATGGGATTTATCAAATGCCATGCTAAATCAAGACGCTCAAATTAGATTCTCTCATCACAAATCATTAAATGAATTCATAGAATTACGAAATTCTAAAAAAGTGTGTAATTTACACAAGAGGTCCTCGACAAATTTAACTGATTTTTGTATAAAAGTATCAAGAAAACCATGATAATGCTTGGTGGACATTTTGTACTTAACTTACAAAGTTTGAGGGGATTTATTGAGTCTTATTTTACTTAAAATTAAAAGTTTATGCAAAATTGTGAATAAGAGGTAATAGTAATTAGACTACTTCATACATGTCCTGTTGATCGTAACAATCCGTTTGTTTGTTGTAACTACTTTACAGATTACAAATAAAGTGGAGTATTCAGAAAAATATTTGTTCATTACTTTTCTTCTAATTACATCAAGTTGTAAGTTAGGTATCATTAGAGATCACTGAATATTACATTGCGGGAAGATTAAGAACAATCTAAGTACTTCCTGTTTTCGTAATCGTTTACTAAATGAAGAAAAATGACAACTATAATTTAAAGAGGTTGAAGGAGTTAAAATTTCGATGAAACAATGTATTGAATTAAACTTTCCATCAACCCTCGTATAGATTTTTCGCAGTATCTGACACTTATTCATATTCAACCCGGTTATTCCACTTTACATGACTGACTTGTACAACGGACCCTAGGAGTGATAGAGATCAGAATATTAACACGGTGACGTGTTGAAAACTTTTATCATAACTTGTCAGTCCATCATATAAAAGTGCAAAAGAAGACATTGTCTGTATATTCTTAAAAAAATAATCATGAAGCGCGATCGGTACCTATTTAAATATATTCAAGTGTCACGACCAAGTCCAAGAATTATATAAGCACGAGACCACCTTTGGACTTACATCTTCGATAATTACATAACCTACTAGTGGTATTGTTCACTAATTTGATTCGTAAATTACTATGTTCGAAACTTAATTTGTTTTTAATCGATGTACAATTTATAAAAATATCCCATGTAATTTATGTGTGAGATCATCAATAAAACAGTTGATCTGTCAAATGATAAATTTGTTTCTCATTCCAATATTGACAGCAATGGTGTTCTAAACCAATGATACACACAAGGCTCTGTCATTCGCTCTATTTTCTTTCATATTGATCACCTCTATCTTAAAATATATTCTAAAATCTACGACCTACAGAATGATGATACTGATGATGGTTCAAATACAAATCGGAGTTTTTGAATAAACACACGAAAAGTTGGCTGCACTGGACGTTAGATTATTCTGTTAGGAATCGTAGAGAATAGCCGGGAGTGTTAACCTCGCTTTTTAATGTAGGTACTATTAGCCATGAGGGAGTAGGATATACTAGTGTCTGTTGCGCAAAACATGATTATTCGTTTCTTGGTCAAAGATAATATAAAATAGGTGAAAATTTAGCCAAAATTACTCAAGCAATTCGGGAAGGGGTGCCTATCGAAGAATCGAGTGTATGAATGGTGTTCCTCTTCCTGAAAAGGCCTAGTAGTGGTGGCCAAAATTACCACATGAGCGGCGCCCCACAATAAGTGCCGTAGTAAAACTTATTTTGGGAAACTGACGCAGTACTGTACGCGATATGGCTGAAGAATTGGGCATCAGCGTAGTTAATTATTAAGTGCCGGAACTTTTAATTTTTGCATGCGTCGTTGAATTATAAACGCTTTTGGAAATATTGAATGGTAACAAAATGTTAGCTGGAATTGAGGAGCTCTGCTTTCTAGTGCACATTTGTTGTGCATAAATAAAACTTTAGAAACAACAGGTCAGTTTATATGCAGTATCTAAACTCAGAGGCACTTTAATTAACATTAAGACTTTAGAAATGATGTTTTTTTGCTTTTACAATAAGTTTGGTAAACATCTGTCTGTCTACATATTTATTAGGAATGATTGTGATATCTTATCCAACTTTTTTATTTTTTAAATGTAGTTTCCAACTTTTAACTTTCTGTGCATTGCTGTATCATTATTAACAATTTATTTACCGATAAAAAGAGTGCAAAGTAGTGTAGTAGTGCAAAAAAAGGTAACATTTCACCTGTAGCAAATATAAATCATTATTGATCAATAATGAGCTAATATATTAGCTTTTATGATTTAATCGTTTCACTAAATAAACCTTTTAGTCACTTCTCGTTCTATATTACAAATGACAATGTTAACGATTTTATTCAGTTTCCATTTTAAGATTTTCAAGTGGATAAAGATAAAGAAACACGTTCTGAAATATCTACTTCGGTAGGATGAAAATGAAAGTCACGTTATTTATTCTGTTCTAATGAAAGTCGTTTCTATAATTATTTTATAATTAAAAGTTAAAAAGTGGAATTGTTGTTTTTAATTTCATGTCCATTTAATTTTAATGCGTGAAATATCTGCGTATGGTTGAAAATAAAATTGATTTTGAGATTCAAAAATTAATCTTTTCTTTCAATATCAACATTAATATCAGTTGTTGCCAGACGCAAGGAAGATCTATGTGAAGATTATATAAAATTCTTTGCGGAATTTGGGAAAAATCTATAGGAGACTTTGTTCTAACCGTGAAAAAAAGGTCTGATTTTATCACACGTTACACTCGCAATTTAGACTAGTTTCGATAATTTTTGAAACCAAAGAAAATAATAGTAGTATGGACCCAATGGAA
This sequence comes from Diorhabda carinulata, assembly GCF_026250575.1. NCBI lineage: Eukaryota > Metazoa > Arthropoda > Insecta > Coleoptera > Chrysomelidae > Diorhabda > Diorhabda carinulata. Next base: position 20,050,093 of record NC_079472.1, read on the forward strand.
AAGGTGGAGAATATAATATAAATGGAAGAAGAAAAAGGGCTATCTAAGGCCGGGAAGGGGAAGGGGATGAGTTTTTAAGGGTAAAATCGGTTTATCCGGCAAAATTACAAGTCCTATGGGAAAAAGTCAAAAAGCAAAGTTATAGGTAATAAAAGTATCTACAACTTTTATATCCACACGATTTTCACATAACCTCAATGTTTATGTAAAAACTTCAAAAAACCAAGTTCTGGGTTTTATATTTTTTCTTTTACAGAAGATTTTTCTTCACGAAATTTGATGGAAACGTATCTTTTTCTGTCTTAAATTCAATGTAATTTATTTGATTCGAAATATTAATTTTTTAACCTTATTTTGACTTAATATCGAAAAAACATCCTAATTATCAATCAAAAATTCTCTCGCCAAAATATCAGCTTTTCTTAAAAAGTTGATGAGTTTTTTGTTCGTTGAAATCTCTACTTCCTGCTGATGTAAAAACATTACGAACACCATGATGAATTTACTCGGAAAAGGCAAATGAAACCAAAAAAAGTCGAAGCCGAAAAATTTTTCTTAATCATTTGTACAATTTTCAATTATATATTAAATTTTCACTGTCTAGTGGGAGGTTCCATGTTACATATATATGTTATATATATATGTTATATATATATATATGTTATATATATATATATATATATATATATATATATATATATATATGTAAGATAGAGTCTAAAATTTTAATAATTATTTGAAAAATTTGCATGATTGAAAAAAATTGACCATAGTGATGGTAATATTTTTTCACATCATCAAAAAGTAGAGATTTCAACAAACAAAAAACTCATCAACTTTTCAAAGAAAGAGATTTTTACAGTATTGAAAATTAGGGTCAAAAGAAGGTGAAAAAATGTATAATTCAAATCAAATAAACTATAATGTTTTCGTAAAAAAAGTTTTTTGTAAATAATAAAAATTAAAAATCAAAATCTTGGTTTTTGAATTGTTAACATAAATTTTGAGGTTTTACTGATTTATTTCCCCCGTCCTCTTCCCGGCCTCAAATCTCCTGTAAATTATTTTTCTGTTAATTTTCAGTTAATTAATTTTAACTTATCTTCCTTTTCCATACCAAACATTGTCCAATGAATATTTGTGATCGAAGCTAGGGCAAAGCACACACCTTTTAGATATAATAGGTTTTGCTAATTTGTTTCTACTTTTATGATTTCTAAACTACAAATAATCTTGTCACATTCTCATATGCTGTTTCCAAATCTATAAGGATTATGTGTGTTTCTATTCAATCGCAATAGAAATTTCGAAATAAACCAAAACAAAATTTAATGAAATTAAGAAAAAAGTGAAAAGAAATAAGAAGTTGGTTAGAAGAAATTACGAAGAAATCCTATCTACACAAATTTGTTTTGTTTTTTCTATAACTTTTTACTTATTAGATCTTTTCATATGTTTTTCGTAATAATTTGTCTCCATTTGATTGTCGTGGTAGAATACAAAATTATTTTTATAGCAAAAAGACATACAATCAATTCAAATTATCAAAAAAGACAAACTTGTTTTAATTTGTTAATTAAACATAATATTGTTTATCCAAAATCAGAAAATATACAAAAAAAATATTTACCTTATCAATTGTCTCCAGCTCTGAGTAGAATAAATTTAAGTTTGTATTCAAAATGAAACCAATCAATCTTCACATGAAACCACAAAAAAAACCAACACCGACCACTTTCGTTTTCACACTAATGCATATTTCTCATTAAAAAAAAAAATGAGATTAGAGTGTAAGCGCCTCGAGCAAAATGCACGCTGTCTTCCTACTATCACCATCCACTACGTACCAGTTGCATGTCTTCAACGTAGTCCTGAGTTAAGCGGTTTGCGAGTAGAGAAAGCACATGGTACTTTTGATAATCTTCGGTAATAGGGAAGAGATGGAGGTGTGTTCCACCAGTAGACACGAGTATAATCGATCGCAGGTAGCTTCAGTTATTAATATTAAAAGGATTTTTTTATAACTAACATTTTAATTTATAAATTATTTTCTATTTTATTATATATTTTAATAGAATTTAATATTGAAAAATTAAAATCCTATCCTTATATGTCAAAATCCAAATTAAAATATAAAACAATTATTTGTAGTTACATGGAAAAGATTAATTTAGCTCAAATTATGAGGTTCTTTTTCATTTATTTATTTTGCTCCATTTTTATTTACTCTTTTTTATATTTTTTTAACTCTGATATTTCATTATTTTTGTATTGACAATTCATCAGTCTAGTTTACGAAAATTGGGATCTTTGACATCGAGACCTCTAAATTTCATATTATCAAAAATAATCTAATAGCTGAGAAAGTACTTGAATATATTTCAAGGGTAGTTGGGTTAAATTTTGTTTTCGATCTCTTTTATTTGTTGATTGATCATATTATTTGTTATTATTCATCATTTTTAGAGGATTTATGGGCACTATTGTTTAGTTCAGAAGTTTAATCGGTGTTGGATCGGGTCAACAGGTACATTACTTCAGTTCTAGCCATTGCCAAGGTCATGGAGAAAGTCGTTAACCAGCTAATCTTGAGCTTGCTAACATCATCAGCGACCTTCAATACGGCTTCCGTAAACATAGATGAACTAGCGACCTCCTGGTCTATGTCACCAACGTATGGAATGAAGTCATAGAGAATATATTGGACACATCGAAGGTTTTTGACAGGGTTTGGCATGACAACCAGAAAGGTTTGAGGACAACCAGGGATGCATATTGTCACTTACTCTTTTTATCCTATAAATCAACGATCTACTCGACAAAACTGCAAATCCGATATATAGCTTCGCCGACGATGGCACACTGGTGTCGAGGCTCAAATCAACCACCCCCATAAACTTGGTTAAAACTCAAATCCGTAAGCAACAACAGATCACCACCATCAATAGCTATTTTGAAAACAAACTGGAGTGGGGGGATGCAATTTGATTGAACATTGCATAATTGAGGAATGTTTGTGGAATGTAAATTGTGATGATTATAAAAACTGCATTTCTCATGTGGGTATCTTGTCGCTGAATATCGTTCAAAACTTTCAAACCTCATCTAATTTATCTACTCCCATTCGAAGATGATTCCTATAATCGGAACCGAATCGAATCAGTTCCAGTAGAAGGATTCTAGAGATCCACATTTTATGTCTTCTTCCGTTTGGCTTCTGTTTACGTAATATCCTATCATCCTCGTCATCTAATTTGTTAATTAAAACCGTTGTTAAGTTATTTATATAGGCGCGAAATCAGACTAGTCACAGGATACTGCCATTTAAGACGTCACTTTCACACCATGGACATCACGGATGATCCGGAGTGCCGCTGGTGCATGGAGAAGGTCTAAACTGTAGACCACGTTATCTGTGAGTACCCTGTGGTTTAAACACCTGGGCAAATCCCACAACCTGCCTAGCGACATCAAAGGGTTCTAGCCAAAGCGCTTTATCGGCTTCTCAAAGGACATCGGACTTTGGTAACGTCAAGTGAGACACGACGGACTATCTGAAAGCCTATTTGCTCAACGGTTTACGGCCGCCCACACCTACGAACTATGAACGATGAACTAAGTTATTTATACAACACTTTATAGCCTGTCAGCAAGCTAGCATGTGTGAATACCAAATCTTTTGCTAGTAACGCACGCGCATTTTACTCAACCGAGTACACTGGCATGTCGGAATGAGCCTCAAGATCCGACTGCATTCAATATGTCCCTAAAAAAGGAGATAAACATTTACCAGTCAGGCGAGGAGAGGTGGAAATTCGCCAATGAGAAAGAGTTGTTGGAGGCAACTTCTATTTAGGAGATTCGGAAATGATAGGCTTAAATTCTTGAAATTTTTAACAATCCAACAAATCGGTAACTGCTAGAAGAATGATGGAATATTTCAACGATATCAATCTGTTTTTGACAGCTTCTTACATTATTCGAGGATGGAAATATTGAATTTCTTCTCTACCCCTGACTTGTCCTTCAATCTAATTGTTCATAAAAGAAAATTACCCAACGGAGAGCATTTTATGTCTAAACAGTTGAAAAAAATTATTATTTTTTATTTTCACTATTTGATATTTTATGGCTCACATTAATAATAATATATATTTGAATTTCTATTATTTTCAATTACTTACTTTGATTTATATACCGTGATGGAAATATCTTACAAATTTCTTGGAAAATACGTATAAAGCAATCGTAAGACATTTTGCTTATTAAAATTCATAAATCAGGGAAAAAATGAATGTGGCCCTTCCTAAGGAACATCTATTTATTTATGTGTTTACTACAGTTTTCAATTTGTTCATAAATTTGTAATTTCAAAAAAAATCGATTCTACTCTCCCTCTATGAATTTATCAAAAAATAAAAACAAATATTGTGAATTTAGTTTTACTAGAATTTTGACTGTTGGTGGAAGAGTATCTCAACAGTTGCATTAAAGAGCTAAAGGCGATGATAAACACAAGACACTAGTTACACACCGTGTTTGGCGTGCATTAGTTACTGCTTCAAAAATTTTCTATCCGATTCCAATTTCTTTTATCTGAAGGCTACAATCTAGAGACTAGTTTTCCAATTTTACCTTACTTCCATTTAAATAGTGTGGGCATGATAAGCGAATCCTCTTTACTTTGAATACATAATATTCAGCTTTGAAATAGTTAAGTTAAAAACAATAGTAAGTATTCTTTTATTACAACTTGTGAAAAGTTGGATTATAAAATTATTTAAAGTTTACTATACAAACTTTTATGCTTTTTCGTACAAAGGCTCTCCTTCTCTCCATCCTTGACCCTTTCACAATTGAAAATTAGCGAAGATTTCATTTTTATTTTTCCAAATAAAGTTTCCATTTTATATTTCTGTATAAGACGTGCGCCATTGTTTCTATTTTGTAGTAGACAATGTATGTACAAAAACTATTAATTGTACAGAAAAATTTTTATTACAAATAAAATATTCAAATTATTGCAATAAAGTGAAAAAAATAATGCACTTTTCCCATAAAAGTAACAAGAATAGGTTTGTGTTATAATCATATATGAAATAAACGATTGTTCTAGTCCTATACGATAAAACATTGATGAGAAACTAAAAAATTATCTAGCATAACATTTCCCATTATGATAAAATGTAATTTTTTCGGTAGCGAACCCTAATACGTTTTCCTATTTACATATTTTTTTACAACTACGTTTTGTTAAAATATATACTAGTGCCTTTTGTTCTGTGCATACTATTTGAACACCAAACGTCCTTGCTATAGTACCATGATTTTTTCCAGTATAAAGAGAAGTGCTGAAAATAAAATTGTTGTTTTATCTTCTTTTATATAATCGTTGTTGCTCCTACAAATTAGAATAAGATTAAACCCGAAACTACATTGGGTGCTTCTGATTTTCTATATTTTCAGAGGTTTTCGGTTACTGAATTAGTCTGGCAAATCTTAACAAAATTACAAGCACGGGTTTTCGAAATTTTGTAACTTTTACCTCAAAAAAAAAATTTTAAATGCGAATAACTCGAAAACTAAGAGGAATTCGAAAAAAACTACTCAAACAAAATATGTAGGGCACAAAATTATCTACAAATAAGGTATCCACTCATTTTTTCGTTGGAGCTACTATTTCTGAGTAAATCTCCCAAAAGCAGGAGCATCCGCTCGCCAATTCTCGCCAGTGCGAATTCAAACCAATTTACGTTCCAAGGGCATATGCAAACTGTTATAACTCTTGAAAAACTACCTCGTTTTCAAAAAATCAAAATACATCATGACGGTTGAGATATTTATTTTCTACTAGGGTAAGCTAGCATAATTTTCGGTTTTGGAAATTTTCGAAAATCTTGCGAGATGAAGGTATATTGGCCACATAAGAACTTGAAGTTTCAATGAATATATTTCATCACTCGCCATATAAAAACAAGCAAACCCAACGGAATAGTCCTGGAGGCAGCGTTGCAAATGACATAATCATTTCAAGTCGCTTGATTCATAGTTTTATTGAATGTTTATTAGATGTAATCTCGCTATATGAAAGTCAGTAGGAGCAGGGAGGGTGGATGGGCGAGGTGGAATTTTTTATTCAGGTAAAAATTAAATTATCCAAAACTGTTATTAGGCCGTTCAAAAATTTTACCAGGGACTGTTTATATAATACAAAAAATTATTACAATAGTCAGCGGCCTAGATAATGACAGCGATGTTATTTAAAAGTAATTATATTAGATTCATTTCAGACCGCATGAAATTAATATACATTACTTTTTATATCAAATAATATATAAAAAAAAAACCAATCAGCAAGTTGTTGCTCGGTGATAAGGTCGTCAGCAGGGCGATAACAGCATCAGATTAGCCATTGAAGATCAATTCAATGAAATGTTCAGCTGACAAGGAATCCACCTTTAATCCTTCTGCTGACCCTTCCGTTTATTTACAGTATGTATTGAAATAAATAAATAAAGAATTATCCACGGCTTGATTTTGGTTTTTTTTATTGAAATTCGCGTTTTTATCTATCTCTTTTATAATAAATGCGATAGACATCATTTTCGCGAGCTAAATCTTTATTATTTTTAATTTAAAATCTATGCTGACCTTTTTTAATAATTTTTATCTTATTCAAACTAGTTTTATACTTAATTATAAATAATTATTAACTAAGTGAATAATCATATTTATTATTATTTTTCTTTTCTTTTTTCAATAATTTAATTTTTACCTGAATAAAAATTTCTACCTTCCTCACCAACCTTGGGTACACCTACTGACCCACCATTCGATTATCAGCGTTATTGAAACTAATTGTTTCAACTAAAATCTATCGGCTTGAAATTGCCATGAAAAATGCAACGCTGCCTCCCGGACTAAAAGATTTGTCGTTCGTGTGGTTATCAATATTTTCATGTATATAACACACATAAGTACTTCTTGGTTTCAAATGTACTAACTTTTAAACAACGCGATCATGAACACTATCCTCATTCTCGGTCGATTATTATTTCAATATTCATAGACTTCTTAATAATTTATCTTTCACAAAAATGTGGCTACTCATTTAGTGCTTTACCAGGTTTTGGCTCCGGGCACTTTTTTTCGAATTCTACGTAGTTTTCGAGTTGTTCGCGAATCAAAATATTTTTGAGCGTTCAAAACCATTTTATAATGGAAATTTTGAGGTTATGAAAAAATTCAACCCTTTTTTGTACAGAATGTTGTGCTCCACATTTTTTCTCGGCAGTTTTTGTCAACATCCTCATAGTTTTCGAGTTATTCGCAATTCAAAATTTTTTTGGGTACATGAATCTATTTTACAGTGAAAATTTTGAGGTTAGGAAAAAATGCTTGAAAACTAATCGGTTGCTTCAGCACTTTTTTTCGAATCCTTCGTGATTCAAAATATTTTTGAGTGTATAAACCCATTTTAAGGTGAAAATTTTGAAGTTAGGAACAAATACCTAGGAAACTTTTTTGTAGAGAATTTTGTACACTAAATTTTTTGTTACTGCAATTTTTTTCGAAGTCTTCACTTTATAGTTTTTGAGTCATTTGCGTTTCAATTTTTTTTGAGTTTAAGTCTCAAAATTTCGAAAATCCGTGCCCATAATAAGAAAAAACATAAGAAAAGGACTATAATGACGTTTTCCCTATTGAATATTGACTATTAAATGTTTCCATTTTAATATAGAGATGTGACTCTCATTTGTAAACTCACCATACAAAACAAACTTTCATTATACAATCAAATCATTAGACCCATTTTAACATATACAGCCCCAGTCTACTACACAGGTACCAAACAAAATTTCCGCACTCAGTAGGTGCTAAAAAAAGTGTAACCGTATCGTTATTGATCATTCATGCTACCCAAAACTTCGTGGTTACATGAAATAGCCGTCATACCCACTTGTCAAAAGACAAAAATTCCAACAAACTTTTACAATTTTTGTCTGCCAAAAGATCTTCGAGAAAAAACTCATAGCCGTAAATCGCGCAGGAGATATCCACACGGCTTCTGCATGGTTCACCACTTACATAATTTGGTTGTAAAATTTCAAATTTTATTAACACCGAAATCATCGTAAGTCAAAACTTCCACATATCAATACGAATTATGCAATAATGTCAGTCATGTTGCCATGTCGCTTTTGAAACCCTGTTTTTAAGCTGCTTTTCAGAGATATTTCAGCCGAGATTCTGGGAGTCACAACTATATACCAGGAACAGATTTATTGTATCTACATCAAACTTGTGGATAATGCCCCGTTGCAAGGAACCACAACATTACATCCAGACGTACAAACGACATCTATGGATCGCCAGAACAACGGTCAACGTACTTATTGTTAATCTTTTAGATGAAATATAACTATGAAATTATAACAGAAAATAAAGACATTTTTAATAATATTAATATTCTCTCGAATTCGGGCTTCTACCATAGCCACGCTTCAACAGATTGAGACTTCTAAGTTTAAAGCGTAAATCTTTATATAATAGATTACAATCTGACTTGATGTTGAATATATTGATTATGATTCAGTTTGAATTTCACTGTTTACACTACCACTACACCAACTTTCACAATTAGACCGTCTGTTGCACGTTTTGATAACCAAAATATCGTCTTCAGAAGGTAAGTTTACCTTAAATCAGTCAGTGTAATTTTGAGTGTTGTTGTAGTGGTAGTATTAACGGCTGTAATTTGAAAAAGGGGTCAATGGTTTACCCAACGGTAACCCAGATGTTTACAGTATATAGACAACTCCGTACTAGCTTAGAGTGCCTTCAAAGCTTCTTGACAGAAAATAGCTATAGAAGAATATGGTCTTTTTTGCCTCTTGGTATTGTAAAATTCACTATAGAAATGTATTTTTTCATATTAATGTAGAATTCTATAACATAAACGTTGTTTCGAAAGATTCCTCTCAATAAAATGTCATAGATTGAAGGTTTAAACTTTTTCTCGTCTATTTCTTTACTTTATTTCTATCATTTTTTCAATTCACTATTTCGAATCTTAACTTGTATATTATCAGTTTTTTCCTTTTTTGGGTATTCCACTTTGTATTTTTCTCTTACGTCATTATTGTTATTATTGATAATGCCAAGGTACCCGTTGCTGTTCATATATGTAAACAAGATTATTGATGTTGCCTTGTATATCTCTAACATATTGTTTACACTGTTATACCATTAACCTGCTTACTGCATAATTAAAACAACTCCGGTCTGTAATGATAGATTGGTAATTTTTTTTTATTTATTCCACTTATATTTCAATGTATGTATAACAAAAATTTTACCGGCCGTTAAACATAATTTCCTGTACAAATAATGCCAACGAAACTGATAAGATTACAAATATGAGCATTAAAATTCTACGATACAATGACAAAAGATAGGTTAGCCGACTTAATCAAGGTATACTTATTCATATATATATTGATCATAATCGAGTTATATCATTTTATTTTTAGGCACAAGATAAACAAACAACTAACGATGTTAAAGTGACTATTAACACTGTAAGTACCGAGTAAAATACTAACCTCAGTAAACACACCCATGTGAAATTTCATTTACGATCATATTAACATGTTACACAATTGAAATATTGCTTATTATTTTCTGCTCATAAAATTTTCCAATTGAAATTATTTGTTTAAAGAAAAAATAAAATTTATAAAATTGTTACCAAATCAAAATGATGGATGTCCGATTGGCATACTCCAAGTTACACCAAACAATGAATATAAATAATTGTATCATTAAATTTACCATCATTTTCGTATGAATACAGTTGAACAATTTCATTGAAAATATGATTGTAATAATTTCGATAATATCATATTAAAACATTCCATTAACTCACTAGACTTAAAATTACATATTCCACGTTCACGAATGATGAAATTTTACGAAACTTTAGCAAGTCGATCAAAATGGGGTGGATCTAAAGAAAACGTTCGAAAGGGCAGAAGTTATAGGACAGTGGATAGAGGGAGTTGAGAGAAATGTAGAGACGATTAGACAATATCTGAGACAGCTAATTTCACCTAATTTCACAGGTAATACAAGGTGAATAAATAGTATAGGGATCGTGCATCTAGACTTTTACGCCAACTAGTGGTGAAAATCTCAAGTAACTGGCATTGTTTATTAATTTATTTTTTAATCATTAATATTAAAATTGATATTATTTTAATTATGTCACCTTCAAGAAAGAATTGTTGTATCCGTGGTTGTGATAATACATCACGTCAAAAACGTGGAGTTGATGTGAAAGTGAAATTTTATAAATTCCCAGGTAGCAAATTTGGAGCCGCTTGGAAAATAGCAAAAAGTAAACAGTGGATAAAAGAAGTAAAAAATTATTTGTACGTTCTGTATTGATCAACAATTTATTACAGAATTAAAGTAACCGAATTTTTGGGTATATATGACAATTTCTTCACTGTATTTTTAATTCACAGATTTAGCAACTCCGTAAGCGTTTGTTTTGTCTTCATTTGAATAATTTTTTACAGTGATTCAGCTGGTGCAACAATGACATTTTTCTATTCTTCTAGTTTTAACATTTTCCAAGAGGTGTGTTAGCGAATAAGCGGTAAGTTCGTAGTGGTAATCGGGAAGGATTCCAATTTTGATGCTTTTCGACACAAAGAGCTTCGACATTCTTTGACCTTAATCGTATCCCAGAAATTGTCGTTGGATTGGCTTACTCCACTCTTGCAAGTGACTCGTCTTTGAAGATGAACTTTCTGGAGAATTGATATAATGAATCAACACACTGATGTGCTTGCTTTTGTCTCCCAGACCTGCTTCACAGGTACAAACAGCATTACTAATGTTTCGAATCTTTTCAAGCTGAAAAACACAATTTTTATTATGATTTCAAATCACATGTCAAGATTTCTGAGAGTTTTAATTAAATTGGAATAAAGCGTTTTTAATTTAATTTGTAAAAGTACCAAAACTTTCACATCATATGTATGTGACACAACTTTAGCGGTTATGACACTTGCAAATTTGTTTTTTCAAATACACTATAGAAATCGTGAATAACTTTTTCACTTTTGCATCATTTTGGCCACGTATAATATTATTGACATGTTGTTTTCAATGAATGTTATGAGCCCACTATCTTCGCCAAAGGAACACTAGAGAGCGCTTACTTCGACAGTAGTGCTGATTTCACGCACGATCCCCATATTAAGACTATAATATGGTTACAAGAATTATGTTTGTTTTTGGTTTTAGAGCTAACATACAGATTAGAAGATTTATTTCAAAATAATACGAGTATATTTCATAAAATAAATGGAAAACTTAAAGAACTAGAAGAAGAAGTGACTAGATCAGATAACGAATCGGCTGAGGGAAGAATAAAATCTATTCAATATAATACATTGAGAACTCGATATATGAAGGTTTTTAAGAAGAACAGTGAGGAGTTGGAAAACTTTAAAAATATACAAAAATCAAATTTGGAAGCGCAACTTATTGCTAAAGGAGTTAGAGTTACAGATGAAGAGTTAGTTGCTCTTTTAGATAACAAAACCGATATTCAGGTCTTCACAGACAATGTAAGGTTTTAAATTTATAATCAGACAAATTATTATATATAATATATTGTTATAAAGAGTTGATTAAGATCACATCTTCATTCTTCAGCACTGTAAACTACTATAATTTATATTTGCAATCGATTAGTACTGAATTGGTACAGTCCAATATCTTTAAATTGAAGGGTTTGATCTGCAGATGATGTTAGTTGAAATGCAGTAGTTAAACTTCTTCTTTTAATTCAGTGTCATTTTGTTTATGATGTTATATGACAAAAGCAGTTGAATTTTTTTGTTACATTTAGATTTTAGCAGAAACACAAGAAGCCAAAAGAATTCTGGCAGATATTGAAGAAAGACACCAGCAGCTTTTAAAAATAGAAAGTATGTTAGTTGAAGTCAGGGATTTGTTCCTTCAAATGGCAATTTTGGTGGATACACAGGTAATTTGATTTAAATTACAAATCACTGGATTGATAGAGGTCTGCTGCTGACCTCATATCCTTTACTGGCATATGGCTCATTATTTTAAAATGTAAAGAATGTAAAGAATGTAATGTAACTGAATGTATGTGAGAAAATTTTAAATTTTTAGCAAGATTTGATTGACAGAGTCGATTATCAAGCAGAATTAGCAAGAGAATTTGTTGGAAAAACACCAAGAATTTTAGATAATGCTTCAAAGAAAAAGCGAAAGTACTTAAAGGTAATATTAATAAAATTTTATTGAATCTGAACTATATCTGAATATTTTTATTTCAGTGTAAAATAATTATTGGTATTGTGATAGTAGTATTTTTTATATTACTTCTAGTATCATTATTTAAGTAAATATTTTTAAAAGAAATATATGTGAATATTGTAATTTGAATAATAAATGCATTGAAAATTTATCTTAGTTTTTAATTTTTCTTCTAGACAATTAAATTTCTTTTTGGAGGTTAATGACGTATTAATTGTGTTTGTAATATATACGAGGATAGTTTCAAAAGAACCTTGCAATTGCTGGAAAAATAGTATTGTATTAAAAAGTATTTAATCTACACAGTACATACTTCAAATTTGAAGACGCCTCGTTGTTTAGTATTATAGAAAGTATATAGAATAAATAAAGCCGAATTTTTACACCGTTCCATAACCATGGATGAAACGTGGGTCCATCACTCCACACTCTAAATAAAATAACAATCAAAACATAGGTCTGAAAATGGAGAGCCACCTTCAAATAAGGCAGAAATCGTCTGCTGGCAAGCTTCTGACCACGGTTTTTTGGGATGCGCGTGGGATAATTTTCATTGATTATTTTGAAAAAGAAAAAATCCACCGGCGAGTATTATGGGTATTATTGCAACTTTTGAGCAAAGAAATCAAGCAAAAATGACCGCGTTTTGCTAAAAAGAAAGCGTTGTTTCATAAATACAATGCACTAGGTCACACATCAGTAATTGCGATTGCCAAAATTAATGAATTAAAGCTTGCATTGCTACCTCGTGCACTCTATTTGGCAGTTTTGGCCCTTTGGGTTCTTTTTTGTTCTCAGACTTAAAAAAATGGCTCGGTAGTCGAAAATTTTCCAACGATGAAGAGGTGATATAAGCAGTTAATAGCTATTCTAACGAGCTTGAGGATTTTTATCATAAAAGGGATATCAAACTTTTTAAGATTGAAAATTTTTGTGCTTTCTTTGTTGGGCCAGGTATTTCTGGAACCATAGTCGTATACAACCAATTCATCTTCGAGTTGAATGTGTTGCCTATGCACGGGAGTATTTTGGGCTCATTTTAACTTTAAATAATGAAAACTTGCAAAATTATTACTCTTATATAGATATAATATTTACCATTTTTAATCAGGGGTATCCTCAGTTGCCTAATTTTCGAAAAATACTCTAAAATTCAAAGAACATGCATGTGTGAACTATGTCGTTTTGCACTGCACTTTATGAGTACTACTTAGTCAAGTATAACTTTCAATTGGGCAGAATTGAGATAGATCTAGCTAGATACAATTCTTTAAACGAAGAGATGAATATTAATTAACGAAAAATCGTGAGACATTAACTTAATATTCTAAGAAGATAGGTATCAACACCGACATATATAGATGAGTGCAAGTCTGCTCAATGAAATTGTCTGTTTCCAGCTGAATGAGTAAACTCATGGATCCTTTTCCCAATAAATGAACTAACAAAAAAGGTGGAATTGAGTAGTCAGTTAGATCTACAAACCTTCAACCGTTGGTTGTTTTTTGCTGGGATTATCTCAAGAATAAATTATGTACGATACAGACAAATAATCTTGCAGAACTCAAATAGACTATACCAATAGCGGAATGTAACCACTCAAACTTAGAACGTTGAAAACGTTGAAATAGCAATGATGCGATAATTTATGTACTTGTTACAAATCAATTACATCCAAGTATTAAATTTTTTTGAAAAAAATCATCAACTTTTCCAGTTTTCGTTCAGAATATGCTTTATATTACTTAGCTTTTACAACATAATAATATATTAAAAATAAAGATACGTTAGGTTTGTTCTATGTAACCTAACCTAACCTAACCAAACTGCTTTGCCATTTCCAAATTATGCATCCAGAATACAAGGACAAAAAGATAAACTTTTTTGAACGAAAGCGAGAACAATTGTTAAAGTCAAAAATATTCATGCGCCACGCATCGCAGACTGTTAATGAAAATGCAACTGAGGCATCCTATATTGTTATTCATACAAAATTGCAATGGCTGGTGAAGCCCATACCATAGCAGAGAAGCTTATAAAGCCGTGTGCAATTGAAATGGTGAAATGTATATATGATGAAAAAGCTACAAAAGAGATGTCAAAGATTCCACTTTCAGATGATACAGTGGCTCGCCGTATAAGAGACTTGTCAGATTACGTGAAAACGGAGTTATTTTCCCGTCTTAAAAGTCGTGATTTTGCTCTACAAATGGACGAGTCCATTGACGTAGCGGGGCTGGCAGTATTGCTTGTATTTGTACGGTATGAGTTCGAGCGTTCTATAGAGGAGGATCTTTTAATTTGTGAGGCGTTAGAAAGTAACATTACTGATGCTGAAATTTTTAACTTGGTTAACAAGTATTTTATTAAAAATGATATTTTATGGGACAACTGTATTTATGTTTGCACTGATGGGGCAAAAGCTATGGTTGGAAAAACTGCCGATGCCGTTCCAAGGATTAAAAATTAGTCAGGCATTAGCCGTTATAAATATGCCAGTTTCATTAAAAACTGTCCTCGAAGAGTCTGTTCGAATAATAAACTTTATAAAGTCTCGACCGTTAAAAAACATGAAACTGTTTAAAATCTTGTGCAATGATATGGGAAGCCTTCATACTTCTCTACTACTTCACACAGAAGTTCGATGGCTATCTCTGGGTAAATTACTACTTCGATTGTTTGAGTTACGAGCTGAAGTTCACGCTTTTCTTTTGGAACATCCTTTTGATTTACAAAGAAGAATAATTGATAAACACTATTTGTTTAGACTTGTCTATTTAACAGAAATATTTTCTAAACTTAATGAAGTGAATTTATCACTTCAAGGAAAACAGATCACAGTGTTTACAGCAAATGATAAAATAGGATCTTTTAAAAGGAAATTACAATTTTGGCTAGGTAAGTAGCGTCGAAAGTGAGGAGTTTTACTGTTTTCCGACACTAAAGGAATTTTGTGAAGAGACGAATACCTCAAGAAATAGTTACTGATATCACTAATCATTTTAGAAACATGGGAAGCTCGGTAACACAGCACTTTCTTAATGAATTGGGTACCAATCTGGAAAAGTATTTATGGGTTAAAAATCCTTTTCTTATAAATGAAAAACCTCCAACTTTATGCTTTCAAGAATACGAAAAACTTATAGAATTTACTTCCGATTCTTCACTAAAACTAAAGTTGGAGAATCAACCAGTAGCAGAGTTTTGGTGCAGCCTTAAAGAGAAGTATCCAGAGTTGACAAAAAAGCTTTTTCCTTCCTTTAACCATTTGTAAGCACATACCTTTGCGAAACGGGATTTTCTTCAAATATTTTCACCAAAAGCAAGTACCGCAACCGCTGGATGCCGAACCAGATATTAGTTTACAGCTATCTTCAATGAAGCCAAATATTGAAGAAATTTGTAAAAATAAAATACAATATCATCATCCATCACATTAGTCTTGTTACATACACACTAAAAATAAAAATATGCATTTTTTACTTGGTTTTATTAATTTAATTTTATTCCTACTTTTCTTCAACTAAACACCATACGGGGCTCCGTCATATTTGACTATGTAGGGGCACCGCCTTCAAAAAAGTTTGAGAAACGCTGCTTTAGAGTAACATTGTGGTCGTTTTGTTTTTACAAACAGAAAAAAAACGTTTTATTATAAATTCTTTTCTGAATATTCAGTGATACAATAGCATTTACAATTCGCTTCCCTTTTTCTCTATATATCGGGATAAAGAAGAAACGGTTTGAACCAACTAAATTAGTATAAAAATCATAAGAAAACTCTTCAAATTATATATGAGAATGTCATTAGATTTATAAAATAGTGAGAGTTTTTACGTTAATAAACATGAATGTAAGTACGAATAAGATAAGTTACGTAATGTTTACAAATGTCAAAATTTTATTTTTTTAATCAATTAAAACTACTTTATTATCCATAATTAATTGCTAGCGTAGAGTTTATGAATATAATTTTGTGAAATTAATGGTCCAATAACAAATAAATTCAATGCTAATAAGACCATTACTATGAAACTTTGATGTAAAGGTCTCTTAGACAATTTTGTCTCGTTTTGTTCAAATAAATTGAAAAAGGAGCAGACTAAATCAGTTAATTCTGGAAAAAAACATTATAGCTTCATATTTCCGCTGAGAACCATCCTTGACCATTCGTATCAACGATATATATTAGAGATATTTTTGAGATTCGTAGGGAGTATTTATATTCAATCAATCAATGTAATTTGTAGGACGTGACATTTTAGAGAAGGTAGTTTTAGTGAGTACAAAACTCTATTCAATCTAAACAATAGTGACCGTTACCTAGCATTGGTTGTTTGGAAGGTATGTGGCATTAAAATCATAAAAATATTATTAAATATTCTCCTACCAATAGAACCTGCTTTCTCGTATTTTCTTTTTCTCATTTCCTAATATATTGAAATCGAAATATTTCAACTTTAGATCTTATTCCATATCTTCTTCATTTTCTATATAAGTTCCATGTTCTTCTCGTTTCTCCTTCATCATCTCTGTTTTGTTTTTGTTTATCTCTATATTAATGTTTTGATATCAGTCATTTTTTGATTTTAGGAAACTGGAAAAGGAGAATATAATTTATTGTGAATATTACAAAGTTCGAAAGTTACCTTTTCGAAAACATATAATTAAAAATTATCTCCGAAACATCATGAATTAAAATAGAGGCGTTGTTATGAAAAAAAAAGAAAGTAGTTGGTCCATTTTTTAGGTCTGTAAAGTTTCACAAACGAAGCTTGTCAAATTCTGAATTTCCCATAGTTTCTCTTCAACAAATTCTGATTGATATATGTCCACATAATAAAAGGAAACAATGACCATCACCTTGATTTTAGACTTTTATTGATGGGCGAGTTTTTACTAAATTTTTCGATACGATAGACATAAATGAAATCCAAATCTCCATATTAAATTCAGATCTTCGTGAAGACAATCTTTAAATTTCGTATAAATACAATTATATTTTCTCTTTGTTTATCAGTAAAATATGTCTGATCAAATATGTCACTCATGTCATTTTCAAATCATCTATTAAGCTGTCTTTTTTCTTTTTAACGTGCAAGTTTGACCACTTTTAGCATATTTTCATCTGGTTTTGAAATCGTCTTCTGTTCTTAACTGTCTCATTTCCACGTCTAAATTGCTCCTGTCTCTTGTGAACTGTCATCAAAATCCATCTATCAAGATAGACACTGTACACAATTTCTGGCTAAACATATAGAACCAGGCGGACATGGTTACTCAAGTAAGAACTGACCATAATTTAGAGCTTTACGAAATTTTTAGTTATTTTATTTTCTGTGAATAAAATTGTAGCTATACCTATATGAGTAACGCCATTTTCTTTCCAGTATCCATTTTCTAAAGTAATTCAATAAAAATGATCACTACTTTTGTTCTGTCCATGAAACGAGTTGTTCTAAATTTTGTGGATTTTATTTATATACAATTATTCAATAACGCAATTTATAAACATTTATCTTTTGACTTATGAACGTTTATAATTTGTTTTTATTACAATAGATAATATGGTATAACAAACAAATTAAAGCAGCTAGAACAGATCAGTTATATTCATACAACAGAAATTATGTTATTGTTGACATTTGTATTGCTGCTTATTTTGACATTGATTTACAAAGTATGGGCGTATCATAATCATTGGAAATATGTAATGAAAATCCCGGGAGTTAGGGAGCTACCGATTATAGGAAATATGCTGGAACTTCCAACGGACCCTGGTAAGAAATTTTTTAATAAAATATTAGATTGCGTTAACAAACACCTCCTTAGGATCGTAATATCCATCCATCACATTTTTTAACTTCTTGTTTATTGTAATTTTTTTACAGCTGTTTTTTGGAAAAATTTGTTGTAGTTCTAAACAATATATCCAACCTTTTCTTTTTCATATTCCTGAGCCACAGCTTATAATCTATCATCTATACATCTTATTATCATCAATAGCTAATTTTTGGGTCATAGTTCATGGTTAATATGCATAGGTAGTTAGAAGATTTTGCGCATATAGGCCTTCTGATAGACCAGAAGTACCATTGGGTAATCCTAGTTCAGTAAAGCGAATCAGCTTTGTTATTACCCATGTTGCTGAAGCACCCAAACGAGCTGGACCTTGGAGATATAATTCACCAACTCATGTAGAAATTTTTATCACTCAAACACCAGCCCAGAGTACATCATTTCAGCCATTATGGCTCCATATCAGCTCTGCTATCTGAACAGATTGTATTTCTCTGGTGTTTATTGAGTAGCGCACGTCCGTATATTACATCACAGCGAATATTGTGTCATCCGCAGAAGCCTCTTCCGGCCAGGACATTCATCCTGGAAGCAACGGTGTACCAAGTGGCTTATAAGCAACGTTCGCTGCGCACCGACTTTCAATTGACCAGTTGCTCCAACCTATAATTGGTAGAGGATATTCAGTGTATATGCTAACCTTACGACTTCAAATTGTAGAGGTAGAAGATTTAGTACGATTTCAAGGACAGTGGTTAGTTCTTTTCTAGTGGTCAACTATCTCTGGTGTTTTTTATTGAAGATGCATCACAAGATTTGGGAGCAGTCTCAAACCTCAGATAATGATAGACATATTTCCTGCTTCTTCATTTTAATATCGGATTCATGGTGCTTCTCTATATGTTCGTTTGTAATTTAATTTAGTGTCCATAGCAAACGGATGAAACATTTTTACGATTAACATTTCTGTATGGATGCATTGATTTCTTTGGTTCTTACAAAAATTGTTACAAAAATATCGTGTTTGTTCATTTATTATTGTTATTGTTATTGTGATTTGTACGTGTTTTTATGTATCGCAGTGAAATTATTCAAATATGATAGATGGAGAGCGAAACATTTATATCCCATTCATAGACTGTGGAGCTTTCATGATTACTACATTTCTATACTGGGTCCCGAAGATACAGAAGTAAGTTTTTATCACCAAATACATTTTCTGGACTTATTAGAACATTTGTAAACATAAGAGTTCAAAATATATACCATCCATATCAATACTAGTAATATTTTTTATAAAAATAAAAGAAATTTTCGAATATTTAATTTTATATTTTTCTGACTGTTCCTGTAAACAATACAGATTAAAATTCATGAGGTTTTGGATATTTATTAGAAATTTAACACATTCTCATGTTTGGTAATATTTTGGACCTTTCTTGGAAATTTTATTAACTTTTCGAAAGTTTGGTAAAGTTCTGAATCTGTCTGGAAACTTCCTAAACATTTCTAGACAGTTCTGGATTTTTCTAGAAAACTAAGAACACAAGGTCTATTAACAGTCTGTATATTTATGAGAAATTTTAGTAATTTCTCGAAACTTTGTTTACGTGTTGGATCTTTCTGGGGAATTTGAGCAATCTGCATATTTCTAAGAACTTTGAACAATTCTTAATAACGTTCGCCCAAACAATTTCTGAAGTGCAGTTACAGTCCACAACTGAAATTTTCTACAAATGTTTAACGTTCCTCATATTCTAGGAAAATCTGAGCAATTTATAGTTTTATTATGTTTTAAATTGTTTTGATTAACTCTTAGCAATCACTGGAGAGTTTGGTAATGATCTGGATTTTTCTGAGAGACTTAAGTAATTTGTCAATAGGTGTGTGACGTTCTGAATCTTTTTAAGACATTTTCATCGATTTATGTGAGGTTATTAACATTCCAAATCATTCTGAGAAATTTTAGTCATTTTTTATAAAGTTCAGTAACTTCTGGGACACTTTTCTTCAATAGCTTTATGACGATCTAAATTTTTTTGAGGAACGTTGGGCAATTTCTAGCAAGTTTGATCTAAATCCTTTGGAGAAACCTTAGTAAATTTTATTTTGACCATATTTATCAATTTGGAATAATATTTGGAAAGTTTGAAAACTTTTTCAGCTATTATTGAAAAGGTTCTGTATCTTTCTGAGAGACTTGAGCAATTTCTCAATAGGTGTATGATGTTCTGAATATTTTTGAGGAACTTCTCAATTTATAGTAAATTTAATATCATTCTTAATATTTCTGTAAAATTTTAATAACTAATTTTCTAGATCTAGATCTTTCTGGGAAATGTTGAGCTATTTCTAGCAGCCATTTACTGGAGTTTTTCTCAAAATTTTGGACACGTTCTCAACTTTACTCGGAAATTGGGCTAAATTGTTATATAACTATCGCTGAAGCGGGTTTTTTACAATTAGTTTATTTAAAGATTTTGATGTAATTGTAATTTAATACCCTGAAATCATATTTCTCATTTCCTTATTCATTCATTTCAAGCTAATATTGGCTAATCCCGTTCACAATAATAAAAGCCAGCTTTACAAATTTTTACAAAGCTGGATGGGAACTGGATTGATTACCAGTAACGGTAGCAAATGGCATAAGCGAAGAAAAATTCTCACACCGGCTTTCCATTTCAACATCCTGCAACAATTCGTAGATATTTTTAACAAAGAAACTGAGGAGCTTACCAAACATTTACTTGAATTGACCGTTCAAGATTATGTAATAGACATAATCAAACCCATAACTAATTATACTCTAAGTTCAATGGGAGGTAAGTAGAATTATCTGTGGAATACTAAAAATATCATTATTTTTTCAGAAACATCATTAGGGGTAAATTTACGTGATAAAAACTGTGACGTTTACAAAGATGCTGTACATCAAAGCGGTGAGGTATTAGCTAATCGAATTGTAAAACCTATCCTTTTTCCGGACATCATTTTTATGATGACCTCTTCGTATTGGAAACTAAGAAAAATGGTTAAAATATTACATACGTTCTCTACGAAAATAATAGAAGAGAGAAAAACGTTAAAAACCGTTGATACTGGTGGTAACTTTTCGTATTCGAAGAGAAAACGATTGGCATTACTGGATTTGATGTTAGAAGCCAAATCTGCCGGTGAAGATATTGACGACGACGGTATAAGGGAAGAAGTCGATACATTTATGTTTGCGGTAATATTATTGTAATGCTTATTCTGAATTCACGTTAATCAATACACATTTTTACAAGGTCTGGTTTTGACACTATAGAGGGTGTCTCATAAATAATGTCATCATACAATCATACAAAAAGAAAGTTTCAAAGTTTTTCCCATGCAAGAATACTGCCATTGATCTGACTGAAGAATAAGTAATCTCACTGAACAAGTTCTGGGCTATATACGGGATGTTCTAGAGTTCAATGTCACCAAAACCTTATCTCTCGTATCTTTCGCAGTATGTGGTTCAGCATTGTCTTGCTGTGAGAGAAGGCTATTGGTTAACTAACAATGAATATTTCTCCTATAAAACCTCATACATTGTCATCAGCTGATAGCTCGACCATCTGGAATTATCATAAGTCCGCCAAACACAAAATAAAACTTTCTGCTGGATTTCTTGGAAACGCAAATAATGTTAACGTTCAAATTTGGTGAAGGGCGATGTTTGGGAAAACACGAATCAATTTGAATTTAGTAACTTAACTCTCATAATTTGATTTGAATATTTTTAGACTGAAATTAGCCGTACTAAAAACTTATAAGCATACAACTTCATTTGAAGTATTCAAAAATCTAATGAAGAGGAAATGTTTTTGAAAATAAAAAATTAATTTTCTTTGCATCCGATTGATTAGAACAAAAGAAATCTGCTATCGTCATACTTAATATGAGAATTCATTACTAGGTCCCACGCAGACGAATGACCTGACCGAGAACGATCTTCAAGCGTCAAATCTCCACTAATAAAACGGTTAAACCAACGCTTACAGATCGCTCATTTATTGTGTCTTGTGTAAAACTTTTTTTATTTACCATAATTATGAGCTTAGTGACTAACAAAGTTAATAATTTTAACTATAAGAATAGGTCAGTGCTGTTCAACTTGACTTCTAGGACTAAATCCATTTCGCGTATTTTTCTGAAAATTCTACGCCGTAATTGTTCCTATTTTCGGTTTACCGACCTTAATCATACACTTTGCGAGATAAGGGCTCAAAAATTTCGATATGGACGGGTTCGAGATACATTAGAAAGTTATTTTGTCTCGGCACAAGAAATATGTTATTCTGATGTGGCCAATTTTGAGTTTCATTCATTATATCGTATCTGTCATCGTAGAAAATTAACTAATTTAGTTTGTGTTAATGCAGTACTCTTTGAAGTTTCTATTCATGAGCCAATTTTCTTATTGAAACCCCGACTTCGTCTTTCTGCTCTTTTTCGGGTAAAAAGTCATAGTTTTCGACTTTTTGGAAGGGTATTCCTTCTTCACATTCGCCTGAAGCACAGTAAATGCTGCGTGAAATATTTTAGTTTTGAAAAATGCGAACTCTATCAGGAATAAGGATCTGTTTGAGCAAATTATAAATGATGTTTCTTATTTTCAGCTTATGAGACATTTTTATGCAACTTTACTTAAGAAAGGACTCGTCTAACTAATAACATAAACAATTTTTTTACAAAGCTGTTTTGATGTATCATTACGAACTAATTTTAAACTTGTAAATTTTTGTTTCAATACTAATTTTATTTTTTGCCCATACAATTATGTACGAGAGAGGTAGCTAAATATAGGTCAAATAGTTTAGGGGCGATAATTTTTTAAATAAAAAAAAATAGTTGGATGAAACTTATTGGAAAAGGTGGAAATGATAAAAATTAAAGGAAAAATAATTTACGGGCTATCTGAGGCCAGGAAGGAATAGTGGGTGAGTTTTTAAGGATAAAATAGAGTTATTTCGATTTCAGGCAAAACTACTAGTCTTATGGGAAAAGTCAATAGCAAAGTTGTAGATAATGAAAAGATCTATAACTTTTGTTGATATAATTTTTCCATATAACCACAAAATTTACGTGAAATATTCAAAAAACCAAGTTGGTGGAAAACGTGTCACTCCATGTTACATTGATAAAAATGAGTACTCTAAAATTTCAATAAATGTTTAAAAATTGTACATAATGATTAAACAAAACTTTCAGATGCTAATTTTTATTCGTTTTTTGCCTTTTCTGGAAAGGTCACCATGGTCATGTCAATATTTTCTTGAGATTTCAACAAACAAAAGTTTCAATAACTTGAAAAAAGCTGATATTTTGACGGGTGAATTTTCAACTGAAAATGAATATTTCAAATCACATAAATTACAGTGAATATTCACAAAATATTTTTCGTAGAAAATAAAAAACTTTTTTTAATTTTTTGAGATTACGTGTAAAAAGTGGGAATTCAAAAGCTGTAGATTTTTTTACCTATAGCTTTGTTATCTGACTATTTTCCATGAGCATTGATGTTTTGATAAAATCGAGATAAGCTGTGTTTTACCCTTAAATACTCACCCTCTTTCCTTTCCCGACCTCAGATCGCCCGTTAATTATCTTTTCCCTCCAATCATATTTTCCTACTTTTCCAATAAGGCTTCTATCCTGGTCTAATGGCACCAGAAGTGCAAATGAAAGAAGAGGAACATATAATTTTTATTGTAACGAAAATTAAACTGCAAATATTGTTTATAAAGAATTTTGCCAATCAAAAGATGATAACTTGATTAAACGAAAGCTTTTTCTAGGGTCATGACACATCGGCAGTAGCTCTTTGTCACATGCTAGTTATATTAGCAAATGAACCTAAATATCAGGTAAGAACATGATATAATATTTGCTTGACTTTCTTTGTATCTATGTTTTCAGCGTCTGTCTGATTCTTTTTTTCAGTAACTCCCCCCACCCATGTAAATTTAGCTCTTTCTCACTGTGATGGAAACTTTTGTTCGGTTCCTGAATTAATGTTTTTAAAATTTACACAGCCTAACCTCACACAGCATTCTAAAACTTTCAATGCACGTGTATGTGAAATTAAAACATTTTTGGCGATATACAGTAATATAATTATGGTTGATTCATGTCGTGAATTAGTTAATTTTGAAGACTGTAAAAATTTTCGGCCATTCCCATTCCACAAACACCAATATCTAATAGTATGAAAGTTTCGGTATAACCATCAACTCTTTACAGTTACAGCTACATCCTAATTTTGTTTCACCAATGGTCTGTGGTTTAATTGAATACAGCTTCGATTTAAGGTAGCCCCATCGTCTATTCTACGAAATCACATAGTCCAATTCGTCATCCGGGAAAAACGGGATTTAAATAATTAAATACCCATAGAAGATAATGAGAAGAAGACTCATCTTGTAATTGATCTGCAGCAGTATTTTTTCCATTCAAATTTCCATCAATAAATATTGATCATAGTAGATAATCACCCATTAAACCCTCTATCTTCTTGGGAACTTATTGACATCACTAAGCTGCTTGAAATTTTATCCAGACCAGAACCTCTCATATTATTGGTGAACGTGGTGATTAAAATAAAGTCATTAGTACTTAAGAATTGGATACGTGAAGAATATATTTTCCTTCTATTTAATTCGATACATTAGATCATTTTCCTTTAATTTATGAATTATTAAAGTTGTGCCATTCCTTTAAGGTAAAGATTCACATGTTTATAAGTTAATATTTCTCATTTATTTTTCTGATATAACCTCAAATTTTCCCGAAATCGATTGATTCCAATAGAAAGAATTTTATAGGAAGAAGTATATGAAGAGATAATATCCATAGTTGGCGATAATCAGTATCCCAATTGGCAGCAATTAGGAGAACTTAAATTCACAGAAAGATGCATAAAGGAATGTCTTAGATTGTATCCTAGCGTACATTTCATATCCAGAGTTGCCGGAGAAACATTTAAATCTCACAGTGGATATACAATTCCGAAAGGATCTGTATTGAATTTGTATATTTATGATTTACACCGTAGTCCAGAAGTTTGGGAGGATCCGGAGAAATTTGATCCTGATAGATTTCTTCCTGAAAACATATCTAAACGGAACCCATTCGCTTATGTTCCTTTCAGTGCCGGAGGCAGAAATTGCATAGGTTGGTTTTATATTTCAAATCATATAGTTAAGAAATAAATAACTGATTTGATTTTACAGGACAAAAATTTGCTATGTTGGAATTGAAAGCGGCACTGTGTGGAATTCTGAGGAAATTTCGACTAGTGGAAGTAGATAAACGCGAAAATTTAGTACATAAATGCGATTTGGTACTAAGACCAGTCGGAGAAGTTCGTGTTAAATTTGTTCCTAGATTAAAACAACAATGAAAATTGTATAATAAATCTTTTTATCAATATTGAAGTTTGATTATACTACTTAAGTTCG
The DNA here is from genome assembly GCF_026250575.1 of Diorhabda carinulata. NCBI lineage: Eukaryota > Metazoa > Arthropoda > Insecta > Coleoptera > Chrysomelidae > Diorhabda > Diorhabda carinulata. Next base: position 20,075,745 of record NC_079472.1, read on the forward strand.
CAGCATATATGATTATTAGATTTGATTTAAACCATCATGCCGCTCTGGATGAACTACCGTTTCAGTACGACATTTACCTACCTACGAGGGTTGCTACTTAAGTTTTGAAATATGGCAATACTGATTTGAATATGTCAAATTTGACATATTTATAGTGAAACTACAGGAAAGTGTTGTCATGCAAGTGCTATTTGAGTTGTTTATATCAGATACTGGAAACATTCATCTTGACTAAAAAATGGAATTTTCGACATGGATTAAACCAACAGCAATGTGTCGATATTGCAAGATCATCATGTAACACACCGTGAGATTGTTGCATACTTGGGCATTAGTTCCATTTGTATGTATTGCATGAACATTTGGATGTTAAAAAGACTTGTTCGCGTTGGATGCTAACCAAATCCAACAAAAGTTATTCGCTCACGGAGCAATTCAATGTAAATGGTTGCTTGTTTTTTCAGAACTACTGGACAGTTCACCGCCGTTCTATTACAGCAACGTAGAAAGGTCATTTTGAATGGTACACCAGCATTTGTTTGTCAGAAGTGTTTGAAAAAATCAGGGAAACCAATCGCAGAAGTCGATTCATTCTCCACCACGATATTGCGAGAACATTAGTTCAAACAAAAACGTTTCTGAACATTCAAAACATCGAATTGATGGGTCATACGCTTGTTTGGCACCCAATGATTTCTTCTTATTCCTGCAGTTCCAAAATAATTTGCGAGGTCAACGTTTTTCTATACGTGAAGAAGCGGTTGATGCGTTCAAATCACAAAATTTAAGTAGCAATACCTATCTCTCATATACACATCAAGTTTTGGACATGCATCTTCTTCGATGTTACAAGTAGACAAAAACATAATTGAATGAAAAATCGGGATTTTAAGAGAAATTTCTGTTCAATATTAAGGAGTAAAAGAAACCATATCATATAAACAACTCAAGTAGGTAATACTAAAAATGATACTAATTCTATTGCTTAATAATTGAACTCCGTACCTATATCGAAAATTTTAAGAGTCTAAAGCTCAAGGCTAATCAGATAAGGCTCGATAGAATTGAAAAAACATCAGCAGAATTGTAATATTTATATCGTTTGTTTCTGACCCCAGTTCTCCTAAGTATAAACTACTAGTACGAATGAGATAAAGGAGATATTCAATAAAAAAAAAATGAATTTAATACTACTCGCAATATTTTCAATTTCGTTCTTGATATTTTATTTGTGGAGGAGAAAACGATATGAGGAACTTTGGAAATATATTGAGGCTATACCAGGACCAAAAGAATATCCTATTATTGGAACGAACTATAGCATGCATCATACAGCAGGTAAAAAGTTTTTGTTTATACTATTATGTATATTTCGCTTGTGAATATTGGTTTTTATTCAAATAGATTTCAATCGGATGAAACATAGATTTCCTTTAAACAAACAACAATCCGAAATCCGTATTCTACACTTTTACATACAAGTAACGCAAGTTTAGATCATTGATAGATCAAGGTCAAATCAAATTAATTTATGTTCAAAAAACTAATCGAAATCGATTCTTTTAAATTTATTGTTGCGAAAACTACATTTTTTAATATTTTTAGAAACTTTATTCATTCGGGAACGAAACCTAACTAAGGAATTTTTTCCTCTATACAGATTATGGACATTAAATGAAGCAGTAGTTACTGTATTTACTCCAGAAGATGTTGAAGTAAGAGGCATATTGATTAACCCGTTTTACAAATAACCACAAATTTATAATTTTTTATGTAAACCCTATTACACGCGAGTAGTTCGAGTGATGCTTGCCGAGTGCAGATGCCTGTAGACATTGACCTTGAACTTGAACTTGAACTTGAAAGACGTGCCTTGGTAGTTGACAAAGGCTTGCACTTCTCCAATAAAAAGGGTCCTGATAAATTGACGTTTTGGTCATCTGCAAGCGAACTCGGTGTACATGAGCCACGTCTGCCTGACAAGTAGCTCTTGCAAATACTGCCCTAAGTTGTATTATGTTCAACAGGTCAAATAATTGTGCTAATTTAAGATTCAACACAAAAGGTCGATCCACATAATCTTAATATTTTGTTTATAAACTTGATTTATTGTTTTTTTTTAACGGTATTAATTTAAATTTAATTCATTCGCGTGTTAGGAGTTTGCTGAATAATATATCTAAGTCAATCAGTTAACTAGATCCATGTCAGCATATCTGATCCGAAAAACCTGAAGGCAGCGGCTCCTAGGATATAATTCAAATTCTAAGGAAATAGGTTTTTTTCAATTTCTTTTTATTTGTTTGCCACTTTTTTTGACATCAAAACAAAGCTTTACACCCTCGTATATATAGTCAAAAGTGTTCAAACCATTCATATTTCCAACAAATTTCTTTTTACTTGTTTACTTTTGACTCTATAAACGAGGGTATAAAGCTTTGTTTTGATTGTCAAAAAAAGTTATAAAGTGTATGATACTAAATCTGGTAAGAAAAGTGAATGCAGATATATAAGGAGTCTGTTAGCGGCCAAAACTGGCGAATTAAAAGCAATTTTGAGCACTGTGCATTGTCTTGACGAAAATAAAAACTTTCGGTCCACATCTCAGTATCTTTCTAAATTTCGACAATAAAATCTTTGAATTCCATGGGAAATAGAATAATCAATTCAATGTCTGAGAACATTTTGATCATTATTTGTACTTAAATGAATTATTTCTACTTTATTTCACCTTGAAGGTTTGTTTTGTAAGACACGCTATGAACAAAATCTCACTAAACTGACTATAGTAGCAAATTGACAAGCTAGAACTGGTTCAAATTTGTTAACGCTCATATTAACCCTTGATTGTTTGAGATATACCAATTGATACAAGTAATTGTTGCAATAAAAATTAATCATCCTATTTGCTCATCACACATCATATTTCAGAATCTTTATTCGTCAGACAACGAACTAGAGCTAAAGAATTCTTTCCTTTGTATAAATTATGGACGCTCAATGTGGGAATTGTTTGTTTATTCACACCAGAAGATGTTGAAGTAAGCAAATTTTTTGTTTATCTCGGTTCACAAATTGCTACTACGGATTCAAAACATTGAAGTTATTTTCAAAATATCGTTCAAATTCCAAAAAAGGATTGTTCGTTTCAAGTCCTAGAAGAGAGATTTCGGTGTATCAAAAAGTGTGCATTGAAGGGGAACAAATTGAGGTGGCGCTTTAGTAGCATGTGGATAGATTTCAAAAACAGCGCCAGAAATTATTAGAGAAGAATAGTAAATAAATTCTTATTTAAAAGTCATATCTATTTGAACAAAATCATTAATATACAAATCCATTAGAAAATTGTACATCTAGACATGATTGTTTAATTAAAATACATTATCAAAAACTTGGTGTAAGTTCTGTGTAAGTTCATACAAACAAAATGTAATCCCTACTGTACAATCGATTATGAAAGAGACACCAATTACACTGGAGCCACGTTTAGGCTTTATTTACGATGACGATTCCTCGTTTGACTTTTGACTACATAAAACAAATCAGAAAATTGAAAGAAGAAGGACGTATGATTATATATCTTCGTCTGGAGGGGTGTTAATTAGAATATTGATCGCCGTCATTGATTCGTGGCTCGTGACAGTCCTGCATTCTTTAAAGTGCCAGGCAACATCGGTCGGCATCTGATTTATTGTATGTGTATAGTATATGCTTATATGATGATGGTTACCTTACATACTGAAATATATTTTATAAACTGATAACATTTGAGTCCAATAAGTCGATTTTAAACCGAATATTCTACTTTTACTAGAATTATTTTTATAATTGTAAGAACGTGATACTTTTAAGACACCATATATTTTAGAGTAACATCCAAAAAACGAATGATCAGTTTTTTATTTTATCGTATATGTTACCTGCCAAATCCGATTTCAGGACTAACTAGTTTTGCCTAGGCCAAACTAATTATTCCTATACGCGATAGGATCAACTAGGGTAACTTTTTTACTTTCGCGATCCCTTTGTTTTTTGGCACTAGAAAATCGAAAATCATCCGATTTCGATGAATTTTTTTTAAAATGTCCGTTTTTACGGCGGATTTTCGCAAAAAATTAAGGGAATAAGAAAAATGAAAGCTTATATTGGTTTCGGGTCTTTAAATGTTGATTAAAATGCAATCATTCACGTATAATTGTATAATATCTCTTTTCCAAATAATCAAATGAAGTTTTTTTTCATAATATACACAAAAAAACGAACAAATTTAATAGAAAATTATACAAAAATGTTGATTTATCATGTTTTAAAAATAATAACAATTTCTCTTAAAATGGACATCTTCTCAAATATAATCGTTTGTACCTTTTTTATTAAGTAATTAAAGTTATATGAACAAAATAGTATATTATGTAACAAGAGTTGTAAGTAACCCATAACGCATAAAGTGAAAAATTTTATGGGCTTACAACTCGTGTAACGTACTTTTTCTACCTTCATTCATGCATGCTACTTAAGAAAACGTGTCCAATTTGTAAAAAAATTGCATAATGTGCTGCCTACATTTAGGTAATTTAATTAAACTAAGAAGTTTAAGTTTTATTCTGAAAACGCACGTGTATGTTATTGTTAAATGTCATTTACAAGGAATTACGATTTTTAACGTTTACAGACATGGGCGTAGAAAAACATTCTTAAAATCACTTATTGTAATTAAGTGTATAATATTAAAATATAAAATTAAAAGTTAAGTGAAACTGAAATTAAATTGAAAATTTTCACCTTTAAAAAAATGGTATCTTACTAACGTTGACTGTTAGAGATAAAAAATGAACAAATATTTTTCAATTTTTTTTCCAAAATATTCGTTTTTTGTGTAGAATAGCAAAAAAATATATGAACCACGTTTGATGCTTTGTAAAGAAGTTATGAACGATTATATGCGAAGAAGTGCGTTTATGACCACATTTTAAAGTCATAAAACTATATGAAATCTCCAGGTGAGATGTTTCCCATATTTTATTTCATAAATCCGCCGTAAAAAAAATTCATCGAAATCGGTTGATCTTTCGATTTTCTAGGGGCAAAAAACGAGGGGATCGCAGAAGTATAAAATTACCTCAACTAGTAGGGCCTAGTTGAAACCAATTTAGCACAGTCGAAAGTAATTGAGCAAACCTGTCAGAACTTGCACATGCGGAAGTTAGTTTTGTCAATTTTAAAAATTGAGTTATAATTATTGCTTCTATTAAAAAAAACACTTATTATTATCTGTTATAGTATGATTCTTTGTATAACTTATTATCCATAGCTTTTAATAAGGAATCATTATTGTTCTAATAAAAATGATTATTTATATTGACTTTTTAGATTTACTATAATGTTCAGACTAAGCCGATGTAGTTTATTGTAGAGTTTGCGTTTTTATACCTGGATCAACTAGATTTGTCTAGGCTATACTAGTTAATCCTATCGCGTATAGGAAAAACTAGTTTGTCCTGAAATCGGGTTTGGTCTATAACAAATACATTTTTGTCTTCACTCAAAAAATTGCAGAAAAGTGCTCAGAATTGTAATTAATTTTTTATTATCACATAATTGAACAATACGTTTGAATTTCCTCCTCTTGGACAAATATTTGAAAATTTTTCGACAATTTCATTATCAAGTACGATTGTTGCACGGTTATCCACTTAGAAACGCAGAGCACGACATTTACCTACCTACTCCACATCAGAATTAGTTAAGAGCTCAATATTTTACAATGCAAAAAAATGCACAATTACTTGCCAATTGAAATCAAATCGATATCATCTTTTTTCGCATTCCGCAATAATTTGAGGGCATACTCGTATTTACTGGAAAGTGCCTTCTACTTTGAAAATGTCTTCTATTCCTATAATATTCAATTGCGGGCTGATGCATACTGGTCGAATGCTGCTACGGACCTCTGTATATTGAAATTTTATTTCATTTGTATCTTCATTTAGTTATTTTTATATTTATTCTTTGGTTTTCACAAGTTTTTGTCTACAAATTGTAACAATTTTTCTAAAATAAAGCATTTTTCTGCCTCTCTCAATTATCTGAGAATAAAGCGCCAAGCAATTATAATGGTTGTTAAAAAAATCTGAGAACTTATAAAACTGGTTTCATTTAAAAAATAGTAAATTAGTAAGTCGCTGGTTAGAAACTGAAAAGTGGTGGCTGTTTGTAAAACATTTCATTAAATTTGAGTAAACTCATTTTTATTATCATAATACAATATTTTTCAGTCGGTGTTGGCTAATACTAAACACAATAAAAAGGGCCAATTATATACTTTCCTTCAAGCTTGGCTTGGAACTGGACTTCTAACTAGTGGAGGTAGTCATCCATAATATAAGAATTTTGATAAAGTATAATCATATCTAATTAATTTTTCAGGTGACAAATGGTTTAAAAGAAGGAAAATTCTAACCCCGGCGTTCCATTTTAATATATTACAAGAATTTGTGGAAATGTTAAATACAGAAACTGACGTTCTTGTAGAAAATATTGAAAAATTGTGTGATGCCCCACATATCGAAATTACAAAATTGATTACAGATTTCACATTAAATTCAATTGGAGGTAATTCTAATAATTATTTAAAATTCTTTAAGCTTTACAGGGAAATAATTTGCTTGTCAAGAATGGAAATCATATAGTTCTTCAATAAAAATGCAGATGTGAAATCCCTTTCTAGCCGCTCAATCAATTGATTTATTTCTATATTACATCAGAATCCTCTTAATGCAAAAACTGTAAACTTTGCTGTGGTAATCAATATAACTTTGGAAAATAATGAACAGTTTAAGTATTTAGAAAGATTTTCTATGGAAACTGAAGAGAAAATATATTGTAAGATTGGGGCTCACGAAGTCTTGTTATCATCGTGAAATCCAACAATATCTTCTAAAACAATGTGTGTGACGAGTTGAATATGTAATAAGATAGTCATGAAAAGACCAATGGAGGGCTAAAAATTTACTGGAGAAATAATTTAAAATAGAAGTGTAGCATTGTTAAACAGACTTGGTTGGAGGAAAATACTGTGATTGATTTTGTATAATCAGAAAACTTGTTTTCGAGATAACTCGGCTTGTTCAGACATCAATTTAACTTTTCCTTGAATTGTGAAGAACCCCCATAGTAGAATTGGTCATTTAGTTGGTTCTCCTTCAGTTATCAATCAGATAATTGTGGATTGAGATTGTGTTATGAATTAGTGTACCAAGAAGAACACTTCCTATTGAAAAAAAATTCTGTTACTTTTGAAATAATAGCTTCATAATCCAAGCTATTCATTTATAAGATGATAGTTTATAATCAAACTAGTTCATATTTGTTTTAAGATAAGATTCTCCAGTATGATCAGATCACGATTACTAAAATAGTATAATTGAACAGACTATCTTCTTTTTTATCTTTCGAACAATAGCTATAGAGTTGGATCCCCAATGACGAATTAACAGGTTACAATTCGGGCAATTACTGGATATAAAAAACGCAGTGTCATCTTCCAAAGCAATAGGTGTACTTCCGTTCGATCCCTCAGTCATCCCTGACTATGCTTACCCTATTGGTACGTGCATAAACCTCTAGAAAGACTACAGTTCACTTCAATACCAAAAAACGTCCGATAACGCTTTAGCTAAGTACTTCATATGTCCCATTTCGGCTCTATAAGATCCCACCTCAGGAAAAATGTTGGATCAAATAATTCCAGTGCTGGTGACATGTGCTGTTCAATCTACAAGAAAACGCAGTAAACAGATTACTATTGTTGAAATTGCGAAGACAAGAGCTGTAAGGTAAAACCAATTTTCAAGAAAAAAGGAAATACTGTTCTTGAATCTTCAAACGATGAAGAAGAAGAATCTGCAATTATCTACGATGATTCTTCAAGTTGTGAAGATGTGGAGAAAATTATAATAAAACAAAAAAAGGAGAAGACTGGATCAAATGCAATCGGTGGTTAAAAGAAGGGTGCACCATTGTTGATGTTAAAACTTAACTGATACTTGCATATCTCATTAACGGTAATGAATCAATACGGCGCCGGGTCAATACTGCTTTTAAATGTGAGTTTGTTTCAGTTATTTCCAATAACCTGTATATTTTATACCAATAAAATGTGCGCTTAATGTCCTCGATTTGACTTTTTGAATTTTTTTAACTAAAAAAGAAACACTACTCGCGTCAACAAATATGTCAAGATTCGAACTGCATCATTTACTTTATAAGTTACTGGTAGCAGACCGATTTGAGAAGAATATTCAAATGAAGTATTCGTTACTTCTAGAATAATAATAATGTTCATTTATAGCCATTGTTTCGTCTTTTTCTTTGGGGAGGCTACCTGATTCTAGGTCTTGAGTACTTTTTATATTCCAGATAAAGATTCTCTCAAGTTGCAAGACAACAACAATGATGGCTAATTTGCAATTTGTCCTCTTGATTTATTAAATCTGAAAAATGCATCTTCGTGCTATTTTGTGTTGTTTGTGCTCACAAAACAATATAGTTATCTAAAATATGCTTTTCAATTCCTTAAGTATGGAATTCTTTATTCAAAAAGTCACGTACTCATCGACCTACCCTCGTAGACACTCATACAGAATAATTTTTTGTATTTTGTAGAAACTTCCCTTGGTTTACCTCTCCGACAAGATCCGAATTGTAATCAATACAAACAATCTGTATACGATTACGGTGAACAATTGGCGTACAGAATCGTACGTCCGTGGTTGTGGGTTCCTTTCATATTTCAACTATCATCTTTAGGTAAAAAAAACAGAGCAACAGTGAAAATCTTACATTCTTTTTCAACGAACGTTATCCGCAAACGAGAGAAAAATTTCAATCCCGAAGCAATCAGTTATTCTGGTAGAAAAAAATTGGCTCTTCTTGATATTCTTCTGAAAGCGAGACACGATGGTGCCGATATTGACGAAGAAGGTATAAGAGAAGAACTAGATACATTCATTTTCGAGGTATTATAAAACTAATCTTCTTAATATTCTCTATAATATTCTTCAAAGATTTTATGCACATCACTGACAGCTCCCAAATTTTCGGAAAAAAGTGTCAGATAGGAATGGAGGAAATGAATTTTCAATGGCATTCGGGCACCAAGGGATTTGTATGCGTCTCGAAGCTCATCAACTAACTGTTGGTAGTTTGGATCCATATTGTTGCCCAAAAATCCCCTCACTACACTAACAAATGCCTTTCATGCTCTAGGTTCCTGTTTGGTGAGCTTTTTTGCTAAATAGAAATGCAAAAGGCTTTTTTTCTTCCCATTCATCCACTGCACCAATGACTCGCTACTACTAGCACAGCACACGTGGGGGGCCCACTGTTTGTCTTGGTGTTCAATTAAAGTACCAAAATATTTGAAATAGGCTTTTTTCAAATTTTCGGAAAATGGCTTGGCTTGCAATTTCACCATAAATATAGCAAAATTTGTCAGGAGAAGTTTTACAACTGCGGCGCGTTTGACTCGACATTTTCGTCTTTATAATCACTTTTTGCACTATGAACAGAAGAGAACCACTTATTATGAAACTCAACAGAATATTAATTTTTAATGTTATTATTCTGAATAATACAGTTCAGGTATTTTTTCGGCCATAAAATTTACCGATATTAACCGCCTCTTTATAAAATTACCTACCTGCTAATGTAAACAGGGATAATTCAGCTATTGAAAAGTGGTAAGTGTTGAGCTTAATAAATATTTTTTCTATTATTGAACGGGTATTTCCATTTTAAAAATAAAGATCTTGCATGTGTTACGAAAATCTTGTCGGCCAGTGATAATTATAACAGTCTAGTTTTTAAGACACGATAAATGTAAATTGAATGAGAAAAAAATGATGAGGATGAGAAACTTGGAGTCTCTTTTGGCCTCCTGGTTAATCAGTTAAGTCACCGGGGAATAATCGGGATGAGTATTTGAATAAAAGAGCTTGACGCTACTGCAACCAAAATCTTTCAGATAGTAAAGCATATGTTGAACTAATTTTGGCAGATGGGTGCTTTAGTTAGCAAGAAAACTTTTTTTGCTGATAGAAATCATCATTCATCATTAAATAGTAGTCACATTTGAGGTCCATCGAATAATCCAGTTTATCATTTGTAGAAACTTTTTGAGCATGCAATCAAAACAGCTTCACCAAACTGCTTCATTATTTCAAGTTCTATATGCAATGAAGTCAAAATTGCTTTCCAGAGACGAATATTTCTCCAATGGTGGCTTCTATCCCGACTATCCCATAGACAAATAAAACAAGAATATTTAGCATTTTAATATCGACACATATTCGCTAGTTATTTCCATTGTATTTGATTTTTCCTATAATGGAAGATATATCTTCGTAAACTTCTTTACATATCGTGGAATATACCATAGAAATCGCACCTATTTCATTGCCGTTATATAACAAAACATATTTTAAGCTTCTTCTGTATCCTTCTCACATAATTTGACATGTTAGTCAGTGGAATCTGGAACAAAAATAAACAGAAATACTCATCTCTAACCTCATAAATCTCCATCTGATCTACTGGATGCAGAATAAAAATTCGCAACTTAACTATATTATCCCAAATCGGAGTGTAGTTAGTCATCCAGTTATTAGTTGAAAAGTCCAATCATCACGGACGAGTCCAAGTGTACCATAGATGAATTCAAATCATTTCATATCTACATCAAATGAGTAAGAATAGTTAATTTTCGTATAAGGAAATTTTCATGCAGAAAAAGTTACGGTGTTGCAGGTTTTCTGCGGTTTGCCTGTAACGTGGTGAATTGGTACCCACCCAGCAACCATCCACCGAAATCCATTTGGTTCGTCCAGCATTCTTTTTCGTCGTCGTTAATAACAACCCTCCAAAAGAAAATCTTTCCTATATTAGGGCTAATATTAAAATGTATCTTATTCCTCATCGAAATGTGTCTATTCCACACAAGAAACAACAATTAAACGAGTCTCGCTCTTTATATCATCTAGCTTCAGACTGTTATTTTGCTAGATTGAAGCCTCTTTTTAACCCTTGTTTTGGTCAGAATTTCTTCTATTATAACTTCGGATAAGTGATGGGGGTGATTTAACTTATCTTTTCCTTTTTCTGCCGTCAATTTTTATTCGGCGGATGTTTGCTGTGCATGATGAAGGTAAAACTGGTTAAGAATAAGTAGCCGATTTTCTGTGAATTTAAACACACGTTCAACACAAACTATGATAAATACTGCGGAATATTTAAACCTGTAAAAGAATGAAAGAAGAAATTTATGAAATTCTAAATCAGCTTTCATTGTTATTTCAGTGTCATATTTTATGTAGAGTATCTAAAATGTTGATTCTATAGATTAATTTCAAATGCGTAATGATTTTTCTTCTAGGGTCACGATACAACTTCAGTTTCATTATGTTATACCTTGGTCGCATTAGCTAATGAGCAAGATATACAAGTAAGTATAATATTAAACTATATAAACGGTAAAATAATAAAGTTTTTATCCTACTAAATTCTTCACTGAAAATAATAGAACTAGGACCAATTTTTACTGACGTGTTAAAGAAATCGGGCTCGTTAAATCAGTCTAGAAAACATGATCGTACTTAGAAATGCGGTGCCTGCGTTGCCTTCATGAAGGATTCGCCACTGGAGCTTGGGTCTAGTTAAGTCGACTACCCCTGTAATATAGTGTATCATTGTTGGTAATTTTCTAAAATAATCTCCTTGTCTAATTATTTCATTAATCTGTGAATTAACATTAATTTTGTTAATTTATAATAGAAGCATTATAATTATGTTACAGGAAGAAATCTATCAAGAAATTTTATCGGTTGTAGGCGATTCGAATGCGCCATCTTTTCAAGAACTAGGCGAACTAAAATTTATGGAAAGATGCATAAAAGAAAGTTTGAGATTATATCCAAGTGTGCCATTAATATCTAGAAATGCAGGTGAAAACATTCTAACAAAAACTGGTTATGTCATTCCAAAAGGATGCGATGTAAATATTTACATATATGACTTGCACCGTATTCCTGAAATATGGGAAAATCCTGAAAAATTCGATCCTGATCGGTTTTTACCTGAGAATGTTTCTAAAAGACATCCTTTTGCTTATGTTCCTTTCAGTGCAGGAAGCAGAAATTGCATAGGTTAGTCCCTTAAAAAGATTTATAACTAAAATTAAATTTTGAGTTTATACAAATTACACAATTTTTGATATTGTGAAGAGATGAGAAAAAAGCACTTAGCCCAAATTTAAAGACCAACCAAACAATTACCTTTTTAAAAGATGATTTGAATGTTTATAAAGCACAGCCTAATGTCTAAAGTCCAATAAGCAATGTTCTTAGAGCAATTATAGAACTAAAATAGGTATAATTTGAATGTTTCTTGGGCTAATAGACAGCGAAAGCCTTACGCATTTAATACAATAGGCAGAAATGTATTCAGCATTTTAGCTATATAGTCATTTATATATAAACTGCGAATATAACCATTTTATAGACAGAACCGGACCACCGAGCAGAAATCTAATAATTGAAACTACTCCTTACAGGAGCCTAGCTGTAGTTAGCATCTGGTGCTAGCCTCCAATACATCACACCTCCTGGTGGCTTTTGAACCATATATATACGATTTGATATTTGCTTTGAAAATTTGGTAATTATTTAGAATTGTGGCTTTAGGCAAAAATCGTTCCAAAAATTTTTTCACGTATTTGGGGTTGTTTCTGAGGGTACAAATGGTAAATTTAAGGCGAGGGAGACATATTATTTCCATTATTTTAGACATTACATGGTACAACTTACATATGATAACTCAATGAAATCTAACCTAACCTAACCAAGATGGTAATTATTTAGAATTGGTTAGGTTAGGTTAGGTACTCAGAAACAAACCCAAATGCGTGAAAAATTTTTTGGAAAGATTTTTGCTTGGAGCCCCAATTTTAAATAATTACAGAAAATTTTAGTGGCAGATTTGGTTTCCGAATCCCCTTTTCTTCATAATATCGTGGTAAAAACCTTATCGATGGTTAATTTTCTGGTTGATGATTAATAAGAAGATTCACTGCTGATGAGATATATTTGCTGTACAAGAGCCACGTTATCAGTACTCTAATTCTCTCATTATCTTTACCTTCCTTAGATATCCTGAGATATCACGAGCTCATCTATCTATCACTAAATGGGAGATGTGTAATGGCCTCTTGTTCTGTAATGATTATGTATTAATTTGCATCAATTTTAGGTCAAAGATTTGCCATGTTGGAATTAAAAGCGGCGATTTGTGGAATATTGAGAAAATTCAAGTTACAGCCAGTAACAAGACCAGAAGAAATTATTTATAAAGCTGACATGATTTTAAGGTCGAGCTCAGAACTCAATGTTAAGTTCGTGCGGAGAAAGTAAATAATATTCTATGTTTTTCTTTAAATTAATAAATTTGATAATAATTATATTTTGAAATAAAATTTTTCGCATTTTAATTTTTTTGCAGATATTTTTTTACTAACAAAAGTATTCATATCATTTTAATACTGGAACATAATAGAAAAAAAAAGTGATTTGCGTTAACTAAAACGATACAAAGATAAGCTTTATTAGTTTACTTAATAAGAATATCAATTTAGACAGATAAATTTGATAGAAATTATTCTACAAACCTGAAACTACACTTGGATTACGTAAAAAACACGGACGACTTCCATCTTTGATATTTCTTATTTAATTTTTATACATTTGTATACAAATTAATTCAAATTTCAATGTCAAATGACGACCTTTGCTATTCTTTCAAAAAAATTATACAGTGTGGGCTTGCGTTACTGTTTATTTTTTATATCTATTTATTATTCAAAAGCTAGCATCAACAACAACGAAAAACTACTACTGAGCTTTGCTGCTGTGTACTAAAATACCATTACCATTAATTGATATTAATAATTTTGTTGTGTTTTTCCACATTTTAACTGATATTAGGATTACATTCCTCGAGTATCGCTAAAATATTACTTCAGAAAAAACCTCACAAAATATGAGCTTTGTAATTCAACTCGAAAGGGTTGCTTTTTATTTTTTCTGCGTCAACTATAGTTTCATTTTTTACATTTCTTTGCCCAGAAACGTAAACAATTTTTGGCGGCCATATTGCTAATTATAACGTCTAATTACAGCAGTACAGCCTTTAGAAGTTGAAAAACCAATCCTCTGATCTATGTTCATAACCCAGTTTCAATATCAAGCCCTCAATGGCGTTAGAACACTCCAAATCGTTCTCTTTAGAAAACAAAACAACAAATGAACAGCTGTTTCTTTGGGTAAAATCAAATCTCTTTTGGTATCATAAGCCCCAAATGGTTAATCAAATGTGGTACTTGAGAACTGACGGGAGGTGTAAATTCTGTTTCAATTTCTTCTTTTCCGGAACTGCTTGAACTTTTTTCAGCACGACAAACTGGAGAAGACACAAGAAATACTTCCGAATGAAGGATTGCTTTTATTATCGGAGACACCTCCGCGTATGCTTCGATTTCTTCGAGAAGTTATTGGTCAAGCAAAAATAACATTTGTTTATGTTAATGATCAATTCGCGACATATCACTGTCTATTAAAGCAACCAGTCAAATTTCAGTAACATCAGATACAGAAACTGTGTAGCTCTCAATATTTATCTTGATTTTGAATATCCAATTTGAAAAATGCACGATACCACTTCATTATTAAAGGTGTAATAGTCTTTTTTTGACTTTTAGGTGTATATTCACCGCAAATATAACCAAATAAGGCCTGAGAATTAATAAATTTGCGTGACGTTTTACACGATTCAGTTGTCAACTAACTTCCAAAGGTAACTTCGCGAAAATATTAGATAACTTTAAGCCGCTTACTGAGTTAATCGGAAAAATTAAAATTTGCTTAACAGAATATTGAAACGATTTTAAATGCGAATGACAAAAACTGATATTTTGAAACGCTACAAAAAAAAACGCACAACAGATTTGATTCGAGTAATTTTGATTGTTGCCATTGTAAGTAGTTTTGCGTCCCAGATAGAATTTACTGAGTTTTATATTTTACTTTATATAGTTAAAAGGCAGTATGTCTCATAATTTTCATTTTCTTACAATATTCAAATAGACAAGAGATTTTCAAAGTTCTTCCCTCGTAGACCACTTTCAAAATCTTAATGTCTTCCCCATTTCCTGTTACATATTCTAAAAACTTGTTAACAAATGTGAAGATCTAACGACGGAAATCCCTGTAGAATCTCTCCCTTGGATCTTGCTGATTTCCTCTGGATCATTTCAGGAATCTAACGAAATTTGTACAGGTTAACCTGTTCCAATCTGAGAATAATAATAGACGAATTCTAATTGTTTTTCAATACCAGTATTAAAAAATTATTGAATCCAGCAATATACCAGTATCAATAACTACTTTGGAATTTTCTTCATTTAATTGGATTGCAACAATAAATACAATATTTAACATTTCATTCACAATCTCAGTGTTTCGAAATCATTGATCCATTGGATTTTATATAGATTAAAATCAATTTTGATTCGACTTAGTTGAGTCCAAGGCTTTCTGACTATGAAAATAGCACATAAAATTTATTGATAAAGTCGAAAAATGCTTTGGCTGTTTTAAAAGAGTGGGCTGCATCATTCAATAGCAAAATATTGGAATCCAAATTGTGTAAAGAATTGATTAATATTAAGTATACTTTTTCTGTGGTGCAATTTTCATATCTTTAATTTCGAAAATATTGAATATCAAGCCCATTTTCTCCTAGTTCCATAACTATCCCTTTCTTCAGTTGATACATGAAACTTACCCCTTATTTTAACCTTTATTTATTTATTTATTTACCAGAGTAACAGTACATTACATTACAAAGTAATACAAAATCACAAAGTAATCCGACAGAGGAAAACGAGTTTCCTGTTCGCCAGTCTGGAGACGCGAGACAAGCATGGCAAGACCCTTCTGGCCATGTTTGTTCCCCTTACAACTAACTTAAAACTAATACTACTAATAATAATACTGTTTTGTATAATGTAACAGTATATAAAAATTTTCAATACAATAATACTTATTTTAATCAACGTCGGTATAATTCCTGTTTAGTTTTATAGACTTAGATCATTTGTTAATACCTTTAACAGGATCAAGTCTTATCTTAATATATGTATATATTTTCGAAATATAATACCCATAAGTTAAAACTAAAACCCAGTTCTTCAACTTTACCCATTTAATCTATCTTTTACAATCAATAATCTATATCTTTGAGATCGTTCTTCTTGCTTTATTAGCTATTACATATATATATTTTCAATAATCCAATCTTTTAATTTTTTGTGAGAAGCTTTCATACTTATATCTAGTTCTTTAAGTTCATTTGGCAACATATTAAATATATTTATTGCTTTAATTTTGTTATTTTTATTACTTACAGTTTTGTATGTTTTTGGAAGCTGTATTAATTTACGTCTTGTAGTACTGCTCGAGTTTAAGTATATATTTTTTAATACATTATAATGATACTTGAGACTTTCTAGTGCAAACATTTGTGTAAGATTTATTGGTTTGTTTTGTGGAAAAGAATTTTTACTTATTATTTTAAGTATCCTATTTTGAAGATTTTGCAGTAGTTGCAAAATACTTTAAATGGTAATGAAATGGAAAACTTAACTGCTTACGTTGGTACTCTGCACGTAGACATGAGAAAAATATTATAAGCTTCATATCTGTTTAAAATGTACTCATTGGACTTTTAAAGAAATTTTAAATCAATATAAAGAAAATTACGAAGCTATTAGATTTTCAAAAAAAATCAACTTCTACTCATTTAATTCAATAATAACTCGCTATAAATCAGAATACGGTCCTGAATCTATTAAAAAACAAAATTGACTCTCAAATTGTTGTCAATAACCTCGAGAGCTGTTACGACCATGAACGCGTTGGTTCTAGTTGCTTTATTATTATTATTTTCTCTTTATTATTTTTGGCGGAAATGGAGATACGAAACCGTTTGGAAATATGTTTCAGCAATTCCTGGTCCTAAAGAAAAACCAATTATAGGAACATTCAGTTTTGGTACTGCAGGTATGTTTGACAAAGTTTATATGTAAGTAGGTTTTGTATTTATATTTTGTCATTTAATATAACATAACTTTTGTAGTTTTATTTTTCTGTTGTTAGAAAACAAATTTGCTATTAAAAGAAACGATTTCACTTGTTGGAATTATACAGATTGTACTTTTTTAGACATTTCAATGAAAATAGAAAGCTAGCCATCACTTGGTGATAAATATAAATAATTATTATTGAACTAATGTGGGTCATATTTTATCTATTCTGCCAAAAACATCAAACAAGTACGAAATATATACATTAAGTAATACCTATTCAGAAATTCCACATTTGGCGATAATACTCAAGATTGGCTGAATAAAATCGATTATAAAACAATTTTTTTTCAATTCATTTTTGACGAAGGAAAGAAAGTTTATTTCAAAATTATTGAAAACTCTTTCTAAACAAACACGTTCGTGCGCTATGCTAAAAATGCACTGCAACCGAAAATTGCGGTTCATTTATTTGTTCTTGTGACCGTTTGCGACTTCCGTAATAGTCCAATCATTTTAGGTAGATTTAGGCAAGAATTTCGGAAAATCGAGATACCCAGCTATCTGGGTAAGTCGTTTAAACTTGTTCATTTGATATCGTAAAATTCCTCTCAAAACATATAATTCGATGTGAGCAACTTTAAAAAAGTCAAAAAAACCGATTTTTTGCACATGTTTTGCAAATAACTCGTTTCCTACGGGTTTTCGCTATTTTTATTTTTTATCAATATTGTAGAGCATTAAATTCTCTACAACTTTTGTTTCAAAATTTTTTTCATTCGGTGAATCGTTTCTGAGATAAATAATTTTAATTTTTTATCAACAATTACATTATCTCGATTTTCCTAGATGAACTACCTTAAATGAATGGACTATAAGCACAACACACTTATTTCAAGAATTCATAGTGCAATATTCCACACAAATCCGCATGATCTGCTAGTTACAAATCCTTCCAAAATAAACTAAATCGATTATTCAAGTTGTTGCCTCCTGATAAATTGTTCTTTGATTACTTTGTAAACTACAATTTTCCCTGACGCTCTTTCAATACGAGTCGTGAACCAGTCAGCGCATAAAGCAGATGATTATCCAGTTATCGCATGGGTAAAAAATTTTTTTCGACGAAATTTCAGTCGAATCAATGCACATAAATTTTCATTGATTCATTTTCCCCTGAAAAATTTTGAAGCGGCGTGTAATACTTATTTTACCTACTACCAATATGTAATATCAAACATTACGATACTTTACCGCACTAATGGAATGAACTCATGAATAAAAAAATTGAACCTGTACAACTAGTGATGTTTATTCCAGCTGATGTGGAGGCCATTTAAGAATCGTAGTTTTTAATTTCAATTGAATTTTTTGTAGAAACGATTTCTCCTCCCATTATTGTAGAAGCTATATTTTTATTGTTTTCTAAGGATGTTTCTACATATCCTTCAGCGATTCTACTGGATTTCTATATCAGAATCCACATTTCCACAGTCGGAACTCATGTCGATACAATTATACCAAACATGGACAAATTTCCCATCTCATTTCGTAATATGAATCTTTACGACACATATCGTAAATATCTATTATGCCACTGATAAACAACAACTTTTTTTAATAAATTTTTTCCCGCATTATTTGAATAGGGGCATTCGTTGAATGATTTTTACATAAAATAATAAACCATTTCTCGCCAACTCAGAGATGCTGTATTTTGACGACAGATAAGCAAGGAGCCTCACACTTTAGGATCTTTGAAAGAAGGCGTCACGGAAACCCATTTGCAAACTATTTAGAGACGATTATTTCGACAGGGGAAATTTTTTTATATATAAAGATTTGTTGGAGTTAATCCTGATATAGAATTTGCTCCTTTGTAAGGCTGGGGTTTTGGTGAAAGGATTGTGCTGTCTAGGCTAGGAAAGAAAGAAAAAAAGGCGACAATGGCTTGAAGAATACGAAAAGAGAGGTCAAACCTAAGTGAAAACGGTTCCCTTCTGTTTGGGGATATGAGAATATATTTTGTAAACTTTTTTTGTTGTTTATCTATTTATTTGCTTCTTTTTTTTTGGTTATGTGAGAATTTTATGTTTTTTTTTCTGTTTATTTTTAATTAGAAAACAGATAATTGGGAGCGGGCAGTTACAGCTTTTGCAGTATCATTTCCTATCAACGGCCTATTTGGCTGGTGAACCGGATCATTTTATTATTATTAGATATTGTAATTAAATAATTTCAGAATAAAAAAATGGAATTTATTTATTGAATACAAATAAAATAATTTTCACTTTCAGAATATTTCATACATAAACCTCGTCGACGTTACAGTTTTTCTGCGGTTTCCCTGTAAGCAGGTGTATTCGTTCGTCAGCCCTTACACCCATCACCTACACAATACACTCCTACAGTTGCTGCGTTATCATTTTTTTTTTTCATTTTCAATATATTCTCTCTCGCGATAATAGGAGGACACACACACAGTGAATGAGTCCCATACTGAAAGAAACCATATTAAAAATCAGCCCTATCTCAGCTCTGTGAAGGAAATTTTTTCCTATATCAGGACTATTCGTGAAACATTCCAAATCTCAAAAATGTCCCTATTTCCCCAAGAGATTCCCCTTCTCTTTTGTATCTTATCTAGACGTGGTATTTCTCGAACATTTCATAATGTCGAGATAAATCACGAATTTGTGATACATTTGGGAACAACTGTCTAAAACTTTCAATTTCTATTAATACCTGAACAAAAGTGTTAAATTCCAAATTTTTATTCGGAATTGTTTCAAAACGGTGTGAAGCTTGCGCGTAAAATCAATGGAAAAAGTTTTCTTATCGTTTCGTGACGGTCTTAAAATTATCGGTTGGAATAAATTTGTAACCGTTGTGATTAAGGTCATCAATAGTAGTGACTCGAACAGTTACTATAACAGAGCTGTACTTAGGTCAGTTGAACGCGTTTTTACTATTTCTAGGAAAAGCATCTGAATTTTGGCTTTGTTGTTGATAGAGAAGATATGAATGTAGGAAAAAATATGTTGATCAAAAATATCAAAACAATGTTCAGGGCAGAAACATTTTGATTTGTTGACAAGTTTCATTTATAAAAATTAAGAATAATTTCACTGTATTACCTTAACACATGAAGTAATGTCCTTCATGGTTTTAATGTATATCAAATCTTTTCTTTAAGAATCACAATTCCTTATCGATCGAAATAATGGAAAAGAATTTTATCCTATTTATAGGATGTGGACATTAGATATACCAATAGTTGGTATATTGAATCCAGAAGACATAGAGGTAAATTACAAGCATTATACAGTTTACCAAATTCATAACATAAATTGTATTGTAGCTCATTATTAATAATCCTAAACACAACACTAAAAGTTATGTTTATGAACTTATACACGAATGGTTAGGAACAGGACTTCTAACAAGTTCAGGTAAGGACAATAAAATGATATTACTAAATTGTTTAACTTTTTTCGTGGAAATGTATAGCATCTACCAAAAATTCTCGCTAATGCTAGAAATACTCGAGACTAGTTTTTTAGTTGAGATAGTAACTAATAAATTGTAGTGCTGTTTGCTTAATACCAGTTAATTTCAATTTAGTAACATTACATTGAATTTCAAGGTCAAAAATGGCAACATAGACGAAAAATGTTAACTCCAGCATTCCATTTCAACATCTTACAGGAATATGTAGAAATATTAAACAATGAAACAAAGGTGATAGTTAATCAGTTGAGAGATTTATGCAATGAACCATTTGTTAATGTCATCAAACCTATAACGGATTATGCATTGAATTCCATAGCAGGTAAGTTGTATTTCTGTCAGGGTATTTTCAGTTATTTGATCTGCATATGGTTTTTAATTTTTCGAATCAAATTGAGAACAATATTTACAATTACCACTACAGAGACCGATAGTAAAAAGTCTGTGAAAACTGTAACTTGGTTATCGTATTGGGAGTCAGACAGTGTAATTGTGCGTGTTTAGTGGTAGCGTAAACAGTGTATGCATTATAGAAAGTAAAGTCCAAAAATAAAACCAGATATAAAAATAAACTCAAAATAACGAATAGTAAATATACCCAAATTTTCTAAAGCTTTGAATGTTTCACTTGAAGTTACTATAATGGACTTTGTTAGTTATTCTATTTAATTATGTTCTCCAAAAGAATTCAAAAGTCTTATTATATTATTAATATTGTTAATTTGATCTCGCACAACACGTTCAGGTAAAAGAGGTCAAAGAAAATGCTTTTATTATTGTGAAAAGGTATATAATATATATTTTTTATTATACAAAAATAATTTTCATACCTGGCCATCGTGGAATATACATCGATATTTTTTAAAAAGACCTGTGTACCTGTGTACCTGTGTACAGCTTTCTCTCGTTATCGGTAATTTATTATTAGTTAGTTTCGACGGTGTTAGTGAATGCTGCAGAAATTCTGAAGATTCTTATATTATTTCTTACCTTACTACTTATATTGCCATCACAATATGAAGAAGTTTTTGCCTTCTTTAAGGAACACTTCTGTTATGATAGTTGTGATAGATAATTCAATAATTAATTTGAGTTCAGTTGAGGTAAAAGTCTACTTAATGCCTCATCAGTTAACTGAAATTCAGAAAACTGCCATTATTATCCAATTGAAGGAATTGACTGCTCTATCAGAAGAGTAGCAACTCATAATGAAATTTTTTTGCACAAACTTAATATTGATAAACATATCAACAAATAATAAGCTAAAAATTGCAAAAATCTGTCCCAAGACATGCTATTCCAATAAACAGAAGTGTACGCCATTTCGTAACTAACGTATATATACATATTTGATATTCCAAGAAATCAATATGTACACAACATTAAAATATTGTCTCACTTATAGATTAGCTGTTTTGTGGGCCTTTAGCAAACATGGCAATTGACAGATAATATCATTTGAAAATAAGAGGATTGCTACTTAAGTTTTAAGATATGGCAACACGGCTGTAAATATGTCAAATCTGACATTGCCTTTGTAAAGTTTGACATTTTGAATGGTAAACGTAGTCGGAACGTGTTGTTATACGAGTGCTATTTGAGTTGTTTACAAATACTTGAAACATTCATCTTGGTCAAAAAATTAAATTAAATCCCCAACATTTTCATGCGGTCATTTTCTATGACTTTCGACGCGGATTAAATCAACATCAATGTGCTGATCAAATCGCTTCGAATTTTAGTAATGAAGCACCAGTTCAAAGAAATTCTGAAAAAAATTCAAGTCCAGTCCAAATCAAAGGTTTTGGACGTACCTCAATCGGAATGGAAAAAATGCTTCAACAATTGGTTCAAACGCATGCAAAAATGTATTGATCTTAATGGAGAATATTTTAAAAAAATGTATTTGTGTCTCAAAAATTAAGTAGCAAACCTCGTAGAATAGACAATAAAAAAAACTTCTTGTGTGTTCTAAGGTTTCTCAGTAAATTTTAATACATATACTAGTGAGCTCCAATACCAAGAAATTATTTTTCTGGTTCTCGAAATTTACAATTAAAAAACGCAGGAAGATGCATCAATCAATTTGCAATAACTTGCTACTTGATTGAATTGGAAAAAAAATAAGAATCGGTATACACAACAATCTTTTACCAATCTCATAATTTTGATTCTTGCATAACAACAAGTACACTAACAAGTAAAATGGGGAATCAAACTTCCTAATTTTATATATCCCATAATGCTACCATTCCATTTTAATGAAATTTTTGTGGTTTACTCCAGCAACAGTCTTATATACAGCAATAAGAACGGCCTTGATATATCTCCTCCATGGTTTTGATAACTCGATGGAATCAGTTTCGTTATTAAGTTATCAGGAAATTATTTTTAATGACAATGCAAATAACAATCATATTAATTAACAGTCCGTTGGAATTTTGACGCTTCTTAATTCGCTCCCTATAGATTTTAACAGATAAAAATTGTACGATAATCCCTAATATAAGGTAGATTTGGCTTACATTAGGCGTTAGTAGAATATATCCAAAGAATTTAGATAGGAACAATAGTAGAATAACATTTATTAGTTAGAAATTTAATTTAATTTAACAAAGAAATAATAAACTAAATGAAATTTTAATGAGAACCTTGAGGTTGCTGATCTTGACAATGTTTAATAATATTGGGTTCTAATTTTGACAGATATAATCGTAAGTCACCTTGTTGGCAAATGTTGAGGCGATTTCTTTGCTTAGTCAGCATTTGAGAAACCGCACTAAAACCCTTTTCCACTAGGTATGACGTTGAAAATGCCATGATTAATAGTCTTATTTCTATCCATAGTCTCTGAAATGTGTTAGTACTGCTAACTTTTATCCAAAATTCTTCTAAATGAATGTTTCGCTTCTACATTTGCCTGCAAATCTATTAATATTTCTTGAATGTGCGAAGGAGCATTAGTATGATCAGTACTAAATGGATTAATAAACCAATCAGGAATATGAATAATTTCAACATCTTTAAACCGAAGCTTCATATCTACAATTAGGCTTTCCAAATGCTTATAATAAAGTGCAATATTTTCGTCCTGTACAATTATATTACTTAAACAGGGAAATAAAGAAAAATCTTTTCTACCCATGTTATTTTTATAGAGTCTTAATTTATTTATAAAACCAATAATTAAACTTTTCACTTTAATTATGGTCACATTGTTTCCTTGCAGTTTTAAAGGTAATTCATTTATTTTTGCATATATATCTGCCAAATAAGCTATGTCACTCTTTAAAACAGATATCTCCTTTGGAAAATTATAATTTGTTGATTCTAAATAACTAATGACTGACCTCCGTGTGCAATAATAGGCGCTCATATTCTTCATCATTTTCATGGCAAAGTTGCCGAAATAATCTATCATTAAGTGGGCGTGCTTTTATTTTGTTAATTATTGATTTTACTAAATTTATTGTTTCATGTAATCTCCCGCCAATGGATTTGGCAACCAAGTGTTGCCTATGAATTATACAATGAATTGTAAAGATATTTGAATTTTCTTCCTTCAACATGGTTATAAAACCACGATGATGTCCTACCATCGAAGGGGCACCAGGCCAATATATTTTTCAAAGGAATTTGTTTTTCATCAAAATACATTTTAAAACATTCATATATTGATGTGCCTTTCGTATCAGTGCCTAAATGTCTGCTGAATAACATTTCTTCTATGATTTTTGAATCCTTTATGTACCTAACATAAGACATTAATATTGCATCACTATCCTGTACACTACTCTCATCCAACTGTGTAGTGAACTCTCGTGTTTGGAGATCCGCAGTTAGTTGATTTTCAACATCATTGACCATTTCATTAATCCTTCTTAATATAGTATCATTACTTAATGGAATCATTGACAAAATATTGGCTGGATCTGCTGAAGTCATGGTAAGAGCTTCCTTTATAACCGGTAATAAAAATTTCTCTCCAATTCTCTCGCATTTTGAGCTATTATACGTGAAATCTTATATGACACCACCAATCCCTTATTTATATTTGTGGTTGCTGTTTTGAATACATTGATTATTTTATTTCTTTTGCTAAACATTGTTTTTAAATTTTCGAAATATTCAATGTCTTTATCCTGCTTGACGGGATGTTTTCTTTTTAAATGTTCAATCATCCGGGATGGTTTCATTGCTTCATTAGAAAATACCTGATTACACAGCAAACACATTGGAAGTTAACTATTTTGTGGCGAAAAAATAAAACATTACATATTCAACAGAATATTGTCGGTTGTTCTTTTTCTGGGACATTTTTAGGAGTTGATCTATAATTCAAATTTTAAAAAAATCTGTTTTAAATATATGAAAAATAGGTAAAATTGAAAATATTTATTTACTCAATGGATAGAGGAGAACTGCCATATGCGTACCACTTAATTTCAAATGTGATTTATATATTATTTAGTAATAATTTATAGGAATATTACAATTTGAAAACAATCTATAACTACCGAAGTTGCCAATTGACCACAATTTTTTAATTATTATTCATGAATATTTGTGATACAATCATTTTTCCAAGACAATACATACAGTATGCTTTCGGATACCGGTATCCTTAAACGTATCTATATGAAAATAGTACTTCTTGAATAAGTTTATATGTACGTAAACCATTTTATTCACAAAAATATATCTTATAAAGGAAGCTCAGAAAACTCACCTGATTTCTTCAATCTCTCATAATTCACAACAAAACAATTATTGTAACGGAATTTTTGTTCCTACTTTATCGATTTAATTAGAACTTAACAATATAAAGCCTTTGTTTAGCAATAAATGACCTAATACGCATTAGGTGACCAGTATACATATGGCAACTCTCTCCTATAAGTAATAATTAACTTACCTATGATATACGGAACGAAATGAAATACGTTTATTTTAAAAATAATGCAAATATCATATATGGCGAGAGCACAACAGATTACAATCACATTGAATATACATTGTAGCAATTAAATACCAAAGGATAACAATATTGTTTTACAAAATGTTTTATTCGCTTCTTTCACAACGCATTATAAAAATGCAGTGGCCCATCACTGAAAGTGGGTATTCAAAATGATTTCGCCCACTCAAAATGGCTATCGCCCCCCAAAAGTGTATAGTCAAATAATCGCCCACTGTAAGCTTTCGATCGCCCCCCCTGGTTGAGAATCACTGGTTTAGTACTATATGTATATACGAGTAAATTTACTAAAAAAATAGAAGTCACTAATTTCGTATTGACTTATATTTTTTACAGAAACAGCCTTAGGTGTTTCGCTTAGAGAAGAATCAAATTGTACGAAATACCGAGAAGCAATTCATAATTATGGTATGTCGTTTGTTCATAGAGCCGTTCGACCTTGGCTGTTAATACCATTCATCTACAAACTAAGTTCCTTGAGAAGAAAAAATGAGGAGATGATCAAGATAATGCATGATTTTTGTGACAACATAATTAATAACAGAAAAATAAATTTTACTCCCGAAACAATGGATGATTCAAGGGGGAAACGACCAAATCTACTAGAATTGATGTTAAAAGCGAAATACACCAAAGCTGACATCGACGATGCAGGAATCAGGGAAGAATTGAATACGTTTACGTTTGCGGTAATTATTTCATCTATCGTTACCTATTTGAATTTTCTTAATACTGTATACTTAATCATTCAATTTATCATACTTTTGCCTTCAAACCGTCTGCTAGATGGTTGACATTGAGCACTATTGAGATGTTTGTCATCATAATACGTATTGAGAAAGTTTAAAACTAGTGAAAACATTCTTTGTTCCTCAGCCTGCTTCTTTCTCTAGCTTGAGTTCATGTGAGTCTATTTTTTTTTCAAATATAAAATAATTACTCATTTTGAGATACTCTATCACATTCAAACGACTGTAACTAACCAGCTGAAGGTCATAAATCTGTATCGGAGCTCCAGTGATGCTATATTGTCTATATGAATCATCTCCAGCAATGTACAGGAAGTTATTTTAAATAAATTTCAAATATATTCTTAAAAATATGCCATTTTTAATTCCAGGGTCACGATACTACAGCTTTGGCCTTAATTTATACTGTGATGCAATTAGCAAATCAACCAAAAATACAAGTAAAACATATTACCTGCTTCCTTTGAAAATATCCTAAATAATTTATATTTTAGGATGAACTTTATCAAGAAATAATGTCAGTCGTAGATGAATCCGATAAGCCATCTTATCAACAATTGGGAAAATTGAAATTTATGGATAGGTGTATCAAAGAATGCTTAAGGCTTTATCCAAGTGTACCAGTAATCGGTAGAATATCAGGCGAAGAAATAAAAACAAAAACAGGATATGTTATTCCAAATAATTGTTTCATTCATATATACATTTACGATCTCCATAGAAGACCTGAATTATGGGAAAATCCAGAAAAGTTTGATCCCGATAGATTTCTGCCTGAAAATGTAGCTAAGAGGCATCCATTTGCTTATTTACCATTCAGTGCAGGAGGAAGAAATTGTATAGGTATGACCTCGCAATTAACAGATGAATTTTTGAACCTTCAATCTGATCTAAACAAAAA
Source organism: Diorhabda carinulata (assembly GCF_026250575.1). Classification (NCBI taxonomy): domain Eukaryota; kingdom Metazoa; phylum Arthropoda; class Insecta; order Coleoptera; family Chrysomelidae; genus Diorhabda; species Diorhabda carinulata. Next base: position 20,103,074 of record NC_079472.1, read on the forward strand.
AAGTCTATAATTTGGAATACATTCAAAAGGTTAAATCCCATTTTTGGAAAATGCGGGAGTGTGTTAAATGGCAACGCTGTCATTTTTATAGCTATTTTCATAGAGTGTGCAAAGTTGTACATAATTGCCAAATATCAAATGGAAATATCATATAAAGTAACAAAGTTATGAAAAATCAATAAACAGATGATTAAATATTTATGTAAGTCAAGCAAATGCTCATAATGATAATCATCGACGATTTGCCAAAATCCTAAACGTAATCGCGTTAACCATTATAACTGATTTAAAGTGAAATTATTCGACACTTGACCGGCCGCTTGACATAATTCAATATAACGTACAAGAAACTGTATGCAAGTCTCTGTAAACAGGAAAAGTAAACAAATTCCCAACCTCAAATTTTATCTAATAATTTGTACCTAGTTTAACAATGAGATACCAAAGCTAAGTTTTACGAAAGTCAGCTGATTTATTAACTAGTGTTACAATCAGATGAACCTCATCTGCGCATCCTTTTATTAAGAAATATTGCGCCTTACATTGCATTGCACGTTTTATTGCACCATGTCAAGCGGCCTTTACATCCTCAATAATTTCCCTTTGGATTGAAAAGCTCTGGGGTTTGTATCATTATAAGAATACCTGAGGATTGAGATCTGAGGATCTCAATGAGCGTTTGATTTTGTTCATTCATAAGAAACTTAGTTGTATCTTTCATCCTACAGCCAATTCCTCAATCTTTCAAATGGAAATTTAAAAAAGAAAAAATGCAATTACTTTCTAATCTTAGTTGGAGCAGCTCCTCAATTTCATCGTTTATTTGTATTTACTTCTATTACGTAAGTTCACTTTGTGCTAAACAGAAAGGTGTAATTTCACTATACAAGGATAGGGGAGAAACAAAGCGAAATCGATATATGTGAGAAGTAAAATAGAAAAGATAAATAAGGCATACCGAAAAAGAAAAGCACAGAAAATTAAACCACTTCTGGTTACCGATGAATTTTACTGATATACTATTTGCTGCAAACTTTTTCAATGCTTGATGATACTATTGAAATATTTATATTTTGATAGAGACTGAAATTCGTCAAATTTTTATCTGTCTTTCAAAAATTCATTTTATTTTAGGGCAAAAATTTGCGCTATTGGAAATGAAGATATTTCTTTGTGGAATACTGCAAAATTTCAAACTGGAATCTGTGACAAAACCCGAAGATATTATTTACAGATCAGACATAGTTTTAAGACCAAGCACAGATATAAATGTTAAATTTGTACCAAGATAAAATTTAAAAAAAAAGTGAATAAAATTGAGGATTTTATTGAAACCAATCCCCTTTATAATGTTAAGATAACATTAGCAGCACTAACAAAATCGTCCATTTCATCATCACTGTCATTTTATTGCTTACTTACTTATCCAGATCCTTTTTGCCCTTTCAGGTAGAGGGCTTGCTGGAGTTGAGTAATTATGTGGGCTCTCTTTTCCACAGTTGTTTCCATTCATTTCTATCCTGTATATGTTTTATTTCTTGCCATCTGTGCAGCACCTTCTAGGTCCTTTATTTTTTTGTAAACTCATATATCTTCCGTATTAATCGTTCATCTCATGACTTGGCTAAACAATCTCAATTACCCTTCTTTTATCAAATCTTTCGATTAACAATGTATTGAAGCCTATTTAGGTCGATTGTCACTTGATGTTGATTGATGCTTTTGATGTCTATTGACGTCGATTGATATTGGTTAAGCTGATTGAGGTCGATTGTCATTTCATATGGATTGATGTCTGTTTATGTCGATTTATGGCAATTCATGGCAATTCAAGTAATTTCAGGTCAAATGGCGTCTAAAAATATAATTAAGTTCCAAGATTTTCTTATAAGAGTGTTCATTATTCTGTCGTATATTGATATATTGTCTATCTTTCTTAGATACTGTGTCATGTTGAATAATCTTACGCATGATCCAGTTTCTCGTTTATATCTTGTTCCAGTCTCCTATTTTGTGTTAGTGTGATGCGCTCAAGGTATTTAAAACTTTGGACTTGCTAAATTTTTTATTCTTCTAATTTTATCTTATGTATTATCTCCTTATGGCTTAATATCATTTGAAAAAAATCGAAAAGTATTTCTACCTGGATTAAAGTGTTGACTGTTTAAAAATAATGATTCGAATCGAAAGGGTCCGTGTATCGTTTATAAGGACCAAGAAGCTTCTCGGTAGCCGCGACTTGAGCTTGGAGAGAAGACTGGAAGCGTCTTCGAGATATGAACCTACTGTAGAATACTGAGAATACCATGAACAGATCATCTGACCAACTTTAAATATCTTGACCACATCTGAGAGGTCCAAACTATAAGATATGTAATTAAGGAAAATAATATAGGAAAAATATCTATTGGAAGGAGATCTTTGCTTAGGAAACAGTGAAAATAGTTAAGCTTCACATCATCTAATTTATATAGGGCCGCAGTTTCCGGAGTCAAAATAGCTATGATAGACAACCTCCGAAATGGAGATTGTACGTGAAGAAGAAGAAAGTTAATACATAGTACTTTATATCTAATTTATGGATAAATGCGCTAAGGTAAAAGCACTAATTTTTGACACTAGGTGAAAGAAAAATCATTCAATTCCGCGTTCTACAAAAGTCTCCAAGAAAATAAAACTTAGGTAGTTACTAAGAATTGTGATTTCCTTGTGAACAGTTTGCATGTATTGGACTTACCAAAATAGTTTTTTTCAATTATAACAAATTTTTTCAAACATGCCTTTTTGCACCCAAAGTTGACACATTTCTCTACAAAAATTGCATATGTATTGACACTCTATCTCTATCTACACTATCACTTCTGTATCTTGTATCTTCAATTAGTTATTTTTATGTTTGTTTTGTAGTTTTTACAAGCTTTTGTCTACAAATTTTTTGACAATTAATCATTTCTCTCTCTCTTTCAGAATAGAAGGTAAATGAATTTTTAGCATAACTACCTAATTAAATTGAATTAAAGAGAAACAGACACAGAAACAGGGAACACGAATTTTTCGGGATTGCCCCAATAATATCTGGACAATTTGTATTGTGCTGACCGAGAGAAGATCATTTCCGTTGCTCGAAGGCTTAAAAACGTCCTCAGTATATTGCAGGAAAGAAGTGTATTACTTCAGCATTATCTCCAGAAACAATTTTGACAACCAGGCAAACGCATTTCGTTTCACGTTTTTTGTTAGGCAACACAACCACAACCATGTCTCCTTCATTAATTCGTTCAAGTACTTCCTCGTCACTGGACAACGTCCTATTTCTTTTACGGTGGTAGTTTTTTCAGAAACACAAAGCTATAGATTTTGTTTTGCCTGATTGAATACACTCTTTGAAGGTACGCCCAACTTAACCATGGTTTTCTATTCAAATTTAGGGCATTAATGCTTTACGCATTTTTCCTTATGTTATTCATAGAGCAGAAGAATTGAAATGGTAGTTTTTACTCACAATATTTCCCTTAAAAATTCTAAATTTGTTGTCTTACCTCACTAAGATGCAGGACAAGGTTAGCGTCGCTGGAGTGTCTGCTACATCGGCTTCAACATCAAGCAGAATATTTATATCGGAAATTGTAAGTAGTGGAAGCGGCCGACCTCAATAACTACATTCTTATCAGCAGAATTACGCCAATTTCGAGTACCTTCAGTGGCAAAGTACCTTATTTTTACATTTTGAAAATGAAGTGTCAACTTTTGGATTAGTGTCAACAATTGATGCTTTTACCATAGTAGTAATATCAAATATGTGCGGAAATTTGGACAATGACCCGAATAAAAATTATTTCAACATTCTATTTATTTGGATTGATACTGATTGAGAATTATAAACATCATTTTATCCCTACACGTCTGCAGCGTTTTAAACGATATTAATAAACAATCAAATAATATAAAAATAGATAACCTTGTGTGAAATTACATTGCAGCCTACTAGAGACAGCATTCATTCGAGGTTGTTTATTCTGCATATAAACATGTTTTTGATAATAATTGCAGTTTTGGTGACGGTCATCGGTTTTATTTTTTGGAATAAAAAGAAAAATGAAGGGTTTTGGAAACATTTAATGGCAATACCAGGCCCCAAGGCGTATCCCGTAATTGGAACTGAATATCATTTCGAGGACTCAGGTTAGATATAACCAAAACACAAATTCAATATGACATTCTTATAATAATTAATTAACAACATTGAGTGAATCATACAATTGAATACGTGAGTCATAAAAATGCGTACAAAATGTGTCAAGAATGAATATAGTTTTCTATATATTAGCTTCAGGAGGATTGTAAAATAAGAAAGGTTTTCATATTTTTTACACACTAAAAACATTATTTATTGTTTTTAATTCGTACATCGATGAAAAGCTTACACTGTTGTCCCATTCTCAACATAGTTTCCCATTTTTTCGCCATACTTTTGAAGACAGTGCTCCTTCATAAGTCGAAGTAGTCTCCCGCCATTTCGTTGAGGTCGTCTTTCTTAAAGCTTTTGCCGTTCACGGACAGTAACCCTCTGATCTTTAAGCAGCTCACTGTTGATTTTCTGGAAAATCGCATCTGAGATCTGGTATTATTATTCACGGGAGGAAGCTCATTGGTGGGAAAATTTAGTATATAGGATCTAGTTCATCTTCAGTCTTTGAAGACGACAACTTGGTTATCGAAATGCACGTCAGACAGTATAATTGTAAGTGGATATTGAATTTTTCTTGTTGTACAGATAATAATTTTCAATTATATTTTCTTGTATTTATGTCGGTGGTGTTGGAGTATTATAGATATAATATGTGACAATAAGAACAAACATGAGAGGAATTGAATCCTGTTGCCAAGCTGCCTGAGATAAGGATGGGATCGAGAGTGGGGAAGCCTATGCGCACGGCGCTGTTGTCGGATTTAGCTTAGCAGCTTCCATCGAGACTGTACCTCATTGGGAACCTCACTTCTTGTGTAACCCTCGTAGTTTTAACTAGACAGGTTTCCAGTATTTTATGTAAATACAGTGATTTTAACATATTCTTATCAGTTAAGTTAAAATTAGCGTGATTTTTACATCGAAGAGAAGATATTTCGACACAAGAATAATAATTTTATTTTTAAAAGATTATTGCTAACCTTCGTCTACACTATCAAAAAAAGTTTAATTGGATAAAATATTCATTTCTCTAACAATATTTTTTTCACAATTATTTATTTACAAAAATATAACACAGCACAAAAGTGAAACCCTATTAATTTCGAGTATTTCGGAAGTGCTTGCCCTGTAGAGATGCCTTTGGATATTCATCTTGAACTGCTCCATGTGAGATTATACTGGACAGCTAGGAAAAGAATCTACCCTGCTAGTATAGGTAAAACAGATTAAAGTCAGCGACCTCTGAGCTGTGCAAGTTTCTGGTTAACTCTGGATCGCCTATAAGTCGAATTGGACTCTTCTGTATTGAATCAAGCATCCTCAGGTTATGCTTGGGAACCGAGCTACAAATGTTTGAACAATTCTCCTAGGATAGACGAAGCTACGCCTGTTAAGTTTTGAGTACCAACTAATATGTTTAGGAAATCATTTGGGTCCTTTGTAGATTTGTATTTTGTACCCCCCTCTTCAATTTAGCTCTGGTGCCATTATATGATAAATATTCTCTCATCTTCTTCGTTCCACTAATTCATTAAGTCAAATATTTCTTCCTTATTTAGGGCAGTTGAATAGACTGATATACTATTTTGTCTTTTGCAACCTTTAATTCTTTGAATTGAATATCTGCTCATGAACCAAACGCCCAATTTGGGTATTTTTTTGTTATTATAATCAGATCGTGAAGATCAAAAAGCAATTATAAACAGTTCACCGAATAATATAATCGTGCAAATCAAAATTAATTTTCAATAATTTACTGGAATGGTCTTTCCTACTGTTCCAGAGGCTATGTTTAATAGAGATAGAAAACGTTCTGTAGAATATTTTCCAATTTACAAGATGTATACGCTAGGCATTGCAACTGTTTGTTTAATGAGTCCCGAAGATATTGAGGTAATTAAATGAATGTATCACTTTACATCGCCGCAAATCACATTTTTTTAGTTGATTTTGAATAATTCCAAACATCTTGAAAAAAGTCAAATATATAACCTTCTTCACGATTGGCTTGGAACGGGGCTGTTAACTAGTAAAGGTAAGTTTAGCTATGTATCTATAAAATGAATTCAATTAAGATACATTCTCATTTTATTATACAGATTTTCAGGTCAAAAGAATCATTTTTGTAGCATAGGGACTCAAATAATTTTAATTTTCGGAAATACCTTTATCCGTAGTCAATTATATTGAATTCTATGATGATAATGAGAACAAAGAATTTTCTCTGATGCCTTCAGAAAATAGAATGTTGAAAATGTAATTGACTATATATGCGATATCCCGAAAATTTTTCCTGGTTAATACGTTAAATATTACGGGGTAGCACATTCGAATGTGGAGGAGTGAAAGTCCCGGAAATAAACTTCAGGTCACCAAAGACGAAAAAACTACAAAGAAAAACTTGGAAATTTATTGTTTTGAGAACACAAACATAAAGATAAATGAGAAAAACTATGATTGTAGGTAACAACTAAAGATTATAAGAAAGAAACAAGAGAATAAGGAGAATTAATTATAATTAAATTATACTCACTTTAGGATCAGAAACATGGTCCACAACACAAAGCTGAAGAAATAAGATATAGAGCATGGAGATGAGATATCTAGAAAAGATACGAGGTAAAACAAGATTGTATAGAATTAGAAATCATACACACAGAAAATTCAAGGAACCAGAATGGGAGAAAATAGAATTATTAGAAGAGTATACGAAGCAAGAATATCAAAAAATACAAAAAGATCAATAAAACTATGGAATGAGGGAGTTAAGATAGCGACAGAAAAAAACGTTGACTTGAATGATATAAGATGGGAAGAAATGGATAGAAAACAATGGAGGATAGTTTGGAGAAGTGTTACTCCTTTGTAGCTCGATACCACACGCGCCTTACATCGAAATACCTTTACTACATCGACAAGGATAAAAAGGCTTAGAATGAAGTTAACTTATTACGTATAAAAGTGGGAATAAGAGCGTCTCTTGTATAACTCGAAACTCTATTATACATGTTCATTCGCACTCATTTTTAAAATTTTATACCAGAATTCAAAGCACTCGGTTCGCGATGAAATGAAACAAATGAGTGAATATTGACAAAATAGTCCTTATAAAAAGAATAAACTACAAAGTACAAATGAATCAACAGTATGGTAAACACATTGTTTACACTGAAGGTAAACAGTTTGCCTTCAGTCTCCGAAGACGATAACTTGGTTATCGAAACGCGCGTTAAACAGTGTAATTGTGAGTATTGGTTTAAATAGTGTGTTCAGTATGAATATCACCAACGGTTCCAGAAATTCCAGCTTAATAGTATGCTGTCGATTCATGAAGATCTATCATAGAAACGGTGCAAACTTACCTGCAGAGATTTCATGAATAAACTTTCCTAATGATTGTTTTTGGGTAGGTAATGGATTGATTGAAATTTTTCAATTTAAATAGTTTATTAGTTGAAAATGGTAATAGATTCATAAAGTTTAAAGTTTATTAATAACAATTTCGATAATTTTAGTTCATAAAATATTTTTTAGGTCAACAATGGCACTCGAGAAGGAAAATTTTAACGCCAGCCTTTCATTTCACTATTTTGCAAGAGTTTGTTCATATTTTTAATAAAGAAATGAACCATTTAGTTGAGGATATAAAAAAATTATGCGATCGACCCTATATTGACGTTGTCAAGCCTATTACTGAATTTACTCTGCACTCAATTGGAGGTAAATATATCGAATATTTTTTTCCTGTTTAAATTAACTCAAAATAAAATTAATGTAAATAAGAAGTTCCAATTGTGTGGCCCGACAAGGAGGTTTTAGTTTTCTCATATTTTATATCAAAACAACTATTTATTTGTTATATGCAGGTTCTAATAAAATATATTATAAAATTGGGAGAAAACAGAAACAACAAGCGTCTTAAATCTTAAATCTATACCATAATTTTGAAGAATGAAAAACTTAGTAAACTAAACCAATATATGACATTGGTTAGAACAATGATCCCATATCCGATTGAAACCAGAGTAATAAACAAAAATGAAGACGAAAATAGTTGAAGAAAAATTATGGGAATAATATTGGGACCAAACAAGAAACTAGAACGAACAGGAAAACCAAAGAAGAAGAGCTAAAATATATAAAAGCAAAAAACTCAACTGGGCGGCACACATAATAAGAAGAAGACAACATTATATAATTATGGTTATTGCAAACTGGAATAAAAAGTAATGAAAAGATATAATAAAAGTAGTCAGAACAAAACTTACTTGCAATCTTCAAGTAGGTACTGAAATATTTGTTGTAGATCAAATATAAGCTTCGTTTTGTCTAGTTTTGTTGTATCTTTTCATTTATTTTCATTCCAGTCTACAATTCCCATCGTCATCTGTCTTGTTCCTCCAGAATTTCCAAGGTCAAGTCATAGTGTTATTTTAACAATTATTTCTTTTCATTATTTGTGAGTATTATTAGTTGAGTCTTCTTTGTTTTTATGTTTTTTTTTTATTTTAATTCTACTACTTCCGTTTCCTTTTTTTTACAGTTTCTTGCTTGGTCCCAATATTATTCCCATCATTTTTCTCCAAATTTCGTTCGTGTTATTTCTCTCGTTCATATTTTTCTACTGTGGCTAGAAGAGAAAGTGATGAAGATATATAACATCATTTGCTAGGACAAAAAAATAGCAAAATTAATCAGAATACAAAAAACTTTAAGGGATCTAGCTCAAAAGAGGATTTAAATACAGATTTAACGGTTAAATGATGCTAAGAATCTTATATTTGATCTATAGCTTGCATATTATTTCTTATCTTATCCTATATTTAAGCTAGGTGCCAATGTTTTTTGTTATCAACCATTTGTCAACCATTTATCATCTTCTTCCTATGTGCGAGTTTTCCTGGTCTAATGAGATATGTTCTGAAGCCTAACTTAGCTCCATTAGTCACGAGGAAATTTCTGTAATATTTTAATATTTTATACAGTTAATAAGTATGATAAATAAGAAAATATCAACTCAGACCTGTTAAGTATTGTAACTGACTGAGATTGAATTATTTATAATTAATAAACCAATATTTTAATAGAAATTTAGATTTCTTTGCTAATAATTATAAACTTTCCGCTTTTGCTTTGTATATTACAGAAACATCTCTTGGAAAAGATCTCCGAGAAGATCCCAAAAGTAAACAGTACTTGCAAGCAGTTCTTGATTATGGAGATAATTTGATGTATAGATTGAGCCGACCCTGGTTATACCACCAATTCCTTTATAAATTAAGTTCGGTTGGAAGACGTAACGAAAAAACCATCGAAATCCTACACGATTTTTCCAGTAACATTATCAAAGAAAGATATAAACTATTCGAAGATAACGGACAAATTAGTTACACTAATAAAAAAAAGTTGGCATTATTAGATCTGATGATAAAATCTAGAAATAGCGGTGCTGATATTGACGATGTAGCGATGAGGGAAGAGGTTGATACTTTTATTCTGGGAGTGAGTGTTTGCCAAGTATTTTTATAGTAATTATACCTGTGTATTTTTTAGGGTTATGATACTACGGCTGTTTCTCTATCACATACATTGATGATATTAGCCAATGAAGAAAAAATTCAGGTAAATCTATCGAAACGTTCACTTTATCGTTACTATCGTTATTATTATTATATCCACAAATTAAAAATAATATAAGGATATAACCTTGTTCCTTTTCTATACTAATCGGTGTAGGGTGAAATAAGAAAGAGATACCAAATTATATAACAACAATCAATGTTCGTTAAGAGAAAAGTCCACAAAAAGATCATATTGAAGAAGACTTTGTCACAAGATAACAAAAAACCAGGTTCTAGAGAATGATGACGTAGAAATAGCTTGGGAAAAATCAGAAAGAACATAACATAACGAAAAGAGAAACACCAAATCGTGATTCATCAACGAAGTTAAGAAATCAGTAAACGAGAAGAAGACAGCATATCTAAAATTTAACAAACAAATACGACAATTGAAGAAAAATAGTGGTAAACATAACAACAGAAATTGAAGCGAACTTATAGGGTGGTCAGAAGGAGGTATGAAACATGTTATGTAACACAAAACTAATACAAGAAGTATAAGTAAATACTTGATAAGAATGGATAAGGTACTTTGAAAACACATAACTAGAATGATAAAAATTAGTTAACCAAGTATGAGGAAGAGAAATTGAAGAAACAACTCATCAACTTATTTCAGATAAAAATCTGAAAAAAAAACCGACTTTTGAAAATTCAGTTTTTTACTACATCATGGTGATAAGACTTGAAAATAAGATTCCAACGAATCGGGATCATATCTAAATAATTATAGAAACCAGATGGGCAAAATGGACAAAGCCAGAAAACAAAAACGCGCAGACCACTATGCAGGACACCAACTAATAAACTATTTTTTTGCCGAAATTCCGACTCTGCTCATGTGAAATAATAGTAGATAGCCATTTAAGGGAAATTAATGCTTTATAAAGATGAAAATATCATAAAATCCCTTTAGCCAATCGCATTTATCTACTGGTCTACCGGGGTAGAAACGATCCTATCAAATTACTAGGACCCGATTAACTCGATCCGTTTTCGAACATCGAGATCATGATCGGGTTAACCCAGTGGTCGGCAAACTTATTAGCCAAAGAGACAAATATGCAAATTAAAACGAAAAAAAATTTTAGAGCAAAATCTGTTTGTAAATGTAGTAAACATTCATCATAATTTTAGAGATTCATAAATTATGGATACATTGAATAAAACTAGTAAAGTATCCATATAAACACTACTTAATGTGGGGGAACGTTCTTGCATCTCCTTTGAAAGTTTGCTGAAGTTTGGTTTGTAGGTTGTTGTTTTCAATTTTAGGCACATTTCCAGGTTCTCATCTATGAGAGGACTTTGTTTTTAATAAGATTCATACTTAAAAAATATTGTTCGCATGAATACGTTGAGCCGAAAAGGAAAAGAACAGCAAACGCGAGTTTTTTTAGCTGATTATAAGCATCCGCAATACTAATCCAGGCATTGAAAATGATCATGTCGTCTTTCTCTAGGTTTTTTAAAGCAGACCACTTGTGTTGAGAACTTAGTTTACATTTTTTTCTTCTCCAATATCTCCAAATCAACACAAAGTTGTACAAATTTAGAGCTCCATATATCCTTGTTTTCCAAATTCAGTAATTGTATTTCAAAGTTACCAATGTCGATGCCAAAAGGAGAAAATTCTAAATCTGTTATCTAGCATTAAGTGGTTTTTGGCGAATGCTAAGGTCGCTTTGCTGTTTTTAAAATACTGAAACCTGTTGAGAAAGGCTCCCCTCATATTTAAAATGGTTGTTTTAAAATAGTATTTGTCAATAGAGGAATTATTTTCTTGGCGATGCTTCCTCGGGCTTGGAAAGTGAAATAATGTCCTCTTTCAAAATCTTAGGCAAAAAGAAATAATTTATTTTAGAATGAAGCGACCAACATCGAAAAAACTGTGTTCTCCTTCCTTTTAAGTTTATAATTAAGCTGATTTAGATGAGAAGTAACGTCTACCATGAAATAATGCTTTTATTTCTGGTAAAACGGACACGAAACGTTTTAAAATATTCCCTCTTGACAACCAGCGTACCTTGTTATGAATCAAAAGATCAGCGTACTCACTTTCCATTTCAAGTAAAAAATTTTTAAATTGACGATGATTAAGAGCTTTAGCTAAAATGGAGTTGATAATCGTAATCACTAATTCCATAACTTTACAAATTTCATCTGGGAATGTTTGAACACAAAGCGCTTCTTTATGAATGATGCAATGGTATGCAAGAATCTTAAGCGTCAACCCGAAATGTCCTAAAGTAAATTTAACTGCGTCTGTTCGTTGCAGTTATTATTAGTGATGTCATTTTTTAAATATACAAATTTTTTGTAGGAGGAGTTGTACCAAGAAATTATTACTATTGTGGAAAATCCAAACAATCCAATGTTTGCTGAGTTACAGGAGCTGAAATATATGGAAAGATGTATAAAGGAAAGTTTAAGAATGTACCCCAGTGCCCACGTCATCTCCAGAATAGCTGGAGAGGATATTCGAACTAAAGAAGGATACGTTATTCCAAAAGGGTGCGATATAAATATCAACATAATAGACATGCACAGAAGTCCACATCTGTATGAAAACCCTGAAAATTTCGATCCTGATCGATTTTTACCTGAAAATATTGCACAGAGACATCCTTATGCGTATATACCTTTCAGTGCTGGCAGCAGAAATTGCATAGGTGAGATGAATAACGGTTATAAACTAAGATTACAAATGAATTCGTTCTGGTCAGTAGTTTGGCCTACCCCATAATCCATGCATTAAATTTCGAAATAACACACTTTAATAAATTTCTCTTTCATATTGTCCATCGAGGGTCGAAGCGGTGTCTTACAAACCAAACCGTTATTTTTTATTTTGTACGAGCGCGTGCATATACTTTGTCCATAAGCGCGAGAAATTAAAATTTGCAAGTGACGACCAATTTGTTCATTATTCTGTAACTATGAACTATTTCTTTCGTGTTTACTCCCAGTTAAACTTATGAGACGCTATGATTTATACTTTTCTTTACTTTTTTTTTTTGTAAAGTTCGTATACGAATTGTTTTCGTTCTCTCAAATTCAAAATTGTAAGTTTTGAAAAAGAAAACTCGTGCAACAAGACAAAGGTACCATTTAATACTTACTTCTACAGTGAAAAGGAGATTGAGAGAAACTAGCCTTTTTAGGTGGGTTGCAGTGAAGACGTCAAAATAAAATTTGGAGGTTGCAGTTGGCCAAAGAACATAAAAATTGGACGCATGAAGAGTGGAAGAGAGTTTTATGCAGTGATGAATCAAAGTTTGAGGTTTTTAGGTCTAAGAGAAGACTGTTTGTGTTCAGGTCAATGGAAGAAAGGATGTTAGATGTGTAATCCCGACTGTACAACATGGCAGAGGCTCGGTAATGGTATAAACCTGATAAAAATTGGAAGATATTTTGAAAAAAGAAGGCTATAAAAAATATTAAGGGAAAATGTAGTCCAGCGTCTGATCGGCAGCATAATAACGATCCGAAGCATTCCTCGTAACTGCACAAAGAGTACCTATATGAAATAATTGTAGAGGAAAAACGTACTGAAAATAATAATTCAACACGATTGAGTTGTGGGACAAATTGGAGTTAGAAAGTATTGTCCTATTTCCATTCCACATCTTTACAATATCCTGAAAAACGAGTAGAACCAATAGACCACTATTATTTGTCGTAATTTCGGTCGTATTATTTTTTTTATTGTGTATCAGATAAACTATAGGGTTGGGAAGAAATTGTGACAGATAGTGTATAAATTTATTCATTTACAAGAGCCTCGTAGAACAGATTTACTTGTGAACAAGCCTCTTCATAAAGAATTGAAGAATATCAAGACAATTGAACTTATATTATAAACCACATTATTATTTGAAATATAATATATAGAATAAATTTCAATTCTAGTTTTTTTGTGTGTAATATTGTAGCCACTTGAAATCATTTGGTTTATTAGTGCGACCTGTTTCCTTGGTAGCTAAAGAATCTCTTTATTGATACTATTTTATTTATTGTTAGGTCAGAAATATGCTATGTTGGAAATGAAAGCTGTTCTTTGTGGTATATTAGGCAACTTCAAGTTAGAAGCTGTTACGAAACCGAAAGAATTGCGTCACAAAGGTGACATAGTTATAAGACCAATCGGTGAAATAAGAGTTAAATTTGTTCCTAGAAAATAAATACTTCAAATTGAGTATGCAATATAAACAACTTTTACGATAAGTTAGTAAAAACATAAATTATAATCTAAGATATACACCAATACCTAGTGGTTAGGTTAGGTTAGGTTAATTGACGTCATATATTATACTGATAAGAAAAATATGACAGAGAATAATAAGTTCGTTCTAACCCATCAAAAAACCGTCCTTGGTACGGTGACGAGTCTGCGCAATAGATATTACGTGTTCCAACCGGACGGTTACCGTTATAAGAACGATTCTTATTTGAGTTCCAACCGACTATCGTTTGTGAACCGTTTCTGGTACGGTCTTTTAGATACTTTGTTGATAGCAAGTACTGTTACAAGAACCGTGCATAGCTGGAGAATTCCATTGAAATAATTTGAAACTAATACATAAAATTTAAAAGAGTTCAAGATGATTTTGATTTCCTTAAGTGGGCTCCTCGAAATTAGCCCCAGGCCCCACTACTTGTTAATCCGAGGCTAACTGTTTATACATGGTATACTAATAGATAATGCAAACATTTAGAATATAATGTCCTCTGGTACATAAACAATGATTTAATTTACATTCCGTATATTTAAATTTTATTTATTGGTTGTAATATCACTACAAATGTTAAAATTGCAAACTTAACGTGAAAGTTCTTTATATGCACAGTTTAAAATTTTTAAGACACTGCTTACCAATTAACACCTTAACACAACCTAACTCACATGCTCCATATATTCCTTTTTTTCATTGACCTTCTTCGGGGTATTTTGCTTTGCTTTTTATTCCCTATAAATTTTTAAAACCTTTTATATTGAATAAAATGATATTAAATATTATGTGTTTTTCATTTTCCGCCTCTCATCAGCTTTCAATCACATGATTATCTACAAAGTTTTACAAAAAATCGAAGAGCTATCCATCGAGAAGAGAAAATCCACAAAATATTTAGGATTCACATTAAACTCGATAATGAGTTTTGGAGAACATACCTTGTACATCGTTTTAATAATAATTAAAGTATAATAAAGGTATGAATAGGTTATGAAAGACATATTTCTCAGAGTAATAAATTTATTAATAAATAACTTCACAAACTACACAAAAACACATTCTAAACTTGATAGAAAACGTGAAATCAATTGCACTGTGGTGCATAGTGCTACACCTACAAAATAAAAAGTAAACGGATATAAATTAATATATTACATACACATTTAGTAAGTACTTTTGTACAAGTCTGCGTAGAATATGAATTACAGGCATTTAGAGCAATAAAGGATAAGGTCTAATAGGGAAAATTTAATAAAAATATTTGGATTTGTGATACAAGTCGTGACAAACAATTATACTAATTTACTGAAACTTGAATTCTGAGAATCAAAAAATATTTATAAATTTATATATTAATATAATATTGAAAATATTTTAAAGATACATATCATGTCATATATTTTTTCTTTCATCCACCCTCGTACATACTAACTTACTGAAGACCACATTTTGCCAAAATGACATTACTTAATATCAAAATTATTAGCCTTAATCCTTCAATACTATTTTTGTTTGTATATGTTCAAAATTAAAAATAATTCAATAAAATAATAAACATAGTTTTTGCCAAGATTTCATTTTTTCTGTCAAAATAGGCTATTTATAGTCCTTACTTAAAAAATGAATAAAAGAAAAATAAATTTCAGCAGTCTTTAAAAAAAATTAACAAAATTTGTAAAGAAATCTACTCAAAACATAAAGCAAAATATTTCAAAGGCAAAGAAGAGGTTCAGGAATAAACATACATCTGCATATTGTTTTTTTTTCTACAAGTTGTAACTTTATGTGGCCAATAAAGGGACTCAATTCGTATGACAATTGCTTTGAAATAAGAAGGCCAACTCCATGAGATTGAGAAATAAATAGACTATCGGTTCTTTAACCGTTTGTGCATCTTTTTAAAAGCTACAGCATTTTGAAGTTACTTTTAAGATTTTGCACAAAGTTGATTATCCCTTATAACCCCTTCAATTGCAAAAAAATATTTTATAAACATTAATAAATCATAATTGGGATTTCAAGATCAATCTGATTTTCCAAAATCGCAATGTCTATCGCAATTCACTGGAAAACCATTGTCAAAATCAAATTATAAAAAAAATTAAAAAAAGTAAACTTAATCATTCAAATTTTATTGAAATGCATACATACACTAAAACAGAATCCAAATTATGATATAATATATTTCACAAGAAACAATAATTTTAATCGATTCTAAAAGTATAAGGATATTGAAAATAGAATTTCAGCAATTATTTTCTTTTATAGCAACAAAATATATTTACGTGTCATTTTCAACAACCGAAATTAAATTTGAGTATTAATTTGAATTTAGAAACCAATTGAAGCATCAATTGTTGGTGAACAAGAAGAAATTTTGGCATTGTGTCAGCAAAGAGAATATGTAGTTGTCATGGTATTTGATAATACATAAAATCTTCCGATACCTAAAATCTCAATTCAAGAGAAGTTTATTTAAAAAACTATGGCTTTACATGTTTTGAGATCACGACTTGAAGAGTTATTCAGCTGATTTCTACACTAACCAGCTAAACAAAGGAGGCCCAGAAGAAGTGTGTAGTTTCTTGTGGAAAGTATGGATCCCTTTGTCAAAGAATATTACGTCTTTAGCGTTAGCGATATTAATAATAAAATGTGAGAAATTATTTTTTTTCTATCAATAAAATACATTTACATGTTATTTTCAACAACTGTAATTACAGTCGAGTATTACTGCTAATTTAGAAATCAATTGAACCACAGATTAGAAGAGAATAAAAGGCAATTCGCCACGTGTCAAATTTTTTCATTTTATTGACGAAGTGCTTAATTGTGAGTTTGAAAAAGGGAATAAAAACCATTCACTTCGCATAAATTGGTGGAATCACAAAAACCTTTAGTAGAAGGAAAGAAATAAATCCTTTCTTTAATTCCTTCTTCCAACTGACTTTCAATTATACGTGTATATAAGTAGCGTACTTTTACTATTTTTTTTTTCAATATATAAAAACACGTCGCTTTTAGTAGTGTCACATTGGTTTAACAACGTTGCAGAAACAGTTTTATTGAATTAATCTAGTCAAACTACTATTTAAAAGATTTAATACAAAATGTTGTAAATCTTGCCTCTAAATTTGATTAAAATCTAGAGGCACTGAAAACTATGCAAAAAAAATAAACATATATATCAGAAAGTATTAAATGTCATGTGTGATATGAATTTATTGTTAAAATATTGAAAAAATGTTAGATAATTCTGCTACTTATCTCAATAATACTAAAACAAGTTTATTTCAATTAAAAAAATCAGTTATTACAAATATTATAAAATTAAAAATATCTTCGCTTAGCTCAATAACTCTATTTTAGTATATGGAATTATCTCATTAAAAAAATATGATCAATAAAAATTAAAATCATTCTTCTCATTCAAAATTAATACATAATTCCATGCTTTTTTTTTAAATAATTATAAGCAATCAAAAACATATCAAACAACATAACCTCATAAACGTTTTAAAGTTCTCTTTTTGTCTTTAAGTATTTTTTTCTTTTCTGCTGTTAGTTTTTTATCCCCTGCGTGTTTTTTGGCAAGAGGACCTTCACCAGGATAACCCTTACATTTATGTTGCTGAAAATAATAGAAAAACCAGTGATGATAAATTAATTCAAGAACACTATAGCAATATTAAAAAAACTCTTTTTAACCACCACAATTTTTCGTATTCAAATACATTATATGAATCTAAGTATTTCAATTAGTTTATGAATAAGAAAGTTAACAAAACAATCTATAATGTATAAAGAATGTAATAAAATAACTATTGCCTGTAAATTCAAGTGTATCAAAGAAATATGTAGAAATATTCTCTGAAGATACAAAAGGGGAAACAGTAACCATCCAAAAAAACCCAAAAATAATACAAACAGAAGTTAGTGGAAATATAACCTTTATATATGACCAATAGTGGTGGCTGGTATAAGTATTGAATGTGAATGCATAAGATGAACTAAAAGTGACTTTTCTGCAACCTGCCGATCACGTTTCATACCAAAATATGTTCTATTGCATATCAAAAGAAAGGGCATTTAAAACTAAGTAAAATGACACCAATCTCCTAATTTAATTAGGAGAGAAACAATGGTGATTTCAAAATATGTTGGTTACATTTTTTAGTGGATTTTGGGAAGCTTTACATAGCCGTAATTCTAAAATTTTCAATTATATGAAAAAAATTTGTAATTTTCTTAATCTCTATATGAACAACCTTCATACCGAATTTCATCAAATTCTGAGGTGATCAAGTAATTTTTTTATTTTAGTATGTTGATTTCATATGGTATGATCATATAACTTTTTGGTCTTAAAAGAGGGCTCCAAGTTTTTGTGAAGCTGCCTTAGCTAATTTGGTATTTCATATCCAGATAGGGCCAAATCCTGAGCTGCAGTGTCAAATACGATAAATTAATAAAAACAGTGTTCACTTACCTGTGCATGAATTTCTGTCATCATTTTTGCCCTTTGAGAATAGTCGTCATAATGTTCCAAAAGTAATTTACCGGCTTCCTCATTTAGTGCAGATTCAGCATTTGGTACAATAAGAAGACACTTTACAGTCTAAAAATTAATCTGGTTGCTAAAAAAATTTATTGAACAAATAATTGATTAACTTACCAAAAGTATATGTTTAATTCCGAGATCTGATTTCCAATCCTTCTTAAGAGTGTTTACACAAATTTCTCCATTTGCAGCTACATTGGGATGAAAAATTTTTGTCAGGAAATAAGCTTTAGGAGGTTCCTGTGGAAAACCTTTGCCAAGTGTAAGTTTAACTTTAAATACACCTCCAAAATATGGAGTACCTGGAATAAGAACATTTACTATCATGACTGAAATAATATTTTATATCTATATTAGTCATAGTATTCAAAACCACATCAAACAATACGCTAACAAAATGGAATCTACAAATACAGGAGGCATGTCTTAAATTAATAAAAAATGCATATTGCAATTAGTACCTGCTGGTCCATCAATAAAAGCTTGAATATCAGTCACATCTTCTTCATTGATTTGAACTTTTATACCTTCAGGAGGATTATTGACTAGATCTTGCATTTCTTTTACAACCCCTCTTATTATTTGTGGGGAGAGGTTTTCTACATTATTTGACATCTGAAACAGTTTTTTTATTAAATAACTCATTTATCAGAAAAATTCACATATTTACAGCTCCAGCAGACGCCATTCTATAAAATATCACAATTATTTAACAAAAAAAATTAACAATACAAGCATGAATACATTAAAATAACGCCATAACAACTTTAACTAAGCGTTCTAGACAAGTCAGAAACATTTTGAAATTTTCAACCAATCAGATTTTCTCCTTCATTCACAGCTTGTGTTTATCTTCACATGGTATGTTCAGACAAGATTTTTAAAAAATGATCTATTAAAACTATCTAGATCTGTACAAAGGTTTCAATCAATTTTCAGGTCAATTGTAGACTGATTTAGTTTTGTTGAAGGTATTAAGCTGCAATACTTATGATTTGTGAAAGATAAAAAAACATTATGAATTTGAAATATAAAAATGCTAAAGATCGACCATTTTTGCTAACTCACTAAAAACTGCTATTTTCAGTGTTGCCAAAAGTATCATGATACCAATTTGTATACAAGCTTATTAGATATAACTAAAAATTTAGAAGTGAAAAGTAATTGGCATAGTCATTACATTAATTTATATTCAATATTTCACATTTTTAAAATTTTTACCTAAATAAAACTTGATTCTTATTATATCTTGTAATAAACGGCAACGGTGGGAAATTGTGTTCAAAACAAAGGCGCAAATTTCGTATAACGTCTAAAACGTCAGAAATAAAAAGGTTCTGAGTGTATTCATATAAAACTATGGCTGAAACTGTAAGTTTTGTTATATTTTTTTTATATTTATTACTACTGAGTATTTCAGGATTTAGAAATCACTCATGCGCTTTCACGACATGAGTATAAAAATAATTCAACTGAAGATTTTCTCTATACAAACATTATTAGAACCTATGAAGAACCATATCCCATATCCGATCCCATTGAATATAAAATACCCTATGCTCAAACCATGGTACAAATATAATATGTAATATAGCAATTTGCTAACGAATTGATTCTGTTTTCAGGAATGTCAGATTCGAAAACTAAGATTATCTTTGGAAACTTACAGAGAATTTTTGCTTAATATTTATAGTATATTATTATGGGAAAGACAATGGCATCCAACATCTTTGGCAGCGGGTATGATAAAATTAATAGTTCAAATGTTTCTATAAAAATATATAATTCTAATTTTTAGGATGTACAGTAATTTTTATGTTGATCTGGCTGAGTGAATCCAATTTATTAACAGTTATCTCATTGCTCGGACTGATAATTACAATTGGAGATTATACTTTACCAACACTAATTTCCACTCTTTATAAAGAAGAAACTTGGAATACACGTAAACAAAATCGATTCGAAGAACTTTGCACAAATATTATTCTGTATAAAACAAAATTTGAGCTGTTGGTTTCTGCCTATTATAGAATGAGAGAAACTAATCCAAAAATGGTATTATAAATTGAAAGAAATACATAAATACCTATCATCTCTTTGAACCCGTTCCTCTCATTATTATTTAGCACATTAATGTGCTTCTTTATTTCTACAACTTTGAATTGCCAAATGGAGGTGTCTTGAATAATTATGGAGGATAGTGTAGTTGATGTTATTTAAAAAGATTTTTTTATTTGTACATAATTAAATCAGTAATTAGAATAAAAAAGGTCTATAAGTTGATTGGCTGGTATATCTCCAAGTTGTTAATGGCATGATAAGGTCTCATCCAGTGAAGAGCCCTCTATATTTCATTTAAGATCTATAGGCAGTCATATTTCTCTTTGAGGCTCTAATAATGCTTGTATCAGAATATTCTCGTCTCTCGATCATGATATTTGCTGCTATGCTTCTGGATTTATTCTGTGATGTATGGTATGCCATAAGTTCAAATTGATTTTAATACAATCTTATAAATTTAGATCTTATTGTCCATAGTTAATTTATATGTACTTCCTAATAACCAATATAACTTTTTGATTCGCAAATTAATATGTTTCAACTTATTGACTAGGTGCCATATGCTTTAGATCCAGGTGTATTCAAAGATAAAGGACTGAGTGTGTTACTGGTATTTTTATATTATTAACCATGACTGATGTTCTTTCTTAAACTGAATGTTATTTGTGCAGATTTATCTCTATTTTTGACTTCTTTGTCCAATCTTCTAAAATATTCAAGTAGTGTTGGAGATGGGCTGTGGGAGTTATTGGATAAAATGACTGTATCATCTGCAAATGTTTCTATTACAGTATTTTATGGTACCCCAGGCTTATCAGAAATGTGTCTGAGACTGTTTGCTTGTTAGGTAGAACTTGAATTATTTGAAAAAGTGTTCGTGCCACAACTCAAAGGTTTGGCTTATGTCAAGGAATACGGATGAGTAATATTTTGTTTTTTTTTAAAGGATTGGTTGATTGTATGTACAACTCTGTGGAAATTGTTGGAAATTTAAAAAAAAATGGTTTTAATCCAATTTGTTTACTACACTCTATTTTGCTTAACTCATTTCATATTGGTGATTTGTGCATATAGTTAACATTGAAGATCCAATCAGAATTAATTGCAGAGAGATAGAGTGCGGTACACCCATTTTCTCTATCACTCTATCTTTAGTTTAAGCCCACATGAACAAGCCTCACTCCCTCTATCTTTAATCTTAATATTTAGCTGCGGAGGTCATTTTGAAGGGCACGTTCCAGATCAGGCTTATAATTTGTTGCAGTCTTTCCCAAAAAACATGTGGTCCCAACTGTAATATTATCTTAGGGTAGCCTAATGGAGGGAGCTAGTGATACGAGCCTGGTGATATATTTTGTTGCTATTTTGTAGTTTTAATCTGGTTTTATAAAAAAATTCCAAAACCCACCCTACACGTCAAACTCACCCTCGCGATTACTTGCACTATCAAGTTACAGTAGCCAACTACGATTCTCGGTAGCAAAATAAGCTAACGACACGAACTCAGCGCATATTTTGTTGCTATTTTGTAGTTTTAATCTGGGTTTATCGAAAAATTCCAAAATCCACACCTATCCTGTAAACCTACTTTCCTGCGTTATTAAGCTACCGTAGCTATTGGGGTAGGTTTTGAAAATTATTGATAAAGTCACCTTGTAACAACAAAATATGTCGCTAGCTCAATACTGAAGTACCGCAACAATACTGCAAATAACCCAAAAAGAGTTATCAAGTAATATGTTATCATGAAAAATGGATCATACCATCTGAAAGCAACAACAACAAACTCTTGCCCTCCAAAATGAACCCCACAGCTTAATATACCTGGGTTTTGATAAATATTTGCTAGTTTAAAAATTTTATAATGTAAAATTAATTGAATTTTATGTTTCAGTATTTTACAGTAACAATTGTTGCTCTTTCAATATTGACATGGATTGGTGGTAGAGTAAACAACCTCTTCCTGACTTATTTATTTATCATGATCGTTTTACTGCTACCAGGAATGATACATCATGGTTTCTTAAATAAACTAACGGAGCAATTATCAAAACTGTTCACAGATCTAGTCGAAAATGCTAAAGCTAAAGTTGGACAGAAGAAAATTCAATAATATTTTCACTTGTTTTCGTTATAGATTTTCATTTTTTTCTTTTAAATTGGTATCTTGAGAAATTGCTCAAACTCAGAATATAATTTTAGTTGTAGTTATACAATTTTTCATGAAAAATTCAGTGTGATATTTAGACTGACGTTACCATATAATTCCTTAAATGTAAATTAGTTTTATATTCAATAAAATAGTTTTTCAATGAGTTTTAATTTGTGTATTACATTCGTGATCATTTTAATAACTAAAACTCTTGCATAAAAATAAATTTTATTATATTTTATATCACAATTTATGATTTTTATTCATTTAGAGCCACTTTACTTGGTGTCATCATTGCAACCTCATCATCTTCGGAAGATTCAACTTCTAGTACTCTCTCTCTATGCATTTCAATGCCGAGGATGTCTTCGAAGAACGTATGAAAATTAATTTCCTAAAAAATCGACGTTTAGTCGGAAACATAACTACATATTGAAAGTCCTCCACTGCCTATTTGATCTATAGTCCAAAATTACTAAAAAAATGTTTACGACCATTTCACTAATAGATTAATAAGGAAAGTTTAGGTGTATGAATCACACTGATACATCACAGGATGTACACGGCAATTGTAAGACCAATCATCTCACATGGGGCACTAGAACTAGTATGACTCAAACCCAACAGCTACACTAGAAGTGATTCTAAATCTCCCACTTCTCCACATAGTACTGGAAAGAGTCGTAGAGGAAACAACACTTGGAATGTTCAGAGACGAAATAACCAAAGAAAAACCGTCCTTAAATAATGACCAACAATGGGACATGCCTCAAAATAATGCATCGAAAAAGTTTAACATTGAAAAAAAATTACCTCAACACTAAGTTGTACAAGTAAGTGGGATCATAACACCATACAAGAAATGATATTAAATGGTATAGGGACGGATCTAAAACAGCAGATGGAACTAGAATAAGAGTGCATGGGCCCAGAACCAAAGACTTTGAAAGCCTGGGCAACACACCAAGCTAATGATTCATCTATCTAACCTTTCGCCACTATAGTCGACTTCCAATCCCTATGTCTTTTCAGAATTGTAATACCTGCATCCACCAGGATTGTCGCGGATGACCTTTTTACAATCAAACTGTATCCCTGTGGGCCGTGGTTGTAAACTCTAACCACCTTTTCTAAATATTTGCAATAGAACCTCGTAATTCGCTTTATTGGACTAATAAATCATTACTTGAAGCCTTTAGAATTTATAACCTCTTACCTCTGGTAAAAAGTCGAAATTTTCGTCTGTAGTATCCACTCTCATTAATGTTTTAAAACATTTGAAACAGGCTGTTCGAGTTAAAGGTTCTCCTAAAATGATGAATCACTGTAATCAAATATTTATTCGGTAAAAAATCAAGCTGCCATAGACAATTTCTGGGTAACGAAAAGAAACCATATCAGTTTAAATAAGACATAAGACACCTCATCACTATTAAGTTAATTTCATAAACAACCTTTATATATTATATATATAAAGGTATTTATATATATATTTTTATGTAATTGACGCTAAGTTTTTAGCTTATATTTCGGTTGTTTTTTCACTTTAAACATTTGGTGGGATCCAGAAAGAGTTAATTTCATCTTTATAGAGATACAATCATGAGAGCTAATCTCCCATATGTACTGATTTTTTAAACGCCCAGTGTGTGATAATCGACTTATATATTTCATTTTCTAGATAAATAAATCGTTTAACTGTGAATTTATATTTATTTCTGGTGGGTCCACTTAAAAATCCGCTATGAACCTTTGACTCCTCAATCGATGTTCTACCATTTCCCAAAGCTTCACCAATGCTCTATGTACAAACAAAAAGTTTGTTGTTGAATTTTGACTGTTACACCTGAGAAAGCATTAGAGGAAGAGCAAGGAAATCACGCGATGGGGAATAAGGGGAGCAAACATGTTGCTCGGCGGTCAAAACAGCTTTTGTAGTTAAGTGGATGAGTGCTGTTATGCAGGAGTCGTCGGCAATTCGACGGATGAACGGTTCAATAAACCAGCCTGCCACGACGATCGAGAGTAGTCGTATGATACGATACCTTCTTTAAGTACACTAAATCACTCACTCTAATTCATTGGCGAAGTCCTCGACAGAGTTAATTGAGTTCGAAGTGCCTGTCTATACACTCTTGCAATTTTGCGAGTAACTTATTGTGTTTAAGCTTCGTCTCACTTCTATTTATTCGATTCGAGCCAAAAACTGACAATGGGTTTATTCCAGAAGACTGTCTGTAGACTACTAGATTTTGACGATATGAAAATTGCGTTCCGGCAGTATCAAGTTCATGTAATGAACAAAATGTTTCACGTTCCAGAAACAAATTCGACTTGTTCAATACGAGAATTGCTATTTAAGTTTTGAGATATGGCAACACTGATGTCAAATCTGACATCGCCATTATAGAGTTTGTTATTTTTCATGGTAACCGTACTCAGAGCGTGTTGTCATACGAGTGCTATTTTTTACAGATACTTGAAACATTCATCGTAGTAAAAAATGGAATTACGAACAATTTCGTGCGATGATTTTGTTTGATCTTCGACATGAATTAAACCGACATCTGTGTGCCGATTAATTTTCTTCAACTTTTAGTGATGAAGCACCATCTCGAGCTACCGTGTTCGGTTTTCCGAATTCAATCGTGGTCTCACTTCGCTATAGGGTGAATGCCGTGAAGGTCGTCCAAAATCGGCTGTTGTGCCAGAAAACATCGATGCTATGCAAGATCGTCATTTCATACACCATGAGATTGAGGCATACTTGAACATTAGTTCCACACGCATACATTCTATATTGGCTGCCAAAAAGATTTATTTGCGTTGGATATCGCATATTTTGGCAATCGCTCAAAAAAGGTTCGTGTCGATTCGTGCATATAATTCAATGGTGGTGCTGCATAAGATAGTGACAGGCGACGAATCACGGATCCATGCTTACGAACACAATCGACTGAATGGGTCTTAAGAGACGAGCCAAATTCAATAAAAGTTGTCGCATTCGAAGCACTCATCTGATCACAATGGAGAATGTTTTAAAAAACAATAAAGCCATAATGTTCTAAAACCTCGTCCTAGGCCAGGATACCCAATCAACTGACAGTTGGTTTATCTGATGCAGTATTTTTGTTTCCAAGAAGCTTTATTTGTTATAATTGTTTTCACCAAATTGTCGTTACCTAGAAGTGCAAACAATTGATTTCATATTCATTTCAAAATTTAGACATTGTTGATGGCACTTTTTCTTTGATACAAGTCTCAAAGCTTAATTCTTTTAAGATATATTATCACATAAATATTGAAATTTCTGAAAACTAAATGTAAAAAATATAAATTTGGAAATTTTTGAGCTTCAATCAAAAAAGAATATAAATATTTAAAATATTCATATTTTTTATAGTCAAACAATTTGGATTAGATATATCATAAAAAATAGGAATCGATATGTATCGAAAGTAATTACGATTCATAGAATTCCATAGTACTTACACATTACACTCCAGGCTGTGGAATACATATATCAGATATTTATATTATTCAAATATAGTCAAAACTCACCCCCTGCTGTTAGAAGGTCTATAAATTCATCCCTGCTTATAGTATCTCTATCTTCATCGTAACAGATACGATTGAAGGCATCTTCTATATCGAAACTCGAATAACCGTACACAGGTTTGTAATTACAATACAATTTCACAAAATCTGTGAAATTGATGTCGTCGTTTGTTGTGTTACTATCGTCTACGTTTCTATATTTTACATCGATCATAATATTTTCTAACTGAAAAATGAATTTCTGACAGTAAATGAAATATGAAGAACTTAAATGTTGAGCAACGATCTAGTGGTACCGCCAAGGTGCTCTGGCACAGCGGTACAGCTGAATAGACTAATTTAAGTACTGAATCGCTGAGTTTAGTGAGAGCTAGATCCCCTTCGGTAGCGCTAGCACTGCGAAATCACACTAATAACAAACTGATTGAGAATAAGTCATGTGTCGTCTCTATTATCTAATATAAATAATCATCTACTGTTTAACAGCTTAGGGATGGTTAATTTCAGTACTATACTACTGACGTTCAGTGGAGGTTAATAATCTCAATCAGAAGAAGAAACTGTTGAGCAATAGTGAAATAATTCGGTGGCACATGCGCTATTAACTGAACACGTTCGTGGCAGACGCCATGTTTCTGAGTGCTTTTAATTTGTGCTAGGTAGCGTTTGTAAAACGTGAAAAAATTGAACTAAAACTATGACATATTAAACCAGAAATTTCCCCGATCAAATGTGTTCTGTGATCAAATGATTGATTTCGTTCATGAAGATGAGGTAAATGAATTGTAACGTTCATTTCAATATGGACTAACTATTGAGAAAAAAATAAAAAAGGCTTGACAGTGAACGCTGAACACGTTCCGCTAGGTAGCAGGAGCGCTATGCGCTGCGTCCGCCGAATGCGATCAATGAGGAAGCTTAGACTTTTGAGACAGGAGCACTCATAGGAATGTAAAAAGGATAACCGGCATTCGTCGTCGTACGTAAAACAAACTTTTTAAAAGTGTATTGTAACAATTATTAAATTTAGACTTACGCTAAAAGTCTTCCAAGAAAGTATTTTTAACTTTATTGAAACTAGTATAGATTATGGTTTAAGAGCAAAAAACAATATACTGATCAATAGAAAAATATTAATTTAGAACATTGAATTTAATATTACAACAATTTCAGGTTGGATCTATAACCTTCATGTAAGAGAAGTCCCTCAGATTGGACAGCTGAATAGACGGGAGATAAAGACTTTGGTAGGCCTAAGTTGCTATCTCTTCTCGATATTATGAAATCATTATAAAGCATTCAAAAGAATAAAATACGAGTGCAAGTATGGTACAGGGTCCTTCACGACGAGCTGAATCGATATGCATATGGGAAAGTACTGCGACTTGTATTCTGAAAATTTGCATGCATGGGTTTACCGAAATACTCGTTTCAGCTAAGATAATTTCAGTTTTCTGAAACATCCGATTATACGGAAAGTGGACCCAAACTTCGTTATTTTAAACGGAATGCTATGGTTTTTATTAAATTATATGACGCATTGTATGCCTAAAGTCCACCATTTTTTAATTATTTCACTTTTTCCAAATTTTTGGACACATTCGGCTCTCCACTAAAAAAATTATATTTCTATGTTTAAGTGCCTCAGGTCTAATATTTTTGGGATTTGGACAAATAACACTTACAACTTTCAAAATCTGTGACAAAAATTTATATGGGGTGTTCAGAAAATGATGCCCAATTTCGCTATCTAAAAACTTTATTTTTGTCACAGATTTTGAAGGCTGTAAGTGTTATTTGCCAAATCCCAAATATATTAGACCTGACTCACTTCGATTTCGAAAATGTGAAATAATTAAAAAATGGTGGGCTTTAGGCATACTATGCCTTATATAAATTTATATTCAAATTTCGCGTAGATTCCAAAAATTTAATAAAAACCATAGCATTCCGCTTAAAATAACGACTTCTGGTATAACCGGAAGTTTCAGAAAACTGAAATTATTTTAGTTGAAACGAGCATTTCGGAAAACCCATGCAAGCAACACTAGTCACAGTACTTTCCCATATATAGATTCAGCTCGTCGTGAATGACCCTGTATGTCTTTCGGCTGTCAATGTCAGTGGAAAAAGTAAGAATGTATAAAGTTAGTGTTCACTCATATCTATTGTATGAAACTTCGGAACGAAAATCAGTGTAATTGATTGTTGTTCATTTACCTCAAAGTCGGAAGGGTAAAAACCGATAGTTCTGAATAAATCCGGTATTTCGGTAACGCTGATACTATCCGTAACTCTTCTAGGAAGATCGATATTTTCTTGTTGTAAAATTTGCATATAATAAAACAAATCTTTTATTTCATGAAAGAGCCAACCTTGATAACCGCCTTCTAGTAAACAGTAAAATGGTTCTAATTCTTTTCCACCGATATGTTTCATTACTTCTACAGCGCTAGAACATAAATTAATTTAGTCTAATGACAACAGTGGAGGAATCGATAAAAATCATTGGTGGGAAATTTATATTGACTTAGATAAACCCCGTTTAAAGCCGCGCCTACTACCGACTAGCAGTGACTAATTCACCAATAAACGAGTGAATTTTATGTATGGAACACCTCAATTGTCCCGGAAACAGCTTATACGATTTTTATAAATTTTTGGTATTATGGTGGTATCTACATTGTTGTCAGATATTTCCTTTTTCTGGACAAATAATGAGCTTTGTTACTTCAAATAGATCACCCTATATATTTCGAGTTTTTAGAAATCCTTAAGAAACACTTATTATTCATCTAATGTTCCCTATACCTAATAGCCATAATTTCTCTACCAAAGTTACAATAAATATTGTACATTTAGAAGGCTACGATTGAATAAAGTCGTTTAATTTGAATATTCTTTAATAATTTATATACTACAATATAGAGTCTGAATTTATTCATTTTAAATGCCATCTACTAAACGCAAATGTTTTCGAACCGACCAAAAAACTTTTCATTGGTGAAATGTATCAATTTATGTATGAAGAAAAACTATTTGCTATTTTTTCAAATGTTGAGATCGCTATGCGAATATTTTTAAGTATAGTGCCATCAAATGCTAGTGGGGAAAGATCGTTTTCAAGGCTCTCCTTAATTAAAGATGACCACCGAACCACAATGACTCAAAAAAAACTAAAGCAATATAGCGTATTGTGTATTGAAAATGAGCTACTGAAATCGATTGACTGCACTAGTGTTATTGAAGAATTTGTAGGTAGCAAAATAAGAAAAAAATGTTTTTAATTTATGAACGTAATTTTGTACTATTTTTAGTTAGAAATAATGAATAAATTGACTATAATGAAAAATCAACTTGATGTAAGAATTCACGTAAAACGCCCGCCTTACATAGGCCCCTTAAGTATTTTGGCCCGGGGACCACGATAACTCTAAGGCTCTGAATATTTGCAAGTCTATGATCCATATAAATTGCAGACCAAAAAAGTCTCTTTGGAAGGAGATTGCAGAAAATTGACAAGTAAGTTTATTAGATTAATAAATATCCTTCTTGTTTCTTCCATAATAGGTTTATCGCTTGTTCCTTATTCGATCTTTCTCCAATTTGGCTTTAGATTGTCACTCAATATATTTCGTGGTCGACCTTTGTTCCAATAAAGTGATTAATAATCGATTGAAATCCTTCTAGTTTTCTTCTTTTAAGCACCAGTATAATTTCTTTCCTTTTTTGCGTTTTTGACGTAACCTGAGTTGTATAATTTCTTAATTATGATAATTTAACAATAATACAGTATACTTCTAGCATAGTCCATTTCACGAACTTAAATTCATTGTTAGGTATACTTGGTCCTAGTCGTCGACGACCAGCGACCATAGTTTATGGTTTCTTGTTAACTGGGTGTGAGAAGCTGCAAAGCAACGAAAACTTTGTACAAAACCCTACGAGTAGGGGCAGTAAGCTGATGACTGTTTGGAACGATTTTTTCGATGTTTTCGAAAAGAAGAATTATTTGCTTGAGATGATTGGATTATTGTTTTATCGATTGATCACTGGTGATGTGGATAATAACTGGAAGTTTGGTTGAATTACAATAATTCTAGGAGAAACTAACTCGATAAATAGTCTAATTTGAGGTACTATCTTCAAATCAATAATGACCACCACTGTTAGACAACATTTTGCAAACACCTTATTTGGATAGACTGGGCGTTTTACGCAGCTTACTCTTCCTAGTAAATGTTTACAAAACATTTTTATATACTTAGTAAATTTAGTTTGGAAATTCGTTTTAATTTCTTCTTGATTCATAAATGTGTTTGGTTCATATCTTTATGCTAAAAGTGGAAGAATAGTTTTTTATGTTTAATATGTTAAATTGTTCATCTGAAAAAACTATAATTTCATATACCTACTTACTTTACATTTACTCGCCATTTGAGAACGGAATGGTCATTAGATCCGCACGTGAAAATATATTTTCCGTCGTGAGATGCGCGAAAATCGTGCAACTAAAATTAGAGTTTTAGTCATAAATTTCTATCGTTTATATATGTGTCTCAAAATTTAACTAGTAATAACAAAGATACAAGAAATTTATTTTCAAAACTAGCAATTTTGACTTTTCAATTCAATTCCAATGTAACAATCCATACGTATGTCAACAAATTACATGAATTGAATAAATGTTCATCAAAATTTATTTAAAGTAAGTTTTTTTTTTATCGATACATTTAGAGAAAAGTAGTAATTGAAGCATTTTCGATTTTATTTTTCAATAGTAACTGCGAATTTTTTTATATCGCGTATGTGAGAATGACTATTTCCTTCGAAAAATTTAAGCCAACCAAAAAGCTGTAATATTTTATGTTTACCTAGCAACGATCAAATTTCAGCGATAATACTGCACTAGTGCAAATTATCGATAATTTGCACTAGTGCCAAATTTTCGTCTAGGATTAATAAACATCATTTGGTTTTAATTTTATATTTTAAGAAAAGGAACAATTATTGTTTATTTTAAATTAAATTTTTCTCAGGAAATAGTCTGCCAAAATGCCCTCTCGTGCATGTCAAATTGTCTCATAATTTCCTCTCGTGCGCATTCGCGCACTCGAGAAAATTAAATTATCGACAATTTGACATGCACTCGGGACATTAATATTGACAATTCAATTTTAGGAACGGGAACAAGGGATATTGATTGAGATTTTCAGTTTTTGACTCGAAATAACCCCTATTTCTATTCAGCAGTCAGTTGTCCAATGCCTAATTGTCACTCTTTCCTGTCGCTGCAGTTCTAATCGTTCAGACCTCCTACACACCTGACGTTCTATTTATTGTCTCTCTCCTTAATAATGTGTACTTTAGCCTAAACAGCCATCATTCCACTGCAACAACTTTTTGTGCTTTTTCTAAGGCTTTTGATTGTGTTGATATGATAATATTTTAATTAACAAATTGCAGTACACCTCTCGGATGGTTCAAGTCATACCTTACCAAAAGAGGTCAACTTGTAAGGGTTGATACAACGATGTCATGCAAGCCATTAGAATGAATAGTGTAATCACCCTTGAATCATGGTGCGATTCAAACCTTCTCATTCTCAATATTTCTAAAACGAAAGTTTTATCCTATAAAAATACATCGCAGCCTTTTTTATTAAATAACACCACCAATGATGTCGTTGGATCTATAAAATTTTTAGGGCTTGTTGTGGACAATTCGTTGAAATGGGAGTTATATATTCCGCCTTATCTAAAAAAAATTAAGTTCATCCTGTTTTGCGCTGAGATCAGTTTCCAAAGAACTGAAACTATCCATCTCCTTAACAGTCTATTATGCCCTTATTGAGTCGCATCTCCGATATGACCTTCCCTTCTAGGGTACTTGTGTTTCGACTCAAGCGAATCTTTAAATTACAAAATCGAGCTGTTGGAAATTCACTCGGACTAAACATCAGGGATTACTAAAAGATTAAAAATTCTGACTCTTATTCTTCTTCCTTATTCATATTTGTAACCGTTTGCCTAATTCATAAGCACGGTTCTCCAATTTCAGAAAGATCGTTGAACGGCTATCCAATTAGGAACGCTAAGAGGCTCAATATTTTACAATGCAAAAAATGCACAATCGCTTGCCAATTAAAATTAAATCGATATCATCTTTTCCGCATTCCGCAATAATTTGAGAACATATTTACTGGAAAGAGCATTCTATACGTTTCAGATCCATATAACAACGTAATCCTAATGATTGCATTGTAGATTCTGAGTCTTCGTTATTTTCCTATTTCAGTATTCCACGTGATTTAATCATTTTTCTTGCTCGAATTATTCTACATTTTTTTCTGTATTATGTGCCCCTTCTTTGTCAATTTTTTCATACTCATTGGTATTTGTTTCATACATGAAGGTCCAATAGTAGCATGTCCTTCTAAGTTAGGTTAGGTTGAAAATTATGTAAACTATGCATAATCCATTAGTTTTAAAATATCCACAAATGGTTCAGAGGATACGTTTTGTGTTATTGGTACATAATGGCTAAGACACAGATACAGCTTTCTCACATAATGATGGACGGTGTCTTACAAACACAACTGCGACCACATCTAAGCCATTGTTGAATGCCCCGTATAATAAGAACATATTTTTGAACTTATTGCAAAATTTGATGCTTCCTTGATGTATTGAAATGAATCACAGTATACCTTTAAAGTAAACTAATAAAATATAGTACCGTTAACAAATTAAAGATATTCATAATGAGAATTTATTGGAGAAGAGAAAATATTAACCTATTAAAAAATCAGTGGGGTTTTATAGAATAAATTCACTTTCTAATAGTAACGGTTACCTTTGCTGGATGGGCGAGATACCCAACATATTTATATGGATTTCCATCAGGAGGTAAAATTTGTAGACCAAAATGTTTTTGCGTACCAAAAACCATATATTTCGACTCACAATTTGCAAGTATCTGAAAAATTTAGAATTTACTCAAAATAGCAGGAAACGATATCACACGGGATCTCCCTATACATTTTTAATTATATTTTATGACGTTTTGCAACTTAATAAGCTTTACTTCAAATTTACCTCCATTTTGAGCAGGTGTTGATACTTGAAGCAGCCAAATGCCGGAGCTAAAACGAGACATTTGGGAACTTTCGTCTGTTGATAATAAATTTTCATCTTGTGCTAAAAATCGTTTTTGTAAGTAACATTTTTACATCATAGTATTTTTAACACAAAATCCGTTATAACCTTAAAATCACAAAAGTAATTTCCTCGACTATTTTGACAAACACGGCAAGGTTATGAAAACGTAGGTGATCTTTGAGAGATTTAATTTAAATTTAAAACTGAATCTTCGTCATTAATGTAAGAATTTTAAATCAATTTAAGTATGAAGTTGTCGCAAATGAAAGACATTTTCAGGTCACGTTTGATAGAAATATTGAATAGAAATTGTGAATGTTATATCTGTAATTTAGTAGAGATATGGAGATTATTGAGATTGAGTTTTTGCTCTATGTCCAGATCTAATCATTTGTGAAAAGTCAATTTTATACATTTTAATTACATTAACCTTATTGAACGATTGAACAACTGACTACTTGAGAATGAAATTTTTTCAAACTTCGAAACATTTTTTACCTCATAAAAATCTACAAAACAGTTAATTATACAGAGGCATTTATTTTACTCTTTCTTCCCTGTTTTATTTATCTACATCAATGTTCTCTATGTAAGGACCAAGGATCTCAAATATATAACAGTAATCAATTAAATTATTTGAAGTTTTATTGGAATTTACAAAATAGAGCTATAAATTTTACTTAAATTATTTATATCTTTTTTATTTATAGCTCTATTTGGAAAATTCTAATAAAACTTTAAATAATTTAATTGATTACTGCTATATATTTGAGATGTGAGGACCAAGGAAAAACTGATTTTTCTTATTAGAACAAAAATATCTAAGTTGATTTTATTCTTATTCATGATAAGGTGATCTGTAGATCAATATAATTATGCAAATTGTCATTGTCAATATCATATTTTGATGCAGACTTAAAGAAAAGTCGAAACGTCAAAATTTTTCTATCTTTCAAAAATTATTAAGAAAAAACTAATTTTGAAACAGAAGAGACCTAAAATCAACATAAACATATTATCAAAAGGTCTAAGAAATAAGAAAATATATACATACATATTGCCATATTTATAGTAGGCGGAATGTTTTCAATCTTACGTAGTTCGGCTACTACTTTTTTTGTAATTGTTAAAAAATAAAAATTTGTCAGCTCTGTTAAACTTTACGCATAAAAATTAGCGATCAGAATAACGGTGATTTTATTTGGCAAAATCAACGATGATTATATATAATAAGAATACTATGATAGAAATTATTATAGTTTGACGAAATTCGATGAAACAGGAAAAAGGAAGTTACCTGATCATCGGCTATAACGATATAACCAATCTGTTTATCCCCCACGGTGGATAACCAGTGAACGAAACACATTGGCACAGCAGTTTGTTCTATCCTATCCGAGCTTTCGATACTTATTTCTTTGCATGGGCCGCTATATATAATTAATATTGTCAATAAATATTTTGATCATTTGCAGTTTCTATATTAACACAGCACGATAGTTTTGAACCTCTTTAAGCAGGACTGGATTAAGATTTATAAGGCCCGGGGCTAAAATAATGACGGGCCCCCCTTAAGGAATTCGGAAACCCACAAAAATTCACAAAATAATATCAATACGTTAGATTTGTGGTATCAACACATCAAAAAATACAGAATGATTTCCAAATGATGGAGCCCTCTTGGACCTGGGGCCCGGGGCTATAGCCCTCCCAGGCACCTAGCTTAATCCGGCTCTGTCTTTAAGATTAAAGCTAAATCAGTGATCGCCAAACAGTCGATCGCGAGCCACCAGCACTGAGTGTCTGAGAGCGCTGCAACCGATTAGTGATTGCCGGAGTTACACGTTTTTGTTTCGCAGACTGTTATTGTCACGCTTGTAGCCAGAGTGAGGTTATGTATGTGCCGTATGTGTTCAATTCACGTGTACACGTTTAAGATATTTCCTTGTTTGTTTTTACTATGACCAGTTCAAGCAAAAAGCCGAAAATCTATCACTATCATGCAAACTGGGAAACCGATTCCTTTTTTACGCAAGTTAAAGATGAATGTGTGTGTTTACTTTGTAATGTGAGTGTTTCTGTTGGAAAGAAAGGAAATTTGAAGGTCATTTCAAGACAGTTCACACTGGAATTGAAAAAGATTATCCGCTGAATTCAGCTCTGAGAAGAATTTCAGCTAAATGCACAACAGTTAACTTTTTTTAAAACAATAGATAAGAACAAGACAGCTACCGAGGCGTCATTCCGTGTTTCCAAGGTCATCACTCAACATAGGAAACCATAGGATGATGGGGAGTTGATAAAAACTGCTTTTATAAAAGCTGCAGATACATTATTTGATAACTTCAAAAACAAAGCTGAGATCATGTCTATTATTAAATCTGTTCAGTTTTTTGCTAATACAGTGAAGCGAAGAGTTGAAGCTATGAATTCTGATTCAGCTTCACAGATTAAAGCTGAATTTGATCATTGTAGTTATTTTCCTTACAACTTGACGAATCAACTTATATAGTTGATACCTAGCCTAGTTGGCTATTTTTGTAAGAATGGTATTTGAAGATTTTGAAACAAAAGAAGAGCTGGTAAAGGTGGTACCGGTGGTGCTGGGCATACAACATGGATATGATATATTTTTAGCATTTAAGCTCATTGAATCTGAAAACATTTCTGTGGAGAAGTTAGTAGCCCTAGCTACGGATAGAGCTCCTGCAATGGTAGGCGTGGAGAAAGGACACACACCAGCAGTCATTATGTGGCTCTTCAGTATGAACAATGTCATGAAAAAAGTTCATTGGATTAGTAGGTAGAGGTAGAGTTATGCAACGTTTCAAAGAGTTGCTACCTGCACTGGTGAAATTTTGAAAACTCAGGGTGAGCATCTCTCCAAACTGGAAGATTCCACATTCCTTTCTTACTGATATAACTGAAAAGTTGACTGGCTTAAACTTGCAGCTTCAAGGTAAAAATAAGAACATCGGTGAAATGACGTAACATCGTTTTCAAAAAAGCTCGAGCTATGGGAAAAGAATATAACCCTGTTTGAATACAAGCACTTTCTTAGTCTGAAGCAGATCGTTGACAAACAAAATCCTCTGCAACACTCCAGCAATAACCAAGAATACGTGGAAATTCTTTCAGACTGAAGACAACAATTTGATCAACGATTCCAAGATTTTAAAAACATATTGATTATGGCACAGTTCGTCAACTCTCCCTTTGTAGAGATCGATGCAGAATATTTTTGAGTTTGTGTTGTAAAACATTTTGGTGGAGATCAGGCTGCGGTTGAAATCGAAGTTATTGATTTTCAGAATGACTTTTTCTACCACTGAAAATGTCTGGCCTCTAGTCCCCAAAGAAAAGTATCCCAATTGTTTTTCTAGATGCATTGAGATCTAAAGCTTTGTTCTGTTCTACTTACTTGTGGGAAGCATTTTTTTCAAGTATGAAATTCTTAAAAAACAAATAGGGTAAACCAGGCAAACGTGCCCCAGTCGAATATGTGCCCCACTCGCGAAACTCAGTGAAGCATTTTAAATTTGGCGCTTATTTGATCCTAGCTGGTCAGTGTTCCAAGTATGGCCGCGATGTAAACAACACTGTGCTGGTTTTTATTTAGTTTTAGTGAGAAAAAGTGATTAAAAGGTTTGTATGACTACATGAATTTGTTTTATATCTATTTTCACGTTGATTAAAAGTATTTGCTCCATATTATTTCGTGTTTTTAAAGTTTTTATCGAAAACTAACCTCATTTAACTTTTATTTGCCTATAATTACGTTCCGTTTTTCGTAACAAATATCAGAATTATTTAAGTGGGGCACATTACACTGTACATCGTCTAATGCGCCCCGATTTTTTTCGGCTAATGTGCCCCATTTGGAGATAATTCCTGAATTCTTATTTTGATTACTTTTTAATATTGTTTTTTTAGGAAATGGGAAAGGTTAAAGCTGTTGATCCAAGAAAATGAAGCGAGTCGTTAATATGAAATACCTTCGCGCACATTGCGAAGACACATCCTCAAGGGTTGGAGGTCTAAGCAGAGAATTGGAAGACCTTCTGAATTGGGATATGAGAACGAACTAAAACTTGTAGCTCACATTAAAAAGCTTGAATCCATCGGATTTCCCTTGGAGCCATCGAGACTGCAGTCTATAGCTTACGACTTTGCTGAAAATCTTCGATTGCCACATAGATTCAATAATGAGAAGAAGTCAGCAGGCTGGGATTGGTTTCAAGGATTTATGAAGCGTCATCCAGACCTGAGTAAACGTAAAGCAGAAGGCCTGTCATTGGCAAGAGCTAGTGGTATGAATAGACAGGATGTCGATAAATATTTTGAAATGTTGTTGAAGGTATTGACTGATAACGATTTGATTAGTAAACCAGAAAGAATCTACAACATGGACGAAAGCGGAATACAAGTTAACAATAAAACTGGACGCGTAATTGCTAGCAAGGGTGCGAAATGTGTAAATACTGTAACCAGTACCGAAAAAGGTGAAAATATATCTTTGATTGCGTGCTGCAATGCGGAAGGTACTTTCCTTCCGCCTATTTTGATACTGAAGGGTAAATCCAAAAAACCGGAATTTTGTGAGGGTCTACCAACTGGCTCAAATGTATACATGAATCAGAAATCATCTTACATCAACGCTGAACTATTTTTGAAGTGGATGAAAGAGCATTTTATACCACGAAAGCAAGATGGCAAGGTTCTTCTGATTTTAGATGGGCATTCTTCGCATTCCAATTCATATGAAATGCTACAATTGGCATCTGAAAACGATGTGATTATCCTCTGTCTACCAAGTCATACTACTCAGGCTCTTCAACCATTGGATAGAAGTTTTTTTAAGCCATTCAAAAGTTACTTGTCTAAAGAAGTTTCCACTTGGTTTATCAACAACAAAGGCCGACCTTTTAATCGATACCACATTTCAAAAATGATTGATGATGCCTGGTTCAAGTCTGCTATACCAGCAATTGGCGTTTCAGGATTTAAAGCGACAGGGATTTGCTCTTATGATCCCAATGCTGTGCCTGAATATTTCTTCAGAATTTCTGATGCATCAATGGGAAGTATTCAGAATAATGATGATTCGCAAGCAATTAATAATCATTCACAGCCAACTCAGAACACTATTGCTCTTTCCTTGCCAAGTACATCCACATCTCTGATTAGTAATAATAATAATCAAGCCATTCAAATGTCCATATCAGAATCTTCTGAGACTGCACAAGAATTAACACCATCTAAGACCTTACAAATAATTAGTCCATTGCCTATTATTCAACAAAAAGCAAGTAAAAGGAAGCAATCTGTTAAGGTTTTGACATCAAAAATTCATTTGACAACTCGTAAACTGTTTGAAGACAAAAAAAATACAGGAGAAAAAACGTAAGAAGACTGTTGTGAGGGATTTATCATCGTCATCAGAAAGTGAAGTAGAGTTGCAGCTTAGTGAATCTAGCGAAGAATGTTCTGATGAAAATGAAAACACATGTGTAGAATGTCACGAGAATTACTACCGTACCAAGAAGAAGAGCGAATGGATTCGATGTTTGCAGTGTTCTGGCTGGTTACATGAAGACTGTACAAGTTATAGAGAGAAATGCAATAACTGCGGTACCAAAGAAAAAGGAAAAGGGAAAGGAAAAAGAACCTCTAAATGAGAGGTTTTGCTGGGGCACATAAGACGGATCTATCCTTGTAATGTGCCCCACCCTAAGTTTCACAAAATTGTTGATCTCAGTTATATTCAATTATATTTTAGAAGATTTTTTAGTTTTTTTTTATGCCAATTGAGTCAGAGGTTAAGACTGATTACTTTAATAAACATGTTCTAAACAAAAAATGATTTTTATTT
The DNA here is from genome assembly GCF_026250575.1 of Diorhabda carinulata. Classification (NCBI taxonomy): domain Eukaryota; kingdom Metazoa; phylum Arthropoda; class Insecta; order Coleoptera; family Chrysomelidae; genus Diorhabda; species Diorhabda carinulata. Next base: position 20,142,483 of record NC_079472.1, read on the forward strand.
CGATTTTTCGAATAGTGGGGCACATTTGCCTGTTTTACCCTATAGAAACAGACTGATGAACATTTGGAAAACTGCATTAGAATGGCGGCTACATCATACTCTCCAAACTTCAAGAAAATACTTTATGGCCAAAAAGAGTTCCACTCCTCTCATTGAAATGAACATTTAAAATTTTTTTCATTACACTTCTTATATATTTTGTTAATACTAGAAACAAATGTTCGTTTGTAATAAACTGGTTTAAATTCCATTTTGTGTACTTCCTTTGGCACAATATTCCTAGGTAGCTCGCTAAATAATCCGGTCAATTAAGACATTCGAAGTTACATAAATTCCCATCAAGCTGAAAATCAGTAAAATGTTTATAATAAAATTGAACATAGAATTTGAATGTACCCTATCATTTCCGTGTATGAAAAAAATTTTATTCAAGGTCAAAGGTAAAAAAAATGAGTTTTTCCCAATTTTCAGTGAATTATATTATGCTTTTTTCCTACAAGCTACTGTTTCTGAGATATAATGATTCAAGAAGTTACACCAATATATTTTCAGCAGTAAACTTTTCTGATAACATTGAAATTATCCGAGACTTTGTAAGAAATTTCTGTTGACTGGTTGGAACTGTCATAAGTTCATCAAATAAATTATCAATTGACGATGATCTGGCTACGATGTTGTTCTGCAGCTTTGGTATATATTAAATACGACAGTAAATCATTTTGAATCGTTATATCTCAGAAACGGTGGCTCGTAGGAAAAAAGTATTTATACGTTTCTTGTAAATAGTTTTATGACCTACAATTTTTGTCTAAGATATTTTTATAATAAAATTTTATTTTCCATTGTATATTAAACAATTTTACTGATTTTCAGCTGGATGGGAATTTATGTAGCTTCAATCTTATTTTTTGGTTTAATTTGACCAGACTAACAAGGTTTATAAAAGCTAGGATGGCACACTAAATCAAAAATTTGGCGACCACTGGACTAAACAAAATAAATTAGTATATCTTTAAGTTACAATAAACAAATTATTTGTAATTTTGTTAATTCATCTTTCAATAGACAAAACTTTCAATATAAAATTCGATGCTAAGTCATCAATATTTTTAATATAAATTAACCATATTCAACTCAGTCTGACTTTAGTCTTAGTTTTGTTATATTGTTAATTATGTATACTTTTGAATTTCTTCTAAAAGTTGAAGTTAATAAAAATTTTTATACAAAAGTGAGTTTTCAAGACACGATTCATATTTCGCGTTGGTTTTGAACCTATTTGAGTTGGAATAAACAAATTACATGGGATGTTGTCTTTGCTAATTGAGCAAAATCGAAGAAATATTAAGGAAACCTCAATTACAGTATGTTAGATTGAACAAATTATATCTGATACAGAGAAGTAGAAAAATATTCGTCACTCGACTTTAGTTTTAATTTTATTATATTGATAATTTTGAATTTCTTGTGAATGTTTATAAAAGTGTTTTCAAGATACGATTCATATTTCGGTGGTATCATTTCCCATATGGATGAATAGCTTCTGTTTATAAATAAATAAATAAATTGTTCGATAAAACTCAACTTACTTTTCCGTGCAATTATTATATTGAACTAAATGACGATCTCTAGCTATAGTGCACAATTTTGAAGGCTTTCCGGGTAAGAACATCATATCTGTAATATCATCGTAATGTGCCCTTATTTTCCCACAGAATTCCCAATTACTTGTTACGTAATTATATGAAAAAAGACATACTGTTCGTTTGTCGTCCTAGAAATTTAAAATTTACAATTCATAATAAGATTTATACATCCTCTTACGTAATATGCAAACTGTATTGGAATATGAGAAAATTGTATCTTCAAAATTTTATTTTTCGTAATTTGAATTGGTTCCGTTATCTTTGGTTTTAATAAAATTGGTTCTAATATCCAAATCTCTCCATTTGTTTTGCCGCACACTAAATGAAATGCTAAAAATAACCAAATGACTAAAGATGTTCAAGGTATTAACATTCAATAAGGAATGAAGTAAAGAAAAGGAAATTAGAGTTGAACTGGTCGATGAGTATTTCCAATCGCGTGTTTCACATACAAAAATAATGTATACAGGCTGGCCAAATTCGGAGATATGGCTTATTCGTCGAAAACACAAATTCTTATTTGTTTTTTCAGCTCTTACACAGTTGTAGTTTTTCTTTTTAAGAACTTTGCTGAATAAGTTTTTAAGAATCAAGTATATGTGCTTTAAAGATACTGGCGATTGGATATTATATCATTAGATATTTGACAGCTAGAGACATTGAGATTTGTTTGAATAGAAATTAGTAAGCTAAGGTCAGTTTGTTGTTGTTTTTCATCACATCTATGATGACCCTAAATTATTTTTCAATTTTACTCAAAATACTTCACACGGCTGATGTCGCCGGTCGAAATAATTTTCTCTACACAGATGCATTTGTGCCAAATACAATCACTTTGAAAAATACAATATTGTGCATTTCAGTTGTTCTTATTAAACAATTTCGCCAAAACAAAGGACTACTAATAATCGATATAAACTCAACAGCAAAAAAAACGGACACTTAGATTTGGTCTTATAATTTTGTTAAATATAATAATATTTTTAATTTACGGTAAGAATTGGTTAATTTATAGGTTATTGAAACAAATCTGTCAAAGTGAATAATTTTTATTGATTATTTACAAATGATAAATTAACACATCTTTAAAAAAACGTTATTCTTCATACGTATTAGGGTCTCTAACAATTTATGTAATTCTAATAGCGGGTATTACTCTCTCTGCTGCGGCGAAGGGATATAACCCTGTTAGGCATCGAAGAAATTAAATTCTAGACATATTCCACCCGCAAAGTATCTCATTCTTCTCGAAGAGCAATTTGGAGCTGATTTAAGTCACTAGGAGAAGGATGACCCCGTCTAAGAAACCTTCCCTAAATAATCCCACAAAAAATTTATGTACTTCATATCATTCAGAACTGCGAATCTCACTTGCTATAAGTATTCGATAACAATTCTGGCGTTATGTGGACGAGCATTATCCAGCATTAAAATGAATTGCTCACCAATAAACGGAGCAAATGGGATCACAGCCTCTAGGAGGACTTCCTTCCGAGGGAGTCTGTTCAGTCCGGGCGTGAAAATTAATTGCACTAATCTCCATTCACATGCCATGAATCACGAGGGTTCAATTGAGCAAATCGTTCCCTTTTTCTTCGATGCTTTTCCAGGAGTTGGGTCGCGGGTCACCTTCAGGGCCTGATTAAGCTAGTAGCTTGGAGGGTTTTTCAGCTCCGGGACCCAGGTCCAAGAGGGCCCCATCATTCGGAAAACATTCTGTATTTTTTTATATGTTGATACTTTTGATATTTTTTTCGTGTTTCCGAATTCCTGAAGGGGGTTTCGTCATTATTTTAGCCCCGTGTTTTATAAATCTTAATCCGGCTCTTGTATTTCCCGCACGTCAGGAGCCGTTAAATGCCGATCTCTCAATACCGGCTTAATAAATCGATCGTCTACTGCCGTTGTTCTTCTTAGATACCCACTGGCGGCCTTCGTATCGTAGCCACCAATTTCAGACGCCGGAGTCCATCGTGAATGGTAGACTTCGTTACCCCAAGCGTTTGAACATTTGAAAGAACCATTATTCTGGACCAAAATAAAAAAAAACATGTCTATTGATCACAGAAAAGGCTTAGTTAATAAATTTAAATGTGAATAGAATAGAAATTCAAGACAAATAAATCAAACCTGAGCTTTATGTAATTATTCACTAATCCTAAAGGGATTAGTTCAATGAACTTAGACCCTACATTTTCTAGAACTAGAATACCCACAAAAACACACATTGTTGAAAATTAGTATTTAATAAGAAAAATATCAAGTATCCGTTTTTTTTTGCTGTTGAATGTATTTTCTACGAAATATTTTTTTATTTATCACAAACCTCAGACACGGCTAATTAATAACTGCGCGGTGAAAAAGACATAGACAAATGAAAACCAAGGATTGTATCGACATCAACCTCCTCAATTGGAATATTCTTTCTAGTATGGATGGTTTCGACCAAGGACTACATAAAATGTAGAAAAAGCAACCGCTTTAACCTTACACAAATTCAAAGGATAGAATCAAAAGTTTTTTAAATCTTCATCGCCTCATTACCTCTATTAGAAGTGAATGAAATATGATGGCTAATTGAGGTTTCAAAGGTCTGGTATGAAATAATAGAAGTACTCGGTTCTGAACTACTTTATATACTTAATAATTGAAATAGAGATACTTTTTTTACAAAGTACTAATCATTATTATGCTACTAATAATACTGCCAATTTAATATCGATTTCTCTACACGTGTTTTGCAATACATGACGCGATTCATTTCAACAAACGTTCAATGTGTTTTGAAGAACGCTTGACCTTGGTCAATCAGGTCTGGCCTATCAGAAATTGCGATTATTTCAATTAGAATGACCAGTTCATAATAACACAGTAATATAAAAGTGAATTAGATACCTGAGAAGACAATTTTTTGATTACATAATTACGTCTAAGTATTTGTATACTCACATTCTTTGCTGTACTTTATGCAAGATATACAATTCGGTTCTTCTTCTATATTTGGGAGTATTATTTGACTGATAACCTGATTTGCCTCATAATCCATTAGAATGACTCTATTACTATCATAAGCAATAACCAGATAATTCCTGAAACCTTTTACTGATCACCTAAATATTTTCTGTTAGATTATTTATTGACATATTTCATCATCATTTCTCAAATCTCTAGGAAATGTTTAGATCGTAATAGTCAAGGACATACTCTAACTTCTAACTAAGACCAGCTGAGTTCAAATCTCTTCAGTTTGAACATCAGCGGGAATAAAAATTCGGCACACCACTTCTCTGAAGACAATTACGTACAATTCTGCTGTATAGATCCTTTCTACTTATGGTAACTGTGAAGCACAACAAAGGGATACATACAGAGTGATCTTTAAGTATGGAACTCAGAGTTTTTATATCTATTAAACAAATGGAAACTATAAGTTAGATGAGGAAACTCAAGTCGCATATTTGAATGAAATACTAGTGACCTAAGAGCTATCTTTTTTAAAAAGGATCAGTTTCTGAAAATAAATGTTATAGTGAAAATTATGAAATAGCAACGGGCAGTACAAGATAAAGACATTAGAGACAGAAATAACGCTAATACGAAAGCTGAATTTCGATTAATTTAAGACTAAGGAACCGAATTGTGAGAATTATGGAGTGTAGAGAAGGAGGAACATCTCTGGGTTAAAAAATGTGAGCTGATTTTTGATGGGAAAATAGGTGGCGCTGATTATAGAGGGTATTCGCTTGAATTTTACGCGCTGATTTGAAAATAACTGTATAGTAATGCTTTAAATAATGCACCGTGATAATGAAATTAGTAGTATTAAAATAATGAAACGATTAACAAAACAGAATCTCGTTAAATTAACTTTATTATTTAGCTATTTATTTGGTTTAGATAATACATATATTCTAATATGAAAAAAAAGTAGAATCATGTAACAATAATGAAAAAGTATAAAAAAACATTTTGGTTAATTAAAATAAAATATTGAACTCTATCCGCAACAAATATAATAATTATAGTTTTGTTAAAATATCATTGGTAATTAGCTTATACAAGCAGGTACAGAAATATATCAAGTTCTTAATAAAAAATAAAAATCTAATAAGATATTAAGGATTGTACAGCTTTTCACATGAATATAATCAAACGTCAGTCACAACTTTGATAATTTCTTATACAGTAAGTGTTTAACTTCAGATCTCAATCCCATAGTACAATCAGCGCCACGTATTATCCCTACAGAATTCAGACCATATTTTAAACGTACCGTCCATAAGAGATGCTCCTCCTTCTCTACACTCCATAGTGAGAATGAAAAGACTATTTACTATTAGAAGAGTTGTTACTTCAATTTTGAGATATGGCAACACTGAAATACTGAATACACAGGAACTGGAGGACCAGTTTACCTTCAGTCTCTGAAGATGATAACTTGGTTATCGAAACGCGCGTCAGACAGTGTAATTTTGATTGTTGGTGTAGTGGTTATGTAAACAGTGTATTCAGTTTGAATATCGCCAATGGTTCCAGAAATTCCAACTTAACATTGATATGTTTGAAGAGTCAAAACATCGAATTGATGGATCATCCTCTGTTTTGCACCCAATTATTTCTTCTTATTTCTGCAGTTCAAAAATAAATTGCGAGGTCAACGTTTTTCTACACCCGAAGAAGCGATTGATGCGTTCAAATCACATGTTTTCGGAATGGAAGAATGCTTCGAATTGGTTCAAACTCATGTAAAAATGAATTAATCTTAATGGAGAATATTTTTAAATCCTATTATGAAGATTTGTTTTTATTTGTCTATTTCAAAACTTAAGTAGTACTCTCGTACCACTACATCTGGACTCGTTATCACATTTTCTAGCGAGTGTTTTCATAATCAACTCTTTGGTTTCTGATAACGATAATTAAATAATGTGTATGAATTTCCAGAAATTCCAATTGACTAGAATTGAATTCATTCAAAGTTTTCATCATTGTTCGTTCATAACAATATTTCCATCAATAATCTTTCTCGATTTGTCTGTAGTTTAAGGGTGAATTTGATACCAAATGACATAATTTCACGTGAACTTTGGCAAGAGTTGTAGAAAAATTTTTTATTAATCTTGCCGTAAGGAATGGGACTTTTTTCAAATACTATTTTTTATCTTCATAATCTCTGCTGCATATCGTAATCTGATGGGGTTTTTATTTTACCTCCCGCGACAAACAACCGAAATAAATTCAAATTTACATGCATTTCAGAGTAGTCCGGTTTCAAAATTCATAGAAATTCATGCCCTAGTGTGTACTGAAAATCGTAAAACCTACCTTACCAGAGAACGGTGGCAGTAGAATGTCAGTATTTAATGTGGTTGCTAACAGATTTAGGTATCAGTCATTGATAACCAATCTAGTCGGTTTAAACTACATTAAATATCGAAATTTTATTGCTAGCGATGTCTGTTGGCCGATGTACCCACTTCTACAGGCTCTGCATTTTTTATTACTACATTTACTGGTGCAGAGTTTCAATAAACCATAACATTTGCTTGTCTTGTCACTTGAACGACAATATAAGAAATTTGCTTATTTTGGGAACAAACAAAAAAAAGGCAATATAAGCTTAATTCTCCTCCGAAATGAATATACAGAGCTATGAACTGTAATGTCAGAAGAAAAGTACACGCGTATATAAAAGATACTTACGACTCTTCATGAACGTCAATAGCAGTTACACTACCATCAGCAAGATGAAAAAGTGGAACACATGTATTCTTAACAACGTCTATTGCATAAATATTACATTGCGCAGTAGCTGTTGATGAAAAAATGGATTATTCTATGATATTGTTTTTGAAGATTGTGTCAAACGACATTTGTTGGCAATTTTTCATAATATTAAAAGTGTGTGTTGGAATTGGATAAGGATAATTGAAAAATGTATTCTAAGGAACAATATATTGTGGTAAAGGTACCAATTGGAAAATTAGTTTTTATATCGAAATCTTACCGACAACAAAATCTCGAACAATGAATGGTTCTCGTTTAATTGTGGCATCAGTTGGTAGATCTTGTTGAAAAAGAACTTCCAATTCTTCTACCATATCTCTAAAATCGCAGTTGAAGATTCCCCCTCCTTCTTTGGTTGGTACTAAAATAAAAGATGAATTCATAGTGGATTGAATACAGAATTTATGAATGAAAGATGTAGATAATTGTAATAGTGGAAATACGAGGAACAAAGAAGTGAACAAAACCAGAGAATTTTCAACTTTTCTAGATTGAAAACCAAAAAATAGTATCGAATGTATTAGGATTAAGATTAATACGCAATTATATTATAAAGACAGAATTTTCTTGTTGGGAATAGATTGAAAATGATATAGTTATTCTCATTTGTTGTATCATGTGCATCTTTGAATTCAATGGCTACAAATAGATAATATGTTCATAATATAGTTGATTTACATTATTTATGAGCTTTTGATAATGGAAATTAACTTTTTATCATTAGAAATCACTGTTACTTGGTAGATTTTAAGAAATCATTGGGGAAGGTGGGTATTAACGATAAAAATAAACCCTCAGACAACGTTATTATATTATCATCGAAAACTTGCACTATACTAACGTACAGTTAGTTTCAATCTCTGAGGAAACAAGTTGGTTATTGAAACGCGCGTCAAACGCTGTAATAAGACTTATTAGTGGTCAAGTCATACCGCCATTTTAAAGTCCAGGTTCCAAATAAAAGTTAATGTATTGTTAAATTCCTGTAGGAATAGATCTCTTATGGTTGCATCGCTTTAAAAGAATATTAGTACTTAATGGGATTACGTAATTTATATTTTATACGCTAAAACTAAATGATTAACTTTTAAGTAATATTTATGTACACACTTCATTTAAAATACACTTTTCAGTTCACTTTTGTCTTCACTTGTCACTGTTCCTATGTATTTGCGATGCCATCTAATTATTGTTGATTAACTAAGACTGTTAAACTTGAGCTTTATATATAAAAATCATATTCTACATCTTTCGGGTTCTTCAGATCTCTAGAATACCGCCAAAAATCAAAAAGAAAGTCTCTTTATAAATACAGCCATATAACGAAAATGTGAATAGGCCACAAAAAATATGCACAAAATTAAGCTGCAATAACGTAATAGAATAGAACCTTGAATTTCTAGAATATCGTGAACAAATATAAAGGACTTTTGGAAATTGTTTTTATAAAAACGGTCACAAAAACATAATGTAAATAGGAAATAGTAAATATGCGCATCCACCAAACTTTTGTTTTGGTAACAGATTAGAACAGGATCAACTTTACAGTTCGTTTCAATGAACGGATTCGTAACTGTAAGAATATTAGTTGGTTTACCAGAAACCACTCAATTGACTATTACAATTTTATTTATTCCTTACCATGGTTGAATTATTTAAAACCCAGATACTGAACTACAATAACTTTTTGTTCTTCACTAACATCCCTGTCATTTGGTGCTCAGAAGTGCCAGAAAAACAATGGGGTAAAAGGTTTTTCGACGGATTCCAATGTTTTTCAGTGTGCTAGATCCGAATCTGTTAGCCAACAAAAACAGTGACAGTGAATTTCTTAATTGTAATGTAGTAATTGCTTTGTTGTAGTTAATTTGTTGTTAATAGCTATCTAATACATTCTTTTTCATTATATTCATTTTATTTAATTTTTGAAATCAATAATAAAACGACTTGATCGGTTCTTTTTAAATCCTACCACGTGCAATGTTTTTCGATGACTCCGTATCTTGTTACCATCATAGAACATGAATAAAACACGTATCCATGGAGGAAGTGAAAAATTAAAAGTGACCAGTACATTTCGAATAAAATTTTGGCTTGGTAAAGTGTGGAAAATTCACTAGGATGCTTACTTTTCGGGCGATTTTGTAAAAAAATCAGAAGTTTTTTGTTTTTTTTTTTGAAATTTTCAAAGTGAAGCCGTCATTTTTTGCTAGCAAACTCTATAATCGAATTTAGCATACTGAAGAATATAAGAATCCGCCGAGAAACCTTCCACCCTAATTTTTTTGTCAAAGCTACGATTTGACTGAGTTATAATTCCGCGCATTGGTTTAGTAGTATAAACACAAGGTGTGTTCTTCCCGAGGGCTCATTTTCGAATCGTTCTGCGCATCTCTTTGGGAGCGAACTCTCATTGTCTGCTTCCCAGCTGGAGCGCCCTAGCACACTCTTTACATCATGATCAAATACGTCTAAATGTTCACGTGAATGGTTATAGAAATACAAAAACGAACAACTTACGAACATAATACTTGTTTAGGTCTTGTATTTGGAGTTTTGCATCCAAACAAAAACTTATAGAAGCAATTGGTCCCAAATTGAAATCACGAATCCAATATAAAATTTCTATACGTTTATTAAAAAAATATATTTCTCCGCGTGCGTCTCCGGTTATCACCAATCTGAAATATCAATTATTTTTATTAGAGGAGGAAGATTCAAGTATACTATTAATCAAAATTTTGTGAATAAATTCATATGAAACATAATGAGGGGTTACCGCACAGATTATTATAGTTAAATATTGATTTGCATTAAAAGTAACTCAGTTTGTCAATCAGTTTAGTAACTCCACTTCCACTCCTTTAAGGTCAAAATAACTTTTTTTATTTCAAATTAACAAATTTCACGTAATTTATACCTAAATCGCGGATTTATATTTTTTACTAAAAGAAAACATTGTTTATGGTGTCAATTTATACATCATTAGAAATATTAAACTAATATGTATTTTTAATCATAATTTCTATTTTTTTCGATACATTTTTGAGGACGGTGCTCCAGCTTCTGTATTCTTAGTTAAAGAAGGCTCTCGCCCATCCGCTGAAGAAGCGTGTGACCTCTGCTAGGACTTCATCGTCGTTTTTGAAGAACGAATTGTTCGTTTAGCTTGAAGAAGAGTAACATTCAATTTCTATCTGAGTTCATTGTTGTCCAGGTTGCATTAAATCGCTGAGGAGCCCCCCTTCCGATCCCAACACTCGCCATAACTTTTCCTTGCGACTACTGTTGTTTGAAGTTCTTTCGTGGCGGTGAATCATAGTGACCCTACTGACGGAAATGTGTTATGAAACACAAACATTCAAGATTTGACAGAAATAATAAGTCCGGCGGCAAATGTTCAGTAAATTATTGGGCTTGGATGATTATCAATGGGCCTGGCGTTTGTTGGAGAATTGTACAAGATTCAACTCTGAGGTTGACCTTAATATTCTAGACAACATTAGGTTGCCATTAAACTTATGATGGAAACGATTTTAATTAGCAACATGGTAATCGCCCTGTTCATTCCGCGCGCATAATTCAGCAATGGTTTCGACAAAACAATATTGAGAAGTTACCGTGGCCGGCACATAGTCCTTGTATAAATCCCACTGAAAATTTAAGTGGGAAAAACGTTACAAAAGGAATTTTCGTCCCAGAAATCAAGAAAATCTATGGGAAGCCAATGAAACAGTATTATTGTGGACTTGTAATATAATAGGTCGTGGGAAGTTATCTTGATCCATTTAGTACAGGAGACGGATCTATCTGTCAAATCATTGCAAGGAACTTTACTGAAAACAGACCGGAAAGCAATCAAACTCGCTATTCTAGAATGAACCCATACGATTTGTGTTAATAAAAAATACCTTATATATTGAATTTCCGATACCCTTGGAATCATAAATAACGTACTTACTTAGTACTTACCCTTCAGTCGAAGTACAATATTCCAACGAAACTGGCGAAACTTTTATGGAATCTATGAATAGTTTGTCGTTATTGATTTCACCTTCTGCAAACGGTTTCGCATACAAAGTATTCCCGAAAACCATAATGCACCCTTTGCTACTAGAAGCATAACATTCATGACATTTATTCGCGTACGTTCCACCAGTTATATGTCCAATTTTATTTTTGTGCATTATTTGGGGTATACACGGTGATACAAATTTATTTTCTTCGGCATTCTAAAAAAATACAATCAATACTTGCTTAAAATTTGTTCATCCGGATGGATTTGATTGGAATTCAATTTTATTATAATAATTATTACCCAAACAAGGAGAACAATTTGTTTTGTGAATATGATCATAATATGTTCTTCAATATCAGGATTATAACAGATTTGAACTGGAGTCCCGTTAGAACAAGGTATTCTATAATGATCTGAAATATGAATGAACAATCATTATCAAATTAAATGCTAGGTTGTGAAATCAATTTCGTATTCAGTTTGTTACAGTCAATATTTCTTTTCTCGCCAACAACAAAGACTTATTAGTGACTAAAATTATCATAATATGGTATCGTCCAATTTAGAAAGGTCATAGCTATATATTTATGAATCTTATTTCATCGAACAAACTCCGCCTGGTGTGTTTCGGTGTGGTGGATTGAGTAGCCCACTGGACACAACTGCCGGTCCCAAGCCCGGGTAAAGGAGGAGGGTCAAGTCGATAGGCCAGCCCTCTATCACTTGGAAAAAACTTCTTTTGGCTAAAAATCCGAAAACTAGGCCTCGGAATATGGATGATCAAAATGGAAAACGACAATGGCAACGAAAACGGACTATGATTTGTGGAACATGGAATATACAGGGAATTAGAACGAAGGTAGATGACATTTTACAAGAAATTAAAAAACATAAACTGGACTTTATTGCTCTCTCTGAAACAAAGAAAAAAGGACAAGGTACACAAACACTCGGGGAATATATCCACATATACAGCGGCGTTAACAAAGAAGAACATGCAAAAAGGGGTATACCGCTCCTTATACATGAGAAGTATAAGAAGAACGTCTCCAGCTGGGAAGCAATAAGCGATAGAACAATAAAAGTTAATGTCAATTTAAAAGGCTGCAAAATAACAATAATTGCTACTTATGGACCTAATGAAGACGCACGGGTAGATGAAAAAGAAAAGTATTATGAAACGCTAAATGAGCTAATATCTCAGACAGGTAACGATCGAGAAATCATAATACTGGGAGACCTAAATGCTAGAACTGGCAAAGAAACGAAGCATGAGATAATAGGGCCCTACGGTGAAAATACCAGGAATGATAATGGCTCCAGGTTGATAGATGTCTGTCAACATAACTTACTAAGAATAATGAATGGGTATTTTAAACATAAGGAAATACACACATATACATGGACGCAAATAACTAGAAATCTAAGATCAATAATCGACTATCTTATAATGAAACAAAAAACGAAGATAAAAGTGCACAATGTCAGAGTATATCGATCCGCAGAATGTGGAAGTGACCATCATCTGATAAAAGCTAAGTTAATAATGCCAATAATCAAAGACAACAAACAAAAGAATCAACTGCAAAACAGTAAAGATTTAACAGATATAGATATACCAAACTATAATATAGAAAGCCTTATGAACGAGAGCACAAAATTATTATACCAAAAAAGACTGGACCAAAACCTCCCACAGGAGTACGAACAAGAACCAACAGACAATCTTACCAAAGTAGTAATTGACAGCATACACAAAGCAGCCAAAGAAGCCTTAGGATATAAAGAAATGAGAAAGAGAACACGAAATTATTGGTGGACTGAACAACTGCAAAATTTAAAAGAACAAAAACAACGATTGTATCATACCTGGCTAAGCACTAAAAAAGCAGAACATAGGGAACAATATAGTGAAGCTGTATCAAAATTTAAAACCGCTGCGATAGAGGCCAAAAACCTCAGCTGGGAAAATAAATGCAAGGAATTGGATACCTATTTAGGAGGACGCCAATCCAGGGAATCGTGGAGATTTATAGATAATGTTAGATCTGGCAGAAAAGAAAATATCCCAATAGGCACCATATCACCAAATAAATGGCAAGACTATTACCGCTCATTACTCAGAGAACAGAGATCTGAATATAGTAACATGCCGGCTGAAGACATACGGATTACAGGTGAACCAATAAAAATCAACGTAGAAAAAACAAAGAAAGCTATAACACTACTTAAAAATGGGCGCGCTCCTGGTCCAGAGGGAATACCTGCAGAATTAATAAAAGCAGGAACAAATAGGCTGTTTAATATCCTAACAGAAATTATCAATAGACATCTAAATGGAGAACCAATACCGCAAACGTGGAAAGAAGGATGGATCACGTCCATATACAAGAAAGGAAATAAGGAAAACTGCAATAATTATAGGGGCATTACAGTGACTAGTACGCTCAGTAGGTTATACGGAAAAATAATAAAGGAGATCATTTGTGAAGAATATCACCCATACGAATCCGAGGAACAAAACGGCTTCAGAGCAGGTCGATCGACGATAGATAGTATTTTCTGTCTATCACAAATAATCGAAAAGAGAACCGTAAGATCACAAGAAGTGCACCTACTATTGGTAGACTTGAAGAAAGCGTATGACACAGTACCTGTCTCAAAATTATGGGAGGTTCTGGAAAGAACGAGCATAAATACCACTCTAATAAAGGCTATAAAAGAACTATACAGAGACACAACAGCAAAAATAAAAATAGGTAACAAGGTGACAGACGGCTTCAAAACAACCAAAGGCTTGCGACAAGGGTGTTGTTTATCCCCAACTCTGTTCAACATATACATAGATGAAGCCCTAAGAGTTTGGAAGAAAAAATGTAAAGGAATGGGACTAACTATTGGGGAGAGCACCTTGTATACACTGCACTATGCCGATGACCAGGTAGTGGTAGCACAGGAAAAAGAAGATCTGGAGTACATGTCTAGAAAACTTATAGAAGAATACCAAAAATGGGGTCTACAGGTTAGCACGGAGAAGACACAATACATATGTATAGGATCAGAAGATTCACCTGGGGATTTAGATCTAGAGGGAAAAATAATTAAAAACTGTAAGGAATGCATATACCTAGGTGTAAAACTAACAACAACAGGACGAAACGAGGAAACAATTAGGGACAGAATAACCAAAGGAAGAAAAGTAGTAAGAGCCCTGAACTCAGTGCTGTGGCAAAAGAATATTAGACCAGAAACAAAAAAGAGAATATACAACGCCATTTTACAACCAATAATTACATATAGCTCCGAGGTTTGGCAACTTACAGAAAAGCAAAAAAATAACTTAAATGCAGTGGAAATGGATTTCTGGAGGAGAGCAGCAAAAATATCTAGAACGGAACATATAAGAAACGAGGAAATAAGAAGACAATTGAAAGTAGAAAGAACTTTAGTAGAAGATATAGAAAAGAAACAGTTGATTTGGTACGGACACGTTAAGAGAATGGGAAGAGAACGACTACCAAGAATAATATTAGAATGGACCCCCACAGAAAAAAGAAAGAGGGGAAGACCACCTAGAACATGGCTACAAGGAATCACTAGAGCAATGTCCGAAAGGAACCTAGCAGTCGACGACTGGCAAGATAGACAGGCCTGGAGATTAGGAACCCAAAGGCGTATAACGCTATAAAAGGGGATATATATATATATTTCATCGAACAAATCGAACAATATGCATACATATACATAATAAGCTCTAGAGTTTTATGTGCTTTCCACTAGATGCAGTAGCGCGCTTCTGTCAACGCCCAGCTCAGTAGTTATCAAAATACACGATAAAAAGCGTTGTGTGTTGAATACTTTGTTAATAGAGAGTCAGTAATCTCCATATTGGGAGAACTTCGAACCAAATATGGTGTTGATAATTCGACGTTCTCTTAGGGACTTTCATTTTCCTTCGACATCAATCTGACGTTTGACATCAATGATGACGTTTGCATATGAACCGTACAGATTCCAATTACTACAAGCTTTGCATGAATTTAACCAAATCCAGAGGATGGATATTCAGTACCAAGCATAGTGTTTTCATGCTTCTTACATCTTTTGGAAAATTATCTCTTCATCCGGCTCACTGAACTTAACGATTCCGCTTTATATTACCGGTCAGACCTTACTGTTTGTTTTTATTTTGTGGAGATTTGTAAAAGACATCAAGAAAAACTTTCATCAAAATTTTCAATCAGAAAAGACCTAAAATCAAGACGATTTAGAGACATAAATATGACCTTACGGCTTCTGTTTTTTGTTGGGATTTGTACGAGACACTTAAAAAAACTAATTTTTAATAAGAAGAAACCTAAAATCAAGACGATTTAGAAACAAACATATCAAAATGTCTAAGAAATTGAAGAAATTTACTAATAATTATTACTACATCAATTTTCAACACAGTGGACTTTGAATTATTAGAGTTGCACTATTCAAGCATCAGTTAAACCTACATTTTCACTTCTTAGTGGGATAATTTTAATCATAAATGACGAACAGATCATAGAAGTTAAAAAAATTGAACCGCCGAAATTTTCACGAATGAGGTAGTCTGATATCCCCTATTGATCTCATTTATTTAGAGCCGTCTACAGTTTTTCTTTATACCGGAAGATCAGTTATTTTAATTAGAGCATCCTATACGGGTAGAGTCATAGAAAATAGTCCATAACGAGTATTCATTAAACAGAAAATCTGATAGTTGATCTAGCGTTACTTACAACTTAAGAGAAATATTTCTCTTTTTAAAGCAGGTGCTGCAGCTTTTGTAGTTTTAGTTGAAGAAGGCTCCCACCAATCCTCTGAAGAAGCGTGTGGCCCGCTCGGATTTCATCGACGTTTTTGAAGAATTTGCCAAATAAGTGTTCGATTAGCTTGAGGAAGGGTAACATTCAATATCTGTCTGAGCTGATTGTCGTTCCAGGTTGCATCATATCGCTTAGGAGTACCCCCTTCCGATCCCAATAGTCGCCATAACCTTTCCTTGCGACTACGAAATTTGCCGGAAGTCCGGAAAATTTTCAGAAAATGTTTGAGCTTGGATGCGTATAAATGGGCCTGACGTTTGTTGGAGAAGTAATGCAAGGTTCACCTCAAGATTCTATGTTTTCATCGAACTTATGATGAAAACGATTTACTAACATGATAATTGTCCTGTCCAAACTGCGCGAATAATTCAACAATGGTTTCAATAAAAGAATATTGAAACTTCACCGTGGCCGGCAAATAGTAGGGGAGAAAATCTAATATCTGATCTAGCGTTACTTACAACTTAAGAGAAATATTTCTTCAGTGAAACCCCAAACCTAAACAAAGACTTAATATTTAATATTATATATTGCGCCTTCTAGTTACCTTCTGGAACGTCTTTGCCTAAAGTCCATAACCACAGATCTACTGAATACGTATCACATCCAACAGCTCCTACTGTTATAAGGTATTTACCGGTGGGGCTAATTCGAGCAAGGCTAAGGCTATAATGACCGTATATTGAATACATCGTGTACACTGGGGTTCTAAAATTGGAAATTTCTATTAAAATTATAGGCGTTTTATATACTTTGTTGCCCTCGGATAGGTGAAAACATTTTAATTTTTTAGATTCCAACTAAAGTATTTAGGAATTTTCATAAAATCTTTTTTTGTACAGTAAAATGCTTTTTATGTGGCAAATGCGACAAAAAGTTATGGAAATAAGTTTTGTTAGAATCTTTTACCAAAAATGGGGGTTGTTCCTCGACTTAAGACAACGAGAATCTCAATTACGTAAGTAAATTCTTAGTTGAACAAAACTTGATTATTTTTGTTCCTTGGAATATCTGGGATACATTAACAACATTCTCATGAAATATGTGAATTGCTCCCAGTTGTGGGTTTTATCTTCGTAAACAATCATTTTATGAATTTCAGTTAATTTAACTATTCTTCCGAATTGAGGTTGAACAATTGTAATTATAATATTGTATTTATAATACTGAGAACTTATAACTACAAAACGATTTGCCAACTAAAAATTTGACTATGTTATAGCGAACTTCGGTAAAAAGATGTTTTTATTTTATTTTATTCTAATTGCTGAAATAAACTTGAAAACGATAACATTTTTCAATGAAAATGAAGATATTTGTCAAAAGTTTCATCACAAGCTTAAACTTCCATTTGGATTTTACAAACTGTGAATATAAATTAGTGAATTAGCTTTAACGTAAACGTCAATTATAGTTTTAAGACATTACTTCACCTTTTTTCAGATTCCAACACTTGATCCATATCCCATATATGTAGGAAACCATTTTTAGATGCTGATGTCACTACCCATCTTCCAGTGACATCACAAGTTATGGATGTCACAATGTTTGACTACAAGGAGAAAATTTTTATATTCGATTTGGTTCCAATGATATGTTCATAAGTTCATAATTTGGATTTTGTTAACACAATAAGAATGCCATTTTTTGGTTTGTATGTCTTCCATAATTGAATTAAAAAGTTTAAAAAACAAAATGTCACAAAATTATGCGAGTTAAGAAGCAAAACAAATCAACGCCGCATTATTGTGGAAAGAGACTTGAAATTTCTAAGCCCAATTACCAATGTATTAATTTAGTGAAGCACTAACTATTCCTTCAACTTCGCCAATGTAAACGTAACTAGTCGAGACGTGCACTCGATCATGGTCGAGAAGAATGACTATAGTTCACTGTGCTTGAAACGGTTCCCAAGATCAGAGCCTGAAAGTTGCAAGTAAAACCCTAGTCCATCATAAAATGGCTACTTTGCCGGTGCGAAACGTTTGCGCATGAAAATGCCGGTTTTCCACGTTGTAAGACTTGCGAGAAAAATCGAAACGGTTTCCACGTAAAAAATGTTTAGAAATGTTCTTAAGGTCTCAGCTAAAAGCGGTAAAGCAGGGGCAGAGGTTTAGTCGTACAAAAAACCCTTGGAAGAGGCGATTGAAAAGTGTCGGAAAACCCCCCCGAAAAATCGATACTGTTCCCGCGCCCACCTTTTTTCCCAACATTCTTCAGCTCTTAACTCAGAACTGTGCATGATAGCAGAAGTTTTGGATGACAATAAACCCTCAGCAGAGATTATTTAGTTGGAAAATGTCAACAAATACACGATTATTTGTTAAGTTTGCAAGTTGAGGCTAATTTAATTTTATCTATGTCATTAACTTCAAATTCTACCCCAATTTAAAAAAAAATATCACGATACGGTTAAAACTTGCTGAGAAACTCGACTTATACATTCATTTATTATATATTCATCGATCATATATTATTTTTAATATTATTTTGTATTTTGCATCATTAAAATACTATGCCAAAAAATTTATTCTGCCATCCGAAACTTCTGCCACCACGCACAGTTCTTAGTTAAGGGCTGAGGAATGTTGGGAAAAAAGTTGGACGCGGGAACTTTATCGATTTTTCGGGGGGTTTTCCGACACTTTTCAATTGCTTCTGTCGAAGGTTTTTTTTACGATGAAACCTCTGTCACTGCTTTACCGCTGTTAGTTAAGACCTTAAGAACATTTCTAAACAATTTTTACGTGGAAACCATCTCGATTTTTCTCGCAAGTTTTTCAACGTGGAAAACCGGCTAGCATTTTCATGCGCAAACGTTTCGCACCGGCAGAGTATTCATTTAATGATGGACTAGGGTTTTACTTGCAATTTTCAGGCTCTGATCTTGGGAATCGTTTCGAGCCGTTTTTATGTAGCTAACTCTTGGACTAATCTAACTCCCATGAGAAAGGAAGGGACGTAGTAAGCATAACGCGTGTCTAAATTATACGTGTATGCAGATATCATGGATAATATCAATTTCTTCGCTTTTTGGGAAACCTATAAAAGATTGTGATTCTATAAAAGGAGTTGTTCAGACTTTCTTCTCCAGTTGATCATTAGCGTAAACTCCGGTCTGGTCGGTTACATAGACTATAATAACGTTGTTCTTTGCTACCAGATTGATTGCAGTCACATATTAGCTTTGACTCAATTTTATAAGATTCAAGAGCTTTGCTATATAAATATCTTTGAAAAACGATAGTTATGTTGTGCACAATGAGATACGCATGTAAGAACACTGTATGTTTCCGCCTGGTTTAATCTCATTGACATAGGTAGCTTGATTGCTGGGCCATATATTCCTGTCCCTACTTGTCCATTTTCCAGCCATCAGCGTAGAATATCAATGAGTCTCAAGGAAATGCAATCTCTGGAATCGTTCATTAATCTCGACTTGTTATTATGTTTTTCTTTTTTATTTTTTGATGAAGTTTGAAAGACATGGATTTCGTGATTATATCTATTGACTCTTACATTCCTTTCGAATGCTTAGATGCCCGCTTAGTTCGCCGGGCTTCATGTTCTGTCCTCTCTAAGCCTTTATTGCTTTCTATAAGGGGACAAGACGTGAGATTGTTATAAATTTATTTCGATGGCTGTACTATATAAGGTTTCTGATAAACAGCCATTTTTATTGGGACATCCGGTACAGTTAAATAGATTCTTTGGAGATAATTAAAATTAATTGGCCATTTGATTGATTGACATCGGTTATTTATAAAAATATGTTTTTTCTTTTTTTTTGTTGCCTAGAAATTGTTTCTTCGTCTGATGTGTATTTATGATTATACCTATTTATCAAATATATATGAAACTTGACAAAGCAGTACTTAAAACGTTTCGAATTAATCACCCTAAAAGGTCTCTGAAACCCTTCAGCAAATTTTTTTTATCTTGTTACTGTTTTATTATCTGCAATTAGTGAACAAAAGTATTTTTTGTATACTTACATGACCTTCTAAATGTATCATCTTTTTATCACAATAATTGTATATAATTGGATAATGAGAGCAAGCATACATTATTATATGTTGTGTTTTTCTAGTTAAATTTACAATTCGAACTTTAGAATTGAGTCCAAAACACCATTCTAGATCCTAAAAAAAATTTGATGAAAAAAATTTTATAAACATATATATCTACCTTTATAAATGCGGAGACTCAGGACTTGGCCTTCGGCAACTACTTTTATGCTAGAAATTCACAAATTAGGAATAGCGCTACCATGACGAAGTATAACTACGTTAAAAGCCGAAAAAAAAAAGAGCCTGATGATGCAATCTCGTCCACATTGATATTAAACCAAGCTACGCCTTTGATAATCATAATTACAAAGGATATTCAGGATGTTTCAAGAATAAACCCCTGCAGAGGAGGAACTCCTATATCAGGACCAATTCTAATGAACTTTCCTCTTCATAAAAATTTTCTCATCCTACCCAAATATACCCAACCAATCTCTGTCTCTCAGGAATATGGCTATGCGCCCCTTGTATCATCACGTCACTGATTTATTAGTAATTGGCTATCTAAAAAAGTAACGAAGTTCGCATTAGCTGCTTATTGAAAAAAGCACGACAATTACAAACATTTATAAAGTAAAAACAACTCAAGGCTTATATATGCCACAAATATGAAGCAGCTTCTCAAAAACTTGGAGCCTCCTTTAAGACCAAAAAGCTATAAGACTCGATATAGAAGAGAACAATTATAGGCGATCCAGAGTAGACCATAAACTTGGACAGCTAGAAACGTCGCCAAACTGACTGTGTTTTACCAATACTAACCCTGCTGTCCAACATAATATCACCTAGAGCAGTATTTGCAATATCTACTCGACAGGTAGACGTGGCTCATGAAGACCGATCTCGCATATAGACGCCCAGAACTTACATTTTTTGGGACTCCTTAAACAGGCACCTCCACACGATAGACACACCTCGAACTACTCGAGTGTATAGATTTATCCTTTTGTGCTTGATTACATAAAAAAAGAAGCAGAGATGTTGCAGTCTTAACTGTGGCTTAAGTTTGTAGAAATGTTGATGATATTGTGGTGTTTGGTTTGGTTTTATAATTTTTATTCTTCTTCTTCTTCTATAAGTGTTGCATCTGGTAAGCGTTGTAAATAACGAGACCGCTTAGAAATCGTGGCTTATATTTTATCAAGCTTTTCGAATTGATTGGAAGAGCGACAACGAATTTCTTGTTGATCTGAGAAGTGACTTCAAGAAATGACTACCCCTCAATGGTTTCCGAGATACACTGGAGTGGAGAGAAGAAAGAGACTTGCAAAAGTAGAACCTGAACACTTTCGAGGAATCATCTACTCTATCTTTAACAGCTAGAGTTAACGCATAACCTGAATTTTGGGTCCCAATAGATCCTTAGGCTTGCAATTTATACAAAGCTCTTTATATTACTTATAGCTGCATCCCTGAAAATGTGAACAACACAATTTGTATTCTTTTACACCCTGCTCAGCCCATATCTCATAAACTAACAATGATATAGATTTATATTTCTCAACATTCTACCATTCCTCTAATTTACCCTGTATACGTATAAATGTGTATATTATTTTTTAGAATGGTTGAAAATAATATTCTTTGAAAAAATATTTTAAATTTATATAATTACGAATGGTTTTGTTTTGGCCATAACTCTTGGATCTTTGAAAACTTCTGGTCCCAATTTACTACCGACACTATTTAATAACTCCCTTGTAGATTCGCTAATGTTGTCGACGGATGATGGTAAGGATGTATCGGAACCGATGGATTCTCGTATATAGACATGATCTTCCTCGTACGAAACCTCATCTAATTGAAATCTTTTTGCTATGTAAAGCAAATTTTCGGTATCTTCTTTATTTGTAATACTTTCGTCAGACATTTCTCTCAATATAATTGAAATATATGAACCTATATTTTGATATTAAAATGACATTTAGATTATTTTTGATCAACAACTTGATTTTCATGTTATATGCCACGATATGTAAATAAATTTTTGAGGTATCAAGATTAGTGGTATTTGGATGTAAGGACTCAATAATGTTTTCTATATCTGGTTTGTACTTTTATTATATAAAACATAGATTAAACGCTCCCTAAATATTTGTTCCACAATTTATCTAGTGAACAAAAGAAATCTACAGATGTCTCCAGCACTTGTAATGAAAACATTTTATTCTAAAGACAAAGCCATAAAATGTCAATTCTATGGTTAAACCAGTTTCTGTTTATTTCTAGTGTTTTGTGTTCTCTCTTTCACTTTTAATTTACAGGGTTGCCTATCTATATATTCCCCAACAATAATCTACAAACATTCCTAGACTCCATTTTCCTGAAATCGTTTCTCTTTTTAATTAACTATTTTTTCGATTTATGGTTTCTTAAAAAGTTTAAAAAACATTTCCTGGTAAGTTTTTCCTGATCGTTTAATATTTCTTTAAAGCTCTTTTCTTTTACCAGTTGCCGTATTTGTAAACCTACAAATGCTCTTGGGCAAAGCTTCTACTAAATTTTTCATCAAGTCTAACTTTATATGCAACGTTGGTGAAAGAATGTTCACTAAAAGACCTTTTTAACATTTTTATGGTCTGGAGTGTGTGATTTGTACTTGGGTCACACTTTCTTCGTAAAATGACTTTATCTGTCTCTACTTACTGTCCCGTGACCATAGAATTGAAATTCTGTTTATCTCTTGTGTTTTGTGTTCTTTCCTTCACTTTCAATTGACAGGGCTGCCAATCTACATATTCTTCCATATTTTTTAAAACGCTTCTTTTCTTAATTAAAAATTTTTTCGATTTATGGTTTCTTAAAAAGTTTGCAAAACATTTCCTGGTAAGTTTTTCCTGGTTATTCACTATTTCTTTAAAACTCATTTTCTTTATCAGTTGCCGTAATTGGAGACCATAGAGGGTACTGGCATTGAAAATGCGCCATATTGTTTTTACTGAATGACAACTGATTTTGCATTTCTTCTTGGAGTATGTTCTGTGGCTTACACTAACTGTATAAAACCAGTTTGTGCTGAGTTCGTACAACATGCGACTACTGATTCTGTATAAGCAAAGAATTTCAACAAATCTTTATTATTTCATTTTTGTAAGAAATTATAAATCCTTTTTCCATTTTCATACAAAACACAAGAGGTACCTGGGAATCTTGTCACTCTATTGTGAATAAAAAATGTTTTAATTTTCACAAAACATTGGAAATAGTTGACTGGGTCTAAAAATTCAAAAATATATAATTGATGAATAATAAAGAAAATCACAACTACCTACAGAGGGCAAAATAGACTTTTCTTTAAATTTGATCATTTTAAAGTGTTAAACTTGATAATATCTCTAAATGTTCCATTCTCTTCAAAACTAACCCCTTTGCTACGACTAGTTTTTGATAATTTAGATACTTTTTCTAATATGCGTTTTTTAATTGTGTTACTAGTCATATTTTTATTGTACTTTCTCCAACCATACTCAGTAGAAATCCTAAATTCGGAATCCAATAGAAACTTACTCAAAATATTTGACGAATATGATACTTTTGAATGGTGTTTCCGGTTGAGGACTCAAAATAAAATTGTCCAATAGTCTTTTTAAAATTCCAACGTTTCGATCTTCTCATTGGTCTTTATCACTGTTTTTTAAATTATTAGACGACAAATAAAAGATCGAAACGTAGGCATTTTAAAAAAAACTCTTCATCAGTTTTATTTTGAGTCCTCAACCCGTAACACCATTCGAAAGTAAATACTAGAAAGGACAATAATATCAAACAATGATAAATAGGGTATAAAAATGAAATTCAACAGTATATACGTTTATTAATACCTACAATATATACATATGTCAAACCAACAACAAATTGACAATATCAGTAATTTAAATTACTATCCGAGAGCTCAACATATGCATTTAGTTATTATTTTGAAAATATTATTTTATTATATATGCAAACTTCTCGGTTTTTATTCGAATACTTTATTTCCAATTTAACTTGGAAAAGGACTACTAGATCTAGAACCGACGGTGAAATCTTTGTATTGAGAGAAAACACAGATCTGAAATGAAAAACCAATAATTATTAACCATTATTATACACAATTTTTAATAAATATGTTAAATAAGTTAGTGATATTCATACTAAACACATTATTTGTTGCTGCTATTACACCAACAATCACAATTACACTGTTTGACGCGCGTTTCGATATCCAAGTTATCATCTTCAGAGAGTTTACCTTCAGTCTTTAATGATAATAATGTGAGTGTTGGTATAGTAATAGTTTAAGCCGTGTGTTGTGTATTTGATCCTACAATTACACAATAATCAAAATTACCTTATCTTTCAGTTGCTGGCATAGCTGCAATCCGACTGTAAATAATACTAATACCTCATTCAACCAAGGTACCGAACACTCTGCTGGTGTAGGATCTGGTGTCATAACTCCTTGATTATTCATCAAATGGTACATAACAAATACCAATTTATGACTCTGTATATAGAAACTTATTGCTAGGTCTTCAGCTAAAGGAGGCGAAAGAGATTTCTGAAATAAAAAGTCAAATTTTTAAAAATCATGATAAAAAACTAAGATAGGAATTCAACCTTTCATAGGTTTCCCAAACAGCCATCATGGACATAAAAAGAATGGAAAAATGAGAAGAAATTAGAAACATTGAATAATACTACGGTCGAAAAGATTTCTGTCGACCAATTAGTCTAAAAAGAACCTGGTATGTTCACTGAACACTGTCTGGAGAACTACCATCTAAAGAACAGAAAAGAGAAATTTAGACAGCTCTTGTCGTTTCTGTAAGGAACCAAAGGAAACCGCCGAACACCTCCTTTGTGAGTGCAAGATAATCCATAGACAAAGACTACTGTAAGATCTAAGCCGCATAGCCCGCAGACAGGTAGCGTACTTTACTAAGTCGTTGCTACCTGACTAGTGAATAGAAAGGAGTACACAATAGATCAATAGGTCAAAGTGTTAGCAAGGTAAATTGACGACCTTATACTCATCTTATCTAAGATAGAGGTGTAATGTATCTTCGGACTAACCAATGATGGTTGACCATTTTCGTTGTATTGAAACATCAAAAATACTTTGAAATAAACTATTTGTTAGATAATAAAATGAGTAGTTAAACGTGGTTTCAATAATCCTACGACTATACTCGAAGGAACGCCAGAATATTAAGACATTTATCTGTTTACAAACCGCTCTAAAATACTGAAAACCCTATTGTATGAAAGTTTAAAATTATCTATAAGTATGGTCGTTCGAGTCACATCAATACAAATAAAGTACGTAATTTAATACCTTAATGGAACTCAAGTGTCCAAGGGACACCCTGAATAAATCATCTATGATGTGGGTCCCCATTAAGATCGTGTACCATAAATCTTGATGAATACAATATACCTTGAATTAAAGTAGCTCAATTTTTGATTCTTCGCAGTTACATTAGACAGCATATAAGACAGAAATTTGGTTATCTGAGAGTGAGTTAAATTACACACAAGAGATTGTATCACTGTTTGGGTTATATTTGTGCAATGTTTTTAAATTTAATAATACAAGATGTAGTAGCTTATAGCAATAGTTTGATGTAATTAATGACATGTTTAATAAAAAATCAATGTGGGAGGATTTATCAGGTTTTCAAGTTGGACGTTGAAAAAAGTTGCGGGAACAATAATAGTAAATTGAACACCCCAAATCAAAAAAGGTGAATCTAAAAAGGTAGGGGGAGAGAAAATGAGGATAATAAGTTAAATTGATCAAAACTGAGAAAACTGATAAGCAACAGGAAGAGACTTTTGCAAATAAGCCCATAATATTTTCTATATATCTTCACATTTGTACATCAGAATTCCAAAAAAAAAGATATTGAAATATAGTTGTTTTCTTACTTCAATATTTTCTGGTTTTTTGTCAAAATCTGTTCATCATACTTACCATATTGCGACTTTTAAGTAAATCATAAATTGTTTTCTTCCTAGGTACTATTAAACTAGTTCTGCCCCTCTGTAAGCTACCCAAAATATTTCCTAATACGTGAAGGACCTCATCAGATGACCTGGAAACAATTTTGTTAACTATAACTTATGATCACATCAAATCTATCGAAAACAATCGATGAAACCAACAGAGATGAAATAATTAAATAGTACTGTAGTAAAAAAAATATTTTGGCCCAAAAGGGCGTAGACTAATACAAAAATTATTGATAGTAAATCCTCAGGAATGTGGACCTCATCAGAAGACTTGGAAACAATTTGGTTAACTATAACATATGACGACATCAAATACATCGAAAACAATCGATGAAACTATCAGAGATGAAGAATAGTACTGATGTATAAACAGAATTTGGCTTAAAGGAGATTGATTAATAGAAAAATTATTGATAGTTAATCCTCAGGAAGGTAATAAAAATCACACACAATTAAATTTATTGTAAAAATAACCTGTGGAAATTTTATATTTATATCAAGGTGAGTTCGCAGTAAATATTGAAAAAGTAAAAACCAATTGAAAACAAGAAACGTGGAAGAGTTTTGATAATAAGCTGAAAACTGTCTAAATAATGATTACTGATTCAAAATTTATTATGATATAAAATAACAAATAAATATAATTAGCAATTAGAATAAAATTAAAACTAATGATCGCCAAAAACCTTATCGCTCCAAGATAGGAACAAGTAAAAATCCACACACACTACTAAGATAACAATTAATAGAAATAGAATCGATAGTGGTAACAAGACTATCCATAGTTTTAGCTGTAACTGAAGACATAAAATAAAATTAGGAGATTTAAAAATAGAGAAAAAATCACGAACTTTAAATACCTTGGCATGACCAGATAGGATACTGAGGCAAACGAAGAAACTGAAGCAGCTGGATAATTATTCGCAATTAAGACAGTTTCTATTTAAAAAGGAAATACCAAAACAAAGAACAGAAATATGTAAAAAAGTAGTCACATCTATATTAATAAACGAATTAGAGGAATGGACACTCACAGAAACAAAAAAAGCAAAATATAAAGTAAAGAAATGAGATAAATGGAGATACGATAAAACAAATTACAACATTATGAGAGAAAATTTGAATATAAACTCAATTCAAAACAAAATAGAAGAACAATTGAGTTGATTTAGCCATGTTATGAAAATTGGAGAAGAACGATTAATATATATATTATTATATATGTGAACCACGAACTTACAAAAAAAAAAAAGAAAGGAAGACGGATGATGAATGGGACAGAAGAAATTAAGATGGCAGGGGAAAATCGAGGAACAAAATGGGGGGAAATGAAACAAAACACACATAATAGGAAAGAATATAAACTGGTGTGGAAAAGAGAGCCCATGTAATGACAACTCCAGCATGTCTTACACTTGAAAAGATAGAAAGGCTTCAGGATTAAGTAAGTACGAAAAGTGGTAACCAGACTAGTAGTAGTTTTAGCTGTGATGATATGTTATAATGTTGAAACTAGATATAAAGAAACAAAAAAAAAACAAAATACATAAACAATTGAGATGGTTTAGCCATGTTATGAAAATTGGAGAAGAACGATTCATATAGAAGATACATGAACCACGAAAAAGGAAGTGAGACGAATGATGAATGGGACAGAAGGAATTAAGATGGCAGGGGAAAATCGAGGAACTCCAGTATGCTTTACACTTAAAACTATAGAAAGGCTCCAGGATTACGTAAGTAAGAAGAATAGTAACGAGACTAGTAGTAGTTTTAGCTGTAACTGTAATGATTTATTATATTGCTGAAGCTACATATAAAGAAACAAAAAAAAACAATTGATATAAACAATAAACCTAAGCTAACATTTGGAACGAAATAATGATTACATTCCAATAGTTCATAAGTCTTGATGATTATTATGATAAAAACGATCAGACAGAACATAAAATATTCAAATGGAATAAGATTGCAAATTTCTATATCAATATAACACATTTCATTAATGTGTGTTCCTTGCAACTTTTGAATTTTCGTTTTATTATACCCTGTCCTCAATTATGTAACAGAAGCATTTGTATATTTTGTCAATGAAAATTTCCCAATGACTTTATATTTTTCTCTTATAATTCATAAAATGTGACATTAAAATACAAATATAATCTATTTACAGTTTACACAACGAATTTTATTACCTATTGTTTTTTCCTACCTTATTTTAGTAGCTTCCAGATATATTTACTCAATTGCAACATAATAACATACAAAAATTTTTTTATATCATGCTTTTAAATTATTATTTATAAGTTATTTTGAAAATACCGGCTTTACCAGTACTAGTACTATACTAGAATTAATTTGTTTTTATTACATTCATAATTCATATTTGTTTCATCCCTCAGAGGCAATTCTGTAAAATTGAATTTTTTTTCTAGCAGAAGTAATTAAAAATCATGTTACATATCAAATTTCATTTTATATAAATATTTAAAACTAAAATGTTTTACATATTTGGAAACAATATTTCAATATTATGAATATAGTATTTTAGCCAATCGATCATTTTCTGCTGTCATAAATGTACAGATAACATTGAAATAAAATTGATAAAAATTTAATAGCAGAATTGGATATCAGAAGTTCAATTCTGATTATATAATAAACTGCAAAAAATAACAACACAGAGTTAATACTTTCCAGTTTCAAATACATTCCCCAACATAACTAATGCAATAAAAATGTTCAATCTTGTTAAATAAGACAATTAATTTGAGTGAAAAATAAATATTTGGAATTAAAACTTCTTAAATAGATAATTAAAAAATCTTGAAGATATAGCTGATATAAATTATAACATGAATTTAATACACACATTTAAAACACACCTCTAAAATAGAATAATTTTTCACCTATATAATGTCTCATTATGAACCTTCAAACTCAAAATTATTCATCTAAATCTAACAATAACTCTATTGATAAAAAAGAAAGGTTTTTAAAATCTTGTGGGATCAATATTTTCTTAATAAATAATAAAAGAAATAGAAAGACAAATATTCATCACTTAATGTACAGTTGGATCTTTCATGTAAACGCTTTCTATAAGAGATATTTCAGGAAATTTCAATTTCAATGTGCCTCTCTATCTCCTACTCTCTGGAATATTAAAACAAAATTTGCTTTGTCTTTAGATCTTGAAAGCTAACGTATGATCCATGACCATAAAATTTTTTTTCTCTAGGATGTAATCAAGTTTCACATAAGTTTCCTGACAGTCTTTATCGCTTCTGCAGGAGGTTTTCTGAACGGCTACATTTCTGCCACTGCTTTAGCGCTCTTACTTGAGCTCTATAAAAACCTATAAAAAAACTTTCACACGTGTACCCCATCGGTTTTTTAGGCACATTTGTTCCACGTGGAAACTCGGCTGGCATTTTCATAAGCTTCCTGTCCGAACAGGCAGAACAGCTATTTGGTAACGTCACAACTATTTTCAAGGGGTTTACGAACTCAAACATCGTGTACTTTATTGGTACAGTTTAATGTAGCCAGCTCCCCGACTAATTACATAATCACACTCACATTTTGATAACCAAATTATTGTTTTCAGAGACTGAAGGTAAACTAAAACCCATTAACTTGACCTACCTATTATATACTAAATTTTCCCACCAATGAACCTCCTTCTGCAGAAAATAATTCCCAGTGGTTACTTCTTGGGCGGGAAACTTCACATTTATTCCTTGAATACTAAACTAAAGAGTGGACTATAAAGAATAGTCCTTTGTTTCTATTTAAACCCACAGCCTACTCTATAATTTAGTAGTTAAGGAATTAATATGAAATTTCCCACCCAAGAAGTTGTAGAAGAAGGCTCATTAGTGTAGAGTGTTTGTGTTTGTGTAGTAGTAGTGTAAACAGTGTGTTCAATATATACACTGTACATAATCATTCCCTGTATACTTTGAAATTTGATAAACATTTTAAAACAAAGTATACAAATCTTGTGTTTTTTTAGAACACCCAATATAATGAGATTTCATATTAATCAATTTTTCTCTATATTTCTCTATATTAATGAAATATTTGAAAGCAGATTTTATTGATAAATTTATTAAGAAGACTTAAATCCCAACAAATTATAGATATCATTGTCCAATGAAAACCTTATCAAAGATTAAAACTAATGCTGGCAAATTTGATTAAAAACAAATATAAAACATAAAATCAACAAAATACCGCCAAAAAATATTATTAAAGTGAAATAGGATGCTACCAAACCCTTTCAAATCATTATTACCAAATAAAAATTAATTGCTAGTATATAAATTTAATATTCAATTTGTTGTTAAAGCAACCAAAATTCATGAAAAAAAAAATGATAAAATTAAATTTCTTATTACTAACTTGAATTTGTAATGTTTGCCAACATCGTCAATGTGGTATATGGCTTGCTGCAAATGATTTGCTGCATCTTGTACCTGCTGTAATTTCCAAGGATACTCACTTTGAATTGTCGTACGTACATTTGTGACTGTCGTCTGTCTCACAACTTTAAAATTGATATCCTATAACAAAAAATGTTACATTCATCTGCAAAGTCGATGTGTATATCAGTTAGTGAATGTGTCTCTTCATGTAAATACCTACTGCATGTGTAATACTATCTCCTGTTAATGTGACAACACATTTCAACTGATCAGCTGGTACTGATAAAACGAATTTATCTTGTTTTGCAGAATTATCATGTCCATATAAAGCAACTGGAAACCTTCTAGCGCACTCCTATAATGTCGAACATTAATTAAACCTACTAATATGTACAAACTTTAAATAGATCACTTACCACTAGTATCTGATGGATCTGGTCGAGACCTTTATGAACTTCTTGATTTAATACCCATTCGAATTCTTTTTGCTGAAATATAATTAATCAATAAAATTTGACCTAGTTGTTTAAATTGATTTATTACCAAATTTGTAGCTTCCTCTTTTTCGCACTCCGTCATATTTTATTTTTCAAATAATAGAATAGTATTATTTGCTAAACAACGTTTAGATCCATTTACTGCTTAAAATTCGGTTTTTAGGAACATTTTCTGTCTCTGCAAATACAATTATTTTGACATTTCAAAATTAGAAAACTGTCACTGTCATTAAATAACAATTTACTTAATTACAAATATGTCATTTTTATCTTAATTTTTTTTATAACAATGATTTGCAATTTCCAGTTGTTAAGCGTCGTTGAAACGAAAAGAAAAAAAAGAAACGGTCATTTTTACACCGACAAAATGCTTATGGGAGCTGGGGGCTCGGGAGTTTCGGCAACATTTCGTAAATGTGTGTGTTCGCTAGTATTTGCCTACTAGCTTTAAAACCTTGTGGGTAGATGGCAGTGCAAAAGTAAAATACAATAAACGTCAAGTATATAAACAAAAAAGAGGTGTGACAAGTTTTTGAAATTGAATAATATTTTTTAAATCGGGCAATAATTTTTATTACATAAGGAATTACACAATGTCACAAGATATCATTCTAACTGGTGAGTTTAGGTTCAAATATGTTTTGTTAAAAGTACGTTAATGTCTGGAAATAATACATAGATAATACCATTTTAATTAAAATGAATTAAAGTATTAATTTTGATATACTTTACATTTCATCAGGAAATTTGGATATGCTCCACAGTTTATATGACTTCAAAGCTACGTATGCCAAAACATTGAGTTTCAGAAGTAATGAGTACTTTTTGCTTCAACAAACTAACACTAAACACAAAAATTGGTGGGAAGTCATTAATGAAAGAGGTGATACGGGCTATATACCCTCTAATTATGTGGAAACAGTAACTGTAAACCCTTCGTTTTTCTTACAATTCATAGACAACTGTTTGGTAAACTTGAAAACACCTTCAGAATGCTCAATTCGTGATAAAAGTGATATAATAAAGAGGCTAAAAGAGTTGAGGAAACAAATAGAGCAGCTACCAGAGGTTTCCATAAACTCCGTTGGAGTCGATAGTGATGAAAATCCTCCCTTATTATTTAAAAACTCGGATGGAAAGATAGAACCTATAAATTCTTCCACCAGCTGTTATTCTGAACGAAGAAATAGAAGGTTAGTCTTATAACTGCTCAATGACTATTATTTCATACTCAATTAATTCTAGTCTAAATGAAGATCCAATAAAACCCATTAGTAAATCTAGCATTAGGAAATCTATTGAGAATATTCATGATGAAATTAGATCTGATATATTCAAAGAATCTAAAAAGTCTGAATCAACTGTTTCTAGCTCTTTAAGTAGTAATATTTCCCCTCCAATTACTCATCAGTCCGTTTATGATCTAGTGGAAAGTGTTAGAATTAACACTCAACTTTCACATGAGATGTCCAGAATTGCCATGGTTACTGTAGTTCAAGGGCAAGTACAATATATTGAATTATTTTTTGTTACTATTGTGAGTTAACTTTTTCATATTAATTTTTTTATTGATTAGATTACATGAGTTACTTCCTGCTTCCGTATTTCCATATCTGAGTACAATTTTATCTCATTCACAAGCTTCCTTAGTGGATGATGTTCAAATAGACCAAACTCATGATGCTAGTCGCTTGAAAATCATTTTCAACGAATTAACTTCCTGCAAGGAAGATGCTCAACAAAGAAGTTGGATGTTACATGAGGATGAAGATGTTATTAAGGAGTATATCATTGAGATGATTTCAATTCTGGTAATATCTATAAACATTTAAGATCTACTTCATTTATAAGGATTAAGTATAAGCTATTGATACTTTTATAGAGAAACTTCAAATTTTTTAACATCTTTTGCAGTCCAATGCAGATGCAAGCATATCTAGACATGTAATATCTTCTGACCAATATCATGTTATTACCACTCTAATTCAGTATTATCAAATGGAAACAAGATGGTCTATTAGGCAATTATTATTACAAGCATTTGGAGTTTTATGTAGTTTAGATAAAACTGTTATTACTATTATGTTAAATTCTGTATTACCCAGTGAACTCGCTAGGTAAGTAACAAAAATTGAAAATAAACGTTCAAATATTTAATTATCTGGTCCAAACTGATGATGAAAACGTAACTGATGCATAAGGAGAATTGAAAGACTTAGTTATATTGTCAGAGGTTTCAATTCCAAATTCCCTTGTTTCTCTATGCTGGGCTTTTGAAATGTTGATATGTTTTACTTTACTCCTTTTCTTTTAACAGATGGGAGAATATGGGGATGTTTGATTAAAAGAATTTTTGGTTTATAATGGTACTATTGAAAATTTCTCAAATTAAAAAATAAAAAGATTGTGATACATTTTTCTTCAATATGTAAAGTGT
Organism: Diorhabda carinulata; assembly: GCF_026250575.1. Taxonomy (NCBI): domain Eukaryota; kingdom Metazoa; phylum Arthropoda; class Insecta; order Coleoptera; family Chrysomelidae; genus Diorhabda; species Diorhabda carinulata. The sequence goes on from NC_079472.1 coordinate 20,176,218, forward strand.
CTCAATCATCTTACCCTGGGATAGTTTATGACAATGCTAGGGAAGTATTGGAGCACAATTAAAACAACAGAAATTACTGAAAAGTTTATATTTCCACATTATTATTATATATACTGAAACTTCATGATTTTGAGCTATTTATTTCTGTTTCTTTAGTTACTTTATTCTTTTTTGTTTTTGTTTGTCTTTCCAACTTTTCTGAAATTAAGGTTAGGTTGTTATTTTGGAGAAAAATCAGCTTCTTGCAGCCTTTCTTGCAAAATAATGATGTCCCAAGTATCCACATCCTTGAACTTCAATTTATCGTGTATTCTTTTTATATTAAATCAATGTAGCTATTTTTGAGCTTTTGATGTTTTTCTTCTCATTATAATATATTAACACATTTACAATATTTTTTAATCTGATTTGATTGTGTCTCTTTAAGGGGGTATGTTTTTATTCTGTTGCCAAGTCACCTTGTTTCACACCTCATTTGACTTTTTTTCCTTCTCAAATTCTTATATTTTTTCTGTTATTAGATCATTAAAAATATTTTCTAGGGATATCATGTCAAATCCAAGAAACATTCCAAAACTAAATTATTCGTCTTTACTATTAACAATGGTATTTTCAATGGGAGAACCAATGCCTGTGACTCATAATGGTAATCATCAAATTTTGATGAAATAAAAAAGAATATTTTTAAAAACAGTTTAATATTTTTTAGATTTTTTGGGAAAAAGATTCCTTTCATTCATTCTTGATAACATCGAATATCCTCCAGATACAGATTTAGAAGAGCAGATACCTGATTTATTTTTGAATCTAATAATCTCCTTTAACCTCCAATTTTCTGAAGAAAATGAGAATCCCGTGTTGGCAGCTTTAGAGGAAAGGGATGTAGCTAAAACATTTACAGAAAAAATATTGTTACTTATTAATAGAGAAGGTGATTGATCATATTTATATACTGTTTTGTTATTGCAAATTTAATTTAAATTGCAGAGGATCCTGTAAGAATATTTGACCACGAACCAGCACCGCCTCATTCGCTTCTGAAATTATTCAACGACTTATTCAGTCGTAGGTCCACATCTGATTTATTTTATACTAATGACATCAAAGTTCTTATTGACATAATAGTTAGAAATATTTCTGATTTATCTACAGGGGATATGGTAAATATACATTATCTATTTCATTTATTAATTCTGTTATTCCAAAAGTTTTCATTTTCTTTAAAAACTGGAAGAATTTTTTTTCTGGAAAGCAAGACCTTGGGATTGCTATTTATCATAAATAGTACAACGATTTTGTCTTATTTAATATTTATTGAATACATTTTGAATTTTCCTCTATCTCTCAGTGAGAGTACGTATTATGAAAAGTTGAATAACTTCTACCTTTAAGTATAAAAATTGTAGTTTAATCAATTGTGTGGAAAATTTCTCTTGAAAATTTGTGAAAATACATCTAGAATTATTTGAAAAAAATTAAAGAAACAAGGTAACCAAGAGGCAGAGGATATATTTTAAGACAGAAGAAAAGATACTGATCAACACATTGCTTGAAGTATTTTTTTATTGTTTATTCAATAATATCAAACTATTTTTCCACATTGAGGGTGTTTCCAAGTGAATTTTATTGTATTTTTAGTATTATTTAGATGTTTTGACTCATGGATGTTCTAGAAAAACACATGTTCAATTCTGCACTTGGCCTTTCTTTTTTATTATTTTTAACATTATTTTCCACTTCTTTTTAATGAAACTGGCATGACAGTATTTATTCGAATCTACTTTTGGCATCCTTGATCTCTTATCAAACTTTAAGGTCGTTGGAAGGCTGACAAGCTTAGTTTTTTGCTGTTTATCAACAATTTCAAATTATTTATCCACTTTAAGTATGTTCTTGTTTGTTTTTATAATTTTTTCAGCATTATTTTGATTCTTTTAATAATAACCTTTCTATAAATGGGTGAACAGATTCAGTTCATCAACAATTTTCACATATTTCTAACATTTAGTATGTTCCAGTACCTTTTTTTCAATTTTCTTGGCACGAGTTTAATTTTAATTCATGGTAGTATTATGAAAATGATTGTTCAAATTTCCTATTAACTTTTTCTTACTCTTATGAAAGTTTTGTGCTCAGTTTTTGACTTTTTTCCCACAATTTTAGACTATTTTCGCACTTCTCGCGGATCTAATTATTGTTGTAGCATTATATTAATTATGAAAGTACCATATCGAACACTTTTTTTATCATTAGAAAGGTTGATAAATTTTGGATCTACTGTTTATTAACAATTTCAAACTATTTTCCTACTTTAATTATATTTCAATGGATTTATTTTTGTAACAATAATTTCTCATGAAGTCATAAATCTTTTAATTTATGACTTCACCACAACACTAGTTTTAATTTGATATTCACATTTCTTCCTTTTTTTATGAAAGCTTAAGACGCCATTAGAAGATGAATAATTTTTTTTTGCTTGTACAACAATTTTAAAATACTTTTCCATTGTAAGTATGTTTTTTATTACCAAATTAACATCAACCATATACTGGTTATTAGCGATTCAATTATTTTAACAATAAGAGTTAAATGTTAGTATTTTATCCACAGATATTTGTTATATTAAGCTAATCATCGAGATCTGTCCATGATGTGCCAATTTGAAACATTTGAATTGAATACATGATGTAAAGACTACAAGGTGTGCTATTGCGCACCAGCTGGGAAGCAGCCAATGAGAATTAGCTCCCAAAACGACGCGCCAATTCGGGACTGAATTCTCATTGGCTCTTGAGAGATGCGCAGAACGAGTCGAAAATGAGCCCTCGGGAAGAACATACCTTGTTGTCTTTACATCATGGATCGGTCTGAGCTAATTTTTGAGGTTAGTTGCATTGTATTTAGGTCCTAAAATTTCTTCCTCTGCGATTATTTGTTTTATAGTCAATTTGCAATTGCAGTTGTCACATTTAGGTTCAGGTGTAGCATCAAATAAGTAGCTATGAGTCAAAACATTATTTCCACGATTTTCCGGTAGCACTGACCATGGTCTTTCAATTAACTTAAGATTGAGCGTCGACGTTGACCTTTTGTAGCATTATTTTCCTATTTTAATTTATTGTACTACAACACTTGTTTAAATCCACTATAGACATTTCTACTTTCTCATAGGAGTATTAAAAGGGCGAAAAAAATTTATATTTTTATTAAAAATTTCAAACTATTTTCTACTTTTAAGTATAGATAACCAAATTATCTGTTGAAAGAAAATCATTCCATCCTAATTCAATAAGATTATTTTGCAACAGCTGATGTAGTTAGGTGTGGATCATAATTTGTAGATGGCGCCACGCATTCTAGTTATATGTTATTTGTCACAAGGATCTTCCCATGTGTGAAATGTCAACATCAAGTACTGAGCGTAACATGGCGGCGGTTTGTTGCTCTTTTAATTTTCATGTCATTTTTGCCAGTTTTTCTAATTAAAAGTTAAATAATACTTCGTGTTTTTGTTATAATAACCTCATTATCGATTTTAGATGGAAGATGTTTAAATTTGCTACTGTCATTACTTTCCTGTTAGAAAATAATTACAAAAAAGTTTAAAAGAATTTAATTTAATTTTTGGATTAAGATGCAGTGTATTATTTATTATTTTGTTACTTACAGAGAAGGAGATTGTATTTGGAACTTTGCCGTAGAGTAATGCGAAACACAAATTACGAAGAACACCAACACAAAGTTGACGAAATCTTGAAATGTTTCACTAGAATATTTTGCGAAGAGAGCGAGACGAGTAAATTCGATCAAAAGTTAGTCAAAGAAATATCAAATGAATTTCCTCATCTATTCAAGTAAACCAACTTCATAAGTACGTTGGCTGTTTATTTATATGTGATATTTTTCCAATTTAATTTTTTTTTATATCAAAACGTTTTTAAATTTTTTTACTTTATTGTAGTTTTAATTTTGGGTGTTTGTAGGATAGTAAAGGGTGCCATATATTGCTTAGATATATATCTCAAAACAAAAAGGGGAAAACTCTTATTCTTCTTATAAATTTATCTAATTAAAAAATTATGAAGGAAAGGGAAGAATATTTAAAGTCATCTTTGAGTCTTATTAATGACCTGATTGTTTTTTTATTACATATAAATATGTATATTACATCATATGAGATGTGTAGAATGGTTTTGTATGAGAAATATTTCATTTTCTGTCTTGAAAATATTTTAAATGGTTTGCTTTACAGTTTGTACTTATATTGAAAAGATTCTTATTTTACCTTTGTAGAGGTTATATAACAGTATAATGAAGTACAAATTTATTTTTGAGAAACAATTTTTTGCTTCTATATAGCTTGGTAAGAACTTTTCCAACAAACAGTTTTTTTTAATCCTTTCTTAGGTCAGCTGGCCAATTTATTTTCAGTCTTCTTGTGTTTTTGGGTTCTAGGAAGCTTTGAAGTAATACATTGATGTAGTTTTAAATTTATTATGGTGTTTCATACTTCGGTTAAGGATTTCTCCTTCTGTATAGGGAAAAAGTGTTTTTCAGTCATTTGTTAGGTTAGCTGGCCAATTTCTTTTCCAGTTTTCTTGTTTTTATGGGCTCTAAGAAGTTTTGAAGTAATACATTGATGTAATTTTCAAATTTATTGTGGTGTTTTATACTTCGGTGAAGGATTTCTTCTTCTGTATAAGGGAAAAGTCTTTTTCAACCATAACTCTTTTTGAATCTTCTTTGTGTTTTTGGATTCTAGGAGGCAATGAAGTAATGCAATTTGCTACTTCTCGAAATCTAATGCCTTTGGTTGCAACGTACCCAGCCTGCCAGTACATTCACCATTTGAAGTGTTGATTATCATGAGATTTTGTTGCATGTTGTTTAATAAAATTCGTAAGTAGAGATAATGTTGCAAATATTTCATCAATTGATGGATTAATAGTATTAACCAATATTTGGTTAGCTTTTCCTCTTTTTAAATAATATAAAAAATATTTTAACTGTCAAGTTACCAAAATATATTGCTATAATACAAACACTCATCTGCGGCCTAGAATTTGAGGTATGCACTAATTTCAAAGTTACCGTTCAATGATATAATGGGAAATATTTTATTTTTATTGAAAGCACTCAATTGTTTATTCATATATTGTTGCACATTACTTGCCATACGATATATTTTTAGAATTTTTGCACTATAAATAAAACTATGTAATAACTCAACAGTATCACAGTACATTGTACTTATTGAAGGAGTTGTTATATGATTTTTTATGCTTTTCAAAGGTACAAATTAAAAAGAAAATATTAATATTTTACATCTATATTTAATAAATATTATGTAAATAGCATGTAATTAAAATAAATATTTTTCAATGTAACTCAAATTAGAGTTATGTTTACAGTTATATAAATAAAAATGTCGGTAACAAAAAAAAGTTGTCTTATTTATAAATAATTATAAAGATAAAAATTTCCATGTGTTTTTCTACACTTCCCCAGTCATCATCTCCATGAATTCTGAAACAAAAAGAAAAGTAAATTAAAAGTTTTTTATGTTTCTAAATCGTCTTCATTTCGGGTCTCTTCTGTTTTAAAATTAGATTTTATTGTAATTTTCGAGAGACAGATAAAAATTTGACGTTTCGACGTGATATTTTGATAAAAACTGAAATAAATAAATAATATCGGTGAAGTCGTATTCTTATTTTCACGGTGGGTACTGGAAGGGCATTGAGATTGTCGGAGAGTCACGTTGCCGTTTATTGTTAAAAACGCATCGTATTTTCCTGAGCATTTCGTCAGGGGATATTTTTTCCGCTAAAGGTTTCGGCACGGATATGTGTGGATCGACCTTTAACTATATTAATTATATTTTCGTTAGATCCAACCCCTAATCGTCAAGTGAGTTTGTTCAAATTAGTAAACTCAACACATATTAACTTACCATCAAAATCTACTGTTCCAGAACCATCTGTGTCAATTTCTTCAATCATCATGTCTAATTCTTTATCTGTTAGCTGGTCATCTAATTCTCTTAATATTTCACGGAGACATGTGGTAGGGATGTAACCATTCCCTGAAAATAGATGAGTTTTTAATATTCAAACAAAATACAAAATGTAGAAATTTTATGTCAACACAAATTTTGTGTAATTTTGGCTGATGAATAGTAGTTGAAATTTTAATTACTAAATAGATGCAATAATTAATCATCAAGTTTGAAAGTGAAAGTTTGGCTATCAACCAATGTTTGTATCCATTCAGCATTAGCAGTGGAGAATAAATTAATTTGAATCAGATGATATGAGGAATGGAAGCTTTGAGATAAAACTTGGCAGACACAGAAAATTAATTTCTCAGATTCAACGGTCATTTGTGGACATTGAGCTAAAAAGTTGTGAATGAACATTTTGGAAAAAATTGAGAGTGATTTAAATCATTGTCCATTTTATACATATTAATGATACCTAAATGGAACTTTGATCATCTAATTCAGCCAACACAATATGTAGTTCAACTTATTTCTCATAATGGAATTTACCTGCTTTGTCGTATAACCTGAAAGCTTCTTTAAGTTCTTTTTGCATAGCTTCATCATCTTCTTCAACAATGAATTTGGCGGCCAAAGTTACGAATTCCTCGAATTCAAGACGGCCAGATTCTAAAAAAGTATAAGACGTAAATTTCTTGAGAAACTACGGGGTAGAATTTTATCATAATTTTCGAATTATCGGGTACAAATAACTTTTTCTTGTTTGTTATGAATGAAACCTTCAAGTATCAATCTTAAAAATAACTTACTGTCGGCATCAACTTCTTCAATGAGTTCTTCCAAAATTTTTTTATCGAAAGGTTGGCCCATAAGACGCAATATGTCAGCTACCATGTCACATGGTATGCTTCCGGATTTTTGGCTGTCGAATGCTTCAAAAGCTTTACGGAGTACTGAAAAATGAAAACAAAAAATTAAAAAAGAGCTAGAACACTGCCTAAATATTAACTCATGTTTTTATATTAGAATCAAATCAACGTAAAGAATGATAATGTGTTGATTTATTGAAAAAGATTTGTTTTATTTACGAGGATGGACCAACAAAAATTTTTGAAAAAAATATATTTATTTTTCAACGTAATCTCCTTTTAGCTACATACACTTTTCCCAACGATGTTTAATAAGTTCGATACCCTTTTTATAATAAGAATCGTCAAGCTCCTCAGTCTTTTCATTGCTGGAAAATCTTTGACCACCGAGCCATTTTTTCAAATATGAGCACAGGAAATAATCCGGTTAAATATGGCGCATAGAGGGCATGGAGTAGTAATTCAAAATTTAATTCATTAATTTTGGCCATTGTAATAACGGATGTGGAAGCTGGTGCATTGTCTTGATGAAACAACACTTTCTTCTTAGCGAAATGCGGCCGTTTTTGCTTGATTTCTTCACTCAAGTGTTGCAATAAGTTCACATAATAATCGCCGTTGATAGTTTTTTCCTTTTTCAAGGTAGTCAAAACAAATTATCCCACGCACAATGACATTGCCTGCAGATGGAACGGTCTTCGAGTTCTTTTAAGCCGGTTCTCCCTTTTCAGTCCATTGTTTTGATTGTTCTTATGTTCCTGGGATGAAGTGATGGAGCCACGTTTAATCCATGGTTATGAAACGGCGCAAAAATTCTGTACAACATTCCCAAACACTCGATGGAAACATCTTCACGACGCTGTTTTTTTCCATTGTCATCCAACGTAACGGTTATGTCTGCTAGGTAGCGCACTTTCAGTTGACGATCATCCAGTACCGCTTTGTAGATTTTCTTCAACATTTCTGGAGTCTTCACCTCATTTGGTCGACCACGGCGATGCTGGTCTTCGCAGATCGTACGGCCTCGTCCAAACTCTGCCCAATATTTTACTGTTGGTTGCAGTCTCACCCAGAGTTCAGCACTTATACATATATCCTGTCTTGAGGTGTCAAGATTAGAGGAAGTCGCGTATTTGTATTCAGCAGAGCTGTTATGGAATTATCTCTGCTTACTTTTTTCGTATGTTTCTACATACTGTATATTAATTATATGAATTGCCTAATTGTGTACTAATGTGTACTAATTGGCAATTGTCCTGAGGGGTGTTGTAAATGAATATTTGAATTGAAATCAGATGTGACCCTTTTATTTGAAATCGAAACAATTATTCAATAAAATTTTCCTAGAGTTTCTCTTTATTTAATTTTCCGCAGACCCGGGAGGCTCTTGTGAATTAATAGAATTACACAAATAAATGAGGCAAAGTCGAATATCAACAACCGTATCGAGATCATGATTCTTCCAGTATTTATACATTTTCACAATCGTTTCATTTTGCATTCTATTTTCGATAACGAAATTAACTGAAACGATGAACGCCGCCAACGCAAAACGCCGCATTGAACTTAATCATTGGCCTATTACATCAAAAATGAAAAATGCACAACAAGTGGAAAATATATACATCAACTGGAATAATGGCGTAATCGAGGACATAGTTTTCCAAAATAATTCGTAATGCGTCGGTGAGAATTTAATATCTTTAATATATCGTTACACAATATACTACGATCTAGTACCTGCCAAATGTTTCTTTGAATTATTAAGGTTAGAGAGACTATTTTCTGTTTCCAGTGAGTTACCTACTAATTCTTCTTTTTTGTGTGTGTGATGTTTTGTACCTTTCCTGTTATCTTTGATATGTGACAAGACGAAATAATTTTTACGACAAAATATGATTCGAAGTAGCTTATTAAAACGATTCATTTCTTTCCTATTGATATTCAACTACCACTCTTGATGCTTTATTATCACCCCCAGCATGAATAACGAATGGTTACTATCAGAAAATCTACAAAGGATGTCAATTCGGCCAATTCAAGTACCTTACAAACTTTTAAGTTCAGTGGTAAATTCGGCCAAAAAGTTTCACAGGTTATGTTGGGTTTCATTTCGTAAAATCGATTGCTTAATTTTATGCCGTATAAATACTTATTAATTCTTATTTTTCAACTTTTCAAATTTTATTGTATTTGTACTAATTTTTACATTTTAGAATAATGTTAGAAAACTAATAGGCAAAAAGTAGAAACAAAACACACAGGCCATTAGACAGACATGAAAATTGGTGTAAGAGCTGGAGCTCAGCTTTTCAAGAAGAGCTCAGGAGTGAAATATACGAACTTGAATAGGACAGGGTACTATTGGAGGAGAAAGGGGAAGATTAATTAATAGTCTGGGTGAGGAATTAAATAACGTGTTCTTGAAAGCGTTCAAATCACAGAGGCCGACGGATTATTTCAAATAAGCCGTCTCATTATTTGCATAATCACCTCACAATTTGTAGTTAAAAGTAGGATCAGTTTTTATTATGCTGCTTAAGATTAATCACCCTCGACTGTGCAATGGAATCAGACAGGCTATGAAAAAGGGCAAGGCAATAATCATAAAGGAAAAATACAAAGATGATGATGTCTAGATCCCGCGTATACCGATGGTTCTAACGGATTTACCATTCGATTTTAAACGTTTACCATTTCCGGTACGTCCCATTATTTGCATTAAATCAAATATTCCGTTTGATTTCGCCTGTGGGCAGTGGTGGTTAGCAGCGTTGTATCAAAAACGTGCTATAATTATTTTAATTTGTTCCTCGGATTTCGGCACACTGTTGTTGGTTTAATTCTCATCGAAAATCATATAAAATAATCATTATATTTTCGTCTTCGTAATAATTTCAGTGGTACTCCTGTTTTACTTTCACAACGACAACAAGTGCTTCCGCATGTGCAAAAGTTACACATCATTTGTGCAAATTGTAGAATGTTTATATTAAGATTAAAACGAGTTGATATATTAAATTGCAATATTTTTAAAGTTTCCTGGCAACGATATATAATTTTGGCTCGAGTACATCCATAAACAGGGTGTTTGTACTTGATTGCCCACTTTCGTGTCTTTGCCTCTGTTTTTAAAACTGGATTTGTGCCACAAATGAAAGTTCCGTGCGTAATTTCTATTTTCTAAATAAAATTTTCAATTTTCAACATTCGCAAAATTATTTAAATACCGTATTTAAAGAATGTACTTTTCATTTTCAGTTGTTAATTTTGATGGTTGCTCTTGTGCTTCTTGATATGTTTGTTTTTGTATTTACAGAGACTTTTGAGATTTTAAGCATACATTGTAGTTAATTAATGAAGCATATGCTGGTGTTTACAACAAAAATAAAATTATGGAAGTGTTCAAAAAGTGGCTAAGAAGCAAAAATTCAACTCAATAGGGAAACTGATTACATGCAACATTACGAAAAATTGTCTTGTCACTTGTCTTTTTCCAATCTTTTATACGGATTCAGTAAATGTTTTGTTAAATTTGATATTAATAAACCAATGAAAATACTCAATCGTTTATTTACATATATATATAATTTTGGTCTTGAATTATTTATGGAAGTCCATAGAAGGTTTGAAAGATGAATAAATATGATAACGCACGGAATTCAATAAAAACAACAATTTTTTTTCCTTCATGTTTTGTCACAAATTAAATTTCTAAACGCAACCATAGTATTTGACATTAGAAAACGAACTAATATGTCAATCCATCCTCTATGTAGATCGATACCTCAAAGTGAGTGGCGATTACCTCTACGTGCGCGAGAGCTTTCTTTACCTCGGTGATCCTTTGTGATAGTGACATTTTCATGTTAAGTACTCTTTTTTTATCGATATTTTGTGATAGGGACACTTTACTGCATTTGAAACTGCGAATGTGTTTATATCACATCACAGGTTCAAAAGAGAAGTTTATTCAGCGTGTTTTCCCAGATATAGCGCAACAGTTCAATAACTATAATTGGTTGGGTCAATTTTTTTCCGGGACAATTGGTTCCTTCAAGTCAGTTGACACCGTTATGAACCAAGATGACGTGTTCAACTATACTCCGGAAGTTTTAAATTCACTGGAATTGCCTGGATTACCACCTCATAATTTGCAGTTAAAAGTAAGATCATTTTTTATTATGCTGCGTAACATTAATCAATCTCGACTGTGCAATGGAACAAGACTGGCTGTGGAAAAAGTGATGAAAAACGTCATTGAGGCAACAATCATAAAGGGAAAATCTTGAAAGGAAAGTCTTGATCCCGGGTATCCCGATGATTCCAACGGATTTACCATTCGATTTGAAACGTTTACAATTTCCGGTACGTCTGGCCTTTGCGATAACCATAAATAAATCGCGAGGCCACTCGCTGGAAGTTTGCGCTATCAGCTTATGGTTTTCCTGTTTCACACATGAAAAATTATACGTCGCGTGTTCGCACGTCGGTAAACCGTCATCTTTGTTTATTTACGCACCACAAAAACAAAACAAAAAAAAAGCTTTAAATTGATTAACAGACTGTATCATAGCTGTGTGTATCTGTCAATATCAAATTGAAACCTTATAAATAGACAATATTTCAGGAAAACTCTGTTTTGTAATTAATCGAAAATAATAATAAAACTTCATCCCTACTGAGCATTTTTTTTACTTGTTTTAATAGGAAAAGATTCCTAGTCAGCTAGTATATAAAAAAAAATTTAAAGTAAATGTGTGAAACCTTTTTTTTTATAGCCTTACTCTACTTAAAGTATCCAAAATACAATTCAACTAACAGAAAAATAAAGATGTCAGAAATATTTTGCACAAAAACACACACAATCGCGCATGAGAAAGCCCGTCCCTCTAATCATTCACTCGGATATGGGGGGAAAACTAGGAGGATACATTCTAATCCTTCTGGTTGTCTGGACGTCTTTGAGACAAAATGAATATGACATTCAATTTATAGGGAACCGTTGTATCACCTATCAAGGATAAAGGTACTCTCCAAAGTACCATTGAGTACTAGATTGTGAGTAGAAGTGTGTGGAGTTTTTGAGCCTTTTCGGTTTTTCCACCCCATTGTCATATAAATACAGTTACTCAATATAAGAGTTATTATTTGGAACTGGAGCTCACCCTATTTTAGATCATAAAAAATCAAAAAATAATATTATTAGGTTAGGTTAGGATTCCCTTCCTTAATGCTTCATACTTTCTTTGTAACGTTGTGTGAATTTCATAATTTAATTATTGTATAAGAATTTGTTTTTTATCAATTAAATACGATTAATATGATTCCAATATTTCTTTATCAACCAAAGTATTGAAATTTTGGTTTTTAAACTTAGGTCTCATTTTTGGCTTAAGAGCATAAAAAAAATTGAAAAAACTTGTAAACATTCTTTAAATTATTATATTTAATTGTGATATGCAAAAAAATAGTACAGTAATTCTGATACAAATCGGAGATTTATGGTTTATTATTGCCCAAAATTTTAGTTTTTAAACTAAATTAGAACAAATCTATTTAAATAAAAAAATGGTATATCATATAACTTGATAAATTCAGTCACCACTGAAGTCATGGTAATTCTGGAGATGTCAGTCCTGAGTCAAAAATTGAAACTGCATATTAGACCTTGGACAAAAGTTTTTATCGTTTTCTTGATATGATTCCTGATATGATTGAGACTTTGTTTTGATTATTTCTCAAATTCTATTTCCGAAATTTCATCGAGTTTAATAATATAGACAGTAATCGTTGGTATGAAGTGAAAACAGCGTGATTAGAAATTATTTCAGATTGCTTTTATTACGAGTAAATTTATAAACATATACGCAACAAACGCTAGTTTTTATTGCACGTAAAAATTTTTATTACGTTTTACTTAAAAATATCACGTACTTCTCCAAAGATATTTATAGACTTTTAGTAATATGGATTCATTAGTTAAGCCGGTATTCAAGAGTACTAAAATGAAAATATCTCAAAATATCTCAAATATCTATTATTCAAAAAATGGGAGCGATTAAATTCGCATAGGTTTGGAGGAACCATTATTTGAATCTGTAATATTATATGACAAAAAATGGAGTTGAAAATAGTGATACATAATATACTACTGAAAATGAAAAAATTGTCTACACGATTAGTATCATCAATGAAAACCGCACACAATCGATTGTGAGAGAGAGAGAAAATAACATAAGAAATAGAAAGATAAGGATTTCTGAAAAAATTAAAAAAATTAATAGAAATAATACTAAATAAGAGTGACATTAAAGTAAGGGAGACTCGATGTCAGCAACGCTATTCAATATAATATTGGAAGACAGGGTGAAAATTACAGAATAAGAACATTATAACAGACATAATACAGATAGTACCATACGCAGATAATGTAACTATCATAGTAAATGAACAGAGGTAATTAATAAAGGCGATCAACGAATTAGAAGAAGAAGCAAGCAATTACGGACTGGAAATAAATGCAGAAAAAACAAAATATATAAAAATAGGGCAAAAACCAGCGACATGATAAAGGAAAGAATACAAAAAGGCTATCAAGCTTATGGAGGAAACAAAAACCTATCAAAAAACAAAAAAAACCAAAAGAAACAAAATAAAAATGTGCAAAGTCCTAATAAGGCCAGTAATTACGTATGCGATGTAATCAATAAAAGGAAAGAAGAAGAACTTAGAAGAACCGAGAGAAAGTTAGTGAGAATTACAACAGGTCCAAACATAACACAGGAGAGAGAAAGGAGAACAAGGAAAAACGAAGAAATAGAGAAAGAGCTTGGGAAGGAAAATATAGTGAGATAGATAAAAGCACAAAGACTCAACTGAAATGATCAAAAGAATAATGCAATGGATCCCATTATGGCCAAGAAGAAGAGGAAGGCTGCGAAAGACTTGTAAAAACGAAATACAGAAGACATTAGAGCACTTAATATAGAGAACTGGAGGGCAAAAGGCCGGAACCGAAAGGAAATGAAAATAATAACAAAAGCAGCAAAGATAAATGATAAACTATAAAGAAAACAAAAATAGAAAACGAGGAGTAATACACGTCAAAAAAGAATTTTAAAGCACTAAGAACGATAGCCATAATCAAAAGGATTGAAGGGCTTGATGATGATGAAATTTTCTTGAAAGATTAATCAAAATTTTGGATCGATGAATGGAGATCAAGAAGCAGAGTAAGGACTCTAAGCATTTAGGTTCACTACCTCCGAAAAAAAATCAAGAAACCATCTTCAGCAGGGAAAGTTTTGCTAAATGTATTTTGGGAGCTTATTATGCCAATTTAGTGCCAAAATTTAAAAAAAAGTAGTCTTTTCTGACAAATTCTGTGCTCATAACCTCACAAAATTAAGGTATTAAACTAAAGTTGAACGTTGGTGAATTCTAATTTTAATTTACTGTTAATTTTCTGCATGAACTACAAGTACCTTTCAGTGTCTTCCAACTAATAATTTAATTTGTTATTTTAACGGTAATTTTTAAATTTGGCTATATAAATCAAGATTTATACATATTTGGCTTTCTAGTCGGTTTCAAAATTTAAAAAACATTTTCATGAAGAACGATTTTCTTTTGATAATGAAGTCATGTATACTAATTCATTGGTTGGTCAATCTTTCATTCGAGACTCATTTAAAATTAACCTTATAATATAAGTATATAGCTATAAAAGTGTGTAGCTGTCCTTCAGGCCCCGAACGCACCAAGTTTTGAAAAGACCATCGAGTTACAAGAGAGAGAAAAGACAAATGTTTTGAAGCTAAACGATACTATCTTTTTAGATATCGCCCAGGCATTCGACAAGGTTTGGTACGACGGAGTACTATATGAGATTAGTACAAACCTCCCGTTCAACCTTTTCCTAATCCTTTAATCCTACTTGCAAGACAGATACACAAGTCAAAATTCAACACCACACCACAACTTTACATCCAATAATGTAAAGCGTGCTACAAGAGAGTGCAATGGACCCGATCGTCTATCTTATGTAGACTGTTGATGTCCCCACACAAAATAACTACCTTAATATATGCAGATGATACTGCTGCACTAGCATCTCTCTCTCAAATATTGCAGACCAACATTGATGCTATTCCCTTGTGTCTAAAAACTAGTAGTTGCACTAAAAAGAAAGTGCAAAATACATTGGAAATCATCTGGACCGACAACTAACCTACCTGAAGAAAACACATACTAACCAAGAGAAAGCAATTGGGTCTAAATATCAATAAACTGTACTGTTTAATAGGTCAAAATCCGCAACAATCAATAACAAACTACAATGTATCAAGTCTAAAACCCATCTGGAGTTATGGGGTACTGCTTCCAACTCAAATATAGTAATTCTAGAAAGATGTTTGTCAAAAGTATTCTGAACTCTTCTAAATGCTCCATGGTATGGACTGAACGTTATTGTTTGTGACCTTCAAATTAAGTCAGTTAAAGAAGAAATACGTCCCTTCTCCCAGAAGTATGCTCACCAAATTAAAACTCCTCCCACCCAGCGAAGGCTTAGAAGGCATTTTTCGTGTCCGTGTGATCTCACTGATAGATTTTATTATCATAGAAATTTGTTTTGTGGTTATCCCCCAATCAACCTCACTTATAAGTAAAAAAAATTGTCACTAGGCAATATTCCTTCGATAAAACATTCTTCTTGGCATCCGTAAAAACTTCAATTTCCAATTTTTTTAAAGCATTGAGGTTTATAAAGGAGACATAATAAAAGTAAATTTCAAAATACGTCTGATCTTAAATGAAAATTACATACTTGAAACTCTGGTATTGATTGTGGTCTACAATATGAGGTCGAGAAAACGCTGTCCTATTCCTATTATATTGAAAAATAGAAATGACGTCTTGCCAAATTTTTATTTCAAGTAGGCTAAAGGGATCAGCTCATGTAGGCGTGTGGTTATCGAAACGTCGAGCTTCAAAATCCAAACGTTTTCCAGCTCATGAACTCGATATCTCTCTCAATGTATACAATGTTGTCAAATTGATATGACACGTTACTTAAAATTATGTCGAAAAGTTTGTATTTTATGGATTCTAACTTACCGGCTATTTGTTCTGGTGGGAGTTCATCCTGTGAAAAGGAAAAAAGAAATTTTTATAAACATTAAAAATATTACTGTAATAAACATTAATAAGTCATAATTAAATTCCTTAACGCTCAGTTATGTCTTTATTGTTCAATAAGTCATAAAACACGTCATAAATCATTAAATGAATTTTTCTGTTTCTAGTGATTAACATTTGGCTGGAAGTGAATTTTCCGGTACGGCTAATTGCAACTTGTATATCAGTCTCTTTCTCAAAACATTCACAGCTCATCAGTTTATTGAGTATTTTTTGAAACAAGTTACAAAACATATTGTTCACCGCAGCGTAAATGAATTTTTTTCTATTTAATTTTTATTCTACAATCTAAGTAATTGGATCCTTATACCCGATTAAAACTCTTACGAGGTGCCTCTTAGAGATTTTCGGCTCGACTCTTGGCGATCCGAAACTACAAGAGTACTAGTCATCCACATCGATTTAATATATTTTCATGTCGTCACGGCATTTGACTCGCGCCTAAAAGAACGACATGGAGTGGAGCTACAGGGAGACTAGGCGAGTCAAAGCGAGCTCTCTGTCCACACTTTACAATATAAATTGAATTTACCGCAATGTTTAACATTGCAAATCCTATATTTTAGTTGTGGGAATCTAGCTTTGTGAAAATATGGAAAGGGTTCTACTTGAAAAAATCTAAGTTTGATTTCTTCTGTTATCATATCGATGGTGAAACATTATTCAATCGTCATGTCAAAAGTCAATCAAAATTAAATCATGATGCATGGGAGCTTGTACACTTGTACGCTTGTACGGACCAACTATATCCCATGAAAATAGAAGATTACAACGATTATAGTCGATATATCCGTCAGCAAAATTTATAGAAAATATCTTCCATCGCGACCACTACATGCTACATCAAATTATTTGTTTCTAAATTATCAAAATGGTATATTTCTAAAACTGGAAGATCTTGAACTTCATATCATATCTGTGAAAAATCTAGGAATCTGGAAATCAACTGAAAATACCAAAGGTTACACCGATGATAATATAAATAACAAATTACAAAAACTAATAAACGAAAATAATTATACCATACATTGTGTTAACAACTACTAATGATATAATGATAGTTGTAGATAAAAAATAGTATTCTATTCGTGAGTAATGGCTATAACTCGCCTATTGATATATTACGCAGTCATAGTCATTAACTTGAACGCCAAAATGACATTCTATACTTCTGTCAAAATATTACTTGTCAAGGCAGAGTAAGAAAAATTTTTTTTCGTAGTAGGCTGGTTATAAGTTTTAAATATTGATTGGTTACCTTTACAAATTATATCCAACACCCTGTGTAACGCTTAAACATTTGAGTGCCGAACATATGAAGGGGTTTTCATTTTAAATGCGACACACTGTATATAATTAATAAACTATTAATACAACTTATACTAGTTTAATGACGTAGTTTATGACTAATCAAGCATCAAATTAAGAACGCAAAGATGTTATTTTGACAACTATACGTTATTCATAAATGCGGTAGATAATAATTATTCGCGACCGTTACAAAAGCAATCTTCAATTAATATCAAAATATTTTCGTGAATATTAATTTTTTCCTTCTTTTTCTATAGCAAAAGATGCAAAATTAATCCATTATGATTGTCAAAAACTGGATTTAGAATGAAAAAATATTTCGATCTTTTTATAGAAAATTTAATCGTATAATTTGTAATTGATTGTTTCTCTTTTATGCAAATAATGGAATAAGCAATTCATAACTTCATTCTATTTAAAACAATATATATTTCTAGGAAATGTATAGGTTGTTTTAAACTTACTTAAACTACTATCATAATTACCAAATAATTCATAAAATGACCCTGTAATTTAAGCAAATGATTTCCATTTTTTTATCCAAAAAACGCTGACTAGAGGATCTCTTATAGGGTAAAACACGTAATGTGAAATTTCATTTAGAAGCAACATGTTGCATTAATAGAAAACTTAATATTTTTTGATATAGGAGCTCTTAAATTAAGTACGTTTATGGAATTAGAACAATTGATTGTGATTTATGAATAAGTTATAGTGGGAGCAAAGTAAAAAGTTACTAACAACCTCCTCAATTTTTGTGCGTGTTATAATTCATTAGTTCAGATTAGACATGTTCAAAAAAAATCCATTAAAAAATCTGATTTAAAAAAAATGTTTTTCATAAAACGGATAAACACCAAATTGAAAATAAATATTAAGAATGTTTTCCAATAAACACCACACGAAAAATGAATTTCACAAATAATTAAATAATTCCACTCTCCACTACATACGATTCACTAAAATTACAAAAAAGAAATTATGAAAAGTAAATACCATTTTGAAAGTTAAAAAATGTGTGTGGATTAAAAATCACAGAAGAACTGAAACCTCAAATTTCGCCTCTCCTTATTATTACTTTCGACAAAGTTATAGTGGTTTTCTAGCTTTTCACTTATAATTCTATAATCGAGGTTTCGGGCCGTAGTCCAGCCCACGCTTTAAACTCACCGAAATCGTCCACTAACCAATCAGAATATTCGAAACCGGCAGCAAAATCTGCTTATTTCGTATTTTTAGATTTATCTTTGTAGAACGTTTAAGTTCACCCACTATTTATTTGATCTAGAATGTTTATTTAATATTTTAAACTTGCAGGTTCCAATTTCGGTCGATTAAATATACTAGACGTCCACAAAATTTATCTCCAAACAATAATTGGGTTTGGTAGCCTCAAGAAACAAAACAAAAATTATTAGTGGTTTACGAAACACAATTTTTCAAGTGAGTCATCATAACGACTTTTCTGAAAATGAAAAAATTGAGTATCAAGCAGACATTAAATATTTTTATACAAGGAAATATGGCTACGGACAGTGGCGGAGCTTCCGATCTTGGGGGGCCCTAAATGCCTCCGCGTTCCCCTGATCAAATCCTAAAGAAGACTTTAAAAATGTACTTAGTATCATCGAAGTCTTAAAATAAATGGAAGGGGTCACAAGAAGCGCGCATTTGAAGACGATCAAATGAGCAATAATGTCTTATCATCTCTCACTCCTTCTCAGGAAGAAATATACGTCGTTGGTGCCATAAAAAAACCAAAATTATGCCTTCGTGTGGTTTCCCTTTGGGTAAAAACAACACAAATAAGTTTAGGAGTCTTTTTTTTATGATAATAGATGACGAGACGATGGTAAGCGTCTCGCTTGTCCATAATAGTTCATTGCCACCCAGAATATAAAAATTCTGCTCGTCACCCTGATATATTAGTTGTTGAATATCTAGAGAAATTTTATTTGTTCTTTTCGTCATCTTCACAGACGTTTATCGGATACTCGCTGGAGTGCTCTTTAAGAGTCAGTAAAAGTTAAGAAAGAAAACATAGAGACAATTGTGAGTAGTTTGGAACATTTTCAAGATCCAACAAAAGCAAATCTAGATACAAGATCATGAACAAGCCTGCTCCTGCCGCTGGTTGTGGTTTCACCTATATACAATTCTGATTTTCTATACTGGAGGAAGTAAATTTAGTTCAACAATATTTACAGTCTCCAAAAATGACTCTGCATATAGGAATTACCAAACTAAATGCATTGAATGAGTATTTAGTGATCTAATGAAGCACGATTTTGGACAATGCTGTAACTTTTGGCATAAAAAATGCAATGGCCTGGACATTAACATCTAGAAACAAGGAAGAAGGAAGATAAAAAGAAAGATGTCGGGTGAATCAGCTCATGATACTAGATTATCCATTTAAGAAGAAATACGTTGGTCAATGTATGAATGTATGAATAGACTGATTTATACAAGGATTGTCGTCACGATACGATACGATACGGGACCGTGAAACAAATACAAATAATATTTACCAAATTATTGAAACAAAGTTTATCCTCGAAGCTTTAGATGACGCTCTGGCTGTAGCAGTTGACAATCTGATACAAATTTATGGTGAATTTGACAAGGAGCAAGTTTTTCAATAAATAAAAAGGTACCGCAGGCATGTAAAAGCCACCGATACGTGTGTGGACGTTGCTGCCAAATGGAGAGCCCAAGAAATCCTTCATTTTATAATAAAATGGGACTACAGTGAATCGTTACCCTGCATATCGTTTATACTTCAATACTTTTTGACCATTTGCATCTCGGTTGCATCATGTGAGAGGAGTTTTTCGAAACTTAAGCAGATTAAAAATTATCTTTGATCTACAATGGGTCAAGAACGACTGGCTAATCTAGCTTTCAATAGAAAAAAAAATTTCAAAAGAAATCAATTTCAAAGAAGTTATTGAGGAGTTCAGTAAACTGAAGGTCTCGAAAACACATATAACATGCTACAAAAAATACAAAAAACTATGTTTGATTTATTTTATCTAATTTTTTTGTCGATCCATTTGTATTTTATTTTCTTCACCCATATCATTTCCATAATTTAGGTATATGTTTATTTAGCCTAAATAATTTAAGTCGAATTTAAATTTCACTTGCCCGATTTTAACGAAATAAACATAAACACTTATTTATACATATGTGAACTGAATAAAAAGGTAGTAAAACAACAGTTTTTAAAGCCTCATTCAGCTTTGATGCACCGAGTCTCTAACGGGCTGACGGAAATGAAAGAGGTATTAGACACTATAGTTAAGTAATACAAAACAACCCTCTTCACAGCGGCGCATCATCATCAAATACTTATTTATTATTATGAACACTAACCTCGTTGAGTTATTGTTGCTATAAATTAGTTTGTGTTTAGTCTCTCTATGTCAGATTCCACTTCAACCCCATCAAGGTATCGTTTTCAATTATTTATTATTTAATTATTATTAATGTGACAATATATAAAGAAGAAGATTTGCTAAACAAATTGTTTTTAAAAAGCAAGTTGGTAAATTGAGTTATTTAATTCTATGTAGGGAGACTGTGCGTCATCATTTACAACCGTAAAAGTTGAACTTGACTGACAACGAGCATTTGGTTCTTCCAAAAACTGCGACAACCGAAGATAATGTCGGCCCATAAAGAAAACGCATTAGCCATAAACTGAATAAAGAATCGTAGGATATTCGCGCGTTGGATACTGCATTTGCTCATTTTGGACCAGAAGACTTAATTCGTCATAATCTTTATGGAATGTATGGAAAACAACGTTATTATCTCTTTCACGGAGATTATACGAGGAAACTGATGGTAAGATTGAATGTACCATTACAGCTTTTGTGGTGTATTCTACATCGTCTATTCAAAATAATAGTCACAGCGCTTGCAAAAACTCAGAATAGGATATCTCGAAATAATAAAGGCAGCTAGAACGTAAACCGAACGATAATCTACCTAGATGAGATTTGGTACATCACCCACAATATACCCAGTAAAGGATGGGCTGAGGGATCAAGAATTATCATACAAAAGCGCCTTCTAATTATTTTACATGAGGGGTTATAAGAAAGATGAATGCCAGAATGTCTGTTTATAGCAGCCAAGAATATTTCGGATTCTAACCTGGATTACCACTGCGATACAATCGTGGTAGTTTATAATACATTTTACCATAGACGCCAGAAGATTGAGATACCAGGTTCCAGTAATAGAAAAAGGGAAATTCAAAATTTTTTGTGCGAATGAGACATATATTTCCATAAAAGTTATAATGATCTACAATTGTTGAAAATTGTAAAAAGTTGTAATTTTTCAAAGGAATATGGTTGTGACAAAATTAAAAAGGAAGCATGTTACGACGTAATTAGGCTTCCACCATTATTTTATTTTTAATTTCATCGAATTGATAGGACATAAGTTAAAGTCTACTGTACGACAATAATACACCTACTTTAAAAAGTAGTATGATCAAATTGATAAAGACGGAAAATAAAAATGTAACCGCTGAAAACTGGAGAATCTCTATCGAACACGTGAAAAAACTTGCTCATACAGAATTTGTTCCTATTTGTACGAGGTCTATGAATGCCCAATATTACTTAGACAACATTATTACCGAAAATGTAATGCCTTTTGCTCCGTTTGTTGGGCCAAGTTTTTTATTCATTCAGGATAACGCTCATTCATTCATTGGCTATTTACATGATGTCAATATCCCTTTATTAGAGTTGCCAACTAACAGTTCGGATATGAATCCTATGAAACATCTATAGAACTATCTCAAAAAGAGGATTCGAACTCATAATCTTTCTGTTTCTAATCACAACCAACGCATAGAGGTCGCTATTGGCGCAAGCTTTTATTGAACATTTGATATCAAGCATGAAGTGCAGCAAAAACAAACAGTTACGGAAAAAATAAGGCAAATTAATGTTATGTTAAGGTCATATTCGACTAATTTATAGGTTTTCATTATTATTTTAATGTAACTTAGTTATATTTTGTGTTTATATTGTAAATATTTATAAATAGGTTAGAACCCGTAAAAATACTTTTTATAGGAATGCAGGAACTAGTAATAAGTCAAATGTAATATATGTACGAGGATGTATTGAAAAATTCTTAGCCTACTATAGAACAAAACAAAATTTCAATGTCAAAACATTTTATTACTCAACATATTCTCCTCTTAATTGGATACATTTATTACAGCGAACCTGCAACGTCTCTAGACCTTTCAAAAAAATGTTTTTTCTTGCTCTGCAAACCAATCCTCCACAGCTTTTATTATCTCCTCGTTGGAAGAAAATTTACGACCTTTTAATTTTTTTTTCAGTTGAGGAAAGAGATGATAGTCGGACAGAGCCAAATCTGCTGAATAAGGGGGGTGTTCTAGTAATTCAAACCCTAAATCAAGAATTTTTTACATGGCAACATAAGATTTGTGTGCAGGGGCGTTATCCTGCAAAAAGAAAACATCTTTAGATAGCTTTCCGCGTCTTTTCTCTTTTATTTTTTCCCGTAGAGTCGTCAGTAATTGCGAATAGTAATCTCCAGTTATTGTTCTACCCTTATCCAAAAAAATCAATCATGATTACTCCATGGCAATCTCAAAAAACTGAAACAAGAACTTTTCCAGCAGATTTTTGGACATGAAACTTCTTAAGTCTTGTAGAACCAGAGTGTCGCCATTCCATAGATTGTTTCTTTGTTTTGTATTCGGTGTTTTAGAAATCCGTTTTAGCCCAATTCAACGGTCTGATAAAATCATGTCATGAACTGCATCGATATTTTAGGGGACTGACACAGAAACTGCCCTTTCCGATCGGTCATCATCTTCAATGGAAAATTTACCTCTTTTGAGGCTTGCAGTCCAATTTTTCACGATCGCACACGAAGGACATTGATCTTCAAGGGTATTAAGCATATCTTCGTAAATCTGCTTACCTCTTAACCCTTTTAAATACAGGTACTTAATGATGGCTCTATAGTTCTTTTAATTTATTGCGTAACTCTGGTTTACATTTATAATAACTTATTGTTCGTTGCTATGGTAACGCAATATTTTGTTTATGCATGGAACTGGTCTAGGCTAACTAGATATCAATACTTCCTCGTATTTACGTATTAATACATTGTTTCTTATGTAGTAGTAGATTTAATATTTAATTGTGAATTTTCTAATTATATTAAAATTTCAAAATCAATAATGATACAATATTGTAAACCTTGTAATAAAATCGAATAAATTTCAAAAAATTTCTCTTCAAACTATAAGGAAATTCCAGGTATCATAATATAATGGTTGGGTCCTGCCCAATGCCCTGCCAATAAACAGTAATAAATTCGTATCGAATTCTATATAGGTTTGGTAGGAAAGTCATTTTAGACTTTGAAACATCCTATACGTTATTGATAACGTGCATTAACAATGTATAAAATATTCTTCCATTAATTAATTCACTTATGTATGTCGAAAAATAAATTTAAATGATCTCATATTGGTTATACCGATTCACATAAGTACTTCAATCCGATCTTAGAATGTATATTCAACCATCCATCATTCGAACTATACAATGTTGAATTGACGTTCCAAGTATCAGAAAGCTTTTTTTTTTTTTCGAAGTGGATATTCGAAATTAAATGAACGATAGTCGAATACTTGTGTCATTTGTTTATTATATTATATGAAAACTTCAAAGAAAATACTTTCAAAATAAACGAAACACGTCAGTTTTAAATCTCTAAGTTGAACGACTTTTATTTTAAAATCATCAATTGATTATTTTCTCAAGATGTTGAAAACTAATCACTCCGAAATTATGATTTGTCTGCTTGAATTTGAAAATAAAAAAGATTTTTAGTGAATTTCACCAACAAACGTATTATGTACAAAAATAATTGGTCGCTATAAATAACCTGAAAATAGAAACTTTGGATCAAAACATTTTGATAAAAACAAACCGTCACACAATTTAATAACGAATCGTCATTTTGAAAACCCATTACAAAAGTGAGGAAAGCTACGTTGAAATTCCTATTAAAATTTCGAAATTTTCGCTCGTAGAAATTCACATGTCAAAAAATAGAGTTTTCGATTTATGTCTCAGATTCATTTGTTTTGTATATGATAGTGGAACTTGGAATATCAAATTGCTCGAAAGAAAAAGCAATTACGTTCCTGATTAAATCCGCAACGAATATTAAATTAAATTATCGAACGACACTTTTATAGTTATTGATCGACATCTCTAATCACATTTTGATTTTATCCTGATATTTTTCCTCACAAATTCTCTCAGCTTACCTTAAATGTCCCACCAGCTTAAATTATTGTAGAAGTTACTTGCCCTAGAAAGTTCTGGTACATTCGCAAGGGGTATGATACATGAAGGTGAGTCACGCTTTCATGAAATACGTTTGGATCAAACGTGTCGTTTCAAGATGTCGGAGCAACAGCTTGGAGTTATAAATACAATGCTAAGTTCATTGACAATGAACCCAAACTTTTTATGAGTAATATTCAATGAAAAAATGTTGAATGATCCAACTTTACATGAATACCGTGGTAAAGATTTGCGCGCAGTTGCTGCTAATAGGATAAGCTTTGAATTGTATATTCTTGAGCTTAGGTCAAAGGAAATGATTGTGAAATTCAGTCATCTAAAAATTCCTTACTATCAGTAGTTTAAAAATATCTGACAATACAAGGTCTGGAGAAGGATTCCAAACTTTTGTAAGTCATCCTTAATTTTGTTTTGCTTGTCTCATGTTTGTGTTGTATTAAGTAAGTAAAAGGCATTAAATCACTCACAGAAGGTTTTTGAAATAATTTGGAAAACTGCTTGTTAATTCTACATCAACCAAATTTGATGACCCTAACGTATTTCTTTGCAGTATCCAAACACAAGCGTTTTTTTTTCAATTTGAGGTCATTGTGTCTAGAAGACGATCAATCTTTTTGCTAATACAGTACAAAAAAAGAGCTCTTGGCGGCATACCTTACAACAACTAGCTCATTCATGATCCTCATTCAAATATATTGTGAAAAATTTTTGATTGATTTACGTGTCTTCAACTTAAAAATATTAAGGTACTCATTCTCGTGTGACCAAAAACTCAGAAAAAAGCGATATCATTGAAATTTATCATTAAATTACATTTTCTGCTAATTTACAACTAAAAGTAACCAGAGGCTTAATTGAACGCAAATGAAGTTTGCTTTTGTACATTTAACAATGAAAAATAATTATTTTACTGTATTAGCTCACAAATCAAGAAGCAAGGGCAGATTTAGAAAGGGGTTTACAAGAGAGTAAGGGGTGGTAGAATGCCTGTGTTGCGCTAAATCTAAAATAGTTTCCAAAAATTGTCAAAATTTGTGGCGAAATTGATAAAGTAAGATCTAAAAAATTCAGCTCGTCGTCAAATATAAAACTCTGTCTAGTTGACCTCAGTCTCTGCGCTTAAGACAGTGTAATTGGTATAGTGACACTTAAATTATCATGTAACAATTGCACAAACGCATTAGATGGTTATAGACTACAAAGGTTGTCTGAAAAGTTTCCAACTTTAACCTGAAGATGTCAATACTTGTCAAAATAAATTGACGTTTATTAGCACACACGTTAAAAGATTTTACTGAAATTTCAGTTATTTTGGGTAGTTAGTGGTTAGTTTCTGTTTGATAATCATGAGTTAGTCGTTGCTTTTTCTGAAAATGGAAAAAAAATATCAAACATGTGTACGGACCAAGACTTTACCATACAAGTGACAGGTTTTAGAAAGGGGCTACAGGAGTGTAGGGGGTGGTAGAATGCCTGTGTTGCGCTAAATCTAAATCAGTTTCCAAGAATTGTCAAAATCACTGTTTTTGTTAAATTTGTGGCGAATTTAATAAAATAAGAATTAAAAAATTCAACTCGTTGTCAAATATAAAACTCTGTCCAGTTGACTTTTAGTCTCTGCAGACGATAACTTTGTTATCAAAACGCGCTTAAGGTAATGTAATTGTGAGAGTTGGTATTGTGGCACCTAAATTACATATAATTATTGTACAAATACATTAGAAGATGATAGACTACAAGGGTTGTTTAAAAAATTTCCGTCCTTAACCTGAAGATGTCAAAACATGTCAAAATAAATTGACATTTATTAGAGCACACGTTAAGAGATTTTTACTAAAATTTCGGTCATTTTGGAGTTAATGGTTCGTTTCTGTTCGATAATCGTATGAGTGAGTCGAAAAAATGTATCAGACATGTATACGGAGCCTCTACACTATCATTTACTATCGTAAAATTTTGGGCAGCTAAATTCAAACTTGGCGGTATCAGTTTGGATGACTGATGACTACAAGGGTTAGGAACGGTCAAAACTTGCAACTGCCAGTGATATTACCATAAAAGATTACCAATTGTTATTGGAGTATCGTCGGATAAAGGTTAAAAAGATTGAAGAGACTATTTGCCTAATAAATCAAAAGAATGCATTTGCCATACACTAACTGATAAATAAATAAGCGTCCACTTGTTGGATAATTGAATCAAAACCACGTCTGCTCATTTTGGAAAGTGCGTTCGAATTTCTCAGACTTAATCAAAAAGTATAATTCCTTGCATCGATCCAGAATTATAGATAAAATAGGGATCCGCCATTACATCGGGAACGATGAAACAGTTAAGATAGTAGATTGCAAACATGCTCCGAAAAAAAGAAATATGATTTTATCTGTCTGAAAAGCGATGACGATCGTTTTTTGGGATAATCATTGGATTGTGTCTTCTAAAGGGTAAATCAAGAAGACGAAAGGATGTTGAAAAATCAAAATAGTTATGAAAAAATCTTGTTAGGTGGGAAACCCTCGTATTTCTATATTACTATAGCCGACATTTTGGGTTCACTTTCCAATTGCGTTAATAAATTAATTAAAAATGGATTTTATTTTACTCCAGGACCTCTCTCTGTATAAATTGGTTACATTTATCATCCGATGAAAATAATAATTTTCTTACAGTTTTAATGAAATAACTAAAATATATGTAACGCTTGTTAGCTTTAGTAATATTTTCAAATCCCACTAATAACTGTCAAAATATGATAAAAATAAAATAAATATTGAGAGCCGGCTTTTTACAATTTGCGATTTTTGGCAACAAAATCATTGGTAATCAGTTATGTCTGAAGAAGCGATCAAAATATATGGAAATGTAGGATCGTGTTTCGCGGACTTTTATAAGCAGCAGAAGGAGCATTGGTCGAAGAAATAATGTCCATTAAAAAGCACTTACATTTGTGTTACTAGCATTAATATAATTTTTAATTGAAGCCTACTATTAAAGTTGGTATTATTAATGAGCTGATATCCAATAGCATCACACTTCACAGCACAAACATATATTTCACTAAAATTCAAACAAATACTAGATTATTGAAATATCACTTACAGCAGACATTGCGGGAGAAAGAGCTGCACTCAAACAATACAAAATTTATAATGACTGTGATGTTGGGGGAGTATACGCCTACTGATTGAAACAGATCTTCTTCTGCTCTTATATATTTCCCGAAATAAATTTTACGAGATGAACGATTTACGAATTTGAAGGCTATAATTCTTGAGTTTAATGGTTATATAGACCCCACTGGTCTTACTGTTTTCCAGAACTAAATTTTCATCAGAGATGGAACTGTTACTTGTCGAAAATAACTAATTTTGTATGAAACTGCGATACCAGATGTATATAAATTTGACAAAAACAAAAATAAATGTGCAAAACAATTTTATTTTTCTGAAAAAGAATTATTATAATTTCAACGGATATTATAAATAAACAAAAAATTTTCTATAATAATTATAAATTAAACAAAAATGAGTTTTTCATTTGCTTTTCTGCAGTAACCCAGCTACAATTCTATACCAAGGGAAAAGTAATTGTAGAATGAAAAACGTGTGATATGTTATTTGGTTGATAAGATAATCAGAAGTTGTCTAAAGTTTCCGACCTAAAGTATGGTTTACGCGGGTCAAATGGATTGAGCGAGTTGACACTGGCATACTGACTCGCTTAATATAGACAGATCGTGGAGTCGAGTAACAAGCGATTGGGCAAAATCGGTCAGTAAAGGTGATATCAGACGGTTCACTTTTTATTCATTTCTGTCTTTCATTCAGCATATTTCATTAAGAATGAAACGTCTAGGCATTAAATGAATCAAAAGTGATAAATGAATTTATTAGTGAACCAATCCAGCGATGTTAGATTTCGGTATTCGGCATCAATCACTCGCACTCCGAATGAACGAAAAATCGAAAAATGAAACATATGAACACGAAGAGAACGTTCACTCGAGTTCGTTTGACGACATATTCGAGGAAATGAGCGAATTAAGTTCATTTTTCAAAGTGAAGCGTCTGATATTACCTTCACACCAATTTTCCCTAGAGAAACGTCTGTTCTCTGTTCAGTTTCTAGGTTAGGTGAAGATTTTGTCCTGTGGTTAATTTTTTTGTTGGGTTTTTAGTTGGTTTTACTGGAAATTTAGAAAAAAAGTGAACTGAAGAGGAGACAGTGGAGTTTGTAAGTTTATACCTAGGCAATTAATGCTTCTGTACTCTTTCACATCTTCTACGGCGAGTTCGCGTAGCAAGAAACTACTCCCAAGAGTGGCTCTTTTTTTAATCAATTTTCAATCGTCGCTGCAGGTTTTTTGTTAATTTCCTCTTCCACAACTTCGTTTACTTTTTTTTATAGGTTCTTAACCTTTTTTGAAAACACTTTCTTGTCAAGAGCTTTAAACTTTCTATCATCAGCTACGGTCTGAAATCTAGGTCTAGTAAGTACTTGGAAGAGTTAAAACAAAACAACTGGGACTAGTTACTAGGCCGATTAGCCATTCTATTCGACTCGTGTGAACTAGGTATGAGATAGAAACAAGACTTTTTTCCATAATTTTTTTTATTGTTCAACGTAGTCTCTTATAAAGTCTATATACTTTTTCGAACGGGACTCTAAGTACTTTAGTTTCTCACAAGGTGTATTTCGTAGTTTCTTAAGTAACAATACGTAATAGTTTTTTTTACTTTTTTGGAGGTAGTCAATGAGCACAATTTAATGACTCTCAAAAAAGGTAGCCATAACTTTTCCGGTTAATGAAACCGTCTCAGTGTGGTTTTTCTTTCAGAGTGGGTAATTTTTACACTTTTCGTAAAGATTTCGCGTAACACATAATATGATGTGGTTTCTTAGTAATGCTCGCAGTCATTCTACTGGTGCAACCTACTAACCTCTCTCCACACCTGTAGTCCCCTCTAAACCTGTCTCTTGCGTGATAAAACAGTTGCTCCTCAATCTGTCATCCAACGTAGTAAAATATTTATTTTTTATTATAAAATGTACAAAAGCAAACTTTCTTTGCCATGAATTGAGACATTTAATAATGAAACATAAAAAAATATTCCACCAATAAAAAACTTCTTGATAAATGTGTTTTCTCTCATTTTCTATGTACTGGTTATTTACCACGAAATAAAATCCATTTCTAAGCCCGTTGTTTTATACTTCTTGAGTAAATAAAAGAATGGAAAAATATATTTTTCCTCAATAATAACAGTTCCAAGCATTTCCCATCTCTCTTTTTGGACAATAATAGAAATTGTAGTCGTTTATAACGAGCCATTTGCGGGAAATTTTGCAATTTTAGTTGATATTTGATGTCGAAATCTAATTTTACTCTTATTTTTCTATGTGCTGTTTTGTTTACCAAGAAAAAGTAATAATCGTATTTTCATGACAAGAACAAAAGAAAATCTTTTTAAATTATTGGATAATATCCAAATTTTGATATAAACAACTAGAAAATTACTTAAAAGTTACTGGTCAAATAGATATTTTGTTTCAATTTTATTATGATTTTACGTACATCAGTAACACCTAATAAAATGTTGTCAATGTTATACTTAATATATTCTCACTTGAAGTATTGTAAAAATATCAAAGAATTCCGAACGCAAAACTGTTATAGAAAAGTAGTGAATTTTACTAGTAAGAAATGAAAATGTCGCCGAAGAATACATAGTGGTTTATTTTAAAGAAGCCGCCCCATTATTTGCAGGCGTCCGGATAAAGCCGGACATAGATAGGATTTTTGATTGTGTGTCCGGCCAAAATAAACGGTGTCCGGCTTTTATTTGGCTTTTTAGATTTCGCAAACGAGCGTCGCCGAACGCAGGCGCCGAGAATCGGTCGCCCACGCAGACCGTATTCATTTTGCTACATTCACCAAACGTACAGAAAAACTCAAAAGTATTAGCTTAGAATTGAACATTCATTTTAAACAAATACTTTATCGTTCAAAGTTGTGCTCACTAAGTCTTTTTCCAGATAAAGAAAAATTTTTACAAATGTTTGCACCTCTCAAGTCGTATTTCCCAAAAAAGGAAAAGAATAATACATCCAGAACCTTGAGTGATTTTTTAAAAAAAGACCGTAACAAAGGCTATTAGTTGGCTGTTCATTCTTTCATGACCATTTATCAAAACTACATCGAAGATACAGATAAGGCTGATGTTTTTGTAAATGAATAACATAAATGCAAGAATTGAACAAGACTTTTGCCCACTGGAAGTGACTTCCATTTTGGGAAATTCAAAGAGAACAACGAAAATTCTGTACAGGTGACTACATTCAAAGAGGATATTAAAAACATGGACATTATTGCCGTAAAATATTTACGATCATGTACTGAACAGTTATACAAAGACACAAAACAATTCACTTGGATGACTTTAAAAGATGTTCCTAAATGGAATCAATTGCAATACAACGTCAAAATTGACGATAGTGAATGTTTTGACCAACTGCAAAATCTTTTGAACATTAACAAAGGAAACGTGGATTGTACATAAGATATGAATAGCCTATTTTCAATCAATAATAAGTCAAGATTGCTTTTCTGAATTCCTAACTAATCGTCAGTATCACTTTGCTATCCCAGTACAAAACGCAAACGTTGAAAGAGCTTTTTTCTTGATAGGTCAGCAATTCACGAAAGAACGCAACAGTTTACATGTTAACACTGTTGCCAAAATTTTGGTTGTAGAATTAAATTCAAAAAAATTTCATTTAAACATTTTTACAAATACATTTCTGAAGAAACTGAGCTCTTGAATGAATTATTTTTATGGTATAATTCAAAGAGAATTTTTTTTTGTTTTATTGTTTAACTTAAAGATAAGAAGTTTTTGATTATTTTTTTTCAGTTAAAAAAGTCTTTGTGCCTTCCATAAAAAGAATTAAAATGTTAATAAATGTTTAAGTATCTAGAATTTCATTTTGACTGATGACTATTTGATTAATTATAATTAATAAAATACCTACCTAAGACTGATTTGGTATTCGCTTTTATTTATTATTTCACTAGAACTGGACGAGATTTATGATAATCAGAAAAACTTTATTTAACATACAATTTTTTGCCGTACCTATTAATAATGAGACAAAATGTCCGGTGAAACTAGCTGGTCTGTCCGGCTATTAGGTTTGACGACCTGGCAACCCTATTTGCAGTGAACGAAATATTTCATTTTGTTTTTCAGTGGCGGTACATAATGTTGTAATCAAAATATTATTTTAATTTGTTTTTCGGTTCATATATTTATTTAAATTCATTGAGGGAGATGCGCTTCTGAAGTATTTGGACAAAACCTGGTTTGATACACCCGGGTTTGAACTATATATTTTTTCCATCTGTCTTCCTAATTCCAGTTTCGGGATTCTTTATTTAAATCACTGAATTTTCTATGTGTTATTATCTGATATTCTTCTTCTTTGTCTTCTTTATCTATTTTTACTGATACTTGCCTTAGTTGTGTTCCCATTTCCGTTATTCTGTGATTTTTTTTGGCTGTACAATATAGTTTTTTATACTTTTCTCACCACTACATTCAGCTACACATGTGTATCTCTCGTCTAATTGTCGAGGCCATAAAGTATTTCCAACCAGTAATTTATTTATTTGACAAAACTCCAGCATTCTTTGTCCATTTCTATTTGTTGTTTTGTAATTTTAAAGTTTCCTATGGCAAAAGTTTGGCAACCACTGTCATGAAGGATGTATAATTTTTTCAATCTAATTTCTTACTTAATTACCAGCTTCTTTTTACTGGATAATAAAGAATTTTTGGTTGTTCGGGAAGTAATATTTAATAGACAGTTTATTATAAACAAGCTGGCCTAAATTTAAATTATAAGTAGCTGTTTCCAATTAATTATCAAATTCTGCCAATTTGATTATTCACAATAAAAAATATTTTTTCTCCCACTTCATTAGCCTATGAATTGGACTGTAACAGTCCACTGAAATAATACAAATCTGAGCTTTCAAAATTCACTCTTGCATATCCCACAACCGAATGAAATAAAACTCTGAATTTTATATAGTCTAAAAATACTTTTCTGCACCTGTCTCTACACTGTTGCTGTGTTGTTTCGAATTAATGTTAAACATTTTTATTTTACGCTCCACGAAATGTTTGTAAACCAAAAACTGCGAAATTAGGTGACTGTCAAATCTTCACATTTATCTTATTATACAGAGGAAAGTAATAGAGGAAAATTACTGACATTTCGTAGGTGAGAAGACGCATTCAATTAAAATATAACGCCCACTAATCACAGGTGGTATAAATTAGTTTTTACAATTTTTGTATGATAGATTTCTCCTTTTTTTGTATCTGAGTTACAATATTTTTCATTTATATAGGACAACGTAATAGTTATATATAAAGATTGTCCCAGATACCCAATAGCTTTGAATCGAAGATGATATTATTAGAAATATAACAAAGATTGTCCCAGAAAGACAATAACTTCGAATCGAGAATGAAAGAGGATACAGACATGAAAGTCTTCCACGAGTTCATCCTACAACTCTTTTGTCTTTTTATCAACATTTTCCTCACACTTAAAAAAATAATTTTGCTATAATTAAGTGATATTTTAGTAGCGATTTTATTGTTTTATTAATTTATTAATTATTAGAATTACTCACAATTATGAACTCTTGTAAATTGTCTGCTAAATATGTTTCTATAAGTCCATTAACGTTTTTATTAATTCGATTAATTTATTTATTTTTTGAATTAATAATTCGCTAGGGTACCAAATTAATATCCTCTACTCTCTACCCTCCATCATGAACTCTTGTAAATCGAGTGCTTAATATGTTTCGATAAGTCTATTAGAGTTCTTATCAATTATATTATCAATTTTATTATTTAATTAAATTAATAATTCGCACAGGTATTATATTAATATCCTCTACTTTTCATTCTCCATAATGAACTCTTGTAAATTGTGTAATAAATATGTTTCTATAAGTCCATTAGCGTTTTTATTAATTTGATTAATTTATTAATTATTTGAATTAAGAATCTGCTGGGGAAATATTAATGTCCTCTATTCTCTCCCCTCAATTATGAACTCTTGTAAATTGGGTGCTTAATATGTTTCGATAACTCCATTAGCGTTTGATGAAACCAGAAATATCTTGTTTATTATGGTTCACTGGTGCTGACTGATTCGATCGTACAGTCCGAAATGGAAATGTTGGCAAAGTAACAAAAATAACACACTAACTTTCATATACTTTATTTACGCCATAAATACATGATATAAATATAAATTTTCTATATAATCTGCAAAACCACAATTAATACAGAAGATGAGAGGTACATTATATAATCGAGACATTTGGCATTCGTACAACAAGTTTTAGGAATATCATAGTGACAAATTAATAAAACTATAAATTGCAATATGGGCTATTTAATTTTAAAATATAAGAGTGAGTTATAGTGCTCTTGATAGTAAGTAATTCATAACAATTTTTATTATTATACTTGTTTTCGCTCAAACAGTATCTCAAAAGCTCTAGCAAAATAAAAATGATATAAGTCATCGGTTGACTTTGTAAAGTCTAAATCTCTTTTAGGGTAATAATACGTTCTCAATTGCGAATTTTGGATTACCTGAATGTTAAATATAAGTTACTTCCACGTCTCCCAAATAGATTTTTGAAAACTTTTTGCAATAATCTTCCAGATAGGAGTCAAAAATATTTTTATAAATTTTGGAAACATAGTTACAAAAAAGTTTCAATTTTACATAAAAATGTACTTTTACATTTTGTCTCTATTATTAAAATTTAGAATTTACTATGGCTAGAGCTAAGAGATGATAATTACAGCTACTACTCACTTTATTTATATTAAATTATGAATTTTAATTTTAGAGAAATATTTTTAATTGTCTATAAATGAGTTTTAATAAATTTAAATTTCATCTTTAGCCACTTGGCTAAATAGAAATTTTTTTTCAAAGTCTTGTAGTATATTTAAAAAAATAGTGACAAATTTTTGTATAATGTTCAAAGAAGACTTTGCATTTTGACCAGACAATTAACATTAAAACTAAGACAGATTTTCTATACGACAAAATTAGGAAGATGATTCTTGAGTGAACAATTTCTTATTTATAGACACAGAATGAAAAAAATTGCGTTGATATAAATGTGAAATGGATTATCAACTTTTTTATATATTCTATATATTTTTGGTATTATTTAAGATATCTACTAAAACATTGCATGAAAAAATCTAAGAACAAATTCAAATAACAAGATTTCAAACACCATTTTTTTCTTAAAATATTTACTGGTAATAGAATATTTTCGTTGTAATAGGAAATATCTTTAGAAGGTGTTCTCAAAATTATTTAGAAAAAAATTTGGCAAGCTTAATATTCTCCAATCAAAGCAAGTAGGCATTTCTTGTAATCGCCGGAAGCATCATCCTGAAATAAAAAACGATATTTACTACTTCAATACAGAGTGAGTTGAAAAAAATTTCATATCAAAAATCTTTTATTAAATATTAAATCAAAAATCGTAGGTTGATCCAAAATTGTGATTGTTTTCATTTCAATCAAGAGATTTGTAATATTTCAGATAAACGAAAAGGTAGTCCGAGTACATAATCCAACTCGTGACGAATTTATTAAGAGTATTATCTGGAATTTAATGCCCAATCCGCTTTGTAAAGTTGGAAAATCCAAAAATTAAAACATAGAATCCTTTTTGTTAGGTTAGGTTGTCAAACCTAAATTCACAATTTTATAAATACAGATCTTTTAAAAACTGACCGAGGAGAATATTTTTTATTGGACACTAATTTAACTAATAAATAATTACATTTGGATCAGAAATAAATGTAACTTATTTAAAAAACATTTTACATGGACGGTACTTTTAAATACTTGTTTTTCATTTCATAATTAAAATCCTGAGTCGTATAATTTTTGATTTTATGGCGGGTATTATAATCAAGAGTTGGCGCACGCCCGATGTAAATTGGAAATCGACTCAAAAATGATTTGAAGAGACTAAAAGTTGTGAAATGAAAAATGCGCAGAATTTGTTCAAGAATACTATTATCGTATTTAAAGTACTACTTAATTAGGCGAATTTTATAAAATTTTGCTGAAAATTTCCACTTGTTTCACGTGGTCATTTTTGTTATAATTTCTTTTCTGAAACTAATATAATCCTTTCCAGAGATATGGCCGACGGCCGTTCTCAGTTACCCACCCGGTACTTTCTATAAAACGATATTAAATTTTGAATTATTCGATTTTTCTTATTCTTTTCGTCGATATTAGAAACAATATTTTAACAATGTGCATGAAACAGGACCGCCTCTAATGAAAATATTTTATTCATATGACATTTTGGGGACTTCACTCTACTCCAACGCTTATAACTGCAAATTTAAACACGAAATCCCTCAAAGAAACAATTAAAAGTGTATTCAATTAAGAAAGTTTGTCATTAGAGAACAAAATATCATTATAACAGACAGTAATCATTCCAATATGGATCTATGGTATCTAGTTATAGGTGATTCAAGTAAAGTTTTAGGTTAACTAGGGTATTAATAGATGTTCTATGACATGTGACTAGAGTACTACACCAAGATCTCCAAATCATAAAAGTTTAATAAACACTACAAAAGCAAAACCTAAAGAAAATGAAAATTTAAAACAAAGTTAACAAGTGGACTTGAAAGATACCTAATGGAGAAATATCCCACTGGACGAATTAACCAATCTTATAAGCAACATATTCTCCATCAAGATCAATACAGATATGCTTGGTTTAAATCAGTTGTCTAAGTTATTTTTTCCATGTCGATTGAGATACCTCCAAAATATGTGATTTGAAAGCATCAATCGCCTCTTCAGATGTAGAAAAACGTTGACCTCGCAATTAATTTTTGATATGCGGGAAAAAGAATAAATCATTGGGTGCCAAACAAAGATCCATCAATTCGATAGTTTGACTGTTCAAAAATTCAAAAAAATTTTGTTTGAACTGATGTGTGAAAGCTCGCATTGACGTGGTGGAGTATGATTCATCTTCTGCGATTGATTTCCCTTATTTTTTTTCAATTATTTTTGGCAAAAAAATGCTGCTGTACCATTCAAAAACGACCGTTCTGCGTTTCTCTAATGGAACAGTGGCGATATGTCCAGTTATTCCGATAAAACATTTGCTTCGAAGTGCTTTGTGCGTGAACTACTTTTGTTGGATTTGGCTCGTCTTTAAAGACCCATCCAGTCGATGGTTGTTTAGTTTGGGTTCGTATGCATGAATCCATAATTCGTCATCTGTCATGATCTTATAGACGTTTTTTGAAGCGCTACTATCGAAGTTTTCAGCAGTTTTTGCACCAAGCCGCACGAGCTTTTTTGAGCGATTGTCAAATTATATGGTATCCAACGCGAACAAATCTTTTTTACAATCACGAAATTCATCCTGTAGCTAAGTGCGACCACGATTGAATTAGGAAAACCAGCCAAACACGGTGGCTCGTGATGAGGCCTCATCATCAATACAAAAAAAAACAGAGAAAATGCAGAATTAAAAAAAAATGTCAATAAGATACCGAATGGAGAAATTCTCCACAGGAGCAATGAACCAACCTTATAGCCAGAATAAATAGAATACAAATTGCTGTGGAATTGCTTAAACAAAATAAAATTTTGATTAAAATTTCTAACTCATAAGCATGAATATTTAAAAAATTATTCACTTACTTTTATAGCCTCTCCTAAAGACTCCCCGTATTTAGCTTCATAGGCCCTTTTGATTTCTTCCATATCAATTTCACATCTTGTAATTATGTTACGGACTAATTTTCTATCATCTGTACCCATACCGGAAACAGCATGATGTAACTGTCTGGCAAAGAAGGTTGGTTGATCTTTTATGGCGCGTATAATGGCCAGAAAACCTTCTTCAGAATCACCAGAGAATTCCCCTTTGATTGTTTGTTCGATGTCCGTTCCTATAAATTGGAAAATATTATAAATATACATAAACAGTATTCAAATTTTCAACTTACCAGATAACTTTTCGTACTCTTGAAATATAAGTCCCAACTGGGCGTAGTTTCTTTGGCACAAAATAGCATTGAAAGCGGATTCGTCGGTACCAAGCCGTAGTTCGCCTGCTGAAAGTAAAGCCTGGGCGTCTGCTGCAGCCGCTTGATGATCCACCATCATGCTTTCATCTCTGTTTGCGCAGCATAATGAAACCATCATTCTTTTGAATGTTCCTGAAGTGTCACTTCTCAGATCTTCTTCTAGTGGACGGTAATACACTGTAAAACAAAAAAAATGATAAAAGGATGGAACGTGTTCGCTAGTTATATGGATTGCTCCGAATCTTGAAAGAGTTCTCAGAATGTATTGACTTTTAGCGTTCCGTATGACGTTCCCATGCTTATCATTAAGCGATTTTATTCTACATTTGTTTTTATTCATGTGTTGTTTTTGTATTCACGAAAGATTCGAAAATAGAAAGAGTAGTAGCTTTAATTTGTGCGTTTGCAGATATTTTTGAAAATGAATAAAACGAAGTGGACGTACATCCGAAGAGCATAGACCATTTTCGAATGAATTCGGAAACATTTTAAAATTGCTCCCTCTCCCTAGACATTGACTGATAAACTAAAATACCCACTGAAGATTAGATAAATGTCCGTATTTATTATTTTTCTTATTGCTTGGTGATTTTAAGCAACCATCCCTCACAAGTTCAATGTTTGCTAATCATGTGTATCATATTTTGCTTATATTATTTATGTCAAACTTAATTTTGTGCTAAAAAACTTGACTTACAAATCCAGACGATCTCAGAAGCATTGAAAATCGAAAGTTTGGAAGTTGAAGCTGAAACTTGGAGAAAATTAACCTCGAACAGATTGAACATACTGAGTTAATAGATAACTTCTTAGTTCTTCCCAGACATTAAATATGTTTTTAGCTTTAGCTCCTACCACAACTACCATAGAAAGATCTTTCAGCATCCCCCGTTGGGTAAAAACTTAGTTACAGACAACCATGCCTGAAGAAAGAGTTTTGGGTCTCTGTGTTAAGTGTTCACGGAGATTTTGTAGAAAATAATAAAGACAAAATTATTGAAAAAGCAATAAATCGGTTTTCATAATATCCTACTACTTTTCTCTGATTAGCATTAGAAAGTAATTTTAGATGTTGGTGAGTTTTTGAGAAAGAAAATATGATCTATTTTGACTTTGCTCCCCTCTATAATTGACATTATTTGTAAATATGACTGTTGTTTTGATTATTCAAAAAAGTAATCAACTTAATGACAAACCAAAGTTGCCAAAAAGATTTTGAAACAAGTTTTACTATGTGTGAATGAACATAACCAACAGATCAGATTTTTTCATAATTGCATCACATTCACTACCAATAAACTAGAGGATATATATTAGATACAATTCGCAATAGATAAACCATTCCACAAGATCACTGAACATTTGACTTGACTCACCCTTATCTTAAAAAACTACCTTCTAAGGTTTGAATAAGAATTGTTTAATACTTCAATAAAATATTTATAATTTTTCAGCCCTGCTGGATGTAATTCGTCCGTTGTTATCTGTTTTGACTTGAATATTGTGTATTTGTAATTTTTAACCCCTATAAATAATCCCCCATACAAACGTACTTATACAATTTAGAATATAGAAATTTTTTTAAATTTCGAAAATGATTTTTCCACTTTAGACATAATTTTCTTCGAAAATATGCATTCCAAATCGTTCAAACTGTTTGATTTATTTATTTCAAATTTACTTTTTTTATCCTTTTTGAGTACTTGAAATGTTCAACCCCTATAAATCATCTCTTATGACAAATAAATGAAAAAATTATTTACGAGATTATTTTTTTACATTAATATTTTATTTTATATAACAGGGAAGAATATGAATACATTTTTAATACTTTCCACTTCATTTTTTAACCCATCTCCAATCAGTAGGTTCAATAGTTTTATTACCAAGCCAAACTTTATTATGTCCATCTAGAGCATCCACTATTGACATTTTTTGATGCTGTTTGTGGTATGCAAAAGTTCCTGTTGTCTCATTATCGTATTCTGTGTCTCTGGTAAATCTGATATATACAGTATGTAAAGTAGCAGGCCTAATACGCTACCCTGGGCACCCCTCTTGCACAGTAAAAAGTTTCCTCATTAACTTTTGTTTGGAAGGTTCTGTTTTAAGTAAGATTTAAGAAGTGGGTAGTAGTTAGCGGGTAAAGTTCTTTTAATATTGTATAGCAGCCCTTGATACCGCACTTTATCAAAAGTCTATCGAGGAAAACAGTAGAGCAGTATTCTTGGTTTTCCAGGACTTTGTTTATTTTTTGGGGGAGTCGGTGGACCTGTTGCACTGTTGAATGTTTTTGTCGGAATCCAAATTGATGGCAGAGCATCCATTCCTGTGGAGGTAGGTCTTGTAATGTACTTGTGAATTAGGATATGCTCAATGAAACAAAATACATTTTCAATGCTTAACATTTATTAAATTACATATAAAAACAATATTTCGAAATACAGTTGGTATGACACAAAAATATAATAAAAGTTTTAACATAAAAATCACAAACAAAACATATAAATCATGGATGATTCAAATTACACTGAGATTCAAATAAAAAAAATGTCATTGAAATTTCGGCTGCAGTTTTTTTAATATTTCACATTTTGGGAAAAAAGTGTTTACAGTATGAGGAATCAGATTTATATAAAAGTAACTTCAAATTTTAATGGTACAATGAAGCAATTGATAATCAGAAATATGTGAAACAATCAACCTCCAGGGTAAAATGAATTCATAAAAGAATTGAACAATTAGATAAGGGGCAAATTGGGACACGTATAGCACATGTGAGGTAGCGTGACACGACTCTTACATGCTATATCTGCTTCATGGGGAACCGTTTTCAAGTAGGAAATGGTGGGTTTTGGATTTAATTGGCAGTTCTCGACTAGCAGAGATCAAAATATGTCTTCGATAATCGAACAAAATAATCGTTGTTATTAAATTCAAGTTCTGAATCAGAATCGGATGATGCTGAAGAAGGAATGTTGTTTTATTCCTTGATATGGAAGAAATTTAAATAATCTAATACTTAAATTTATTCTATCGAAGAGAAAAAACAGTGGACAATGTACAATTACAACTAAAATGTGTGATAAGGTAGTAGAGGTAAATATGGCCCAGCGGGTAGTATGGCCCAAAATCGCTAGCACAAAAAGTAAAGTATTTATTCACAGTCTGACATCAGTAGGCAACTGCGTATATGCCCCTCCACATACCATTGTATAAGCAACCTTTAGACGCCTCGTGTTTGCGTGTTGTAACTAGTTAGGTTATATCTATATATCTGGGTTTTCCTTTTGTTTGCTTTAGATTTGAGATGGGGAAGATTTGCAAAAACCTGCGCAAGCATTGGTCTCTAGACTAACTTGAACAAGCAGTAGCAGCTGTCCGGATTAAGCGATACTCTCAAATTGGATTGCCTCTCACTCCCAAACTTGTGCGACATCAAATGTTTCGATATTGTGATCTCAACCAAATAACTTTAATGAAGAAAATCAGCTTGTTTTGTTTTTAAAAATAAATGACAATTTGTCCGTTCGCAAGGCACAGCCTATGAATCCTGCCCGTGCTCAGAAACACAAGGTGGTTGTGAGCGACTACCTTCACCAAGATAACCGAACTTATGACAACATTGAATATTAAGGATAAACCCCAAAATATATACAACATATACGAGAAAGCTGCCGCCTCACCATACACCATCAACAATGAGTTCCATTCCACCTATTATATTGTTTTGAGGAAAACGCTTAAAACCAGAATTTTGCGATAATTTGCCTCACGGAACTCTGGCAGAAATGGCACCTAAAGGCTCTATAACTACACAACTCTTCAAAGACATTTTGCTCAGTATCAATCGAACGGGTCTACACTGCTTGTGTTTGATGGAGCTACAAGCCATTTACATTTTACCATTGCTGAAATAGCAGAGTCTCTTGGTATCACTTTATTCTGTTTGCCTTCAAATACAACGCACAAGCTCCAGCCATTGGATAAGGCTGTATTTCGCTCTTTTGAAGCAAACTAGGACCAGGAACTTTTAAGATACTGGAATACCTTCCCACAAAGAAGTCTGAGCAAGAGTAGGTTCAACATAATATTTTCCCGTGTTTGGCCCAAGTATATGTCGCCGAAAAATATTGTGAGCGGGTTTAGAGCCTCAGGATTGTTTCCTCTAAATCCTGACGTAATACCTGATGCCGCATTCGCACCTTCTTTAGTAATACCCCATGAAATAAATGAAAGTCTTTCGAGTTCAAACGACGAAAATGTCCCACTAGCGACTTTAATTAGAAGCAAACCAATTCCTCAACAATCTTCTCCAACTAAAACAATGAATACGTCTTTTCAGGAAATACTCCTACCGAAGGAAAGAATGTTGGAGAAACTAGGGTTAGGCGGAAGGCATTAAATTATAAAGCTCAGCAAGTAACGAAAAACCTTTTCACGAAGAGACATGGCCAAGCAGCTAGGGAATATCCAACTTCAAAACTTTCAGTTCCGTCAACTTCCAAACAACGAAGTTCGATCCCACAGTCCGAGTTTAATCAAGTTACACAGGAGTCATGGTTATGTGCAGCTTATGAAACAGAAGACCAACTTGATATGCGAATGTGTTCAAAATGTTTAACTCGGTATCACGAGGAATGCGTTGGTCTTGAGCCTAACGACGATGAAGAGTTCCAAAACTGTTGGGAGAGAAGCCTGACAGATGATGGACATGATATAACCAAAAATATGTATCCGCGGAAAGGTACTAAAGATGATAGAACAGTATATCAGATAAAGGTAGCTGAACAAAAAGATTATTTTCTAATATTAAAATTTGGATCAACAGAAAACATGGATGTATAAATTATCATCTGACACAGCTACTCACAGGATGTGGATGTTTCATGGTTTATTTTTACCATTTTGAAATGCTCACCAATTTGTCTTTATTGTCCTTTGTTGATTCTCAGATACTTATTGAAGCAACTCTATTCATCATTGTCTATGTTCTCTGTCCTGTGCGCGAGAAAAACAAACTAACAATACGTGACAGCTAGGAGGGTGAACGAGATGAACGAAGCAAGCAACAAACAACGCCAGACGTCAGAAGTCATGGCCAGAGAGCACTTTTTAGACAAATGATAGTGTCTTTGAACATTTTCTTATATAGAAGTTAATAAATATAAAAACTATCCACGCTATTCATTATTTTAACATCCTTAGTGGAAAGATACTTTTTTGCTTATTCCACGATGCTAGAAGTAACGTAGAGTAACATATAACAAATATTGTTCATAATATGCTACTTAGCGAGAAAAACCCTATCTGATATGGTGACAAAGATAATAAATAAAAATAAATCTAGTGAATAAAGAAAGATAAGTCCAAGCAGTATGATGAAGTAATACCCTCTGGTGATTCTGTTATAGAGTTAAGATGCAAGGGGGATTAATGGGTAAAAATTCTACATATCATCGCAATTCCAGCAACCGAAATTTCTTCTGAAGATGTTTCTCTTCAAAAAGCTAGTTCCATTAGGATCAAAATAGATTAGATAGGAGTAAAATCACATCTAGTATCTCTAGTTTGCTAGGAGAGGATATCATCTATATAAATTGAGAAGAACATTATAAAAATATTTTAAATACATCAAAAAATAGTTTTATATTATGAAATTAAGAACATATACTGATTTCGATAACTATCTTTAGTTCCATAATTAGTATTCTCCAATGAGAGCCAATAAACATTTCTTGTAGTCTCCAGAGCAATCACCCTAAAAATATAATTGATTATTAAAATGTAATCAGATTTTTAAAATTTTACCTTAATGGCGTCAGCCAAAGATTCCCCATATTTAGCTTGATATTCTCTCTTAATTTCCTCCATATCAATCTCACTCCTAACAACTACCAATCTTATTAATTGTCTATCGTTAGTACCCAAGCCTTTCATGCTTTTATTCAGTCTCTTTGCGAAAAATGCAGATTGGTTCTTAATAGATCTAACTATAGCTAAGAGAGCATCTTCTGAGTCTCCTGAGAACTCATTCTTAATAGCTTTTTCTATATCATGTCCAGTGATACGAGCATACTCTTGGAAAATCAATTGTAGCTGAGCATAGTTTCTTTGACAAAGTACCATATTAAAAGTGGATTCGTCGGTACCTAGACGGAGTTCTCCAGCTTGTAATAAAGCTTGAGCATCTTGTAAGGCTCTTTGTTGATCGGTTATCATGCTTTCGTCTCTATAAGCATTGCATAAAGATACCATAAGACGTTTGAAAGTACCACCTGTGTCTCCTTTTAGATCGCTTTCTAAGGATCTATAATATACTGCAAAGAACACAAACGTTGATATACACTCTCAAAAAACACTAAGCAACACTAAATTCATCCCTAGAGGGATATGATCATCACTGAAATTATAAATAATGGAATAAATTTAGACAAAAAACTCGAGATAAAAAAAATATCCAAATTCCAATCGAACGCATAACATTTATATCTCTCTTTCTATAAATAGATTGCTTTTTCTAACTTATTTTTGAGTATTAACTTACATTTATGATATGCCTCTCTGATGACCATAATCTCACGATTAGACATAGTACAAAGAACCTCAATAAGAACATCCTCGTCGGTACCAGCACCACTCATTGCGTCATGAAGTTCTTTGGCATAAAATTCAGGAAGAGGTGTCATCATGGCGACAATCAGATTTTCGAAATTGCCGGTTAATTCACTTTTCAAATCTTTTATTAGATCCTGGATAAAAGAATTGTATTTTAAATTTCATTGATTTCAAAATTTTGCATATTAATAGTCATAAATTAAAGTCAAAATGTCAAAACTGCTGTTTAATATCAT
Organism: Diorhabda carinulata; assembly: GCF_026250575.1. Classification (NCBI taxonomy): domain Eukaryota; kingdom Metazoa; phylum Arthropoda; class Insecta; order Coleoptera; family Chrysomelidae; genus Diorhabda; species Diorhabda carinulata. The sequence goes on from NC_079472.1 coordinate 20,221,044, forward strand.
CGTCGCTGTTTAATTTTTTACCCCTTAACTCGGCTTTCCGCTTTGCGAACATAAAATAGTCGTACTGGGCGAAATCAGGGCTATATGGTGGTTGTTCAATCTCTGTGATTCCTCATTCGTGAATAGTATCTTTGAGAAGTTTTGGGGACTGGAGCACTGTCATGAAGCAAGCTCACATCTCGGATGATTTGGCCGCGTCTATTTTCCATAATTTTTTGACGCAATCCCACTTTTTAAGTTAGAGTAATATGCATTCACGGATGTAATTGATTTCTGCTTATTGCTTTTTTTAGTACGGGCTCTCCTTTTCGATGCCGCCACTCCATGGAATCTCTTATGGATGTCGGGTCATATTAAGAGATCATAGTTTCTCTACCTATTACTTTTGATCAGATTATATTCTTTCATGGTCCTCGCGGTAAAGCTCTAAAAATTGCTCACCACATTCTACTCGACTCGACTTTTGCACTCCACCTTGCACTAATTTTTGTCATATTTGAATGCTCACGAGAGATCCAGAAATTGCGGTCTGTGCTGCAATTTCTTATGTGTTTAGGCGCTAGTCATTTAGAGCAATATTTTCCACTAATATTTTCTAGAGTAGTCACCGTCACAGGACCTCCCACACGTGGGTCATCTAATGATTCTCGACTCTAGCGAAAAAACTTTAACCAAGTCACCATAAACAGCCTCCATATTAAAATAGATCGAAGCAGCAAGTTGAAACTTGTCATTGACACGAGCATAAATATTTTGCGAAAGCACTCTATTTACTATAAGAACTCATAGACTACTTTATATATCTAACCTTAGATAGGAACAAAATATATTAGTAATAAGATATGGATGTCCCTAAAGCATTTGACTGCGTACACGTAGTTGATGGTAATCGAATAAGGAGAAAGATATCATTGTAAAGAGCAATTAAGATGAAAATTATAAAAGATAGAAAGATAATTAACATATAAAGCGATTGGTTAGAATAAAAAACCTGGAATACAGGAAATAATCTCACTAGAAACATTGAAAAAAATGTAGGAAAAAATTGTAAGATCAAAATTGAAAAGAAAATGTCTAAAACCAACTTGGTGTATAATGAAATGTGGAAAGGAAATAGAAGAAGACTTAATTAATTAAAAATAAATAAATAATTAAAAAAAACACTGGTGAAAGAAGAAATTATCAGTATAGGAGTTTGAAACAATAATTTTAAGATATGATCCTCTTACTTTGACTAACCAGTACCTACATTTGCTTTTTACTCACCTTTCCGAACAAAGTTTTGAATTGCATAGCAATCTGTAGTCTCTGTTCATTAGTTCGTCTAGCCAAGACATTGATAATGGCTTTCTCATCGGTTCCGAAACCTTTCATAGCTTTCCTCAGTACTTGAGCATCTTCTGTTGGATTGAAGGGGTTGGCGGGTCTAACAGTTGGAGTTTTCTATAAAAAAATCGAAACAAATAAATTATTTTTTACAAAAATTGTTGGTATCACCATTTTGTTTTAAGCAACTTATCGCACTTAAAGCTTGACTACACAATAAATGAAGCGACAATTTTTACTAATAAGAATATTAATTTATTACTAACAGTATGGTGAAATTATATTCAAAACTATTTTTTATCTAACGAATATATGATAATATTTAGTGATAATAACATTTTTTAAATTATCGATTTATGGATTGATAACAATAGGAAATTGCAAATTTTTGTTAATAGAAAATTTGTTAGTAATGTAACCTTATATTTTATCAATAGTTTGTTAGTTTTTGTTGTTTCCTTTTAAAATAATCATGTGCCACATGCTTATTCTTAAAACTTGCTTTTCTTTGGTCCCTAGTTTCTCATTTGCGTTCTTAATAGACTACTTACTTGAATCATTCCTCTTTGACCTCATTCTAAATATTTTCTTATTTCTTATTATCTTAAACGGGTTTGAATGTCAAGCAGGTAAACCTGCTCAACCAGATAAGAAATTTACATATTGCTAGCAAATATTATGTTTCTCAGCATGATAATTTGAGATGTAAATTCGGCCAAAATAACTATCTGATACACGATTTCACAAAGGTCGATGTAAATTCTCTGGTAAATTCAAGAAGTGTCATATATACCTCTGTACAGGAGGCTAGTAAGTATATTTAATATAATAATAACGGATGGCGCAAAAAGAATGCATGAATTTGAGTTGAGTAGTGGAAGTGGGAGTAACGGGAACTGGTTGTTTTGTAGGTTAGGGCGTCGGTTCTTCAAAGTCTTCGCCACTCCACTAGGCGGCGCGCTCCAGCTCTGAACGAGATATTGTCAAAAGTAATTGAAGACTTCGAAGAAAGACTTTCGATGTGTATCAACGCGGAAGGACGCCATCTGTTTGAAGTGATCAGAACAAACAGTGAATGAACAAAATAAATCAAATTATACTGGTTTGAAATTCATGCGTTCTTTTTGCGCCACCTTGTATAATCAAAAACATTCCTAAATTAAATTTTTAAATATTGGTATAATTTTCCATACTCAATTGAACTCAATTGAAATTTTTTCAACACGTTTATATGAGTTACATCTATATGAATATCGTTGGACATAGGATTCGAACCTCCGATCTCCATGTAGGAAATTTAGCAGTTCGACAGCGTTACAACTGCACCGTTAAGGCTCGTTTCGACGAGAAGTCTGTATATAAGCAGATAAACCATTATACGAGGGTAGCATCAAAAAAATCTAGTTTTATAAAACAAAAAAATTTGTTTTCATAGTACATGAAACTAAAAAGTGGAATATGAATATAGTTACGTAAAAAACTACAAAATACGTTTCTAAAGCACAGCAAAACTTAAAAGTGAAAAATAATTTTTAAAATAATGAAATATGAATGAAAGATACCAGTATTTTTATGAAAAAAGCACGTTGTTTCATAAATCTCGTACATCTAACACCCAATGCTTTTTTAACAAAAATACTAGTATTTTTCATTCATTGTTTTAAGGTTTTAATCATTATTATTAACTTTTTAGTTTGATACGCTTCAAAAAAGTGTTTTTAGTTTTATTAAACTATATTTATTTTAAAATATTCAATTCAGTTTTTCTGTTTTTAAAATAGCATAGGTAGTTAATTTTTTCTGGAAAAAGTTTATCTGTTCATTCTCAATTCACTTCCACTGATTTTTAAATAGGCAGTAACTTCCACCTATTTATTTATGACCTGAGCATACATTCAATACATTCAAGTTTATTCCAACTATAATACCATTAAAAAATTATTTCACCTGGAGTAATACTTGACAATTTATTTATTTATTTATAACATTTATTTAATAATTAGAAAAATACATTTTATTAGTGCAATTTTGTTTTTAACAAGTGCAATATAATATTTAATTTTTGATATACAAACGTCTAATATAAAGTTTATTTATATAATACACATACAAACAATATATTATCTCCGTATTTTTTTAGTAAGTTTATCAATTTGACGCGTTCCACTTTTAATGTACTCATCAGTTTTGGAGATGGTGTAATTTTGACAGTTCTTGAATATATGTACAGCATCAGTGAGAGCTTTGTCTGCGTCTCTTACAAAAGCGGAATTGTATTCCTAGAGAAAACAATATTCGGTTGATAAAGAGCTTCTACGTTAAGTTCTCAATTATGACATTTGAAGTGAGTCACTGAATTAAATCTAAAAAAATTCTTTGCTCCTGTATCAGGGGAAATTTTATCATCGATATTTGTTACTGTGAAGGTACAATTCCGAAGACTGTAACAAGCGATGTCAATTTTAAACACATATATTTCATCGACGACATACTTCACACAGGTCAAGCGCTGGGTACTTTCTTTGCAAAGTTATAGGAAACGGATTTATATTTATAGATAACGCGATTTTTAATTATAGCACTCGAAACTTTTTACAATATTTAATTTATCATGAACCGTTAATTATATATTTAGCAAAAACCATATTGTAAAAAGTTTGGAACGCTATAATTAAAAACCTATGCGTTATGCAAAGAAATTTCCAAATAAAAAAGGTGGCAGAAATTATTATCTACAAAAATGATTACCACTATTTTTGTCGTACGATGCGCGATTCGTGAGATATACGATAAAACTTTTTTTTCAAGCGACTGACGCGGCGACCCTCCATGACTCCTACTTGGTTTATATTCAGGGACACCCCTGAACATATACCAAAAAAATCCGTTCTCTAAAACATAGGCGTTTGGCCTATTTCTTTGCCTTGTCAGGTGTTTTCTATTAATGACATTTTGCTTTAGCTGCAAAAGGAAACTTACGATACCTCAATTTGGAAACAGATAACACGGAGGCCATTATTATATTCTGATCCAAAATAATTTGTGAGTTGTGACGAACGAATTTTTTATCGCATTATTGAGAAATATCATAAATAAATAAATAACACGTTGTTTTAGACAGTGGCAGACCACAGTGCATCCTGTATTTTAAATAATGTTGTCTTATTCGGAATTGTAACGTAAAATTTATATTTACGAAAATTGAAGTGAATAAATTTCGACTAAATATGTTTCTTGTGTGTGTTCCATAGGGGCACTTGGGAAAGTTTTAGCGGTAAACTTTCCCTGGCACTTTTCATTTCAAATAAATTTTTCCTTTATGTTTCCTTGGATCCACACCTCACATAGAGTGTGAAATCACCCAAAAATTTTTTTTCTCTAGGGGAAAGTTTGGAGCTAAACGTATTAAAAATGCTTTTCGATTCTTTTGGATCGTGCAAGATCGTTTTGACGTCAGTCTTTTCATATGCTTTGCCACGTTCTTGGCCAAAGTAGTAGTCCATGTAAATATATGTGTTTACTACAGACACCATATTGGAAATTTTTTCACAGAACATTAGAATGACAACTATAAGAAAATATAATGTATAATTTCGACAGTCAAATTAGTCAAAATTTGGATTAAACAACTAGTAAAATAATAGTGATTAGTTGTACGAATAGTCTATTATAGAATATGAAAATGGTTTTAAGGAATGTATCTCTCAACATCTTTTTTAATCTATGAATATAATTCAATGTTTTTTTAATTGTGCAGTTAATTTGTTTTTTATTTCAAACATTTTATTTTGAATGTTATTGCAATAAAACTTGTATATAATTGGGAAACACTATTTTTAAAATTATTTTATGACATTAATAAAAGCTATTTACATAAGACCCCGTATTCAAAATTATAATTTTTTTTTTTTGGTACCCAAAAGCGATTTAGCGGTTCTTTGATAGAAAAGCAATATATATGTTAAGTGAGGAAATTAGGTATTAGGATACCTCTACCACCTTAGTACGAGGCGTGATAAAAAATACGATGAGTTTTTGTATTGAAAATATATCATAAAATTTGAATTCTTTCTCAATTATCGGAGCTTTCAGCTTTTCAGCTCATTTTCTATTTTCGGCAAGATCATGATTGTAAATCTGATGGATTTGGAGAAACAGGAAGACTTTAAGCGGCTAAAAACTTTTCGGTGACTTTGGACGAACTCGTACCAAATTAGTTCTTCACCAACTTCTCAAATAGCGAAGTGTTTCTCAAATTCGTTGAATTTTATATATTTTCATCTATTTTTGATGTCGAAGGACGTCCCCGCCGTTCCTCGTCCTTAATAAAATCAATTCCATTTTTCCATTAACAGTTTTGACAGATTTCATCAATTCGAGATAATTTTGTCACTTTTTTTTTCAATATAAAATATTCTAGATTCAGGTTACTCGACAGACACTGCTTGTCTCAAAATATGAGATAAACTAGCTCAAATATATGTTTCCTTAGATAATTGCTTGCCAGGGCCGGATTTAGGGGAGGCATCCGTAGCAACAGTTTCGGAGCTCGAAAAAAATCGAAATTCGTTTGTTAACACCAAAATTTGATTTCAAATATTCCTCGTTCTTGATTATATTGTTAAATGCTAAGAGAATCTACTAGGTTTCACAATAAAATATTTATTGAAAACAATTGTTCATTTTATTTGGAAAGGTCTCGATGTCTCCAGACCTCTAAATCTAAATCCGGCCCTGTTGTTTACTGGTATAATTATAATTTCCCCGTATATTTTATCACACCTAATATATTACTTTGAGAATCAATTATCAATTAAAGAAATTCATAGTTGACAATTTGACAAAATCTTCCTAGTAATAAAATAATAATCAACTTTTTATATCTTTTATGAAAAAAAATATATTAAAAAAAAATATTAAATTTTGTTATTATAAAAACTTTAACTATTTACCTTAACACTCATAAAAACTGTCATCTTTATTATTTGTTGAATCAATTACGTGGTTGCCAAGTTTTACAATATTAATTTCAATCATGTCATATTTAAAAACTTATTTAGCCCAAAATCAAATAGTGAGACAAACAATGAAATTCAATTGTTTCAACATATGAAAATATAAAAGCATTTGGTGTATTAATTCTCAATCTGAACAGTGTAATTTTCAACTATGAATATCTATACTGATTCCAACCCAGCTCATGAACAAACTCTTAGCAGATAGTCCAATTAAACATAAATAATGTCTTTATACAAAAAAAAATTGTATTCACAATACCTTCGGTCTACTAGGAGCATGTCCTTGTGGGCTACTTTGCTGGGTATATGAAAAACCACCATAAGGTCCACGCGATCCTTGATAACCGTGTCCACCGGGAGGAGCACCAGGAGCATTAGGATGTGACCCATACCCTCCCGTAGAGGGTACTGTCGGGTAAGTATTTGGAGGATACACTCCTCCACCACTTGGTGGATACGCGCCAGCAGCACTTGGTGGATACGTGCTACCCCCGCTTGGTGGATACGTGCTACCACCACTTGGTGGAAACGTGCTGCCACCACTTGGTGGATATCCTCCACCTGAGGGATAACCGCCGCTAGAAGGATATCCACCTGTACTGGGAGGATAAGCAGGCATAGGCATAGGTTGTGGCATTTGCATTGGAATATTGGAAGGATAACCGAAACTGTTGGGGTTTATTTGGGGATATGAAGGTGCTCCCCCTTGGGGTTGGTGAGAATACGGGGGTGCTCCCGGTGCTGATCCCTGAGAAGTTAAATTTTGATGTTAGTTTTTTTTAAAAAAGCCTTTTTATTGTTAAATTTGGAGATTGTTACGGTTTTATAACATAAACAAAAAAATTTAGTTACATTATATACCGAACCAGATACATTTTTTCTCTATCTTATAGCTAGTTTGATATACAGAATGTCCCACGACGAGTTAAAACTATTTGTATATGGCAAAATACTTATAGTGAAATCATGAAAATATGTACGTTCCGGTTTTCGGATACGATCTTTTTAACTAAAAGATTTTCAAAGATGGCCGACTTCCGGTTCTACCGGTAAGTAAGGAAATATGCGTTTTTTCAATGAAAAATGAGCTGTTTCAATCGTTAATAACTCTAAAAATACCAACTTAAGAAAACAGAAGGTAAAAATTCTTGGAATTAGTCAATCTATCGACCTACGAGATTATTTTAATGAAATAAATTTTCATCTCCAAGAAAGGGTGGCTTTCATCTCCAGGGTAAAAGCACCCTTCGGCACAGAGTAGATTTTGAGAAAGGTTATAAATACTACTATCATACTTACCAATTTTCAAGAAAATCGACCTTGGACGTTTAAAATAATAATTAATTTTTCTATTTTCTGGAATTGTATTTTTTTTTTGGAAAAATTGAAAAAATTTCGGAATTATTTTTTGCATTTTTCAAATCATAAAATTTAATCAATCGATGGATCTTAAAAAAATGTTATAATATGTCGATTGCAACAATTAATTTCAGTTGAAACGAAAAATCTTATATTTTTTAATACAATAAACTTGAAACAGCGCATGCTGCCATCTACAGTCTGTTTTACAAAAACGTATATAGGTTCCTTCGATGAAGTTTGTCAATTTAATTTTGGAAAATGGAATATATAAACTAAAGTTAAAGTAAAATTCCAGTATTGGGGCGGATTCTTTTCCGATGCCCAGCAGCGGCATTAAGTTTAAATCCGGCCCTGCATACAATCATCAATATTTCGTATAGTCTTAAGAAAGTTGATGTTGTAATGCATTTCGTTGCACTACAATATCATCCTGAACCTCTAAACGAGATTGCATTTAATATATCGTATCTCTTTCGCGGTCCCACAAGATTTTAAATTATTTTGGGTTGTCAAAATGATTTAAAAACAACATTTTTGAGCTGATTTATGAAAATCTATAGTTTGTATTATTTTAGTTTCCAAAGTTCATTTATAGACCTAAATAAACATAGAAAAATTGCACCCTGAAAAGTAAAAGTAAAATATTATACTTTTATTAAATGATAAGCTAATTACGGCAATAAAAATATGTTTTTGTCCTTGTTTCGCCCTTTTATTCCGTGTTGACTAATGTAATGTAATCTACCTAATTGAATTACTATGTAAAGTATATTAGATGATATCAAAAAATAAAATTAAACTAGATAACCCAAAACATATAATACAATAAAGGTTACAGGTAAGCAAAATGAAAAAAAATTACTTTGAAGTGGATTAATGTACCATAAAGTAGCATTCTTTACACTTGTGAGCAAAAAAATCGACTCGGCCGACATCGCTGCAAGCTTCAAAATTATATAAAGTATTGTAATTTTTCTTGCTCACATTGTCCAAGAATATGTTATGATCTGCAACCACTCTTTTAACTGACCCTTAAAAAAGGTTATCTACCTGACCCACCACTATTAGTTTTATGAAGTTTCCTCTATTCTGGTGAACCGGATCACCAGCCAAATGGCCGACGGTAGGAAATGATTCAGCCGCAGCTGTACCCGCTAGCCACCCATGAAAAAATCATCATCCCTAAACCTGGAAAGAGCTGTTTATTTTTTAGGCTAGAGCTCCCTTTTCTTCTTCTTTTTAAATCCACGTTGCTCTTTTTTCTTTGTTCAGCCTAAAGCAGCGTAATCACAAACCTAACACCACAGCCTCAGCCCTGCAGAGGAGCAGCGCCTATATCAGGGCCAATTCCGATGAACCTTCCTCTCTATAGAAAATTTATAATTTCTATCTCAGCCACCACTATCAGTTACCCACCAAACGTCAACCTGAAAATGGACACAACAAGTGAGAAAGCTGTTCAAGAGGTCACCCTACTGCGACAAGGCCGGAGTCAGGGAGTAGTGGCGAGTGCGCTGAAGATGAGTCATTCTGTTGTTTCCAGAATTAACCGTCGTTACCAAGAGACTGGGTTGGGGAGACGCGGTTGCGATTCATTGTCAGGACATCGCTGAGAAATCAGGCTGGTGGCTGGATAGCCATAAAAGACTTAGGGCAGCTAATCTTGAGCCAAAAAGGGTAGCTACTGGCCCCAAATGGATACGAGCAGCTCGTCTACTATTTGCCAAACACGTCAACAACGGAACCTCGTTCTCCTCTTAGACGAAAGTAGAATGTGCCTGCATGGTAGCGATAGACGATTCTACATAAGACCTAGGGGACGCTCAGTGTTGCATAAAAGAAGACTTGGCTTTTGGAGGAGGTTTCTTGATTAGTTGAACGGGCATTTTAATGGTAGCAAAAACAGAGTTGGTTTTCATTGATACTGGTGTTGGAGTGGGGGAATTTACCGGTGAACCGATACATAGAAGACATTTTAGGGTGTCACGTTATCCCCTAGGTCAGTATCATCCTAATGCATGACAATGTCGTCCACATATTTATCATACAAGATGTTAAAGTACTTTAATCCATCAGCTCATTTGATTTGACCTTAGGTGAGTTGTCAATTTTTTATTCCCCTATAATGGCAACTAACATCTTGAAGACCACAAACACACAGACAACAAATCTGATTAGCTGATTGAAGCATTTTTGTAACATCAAACTTTTAGTCATTTGTGGTGAATTAAACATTCTCGTTTATTATTTTTTTTTACTGTAATTCATTTATATTTCTTAATTTCGAAGTACTAAAACATTGGTCGCCATAGAGAAGGCAAAAAGTATCAGTTACAACCATAAGCCAACAGCAAAAGACCTGAATAATTACATATTTGTCCACAACAATCGACATTAAGTTTCGAAGAAATAATATTCTATTAATAAGAAAATATACTTTTTATGAATATTAGATATCGAGATTTATAAAAGAATTGATCTCTAACATCTATTAAATAGTTATCAATACTTAGTGTAAACAACTTTTAATCTTAATCTTGAATTTTTATAAATTACTATTCAGTATGCTCCATAAATCAATGTAATGAAATCACCTGAATCAGTTTCTATTTTTACGTAATAAACCACAAAGTAAATTACACTTTCACTTTTGACTCACCTGTTGATATGGGTATCCAGGATAACTCATTTTGTTGTCACTTCTACAAATAAAGAATAATATAAGTTTACCTAACTAATAGTCAAACGATAAAAAAATTATCAAGTAATTAAGCACAATAATAATTTAACTAGATATATTAGCCGGTAAATTAAGCCACACCTTTCGAATTCGAATAAAAATAAATTGTTAATACTGCTTGACTCGACTTAACCGAAACAAGATTAATCACTTACTTTTAAAGCTCGTTACTACTATTTTGTATTTAGATAACAATCTCCAAAAATACGAATGATTTTCAATACGATGAGTAAGTTCTTCTACGTCAACACTCAAACTACAATACGAAACGTCAACTGACAAGAAATTTTAGGTTACAGCTTAGAGGTGGGACTATTTCGTAAATTCAATTAGCAGTTATAATATAAGGAATGATTTTTACGTGATATACGCTAGAATAGTATTTAATGTATATAATGATGGCTATTATTTACGAGAATTAAAATCACCACACGAACCGAAGGAAATTGTAATCGTTCGAGGGAATAATAGTCTTTATACACAAATAGACGACTATACTTTCTGCACGACTATACAAAGAGAGAGAGAGAGATTCCACGAGTAGGACGGTTTGACCTTCTCTGAAGTTAAGTCAATACGTCAATTGCCATGGTCCCAATAAGAAAACGCTCATAATATAATTTTAGCAAAGACTTCGTTATATATATTTATATATACCGCGTTGGAAATTCTCGACGTTTCGGCTCCCACTTTGGAGCCATTATCAAGAGAAGGGGGAAGAGATATGGTGTTTATTCGTTCATTGATAGGATCGGATTTCATGGTCTCAATCTGCCTACTCCACGCAACGAAGCACCACTTTTTTCGGTTGATTCCAAGGCCTCAATCTGCCTATTTGGAATTTCATCAAGCATCAAGAACACTGTTGACAGTAACACACTCACTGCTGGTATTAAATCTAAATAGGCTATTGCTTTTTTACGCTGAACCTTCTCAAAACATATATATTTCTGTCAATCATATAATTTTGCATCTATTTTATGAATTTCGTTTAATAATAGTAACTTTTCTTGACAAATAACAATTGAATATAAATAATTATGAAAAAATAGACATGAAAAATTTATAGGGCTCAACTAGCTATTCAATATTTGAATAATATTAGATTCAGTTGTTAGCCATATTATAAGAAAGTTTGGTTATTAAGAGCAAATTTTTTTATATTAAACGTAGCTGATATTTAAAAACGAGTAACGTCCACCTCTAATCACGCGTTAAATGTCTAAAATCCGCTAGTAGGCTAGTGGAACTATCCAACTGCTAATCGGAATTCCCAGTTGTACTTCTTTTATTATCAGTTTAGCGCTGCGGGGAAAATGGTGCAATATTTTTCTGCTTTAAATGATTGTGTACACATACGTCATTGGCAATGAGTAATTTAATTTTAAATATAATACGGTCAATAACTGGTTCTAGTTCTATTGACCTTGGGACATAATAAAATATGTTGTATACAGACGACGTATCTCTCAGATAATTGACAATAACCAAGTTGGAATCATGTCGTTTAATACCAATAATCTATTTGTTTTAAGCTGACACTGAAAAAGTTAATGGGATTTCTTGTTTAATTTTTTAAATTTGGTTCACATTGAGATACATTTTTATATAAGAACTTATTAAATGATAACGTTTTCAGTTTGTTGTTGTGATCACTTGATAAACTGAAATCTATTAGATAGCAAAAACTGTTATTAACATTTTTAATGGAATAGTGACATTTACATCGAAGACATGATTATAATAATCCTTTTCATACTTTTATTTTATTATAGTAACCGTCATTATATAAGGCTATTTACTCATTGCATTGTGAAGCTTTTCCTGGCATTTTAAAGAATGCCGGAACGTGTTATTGCACTAATACATTTTACCAGTAAGTATAGCAGCGGAGGTTTCAAATTTCGTGTGTCAGTAGTTTGTGTATAGTTATTGAAATCTTTCAAACTCTCATTGCAACGTCTAAGAAATATATTTTAATCTTGACCTTGACCCGGCTGTTATCAGATGATTCCCAACTGAAGACAGAACTTATTGCCTTATACAACTACAGTTACTATACATTAATTATTTTAATTTACGCTTTTCTTTAGATTAAAATAGATATTTCTAAACTATAAGATATACTGATCATGAATATAATTTTAATAATAGCTTTCCTTTTTTCGTTCTTCTTGAATTTCATAATTCATCAATAAGTGCCAATAAACATTTCTTGTAACTTCCTGAACAATCACCCTGAAAATAAATTTGAAAATACTAAAAGTAGACAAAAATAATGTTGGTGTTATCATTCAATAAACTACGAGGTGTGATTAACAAATACAATGAATTATCAAAAAAGTGAATTAGTTTCCTTGAAAGTACCGCCTTGGTTAGCAGTACATCCAATCATGCTATATTGATGCTTCCAACATCGCAGTAGGAACTAGGTTGAGTGTATATTGACCAAATCATCTGCAAGGGGTATAGTTCTTCCAATATCAGTTCCAGAAGACAGTTATGCGAGGAAAAATCAATATTTCATAAATACGCAAGGCACTATACCACAATACACAATACCAAATTAAGAAGAAATAAAGTTTTCTCCGTGTATAAAATTGGGTAAACATCCAACAAACCGTCAGTCCACGTGAACTCATCACGAAAAGGGTTGCTGTGAATCAATCACAGAACCGAAAAACATGTAAAGAAAAACTGAAATCAGTTGACAAAGCTACTCAAGATTTTATACGTAGGACAATTTATAGTTTATATAAGGAGAACAGGGCTAAGACATTAGAAGTAATACAGCAAAAGGTAGCAGATTATTCAGAATACAATTATACAGTTTAGAAACATTGCGTCAAGTTTCGTCAGCATGTAGTTTTAATCACAAAACTGTATAGAGACTACCGAAGTTATTATAAACGAATGTGGTACAAAAAGTGCTCAGTTCACGTCTGGTACCCTCCAGGTAGGTACATTTTACTCGTCTATTTACGTTGTAAAATTAAATATTCATTTGTAGGAAGTTAACGAGTTAATAATTAAGTGCATCTGTCTAAATAATGGCTTATCATGTCGTCCACTTTATAATGATTCGATTGCCTCTTAATGAATACTTTCTCGCATAAGACATATTTTTAAAATTATTTACAAAAATAATAAATGTAAAATGAGAATATATTTCAATTTGGATGGAAATGATCGGAAAATAGATGTAGCAGTCCTACTCCCCAGTTGAGCGATCAACTAAAAAATAATCGAGCTCAAGTTGATCATGTAATATCTACAAACACTAAGCAAAGCAAAAGAAAAATTTAAATTTTGAAAAGACAATTCTGGTGAACATATATTAACCTCATCAAAACTCATTAAAAAAAGTTATCAATAATTACCTTGATGGCATCAGCTAATGAGATTCTATATCTTGCTTGATATTCTTTTTTAATCAAACCCATATCTATCTCAGATCTGGTAACAACTATACGTATCAATTGTCTATTATTGGTACCTAAACCCTTCATGCTTCTATTAAGCATTTTAGCATAAAAAGTAGGTTTGCTTCTTATCGATCTCACTATAGCCAATAGCGCTGCTTTAGAATTTCCGGAAAATTTACTTTTTATATCTTTCTCAATATCGCTGGAAGTTATTCGATGGTATTCTTCGAACACTAATTTTAGTTGTAAGTAATTTCTTTGACACAATATAGTAATGAAGATGGATTCGTCAGTACCTAGTAGATGTTCACCGGCTTTGAGTAGAGCTTGTACGTCGTCAAATGCTTCTTTCGGATTTATAATTGTGCTATTATCCCTACAAGCGTTACATTGTGATACCAATATACGTTTGAAGGTACCAAAAGTAGCTCTTTTTAGGTCACTTTGCAAAGACTTGTCCCAGACTAAAAATGTACATAAAACATTACAAAACATAAATATAGTTAAATATATTCTTAATATAATTTTATGTAAATAATTCTCATTTAGTTAGTTAATTTAAAAAGAAAATTTGTTGCATCTAGAACCTCTAGGATGCATTAGCTTTTCATCCCAGAAGATATATATTTAATCCCATTGATGGTAGATGTCGCCTAATGGAGTAAATACATCTTTTATTAAATCAAAATCGATGTAGTAATGAACAGAAATGGAATTGCCCAGTATTTAGCAAATTAATAAACAAAAAATAATATAAAACTTTTCAAAATGTACAAATTAAGTATTATCAATGTAAGATGTGCTTATTTACCATTACACAAGTTATATAACCATAGAAAGAAAACAGAAAATGTGGTACGAACTAGCGGGAATACGACAAGTAGTTATGTAATATACAGAGGAGTGAGTGTTTCTCTTAGTCATAGATGAAATAGCTAAAGAAGTAAACACACAAAGGATACATATTAAGACCAATCTACATGAGTGAACTACGACCTACTAATATTCGCTAACACAAAAGAAGAGCTACAAAACAGTATACAGAAATAGAATAATGGAAGGAAGCAATTCGGATTGAAGATAAATATACAAAAGACAAAAATAATGAAAATATCAAGTGAACCAGAAGAAATAACTGTACAAAAAACAAGAAGTGGAGAAGAGAGTTAACGTGGTAAATTATATAGGGATAATTGTAAGACCAAATGGAAGAATTGATACCAATAGGGCAAATAAGATAATATTCACATATATAGCCGTGTATTATTTAACAAAAAAAAAACAAAACGTACGAAAACGAGAATCTTAGAATCATAGACTCGATAAATTAAGGAACGATATAATTAAACGTAGTGAGTGCAGTGCAAATAAATGGAGAAGCACAAAACAGTTAAGGTGATATGGGAAACAAATAAAAAGAAAAGAAGAGGCATACCCCGAAGGAAATGGAATGGAAGAATAGCAAAAAAACCTGGAAAAAAAAGACTGAACTGGACACGGGCCAAATAGAAAGTAAGTAAGTAAAAAGAGAAAGTTATTTAATCTCAATAAATTGGTTATATAATTTATGATATTGATAGGCTCGTACAAGGATCAATCTGGAATACCAATTCTCATGAACTTATCGCAACATATGTTGCTAAATTTCGCCAATAATTCTTCAAATGTGGATTTCTACGTGCTCAATTCTTTTGAGTTTATCGATGTAGATGATTACATAACCACAAAGAAAAATTAATCTCATTAGAAGTTTCTTTGAGTAAATCAATTGTCACGTACTTTATTGCATGTGGTTTCGTCCTGTTAAAACCACATGCCAGCAAGATTAATACATAACTAACTCAGGAACGAATATATTTCTATACATGTCCCTATAACGTTAAAAGTAACGTGTTTGAAGACGTATGGATTAATAGTTCCAGAATCACCAAACACTAATTTTCCATGGATGTCATGATGTTTCGACAAAAGCTTGTGGAATATCCTCACCCTATCTGCCACAATTCTGCTTATTTACGTTCTTTTTAATCAAAAATGGTCTTCATTGCACAAAAAAAATTCAATATCAATTTCAATTTTGGTCCTTTTTATCACACAAGTTGAATCTTGAAAGATTTTTTCGTCACAACTTCTATTAAGTGTGACCATATTTGATGAGAATGGGGAAAATGAATTGATTTAGATCAGAATAGCGGTTACAAGTTTTTCAGTATGGCAATGTTCGGTGTCTTACGGGATACGTATTCTGGGTAAAAGTGATGTGTCATAAAAATATTTTTATTCGAATTATCTGTTCTGAATGACGATTATGTACACCATAAAATGGACTAAATGCACGATGAATTTATTGGATAGAACAACTATTATATTGATAAATGATTTCAACAATTTGCAAGCGTTGCTGGTAGTGAAAATCTGTTTACAATGAAATAACGAAACAAACTAAACAAAAAGCAACTATCAACTGTTGAATTAGTTGTCAAATAAAGCTAAAGTTCAAAACTATGAATTTCTAACCTGTTATTAATTACGATAAATTCAAAGTGGTAAAACAACTGATGTAAGTATATCTTAATATTGTACATTAAAAGAAAATCTACTGAACTAGACTTGAATTATGTCGTCACCCAACATAGGTTCCCCTAAGAAAATGTTGACGACACGGCACGCCTTTTCAGAAACTCCAGCAAAATCGCCGGTGTTCTCAAGAGCAATAATACGAGAAAGGCAGTCTTAAACTCGCTTTCAATTCAGTAACATATATATTTATCGTAATTGTCCTTCATATCTTCTTTTAATTGTTATAATAAATATTTTTAAAAAGTTACTTCGAACTATCAAATTTATTATTCGTGCGACCGAGTTAACGTTTTTGGGTTGAATTTTCATAATTTTGTCATTGTTGCATATGATTTCAGTAGTTTCAATCTTAACAACTAACAAACTTAGAAAATACTTAATAGAGATTGATAGTTGTATAGTAATTTCAGAAAATATATCGTTCAACATTGTTTTTCATGTCTTCTTATTGATATATTACAAAGGGGAATCGCAAAGTAATGTCGCTTTTTTAAATTAAATTTAAATGTTTAACAGGTTTTTATCATATTGATTTTCATTATAGACAATATCTTGCCAATTTTTTATTTTGTTTTGGAATTCATCCCAATTTTAAGATAATAACAATCGGAGGATATTTTTTGATTAAAGATTGGGTTAGTTCTTCCAATTATTCACAATAAACATTTGCATCAACAATTCCGCGTATACTCCACCTAACACATAAAATCTTCTTTTTGGAGGCTTAAAGCTGGTAATGCACTTCTTGGTGATTCATTTGGAGAGAGCTACTTCCTTTTGCGTTTTGGATTATCGTATAGAACCAAGTTTTCGTTTTCACTATTCAAACGATCAGAAACGTTGTGTATGGTGCCGTTCAAGCAATAGGTAGCTTATGATGGATCGGTTAGATCTGTTCTCTTTGATTATTTGAAATCCAAACACCTGCTCTGTTTATTTTGTGCTTGGAACAGGTCGGTGGATGGTTTTTGAGAGTTCCTCAATTGTCTGACATGGATTTGCTTCCACTACTGCCCTTAGTATGTCATTGTTTAACTTTTTTTAGTCTTCCTAATCGATAAAAGTCAAAATTATTGATTATGACCTTATGACATCGCAAATATTGTTGGTCAAAACTATACTTAAAGCTCAAGAACCATATTTGGTATTTGGCTGGCTTTTGATACTAAATTGCAAAAAGTCTAATATTTGATTATTTAGAAGTATAAGCCACGTTAAAATGTCTTTGACAGGATGTCGAAGTACACAATGGACAATGGCTGACAAATGACAAATATCTACATACGCAGAAACGACTTTACTTTCCGGTTCCTTAATATATTATATAAACATACGTTTTTCATAATTTTGCTTAATGAATCGAATTTCTTCGTTAGATTTTGTACACAGAATTTCTATAAGAGCATCTTCATCTATCTCTGTACCCTCCATTGCTTCCTGAAGTTGTTTAACATAGTAATCAGTTGTAGGTGTCATCATGGCAATAACTAAATTTGCAAAATCTCCACTGAGTTTACCTTTAAAGTCTTTCAATAAATCCTAGAAACAAACTAATTATCTTTGTTCTTAGAATAGTCTTTTCACAAACATGAGAATACCTTCCCAAATAAGGTTTTATATTCATTTGCAATTTGAAGTCTTTGTCGATTATTTCTTCGAGTTAATATTTTGATAATGGTTTTGTCGTCTGTGCCGAAACCTTTAATTGCTTTCCGCAGTACTTGAGCATCTTCTGTTGCATTAAATAATTGGACAGGAACAACAGTAGGTGAATGCTATAATAGAAAAAGCAATGAAAATATAATTTTCCACAATTTAAAATTCGTTTATTTGAATTAGATTGCACAATTTAAAAAAAATACTTATGCAAGGGCTTTCTAATAATAGCTGATATATTCTGGTGGTATTTACTGGAAATACTCGATACCCCATAGAAAATATCCACCCTAAATAACTGCGCATAAAAATATTTGGCATTGAGTAGTCAGGGATGTAACTAAATGTATTGAAATGGTTTGAAAGTCGTTGTACACTGCTAGCGCATCTTCTTGATCTCAAATCTCGTGCTTGCAACCATATTCTGATATTTTAACTAGAAATTACCCTTCCAGTAGCTTACCTGAGAAGCTATTAATGGTTGAAACGATTTATGTTAAACAATTTTGATCATCAATTGTGGCCCTTTCTCGTTTTCGCCCTTTTTGGTGCGTAGCAAATCTCGTGTTTATATACCGATTCCAAGACCGATTTTGCGACACTTCAGTGGCACAGAGTCAACCCTACTTGTCCCCAAAGTACTTATTGTTCCGGCAGCACTAATCATCGTGAAGTCACCATTTTTACAAATAAACTGCATTAGTACATTTATTTATCAAGATATAACAACAAAAAAAGGAAAAAAACATGCCAGAAACATTGACTGTTTTGTGTTCATGCACATATCCACTTCAATATTGTTGTATGCAAAATTTAGAAAAATAAAAATATCCTCTTTGAATTTTACGCAGTATGGGTAAGTAAACAGACTAAAATTTTTAACCGCCTCAACTAGACTTGATGCATTTTTTTACGTTATGAAACATTCTTATATTTCTGTAAAAACGATCGATATGACCACAATGTAAATACCTACCAATATATTATCAACTATATTACAAAAGCATTAAGAATCGTCCAAACATATCTGGTGTAAAATTGGAAGCCTGCATCATGCACCTATCGTTTGTTTACATACATGTACAGACCTGTCGATTGTTTACATAAATAAGATAAGATTTAGTTTGTACTAATATTTTATTATTATAATAGGCCTTTTCAAATAGCTGTCATTTGAAAACAAATATGAGTGTTACGATATGAAAGAGGAAAAAAAACGTTAAAGGGTACAAAACATGATAAACTTTAATGTACAAAATGTAATTATCGTAAATTATATCAAATTTGTAGTTTGTTGAAAAAGAATCTTCATAGAATTATTAATTCTGTCTTTGTGAAAGGTTACTTAACTCTAATTGGTTAGAATTTACTAGAAGCTTTAAGAGAACTAAATTTTGTACAAGCTTAAATAACTACACAGTTTTTGAAATTACTGTAGGTTTAATGGAGTCATACATCGTAATTCATCCTCAAAGGCAAAGAACAGATATTGCTAATAATAATAAAATAACGTTAAAATCTGTATCCTCGTAGATTTGGGATATATATTTAGAATATAAACACAAAAACGAAAACTCATTATAACGAAACAATGGATATGGATATCATGAAAATAAATTTTGGCAACAGAACGCACGATTACACTGAAAAAGAAGCAAAACCCAGTGGTCACAATAGCGTTAAACACGTTCTTCGTCGTCCAACGGCCGTATTAGTGTTGGGCAGGTCATGGTTCTAGATTGCTCTATCAATTCAAACAACTAATACGAAAAGGTGCTGAGGATGGACTAATGAAAACATATATTTATAAACAATATATCGGTGTAGTTGACAGATTATTTTTAATAACAATAGTAGGGGAGATCAAGAGGGGTTCTTCGAGATTGTGTAAATTACATATTTCTACATTTCTGCTCCTCAACTAGAACAACTGCTGATTTTATGAAAAAAGAAGCCACTGTCAGATATTTAATGGAACATTGGGCTGAAGAGAAATCCTGTACCAATCTCGAAATCGGATCTTAAAACGGCGCTTACTGCAGAAATACCATCGAGGAAGATCGACTATTTTTAGAGCCAGGGGAGAAAACACTAAATATTGATGAGTTAAATTCAAATAAATTATTATTTTGTTAGTTATAACCCTTTTTCATTGTTTAGATTCCCTTTCGATCCATATTTTTTTTTCACCAAAAATTTCAAGATGTTGACATCAGAAAAAGAGTGGAAACTACAGATTTTTGCTGGAGACTTTAGACCGCTAACGTTTAATCTGTAAAAAGACGTTCCATGTCTTATCATGAATTTTTTTCAATACATTTTGATGCTAGTTTAAAAATTCTAATTTAATAAAAAATGATGGTAATGAACTTACCAATTGATTCAAGATATTCATTTTATAACTAATTGAAAATAACAATTTCTGTTACAAACAACACCAATAACAGTAGTTTGAAACAATTTTTTCAGCTGCTATACAAACTACTCGTTTCTGATGCATCTGTTTCAACACTAAAGTCTAGTATACTTTTGACATATCGAAATTGTACAAAGTTACAGCTACACACCTTGTATTTACACAAAATACAGAAATAATCCAAAAATAAAAATTAGAATAATCAATTAACGGAAAGTGATAAAGTAGGGCAAATTGGTATTGTGCCAATGATAATGTTTTTATTATTTTAAATTCCGTAAAAGTAAATAATCTCAATAAAATTTATTTAAGAACCCCTACATATGATTATATATTCATATATCAGCGTCCTAATTATTCTTTTTATTCAATTAATTTCAACAATTTTCAATAGAAAACATGATAGTTACGTTAGGCCAAATATAAATTTCCAAAGATCGAAAGGCATCCACTACATGGCTTCTCAACCCACCGTTTACAGGTGTCTCAAAAAAAGTTCAGTTGTATTGCTTATTACTTGAACGCAGCTATTCGGAGGAGCGCGAAAAGTATGGTATCAATCAGTAGACAATAAAGCCAATTATAAATATTTCTTTTTATTGGTCTCAAATCTAACTAACAACCCTCGTATCAAATAAATATAATTTTGAAACAAAAAACTGATTATCCGTTTTTTCTGTTGAAATAAAATCTCCTCATTATTTTGTAAATCATTTAATGTTAAATACAGATGGTTTTCTTTTGTTTTTCATCACTTAAACCTTGAGTAATTTTTCCTACACCCAGTTTCATATTATATTTAATGAACGTCGTCGCTTGATGCAACTCTGTACAAACAGTCTTGTCTGAAACAAGATAATATTTTCGTGCACTCCGTTTCTTTGATGGACAGAGCATAGATCAACCCCATCCTTTAGATAGCCCATTCGAGCTCCCGTTTCAGCGCCATCTCTTGGTTCTTTGGCAGTACTAAACCTACATGAAACATCAGTTTCATTTATGCTTTTGGAGGCATATTTCAAGTTCAAATCTTTCGTTCAATTATTTTTCGAAACAATTCATTATAGTTGTATCAACTAAAATGATCATGATCGTGTTACCTACCGTTAAATCGATAAACTTATTAGTTGTGCTACTGGACCAACAGAGTGCGCTACGGTTCATTTCCCCATCCGTAGTATATAAACGAAATCTCTATATTTTCGCTCCATTTGTATGTCATTAGGTTTGTTCTAGCACATTGTGTGTAACCACTTGATCATACGTGATATTGAAATAGCATTCAAGTATCAAGTAATTGTTAACAAAAAGTTTGTTCCATTAACAAATTGAACTTGTTCAATAGTAGTTCGAGTTGAGCAAAAATATTTTGAATACATTTTGAAAAATATGGAATATGGTCAATGAATATTTTAGATCGTGAATTATGATTTATTAGTTTGTAAAATATTTTTGAGATGGAGAGTATTTAGTCTGTAGTGGATATGAAAATTTATAGTCCAGTGAAACTATATAAAAACCAAAATAATGATTTTACTCTTTCACCTACCTGGGTTTAATGTGATGTTCCAACATGATTGTAATTAGGGCAAATATCCAAAGCAAAAACATCGATGTGTCGATACATCGATATTTCACGATGTAAGTAAAAAATATCGATGGAAACATCTGTTTTTTTATGAAACTATCAATTGACTAATAGCCTGTTGTATATCATGTATTTATTTAGTGCACGTTAGATCAAATGTAATGAACAGACTTAATTTATAAAAAACGAAAAAATAAATTCAGCTTAACTATTTATAACCCCACATAGATGAAGACTTCAAATGTCACTTTATAACTGACCCAGTTATTTATTTAATAATGAACCTTAGAAAGGATACATAAGCAACACAATCCTTAAAATTAAAACAGAAGTACTCCAATCAATGTATTTTATTTACTGTAATACTCCCTTCGTAAGTAAAGTGATGTCGATAGGCTACTATATTCTTGTGGGACTGTACTTGTTTTAAACGAACGAATAGTATCTGATTTGTATTATTCATGATCAACCAATCAATCGAACGAAACAATTTTTTTCAATAAATAATTATCGAATGAACTAACTAGATGCGTCACTTTACAGTTTTGTGACTAAGGCAAGCTCTGCTAAAAGTACCAAGCATTTCAACATCGTCCAAAAAATATAGATGTATCGGAACATCGGTTTTTGTTTTTATTTTTTATTAATATATTGTATATTATGTATTATTTATAACAATATTTTCTATTCAATACATTCAACACCATATTTTTTATTTAGTAAATATTAGATCAAATGTAATAAACAGACTTTATTTAATAAAAATTGTTAAAATAAATTCAGCTTAACTATTTATAGCCCCACCTAGATGAAGACTGCAAATGTCACTTTATAACTGATCCAATTATTTATTTAATAAAGAACCTTAGAAATAATCATCGATGTAAAAACATAGTATAACATCGATCATCATATAAGATAACATCGATGTTTTGCAATAGTGAATATCGATGTTTCAGAAACATCGATGTATTGATTGCATCCCTAATCATAATAGATTATAGGCATTCATGGTGCACCAAAGTTCGAAATTTGATGAGAGCGTACTGCTGGAACAACCCTATTGCGTTTCCTATCCTCTACAATACGTTGCCAAATTTGAAATATGGTATGATACGCATCGCAACAAAACCATCAACATAACCCTCAATTGCTAAAGTCGAATATCTTTGGGGATTTTGAGTTATATACATCTCAATATTCGGAGGTTGTTAATTCTGTTTCCTTATTTTGTGATAAATTTTATCATTTCACTACTCAGAATTTCTGTACATATACTATCATATCAACAAGTTATTATATTTCTACATATCTTTGGGATCCTCTAGAGACACACCTGTAGAGAAATTAAATTAGCGGAAAAAAATAAATAAAACACAATTTTGTTATACAAAATATATTCGTTTTAATATACAAAATTTCGATTCTTACAATATATCAACCCACTAGGGATAACAATGTTTTTTTGATGTCAGAAGAAACTTCATCCTAAAAATAAGAAACATTTAAAAAATAGCTGTGAGTTTATTTATATCTCTTTGAATTGTTAATTAAAATAACAGTTCGAACAATCGACAAGAATTAGTAAATATTTTCACAAATAAAAAATAAATAAATGAAAATAAAAGCCAAAAAGGAAACTTTTGATAAAACTTTTCAACTTAGCCTACAATCATTAATAAAGCTTTTTTGTAGTCCCCGGAAGTATCGTCCTGAAATAAAATACATAGAAATAGAAAAACGAAATGGTCTAGAATTTAAAACACAAATGATAATTGAGAATAATGGGAGAAGAATTATATGGGATAACAGCTACAAAAACATATTTTTAATAAATATGTGTATTAATTCAAGGTTATGTTACAGCTGAAATGATCCAGTTAAAATTATAACAAACTATATTATTTTTTAAAAATCTCATAAAATTGAGTCGAAGCTAATATCTTTGAACTCACTGGGATCAAACAATATAGTTACTCTAATGTTGGACCTGGACATACTTCTATGCAGCAATTAACAAGCAGATCACATGGAGTAGAAAGGCGGGACACTTCTTTCATAGGACGACCACAACCTTTTGTAGCTTTCCTGAAAGGAGTCCAATATCCATAGGTGTTTGTACTACTCCTTCAAGTACTTAAGTCTTTTGATGAAATATATAGAACATTCACAGAGTAGATGCTCTACTGTTTCCATACCTTGCTCGCAGTATCTGCAGTTGTTGTCCTGTACCATGCCGATTGTCTCAAGGTGGTATTTGACAGGGTAGTGATCTGTCAGAAGATCGACCACTAGACTGATGTTCCTTATACTTCTCATCTGATACAGTTATGATTCTATTGCATTGTCCTAGGCCTGGAGTGCTTCTCCAGTGAGCATCCATCTAATTTTTTAGTAAACCGTTCAGTTTGTTAATGATGTGGCATCTCATGAGGCTACAAGTTGATTAGAGCAGCCCACTCTTCATAAAAGAAATCTTTGCTTGAAACTAAACATAAAAATAACAAGACAAGTGATGTAGTAGTAGATTTTTATCTGGCAGTTCGATTGGGCTGCTTAAGTCAACTTGTAGCTGATGTTTGTTTATAATATGTCTACTTGATTTCCGCGGAGTATGATATTTTAATTTTCAAGAATTAAGACGCTAGAGTCGATTGAATTACTCGAAAAATGACGAAAAAACACTCATTTTCAGCACGCTGCTATTATTCAAAGGGATCGTCCCAGCCAATTATCTTCATTTACATTTAAACTAATATCTTTCCCACTGTGAATTCTGTCTTGATCCTACAGATATCTTTTATTTTTACTGGTGTAAATTTTAATTTTTGGGACCCCAAAGAAGAGTTTTTCAAAGGTACGATTTTCAGACGATTTTATATGAAATGACTCAAACTAATTAACGAAAATTAGAATGTATCAAAGAACAATAATTTTCCAAATTTCAAATGTTTAAAGTATATAAAAAGAGCAATGACATCATATCTAGATTTATATATTTCTGTATAGTTGCTGGTCAACTATTTTTTTTTAATAGAAATATATAGTATAGACAACAATGTGGACATGGAGTAGTTGCAATTAGAGAAATTAATGAGAAAGGTGGCAAAACAAATGCTAGGTTTGGAGAAGAAAACAGGCAGGAAAGCATGGTTCGGCAAGGAGTGTGAAAAGAAACTGGACTTAGTACATCAGAAACCAAAAGAAAATACTCAGGCAGAAGGAGAATATACATGCGCAATAAACTACAAAATATTGAAGAACATTTTAGAAATAAAGAATTAAGAAATGTTTTCCAAGAGTTCAAAAAATTAAGAGAGGGTACAGTTAATTACCAAGTACCTTTTAAAAGGAAAAACGAGGGAAGGGTTTTAATAGATCCACTGGAAAAGTTAATAGATGGACTTTGAAATATTGAATGAAGGAGAAGAACCAGAACAGAAAGAAGATATAATGGAGGAAATAGAAAATGAGGACCTCGTGGAGAGATTTTAGAACAGATAGAACAAATTATCGAATAATATGTCTTATCTGCAAGAAGGGAGATAAAATTAAATGTGAAAATTAGAGAGGAATATCACTTTTGGATGTGGTGTACAAATTTTTGGCTACAGTTGTGAGAAACAGATTCAATGAGTAACAAGAAAGAATAGTCGGAAAATACAAGGAGGGCTCAAGAAAGGAAGAGGAACAAGGGATCAGATATTTACCATTAATTACCTTAATTTTATGTTTATAGATTTTAAGCAGACTTATGACATGGTAGACAGGAATGAAGTGTAAAATGCCTTAAATCTACTGGAAATCCTGAAAAAAATTGGGAAGCTAGTCAAGACGACATTAGATAACTCACAATAGAGTAGTGAGAAATGGAATTGTGCCAGAGAAATTTAGGGTAGAAAAAGGATTATTAAAACAAGGAGATCAAATATTGACAGTGAGATAGTAAGATACAAACAAATAGGCTCGTTTTTCACAATAAACAGTAAATAATAAAAATATTTTTTATTAACAAAATACAGCTAATATTTATTCTCAAAAAACTCGAAATGGTTAATGTAATATTTTTGTTTTTATAGAGGCCATTAATAAAAATATACATAAAATCCCAAAGAGTAAGATGGTTGGGGCATACTAAAACGATACTGAGAAATAGATTTGCTAAAAGAGTCGTTTAAGAAGGAGAAGGAGGTGCAAGAAGGATTGGGAGTATTAGAAAGTTAGAGTCAAATTAGAGTGCACAAGTACAGAATTGGAGCCTATGGAGAAGAACTGTGAAATCATTTGGAGACCAATGAGAAAAGAAAAATAAGTCATGGGCCTTAAAAGCCTGTAGTTCTGTAAATGTTGTAAAATAGTTATGATAACAGATTTGTATAAGTGGATTTTAAATATGATAAAACATGAAAGGAATTTCATTTAGTAGTTGAAATGCCTAATATTTAGAATCTCCTAAAGAATTATTGAACATGTAAAAAATAAATAATAAAATGATAATAAACTTATTATAAGTGCTAGAAAAATTTAGTTCCCTTTGAACAATCATTAAACTATATACTAACCGCTATCCTTTCAGCCAAAGTTATTCCATATAATTTTTCAAATTCTTCTTTAATCTCCTGAAGATCTATTTCAGATCTTGATACTACAATTCTGATCAATGTCCTATCATCTGTTCCAATTCCAGACATTGAATCATGCAGTCTTTTTGCTAGATATGATATTTTATCCCTGACACATGATATCAATTGCAACATTGCATCTCTAGCTGTTCCTATACACAAAGAAAAATTATAATAATGTCTCATCTAATGTCCCTTTGATAGTTCTAAAATTTACCTGAGAATTCATTTTCAATGGCTTTTTCTATTGAATGCCCAACGATTTCTTCATATTTATCAAAAACTCTTCTTAATTGAGGTAGGTTCCTTTGACAGAAGACAGAATTGAAAACTGACTCTTCTGTACCAGCAAAAAGTAGTTCTCCAGCTTGAAGTAGATCTTGTGCATCCTTAAATGCAGCATCTTCATCAACTATGTCAGATTCATCCCTACAACCCTAAAATTTAATAATATAATCATAAAGTTAGTTCTGTTAATAATGTTTTAGTAACTCACTGTAGATAATCCAACTAATAACCTTTTCAAGGTACCTGAGGTATCTCCTTTAATATCTGATTCTAAAGACCGTTGATATACTGAAAAAAATTAAATACATTGTATAAGAATTCTGTAATATTGATTGTTATAATATACTCACATCCTTCATAAGCTTGAGCAATTTTAACAACTTCTTCATTATTATGAACACCCAATATTTCAACTAAAGTATTCTCATCTGTTCCCAGACCACTAATGGCTTTATGTAATTGTTTGGCTTGGAATTCTATGGGCTCAGTCATTAGTGCAACCATGACATCCTCAAAGTTTCCTCTCAATTCACTCTTCAGTTCTTTAATCAAATCCTGCAAACACGAAATATAAATTATATAAAGTGGTCCAGAATGATCTACATCAATAAAATCCATTATTAAATGAATACAAATTGACTTTCTAAAGAGAATTATTAAAATTTGATATAATTTTTTTGATGTCCTACAGGCTTTTGGACCCCAGCACTTTTTGTAATATTTTTATTTCGATTATATTTTTCTAGCTCTTTACCCTATTACCCGCCAGATTAAGTTGCACCAAGCTTGATTTTTCTTATGTTTTAGATACATTTAAGTAAGGTGCTTCTTTGTCTACAAATAAATGATAAAAATAAAAGTACTGACCTTACCATACATGGTTTTAAACCTAGTAGCAATCTCCCTTCTCTGTTCATTACTACATTTAGTGAGAATTTCAATAACAGCATCTTCATCAGTACCAAAACCTTTGAAAGCTTGTTTCAATGCCTTCGCATCTTCTTCATCATTGAAATCTTCATAAGGATGTACTGTTGGCTATATAATTTCAGATATTATAAAGAGGGTAATTTATTTAATTATGGAAGAGGATGTTTTTTCTGAAATACTTAAGAATATACAGGGTGTGGAATCTTAGTGAAGAATCATTTTAAAAAAGATATTGAAGATGAGGAAAATAGGGAAACTGAGAAAGACATTACAAACAATAGATGAAGAACAATGGTTGTGATTTGTTGGGAATAACTTTAAAATGTACTAAATTCATTTGTGGCCATATTATATAAGTAATTTATTGTTCTTATGAGTTTTAGTAATGATGATAGTGAGTGATCATTTAATAATCAAATTTGATTTTAAGACGGGCATTTTATGAATGAATCTGACCCAAATACATTTGAAAAATTAGACCTTTAGGTAAAATGTGCTGAGAACAAAAAAATGTGATTACATATGTTCGCAATAAATATGTTAAGTTTGTAATTCACTCCAATATATTAAAATATGACTAACAGATAAAAAGGGATATGGTTTTTTGTTTGCTAGTAATATCTAATGGATTTAGATATTATAAGACGATCAGGTCAGTACACGTATACTATCGGGACTGTACTTTATTGTTAATAATTAAATAATCAAACATTTTCAAAATAGACTGTCGAATAAATTAATATGACGTGACCCTGAATTTTTTAATTACTAAACTGTTATTAATACTTTGGTGTATATAACATAAGATAAGAGGTGATTTACAGCAGTAATTTCGTATTTTATAATCGTCAATTTCTCTTCTATATTCTGTTAAAATAAAATAAATACACATACCTATCAATAAATGGTTTATAAAATATATAGTACCTAATTAGGTGTATTTTTTATGTATAAACATACATAAATGTGGCAATTTATTTTATTTATATTTATAATGGGCGTTTAAATCTAACTTGCAGTTGTGAACATTTTCACGTTAAAATACTTACTGCCATTGTTTCTTTTATTTCTGAAACTATTTTCTAGATTTTTGTTGTATAACGGTTTGTTTTAGCGATTTACTACGAACCGGCTCACCACGAAAACTGCTCATTTGAGAAATTGTTAAATATGTCAGGTGTGTTTTATTAATGTAAGTGACATCAGAGCATGCGTAAAAAGTTGAAAGACTAAATCTTGTTCCATTCATTTGGTTCGAGTTATTTTTAAAACCGCAACGTCGAACGAGTTGTGAGAAGCTCACCAATTTTGTACTGTATCTATTTAAATGGATATCATTTATACTGCTTAGCTGTGTAACTAGACGAGATAATGTAGAATCGTAATTTTATCATTCTATAATTGTCAGTAACGTTCTAAACGTTATTTTCTAAATACATCATAAATTGTATTATTCATATTTCTGAAAACTGAGTTTTATCATTATGCTGTCTTGCAAAAAATTAATGTATTGTACACTTACCATACATCGGTTTATTATGTACCTAAACATTCCATTATAATTATGCTTAAAAAAGTAATTAAAAAATGGTTATTTTAAGTATAGGGCTTTTTTAAGCCCATTTTTAGTTTTATACAATCTTTAAGAATGTACATGAAAATTGTATAGTACTAACATATGTTCCTTTGTATTCCTTTTTTCTCATTCCTCCTTCTATATCCATTATTTTTTTGTTGCTCTAAAATCTTGCATTCCCTGTATGTGACCCGGCTACTCTATTCTTTCGTTTTGCTTCCCCAAATAAGTTCCGTATTTAGTTATTTTTTCTCAGCCATAATTCTCCTTCCTTTTGACTCCCTAGTATCCTTCTGAGTATTTTTCTTTCCCATATATCTAACTTCTCTTCTTTTGCTTTGTTAAAAACCCACGTTTTGCCTCTGCAGCTCAATGTTGGTCTTATTATTATTTTATACAGATGTGGCTTCGCCTTTCTGACGATTTTTTTGGAGCTTATTATCGCATTCAGTGCTCCCAATTGTTTACTTCCCTTCGCTCATTACTTATTCTTCAGTTGTTTTGAAAACTTCCCATTGTTCTTTTCCTTTGTGGTGTTGTCAATATCATGAACTTCGACTTCTCTTCGTTGACTCTGCTGCTTCTATGACGACTCTGCGAATTTCCTTATGCTGGTTTTTAGTGTCCCTGCTTTGTTCAAACCTATTTTACGTATTATATATTCTAATTTTAATCTTGTGATGATCTCGAAACCGTTTGATACTCTTTGCTTTACCTTTATCTTGGTTTTTGTATGTTGGAGTGTCATTTTGTTAAGACTAACTAACTTTTTTAAGATTGTTCATAATGCTGTACAAATAATTCCTATTGACAGTATCGTAAGATCGAGAGATTATATTCATACCTCATTCTTTGCGTTTGCCTAAGAGTGAAAATATGATCTATGACTGATCTTCTAGATCTGAACTCGCATCGGTAGTCTCGGAACAATTTATCTCCATATTCTTTTAACCTTCTTTCTATGATCTTAGTGATTATTTGTAGACTGTATCTAGTACCTCTGTAGTTTCTGCTTCACCTTTTTCCCTCTCTTGTGTATTGGTACCATTATTGACATTTTTCACGTTTCTTCCACCGTATTTGATTCTAATTCCAAATTATTCCATATTTCGTGAACATTATGGTTCACTTTCTGGTCTATTTTGTTTATACTATGTTAAAGCAGATTGAGAATTAATTTATTTTCTTTCATATCACAGAAAGTAGCGTTTAATGTTTGACGATATCATTTTTGGTGGAATTGTTGGGACAGAGATAATTTTCTTTACGTCCTTGATTTTAAGCAAAACTTATCACGACATAAGCAGTCATTTTTCACCTCGAATAATGATTTACAAATATTTGTGAATGTTTCGTTTAATTATGTACCTATTTGGACGATAAAAATGTTATTTAATGATCAAATTTAAACTTTCAGTTGACATTGCTTATAGTCAGTTGCAGGTCTGAAGGTAAATTAAAATATTTAGTGAAAAAATGGCCCAAAGAAAAGAATAATTAAAAAGTTTTGTTTGTTTTTAATTCTGTGTTTCCAGGATATAGTTAATAATAAAGATTGAGGAAACGAGATATTGAATCTTATTCAAGGATGCCCGAACTATTGATAGTGAGAGACAGACCATAGGTATACCATTCTCTACATCTCTCTAATCATTTTTATTGGATCACAATGACGTCAAAGCTTTGAGTGATGGGAACGGCAAAGAAATCAGAAGCGAGTAGAGAAAGATAGGGAGTGGTAAACCGATTATCTCGCTTGTTCTGTGAATGTGTGTAATAATTAACCCAGACGATTGATTAACACCTGCATGTATTTAAACATAAATCGAACTTCCAAGGTAGATTTGGACATATAAATGAAACGAAATAGTGTGAAATATGCGTTTATTTCATTTGCAAACTTCTAAAATACAATTTTCATAAAATATATAAGCAGTACATAAAAAATAACAAGTATATGTATCTAAAAGAAATATTATGTATTATATATTAGCAATTTGTTCGTGCAGTCTATATTATTTCAAGCATATCGTGACTTTAAAGCGCACTTTTATCAACATTTTACTTAAAATTTATTCAATTAGCGCAACAAGCATCTTTCTGATGTTCCTAGACTCGTCACTCTGAAAAAAATCAAATTTAACAATTTTCCGAAATGGGACTATTGCTTTATATAGTTCAAAATACCTCTAGACTATTTACTAATCATGTTTTACTTTCAAATATATTGCTAAAAATATTGGAATGATTCTAAAAGGTATTGATCCAATTTCAAATTCAGAAGTGGGATAATTGAAACATTTCAGAAATGGAAAAAATATTGAACTATTTTTGAGCTGTTACTCTACAGAATTCAATTGTTATAATTCAAACAAACTCCAAATATAAACTAAAAGACCAACTTTTGTCGCTTAACTATATACGGAAATAGTAGTACTATTTTGGAGTATTTGTCAGAAGAAGAAAGGCGATGGTTAAAACAAAAATCACATCTACATGCTTTGTTAGTTGATAGAAAATGTATGGTTATTTACATTTTTTGCAATTTCAAACAACGAATTAGTATGCTGCTAATTTCACTGGCTCTCTAAGAAATTTAAATGCATCATCTAGCGAATTAGATATCTAATAAAAAATAGTGTAGTAGTTTGGTAGATTATATTAGAAATATAACATAACCTCATTGTTTCACATTTCCCCTACGTTTGTACTACTAAAATCTGACAATATTGTCAAGATTTGTTCTACGAATTGCATCAATTTTTATATTAGATATAGATTAAATTAAGTATTGGCAGTGTTTAAAAAAAGGAGTTTCAAGTATGAAATGCCTTAATTATTTTGCAAACGACTTGCACTATATTATAAACCTTGTAAAATACTGTGGAACGAAGAATTGATATTTTAGGATATTGGTGAAGGTAGAAGTCAATAAAAATCTTATAAATTCACTCAGATATTCAGGATGAATCAATAATATTCTCTGCGATGGAATTTGTTCGTGCGACACTTAATTAAACACAGTAATCTCAATCTTCTCAAGCAACAGTGAGTGATGATTGCAAGGACCACCTCGTTTAGACACAGGTCTGTTGGGCGACGGCGAGGCTGATTCGCTGGCTAGATTGGGATCAGCGGGTTCAGAGTCTATTTTTGGTGCAGCAAAAAAACGTAGTATTCGTATCTCTGAGAAAGGAAGATAGTTTTTACAGAGATGGATGGAAATACTGCAATGGAACAAGCTACGACACATATAGATGAACCTTCTGCTTGTCTTGACAATCAACTGCCCTGCTTAAACATGCGTTTCAACATATGTGCAAGCCTTAGAGTTTGTCTAGTGAAGCTGAAAGGTTCAAGCTAAGATTCCTGATCAGCTTTTTCGACATGGATATTTGGTAGGCTCGACGTGTCTATCATGATGCCTATGCTTGCTTAATAATTCTCGACCTCCCACTATCTTAACCATAAACTATTAGTTCTCAATATAGTGTTGTCAACTGTTTATTCTTATCGGGGTGAAAACAAATCTTTAGATGTCTGTAAAATGTTAGAAGATTAGAAGTTTATATGATTATAAATTTCATTCATACCGAGAAAGGTGGGCTTATGAATTGACAGATGATAACTTCGATAGCTTTGAAAAGTTTTCTCACCAAATGATAGGAAAATACGATCATAAATTTCAAGAATTCCAATAAACAAGGTTATGTTTTGCGATGAAGTCCGTTTGGTATAAATAGAAAAATAATTATGGATACTGAGCACGTGCAATTCCTCGTTGAAAGAATCCCACAACTATTATTTATTATATACAAAGTATAAGGTATCGGATGGAACGATGGGCAATAAAAGAATTGGTCCCTTTTCCA
Organism: Diorhabda carinulata; assembly: GCF_026250575.1. Taxonomy (NCBI): domain Eukaryota; kingdom Metazoa; phylum Arthropoda; class Insecta; order Coleoptera; family Chrysomelidae; genus Diorhabda; species Diorhabda carinulata. The sequence continues at coordinate 20,254,443 of NC_079472.1, forward strand.
TTGAAGACTTTGCTTCGGTGGTATTAAATCCAAATATTTTCCGTTGAATTTTAATGCAGAAATTTTATTTCTTGTAATTTAGTATTGGATTATCTTGGATAATATTTATTATTGTATCATTATTTACTACATATATTTGTAATAAAATGAATGACGATACATGATATTATATTAAGGTGTAGTTTTATAGAATGACCCGAAATGAATCCTTTAAATCATTTCCTGAGGGGTGACTTTAAAACTTTCATAAAAAATCTGCTAATATTCGACAGATTGTTGCAAATATTAATTTTTTTCAGGGCAGGTTTCTTGGATTTAAAAATATCAACAGCAGTTTTTACTTATTTATGTTTCGGGTTATTCCAAATGATATAACTGTGGAATTATGGTAACTTATATATCACATGAATTTTATAGAAAAAAAAAAAAACAAAAAATAGGACATGATACATCAATAGAGACATTACAGATATAGACAAAAAGCAAGTTTGATAACTGTCGCCGTGTACGAGAGAGACAATCAGAAATTTGAGTAATCCTTTTCTAACTGCGCGTATAGACAAAAACAAAAAATCTCTGACTGGCCGTCTCTTTCTTTCTCATCGAAATCGGTAGGACGTACATAGATGGCTATGACTTGTTATCTCTATCGATAATATCTCTATGTATCAAACTGAAATAGCAAAGTCCATTGTATTTTTAGAAAAACGAAATATCCGACAACAATGTAAATATCAACGTATTATCGACCACATTGGCTTACGAAGCAAAACTAATAAAAATCGTGCAAGTCTTTTCTGAGATAATTGAGACGGTACAAACATATAACTAAACACTTTTGTTGTATGTTTAAATGAAAAAATAAATAACTGTTTTTATAATGAAAACTTATTAGTTTTAGATTAGAAATTATGAATATATTTTAATAACCTATTATTGCTAATAATATGTTTTCATATTTTCCGGTTGAGTCTCCCTAAAATAAAAAAAAAATAATAACACTATTAAATAGAACAATATTGAAGCAGAAACTATTTTTTATTTCTAATATGAATAAACGAACCAACAAATATAACAACTTGATATTGTATTGAATATAATAAGATACTGGGAATTGATAACTTTTTCTCTGTTTTCTTTAACCGATAATTAATAGCAATGTCTTTAGGTATTTTCCAGAACAGTCATCCTAAAAAATAATAAAACCCTCTATCAGTGCTCTTTCAAAACTATATCCTTCAAATGATTTATTCAATATTAAAAATTCTATACAAATCTTAGGGAGAAAATGATAATTGAAAGCTATTCATTTTGCATTTCAAAAATTGATAATTTCATATGCTATAAATGAGCATTGGCAGTAAATTTATGAGGAAGCCCAACGCAAAAATGCTTAAGTGAATAAAATTTTCCAAAGATATTACAACAATATACCCTGTGGGCCTATCTGGCTCTCGGGTTCGAGATCTTTCACATGCCCTTTCCATTTTGTCTGTTTTTTGCTTTATTCTGCAGTCCTTCAATCACACTATTATCAAAGTTCTTCTTTCTGTTTCCTTATTCATAGTTTAATTTGCCCTTTTTTCTTTATGGTCCAGGTTTCACATGTGTATGTATCAATTTTGGAATTTATACCAATATTTAAAATAAATTTCCATATAGTCCTGATAACTTACTATGGAATAAAGAAAATTAATAACTACAAGGGCCATAGTAAAATGTGTATCCTGTCATTTAATTTCAAAATTGACCACTCATTGCCAGTGCGTAAATGTTAAGAAACATTTACTAAACCCAAAAGAGCCCGGTTGATATACAGATAGGTCAAAGACACAACTGGAAGCAGTTAGAGGTAATTTAGAGCTGTGTTGGACATTTAATCGATAAAAAATAAATATATTTAAAACTGCTATCACAAAAAACTCTAAAGGCATCCGAGGTGGTAGTTATCACCTCTAAGATAGTACAAAACTGTATCGAGCATTTTTAAAAACTATTAACGAAGAGTTTAGAGAAACTTGTAAGGATCTCTGGATTTTTTGGTGACACGAAAAATAAAAATGTAGACAATCTCAAATGCGCTCCCCTCCGGGATGTTTGAGAATACACACCGAAATCAAGGAGACAGATATAGAAAAAGAGTAGGTTTAGATCTATTATATGATTTTGGGAAAGAACCTAAAAAGTAATAACGCAGTATACCAGATGTATAGTTAAGTTGGTTTAAATATATTTTCATATGATTCTAGAGTTAAGCCACTATGTACGAGGATGTATTGATATCTAGTTAGCCTAGACCAGTTAAATGCATAAACAAAATATTGCGTTACTATAGCAGTGAACCAGAAAATATCGATGCAGTTCATGATATGATTTTATCATACCGTCGAATTGGGCTAAAACGGATATCTAAAGCACTGAATATTTCTTACGAACGCGTTCATCATATAGTCACGTCTGTTTGGACATGAGAAAAATTGCTGCAAAATGAATCTCTAGACGTTTGAGTGTTGACCAAAAGCGTATAAGGGTAGAAGCATCGCGTTCGATCTGTGCTTGAAAACGATGTAGACTTCTTAAACCGAATTGTTACTATGGATGAGACTTGGGTACATTTCTACGATCCAGAAATAAAACAACAATCGATGGAATGGCGATACTCTGGTTCTCCAAGACCTAAGAAGTTTCCTGTCCAAAAATCTGCTGGAAAAGTTCTTGCTTCAGTTTTTTGGGATTGCCATGGAGTAATCATGATTGATTCTTTGGATAAGGGTAGAACAATAACTGGTGATTACTATCCAAAGGTGTTTTGTTTTTGCAACTACAACGACCCTGTACACAAATTTCATGTTACCATGTAAAAGATTCGTGATTTAGGGTTTGAATTACTGGAACTGAAAAAAAGTTTAAAAAGTCGTAAATTTTCTTCCAACGAGGAGGTAATAGAAGCTGTGGAGGTCTGAGTTGCAGAGCAAGAAGAAACATTTGTTTTGAAAGGTCTAGAGACGTTGCAGGTTCGCTGTAATAAATGTATCCAATTAAGAGGAGAATATTTTGAGTGATAAAATATTTTGATTTGAATTGAAATTTTGTTTGGTTCTATAGTAGGCTAAGAATTTTTCAATATATCCTCGTATACATATCCTGAATTGATCCAATGGCTTGTTGTCTTTATAATACATAAAAATCTGATATCTTACGCTCTGCGTAGGCAAATTTGTTGATTAAGCTATATTAAGCTTTGATATTTGATTAGATGGAAAAGAAAGTAATTATATACAGCATACTGAATTTATGTTATTATATTAATTTTCATAAGACTATCAAATTAAAAGAGTAAGAGTAAGTGCTTGCTAGACATTTAGTATCAAGGCTAAAATTAGTAATAAAGCTGTACAATAAATAGGCTGGTCTATGGTAAAATATGAAGTTTGGTATTTATATTTTTGTTCAAATAGACGTAATAATATTGTATTAACCCTAAATTTGTACCCATGTATTTAAATGTTGTAAAAGCCTTGGGTCAAGTTTGATTGGCTCTTGATTAAGCTGTAATTTTGAGCTTTTAATTTTTGTTTTTCTGACGTGAATAAAAACTGTAATTCACTAGTATTTATTTCTAAATCACACTTGGAGGGAATTTAATGATTTCAAGTAGGCGTTTAAAGGGTAAAGAGAAAATTCGTGTTTTAGGATAAACGTTATGAAAATAAGCATGCGTAAATGAGAGAAAATTGATTTCAATAGGTTCGGTTCTTAGGTAGAATTAGAAACACAAGCCTTTATACTTAACGTCTAGTAAGCACTGGATGTATAGAAGAAATTTGAAGAAAATTTAAACAACTATGTGCTATAAAAAAGGCAAATACTGATATATCTCTTACCGACACGCGTTCATAAAGACTCTTGGAGTATTTAGTTTCGTAAGCTTCTTTTATATCCTCCAAATCGATTTCAGATCTGGAAACAATTATTCTGATGAGTGTTCTATCATCTGTACCCATACCAGCCATAGCGTCGTGCAGTCTCGTCGCCAAATAAGTAGCTCTATCTCTCATGCAACTCACCAAACTCAAATAAGCATTTTTGGTTGACCCTGAGAAAATAAAAATTTATATTGAAATCATTATTAATCAAATGGCCTTCGACTAAGGAGAATAATATTGTAAAAACAAATATGGGTACGCAGTCGTTTAGGAAGATAATAATAAAAATTTTGGCATGTTGTAATTCTTGGATCAGTATGGTTCCACATTCCCAAAGGTAGTGTCAATTTACTAAAATGGAATGATCCTCTTATCGATCTTTACAGATCGTTTATTTGAGTTTTAGATCCGGCAGTAGTAAATTTATAGTTAGAATATAGAAATCTGCTCTAATATTTGTCATTCGCGTGAAATACTTTCAATAATATGTGCTTGAAATGACAAATTGTCTGAAATAAAACGAGGTAGACTTAGACCTACATCTCTATGCTGAACAAACCTTCTTCTCAATGATTCCCTAAGCTTTCCAGAGATCTCTAAACGATTTAAGTCTAGAGCAGATGTAGATTTTAACAATTTTTCTTATGCTAAATGAATAATTATTCTATGATTTAGTTAAGGTTATTGTTGTTCTCTTTCTTTCATAAGTCAAATGATAAACGTACTTTAGTAAGTTTTTTCATCTTTATCTGTACTTGAGTATTTATTAGGAATTATATTATTTGAACTTTCTATTTTAAGGATGTATTACCTGAAAATTCATTATCAATAGCATCTTCAATGGAATGTCCAGTCAATGATTCATATTCATTAAAAATAAGCTTCAATTGACTGGGATTTTTCAGGCACAGAACCGAGTTAAAAACTGATTCTTCTGTTCCCCAAGATGATTCTCCAGCATCGTATAAAGCCTGTGCGTCAGCAACAGCAGCAGATTTATTAACTAATCCAGATTCATCCCGGCCACCCTGCAAATAACCAAATAAATATATATTTCGTTAAATATCAATTAGTTTCAATAATAATATTTCTCTATTTATTTTACTTGTAAATATGAATAAAATTTACCGTGGATAGGGACACCAATAATCTCTGCAGTGTACCGGATTCATCTCCTTTAATGTCATCTTCTAAAGATGTCTCATACACTAAAATATAAGAATAAGATTTAGTAGTGAAACTTTCATCAACAGTCGCAAGAGAATTTCATGTGTATTTCACAAATTTTGCAGTGATACATTGATAGCTCATTGATCATTATTCTAGATATATTTTCGACCATTTTCGATTTTTAGATAGAATGTGAATGAACGCATAGTAACAGAAAAACAATGTGTTGAATGGAAATAAGTTTAAGAACCACATCCCATGCACATGGAACTTGGGTACTTGCGTCACAGTCAAAATCCTGATACTAGTTGTGTTTCGTGCCCCAAGGAGTCAAATATAATTTTCCGATAAAAATTTGACTTGAGCCCAATTTGATTTAAGCAGTGTGTCTTACTTCAATGTATGATTTAGATAAAACAGCTTTCAAAGTATTTCTTTTTTATTTATTTAGAGGCGAAATTTTCATGAAATCGCATAAGGAGCTAACAGCTAAAATTTTACACAATTTGTAGACAAAAGCTTGTGAAAAACTACGAAAAAAAGAATAAAGACACAAATAACATAAAATCTAAATATCTAAAGTTTACACAAGAAATGCAGAATGTACATGTGGAAATTTTTATATGTATATATTGTCAAATTAAACCAGATAATAAAATAAACTATACGGTAATTCTAGATTAGGTGTGAATTTGTATTAAAAATCAATAACAACATGAAACCAGTACGCAGTATGCTTCGAATTAAATATCATTATTGGAATAAAAGTCGTTTATAGAGTAGAAGGCATTTCCCAGTAAATATGCCCTGAAATTATTGCGAAATGCGGGAACAGATGTTATAGATTTTATTACAATTAGCAAATTAGTGTGCATTTTTTGCGCATCGTACAGTATAAAGCCATTAACTAATTCTGAATAGAATTCTGTAGAATGATCTTTCTAAAAATGGAGAAGCGTGCTTACGAATTAAGTAAACGGATTCAAAGATGAATAAGAAAGAAAGAGTAAATATTTTGAATCTTTTAAAGGAGTCCCGACAGTTAGCCCTGCTGTTTAGTCTGTTTAGTCCTAACAGCTCTCTTTTGTAGTTTGAAAATTTGCTCGTGAATCGTACCACACATACCGCAGAAGGTAAGGGCATATCGGAGATGCGACGACTCAATAAGGGCATAATAAACTGTTAAGAAGGTTCAGTTCTTTTTTAGATAAAGCGGAAATATAAAACTTCCATTTCAAGGTATTGTCCACAACTAGCCATACTGATTCAACGACGTCAATGGTGGTTTTATTTGATTCAAAAGACAATGATAACAAAAGACAATGATCTGCTCAAAATTAAGCATATACAACAAGCTCCAAATAAACCATTATTATCGTTTTCGTACACCCATCTCGAGTATAAGCTTTATGTTTTTTTGCTCTCCTATAAAATTGAATCCGGATCGACTATATCATCAAAGAAAATGTGAAAAAGTTTGTATGGAACAAATTATGACTAAATACTATAAAGGAAAATAGAATATCTGCAATGATCAGTTAATTTTATTATTTTATTATTATATTATCATTATTATGCGCAAGACTTATGCACTACTCAGATTAGAGCTGGTATTATTTACCTATCCCGGATACAAAGTATCAAAAGGATTAGGCTCGATTCACTGTGGCACTGTGTGGCAAATATTCAATATTACAACCTTCTGAATGTCGGCGAAGGTGGTTTTTGGTAATCCCAGTTTGACGATGCAGGGTCTTAAACACAACGCCAGTTGCTGACATAATAACTGGGACTATTTTCACATTTTCGCCGTGCCACATCTGTTTAATCTCAATTGCGAGACCCGCATATTTGGCCAGTTTCTCCTGGTGTTTGTTGAGATCATTATGAGTGTTCGGTATAGCTACATCGACAAGAAGGAGTGAATTGACTCTTCTATCAATCACCACGATGTCAGGTCTGTTATTCGTCACCTGTCTATCAGTGATAATGGACCTATCGTAGTAGAGTCTAAAATTGTCATTTACGAGCACCTTCTGCGGCTGGTTTATAAGTATTGAGAAGACCGAACTTGTTGGCCAGTTTTTGGTGGATGATGTTGCACACTTGGTTATGCTGGTGTAGATAATCGGTATTAGCTTACACACTACAAGCAGATGTTTTATGTTGGATGGTATCTGATGTCTGTTGGCACAAACACAATCTGCATTTGTCAGATTGAGTGTTCGGATCCTTAATAATATTTTTCTTGTAGTTATTCGTGTTAATAACTTGATCCTGGATAGCCATCTAGAAGCCTTCGGTCTCTGGAAAGAGATTACCGCTAGTAAGTCATCTGTTGGAAGCTTTTTTATCAACATGCGGTTGGTTGAAGACGTGTAGTGCCTTTCGTAACCACTGTATCATTATTTATTATTATATTATCATTATTATCAGTAATTAATATCAACTATGGTTTTGAAATATGACCTTTACAGCGTTTAACGTAATGTATCGCTTTAGAAAACAAGTGGTTTATAGAAAATTAAATTTTCATGTGAGTTTCATGCCATGTTATTTTCATTATAGCGACGCAATGTCATGGGTAGGTAGTTAAAGAATTAGGTCACCCTGTTCTCATTTATAGGAACAACAAAAAAGGGAGCGTAAGGACAAAAACAAGAGGATGAGATAAAAAAGGAATGTAGGGCACTGCCTAATCAATATCGCTGAAGATAAATCTTAGAAATGTATAATGAATTTATTAAACTAAAAACTTATTAACAGTAAAAGTGGCAAATCGGTTGGAGCTATTCAGTCATAGACAAAAGAAACAGGATGATTCTTAAGAACTGTTCACGAATATTCACAACTTGTTTCAATTAACATGAATGTTTAAAAAATGGTCCAGTCAATGAAGAGATTCATGTAATGAATAAAAAAGGCAAATTTTATAAGGGTTTCTAATAGAAAGTTGTATATGTGTAACCAAATTATAATGTTGTTGAAATGAAAAAGATAAGTTTTTCTTCTCGTTGGAGACCAAGATATTGTGAATTCTGTCTTTCACTGTTTTGTCCCTTTTTGTTCTTACTCCTCTAACGTTTTCTAGTATATCCAGTAGACCTGTAAGTCGTTTCGGATGTTGCGGAATACCATTGTCAAGTCAACTGTCGACAAATGGTTTGTGCGGTTCCTAGTCGATTTCTGTATATTTTGATAAGTTAATGTAATGAATCATGAAATGAACGGATTCAACAGGTTGCAGGAAAACGGCGGAAAACCTGCAGCACCGACGATCTCCGAGAAGAAAGAGTTTTACCTATTGCGATAGAGGACTTGATGAACGATGAACGTTGAGTGATTTTCAGGGAGATATTCGTAGGCTACTAGTAGTAAATGATAACAGTGGATTTGTTTGATTCGCTGGTGCAAATTGCGAATCGGGGTTGTGGGTCATTAGACGGCTCGCAATTAATGTTATATCAATATTGATATAATCGGTGTTAATGCTATTTGTATTGGCAGTACCTGAGAATGTTTGCACCAAAAGAGCCTTTTTAGTTGGTGGTTGGGTAGGGTGCACTCAGAGTATTGTACGCATTCCCAAATAGACGTCTGGTGGAAATTAGGAGGTAAGGGATAGTTTTTGAGAGTTGAGTGTCATCCTTCATCTCTTGCACCGTTCCGAGAATTGAGTCAGGATATTTTGGGATCGGAGGTTGTTTGCGGCGTAATTTGAAGCAATTAGTGTGTATATAATTCGAAGATTTCCAAGCGGTGCTGAGGTGCTAAGGTATTATATGAATAAATGATTTACAACAGGGGGACTAGTATGTACCCTTGAAGAACGCCAATTAAGGAGATTAATTAATCAAAATATAAGGAAAGTAGTGGGACTAGTGCTCTGAAAATTTGCTTGTATGGGTTTACCGAAATAAGCTATGGTTTTTATTAAATTTTTGGAATCTACGCGAAATTTCAATATAACTTTATATGAGATATCGAACGCCTAAAGTCCACCATTTCCTAATTATTTCACATTTTCGAAATATTTGGACACTTGCAGCCCTCCACTAAAAAAAATATATTTTTAAGTTCTAACTGACAATTAAAAACTATGAAAATTTCAGTTTTTTCAAGTTTCTACAAAAACCGTTAGTTTGAATATATATGAATATGAATATATGAATTTACTAACGAAGTCCCTTTAATTTAAAACGTAGAATCCAATGGTAAAGAGAGAAATAGGGGTTGCCATTTGAAAAAATTGTGTGTTCGAAGTTTTTACATAGCGATATTCGGCACCATTTTCTGAACACCTTATATAAATTTTTGCTAAGGTTTTCTCAGATTTTGAAGGGTGTAAGTGTTATTTGTCCAAATCCCAAACATAATAGACCTGAGTCACTTAAACTTAGAAATACAATTTTTTTTAGTGGAGGGCTGCCAAAAATTTCGAAAATGTGGAATAATTAAAAAATGGTGGACTTTAGGCATACGATGCCTTATGTAAAGTTATATTGAAATTTCGCGTAAATTCCAAAAATTTAATAAAAACTATAGAATTCCGTTTAAAGTAACGAAGTTTGGGTCCACTTACTTATTTTTTGAGGGGAATGAGAAAGTTTCTACGTAGTATCATCCATAAAGAGAAAACAATAAGTTAAATATCGCAAATATGACGAAATAAAGCAATAAGGAAATTAATCGGTCGACCTACACTGCAAAAGAATAAAGATTTAGATCTTGAAGAGTTAATAAATAATGAAAAAATACCTAAAAAGTCACGAAAGAGTAGAATTGGGGGAGAAAAAAGAGAGGTATACCCAAAATGGGTTGGACGGACAGGATATAACATAACTAAAATTAAAACTCTTGAATTTCGGATAGAAAGAAATAAATCGTAAACAGTCTGTAGTGCTAATTACACATTCATGCTATATCATAAAGTTTTTTCCATTGAAATAGGTTCAAATGTGAAAAAAAACTAGACTAAAACTAAATTCAATTCTAAAGCTTTCATAAAAAAGTTATACATACTGAAGAGGTCGTTGAAAATAACTCTGAAATATGAATCGATCAAACAATCATTTGTTATGTTCAATATTATGGCCGACAATGAAAGAACTCAAGATGAAAAATTACTTTAAACAAAGAAGTTTTTGAAAGAATATTTGATAATGAAATTCCGTTTCAAAATCACGGTTATTCAATCAATTATTTATCTCTCTAAAAAAAATTTCAAAATAAAATTGTTTTAAAATTAATGTTTACCTAAATCAATTAGATAAAATGTGGCTTGTTACGGGATATTTTATATTTGAAACGTTTTGACGTATCTTTGTCATACTTTACAGAAAGATACAATACAGATAAATGTTTGCGAGGAAGATCTACGAAGGCCCGTGTGGTGAAAACTGGAAATTGTAGAACAACCACTACCGACAAAAATGAGAAAACTATTGAAGAAACGTGGTTCCGAGAGCTTGAAGTGTTTATTACTTATGCATGATTATTCAACTTACATTCCTGGTATCTTTCAGATATCTGCAGAATTTCTTCGTTGTTATGGACAACCAAAATTTCCACTAGGGTATCGTCATCAGTACCGAGACCGCTAACTGCTTTATGTAGTTCTTCTACTTGGTAGTCCAAAGGGTCTTTAAGTAGTGCCAAAATGACGTCTTCGAAATCTCCACCAAGGTCACTTTTAAGATCTTCTATTAGATCCTTTGAAAAATATTAAAAATCAGTACTGAATGAATATGTAATAAACTGAGTTTCTTTGTAGTCTTATTACGAATAATTTAAACAAATTTGAATTTGTGTGCATTTCGATTTTAAAAAAATATCTATTGATATTTCTCCAGAAAAAGATTGAGAAAAAATAGAAATCGAGTTAACTCATAAGTTAACGAGCAAGATACTTACTTCTCCAAACATTGTCTTATATGTAGTGACTATTTGACGTCTCTGTTCATTTGTTCTTTTAGCTAGAATTTCAATTATAGCATCTTCGTTGGTGCCTAGACCGTCCAAAGATTCTTTTAAAATTTGTGCGTCTTCATCAGCTTTGAAGTTTTCCCAAGGAAAAACGGTGGGCTAAAGAAAATAATGAGATAATTGAAGCCTTTAACAAATTAAGATGTTTCTTCAATTGCAAAAAAATTAAAACTAATATTTAACAAGGGTACATAGATGTCTACAAGATGAAAGGTTTGGCCAGAGCTTATCCCCAAATAACCAAGTATTCGGTGTCAAGGAAGGTGGACGTGCGATACATAATCGACGCCATAGTTCTATGTGATCTAGGTTTAGAATGTAAAAAAGTCCTATAAGAGCTGGTTGCAAGATCCAGATCATTTAGGCGCTCTATCCCTAGGACAACAAGGGCAACGAGGAACTGGACTCGCTCGCTAGCTTGAAATAAGGAAATCTTTTAATAGCCAAATGTTTCTCAATAATGTGTTCGTAACAGTCTCTATATGGATGAGACCACGTTCGAAGCGTCCAAAGGCACAACAGTCAGCTGGGAGGTTATGACTTCAGTATTTTGGGATATGCATGGAATATTGTTCATCGACTATCTTCAAAAAGAAGAGTAGCGAATAGTACATAGAGTTGTTGGATAGTTTGAATGTAAAACTAAAGGAAAACGGCCTCAAATGTTGAAGATATAATCAATGTTTCACCAATACAGTGCACTGATCCGCAAGTCGATGGCAAAGATGGTTTAATTGAACTTATTACACTTTGAATTGCTTCCTCATCCACCGTATAGTCCAGATATAGCCGCCAGTGACTACTGGCCATTCGCTTATCTCAAAAAATGCTAACTGGTACGAAATTCTGCTCAAATGAAGAAGCGATCGCTGAAAATGAAGCCTATTTTGAAACAAAAAACAAAACTTCTACAAGCACAGCATCGAGAAGTTAGAGAATGGAATGATTGCATTGCTCTTGATAAATAAAATTGATTTTTGGCAAAAATGTGTTTTTCTTAGTTAATCACACGACATATTGAGTGTTGTTAGATTTAGTTTCGTATGCTCTCAATTTTTTTCCTTATCAGAGACTTTTCTTTGCAAATTTTAATTACATCAGAACTTTGTTTACTGAAATTTCATTTATAGCTTTTTCTATTTCATTTTCCAAAAGTCGAAGCTTGTGTCGTCTTAAGTTAAATACGTGAATAATGTTCAAGAATATTATTTTGTGGCTAGATGGTGCTACCAGTTTTATCATAAAGTTGTTGTTTTCAATAGTAGAAATATTTATCTACGACTTTACTGATGAGGAATCTCTCAACGAGAATTAGGATGGGAAGTTGGATAATCTGAACGGCCGTTAACTTCAATCTCAAGTTGAAATAGAGCATTCGAATGAACATTTCTTCCTATGGTTTTGAATAGAGCTACAGAAATCTTGCTGCAAACAACTGGTCTCAAGGATAATAGCTGGATTGAATATGGGGATCTAGATGAATCAAGATGTCGGACTTTTCCAGTTTTTAAATCCCTGGCCGGTTTCAGTGGTTTGAAGGTTAGCAACTGACCGTAGTGCCATCTCCGTACTCGGTGCATCCTCTGCATCAAGAAGAACTCTTGAATACACATTAATCTGAGATCGAGAATATAATTGTTTGTTCTTGGTACTAATTTGATAAAGCTCATCATCGGTTTTAGTTAAAACAAACCCTACAATATTTCGGGCATCACCATGTCCTCTGTCAACGTCTGGAACTGCAATTCTTACAGAAGTGTCAATAGGTACAGAAGCAAACTTGTTTTCACTCGATTTCAGCATGTTTTCAGCCTGTTGTTGTAGGATTTTCTTAGCACTTTGACCATTATCTTGTAGTTTATATCCCCGCATACACATTGATATATCAAATATTTACATTTCCTATTGCTATTTAAACAATGTATAGATTTTCTAGGAAATGTATGTAATATAATTTATTTTACAGATTTCCGTGCGGTTTTAGGAATTACATACATTTTTCAGGAGTTTTATACAATGACGGATTACATACCTTTCCGGTAACATATTTATAATGATGGTTACTTATAAATATTATATTTAGCCAGTAACAATTATAGGAATTAAATAAAAAATAATCTTGGTCATAATGGGTTAACAGAAATTTAGTTGGTAATCAGTGTGAACATCTGGCGATCCAAATGACGGGAACAATGTGCAGAGTTGATTGTTTTAATATTTACTTTATTGTTATTATTAGGATCTGAACCATCAACTATTGATTTAAAATAAATGTTCACGGTTGACAAGTCATTGGGTGTAAAATAGTGTCATGATACTAATAATGTAACTATTTTTCATTGATAGAATTACTCATATTTCTGGTGTAAAATTCTTAGAAATCATTTGTAATAAAAACATCGATGACTAAACATCGTTTTTCGAGTAAAATCAGTACATTACGATTTTTATTGACACAAAATAATGTTTTCTATACTAAAATATTTGCGGAAGTATAAAGACGGACAGAAGCATTTAGAAAATATCAGACTTTTAAGTCACGAAGAAAAGTTCTTGCCCTTGGGGTGAATATAGAGAACAACTTTAATCTAATCTATTAATGTATTTATATGTTGATATGTATATTTGTTGAAAATTACTTTATCAAGATTGTAAATTTATTTTTAATTCGTTTCTTATCACTCACAGGTAGGATTTCCGGTAGATTATCTTGGAAGATTATTTATCAAGTTTAAAAAAAATAGAATCAAACATTTTTTTCTGACAATATTTTACAACTTAGTTATGTTATATCTATAAACGTTTTAAGCAAAAATTGGAAAAATTTGGAATTTAGGGGTGTCTCATAATTAACGTTGGTTTTTATATGACTAAATGACTATGTTTCAATTTAAACACATTAAGACTAGTTTCTAATTCTATGAAGAGTTTATTTTCTTCATTTTCTTGTTTATTGATGATGCAATACGTAAATAGTATGGAGTGCGATAAATATGAAAATACGATGTCTAGCTATTAAATAATGAGACAGTTCCCCTAGAGTGTGCCCTGGACGGGCGAGTATCTATAGTACTTCTTTGGGTATCTACATATCTTGTCTTTGCATGTCCCAAAACACATTTCCGTCACTATTATAGTATTTGTGCAGTAGCTGCTTGAAACGAACGTGTTTGTTTCTCGTGCCGAAAACCATGTGTGACGAAAAACAGAGGCAAGAGGCCTATGGAGATAATTGTCTAATTGTCTATCTTTTGCGCGTGTTTTTAAGTGGTGTAAGCGCTTTAGTGAGGGCCGAGAGAGCACTGAAGATGACCATCGTCAAGGTCGCCCTGTGACTAATTCAACTCCGGAAACAGTGAATAAAATCAAACAAAAGGTGCGTGCAGATCGTCGAATGAGAACCCGGATGATTGCCCAGGTTGTAAACTCCGATAAAGAAACGGTTAGAAAAGTTTTACACGAGGAATTACACACGACAAAAGTCTGTGCGAAGTTGGTGCCAAAAAATAAGACTCCTGACGAAAAGCTCTTGCGTCAACAGGTCCTTGAAAGGTTAGAAATTTTAGAAAAAGATCTGCTTTGAAAGGGACCCGATGGAAACGGTGAAGCAAAAAACGGCAGAGCTTCTAAAGGCACTGCTTTGATCAATGGAAAAAACGTATGGAAAGGTGTTTGACGAGGGGAGGGGAGTATATTGAAGGGAAGCAATTGAATGTAGAATAATTTTTATAATAAAACGCTTTCTCAAAACCAGTCTTGTTATTAAATAGTCAGATCTCGTAGTGTATTATTGGAATCAAAAATTTAAAGTTGTTGCGACAGTACGGAAAATATAAGAATTTTAATGTGAAAACGTAGTTTACGAGCTCGGCGTTGGTTTAAAATTTTTAATAGTAAAAATTTGACACTTTATCGTTCGCACTCAAGTCATCCACATGCATGGGACATTCAGCTTATAAGAGTAGCAGTTAATCAAGTACCAGCACTCGCTGATGATCGGAATCCTTTGGACATTCCAAAGATATTATACATTGCCGTTTAAAACTATTAGTAACGATCTAAGAAAATTGTCGAATAGTGCCCCACGCATTAACCGACATTAAAACATTAAAACGAAACGTCGATAATAGTTTTATTAGACGCATTGTTACTGGCGATGAAAAATGGAAAATCAGTGGTTAGGCACATGAAATTTCTTCAAAAAATAAAGTTAAATTAGAACTTTCCTTACAAAATCTTTTCCATTTATAGAAAGCTGAAGCTTGTGTCTTAAGTCAAATACATTATTTCGGAATATTTGGAAATTGTCATAGGCTGAGTGAATTCAAATCAATATTGAAGCTCTGTAACTAATCTGCTTAACAGACATTCTTTTGATAAAGCTCATGTTTATCTTTTAGTTTTAAGGGATAGGTTATTAATTATAGAATAATGAGCAATAATAATCTAATCTATCCTAACCTAACTCAACCTAAGTGAATAACTCGTAAAAATGATATATAAACTCAACGGATGAGGAAAGTTAGATATGTAGTAACACAAAACCGCGTATGCAGGATTAGAAAATATACTTTCCATATTTTATTTGAGCGTGAAATACTAGAAATATATCTTCAGTGAAACATTATTTGGAGCTACTCTAAATAAGGTTCCCACAGCTTTACGGCCTCAAATAACTTCTACGCCACTTCGTCATTATTCAGAGATGATGTGGCGTAGGGTTTCAAGTTGTTTCCTGATGGAAAATCCTCTTTTAAATCGTCATTGAACTCCTAAACTATTACTATTACATGTTCCGTAATGATTGTTTATGATCCGAATTCCATATGAACTAACGATTTATTTGGAAATTATTTTTCTCATGTCGTTGTCAAGGTTAAATTTATTGAAAAGATCATCAAGCATTGTAGTAAGAATAATTTATCTACAGAAATTAGAAATTCAATCCAAAATTTTCACTAAAGAGGATATATCATAGTTGTCACATAAGCGGAGAATGAAAATTATTCACTATTGAACATGTCAAAAAGTGGAGCGCAAGAAAGTGTCAATGTATTTAATTTGGAAATTTGGTTACTATCGATACATTTTTCTATTTCTACCTGAAATTTTTGTATGAAAAGTAATATTTTTTAATAAACACTATGAATGTCTCTACTACATTAAATTAAAAATTTATTGCGATCTAACTAACGTTTTTATAAATGTTAAATTAATTGAAATCATAATAACTGAGTGGAGTGAAAACATGTATACAAATGAGATCTACAAAATATGTAATTGAAACATTAAAAAAACACTCACCGCCATTATTACAGAAAAACTGAATGGGAACTGTATTGAAAAACAGATTCGAAGGAATACACCTCGACACAAACTGTTGCGCGCGGACCGATAACACTTGCGCAGTAATACGGTTTATATTGAAGGTTGTGAGGAGTAGAATATTTCCACCGCACTTTTTATACAGAGATTATACAAAAGTATACGGCTAGAAGAAAGAATGAAGTCGTGCTAACAGCTACCTACTCAAACACTACAAGATTTTCATTTATTATTTCCTTTCGAAAAAATCACATTTGACCCTTACCCTTTTGAAATTTGTTGAATTTCTTCTCCACAGGCATTCAATGTTTCATTAAATAGAGTCAGATCTGGAAATTAAGCAGGATTGGGTATTTATGTAACTCCATGTTTGGGGTTTTCATAGAACTATTTAGCAAAAACTTTTGACCATCACTCTTTAGAGAAATACAAAATCAGTCAGAGCCAGATTTGGAGTGATAATTTAACTCCCTCTTCAGCGTAAAAATCATAGTTCTTCCAGTAGTCGGAGTATTGACAAGATGCTAAGCAATCTTAAGCAAAATTAATTGAACTGCATACTGTCGAACTTACATATGGAAAAAATTGGAATGTATGAAAATTCAGTTGGTTAACTTACAACTTATCAAATAAAAACAGAAAAAAAACTATAGTCTACGAAGGATATTACTTTAAACTTGGAAGAACCTTATAGCCTGACAATGGAAATTTATTCTATCGATCATTAGTAACGTGATCTTTGATAGGATGTAGTACAAATGCTTATTTATTTATTCATTAGTTCTCCAAGAAGTGTTCGATTAAGTTTTGCAACCTCCTGTAAGTATATATAGTATACACACACAGAGTAAACATGATAGACGGTATAGGCGCCATTTTCAAAGCCTTTCTTTTGTAGGAGATAATTAATGAAAGAAAATTTTATGATAAATGAGAAATTTTTGTTTCACTTCGTTACTTCGTTATCCACCAGTTTTCTACAATTTCTTATACGTTGCGGAAAGGCTTGCGAGCACTATTGTGGAAATTTATTAAAATATACTATTTTTCGTTTCAAACACATTTAAGACTTAAACCTTATAAGACTACAATAGATAGTTCACATAGTACACAATATTTTCACGTCTTTTCCGCACTAGTTTATCTAATCTAATCTGAACCCCATATGAAAATGATCTTTCACCTCTAACCTTCCTAGTTTTAGATAAAAATCTGTGGTTCCTATAGATTTGTCTGAAATTGTAAGTGATGAAGCCTCGAGTATTAAAAACCATAAATAAATTTGAAGTATTCAACACAACACAGAGTATATATAAAGATTAGGAATGATACGAATAATTATTATAATTTATTTGGATGATTCATTTAATATTATGGTGACGTTGAGGTATTTTCTCATCACATGTACATCCACCATGGCCATCATTCCGTTAATTTAATCACGCACACTAATTTTCTATGTATAGTTTAAAATAGCGGCAAATTACTAATGTTTGTTTAAGTTATATTATATTTGTTATTCACTGACATGATTTAGTGAAAATAAATTGGTTACAGAGAAGATGTTCTATGCTTACGAGATGTTGAAAAAGGATAATGAGTTTTTAACTGAAATGACAAAGCTTCATTTGCAATTTGTAATTTGAAATGTTAATTTGAGGTAAACGAAATATTTATACTAATGAATGTTCAAAATGCAATGTGAATAAAAAAGAGAATGGTTAATTTTTCATATCTCTAATATAACTTCTCAAATTACCCTCCAGAAAGCAAGCCTGCATTGGGAAGGATATTACTTTGAACTTGGAAGGGCATTTCAAGATTCTGCCTTATAGTTTTAAAATGAAAATTTATTACAACGATCATTAGTAATATGATCTTCAATAGTATGTAGTACAAATGTTATTCATTTATTCATTAGTTTTTTAAATGGAAGCGAAGAGCTTTACTAATCGAAGTTGACCTTAAGCATAAATATTCTCGCACTACTTTCAATATACTCGGTATTTTGAATATGATAAAATTTTAGCTTTGAATTTCAGTTTCAGTACAATTATTAATAAGTGCTTAAAAGAAATGCATTCATTTCAAAATACCATTGTTTTTTTTAAGAGCGACTTGACCTTGAATAATTTAGAGGTTGATTTTAAAGGTCGAACAGCAACAATTATGAGCATTCCTAATTTATTGTCATGCATGAGTAAAAATAATTAACTAAATTCAATGTTAAATGCATCAGGATATTAAGAAATGTACCACCTTTTTTATTATAATTATTACATACAAACGACATTAAAGAATATTATTCTTGTTTATTTCATTGTTAACAAACGTATTTTTCCATACATTTCAAACGACCTTACGAAGGAATATCGTTTTTTAAAGTGAAGCTTCGTTTTAGGAAATAACCTATTTTCAAAGTCTGGTAGGTTGTAATAGAATTTAATCCAAAGAAAATTGTACCTCGGGGTACTATCATTTTATGTGAAACGAGATACGGAATTTGAATCCATTTCCCATTGATCCAAGCAGTGCTGGAAGTCTTCTTTGGAACTCTGCCGATTTTTGCTTTACCGCTTCCATCGATTCAAATCAGGTCCCTTTCAAAGCAGATCTTTTTCTAACCTTTCAAGGAAATTTGAACAGACCTGTTGGCGCAAGAGCTTTTGGTCAGGAGCCTTCGCATAGACTTTTGTCATGGGCAATTACTGTTTGTCAATTTTTTCTAACTGTTTCTTCATCGGTGTTTACAGCCTCTTCAATCATCCGGAAGCTCATTCGACGATCTGCACGCACAATTTGGTTGGTTTTTATCACTGTTTCCGGAGTTGAAACAGTCACAGGGCGACCTTGGCGCTGGTCATCTTCAGTGCTCTCTCGGCCCTCACTAAAGCGCTTATACCACTCAAAAATATGCGCAAGAGATAGAGAATTGTCCCCATAGGCCTCTTGCATCAATTTATAGCACTTAGTCGGAGTTTTTTAACGAAAATTTTGAGATTGATTTGTAGACGTAAATTTAGGTCTAGCTAGATCATTAACTGCTCTATCCATTACATTAAATTTGCTGCGTTGTTGATATGGAAAACTTAAAATGGGAGTGTTTTTCGTTCCCAATATTCTATTTTGAAAAAAATTCACTTTAGTCATAATAGTTAATTGATGACTTCTTAATCGATTTTCTAAATGTTGAGATATCTGTCCTACGTAAATAGACAGAAGGATAATTTGATTCGGTATCTAAATGCTAGTCCATCAAATGGGATCATCCCTAGAAGCTTTAAAGCTTCAAAATCCTTTTATTAGATGTAGTGTGGTGTTTAGCACTGATTCACAAAGACTAATTTTCTCGAAGCTAACATTTGATTATATTGAAAAACAGTGAATATAGATATTAATATTATAAGACATAAGTGAAGAATTAATCGTATAAATACTGCTAGATAAAAAGGTGTACTCTAATAGTTAATCCTTACATGTCTTACATAATATTCCTACCGACATTTCACGTATAAAAATATATTCTACATTTTCCGCATACGTTCTTTTCACATTTTAGACAGATTTTGTTTGTCTTATGCATTTATCCCGGTTAAATCCAAGATATTAACAAATACTTGCCATTTCAGAGATTTAAATCTTATCGAATAATTTCTGTCCATTTGGTCGGTCACATCTACGCCAAATTTGGTGCTGTTATACAATTGAATTGGATTTGTAAAATATCAACATACAATAATATGAGCGATAGAGTTTAGTTGAGAAAAGTGGCATTTCACTGTTTTTTAGTTTCGCCAGTTTTGGTAGTATCTCTTTTCTATTTGCTCTAATTGTTTCAGCAATTCTAGTTGTTTTGCTAAAATTTTAATTGGTAAAAGTAGCGTGTGAAAAAGTTGTCAGTGGCTATATTTCTTTCACATCCTACATACTGTTCTACTAGTGACAAACTCTCCAAGAGGAGCTTAAGGTCATCTTTTTCCAAATATAGAAAGTCGTTTATTATATATTTGCTACGTACATCAAATACTAACCAAAATTTTATACCAAATTTGTCCGGTTTATTGGGCACATATTGAATTAATCTAGATCTTGCTTTCGTTGTAAACAATTGTTCGTCAATAGTAATATATGGTCCTGGTTTATAACAATTTTGACTATTGTCAATAAACTTGTACCAAACTTTTGTGGTCAAATCCAATGAATCTCCATAAAATTATAATTTGAGAAAAAAGCCGGGCCCCATTTTTTATTCCATAGAAGTGCTTAGCCTCATATACACCGCGTGATTATAGAATTGCAAAAAATACATATAACTTAGTAGTAGCAGTAGATAAGTCCCATTCATATCCCAACACTTTAAATACCTCTTTCTCTGTGTACTTTCTTATAAGTTCGATTATATTATTATCATTCACAGAAAATACCGTCCTAACTATAAAAATACAAATAAACACTAACCTTACCATTTTCTGGAAGGTACTTATCAGTTAAAATCGTGGCACAACTTTATAGTTTTGGCATTGAGTCTTAGAGAGAAACCATTAAAAAAATGTATAATCGTATTATCGGTCAAATGACCAGTAGTGGTAGGTAGGACTGACTACAGACTTTTCTCAGCAAATAAACTATAAAAAAATGAGTGAATATGTATCATCGAGCGAATCACTAACGTTGAATGTAGGCAATTCCAATTGATAATTTAAAAACGGTCTTTTGACCGGTCCTGGTAGGAATAGTGTTAAAAGTTTTTATGCGATTTACATTGATTTGGAAACAATAGTTATAATATTTTGAAAAAATGTTCTAAAACGACGGAAAAGATTTGAATGTAAACGGAAACGCAATAGCGTTACCCATACCACATAATTTTCTTATTTTTTCTTGTTGTTTTGAAGATGGGGGACTCGTAATTGAAACCAATAAATGAAATTTTTCAAAATAATTTATTTAATACAATATTCACAACACATTTTTGTTTATTAAATATCTTTCATCTTACCTTTTAACAAAATTTATTTCTATTTGGAAATATAATTCTTATTGAGTTTAAGTAGCTTAAAGAAATCTATATTATTGTCAGGGCACCTGACCAACTAATGCACAAAATCTGCTGATTTTAACTATAAAAATAATGATATATTTACAAGTGTTTATATTTATGTTTTTGAAAGGGATCTGTTATAAAAATTTTTAACTATGTCAACTTGGAACTCATTAAAAAATACAAAACAATATCGTATGATTTTGCGTGGTTAAGATGTTGAAAATTATTGGACATTATCTTTTTACGCATGTAAGATTACTTTCACCCAACCATTTTATGTATCTAGTAAAGTAAATGGCCGTTAGATTGGTCTATATATTTAACTGGAAGACTTTTCTTAGATTCGAAGTTTGATTCGAAATAGTTGTTTTCTGCTTTATCAAACTGTTTCCTTCCAGCATTTTTTGTCACGTATGGTAGTAAATCTGGTAAATAAAGTGATTGTAGACACACAGGAAGACTTTATGTCAATAAAGAAAACAGCCGCTCATCAATAGAAGACAACAATAAACGTGACCTAGATGTTTGACTGTGATTGATGAGTGATGCCCACTTAGTCCAATCTTCTGTTAAAATAAAATTTTATAAGCTTGTTACTCTGTTATGACATGTACTAATAGAAACTGTTGCGACGTAAATAATAATTTGAGAAATTTGTTTCCCGTATTTTTGACTGCACCTCGTATCCAACTATTGGCTAGATTGGCAATAACAGAAACAAATTTTTAATTAGGTAGCCAGAAGAAAAGAGATTAAAATGGAGAGAATATGAAAATATATTTATAAGAATATAAATAGAAATGCAGATTGCAGTAAGAGATTTCGAAATGTCTGAAATTGATCATTTGTAGAAATCGAAAGGGTATAGGTAATCATAGGTATTATATTGACATTTATTTTATATTTTTGTTAAAAAGATGATTCTGGAAAAGCATGTTTCAAGTTAACATATTTAATTTTATTTTATACAAATGTGGGTTAGTAAAAATTTAGTTAAATTTACATAATATTTATCGTTCGTGGTTTTTAGTAGGATTTAACAATATTTTCTAATTTAGTTGAAGGAAAGTCCATTATAGTTTTTTTTAAAGTCATGGTTGATTATACTCATAAATACTAAACATTTCAAACGTAATTGAAATTTGTTTTCATTATGTAATAGTTCTTATTCACTTTTTATGAATTGATTAAGTAGCCCAGGTTGTGTGGTTAGTTGACTATTTCTTAAAATTTTGGACAAGGCATTTGCACATACTTTAATTTGAAATTTGTATTTTCTCGAAAAATGTATCGTAACATTTTGTCCTGTGAGCGAGTGCGGCCTTGTACATTGTTAACATTGTCAAACGAACCTGTCAAGATCATTTTCTAGAAATTTTTTCTCCAGAAATGCCTGCAAAAGCGTTTCGCGTATTTGATTTTCTTTAAAATTTTGTATTTTTATTCGGTCAATATATTTTAATAAAAAAATGTTTACACTCCTGCATCTTTTTAAACTACAAACTGCATTTTTAAATTGTTCATATACAGACGAAACTAAACCCGTTTTTGGTTTTGATTTCGATGTATATATTTGCTCTTCCTCGATCTACTTCTTTTTCTAAAAAATTGTAATACCTGAAATTTAACAGCTCATTGTAACGTGAACAATTGCGCATATTATGTTGCCAGAAGGTATGCATATTCAAAACGGTGTAGACTTTGCTTCTAACTTAGTTACCCTCCTTCGAAAGTTTTGACATTTGAAATATTGAAAAAAGACTACTTTGGTTGACTTCTTGTATTCCGCAGAATAAAAGCTTAGTGACGTCGTTTGCCTTGAAGAAGTTTATGAAAAAAATTTCAAAGCTGAATTCAGGATGTAGATAATCTGCATGGTCACTAGAAAAACACCTCAAAGGTATACATACTTTTAGCCTTTTAACTTTGGTTTGAATATTTCCTACTAGAACTAGAAAACCTATTTCGATATATTTCATAAGCAGGATTATCAATTCATGGATTATAATACTATTAATTTTAAATCCTTACCTCATGAAAGTTCTTAAATGTTTTCTAGAATCACCTACCACAATATAACCACAATGTTAAAAAAAAGAACCTAATAATTATGAGTTTGTACAGAAACAAGTTACAGACCAAGCTTTAAGTTGCTCAATGTTAAAACGTGTCCAGTGGTAAAAAGATTTATACATATTTAAAATTTGTTCCAGACACGTTGGAAAATAATTTATCGGAAGAAGAAGCATATTTTAAGAATATGGCATTAAAGAAAACGTTTTTGATTGTATTTCAACTTTTATTATTGTTTATTATGTTATGTAAGAATAAAGTTTGTGCAGAGAGAGAACAAAATTAATTTATCTACGACTATCATTAGAATTAAGCATTTAAAAACTCATATAAATACGTGACATTTCATATTATGAATATTTGCGTCTAAAAGCGTGCGAAAAAGAACAATGCTTTGTAAATGGAAGTTTCATCATAACAACTAAAAGAGTGTGAAAAAGGAAAATGGTTTTCAAATGGGATAATTGTTCTAACACTCTTTTTTATTTGTATATTCATCAATATTCATCATTTTGCAAAATATTTTTCAAATTCCGATTGATAAAACACTGATTGTTAAGTTAAATAAACATGGAAAAAGAATCTGATTGGACTACTTCTGAACTTGCAAAAATTGCGTGCAATGTAACTCAAAAACCTGCTTCAATAAAACTCAATATACTTGACATGATATGACGATTTTTTGGATTGGTTTAACACTAAAAAAATCAAAGCATGGAAAATGTTCTTCTTGCATATTTTTCGGGTAGAGTCAAGACAATTTCAATGGAACTCATCAGTTCCACGGTAACGCAGAATTCGTCGCAGATGATTTCATCGATGGTCTTACTGGATTATCTCTACATCAAAGAAGACGGCTATGATGTTCAGCTGTAGTACCTAGCTTGGACGATAGCACAAAACCACAACTTTGTATTCGACGATATAAAATACGCATTCCGTGCTCTCCAAACCACCGATTTTCGATTATTAGGATACTGCCTATAGATCAGCTCAGTAGTCCGGGCGCTGGCAGGGGTTTCTGTAGCCCTTTATGGGTCGCCACGAAAAAATGATTGTTATCTGTGTTTTTTGGACCGAAGAATCGATTTTTGGGGGCTGCAAGGCCGGCACCCTGGTCAGTTTTTTGTTATTAACAATTAAATTGTTTAAACTACACCGAAGCAACTAACAAGTGTTGTTTAATTAATATGCTACAGACTGCCAAAGAAAACGGTCGCTTAGATTGCGAGCTTCGTAGACTCACGTGCAGCGGCACGCCGCGGTGCCCGCATAGAATGGCAACCGGTCGTGCTCCGAAAATCGGCGGTAGTTTATTAACCAATTGTCATGGAATTTCAAGTGGGTGCTGTTTTTTTTTCAAAAATGTTTAGTCTTATTTGCCCGAATGGACTATAAACAAATAAAAGTGTCATTTTTCTATTAAAATTTTGTTTTCCAAATACTATAAAGCTGTTCCAAATGTACGTATGTGGACTCGTTTTGAAGGGAAAAGTATTTTGGAATGGATCCTCAAAAGTCTCAATTAAATTTGCCCAGGCCGAAATACGACCGATTCAAAGAGAAATCAGCGCATTTTTGTATTTTTTTTACACTACTTTGCTTATAACTTTGATTCTAATGAACAATTTTTCAAAATTCAAAAACGGATATATTCGTTAGAAGATTCGCAACCAGACTGTGTCATCATAAACCCCGTAACTATTGTAGATAATAAACTATAAACTGACCAGAGTCGGCCTCGCGACCCCCTAAAATCGATTATTCGTACAATAAAACATAGATATCAATCATTTATGTATGTGGCGACCCCCAGACGGCTACGGGAACTCCTGCCAGCGCCCGGATTATAAAGCTTTAAACGATGATCTTGTCGTTCGTATTAAAAACATCTATATCTTATAGACGAGTTTAGCCTAAATTTTGTTGTTTACTGACGAATGTTTATGGATATTTAACTTCTATTGTCAGTAGTATGTCAATAATCTAACGCAATAGACCTAATTCAGATATTATAGAAGTTTACTATATTTTGAATTCAATTGTTGAGATCGGAATTTCTAGAGCATATCATTTTACAGATTCACTCGGTAGATATTAAAGCCTATAAAGTAACATCATATATTTTGTTTTCAAATATTTCTGAATAATGTTTTGGGAAAATTTAGCAATTTAAATAAAAATAAACTAACCCACAGAGTTGAAGGATTTGTTGTTATATTACTTTTTCATATTCAGGAATTTATTTTTCTTCTAATGTATATAATAAAGTTTTCGCTATAGGTTACCTCAGCATCAACAAAACTAAATTACGTTTCTATTTTTCAAATACTGTACATTAGAGAAGCGTGAAAAACAAATTCAAAACAGGCAGTGTTGCATATTGCGTAAAACTTGCGTGATATGCTTGAACGAAAAATGAACACATCTTTGATTAAGTCCATATTATTGGAAAAGTAGATTATTTTATCAATATATTCAGTTACAGACATTATTACACAGCTTCACTTCTATTAACTATTACGAAAAAGTTCGGAAATTACAAAAAAAAGTTATTTATTGAACAAGAAGCTTCCCTTCACACCATTTCAGCCTAATTTGATTGAAAAATGAGAACGCAGCATGGAAAAGAGATAAAGCAAAAACAAAAATCAAAGATAGCGAAGGCTCTCAACTTTTAGTAGAGCATTTAATGTAGAATTGTGGTAGTGGAGTACGGATTTTCTCCTCAAGAATTGGAGCAACAGGAGTGAGCGTACCTGCGCAGAATTTTTTTTTTAATTTGAATTTTGTAGAACGGATGGGGCAATGCTACTTTTTACAATTTTTCTTTCAATATTCGTCTGAATTTTACGAAAAGATTGAGAGAAGCATTGAAATAGTTGTTTTCGGAGTATGCATCTTTATTTTCACTGAAAAAGTAATACAGTATTTTATAGAAATTTGCTCGCTTTTAATGAATCTGATTTAATTCCTCATTTCGGACAATCAAAAAATTTGAAGTGAATCTTCTTGTTATTATTTCTGTCAAAAACAACACAAACTATATCATGAAAACATATTAATGCACTCAGTCAAAAAAGTATCGAACCACCTATAAAATAAACTGGATTTATTTAAATTTTACTTATTTTCGATTTTAAATTTAAAGGCTACAATATTTATTAACAAAAGTACAGGAACAATTACATTTAATCTGCTATGACAACTGATAAGCTATTCAAGTAGTCGAAGAAGTATTAATCACTTATAAGGTGATAAAAAACTGTAATGAGCAGCTTCAAAAACTGTTATGTGAAACTTGTGAGGATCCTCGGACATTGTGGCAAATGGACGGGCAGAACTGAAAGGACTGTCACGAGTACACTTTCGGTCTTTCCAATCCCTGTATCCGATGGTGTCATCAAAAGTCTAATGGTCAGAAGAATTGAAGACAGATAGACTTAGACTGATTACTGGCCACAGGTATACGATAAAACACCTCAAGACAATGGGCTTCTAGTATGATGCTCAATATCCAAGATGTACAAGGGATGATGAAACTCTATTTTAGGTATTGTTCAAATGTACTCTATTCCGGAGTGCTTGAAAAGATATCTTGAAAACACATCGAAATCAAGGAAACAGATTTTTGTTGGTTTCATCGCTTATCACGTGAAGTAGGTCTCCAGAATCAGGTGTCTCATGAATTGTTCTTCACAGGGCCTGGACACAATGCCCGAATTTGCTAAACGCATATTTCAATTAGAATCTAATTCTAATAATGATATATATTGACAATAAATTGGGGAAAATATGAAAAAGAGTACCTTCACTCAATTTAATTTATGAATTCAGATCAAAGCCACGAATTTATGGTTTCTTGGTATTTATAACATCTTGACATCGTTGTAGTTATTATATTTACTGAAGTAATATTCATCTAAACTATCCCATTCTGTAGTTAAAAGATGTTGTAAGTGCTGCAGATTAGCTAGCTGCACATTGTAACTTTCCAATTTACTTGAGAATTTAGTTAAAATCTAGATTGCATTTGGTCAAATTAAAATGGACTTATTTAGTTCTTAAAGTTACTCATTAACGTAAGGGTGAGCATTTGCATTAAAACGGAGTCATCGTTAACAAATGGAGTCTAAAAAATATATCTAATTTATCTATCATTAGTTACCGATCTATCGGCACTAACTCTGTAGGACACCACAAAGATATCCCGTTTCAAAGATTGAGAAAGCGGGGTTTTGTCTAGAAACTGATATTTTCATTCTACATAAGGTCTTGATCGCCTGCGAAGAGGATGTTTACCAGTTCATATGTACTCTTGCAATTGTTAGATCTACTATTCGATGCTCATTGATGAGTCAAAGGGTTAGCTTAGCAAGAACAAATACATTTCGATATCTGAAGAGTGAACAATTGAGCTTCGGCAGGTATATTTTCTTTAGGACAACATACTTATGATATTTAGTTCATCCCAATATTCTGTAATAGAGTAGAGATTGTTACTAGAACAAAATTTATCAAATGAGGTTTATCAATTTTTTGGTATAACAAGAGCAGCATCGTCTACGATTATTTCGGCAAGATAAAGATCTGTCCCCAATTTGTACCGTACAGGTTACCCTTTTTGCGAACTCTCGGTACGGAGGATGAGATCTGCCTCTTAGCGAAGAAATAACGCTGTTAAAAGTCCAAGGTCAAGACGATTTTGATTGCACTTCGATAACCATGGAATTACCCATCAGGAATTCGTATAATGCGCTTGTTTACTCTGCACACCCTGCGCGCCAATTCTTGACTCAACGTGGCATAACGGATCTCAATCATCCACTGTACTCCCATGACTTGGCGTGGCTACTGCGGATTCCTTTCAGGATATGTTTTGCGGACGTATCGGCCATCCAAGGACATCTGGTCTACTGGCATTTTCTGTTTGTAGAAGCTTTATGAGTTATGTACAATGGCGATTTGTATCTTTAGTTTGGTTAGTTTGTTTATCCATTCACCGAACTTTTTAGACGCACCTTGAATGTATTTAATCTACTAGTATAAGAGGGAAAATCGTATGTAACAGAAATACCTTCAATTTTATATGTAATGCGATAGTTTTTTGATGGAATTTATATTATTATGTATGAAATTAGTTTGGCATAATTTATAAATTTGTTCTAATACCTAAATTCATCAATATTTTTGATTTTCTATATATGTACAAAATAGTGTTATCAGTCATTGTACATTGTACAGTGCCTAGAAGTTGAGAAAAAGTTCAAATATGAAAAGAGAATAGATAACAATAAACTATAATTTTTCTCTATCAAAACAGTTCATTAAAGTTTTCTGGATTTATATTTATTATTGTAGAGAAACTATAGAAGAAAAGTAATTGTTTGTTACAAATATCAGTTTAACTACAAAATCCAATATCAATATATTTTTGAGTTAATCAAAAAGTTTTTATCTATAGTCTTTTTAGAAGAAAAAAATATTTTGTTTAAAGGGCTTTTGAATTTTATTTGTGAAATTTTGAAATTTCTTCATTTTTTCTTCAAGACTTTAGCTTCAATAATTTGTATCAGATTTTGTAGTAAAAATGTTATTATTGTAATAAAATTTATCATTTTCTCAACTAACTAACAGAGCATTTCGAATATATTACACAAGTCAACACGAATTTTGTGGCTTTAGTTTTTTGTGTCCATTTGTATACATATGGTATAATCCTCCTGTAAATGATTACTATCTTTTAACTGATTCTGGTTTACGAGACTCATCATTATATATAAAAAATCGATTAGGTTGCAATATGATAGCAGACTACTGATAAAGCTTACGAAAAGGTTTAGCAAAAATAAATTAGGAAGTCTGAGCAAAACGTTTGAAGTATTTATAACTGTTCATTCAAGATGTGGTTATTAGCCAATAACTTTGGCAAACTCCTATAATTTATATATATATATATATATATATATATATAACTTTTCATTGATTTTTTTGTCTTCTTCATCGTGTGATTTTGAGGTGACAATCTATAATATCATTCTCAAACCTCAATAAGACTTGCAATATGATAGTAGATTAGTGTTAGATCTTACGAAGATATTGTCTAGCAAAAATAGGAAAACCCTGCGCAAAACGATCTTGGTTATTAACCATTTTCAAATGTAGAAATGAGATTTAATTATAGAACTATAGGACCTTGTGAAAGGTTCTTTTGTATACAATCAAAACTGTCCTCAGGAATCTGTTTTTGGGCTATTTTTCCCAATGCTTTTTTGTTAATTCTATCTAAGAGCTAGCTCTCGAGTTATTCCAAATTATGTTTTGCAACCTCTATTTTTTTCTATATTAAGTTTCTGTTTTCATATCCATATGTATTCAAATTGACTATGAAACCTTAGACCATATAAAAAATGATTTTGTTGGCCTGTGTTATTAATATTTACAATCCTACTGAATTCTTAATCTTAAAAACCTCATTGTTATCTAGATGGCACCCTGCACTTTTTGACGCACTTGAATAATATAATTAAGCGATAATAAATCATCTATAGCTTAATCTCACCTCTTCCAACATACTTAATATCGAAATTGTGATCCTAAAACTGATTAATAATTTTAGGATGAAACCAAGGAAATAGTTCCCAAGCTCACTGTGGTGTTAAAAGCCAAGAAAATGATAACAAAACTTTCCATATTACATTAATTGCGTGAGAATATGACCGGAATAAATCCATTGGAATAGTAGCCAATCAAATTTATTTACAATGAGTTTAAAAAATTACATATTCATATTTCATAATTCATAGTAAAATAGTCGAAGTTCAAGGACCGCATATAGGAATCCTGATAGTACCGGCGTATCCAACATGAAATTAACAAAAGACAATATCGTTTAAAAAGCTATCCAAGCATATTGACTTGAAATTTTCTTGACTTTCATACATTTCAGCATAAGCCTAGATAATGATTACGATATTTCCATGAGTCTATTGAGTATCATGACATGTGAATAATACATTGGCTTAGAGAAGGTAGCATGTTCTGCAAGCTTATTTTGCGTTGTCCTCCGCAGAAACTTGCTTCAGCCAAGTTATTCAACCTAGAATCATCTGTGTATAGCGGTGACTATAGTCCACTATTTCTATCATTAATGTGTGCATCCAAGGCACACTCGTAGTTCCAATAAGGTCACTGCCCAAGCTTTCGTATCTGTAACTCACAAGTCACATCGTGGAAGTTTATAATCACGACTTTTTGACTCAAATTTGTCACTCTTGTGCATTACGTCGCATTATAATCAGATTTTTTCTTGGTTATTAAGTGGGACGTCACGTGGTACGAGAAATGGCTGGTGCCTACGCATGAGCATACCGGTGTATGTGTATTGTGTTTATGCAAGAGGATGAAACCTTATATTGTTCCATGTCATATTACAGTTTTAAACATTGTTTCTGCTTAATTAAAAAGTGTAACTCCATTTCTCCACATGTTATCTGCTCATTGCTTCTTATTGAAGCTACACTTTTTAATTAAGCAGAAACAATGTTTAAAACTGTAATATGACATGGGACAAGAGGTTTCATCCTCCTGCATGACAGACGTGATATGAAACGTACGCAAAGACGTTGTAGTATGAAACTGATTTCCATCAAGAAGAATTGAAAGAGTTTATATTTTTATTCGACTTTCAATACTTTTTTAATCGCATCTATGTAATCCACTGCTACGTGGATCGTTTGATGAATTTGTAGCTGTTAATTGATGAAGGATTATTAAGCCAATGACTTTTAAACAAATTATAATTTCTATTAGTTTTCATTGAATTGTTTTGTTTTTGTCGTAGATTATTTTGGAGACAAAACACTCAGTCGTTTAAGCCGCAACAAAAAACAGTTACCAGTATTGTTTTTTTGTTATTTGGTTTCAATTGTATCAATATTCTGGTAGATCTACGGTTTAGAATTTAATATGATTAAAACGCAATATATGGCTGTACAATTTGATTGTGGTAGTCCGGTTAATGTCATCTATACAGATTTTTCCAAAGCTTTTGATCACGGCATTCTTCTGACTGAACTATCTAACATTGGTTTAACTGATCCATTAACTAACTGTTTTATGTTCAACTCCATAAAAATTAACGCATCTTCGAATCTTCTGGTGTGCCCCAGGGTTCAGTACTTGGGCCGTTACTATTTTTAATATTTATAAATGACATTGTCTTGGGATAAAACTCTGTTCTCCTATATATAGATGATCTGAAGCTATATCATTCTATATCGAACATTGAGGATTGCTACTTAGTTCAATCTGATACAGATACAATTTGTCACTTTATCTCTCACTAGAAAACTTAACCCCCTTCATTTTAATTATCGCATTCCTAATATTGTGCTTGAAATGTCTGCAGCATTCAAAGATATTGGTGTTACATTTCATTGTAAATTAAAATTTTCTAAACATACTAAAATTATCCTAAGTGGAGTCTTTAGAATCCTCAGTTTCGTACTGAGAAGTTCTAGGCAGTTTACCGTAGGACTCTCTTATATGGGACTCAA
This sequence comes from Diorhabda carinulata, assembly GCF_026250575.1. NCBI lineage: Eukaryota > Metazoa > Arthropoda > Insecta > Coleoptera > Chrysomelidae > Diorhabda > Diorhabda carinulata. Next base: position 20,286,524 of record NC_079472.1, read on the forward strand.
GCTACCAAACTGATATCAGAAAATTGAATAATATTCACTGAAAGTATGTCGAATATATGTGGTTCCTGTCTGACAATATTTATCTATCACAAAGAATACCTCATAACACACTGATACAACGATTTTACGAATAAAATTGACGAGAACTGCTAGGTCTTTTAAGAATACATACTCCTTGAGTGGCCACCTGGTCTCCTTCTATTCTACTTTCCCGTTGCTAGAGCCAATGTTCTCAAATTCTCAACTTTATACCGAATGAATCATGAAAACGAAAACTTTCACTTTACTTTTTTCGTCTTTTTATTTGTATATTATTTGCATTTCATCTAAATGTACCATCGTTTATTTGTACACTTTAATAGTTTAATTGGTAACTTTTATGTATGTCTTTCCCACCTTTTAATTGGTCCTTATGTTGTAGGTTAGTGTCAATAAATAAATAATAAATAAATATTTTTGTTAGCCTTTAACAACGGATATTCTGAAGAATGTATACCTCAATTTTTTTAATTTATAAAATCGAACTATCTAGTAACAAACCGTGAAAAACATGTTGAAAGAGGTGGTAAGTATTATTATAATATAAGTACTAATCTAGATTAAAAAGCTCTAAATTTGATAATTGTCTAACAAGTGACCCTAAAATTTATAATCACAACTCTAAAAAACTCCCTTAAAATTAGTTATTGGTCCAGGACTAAAAAATATAAAAGAATCAGTATTCGTTGAACTATATCGTGTCTTAGTATTTTTAAATGTTAAATGAAAAAACTTGGTTCTAAACGTACATCTTCTCCAATTCCTAAACGATGTTTGACATTATTAAGCAAGGCAACGCAGCACTTAATGTGTTTTGATCACCTGCAAACATAGCAGTTCAGGTGATTATATAAGTTCTCGTAATTTCAACTTTATTATGCAATTTCCAATTCTAGTATCAGATCTAGTTACAACGGCTAATTGTTGGATGAATTATTCGTCTTCTGTGGTGAATCAATGGATTTTGGGTACTGGCGTTATCTCATTTTTATTTTGGAAAATTGACTGCCACACAGAAGAGAAAAAGGGGTTTTCTTTTATTTTGTTTTGCATCGAATGGTTTGAACTTTATTATGCTCTATGTCAAATAATGATAATACAGTAAAATATTTCTCTGTTTCGATACGTTATTCTCGCACGCATGCTCGTGTAATGAACAACATTCTTAAATGATTTTGAGTAACTTTTTATAGAGGATTGGTGCCCCTGAATAAGTTTAATTTTGACGGCTGACAGGTGAGGTTATTTCAATACTATTTACAATAAATCATATGAAGTTTTTAGACAAAGTAAATGTAGTCACGAAATATGAATTTGAAATTTTTTTGGAAATACCTAATCTTGACTGACTTAGACAAAATTTTAAATCAAATAGTACTTCCACTGTTGAACATGAATCAGTGCTATCAACCGACCCCCTACGTTACGGTGTACTATCCGTAATGTATATTTTTCAAAACTTTTCTATAAATGAATAATTTCAATAGAATCCGATACGGAGAAAATAGTATAAAACACTCGTAACAGGGGCCATTCCAGCATTCGTTCCTTCTGTGCTCTTGCTGGAATTAAAAGTCTTTTGTTACTTGTATTTCAATAAACTATTCTGCAAACTCAAAAAAATATGAATTTCAATGTAATTCTATTTCGATCAATTTCTTCTTATCAAATTTATATATTTCCAACCACGTTTTTCTTTGTCTCCATAAGAAAATACAATATTATAAATAAAATATAATAAATGAATGACTATTGACAGAAGGAGAAAAAAGAAGATCGAAAATAGTCTCTTAGAAGACTGTAGAAAAAGAGAACCTGCAATAGTCAGTTAATACAAGGTCGCGCATCATAAAAATTTTGATGTGAAAATTAGTGAAATCAACATTGGAATTTGAACATAATCTGTGGAAATAGATGTCAAAGTAAACATGGCAATAAATTGGATCAAGACGTAGAAAGAGTTAAATCAAAAAAATTATTCATATAAAAGAAGCGCCAACAAATAAGCACATTTTCAAATCTGGCTCAAAACTAGGACTTTTCTGACGCAGAGAGCGTTTCATATTTGGTTAGATTTTGACGAATAAAAACCGAAAAATACCTCAATATCGTTAAAAAAACCCAAACGGAATTCTTATGGCGACTCTTATCCGTCATTCGCGAGCAACTAAAATAAGATCAATATGATCTTTTTAAAAAAATACCAAGACACTATCAACTTATTTACTGACATTGTTACTAAAATTTATAAAAAATTTGCTAATCACAATTCTGTGAGAAACGTAGAAATTCGTGCGTCAGACAGTAGTTACTCTGTCAATTTCTACGTATCTTACAGAATTATCGCTGTGTCAGCAAATTATATCTCTATCGTCGATGATGGCAGTGTCGGAAGACAAGCTTTTTAGTCGCGTTTGAAGGATTGATCTTGGTCTTCGACGACATGTTTTCCAAAGAATTACACCAGTCAAAAAACTGAAAAAAATATTATACAATTAAATTTTTACCAGCCGATACAACTTTTATTGATATGATTATCTCAATGCCCATTAGTTCCAGTAAGATAGAGATCAAAGGTCATTAGGAATATGTATTAATCATATGATTGTCCGTTGGTGCCTGTACTGAAGCCTATATAACAAATAATGAGAGTAAAACTTTAAAATTTTCTACCTGGAAAGGATTACTCCCAAAGCTCCGAAGAAGAGATAAAGTGGAGGTAGTTGCAATAATATAGAGCAGTGTGTTATAGCTTCGTCTATTCCTGAAGGGCAATCTTCAACACCATCACACCATACGCTTGCATTGATACAAGCATCTAATTCTGGACAACGATATTGACAATCATCTGGACGCATCATGAAGAGTCCTAAACCATTAGGAGGAACATCTCTTCTGGAAAAAAACGATTATTAAGTAATAGTGTCGAACAGTCTATCGAATGAAAAAGTTCAGTATAAAAGTTGTGGATTATTTGATTGTGTTTCTTGCAAACATTTACCAATAAATATTGCTTTCAAAAACATTTTATGACAAGGAAAAGAAGTTTCCGAATAGAAGCTATTAGTCAAGCTTATAATTCTTCACATTGAGGAGCCCTCCTATTTCAATTGGTCCTCCTATTCATATTCAAAGAATTTGCCTTTGAAGGTTATCAATAGTGTATGAGAATTTGTAAATATGTTTGACATCGTTTGATCACAAAACAAAACGAAAAAAACTTTGGAAGCTTTATTTGTGAAATGAAGGAGAATTTAATAGCTGGATTTATACAGTAATCAATTTTAAAGTTTATCATTCTATAACGTGGTTTTTATTATAGCAAAAATTCTTTTCAGCATGGTATTAACCAAGCTTTGGATGTAACGAATTTCGAATATGTATATTTGTTCAAGATCAAGTATTATTTTAGCAGGATTTTTTCATCTCATGTCACAAAGTTTCTATTGGTGAGTGACCAGAACTATCAGTTCCATAATTGAAATATCAAAGTTTTTCAAGATGATTGACATCCTCTTCCATTATGTTATAAATTCTGCGCTTCTATTAATCTAGTCGGTAAAAGTGAATCTTCTGAAATGTGTGGTATTTATCTGTATTCATAATTATGTTTCCTTTAAAAAATTTAGTTTATTCACATATTCAATTTCCTATTTCATAGATTAAGTAGAGTATAATAGTTTGACATCCCCTTCCATTGATTCAAAAAATTTTATTTGTTAACGACAATTCATATATTGCAATGGCCATCTAAATCCGTTTTGTTTTCTCTTTTGCAGTTGGTATAGGATTTTGCTCGAACTATAACATTAAAGTCAGGTTGAAGGCCCTTTCTCTCAAAAAAAATTTGACAGTTTTGATATATTCAATATAATTAATATTTTTTTCGTTTTTATTACTATAAATTTACTTTAAAAGTGCCAAATTCTAGTTAGTTTCTCTATGACAGCATCACTTCACTAGATACTCAATTTAAAGTAATTAGCACGGCGCTTGGTTCTTATGATCTTCTCAATTCTCCTCTTCCAGCACTTGTAATCGCGTTTGCTCCAATTTAACGGGACTTTGGCCTAAACGATGCAACAGTTTTGTATTTTCTAAGTATATTTATTTAACTATTATTTATTAGAAAAAAATGAATTTTTAAATCAATATTTCATTACCTCCCATCTACGTCTATATTTGCTTGGATTTTGTCTTAATCTCATTCATTCCTGTTGATTTAAAGATTTCTATTCCTATCATGATTCAAAAAAGCAAAAATATTTTCTATTGTTGTTATAGAATATAAATATTAACGATAGGTCAACTGAAATGGGAAAATGTTCATATTTCATCTATAAAACGACATAAAACTCACCGCCTAGAAAGTTCCAACCAATTAACATAATATTCCGCTTCTTCTCTACCATAAAATTCAACAACAACCGTTTTTGATAATTCCGTACCTAAACGATCTATTTCTATTTTATCTAGTGACATCCCGTCGATAGCTTCGTGTGCTTTTTTCAAATTCCATCCTTCAGAGAATACTTCTACGATATGCTGTCGGTACGTTGAAGAAGAAGGACATATTAACGCCGAATAGACAGCAGTATGAACCTGTAAATAAATTAGTTTTTCCACATATTTAATTTGTACTTGCAGTTAACTCAAATTAACGCACAAAAGGAAACTTTGTAATTTGTTTGATTTATAATTTGACGCCGATCTATTTCCTCTTTAAATAATATCTTTGATTGTATTCAGAGTTCGTTGAAATTTGAGCCGAACTCACCAAAATAAATATTTTTATGTATTCTAATAATAAAATTATAGTAGGCTCTCTACATGCTTACTATTACTACAACTACTAATCTGGCCACTCAAATCCAAGTTGATTTTTGGCCTCGCCAACAATTTGCCCCCTTAATGTTCGATCCTCACGTCTTCACCCATTTGGTTATTCCATCTTGCTCTTGGTCTTCCCAGTGGTCGCCTTCCTTCTGGTTAATATCTCCACACTTATTGTTGTTTCTTCATCTTTTCTTGTTACTTGGCCTAATTCTTCTACTTCTTATTATAGCTACAATATCTGGTCGTCTGTACCAGTCCCTGTTTTTCAGTATTCTCCATACTCCTCCTTCGAAAACTGGCCCATATATCCTCCTTAATATTTTATTTTCAATTGTTATTAACTTATTCTGGATGTGTTTTGTTAGTGTCCACACCTCAGCTCCATACAATAAAACTGGCTGTATTATGACTGTGTATATTTACTGTTAAGTAATTTCGATAGGCTCCAAAAATATCTACTGGCTGCATTTAACCTCATCTGTATTTCTTCTTCTATTTTATTGTAGCTGTTCAAATCCTAGGTACTTAAATTCTTCTACAACCAAACTCTTAATCCAATTTTTCATTTACTTATAAACCTCGACTGAAATGGCCTTCAGTACCTCAATCGATTTACTTTTTATGGCGTCGATGAACTCATAGATTATTTTAAGTTTCGAAAAGAACAAAAAACTAAATTTGACGGATACGCCAAATAATCAATCACAGCCAGTCTGGAATGTGACGGCAAATTATGGTAATGATAAAATCCAAATTACTGTGCTTCAAACTTATTTATTTCATTCAGATATCGTTGGTCACCACGTATGGTAGGGTATGGTAGTATTTGAAGTGCTTGAATTGACAGTGTCGACAACTTCTAACTTCTAACTATACGAATGGTATTACCAAAGTTATCTGTTGCAACTAAAGCTTGTATATCGAGTTATTTAACTCTATTGTGAAAATGAGGAGATCCACAGGACACCATCATTTATAGAGAATATTTACTTACTACTATTCTGTTCGCGTGCTCACATTTCTGGCCAGTGATGAGAGTTTTGATAGTCGAGTTACCTTTGCGAGTTGAATGACGCATAATGAAACCATTGATTTTAACGTATAAATACTTGTTCAGTCCAGGAATGATCACTCTGGGATTCGATTCGCAGTTAATCTGGAATATTATAAGTAAGATGATATTATTAAGTATATGGTCATGACATCATAGTGAAATCGTATAATATTGGATCGAATTTCAACGCGTTACATTTAATTAGAATTACATTGATTACTTTTTTACCGTAAAATCAGTAAAACGGAAATTAATGTCAGAATATACGAGTATTAAATATTAACGTAATTTCATACTTCCTTCAAAGTTTGATAACATTGGTTTATGGAGATCGCATACTTGTATATATATTTGACATGTTGAATCTTTTCATATTTTCACAAATACGTGTTATTAGGTCCAATAGGACTATTAATATTTTTTCTGGTAGGGTCGAAACGTCGAAAATATTTATTTTTGGAAAACAATATTTTTCGATATCAATCAATCAATTTCTTATGATTCTACATAGAATTATTAAACTCTTATTTTCTTAGACCTTTCCCGTATTTGATTTCCTTATGTTCTTCTGTTTGAAATTTCGATGGACGTTCAAAATATTACCGGTTAATCACAGTTAATATATGAATCAAATTTCTTCATTTTCTTATTGCTTAGACCTTTTGATATGTTTACGTTTTTTTATGTTCTTGATTTTAGGTCTCTTCTGTTTAAAAATCAGTTTTTTTAATAATTTTTAAAAGATAGATAAAAATTGGCGTTTCAACTTGAAGAAAAGTTGAAACGTTAATTTTTGGAAAACAATGTTATTTTTCGATATATACATAAATCAATCAATTTTTTATGTTTCTACATAGAATTATTAAACTCTTATTTTCTTAGACCTTTCCTGAATTTAATTCCCAAACCCCCATTTAAACACATAACAACAAAGTATCCGTGGAAAAAGTACAGTGTATGACACATACAAAAATCTAAATATTCCTCCCTCACTTGAAACTTGCTCGGAAGATATATGTACTTTTTATACAATATATTAATAATTGTTTTCTATTGAGAAATTGCCGGAATTTTCACCCCTGGTATAAGAAATTGAATGATAATTCTAGTTCTTTGAGTACGATTATCTGTATTCGGTTTGTATTCCTTAGATTTTTTCTAAATTATATATTTGTTTATATTAAGAACTAAAAATGAATTCTGTCGGTTTGTACTCAATTATTCATTTTAGAAACTTGGAAAGTACCGATAAACAAGATTAAATTCAAGTTGATTTTGTTTGGCTATTTCAGTAGAGTATAATTTCTCACGTGTGTAATTAATAGTTTTTTTATGATGAAATATAGGTAGAAATTATGAGATTTAATATGATTTAGTAAAAAAGTATTAAAGACAATGCTGATGATTCCGAATGTAATACAAAGAATGGTTCAAAAATTTAATTCTGAACAAATCTTTCCCATAATACTTTCGATCAAATTAGCTTTAGATTCTTCCTCCGAACGCTTAAATGTCACTTTGTTAATTGTTTTAACATGAAACCAGGCGGAAAAACTAAAACGGCAGTGTTGGTATTACGTTAACCTTGAAGCTTTTAACACAGATCTGGCTTAGCTCAACTCAAACTTCAAATTTTCACAATTCATTGGACCAACTTTAAAATATATGCGAATTTGACATTTCTCTCTATTATTTAACATCTTTGGTCTATATATTGCAAAGGGCAAATAAAAATTCCGCCTATTGGTTCATTCACTCGGTAATTTTACCTGGAAATGTTTTATTCGGATGTTTTGAAAATTCATATTCCGACGAGGTCCTTCCTAACTTTACCAACAAGTATCTTTGTTGCTCGCCCCAATATATTAAAGAAATATTTAATACATTAACAAACACTATTTATGCAGTAACCTTTTTGTGAAATATATAGTTTCAGAGTACGAAAGCTGCAACAGTCTAAGTGATTTTCACGCTACCATTTTGGTCTTTGAATACCTGGACAAATTCGTTAAAATCTCGGTTTTTTTAAGTACATTAGCAGATTTGGTTTTCTTTTATTGTTATATCACAACTAGTGAAACTGTACTGAATAACGTTTTATCTATAGCTGTTTTATCAATGATACTTTTTGTTATATATATTCGTTGAGAAAGTTTCCCTTTTCCTAGTTTAAGAATATATATATATATATATATATATATATATATATATATATATATATATATATATATATATATATATATATATATATATATATATATATATTAAAATGAGTAGATAGAGCGAGCCGACAACTGTTACAGATTTAAATGTAGATGAAATACTGATTGCCGCATTGTTTAACGTTTCCGAGCCTTACAGGCAGTAGTGTATCAGGTTTTCAACACGTAGTTAAATATTTATGTTACTAAAAATAAAAAATTCATATTACTCTCAATTTTTGACCCTTCTACGATCTACCCTTATTTTTCCATCGCGATTTTTATATCTATGTCAATGTCTAGACAGCTTTCAAGAATTTTAATTTGAAATATATTCGTTACTTTAATAAAGAATACTTTATTAACCTAAATAAAGCATAATTCCGCATCAGCTAGTCAAGTTATAATTAATTTCAAACGCTTTTACTGGATAGTTTATTTTTTTGATTTATGACACTATTTGAGCGGAGGCGCCAATTGTAAATTAATATAATAAATTGAACTGAAAGACAAAAAAATAAAATACAGTTTTGAAACAATGAGAAACACGCTTTTAAGGTAAAACTTAAAAATTATAATTTTCGAATATTGAATAACACCCTTTCAGTCCGGAGACTATCCGAATGATTTTTTCGATTACTGAAAAGATTCGAGGTGGCAAAGTAAATATTCCTAAAGGATACGTGGAAATCTCAAATTTTTCAAATATCTGGGCAAACTTTTCAGTTAAACGTTTTTGCGGGTACGGCTCAAGAATAAAATTGTACAAGATAACCAATCAATACTCTTCAAAACCACCATTATCATACTAAATATATTGTCGATATATTTATTATCGATATATTGCCACGTATTTCTAATATTTAATTCCACTCCAATACTTTGAGCTTCTGCCTCACGTCTATTTTTACAATGTTTTCTTCCGGAAACATTTAAATTTATTCAGATGGTTACTCAATAGATGGAGCAACCCACTATGTTTCATATATATATATTTTATATATTTATTCATTTGCAATTAAAATCATGATACAAAGTTATTGAAAGCTATCGAATTGTGTAGAAATTACTCGAATTTTTCAGTAAGATATTCAGTTTTCGAAAAATTTTGTAAATTTCCTAGAAAAAACCAGATCGTTCGAAGATTTGAAGAAATTGCTCGACTTGTCCAGAAAACAGTTTCTTCAATATTTTAATCTTCTCAACTTTTTGACATTTTCTCGATTACGCTTTAATTTTGTGTTATCACAAATTATTTTTAGAACTTTGCTTATGGCGAAAAATGAAATTGAAACATGTCTATAATGAAAAATTGGGTCATAAAAATATCCAAAGTACGTATACGTACACTTTTTTATGTACGATGAGGTCTTGCAATTCCAATAAAAAATTTAGTCTACGCATCTTCCATATTTATTACCCTCATATTTATACATTTTATTATAAGAAAACTTCAACCCTTAGCTCGGTTCTGCATAGAAGTTAACCCGTAACGAACACAAACTTGGTTTTACCTTAGAATTAATTGTCTTTCCCGGACCTATCTGAGGAAATTGGAGGCTATGTAAATTTTATTAACGAAAATTTCAAGGGGAAAAAAGAGAAGCTACAAAGAATTTCAATTAAAAATATACTAAAGAAATTTTCTCTCTCAATATCACTTTTGCTTTAGAAACTACTTAGAACATTTAAAAATCAAGAAAATATTTACAATTACCACGATTTTAAACTATAAAAAATAGTATAGTATACGCTGTCTGTAAGGCTCGGAAAAATCAATACGGCAAATTGGTAGTCAAATACCAAAATGGTGGCGTGGAAATCACTTAGACTGTTGCAGCTTTCGTACTCTGAAACTATATTTCACAAAAAGGTTACTGCATAAATAGTGTTTGTTGATGTATTATACAAAAAGTATCATTGATAAAACAGCTACAGATAAAACGTTATTCTTGTACAGTTTCACTAGTTGTGATATAACAATAAAAGAAAACCAAATCTGCTAATGTACTTAAAAAAACCGAGATTTTAACGAATTTGTCCAGGTATTCAAAGACCAAAATGGTAGCGTGAAAATCACTTAGACTGTTGCAGCTTTCGTACTCTGAAACTATATATTTCACAAAAAGGTTACTGCATAAATAGTGTTTGTTAATGTATTAAATATTTCTTTAATATATTGGGGCGAGCAACAAAGATACTTGTTGGTAAAGTTAGGAAGGACCTCGTCGGAATATGAATTTTCAAAACATCCGAATAAAACATTTCCAGGTAAAATTACCGAGTGAATGAACCAATAGGCGGAATTTTTATTTGCCCTTTGCAATATATAGACCAAAGATGTTAACTAATAGAGAGAAATGTCAAATTCGCATATATTTTAAAGTTGGTCCAATGAATTGTGAAAATTTGAAGTTTGAGTTGAGCTAAGCCAGATCTGTGTTAAAAGCTTCAAGGTTAACGTAATACCAACACTGCCGTTTTAGTTTTTCCGCCTGGTTTCATGTTAAAACAATTAACAAAGTGACATTTAAATGTTCGGAGGAAGAATCTGAAGCTAATTTGATCGAAAGTACTATGGAAAAGATTTGTTCAGAATGAAATTTTTGAACCATTCTTTGTATAACATTTGGATTCATCGGCATTGTCTTAAATACTTTTTTACTAAATCATATCAAATCTCATAATTTCTACCTATTCCATCATAAAAAAACTATTATCTGCACACGTGAGAAATTATACTCTACTGAAATAGCCAAACAAAATCAACTTGAATTTAATCTTGTTTATTAGTACTTTCCACGTTTCTAAAATGTATAATTGAGTATACACCGACAGAAATCATTTTCACTTCTTAATATAAACAAATATATAATTTAGAAAAAATCTAAGGAATACAAACCGAATAAAGATAATCGTACTCAAAGAACTAGAATTATCATTCACTTTCTTATACTGGCAGTTCCGAGAATTTCTCAATAGAAAATAATCATTAATATATTGTATAAAAAGTACATATATCTTCCGAGCAAGTTTCTTCGTACACGATTCATGTGAGGGAGAAATATGTGTCGTACACTGTACTTTTTCCACGGATTCTTTGTTGTTATGTGTTCAAAAGGGGGTTTGGGAATTAAATTCAAAATATATATTACATAAATTCATTCTATGTTATATTTTGAATTGGAATTAACAGTTATATTTGAACATAACTTAGGTAGAACGTTGCATTTCAACACATTAACCGAGGTCGAAGTTGAAGTTGATGGTGAAACTTATTAAGCTTCTACAACATTGTTGTGTTCAGGTTCTGGTGGGACTGGAGACAGCAAAATCGTTGAATTTCCATTCCGCGTTGCGGGCTAATATTAAAAGATCTGATCCTACATTAACTAAAATAGACGCAGAATACCTTCGTAAACAATGGCCTCTTTATAATTCTGAATGTGACAATTGAAAATATTTCGCTGTATCTTTTGCTGTAGTGCTAAATTTATCTATTCACACGAGCTGTTTTGAAAATTTGCCATTTGGGTATCTCATAAGTGAATGGTCGGATCTTCGCATATTTTCTATAAATTCGGTAGAATTCTACTGTGAATGTGAAATTTCTAGGAATATTGGTTATATTGTAGGGTAGTTCCATTAAAAAATTTTTGTTTTAAGATTATTCAGAACGAAAATTGTAGAAAAACAAAATTTTATTACTATTTTTACGAATTTAAATTTTTAGTGACACGATTCAAGGTTTTCCATATAAATTCTTTTTAAAATCTTTAGATATACAAAACCTATGGTTCAATCAATTTTCATTTCGTTTTTCTCACTTTTGTTTCACCGTGTATAACCGAAATTAATAATATATAATAACACAAATTTATTTGCGGCTATGATACACTATCATGGCTTTTTATAATTTTTCTTAAAACTCTTAAAAATTATTGAAATGGAAAATGGTGAAATAAGTCGTAGAATAACAAATTTTTCATGTGATTTCACGTGATGTTCACCATTTTGAAATGACAAAATTTAGAGTTTCACCCTGTATGCACAAATTCGGTAAAAAAATTTTATTGAACATGTCCACTCAATTGATATCCTAAACATACCAGTTTTCTCTTAGTTTTCTTTTATTTTAGTCTTTATAATTTTTCTCAAAATGTTTAAGGATTATTGAAAAGGTAAATCGTAAGAAAAATCGTAGAAAAACAAATTTTTCTTGTGAATCCATGTTAGTTTTGAAAATTCCATTTCGAAGTGACCAAATTCAGGATTTCGTATATAAATTTGTTCAAAAATCATTGAATATATACAAAACAATTATCCAATCAAATCTGGTTTCGGTTCTCGTTGTTTTTGCAACACACTGTATATAAAAAATCGAAAATAGGATTCAATTGACCATTTTCTCGTGTTTGGTATACAAAATTCCGTTGCTTTCCCATATTTTCTTTTTCTTTCCGTCTTAATATTTTCTATTTAAACGTTCTAATATTATTGGTAAGGAAAATCGTAGAAAAACACATTTTTTTTATTATTTCACGTGATTTTCGCAAATTCCATTTCGATGTCACAAAATTCAGGGTTTCCCATAGAAATTCAAGTTTTAGAAATAACACTCAGATTTTCCCAAACATACCTTCATCAACAAATCGAAGACCATCAAATCCTTTTATCAATTTGAATTTTAGTTCCAATTTTGAGTGCTGAATGGATATGCAAATGAATATTTTATTACGGTTCATTAAATATATTTGATTTTATTTTGGTCACAAGCTGAACTACAATCTAAACTGCAGGAAAAATTTTGTGGACTGCCGACAATGTGAATCTATATCCGAAAATATTGTTCCAGAATTATATATTGAGGTGAAAAAAGCAATTTTAATTCCCTTAATTGAATAATTTTCCAGAAATTTTCATTCAGTGCTTAGTGACCGAAAAAATGTTTTCCTCGCATTGTGATTTCATTTTATTTCTTCATTGGGTGTATTTTATCGAATTTGCTAAATTTTTTGAGGATTTAAGATTCTTGACTATGTTGGATCAAATTTTTTCTATTTTTGTTACAAAAAATGCCTATAGTTTCGTGTATTTTGATAAATCAACACAATTTCTAATAATTATGGTACTCCTCAGCTACGAGTACGAAAATCATAATGTTAATTTCTTTAATTCCCTTGATAAGTCTTTCAAATGAATCAACAATGTATTTTCAGAAAAAGAATTCTCCTTGGCTTACATTCTCCAGTCCACAAAGTTATTGTAAGCGGTTTCATTTTCGACTTATGTGCTTGCTAGCCAATTATCGAATGCTTTTTGAACAACATCTGGAGGGTATTTTCAAGATATAGATCTTCGTATGCTATTATAATCAAAATTTAACCAATTTAAATTATTATTTCAATAATATTATTTGAACAATAAAATGAAATATTTGCCAAAATGTTGTGCAACTTCATGAGTTCGAAATTCCAGTTGGTAATTTTCTGACTTGTGATTCCTGGTTCCGCAACAGGCCAGTTCATAGACATGTGAAATAGAAATGATGCAAAATATCTATTAGGCTTTAACTTGACACATATATCATATCAAGAAGCTTGAAAACTATTTTATAAATCTCTGTTTATATACAATCTCTTCCACAATTGTTCGAAATGCCATATTTCCGGCAGAATATTGGAGCCTTGTCGTTTTATTTTCTTGATGAAGTTGAGAGTTTCTGATATTTTTATCGATATTTTCATTTATTCTCCTTTTTCTCGCTTTTATATTTGTGATTGAAAGCACTCACTGATAATTCACCATGATTGAACATCGAACGACAAACGTAAATAGAAAATCTTTTCAGAAACTTTTAGTAACAATCTCCATCACAACTGACACTCTTTTGATATGAAAGTTTGTTATGTTCGCTTACATTTTTTTATCACAATGAATAGATTTTAATACTCGTATATCTGTAATTGAATCTTAAGTTGATTTTCAATTATAAAATTGAAAAAGAATTTTAAATATGCTACTTAAACAAATATTCGAACTTATGTTAATTTTTCTTCAGTTTTGACGTGAAGTATAATATTTTAACGGCAACTGTCAAATTTTGTGCTTATTCATTCAGTAGTTTATTAGTTTATTTTTCAAACTAGTCAAACACTAAATATTCTCAAACAACGAAATACTGAACGGTAAGAATAGATTTGAAGTAAGGACTGAAAAATATTCTGCTATCCAAACTCAATCCCCCGTATTTGCAAAATAATAAAAATGGAAACAATTAAACATCTAAAGAACTTTTTGGTCATTTTTGAATGGGAGTTAAGAAGAGTTTAGAAGACAGAAGCGTGCGTATTGTGTTGTTATGTTAAGTTATGTCAACATTCAATCTATATTACTATTTACCCGCCACTGTTTCTGGCGCTGACAGCAAACAATTGACAGGACGCCTCTGTTTTAATATGTATCTAAGTATTTGTGGATGGGTACTCGTGCAGTGTCTCTCTTAAATAGTGTTCCAAAATGTTCCATTGAATTCACTGAAGGAGTCGTACAGCTCGAGCAACCTTCGTATCTATAAACAAACTTTTCCAGCTTCCTGTGAATCACATTTGTCAATAGTTTCGGTGAAATCAAGTCTATATATGAAACTAATGTCGAATGGTGTGTGTTTCAGTCAACTGTTTAAAATTAGACTTCTCACATGCTCTTTGGGGACTCAGAAAAGAAACCGTTCAAAAAAAAACCACCAGACCTAGCAGTGTCTTTGATGATGCAATTTAATGTTTATCCCTGATAAGCAAAAGTATCCATGACTATTGTTGCTGCTAACACGATTTTGCTTTAAGAAAAATGAAACTTGGGTATGTTGTTTTTAAGTACTCAGCATATTTATTCCACGAAAATAGTTCCATTTTGAAAAATACAGGGGAAAATTTGCTGTATCGATGAAATTAGTAGCTGCCTGCGGTCATCCTTTGTTTTGAAAGTCCTAATTCAAACGGGATCTCAAAATGTTCAATTTCTTCCTTTTGTAGATTAAAAAAATGTACTTTGCCTTATCTTTGCTTGGATGTTACTTTCATTGGGATTCAAAATTTGAAAGTTTGTGGTTGTAAATAATAAAAATGGAATCTTATATTTTTATTATGTTCAACAATAACCCCTTTTGTCCGAATAATGTTACGCCTATGACATTTCTGGTGCTTCAAATACCTTCTAAACAGATTATAAGTGCGTCCTGAACAATTAAACTTCAATGTATAATGTAGCTTCACGTAACGGCTTCAAATTATTGAACCTGTGTTATAGTCGTGAAAATAGACCAGTAACTTTATTTTTTTAAGAAAAAATCTCTATATTCCAACAATTTTATAAAAAAAAGCATATATGATAAACAGCCGTTATAAAAAATAAGAGCAAAACCGTAATAAAGATAAGATCATCGCTGGTAAAAGTGTAATAACTATGTTGAAAAAACAAAAATAATTAAGTGAAAAAACATCTACTTTTCAAACAACCCTCATATTGGTACTACTTAAATTTGTATACAGGTCCGAGGTAAAGAGAGAGTATAAGAGAGGGCTAGAAGTGTCTCCTTGCAGAAATCCTTTATTTTCCTCCGGCACGTTACCTTGTTGCTTAAATATCCTAATAATTTCAGAAATTATCCTACTAAAGCATAAATTGATTAATTAATTGTTTTATCACATATACGAAATCATAAGTTGTAGAAAATGTAGACAAATAAAAAACAACATAACAATTAAGAAAAATGTAGGTGGCGCTAATTCACAAGGGAAACAGAAGAAATTTTCCCAAGGATAAAAAAAAGTTTCAAATAATTTGAGAATAAAACTCAAATGATACAAAAACGACATTTGACTTGAAATAATCAAACTTAAATCTTCAATATCATTTAAATGGCGAGGTTTCCGGAAAACATATCAGATACTTTTTTGTAGAGCATCAAATTTTCTACAAAATTTTTTAGAGAAATTTTTTGTACAATCAATTAATGATAGAGTATGAATTTTTTTCTAATGAACTGAGAAAAAAATAAAACAAAAAAATTAAAATTAGGAGCCCATATTTGGTAAGAATTTTTGTAAGGTGTCTGGCAACCCAGTTTTCCGTGTCAGTTGTGACAAAAATAGTTTATTTTAAAGGACTTCATAGTTGATTGAATCAATTGCCTTTTTGAAATCTACGAACAGACTACACAATTTTATTTCTGGAAGATGAAACAATATCCATACGTGGCAATGTAATTGATTGAAAATCCCGAAAAAGGAAGACAGATTTCAATCATAAATTGATATTCTTCAACCTGAAAATGTAAAACATCCATTTTCAAGTGACAGTTAAACATCTAATTTTTTTGAAAGGTTAATATATCAATTTAGCAATTGAGAGATATTTTCATTCAAATTTATATTTTTTATTTCTACGTATTATATATATTAGTTTTTGAGTCGTAAATTCGAAGTTTTCGATGTAAATATCACTTTCCTTATTGAAACATTTTTTATTCTGTCACTAGAATGTCACTAGGATGCATTTTTTTATACGAAATTTTCACTACTTACCCCATCGAAGGACGTAGGATAATGAAAAGCAATCTCTCCGCTGGCTCCTCTATATCTCAAGTTTTTCCTACATCCGGGAGTTTTTATATATTTCCAATGTCCTTCGAATAAAAGCGTATCGAAATCATCTGACGCATTCATTCCCATTACGTTGAATCGTAATTCTACCACATTCGACGTTGAAAAATATGTAAACGGAATGAGTCTACTTTTATCCACAGCGCACAGACAGTCTTTCGGAACACCCGGTACGTCGTTCCATGGTACTTCGTAGAATCTGAGGGTGGCTGATGTATTCCCGAAACATTCTAATTGATTAGTATCTCTGCTGATAACTGTTTCACATCGGCGGTTCTTTACTATCATCTCGGTTATTGTTATTTTGATGCGTTCGTCTTTTTTTACTTCGAAACGGTAGACGCAACTAGAAAAATGTTTGTTAAGATATACGTTCCTAATAAGTACTAGTAGTCCGGGGGCGGTAAATGCTACAGTGTGCAATCATAAAGCCAAGGATAAAACAGTAGTATTCCTATGTATTTTGAGCCGCTGAATTCAAATATGTAGCGAAAAACTGGTAAGTTTTTTTCTAAATCTTCTTCTTCTTTCTTTTTTATAAGCAAAAAGCTTGTGTTTTACTTCGTATCCGTTTAGAGAGGTTGGCGCTCCATCTCTTGCGGGGTCTTCCAACGCTTTGGCGCCCTAAGTGCGATTTATCTCTAACTATTTTGACTATTCGGTCGTCATTCATTCGATATATGTGTTTGTTCCATTCTCTAATTTTTCCTAATATCAATTCGGTTACGTTGTCAATATTATATGTTTTTTTAATGTCCTCGCTTCTAATGTCAAAAAGTGCTTTTCCAGCGATACTGCGCACTATTTTCATTTCGTTAGTTTCTAATATTCTCTTTATGTTCGATGCCCTGGTTTTCGCTGTGTATGTTAATATAGCCTGGATGACAGCCTTGTAGATTCGAGATTTGGTCTCGATCCCGATATATTTGTTCCGGAAGAACAAAACGTACTAGTTTTTCGCAAAAACGCCGGGCATATTTGGATTCAACGGCTCAAATTACAGAACAACACTGTTTTATCCTATGATTGCACACGGCAGCATAGACTGCTCCTGGACAAAAGCTAAAAATGGAATTTTTATTTCTAAATCAATGTTAGGCAGCTAAATTATTGTGAAAAAAAATTATTTTTCGATTAATTCCCTTGTATCAAACATCTTCGGGAAATTACGTTATATAATTAAAGCATAAAATATTTAATCAACCCTCGCCATTTCAAATAAGGGTTTATTTCAAACCAAATATTCCACTAGGGATTATTATTAAATTTAAAGCCAACTAACCCGATAAAATGATGAAAATTAAATTCCTGTGAAAATTATACTTTGAGATAGGTATGCGGTTAGGTAGCTACATCTATCTCATGTTTATGTAACGGATCTATCTAACTGAATTTCAAAACGCCGGTTGATTCTAATGAAAATGATACCTCAAACAACCAATAATCGAATTAAATGAAAACAACATATTGATATTTCGACATTAAACCAAAGCCTGATTGTAATGAGGAGATAAACGCAATTCGTTAATCGCCACTGCAAAAGTAACAAATGTTTGTGTTAGTGACACACATAATACCTATATCTATTGTGAAAAAAAATTGATATTTCATATATTAATGCAATAGTTTTCGAATTATTTCAGAATTCCAAGAATAGTGGCAAATATTTTGAAATTCGTACAGAATTTGGTTTGGTCCTTTCTTGGTATTTCTAGTATATCGGGTGTTTCAAAACGTTCGCATGTGAGTTATATCACTGCATTAAGCGAAAAAAATCGATTAAAAATCACCAAACAATCACATGTCTATAACGCAAAGTTCAAAAATGCGGCAGCAGATAAATACTTTTATAGCTATCTCGACCGCTCGATAGGGAGGAACTTAAACGTTTCACAAGCTTTGATTCGCTAAACGTTATTGTTAATTTGCGATTGATCTATGCGTTATAGACATGTGACTGTTTGATGATTATTAATCGATTTTTTTCACTTAATGCAGTGATATAATCGCATGTGAAAGTTTTGAAACACCCTGTATATCGTGTAACAAACATCAATTGTGTCACATTGATGATAATCTCTAATCTCGCAAGATCCTCGAAATATTAAAGTTTTTGTTGATATTAATGATACATAATACTTTTTTAGAAACTCTTGACATATTTTTTTAGCAAATTTGTAAGCTTAGTTTGATTAGGACTATTATACTGTTATAACTTTATCCCACGATTTTCATAGTTTCCTGTTTTTTCAATTTTTTTTCCATTGTATTGAAAAATCAAAAATTGGACACAATTTTCAACTGATAATTTTATTATTACAACTTTGGCTTGAAATATTGAAATCACAAGATTTACAAAACAATCCCCAAAAAGGCAATAAATATAGATCTTGAGTTTGTTATTCTGTCAATGTACCTTTGTTTTAGGAATCGACATCTAACTACGCCCTAAGCCTTATTATTGATCATTTATCTAATCTTTAACATATTAATTTATTTAAACACACCGTTTACTTGTATTGAATTATTTATTAACTTACTCGCTGATAAACAAGCGCTTATTTATACAAAACTAATTTCTCTATAATTCCATTCTAGAATGATAGTAAAGAGGGCCTTCCAATAAATTGCTTCTATAAAGACGGGCACACAAAGAGTGAATAATTTATAAAATATTTGCCGTTCTTGGAAATTTGTACCTGATGTATCCACCAAATTTTAGATTCTATTAATATGATCGAACCGAACCGGCTTCACAGTTCATGTCCTATTTCGCTAGTGGAAGTAGAATAGTATATTAATTATGAATGTCATCACGTGGAAGGGATAAAATTAAAAACATAGTTTTTAATGGAGAATAAGTTAAAGGGTAAAATAGTAGTACGAGGTCTGGCTATTAAATAACGAGACTGCGCGCCTAGAGGGCGCTCATAAGGGTAGGGTAAAAAACGAATAGTGCGTTGGGTATCTAGATATCGTGTCTATGCATGTCCCGAAACACGTCACTTTTATACTATTTGTGCAGTAGCGGTTTGAAACGAACGTGTTTTTTTCTCGCGTCGAGCAACGTATCAATCTCAAATTTCTCGTTAAATTGAAAAAAAACTCCGATTGAGAGTTATAAATTATGGCAAGAGGCTTATGGGGACAATTCTCTATCTCTTACGTATGTTTTTGAGTGGTGTAAGCGCTTTATTGAGGGCCAAGACAGCACCGAAGATGATCAGCGCCAAGGTTGCCCTATGACTATTTCATCTCCGGAAACAGTGACCAAAATCAACCAAATTGTGCGTGCAGATTGTCGAAGCTGTAAAGCAAAAAACGGCAGAGCCCTCACTAAATAAGACTTCCAGCACTACTTCGACCAATGGAAAAAACGTATGGGAAGGTGTGTGGCGGAGATAAGGGGGTATATTGAAGGGGATCATTTGAATGTAGAATAATTTTTATAATAAAACCCTTTTTCGTAAACAATCTCGTTATTTAATAGACATACCTCGAACATATCTCCAACTAATTTATCCTATAACGCAACAGAAGTTTATAATCTGCATAAAAATGTTTAAAATAAAAAAAGCACAATTAATAGCCTTTCCAAGCATATTAACAGTTATAGATGTTCTCATTTGAGATAAGTTTACAATTTTGATTCAATACAACCAAATTTTTTCCGTCAATTCTCAAAAAACTACATGTGAGAACTCTGTCCATGTAGTTTACATGGACAGAGTCCTTATATTTCTAAACACATAAATTTGACATAGAATAATTAAAGATTTACCTGATGTTTTTAGCTCCTCCTCTACCGTATAGAAAAATATCTCGAGGCGATTTGAAATGCTGAGTTTCTTCTCCGAACCCTCTCCCTAGACTGCCCGACATTCCAGACCGCGTGGAAATGTCTCCAAACTTTCTTGAACACGGCCCGTCCCCGTAAGGCTCTCCGTCTAGATGCAGGTCAACGAATTCGTAGAGGGCCTTGAACGTAACCGGTCTGGAATTTGAGACTTTTTGAGACTTATTTTCGGTAGCGATTTTTCAAAATTGTTATTGTCTCGTTAAATTTGTACGTTGGCTTCGCCAAAAGTTCTAAAACTAATGAGAGAGGACCCCAAAGACCGGAGACGTACTATAGATTGAAAAAAATATTCATTGAAATTTTAATTAACAAGAATTAATAGCTAACATGAGACATTTTCAATTAGAGATGGCTATCCTGTGTTAATTTTTTTCTTGAAAATTATTTCTGCCTTTATATTTCGAGGCAGGAAGGACATTAAATCAAATTTTATGGTGGTGAATAGATGGTAATATAATCCTACGAGTTCTAGCTTTTATAATGGAATAAACTCTAGGAAAATTTACTATTAAAGTTTTAGTATTGAAATGTACATGATGAAACACCTAGAATTGTTTTTCTTGCTGTAGTGATATTCTGACAGATATATTTTCAAATGTGTTGAATATTCATCGCTAGTCTGACAATTAGATATCGTAGTTCACAGTCCTAGTTCATAGTTATGACAGTGGAATGTCAAGAATAGTAGCGCACATAGACCAGAAGGCTGTATTGTATCATTTGAGAGATAATTTTCGTTATTTTCCACAGTGAAATTTTTATTTTTATTTGTAAAATGTCAGATGTCAGTTGATACCAAAAGAATATTCACAGTAACTATCGGCACTTCAAGAAAATGTGAATTCTGTTTCTCAGTAACATTGGTTTCAAGCTATCTTCATCGCAAGAATAATGATTCATTTGAAATGTTTGGGAGGGAGATTGTTCAGAGTTCCCTGGACTGCGGTACAGGAAAAATTAAGTCAATATGCATTGAATATTTGCAGTTGCAGACCAAATCATTCACGTATCATTGAAGATCGAGATATATGGAAGGAGACAATAAAAAATAGAGATAAAGAGGTCAAACCTAATCTTCATGACAGAAAAATAGCAGAGCGAGAGATTTTCTTCGTTCTACTTAGACCAGTCGATATATAAACCACAGCATTCTTCTAGAATATCATAAAGTCTGTTGCAATAATTGACAATTTTCCTTATTATAATGTTAGAAAATATAAGGCATTGAATAGCAGGAAACGATCTAAATAGTCTGGTTAAGGTTTAAATATATTGATGTTTTCTATTAAATTTGTTCTACGTGATTAACCATGAAATTTTAGCTAAACTTGACCATGCCATTTAGCAAAACAAAAGGGATTTTCTGATTTTGGAGATGTGATAACTTTATAGATTGGCGCTACGGTTGATAAACGACTTGTATTCGTTTCTTTTACTGAATAACTTAATATTAAAACTTAATAGTGTACGTATGCTGTTCAAAACAAAAGCTGGATAAGCAGATATTGAAATGAAACAAATATCAGAGTTTATTACTTTTCTAGCTTGTTCACTTAATTTATCTTTACGACTTTTCAATGCAGACAAATTATTTGTCATTGACTACAATATTTCTTTAAAATAGCATCACGCAGTTCCTCTATTACTCATGTCTCCTTCTGTAATTAAAATTAATGGTTCGCGGACTCTGAGTTTGCAATATTTATTGAATTTACAACAAAGGTTTCGGTTTTAGTAACCAATTCAAGATATTAGCTTCTAACTAATTTCTATAAATGTAAAATTGGTAACAAAAAAATCTCTTTTAATGCATCGCCAATCAAGTTTTTGTGTTTATTTGGAACATATTGTTCTTTCCGAGGATTTCATCATTATAAGTAGTTATCTATTTCAATTGAACTAATTTTTTACATTTGACAAATTCAGAGAGGTTTATGTCCTTATAATTTACAATTATATTCCTTCCGTTATGCTCTTCTCCTTGCCTATCGAAGCTATTGTACATTCAGAAGACAAACACGTAAACTATTTTCTCTGAACGTCCAGGAAAACCAATGCCGATCAGTAATTCTGAAATTCCCTACGGGATAATGTAATTCCTGACATATCGTACAAGAATGGTTAGTATCCTACAAGTTTTAGGTCAATACTCCGAAGATTCCTATTATTTTATAGTTATATATTTCAGAGCAATAACCCAGACTCCAGGCTATTACACAGATAGAAGCGAGACTTTTCTATAAATATTTCATAGCATTTACTTATAACTATTTAAATCTCAGAGAGGTCAACAGAATTTGATGATTTATATTAATTATATGATATTTAATTAGTCATTTCTTCAATTTTGAGGAGAATTTGTACACGGGAGCTCTACATATTTAAGGAAATAAACAGCTGCAGTGGGGTAGAGAATGATCAATATGAAAAAAAATGAGAACGATAAAATATCATTTGGAAACCAATTTTTAGAATTAAATTTGAACAAACTTAGTGATGAAGTACGCCATATATGTTTAGGGTATCATGGAGACCATGTCAACATGCCCCACTGCAGCCCTACAAATCCACTTCTCTTCCACCTTATAGTGAAAAAAGAAGCATTTAGGTACAGACATAGAAATTGAAAAGTCAGAAAAGTTGACAGGTCACCTAAGGATAAAGCACAGTAGTGACAAACCATCGGACCAAATTCATAACATTATGGAGACAGACATTCTATTCAAAGACCGTCAATTAGGGGTTAATAAATATTTTTTCCATACTCGAAATGCATCTCTATGGACCAAAACTCAAATTTTCGATATACACTATTTGTTGCTAGCAAAAAATAGATGTGATCAAAAGTGTTCGAATGAAAATTTCTTAGAAAGCACATTCACATTCTATTCGATAGGGAAGCGGTCTTGAAAGCTATTAGACACTACAGAAATTATAGTGTTTGGTTCAATCAATTATTGCTCGTGTCTCTTGGTAATGAAACATCTTTATGTCTAGCTTCGAACCCGTCAACTGATCACGTTTATCCAGTGACAAACCAGGGTAGAAAGGATCCGATCATATGACCACGATCCGATTAACTCGAGCAGTTTTCCAAGACTAGTGAACGTCATCCGGATCAGTTTCTGAACAATCAGGCAATGTTAGGGCTAGCCCTAATAGTTTCCAAATTCCAAATTTGATTCAGAAAAAAGAATCATTTGAAGATGTACTTTATGAAGATGCTAAGAACGCACATACAGCCGAAGTGTTTCAAATTAGAGAACGATTTGAGATGTACCTACATCAATAGAGCAAACATAAAACGAAACACAGTGAATGTAATGAGTTTTAACGAAGATGTGATAAACTTTTGTATGAAATTTGGATCATGAACTACGATCCTTATAATAAATATATTCAATATAATATCATGCTCATACTAACGGATAATTTATAATACTCACTTTAAGGCGGTTGAATCGGCTACCCTCAGTTCAAGGGTGAGACTGTCCCCGGATGTCAGGAAACTTTCAGCCAACGTACATGGTCTGGGAAATCTTGTCAAATTTCCCAGAAGAGAATGGTCGCAGCTTCTCGGTACGTGCTCTCTGCAATAACGGGCCAACATAGTGACGTTTTTCTTGTTACTTGTACTGGAAGATGATTGGAGAGCGGAACTTTGACGGTTTTTCGATTTGTCTCTTATACTTGAACTTGAAAATAAGTAGATAACGATTGATAATAAGAGAAAAAAATGTGTATTTTCACAATAAATGAAATATATCTCAATGAAAAATAATTGGACGGAATAACAAATAAGTTTGCAGAAATTTCGAATTAAAATTCGAAATTTGGCAAGAGTGCTTGAGAGGGAGTAGACGAGGAGAATTTTTTAAACTTTTGACGAATGCGACTGTTAAGACCCCGTCCGGTTAACAAAATTCCAATCTCTTGAAACAGCTACTCACATTTAGCCACAGTGCAGCCAAAGGAACTTAATTGGAGTTCAGTATAGACTGATGTACTGTTATAAAAATATTTTGGTTTCATTACATTGAAAATTGCTACGAATATTAATAAAGCAATTCAAAAATTTGAGTCTCACTTTTAGCGAATCGATTCAAAACCATATCATTATCGCGAGAAGAAGTCAGATTCTAGAAAATATATAGATACAGTTTCTCAGTACTATAGTCTTTTTTATAATAAGAGAACTGATCAAAGGAAGCTTTTTTTAAGTAAATTTTCCTATACATGATTATTGAAAATCTTTAAATTTTTCAGTTTAACAAAAATGAATGTAGTTACTTCTTGATATAACCAATATTCACGCACCTAATGCCATTTTTTAGGTTTATTAATTAAAACACAACAAGCCCAGAATGAAAAATGTGGGAAATACTTTATTATACTTTATATTTTACAGATATAAACTAAAATAACTTCAAATACAACTGGGGTAATTTCTAAAAACGATTATTTATAATTTTTGGGACTTGAACCATTTTATGACTGAAACTGTTGCATTTTAAACATAAACAGGTTCATCGGTATGTTTTTCTTCGTCAGCCTGGGATTTATCGCCTTCGCTTTGTCTAGTGTTCCCTTCAACCATGAAAAGTCATGTCCAGTTACAGTTTTCTTTCTATTTTATATTCCTGCTTCCAAGTTTTTAGTTGATTTAAATACTTCCTTTTTCATTTCAATAACCCTAAATCTTGGTTCTTTGTTCTTTGCTTCTCTTGCTATCTTCATCCAGTCTTGTACAGAAAAAATATGGGGGCATTTGCGGCTAAACTTTTCAATTACGCCGAAGTCTGCGTCGTTCGGCAAAAACGAATGACCTGACACTAAAAATTTAAGGTCTTTAGTGTCCTTGGCCATTGTGAATCTTGTACCAACTGAAGCAAAGAAAGGGACATCTTTATATTCCTGTTCTGACTTGTGCATGAATCAGAATACGATATAATGTGGTTATGATTTGCTGCAAATTATTTCAAGTGTTTCAACACAGACGTTGCGACATCCTGAGATCCACGACCTCCTTCTGTCTCATTATACATGTACATGAATCCAGTTCCTATTTGAATGAATGTACCCCAAGGTTGTAAACATATAAATTTTTGTTGTAATAGGCTACAGACATGGCAAGTTTAGGTTTAGCGTTTTTGAAGAAAGTACATAAAAGTTGAGGTCTGAGGCCTTTTTTTGGTCAGATTTCAGAGCATTGCGGGCTTGACCAGCTTCTGCAAGATGTATTTCTTTATCTATTTCAAGTTTCTTTTTTGTTTCTTCATTTTCTTTAACATCAATTTTCATTTTAAGGTTGTCGCATAAAGGACAAGTATCTTTAGATGGCAGTTTAAAACTTAAATTAAACTTTGCGTTAAAAATATGGTAGTTAAATTTTTTTTTGTAAGGAATCTCATTTTCTGAGACATATTTTTCTTTGTATAACTCATACATTTTGCTGATAGTTAATACCTCATTCAAATATTTCTTACCAGGGTTATCTTTACTGGTATAATGACTCTGATAGGCGGGAATAGAATTGATATGTTTAATAATTTTCGAATCATCCACTTTCTTTCTTGGATTCATTCCCCGCGAATCTATTACTGAACATACTTCATCTTTCGAAATACAGCGATATAATCTACCAATACTAATTTGTAATGTATGTAAAAAATACTTCTTGCATACTAATATGGTATAATTTTCTATTCGGAAGCTGTACTTGAAAAACGTTTGCTTTGCTGCGCCTGTGCCACTTCTAATTTGTTTTCTTGCGACTCTTTTTGCTGATACCAACCCTCTATAAAAACATTTTGAGGGGAATAGTCAGCTAGTTTTCAAAAATAATCAAAAAATATCTTGCTCTGATTTTCTTGCGATGTTTGGAATGTTTTTGAGATACGAGTCTCCCCGATGAAGAAATATATG
The DNA here is from genome assembly GCF_026250575.1 of Diorhabda carinulata. Taxonomy (NCBI): domain Eukaryota; kingdom Metazoa; phylum Arthropoda; class Insecta; order Coleoptera; family Chrysomelidae; genus Diorhabda; species Diorhabda carinulata. Next base: position 20,313,101 of record NC_079472.1, read on the forward strand.
CTTTACCGCAATTTCGTCGCCATTGTTTCAATTAGTATTTCAATTATTTTTATTTACACTTCACTTACTAGATTTGGATAAACCTAAAATTAATTGTTCGCTGAATACACTGTTTAATTAGAGTTATTTATTTATTTATACCTGTCGCAATATCATTCTGAATTATCGTGTCTGAAACATCCGCCATAGTTGGTCTTGTATAACTGTTCAGTGTGGGTATAATAACTTCATCGCCTAATTCGCTTAAAAAAAATTGCAAACAAAGTTGGTATCAAATCCCGTTGCTATCAGACCAGGATATTAGATACTGGACATTTGTAATTGAAACACAACCTCACTTTTAGGAAGTAATTCACGCTGATTAAAATAATAATAATAATAAAATAATTAAACCATATCTTCACACTCGCTAGAATCGGACGTTTAATATACCTTTAAAGTAGAATAACTTAAAATAGTGCAAAATTGGACTCATTTATAGAGCATACATTCTGTTTAACTCAGAATAGCTAGAATTTTGCATTATATCATCTACATTTTTCCACAGATAAAATTAGATGACGTCGTAACAGAAACTTGGAGTGTGTTATTCTCAAAATTGATGAAAGCCAATGCCATAAAGGTAAATCTTATTTCTCAGTCACAATGATGTTGATAATTATGACGCTCTTCTTGATATTAGGTGTTAGTTGCCAGAGTTATATATATATATATATATATATATATATATATCCAAATTGAATACGAAACTTTAGAACCAATAAAATGTCATGTCTCCTCTATCAATTACTTATAGTTGTAATAAACCATCTACCATTTACCCAAAATACCTTGAAGGTAACAGTACCTTTAGTTTTGAGTTTACAAGCGCTCCTATTTTGTATTGACAACAAATACTGAGTTTTTGACTGTTAGCCATGAAGAAGTTTCATTGCATCGTCGTCAAGATGAAATGAATTGAATTTAGTCGAAAAGAAAGTAAGATTAATCCTGGAAAAGGTTCATATCAACCTAAGAATATTCATTTTCAATTAAAAATCATATTATTCATTTCAACGCACTATCAAATGTGACTAAGTGAGCTATTTTAATCAAAATAAAAAATTAGAGAAAGGATAATACGTCAATTTTAACTTTGAAAACGTCTATACTCATAAGTAGTTCAATATTCACTCACAAACAAAAAAATCACGAAGCAAAGCAAAAAAAAGAATGTAAAAATTTTATAGTTACTAAATCAGTAGTTTTTTCTTATTTCATGTTATGTTGAAGTTAAAACGACGGCTTTAATTTCTTTTTCTATAAAAGTATTCGCCGAACCTTCTATTTCAAATAATTAAGTATTCATGAGGTTCATCTTCTTGATCTACTAGATAATCTTTATGTTTTACTCAATTATTAATACTTGTTTCTCTTCGTAAAATGTAGTATCAAACAGTTCTTCCAAACCGGAAGGATTCTTTTACTGTCACCGGAAATAAAAGTTTCATGTATCGTATCATGAGGATTTTTCGTTGATTTTTATTCAGTGTATCATAAAAACATACACATTTTATTGCATATCTCATCATGATATAGAAATATAGTTTTTTAAAGGCTATAGTATCTTCATCATATTTCATCAGTATTACTTCAACGTCAGTGGCGTTCAAACTTTATAAAAACCCAGTATTTTGAGGTAATAAGTACTAAGTATTAAGTCAGTTTGTAATGCAAGCCAATAAAATATGGAGTGCCTCAAGGTTCAGTATCAGGCCCTATATTGTTTCTTCTGTTAAGTCTCTTTGCGGACGATATTAGTTTCTCTTGGAGCAGCCTTAACGATACTCACATGGTGCGTTCCTAATCTTTTGTGACGTAACATTTTTGAAACTTAATTCAAGTCATATAAAAATAAGTTGCAACTTTTTGTACTGAACTATATGTCGTCGTTGAATCTGTAAAATTCTAAGGATATGTTGTAAACAATTCTTTGAAATGGGTCATATATTCGCTTTATCACAAAATTAAGTCCTGCCTATTTTGTGCTAAGAGTAGTTTCCAAGAATTTATAAAGCTTAATATGGCCTTTTTGAGTCCTATCTTCGATATTGACTTATAATTATTCGTATTTTGGAATTTCATAATCCGTAAGCACGCTTCTCCTATTTTAGAAAGGTCATTGCAGAGCACGATCTTTATCTACCTACTCCACGTTCAGAACTAGTTAAAGGCTCAATACTGTACAATGCGGAAAAAATACACAATCATTTGCCGATTGAAATTGAATCTATAACATCGTTTTTTCTGTATTTTGTTAGAATAGAATTGATTTTTGACAAAAATCATCACAAATGGAAGCATTGTAGTATATTAGATTCCATTATCTGGTTTATTTACATCATTGACTGTTTTGTTGTGTCAATGAATATAAAAAGTTCCACAATGTATATTTTAGAAGTGAAAACTTCATAGCTAGATTTCATTTTATTTGTATATCTATTAAGCTATCTGTGTGTTTGTTTTATAGTTATTTACAAGCTCTTGTCTGCAAAATGTGAACAATTTTTTGACAATAGAGTATTTTTCTTTTTCTTTTTGTACTTTATAGGAAGTTGTGCTTACCAGTACAAACCATCGCAATTAGATGGCGTCCAAAGCTGCCCATCCCATACGTTCAAGTAACTCCTACATATCTGATCGGGTTTTTTTGGATCCCAAACACTCGCAACATGAAACTTCAATACACTTAACCAAACTCGATATCTAGGGGGCGGTAAAATCATACCAACATGCCTCCAATCTGGATAACGCGTCCTGTGAGATGGTGAAGGTGAAGGAGAAATCGTAGCATCGAGACCTTGAAGATGATAAAGGCATGTTGTATTAGCTGGTATAGAATGTAACGGGCTTTCCACTACTCCTCGATTGGTACCACGAATCCAAAATTCGCAGTTTCGTTTTTGTTTAGTGAACGACGGAGATTGAATATCAACGAAAGTTACCTGGAACAAAATACAAATTTTTAATCCTAATGCAATGAAATTTCTACATACTTTTCTATAGACAACCAAAGACTTAAGAATAGCAGCATGTTTGAACGAAACCATATGGCAAAATAAACATATCGAATTAGAGGTCAAATCGAGAATATACATATTTAGACCCATAATGACCTACACCGCAGAGACACGGCCAGAAACGGTGAAAGCAAAAAGAATGATGGAAACAGCAGAGATGAAAGTGCTACGCAGGATAACCGGAAAATCGCTACTAGACAGGAAAAGATGCGAGAACATCAGAAGATGACGTCAACGAATGGGTTCTATCGAGAAAGAAAGAATGGAATGAGCACATAAGTCGTATGGACAACAATAGACTGGTCAAGATAGTGCATGATAAATACCCATTGAGCCGAAGGAGTAGCCGCCGACCCAGAAAAAGGTGGAGCGACAACTTTGAAGGAGGATAGGAGGCAAGGATGTCGAAGATAAAACAGGCGACTACGCCTAATACGAAGAATAAGATCGAATTGATTCACATGTCATGAAGAATTCTCAATTATTGTATTTTATAAATTTATTATTGTTTATGCTATAAACATAGCTAATATCTATCTAACACAATCAGGGAAAAATTGAAACTGGATGGAAAGAACGAATAGTAACATAAATCAGCGGTGATGAAAATATAAAAAAAATAAGAGATACTAAAGAATTCTTTCGAAGAAGTAAATTGTGTTTCACACCTGTAAAAGTAGAAAGATTTCAGGATTAAGTGAGTGATTATATAATGAATTATTTTAAATTTAAAAAGAAACGCAGTGTGTCACTTTATTTACATTAGTGTCCTTGTGAATCAAGTAATACGGACAAAATATTTAACAATCTTCTATACTAATATAAATTTAAAATGAGATAGTTATGATACAAGTGTGGTCAAAATACTGTTACGAAAACGTTCGCGAAATAGGTCCGTAGTACGGCCCTGTGGCATTTGTTTGATGTTCGAGTGTAAACAATTTTTCATAGCAAGTAGTTTATTTACAGTATTTCTTCTAAATAATTTCTAGAAAAGTCTATTTATTTATTTCTTTTGTTTCGTATGTTCTAGAGCTTCGTTTTACGATTTGTGTAAATGCAGTTAGTAATCGCAGACATTGATTAAGTGATGATTATAAGTTATAAATTAGTGTAGTGTAGTAGTTTAGTTAAGTGTATTGTATAGTGTGGTGCATAAATTAAGAATGTGAGAAACTGTGTATTGATTCACTCCACGAATATAGAAAGGGGGTAAATAAATACGAGAAACGTTACAATATTAAGTGAATATGAAGATATAAATAAGAAAAATCAAGTTCTAGTAGAGGAAATGTGGGGAACAACATTATTGTTCATTACAGACGTCACTAACAGTAAATAGCAATATCATACAATTTACATGGGCTGCAGAGGAGAACCTGAAGATGTCAGTATATTTAGAACTTGTATGAGATGTTGTGAAGGTCTTTCTGAATAAAAGTTTAATATTTTTTGAAAAACAAAATGCCTATGTGAATTGAGAAGGAGTTAAACATGTGTACGAAACTGCACTATCATATGAAACTGTGAAATTTGAAGCAGCTAAATTCAATTTTTCGTCGTATTAGCTTGTTTGAAGACGCGACGAGCGTTCAGAATTGCCAAAAGAATTATGCATGCATATGCTATCTATGCGGGTGTTATTGACGTGGTTTATGAGAACTGAGTCAGATTTTTTGCGCCGATTCATAATTGTATATGAAACCTAGATCCACCGGGATGAAACAGTCAAGAAAGTAAATTTACAAAGACGAATCTGCTTCGAAAAAGACAAAGACGGTTTCATCGGCCGGAAAAGTAATTGCGACCCTTTTTTGGATAGTCATGGCTGTTCATCTAATATCTTCAAAAAGAAAAGTCGACCGCATTTGAATGTGTGCTTTTTTATAAAAACAACGCACCTTGTCACTCTCCGATGATTGCTATGGTTTAGATTCATAAATTAGTCTTCTATTTTGTTGGCTACTGACTAGATTCTCCAGATTTAGCACACAGTGACTTTATATTGTTTCCTTGCGTAAAAGTTTCCCTTGCAGGAGAGACTTCCATCCGATATGGTCATAGAAAGACAACTAATATCATAGTAAAAGTGTATAGTCTCAAAACGAGACCATTTTCATAAACAAAAAATGATTATGAGAAAAAACTTTGCTTCTCTCTTAGGTCGGAACCGTATCAGACAATCCCTGTATCTTTATCTCGCGGAAACTTTCCACTGGAGTATAACTGCGCCTTTCGACTACACTATTTCTTGGAAGCAAAAGATACCTCAGAATTTGTATCACCAGATATTAATTTGGGGAAAATAAACACCTGCGTATTTCTATACGGAATCAATATCCCACAAAAAATTATTAGGATGGTAATTTTGAGTGCCTTTTCCGGATTAGTAGAAATTATTTGGAAAATACTTTTTTATTGATTGAGAGTATATTATATGATGAAATAAGAGGTGTGAACTAGGTTTCCAAAATCTTTTTCCCTATTTTCCATCAGTCTTTAGGAGGTATATTTATTATTATAGTTACCTATAATTCTTTGATACCAAAAGTGTTCATACAAAATAGGAGAGTCAAAATTAATAGCAAAAGTTTCGTAACTTTGTCCATTTAAAGGAAGTTTTAGACTAACTATTCTCCCTTACAACCTTGAAGGGATTTTCGTCTATTTGAAAAGGTGGTTAACAACTTTCTTAGAGCACGGACTTTATTTCCAGAACGTTAACAGCCTCGATTGATTCACTAAATAGAAAATGAAATTTCCACATCATAGACAAAGATTTAGTTATACTATACAGATATTTTTAACGACGAAAGAAAGTGGATAACAGTTTTAATTTTACTTATGAAAACAACTAAGATTTGAAGAGAATACGAAGGTTTTCGAATACGAGGATTATCTAAAAAATTTCTAACCTAACAAAAGAATAAGACATTTTTTGCAATAAACATTTTTATTTTTCAAAATAATCTCCTTTTAAATGTATACTTCAGCGAAGCACTAAAATCCTTGTCTAATGAAAATCTCTCCCTTTCAAGTAAGATTTTGAGATTAGAACAAAGTTACCGGGGGTCAGATCTGGTAAAGACAGTGGGTGGTCCCTTTTCAAATTCAGTTGCTGTTTACAATTTCTCCCTTTAACTTATCAAGCAATGATGCATAATACCCTCCTGCTATTATTCCACCTTTTTGAAGATAGTTGATTTCAAAAAACAGTCGTCATCATTTTCCAGCTGATGGAACTACATTGGCTTTTTTGGAGCAGATTGACACTTTCTGTTTTGACTTTTTTCCATTTCAGGAGTGGAGATGGATCCAGATTTAATATAGAGCAATAGACTGACGCAAAAAAATCAGATGTTGAATTGCATCAATAGGGCCTAGGAAATGTTTATTCGCATGCAAATTTGGTCCAAAGTGAGCAAATGTGGTACCCCAACTTTTTAACAACCATCATAGTCTATATCAAAGAAACAGTAATAAAACGAATCAATATAAGTATCATTAGCAGTGAATTTCATAGAAATGATGAACTATGATCTACTTCTACAAATATTCGTATGATTTGAGAAATTATCTGGTCAGTTTATTATATTTATCAACCAAATATGAAGTATACTCATCGTTGCCGCTTTGCTATTTTGCGGAAAAAAACTCACTTCAACCATGACTGTAACTTGCTTGGCTCGTTTTCTATACTATTCCGCCGATTAATTTAAAAAAAAAACTCTTAACATAGCTTTATGCGATGTTATAACCACCCAACCGTGACATTTGCTACTTTCCAAAACTTTATTATGGAGTATTTCTGAGTAATGTCAATTTCTGTTACAACATAAATATTTTTTTTTTCAATTATATCATAGAAATATGTTCTCTTTTTTTATCCAATCATCGAACACTTTTTTGAAGTCGTGTTTTAACTTAGAATGTAATAAATCTAAAGTTACTTTCTGAGCTTCTTAAGTTCATTTTTTCAGAAATAAACTCGTTATCACGAATATGTTCCATCTTTTTCACGCTACTTCCCATTTCCAAAGTAGAAATCGATGAAAAATATATCCATATCTATTTAGAATCAAAAGCTTTTCTGTTAATAAATATGAATCAGACTAACGATGCATTTCTATATTCTATTCCATCAAAATAATTGAATAATGTAGGTTTACGTACAGGGTGATTCTGAATTAATGCGACAAAATTCATCTAACTCGTTTTTGAGATATTACCCTTAAAAAGTGGTGACTAAAATTAAGTTTTGATTTTTTTTCTAAAATTTCAGTAATGCTAGAAATTTGAAATTCTAAAATTTTCATGTACTCACAAAGGAATTACTACGAGTGTTTTTTCAATATTCCTGTTATATTATACAGGGGTGAAATTAAAAAAAAGGCATTAGTCTACAAGACACCTATAGTTGATATCAACGATTTGAAGAATCGTTTTCAAATAGCATGTGACATCTTAAGAAATACACCTCAAATCTTTGAACGTGTACAGCAATCCATAACACGTAGGCTACGTTCATGTTTTACCAAATCCGGGTCACTAAATCAATAAATAAGATTTTATAAACAAATTAACCAAAAATTGGATGAAGTGCAGTATGTTCTTCAATCTTCATCAGTCTCTACTTTTTCGATTGATATATTTTTTGGCTACGTGCAGCATTTATTAAGCCCTTATTTTGTTTAAAATTAGATAAAAAATAAATTCTGAATTTAAAGTTATGAGAAATTGGGCTCGTATCAAATTCACGCTGCAGTAATTACTGGACTTCGTCCATTTGAAATTAATATAAAATTATTCCATGTCGACATATGCGTTAGAAGGAAGGATACTCAGTCTGCAGGACTCAATGGTTTTTAGCGCTGACCCATTACTAAGTTGAACGCTTGATGACTTCAGAAAAATTTCATAGTTGTTTCATTTTTTGAAGCAGTCTATTTGATGTTTCTATTATGGCGCATGTATTATCAATAAATAAATATATAGAGTGGTTTCGAGTAATCAAATGTTTCTGGTTGATCTTGGTCCAAATCTTCTAGGCGCGGTAGTTGTTTCAATCATTTGGACAATCGCCTTTCATTGAAAATACGATACAGATCAGATTAAAATTTTGGAATCTTGTCCAGGGCTGGGATTAATGACAATTATTTAGTTGATACTTATTTGACAATCTCTTGTCATTGTATTCCGGCTTTCTCCACTAATACTATCAAATCCGGGACAATCCGTGTTTGGACACGGGAAAAACGAATGAAAATCGGTACTGTCCCGGGAAATCTGAGACGGTTGACTACGTTGGTTGTATAATGGCTCTGAATCCTAAGAACCTCTTCATTGTGTTATCAACTTTGTTGTTTTTAGAATATCTTCAATTATTTCTTTCTGTGTATTAATACAGTTTTTCATTTTGTTTACTGTAGTTATATATGGCAATCAAAATAAAAAAAAGTTTTTAATGTAACAATTATCGAAAACTATTTATTATACTTGAAGCCTGCAGCTGGTGGCTGATGTGAAGATAATGTGTATATTTCATTTGTTCGTCTAGATACGTTGATGAAAGTACTTTGTTTATGTGAAATATTAACTTGTACTAATCACTATCTTCAATAATATTGAGAAAAATATATATCTTGACTACATACTTTGGTCTCAATTAGTGGTATTTCGTTATATGTTTGAAGGATCCATCCTCTGTAATTGTAAAAACTTCTCCTTAAACTTTTTACCAATTTGTGATGTTTAGTATCTAACTTTCCATTCTAAAATGGTTACGAATACAAAATAGTCGCCTAAAGTTTTTCAAGAATTGACGAAATCAGATTAACACTGACCATTTTTATAGAAAAGAATTTCCGTTGAGTTGATTTACTAAAAGATACGGAAAATGAACTCTAACTAATGTATCTGAATAGGATTTCTAAAAGTATATTTCAGCATGGAGGTATATTAATTCAAGGTCATTTATCACAGCAATTTCCCAGAAAAACTATTAAAATTGAATACACTTTTGAATTGGTTGGAATAACTAAACACAACAAGAAATTACTTTGTCCACCATCTGTTCTCTATTTGCTTACAAAATCTTTCTGCGGATATAAATTGGACTGTAAGTTTGTGATTATATAGCGGACTTAATGGCTTACAGTCTAATATTCCCATTTTGTAATTTCCAATTACCATTTGAATGTTACTAGCTCACTACTTGGAACTGGATATTAGATAACAGTTTCCGTTAAATAGAAGTGTCTAATATCATATTCTATAGAAATTTGAATATTAGAGGTGGATGAAATAATATTAGGTTGAGAAACATTTCAATGTAATTCAGAGAGCTGAAAAAACTCGTTAAATACATTGTGAATCAATGGAAACCTTCAAAAATTTATGATATTATGTACTTATCTATTTCAATTTGCTGCATTTCAACAAGATAATTGTGAAAGTAAAGAGTAATAACGAAAAGAAAGTGAAATATTATCAACATAAATTATTTATCATAATAGGAGAAATAACAACCAATTAGTTAACAGATTGCAGTAATGTCGGTTTTCATATCTGAAAATTGCTGTGCCTCAATTTACACATGTCGTAAATTATCAACACTTCAACACTAGCCTTTAATTCTATGAAAAGTATCTTTGCTTTCAGTTCTTTTAAGCATTCTCTCTTTCTTTATTGTCGACTAAATACGTTTTTATAATATGTAAATAGTATTGAGTATAAAGTATGATTGGTATTGCTTAGACATTATTCGTAACAGAAGTTCAAAACAGTCGTAGTGGCTAAGAAAATATGTAAAATAGGAGAGGAATATACAGTTAAGTTGAATTTATAAGCTCTTACGTTCACGCACGCGCAGATGCTCTTGTTGGCATTTCTTTCGGAACGGGAGCGCGGGCGTTTGTGTTTGTAAATCACACGTATTCTGTTTAATTTATGCTGAACGCGGACATGGGCGCCAATGTGGGCGCGTGCGCAAAAGTTTATAAATTGACCTTTAATGTGCGAAAAGCACAGTGTTAGTTTAATCGTTTCAATATTGGCATTTGGAAATCGTTCGCGCTCAGGTCGTTAGGTAAGATCTATGAAAGTTGTCGAATAGAGCCAGACGAATTAACCGAAAGCGAAAGATCGAATAGAAGGGTGTAAATAGCTTCTAACCCTGCCAAAAGATGGAAATTTTATTAGACTTATTGTTACTGATAAAAAATGTATTTATATAAACATGAAAAATGAGACAAAGGAAAATTAACCGTCGTAAAATGAGGTCGATTTGAGCGGAAATTTTTTTTGTTTGTATGATGGAATTATAAATATTTATTTTACTTCGAAATCATTGTATAAGGTTTTATTGAAGAAATATTCAGATTCAGTTAAATGAAAAGTGGTTTTCTTACTCCATGACACAATCTTCGATGAACTCTTATAAGATCCAGCATTTAATCCGGTTCTTGCAACCGTCGGATTATTGTTAATTCAGATTTACGGCGAAATTCTTGTGAGGGGAAAAATTGAATCCAAATATACGATGAGTTGGCTACAAAAAACAAGGTCGATAAGGTGCGCGCCATTTCAGCTTGTAAACTGGCGGCCCCAACTTAGTACATCACCAAACGCCACTTCTTTAGGTCAGCACAGGTCGGATGTGAAAATGCCAGTCGGTTTTCCCGAACGAAAAAATTGGCTGAAAAACCTCATAACGTGCGCGCGCGAAACCTTTTGCAACGTGCGGCTTAAGCTTCAAATAAGAGCGGTGTAATAATTCAAGAAGTTTTGCAGGCCGGAAAACCCTCATAAAAAGTGATCTAAAGTGCCGGAAAACTCATTTGAAAAACCTCATATCATCCACGCGCGAAACCTTATGTAACGTGCGGTTTAACGGAGGGTTTTCCAGTCTGCAAAGCTTATTGCGCTATTACACCGCTCTTATTTGAGGTTTAGACCCCACGTTACAAAACGTTTCACGCGCGCTCGTTATGAGGTTTTTTAGACTGGCATTTTCACATCCGACCTGTGCTGACCTTAAGAAGTGGCGTTTGGTGATGGACTAAGTTGGTGTCGCAAGTTAACAAGCTGAAATGGCGCGCCTTATCGACCTTGTTTTTTGTAGCCAGCTGTGGGATAAAAGGAGATGTCGAAACTGCTATGCGTAAGCTATTTGCATCTTAGCCCAAGAATGGTTTTAACAAGATGTCAAAGAGGATTGCTAAACGTTATGTTTAAACTATAGAAAACCATTGGTTATATTTCGAATATTAAGGCTTCCTTTTTGTATAATTAGTTAATATACAAAATGAACAATGGAAATCGACATTTCTTATGCTGGACACCCTCTATATTTATTAAAAAGTACTAGTTTCTATATGTATCTACATTTTCACATACTTTTTCCAACACCATCACCAAATACCAAAAATTTTATTTTCTATTATTTTTAGAATTGTGAATCATGTTTGGTTTCTAGAAGTTTTTTCTACTTATCCATATATAGTGTAATACAGACGATATATATCAAAAAAGTAATTTTTCCAAAATATGTGTTAGAAAACCGCATATATATAGTTCAATAAAATCATTGCGAATAATTTATAATCAAAAAATTATTTTAACAAAAAGAAAGACAATCATTAAATCAAATATCAATTACAAGAAATTCGTGGTGGAGTTTTTTATGGAACTTTTTTGGGTCAGGATAATCTCGAGTATTGTTTTTAATTTACTTACCTACATAGGTAAATCTCCCAAAATATTTTTGTATTATATAAATCATGTGAAGATATAAGTTAACAAAAGTTATGAGGAAAATGAATTTCATTTTATTTAGTACATTCAAATGTAAGCTAGTTTTATGAAAACAGTTTCCACTTTTAATTTAATTGAGTTATACGTGTATATAATGTAGCAGTTATTTTTTTGATTTAATTGAGTGGAAACCTTGTAAGAAGTATGTTTGCCTCTTTTACCCTAACATACCACAACGATTTCCAGCATTTTGTGTTAACTGGTTCAACCTATTGTTGTACTAATTATCAAATTTAATATCCACATAACTTGCACTAAATATGAAGTACGCTACTGATTTCACCAAGCGCCACGAACAACTAAAACATGAAGTCAAAACTTTTTCCTCCGAAGACTGAAGGAAAGACGATTTGGGAAAATGTTTAGTATCAATCTTAAAAGTATCGTTAGACTACTTCTGTAAAGTATTTATAAATCTTCCTGCTCTTAGGAAGTTATAACGACTGAAAAATTCTGCTTTTTAGAGATTAAGAAAACTTTTTACTCAGAGAAAAATTATTTGAAAAAGTGTTCAGTGAAATTAATCTGATTTTATCACGATATAAATCGTAAGGCAGGGAATTTTTGAAATTTCCGCTCAATTTTGAGTTATTTGTGTGTAATATTTTTAAACGGGATTATTTATATATAATACAGGGTGTTCCAATATGACTGCAGTTTTTTGAACAAATTTCAGTTTCATCACAAGCTATTGTTGGTCATCTTATGATGAATGCTTCATATTATCAGAAATCCTTAATCAAACGCCAAGCAATACTTTTTTCTGTGCAATATTTGGGTGTTTTTCACTGAACAAAGCAATAATCGTATTAATCGATTAACTTTTTCCTCTAACGTTAACATTTAATTTAAAACAGTTCAAGTTTCACAAAGTGGTGTTTGACAGTTCATTGTAACATATTAATATTGTTAAGGACAAAAAATTTCCATCTTTCCTTGCCAGTCCTTGTTACAAATATTTGTGTTTGTTTTGTGAAGCAATATAAAAATTGAAAATAATATCTAGTTGAACGATGATTTTTCAAGTTTGTTATAGGGATATAAATGTTAAACAACTCACGAGGATGGTCTCAGGAGTACCTAGCCCAACAAAAAAAAACAATCTCCTTTCAGCTTCATGCACTTTCCCCAGTGATGTTCAATAAGTTCGATACCCTTTTTATAATAAGAATCGTCAAACTCTTCAAAGCAGCTATTAACTGCCTGCATCACATCTTTTTGTTGGAAAATCTTTGACCACCGAGACATTTTTCCATAGGGTTTATGAGGGAACAATCCAAACTTGAATTCAATCGTTTCGGCCATTGCAATAACAGATGTGTAAGCTGGAGCATTGCCTTGATGGAACAACACTCTCTTCTTAGCCAAATGCGGCCGTTTTTGCTTGATTTTCGCATAATACTTGTTGTTGACAGTTTTTCCTTTTTCAAGATAGTCAATAAAAATTATTCCAAAAAACGACGCCATGACCTTGCCTGCAGAAGGAACAGTTTTTGCCTTCTTTGGAGTCGGTTCTCCCTTTTCAGTTCATTGTTTTGATTTTTCGTTTTTTTCACGTTTGCAGTGATGAACCAACGTTTCATCAATAGCGCGAAAATTCGGCTCTATTTCTGTGAAATAAAGCCGATTTCTTTCTTTTTTTATGTAGTTTTTGATTTTTAAAAAAATAATTTATTATATATGATTGTTATATCCACGTTATAAATAAATATCTATTTTAAAATTTCATGTAATATTTCAAAAATTGAAGTGATAAATTATACTTTTTGTTTTAGACATATTCTTCTGAATTGATATTTTCTTAGTTCTTTGCGTCTCCTTAGGTTCCATGGATTTACATAAATATGCTTAGTTTATTCAATGAATTAAATCTTTTTTTATATTTAACAAATTATTTTAATCATATAAAATTTTTGTTTTCACAATCTAACCAATCGCAAACCCAAGACAGGTGGTTTTCTCCCAATTAATTCTATTTTCAACTTTCTGTTTTCCATCATCTCCAAAGTAGTGAGATTTGCTGCAAAAGCACTATTACGCGGCATAAACAGAATGATTCTATCTGTTCAAGAAAGTAAAGAGAATATTAGTCAGGATTTTCAACAGTTAAAACTTGGGAAAACTATGAAGAGCCAGCCAAGTATGTGGGGACTTTTGCGTAGATAAACCGTATTATTTTCATAGGGCAAATAGTCCTGATGTAACACTAGCATTTATTTTATAGCTTTGATATATATAAAAAGAATTCAGAAGACTACAAGAAGTGTGTTATGTTTCATTGAAAATTCAAAGCGTTTGTAGTATTTGTTTCTAATATAGAGTTCGCATACATAAGTGCTGACAAAAATTCCAAATATCAGCAGTTAAAGAAAGATTTATCAAAATGTGTAGCTATTTTACCCAACGAATAATTAGAAAAATAACTCAGGTTTGAAACGAAACATTTATTCATTTATCAAATATTAAAATTACTAGACGCGATATATATACGTTTACGTTAAATGGTAAGATGATTCGCAAAATTGTCTATTTAAGACCAACGATAAGGCACTTTAGATGAGAATACGTCATACTTTACGCCCAAAAAATCGAAATGCTAGAACAGAGATGCTAGGAAATCAAGTGATATAATCAATTGGCTAATCTGTATATGATAATGTTCTACATATTCAGTTTATAAATATCTGGATACCGCAGATGGATAGGAAGGAGGGGTCTCATTATTACCTAGCAAGTGTACTGCTTGGTGATACTTGAACAGAGTTTTTAAAACGAAATCGGCAAATGTTGGGAAGCTCAAAGCACGAATAACAAATAGATTAAATTCACCCCAAGCGATTAAGATATAGTTAATAATCAATAGATAACATTTCGAACATTTTCTTGGTTAAAATAATAAAATTCTATTATCTGGTTAGTTACTTTTATAAATTATTAACATTCCATTGTCCTGCAATTGATAAGGAACAAAAATTTTAAATTTGACAATTTTGTTCAACATTTCACACTATATAACAAAAGCCATAAAATTCTCATATATAATTCTCAAATTATTAATCAATTTTATACAGGAATTAAACTCTTTAGGAGTCTTTCTATATTAAGTTATTGAAAATTAATAAAGAACATTGAATCTGCAAAGAAAAATATGAACTCGGACTTTCGTGAGAGTTACCAACTCGAAGGCAAAATATTTATCTTGTCGAATAAGCTGGCGTTTAACATAAATTTTAAAAGCTTTTACTCATAATTTGTTCGCTCTTAACTACGTCACACTCCCGATCAAAGTTTCAGAAAGTTCAAATGCTCGTTTTCCCAAGAGAATATTCTTGGTTTATACATAGAATGATGCTGCAGTAATTGCACTGGATTTAATGGGTCAGGTTAACGTAATAGAAGTAATTATGTTGATAAAGTTCCAAGAGATTTTTTTTTATTTTCCACTTAGGGGTATGAATAATCAAATTTAGCATGAAATACAGAGAACGGGCATCAAGTTCACTAGTAAATTGAAGTTTGGAAACAATTTTGATCGTTTAGAATTCATTTTATTCCACAAAATTTGTCAAATTAATTTTTATTTAATACTTTCCAAACAACGCTTGTATTCCATCCAAGAAAAAAAACTTTTCATGAGATTCTCTAAGACGTTTGGAATATTCTTTTCTATCCAATCCTATCTTTGCATCCTCTTAAAACCACACAGCCTCTTATTTTAAGTACATGTGTTCCTTGCTCAAGATGATCGTTGATTCATAATATTTTTTTATCTATATTTGCTTAAGATGTTCTGGATCATTAAGAGTAACTTTGCTTTTGTGATTGTCAGATTTTTTCTATTGAGTAAAGAAGGAACGCTCCCTATCAGTTATCGAATTATACAAACTGTCCAGTATATTTCTCGAAAACTATTTGAGCTACGATTTTGAACTTTGACAATTATGAAGCAGTTAATGAGATATCTTGTATTTTATTGTACTGTGAAGGTCTTTCTTAAGCGGACTGACTGATCTTGACAGGATATACCGATTACATAGTCATCTAAATAATTCAAAATCACATAATTCAAAGAGGACTCAAATACACAAGGTGTTGTTGATCGGTGGGACCTTCACTAGAAAGAAAACCTCAATCCTTCAAACTAGACGGGCAAGCCATTGAAATGAAAACAGAGGGAAAATATCTGGGTCTCACACAAGATAATAAAATCCTCTAGCGCAAACACGAAAGGGATATATCCACTAAAGCCACGAAAGCATTTATGGTGTGTAGATGAATTGAGGGCTACAACCAAAAAAGCCTACTGTGGATATACACGGCAATTATGAGACCAATTATAACTTATGGGGCTGTGGTTTGGGGTATTAACATTAGTCTAAACACCTCGAAGATACAGAGACTGGCATGCATATGTGCAATCAGGGCCATACTATCGTGCCCAACAGCTGCAATAGATGTGACTCTAAATCATCTACCTCACCACATAATACTAGAAAGCGTGATAGAAAACGTCATTTAGGATCTTCACAGAAGGAATTAACAAGAAAAATCCGTCATCAAAGAATGATTAAATCTGGGACATGCCTCAGAAAGAAATACCAAAAAAGTTTAGTTTTGAGGAAAATTTTCCACAATACTAAGCTATAGAAGCAATTCCTTTCTTTTTAAACTTACCTTAGATCTCTCTGTCACTTATTTCCACACGCACGTATGATGATATAAATTTTTTTCTATTATCCAATCAACTGAAAATAACTGGTACCAATATATCTGTCTATACCTGGCAATCCAGTAGTTCGCACACGTTAATAATAGACAACCCAACGTCTGCACATCCAATATGTTATACTTTTATACAGGATAAAACTTTTTTATTAAATTAATATTGCGGCATTTATTATAAAATCATTTCTTTGAAAATAATTGAAAATATTCTGTCCAGGATTTTTTTTATAACACTCATTTTTAATATAAACACGTGGCCATAAATAACGCACTAACCTTTATTTCGATATCAAAACCTAAAATGTTAATCTTTTGGGTTTATTTTTTTTCTATCACAAAAAGTTTAAGTATCTTAAATGTTAGCGATAAAATGTAGCGAAATTTCTTATTAGCAAATAACTTTTTGTGGTTTTATAAAGTTTTAATTTTATGTATATTTTAATGTTTCTTTCTTTCTATTGTTGTAACAACCTGTGGACAGCAGTAATTTAAGTTAACCAAGGTGTGTTGAAGTCGAGACTAGTTAAACAAAAAAAAATGAATAGAGTTAGGCAGTTAAGTGAACGCGAAACTGAAAGATAAAGGGATAAAGTTATCGTGAAGTGGCAAATCTGTTTGGCGTACACCACACAACCATTGGCAGATTTCGAGAGACCGGTTCACATTCTAGGAGGCCTGCACAAGGACGTTCTTCAGTTTTAACTCCTCGAGATGACCGTTTATTGCAATTAAATTCATTAAGAAATCGGTCAATGACAAGTGTCGAGCTCAACAGTCTTTTACGAGAAGTCCGAAATGTAAATATCTCTCATAGATTAATAAGACGACACCTTCAGAATGCTGGTCTACATAGCAGAAGGCACCTTTGCTAACCAGGCAGCATCGTGTTACTAGACTAAGATTTGCAAGGCAACATTTAGATTGTAATTTGGAAAATTGGTGCCAAGTTTTATTCACTGATGCGACAAGAATCAGTCTAAGAGGTCCAGATCAACGTAATCAAATTCGAAACGGCGAGGATGAAGATTTGCGTAATTTTGTATTATTCCTAGGGAGCCGTTCCAAAGACGGTGTATCATATTTTGAGGAAGAATTTGTTTTGATGCCCGCACAGAATTAGAGTCTCTTCCTAGACCCGCCCATAACGCAACAAGATACATAACTGACATTTTTGAAAATCACGTCGCTTCGTTTGGGTCATTTATTTTCGTTTGATATGCTAGATCACACGTTGCGGCAGATGTTCTGAATTACCTAAGCGAAATAGGAATTCATACCCTGGACTGGTAACAAAGAAGTCCAGATATGAATCCTATCGAGCATGTCTGGGACATTTTAAAACGCCGCTGTCGTCATCGAAATCCACCTCCTCAAAATTTAAATGAGCTTGAGCAAGTGCCATTAGAGGAATGGGAGAACATACCTCAAGAAGTGATACAGCACCTAATTGAAAGCATCATCAGGAGAATGTTAGCAACAATTACATCCAGAAGCAGAAATACACGCTACTAGCGTTTTTAAAATAGGAACAAAATTGCTTAGAATGCAAGTTTTATTTTTAAGAAAATTTGGTTTTATTGCATGCTTTTATTTTAATTTTTTTACTCATTAAATATCACTCAAAATTAGTATACATTTAATAATAAGGCGTCAAAATGATTCTCAGCTCGGTGAAGGTCGATTCGGATCTTAGATTAAATAGTCATTTAATTATATCACGTTTTTGCTGTTCAGTTTATTAAGATTTATATATCATAAGTATAAACACACTATGAACTATGCTGATTGAAAAATATTTTCTTAAAAAAATCTTAATTTACCTCAACTTCTAGTTGGAATCCATGCAACGCTTGAACGGGAGTAGGATGCAAGAAAGTACCATAAGGAGAAGACGAAAACTCCACAAGCAGTTCATGTCCACTGGACACAGCTGGCGGTACTTCTTCACCACCTCCACAAAACTTCAAAATCACAGGATCTCTCGTAGTGTAACCGTCATAAATTGTAACGTAATCTTGAACGTCGTTACAGGCGTCCCATACTTTAATTTCGCTTGGTGTTGCCGTACCAAATAAAGCTGATTGACTACGTATGGATACGAGCTGACCTTTTGGTTGACGAACGGTGATTAAGGCGTGTTTTCCTGCAACGAATGGATTATGATGACCAAGACTTTCTAACACCATCAGTTAAAGAATATAGAGTGTTAATTTGAAAATATTAATGGCACTATAAAATATTCATATGGTAATAGTAATGTAAATGTAATGTAGTAGAATGTAATGATGCATTCATTTAGTTGTTAGAATAGGTGCAGTTTTTATACTGATTTTGAATTAAGTTACAACAACCCTACTAGGTTTAACACAGTTTCTAAAAGAACTCAACTACCATTTTCATGTGGTGATGTTTGAACGATGCCTAATTTAACAAAGATACTGCGAGCTCTCCTTGTGTTTGGCAACAATCTTCATTGAGTAATGCTTCCAGTTCTTCATCTTCAAATTTTTTTTGGTTGTCCAGGACGTTCACCGTCCTCCAAGCCAAAAGAGCATGTTCACCATAAACTTCCAACAAAATACGATGACTTTCGGCAACATTTTTCTTCATAATAAAGTAATCAAGAAGAACTCCCCGCAAAAAAATTTTCTCAGGAACAGAGCTCGACATATTTGAGAGAAAAAAAATTATTTTTATTAACGCATATACTGAAAAGACGTACAATGACAGTAGCTTTCCAACGCAGGTTCGGAATATTGGAACGATGTAATATTATACAAGTTAAGCCATCTCTTATCAAACAGCACGAATTAATTTATAGACAATACTGTTTTATAAAATTCCATCCTACTGTCGAAATCTGTCTGTCGAATATTTTGGTGTAGTCCTTTACTTTTTTACAATGATTTTCTGAGAAGTTTCTGTCCTATCAAAGATATGTCACATTTTTTTATCCAAATATGTTTTTATTTTCCAATATAGTCTTGTTTTGAGTTTATACAAATAGTCCACTGATTTTGCCTTTCAAGGCAAATATTTAATGAAACCTTGAAACTCAATTTTTTTCATTTTCAAAAAAATCATCACAACCACTCACTTATATGAAACTAAGCCTCCAAAGTGGCTGAAATTCCAGTGAAAATCTTCAAACACATGTGCAAATATATTTACTGACTTATGTTTATAAGTGCTGACATCTTCAGAATGGGGTGATTCAGACAATTCAGACAATTTCAGCATACTGTATGCTCATGTGCAGATCTCTAGTAGTTGAAGTATCAAAGTCCTTTTTGACTTAGCTCAACCACTCAATATCATTTTTTCATTCTAATACATTCAAAAACTCGTTACTACTTCCAAAGTCTCACAAAGTTGCACAAATGTGACTTATTTGCTCTATAATGACGATCAATTCATTTAGATACTGTACGTGATATTTTCACATTGAAAAAGCTTTGTAGTCATCACCTGATTTAATCAAAGATCTATAATCTTCCTAATATTAGTAAAGTCATTTCAAGTTTGCTATTATTCGAATCCAATTTTGGCTCCACTCAAAACTTTTCAGCCTAGCTGATTTTATTTATAACCCCTAGTTCGGTTCACCATTGTGCATTATTAATGTCGTCGAAAACCAAAGACAAATCATTTTTATTTCGCTTTTCCATCCCCTATTTCGATTCAAATAACTTCGTTGAATCTTTATAACAACAAGCAGGCACACCGAACGAAGAAAAAGAGAAATAAAGGAAAAAATTCTCCAATTTGTGTATCTACTTATTTCGAACTGGGCCACAAACTTCGAAACTCTCAACTTCCAAAATGAAAGTTGAGGAACGTTGTTGTCTTATAAGGGGAAGCAGGTGGATGAAACGATATTTTGTATCCTTGACGTACAGAAAAAGACGTTCTCGAATCTCGCAGTAAAAACCCACAATGTTTCTTATGCTCTTAATTTTGCTGTTTAAGTATGAAGTTAATTTAACCAAGATACTACACAAAATTTTTATTATATTTGGTGTGAATTGAAATTTAGAATATAGTCACGCACTCTGACGATATTTAAGTACGTAATAACAACAATAAAAGAAGAAAGGCTAGATTGAAGATATGAAGCGAAACAAGAAAAAAGTGTAGAAGTAGCAGTGATTAGGTAATTGAGATATACAAGGGATCAGGAAAAAATCAGTAACAGTTTCAACAATTCAACTATTCGGTTTTTATCTAAATGTTATTCATCACCTTTTTGATGCTTTTTGCAAAATGAATTATAGTTCAAAAATTGAGATAAGTTTATTATATAATTAAGCAACCTGAAAATCGAAAATAATTCTAAATATGATAAGAAAATGCAAGAATATTTACGTATTGGGCTACTCATTCGCTGTTATAATTTTTTACGAGTTTTCTTCCGTAATGCACGAACAGTGTTATGAGCCCTAGTCTTAGGGTCAAGCATGATGAAGAGGTAGCACAATAATCAAAGTTTGATGACTACTTAAAGTTAGTGTATACACAACATAACAATATGCAAAAAAATGTATATCCCTCTGAGATCTAAGCATTCGAGATTTGGTCCTTGACCCGAGAAAGAGCGTCCTTAATAGTTCGATCCAACATCTTGCTTGGATTCGTGTAAATAAGTAACAGGAAACAGTGTGGAAAATAGAAGGATGTATGTTGGTTTTTATCCTAAAACGTGCTACCAGGTATATCGGAGAGAGTTAGGTTAGTTTCATGCTATTAGAACTTTTAAAAGGTATTGAGAGAAAGGTTACTTCCTAGAAGAAGGAAATGCCAGAGTAGCTCTTGATAATGTCTGCTGGGTTCGTCGGCTCGGAGACCTCCTATGACCAACATATATCGAATGATAACTGGTGCATGCCTTATGACGGATTTTGCTAAGTGATTGAACGAGGGGAAAAACTTTCATCATCAGCGGATAAGAAAAAACAGTAACGATCGAACAACAGAAACCGGTGTACATACTGAACAAAACTCATCAGAAGAAAAATGCGTGGTTATCCACCTAGGAAGGAAAACAGGTACCAGTAGCAGTTCAAAATCCAGAACAGCGGTCTGTCGATAACCAACCACAGCGTTCTTGCGGAAGACGCCGCAACAGCACAATCACAACAGCAGCAGTAAGATTTTCATAGTGTTCATATTCTTAGTTCAGTTCATAGTGACGAGTTCGATTCGTACTACGTTATCAAGCACAGTTGTCGTGAACACACACACTCATTTACAAATACACACATATACACACGCACGCACACATATACATAAACAATTTCGTTACTTTATCACTGGAACAGGGGCCCTCTCAATCAAAAATACATAATACAGGTGCAATTTCATTTACATTTTCCATCTTTCGACTGATTCCTCGAAAAAATTACCTTCTTTTGGGAATTCCAAATTACCCTTTTTATAACAAGCTATACTGGTGATCTAAACACAGATAATGTTACTAATATATGAAGTTATCGTATTACTATGAATAAGTTTGTAAAATCGCAAAAATAAAATCTGTAAATTGGATACGATAAAAACTCAAAATTGATTCTTTTGCGTTACGAATCTATAAAAAATATATAAAATTGTTTTAACTTTAATGTAATAAATACTCACCTGGTGGTATCTCGTGCTGTCTGACGGCGTAGTAGCAAGTCAAATTACGGGGGTATATTCCCGGAAAGTTGGGAGACTGAAGACGGCAGTGTTTCCTATCACAGTCGCTGAAAATTCGAGAGCAATATGTTCCCGATATTAAATCACCTAAATAGTATTCCGGCTCTGGATCCGTTGCAGTACTAGGTTCGGTAATATTGAATATTGAAGGAGGTTGACCTAGAAATACGATGCCTTCATATTAAAATGATATTTGCAAATATTTTTCAATTAATTTACGAGTAAAATGATACAATGTTATTATTATTATGTATAAAATATATAATATCAATTATTACAAAATCAATTATTATATTAGTTATTTGAGTTTTTTGTATTTTCAATTAATTAGTGTGTTTCCCATAATAGATATATTTTCCAGAAATGTAACCATTCATTGTTAACAAAAATAGAAAAAATAACGGTCCCAATGTAAACACCAAGAAATATCTTGATGTTACCATCTCGACAATTATTTAAGATTTGAAAGTTCTTTGCGAAAGTGCGGAATGAGGTAAAAACTTCCAAATATACATTCTGAAGCTTATCGTTGATATAAATGACGGGAGGTGAAAAAATACTCAGAATAATATTACGAGGATTGATTTCTTTTATGATTTTATTATCATACTTATTTTTCCATCAAATCTCTATGGAAGTTGAGGTATTTAAAATAGTAAAAGACAGCTCAAGTAGACCCTTAGAACCTCTTGAAACTTTTCGTTGGTAGTGAAGCATTGTCAACCTAGATTTCCCACTTGAACTTTTGTAAAAGTTCTTTTGTGGAATTGATATTGTTATAGGCCAAAACCACACCAAATAAGAGCACGTCTTTTTGATTATTTTGCTATTGCTATATAGGATCGTAGATTTCTCCAAGAAGGAGCCAGAACATCGTAATCATTGTTCTCATATAGGTCAAACTTTGAAATTCGTTTGTGAACTGCATGTGCATTCATTGCTTTAACGTCTGGATTTATATACAGGACTCAATTCGCTCGTCTAGTTACAACAGTCTCTTAAATAGTTTTCCTTATTATTTTGTGAGACTGATTGATAACCAATCAAAAGATCAATAAATCAAAGTGTAGATTCACAATCTTTACGCCATATATTATATAATATAATATATATCCGTGTGAGACACGTCATTTTATGGTTCTTGCTCAATATTTTTAAGATCCAACGGTGTTCAAAATTCCATACATTGTGGAATTTATTGAAATTGTATGGAAAACTCACTAATCGTAAACCTTCGCGTCTTCCGGATCACTTTGTTAACTTGGTCAACCAAATTTGCTGTAGCGATAGACTTGCCTCCTTAATATCGTCATGGATCTGTGTTAAATCTTCAGCAAATTGTCTTACCGCATTGATGCTAGAGAGGCAGTAGCTGCAGTTCTATCAAAGGAGTACGTTAAACAGACAAATATTTCGAAAATCTCTTTGATACTTTTTTGCAAGAAACTTGATTTTGATGCGTTCTTGAAGACGTATGCTTCACGACGAAAAATATCACTCAAGCGGCTATAGTGGCAGCTATAAGACGAAACGATTTCAAACTTATCACTGCTTGAATGTATGAGGAGTACTAGTTGAAAACTTGTAGGTGCAGCGTGCTGTTTTAAAAATCCATTTACTTTATTTTCCAATATCTAACGAAAGGAATTGATTAAACCAATCGAGATAAAATCAGAGCAATATCGATCTTTTTCTATAGATTAATCAGGGAGTGTGAGGTTATCTGTAATGGATGGGCATCATTTATAATGTTTGGAACATAGGTTAAACAGAAAGCGTGAAATACATGTGGCTTCGCTTCCGAATAAAATGGGGAACAAAAGCATCAACATTCATAACAAGGCATCATTCTGAAAAAATCTACAAGAAACAAAGCTATAAAATGGAGTGAATTACAAGATATTAATTTTCTGTTTCTTACAAAATTATATACATAAATAAAAAAGAAAAGAGTGAAAGCTGTGGAAATACCCAAATTATTGATGAAAACTTTCAACTATTCCATATATATATATATATATACATATATATATATATATATATATATATATATATATATATATATATATATATATATATATATAGCTAAACCACATACGATACGTGTTCAAACGTGGTTCTTTTTCTTTCTCAAGGAAAAATTTAAAAGTGGTATACTTACGTCCTCCATATCGTACGATAGCCGACTTTCTTTTCAGAAATTTATACTCCATTCTATAATCGAAATTGTATCCATTTTCTACCTTAGAAAGCCGGTATAGATTGACGGACACCGTAACACTTTTGGTTTCGCTGTAATAGATGGCGGGACCCCAAGATGTTCCGCACCAAGAACCTCCCACTTGGGGTCTATTTGATTCCGATATTTGTAAGGCACCATCCGGACATCCGTCCGCTGTGAAAGACACGAATCGGCCCAAGGTGAAACTGTCAAATGTCAACTAAAAGAAAAAACATCAACAATGTCCCAGCTCTATTATAACTACTCAACTTCAATAATTATATTTTATAAAACAATTTTTAGTTCGGAGGTTAAGGGGTTTAATCTCGCACTTAAAGATTCTTAGACTTTTATGCCACTTGGTACATGAGTTTCTGGAACCTTAAGACACAATCTGAAGGCTGCCGCGACCTGATCCGTCTATCCGTTTTCGAGTTATACGTGAACTGAATTTTTATGTGGTTGTATTGCGATTATCTCCTAAAAATATCTTTTTAAACAAAAAATCGACATTTTCTTCACTTCTAGGTTTAAAGAGAAACAGTGTTTGTTTGTTAAAAGTGGTCTGCAGAGGAAAAAAAGACTAACTTCAATAGCAACCTTTTATTTAGCGAACTGTTTTACCGAACAAAATCTAACAATACAACGCCTATCAGAAAAAAATTACAATGGGTGGTTTTCGGTTCAAGATTTGGTCGTCTTCCGGATCGCAACCTCCATACGCGCACAGTCAATACAAGGAAACTTTGTTCTGTTTTGAATAGTTGAACACGTAGTCCAAACTGGTTTCCAAAACATAGAACTACCACATGAATCGGCGTGTTTCCAGCCCCAGGCAGATGGGTCCGGGATTTCTTGCATCGTGATAAGTTACTGTCCTCCTTGGTAGCCTAATCGAGGCTGTGTTGCTTCAATGCTGCTTTAGGCGGTTAGTTGTTGTTTAGTTGTTTATTGGTCTCTGGATCAATTCTAATTTCCACTCACAATAGTATTTAAAAACAATAAAATGTGAACGTATGCGATAAAGATTAATGAACGGGTCAAGTCATTGTGATAAATAATCTACACTAATTAATTAATTAATTGCAACATGGAGCACGGATAATGAAATATTACAAAGAAAATATCACACAAATGAAGAAATCTATTAGTTTTATCAATTACTGGATCGAATTTATCAATATCCTTATTTTTTTCTCGTGAATACAACTTAATATTTATTTAAAATCAGAACCAAACTTTCTGGTCATAGAAAACATGAAGTCTGTTATATGTTTTGGATCTATGACGTAATAAAATAGAGATTTTCATCATTACGAACATGAGAACTGACTAGTTTAATTGACACTCATTTATCTTCAATTTTTCATTTTACTTTACAAAAGAAGCAGCCGATGTCTTATTAAATCATATATATTACAATTTTTATGAATATCTCCATTAAGGTAACATGCATCTTCCTATCTTTGCAATTTTTATCTTTAGATCTTTTGTGTTTAAATATATGTCTCCCTTTGAAACCACATTTAAAAATTCATATGCGGAGCACTCACCTAATGTTTTCTATTATATACATTGCTTTCAATACCCGGGGATGAAATTTCTGTTAAAAATTGTTATAGAAATTTGTAACAAGAATTTGAGCTCGGTGTACAACCACATTTATCGTAAGCTGGATTTTCTGGTGAAAGAATGAACACACTATTTACTGCCACTATTGCAAAAACCCTGTCTGACAAGTGTTTTAAAAACTACGTTATTGTCTAGGGAAGAAAAACGAAGTCTGAAGACTTTTTCATCCATATTATGGCCAGAAAATCCCCTCACCTCACTTTCGAATGAGTTCCAAGCTCTAAATTTTTCATGGTAATCTTCCTTTTGTATTTACTATAGCTCAGTCCAATGTTCTATGCTTTTTATTTGCCAATAATAGTACCATCGTTTAACTTGGTTAGGTTAGGTTAGGACACTTAGCATAGGTATTCATATCCTTCCCCTCTTCATTTTTAGCCTTCATAAATTTTTAATTAGTCAAGTTCAATGTGAAATGGAGGGAAAAACATTTTCGGGTTAAGATTCCTTTTGAAAATCGGACCTTACCAGTCAAATTTGTGTCACATAGTGTACATCCCACTGTTCTACTAATAAAGGAGAAAGCAAAATTTAGTTAACTCTTCCACTGCAATTGTGATAATTTTTGAATGAACACAAATCTGCTACTTGCAGAGGTTGTAGGTTCTTCCATATTTTCAAACTGCATTTAGATGAGTCTAGGAACTACTAGGTCTATTCGCAAGAAAAATGCTTGAAATCGAGTTCGTTCCTTCAAACACTGATATTAGTACAGGCACAAAGCTAATTTTCTTTTTCGTATTCTTCGTGACTTCTTGAAGTCCATCATTGACGGCTTTGATATATTGCATTGTGACTATAGGATGAAATACTATGTCACTGTAAAGGTAAGAGCAGACGGTAAAGCTTTTTCTCTTCTCTCAGTTTCAAAGAAAAACCTTTACCGACTAGACTATACGACCAGTCGACCAGTCGACCAGTCGTTTAGTCCAGTGAACAACGGTTATAACCACATACTTCCATCAAGACGCATTTATTTATTTGAAATTTTAACAGTAGATAGTGAATAACTTATTAAGCAAAGTCTATCCTTTGCCAATATATGCTTTTAATCTGGGAGTGGATACCACCCAAACTAGGAGGTAGTAATTGTTTTTGCTGAAACTAACAGTAGAAATCGATAGAATAGAACATTCTAAGCACAAATTATTCGATAGAGGTTTCTCAAAAAATCAGTATTATTTGACTTATTCGTGAATTTCAAAATTTCCCACAAAACTATGCGTCTTGATGGAATTCTGAGGTGATACCATATTTCTACCGTTATTCACTGCACTAGTTACTAATAATACAACTATTATTTAACCTGAAAATGTTCAGTAATTCAATCTTTATGATTTTTTTATAGTTTTTAACTGATAATACCTGGAAAATATTTATCATTTGTACTTCTTTATTATTTTGAGTCATCCAATATATTGTTAGTCAATTTTTATCGTTTTTTTTTTCTCATTTGGACACAATTAACTAACTGCAGAGTTGATCATTGATATTTACTTCTAGTTTCCATTTCACATGTCAAATAGAACATAAAATAACGAATTCGGCAAACATTTTTCATGCAGTATCGGTTGAATAGTGAATCCTCCAAAACGATTTACAACAATTGAAAACGGAAGTTGACCATTTTAGCGATGTTATTTCTAGTTATGCGATTAGTACATATTTCAACTGAATGTCATAGGAGTCATAAATCTAGAACCTTTAAAAAAACAATTTTTTAGATTCTAAACGAAAATATCACCGTATCCAGTTTTAAATATAAAAAATAACAATTATTTTGAACAAATCTTGCATGATTTTTATTAATTTATATTTTCAATAGTCCGCATGTCGGTGCTGTATACAATTTTGACATATCTTTCTCGAAATATGATGAACTTCTTGCAAATATATTATAATGTAATTTTGTTTTGTTTTTGACATCTTCCTCCCTTATTTCATATCAATTAAATATATATAATAAGCAATTTAAGAACTTCAGAAAACACAGAGGAGAAGTGGTTACAGCTTTAAATGTTCTTGTACTTCAATAAAACTAGTCGTAAGCGACTCGATAGGATATAGTCTTAAGGACACATGTCGGGTTATTACGGTGGCCATTTAATAAAATCACGACTTTTGCGATATACTACAACCTTTGAATGAATGCTACGTGTTTTGCATAAAAAACCAACCAAATCGTATTCTGTTGTATCACTTTTGCCACGTTTTTATTTCTTCAAATAAATTTACCTAAGGATCCAGCTTTTGTCAAATTTTCATCCAACGTTGGAAAGAATCCACACTAAAAGTTGACCACGCGGGGGTAAAAACTCCTAAGTGGTATAATCTTTTCAGGCGCTAAGAAAATAAAGGATTTGGACAGTACTTCAGTAAATACGCATGAGCTAGTTGCGAAAAAGACGAATAAAATTCCAAATAATCGAACTTGCGCAGTTTCACGTAAGAAATAAAAAAATCGTGATTCTTAAAAATAGTTTAGAGACTTCATTTCTCATACAGAATTAACCACTGATTTGGAATGGTTGTTTTAAGAAGTCTAATTTAAAAAATTTGGGGGTATGCCAAAATTCAGCTTTTTTTTTATCTCAGTTTCAAAGTAAAACACTACTGACTGGGCTAGGCGCTCGTAAGCCTTCTACACAAGGAGATACTCATTTATTATTATGTTGTTATTGAATATAATAATAGGGGGCGCTACTAGTTACTAACGTTACTATCGAATGTAGCGCTGTCTGTTATGTTCCACTGGATAACATTGATAGTGACTCAATGGGGATTAGTTTATTGGCATCAGTAATTAGTTACAAATGAGTAGCTCCGTGTGTATAAAACCATATTATCGAATAGGTTATTTAGATTTAGCGACATCAAAAACATTTGTTATTGGCTGTAGTATACAATGAAGAAACAATCTATTATGTATATCTAAATTTATTGCTTCTAATAACATCTTAATGAGAAATAATATTCTTGATCTTAATCCAATTTCTATCATTAGAATTTTGTAATCCAGTTATACTGTTTACAAAGAATATGATGATGATAATGATTTGTAATATATTTTATGCTTGAGAAAATCGCCAGGTAGTCACGCTACGTATTTGTCTGTTGTGGTTGAAAGCGTCTAAAACTTCATAATCATAAAGTACAAAAAGCTTTCATCACGTCTTTTCTGACATAATAATATAATTTATCTCTTGTAGTAGATAGTTTGGTATGTTTTAAACTAACTGGAACTGATTTGGCTTGAAAAGCTTATTTCAAAAAGTTCTCTATTAGCCGCTCTGAAATTTTAATGAACAAAATATTTAAACCGAAACGTTACTATAACCACAACGACTCAAAACATTTTTAATAGTTAGAAGTTTTCTATACTCTCCAATTATTTTTCTCATCTCACTTGTTAAAACTATTTCTCGTCGCTATTCTCATAGCTCAACTCTTCAAAGATTCAACCAGAGATTTGAACAAAAAAATACTTTAGCTTCACCCCCGTTCACCACTCACAGATGTTTCCCAACTGATGCTTTTTATTGTTTCTATCACCACTTCAATATGAACCCCGGCGTATCAAGAACTACAATTTCCCAATAAGCCTTAAAGTCGTTAGATTGAAAACATGAAAATTATAATTCGATTATCCTAACTTTGCACTTTTTAGTACTCTTCAGTAACAAATCAACACTTCCTGATTAGCTTTGAAAAATTATATTTTCACTACCGACTTAATCCTAGCTTCATCTATTTTTGTTGGGGTGAAAATATTGATCATTATTACCTATTAGATTAAGTTACAACAAAATATAGAGCTAGTTTTCAATTAATTTGACAGAATTAGTTCATTACCTCCTAAATATAGTTCATTAATACATTTCTTGACAAAAAAGATACTTTATTGGATTCGCTAGAAAAAATTTCTCTTTACCTAAAAAAATATGAAAAGTTCAAAATAAGAAATATTTTCTTTGATGTGAAGCACTGATTTTATTATCGAAAATTTGTATGACGAAGTTTAAGGCTTATTTGAGTTAGTTTATGAAATAAAACTATGCCACAAACTCCACTGACATAGACAGTGAAGTCAGTCCTGTTCGATTATATGGATAGAATCCAAAGTTTTGTGGGCGCGGCGGGTACAATTCCTATAATGCTTTAGCTATAAAGCTGCAACCTTTGTATAGTTTTTATATGATATTTACATCGTGTTGTGATTTTTTTATAGAGATAATTTCTGCAAAAGCCTTTTTGTTTGTTTTCATTATAGATCCGAATTATCTAGAAAGCCGTTGTATATAAATATGCAATAGCTTAGCAGCCAAGTCAATAATTGGATGTCGTGGTGAACAAATCGAAATAGTGAAAAGTAAACCAAACGATGAATTTAAATACTTAAACACATATAGTTTAGTTATAAGTTAGTGCATAGTTTAGTGACTAATAGGTATTAGTGGATAGTTTAGTAGATAGTTACCACTTACTAGAACAATAATACAAGATATTTGCTTTACCATATTATTCTGTGTTCTAATTTCAGTAGGAGTGCAACCATTGAATCGCCCTTTTTAAGCAATAACGATCACCAACAGAAGATTGGAAATTTTGTTGATTTTGAAATGTAAATTTCATTTGATTTTCATCAGCATCAAAAACAGAAATACCAGTACTAGAAATGCCTATTCTAGTCACGGTATAAAAGTGTTATAAAGCTTCCATTAATCTGCCTTAATTTCGACACCTTGCAGCACCAATGTTTTATAAATTAGAAAAGCTTGATCAAATTGTTAATTATAAAAGATATAATTATAAAATTATATCAAAAAAGTATTCCAGAGTTCCCATAGTTAAAATCTTTATGGTAGTCTAGATTTGATTTCCAATGAACGTATGCCTCTATAATAAATCCTGATTCGATGCCTGCATGGACAACATTCCTTTGCTGCTGCGTCATGAAATTCCTAAATTTTCTCTGTTACTTTCAGTATATTGGCATATTTTTAGAGATCTCTTAATAGTGAATTAGCCAGTTGTGTATGTCAGTTATTAGTTAAGGCCGCTTGACATGATGCAATACAATGAGTGAGAAATTGCAGGCAATTACTCGCAAGAGCGAAATATTGCATAGACGCTTGACATTAAGGCCGCTTAACTTGATGCAATACAATGTACAGTGCAATGCAAGACGCAATATTTTTGGATCAAAAGCATGCGCCGATGAAGTTCAACAGTCTACTCACTTCTTTCTTTTTCATTTCACTTAGCTTTGTTATTTTTTAATTGGTTTAACCTGATCACAAAATATTAAATAAAATTTAACGTTAGGAATTTGTTTAATTTTATTATGGAAGTTTTTTTACGGCCATCCATCATGTAGTTGTAAGAACCTTGTCAAAAGACGTCTAATATTAATCAATGAAATATTTTGACTGAAAAAATTGCATGCAAATTCTTGAACGTTGTCTGGCACCATGTCAAACTGCCTTTATACTGTATAAAGGCACTCTAATTAATCACAATTATATTCTAAATTTTCCTATTTGCAATATATGATATAAATCGCCCAGCGACAATTTCCCTTCACTTAAAAAATATAGTTTGATTTAGGGATAACTTCAAGACACATACACAATGGAAACTTTTCACAAAAATTTTCCACGAAGCCTCTGCAAATTAAGCATCGTAATATAAATAGCATTCTATTTTTTTCATATTATCCACGTCATCTACTTTTGCAGTCGCTCAGACATAGACCATTGTTTTTTCTCGAATTCAGACGACTTGGCAATAAATTACTCTGAAGGGTGTGATGCGTTCCGAACATCTAAAGTGCTTGTCTTGACAAATACTTTCTCAATTCTCTTTGTTTTGTTGTTCTGCATGTATTTTCAGCATTGTGCATCTCTCATAAATCTCAATTAACCATTTTTTTCAAATTTATTGTTTTCGCTTCTTAGCTTTTATATCTGGACGATTCCATAACATGAAATCCTGGATTATAGCATTATAACATAACAAGCGTAATTTCATGAGAACGAGACATGGACTTTTTAGATTTCTCTTTTTATAGACGATGTCTCTCAAATAGCGTTCGTTTACAATGTTCACTTTGTTTAATAAATAAAAGTACGAAAATAAATCATTAATATTAGAAGTATAGCCCATCGTATTCAATGATTTTAACTCAACGTTCAGCAAGCTCTTCGAAACCTTGGTAAAAACATTACTTGGGCTTGAATGCAAAAACTGTCACACTGCATTTTCAACATCTCATTTGAATTCAATTTTTCCCCCATAAGATTTTCGCCATTAATCTGGATAAATAGTAATGTGACGTTGTAAGGTCAGGACTAGATGCTGGATGTCGTAGGACTTCAATGCCAACAAGTTCTTTGATTCACCTGATAATTTCAAATGGCTATAATCGGCAAGTGCTGGTTATATGGTAACATCAATATCTCATACACGTAGATTACATGAACGCTGTGCCGCTCGCTTATTGTCTTCCCCTTCAATTTCACATATTTTTCTTGATTTCCTTTAAACTTTTCCAATATCTTAACAATACACGAATTATATATTTATCACAATCCATTCTGTTTATTATAAAAAACGTACTGCGTCGTTAATTAAAGCAGTTGTACTTTTCATAGAGTCATGCTCAAGTTAAGACATAGGAAATTTGTCAGATGAGAATCGACTCTCTGTTATATTAATTACATAAGTCCATATGAATTTGTACCATTTGATTCGTAATTCTGGACAACTGACTATTCATCTAACAAAAATACTTCATACTTCAAGATCGCCATAGAAAAATTATGTTATCAACAATTTTCAATAGCTTCATAATTTAGGAGATATTCATAAAGTTTTGGCAATAAATTTTCTTTAAAGAGCTTTGGAATATTCTTTGTTGATGCTAGAAGTACAAGGCATGATCTAGAGATGGTAAAAACGGTACTGGTTGGTAGTCAACTGAAAGTTAGCGAGCTAGCAGACATAGTAGGCATTTCAGGAAGTTTTGAACATCGCATATTAACTAAAAATTTGGACATAAGAAAGCTGTGCGTAAGATGGGTGCCGCATTTGCTCACAATGAAACAATAAAAGCGTCGTGAAGAAATTTTCATCGAGTATTAGAGTATGTTTCACAGAAATGAAGCTGAATTTTTACGTCCTTTCATAACAATGGATGAAACGTCGGTCCATCACTTTACACCCGGGTGAGCCGGCTCCAAAGAAGGCAAAGACCGTTCCTTCTGCAGGCAAGTTCATGGAGTAGGTTTTTTGGGATGCGCATGGAATAATTTTCATTAGCTATCTTGAAATAAGAAAAACTATCAATGGCGAGTATTTAGCATTTTATTTCAACGTTTGAGCGGAGAAATCAAAGCCACATTCGGTTAAGATGATAGTGTTGTTTCATCAAGACAATACACCAGCTTACACAATCCGTTATGCAATGGCCAAAAGTGTGAATTTCTACCTCAGATTTATCCCCCTTGGATTATTTTCTGTTCCTAGGCTTGAAAAAAGGGCAGTGTAGTCAAATATTTTCCAACAATGAAAAGATGATTTCGACAGTTAATGGCTATTTTGAGTATTCTTATTATAAAAAGGGTATCGAACTGATTGAACTTCACTTGAAAAAGTGTATGAAGCTAAAAGGATATTGTGTTCAAAAATAAATATATTTCCATGTTTTCTTTGTTGGGCCAGGTACTTTCTCGTAGCTGGGGGAAAGACAGTGGAGCTGATAAAATATTGAGCAATCCCAAACGGATTAACGATAAGTAAGTTATTCAACATATTTCTAACGGATCAAATTGAACCGAAAATTAAATATTTGGTTAATTTTTATTCTTTATACATGAGCAATGGAAGAAAAAAATCTTATAGTAACCATTGGACAGTTGTAGTGGAATTGAAAAAAATATTCAACATCGAACGTATCATGATTCACTTAACATTCTTTCGCCTTCATCGACTTTTAATTTGAAGATCAAACTCATGAGAAGAATGGGGACAAAATCAACAACGTAAGTAACTCAGTTACGAAAAGTGTGGAAATTTCATTTTGAACGACTCTTTTTAAATTTAAATTCAACATTCTTGTCATTATTGTAACATCATGTCGTTAATATATATAGCAGCGCTTGAATTTTGATATCTGTAAAGAATTTTAATCAAGGCACAAGGCTTGTGACAGCTTAAATGGAATTTTAGAGACATGTATAATTGACATAACTCCTAACTGCGAACATAATGTCTGAACAAATTGGAAAATCTGGTGACATATTTTTTTATTGAAATGATAAACTTATAGAGAATTTTTCATACATGAGTATCGTGCATGGGAGAAAATATGAGTTGTTGAGAAATATAAAAGTCAACTAGAAGTATTCTTTATGCAAGGAATTGATTGAAGAATTGTCAGATGTTTGAAAGCGGCGACTACCCTATTTTTGGACAGAACAAATCGACAAATTGATTTTCTCAATATTTTTTCCATTTTATTTATTTTTTCGGCGTATTTGAAATAAAAAGTTTAAAAACCAATAGTTAAACATTTTTTTGAACAATAAGAGATCCGAAAACCACAATTTCCTGATATTTAAAATTTTTTTTCGGAAACTAAAAACCAAAACGAATAATTTGAAGAAAAACCTAACCTAAAAAATTTTGATTTGTTGATTTTTTATGATCAAAGATAGAGTTAATACCTCATAGTACGTTAGATTAGGTAGGGTTAGGTTTTTTTTTGAACTTGGTCGTTTGAGAAAGAAGAAAAAGAGAAAAAGGAATTGTGAAATGACCACATAAATTTTCAATTCATACAAATTTGGCAATATTCATCAATAAATGCAATCAACAAGGAGTATTTAGATAAATAGAAGCACATGAGACGATAAAATTATGTAAAAAACATAATAAAAAAAAAATAATAATAAAAAGTTGATTTCAATATTGTGTACCATCAAAGTGGTAACCAAAACATCTTCGATCTATCTCCTTGGGGATAAGAAAGTTCCTCACCAGGTCTTAAGTTTTTGGCTGTGTGGAAATTTGGTTTTCAAACAAAAATTTATTTTTCGATTCTTTATGACCGAAAACGGAGTGGACTTATCATATTTCCAAACATTTTCCGAAGAATTACTAGTAGGTATTGGAACTATATAGTTAGAATTGAACGGTGTTTGATATGCACGACTCTATATCCGGCAATGTTCGGTGTTCAATCTCGCGTTAGTCTATTATTGGTTCTTATTTTATCTTTTTTTGAGGCACCAAACAGAACATCTTAACAATCTAAAGATACAGAAGTACCCCTAAGTACCGATTTGGTTTATTAGGTATTTTATTCTGGTTTTTCACATTTTCAAATTGCAGTTGGGGTTTAGTATTTTTTAATTTTTGAATCATTGACGAAGCATTTAACGAAATCCATCGGTATTCTGAGGAAACTACTAGAACACACCAACAGTCCAGTGAGCAAAAAAAATCTCGGAGTGCCGTTTAGTTTTGTTTAGGTTAAGTTTTTTCCTAAGACTTGTAATTGTTTTAGTTGCACTTTTATTTCAATATCTTTATCATTTTCAATTCTCGATAGCTTAAGGCACCTATTAGGACATCTTAACAGAGAAAATAATAAACCTCCTAGTGCCGATTTGGTTTTTTGAGGAGGTTTTATTCTGGTCTTTGGTCTTTTCCTTTCTGTGATTGCAGTTGGATTTCAGTAATTATGTAGTTTTGTAGTTTTGTAGTTTTACGAAGCAGCAGCTAACAGAAAACTTCTGAGGCATCTACCACGGTATGTTAACATACCAGATGGAAAAAGAGCCCCGAAGTACCGATGTGGTTTCTTTATAGCTTCTATTTTGGATTTTGGTCTTTTTCTTTTTAGATTGCATGTGGATTTCAACATATTCATAATTTTCTATTGATTGAAGAAACAGTAGTTGATGAAAATCGTTCAAAGCCTAAGGCACCGTCCACATCTTATCAATCCAGAGAGAAAAAAACAGTTCTGAGTAGTACCATCAGCCAAACTGGTTTTTTTGTGAAATAGAATGAATTGAAAATTAAATATATTAAGAACCAAGTTGATTGTATGCAAGAAAGAGAACATACTATGACCACCACTGGAGGCTACTCAATGAAGATATATTATTAAAATTAACCTGAGGGATTCAATTTTTGGTTCTGTGGAATTCGTCCACTTCATAATTCTAAGATCTTTTGCATTTATTGAATTCCATAAAACAACAAATCCAAGCATTCATGTAAATTGGAATACACGCTACATACATTTTCATTGATGAATGTCGTTTTATATAATAATTTATAACAGTATACTTCTAAAGTAGATGAATTACTCTCTAGTTTAAGCTCAACATGCGACATCCTTTGAAATAGTTTACGAGAGTTGTTGCTTCCAGACGTAATTAGTTAATTAATTAATGGAGTTTGTATTTCGCCTGAAATATTATAGAAATTTGCTACGTTTCGAATTAAATATTAATTTCTCAACGGTTCAAGAACAGCTTTCTACAGTGTGTTCAATTAAGTTCGCAGCATTTCGAAAAATTTGGTTTTATTAACATCATGAAGCAAAGTTATTCTTCTGCATAATGTGCAGCTTGAACGCATCATTAAATATAATTGACATAAATTCAATGCCAGAAGCTACGCCTTTTATGAGTATAACATCATTTTTAACAAAAATGGATGATTAGACTCAACATCAGATTAGTTATTACTTAATTTAACTTAACCTTAACCGCCATTTAAAAAAAATGGGGAATATGCCGCCCGAAGAGCGCCGCGCGAATTCGCCTAATTTTTAAAATTTCGTACCGTAACATTTTTCATCAGTAATTTTATTATTACGCCAAGAATTATTTTCTATTTTGATTATTGCTAAAAGCGAATTATATATTTAAGTTTCCATGTTTATTTTTAAAAACTTCTTCTTCTTTCTTCAATTTTTTGATTTCTTAAAAATTGCGATCTGAAGTTCCTGTCCCTCCAAGAAAAACGTAGATATTCGCGCTTCTGTACTAAAATACGAATATTCGAGTCTTTTACCGCACTATGCGTAAAATTCGGGATCGCACCAATACTAGTCCGACTGCGCCAATTATATATTTATCTTTAGAAACTTTATTATTACAAATAAACACTATTTTCAATTTTTTAAGCGAATGAACCTAATTAATAATTACACGATTGAATTAACTAATATTTATTAAAATGGTGTTTACAACAATCCTATTTTTATATTAAAATAAATGCTGACACATGTATACAAAATATGATCTTCTTGCGTACTAATTTTTAGAATATTCTAGATTTTTCTCCATGTAACTAGTGTGCTTTTTAATTATAACTTATTTGTCTCTTATTTTAATTTCCATTTTAACATGGGTGCTTAATTATAATTAGGCAGTGAATAAAAAAATAGTACAGGATAACCTTTCTATAGAGTCGTTTATGTCCCAATCTCGCAATTCTTTTTCAAATGGCATTCTATAAAAAAATTCTTTCAATATGTTTCTAATAATATTGTTAAATAACCTTATTTGGATTTTGAAACAACAAATTCTATACGACCTTTAATTGGATAGATTCCAATTTCCTTAACGAAAAAAATCAACAGAAACGAAATGTTTCTGGTAATGAAATATCCTGACTTTGTTTTTGAAGAAGTATCACAAATTAAATGTAAACAGATCGTAAAGTTGTTCTTATTTTGAGCTCGTACCATACTTGATATACTACCAAATTGCTATATTCCCTTTTTTATATAGCTATAAAAATTCCTTTTCAGTCTACCGAATCTTATTATTTTTTATCCTCGTTAATATAAGTTTCACTACGCTGGCGACATAAAATCTTGACAACAAGGTTCACTCCGGGAAAGCGGATATTTTTTCATCTAAATATAGGAAGGAATTTAGAAAATCGAATTTTTTTACCTGTATCAGGTCACCAAAATCACCACCATTTGCAGTAAAAGTCAGAAAGCATATAAAAGGAATTTTGTCTTCTTTCGGACGATGTAATTCTAAGTCATAAGTTTTTCCAATAACTCCATAGTAAGTTTTGTTACATCCTGAAATAAAAATTAATATATTCAATCATTCCAAGTTTGTCTATTAGAAATTATTGTTTGATAATTTTAGGACTAAAATATAAAAAGATCAAATTAAGCTCCGTATTTGCACGTTTTTCTTTATTAACACGTTTGCTAACAGACTTGCCGATGACGTATTATGTCCTTCATCTTGTGAAAAAACTTCTAATCAAATTCAGCAGCCCTCGCTTGTCTAGACAGTATAAAAAACCTGATTTCATCTCGCCGCAATGGAAAAGAAAATATAATCTAAAAAAACTAGTTGGCCGTATGGGTCAACTCGTCTACTACAAGCATCGTTTACACAAAATCCACTTCAGTGCACGCAATTTTCATAAATTGCTTGTCAAACGATTTTCCAAAGGTATTCGCAGACGAACGTTGTCCTTGGCAGGACTTTGCTTTATCAGAATATGATTTATAGTTTCCAAGTGAAGGTTTTTGTAAAATTTATTGGCAGCAATCCAAAGGCGAGTACATTTCAATAAAAGTTGATGGTATATGATTTCAAATCTTAAAAAAATTGTTTCTAATTCGTTCCCATTCCCAAATAAGAAGATATGCCACATTTCAAAATAAATAAAAATTTTCTGAATACATAAAAAAATGAGCAGTCTCCACCTACCAATTATCTTAGAGATAAACGATAAATCTTGGAGCCACATAAAAAATATGAAGTTAATTATTTCACGGAGTCTTATCGTGTTGATCAATATTCGAATATACAGTGTGTCGCTTAAGATAATTTTTTGTTGTTTCAAAGAATTCAGATTCAATTGAAATTTTCAATTTGTGGGATTAATTTATAACTGATCCATAAATGAATAAATATTAAAACGCGTTGGAAGTGAAAATATGGAAAAAAGGGAATGATTATTTGCAATAATATTCTCTAAAGAACCAGACTGTATATATGATTTGTTCCAATTTAATGTCGCTACTTTCGTTTCTTTCTGTTATATTTGTAGCCTATGCTTCTTCTATAATTTGCATTCTAATAATCTTTTTGCCACTTTGTCAGGTATACCTAGCGTAGGGGCAATTATTTATAGAATAGAATAGAATAGACCTCCCGAATAAACAGTTAATTTATTTGCTTACTCAATTACCTCAAAGACAAGACTTCAACAGCTCTAATATCAAGCGTATTTTCTATTGTTAAAATTCTATTTTTATTGTTTTATTAAGTTTCAATGATATATGAGCCTTACTCACTTGTACAATATCTCGGTTCATCGGATCCATCTCCACACTCATTTTTATTATTGCAATATCGATTTAGAGGTATACAACGACCATTAGAGCACCGAAACTCATAAATTTTACACTTTCCTGTAAGAGGAGGCGGTCCTGTAGATCCCCTTTGAGAACTTTGTGCCGATACCAATCCTGATAATGAAATGTAGAGGACAGTTAATATTGAGATTGAGATCCAAACAGCAGCTGACATTATCCGCCGAGATTCTGAAACGAAAATATTAATCATAGGATGGTTTCAACACATAAAATGAGATAAATAAAATTGATCAAAGGTTTCAAATTCACGTTTTCGCTAAATATGAATGGAAAGCAATCCTGAAATTTCGGTCTCATGTGTAATAGTTTTTGTTAACGCAATCAATATGATTATTATTGTGTGATTCTTTTCTTAGCATGTCTATATCTTAATTTTTTTTGTTAGTTTTACTTCCAAAATTTTCGCAGATTTGTATCTGTCATCACTTATCCACAATTTTTCTCCTTAGAAAAAGGGTTTTCTTGGTGATCTTCATTCCAAAGGTTCTAATTTAAATACTTCTTTGAATGTATATAATGTGCTATGTGAACGTGATCATATTTTGAAAGTCCTATTTCCTACCTAGCAATTAAAGTTAATTCTTCGAAATCTTTTCCTAGTTTTATTTTAATAAATTTATTCTTTGTGCTTCTACATGTTTTCATATATTTTCCTCTCTTAGTTCTCATTTTTGGTCTTATTTTATTTCATTATTTTTGGAACAGGCTTTATTGTTACCAATT
The DNA here is from genome assembly GCF_026250575.1 of Diorhabda carinulata. Lineage (NCBI taxonomy): Eukaryota > Metazoa > Arthropoda > Insecta > Coleoptera > Chrysomelidae > Diorhabda > Diorhabda carinulata. The sequence continues at coordinate 20,353,404 of NC_079472.1, forward strand.
TTTAGCTTTAATTCTGCTTATTACTATTATTATATGATCTACTCGCCGGATTCATGTATTTTCTTTCTATTTTCTAAAAAGAATTTGTTATTCTCTTTCTCAATCTATATTTTACCAATCTCTGATACTAGAACTGGTCTAAATACCCAGAGAATCAATCTCTCGAGGGTACAAAGACTGATTTGCATGTTTTCTAACCGGGGCCATGAGAATATATACAAGAAGTCTCTCAATATATTATTAGGAAGTGGTGGAAAAAACCTCACTTATAATGTTCAGAGTTTTCCGTTGGTTGTATTCCCGTTTCGATATCAATTTTGTTCGGATATTTTCTCAATTAACAATAACTTTTAAATTTCTAGTCGAATTTTACATTCATTTTTCTTTTCCAACAAAAGGTCTATAGATGTGATCCTGGACTGAAACCAAATAATTTGTTTCAATTTCAAACTTTTTCTAGGAGAAATTTATTCGATATCATCAGCAAATTCTGTTTTTATATTACTTTAATTAATCAAAACTGATAGAATGGAGAAAATGCGATGTAATTTGAAAGAGGATATTCATATTTCAAATGAAAATAATTAATAATTCCATTAAAATAACTTTCGAAAATTACAAAAAGAATAATTCAAAAAAAGGAAAAGAAGAAACTTTCAAGATATTTTGTAGTAGGAAATTACTAGTCAAAAGAAGTAATATTTTGTTATAATGCACTTCCGGGTGTTTGTCTTACTCTGGTCTGAATTGTTGTTCTCAGTTTCCGCATGCTGTTTATCTCATATAGTTTCCCTGTCTGCATTGTGGTTCATCTCGACTTATCTTAATTTTTTGTGGTTCAATTCCTTTACGGACTCTGTAGATAGGTTGAGACAGGTCTTAGGGCTTATATCAGATAGACAAAGATCATCCTTGTTTTATATTTCGTAGCTATAAGGAGATGATCTATTATATAATACTAAGTATTATTCAAATCAATGAAATTTTGTAGGGCCCACCAATTTATTCAATAAAATTCATAATTATGCTTTAAATTATTCTACTCAATTATTCATAAATCGAATTCTCTACTAAATTATGAATCAAATACTCCATTTTATATTGAATTATCAAATAAACAACTCTGATTTTCTATTTAGAGGCTTTTAGTGTTCACACAGCTTTCTAACTGATAGAAAGGTGAATAAAATATGGACCTGTTGAGCGTGTTACTCCCTGAAATAACATTGATAATTAACGTAGAGTTGGATATAGATGATGATAGGCTCTATCAACTGCAAAAAAGAATTTGTTTGATTGGCTTTTCACCTGAATAAAATAGAGGCACGAAATATTCTAATCGATTTTCGAATGGGGTTGCGTTCCCGCCAACGTTTGAAGAAGCGGATACACCAAAATTTCAAAAACCAATTTACATAAGAATTAATATGAGTTATTCATATATGAAGGGTAGAGTGAATACCATATGAATTCTTCATTTATCTTTCTCCTTATTTTAGCCTATTTATTTATTTTTATATTTATTTGTATATATCCTGAAAAATGATGATATAATATGTTTCAAATGCCGTTTCGTTCTAGTTTCATTATTCTCTTATAATCCTGCAATTTCTTATAATATTATAATTACCCGTTTCTGCTACATAACTCGGATTATGTGCATACATTTACGAGTTTAGTCTCCCTAATTTTCAGTTAGAAATGATTTGTAATTAACTTTATGTTCTAGAACATTCTAATAAAACTTCTTTTATCGTCGAATGGATTTGAGAATACACATTTTTCGAATAAACATTTAACCATGTCATGTGTATGAAATACTGCCGTAATATCGCCACTGCAATAATCCTTGCTTCAAAAGATTCAACGGAAACATTGCTACTAGCAATTTGGTTCCACTCCCATGTCAATTGGAAATGACTTCCTTTGACCCTTTTACGAAGATTCTTTGAAATTGTGGTCCGAAAAACTTCACAAATACATTCAATTTACTCATGAATCTTTATAGACCAATTCGGCAGAGGTTTTTCGTTGTTAGGATTTTCTAAAAATTCCACATTTCTTTTTGTATAAAGGATGTCTCATAAATAAAGTCGGATTCCTACATTTGGATAATTGTTTATTAAATAGTCATACCAAGAGAAAATATGGTATTTGTGGTTTCAATCCAACGTTTAGCAAGCGTGAGACTTTTGTAAAACTATCTTTTGATGAAAAAATGATGGCACTAAATTCCAACATCTCTTCTAGATTTAATTTTTTTAACTATAACTATTAACTATAACTATTAACTTATGAGACCGTATTCAACAAATCTATTTCAATCTGAAGAATGTTTAGTTTCCCATTCACACAATTTTGAAATGAATTGAACAACATAGATGGATATGATTAATTTGATTCAAGCATTTGAATATTTTTAAAAAGTTAAAAAGTATGCCATACACGGAGAAGTATTCATTTGTTGTCAAAAAGACTGATCATTGGCCGACAAAGTAAGCAAAACATTGAACTAAAATGATGACATACACAAACAAGCGTAGCTGTGTAAATCTTGATGTTTCTTATGTATGTGGCAAATACACCATAAGAGAAAGCTAGAAATAATTTCTGTAATTGTTAAAAAAGATAATTCCGACATTCAAGATTCAAAATCAAAATACGTAAATGTAGAAGGTTTAGGAAACTAAATCATCTCTATAAATTTATCATAGTATATTTGTACATTTACTGAGTTCGACTCTGTTTAAAGGCCAATTTTTTAAAAGTAACACGTCAAAACGGAAGTAATGAGCGATGAGCTCAGACCTCTCAAAAGCTTTGAGTGATCTAGAAGCTTAACGAAGACATCTGGTGAGCTTAAAAAGTTTTCGGTTCAAAAAATTGTGTTTTTTATTGCTGCAGGCCGTTTAATTTTCCCAGTCTGGGATGTGAGCGATGAGTTGGGAGAATTAGTAATCTAGGATGAAAATAAACGGCAAAATTGAATATTTTAAGATGAAACTAAAATGAATTGTGACTTTTGTCATGAACAAAATGAGAAATTGAATAAAAGAATAAAATGATCATTTTAACATCATAAAGGAATTCAGTAGATAGACCAACTTAAGGAACGGTACTGATGATCTCAAAATGACCTATCTATAAACTTCAGGTGTTGAAATATGATATAATTATCATTTCTAATACTAGTAAATATATATATATCTTTCTTTTTATCTTCAGAAGCAGGATGTTATATTTCGTTAAAATATACCTAACACTAGGTTTACCGGCTCTGTTTACTTATATTCTTGAATCAGAACTTTCCAAAATATCAATTTTCGTATATAGGTTAATTTTCGATGCATTAAACTTAAAATGAACGTTTCTTAAAAAATATGGTGGAAATTTCTGAAGTTGAAGAAATTTATAAAATCTGGCAACGTTGCTATAAGAATTACAAGTAGATTCATGAAAGAAGAAGAAGATCAAATAATTCAAATGCCAAATATTCAAACACAGATTAAGTTTGAATTAGTGTCAACGATATATTCAGGGTGACCAAAATATGGTGATTGAGGGCAATTAAACTTTATACCAAGTTGTATACCTGAGGAATTACAGAGCTTCAAAACAGGGCACTAAATTTCGAAAAAGATTTAATTTCTTTGCAGCCCTTTCACTTAAAAATAACAAATATCGTACACTCTATTAAATTGTTAATAGCATTAAGTAATGGTGAGTAGAAGGCGATGGAATCATTCTGGGGGGTTAATTTGGGGTTACAAAACCTTAAAATTTCACAGAAGTGTTTTTATCTGTTAGTTGATTTGAATAAAAAATAGTCGTATCGTATCCTAAAATTTCTCTCACCCTTGTAATTTTGTCATTTTCAAAGAAAAGTTGAGTAACCAAAGACAAGTATTTAAAAAGTTACAAAAAAGTGTTTATAGATAAAATTTGTCAATTTTTAATAAAGTTGCGTCTAATAGTCCGATGTACATATGATCTTGAACACTAATTTGAATAGAACTCTATTTTACACAATACAATTCTCCTGTTTCTCGAGCCTGTCTTTCAACATTAAAAAATGTTTCTCTGTAAGGAACCACGAGATTAGGATTTGATATTCTTATACTTTTTTTCTACAGTTTCCTTCATAAAAACCCAACATATCCACATGTTTGCTAAATGAGAATTCTTCATTTCTTAAAAAAATGTAATCAATAGAAGAAATTAATTGAAAATTGTCAAATTCGCCTTCTACTAAAGAACAAGTTCTATAAAAATTACAAAAGTAAAAAACTTCTAGAACCAAATTATCAAATAAAAAACTTCTACGAAATTTTAAGGTCACTTCTAATTCACAACCCAGAATGGTGCGATTGTCCTCAAACCAATCTTTACTCAATTTTATCAACAGACTCATACAGTGTACCAAATTCGGTATTTTCAAGTTAATTCGTTGCATAGAAATTAATTATTTTCGAAATTTTCTTTTGTATGACACCATGTATATTTCAGGAAATGTTTAGCCATTGTAATCTGCACTCCAACCGTAAATGTCAAAATATAAAAATATTATGGCGATATTAATAAATTGCGAGTTTTGTTATGAGAAAACTTTCTTCATTATCTGCCAAATCCTCTTCAATCTACAGAGTATAAATCCGCTTTAATTACCTTTTCTGATGCTCTATCAAACTTTTCTATCCAACCAACTTTTTATCTACAAAACAAAACCGCGGATAAGTTAGAACAGTTCTCAGAATTGAATAGATACAACAACGAAGATTGTTAACGATTCTTTGGCGAGAAACTTTAGCAGAGAATATTATATGGAAAGTAACGAAAAGAAAAATGCCTAAACTTTGAATGCCTTAAGGTATTTCTTATATTAAAGAAAAATAACCCATCAAGAAATAATCCTACACAGAATGTTTCTTATTTGTTACTTGTTTGGAGGTTTTAATAATGTCATATTGAATAAAATATGCCGAAAAGATAAGAGACGTGCTTTGTATCGAACACAAAAGTGAAGAAAGAAGTTTTTTTTAAATATCAAGCAGTGCGGTAGATTCTGCTTCCCTTACTAATATCCATGACAAAACTATATAACATAGTTAATACGATAAAAATAAGGTATCAAGTATCAATTTTCAAGTATGAATTTCAATAGAAAGTGGGAAGAAGTTATAATAAATTGATTCTCCATTCCAATCTTTGATTACTGTACTTATAAGATTAGAAATTGGTATCAAAATACGAGCTATTTGAACATCATAGACTGTTCGCAATATTTTGCTGTGAAGTACAAACAATTCAGGAAATAATTCCAGACGATTGAAGGATGGAATTTTTTAAATTATGAATATTCAGAACAGATATATGATTTTTTCAAAGTGCATATCGTTTACAGAAGAATCTATATGTAAACATAATGTACCAACCTCAATTTCTTAGAAATAATAATATTCCAACGGGAATTTTAGGCAATAGATCAGAGACCCTTCAAGATTAATAAAAATTTATAACTTCTTCAATAGCAAATTATTTCTGCAGTTCTTGTTAACTTTGATAAGATTGGGTTCTATCAAGGCGGTTGTTATTCTCATAACTGTGAGGTTCAAAATATTTGTTTCGCTTCCCAAATCAACAGATTTATTTTCAAATAAGCCGTTGAAATTTTGTTGTTATTAACAATAATTTTAATTTTGTTTCATTATTGACCAATTTTTGACCGATTCTATTAAGTAGTATGGGAAACACTTAGCATTTTTATGTGGTATAACAAGTTGAAAAGGTATAATTTGTCTGCTTAAAATTGATGAAATATTTGAATCCAGAAATTATTCTTGTGCACTGTGTCATTAGTAGGGAGAACTTTGTATCAAATCAAATCTCATCTGTGAAGAAAAAAATGAAGATTATCTAAGACTCTCACTTTCTACTGAACTAAGATGGCTATATAAAAGGTGACGACTTGAAAATATGGAACTGTTTGATACTTTTAGTAGTTTTTAAGCAACGAACCTGAAATGAAGTATCTGTTAACTATCGAAAGAGCAACTTCTTGTTTAAGAAAAAGCGAAGATACTTGGTTTGATTATGTCAGAAACATATTAAGAATAAAAACATCCAGCAGTTTCATTGGGTCCAAAAAAGTTAAGTTACTGAAACCTCTTCACTTGCTTTCGTCCATCATCTTAATATTCTATCTGCTGATCCAAAAGATTTTCTGATTTCAAAACAAATTGACTTTCCATCATGAATGATACAACTAATGTTAGTGAATTTTGTTTGATCAAAAGAAGAACAAAATATCTTTTTTACACAAATTATTAAGTATTATTAAGGTCATATCGTTCCATTTAATATATTAATTTGTTCAATCAATTTCGCTTTAGATATTACTAAGCGGATTAGGATTCCATTTTCTACTTTAATATTCTTGTACTTCGTTGCCTTTTAATAAAATTAAGGCAGCCCGTTCAGAAAAATCAATTGGATTAAGGTGAAATTTTATTATTAAAATGAAAAACTTCGCACTTAAAACAATTTTATAAGTCAAGCAGCCATTTTGCACTGAAATTTGTGAGAAATATTGAAATATTCAAACTCGTAATATGATTTTATTAATAATATAATATAATAGACTCTTAAGCCCTCATAAACGTCAAATTACGAAATATGAAGTTGTTTACGAATTTAGAGTAAATATGAACAGTGAAAACACTATTTTATACGAAGGTTGCTTTTTAAGTTTTTACAAAAACCGGAACAGAAAAATAATGTTTTATTGCCTTTCAAAATATTCGCCTTTAAGGTCTAAACATTTATGTATACGCTGAAACCAATTCTGGAAACATTTTTTCCACTTTGAAGCTGATATAGAAGAAACATGGTTTTGAAAGTCTTCAACAGCTTCTTGAGGTGATGAAAATCGTTGTCCTCGCATCTTTTGTTTGACAGTAGAGAACAAGGAAAAGTCATTAGGCAATGAATCAGGTGAATACAGACATTGAAAAACATTCACAAAATAATGTTTTCACTATTTTAAATATTCAATTGTTTAACGTGCTTTATAGAGCTGCCATGTGAAATCCATCTGGAATTATTCTCATTCCAGAATGTTATAAGATCAATTGTATGTGCAGTCTGCGATATCGTAAGAGACGTCACTATCTGCCTCTAGTCACTTTTTAATCAATGTTCATTGGAATGACAAGCACATTTGGCTGACCTTCTCGACATTTATCAGTGACGTAAGCACGACCATGAAGAAATTCTCCAAACCAATTGTAAAGTCTTCTCTGATGGTGCTTCATTACCAGTGGCAGGAAGCGATTCTATGCATTCTATGCATATTTTTGTAACCAAATTATTGTCTCCACTTTATGGTTCTTCTCTTTTATGGTTTTTCATCCTTATCATCACTATTTTGATCCCTTTTTCTATTTGTATTTTGTGTTTCGACCATTTTCTCGTATTGCTGATATGAAGATAACATCTAATATTTTGGAAATTCGGCTTGATACATGTCGAAAGAAATTTTGCCAATTTGCCACTACAGTATAATGCCTAGATAGCCTCTTAAAATGGACGTTCGTTGAACTGTAGCTTTCTTTTATTTGTGTTAAATAAAAAGATATAACTAAAAGATCTTCTATGTCCGATTATGGGCGTTGTACAAGGAGAAGTATTCATGTGAAGTTGAATAAGATATAAAGTTTAAGTTTAAGGTTGTGGACATCTAAAAAAAGATTTTGGAGTTATGGTTGACTTCGTATGCTATACTTTTTGTGATGGAGGATGATTCTTATAATATTCCATATGATTTTCATTTTTTCAATGACAGTAATCAAAATATCAAGTAGATACAGATCGTGTAATGAACTTTCTAAAATTAAAATCGTCTTAAAAAGTTACAGCAGTGAATCCTACTTCTAGTTTAAATTTTCGCTCAAATTGAATCAAATAACAAGTACTGTAAAAAGAAAGGGCACATCGGAGATACGACTCAAAAGATAATGTTGATTATTTTCATCTATAGTTATAAAAAAACAAAATAATATTTGATGCTGGAATATCTTTAATAAAATAAATAATAAAGAGTTTAAATGCATTGTATTTATTTTGAATAGGAATATTTCTTATTGTTCTTTTAGTATTTTCTCTATTATTTCCATGCAAAACAGAAAAAAATATTTAATCTACAATAAGGAATATAATAAGACTAGGCTAATAACTATAATATCTCAAAAATATTTCCAAATTTGGTCTGTTATCATTGTATTGAATTTCTTTGTTGTTAATGCGTTCAACACCACTAATTACACTGAACTCAAAGAGTGTCTGTAGTAACCTTAGATTAGAGAGATTGTGTAATACAAACCCTTTCACAAGGGACCGTCTTTTGTGTCCTAAAGGTCGAGAGTTCATGAGACCGTAGAGAGACGTTTAAAATAAACGAAAACTTATAATAAACATAAGAAAGACGGTAATTTATTCTAGATGATTCGGTGAATTCTGCTTTCTCAACAACTAAGTCTTTAATTTGAGTCATAAATCATATTCTTGTTTGTCACACTACCAGAATTCACCTTATAATCACTGAAATGGGTTTCCATTATAGTTAGAGCTTCGTATTCCCCTTCATTAATTAAAGTCCACTAAAATTTGAGTAATATAATTAGTTGTCTGCATTTCTTTCAACGTTGCTACAAAGCAGTTGAAATATTAGAAATGTCTCTCAACAATTATACCCTTTTGACAGATAAAACTTTATAGAAAATGGAAAATTTTTTGTTATCCCTATCACTTTTTGATTTTGAATATGAAAACAAAAAGGAAAAATTAGTTTTATTAGTTATTTTTCCATTACAAAAATAATAAAAATACTCCTTCTAATCCAAGTCTATGAAACATTTGATTTACGTATGAGTATCCGCTGAAAAATGTAATGAACGTTTTATTTACCATTATGAAGACTACAGTAAAATTGCCTGAAAATAACCTACAGATGATGGAGAAAAATCGAACTAGATTTATATCTTATATTCTACGAAACAAAATGATCTCATGGATCTGAGACTATCCTAAACGAATTGATTAAGTATGGGTGTCACACTTTTTAGGGAAACATCTATCCTCAACTAAACAAAACACATGCGGACCAAAGAAATTGCCAAGAATGGTTCAGTAGCTCAGTAAGGAGTAAACTAAAAGAAAAAAATCTCCAGGACAGGATGGTCTTGGAGATTTTTTGTTTTTTAAGGTTATCAAGGTCGACCTGGTGACTTCCACATTATTCCTTATGTGCAATATGTTGGTTTTCTTAGTATTACCTTCTTTAAATAGCTCTCTTAGGTGGTCTATCCATTCGTCTTTTGTTATTTGACTTAATCCGAAAAGTTCGCTTTTTTCTCTCCATTGTAGTCTTTATCACTCTTCATATTTGTTTTTAGGCACTGTAGAAAACTCCCTTCAACTTTTTCAAAAATTGGTACCAATCTTCGCTTTTTACCTGCCAAACAAAAGTGTCGTTTCTGATCAATTTGTATATGTTGTAAGCTTTTCGTATTTTCAACGTTCTATTCGCTAAGAAAGTTTCTCGATTTTGCTTACATTTGTCTTCAACTTCTCGACGGAACCATGAAGTTGTGTGAGTGTTTTTGTTGAAGGTTATGACTATGAGCGTGCCTATTGCCTTCTTAGCAGCGTCTTCTATGTCCTTTCTGATTTTGTTCCAGCTCTCGTACATGCTCTGTCTGTAGTGCTTCTAGGAGTAGCCTAATGACACCGATAGAAGGCTATATTCCCGAATGTTAAAAATACTGTTTCTCATACATTTGAATTACGTTTATTTAACCTAAGCCGTATTGAGACTTTTATCTAGTACCTATTCATCTACTTCCAATCTCTTTCTCGTTATTACTGACCATGAATGCTGTATAGTCAGCATATGACATGACATCTGTCATCATTGTAAGTAGTATAAGAAGCAGGGATCCCAATATAGTTTCTTGTGGTAGACCTTGTTAATTGTTTCCAATTCATTAAACAAAATCTAACTTTGAATTGATGTTTCCTATAACTTATCTAGCTTTGAAGTAGTGCATAAAATATCTCAAATAATATTTCCCCATAATTATGTCTGCGAAATCTTCTTTTTGGAATCTTCTTCTTCTTCACTTTACTGAAGCTATTTCCATCAAAGCAATAACTGCAAATATTATCAGTCACGAAACGGTGACCTCCTTTTTTTCTAATGTTGAAATGTATAAATTCTAGATTTTTATCTCTATTACATAGTTTATACGACACGTTACATACCGTTACTAAGTTATTTTTTCCAATTAATATCCACGTCATAGAATTTAATATGCAATAGCGTTGAAACTATTTATAATCTGTTTTAGATTAAAAATGAATGGACTTAAATCAAATATATTTAAAAAAATGTACGTTACTATCGACAATTGAATTTCGGTTCGTTAGAATGTAGTTTGTAACCAATTCAAAGACCAGCCAATTTAAAAAGTGCTTTGATTAATCAATTAACCCAAATGTTAGTTGGTGCAATGACGAGGGTGTTCAATGACCAAAACGCTTTGCGTTCAATGTTGAAGCTGAAAAAAGGGTGGAAGTATGCAATAAAGGTAATGAAAAAATCAGTATCGGACTTAAACAAGAAATGGACTAAGTTAGATTATACCGTATGCTTCTAAAAAAACGGCCCCCTTGATATTTCGTGTGACAAATATATTTTTTGACGCTGATTCACTTCAATAAATCCACTGATTTGTTTTTTGATTATGTGATGAATCTCCGGTGAAAGTAATCAATGCATATTATACCGTTTTTAATTGAAAGAAAAAACTCTATCAGGTAATACAGGCAAAAGCTAGCATGCACTAGAGCCTGAATCTCTCCGCGGAAGCCGCCGTCAAACATTTCTTCTCGGGGGACATTATGACGTGTGTATCTCAAAAAACATTCCCCTTCACATTTTGTCTAAAAAAATATTTTTATTGACGCTGATTCACTTATAGAAATTCGCCGCTTTGGTGTGATGTAATGGAGTGAAGGTGTGCATTTTGTAACATGGGCATTTTAAGAAGCGTCGCAAATCCCTTTTTTTACGATGATTCACACCCACTGTTTTGATCATTGGTGTCATGTAGTGGAACCTCGGTGGGCCTATGTAGCAAAAACTCATCTTTATTACGTCAAACACTTCTGCACAGTTTTGACATGATTTTGATTGTGATAGATCATAAGCAGTCGCGGCACGCAACTGTGTACCTAACATGTTTGGTTTCTTTTGTGCTTGTACAGCAATCAAGGAAGTCAGTAAACCGTTTTGTTAACCAATATCGACCATAAATAAGAAATTCTAAGTAATTTCCAAAGTCTCCAATAAAACTTACTTTGTAGGAGGTTTAATGTCTTTGTTTTTGGTTACAACAAAAAAAAAATTTCCTTGAAAAGCTTTTTCCCCTACTCACAATTTTTCCTATTATAATATATAGCAATGACTTCCGTTTTCTTTTTCAAATATTTCTTTTCTTCGTGTGAATATTTATAAAATCCTTTTTTGTTTATTACGTTACAACCAAATTCCCATACTACAAAATATCACACATACACTATTATAGTATATTGTTATTCATTTCAAATCGTCCTAAAAGACTAATCAACGAATTACTCGTTCCGCTGCGTTAAATGCAGTGAACTTCTTCAGTTAAATCCACTCCAATGTTTCAGATCGCCGGTTCTATAACTTGGAACATCTTAGGTAATGGAAAGAGCGTACAGAATACGTTCGTAACCGAGATGAATACATGAATAGGAAGGTTCGTTTATCATTTAAATAGTGAACTTGTTTAGCAAGGTATTACAAGATGACTGCAAAGTATAAAAAAATTTCTTCTTGTTGAATAATACAAAATTTTATATAAGTTTAGATTATTATATTCAAATTGGGTTATAGTTTTTTTAGTTCCTAGCTTTTTTAAGGGTTCTGTATAATGTAGCGCGCATGTTGTTGCAAAATTTAAAGCCCTTTTCCTTTTTTTCCTTTATACTCGAGTTAGTCAAACACCATGGAGAGTAGAGAGAAGAAAAACAATCTTTTTATATGAAAAAATGTCTGTCGAAATGCTTTAACAATGGTGGCGTTGCAATTTTTGATAATGGACCGCTCAAAAGTGATATTAATTTTTTTTAGCTCGGCATACTTCAATTCATCTAATTTAGCTACATTCACACCTAAGCCTTTGTCCACACCAGCACTATTCTGGAAGGATTTTTCTTATAAAGCTGGATAATTTCAATTTTGTTCCCATAAGAAATAATTCTTCTTCTTTCTATACCAAATATACTATATGCTTCTCTCCATACCAAACCAAAACTGGGAGTCAGATGACAGATGCTGTTGGCTGGAACGTTGTTTTCCTTTCAGTTTACAAAAAAATTATACGTACTCCATGTTATTCAATATATGCCCATTTTCTAGGTTGCCAAACCTGTTACGTCAAAAGATTACTAAAACTCAATCAGTTAAATCGAAAGTATGTGGAAGGATGTGCAACCAATATTAAATAAGTATATCTTATCCTTTTTTTAACATCTTCGCTAGAAACCTTTTGATTTGTTACCTTCAGACTTTTCAGATGTAAGTTTTAACAAGGTTTTCAAATTTTTTATCGTGAAATATCGATATCGTGTTTCCAATTAAGTGTGGCTTTTCCGTAAAGTCGAGGATTTCAATTTTCTTATTAAATCACCAGAAAATGTAATTGAAAAGCTTGGAAGATATTGTTTAATGCTATTGTTGAAATTGATTTTGGTATTAAAACATTCCCTAATGGTCGTGGAGAACGAATTTGAATTGATCTTTTCAATTTCGTACTTTTTTACTATATTGTAATTTTATACTCACAGTTTCTTCAACCTGATGGCTAATTATACTTGCTTGGCATATTTTCTTCAAGTTTATCGATACTATTACAAAACATATTAATATATATTTATATTCAATATATAGAACTGATTAGTTATATTCACTACTCGCCATTCGAGTTCTCGTTTGTCACTTTACTTGAAATACTATACTATACAGTGCTCCAGCTGTTAATTGTCTATATTTATAAATCCTAGTTCAATCTAGATAATTCTATTCAAAGAAAACGTCACAATTCTACGCTTGCACAAATATGTGAGTTTGTAATAATATTTTTTATGGTTGTAAAAATGTGTTACTGAAATATTTGATTTTTAGTATATTTTATACAAAAAATATGCGCTATAACTAGCAATTTGTCCTTCTGTCTGTAGCAGCGATATCTCCTCACAGGAAACATGTAGCGACTTAGATTTTTCTGCATTTAATTCCTGTAGATGTTTCGAAACGAAAGAATTTTTGGTATTATTAGGAAACAATTAATTAAACTAACTAAAATGTGATTCCACAAATGACATGAATTGATAAAAATGGAAGTCAATTGGCTTCTATGGATTTCAATCAAGAAATAATGAAGACAAAGTTAATAAATGAATTAATGGATATTTTTCTTGTTTTATTTTTATTGGAAACTTACTTTCATGAATTAAGATTCCGTTAATATTTACTGATTGTTATCAGTAAAAAGCGCTATAGCCTCCCACGTCGAGTTTTTTACTTATTTTAAAAGATACCCCATACAAAAATCGGTTAATCATATGCTAAAAAAATTGTATATACTCGATTAAAATATTTGTTAATCTCCATTGTCATTGATAGAATCTTACTTAATAAACTTGGTAAATGCTTTACGTACTTAACAATTTTGTATATTAACTGATATACTATGATACTCTAATATACCGCTTGTTTCAGTCGAGGTAATTGAGAATCTATCTTATGTTTTGCTCCGTTAGGTTGTTTTGTGGAGACTAAATTCGTAAGTTTGAGGTTTGTCTCTCATTTTGCAACAATATAAATTTAGAAGATGGGAGCTTAGATTATATGCGCTCAAGGGTGGAATCTAAATGGATCATCGAAATTTGGAGTATTTTCGAGCTACTACAATGGCATATACATATATATATATATATATATAATACATAAAGGCTTATGACAGGTATATTTATTGAGTTATGTGGGTTATAATAATTTTTATCCACGAGTGTTGTATAATGTACCAATTATAAGTCTGCTTGCTCGACCGTCAATAATATAATTTAATTAGAGCAGTTATTAATGAGCTATTAAGCACTGCTGTACACAAAAAAAATTCAAAAAGTCCAGCCTCGCACCCGTTTAATGCATCACCTAGTTATCAGAGACATTAAATGTGTTCGTCGTATATGGTTTTCGAAGAAATTTTATAAATTTAAGTAACTTTTGAAACTATATAAGTTCGACTCAAACCTGTCAACATTATTTTATGTTCAGATTTCTCAGTGCTTTAATATTTTATGTCAAATTATGTTCAAAAAACAACTGAAAAGGATATAGAAAATTAAAGTGATATATTTTAACAGCACCAGAAATTAGAGAAGCTATTAAAATGAAAAAAGTAGTAGAAAAGGGATTATTGATAACTATAATTAAATACCATCCTCTCGTAACATCAGATACCCAATATTTGTTAAAGTAATACATTTTGTGTTGATTATTATACAATTATTATAATTTCCAATAACTATGTACCTACTTTGTTTAAATAAACAATAATATATTGTATGAAATATTTGTTAAAATGAAATAATAGTGTTTGTATTATTGTAACAAAATTTTCCAAGAACAAAACTCCAACAATATTTAGTAGTCGTTGATAAGGTATAGTCTTCTACTCGCGTATAATGAGTTATTATTCACTCGGTGATTTATGTAAACTTCACCTGGTCAAAAATGAGGTTATTAATTTGGGATTGAACTTCCCGCTCAAACGCTCGTTATCCTCAAATTTTTAGGTAAGGTCACCCCTAATTCGCCTTATACTTAACAATACTTAATGTAACAGTTTCGTATAGTGTACCAAATCTGGTATTAACATGAAGTTAAAAGGTTGCGAAGAAATTAATTAATATGCTACTGTGTATCGGTTCTTATGCGAGACACCTTTTATAATTGTTTTTGTCGATTTCTCTAAATAGACTATTATTCATATGAGAAAAACATTATGTCAAAGGTTTACTAAAAAAAAGTTTTAAAAGCGATATGGACTATGAGGAGAAATAATATTCAATATGCGCTCAATTTCAAGAAACTGATGAAGATTAGAAAATTGTTCCAAATACACGTTACCTAATTGATATAATAAATTAACAATCAGCTGCGTCCACTTGCGTTTACAAGAAGTATTTAATTTTTGTTTTCTGGATCAGAAGTATCATTAATCGTTTGACGCCCGTTTCGATAAGTTATCATCTTCAGAGACTGAAGATAAAGTGAAACCTTTCAACTTGACTTACCTATTTTATACTAAATTTTCCCACCAATGAAACTTGCCCCGCGAAAAGGAATAGGCCTTTGATCACTATTTAAACGTAATACATTCGAAATCATTGAAATTGTTAAATGTGAGAATAGTTTTTATAGGCAAACTGAAACTGATCCTATACTTCACACTGGTCAATTAGTTCGTCCTTCTTCGGCTACAATTTGTGTGAGCGGAAGTATTGCCGAAGATTAAATCGACGACCACATGAATAACCAGCTATAACGAGGAAGAGGAAAACGGCCAGTTATTGCGTAAAAACAGATGACAATTTTCTTTGAAGTGCTTCGTGTGCGAACAACATTTGCTGGATTTGGCTCGTCTTGAAAGACCCATACACTCGTTTGCTTATATTTGGATTCATATAGATAGATTCATGATTTGTTTCTCGTCACGATCTTTCGATGCACTCCGATTGAATTTTTTTAGCATTTCTTTGCATAAATCGGCACGAGCTTTTTCTGAGCGATTGTCAAATTATGCGGTATCCACCGCGAACAAATTTGGACAGTCATATTACCATACAATATTAATTTATGCAAGTAAAATTATTGTCCAACTATGCTTCAATCTCTCGGTATGTCACATGACGATATTGCAATATCAGGTTACGAACAGCATCGATATTTTCTTGCACATCAGCTGATTTTGATGATTTTCACAAAATTTTCACACTTGATTCGGAAAACCAGTGAAACACGGTTACTCTAGATAGTGTTTCAGCATCAACAGTCGAAATGAGTTGATCAGTACGCTATTGTTTGCTTAAACCATGCCGAAAACATAGAAACATAGAAAATCATCGCACGAAAATGTTCGCAATTTGATTCCATTTTTTGGCCAACATGAATGTTTCAAATATCTGTAAAGAACTCAAATATCGTAAGACAAAACGTTCTTGGTACATTTGACACTGAAAAAGTCAAACTTCATGATAGCAATGTCAAATTTGACATATTCACATCATTGTTGCCACTTCTAACCTCAGTAGCATCCCTCGTATTACTATTAATTATCATTATGACAAAAATAAATAATCTATAATAATCGTTTTTCCTCTCAGATAGAGCTAAATTATAGTACTCTATGTCCATTTGGATCATCGAATATATACTAATATTCCATTTGTTATTTTGTGGATGTACATGCCCACCTCTTTATAAACCTTTCCTGTAATTTCATGAAAATATAATAATTTTACATCAAAAATTTTATTACATGAATTCCCGGTCCATTTTCCAACCAATCGCTCTTTATAAATCTCATAAGGTACGAAAATGTTTGTTTTCTCGTAATCTTGACGAAAGAAAAACCCATAAGGTTCATACCCTCGGGAACGCGACTCGAGATATTTTTCCAGTTATTTTTTTTGTTGATCCTCTTTGAAGATTTGCTGATGAGAGTTACCCTGATTCACAAATGGAATATATGCTTGTTAAGAAGCAGAAATATTTCATCACAATTTACTTTAATAAACTCAGGAGTTTATCATCATATCATAACATAACATATTATAATTTTGAATTTATTTATTTGAAATTGAAAAACTTCTAAGAGAACCTAACTATCCGTAGCAGCGGGAATTAAATAAAAAGATATGATTTAATTCCCTTTTAATACCCGATGATTTACTCAACATTGAGATTTCTTCAAGACCTGCAAAATTCATAACATTCCACTGAATTGTTAAAAAGAAACTTTACACGAGTTATATCCTGTTAGTTTAAGTACAACCACAAAACAATATGATCCAAATTTAGTGAATTAAAATCTACTAATACAAAAAAAGTGTTTGAACCTCTGTAACATGCTTTGGACCATCCAATAATGCAATAGTTACATTCGAACTAACATATATACCAATTATTTTGGCACATAATATTTGATCATTTATTTTGTATTTAATGAAACTTTCCTTATTTGCCACAATTAACAACTCGGTAATTAAGAAAGTTAATAACTCAAACTAAATGGAGGAGCCCGAGCTTCTTAACTAAGCGTGATTTTCAACGAATATTACTTAGGTCTTGGACGATTTGAACATCTATTTTTTTAAAAATACATAATACATTTTGCGGTATAAAAGAATCCAAAAATCTCCAATTGGACGAGTATAAGTATACGAGTATATAAATATGTAGTATAGGGGTTATCTTGTTTTGCTACAAAAAGTATATTATTTTGAAGTATCCAATTTTGAGTTGCCCTTCCCTAATGGCAGTACGCTAAGTCTTTCCAAAACATTATAGCGTTTTCAACATCATGTTGATTTACAAAATCAACTAATTTAGTGAGTCAGTTGTTAATATACCTTCAAGAATCTACAGATTCCCCCACACTCTACCCATATAAGATCTGGTCCTATATATTTTACATTATTAAGGCACACTTCTCCGTATTGAAACCAAGTATTTTTTATCGTCCTTAGTTGACAGTATGATAGTTTCTGTGCTAACTGATTTGGGGTATATTTAGGCGCTATACCAATGGGACACTTATAAAAAATTTTCTCATTCCATAGTTTATACCTCCAAAAATATCCTGTGCAATCGGCAAAGTCGTGTTTTAAATAGTTTTTGAATAGCAGCGTTCTAAAGAGCGACCGCTCGCAGGTATAAACCGCTCCATCTGTCCATGGGCAGAATTTCGGCATTATCGTGCAGTTACGTAATATAGGGCACCTATATAAGTGTATACGGTCCTTGAAATATAGTATATTGCCATTTATGATATATTTTGAAGCCGTTAGGCGTTGTTGTCGTACACTACACAACGCAACGAGAATGAGTTATGTCCATAAAGGCTCTCACGATAATTCTTTATCTGAATCGAGGTATAAGAAGAGAAGATTTTCAAGAAATTGTTTCACATAGGTACAGTTCACCGTAAATCTTAGTACAGCCACTGAAAAACTGTTAGACACTGGAGATAATGAAATTGTCATTAAACAAACAGATAGATACTGTTTTATCGAGTTTTCAGTGCAATAAGTGATTTGTTTATTTGCAACTTTTTCATCAGATAACAATCCAAATCACCAAAATTGCCCCACAAGTGAGAAACTCAAGAAATGGACTTATCAAAGTTCAAGCACAATTATTTACCGCTTAATAAAGATGTTAGAGTAGCTTTGTATCCAATTTATACTGATTTGAGTTCAAGGGAATTACTAGAGCCATGCAAAGGAGGAAACACAGAATAACAACGAAAGTTACAATAGGTTATTCTAGCACTTTGTTCCAAAGCACATCCACAGCAGAATGAAGACGATTGAGCTCGCTAATTTCGTAGCAGTTTCAATATTTAATTATGGTTTTTATGGTATTTTAAAAATGATGAAACTAATGGATGTGGTTGTCGGCCCTATTGTGGAAGAATATGCCGTTCAATTTTATGGTAAATATTATTCATTCATTTATTTATTTATTTATACAGAAATTGACCGATCGACTTCAAATTGAAACTGAATACTCTTGAATATATTTACTACACAAAGACCTACGATCTTTTTGATTGGTTGAAAATTGTCAATTTGGCTTTGAAAAAACGACAATTTTGTTACCCCTAAAAACGAGACTTTTTTTCAGAACTACGCCATTTTGTTAATTCTCAATATTTTTCAAAAATCTTAGGTCATTTTATGGGAAATACCTTCCACTAAAAATAATCTTTTTAAATGTTTTTGTTTCAGTTACTCATGCAGCCGGAATCATGTCAGCTGAATTTTTTTGGCACCTCCGAAAACAGCATATAACTCTATTATTTTTCGATATATTTGTAAAAAAAATCTTAAAATATAGCTGATAATATATTTTATTATATCCAAAAACTTCAAAAAATGATATCTGGTTTTCTTAACCATTTCTTAATGTTTCTGGCGATACGGTACTTTTGAAGTATGGTATTTATGGTATTTACATGCTAATTTTCTTACGGATACCCAGATTTTATATTTTGCCCTTCTTACTAGTATTTCTATCTTTTTTTTGGGAAAAAGTTTTAAATTTTTCATTTTGTGAGATGTTCAGATATGGTATTCTTTCTTCACATTCAGTACGGTAATTAGTTCCGCCTAAAATATTTTTGTTTTGGAAAATACGAATAATGTCAGGCTTAGGGATCTGTTCAACCAAATTATTAAGCTTTTTCTCATTTACAACTTTTTTATTTACAAAGTCATTTTAATAATAAATGATCACAACCTAGTTTTAAACTAATTTTTGTGCCAAAGCTATTTTGCCCGTAGATTTTCTCATGAACATAACTTATTAAAGATATTTTAGTAAGAAAGGATAGATAACATTACATGAAAAAATTTGACAATATTTCAAATCAGGAAAACCTTTTTGGAACAACAAATCTCATTATATTTTTAGAAAAACATTAAATCTTGCAACCCTTATACCATCATAATTATCGCTCATACTCAGAACTATATAATAAGAAGTAACCTAAAAAGTAATTTGATTTCTCTCGATTTATAATTTTTCGTGGATGAAACTGGCCTTCCATAAATCACTGTCGACTATTCATTTTTTGTCGGCTTTTCTTTATTCCCAACCGTTGCATATTTTCATTGTTATATGTTCACTAAGTTCATATCAACCATCAATTTCCATTATATATGTGAGAAGAGAAAAGCTTTTTGTGGAAATTAAACAAGCTCCGTGTGTTGTAATTTTGGAATTGCTATTAATACTGAAACCTGAAATAACCAAAACTGGAAGTATTGTTTGTAATCAAAAATCGAATGAGAATCGGACGATAAATATTGTTTTATATACATACCAGTGTATATGATCGTTGGTTATCGGAACGTAATTTTAAATCCAAAAATGGGGTCATATCAGGAGAGACTCTAAAAGGTTTGAAATTATCACTAGTAAATTTATACAAATTTATACAGCATTTATATCAAAATAATATTACTGATAATACTGATATTTGAGTCTTTATAAAATTATTTTACATTGAAATAATATCTTTCATTAATCATTTCATCAATCAATCAATAAGTCAGTAACTTATTCAAGAAGTGCGCCTGCTACTTTAATGTGATACGTAGCATTTGTGCTTCCTTTCTGAAAATACAGCAATTTTCCTTAGATATAATTTAAATATAACAAATTGAAAAAAAAAACACTTGCTAAGCTATTTACCATGTCATTTAATAAAATGATTCCAGGCACAAAATATGAAATAAGGATTTCTAGCTTCTTCAAGCCACTTGTGACTAAAATTTTCAGAAGAAGAAGAAGCCGTTTCATTGGAGTATACTATACATTAGGAAACTGAGGATGGTATTGAATACGCACACACGTTTAAGAGCTTTTATAAAATGAGTATCTTAGAAGATTATATAGAATAACTCAAGCAGAGCTCGCTCTTTAATTCTAAACGTTTGAATCGTATTCTCAGAAAGTCAAGTTGCCCAACAAATTGACATTGACGTCTTTCTCATAATGGGTTGATTCTGTATGTTTAGTAATTCCTAACAATTAAGTCCATATTGATTGTATAAGTGATGTAATCAAAATGTTGTATCCAGTTTGTTGTACTTTCATTTTCTCTTATATAAAAGAACAAGGAGAAGTCGTCTATTTGAAATACCTGAAAAGAATCATTACCCTTTTCCCTTCAAATACAACTTCATGCCACGAGCTCTATGGTCCGTGAAGTATTGGGATCAGGATCACGGCACGTTTTTATAAAATTTTATTGTCATCGGTCTTCAATAAGTATTTTTTTATTCGCGTGCTGTGACCGTTATCCATCGTTGTCTCCCATGTTAGCTATCTATGGTGTTGACTATTTCAATTTTTCTTTATCTACTTCGAACGAGCTAGCTATTAAAAAAGTGTCATCAGGGCTATGTACGAGATCTGGCTATTAAATAACGAGACTACGCGCCTAGAGGGCGCCCTATACGGGTAAGGTAACAAACGAGTAATACATTGGGTATCTAGATATCTTGTCTAAGCACGTTCCAAAACAAGTTTCCGTCACTATTATAGTATTTGCGCAGTAGCGGTTTGAAACGAACACGTTTTTTTCTCGTATCGAAAACCATTTGTGAGAAAAACAGGAGCAATGTATCAATCTCGAAAAAACTCCGACTGGGTGTTATAAATCTCAATCTAGTACGCGTGTTTTTGAGTGGTGTAAGCGCTTAGTGAGGGCCGAGAGAGCACTGAAGATGACCAGCACCCAGGTCGCCTGTGACTGTTTCAACTCCGGAAATAATGACCAAAATGAACGAAATTGTGCGTGCAGATCGTCGAATCAGTATACGGATGAATGCCAACGCTGTAAACGCCGATAAAGAAGAGGAATTACACATGACAAAAGTCTGTTCGAAGTTGGTGCCAAAAAATTTGACTCCTGACCTCGCGTCAATGGGTTTCCTCAGATTTCCTTGAAAGGTTAGAAAAAGATCAACTTTGAAAGGGACCCGATTTGAGTCAATGGAAGCAGTAAAGCGAAAGAAGACTTCCAGCACTGCTTCGATCAATGGAAAAAACGTATCGAAAGGTGTGTGGCGAGGAATGGGAAGAATAGTGAAGGGGAGCATTCGAATGTAAAATAATTTTTATAATAAAACTCTTTTTTGTAACCCATCTCGTTATTTAATAGCCAGACCTCATTGCTGTCATGACAAGTTTTCCATTCCATTCAATATTTCTTCAAACTAGCTTCCTTAATTTTTCTTATTATTATTTTCTGAATTCTTTGGAATATCTTTAGTACACTTTACTTTTCTTCTCTCATCCATTTGAGAACGTATTTCGTCCATCATACAAATTTGTTTTCCATTAATGAGTATGAAAAATTTAGAATCAGTCTGACGTTTAAAAGTTTAAAGTTACATATTCAGATAGAGAAATGATGTTACTTTATTCAAATTTTTGTCTTTGAAACCATTATCTTCTCTCCACATTCAAATATCTCTTGAAAACAGTGCTATTATTAATTATAACAATAAAGAAATCTGCTTTTCTTCGACGAACTACAGCAACTTGAACTTTTCATAAGGAATAATTTCCCAAATTTTCCGAAATTTCCGTATCAAATTTTATTCAACCTTTCAAGACTACTATAAAGTTTGACACTCCTGTGAAGCATCACAATTTATCTTTCCTTTTACTCATCAAGTAGACGCGTCGGTGTGCTAAAACAAGGCCTAAACTGACGTTACGGTTAATGCTTACGGCTTAATGTACGACCTACGCGTATCTTGCGCCTTGGGAGGTATTAATTTTAGTTTTATAAGAAGACACATTCCAAATAAATTGAAGACAGTTTCTGAATGGAATATTCCAGTGTAAAGAAAGGTAGCGTAAATTTGACTACTTGAATTGGGAATAGAAAATTATCGAAGGGAGCCAGATCGGGTGAGAATGACGAATGAGGCAATAAATTGTATTGCAAATCAGCTAATTCTTCTGCAACAATGAAGAACAGAAAAAGCATTTTGCTGATTAATTTCTTACCAAACTAGTAGATCAAACTAGCGCCTAGGGTATTTGTCAAAAGCTATTGTTTTTTTCCACGATAATTCCCGACCTCATATTGCGAATATGTCAAAAAAATCTCCTGTAGGAATTTGGCTGGGAAGTGTTCATCCATACTCAGTACAGTCCGGATCTCGCTCCTAGCGGCTATCATCTCTTTTCATATCTTAAGTAACTTCTTGGTATTTAGCAATTTTATGATGGTGACGATCTGAAAGAACATGTTAACGCATTGTTGAAATCACCACAAATTACGCGTTTATCTATGCAGACATCACTTCAATTACCAAAATAATCGGAGAGAGCCAGCTCAAGTGAATATGATAGTGAATGACCGTCTCGGACGTTCAGTATTATCCGTTTTCAAATGGTCACTTTTAGCCAAGAACTACTTACAAATCATTCCATGGGTTTGACTATTTTCACACGTGGAAAATATACAGGTGAATTTCCAATCGTTTCTATGGGAAGTGACTAAATATTACCGTTGATACTAATGGCTTGGAGCCAACAATTCTAAGTAATGGAGCAGCCTGATATACCAGGATGAATAGCTTGACCTAAGCCGATGAAAATGGTTATTTCAGAAATTGAAAGTTTTACTAGAAAACACAATTTCATATAATAAGTTCGAAGAATATCACATTGATATCAAAGCTAAGTGTTTTATCTTACAATGAATGAAATTCAAATAATAATGACGATATTTTTGATAAATATGTTTTCCAGAAAGTAATCAAATCCCAACTCTACTCCATAGTAGTTTAGTTCGTACATCAGCCTATACGGGTTTTATCAACTCCCGGTGACATAGAAGGATTGTTGCCACCTGCTAATTTGGATCGTTATTATTGGAATGGTTATTTGAAGCGTTTGTATATATCTTCTGTGCAATCTCCTGCAATGCACGGTTCTGAATTTGCTATCTACCAAGTATTGAAAAAACCGTCCACGGAAACCTTCAACGATATAACAAAAAACATAATTTGATGCATTAATAATAATTTTTTTTTAATACACCAACTTTGAATAAAATTTTAACTGAAATTTAAAAATGCCCAGATTTACCACAAACTTCTCGTTCTTCATTAAATTTTGTGAGAAATAAATTATAAGCCACAGATTATACTAATTTTCATATGTTACCGATGAAATGGAATAACAAAATGGTACTTAGGCTGCCACCATAACATTGTGAATTGAACTCGTCAGAATTTAATTGGGCTCAAGTTAAAGATAAAATTGCAACATAGTACTACTTAAACAAAAAGATGTGAAGAATCTCCTAATGCAAGCATAGGATTGTGAATGATCTAAAACTGATAATCGTTTCTTTCTCTAGTGAAGGTAGTGTGGCAGATTCTCAGTGAATAATTATTTATAACTTTATTTTAATTTATTTAGTGTTAATATATATATATAATAATAGGCAATGTAATTATTAGTCCTGATATACTGTACAATGTTTATTTGTCACAAATGAAAAATAATGTAAATAGCTCAATGATTTTTATACCATATCTAATTTCTAAGTACTGAAATTACTGTTTTCAGAATGAGGAATAACTATAATAGGTTGTCTATTGAAAAATAGGGGTTCCATTCCGTTTCCTGTTCTATTATTGGTTGGCGACAAAGTAAATTCGTTTTTGTTGTATAAAATAAAACTTTTTTTGAACAAACAATATGTTCTCAATTTTGCTCAATGACCTTTTGCAATTTTTCTTTCATCTTCAAAAAACTGAACCAGGTGCAATTGAAGATTATCGTCATTTTTGAAACTTTGACCATTCAAGGAATTCTGTAAACTTAGAAATAAGTGATAAACAAATGGTGCCAGATCAGGGCTCTATGTGGCATCACTTCCCAGCCAAGCTCCAATAGTTTCCCACGAGTTGCCAAAGACGTGTGAGGCGTTGCATTATCATGGTAGTCACTAAACCTTTCCGATTTGACAATTCTGGCCGTTTTTCTTTGATTCCATCATCCAGTTTTATTAATTGTTAACAGTAAGCATTAGAATTTGTTTGGTTCCTTCGAATTTTGGAACCCAGTTTTTGTT
Source organism: Diorhabda carinulata (assembly GCF_026250575.1). Classification (NCBI taxonomy): domain Eukaryota; kingdom Metazoa; phylum Arthropoda; class Insecta; order Coleoptera; family Chrysomelidae; genus Diorhabda; species Diorhabda carinulata. The sequence continues at coordinate 20,378,447 of NC_079472.1, forward strand.
CAACTGATCTTCTTTTCTCATATAGTTGCTCACAGAATCGACGAAAATCTTATCATTGTTTTAAAATTTGTTTCACCAATAATTACAGAACTTTATGTGCACCAAATTTGACAATTGCTATTAACCTTCCTACAAAGGTAGTCGCCGACCTTGAAATTATTATTGATTTCATTTTACAATTCGTTCTATCTTTGTTTTTCCTGTGCTGTGTGCCTATTAGGTTAATTATTATTTAGTTTGTGGTACATCATCACCAGACTGTATAATTTTAGTATTACTAGTATTTTATCTCATCGCTTCCAATCCAATCCAATGGTTTCCAAAAATGGTTCTCCTAGTTTAAAATCAGTGAGTAAATTTCTCACTTTGAAAGTAAAAGTGCTTCCTTGTGTTAGTATTTTTAATTTCTTTGAAATAAATTTCGCTCACAAAGCACCAGTAAAAATTAACAAAGCTTACACAGACCGGAAATCAAATATATTTTCCAAAACTATTTTACTTCAGATGTCAATCCTCAAAGTGCTGTTCTACGGGTTTATCTTTCAGATAACAGGCTTATCTGATAGTTGAAAGTAAGAGATAACTGTCTTACAAATTAACCAACAGATAAAAGTTACTGATATAGACTTATCTCACAAATTAATAATCGTAATTGATAAACTGGGCCTGAGTGATGAAGAGTTTTTGAATTATCATTACAAATATACCATATTTGATAAGCCTAGACGTTTCTTTCAGTCAACATACCAAGAAAAAAAGAAATGACTTTGGCGAAAAAAACAACGGCGAAGATTTATTTTCCGGCGTTTTTTCAAGTGACGTTGAGAAATGGAACTGGGAATGTCACGAACACTATTTTCCAACTTCCGTTATGAACGGCCTACTATTATACCATAAAAGCAAATGTTTTGTAAATAATGTTCGCTAATGTTGATTTTTGAGCGGATAAAAGAGAACTACGGGAATAGGGAGATCAGAACGATATTTTCTCTTCCGTAGCCATTCGATTCGTGTAACTAATTTTGTATCAAGATTTTTATTATTATTGTGTAGTGAATCATACTACTACCATTTAGGTAAACATAATTTTGATAAATGCTTAATATATTGGTAGGTAAGTAGCATTCAGAAGGTAATAGCATGTTTTGTTATAATGATTTCGCATATTTATTGGAGAAATAATAAATAACTAAAATATATTTTGATTTAGCCTTGATTATCAAATTACACGAACATAAATGAGAAGTGCCAACTATGATTTTTCTTGTAATTGAATTATAAAATAATATTTAAAAGAATTACGCCACTAATTGAGGTTTAAATAGCCCTATGAAGGTAATATTTCAATACTTGTATACCGGATCAAGATCTTTACTGAAATAATTGATCATTTACACTTGTATTCAAATCTGATTATTCCATTAATGCCTCGGCTCAAAGTGCCTGGTTGTTTTTGCAAAGGACATCGGCTTTTACGAATATCAAATGAGGCAAAACGGGCTTATCAGATGGTCTATGTACTCGTCCACTATCCTACCATGAACTACGACCTATACCGGAACCAGCTCCAGCTTGTCGTTGCCTGACTCAGCACATGAGGGTTATAATAGTTGAAATAGATTCACCATGAGTAATAGCTGCTTAATACTCCATTAATTTATTTTTTGACAATACGTCGTAGAGTTGTATTGAAGATTTCAATTTCTATCACTAAAATTGTATCGGTAGCTTTTTAGTTGTAAAGCTCTTCTTCTTAAATATCATGTCAAGCTAGCGAAAACTGCTTTTCAATTTTATTTATGTTTTTATTACTATTGTGAAACGAAATTATAACAATAGTAATCTTATGACTACCTGATATTAATTATTATATGACAAATTATTTCATAATCGTTAAGAAATTCACTAGTGATGAATTTCTTTGATTTATGAACGAAACTTCATGATATTTATCAGCCATTTCCATCCACTGCTGGATATAGACCTCCTCTAGTTCAATCCTTTGTCTCAGGTAATGTTTATTCAGTTGCCAAAAACAATTGGCAACAGCATTTTATTTTGAATTCCTTGATCCATCTAATTCTATCTCTCAGATTACTCTGTTTATGATCAGGGTTTCCAGAAACTTGATAAGCTGGATAAGTTTTGTTTTGCTAATAGATCGTTCATAATGTCTTTGATCCAGTTTGGTTTGAAGTTTGCTAGTATCTTTATAGTGTTTGAAAGTATCCCATCTGGTCCTGGTGCTTTGCTATGCTGGATTCCTTCTTTTGGTCAATAGTCGGCTCGTAAGGAGCGAGTGTTTTCAGTTTTTTTCGTCACTATTTTTAGGTATCACTCCAAATGTTATTTTTTATTTCCATACTAGCTTTTTTGCATCTCACTGTGCTTTATGCAGTCGGTCCTTTTTAGAAAAGGTGAAAAAACAGTTATTAATAATAATTATAGAGGCTTATTAGTATTTTAGAAAACCAAATGAGAAATATAATAGAAAACACTAACAATAGACAAGGAACTCGAAACAAATCAAAAAGTATTTATAGATAATCATAAGAGTGGCTTAAAAAATTATGAAAATACACAATTTCTGAAATAAAAACGCTGCAAAGGGAACGTGGAGATAAAAAATTGACAGTTAACTCCAATTGACTGTATCATCCTGTAACATCCAATCATCAGCCGTTGTCAAGTTCTGGAAATGGATATTTTTCAGTAATAATAACCATTGGTCCCTATTTGTGGAAATGATTTTTATAACGTTACGTCTGGTTAGTGGCTTGTCTAATATTCTTATGCGTCTGTATGCTTTGTTCATTTCTTTGGAGTTATGATTGACTATAATTCTAATGATCCCATTTGGAATTGCGTACGTAGTTTCACCACTTTCATCTTTACTGTTCGTAATTCACTTTGTATTTGCCTCATATGGATCGTAGATATTCCTTTTCAAACATATCTACACTCCCGATATTATTATTCAATCCTCCCTAGCTGTATTCGACGATTCATCTCGCAACAACGAAACGTATTTTTAATTAGATATTATTCAATTCTCCTTTAATTTGATATTTTGATGATATGAAACATCATATTCACCAACTGTAATTGAAATTTTGCTTAACGAATAAAACAATGGACTTTCGATGGAAATTATAAATCAATAGTTTGCTTGTAGTGTTTAAATGGGAAACTTTTTAGGCAAACTTGTGTAAATGGAAGCTTTCATTGTCGTTGGAAATAATAATTGGTGATATTACATGAGCTTTTCAAAAGTGATCTATTTTCGCAGTTAATCGTCGACAGCATAAGTTTAATTGGCAATTAATGTAGTTTTTGATCGATTTCCTAAGTTTAACAATTCATTTAATCTGTCAATTGTCCATAGCAGATTTTGAATTCTAATACTAATTTCCAAAAATAACAATGCGACACACATTAATGAAATAATTATAGAATTTAGTATGCATTGACCTAGTTATGATGTTATTGTTGTGTTTCGACAGTTTAGGCTTAGATTCAGGATTATCTATTTTTAAATGTAATCGAAAAAATCTAGCTGGTGAGTTGTACTCAAATTTGCTTCAAGAAAGATGATGGAACTCGATAACATTCAGAAAAACAGTGGCTGATAGATTTCCACGCAGTTGGATTAGATAGAGTCAAGGGAAATCAAGTAGTGAGGTTTTTTTCCCGGTCGCTTCACCGATAGGATTATTAGTGAAAATATTAATATATACAGTTATAATTAAGTAATGCACAAAATTCATAGAACGTACAACGTTCATTTTTGAAAAAATGCGTCTCTGTGGTCTTCATTTCTAATACATATAATACAATAAAATTATTCTAAATCACTAACATGACATTTATCTTCCTCAGAATCACTGTTATTTAAATCAATTACAAGTCTATTTGAAACTGGACATGTTGCATATATTGGTGCTCAATTATTTTTACTTGATTTATGTTATTTCTTAAAATCTCGGAAGAATTTTTGGGTGAACTTCGATTGGATTCCAAACACAAGGTATGAAGGTAATTTACAACAGTGTAACCATTCTTCTTGGCCATTCTATTCTTAAGCAATTATTTTTAATCCTTAAACCTCTATGACTTGCTTCTTTGTACAATGCTCTTCGAAATATAAACCTTATTCAAGAAGAATAGGTAGTTGGAATAATACGAGGCGTTATCTAATACAATTACCTTATTTAGATACAGTACTGGTATCAGTTTTTCTTTGAACCAAGACTCAAAAAGTGTCCCTTTAAAATCCTGTTGCTTTCCAACGCAATGAAATATGTTTACCTCCGGATTACAGTGCTTTCGTTTTAAATTTCCACTTATTATTTTTCCAGGCTTTACGAACAGTATCGGGGCTGTCAAACCATGTTTTATCCAAGTAATAGATTTGTCTTCCTTCATTACCATACTCCGAATAATTTCTTCACTTTATCATGTGACTAATTTCCATTACTGTTTGCCTTTTATCTTATGTTCTATATGTTTTTTTTCCTTCCCAATGTTCGTACAAAACATATGTTAAGGATATGCCTTTTCAGACCTAGAAAAATACCTTTAAAAATTGGCATTATGTTTGATGCAAACATACTGTAGATCCCTTCGCATATTGGAGTTAACCTATCAGGTTTTATTTTTTTGAAATTTCTTGAGACGTTCCTTTTTTGTCTTTTTGTAACACTTTGCTTTGCTATTATAAGGAGTGCAGTCTGAGAAGTATTAGTCGAAAAAATTATCGGTTGAAAACAGTTGAAAACACTTTTTGAATATCTGTTGATAGATGTTGCCGTTTTTTTTTCAACTGTTTGGCCTCCCTCTGTGCTAACGTCTAGTAAGAAGTTCACCGAATCTGAAGATCAACTTTTTGATGGTTAATCTTGAAGCCACGGTTGCCACTTATTTTATTTAAGAATGATTTGACATTGAATATACTGCACACTTGCAAAGCTCATAACTAACTACTAACTGTATACTGGAAACCCTATTAAAAAGTACCCACCTGATGATTATAAATAAATTTTTGCAATTATGTATAATATCTTTATTATTTTTCAGTGTTATTTTATTTAGTATTTAGGAATTCCAAGGGACAATTTTTTATGTAATATTCATGTTTATCTATACTTTTAAATAATTCACTGATTCTACAAATTGAATATTGTAATGCAAACCTGGATAAGGTTTGCAGTGGAGCGTCTCTTTTTTGTAAAGATTAGATAAGATATAATTTATTATAGTGCATAGTCTATATATTTGTTAGTTAAATTAAATTATAGTATTATTTAACAAAATTATAATACTCGTTTCTGTTAATTTACAAAAGACAAGTTTCTCTACGTCACGGAATTCAATTACGTTTACGGGCAACCAACTAGGGTAAACAAATTTTAACGTGTGTAAATTATTCAGAGATGTGATAGTCGCTAATTAAGATTTAATTATACAGCCTTAAAGGAGCAGCAATTTTAGGAGAAAACATTCTTAAACCTTCACTTGAAATCGATATAGAAATGTTGATTTGAATTAAAAATTAAAAGTACTAAACGTGAACTGTATCTTTCACGGATTATTTATATATATTGATATACTGATTTATTTAGTTACACAGTCTTTATTGAGAAACAAATCACCTCTTAATCTGAACTATACTCCCGATTATATTTATTCTAATTATCTCATTATTCTCCTAATCCGTGAAATCCTTTTTGTCCGATCTTTTCCACAAGCTGAAACATACCGCAAATTGATTGAACTTCTAGGGATTTAGATCTGGCATAAAAAGATCGTCATTCGAAAGGTCCATTTGGTTTTGTATGGACCGTTAATTCGTCGTTGAAGAATCCATGATATAATCGCAGATTTGTACATTTTACAATACAGAGCATTGGAAAACCTGATCGAAAAATGCTAAATAATCTATATAAAAAAAACTATCATTTACGCCTTAGAACGAATTTACAACTACAAATATTTGATTTCCAATTTTCACACAGGGTAAACCAGGTAAACGTGTCCTAATCGCGAAAACAAACCTGATGCTTTTGTAAAGGTGTCACAAAATTAACAAAGATTTAAATTTGTCGCAATATACGCAGTAAAGTATTGACAATTCTACAAAAAATACGACAGCTGACAGTTTAGTGTTAGAAAAAATGGAACGTTACATGATAGAACAACGTGTCTCCATTATACAACAATATTCCAAAAATAGTGGAAGATTGGTGGCCGCATTTCGAAAATTTCATTCAAAATATGGTCGGAATAGGTTTTAACTTCGTCAACAAAGAGATATATTTAAAAATTCCAGGAGACCGGATCCGTCGGAGATGCCAAACACACTGGTCGTCCAAAAACAAGTCGTTCAAATATCAATATCAGAGCAGTACGTGATGGTGTCGGTGACAATCTAGGAACCTGCAGCCTAATTACAATGCAAATCGAAGGGAGTATTGAGCATTAAAAAATGAATGCTGATTTTTCCAGCAAAATCATCTTAAGAGATGATGGGTTTGTTAATGGCCAAAATTGCCGCTCTTGTAGTTCTGAGAACCCACATATTATTGTCGAAAAAAAACGTTTGTGTTTGACAGTAGTTGCATAGTCTGTGTTTTTAGTGTGCCTGTTCTGTTCAAACCGATTTTGCGTAATATCGATTCTAATACTATATTGAACAGTTTCGTGGGTAACGAATCTTGCTTTTTTAATCTTGTGTCGGTCTGTAAACATTTTGATTCTTTTTTTTGTCTCTATCTTCGTTGTTGTATGTTCGAGGGTCATTTTAGTAAGACTGACTGTACAAATAATTTCTGTTCACAATATCGTAAGCTTTTTAGAAAACTATGGAGATTGTGTAAATTGGTCTATGACTGATCTTCCAGATCTGTACCCACATTGTTAGTCTCAGAACAAGTTTTATCTTTCTGTCATTTTTCCCTTTTTTGTGTATTGGTATTGGTACTATTATTGCTATTTTCCACGCTTCTGGTATTGTCTCTTGCTCCCATATATTAATTATATTAAATTGTAAACCCTCATCTTTAGTACAGTTTCACTTTTGATTAATTTTGATTCCATTTCGTTTTCTCCCGGAAATTTAGCATCCATCAGCCTCTATATTATTTTTAGTATTTCCTCCTTAGCTGCAATATATTTCCGTTATTATTCCAATATTGGGTTGTAAGCTCCAACATCGTTTTCTGCATTATTCACCATTATTTCTTTCTCTTCTTTATCGATTCATATAAGTATCAAAATTGTGAAGATCAAGATATATTCTGATAAAGACCAAAAAGTAGTTGTGTATGTAAAAGTGTGTAAAATAGTTTTTTCGACGAATGTGAATATTGTCTAATAAGCCGCAGGTGAATGCAACAACCACATGAGTCGGAAAAAGGCCTTTATACACGAATTGCACACAATATTTTTTCCATACTCGAAAATTTTTTCCAAATACAGCAGTTGTAATGGTAATTTTCTTCACAAAATATAATATATACTTGTAAAGAAATAGTATTTCTTTAATTTAATTTTAATTTAATTTAATTTGGTTTACTTTATTTATCTGTGGGTTACGATGTCTATGATCTGTCATGGATGTCACAAGTGTCAATATTGATTGATTATAATAAGATAATAGAGGTTAATTAATGTAGGTCACGAAATATTGCTTATTTAAGAAAGAGAAGAAATAAACGTTAAAAAACGTTTCTTTGTTTTTCAGGCGAGATTTAGTTATGTAATATAATACAGTCTAATAATATCACTTATGCAGTACATTTGTCATAAATATAAAATCTTTATTTTTTGGAGCAACACATGTGTTTATTTCAAATAATTTGAAAATCATCTTATATATTTATTTATATTTTAATCAGGATTATCATAATTAATATCATTTAGCCAGTTCACTGCGGAGACCTTAATAATACGTTTTTTACGCACCACGACTTGAAGTATGTTTCTTTAGGCACTAGTGCGTAAATTAAAGTTTAGCGCACTCTAGTGTGTGTCTAAAGTACGTACTCTACGCATGGTAGTAGATAAAATATATGATTAATTAAAAGAGATGTAGAATTAAAATCAGTTATTTATGCGAATAAAGAAAAATTGTTAGAAAGACTAATTCTGTGCCATAAGAAGAGTAAATATGAATCAGTTAAAAAACAAAAATATATTTTCAACTTTTTATATTAATCTGTACGTATTTGTTTGGAGAAATCATTATCTGATTAGACACACAACATATTTTTTACATCATAGTCATAGATGAACCACATTATTCCCGGTCACAATTGATACTCTGTAAAATCCGGATGTACTTGAACCCAAAACTCGAATAATGTTATTTGCATATCAAATTTGGTTACGAGACGTTTGACGCTCCTTTAACGTGAAGATATTGCACGAAAAGGCTGTAAAAATAAAATTCTCTTTTTCTTGCTACTTCGGTATATAGAATTTTCCATTCCATTTCCATTCACCTGAATTCCTATCCTAATAAATTTGTACAAAGACGTATTCTTCCATTCAGTACGTAATTTTACTTTATCGATGCGGGTAATGAATCTTAATCCAAGATTTGATTCTTTATTTCACTTTTCGTTTATTTAAAATTTTTGTTACGTCTACGATTTATTTGTATATACTAAGTCGATTAGATTATAAAAAACTTCTAGATTTTGACTTCAAATCACTTAATTATTCAAGTTAATTGGACTAATTATTGAACTTGGTTATTCATGATACCTTGTAGAGTGTTCTTTGCATATTAATTATTATGGTGGTCGTTAATAATTAAATTATTTAGGACGTTCCTTAAAAAGCTTCTTTTTGATGAAAAAACACTAGTAAAAAAATTCTGACATTTCTAGCCGTTTTTCTTTGATTGCTTCATCCAGATTCATCAATTGCTGACAATAAAGATCATGTTGGTTCCTTGGAAGCTGCTCAAAAAGCACAACTTCTTTGTAATCTCACCAAACAGTCAGCATGAGCTTTTTTTGTTGTTTCTCAGCTTACGATGTGGTTTGTGCAGGTTCATCGTGTTTACTCCATGATCGGTTTAGAACTATGTTTTTCATCACCAGTCGTGATTCTTTACAAGAAAGCGTCGGAGTCATTTCGTTTAAAGTGCATATCGCGATTGTTGATTCTTTATGTTGGATGAATGAATTTCTTTGTTGTATGCGATACATGTAGCCTCTTCACAACCTCTCGAACAGTTATATGACGATCCTCTTCAATTATAACTTTGATTTGCTCATCATCAACTTCATTAGGCTGAACAGAACGTTGCACATCTTTAAGGAAAAAAATCTTCAGAACGGAATTTTTATAACAATTCTGTTTATCAATCAGTACCATCAACTCCTTATATCTTAGTGAGCCGCAGCAGCTTTCTTTCCTTTAAGGAAATAAAAAAGTAAAATATGCCGAAAATGTTCGTTTCTGCACTCTATTTAAAATCAACCCACAACTAATAGCTTTAAGGCGGGTTCACACGGAGTCGTAAGCTGGGCGAGAATACTCCTCGTTCTGCGCATGTCTCACGACTGCTTGATTTTCACAACCAATAATATACGACCTCCAGTTCACACGAATTAGTGTCTGAAAGGCGTCGCAACTAGAAAGAACCGCCGCTAACATCTAGTTGTTCATGGTACGTTTTTATAGTGTTTAATCATTGCTAAACAGGAAAGTGCCAAAAATTTTGTAAACTTTTAATTAATGAATTACAACGTTTGAAAAAACAAACGTGTGTGGGTCCGTGATTGGATAAAAAACAAAAAACTCTTGGTGCTACTATATATATATATATGTCGAGAATTATCTTTGGAAGATCAAATTGACTACAGAAACTTTTTTGGAATAGATCCAAGTCTACATTTTTATTTGCTCAGTAAAATAAAAATAGCGATTCAAAAAGAAGATATTAGTATGAGATTGGCGATTCCAGCAGAATCGAAACTTAATTAATTATTATTATATATAAATAAAATGTATTAATTTATTTAATTACAAAATTATAACAAATTTTATCATTACACTCATACAAAAATCGAAACAAATACATGTATATACACTTGAAACTTTGTTGGGTGTTTCATGACTAAACCGGTCGTGTTCACTACAACATGCCGAAGTAATCACGACCTATGTATCACCAAGTAGTGATCACGACTAAATCTCCTAATAGCAATATTCTCGCCCAGTTTACGACTCACTGTGAACCCACCTTTAATGAAAATCACGCACTACTTGCTTCTAAAATTTCGTCAATGTGACCAGTATCACGTGACAAACGGCAAAGTAACATAAGTTATTCAAAGAATAAAGCAACGCTCTCTATCAATAAAAAGCGAAAGTACTTAGTTGACAAACTTAGAAAGCCTAACGTGAATCGATTTCACAAGGGATGTACAGTCATATATATACAGAGTATGGAGGGTAGAGATAAGGAGAACCATCTCATATGGGGGCTTAGCTTAAAAACTGTCTGCTTGAAGACGGTAAATTATAATTCAAAATTTGACCAAAATGACGCTCCTGTCGGACAAGATATCATATGAGCTTAGTTATTTTCGATAGAGTGCAGTATTCAGTGTTAGAAAATTTTATATTTCAAATGACTCGAGTCGTTAATTAAATATTGGCATACAAAATCTAAGCTATTCACGTAGTCCAAAATAATTTTGTAAATATAACCTAGAAATCATACTGTGAGATAACGCTGCATGTTAAATAATTATTGTGAATTTGTAAGAAAGAAAGTGTCAATTATCACGTATTTCTTTCTCTGTCCTTATTCTTAAATTTCTAGCGCTTTATTTAAAATTTACACTCATGCGATAGTAGCGCCTCCCTAACGTAAAGAATTTGATGGACACTTTCTGTAGCACAGAGATGGTTCTCCTTACCTCTACCTTCCATAATACAGAGTATATAAAAATGCCAATTTCAATTGTAAGTGGATCAATATCAGAGCAAAGGAATCGATGTTCGTGGAATAACTGTTTTTGTAAGTACAGTAGCAGAATCAATATAATTTTAGTGAAGATAACAAAACAAATATCTCCACTCCAAAACACTAGAATAATAACAGTGTGGTAACAGTGTGAGTTGTAATTTCTGGAATCGTTGGCGATTTTCATACTGAACACACTGTTTACACTATCACTACACCAACACTCACAATTACACTGTGTGAGGCGCGTTTCGATAACCAAGTTAACGTTTACAGTTTACCTTCAGTCTCTGAAGACGATAACATTGTAATTGTGAGTGTTGGTGTAGTGGTGGTGTAAACAGGGCATTCAGAACAGTTACAGTGATAAAATATCCAAAGTTACACAAGTTGTGCACTCGACAAAGTAAAAGTAGGTACTTTGTTTTGACTTACTACTATTTAGGTATGATGTAATGGTAAACATCAATTTGATGGAATTTGCTCGATTATACATACAACTTCCATTAGCTACAATCCCGTTATTGTTTCCATTACCATCAAGTTGTTATTAACAATTAACCTGACTGCTATAAACCTTGTCTCTCTGGTGTATACCTTGTGGGGAATCTTTTCGCATAACTCCAGCTACCGCGCTATTAAACGTCAACAGAAAATTTTTATTTAGTATCTCAAGAATGCCGTGGGTTGTGCATCGGACGTAAATCTATTATATTTTTATAAAACGGTAGAGACCATCTGAAAGTTGACCTGATTATTCAGTGAGCAGCTAACAAGTTTTTTTTTGCAATAAATTCAGTCGAAATGGCAGCGCTGTATTATAAAACTCTTTACGGTTGATTAAGTGACTATTTGGTACCCGAGTCTAACATTTACGGAATGGTTTATGCGAGGACTATTAATTTTTACGATGTATGCGATTTATTTTATTTCTAGTTAATAGATAAATCAAACAATAGTATATAGCCTTTTAGATCTGGCAGAATATGTCACCCATGTTGTACCTAATAAGCGAAGGAAATGCATGAATTTTGCATATTGACGATGTTGTTTGTATTCGAAGGACCGATCCATTCAAATCTGTAATTTGATAGATACAAAGACCCTGGCAGCTCAAATTTTAAACTTTTTGAACACATTTATTTTTTAATAGCGTTCCTTATGATAATTGTGATGCAATTTACATAGGGCAAACTTCTCGATATTTCTTTATATATTAAAATAGAACGGAAATTTATCAATAAAAATCAACAGAATCAAGTAATTACAACAAGCATTTTTTAAAGTCAGTTTTACACTATTAGAACAATTTCGTAGATATCGACACAAATGAGAGTCTTGGAAGGTTTGGAAAGTTCCTATTGATAAATTCTGGCCGTTTTTTTTATCATTTTTTTAGTTTTATCAGTGTGGGTAATCGAATTAATCGTTTCCAGCAGCACATGATAAACGATTCCCTTTCATTCCTATTAAACACTAAACATCAATTTCTTTCTTCAGTCTTTTCAACTAGTATCTCCTTCGCACATTGTCATTATACGTGATCTAACTTCTTATAGCCCGTAATCATGAGTTTCGAAAATGTACACTGGGTACATAGAACTTTTTCACCTTTATTTACGTGGAACCCATGTATCGAGCTAATTTTTGTTGAAATTTTTTAATGGTCGACGTTTAGATCGAGAGATAAAATTGTATAAACTTTCATCGACTGGCCGACAATGTCAAGATTCATCTTTAAAATCAAATTTTTCAAAAAGTTGTGAATACCAATTCTAGCACTGACGTTCACTTTAGTACTTACCACTTCTGAACACACTGTTCACATTACCACTGCACCAATACTCACAATTATATTCTGTCTCTAAAGACAATAACTTGATTATCGAAATACGCGTCAAACAATTTAATTGTATGTGTTGGTGTAGTGGTAGTGTAAACAGTGTGTTCAGTATGAATATCATCAACGGTACCAGAAATTTCCACTTATATAGAAATACTTGCTAATGATACATGTTGAGAAATGAATCTAGAAAGAAACTACCATTTATGAGTGCCGAAGAAAACTTAATAAAATAAGAAAGAATAATAATGCCTTTTTGGTTTGAGTTCAAAAGTATAGCAAATGTTTTACACTGAACGGGAAATATACTACGCCTTATCGTTGACTTTCTTATAGGGTATTGCTGCCTTAGGAAGAACAAAAATTGAGGAAAATAAAATAAAGCTCAAAATCATCTATTTGCCTTGTCTTAATACATTGAATGCATTATGAATGTAGGAGAGATAATTGGGGATCTGGAGATGAACAGTGAGTTTTAAATGTGTTTAGGCAGAACAGCTCTGGTAGGGCGACCCAATAGTCCTTGGTGTCGTAGAACAAAATTACCACATGTGAAATTATAAAAATGTTCCATCTCAATTGGTCTTTTGAATCAAATAGAAGCTGGAAAAGAGCAAAACTAGTGTTAAAGCATTGCTAGAGCTGAAAAATGCTTGATATTCCAATTCCAATGATCATGGAACCAAACATGTTTCAATCTATATTCAGTTAATATAAGTTATATACTTATACATCATGATTTGTATCTACACGCTAGAATAAGCAATACAATTTTAATACTAATCATAATTCCTTTGGAAAAATCCTAATGACTGCGCCATCTATATTTCACGTCTTTTTACATACATTATTTTGTATTCTAGACTTAAAAATTTATCATTTTATTTACTAGTTTCAAAGTAGCCGTTAGCAATTGCTACATATATTTGAAAACTTAAAATTTTAAAACATTAGGGATTGAATGATTGTTTGTTTTTTGGGTCCATTTTTTCTAATAATATATAAGAGCTTGATAATAACAATATATTTCCAAATGTTCACTTTATTTCACCACTGACAGTTTCTCAAATGAAATGTAATCTATCAATATTTTCATTACAGCAGTTTGTACTAAGAGAACATAAATATCCTTTTTTTGTTATTTGTTCGACGGATACTAAACTGTTTGTCCTGCCGCCGACGCATTTAAATCAATGACCTAATTTTTGGTAGATATTGGAGTTGTGTTTTGGCAGTGCGGTTCCGATTTGAAAGGAGGGATAGCGGAGATGTGTTTTTACCCAATATTGAATTTGAAATTTAGTAATTTCCATTCAATCATGTCGAACTATGATTATTTCATTTAAACGGGAAATATTTTCCACAATCAGTCACTTTTCGGTAAAAATACAAATAAATTGAAAGAATTTTTTGACGACAAAATAGTCGATTGATATGGAAAATTTAGTCAGTATCCATTTTATTGGACTTGACAGCTCATACAATCGAATATACATTAAAAAATATATATTGAAAAAGTGAACACGTCTATGACACTTGGACATCAATTGAATTTACTGATGAGCCGTCGTCGATAGTGCAACTAAAATTGAACCGTCAATCAATTTAGTTAAAGCGTTATGAACTGGTCCCGATATTGGTTGAGCTTTTGAGATAAAAACAATCGATATACAAGTAGCTCTTTTGTCGTATACATTTAACATAATTCTCTTAAATGAAACACATTTTTCTATTACATTAATTAGTATTAACATTTCTTCTCTTCGATAGTTGTGAGGTTAGTTGTAAATTTGTGAAAAATAAAATAGGTTATATTTTGAATCGGTAAGAGGAAATTATATTTATCCTTATATTCTGTGTGTAGGGGGAGCGGTTAGCATCAGCTTCATATTCTTATTGTACTTGTTGTATCCTGAGGGCCATTCAGGCGTTGAATTCCTATTCAATCTGTTTTCTCCATGCCTCCCATTCTCTCCAAAATTTTTCCTTTACTTCATCTCATTTTATCTAGTTTTATCACTCAATGGTTTGTTGCTCGCTCATTATATGCCGTTTCTTTTTTATTTTATTGTTCATTTTTTCCTTTTATTCCCTTTTATGTCCCTCTTTGTTTTTCTCACTAATTTTCACAAATTTTTCATTTAAATATCATTAATTTTATGTTTTTTATCATTTATCTTTATTACATCTGTTATTGTAGAGACTGTTGTTACAATTTTATTGTTTCCTAAGATCGTTTTATTCATAGAACAATAAAATCTTGATCATTTATTGGTTATATTTGTTAATTTCGCTTCAAATTTGTTCTGTTATGATTCCTAGGAATTCATATGCACTCCTAGATTGTTATCTCAATCTTGCTTCTAAAATTCTGTTATATACTAAATTATCGCAAATTGCTTGTTTTCTTGTTGTCGGGGTAGCATGATATTTTTTACCAGTCTGCTTCGAAATCTTTATTTTCAAAGATTCTTAGCATATTTTCAAAATCTATAATACTTACATTTTTCACGCATCCACTTTTTCATTTATAATGTAATTTTATTCTCTCCGCTTGTTTTCACATTATTAATCCATTTATTCGATTGTTTATATCATTTTTTATTATTTCTTTTTTCTCATTCTGTTTTATATTTTAGTGTAGTACTATCATACTTTCATAATTCTTCTATCTATGCCTGTTTGTATTTGTCTTTTATTCCTTTCGTTACCTTTAATCTTTTTATTCTTGTTCAAAATCTTCTATTGTCTTTTTTTTTTGGTTGCAATCAATTTATTTATGTAGACTTTCTTTTACATCATCCTTTCTCGTCTAATATTATTCTTTATCTTCTTATGTTTTAGCGTTAATATTCAATATTTACGAGGATGATCCCAGAAGTACCTGGCATGTTGTAGAGATAGCGGGAGTTGCTTGTATTAGAAAGTACACAATCTATACAGCATATGTTTCAAGTTTGAAGATGCCACGTTGTTTAGTATTTGTTTGGCAGCAAACATTTCGATAAATTTGTAAAAATATAAAAAATTGGTCATCCTTATGTGATTCAATACTAGTTTAAACCTGCGAAGATCAGCATCGCAGTGGTCGACCAAATGAGATGATGACTCCAGAAATGTTGAAAAAAATCCACAAAGCGGTACAGGATGATCGTCGATTGGAATAAAAACGGCGTCTTGAATGTTTCCAGCGAGTGTTTGTCAATGTTTCACAGAAATAAAGCCGAATTTTTGCCCAGTTTCATAGCCATGGATGAGAAGTGGGTCCATCACTTTACACCCGAAACAAAAGAAAAATCAAAATAATGGACTAAAAAGGGAGAACAGGGATGCGCGTGGGATAATTTTCATTGACTAACTTAAAGAAAAAACTATCATCAGCGAGTATTATGCGAACTTTTGAAAGAAGAAAGTGTTGTTTCATCAAGACAATGCACCAGCTCACACATCCGTTATTGCAATGACCAAAATTAATGAATTAAAGTTTGAATTGCTACTTCATGCACTCTTATCACCAGATTTAGCCTCCTTGGATTGTTTTCTGTTTTCAGATTTGAAAAAATGGCTTGGTGGTCAAAATTTTTCAACAATGAAGAGGTGATAACGGCAGTTAATGACTATTTTGAAGAGCTTAACGATTCTTATTATAAAAAAGGTATTGAACTTGTGTTTTCTCTGTTGGGCCAGATACTAATGGGACCATTCTTTATCAGTTGTCCTACTATATTGATCCAAGAATCTGCTATTTCGATATACTTTTTATATGTTATTCTAACTTCAATTGTTTTATATGACCCTTTTCATTTGAGAGTGACAAATTTATTTTTTTCCTCTAGTTTCTTCGTCTCTTACTTTATAGCTTGTTATATTATTGCATTGGTTCGTTTCTTCATTCTTTATTATTTTGAAGTTATAATCTCCAACTACCTATCTTGTACTTTCTCTCATGTATTGCCGATATAGTCAATCATACTCTTTGCGTTCTGTTTCTCCATCTCAAATGTATATATTTTTCTATTGATTATGCTTTTGTATTAACTGTTATTGGTTTCCTTCTATATGATTTTATCATTGTTATTCCTATTAATCGTATTTTCTGCGTGTTTTCTTAAGCATCCAGTTCTAGTATCGTGTTACTCTAACATTCCATCACCTCATATGATGATGTGTTCAGTAAAATCAACATTTGGAATCACGAGTATTCTGAATATCTAACACAAACTTTGAAAATAAACAGTTACGCTGAAATACAAAGTGTAGGTCCTCATGACAAAAGTGGTAACTAAAAAATGATACAACCGATATTTTAAAAGATTAAAGAAAATATTCAAAATAAAAAGTCGATCCGAAGTATTTAGTTTAAGGGTAGTACATGTAGTTAAATAATAAAAAAAATAACTTTCCCTATTCTGTCTAGAAATAGGACTTGAAACCGAATGAAAATTTTAAGGATGATGGTTTAATGTCATTGCTTGTGTAAATCTATAGTTTCTACTAGTTTTTCTTTTTAAAATAGCTTCTATATTATGAAAACAATCGAATTAATAAAACTTACATAAAATACTATCAGAAAAATTATGATTACTGTTGTAATTCCTTCATTCACTTTATATATCAATTTCTCGAAGTCCTCAATTTAGAATTCCATGCTGAACTAACCTAACCTAACATTTAATAATCAACAAACAAATTTTCCAACTTTTTTCCCGCGAAACGCTCAAACGAAGCGACGGTTTCTATCGGCGACAACTAGACGCGACATGGCAGTGAAAATTCGAACACTCGACCGGGAATATGCCATACGTTTCCCGGAAAACTACGATTCTCGACTGCGGACCAAGATCTGAGGTCATAGAAGGCTTTACCAGCATTCTCTGCAAGCGAACAGCTGCAAATCAATAGACGATAACGCGCAGAAGCTAAACTTTGTACCCTTGCGCTTTTTTCTTAGTTTTAGGATCGGATACTTACTATTGAGAATTTAAATTGATGCAAATTTGATTGGAGGTAGAAGTGCATAGAAAGAATTTCTCAAAGTGAGAAAACACCTGAACGATGATTTGAAACACTGTTAAATTCTTCATGAAGTGTCTTTACGATGCTATATCAATAAATAAATTATAATTAGAATATTAACGATTTTGAATTTTTATCTTTCAGCAACAAATTGTTTCAATGTAAATAACGATATCAAGTGAATTAGAATACGAATGATTCAGAGATCATAGAGTGTCCAGCACATCCTGTCCCATCAGAGCTCGAAATTTATTGAGAAAATTCGTTTTCAATTTCTAGTACATAATTTATATCATTATCAATTCCTAAAAAAGCGGGTTGTGGAATAGGAGTCACCAAATAAATAATACAGGCTTGATAGAATATATTTGCCATCCAAGTTGTCTTTTGTTTTAGTTGTACTGAGAAAACTAAGTTTCAATTAATTGTAAACTAAATGGAGTACATAAAAACTCTTCTTATAAAAATCTAAAATGATGATGATCAAATATTTTTTCAGTAATACTAGAGTGTTCTTAAAGAGAACAAATTCGGAGTTCAATTGATCTAGAATAACAAACAACTATAAGATATGGAGTTCTACGGATCAACATATCCGGAATAGCGCGAAATATAAATACAAGGGATGTAATAGAAGTGGTTATATGGGAACTTAAGTCGGGGTATTGAAATTTGAGTTGTCGCAGTCAGAATCGGAGTTAGATGAAAGATCTGTACTCTGTCCATTCGTTTATTATCTTTTTGACAGCTATCTCAGAATATAACTTTTGATTTGAACTTATCAAAATGTATATAAACAAATGGACAAAGTACAATCGAGGACAATGGAGGTTTAGTAACTTCACATTCTATATTCGTATTGTAGTATTATAGATTTAAAACGATAAAATTCATCATGAAATTTTCGGGAAACAGTAATACGATCTATTTGAAAATGATGTTAAGCAATCATTTTCCTTGCCCGTACATTTAAGAGCTGGTTTAATAAGATTAAACGTACAAACATATTTTAACCTTTTTAATTTCAGTACTGAGAAATAAATGGAAAATTAAATCTTTTACAAGTTTTAAATTAAATAACCAGAAGTGATTCCAAGAACGAATTTTATTTAACAAACAAAACAGCGAATTTTCTCATTTGTGATTTCCCATTCCGCTAACATTTCTTTACTTTTTTTTGGGGATTGGGCCTCCTGTATGTCTTCCGTTGAATGTGTGTCATTTCAAAATAACTTTAAATCAATTTCTATTGATTTAGGATTAGACCTGCTCCATTTTTAATAATAGTAATTTGTTTTTTGGCTGCTTGGAGAGGCGTTAAAGTTGAAGGCTGTACTGCACTTTTCTTTTCAGCTCAAAGTTTATTTAACTCTCCGTATTCAGAAGAATATACACACTTTGAATGACTTTCGCGAATATTTAAACTTTACTTCATTGAAAAAATTCCAAATAACGCTTGTTTTTGGTTTCATTATTAGAACTCTAATAAAATGTCACACACATCAAATAAAAACACACTCATCAGAAACTCAAACATAAAAAAACAAATAAACCTTCCTCAAATACGAAATGTCAAGTGAAATGTAATAAACAGAAAGCGCGCAGCGCGATTCTTCTTCTGACTGGTAAGAACTGATACGCGCAGTCTAAAAGCCGGAGCATACTTATCATGCATCCTTTCGATCCGACTACGGTCATATAATCAGACGAGTGTCTAAGAGAGAAATGATACTAGAGTTTGAACGGGGTAATTCACACCACTCCTACACGAGTCCAGTCATGCATCCAGTCGTGCCATCTATTCGTTCAACGGCTGCAGAACGCGAGTCAATAGTAATTTGTAATAATATCAATTCTCCATAAAATTTATTCAAAAATCCGTGCATTTTAAAGCATTTCTTATTTTTGTCTCACGCAAAATAATGATTTCCCCTTGTCTCTCGAGAACAAAGCTATCTCTCCGGTTTTATCATTTTCCTCTTCGAGACAAAGTGCTACATGGCTAAATCGCAGTTGCTACATTTTGCAACTTTCGCGATTTTAATCGAGCCGGAGCGATAAATCGGAAAGTACTTGGCAGCATGTAGGACATGTGTGCTCACCCTTTCCGATCTAGCACTGATCTGTCGAAAGTTCCGACTTTTTGTAATCGGAGTCGAACCTCCGTAACATCCCTAATAAATACTATCAATGTTATCATTAACTGAAAATAGAAGAAGGCAGTAATGAATGACTTATTAAACGAAAAAGCTTCAATGTGAACACGTTTTATCACACGGTACACATTAGGACGATATGCAAGTTTTATTCACTAACTCTAAGCTGGTATTTGTTGATACCATCTTCGGATGTTATTAACACAACCGAGCTTAGTATGTTGCATAACGACTACAGTGAAACACAAAACACTTTCTGTCCTCTAGTCGTCATTTTTGGTAACAGGTGACAGTGCGCTTAAAAGCTTATTGTTGATGAACATAATTGTTTAATTTTTGTATACATTTGTTGTAATTTTTGTATTCTATCTCAGCTTCAATACATTTCAACTAATTACCCTTGCAGTAAATTCTATCACCAAAATTATCGATTTGATGAGTCCAATTGATTTATAGCACCTCCTGTTACCAGCATATTCATTTCGAAATATATCCATTCCAACTTCTAATCAATAAACAACGTATTTATAATTTGAATCCACAATTCCACAAATGAAAACGTAGGACCTAATGGCGTCAGTATTTTATTACAAATCCTCTTAAGACTTTTTCAGTATCCTACGCCCATTAACACTAATAACATTAACAAAAAAGGCCGAATCGCAACTAAAAGCAATAAAATTGAATGTCCGAATGCAAGGGACTGATTTAGTTCTTCCGAAAAATAAAACTGGCGAAATCTATTGATTGAATTTCACTAAATAAACTAGAATGGTAGAAGTCTGCAGTTGACTATACAATATTCAATTTTTTGCAATTTAGTTATTGTTTTACCAAGAATTTCGATAAATTTTCGAATAAGTAGTAGATAGAATGTTAATTCGGGTTCGATTATT
The DNA here is from genome assembly GCF_026250575.1 of Diorhabda carinulata. Classification (NCBI taxonomy): domain Eukaryota; kingdom Metazoa; phylum Arthropoda; class Insecta; order Coleoptera; family Chrysomelidae; genus Diorhabda; species Diorhabda carinulata. The sequence goes on from NC_079472.1 coordinate 20,399,342, forward strand.
TGTATTCACACCAATTCTTTGAGGTTCAATTCACAGTGACATGATAGAAAGTTTGAAGCGTGTATTTTTTTCTTTTAATTTCATTATTGATGACTTTAAGACGAATAATAGGATCTGGTTTCAGCCAAAATGTAAATTTGTTTCTCATTTAATTGACTAGGTCAGCATTTGTCAACATTAATAAGATCGTATACAATCGAGTTAACAGAGAAGCTCGTCAAATGTTTAATCCTGTCGATACTACTGTATAGGGTGATACATGGACAGTCTCAAAGGAATTTACTGGTTGGTTTAGTCGGCACAGTATATAATTAGGTTCTCCTAGAAAGTATGGGAACGGTAAAACGAGTTAAAACCCAGAAACTTGAACATTTTAGCCACGTAATAAGAAAATATAATAGACTGGACCTAGTGCGATCATGAGAATCCACAAGTAGAGGCCGGTGGAGAAGGCTGTTCTTTAGTGAAAATTAAGATAAATAAGTTTTGTATGAATAATAGATTTTGAGTTTATTACATAGAAAACAGGCCATGTATGAACTATGATATACTGATAGAAAAAAAATTCAATCATATCTTAATAATTAAACAAAGAATTAAATTACGATTAAGAAATAAGGAATGAAGTGCTGTTGCTTCAAATATTATGGAAAGTTGATGTTTTTGCAAGACCACAACCAGAATCACTCATCAATAATTTTGGGTAAAAAATTATTAGAACTAATCACGTTGAAAGAGGATGAGGAAGTTTTCTGGTCGACGATTATCCTTGGCTGCTGTACCTTTAAACAATTTGTGAGTTTCTCAATCTCGGTAACCTATCGTATTATTCTGGAGTTGAAGAAGTGAATTGGACGATAATTTTGGTTTCATCAAACTTGTTTGTTTGTTCGGTTTTATAAATTGAGGCGTTGAAATCATTCGATAATTGGGATTAGTTGCTTAGAGTAGAAGTAGAAAAATAAACAAAAAACCATTATAGCCGTATTCTATATAGTGAGTTCAAAGTGAAAGCTGGAGTTTCGAAATATTCCAAACTTTCAACCCGGTTTGGGCAAAACTCAATGTATTGGAAATAACTACAAACACGTCAAAACAATAGAATGCCAAAATAAGTTTGGGAGCGATTTAATTGAATATTTTTCCGAAAAAATGCCTTCGTCTTTGTAACTACTCTTGAAAAAATTTCCTGTGAGCACTATTGAATTAAATAAAGAAAAGCATAATCACAAGCATTAGATGGAATACGATTCGGAAGGTAATTTTTTCAGAACATCATACAAATATCCATCTATAAATCTGATTTATCTATAAAAATATTCTTGATAATTAACTTTAGTAATCATTGCAAATTTTCTTTTAGTTTTTCTACGAATTTGAAAGTCTTAGTGATAATTATTTTACGAATTAAAAGGATCAGCCGATATCTAAGAAAGAAAATCGAGTAGTCTTCGATGGGTTGGTTAAATATTTGGCAAATCCTGATGCTCTTTAGAAAATCATTTACTTACAAAAATACGCTCCACACATTTTCATTGTTCTTCGTATTTCATTTTGCTTTTCATATTTAACAGTCCCAAATTTTGTTCACTAAATTGGAACTTCGAGAACCGTTGGTGATATTTAGAATGAACACTAAAATTGAACCAATATTCACAATTACACTGAAGATCTGAAGACGTTAACTCCATTGTTGAAAAGCGCATCTGTAGTGGTAGTAAACAGTGTGTTCAGATGAAGTTATGTCAAATTTTTAGCAATATATCGATACAGAGTACAACGTCGCAACTAGTTATATGATCCCGATTTTAACAAAATCACCACAAATAAAATTCAATTCGAGTATTGAATTATTTCATTACAATCTAGTTTATTCGAGTTTGAATCAATCAGGTATCATTCAGATACTTCAATATTTCAGCATCATACATCAAATAACTTTACAAACAAATTTGGTCCCAAAAATTGATAGATCGTCCATTAATTCCAATAAAAAGCACTTCAAAAATAGCCGGAATGATAAATAAAGGGATTATTTACTGATACAATAGATCGGGAGTGTTGATGAAAAAGAACGTAATACCTAATGTGCCAAGTTTTTTATTATACACGTTTTCTTTATCCAGACAATATTTAATATTTTTGGCAGTTGCCTTTCTGATACATTATTTTGAAATATTTCTACACTTTTATTTAATTTCACCCTACTAACTATCAGTTATACCGATTATAAATGTGATAGAAAAGTTCGTAGGAAAATTATCAATATTTTTTGACGTAGTACAAGCATTTGAATAAGTTGGGAATTAAAACATAAAATTAAGATACATTCTTAAAAAATTTCAAAAAATTTAACAAGAGAAAACCTACTCTGATCTTGAGAAAATTATTTCAGAGAGCCATAAGGCGCTGTGTTGGAACCTAACCTATACCTCTTGTACACTTATATTGGAAAGATTGAGGAAAAACAATTTCTAAATGAATATAAAAATTTTTTGGCTATTTGGATGACACTCCACACTGTACACAACAAGCTTATGCTTTATTAATATACAATCGAACCCATATGTTCGTATGATAGTCAACTATAGGATGTGGTAGACAAATTAGTCTACAAATCATTCAAAACAAATATTGTTACGAACAAGTCAGCAAGAGGGTTTCCTAGGCGGCCCTGGCTATTATGGAATTTTAAAAAGTCGGCGAATTCGCGTGGTGCCTTTCTTGCTGTGTTTTTCACATTTTGTATAAATGGCGGAACTCGTTTGATGTTCATTTGTATATAATATTTGATAGCAGGCAGTTTATTTACACTATTTCTTCTAAATAATTTATAAGAAAGTCTATTCAATTCTTTTGTTTCTTTTTGTTAGAGAAGTTTCTAGAATGTTATTTAGGTATATAAATGAATGGTGTAAGTTAGTTAGTTTTTAAATGAATAGTTGTAGTGAAAAGAATTAATTATTAGAAGTAATCGCAGAAATTATCTGAGTAAATTATTATAAGTGTGTAAATGAATCAAGATCATAAGAGATAGTCTTTATTAATTCACCCCACGAATAAAAATAGTGTAAATAAATACGAAAAACGTTACAGTCTTGACTCATATATAGCCAAAAGTGCCGTGAGTCATGAGCTATGATACCAAGTCTAAGGTAATACAACGTTTTAATATTGAATGAGTAGCAAGACCCAAGAGGATTAAACTTTTTGAGTTAGTGAAAAGGGATTGTCAAAAACAGAGTAATGCGTATGTTAAGCTCGACGTTAATTAATGTACAAAAAGTTTTAGTAACCTAAGGATTCTGTTGAGTAAGACATCAGTTAGTTACATGAAGTTAGTTGTAAGTTGCTGATTGATCAGATGATTATGTTAACAAAATGGTAATTGCTACTAATAAAAAAATAGTTTTTGTTTTAAATTAATTTCTTATGATTTTTTCACTATATTTCTTCTGCATTAGAAAATAAGAAATCATGAAATTCAACTGAAAATATGTAGGACAAATATACAGATTTACATAAATAAGAATGATGAACATAAATATTTTTCCAATAACAAATATTCTTTCAACTATTGATTGATGTACCTCTAAAACTCTTTATTCACTAGATGTCACCACCTTTAACTAAAAATATTTCGATACAATGGAGATATTGTTCATCATAATTATCAAACGTTGTTTGTTTGACAAACTGTCGTTGATAAAACTATTCCAACTTTACGCTTTGTCACATGTGGGATCTCTTTGAAGCTGTTTCAGAACTATTTGAATATAGACACAAACATCCAAGCATAAGTTGCTTTGACTCAAATTACGAAAATTTCGGTATTTGTATCCATTCTTGTTTGTTTAGGCATGCCACGTTAATAAATTGTTTGTTCCATCCATTTATCATCCAAGAATATCTTTAAATGTTTTATACACATATGAGTATCGCACAAAAGGCAGAATGGATAAAATTTAGACTGTAAATATGAAGTATTTTTTCAATTGTCATTTGTACTGGGGTTTTAACATGAGCGCAAATCTAGTACAAAATGTTTTTTCTCACTTTGATGGTTAATTATCAGATGTATGCATTATTAAAAGTTTCCAAAAGTGTGTTAATTAATCATTCTAATGATTTAGACATGAAATATTACGAGAGCATTTCTTCTTTGAGATAAACTAAATATATTTAGTGATAGTCAGATTTATTCAGTGGGTAGGTAGAATTAAAACTCATCATATTCACAAAATTGACGATAAATAGCGAGATTTCAGTCATGGAAAATCATCTACAATGCTTCATGTGATTGAACGTCATTCCAGATCGAGCGAAGTTTTGGTAAAAAATAAATATCTCGTTTTCATCCCCATCTGGCCCGTTATGGTTCGTCACTAAGTTTCTCACATCACCAAGTTTTAGGGGCTGTAGCTACGTCATCCAGCCTGCTGCAAAAAAGATTCCTTTTACTTGTCACCACTAAGTTTCTGCCTCCAAACTCATCTCTGTAAGATACCTTCCATTGCCATTGCACTGATGGTTCTTCCTTATCTTTTTTGATAAGAAATCTTTAAGCATTAGCAAATTTGGTATGCTTTAGCATGGTGGTATTCAAAAATTTCGTAACATCTCAAAATATACAGAGTACATGTCGTATTTTTATCAGTCTTTTTGTAGACCTTATGATAAGACTCAATTTCCAACAAAAATTTGTCTCTTTTCATCCACTGGATTCAAATTGTATATTTCAGTCAGGAATTTAGTGACACATAATTTTATTTAAATCCTTATTCTCCGCTACTGGATTCGTAATGAAAACAAAGTCATCAACGTTATCAGATTTCCAAACCCACCCATGGAAGGGACGACGCAACCCTGAGCTTTAGATGATTTATTGTTGATGCATACTAATGCAAAAAGACGTTAATTTGTCATTTTTAGCATTTATGAGTATGAGTCATTAATTACACCAGTCTCGAAAATGCAAGCAAATAAATTATTCATTACTAGCATGCGAACATAATAAAAATATAATAGAGATAAAATAGTGGGTATCGACTCGTTAAAAATATTATTTAGGTCAATTCTCCAGTCACTTATATTTACCATAAAAGGGAATAGGTAAAGGAACCCTGATGGCATACACAAACTACAGATTCTAGATATGACCAGCTAAATACAATAATCCTCTCAGTAAATCACAAGTTTCATATATACGATAATGCAATTTTTGATACACATTTTTCTGTCTCAATACTCCTTTTCACTTAAGAGCTGATTATACGTGCTCCTTTTGTTTTATACCTATTCGAAATAGGTTATTTGTATACTGAATTTGTTCGCTCTTAACTTCTAAAACTAGATTTAACAAGTCATTTTAGTAAACATATTTCAAATAAACCGCCATCTACTAACTTGGTCTGCAGTTATAAATTGTTTACCTATTGATTCTGATATAATATGCACAAGCAATGAACTTAATGTGTGACTTCTTTGTCTAAATTTTCACAGTGAATTGTATTTTCCAGAAATAATGTACTTTAATTCGCAATCAATTACCGATTTTGACAAAAGCCCATTTCACTTTTTTTCAATTTTTATTTGATCACTGAATGAACTTTATCGCATCTATTCATATTAGATTGAATCTACTATTCACTTATTCCACATAGAACACAATATGATAGAAGTTTAGTCCTGCGCTATTGTCGTATTTTCTGGTCCCAAGGCTATTTTTATATTATCAATATATATATTTATTATTGTTTCTGGACTATTGAAGAATCAAAGTAGAAAAAATTTGTCATATATTATATATAACTTTTAATGCTCTTGGGCATTATAACAAAAATTATACTAATTTTTATCTAGGTGATAATCTTCATTGCGTAAGATTGAAGATCCTGATGAGATAAGATTCAAAAATAAAATCATTAAGTTAATCACTAATCTTCTGGGGGATCTCTGTTAATTATTAAACATCATGGTATCTTCTTTGGTGGTCTCGTAAGTGTTTCAATAAATAAGCCACATATGGGCTTGCGAGAAACCCTTCGGAATCTAGGTCCAGATATATTGTCTTTCTCAATTATCTTCATTTGTCGAAAACCATTCACAATTCGCTTCTCTTCATCAAGATTCATCAAGTCACATCTTCGTTGCTGCAACAATCGCCCAAAATATCATCGATAGTAAACGTTTTCAATGAATTTGTATACACGGAAAAAATTGATCATCCTTACGTGATACAATACTTTCATTTGAAAGGCGTTAGCCCAACCAATATAAAAGCTGAACTAGAAACTATTCTGGGTGAGATTCTCCTTCGTTATCAACAGTGGAATATTGGGTGGCAAATAACAACAATGAAGTGAAAATGGAGAACCGGGCACAAAGAAGGCAAAGACTGTTCCTTCTGCAGGTGATGTCGACAATTAATGGCTGTTTTGAGAAGCTTAACGAAAATATTTTTCCTATTTTTTTTTTGTTGGGTCAGATACTTCTGAGACCATCTTAGTAAAAGTCTTAGTAAACAAAGCATTCTTCAAACTTCAAATAGCAGCTTTGAGGAATTGTTGTTTACTATGAATGTAACCTCAGATTTCCAACCGATTGACCAAGAAGACCAAGCTGTAAGCGGAAAATCATAGCTACGTATCCTTCTTCAAAGCTATAAAGCAATAAATATAGGCTGTTCATACGGCTACAGAAGCTTGAGATTGCGTCAAGGAGATCTCACTAAAAGAAGATTGGAATAAGGTTTTTCCCAACTGATAGTACTCTTATATATGAAGAATTCCTGCACCAGGAGTTGGATTGGTTAGATGTATATAAAATTACTTCTAGTGTATGTAGTTTGTGTTTGGTACGAATTTTATGAGAATCTGAATATGGAAGAAATAATTGAAGAATCAATTTATATTTTTTATTTCAACAAAATTGGAAAATGACAATGCTCTAGATATGACTGAAATCACTTAAGTATTTTTTTATTTCGAATCCAACAGATCTCGAAACAGTTTCGATAAATTGGTAATTAACGTTACATTTGTATTTCTGTCCATCCAACACACAACTGTCAGAAACTGAAGATAATAACCTCAATTCTATTAAACTTGAAATTTGCACCAATAAATTATTGTTAAAACCCATTTTATTATCTTTTTCTTCCAATATGGAATAAAAAATGGCTAACAGTCTGTCGAACACAAATGGTTTCGGTCCTAGTTGAGTATTCAATCTTTCACTAACTTTACTTTTAGCTCTAATGTCTTTCAACTTCTTTTTTTGTTTACCGTGGTGTTTCATAAAAAGCTTCTTATCGTCTTTTGCGGGATTATAACTAGCCAAGTAAGCCGCAATGAGCAAATATTTAGCATAAAACGGGAGTTCTAAAGTTAGCATCGGTTTTTCTTTAACGGAATTTGCGGGCTTCAAAGTATCTACTCTCAAATACAGTGCTTCTAAGGATTGTTTTAATATAGGAGCGATGTTACGCCACAACGCCATCGAATCTTGAAGCGAATGTTGATTATAAATCACTGGTTCGCAGTATTTGATGAAATTTATCCTCGACATATATCGAAGTTCTGAAACATCTCTACAAACTCGATAGAAAACCGATAAAAATAAGTTTAAGTAATTTTTATAAAAGTTTATATCAAACTCTAATGGCTTGTTGAAATGTTTGAAAACTATCTTTTTAACTTGTTCTACGTCCAAAGATAATATTTCAAGTAATTCGTTTTTATTATATTGGGGAAAATATAATTTTATCGGTTCCACAGCTCCGGCTTTCGTGTAAAACTTTTCGAAAATAATTTTCGAAATAAATATAACCGGTAATGAAATTCCAGTAAGTTCTTTTAATCTCAGAAAGCACGGTAGTAAATTAAATTCCATATTTCTCAGTTCCTCGGCATTATCCAATACCAGGACAAACCCATCCAAATTCTTCATTTTATTACATTTCTGTACATTGTTGAGAAAGTCCACAAATTTGTCGCATTTCGCGTAGGGAACGGGATTTTTAGGATCCAATAGGTGTCCGGAAATGCTATTCAAAATCGTTTCAAACAAAATCTTTGATGAATAACATTCGATCAGATTCACTAAAGCATGATTGATTTGCAGTTCTTCGAGTATTCTAGTGACCACAATTGATTTGCCGCTACTTGTTCCTCCATAAACGTAAACGCTTTCAATTTGAGGCTCATCTTTATATGCAAACAGATTATAGAGCTGGTCGATTTGAATATCTCTACATGGCAGCGACTGTCTCAAACTGGATAAAACCGACGCCATTATGAATAGAAACGTGGTTTGCTGAAACAAAAGGAATTTCGTTAATTCACATTTGGACTGGATCAATATTAGACGCAAATTTTGATCCCATATAAACTCTCCAATTTCAGTTACATTAAAAAAAGTGTACAGAGTGAGCTCTAAGTATAAAACACTCATTTTGGTTCATAACGATTTTATAATATCTCATTATTTTTATCAACTATGGAATTTATCTATTGCTCTTGTCAACAGGCATCTGTGGTTTGATTTTTGACAAAATTTAATTAAGACTAGCTATGTCATTTAGTTTTGCTCCTATCTAGGAAATATGTTAATCAGTTTGCGTTTCACTGACGTGAATAACATCTTGTCGCGTGGTTTTATGGAAAAATGGGAAGAATTTGGTTTGCGTAAAAAACCATCACTCAAACCAAGACTTCTATGGAAACTGTTGACCAACATATTCAGCGCTACAAAGATGGCTTACTGAATTTTGTGGTAGGCGTACAAATACAGAGCGTGCATAGTTGATGTCTCTACACACGAATGAGAAAGCTTTCCTTAATATGGGTGCCGTATTTGCTCGCAATTCACTATAAACATGTTTTAATTGTACTGTTCCGTAACAGTGGATTTACCACAATACACCCAATACCAAACAGCAGTAAAAACAGTGGATTTCTTGTGGTAAATCGGCATTAAGGAAGCCAAGGTTGATTTATCAGCAAATGAAGTCATGGCCGACTGTTTTCATATAGTCGAGGGTCGAGTGAAAGAACAACCCGAAACATGTGTGCAAATATGTGCAGTTTCCATGGCAAAAATTAATTGATCAAAATAGTAATTGCGATTGACGACGGTTCTTGCAATTTTTGGTAATATATGAAAAAGTGATTAATTCATACAAAATTGACCAATAGACATGTAACTTTTACATTTTACATTCCCTTGCCAAGTAACGCGTAGTGAGTAAACGTATATCCTCCATAAAGCCTAACTAAGTCTCATTTGTGGAGTCCTACAGCTATTCGACCATTATCACCTAAGTTATCCAGTAACATTAACCATAAATTCAATCTACCACTGTATGGCAAAGGGGGCCTGAGAAAAAATAAACATAAATTTAGGTTCAAAACGTCTTACGACGTTGTTCGATGTCTAATTGCTACTCTTATTGATTTTTTTTTGTCTTCCTCTTCTTCCTCAATATGTTCTATAACTGTTTCTTTCAGATTTATTTGGATCTCCATTCCTTTGCTTTGTGTTAGAGTTAGAGCTTTATTTCTGATTTTTCTGCAGACTTCATATCTTTATATAAGTTCTGTATGGCCGTTTCCATAATTCTGATATTGGTATGTTATCGTAAACCTTTTGTGAATCTCTGAATATTAGGGGTACTGGTCTATTTATTATTGTTCAGGAAATGACATTACAAAAATAGATCAGAATTCACAGAAGAATCACAATTATGAACGCCTATCAATCAACTATAACGAAAACCCTGCTAGTCATAACTAGACTACCGTCAATAGACCTACTGCTCTAGAAAATAATGCTCATGAAAAAGTTCGTAGATTAATCTTGGATAAATGACGAAGAAGGTGGAAAATGAAGTAAGGGAATAGTTAATAGATCACAAAATAAGATAAAACCTAAAAACTAAGAATAAGCGAAAGCATAAAGAGTTAAAATATTTTTCAACGAAACTACTAACAGTGCCACGAATAAATGAAGATACAACGGAGCACACCTTCTTCGAATACTCGACATGACATAAGTGAAATGGGAGACTTACTAGATCCTATTTGATTTGAAAATATGATAAATAAGATGCTAGATATTCAAGAAAACTGAAATATGTTGAGCGAAATAAATTTAAACGTGAAAACGAAAGACCAGAATAATTGGGACTACAATGGAAAAAGTATACCGATTAACGTCCTTCCCCAAGTAATGCCGTACGATTGTTCTGAACAGAGCTTACTAAAGGTTAAAGGAGGGGTTTTAGTCGAGGTAGCATCCGACACTGAAGAAGAAATAATATTTGGTATTATTTAGAACGTCTTTTTACACCGATAAACATATACCTGGCAATATTCGACAATGTGTCTCCGATGGATCCTCAATTTTATCATTTATACGTGACACGCACATTTAATAATACATGTGTATGTCATAACAAATAGTCCTATTACACATGCAAAGTCCTCAATATATATTTTATGCGGATAAATGGCAGTCTTCAAAAGCCGAGCTTCATGGTGCAATAAACCTATCGACTTGAATAGTAATGTAGCAATCGATCACTGTAAATATATTCTCGTTTTATGACAACTTATTCATAAATTCTTTGAAATCGCTAACATAGAAAATACAAATGATATTTTTTATAATAATGATTGATCCGGAAACATAAATGTTATAACTGAATATAAATTATAATCAACACTGAATTTCTCTTTGCACCAAAATCACATTTTTGAATTTATTTACATTTCATTAAAACTAATTATCAAATTAATTTTAAACTAGAAAGTAGTCGTATATTTGAAAATAATAATTTTTAGAAGTAATACTATATTCTATTCTGTATTCTAATCAATCGCCTTTTATATTAATTATAAATAGAGAAACATTATTTTGTCCCAGTTGCCCCTACAGCATTAAAACGACAACAGCAATGTATATATTTGGCGGTAAATGATACGTAACCTATATATTATACACTTACCTAAATAATCAAAACATAATAACAATCTGTTAGCAGATTTTGGTGGTATTTAAAATAATATTAACAGCTGCTATTAAACAATCAACAAAATTAATTTTAAATTAATGAAACACAACAATCTGTACGTCCAAATAAACAATCACAAACAACGCGAAATGTACACCAACTTTATACACCAGTGTTGTCGGGTGTTAATTATAAACGGATATATTTCTATGAATAAATGATTTCATTTCAAAAATAAGATAAAGTTGTTTGTACCACTATTTTTATTAGGTTCATGATTATTTTTTTTTCTCTAAATATTTTGATAAAACTCAGTATTATAGTAGGCATATATATTAAACTTGGCAACATCAATACAGAGATACTAATGTGAAGAATTATTAAAGGTTCCATTTTCTAGTCATGGCAATGTTGTTATGTAGCAATAGATGGCACGACAAGTACTAAATATATTAATTAAATATATAATAACTGCGCAGGACTGGCTTAAGTATTAAAATGTAAATTAATATTTAAAATGGGTTGATTGGATCAACATAAAATTGTTACTTAACGTTTTATAGCGAAGTGTATCCTATAACTGATTTATATATTTAAGAATATAATTGGTACAAATTTATAAATAGGAAATCCAATGTTATAATATAAAATATTTTATTTGTATTTGTAAACAATTGTCCGACAATAAAGCATTTCACTCTAGTTAATAAAGATATTTATTTGAATTTTATTACACTAAATATGTCTCACATTCCTAAATATCATGTTTATCAATTTTTCTTCAATAAAATTTTCTTGTATCGAAGTATCTGCCTATGGTGGAGGAAATAAAAAGTTATTTTCATTTCTCTCGAAAAGAAAAAGGTTTACATTTAAAATTCCATTTTTCCACAAATTCTAAACCGATTGCAAATATTATTGTTGGCATAGAGTGAGAAAATAAAACAGTGTTATTGAAGCTACACTAAACGCAATCCTTGACTATGGTATCAAGGATATGCCGAAGGTAATAAGTTTTTCGTAACATCTTAAAGGCTTGTTGTATTATTTGGTTATGCATTGATAAAGAAATAAGGATTCAAATATACAGGTTATCAGAAAATTATCTAGTCAAAAAAAAACTTCCAAAATAAAGTTATTAAATCAATTTTGTAAGCATATCTGGAAAAACTGATACATACGAACAAATTTTTAACCATAAATTACTTAGTATAAGCACTGACCTCTATTTCTGCTATATGAGATAAATATGGAAAGGTTAGTCAATATTCGCTATTTAAGCATCGTTTTTGATAAAATTTCAAACCTCGTTTTTGTTTCTTGAAAATAGTGAGATTATTAACAAGTATACAATCCAATTTTATAACATGAACTCTATATTATAACTTGTTGCAATCGCCAAAGAAATTTAAAGAAATATAAGTTTCTCCAATTCATAAATAAGGAGAAAAAGCAATACCAACAAATTATACGAGTTCTGAATATTAAATACCGAGACTGGGTTTCATTATAAAAATTTTTCTACATTCTAATGCTTCCCTTGAATATACTCACCTCACAACTTTTCATACGTTTTTTCCATTGATTGAAGCAGTGCTGGAAGTCTTTTTTGGTGATCGCCTTAAGAAGCTCTGCTGTTTTTTGCTTTACCGCTTCTAACGACTTAAACCGGGTCCCTTTCAAAGCAGATCTTTTTCCAACTTTTCTAACCTTTCAAGAAAATATGAGCAGACTTGTTGACGCAAGAGCTTTTGGCACCAACTTCGCACAGACTTTTGTCTTGTGTAATTCCTCGTGTAAAATTTTTCTAACCGTTTCTTTATCGGCGTTTACAACCTCGGAAATCATTCGGATGGTCACACGACGGTCTGCACCCACAATTTGGTTGTTTTTAGTCGTTGTTTCTGGAGTTGAAACAGTCACAGGGCGACCTGGGCGCTGGTCATATTCAGTGCTCTCTCGGCTCTCACTAAAGCGTTTACACAACTCAGAAACACGCGCACGAGATAAAGAATTGTCCTCATGGGTATCTTGCAACAATTTATAGCACTCAGTCGGGGTTTTTTCCAATTTAACGGGAAGTTTGAGATTGATACTTTGGCCCTGTTTTTCGTCATACATGGTTTTCGGCACGAGAAAAAAACACGTTCGTTTCAAACCGTTACTGCACAAATACTATAATAGTGACGGAAACGTTTTTTGGAACGTGTATAGATATCTAGATACCCAACGCACTATTCATTTTTTACCCCACCCGTATAGTCACGTTATTTAATAGCCAGACATCGTGGCCTATATCTTTAATATCTCATTTAACCATAATAATAGAAGAAAATATTAAACAAAGATTGAACTAGCTCGGATTTAGCAAGAAGACAGACACTAACGATTTTGGAATAGACTAAGAGAAAACATAATTCACTGAAACAAGAGAACCATATCTTTGCGTTTTAATAGATCTTAGTGAAGCTTTTGACACAGTCGATCATTATATCTTGATTAAAACCTTGGAAACATATGGAATCATAGAAAATTGTTTACAACTTTTCAATAGTTATCTTTCTAATAGTGAAAAAGTAAAAAGCAAAAATAGTAACAAGAAAACCATGATATTAGTTAAATGAAGTATTTGGCCTATATAAGGGGTGGGTAGCATTATAGGATATGCAGACTACATCGTCATTTTGTGTGAAACCTGGGAACATTCATAATCCAAAGTTGAAACAGTAATAGAACTAAAGTACTTCACTATCTAAAAGAAAACAGGCGTATAGCATGAGAACATGAATGTAGATCTATTATCGTCCTATCTTAGTCACTGTAATTAATCTATTTCCACTTCAAGCAGATGAAAAGCTCGAGGTCAACAATTGGAAGGAATTGGATTCAATTATAATGTTATTATAATAAAGTTTACGTTAGTCAAATTGAATCGAGTCAGTTGTATTCAATACTTTGTGCATTAATTGGCTTGAAGACGTTGCTTTACAACTTCCAGTGTTCATTGCAAGATTAATTCCATAGAAATTATTCAAGGGCCCCAGAATGTGAGGCTAGGTGGAGTTACGCCATTAGACTGGATGAATATTTGAGATGATGAAAAGTGCATGTGATAATAAGCTTTTCTAATAGATTTTTTGATAATTTCCAGCTAAATATGACATGAAAATCGGTTCAAGAAAATATGAACGAAGAATATTTAAAAATAAATCTGAAGAAATAAAAATAATTTATATAGAAACCTCTATGTTTTCATCTGTCTTGTTTCGGTCTTTATATTGTTTATTTCTGTTATACATATAGCATAGTAGAATCAGGCATTTTTTATTGAATATTAAAAATAAGCTTTTGTGACAGAGTTTTTTATACGTTTAGAGTCTGGGTTGCTCAGAATTTTGTAAGGAAATTGGAAAAGGTCACAGGTGTGGTAGTCTGTTTTTGTGACAAGACAGCCCGGAATTATATTACAAAAATATTATTAGATGGAGTAAAAAAACGAATAGGTCTCGGTGGAAAATAGAATTGTGCTGGGAAAATTGAGAAAAATGAGCGTAATATCCTGGACATTATGAAAAATAAAATATATTTGATATATTGAACCCGAACCTCGTTAAGAAATTTGAAGATACATTTATTTCTTTTATACCAAACATTTGGAAAGTTTCCAAGTTAATAATCTATCCTTTAGAATGGTTATTATTTCTCAGTTAACAATTGTAGATAAATGAGTTTATAGAAAAGATTAAATAGATTATTACCAGAAGAATCTAAAGGATAAATTGGTGATATATAAAAGAAATAAAACTCACTATATTTCTTGTAGCGACTTTCACTTCATATAACAAGGACTTTCTTTGCAGTAAATTAGACAAAAAAACGTGACTGGGATGAAAAACAAAGTTTCACCTTGATCAATAACGACGAATCCGTTAAGAATGAAACAACAACCGACTGAGAAAATCATTTTCCAATTTCGCATTGGAGAAAAAAGTACAGACATATATTTTTTACTTTTAACCATATTAATATTTGTTAGATTTGATATTATGCTTCATAATTTATTTTGAGGATCAATTACATTTGTTTGACTGAGAAATTCTCATAAAATAGACAACTATGTTTTTCAAATATGAGACGAGACATCACCACCTTGAAAATCTTTCACCACCGAGTCATTTTCCTAGATCTGGGAACAAAGAGAGCTAATTCTGGCGATTAGGGTGCCTGATGTGGTAATTAAAACATCATTTCATTAAATTTTGGTGATATTGGCAATAAAGGGTGTGTGAGCTGGTGCATTGTCTTGATGGAATAAATTATTCTTAGCGAAATGCAGCCGTTTTTGTTTGATTTATTCGCTCAAAATTTGCAATAATTTCGCATAATACTCGCTGATGAAAGTTTTTTCTTTTTCAAGATAGTTAATGAAAATTAATCCACGCGCATCACAAAAAACCGCCGACATATTATTGCCTGCAGATGAAACGAACTTTGCCTTCTTTGGAGCTGTTTCTCCCTTTTTAGTCCATTGTTTTGTTTTTTATTTTATTTCTGATGTGAAGTGATGTACCCACGTTTCATTCATGTTTATTTTTGAGAAACATTACTAAACACTCGATGGTAACATCTTCACGACGCTGTTTTTATTCCATTGTGAGCAAACGTGGCACCCATCTTGCGCACAGCTTTCTCCTGTCCAAATTTTCAGTTAATAACCAATGTACCACACATTTTGAAATGTCTATAGGTCTATATGTCTGCTAGTTTGCGCACTTTCAGTCGAATATCATCCAGTAATGCTCTACAGCATTCTGGAGTTGTCACCTCATTTGGTCGACCACTGCGATGCTGCTCTTGGCAGATTGTACTTCACTGTTGATAACGAAAGATTAGTCTCACTCATACTAGAGGCTACTGAGATCTTAGTGAAATCGTCAGCTTTTCAATGAGATTTGATTTGATGGAACCTTTTGCCATGTACCTCACCGAAGCTATACAATAAAGTGGAAAAAATCGAGAATGAAGTGACAATTATAGACATATAACATACGACCTTTAGAAGGTCTTTCAATTGGTCTTCTACTATATTATTTGTTATTCATGTAAATGTTTGCAAGTCGTTTGAATTCATCCACTCTTCATTCTAATTCCACTTTTTCTTTCCGACCTTTTTGAATTTTTAATTTTACCTCATAGCATTGATACATATTAATAACCTTTAAGACTGTTCTGTTAAAATAAGAGGTGGGCATTCTTTTCTCTTACAGAAACTTAAACGGAATCATTTCTACTCGTATTCCTCACTGATAAAGAAGTGTTCGTTCAGACTTGGTTTCAAACCGAGCCGTCGCACCAGAGTTCTTAGTAAATACACTGTGCAAGACTGAGAGTGTTTTCTAGTTCTTTCCAAACTCCATCATTTCTACTCGCCTTCCTCATGCAAATAGAGATGGTCGTGCTTTTCTTATGAACAGAAACTTAAAAGGAATCATTTTTACTCGTATTCATAATATACTCATATTCATTTTCAGTTTTCTATCGGCCACTATATTTTTTTACATTTTATTACAATATCGTCTTCGACAATCTCACTTGACAAGTTACTATGGCCATTCTGCTCTTTTGTTTTTATGTGAAAAGTGAGCTAACTACCGTATTTTTTCGATGTTTGCAAAATAAAATATCCATACTGTTTCTTATTAGTTTTTGGATGGAGTATTATAGTTTAAGAATATTCAGCTATCACAAAATGAACAAAAATTGTCCATCTCGACATTGTCTCTATTGTTTTATTCTGAAAAGAAAGCATAATAATTTCCCTGAGGAGACAGCGTGCTTCGCTTGTGTTGCAATGACGTTGTTCAAATAAATATTCAACATGAACAAAAAAAAACGTAATTTTGATAGACAAACAGTTCTTTAGATGGCAATAAACATTTGTTCGCTAAGGAAAAGAAAAAATATGATCTATTGTACGGGATAATATTATATTTCTATTAAAATCAAGTGATCAAAATTATATCACTCGTATAGAAAACTTTTCCATGATCAGTAAATATATGTAAAGATTTTATAGCTAAAATTTGAGACATTCAAGGTCGATATGTCAATAACAATCCCTATCCCTTCGAGGGATCGACTTCTTCGCAAAATACATTTCATAAAAATATTTTCTCGTGATGGGACCTCTTTTTACGATAAAAAATATGACGATATCGAGGAGTTCGTAACATTTTTTTTCTGTAAAAGCTTTTCAGACATTCAATTACATTACCGTGCATGAATATAATAAATTCAGTGTGCTCGAGAGGAAGAAAATATTTTGAAACTATTTTGCCCACTCTGAATCCTTGAATTTATGGAAAATTTGTTTTTGAAATGAATATTAATACATATCATCATGTCAAAAATATCAAATTTTCACTAAAATAATAATATATGTAGTATGCACTTTGGTCTAGAAAATTGGAAGTTCCTATCCAAGATAAGCTTAATATAATTATTTCAAGCTCTGTTGTATTAAACAGTCAAATACAAATTCGGGATGAACCGAAGACCCAAAAATATCGAAAATTGATTTGTTGTCAAGTGATTGTTAAAAAAAGTTATATTCCGGATGTTAAATTCGGGTCAACCGTGCATTTCATCCTGCTGGGATACAGCTTTTAAGAAGTGGTTTCTACAGAAGTGGTGTCTACCTCAGACCCGCGATTGAGTCTGAGGTAGACTGACTATTTATTGAGACATGAATGTAGCTTATATTTCATATTATTGTTGATGTGACTTCAGGGGAAATTATTCAAAAATGATTAAAGTACTCTATAGAATACTCCAAGCCCTAGCTACTGAGCCCCAAACCTATTCGAGGTGTCTTGTAGAAAATGAATTGGGTTAAATTTGTAGATACAAATCCGAATATTTCTTTGAACCAGTAGGTTACTTTGAATAAAAACAATGATTATTTAACAAAAATTTATTTACAAACAATTATAAAAATTTCATAGAATATACAAAGGTCAGGAAAAGCGTCTCACAATAGTATCAGGATAAATTTTATAGTAAAAACTATAAGTTGTTAAAGTTGGGATCTAGAGAACAATAAGTTTAGTGAGTGAAACATTAAAAAATCACTCTCACAGCAATTCATCCGAGTTTTCAATTATACTGACACTACTTTAGTCCCAACGATAACGGATACCCTGTATCTACACAAACGCCATTCTGAAGAGTTTTTTTGTTACACGTTAGTTTTCTCCTATATGAGACGGTTCTCCTCAACCCTACTTTCCCTACAATGTATACATATTTTTACAAAATAGTGTTTTATAAATAAAATCTATACTTTATCTTCAGATAGGTGGAACGAGTTCAGTTCTGTTTGATTAAATATTACTTTTTAACTTAATTTTCGATTTTAAAAATTAAGTTTCGATAGTAAAATGCCTTTTATGTGGTAATATTTATGGTGATAAGTTATTTAGAATCGACATTTAGATCCTTCTAGCAAATTTGAAAATCAACGATCCACTATAATTTTAAATTTTGCTCACAAATACTGCAGTGAACAAAAGTGCGCTTGAAGTTTAATCTTACTACATTAAAAAAGACACAAAAATTTAGGATGGAACTGATGCCTTAGTTACTATAAATTCAATGAATTCAGATTATTAAGTGTTGTTTAGAAATCGAAGCGAAATTACAAATAAAAGTAAAGTACATTTATAGAGAGTTTATAAAGTAAACAGAATGTTTCCGTGCAAAAACAAAATTTGTCATACTTCAGTAGAAGGTGACGAATCAAGTTTTGTTTTTCTTAAGAGGAGCTAATTCCAGAAAATAGAAGTTTTTATACATCTTCAGCAGGAAAGCAGTTTTTCAAAAAAAGTAAATGTTGGGTGTGCCGCACTATAAGAGATACGAATCATCAAAGCTTTTCTAATTGAAGGAACGTTGATACATCATACTCACTTACAAATTCTGCAAAGATTCATTGACAACCTTCCTATAAATATTTGATAAACTCATTTCTACCAGCATAACGGTTGCTGGGCTCATTCTACACAAGGATTACTGATTAGCTTAATCATCAATTTAATGGAAGATGGTTTGGGAGAATGAGTGTGAGATGTTGAGCTGCTAGACCACCAGAGTTTACAATAACGGATAGTATCAAGAACACATTCCGAAAAAACAACAAATACTTACAGCCTAGCATTTAATGTGATATACCTTCATTTAATTATCCCTAATTAGTACTGAGCCAGTAAAAATAAGTCAATAACTTTATTTCATATTTTCCACATACATTTTTACAACAAAAATAGATTTTTGGAGAGTTTCCGCGATATACTTGATTTTCCAAAACATAAATTATGTTAGAAATTAATCTTTCAAGCAGGATTAAATTTCCAAAAACAAAAATTGAAATAGAGAATTTTTTGCACCTTATAAGAGTAGTTCCATCTATCTGGGATACATTGTATATGAAGTTTTTGAGCAATTGCATTGTGTAGAAAAGTTGTATTAACATTGCACCATATTTAAAATATAAGATATTGTGTGAAAATTATCTATTGAAGTTTGTATACAAACGCTTACAAGAAACTACATGCAAATAATTTACATTACCGATGATTTCAGATATAAACTTGTTGCTATTTTGTCACAATTTTAAAAAATTTACTAAATGCAGTATTTTTGAAATTTCGAGATGTTATAACTGGAAAATATCACAATTAAAATATATAAAATATACAAAAATATTGTACTGTACAATTGTCAGTTACACTCAAAATGTCGATGTATTGGACTAGAAAAATGATAGATATAAAGAGAGAAATAAAATTTAAATAAGATGATGCATCATTTTTGCTAAACAACATCAATTCGTCAATAAGTGTTATAATTAAGTTATATTATTGTCATAATTTTAAAGCAAACAGAAGGAAGAAACATTTTATGATATTGCGACAGTATAAGAAAATGTTATCATTACTAGAACACATGAAAGAATCACTCTCTACACCGATTTTCTCAGAAAAATGAAGCCTGTGATTGTAATCTATATTTAGAATTTGAGTTTGAATTGCTACTCTATTAGCCAGATTTAGCCCCCTAAGATTATTTTCTGTTTCCAGACTTGAAAAAATGGCTTGGTGGTTAAAGATTTTCCAACAGTGAAGAAGTGATATCGGTAGTCAATGGCTATTCTGAGGAGCTTGATGATTCTTATTATAAAAAAGGTATCGAACTTATTGAACATCGCTGGGAAAAGTGTAGAGAGTTAAAAGGAGATTACGTTGAAAAATAAATATATTTTTTTTTAAATTTTTAGTTTTCTTCGTTGGGCTAGATACTTCTGGGAACATCCGCATATATTCAACCAACCAAAAAGAAATTGGAACAAAACTAAACAAATTTTTCTCGGAAACGTGTGTTAAACTGATCATAGCAATAATACTTGATGCAATTTGATAATTTTGAATTTTCTGACACATCTGAGTACAATAATTACATGATTATTCATCATGAACATGATATTAATTGCAAAATAAATCAAAATAAGCAGATTAATATATTTTTATATTGCATATATAGACTAGCCTAAAAAATATTACAAAATCAACATAATATATCAAAAAGTTTTATATATATATATAGTGTATTTTTTTAATATATGTACAACATCACAGACATTAATATAATATATAGATTTGTAGGAATTCTAATCTATTGCGTTTAAATGAAAACAAAATACGATTTTCTCTCAAATTCCAAATCAATCTATTTAAGCTTTTTTTCAGTATACAAGGTATATTCGTAATGTAAGATCCGTTTCTGTTTCCATCAGCGATAGCGCTGCTATCGCAGTGATATGAGAGAATAAATTATTAGAAGATGCTTTAGACAGTTCAATGAAGTACTTGACTTAAGAACTCATGCACGAAATTGAATAGCAAAACTGTAAGTTCACAATTAGTGTTCTTGTTACTAAATACCCGCAAATTTCACGATCACTTATTCTTAAAATTGTTAAAAACTGAAATTTCGGTAACAAAACTTTTTACAGAACACAAAAAACAACGGTTGAGCAGTGCACTTCAGTTTTTGTATACTTCGTCCTCAGCGAAAGTCTGAGTAAATCTTGACATGTAGACCATTTTTTACAACAGAAAAGATTTATTCTCCCTACGAGACGAAACAATAAAAGTTTTATTGATATACCTCGTAATATTCAAAATGATATTTGTTGAAAAAGTGAAGATACCCTGTACACTATCTCTATAAGGCGATCACTGACTAACCTTGTTCGTTCTATTCTTAAATCAACTGAAAGATTTTATTGAAATGAAATATAATGATAGGTTTCTTTTAAACTGTCTAACTGACTAAAATTCCTACAATTTCAACCACTTCATAAGATATCATAAGATATAGAGTGACTTAATGTAAGACATTTTTCACTAAAATTTGTATAAAAAAATTTCTCGTTGTGTAAAAACTAGCAATTTCAAAATTGTTTCCCACTGTGTACTACTGTGTCGAGCAACGTACGGAGATTAAGTATTTGCGTTAAAAAGATTAAATTTCAACGGAAATTAACGAAATGTTGAAGGATAAATTAGGGAAATCTGTAGCATCATATGAAATAATGAAATTATAGTCTCGTTAGTATAAATGTTATATACAAAAGAAGATGCAGCTGGTTCATCCACAACCGATAATAAATACATATTAGGAATTTTTAGAAGATCGATGTTTGATTATAAGATAAATAGTTGGAGATAGTGGTTCATCATATCATGCCAAACTAGACATGACAAAATTGTCTGCACGATGATACTACAGATGTACGAAAGCAAACTCGTAAATAGAATTGCAATTGCTTATTATGACAATTTAGTTCCAAAGTTATCTTGCATAACCCACGTTGTAGTCATACATGCGTGACTGCAACGGCCACCTCGACAGTGAAATTTGAACTAAGCTAGTACTAGGTATAAATAAACAGCACAGTAGTTTTGCAGAGCACATCAAAATATGAGTATCTGTTATTAATGGAAGAGGGATGAGTTTCTCAAGTCAAAAAGCGTTACATCAAGCAATCCAGAAACTTTTGTTGAAGTTGAAGAATTGCTGAATGAAGGGCATTATAATTATATGAGCTACAAAACAATGTGCTTTATGGTGATCTGTAAATATGACACAAAGAAAATGACCGTAAATTATAATTTGGAAGCTTTCGACTTTGTATTAAAACCGCTTGACTTTGTGTTTGAAAATTCTGTACTATGACGTGTTAGTATGATTAATACTTTTTTGAATATATGTTTTCGTTTTTAGGTCTATCTAACTTATTTTTTGATGTTTGGGTTTCATTTTGACAAATTTGTGTCACTCACTAGATAAATTTTGAAAAACAATTTGTTTTTATTACATTAAAAAACGACAAAATTTTTTTATACAGCAGCTTCGTTGACGAAGAATGTCAACAGATATCTATCGCTTCTCTTATCAGAATTAGAAAACAACTTGAGTATATACGTGTAAATCTCCATTTTCGCAAGATGTTTTACTTTTTTATGTTAATTGGAATAATAAAATGAGTGAATCCTTCTTTAGTGTTGACAAACTTACATTTGATGAACACATTTTTTATCCAATATTGCATTTTTTTAGTTTAGAAGTCCACCCTATATAATTGTGTTTCATTTTTACCTCCGTCTTGGACAAAAACTGAAGTACGGGAAGAGAAAACAATGAAGAGACAAGAACCTGAAAATAAAAATAAAATTGATGAGTCATTCTTTAAATAATAGAAAAAGTTGAAAAGTATGGTTTGGAAGATTTGATAACGCTTTGTATAAATAATTACTCGTCCATCTTTGGCTTAGCAATTTGAATATGCGCAAAGCAAATAAGGGAGGAAAGGAAAATAAATACAGAAAACATTTTGAAGTAAAAATTAAAGCCAATATTAGCGGAAATTCCTTCTTTATTATCTTTTAAAAAACAAACACCTTTTCTACGTTTATTGTAGTAACTCGACTTGCCAAATTAATGAGCGGCGTTCTTTTTAATTTCCTAACTCTAGAGTCAAAGACACCAAGAATTTTGTTAACAAGAACTCACTTCGTAAAAGAACACGAACAAGTAGAGATTTGCTGCATGTGTACCCCTTTGAGGCATCCTTGTTGCCTTTAATTAGATTTATTATTCGTATTCGAGTGTTGGTACTCAAGTTTATGTACTTTGCTGTTACTGTAAGAAGGTCTCTAGTAAGTTTGTAACATGTTATGTCACATACAAAGTCGTTCGAAATTAAAATGACACAGAAAAAGGTTTGTCATAAAGAACAGTCGGTAGCATCATAAAAACTATGGTATTAACAACCGCTCTACTATATACCCTTATATGTACGCTAATGAGTTTAATCATAGTCAGCCAATAACTGTGCTAATTACCTAACGCTACATGTCTACCTTTTTCAAATAGCCAATAATTATTACCTTTTTTTAACTCCCATTTGTTACTTTCTTGTTACACTTCCGTTTTTATTACGTTTATTGGAATGCCGTAACAAGTTCTATGTAATTAGTACATATTAGTAATTATTGTATGCAAAGTTGATTGAACGTTTCGTAAATACAGGAAGTAGCCATAAAATCATTTCCATATGTATAAATAGGTAAATTTGATATATTGTAAATTTTCTTGAGGATTAATTTTTTTATCACATCGATACACTCTACATATTTATTCGGGAGATTATTGATCTTTATCTGAAAACAATGTCGGATTGATATTTTTAAATGATTGAGCACGCATTAACATAAATTTTGCACGGCTCTATCGCTGATAGAAATTTCATTTTTTCTTGTAGCGCTCCAATCGCTTGCGTACGTCACCAGCGCCGATCAAGTTTTGTCGGCCAAGCTACCGTTGCTTCCCCATCGCAATGTTTTGTTTTACAATCTTATAACGTCGTGTAGTATTAGTCGTATTTTTTGTCAGGATGTCGAAGCTTTATTACAAATATTGTATTTTCAAAATGTACCAATACTTCTACTACTGCACCAAATATTTTTAAGTATTCTTAAGGGAGAAAAATTACGTAAGGAATATTGTTTTATGAAGTAAAACTAATCGGTTTTGTTGTAGGAATTATTTCGAGATAAGTAGGGGCACTACCGGTTGTTCAGAACTAATAATTTTTAAAATTCACGTCCAACATAAAGCAAATATAGCAGTAGTTTTTTATAAGGAAAATTCAGTCCGATTTACATAATGAAATCGAAATATTATTTTTTTGATAAAGAAACTTTTATAAAAATACATTTTTTATGTGAATTGGTTGACAACTTTCGCTAGTTGTCAAGCATTAACTAAATTAATGTAATAAAATCTAGATGAACTATAACTTTTGGAAAACAATAATCTTTCCTCATCTAATTTCAACTAATTTATAATTAGAATCAAGCACTTTTTCACTCGAACAAAATAAGTCCAACAAATCGAAGTCGACTTCGCTAGAAATTGAATGTAATATATTTGTTTAGCTTTAATTCCAACTTTAACACTTGGTATCTCAAAATTAAAACGTTTCTTGCACATAAAATCTTGTTTTTTCTCATGAATACCACATTCCATCGATCTGTCTGTTCATGCAGCGGATTTTAACAGTCATAAAATGGTTGTGACAAAATAAGTAGTCATCTATTTGTGCCAAGTTATCTGAAGAACCACGAAAAGACCTCTGCTCCATTTTTATCAAGAAATCAACTCTTCATCGTCAAAATAACGCCAAGTCACTTTAGCAAGTAGCATTTTACCAAACAAGCCGTTAGCTCTCGTACATAATCGGCGCTAATGACGTAATACCAATTTGAAACGGATCTCAGGCAATATTTTTTAAGTTTGTTAATACTAATCCTATCGACTTGAAATAAACACCATTACGTTTTCTTGTAAAATCATATCTATTTATTGGGAAAATGATTATAAGCTTTTAGACCACCATCTTTGAGATGTAATAACTCACAGAATCTTTATAAATGATAGAAGATTATTTTCTTTATAAAGCAGATTAAGGGATCCCAAATAACTCGTTTGTTAGGCAAGTGGAATACTTTATAATAATTCTATTTTTAAACTTCCATATTTTTGCTTAATATTCCATCCAACTTTGACTCTCATCATTCTCCTTTCTTTAGGGGAATTTATAATATTTCGACGCCTAGATAGAACAAGACATCTTGAATCCTCCTCTTGTTATCATATAATTTATACAAATTAATCGAAATGAATTAATTGCGGATATCACATAGGAATCATTATGTTTATTGTCCTATCTCAGCTCTTCTTTTAGATTCCTTCTTCTTCCAAAACTCTTTCTCACATGAATACTAGAGAATGGCTTTAGAATGCTTTTTTGTTAAGTTTATTGGCGTCTTCATTTCCTTTGATTCCTTTATTTCCATATCTACATCGACTGTTATTATTCTATCAGAATTCTGATACCGCATTTCTAATTTTGTAAAACCCTCAAATAGACTCGTATGCTGATCTGGCTGTTACCAGATAATGAGTTGTGAGATCGTAATAGCCTCAAGCACCCTAGTTGAACCAGTTTCCGTTACTGAATTGATACATCCATTGACAAGTTCATAGATCTTTGTTGAAGGTTCTCCTTGATATTGGTATGACATACTCTCTTCTTAATTATTTTTCTCATAATCGAGACACATATCTATCAAAGTATTTGGGAGTCAAACTAAAAATTTTAGAACTAAAACTTAAATAATAGAAAGTATTTTGATGAATATTGTTTAAATGAATTTGCTCACCTATATTGATCTTCGCTTTCACTGAATCCATCAATTCTGATTACATTCCACTCATCTTTAGATTTGGCGTAGCTAAATGATATCTGTAATAAAGAAAATATAACCATTATGTTATACAATAAAAAATGTATTATAACTAATGAAATAAATATGTTTCAAGAAAGTGAATCGTTATTTATATCTACAAATGCTGTAAAAGTTTCAAAAAACAAAAAGACCTCAAGTTTCCTTTGTATGTGAAACCTGAACAATGAACAAAAGAAAACAAAATCAACTAGAAGTATGGGAACGTGAAATGCTCAGAATAATTTAGGATGAAATTAAAGAAGATGGGGTGTGTACAGAAAAAGAACAAAAAGAGAACTGTCAGAATTGTATAAGCACCCAATTATAACTCATATAGCACAGTGAGCAAGATGGTTGGGACATTTGGTTGAATGACAGAAAATAGATGGGTAAAACCAATACTTCAATTAGAGGTTAGATGACAATGGAGAATAGTGGGTGTGTGGGGCTGGCAAAAAAAATGGAAAGAAGTAGTAAAAGAAATCGAGCCGACTGCTAGATAGGTTTGTAAGTGTGATATATACATAAAAATTTCATACATATTCCTTTTTCAT
Organism: Diorhabda carinulata; assembly: GCF_026250575.1. Taxonomy (NCBI): domain Eukaryota; kingdom Metazoa; phylum Arthropoda; class Insecta; order Coleoptera; family Chrysomelidae; genus Diorhabda; species Diorhabda carinulata. The sequence goes on from NC_079472.1 coordinate 20,425,822, forward strand.
TTTTCAGCTTTAAATTATGTGAAGTTTTCGATTCATTTTCTTATTCTGTTACGTTTGTATATGTCAAAAAAGTTTGCTAGGAAGATTGTTTTTTGCTCATAAAGTAAACTCATACCAAAAGTCTCAGTAAAAATTAATTGAAAATAAATACCAAATTAACAAAATTACCTTTTGATGGAAATATTCAACTATGCTTGATTTGATTTACTAAAAGTTGATTCTTTGAAATTCTTCTTTAGAAAGAAACTATTTAAACAGTAACAGTATTCAATAAGTAAATTCACTTTATGGAACAATAATTACGAATAGAAGTTTTATATAAAATGCAACTAAAAATATATAAATCTGCAGACTCGTCGGTTCAATATACAAACATTTGTTGTAGTTGTTGAAACATGGATCAGCGAATTTCAATTGATACGGTAGCTCAAGGTTCAATACCATGCATGGGTTGGCGAACCGTAATTCTGTTCAGTCGAAACTTGAGGAAAATATCAAATTTATTATGGTCGGCTTAGGTAGAGTTATGTGGACAAGGATTTTTCAAATGCTCTTGTGGCACTAAATGAAAAAATCTTCACCTTGTAATAAAATAATAAATTCATTCAATTTTCTAATTTTTAAATCTTTTTATATGTTTTAACTTATAAATTGTCTCTTTTTCTTGTTGCTCCATCAAACACGCAGTGTTATTAGCAATTATTTAAGTTTGGGTTGAATTTAGACTCTAGATTTTATTGGTTAATTTGCAGTCTTTCGGGCAGTTCAGAAGCTCCTTTTGGTCATTTTGTCGTTTATTCTTTAATAGATAATATTTTTCTCTATAATATCGAAATATGTCTTAACCGTAAAAATATTTTTAATCCTTACTTTCCACATGACAAAAAAAACCAACCCGAATCAAAGCATTTCTAAAATTGTGAGTTTGTTTCAGAGAAAGTTAGATTTAAATGTATCTTTTTTGACATTTTATGGTTTAGTAATATAGTTTTATTTTTTTTATTTCGTAGTGATGACTTTTTGATCTACTTTCTAAATATTCAGATGTTTGTCCGATGTAAACAGCATCACAATCATATCAAGGTACTTAATATATAATATAACTTCTTTTATTTTTTGGTGTTTTAGATTTTAATTCAGTGGAATATTTTTATAATTTAATATCTATTGTTGTTAATGAAATAGCGTTGTTGATATGATGAGGAAAAGGATTGGTTTTGGGTCTTAATTGATCGTACTTGTTGATTTAATATATGTATCTTCGTAGTATGAATGTTTTTTTCAAGATTTTAAGAGTTAAATATAATAAAAACTGGTAAATGTAAGGAAAAAATTGCACCCCCACTATTCTATTTCGAGTTCAATATATTTCAGGTAAGTCTAGACAAGGTTCAGTTTTAATAGTCGTTCCAAACTTCGTTTTCCATCTTTTAAATATAAAAACCCTTATTATTATTAAATGGAAAGAGGTAATGAGTAAAACATCATTTTATAGCTGCTTCCATTATATATAAAAACCCGTATTTTTTAATTTGGGTTGCTGACGTTCTTGTAGAAGGAAACATATGTAGTTTAAAAAAACCAACTCGTAAATTTTTCGGTTCAAATCTGGCAACCCGACTATGCATAAATATATTCATAACAACAAAATTTCAACCGATTAAGTTGGGCTACCTACACAAAATTTATTCTCGTTTTTAATTAATCTCATGAAACTGGATTTATGGAGGTGAGAATCAACCTCCTGGGGCAAAATTTATTGTTTTTCCGTGTATATTAACTGACTCTGTTTTTTTAAATTTCGTTTTACTTTTGTACCGTACCGCTCCTTCATTAACTTTGTTCAAATATTGATATTTGCTGTAAATCTTGTCCCAAAAGAGGATTTGGGCATTGCTAACAATGCTTAACTTAGTTATAGAAAATATACATTTTATTCACGATTAGAACTGAATTTTTCTAGGTTGTCCTGTACGAGGACTATTTACAAAAAAGTAACGTTTTGCAATTATTGAGAAACAGCGATCAAAAAAGCTGTATACATCTGAAATATTCTAATTTTCGCAATCAGTTTCCACAAAATTTGCGATAACCAAGCTTTTCAAATACAAAAATACGAGAAACTTTGCAAAATTGAGCGAAAACTATGTTAAAGGGCAATTCGTCATCACAGTCTTTGGGCGTCTACTGTCCTTTTCGTCCTGAACTTTACTTAGGACATTTTTAAACTGAACTAAGATACCACCAACGCAAATGCCAATATATACATGATTAGTGGGAGCATATAGGCGTCAGATTGAAACTTTCTGAACCTATCTAAGTTTGAGCTCGATTTTTTTTAATATAAATATTAACTCAAATTTCTTATTACCCGAAACTTATGATGAATTTATTATATTGAAAAAAACTTCCATTCTAAAGTTGGACGAGATATTTGCTTTAACTATCAAGTTCGTTCTATGATTATTTCATATCTACGACTCCGAAATATTCGCATTTCTCTTATTCTCCAATGGGGTCTTTATTCAAGTTCAAGTCTTTCTCGTTACCCAGTATAATTATTTCACATTGTGACGTATTCAAATTAAAGCGTTTTATATTTTTGTTTTAGTTTTCTGACCATATTTACGAGGTCGTCTTCGTCGCCTTCGAGGTAGATTTAATTTCTTTTATAAACACTAGAAATACTTCATTTATTTCTAATTTAAACGATATTTACCTGATCCTCGATCATATCTCTTCTGATAAACTTCATTGGCTCGAGATGTGAATGAAATTGATCGATGACAGTGAGCGGCTGTTTGAGAAGGTGTTCTGAAATACAGATAAACAGGAATTATTTTAGTGGGCGTTATTAAGTGTACTTTCATCAAGAGAACGAGTTCGTAATTTCAATTTACGGCAATTGTCAGTTTAATTTAATCGTTATTTCCTTAATTCAGTATATTAGTAATGGTCGGTTCATATGTTACTACCTAGTGACTCAACTATCAAATAATACCTACAGAAAAATCACTCAATATTGTTTAGTTTAGTGAATGAATTTTGAATTGAGAATCTATCTTTAGATTTATGGTTAGTTCCATCAACAAATCCCCACGCTTCAACATTTTTTCCTCAAAATCCGCTATCTCCTACTAGAGTTGTTTCTTAAGTTTTGAGATATGGCGACATTGACTGATGAAACATTTATCTTGGTCAAAAAATGAAAATAAATCGTGAACATTTTCGTACGATGATTTCCTATGACTTTGGTGATGGAGCACCATCTCGAGCCTCCGTGTTTCGCTGGTTTTCTGAATTCAATTATGATTGCCGTTCAATACAGAATGAATTTCGTGAAGGTCGTCTAAAATCGACTGCTGTGCCAGAAAACATCGATTCTGTGCGTAAAATGATATTCGAAGATCATAATCTGACATACCGTGAGATTGAGGCATACTTGGGCATCAATTTCACTCGCATACACTAAATACTGCATGAACTTTTGGCTGTCAAAAAAGATTTGTTCGCTTTGGACACCGCACAATTTGACAATTGCTCAAAAACAGCTCCTGTCTATTGGTGCAGGCAAATTCTCAAACTAAGCAACAATCGACTGTATGGGTATCTCAAGACGAGCCAAAACAAAAATTGTTGGAGCACGAAACGTCTCCATCAAATTGTCTCCTGCTTTTTCTAAATAACTGGACATATCGCCACCGTTCTATAAGAGCAACGCAGAACGGTCAATTCTGAAGGGTACATCAGCATTTGTTTGCCTCAATGATGAAGATAAACCAGTGAACAAAATTATAACGTACCATATATTTTTAGCCTTGATAAAGATCCAATAAAAGATCGGAACGTTGGCATTTTAAAAAACTCACTGGACAGTTTTATTTTGAGTCCTCGACCCGCAACATCATTCGAAAATACATACTAGAAAGGACAATAATATCAACAATGACATATTTATTTGAGTCAATTTAAAAAAAGTGAGAGATGAAAAAGATAATTAGCATTTTTCTAACACTCTAACATACTCACCAATTATGTATCCCATAGTTACGTCATCAGGTAGGCGTATTCTTTCGCCGGTGCTGATGAACCTGCCTTCACTGAAACAAATGAAATAGTGAATTACTTTGGATACTTAACTGCCATTAAAGTAGACAGATTAAAAAAGATCTTAATAATTATGTCGAATATCAAATTTGAGAAAAAAATCGCCGTACGTGGAATTTGTTCATAGTTAATTCCATATTAGATTAAACTGTAAGAAAAATATTGAACTTTGATGAATCTGAAAAGTGGCATATAAATCGTGTTTTGCGCTAGGATGTAAAAATGCCACGACTAAAACAATTGGGAAATGGTTTGAAAGTATTTGTCGTTTTGATGATCCTGCGAGATGTAATTATTTTTGTTGCCAGGATAATATTAGTCTAAGTAAGATTCAATAACTTATTTCAATATTTTAGAGTAATTTAGTTTATTATGCTTTTAATTTTTAACGTAATTATGTATTAATGTAAGAACCCATAAAAATTTTAGTCACTTTATTCTTATATATTGAAAAATGTTTTAGTTATACGTAATTAATAATTGAAAACTGTATTATAACAGCATACGCTACATTGCCGGTAACGATAACCTCATCATCAAGCAGACAATTGCTTAAGGTTTTTATCAAACTTATGAAAACTGAAAGCCAATTAATCATTTTTTTGTGTAGTTGAAAATTTGAAATTTTCACGATATTCATTTAAATATTTTTTTTCACTTTTAATTAAATATTTCACTTTCTGATATTATTTCATATCAAGAACTTAAGAAATAAATTTTTTATCTCGTTAAAATTGGGACTTTATAAAAGTTAATTCATTGCTGAAAGATATATTATATGCAACCATGTTATTACTATTAAAACATATGGATTATAACTTAAAACGTAAACTAAACTTTTGCTTCAGCTTCTGAAGACGATAACTTGGTTATCGAAAAGCGCTTCAGACAGTGTAATTGTGAGTGTTGGTTAGTGGTGGTGTAAAAAGTGTATTTGGTATGAATATCGCCAACGGTTCTAGAAATTCCAACTTAGTTATAAATATACGCAGAAAAGAAAGCTACCATACTCTTAAAGGAGTGTGATGTAGAGAAGTTGGCGAATCAAGCAAAAGTACAACAACCTAAAAGATAGACAAACAGTCTTAAAAACATTAACATCAAAAACAACGGTAAACAAAGTACTATTCGTGGTACTAAACTATGTCTTTCCTAGCTCCATGGGTATTATGAAGTGGAAGGTAACTCCCAAGCAGATAGGCTTTCAAAATTGGGACAAGGGAAGAGGATGCCGCCAGTTACAGTGTTATTACCAGTGAAATTTTTAGAAGATAATAATAACCCAAGAATCACAGCCCAACATCGGGAGATATGGTCAAAGTGATATCTAGAGCGTTTGGCAAAAAATCAATGAGAGAAAACGAAAAAAAATACAATACAAAACCCAGGCTGAGAAATGGAGAGTGGCAAAGGACAACTAATATGTGTGAATGTGTAGACGAAGAGAAGATCGAGCATTTGCTTCCATGTATTGTCGAAAAAACAATAAACGAATTCTTTGTGGGTTAAATGCAGTATAATGCCTCAAAGAAGTAGTAGAATTAAAAAAAGTCTAATCTGGGTTAGATTGCTTAAAAATAAGCTTTAGAATGAAAAATTTGATTGGATGGTTATTTAACTAAGTTTAAAAATCGTGTACTACAAAGTTTAATAAAATTGGCTTTAGGCTACCAAGTGAACCACGTCTCAACTAAGTCGAGTTTATTCGTAGCAAGCTAGCCCAACCTGTATCATTGTAATATTTATCATGGATTATTCTGATTCCAATAATAATCGCTGTGTTGATCTATTTCAATAGGTCACAGTTACATTAACATTCGAATCAAACTAATCTCTGTGTCAGATTTATGTGAAATTTAGATAATGGTATCAGACATATGACGGAAACAAAAATATAATCACCGCAAAGACATCAGAAAACTTACATTTCCGTCAAACAGCCCTCGTAGTTAAGTAGAAACATCAATATCATATTAACATGTAGTGATTATAATAAGAAGTAATTAACTTTATCTAATGTTTCAAGAAGATAGTGCTTTAGTTAGATGAATTATTTATGATGTAATTAAGAGTAGAAGATTGAAGCAAACAACAACGTTGTTTTAACTATTTCATTTGATGAATTTATATTTGAGAGATTCGATGTTTTGCATAATTTTTAATTATCGCGTATTGAACCCTTTTAAGAATTATCAACGGGGTGTCACTGGAGGAGGTCCACATATACATCTTTCTTTTCAAATATGTAATTGGAAGGATATATATGCACGCGTGTATATAGTATGAAAACGAATACAATAAAAGAAAGAGATATACTCGCTGGAATGAAAATAGACGTATATGATATATATACGTAGAGTGCAAGAAGAAGAAGCAGCAGGTGGCAATCGACGTTCCGAATCACTAAGTCCATCATTATCTAGATACTAACAACGAAGCGCAAAATATACTGTTGAATTTCAACCTTACAACTACACTCTCCTTTTTTAAGAATTATACGAGGGTTGCTATTGAACTTTTGAGGTGTGGCCACCGTGTTTCTCTAGTCTACAAGGTAAAGATCGTCCAGAATCGGCTGTTGTGCCAGAAAATATCGATGCTGTGCTACCAGATCATCATGTGACATACCGCGAGACTGCCATAATTAGGCATTAGTTCCGCTCCCTCACTTTCAACTAACATTTGGCTGTTAAGAAGATTTATTCGTGTTGGATACCGCACGAAATGCTGAAAAAATTCAAAAGATGTGTTCAACACTTAGAAGCAAATGGTCGCCAATTTTTTCGGAATCACTAGCCATATCACCACCGTTCCATTACAGCAACGTGGAAGGGTCAATTCTGAATTGTACACCAGCATTTGTTTGCTGGAAGTGTTAAGTGAATCAGGTAAACCAATCGCAGAAGACGAATCATTCCCACCCTACATTAGTTCAAAGAAAAACGTTTTTCAATAGTTAAAACATCGAATTGATGGAATATCCGCCGTACAGTACTTGTTTGGCAGGCAATGATTTCATTTTATTCTCACAGATCAAAATAAATTTCGATGTCAACGTTTTCCTATACTTGAAAAGATGTTGATGCGTTCAAATCACATGTTTTGGAGGTACCTCAATCGGAATGGAAAAATGTTTCGACTATTGATTCAATGTAAAAGTTTATTTATTTTAATATCTTAAAAAAGCAATGAAACCATATCTAATTATGATTATTTGTTTCTATTTGTCTATCTCAAAACTTAAGTAGCATCCCTATTACAGATATAAATTGTATATGTATAATGAGGCTTTATACTTGTTTCAAGAATGTATTAAAAAATTGTACAAGAGTTGATATATACCAAACATATTAATCAAAAAACGTTCCGTTGGGTACAGAAAATTCCAAAATATGCTAATCCCAACCCCTGAATTAAGAATCAGTCAAACAGTTGAATCTCAGTGATGCACAAGACCCTATCGAGAGATGCCACTAAATGGAATGGAATATGTCATGAACACAGTAGAACAAGTTGGTAATCACTTATGCAGATGATGCTTTTGGATCTTAAGTAGATTATCATCTCCAGAATTCGATAATTTAGGTTATTAACAAACTGATCCATCCAGAAATGATATCGGATAGAGATTTGGCTATAAAACTGATTCTGAGTAAATGAGTTTTGTACGGATACAGACCTAAGTAACGACTCAAAAGTCATCAAATTTTTGAGCTGAGAAAGACAGTGTCCCTGTCAGATATTCACTTTCACGAACAGCTACAAGGTTTTAGACAGATCTTTAGCATAGAATTATTGGTTGATGGTTCAATAATTCAGTAGATGTACAGCACTACAAACAGTTTTCTTGGTAGCACTATTATAGCAACTATAAAAAAACCGAAGCATGCGGAGCTTTGCTCAACTACAACACCCTATTTAATAAAACAATTTCACCATTTGCCTTTTTGGTTGAACACTATATCCGTTATAGGTAATTTAATGAAAAAAACTGAACAAATGACAATTTATCTTCAGCCTCTGAAGACGATAACTTGGTTATCGAAACGCGCGTCAGACAGTGTAATCGTGAGTGTTGGTGTAGTGGTGGTTTATAAACAGTTTATAAACGGTTATTTACTACACCCTAACTTTGAGCTTTTCTTCTTTTTATTTAACTATATATATAAGTAATTAAACTCATTCGTTATTGATTATTTTATTACTACAATTAAGAACTTAGAGAAGAATTACGAATTGTGAGTAGACATTAATGTCGTGAGGCAGTAGAATAACTTTTCAAAATATTATATCAGCTTAAACCTGTATACTGTTACAATGTTGGGGGGTCTAAAGAGGACAATAAAATTGTTTTTTTTTTTTGTTAAATAAGGTTAGATGAAATTAGATAGTTTCAATGAGGAAAATATGAAAATATGTAGTTGAAAGGTAAAGGTATTAGTGATAGTCTATACAATGGATAAAATTCTCACGTTCCTATATAAAACTTTATGTGATGCTGCTGCTGGAAAATAGATAATACAGTTATCAACCTGCCTATAAGCTGTCTCTCTTAAAAATAAGTGTGACGTGGCACCTTATCGAATTTTCTATAGGGTCCCAAATATATTTTTCCAAATTGACACGTTTTTCAAATGTCAGAATGATCTCAAAGAAATTATTGAAATACTTTTTTCTATTTTATTTACTGGTAGGTGGTGTATTAAGTATCTAAAGCACACTATTGTGAAGGTTAATTTCATCTAATGAAGCCTTTAATCTTCCTTTGGCTAGAATGATTCGAATCAAAACAAATAATGTCAGACAAGTCACAAACAAGAACTCTTAGTATATCCTTGGTATTTTTCAATATTATTTATCAATTGCACGGCTGGCAAAGTATTGGTTTAGCAATGACAGTTCGTTGGAGCAAAAGAGACAGGGAACAGTTGTTACATAAAATATACAGAACATACGGGGTTCGGAGCAATTAAAATAAATGTTGTGATGGGAAATATATTGTTAACGATCTAAAGAACAAGTATAATATCCCATTTGAATGCTGAATGGAAAAAATAACTAGGAACTGCGTGATAAATTCATGTAATCTTAATTTTCCACACAATAATAAATACCCTTCTTTGACCATATTTTTGCTTGATTTTTTTTGTACAGGAATAGATATTTTTCAGGGCATGGTGCGTCTTGGTAAGAAGCAGTCAAACTAGAATTAAAAACTCGTAAAATTTATGTTTATCACTACTACGTGAGTAAAAGTTCATTGATTGTGTATAGAAAGAAGCTGATTCGGTTGTTCATTGCAAACTAGGAAGTCAAATCAATGCAATTAAAATAAATCATTTAATTTAATAGAAGATATGGAATTAAGTGAAATGGTAAAATGAAATTAGTATTAATCTCTTTTAAAGTACTAGCCTTTGTTACCAATGCACTTATTCCAAAGTTGAAATCATAACTTCAAATATTTTTGACAAGATTTTCATCGAATTGCGTTCATTGCTCAATCGTGGCCTTCATAATATTTGGAATGATATCGTTTTGTCAAATTTTCTAGTTTCGAGAAGTCGCATAGTGTTAATTCTGGATGGATAAGCTAGATTAGAATAAGAAATGGTCAAAATCTTGTTAATAAAAAGGGACTAGAATCAAGTCGCCTTGTTTTGGGACCTAACAGACAGACAGTCAATAAGCAATTTGATATCATAGTGAACACATCGAGATAGTGAAAAGTAAACCAAATGGTGTATTCAAATAAATTAGTGAATAGTTCAGTAATAAGTTTTAATCGATAGTAATAAGTGTTAATGAATAATGTGATTAAAAACTTTTTTGAAAATGGAAAGAACATTTCAATTGGAATGAGATTTGTATCCTTGTAACTTTAATTTCTTCTACTTCAGCTGAAAATTATCTGTTCATTCACTTGCGTGAGATTTTAAGTTATTTCCTTATCTCTCTTCAAACACGATCTTAATAAGCGGCTATAAGTAATACGACAGTTGTTACTTAAGTTTTGAGATAGACGAATAAAAACAAATATTTATAATAAGTAATGGTTGTATTGATTTTAAAATAATCAAAATAAAAAGATCAATACATTTGCATATGTTTGAACCAGATGTCGAAGCATTTTTTCCATTCCTATTGAAGTACCTTAGAAACATATGATTTGAACACATTAACTCTTTTTTCAAGTATAGAACAACGTTGATCTCGCAATTTATTTTGATCTGTGTGAATAAAATGAAATCATTGCCTGTACGACGGATAAATCATCAACTCAATATTTTCACAGTTCAAATACGCTTTTGTCTAAACTGATGTGTGAAAACTCGCATTGTAGTGGTGGAGAATGATTTGTCTTCTGCGATTGGTTTCCCTGTTTTTTTTTGGACAGTTCTTGCAAACAAATTCTTGTGTACCGTTAAGAATTGACCGTTCTACGTTGCTCTATGAGCCTTTTTTTTGAGTGATTATCAAATTATGAGGTATACAACGAGAAAAAATTTTTTGACAGCCGAACGTTCATACAATATTGAACGTATGCCTGAATCTCGCGGTATGTCACACGATGATCATGCAATATCAGTTTTTCTACGCTTATGTCTGTAAACGTGAAAAATCGGACCGTCAACATTCCTTTTAAATGAGATTTAACAATAACATGCACGTAATGAGATCTCATAACAGACACGTGCGTTTTGAGAAGAAAACTTCACTTCTTGGTTTAATTAAATTACAATCAAATTTTTATTTACGTAAGACTTTATTTGGTCTATTTACACAAATTTAGTCAATTAAAAAACATAAAAACTTTTAGCTGCGCGGCTTCGTACATAAAATTTTTCACTTCGTGCAGCAATGTAAAATTTGACATATTCATATCAGTGTCTCCATATTACATTTACAACCGAAAAAGGATCCAGCTAAGTGGCTGCTTGTCTTACCACATAGGGTATGAGACATACTGCTCAAAATAGATCAGGGTAAGAAATTATTGATACCAAAATTCATTCTTCGTTCACTTCGTGATATATAAATTTCAGTTACTTTTTTTTTGAATTCTTGAGTATAATTTGACAAAAACTCCTCGAGTAGTCTGGTATGCTTGAATTATATTTTTGATGGTAAATGGAATAGACGATAATTCCATTATGCACGGCGCTTTTTTTTTCGTCTCAATCCGAGTTGATTGTTTGAATCGAATTGAGTTTCACGCGGAAACCACTGAATAAAATTGCCTCTTATTCCACGGTTATTCTATCACTCGAAACGTTGCGGTTACATCGATTTGAGAACGAAAACGTTTTTGATTTCAGATGCTGTTAATTTGTCTACCGACGTACGTGAGATCATGTACCTTTTTTGCAAACTACCGGTGAAATGAAATTTGAAAGATTCGCTTTCCTTTGATAGACTAATATTTTCGATTGCTTTTTATTATTCCGCGTGGAAGTAGAAATCGAAAGCAATTTTATAAAAGTGCTCATAACTCGTAAGAGTGGGTGATTCAGTGTTTTCCGAAAAAGATATTTTTTTTATTTATTTACCAAATTTATTTACAATTTGTTTCTAAGTGAACGTTCTTTTTTCCGACGACTCCCGATTTGGTTTCAACGGTGATAGTCGGTGGGAAAGAATCTGGAGAGGCCCAGATAGACAGGAACGACTCAATTTCACCAGAGATGTTGTTACATATCATGGCGGATACTTGATGCTTTTTTGGGGAAGAGGGGTATGATGATGTATGGTCGCCGAACACCGCATATACGTAGATTTCTAGGAATTAGGCGGCCATAAGTCGAAATTCCAATAATCGACTAATGACAAACAATTTTTTTCCTGGAATAGTAGACTACCTGACGAACAATAGCCAACCCCACCCACATCCCTATACTGCGCGAGCGCGCTGCATTACTAGTCGAAACTTGATTGTCGCACTTACTGCACGTGAAAGTTCTTGACGCCCTTTTCGTATATCATTTTCTTCGATGAATATTTTATGTGTCGTGTCATATTTGCTTGTTTGAAATTGAATTAAATATGTATTAAATATATTGTCAATAAATGACTTAATGAGCCGTCAATAATACCCTTTTTTAGAAATGTTTTTTCTTTATTTTTCAATTTCAATCGAAAAAAAACTTTACTTCCGCACCTTTCCGAGTTACATTTTTGATTTCATTATATAATATAAAGTCTTGTAAAGAAAACTGCTTAAAATCGGCTGCTAGTTTTTAAAATAAACGAGTTTGAAATTTTTTTCACAAAAATAGGAAAAATTTTATGTTTTTCTGTTAATATTATTTTTTTATTGTTATAGGTTAAACTGGTTTCTCGGGGGTGAAAATGTTTACTCGTAAATAACTCTTCGATAAAATGAACGAGCAACATTCATTATCGACAAATGAAAAAATTCAATATTTAGAAAATTATTTACTCGTGTGTTACGGGGTCACAGAAGAACATAAAAATGTGATAAAAAAGAAGTTTCCGTATTTTAAATGTGATTTGATAAAGAGGTGGTCTCTGGCACTCAGAATACTTGAAAACTTTTTGGCGGCCAATAATTCTTTGTTGGAAGGAACATTTGATATGATAAATACGCCATGGAAACTGCGAAATTATATGTTCAGTTATATGGCTGGCATCCTATGACTCCAACGAATAGAAAATTCGTTGTTGCTGATAGGGTAGCTTTCGGAAGAAGCTGCTGAGTCCCGCAATAAACTCTTTAGGTCTTATCGCCTAAACTTTGCTCGCAAGTTTTCGAGGGAAGAATGCAACTTAGATATTTATCATAGGATACTATTAACATCCGACCCATTTATTAGTTCCATGAGAAAGACCAAAAAAAACCGCTTCAAAATTATTTTTGTCTGAGACAATGCAGCTATTAATTCCTGCTGAGCCAAACCGACCAATGGAAATTGATGAAAGCGGCTAAAATTTAAATGTAGATGAATAAGTGTCCAATTTATGATTGATTATTTTTAGTGATTATCTATTTAGCTTATGTAACTTTAATATTATATAAAGAATGTAAAGATCCTTTTAATAATATAATATATTTACTTACTTATTAGAACAAAATAAACTTTGTTTTATTTAATAATATATACCTGAAAGTATTACTAAAACGTAGACAACTGTCCCTCCTTGAGGAAAGCCGTGAGTATGTCGTATGTATTTTCAATATAATATTAAAAAACACTTTGAAATCAACTACGATCTCGAATAAAATTTTTTTGGATGAAAAATCACAAGTAGGTGCGTCTAACCACCGTGCACCAACAAATAATTTCGATAAGTTATTCCAACCACAGAATTCTTTTTATGTAACTATTTTGTAATATAAATATCACATAAAATAATTTTTGCCGCCTAAATCCTGAAAAACGATCTATGTGCACCGGTTATGTTCATTGAGCGAACAGTGATAGGTACTATATACGCTGAAAACATTATAAGACCGATAGTTCAGATGATAATACCAGACCACATCGCACGGAAATGGTACAAAACATCCTAGAGGAAAGAGATGTCCAAAAATGAATTGGTCAAATTCATCAGACATGAATTCCATTGAATATGTGTGGGATTATATTGGCAGAGCAATACCCAATCGAGAAACCCACCTATAACCCTTCAAGATCTGACTACTGCCTTTCAAGAGGAGTGGGACATTATGGCTGACCATTTTATGGATAACTTGATTCAATACAAGAAGAGGCGGTCATACGAATTATTAATTTATTTTTTATTACATTATATCTTTTTTCTCAAATAAAAAATTTTCACACTTCAATATTTTGCAAATTTTTCGTCACCTGGTTTACTGTATATTCTTGGTTACGTAAATTTAATTTTTTTTGCTTCACATATGTTGTTAATAAATACACTAAGTATAAGATTAAGCACATTTTATGAATTTAAAATAAAATATTTTTCTTTAAAGAACCAATAACCAAATAACCAATTGATTAGGGTGAGACTGAAGTCTTTCAGTGTACTTTTCACTGGTCACTTCAATTTCTTCTCTAAACGAGAGCACTTTTAGATCCCTAGCAATGATCTTATTGGGCACATACCATGTAATATTCATTATAATTCGCAGACTGAAATCTCTCGATAATATTTATGTTTGATATAGAAACTGAGCCCCACAGCTGGATTCCATGTGTCCAAATATGAATAAAATTTTTATTATTGTGAACGATTTTTAAGGCATGAAAAGTTCAGTTGTTACTGTTACTCGTAAAAATTAATCAACAAGTCTGTGTTCCAAATTCAACTCGAAAGAAAAGGTTAAAGTCAATGAAGGTAATAGTTTCTCTCCCATCACGTCTTTTTATTTGAGAGAAGACATTTTTTATTTTGGAAAGTTTGTACTTTATCAATAAAGTCTAGATTATTGTGTGATAAAAGTTGAATGGCTTATAAAAAATTTCAAAAGTAATAAACAATTAAACACCTTCAAAAAATATTTTGTTTGTTGATGCTGAAGGACAGAAAGTTTAGTGGTAACTTCTTGCCGTCTGATCAACCATAGATTACTGCATAAACAATATGATTATAACTCTCGTTTTGATTATTTTGATTTAGTTAAAAAAGAGCAAAATGCGCTTTTTGAGCTCTGTTTATATCTCATAATTTCTTGAGTTGCTTGGCATTCGGCAAAATTTTTTGCGACGCATATGATTTATGTCAAGTGTAAAGGCACATTCCTACGCAACGCACGCTATCTGGTGGACGGTTTTTAAACGAACGTCAAAGGATTTGCATCACATAATGATGTATATGTGGACGTACTAGCTACCGTCATCCAAATTCGTGAAGAAAAATTTAGTATTTGTGTCGGATGAGGTTTCCAAGTTTTGTTTTTCTTGCTCTGTGTTGTACTTCTTTTTGTGCTTCCAGTACTACCTAATGACCTAATTAGAATTAAAAAAAAATGTGTCGTTACATCATTATGAATTACCTCATTAATAAACGGAAGAGACGTTGTTGAATAAAGAATTTGTATGTAAATAGAAATCAATGTGGTGAAACCATTTACTAAATGTACCATTCCTAGATGACAGCACTACTATTTTCGAAATTTCTTGTGCAGGCCCTAATAAATTCGAGTATAGAATTATATTCTCCCCTTCTCAATTTCATCTTTAATTACTCGCACTAACACGCCGTAGCCTTGTGTGACGTACAGACTGAGCATCAATGCACAATGCACAACGCATGGCGCAATAATTTACGTTGTTTCATTATTCTTTTTCTAGCATTCATCGTCTGGCCGCATCGTTATGATGTATAAGAGAAGAATTGATCAGATGTGGACCCACCTTAACAACGGCGAATATATTCTTTTAGGATCTCAACAAAAAGAAAATAGTGATTGATTTGGACTAACAAAATCCTTTCATTCCTAGTAAAACGAAAGGTCTGACAACAATGTATATGCACCATAATATCATACAAAGCATAAGTCAAAAAAATCGCCCCAGTTGTTTCGGAGATCTTTTTTGCTTAACTCATTTTGTATAATTAACTAACTATAAAACTAAACTATATGATACTGTAGTTTCGAAACTTTTAAAAGCTCTGGCGAATGATATAGCAATACAAGAAAAAAACATTGTCATGAACGTTTGGAAAATAAACCGTCTTAAGGCGTGTAGTACATCGAATACAGTTTGAAATAAGAATCCACCATAAGCACCGACATTATTGATCTACGGTTAAAACTGCACGCAGCCTACTTATTACTTTTGATCGCCCGCGGCTTTCTTTAACAAAATGAGTACGTGCCAACATTTCTACAGGATGAAACCGATGCATTTTGTATATGGATGTTTATTCACAATTTTACTATGATTCAATGCATGAGTTTATCTTGTAATCAATTGACTTTATGTATAGTAGAAGTTAATTTCTTGGGTTTGTAACAAAGTAATTTCGGTTTTGTTGTATATAATAACTTTTTTTCTTTAATTTCTTATTTCTTAGACCTTTTTGACGTCAAATTTTATCTTCTAAAAATGATTTAAAAAACCATTTTTAAACAGAAGAGACCTAAATCAAAAACATTTAGATGCATTGTTAACTTGTTTTTTAACAAAGAATAGTTTTTCATCAATTATATACCTTTTGCCATCTTTCTCTCAGCTCCATGATTCCTTCCGCGCTCATAAAATGCCTGGTCGTTATCAGCAAAAAGCTGAACCAGGTGCGATGGAAGGTCATCGTCATTTGTGGAAGTTTGACCATTCAAAGATTTCTGCAAACTTCGAAATGAATGGTAATCAGATGGTGCCAGATCAGGGATGTATGGGGGATGTGGCATTACTTCCCAGCCAAGTTCTAATAGTTTCCCACGAGTTGCCAAAGATGAGTGAGGCATTGCATTATCATGGTGGAACACTAAACCTTTCTGATTTGATAATTCTGGCCGTTTTTCTTTGATAAGAGCTTTTTTTGTTGTTTTTCAGCTTCGATATGGTTTGAGATAGTTCATCGTATTTACTCCATGATTGTTTTCGAACTATGTTACTGTGCAGGACCTATTTTTCATCACCAGTGATGATTCTTTTCGAGAAATGGTCGGTTTCATTTGATTCTTTGTGTTAAATGAATTTCTACCAATTTGTGAGGTACCTAAATATGTAGCTTCTTAACTAGCCTGAGATATTTTAAGTGTTTTTCAATTGTTCTGTGCGATACATGTAGCTTTTCGAACAGTTGACGATCCTTTTCGATTATGACTTTAATTTGGTCATCATCAACTTCAGTAGGCCGACCAGACCTTTGTTCATCTCTGTTAAGCAATTAGCATCATAAACAAGTACTACTTGCTTCTAAAGTTACGTTAATGTAATCAGTATCACGTGACAAAAGGCTCTTTGTCAGTAAAAAGCAAAAGTATTTAGTTCAACCTTTTAATCTGGATGAGTGTATTCCCTAAAGAGTAAAAAAATCAATATTTTTTCGAAGTATATCAATGTTAATAATTTTTTAAAAACTTTGATTTTGTTCAAATTATTAGCGCAACTTAAGACAATCAGATGGTTTATTTCTGCCAAATAATTTAAGTTTTGTGCAGTATTATCTTTACATTATTGGTTATTCAACAGATTCGTTACATTTGTTTCTATAGAACTACACGTTTTAATGAATCTCAATCTTTGTTTTCGCAGTGAATAAATAAGATTGACCTGAAATAATTCGGTAAATTGTGAATGTAGTAACTTGAAAGATACGTTGGGCATTAAATTGTAAATATTCAGTTAACTGATTTTATAAAAAAAGCTGATGAAATTACTAAACATGTGTTTTTCAAACTTCCAAATGTGTTATCGACATATTGAAGCCGTTAATTTATTAAACCTAAATATTTACAATATTTGTAACGAATTGAAATAACAATGAAGCTCTCAAGAATCAGTTAACAATATTATGACTTAAAACAAATAAAATCTTAAAATAGCGTGCATTTATGCGTGGTATAAATTTTTATCAGACATACAACAAATATTATCCCATTCTTTAATAATGTCGGCCACGAGTTCGTTATAATAGGTAACAAGGGGTCGATGACGTGAATGCTTTTTAAGAGTACGACCCAAAAATGTTCAATACAAAACATGCCTGAATTGTTAAATAACCATTAACGAGTCTAGCTATATGGAGACCAATAATATCTTCTATTCTCTATCTATCTCGTACTTATAAGGACAAACTCTATTAAAGTAAATTCTTCCGTAAACGTATTAGAGCCATCACACCAAAAGGCACAGAGATATTCAAAAGCAAATCTGTATTGTTTGGTGGCCACCAAATATATTTTAATAGCATACTCATATGAAGACTAGTATTCTTTCTATTATATATGAAAATTAAGACCAACTAATGTAGCAAAAGACATAACGTGTTCCTCGTTCTTATAGAAACCAATTTTGTATGGGCATTGAAGCAAATTCCTGTATAAAACTTATTAGGTCCATCAATTTATTTGTGTTAAATATAATCTAATGTATCTTTCTTCCTGATCAACTCTGTAAGGGATGTAAGGGATGTTGTTAAATTTAGTCCCTAATCACAAGTCCTAACCTAACCTAACCTAATAAGAGTATCTATGTAACTCTGTGAAATTTACTCTCACCTTGAAGTTATAATTGCAACCTTTTATCTTGTTTCATTTAACAAAATCATATTTTGTATGGTTAAGAAAATTGATAATTACAGATATTGTTCGTAATTGGAAGTTTTTGTTATAAGCATAACAAAATGTCTGAAAACTATGCTAGCTACCATGAGAGGGGTATAATTATGTAGATACCTAGATGT
The DNA here is from genome assembly GCF_026250575.1 of Diorhabda carinulata. Lineage (NCBI taxonomy): Eukaryota > Metazoa > Arthropoda > Insecta > Coleoptera > Chrysomelidae > Diorhabda > Diorhabda carinulata. The sequence continues at coordinate 20,444,272 of NC_079472.1, forward strand.
ATAAAAGGGATCATCAAACATAATTTTTTTTCTGAATACGTTTCAATTAATTTTCTTACAAATTATTCCATCGCGTTCAGTACTTATTGTTTTTATTTTAGATTTAGTAATCTTTGAAGTGCCACCGTGTATAGAAACAGCATTCACCCCGGAGATATAACCTGAATAAAGTAAAGGAGGTATGTGTTTATGTTGAAATTCGTTATTATGCGGAACAAAGTAGGGCGAAAAATATAATCAACCATTCCCTGGATAAGTTCAATCTCACATTGTGAAAGTTTCACCTTATGGTTCAAAAAAGAAATTAATGGACTATTTTCTAGAAAAATAGAGTGGTTATTCCCTTGAAAGATAAAATTTAAAGGAAACTAATAGTGTATCTCTTGTCAATTTGAGATCAAAATGGTGAATTATTTTATTAAAACGGAATCAAAATGGTATACACGTGAACTTATGACTGGAAGCGTTGCAAGAAAGTTTTACAACTCCATTATGGAGTCTAAAACTGCTGAAAGCCTGAAGAATTCAATAATTTAGTAACAATTTTGAACTAATATTAACGATATTCGGTTATTGAAATGAAATTTGAATTATTTTTATCTCAAATACTGTTTGAGAAGTTTGAATAGAACGTAGCCAAACATGTCATTGTCGGCTCGGTTCCATTAGATCTTCTGTCAAACGAAAAAACGAGGATTTATCGTCGTAGAAACCAAAATTGTATCAAAGAAAAGGGAGGACAGAGAAGGAACATGCCGAAGGTTGTAGAAACCAGAGGATGATGCATCGACAGACTAACCAGGAACGTACAGGAATTGGCATAAAGGAAGCATGGTGAAGAGAACCGACGTTATTCATAACGGAACATTTCCGGTGATGTCTGAAGAACATCAGAAAGTTAAGAAATGACAAATACGTCGTGTTAAAGTCGGAAGACTTGACTGAATAAATCTTTTTTTAATGTGTGAATACCCCCGAAACAATTATCGGAAATATTAAAGCCAGGAGTTATTTGTGTTGCTCATGCTGAATGAAAAGGAAGTCAACAGAGAATGTGAAGAATATTACAAAACTACCCATACATAGTGACGAAATAAAATACAACAGAACAGCCTAATAAGCCATAAGCAGAACCATAAAAAAAATTGACATTAAAATGTCGAGAGATTGCGTTACTATTTACTAGATAGAGAAGCAGATTTAAGAAAGGAATATAAAAAGAGCTCAATCAAGAAACCCAATATACTAGTTTAGATACAAAAATTCAAAAATAATCTGAATATTTATAAGGTTTCCACAGTCTGAATCCAATATTTTCAGTTTATATCGTGAATAAGAATATAATGAAAATAAAGAATGAACTTCCAATCTAATAATGCAAATTCCGATAGAACGTCAAGACAAATTATAATAAACTTCATCGTTTGAGTACCCTACTATTTATAATGAAAATTGATCAGCATTAAAACAGGAGCAAATAAGTTTATATCTATAACTACATCTACAAAAATGAGAATTTTTGAACGATAATTCATTAAATTGAAAATTGTTATGACTTTTAGATGCCACAAATAAATTATGAGATCTTTTTGCCATGATAGGAAAATAATTAGATTCTATAAAATAAATAAAAATAAGCTTGACGGTAATTGATGAAATGATAATGAATATAAGAAACATAATGATTTGAATAAGAAATTATTTCATATATATGGTTCAAATCTATAAAACGTTGTTTCCAATTAACTCTAGAGCACAAATCGTTGAAAAATTAATTTGGTAATATTTAGGTCATTTAAGCACATTTAAGTCAAACATCTTGGACTTATAGATTAACCAGACGTTAAAAAACTGTAGAAACAATTTGTTCTTGTATAAATTCTAAATATCACATTTCCGTCAATTTTCATCTATTCAGAAGAAGGCTATGAAGTAGTTTTTTTTAGTAATATATTATATATTAAGTCTGTATACTAGAGTGAATGAATTATGTTGAGGATCCATCTAAACGTGTTTTAAAATAATGCTTGCTTTTTATTGTCCAACATAATAAGTCAATGCTTTTTGATATTTTTTTAGAAAAAAAACTCTTAACTTGTTTGGTTTTAAATCAAAGGAGTTTGGTAATACATTGGATAATTAAACAGTGGAGAGACAATCCAGTGGTAGTTTACTTTGATTTATCGTGACATTTTATCGAAATCTTTAATAGAAGTTTTGCAGTAAGCTGAAGAAAAGGCTCACAATTTTTTATTTATTTTTCAATCCTATACCAGATTATCGTGTGGTGTGTGGCTGTTTGAATGAATACACCTGCGATTGGTCAAAAATTTCAGTTCAATGGCAAGCACGCCTGCGTTTTACAGAGAGTTATCTGAATTGGACGATGGATTGTTAAAGACAAAAGTTTATGCAGGAAGATATAGTAGGTTTTTGCAGGTATGCTTGTTATAGTTATATCTCGGTAGTTTTTTTCTATAAAGTAAATTCGTTCTATTTTTTATTCTTTTCCCTATCATTTTAGTTATTATTTTCGCTGGTATGCTGGTTATTGTCGGTTGGTCGGTAGCTTTTACTCTCTCTTCGGTCGTCATTTTTATAAATTGTAATTTATAATATTGTAATTTTTGTCAACGGCTTCCGAATACCCTAAAAGACAGTGTATATTGAAGAATTGTTTCTTTCAATTTCAAACATAATAATTATCCGTCATTCAAATATAAAACTGAATTCACGGTAACAACAGTATAATTGTTATTAAGCCGCTGATTGATTTTTTTCCTGTCGAACACAAAACACCACTTAAGGTCCGGCCTTTGAATTCATTAAAGACCTATTTAAATTTTAATAACGTTTCAATGTGAGAGTGAGTGATCGTTATTGAAAGAAAAACCGCTTCAATTTCACGTTATATACGATGCCGAATTGGAAGCATTTTAGTAAATCATCCGGTCAGAAAAATAAAATCGAGCGTAGAAAATCGTTAAACGGCTCAAATAAAACGCTCTGCCAGTACCACACGGCCAACTAAACGGGAAGATTTTGAATTTAAGAGCGTTCAAAATATATTCGATTATAAGGTGTTGTCTTTCTTTCTTATTTTTTGAAGGATGACAGGTAGGTTTTCTTTAACTTATCTCAAAAGCAATTCAGTGACCAATTTTCGGATTGTTCCACTCAATTTTATAACTATATTGTCGAAAGGGTTGATGAATTTATCGAGTTTATTGTTTTTTTAGCATGGAGACTTTGTCAATTGGAATATAATGCGCTTTTTTGTAACAAACCAGGTGCGGCTATTGCATAAACGCTGCAGGGCTTCTCAATACAGAGGAATTCTTTATTATCAAAAAATTGTTACAATTTGTGGTCAAAAGCTTGTAAAAACTAAAAACAAATATAAAAATAGCTAAAGTAAAATACAAATAAAATTTCAATATACAGAAGAAAACCACAATGAATAACAAAATTATAGGTAATAGTAATAGGTAATAATTAGTAAATAAGTGAGTAGAAGTCGTTTAAAAATGATATCGATTTGATTTCAATTGGCAAGTGATTTTGAATTTTTTGTATTGCGAAATATTAAGCCCTTAACTAATTCTGAACGTGAAATAGGTAGGTAAAGGTCGTGCTCCGCGTTCCTAAGTGGATAGCCATGCAACGATCGTTCTGAAATTGGAGAAGCGTGCTTACGAATTAGGCAAATGGATTCAAAGATAAATAAGGAAGGAAGTCCCTACGGTGAGCCCTGCTGTTTAGTCCGAGTAAATATCTAACAGCTCGCTTTTGTAGATTCGCTCAAATTCAGTCGCACCATACGTACCCCAGACGGGAAGGGCATATCGGAGATGCGACTCCATAAGGGCATAATAAACTGTTAAGAAGGTGGATAAGTTCATTTCTTTGGAAACTGATCTCAGCGCACTAAAGGAGGAACTCAATTTTTTAGATAAGGGGCAATATGTAACTCCCATTTCAAGGGGACGGCAAGGGACAACAAGCCCTAAGAATTTTTCAGATTCAACGACGTCAATGGTGGTGTTTTTAATAAAAAAGACTGTAATGTATTTTTATATGATAAAACTTCAGTTGAAACAGATAAGATTAGAATCGCACCATAATTTAAGGGTGATTAGGTCCCTAGATATGCCGTGAGATCAGGGTTACTCCAAGAGAAACTAGTATCGTCTGCAAATAGACATATTTTACCAGTGATTTCTAGATAGTCGATGTCGTTTATAAACAGAAGAAGCAAAATAGGGGCACTCCACATTCTATTGGCTTGCTAGAAGACATCGTTATCTTCCTTACAAGCTGACTGATTGAGAACTAAAAAGATAATTAGATAGTTTAAATATAATTATCTTATATAAAATAACGTTTTCTATTATTTATCCAAAATAAAATATTTAATACTTCGCAGACGCGTTGCAATACCTTATTAAAGACAAATATTGATAAAGAAGACGAAACTTTTTAAAGGTTAAATTTTTTGGAAACATTGCAGAAACACTTAAAATTCGTCACTGTAACAACCTCATATCAAATTCTGGAAAAAATAATCGCGAAATAGTAAAATACGACAATTGCAATAATCTTCATTATATTCTTCTTATATTGAATGTTTATTAGATCAAATATTTCATATAAGGTACTTTGAGTGAACAAATTTTCATCGTTATTTATTTTGTTATATAAATTCCACGCTCTCTAATAATTTTTTATCTTTCACTCCTATTATATCAACTCATTAAATCAAAAAATTCCATTAAAAAAACGCTCCTCTATGCAAATCAAGAGATACTTTGTTAATGAAAAATTACCAGTGAAGTATATTTGTCTCAGCGATTCAACTCAGCCTTGTAACACGTACTACTACTATTTTCCATTGTTTGCAAACAAGTAAAGAGAGACTTTATTTGCATTTGAATAGCATTTACGTGGAATTCAGTGTTAAAATAAGAGCTGGAGCATTTCTCACCTAGTTATCTGATATTCTGTTAATTAGCATATGAATAGTTAAAAGAAGTTGAAAATCAGGACTATTTTATAGCACAAGGGATATATTTAAGGGCACAGCAAATGTTTGCTTGGGATTGATAAAATTTTCTATTTGGATATTTAATGGTTTTCCTGAAGATCCCTTTTTAGCTGTGTCAAGTTTCTAATATCTTTGACAGGATGCACAAAATCATTGAATGATTCGGTTTAGATCTTGTTCTAGCTAGCACTGTTTCCTAAATCACTTAGACATACGACAAAAAACATTGAGGAATAGAAGAGACTTCAAATAAAGGAACTAATGGAAAAGAACAAATTTAAAATCAAAATCCAGAAGGAGAAATATGTTGAAATGAGATGAGAGAAGATATTAGAGCTAAACCAATGGAGGTCTATAAAAAACTATTATGGATGTAACTAAAGTCAAAAGAAATTTAATTGACAATGGCAATGCAATGATTTTCAGGCAAGAAAGAATACAGCACATTATTATACCTTTGTTATACCGGATTCTGTTAACATTTTTATCGGTTCTCGAAGATAAATGGCTTTCAACTTTGACAAATCATTTATTACCGCTAACTCTAGGTTTAGGTCCCAGTGTGGCCCCAGAAGGACTTGGCCTGACCAAGTGATGGCGATAGATGCTTGAAAAATACATACTGTATTAGAAAGTACATAATCTATAAAGCATATGTTTCAAGTTTGAACATGACACGTTGTTTAGTGTTTGTGCGGCAGCGCCATCAATAATGAACGTTTTCAGTGAATTTGTAAACATGGAAAAAATTGGTCATCGTTACGTGATACAATACTTTTATTTGAAAGGCGTTACCCCAACCAATATAAAACCTTAAACAGATTCTACTCTGAGTGCAACTGCTCCTTCGTTATCAACAGTTAAATGTTGGATACCAGAGATTAAATGAGGCCGTACGACCTGCATCGCAATGGTGGATCAAATGAGGCGATAACTCCAGAGATGTCGAAGAAAATACAGAAAGCGGTACTGGATGATCGTCGACTGAAAGTGTGCGAGCTAGCAGACATAGTAGGCATTTCAAAATGTTCGGTCCATCACTTCAAACGCAAATCAAAAGAACAATTAAAAGAAAGGACTGAAATGGGAGAGCCGGCTTTAAAGAAGGCAAAGACCTTATTTCAATGTGTGAGCGAAGAAATAAAGCAAAAACGGCTGCATTTGGTTAAGAAGAAAGTGTTATTCCATCAAGACAATACACCAGCTCACACACTCGTTATTACAATGGCCAAAATTATTGAATTCAATTTTGAATTGTTACCCCATGTACACTATTTGCCAGATTTAACCCCCTCGGATTATAGATAGATGGTCAAAGATTTTCCAACAATGAGGAGGTGATGTCGGCAGTTCAAGAGCTTGACAATTCTTATTATAAAAAGGGTATTGAACTTATTGAACATCGCTGAAAAAGATTTATATACTTCGATAAATTATACATAGTGTTTATCATTTTATGAAAATGGTAAAAGAATATGATGCTCTAAACATTCCTCTGTGTAGTTTGCAGGAGAGAATAGCCAAAGCGTGTAATGTTTCTGTAGCATTGTTGAAACTTTTTGTTCAGGAAATCCCCTGGCGAACGTTCTAATTCACCCCCTATAACATTCAAGAAACCTTCAACTTTCCAAACGATTTGTTGATGAATTTAAGGAAGAAATAACGCGAAGAATTATTCATCATATACAGCGATACATAACAGAAGGCCTACCATGAAAATAATCTACGAATTAGTAAAAAATGAAACTAGGATGTTTTTTTCTGACAAAATAGATTTATTTACAAGAATTGGATTCAGATGGATCTAGATATAGACAACGGGAAGGTTCTGATGGAAAATCACTAATAGACAACACCTATAATAAAGAGAAAAATAATGTATGAAACACATCTGCAAAGGACTTTTTTAGAATCGTGTGGTTGTCACATTCAGCTTCCGTTCATGGGAAAATATTCATGTTAGATAAAAAAAATTATTTTGAACATAAATATTCATTACCAATTCTAATTATGAAATAAGATTGAATTTTTTTTTACTAATATTTTTTCTAATTCTTTTATAATAATAATGTAATTTTTAACTCACTCCTTCTCGGCAAATAAAATATAATAACTTTAAGAATCCTATGCAATGTTGCCGTTTATTTCTCCACAACTATTTTCATGGTCATAGCTCAAGACATTTTTCACTACCTGGAGATGTTTGAATAGTTAGATGCTTGTCATTTATATCATAGACTGATATCAAGCCTGTCAAATACTAGTTAATAATGTACAGAGAAAGTGGTCCATGCTCAGCAGCAGCTCCTGTTTCATTAATTAACTTACTTAAAATTACACATTGTATATACCTTCAATATTTTTTTATCCAAACATTTCACATACAAGAAACTTGATTTCGTGTTTTTCACATACAAAAAAGATTGTTCTCAAGTATTATATTAGTCGAAATCTCCTCATTAGGAAATACTCGAGAGATCCGACTTCTAATAACCTACGACTACGAACAGAAGTTGAAATATTTTATAGGCTCGTTAAAAAAGCCGCTGCATTTTTCGGATATTAAGCATCACTAACGCCAGTTCCGCCGCAAACCAGCCAATTACCAATGCACCAAAATTATTTCTTAAATGTTCTCGTTTAGTTATCTCATTATTTTCCTCTCGACAAAGGTTTATAATGCGAAAAAATAGCTAGAATAATTTGATACTATAATTCGGAATTTTCCCACACTCAACAACCACAACAAATACTAGAAATTTGTGAAATAACTTTCATTTTCCGACAATGAAAAAGTCGTAAAATTCGGTGTTTAGAGGTAGTAAATAATATCAGTTATTTGGAATATTTGTTTTTTTTAGTGTTAGTTTGATTCAGCGATATTTCAAGTAAACTTAAATTCAAAATTCAAAATGACGTGATCCGAATACGAGAGATCGTTCAAGAAATAAGGTAAATAAAAGATTTTCTTGTCATGTGATATTGTATTTCAATTCTCCCCAAAAAAGCTCTTACAATATTTAGATTTTAAAAAATTATTGTAGCTGGCTAGAATCGGTTCAAATCATATGTAAAAGATTTTTTGAACAAAAAATTGAAAGCATTTGATATTTTGCCTTCAAATTCATCCTGATATTATCCATTAACCGACTTTTTTTTAAGTTATACCAAATCGTTATTATTAGTTTGAGCGCCATTTTAAGTAATATTTTGTTAAGAAATCTTTGTTGCTTGTGAGCAGATAGCTTCAGAAGAAAACAAAAACAGTATTGAAAAAAACATCGTAAAAATCTGTAGTAATCTCAATCTCAATATTCTTGATAACTCTTTTCTTGTCGTTTACAGGCTTGAAAATTGTAAGAACTACGACTACTACGTTTACAACGAAAAAATTAAACATTTTTTTTCCATAAGAATTCTTTTAATATAGTCTTTATACTTTTTCTAGCATTTACGCATACGATAATTTCCTCACCTGAAGAAAATATCTATCTTACCATTGAAATAACAAGGTTAAGCAACTGGAAAAAGTTCCTAGGAGCTAGATCGGGAGAATGCGGTTAGTGACCAATTTGAAGAGCAATTGGTGACTTTTAACTATGGAAACCACCGAAGTGTGAGTAGGTGATTTGTAATGATGGAAAGCACTTTCTTTTTCTTCAAAAGGGTCTCTTGTCCGCAATTTCTCCATTTACTTTATCGAGAAATGGTTCGTGATATATCAAATTATTACCTTTAACAAGATAGTCGATGGGCACAATCTCCTGAATACTCAAAAAATGGTCACCTTCACATTTACGGCAGGTGAAAACGTTTTTGCCCTTTTCGTACAAAATTCGTCCTTTTAAATCCTGATTGATTTTCATTCTAAAAGTGTAGAGGTGGATGCACGTTTCATTTTGCTTAAGCTGCATTAAAAGGGCATCGCAAATATTCACTTGAATGCGCTTTCCGTTGAAAGTACGCATACGCAGTACCCAATGCGCAGATAGCTTACGCATTCATAAATATTCCAGTTTTCCATTTTTGAGAAAAATCTTAGAATCTAAGCATTCTAATTGGTTGAAATTTCATCTCTTTTATCTCTGTTTTTGGTATATAATTTCTCCTGCTTCATTATCCGCAAAAAAGAACGCTCGTTGAATCCCCGTATACGTTACAAAAAATCATTATAAAATGGGTGTGAACATTAACAATTTCAATTTATATTTTTATTGACAGTTGTACAATGAACTAAGGAAGATAAACCGATATAAGAACACCCAATGTAAGGTCATCCGCTTAAAAATATTCAATTGAATGTGTGAATGACGTATCTTCTGAATAGAATTTCCTGTGATTTCGTTCCGAAAACATCAGACAATTTTTTCGAACGATACTTTTAATTGACAGTCGATTAGATAGAGGATATCTCATTAATTAAACTAAATATATACTACTTTAAGTGCTCGATCGGATCTATCAAGAAACCACTCGTCAATGAAAACGACTGCAACCAGTACCGAACTTATTTATTTTTAAAATTTTCTCTGGTTAGAGATATTGATGGATAATAGAATTGGAACCTACAATAAATTGAAAAGTCTTCATTATATCAACAAAATAGTTTTATAGGTACATGAAAGGAAACATGCAAATAGTGGGGTTGTAGTAGTCTTACAGTCGTGCGTATTTGTGATTATGTATGCCTTTCAAAAATAAACATATGGTCCAGTATGATAATATAGAAATTGTTATAGATTAAACAATAAACATGTCGAGGGATGAAATAAAGAGAGAAGTCTATCTTGATATCTACAATAGTTATAGCAACGAGGTGGTTTTATAGGTTATGTATGGTTTTCAAAACTAAATATATTTCCCAGTAATATAGAATATTCTGTGGAGGATAGATAATAATCAACCTTGTACAAGAACATAGACGTAGTGTATTATATAAGACTTACAACATTGCGGTGGATAGTTCATGTCATATATATGAAAAAGAATCAATTCCAAAAAGTATTTCCTACCGATAAGCTGAATCTAATATTGAATTGAATTGAATTGCGTCGGAGATGTTAGAAATAGATAATTGGTGGGCAGCTGTTGCCCGTGGAAGAGATTACTAAGAGGAACTATTAAAGGCAGAATCTCGTAATGAATCGTCAAAGGATTATGATGACGGTATAAAAATTACGTGGGTTCAAAGATTCAAAGGAGTGTAGAGAAATTTTTCGGTAAATATTTGGATTTTTCATTTGGATTTGGAAATTTGTTTCGTATCAACGTATTCATTAGGTTCTTTGGGATTTTAAATGGTTGGTATTTATAATATCCTGAATATTTTGTTGCATTAGTTTTGAAAAAATTGACATTTACTTGTCTCTGGACGTCAATAATCGAGAAATCTTTTATTTCACTGAATTACTTGTGCCAGGAAGTAAGTCGAACATAATAAGCTAGTTCAACTCTGTATTTTCTCAGTCAAAAAGAGATAAAAATTAATGAGATCCTAAATACCAAACTCCCAATTAAAAGTGTGGGACAATATTTTTTTGTTGTGGCTATTTTGCGGTATTCTATTCTACCACAATTAGATACTTTTTGTGCAAAAACTGTTTGCCTGCTATTTGCGTAATTGGGAGGTTTTGAAACGAGCATTTCTGTATAAATAGAGAATTTGATTTCTAAAAGGATACCTCAGTCACAAAATATTTTAATTGGGATTAAAATAAGTGGAAACGATAAATCTTATATTGATCGGACTTCGATCACAAAATGGAAGTTTTATACAAATTATAATTCGGTTGTGGCAAGAAATATTCCATGAATTTTATCTCGAAAAGTCTTCGACTGAGTTAGATAATACACACAAATTCGTGTGTTTGACATTTTGCTTTGTCTATTTAAAAAGTTGGAATTCGAACGTGAATCCGCAGCTATTTTATTTTCCACATCTATGTAACCGTATCAATTTATTAGTAGTTGTAATAAATATAACGATTACTACTCATATCTTTCATAAAAACAATATTTGAATCACATATTTAACTTTTGAAAATTTATTTTTAAAAATTTTATTAACACAAAAGGACAAATTACAATATTACAAATGAACTCTATTAACACAACCAAGGAATGAGAAACCAAATTTTATGTCTGAATACTTATATAATAATGATTATGATAACCAAAACGAAGAAATAGTAGATAGTTTGCAAACTTATTCGAATTAGAAGAGAATAATAATAATCAAGTGGTAAATTTTCGAAAAGAGCCTGGGAAGGAAAATTAAAAATAGTTTAAATAAATATTGCTGCTAATAACCAGTTACCTTATATTAAAATAAAACTATTAATTGATACTGGTAGTAATAAATCGTTATTAAGACCTTCAATTGTCGAAAAATATTATCCTACGGACGGCGCCAATTATATATTTAACGAAAATTTATTTTTAAAAATATTATTAACACAAAAAACACAAATTACAAAATTACAAATGAACGAATCTTGTTGATTCAATCGCTTGAAATTAATAGAGTTCATTCATTTGTAATATTGCAATTTAAGTTTTTCTGTTAATAAAAATTTTTAAAAATAAATTTTCGCAAGTTAAGTATATAATTTTCGATTCAAAATGGTGTGGAAGTGTAGATACTTGAAATGTGGTGGTACAAATGTGTGTCTTCAAATTCCTGTTATTAGTTATATTTTTTAAACTATATAATTATCATATTATAAGGGATGTAATGACCATAATTCAGTTAACTAGTTGACGAATTAATTTAAATAACTTACCTAGCAAACGGCTTCATTTTCACAGCCAACGCCCTACTCAGACAGAATCCTGCCCCACCTGTCGCGAACCAAAATTTTATTTTTCTCTGTAAAAAACAAAAAAAATGTCAATTAGTCAAATGCTAATTAACAGCTGATCATAGGAAACATTTAACTCTTGTAAGGAAGTAATTTATATTTAGTTAAAATTTCCTCACTTAAGGGGTATACTTGGCTACACCAACAGTTCAAGTAGAGTCAGTCGAAAAGTCAATATCCTGTATCCTATTGTTTTGAAAATCAAAAATTAACATAATTATTTGTTGAGACACAGTATAAAACAAACGTCTACTAATGATGATGGATGACTTATTCCTCACAGATAACTTAGGGTCATTGTAAGCAATATTTTAAATAGTACTCTAGTGTCGTGTTCTTAATGTATGTAATTCATTGGGGATGTTTTTCTATTTATCTCATTCCCAATGAGAAAGTTTAGGATTTGGAATGGCTCTACCTATTAAAGATCTTCAGCTTCTATTGAAACGTTCCTAGGTGTAATGCTCTAGAGCTCCGTAATTTCCGTAATCTATCACACTTCGAGAAAATGGTGATAGAGGTTTTATCCTCTACGAGGCAAAATCTGTTGAACTTAGGTTTTTCATTGAGGTTACAAAGTTTCGAAAAAATTCCTGTTATTATTCCTGAATATTCTCCACTTAGGGTGATACATTTTTTTATTACAGTTTCCCAGAAGTATCTTTGACTGTGTCAATGCCTGTAGATTGTTCCAGTAACTGTTTTTTATTTACCTACCATTTTTTCTAGTGTCCTATCGCTGATTCCATAGAAGGATTCAGGTCCTACGGCTTTAGCAAGTCTGTCTGCAATTTTACATGAATTCAATTCGCTTAAATTATCCACACCTACACTTAAACTTATCGACTTTTGGTTTATTTGACATACACCAACATTGTTTAGTCATTAAATAATGGGATACCTTTTCCACAGCAGGTTTCATTATTTTTTATCCTGTGTTTTGGTTTATTTCCTGCCATCTTAATCCTCGATTTTCCTCTGACATCTTAATTTATTCTATCAGCTCCTGATCGGTCTTCCTTCCTTTTTTTTTGTTCGTGCATATTGATCCCATTCTCATAACATGGCCAAACCATCTTATTTGTTCTTGCTTTGTTTTGTTTTGAACTGGTCACCAAAATCCGCTACTACAAAAATTATTGAGACCAAGACACAAAAATAATGACACAAACTTTGCCAGCAGACCTAGTATGATACTATTAAAAAGTAACATTATTTTTTTCTTCTAGCTCATTTAACTTTGTCCAGACATTCCCAAAGTTGGATGTTATGACGTTCTAGCTCAGAGCTCTAAAGACTGCTTTGTTATCGGACAAAATGATAATTCCCTTTTTTTGATAAATCCTTTCTAAGTTGAACTGGACACATTTCTTAATTGCATATATTTTTGTTTGAAAAATTCTCTGGTTCTTATTCAAACTCTGTCTGCTGTTTTGGAACCGTCCGTATAACATTTAATGGCATATCTGTTCATTTCTTGTATGGTGTTTACATGCCATTAGCTTCAGTTTGATGTAAATTTTTCTTCAAAACTGAACTTTCGTGTTAATTACGTAATGATGGATAAATTCAATGAACAGTCAAATTCAAATAGGCGTTTAGCAAATTTAACATTTAAAATTGATTGTTAAAGTATTTCAAGAAGCGGAAACTCAATACTTAGTAAAACTGGATAAAATATTCATGTAACAGAACGGAAATGGAAAGTTTCCCGATCGCCCCATTACGAGAACTTATTTGAGTGAGCTACTTCGAAAGATTGAATCAAAGGGTAGAATTAATGATGCATGAAAAATTAGCAGGCCACAAATTTCTAATTTTATTATAGTCTATTCATATAACACAAGTTGCATCTACCTGGGAAAACAGTTAAAGTGCTATAAAGTAAATTAAAAAAATAGTTCCTCAACTGTCACATAAATGCGCTACTACTACTAATGTTATGTCTTTAATGTATTAAATGCGAGTTTTTCCTTGTGATAAATTGAATTTAAAATATTAATAAACACGGCAAATAGACCGCCATTTATCAAAAAACAAAAAGTTTTATAAACCACTCATGAAACATGGCTGTACGTAAAAAAACAATATAAAAGTGATGCCACGGTGCTTCGCTTGACGGTCGATTAAATGCAATCGTAATGACAAAAACATCGGGATTTATTTGACGGTTGAAAAAAAGTTTAATCAAGCGTGAGCCGCATAATTTCAAGGAAATTGGATTGGTCTCCAAACCACAAAAAATTATATTGTGGTTTGCACTTTATTCATTTTATGTAAGCTGTTATCATTTTTAGAATAGAGTATCAACCACATATTTTTCTCAATCGTACATCAACAGAAGTTACACATATGTATAGTTAATGTACTTTCCAATAATGTTCGCTATTAATGAGTAGTTTATTTTGAAATTAACTAAAATAAGATAATGTTTTTTACGTTTGCTGCAATCGAAACTTTTAGATTTTCACGTCTGAAACTGCTTTAACTGTTTTTCTGAGCAGGTCTAGACTTTACACCGTATTCCAAAGATTCCGAAAAATGTCAAGTTATAACGAGTTTAAGACTTCTGAAATGTTCGAGAAATACCACACATGAAAATAATAGTACACAAAATAAAACGAAGCATACGGAATATGCAGAAAATTCTGAGTTATCATTTATAGACCTAGAGGCACAACATACGTTGGAAACTTGATGGAATGTACAGCTTTCTATATACTATCGTCAAGCCCGGCGGTGGTTCGCGAATAGAATATTTATAAATTCACTTTTTAGGCTATAAGCATTTCAAATCTAACAAAATAACTGATATCTGAGAACAATTAAGAGAATGGTCTCAGAAGTACATAGTCTGACCTAGAGATGGCGGTAATTGCTTCTAAAGCATGTATTAGAAAGAAAACAATCTATACAGCGTATGATTCAAAATTAAAGACGCCACGTTGTTTAGTATTCTTTTGGCAGTCATCAATTGTGAACGTTTTCAGTGAACTTAGAAAGAATTGGTCATCGTTATAATACTTCCATTTGAAAGACATTAGCCCAACCAATATGAAAGTTGAACTAGATTTTACTCTCGATAAGACTGCTCCTACGTTCTCAATGGTAAAACAACGGGTAGCAGAGTTTAAACGAGGCCGTACGACCTGCGAAGACCAGCATCGCAGTGGTTGACTAAATAAGGTGACGACTCCAGAAATGCTGAAGAAAATCCACAAAGCTGTACTAGATGATCGCGAGCTAGCAGACATAGTAGGCATTTCAAAAAGTATGGTACATCTCATGTTAAATGAAAATTTGGACATAAGAAAGCTATGCACAAGATGGGTTACGCGTTTGCTCACAATGGAACAAAAACAGCATCATCGAGTATTGGGCGATATTTCACATAACGAAAGACGAATTTTTATGCCATTTCATAACTATGGATGAAACGTGGGTCCATCACTACACACCCGAAATAAAAGAACAATCAAAACAGTGGACTGAAAAGAGAACCGGTTCCAAAGAAGCCAAAGACCCTTCTATATACAGGCAAGGACATGACGTTGGTATTTTGGTATACGCATGCTATAATTTTCAATGAATATCTAGAAAAGGGAATCAACGCGAGTAGTATGAACTCATCGCAACATTTGAGCGAAGAAATCAAGCAAAAACGTCTGCATTTGGCTAAGAAGAAAGTGTTGTTTCATCAAGACAATGCACCAGCTCACACATCCGAAATAGCACTGCCCAAAATTATTTAATTAAAGTTTTAATTGCTACTTCATACACCTTATTCGCCAGATTCAGCCCCCTCGGATTATTTCCTGTTCCCAGGCTTGAAGAAATGCATCGGTTGTCAGAGAATTTCAAACAATGAAGAAGTTAACGATTCTTATTATTGATCATCGGTGGGAAAAGTGTATGGAGCTATATTTTTTTTGTTGGACTAGGTACTTCTGAAGATCATCATCGTATACGAAATGTGCCTCAAAAAGTGTTTCTTTATAGGTAGTAACAGTGTATTTAGTACGAACGGTTCCAGAAATTCCAATAATTTTATTCAAAATTGAATCGACTTTCCTCTCCGAACTGATGATAAACAAGCCTTAAATGTAAGTGTTTCCTAGAATATTCGGTACTCTCAATATTGCATAAATCTTTATATTTATTTAGTCGACACTTTTGTATAGCTTAATTTTTTAATTATGAAGACATTTATATAGTAGAACCTCGTTAAGTTGAATTTTTGGAATGCGTAGCTCTTTCAGGGCGTAATCTGGAGGAAACTTCGCATGAAATTGAACAAACCTACGTTGCGTAAATTCTCACTTCACATAGAGTATAGAGTATTTCTCCATAAAAAGCAAGCTTCAGATGATCGATATCGCCGTTGTAAATTTATCGTTTTGGTTAGGTTTTTTTATAGAATTCAGTTTCAATTTGATGAAGATGATGAAGTTATTTCTGGTTTAACAATCCACTGAATGAGGTCAGGTTAGATTATTGCATATTTTTAATATGCCAGAATTACTTTATAGCAAACTCCATATCAATAGACATGTTAACAATAGTACACAAAATGTTCTCAAGGCAATCCAGGCTTAGGTTATAAAAATCACAAATAAATATCATTACTAACGTTGCAAAACCGTTTCATATCTGTTTTTATGAACAACAAAGTTTGACGGATTAGGTTTCTCCGTTTTATTTATATTAAAAGCAATTTATATTGCCTCCTTATAAATTAAATCGGATTTACCAACAATTCTAATACTCTAGATGTCACTTCCACTTGATTTACTTTCATTTGTAGTTCACTGAGAGATTTATTGTTATCTGTGGTAAAAGTATATGAGAATTAATTGATTTAATTTAACGTGTGTTAGGAATAGACACACTTTCTTTCCTATTCAGAACTATGCCTTATACAGTTTATTTCTATTGCAATCACCTGTAATGTGAACTCACGCCCATATCGTAATTGTTACTGTGATGTATGCTCAGTTTTTTCTAAGAAATAACGGCAATTCAGCATAAAATTTATATTTCAATCAATCAATGAACGCAAAGTCAAAAGAATTTTCAACTTATAGCCAAATAGACACATAAAATCAAGAAGATTTAAAAACATAAATATATCGAAAGGTCTAAGAAATGAGAAATTAACGAAATTTAAATTATTATCATTACCATTGTTTTGTGAATATTCATTCAGCTAATAATTATTCTAAGATATCTAAAGTTTTGTACTCCTTCAAATTCATAATCTTTTATTTTTATTATTCTCTTTTTGAATTGCTTTCCATATCTTATAATCTCCGTAATTTTTGTTTTATTTTCAGTCCCATTTCTTCTTTTTCTGTTGTAAGTTTCCTGATCAAACTTTCCTTTATATTTCATCCTTTTTTAATAAGGAATATATCATCTGCGTAGCTCTAGCGATAGAGCAGGTACTATAAAACTTACTCTAATTATTGATTGTGAATTCTTTATCTTTTGCTGGTCGGTAAACTTGCTTTTGATTACTTAATAGTCATGGCGATAAGTTTTCTCAATTTCGTACCTATCCTTGATATATTATCATCTTTTTCTTACTGTTTGAGGCTTGTTGGAAATCCATAAATATATTTGGTGTTCATATGTTCATTGTATAATTGTGTTGTGTGTTGCTTCTATTGAAACGACACTGGTACTTGCTTTCCTCGCCAGAAGTCTTTGTATTATAGTTGACATTAGCTTAAAAGCTAAATTTAGAAGCGTAAATCCTTTCGAAACTGTTGTTGATCTCTTTATTGTGTGTTGTAACGATTCGTCCATTTTCTTATTCTTTTGGCACATCTTTTCTCTCTTCCATATATTTCTCATCACATCTCATATGTTTCACATATGTTTAATCTTTTTTTTGCGGGTGTTCTTCCAATGTAATCCTTTTCTAATGATTAATTTTATATTAGTTTCGCCTTATTTTCTTTCTATTCCCAATTAGGAGCGGAAAAAACTTTGCTTAAAATTTACATTATACAATCAAACTAATAGTACAAATAAACAGTAATATACCTATTTAAATGGTGTACAGAGGAATTCGGTGAAGTAAGTTAAATAGTAACTATTCGATTTTTATGTTTTTGAAATCATTCTTTCGATTCAATAGTTCAAGTTGTTAATAAATCAACGAAACGTCGTCGTATTTTTAAATGCCGCTTTATATTTGCCACTTTCAGCCGCAATAAAATTTATGTTTACTCCGATTCCCTACATTAGAGCAAACTAGTTTACTTGAAATAGTAATACATAATTCATACACACATGCAAGCTGAAAACAAGTTCTTTGGTCACCTACTTCTGCTCTACGCTCGTAAAATGCTCAAAATAAATGCATTTAATTTCTAAACTATATAAAGTTTCAATAGAAACACGGTAACCACAGAACCGACTTTACTTCCTGTTTTCAATAAGAATTATTTGTTGAAGAACGCATAATATCGGCATAATAAGACTGAATCGATTATACGAAGGAAGTTTCGTAAAATACTGAATATAAATTCAAAAATTTAGACGGATGTAGTAGAGCGTTGTGGAAGACAATTGTCCTTACAACAAGTTGATTTTAAGAATCCAATGGTTTTAAGAAGGGTGGTTCAACTATATCTTCTTGGCATTCAAAGGAATGGACGCGTAGCTTAGATTAATAACCCTTAAAGAGAACCTTGTAACAAGAGAAAGAGAGTTCACTGTGTGAATATCTTGTCTTCTTTCAAAAACTACGACAAGAATTTCTGTCTCAAATTCTTATCTGTTTATCATCATCTTTATTTCTAAACAGACTCAAAGTTACCATATCAATACCATACATTTAGTTTAATAATTTGTGAGCTTGTTTAGCATTTTTTTCAACTTGAAATAAAATTTGATAATAATGCGTTGGTCAAGATCAATGTTTACAAACACACTCACTCAAGCGCAGAAGACTACAAATAAAAACGAATTAAAACTTGTGACGCTCTGCTCACATTAAGATATACAAGGGATTAAACTTCACAGTGGGAAACGAAAGGGTGAAGCATACATCCTTCCCCCAGAATCGTACGCTTCTGATATGCAAACCGAGCTAGTGACGATGCTTGCCGTGTGACACAGCTTTCAGCACAAAATTTCCTTACAGTACAAAGAAAAACAAAAGATAATGGCTCTGGTCATATAGATATTGAAACCTTCGTTGGTGATAATGAATATACTGTTTACACCACCACTACACATAACATAACATAAGTTATCGTCTTCAGTGACTAAAGGTAAACTAAATCTGATAACTTACCTGTTTCATAATAAATTTTGCATTCAATAATTTATTATTGGATACATTTTTTAACAATTTTACTTTATCAATATTTATGCAATGATTGTGACTGGTAGCGTGATCGACAATACCTGATTTTCCGGTCCGTCTATATTTCAAATTAGCTATGTGTTCTTTAAACCGGACAGTAGCCGATCTCTTAGTCTGCCCAATATACTTTCGGTCACAATCACCACAACTTATTTCATATTTCTTTTCCAAATTTGGTATTTTATCTTAAGGGTTGCCCAACAATTGTTTTGGATGGTTATTGGATTTATAAACGAATTTCAAACCCACTCTGCTAAATATTCCTTCCAATCCTCTCTTATAAAGAGGAATGAAAGGTATCAGAGTAAATTTTTCATGTTTTTCATTTTGAGTTTGGATAAAAGTGGTTTCACATAGAGATTTCTTAAACCTATAACGATTGATTAACCTATTTACAATTCTTTTTTCATAACCGTAAATACATCAAATGTATGATGATTTAGGAAAACACCGCTACGTGCAGGTACATCCCGCTTGATTCTTTTCATTGTATCCAACATAAGATTACCAGTATCCATTTCCTGGTACATCGATTAATCCACTTTTCACTCACCATCGAGAGATACAATAAGGAAAAGTCCTTCATTGAGGATGTAGCTGCACTCAACGTTGGTGAGACAAATTGCTTACACTGAAGGGCAGAAATAATGGAGCTAAGTAAATTTAATGAAAAGCAGCGGCTCGTAGAAGAGAAGGAAACTGAGATGCAGGTCCTCTACAACTTGCTTGGTAGAGAAAAGTCTCTACCTAGGTAGAGGCAACTGAGAAGATGAGAGAGAAATTGGAAAGAGAGATGTAGGTGTGGAAACACCAAGGGAAGAGCCGTGAGGCGGTTTTAGTGTAATGGGAAAAGGATAAGTAAAAATATGGGCGAAAAAAGTGTCCAAGTAGTAGGGTGGAAAGAAGTGGACAACATGTCGTACATCTAGTGACAATAAATAATGAAATATAAAAGGACGGTTTGAGAATATTGGAGGTAAAACAAAGGCAACATAGAGAATTGTATTGCTTCCATTGATTAGGGCGAAAGTGACCAAAGAACCTGCCAAGCGTTTCTCCTGGTAATTGAGTATGATATTCTTATTAATAGTGGTAGATTTGACATATGTGTGTTTGAGTGTATTAGTTTAAATAGATGCAGACTAATGTTAGCTGCAAAAATTCATTCATCGAAAACCACATAAGTGCAGTTGATCAAAATTGAAAACTTCAAAGCATTAATTTTATCTAAATTTAATTATTGTATTGAATATACGTCTGAACTTTCTCCTAGTTTGAAATTCTCGTGAATGTGAGCGCCGGTTCTGCAACTGAAAGATTTCAGTACACATTATATCGTCCATTAGAGTTCTTTTAATTGATATCGTTCATCACGTTACTTTCTATAGTGGGTTGGGTCTAATGGTAAATGTAATATTAATATACTTGACAACGTAACTAGGTTACAGAGTTATAAATGATTATTGACTTTTTCCTAGCAGGAATTTGTTAGTCGACTGTCAGCTTCACGAACTAGTTTCATGATTAAGAATAGTATAAGTGATAATATTCGAAAGAACGATTTTAATCTCTATATTTAAATTTACGATGAAGAAAACCTATCGTCGATATTCGACATAAAGATGCTTTCGTATCGATTGTTTTCATTTGTATGATTTCATCGAAAACTTTTTTTTGTTTGGAAATTATACACCTAAAGTGGTATAATAAATATTTCCAATGAGTATATCTTAGTAGTTGTTCCTTGTTACATCTGAGAATCTTACTGTATCCACGGATGAAGGTTCTGACAAATATCTATAATTATATGCCCCTATGCAGTTTGCAACTCACTTCATTGCCGTTAATTACAGTTTGTTATAGACTAAAATTATGGGCTACCTTCTTGCGTGATGTATAACTGTTCTAGCGGATTTATTTAAAACGGGAAACGTAGAAAGATCAAGAAATAAATTGTGTATTCTCTACAATATTTGTTGATGTTATATTATAATTACAAGCTATTACGGTTTGGTCCTACAAAGTAAAATTTGCTTTTTGTTTAGTTTCAACTTACATCTCCTATTTTCCTATTATCTTTCTGTATAATTCACTTATTCCAAAACAAGTTTCGCATTTACTCTATTTGGAATTGATTTCATGATGTACTATGATCTACATAACACGATTCTTATTACTTAAGGCCGATTCGTAAACTTGACGTTCCGTTTACGGTTGCCGTTCGCCGGTGACATTTGCCGTTTGACGTTCGTAGCAAAATCTAGACCCTATTCGTAAACTGAGGTTGCTGCTGTTAACCTAAAAAATTTTTATGTGTGTACTGCTTTTTGTTTTCGTGACATTTTTGTATTTTTGTTTGTAATCCCATATTTATGGACGATATTATGGAAAATAATGAAGAGTTTTTTATTGGGACAAACGTGACGAACGCAAATGGATGTGATTGGCCCTTTTCTATTAGTACAAACCACTGATGGGAAAAGATGAAATTCTTTTATGTTGAAAGTCACCAACGGCAGACCTATCAGCAAACAGCGACATTAAACGGCAACTATGGATGGTTTTATGCATTTCAATGTTTTTTGATTTTGTAACAGCAAACGTCAAGGGCAACAGAAACGAAAACGGAAATTCAAATTTATGAATCGGCCATTAGGGCATAGATTGAAAAAGATAGTACTGACGGAATAGTGCCTCTTTCTTTCAATTTTGCTTTTATTCTCTATCAATGCACTTTAGGTTATACATGGCGTCATTTATTCGAGATATATCCGATTTCTACTTCTTCGAATGTCTTAATAACTTATTTTTTCTTTATATTCAACTTTGTCCTCTAAATTCAATATTACTAATCTCTTAAAGTATCTTGTCTTGTTCGTATTAGCTCCTTGTATTATAAATTTAATGGGGTGTGTGATCGGGGAACCTCGGTGGTAACATCTTCTTTCTATTCGGCGCTTATGGAATTATGAGTTTCACTACGAACCTTCTTTGAATCATGAGTATGATCATTAAGATTGTGACTTGCATTCCACAATTATTCATCGGAACATTAAATTAAATAATCAAAGTTTTTAGAAAGGGACTAATCATTCGAGCTACTAATATCAACTACAACTGATATTTACTTCTAGAGTATTGATGTTTATAATTTATAACTTATTGAGGCCTATCTGTGATCCAGTATCTACGATTTTAGACGATACAAACCCATTAGTAGTCAGTCACCATAATTCTTTCTAAAAAATGTCATTACCTTGCACCAAGAAGCTATAGGCTAATCTTTTGAACTTTATTTTCATCATTTCCAATATTCACTTTTAATTATCAAGATGAAGTTATATTCAATTAGGTTGATCGAATGGAGGTAGTGGAGAGATTCTTGAGCTGTGACCTTGAAAATAGTTGCGCAGAATTAAACGGCAACAAAGCACATAATTATCTAAGTAAGACATGAAAAAGTCCGTTTGATGGTACCATAAAATGGGTTGGCATTTTTTAGCCGAGAAGAACTAGGTTAAAAATTACATTAAAATTTCATTTAAAAATAGAAAGAAAAAGAAATAAAAGTTCATTGCAGCTATAAGTTAAAGAGAGCGCGATTGAAATTGTTAAGATCTTATATTTATCGTAAAATTATGTTCTGCGTCAGTATGACTATGGGTTGTGCTCGATTTCCAATACCTGTGATACTACTATTTTTATCATTATTTTTCATCATTTAATTTATAGGTTAATAACATGATTATAAAGCAATCAAATTAGCTCTTCATTTGACATTTCAAAAAAAAATTACTTTTCAAGAAACCCTGGTAATCAAATTTCAATTGATTATTAGTTGTGCTTTTTTCATAATAGACTTAATAGATTTTACACTAATATTTTCATAGTTTTGATGAGATTTTTAATAAAAATGACTCTTCCGATATCTTTTTTTCACAGACATGCAACTAGTAGTTGATATATAAAAAGTAGTAACTTTTCGTGTCAGTTAAACTTTTAGATCAGTTAATTTGTAAGTTAAGTTGTAGTGATAAGCCATAATGATTATGAGGCTAAACAAGATCGTTGTTTTTATCTGAGTCCGACGAAGTTCGAGCCCGATTACGACTACACAGTTATTAGTTTTCTGGACGAATTTGAAAAAAAAATCACTAAATAAGTTTCACTACGGCTGGTGATTGAAACATTTTGGCTTACCACGTCTTTTATTTTCTTTTTGATTTCTATTATCAACATAGACTGAAAAATATACGAGGGGATACCCAAAAATAACCGGAATTATTTTTTAAATGCTATATATTTACAAATATTCACAAAACAACCTTATCTTCCTCAAATTACTCTCCATTAGAAGTAATAAATTTGTCCCAGCGTTTCCTCCACTGTCCGAAATATTGTTTGAACTCATCTTTAGAGATGGCTGCAACCTCCTGTCTGACTTGATGTCTTCAATGTTTTCAAATCCTTTCATGCCCCTTTTCATGCGTGGAAACAAGAAAAAGTCGCACGGAGCCAGGTCAATCGAGTAAGGTGCGTGGGGCAGCGGAACCATGTTATTTTTAACTATAAACTGGCTAACAGTGATGGCTGAGTGTGCAGGTGCGTTGTCATGGTGGAAGAATCAGTCACCTGTTTGCTGAACCGACAGTCTGTGCACACAAGCTCCCGAAATCTTTCAACATTTTCATCAATTCGGGCAGTTGATGGACGTCCAGAACGTCCAGAACGTCCAGGACGTCATCAATCGACATGTCGCCATTTTTAAATCAAGAAAACCACTCATACACTTGAGTTTTCCCCCTAGCATCATCTTTGTAAGTAGTTTTCAACATTAAAATAGTTTCAGGAGCGTTTTTATCGAGTAGAAAAAATTTCACAGCGGCACGTTCTTCATTTAAATTTACCATCATAAAAAACGAAGCAGCAGTGAAACAGCACTAGCAAAAACGGTCACTAGTGGCGACGAGTTGCGCTAGGCAGGCCCTAGCGGAGAAATCAGTACTACAAAATCTCCACCCATGGCAATGATTACTTTTGGGTATCTCTGCAAAAAGTTCCTAACATAATTTCCCGAAATCGTCATCGCTGGAATCTACATCTTTTTTTAAATTCTGTTGTGTGATTTAACTTTTAAGGTCGATATTGCAACATTAAGAAAAAAAGCTATGAAGAAGCGGCAAATGAACTATAAGATGCACACCAAAAGAACTTAAATAAATTTAATTGGAACATAAAAACTGTCAGTTATAAATTATAGTCCATGTTGTCATAAAATCTTTTCAAGTTAGTGTAAAAAGAAGATCCTTATTGGAGGATACCTCTCCATTGTAATGTTTTATTAATATAGCAAGTGCTTATTATCCTACTAAGATGGGTATATTACTTGGGATTAGAAAAAAATATATACATCCAAACCCTGGTCCTATGGTATTTAACTATGGGGTTGTGCTAGTCAAAACATTCTACAAACCATACAAATTTTCGAATTTTCGTTTTCAAGGGTACCATAATAATTAATGTACAGAATCTATTAGGATTCCGTTGATCGCGACGTTTTATATGCAACAGCCTGTAAATAATTTGGGAATTCATAATTAACTAACATTTTTAATTAAAGATGTTACATCACTATAAATATCTTACTCAGCATGTCGTAAAAGCTGTCAGACTCGAGAAATATTGTCACGTATTATTGGTAGCATTTTTTTAAACCGTGTAGGACTGAATACTACTACAAATAGAATTTGTATAATATTGAAATTTTCAGACTTCCAGCATAGAACATACAAGGTATTAAACTGGTACTGAGTTATTATGAATCAGGAGACGAAAGATTTAATAGGGTTTAGAAAATTTGAGCTTCTTTTAAAATAAATATTACAAGAATACTGATTAAGAAGTCATAAATTTTGGGAATTAATTCTGTTTATTGCTTTTATGTCCGGACCATTAAATTTATAACTTATATTCTTACCTTTATTCGGCTTTTAAAATTTCATTTTACTTTTCATTTGATTTATGTACTGTCCCAACTAATTAGTATATCAATTGGTTATAATGAGACATTCACAACCAGAGTAGACCATCTCCTAAACATCAAATATCTGTCGTTATTGAAATTTGTCAGAAATTAACCCATATAGGTCTCTAAAATAATTTCTTGGAATCACAGTTGGTCGTCTCTGATACTCAACATCTTAATTGTATATATCTAATAAGATATATCCAAAATTTCTCCGTCGTGTCCATGTTTGTCTAGAGTATGGAAATTCACTTGCCGTTTGAAAATTAAACATTCTCTCAATGTGAACGTAGATGGTTTTGTTTCTAAGCCTTACTAAATATACTCAACCTAACTGACAATTGTAGACCAGAAACTCTTTGTATTCTCAAATTCTAATTAACCTCTCATTTATGTTTTGTTCCATTTCGCAAAGGAAATTGAGCACATAATTCAAAATTTATATTGATTCCCATCAAATTCTTGTTTTTGTTTTCTTAGGAAGTTTACTCATTTCTGAGAGCTGATAAAAACATAGATCCAAATATTTAGTTTGACTATTGTTCTTATATTTCATTCTGAGGAATTACCTAACCACTACAGGCGACTTGTGAATCTAATGGTGGGTCCACACGATACAGACTTCCATAAAATTCTATAGAATTTTGTCTGTGCAAACTAGACAGTACAGACAAATGTGGGTGCGATCCAAAAGTCGGAGTATGCATGTAAGTCAGTGTATTTATCGTAGCTAAGAAATTTAAATTGTATTTTCGAACGAAAAGTAATGAAAAGTCTGTATAAACATTCTATCCAAATGTTTGGGTAAAATTATATAAATATTATATAAGTACAGACTTCATAGTCTGTACAGATAACTGTACAAACAAAAGTCTGTATCATGTGGACGCACCATAAAAGTGTGATAGAAAGGAGAGTGCATGTAAAAATTCAAACGTTCAATATCTGAATATTTCTAAATAATTTACAAAAGTTGCATAATTTTTTTAATATTTCCTAACTCTCAAATTATAATGTGAATAACATATAGCTTCTCCGAGATAATTTTGTGTAAAAATGAATTTTCTGGGCTCAACTTGACCAAAAAAATGAAGTGAGCTCTTTGATTTAAGTTTGTTAATATGGATTCTTTGAATTAAATGTGTTCTTTGATTTGTTTCTGTGACGACACGGTTTTTTTAAATTTCATTTGGACCAAAATGACTATTCCTAGTCTTAATTTTTATTCATATTTTGTGGAAGAGAATAATACAACTAAGTAAGTAACGAAATGAAAAAGTGGTCAGAGGATCGCCGTCAATAATTATATCTGCTGCTGTTTTACTTTTTGAGTCTGACAAACAGGTTGGTTGATAAGGTAAAAGTAAGTACATACCTCTTCCCCTGCGCATGCCTTTTATCAAGAAATATTGCACATTGTATTGCATCATATCAAGCGGCCTTTAGCTGAACTTCATCTGCGTATGCTTTTGATCAAGAAACTAGGCGTTTTGCATTTCATTACACGTTGTTTTACAAGATAGTATATTTCATTAAAGAGCGGTTGATATGATGCAATACAACGTGCAATGCAATGCAAGGCGCAATACTTCAGCGCAGATGAAGTTCAGCTGAGGTAAGGTATTTTTTAATTCCATTAGTGAATTTTTGTTAGTGGCAGCCATGATGCAATGGCAAGAAACTTGCATAATGTCAAGCGACGTGCTATATCCATCTATGCAATATTTTGACCTTGATAGATATTTCTTGTACCATGTCAAGCGGCCTTAACGCCTCGGAAGTGCAAGAATCTGGGCTTAACATTAATGATAGCCTTCTACCCCTGGTAACATAATGTACTATTCCTTGCTCAGATTGGTCAAAAAATCAAAAAATAAGTTAGCCATTTTTCAAAAAGGCTTTTTTGATCGACTTTATGACATAACGGCTATTGAATATTCATTGTGAACCCGAAATAGCTTATTTAACTTCAAATTGGTTCAAAAATTACTTTTAAAATTTTAAGGCAAACAAAAAATGGCTTCTTTGCTTTTTCCAAAAATGGGTTATGTTGTTCAGTTCTGTCTAAAGCTGAGCTACCAAATTTCAGAATTCAAGTTGGTGAAACAATGGATTTTTGGAATTAAATTTAGATGTGTTGATTTTAATATTATCCTGTTATTATCCTGTAATTAATATTGAACCAATAATTTGTCGATCAACTTTCTACATTGGACAGCTGCAATCACGAAATTAGTCTGATAATTTAAATGACTCTATGTACAAAATAAAATGTACTCTATCCCTATATGGAACATATGAATAAATTACTCTTTAAAATCAATTACCTTGTTGTAAAGAACATCTCGTGCCGTTATCCATTACCTTCTAACACAAATTTTTTTCAACTTCGACCGAGGAATTAGAACGCAACGGCCTTATACGACTCGCGAAAAAATATTCGCGTGTTGCATAAATTCTAGGCGTGGTCCGCGCTAGAGCCGCTACTGGGCCATCGAGGGTCATTTCTTATAGGCAACTCGAGATGAAATTATTTATAATGAGACTCGTTCATCTATTTAGATTCTATACAGTTGAAAACCCGTTAGTGATTAGTGACTTTTCTACATATTTTGAATTTAGCTGTAGCGGAACGCATTGGAAACCACTCAAACGTGGTTTTACGTGGATTCAAATCATGCAGACAAGTTATGATAGAAGAGGTATTATAACATATATGCGTTAACGTGGTCGCCAACTGATATCATCCAAAGTATCTATATAAAAATTCGTCATCAGATCTGTTGCAAAACGAAAAAATAGTCATTTTTTTCTCTACATAACGAAGAGATATGGATCAAAACCAACTTGTTTAACCTATCTTGGAGGTCAGAGTCCAATGAGAGAAGTCTCAGGAGGTTGTTTTTATATTAGTTTCCGAAGAAAATAATGTACTAGATAAGTTATCATTCACGTTTGCGCAATTTTAGCATTTTCAAGCAGCAAGATGATTCACCGAAGATATTAGAACTTTTCTTTGGGATTGCTTCACGTAAACTCGTCAAAGTGACACGCGATATGTGTCATTCGCCTAGGAGTTTACGATGAGCCCAGTATAGGCCTTGACTTGGGCCAAGTAACCTAACCAACTCTGGCCCTAGCTTGGAAGTCGTTATGAACCCAGACTTACTAGGTCTCTGGGATAATAACAATGTGCCTCGCTTGGTTTTCAAGCCTAGACCAGGCCTGATTACTTGTAGAAATATATTTTATGACAAACTTCTTTTAATGCTTTCTACTAATTAATGTACATGAAAATATTAGTTAAATAATCAAAAATATAAAGGACCCATACTTTTTTTTGTCTTTTATTCAGAAAAAATTATTCCGTTTAATGTTGAGATATCTATTATGAAAAAGATATTAGAACAAAACTTTATGTAGTTATTCAGAGCTCTGTCAAGCCTGGCTAACTATAGGATTGCCAAGGTCTGGTTATCCAGAGTATAGCTTGGCTTGGGTGACTATAGAATGGCCAGGGCTAAGTTACCCAGGCTTCAACCAGGGCCATTATTGGTTTGCCAAGACCAGATTTCCCAGCGTTGGCTCAAGCTAAGCCTGGGGGCTCCTAAATGGGTAGCTCGTCTCCAGATAAGCGCAACATCATATGAATCCCATAACATGGTAGTCAGTTCTTCACCGTTACCTGATGTTTTTAGTTGTATCGGTTAGATCTATGACATCCTGGTTATCAGAATGGTGTCGTTGAAATTGCGTACCTAAAACCCAGCGGATACTCGCCTTAAAATATGATTTCGATTCTTGCAAAATTGAACTCTGTGATTAAAGACAATCACCGCTCGTTCCTTTACAAATTGCTCCTTTCGACATCTTGTTTGCCTGATGGAAGACACATTTCACTATATGTTGCATGATGATTGCTTGTTCATAGTAAACTTCATAATTTGACCGTAAATCGCTTAGTTACTCTTCCTAAATCGCCAGTGAGATTTCACTAGAAGTTTTGAATTGCTGCCTTTTGGAACCTTTTTACTGATAATCAGTGGTATATAACTGAGTAAAAACCGAAAAGCACTATAAAAGCAATACGATTTTAAGCACTTACAATGAAAGAAGTAGAACTACGAAAAATAAAAACGGACAAAAGAAGATGGAGGACTACTGACTGGAAAAAATATTGACAGAAAGAATACATATTTATTTATAGTCGTGTTTTTGGGCATTTTTGAATTAATATCTGAATAAAGGAAGCCTCTTTAGAGTTCATTCAAATTCGACTACTTCAGAACTCATTTGAACTTTTTTAATTTTTTAGTGTGCCGCTGGTCAATAAAGTATCGCGCATTTTAATAATCTGTTTAAAACTTCTAAAGTTATAAGAAAACTTCTACTTGTGATGTAAGAAAGCACAACATGGAATAAGTATTCTCATTAGTTCAATTCAATATTCAACTTTGAAGTGTTATTAAATATGATACAGAAAATTTTGTCTATTTTTAGAAATGATAAATTATAAGCCATATTGTTAATATTTCCTCCGTCTATGTCTGACAAATCAAGTTTAAAAAAATTAAACTTCAGTACACACCCACAAACTATAAACTACACGTTACAGTGGCTTTTTTTGTTTCCGTGAAGCCTGCCAGGCGCGTTCGCAATGCCGCCCCTGCAACTCCTTAAGCTACTTTCAATTGCGATTTGTAATAACTGAACATTTGGTATATAACTATTTGATGTGAATATCTTAGTAAACAAAAACTTGAAAATAGAATACATAAATAACCAAGACCATTATACAAAAATCCTTCAATTTGTTATCGGGAATTGAAGATCTTAATTTCAATTTTGACTTTGTTCATTTTCGTAAGCTTTCACAATTTTATAGGTACTTTCAGTTCTTTCATTATTTTATTAAGATGTTGTCTTTTAACTATGTCATATGCCTTTTGGACGTCGATGAAAACTGTAAATATCGGCAGGTTACTTTTATATGTTATCTAGACACTTTGCTCTTATTTTATACACTGTGTCCAAAAGTGCAATTCTTCTATAATTGACACAGTCGTCCTTTTTCGTTTTTTGTATATTGGCATCATCTCATTTTTCCATAAACTTTCAATCAATTGTATTTTTTCTTAATTTTGCGGCGTTAGAGTTGCTATTTCATGTTTCTTCCTCATTATTTGTTGTATTTTACATTTCTTGGAAGTATTCCTTCCACTTATCCACGTCTGCATCGATTATTATATTGCCTTGTTTGCTTTCGAAGAAAATAATTTGTTGTAGCTCCATTCCTTTATTCTTTTTAAATTCTTGATAGAAGTTCTTCATTTCTTGATTTACCACTCTATCTTCGATGCATTTTATCTTTTATTCCATTTCCGGTCACTTTTTTGCTCTGGATATCTTTTTAGTTATACTTCTTTGCTTATAGTGCTTTTTACTATTTTCAGAAGCAACCGTTTGCAGCATTTTTTGATTAATACGTTTTTTCTTTTCCATTTCTTTCTAGCATTCCTTGTCGAACCATTTCTTTTTTTGCTCTCTTTGATATTAGTTTATCTGCCGATTTCTTTATGGTCTCCTCGATGTGTTTGCATTCATTATTTGTGTCGAGGCTCTCTATTTGGGTTAGCGTTTTTATAATTTTTTCTGCATATCTTGCTTCCATTGTTTCATTCTCTACAAATTTCTTCGTTTTAAACTTTTTACTGGGACCGTCATTTTGTTCCTTGTAGTTTTTGTTTGATTTTGTGGAAATATTAAAAAACTTTTTCACCAGAATGTTGATATCAAAACATTTTATTATTTTCACATAATCAGATCATTGATATAATAGAAGGAGACATAGAAGGAAGCAAAAAAACTCACGAGTCTATAAAAAGAGCCATAAAATTAGAAGAACACAAACAACAAGAACCCAAAAAAAATTAACAATACCAGTTCTGTCTATTAAATAACGAAACTGGTTACGATAAATGGTTTTATTATTCTATATTCGAATGCTCCCCTTCAATATACTCCCCTCCCCTTACCACACTCCTTTCCATACGTTTTTTCAACTGATCGAAGCAGTGCTGGAAGTTTTCTTTGGTGAGTGCCTTTAGGAGCTCTGCCGTTTTTTGCTTTACCGCTTCCATCGAATCAAATCAGGTTTCTTTCAAAGCAGATCTTTTTCTAATCTTTCAAGGAAATCTGAGCAGACCCGTTGACGCCAGAGCTTTTGGTCAAGAGTCAAGAGAGGATTTTTTGGAACACACGGCCTTTTGTCATGTGTAATTCCTTGTGTAAAATTTTTCATTATTGGCGTTTACAGCCTCGGCAATCATCCGGATGCTCATTCGAAGATCTGCGCGCAAATTTCCGGAGTTGAAACAATCACAGGGTGACCTGGGCGCTGATCATCGTCAGTGCTCTCTCGGCACTCACTAAAGAGCTTACACGACCCAAAAGCACGCGCACTAGGTAGAGAATTGTCCCCAAAGCCTCTTGCAACAATTTACAGCACTCAGTCGGAGTTTTTTTCAATTTAACGAGAAATTTTAGATTGATACGTTGCTCGTATTTTGGGACGTGCATAGGCAAGATATATAGATACCCAACGCACTACCACCCAACACCCAACGTTTTTCAACCCACCCGTCTAGGGCGGCCTCTAGACGCGCAGTTATTTAATAGCCAGAACTCGTAAACCAACATCATTCATAAAGTCAATTGATATTAATATAAGCAGAAGTTGAACTAGAAATTTAATTCAACTATCAAGAACCAACTGAGTTGTACCTACAAAACTGGTATGATGAACGATTGCGTGTGCTCGCGAACGAAGCGCGGTCGGTCAAGTGGAAACGACTCTATCACTGCCGGCTATCGGCGCGCCATCGCCAGTGCCAGGCATGCCGATATCGGTCCGGCCGACTGAGTCCACAGCAGCAAACCACTTGGCTGCCGGCCAGGAAGTAACAGACTTATGTTGTTTCTCATTTAAATGGAAGAAAATATATATGCATATGGATACTTTTTAACAAATACATGATTAAAACAAATGGGAGCTTTGAGTTCTTTGCAAGACATCCATTATCCAATACGAATACTTTTGGATATTGGTGGATCGCAATGTAAATCAACATTTTTTTACTTGTACTTTATTAATATTTAGTTTTATAAGAATACAAATGATTTTTGGTATGTGGTAGTAGAAAATAGGTAATAAAGCCTGTACTTAATTTTGTAATTCAAATTGAGGTAATGATGACAAATTACTAAGATCGTGAGTGAAACACTTCGTCTTTCTAGTTTCTGCTCTACTCTAATACCACTCGGTTATTTTTTCTTGTATCTATTCTTGCGGTAAAATTTCAGTAGCGGAGGTAAGTGCGCTAACATAATGAATTCTAATTAGATAACATCTTCAGGTGATAAATATCAAATTCATACATATAAAGAGGCGATAAATCTTTATCAATATCAACGATAAGAAAAGATATCGGAATTAGTGGACCGTGTTAGAAGGATAATTTATGGATAACGACGTGAATATTCATTATGTCAATTTTTAAAGAGTGGTTGAGGCAAAATATATGAATTAAAAGAATTATTGGAATAGAAAAATTAGAAAAACCGAAAAATTCAATACTAATTACTATTAATTAAGATACTCCTCAATTTTTATACAGGTCAGATTACCTCCCACCTCAAAGCATTTCAATCAGTGGCCAAAATAATACTGAGCATTTGCTTTGAAAGCTTCTTCTTTTTCTCCTTACTCCATTTTAGGCAGATTGCCTGTTCATTCTTCGCAGCATGACTATTGTCTCAATAGATGGTAAGATTATTACTCCATCTTTTTCGTCGTCTTCCCATACTACTCCTCCCCAGTGGTAAGTTGTCTCGTGCCACCCTTACTATTTTTTCCTCGCTCATTCTACTTATGTGTTCGTTCCATTCGCGCTTTCTGCTCAGTACCCATTCGTTAATTTTCCACTCTTCATTTTTGCCTATGTCGTCGCTTTGAAAGCGTTTCACCAATCCAGTATCTATGTAGCAGCTAAGCGTCGTTTTCGTACTCATTTTGTAGTTAATCGCAAACAGCCAATGTCTAGCATAGCTGTTCCGGATTTTCCGGAATAGTTCTTATTTCCATTCGCTTGTCCCGTGTCTTGTCTGTCCCCGGGATACGATTGTCCCGGATTTGGGAGCTAGTCAGTGGAAATGTAACTGGTGAATTGGTGCTTTGCTACTAAATCCAAATGGCGTTCTTCCAGTCTACCCCAGCAGCCTTTTGCCAAACCAGTTTTTTCTGAATTTACAAACGTTCAGCTTTGACAGATCTTTATAGAAATTCTTAAATTGTACTTTGATTATATTTTCAATCCCTGATGATGAATACATAGGTATTCGAAATCTTGGAAATATATTAGATTTCGTACAATTTGGTACTAAATTTTTCCATAATATAATCCCATTACCTAGTGTAAATCCAATAGAGTTATGGGTAACAAATTTTGAAAATATCGGTGAAACAACGAGCAAAAGAAGGAAGCTGTAGGAAGAAGCCCGCAAAGATCCGGATCTTGAGAACATCACCCTTACTAAATTCAAATGGTTCAGGCATTGAACGAAAACGATTTTGCTACCGGACGGCAATTCTGTTAGACATTTTTGGGCATGGTTTAAAAAAATGTGGAACATCTTCCCAACCTCTAATTAAGTGATGAGGAATATTTTTATTTCTCGGGATTCGTGAACAAACAAAACTTCGGGTACTAGAGTGATTAAAATATTCATCAACTTCATGTTAGACCTCTTCATCCAGCCAAGGTAACAGTTTGGTTTGCCATGTCCTCATCGGCAATTATAGGCCCATTTTTTTTAAATTGAAGGGGGGTAGTCTGTTACCGTGTACGCAGAACTGTATTCGGAAATATTAAGGTCCTTACCCATTCATCAAAATACATGTATGATTGAGCCTTATTCCAACAAGACGAAGTCACAAGATATACACCCCGTGTAAGCATGAGATTTTCCAGAATTCCAAAACGGAACGATTTCATGGCTTCCCCATTCACCCGATATTATACCATGTAATTTTTTTGTGGGGTTTGTATCCCTATTCCTATGCATTTCACAAAATACTGCCACAAAAAATGAAAATTAGCTTCTCAATTATTTGATGAAATCTGATAATCAGTGATTCAATTTCCTACAAATTATACATATATACAAAAATATATGATGTCAATATTTACAGACAAAAATCACCGTAGTTCTATAATGACAATGTAGAAAGTATGAACTAGTAGTACAACTAGTTAGAATGAATTACTCACCACAACTTTTTTCTCTTTTTTCACTATTTCAAGTGGAGCTTGAATGCTGGGTTTTCCCAAATACCATTCATCTCTCGGATTGTAATCCCCTAAGAATCGTACCAGTCTCGGAACGTTAACGTAATTATCATCATCGAAGTGACAGAACCATCTGAAACAAAACAAATATCATGGTAGTTGTTAAAATACTATATTATGAAAGATTAAAGTTCCAGTAAAATACTTTGTTTTGAACATGTCAGTTTCTGTTTCACTTTTTGAGAAAAGTTAAAAGGCAACTCTCGTAGTATATTATTAGATTTTTGCAAGTAATGATGTGCTATGATTTGCTGTGAATTTTCCTCATATTCCATTGAATTATCAAAACATCCAATGCTGATATGTATACGATGAATATAGTTTAATAACAAAAAAGGAAAAATATTCATGAATTTCCGGAAATAGCTTATCTTGCCATTTATTTGGAAAGAAAGGATAAAGCTTGGACCACACGGTTTGTATGTAAATCATGTGGGATGATGTACAATTGGAAAAAAGAAATGCAATGGCATTTTTTTTTCTTGTTAATATTAAAGGCATGAATAGAAATGGGTATTTCTTACTTTAGATTCTACAGGAAGACTCTAAAACGATGGTTGTTACACTTTAGGACAATGTGGGCCACACATTTGTGGACTGTTTAGTTGACTACCAGTCAATTGACATATTTAATATGAAGTGTCAAAAGACGATTGTCCCATAGTTAAATCAATTATAATTATCCTTTATGCAACGTGGGTAGCATAATAATTAGGAATATGCATATAAACATATATATAATGATAAAGATGGTAAATATATTATATCAGTATTTTTATTTTAATGTACACAAACATGTCATTATTATTTAGGTATTTTTCACCTTCCTTCTATGTTGGCGTTTTTAGGCTACCTGCAATTCTCATCGTGTCTTCTAAATGAGTGGAAAGGCCATTGCGGTATTTGCACAGTCTCGTAAACTCTTATAGTTATTACTTTGACTTCTATTTCGTACTTCAGTTCAGTCAGTTTTAGAAAATCCAAACTGATTAAATATAATCATATAATCGTCTTCAAAATGCCAAGGGTTTTCTACAAGTTTAACTGAGTTGATACCTCTGTTTGCAAAGCTGCAACTGTTGAAAAAAATAGAAAAATCCACATCTTGGTCTTCATTTATATATAATTGAAGATTAGCTTCAACCGCAAATATTTTATCCGTCAATTGTTCGATTATCTATTGAAGCTCTTGCAACTCTATATTGAGATAATTAAACTACATAGTATTATCTGACAAAAAAGCCTTGTATTAGTCTGAATTCATCAGATTTTGGTATTACCATATCAATGAATTGATTATTTGACAATGAAAATCTCGCCAATTACTTTTGTTCATTTTCTTGCCGGAATAAATGAAAGTGACAGACGATTTAAACTTAGCTTTAACGTGTTTATATTGGGAATTGAGTCAATTATCTATTAAAATTGTTTGCTTTGCCGCAGGCCGCAGTTTGACGACCACAGCTCTAGAGTATTCGGAAGAAATAACCTACCCAAATTTCCAGAAGATAATACCTAAACATCGTTCAAATAAAACACCTGAAGATTGAAAAAAATAAGAATCGCATATTCTAGATATTAATAACACATTGTTCTAAGATTATGAATTTTGATTACAAGGATAATGGAGTGGCTGAGTACACTCAGACCCTGCAGCGATACCAATAACATCTATGCTAAAACGTCATATATAATGAAACTTTCCAGTTATGAATGACTGATGAAAATGAACTAAAACTAATTAAAATATAAGGGCTGTTTTGCTTTTGCACCTTAAAATATTAACCAAAGGCAGTTGAATAATCCCGGGCAGCAATACCAGCACATTTGTGTTAGTTTTGAATTTATTATCTTTAATATTGAGATGATTTCTAATAAAATGAACATATACGTATTCTAAAATAACTAAAAGCAACACACTATATAGTTCTTAGAATATTTCCTCACGTTACATACTGTAGAACAACTGCAGGTCATTTCCCTTAATAAAGCATCAAGTCGAGTGGCTACATGTAAAAACCGTATAGGTAACTGTTAAATAAGTTAATGATAAAAATTTTGAATCACTTATGCTCTGTTGGAAATATTTGTAGAAGTGGACATAGATCTCTCTTATTTTGTTCTAGTTTTGTAAATAATATCCAGTAAATATATATATATATATATATATATATATATATATATATATATATATATATATATATTACTGTATATATATTTCAAGTATTACTAATGACTTAGAGGAAGTTAATCTACATTCGTGTTTCTAGTTCTTTATTTACCAGTTTGGCCTTGGAAACTTTGCTTTTCCGGTAGCCCCATATAAAGAGATCTATTCTTCGATCGCCATTTTATAGATTTCACGTGAACTTGAGCATTTATTTTACGATATATTTTAAAAAATGGGGAGGAGAATCATCTTGTTGAAACAAAAACTTACAATTACAGCATGTATAGTCTCCATTAAAAATTTTATCAAAGTATATTAGTACTATAGGCCCAGTAATCTCCAGCTCCAGGTGTGTAATTACTAAACATTCTTGAATATACCTAATAGAATAGAATATACAAACTATTCAATATTTTCATGGCCAAGAGGTCCGTGTGTTGATTAAACAACTTCCCCAACAATGGCGAAAAGCGAAGATCTGTGAAGTGTAGGTAAAAATAATTCAACAGTCATCGAACAACCACCCTATT
The DNA here is from genome assembly GCF_026250575.1 of Diorhabda carinulata. NCBI lineage: Eukaryota > Metazoa > Arthropoda > Insecta > Coleoptera > Chrysomelidae > Diorhabda > Diorhabda carinulata. The sequence continues at coordinate 20,481,686 of NC_079472.1, forward strand.
TGCCTGATTTGGCCATATCCGATTTCTGGTTATCCTTCAACTTAAAGAAACATTGACATGGTCTACGTTTCACGATGCAGAATGAGCAAAAGTTGACTGGTTTGAAGCTATGAAATTGTGAATAAACAAAATTGCAATGATGTGAATAGCGATTACTCCAAACATAAATAAAATAATTTATCTAGTTTTTTTTTGTATCTCAAAGTATAGAGCTCTATCCTTGTTTTAACTTACATAAAACCTGACTCATATTTTATAAATTTTCTTACAGATTTCTAAAAGATTTATGATTAAATATATTTGCCCTAAATACGTTCGTTTTTGTTTCAAGTTATAAACTGGAGGAAATTCTAACTGTCGCTCAAAGTAACGTTTTTCATTTATATATCATAGCTGCTTGGCATTCTTCATGGAGTCGCACTTAATTTTTTATACAACCGAAAATTGTTGAGCGACTGCTATATTGAATTAATTTTATTCTCACTTTATTAATTTAGGGTGTTGACACCTTTATATTATAGAATTCTTAATGTGCGTGCATATCTCGATTCGGATTTTACGATTCACACCAAAGCCAAGATATAAATCGTTGTATAGTATTTCACTACCTTCATTTTATGACAGGTATCTCACCGAGACGTTTCAGTTTCATTAACTTCATCCCAACTATTCCACCAAGACTTTCAATAATCCTTGATGTTCGCTCTGATATAGATAATGTAAAATTATTTAAATGCTAAAAAAATCGGGTTGAGCGCTTTATCACAAAATGTACATCTATTCAAATATTTCTGGATTTAAAAGAAAACACAAATAATTATGGATATTTTGAAATATATGTTAAGAGAAGTTTCGGCGATGAAAATAATGAAAATGCCACATAACCTCTTTCACAACACGACCAATGTCAGAATTAATAATTTCTCGAAAGGAAAAGGAGTCTAGCTTTGCGTTAAGTCATCAATGAAAGCGTGTGTCTTTTTATAAGGTAGGATTACGCGGAATCAGATAACTTACTTTATTGAATATAATGATCGTTCTACTTCTCTATATAATAGTGCAGCTATTACGTCTCTTATTAATCTGCTTACAATAAAAACTCTGCGAAGATGCAAGAGACAAGCGAAGTCACACATAGATGACCCATTACCTTCTGCTTCACTTAAACAGAAACTAAATTCGACTGATCACAGACCTTCTATCATGGTGAACAAAGACGGAATCTCCATACTTTAGGTATCACGATTGATTCGGAATGCTGCTGACGCATGGAGCAGGAAGAAACCACGAAACCAAACACCACATCATTAATAACAAACAAATCGACCACAGAACAGGAGGAGCGAAGAGACCGTGGTATAGATGAACACATATGCGCTGAACGATTCAAGGTTATTTACGCGCAAGTGTTAAGATGTTTTGGCGATACTCCGGACAACTTTGCGTCGGATATTGAAGTTGGAATTGAAGCTGCATTCCTTTAAGATACAGTTAGTGAAAAAATTTAATACCAATATTCGTCTATACGATATTTGATCGTTTTGGTAACTGACAACTCCGCAGGATATGTGATAATACTAGTTTTATGTCAGATACAAATCAGATAGAAAGAAATGAAATCAGATAGAACTAATGAATCTCGAAACTAAGAAATATTCCATAACTCTCCTTATAGCACAAATCAATTCCAGCCGATTTCTTTGTACAGAGTTCTCTCAAAAGTCGAGTCGAGGAAAACAGTACTCCAATTAAGATAGCCATTTTTTAAGAAAATGGGTAACCGATCGTCACTATTTGTCTATAATTTCTCATATTTACTTAAAAAATAATTTCCAATTATTTCTTCAGTTTGACCAATTGACTCAATAGGGCTAAGTCTAAATACATACATATATATATACACACGATTTTTTTCATATACAGGATCTTAAGGAATTATAGACAATTCAAATTTTGTAATTTAGTGATTTAATTTTAAATCATTGTTAGTCAAGATAAACAAAAGCCCTGACTTCAACTCTTTTGGTGGAATAGAATGCTCAAAATACCGCGAAATAGAATATGATTTATGATTTCAACATTTATAACGATTTGAATACGTTTATGACAATTTCAGTGTCAGTAAATTAATGACTGTGCTGAAAAAAAATACAAATATTCTAAAAAGTACTAACAATTTTTAATATACATCATATTTGAAACATTGCTTCGCTAGTATAGTAGAATAAATATTCTTTAGTATCTTATATGCGAATATAACAAAAAATTGTATCAACGTTTATAATATTCTTGCAAAAAATATCTCTCTTAGACATAAACATTGATCTATGTTACTACAATGTTTAACCCTTTGCTTAAATGAGATACACACACATGACGCTAGACTAAATTTCAAGAAACAAGCAGAGCTGGTGACAAACATCTTATCTCGGCTTATGCCCAACTTAGGAGATCCAAAACAGAGGTGAAGAGCTCTGTTGTCAACGGTGGTCACATCTGTGATTACATACGGAATTACAGTGGCAGGAACCAGGAAGGAGGGTCGCTTCAGTTTGACGGCTGAGTCCCCTGAGAGTTGCCAGCGCGTACAGCACAGTACCCGAGGACGCAGGATGTGTCATCGCTTGAATGCTGCCTATACGTGTGTTAGTGGAGAAGAAGATCGGAAACAGCATAGGTCGTTGGCAACATTTATGGATGTGGAAACTTGACTTAGCTCCCCTCAAGAAGAGGTAAATTACTACCTGACAGAAATTCTCTCTGGACACGAGCGCTTCAGAGAAGCTTCTCAGGTTCAAAAATGAGAATTGTCCGGACTGCCCAACCTGTGCAGGAAAACGAAAATGCGGAGCATGTACTTTTCACATGTCCACGTTTCAGCATGCTCCATCACGACTAGGTAGCTGAAATAGAAGTAACAGGGACGGCTGAAAATATGTTGAAAGCAATGCTATCAACGGAGACTGCCTAGACAGCAACGATCACGTTCGCCGCTGAAGAAACTTCGCTCTGAAGAGATGGAAAGGAGGAAGGAGCAAAATCGAAACTGAAGAAACAACTGATGGAAAAGCTGTGTAGCTATATCTTTCCTCCGCGAACTAATGCCTAATGCCAATAGGACATACCATGCAGAACTCTAAGTCCTGAAGATAAGTAACAGTATTTTTTGCCCAAACCTCTGTAATCAACAAACTTTCATCCTTTGTATATTGTATAATAAAATTGTGATTTCATCTCATAGCTTCTGATAATAAAGAAACTTTATTTCTGTGTTTATCTTTGCATCTACCACGTGAAGTTTTTGGGTTGCAGATGGAGCGTAGAAGGTATAATATTAACTTGCACTGGAGGTGTACGAGTAGAAGCGTTAGCTTGAACTTGAGGTACGAAGCTGGAGGTGTTACTGCTGCTTATTAGATTAGAAATATCGGGGCATTTTAGGGGTATTATTAATTTGACTAGGAGAAGAACGGTTGTATAAAATGTAACCTGGTTGTAGGTATTTATAGCAGCCTTGACCATCGATATTGAGAAAAATGCGGTGATTGTGTAGACTGACTGGTATGATAGTTCTTTGGTGGGTTAATATATACTTTACGTCGAAAACTTAGTATGTGGCTGTAAGCAGTAACAGATACATCAATTTTTACGAATGCTATATTAGTTTTATTCCAATATTATCTAAAGGTCCTGGAATATTTTCGTTAGGGATTGAAAGAAAAACATTATAATTTAAAAGTCATTCTGCAGGGGTCATTATTTTACTAGCTTTCATTAATTAGCCGTTAATTGTTATTTCTCCTCAATGATCTCTCAAAAACTTGTCTTTAATCCGCTTCCATAATAAACATATACCGATTCTGTCATTGGTCATGCGTGAAGATATTTTTTGATGAAATAAATAGACCTTATGTATACAAATATTTCAGTAATTGAACGATCAATAAAAGTTTGTTGTTTTGATGAATATTTTGGTTGTTAACTTTGTCCTAGTAAGCACGAATATTGTGGTTTTTGCATTATTTGTTGTGAATGCATAATAATTTCCAAAAACAACTTTTGATACGCTTTTTTGACAACAAAAATTGACGTAATCAACTTGATAACACAATTTTAACTGTTTTCTTTTTCAATATAAATAGAATTAGATTGAATTTACGTATATTGGGGTATCATATACAATGCGACCCAAACGATCTATTATGTCCTCCTTTCTTGGGAATCCAGTATTTACAGCTGATATGTTAGTATCCCATTCCTCTAAGAAAGTTCGGAATGTGAGATGGCTGTAGCTTCCAGAGATCTTCGTCTTCTATTCCATACGTTCCCAGATGTAGTGCTCTGGAGGTTCGTAGTAGTAGTAGTGTCTACAGATGCCCGTGGAGGTGACAGTGCCCCGATAGTACTCCTATCAGTATTCGTAGATTGTTCTTACTTAGGCTGAAGCGTTTAGCAGATCTTCTCTGGTTTCATTTTCCCAGGATAGTTGTTGTATCTCTCAGCCATTGGTTTTATCCCTATTAACAATATTTTTCAATTTTTTCTCATTCAAATGGGTAATTGAAATTTGAAGATAAATTTGAGATGATATATAATAAAATGTTTATATGTCACTTTTTTAATTGTGGAATACTGATCCTCTGATTCAAAAACCATCCTATATATTATACTGATTCATTTTATTTTCATCATAGCGGAATTATCAATCCAACAGATTAATAAAATGAAGAATTTAGTTATTATTATCATGTCATTTAAATAACCGAGTAGAAATTTTATTCTTTTGCTACGCGCATTAAGAGTCGTTTCTAATATATATGTATATTAGTTCCATCTAATTTTTTAGAATAAAACCAACCAACTAAATTGAGAAATTTCGATTAATATAAAGAAGTCTTTTAACCGCATTTTCAATACGCATACAATCTGATTTTTTTTATTACATAACCGATGTTCTTACCCACCAATGAATACATTTTGATGCTGTCAGAAATCCTTACATCATTTGCATCATAAATATTTGAAACGATTATAATAAAGGTCAATTTTCTCAAGATACCGCTGCTGCAGAAGCAGTGGATAATGATGTGTCTTGTTGTGAGACTGTATTTTTTTATTTGTATACAGGGAGAGGTAACAATTTCATGAAATATGATTGCAACGTCTACTTAAAAATGGTGTACCTAACAAAAGTATAATTAAGATCAGTTTTTTCGAATGATTACGCAAAACTACTTAATATAATTATCGATGGTTGTGAAACTAACGAAAATGTATAGAAATTAAACTAATAACCAAATGTGTATTAAATAATATTTGATATGGATAAGGTTCCTTCTTTCATGTATACTTTCCATAACTTTTGATCGCTATACAGCTTCACTGGAATGTTTGTCAATTTTTTCATTATAATATTTTGTATTTATACTTTCAGTGTAAAGTTTTATTTAAGTTCTTAAAGGCTTAAAGCTTAAAGCCTTAAAGGCTTACTTCTTACTACATGGGACATTTTTCACTTTGTGAAGAGTATGTGAACAGTCTAATATGATTATTTGCACCCATAGAAGCTTGTAGTGGATTTTATACTTTGATAAGTCACTAAGAATAGATTCACGCTCGAACAACACCCTCAAATTGACCAGATTTACTTTGGGAATCAAATCGCGCTACAGTATTTAGTAACGTTTTATGGCAGTTGTTTTGAACTTGACAACAACAGACACATTCAGATAACGAAGATCTTTGAGTTGAATTTGAGCTTTTGTCAGTGCTTGCTGTATTTCAGTCAATGTACCTGATAAACATTCACTTCGAATTGAAACTGAATTTCTGCTTTGCGAATGACTCTATATATAACTGGGTCCTTGAGAAGGAGGTAGTATTTTCACAGTACGTCCAAACAAAAACAAATCCTATTGAGTCTGTTGGATGAGTCAACCGCGGAAACGTTTTGTGTAGATAAAATGTATGATGATAGGCTGGGAAAACACTTTATCCAAGTTCTTCAGCTGGCAGAATATTTTTACTATAATGATACTATTTTTACTCCTATCTTGATAATTCATCTCTTACAGCGGAGAAGCTATAGCATATTTTCGTTACTATTTGGCATAGAGTAAGAAGCCAATACGAACTATATTGAATTACGTTCATAATATTGTTAAACATCTTAAAGGTAGTTATTGTACACTTAGGAATTTATCTAAACATAAATGTAAACCACAATCTGTACAATTAAGCAAAGTGCGAATTGTTTACTATATATATATATATATATATATATATATATATATATATATATATATATATATATATATAATTATAATTTATGGTTCTATGTAGTTGTATATAGTTGTACGTAGTGGAATAACGTTATGTAATAGAAATTGTATTTAGTGTAATTATAAACCCAGTGATCCAAACGATGTCGTTCATTTTCCATCCTGTATTCCCAATTGGGGTCGTTTAATTTGATATAATTTCTTTCAAATATCAGTTTCAATTCTGTAAAAATAATCTAATTATTGACCATGTATTTATAATAGTGTTTTCGGTTTGTTACCTAATTTTTCAGTAGACCACACAGTACATACACTCCTGTACAAATCAAGAGTGACAGCTGAACGTTTCTTTGATGAATAACAAGCATATTCAAGACAGGTATACGGTCTATCATCTAATAAATACCAAAGGTAAGGGAGCTTGACTTCTGACTGATTAATGATCAGATGAAGATTTAGATCTTTTATTAGATAAAATTTAGTTTCTATTGCAGATGGATATGGTTAGGTTTTACGTTATTATTATTTGGATATTGAGAAAGGCCGATGCAATACAATTAAAACTTTGGATCGGAAAATTATTTAATCATCCATGGAGGTTACCAATGATTGCAAACATTTTTGATTATTTCGCTTTTATACTGATAAAAGAGTTTGTTCATCTATTGTTTGTTTGTATTCATCACTTTCATAGTCGCTTTTAATTTTATTTCACTTTGCAAATATTCTTAGTTGTGAATTTTGATGATAATATATCTGGATCTAGAGTAATCCAGAAAGCTTCAATTTCGACTCCTTTAGACTAACACTTCAGTATTAAACAAAAAATAAGTAGTCAATGAATAATGTAAATTTTAATGAGGTTTAGGTAAATAATAAGCGGCTTCAGCTTAAACTGACAATGTTAGGGTGAATTATTCGCTTTTAGATAGTGTACCTAAAATAATTATTTTTCTATTTAAACTCAAACTATTTTCTAACCTAATACTGTAAAGTTTGATAGAATCGTTTCAGAATATCTATTTCGTTTTCATATTTTTGTTTACTTTATACGATCTTTATAGTTCATCGAGTGCGACAAGTTAAAACTTGTAAGTACCGGCTTATTTGTTAATTATCATTTCAACTTTCAATTATTTCTTCAGTGTTTATGACTGTAGTTTAGTCCCAGTTAATCTTTGGAGACACAAGAACGTGCTGAGATCTATATTTTTTGGCCCCAGAGATCATTTTGTGAAGTTCGTATGCTAATTGTGTTGGATCTCGTAAATTCAGACTTGTAATTTGAAATGGGAGAAACCAAGAAACTTTCTGTTGAAACTCGTGCTATAATCAAGTCTTCACAGTCTAGGCAAAGGTAATCCTATCATTGCCGCCGAATTGATAATACCACCTAGAAGGTGAAAAAATATGCATCTACCAGAAGCTTCGGCAATATAAAACGTTCGGGCGGACTCGAAAAACCACAACAGCTGAAAATAAATGCATTGTATTGATCAGTAAACCTAATAGACGACTCACGAGCCTAGCATAGATCAATGAATCTAGGGTCTGCTTTTGAGTATCACTACAGTTAAAAGAAGATTGTGGGAAGCTTGTCTTTTTGGAAAGGTGGCACAGAAGAAACCTCTTTTAAGACGTCAAAATAATATTAAGAAGTTGCTGTGGGATGAAGAACATAAAGAGAGAGAGAATAGAGAGGTTTATTGATTGATAAGTTAAGGTTTGAGGCTTTTCGCTTAAGAGAAGAGTGTTTGTGGACAGGTTAAAGGAAGGACTATTAAAGGATAATGTAGTACGTTCTAGTCAACGTCTGGACGACAGAAAATTTATCTTCTAGCATAACAACATTCCCAAGGATTCCTCGAAGCTGTGTAAAGAGTATTTGGAAGAATTGGAAAGAAAGAATGTACTGGGTCATTATTTGACCGTCACAGTGCTCGACTTCAACCCGACTGAATTGTTGTGGGAAAAATTGGACTGGAAAGTCAGAAATTAGTGTCCTACTTCCACTTCACAGCTTTGGAATATCCTGAACAACGAATGGAATCAAAAAGACAATGAATCAAAAATTCAACCTTGAAAAGAAGAAACGCATTCGTCTATAAAAATATAATTAATATATTCATGCACTTGTTCTAATATTAAAAAATATGATATTCAAAACTAAATATTAGGTTTCTGTGAATAAGTCGCCAGGATGTTTTGTTGCATAATTAATTTCAATAAGTTCAGAAAGAAATAATTTGTTCAATTGAGAGAGAATAACATTGAGTACTCCCACCAAGTCCACAGCTTATCAGTCTGAAAATAAAATCTACCATCAACAATAAACACATTCATGTTCTGTAGTGTTGACTGATAATATTGTAGCCAGGTCTCGACAACAAACATCAATAAGTTGAGGTAGATGACATCATAAATATTTTTGTGGTTGATTGATAAAATATTAGATACGTTTAATACAATAAATATTGTTAGTAAATACAAAGTTATTTCAGTTATAGAAAGAAATAGTGCCAAGTGTGTGAACGAAGAAAAGTATTTATTATACTCAGAGCCGGTGTAAGGTACTATTCGTAAATTTGAATTTATCAATTTCATAATTTTATTTAAAGAAATTTTTATTGTCTTTGAATAGTATCGATATTTTTAAGTTACCATTTCGTATAAAACATGCTTCTTACGATTTTGTTTTTTCTACGCTATTTATTACTTTTTTGTTGTTTTATTTTGTTCACTCAATGCATAAACCTCAACCATTGTTTTTCTCTGAATTATTAAATTTATGTTTTACCTTTTGTTCATCTCTTACAAGTTTCGTTTCTAATTCAGTCGTGTCTTGTGATTGCTTTTATTTTTCTTAACATTCTTATTTCAGTGGTTTTGCTTATATAACTTGAAGTTTTGTGCGGAACAGTTTCTGTAGTGAAAAAGACAATTATTACAAAGAAAAGCTAATACATAGACATACTTTTTATTATCATTGTTAGCAACATCTTAAACTATGGCACTTCAAAAGAAACATTCCACATTACAGAAGAAATTCACTCATTATTAAAAGTTTTATCCATAATAAATTGAGCTCTACTGAATTATATGGATTAAAATACAAAAAATAAAGAGAAAATATTTAAAAATAGTGTTGACCAAAGAAGTTGGACTGAATTAATTAATTCAATTATTATTTTTTCAAGTGCTTATATCTGTCGATTAGTATTTCCAGTCACCGGATTTTTACAATGAATAATAATTGTATCCCAGTTTAGAGTTTAAGGTACCTTAATCATGTTTTTGATTTTTGAGACTGCCTTAACTCTGTGGAACTCCCAGACCTTTTATTTTCAGTGCCCCCGTAAACCTCAACAAACATATCAGAATCTTCACAATATTTTCTCAATTTTTGTTGGACAGTCATAACATGCTGGATCCTTCAGAATCTTTATTTTCAATAGTATGTATATAGGTAACGTATTTACAAATTATATATTTAATTCCAACAGATCACATTGATCAAATTCCACTTCATCAGAATGAGGTTCATAAATCTCAATGGATGCGAACCGCTAGAACCATTTTCTGACAATTTTCTTCATACTCTTGGAACTGATTGAGCATGTCAAATCCTTCAGGTTGGTTATTTTCAATAGCCACGAATATTGTTTATATGTTATGGATATCACTCTCTTCACCCGAATATCCTTCAAAATAGATCAATTGGAATCAATCCTAGGTATATAATTTCCTTATAATTCACATGATGGACTAGATCCTTAAGGTCGTTTATTTGCAACATCTATTTCCAACGATAAGGAGGCATTATAGTAGTGGTCAACCAAATGAGGTGACGACTCCAGAAATGTTGAAGAAAATTCATAAAGCAGGTCTGGATGATCGTCGATTGAAAGTGCGCGAGATGGAAGACATAGCAGGCAATTCAAAAAAGTGCGGTATATCGCATATTCATTATAATTATTGAAAATTTGGACATGAGAAAGCTGTGTTCAAGATGGAAGTAGATTTTGCTCACAATGGAACAAAATTAGCATCGTTAAGATGTTGATATCGAGTTTATTGCGCTGTTTCATAACCATAGATGAAAAGTGGGTCCATCGTTTCAAAAGAACAATCAAAACAATGGACTGAAAAGGGAGAGCCGGCTTCAAAGATGGCAAAAGTCGTTCCATCTGCAGGCAATATTATGCGAACTTATTGTAATGTTCGAATGAAGAAATCAAGCAAAAACAATGCACCAGCTCACACATCTGTTATTGTAATGTCCAAAATTAATGAGGTAAAATTTGAATTGCTCCTACTCATTCGCCAAATTTAGCTCCCTCCTATTATTTTCTGTTACGAGACTTGAAAAAATGTCTCGGTGGTGGAAGATTTCACAGCAAGGAAGAGGCTAGATGATTCTTAGTATAGAAACGGTATGAAACTTATTGAACATAGCTGGAACTAAAAGAAGATTACGTTGAAAAATGAATATATGAATATATATGAATTTTTTCCCAGAATTTTTGTTCTTTCTTTATTGGGCCAGGTACTTTTGGAACCATCCTCGTAGCTTGTTACGCTATGTACATGTGTCTTTAGTACTCTGTATTGTTTAAAGGTAAAAATTTGGTCAGATGTACTTCGCTCTTCCTTAACCTAGTTTCATAACTTACTTTTTATTATCTTGTAAATAAAAAAGAGTAGAAATTAGATACACTCATGTATAATTTTACAATCTCTATAATTATAAAAATGACAATTACGACAAATAAAATGTCAAAATTCAGATAACTTGTATACATTATCACTCTGTAAAAAAAATAAATACTCTTCACTAAACTCCAAATGGTATATGTAATTCTTAAAGAATATTTTCAAATATTCCATCGATTTCTCGAAAATTTTATCTCTATTTCTTCTAAAAACTAAAAATTTTCTAAATCCATTGATTGATTTCGTCCCGGAGGAAATTTTTATTCAGTTTATACACAACTACTACTTGTTGATAGCTGCCACTCTAAAATGGCTTGTGCTGGTGATAGACACACTGACGTGCAATTTGAAGAAGACGGATTCGGTGTTTTTACTGACAAAACAACCGGAAAAACTTCCCCAGTGAGAAGGTTTACTTGGAAAAATGCCAATAATGTTACTGTTCAGGTTATAACTTACGGTGCCACGATAACGTCGATACGATTACCAGGGAAGAATGGCGTAGTAGATGACATCGTTATGGGATTCGATAACATGGAAGGTGAGAAATGATATTTTTTAGTTGAATTGCGCTTCTTGAGAAACTGAAGTTTCAGAAAAATATTCTTTTATAAATTTAGATTTTGCTAGTTTCAGCACATATTGAAATCAGAACAGATTTTATTAGAGATTTTTACACAAAAAATATTTATTTGTACTCCAAGGACAGAAAGTGCTACTTTGTTGGACCAGTCTGAAAATTGCGATACGAGCAACAGATGAGCCCAACAAAGTAGTGTTTCAGCCGCGGCGTACACAACATTTTATAGACGACGCATAAGATCCAAAACAGATGAGGAAAGAAAATAAATAATAGAGAAATATAAACATCAGGTGGCGTTGATTCGAGTAACTCTTCATCGCTGATGTTTTTTTTCATCATCATTCATTGTTATTCATTAATTTAGACAAAATTTAAAGTTATGCTAGAGTCACATTTAAGGAAGTTAAAGTTGTATACTCCAGAGTATCCCGTGTTTTGTAGTACGGAACTGTCACTTTCACTACATGGAACACTCAAAACGCAACTTTCGGTGTGAGAATGAATACAGAACGAACAACTTTCAGATGGCGTCGTCTAAAAAAGTTATTAGGGAATTATCGAAATAATGGCGATTTTATTAAAGCCGACTTTACTTGTTTCTACTTTTAATCAACTTTAAAAGTAAAAAGACTTATAGGATTATTGTTCCATATACATAGCTAGTATTTCTAACCTAAAAGTTTTTCTTTTTTATATGGTGAATTACAGTGTACATAAAATGACATTAAAAGAATTAAATTTTGAGATATACTCGTAGCAAATTTTGTATGAGTGACGATCGAACGTTTTCACCAAGATTTAAAGGTTTTAGGAAAACGACTTCAAGGATTTTGAGATGAGAACATGTTAATGAATTACTGTTGGTCTATTTTAAGAGAAATTTATTAAAATATATATAAATAGAATGCAAAAATTAGTAGTTATTAATTTTTTTAATATCAATACCAAAATTATATATTTCAGCTGAGTTAATAGATATTTCTCAAACCAGACGTGACAAAACTTTTTATTATTTTTTCTGGATAATTCTACCTAAATAAATAACAAAATAACAACTTTCAGCTGGGTATGAAAACCAGTAAACTAGTGTTTTCAATGGAAATATATTTCTCTTTATTTAATAGGCCCATATTCAAAATAAAAATATGGTAAAAGTTTTGTTTCAGTAATTACTGATACTTTCACTAAATTTTGTCTTATTTATCCAATGTCCTACGGAACTGCTAACGGTATTATAAAGATTACGGAAACATAAATCTTTTGCCTTTTTGGTGTTCTATAGATTTGTTCTGTTGACAATTGTATTGTGTTCACTTTTTCTGTCCATAAAAACTCAATATCTTAATATAAAGTGCAAAAAATTTGTTATAAAGCTCGTTATCATCTTCAAGCAAATCACCCAGAAAGTAAGAATACAAATGTTCTTTGTTGGAGTAAAAGAGAGGTAGAACTGAAGGGGAAAAGTACATAATTGCAACTTTTGGAAATAATTTGTTGCAGTTGTAGACCGATGAGAAAAGTAAAATAAGTCATGAGTCTTAAAATTTTTTCAGTAGTTATTATTCAGTTGAAATTCAGTAAGCTGTTATATAATAAGAAATTATATATATATATATATATATATATATATATATATATATATATATTTTCTTGAAGGGGAAATTCTTTAAAGAAAAGAATTTACAATGAATTTATTAAGATATATAAATATGTAATCAGATCGTGCAAATGCATTTAAGTGGAGGAAGATTTGTTTACAAACCTTTTATAATTTAATCTTTTTTTTATCTCCAATCTCAAGTTCAAATGTAATTCTAGATCTTAGCAACAACAAACAACAGAACGCAAATTTTTATATTTAATTTAAATTGTCTTGTAAATATAATCTCAATTATTTCTAATACTGAAGTAGTCTTTCAATTATTTTGATAACATATTTATAAAAGATTCGTCCACTTTAACCAACATAATTGAATAAAATTCTTTCTTTGAAAACACTGTACGAATAAATTATGAATAAATAAAATTCTCAGGTATCTGAATCTCAATATTTCTAATTTCGTTTTTTCATATTTTCAGGTTATCTCAACCGTTTGAACCCCTATTTCGGTGCCACAGTAGGTAGAGTAGCAAATCGTGTAGGTTACGCCTCTATAACTATCAATAATGACACCTATAACGTTTCTGCAAATTTGGGAAAGCATCAGTTACACGGTGGGTTTAGAGGATTCGACAAAATAAATTGGAACTACTATGTAAATGGTACTAAAGTGGTACTCAGCTATCTTTCAGTAGATGGAGAAGAAGGATATCCTGGGGATGTTCTAACAAACGTTTCTTTTGAATTAAATAATGATAATGAGTTTCTAATTGATTTTAAGGCAACTTGCAGCAAACCAACCTTTATTAATTTAACCAACCATTCATATTTCAATTTAGCTGGACATGATAAGGGAGCTGATGAATTGTACAAGCACGTTATTACCATCAACGCAGACAATACTACTGATGTGGATAAGGATTCTATTCCTACGGGTAAACTGCTACGTGTAGATGATTCGATATTTGATTTAAGAATACCTAAAGTTCTTGGAGATGTAATCCACAAAATACCATCTTACGATGGATACGATCATAATTTTTGCGTAAATAAAGCATCTGCACAAGAAAATACGTTTGCTGCTAAAGCATACCATCCAGCAAGTGGAAGAACAATGGAAATTTATACCAATCAACATGGCGTTCAGTTTTATACTTCTAATGGTATTCCTGAGGATCCCAAAAAAGCAAAAGGAGGTAACAACACCAGAGTTTTCATTTTATTTTATGGTTTCAGATAATTTTGACGTATACAACAAGATATTTAGGTGGTTTAAGTCAATTTTTGAGATACTAATGTAAATATAAATATTTGTGTATTAAAATCGGCAACAATAGGTAATACATCTACGTTGGAAACCACTGAGATTGAAGTTAATTCAATGAATGTGTCACTATCTCTACACTCCAATAAAGGCACTATGAGTAACTGAACAATTTTTTTAGAAAACATGTGCATTAAGTCTACCTTTAGTCTCTGAAGACGCTAACTTGGTTATTGAAACTCGCATTAGATAGATAAATTGTGGTAGTGTAAACAGTGTGTTCAGGTACGTGCTTATTGTCAGAAAATTTGGAGTGGAATGGGCCTATTAACAATAATTTGTACCGATAAATTTTTTTTATTCAAAACATGAGGTAATCCAAATCAAATAAATGAATTGTTAATTATTGTAATGGAATTCAATTCATCTGGTTTATTCATGTCATACCCTGTCACATATTTTTGTTTTCTTTTATTGTCATTTTCTTTAACAATAGTTGTTCCTTGTAGTATTCCTGAACATGTATTTAAAATTTGATCCATCACTTTTGCTTTATCAATAAATAATTCTGATATAAACATTTGATAATTGATTACTTACTCCAAAAATTCAGTATATATGTGGGAAAAAATTGGTTGGAAGTAATAATAAACAAACTAATATTGAAATACTAAAATCAACAGTTTATTTATTTCTATTCTACTGACTGCGCCAGTTGAGATATTTCATCTAAGTATTTTCCTTATAATTTCGCAACGTTTATTCAATCAATTTCTCTTTATATACTCAAAAAATTAATTATATTGCGATTAATCGAGTAGAGGTTTATTATGTACTAAAGTGTCGAACAGGAATGCTGAGGAATTTATTTTCCCGAGATCCAATACCTTGGGCTTATATGTATCCGACGCAAAAAATCCGCTTCATTTCATTCAAATCGCGTCAATTAGGTCTGGAAAATGGCGTCGACGCGACAACTCACGCGTGGATAGCTTACGCATGCATATTTCTTCTTTTCTCTATTATACCTTTCTCAATTGTTCTTCCAAAAGATCGTCGTTAGTGGAGCTGATGCGTATTCATTTACGTAAAATTTTACAGACCTAATTTTTTTCAATTTCCAGAAAAATCTTCACAGCGACTCACTTACATGATTGTCAAACGAAAACTAAGCGTCTAAAATGGCTAAAAATTTAATGAGAACATCTCGACGTATGCGCAAATATTTTCCAACTTATACTGAAGTGTTCACATCTTCAGGTCGGGGTCGGAAACTTTTTAGATAACTCTCGTGAATTCATCCGTGAATATGTTTTTATACCCCACAGATATATTTATATTTAGAATCACTTCGATTAAAAATATTCCAAGCATTTATGAGGATACGTTTATTAGTTTGTTAGTAATTTTTGCTTCAGCATCACTGGTTTCAGCAGCAAAACAAACATTTAATTTTACTAGTTTGCCGATTTTAATTGTTTAGCAAAATGATTAATACATTTTTCAATTTTTTCAATAACTCGAATTGTAGTAGAGTTGGAGCCTGGAAAATTCTCATAAGCATAGAGAATAAATAACAATACCTAGCGACATCCAATAGAGTTATTTATATTTACATTTTTCAGATGTAGTGCCGGAAACATTGATAGGGAAAAATGGTTGCCATTACTATAAACACGGCGCTCTATGTTTTGAAACACAAAACTGGCCCGATGCTATTAACCATGTAAGTACTAGATTAATAAATTCCAAATGTAAATAGATAACAATTAATGAAAAAAGAATATCATGTAACAGATAACGTTATATTAACAATTTACAAAGCAAATCATAATCCAATTAAGAATTATGCATTTTCTTTTATTATTTAAATTCTGCTTTCAGGATAACTTTCCACGAGCTGTGTTGTATCCTGGAGAATTATACCATCATACAGCTGTTTATAAATTTTTTGTAAATTGAATGAATTTTTATTGAATCGTTAAATATAGCATATTAAATGAAAAATCGAAATTTTGATTTCCTATACTTCCTCAAAACTCCCGGGTAGAATTATCATATTTAATATCATTATTCCTGGTAGAATTGGTTTTGGAATGGAGAAACCATTTTTTAATAAATAATTTGACAATATTTATTCAAGAAAAGTTTGACTTGATGCTTTTAATGTAAAATAATGTCGTTAGTTTTTCGTAGTTACATATAGCAGTAAAACTTAGACTCTCAGCCAACAGGAAGTCAATAAGCTTCTAAATTTCGAATGTTGTGTTCTTAGAATCTCAGAATGATATTTGGATCCAAGAAAGACGGAGCTACGCTGCTCGTAGTGATTCGGCAGGCGGGACTTTTATTTTTTTTTATAGATCTTTGAATATTGTGCTACCTCTTCGTAATCCTCGCCCTAAGACTAGCGCCCATAATTATTTTATAACTTCTAATAAAAATAAAGCAAATGTTTCAAATTTGGTTTTATTTATTATATTGAGTTGCTTTTTGGTTACAATAAAGTATTCATGTGAATACAAATGATAAACAAAATTATTGCTCACTAGTATTTTCAACAGAAAACTTCAATTTCGTAGTGGTGTCAAAGATGTCTCCTGATTGTAAAAGAGGGCTAGGGAAATTGCTCTGAAAATAATGTTTCTTTTTGAAGAACATGCGGTAAATATAAAAAAATCAATCAATTCCAGGTTCACATGTTGAAATCTATCTTGAATTAACCTATTTGCTTGATTTAATGTTTTCAGATCACCTCAAATGTGAATGTTACAGGCTCTCCTCGACCTAGATGGTCTCTTTTGTTAATTGAAATACCAATTTTACAGTTCAGAGTTGATTATGCTTAGGATTTTGCAAAGAGGTTAAATTGTACAAAGACACTTCGTTTACAGACTTAAATTTCAGATGTTTACCAAATACGATATCTTCCTAATTAACCTTTTACTAGAAGAATTTTGTCTTATTCTCAATGAACAATTACTCAAACTCTTCCTAGGCAAAGTCAACTCTTCCTTCTTTCCCTTTAGCATATATAGTCACATAATAAAATGTGAAGTTAATCTGAAAACTTACGTGGTTCATAGCATCTGGAAACCCTTGTGTTTCCATACAAAATGCTCCATGCTTTTGATAATATCCACCAGTTTTACTTGGTATACTTTTATCTTCTGGTAAAAGGTTTCCTGTGTAAAACTGTACTCCAGGAAGGTCGCTGTAAATTTCCATTCGACGTCCAGATTGGGGATGAATTACATTGGCAATCATTTGTTCTAATTTCGTACGTGTTTGGGAAATACAAAAATTGTGATCAAACCCTGAGGAATTCGGTACCTTATCTATAACATCGCCAAGACGAACGGGTTCTTGGAAATCAAATACAGTACCCAAAACATCTAAGTATTTGCCTATAAATATATTCACTATGAGTTATATTCATATAATAAAATTTGGACTCCCTTATGAAAAAATGTATAATCACAAACACTTGTGAAAGTACTTTAGATAATATTGATATACCTTATTGGAAGTATTTTTCAAAAAACAACAGATTGATTAAATATCTAGTTAACTAACGCATCTGCAACGATGCAAAAGTAGGTGAGACAATTCCATCTAAATTGTTCAACACAGTACTTCAAGAAACGTTTAGGGAACTAACTTGAGAAGTGAAAGGCATTGAAATTCATAAAGAATTCATAAAACATTTTAAAATCTAAAAAAGTGGAAGATCCAGCATAATAGAAATGAAATTAGAATCTACTTTATCGGTGGGAAACAGAAATTAAAGAGAAAAACGATAAAACTAAAGTAGGCATGTTGGATAGAAAAAAAAAACCGCAGTAGGAAGTCAATTTTTTCATTCTACAGTATTACCATATCTCGGAGAAGTCATTACGATGAATACAAACATCAGAGTAGATATTAACAACTTAGTTACACTATCATTGAAAAAATAATACTACTTTTCGAAGTTTCATTCCACTTTAAAATAAAATTGTATTAAAATTACGAATAAGAAAGTAATCAAGGATACTTATATCGTTTATAGACTATATATCAATCACTTTTAATCTATTTTTTATAACGAGAGCTAAGGAAATACCGAGAAAGTGACTACAAAATCTTTTTGGAAAAATTAAGCTCTTAAGAATAGCTGAATAAATTGATCTAGCTTTGCAAAGGTTTATCTGAAATGGAACCTCATTATTTTTTAATATTAAAGTTAATAACTTCCCGAAGATATAATTTGATAATACGAAACTTGAATAATTATAAACTAAATATTGTTTGTACCTGTAGGAATGAGTTCGTCATCAATTTCAGTTATATGTGGAGCATTAATCTTAACCATATGTTTATATAGCTCTTCAGCACCTGTGCTATCCCCAGCTAAATTAAAATAACTGTGATTCGTTAAGTTTACTACAGTTGGTTTCGTAGTCATCGCCTTATAATTTATTACAAACTCGTTACTGGAATTCAGTTCAAATGTTACGTTAACTAGAAGAGTACCAGGATAACCTTCTTCCATATCTGGTGAAGCGTAACTTAACGTTACTTGATTCCCTTTTATGGAATAGTCCCATACGACTTTATCAAACCCCCTAACGCCTCCGTGAAGGTGATTGGAACCATCATTTTTTGCTAAATTGTACTCTACTCCTTCTATAGTCATCTTTCCTGAATGGAAAAAAATTTGTTTCATTGAGTATTGAATGTATATTTCAATGCAAATATTTGCTGATAATATTTTTAAGTATCCCATTTTATTATCAATTAAGAAAATTTTTTCTTATTGACTGTAAAATAACAATAGTAACAAATCTTATTAATAACTAGCAATAATCTAACAATTAATAATTGAAATCTAGTATTGAGGAAATTTTATTCTCCATCTAAGGTTGCTCTTCCCATTTCCTGCATTCTGTAACTGTATAATATGGAAAACCAAACAGTAATTAGAAATAAGACGTACCCTCTGATACTTGGATGGAAATGAGGAAGTTTACATCCTCCACCTGAGGGAGGATGCCATGTGGCTACTAAAAAGTGTCAACGCCTCTTCTTTATTAATTAACTTGGTGATCTGTGGAATTGACCATAAACAAGATCTAATATGTATGTACGAATTCAACTACATCTTTACTGTCACTTGTATTTTCTTTAAAAGCAGGTTCAGTTATTTTTCAATTTTGAATGTTTAGACAAAAATTACACAGGGGCATTATCTTCGATAAATAATAAATTAAATTGATTTAAAAGTTCAACCCCATGTGTATGTTAATGTTTTTTTTATCTGTACCAAATAAAAATAACAAGCAACTCAAAAAAGTTTTGAAATCAAGATTGGCATCGACCTTTTTACGTTTCTTGAGATTTCATATTCATTGTCATTAGTATCATCATCAATCTTTATTTATGTGTTAGCTTTGGCAGATAGATGGCGATTAGAAATCGGAGGACGTTGGAAATAAAGATATATAAAACAATAATCATGGTTTCAGGGCTCCCAGCTTAGAGATTATAAGTTTAGGGATATTTATAACTAAATTGCGTCACAGAATATCGATTAAAATTTTATAAAATATGGTTATGGTTCGATCTACACTGTAATGTTGTACATGATCCACCACAAATTATTTAGTATCAATAAGTATGATTCTAAAACAAATAATAATATGAAGAAAAAGATTTGTTACTTGAAGGTTTCGATAATTTTCGAAAATAATAACCAAGACTAAGTTGTACGGCGTGAAATATGGAGGATTTTCTGAACCCTAATTGAATATTTAAGTGAATCAGTAGATAGAATCTATGTAATTATTCGCTATAGAGCAGATTTTTTTAACAAAAGCTACTTTCTATTGGTTAATGCAACAATACAAACCAAACAATTTGTGTTCTAAATAATACACTCAAGAATAAAGTGGTTTCTTCAAATAAAAATATTAAAAGCCTGATCAATTAAGATATTGTAGAGAAACTATTTAAATAAAAAAATAATTCATCTGATATTAATAAGAATGATTCTACCTCAAAGCAAAAACAATTATAACAAGGAATGCAAAAATTAGTATTCTCGTTATGTCCTAGCTTCCAAATAACTTCCTATTATTAGCAAAACCGTAATGGATATGGGTATTATGTAGCTGGCATGAGTTCTGCATCAAACTACAGTGAGAAATGTGGAATTGGATGTGAAGAATAAAGGTCTGTATATTAAATTAACATCTTTAAATCGAATAGCAGCATTTTTTGTTTAATATAACAGCAGGAGGTTATGAAATTAACTTTTTTTAGATGCTGTATATACGTAAAGTTAATAAGACAACTTTTCAATTATAACTATTATATAATAAATACACGCTGCGACCTCATTTAGACTATCTTATACTTTCATTGAATACGATATTAATCAAGTCGAAAAGTTACTAGAATTTAGTTTAATTATGTTACTACCATGGGTGCTACCCACTTCTCATCTATTGTAATATGTAATTTCAACAGAAATACCTCATTTTTTTTAATAATATAATAATAAGAATAATTTAATAATAGATAATTATTAATTAAGAAATAATAAAATTGTTCAGTTAATGAACAAACATGAAAAAAAAATTATAAAATTGATTCCCAATTCAAATTTAATTTTCTGTTGTTCACTTATTTAATTTTGGAAAATATATAAAAACTCACTAACTTGTTTTTTGGAATAGGGTATCTATTCAACTCTTGCCTCATATTTTCACTTCTTATTCTATCTAATGACACTTTGGACTTTTACATTTTCCCCAAGTCCCCAACTTTTACAACTATCCATCAGTACTAACCGTAAAACTTATTTGTAAACATTCGTTCTGAGCTTCCTTGATATTTCTTCTAAAATGTTTTTATTCGAAACAACACCATAGTTGTGGCGCTGATTCATTTACCAGATTATTTTGTTTTGCAGTACTCCGTATGTCTACACCTAAATATTTGAACTTTTTCACGTTTTCTATCTGTATTTTATCCGCTTCGATTCTGTTTTTGTCTTTTCTATATTTATATTCATGTTCTTTAGTATTAATATTTGATGGCATATTATCGCAAATAGGATTTATCTTCTTTTTGGTTCTAAGAAGCAATATTCAATCGACGGCAAAACTCATTCAGAGATTCCAAACACTCCTCTTTTTCTTTATCTCAAACCTATTTGCTCAGCTTCATTTTGACTTCTTTTAATACACAGGTAGGAATAAATCCATACTCCAAACATTTCTACCCTGCTCATTATGTTTTCTTATCAGGATCTTTCGAAGTGTATTAATATTGTTTGTCAATTTAGCTCCTTTTTGTTGTAAAATTACTCATATTTTTTTTCCTGGTAATACTCTTAAATGCTTTATATATCTCTGCAAACTCGAGATACACTTGATACGTTTTTCACGTAAATAAATCGTTTTCCATTATTTTCTCGGTTCTGTACGATAAACTTTCAGTACCATATTCAGTAATTGTATGCCTACATAATTGTTATGATATGTATTTTCACCTTCTTTAAAAGTGGTAATATGAATATTCTTTCCAAGCTATTTGAATTTTCTCTTTGTTCTATTTTTTTTGTACTGCTTGCTTAGCTTCTACTTGTCTTATCCATCTTCTAATTTTACAGTTCTTTCTTCTTTATAATTTATTTATCTTTTTTGTATATTCTCCCTACATATTCTCTCTTTTTAATTGTTTTTAGTTGAAGGACAGTTTATGATTCCTTCTTTTCTTTCTCTTTTCGTGCTTAAACATCACGTTTGCTCCATTTATAATTTCTCCAATTTTTATTACTATTTTTCGTTTCCCTCATTTTCTTTCTTCTCTGTTTCTGCTCTTATTATATCCTCTTTTGTATAGCTCGAGAAATCGCAATTTCACTGTCTTCCTTTCCAAACTTTATTTTTAAGTCTGCATTTGCTGTTTGTTTTTTTCTAACTCAACAAATTTTCTATAGAATTTTTTGTATTTTCATTTTATTTTATCATAATTATTTCGTTTTTAGAGCAAAGGCTATACCGCCAAAACGGATCGGATATTTTGTTTTCATCCAGTGTTTATAACAATTCGACATAACACGGAATGTTAAAGATGAAGTGCAATAATGTCAGTTGTCAAAATTTTAGAGAAAAACAGTATAATTAAGTATGTGAAGTATACGACTGGGAAGAGAAGGAATCACTTACGTACCTTTGGCTATGCGATTGGCAAATCTACCAACTGTACATCCAAAATAAATATCATTTGATCCAAGATATCCGTCAAGATCATTAAAACCTACAACTATATCATCAATTTTACCATTTTTATCTGGTAAACAAATAGAAGTGATGTGTCCTCCATAATTAATCAATCGTATTGTCGTTCCTGTACTATTTTTCCATGTAAACTGTTTTATTTTTCTGCTTCCATACTGTCCATAATCATCAACTGAAAGTACCACTTCTGAGGATTTTGCACATTTACACTTATCAGACATTTTGCGTTTTCTGTTATAGCATGAACCAATGAATTATTTATATATCTATATAAAAATATTTTGATAACGCTTTTATCTCGGGTTAATTTTATTATTTGCAAATTGGGTAATCTATTATACTTGGCAATGAACTATGAAATGTAATTCAGACTTGAAAATGGTTCATTTCAAACCAAGGTCAAATGAAGTTTAAATATTAGAAATGTATCAAGAGGTTGGTATGTTATTTGTGACACGGTATGCGACTGTGTTAAAACTAGAGATTAAGATGTTAATTTGAGTTTGGACTATAAGTTAGGTTAGGTTGGACTTACTATAGTGAGCTGACTAGAATATTTTTGATTCATTTTCAAATATTCATTGAAAAATGTTAGGCCTGAAATTCTTGTATGGTTGTCTAGATCTATTTCGTTGATTTATGTTTATTTAGTTAGAAAATTAAAAGATATCAGATACATGAAGTAATACTCCAGGTCTGAAACAGTCTTTTTCTTTTTTATTGCTCACTGGCCATGGTCCGGTGGATTACTATATGAAAAATCGGAGAAACTCCCGACAGCTCTTTAGCAAAGGAACTAAGAGAAACCACATTTCTTCTGTGAGTGCGACGCTGTGTAAAGACAAACGCTACATTAAAGCTTCTTAAAGAGGTGAGTCGTATAGTTCCCCAACAGACATCTCGCTTTGCAATGTCGTTGCTACCTGACAGGTACCGGGTGACGAAATAGATCAATATGTCTCTAGCTCAACTAATTGACACAAATTACGAGTTATTAATAATCACATTCTTTATAATATATTTTTAAGCAGCTCCCAAATATTTGAGAATTTTCTAGCGTTACTTAGACAAATTATGATTTTTGTGTTTTCAAAAAATTAAACTCGAAATTTGTGTCCTATTCCGAGGCTTTTGTTACTTAGTTTTAGTAACAGTTGGCCTTTTACGGGATGGGGTCGTTAGCTCCAGTCCAACCAAGGAGAGCCCAGCCGGGTGGAAGAGATCAAGAGTGCGATACTAAGATGGTTTGGTCACGTCGAACGGATGCCAGAGGATTGAGGATTCAAACTTGAATACCAGCAAAAGCCGGAAGGACACTACCAGGATGACCACGCATAAGATGGCAGGATGAAGTAGAATAGAACCTGAAAGAATTAGGGGTCCGAAACTAGAGAAGAAAAGTACAACATCCAGAAAAATGGAAGACTGTTATCCGGGAGGTTAAGGTTCTTCAAGGACTGTAGCGCCAATTGGTGAATAAGTATTTTTTTAAGTAGTATTTTATAAGTATTCTAATAATTTTCAAAATAATTGATAACTGAAATTGTTTGATAAAGGATGGTATTCCATAAGAAAAAAAAGTGATGGGATTCATTTTATAACCGAAAGTCGTTGGAAAATAAAAAAAGTTCTCGTGAACAAATTTTCTAGAAAGTGTTACCAACAGTTAGCGCTAAATATATCGACTCAACTCATTACGTTACACCTTGTACGTTTCTGAACGTTAAATTTATAAAGTTTAATTGTAAATAAGTTAATGAGCAAAAATAAAATTATGGTTCACTTCAACACCATATCATTCAATGTAGTGTAATATACCATTGTTAGATAACAAACAATGCAAAGTGTTTTTTATTATCAATAATGATAAACAGTATGAAGTATATTTAAAAGCCGTTGCTGTGTGCGTATAGAGTATATTACATTAATTTGCCATTAATCGAAAAAATGGGCGAAGTGATTCTTACCGAAGATACCTTTGGAAAAGTAACTGATGGGAAAGGTAAAAACAGAACAGTGAGAAGATTCACGTGGCAAAATAAGAACAAATTCAGTGTACAAGTCATTGATTATGGAGGTTACATAACATCAATCAAAGTACCGGATAAGGACGGTAATATTAAAGATATCACTATTGGATTTGACACTGTTGAAAAGTATTTACAGCCATATAATAGGTGAGTTTTCATATCAAAAATTTGTTTCTTGGACAATAATCAAAAACCCTCCAAGAACATCCATTTATGAAAATGTTTGATATCCAGTATATAAACATTAAGTTTTTGCTTTAATAGCGTATGCTTCTTTTTAATTATACAGACAGAGTGTTTCTTAATTCATGCGACAAAATGTAGGAGGTGATTGCACGCATGAAATTAAGATCCTATAACAAAATTTCCTAAGTCAACTCATTGTCAAATTCCGAGATACCACCGTCAAACGGTGGTAACTAGAATTGAGTTTTTATTTATTTCTTTTTGCTAAAATTTCAGTAAAGCCAAAAACATGAAATTCTTTGATTTTTGTGAATTAGCAAAGGACTTAAATGGTCATTTACAGCATTTATTATGAATCGTACTACATTTTACATCTTTACTATTTTCCACCGAATTCATTACAAAAATTATAAATTATGTTGTGCATTTTTTTCTCTATATCACCTGGTTTTGGAGAAGAAATTAAGAATATAAAATATTTTCAAATAAAAAAGTTTATTTAATTTTATTTCATTAAACTTCATCTTCACAAAAAGTTTTGATATGAAAGTAAGTCTGCTAATTTCACCCCCGTATAATGTAGAGGAATGTTGAAAAAATACCCTTGATTAGTCTTTTGAGAGTGCTCAAAAATGACAGAATTTCAATTTCTAATATTACTGACATTTTAGAAAAAAAAAATATTAGTCACCACCTTTTAAGGGTGACATCTCGGAAATTGATAGGCTGAGGAAATTTTGTTATAGGAAAGACCCATCTTAATTTCAGACGAGCAATCACATCCTGAACTTTTTCGCATGAACAACCTATATTTGATCAACTACAGCTTTTTTATGGAAAGAATTTTAGTGTGTACTTTCTTGTCAAATCTGTTTATCATATTCTATAACCAAATTTGAATATGAACAAATTGAAAAATTAAAAAATTAAAAATTAAACATCAAATTGTTTGTTTAGATACTTTGGAGCGACTATCGGTAGAGTTGCCAATAGAATTAGAAAAGCCAAAATGATTGTAGAGGGAGTAACGTATAACCTAGCAAACAATAATGGACCTCATCATTTACATGGTGGTAAAATAGGATTTGATAAAGTTTTTTGGGAAGCGTGTATTCAAGGTAAATACGAGTTAACAGCAATGTAATTTACCTATAGAGCACAAGGTCAAATGAGGGGTGTGCGATTTTGGGCCAGTAAGTGAATAGAACCATATTATCAGCAGACTCTACGCTACCGTTTCACTTGTTCCTTTGCCACTACATCTGCCACTGGTAGTGTAGTCAGTTTTCACCTGCATTCACCTAGATTTTTTATGATTTTTTGGTCGTTATTACAAATAATTTATTCCCTAATCGATTTGTTTACTTTTGTAAAAATAATTCGAATCACAAATTGACGATTTCCTTTGATTTGGAAGAAATTAATTACAAAATCCGAAATATTCTTGGTGCATATTATCACAAACGACGCGGACTACTTTCTGTTTTAGCAATAGTATAGCCATCTACTCTCTCTTATTGAATAACTATGCCGAATATTCCACCTTGTAGTTCCTTGGTTGGTGTTTGTTAGCCCTTAAGAAAATGTTAAACGTAAGTTTCAGTTATCTACAACCAATGTCATTGACTATTGAGCTTCATCCACCAAATTTTCTAGATCTAGCACGTTTCTACCAAGCAAATTTTTCAAAATTAATACTTGTTATACAATACACAGGAAAATATCCTTATTCAGAATTAGTTGTTTTCATCAACTTTTAATGTTTGTTTGTTATCGATTTATCAAGGCCGCTTGATATGATGCAATACGACGTGCAATGCATTGCAAGACGCAATATTTCTTTCTCAAAAAAATGCGCAGATGAAGTTCAGCTGATTGTTCTTTCAGTTCCTTATCCAATTCTGAGCGATAATCTGTTAGTCCTTAAAAAACCTCTTCATTTAGCAATTCCCTAGTTTTTGATTTTATAAGTATCATTTGATACGCGTGTCGCAAATTCTGCTATTAAATTGAACCGTGTTTAGCCAGCGTCATTTTGAGAAACTTTGTGACATTGTAAATGTAAATCAATATTGACATATTTCGTCAGAAACAGCTGTACCTTGTGCCATTTTTAATATGAAGAAGCGTCTAAAACGAATTAAAATATCAAAATGGGATTCTTAGCAACGTCAAATATTGTCATGTGTTTCACATAGACTATAAAGTAGACGACAAATAGATACCACATGGTAATAAAGTAAAATATCTGAGGCTAACACAGGAAGTGTACTCTGGAAAGCTCAGATCAAAAACAAACAATGTAAGAAAATGCTGAGAAGAAAATTCACTCTGTCTATATAAAAAATTACGTCGGCGCTCAAAATATATGAAATCGAGGTTTTCCAGCTCCTCGAGGAAAGACTCAAGAGGACGAGTTAGTTAGCCGTTAGTGCTTAGTGTAAAAACAGAGCAAATTGCGACATTTTATATATTCATGTTATTCTATAAAACAATGGTGAGAATAGAATTATCTATGGATCCCGCTGATGATCAGATTACAATGATAAATAAACTTTCGAGGTTTCCTTCTTCAAAAAACCTACCTTTATCGAAACCTATTCAACTTGAATTGCCTCCTACATGAAGTGTGCTCAAAAAGCTCATTCCGACATAAAAATCTTTAAAATAAATTCGTGGGTTTTGTTATTTATCCATAAATTTTTAATTAAACCAAAAATATAACATTCCTAATAGTACAATGAGGCAGGCCTTTTAAACATCATCTCTTGTTTCAAAATATTGCCATTTTTGTTGCGTGCAAGTTGCCTTTCTAGGAAGAAGTCTAGTTACTTTTCGTATAATAACCAAACTGTCTATCTGGCTCCAAAAGAGAGGCATCAGCAGATATCATGATTGCCAGTTATTCACTGACCACGTTTTTCTAGTTCATTTCACTCTATGAAATATTTTGACCTTGGGAAAAATATCATGCAATTTCTTGCACGTTGTATTGCAACATGTGAAGCTACCTTTATAGAAGTAGCTTTAACCATTGTTTTATTTGGATGGTGATGTTGAATAATTTCAGGATCGTTCTAGTTGTTATATAGAAGGTTATATCATAATTAACTATATTCTAGTTATCGTAGTTTTGTTTTTTGCACGAAAATTTTAATTATCTAATCATAGCAATAACTGAGAATTCCGTTATATCTTTTCCTGCTTCTTGTGAACTCCCATTTAATCTTGTCAAAATACATACTGAAACTAACCGAATTAATAATTAACCGAATAAATGTATTCTTTGTGGGTAATAATATAAAAACACAAAATGTGTTTTCACACATTAATTTATTAGTTGATACCTTATAAATTAGTTATATTTTTAACTTGAACTCGTATTTTATAGGTACGCGACTAATCCTCAGTTATCATTCAGCGGACATGGAAGAAAATTATCCTGGAGATTTGATAGCGAATGTAATTTTCGAATTAACCAAAGACAATGAATTCCGTATAGATTATAAAGCTGTAACTACGAAACCTTGTCCGGTTAATTTCACAAACCATTCGTATTTCAATTTAGCAGGAAATGGAGCAGGTGCTCAAGAATTGTACAAACATAACGTCTGTATAAACGCAGATAAGATAACAGAAGTTGATGGCGGCATTCCAACGGGTAAAATCATGAAAATAAAAATTTCAATATAAAATATTCGTTTTTGTTTTAGGTAATCTTCTTCCAGTACAAAATACCGTATTTGATTTGAGAGTTCCTAAGGAACTAGGTCAAATAATTAACAAAGTACCTAATTCACCTGGTTTCGATAATAATTTCTGTATCACAAAGGGAATAGAACAAGGAAACACTTTTGTTGGTAAAGATTTACATAATTTCTTAAAGTATTTACACCCTTTTGTATTCTACTATGACGTCAATTGAAATAATATTGAATCAATTTTGTACATTGTACGAAAACTTTTTGGAGTGGTATGAAAATCCCTTCTGTTTTAAGACAATTTCACTGAACGAACATTAAATTTGTCTGGGGTAAGGCAAAGCTGCAACTTTTCGCAAACGTGTTTTAAAACTCGACTTTATTGGAATTGTCGCACCTAAAGCCACGTATTATCTACCAAAACTTTACTTTGATGGCTACTGATATCCAAGCGTTCTTGCCCATTTCTTTCCAAGAATATTCTGATAGTTCATAATTATAAAACCAAAGGTATTTCATATCAACATCTAATAATTATTTATTCAATTCTTGTCTTTTTTTTGTTGTGGCACACCACGCACACAGCTTGAATATGTCTTCACAAGGGACATGTTGATACCCAACTAGGATGTATCTTTGCTGAATCAATGGTGGTTTTACGGTTTATATAAGGTTCGTTCCAACCCATCAACAAACGGTCCTTGGTACGGTGACGATTCTGTTTTGTGTTCCAACCGACTTGGGTTTGTGAATCGTTTCCGAGATGGTCTTTTCCAGACTAGCAGGTCGGATCATACCTATAAAAGTTCAACACGGACGATAAAAGCGTTTCCCTGTTTGGTAAGACAATGACCTTCGTTTAAATAATTATAATTTACTTGTCTAAATCGGTACAATGGATCATTTAGGAAATTAATACCTTGAGAGACGGACACTTTATAAAACCATTTGAGGAAGGTAAAGATATTAATAATGATAATGTGAGTGAAAAATATTTTATTCTCACTGTTCATTTTTTAATGATAGAAATTTATGGTAAAAGCAGAAGGAACGGAACAGAAATCGGATAGATTTTGACGTACCTACTTGATGAAGTATGTCGAAAGAGTTTTGGAGTTTTCCAGTGATATTTTTATTTTTCTCAAACTTAACTGCCCGTTTTGTAAAAAATATCGTAGTCCACTTATGAAGAATATTATACTCAACATAATCATGTAATCCACCTAAGGGTGCCATGATCAATCACAATTACGTTATTCAATTTTAAATTTAGAAGATGATTTTTGATTTTAGCGAGTGTCTACCATCCAACGAGCGGTAGATTAATGGAGGTGTACAGTAACCAACCTGGAGTTCAGTTCTACACGAGTAACTTCCTACCTGAAGATGATACTGTGATGGGTAAAGACGGATATATAAAGAAACATGGAGGTTTTTGTCTAGAAACACAGAAATATCCTGATTCTGTTAATAATGTAAGTATTGATGTCGGTGTTTGAACATTTATAACAAACACAAAATTTTTTTTTATAGGAGAACTTTCCGAATACGATTGTTTACCCAGGAGAACAGTATCACCATTCTGTTGTCTTTAAGTTTTCATTGAAATAATAAACAACAGTTATTGTAGTCTTCATCATTAGATATTAAAACTATTTAGAACGATATAAAAGTATTCCAATGTATTAATATCCTCACCCTCACTTTCACAAAACTGTTTTGTAACCATTATTCACCGAAATTTAACGATTGGATACTAAACAGCTTGGAAAGTTTAGAAGATATTTTAAAAATATAAAAATTCCTAATGAACATGTACTAATTTCATAAGATGTAACTTCTTTTTTATACAATTATATCCATAACAATTGTAGATGTAGATTAAGACACTTGGACTTACTTCAAATTTGAAATTGAAATCTATAAAAAAGACTGATTGTTATATATGAGGTCATACATTTCAAGTGTTATAGCACTATTATCAATAGAAAATATTGAAAAAAATAGTCATGAACAAACTTAACATGAATGTTTCATTATTTTTTATTATGTAGATAATTGCTACAGTACCAAGGAATAAAATTGGGAATACAAGTCAAATATTCAATTCTTATAATAAAAATCCAGATTGAACAAATTAATAACAATTTTCTTGGCATAAAAAAACAGTATGGTATACCAAACCAACTTGGTTGATGAAATTATTTAAGTATGACATCCTGAATTAAGATGAAGAGCTATTGCGTAAGAAAGCTGTATTAAGAGGAAATTACCTTTAAAAATGATCGATAACTTATTCAAAAGAAGTATGAAGATATATTACATTCAATTAACAAAGCAAGCATATCAAAAACACTAAAATATAAAAATATAAAACCTATTCTCACTTCATGTATAAGGACTTTCTTATCATGTTATCAAAGTGGTTTAGTAAATAATAAGAAAGCATAAAGGATAAAAGTCATATATTCAATTATTAATCCTTGGAAAGAGTTAAATATAAATAAGAGATTTTTGAAAATTTTGGAAAAATATATAACTACTTTTCAAAGTGATCTCCTTTCAGTGTTCAATAAGATTTTATAATAATAATCATCTAGCTCCTCAAAATAGCCATTAACTGCCGACATCATCTCTTCACTGTTGGAAAATAACACTCGCATGATACCCGCCGTTGATAGTTTTTACTTTGTGTCGATTTACTTTACCACTCGAGCACTACGTTCCGTTTCTAAAAATACTACTATGAGTGTAGTTATTATTTATTAAACAACCTTACTACCAACATTCTGTTATAGATAGAATTTCTGCCGTTGTTACGTGAGAGTTGTCTTCTAATGACAGCAAAATATCAGTAACAGTACATCATCGCTTATTGCTTCTCTTCCAGATTTTGGAGCATCTCCCACGCTTTCCGTTTAATTAAATTTTGCGATAATTCTCCTTAATATACTAAAATGTGTCGTTAAATAGAGCAAATTCTTCTCCATGTCTTCGAAGTCTTTCGCCATAAATTATCATCTTTTTCATAATTTTCTGTGTATATATAATAATGTTTGAGAATTTTATTTATTCCTGTTCTTTTTGTTACTGTTTCATTCTAACTTATGAAATTCTATTTCAGTATCATCGGTTCTATTATGAATAGTAAAAATAACAAAGAACTGAATTACAGAAGGTGGAATGATGGCAGTTCTGAGCGTCTGATAAAATTAGAATATGAGCAGAGAGACAAAAGAATGCTACGAGACTTATTCACTGGTTTCCATCAACTCTATCATTTATTTACAAAAAACTCTTTTATGAATTGTTGAGTTGAGTTACGTGCGCATGTATAATCACCAAATAATAATCTTACTAATTAATTATACCTTGCAAAATGAGATTGAATTGACACATTTTTAAGAAAATAAGCTTATAAGACCCGAATTAAAATTAATGACCTTATAGTTATCTGGTTCGCGAGACTAATCAGTGCCGAAAATAAAAAGAAGCTGAAGGAAAAAAGAAGAGGCAACACTGGCAACTGAATAAATTATAAAATCACAACGGGGGCACCAATTATACGATTATTGCGTATTCATGGTAGTGATTTATAATGTCCCACCCATATCAGCAGATGTGTATATGGATGGAATTATAATTACAAAAACAAGTTTTGTTTCTTTTAACAATTCACATAGTTATAGGCCGGTATTATGTGGTAGTTTTGACATATTTCTTGTAATTATGAATTGGTATATACAAGAAATGCCTAAATAGAATATTTATCTTAATTTGTGATCAAAGACACTTATTAGAAATTGAGCTGTAAATAATTTTTTATACATTAATTAAAAGTCATAGCAATACCAAATAAAGGAGAATAATGATAATTAGTGTGACATGGAAATATAAAAAAACGAATGGTATTGTATTCTCAACGTTATACAATAATTTGAATTATCAACCAATTGATCTATAGATCGAAAATAATGATATAAGAAATGCTTTATCGAAAATTGGGATCAAATTAATGTTATCCACAAATATAAACTAAATCAAACTAATCAATAAAAATGATAATTTTATAAAATTTTTGGGTATTTTTTATAGTTTCGCTTTTTTCTTTCACTTCAACAATATCTGTTTATTATCAAATATATTAATTGAAGCCTCGAATTTTTGACAATAAAATACATTTTTTCATTTCTTCTTCATAGAAGGTTGATGTCTGTGTTTTCAACCATGTGGTAACATGTTCTCTTAGCTTGTCATCATCGTTGTAGTGATGATCACGAAAGAAAGATTCTAGGTATAATGAGATATGAATTTCGCTAGGGACGAGGTCCGGGCTATACGAAGGATAATAACGTCCCAACCAAATTTCTGTAGGAGTTTTTTTTGTCGAGTTCGAGGTTCAAGGTCGAGCTTATTGTTCTTTTGACAGTAATCTTCGGCGCTTGTAGTGAACATGTGCATTGATATTTAGTCGTAAAAAATCAAACAGCAAAATGCCTTTTCTGTTCCCAAAATGGAGCACAAGATTTTTCGAAATGTCAAGATTTGCTCAGACTAACTTTCCATGAGGACAAACTTTGACCCCATTCTATCCATTCAGATTGGGTGCCCAATTCGAGAGAAGTTTTCGAAATTCAGGTTTTCAGAAAATTTTCAAGAATTAGAATCGTGAGAATTGCGTCAATTCCATAGCTTGAGTACTAATGATAAACTTATGGTTTTGCTTTAGCTTCTCTTCAATTGCGTGAATAATCTCATCTGTAAACAAATATAAGCGTTGCTTTTCATCTTTCAATCAATCACATCCTTCATTAAACGGTAACTCCGGAAACCTCGCCAAATTGTCGATAAATTTCATTTGTTTCAACTTTCTTTGCATTTAGAAAACAAATTAGAGACCTGATTTCACATACGGCGGCAGTTCTCATAAAGAATTACAAAAGTAAAGAAGTACAGTCGGCAACAGCGATTTGAAAATGGCGTACGTTTCATCTACTAGACTTAGACTAACAGCCGCGCATGCTCCAACAACGATCGCAGTGCTACCGCTGATAGAAGTAGAAACGGAACTTACATTGTGGATATGGGTACTTCGTATAGCAATATGCAGTTTTTTTCACACTGTAACACCACAGCTTTTCCCACTTTAGTACTTGTATTTTATTAAATTCTTATTTTTATACTTTAAGTGTTCTATTATTATGTGTTTCATTCCCACATTGTAATTGGCCCTTGAGCTGCGAGGTGGTGTAAATAAATAAATTAATTCTGGATAAGTCCCCATAGCAGATCCCAGTTATTGGATAACTTTATGAGGGATTATCTAACGGGAAGACAAATAATTGATTATCAGCAGGAAAGTATATCTCTAAAATATCAGCGCAACTTATTTCAAAAAGTCTCGAAATAGGGTCTCAAGCATTTATGGTTTCTTAGTAGACCAATTAATCTGGAAATTTCTTTTGCATGCGGACAGTCAGGATTATATACCGAGTATATTTTGGATAAACAAAAAACATTATGATGACATTATTTTAAATATATTTAATACTATTTCGTTTGATGGGTCATTCGATATTGAAATGTTCAAAATAATCTATTCAGGTTATTGTAAAGCTCACCCTACCATCAAGATAACTTCGAAATTTTAATTAAATTTTCTGTCTCCTGTCATTTACAGTTAATCAAGATTTATACTTTTCAAGTGAACAATATTCGTATTTTATATTTTACAACAAAATCTTGATTAAATACTCACGGCGTTTTAATGACGACAGGGAATTTTATGATGTTATCACTGAAATTTGCGGTAAAAACAAATCGTGATAGTTCATAGTAGAATAGTAGACGGCTTCACTTGACACTTTCAAATACCGTTGTCTTTTGAAAAGCAAATCAGGCGCTTTGGGTTGGTAACAGATGCGTGCCTTAGCTTGTTTCGTATCAGGTGTTTCTATCCATCTCCCCAGACTCTATATTACTAGTCTCACTGGGCCCATTGGTGGTTTTAGCAATCTGACGAGCCAGCCCGCTTCGTCGTTCCCGTTGTTGCCCAAGTGATCGGGCAATTAAACTATCTGGATCCTGCATCCATCACTCACCATTTCTTGTAGAACTTTCCTACACTCCAGCACAGGAGTAGACCACATCATTTCGACTGTTGCCTGTATGTCAGCTCTACTGTCTAAGCATATTGAGATTACTGTGTTACTATGGCGTCGTCCACATTCCATTAGTGATGCGTGCCTCCAATGCCTTATAAAATTTTGTTTTCGCATGGCCAATTGATCCATACTAAAGTTTTTTGAGGATGTTCAGCCTGTATGCTGCCCTCATGGCTGCAACTGACTAACTAAACCCTGTCCAGTCATACTCTAGTTTTTCCTTTCTCAATGCACGGCCACTACACGATGGCCCCATACATGAGGACTTCAGTGAAAGACCCCTTGTACAATCGAAAGCTCGTCAGAGGGCATAGGTGGCATTTTTTATTTTGTTGTTCACGTGTTCGTACAAGAGAAGTTTTGTTTCCAGATATTTAACCGCTTTACAGTATTGTTAAAGCTGATCGACTTGATACACAAAGTGTAAGTTGAAAAGCGATAAAAACATGCGCCGATGGATCTCAACTAATCGATTCACCTTGTAATCGAAACTATAGGTTTGATGTCATTTCCGTTGCATGCAAATTGTAATATTTTTGATTAAACAGTCAAATGTCAGTCAGATTCGATGCTTTTTATCCTAATAAACCAGCGGGCAAATGCGATTAACTGATGGGTTCTATAGCGTGTTGTTGTTTTCTTTAATTTAGAAAGTTATTAATTGTACGATCGGTGTTGATGACAGGTTGTTGGGGCTTCTGGTTTTTGGCCCTACTGTTATTAGAATTTAGGGTGAAACCCTTATTAGTTCGTAAATCGTTAATAACTTCTCAATAATAATTACTAAATACCTAGAATCGATTATACGATTGAATAAATGTCCGTAGACATAGGAAAACTAGAAAAATATGAAAAAACGTGAGAAAATGAGACAAATTTTTAAGAAATTACGTTATAAGTTTAAAATTTTTACAGAAAACAAAACTCGTCAGCCATCAAACAATGGAAAATCTATCAGAACTAGGATTAGTAGTTCCTGAAAATCACTTCTTCTTTGGTGTATGAGTTCGTCATTTTTGTGGCAAACTTTCAATTACTTCACTTTTAATTTTGAAAGATTGACAATTACACAAAAGAGCCGCTAATTCTTTTTGATTAGAGGTGGTCATGATGTAAAATTTTTAATATTAATTATGTAAAGCTTATCAAAGAACTTGCATACATTATATATAAAATATAACAGTGATAAGGACATGTAATATCGATGGAAGAATCAGTAATAAATGCAAACAAATAGCATACGCTAATTATTTAATTCTAATAGTAAGGGACCGAAAAATCAGAAAAAATTGTAAGGGAGGCAGAAAATAAATCAAAAGAAGACAAAATATATGAATATTGAGAGGACAAAAGCGAATCGCAAACCAGAAATAGTAAAGATGTCAATTTCGTATTAGTTACACTTTAACTACTTGAAACGGTAAGCAACAAAACTGACACAAAGAATGAGATAGAACAAAGAATTCATGCAGAGTAGAGGACAAGCCGATAAAACCAATAGTAACATACCTTCTATTTCCTCTTCTTCAGGCGTCCATTTTCATGGCTTATATGTTTTTCTTAATTTGTTCTTTTATTCTCTTCGTTTCCGCTCCATATACCAACTCCTCCTAATTATTGTATTGTAGATTGTAAGTTTGGGTTGTTCTTCATTTCAGTATTCCACAGTATCCCATTTAGTTTATTCTATATTTTAATTCTGTATCATCTCTTCCATAATTTCGTTGTTTTTTAGTTATATGTCGGTTGTATCTTCATGTATACTCACTCAAGTACTGTGTCTTTTCTACGTTCATCTGCGGTCTTCATTTTCCGTATTTTTCCTAGCAGTAGTTTAATGCCACTAGTGCGTAAAGTGCCAATTTATTATATATAACTAAAAATTTATAATGTGTTGTGTGAATTTAGACGCATCGCTCTCGTTTAAAAAATTTGTTTCGTACAAATAAAATTATTTATCTTTCGAATGACGCATCCAAATTACTTGTATAAATGTACTGTGTAGTTGAGGCGGATCAAAAATATATAAACAAATAAAAAGTAAATTTGATAAACTGTTGATTAAAAATGTAATCGAGTTAATAACAGAGCAAACACAAACAACATCCTGCTGACCATCAAGATGACCTTAATCAGCGGTACGTGAATATAAAAGTATAAAAACTGTTCAAATTCCCTGATACTACTTACCGTATTACTTACGTTCAAGTTTAACCTGTTATATTTTTCTTATAAAAGAGTAACCACCAAATATGAATTAAGAATTTTTTCATAACATACTAATTTTGACCACCGTTAATTAATTGAACAATAACTGTATATTGTAAAGGTGATATCAGACGTTTCACTTTTCGGTTCATTCGGGTGAATGATCACTCAAGTGAATGTTCTCTCTTTTTTTTTCATTCCACGCTCACAAGACACACACAAAATGACACAAAAATGAACTTTATTCGCTCATTTCCTCGAATATGTCGTCAAACGAATTCGAGTGAACGTTCTCTTCGCGTTTCATTTTTCGATTTTTCGTTCATTCGGAGTGCGAGTGATTGATGCCGAATGCCGAAATCCAACATCGCTGGATTGGTTCACTAATAAATTCATTTATCACTTTTGATTCATTTAATGCCTAGACGTTTCATTCTTAATGAAAGACAGAAATGAATAAAAAGTGAACCGTCTGATACCACCTTAACTATCGTTGTTGATTCATTTATTGACTGTTAGAATAATTATTTAGAATTGCTTATATCACAGATCCTATAAATACTAACATATACAACAATACAAACTATTCTTAAGGAATACATAATAATTAAAAATCCCCGTTTACATTCACTGTCAATAATTAATAAACTAACTAACCCGGCGAAGTTTGTTCCCCCATACGAGCAAAAAATGAGTTGATTTTAAATTTTGGGGAATTTTTATTAAAAATTCTTCATATTCTTCGACATAAGTTCTATCTACAACCAATCAAGTATCACTAAAATCAGTTAATTTAATATTGAAGTGATTTATTTGCTACCTAAAATCGACTAATGGGTTAAAAAACCAAACTCGGCACAAACATGCACATTATGTCGATTCAACCGAAAAGATTCTATGTAGTTTGAACATTATTAATTTCGGGGACGATATTGGAATTCCTTTAGTAATTAAGCTTTTATAAACAAATTATTTGAGTTTCAATGTTATAAACTAAATAAAATCGACAGATAAAAAATAAGTAGTGGTTGTAATTTGATTCGGGGGCTCATTTGACATCATGAATGTACAAAAATTTGAAGACGCTTCAATGCTTACCTAATTCACCTGTAAAACGTTCCAGTTGGACTGTGGGTTGAAATAATATCCGCTACTACCATCAGAAACTACTGAGGAGACAAAGACAGGAAACCGAAACGCAGGAAGTATGCATAAATTCCTGCTGACATGTTATTATGAAATACAATGGGAAGGGTATGTTCACCTTTAAGTCGAGACTTTTACAACATAAAAAAAGTTTAGTTCCCTAAGCGAATATAAAGCGAAAGAGGGTTACAGTAATGCTTAAATTTAATCAGGCGAAGCAAGAAGAGGACAAAAAAGGTATAAAACTCATGATAAATGACGTGAAAGCTGAAAGAAAATTTTATTCTTACAAGTGTAGTTTAAGAAGTTGAGGGATTTATTACTGTATTTTCATTCTTTCAAAAACAAAAATTCTCGTATGACGAAATAGAAAGTCGTTGAGTTTCACCATTATTTAGTTTTCTTGAGAAATGAAAATTAGAGAATTGTAGTGCTCGTAGGGTAGTGAGGCGATTGTGTGCTTGGCGCCGAGTATCTACCAGATACTCTAAAATAAGAAAAACCTCGTGGAGTGTTCTTTTGGATTTTCTATACTTTTATAAATTTATTTTCAGCTGTGAGGCGCGAGGCCCTTAGCACCGCGAGGCCGCTTCTGATCGCGTCTTTGGCCTCATTGGAGCCAAGCCCTAATATCAGCCAATATTTTCACATTTTCTATTTATTCTACTAGCCCAATATCCCAGAAACCAACAATTCGATTTTAGTTAGCTGCTACTGTACTTGAACAAACCGTATTCTATCAGATTATGTAAAAAATAATTCAATAAAAACAGGACTATTCAACTGAGAGAGCTGAAATTATGACCTATTATTACGACATGTACGTTAAATATTATTGAAAAAGAATGATATTCAATGGGTGTTTGTGATTTTGAGTACTTTAATCATATATTAAATAGTTCCTAGTGACTTACCATTTTTATAATTAAAGATACTTATTTTCAGAGCACTAAATGTATATGAATAATCGTGTTTATCGTGTTTATCACCTGTTGCATTCGCAAAAAGTTGGAAAGTAGCTCTGGTAAAAACAGTTCGTCTATAAATTATCCTAACTAATGAAATATGTAGGAAAACTGACAGCTCGTTGGGCAAAGGGTACACTTTATGCTGCTTCACTCTACCAGTGGTTTTACGAAATCTTACAACCTGATACAAGATTAATAAACTCTAATAACATGTTAGACGATTTCGCTTCATTTATTATCAATGTTTTATGATTGAATTTCAACATCGTTACTCTTCATTGACGTTAACTTAGATATATTACATTTATTATAACCGATGATTGTTATCGTTAAACGAGATCACTGTGTAGTAAAAGTTTTTTCAAATTCGTGTTTCATTTTATAACCATCTATAAAGCTGCGTGATACTTAATTTAAGTATCATATTTTATTTGAATTGATATTTTATATCAAAAAGATTAATCGGCGATCTAATTGGTACATATTTGGGTCAATATAGAAATATGGTAAAAAAGTTCTACTACTAAACTTTAGTTTAGTTTAGTTCAGTTCAGTTCAGTTCGTTTTTTTCTTATGATCTAGATGCCAAGCTTTTGCGATTAAAATAATTTTTTACAAATTATTTGATGAAAATATACACTAAGTGTCGAATAACTGTACAATCACCCATCTATGAATAATAAAAAACAAAGCTAATATTCAAAAAATCAATTTACGCGACTTTGATCAACAAACTACGATAGTAATTCTAGTTAGGGGTCATCCATAAATTACGTATGACTTTTAGGGGGGGAGGGGGTTCAATGTTTTCTTACGATTTCTTACAAAGAGGGGTGGGGGTGTTAAAGTCGAGGACGTGAAAAATTGCATCGATCGGCGTAATGATGCT
Organism: Diorhabda carinulata; assembly: GCF_026250575.1. Classification (NCBI taxonomy): domain Eukaryota; kingdom Metazoa; phylum Arthropoda; class Insecta; order Coleoptera; family Chrysomelidae; genus Diorhabda; species Diorhabda carinulata. Next base: position 20,521,707 of record NC_079472.1, read on the forward strand.
CCCGAAACTGATACTTCCAAACCAATTATCAAATCGATTGAAGAGTGGGACCAAAATCCGTGGTCATCTGAATTAGAAAACCTGAATACTCTTTCTTTCAGAACATAGTTCATTATGTAGTTCAAAATTATATAGAAAATTATTATAATTGAGCCAATAAAATTCTTTGATAAAAAACCATACTTTTGATTTATATAGAAATTACGTGATTCTTAAACCTACTATAATGAAATAAATTTATAAAATATAACATCTTCACTATGTATAAAAATTTTGTAAGATAAGAGGGGGTAGGGGTCGCGAAAAATCTTACGATACCTTACAGGGGGAGGGGAGGGGTCGAAAAAGTTTTACTTAATTTATGGATTACCCCTTACTGTTACTGCGTTTACAAGTATTTTCAAAATGGGTTGCCATTACAGCAACCGTAAATATTAAGTTGACAATACTACACTTGTGACGTTAGAAGCACCGCCATCCATTTAGTGTAGTTCAATAAACGTTCCACGAAACATTTCATCAAATCTTAAAAGAAGTGTGAGTGTTTAATAAGAAATTCAGTGTGAAACGATCAGAGAAAACGCTAGATTTATTGAAGAAAAGGGTAACAACACAAAAAAATAAGTAAAACTCACGACGCCACTGTTCAAAGTCGAAGTCGTTGATTTCTCATTTTTATACAACTAATCCACCTACCGGGGGGTACGAAACAGACCCGTCATTAATGATTTTAATACCAATTAATTCACTACACGCAGATTGATATAAACAGAAATAATAAATTTCTCCGTGGGATTACTTTTTATTATAAGACCGCCACGATTGATTTGTCAAGTCCCGAGTAGACTTTATTATACGCGGTGTATCAACAAAAAATACCCATTAATAACTTCATAGGTATTTTAAATTCCTAAAAAAAGTGAATAAATCATTTCGTTTAAATGAGTAATATTTGTATTTATTCAAATTCAAATCGTAAATAATTCAGTTTGAATTTAAATGCTTCACAAACATTATTAATCACAACAAACAGCATTCTCTAACGACTTGTTGACGTATATATTCAAGAGACTGCCCAGCACAACTATCTAATTCAAACCCTACAGATTTCTTTTTCGGGATATAAAAACCTACTCACTGAAGATGGTTTCACAACTTACCATTAATGGTGAAAGACAGAATAATAAAACTTGTTTTGAAGCTAGAACGCAGGAAATGATTCTACTGAACAACCCGCTCACGGTTAGGGGACATAGTATAAGTAAGACATATATATAAGTGACGAAGTTTGAATTTTTCATTTGTTATAAGATTTGGAGAATGAAAATATAAACAGCAAAGAATAAGCTGCATGTTTTGGCAGATATATTTTTTTAGAAGCAAGCTGATAAATTTGATTACAATAATTGCACATCTAGGGTATATGTGTACCCCCTTTGGTATTATGAATGTTGAAAATAATAGCACCACATATCTCAAAAAATTTGTGCTACGGCTCAGAATCAGATTACTATAGGTTCAAAAAACTCACTGTCAAAATAACTAACGATTAAAGAGAATTTATTATCAATTTTACATAGCTATACAGCAAACAAGATGATTTGAAGATGAAATTTAACTTCATACTTGGAACTTTGCTATACCGGAGATTCGTTAGAGTTGGAGATGTCTTCAAACGTTACAAACTTTGAAGGCCCTATCATTAGTTTGAATCCTATGAGTTTCTCATTTATATCACAGATCAGTAGTCTGGATTGATGGTCCTATCGTGTTGTATCTGGTGGTAACTGGATTTAGTCTACTGGAAGTCTGTCCCTACTTTTACTTTTACAAGTTTTGAAGGCCCTATCATTAGTTTGAATCCTATGAGTTTCTCATTTATATCACAGATCAGTAGTCTGGATTGATGGTCCTATCGTGTTGTATCTGGTGGTAACTGGATTTAGTCTACTGGAAGTCTGTCCCTACTTTTACTTTTACAAGTTTCTCTGCTCAGCTTCTTCTCGACGAAAAAAGCTGCCATAAAGTGTCACTTTTTTATGTACTATATATAGTCTGATACCTGAGGCGAAGCGTTTTAATGTCATAGGGAGGATTAGCAATTTTCCTCTTGAGGTATGTATATAATTTTTTTACTATTTCTTGATAAGAAATTTGTGAAACTTGTGCAGCGACCAAGTAGATGATAAAGTAGATCGTTCCTAATGATGACACCTGTAAGTCGAATAAGGTGATGCTTGGTATCATTGATAACGTATTATCTATTTATGATTGTTTTAACAATAAGTCGTGTGACTAACTGAGAAAAACACATTTGTAAAATCATTGTCATTTTCCTCAAAATAGGTTTCAGTATCAGGAATTGCTTCTTGATTTGAGCTGAGTTTCTTACCGGGGAGCATTTTTTTGAAATCATAGAATAGCCAGTAGTCAATGGGGGTTCAGTTCTGGACTATATGGTGATTGAAAAAATGTAATTCGTGAAATTCAACAGTGCATTGTCTTGGTGATTTTATATTCGACATATTAGGCCGTTTTCTCTAATTTTTGCATTCAAACGATCCAACAATTCTATGTAGTATTCGTTATTGATTGTCTCATGCGTATCCCAAAATACTAAAGCCATAACCTTCCCAGCTGACTGTTGTACTTTGGGACGCTTCGGACATGGTTAACCGGCTAAGATGATGATCGTTCTGATTCCGGAGTGAAGTGATGAATCCATGTTTCATTCATTGTAACATATCGATGCAAAAAATCTGATTTATCATGTGTAAATAAGACCAAATACTGCTCTGGACCATCAATACGCTGTTGTTTTGGATCGACTGTGCAAACGCGGCACCCACTTTGAACAAAACTTTCTCATGGTCAAATTTTCATGCATAATTGTAAACACGCTGCCTCAGCTATTTCATGTAATTTCAATTTACGATTAGATAAAACCAATCTGTGGACTTGTTTGATGTTTTCTGGAGTAACCACCAATTAAACGAAGTCATAGTTTTTTGAAAGTTGGTACTTCATAATCGTCCTATGGATTTGACAATGGCAGTGCCATCTATGTTTCAGTCACACGATTTGGCTGAAGAAGGAAAATTTGTTATATCGTTCTAAGACATCCTAAGAGAGATACGAAAACGTATATGACGGTTTAAAGACATGGCTGAAAGATGGAGCCAAAAATTTGAATTCCGTGAAAAATTATGTGCCTGATCATTTTCCAGCCTAATTTAAACGTGGAAAATTGCATTTACACTCCTCTTATATATAAAAATCGGTAGTCTATAAAAACCATGCTTGCCTATTTTAATAAAAGGTTTGTAAGACTCTCCAATATGTTTTTCCACGAAATCAAAAGCATTCATCTGACGTTTCCAGTAACAGATTTCTATGAAATATGTGGAAACTTTAAATGTAACTGGTTTCAGAAAAGTTGATTCCAAATAAATCCCATCGATGTTAAGTGAGTAAAATAGTTCTCAAACATTTTCAATAAACTTGACGAATTTTACTTGAAATCATTTTAATTTCGGTGAACTAAATACTTGATCCCAGGAAGGATTTTACAATGGCGTACTTGAAATGTATATACCGGGTTTACTGTGTTATCAAAAAACAGATTTCACTCATATCAATTGAAATAATACATTTTCAAAGATTCTTGGCACGACGATAAGAATGAAGTTCTTCGTTCGTTATAATTAAAACTTCCAAATACTGATGTCTTCTTAAAAGTTGATCAGGCTTGATTAAGACTTTTAACGACTCTAAGTAAACTGTAGAGTTGAGCGCCTTTCCGAATCGGCAGTAATGCCTATAGATGAAGCTGGCGTCTTGGATTACCAAGTCTAGATAAAAAACCAGTTACATAGACATAGATGTGTACCTTAGCTTGTCTCATGCCATGGGTTCTAGACCCATCAGTGCATTTGCTAATCTCATTCTGGTGAACCTCGTTATTTTCTTGCTGTACAAATGATAGGACATTATCACAGGCGCTATCTATTCACTGCTTACCAAATTTATTAGAAATTTACCAGCAGCCTTCGTCAATATTTTTGCATCGTCATTTACTCCAGCTTGCAATTCGTTGAGGATGTTCAGCCTTTATCCTGTCCTCTTTGCTTCAAATTCTATCATTATGTCCCAAGTAGAGAGATCTAGTAGGAATTCAAGGGGAAAATACTGGGCCAGCTTTATTTTGGTATCCACATTTTGTTCTACAACAGTTTTGGATATCTGAAAGTTATTTAATTTAGAACAGGTAATCACAACTATTTGAATTAAATCTCTTTGCTCTTCGCGCTTATCGCCTCTTGTATGTCCTCTATATAAACTGGTAACAAGGTTTAGTCCAATTTTCTGAGCGGCCGATATTTTAGAAAACTTTGGCATATAGCATAAAAGTAATAAATTTTTTACAATCATTTAGAATTTTCTCATGTGATGTTATGCCACTGACTAGAAAATAATTTCTACCAAGTTCGTATTCAGCTTTCTCATTCGTGTTGATTGAAAATTTATCAAATGGAAAATCCAATCAAATTTGAAATGTCGAGGGAAAGATACAGAGTTTTCTCACAAAATTGAAGAAAAATAATTTGTTAAAAAATATTATGAAGATTGTTTCGTAGGTTTATTTATCATAAATGTCTTTCCCTTATAATCGTTATTATTCATCATAATCAAATTAATGATATAAAACGTCTTATTAAAAAATACCGAGAGCAAGACAAGTGTATGAAATATTGGAATTTCTATATGTACATATGTATATGTGTGATTAGGGTATTATGACACTACGATCTCTAGTGTGTCCCTTTATTTTACTCTGGCACTGGGGATCTTCGTGGTTTACAGCTGATCTATTTATTCCACTCCTCTTAAAAAGTTCAGAATGTGAGATGGCTCCAGTTGCCAGAGATCCACTTCTTTGCATATTCTCCCAGGTCTTATGTTCTAAATTTTCGTAGTCTATCACATTTTGATAGAATGTAGATAGAGGTTTGGTCCTCTACGTGACAGAATCTGCAAGTTATATTGTCTACTAAACTTAGCTTCTTCTCTTGATCTTCCATGGTTATAGTTTCCTAGTAATATCTCTGTCAGTCTCAACCTCCGTAGATTGTAACCAGTAACTGGTTTTATACTTATCTCCCTTATTTTTTACTGTATAAACGATTCATGTCCCTAGGATTTATTGGAAGGCAACTTCATTCATCGTATCTAGTAAATTTAGTTTGTCCAAGCATTCCCAAGCCAGTTTTAATTTCATTACATTGAAGATTAGAGCTGCTTGTCTAACTTCTAAAGAGTACATAAATTTAAATTAAATAAATAAATGCTATATATATAAAAGAATAATAAAAAAATTAAATTGCGGTTACTTGTTTTTCTAAAAAAAAATGTATATTCCAATTGTAAAATTTTAAAATTCCACGTTAGATAGATAGAATCTTTTAAGAAAGATATATCTTCCACATTAGTTCATGCATCCGGTTATATTCTCATTATATTATTCAACTCGAAATTAATTTGAATAAATTTGAATGAATAATGAGTCAGGTTTAGCGTGAATAGTGTTAAAATGTCGCTTCGAATTGTATCAATTGCAAGATATCAATCATTTTATGTATATTGAAATTTAAACTTTGCAGCTTCCTTTTCTAGCTTCTCATTCTTTCCAACGGAGTCATTTACGAACACTGGATATTGGTAATTATTTTTAAAATATTCCATTTTTCCTCATTTTTTTTTAAAGGAATGTGTTTGAAAGATGGTCTCACAAATTTTGTGTGTGCTTGACTATTTCATGCTTCACTGGTTTTTTTAATTCCAATGTCATCTTTTAGTTAGTAACGCAGATACTGAACTTGAAATCTAATTATATTTTTGATAACTTTCTTCTTTGGTTAATTCTATCTTGTTTCTTTACTCAAATGGCATCATAAACTTCTGAAATAAATTAGATTTAACAGCATGAGAATGAAACATTTACATAGTCACGACATTATTATTATTTTTTTCGATACGCTGTAAGCTTGTACAAAAATGGAATTGTTATTTAGTTGATAAGGTAACTTTTTAATTATACCATTATGTGAGAGATGCTGACCTCATTTATACAATGATCGATGATAATCTTTTATTAAAAACGGTATTAATCAAGTCGAAGAATTATTAGGCTATTGGTTGTGTTTAATTATAATTGTAGTAAGAGAGCTGCCCACTTCTCTTCAAGTATAGCAGTAAGGAGTACATCCCACAGAAACATCAACTTATCATTAATTAAAAAGAGAAGAATGTATAGAAATTCTGTTAATATGGGATGTCTCAGAATTTTTTGTTGTTCGTATATATCGCATTGTTCGAAAGAACTATTTCGTGGTATCTTTATAAAATTGTTCGACTAATTACATCCTAGGATAGAAGAGTCAAAATTTCCTGGTTTTATTTAGAGATATATATATTACTATAATCAGAAAAGTTTTCTGTGCGTGTAACTCAACCAATATCATGTAAAAGATAGCGGAGGAAATGGAGGTAAAAGATAGAAGAAGTAGATACATTTAATTGAATTTTAGTATCTCAATGTTGTTACGGAATCAGAGTGGAAGAACTTGCTTGATTGGATAGATGAGTAATTTGTTCGGGCTTTTGTTCAATAAGCCACAATTACATTGTAGTTTTTTCTAACTAAAGATGAGATATGAGTTTTTGAAAATACACTTTCGCAAAGTATTGTTACAAGGCCTGTGAATTATTTTACTCGTTGCAGAGAATGGTTTGAGTTTTCTGTTCAATTTATTAAATTTGGTTACTCGATTATTTAAATATAAATAAATATCCTGATTGACCCATGTTTATAATTGATAAATTTCATGTTACCAAATCGCACTTCCATATGCTCCCATTAATATCTGTTAAGAAATTAAGAAGTTTATAGAAGAAAAATAAATTGAAAAAACCAAAGGAAGGTAACTTGGAATTCCGAAGAATTATTGTTTAACTACCGAAGTTATTCTAGGGAACTTTCGAGGGATGAAAGTTATCGTGAATGAAAGAGCACCCCTTATTATTTTTTTTTGAAATGCAACAGGAGGGGTGCACAAGGGGGTGGTCGCTACATAACCCCCCTTTCAGTAATGAAGTCACAAAATTATGTTTGTGTGTGTCACGAAAACCCGGCTTGATTAGACATATAATTTGCTCAATGAATCTTTTCCTTTCTATCTAGTGATCTACATTTCTACCTAATATTACTTTCCACCTTCTTTTTACTGTTGACATCTTCTTTTTTTCTTATATGACGATTCCCTTACTATTCTATTCAGTATCTGGGTTATCCGTAGAACTATTTGATTATCAATATTTATGATATTAGAATCGTTAAGTTCCGGTCTGTTCAGTTTTGTTTGCTCCTTGAGTCGAATGATACAAACTTCACTTTCAAATTTTATTATTTACTATTTTCAAAGACGAAACATATCTATCAATGCGATCCAAACATATTTTACATTTCATATTTCCTTATTTGAAAATCTATCAATACAGGATCAACAAATATCGTTCATATTCTTCAATTCTAATACATTACAACTCCATAAATTGCTTTAAAAGTTGATTATTAACATGTTTTACATAGTTAAAAGTATTGATTCTGCTGCTACATATTATTATTATCCTGAACTTCTAGCTGAATAAAAGTACCTTTTCAAGTGACATTTATTGAACGAATTTCAAATCTACACCTTAGCGCCTCACAGTTTTATCTCCCATTAACTCCATACCTGGGCACATTCTATTGAGAATGAGAAGCTCATTTCAATACATTATTTATAGTCGAGGGAATATATACATTGTTTAGATTCCAATGTAATAATAGATATATGAAATTTGCTTCAAAGGTTTTACTCTAATTCCAGGCTGTTCAACCCCATGCCCGCGGGCCACAGGAATATTAAGTGGACCGCGCAAGTGTGGTTTAAAAATAAGCACCAAATTCAAAAATCCCGCGGCGCACATTATGGATCCAGTAGCACCCTGCATAAATTACATACGTGCAACGGCTCTCAACAGACGTCAATTCAGGCTATTATTTGAAGAAAAAATCAGAGTTACAACAATGGCTTTCAAGGGGCAGCATGTTGAAACATTTCTTCAACTTGCGAGAACAGGTGTCGCAATTTTTAGAACAGAAAGGGGCTTTACCATTCGAAGAATACATCCTGGTTGAGTGATCATTTCTTGTTCACTCTAAAATTGAATGCTTATCACAGTCATTTGATAGGAGATTTCAAGATTTCGAAAGTAAAAAACAGAATGTACAAATTTTTATGAATCCTTTCGTAATAAGTTTGGCTGAAATAGTTACTTTTCTACCAATATTCAATTAGAACTTGTTGAACTGCAAAATCATGATACGTTGAAAAACCTTTTTGCTAACAATTTGCCTTCGAAAGCATAAAATTCTTCAGAAGATTTTGCAGATTTCTGGAAATTGGTACCAAAAGGAGAATTTCCAGCAATATCTGACCTGGCGTTACAGTTTTTAAGTAGTTTTGGATCAACATATGTATGCAAAAAGGTTTTTTCAGATCTTAATTATGTAAAAAATAAATACCGCACATCCTTAACTGAGCAACATATTTTTTACTTGTTGTTACTGTCAACGTCGGATTTGTCGCCAAACATAAGTGAATTATTAAAAGACAAACAATGGCAGAAATCATATTGATTGTATAAACAAATTACCCTAGATTTAAATTCAATTTTGTTTCTTTATTTAGATTTTAGAATGAGATCCAATTTGTTCCTAATAAACAATCATTCAATTATTTTCTTTATAATTAAGTTTTTATTGCGCTTGTCCTGAGAGTAACTGGAACAGGAAATGTAAGTGGCCCGTCGTTAACGACTGAATCCACCGTTTAGCCCGACTCATCAAAAGGTTGAGCAGCCTTGATCTAATTAATTATTTTGTACTATTCTATAATTATGCTCATATTCCAAAATTCAATTAATTCAGGAATGCCTTTCCACTGCTCCACATCGAACCTAGTAAATACCTTTTTCAGTTACTTTTATCGGCTTTCCAATTTCTTATTTGATTTATTTTATATCTTACAAAAATTCCCTTGACTTTTTGCAATCTTCTATCATTAATTCTTTCAATTCCAAAGAATGGTCTGGCTTTTCATTGAAAAAGGAAAACTACTTTGTTAACGGCGAATATTGAATTAATCCTTTTGTCGATATCAACATCTTTCGACTAGACATTGAGAAGTTAATTCGTTGATCGGTTGTTGGACCTCTTCAGAACAGTGTAATACCTTGTCTTTCGAAGGCTATAATCAAAATACAAAAAGGACACAAACTAATGCTGTTATTTGGTTCCTGTAAATACACACACAGGTATTTTCAAGCATGGTATATGTTTAGTTTTTACATGAATTCATCGATATTACCTCTCCAAACTTACTTATTACTTTTCTTTAATGTATTTTTTCTATTTGTTATTGATTTGAAAGATTGCAGTATTTATTCCAGTCTTCGTAATGCGTAATTGACACTGGATAAGTGTCGAATTTTTATCGTCCAGAATTCACCAGAATATCGTCGAAGTTGAGTAACGTACTTTCAAGAATATTTTAGTAAAATGCAAAGCGATTGTGAATACAACCTTTCATATGAGCAAAGAAAGAAAACGTTGTCGAGAGGACTTGTAACCCATTTGAAAATTCCAGACGTATTTAAGTATAGAATGCTACTCTATATTTTACTTCAATAGTTCTCGGTATGGAATCGAAACCGCAAGATTCATTTTTCTCGATGGTATGTAGCAAATACATATTACCACTCTCAATATAATTTGTGTATAGAAATAAAACTTTCAATAGGATATTCGATTGCCTGGGTTATAATCAAGCTATCAGTCTGATACTTGAAACTCCAATTAGTTGAGCTTCTGAGATAGAGTTTGTAGTAGAGTTAATTAAGGGAGAGATTGTTTCTTCGCTATATACCTTTAAATAAGACACGCCTATTGATATAAGAATGTATTTAAAGTGAAAGAGTTCATTCGAGAATGCCAGTACTGCATCAAATTATAATAAAAGTACTTATACTAACATTGTTTATAGTCAATAAAGATATACACCTATTTATTAAAATCTAAACTCACCGGTTTTATGAGCTAAAAATGTTTATGTTTCCAACTTTTCTTATGTAGATAGAATCTTAGATGTAATCACTTTTTATTGTACAAAATAAATATATTTTGTAGATCACAATTCTTTTGTTTGTTCTAAATTTTATATGTTTTAAGTTAAACCATTACTTCATTCCGTCTATCGAACTCATTGTCTGTTCTTTTCCATTCATATCTCTCAAATTCCTTATAGCTCATGAATTATGAATATCTTTCCTTAGCTTTTCTCTGTGGTAGATTCTTGTTAACATTTTTTGTGTACAAAAGCAATCACCAACCCTACGTTTTGCGTTCATCCCATCCAGCTTTATTTAAGGAAATATTTCATAACCTTTGAAGGATCAGGAACCAAATTTCATGATCGCAAAAACCATGACGTACGAGACTAAAATATTTTTAACAATATTAGTATAATTACTAATATTCATTTTTACAGAAAATACGAAAAATGACCCACAAAATTCTAACTCGCGGTTAGTCGTTAATAACATCAATATTTTTTTAGACACAGCTTATCTCTAAATGTTTTATAACTAATGTTTACTATGGAGAAGTCTGAATTTATCCCATCTCTATAATAGATTATACAATATAACAGCTGTATAAGAATAATACACTCTGTACATTCTTTATAATACCATATTGTGCCCACACGTCCCTATAAATAATAATCTCCAACGCAAGCTGGTGCAAAAAATATGAACTTGATCTACTTCAAAAAATGAGCGAGAGTTATAATAAGCCGTTGGCTACCAAACCCGCCCGTCATTCTTTTGCTGTAACAAAAGATATGAAAAAAAAAAGAAGAAAAGCGGACTACACAGTTTTTCTTGTACCTCGCTCCATTATATTTACGCATAGAATGATGGTTTATCTAGAAATCCAAGCGTGTAGATACAGCGAGTACAAAAAGATTAGGTTAGGTTAAATGGAATTCTAATTATACACTTTTTTAGCACTAGGGTTAAGATTGATTATTAAAATTCAACATTTATCTAAAATATTAGGTAACTGCTTCAGTGCTCGGCCAATTAACGTCGCTCTGCACATTAGCATATTCGAAAAAAAAGAAGTAAAACTCAAAGACTAACCATTTTAGTAGGTTTAATTTCAATACATCTTAGTTTTTTACTACTTCCACTTTATAATTAAGTTCTGGCATTCTGCTTATTGTTACTTCACTATCTTCTAAGTTATCACAGTTATAAGGTTCTGAAAGAATGACATCACCTCTTGTCTCTCCATTCATCAATTTATGTTGAAGATATAAGAGATCATTCTCGTCATCATTCTTATTATCAGTTTCCACACCATCTTTATTCATATGCACATCTTCTGTATTCAGATTAAAAAAATGAACGTTTTCCATTTTCTCTTCAGAAGAATCTTCTTCCTCTTATCTCGTATATTTCATCTTTATTACCGGGGGTATACAGATCATGTTTTATTGCCTGAACTTCTTGAATGACATTTTGTCAATTTTCGATGTTTTTTCTTCGAGTTTATTTTGCAGTTTAACTAATACTATTAATACAATTTCGGTTATTTCAAGTTCTGTTTTTGGTATTTCGCAAAGAGCAGCCAAAACCAAAGCCATATTCAGAGTTCTTTGACTCGGGTATTCACACACTTTGTATAGTCAACAGCATCACGATTAAGTGGATACAATCCACACTTTCTGAAACCATTGATGGTGGAATTTGATAGTGAGCTGCTTTCAAGTGTTTCTTTTATTAAAAAACAAAATTTTGACTTCGTTAAAACACAGTTAACAATTTCTGGTTGAATTTTAAGCATTTTTAGGGTATTGATGTAAGTCTTTCTTGAGTGTTATTTTGCTATAACTCACCTTCTCATGCCGTCTTATCATTGAAGGTTGGCAACTACGTTTTTAAATCTGTCTCTATCCCTCGCAATATGAAACAATTCTCCGACGCTGAGATTTGTCCATTTTCTTATGTAATAATTGTCAGCTTTCACAGCTAACAGCTTTCTTTTGCGACTAAAGCGTCTTAGTACTTCGTCGTTGGTGATTCTGTTAGGCCAGGGTATCTTCAGGATGCGTCTATAAAACCATATCTCAAATGCTTCAAGTTTTTTTATCATTTGAGGTTTTAAGGTCCAGGTTTCCACCCCGTACAGCAGTACTGATCTACTTAATAATACTAAATTTAGCGAGGCTGAGTACTGAATTCTGTAAATGTACTACTCAGCCAGTTAGCATAAAAAGCGGCTGACTATTGGGCTTACCTACTGAAAACACAGTTTTAAGGGTAAAATTATAATCCAGAATATGATTTTTACGAACATGGTAAATATGGATCAAAATCGTACAATTTCTGTAGTTCCCAGTAGTCGGCCAGGAGGCTGAGTATAGATTTGGTATGTATTTCAGAGCCTTTACTCAGCCATAGAAAAATTAATGGTTTATGCCGTGTATATTAATGAAATATTGATATAATAAGTCTATACATTACCCAAAGCAATAGCACAAATGAAAATACAAAGCTTTACATACTATTATAGTTTAGATCAAAGATTCATCCACCCAATCACCTCAACAAACTACTAATTCCTATATGAAGAATTTTCAGGTTAGGTCTAAAAAATTTTATAATAGCGCGGGACAGTTACCTAAATATGTATATATATATATATATATATATATATATATATATATATATATTAATATAAAAAATATATTATCTACGTGACTGGACGAATTGCGAAGGCCATCCGTATTGATGCTCATCATGGACTAGAGTATGTGTTAAATTATTCTTCGCAACGGTTTTGAATTGCTGGTTAGTTGCCATTTCATATATCGTATCTAACCCTATCATGTTCGGCTCATAAATTTATCAATAGGGGTATATATATTGCAGATTTTTCTATACAAACTTATTGTTTATGTCGTCAGTTACACATTTCTTTTAAGTCGATTAAATAAAATTAACTGTTCATGAAAATATTGATATAATACCTAAGTTTTCATACCTGTTATTTTATGATAATGATAAAACTTCAAGTAGGTTTTTTATAAATCATTATATATACTCGGAACACCTCGTTATGTATGTTAAACAATATTATGTTTTCGATTCCTTACCATAATCGTTTCTAATATCAACAAATTATCTCTGAAATAATATTTTTGTAGTGTGGACTCTTCGATTTAAGAAAACACTTGTTACTTCTCATAGTTCTCGTTAGACAGAAATCTCTTTATATCATTGGCCTCCGCTTATTTTACTCAATCAAAAATAAACAAGCAGACGCAATATTTTTAGTTTATTCAGCTGCAGGAACAACGACAAGCATTTTGGATATCGACTTTTAAATACTGTTTTATAAAGATAGAATTGATCTTAAATTTATCAATTCGACAGTTGTTTCAGGTCAATGTTATTTAAATTGAAATGAAAGGAAATTATAAATATAGCTTTGATGTGCTTGGCAGTTTTTTGGAGTCAGTGAAGTTCAAGGCATAAGAAAATCATAAAACTTACTCAAATTTTCCAAGCAAATCAAAATGATATCTCATTGGGCTTGCTTAATTCTCGTCAAAAAATTCAGAAATCTCTCGCACTTTTAAACACAACCCTGGCAAAAGACAGAAAAAGAAGTCTTCAAGAAAGTAGTATCAAAAAATTTCTTTTGTTTTGATACATTTTCCGAAAATATTTTCAACGCCAATACCTTTCACACTGAAAGCATATATGTTCTGATTCATTACGTAAACGTAATAGATGTCAATTGAAAAATTTCAATATAATTTTTACATAAAGGTCAGGTTTTTATAAATATACCCTTTAAAATAAGTTGGAGGATGCTTATAACACACAGGTGTTATTCCAACGTTGAATCCGTGACTTGAATTTTTATACAAGGCTTTCTTTGGCATGGATTCCATCGTCAAATAGTTTCAAATGTTCCCTTTTTAGAACATTTTTACTTTTTTGTAAAAGCTACAAGTACCATTGTGCTAAATTTGGTGGGTAAGTCTAAAAACTTGCGAAACCAAATAGTTTGTACTATTTGTACTATATTTATACTACTACTCACTAGTGGTTAAGGCATCTGAAGCGGCGAGTCCAAGGTCATTAAATCGATAATACATTCAATTTAACGTGCTCATAGTGAGGTGCCAAGCACCACTCATGATATTATCAAGGATTTCTTTGAAGTGCTTATCCGCTGGCCACATTTGAGTGTAAAATAATAAATATTTCTTCATTCGGAATCGTGAACCTACTTGATATCAGTAATTGAGTACTTATGTACAATAAACGAGAAACGTCAGTACAGAAAACCGTCAATCGGTCGTTCGTACGTTCGTTTCAAGGTCAAAGTAATAGGAGAGTTTACCCGAAAATATAGAATTATTTCTTAGGTTAGGTTAGTTTTGTACCCACTAGACCGAGGGGAGGAGGAAGATGAATATATGAAAGTCGTATGCTATGAAAAATTGAAAATACGAAGTTTTCAAGGGAAATAAATATGAATTAAGCATGAGCCCCCTGTATAAATATACATGCTCACAATGACCTGAGAAATGACATATTTCAAGGTAAACGTCATATGAGAGTTGTAACTCAAAACAGTTGTGTTGCTGTTTGAGATTTAATCATAATTTATTGTGTCTTGCAGGTCCCCCTGACGTTCAAAATCTCAATAGCGAGCTGTTTTCAGCCACTCTAAATAATTGTTCGAAGTTCTGATCTTCCTCAACTACGCTCTTGCGCCCTTTTATCTTTGCCTGCATTAAATTGTAGAAACAGATGACGATTTTATTTGATGATATAACCAAGGTATATTTTTCGGCATTTTACTGTTTTCAAAAGTTTTTCACCTCTATAAGTCTGCTTCAATTCCTTGCTTAGTCACCCATGGTATTCTTAGGATTCGTTTATGTAACCAGACTTCAAATGCTTCTATTGGATTGATTGTGGCGGCCTTCAGTGTTCATACTTCAACTCCGGAGAACATCACAGACCAAATATAATATCTAATCATTCTTTGCCTCAATTTGAGTTTAGATTATCGTCTATTTATACACAATGCAAAAATTGTTCTAATTTTAGACAACGTATATTAAAAATATAAATCGGCAGGATGTAAATTGTAAAGAAGCAGCGAGAATGACTACAACCTTGTTCTTTAGTACTTTTCTCATAACCATATACTCTAATCACCTCTAAAAAACAAGTAAATCTTTCTTTATAATTTTACAAAGTATTTTAAACGGTAGTATAAATGTGTACTGTCGATAATAACAATAATTAGAACGGAAATAGTATTTCAAAGAAACTCTCCCATTCTACAAACAACTTAATGTATTAATAAATTGAAAATACCGTGTGAAAAAAACAGATACTCGTTTATAATATATTTTTCTGTTCAGAAAAATAAACTAAATGTAATTAAAGAAAGACTTCTTTCTATTTACGTTACAGTTCACTATTTACACCTGCTGCTGTCTTGGTAAACATCACGCGAAGGTCGACAACCAGGAGTAAGAGACTTTAAAAATGTTAAACTTAAATTTAAGTTCACAGTGATTTTGTTTGATAAATTTATTTTATAATTAGACTATAAGAGCAGGATAATATTAATTGTTAATATACGATTTGTAATAACACTGTTCTTAATTTACGAAATTTGATGAGAAAAATTTATAAGTAACATGCCATTCGGCTTGTTACGCTTTTCTCCAAACATTTTGAATATTCCTTTATTCACATATTGTGGTACAGTAGTCACTTCTGATTTATTCATTCTAGCATTCCAGTTTTTGGAGAAAATAATTCGTTATCGACCTCCCACTGCAATCGAAGAATTCAATAAAATTCATGTTTCGTTGCTAAATCGTCTTCTATCTACCTTCATTTTAAAAGTTTTAAAATCAAAGTAAGTTTAGTCAAATTTGTGGTGATATTATTTTTTATATTCGCTGTTAAGTTCCCTAGATAAAGCCATAATGAGAAAAATAGGACCTCCACCTCGCTGTGGTCTCTGTTGGTTGTTAATGTGAATCCACACCGTGGATATCATATATGCTAATGTCTTCCAGAACCAGTTTGGGCAATACCCATCAAATATCTTCCTGAAAGGACGACAGGTCAGCCTTGTGACTGAATAGCGATGGGTTCATTGAATCCTTGTTGCAATATAACATGATGCGATTCATAGAAGTTTCTCTAAATGGTTTCAAGTCTTGACATCACATGGGTTGGGCGTCCTAAATCTTGCACAGCTGCCATGTGTGGGGGGTCCACACTAATAATTGGACTGTTGTTGTTGCTTGTTGAGGTGATAGTTATTGTCTCTGTCAGATGTAGGTCTGAACACAGTATTATTTTGCTAAACGTTATTGAACTGCATTATAGTTGTGTTTTTGACAGTAGTCCTTATTAATAATGGCTTCCAATATAAAAAATCTTGCTCCTACTACAAAATAAAGGTTATGCCCAATTATGATTAATATCAGGAAATCGATCGATCGATCTTCAATTTCTGAATGCTGAATGGACGTATTTTCCAAAAACCTCGAGATACGGGAAAAGGATGTTATTCAGTTTAAATATAAGCATTTTCCTAGAGTAAAGAAGATCGATGAAGAGCAAAATCCTCTATAATATCCCAGCAATAACAATGAACACGTTGAAATTTTCCAGACTTAATTTGATCGATTCAAAATTTCCAAACCATATTGATTGTGGCACAATATTCGTTTGTAGAGATCGATGCAGCTTGTATTATAAAATATTTCGATAGAGTTGATTTCAAAAGTGACCTTTAAAAACACTATATACGACTGTAAATATTATGCGTCGAGTCCCTAAAGGAAAATAGCCAATTGTAAAGTTAAAAGATATGTTCAGTTCTAACTAGGTTGAAAGCTATGTCGCACTCTACCTACTAGTGTCAATCATCTTTTTCCAGTATGAGATTCATAAAAAACAAATATAAAATCAGAATAATAGGTGAACATTTGGACAACTGGATGCTACAACATACTTTCCAAATAGTAAGAAAACAATTAAGTTTGAATTTCTGGAACAGTTGGAGACATTCGTACTGAGTCCACTACCACCTCACCAAGATATACTCTGATGTGCGTTCCGATAACGGATTCATCGTTTTCAGAGACTAAAGACTTTCTGGCCAAAAATGTTCCACTCCTCTTAATTGAAATGTACTTTTTTTACCTTTACTATCAGATATGTATATTTTAGTACTTTCTTTCCTGTTATATTCCTTGGTAGCTCACTAGAAGATTTATATATGTGCTATGGTAACTCACAAACTCAATATTTTGTACACCGGTGGCTAGATGATAATTATTTGATGTAGGTGAATTTATCTCAAACAACTAGATCCTCGGAATTATAAAAATGTAATTTCATTCAAACTTTCCTGAGAATGCGAAGAACAAGCTACTAAAAGTTATATTAAAAGTTAGTATAAACTTCATTAATGCTTTCGTAAGTAGCAAAAGTTTATAAGAATGAAGGAAGAGGTGTTAATTATCACGTAATACACAATAATGTATTGGATACGTACTAATTGAAGCATGTGGATTATATTTTAACTTATTTCGCAACTACCTCGTATGAAATATGTTGCTATGAGTCCTTGGACATTCGGATTTTAAACAATTATGTTATACATATAAATAACATGTACAGTCTATCGGATTGATTTTATCCTTTCCTTCCATCAATTGCTATGCGTAATATTTTTATTTCTTTTGAATTGTTACATTAGTTTCTTGATACCTTATGAGAGAGACGTAGCAAATAACAGTTCAATTAGCCTCTAATCTATTATTTTTAGTTTTGGAATCTCAAATTTGAAAGAGTTATTGGTGGAAATAAATTCTGACGCTACACTTTTAATTTTTCTGGAGTATTAAGGTATTAATATGTTGTTTGGTTGGGAATAAAAACGAAGTTGTTATAATAACCTATGGAATAAGAAGATGAAAGAAATTATTGGAAATTCCAAATAAGTCGTTTTTTTATTTATTATTAATAATAATTGCTATTAGGACCACAAAAGTTTGCTAAATTAATCTTTTGTCTTGTCTTCTACAAAAAATATTATGTTTAAATGAAAACAACTTCCTTTTATATTTATTTTCACTATAATTCAAAATCTGTTGTTAAATGTTAATTGGTTTGTTGGTACTTTCCATACCAACTAATACTTATTTATCCGGAACGAGAATTATTTAATTTCTTTTATCATTCTTTTCTATTGCATTAACGAGATTAGCGAAACAATGTTGCATTACCATCAGCATTATCTTCGTAACAATTCCGATCGCATTATTGTCTCATGTTTCCCCTTTAACCTGCTAGACCAGACGTAATTTAGTAACATTATTTCTACCCAATTTGCCCTCCTCGGTGTCACCGATTGCGGTTTTCGGTGTGGTCAGTTAATTTATAGTATTTCATCTGATTTCACACAGCAATAATTGTCAATCATAAAGTTGCGTTGATTACGTTGATTATCACGGAGGGTCTTGATTGTGTTGAGATGTAATAAGAAATAATTTTATTATTTGCTTCAGTTTGGAATAATTTTATATTTAATTGACCACTAGTATAATGAAACATCAAAATAATATAATTTTTTTTCTTTCTTTTCATTATCCTCCAAAGGATGTAGTGATATTAGCATTTATATTTGATTCAGCAGTTGTTTTCGGCATGACGCAGTCTCACATTTATTAAGGGTTTTATTTGGTCTACCCATCTAGTTGAAGATCTGACTCTTGGCGTTTGCCTTCTACTTTCCCTTCTATGATTAATCGTTCCATTGTTCCTGATCTTCTAGGTATATCCCAGGTACTGCAAATACATGCAGTTTATTCTGGTTAGAAGCCTTGTACGTGGACCAACTTCTTGTAATACGGATACGTTGGTTCACAACCTTTTCCTACCATATGTTCTCTCCATTTGTCTCTCCAACTGTTCTGTCCAACTTCATTCCTCACTGTACCCAAACCATTTCATCTCTTGTTCGATTTTTTACACTGCACTCAATACCTTTAATGCGTTTCTAATTGTTACTTGCCTTGCTATTTTTACAGTATCTTAATTTCACATGTTGTTATCTTCTGCTTCAATTTCAAATTTGTAGCACCCAAGATTCGCAATCATAAATCAGCATTGGTTGTAGTACTGACTTGTATTTTCTCCTTGTTTAAGTTTTGTTATCTATTTTTGTTGCAAAATACTCCGTACAGTGTTCGCTACATACGTGGATATTGTCTTATTTACCCTACTGGATATCTCTTCGTCAATTATTTCATCGGGTACCACAATTGAGTTGGAATTTTTGTAACTGTTTATACTACCACTACACCAACATTCACAAATACACTGTGGAATTTATACAGTAATGTTCAATATGGTGTCACAATTGTCAATCTTGTATTTGTGTATTTATTTCTTTTAATTTCTTTAATATTTTCATTATTTCTGTCGTTTGTATGTTTATCTGCAGTCCGTATAGATTCATTTCACTTCACTAATCTGTACATTATATAATATATTGCAAAAAAAATTTGTTTTCCAACTAACACTGACAAATGGATTTACAGGTTCGGTAACAGGTAAAATAAATCACGTAGTGATTGAATCAAAACTTGCACTTAGATGAAATGTTTACATCAATTTAGAGGATGAATACATATTCATAAGAGTGCTTGTTACATTTCTCATCAGACGTCAGATTACTGACACTTTTACGTGACTCCCCATTTGAATACAAGTTTCATTTTAATGTATTATGTGTATTAGTATAATTTTATTCATGATCTTTCATCAGAAAGTAAAAAAAATTCATGAAAGACTTCTGTTGAAAATGAGTGATAATAAAACGGGTTTACTTTCTGTTACAACGAATAATTGTGAAACTTGGGCAAAATTAAATTGCCAAAAAAGATAAATATGGATAATACAGTGCCATTTTTCTCATAAGATAAATGTTTGTCCCATTACTTTATTATACCGAAAAATAATTTGAAATATTAGGGAAAACATATTCAAATATCTGATATTACCAAGAGAATCCGTATGTTATGGATTATTGCATGTTTTCTTTTATTTTCATGCTGCTTTAGCTAATGGTCATAGAGGCTCCTGTGCTATGATAAACTTGGAATATTAAAATGATAACAGGAGGGATTACCTATCAAAATATACGAAGCTTCGATCATACATGGACAAGAGACGCTTTTTAAATTACAAAAATAACAAATGTACAAAATAGCCTGTCGATATGAATAAATTTGGCACCATGTCATTTTGCAATTAACAAATACGAAATTATATACAGGCTGTTTCCAAAGGTCATTTCTGACTATTATAGTTAATGAAGGAACAGATTTTTTCAACTTTCAAACACCATGGAGGTTGGAAACCAAGTAATTTTGATGCATCCTATCAAAAATATATCTAAAACATCAAGAAATGTACTAGAATGGATTAAGCCTCCATAACCACTAGAAGCTGAATATAACAACCCCATCAACATTAGAAAACGTTCACAGTGTTTATAATTTTCTGTCTTAGTTAGCTAAAAAGACTTACAGCTCAGTTGAAAGTTTATTTACTTAATAAATTTTTTAATCCCAAAACAGTAAAATTGAATTACTTTTTATTTTATAATCGAGATCTACAGCTTATCTTCTAAATGTCCAACAATGCTTTGAAGGCATAGCAGGGCTCCACTTTTCCTGATAAAGTTGTTACATGTCTGCTGTATCCTATTGGAATCATTCATCGTGCTCATCACTGGCGTCTCCCATACATGGAGGTAGGAAATTTTAATGTGTGTCCAGAATATGTATTTTTAGAGACATTTTACAGCCAATCATATCTTCTGTTTTATAGTTGTCAACTCTCATATTTCCAGTCAAAACGTATACCATGGATTTCAAGGCTTGCTCTCTTCTTCACTCAATTCACTATTGATAGTATTGTCGTTTATCAACTTGAGGTCCTATGGAAATCCCTTCTTTGAATTATCCCTCTGTCATTTTTGGAAACTTTTTGGAAAAGTTTTTAATTATTCCTAATTTTAGATGCAAATCTGGCACAATAATGATTTGTTGTTGAACGAATGGTGGATGGAGTATATTTTCTGAACCAGCGGTGAGCATTTCCTGGGTGGCCAAACTTTACTGACGTAATAATTTCCTTTATTGCAACTGTAAACGTATAGCTATAACTACAAAATCTGCGCCGATCTTCCAAGAACATCCTTCACACTTTATCTTCTCAAGTACAGATTTTCGTAGGTTCATTTTAAAGAAACTGCATTACCCACAGGAATAGAAGGGTATTATTGTTGTGTAATAGTATTTATATATTGGATGAATAATACTGAAAAACTGCATAAGATCACTGTGGAAGTGAGCCAAGAAGTTTTTTCTGCTTGTGCTTTCGATAGGTGTATATCTCTAACCAAGTTGTTTAATTCAGGAGGAGTGATTAAATGAGGTTCAGATGAGTTCGGAAGAACAAAATCCAGATTTGTGACTTATGACGTATTTCTCCTTCACTTGATTTGCGATCGGGAGAAATATATAGTTACACAACATCCTATTTTTATTAGATAAAGTGCCTTCCATTACTATTTTATTCAAAGTATACACTATGCAGCCCTACAACAAATGAATAATTCATAGAACCCATTATTTATCCAAGCTCGGTGAAAAATTTGGAAAAAAAAATAATTTGTTCATTCGTTTACCTAATGTATTGAGTTTTTTTGATGTGTTAAGTAGTAAGACATGCATATGCCATTCCACATTAGTTATCTTTCAGCTACAGGCATTAAATTCAAGAAGAGTGAAAGTCAAAACATTGGAATGGATATAATGATGTGAACAAAAGATGAATTCACTCGGATTCACTTTGGTTGTAACTACTGCAGTGGAAATCCCGTATGATGCGAACAACCAGCAACAATTAATTCTAAATTATTTTTTATAGGCTAAAAATTCAGGTCAAAAGATAAAATCCGCGACAAAAAGTGTGAAAAATCTATAACACTTTAGTCAGTATACTCTGGAATCCGTTTCACATGCTTTCCCAAAATTGCGAATTTTTTGTTGGTCAATTGTCGAAAGCCTGCCCAATAGAAATATTTGAGGACCTGAATTTGCCTCAACTTGGCAACATCTTTGATTCGGATCACGAAGACATCTTGTGAGAAAGTATTCAATGGTAATGGTATTCATGGGGCACTTAAGGATGATATTTAATTATAGAAATTAAATTCTTATTTAAAAGATAATTTGTAATATTGAAGCTTTGATTGATATAATTTATATCTGGATAACGGTTTTAAAACTAACCAAACCTAAGAGAAAGTAAAACAAGTAAAGTTTATGGGAGAATCATAAAAGAAAAAGGGTGTAGCTCGACGAATTATTGAAAGGAAAGAAAACGCTTTACACCTGTCACCTGATGATATAACTAGTTTGCAATAGATGATAAAATTGATTTGGAAACTGTCATTGACTGTTTGTAAATTCTAAGTGAAAATAAATGAACAAAAATATGTATTCCAATCTTAATAAATTGTTAAAACGAAAGGTTAGACATAATATTTTATTCGAAAACATACTTTAATATAGTTAGTGAGTCGAAGCAATTTATTTCCACGAATACAATTGAATAAGGCATATATTCTATGACCGTAGCATCACATTTATTCAAATTTATCTAATTTAGCCTGTAGTTGTGCCAATTTATCAAACAGTTAACGTTTTATGTATCCCAAATTGCCGCATCCGTTGTAACATCGGGCCAGCCAACAGCTTTAGTTTTTTGTTTTCGACTTGTGACAAATATGATGGAATACCGTTACTACACTAAAATATGACTTTAGATGAGAACGAAGTCAGTATATTGATTTGACTCTCTAGCAAACAGAGAAATATTCAAGATAAACATTTTAATAAAAAGATATTAGAATTAGACTATAGTATATAGTATAGAAACTTTGGGAACTTTCATTTGTAATAGAGATTAGAAGGCCAGAATATCTGCTGTCTACTATTCACATTTTCGTGCGGTTTCTGAAAACGGGACAACTTTGCATACCAGAGTCCGTTTCAGGGACACCGGTAAATAAAAAGGCACAGTTCCGTTCAAAACGGGACGTCTGGCCACATTATACATCGAGGTCGAAGATAGGCAATAGGAGTAGTACATTCAGTAAATTAAATTGATTTTTTAAAACTACTACCACTAGTTTTCTTCACTCTTTCTTCCGTCGTTCGACGATGTGCAAAAAGTTGGATAAATATCTCGAAATTATAGGCTATTGATATTTTTAGAAGTGTCGTGGAAAAAAGAGACCATCACGACCACGTGTACCACGAGTCGATTTTGATTATGGAATGAAAAGCTGCTCAAAATTTTGATATATACATAATGTGAAGGCCTCAATTGAGCAGATCACAGCTATTCCAAAATAATTAATTAATTATTCTTTGGAAAACGTGAATTTCTAGCCGAGGATGGTATTTTAGATTAACTCAATTTTTGTCTCTTGGATAAAACCTTCTACTGTATTTATGTATCGCGCCTCGCATATGCATTTATCAAATGTATGGATTTCTCGACACCAATTTCATTATATTATTGAAAATCAATTATCTGTGACCTTTATTTATAGGGGTATGAAATATGATATTAGAAAACTACACTAAAGATCTTGAAAACTTACTTTTTATCCGTTTTTAGAAAGGTATCGAACTCCACTGACATTTTGCAACATAAGGCTTTTCTGCTGTGAGATGAAGAACAATTCGTATTGATCATGTGGCCGTCTGTAAAAAAATATAAATAATTATTCAGTTATTCTCAGCATCCAACAGGATATGCGTCTATTTGTACAGATCCGGCATTATAAGTTTATTCAAATCGTAAAATGAAAATAACATGAACAATTGAGTTTATTTGACATACAATCTCACATTTTTGCTTTAATATAAAATGTGTAGAAAGATTAAAATATTTTTGAATACATAGTTGAAATATTTTATTGTTTGTATGAGTATCTGGATAACCACAATCATAGAAGACTTTATCTGATATCATGAAAAATTATATAACAGTAGCCGTTAAATCTAGAATTATCGAAATTTTGCATTAGTGTTACATACGAGGGTAGATTGGCAGTTTAATTATTATGAATTTATAACATCCTAAAATTAAATTGCTTTCTATTCATTATAACCTATTTAACAATGATAATATAGAAATCGTTTTATTTGGATTCTATAATTCGTTTAAAATAGGCGAAAAGATATTACGAAGTGAATTGATCATAGTTATGGCGTATGGATAAGTGATACACTTGACGACACGATTCACTCAATTCGGTTTTACTGTGGTTTTAGTAAGGTGTGTAATCGCTTCAAAACAGCTTCAAATTTGAAAACAAGGAAAGTATTTGAATCTTTAATGCTTCTAAACACGCTGAAATGCGTTTGGAAGCAGTTTTCGGTATTGTGTGGAGAGCAAAAATATAAATTTCTGGAGGAGATTTCGAAAAAAAAACTTGACAATTATTCTTGAATACATTTATGGCTAAAAAAAGAAAACTACAAAAATTTCCAGGGAAATGAAAATCCAGTTCTGTAGTAATCAGCTTAATTGTGGAAAATTATAATGAAAACTAGTATACAGAAAAAAATAAATCGCATATCTGCCATCGAGCTAATGGCAACGAAGCTACCTTATGTCTTGTAGAAGACGACATTAATGGTGAATTTACATATACTGTATTGAATATTGCTTTAAACCACACAGGGCAAGAAAAACAAAGATCGACCGGACAAGTGCCGTACTAAAAAATATTTTAAGCAAAAGAACATCGAATCGATTGTTCTCAACTCCAAATCTGGAGTGAGACAAGATAGAAATCACTAAATAAACACTTCTCGATGCGTAGGGTACTGAGATTGATATCAAGAAAGTAAAAATAATCAATCCAATCGCTCCTCCGCTGAAATCAATTGGACAAAATATAAAGCCATCGTACAAGAACTTCTTAAAATAATAGGTAATTCCTCAACTGAGTCTTTTAAGTTATACCATAAGCTAAGGAATGCTCATTATGGGAAAAAAACGCTGACGTGCACTACGAATATTATAGGTTCGTTCCAACCCATTAAAAAACCGTCCTCGGTACGGTGACGATTCTTCGAAATAGAGATTACGTGTTCCAATCCGATTCTGTTTTGCGTTCTAATCGGTATCATTTGTGCACCGTTTCAGGGACGGTCTTTTCGATACTTGGTTGATAGCAAGTACTGGTACAAGAACTGTGCAGAGCCGGAGATTGTGCAGAAAATAACTATAAACGCTTTCGATAACCGTTCCAAGTACGGTCCCGACTAGCAGGTTGGAACAAACCTAATATAATCGTAATGAGTACCTTTCGAGCAATTGAAAATAATTCGACACAATCCTTATAAAACCACATGATTATTCTTCCGGTATTAATTTTCCACAATGATGTGGTATCCAAATACGATACTGTGACTAACTTCACACTTCTACACGTGTATATGTAGTTTATATTTTTTATAGCAATGGTAATGAAATAAAGGCGGTGATAATGACCTTTAAAATATTTAATATGTGTCTGATTACGTCGGAGATGTTTCCGATATCAAATTTCAATGAAATTTTTTTTTTCTGGTAATGTTACTTTATTATTTATTTCAGAAGCTTTTAAGCAATCGGATAGGGTTTAATTTTGATGTCATCCGGTTATTAAACTTATAATTAAAAAAAAATAACTAATCCGTTGAAGTCAATATACCAACAAACGATGACATATTTGCTGTTTATATTTGTTCAGTTTTATTATCCTAGTAATTGAAAAAAAATATATCTAGCAGTTATGTACAACTTGGGAAACCATATAAAAGTAATCATCATCGATAATGTCCATCTAATATACATTAAAATGAATTAAATTGTTATTTATATATACATATTTATTTATTTCTTTGAAATCCCAAGAATTACAATAAATTATGGAATAAAATATTTACAATTAATTACATAGATGAGGTCAAAGAAGTTTGATCATTCAGGACAATTGGTCAAATATAACCTAACCTAACCTAACCTAACCTAAGATATATGTCAGGTTTTCATGATTTTAACTAACTGAAACTAATAGAGATCCCTTTGCTAGGCATTTCTCGAGTTATGATATTCATTGGTGAAATAAGAAGATTATTGATAATAGAATAGAAAATTAATGGGGCCTGTATCATTTTTTAACATTCTTGCGGCTGTTGAAATAATTTTTATGAAATTTCTTATTTATTAAAATATTCCTAAATCTGTAACATATAAACAAAAAATTGAAGAAATAAAAATCTTTATCTATTGGTTTGTTTTCAGTTTCTTCAATTTTAACGTATTCATCAATTGAATAATCGACACTACTTTGTTTAATAAATGTAATTCCTTCATCATCAGCAATTTTGGACTATTATGAATGGTATCTGTAATGTCTTAAATTAGAAACTGTACTCCTTAATGTTTTTTCGCACTTTCCACGATTGTTTAAGGATGTTTTTCTCTACATTTCCTTCTATCTGCAATTAGCACTAACGATTCCATTTCTTGCTTATTTCTGACTTTTTCAGTTGTACTTTATATGATATCATTCTGCTCTGAGCTACCATCAATAGTTTCCGTTACATTATTTGATATAACGTTATATAAGCTTTCACTTCATCATCTTTTTTCATCACATTTTCCGAAATAGATTTATAGTTAGTTAAAGTTTCGTTCAAGTGCTTTTCAATATCCGCGAAATTCACTTCACCAGAGTCTCTATATTTTTCCCTTTCTACAAAATCTGTTGTTGCATGAAACTTCGGCTTAGAATCGCTATTAATAGCTTCAAAACATCTTCAAATTTGAAAACAAAGAAAATATTTGAATGCTTAACGCTGAAAATCCATAAATGCGTTTGAAAGCAGTTTTTGCTATTCGTGAATACCTTATGTCTTGTAGAAGACGACATTAATGGTGAATTTACAGATGCTTTATTGAATATACCATAATATTGCTCAAAGCCACACAGGGTAAGAAAAACAATCAACACGACAAGTACCGTACTAAAAAAGATGATAAGCAAGAGATTTATCCGGCAGCGAATTAAAAACGGCCGCATTGTTTGGATACCAAGGACTGAAAGTGCTACTTTGTTGGATGAGTCTGAAAATTGCGAGAAGATCGAAGCGAGGCGAGCAACAGACGAGTCCAACAAAGTAGTATTTCAGCCGCGGCATACACAACATTTTTAGACGATTTATAAGATTCAACACTGAGGAAAAAGAATAAATAATAGAGAGTTTTCTGATGACACCACTTCATAAAGAGCTCGTACTGTTTTTCGTACCTTGCACGAGATTTATCCGGCAGCGAATTAAGAACGGCCGCATTGTTTTCTTCGGTGAGATCAGGTTGCGTGTTACTCTTCATCGCTAATGTTTTCTTCTTCGTCAACATTCATTGTTAATCATTAATTTAGACACAACTTCGGATAAAACAAATAATTTCAGAAAATTAAAAGTTTAAGGTTATGTGTCATCGAAGTGAAACTGTCAACTGTCAACATTGAAGTGGCTAGAGTCACATTTAAGGAAGTTAAAGTTGCCTACTCCAGAGCGTCCCGAAAGTGTTTTGCAATACACTACATTGAACACTCAAAACGCAACTTTCGGTATGTAAATGAATACGGAACGAACAACTTCATCTCTTTGATATTTTGTGTCTCTGAATTTTCACTTTGAAATTAGAATCGTTCCTCTAATTTTGTTGACGTTTCTTTCTTATCAGTAAGTCTTAGAATTTTTTCAAATTTTTATAATCCTAATCTCTGACTTTCGCGCTACACTGATCCAAGTCGTTTACACCAATTGAAATCCAAATGGTATTTATCAGCTATGTTGTGAATCCCGATATTGTTGTCTATTTGGATTTGATTTAAAATAAGTTCTGATTAACTTTGGAAATACACATTTCTAAAAACGTGTAGAGTATATAAAATAGTGGCAAACCAAATGTATATTTCTCTTTAGACATTCAGTCTAATTATATAATTTGGAAGCAAGTCACGTTTTGAACTTCATTACATTAGTCGAGATTTCATTAATAAATTTTCTCAAGCCACTATTTGCATCTGAATGGGAATAGAGAAAAATAAACAATGATATCTATAAAAATCACTGTATGGATCGAAGGCTGAGATTTTTGTTTTAAAGGTGCACCATCAAAATAATGAGCGTACTACATTACTACAGTAATTAGTCAGAATATAGAACATTTAACAGAAAATATTCGACGAAACTGGTTGTATTTTAATAGAGAAAGTGTCATATGAAATGACATCTAATATATAAGAAACAGTCATTGACAAATAGCGACAAATGTAACTGTTGTAACAAAAATTGGCATTCAGCGAATTGCGAATAGTGGTTTAAAAATGAATCAATTTCGTGAAAAGTTCAGTCCACGGTTGAATTGAACACAAAGTTCAAGATTTTGACAGGCATTTTGAGTGACATTATTGGGTCACTTTTTATTGATTGAAATTTGACTGGTGACATTTACTTGAATAATATTTAAGTCTCCATGGAAACAATTTCCTTTTCAATACCAAGGAACACCTCGAGTTTTTTATACTTGTTTCCTTGGATAATGGATAATTTGTTGAGGTTCTTTTGAATGGATAGCTAGGACGCTGCTACATTTAACTATGGATTTTTTTGTTATCATGAATAGTGCTTTCAGTACTATTCATGATATACCACCTGAATCTCTTCGAAAGACCTTCCATATTGTTTAGTTTTATCTGAAATATAGGAAAATGGGAAACATTCCGGAACAGGCTGAATCATTTGCTGTACTTGGTGGTCGGAGGTAAGCCCTAGGAATAGTTATTTTTTTACTAATTTTGTTTTCTTTATCATTAATTCAACCAGTTGTTTCCGAAAAGAGTCATCTCGTATTTTTCGAACTTAACCATTATTCGAAATATTTTGATCTGGATAAAACACTTGAATCTAGAATGACTGGGCCCGTTATTGAAAGTATTAACTAAATATCACTTACTATTAAATATTATTTAGTAATAGAATGGCGGAAACGCATTTCGAATATCTTGATTGGTCAACCTGAAGGAATAGTAAAGGATCATCATCATTTCAACATCACAAATTGTTGTAAATGGTATAGCCATAATGATCGAACAGGATAAAGTACTCCAAAAAGGACGAGGAAATGTAATGAATTAACAAATATAGTGGTCAAAATAATATTTGCTAATGTGCAACAACGGCTATGTGAAAATGGATATAATACTATTGTCCATCAGTTGATTTGCATATAACGTTGTGTAGAAGGAAGAAGATTGTAGAACAGAGATAAGAGTATAGCTATGGCGGTAAAGAGAACTTTAATATAGTCAAAAATAATGATATTTATCCTCATAATATTTATTATACAGTATATTGTTAGTCATGACATACAGAGAAAAAGCTTGAACACTCTAAACGACCGAAATTATAATTAAGAAACTCCAAGTTGCACCAATATCAACGGAACGTAACATGCTACGTATAATAAAAAAATATTGAAAGAGATTAAAATGGAAAAAGACGGCAGAACACCCACCAATAGACTGCATCCACAAAAACAAATCCGTCAAATGGCAATAGGGAGGACATTTGTAAAGAAGGACTAATAATAGATGGAGCACAAAAATTGTAACATGGTATCCACGAGACATCAAAAGACCCAGAAGAAGACCGAACCTAGGCTGAGACTACGATATAATGGAGCTAGCAGGAACAACTTTGGCCCGACTAATCATCTATAGATATCAATGGGTACAAATAAAGGAACCATACATAAACATGTGAGGGAGTCCGTACATGAAAAATCGTAGAAATCGGTTGCATATGATTATGATGATAATGATATCGTTAGTAGGAAGTTGCAGTAATAAAAAACACATTGATACAGATGTATTCCATCTTACTACAACAATATAATTCTGTTAAAATTTTTATTTCTATTTACTCCACTCCAAGGTACAAGTATTTTCCTTTTGCTACTACGCACCCAAATTTCATCTTCCATCCAACAGTTTTGCAAATGCCACCATATCATTGTGAGCTTAACCGTATGGAATTTATTTAGGTGTAGAAATAGAATTTGTTTGTTAGATTATAGTAAAGCGTTAAAATGATAAGATTAATGACATTCTAAGGTCCATATCCATAAATCAGCTAATCTAAATAAAAACTTAAAAACTTAAATAATAAAAATTATTGTTTTTATTTATAATTCAAATTATATCTAACACCTGGGCTGCGATTATTGGCTTAAATATACTCAATTAAATTATCGACCGTCTTAAGCAAGTTCTAAGTAAAATATATTTATGGTAAACAGCGATATTCTCAGGACTGCGAAAACACATTATATAAGAATGAAGATCTGTAATCGCTCTATTTCCGGTACTTATTTCCCCTGGTGGAACGAAAATGAGGACGATTAGCACGGGAAAATTTTCACTTTATGAGCTTAATTTATTTCCAAAAATTTTCCTACAAAAACAAAATGGTAACATAAACATTGTCGGATCAATTTTCAAAAACAAGAAGACAAGTCATATAATTCTCCACTTTTTCAATTTAATACTAATATATAAGGAGTTCTTACAGTTTAGATATAACTCGAAAACTGTCAACACCTGCAAATCTTTTTTAGTTGTACTGCACGTTTGATTTGTGCTCTGTGCTTATTTTTCTGAAGAAATCTTCAGTTCAAGGTCAAGGTTCAAACGCACTTAAGGTTATCCTAAATTTCAGTCTCGTGGCTACGGCTGTATCAAAAATAAATACCAACCGAATACATATTATCAGAGAATCATACCAGTGACGAAATTATTGAAAAAATAGACATCGGAAAGAAGTTTACCATAGTGATAAGTGAGTATGAAGATTGGGAAAAGAAATACAATCCTCATATTTTAAAAAGAATTGCCAAAAAAGGAAAACGCCTTCTAATGATCAGAAGCCTTTTTGTGATGTAGAATAATGCTCCATCAAGAAAACTTATTGGGAGAAAAAGGGAGCTAGAAGCACTTTGGAACTTTCGAACTAGAATACATTTAAAAAGTATTAGGATCTCTGTAGAATACAGATATATCTACTCACTAGCTTCCTTCCCAGAACTTGATCAAATAAGGTAAAAGAGGGACGAAGAAACTCGTCATTGGAAATGTATTTAAAAAAATACTACGATTAAAGAAATCTGCATAAAAAACTGGAAAACGACCTGTATATGATGAAAATCATTGTGCACTGTGATGCACTAATCTAAATATAAATATACATCATGTTTTTCTTCAATCGGTGGTATCATCTTTTATCTCCAGAAAGGCGAAGCTAAATCTATACAAAACAGTAATAACACTAATAGTGAGCTACGGAAACGTGGATTCTTAATAATGCAGATGAAGAGAAGTTAGATATATGGGAAAGAAAAATACTAGGGGGTAAAAAGAAGAGATAATTGTGGCTGCGAAGAACGAAAAAGGAAATACGGGATTTATTTGGAGTAGCAAGCAGAACTAAGCAAAATAATAAGATCCCAAAGAATTGAACGGCTGGACCACATACAGAGAATGCCAAATTTTGGAGCCATAAAAAAAATGATGGACATAGAACTAAGAGGAACAAAAAAATGGAAATCTGCTTGTGGGATATATATCTTTTATCTTCATCATTATCATTATGATTTTCATAATAAATAATAACGTGCCAGTGAAAATTATCATCTATAAACAGACGACCATGGATAACGTTGCGGATTATCTCAATAAACTTCGTAATTAAATTGTTAATACCAAGGAAGCTTAATAAGATTATGTTGTTCCATCATTTTCGGACTGGTAATAAATATTAAGCATCATCAAATTGGTGTAATCAAAAAATAAATCAAATTTCCTGTACTATCGTCATGTGCAGGTGCATTTCTTGCTTCAGTTAAGCCGTTAATCCAACTACAGTGTATCTGAAAACTTTTTCACATTGAAAAAGTTATTTACAAAGTAATAGAATGAATTTATCAATCCAAGGTATTCACGTTTCGTATTTTTTATTAAGTCATTTTTTTAAACTTCGATTGGGTGGGGCCTACGTTGTCTTTCACGTTTACTATCTAAGCTCTTTATATTAATGATAAATAATTGTTTGTGATTAAAATACTGCACGATTTTTGAATTAAAAATAGACATGTATAATTCAAAATGTTCCTGATATAAACTTTCACTTGATCAATAAAATCATTTGAATGTTATTTTATAGTTATCGAAAAATATGTAATAAGAAAGTTCTTTTTTAGAATGATCCAATATTACAAACTGAGAAAACATGTTTTCTGGAAATAAAAGGATCAAAGCAATGCCTCGTTTACCACTAAAATGTAAAACTCTCTCTTGGTGCGGGCTTTTGTTGCACCAAATGTAAATTGAAAAAAGTTTCGTTAGTACGTCTTGTTTCGACTTTTTCCTCTGATGTAAGCTTAATTTGGACTTGATAGGAGACCCAATCAGACAAAAACTCTACCAGAATAAAAGTATCTGTTAACCATTACTTCAATCATTATTATTCAGAACCTAGAACCAAGAAATGTTGAGGCAAATGGAGGAATGGTAACAATTATGGGAATAGATGAATCAGTAGAAAAGTGACTGTAACAAGTAAGTGTAGTGAAAATGATATTATTGTATCCTATGAAGTTGTTTACGTTCAGTCTCTGAAGACGATAATTTGGTTATCGGAACGCGCATCAGACAGTATAATTGTAAGTGTTGGTGTAAACACTGTAAACAGTGTATTCAGTATGAAGTTGTTTGTTATGCAAAATTAAAATACAACTGTTTTTTCTGTATCCAAATAAACTTTACTTCAACAAAAGTAAAATAGAAATGAAAAAGTATAAGACATATCAATTAAATTG
Organism: Diorhabda carinulata; assembly: GCF_026250575.1. NCBI lineage: Eukaryota > Metazoa > Arthropoda > Insecta > Coleoptera > Chrysomelidae > Diorhabda > Diorhabda carinulata. The sequence goes on from NC_079472.1 coordinate 20,555,019, forward strand.
TAATTATCAGTAGGAAATATCTATTTCGTCCGGTAAATATGGATTAATCTATTTTTAGAAACGAGCTAATATCAATTAATCCAAATATTAAAAAAATTAGCAAAGAAAAATTAGCAATTGAGAAAATTTTAAATAAGTTGTTTACGGATTAATTTATTAAACAATTCTACATTTCGTAAGATCAAGAATCGACTACGGCTCAATCCTTTACGAATCAGTGAGAAAACATTTATTAAACAACATATTGCAAAGTACTACACTACGAATCGCTACTGGCGCAATTCGAACAACACCGATTGAAAGCCTTTACTGTCTCACCGGAGAATAACCCATCACATGAAGAGTCCAATTAAGTACGAACTATGCAACCTCAGTTCTGTCAAAAAATAACCCTGTTAATCACAACATTAACACAGATCGCTTTAAACACCTAGAATTCGCCAATATACAAATACCCTAGCACTTGAATTACCAGATTTGTTTCCAATTATCATAAATACCCTTACTCCTTGAACAATCCGTATCCCCACCGTCAACATCAACATAAAGAAGAAACAAACCACAATGGTTCCGTATTCTTAACGAAGTAGTCAAAGAATACTATTTTCTGTACAACGACGCATCTCAAACACCTAATGGCTTAGGAGCTGCAGCAGTACCAGAATTTCACAAATTCAAACTATCTCCACATAATAACGTCAGCACTGGAGAACTTACAGGCACTAATCATCGTTAGAAGAAATTAATACAATAGAACAGCAATAATTACAGACTCCATGAGCTCAATACATACCATTCAACAACTTTTTCCCAAGCACCCAATAGGTCTCCTCATTAAAACCCAATTACACCTTACCTATCCAAGGCAAACGTATCAATGATTTGGGTCCCATCACACATCGGCAACCCAGGAAACGAAACAAACCAACGTGCCAAAGAAACAGCAGATAACAACGAAGCAACAATTGTACGCGAAGTAATAACAAGCAAAAGCTCAGTACAAGTGGCAAAGTGGAACAGATCGCACAAAGTGAAAAATTTCATGAGTGTAACTCGTATAATGTACTATACATCAGAAGACGAAGATATAATTTGCTATGTTAATGTTATTATTAAAGTTTAGTGTAGTTCTTAGCATCGAATAAATGGCCATAGAGAAGGTGGCTCCATAATTTTTGATATTTCTTCAAAATACCAAATAAAACATTCTCCGAAAAGGATTTAACGTTATGCTTGTGTCGCCAATCCATAAATTTTTGATAGGTAATTTTGTACCTTTCTTTGGATTTTAGCGGTGACAAATTATGTGTGGCAGCTTGAGCTTTTTCTAAAATTTCTATCAGACATATTCGTAAATAAAGTTGAGAAAATGTTCGGATTCAATCATATTTGTTCAAGAAATTGACAATATAAATGACATGACATTTATTTTCATAGTATGCTACTTAAGAAAACGTGTCCTATTTTTAAAGAGATTGCATAATGTGCTACCTAGATTTAGGGACATCACTCTTTCAATCCTAAATTTATCTCGATAATGCTAATAGTTCTTATGTTTTTTAATAGACTAAATTTGTGTAAATAGACCAAATAAAGTTTTACGTAAATAAAAATTTGATTATAATTTAATTAAACCAAAAGGTTAAGTCTTCTTCTCAAAACGCACGTGTATGTTAATGAGAACTCTTTACGTACATGTTGTTGTTAACAGTCATTTACAAGGAATGTTGACAGTGCGATTTTTGACGTTTAGAGACATAGAGGGCGTAGAAAATATGTATAAAACCATCCGTTCAAGCATGGAAAAACAGTTTTAAAAATCGTAAGGACCAAATAAAAATAGTTCCTTTAAGTCTAGGGTACACTAAAATGACACACTTATGTCTATTTAACCGAGAAAACCCTCCCATATATGGAAATCTTGTTTAGAATCTAAGCCTGAAAGACTTTTGTTGAACTGTCATTTCTAAAAGACACCCAATTCTATCACAAATTGTAAAATGCTATGTCGCTAATAACTTCAAATATTAAAAAAATATATTTCAAAAAATTATTAACGTAAAAATGCAGTGAGTACGAAGAAGATGATATAAGTTATAATGGTAGGATACTAGAAAATGAAGAAAAACCGATGAAAGTGGATTCTAATGACATATGTCTAAACGAAATAAAATGAAGGGTAAGATAAAATAGTAATTGAGTTCATAAAATATGGGGGAGATAAAGAACAAAATATTGAAGAGTATAGAGAAACATTGTAGAGAGAATGATTATACCCATAACCAAGGAAGGAAATGAAGTTGATGCGACCATAAATTCATAAAAAAAATTTCATTGTCATTACAACCATACTGACGTCAATGAATTGATTTTCATTGCAATAATATTCATACATTTGGTAAAAAATTTAAAAAAGTATGAAAAATATATAATAAAAAATAAACTTACTAGTTTTCGTCTGGAACTCCATATCATCGGTATCAGTGAAGAACCATGTCTGTAACAAAAATAATTTACTAAAACATAAAATTCTGAAAAATTACCCTCCTAATTATTAGAAAATGCTATCCAGTAGTTTTATGACCCCGTACGTACTGTCGGGGGATGTACATTAGGCCAAATTAATTACTTCACCAAGGTCGTTTTAAATTCAATAGTAAATTCAGCCGAAAAAGTGTCACAACTACCTGAGTACAAAAGGCAGGTAAATATCCAAAAAGGTAAATTGTTTTCACTGAATTCTAACCTAACCTAGCATTCCAAATTACATTTAAATATAAACAGTTTTGATAAAATGTAACATATACTCGATCCTTCTGTACGGAATGGAGACAGTTACTTTAAACAAAGCAATAATGAAAAAACTGGAAGCCTTTGAAATATTACGAATATAATGGACAAATAGAATCGCAAATTAAGAAGTTTTACGCAAAATAGCAACACAAGGAAAATTATTGACTACCACAAACGCCCGCAAATTAGAGTATTTCAGTCAAGTAATGAGGAGACAACGATACGAATTCCAGAGATTGATTATGCAGGGAAAGATAGAAGGAAAGAGAGGTATAGGACGACGAAAAATATCATGGCTGCAAAACTTAATGGAGTGGTTTAACAGCACATTAAATCATTTGTTTAGAGCAACTATGAATAAAATACAAATAGTCATGATGGTTGCCAACTTTCATCCGATGATGACACTTTAAGAAAAAGAAGAGGTTATATCTATTTATGCCAAATAGTTTGAGCAATGATCAAAAAATATTCTACTTTCTTTCATTAATTCTTTCAGCTCCTTTTGTGACTCTACTTAACCCGACGCTCTTAATGGTTTCAATGGTAAACTAAGATTAAAATAATTATCGTATGTAAAAATTTTGGTTATTTCGCACCGTATAGTGTTCATGTAGGTGATTCAAAAATGGAAAATATAGAATTTTACAGGTAAAATTCAAATCTGGTTTGTTTAACAAACCAATTTACGAGGTCTTTCTAATTTATTCGGAAACATTGGCGTATCGTATAAAAAAAGCCAAAAATAACATGTAAACATACATGATCGTGGGAAATACACATATGACACTTGTTAAATCACTACCAGGAATAATTTAATGTTTTTATACGTAAACGAAGATTACATACACAGCGAACTATTAGTAGCAGTGCCATAGGCGTTACCATAGTTGTAGCAATAATAAAGAATGCACGAATTACCAAATAAATATTGTGTATTGTTCAGTATAGCTTTAAGTTCCTATTTTCTGCTTGTATGTTAATAGCAATGGTATCTGCTGTCGCTGATGTGGCAAACAGCGCGATCTGATGTGAGCATTAAACATTAATATTAGATATCTTAACACTAGTCAAAACACAACAAGAGCTTATCGATCTAGATCCAATTCTAACAGGAATGCGACAAGGTGACAGTCTGAGCCCATTCTTATCCTATTTAATTAGAAATAAAATAATTAATAGCGTAAAAGACGAACAAGATATTGGAATATACATACTTAAGAGTCGAGATTACAACTGCCAAAAACTTACAACAAGAGGTACGAACCCAAGTAAATAGAACCTCAAAAATCTAGGGCTTTCTGCGGGTCATCGATAGTAATGTCCGCATATATAAAAAAATTCTAAGATCGAGCAGATATAACGAAAATGAAGAATATGATGAGGGCACCAATGAAGAAAACATTTGAAAACTAGTGAAGGAGTGAGCCTAAGTGAAAATAAGAAGCAAAGCTATAAGAGAAATCAGGATATAGTACGATTCACGCGATTGAGATGACAGTTTTGGAGACACCACATCAACAAAATGATGAGAGATCGATGGACTAAATGAGCAAAGGATGAAAAACCAACTTCTAGGAGAGATCCCGACCGACCTACCAAGAAATCTGATTACCACTTATTTCGAAGTTTGCAGACTCAAACTTTCACAAATGACGATGACCTTCAATCGCAACTAATTCAGTTTTTTACTAATAAGGACCAGAAATTTCATATGCACGGAATCATGAAGCTGAAAGAAAGATAGCAAAACTATTCTTTGCTAACAAAAAAATGTTATTTTATACTACAAAATCGAAATTACTTTGTCGCCAACCAATAATATATCACCAGAAAATTCATCCCTTGACAATTTGTTGCCATCAACATTTAAGTCCTTAGATACAATCTTTAACACGTACTGAGGATTAATTAAGCGGTTTCTAAAGCGATTAGCAACCTGTGAATAGTTTATGAAATCTTTGAGGTTTGAATATAAATAGGATTCTATTATCGAATATTCCGCTCACTCTCATATTACATTTTCTGAAGATTAATTTTCTCCTATAATCTGTAGGTAAATCTCAATAAATATTTATTACTTATGGTAGAGGATGTAGTAGAGGATGAAAATCTACTGTTTTAAAGAACAAGTACCTACCGTACAATGCACATTTTTTTATATACGAGGATGTATTGATATCTAGTTAGCATAGACCAGTTCCATGCATAAACAAAATATTGCGTTACCATAGCAACGAACAATAACTTATTAGAAATGTCAATGTTAAGTTTGACGTCAAAAAAGTAAACCAGAGTTACGCAATAAATTAAAAGAAAAAAGATGTCCACCGAAATAGTTAAGAGGTAAGCAGATTTACGAAGATATGCTTAATACCCTTGGTGATCAATGTCCTCCGTATACGACCGTGAAAAATTGGACTGCAAGAATCAAAAGAGGTAAATTTTCTATTGAAGATGATGACCGATCGGGAAGGCCAGTTTCTGTGTCAGTTCCCAAAAATATCGATGCAGTTCATGACATGATTTTATCAGACCGTGGAATTGGGCTAAAACGGATATCTGAAGCACCGAATATTTCATACGAACGCGTTCATCATATGGTTCACGTCAATTTGGACATGAGAAAAATTGCTCCTTTGAATGTTGACCAAAAGCGTGCAAAGGTAGAAGCATCGTGTTCGATTTGAAAACGATGTAGACGTCTTAAACCGAATTATTACTATGGATGAGACTTGGGTACATTTCTACGATCCGGAAACAAAGCAACAATCCAAGACCTAAGAAGTTTCGTGTCCAAAAATCTGCTGGAAAAGTTCTTGCTTCAGTTTATTGGGATTGCCATGGAGTAATCATGATTTATTTTTTGGATAAGGGTAGAACAATAACTGGAGATTACAATTCGACATTACTGACCACTCTACGGGAAAAAATTAAGGAGAAAAGATGCCGAAAGCTATCCAATCACTTCCATTCAAATCGAAGTTTTTTTATAAACAACTTCTTTTTAATTCATTGGATGTCACGTCTGTACCATACTTCAAAATTTATTTGGTTTAATTTTGAAGCACATGGTCATTCCCCATTTATACACTCAAATCTTGCACAACTTCTAGAAGCGACGACGAGAAGAAGAAACTAAAAGGAAATTATAATATATAATATAATAAATAAACCAGATTCCTTTGCTCGACGATGATTTTTTTTCAAATAAAATAAAAGTCTTTTCAAGTATTTTTGTAAATAAGAAATTTTGGTGACTTTGGATAAATAAACTACTTATTATATAAATAATATATTTATTTTTAAAAATGATATTATGCACGCTTATGAGAGCTTCTCTTTTCATCTCCATATGTTTATTATTTGTAATAGTCACACATACAGAACCTACTCTACAAGACTTAAGACTCTGAACCTTAATACATTTTTTGGTAGCGGCAAGTGATGAAAAACACGAGAACGACAGAAACACCGACGTCTGTTTTTACTCAAGGGCTCTACTCTCCAAACCCAGTAACGAGCAGACACTCGAAAAAAAATGTACTTGCTACAGTTACTTTTTTATACACCCTAATGGGTTTCAATTTATGACGTTATTCTTTGAAATGTTGAGAATATTAAGAGACACTTATTTTAATTTAATTAAAAAACGCTTGTGAATTTGTTTTTAATTTTTCCTCATAGCATACAACGAAGGATATAGTGAGATTAAATATTTATATGAAAAATCAAAACAGTTAAAGTGCTAACTGAATACAGAAATTAAAAAGAACGGTGAAAATAAATCGGATTCAAAAATTAATACACAGTTTAAAAAGTTCATTGATAACATCTACAGTAGATCAAGGAATCACAGAAGGATGAGTGCTAGAAATAAAAAGAAGTAATCTTATGAAGCATCGTCACCAATATATGACATATTACTGAATAATAGACTAAAAGAAGTGGCAACACCAGAATTAGATAAGTCTTAATATGACTTGAGAAAAGAAGGGAAATTTTAATCACATATTCACGATAAGCATACCTATAAGAATTAAACAAATAACAATTAGGGGTTATCCATGAACTACGTCGCACGTTAATGGGGAGGATATCACCGAATAAACTATAAAAAATCGTTCGTTTGTGAATTGTTTATCTAAAATAGAAGACTTTATATTCATTTTATTAGATTTTTTAATAAAAATATAATTAGAAAATGAAGATAGTTGTTTTCTCTCTTTTATTTTCAAATACATGCATAAACTTAAAAAATCTGTAACGTCACATTTGAAGGGGGATTATAAAAATGTAACAACCTGTGACAAGGACTTGGGGAGGGGTTTAAAAGCTCTAAAACTGTTGTGAATTCATTTATGGGTGACTCCGTATATAAAATTTATATTTAACTGTATACGATGTAGGAAACAATGTAGAATTAGAAGAGTTAATAACCAAGGAAAGGTGAAAACTAAGCGAAGTAAAAGACAAAATTAAAAAAATATTAACAAGATATAGAGCCAGTTATATGGGACAGGGAAGATCAAAAGTTTTGTGACGCTAGATGTTAAAATTTAAAATGCTAAAGCGCTAAATTTAGATTTAGCGCTTTAGAATTCGTGTTTCATGAATGGCCTTTAACAACAAAATCTAAAAATAGAGGAAACAGGACCTAGAAAAATTTGACATTGATAAAATAAAGATAAGGGTGACATAAAATTTTTAATATCTTGGAAAAATGATACGAGATGAAGAAAACGGAAGAGGAAATTAACGAGCAATAAGAAACGGCTACGAAACTATAATATATGGAAAAACCAATTCTATACATAGGCAAAGGATTACAAGAACAGACAACATGAGAAAGGAAGTAATAATAGACGAAATTTCAATAGAATCAATAGTGACAACTTAAGAAAAACATTTGACGTAGTTTGGCCAAGAATTAATAAAAACAGACGACGGGCAAAAAAGATAATGGAAGCGAATTCATTATAAAAAAAGATAGATAAAACAGAGATATTATTGGAAAATTTGAAGAGGAGAAATGAGGCATAGAAGGAAGTAAAAGTTATCGCACAAAACAAGAAGTAATAGGCAAAATTCATACAAAAATAAAATATTACACCTCAACACCTTAAGGTCCAGTAGCTACAATGATGACGATTATTTCAGCTTTCAAATTCCCTGTGAATTTTTTTTCGTTTTGCTGTTCTTTATATTCAAACATATTATAATACGTAATGAAAATACTTCAAAGATATAGAAATTATTTAATAGTGTGAAGTAGATACGGTACATTAGAAATTAGATGTGAAAAGATGATTCATACTGTTGTTTCGCTATGTAAACATGTTTTTTCAATTGCAATTTTATGCTATGTCTTCTAGAGAATTTGAAAATAATCAGTCTTATCTAGTTCGATTATTAAATAATTGAATACAAACTATTATTTATTTTTAATTAAAAATTTATAATATTCATTTATACAAGTTTCCAATTTCTATAAGTTGAAATAATTCTGTTACATTTATAATAATTCTAGCAATTATTAAGGGAAATATAGTTTTGTTGATTTTGCTTGTATAGATATTATGATAAACATGAGATTAGACTTCCATATCACAACACAAGTAAACATTCGAAAGAACTGTAAAGTTTACCAAAGAATAAGGAGATATCGGCAGTTTTGTCATTGTAATTTATCGTGACATTGATAAACACCATGAGAAATCGATAAAATAAATAAATTTAAGTAATCTTACAACAAATAATTGACAAAGTTTATCGTCGTGTTATTTTTACATCGTGAGTCAACTTGAAGTCTAGATAGTGCAGTTTAAATAAATAGGTTCCATGCCAAAACAAAACTAGAATATTATTGAAAATAGATGTTTCATATGTATGAATCAGTTTCAGTTATTACCCCCCTCAACTACTTTTTCCTATTCACTTCATAACATACAGAAATTTGAGCAAGCTGACAAATGTTTTAGTTTTGAATCATCTTATAAATAAAGTGCATAATCACAATATTATCTCAACAGAATGTTGAATTGTTATTAAAATGCATGAATATACAGGGTAAAATTAAATCTATAGTCGCTTTCTTCCACATTTTTAGTTTTTGGTTATAACTTTTTTTATATGCGCTCTTCACTGATTTCAATATGTGACTGCTACTTATGTGATTAAATTTCTTTGTTGAAACTAGCAGGAATTGGTCGAAAGCGTATAATATACGGCTAAAATCAAGGATCTACCTTGGGCGTGATAAAAAATGGGGGTCCATGAAAATTAATTTGGTTTTGATAGACTTAGAAGAACTAAAATGTGGCCTTGACTTCTCCTAGCTCAGCTCCTGTTACTAGTAAAAACTTTCATATTCGGTACAACGCGTTTAGACTTGCCATTGCCGCGTCGGCCGCTGTCCCGTCCGCAACGCTTGTTTAGACGTGCAAATTGATGCGATTTGTAGTGTGCATGCTTGCAATCTTGCACGAACTTGTTTGATTCTTTACCAATATAAATACGAATGAAAGGACAAATTTTACTCATTTGTTTCCTGAATTTTATCAAGAAAAGTGAATCGATATTAGTGTTGGCTAGTGACGGAATTTGTTTCCAGACATTCGAAAAGAAAACTAAAGTGACAATATTAGTGATGACTAATGTCAGTAAACGCAAGTTTCCATAGGTAGATCTAATCTTCACTGTTTTTTGAGATGTGGAAATTGGTAGTAATGTAGTCGCAGGGGGTCCACCGGATACAGCAAAATCTTGAAAGTGGTCTATAAAAAAAAAGTTGGGGAACCAATGGCATAAATGATCGAATGGGTCTGGTCAAAATTTGTTACTAAAATACGAACAAAATTCAAGTTCATCTCTACTCAATCTTATTTGATGATGTTGATTGGTCAATATTCATTGAAAAAACTTAATTGAAGCTTAATCTTTGTGAGCGTTTTAAGACTTCGTTTAACAAGGAAAACCACGCTCGAAGCTTAATGATTCTTTTACCGAATGATCATTAGACATTTATTTATCGAAAAATATTATATATTACTACCAGTACAGGAGTTGTTTGAGAATAATTATTGTTCAGGAACACTTTAGTCAATGAAAAATAGAATGATCGAGGCTTAATGATAATGGAAATTAGAAGGATCAGATATATAACTATCATAAACTGCATCTTTTTTCGCACAAGCGCAGATTATTGCACATAACACAATTACCGCAATGCAAAAAGTTTTATCAGATAGCAAAGCAGTCCTCCTAACACTTGACTCATAAATTTGAGTAAAGGTTAGTCTCTGAAGTGAATGGGAGCAAACAACAAAGTTATTGGTGTGAGTATGATGCTACAAGCTAACCACTTGTCGATAAAGGTGGAATAACTCTTTTCCAACCATTTATAATTTTCCCAAAAAGTCATCAAGACATGGCCACGAAGAAGTTGGGCTACAAGAAGAAACATGGAGCAAAACTCCAAGTTTGGAAACAATCGATAAAATTCCTTTCTTATTTTATCAACTGGTTCCCAAAGACATTTTTATTGAATAAATATCAGCTACGAAGAGATACTGAACACTATTCAGTGTATCAACATAAGAATATCAGAGAAACTTGTCATGAATGCTATCCATGGACAAATGCTACAGTACTAACATTCAAACTTCTTAAAGTCAGAAGAGCTAAAGCCGCAGAGATCCCAGACAGGTATCGTAAAAATCCAGAGTACAAAATAGATCAATGAGTCAAACTATTAGCGAGAGATGAATGAATCAAAGTGTTCTTAAATGCACTAAGAATATAATAATATTCTGAAACAGCAGCTGTACAGGTTGGATACTATGAAATGTATTTTTTTCGATATATGAATATCCGAGGTTGAGCATGCCTTCTAGTTTTTGTTATTGAATAAAATTTGTGCTAAAGCGATCACAATACTCAAAGTGCTGAAGCACACAATTCAAAAATAATAATGAATAGAGACGTAATTAAATTCTTTGGGTACTTAAGCAACAAATTTTGTCCAAGGCTCGTTGATGGCCTCAGCTCTGAATTTTTCGTGTTCATCTGATTCCTGTAACTGCCAGTTTCAGCTCTATAAAAATACGTGTAGGTAAAATAAATACAAATAAGCATAAAATAGCGATTCCATTCCGATGATGAATATTTCTTCAAGTTTCTTGTCTTAGTTCTTTTTGAAAGTATTTTTGCTGCTAAAATTTTGTGATTATTTTTCGATTTCAAATTTTTAAAGCGTTTTAAAATGGTTGTAAATTGATCATTAATAATGTCAGTCTATAAAATTATAATTTATGGAAAAATCAGCATGTAAAATTACTGATAATGACCAACGATCAATGTTTCGTTAGTTTCGGAATATAATCACACCGCAATTACGATTATTTCTGTTCATTAATCACATCTATACTTTACTTTGGATATCAATTATGGAAAACACATTAATCGATCACCGAATAAATAAAATTTCAATAGATATTAATGAATTGATTTATTATCGAAAGAGCCGAGCGAGATATAATTACCATAATAATATTTGGCCAACATTAGGAGAGGAAACCTAGGCAGTTTAATTGTGTAACGAATCAAATTAAACCGTTTTATGGGTAAATTACAAATGGTAGGCCGAGGAGACATAATTTAGTGTAAAAATTCATTTAGTGCCAAATTAATTTAATTAAATAATTAAGTTTTATTGTTTCTGAAGTGAATACAAGAATCTGGATTGGACAGAAATTCTCAAAAAACAGTAGAAAAGAAAGGTAATTAGAAAAAGGCGTGCGCATATACTTTTTCTTCAAGTACCATACAATTTGCTAGGTGTTTTCTTGTCCAAAACTTCTAATCTATTATCTGAAAGCACCCCTCTTCTGCAAGACAAAAAATCGTTGCTTCACTCTGAATGCTTCACTAGTCTCTTATATTCCGAAGCCAGGAATGTTGTTCAAGCCCTTATCCTCTCTTTTCGTCGATCAGTATGAGAGTTGAATATCTATATCCTCGCAGGATGTGTCCCAAATAAGATACTTTTCGTTGTTTTATTAGTTCTCTCTTCACACCCGCTCTCCTCAGTACTTCTTCATTCGTCATGTGCTCGGTCCATGGCATCCGCAGAAGTCTGCGCAACAGCCACATTTCCATTGCTTCTATTCTGTTTAAGGATCACGTCTCCACACCATACAAAAGGATTGGCAAAATATAACATTTTATTACCCTCAATCAAGGCTTAAGGGGACTTCTCAGCGGATTAGGAACTTGCAATTGCTATCCGAGTTTTAACTTCCTCGTCGCAATCCTATTTTTCATTTAACATACATCAAAGGTATTTAAATTTATTGACTCTCTCTATGTTATTTCCATTGACAAGTAATTGAGCTTCGCCGTGTTATTGTTTGCTTATGACCATTAGTTTGGTTTTATGCGCGTTTATTGTGAGTCCGTATTTGGTTCCAATTTCGTTGATAGAGTTGAGTAGCTCTGAAGGTCTTCTACGTTGTCGGCTAATATCGCAGTATCGTCTACATATCTAATATTATTTATGAGAGTTCCACTTACTTTAATGCCTTTTTGATGGTCTTTTAATGCCAGCGCATATACTACATAAATCTAAATAAAGCCATTTAAACACAAAAAAGAAGGAAATAAAACTGATGTTATATAAACTTAGAAAAGGAATAGCAGAAGCTAATCCTGACCAAATACTAAGAGAATCATGGAAGATATTATTCTTCTGGTAATTCTTTTCAAATAACCTCTATGAAGAAAATAACATAATTACTTTAGGTTAACATTCCTCAATCTGTTAATTTCCTACTTCGAGTTTTCTCAAACGCAGTTATGTTCTTCTATTTTATCAAACAAAGCCATGTCTATCCAACGCCTTGCCTGCAAAGGGTCAATTTAAAAAAAAATAATCTCAAAAATTATGTAACATACTTTTTGGCACGCATACATTCATCTTGATAATCAAAATAATTTAAGTATACCATCCATGAAACACCCATTCTAGGGCGGGCTCAAACGAATAATCGTTACTTGCCATGTTGTGAGAGTAGGTTACTTGTCACTCATTGGTTTTCTATTCGTGATCGGTAAAAATTGGTTCGAGTCAAAGAGATCACCATTATTCGTACTTTTGCCAAGTACATACTTAGATATGCTCAGACGAAATGCACAAATATTGATAGTTTCTTGATTTTTATGAAAGTGATCCAGTAATTTAAATTGCTAAACATAAAGACTATAAAAATAAAGAAAAGGACTACATATGGAGCTTAATCCGACGCTGTAGGTCTATATGTTTTGCAATCGAAAGAATGGCCACGTGATATGTGACCCCAGAAATACCGAAAACACAGAGATAAGTACAAATATAACTTTTTATTGATATCATACATTATTATGAAGAAAACTTGTACTATACAATACAATAAATGTCTTGCCATAGGACCTTTCCAGTTGTTTTGAAATATCTGCTAAATTCTTTTTATATTCCTTGAACTCCACATTTTCTTGCTAACTTTTTGAGTGACAAGAAAGATGACATTTTCGTTATCGTACGCCACGTACCAGGCAAAAATTGAGTACCTAGCAGTGAATTAAGTTCGGAAGAATTGTTACTTTTTCTTGAATAAATGAGTAGCAAGGTACATTTCATGACTATCTTCGTACTTTTTCTGTTTGAAGTAATATCTGTACTCTTAAACCTTTTAAGCCGATGTTGATATTCCAAATACATTTTCAACAATACATCGAGTACGTGATAAGCTATAATTGAAAATTTTTCCATCATTGCCTTTTTCATGATAAAGTTTTATTATAAGTAATAAAGAAATTTTCCAAACAACCGCTAGCCATATTGACTGCCACATTCATATTTTTAAACCAAATGATCGAGCGCGCGTATTTATAAATTGCACACGTCGTGTGATGATCACCCTGTCAGCCATCGCAATTCGCAAATCTTGTATACTTGCCAAGTACACGAGTTGTTTGAGCCCGGCTTAAGACGTTTCTCACAGATAACCCAAGGTCAAATCAATTTTCTAATTGTTCAAAGTCCAGATGGATCTGCCAGCATAAGTAAATATCCTTCGACACAAAACTGAATGATTTAGTATTGGTATACATTGTTCAGTTTCTTTTAGTTCCTCTTTATGTTTCACTAGAAGGCCCGTGCTGCTCCGCAGCATTAGTCGATATTAGAGTTGGTAGTAGGAAAAAACGCGTCAGTAATTATAATTTACCTCGTCAAAGGGGAAAAAGTATATGAGGATCTGTCTCATAAGAAAATATGGTTATTAGTTGATATATCGTTCCAATCTCATTCACAAAAGTACACTACCTAATTTTATAAATCATAATACTTCCAAACCACTTTGGATGTGCGTCGACCTTTGGGTTTAGTTTCTACCTTGACTTTTTGAAACATTTCACGCGCTATAGAGCCACATACAACTGACCATGACTGAAGACTGGTTCATGTAAGTATATTCCAACTCGGTCAATATTTTGTCATACAAAATGCCACTTTCACAAGAAATTGTCGCTAAAATGAAAATGGAACAGTAGTGTCAGATAGTGATAAGTGAATGCGAGGTAATAATACCCGTTATCCAACCTCTCTACCAGTAATAATCTCCAAATCTAAACATATTTCTGACAATTAGTCTTGTGCCATTCAGTAATCATTTCGTTGCATTAAGATTTCTTAGCAACATTACAACAGCACCTTCCTTTAAAGTCAACTCATGGGATGGTAACCCAGGCATCTCAAGGCTGTTTAAGAATTCAGTCGGGAATTGTAGAAGTTCGCTCTCATCTTCGGTTATTAGGGTATTAACACTCATGTAAGTTCGGGAAGAGCCTGGAAGTAGATCTAAAGCCCTTTTATTGATATCATCGCGTTATTGGCTGAAGCAAGCAGCCAATCAGAATGTAGTATTTTGTATATTGTGAATTTTTAAGCGAGGAAGAATTTGAAAAATCTCAGAAAAATTATAAGTTAAGTTAAATGTTCCCTCATAGCTCTTTTCAGGCTCAACAAATCAAGTCATATGATATTTCAAATGAAAGAGCTTGATTCACTGAGTGTTCTTAGACCAAAATTATCGACATAACTCGATTAGAACAGGTTATTAAATAGTTTTTGGCACGCGCCAATACTTTTCTCATTTCGTTTTCCGGTAAGACATATAACTTTGGTCTAGTTTCAATCTGAAATACAAGCCCTCATCCATTTATCTTCATCGTGTTGTTTGCTACAACACAACCCAAGGATATACTGTACAATATCCACCACAACATATACTGTAGAATACATAGCCTAGGGTATACCAAATAGGGAAATGCATTAATAAACATCTCTTCCGAAGCCATCTCTGAGTTTCAGGAGTCCCTTTTATTACAATATCAATTAAGAAATAATAGTCCAGACGTAAAGGGGTCAAACTCAGAATCAAAAATAATAGGCTGCAAACTACTACAAATAATCAGCTTGGCACAAGTTCAAATGTCACAAAAATGTATTTTTTCACAAATATCTCATTAAAGGTGCGGAGAAAGCGGTGGGCTTAGCTATTAACAGCATAATGCCAGGTTACTTGCTAGTCTCTCTATATAATCATAGATTTAATATTAAAAATAGAATGAGAAAGATATGTAAGTGGAATTGAAGACGCAGTTAATGAGAGAACGTCACAGCGTTTGTTGTGCCACACGAATTAACCGAGATTCGATCGAAACATCTTGTAGAGGTGTGTAAACAGCTCCTAATCTAAACAACCCTAATCAGTGATTAGGCAGAGAACAATTACCAGAACGAGAGAAGAAGAAAAACTAGACATAGATTCCAGCGGAATATCTTGTTTGTTTGGTAGAATCGGTAGACAATTCCATTTGGTCGATGTATCAATGCCTATGGATGTAGTAAACCTCTGATGCGAATGTATAAAAAATATCCAGGTTCGGTTAACTGAATGCGGGTTTACTTACAACAAGACAATGTTAAACCACATTCTGCGAAAGTTACGCCGAACTTAGTAGTACTGATCTCCTACCACATCAAGCATTCATTTCGGACCTTGCTCTTAAGATTACTATTTTTTCAGATCCATGGCGTAAGACTTTCATGAGAAAAATTTAATCCAAAGAAGATATTAAGAATGCAGTGTACAATGTACAGTGTACACCAGTACATACATGGGGTCTGTAAAAACCCATTTTGCAAATTTTAACATTTCCTTAACTTTAAATTTTCCAATATTTTATACTTTCATATACTTAAGCAATTATCTGGAAATCAAAATAATAAATCAAAACTAAATAAAAGAAACATTTATATTTTCTTCTGGTAAAAAACACATTTTTTTCTAAAAACAACGAAAATAAAAATTCTTACCCAAACAAATGTTTAAAAAACAAAAGTCTAACAACAAGGGTGCAAAAAGAAAATTCATAAATATATTTGAGAGTTACAAGCATATATTGACGAATATTTCGGGGTATCCTCGGGTTATTCTTCCTATCATTAATCTGTTCTTGGATCAGTTTTAGGCCCAATATTTTGATAAAAATCCTTCTCAAAAGTTTGTAATCTTGATTGTTTTCTCTGTATATCACAAGAGTATTAATAGCAGCTGTATTCATTAAAGACATCTACAACTTTTTTTTATCAATTTTCATATTAGTAAAGCGCACTATTTCTTCGATCATCTCAACATCAACACCAGGCAAATGAGTAATAATGTGTTTTTTTTGAACATGTCCACTTTCAGGTTGTTTATTCCACTTGGTTCCATATTTTCCAACATACATATATTTATTTTTTTGAAGGAGGTTTACATTTGTGTTTACAAATAACTTAGAGCTTCATCTTTTCATGTTTCTTTGTCCGGATCATTGTTAGGTTGATCTTCCATTGTTATATCCTGCTCAGAATATATCTCTCATATGCATAAACTGAATCTCATTTTTCTTCTACCTCTTTCAATAGGACTAGGACCTGTTTAATCTTGTACATTTGGCACTCTTCCTGGATCTTCCTGAGAAGCTGAACTCCAGTTCTCGTACCACCTCTTTGGTGGTTTGCCTATAGGCCTACAAGAGTTCGGTCTCCGAGTTTTAGCCCACTTTGCCCATCAGTCTTCTGGCATTCTTTCTACGTAATCCCTCCAGGATCTTCTTCGTGCCCTGACCCATCTCACAACATCCTATACGCCCAATTCTTCTCTTATGTCATCACTCCTTGTTCGGTCCCTGAGGGTTACTACCTTGATGGTTCGCCGTATTTTCATCTCTGTGGTTCTCATTATTATTTTTGTTGTTGATGTCTCGGCTCTAGTTTCTGAGGCATATGTGAAAATAGGTTTCACATACGTTTTATAGATTCTGGTCTTGCTTTGTGAACTAGTCGCTTTGTTTCTCCACACTATATCTCTCAGACAGCCGCTGACTTTTGATGCTTTCATCGCTTGTGTTCGTGCCTCTTCTGTCAGATTTCTTTCACTAGATATATTCACTTCCAGGTAATTGAATCTTGATACCTGCTGTATTATTCCGCTATTGACTGCCAATTTGCATCCAATAGGATTTTTTGATAGTACCATTGATTGTGTCTTGTTGACTGAGATGCTCATATTAAATTTTTCGGCAGAAATGTTCATCTTATATAGCAGACGTTGTAAGTCGTCTCCATTTTCTGCTACGGCAATACCATCGTCTGTATAAAACAATACCTTTAGGAAGCGGTGACCCATTCTGTATCTTGCATTGACTTTGTTGACTTCTTCAATGATTTGATCCATTATGATGTTGAATAGGGTTGGGCTAAGACTGTCTCTCTACCGAACATCAGTATTAATTTGAACTTCTTCAGAAAGTCCTACCTTAGATTTAATTTTTGTTCTGGTTCCGGTATAAAGTTCTTTGATGACTCGTTGGTACTTATAGTCTATGTTGTTTTTCTCAAGACTCCTAATCACATCTCCCTAGCGTATTCTATAAAATGCTTTGGTGAAGTCAATAAACAAACAGACAAACATAGGTTTATTGCATTCTATCGACTTTTCCACTAACTAACGAACTATGGATATTGCGTCCACTGTTGATCTATTAGACCTGAATTCTTGTTGTTTTCCGGAAGTTGGTACCTTATTCCTTATTCTATTCGCCAATATCTTAGTAAAAAGCTTAAGAACCGAACAGAGCAAAGTTATATTCCTAAAATTATTCGGATCTTTTTTTCCTCCTTTTTTTGAGTATTGGTAGGGATACACTCGATTTCTATTCATCTGGGATAGTGCCAGAGGTTATAATCTTCTGGAATAGTCGCGTGAGTTCTTTTTGTAACTCTGTTTCTTAGTACTTAATAAGTTCATTGTTTATATTATCAATGCCAGGCGTCTTCCGGTTCTTCAGTTTTTTTTTGTTTCCTGAACTTCCTCCATAAACTGAATAAAAATATATATTTAGAATACCACAGCTGTAATATTCCAAATCGATAATTTTTGGTTGCGCCCATGTTATGCCCGTATACGTTTTGGAATTCATTTAAAGGCCATGTTTGTGAATATCAAATTTCTAATCAGTGTTTGCATCTTTCAAGAGCATAATCTTTTATAGTGGACCATTGGTATATTTTTAAAAGTTTGAGCCTATCTACCTGCTAAGAACAAATCTTAATTCAAACTTTCGGGATGAGATAAATAAAAAGGTTCCTTCGAGATAAATATTTGAAAAGAAATTGTAGGAATGAAGAAATGCATTTGTTTGAATAACTGATATAATTCACATAAACCTGTATGTAATACGTTTATTTAAACGAATTTACAACAATATTAGTACACTATTTTGTAGTATAAATGTTTATATTTTAAGATAGGGAATTAATATAGCTTTAATTATATATTTTGAATATTTCTAATTAAATTTGTCAATACTTATTCGCTTCTTTTCACTAAACGGTCTACAAGTTTTCTAAAACAAGACATAATCACCTTCCTAAAAACGGATCAGTGTTACTAATTCAATTTCAGCCCTTCGCTAGTAGGTCACCGGCGTTCTACGATCATCAATAATGTTCGCAGGGGAAGATCAGATAGGTATTTTCAACTGAAAAGGGCGAAAGAACTTTTCCCACGGGTAATGCACGCGTACAACGTACGACCAAATTTATGTTCATTGTTACAGACAATGAGTTTTATTTTTGTCAGTTCCATTGGTTGAATGTGTCGAAAACCACTTGATGTTTGGTGTATAGGGAACTATTTCATGTTATGATTAGGCTCCTGACGAGATTGGCATTCAAATGAACCGTAGCATTAAGTTACACTATTAGAAATATTAGAAACAAACAATGATACGAAATAAATTTATTATAGTAATTTTAATGTAGTTTATGATGTAATTGTACTATTTTAACACTTTATTATTATTGAAAATTATTTGTTGAATCTTGATTTTGAAATAGTTGCATAGCGCGTAAAATGAAATGAACTGATTTCATAAATTTATTTAATACTTTTCTACCAAGGACTCTTCTATAGGACGGTCCACTTTCATTAACCCAACACAATCTAATTTTGTAACGTCACAAATTTGATCAAACGTGTATCCATCCTATGAAATAATTATAATTTTTTTAAATTAAGAAGCTTCCCACATTTTATCTACCTTATAAAGTGAGGTTTACATTAAAGAAACTACGAGGGCCGTTTTTATTCAACCTCCGATAGGCTATAAATAAAAGACAAGTTCATAAAAGATTGGTACACGTTTACTTTTCGAAATAATATTCACAGAGATTGAGACATTTGTCATATCTGTGAACAAGCTTTTCAATACCGTCTTCAAAGAAAGTTACCGCCAATGAATTCAAGTAGAGTGCAAAACAGACCTTGAAACTTCTGTAAATTCCGTAAACAAAGCAGTAATGCGGTTTTCTTTAACCATTCTGTCAACTCGTTGAACCAGGTAATCTGAAACGACAGATTTGCGTACACTTCGTAATTCACACTTGGCGGGAGCATCAATAATGGCGGATAGGTTTACGTGGTTGTAACGCAACGCCGACTGACGCCTGAATATCAACAATGGCGTAATGTGTAGTACGAAAGGTTGACAAAAAAACGGCCCTCGTACATTATTTATTCTAATGTAGTTTATCTATATTTTAACATAAAACGAAGTATAATTTGTGACATCAGAAGACAATATGATAAATTTGATTTGGTAGACCGTCCTATTCTTAGTGGAAGAGTCCTAAGGTTGATTGAGTTGATATGAGTGGACTAATCGCTTGTGCATTTTGTAGATCGCTGTTCGCTCAGTTCTGAATTTAATTCCATGTTTGATAGGACTAAAGATTCGATTCATTTGCTTATGCGCAGTGTACATATAAATTCAATTAATTGTTTGATGGATCATTAAGAGTCGTTTATAGTTCAAAGGTTTTAACGAATATAAACTTTTTCTATGATCGTAAAATCGTTCGAGGCAGAGTAAAATCTTAAACCACTTCATAATTAGATAGATATTGGATTCGCAATCAAGTGGTTCGAGATCGATTCAATTTGTGAGACGCTAACAAAGCTATTAGGAATGGTTTTGAATTTTACTGTTGTTAACAGTAACAAAAACTTTCTACTACATCGCAAGGATCTGTTTCGGCTTTCAGTTAGAGCTATCGATTTATATTCTACATACGTTAAAAATTAATTTTCTCATCATAAAAATTCCATTTCAATTTAAAAGTGAACGACATTAAGAAACCCAATGATGAAAACATTATTTATAAATATATATCTGTGACATTATATTTTCATGATCATATCATAAATAAAAAAAATGTATAAATTGCGTAAAACGAGCTGCATTAACAATTATGCATTTTACTTGTTTTTATGTTTCTTGTAAACATTTCTAGTCATCATGAAAGCGTAACTGCAAAAATATCTATAAGTACGAGGTCTGGCTATTAAATAACGAGACTGGTTACGAAAAAGTGTTTTATTATAAAAATTATTCTACATTCGACTGCTCCTCTTCAATATACCCCCTTTCCCCCGCCACACACATTTCCATACGTTTGTCCCATTGATCGAAGCAGTGCTGGAAGTCTTCTTTAGGAGCTCTGCCGTTTTTTGCTTTACCACTTCAATCGACTCAAATCGTGTCGCTTCCAAAACAGATCTTTTTCTAATCTTTCTAACCTTTCAAGGAAATCTGAACAAATTCGTTGACGCAAGAGCTTTTGGTCAGGAGTCAGATTTTTTGGCACCAGCTTCGCACAGACTTTTGTCATGTGTAATTCCTCGAGTAAAAATTTTTTAACCGTATCGGCGTTTACAGCCTAGGCAATCAACCGGATGCTCATTCGACAATCTATACGCACAATTTGCTTGATTTTGGTCATTGTTTCCGGAGTTGAAACAGTCACAGGACCACCTGGGCGCTGGTCATCTTCAGTGCTCTGTCGGTCCTCACCAAAGCACCACTCAATAACACGCGCACGAGATAGAGAATCGTCCCCATAGGCCTCTTGCAACAAGTTATAGCACTCAGTCGGAGTTTTTTTCAATTTCAACAAACCCGTTTGTTTTAAACCGCTACTGCATAAATACTATAATAGTCACGGAAACGTGTTTTGGGACTTGCATAGACAAGATATCTAGATATCCAACGCACTACTAGTTTTTCATCCCACCTATCTAGGCGCGCAGTCTAATTATTTAATAGACAGACCTAGTATGTTTTAACCAATAAAATAAGACTTTGATCTTCAACCAACTTTAAAGGTAAATCTTAAGGTTAAACGCAGTGTATTTGTTGAGCGTGGTATCAAACGTGAAGATTTTATCGTTGAAACCTTTTAGAGCCACAGACATTGGCGCGTGTCCTGTAGTAACTTTGTGGTTAAGTTCTAGAGTATGTTATTGGAAAATAAGAATATAATAAGTTCTATACCAAACACTCCTTGTTGGCTGAAAGATTTGTATATAAATTTTTTTATTTGTAGTACATATTACACTTATTTTCTGAAAGTTCGGTCCTGATAAACTAACCCCGTTCCCACTTACTTACGTACATAGGTCATGTACAATAAACAGGAAGTCATGTAGATTTACATTAGAAATCACGTACATGTACTGAAGGGAAAAGAAGGGTGAGGGAGGATTGCGGGTGGGAAATCGTCTAACTACATCGAATTTATTCATTTGTTACAGTAATTGGTGGCCATGGGTGTACCCGATATAGCGTGGGAAATGAGGGGGATAGGAAACCACTACGTATGAACTAAGTTTACGATAAGGGACTGTGATGGATCTATTATGTTCCGATTATTTGCTTTTAACAACTAAAAGTTCTTTTTTATATATATGATGAATAAATCTAATTAAAACTCAATTAGAACTTGACATAATATCTCTTTTGATAAAGCTGTTTAAAGTAGCAGTCGATATTTATATTGTCATAAATCATTTTGCAACTCTCGGCGAAGAAAAAGATTATGGTATATAGAAATAAAGATTATGGTATATAGATATATCTTTTTAGACCCATTCATCCTTTCCTAAGGTTATTGTATGACCGGATAAATCCAGACGGGAAAAAAATATCAACCGCATATTGTTTAGGGTTGGATTTTTCGACTTTGCGCATCCCACATATTTGTGTCATGTTTCTTCATATTACTACTGGATAAAAAATGAACATATGCAACGTTCTACATAGGTTATAGAAAAGGGTAAGACAACATGTATTACATATAAATAAGTAGAAAACGAATTATATGGCGAATGGAAATAAATTCACTGAGACCATCAATAAAAATGAACATGAACCCAATTTGAATATCTAGGGGTAACAGTTACAAACAAAAATACAGAAATTCAAGAGAAAATTAATTATTGATTAATTGAAATATTTCTATTAACGTCACTTTGAATATTGAATTTTGAATCCTATGAATTTAAAATTAAGAATTTATATAATTCAAAGCCACCACAAATCTCAATTAATTATTTCTCAGACGATGAATACATAAATATTCCAAAGCACGGAAAATATATTAAAATTGGTCTACTTTGGTGTTTCATTGCCACGTTCCTAATAATAAAATGCATATATATATATATATATATATATATATATATATATATATGCACACAGGCCTTTTAGGCGCAAAGCATGGAAGTGATTCCCTTCCACTTTTCCCTATTTAGCTTTGCTTTCGTTTTTCAGTCCTGAATTCCTCTCTCTCTCTCACTTAGGTCTTCCTGGTAAAAATTACCTCTGGGTTCCACCTTTTCCTTGGCCTATTTTTTTTGTTACTCCGAAATCTGGCATTCTCTGTATATGGTCCAGCCGTTCTATTCTTTTGGATTTTATCATTTTGCTTAGTTCTGCTTGATTCTCCAAATAAATTTCATTATCACAAATCTCCCTCCTTTTTACACCCTAGTAAAGTCCTGAGTATTTTCCTTTCCCATATATCTAACTTCTCTTCCTCTGCTTTGTTAAGAATTCACGTCGCCTCTGTAGCTCACTGTTGGTCTAATTATTGTTTCGTATTTTTGAAATCTCATTATTCCAACTGTTTACTTTCCCCCGCCATCCTCGCTTCCAGATTTTCTCCCTTGTCACCGTCATTCGAACTTGTTCTGAGCTCATTGCCTTTTCTTCGTTCAATTGTATTGACAAACTTCTCATTGCTCTTTTCATTTGTGGTGTTATCATTATCATGAACTTTATTTATCTTCATTGACTCGTTGATTCACTGTCTCTGCCATTCGAAAAATAAATATAGTAGAGGAAAAAATGTTAGTTTAAATCGATTATTAAAAAAAAACCGTATAATAATAAACTCACCCTGTTTAATTATATATCTATCACATAAAACATATTGTTGGGCTTTTATTGAATGTAGGGTCATAATACGATAAATTCTCAACCCCCATGAAATGGAAAAGGGACAATATGTTGCGTTTCAAAGTTATCAAACAAGTAGATACTAAAGTTCCCATGGGGTTTATTTTCCCTGGTTGATTCCTACTTTGAAAGTGCTTTTGAATAAATATTATATACAAATATGAAATTGTGGAGAATTGTTTTAACATTTAAAGCAGATTTCTTGGAAATTGATTATGAAAATTTATCAACTTTGATAATTTTACATATTTATTATTGCTGAACAATGTTCTGTTGTTGTCTGTTGTCCAAATTCACAGACACCTTAATTATGTATTTGTTTAAATAAAAAAAAATCATCATACTTATTAATGAATCCAACAAACTGCCAATTCTGCCAAAAGCTGTACCGAAAAACAGGTAAAGTCTATTAATTTTTGGTGATAAATTTAAGGTCCTAATGATCACGTTTTTAGTTTCTCGAAAATGCTGAAGGCACCGAAATGGGACGAAGAAATGACTGGGTGGTTACCAGATGGGATTCTAAATGATACGACGTAAAAGCGCTGTTAAATTGGAAATTTCAGAGTGAAACACTAAACAGATTTATTACATACCGAGAGCTTTTGTAAGTACCGTTTACTATTATATATTACAAATTAAGAATATATCATTAACTGAGAAATTAGTAATACATAAAACAACAGCTGTGTTAATACATATTACAAGTAAACTGATGTGGATGTACACTGTCATCATCTTCTCGAACGAAGATTTTGTTTGAAGTAGTAAAACCAGTCTACAGACGATGAGATACAACCTTTCCGAAGATCAAATCTGCATATGCATAGCAGAAGCAATGAAAAGCAGGAAGAGAAAGGCAATCATGTCGTATACTCATACAGACATTCAAAGTGCTGAGCTCTTCTGTAATTGGTTTTGAATACTGAAGAATACTTAGTTAAAGTTAACGAACTGGACAAACCCCAAACCCCAAACCTTTTGTAGATCAACAACGTTACAAAATTAGAAAAATAGAAAAAAAAATGAGTTTGGACTACCAAGACAACATAATGGAGGTAAGACAAACGAAGATACTATTGGAAAACTAATGACAGGAAAAGTATCAGCTAGTGCAAATCCTACTTATGGGGTTCTCTACCTCCAAAATAAATTCCGAAGTTGGTTTTTTCTCGTATTAACCAGAATTTTCGCGACTAAGATCCCTCTCAATATTTTCCATCCGGATATATCATGTTTCTCTTCTTTCCCTTTGTAAAGCTTGCACTTTTCGTTTTAGTAACTCTCTATTGATCTGGTAAAGGTCTAACATCTTTCAAGAAAATATGCAAAAGAGTTGGGACACAAATCGACGATGACATCAATTAGCACATGATCAGGTAATGTGTGCAAACGACAGAGATGACAAACTAGAGGACGAATACAGAAAATGGGGACTGCATATGAACGTAGAAAAAACACTTTCTGTTGTATACGAAAGGATACAACTAGAAAACAACTCAATTATAGTTCAGAGGATGGGGGACGAAAGATCGCTAGAAACAAAAGATGAAATGGATCACACCGAAAAACAGAAAAAGGAGAAGACCAAAATTATTATTGATGCACTATGAGAACTGCATTGACAGAAAAGAGTGGGACTAGGGACAACGGACAACGTCGTAGGATACTTTGAATCCGAATTTATACATATGAAGATTGGGTTATTTTTCGAATTTATTATTTAATTAAATATTCCTGGATTATTTTTTTAATAACTTTTGCTTTGGAATTCTTTTTATTATCGCCGTTTTCTTTGATAATCAGATGTTTAGAACTTATTCCAAATTTATTACTTTAACTACTTAGCTCTGTTGAAAGAAAACCTGTTTGTTCTTTTTCTTTGCGGTGTAACTATCATAAATTTAATGTGCTCCTCATTGACTGTCTACGCTGATTTTTTGAAAGCCCCGCATATTCTTTTCAGTTCATTTTTCGATATCGACAGGAGTATTGCAACCTTGTTGGTATGTTAGTAATAGTGTTGCTATTGATTTTAGTATATTTGTTTGGTTTATTCTGGGTCCCCTTACTATTCATGGTTGATTACGAATCTCATTAAGTTGTTCGACACTTTTTGCCCATTATAACCATAATTATTATAACGAAAGTCGTTGAAATATGTTTTTAGCGACAGCAAATTTAATATTTAGCTTTGCTCAAAAATTTTTATTAAATAATGACCAACAAACGACGCTTTCTCATGACTCGTTAATATTATTACAAATTTCAATTAATGTATGAGTACCACATACAGTTCAGGATAATTTCTAAAAATAGTTAATAGATGATACAAGTTTTCGTCAACTGAATATCAACAATAATTAGAAAAACAAACATTACATACTTTATAAGAACAGAATAAAAAATGTATGTAACGCTTAAAAAAATCGCTGAATTGAAATCAAATAATAACAACTTTGATTAAATCCTTACTAATATTATAAATGTGAATGTAAATTTGACTGTTCGCTTCCATGGGAAAACCACCATCTTGAAACTTTATACACATATTCTTTGAGGTATTAGAAGAAACATACATAACAGGATACTTTTTATGGAACAAAACATATTTTTTACGAAAGATGATAAAATATTTGTCAAAAAATCTCAAAATCTAGCTTCTTCAACGCCATCTAGCATTATATATGCAGTATAAAACCATTTGAATTTCTGATGTTAAGGGTCATTTTTGAGGTTAGGTGTCATTTTTTTGGTTAGATGCTATTCATTATTTTAGATCTTACTCTTTGGTTTTTATTCTTACTCTGTTCTCTCTATTCTATTCGTTTCATGCAAAGCTGAGAGGAAAAGAGCAAACAGAGCGACGAGGTGTATAGAGAGCAGCTGAAACTCCTCTTCAGGTACGAGTTCGTTCAGAAAGACAGGCAGCTAGAAGAGCTATAGAAACGCCAAAACAATCGCAGGCGAGAAGAATTCATAATGCAGAAATGCAGACCATGCACCGACGAAATTTCATGCGTAAGGATTAGTTGGTATTCAATGAATATTTCAAGAAAATATATTTGAAGTGCCTAGAATCAAAAACATCAAGTCCATATTTTTTCGAAGTTGAGTTTGATATTGTTTCTTATATATTTGTTCATGCTGAATTCAATACAACTGTTATAACTGTTATTTTGTAGCAAATCCCGCCACATCCTAGTGTATTTTGAGGTCAGAGTTGAGGTTTAGATGAAATATCCGCCAAGTTTAAAAGCAGTTACGTCATTTTCAGATTCAAATCAAAATCGGCCAAAAGGAGCGGCAAGTTTCGTTATGTTATGCTTTATTTTCCACAATATGTTTGGATTGATTGAGAAAGATTTGAAAAAAAAGAGCACTATTCTTAAGCCAGAAGAGTATGAAAAAGTTCTGGGGAAACATGAAACCGTTCATCATGCTGGAGTCACTGTCCCAGTTAAAGACTGGAAGTCTGAATCTGAAAAAGTACAAAAATCCGAACTTGTGGCACTTCAAGTTTAATCCATCAAAAAGGATTATGCTAAAAAAGAGCAAGAAGAAAAAAATAACAGCATTCTGGTCCAGAGTGACGTCTTTTATAGAGCTGAAACTTGTCACAAAACCAAAGGTTAATATGTCTCACATAAACCCAGAATCCAACAAGGGGGTTAGCCTAAGCTTGCAAAAATAAAGTATGTTGCAAAACTGCTAAGAAAACACTTTGGACAAGGGTGGAGAAACCACGAAATGCTAAAATTTTATCGAAATTTGGAAAATCAAGAGGCACAAGGTCTCAACAATGAAGCCGAAGATCTCAATAATGAAGAAAATGAAAACATTATTTTAATGAGGAAATTTATAAAGATATTGTATGATCTAGTAAA
Source organism: Diorhabda carinulata (assembly GCF_026250575.1). Taxonomy (NCBI): domain Eukaryota; kingdom Metazoa; phylum Arthropoda; class Insecta; order Coleoptera; family Chrysomelidae; genus Diorhabda; species Diorhabda carinulata. The sequence goes on from NC_079472.1 coordinate 20,582,645, forward strand.
ACAATGAAGACTGTTTACTTTTTACGAAACATGAAATTTTGTTTTATGATACGAAAATTACAATTAGTATATCTTTTACCCTTTGAACCAAAGCTTATTTTTGTTTCAAATCGAGCCAAATCCCAATCTTAGTATCAAAATCCGACACAAGTCCAAATATTTATTTTAAATTTTTCCAAACATTTATGAAACTATTTTGGGGATCTCGATTATACATTGTCCCTGTTGATTATTGATTTTTTGGTGAAAAAATTATTAGTTTCTTATGATTGGTCTGTTTGTGACAGTTTTTTCCACTTTTCCGAAGATTTCTCAAGATGAACATGGTGAATTTTAATTCTAGGCGCCTCATTTTAAGTTTTTGAAACTTCGTTGTATATAGTGATGTTTAAAAATTGTTTGTTATACTCTGCGAGATAAAGGATTTCGTAAAAATGTATAAAAATATCAGGCCAAAGGAAAGCATATATTTTTTTACATTTGTTACCAAATTTTCAGGCTATCTCCTTTTTAGGCATAGCTTCCGTCAGTTAAAAATACCACAAAAACTACCAACTAACTGAAATATTTTGCAAATGCTTAAAACGAGACAGAAATCAAAAAAATCATTCTTGTAAGATTTTTGTTGTTGAAATCGTTTTGTTGTTGAAATCGTTTTTTTGTTGAAATCGTTTTGTTACTGAAATCGTCATTGTTTACGAAGTTTTCGCTTTTTCACTTCATCATCTCGGTCTACTTATTTCTCTTTTACTTTGTTTCTTTGTTCTACACATTCCTCAGCATCATATGTTGTCCTCTATGTCCAATATCAATTGTCTTATTCCTATTTTCTCGTTTATATTAAACTTATAATAATTATATAATTATTATACTTATAATTAAAATAATTATACTTATAATAATTTTTTCCTTATTACTTTACCTTCTAAATTCTTCTCTGTATATAGTTTTACCTCATCTCATGATTAAACCTAAATGTTCTATCATGAACAATAATTATTATCATCATAAGCTATTTTATCGACATAAAATATAACCTTCCATCATACTTATTATTTTTTTCAATAATTATTTCAAATTTTACCTGTTTTCTGGCGAGTTGAAACCATGTCTTCAAAATGATGGGCAACCTTTTATTATGGTACGTTTTCGTAGTCTTTACACTAATAAATATGTCTTGAAGAGTTGCTGAAGGGGGTTTGGCCGTAGCGGTAGCGGTCGGTATTTCAGTGACAACTTCCTGTGGGCGTTCGTAATCAACTTGAGATCGGTCTTCCGCGAGGTTTCGGTCGTGGTAATACAGTTTAGGATCAATTCGTTCATTGACAGATATCTGAAAATCAAAACAGTTTTGAAAACAATTTTCTTGAAAAAAATCATTTGATGTTGCACAAACTCATTAGCCAAGTAGACTTTCTAAATATTTATTAACAGAAGACTTAACGTACTGAAATGTACTCAAAATATATGTTGCTACCACAAGGTCATAAATTCTAACTTTTACGTACTTAATTAAGAGTAAAATATGAAGGAACATATTTTATGACAAATTGTACAATTATTTATAGGAAAAATATTATTAAGCACTACGGTAGTTTTAGTTTTTCGCCTGGAGGTAAGAGAAATCCTAAATGGTTTTTGGAATGGTCATTTATTGAGATTCTCGCACGCAAGGAACCAATTTTACCTATATCTATTCATTACAATATGTTAAATGATACTCAATTCATTATGAATTATCTCAGGAGACTGAATTTGACAGCAAAAGTGATATCCACTTTGTCAAAATATAGGAAGTATTTTATTTCCCATTATTTCTCAATATTATTTATCGATAAAAAAGTTGATATAAAAAAACGGATTTACTAACGACTTTTAATAAAAATATAACGACAAACCAACACATATTCACACGTGCAGAAAATAATCTTAAATACAACTATTTCAATTTCAATAACTGATTTCCCATTGTCATCCTGTATTATATATATCATACATGTTTTTTACTTTTCCAGAAGCTTTTATTCCTAATTATTCTTGGTTTTGATCTTTCTCGCATACATCAGATGTTGACTGATGTTCACCCTGTATTAGGAGGTAAATCAATTTGAAATATCCTATTAAAATTTGGGAGAATTTGACTTTTTCAATATGTAATAAGTAGTCTGAATAAGGCTTGTTTGGTTGTTTTTTTTTTAATTATGCTACGATGAAAACTAATTACTGAAGAGTCTTTTTGGGCTATTACATTACTGGATACTATATACGTTGCAAATCGTCTAAATATGTCCAAAAATGTCATTTTGAACTGAAAGATTCAGAGTAACAGTCTTTATTCGTAAAACTATTCAATATGGTTTTTTTATATCTACAACTCATTAAATTGGTAGAGGAGATAGAGCAAAACAAACAATCAAGAAATATTTATATTTTAAATTCAATTTATTTATATTGTTACGAACAAGTTAGTGCCTTTCATCTGCTTTTTATAAATTGAAATGATGTTTCCTTTTCGAAATTTTTATTAGAGCAGGCAGTTTATTTACAGTAGTTCTTTTGAATAATTTCTAGAAAAGTCTATTTATTTATTTATTTCGTTTCTTTTTGTTTTAGAACATTGTAGAATTTTATTTAGGTATATAAATGATTTGTATAAACGCAGTTAGTTAATTTTAAAATAATCATAGAGAAATGAACTAATTAGTGAAAGTAATAGCAGACATTATATATATAAATTATCATATATAAATATAAATTAATATACATATATATCTATATATATATATATATATATATATGTATTAATATACATATATATCTATATATATATATATATATATATATATATATATATATATATATATATATGTATATATACATATATATATAAATTAAGAACGTAAGAGACAGTGTTTATTAATTCACCCCTAGAATAAAAAGAGTGTAAATAAATATGAAAAACATCACCCCTACTTGCATGCGAAGTTCGAACCCTCTAGTTAAACTTTTCCTGGCCAAAAAATAAGAAAATATAACAAAAATGACCATAAAAGGGAGAGGGGTGGAGATGGAAAGTTTCGACCTTAGACAGGAAATCATCTCGCAACTAATTGAACCTACATGTGAAATTTCATTTTTCAGTCGCTTTTCGTTTGACCTGCAGAGGTCAAAAACCACTTTTTTTGCACTGCGACCCCTCGAAATATTAATTTTTTTTCAACCAAACTCTAATAACATCAATCCGCCGCCAAAAAAGCCATGTATGCTAATTTTGAACCAAATCGGACCCATAGCAATTGCTCGAGAGAAGAAAATAAGAATTGTAGCTTAAACAGATATATATATATATATATATATATATATATATATATATATATATATATATATATATATATATATATATATATAACTACAGACATTCGAAAAACCATCATAATCGTGTTCAGGAGGTCTCAAAACATGGGAAAAATGATGTGCCCCCCATTTTTCTTCTAGTCATGCCTACCGTAATAGTCTAATTTTTCCTTGAAGAATTCGACTAAAAATTTGATTTACAATATATTTTGTTTCTATAACACAAAAACGGCATTCCTTATCTGGTTACTTTCCTCTAGTACCATGGGTAAGTTCAATTACCAGTATCCAGTACATCATAAGTTTGTTAAAGCTTCATACACGTTATATCCGACGAAAAAAAAACAAATTAGAATGGATTGAATTATTTTTATAAGCCAAGAACAACAAATATTTATCGTTTTTATAAAACTAACTGCATCATTGATTTACATTTCCTCAATTTCTATACTATTTTTAGTTTGGCAACGTTGTTCGAACGTTACATTTTTGTTCAAGCACCCAATCTGTAAATTATGAACTAAAAAAAAATAATTTTATAAATCTATATACATCTAAAATATAACTTTTGATGTCTATATGTTTAGAAGCTTTGTCTACCTTAAAAGAGACTGAAGAATTTAATTTTTATTAAACTGAACTTATCTTCATTTCACAAACTGTAGCACGAGCCCAAATTTTACCTGAAGGGCTTTTCAAATAATATCAAGGATAACAAATCATCCCAAAGATTAGATAAAACTGCAGGTAGGTACCAAAAAAAGTTGAAATATATTTGCTGAACTTGTTCAGGTTGACAGGTAAACATTAAAATTATTATAATAATGAACCGTTTTTATCTAATGTCAAATCAACAAAGTAAAGATAGGGGGATAGACTTTTGTCACGTATCAAGAATTAATGCTAACAATTGGAAAAGCGAAACAAGCAAAAATGTAGTGGAAGAAAAATATATATTTGTTTATAAGAATCCACATAAAAGAATGTCTATATTTTAAATATGTCATAGATGATGATTAACTGGTAATTGATAATTTTGTCAATTATGAAAGGCTATTTGATGAATATTGAACAAATTTCGGATAACAAAATCCCACTACACCCTCTGTGTTGGAGGAGGGTGAATCATTAAATAATAATCAAAATATACAAATTGTGTCGAATTTTCATAATCCAGTGATATGGTAATGGATTTTCAATTATAATTGCATATATGAAATGAAATTTATTTTCTCCAAATAATACTTTAAACTTTCCTATTTTTATCAATTCTCTCTGGATCTTGAACATACATGTATAAGATATGTTAATTTGATTCTCTTATTTGGAACAATATAGATTTTCAAATTTTAAAACCAGTGACAATCTCAATTACCAGTTATTAAGTTTTTATAACCTCCCCACTTCCTTTGCCTTCTCTCTTGGCACAAAAAATTCCTATAGTCGACACCTCACTTATTGTTTACAATAAACATGAATCTCCTAGCGTTTTTGTGAAGAAAGCATTCCTAGAAAAAAAAAACTTTGACCTAATCCTCTATACTGATGTCTCCAAAACTGAATTCGGTGTAGACTGCGCAGTCACTACAAACCACGAACCATAATTTTCTTTCACTTACTTTCATCATGTATTGTTTACATTGGTAAACTATACGGCATCCTTCAAGCTTTCAAATGTATTTCTCCTTACAAACATCTAATAACTCTCTACTATATATACCACCCATAGTCTAAAATATTCATAACATCTTCCTTGATGTAACACACTTTCTTATTTGGCATCTATCGCATACTAGAATTACTGGAAACGAATCTGCAGATCGTCATACCAAAGAACCTTCCAAGAATTTTTCTAAAATCCTAGTTTAACTTGACAATGATTTGAAAACAGTTTAATCTGGAACCTAACCTCAAGGAAGCTGACAGAAATCAAGAAAGTTCTGGAGTTCCTTAAAGCAACCAAGCAGTTTCAGAAAATTTAATTTATGTAATGTAAGAGATTTTGCAGCAGTTCTTTAGCTTATGTATTTTTTGTTTGTTTTTGTGTGCCAATGACCAGCTCTGTCGAGGCACGTTAAACTGAAATAAAAAAAATATTTATAAAGCCTCGTAAAGAAGCGCTAGGTCTTAGAGGATTGAAACCACGTAGATAACGTGGTTATCGCGAGATTTCACATATAACGAAAGTCAGATAGCGATAAGATTATTTACGTCAGATAAAAGACTGCCAAAGTTCTAATAGACGAATGGGGCACAAAAAGGGCTCAGTTCACGTCTGGTACCCTGTTTAAACCAAACTCCCTTACAATCAGGTATAATTTTCTCGTCTATTCACGTTTTACAATTTAATATTCAGTTATAATAAGGCTTATGGTAGATCAAACAAAATTGTCGGCAAGGGTTTTTATAATTTGCAATTGATATTGGAAAAACTATATCAAGTTTAGTAGAAATAAGAGCTTGACTTGTAGTCAATTTTCAGCAATGTTGTCCTTCTACATTATTTTCACATTAAATGAATATTATTTACAGAAAATCTTATCAAAAATGTTGCAAATTTTGTACGTCGGTCATTAAGGGACATTTTCCATCAATGAGATTAAATATTTCTCGCTTTACATTGACTTTAGATAGACCACACATTTGATGCTAATATATACATATAACATTCGATCTTATATACCATTAGTTTATGCTGAAGGTACTTGGTGAATCGATATCCATTCTACATACATACAAAAAGCATATAAAAATGCATATTTTGTACCTAATAAAAAATATAATAACTTCTTGAGTTATTGTTCCACATGTATACACCATTCAAAGGTATGAGCACCCGACTGTTTGTTTTGGGATTAATTACTTGTGATTATTCGTTAGGTTTATGATGTTCTACAAACTAATTTACTGCCTAAATAGACATGCGTTAATGTTTTGCCCACTTAACAGTTTGAATGCCACCGAACATCCAATGAAAGAAACCAATATGTCACAATTATAGAATTTATAAAAGATTGGACGGCGTTTACCATCAATGGACAAAAAATATGTCGCATTAACATGGAACCTTTAAACTATGTACCTAAACTGATTTTTCAAACTTAATTCACACTATTTTTTCTATTCTCTTGTTTTAAGGAAATGTAGATCATAACCAAGCCAACAATACCAAGCATATTTTGTAATAAATTATTAATAACAAACACCAAGCTACAATTTAATCAACTCATACACTCGACTTGAGTATACTACAACAAAAAACATAGAAATATGATTATTTACATTTTAATATGCGCATTGAAACTAAATACCTCGGCATCTTGTAACATCCCTGGAATACTAATGACAAAACGCATTCTTTACGTGATTCTTTTTTATATAATTCAACATCGAAAACATGCTACTTCACAACCCGCATCTTAAGAGAATCAAAATTTCACCCCTGTGTTCACTTTTTCTCTTCCCCCTCTGGGATATAGCAGACTGCAGGTGGACGATTTAAATTAATCTCATATCGTATTTCTTCAGTTAATCAATTTTTTTGTTGAGGGAACGTTTAGAGTTTTTGTAACTTAAATTTAAATTACATTCTTTGTATTTCAATTTCAAAATAGTTATGTAGGATTAATTACTAAATTCGCCTGAATATTTATCAAGAACAACAATAATATTTGTTGTAAGTGTGTATGGAAAAAGGCTTTTTTTATTGTAATACCTCTCCACTACCCTCAACACTAAGACTAGCGCCTATAACTAGTGGTTCATGTAAGTATGGAATAAAGATAAGGTAGCAGGTTTTTGGTTTTTCCCAAAGTCAGGTATATTGGGAAAGATTAATTTAATTCTAAGCTATTTGGACATTAAGAAGGTTACTTGGAATTTCCTGGGTCAGGTATCGGTCAGTCAGGTGTGGATGGATTATCGATATATGGAGGGAATTTTTTCGGGACAAATGTTTACGTATATTAAGTATTGTTAGATGCAAGGTAGCTACAACCTGATAGTGACTAAATCTTAAGCTTTCTTTGTATTTGTGGCTGTTATCTTATTAAATAGATCTAAGAAAAGACCAAGAAGATATAAAAAAGTGCACAGTGCACAGAAGTAATTAGAATTTAATCTATAATTCCAACTTGTTTGCAATAAAATTGCAGCAAAATGATCAAATTAAGGCCGCTTGGATGATGCAGCGCAATGCAAAGCGCAAGATTTCTTGATAAAAAGCATGCAAACATGAAGTTCAGCTGATAGTTTCATGCAAAATCTCGCACTTGCAACATTATCGATTTGGTACAATTTTTATTGCATGCTAGCTGCAATTGTGGGGAAAAATCTAGTTACTTTTAACTTAGCAACAAACCTGTCAATCAGACAACAAAAGCAAAGCAGTAGATGACATAATTATCGCCAGTGATCCACTGACCACTTTTTTTGTTTATATTATAAAATATAATAAAATTTTTGTTAGCAGTAGCCATGATGCTACTCGTCGTGCGACGTGCAATATTCATCTATGCAATATTTTGATCTTTCAACAAATTGCTTGCAATTCAGAGCAAGATCAAAATATATTAAAGGCGAGATCTTGCATGAATTATTCAGCTAACTTCGTCTGCGAATGCTTTTGATAAAGACACATTGCGTCTAGTATTGTATCGATGTCAACATTATTTGTAGGATTATGAACACGGGAAATGATAGAACCTTCTAAGAAAGAAGAAGAAAACTTTGGTTTCAATATTTTGGTGTGAATTATGTCGAAACATAGAGTTTTAACAGAAAACATAACCTATAATACTTTATCTTAAAATTTACTAAAACTATAAGGTCTTTACTTCTTTTCAATTATTTTCTCAGTCAAAAATTTAATGATTACCTTCAGAATTTAATATTTTTATGTTTTGAATAAAATATTAGTATTGAACGATTATCATTTGGTTTCTGAAATACTTGGGTTTATTAAAATTGAAGAGCGTTAATCATTTTTTAAAAATTTGAAAGGCCAATTAGACGTTAAAATTGAACAAAAAAAATGCTTTTGAAAGTTGTCGATTTTTGAATACAAACAAAGGTTTAGTGGGTTAATGTAAAAACTATTTAATCTCTTACAGAATTTAGGGAAACCTAGTTATTGTTTCTAAATTTGCCTGGTCTCTTGGTTCAAATATGTTTACATCAATCAACGAGTTATGATATAACTGGAAATTATCTGCATGATTGATTTATTTATATAACGGTGAGTAGTTATGAAAATTGAGCTACTAAACTCATCCTTTATTTGGCAATAAATCGAAAAAGTAAGTAGCAAAGAAAGCCTACTTTTCGTCATTTTTGGATAAACCAATATCCCCTTCATTATAACACAGGTAAATGTTATCATTAATCCCAAGCGTTTACTACCCATCCCTGTACTAAAGTCAGTTTTCTATGGATATTGTACGTTTATTGTTGTAGATTGAATTTTGAATTTTTTTTGTGCGGATTTAAAGCTATATTTTCACAGTTTCTGTTTAAATTTCAACATGGAACCTTCGACTTCAGGTATGTAACAAAATTTTAATAAAATTGTATCCGCAGAAAAGTTTATTTATTTAGTTAATATTATTTAAAACAAAATAAAACAATATTGTTCTAACATTTTCCAAAATATATGCAAGCTTTTAATTGGGTTCCAATATAGTTTGAGTTTTCAAATAATTTTTATTATATTTGGTATTATTTTAGCTTTTTAAAATTGCTTAGTTTTCTTGCACTTATTTGCACTTTTTTTTAGAAAAATTTTTGTCTGTGTACTGATGAAATGAGATAGATAATGTAAGAAGAATGTTTTAAATTTATCTTTATTTTATTTCAGGAAATCAAGGAGAGAACTTTTTAATATTCACAGAATTTCAAATAAAAATGAAATTGATGTACAATTTGATTATTTAAAAACTGAAATAATGAACCGAACGCAATGTGAAAGTAAAGAGCTTTTAAAGCGCTGAAATTACGCAGGATGGAAGCGTTCAAGATAGAAAAAACGTTTCTCAAAAATAATGCTGAGTGGCTTGATACATCAATTTCATTTACAATAAGAGAAAATGTAGAGACTCCTAAAAGGAAAAAAGATCGCTCAAAAATTCCATTTGAATCTAGTTCCTAGCGAACGAAACGACTAAAATCAGTTGAGAGAGTCTACATAAATAAATGTATTAAATTATGGCACTCAAATGAGTTTAAGAGCTACTGGACAAACGTAGGCTTCAAAAGTGATATTACCAGCACACACATCTCCGAAACGTGTGAGTCGATACAGAAAAACATTTGAGAAGTCGTTTGAGAACCAAATTATGTCAGATGAAAACGCTCTAGGGTGTAGTCGTGAAAAAAAAAACGAGGATATTTTCAATTCATTTTTACTGAGTTCCGACTCCGTAATAACCAGAAAAAGAAAATTTTCAAAGAAAAAAATTAAGTGCCTTCCTAAAGAAGCAAAGGATTTATTAAAACCGGGACTTTTGCAACACTGATTTTGACAACATTAATGACGCCAACGATGATAGTGAAAGCGATGACAAGAATAGCTCTTTTGATTCTGATGAAGAAATGTAATAGCTGTATCTTTTTTGTATGGATATATAATCACGTAAATAAATAACTAGAAACAAATTTTTATATCTTACGATAATGTTTTTTTGAATTAACATAAAACTCAAAATGTTAACTATGTGTTTTATATGTAGTAATAACACATCCTATTAATAATAATCAACTTTGGCATATATTTATAGAGCTCCTGATTTATTGCCAGGTATTGGACCTTTTTACCCAATGTGCGACGTTTTAAAGATGAATATATTGAATATGTAGTATAAGGCGTTCGATTGCCAACGTATTATTAAAATTGAAACCAATAAAACTTTTATGGGCAGAAATCAAAGATTAAGTAGGAAACACATGGTACTTGAATCATTGAATTCACCATCGGACTCGTAGTAGCTCGTCTAGCCGGCTTATATTGGAATATAACTAATATAATTATTTTCTTGTTTATACTTTTACATTTACAAAATAAGAAATAATGTTTGAGACAAAAAATTCGTTCCAATTTCGTTTTTAAGGTTATTTTAAAGCGATGAAAATATATATGTACAAAATAGATTACTGAATTAAAAGTATGTATAGTTGAAAACAAAAATAATTTAGCGAAAAACTTGTTTCATTATGCTGATTGTTCAAATATCAGTAATTTCAATATTTTATCAGTCTGTTAAACAAATTGAAAACAACGAATTGAAAAACTCTTCAAAAATAAACTTTTTAGCATTACTGTCTGTCCAATTTCAGTAAAACTCAAATATTTTATAATAAAATATATAAACAGGAAATCGAAAAACTAATTTAGTAATAATTTTAATTTCTTGAACACAACCGTTGCGCTGGTAGAATATATTATTTATAATAATCGTGTACCTTATTCTGAACGTCAGCGTTTCCATCCCCTATAACTTGATACAATAAAAGAGTACTATAAGCTAATAAAACAGCACAACACAATGTCTGCAAACATTTTCTATGTTTAAAATTCATTTTGGCATTATTTTCCACTTCTACATTCACTAATTTCACTGTTCCGCACATACAAAACTCTAATTTATAGTCATATCACGAAAATTTTCATAAATCTTCAGTTTAGTTTAAAATGTAAACAAACTAAATCCCGCACGCGTGTAGTTCGTATTGGCAAGTACAGTCGGCGCACTGTCGTTCGTCAAGATAGGTTAAGACTGTTTAAATGAGCGGCTCCATGTTAGTTGGAAACCCCCATTCAGACAAGTGTTCCGTAGTGGGGCTAGAAGGGACACACGCCAGCATAGGCCTTTTCGTTTATACCGACGAAAATTGCCGTTTACCGATACGTTAATCGCTTTAAATCTACCAGGCTGAAGACCCTTCATCTTAATGAAGTGATCATGTCTCATAGGCATCTTTTAATTAGAATAAAATAATTTGATATTTATTAATAATATTCTAATTATCTAAACTATTTTTGACAAATAAAACCTAATTACTAATCCAAAATTAGTGAAGTTATTTCAATTATTCTTGCAGAATTATCTAAATATTTTCTGAATTTTTCATTAATGTACATATTACAAGTTCTGGGGCTTTTATTGATCTTTTATAACCATAAGCTTTACAGAACAATAGAAAAAGGATACAAAGTTGTACCTTACGATGTATAAGTACCCATATGCGAATAAAAGTTAGAAATTTGGTTTTATTTTACTTGCAACAATTTCTTCCCTAGCATACGAGGATATATTAAAAAATTCTTAGCCTACTATAGAACTATACAAAATTTCAATGTCAAAATATTTTATTACTCAACATATTCTCCTCTTAATTAGATACATTTATTACAGCGAACCTGCAACGTCTCTAGACATTTGAAAAAAAATTTTCTTCTTGCTCTGCAAACCAGACCTCCACAGCTTTTATTACCTCCTCGTTGGAAGAAAATTTAGGACCTTTTAAACTTTTTTTCAGTTAAGGAAAGAAGATGATAGTCGGACGGAGCCAAATCTGGTAAATAAGGGCGGTGACTTAGTAATTCAAACCTAAGCCACGAATTTTTTTTGCATGGCAACATGAGATTTGTGTGCAGGGACGTTGTCCTGCAAAAACAAAACACCTTTGGATAGCTTTCCGCGACTTTTTTCTTTAATTTTTTCCCGTGGTGAGTAATGTCAAATAGTAATCTCCAGTTATTGTTCTACCCTTATCTAAAAAATCAATCATGATTACTCCATGGCAATCTTAAAAAACTGAAGCAAGAACTTTTCCAGCAGATTTTTGGACACGAAACTTCTTAGGACTTGGAGAACCAGAGTGTCGCCATTCAATCGATTGTTGCTTTGTTTCTGGATCTTAGAAATGTACCCAAGTCTCATCCATAGTAACAATTCGGTTTAAGAAGTCTACACCGTTTTCAAATCGAGCACCGATCGAACGCGAAGCTTCTACCCTTGCACGCTTTTTGTCAACATTCAAACATTTGGGGATCCAATATGCAGCAATTTTTCTCATGTTCAAATTGATCTGAACTATAGGATGAACGCGTTCGTATGAAATATTCAGTGCTTCATATATCCGTTTTAACCCAATTCGACGGTTTGATAAAATCATGTCATGAACTGCATCGATATTTTCGGGGACTGACACAGAAACTGGCCTTCCCGATCGGTCATCATCTTCAATGGGAAATTTACCAGTTTTGAAGCTTGCAGTCCAACTTTTCACGGTCGCATACGAAGGACATTGATCACCAAGAAAGTTTCAAGAAAAAAATAATTCTTTTGAAATGAGTGAAATTTGAAATAATGTGAAGCCTTAAAACTGGGAAAAGGTAGTTAATCAGACGATTATTATATTATTAATGAAATGATAGAGCCACTAATTGTGAATATTAGTTGCCTATTGTGTTCCCGATTCGAATTTGTAAGAATTAGCTCTACTTATATTGGTGCGTTTTTACAATAAAATTATTCTTTATGAAGGTTGTTTGAAAATCAAAGCTCATACCCTTAAACTCGTATATGACACAATGTTATTAACATACATCAAATATTTTAGAAGAAATTGCACTTTATTGCACAATTTATAAAAAATTTCTAATTTTCGCTTTGTATTAGCATTGTGATTAACTTAGCTTTACAAAAAGTGTCTACAAAAGTAGACACGAAAATATTTTTACATATTTCAATAACGTAGTTTTTCCTTTGATTAATTTTTTTTTAATCTTTCCTCATATACTTTGAAACTTGTTATATTTAAAAACGAATTTAGTTGTGATTTACTGACCAGCTGTAATGTGGATGACAGGTTCACTAGTACCGCATATTTACCAATATAAAATCTAGGATGTACAGTTCTCGAAAAATAGATCTACTTCTTGAACAAAACTTGGAGAGTTGCACCTGATTCAGTAAAACTATATTATTACATCGATAGAGGATTGACTTCTGGAAATTTTCTTAGCAGCAAATTAATAACAGACGAATTGTTAATACATACTAAAAAGAATGATATTGATTCATCGCATTTTCTCTTTTCGGCCGATACAACAATAGTTAATTACATTCCCTACAGATCAAAACCAATTTTGGTTATACCAACTCATCATCATGATAAGACAAGCTGATAATCTGATAATCCTGCAGAACCAGAAATAAATTTGATTTACGTGCTACTTAGAGAAGTTGATACTACTGACCAAATGGTTTTTATTTTTTTTTAACGTTGCAGCACTGAATTCTTATAGAGTTTATATATCGAATAAAGCTGAATAGCAAGTCGAAACCAATACCTAACAAGAGAATTTTTTGAACTCCTTGAACATTGGTAGTCCCACAAATATAACGCCGATCTAAAACTGTACCTTGGCATCGCCATATAGAAGAATTTATAACAGTTTGTGGGTCTACTTCTGTTGATACAGATGTTCGTCCTCATTCTCCAAGATGCCATGAAGGAGATGGCGAAAGAAATGCCATAATATCCCAAAAAAACACGAGGTTGCACTCTTTGCAACATTTCAATTTGTGTTCCCCGCCAGCACTGAAGGATATACTGTCTTATTTGACGCCCTGTACATAGATTGCAAATGGATATTCCTTAGAGCAAATATCATAGTTGTAATTTTTATTAGAATTGTTTTTATTCTTTATTTCAAGTTCTAAAAATATAGGTCTTACAGAATTCAAAACGTTAGTAACAGGGCCGGATTAAGATTTATAAGACCCGAGGCTAAAATAATGACGGGTTTCTCTTAAGGAATTCGGAAACCCGGAAAAATTGAAAAAATAATATCAATACGATAGATTTGTGGAACGATAGAACTATCATCAACATTAAGAGATACCAAGCCCAAAGGGTATTAATACGTAATTCATAAATGATTTTTTCACTACAATCGAATAATGAAATATCGACGATTGTAGACCGTTTGTATCAATTGACCCTTGCTAAAGCTTGGTAACTATTAGGGCAATATTCAGTGAAATTTTTAGGGCTTCTTAGAGTTGCGCTGACGGATAAGGCTAGTGCATAAGCGCTTTTTACTGTAGAGGTCTCCAAAATTATATAATTTGAATATAATAATATAAACTAATAAAAAAATTTCAATATTTTTCAGTCGCCTAGTAATACCGTGATAAAAAACTGAAAACGAAATGTTAGCGTCCAGTAAACTCAACTAATTTAATAATTCACGTACTATTCGACTCACGTTGTTGCAATATTATTATTTATCTGGGATAGACTAACGTGCTCTGTGCATTCTTTCGATGACTCACGTTATAATCTCGAGGTTATAAAACAATGTGGTGTGATTTAACTAGAGAAGTTCACTGCATTCAGTCCAGCGCAACGCGTGATACACGGTAGGTTAGATACCGGATAATCGGCTTTTTTTATCGACTTTTCGCACTATCTAGCTCAATATGGAAGCCTTCTTGCTAATGAAGTCGGACTATACCCATTATTACAGTAAGGATATAATTATATATTGTCTTTCTCTGAACTCCACTTACGAAAGTTTGAATTCTATTTAATAGTTAAAAATTGCTTGAATTGCTTATAAAGCAAGATTTTATCTGAATATGCGAGTACCATTAAAATTATTTGTTGTTGTTTCCTGTACCATTGCAAGCAGTGAACATTTTTCTAGGTGCGACGAATAAAATCATGGTTGCGAACAACTGTAAAAAAAATAAAAATAAAAAAAAAACAAAAAATTAAACATACAAAATGAGAAAAAGGAGAAATAAAATATAAGAATGATGGGAATTGAAGAAAAATTAAATTAATAGTGAAAAGAGGAGAAAAAATTATAATAATAAGATGATAAAATGAGGGGGAAAAATAGATGAATCGGATTATCTAGCTGAGCACTAACAATATTGTACAATCAAATGTAAGGTAACCAATTCATTTGTATCAATAAACGATAATATAATAAAAGCAGAAAAAAAACATTAGCAGCACATAAAACATTTGTCTGGCTTTTGTTTAGCGTAAGTAAGTAGCTAAGAAAGTATTATGCAAATTATATTTCTACTTTGATATAGTAAATTTTGAGCTAATTGCGTCTCTGTTTACTTGTCAATAGATGGTTTTTTTTATATGCAACCATCAACTCCTCTCTTGTATTGTGAGTTATCTACATATAGATATCATTTAAAATAATATCAATGACAGATGCTTGAAAAATGAAATGTGACAGGTGATAAGTAGTAATAAACAATATTTTAGAAAATTAAATATGATAACAATATGAAATAGTTTGAATTTAAACATAAGATCAAGTATTTTTTTTAAATAAGACAAAGTTTATAACATCGACCAAATATGAAGAAAGAAAAAACAGGAGATACTTGCAGACCATTCAAATTATAAGTATTTCAATATAAATAATAATGAAATTTTTTGGTATCTTTTAATTATTAAATAATCTTCTTTACAGCCCATCAAATTGTGAGTTTAACCGGGATAAGTTTTGAAAGGAAGAGCATAATAGTAAGTGAATTATGTTTCTCAATATCCTTTTATGACATTGATTTTTTAGGGCTTTGTCGAACTTACTGTAGTACCACTGAGAGATAATTTGCGAATAATAAAATTAAATGCCAAGCAATGTCGAATTTACAGGGTTCTCTTGAATGATCATTATGAAGCCCATTTTCAATATTTTGATCCTTTCTTAGATGTTTGTCAATCAGATACTGAAACGTAAGTACATTCTAGGTGGTTTATCAGTCAAAATGTTATGATTTTTTTAGGAGAAGTTTAGAAGCATTTTCTCAACATCATCTTGCTGCTGCATTAAGGGTAGATCCTGATAATAATTCAGGAGAATTAGTTGTAACAATACCACCAGAAGCATCTCATTTAGTGGCAGAAGGGACTGCTTTAAGAGTTGGTATTGAGTTTTCTTTAGAGTTACCACAAGGTGGTATACATTTTGTAGTACCGCAAAAAGAAGGGACATATGCTGAGGTATGTAGAAATATATTATTATCATTAATACTTCATTGTACTTAATCTTGTTTTAGAGAGGTGTCCACCTGTTTACATATGGTCATCAAAATTCTTCTAGACTATGGTTTCCATGTGTAGATAGTTTTGCAGAAACATGTACATGGAAACTTGAATTTACTGTGGAAGAAGAGATGACGGCTGTATCAAACGGAGATCTAATTGAAGTAGTTTACACTCCAGATATGAGAAGAAAAACATACCACTACACTCTTAATATTCCCACATGTGCTCCTAACATTTCATTAGCAGTGGGACCTTTTGAAATTTTTGTTGATCCATTTATGCATGAAGTAACTCATTTTTGTCTTCCAAATTTATTACCACTTCTAAAAGTCACTACTAGATATATGCATGAGGCGTTTGAATTCTATGAGGAAACTTTGTCAAATAGATACCCATATTCTTGCTATAAGCAAGTATTTGTTGATGAAATTCATGAAGATTATAGATCTTATGCTACCATGAGCATTTTGAATGTAAATTTACTTCATTCAGCTGTTATTATAGGTAATTTTTTTCACCTTGTTCTGCATTTACTTATAATCAGCATTTAACAAATTTACAGTTTATGAGTAACTTTAGGTTTGCAACTATTTATTGCAAAAACTGCATTGAAAGAAAATAATTATCCAGACAAAAATTAGAAAGAACATATTCAAAAAAAGGATTAATAGATACTATAATCAATAAAGAAACAAAATAAAAACATAAAACATTTTTCCTTACAGTATCTACAAGGATTTTCCAATAACTGTCGAATTATTTCAATAAATATGATATTAAATTATATTTAATTGATATTAAATTTCTTCAATTGAAGCATCTACCAGAGTATCATCATTATTGCGAATTTTTGGATGTATCATTAACTAAAATATACAAAGGTCATATAAATATAAAACGATTTCAAATGCTGCTGCTTTGCCGTTTGCTTCTACTAAAGTAATCACCTAACATAACTGCGGCAAAGAAATTGACAATGCTAAATAATTATGTGGTAACAAAATTCCAGAGAAATTTGTCGTATGATGGAATCTGCCAAACATACTATGAAACTCAGGACAATCTGAATGATAACAGCTCAACATATGTCTCTTTTTAAGAGAAAAAGTAGTGAAGAAATATCAAATGATTCACTGTGTAGTTTGGTTTATTGTGAGACAATTTTACCCTTAGTCATAAAGGACATGATATACTATCCAAATATTTCACCAAACTGAAATCTAAAACATTCAAAAACAAAAGAAGTCTACATAGGGCAGACATCTCAGTAATTAGAATATAGATTAAAAAGTCAAGGTCATGATGGATCAAAACAACATTCAATTAGAAAGATGCAAAATGCAAATGGAATGAAATTCTCGAAAAAGAGAATATTTATAAATAGTTCACTTACATAAGAACGAGAAAAATATAGATCATGAAAAACCTGAATCGAGTAAAGTTTATAGTTGTTTTTAAAAAATTTAATACAACTATGAATAATTTTATTGGTGGCTGCTGCTTATTTTTGAAATGTAAACACTAAAGAAAAATATATTTTTTTTAATATTAAAGCATATTTCTATCCTGATTTTCTTTTCATATTTATTTTGCATGTTCTTTTAAGCTGATTTTTATAGAAAAAAATATTATAATTTATTTATTCATTCACTTCAATCAACGAATGATTTATTAAATGATATTGCTATTGGAAGAATGTTAATTGTAAACTAAATAAAATTAAGTCATTCAAAGTTTGTTTAAACAATTTTTCAGATCAAGTTTACATTACTAGAAGAGTTATGGCACAAGCTATAGCTGAACAATTTTTTGGTTGTTTCATATCTATGCAGAATTGGTCAGATATGTGGTTGAATAAAGGTATTAGCCAATATTTGTGTGGACTTTACTGTAAAAAATCATTCGGAAATAATGAGTATAGAGAATGGATTCAAAGTAATTTATTCGATGTTGTTAAATATGAGGAAGAATTTGGTGGTATAGTCTTAGGTGAGTATTCCTATCAATATTTTTCTATACTTTTACAGGGGAGGATTAAGAAAACTATTTCCTCATGGTATACATATGGTTTAAAAATCATTATGAGAACTAGTGCTTAGAATATTAAAGGCTGAAACCAAGTACTTACTACTACTATGATCCTGTGCAAGCATCTTCTGAGTAAAAATAATTGCTATTAAATATGGAACTAAACCAGGAAAAAAACTATAAGAAATATGATTTAATGAGATATATTGAGCATTGAGCCTCAATGTTTTTGATTCAAAGCTAAACCTGGAATACAATAGGCAACTCAATAACCTGTACAAGAACAGTAAGGTGTGTTTGGATTCGGTTCTTAATGATTTGGAAATATAGAGAGATAGAGATCAAAGTAGGTCGAAATGTCAAAAATTCTTACCCAACAGATCAAAAAGATGAACCATCAATAAAATATATAAAAAGGGGTCTAAGAAGCGAAAAAGTTGAAAATTATGGAGAGGAGAGATATAGAGGAGTCCAATATATTTTCCACAAAAGAAATGAAATAGTAAAAAACCTTCTGTAGTAAAGTAAAATGAACCTACAAGAAGAAATATCTAGACTTTATTGTTAGTAAACAAATGCTACAGCTTCTCAATGGGTTCGTTACAGGACATTATTGCCTCAGGAAGTACCTAACGGGATTATATCCAGTAGAAGATTGTAGATTCTGTGGTTGAAAGAATGTCCTGTAACTCAGAAAATACTTTCAAAAAATTTTTGGAGGTCATTCCAGATGGTGGAGTTCATTAGAACTCTGGGACTTGAGGGAGAGCTGTAGATGGTCCAGTCATTAGGGTAGCTCTGATGATGAGCACAATAGATCTTAGAGATCGCTTATCTAATGTATATTTGCTCAAAAAAATCTCTATTATAACCATTTGATTACATAATGTAATTATTTTGAAAAATTACAATGTATGTAGTCCCACATAATATTTTCATTGTATTAGCACTGATAACTATGTTCAAAGTCCATGATGTCTTGATGACAACATTCTCCTTGTTCTTCTAAATACGCCCCCATGTTATTTGTGTATTTATCTGAATGAGCATGCAGCATATTTTGCAGTCTTTAGTGTTAAAATCTTCTGACATGTTATCAACTAGCTCTCTGTAATTTTCAACTTTATTATTCCCTAAAAATCCAAAAACTACTTCTTTAAAACTGCTTCAACTTTTTTGTTGCGCACTAGTGAGTAATTTTGGAAATTCTTCACTAGAAAATTTTTTTTTTATTTGTCGACCAACAAAAATTCTAGATATAATTGCAATTACTTTAAGCAACATATAGTTTATCTAAATTACGAACAGGGCATTTGAAATAATATTCGTAGGCTTCATGCAGTTTTTCACAAGCATTTAAATATCTTGTACTTCAAGAAATGTACCACATATATAACCAAATGCTCCAGCATCGTAATTACACTTTCTAGATGACATTTTAACCTCTTGTGAGTCTTCTAAAAAATAATTAATTCTTCTTCATTACTTAAGTGACAACTGTAGATGATAGTGTGACAGTTACGCAGACTTTTTAGGGATGTGTTCTTTATTTTAAAGCAGGACTAAGACAATTTTTTATGTAGAGTTGTGTTATTTATATTTGTAGATCCTAGTCAACAACCAGCTCCATTGCCTGTGGGATCAAATCAAACACAGACTCCACAAAAAAACAATGAAGAAAAATTTTATTTCTCCATAAGAAATCTGCATACAATGTCGTCTATGTATGTGGAAGCTCTTCATAAAAAAGCTTTATTAGTAATGAGAATGTTGGAACATCGAATTGGATTAGAGCTACTCCTTCAGGTATATTCTTCAAATATTATAATTAAACTTATATATCGTTACAATAATTATTTTCAGGTTTTTAACAAACAACTCTCTCTTGCTACTAATGCGGCACAACAAAAAATCGGCAGTGGATTATGGGGACACATGTTGATTAGTACAAATGTTTTTACAAAAGCCATATTCACTGTTACTGGAAAAGACATGGCTGTGTTTATTGATCAATGGGTTCGAACTGGAGGACACGCAAAGTTTCATTTGACTTCTGTTTTTAATAGAAAGAGGTAGATAAAGAAGAAACAAAGAAAAATATACGTGATATATTAATTCATATTTTTAATTTCAGGAATACAATAGAATTAGAAATTCGACAAGATGCTACAACATCTTTGGGGATTCGAAAGTATGTTGGGCCACTTTTGGTAACCCTCCAAGAATTAGATGGGACTTTCAAGCATACATTACAAATAGAAAATACAGTTGTTAAGTCAGATATCACTTGTCATTCAAAAAGTAGAAGGAACAAAAAGAAGAAGATTCCTCTGTGTACTGGTGAAGAAGTTGACATGGATTTAAGTGCTATGGAGTAAGTATGCAATTTCCCTTTCTAGCTACCCGGGTTTGTTTGGTCTATGCTACTACAAAGTAAAAGAATGTCATCTATAGTAAAAATCACTGTTTGTTTTTTTATGTAATATTTCCATGATTTCGTATGTTCCCTTGTACTAAAATCTTATTTTAAACATAGATAGAATATTTTTATTTTAGTGCCAGTTATAATGAAAGATAACTGATTTAACTAATTATCATAGTACCTGTATATAGCAAAAATGACTATGTAGGAGATCTTTGAATAATTTACATGATAAATTATCAATTTTCAGCGATTCTCCTGTGCTTTGGATTCGCCTTGATCCTGAAATGACATTATTACGTTCAGTTGTTATAGAACAACCTGATTATCAATGGCAGTATCAGTTGCGACATGAAAGGGATGTAACCGCTCAAATTGAAGCCATCATTGCTTTGGAGAGATATCCTACTCCACCTACTCGATTAGCTCTTACAGATACCATTGAAAATGAACAGTGCTATTATAAAGTTAGGTGTAAAGCCTCACATTGTTTGACAAAGGTAAGTATGCAATTCATTTACTATTTCTTCTTGTAATGCATTCATATTTCCACCAGTTCCTTTTGGACTCTTTCTGCATTTCATATTCAAACACACAATGGCAAGTTTCATACAAAGTGCTTGAAGCGTTAAGGTGCCACCTTTAGAGAATATCGAGAAAATTGGCTTGAAATATTTCATCCAAATCCTGAAATCAGATTTTTTAATCTACTAGTATAGCATATTTTGCCAAAAGTATTAAAATATGAATTTCTTGCGATATTTAAAAAAAAAAAGTGAATAATTATACAGCATTTTAAATAAATTATATTTTTCAAAAATATGTGGCACAAGACCTTTACGACTCCAAATAAAATAGAGAAAAACTAAATTCATTTTCCTTTTTCTACGTCTGTATTATCCTCTTCACCATCTATATTTTCAGGATCTATACTTTCTTCTGTACGCTCTTTGTTAGTAGAACCAGAATAGTAGAACCAGTTTTTCCTTTAGTATTATGTATTCATATGGTTTTTCTTCTAGTCTTTTCTTCTTTTCTCCATCTACTGGAAGAAGGTTTTAGGGAGACACAATAGGTCCTCTAATAATTTCCTTTTCATTATTTCCTATGGGGAGTCTATTTTCTGTTATCTTATCATTTTGGATTCATATTGTACTGTTACTTATTTTAAGGATTATAAAAGAATTCTAATTTTTTTCCAATAAATTACAATAATAAAGTTGTCTTCACTTTGCTAACATCAAATAATCATTATCAAATACATTTTTTGTTTGCTGGCTTGTTTAATTTTTTATACTCAATTTTGATGAGTATTTTTATATTGGTATTGAATTATAATTTTTTTTTGTAATATTTCAGGTAGCAAATGCTATGGTTGCAAACTGGGCGGGTCCTCCGGCGATGTTGGCTATTTTCAGGAAATTTTTCGGTTCTTTTGCCGCTCCTCATATAATCCGTCAAAATAATTTTCAAAATTTCCAACACTACTACCTTCAAAAAACGATTCCTCTTGCAATGGCGGGTTTACGTAATACTCATGGTATATGTCCACCGGAAGTTGTTCGATTTCTACTAGATTTATTCAAATACAATGATAATTCTAAAAATAGACACAGTGATAACTATTATAGAGCGGCATTAGTAGAAGCATTGGGCAATACCGTAACCCCGGTAGTGTCTGTAGTAGCTCAAGGTACACCAATAACTGCGGAGAATCTTAGTGCCGATACAAAACTGATATTAGAAGAAATAACAAGATTATTGAATCTGGAAAAGGCGTTACCTTGTTATAAATATACAGTTTCAGTTGCTTGTTTAAAATCTATAAGGAAATTACAAAAGTTTGGTCATTTACCAAGTAGGCCGACACTGTTCAAAAGTTATGCCACTTATGGGCATTTCATTGGTAAGTGGTTCCACTTTAGTAACTCCTTTAACTTAAGTTTTTATTAGGACTATACATTTTTTTCTTGGTCTACCTTTTTTGTTCAACCGTTTTTTAACGGAGTTTCTTCCAGCCACCAATTTTTTTGTCTATATATCTGTCTTTTACAATGTCAGTTGATTGTTCTTAGTATTGATTCTAATTTAGCTCAGCTTTCTTGTGTTTTGCTAACTAATATTGCTTCCACTGCTTCTATTTCTTTCTCTTCCTCTTTAATGTCATACCAAATTGGTAACATCCGAAAACTTGTGAAATATCTGACTTTTAGTTAAGAGAGTCAATTAAGTCAATTCCCATTAGCAGTTTCTTCAACTGATGTGGTTATTAGGTCTATACATTTTATTCTTGGTATACCTTTTCGTTTTTAATGGCGTTTCTTACAGCCACCAATTTTTTTTGTCAATAGAACTGTCTACTTTTTTACAAGGTCTGATAGATTGTTCTTATTATTGATTCTAATTTGGATTAGTTTTCTAGCGTCTTCTTTTTTATCTTCTTCTGCTAAAGGACTTAACTGCTTCTATATCTTCCTCTTCGTATTCATACCAAATTCTTAACGTCCAGAATTTGTGGAATATCTGTCTTTTAGTGAGCAGTGTAATTTTTGTTGCTCGTTATTAAAAATTATAATTCTATTTCTACAATCAAACTTATTTTTAGATGTACGGTTAGCAGCTCTAGAATGCTTGGCTGATTTTGTGAGGGCAGATGGTAAATTGGAAGATTTAATGTATGTGCTGGACTTTTTAGAAAATGATCCAGATCCCGGATTCAAACACAAATTAGCTATGCTGTTGATAAAAAATCCACCTTTCAAACGAGCTCACAGAAGTAAATTGGACGTACCAGAACTTGTAGAAAGAATATGGATTAATATCAAGTATTATTTTCTACTTTAATTTTTCGTATCATCAAAATTATCTTTAACTAATTACTTTTTCTGGCATTTTGTTAATGTTTCCTAATCATTTTTTAAAGCCATGTATAGGCTAAAAAATTAGTGGTTATTTTAATAATAAAAGTCTCAGTATTCTAGGCCTGAAAATATTAAGTATAAACCTACAGCAATGTTGTAAAATAAATATTCATTTGACATTAGCAATTGATTAACATAATAAAGCACGGCAGAAGCTTTTTAAAAAACATTGATAGAAACTGTCCAGCATAACCTTAACGAAAATATTGTTTCATTTGAGTATGTTTAGGGTCGGTATTATAAAAGTTTTGTTCGACCGGACGTTATTCAACCGCCGGTCGAAATTCCCCCAATGGTTAACATCGGCTCGGTATTATAACGCATTTGTAACCATTCTATGGCCAACCGAAGCTTTGTGCTAAAAAATTTGCGTTGGCTGAACTTAGAATTCAATTTTAATCAATCAAATCCAGTGAACTGATTATATTTATATAGTATAGTTTTATTTGAAGTTTCTACGTGTAGTTTCAATATCATAAATTTAAAAAGATAAATTGCAAAGGAAAAAATCAGATTATCAGATATGAATCATTATTACTATTATATTTCCAAAAAAGCATGTTTCGTAAAATTTCGGGGGAAGATGATGACGACATCTTCAAATGGTTGAATTAATTTAAAATCATATATAAGTTGAGCTCATCAAATGCAAGCTAAAGTAAACAAAGATTGAAATTAAAAAGTTCTTTTCAACTCTCAGTTGACACTGAACTTTCATTACGGTTGAACCAACCAACAATCAACCACCCGTTCGATCCCTGGTTGACCCCTGTTAATGCACCACTGTTTAAACAATTGCATTTTTAAACACATATTTTGAAGTTGTCTCAGTGGGAGTGGAAAAGTGCTTTATAAGTTGGTTCAAATATAGTGTATTAATATTGATACCATCTTAAATATTTGTTTTACCATTATTAGAACAAAAATATAAATAAATTCTCCTAATGAGGAGCGAAATATATTAAAATTTATATAGAAAATTAACCTCAAAAAGTTTCGATATGAATTTTTCCAAGTATTTTTCTATGCATAATTTTTTTTTCAGTTGTATGTTATCACATGATACAAGACTTCGGTGCGATTTGGTTGACTTTTATTACACTCTTTATGGTACAAAACGTCCATTCTGTTTACCCATCGCCGAACTAGATGGTATTCTCGGTTCCAAACATGAAAGTAAAAAACATAAATTACCCACCATTCCAAAGAATGTACCGCCACCTAGTGAACATAATATAAAAATACGAACTCCGTCGCCTACTTTGAAAGAAAGTGCTCCACAGACTATCATATTGGAACCTGTTGATATGGACATTGAAGTAGTAGCTAGTGAAGAAAAAGGCGTTAAGGTACGGGCTAATATCTACTAAAGTTATATGTATATTTTAGGTTATTAGTATTTTTTAGCATACTGTATAAACAAACTTGCTAAAAAAGATTTATTTTTTGAAACTTGTACTGGATAATGAGTATGATTTTTATGTCGACTCTTTCATCAATAAGAATACAATAATAATAACGTGAACAAAGTTGACTGTATCTATTGAAACTTCCCAATATTTTGTTTCAGGAAGAAGTACTCGAAGTAAAATGCGAATCGCCAACTCTTCAAAAACAAGAATATTTTTCCGACAACTCTGTATCGCTTCCCGGCTTAGGACAAAGTGGACCGGTAGGTTTCGAACCTGGCATGTTCAAAAAAGAGGACGAAGCTAGACATAAAAGCGAATCGCCCGGTAAAGTGAAGAAAAAGAAGAAAGACAAGAAAAAGCATAAACACAAACATAAACATAAGCATGAACATAAACATAGTAAGGAGAAAAAAGAGAAAGATCCTAAATCGAAACTAAAAGAAGATACTTTAAGTTCTATGAGCTCGACGCCTAGTCCGAATCCTTTATCTATAGGTAGCGCAGAAACTATATAAATGTGTAACTATATAATTTTGTTTATAATTTTTTTATATACGTATTCTTGAATAAATTTTCTTTATTTTGATGCTGTTTTATTTACAACATTAATATCAAAGCGCAAACTGTATTTATTTACAAACTTTTTCGTCATTTCATGGTTAGTTAGAATTTTTTCATTTCATTTTAACGCCATTTATGGATTTTATGTCTATTTTCAATATATTGTGATGTTTGTCTTATATAACATGGAATATGTAATACTTTTTTATTTTTTTAGTGTTTCTGATTTTCGAAAACAGAAATATTTTGATTATATATCTCCTTTATGGCTTTTTCAACTTTGTATTTGTGTACTGCGCCTGCTTGAGAATTCTCTAAAATATCAGTAGTGGGAAAATGATGCGCAAAACTGATTGAAGAGAGAGAGAGAACAATATACTATTTGTTTCATTTAGTTGGAACACATAGGAACTGTCCATAATGTTATGTACCAATCGCCAAATGACATTCCTCAAGCTTCATCAATATCAAAGAATTAACCTATGAAACTCAAATGATTTTCAATGACTTCAATAGATGACTATATTATTCAATATTCAGTGGACGACCCTTTTAGTAAAACTGCCCCACCCCTCAACAATTAGTGTTTGCATGTCGGTAGACATTAGACCTGATATTGTTTGGATATAATAAATCGATCAACTATAGAAGTCTGTTGGGTTAAATCTATAACCATTGAATGTTTTGTAAGAAAATTTCAATTATAGATCTCATCAATGACTTCAATCAATAGTAAAACTTCCCTACAACAACTAGTGTTTGTATTTCGGTAGTCATTCGACGAGATTTTGTTTGAATATAATAAATTCTTCAACTATAGAAGTCTGTTGAATCTATTAACACTTAAATGTTTTGTAAAATGATTTCATCTATAAGTCTTCTCATATATTTTAATGAATGGTAAAACTTTCCCACAACAAATAGTATCTGCGTTTCGATAGTCTTTCGACATGATTTTATTTGAATATAATAAATCATTCAACTATAGATGTTTGTCGGGTTGAATCTATAACACTTGAATGTTCTGTAAGATAATTTCAACTATAGGTCTTCTCAATAACTTCAATGAATGGTAAAACTTCCCCACAACAACTAGTGTTTTCAATCCGGTAATAATTCGGCATTACTAGTCGTTTTATGTGCAGATAATAAATCATTTTACTATAGACTTGTGTCGTAAAGTAAGTCAAATAGTTTCTTAATAAACTTCGGTAATAAATAAACTTTTTTTGGAAAGTTATTGAGCAGGTATTCTTCTATCTATATGTTTAAATTCTCCAACCAAATCGTTTGAGTAACGCAGCCGTTAAATGAAAAAAAAAAATCTGTTTTAAAATGCAGTAATTCACGACGTGTTTTAATTGTCATTATTGTAGTCATTGAAAAGACATGTCTATAGATAAAAATATTATATAACATGAAATACATGTGCTGCATTTGTCACTTAGTAATCGTCCATCTATTTTCGGAAATAATATAAAACATTCCTACAGATAACCAACATGTCATCATGCTTTGATAAATACAAAGTTTGGTTTCCAAGCAGATTATAAATGAAAGTCGTAGTAGCTAATATCAACACTAATCTTACAAAGACCATTTTATCCAGTTGAGAACATGGAAAACGTACATTCCATGAAACCAAATTAGGAAAACTGTTCAAGTCTATAGTTTGAAAATGCATAAATATGATACCGATTAGTGCAATGAATCTGAAATTGAATCTTAAATTGGAATTAGAAAGATAATATAGATGTATGAAATAACCTCATAATACTCGGAATTTAGGACATCCAGATTTATTACTTGAGTACCTTGTCAAATTCCGGAGTGTACGCAATAAATTATTTATCTTAAAGCAAATAAAAATGAAACAAGTATTGGTTTAAGATACCGATATAAAACTACCTTCACCGAGATGTTTATTTAATGAAACGTATTTTATATTCAATTTAATACTCGTATGTCACTAAATATATTGCATATGGATTGCCTAACAAATAAATACCTAAACCCTAAATATACAGGGTGTCCTTAAATTCGACTGCCAACTTTCTAGGGGTATTTTCTTGGGTCAAATTATGCTTATCGAAATATGGAACTTATTGTTATTGATACTCTTTGACGATTATCAGGTTGATAAACTATTTGTTCGAACATAAATAGATGATTTAAAGTTTCTGTGGTGTGTCCTTTTCTATCGGATAGGATGGTTGATTGGGACCTCTCAGTCGGACATATTCACTCATAGCAATATTTCAACTTTTAAAATAGGTCAACCGGAATTTGGGACTGATTTTTCGCAAGCTATACCACGGTGTTCATAATGAAATAATTTTCATTTTATTTAACTTTAACTCGATAATTAGATCATTACAAAATGCTATTATCGATTTACCTGTTTATATCTGGCAACACGAGAGTTGTGATTGGAAAAGAATAGGCATCCTAACGTTTGTATATTCTATGGGCTTCATACTTTCGATTGGTATGGAATTTGTCTTATCAAACCGCCAAAATGTTTTAAAAAATAAATTCTTTTAATTATTAATTAATCAAATCATTAACTGAAATTTGTTAGGTAAATATATTTATTGACATATTAAATTGAATATAAGAGACTTTTCCTCAAATAAACATTTCGGTGAAGATCGTTAAGAAGAAATCTGACAACCGCGCGATCGGTTTTTATTTTTCAATAACATCGCACATGAGGGTAAACCAATCAAGAACTAATGTGACCTTTCCAATGTTGATTAGTAAAATCTCAATTAAAAAAATATTGATTGTTAGTAAATATGAAATTATCATGTCTATTGAGAGTGCAACTGGATATGAATTTTAAATAAAAAATTTGAATTCAATATGCACATTTTATTATAGATACAAATAAGTATGAATGGTTTTATTGAAAAAAATTTTTAACAACCGAATTTTTTCATTCATGTCATTAAAATGTAATTGTGACATATTCATTGTTTTCCATTAATACATTGCACTTTTTTGCATAGATATTTATTTATCACATTTTTGATTACAAAAAATACGGTTAGAAATATAATATATTTATAAATGTGAAAGTGTGAATGTTTGTTACGTTTTCACGCAAAAACTACTTGACGAAGCATCATGGAACTTTGTACATATATTCTGGGAGGTACTAGAAGTAACAAAGTATACTTTTTATTAAAAAAAGACATTTTTTACAACAATAAAAAAAATTATCAACAAATATCAACATTTTGCTACTTCAGCGCCATCTAACATACAGTAATGAAGTTCAAACCCTAAATACTATATTATCGACGTACGATATTACCGACGGTCAAGTCAATACCTATTTATATGGAGGGTAGAGGTAAGGAGGACCATCTCATATGGGGGCATAGCTTAAAAACTGTCCGCTTGCAGACGGCAAATTATAATTCAAAATTTGACCAGAATGGCGCTCTTGTCGGACGAGATCATATCAACTTAGTTATTATAGATAGAGTGAAGTATTTAGTGCTAGAAAATTCAATATTTCAAATGACTAGAGTCGTTAATTAAATATTGGTATACAAAATCTAAACTATTCACGTAGTCCAAAATAATTTTGTAAATATAACCTAGAAAAGCTACTGTGAGATAATGCTGAATGTTAATTAATTATTGTGAATTTGTAAGAATTTTTGCAAGTAATTATAAAGTCAATTATCACAAAACTTTAATACACAATAGAATCATCAAATTTGCTCAGTGAAAAGTTGTCCGAGTGGACGTAAAATGAAAAGTAACTCAAGGAGTTCGCCGAAGTCATTCTTAAAGGAAATGCTTAAAATTTACACATTTCTTAGGATATCTCGTAATACGAAAAAGATATCGATATGTGGTTTTCGCTATTCTGTTGCTAATTTGGTCTACTTTTATATTCCTTAATTAAAACTGCATTTTGTTGTTTTTATTCAACATTTTTCAAGGATAGCTAGATTTAAAAAAATAAATAGCGTATACGTTACTCATTAGGTTGTTTCGAAATAATAATTCTTACATTGGTAGAAATGAGCTCTCTTCAAAAGACTAAGTTTGCATAGATAGGTTAAGTAGAACTGGACTTACAGGCGTTTTTTCATAATAAAGTTCCCGCTTCCCCCCACCTCTTATTTGAAGAGATAGACAAAAACTTGTAAAATCAAATATACGCTTAATTTCTTAGAGAATATAATAATCATAGTTTAAATGCATCTTAATTAGGCAAAATTTGTAAATTATTAATTTT
This sequence comes from Diorhabda carinulata, assembly GCF_026250575.1. Lineage (NCBI taxonomy): Eukaryota > Metazoa > Arthropoda > Insecta > Coleoptera > Chrysomelidae > Diorhabda > Diorhabda carinulata. Next base: position 20,612,687 of record NC_079472.1, read on the forward strand.
ATAATTTTTGATATTTAATTACGCCTTCTGGCGGTGGACCTACAACTGTATAAATAATTTCCAGGTTTTTCTCGAGGTCACTTTTGTTATAAATTTTTTTCCCGAAGCTGTACTATAAACGGTTCCCGAGATATGGCAGAGAGCCAGTCTTATTGGGACACTCGGTACAATGTAGATTGTTTTCTTCCTTCTTTCCGGACTTTCAGGGAATTATTGATAGCAATGTCGTTGTGGAGATCAGCAACCTTATTGATATCAGCTTCGTTTGGGTGATATTTTAAGAATGGTGCTCTGATATTCTCCTATTTCTTCAAAGGATTTTTAATGGCAGATGTAGGCATTGCTCCTCATTCGTTATCCTCTTTTTCAGAAGGGAATACATTTCGCTGAGTTTCTTGGTGTTCTTCATTCAAGATTGATTGGAGTTCTTCTGCTGTCAAGTTACCATCATGTTCCATTATAAGTTCTTCAATATAATCCTCGTTTATCTCCAATTCCAGATATTCCGCAGTTGTTAAAATTGTATCCATAATTTCAGAGGTGTCATCCTGATTACCTCAGTTACCTTGAACGAGGGATTGCTCATCTCTAAAATTGTTCATTGAACTTTTGCGTGTGGAATCAAAATAGATTTTACGCAAGAGTGTGCTGAATATAATTTATTCATAAACTTCCTTAAATTTCTAGTAAATTTTTCGTTATCTCTCCAATTTATGCATTTGTTAGCAACCGAAATATCTGACGCCAGAAAATTGTTTAGCCTATGTACTAGTGTTAATTAAGCAATTTTTTAATTTTAAAGGTTAGGTTATACACATATTAGTTTCTTATACAAATCATGTATTTACGTAGCAGATTTTTATCAATTCGCAACCAGAGCCTATATAAAAATATTTGAATCCTAGAAGTGTTGGGGTTATCTAGAAAAATTATATCATATTTTTGTTATTTAACATATCGATTCTTCTGTAATTAGAAGTAATATAAATTTGCTGTGAATTGATATTGCAAAAAAATAATACGGATAGGCATTGAATCAGTTCGACAAATATAATTTTTTTTTATTTGCAGCCACTAAAGTTGAGCTGTGTAATACTAAAATACTCCAACATGATAAATTAGCGACCATGACGGAGAAAACCAGATTTTTTATTTTTTAGAAGTTTCGACTCTATTTTTTTTCAGAGTTAAAGTGTTGTACCTAAGTTTCAAATATTTCTGTATCGCGAGATATTGTCAAAAATAGCTTTTCACCCCTGCATTTAAGATGGCCACCAGGGGACAAGGGGTATAACCCCACAAACTCGGGGTTAAGCTTTCCTTGACCCCCACACATCGTTAAAATAAAATTACGTCCTCAGAAAAACGCAAGGTGAGGGTACTAAAATTTTAATGGACTATTCGGAGCTCCGGACGTTCAGTGTCATCTTTGTTGGTGTTGTCACTTTTAAAAGCAGGAAACAACGTACAAATGACCCTGCCTGTCATCGAACATGCTCGACTGAATTTACATAAAGTTTTAATTTCTTGGAGCGTGGTGCGATCAGTAAAAATATCGTGCTCGTCTCTCCAAACACGTTATTAATTATTTTTTTTTTCGAGTTTATGTTGTTAAAATGGCGAACATTTCACCGAAAAACCAAGATTATAAATTATTTGTTCTAGGTTTCACACCTTATATAACAATCTCACAGACAATCAAAATAAATATCCATTGCGCATCTCTTTATTCAGATAAATTTTTGACCTCGTTTTTGAATTTTTATTATTTCCTTCTTTAATTTCTCTGCGGCTAAACTACGTACAGTGCGGTCCATGAGTTCCTGGTCTTTATAGTTCACCAAAATCTCTATACACGAATCAGTGACAAGTCTCGACGAGCTTTACACATAATTTTAACTTGCTGCTTCGATAAAATTTATTATAGTAGAGCACGAAAGTGGCTTCATATAGATTTAACACCCACAATATTACTCTGATCTGGCCCCATCAGACTATTTTTTGTTTGCAAAGCTGAAGACCGAGTTAAGGGTTAAAATATTGTAAAATCGTGACATAAAAGCTTTAGTTAGACGTTCTGCAAAGTGTGTGGAAATAAAAATTAATCACACTTTTTTATTTATGACCTTTTAATCCAAATATAAATTATAATTTATGAATAAATAGATGGTATATAAAAATATATTACAGTATATTAAATGACCGTAAGAAGTTGATTTAAAATTCGTGGTCTATTTGTTATTTAATAACATGTTCAGTGTTACAGATTCGTATATGTTTTTCATTCCGGTTGAGAGAATCACGTGTATTTACAACACACGTGTATATATTGAAACAGACGTCCTTGATCATTACTATATTGACATTGACCACAAAATGAAATTCGCACAAAAATAATTGCATTTTAATATGCTGGGTAGGGTCAGTGAAAGTTTTTAGAAATCATGTTACGAATTTATTCAAAGGGAAATTTTATATCTTATGTAACTGAAATTAATTTTTTTTTTCATTAATTTTTAACGTGCTCTATATTTTATGGTGACGATTTACATCCATTAGGAATTGAAGTACGAAAGAGATTTACTAGTCAGTCATTCAGGATTTCTTTGTAATTGGTCTTGAACTGGAACTCTTTTGAGGGCATATTTGTGGCATTCATTCAATATGTCTTTTATCGTCAAATTAGTTATATTGTCGGTAATGGTATGAGTTAAAGAAAGCACTTTTTTATTATGAATAATAACATGGATGATGTTCTAAAAACAAGTGTTTCATAAAATTAACAAGAAAAAATTGGAAGTTTTATCTGGAACAACAAATAATTTTTCACGGGAACTTAATGGAAATAGCCAAATTCTACCAATAATGTTTCACTGTTACTGGTTTGACTAATAAAAATCCATGAACTATAAAAAGAAGTGTAGCTTACTCTAATACATACAAGACACCTAAAAAACGATTCTATCAACTGTAGATGTATATCAGCACCAGCATAACATAACGGCCACCTGTAGGCTCTACACTTTATAATTGGGGAACTAACGTTTCTTGTAAGATTCTTATTTTCTTCATGGCAAATGGTTGTTGAAAAACACAATTTTTAGCATATTTTACAAAGCGTTTAACAATTACTAACAATTTTTTTTAAATTTGGTAAATAAATTAAACAAAATTTGCCGCCCCTTGAAATTTGCCACTCTAGGCTACAGCCTAATCAGTCTGGTGGTAAATCTACCACTGCTCATAAACCTCTTATCTTTCTTAAGACAGAGAAGAAGGTTTGTGGGTGAGAGGTCTATAGCAATATGTTGTTAGAGAGAGCTTTATGTCGTGAAAAAGTACTTTGAGTCCTAATAATGAAACATAGTGAAGCAGAAAAAGAAATACAAGAATTTATGAGTGAAAAAGAAACTTATTGATGTCTTAAATTTATCATAGTATCATAGCATAGAAATTTATTTATAAAGAGAATAAGATCTTTATAATATTACTTTGAACAACATAATGTTGATCGTGAACAAAGTCTGGCGGTTAAATAAAGCCCAACAAAACTATCTTTAAGCATTGAACATTGAATTCTGGAAGAGATCGGCGCGTCTCTAGAGTACAATGAATTGGGTTCATCACAATATGAAACTTTTTGACTTCTGAAGGCGTTTTCAAGATGATTTTGACAACCAGGGTCTAGGTCTTAAGAGATACCACGGTCTCAAACTCCATATATGTATTGTGATCCAATTTTTGACCTGTGCTGGAGAATAAATCATTTCGGTTTTTCTCCTATTTTTCAAAGTCAAAACCTCCTTTTTTCATACTGGATCAATGGCGGATCTAGAATTTTATTTGGGGAAGGGAGTTTGAACGGGGAAATGCTGAGTCATTGTATGTGCATCCTTGATAGTATGCGCTTATTTAAATGAAACGAAATTAGTTTATTCAAGTTTCCATGTTCTTTAAAAGTAAGATAACAATAAGGGTGAAATAATCAAAAATAGTGAGAAAGCTTTCAAATTTATTTTAGTCATGAGTTTTTAACTTTTTTTATTTCCGTCACCAATGTACTATATTTAGATTAACTCTATCGAGTCATGAGTTGTAAATAAATAAAAAAATACATGTGGCGAAAATAATTAATCAAGTTTTGCATAATTACATGCGTGATACTCGACTAAATTATATTTAGGAATAAATGTTTTTTCTTTTCAGAATATTATGTAAATACTCTTATAAAAATATTATTAAAAATAGATGAGGTTAATATTATCGAAGTATTCGACACGTGGCAGACATAAACGAGTCAGGTTTTCAGCTTGATGAGTATCACAAATATTAAAATAGAGTACAACAATCAGAAGAAAAGGGAAAAATTGGATAGAAGAATCAAAGATTAGATGATAGATATAAGATGCTATGGAGTGAAATAGAAAATAGGAATAAAGTTTATATCAATATAAAGTTTCTGCGGAGCTACGCTACTCTTAGAGATTCGGCACGCGCGGCTTAGTTTAGTTTTCTGTTTTGTATATATTGTTTTGTTGGTATTTATGAATATATAGTGAGTTTAGGAGTTATGGAACGTTTATCATTGTACTACCGCTTTGCAATCCTCGATCCTGAGACTAGGGCCCATAAAACGTATTGAGTATATATAGGAAGGGGTTAGAGGAGCCTAACTGATCTTAATCTTAATCTTAGGTTTTTAACACAAATTCACACATTTTACAGACAAGTAGGTTTTTTTGGAAAATTTTCAGAGCATACTTGGTTTTCAAAGCATAAAATGGTAGAAATTAGTCTTTGGTCATATAGGGCTAAGTTTCATAAAAACAAAAACTGGAATCGAGAATTTTTTATCTTTTACATTAGTCATTCCACCTATCCGGGAATACATTATAGAAGGATATGTAGGTAGATCTCTCCAGTGAAACGTAATATCTATGGCAGCCATTAGAGACATGTTGGATATATTGGTTGTAAGTAATATTGTCAGCCAATGTAAGAAGATACACTTATGACAGTTTTCTTCTCTCCTAGTTGTCATTTATTTTGATGTTATCCTCCAGATAATAGAGAATTAGGTAACTATTTTATGAAGAAAATGGCCATTAGGTAAGGAGCGTGCGAGGTGACGTTGTAGTCCATAAAAAGAAGTCCTCGAAAAAGAAATTAAAATCATCTTTCGAGTATATCCTGTTGGAGAGAATAACGAGAGAACAAATTAATATTCATATAGTTAGCATGTTTTGTATCATAAAGTTCCATGAGTTCCTCAACTTCTTCCTTGTCCTTTTTTCACGTTTTCAAGTTCTTACTGTGATTTGGCCTTTTTATTCTCTTTGCTTTATTATCTTCGTGCGCTCGTTCCTTATTTTTCTATATTTTTCATAATCATGTTTTTTCATAGTTCGTAGCCATTTCAACCTACTTTCTTTTCTCTCTCTAATTTTTATTGTACATTCCCGCTTAAACTATTCGTTATTTTTTCTTATATCTTCACTTGTAACATTATAAGTAATACTTCTTGTGGTTGTTGTACTTGTCATATTGTGAACATTTTGTATGGCATAGTTAATCTTGTTAATAACTTTGTTTTAACTAGATTTAATTTGTTATTGCAATCGCCGGCAACTGCGGTTATTTTTCACCTTCCCAGTTTTTTCATATCAATGATGTTACCACCTCCTTTCCCACAAATGTTGCTGATGATTGACGAAATGAATCATCCGTGTAAAAGGTCTTTCAGTTTTATAAACATACCAATTTATTTAGAGACAAAAAATGATGATGGGATATGAGGTGGTCACAATTAAAGATAATTTCTACAAATTTCATTAAATTCACTTAACACCATAAATAATCTAGATGTATATATTAACTAAAAGAGCTGCGTTGTAATCTTTTATAACTTTATTTTATATTTTATTGTTCGTGCAATAGGCTCCCATTAAACCCTAACGAATGCAATCTGTGCAAAACCCTAATGAAATATTCTAAAATTTCGTTTATGATGACTTACTTGGGTCAGAAAAAATGCTGCTTCTTTAAGAAGTTTATTTAGTTCCTTCGATGTAAAAGTTTTGAGTTCTCTTTCCTGTTTTCAGAAAGTTCTAGCTGCCACAGATCTTAGATATTTTTCATAATACTACTGGTGTAATGCTGTGGAGTTCTGTCGTCACTCGCACTTCGAGAAGGTTAGTCCTTTATGTAGCAGAATCTGTACGTTGCATCCTCTGTTTAACCTAGCGTCTTCAGGTGTCCATTTGAGTCGGCAATGACTCGACAAGATTCCTGTTAGTATTCGTAGACTGACTTAGGTCGATACATTCAATACATCTTCTTTGGTTATAGGTTCCTAGGAGTATTTTTACTTTCTCAAACCCCCTACATTCTTCCATGAAGTGGTTTCTTTCCTATCTATATTCTTTTCAATTGCTTTCTCTATTGTCCTTTAGCTGATTTAATAGAAAGGGTTTTGTCGTATAAATAATATATCCTTGAGCCTCGGAATCGATTGGATGGTAACTTTATTCTTTTTGATAGCTCATTCCACTTGTCTTAATATTTCGGAACCATCTTGGATCTTATGATATTGGAGTGCTCCAAACAACCTGATGATTAGTCTCACTATCGCTGAGCACATCCTCAACATGATCTTTAGGTAATAACCCCATTTCTTCTCAGCGGAGTTTCAGCACATCATCAGGGCATTCGTGACTTTATTGGTTATCTCCTTTTCATGCTTTTACCAAAGAAATTTATCAGCTAGGGTGGGTTCCAGATATTTCTCTTTTGCTCTAAATTCAATGGCTTGCTCGTCTAGATTGGTGTTAGTTGTTTCTTCCTAATGAAGGTGATTTTTTCACGTGCCTATCGTATCATGCGAGTCGCCATGCGTAGCTTCGCGTTGTCAAAATGTGAAATCCACTTCGTTTCATATGTCAGAACAACTTGCGTTGTATCAAGTCACCTCACACGCAATAAACGTGTTTAAATTTGCGCCTTGCCTTGTTGATTTTCTAGTCACAAATAATTTTTATGGATGAAATTTCAAATCTTCGGCATTGTGATCGAATGGAAAATCCAACAATAGCCGCTTATTAACGAGCATAGGCATAGGATCATAAATTAGTTAATGTTCGTGTCAGTCAAGGATTCTTCTAATTTCCATGAGTACTTTATTCCAGGTATATCGGTCAATAACATTAATATTGTTATTAAAATATATTTGTTTCGTTTCTTCGTAGGATATAATTGACTATATCGTTTGAGAAATGATAAGTATTAGATAAGATTAGAATTATATTTAACCTGATGAAAATATGTTGTTTTCATCATTGTCTATCATTGTTGACCTGTGATATAAACGCAGGCGATTCCATTATTTGTTACAGACTCGTCTACAAACGTAGCAGTCCTGAAAAATGTTGATATGATTATTGGATGATTTATTGATTCAACTATTTATGTGACCTTTAGGCTGCATTTTACATTGACCTCATTCATGTTATTTTGAAATATAAGAAAGATTGACCTGGTTAAGGTTCAGATTGAAGAAAAAAAATAAAATAATCTTTTACCTACATACCTACATAATTGTTTATTCAGAACAGAATTCCAGTCAACAATGATTATAATAAAAAATAAAATAAACTAAACAGTGAGAAGTTATCGTTAAATTTATATATTCGAATAGTTACATTTATTGATAAATCAATATAGAATTTTTTATAAATATAAAAAAATTACCAAACAATATCTTAATAAAAGGGTGCAACATTTGATATCTGTTGATTTTATTATCTCTAGCAATATTGATAACGGATATTTCAAGACAAAAGTTTTATGTGAGGAATTATTGGCATATTGCATTATATGCATTGGCATATTGGCAATTTTTCAGTAGAGTACGCGATGACACTGGAGACTGTTCCAAATAAACAAGAGATGTAAGACAACGTGCAATGCAATGCAAGACGCAATGTTTCTTGACCTGAAGCATGCGCAGATGAAGCTCCGATTGTTTCATGCAAGATCTCATACTTACGACATTATCAGTTTGGTATTTATTGCGTGCAAATAGCAATTCTAGGAAAAAATGAGTTTCTGATCTGCTGATATTACGTATCTCGTCAAGAATTTCTTAGTTATCTTATGTTTGATTTTCCTTAATAGTTTTTCAAATGTTTCTTCATCCATTCTCAAGTATAATTTTGTATGTTTGCTCGTCTAATTCTATAGCTATATGTTTTCCCTTTTCTAGTCAGCGCTTGCCCCACCAAAGCAAGGCAGCAGTTAACCACGTGCAATATTCGTTTTATGCAATATTAATCTTGCAAGAAATTGCTTGCAATTTCTTGCACGTTGTCTTGGATAATGTCAATGGATAAGTCCTAAGAAAAGCAATAGTTGAGCTAATAGCACCGTTCATGGGGAGGGTGGGTTATTATGATTTCTAAACCAGGTAAATTCCCACACGAAGTTTCCTCTTACTTCCCTTTTTTCAGTATTATAGAAACTATTAGAAATATTTCTATCTAAATTACTAAAATCCATCATAGAAAAGTTTAATCTCATCCCATTTCATTAATTCGAGTTTAAAGTTTGGTATAAGGGGTTGAAATATGAAATGAATATTCATTTGCCTACACAAGTCTTTGATATTTTTAAATCCTGTACCTCATCTCATTTATTTTATTCCTCCACTATTTTGTTTATTATTGAACGATACCTGTAGTTTTTCTGCTGTTTCTTCATGTCTATTTCCTACTGTTATAGCAGTATCGTCTGCAAAGATATCTAAGGTATTATTTTCTAATTCTGGCACTTCATTGATGTATATGAGGTATAGGAGAGGTCCCAAAACAGTGCCTTGTGCATCAATTTTCCTAAGCTCAGAGTAGGCTTCTTCTTGTTTATTTTGAAGTGTTTTGTTACTCGGAATCGGTTTTCAAGCAAAATGAATGTTCGTATATGTAACAATCGTCTGTAAATAATTAATTGTTTATCAACAACATTTGAACAATTCGACAATGTTACAGTTTGACAGATATCGCTTATTCAGTTCATACACACATACATATTATGTTAATTTGCGATTTGATACGGCACTTTAAATCAATTTTACTTCCAATTATAGTTTACTTTCTTTGTGATTTGAAAACAATATTTATACGAGTATTTAGTTAAATATTGGCCAAGACAAAACGATCAAATCGATGATGAACAATGATTAACAAGAGGATTGAACCTTTCGATTTGGTGAAGTCAGTTTGTTAAAACCAGAGCTGAAGTGAACGTTAATTAGTATCCAAAATGTATGAGGATGCTAGTGAGTGAGGCCGTGATAGTTCAAGTTATCTATAAATTCCCAATTGATCTTAAGATCAGATTGTAATTTCAACATAATGCCACGCAAGGGTAATTGTTATTTAAAAAGAAGGTAATTAGATTGAGTTTTTTCTTTTTAAATCAAGCTCAAAAAATTCTGATCATTCAATTTGACCCTAAGTTTATTTTCTTGCCAAAATCCGATCCCCGTATACCTCCAATGATGATTTAACTAGTCCATCTAATAACCTCTTATTCTTGTTCCAAATTAGAATTTCAAAAATTCCTCCTCTAATATTGTCAGCTCTGATGTGTGTTTTTTGTACTTTTTCAATGTTATTATTTCATTATTAAAATTGATTGTGATTATAAAAAAAGAAACTTGATGGTCACTTAGAATGAAATGCAAAAAACCGATATGTTTCTATTATTTAAAATATGTTGATCTAAAATAAAATTGTTTAACAGAATACGTGGTATTTTCATAAGTATTAGATTATTGTCAAATGTTATCCTTTTTGTTTGTTGTGAAATCTAAAAAAAAGTTCATCAGCATATCTTATATCTATGGAAATTATTTTTTATTGCCATATTGCAGAAATGAAGTACTTCTAATATTTATAATATCAGTATATTTGTACTTGAACATCTGCTAAAATATTATAAATATTTTAATTACAAAAAAACGGTTTTTTAATGAACACTTGGTTAGTTTGAATGCTCTACTAGTGCATAGACCAAAACTATTTGTATGATTTCATAGTTGATGATACATTTTATTAAAAAAAGTGTAGTACTCAAAAGTTGCTTATTTTTTTAACATAATGAACTAACAATTAATTGGTTAAAGATTACAGTGATATATGATATATATGATTATGAGTAATAATAATTTACGAACTTCGTCGAGATCTACTCCTCACAATATAGATGTTAGATTTTTTAATAAAGAGCACCTGAACTTGCTTGGTTCCATAAGACCACCATTTCTTTCATACTGCTTTTGCTGTTATTCTCTAACTACATTCGGAATCTGTCAAGTGATTCCAGCAATCTACTAACATCACCAAACCAACAGAGTTGCATTTTTTTAACGTGAATTTGGCTTGGTTTTATAAAAATGTTGTTCTGAAACTATTACATCGAGTCCGTCCTTCGATTTTACGACTCACAATACAATAGATGTTTTGTTTTAGGATCTCAAGAATCAGCACTGTTTGTTAAAGTGGGTAATTATAACATGCATTAAACATTCAGCTTAGTCGATTTGATATCGGAATCAAATTCCTTGAAATAGGAGATCTGTTCGAGGTTTTATTTTTAATTTGATAGATTGAAAACAAATTGTTTTGATGTTCTGATACACTAATAACCATAATATTTCTTCTCATCATTCCTAACAAGAGGTAACAATGTTATGAACAAGTTTTATTTTTGAGCCTGGAAGCGTTTCACTTGACTGAGCATATTAAACGACACTCGATATTAGTATAATCAAAATCTAAGGGCCATTCTACCCATTCTCCACGAGAGTTTTGTTTGTTGGTACCGTTAACCGGCAAGGGATTAACTAACTATTCTAGATTAGCAACAAAACGTCTCAGTTTTGTTTTGGATTGGGTGTAGTGTGCATCAACTAACAGTATTAGTCATATTAAATAAATTACAAAGAAGGCGACTCAGTTTCTGCGAATCGCTTGTCCTCAAGAATTTCTTATTTCATACATAGTTTCAGCAACCTTGGTTCAATCAATATTTAGATTTTAAATATAGGCTGCAGACGATGCGGTACTGTTGGCGGAGAACGAGGACGATCTGCAAAGGCTACTGTACCAATTTAACAAAACAGCAAAAAAATTCAATATGATAATATCAGCGGCAAAGACAAAATCAATGGTTACTTCCAAGACACCGATCAGATGTAAGCTTGTGGTGGATAACAAAATAATACACCAGGAAATGAAATTTAAATATCTGGGAATCGAAATATCTGGACACGGGGACGTGGAGACGGAAGTAAGAAACCAAGCTACAAGAGCCTCAGGAGCAGCAGCCTTATACCTAAATGACACAATCTGGCGAAATAAATACATTCGAACTGAAGCAAAAGCCCGCATTTACAAGACCGCAATCAGACCTATATTATCCTATGCAGCAGAGACCCGACCTGAGACCTCTAAAACGAAACGGATATTGGAGACTACAGAAATGAAAATAGTTCGAAGAATAGCGGGAAGAACACTACTGGATAGAGAAAGGAGTGAAAACATAAGACGAACATGCGGGATAGATAATATCAATGACTGGGTACTGGATAGAAAGATAAAATGGAATGAGCACATTGACCGCATGACGGAAGAACGAATTGTGAAAATATCAAGGGACAAATCACCAGCAGGACAAAGAAGCATTGGAAGACCTAGGAAAAGATGGAGTGACAACCTCCCAGGTGACTGAGCAGAGGCAATGACGTGAAGAAAAACAGGCAATGATGCCTATACACAGCAGGAAGAAGAAGAAATATAGGTTCAAATCCTCCTTGCTTTTCAAATCATAAAGAAAGAGCAGACGTCGCTTCTACTTCAATCATGAATCTTTCTCTATTAAACATACCGGTCAACATACAAGCCAGACGCCGAGACAAAAAACTAACTCGTCCACATGCGACTCTATTCATTTTTGTCTTTCATTCAGCATCTTTCATTAAGAATGAAACGTCTAGGCATCAAATGGATCAAAAGTGGTAAATGAATTTATTAGTGAACTAATCCAGCGATGTTGGATTTCGTCATTCGGCATCAATCGCCGAACTCGAGTTCGTTTGACGATATATTCGAGGAAATGAGCAAATAATTCATTTTTTTGTCATTTTGTGTGTGTCTTGTGTTAGAGGAATGAAAAAAAAGAACATTCAATTGAGTGATCATTCAACCGAATGAATCGAAAAGTGAACCGTCTGATAACATACGCATTTCACTCGCCGGAAAACGGTCGTGTTGTTTTTGTTGCTTTGTAGAATGGCTCTAAATTGGATGCCATCAGTTAGAGTTGACAATTTATCGTTAATAAGGTAATGTAACATTTTCTAATGTCCTAATTTTCAATAATTTATATGACAGAATATGGTTTCAACGGTGTATCGCCACATTTCACTACACCTGTGTTCCATCTTCAGTTAGTATATCTTATGAAACAGTGGAACGATTCGCTACGAAAGATCTTACCACATTAAACTTGTTTTGACCGAACTTTATACCGAAGCCCGATTTGAGCCAGATCTACCAAAAAATATATTTTTCATTTGACTTATTCTTTTCCACATTATTTTGTAAATAAATAATTGACAGAAAGAATTTTGCATTCCAATCGTTACCAATTTTAATCAACCATAAACTTACAAATTGGAAATATGTATTAGGTAATGTTTCAAAGAAATAAAGCCGAATTTTTGTGCCATTTCATGATCTTGGATGAAACGTGGGTCCATCACTTCTCACCCAAATCCAAAGAACAATCAAAACAATGGCCTGAAAAGGGGGAACTGGCTTCAAAGAGGGCAAAGACCGTTCCATCTGCGGGCAAGGTCATGGCGACGGTTTTTGGGATGCGCATGGGATAATTTCTATTGACTATCTTGAAAAAGGAAAAAATATGATCGACGAGTAATATGCGAACTTATTCCAACGTTTGAGATAAGAAATCAAGCAAAAACGGCCACATTTGTTTAAGAAGAAAGTGTTATTTCATCAAGATAATCCACCAGCTCACATATCATATTGTAATAGTCAAAATTGATGAATTACTACTTTCTGTGACCAAACCTTAAAAAATGGCTCGATGGTCACTGATTTTCCAGAAGTGAAGAGGTTTTGGGCAATTAATGGCTATTTTGAGGACTCTTATTATAAAAAAGGGTATTGAACATTGCTGGGAAAAGTGGATGGAGCTATTAAGATATTTGTTTCCAAAATTTTTGTGTTTTCTTTGTTGGGCCAGGTACTTCGGAGACCATCCTCGTATATCTATTTAATAATCAAATTTTTGTGTACACCTCGTATTACGAACAATTTTGGATTGACCTGACCTGAACAGGGATACAATTTGTGTAACAAATTGAATGTTAATGAATAAATAATATACATAATAATTAATAACAAAAAATAATTGAAATTAATTCAGTCTAGACCATATTCCTAGGTTCTCCCACTACTACTTGGATTTTATTATTTGAAATGATGCATTTAAACCTCACATGCCGTGGAGTTTCACACGAAATTTAAATGCGATATCTATAAAAGCGATGTAATTTTCAGAAATTGCAGTCTTTTAATATGTCATTCGTTCGAATAAAGATGTATATACGAATAGTGTTTGTTTTAGTTGTAACTGTGAGTTATTGCCATGGTGTAAGTTGTTTTTTTTATGCTGAAAATTAATACTCAAAGTGTTTTGTGGATTTAAATGAGCCCACCGCATCTTTACCACTATATAAAAAGGTTGTATTTATATTTTATATTACTGATTGGATCGTAGGTATAATATATAAAAATATATTATTGACGATGTGGCCTTAAATATTATTTTCATCTACAACATTAGTATAAAAACATTATTAATGCATCTAAATGTTTTTGATTCTAGGTCTCTTCTGTATTCAAATTAGTTTTTTTTTGATAATTTTTTGAACAAAGATAAAATTTGACGTTTCGACTTTTCTTTAAGTCTTCATCAAAATATGATATTGACACTGACAATTTGCTTATTTATATTGACCAATAGATCACATTCATCATGAATATCAAAATAAGGATGAAATCAACTTAGAACTTTGTTTTAATAAGAAAAATCAATTTTTCCTTGGTCCCTTTATTATAAATAAATAGCAGTAATCAATTTGATTATTTGTAGTTTTATTAGAATTTACAAATTTCGCTTAAATTATTTAGATCTTTTTTATCATTTATAGCTTTTTCATTCTTATGAATGTGAATCATTTCTAAAAATTCCTTTTTTCGTGTATTAGATTCCGTTTTCCGTAACCAAATATCAAATGCTAATCAAAAAGCTGTAAATGATAAAAAAAGATCTAATAATCTAATAATTAAAACAAAAAGTCGAAACGTCGAAATTTATCTTTGTTTTGAAAATTATCAAAAAAAACTAATTTTTAAACAGAAGAGACCAAAAATTAAGAACATTTAAATGCATTAATATATCAAAAGGTCTAAGAAATAAAAAATTGAAGGAAAAAATTCTTATTTATTAAATGAATATTAAACTATTGATCTAAAATAATATATATTTATTATCATTTTACGGGGTGTTGGCTCGTATGAAATTAAGATAGGTCCTTGCTATAGCAAAATTTTCTATACCCCCCTTAAAAAGTAGTGACTGAAATTGAGTTTTCATTTTTTTTTTCTAAAATTTTATTAATGCTAGAAACTTGGAATTCTGTAATTTTCGTGCGCTTGCAAAGAACTAACTAAAGGTATTTTATCAATATTCCTATTTCATTATGCGGGGGCGAAATTACCAACCCTCAATTCATTTCATATCAAAACTTTTTCCAAGATGAAGTTTAATGAAATAAAATTATAAATCAAAATCCATGTTTTATTTAAAAATATTTTTTATTCTTAAATTTTTCTCCCAAAACCAATAGCTGCAGAGAAAGAAAAATAATCGCCTTAATTTATAATATTTTCAATAAATTGAGTAGAAAACAGTACATGTGTAAAATGTAATATGATTCATCTCGATTCACCCCAGTATGGGGATAACAGGAATATTGAAAAAATACCCTTGGTTAGTCCTTTGCGAGCGCATGAAAATTAGAAAATTTTTTTCTGAAGAGTACAGGAAAACTCTAATTAGTGCAGATCGCGGATCCTAGAGGATTTTTGTGGCGAAGGTTGTCGTTGCATTCAATTTATCTTGAGAGCTAAACATTGCCTCGATCAAGGTCTCAAGTGTCGTGCCTTGATCCAGCTCGGCTTTCATCTAATTTTAGATAAAAAAAATAAACTCTATTTTGAGCACTATCTATAAAATGATTAAAATATTTTAATCATTTTATAATTTTTTATTTCAGATTTTCATTTCCTCGGTAAAATTCCAAGGAGTAGGCAGATTGAGGCCTTGGAATCAACCGAAATAAAGGGGTGATTCGTTGCGTGGAGTAGGCAGATTGAGACCACGGAATCCGATCACTTCTTACCAATGAACGTATAATCACCCTATCTCCAACCTTCTCTTGAAAATGGCTCCAAAGTGGGAGCTGAAACGTCGAGAATTTTTAACTAGGTTCAACCCGTGAACCTTATTCTTTTGTTCGTAATTCTGAACCTTCCCGAACAGTATTACCAATTTTAATTCACCCTCACCCTCACCCTCGTAGGTGAGAAATAGGTTATAGGCATTCTTAAATTTTTATTTTCTGAAATTTGAGTTCTACACGTCAGATAAGATTGGGCGGAGGTGTGATAATGTGTTTTCCGATTCTTGATGCAATTAATGATTTTAGCAGAATTTCTTATTTCAGACGTTATTTTAATTTTATTACAATAACATGGTTTTTCTAATATGGTTTTTTAAATTTAAAATATCCTGCTTTTGAAAATTTCTTACTGTACAATCAAAAACATATCTAGAAACTTATTGCTAATTTAATTGTTCCTACTGGTTTTCATATAAAACCTAATAAGAAATATTTTAGAATATAATTATTATTTTATTCGTTTCGACTTCGCAATGCTTTCGTAAATTTCACGTTTTTGTTTAACTTTCTTCACTGTATGGATTCTGGTAAGTTCTTTTTCATTTTCATTAACAAATTGTAAAACATTTTTGTCGTTCATTTTTATGCATTTCGTTTCCATGTCTCATACAGTCACTTGAAATATAATTTAATTTAAACGAACTCAATGTTATAAATTAACAATTTTAAATTAAAAAAAAACCTTCTTGGTATATTTCTGAAGTTTCTCTTCGAAAATTGATTTCTTAACCCAATTACTTGTTAAACTGCACGTTTATTGTGATTATTTCAAATAATTAATTCATCAAACACGGGTTGTAAATATAGTCGGCCTTCAAGATAGAATACATAGCGCGTGTTCATTAATATATACAGAGTAATGCTTTTGTTTTTTATGCATATTTCAATCGTAGATTTAGGTGGAAATCAATTAACGCGGAGATTTGAGCTGAAACCAATTTTGAATCAGTTTTAACTATACGAGGATGCTCCCAGAAGTACCTGGCCCAATACATAAAACCCAAAAATTTTGGAAAAAAATAGATTTAGTTAATCTTCTTTCAGTTCCTCATACTTTTCCTAGCGATGTTCAATCATTTAGATACCCTTTCTAACGTCAAGCTCCTCAAAATAACCACTAACATCATCTCTTCATTGTTGGAAAATCTTTGACCACTTTTTTAAGTCTGGGCTAAGTGCTAAATATGGAGAAAATTGATGGACCCACGTTTCATCCATTGTTATAAAACCTCGCAAAAATTCGGCTTTATTTCTGTGAAACATTGCCACTCGATGGAAACATCTTTACGACGCTGTTTTTGTTCCATTGTGACCAAACGCGGCAACGCACAGCTTTCTTATGTTCAAATTTTCAGTTAATATGAATGTATCGCACTTTTTGAAATTCCTACTATGTCTGCTAGCTCGTGTACTTTCAGTCGACGATCATATGGAACCGCTTTATGGATTTTCTTCAAAATTTCTGGCCATCTCTAAGTCGGGACAACTATTTCTGGGATCATTCTCGTATTTGTGGCAACACACTAGGTTTAAATATTACAGTGAAATTTCAAAAAATTACCTACTTATCAGAATGGAAATGACTTATTTATTAAAATTATTTATCTAAATTATAGTCCCAGTGTCTATATTTCAGTTTTATTTAAAATATTGAATATATAGGTTATACTCTATAAAAACTGAGCGAATTTTTTGAGAGAAAGTATATATGTACAAGATTTTGATAGTAGGGAAAATGTAAAATAATGTGGCTTACATATTTGGGGACAGGATATATTAAAACTCAATTTTACGAGGACTTATTCTTATGCTCAGAACCAGTCACGACAAAAAAATTGGCAAATATAATATTTTTATCATCAAAAATACACTCAATTAAGGTTAATACATTAGTCTCATCGATTTTCTATCATTTCAAATGCGTCTCGAAAAAAAATTGTTCAAGCTATCCCTTAAGTTAATCGTTTAGCATGCAATTATTATTTTAGTTTTAGAAACAGCCGATAATCGCTTGAGACCAAATCTAAAGAATATGATATATCAATAACGAAATCTAAATCTACCTGAACTATTGCGGCTGCTATAATTCCAAGCCTATAATTGGGGGCGTTATCGTGATGCAAGAGCGCAATTACTTGTGACGTTTTTCTTTTAACGCCTTACGTTATTTTGAAACTAAATTTGCATCAAAAATACCTTTTATGATGACTCGTTTTTGCATTTAACCAAATAAAATTACGCTTTCGACATCCCAAAATACGGTTACCATGACCTTCGCTATTGAAAGTTGAATCTTAAATTTTTTCGGCGAAGGTGAACTTGTTTTCATTCCACAAATCAATGTGATATATTGATAACTCATCAATCTTTCAAAAAATACGTGAACAGATGATTGTAAATGTAGTTTACATAATGCAAATAATTCATTCATACTGAGTTTGGCATGGTTTGAGAAACCTCAACTATTTGTATACTTGATCTTGCAACACGTTGCTCAACAGATGCCTAGTTGAGGAGCTGTGGCCCTACCATTTAGTCTCAGTTATTAACTTATAGTTATAAAAATATATGGTTAAATATTTTATACCAAACTATTTGGATATACGTGGAAAGTCAACCCCAACGTATAAAACTTTCGAAATACTTCGACGATTTAGTGGAAATATCAAAGGTCATAGATTTTAAATTCGATCATATATTGATTACTTAATAAAACTATTTATATTTTTGGAATAATTAGATATTAGACAAAATGGAGGGTTGAACGTAGAATTGCAACGGCATCGTTGCTGTTAATATATTGGATTTAGCCGGGATAAATGCAAGGGTGTTATATGAAGAAACTACGGAAGAGAAATTACAAGACAGGAATTTCGTTATTTTAAACAAAATGCTATGGTTTTAATTAAGTTTTTGGAATCCACGCGAAATTTCAATATAACAGGCACAGTATGCCTGAAGTCCACCATTTTTTAATTATTTCACACATTTTCGTAATTTTTGGACGCATGCCTCCACTAAAAAAATTATATTTCAAAGTTTAAGTAAATCAGGTCTAATATTTTTGGGATTTGGACAAATAACACTTACAGCTTTCAAAATGTGTGAAAACCTTGATAAAAATTTATATATGGTGTTCAGCAAATGGTGAATTGGTGAAAAATTCAATTCTTATCATAGAAAACTTCATGTTGTCCTATGTCACAAAAAAGATCAGGGATAATAAGTTTGGCTGATAGATCTACCCAAATATCAGAACCCGAATTTAGATGCTTAGCCATTCAAAAAGCAAAAACTGTATAGAAAGAAAATAATTATCCGGAAAAAATGATAAACAACACATATTCAAGAAAAGGATAAATAGACACTAAAATCAATTAAAAAACAAAACAGAAACGAAACATCAAAACATAAAACATTTTTCCTTACCATATGTACAAGGACTTTCCCAACAACTATCAAATTATTTTAATAAATATGATATTAGTTTAAGTCAAAGGAAATAAAACGTTATCCAAATATTTCACTAAATTGAAATCTAAGACACCAAAAAACCTAACCATAAAAACAAAAGAAGTAATATTATATATCAAGTGCCTTTTACTAATTGTGACGCTGTCTACATAGGGCAAACATCTCAGTATTTAGAAAATAGACTAAAAGGTCATCAATACGATAAAAAAAATTAAACTGCGTTAACGAACCATGAAATATCAAAAAAATCATGAATTCAATTGTAAAGATTCAAAAATTCTTGGAACGGAATCTAACACACACATTCATAAAAACGAAAAAGCTATAAATGATAAAAAAGACCAAAATAATTTAAGTAAAATTTATAGCTCTATTTGATAAATTCCAATAAAACTACAAATAATTTGATTGATTAAGTACTGCTACATATTTGAGATGTAAGGACTTAATTTTTCTTATTACAACATTTTCTATTTTGATTTTATTCTTATTTTGATGTTCATGATGTAGGTGATCTATTGATTAATATAAATATGGAAATTGTCAGTGTCATTATCATATATTGATAAAGGCTTAAAGAAAAGTCGAAATGTCAAATTCTATCTTCCTTCCAAAAATTATTAAAAAAACTAATTATAAAACAGAAGAAGGGACCTAAAATCAACAACATTTGGATGCAATTATTATTTTAATTTGAACACGTGAGAAAAGCTTTTAGAAGGCATACATTTGTGGACAAGGAATTTTCATATATTTTGAAACGAGATATTTTATGTAAACAAATATTTTTTGACAAACTGCATATCAAATATTAAAAATAATATCAAATGAAGCGGCAACTCCCAAAAATTCTCACTTAATCATTGCCGATTTAAAATTAGACCAAGCTGATATTACAAATAATTTTGAATGTTATTACATAATATACTGATATGCATACATGTAATTGGTTGCAAAATAATTCAAAATTTTCTGTACCTCTAGATACATCAATTAAATTGTGGAAATAACATTGAAGGTCAATAAAAAAGCAGTTCAAAGAAACTTTGAACTGTATCAATAATGACGTACTTTATTATACCGAGTGTACCGAGTGTATTTACATTTTTGGTTAGTTAGATAATGATAATAATAATGCATAAATAATGATAGTTAAAAGGAAAAAAACTGAAAAGCTACTACTACGACAAATGACAGGGAAGAAAGTTAACATTTGTTTATCTAGTCCCTTAAAGGGATTGAGTCTGAGGGTCGCGGGGGCTGAGTAGACTGATTTATTATTTTTATTATCGAACTCAACTCACCAGTTACCGCATTGATTATGCAGATATTCTTTCTGTCCAATTACACATTCGTGTAATTGGACACCAAAAATTGTACATGAAAAAAATGAGTTTTGCTCCCCGGTTCTAAAACTATTACTTATTAACTGATATCGATTAATCTTCAAAAAGTGAACAAAAAGAATTATTACATGATAATGTGGCCAGAAACTACCTTTTTGGATTATCGTAGTCCAAGTGTTCCATTTTTCTTTTTTTAGAATACCCAGATAATATGTTTCTTAGACTCTCAACGCGAAATTGGGTAATCGGAGGTGATTTCAAACCAACGCCATAAATTTATGACTATTTCATATGAAAATATCTCATTTTAAAAAGTCCGTTTTCACCTTCATGAGAAGAAAATAGTAAAATACATGGTATCAAGTAACTCAAAACCGCATTCAAAAGATTACCATGTATGACTAGTTATCATGAAGCTATTTGGAGGACATTTCAATTGTTACTACTTTGGAACATGTATAATTTTATAAAATATAACTGATTTAACGTTATTATCAGAAAAACTGACAGTCGCACTACCAATGAAACTGTTAAAATATGCTTAGAAACACAGAAATCAAAGTCATCAGGATTATAAATCGTGATGTATGGTCAAAGGAAAGTGATGCATGATATCCAAATCGACTAGATCTAGGATGTATTAAGAGACAACAAAAACGATGATAAATTCACTCAATTCAGAACTGGAGACATCACTGGACATTGCAAAATTGGTAAAATACTCCAGAAATTGTGAGTGACAACAGGCAACTTTTGCATCTAGTTTAGGGAGAAAGAAGAGACGATCAAGCGTTTCTTTTGCCGATATCTTGTCTTGATAGATACATGACATCAAGTGCTGAGAGTAGATTACCTGGAAAAAATAGCGGAAGTAGAAATAGGGAGATTAAAAAACTTTATTGTAGGTTGTAAATCCTTAAAAATAAGCTATTAAAGGGAAAAAGATTAGAAGGTGTTCAACGATTTGAATAGATACCACAGCCCTCCGAGTAAACCACAACTAATCTAAACCAAAGTTACTCGTACTTACACAACCAAATCTAAATATTATTATTTTCGTTCATTTGTTTTCATACTGATTTAATTTAAAATGTTTGAAGGCAAGCATATCTCCAGTGAAATAACCCTTCTAAGTTTCTACTGGAAATTCTTTTTTCTTTTTGTTGATGGTGATTGCAGGTATCTGTTTTGTTTATGAAATTAATTTTAAAGGAATCTTGAGGATGTATGGAATGGATTAAGGATAGGTTGCGTTGTAAAAATTAGCCGCAATTACCTGTGATGAATTTTAATATCATTAATATACTAATATGATTTGCAGCTATATGTTTTTTCAGTCAATCTTACAGTATTTGAAAGAAAATGATGTACAAATCAAAATAAAAATGGTTGCCAGCTCTCAATCGGCCGCAGCATTAGGGTTGCCAGTTTTTTTATTGTTAATTAAGTTTTATATACATTGAACATGAAAATCCATGGTTGCCAATTGCACAATGGCGCACACAGAGGTTGTTATTATTTTTGTGAACGGCTCCAAGTAAGTGGAAGCGCAAGAGAGCGCACGCATTGTTACGTGCGATGAATAAGGACAAAGCTTGGCAGCTGCGACACTTATACAGGGTATGTGCAGTTTAGGCATTTCGTAGTTTCATTTCATTATGTCCAAAAATTTATGTTTAATAAATAATAAGTGAAAACATAATTTTCACAACTTTATACTATTATTATCAGCACGTAACAATGCGTGCATCTTCTCTCTTGCGCTTCCACTTACTTGGAGCGAAAGTCGTTCACAAAAATCATGGCAACCTCTGTTTGCGGCCATTGCGCCACTGGCAACCATGGATTTTAATGTTTATTGTGTATAAAACTAAAATTTTGCATAAAAATTCTAAAACAAACTGGTGAATGCAGTTAATTAACAATTATATACCTGTTTACATCTGGCAACCCTATTGCTACGGCCGACTGAGAGCTGGCAACCATTTTTTTTTATTTGTGACATCATTTTCCTTCAAATGCTGTAAGATTGACTGAAAAAACATATAGCTGCAAGTCATATTAGTATATTAATGACATTAAAATTAATTACAGGTAATTGCGGCTAATTTTTACAACGCAACCTACAAGATCAAGCGGTGGGATCTTAGACCATGACTGCTTTTTTCATCATTCCTTTTTTGCGAAACTTTTGATTTCTAAAATTATTGCTCTTTTTTTCACAAGTTTTTATTTAGAATATTCATAAGCTATTAAGAACGGATGGCGTTATCAAATATTTTATCTTAACGTAACCGAGTAATTCGATCATCAAAGATTTATTACAATATTTTTGTCTCCTTTTTTGTACATGATTGGATTTACTGTTGATTAATTTAAACGGTGGTGGAACTAGATAATATATAGCGATTCAGTTAAATCCACTAGATTTGGCTCGTTTTCCTTTTAATTCGATTCAATTATTTTCCAGTATATATGTGACGCTATACTAGTTAAGTTGCCACAAGGAACAATTGACGGGATAACTTCAATAAGTGGTAATGGCAAAGAATACTATTCGTTCCAAGAAATACCATATGCAGCGCCACCTATTGACAAATTAAGATTTAAAGTAAGATTTTTTTTTAATTTACTAATTCAATTTCATTTAGTTTCATTCTTCTTATTTTAAAAACAAAGGTAAAATAGTAAATAATAAATCTAGGGACTTATTATCTACTTATTAATTCGAGATAAAAAGTTTTTCGCCTCATCAACAGGAAAGCTATAATTTGTCGTAGGATTATAACATTAGTCTGAAGTATATATAGTAGATATAGCTGACTTGAATATCAAAACAAAACCAACACCAGCTTAACCAAATTTAAAAAAGGAATGTATTGTACATAATTTTTATCAATAAAATGTAATCCCGGAGAATTAAAGTAAATAGTTTATCCCTGAGTAATAAAACACATACTTTATTCCCTCAAGACATGTAGAAAAAGTATACTTTTATCACATAAAGTGTATCTAATTAATCTAGTAGTATCTTTAATTTATTCGTTATAGGAGCCTCAACCGCCTGCCCCGTGGACAGATATAAGAGAAACGTGTATAAATAAAAAAGTGTGTATGCAAAAAAATGAGAGTGCTCTCACGCATGTACCTAGTGACATGACAATATCCGAAGATTGTTTGTACCTGAATGTATACACACCTCAAGTAAGTGTAATTAAATTGATACTGGTATGATTTATTACATAATATAGTTTAATAATTGACCTCCAATTGAATTTATTGAAACACTTGAGGATAATGTTATGGAATAAACATAAAATTATATAGTAAATTTGCCAGACTTATATTTATAAAGATAAAACACAGAAGACATTTTACAGACTTTTCAATAAAAGCAGTTAAACTCCAGTAGGAGTCTGCCATAATTTCTTTTTGTTACTCATTTTCTAGGTTGTCAACAAATTTATCCAAATAATAGTAATCATAGACTTTGGAAACTCTGTATCATTTTGCCTATTATTTTTACATATTCCTCAGCTTTGTTATTTCAGAAAAAAATCCTAGGCAACGCTTATTGATAGTTCAGATTGATTCATTATTTGCTTTGAAGTATTCTCTACCCAGACCAGAAAATAATTTGCCAATATATTCTTGAAAAAAATTTTTGGTAAGTGTATATAATGGTGAAAAAATAGTTTTTCCTCGACTTAACAATGGCTCACAAGCAATTTTGATTTGTTAATCTATTAAAAAGTTAAAAATTTTTAAATCTACAATCACTGGCGATTGATGCTTGTCTAAAATCAGTTTTATATTCTTCGGTCAATGCTACCTCGTCCTTTTCCTACATGATCGTAGATCTTGAGAACCAGAGTCAACCAATAAATAATAATTTAGTAACTTGGGTAGAAACTAAATTGGCATAAATAAATAAATTTATTTATTTAATTCGAGTAAACTCTTTCAGAAACCTGGAACGTCGGAACAACCATTACCTGTTTTATTTTACATCCATGGGGGTGGATTTTTTTATGGTTCTGGTGCTAAACAGTACCATGAACCAAAGTATTTTATGGACTATGACGTTGTTGTTGTGACTTTCAATTACCGCTTGGGACCCTTCGGTAAGAACACGTTGTAATCAATATTTTCCTTTGGTCAAATAAAGAAGTTAATCTTTTTAGGTTTTTTAACAACAGCTGATGATGTGATACCAGGAAATTTAGGGCTCAAAGACCAATTATATGCACTGAAATGGACAGTCGAGAATATTAATCTATTTGGAGGTGATGCCGATAAAATTACTGTAGTTGGTGAGAGCGCAGGTGCTACATCAGCTGGATTTATGCAGCTTAGTAAAAGAACTGAAGGTATTTTCATGAATCATATTATGTTGAAAACAATACAGGGACTGCTTTGATTCATGAAGTTTTTAAAAGAATATAAATAAGAGTACCAATATTTTAGCTATTTACATTTTTGTTCTCATTATTTTATTTTTATATATATATATATATCATAATATTGTCCAGGACTAGCTAGGGCTTACATCTTACAAAGTGGTTCGCCAGTTTCTCCTTTTGCGTATCAAGACGCCCCAAGGGAATATGCTTTTAAAATGGGGAAATTATTGGATTCAAATTTTAACTCTAACGATTCTGTAGCACTTTTGAATCTGCTAATGGATACACCAGCTGAGAAGATACAAGCTGCACCTGTAAGTAAAAAGTCTTAAGCATACCAGTTATATGTATAAAGGTGAATTGAACTTGGGAAAAATTACAAACCATTTCTGATGTCTGTGTAAAAGTTATTGGGGAATTTCTAGATACAAAATGTGGGGCATACCATAAATCCTATTGGAGCTTTAGCAATTTGGTTGCCAGTAATAGAGGACCCCACTTTTCCGAATTCTTTCATCACTGAACCAATGGTGGATTCACTTTTATCTGGAAATTATAATAAAGTACCTTTAATGACTGGAACTACTTCTGAGGAAGCCGTATACTTTTTACAATGTAGGTATATTCATAAAGTAATTATCAGTTAATAGATAGTAGATTCGAGACCAATACTAATTTTAACAACTAGAAACGATATTCATGAACAGTTATAATTGATACTTATAGATGTCCAAGAGATAACAGTCAACAAACATAAACAAAAATTAATGACAAATAACAATACGTAAAAATAGACACTACGAAACAAAAGCAGAAACCTCCAAAAGGAACTGTGTAACAATCTATACAGCATATGTTTTAATTTTGAAAAAAATGGTTATCGTTATGTGGTACAATACTTTTATGTGAAAGGTCTTAGCCCAACCAATATAAAAGCTGAACTAGATGATTCTCCTTTGAGTGAGACTGCTCCTTGTTATTAATAGTAGAATATTGGGTAGCAGAGTTTAAACGAAGTAAAGAGGTACTGATGATCGTTGACTAAAAGTGCGCGAGCTAGCAGACATAGTAGGCTTATAAGAAAGTGCGGTACGTCGCATATTAACTGAAAATTTGGACTTGAGACAGCTGTGCGCAAGATAGGTGCCTTGTTTGCATACAATGGAACAAAAACAGCGCAGTGAAGATGTTTCCATCAAGTGTTTGGCAATGTTTCATAGAAATAAAGCCAAATATTTATTCCGTTTCATAACCACGGATAAAAGTGGGCTCTTCACTTCACACCCGAAACAAAAGAACAATCAAAACAATGAACCGAAAAGTGAAAACCGGCTCTAAAGAAGGTAAAGACCGTTCCATCTTTAGGCAAGTTCATGGCGTCGGCTTTGAAGAAGTAAAAACTATAAACTTATTGCAATGTTTGAACGAAGAAATCAAGCAAAAATGACCCCTAAGGCTAACGAAGTATTGTTTCATCAAAACAGCTCACATTTCCGTAATTGCATTGGCCAAAATTAATGAGATAAAGTTTGAATTGCTACCTCATGCAACCAAGATTTTCTAACAATAGAGGGGTGATATAACTGTTTTGCGGAGTTTGTCGATTCTTATTATAAAAAGGGTATTGAACTTAAAAATGTACGGAACTAAAAGAAGATTACGTTAAAAAAATTATTATTTTTGGGTTTACTCTGCTCGTACATTACAGTTGTTGCTTGTTATATTTTGTTATAAAAATTTGCTTCAAAATGGAAATTTTTCATAGAACGAACATCTATTTTAATAATATTGTTTAATAATAAAAGATAACAAAGAAAACATCACTTTATTATAATATATTTACTATTTTTCCATCTTTTTTAGTTCTAACGAATGAACAGCTTGCATATTTTCAAAATATGCTAGACTCAAATTTGAATCTAACTGTTCATCCAAGACTCAATATCAGTCCTGAACAGCTCTCACAAGCTGCTAAAGAATATAAGGAGGTATATACAAAAACTAATTTCTCTGATGACGCAGCAGCCTATATTAAGGTAATTCAAACATATCTAGTTCATGTTAAAGTACAATATCATAGCTATAACAAGACATTGTCCTCATCTGAATCATTCCATCAGTATTTTTTCTCGATGCAATTTCCAAATGATCTTCTTCCATGTCGTTCTCCATTTTTTTATTCTATATTATAATAATCTAATCAAGTTTTAAAATAAATTATGATAAAAAACCCATTCATAAACTTTGAAAATATCATTAATAGCAAATTTATTTTTTTATGGAAAAATCGTTCAGATGATTTATTCAACTGAAAGAAACAGTTAAAATCTTATAGATAAATCGGTATGGAGATAAAGCAAGAATACAAATGTCAATATTGGTCGAAAGAGAATCCATGTTGATAAGGGAATTCCTCATTGAATAACAAAAGTTAATCCTTTGTGTGGAAACTAAGTAACCGAACCAATATTATTTGATAATACTGTCAATGGAGTACCACCTTTGAAATTCTTACAAGAAGAATTAACACCACAATTGACAAGTTTCGACAGTATTATGTAATTACTAATTTTTCAAAAAGAGAGAGGCATAATGCTGTTTTTTCAGGCAAATGAATTTGTAGAAAGAGGCCTATTGTATAGCTCCCAAGATACCCAGATCTCAATCCTTTGGGATTCTGTTAATGCATTTTTCAAAAAAAAAATTGGAATTTTAGCCAACAAATTTATTCAAAATTACAAACTCAATCTATATACTGTTTTTTATACTCAATTTCTAGTCTAGGAAACTGTTTTCTACATATACCACATAGTGGTATTTACAGTTGTGTACTATATACGAATTTGCTCCATTCTTTTTTGTTAAGAACTGTTATTTTTGCTTCTTTTTATGCTGTGCCTCTTTCCTCAAGTATAATACTAATTAGTTTGTCCCCCATGTCGCATTAGGTCTCATCCTTTTTTTTTGCCTACTTTTGCTTTCCATTCTCACTTCACTAGTCTTGACTCTTCCATTCTTTGTAAACGACCCCACCAACTTCTTTGCTCAATGGATTCCATAAAAGACGTTTTTTCTTATACCTCTCAAATATTTCATCTCTACTGCTTGCAATGCACTTTTTTATCTTTTAGTAAGAATCCACGCTTCACAGCCGTAGGTTAATTTTAATCGGTGAATTGCTTTATAAACATTTAGTTTTGTATTTCTTGAGACTTTTTTTTCATTTATGAGGCAGTTGTTTATGATCGCATCATTTTAATCTTATTTCTCATTATTTCTATGTTTATCATTTGTTGTTCGAGTGCCATTTCTATATTGATTCTCATACCAAACTGCTTCAGTATGCTGTTGTCTGGCCTCTCCAGAAATTTTCCCTATTTTCAGATTTTTCCATCCATCGCACATTTTCCTTGAATTGGCTGAGAAGATATTTATTATATCATCTGGAAATATGATGAAAAGCAATGAACTCAATATCCCACCTTGCCTTACTCCTTCTGTGATTTTCATTTTTTTTATATAAACTCATGATTGTATTTCGTAAGTCGACATTTATTTTCCTTCTTTCTAAGCTTTCCCATATTTTTACCCTCCGTACTCCGTGGAAAGCTTTCTACATATCAATAAATCCAAATAATGCATCTGTACTTCGGCGGCCAGCTTTATCTATGATTTATTTGATGGTAAATACGTGATGTTGTACACCTCTACCTTTGCTGAATTCATTTTTTGCATAATTTCGTGTATTTTCGTTGACGTTTGGTACCAATTTGTTATCTAGGATTTTCCATTAATTCAATTGATATCATAATAAATTATTTTTCAGTATATCGGAGAAGATGTTTTTAGTACACCCAACATCCACCACGCAGCTCTTGTTTCGAAAAAAGCACCAGTCTACTTCTATGAATTTAGTTATAGAGGACAAATGGGAGTACAGGATCTACCAGTTTTTCCAGGTAACTTTTGTATGAAATAAATTATATAAAACTAATATATTATTATAAAGTAGAATTATCCAAGTCTACGGTTTGACTGGTACAATCAATCTTTCAGGTGCAAATAATGTTGGTCATACCGAAGATCTTCACTACTTGTTTGGAGGAATAGAGGGTGTATCAGAACCATTATCTCAGTTTCCTGATGAAGATAGAAAAACTATGAAAAAGATGTTGACGCTTTGGACAAATTTCGTGAAAACTTTGTGAGTGGATAAATAAGTTTATTTTATTTTCAGATAAATCCATCCAGAAAACCATAATGTAGTGGTAAAAGTAGAAAAAACATTTTCTTCATCGTATTTATTACTTTTTAAGCAATATTCAAATATTTTGATTACAAACTAATTTATGTTACTTAATATGATTATAAAGAAAAACCAATGTTATCTAAAGAATTTACAGTAGTAAGAAGTACAAAGTAAAAAAAACCAAAAATGATTTTTTAAACTACTGGAAACTGGAAATAATAAAAAGGATACAAGATTTATAAAAAACATAATTGTGATACAAACATAACAAATTGATATTATGACTAGATGTGAAGAGTAATTCTAATAAAAACTATTAGAAGATCCTGAATTGACGAATAATGAAGAAGACATCAAAGATAACGAATTGGTAACAATGAGGTAAGTTACAGATACTATACAAAACTAAAAACCGCAGAGACTACAGATGATGTCAATATCACCTCCGAAATGCAACAGAATTTGGAAGAAAAAGACATTAACTGACATCAAACATGCTTAAGAAGAGAATCAATTGAATATTAGTAGTAGTCATACCATCATTTACAAAAACTGAAAGTGCTTGTGACAATTATTGCAGAATAACTTAGATAACTAACATTTTCTGAAAGACATCAAGATATCGACGAAGGGTAAAAGATGAAGATAAACTACAACAAAAGCCAATCCGTCAACCTCAAGCAAAGAATGAAATACCGACTCGATCAGAGCAAGAAAATAAACGATAAATAAATCCAATAGACAAATACCTGGCGTGACATTATAACATTCGCATTAACCGTTGTACAAATGTTGTACATGTTTCGGAGTGCTTTTAATTTGTGCTAGTTAACGGTAGAGGAGCTGAAACGTGATAAAAGTGAACGAAAACTGAGACATAACAAGACCACAAGTTTGTTAAATAAACAATGTTCTGTGATCAAACGTTGTAGCCTTTTTAGAGGAAAAATGATTGAATTGAACTGAATAATGTATAGTATAATAATAACTATTCACATATGCCTCGTTAAAAAATTCAAAACATAATACATAAAAAAATAACACATAAAAAAAATCGTTGTGCGATCTCCTAGATCACTAAATTTAGTCTCAAATGTTTAGTTATTTGAAGCATGGCTTTGAGCAAGCTACAAATCTCAAGTAATTGAGAAAATAAAAATCCCAGCTTAGTTGTAGAATTACACATGAACAGCTGAGAGGCGTGACTCTACCAATAAAATATAGATATGGATATTTGTAGCATGTTTTATTTATTCTTAATTTCGCAACCTTTAAAAAATACAATTATATCCTTATGTAATTGACTTATTCAAATAACTCCAGCACATTTAACTTAATTTTGTTTCAAAATATTATGTCTAATGTATCCCATTCTCTTGCTCGGTTTTTAAAGTTTATCTATCGGAAAGTGCAAGTTGTAGTTTGTCCCAAGGTGTAGTATTCTAGAGTTTCGCAGTACATCTCACTTGGAAAGAATGCGGATAGAGGTTTCGTCTTCTACGCAGTAGAAAATGCACGTTGCATCCTCTGCTACACCTAGCGTCTTCATGTGTTCATCGAGACCGCATTGCTTCTATTAGACCCCCGTTGATATTCGTAAATTGTTTTTACTTAGGTTGTTAAACTAATTAGATTTTTTTTATTATAGGTTTCCTTTTCCTCGAAATCTATTGGAAGATAACTTTATTCTTTTTGCCTAGCTCATTTACCTTTTTCAGGTCCAGGTATTCCCAAACCACATCACATCTTATCGGAGCTCTAATATCTGCGTAGCTGATAATGATCTTCTGTCTTCGATAATTCGTTTCTAAATTGAACTGCGCACATTTTTAGATTACAAATTTTCCCACAAGGAGTATTGGAATTTTTTTGATATAATTTTCTTATTTTCCAGAAATCCCACTCCAGTCAAAGATGAACTTCTCAATAATGTTTCCTGGCCTATGATGAAATGTGGTGAACCTCTGAATTTTTTGAGTATTAATAGAACTTTAGTACCTCTAGTCAATCCCAAGTATTACACAAAAGTGAAACAAGTTTTAGATAAGTACGTTAAGCCGCCATATTATGTATATTAATTTTTTATTTATTTATATCTGTACTTAATTAGTTTAAGCAATAAATATTACATTTTTTGAATGACTTTTCGTTCAAATAATTTCCCTATTGTATTCAACTAAAGAAGCACGGTGGGTGGAAATCCAACTCAGTTGCGTAGGGTTACTTAGACGACTCGATAAAAGCAAAATGGATTCCGCAGTGAAAATTTTAACGGGAACAACTAGAACGACTTCAAGCAACATTGTGAATGTTCACGATCCTATCAACAATCAAATATTTACTAATACCACTATAGACGATGTTATTTCTTTGAACTCGTTAAATGTAGCCAATTCAAGTACTAATAGTAATGTAACTTCTTCCTTACTTCAAATTAATAATGCTCACAGCTGTAGTTTTAATATTACTTCACAAAATAAAAATTGATGAAAGTTTTGTCGAATTTTTTCAAGTCTACGGACGTAGAAAAGTTTTCTTATGAAACTCGTGAGTCAAGTTACTTTTTTTCTTTTTTATCACACTTGTTGCATAAATATTATATTATTTAGTGCAATTTTATTTCACTACCATATTTACATAAGGTATTGTAAATCTTAACACTAAGATTAGATAGCTTACTGAACACACTATTCATGCTACTAGTATTCACGCGTACATTATTTGTTACGCGTTTCGATAACCAAATCAGATACTCAGATACTGAAGGTAAGTCACAACTTGCAAACTGTCTATATACTCGTAAAAAGTGTTTCCTAAGTGAACTGCAATATTGTAGTGGGCGCTTCTTCACTCCATTTTAAGAAGAAAAGTTGCAATAAACTTGTGTGAATAAGTGTTGTCGTTAATGAGATACAGGGTGTTGAATAAATGAGCCCAGATTGTAAGTGATATTTATTCGTTCTGGTGACGATACAAGAAGTAATACGAAAGGTTATGCATGTATCAAACCTAAAAACTCACGCAAAAACCGAATAAGAAATTTTAATCGTATGTATTTTTTTGTGTTAGCAACGATGCCAGCGTTTACTAATACTGAAATGGCTATATGCACTTTTGTATGGATTAGCAAATGGTTATAGCTAGAGGCTAAACGTTTATATACTCAGCGTTATCTAAATCATGTTCTGATACGTTTACTCATTTACATATATTACATCTCGTTTACAAGAGACTGGAACTTTTGTTGAATCAAAGAATATTATTGGACGACCCAGAAATGTGAGAACTCCTCATTTGGAAAACTAGATTCTTCAAATTATTGACCAACATCCGGAAACGAGTACCAGAAAAATTTCTGATGAATGTTAGTGATGTTAGTAACTGTTTGGAATATTCTTAAAGATAATTCATTGTTTCTATATCGCGTTCATCGTGTTCAACATTTGCTACATACTGACTATCTGCTCCGTATTCGATATTATCAATGGATTTTGAACAGAATTGCAAACAATCCCAAATTTTAAGCCAACATTCTGTTTACGGATGAAACCAACTTATGGCATTATGAATAATCATATTGATCAGGTATAGGCAGCTGTAAATCCACATGCAACAGTTGTTACACGGTTCCAGAACTCCTTTTCGGTCAATATTTGATGGAATCGTCGAAGAATATTTAATAGGACCATTTTTTCTTCCTGCACGTTTGACACACCTTCTTTTTCTAGAGTTTATTTTGGAAGATATTCCTCTTATTATTAGAAGGCCCATGTGGTTCATGCATGACGATGCTACTCTACATTTTGCAGTTATTGTACACGAGTTTTTAAATAACGTTTTTCCAGACGATTGGATCGGAAGATTTCCATATATTTGGCCCCTAAGTCACCTGAACACGATCCTCTTGATTTTTATGTGTGGGTGTATCTAAAATCGCTCATTTACACAACCCCGATATTTTCAACTTCGATCATTTCCACGCATATATGGAATTATATTCAGTATATTCAATAATAATTATCCGTTTATTTATATCGTTAAATGGATAAAATATTAATCACATTTTTATTTACATCTCATTAAAATTAATTTGTTTGGAATCAGAAAATGACCTATCTTTCTACTTCGCCCGAAACCCGTGTATTGTTTTTTATATTGATTATTTCAATTTGAGAAATTTGTATACCATCTTTCACCAATTGGTTTTAATATATGAATATATGTATGTACTCGTATGAGCATAACTGTAAATTCGAATTATTATTATTCCAAAACTTTTTTATTTATACTACAACTGATAATATTCAAAAGGATACAGGATAAATATAAAAATACTTATTTGTAAAGTTGGAACCATACATTTTACAAAGTATCTTAGATCTATCGTCATATTCAGAATAATGAGAAGTACTGGAATACAGAGGGGCTCTGAGAAAACAGTCTATCTCGATATTTAATACATTTCAAGCAAACACTGAAACTCGTCGATTTTGGTTCCAACATTTTCATGAACCTGCTTCTTTCATTCTCCTATCCATTTCCTTAACCACCCATTGTTAGATAGAAAATATACCACGGATAGCACATCATCAGAAAGACGTTCAGATGAAATTTTCATAGATTTTCTATATCTATCTCGTCTGAGCAATACTTCAAAAATGGTATATTTTATTGTAAAGGAGCTGCTATTTCCATTTGTGCTAATAAAACAAATTCATTGAACAGACCCAGCTGTTGGATTTCCATCTAAAACTATAGAATTTGTTAATTTCCTACGTCGTATACAATCAAAACAACAAGTCCACAATCGTTTTTTATATTCGCGTTTAACAGAGATTCAACTTTATCTTCGTTCTTCGAATTAATTTTCACCGGCTTTCGACGGATTTCAAGTTATATAAAACGAATAAGACTGCTCATGGTTAACAAAGATGTGTTGAAGACAACTATTTGAAGTATTGGCGAACTGAATAAGATCTAAAGTCAGTCAATCTCTATTCATTATCGGTCTTTTTTATATATTCGAATCATAGTTTGGTGTAAATTGTACAGTTCTAAGCTCAACTCTCCTCATTGGTGCTAACTTCCTTAGAAATTCTTAACACCGGATCATACACGTGCAACTAATCAAACAAAAGAACTATAGAAATAGTGTTAGGAAAAGTCCAGGGTGATAACTACAGTTTACAAATATATTTGCAAATAGTAACTTGCTTATATTGAGCTGACAAACTGACTGATTCTAATGAACCCCCTTTAACAGATGTAATCTAGACTTATTATGAATACTGAGATGATTTCATGAAAAGGAACGAACTGATATCAACTTGCTCAATGACACAAAATATGGGCTTACAAGAAGGGGGATATACGAGGAGATGCACCGTGGTTAACAATTGGACTGTATATAATGATGATACAAAGTAAAAGAAGATGGAGAAGTATAAGAGGTAGACAAGACGCAAAGAAGAAGAAAAAGACGAAAATAAAAAGAGTGGAAGAGAAAGATTGAAGAACAGAAGGAAAAACAACAAGTTGCAGACGAGAAAGATGTATTGAAAAAGTCAGAAGATATAATGTCAGAATAACGGGACAAATAATTGGAAAATTAAAATTAATAATAGATAAATATTCCATCTATTGTAGATTGTTCAAGTATATGTATTAACATAACTCGTTTTAAAGAAAGAACTTATTTCGAAAATCCATTTGAAACATAATTTTTATTACAATAAATTTTGATTGTTTTAGTTTAAATTCAACTTTATCTATAATTAATTCTATTTTTAATAAAGTTGTAAAACTGTTATTGCTAAGAGCCGATTATTCGAATTAATAAAATTGTTATTATGATGATTGTTTATCCTTGAAAGATTACATGTAGTCCGCTGTTTCTGAAATAATTCAGGTATGAAAATAAATATTTCTATTTAAGTAGTTTTCGTATCATTTTATAATGCAATTGTATCAGTTGATTTTAATATGTGAATTCATCATCTTGGAACAACCCACACTGGTAATTTTTTTAGCATAGTGATATTTCCAATGTTGGTCTTTCCATTATCCTTTGTGTTTATAATACTGGTAAGTCAATTAAATACTCATAAATACAATTAAAACCGTTATTATTCTGTATTTATAGAATAGGTACTTAGTTTTGTTTAAATCTCATTATTGTCATCATTATTGTAAAAGTTAATTACTATTTAGTGCAATATAATGAAAATAAAGTTTCATGTATGTTACTCAACGAATATACCCACTTTTAGTGTACCGAAAATATTGAAGGGTCAACAATTGTAGAGTTGCCACATGGAAAAATTGCTGGACACATTCTAAAAAGCGCTAAGAATAAAAACTTCTATGCTTTCCAAGAAATTCCTTATGCAGCTCCACCTGTAGGACCTAATAGATTCAAGGTATATATATTTATGCGT
The DNA here is from genome assembly GCF_026250575.1 of Diorhabda carinulata. Classification (NCBI taxonomy): domain Eukaryota; kingdom Metazoa; phylum Arthropoda; class Insecta; order Coleoptera; family Chrysomelidae; genus Diorhabda; species Diorhabda carinulata. Next base: position 20,648,203 of record NC_079472.1, read on the forward strand.
CCAATGTTATTTTTCGTTATTTTAAAGTATTATATCCAAAGTAAGCATTATATAACTACTATGTATGCCTTATGTTTATTTTAGGAACCGGAAGAACCAATTCCTTGGGAACATGTCTTAGAAACAAGCAAAAATACAAAAGTGTGCATGCAAGTATCAACCGATTATCCAAATTTGAACATAACTGAGGACTGTTTATATTTGAACGTATATACTCCAGTGGTGAGCCATTTTCGAAAAATTCAATTCTTATAACAATAATTTTATTACATATTTCTCATTTAATATAATTATAATTCATAAGACAATATATTTACTTCCAAGATAGGTAGTTATTTCTGATTTTTATACATATCAGTTATTTATTAAATAGGGGATTTCGACTTTTTGATATTGTTCCACTTAGTTCAGAGGGTTATGAAGCATTTTAAACGTTGGGATGAATAATAACAAATCGTAAAACCGTAAAAATGAAGCAAAAGCTTCAAGAGAATTTGTGAGTCGTTGAGTTTTAGTGGAGCATCTAACTAAATGATATTAAAGTAAAATCAATGTCTTCTACGGCCCAAGAATACTCAAAAATACTTATACCCGTATCAAATAATGAGATAGATTCTCTTGGTTGCAATCTTTGTTGAATTTTGAAAATTATTTCAGCGTTCACTTCGACCACTTCTTGACATGAAGTGTGTTGATAATTCGTTTTCTTTCATGTTTTCTCCTTTTATCATTCGCGGAGTAATAAAAGCGAACTACTGTCTAACAAACTTTTTTATTTTTGAATTATGAAATATTTTCTTTTTTCATCTCAAGCGTGAAAAGAACATATAGGTTAAGTATAAGAAAATGATGTTGGGAATTTATCGTAATCGATCAAAGAAAGTGAATTTTTTATTTGATGTACTCCTTAAGAATATATGCTACTCTCTCCATAAATTGAATATAGAATTGTTTACCTGTACCCCAGAGATAGGATGAAGCTTCACTTCCTTTATGAAGACACCGCTGAAGGTTTGTCTAACATGATTTGTTCATATGATGCTTAGTCAGTCTTATTGAAGCGTTATTTGTGACTGTTTGTATATGGGATACTCAAGAATATGTACGAAATAGAAAGATAGACCAATTTGGGGAAACCAGATATTTCCGTGAGGGACATTAGCATGTATAAATCAACCGATTGCGTTACTAAATATTTTTGCTATATCGTATTCTACAGAAAGATAAAATGTCTGGCTATTAAGTAACGAGACTACGAAAAAGGGTTTTATTATGAAAATTATACTACATTCGAATTATCCCCTTCAATATACGTCCCTCCCCTCGGCATACACATTTCCATACGTTTGATCGAAGCAGTGCTGGAAGTCTTCTTTGGTGAGTGCCTTTTGTTTTACGGCTTCAATCGACTTAAATCAAAGCAGATTTTCGTTTCGTCGCAAGTAATAACGTTTTTCATCAGTCCTGGATCTTTTTCTGACTTCTCAAGGAAATCTGAGCAGACCCATTGACAAAAAAAGCTTTTGGTACCAACTTCGCACAAATTTTTGTCATATGTAATTCCTCGTGTAAAATTTTTCTAACCGTTTCTTTATCGGCGCTTATATCCTCGGCAATAATCCGGATGCTCATTCGACGATCTGCACGCACAATTTGGTTGATTTTAGTCACTGTTTCCGAAGTTGAAACAGTCACAGGCGACCTGGGCACTGGTCATCTTCAGTGCTTTCTCGGCGCTCACGAAATCGCTTACACCACTCGCACGAGATAGAGAATTGTCTTCACAGACCTCTTGCAACAATTTGATTCGTTCACTTTTTTAAATTGTTTTTTGTTTTAATAAGTTTTGTATTTGTATAATCCGATGTTTTTTTTCATGTTTCGTTAGAGCTATGGCATTCTCTTCTAATATTTGTAGCTTCACAGTTATTACAAGGAATTTCGTAAACATTTGCTCTTTTTTGATTTTGGTCTTATTGATTTTGATATAAAAAGGGTTTTGGCAATAGATTATTGGGTTTGTTACAAATTTTAAAATCATATTTCTTGAATAAATGTTGGAATTGATATGGCAGACCATTTATGAAAGGAAGAGATATAAATTATTGATTATTATTATTTTGTGAGTTGTAAATTTTTTTTTCTCTCTTTGAAAATTGTATTAATTAGTTTTTCGTCATACATGGTTTTCGGCACGAGGAAAAACACGTTCGTTTCAAACGACTACCACACAAATACTATAATAGTGACGCAAACGTGTTTTGGGATGTGCATAGACAAGATATCTAGATACCAACGCACTACTCGTTTTTTACCACACCCGTCTAGGGTGCCCTCTAGGCGCGCAGTCTCGTTTTTTAATAGCCAGACATCGTATGTTAAGCTCTTATCATTGTATTCTTTATATAATGCTCTCATACTTTCATATACCCACTTTCGTTAATTTTATGGATTTACCTTATTATTAAATATAAACGTAGCTTTATTCCATAAATTGTCCATGAAACTGCAGTCTTTGAGCAGGATCATTTTCCTCTAATATTACAATGATTATAAATTTGTAAAACTGCAATTTATTTGTAGGTAATATGAAGGGTGCAGGGAGAAAAGAAAACATGTTACTTTATTCTCAAACTGAGTGAATAGCAAAATCTTATGATTATAGTACTAAGCTTTCAAAAATCTTTTAAAAAATTTGTTGCCATGTTTTCGAGGAAAGAAACAGTTACGTCATCTGAAACAAACAAGAACCAACCATGTCACAACTATATTTATAACAGAAAATATAGGAGCGAGTAGTTTTTTTAACAATTATTTGTTTATGCTTAAAATTTATACATGAAAGTACTTCAAACTTATTTGTTAGTTATAAACCAGGTTTTTGAAGAATGTCACCGCTCTTGGACTACAAAACCGCATAAGGTCTACAAATTAGGACTTAACAAGCGATAAAGGACCTGTAAAAGAACAAGAAATTTGAAAATTTTTATTTTGCCTTTGTAAATCTGATCACTAACCATTGAATACGAGAGGAGGCAGCATTAACTCCCCATTTTTCAAACCTGTGTTTGTGTCAAAACGCTTTCTTATTATTCCAAAAACGGCTTGTCGGTTTTAAGTGAAACTGTAGTAAATAAGACGATCATGTCCAGATTTTGCCACTATTTCCTTTAAGACTTGGGTTTTAAAAGGACATTTTTGCATGTATATTGAGTCCAAAGAAGATTTCCAATCCAAAAGAATGTTTTGTGACACACTCACTACGATTAAAAACGGTAAGTTGCAGCTTCAATTTCTAATGTCTTCTTCAAATTCTTCTGGGATATCAACACTTTTGTCACATTCCAAATAGGAGTGTCCCCTTACAGGAAAAGTAATTTTAATTTTTCTTAAGCCATAAATCTTGTTATCCAAGTTCCTGTGTCGATAATTTTGTTTTTTTTTTCGCGACGTCTCACAAGCGTCCGGCTCTTTTTCTTTTTCTCGTGTCCATAATTTTGTGTTTGATTGCCTGAATACTTAGACAAAACTCTGTACGCTACAGATTGAATATTAATTAACTCAGGACTAGGCTGATTTATTTACTTTTTGACTGTTCGAAACTAAGCATCTTTAATCAGAGAATTTAATGGCGTCTACACTTAAACTTTGAACTGAAAATGACATTTCTTTTTCTTTTGTATTAGAAACCAACTATGTCTAATCATTCATTACCAGTTCTTTTATGGATACATGGAGGACAATTCAAATTCGAAAGTGGTATATTAGATCAATATGATCCCAGATATCTAATGGATTATGATATAGTCGTTGTGACAATTAACTACCGCTTAGGAGTCTTAGGTATAGTATTTGTATACGTAAATTACAGAATATTTCTTGTAATCGTTGGTGAGACGAATAATTTATTATTATATTATTAATTATATTTTAACATAATTAAATACAAACATTATATATTTACAACAAAAGCTGGATGAAAATGAAAACTCTATCCTAGATGATGTCAGATTCCTTTATCAAAGTAAAAAATACTTCTTGGCGTAATAATAAAATAACTGATGAAAAAATTAATGGCACTATTATAAAAACGTGAGATGCTTTGTATGACATTTTTAACCTAACTTTGAGTTTTGTTACCAATAGATCTTTCCATTACAGCCTTCTTGTCCCATTTTCGCAATAAGTTCGAAATGGAGGGTTCCCAACTTATTGGTTTCCCCCCCAAATTTAGGGGAAAAAATGAGGGATGGGATATTTTAGGGGCATTATATTATATTATTTTTATAACTTCAAATATCGATATATTACATTGTAAAGAATAAGTTGTGTAACAGAATATCCACACTGCAACAGAAATGTTCAAATTATTCAATATCAATATATATGATTTTAAAAAAATCAGAATCTGAAGAAAAATATTTGTTAGGTTTCGACGATTTGTATATAAAGAATTTTAATAAATGCTGTTGCTGAATGAAATAATTTATTGATTATTAGGAATTTTTTATCTGTTTGATAATATTTGATATCTTTTTTCAAAAATATTTAATCATTTATTTTATAATTATTAAGTTTTTTTCGGGGGAATCCTTAATAATTGTGGGGATTCTAGTTTTTGATTGGTACTTTAGGGAATTTTTGAAAGTAGGTAACACTATCGAAATGGTTATCTACGTTTTCTGTGTGAGTCTGTTATGTAGTTAAATTCATTACGAGGATAGCTTAGCTGGTAAAGCTTCTAGTGCTTAACCAACAGATCTGGGTTCGAAATTTATTCCGGGTTGCTTTAATTTTTTATACGTTACAAAAACTATTCTGTAGCTCTTTTTTCCCTTTTTCTTCATTTTCCCATTTCCCTACCTCGATAAAAATGGTAATATCAAATTTAGGGGTCGATTTCAAAAAAGAGACATTAATTTTTTCAGGAGTAATTTGGTTTTTATGCCAAGATTTACTTTTCTATTTATTATTGCTAAAAGCATAACTTTTAGTTTTTTACAACTATGATTTATTTTTTACTTTCTACTATAACTTTAATAGGGTTAATTTAATCAAGATAATCACATATTTTTTTCGAATTAACCACTAAATTGTATCTATAAAATTATAAGGTATATAAAATTATTTTTTTTAGGATTTTTGTCAACATCTGACGGTACAATACCGGCTAATTTAGGTATAAAAGATCAATTGAAAGCCATCAAATGGGTCAGTCAAAATATTCATCTATTTGGTGGAGATAACAACAAAATTACCGCAATGGGAACTAGTGCAGGTGCAATGGCAATCGGGTATATAAATTTAAGTGAACAAGCAAAAGGTAAATAGAAAGAATCTCAAAAAAATAATTATCAAGTAATAAAATTCATAATATATTTTATCGCATATTATACTATTATTAAAGTAGCTTAAGTTTTACTTAAGTCAAAGCAGAATAAATTTCATCTATAAAGTAAAGGCGGGATGAAAGCAAAGTATACGAGGTCTGGCTATTAAATAACGAGACTTGTTACGAAAGAGGAGTAATATTATAAAACTTATTCTACATTCAAATGCTCCCCTTTAATATACTCCCTCCTCTCACCACACACCTTTCCATACGTTTTTTCCATTGATCGAAGCAGTGGAAATCGGTTCCCTTTCAAAGCAGATCTTTTTCTGACCTTTCTAACCTTTCAAGGAAATTTGATCAGACCCGTTGACGCAAGAGTTTTTGGCACCAACTTCGCACAGACTTTTGTCATGTGTAATTCCTCGTGTAAAATTTTTCTAACCATTTCTTTATCGGCGTTTACAGCCTCAGCCCTCATCTGGATGCTCATTCAACAATCCTCACGCATTTTGGTCACTGTTTTCGGAGTTGAAACAGTCACAGGGCGACCTGGACGCTGATCACCTTCTGTGCATTCGCGACATTCACTAAAGCGCTTACACATAGGCCTCTTGCAACAATTTATAGCACTCAGTCGGAGTTTTTTTCAATTTAACGAGAAATTTGAGATTATCTTGCTCTTGTTTTTCGTCACACATGGTTTTCGGCACGAGGAAAAAACACTACTGCACAAATAATATAATAGTGACGGAAACGTGTTTAGGGACGTGCACATACTAGATATTTAGATACCCAACGTACTACTAGCTTTTTATACCAACCGTCTAGGGCGTCATTTAATAGCCAGACCTCGTATGATGTAAAGTGTGTTAAAAAGCAGAAGAGAGATTATTCAAAAATTCGTATTCAATTATATCTAAGTAAGTGTAATTTGAGTTACAATTTATAAAACTATTGCTTATCTTGAACTTCTTAGGATTGTTGAAAGGTGTGATTTTAACAAGTGGGTCTTCAATTAGTCCATGTTCTTATCAGGATAAACCAGATCATTTCGCTTTTAAATTGGGCAAGGCGTTAGATGTGAATTTTAATTCAAATAATACCAAAGATTTACTTGAATTGCTGCATAAGTATTCAGCTGAAGAAATTATATCAGAAACTGTAAGTAACTGCACAGATATATCTACAATATGTATCGAATAAGGGTCGATTTTTATTCTTAAATTGACAATTCACAGTATGTAAATATAATCCTCTGAATTATAAACACCACCTCGAAAAGTTTATATCAGAAAGGGGGTCATATTACAACTTGTTGGAAAGGAATTTTAGGCCTTTGATCAGCAATATTAATTCTATGAATTAATAATGGACAGAATGGACACAGATTAGCAATTCATAAACAAAATAGTTTTATCTGATGAAAGCTCACACACAATATCTTTAAAAAAGTGATAGTTTGAGCAGGTATCATTAACAATAAAATTATACACCTTCATTTTGTTGAGGACACAGTTAATGATGGGGTAGATAGATCTATTTACTACCGACAAGACGGAGCTCCACCGCATTTTGCACGTGCAGTAACAAATTATTTATACGAGGTTTTTCTCTTTAACTCTTCTTATGGGGTTATTCAAAATCTAAAGTATATTTTGATAGATCAGATAATATTGTTGATTTAAAAGTTAGGATAACGGTAAAAATTACAAAATAACCCCTAAGGACATCTAAGATGTTGTGAATGGTTGTCATTTTGAACATTTAATTTTATTGTAAAGTACATTAAAAAATACATTCTGAATATTATGTGACATTATTATCTTCATTCTATGTAAAGTTTTTTAACTATCAAAATTTTACAGATTCAAAATAAATTTTCTCACTTATGATTGCACCGAATTTACAAAACTTTATATTGCTGAAAAGAGGACTAAAATCCCTTTCCAGCAAGATGCCACACGACACCCTTTCTTATTTAAGAGGGATAATATTTTCATACTATAAATTGTCAATTCAAGAATAATAATCTAACATGATAGGAAAATTTAGCAAATGTTAGAGAAACGTATTTCGTAGGTTTTCGATGACATCTACAATAATACAGTTTGTCCAAATATCATTTGGATACCTACAGTAGAGAACGAAAAAGACGAAAACGCTCTAGTGACAAAACCAATGCTGGAATCAATTTCTAATGGGAATTTTGACAGAATTCCAATGATGTTTGGAGTTGATTCTGCAGAAGGACTTTCTTTCGTAAACGGTAAGGAATATTGGAAACATAGATCAAAATATACTATTCCATACAATATTCTAAATTTAGAATATGTATCATAAAACTTCTTGATAATAAATATATCTTTATACAAAAGAAAAGTATTGAGACGACTTTTGAAATAATGAAAATATATGATTTGTTGTACCAACTTAATAAGAGTATTCAGAAAATGGAAAGAAAGTCGTAACATGATGAAGAGAAGCGATAAAAGTTGATCTATAACACAAATAAGTTCAAAACTGGATATAATTAACAATAAACCAGAAGAAATAGAAGCAAATAAAAAAATTACAGGGCTAAACACCTCGTAAACAGTATAAATATGTGTAGTACATTAAAATCAAGTTTTGTTCCAGAAAATAATTTATTTTTGAATTTTTTTAGATATAAAATCTCTCGAAAACAAAGCTAAAAAGATCGATAATAATATAAGTTTGTTATTAAACCCAAGATTGTATATACCTCCTGAAGAACTAACTTTAGCTGGTGAAGAATACAGAACTGTATATACACAATCGAAGTTCCAGGATGATATCGCTGCTTTGGTAAAGGTATGTATAAGGGCAAGTCCAAGAATTTCCAAATTTCTCGCCTTTCAACTGAAAGGGCAAATCATTCCTATTGATAGGCAGCTGTGATTTGACCAAGCTGCATCATCAAGTTTCCGTTTGTTAACCATGGATAGTAGACTACTTAGTGATTTGGGAAGAAAAGGGCAAATTTCCTTCACTATGAACAGTTTTTGCGCTATTCCGTAACCGTAGACAACACGAGGATCTACCAGAACATACTAGACATCAGGTAACAATAAAAGTAGCGGGTTTCCTCGAAGTGAATCGGCGCCAAAGAAGTGCTAAGTGAGTCCCATTACCAATAAATTAATAGCGACATGGTACAACCCGTATTATGTGATTTAATCTTTTACGTCAGAATAATGCAAGGGTGCAAGTTTGTGCCATTTTCTTGACAATAATTCACGAAGCTTTTGCAAGCTAAATTTAATCTAATCACCTTCATAAGCTATCAATACGTGTAGGTAATTTATGAAATTGGATTGTACTGACAAAACAACACAAAAACGACGAATTCGTGATATTTTTCACTTACTGGAATTCCACAATAAATATTCTTGATTCAAGCACTATGCCTGGAATAGCCTAGCAGCTGGGCTTCTACTGAAAATTTATATAGAGGTTGTTATGCCGAAATAGCCACACCTCTGATTTCTATTGGTACCATTCCTCAGGTTCTCTTCGGAAATTCAGGCTTGAAAAATTAAAAAAAGACAAATTGTCAACTCTGTCTCCCTTGAACATAGTCACTCATATTTTATTGTTTTAGTATATGGGAGACGAATGTTTTGTACTACCCACCCTTCATCATGCTGTACTGGCATCAGCTTATACACCTGCTTACTTTTATCAGTTTTCTTATGAAGGGTTCATAGGAGAACAGCATGTGCATATTTCAGGTATTTTAATTATCATATTCGATACTACCTAATAGCTTTTATTAAAATATTATTATTTTATTGAAATATTATTAATAACTTACGAGGTGTGAAAAAAATATACGCGAAATGGTAGAAATTACTTATGCTGCATCTATTTTTGCTAGTATGTACTATTCTCTATATATTGAAGCACTCAGTGATAGGTTTGAATGCATTCTGGATTGTCAGTCTGCTACTATAGCAATTTTAATAAGCAAGGCGACTGTGGTGATAATGCTCTAACTTTGACTGTTTTCAAGTGGTATAAGCAAATTAGAAATGAGTCAATTAAGAATAAGATACGTCCTCAAAAACAAATGAAAATGAGTGAAATGTGAAAAAACTGTTCGATAAAAAAATATAAAATCATGTGCTGAATGAGAAACTTAACATCATTCCTGATATTGAGAAGGCCACGCCCATAAACGATGGTGACATTTTAAGTTTTTATAATCGAACAAAAGATGCCACCACTGTATTTGTTGACATTAACGTTTGTTATTGCGAAGCCAATGGCAATTTAGAAATTGACTGAGGAAGTTGTTGATACTGACTTTTAAAAGAAGTAAATTTCTGTAAAAATGGAAACCACCCGTGAAGGCTTTAGTTGGATGATTTATTATGATTCTAAAAAGGCCTTAGCCAACAACAATGGATAGCATCACTTCGTGCAATTTTTTGTCATGAAGAACCATCAGAGAAGACTGTTTACAATTGATTCGGAGAATTTCGTTATGGTGGTGGGTCCTTCAATGATGAATGTCGGTAAAAATCGGTTATCATTCCGAGAAACATCGATGGTGTACGCAACATGTATCAAGAAGATCGGCATGTGACTAACAGAGAGAAGCATGGGAATTTTTTTTTTAAATTAGTCGCAGCGTATGTAAAAATTGTATAATCAAAGCAATAAAGCACTAGTTTTTGGGTTTCACTATTGGTAAAAAGGCACACCTCGTATTCAACATTAGGATAAAAACATTTTATAGCCAAATGTGAATTTTATGTTAACATTCACTTTTCAATATTGTATTTTTACGCACCACGTATAAAAAAAGAATATGTGGATAGATAACATTGTTTTATAGGAATTTCTGGTACCGGACATGGAGATGAATTGAAATATATTTTTCCTTCAAAACAAGAAAAATTGGCTTATAAAAATTTCCCGAAAGAAGATCAGTTAGTGAGACAACGCGTGCTCTTATTATTTACAAATTTTGTGAAATACCAGTAAGTCAGTCTAATTAGTAGTGTGTATCTTGATGATTTGGTATGCGTAGATGATTGGGCTTCACAAAAATGTCTTGTCGTGAATCACTATGAAGGCATATTCTCTAAATATTACCTGTTTTCTATAACTTCGTTACTTTTTGTATTTCTACACGACGTATAAAATATCCATCACAGTGTTGTAATTTATCAAAATAAACAATGAAGTATCTATTGTTCCATGCTTATAAAATCATAAATACGCCCCTGTGCTTTAAAAAACGATGCAGAAAAATCCAGATACAAAAGAAGAGTGCGAAGAAGAATTCATTGTCAATTCGGAAAGGTACCAGCTAAGTCTATCGCATGTTTTTCGACTTCAGCATCTATATTTTACTGTTACGTCTTTCCTTCTGAGACCGTTTTGTGATATTCCACATTTTCTACATCAAACTGTACATTTTCTATACGACTCAACCAGCAATAACTATTTTTCCTAGAATCTCCGTAGTAGCCGTTTGCAGTCTCATCATTACACAATATTGAGTGGGTCCCTTTACATTTTAGAACAATGTAGAAGCATTCAAATACGTAGAAAAAATACAAAGTTTTCTAAGAAGCCTTTATAGTCGACTTAAGAAAGTACCAGCTACGTCTATCATCACTTTTTTAAAAGGAGCACCTATATTGTACTGCAGCATCTTTCAACTGTTCACTTCTGGAGGTTTTTCTACACATGTCTCACATGTTTCAGATCAAAATCCTACATATTCTATGCAATTTACGCAGCAATAACTTTTAAGAATTTTTCCTAGAATCTCCATAGTAACCTCTTGAAGTCTCATCATTAAATAATATTGATTGCGTCCCTTTACATTTTAGAACAAGTTAGTAAAATCTAAAAATACGTATGAGGAAAGCAAAATATTTGAAAGGAAATTTATAGTCGACTTGGGAAGGTACCAGCTAAGATGATTAAAGGAGCATCTACATTCTTTTCTTCTGATGCTTTTGTTGCACAATTGCAATTCAACCAGCACTAAATCTAACGAATTTTTATTAGAAACTTATAAAACTTCAAAATAACTCCGTGAAACCTCATCATTGAAACGATAAAAGCGCCCCTTTGCGTTTTAGAAAACTCTAAATACTTAAGAAGAATGCGAAGTTTTAGAAGAAGAATATATAGTCGATTGTAGAAGGTACCAATTATTTCTATCCTACCTAGAAAAAGAAGCACTAGATTGGTATGACAAATGTTTCACACTTTCATCATTATGACTCTACATATTTTCTGCAATTTACTCAGCAATAACTCTTACGAATTATTTTTCTTAGAATGTTATAAACTCCAAAATGATTTCCAGAACTCCCATTATGTATTTGTCCATTTTGACCTTGAAACATTAGATATTTTAGATTTTTCATGGGGAATCTCCCATATTCGTTTTAGTTATTTATTCTAAAGAATCAAAGAGTCTCACATAAACCTTTCCGAGCTGGTTATATCTTTCCAATGCGGTCTGAGGCGGAACTTCGATTTTAGATTTCATTGTCGGTACAATATTGGCGTTTCTAATTTTGTTTTGTTCTTGATTTCTTCAACAGTTCAATCATTTGCTCCAATAGATTCATGTAATATTTAAAAGAGTCTTGTGCAGCTGGGGCATTCTGATTTGCATAATCTTGAAAAGAGCTTTTACTTGATTGCATAATTTGAGATACCCTGTATACATTATCAATAAATTCAAGAAATCGGGGTTGAAAATACCAATCAAATACCATATCAAATTACAGACTCTAGTGAAGTGAATTCATGTGAATAATACATGAAAATTAATATGCAATATGAGATGGTGAAACAAAGTTTCGGAGTACGAGTTCGGAAACTTTCTATATTTAGTATTATATATTTTCTAGGAATCCAACTCCTTATGTTGATAACTTGCTACAAGGTGTAGTTTGGCCGCAAATAAAGGAAAACAGTTTACAGTACTTAAATGTGAATAGTACTATCGAAATTCGACAAAATTTAGATAGATATTTACAACTGAGGAGCATCTATGAAAAATACAGTCGAAAACCGTATTTCATTATTTAATATAGAAACTAATAAACCGAAATAAAACATTTTTTGCATAAATTATCTAATAATTCTTCTATCTACATTAAGTAGTGTACTCAATTTATTTTTATCTAACCAATATATTATAAGCATTTGAATATACCTTCAAATTATGACTAGACTTTTTGTTATTAAAGACTTCCAGACAAAGACCTGTTTAAAAATTTGATCAACAGATATCTATGTCACAACGATACAAAAATTCTATTCGAATTTAATAGCAGTGCATTGCAGTTTCCAAATTCAGATAGCATTGTCTATCTGTATATTTTATTTCAAACAAACATTTGTAATAGTTTTTTCCATTTACTATTAGTCGTTGCCTTATTCAAATTTTGTGTGAATAAAACAGAATCAGGTAAAAAATTGTAATAAACTGAATAATATGCCTTGGCGCACTGTCAAGGTTAGTTGTCACTTTTATCCCCCTATTTTCTACGCCACTGGAGCAAATTCTTTTTTAATTTTGTTTCAAATTATTTTATGAAACTAAAATGAACGGTGTTGTAGAAATTTGCCTCTAAACAAAAATCTGCAAGCACGTAAGTAATTTACAAATTAATTAATTATTCATTTAATTTCGAATAATGATTAAGCGTAAGGAGTTCAAAACAAATAAAGGAATTTTCAACTTGGTCGGGGTGGATCCAATTATTAGCCTCCAAGATCACCTGACTTAAATCCAATCGATTTTTTATACGGGGCTGTATGAAATCCTTAGAATACGAAGCAATTATCGAATCTGAACAAGATCTAATAACTAGAATTCAAGTTGCGGCAGAAATCATTCAATCCCAACCAGATTTATTCTCAAAGGCACGTTGTTTAATGACAAAACGTTGTACTAAGTGCACTGAAGTAAGCGGCCAACAGTTTGAATAACTACTGTAACTTTGTCAATTTTGTTATTGTTGCAATACATTGTTGTCAAGTTTAATTTGTGCTATTATTTTTATTTTCACTGCCAATTTTGTTATTATTGTTTGAAACTGAGATTATGAATAATTTTTATTTTTCTTGAACTACTTATGCTTTATCATTATTCGAAATTGAATGAATAATTAATTAATTTGTAAATTACTTACGGGCTTGCAGACTTTTGTTTAGAGGCAAATTTCTACAACACCGGTCATTTTAGTTTAATAAAAGGTTATATAGTTTATAAAGTTTGTTTATGTCAAAACATTACTTTTTTAAGGATCATATTGGTCACCAAATTTGAAAAAAAATTGAAAGGCGTTCTTGATTTATGGCAAATTTTGAACACCCTATATCTCAGCAACTGGGCACCGTATTGCTTCGTATTTCTATATCAAAATATATCATTTATTAAGATCTCTCTGTGTAAGAGCGTTGTCGGTCGAATATAGAAACACCCTGAATCATGTAGGCCAATTTGAAAAGGATCCCATACAAAATTGAGCATTTAAAAAATGTATAACCAACAAGTTGCTTTTTTGAGAGTGATTCAAGATTTCCCAGTCAGTTCCATGGACTAATATATAAATCTTCCTCATAATTTACCTAATTTATTAGGTAAAACGGCATAAAAACCATTTCAGTATTTTTTGAATTGGTCACATACAGGAAGATTTGTTTAGTAATCACTAACTATTGGTAAAAAGCCAAATTCTCAGGAAAGGAATTAAATAAAAAAAACATAAATGAGTAGAATCTATTTAATTTTAAATATTAATTGATTACATAGTATAGTTTGTGTGCTTGTCAGAATAAAGTATGATATTTACAATGTAATAGTGAAACATAAATTGTACTTAAAAAAAAAACAATTTTTTAAAGCTCATAATAAGAGATAATCAAATATATTTTTTCGATATCTTCCAATACTTTATAAATCTGATTGTCTGGAAACATCCATTGAATCCAAACAGCCGCGTATAAAAAAATAAACATAGAAAAAAACACATAAGAACAATAAAAATAAACAATTTTTTCCTCATAAGTAATTCATATTTATCTAAAATTCATTCTATACAAAATTCTTACAGCCCAAACTGTTCCAAAAAGTAAACCTAAAATCATTCAAGAAACGGCGGAGGTTACACAACGAAGTTAATACTGTTTCAAAATTCAAATTTTTCTCTAAACATTTTACTATTTAATAATCATACAACACTGCAGTGGTTTGTAAAACCATGGAATTAGGATGACAAGATGATTTGAGAAGATTCATTGAACTGATGTGGATGGAAGAAACATGAAAGAAAAGAAATTAGAATTAGACCATACTAAGAAAACACAAAAAGTATACTGGATGACAGAGGAAACGTGAAGGACGACTAATTATTACGAAGAACACAAGATTCATTACGAATAACATTGTAGATAACAAAGAATTTAACATTCCTCTCTGCTGGATCATGTACAATGAGGAATTTCAAACAAACCGTTTTTCTTGTAACCTCCCCATTAAAGAAAATACATTTTCAACCGTATGAAACAGTCCGAGCTTCAATAACACGCTCAACATATTCACAAATGTACATCCTTCACCATGGTATTTAATACTAGGGATGTTCCATGAAGAAAAAAAAACGAATTACCTATATCGATATACATAACAATAAAGTAACAGTTACTAAGTTTATATACATCGACAAAAAGTGTAAATCTGATTGGTCAATGATATAAAAAATAATTGTATGCTATAGATGATTGATGTCGATGAAAAACGGTTCTGAACATAACAATAAGATAGTCATTGATAACAATAATATTAAAATATCTGTTTTCAATTCAATCATTGTTATACTTTAAGCTGGGAAAGAAATGAATACAAGAGAAAAAGAAACTCTCATTCTATTTTTGGAAAAGTAAAAGAGAAGAAAAATAGAAAGTTGCAACCAAATTGCTGCTGCTTATCAAAATGTGAATATTTTTGACTCCTTAAACAACGAGTTCGGTTAAGAGAAGATACAGAAGTAGTTGAGTGCATGATCCGTCAAGTCATTTAACAGATCAAGAAAAATAATAAAACACTCTTAGAAAAAATAAAGAAAAGCAACTGAATTTATATGAAAATGTTTTAAAGATTGAAATAAGATATATTAACAGAAAAAAATAAGGCTGGAAGAGATGAAGACGAAGACCACCAAAAAAGAAATAGAACAAAAAAGGACCTGGGCGCAAAGAAATAATACTAGTATGGAGGAATACGGCAAAAGGAAAGATACAAATTTTAACTCTAAAATATTCCAAATTGTGAGATGAATTTGGATAAGAATATTAAGTAAAAAACTGCAATGGGACAAGAAATCCATTTATTATGTGGATCTTCAGAAGGCATATGACAATGTATCTTTTAGCAAACTGTGGACAACGTTAGAACAAACAAACAACACCATCAGGTTAATGAAATTAGTCCAACTAACATAGGAAGATAGTAAAACAAAAATTAGAACAAACCGGAACTGATATTTTTAGTCTTTTTGTTGTGTTCAGATTCCGTAAAAAATAAAAACTTATCGATTAACGGTACATAATGAAAGAAGAGCATGGGTCGTTATTAATAGCCCCATCTCATTAGACAAAAATATCAATATTTACTATATTTTCGACACAAAATAATAAGATTTGAATAGTCCAGGAAATGAAGCATTTTGGCTCGCAATTTTTCGTCCTGCCTGTATTTAGTTGAAATTTTCACAGAAGGTACGACATTTTCTATATCAATAACAATAAAGATCAGGAGTATTCCTCGATCACTTCTTCAAAAAGTTTTTGAAAATGTACGCAAACGCTTTGAGGAGTGCTGTCAACGTGATGGCCGTCATTTAAACAATATCATGTTTAAAAAGTAAAATTTATTTTCTAATCTCTTAATTCATACTATAATAGTATGTGTAAAGATATATAAAAATAAGTATAATGTATTTTTTATCAACCAAAGTAGTTGGGTCGTTATGAGTCTCCCTGTATTATGAAATTGTACCCTACAGCATAAAACAATTCTTATTTAACTAAGCCAAGCCAAATATTACCCATGTTAAGGTTCAACATGTTATTTTATAATTATTACAATTAAGGATAGTTTTCACCTTTAAAAAACAAAAAGTGTACAACGGCACAGTATAGAAAATGAATTAGAGGGTTGAATGAGCCTAATCCCAAATTTTTATACAAATCGACGCAGGACGAAAAACTTGGAGGTTTTCCCTTTTTTGAGCCTTATTTCCTGGACTATAATTGTTTATTGTAATAACAGAGCCCTAAATATAAGAACTAAAGTATTTGTCTCAATTAATATGTACTTTTGACATATCTAACTACAAATTTTTATTCAAGGAGTACATGCATTTACAGAGCATGAAATAACAATGTTTTTTTTTTTAAATAAGGCAGACAGAAATATTTTACCAGCTCGAGACCTAGTAAGCGTAGTAGCAACATTATATAACTGTATACACAGTATTGGAAATATTTTTATGAAACATAGGAATATCGATTGCTAACTAGATTAATTCCAATTAACCACTGAATTCCCACTTCACTTACCAGAGTGAAGTGAGAATTTGTAAGTGAGGATTTTCCTGTTGCTATTAGTAAATATTTGAAGGATGGAAAAGTGCACCCAGGCGATGCTGGGCCAGGCCCTGTCTAGAGAGAACAAGGGGAAACATGAATTTGGCTATAGAATTAGACGAGAAAACATAAAAAAATTGGTTGAGAATGGATGAAGAAACATTTGAAAAACTAATAAATCTCCCTAGAATTGTAACGAACACGCGATAAAAATAGCAGCAAACCATTGTTGCAAGTTGCATGAATTTCATCTGCGGATGCTTTTGATTAAGCAATATTGCATATTGCATTGCATTGCACGTTGTATTGCATCATGACAAGCGGCCATAATGTAGGTCTCATGCCTTTGCATTATGGCTGCCACCAACTAAAATTCCATAAGCGAAATTTATCAAATTGCTAACCTCAAATTTCATTCAATATTTTGTGCCTAATTTAATAATGAAAATAAATCTAAGTTTTACGAAAGTCAGCTGATTTGTTGAGCCAAAAATAACCAGATTTCTCCTTAGAATTGCTGAACTGTATAATTCATTCAAGATCTCGCCTTTAAAGACAACTTGTAAGAAGTTGCGTGCAATTTTTTCCAAAGTCAAAATATTTAATAGAGTGGAATGGAGGTGAAAAGTAAAATGAACAAGATAAAAGTGGTCAATGAATAACTGTTAATAATGATATCTGCTAATGATAGAAGTAACTAGACTTCTCCCTAGAATTGTAGCTCTTGCACTCAATAAAAATGGCAACAAATCCGAAAACGTTGCAAGTGCGAGATCTTGTATGGAACAATTAGCTTAACCTTCATCTGCGCGTGCTTTTGTGTATGTAAAAAGACCTTAAATATAGGTATATTTGCATCTATATATTTTAGTCAATATTTATTGTTTTAAACATAATTAAATTTAAATAAATCATATTTATAGAATTATATGCAAATTTTTTAACCAGGTGTGGATAAACGATTTAGAAACCTTAGTATCATATTAGAATTCACCTTACGAGGAGAAAATTATTGGGATATAACAACAGTATTTCGATTTTGTGTATAGTATACACATTTAGTTGACGCAAACTTACTAAAGGCAAATAATTTTGAAAAAAATCTAATTTGTAATCTGAATATCATCATCAGAATGTTGTTTTTATCATGAAACGAGAATTTTTAATTACCTCACCTACAATTTATCTAAATAGATACTGCATTCTAATGAGATTAAAAATTTAGATTTTTCAACTCATGTTTGGTAATATTTTTGTCTACCTCATACCGAATATACAACGGATAATGCTAGTATTACAATATTATTTTCTTAGTATTGTATACCTATAGAATGAAATCGTATTGCTTCAATACAACCTCACATACTAAAATGATTATCATTTTATTTACAATTCTTATTTCTATATCCTCTCACTATTACACATTTTTTTACGAAACCTGATTTTATAACTTTTTTCTTGCCTAGCATAGAATAATGTAGATTCTTGTTGGTATTGCTACTTTTTTTTGTTAACTCTTCCTAAGTTTGCAACTGCCCCCTAGAGATGAATTTACTTAACTGCTGAAAAATTCTGTGATTGGTTCTTGTTGGCCGACACCCAGTCTGTGAATACATCTCTGAAAATAAAAAAAATTATTCATCTTTAGAAAATGTGGCAAAAAGGGTACTTGCATGGTTTGACAAAAAAATAGTTTTGGATAGTTTATATACAACTTTTATTATAATTTTTTTTTAATTCTTTGATCAATATTTATAGAGAAAAACATTATTGAAAATTCTAAAATTTTGTAGGCCGCCATATCCTATCATTGCTTATGCTGAGAGCACCTCACAAAATGCGTTGCAAATCGCAATTTCAAGTCCTGATTTGCATCAATTACACATCCACTATCCTAATCTGTTTCTTCCCGTCCCTTGGGAGCCTTTTACTGCTTGAAGATTTTGCCAAATGGAATATTTGTACTTATAAGTGTCTTCTCCAATCAACCTAATAGCTGCATTACACCCTTTGCGGGGAAGGTTATGATTTTTCTTCAACAGTGAACTGAGCTTGTGCTTTTAGATGTGCTGAGGTTAATAAAAGTTCTCAAATTGTATCCTATCATTGCTTAAGTTGATAGCACCGCACAATATGTTGGTATAGCAAAGTTATATAATAAACTTTTTGTTTTAGTCAATTTCAAGTTTTGATTTGCATCAGTTACACATCCACTATACTGATCTGTTTTTTCCCATCTCTTGGGAACCTCTTACTGCTTGAATATTTTTCCATATTGGATATTAGTCCTTTTTGTACTTATGAGAAGGTTTTTCCAATCAACTCAATAGCTGCAGTACACCCTTTGTGAAGAAAATGATGATTCTTGTTCAACAACAAACTGAGCTTGTGCTTTTAGATGTGCAGAGGTTAATAAAAATTCTCTAATTGTATCATACCATTGCTTAAGTTGATAGCACTATACAATATGTTGGTAAAGCAAAGTAGACATAATAAAATTTTTGTTTTAGCGTTGCAAATCACAATTTCAAGTCTTGATTCAGATCAGATACACATCCACTATCCTATTCTGTTTCTTCCCGTCTCTTGGTAACCTTTTACTACTTGATTTTGCCCAATGGAATATTTGAAGAGCCTTCTCCAAGCAATACAATAGCTGCTGAACAATCTTTGCGGTAAAGATTATGATTTCGGTTTCACTTTAGAATTCATTTTAAGTTTTTAAGTTGAAGAAACATCTGAAGTTGAAGCCAAATATGGAATAAAAAAATGTTTAACAATAGATTTAAGATTTTGTTCAATGCAATATTTTAGCACAATTTATTTAAAAGAAAGATCTTAAACGGAAACTCAAAAGTAAAAAATAAATTCAAACATTGAGTCTCAGTTAAGCTAATAGGTAATAGAGTCAAAATTTGATGAAAATAGAGTTGAGGAAAAAATTAGAAATCATAATAGGATTGTAAGTGGCAAGTAACAGTGGAAAATACATAAATGAAGGATTTATACAATTTCTGTGATGTTATATTCATGAGTATATAATCATTTGTTCAAATTCAAATTATAGGAGTCTTTAATCTTAATTAAAATCTAGTAATTTGAACGCCAACACTATTTTTATATTTTAATCAACTTTTAACTTTGTCAATCACCATATTAACCAGGAATGAATTTTTAATTTCATTTTTTTTTTAGTAAATGAACATTGATCAAATCTCCATAATGTCAGAAAACGACGATCTTATAAGCTATCAAGTTATAACCTATTTGATCGTTTCCAAAGTTTTGATAAATTTAAAACTAATAAAAAAATATGAAAAATATATATACTAGTTTGACACTTATTAAATCAAATGTACAATATGTATCAATAAATGATTGTTTTGAGGATTTACTACTTGATCCATGTATTTTCATTAGAATTAAAAAAGTGTGTTGAATTAGTGAAGAAAGTAAAGTGTTGTAGTTGAATAACAAAATTGACTACTATGGGAAAATCCAGACGGGATATTTGGTCTATCACAAAGGACTTTTCACAACATCCAATAATTAAACATTTCTCAAACATTAGAAAAGATGGAATTAAGAGATTTGGTATTAGAATTTTTTCTACTTCAAATTATTGTGGAAGATTATTCTGACAAAGTCATGCATATACCAAAGAAACATTTTCTATATTTGGTCACTGATGGAATGGTGCAACTTTCTTTTTATCCTTGTATTTCCATACTAAATCTACTTTTCCTACGTTTCCAGATTATATCCAATAGTGGTTAGTTCAAAAAAAATTTGATAGATATACGTTTTTTCCTTTTATCACAAAATATGATATATCTAAATGTATTTTAAAAATATATGAAGACGGAGTATCCAGGATTATTTTTCATGTTTCAAGTCAGCCCCAAATTTGTATTCTGGTCAAAATATAGTTGTGAGAAATTTTCCTTTGGTAGCCAATCGTAATCATTTTCTTTTCTTGTCTTTATGAGGTTTCATATTTTTAATACAATCATTCAATATTTTGATTGAAATGAAAATTATCAACTTACCGGCAATGGCTAACCACACATTCATTACTGCAGTACTCATCTTCCCATTCGGGATTTGTGATGGCTGGATTAGGACATCCGTGACGTATACAAGCGTTCTGTGGTCTCATTCCTTGACCTTGTCCGACATTAGGTTGGGCTACCGATGTAGGGATAGTGGGTGCCGGGGCTGAGACGGGTGGGGAACTGGACACCATAGGTGGGGGACTCATATGTTGTTGCATATGAGGAGATGGCTGTTGCATATGGCTGTGAGGTGACACTGAAACGTGTGGTTGTTGTTGCTGTGGGGACATTGGTACATGTTGCTGTTGAGGAACCTGGGTAGAAAATCGAATAAACTACATTAAATTAAAACAATTAGAATCTTCGAAAGTCGAATCAAAATATATATTTTGCAGAATTGAATTTCCAGGGTATAAACATGGTAAAGCGATTCATTTCATATAAATAAGATTGGAGATGTAAAGCTAGTTGAAATCTGATAGGTTCACAGTTCATAGAAGAAAGGCGGTTTCCTTGATG
Source organism: Diorhabda carinulata (assembly GCF_026250575.1). Taxonomy (NCBI): domain Eukaryota; kingdom Metazoa; phylum Arthropoda; class Insecta; order Coleoptera; family Chrysomelidae; genus Diorhabda; species Diorhabda carinulata. Next base: position 20,669,764 of record NC_079472.1, read on the forward strand.
GTTTAATTGATATAACGGTTTCATTATTTAGTAGCTAATTTTTAATAGACGACGTTTTGGACTTTGCTACTATTTTAATCATTTCTTTGTTAAAATATAAAATACAGAATGGGATTTTCTTTTAAGGATGTCTCTCGTTTCACTACATTTACACCCTAACAGAAACTCTGACACAAATAAGCAGAATCACGGTATCACATAAAATATATTTAAGTTTTTAATTCTTGTTACAAATATATGGATCTAAGTAAAACTGTATTGTACTCTTAATCGTATAGAAATATATATAAAAAATTAGTTCTTGTGGTATATGCTCTAATAGACATTGAATTATATTTTAAAAGAAGAAAGTTGAATTAATTGATAATTTTAACTTTGATATGAATTCATTGAACATTTCAACTACAGTCAAGACTGTATATCTTAATTGATAAATTTAAACTGATCAGAAGTCAGAACTAACCAGCACTTGGTCCTTGAATGAAAAACAAAAGATTCTGTTGATATATTCAAGATTCAATCTCATATTGGGATAAAGTAAATTTAAAATCAAGTGTATACTTCAATGAGTAGTTCACATTATCAATAATAAGTCAATAAAAACAGTTTTGATTTTCTGCAATCAAATTTGAAATGTATTTTAAAGATGTTGGACGAAGTATTGAATAAGATCTTACATTTTTGTCTGTGCACTTGAACAAATCTTGAATAATTGTTATTTTATTGTTTTCAATTAAGTAAACATTGATAATTGCAGTACTCGGTATGTGAAATAATTTTCAAATTGAAAATGTGATAACTTGTAATTTCTGCACTGAAAAAAATCACTAATTTGTAACTTACCTGTTGCATATAACTATTGTGTTGCTGTGGTTGCTGCATGTGTTGCATGTTCATGTGATTTGGCACTGGCCCCATGTTAGTCTGCATCATTCCCTGGTGTCCTTGTTGTGGTGACTGAGGCATGCCTCCCATCATCGGTGGTTTCTTCCCGATGGGGGACTGGGCGGGAGGAGTAGCCGAAGGTGGGGCTGACATCGGAGGTGATGGAATGGTACCTTGTGGTTGGTAGGAAGAATACTGAGGGGGTCCGCCGCCTTGGTAATTGGGATAGTTTCCGTACATGCCTTCGTTTTCGCCCGCTCCTTTAGAGACTAAACTCGCCCTGTACGCCGCCAATGCTTTTAGGTATTCTTTTTTGGCCGCTTCAGTTTTCTTTTTGTAAACCTGAAGCAAAATTTTTCCCAAATATTCAAATATTTTGAAATAATTTCTTAGGATTGGAGTTGAGCTATTCAGCTGATATTCCATATAAACTAATGATTTGTTAACAATTGTTTTATCTAAATAAAAAAATTTCTACCACTTCTGATAGTATTGATGACTAGGTTTTTTCCTTTTGCTCATTTGTGATTATAGAACTTAGTCTACCAATTTAGTCGCTATGAAATCAAACTTATCTATTTGTAGAATCAATTTAATTTTTATGAAATATAAATCATACAAAAATTATTATTATTTAATGGAATATGAAAAGAAATATTGTCAATTGTTTCCAGATGTTCATAACAAACAACGACGCTAATTGAAAACATTGTTTCCATTAATTTTAATTATGTTTTATTAGGTTTTGTACATTGACCCCGAACTTGAGAAATATTTCGAAATATTGTTCATTCAAATTAATTATGTTGCATTATTTAAAATATATTTTTCGAATAGAAGACTTATACAATAAACTTCGCCCATTTCTCTTCATTTTTTGCCATAGTTCGTGTTTGGTTCTACGTTATTCTCTTCTTTCCAATATTTCTGTTATCTCTTGTTTCTATATTATTTTTGGTACCATTCTTCCGTTTCATTTGATCCTGTTTCTCAAATAGATCTAACGGGTATCTTATTTGTCATTCCAACCATCTATGTAAACCAATTCAGCTTGTTGTCTTCTATCGTTCCAGCTATTGATTCAATACTCAATTCTACTTTTTGTTTGGTTTGTCAGTAATCAGTTTTCATTGATTTCCATTTATTAATATTAGCAAGTATAATGTCCTGTATACCACCAATCCCATTTTCCCGATGATTTCCTTTTGGTCTATAAATGACCTTGAAAGTTTATGATACAGATTCGAAACAGTAGAGATAATATTTGATTATTTCGACTTGTTCCATTCTTTTTACATCTATCTAACCTCCAGATTTCTCTTCTTTAGTTTTCTTTTTTATATCTAGATGTTTTTATTAAATCCCTTTCGGTAGATGTGCACATCTGCCAAATTGTATTCTACTTCTTACTTTTTCAGATACTCTTTTTGTTACTTCAATATTTTATCATTTATAATTATTATAAACAATAGAGGGCTCGGTACCTCTTCATGTTTTAGTCTTTTTATTATGTAGTTTTGAGATTTCAAGTCGTTCTTTCTGATAAAACACTTGTTGAAAAATAGATTTTTTCGGTTCAGGCTTTGTCAAACTGTTTGTTTCACCCTGTCAAAACCTTTTAGTAGGATTAGGAAAGAATTATAATCTAGTAGATTTTCGTATACTTTTGAAACATTACTTTTAAAAAGTAATGATTATAATTTGTGCAATTCTTCTTATAAAGGGTTCGGCAATGCAACAGGAAGATTTGGGATGGGCTTGCAGCGCGCGGTAAAGTAGTAGGGAAAACAGTCACACGGATCCTAGTAGCTTGCCATTTAGTCTACAATGGAGCGTTGGACGGGTTACGCAATTAATGCTTATTATTAAAATGGAGACAGTTTAGTGCAAACGCATCGGGATTTTAATATACCGCATAAGCACCTGTTCCATCAGACCATGCGAGTAAAATATGGGTAAACAACCTCTAGCAAACTGGATCGACGTCTAGAAAAAGAAGTGGTAGTGCCAGAACGATTCGAACACCTGAAAATATAGAACGTGTTCGACAAGCAGTCCAGTCTTCGATATCACCCGTTTAAAATACAGGTCATTCACTCTCAGATGATGGCCAAATTAACAACTCTCCGGTTTCGTAAACAAACAAAATTTCTGGTACTGGGTGGAAGAGATTTTTCTTCAACAGTAAACTGAGCTTGTGCTTTTAGATGTGCTGAGGTTAATAAAAGTTCTCAAATTGTATCCTATCATTGCTTAAGTTGATAGCACCGCACAAAATGTTGGTATAGCAAAGTTATATAATAAACTTTTTGTTTTAGTCAATTTCAAGTTTTGATTTGCATCAGTTACACATCCACTATACTGATCTGTTTTTTCCCATCTCTTGGGAACCTCTTACTGCTTGAATATTTTTCCATATTGGATATTAGTCCTTTTTGTACTTATGAGAAGGTTTTTCCAATCAACTCAATAGCTGCAGTACACCCTTTGTGAAGAAAATGATGATTCTTGTTCAACAACAAACTGAGCTTGTGCTTTTAGATGTGCAGAGGTTAATAAAAATTCTCAAATTGTATCATACCATTGCAGACACGACTCCATGTCAAATATAATCGAAAGAAACAGTTTTGCCTATTAGTTTCGAGGGGGGAAATTAAAATGACGCAGACTTACTGACCCGTCCTCGATGTTAAAATTTCAGATACTTTCCGTTTCTCTGGTTACTCAATAATTTTTGTTTCAATCAATAATTTTTATGTTAATTTTCTCTAATACTCACATTTTTGTGTTCGGAATCTAAAGCATCCCACATGGACGCCACAATTTTTGAAACTTCTCCAAAACTAGCATTTGGATTTTGTCCTTTGATTGCAGCTTGAGTGTCTCTGAAGAATAACGCGTACGCTGAAACCGGTCTGAAAACGAAATTAAGAATATTCGATAATTAGTGAAATTTCAACATATTTTTGAGATATTAGCGTAAATTATTTTCAATTTTCAATAGAAAAATATGCTCTCAACTCTGTAATTTCTAAAATCGACCAAAAGAGAACTTAAACCATTAACCAATTTTTCCATGAAGTTAAAAGTCTGGGAATACTGAAAACAGTATTGAAAAACATCTTGTCTAAACATTTGATTAATTATTTGCTTTCAAATATGGCTATCAAGGTTAAAGGTTTTAATTATTAATTTACATTTGTTATAATTATGGTATAAACAATATATGAAAAATTTTCTAATACGTAGTTGTTAAAGTCTTCTTGCTTTAAGATAACTACCAATTCTCTGCTTTCTTATTTCTGGTGCCCTATGTCTGATTCAACTCAGAATACCAATAAATCTTTTTGTAATTCTAATTTATTCGCTTTTTGTTTTGTTAGGATATTTGTTCTCCAATTTTATTATGGAAAATCATGATTACCAATATTGCAAAATAAAATAAGAGATATTGAGCTGACAAGATACTATAGGAGATCTGTGAGTTTTTTTTTCGCTCAAATAAGGAATATTTAACACGCGATGTTTGTAATGTTTTTTGCGGTCGTATCCTCCCTGTCTAAATAAAAATGGCTCGTAGAATCAAAGAGTAGTTGAAGGGTGGCAGAGAGCTACATTTTTACCTGTCGTAGGCCATTCGACTGATAATGAGTTCATCAGATTACAGTGAAACATTCTGTTTCTGTTTACAGTACCTCTCGCTATTATAGACAAATCAGTATAGCCGTAACTTCCATTCGCATCGAGTTGTTTTTTGTCTTTGACGTGAAATTAATTGAGAGAATTATGTGGTAGCGAAAATTTATTGCGTGCAAAGCATCGGTTTCTACTTCCAACCCTCCTCCAACCAGGGTTTATCAATGCAAGTAAAGCCTATTGAGAGGACTAGTTCTACGCCTATCAAACAACGAGTTTATCCAAAAGCTATTAAACTGCATCCGCAACAGGTCAAAATTGATTTACAGCCTTACATTTTTTATTTGGCCCTTTTTCTCATTCATATCTTTTCATGTTTTGGAGATATTCTAGGTCGAAAATGACATTCAACATTGTTTAACAATAAATACTTTAAATAGATGCTAAAATCAAATTATGTTGAGAAATACAGACTTGCCTTTTGGAGGGCAATATTCATTAGTGGACCAAAAGCTAATTGAAATTTATTCAACACTTCAAGGACGAATAATTTTACGTAATGGTTTTGTTGAATTGGTCACAAAATTTTTGTCTGGGGATATATCTGATCACTTATTTACGAAAATCATAACCAAATATTAATGGAAAAATCATATTTCGAATTTAGACAGTTTAATTCATTCAAAAGTATTTTTAATTTTATTTTAATGAGACTCTAAAACACAGAATCTCGTCCAAGTTGTGTCTAAAAAGGCTTAATAGACTGAAAACTCATTTTTTAGGTTTTACAATGATATTTCTTGTTCATAGCACCAGTAAAGTAATAAAAAATTGATTTAATATTCAACGAATCTTTCTTGGTAGCTCGGAAGCAAAAATCCGAGGGATATTAAATTCATAAATAGGTAAATAGCTTCTAGAAGAACGTTATACAAAGAAAAGTGAAAAAGTCAACAAGAAAAACAAATGTATTACATGATACGTGAAATTGCAACAATAAATCTGAAGTTTCAACTCACTGTGTTGGAATGTTTGTTTGTTTTATGGTCCACCTTTTGCGTTCTTACTCCCAGACATGTTTTTCATTTAGAAAAATATGCTTCAGAGACGGACTTATTTTATTCGATTATAGTAAATAGCGAAAAGATCTCGAAAAATTGGAAATCGATTTTCTTTTTCATGGTTATACTTTCTAATTGTGATATTACTAAGTGATCATTCTAAACAAGAAAAATAGCAACGTTTTGCCTTATGTGAATATCTTGAGTCAAGCATACACTGCCGGTCAAGTTTTTGCCCACCCCATAATCCATTCAATAAATTTCAAAATAATTAGTCGAGTCAATGAAGCCGTAAAAGAGGCAATCTTCGAAAGTCCTCAATGTTTGTTGTTATTTTTACAAAAGAAAATGTAAATTTCAACAATATTTCATGGATTTGCAACTTCATCTTTTTCAATTTGTGCATACAATGCAAGCGGATGAGCAATACAAACTACTTTTTCTGCAGGCACATGTTGCACCGCTGCCTGGTTTACAAGAGCAAAATAAAATTTTCAGGACTTTCATTGGTGTTGCAGGTGGCGCCATTTTGATTGGTTTTAAATGCAAATGTTGTTTCTGTCAGAAAAATGAATGAAGAGGTATGAAATAACGAATCAATACTTTCAAGACATAGTGCTAAACAAAGACTGCAACCGCAGTTTCAGAAAATGCGATTTTGACGTACTCTCAGGGAAAATCTCCATCAAGCTTATCGTGGGAGCATTCTAGTCTGACGTCAACCCTTTCCATAGAAGAAAACATAACCTATCCAAGTATCCTGATATAATAAGCTTTGAGCATTTTTAAAAGAATAAGAAAAATTAAAGGCATTTCCTGTGTTTGTAGTCGAAATTTAATGAATATAAGGTGTTTTTTAAGTAAATGAGATACACGTTTTACATGAGATAAATTATCGCTATCCTTGATTGATTTATAAGGCGACGCGACGCCAAGACCTTTTTGGTAATTGTTACTTACGTCCTTCAGAACCGTATCAAAATGCTTTATTTAAACTACAGGAGAAAGAAACAGTTATTTACGTTATAAGGCCGGGAAGTTATTTAGTACGGTACGAGATAGATGTTTATGGACGAGGCGACGAAGGAGCCGAGTCAAGAATATCCAATCGAGTACTGTAATAAACTTCACGGACGTGTATCGTAATTTGTTTTTTTTTATACTGTTTTCGGTTTTATATTTCATATTAAAATATGAAATGTCATATTAACAATTTTACTGAAAAATAGCTACTTTGATTATTCTCTTATTATTTAAAAAAAATAAAAATTAGCAGAAGTCACTAAGGTAACATTGTAAACAAAAGACAAAAAAATATTTTACGAAAGAATAGCTGATAATTCAAATAAAATTGTTGAGAAATGTGTGAAAGCATTAGGGCAAATTATTTCAATTAAGTCTTCTAAAAGGTAGGAAAAAGAATATATGCTGATGAAAATGTGATGTTGATTTATTTTTTTTGATGTGGTAAGAACAGTTGTTTTTTAAAAGCATTCTTTTCAAACCTTTTTTCAGTCAAAAACCTCAATATGGTCTAAATACTCGATGGTCAAATCAATGATTATGGTTAATGAGAATGTCAACATTTCCCGTTATTCTAGTCGAAGGTGCTAGCAAAGGAAGAAGTTGAAACATTTATGAGGGACGCCCCAGACAAAGACTATTTACTGGTGAAAGTTATTGCATTAATTGGCATTGTCGGAGATTGTCGAAAGGAAGACACATTTATAATTTAGAAGTAGACGATGTAGAGGATATTGGTTCTCAGTTAGTGTTTCGTATTAATCACACAAAAACACATGTTCGACGGGTTTTTAAACACATTTCACTAAAAGCACTTTTTGTAGGCTATAGACAAGGAAAATGCGTAGGTCAACGAACTGGAATACAGACTGTTGGCGGAGCACCTGAAAAAATTGCTGAAGTCATCATCAATCTTGAGCATCCAGAAAAGTACACCAGAGACTGCTTCAGAAGGACTTCGTCAACGTTGTTGGCCAACTCTGGGGCTGATATGAATGTTTTAAAACGGTATGATGGATGGAAGAGTTCATCAGTGGCTGACAAATATATGGAGGAATCCGTCGAGAACAAAAAGAAAATAGCAAGAATGATACAAGGGGTTGAAACTGTTAACATTAAAAAATTAGAATAAAAGTTTACTTATTGATGTTAATTGATTTTTTATTTTTAATTATTTCAAACGGTATTGGGAGAATTTAAAAGTATTGTAGAGTACAAGGATACAGTAAAGTGCCATTTTTCGGACTCAAATTAGTACTGTAATTCGAATTTACAGTACAGTATGAAAAAAAAGTATTTACATACGTTTACATGAAATTTTATATCTTGTTGTCCAGTAAATGCGATTCATAGAACATTTTATTTCTCTGAGATGTTTACGAATATTGACAATAAACAAGTAAGTGATTCTTATATCAACATTCCTTTAGTTTCATTCGAAAAACAAAAGTTTTTCTACTTATTAATGAGTTAATTTGTGATTATTCAAATTCCAAAAGAATCGAAAACGCTAATATTATATATCGCTGATTTGTCTAAATGCCAACCCTAATTTTCGGGATATATTAAATTTATGTTTTTCCATTGTTAAACCTTCAGGTATACTCTTTTAATATGTTGTTTTGCTGCATCCTCTGTTGGAGGTAATGAGCTGAATTGTAAATTCTTGTCTTTTGTAGCTAATGCTATAAACCGTTTGTATTCATTCAAGTTTTTGATGGTTGTAGCACTATACATGGTGATAATACAATAAATACCTCCATTAAAACATATTTCTTCACTTTACTCTTGAATCATAAAATTTTCAGTTGCTGCACGTCAATCCTGATCATTAATGAAAAATTTTTATATTTGGATATTTTATTAACATAATTTTTTTTGAATAAACTCGTTGCAAAACATTATTTTTGACTGGTTTTAAGAAAAATATTTCTTTATCATCAGGCGCTGAAGCCATCAATATCACTAAAACATAAATGTCCTCTGCTACAACGACCACATCATGGAAGGAACTATCAATAGCTGATTGTAAAATTAAACGACTACAAAAACCTAAATCATGGCATATTTTTATGACTTTTCTGAAACCAAATAATCAATCCAACTTAGAAAGGCGATAAAAAAGCGATGTCTTACAACAGACATGATTGTATGTGCAATTGAAGTTACATTTTATCAAATTCATTTTCAGAATTTTGTTTCTTTGAACCCTTTAGTAGAATTTCACTCAATAATAGTTGTAATGATTAAGGCATTACATCAATTAATTTGTTTTCAGAAAACATTTGATCACCAGCAGGATAATGATCATTAATAAGTAGTTCGTTGTATATTATATTTACATTTTTTTTATACGAGTAGATTCATTCTCAGCATCCAAATGAGACTCCACAAAAGATTCATTTGAAATATCATGATGTTTTTTCTTCAAGCAAAAAAATAGTAAATTGACCTTCATTATTTAACACAACAAGATTACGCACAAAAAACTATTAATAAATTATTACTGACAACAATTGTACTTTCACCAACTATTCTTAAAACCAAAATTAATACACGGATAATTTTTTTGAAAGAAAAACACGCAGAAACTGCATATTATTTAAACAATATAAATAATTATTTTTTTCCCCCGTTGAAAGATTTCTGATTAATATGAAAACACAAAAATTTCAAAAAAAAAAGATCAAAATCGGGGCTGTTTCTGAGGACTTTCAATGAAAAAATTTACGCGACTAAATACACTTTAAACAAATTTCTCTTTCATATTATCATATATATCATATTATAAGAGAGTTGTAATGATAGGAGTTGACAATTTTGTGAATATAAAATAGTCGAAAACTTTGTGGTATGAAATTTAAATTTTCTGTCTGTTAATATATTTGAGAAATACGTTATCAGTTTGTTTCCGACGTTCGTTCGGCGTCAATTCTCACTTCTAACCCGACGATTATTGATTTTTGCGATGTGCTATTAAATCCTATTAAAATGTTGAAATGCCATTTTCCCCAACTGCACTTCGGCTAGGGGTGCGACGACGCCGCTTCAGGGTGGGGTGAAGACAGAGACGAATTCATTTAAACCGTTCACTCACAAATACGTTAAAATAAATAAATATGAAGTATTTGATGACGTTATTAAGTATAAAAGAGAAAATTGTTATTTTTTATATAACCAATTTTTTTTCTGAAATATTCATTGATGGTGTATAAGAATCTTCGTGCACGCGTCAGTGACACAAAGTTTAAACTTGCTGCTTCGATCCATTTTATTATAATGGAGGTCGAATGACCACTAAGACGAGTTGTTTTGAAAAATATTTCAAATTGAGACTGTGATTTGTGTCCATGATCTTCAACAATTAAAAATTTGATTGCTTCGCTCTGGACGAGAATCAAATACAACCGTGAACTCGCCATACTATTCTGACTTACTATGACAATTGCGTCAAAAAAAAAATAGAAAAAAAACATGGCAAAATCAGTGGAGGTATGCGCTTGCTTCATGAAAATGCTCCAGTTCATAATACGTCTCTTTTCACAACTACTGTACGCGAATGTGGCTTCACAGAAATTGATTACCCACCAAATAGCCCTTATCTGATACCGTCCTACCTTTTTTTTACCAAAGTTGGAAACCGACTTAAGGGATGGAAAAATTTAACAGTGACGATGAAATTAAACATTCATACATTTTGACTCTAAATATGCATCTTATTTTTATAGTGGCATAAAAGTTTTGGTCAGATGTTCTAAAAAGTGTGTGAAACAAAAATTAGAACAAAAAAACGAACAGATCTAGCCACCCAGATCATTATTTATGGGGCCGAATGAAAGATCTCGTTTACACCAATATTCCCACAACAAGAGATGAGATGATAATTGATGATAATTTATTTAATAATTTGTCAGTAATATTAGTTAGATGTTATCTAGCGGTAATAATAAGAATATTATAAGAATAGTTTAAGTTACCGCAGGTAGGCCAATGTAAGAACTTTCCATCCAAAATAAATTCTGAATTTCCGGTTGGAAAAACCAGTCTATTTGAAGTTTGAAGACAAATCCCCGCCGTTTACATTCTTAAGATATGTCGGGACAGCTATTTTAATGTTAATTTAGATCAATTTCAAAAGATCTGCTTAAACTTTAATACTCCTATTTAAATTTGTAAAGAGAAATCACAATATCTAAAATATATGAAACAACGCCCTCTATAGGTCATGTTGTTAATTAAATTGCTTACAAGTTATATATTTTGTATCGGCGGACAGCAGCTAAAATCAAGTTTACAAAAATTGGCTAAGCGAACCGCATTTTTGGGTATTTTTATAACAAGGTTCTCACTCACCCCCAAGTCTTATTCGAAGAGAGAGATTTGTGGAATGAAAAATTTTTTGTAGAATTCGATTATCGTATACAAATTGCCACTTAGTTGGGTGAATTAAAAAAAAGTTGCTTTTTAATTTGATATTTTCAAATACGCCATCTAGTGGAGGATCTAAAATTTTGAAAATAATTTCCACATGTTTCTAGGGACCACTTTTGTTATAATCTGTAATCTAATCCGTTCCTGACATATGGGTTCCTATTTGACCCCCAATACATTTTTTGGAAAATTCTCGAAATTTTGGAGTCGTTATGAGAATTTTAGCAATTGTTCAAAAAAATTAAGAATCTTTACACCTTGAAACATTCAAATACACAGAAATTCATTCACAAACTTCTTTTGATAAGAAAATTTGCATGTACAAAACGAAATAATCATCAGTCAATATCATAATTATTTGTTTTTATATGAAAATCGAAAATGTAATGCTAAAAACACATTACAAAATATTTTAAATACAAATAAATCGACTTTTCGGAAATTATAACCCGTGTTCAGGTAGATTGCGGATCCTAACACAGAAAGAGATTTAGATCAGTTTCCAAACGTCGTTTTCAATTTTCGGTGGAAATTTCAAATTTAAAACATGATCTACAAGAAATTTTGATTTTTGTCACTTTTTTGTATGTTAATTCTAATAAATCTAATAATCCGCACAAGGATTTTGTACTAAAGTTTAATACCAATTAGCTATTTTTATGTTAAAAGAACGAAAAGTATAAAAACCGCAAACCTCAATAATAATCTATCAATCATGCTGTTCATGAGAATTAACAGTAGACAGCAATTTAATGGGGAATAAATAATTTTCAAAGTTCAAAAATCAAAATGAAACAACCCGTCAATTGATCGCATTTATCCACCAATCTACTAGTGTAAAAAGGATCACAATATATGGTCACGACTCGATTCCAAACAACAATGACCGTGATCTGGGTTAGTATCCGAAAATTCAGTCATGATTGGGTTAAGCCGATCATAGTTTCCGGAAAGACCTTGTATCTCTTGAAGTTTTATAATTATAAAAGAGATTACAATGACAATAAATATTTTGAATTTAAGTTATTTATAAACTATCTTTTTCGACTTATTTAAATAATTTGGAATTATTTATTTTGAACTAAGATATACACAAACTTTCTATATCACCCTTATGCACCGTATAAATTAAAAGTTAATTTGATCGTAACCCAATATATTCAGTAATTTCCCAGCCTAAACTATATTATCGGGACCAAAATCTATCTTAAACGAAACCATAAGAACAAATTTTATCATAGCCGTTATTTTTCATGAAGTCGAAGGTTAACAGTCTTTTGTGTTTACTACATTAACCTCCAACATCAGAAACCCTTTTTTACTGTTTTCTGGTTATTCTTGGTCAACAGCAATATAATAGACTAGCAAAACTATCAACACTAAAAGGGCAGGAAACTAAAAACACGTGGGTTTCGTATTTGAGATAAAAATGGTTCATATGAGGATAAATACAAGGTGGCGCAATAAGGACGCATGAAGTTCAAACCAGTATAATTTGCTTTATTTTGATTACATAAAAAATGGACTCACATGAATAAAATGTTTAGATTATCCAATTTATGACTTTGTTCATTGGAATATCAATATGCACTGTTTGTAGTGAACTGATCACGTTTAGAAGATGATAGTTCTTCCGCGTCCTTCCGCGTTTATACACATCAAAAGTCTTTCTTCGAATTTTTCCATTACTTTTGACAATGTCTCGTTGGAAATATCTGCGATTTCTTCGCGTATTGCAGCTTTCAGGTCTCCTTGCGTAGGGGGTTTGTTGCAATTAACTTTACTTTTTAAGTTGCCTCATAGAAAAAAATTAGACACCGAGAGATCTGAGAAGCGTGCAGGCCAGGGGATATTGCCGAAACGTGAAATTAAATGTCGTGGAAACATCCTTCGTGCAACTGTCATGGAATCATTAGCCACGTGGACTGTAGCTCCGTCTTGTTGGAGCTACAGTTTTGTATTGTTGACCCCTAAGGTTGCAAGTTGTGGCCAGTGGGGCAGCGAGGACTTTAAGATCCGACGCCCTAACTCGACGTCGACATTTTGTGGAGTTCGCGCCGTGCTAGGAAAACCAGACGATTTCTGCTTCATAACTGATCCAGTTGCGCGAAAAGAGGCAACCCAACGAAGTATTTATTGTGTTGTGATCAGGTATCGAACCATTTCGTGGAACATTGCACTCTGTGTGGAAAAATCGTTGAAAAGTAATAACAGATTCATTACTTTTCAAGAAATGTTCAACAGCGAAAACGCGATGCGCCACGGGTACCAAAACTGGACATCCTAACCTACAAAACTCCTGTCTCTTAAATCAAATTCAAGCGTTTTTTACGCCACCTATTATGAACTAATTTTATTGAAATGTTTCTTCTGGAATTATTTTCAATAGTTACTTCATTCGTAAGATGTTTGAAACTTATTTTTAAAATATAAATACATTATAAAAGATACCCAAAAATAGTTAGTCGTCAATAAAAATGTTAAATATCTTGTTAAAAGCTGAAAAACTTAGTTACTTACTTTTGTGGTTCATTGGGATCTCTCTTCTTCTTCTTCTTTTGTACTTTCGGTTTCTTTTGCGCCTTCGTTAAAGTCTGATCGGCCGGTTCAGGAGACGGCCTTTTCATCGCTGTTATCTATAAATATACAAAAAGAAAAATAAACAAAAATGTTTGGGAAAATAAGTGCCAGAAATTTTTGGTAAATACTGGATATTTTGTAGAAAAAAATGATCCTGTATAAGACAATTTAATATTTCTCAACTTATTCTCAATCAAATACATAGCAATTAATTAGGCCGATAATCCACAAACCATTTCAAGTCGTTTTCTATCCAATTAGAACTACCATTGTTTTATATAAATAAAACCGATCTTAAAGATCAACCATTACATTATTATAATGTAAAATAGGTACTTATCCTACTAAGCTCCAGTCATTAAAATAAAGTTTTTCTTGTTAATAAAACACTAGCCACTAAGCACCCGCGCACTATACTTTTTCACATGAATCACTAAACAGGAATTTGGTCGTCTTCAATCCTCAATAAACCATTTGTTAATTGTTGTAAACAAATCCAATTCAATATCACTAAAACTGTATTTCTTAACTGCCACCTTGGTCCACTAGAAATATTTCTCAGTCCATGAAAAATCCACATATTGGTAGTTAATCCAAAATAACATCTATCAACGACAGCTTCATTAGTTTACTAATTTCGAAAATTCCATTATCCATTTGCTTGTGAGCATATCAAACCTTATATGATATAAGTGTGATATAAACTGTTATTTATTGGCCTATCAAGTATTCAGTTATCTTATAGTTTTTTAAAACAAAGTTCGCTTATAGGAATCATAAATAAGAAGTAAAAACTGTTCTTTTTACAATTATTCAGTCATGAAAACATTGGATACGGTCATTATATTGAAGAATTGGAACAATTATTCGAACAGTTTAGAGCGAATTTCAAGAAAACTCGGTCTCAATATAATGATTTGGATCTAAGCGAATTGTAGAAAAAATTTGCTCTTCTGCACATTTATAGTTCTAAACACATACATATATATATATATATATATATATATATATATATATATATATATATATATATATATATATATATTATATATATATATATATTATAGCGTGAAAGGTATGTGTATTATCATCTGACATAGAAAATAATTTACAGCAGTTCTAGGTGAAGATATGAAAATCTTTATGTGGAAGCTTTGAGGACTTCATTGCCTTTTTCCTCTGCATATACGTATGAAACTAAATTTTTGGTTACAACTACCGTTAAAATGAAATATTGAGATCGTCTTTATTTTGTGCTTGCTCTATCTATCACTAGGTATAATACTATTATTGATACCACAGTCAGCAAGGATGACCATCATTAATCTTTCTGATTTTCAAAATATTAACAACCAAGTTTTAGTTTGATTTTAATTTAATATTTTATAATACTAGTTTTATATGTTACTGATGAAGCTCTAGTTTTCGTTTTCATGATTTATTTATATCAAAAAGTCAGTGGTAAGTAGAGTTCCACAAGTGTCCACATTTTTACTGCTCTTTGAATTCAACACGTTTAAGAACTAGTGCCCTAAACATCTCACAAATAATATTTAGGTATTTGGTACAAACTGTATATCAAACATGTTCAAATTGTTTTTTTTTCTTCTGTTTTTTGATAATTCTAACTTGAGGTTCATTGTCATTCCACATACAGCACTAATTCTGTTTATAGACCAATTTATTCTTCTCCTGTATAAATTGATTTCCATTACCTCTAACTTTTAATTATAAACTCTACTGAATAACATCTTTCTATATTTAGTAATTAATACAAGTATAATGTTCAATAATTGCAAGCAGGAGTCTATTCTTTGTCCTTTTTGCAATTTTTCGTATTTCCAATGCTTTTTTCACTTGACGAAAAATTATTAATGCTATTTATACCTATAGACACAATTCAACTATTCTATATTGAATCAAAAGTGTGAAGAAAAAAAGCAACATTAATGATCACTTACGATATTAAAACTAATAACCGTAACTATAAAATAAATTGAGAAAATATGAAGGATTCTCTAAAAGTTATCAGGATCACCGAAATATATATAAAAACCCCAAATAAACTTATAGTTTGATCCGCTACTGGATATATATATACTAATACTTACGTCACTGTCGCTACTCCCACTTGTGGACAATTCATCAACGAATTCTGGATCAGATTCATCGAGCATGTTTACAATTTATACACCTAACCTCACATTAATTAACTAAAAACGGTTATTGCTACCTTAAAACTGACAAAAGGCTTTATAAACCAGTAAATTTCACATAAATCAATTAGTAAGAATATTGTTTCAAGTATCAATATAGAGGAATTAATAGAAACTACCACACCACCTCGATAAAGCTTCGTTTTTGTTTGAAGAATTAAAATTTAAGTTAGAGAACATAAATTTTCTCTAACCGTTTACTTTACAACTATTTCACTACCGGTAAAATTAAACAAACAAATTTACACTCGATAAACCTATAATTCTTTTCCAAGTCTTTTGTATGATAAATATTTGTAATAAGAAGTATGCTCGTCTTAACAGTCGGTGAAATAATGCCTATACAATTAAACGAATGCTTAAATTACAATAACTGTTCAAAATAGTCGACCGCTTCAGTCGTTGCCACTATCACGAGACCATCTGCTGACTAGTTGTTTGAAGAACTGGAAATTGGGACGACTACACTGACGTCTGCGCATTAGCTGTGGGTATGGTTGAAGGTTGGACCAATATATTTAGCGTGATGGTTACCAGAGCCGCCGTAACGGGGACAAAATTTTCAATTTAACCAGTAATAGGAAAGGTTTCGGTAGAATATCATGATTTTTGTAAATCAAGGTATTTTAAATCATAAATTGGTAGCTTTAAAATCGGTTTTCGCACGAATTTTCTTCTGTTCCTCGAAATATTGTCAGGAAGACAAGAAAAAGCTTATAGTCCAGGATCCCTGAACTTTTTTTGCACTTGATAAATACACTGTTGATTTTTCGTAAACGGCTTTGTTTCTCCAATACTCTCCTTCCTGTGCGAAAATATCCGAATGAAGTGTGTTAGGTGTATAGATATAAAAATTGTTGAATTGGTTATTGGAAAAATATATTAAAGGGATCCTGGACTATTAATCCCCATGATAAAAAAAAACAAAATGCGATAATTAAACTGTAAAAGTATGTTAAATGTAAAAATTTAAAATATAAAAAACATTGTAATCTTTGAAACTCACTATTGCAGGATGTGGCGTGCTATCATCACTATCGTCGCTAGTTGTCGGTTCCTGTCCAGGAGCTGGTGGACTATTGCCTCTCCCTTGAGGATGCTGCGGTGACGTCCCATATTGCCCCATAGATTGAGGCGGTGGTTGACCGTGACTCATCATCATCTGTTGATGATGCTGTTGATGTTGCTGTTGTTGATGTTGCTGTTGTTGATGTTGCTGTTGTTGATGTTGTTGCTGTTGATGTTGCTGCTGCTGTTGTTGTTGATGGTGTTGTTGCTGCTGTTGTTGTATCATCAGCAACTGATTATTGTGTTGTTGTTGCTGTTGTGGCGATGGATAATTAGGTTGAGGACTGTGATACGAATTATTTACCATGCCGTGATCCGGGCCGGACAAATACAATGGTTGCTGAAAACCTCCCGTAGGATCATGCATACCCAATGCGTCCTGCTGTTGATTTATTTGCTGATTCATCTGTTGCATTCCCTGGAAAGAAAATAATTTATTCACTAAAGAAAAATGGGATACAGGAATCAACAAAAAATTATGCGATGGGATGCACTTCATGATAAATAAAATGTGATTCAAACGAAAATTTAAAAATAAGGGACTGTGTCTCTATATAATAATAATAGTAATAATAATACAGTGTGTTATGTTATGTTGTATTCACAAAAAATGTGGAATAAAAGTTTTTTTAATAAATCTAGTCAGCTGCAGAGTCTATGAAAAATATACAGGGTACATAGGTATATACCTTTCCTCCAAAATGACTAATTGAAATATCTTTTCAACCATTTCATAAACTATTAATTTGAAACCAAAAAGACAGTATGATTTCTATATACTTATAAGTCCCAAACCATTCTAGTTAAAATGAAAAGTCATTATTTACGTTTAACTGACATGAATTATTTTTCATTGTCTCAAAATCAAATAGCCAACACTGAAGTTAAGAAAAATCTGAAACTTTTTGAAATTAGTTTAATAAATCCCCTGTAAATTGACCGACCAAAGACTTGAACTAATGGTGAAAACTACTTCACAACGTGTACGATCTTGTAATACTTTTAAGAAGAATAAGTTTCATCTTTATAAAGTGAAGCTGCTACGAGACTTATCTGAAGATTATCATGATTGCGAAATGGAGTTTTTTGAAGTGACGATGCTAAAAGTAGATGCAGATCCTTATTTTATAAGTAAAAAACTCTATTCTGATAAAGCCATTGGTGATAAGCAAGATCGTTCTTGATCTTGCCGTCTTTGAAGAAAATGCATGACCAAGGCCAGCTTTAGGTCCATAAGACCGGAACCGAACAGTGCAAGATATACGCTAGCAGTTTTTAGTTTATTCGAAATGTTTGTCAAAAATTGATAAACGAAAGAAACATGTGGATTTTGGGATTGGCCTGGATTTTTCACAAAAAAACAAGAATGTGGGATCTTCGAACATGGAAAATGTTGTATTCATCAGTAAGTTCAATTCTATTTTTATAATGAATTAATAACAAATTTTTATTTTATAATAATGGATTTCAAGACGAATTTATCTATTTTCAATTTGGTAATAATAAAACCAATAATTTTGTGCCAACAGTCATTCTTATTTTGTTTTACCCCCCTACGCTCTTTAATTTATTTGTTGTTTTTAGCTTGCAAGAATCTTAATGTAAAACCAATACTAATACTACTCCACGCAAGATCAACACCAAGATCAAACTAACATGGTCTTGGTCTTGCACTTACTCATCACTAGAAGCCACTAATTTTTTGTATACTTTGAAAACCGATTAGCGGCTTAGCTTGGACCAACGCTGGGAAACCCGACCTTGACAAACCAATAATGGCCCAAGCCTGGTTGAAGTCTGGGTAAACTAGCCCCGGCTATTCTATAGCAGCCAAGCCTGGCCGAACTCTATGTAACCTTACTTTGGCCATCCCATATTCACCCAAGCTTGGCTGAACTCTAGGTAGCCCGACCTCGGCCATCCTATAGTCAGCCAGGCTTGGTAGAACTCTGAAGAACTATATAAAGTTTTGTTCTAATATTTATAATAGATATCTTAACATTAAAAGTAATAATTTTTTATGAATAAAATTCTTTTATACATAAAAGACAATAAAAAATAGTATCACTTCTTTATATGTTTAATTATTTAACTAATATTTTTATGTACCACCAAGTCTGGGCC
Source organism: Diorhabda carinulata (assembly GCF_026250575.1). Taxonomy (NCBI): domain Eukaryota; kingdom Metazoa; phylum Arthropoda; class Insecta; order Coleoptera; family Chrysomelidae; genus Diorhabda; species Diorhabda carinulata. Next base: position 20,688,788 of record NC_079472.1, read on the forward strand.
AGTAATGGCTTCCAAGCTAGGGCCAGAGTTTTATATACTTGGCCCAAGTCTATACTGTGCCCATCGTAAAATCCTATAAGGGTTGCGATAGAATTTTGCCGCTGATATTTTTTGTGATTAGTTATTACAGTTTTGAGAAAGTTCTATTGTTAAAATGCTTAAATCTAAATAATGGAGTTTAAAGGAAAAAATTTCGTATCAAAGCTGTAATAGAATGAAATTGAAACTACTTTATGTGTATAACTAAATTTCGTACAGATATTCGATAGAAACAATGAATAGTATCATGGAAATAATTTTCGACGACCAAAATTGCAGACTTAAAAACATAACCTATATAAAGAGTACTAGAGGAATATCCCGAATTTAAGAACTAATGGAAGGGTCAAATGAAAATCTGTAGGATTTAGAGAGAAGAACTTTACCTGCATTGGGGGCTGGTAATGTTGATCCGAGTGCGACTGCTGTTGCTGCTGCTGCGGATTGATGGCCGGTATATCGAATTCCTCATCACCGAAACTGGGAGTATGAAAAGTCTGTAACAATGGTAAAAAAGTAAAAGAGATAATTAAAAAGTTACTTTCAACACAATTTTAGAAAATAGAAAAGAAGTTTCAGAACTAAATAAAAGTTTTTCGAGACTAGATTGTTTCCGCAATTCATTTCAGATTTAGAGAAACAAAGTTAACAAATTAAAACTTTTTAAGTATGAGATTTTCATTCGTTTTAAACTTCGAATATTGTCGTTTCTATAGTTTTCAGTAGAAGCAAATATTTTGGCTACAAATAACATTTTGATTTGTAATTCTTGCAAGAAGTTTAATTCTAAAATTGAAGGGATTTTATATGACAAAAAAAATATGGAATTTTTACGAAATATTAACGATTCTCTCGATAATGAAGAAGAAACACTCCACGATACATGGCAGTACAGACGAGATAATACCAATAATAAAAGAAGTAGAAGAAAGAATGTAATCATACTAGTAAATTAAGGATATCAACTCTGTAGTCCACTCGTTCAAAACCTGTAATTTCTATAAATGTTAATCAAACATTAGACGATTTCAAAATTTTCAATTATGTGTTAGATATTTTTACTTAATTTAATTGATTGAAATACAAATATTTTCAATGAGTTCAATAAATAGAATCCAATTAACAAACTTGATAATATAAACATTTAGAGTATAACACATATATTTTAGCATCGTTGAAATCTCGATCACGTATTTGAAAATAATTGCTGTTTAATTAAATTGCAAATAGCAATAATTATATGTATCAATAACATGTTAATGGAAACGTTTTTGTACCTAATTAATGAATTTATTGACCAATTGCAGCAATTTCAAATTAATTACATCTATTATTCATTAATCTTTAGCTTTTTGAATAAATTATATTGAACTATTGGTGAATTAATGTCCCGCTTATTTTCGGAATGGAATTAAAGTATAATTTAAATCCAGATCAAGTTTAACAATGATGATGACGAAATTAAGATCATTATTTAACCTTAATTAGTTTATCAGCATAAAAATGCCAGCATACTCCAAACTGAAAATAAATATACAGAGTGAGTTACTTATATTTACTCGGTGTCTAGCGGGGAAACTGTGACAATTCTCAACATTTCGTTCTCATTGTCATATGGACAATAACATGATGTCTCAAAAGTAGTTGAACAAATCAAACATATGTTTTACAACTGGAACGCCCTATATTTGATCACATTTTCAATTTCTACATGGAAATTTAGGTCAACTATGAATAAGGTATCATATACTTAAGTTTTGCCGTTTTTGATATATCATTTCGTGCAAATGAAGAATTGTCGTAGAATTTTAATCCTGATAAATCCAATTAATACAAACAAACGAAGTTCACAACAGTGGTTTAGGATATCTTGAACTATCATTTGCTGTTCAATTATTTCTTAATATAGTGTTCAAATATCGATGAACACTTTGGCCAACTTCAAACATCAATTACTTTCTAATTTCATAACACCCTGTATATTTGCGAAGCATTTAATATCATACTTAGTTTCCTATCAACGTGCATAAGGGTTCCTATACCTATCTCAAACCATTTTGAGGTTGTAAATACCAAAAAGTATGTCAATTATTGACATATCCGCTAAAATTAATAAACAGATAAATTGTTTATGATTTTTGTTATGTTGTGGTTTTTAATAATAATTTTGTTCAGTTTAGCTGGTTACTTTCAGTTTTTTGTTTTTATTCCAACGATAATACTTTGTAGTAAAATTTTGTAAAATAAAACAACATTCTCTAGAGCAGTGTTTTCCAGCCTTTTTTGTGCCATGCCTTTCTAAATATCTTATGCCTCTCGTATGTAACATACATACAAAATTTAATTGTATTGAAGAAACTTAAATTGAAATAGGTTTTAAGAAAAAATCAATTGGTAATTCTTATATTAGGTTCCAAGTTGGTTAGCTTCAGTCTCAAGTCTTCATGTTGTTTTATATCTTTTTTACCAGTAAATAATTTCCAGCGCTAATTCCACATTCAACTAAATATGAAGATGGAAATGGTTGAAGTTTTATTGTACAATTTATTGAGTTGGAGTATTTGATTTCTGTTTCCTAAGATAGTAATACGAACCCACATTTTATATTAAAGAAAGTTTCAACTGAAATAATTTTGCAATTCTATAAGTTCTTCTTGACTCTGCATATTTACATATCTGTAGGGTTGTCAACTTTTTTTTACAAGAAATAAATTATATTCAGGTCTATGAAGAGCTTCCACTTGTAGAAACTGTCCAAATAGAAGTATTACATATATGGAAGGCACACAGTCGCGTGTCTGTCAGTGAGTGACAGTCTTGAATATTTGACATTGACAGATTCGTTCAAAAACTCAGTGATTTGTTTGTGGTTGCGCTGCACTGAGCAGTAAGCGCCCTCTGACTAAATAAAAACAAATTTTTGTTAGCGTCTAACACATGTGTTTACATTTTGATGCTAAGAACAGTATTTTGTATACTTTAATTTTGTTCAACAGTAAAAAGTATAATTTAATGAAAAACAATATAATACTGATAAGTAACAGTATTAGTTAGCAACTCTACATATATGACAAATCCATTAACATTGTTTGCATGTTTATAAATCAATGTGTCTTAAATCAGAATATTTTTCTTTTAAATCAGCAGATGGAATATTCAAATGATTGACAATAAGTGAAGTGGTAAGAGTCATTTGACATGTTCGAAGCCAAGAAACTGCTGAATTCAATGAAGATAATAAAAACAAATATCTTCGCTTTTGCTTCGAATATAAATGAGAATTCACAACCGTTTTTACGAACACTAAGACACCAACTGTAAGCTATGAACTAAAGCGAAAAGTCTGTTGTTTGCTGCAAAGAAATTTAGTTGACAACGCCAAACCCTTAGTTGAAATTTTGATTTCGTTGAATCTGATTATACCTACCAATTATACTTGGCTCCGAAATCTAGCATTGCATTTAAATGATGCGATCCAATTTTCGACTTGCCCCCTTAAAAAGTTATTCGCCCCCTTATGGAGCGTGGGCCCTATGTTGGAAAACACTGACAAAATCGATATAAATATAATATATTTGAAGTACGACCCTATTACTTTTCACTGTACTATTTGTCATTAACTTGCTTACAGAAAGTTCAGGAGCTGTTCTATTCATTTTTTATTTGACATACAATTTTCCATAATAACTAGACTTGAATATTTCTCTATGAGATTTGTACAATGAAATAAATAAAATATGTACCTATTTTCATAGTTAAGCGATTCCTTATGTTTAATTCGATGTTTAAAAGAGAGATTTGATATTCACTCTCTCATATTTACGGTGCACTGTTTATAATGTGCATTTTCTACAAGAAATAATAATAAAGCACCTTCTGGAAGTGAAACATAACTTGCAAGTCGTGTTCAGGACAAAAGTTGGCAGCAGCGCTTTCAGAGTCGGCTTTAAGTTATGACAAAGATTTATTATAATAAAATATAAATACATGATATCACTATAATGCGAATAAAAATAGTAAAAACTGTAATAATGACGGAAAATATCAAAGTTGAATTTCTCTTTGATCTCAGGTATTACATTTATTTGGTTGATACTTTTTAAACAATTCAAATATCACTTACATATTTAAAGAATATAAACAATAATTTAAGTTGACTTTTACTTACATAATTCCGCAATTTTTGGATATTTTGGAAAGTATTCTATAATGTTCTGAAGAATTCCTGAAAATATTCTAGGATCTCGGTTTGGCAATGAAAACTTCGCGCGGCAGGACAGAGAAAGGAAGTTGACAGAATTTGTTAATTGAATGTAAGAAAAACGTCAAAATGAAGTAAAAAATTATGAAACTTGATTTCTTAATTAACGAGTTTTTTTGTTTTTGACGTGAAAAATGTTTCTTGACACCGAGTATAATATAATAAGTAATATAATAGTTTTATATAATAAATTTTCTCCAATATCTTGGCATACACCTGGACAAAAGATTAACCTGAAGGAAAAACATATTTGAAACTAAGGGATTTATATTTGCTGATAGGTAGGACAGCCCAAATATCTTTAAAAAACTATGTACTCATCTACAAAGCAATCCCCAAGCCCATATGGACCTACAGAGTCCTATTGTGCGGATTAGCAGCCAACTCCAATATTGAAAATATGGAGCGATTCTAATCGAAGGTCCTACGAATTATCGTAGATGCTCCATGGTTTATACCAAACTGTCATAACTCGTGAACTCCATGTGCCAACGGTTGAAGCGGAAATAAAAAACTTCATAAGTTATAAAATAGGTTAAGCCTCCACCCAAACAGACTGGTATCTAACCTAAAAAGCATATTCCTATGACCTAATTAGTATTAACGAGGGTTCCCAATAACCAAACTTGCTTGATCTAGTTATTAATTATAGCTGTAAGAGAAAGTAATAAGTAGATTTCTTTCTCTTGTATTGTTTTGTCACATAATTTGCTTATTATAATAATTGTTTTAGATTGCAAATAAAGCGGGTAGTTATAAAAAATATAGAGAGAAGCTTAATTGTCACTAAAAAATTTTTACAATTTTATGGATAAAGCTACAAAATTTTATACAACATAATATAAAAATACAAAATAATTATTGAATTCAATAATATTATTTATAATTTATATAATATCTTTATCACAAATTGAATTATGCCAGTCTCTAGAATCTAAGGTAAATTGTAGAATTCAGCCACAGAAAATAAGATCTTTCAATCAGAAATTCCTTTGTCAAACTTATCAAAAGTTTTTGCTATTTTTATTTCAGAAGTGATTGACAAATTTTTTCGCACTGGAGATAATGGAATTTTTCACCAGATCAGAAGTAGATATAGTCAAGTAGATGTTCAACTTTTTTCTTCTAGTAGGGTAGCTATGCATGGGTCTCTCAGTTGAGTGTGGAAGTGTTTGCGAATCAAACAAACAGATTCTAAAATGAAAAGAACGGAGAGAGATAGAATTTTGTGTTACTACTCAAACCACAAATATACCGAATAACTCTTTTTTGTAATTTGAAGATAGAATCGAAGAGCACACTATAAGACCCCCAGGAAGACAAACCATACCAAAGATACGATCTTCGAATAACGAGTAGTACGTTGTTAGAGCAGTACAAGAATCGAGCTTTAATAGAAAAGCAAGCAGAGGTTAATTTTTTTGTTAGACCATTGAAGGGCACCTTCAATATGTAGACCAAGAAATTTGATCGAATTTGAGGATCGTATTAGTCATCTTTGAGTCTTAGAGGTTTTAAAACTCCTTTATAAAACTAAAGTGTTTAAACAAAGACCGTTTGCGTCAGACCAGGACTTTATAGTTATGAGATCATTGTTCATGGTCGAATGTAGAGCTTATATATCTGAACCACTCCAGGTTACACTGGGGTCATCCGTGGATAAAGTGAATTGACCATTGATCCCTAGGTAAGTGAGATGAAAAACAAAAAAAGACCTGGACCCAAAATTTAACCCTGAGGCACCCCACTGCCAATTGGCAATTTACTTGAAACTTCACCATTAGCTCGTACCAATTGATTTTGACATTCAAGGTAAGAATGTAATGGAAAAGGAAATATTTTTGAAAATTTGTGAAAGCTGCAGCCCTTAATATTGAGATATCCCAATAATATATCCCAATAAAGAAAACCTTAATATTCGAAGTATAGCCCATTGTACAATACAGTTTTAACCCAACGTTCACTAACCTATTCGAGTCCTTGGTAAAACCATTCATTGAGCTTAGATTGAGCAAAAAATTGTTGCACAGCATTTGCAATATTTCCTTTGGATTCAAATTTTTTCCACGCAAGTATTTAGCCACAGATCTGAATAAATAGTAATCAAACAGTGTCAGGTCCGGTTTAAGTGCTGGATATGATAGAAGTTCAACGCTTCACCGTTCGCTCATTATCTGTGTCTTTCACCTCAATTTCACATATTTTCTATATTTATAGCACTTCATACTATTTGTTATAAAAATATAATGCGTCGTCAATGAACAAAGAGAGAATGATTAAAAGAGAGCAAAACAATTATTCTCTTCATAGAATTAGAGACTTGTATCAACAAGTTACGACTTGCTTAAATTAGGGCGTAGAAATTTTCACAAATGAAAACTGACATTGATCTATGATTCATTTAGTACCATAATCGACCAATGGAGTACAATGCTCAGATGTCGCGACATTAAACAGACGACCTAATTCCTATTCACTGAGCTACCAGTTAAGTTATGAGTTAACTGATGATTAGTGTAATTTGTTAGAAATTTCAAGGATTCTGCAATAATTTTGTTTTAATGTACTCAATATTGATTAAAATAGATTATAAATCTAATACGTATGATAGTTTCAATTCCAACTAGGTATACGTATAGTTTCAATTCCAACTAGGTATACGTATATCTGTATTTTTTATATTCCAAAAACTTAAAATTAAATAAAATCTTTCATAATGAAGATGTTAAGTATTTTGTGTTTTTTCTGTGGATCTAATAGGTTCAGGAAACATGCTTTTATAATGTGCTAGTGCCGGAACTGTACTAAAATATGAAAGTCACCTTGAGATTGGCCGTTGAACCATGCACCTCTTGTCATATCAATCATCGGCCGTTGTAGACCTGCACTCACTCTCATATTAAATGATGATGTACTTTTAAATTGACTCTAGATTGGTTCTACATTTTACAAAGTATACTTTAATAAATAAAAATGGGAGAAAGAGGGGCACATCAATTTAAAATTGAGGAAAAAACAAATTAAGTTTTGTATATGTATAAGAGAATATTTAAAACGTCTCATAAGGGAAATGTACAAGGGGGAGACTGTTTGAAAAAGCGGTATCATTTAATTTGTATTTGATAATTATTGATAGCCGATTACCTCGTAATTTGATCAGATGATAAAAAAAGTAAATTCCGAGTTCTCATAAAACATTTTTCTTTCAATATAACACCAATCATATCATAGATAAGCTGGTAAAATATGAGAATCTGGTTATGTTTTTACCTTAGGAACAAGGGAGTTTCTACTTTCTACCTTCGTTAAAATGATGGATGCTCAGAGTTTAAAAATACTAGAGATTTTGCTATGTCACATAGCTCAGTGGTTTCAATTTTGCACTATCACTATATAGAGCCATTTTGTAAACGTGGACGAAATGGAGATCCATCACAACTCACCAAAGACCAAACAGTAATCAAAGCAGTGGTTTTTTTAAGACAAATAGGCACCAAGGAAGGTCTGGGTGAGTTTGTCAGCAAAAAGTCAAAGCGCATCTTTCAAGAAAATTAATAGTTAGTATTATAGAAATTTATGGAACATGAAAAAAGTCAGGACAAAGCAAGTTAGATAATAAATTGCTTTATCACCAGCTCTATTCTTTGTCTTCAGCTATTTATTGTTGTTTATGATAAAATGGATTAGCGGAAAGAGATTTGGAGTCAACGATGATAATCTCATAATCAAGTGCCTATTTTCACACTTCGTCATATTTTATTTTTGATTATAGGAATGAAACATAAAAGGAAAGTTGGATGAAGCTAATAATGCTTGATGATGACAAAGTTGAACATGATTTTTCATTCCAAAACCCGTTTTTGCATAACTATCGATAGCAATAACCAAATTTATTATCGCAACACTTTTGACAACACGAGAATTAATTTACCTTTTTTGTACAAGGTGGGGCCTGCTTTTTAAAAAAATATTTGTTTGAATACAACGTGTTTTATTTGTGTTTAGTTTTAGGAAAAACTAATGTGTAAGGTTCCAAGGCAACTATCCATGTTTTATCTATATTTATAGATAGAGATGGAGATATAAATTGCCAAACTTTTGGAAAATTATTTCGAAATAAATCCTGTTCACATTATCTCATTGCCTGATAAATAGTGAGGTTAGTTTAAGGCAACCCATACAAATCGCTGTTATTGAGCAGATAATCTAATCAAGTTGAAAGTTTTTATAAAAACCAATTTCCCGTATATTATGTTAACGTTATCACAATGTTGAATTTACTTTTGAATTATAATTAAAACAGAGTTTTTAATATAGAAAATTCAGTTTATCGTATAGAGCTAATTACTTTTTACGACCTGTTATTCTAATAAAAACAATAATGGCTTTTATATACTAACTGTAAACTATCAAGTCGTTTTATAAAAATGAATGAGTATATAGTCGATACTGTGCTCCTCTCTCTATCTCCCCTATCTACATATAAATACAATATAATGACGTTAAGAAAATTAACCCCACAACATCTTGTGAGGTCTGGTCATTTCGCGTTTCTGTCATACTTAATGCTATTTATCACATTGTCCGCATATTCATTTTCGTATTAAGATACATTCCGAATAACATTAATTCAGATGTGCATAATTTAATCATTTATTATTTGCAATAATATATTTATTGCAAATTCCAACATGAATAAAGTAATGGATGTGTATTGATTGCATTTTAATATTTCACTATAATAATTAAAAAATTTTATAAATAAAATACCAGAATGAATTTGAAAAAATTGTAGTATCAGAGCAGTTTGGTTTTTAGCAAGTCTATCCAAGCAAGTAGAGGAATATTTCACTTGCATCTTCAAGAACTAAATATTTGACGTGGCTATTGAATTTTTTACAGTTTTTCTAGTCTCTGCCTTTTACGTAAAAATCTTTCGGCTTGTCACTTAACTATTTCAGTTTTCTATCTATCCTAGATACGGGATCACCTTTTTTTGAAACACCCTAGTAGTGGTGCTTCGTATGTAGTGAATATTTGGTGCAATAAATTCCTCTTCATACCACTGCAGGAGACGTGCAAACTTCCGAGCGTGTTGGCACCCATCTGGCTAAAGTTTTGCCACAAGCGAGTCGTTCATGAATAGTTTGCTCAATACTACCTACGCTGTTGCCCAATTCTTCACCCATATAGCGTACAATACTGCATTGGTATTCCAAAATGAGTTTTTCTACAGCGTTGACGTCTCGTCGGTTGTTCGGTGTATGTGGTTTGCCACCACTTCTCGGTCTTTTAGGAAAGCGGAACACCATTTATACACTTAATTCTTAGAGAGGCACTTATCCCCGAATTGCTCGAGGATTTTATCTTCGACTAAACACTACACTACTACACTAAAAAAAGAGGTTACGTGGTCCCGGTCCTCTACGCTTCGTAACAGACAAGTATAACAGTCAGTTCAGCCACTTTTATGACAATAAATTTATTTGAACCACACAGTCCATTTAGGACTGTTTATTTGTATTCTATTAAAATGGATGAGTAAAAACATTCAAATTGTATTCAATATGTACCATGCAAATGCACCAAATCGCTCTTAATTCTTAAGATTCATATAAATTCACTTAATACCCTATAAAACTCAGCCATAAAACACTTCAGCCCGGTTTTCTTGACTTATCGAAGAAATAAAAAATTTCTCTAAAATCAAGTATTAATTAAGACGCCTTCAGGAATAAGAAGTAGCAATAAAAATGAGTAGAAGCTGATTTATAATGTTCAAATAATTCTTCTTTATTTTCATGCGAAGTTATGGGCCATATTTCTCTGCTGCCAAATAAATTACGTAGAACGAGTAGTATTCAGCGCAACTATATTATGTTTAGTTGTAGAGGTCGCCGGAGCACGGCGTTACAGTCGCAAATTTGCGCACAATTTCGTGAACTAGATTCTTTCCTTTCCAGACTTTGTGGGAAAGGAAATACGGGAAGAGAATTTGAAAGTCTAAAGAGGGATTGCATAAATATGGGGCTCGATAGTCCATTTTTCACAAATTCTAAGAATACTACATTCGTTAAATTATTTCAGAAATAAATTTAACGGAAATAAAATGATCAATATTATTACTTTAATTTCTTAATTCTTATACTTTTTATATATATTTTCTCAATTAAGTGATAATTGGGGTACTTAATAGTGACGCAATTCATTTTGAAATACATGAAAATTATTCTATTATTTCCTTCCACAATTTAAAAGCTTGAAGCCTGTCATCTATGGAATGCTTCCAAAAAATTTTTTAATAATATCATCTATCTGACTGTCCATCATGAAACATCGACCACATATTTTTCTTTGATCGCCAATATTGACTGTGTCAAGAACTGTAGGTAAACACTTTGTGATGTAGTAATTTATTGTAACTGCAAATTGCATACTGCGTAACTTTTTAGCACACTTTTTCTTTTTCGTCTATGTCGCAATTACCTATTACGTGTATCTTGTAACTTCTTTGGCCACCCATCTCAATACTTCCAACAGTAACAGATAAACGGGGCTCAAAAGCACGTGCCTCATAATTGAGAGAAATACTTACTATTTTAAATTCACTTTACCATCAAAAAACAGTTCCTCGTGAAGAGCTTTTATCGCCAAATACGCGTTACAACCGTTCAAGACTTTGGTACCCATTTACGGAAAATGGTGTTGTCCACTGTAACTTTTTGGGTTTTGTGGCATTTCGAAATATGCAAAGTGGTCTTCGAATTCAGTAACGTTTCATTTAATCAAACGTGGTGGTAATGGTCATGAGAATGACAAGAGCTTTGGTAGGAATTTTGAACATAAAAGCTTAATCGTATGTAGAAATATACGTTGCCAAACATTATAAGAGAGTTTTTCAAAATAATATCGTTGAATTAATAATTTAAAAACATGGATTCAAAAATTTACTATTATAATTGTTGAAAAGATGTTTTTGATAATATTATATAATTACTCACCTGGTCACCCATATCGTAGCCGTTTGATTGAAAATTTGACTGCGGTATGCTCAACGACAAATCTACGTTTTCTGATCTCTGAAAACAATAATACCAAAATCAGATATCATAAATTCATATCAATTTTTGTGAACTTTAATTTTATATAGAATTTGATTTTACAAAGACCAATCAAAAACTCTTTGGTAATCAACCAATTAAAACGCTGAATCGTAGGGTTGAACGCAATGTATTGGTCGAGTGCAGTCTCGAGCATAAAGAGTAATGCGAGGGTTGTTTTTTTTTTAATTTTTACAAAAAGTGAAACAGAATCGAACATGTTCGAAACAAAGTCTTCTATTGAATTTCGTAATAATAGGTTTATACATTTTTGGATACGCCCAAACCAATTTTGAAAACATTTTTTTTATAATGAATCTGATGTGATGTAGAAATATGGTTTTGAATGTCTTTAACAACTTCTTGAGGTGATGAAAATCTTTTATTTGGCAGGGAATGACAAGAAAAAGAAAAATATTGTTTGACGTGATTTTGGGGGCTGGCATGTGGAATCCATCAGAAATCTTTCTCACATCTAAATGCCCATCTTCTTTAATCCTATGCGCATAGCAACAACGTTTCTCGGAATACCGAAATTCTGTAAACCAATTGTAAATAATTAACAAAAGTTACACGAACCTATTCCATACATTTTTTAAATAGTGCAAGTTAAGACCTAACGGGTGATTTCCATTTCCACAAATTTAGCTAACCCCATCAATTTCTAAACTGCATTTGGCTTCACAATAACAAACGTCAATGTCCACAAATTCCGCAGTCTCATTAATGCCACCTATTGTTGTAAAAACTTACAAGGCGACCCTCGTATATCTGCCAGAGCTACTGACGGTGACATGTGTTTCGTAATGTGTATATGCCTAATAAAATATGAAGTTTCTTTTACCACGAGAAAATGAAATTGAGCTCTTAAGTACGACATATAAAACTCAATAAATTATTTAAAATATACACTATTGGACAAAAGTTGTTGCCCACTCTAATTCCTCTTTGATATTGTCAAGATCGAACGGTTTATTACAAACCAAAAGTATAGTTCAGCGTCAGTCCACGTGGACTAATCATCTCCACTGTTTACCAATGAAGATACCGAATCGTAAACATAAATGCATTTCTATTGGCCGACGCTGTCGGAAGGTGTATATAAAATTTCTTTGAAATATTCTTACTAGACAGTCTGCGATAAGGAGTGGCGTGGTGAGATTTAATTTTTAGTCCAAGACGTTTTTTGTTCGTACATGAATTGTTTTCTTGTTCTCAAAAATTTGAAGATCTAATTGGCCATTGGAGGTAGCACGGTTTTGTCTCAACAATGGTTCGATTGATTTATGAGAAAATTCTACATTCTAAAAACTATTACAATATATTTCAATCAGTAGACAATTTCAATATGTTTTGAAAATAATTTTGAATAGTTTTTCATCACTTTTTATAGTTTCTATTCTATGTGAGATTGTATCAAATATCCTTTATAGTACTTATTGAGTTTCCATCATTAGACAAATAATTCTTCATATCAAATTGAACGTAACGTTAATTTGTAAGTTGGTCTAATTGGAAAATTTTCTGCAGTCATGGGAGTTTTTGATGCGTTTTACACTTTAACACTATAACAGCTTCATTTGTCGAAATGCCGGCAACAAACTACGGAGTTGTAATTAATAAAACAGCACAATACAATTAAAATTCTACAGTATGTTCTATACTAATTGGCTACGCAATTAAATTAAGATCCGTTCGGTAGCTTTTTTCTGTGTATAGCTAGTTATGTTTCGACTGTTAAAGAGAGTAGTTTCAATTGCGTATGTTTTGGATCGATACCAAATTATCCACAGATGAAAAATTTTATTCTATTTTCTGAAGACATAACAACATAGAGACAAAATGTTTTATTCAAAAATATAATAGGCACTGTTATTTTTGTGAAATTTACTGAAATGAGGATACTAGTGATAATGAATAGATTATATTTTCTAAATAATACATTAATATAACTCATTCATTGAATACTATTAAAATAACTAAATTCCTATTTTACAAATAAAATTTAAATCTTAAACGTCGGTTTAAACTACAGATACAGTTTTTTCACGTTTTAAAGATGGCGTTTAAACGTTACCGGCAGTCTGGGGGTAGTTTAAACTTCAGTTTAACATGAAACGGATGATCTGAACCTAACTTTTTCAAATTGGTTACATTTTTACAATAATATAAAGGGTTTTGGAAGAAAGATCGAAGATTTGCACATCCAGCATTGAATACTTGTATCATCCAATTACAATTTACTCAGATCCATGGCGGAATTCTTGATTGTGGAAAAATTTAAATTCAAAGGAGATATTGAAATGCAGTGTGACAATTTTTTGCCCAAAGAATGACATCCTCTGTTGTTTGTAACGCAGCCAGCAGTTCTATATCTTGTTACTGGTTGTAAATCAATAAAATCAGCAAGTTTTTTTATTTTATAGAGTACGGTCAAGAGTATTTTTGGTGATGGGTAATAAAATGGGTTATAAGTCGACACGCATGACTAGTGAATCGTACGACTACGTTTCAAATGAGCAACCAACATGAATTTGGAATGAAATAATCTACATTTTTGCATAATACACATTCAAGTTCCATAATTGTTTACGTTTCCGAAAATATTCTCAAAAATAATATTCAGTTAATGAATAAACAAAAAACTTCACAGATAACCAAAATAATCATTTCACATGAAATTAGAATTGAAGATGTGATAACAAACTAAAAATTGCGATAATTGCGTTCATTTGACCAAAAATTTAAGCTCTACTAATTTCAGTGATGATTGATTTGTAGGCAATTCTATAATAAGGTGAGCTGTAAATGGTCTGCAACAAAAGCAGTTCTGACAATTGACCTTGAGGTCGTTGTGTTTGTTATATCTTTTAGAATCCATAATAAACTGAAAATTGCGTTTCATTAACCAAAATTTCTGCCATTTTGATATGCGCGATGTTTTTTAAGGGTTGGAGTTATATTTTTGTCCTAAATAAGGATGATACGTAATCACGTCTTAATAAGATAATGTGGTTGGTATCAATGTTAAAAGAAAAAGAAGTAGTTCTTTCAAAAATAGAGTTAGAAGGGTACAGTAGACGTTATAAACGATTCACAGACATAAGAAGTCGTGTAACTTGTTTTTTATTTCATTTCTAATAAAATTTTCATGGTTTGAAACTCTCTTACTGCTCTCGAAATAACTGGTTTTTATTATAATACGTAAAACAAACAAACTTTATTCATGTTACAATGACCCCCTACAGGTGAAGGCTTTTTATTTTTCTATTATCGTCCTCCTTTAACTACTAAGATTATTCTTAATTATGACCAACCTGCATCAGTATACAAAAGAAATTGGAATTTAAATGACATGTTTAAATAATTAAATGAACGTTGGGTTCAGTACTCAAGTCAAAAATTGATTTTAACAAAACAGAGTTATTCTCTAGTAGTCTGTTATTATTTTATCAACTTTCCTCTCATTATAAGCTCAAGGCAAGTATTTATAAATTTAGGAAACATTTTTCAGAACATTAGAATTTCAATATAACTTTGCATCTACCAGGGCAATTATACTGGATTAAAATCGAAGCCGATTAATATTAAGACAAGCGAAGGGGAGGGGGGTTATGATTAACTTGTCGTGAACTAAGAAATTTTCGAGATATTAAAGTTTGCGAAACTTAAGACAGATTAGGCTGAAAATACGAGATTTTTTATGAAAAAGTATGATACATACAAACACAATTACATCCATTAACACGATCACACTGCAAGTTGGGGCGCATGAAACAAAATCTAAGCCTTATATTCAGTATCTAGCCAGGATTAATGTTTGACACTTGGCTCAACTTCAAATGGCGATGATAAGAGCAATCTTAGCACGGTTAATACTAAACATAAAATATCCAAAGCAGAGGTACAGGAGGAAACTAATATCATCTGTAGTACTCACTTATGACATTCCGATATGGGCAGACGCAATAAGAACTCAGGAATCACGGAGGAAATATACACACACAGTGTGTCTAAGCTCTTTGTGAGTTATAGCTGGAATGCTGCCTATTAGCTTATTTGCTGAAGAGAGAAGTGCTCTCTGCCGCCGAAAAAGTTTACCCAAGCAGAACTCATGAATGAAGAACAGAAACAGCCTAGAACGATGACAAAAACAGTGAAATGGGTGTTTCCTGGAATACGTGTATCCTTTTAAGCACGACACCTCTCCCCTGTGTAGAAGCTTCATCCAGAGACTTTGTTAATCATCATGCACCGGAGATAGCCTGGAAGGAAATAAGCTCTTTCGTTACCGAGATCCTCCAGAGGATCTCGGATGAGGGTCTGTAGGAAAAAAGAGTCCGACATATCAGGCTTGACCTATTGTTCTGATGTGAAAAGTATTTTCCGTACCTGTATAACAATAGCAAACACGAATAGAAATATATACATTCAAACGTTGTTGGATAGTAGGGAGAATGCATATGGGGGAAAAACACTTCCACTATCATAAATACGAAATGAAAAATTTTTCCTCTCAACACGTCAATTAAATGAATTAGACAAGCCTTTTACGTTTCCAGTAAATTTTAAAATTAGTCTGTTTCATCAAAATTGCTCAAATTTTCATCAGTGACTAATCTACACTGCTCGTTAATTGAATTGTTAGCTGAATGCACGTCTTCACCCAATGCAAAAAAAGTAACTTGACGCGCGTTTCGAAATCAACTTATTATCTTCATATACTGGAGATAAACTGTTATCGAAACGCACGACAGACACTTTGAGTGTTGGTGTAGTGTTCAGTATGAATATCACCAGCTGTTCCAGAGTAATTCAAAGTGGTACGCAATTTATTTTCTCTCTTCACTATGTTTCTAAAGATCAAATTATTGATCAACATTACAACCTTCACGTTCTTGCTGAACAATACTTAAGATAATGACCCAAACTGTGAAAGGACAAGTTTATAAGTTCTTTATCAAGACAGTGCGCCAGCTCATTCTGAATTGTTTGTATCCCATTTAAATATCTCAAAAATTCGCCTCTTATACCAGAACTTAAATCGCACAATATATATATGTTCAAAAATGGTATCTACATTGAAAGGAACAAGATTTGAATCTTTTGAAGCTGTGAGATAGGTGTGGTACGAATTCTGAAGGAGCTGACAGAAAATTTGTACCCATTGAAGATATTAGAGAGAAAGTGGCACGGGTTTTGAATAAGATGACAGAAGAAGTACTGTTTCAACGAAAGGCTTTGTAGAGATATGTCGGAATATTTTGAAGTCCTTGCTATCGATCACCACAAATATATAAAATGATCGCAGTCAAACAGACTAAGACTATTTATTGGAAGCCCGCGACAAGAATCTTGAGATGCAGAGTTAGAAATAAGGGAACACCTAATAGTCTAGTCATTTAAGCTTAAATTAGGTAAGAATATCCAGCTGTAGTCTGTAAATACTTGGCACCCTAAAGGTTGTCTCAAAACCTACATATGGTAGGGTGTACGCAACTATTAAATTTCAATGTCAAAGTTCACAAAAATCGGATTTTCGCGCTTTTTCTAATATCTCATTTCCTATGGGTTTTTTGCTATTTGTATTTATTAACAATATTGTAGAATATAAAATTCTCTATAAATTTTGTTTGAAGAAATTTTCCATACGGGGAACCGTTTTCGAGATAGAGGGCTGAGAGCGCTAGGTCACAGCATCACTTCAGGTCAACTGGTGCCTCCGGTCGAAAACGCGTCATATATAGTTGGTTGTACCAGTTACTCAAGAAAAATTTTTATCACATCGAAATAACAAAGATGTGCTCATTAAAACGTTAATTGAAAAAGTACAAGCTACAAATATTCCTACTAAACAAGCCAGAGATGATGCGGATGTTCTTATTGTTGAAACTGCAATTGAAGAATCAAAGTCTGAAAAAACTGCAGTTATAATAGGACAAGATATTGATTTACTTCTGATTTTAACTGGACGTACCCTGTCTTACGAACAAGAAATTTTCTTTAAAAAAGTTGGGAAAGGAAATGTAAAAACGCATACTCGACTTAAAGTTTTGATAATTATCCACATTCCAAAACACATATTTTATTTCTGCACGCATTAACAGGCTGTGACACAACTTCTGCGCTTTTTAAAAAGGGAAAAGAATCATTTCTTAAAAGTTTTTGAGAAACTGACAAATTTGGATGAACTAGTTACAGCATTTGAGGAAAAAAATTGTTCGGCCCAGAGATTATTAGAGAGTGGAACTCAAACCTTATTGGCAGTCTATAATGCTGCAAAATGCTCCGATAAGTATCGATTATCGTTATATGCATTACATCAAATCTACAAAACTTAATAAACCTGTGCAGCTTTCAAATATTCCACCAACAATTGCAGCTGCTTATTGACATTCAAACGTGTATAGTATCAAAAAAAATGATAAAATATAATATAACAGTTAATAAAAATTGTCAAATATTCCGCGCGCTTTCCGCCTTCTATCTCGAAAACGGTTCACCGTATAAAACATTTTTTTAAACAAAATTTGTGGAGAATTTTGTATTCTACAATATTGATAAGAAATACAAATAGCAAAAAACTCATAGGAAATGAGATATTTAGAAAAAAAGCGCAAAAAACCGATTTTTGTGACCTTTGACTTTGAAATTTAATAGTTGCGTACACCCTAACATATGTAGGTATTGAGTTAACTTTTAGGATGTCAATATACAAGTATTTACAGACTTACAGGTGGGTATCTCGAATTCCGAGGTGAACTTACTATAAGACATGTCTTTGTCCAACGAATTACAAAAAAACGATCACCACAATTACGGGAATATTTGTATGACATTTATTTTGGAAATATATTCAGTTCCAAAGAAAATACATAACTTATTCTGATTATCACAAGAAACGAACGACGTTATATAAGGGGAACAATAAATTCATAATGAAGCGTACGATGTTATCTTTCATCGGTTAATGTAATCATATTTAATTTATTCATATCACGACGATTTATTAATCGGGAATAAACGATGTCAAAATATCTAACAAGCATAGTTGTCAAGTTAAATCGGTCGATAAAATGAAGTTAATCACGATATGAAAATACCGGTACTAAATCCTTTGTAAAATGAGCAAATATAATCGAGTGAAAATGTTTATTAATCCAACTTTACGCCGGATACGCGTTTTTAAAGTTATTTTTGTTTTCTTTGAATGCGTCAATAGCAACAATTATTCCCTATTATAAAATACCTGAATCGTGCGTTAAACTTTTTATTTACAACACGTCAAAGAGTTATGCACGTTATTTCCAACTTGTTATTAAACAAGAGCCATTTTTCTTTCGTGAAATATGCTCCTATTAAAGTAATGAAATTGATAATAAATTACAACACTGCAACTATAAATTTAAAGGATTAGTATTATTTATCTTTGTATGCGTACTTGTCATTATCAACACTCTTCATTTTATAAAATTTATCATAAAATAGTTTAATTTTTGTTTTAAATTCATAATATCAGATCTAGAAAATTATTTCGTCTGTAATGTCTGCCATGTGTTGAATTTGATAAAAAATGTTTATCTTACATGATAGATTTAAATTTCGATTTATACCTTACAAAAATAAGTTTATAAGTTTGTACAGGTAGTACTATCCCATAATTCCACCAAGCCTATAATTAGTAAGCAAATAAAAGCAATCACATTGCAGCTATAACACACGCTACGACGATTTCTCTTCTTCGGATCTCGCAACAATGCGAGAAGATACTTAATAATTCAACTACAAAAAAAAATAATAAAAACAATGAGCTGTGCTAATCATACAATCATCTTTCATCAAAACTGGAATGATTGTTAATTTGATGTAATTAACTATCAAAATATTGATCTTGGACTCATCAGTAAAGCCACATAGGATTGATTAATTCATGTAAGATCTTATCATTAACCTGTTAATACCTAATTTTTTTTCTCGTAAACCACATTCAAACACTTGTTACTAGTTTTAGTTGATACATTTACACCATATTACTAACTCGTTAGAAGATCATATCTAACTATGGAAATTTAAGTACACTTCTATTGTAGAGCTTCCCGTGGATCAATTGGAGTGCATCTGGACCACTCTGGAAATCACTCATCTAAAAGAACGTACTTGCTTCATTATATTCTCGTGCACTTTATATCTTTAGGTATTCTGTCTTCATTTTCTTTTATTTCAGTACGATGTACGTGAATGATGAACTATATCTGTTCGTTGGGTCGTTAACGACTCATTGGCCTTCTATCGGACTATTTATAAATCTTTTTAGGAAGAAACTACTGAAGGAAGCTAAAAATTTTTACATGGATGGTTCTTAAATTTTTCCAGAAGGCATGTAAATAATTCCTCTCGAACTTAATAGCGAAAATAAGGATTGTGCATGAATGAATTTATCAAGGACGAAAAAACCAAAAGAGGACTATAAACAGTGAGATGTTGGGGGATGTGTTGTGGTAAAATTTGCTGATGTTTTTTACAAATAATACGTTTTCCATTATATTTTGATCACTTTTTTACACCAACGAAGTTGATGTATAAACTTAATCAGATACATTTGGAAACATTTAGGGAGAACAGAACTATGAAATGTAAATCAATTGATTGAACAATAAGGGAAAAAATGATAAGCAACACACAATTTGCATTTTTTTATCTCCAAAAAAAATCACCCAAAAATTTCTGGACCTAAAAGGGCTTCTGTGTATTATACCACTTTGAAAGGATCCTACTGAATAATTTGCTATCAGAAAAGAAGAAGATGCTCCATGTGGAAGAGAAAGTTTAGTTCCA
Source organism: Diorhabda carinulata (assembly GCF_026250575.1). Classification (NCBI taxonomy): domain Eukaryota; kingdom Metazoa; phylum Arthropoda; class Insecta; order Coleoptera; family Chrysomelidae; genus Diorhabda; species Diorhabda carinulata. The sequence goes on from NC_079472.1 coordinate 20,709,023, forward strand.
CTACACAATTGATGTTTTAATGAATTTCATGAAATGTGCTCTCAATACATAGAAATGAGTAAAAGTAAGATTATTTAATCTTTATTTCCATAAGTGCCCAAGAGTTAATTAACGACCCACGTTCAAAATCATAAACTATAATTCAAAGATTTTTCTAAACATTTTTCAGGTGATTTTTATCACTTTCCAACTTAAAACATTTTCATCGTTCTGGGCATTAATGGGTAAATGGCGTACATAAATTTCAAGTTTTCATCCAATTAGCTTTCTATGTCTAAGTCCATTTTTTTCTTTCACAAAGTTATTCTATTTGCATAAAATATGTAATCGGTTTATATCTATAACTTTATAACGAGCATGCGTCTAAATTGGCAAAACAATACTAGTTAATTGGACATGAACAACCTGTTTAGTTACAGCATTGTCAATTAAGATTTAATATTTTTCCTGAAAAACATAAATTCCTCGATAGAAAACAGTGAAAGTTTCGTGTACTTAATTAAATGTCTGGTTAATATGGAAATAATAATGTGACTTATATAACTTAAAGCTAACAACTAATGATATTATGTTATACAGAAAGTTACATCATTGTTTTAATAAACTATAAAATGTTCTACAATCGTAAAGAGCTTTACGCGTTAAGTAAAACTATTAATCTTTTGAAAATGAATAATTTCCTAGTTATTTAAAATACTAATATTTGCTGAACATTTACGATATATAAATTTTTATCCATTTTCAGACATACTCCATTACGTGTTCTGTCAAATATTTTTCCTATTTTCCGTTAATTAGACTGAGTAACAAAAAAATTATTAAATTTTTTCTCGTAGGTAAGATTATATGATTCGTAATAGGGCCTTTGTATACTTTTTTTATATCTTAACTACGTTTACTATATCGTTCTTAATCACGAACTATTTTCTTATTTTTTTTAAGCGGTATATCAGTTTATAAAAAAATTAATAAATTTAGATACCTAAATGACGCGCGAAAACGCCATTGTTATTACATGACTGAGTGTGACGTTGTGTTACGTAGAAAGTAAGTAAACAGACTTAAGCGAGGTTAGAAGTAAAAACAGTGTAAACAGAGTTGTTGGGATTCTTATAAAAAAACATTCGCACGGCTGTGAGTATTCAATAAGATGACGTATCGTTGATGTATTGTACCAGAATGTACAAACACTAGTATAAAAACACCAAATGAAATTTTCGTGCAAGTCTCCCGAGAGGAAAAGCGACGAAAACAATGGTTTCAAGCTATAAGAAGGAATAATTCGAGAGAGCCCAGTATATGTTTGTGAAAACCATTTCAATGTTTTATCTATTGTTATTTAAAAAATGTTCTCATTATTATTGTTATTTTTTACTGTAGTTTGAAACAGATTTGGAAAGTTATATGATGTGGAAACTAATACAATGCACAAAAATTCTAACAAAAACTGCTTTTTCAACCAAATTCGAAGGACATTTAGTGAAACACCGCGTCCGTTGGCATTAAAATGACAGAAAATCTTCAAAGCTATCACCTTTATGACTACATTTTAATAAAGTTCAAGCAAACAAATAATGACGTTACGATGAGAAAGTATAATTAGTAGTACTTACGTGTCTGCTTTTACTTCTCGTATTTCATCCGAAATAAATAATTGATTATTAGCAAAGAACGTAGCAATCATGAATGCATCTACCTTAGGTAGATTGACCGATCTTGCTTCGATAAATCCTATTTAGGCCATCATTTCACTGAGAATAGTCTTTGAAACCCTTACAAAAACACAAATCGTTGGATGTCAAGACTATAAAGCACTCACTATGCGTGTATATGCTATCTTAAATAATAATCCTATTGTATACAAAAGCTATAATGAATTATATTTAATAAGGTTAAGAAATTCGAAAAGTTAATGGAAGTTCAAATGTCTAAGGGACATATGGAATCGCTTAAGTAAGAAGTTGATTCCATCAGAGGACGGTTAGTTAACAATAAATCTTAACGAATACCATGGTGAGTAGAAGATAAATATGTATATTTATAATTATCTATTTACTGTTTTATAAAATAAGGTAATCCTAGACGAAACATTAATGGAGCATAAAATAACACAACCAAAAATGCCCTGTTGCAGCTTTAACACCATTTCACGTCTAGCTCTATTACATTATTTAGTATAAATTAAAAAATTCATATTCGAAGTTCCTAGAAGATTTCTCCAGATTTAAATTTATAAAAAAGTTCTTGAGTCAACCCTGCGGGTATTACTAAGATGTAATTGTATACAACCAAGTTTATTTTAATTCTCCAACGAATTTCCATTTCCCCATATTACTAAGCTCCGAGAAAAACAGAATTAGAGAGACAGAGAGATATTTATATTGACACATACATTATTCATTCTATTTACGGGCATTAATATTAATTTTCATCCCCCTCTGAATAGTCAGTCTGACAGGATGTCAGATTCTAGTGATTAATGTTACGATAAGGATAATTCTTGAATACTTAGCGAAATGCTAATTCATAATAACTTTGAGGATTAAAGAGTTTTGTTTCGGGAGTTAGTGAATAATTGTTGATTGTTCGATTTAATGGAATAATAAATATTCAGTCATGAAATATATCGTCTTGTACTCAGATCCTCTATTATTTTTAAAACAACTAAGTTAGGCGGAAATCTCATAATATTAACTTTCATTACTTTATGGTACCCAAAAAAGAAACACCAAAAGAAAAATATACATATACTCTTATTGACAGTGGATGAGAAACGTGGACAATTAGAAAAAATACGAAACGCATTAATTAGAATGAAGAAAATAGGACAAGAATTATTAATTCAGAAGATATATGAAACACGAACTTATACACGAATAAGAAATAAAGACCAAGGAGGAGCTGGACAGAAGACATAAAGATGGCAAAAAAACTACAGGATCGGAAAGGATAGAATCAGCACTAGAATAAGGAGCCCTTGCTCAACTTCAACAAATCTCAACATACTAATTGTGTATGTTCTCATTGTAGTCACCGGTACGAGTGGATCTAAAGGTCAACAAATCACTTTTTGAACTGTTGTGTGTAGTGGATAAATTATTTAAATCTCCATTCCAAGCCGTCTAAATGATTCAAGCCCGCAATGTGATTCGTACCATCGAATCAAACAACTCCGCTCCCCTTTTTACTCCCTTAACCGCCCCTCTGGCTGGCTGGCTACAGCATACGAAGACCTCCCTGAAATCTACTCCTCGACAACTCTCCCATATTCATAAGATGCGGTTTTTCTGTAACCTGGTGAACCGGTTCATCGTTTTTACTTATCTAGAGCTCTCTTTGCATTCTCGGCGAATGGTTGATCGCTTTTCTTCCTATCAGCTAGGACAACGCAACGTAACCCCCACAACCCTAGCCCTGCAGAGGAGCAACTCCCATATCAGGGCCAACTCCAACAAATTTTCCTTATCCTAGCTAAAAATTTCCCAACAAATCTTTCTCATTTTTTTATTTAAATTATTTAATAGTTTCATCTTGCCAAAATTCATTTGGTGTATATACCTCGTTGATCTAAATCTAAATCATCTAAATTCATTTTCATCTAAATAAACATATTTCTTTGGTTTCTTATTTCTTTTATAGTTCTTAGGTAACATCTTCTCTATCCTGCAATATCGTTCCTTTCTAATAAAATAGACTTTTTCCAGCGAAAACCTATTTCTTTCAAAAGTTTTCATAGTGTACGTCGACTCATTTCAGGGTAATTCTCATCATCTCCAACTTAGGAAAGAAGTTAGTCTACTGTCTGAAATTATTTGCTCAAGAACTCATGCAGTTTCTTTTGAATTCTTTGTTTAATATGATTTTTTATTTGAAATTTTGTTTTCCTGAAGCTTCACACATTGTTTGAAACTCGCCATTGATCTCCTTTCATATCTCTCTATATCGTAGATTTTCCAACACTAAGCTGACTATTTCCACCATGTCACCAACATTTTTACATAACTGTTTGAATGTAAACAGTTTGAAATAATTAAATATTGATATTTTTTCATTAAATGTTAATGAGCCCATTTATTGGAATTTACGCGGCTCTTTTTTGCATGATCATACTAGACTGCACACTGCACCTGGCAAGTTGCAGCTAAAGTAGATTATTAAGAATAGACGACTTGAACTTACTAAATGGAAAAACCTACAATCGCATTTTCGGTGAATTTTGTTGGGAAGATTCTTGGAATTGCAATAAAACAAAATTTTTGCTATTGCTTTTTCTATTGGTTATAAAAACAAATAAAATATAGTTTAAATAATTTAAACAACTCGATTTCGAAGCACATCGAACTAAAAAATATTTTCAAAATAAGCCTAAAACATTAAGGAATGAAACACACTAATATTATTGTGAAAAAAGCGACATGAATTATATTTTTCGGTAATCAAATTTTATTTTTAAAAATTTATTCGATACCAAAATTACAATTATTGAATGGTTACAATGAATCTCTCAAGCGAATTAACTTTAAACATTACAAAGTTGTTTACAATAATTCATATTTATAATAAAATAAATGCTGATGAAGTGTTTACGATATTTAATACAATTGCGTTTTATAAAAATGTCCTTCTAGAATTTTCTTCATGTAACTCGAGCATTCGATTTCGTAATTATTTTGAACTTTGATGTTTAGTTTTTTTTAAACTATATTTAGGTTTCACTTTTTAGTTTGATTTATTGTCAAAATTTAAAGTTATAAGCATTTTACATCTACAACAGAGGGTGTACTGATGTAAATTCTTCTCGAACAACAAAATAAAATTTGAGGTATTAAATTGTAAAGTAATACTGATGCAGGAAATATAGTACATCTCAAAAAGAGGACAGACAGTTGTAAAATTTAAAATCGATTTAAAGAGAAAATTTGCAGTGAGCAAATTTTTGTTATAGCGTGAATAGGATTTTAGATCACGACTGGCGAATTCGGAGGTTGACGCCTTAGCTACCGAACGCAATTAAAGTGGTGGGATATACTAACAATAAGAAGCCACATAGGGGAGTACACGAACAAATACACATCTATAAAAAATATAAATAGAAATATTTAGATTATTTCTTAATAATATTAGAAATTGGGTTTTATTTCTCTCTCGTACATAAAAATGGACTATAATTGGTAACAGTTATTAAGTATAAAATATTGATAATATTTCAGCATCGAATACAAAATAATTAAGATATTGTCAGTAAAACGCAGCAGTTAGAAAAGTCTAGTCTAGTAGTGTAAAAAAATTTTGTTGTCATGTTCATAAAAGCAACCCCGTTACATAAAATGAATCATTTTCAACGAATTGTAAGCCCACCTTTCAGCCCCGTTCTGACTTTATAGCAACGAAAACACTCATATAAAAAGATTTACTGCTCGAAAATAACCCAATGTAATGTCTTTTAATTTAACATGTCGTCGTTATTCTTGCGAGGAGAAGTTATTGCCTTCATGGCCCTTTTATAATATGCTCCAACTATTTGTTACTTTCTCGTTTTTATTTTCTTACGCTTCTCCGTTGGCTGGATTCTTAATGATATCATTTATGTGGAATGTTTCATCAAAATTTGTTGCTTTACTTAACAATAGTGAGAATTTGCGAGGCGATAATAATAAAATGGAAATAGTCATTTGACGAAATTGATTTTGTTATGTGTTGACATATTTTTTATTTAAGAGACAATTAGAAAATCACTTCTCTTTTTATTGGATGAGTTTTATTATCCACACGGGTTTTTTTACTTTTAACTAGCCTTATCTTAACTAGCCTTTTGTTATTAAGAATTCTATATTTCGAAACGTTCCCTTTTTTCCTTTCTTTTTTCAATTTTAACCTTGGTTGGTATTATAAAATGGACGCAAATCAAAAAATTAATCAACTTCTCTCAGCTTACTTCTTATTTAGTCAAATTAACATGTACATTTTCAAAAATGTTCGTGATCTCAACTTCATGATACAATTCTTCAATTTTTTGATAAAAATAATTATTTTGTTGTATCAATTTCTGTGTCACGTAACTCTAAATTAAACCGGTTGTTTTATTACAACTTTAGCTAATCTCAACCACCAATGAAATCAACAAGGACGTCACACAAATTAGAAAAGTTACCCAATTCTAATACCAGGTGTCGGAACGTTTTCAATTTCGACTTCTTTCCTCTAATAACTGGATTTATTTTCCGACTACATTTCGTGAAAAGTTTGGGCTTAGGGCCAAATTACTTTTAGCCACCAGTGGCAACCACACTTTTTCCAAATAAGACACAAAAAATATAACAATGAATATAACTATACAAACATTTCCTGATTGTTATGGAATAATCATATCAAAAAATAATTAGTGTAGTTTCATTATAAAATTCCTTCACTCACCAATTTTTACAAAAATTCTCAAAATTCTCATACTTGGGTTCCTACTTCAGTTTTGAGATATGGCAACACTGATGTGAATATGTCAAATTTGACATGGGCTTCATAAAATTTGCCGGTTTTTCTGATGATAACTAACGAGAGATATTCAATTTAGAAATTGTATAACCGATATAGAAGTAGAACCTCTGTGATTCAGAAATAAAACAAATTATATTGAATTTATAGAAGACCTTTCGCTACACTTAAAAAAATATGGGGTGTAATATGAGCATAAAACTTCACTTCCTCCATAGTCATCTGGACAGATTTCCTGAACATCTAGGAGATATGAACATATAGATTTTTGGGACAGGATTACGTTCATTAGAACTCAGAGAATAATTTTTTTTTTTAGTAAAGTTACACATGTTTTTTCAATTTTATATCTATATAGATAAAACTTACAGACTAGAGCTGGTAAAAATCTTCGTTTATATTTTTGTAAATAGCATATCATACGTGTCAACAACAGTTAAAATTTGTTGTGCGAAAGATGTACTGTAAACTAGTGTTATCAACTACTTCACTGGTACTTGTTTCAGTTTCATTTTCATATCCAATCGAATTATTTATAGAGGTGTGGTCGAGAGGAACATTTTAGTTGATTAATAGTCTTTTGCATTATTTATAATCACAAGGTTCCATTAAAACACGCTCGAAATAACCCTCTAACTTTGAAATTCTCATTAAAACGATGTCACACATTTGAATTAAAGTAATTATTAGACGGAAGACATATTTGTATTTATGTTTATTACACCAAAAAAACATGTTTAATAAAAATTTTCCAGTCTCTACGGTTTTTGATTTGAAAACAAAGAATACTATACTTGACATTAGGAGTGATCTTTATGAGCTTGCCTATATTTTTTTCTTACCTTTTAGCGAAATGATACGGTTTGTCTAACATACATTCAATCAGATCTGACCTTTATTAATGTATATTGACAGATTTTACTTGTTCAGTGATATTTAATCAAAAGTACAAAAAAAAATCTTAAAACTAGAACGACGTTTAGCATTTTCGATAGTAGAACTACCTGTAATATACCTCATTAATATTTTGCTGCGGAAATAAAGAGATAGTACATTACTAAAAGTAAAGATAATTTATATTGTTTACCAGACAGATAACAGAAGGATTTTTTAACGTGCGATTGTTTGCGATAGGCTAATAAGTACACAGTTATTATTTATTTCTTAAAAGTGGAATAAAATTATATTTTATGAGGTCACTGGCCTTTTGTTTGTTGTTAATAAAATGAGGTAGACGTGAAACAAAAGCCGTATAAAATATAATACATAAAGGAAATGATAATATTGGAGATTACATACATTTCAGGTAGAAAACCCACAAGGAGATCCCGAATAAATAGGGTTAGACGATGTAGACAATTCAAATACCCTGAATTCAGAAGTTAGATATAAGAAATAGAATACAACGGGAAAAAAAGCTTCACAAATTCTGCACTCATTGCACTTTAGAGAGAAAAAATGAACCTAAACACAAAAACGACAATATACAAAGTCATAGTGGAGTCCAATTTAACGTTAACTGCTGTTAACTGACAGATAGACAGAAGAAAACAATAGAGGCTTTGGAAATGAACTACTTGAGAAGATCGTGCATGGTATACAGAACAGACATGCATGACAACTGCTCTGGTACGGACATGTATTGAAGATGGAGCAGAATTAGTGACCGAAGAAAGCATTGATGATAAAACCGTAGTATAGGAGAAGATGAGAAAGACCCTCAATGATCTGGAAGGAAGGGATTGAACAGACCATGAAGACAGAGCTATACACTGTCAGAGACATGGTGAGTGGGATGAAAGGAAGGAAATTGTTATAGAGAATATAATATGCAGAGTTATCCCACTAGATTTCACATTATTCATAAGATTTCATCACTCGAGAAAAATGAGGTTTCAAATGCTAAATAGCTTCGATATTGTAGGAAGTTAGAGAAGAAAATTTTCAGAAGCTTAGTTCTAAGGGATAAACAGATGATATATAGCTATTTTTACTACACCTTCCAGAATTAATCGACATTTATAATAATCAAGACGTGTTTGATTATCTCGTAAAAATAATTTATTTGGAAATCAAATTAAATAAAACACTGAATTATTCGTAATTGTTTTCAAAGCGTACTTTTTATATAATTTCAATTCAATCTAATTATATATAATAGAGAGAAGCAATTGAACGAAAATTGAAGGTTTATACTAATGAAATTCCCGGCATGCATATAACTTGATTTTAAATGGGACATAAAACTATTTTATTTGACATTTGACGAGTTGATCACGACTAGAAAGAAGCAACGAGTCTTCATCAATTTTATACGTCGGAATATTTTGGATGCAATTGCACCTGGTGTATCATTGATTATTTAATGCAAGAATGGCGACATCGACAACTACTTCATTATTATTTATTGTTATTTTAATACAGAATTGCATTTTTCTAATGAAACGAGTTTTTTATTTTAGTATACATATAAATTTATTGTCAGCGGTTGTTTCAATTTAAACGCATGTTATTTGTAGCATAACTAAGTTGATTTGTTACATCCAATGTTCTAATAATTAATAGTATTGTATCTCTCCAAATAAATTCTCAACATATGGAAAACTTTTTTACTATTAAAACTATTAATAATTATAAAAATATATCTTCATAAACTGTTAATCTTGGTATAAAACACAAGTAGCGATCTTCAGATCGTATATCAATTAGTAATGGCAATTTTATTATTTAATTATATTTTATTTTAAAAGAAAATTACAATTAATTAGCATTGGAAAAATCCCAATGATATTGAAATCCGGAATGCTATTTCATCTAAAGACAAGAGCTTCCGACCAATGCATATTATCAGACATGAAGACCGAAATTACTAAGAACCTCTAGGTTGGAAGGCAACACGATCTCGTAGGATCGTAAGAGAATGGATTAAGTAAACCCAGGTAATAGACGACTTGGACGTCATTCACAGAATCACATCATTCAAATGGCAATAGACAGGAAACTTGGCAATATGGACTGATAATAGTTGGACGACAAAAATTACATGGTATCCACGAGGTATCAAAAGACCCAGAACTAAGATGGAACCATGATATAAAGAACCTAACGGAAAACTTGGGCACGACTAACCAACGAGTAACGTTAATGGGCTTGAAGGAGGCACCAATACATAAACATGTATGGGATGCATATGGTGATGATGATATATGAAAAGTATAATTTGGTTAAATGTTATAAAATGTATATAACACAACCCTAATGGGAATTATGTAAAAATTGAAAGTATACGGATGTGTTTGAAATAAAATATAAAACCAACCGTTGGACGTCACACAAAGAATGTTATCTTCAATTAAGAATCCTTGTTGTTTTTAGCGCAGCGGATTGTTGCAGCAAAACATACGCGAAGGTTCAATACGAATAAGTTTCATCATATGAATCGGAAACAATTCATATATCAAAACCTACAGGTTTTATGCCCATTTTCATCTTTCAAATACAAATTTCCTCCATTGTTTAATCTCACGATATTAAGCTTCATTTCAAGTCATTCCTCTTTCTTTCGATATCAATCAATATACATCAATACATTAATGTTATTTAATCCTTACTTTTGTTGCCGTCTAAACTTTTTAACAGTTTTTCTTTAATTACTTTGAATATTTTCCATATGTTAATATGTTTGTGATACATACGTTTCCATAACTTTGCACTTCTAGTCTATTTCAAATTGCATCGTTTTTTACTTTATACATTACTGTGACGTTGCTATTGACTACTCTAAATATTGTGCATTAACAATAATCTCATTAGTTCTTCATTGCGGCGTCTTTCAACTTCGGTATTTGTCAAAAATATGTCTCTTTTATAAGTAGTTTCTATAGTATTGATTACCTATTGTCTTTTTAAGACGATGAAACTGTACAGATGAGAAAAATTAAAATCAGTGAATTATAGAGCAAACTTTCTAAAAAAAATGGTACAAGGAAATGAATCGTAGATAAATAATTAATTCTCAAACATTCTTTTCCATCAATACATCGGTTGGATACATTAAATTCTTCTCAAAGTAAAATTAGTCATTACAGCTATATCGCTTTAACAACCAATTACTCTTTCTATGGTTATATCACTAGGCTTTGTAGTTTGTCTATGGCAAAATGGGTGTTCTTTTATAATTCTTAGAAATCTTAGAATATGAAATACTCTATGATCTAAGGTTTCTGTACTCTTTGATTAAATACACTTATGTACTTTTTCTACGTTCGTTATATTATTCACGTTTTTTTTTCATTCATTTGCATTTATAAAGAATGTAATTTCTGAAGTCAAAAAACGTGAAAAAAAGTACCGCAGCGGTTCAATTTTTCACGCTTTTGCGTTATAAAATTGTTTTGTCAAAATACTGTGAACGCTTTGTTTTTCATGTCAATTCTTTTCTCCTATAAACTGTTTCACTTTTATCTCTTAATATTCATTCAAGAAAATCCGTTTTGTGTTTAATTAAAAGGAGTATAGTATCATTATTAGTGATGGAGAGTAATAGTGAAGAAAGTTCAAACTGCACAAAAGAAGATGTTGTTGAATCAGCAACTGTAGCGACTATGAATCTTCTCCCTGAGACATCCAGGGACAGTATTTAAAGGAATATAATTCTTATGTGGAGTGGTGTACTAAAAAAGGCATAAAGAGCTTTACAGAAAAAGTGTTACTAGCTTACTTTGAAACTAAATCCAAAATGTCTTCAACATTTTAGTAGACTTATTTAAAACTGAAAGGCAACCTAATGGTAAATAACGATGTAGACATCAGTAAATACTCGAAACTTTTGCATATTTGAAAAATAAATCAGTTGGCTATAGACCGAAAAAATCTAAAACATTTGCCCTTGAAGAAATTAATAAGTTTTCTGTTGCGAGCTCCAGACGATAATTTTGTCATGCATAAGGTATGACATCAAAAAATATCAATGTAAGCTTAGATATTATCTTTCAGGTTGCTTTAATATTCGTAATCGCAGGAGTTCTGCGGAGGAAGGTTTATATAAAATGAATTGTAACTTTATTAATAATACCGGAAATGTTTTAATTATCACAGAACCTGATACAAAAACACACGTTCTACGTCGATTTACTGTTATTGGTGAAATATCTGACAATAGATTAAACTTGGTAAACATTTATGAAAAATATAAAAACCAACGACCTACAATTGTCACTACAGATCATTTCTTTTTGCAGTATAGAAATGGGAAATGCAAAACCCAAGTTGTAGGTATCAATACCTTTTCAAAAATTCCCTCGCTTATCGCAACATATTTACCTAATCCAAAAAACTACATTGGGCATACATTTCAACGCTCTTCGGCGTCTCTATTAGTGGATACCGGTGGTGATATAATTCAACTAAAAAATCACGGTAGGTGGAAATCCAACACAGTTGCGGAGGGTTACTTAGACTACTCAATAAAAAACAAAAAGGATTCCATAGAGAAAATTTTAACGGGAACAACACGTTCTACTTCAAGCAACATTGTAAATGTTCACGATCCTATCAACAATCCAATATTTACTAATATAGACGATGTTATTTCTTTGAACGTTAAATGTACCAATCGTAATGTAACTTCTTTACTTCAAATTAATAATGCTCACAGTTGTACTTCTGATATTACTATTTCAAAATGAAAATTGTTGGAAGTTTTGCCGAATTTTTTTAAGTCTACGAACTTAGAAAATATTTTGTATAAAATTCGTGAGTGTGAATAAAGAAACTTTTTTTGACTCACTTGTTGCATAAATAACTATTCTTTGTCTTTAATACATTTTGAATCGATTGATAATCGATAACATATTAGTTTATTTTTTGAATATTCCCATTTAATTTGAACATAAGATCAAAAGTGAAAATTATTTAAATAGTACCACCTTAAATCCTGCAATTTTTGACTATTTTCATCTGTTCAGATCAAAGAATTTCAATATTAAGAAAAAACTGAAAAATCTAAGCTACGTTAATTAGTTTAGTGATTTGGTAGAAGTTATCTATGAAAAAAGAGTTGTTATTAACATAAAATTCAATATATATGTATCGCTTACTAATACTAGTTCTCTTATTATTAACTTATATAAATTGTTTATTTGATCGAAATAATTAAATGTCATAGACTGATTACACTTAAACATAGATGTATATAGAATCTAACTATTCCAGTAAAGTTTCTTGATTTGATGTCGGCTATAGGTCAGGTCATGTTGCTCGAAATAACACCAACTGGAGCGGAAAAATAACAAGATGGAGACCTTGGGGGGAGAAAAGAAGCACCGGCAGACCACAACAAAGATGGTATGATGATATCAAGAGAACAGCCGGACTTAACTGGTACCAAGTGGCACAGAACAGGGAAAACTGGAAAAATATGAGAGAGGCCTATATCCAAAGGATAGAAAACGGCTAGAAGAGAGAGAGAGAGAGATAGGTCAGTCTCACCAACTTAAATACAGATACATTATTTTATTAAATGATAATTTTTTATTTACTCGGCACCTACGATAAATGAAGATCAATATTATTAATTACTAATATCATACTTAGGCGATTAAAAATATAATTAGGCAAGAATTTTTATAAAAAATGAAAACGTATGACACAAATTTCAAATTTCGCGAGTAACTAAATGTAGATTTCCCTAAACGGAACAGTTTATTTGTTGAAACGCATGCCCAAATTACTTTTTTTAAATTAGTTTCTTGATCACATGTGATTAGTACAGTTTTCTGTATTTATTTTGGGAATAAATGAATAAAACTGTCCGAACTACCAAAACAATAATTTATTATTTCCTGTTAAAACATGTAATTTTGGAATGAATTTCAAGTCCAATAAATACTTTTTTATAAATATTACTATAATTGAATTGACAAGTTTATCGAATTTTTTTCCGACATATACTAGAGACAAAAATGGAGCGATTCATCTTTAATTTCATTCTCTACCCGGTTTTTTTATTCAAGTACAAATCGTACATCATTCCTGGACACGACACAATTAATAACTGGGTTCTGGTCTGCAGATATTCAGAACACCAATTCAGCTTCTCTTGTTCGTGAAAAAATTAAAAATCTAAATAAAACATAACGAGCGCGTTCCTTTGTTTTTTTATTATGACGTAGATCGCGACCAACCATTGTTTTTGAATTTATTGCTACAACTCTCGGAAAAAATGCCTTTGTAGCTAGATTCGGAAAATTGATATTGTTTCCACAACAACAAATTATATGGCTGTTTGTAAATATTTACTTAACTTAAAGGCCAAGCTATAGTATTAGGTTTCAACAAATGGAAAACCGAATTCATATTTTTTTTTTGGAAAAAGAGTTTTCTGGATATATCGTGACATTCAGTTTAAAGCAACAAATTATGAGTTAATTATGTCAAAATTGCCACTACCGGTTGAATTCCAAATGTTTATAAAACAACCAACGTGATAAATCTTCAAAATACTCTCAATTATAAGTAATACATAAATCAATATTCTTTGAGCTCATCTGTGGAAATGGATGACAGCTCCCTCTTCGTTTTTTTTTGACCTTTTTAATGTCCAGAAACCGGTGTCCTATCAAGCTTTTTTTATGCGTGGAAATAAGGAAAAAATATACATAGCGGTTAGCGTTGAATAAAGATGTATGTGTGTATAGGTTTATTATATTTCTGAAAGAACCCTAACCTTAGAAAAAAAATCTGCATAAACGCCCTTGTCATTTGATTGTAATTTGTCAGTTTCAAGTTGTTCCTTCAAATAACGACATGTTCCAACTTATCTTTCTGATTATCAGTCTGAGATTTGGGAGCAAACCTCACAGCTGCTTACTAAAATATTGCGTTAAAATTCTTTGAACACAGCACCAAGATAACCAAGATAACTTGCTGACAGTTCACCAACTGTCACTCAAATGTACAAGATCTTGAACAGTTAATAGGCGTTGACAAAGAGGTTTACAATACAGGTATACAAATAATATGCATGAATGCTATAAGAGTACAAAAATTGATAAAAATAGAATCTACACTACAAAAAAATCGTTTTACGAGGGTTGCTACTTAAGTTTTGAGATATGGCAACACTGATTGATGCTGTGCGTAAACGTTCAAAAAAAGCTCGTGTTGATTGGTGCGAAAAAATGCCAAAATTTAATTATGGTGCTTCCAAAAACGCCTAAGATCATGACAGACGATGAACCATAGATCTATGCATATGTATCTGAAACTAAACAACAATCGACTGTATGGGTCGAGCCAAATCCAACAAAATCTGTTTGCTCATGAAGCACTTCGAACCGACTTGTCGATTGTTTTTTAGGCATAATTCAACATGTCTCCACCGTTCTATTAGAGCAAGGTAGAACAGTCATTGTCAACAGTCAATTCTGGATGGTAAATCAGCATTTATTTGCGAGAAGTGTTAAAAAAATCTGGGAAACCAATCGCAGAAGACGAATCATTCTCCACCATGACAATGGAAGCTCTCACACATCGGTTCAAACAAAAACAGTCTAAACATCGAGTTGATGGGTCATCCGTAGAATAAATTGCAAGGTCAACATTTCTCTACACCTGAAGGATCAGGTTTTGGTGGTACCTCAACAGGAATAGAAAAACTGCTTTGACAATTGATTCAAAAGAATGTAAAAGTGTATTGACTTTAATGGTGAATAGTTTGCAAAACAGTATCCAATTATAAATATTGGTTTTTATTTGTCTATCTCAAAACTTGAGTAGCAACGCTCGTAGTTACAAGAGTAGAATAAATTCTTGTACATGTACATGTTTCAAATACATAAAGAGTTTCAGCTACGTGATTTTAGGAAATACCAATGTTCCAAATCTAATATCTTCGTCACATCTACTACAATAAAATTGGATTAGAACGGAAACCATTGAAAGTGTGTATCAGTAGAAGTGATGATTCTCCCTTTTTTTATTGAATCAACTACAATTTGGTGGACTCAAACCTGTACACAATATGAGTGTGTAATTTTGAATAAAATCATTGCTTCAAATACTTTTTGGAAAATGCTGGGACCACTTGATTAGTATATTTATCAAATATATTTTATAGGAATATATAGTTATATATAACTATAGGAAAACATAATTTTTTGGCTTTTCAATTAGAAGAAATAGCAGATTGTGAAATTTCATGTCTTGATACTTGGAAAACCAACAACTACTTATTTAAAAAAATATGGTACTTCGCTATGTTTTGAAGAAATAATTCGATCTGTTCTGGTAATAAAAAACTGAACTGAAACACAAAATTCAAATTTATCGACAAACCGTTCTTAATGAAGAAATAAACTACTATGTGGTACATACTTCGTGATGTAATTCGGTCCCAGTAGCATTAAGAATTCTTCAGTACGAAAATTATATCTTCACAAACTTACATCCCTCTTTAAATACTGGAGGATACTTTTATAAAATTTAACTGAATTGTTGTAAATCAAAAATTAGTCAACTCTCAGGCGAATTGAAAACAATTGAATTTATACTGAATAATTTTTGAAAATTACACATTGGATTTATTCATATTACCAAAAACTATTATAAGGAATATAATAAATATAATAAAATGAATATATATATGATTATAATGCATAGTGAAGGCTGTAGTTTGATGAATAAATTAGGGATCCAAAGATATTCTAGTAGAAAATATTCATATTAAATGATGAGATAACCAAACAAAATTGTAGATACGTAACGCCCTGCTCTTTTCTCTGTTTCAACAAGTAGGTACCTTCTATTTTAGCAAGATCAGTAAGTATACTAAGTAAATTCAAAGCAACGGTTTATTAAAAATTTATTCTTATTGAATTTTGCAATTATTACCAGAATATGAAAACAATTTGCTGATGTTTATCTCTTTATGACTAACAATGATTTACAAATGGAAAGTACAAGCTGATTCTTTCCACAACGATGCAAACCAACATTTCGAGCTTCTGGATCTAAAGATTTTGTACAAGAATCAATTTGAGCACTGTAATGACTTACCCAGAATGTAGTTTCACCAATTTAGATTACCAGCATGTTTTGAATCCATGTTTAGTATCATTTTACGATGTCATGAATGATTTTTTGGAAGTGATTCGATGTAGGAGATAGTAATTGAGTTGTGAGGCCAAAATTCAAATTATACACACCAAACTATCGAATTTCATCTTATTATATTCAAAAAGGTGATACAAACAGAGTTGTTCAATTCGGTTTTGGAGTTTGAGTACTTTACCACTTCTCTAATGTATAACCAATAGATGCTAAAGACAATGAGAGACATACATAGAGAGAGAAAGAAATTCGTTGGGTATATTTTGGATGGGATGAGGAAATTTTTTTAAAGGGAGGAAGGTTCATTGGAATTGGCACTGATATAGATAGAGAATCCTCTTCTGCAAGGCTGGGGTTGTAGTGATAGGTTTATGATTGCGCTGTTTCAGGCTGAACAAAGAAAGAAGAACGGAAGACCAAACGTGCCTCGAAGAAGTAGAAAAGAAAGCTCCAGCCTAAAAAACGAACGGATCTTTCCAGGTTTAGGGATGTACATTTCCAGTTTTTTTATGGTTTTTGTTAGTTTTTTGTTTCTTTTTTATATTTTTTCCCTATCATCAGCCATTTGGCTGATGAATCGGTTTACAAAAACATGCCATACCGACGAAGCTAAAGACACTTCAGAGATGCGCATTTTAGAAACATCAATCAAGAATAGATAACATGCGCAGACCAGCAGAGCAAGAGTGTGAGATGATCTCTATTTATAATATTAAGACGACATACTTCTCTATTCTGCTTTTGATATTTCCTTTAATGATCAATTGAGATACTCTCATCATATTTAGCAACCCACCGCTAATTCCAATTCCTCTCTATGATTATCTGGAACATTCCAGAACGACACCAAAGATATCAGTGTAACTATGGATGGCATCTCCGACCGTACCAGTAACTTCTTTAGTCTTTAGTGATATATGTGTTTGAATAAGTCTGTTGAAGTGAAAATTGGAGAGGCAAGAATGTTGATTCGATTAACGCGAACGAAAATAAGATGAATGACATTCATTCGTTGACTTTGATGTACAGATAAACTACCGTTAATAATATTTTTCATGCTTTTTCAAGTTGGAAAATTGTCCTTGTACCGGTAGCATGATGAATGGATCATT
This sequence comes from Diorhabda carinulata, assembly GCF_026250575.1. Lineage (NCBI taxonomy): Eukaryota > Metazoa > Arthropoda > Insecta > Coleoptera > Chrysomelidae > Diorhabda > Diorhabda carinulata. The sequence continues at coordinate 20,726,734 of NC_079472.1, forward strand.
TGAATACACAAACTTTATTATGTTCTTCTTCAGTGTTACTAGTAAACAATACTCCACATTAATTCAATGGGTTCTTATTCCATTTGTAATGATAATACAACGTTAAAGAGATAAAAAATTGTAAAAACTAACTGTTATTCAAAGTATTTTCTACCTGACGCTAGAATATATTTATACAGAGTGTCTCATTCGAAATTTGCGCTGAAAGATCGATTTCACGATTTAAGGCTATAAAGATATGGTTTTTCAGCAAACTTATCTAAATAAAAATATTTGTTATATTTCTTTCTCAACGTCCTAAAACCATGAGAAACATCAAATTTTGTCGGCTTAAAGTAAAGAAAAATATTTTGAAAAATAAGCTGCACTCAAATGGGATGAAAACAATAATAAAGCATCTAGCATTGTTATTGAACAAGAAGAAGATAAATTAGAATATGAGGACATCAGATAATATGAATATGGTAAAAATGTAGGTAGAGACAATATTATACTCGAAATGTATTTGGAAAATGCAGTGGAAAGGCTCTCCTTACAAAGAATTGCCTGGAAACAGAAAGGAATACACAAAGACTCAGAACTCTCTATAATAGTGCCAATTAAAAAAAAAACAATAGAGAGTGTAGTAACCAAAAGTTGACATAAAGTCGGAAATAGTACAGTGGTGGGTGCAGTATTATTCTGGGTTAACCTGTACACTCAGACAAATCTGTGAAGAAGGCATTGAACGGAATTCTCTACTTCATCTATGATTTCTTGATCTTAAAAAACATCCAAATGAGTTCCATAGCACAAATTATGGTTAGTGTACTTACGACTACAAAATCTATAGCAGTCAAGTTCAGTGAAACGAGCACGTCTCAGATTGATTTCTTATAAGCTCAGAAAACATTAGGCAAGGACATATGTTACTACTTATCCATTTCACCGATGGATAACATCATCAAAGCGTGTAAGTATATTGTAAATAGAAAACTAGATAAGTGCAATACACATATAAGAACTAACCTTCGCTGAAGATGGTTATAGTTCTTGATAAAAGTGCTGCAATTTTACAATATAATTCAAGCATTGTAACGTTTTCACTGGTCATAGCCTGTGTTACTTTAGTTGTTATAAGCATTATACGATATAAACTTATCACCTTCCTTTTGTAAATAATTTTGTATATAGTTTTTTATATACTTGTTGGTAACATACTGGGTTCCTGGAATTTAAGTTATTTAATTTGCCTTTTTGTTGTACTATTTTTATTTAAATGAATTGAAAGTTTGGTTTATTTTCATTTGAAGTTAAGTCTTGGTCTATAGGATGCAAGCATTATTCTAAATTTGCCAGACGTGGTATAACTGGTTGCAGAATTATGTTGCTTGTAAGCAAAGTTGTTTCTCAGCAACATATAGTTAACTGTTTACGAAGTTATTCGTGAAGTATTTTTGTAAATTTTGCGGATATTGATTTTTGGTTGTTCAGTCCGTTGAAAAGTTGTTTTGATGAGTGAATTTGTTAGCTGGTGTTTTTGAAATTGAGCTAATTGTTGCACCTGGCTAGATTGTCGTCAAGACGTGTGACCCGATTTTGCTCAAGAAGTCTACTGTTAACTTTAATTCATATATTCCTTTTAACTGTCAACAGATGTGGCATTTTTCATTATAGATTTGTTTATAAATTTTTAAATTTGGCGTGATATTTCCGACTGAGAATTTGACAACTGGAGAGATAGTTACCTTGTTGTTTTGGTCAGCGACCATGCTAGCGTGAAGATTAATTTCTCCAGAGATTTTTGAAAAGCAGGATTTTGCCGGCCTAAAGGAGTCTTCCACCGATTTCAAAAATTTTGGAATAAATAATAATATTGTTATAAGAATAATAAAATTGTTAATTGACTTCTAATAAGAAGTAGGAAGGAAAATAATGAAAGGAATATCAAAATCAAATGATTGTTTCCAGAGCCTTTGCTAATAATTCTATCAAAATAAATGGGGTCATTAAATATTGATGCCACAATTTGCGAAGATGGGATAGAAAACGGTGAGATCAATCGCAGGATTAGCATCACCAGACATACATAAATAAAGGATTATGTCCAACAAAAATCACAATAAAAGAGCTTATGAAACAACATGTTGAGGACAAATAGTGGGAGGTAACATTCTGAAATGAGAAGTGTCGAATGGAACCAAGAAAGTTGATTTATACAGTACTAAATCGGAGTTTTGAAGAAATAATAAAATAACAAAATTCTTGGTTCTGAATTTATACTTATTGTTGTATCTCTTCTATAGGTCAATTTTATAAAAAAAAATGGTACATGAGGAAGTAATCTTTCGTTCAAATGTTAGCTTCCCGTTAATTTTGTTAGAATTCAAGATGATACAATTTTAAAAAATTGTTTGAAATGTTCTTATTTATTCCTTGTTGTAACAAAGTTAGAAGAGGGTCAATTTATAGAAAACCCGGTATTTTATGGAATACTAAAGATTGATTTTTTATCTTTTAATAAATTGTTTCAATGTTTCTGTTTGATAAAACAAACAGTCTCTAATAATCTGCTCAACGATTTGAATCACCTACTTCTCGGGTACTGCTAAAAAACTCATTAATAAAACATGTAATTAAATCTATTACTACAAATTTCGTTCGAAAGACATCTTATCTCTGCTTATTATCCTTTGGAAAGTTTGATTATGTAGCAGGAAGCAAGAAAAAAAAGGAAGAAAAGCATTTAAAATTGTTGAATTACAACAAAAACTAATTCCAACTTTTTAATTAAATTTCAGTCTGGTAGAGAGAACAGTTGTTGTAAATTAACTAACTTATTTAATATGACTAGGGTTCCATTTTGTTACTGTTGCATTTCATTATCGTTGTTCGCAATATTACGAAGTGATTACATTCATAACATGAAAAGCAAGAAATTATTTGCTGATATTTCACTTTGTTCATTAAATGGGATACAGAATTCCTAAAAGTTTGATTTCACCAATTGTCAATAAAATATTGAATTCTAATATAACACACATACACACAAATATAGATTAGAGAGTGAAGGAACACAACACAACAGTGACTAGTGATGAGGAAATGCAAAACAAAGACCCATGTCAAGTTAGACTGGGTCTTGTACACGTGGTCTTGATTTTGCATGGTACAGTCTATGTGTTGGTCTAGTATCCTAAGTATCCACACATTCATATTCTTTTAAACATTTTATGTGTGAAGAATCCAGATCATTAAGCTGCTATAGATTTATATTGTTTTCATTATTGTTATATACTACGTAGAAAAAAGCATGTTGACAACTCATGTAGTTCGACAAAAAAGAAGTCATTCTATACAGGGTCTCCCACGACTAGTTAAAACTATCTGTATATGGCAAAATTCTTATAGTAAAATGATGAAAATTTCAACGTTTGTGTTTTCGCATACGATCTTTCTTCTGGTTAAATGTTAAATTTCATGAAAATAAAATAGTTCTATTTAAAAAAATAAAGAAATTTGATATTTATGAAGTTGAAGTTTGAACACTTTTTATACACACCCTGTATAAAATGAAAAAATTCTCAGCATAGATTCAAATACGTCTAAACTTGTTAAAAGCAACCGAATAGAAACCATTTTCATATCTTTGAGGGTATCCCAGTAAAAAAATAATTTATAAGGGTCTGCAACGGTCAATATTTTTACAACAAAATTAATAACTGAAAATGTTTTCACTTTTCGAAAAAAGTTTTTAGACAAAAGTCTACTAAAATTTTAGGTAGATTTCAAAAATGTATTAATATTCAGGGTTACAGTTGACTTCCGGTAGAAACCGAAGTCGTATCCGAAAACCCAAACGTAGAAATTTTCATGATTTTACTATAAGTATTTTGCCATATACAGTTTTAACTCGTCGTATTGCGATATTAACACTGTATTGCGATATTCTTAATCAGTGATATCCAAAATATGATTTTACTATATTTCAACAATGGTAATGACTTATTTATACGGACGGTCCAATTTTGCTTGTTCATTATATTATAATTTATAGCTAGTATTTAGCAATGAAATTAATGTTGTGGAATGAGCTATAGGCTGAAATTTATGGATCCGGGAAAATCTCATTAAGAATGAAGTTGTTGGGTTTGTTTGGGGGCCGAGGGTGAGTTATTAGGGAGTAACGGGAAGAAGAGGGATACGGATCGAGCGCGACTTTGGAGAAACTTCAGAATCGTACTTTGAAATTTTTACTTTCAAGTAAACATGATTGATATATGTGAAAATGGCAGCTGAATAAAAGCTATTTTAATACGGATTGTTTTATATCGGCATAAATGCTTTATAGTGTTCATGAAACTCATTTCTATTAAATCATTCGTGAAATTTGTGATGTATAAAAATTATAATTTGCATAACTTCCTAAATGAAATATATCTGACTATAGTTCGAACTAATAAAGTTGCATATTTTGGGTCTATTTCAATAAATAATATATTTGATAATTTGAATAATATGAATATATAGATTACTCACCACGTGAGTCCTTAATGAACCGTGAACCATACTAATATTTTCTGTTCAAAATTATCCAATTTTAATATACGAAAAAGAAGCCTAAGAAGCCATAATCAATTCAATTGATTTTGACTATTTCTTGGTTTGTTATAGATGACTCTTTAATCTTTTGTCTAAATATTAAGATGTTTGTCCTAGAAAGCAAGCAAATATCTATTATGTAATAATGCGCTCTACCAATTAATAAAACACGTGATTATCTCAACTCTTGCGGTTTTTTCTAGATATGGTGCAAACTCCGTCTCTGTAAGGGGGTTCGAACCCCTCACTCGAGGGATCTTGCGCCCTAGAATGTTCCCCGCGGACGAGAAAGTTATGCAATCGATATTAGAAAATTTGAATACTTCGAATTGTACCGGCTAAAGAATTTTATCCACTATTTTCAGGTCATCTGTTTATCAAGTTTTCAATTTGAAAAAGTTTAAATGGAATTTCCAAGTTTCAATCTGAAGTTCCATCGATCTATCCAACCACAATATTAATTCGCGTTTTTAGTCGCCCTGTTGTGACAGATATTTTTGAATTCAAAATTGTCGATGATCGGTATTAATAGTAATATGATTGTGTCGAGGACTCAACAAGAGGTATGCACATTATTCCATGATATTGATCAAATGAAAGGCCAAATTGAAAATAATATACAAGAATACAATATCCACACCGATAATAAAAAATGAAGTATGGGCATAGTAAGAAATAAAATTATCGTCCCATAGTTTTTTTTATGGCAAACAATAGAATCGCATACATATTTTTATCCTGGTATTTTCTGACAATTCCTCCACGACATAGTCCGTGAAGCCGGTCCTATACGGTTAGTCTAAAGTTTGGCGGATGCGGCGGTTCTGGGAAATTTTATCTTTTAAAAATACTACCTATAGTTAAGAATTTACTATAAACTAACATTTTTTTGCTTTCTGCGAATCAAATTTGTGAATGATTTTGGTAAAATAAATGTTTCCAAAGAATTAGGATTCCATAGAAGTTGTAAAAATTTTTGTGTCATATTATTTGTAATGTAAATTTTAATCTTAATCTAATCTTTGAATGAAGTTATTTTGAACAGTTGTATGTCGTCTATACTTTTAACACAATTTTATCGTAAAAAATATTATGAAACTCATATAGAAAGTAGAATATTGAATTGAGTGTTATCGATGATAATTTGAATCTTCCTTGCAAAATACAGAACAATATTGAAATGTTGGAATGAATTTGAAGCTGGTTCTTTACTGTCCTCGGATTCAAATAAACAGACCTTTCACCTAAGCTTTGAGATGAGATATTGAGGATCAATAACCAAATCTCTATTATATGTTGTTGCTTATTCGACAAATATTTCAAAATTATGGTCAAATGTTTGGACTTTCTTAAGAAAATATTTCTTAAAATTATCTAAACCTGGAATGCACTCCGCGATATTCTATTAAGGATGTTTAAGCATTTCTCTTAACACATCAATCTTTACCAAGTGAAAGCTGGACACAAAATGAAATTTTTCTAGATTTATAATGCCTATTTTGTTTTTCACGTCTATGGTGGGTTCTTCTATTGCTTAAAGTAGTAGTACTGTTTTCTAATAGCTTCTAAATCTACAAAAGAGCCATGTGGTATCATGACGTGGGAGTAAATACTACAACTAGATAACTACAATTCAGCTGATTCGAGAAAAACGCAAAATAAATTTTGAAAGATTGTGGAGACTAAACTAAAAATTATTTTACTACTATTTCTGGATTATATTTAATTAGAAGTATCTGTGACTCGTTTGGACTACAATTTTTTAAGAATTGACGAAAAACAGTTATTGAAATTTATTGTATCCTAAAAAAATCAGTTACCTAGTTTTAGCAATAAGGATATTTTGATGTTGAGTAAGAAGTACTTACATACCAAATGATCAATGTCGTTTCTAATAAATGATTTTTCGTATCCAATTTAGGAAGCCTTCATAGCACAATGTTAGAATCAAACTAAATAATTCAAACACATTTAGCAAGCAGGGTAGTAAATGAATAGTTTGTTTAGTATTTATAAGTTTTTATTGACAATAATGTTAATAATATTTTTTTACAAGTAACAAATCAAAATCGATAAAATCAAACGATGTTATTTAATTAAATTTACAAAGTTGTAAATAAAAAATGAGCAAAAACAAAATATTAAAAAAAAATTATAGATTTTCGTTGTCAGAATGATCAAAATCGCATTCGGCCTCACCGACATCTCCATCATGAGGCAGATCTAGATAAAATTGTTTGTACCTATCTCCAAGTGCTGAGGGCTTTAGCGAGAACAAGGAAACCAGATCCCTGTGTTTCAAGGAGTTGATGGGGATTGGTTGGTCATACAGTTCCTTCAGCTGCAATAATGTGTGTCGACGGCTTATTTTATTAAAATCTAAGATTTTGAGGGTTCATCAAAATTCTCCCTGAATTTGATTACTTGATTACTTTCTATGCTTACTCAGTAGAATTCATTGCACGAAATAACCTATAGTGTCTGCTCTGTTTTCAAATACATTTGAACCTAAGTGCATGTAAATCCAAATATTCTGAACTGATGATTTAATGAATATAATCGTATTTATGAACTAAGTGACAAACCGATGAAGGCACGCTAACCAAACGATGAATTCCGATAATTTTAATTTCAGCATTCTGTTTCATTGCTGTGTAAGTTCTAGTCTCAAAATTCTTTTAATCATTCTTTGATATTGATGTTGACGTCGCATGATTGCAATATACATCTTGTTCTTGAAGACATCTTGGAGTTTTAGAAGAATAAAGCACTAAATATCACTGTTTACTTGCAACTAGCTCGAAAATTTAGAAGCTTCATCGTAACTAGTGTCACCTGTTGATTCAAAAATCAAGCCCCAGACTTGTAGTTCTACAACTAGACATGTTGAGTTGTCTAATTCTTGCTTCAATCTTGCAGTTCTGCTAGGTTTAACAACTAGATAAGTGAACTTATAGATACCTATTTGTAGTATGGTGTGGACCTCACCTAATGGGATTTATCAGTGTACTTACCCAGATTTGTAGTTGTAGTACCCACCCTACGACGACAATTTCTCCAAGATGCACAAAAGCCTTCAGCTATTGGCGCCTTTGCCACTAATTTTGTTATTAAATAAGGAATATGTGTAAATAGTAGAAAATTCAGAATATTTGTTGAACCTAAGTAATTTTATTTTGAGAAATTCGTAAAAAATCTCTCTTGATTGTAAAAATTTTTTAGGCTGCTGGCATTTGGTGCACACCTGTTAGGAACGTCCGATAAGTTAATTTATTGTTTATTGGTCAATAAAGAAAATTTTATGCATTTGATTTAAATTTTAAATTATTTGTTTCTTTCTATGTTTATATTTCATCAATTATTTTGTAAATAATAAATTGCTACGAAAAACTCGTAATTTTGAACATATTGCACTAATATGTATCAACTTGTGTCTCAAATTATAATTAAAAATAATTGCAAGTCAGTCAGTCGACTGACCAGTTGTCCGTGTAATTTTTATAGTTAGTTCTTCTCGGATGAATTTTATCCAATTTCGCCCATATGGCACGTCATCAAAAAACAACATATACACACATGTCACCGCTCGGAAAACAAAAGATAAAAATCTGTTAGAACTCTCTAGATTTTACGCTCGAAAACAAAACAGAAGCCGTGAGACAATGGATGAGAGAACACTAGACGTCAATCAGCATTTGATGGTTTTCTTATTGACAGATGACAGCTTTTGTGAAACTTTAATAAATACTGTCTAAATAAGCACTTAAAATTCAAAGCACTATTATCTGTGTTCTCGTTACTACGGTATAAAGCAAATGGATTTCAAGTGATTTATTAGAGTTCGTGAAGATTTAAGAGTTGACAGGTTTTTTCATAAAACAATAAACAATACGAATGAATGAGTAACCCCTCTAATAATTAATTTTTTTTTCACCCTCAAAGATTGCTGTCCGCTAAAATAGCTGAATGGCCTATTTGTTATTTATGATATCAGTGCGTGAAGTATATCGCGAAAAATATTCCAAGTATGAATACGAGGGTAGCTATTTATAAGTATAGTAAAACAAGAATCTCTAAACAAAATTAATTTTATTGTTTTTCAAAATATTATCCTTCAAGATCAAAATACTTTTTTAGGCGTTTGACTTTGTTCTACTTTAAATGAGGTAGCTACGTATTTTGAGTTATAAGAAAACTATTTAGGAAAATGATTTGATGGGGAGAGTACGATTTATGTGGCGTCGCCATTTAACAGCGGATTTGGCTTAATTAGGCCAAAATAAATCGAAAATGAGGAATGAAATTTGATATCTCGCTTCGTTTTCGAGATATCGATACTTAAAGTTATAATCAAACGTTAGTTCAAAATTCGCTTTATGAAACAGATGCCATTCAATACTTCGTTGCAAATGAATATTTTATCACTTAAAATCAATATGATTCTTGTAATTCAATAAACCAAAGATTTTTTATTCGATTTTTATATTATTTACCCTGATACTCCAAAATTATATTTTGGAGATTTTCATAGCAAAATGAGCCATTTTTGATAACTTTCATCACTCTGTGATGAATATAACTCAACATTCGATAAATACCTGAATAATTTGATGTTTTTCATAAAAAAATGTCGGTTGTTTTTCATTACTTACAAAATAAAAAAAATATTTAATGATAGTTTGAAGATGTGATTAGTAATTTAATGTAAAAATATACTCTTTCGAGCAAAAGTTATTTATTTTCGTTTTTTTTTATAATTGAAAAGCCAGACTACTGTAGTACTTCACAATTATCCTGAAATAGTTCTCTAGCAATTATTTTTGAATAATTTATCCTATTTTCAAATCAACCGAATAAGAAAAATAACTGTAAAAAATCGTTCCAAATCTACCCGCTCTGAATTTATCTGCCCCCAATCTCCCCTCTTCAAATTCACCATAAAAAAAAATAATAACAAAACTAAAATAATCCTCACGCAAAGAAAAATTTTTTTAGAAAATAAAAAATTGACGATTTTTGAACTTTTTGCACTCAAAGTGCACCACGAGAAGGTTAGGTTGGGTTAGGTAAGGTTAGGTTAGGTTAGATTAGGTTGATATATACAAATATTAAATACAACTTCAAGTATCGATATCTCAAAAATAAAGCGAGATATCGAAAAATTTTCTTCTTCATTTTCGATTTATATTCAGTCGATTCACAAAATGTCATAGTCAAATCCAGGCGCCACGGAAATCGTACTCGTGCCGATTTGATTTATAGATAATCACCAACTGCATCAATGGACTTTTTTCATGGTTTTTGATGACCGATTCATAAATTACATTCTTTATGAATGCAAATGAATGAAAAAAAAACGTGAATATTATAACGGACGTAGAAAAAAATTGTTTTTCTATAACTGCTACAAAAAGTGACGTATTTCTCATAGCTAATTTAATTTTAAAACCACATATTGCTCACACTGTGAGAAATATCATTTCTCACGGCACTTTGCCCACAACACAAACTTTTATATGGAGAATCAACAAAAATCGACGAAAACTTGGTTGGTTATTGTCAATTTTAAATAGTTGATACAACTGTCAGATTATAGTTTTTTAAATTCTTAAGGTAGTTTTCATTAGTTTGATAAAAATCGCAATTTCAATTAAATATTATTTTAGTAGGATGTAATTATACCAATTTATAATAAATAATATGTACACTGACAGTAGTGATTATTTTGATAATACTCCGCCAAAGAAAAAAAGCAGCAAAAGTAACTTTAGATTTGTTGCCAGAAATTTCAAGAAAAAAATATGAATTAGCATACGAGAAATATATGGAATGGAGAAGAAATGCAAAATAACGGAAACTGTACTTTTGGTATACTTTGAAGGGTTGTCGAAAACTTCAAAGGCGTCTACACTTTGGTCACAATAATCAATGTTGCGAAGTACTATCAGTATAAAAAATAACATTGATATATACACGTATCAGAAATTACGTTGTTTATTGAAAAGAAAGTCCGACAATTACGTACCCAAAAACTAAAACATATTGGGAAAGATTTTTAAACGAAGGTACAGACAAAAAATATCTACCAATAAAGGAAAATTTATTTAGAAGGAACTATTTTTGGAATTTAATTTTATATTTTACTTGAATTAACATAGAGTTTTTCAGTAAATGAAAGGAATTAAATAATCAATTCTATTTTAAATTATGGTAGATAGATATTTGTACTTTTAACCAATATTTTTAAATCAATGGTCAATGTTCCAGTGGATGATAGTGTGTCCGCTTGGAGCTGTTTAAAACTATCGGGTGGCAAGAATTTTTTTGAAAAATGGATTTTTTTTGCAGACAACAGCAGCTATAGTCGTAGCAGGGGCATGTCGGAGTTGTGGAAGTTGAGAATCGAGGATTTAAATTCAGCTTTACTTATGAAATTAGATAACACGAAAACAAAAAAGCCAAGAACGTTCAAGTATAACGAGAGAATTTTATGAGATATATAAAAAATATGCTGCTCTTCGACCGATTGATTAGCCAACAAAACGTTTCTTTTAAAATCATATCACAAATTAACAAATTCAGTAGTATAGCTAAGACAATTGCAATTAAATTTAAAATTAAAAAAAATATCTATAAACAGGTCACTGCTTCAGACGTTCTTCGGTAACAGTTTTAGTAAATGCACTTGGGGACCTATTAAACTTAAAGCACCATGAAGGATAGCAATCCAGTACCGTGGCAGAAGGATACATCGAAGAGTCTATTAAAAATAAAATTAACGTTGCTAATAAAATCGTCAACTCTATTGAAAAACTACTGGAAACCTTTACAAAAATGAAGACATAAAATACACCGTATATGAACGATCAACCCTCAACATATAAAATTAATATAACAGAAAATTTAATAAAGAGAAATGACGTTCCGATTTTAACTATAAAAAATTGTAAAAATTTTACGATGTACTATAATTTTAAATAAAATTATGTAACAGTTAAGATAATACTTTAGTATTATTTTGGTTTTACTAATCATAAAAATAAACATTAAGTTCCATCTAATCTTTCAATTTGTGCAGTTGTAGAAAAAGTATAGTGTACAACATGTAGGAACAGTACTTTTCTCACTCGTGTGTTGGCACAAACTTCCAAAAGTTGAACTTTTTACACTTGATGCACAATATACTGTTTTATCTCGCATCGTAAGTTCAAATTTAAATGATAAAACTTTTGCTTGACAAACAAAAGGCACACATGTGTTTAAAATTATATAATTTACATTCAATTTAAGTCGAGAGAAAAAATGCGAATTTCTATTACTCCTTCCTGTTGTTTAATGTCTAATATAATACTCATAACCATCATTTTAAATTTAGTCATCATGTACAGCGGCACGTTGCTGAATGAATGTAAAGTAATTTATATTCTAACAGATAAATGCATAACGTAAATAAAAAACTTAGGACATCGGACTGTGAGTTAAGAAGGCGCGTCCACCAAAATTTACAATTCACGAATCGTACTCTTTAATAATCAACTGGACTTATTTTCTGAATTTTATTGTTCTCTTTATTACTATTTGACCCGGGTCAATGAGATTATTTATATTGTTTCTAAAGTGGCTTCGTAAGTACATAAAAATAAAATTTTAATTATTACGATAAGAGTATAGTTTACCTTGAGTTAGAATTGAAGGCTTAAATTGCTCTGGAACATGAACTGACCTGAAACAATAAACGATAACATTCAGAAGGCACTTATAAGAATAATAGGCCAATAAAATTAAGTCGAAAATATCCGTTTAGAGGAATTAATTTCCAGCAACCTGGAAAGTGTTTTAAAACCTTTGGTTGGTCATAAATGCGTGTAGTTTGCACCTTTCCAGGTAATGAATTAACTTTTAGTAACCAAAAAGCCGCCAAATTTTAACCCTTTTTCTTAATTTCTGTAGCTGGAAAACAGTGCGTTGATTGGAAAATGTCATTCTATGAAAATACAGAGGACTAAATTTTGCGTCGACTCACATTTAAAAAATCAAATTCGGTTTAATTGTATAGCCAAAATCGATGGATTTCTATCGATGGAAATTTAAAAATAAATATGATATAAATCGATAGGTATGCAGTATTATCTTCAACGGAAGGTAATATGAGCCACATCTTAATCCTAAATTCGAGCAAAAAAGGCCAAGGTCTGTCCTCCTTCATACCCAGCTCAAAATATCCTTGTGTATCATACCAGACCTGGATTTGAAAGTACACCCATAGAATACGTAGGACGACGACTGCTTTTGTTGAAGTTAGAGAAATACCTCGAAAATAGACTTTTATAGTGATCTTGAATATGTCTCGTAACGGATTTGATCCAAGGTGGTCTAGTCTACCTGAGGTGAATAAAGGGCTGCCAAGAACCGTTGACCTTCTGAAATGACAACCTCACGATCAGCATCTTCATGATGAAAAACCTTGACGGTCTTTTGTTAAGAAGATCTATGGCAGGATAGATATAGATGCTTGAGAGGAAACAATTTAATTTGTTTCTGCTACATAATATATTGTATTATGATTGTTCTTTGTCCGCTATCAACTAAGTTATGTGGAAATTCTAGTTCTCTAAAATTTATGGAAAGCTCCTTACTAGCTACTTGAGCATATGAAATTTGTTGTTCAAACAGTAAACAATTTCTGATGGATTGAATATCTAACACAAAAAAACATATCAGTAGATATTAAGAAGAAGATGATGAAATGTATTCCACAATTCTTCTTCGAAAAAGTTAATTAAACAACCAGCGTTAAGTAATTTGTTATAGAGAATGGAATTTATAATATGATGTACTAAAAGCGGACACGATTTACTTCTGATAGCATTAAACTTTACAATTTATAACCCACTAAGGATTATATATAACCCGCTATTTTAGTTTTGAGACGATATAATCCCATTAGTACTAAATGTAGCCTCATCAGTAACCTCAAAAAATGTCTATCTTTTATTCTAATCACCTTTTAAGGTATATTCATGTGACCAACGAAAGATCGCTCAATTTTATCCTTGTCAATAATAAGTTAAAATGATGAATTGTGAAGGATTACCCACTTGTTTGCTAGATGTATCACCAATGTTATAATATGGATGCGGGTATATTCGATGAGGTTGGTATTTCAATTTTGAGTTAGTTTATTCACCGAATATCTAGAAATAAAGAAAAAATTGTACTAAATGCACTAATTATCCGCATTTCCAATGAAAAAATTACATACTGTACTTTGTATATACATTTTAAATAAAAAAAGTTCACTTGGATTTCATTTATCACGCTCCATTTGTTAATTTTTCGCTTAAATATGTTGTACTAGCGCTTGAATTCAGTTAATATTTGTACACTGTACAGCGAACAAACTTGCAGAATCCTGTTATGCAACTTCGGGCTATAACTTCTAGTTATTTAATAGAGTATATTCTCACTGAAAATTGTGGCTGGAATAATATTACATCGCTATGCAAATAATTTATTCGAGGAAATGTGATTTACACCCCGATGGCGAAAGGATGTTGCTAGGAAACTGGATGGCTTTATAAAATTCGTTTATATTTCAGATCATATCAATCTATCGATATTTCCACTGGTTTCAAAGTAAATGTATTAGATGAGAATATGATTATATGAAAAATATCGATTAAGTATCTTCAAGAGAAGCTGCAAATTTCGCAAACATAACAATCGATGGAGTCTTTGCAAAATTAACTGATAAATAAAATTATTATTTCTCAATCATATTTCCAATTTTATAAATCATTTATTATGAGTATAGTTAGGAGATTATTAAACAAACGTATTCTGAGTATCTTCCATCTATTGCTCTAGTGCATGATAGGTAAAAAGGGGGAGAATAATCTGTGTATATGAAATGTTTGCTGAAATGCGTTAAATAAGGGTGGTTCCATATTGCTACATTCATACACTACATTCTACACAGCGGCATTCTGGACAGTTTTTGAACTGTTACTTATGTATACATCTGGACCTTTTTTCACTCAGAAGTCTCAGAAGTACCTGGATATGGCGGTAGTTGCTCGAATAATACCACTATATTAGAAAGTAACAATCTATACAGCATGTGTTTCAAGTTTAAAGACGCTACGTTTTTTAGTATTTGTTGATAACGATGAAACGTGGATCCATCATTTCATACCCGAAACAAAACAACAATCAAAGGAATGGACTGAAAAGGAAAAACCGGCTCCAAAGTAAGCAAAAACCGTTCCATCGGCAGGCAAAATCAAGGCGTTGGTTTTTTGGGAGAAAAAGGAGAAATTATCAACGGAAAGTATAATGCAAACTTGTTGCAACTTTGACCGAAGACATCATGCAAAAACGGCGGCATTTGGCTAAGAAGAAAGTGTTATTTCATAATAATAATGCACCAGCTCACACATTCTTTATTGCGATTGCAAAAATTAATAAAGTTTGAATTGCTACCTCTTGCACCTTATTCGCTATATTTAGCCCCCTCGAATTATTGTATTATCCCAGGCTCGGTGGTCTTCAGTTAATGACTATTTTGAGGAACTTGACCATTCTTATTATAAAAAGTATATATGGAACTTATTGAACATTGCTGGGAAAAGTATATGGAGCTAAAAGGTTATAATGTTGAAAAATAAATATAAATGTCTAAAATTTTTGTGTTTTCTTTGTTGGGCCAAGTACTGCGACTATCCACGTTCACCAGAGCAATAATTGGAAGGTTCTCAGTAAATGTTATATTTTCGTTATCAGTAACAAGCAAAAAATCTTCTTCTTTTGATTGTAGAACTTTATACTTAATATAAAGTTTATGTCACGTGAAATAATTTAATTAGAAGCTCCACACTATATTTACTTGTTTACATATTAAAAAACGATTCAATCATTTACATGTTATGAAATTTGTATTGCTACATTTTGACTTTCAATTACGAGAGTTTTTCTTATTTAAAGACAACCGTTCGTTAATAACAAACTAGTTTGTATTATTAGAAAACCAATTAAAGATTTCGTAATACACATTACTGTTTAAGTGAAATTGAAATGTCTCTTTATATAATATGGATATTGGATCGAATACTTTCAAAAAATATTGAGAAACTGAAGCAGAAAAAAAGTTTAATGTATCTATCAATGTATGTTATGATGATGATTGTCCATGATATTTTAAAAATATATTATTTATGCCTAATTGTTTGGAATAGGATTTTTTAATCGTAAGAAAACATGGATAGAAGCATTTAGAGAAGATCTAGGAAGAAAAGGAATCGGGATCTGGCGTGAAGCAGATATGAGCAAAAATAAATGGAAGAGAGCAGTAAATCGGTTCCAAGTTTTGTGCCTATCAGGCCTGTTAAGCCTATATTTATATTGATAATTAAGACGAGTTATAAAAACCCCATGGATTTCATTTTAAAAACAAAAAATCCTCATACCCACGATGAATTTAACTAGCGACTGCCTCTTACGATGTTATTATAGTTTATTACACAATTAATTTGTTTAATTTATCGTAATTAAAAGTCAAGGACTATACAATTGTCTCTTGTAATTTCATTTTAAATTCTAATAAAATCTATTATTTGTAAAAAAGTATTATAATTATGGTTAATTTACATAAAAATTATTTGAATTCAAAATGTTAATTACTTAGCATCTGTGAGTCTAGAAATTACAATTTTTTGTAATTAGTTATTATATTCACATCCTATTAAAATGCTTTCTCCAAATTTAAAATTAATTTCTTTTCAAGCTGTTTATAATATTTATGAGTTGTAATTTCTTCTACAAAAATTAACATTCAATCATTTATAAACTTGACTTGGTTAATTAAAAAAACACTCATTTTTCAAGGTAAATTGTGGTCAGTACTGAGCATATTTGAATGAAATTTATTTCAACTTTTTCAAAATAAGAAGAAGGATCTTCAATATTCAATAAAACAAGTTTCCTATCACTCTAGAAACTTGGAAAGCTTTAAATTTTATTTCTGAAAAACTCAATAAAGTAGATCAAACTCGTAAAAATGTGGTAAATGAGTATAATAGACGCTGTATGTTGTTCCTATATAACCTCATATATTTTGAGAAACATAAGAAAACAAGAAAACTACTTTTTGTTTTGTATTCAAACATTCATCATTTCAATTTTAGATATTGTTCTATACATACCCACGTAATATTATGCGAAATTTTAACAACAATAAAAAATAATAGTTATTTATGTATAAAGGCACTAAAATCACTTTTTTCACAGAACTGGACAAAAAGTGACAAAAAGTGAAAAAGTGATTGCTTCGTTACATATTATATTTTTTTCGAAATCGCCCAGATTCTAGAATACTCGCGAAAATATTTGGAGTTGAGCAGAATAGAATGTCAATAAACTTAGCAGAACAATATGAACAGACAGAAAAAACAATAAGTGCTAATTAAATGCTAATTGAGTGTGCAAGTTTTCGAGAAATTGGCTGTTTTGCTAACTAAAATGTTAACAGAATAATACAAGTTAAATGTGCAAAATCAATAGATAATTGGAGTACAATGCTTCCATAATTAAATGCTAATTAAATGATCCGTTGCCCGATTATAGAAAAAAATTTTTGTCAAACAAATTTACTTCTGTAGCATGAAATTGGCGACTATTTCCAGAGGGTAAAAAAGCTTCCCAAAAAGAATGATTAAGTGCTCGACTAATGCTAATTAGGACCTAGAAAGGCCACCCTTGCCTTTAATAGTTTATGAGTTCCTCGTTTAGTTACACAGCTGAATAATATGATTATTTTTTGAAAATTGGCATGTAATCGACTGCTATCGAACTGACAATACAGTTACTTTAGTGCCTAGGCACCGAAAAGCAATTTCACACATTTCTATAGACCAACTGGCATTAATATTTTAGTGAACCAAACTAAAAATTAGACAATATTTTCAACACTTCAAATAAGGGTGAAGTAATTGATAAAACGTATTATTATTGTACAAAATTCTTGTAATATATAAAAGTGAGGATTACATCTCCCTCCCTTACAGACTTACTAAGTCAGGGTAGTAGTAAAGACGAGAGTATGTAACCACTTTTAGTTCCATCATCAGAAGTGTACACCAATAAACAAATTATAAACTAAATAGAGTTCTTATCATTTTAACAAATCCGTCCTTCGGCTACAAGCAACAATTATAATGTCAAATAGCGTGGGGTGCATAAATTTTTAAACTATTACTTACTTTTATTTAAAATAAATTACGCACCTCCTAATTTTCTTTTTTGATAGTGTTAAGTTATCCAAAACAACCCTCTTCACAGCAGTGCATCATTATCATTTACTTTTTATTATTATGAACTCTAGCCTCGTTAAGTTATTGTTGCTATAAATTTTGAATATGTTTAGTCTGTCTGTAAGTTTTATAGATTCCACTTCAACCCCATTGAACTATCATCTTTAGTTAATTATTATTAATGTGACAATAATGAAAAATAAATATATTTATACAATTTTATAATTATTATGGTATAAGATAAAAACTAATTTATAAAGAAGCTTGTGAAACTAATATTTGGTTCATTCAACTGATAATAGTCTAATACGCCAGTCAGATTGGTGTAACTATTTGTAACTTTAAATTATCAAATTCTCAGTTTGCTAAATAAACTGTTTTTAAAAAAAGCAAGTTGGTGAATTGAGTTATTTAATTATAGTACCGCTTTTACTTGATTATAAAATAGTGGCTCACACAGTGTCGGAAGCCTCCGAAAATGTAGCAGATAAGTAGCAGAAGAAGAATGAAATAGAGCAATGCGCACGTCAGAGCACGTCGCTTGGTAATTGTTATACTCGTAAAGCACTACCAGAAATCGAATGTAAAAAAATATAAAAAAGCAAAGTTTAAAATAAATCTGAACTTTTGAAATGCTCAAAATCAAAGATTCCGTTACAAACATACATTGTTTTAGAAAAGTGGCATTTGTAATATTTATCAAAAGCGTTGAATAATGATAATATTAAACTTTTCGCAACCAACTAGCAACAAGACATATACACATTCATCTAATTTTTTATCAAGAAATATATTTCATGAACATTAAGACAAATAGCACAATTGAAACAATTGTTGGTATTAATACTTTCCATTTAATACATTTTGAACTAGCAGTGGATGTCTTGCTTTTAGATACTTTAAGAGTAGAATCTAGTGGATCCGTTTATAATAATTTATCGCGACGTTCTGTTGAAATTTACACTGTAAAATCCGAATTAAATTTGTTAAACTGTTTAAACTGAAATTACCGCGTTTGAAATTTTTTTTAACTCCGTATAAATTAGTTCTTCAGTAAATATCGATCATTCGTCTATTTTTAGACACTCTCCACAATAACAACATTAGCACTCGCTCAAGTGCGGCTAATCTGATGTGGTATTCTCAGTATCTGACCACACGCTTTGTGGTCGAACAAAAGAAAAAAACGTTGTAAAACCACATAACACGACCAAACGTCTAAGCCGATTAACATGGCTTCCTATTTTCTTATTACATTGTTTAAAAAAATGTCATCATGAACAAGTTAAAATTTGAATATTTGATGTAAGATTCATTGAGAATTGGGTTATGTTTTAATAGTCTACTTCTATGTTTCATTTGAACGGATAGATTTTTCTAGGAAAACTGTTCTTATGGGATTGATTAATAAAAAAATCTCGTTAGCGTCAATCAGCTAAATCTTTGGTTAAAAAAAGATAAATGCAAGTTTTTCAAAATTGCAATAATCTGAGTTATTGTCAAAAATGAGTTTAATTTATTAAAAACAAATTTTAAGTGTCTTATTTGAGCAGTAATGCTGAAACCTAATTTCATTACAATTTGTTAGGTTAGAATAATACGTGCAACCTATATACAGATCAGTCGTGGTTCACTCGGATGCCTGAGGCCCATTATGTTACCCTCTTATTTCCGAACTCAACTAGCTAATCATCCTCATATCTTTTCCTCTTTCATAGAGTATTTTTAAACATCTATAAACCAGAATAAATTCTTTTACTTTTTCTAATTCTATTCTTTCGATGCCATCTATATTTCTCAATTCAATTGGCCCAGAAAAATTGTTTTCTGAGTTCAATTTGCTTAAAAAATGATTTTTCAATGCTACTCTGGATTTTCTGTGAAAATTTTTTCATAAATAGCTCTTCTGAGCTCAGTTTGGTAGAAAAACTGTTTTTCTAAATCAAAAAGCAGCTTTAATTCTGTATTTTGCATTAAAATGATTACAAATTCCCTTTCTTAGATCTATTTTATCATAAAAGGTTCAATTTGCTTACAAAATTTCTTTTATAAGTCGAATTTCAGAAAAAATAACATTTCTGTATTAATTCTATGTTCTATCTTTTCTGGTTTTTTTTTTTAAATTTTTTATGCTTTTTTGATATTGATTTTTTATAAAAGATCGATTATTCTAAGCTTAATTTGGTCAAAAATGGATTTGTTTTCAATTCAAAAGTTTAAAAATCAGCTTTTTTGAGCCTAATTTGATTAACAGATATATTTTTTGTGTATATTCTTTCAAATATGGCTTTTCGGCGTTCATTGTCATGCAAGGATGCTTTTCCAAATCTGATTTCTACAAAAGGAAGAAAATTGCTTTTCTAATTCAGTAAAAAATAGCTTTTCTGCAATAAATTAGTGAAAAAATTGCCTCTATAAGACTGATTTTGTCAAAAAAGTTCTTTTTTGAGTAGAATTTGTTTAAAAAATTGCTTTAGTAAACAAGTCTAGTTTGGAAAAAACAGTTTCTCATTATTAATTTTGACAATAGTTCTATAGTTTCATCTTAAAAAATTGCTACTCTATTACTGATTTCGTAAAAAGGAACTTTTTTATTTTATAATTCAGTAATGGACTATTCTCAGCCTAGTTTGGTAAAAAAGTGGCTTTTTCATTTCAATTTCCATGTAGTGTTGCTTTTCTAAGTCTATTTGCGTGGTAAAATTGCCTTTCTGCATTAATTCTTTCGAAAATGACATTTATGTGTTCTATTTAATGAAGAAATTCGTTTCAAAGTCCAATGTCTTCATTTTTGAGCTGAATTTGTATAAGGAATTGCTTTTTTAAACATAACTTAGTCAAAAAGAGTTTATCTGATTACAATTTGTTCAAAAAATTGTTTTATGAGTTCTAGTTTGGTCAGAAAATAGCTTTTCATGTAATAATTATCTTATCTACGTGCAATTTTAAATAAAGTAATCTATTTAAAAAAAAATATTTCAATTTAATAAAAAAAGCTTTTCTAAAACTAACTCAGTTAAAATAATGTCTTTTTGCGTCCAATTTAGTAGAAAAAACTGTTTTTCTAATTTCAAAACATCAAAAATATTTTGTCCTTGTTACAAAACGATACGGCAAAACGTCGTTATTCTACTCAAATGCGTTCTCTTATTACTAGAATATAACAGCATAAAAACAGAAGCTCTCATTTAGAAAATTGTAGAAAATTCCGGCAACGCTAAAAATTATGAAGATGATGTAGTCTACAAATTATCAATGATACATTTATAATTTTATTCTTATCCATCTAGTTGTTATGTTGAAAATTATTTTTAATCGACCTTCATTTACAAATTACTATTTTCACACTGTTGTTATACTGTTGTAAATGACGATGAAATACGAATAATACATAACTGTAGATATCAATGAACCTTCGATTCATTGAGTAAAATTTTACAATTTTATCATTCAAGAGTCATCCAAATTCACTGGTATCAAAGGAAAACAGTAAACATAGAATACGTCGATATTATTGTTGATAAATTATTCAAACCAAATTCTCTGTCATTTGAATTAACCATTGTGTACATTTCATTACTGCTCATATTTTAGTATGTGCGCTTATTTGAATAAATAAACTTCACAGCCAAATAACAACATTCATATCATTGTATGTGTGACGGAAAACTAAACTTATTGATAATTATTTAAATATTACCTATAATTTATGTCACAATTGTCGCCGATACTGCCGTTTTAACTTGGAACGAAGACCCCCCAACTTTAACAATAAAACCTGGATCGTCTACAAGTATGGCTCAAATTGTGGAGAATAAAAGTCAATGGAACAAAAATGTGTACATATAATATTCACAAATAGAAGAAGAAAATGGCTCACCCGTGAGTTTAAGCTACAAGGAAATACCATAATGGGAAGACGTAAAATACCTCGGAATCACTTGGACCAAAAACTAACATGGAAATAACACATTTTCACTAAAAGGAAACCACTTGGCCTCGAGCTGCATAAACTCTACTAGATTATCGGACGAAACTTCAAGCTATTTCTTGAGAACAAGGTCTTGATATACAAAGTTATTCTCAAAGCAATCTGGTCACACAGAGTGCAAGTTTGGGGCTGGGCATCAAACTCGAATATAGAAATTATCGAAAGGTTTCAAGCAAAAACTCAAGTTATCACCGATGCTCCTTGATTTGTGCCTAATAGTGCTATCGCTCGTGATCTGAATGTTAACTCGGTTAAAAAATAAATCAAAAGCTAAGTGAAAGCTATAATAATAGGCTTAAAAGGTATCAAAACCTAGTGTCGCAACATATTACAGACCTAGACGAAAACGATCAACTCCATACGACATAGTTAATAAATTTTAAAATAGTGATTTTAATCTTTAAGCTTTTCTTTCGCCTTTCTCTTATAAAGATTTTATCAATACTTCCATTCTTTTAGCCAGTCAAAACTTGTGTTGTTCCAAGTTCTTAAATAGTTGCGTTGCAACTATATAGGAAATAATCACTGGGTTATTATTCCTACATGTCTATTTAACTAGTATTCAAAATATTTTCTTATTGCTCTATTGTGAACAGATTCTAAATTAAACAGGAAAATAAAAAATATATAATTTATAGAAAACATACCCAGAACTAAAACTTAATTACAATTGCTTAAACTAAGTCGATAACATCAAATTCCTTGGAATGATTTTTGACCAAAAATTTAACCATAATGCACGTCGAAGTATTCCCTTCTATCCAATAATAAAAGCCAGCAGAATCCAGTCCATTCCAGTTTATTGCACCATCCTTACAAAACTTCATATTTGACAAAAACCTAAGCCAATCCATCAACCCAAATTCAACAAATTAGACACTGACATCAATAATACTCCTGATATAACCTAACAGGGCTCCTTTCGAACCTTCTATTGCTTGGAACGGTCTTCTCTTGTCAGCTCGTGTCGCTTTTTTTCACAGCATCAAGGTATTGAAATCTTATTCCTATTATTGCAAAATATGATCTCTCTCCATGAGTTTGGACCAAGTATCAGTACACAAATTTTTGTCAGATTTATATTGTGCGGATTCTCCATTTCCTACAGCTTCAATTATAGCACGTAAACTTAACTGACAGTTAAATCGAATCCTGATATCGATTTTTTCTCGATATTGTCATCCATTGTACACGGAGACGGCTGGAAATCACCTTAAACGATTACTTGGTCATCTTGAAAACAATAAATCACTCATAAAGCGATACCTTTGCACAAGACATTGTTACCCATTTATTGGCGAAACAAAAAGAATGAAGACTACGGATATACTGATTTATTTACTGAATTCGTAATATAAGGTTTCAAGGTAACAGCTGTCATTAACAATGGAAAATAAAAAGTTGTTTTCGGGATTAGTTTTCCCATCGTTAGAAAAACTACAATAGAAAACAGTACATGTGAGTATTATATTTATAATTTGAATCGCATTTAATTTTGCAGGTTAGATCTATTTTGAGGTTTATTTTCATGATGATTGGTACAATTGGTATTGTGAAGCAATGAAGGTAAAATGTAAATGATTATGTCAAATGTCACATCTATAAATTTTACTTGACCATTTGACTTATATATAATCATAAACAATTCAGTGCTTTAGTTGGTGTATGTGTGAAAAGAGAAATGTTTCGTTTTATACGAGAAGACAAGACTTGCTAGAAAAACTCTCATTAAATCAATGAAGACCAATAAAAAAATAATCAGAAAATTTCACCTCTGATGAAAGTTGAGGATTTTTAATAGCATGGATTGGACTCGCTGCAATATTTGAATACTGGAGTTTATTAAAACGGGAAAGCTTGTAACCAAATGATTTTGAAAATTGCCTTGTATATAAGAAACCTCAAAAAATTAGGTCAATAGCTATATTGACCTTCATTTTATTTCTTTTTTTAACAGAACCACGAAAATAACACGCACTTACAGAATTTGTTATGCTACAATTATTTATTAAATAAAATTACTGTTTAAATTTGAACTTACTCAACTTTAAAGCACATATTTCGTCACAGATAGAAAAATTACTATTTAGGTAGAATTCAGTGCTAATGAACGCTTTTCTCTCAATCTTTTAATAGCAGATACAAAAGAATAATTGGTAATTATATTGTGATCATTAGTAGGCGGTCTGTTTTCTTAGAAGTACTTCTTGACCGAAAAATTAGATGGAAGCTTCCAACCAAAAATAATAATTAAGGAGTGCATTGACTCGAAATAAAAGCAGGTAAAATAAAGTATTTACTTTAATATATTGATTGCTATATATCTCGATAATATACTCGATTGCTTTTTATACGGATCAATAATGCTTTAATTCATTAATATTTACTATTTCACAGTTTATGTACCGTTAGAATTATCAGTTGCGGGAATTTAATACATGTCTATTTGTTTCAGCAAATTAATTTTTTATTATCTTTTCAGTGCAGATTTCTTAAATATTGATTAAAATGCAAGATTTAAAATTTTGAAATAAACTTCCAGATATGGTTTAAAAAAGATCTGATGTAATAATTTGCAGCCAATACATCAACTTCATGAACTAAATAATGTAACATGAATTCTTTTTCTGAAAATACTCTGTTGATTTGTTTTAAAATCGAAAAGAAATATGTTCAAAAGTAATAGAAAAACTCAATTCCTGAAGAAATTCAACAACTTCTAAAAAATGCACATGTAATTGCTGACTAAGTTCTTAGAAATTGCGCAGTCATAGAAGAATTCTTCCAAATTTACAAATCTTTGACCATGTACGGACGTGACAGGCTTTTTTACCAAAATGTAATTGAAAATGCAACGATCTTCCTAAATTATATATAGATAACTCTTTGGTTAACAAAATGAAAATATCAAAAAGTGTAGTAGAACCATATCAGTCCCCAGCGCCAATAGAATCTGAATTCAACAATGCTGTGGAACTCAGTACGTACCCCTATTAACTTAAATTTCGTTTTCTGAACCAGGGATTCCGAGGTCTGGCTATTAAATAACGAGACTAGAGGGCGCGCTAGACGGGTGGGGTAAAAAACGAGTAGTGCGCTAGGTATCCTAGATATCTTGCTTATGTACGTCCCAAAACACGTTTCCGTCACTATTTAGTATTTTTGCAGTAGCGGTTTGAAACGAACGTATTTTTATTTTCGTGCCGAAAAACAATAGCAACTTATCAATCTTAAATTTCTCGTTAAATTGGAAAAAACTCCGACTGAGTGCTAAGAGGTCTATGGGAGCAATTCTCTATTTCGTGCGCGTGTTTTTGAGTGGTGTAAGCGCTTTAGTGAGGGCCGAGAGAGCACTGAATATGCCCAGCGTCCAGGTCACCCTGTGACTATTTTGACTCCGGAAACAGTGACCAAAATCAACCAAATTGTGCGTGTAGATCGTCGAATGAGCATCCAGATGATTGCCGAAGCTGCTCAGATCTCCTTTAAAGGTTAGAAAAAGATCTGCTTTGAAAGGGACTCGATTTGAATTGATGGAAGGGGTAAAGCTAAAAATGGCAGAGCTCCTAAAGGCGCTCACCAAAGAAGATTTCCAGCGCTGCTATGGAAAGGTGTGTGGTGACGGTAGGGGAGTATATTGAAGGGGAGCATTCGGCTGTAGAATAATTTTTATAATAAAACCCTTTTTCGTAACCAGTTGCGTTATTTAGACCTCGTACTTCATAAAATTGTTCATACATAATATAATGTTTTTGTTATGTTTAGGATATATCCCGTTACCTTTCAGATATCACATAAACTACATTACTTGAATGATACTTCGATATAAGATACAAGCCGAAAGTTAAGAAACAATCAAATGAGAAGCATTTTTTATTAAAATAGTTGTAACCGAATCGGCTCCACTATATATACAGACTTCATACATCATTGTGTGCATTTCATTATTACGAAACAGTTTGCAATTGACATTTTCGATGGATCCCACTTATACCATTATTGAGAGCATTGCAGGCATTGCAAGTGAAAGTTTCCCCTTTTATTGATTAGAAAGTTCCTCCACGAACTACTTTCGATTATCTCATATATTAAATTTTTTTTATTGATTTGCCAAATGAACTAATACATTATGTTGTTCGTGACAATATCCAACAACGAAACGGAATCATTTCGACGTATCGATAATATGAAAACATATTTTCTACCGATAGTCAGGCAATAACGATAGTGATGATAGAAATGTGAAATGAAAGACAGACGCTGTTGACTACCTATTATTTTATTCAAAGGATTAGGCTAAAAGAAATAGGCTGCTATTGATTCATCCGTTAAATGTGTCAAAAAACGAAGTCGGTGCAGATTTGGTACTCATTGAGAAAATAGGGGGATTAGTCCAATCGGATTAGTCATTTTGATTCAACAAAATTCCAAGCAGAAAATTTCCTTCGGAATTCATTAGGGGGGGGGTTACTGGTAGTGTAAATTCAAAAATAAGAGGTACCAGACTTGTTGCTGCATCCACCATCTTGATTTGAAGGGTTATTTTTTGTCTTTTGAATAACTCGTTCATTTTAAATTCTATACGAAAAATAGTTAACACAAAAGTTGTTTAAAATTAAATTTCCTACAATTTTGGTTCTTATCAATATTTTATTTTAGGATCAATTTATTTCGAAAAGAGGGGGTGAATTTTTAGTTATCGAATATCTCGTTTTTTTTCAATTTTACGCGAAAAATTGTCATAGACAAAGTTGTTTAAAATTAATTTTCTACAACTATCATTGTAATCAATTGTTCGGAAAATCGATATTTTTCGTTTTATACCTGTGAAGAAGTGGGGGAGAATTTTCGTTCATTGAATAACTCGTTAAATCTCCATTTTACACGAACAATGTTTATTCCCAAAGTTTTTGGGAATTTCCTGCAATTTAGGTTCACTTCAAATTCATAATTATTGCACTAGTAGCTGAAGTGAATTTATGGATGTGGATGTCAATTGTACTATTTGGATAAATTCCACCTTTGAATCAAAAATTCAATACAATACCGTTAGGAACTGTGTATATCCTATAAAAACATTGATAGTTACACTTAGGTAAGTAGATTCGTTCAAGTCAAATAACATAAATCAAACACTGATAAAAGTAAACGAATTTTAACTATGAGAAAATAATTCTAACCTAGAAGCACTTTCTTCATTCTTGGGTAGAGCTCGTGTTAGTTGTGAAGCTGTGATCTGTATAAAAAACTGAGTTGTGTTAAGAAACACGTCCCTTGACTGATAATTAAGTCGAATTTGATTGGCATATAAAATTACTTCGCAAATTGATTACCCTCAACGTTGTGGTGTTTAACTTTATGGAGGTGTGAAATCCAAGTAACGGTTTCCACCACAAAAGCTGATGGATATGTGGGACCGTAGCCCACCTACTAAACTTCTGGTTAGTGGGTCTGTCTGTGTATTTTGCTCCGTTTGTTACGTTTGTATGATGTCGACATACCAAGCAGCCATCTACATTCTTTTGCCTAAGAATTCTTTCTGTGTAGGTAACAACCAGTTGCTACCATTCTACCTTGTACAGCATCACCTTTTCTACTTTCTCTTTCAAACCCCTTCAGTGATTACAAACAAAGAAATTGTGTTCGGTATCATCTGATTTTCTCATAATTTACTTTTATGGGTAGATGAAAATCTTCACGGTAAATTCAAACAAGAATTCAAAATCGATTATGTGTTTATGTGTGGACAGGAATAGTGGGTAATAATTTAGTAGGTTCATATTTTTTTGATAATAAACTGAATGATCAGCGAGAATTTTTCCAAAATGATTTCCCACTCATGTTATGTGATATTCGCAGAGATATGTAGTTCATGCACGATGGAGCCCCTACCCACTTCCTAAATGATGTAAAAAATTATCTTAATAACATTTTTCCAACTACGGTTTAATCGGGGACGTCCATTTCATATCTTAAATCTTAATCTTGGTATACATATGCAACACTGGTAAACCCAAGGAACGAAATGATCGATAGAATAAACCAAAGTAACCCTACAATGCAGAATCTTGGAATGCTTTTTCAAGTTCAAAGAAATATCCTCCGTAGACTCCGGAAGTATATAGAAAAATAACTATAATTCAATATAATTTTCTTCAGAATGTCTCTTTATAGTTAAAGAGTTAAATAAAGAATAAATTTTTGTTGAAAAATCGATTGCAAAATTCATCTATAGATTGTAGAGTTTGTCCCTCTATGTTGCGGATTGTTAACCATTGAGCATAAGCCGTCCCTGGACTTCGGATAGTAGTGTAGAATTATTTTTGATTTCGAAACTTTAAAGTACTATAAATCAGAAAAGAGGGGTCGTATGAGAAATGTTTTTTTGTCACAGCATTATTTTCACGTCATCTACTGACTCCCGAATTTTCTTCATCAAGTATTGAGATTTGTAAGTGATCCTTTCAAATTATTATGTAACAACAGAACCTTTAAAAGGAGCAATCGAAATATCATATAAACTATAGTTTATTCACATTTTAAGATCTATACTTATTTTTATACCAACACTATAAAATTTACCGTTTTATTATTCTTCCTCTCAAACATTTCAAACTTCCTTACCATTAATTTAAATGTAATACGCTGTATAGATATAAAATGTAACATCAATAAAATGGTGTATGAAACATAAAAACCGTTATATTACATATCTCTTCTCCTTCTATTCAAAATGTTTATCATTTTACTTCCAGACGACTCAAAGTAATAAAAACCACCTAAAATATATTTAGTACTACGTAATATATTTACAGTGTTGCCCAGTATTCACGTGTCGTATAGGTGAGAGGTATTGATGTTTTACCGTGGTCTCTCTTACGTTCTTTATCATGCAAATGGCATATTTTAGGTTTTATTTTCATTTCCATTTTATTTGCATGTATTTTCCAAAGCAATTTCGCCATAATACATATTGTATAAGGTGATGACAGGTTCGGAGTCGGTGCAATTTAGAACAATATTTAAATGTTATAAATAAAAATTATAGAGGATAAACTTCGCTGTAACAAATCCGGAGCAAAAATATTGCATCTAAAACATTTAGTACTTCAAAGAGAAAGACATAATACTAATGATATGAAATCAAATGACAAAATATAAAAAATTTTATTCATCATTGAAATCAATCGATACAATGAAATATTCTTCAACTAAAATATTGCTTATGGCTTTGATGAATTCTTTGAAATCGGTAGTAAGAGCTACCGAAGTCTCAAATGTTTCATTTTTGACTCATTGATAAGTTCATGTATCACAACTGCACACATCAATAAATGAAAGTTTCTTGGAACAAATTTTTTTTGGCTGGAAATGTTGATCTAACGGGAAGAATATTTTCATTGTATCCACATAATTTGTCTCGATACTTTCCAACGGATGATCCATGGTGTACAACAGTATTGCAAAGCATACCTCTTGTTATAATTACATACTTGGAAACCAAAACTGAGTTAAAATTTTACAATGAACTTGTACTTGTACATGGATGTTTTGTAATTTGAAAGTTGATTATATACAAATGTTATGTCTGGTGTGTTCCACACTTTCTATACAGGCAGAAGTTTACCAAATTCGAAATAGTTGTGCACTAAGCTTTACAGATAATTACGAACTATATACATATGTACCCAAGATTCAATAGACTGGTTTTTTTCTATATAAATTTAAAAATGTTTGAATCTTAAATGGAATAAAACAAAACCGAACCTAAAGTACTTGCATAGAATTATTGATAGGATTATGTACATATTAGTAGTATTCTTTAAAAATTCGTTTTTTTTGGCGTCGGTTTGTAGCAGCTTCTCATCACAGGAAGCATCTAGCAAGCTCGGGTTCGCTGAACCGAAAGAAATTTTGATAATTACTAGGAAAGAGTTAATGAAATAAACCAAAATGCAATCCCGTTGGCTAAATGACCTCAAATGACATAAATAGACATCAATAGACATCAATCAACATCAAATGACAATAGACGTCAATTCATGTCATTTGAAGTCATTTTTCATTTTATAAATCAATTATTATGAGAGTTGTCAAGAAATTACGTAATTATTGATATTTTCTTGTTTTATTTTTATTGGAAACTTTCATGAATTGATATTTTTGTTAATATTTACTGATTGCTAACGGTAAAAAACGCGACGAGAAAGCGATGACATTTTTATTTGTTTAAAAATAAGCGATATAATTCAACTAAAAACATATCTGCAATAACCGATCCATGCTCTTAATTCATGGCTGCATAATTCTTTCAAAAAATAATCAGTATCTTACCAACTGGAACAAAAATATTAAATAGCGCAGCAGCAGGAACCTAAAAAAACTTTTTTATTTCGCAAGAACGAAATATATCATCTAAACATCATTGATAATGATGATGAAGATATGTATCAATGAGCAATGAGTTTATTTATTCTTTTGGAAAGGATGTTGACATTCTGTAGATATCTTTTCTCAGTTGACAATGGTTATAAATTCTTTGAATGAAAAGACATTCCATTTGTATTGACATTATTTCCGATAACTTCTTCGTGTTCTCTGTTTAATGTATAATCAAAAATTGTTCTCCACTTCAAGCAGGTTGTTTTTTATCCACTTCTTCCATCCAGATTCATCTGCTCTAAACGAATGATGATATAGCGGACATAGAATTAAGGAGATTAAAAGTCACCTGGGAATTACAGATATATATCAAAAATTAAAAAATAGTTTTCAATACGAAAAAGAAGTGATAGTTATAAGCTGCTGGAATAAATGATGTATGGCATCATCGATTGCGATGTGTAGACTAAACCATATTGATGTTGTAATATCTTAATACTCTTAACCATAGCCAAAGAAGACCATAGGAACGAACTTCTTCTAACGATCATTATTTTCATATATTTGCGTGTAGTCTTATTTACAACCCTGTAACTCAACAAAGGTTACACAGCACTAATTGCGAAAGCTACAGTCAAGAGATTCTCTTGGAACTGTACCCATTTCCTGTTCTGTCGTACTCGTTCGTTATATAAATTGAGATTTGAGAAATCAACACAATTGCACAATTATCCACACAAGTGCTTTGCCGAATCACATTGTAAATTTGATTTTTGAAACTTTGGCAAGTGACAGAGCGATTTTGAGAGAATTATACAATTTCCTGCACCAACTGAGGAACATAAAATGGTCAAAAACAAACTGCAAGCAACAATTAATTTTCAAAAGAGTAGTAACTGATGTTACAATAAACTCTTTTTCTGTGGTTGTTTAAAAACTATCAAGAACAACTTGTTGAAAATTGGATTTCACACTTTGCTTAAGCCACGAGTCGTAGACAAACTCGTGTGAAATCTTCCATTTTCAACACTTGTTGTACAATATACTTTATAATACTCATAAAAAGAATATATTCATCTAAAATAGAGACGGTTTGTTCTTTAAAATTTGGTTTGAAACAAAAAATGTGGATTGATGCGGTCCAGTCGGATATATAAAAGTATTCTAAATTTTCGAATTTTTATCTCAACCGACGTCCCTTTTTATACACAAAATATACGTAACAGAACGAATTTTGCACTTCCCTTTTTACATTCAAAGTTAGTTCGTAACAACTTTTATAATGTACATAGAATTCATAAAACTTCGTTTGGTTTACGTTGTTCAATTTAAAGTTTGCAAACTTTCAGTAAAAATGTAGAATTATTTTGAAACAAATTCAATTTGAGAGAACGAGAGTAGAAGGGACAGAGGGAGCGAAACAAATTTACAATTGAGATGTAATCAAATTTGGAATAAAATAATTTGCAACCATCAGACTATTATCAACATCTCTATTGTTCATTTTCTATTTTAAAATTAAATCTTACGATTATAACAGGTCAAAAACAACCAAATTTATATCAAGTTCATCGAAGAAAACTCATGGGAAACGAAAAAAAAGAGGGTAATCGATTTCAAAGTAGTAGTATGTGTTCAAATTATTAATTTCATTACTGTAACATTTGGCCTAGTAAGGGACTGTTATAAAAATAATGATTTGTAAGTAGACGAGGGTTTATTGATAAAAATGCAGTAAATGAATTACTCACGCTGCATCTATTACTACTTTTTTACGTTGAAACAAGCAGTGAGATCGTGTCCCCAGTGATTGTCGTGAAACAGTTACATTTTATAACACTAAAACAATACTTTTTGCTAGAAAAAATTGTCAAAGAAGCTCACAAAATGTTAAGGGCTGCTTAAGGGGTTAAAAAGGGCTGATCCATGCAAAGCATTTCAATAGATGATTTGCAAAATAAGATGACTGCCATATTTGTTCCGAAATATCAAAACTTTTGACTGGAGAACAAAAAAGATTTGTGTTTCAATTGGTCTTTGATCGTCTTCAAGCAAATCCGGATTTCATTAGCAAAATTGTGGAATGTAGAATGAAAAACCATTGAGTAACCTTTTTTCAAAAGGGATCCACAATATAAGTCAAACTCCAAGGTTTAAACTAATGGCTTTTTTCATGATTATGAAAATATTTGGTACCACAAGCGAGTTTTTAACCCCCAAGTGTATGAATATATGTCTATATTCGCCCTATTAACTGAATTTAGTTCCGTCGGACTAAATAAGCTAAAAGGAGAAAGGATTTTACATAATGCTATCATAGTTAGTCTCAAATTTTGAATATTACAAGAAGAGACTTCTCAGAAATGATGTATTAGAAAAAAGACTTGAAAATGAGTCATTCTCTCTGTGGACGATAACTTGGTCATCGACGTGCGACAGTGAAATTGAGTGTTGGTGCAGTGTAAACAGTGTTTTCAGTAGATTGATTTCTAAATAGGACATATTTTGACAGCATTTTTACATCTACAAATCCACGACGAAATAGTTGAAGAGAAAACAGAAATGCTTCCAGTAATAGATTAAGCAATGGTATGAGTGTATTCTTGGATATCATTGAGATTCATTCAAAAATTAGCTGTTTCCATTTCTCAAGTATTTGATCATATCTCTTGTTTTGAAGATTTATTATATTATTGTAATTATATATTTTCCATTTTGCTCAATGACCTTTTGCAATCTTTTTTTCAAGTTCCTGATTTCGCGCTCATAAAATATCTGGTCCTATTCAGTGAACTGAACCAGGTGCGATTGAAGGTCATCGTCAGTTGTGAAAGTTTGACCATTCAATAAATTCTGCAGACTTCGAAATAAATGGTAATCAGATGATACTAGATCAGTGCTGTATGGGGGATATGGCATCACTTCCCAGCCAAGCTCCAATAGTTTCACACGAGTTGCCAATGGTGTGTGACGCCATGCATTATCATGGTGGAATACTAAACCTTTCCGATTTGACAATTCTGGCAGTTTTTCTTTGATTGCTTTATCTAATTTCATCAATTGTTGACTGTAAACATCAGAATTGATCGTTTGGTTCCTTTGAAGCAGCTCAAAAAGCACAAAAGCTTTGTAATCTCACCAAATTGACAGTATGAGCTTTTTTGTTGTTTTTCAGTTTTTGATGTGGTTTGTGCTGGTTCATCGTATTCGCTCTATGATCGTTTTCGAAATATGTTACTGTACCCGACCCATTTTTTCCCATTTCTTCCAATTCGTGAGGTACCCAAATATCAAGCTTCTTAACTAGAACAAGACATTTTAAGTGTTTTTCAATTATTGTGTTCGATACATATAGCATCTTTGCAACCTCTCCAACAGTTATATGACGATCCTCTTCAATTAAGACTTTGATATAGTCATCACTTTTAAAATCACGCGACAAACGGGAAAGTACAGCATTAACAAAAGTTATTGAAAAAATAAATCAAGGCTCTCTATAAAAAGCATAAAGTAAAAAGCGAAAGTAATAGTTGCCAACCTTATAATACGTGATGAGGCATGATAAAACTAAACTAAAAACAAAATTCTTCTGTTATAAAAGAATTAATTGTAACTTGTTGATTTTTAATGATATATAATAGTAGGAATATCATTTGAAGTAACTTATATATTGATAATAAGAAAAATGAGATAATTATATATGTGAAATGTTTCATAAAAGCATCATTTACAGAATACCCCAAAAGCTGCTAAAAATTCGTGAGATGCAGTTATTTTGCTTATCAAGGAAGTTATTGAACTGTAGAGGCGTTCAATAATGAATGAAACGTACAATATCAAATAAAACTTGATCAACAACAAACACTTTCTATAAATTTATTTTTGTAATTAAAGTGGTACAAAGCTACA
Source organism: Diorhabda carinulata (assembly GCF_026250575.1). NCBI lineage: Eukaryota > Metazoa > Arthropoda > Insecta > Coleoptera > Chrysomelidae > Diorhabda > Diorhabda carinulata. The sequence continues at coordinate 20,760,904 of NC_079472.1, forward strand.
ATTCAGTATAATTCTGACAAATACCGTGGCATAACAGACGACAATAAATTTTCCATGCTCATGATATACCTAATAATAACAGGTAACAATTTGAGAATACATTAACATTTCACGCCAGGAAACGTGCAATTGCAAATAAATATGAAATCGTGAACAAATTGAAAAATTATTTTATTATTCTTTGAGTGCTTTTATAATCGATAAAATGCTAATGAGAATAGTGAGTCAATAGCATAATGTCAAATATATAGAGAAAAAGTATTATGTATGGATCAAAATAACACCGAAATACGAGGGCTATTCAGAATGTAAGGAAGAGAAGAGTTGACGCACGAGCATTGTCAATGACTGACTTATCGTTAGTTGTAAGTCACTATTTTACTTATTTGAAATTGTCAAATAAACATAGATTATCAAAAATTTTAAGCAAGACGGGTGTCAAATTACTCATATGTCACCATAAACACTCTGCGAGTGACTGTCACGTGGTATTAGAGTGGATGAGGTTTTATAATACCTACCTTCATCATACGATATAGCTGTGATCGTAAGAGCAATTTACTTCCGTGTATGTTCGGAGGCATTTACTGTCGAAATTAGAGCCAGAACGGACTCGTAGTTGTGTTTTGACCAAGCTCGTAAGGAATCTTGGTCAATAAATCGATTATTGTGTGAAATAACTTGATTTAATGGGTTTCAACGTAGTCGCACGTAGGTTTTTGATAAACCACGTTCAAGTGCCCTGATAACGTGACAGAAATTCACGTGTCCCCCATGGACATTTTAAAAGATTGTGTTGGTTATATAATCATGAAATTTTAGGGAAAGAGCAAGATGTCGCTGAGATGGTTGCCGCTTTTGGTGACTCTGAATAACAAGCGTTACCGTTAGACCACTTTGTAGCAGTGTTGGACGCTGTTTAAGGAGGAGATTCTGTTTCATGTCACAAGACATAAAACGGAAGGCTTTACCCGTCAAACGTGCTCTATGGGAGGAGAAAACTGGAGAGAGCTGGAGATATTACTTTCTGCGTTTCAATAATTGTGATCTAAGGGTTGTACTAGGCTGAATTAGTAGGGCCATTCGACACCGAATTGAAGGTAATACGATCCAATTGGTCGAATAGGGTTACGAACTGCTGTCTCATCTAATGTATAGAAATTTTAGTACAATTTGGGGGTCATAGCTGCCAGAGAGGTCTACTTTGTAGATATAGGGGAAACGTATTTTTCATACGGGTTAAGGAATTTGAAGAATATCATGTCCGTTTTTTTCTTTGTAGGCTAAGTACTTATCAGACTATATAAACTATTTATAAATTACATAAGCCTAATAAAACATGTTCGTGAAATTTTTGCCACCACTGCCTTATGGTGATCCAACACGATAGAGATTTTTGTTCGTACAGATATCTGTACAGACTATGAGGTCGGAGTAAAAAGTTTTACCCAAACTTTTGACAGAATGTCAGTACAGACTTCCATACAATTCTATAGAATTTTGTCTGTGCAAACTAGACAGTATAGACAAATGTCGGTGCGATCCAAAAGTCGGAGTATGCATGTAAGTCGTTGCTAAGAAGTTTAAATTGTATTTTCGAACGAAAAGTCTGTGCAGACATTCTATCCAAATGTTTAGGTAAAATTTTTTGCTCCGACTTCATAGTCTGTACAGATATCTGTACGAACAAAAGTCTATATCGTATGGACCCACCATTAGATACGATAAATACTCATACTTACATGCATACTCCGATTTTGGATCGAACCGACATTTGTCTGTACTGTCTAGTTTGCACAGACAAAATTTTATAGAATTTTATGGAAGTCTGTAGTCTTTCTTAATGAAAAAAAAGGTATCACGTGAGAAGGAAAATATTTTGGAACAGCACTTTTCAGAGTCGCAATAACAGACACTATTATTATTACTTTGAGGTCGTATTCTAAATCAGAAATTGAAGGCGATAATGAAACTACTACATTGTTTTACCTGAGTCACTACTACAACTTAATATTTGAATACTGTACATATTATTTTAAGTTGTAGTTTCTTATTACTTTTTTAACCCAAACTGCGACTCTGGGCATAACTGAGCTAGTTGTTAAGTATTAACCATGTTTCGTTTTGTTATCCCCACATTGTAGTAGTGGATTTAACAGCTGGATGAGTAAACTTTGGCTTGGGGCAGTAGATTTCTAGGGATGGAAAATTTTGTTCAAAAATTGAGTTATTACCGTCAGCTCTAATGGAAAAAGCTAGTTACCTGTAACTTAATGATTTAGAAACAAAATTAGTTCAAGAAAGCGTACACTTTCGAAGCTACCTTTCATTTGAAATAATTTTCATAGATCCAAGTTCCAGATCAGAAAAAAGTCTGTCTTTGTTACAGAATACCAAATCCAAAGAAGCTTGTTTTTCTTAAAAAAAGTGAAGTGAACTATTTACGATCCATTTTTGGGTCAAGCTTTTTTAGCTCTTTTATGCATATAGTCAGGTCTGAAAAACAAGATTTAATACAACGATTTATGATTTCACGAATTCTAATGCCCACAAAAATGTATTGTAATGTTTTTTTTTTTATAATCATGTAGTACGTGATTGGAATTTTTTCTGCTTAAAGTAATGTTTTCTAACATATCTATGATAAGAAAATAGTCAAGAATGCTATAAGAAACCATAATTCTCAAATTATGAAGTTTAAATTTTATTGATAAAAAACGTAATTTAAATAATTTTTATCCTACCAGCGGAGAATTTATAAATCCGCCACTGATGCATTCTTATTTTTTATAAGTTTTATAAATGAGTGGAAATGATTCCAGAGGATATTCGTGAACAATATTTTTTCCATAATTCTGATTGGTATGATATATTCTGATTGTGAAAAAAATTATTGAAATAAAACTTACATATTAAGACATCCGTTTTAGTAGACAACGGTTAATATAACTCTCAATGATCGTTTTATTAGATATATGAATTATTTTCAGTTTTTTTAAGATTGAAATATATTACTAAAATAACTCGTGCAAGATCCCTTTGTTATTTTAAAAAATCTTATTATTTCCGATAAAATATAAACTTTTTCATCTGCATAAATAGCGTATAATTAAAATTCATGGGAACATAAATATAAATAAATGGATTAAGCCCTGGGACGGAAAGTCAACATAATTAAAAGTATAATGAATATTAATGGCGTCGTCTCATACCGTCCTTCTCTCTTTCGGCGGACAGAAACGAAAATATATATCATTTTTTTTTTGGTTAACGCATCCTTCTAGTTTTGTTGCAAAAAAGTGCACAGTTTTGTACCATGAGAGTTTTAAGTCAATTATTTATGAGAATTTTTATGGGCATGTTTCAAGTTTTTTATGAAACTAATATAATCTGATGCGGATGTCTGGCTACAGATAGACGATATGTATTGTGCAGGATTCTAGAGAGTGACGGCATTAAAAAATCCATACGAACCTCTAATTGAAAAATGTTTAATTATGATATATTCGTTCTTGTTGGACTAAACCAAAGAATTTTCGAAAGATTGTACCATGCATGGTGTTACATCACTTTTTTTCAATTTATATTCGAAAATATATATAGACTTCTTTATCCTTCACCATTGTTATTGCTTGTTACCATGATTTCATTTTAGATATTTGAAGATCCTTGTTATGGTTGTATTCTATGCTAGTTTTGGATTTTTTTTTTTCGTTTTCCAACGTATTTCGTCCACTATACTATTTCAACTATTATGGAATCTCTGATGCTTCGTATGTGATCATCTTAATTTCTTTCTGTTCATAGAGTCTGTTATACATTCTGTTCCTTCACAAGTCCAACAACACAAAAATTGAAAACATGGATAAAATGTTTTTTTTTTATTTTGAAAATATAAGTGCTAACAATTGAATCTAATTGAAATGAGGAAGTTATATAACAGAAAATAGACAGCATTAAAACCATAAAAAATAAATTTTTCAAATATTCTTATTTTTTAAAACGTCTGTTTCGCATTACTAGAAAACTTAGTACAAAATATGCAAGAAAGGAATCACCTATCGAAACTAAAATATCAGATAATAAGTATGCAATTGTATACAATTGCGCAATTGGTGACTTCATCAGCAAAAGTCGAAGTTGATCGGTATACTACTGTTGATTCAATCGACGTCGAAAGTCATAGAAAATCATTTCTACGACAATGTCTGCATTTTAATATTATTTTTTGACTAATCAAGTATCTGTAAATAACTTTTGAGTATGTTCACATTGAAAACTGTTAAGTTTCATGTTAGCAAAGTCAGATTTGACATATTGACATCAGTGTTGCCATATCTCAAATCTTAACTAGCAACTCTTTTATATTAATTTGATATTGTTTCCGCAACTCGTCAAACTTTCTATTTAATCACAAAAAAATTTATTTTTGATTATATTGCTTCAGCTAAAACAAAATTTCAATGTTTTGACTAACCTCTGTTATGTGAGTTCTAGATAATTTTATTTTGATATGTTTGTATTTTTAGAAAATAATTTCTTCGTCGAATTACTTGACTAATACATAGTTTATTAGACCGAGAATCATTAATTATTTTCGATGATTAAAACTTGAATATATATAATTAATATAAATTCCAAATTTTTATGGGTCAAGGAAAGTCAGTTTTTATTGAATCAAAATTGTTAAAATCTGTTCCGTTCCTATAATCATAGCAGATATTCTGTATTTAAAGAAAAATATCTAAAATTTTTCACTTATTTACTTAAACTTCGAGACCAGAAAAAGATGTCAACACAGGGTTTTCATCGTTCTGTTCTTTATCAAGTTAATTTTTGCAATCCCTGATTGTTATATTCATATTTAATATTTTGAAAGAAAATTAAATTATAAAAAAAAAACAAGAATGAGTATTGCTTACATATTACTAATTACGTTATATTGATGGTTTTATTGGGATGAGAAACACCGCCAAGAAGATTAAGTTTGCAAAAATCGCTAAAATAGAGTTTAAGGAGTCTTTATACAACAAAGTTTTAATTCTCCTCTACTTTTAATTTGAGTCAATGGACTACAATTAAGTATACGTAGAATTTTAACACCAAGGCGATGGTTATTTTTGTAAAATAGGGCATGCCTAATTATTTTATACAAATACTCCTTCTAGCGGTAAACACGAATGCTTGAAATACTTTCCAGGTTCCAAAAAAACCTTTGAATAGCTTTCCGCGTCTTTTCTATTTAATTTTTTCCCGTAGAGAGTAATGTCGAATAGTAATCTCCAATTAATGTTCTACCCTTATCCAAAAAAACAATCATGATTACTCCATGCCAATCTCAAAAAACTGAAGCAAGAACTTTTCCAGCAGATTTTTGGACACGAAACTTCTTAAGTCTTGGAGAACCAGAGTGTCGCCATTACATCGATTGTTACTTTGTTTCTGGATAGTAGAAATGCACCCAAGTCTCATCCATAGTAACAAATCGATTTAATAAGTCTACATCGTTTTCAAATCGAACACAGATCGAACGTGATGCTTCTACTCTTGCACGCTTTTGGTCAACATTCAAACATTTGGGGTCCATTTTGCAGCAATTTAATTTTTCTCATGTCCAAATTGTCGTGAACTATATGATGAACGCGTTCGTATGCAATATTCAGTGCTTCAGATATCCGTTTTAGCCCAATTCGACGGTCTGATAAAATCATGTCATGAGCTGCATCGATATTTTCGGGGACTGACACAGAAACTGGCCTTCCCGATCGGTCATCATCTTCAATGGAACATTTACTTCTTTTGAGGCTTGCAGTCCAATTTATCACGGTCGCATACGAAGGACATTCATCACCAAGGGTATTAAGCATATCTTCGTAAATCTGCTTACCTCTTAACCCTTTTAAATACAGGTACTTGATGATAGCTCGATACTCCAATTTTTCGATTTTAACAATTTCGGTAGAAATCTTTTAATTTATTGCGTAACTCTGGTTTACTTTTTTGACGTCAAACTTTACACTGACACTTCTTATTGTTCGTTGCTATGGTACGCAATATTTTGTATATGCATGGAACTGGTCTAGGCTAACTAGATATCAATACATCCTCGTAGATAGGGGCCTTCTATACAATCGACAGACATTCTGCTTGTGATAACCATTACTTTTCCCAATTGAAACATGAAAGCTACTATTTTGGGATGTCACCAAATTAGAGGTATTACAGTTAGCAACGCCACCATTTTTAAGTAGTAAGCTCTCACTTTGATTACTCGTCCAAATATTCATGTTGACAGTTACATCGTGATTAAACTAAATTTAGTCGTGGCAATATCATAAGGATTCAAAGAAGTAATTTTACTAAACTACACAAAATATGGATAATTTTTTAGAAACAACAGAATTAAGAAACTTTCGACAGTAATTTAAAATAAAAAATCGTGTTCCTAATAATCGCTATCATTATTAAAACTCGCTTTTAAAACTGGAACGAAAATAACTTTTTTAATTCATAATTTAATCCCTCAGATTGACTCATGTATTCTCTCTACCCGGATTATTTTAATATCTTCTCATAAAAAAAAACAACAGAAGAGAATTGAGGAAAAACTTTTCAGTCACTAGAAGTTTGAACATTTTTAATCATACTAATTAAATCTTGAAAAGAAAACTTGCCAGACGAATTAAATCGAGAGAAACTGAGAGAACATTTAATTTAATGGATTTGTACGAATATCTAAAATACAATTTATTTTCGAGAAATAATCTGGAATTTTTAATTGAATTGAAACTGCTTTGAGGGTCTGTCATGTTTATTTCAATTATAGAAATCTCTTTTATTGACTTTTCTTCTGTCTTATTTCCATTCCTTCGCAATTACTTCTCAAAACTCAGCGGTTTCCAACATCTTTTTCAAAGAAACAAGAATATAATCATTGTATTTCAAGATTATTATTTTTTTTATTGAAATTAACCGCATATACCACAAATGATCATTGGCTGTAAGGTAGACATAAAAAAATATCTAAATTGTTAAACATTGTGGTTTTGGTACCACCTCAATTAGCCTTTTGAGATTGAACTAATAGTTCAATCAAAAACTAAGTTTTTGTTGTTCAACCTCCAATTTATTCAATAGAACTCACATAATTTTAAATTCAAACTTATAATTAGATTCTAGAATTTTAACATTCCAATCGATCAACCAAACGAAATATTATTCATCTAAACATTTTTTAGTATTACGAATTTTCTATCTTCTATCTAATAACAGCGTATAACTCAAAGTTATAGTATAAATTTGACAAATTTCAACCCATTTAAACCATTCGGCAACGGAGACACAGCATCTGAATTTTCATCGCTGCATACAATTGGTGACAGTTTAAAATGCCTTGCTAATCGAGAGCATACGAAGATTTGTCTGTTATCCATCTATATATGCTAAATAGGAAATATATACAGTGTTGTATGGAAAAAACCTAGCGATGAATGGTTCAAAACTTAGGACGATTAAAGACAACATCAATGCCTTTCTATCCTTACCGACAATTTGGAGATTATGTTATTATCTGAACAGTTTCCTAAAGTTTTTTAAGATGCAACGTAGGGGGCTTAAGTTAACTTAAGCTTAACATATGAAATGGTGTACCGTTTTTGTAGACAAGAAGGGATTGTTGTGCTGTTTTTTTACCCATTAAGAATCGTATTGTGATTTGATTGAAGCTTTTCGTTTGGAACCACTTGATAATCCACTGTCTCGGTCCAACGCCTTGTAATTATCGCGTTTCGATATTAGGAGAAACACCACGAAACTGACGACGATTGTGTTGGAGTAGATTTCATGACAAGTGGCAGTATTCACAAAGAAAATTATGTTGAAAAGTAGTTTGAAGTATAGGCTTTCAAGTCAAAATAAAATATCTGATCTCATTTTGTTTCCCAACGGTACTAACTTAAACAATATACCATCGTATATAATCAAAATGATATGAGAAAAATATTTAATATTACAGAAATGAATTCGATCTCTCTAACAAAACAAAATAGAACGAATTCTTCATTAATTATATGAACTTATTCTGTAAATATTGAGTTTGATAATATTTAATGAATAAGAGAAATAATTAAGAGAGTACACCAAGAGTGTCTTAACAAAACAAAACAGTGCGATAAATTATACTTCTTTCTAGTATTTTAATATTGCTAATACCGATATTGAGCAATCTGTTTTCTACCACAGCACTGACAATTACACTCCCTGATGTGCGTTTAGATTAGCAAGTTATCATCACTAAAGAGACTTAGAAAAAAAAGTTAGTGTAGAAAATACTTCATTACTTCAATATTCGTTCAGATAACACCTAAAAACAGTCGGAAATAGTGAAATATCGATTTTTTAATGTTCTTAGAGAATTTGTAGTGAAAATTAGCACTTCCTTACTGTTATGTAAGCATAAATCCACCATTCACATCTTGTACAAGATACCGCAAAGCTACCCCCTATCATACAGCAAAATATATGCCTTGTTGGCAATGTTATTCTTGGTAAAAATATTAGGAATGCATGCACCAACTGTGTAATTTCTAATAGATAGTACACATATTTGATGCCTTCTACTACTCCGACATTTTCTGAAGGTAACCAAAGAGAACTTGTTAATCCATATTTGTTACGATTTGTTTCTCTGTTCATTTGTTAAAGTTTTCGTATTCATCTTCATAAGCGGGAATCTGTTTACTACAGGGTATATCCAAGTGGTTTCTTATTGGGAACGTGGCAACGAAACACTAAAGTGGACTAACTTTAATATATTTTCTGACCTTTCGAATACTTATGTATTCATCGTTTGGGACTGAAATTATGGTCAAATACAATATAAGAAATATGTATAAATGTATAACAATAATTAATTAAGATTTTCGGTGATTTTTGATAGTGTCAATGCTTGTATAAATTTTCAAACTCACGGAATGTAATATTCAAATTGATTATAAATATTGATTAATTGAAATCTTGATTCTGGTTACCACCTTTTGTATTAATGTTTTTTATAAACAAAACAATAGATATTTTAAAGTGCAGATTTATCCACAAAAATATTTATAATGAATTTTGAGAACCTCTGCTTTAAAAAATCACTTTATTTCCTCCCCTTTCTATAACCAGTACCCTCTTACCAAGAGATCCAATTCTACCTCTTATGTAAATTGAATTTCCCCTCTGAATTAAAACAGCTACAATTCAAAGTGACATATTGTTAGATACTAAGATTAAAAATATAACTAAAATAGTGTTCATAAAGTAGTTTTAAGCATGAATTTTGAAATACATCTCATAATTTTATTTAAATTATCTTTTATGGAAAGTTTCACATCAATATGTATATTTTTTTCACTAAATGTTAACATTCTGGCTCTTAGAGTGAGGATATTTCAAGCCACTGTATACGTTGAAGATCACCAAATTCACTAGAAGTAGTCTAAATACATAGAAGAAGGATAACGCAAAGTAGTTATAATAAATGCAAATTCATCAACGACTTTGTTAATTAGATTTTCAAGAAAATAGCTGCCAATTCCAAAGACATCACCATTCCCATTAATTCGTACCACACACCGCAGAATGCATATCTGATAGTAAACTGAAAAGTTATAAGTAGATGACTTCTCGATCTATTTCGCATTTTGGCCCCGATAATATAAGATAAGACCGCATAGGATAAGTTTTGTATTAAATTGAAATTTCTGGAGACGTTGGTGATATTTATATATTGAACAAAGTTATCGTTTTCAGAGATCGAAGGTATATTCTATAGATATCAAAATTTGCAGTGATGTTTGAGAGGAGAAAGTAAAAATTTGATAAAAAAATCTATTGACAAGGTTTCACATGCTGTCTAATGCTCACTTTCAGAATTTTCAATGTGATTTGACTAAATGTTACAGAGGATACATCAAACAATCATTAGTGGAGCAGATGGCACTTGTTTGTGTTTTAGCAGCTTCAGCTTTTCATGTTAGATTTATCAGTTGCAGCTCTTTAACCATAGTTCTTCTCCATATTCGTACAGATCTGCCTCTTTTGTCTATTTCATTATAATTGTGTGGTTGTGTTTGTTGCTAATTTCAATGTTTGAGCTATCCACCTTCATTTCGTAATCGTTCGTTCATTTTTTCTTCTTCAGTTATGTTTAAAAGGTGTTCATTACTTATTTTAGGTATCTATTGATAAACGAATACATTTTCTGGAACATCAGCCAATGTTAAATGCTAAATTCTATTCCATCTGACAACAACGCGTTTAGCTAGAATGTTTTCATGATAGTAGGATCTGCTGATTACTTGATACTAAATAAAGTGATCACCAGGTCACACTATAAAAAAATTTCAAATTCTTATCAAAGAAAATAAAATTATTTATAAGAATAAAAATTCATATCGTTCATATTACACAAAAGAATGATTATAGATAGTCTTAATCAAAAACTAATCATGCAATATGGCAATGTTGCCGAATATCTTAAAATATGCTTGTCGGAAATCAGCTAATAGCACCATAAAAACTCTTCCGAGTACAAATATTGCATCACAAATTTCTCTGACGAAGTTTACCACACGAAAAGTCATCTACTGGTTATCTGGTCGAATTTACTCCCACCCAGAAAATTAATGTCACAAAGCGCGCTTTCAATGACGTTTTTAAACTAACTCTATATATTAGTTAGTATTATTACACATTGAGGGCATAGTTGATGGTCTTGATGAGGGTAAAAAAACGTATGAGATTATTTACGACCTAACTAAGGCCTTTGACTGCTTAAGATAGAACACTACGGATTTCGAGGTGGAGTTAGAGCTGTTTGAATTTTATTTAGAACATCGATAGCAGTACATAATCTACAACAACTGTGAATCTAGACTAGTCTGGTTTTGCTGAGCGAGGGAGCTCATCAGGGTTCAGAGTTGGGCCCACTATTATTTTTGCTATAAATAAACGATTTATCGGCGACTCCCAAATATCGATCAGTTTTATTCGCCGACGATATTACATTACTAACAAAAGAGGATGAAAACGTCAGCATTGAGAGAATCAAAAGGTAGCTAAATATTGATACAAACTCTTTGAAATTAAATGGAGCAAACACTACAAAAATAATATTAACCTCTACAAAACGAGGTACCAGAGGGGAATCTGTGAAATTGAGGACTCACTATGCTCAAAAACTTCATCACAACTTTTTGTAATGAGACAATTGGGTCCCTGTAGTCATCTGGCTTATGGTATCTCTCTATTGGGTAAGTCTAGAAGACTCCACAAGGTTTTTACTCTTCAATAGACTGCTTTGCGTATAATTCACAATGCAAGTCGAGTACTTTGCCCCGAACCATTCATGGAAGATGGAATCCTGCCATTGCCTTGAATGAATATATTTCAAACAATCCTGTGTATTCATAGGGGTCTACGAGATGAAACAAATTATTATGATGTTCACAGTTATACCACCAAGGGTACAAGTAGAACGTTTTCTAGTCTACATCAAACATAATATAGCAAACTTTCAAAGCAATTGCTTTTATGCACTTGGAGACTACATATCTTTCAATTTTTAACCTTACTTATTTCATTTTCACATACATGTTACGTCAGAAATTTAATGTGATGAATTGATGAAATCATTAGATTTACTTTGTTTAAATTATCTACTTTGTTATATTATGTTATTGATATTGATTTTTCTCTGACTGAAGCCATTGAGGAACTGATAAATTTACATGCATATACAATACATCAAACGATGGACTTGGCCGTTAATCAAGAAAGTGTAAGAACAAATACGACATTCCAGTGTTAGTTTCCTTCAATATACAATGACCATACAATATTGATATTACCTAACCCTTGACTAGAGCTTTGTTATAAAAACGGTCAACGCAAGAAACCTGTATTTTGTTCGAATCGGTAGCCGTTAAAAAGTCAGTTACAAACATTTAAACATACATATGAAACTACTAAAAGCGTGTTATAGAAATCAGTAGATCGATAATCAATTCAACCAAATTTCATCTTTCACATCGTTATTTGGGTCAGTTGTCATTAATTTTAATTTTATCTAATATATTCTAGTTACCTTTTTTGATTATATATAAGCAGCATTTACATTTCTGGAGGATTTAAGTGAAAATTTGAAAAATCTTTTAACCTATCTATTTATTCAAAATACAATCGGAGGATGACGATTACGAACTTGCAAAAAACTTTTCTAGGTCACGATCTTCTCACAAAGTTTCGAGTAATGTTTTTAAATACAAACAACACTTCTTATTTGATTACCAACAAATTTCCTCATCTGCAATGCCATATAATCATTTTTCATACTTAGCAATATTAATAATCCATTATAACTTAGAACTTGGGCATTTATCTAGAAACTTTGAAGTTCCATTAAAACTTTAATTCCACCCGTATAAATTATTAGAGCTATTTTACCGGAATAACCAAATAATCGTGCGCAAGTTTTTCGTCCTTTCTTCCACTTCATCTTCTATACTCGCTTTTAGTCGTTTCAAAATGGCTTCAGGCGAATACATTTGAAATTATTTATAATAACACTGATTTCTAAACAGCATAGAAATAAATGTGATAATATCATTAAGGTTATAAGAAATATATTTTATAATATGGAAAATGAAACTCTAAAAACATTATATCTGCTTTCTGCTCCTGCCTCAGCATTTACTGAGAGACTTCTTTGGTAATGAATATAAAGTGGCGGAAGGATAGAAATAGAACTATTAATTTTTATGAAAAATGAGTTCCACATTTATTTTATAGTTATAATTGTGTTGAGACGTATGAAGTTTTTAAAAATAAAGTGAATTAATGAGTTGTGCGAGAAACTCTAAAAAATAAATATTTAAAATATCAAATGAATAAAAAGTTCTCTAAAATACTGTTTAATAATCTTCTCAACCCTATTTTATTTCTTGTAAAAGAAAATTCGAGAAGCTCACAAATATACATAATAAGGAAGAGAAGATAGAAATAAACAGTAATGAAGTTCCCGAGAAGATAAGGAAAGAAGAAGTAGTAAAAGCAATTAAAACCTTAATGATAGAAAAATCGCCATGAATAGAAAATATAATAACTGCTGAAATGAATGTAAAAGGAATGAATTAATTAAATAAATAATAATAACAAGCTTACCATCAAAAATAATATAGAAAATAATACGAAGAGATAATTAAGGGAGAAATAGATAATTAAAAAATTGAAGATAAAGAAATTTATTTATGTTTTATAGATTTGGAGAAAGCCTTGGATCAAATAGTGATAAAATATATATTCAAAATTATATTGAAATCAAATTGCAAATGGAAGTAATACCTACGTTATACTAAATATTTAAAATGGACTAGATACAGTGATGATTTTATAAATATTTTATGAGATATTTTATTAATACCTGTTTCATTGTCTTGAACATCTGTTCCTTCTCGATATTGAAAAAAAAATATAGATGAATAAAGATTATTACCTTTGAGTCTCGACGAAACTCGTTATAAGAAACGCGCAGTGTTGCCATAGCCATAAAACGAATATTGAACAATATCTAAATAAAATGAAGACGGTATTATCTCACACGAACTTTGTGATGATTTTTAACAGCAATTAACAATATATAATTATTTTGTTTAAATCACGTCCAATTTGTAGCAGATACATATCCATTTCTGACCTCATAGTGTCTTATTTTTAATAGCTTGGTGCTAGTAGATTAGAATGTACAAGAGCCCAGACTTTTATTCCATTTGTTAATCCACTGATATGGATCGAACCAAAGGATCATGTAAGTGCTTGTGATTTTAGTTTGACTCAAACGAAAGGTATTACAACCAAAGACACTATTCAGTACCCAAATTTATATTCGGCAGAGCCATCCTACAAAATGTCTCCAAGTCGATCAGAAAGTCAGGAGTTTACTGCGGAACTTATTTTAAATTATCACGATAAGATATCTGAAGATAGTGACTCAATTTATGAACCGTCAAGTTTAAAAGATCCACACTTATTCATATAAAGTGATTTAAATAATTTAGAAGGTGATTTAAATCTGTTTAAAAAGCAGAGTGAGCATTTAGAATCTAGATTGAACGACTGGAATTCACTTTCTCCTAGTCCGAAAATTTCTATTTTAGACTTCGTGACGATGGAGTAAAACTTTTCTAGAACAGGTGATTTAGTTTATTGTAATAACGATCCTGTTTTTATGAATTTACTAAATTTTGATTATGATCCTAAACACTGGCGATTGTTCACTGACTCCTCAAAAACTAGTATGAAAGCAGTGTTATTAAACTGCTGTCAGTGCCAGTTCTTGATATGAAAATATGAGATTTCTTCTTGAAAAAAATGTAAGCACGTTTAGAGGTCATTAAAATTTTGCTCGGACTACAGCTTAGTTTAACAAAATTTGGCGAATTTGGTAGTAGGGACAGAAAAAAATACTATTAGAAGAAAGTTTCAAATCAATAGTGAACTCTGATGACATTATTTTACCACCGTTGAACATAGAGCTCGGCTTGATTAAAATTTTTGTAAAAAACGGTAGTGGATTTATATATCCGAGGAATTCCCCAAACGTAGCCAGGCAAAATTTAGAGAGAGAATATTTCTAGGTCCACAAATAGGGCAACTGATAAAGGATATACATATTAATTCTATATGCATTTAGATCCATACCCTTGTAATTTCTCTCGGTCTCTTGTTTTTTCTCAACAGCTCTAGATGTTTTTCTCTATAAGGTCTTCTTCCACTATATCCCTCCACCGTTTTTTTTTGGTCTACCTCTTCTCCTCTTGCTCTCTGGTATCTTCCATGCAACTCGTTTCAAGAGTCTGTCTTCGTTCTTTCGTTCTAAGTAACCTAGCCTTCTTGTCTTTTAAACGCGCCGATTGAAAAGAATGTAAACTTCATTGTTTGATTCATTGATTTTCTGTGCTGTAAACGTTGTCCAAAATTTGCTTACTAAAACCTGAATCAGAAAATTATATGGAATGAACTAATAATCTCATAAGTTTTGGAATGTAATACATAAGCAGGACTCTCGTCTGGATTGCATTCCAGCAAATTTAAGTGCTGTGATTTATGAACAATCCATTCCATAAGGACATTTCGTAGGTGAAAAGCGGTATTAAGGGAAAGGAAGTCCAGGAATGCACTCAGATTATCGTTGAACACTTAGAAAGACCATTCAGAACTCAAATATTCACGAATATCATAAGTATTTATTGTATATTAAGCAAAAATAATCCTAAATGTATCTACTGTTTGTACTCACGAAAATATATGTCACAAGGAAACCTAACGTGTCAATTTCGTTCATTCAGATATTATTATTTAGTGACCTTAGTATCATTAAAAGTTTTGAAGTGACAAGAAAAAGTTAAAGTTTTGTAAACCATTGTGTACGTATATATCGAGTATTTATATTGTGAAATTTCAATAGAGAATTTAATATATCTGAATATAACTTGGAAACTATAATGGAATATTATCTTGTATTTTCGTTCTATCTACTGAAACGCATACCAACAATGGCAACATGTCCATTACGTACCTCAAATCCAAACTTCCAGTGACGACCTTGAAGAATACTTGAATCCGGTTCTACTCGAAGAAGTAGAAGAAGGAGCCGTTTCAAGACAAAAGATGGCAGCTTATGGTCGCTAGCAGGTGTGGTGTTGTTGTTTAACCCAGAACCGGACTTATATTCTAATTATAATCCATATTTACAACCAAAGTACAAAGTAAAAACTACCACTTGTTATTTGAAGATAAGAAAATAATATCCAATATGACTTTAAGAGATTTAATATTTATAGAAAGCCCGATATAATGTCGAAATAATATGAATAATTCAACTCAAGAATGTCTCAACAATTCGAAATATTACTAGAGTGATTGTAGATAAGTCGTTAAAATATTTAATTCATCATCAACTTTCTTTGATCGATTGAGCTCACCCTACGATAAGTAACATTAGGACTTTAAAGTAAGAGATTAGCAGCATCATACAGTATTTATGATGCTGCTAATCTCTTATTATTTATTAAAAGCACTCAAAGTGTACACGATCCTTATATTGTATTTAATGAAATTAACAACATTCTATACAATTCTTTTTGATAATTATGAAATTTTTATTAGTCGTTGCCTACTTTAAGATGATCTTTTGAATAATCATTAGTGTACATATGTAAGCTTGGCAAATGAATAAAAAGATGTATGGAAAAAGGAATAAAAAAGGCGAAATTATACCATATTCAATGGATGGAACCAAGAAGATTCTGTTGTTATTCAGTGTCCAGTCTGAGATGACATTTGAATATTCTGTAGTTTGAAAGTTCGAAAACTTTATTTTATTATTATTTGTTTCCATTATGTTCTTTACTATTAAGATTTGTAAGTCGTAGTTTCCTGCTTAGATATTTTGCTCAACAAAATTGCTCTACTTTCAGTTCTATCTAGAAACACCTTCAAATTCCTTCTGCTAAATTTAGACAACTTCTTCCATCGATGATTCCGATACAAAAAGTTAGATCTTGAGGAGATATTCTATTTTGTCTTGGATATGTCGATTGGTGTCTAGGATTTGTGGGTGTAAAGTTATAATTTAAACTTTTAATTTACTAACGTGACATTGGTAGTATGCCTATTTTAAATGATCAATGGCACGATTCTCGCAAAATGATTTGGTTTGTCGTCCTCTCTAATTCCAACATATGCACTGATTTAGGTTTTCATATGCATTAATATAATAATAATATTCCTTACGTTCGATAGGTTAGTGATATTCATTTGAGATTGATATTTGGCGAAAAAAATAATAATAGGAATGGATCGATATGATCTAGATTTATTCACGCCTAGGAAAAGGAAGTATATACAGAACTTGAAACCATGTCAAACTGAACACAATTTTTCAAGCAGTTGGGCCAACACAACACTGGTCGAAATACAAATTTTTAAAGGGGTGGGGTGGCGGACTGGATTTCTGGGTCCAGTTCAAAATACTGTATGTCATTAACACTAAAATCTAAACAGCCTGACCGAAGAAAAAACAACTGCACATTATGATTGCCGGAAATAAATGTTTATTTAATCGGTAATAGTGGATGAAGTGTAACCAAAAATTGACGAGACCTTGAACTTTCGCGTTGCATCATATTTAAACGAATTTTATTTTGTGGTTAAGTTTGATAACATCGAAATAAATTCATTACAGTAAAAAATACTATCATTATGTATATATCGAAATGAACAACGTATATTTCAAATCTGTCACCATTGAATTCATTTGAGTTAAAGTTAAACTAATGTGACGCACAGGAGAATATAGGTTTATAGTCTATTTTTGTATATGACAGAGTAATAAAACCTACCAAAACTAGAATAAATGTACCTGAGCTAATACTTGTTTTCAATCTTTTATTGGTCTTTTATAAAAATTAGGTTTTGACCACGTCGAAATTAGGAATGCTTAATCATTTTATTACTCTCTCAATCAAAAAAATAGACTATAAAATTACCTCTAAAAGGAGGAGATATCAGACGCAAAATATTTCTTACTGTTGGAACAATACGGTAAGAGATTTACTCTTTAGTATTGAATTTTTTGTTAGGTTGTGTGTTTTTTGATAATGGATAAAGTTGATTTCATGAAATCTGTTATAGGATTCGTTTAGTATGCAAGGGTTGGGCTTGGATGTTTTGTGTGCATGTGTGTGTATCCTATGGTATTTTTTGAGTTGAATTTGGAAAAGTTTTGCTGAAACAAATTAAAGCCAGTGAAACGGAAGAGGTGGATACAGCTTAAGCGATGTAAGTTTCGGTTTAATAATCTAATAAGGCCGAGTTTTACATGTTCAAATATATCATCCCATATTTCTCTGGTCGTAATTACAACACCAGAAGGTCAACTACCTGTTATCCGAATTTACTAACGCTCAGGGAATATTGGATATCGATTTTACCTGATTACTATGGAATACTATCAAGGAGGACAAGGTAGTTATCATGAAATTCTTAGTAGGCTGTTAGTAGTTGCCGGAGTGGTGGCTAAGATAATGCAAAGTTCGCCAGACTAGTTGTGAAAGCATCTGTAGAAGTAGATCTATATTATTGAAATTCTGTTATTAAGTAAGTTTTTCTCTTTTTTTTTGCTGTTTTTTCTATGTAAGCAAATTTAACGCAACTGTTTAAAAAGAGAACAAATATTTAAGTTGTTCTCTCCAATAATAACCTTTTCTTTAAAAAAGGAAAGAAAAACCCATGTCATTGATAGAAATAGTTTTAGTAGTAAAATTAAGACTAAGGTATAATTAGAATTAACAAAGTAAAAATCTTTAGGATCCGTACCATTGGTTTCCACATATTTCAATTTATACATTATGTTACAACGAAACATATCGGCTCTAAGTAAAAGCGAAAGTAATAATGAAAAAAGTGTAGAAATACTTTTGATTCCAAGAGAAATTCCTTAACAAAATTTTTGAATTCTGTGAAAATAACCGTTAAATCATCATATTTATTGTTCAAAATGATCCATTCAGGAGTCAATAAACGCAATGTTTTTGTTGCATATACTTTTTATTTCAAATGTACCCCCAGAAAAGAATATGAAGGACATAAATCGGGTGACTAGGCTGGTCACACGTTGAACAAATATTATAAAACGTCCTTATTGTATTCAAGAATTTGGGTAATAATTTGATAGATACAATTTTTCAAGAGATGTAGGTATCTACCGCCAATCAGATTACCAGAAGTTAAGATCCGTCCAACAATGTGGTTCCTGACATACTATACTTTTAACTTCCTAGGAATAAGGGCATGAATTTCAACAAATAAATATTACTTTATATTAGATTCTGTAAAAATCTCATCTTCGTTCCATTCATCTTTTAATGGATGGAATTTGTGAGATGAACACTTTATTAATGGGTTTATGGTTTATTTAAAGTAGAATTCTGATTTTATTATGAGGAAGGAAAATGCACATGCCATTCTGTTTAATTGAAATATATTCAAACAATTAGTTGTGCGATTCAATCTATATTAAATTAAGTTGTTGCATAACTTTAGAAAAAAATAAAAGTTTAAATTATTTATTTCTAACGACGATAATTATAAAAATGTTTTCATTAAAACTTGAACTAAACAAATCACTGTAATTATTACTAGGAATAGATTTTAATAAATTCAACAAAGCATGTGTTCTCATCATGAATGCGTACTTTGTGATATTAATGAAACTTGGTGGTGTAGAAGTCTAAAAATAACACAGAGAGAACAGATGTTGTTCCACCTCACAAGCAGCAAAGAATATGATCACAGGTGCGATAGACCCAATGCCAAAGCGAAATCTTTTATGTTTTTCTTTTCGATTCCTAAATCGGTTTAGGGATTCTATAAATCTAATAACGCACCAAGCGCGACTTTGATTTCACGTTTTATTAGAGATTTTAAAGTGAAACATTTACCGCGAGAAAGACTTTTGATTTACAAATAATACAAAATTTTTGACTGTCATAATAAGAATAAGAAATCACAAATATTATACGATAAGATACTCCAAACATTAAAAGAACTACCAGGAATTTCCTTGACATATAAATTACCTGACGTAAGCTCTGTATATACAACAGAAACTAATAAATAAATAAACTTTGGTCAAACCTACAAAAAATTTCAATAACAAACTTTTTAAATGCTCCGACTCCCTTAAAAAATGCAAAAGATGCAACAGACACTACGGTATGCAGTAATGTACATATAATGAATAGTGCGGTTCATAGTGACATCACAATAAAAATCTTCAGTGTCAAGGATCATTCCAAAAATGAAGACAAATATAAGAAAGTGTAGAACAGTGGCCACGAATATGTAGTAATCGCCCAAAACTAGTCATAGTGACCAGACTAAGAATGGGTCACATTAAAATTATGAATAAATATTTATTACGTAGAAATAACAAATCAATCTGTAAGACATATATTATTAGAATGTACATCATACACATCGCAAAGGCAAATTAGTATTTTTTTCAAAATGTGAATTCCCTTTTTACTTAATAAGCTGTTTCGTATCATCAAATCCATCGCATCAAATCGCGCATCAGACAGTGTAATTTATTGCCGATTGATTAATAATAGTTATTGACAATGCCAATTAACATCCAATATTTGAAAACAATTATCTAAATCACTTACTCCTCGGTATGGAGGACACCACTTCATCCAATCTCTGGCTTTTTTTCAACTTTAAAATTTCAATCTCTTTGAATTTTATCCTAGCTCCCCTAACATTCATCTGGAGCTCTTTCTTTATTCAATCGCTCCAAATATCAAAGCTACTATATTTATAGGTTTTTATAAAGCTGAATGTGAAAAGTTGGGTAATATTAAAAAAAACAGTGACAGGAAAGGGATTTTCCAAAAAGAGCTATTGCCTCTATATTGTTATTGCCCAAAATTTAGGAAGCAAGTTTATATGATATAGTAAAAGAGCATGGACTTAAATTTAAGTTATTATAAAACTCCATATCAAATATTTCACCAAACAATTGGCAACACTCATAAGAAATTTCATACGAAGATACCGGGTAGATAGCAGGTAACACCAAAATCCGTAGAGAGCAACAGATCACCACCATCAAACCGATCGTGAAAATATTCTGGAGTGGGGTCAAAGCAATCTGATTGAGTTTACAAAGAAGGCTGAGGATTTGGTCCTGCCTGGATATAAAATATCACCATTACCGCAAATTTGCTTGTTGGGTATTGAGGTTGGAAGCAATATGTCCTGGCATTGACACGTGACCGATTTAGCCAAGGTAGTTTCACAAAAAAGTCCTCTTCAAGACCAAAAAGCTATATACGAGGTGAGACTATTAAACGAGAATAGCATAGAAAAGCTATGCATGCGCAAAAGGTTAACGACTATTAGCTAATCAGTCTACAGTATCTGTAGACAAACTAGTGTAGCCGTTGTATTCGTTTGTATAGTGGCTATTTTTTTGTTTTGCTGTAAAAATGGAACAACGGATTGTTGTGAAATTTTTCAAGAAAAACTGCAACTGAAACTTATGATTTATTGAAGCAAGTATATGGTAGAAAACGTCTGTCGCGTCTACGGGTTTTTGAGTGGTTTAAGCGGTTTCAAGATGGTCAATAAGATGTTGAAGATGATTCACGTTCGGGTCGCCCTCCCACGTTGAAAACAGATAAAATAACGAAAAAAAAAATGAGGAAAAAACGTCATTGCTTCTTCATCATGATCATCATCAATACAATGAGTCAGCTCATTCCACACTGTCCGTCAAGAGGTTTCTAGTCAATCCCAATATCTCAGTGTTAAACCACCCACCTTTTTCGCCGGTTCTTATACCGTGTGACCTCTACCTCCTTCCTAGAGTCAAATCTGCATTAAAAGGAGTATGTTGAAGCTGTGAAAGGAAAAGCGGCGTACATCCTAAAGGAACTGACAGAAAAAATTTCTTACACTGTTTCGATCAATGGAAGATTCGCACATAGACATAATATAGGAATAAAATGTTCCATATCACCAATCTCGTTATTTAATAGCCACACCTCGTATTGTACAACCGCTTCTAATCCTCTATAAGGCCCAGATTCGTTCATCTTTGGAATATTGCTCAAACATTTGGGGCTGTGAAGCATACTCTGAAGATGCTCGATTCAATACAAAATAGATCAATTCGACTTATAGGTAATCCAGAGTTATTGATGATCAATTACTTATTTATTACGAGTAAGTAGCCGATGTGTATTGGAGTAAAGACGGAATGTCTTAAAAAAATTATTAAACTCACTACAAAAAACTGTTTGTTTGGATTGGATGAGTTTTAAATATTTTTTGGGTATCAAAAAAACAAACAAATCCATTTTAGAACCGGAACTAATTCTCAGACGGAAAATGTTCAATTTATTCACTACGCAATTAAAATTTATATTTTGATTTACTACGTGCTTATTAATTTTCTAAATTGATCTAGATCTCTTAACGACCCAAGTCGTAAATCAAAATTTACGATTAGAGACTCCTACTAATAAATATTTTATATATTTAAATCGAGTTAGAATTTATTTGTAAATTATATGTCGTGTTTTAGAACCATAAAATGGAATATTATGTGTTTAATTTAGTAGCGATATTCTTGATCTGCATTCACCCATATTTATAGTCACCATTAACCAAATCGATTTTTATTACGTGGTGGAAATGCCGAGAATATTTTAAATTCTTCAAAGAAACATACTTTATGCGCTAGTACGTAAGCGAGAATTACCATTGAACTTCTGTATTTTGATAAAATGTTCGCTAGTAGAAAACATTGTATGCAATTCGTGTGTAAAGGCCTTTTTTCGACTCATGTGATTCACATTCGTCAAAAAAACTATTTTATCCCCTTTTATCTTCCATCATATAATTCCAGTGAAATATTTAGCTCTAACGGTTGCTATACATTTTTGATAAATGAAAATGTAGTCTCTACGACAATAGTTGCATTCGTCTAGTTTATTTCTAGGAAAACCTCAAAATTTATTATAAAGATGCCTCCATATTTTCGTTACTTTCATGATTATACATTTGCATTTTCATACAGAGTAAAGTACTTCATTCATCTACTACAAAAATGGATCGAAAAAAGAGAGCTACCAGGAGTATACAAGCGCAAAGGGGATGAGGATGAAGGACGCATCCTTCCTGTAGGAATCTACGCTTCTGCTCTACAGACCGACCTCGTGGCTATATCCAGAACGCCTCAGCTTGCCACATTACCTCATTACTGAACAGGACAGTAATGCCACGAATTAGCGCTTTGTCTGGAATGCTACAAGGTATTCAATTAGCAAACTGTAAACACATTTGTGTAACATAAACATGAAAATTGAAGCTATATTAGTTATAAAATGAAAGACACACGGTATAGAAGGTAGATTTCTAAAAACCAGTTTGTATCTACTAATAGTTAAAAAAAATTTTTTTGGTTGTAGTCTTACCATAATCAGAATGGCTTTTCTGTATTCCCAGACACATTTATTATGATCGTAAAACCATTATGACCAATAAATGTAGCCCTCTGTAGATTTTATTGTCTATTTAGTTTCCATAATTAGACTCCTCTATAGCCGTACATACGAAAAAATTTATTTCTCGTAAATAAAACGAAAAATTATTTATTAGCCATAGATAAATATGGCCCTGTACAAACGAAAAAGGTAAACACATCCTTGAAAATGTAAATAATTACGATATATTTACTTAAAGCCAAAATAAATAAATGTGTCTTATCTACTAAATGGTTGTGTTTGTTTGAAAATAAAATATTTTGTGATAATCAGTTGAAGAAAAATTTCTTGTTTATAATAACGTGTGAATTTATAATATTTAAAATCAACTTTTAAATATTAATTCAACTAACGGAAAATTATCAAGTTATTTCAGTTTCCACTTTGATTGTCACTTAAATTATTTTATTTTAGATTATTTGAAAAGGAATCATTCTAAACTAAATTTTTATGACCGAGATTTAAGCTTCTGGTCGGAGAGCTGATCGCCACTTCGACTAAGGTACCTTCACAAGGCTGAAATTTTTTCTATATGTTAATTAACATATTTAAAGTAGAAAAATCAACTTATGGCAGTGCAAATTTTTTTAGTTAAAAAAATGAATCTTCACAAATCTGGATTTCGAGTATATTTTTAATCAGACAATTTTGAGTATAAAACAAAAATTGCCAGATGATTTGCTCGGTTGCAAGTATCTGTAAATTGAATCGACAGTTGACAGACGGGTAGTACAGTATTTTCATCACAAAAGTCTACCGATCCTGTCGACCCTCGATAAATTATTAGAAAAATCATGTATCAACTATCATGAAATTTTATTATAAATGCCTAGCTTTACACAATAGTTTAAAAGATATTTTTTTTTAGATCGTACCAGCCGTCTCAGCAACTTTCGATCCAGATATTTGCAACCGAGCAAATCATCTGGCAATTTCTTCTTATACTCAAAATTGTCTAATTTTAAATATATTCAAAAATCAGATTTGTGAAGATACATTTTTTTAAATAAAAAATTTACAATATGCAAAAAACAGTGGATATTGTTGCAACCCCGCTAACCCTGCCAGAAGTTGATTTTTTTACTTTAAATATGTTAAATAACATATGAAAAAATGTTTCAGCCTTGTGTGTATTGAATACTATTTAATAAAAATAAAATCTTAAGTTTTCTTTCTAAAATTTTTAAAACTAACAGGTAATTTTAATTCTTGTTTAGAATTTTCTATAGGTAACCAATAAGACTTTTCTGAAACTTTGATCGGGTTAACCTGATCATGATCTGACGATCTAATATTTCCATTAGGATTCACATTTCCAACTAGTTTCTTGTTATATTGATAGGAATCGTTCCATAAATTCCTTTGTTTTCAGACTTCAATCAATATTTTAACATCTGGCAAAAGCAAACTTATGTTGAGGACGTTTTACTATCCAGAATTAGAATTTTGAGATTATGTACTTTTTGATATTATTAAGCTCCTATTTACTACGATACAAACAAATATTTATTTTTTTATCCAGATTTTTAATTTCCCTGTATATTTATGTAGTCCACACACAATTAATAAATTTAATTATTCACCCACCCAATGTCAATATATATCAATTTATCGATAACTTTCATCGAATTTGGAACGGCATAAAACGGATTTAAAAATAGTCAAACCTGTTTAGTACTTGTGTGTTTGGAAGAACGTGCTAAAGTATGATGTAGTTTTATGTGAAAGCAACTAATTGGCTTTCTCTTGATATATAGATTTTTAAATTTTCAACTATAAAATTTATTTAGTATAATTTCACTCGTTATTAAATTGAATAATTAAAACTTGTTTGAGTGGGATAAATGGATAAGACATAATATTTTGTATATGAAATCATCATAATAATTGTTTGTTATAAAATTTATTTGTGTCTATAATGCAATACATCAGAGCTAGAGGACCGTTTAATTTTTTTTCAAAATGTTGCAATGATTGTAAGAAATAAGTAGAGTCATCGAAGCTTAAATCCACTTACTACCAAACCTGACAAACTCACTGGGCTTCTATATAATACACTATCCATGGAAACTCAAACAATATAAAGTGGTGCATGCAGAAGATTCGATCCCCTTTTTTCTACACCATTACGTATAATGTGGTCCATATGAATGGAATAAATTCAATTTTACCGTTATTATGTATTATATGGAAATATGTCGATTTTTATTCTTAAATTGATTATTCACAATATGAAAATGTTATCTCTCCCTCCAGCACCTCCTCTGAATTATAAGCACCTTGTTGTAAAGGGATTTTAGTCGTCTGTTCACCAATATAAACTTTTTTTATTTAATTTGGAGCAATCATCCTCCCTACAGTCCTGATCTGGCGCCCAGCGACTACCATTTGTTCCTGCACTTGAAGAAACACCTGGGCGGTCAGCGTTGTGATACAGTGGTTAACAAGTCAGGCAGTAGAATTTTATGAGGAAATTATGTAGAAAAGTAGATTAAGTTACAGGCTTTCATGTAAAAATTAAATTATTGCGATATCTTTGCACTTCTTTTTTTAATTCCAAAACGGTACTTACTTAAAAAATATGTCTCGTATTTGAGAACGTATTGAATTTAATTATGTCTCATTTGTCCGAGACTTATTTTAATAAAACAAAAGCTTCAAAAGTAGGTTTGTGAAATTCTTAATAACAAATAACCTGGTTAACACGTTTTGCAGTCTACACTTAGCAGATTTGAATTTTCGAGTTTTGCATAAAGAAAAATACCACCCTTATTAAGGTCAGTTAGTTCAGGAGTTAAATGAAGACGATCCTGACAAAAAGAACAATTCTGTGAATTGATGATAGACAGAATGAACGCAGATTTACAGCTCATAAACAAAATAGTTTTTTCTGATGAAGCGACGTTTCATTTAAACGGAACGGTTAACAAACAGAGCTGTCGATATTGGACCAGAGAAAATCCTCACTGGATTTATGAGGCTCACACTCAATATCCTAAAAAGTGAACGTTTGGGCTGGTATCATTAATAATAAAATTATTGGCTCTCATGCATCTTTATGGGCACAATTAATGGTGTAGATTTTTTGATTAACTTTTTAGAGTCTAGACTTTTTCCTGTTGTTAATCATCCAAATGAGATAGATCGATTTATTTACTACCAAAAAGGAGCTCCACCGCATTTTGCACGTACATAATTTAAATGGCGATCGAATGGCTGGCTAGATCCCCCAAGTTGACTACTCTCGATTATTTCTAATGAATTTATTTAAAATCTAAAGTATAATTTAATAAATCAGATAATATTGCTAGTTTAAAATAAGGATAATGGAAGAAATTAACAAAATAACCCCTGAGGTCATACAAAATTTTTTACGGGAATTCCAACATCACCACGGTTATTGTCAATAATTCAACAATTTCAACATTTAATTTAATTGTAAAGTAGATTGAAAATTACATTGTAAATATTATGCGACATTGTCTACGTCTAAGTTTTGAAATAGAGACATTATCAAAATTTTACATCTTAAAAATTAATTTTTCTTTCAGGCTTTTTCTTTATTTCAAAATTATCTTTTTTTGGTTTCATATCTTAGATTTCGAATTGTGATTTTATATCTAATTTATCCTTCGGTAAATTTATCTATGACTAAGGACTTACACTTATATTTAAATTTCTTTCACAAACTAAATTCAGAATAACAACACTAACTACTGAACATCACATTCACCACAATAGTAGGAATTGACTGACAATTGCCGAGGCTCACAATAGGGTAGTGAAAGCAAATCACCCCTCATATCTAGATACAGTGGCGTGGAATATGTAAAACAGAGCAGTAGAAAAAAATGTAATTTATGTAATTATGACAGTTATGTTCCGAACTTTAGAAGTATATTTCATATTAATCAATAAAGTTAGAAAATCTAATTTATACGAGATTAATTTGGATCAATCTTCTGCAAACGAGCGCACTTATCCCCCTAATCCATGACTGAAAGGCTTGTCCGGTCTTGGCTTCGTCAACGTAATGAATTGTGTTGAAACTTCATCACATGTTTTATTTTCTAGAAGAAACAGAAATTGCTTAATCTGGTTAGGAATATGAGAACAGATATGAGGCAAAAACGGTTGGAACGAAAGCTTTTTATGGCAAAATCAAGACGTGGGCTTATTTTTCTCAAATTTTCCTTCTTAGTTTCCTCAAATTTCCCACATTTTCATCTGTTCTAATCGTACCGTGTCTTCAATTGACTTATGTCCAATTTTAAATCGCTCATACCAATTGTAAATAATCTTCAAATCAATTTACCTTTATCATAGATATATTTTAAAATTTCTTAAACTTTTTGGAACATTTTTTTCATGACATTAACTATAAACGACTATGGTAGCAGGTCTGAACGGTTTGAAACACACGGAATAAACTCATTCACCATATTTTTGAATCACTCGCCTTATACTGAATTCTAGGTACGTCTATGGGTTCAATATAATACGACCCCTGAAGACAAAATAACATTTAGACCAGTAGGAGCTTAGAAGATTCTCTATTTATGGTATAATGGCGAAAAATAAAAGAAATTATGACGTACCACAAGTTGAAGATAGTTATTATTTTGAGGCAGGCAATCTTATTATCGGCGGCTTACCTGAAAAAGAAGATATAATTAGTCGTACATCTGGTATTATATTTTCAAAAATTGGAGATTGTTAAACCAATTTTGTAAGTTAGTCTATGCTATTAGTTTAAGGATTTAGGAATATCGAGTAGCCCGAAGTATTTTGATATTGTTTTTTTTTAATTAAAAATAAATTTTCATTTTAACATTTAAGTTTTTGATTATAATTTGTACGTCTGCTGAAATCTTTATAAATATAGTGTTCTCTTTCGCTATGTATACGAGGGATGAAAGTAATAAGGATAAAGAAGAAAGAAACATAAAAATAACCAAATAAAGATACAAATAAAATAGATTTTCAATATACAGAAGAAAACCACAATGAGTATCAAAATTACAGGTAACAGTAATAGGTCATAATTAGTATATAAGTCCATAAGAAAATTAAACCAGTATGCAGTATGCCCGGAATTGAAAAATTTGAACTCGTTTATAGAGTAGAAGGCACTTTATAGTTAGTATGTCCTCAAATTATTGCGAAATATCGATTTGATTTCAATTGGCAAGTGAAGTACACCAACACTCATAATTACACTGTCTGATGCACGTTTCGATATCGTCTTCAGAGACTGAAGGTAAACTAAAATCTAATAACTTGTTTTGCCTGTTTTATACTAAATTCTCCCACCAATAAACCTTCTCCCGCGAAAATTAATTCCAGCGGGAAAAAACTCCTTGGCCCGAATATTCATATTCATCCTTTTACTACTAAACTATAGAGTGGGCTGTAAGGAATACCTGATTTTCCGGTACGTCCATATTTCAAATGAGCTATGTGCTCTTTAAACCGGACAATAACGGATCTCTTAGTCTGACCAATATACTTTCCATCACAATCCCCACAGCTTATTTCATCTATACCACTCTTCTCCAAATTTGGTATTTTATCCTTAAGATTCGTTTTTATGTATTTCTGAATTTATTAACCAATTTGAAATCCTTTTTGCTTAATATTCCCTTCAACCCTTTTGTATAAAAAGGATTGAGAAGTATCAGAGTAAATTTTTATTGTTTTTTACTTTGGGTTTGGAAAAAAGGGATTTTCCTTATTGCACCTCTCGATGGTGAGTAGAAAGTGGATTAACCGATGTACCAGGAAATGGAGACTGTCCATCTTATGTTGGATACAATGAAAAGAATCAGCCGAGATGTACCTGCACGTAGCGGTGTTATTTCTAAATACATCAAATCCTAACCTATTACTATTTCTAATTACTAAAGTATCTAAAAATGGTAACTGTCCATTATTTTCCATTTCATAGATGAATATTTTGAGTTGAGTTCCAAAATGAAATCGTCCAAGTCTGCCTTCTTCGAAATATGGCGAAAATATCCACATACCTGTACCATACCCTGTATTCAGTATGAATATCACCAACGGTTTCAGAAATTCCAACTCAATTGGCAAGTGATTGTGCATTTTTTTTCATTGTAAAATATTGTCCTGCTGTATAGTCCGAATGAACATCTAACATCTCTTTTGTAGAATGAAGGTCATATAGGAGATGCGACTCAATAAGGGCACAATAAACTGTTCAGGAAGTGGTTAAGTTCAGTGCTTTCGAAACGGATCTCAACGCAAATTCTGCAGCTTTTTCTATACATTAAAATATTTATCAAGCGAATAAAAATACAAGAGTTATTAGATATTGAAGATATAGACAGTGACATGAAAAGGGACTTTTACTATTGGAAGAGGGAGAAAGAGCATGGATTTATCACTTTTAGCCGCTGAACACTAGTTGCGTCCCGCGGTCAACCGGATCCGTCCGTAAGCTAAGTACACATTACTAAGAATTAAATTAAATTTTACTCCGGTTAGATTAGGTTAGGTTATGTTTTTGGTCACAAAATTCCAACCAATCACTTCAAATTCTTCCCCATCCATCGTAGTTATCATAACATGAGAGAAGGTGTTATGACTAATAAGTTGGTAATATGTATTTTATTTAAGCTTCAGGTAAGAAAATGGTTAA
Source organism: Diorhabda carinulata (assembly GCF_026250575.1). Classification (NCBI taxonomy): domain Eukaryota; kingdom Metazoa; phylum Arthropoda; class Insecta; order Coleoptera; family Chrysomelidae; genus Diorhabda; species Diorhabda carinulata. The sequence continues at coordinate 20,790,721 of NC_079472.1, forward strand.
CCAGAATTCAATATTTAGATATCAATAACCCAGGAAATTATAATTAGTTTATAAGAAGTATTTAGTACCACATTTCTTGGAAGGTCTTCGGAACGCAATTCATATACGATCCTTACAGTAACTCGGATGCGGGACGCAACTCGTACGCGGCCCTTTTATCTGTCTTTACTCGTTTCTGGTGTTTTATGACGACACTACCATTTTTACCAGATCATCTGCTAGGGGGACGAAGGGGTATAGATACATAAGAGTATGTTTGAGTAAAATTTGTAATTGTTTTTGCTTTGACGATCCAATCAAAATAGACTAGAGAGCTATAAAAAAAATATTAATATTATTGGACGACATCATATTTATCGGTAAATTATTAAATTATTTAGGTGCTAAATAATTAGGTGCCTTGGAGCTTACTATACGACAAGGTGACATTGAAGGTCATGAACCTCTCTGGATTAAATTTGAAAACATTACCTTTATAAAAATTAAAGCAAAATAATGATTTTAATGAAAGATTGTTAAGTAAGAAGTCTCAGATTAACCGATGAGTACCGATATTTAGGTAGAGAGTATAATGTACTTATAAATTGTCCACATATTAGGTCGATTTACTACACGTGATAAAGCTAAAATTTTTGAACACATTGTAATTATTCCAAAAATGGTGATATTGTTATAAAAAAAACTCTTGACACATACACATTCACATATAAAATTCGATACAACATTTTCGTTCCCAAAAATCAGCGGTTTCAAAAACGAATTAGTAATTGGATTTCGATACATATCGAATTTGTCATAAATTAAAACCAGAAGCCGTTTGGTTATTGCCAAATCACCATTTAACAGGTGCCATTTTGTAACGTTTCAAATGAAAATCTGTATGTGCATCTAATAGATCGAATTCGAATCCATTTTTCAAACGATTAGTATTTTAAACTGAACTATTACCGTTTTTGCAAATTGTTGTTAAACGAACATTGATTGGAAAAGTTGTTTCGATGATCACCACGGGAAATAGGAATAAAAAATGAAATTAAAAGAACTTTTCACATAAAATCAATTTGTGTGAAATATAAAGGGAAACTACTACAAAGACAGATTTAATTAGTTCAACTGATAATTCGAGGTTGAAATTCTTGTTGAGGAATCTAAGATGTTTTGATTATCTTTCTAAAATGAATAAAGAAACAATAGCTGCTAATTCTGACATTCTAAAATGACGTAACGACTTCAAAAAATAGCAATTTATCAACTGGTACAAAGGGTCTAGTAGATTTACAAAAAGTTCATCGTGAGTAATAATTTTTCAGGCAGTACCTATCTGGATAATGCATTATGCCGATAGCCTCTAACCCTTTGTTGTTGCCGTTTTTTAAAGATTCCGAAAAGATTCCTTTTCATTTGCGTAAGCAAATATTTGAGTACAGGTTTCCATTTTTAAAAAAATCTTCGCAATCATTTGTACGATTCTCTAACAGAAGCTAAGCGTCCAAAATAAGCATATTGATAAGTTCAGGCATCTTCAGATTGGGGTCAGGAACTTCTCGGATAAACCTCGTATAATGTTTCTGAGCCAAAGCAGCTTTTTTTAAATTATATAGTGGATGATTTACTCGAAGCCAATTATCATAAAAGTTATGTACAGTTTCCTTATCATATTTCTGAGAATAAAATTAAAATTATAATATTTCAATTGTAATTTTATTGCGAACAATGGACAAGAGAAAGTTTTAAAAAAAGATGTAAATTATTAAAACACAGATGCGTGATAGCCGTAGGTTATGTATCAATTTTTTTCATAAATTCCAACAAGTTGCTTTCCCTTAAGCTACTGCTACTAATGCTATGTACGTTTTCAGTATCATTTGCTACTAGAGACTTAGGAATAGAATACATTACACTCAAAATATCTGTTTTTGCAAAATAACAACTATTGTATTTATTAAGGTTAATGATATAACATTTCGATAGAATAACAAAGTGGTGATAAAATTAATAGGCAAGATAAACTTACTTATCAAACTTGTTTACTAGCAATTGTTGAAATTTTAATTGCTGACTGAACAATATTTATTACGGGGACTGACAACTTTCCTATAAATTTACAGTACAGAACCCTTCCAACTTAATGATTAATATATACTTAAAACTTTACATATTAAAGTAAGTCCGACAAACTTTTTAACTATGACTTTTTTCGAAAATGCTACTTTTTCAAGCTAGAAATTTAGGAACATGATCACGACTTGCTGTTTTGTGATAAATAAGAATTTTAATGCCAATAGGACAAAAAATTCGAAAAAAAGTTTGTCCGACAAAATAACCGTTGGATTGAACTTTTCCAACGCCTCGAATATGTTGAATATAGGGGGTTAAGGTTTGCATTACATAGATAGATCATTTTGCGCCAATAGGGTCCTTGCATACTGTTTTTTATTCTTTAACTAAGTTGAGTATATCGTTTTTAATCACACACTATTTTTTATTTTTTTAAAACGGTATATTAGTTCATAAAAAAATAAATAATTTTAAATACCTAAATGACGCGCCAAAATTCATTTGTTGTCACATGAATGTGACGTTGTGTGACGTAGAAAGTAAGTAAACAGACTTAAGTGAGTTTAGAAGTAAATACAGTTTAAAGAGTTGTTGAGATTCTTTTAAAAAAATACTCGCAGGGGTGTGAGTATTCAACTTTGTAGAATACAAGATGATGTGTACAAACACTAATATAAAAACACCAAATAAAGTTTTCGTGCAAGTCCCTCGAGAGGGAAACCGACAAAAACAATGGTTCCAAGCTATAAGAAGGAATAATGCGAGTGAGCTCAGTATATGTTTGTGAAAACCATTTCAATGCAAATTTTATCTATTGGTATTTAAAAAATGTTAGCTTATTGTTATTTTTTACTGTAGCAAAGAACGTAGCAGCCATGAATGCATCTACCTTAGGTAGATTATCCGATCTTGCTTCTATAAATCCTATTTCTACCATCATTTCAATTAGAATAGCCTTTGAAACCCTAACAAAAACACAAATCGCACTAAACGACCAATTACCTCCACTCGCAACAGAAAGGCGTTTGAAAGGAGTCACACAGCGACCACGTTTCGGTATTTTACTTACTTTCTACGTTACAACAGCAGTAACAAATAGAAACATGTTTTGTGTTACGTTTAGTACTCAAATTATCATCAATTTATAATTTGCGACTTATAATATTTTTATTTGTAATATAATACAATTCATAAATAAGAAGTAATATATAAATTTTTAAATATGTTAAATATTCAAATTACCGACCTCTGCAAGAACCCTATTGTTTAGTAATTGTATATTTAACCAAATGCTCATAGTTTCCAACAAATTCCCTGCTGCGTTTTTGGAGTCCGTCATGTTAAATATGACGATTCCGAGAGGTTATGTTTTACGATTGACTTATGCTGAAGTTTATTTTTTTTACTTTAAAATTGTATAAATTTTTAACGTATTATATCATTTTCAATAATAATTCTTGTTCTTTTATACATATTTTTTATCCATATCACAGAAATTTCGTCGGCTTTTTCCGCGAGGATTATTTTCACTGTTAATTATGGCCACGATCTGTTACAGCATCTTCGTCGCAAACTATATAAATTTCTTAGAATATTTGTGTTATATTCTTTTCAATAATTGTTCTTGTTTTTTCATATACCTTTTTTCAAATGATACGAAATTGTTTGATGATTGATACCCAGTGCATCCGAGATATCTTGATGGCTCACATTTTCATATCTCAGAAATTTCGTCAGCTTTTCCGAGAGGCTAAATTTCACAGTTTAACCAAATTACGATCTATTACAGCATCTTCGTCACAAACTAAATAAATTTATAGAATATTTGTGTTATATTCTTTTCAACAATTGGGAAGCGTGATATAGCGTATTTTTTCAAAAATTTCATTTATTTTCAAACTTTCAACAGAAGTATTGACTATCAACACTCCCTTCACAAACGTTGGTTGAATCGGACTAGTGGTTGTCTAAATAAAAATTGTAAAAACACTTCTTGGATAACCTATTATTAAGCCACAATCTAGTCCTTGTTTCTTTGATTTATTATTTCGTTCGTTATTCATTTCAACTTTTTTTTCTGCTTACAAAATTATTATAACCAAAATTCAGTCTAACAAATTTTCTTTGCTTTGCTATATAATTGATAGCAATTTAATTTTCAATATGCGTTTTGTAATTCTTTATAAATAATAAAAAACACGTTTTTTTTTCATAAACATTAAATAGTAGTGAAAGAAATTACATATTTTAACTTTCGCTGTTTATGTAACAATTTAATTTTCATAGAATATATTGAATATGTTAATTTAGTTCAATTAAACATTATAATTATTACGTTTAAGCAATAATTGAAAGTAAGATAGGTAAATTTATGCGAGAAATAAATTGTAAATGTTAGTGTGAGTTTACATAAAATGACATGAAAAATTTTACTAATTGACAGTTTAATAGAGAACGTGATTTACCACAAAATTTATCTTTCAACGAGATACTAATAACTATATCCCATATGTTTACTTCTTACTATAAGATAACAGAAGGTATATTATTATAGAAATTCTCCATTCTAGAGAATTTAATTTTTCCATAAAACAAATGTGACATTTTTTTTAATATTCTTTTAAGGGCTTCAATACCAAGTTTACATGTAAATCAAGAAGGCGAATGCACTACCCGTAACAGTCAACATTCATCCACAGTCGATACGATTGGATCCCAGAAAACAGGTATGTAGTTAGTTGAAGGTATGTCGAGGTCAGAGGTGGCCATGCTACGATGTACAGCCGGAGGCTACGGGGTCTACGACCCACAATTCAATACAGGGACGAAAAAAAATCCGTCGTTGTTTTTTAAACAAAAGTCACAAGCAGTTTGTTAAAGACATGTAGTTGCTACAAGCTAATCAGATTTTAAACGGCCGTGATTTGGCATAATTTCATTTAAATATTAGTTAACTTATATTCAGTTACATCTATACAAATTTTCAATAAAAATTCCACATTTCTATGATGTTTAGCAGAAACAAAACGCATGAAAGAAGAAACAGGTGAAGAAGTGGAAGAAGCTATAAAAAGAACATAAAATTAGATATAGTTAGCAGAGAAGACGGATAGCATTAGAATTTATTAAGAGCCTTGGGGGACGAGATATAGATTGGAGAGGAAAATTGTCAAGAAATCATGGAAGAAACAGCTGATAACGAAGACAAGGAAAAGGATTTAATAGTGCTTGTATATAAAAAAGAGTAACAAGCTCAAAACATACAAAAATTTGGAAAAAATACTGCTATGAAGGACAAATTGATTTTTTACAAGGAAATTAATAATAAGATATCAAATTTTTAGCCAGAAAGAGTTATGAGCATATTATATTTTTAGCCTACAACGTAAAAAAATAACTAATCAAGAACATTCGAATATAAAGAAAGTTATAATTCAAGTTCAAAGAAATTTACTTCTCTGATTAATTATAGAATTTGAAATATTTTGAATAACAATTAATTGATTCAGATTTTGTGATACAACGTTTTCAGTTAAAGTGTCTGATGTGGTATTCATCTTTTCTGGGTGGTCCCAAACCCTGACCTAGAGATATCGGTACTATTTAAAAAATATTGCTGTATTAGAAAGTACATGTTTCAAGTTTGAGGACGTCACGTTGCTTAGTATTTCTTAGGAAACCATCAATATTGGACGTTTTTGAATGAATTTGTGAAAATTGAGAAAATGGGTCATCATTATTGAATATTTTTTCATAAGCTTTAGATTCATCTCTGGATGAGTCAGTTATTAAGTTCACAACAGTAAGGCAGTCTATACCTACTGCGATTGTGGGTATATGCGTGATGATTTTTCAATACATTTTATCATTATTAAGATAAGAATCTGATTCTCATCATTTCGATACATACGATCATCAACGATACAATATTAATTTCTGTGTTTTACAAAAACTCATCTGAAGGCATCTCACGTCTAGTCACCAACCTGTGTCTCAACTTTCGCACAAGAACTGCCGAGATGTACTTCGTATTGGTCAATCAAATGAGATAACCAAAAATGGTAGAGAAAATAAACAAAGGTATTAGATGATAGCTAACTAAAAGAAAAAGAATGCAAACTAGCAAACTAGTAGATCTACAGAGGCAGAATATTGTATATTATATGAACATTTGGACGCAAGAAAGCTCCGTATCAAAGTTTTACACCAACGAAACAAAATTTTTCAGACGCTTTATAACCAACCGGGTCCATCACTTTATGGTAAAAAAAAATCAAAGCTGAAAAGGCAGAACTGGTTGTAAATAAAGTGATAGAGAAAATTAACAAAGGTAGTAGAGATAATGAATGAATTGCATATTTTGTGAATATTTGGATATAAGAAATTTCTGTATAAGTTCAGTGCTAAGTGCTTACGCTAGAGCGAAAATAGGGTCCTGAAAATCTTGACTGTTAACAAAGTTTTACAACAAGAAACAGAATTTTTGAGCCGCTCCGTAACCAGGTATTGAACACGAGTTCATCAATGCATACTCGAGAAACATCTGTAAGCAAAGCCATAGTGAATTGATTGCAACGTTTGAACGAGGAAATCAAGACAAACAACCGCATTTGATGTTGTATCTAAACAATATACCAGCTCAAATCTTCTTTATAGCAATTGCTAAATTAACTGATTCAATTTTGTCTACCTCATTCACCCCATTTAGCAGATTAAGTTCCCTCAGATTAATAACTTTTTCCAAATCTAAAAATATGTCTTAGCGGTCAGACTTACTCAACGATGAAGAAATAATGCAGTTATATCTAATTTATGAAATTTCAAAAAGATAACTTAACATTTTTTATCATTATTCGATGCTGTATATCGCTCAAATGCCTCACCTCAAACAGACATCATATTTTCTTTAATTTTATAGAAGAAGCTAGATAGTTGAACCGTCCAAAAGGTTTGTCATTCATCGTCGTTGTAACAGAAGTTGACCAAATATAGACCCAACGAACTGTCAACCACGTTTCGTGGTTGACAAAACTAAACTTTGAATACGTTATATCAATGTCTCAGTCGTTTTCTAGATTTTATCATATCTGTAGAATATAACAATTAATCAAAGATATTTAATATATGAGCATCTATCAATTTCTTCTAAAATTAATTAGAAAATAGGATTAGGTGTATTTGACAATAATTTTTTAAATTGAACAATGTATACATAGTAATAATATTAAAAAAAATGTTAAGAAAACGTTAGTACAGTTACTTATTCAATTACGGGTATCATGGAAACTGGTTATGAAATGTTCTCGTATATTAAAAAGAAAAAAAAATTAATGATTCAGTACACAATAACCATGAAAATGATTTATGGGTCAACTTACTTTCTAAACTTTATTATTATGACCGCTTAGATAAATCATTAAAAGAAAACATTAGTTATGAGTGGAAACTACTATTTTTAATGTCAAGAAAACAAGTTTTTCTTGTAAAATATTCATTTTTTGTCATAGTTTGTGTCATGTATCAATAACAGAGAATATTGATAAATGTTCATTATAAAACTATCAAGAAATTATTTGTACTTGTAATTACTCAAAGAATCTTGCATATATTGCATATTGACGCTATAAACATCGTCTCCAAATTACAAGGCATTTCAACTGAAAACACAACAATATAAGTCGAAATTTTCTTGATGTTTGGTTGAGGTTTCTAGCTACATCCGAAACAATGATCGGATTGAAAGTGTAAGAGATTGTGAGAACTGTATGTATATCATGGCTATGTATGGCTAAGTTATTTCAATTTTGACTCATCACTTTGCTATGTGGAAGCTATTCGATCGCAGGAATGTTGTTGTTTATCTGCAGTATGGATTATTATAAAAAATCAATCAGGACAGTATGTTTATTAAGATGGATCGGTGTAAAAATAGGTCCAGATAAATTCATATAGAGCGATATAATCTACATCGGCTCTTTTCAAAGGGTAAATAAACACACGTTGAAAACCCGTATAATTTGTCGTTTGGTGACAAGTTTGGGATTCGGAACTTTACGTAACTGAAAATAATTGTTTTTATAAGAAAATATTAGAATATTAGTAAAGCAACAAAACAAGTAAAGAACAAATAAAGAACAAATATAAAATTATCATTGACTATTTTATACGCTCTAGTCAATTCTATTGAAAAATTTTGGATGTTTTGGATCGATGTAAATAGGATTTGAAAATAAACACGATCACTTCCTCATTCACCCTATCATCCAGATTTAGTACCTAGTACTTTTTCTTCTTTTAAAACTTGAAAAAATGTCTAGGCGCAAAGAGAGTTGATGTTTCAGTATCCTTGAAAATAGGAAAAAGAATCTTGAAGAATCTCGATTTTGTAATTATGAATACATTGATTTCCAGAATTTTGTGATATATAAATTTTAGTTGGAAGATAGTTGGAGAATAGAACGTTATAAAGAGAAGCTCGCGGAAAAATTAAAACTATTTAACCATGATATTCTAGTATGAAATGAATTTTATTTTACTACTGAACCATTCATCACATTCCACACAATATTCTCGTTAAATATAATTCTATTGCTATAATTTTTATATTAATTTGCAGCAAGAGAGGAGATGTATATCAAAAAACAAGATGAAATAAACCCATACGAATAGTAGCTATATTATTCCATTCAATTTAGTGAAAAAATATGAATGCAAGTTCTTTTTATGAAAATATGATGATCAATATCTTAGAGCCTCAGAAAATATTTCCAGTCATATCCGAGATGATTGTAGGCCTCCCTAGTTTCTGCCTTTCTTCTCCATTCCGCACTCCTATAAACTACTCTTCCTCAAGCAAATTTTTGGTTCTTTTCCTGGCTAATTTATTATCTCACATTATACATAATAGGTTTAGTAAAAATTAGTAATTAATTTTCAGTATTTGTTTAATTTGGTTTGAATTCATAAAATAATATCTTTTATCATTACCATTACCACCAAAGCGCCGTAGACCAATATTTGGATCACAGGAAATTAACAATAGGGAAAGTGAGATACTACCTGAGCGTTGGTACCACTATTGACTCCATTTAACTATGTGGTCAGTTTTTGGCGTCAATACTGAAGTGACCAGACGGTATTCCTGGGTCAGTTACTTACTTACGTAAATAAAGTTAAATATTGAGAGACCCGACCAGTTAAATACCCCCAATCCTGGTGACAAAATAATAACCGTTAGTCCCCGATGGCCTAAATCTAACTGTTCTGAAAAGCTCGAAGAAGAGTGCGTGTATTGGTTACCTGGAATAAGTTAGCTCCGAAAAACAAAAACGAAATGATATTATGGAAACAAAGCAGATCTTTAGGAAGGAGCAATCGTGATTACTACATAAATGAACCTAAAGCAACAAATACGAACGTTTGGATAGAAATAAAGAATGATAAAAGCCAATAAAAATATATGATATAAACACATCAATAATAGTGATTATATCGTAAAATGAAAAAAGCGTACCAGACATTTTAAAAATGACCACTATATTATGGTAGTTATTAGTCTCTATTAAACTATTAATCAACCTAATATACGTTTCTTTGTCACGTCTGAGTGTATAATGAAGACTCTTATGGAAAACCTGATATGGTGTTGTTCGTTATAGTGTAGCAGCTTACGCTAAGCATACACTTGAAGATAAAAGCAAAATTTGTGGTTCTATTTTAAATGATTTGGTTTGTTTTTTATATCTTAATGGAAATTTGTTGTTTTTTAAAGTAAAGTGAATCATGCGACTTATTTTGTGAGCACGGAGCATTTGACAATTTTCAGATCTTTTGAGAAGCAACTATGTTACCATAGGGTTTGCTTTACAAGGTAGTAGATAATATTAGATGATCTGGATACAGCGATTGATGCTATCAAAATTCATTCACGGCATTTTTATTTTGCTTAAACTTCGTAAATGGAAACAATAATATTGATAAGTTATTTCATCTATTAGGTATTGCATAATAATCGCCACTACTAATGAGGTATTTTTATGAGAAAAAGCTGCCCGTCTGGTATCAGAGCTAACGAAAAAAAAGCATAATAACATTCCATACATTGTTTGTAATATCTCATAATTGTTATGTATGAAGATGAAGAGAGATATTATGGGAAAATAATAATTTCTTGTGTGACCGTTGACCCTTAATCTTGTCGTGAGTGGTGGGAGGGGACCAGTTCTTATTCACTTTTTCATGTTTTATTTTGTATAATTATATACGGTTCTCGTTTTTCATCATCTATCATCTAGATAACGCTGATTTGTTGCCCGTTTGCTGCATTCTATCTCCTTCCCATCGATTTATCGCCACATAATTGCCAGCCTTGTATTTTATTAGAAACATCAATAGTAGTAATTTTGTTTGTTTTCCTTTTCTGATTAGATTTCATCGTAATAATGATATCTAGCTGACATATTTTTCGTTTTATTACATACGCACTCGGCCTATAAATAATCTCAATATTAAATCAACAGCGAAAGAGGAAAATTCAACATTTCTATATATATAAACATAATATGGAAACATGAAGTACGTTCGGATATTACCAAAGTTAATTAAGGTCGAAATCACTCAGAAGAGTTGAAAATATTTTCTATATACACTACCAGTCAAAAGTTTTTGCCCAATCCATAATCCAATCATTAAATTTGAAAATAAAACACTTTAACAAACTTACTTTATTATTTGTTTACTTCATAGGAGCGAATATTTGTATTTTTTCGGTGAGTGGGACAAGTTAAAACTTGCAAGAACCGGTCATGTGAATTATAACTTTTAATTATTTCTTCGGTGTTCATGAGAACGTTCTGTGGTTTATACTTTTTGGACCAATATATCTTTTTGTGAAGTTTATTAAGAATTGTTTTAGACCTCGCAAATTCAGACTTGTGAGTTTGAAAATGGTTAAACCAAGGAACTTGTGCATGAATTCAAGTCTTTATAGTCTAGAAAACGTTCAAGGCGGTCTCAAAAACCCACAACCGCTGAAGATAAACGTATTGTGTTGATCAGTAAACGTGATCGATGACTCACGGGTCCTGAGATAGCAGCTCAGATCAATGAATTATGGACCTATCTTCGAGTACTTCTAAAGTGAAAAGGAAATTGAGAAAGGCTGGCCTTTTTGGAAGGGTGGCAGTGAAAAAACGCTTTTTTAAGATGTCAAGATAAAATTAATGCAGTTAGCCAAATAACAAAAAAAATGGACGCAAGGAGATTGGAAGAGAGTGTTATAGCGTGTTTTGTCAAAGTTTGATGTTTTTTGGGTCTACGCGAAAAGTCTTTGTGTACTGGTCAAAGAAACAACACATGTTAGATCCATGTGTAATTCCCACTGTAAACCATGGCAGAGGCTCGGTGATGGATTGGGGATGTTTTGGAGAAAGAGCGACTGGGGACCTGGAGGTATTTTGAAGAAGAAGACTATAAAGAATATATTAAAGAAAAATATAGTAAGTTCTGGTAAGCGCCTGGTCGGCAGAAAAATTATCCCAAGCATTCCTTGTAGCTATACAAAGAGAATTTGAAAGAATTGAAAAAGAAAAATACACTTAAATTAATAATTTGACCATCACAATCGCCCAACCTCAACTCGATTTAGTTGTTGTGGGACAAATTGGACAGGGAATTCAGAAAGCAGTATCCTACTTCCACTTCACATCTTTAGAATATCCTGAAAAAAGAATGGAACCAAATAGACGACGATTATTTGTCGAAGTTGTTCCAGGGTGGGCAAAAACTTTTGGCCGGTAGTGTATGAAAAATCAATTGAAATAAATAACTGATTTTATAACTACTGCTGCATAACTATTAAAACTAAAATTAACTTGACGCTAAGATATCAAAAAAAGTAAATACTCGTACACATATCGAAGTAGAGCATTTTATCAAGATAAATGGGAAAGTGGATAATTACAATAAAAGTCAGTAGAAAGAATAATCAAATTGCCCACTGAAGGCATGAGAAGAATAAAGAAAATGTTGAAGACCTTGAGTACCATATATACCATACTAAAAATATAGATAGGTGCCCTAAACAACAATTAAACATTTGACAGCAATAGAAAAGTAAAGATATGCTAAATACAAAAATCGAATTGTCCAATAAAGGCATGGGAAGCAAGAAAAAAATGGAAGATCTTAAATAAAATATAGAGATCGCGAGGATTAAAAAGCAGTTAACAGAGAACTGCGAATTTGGTAGATACAAATTATCCATTGATGGCACAGAAATCAAAGGAAAACAAGAAAGATAAATAGTAGACAAAAAGAGAGCACAACGATTGATAAACAAGATTAAATAAATGGAGATAAATCGAATAAGGAAATCAAATTTTCTATTGGAAATACAGGAAGGCAAAAATAAACATGACTTAAATGAGATATAGAGAAGAGATAAAATACCACTATCACCAAGTTTGACCTTAATTGACATGGGAATATGATATAAAATTATTGATCGAATAAGAAAATAAACCACCAAATTTGCATACTTGATAGCAATTTCATCATCATCAAGCCTTTCAGTGCCATGTGGATTATGGCTATCGCTTTTGGCGCGTTTTTTGAGGTGGATTACTCCTCGTTTTCAAATTTTTATTTTCGTTATAAGTTTGTCGTTTGTTTTGGCTACTCTTGTTATTATTTCCCATTCTTTTCGGTTCCGGCATTTTGCTCTCCAGTTTTATATATTGAGTGCTCGTATGTCCTCCTCTATTTCGTTTCTCCATGTTTTTCTCGGTCTGCCCCTTCTCCTTGGCCACAATGGGATCCGTTGCGTTATTGATAGCAATTTACCCCTGGATGTTGTTTTCTGTTGTAGACAGGAGAAACGAAAAAATAACATGTAATGGGAATACAATCAAAAAAGATTTTTAGAATAAAAAGAGTTTTTATACTTGATAGAAATGGACAACTGGACATTTTAGTGCATATAAAAATCAAATTGTCCTTTGATGATAGGTGAAATGATAAGAAAAGAAAAAGGAAAATATGATATGAAATTTTCAGGACAAACTACTAAAGTTTATATTTGATAGAGTAAAAAGTAAAAATGGAGATTTACAATATTATACATCGAGCAAACGAATAGTGAAAGAAAGACGAAGTAAACATGTAAACAAAAATGTTATTAAACTTTCTTACGTATCATATTTGATAAGACTTTTATGACAATTAATTTGATTGGTTATTAGACGCAGTGGAATATTGTTCATAGATTGATTCCATACATTGACAGTTTCACTTAATCAGATGTTTTCGAACTGGGATAAAATTTAAACCGTCATTTGTCGGTAATAGTATCCAAGTCCCGTTTTATTGACAGATTGTACTGAATGATTTTCCCACAATAATTACAACAAACAATCTTTGACTAACATATGGTTTCGAGTCTTTAGATAAAATAATTATTATTTCATTATTACAGATACTTAACGTAATTATAATTACATATATTTAATAATCGTGAGGGTCCTATAACGGGATAAAGTTAATTATAGTCTTTTGTGAGTAGTTGATATTATAAAATCATAGTTTGATATTAATTATTATTTTATAACGATGCATTCGTGCAACTAGAAACAGATATATGACTTGAGATATTTGAAAGGTGAATTTTTTTAATTAATTAAAAAATATATTGAAGTTAATACAGAGTGAGAATGATTGAGTTGAAATTATACTTAAGTAGTATTAATAAATCCGCTAAACACGTACGTTGTGGGTTTTAGTGTTAATATTAATCGAATGTAGAGAAATAAGTGAATCAAATTCCATTAAAAAAATCCAAGTTAACGTATTTAGGAAGCGGAAGTAAACACAGTGAGTGTTGTTGTGGTGATATCAATAATGTTCTCATCGTTAGCTGTAACTACTAAACTTACAGAGTTGAGGTTAATGTAAGTTAAGAATTCATCGAGACACTACTTCAGTTTAGCTATTTTTGTAGCTTATATTAGCTGGAATATACAAGCTTTCGAAAATGTCGAATTAATATGCAATGATGTACACTGATCAAGGACACACTAATTTCATAAACGCATAACATTATCTTTGCCAACAGGATGGCATATGTCGTGATCTTTGAATTCACTTTTTTACGTATTTCAAAGACCAAACAATACACTAATACAAAAATTACCTTCCTGAGATGCGACCTGAAGATTTAATATACCGTCAGTGGAAATGAATCAATAATTTAATAAATAATATCAAAAGATGGTGATTAGTTAATGGAAACGTAAATATAAGGTATAATTGATCATAATGTCGTTTATCTAGGACAAGTTTGTGTATTAGCATGACTAATTACGATTATTATTTGATTTAATTTGAAACAAATAATTGTTAGAAAACTGGACAACTTGCATTTATAGATATGAATATTAAAATGAGAAAATGAATGTCACTATTCAAAAGCGATGGGTGGTATGGACGACATACTTAATCTAACTAAACTTATTTCAGAATAAAACAGAAATTATAACGATTATTATTTATTATTCCATACTTCTAGAATAGTGATATTAGTTTTTTTTTTGTTAATTTCGGCTTTTCCTGTAGTCCTAAACTTCCAGTATAATGTCGAGACAACGTTTGTTTCTGTGGTTTTGGAATGGTGAGAAGTGCCGAACAGAACGTCACAAGTTGTTTATATAATAATATTTTAACAAAATTTTTAGAATGTATGTGAACATTTGTAAATAATTTGAAAATATAATGTATTTCATAATCCATTGATTCATAGAACTCGAAGTAATGATCACAAGAATCAGTCAAGCGCGGAAAATCCAAAGACGAAACAAAGCACTGGTTAGAAAAATTTCATTTCATCTGTGTTCAATCTCACTTTCGAATTTTTATGATATTGATTGGGGAATATTGATTGAGAAAACTTAATTATAGATCTCGTCTCAATCTTTGTAACTTTATTGGATGAAAACAAAAATAGTAAGCATGCTCGAAGCTCATCGATTTTTTTACCGAATGATCTTCAGACATTTATTCATAGGAAAAAATCGAATCTGTCACTATCAATCCTTACAGGGGCGGCTGCAGAATAATTATTAATTATTATATTAATAATTATTATTATATAAGGAGTTCGTTATTGAATGAAAATATGGAAGCCATGATCGAAGCTTATTGATTCTATCTACGAATCATCCTCAGACATTTTCTCCTCGAAAAAGATGAAATCTCTCAGTATGAACCTCTACAGGGGTTGTTTTGGAATTATTATTACTTGCTTATAACGTTCAGTAACTCCTTATTGGATAACAAGATAGAAGCCATGCTCGAAGTTTATTGATTTTTCTCCAGAATCATCCGCAGGCATTTATTTATCGAAAAAATATTGCAATTTATACGAATTAATCTATACGGGGGTGTCACAGGAAAATAGAATTCATTTTCGAAACTATGATATTGTCTATATTAGCAACAGAGTGTGACAAAAATTGGGACAAACAAACGACTGGGCAAACCTAATAGCTTTTTGGAGAGTGTATAAGATTTTTTCATAAATTATGTAGGTGAAGGTGCAGCTAAGGTTGTATTATTCCCTTTCGTCGTCCATTTGGGTGGTGAATGGGTGCACCAGGTTACAAAAAAAAATCTACAACACCGAAGAACTAAGCTCATATTGTGTTTGTGTTTCTCAGGATAATTCTCAAAATTGATTATCAATCTTTTTTATTTTGTGGCTTGTAGAGATTGTGTTCTAATATTTTCACAGCACTGTTATCATTCACTGCTATATCACTATTAAGAAGCATCTGTAATCAGTTCTTATCTGTTGATGTTATAATTCAAACATAAGATTTAAGTTCTGGGCAGAAGAAGTTTCTTGTCTGGAAAGAAAACATCGAAAACGTTCAAATTCTCTTGGATAGATTTGTAACTATTAAATTCTTGAATTCTTAGAGCTATCTTCAATAATATTTTTAAATAAAAGGTAGAGAAAACAATTAGTTTATAAGTTGTAGTTAATAAGAATATAGTATATTAACATGAAAATAGACAAATATATAAACATCCCCGTATTGTGAAATAATAAAACATATCAACAAAGACCACACCGCCAAGTTGTTCAATAATAAATCTCAAAATAATCTTTACTGCTGGTCTTGTAACGTAAAGAGACAGTACAATAGGCGAACAAAATAGTAGATATAAATAATTCATAGCTTATACGTCATTTAAATGCATTATAATATTCCCGAACAAATGGATGAAGAGTCCCAACATTCACAAAAGGTACAATTCGTTACGAGCGTCCCTGAATAAAAAAATCCATCTTACGCCTTAAAAGGGAAACTGCTTGAGCAAAGGAATCCCTGTTATTTATTGATAAGAATCTGAAATGTTTTGTTATACAAAAGAGCCCCAGTTAATTTCAGAGAAAGAACAATAAAACTAGACATCGTTGTGTTTTACCTCGTACTGAAAAACTTTATGTCGGTTTAAATAATTTTCGTAATGACACGCGTTCGCTCATCAAATACCACGGCGTATCTCCCTAGTCTGAGATATAAGAAAGAGGAATAAAAATCATTGTTTTAACTGCAATCAATGGCATTTGATCTACTCGTTTCTACTATTAACATAATGTAGTGCGGTAAATGAGGCACGGTACGTTATTATTTTTTGTATTTACCTTTATAATTGTTAAGATTCTTTTGTATCGCAGAACTGCTTATATTTGTAGGCAATTAAACTTTTGTTTCATATACTTTCATATTTACATCAACCCTCGCGAGGTACAAATAATAACATGTATATCTAGAGGTGAGAGGGAGACAAGGTAAATTGAAGCAAAAAAGTCAAGGATACTTCTTATAAGATGTAAACATACTGTTTATTGTTATTAATATTCTCGTAAATTATAGTCGTGCAGAAATGAAATTTACAAATGTCAAAACTATCTAGTGGAAGCAAAAGATCCGCTTTTGAAATTAAGAAGAGAATGATTGATTAAAACGATGATCCTAAAATGTCAACTAAAGCAAATGCCATTAATTAATGAACTTCAAAGACAAAAATGAAGAGAAAAATAAAAAGGAAAAAATAATTTAATTTGTATAGGTTTTCGAAATATGAGTAACACTACATTCACAGGTCGCTAACGAAGTACAAACCTGGACAAGTTTGAGGTTCCTTATTGATGCATCATGTCACCTACTCTCTTTCTACCTCTATATCATCAACCTACTCGACAAAGCTGTAAATCCGATATATAGCTTTGCCGACTATGGCACACAGAGTGCTGAACTCGCCTAATACCCAAATCCGTAGGCTGCAATCACGAGAACATTCTGGTCTGTGTTTACAAAGAAAGCTGCCACTGTAACTCAGGATTTGGTTCTATCTGGACATGAAATATCACTATCTTCGCAAATTCGCTTATTGGGTGTTGAGGTTGGAAACAATATATCTTGGCACAGTCACGTAGCCAGTTTAGCAAGGTAGCACAAAAATTTGAAGCCCTCTTCAAGACCAAACAGCTATATACTCCGCAATAGCTCCTAATCCCCTACAAGGCCTAGATTCGTCAATAGTTCCACCTAAAGCAGTTTTTACAAGACCTACTCGTAAGGCAGGAGTAGCTCTTGATTGCAGATGCCCAGAACTTCAATTTATCGGGATTCATTTCTTTGGAAAAGTGCAACGATATGGAATTAGCTACCAAGGCTCATCTTTCCCAAACACTACAACTAGAAAAGTTTAAAATCTCCACACGGCAAGCACCACTCGAATTATTTTAGGATAGAAGGGTTTTCCATCTTTCGCTTGCTGATCACATAAAAAAAACTACATTCACGCAATATTCAATCAACTATATTAGCAAAAATTATAATATGATGTTCGACTTCATTTGGCGGACATTTTTAGGAGTCTTAGGACTTTTCCGTTTATTCTAAACTAAAATTTCGTCACCAATCTTCAGTTTCAAATCGTTGTTTGTTAATCGAAATTTTCGGCTCAAATTTGGCATTTGGATATTATATGTTGAATATGGAAAAAATTTTTTTTAAAGTTATTGTCGCATCAACAACAAGGGTTATTAGCGAGTGCCTGTTAGATATTTGATTAAGTTTGCGGTATTATTGTTAAGGAGAGAGATCATATCGTTTGGGAAGTTGTTAGTTAGTCCTTGGTAGATTCTCTCGTTTAGATTTGAATGTGTCACTTTAGTGTTCCCTAGCCTTAAGCGATCGATTTTTACTTGGTATTAGTTGAATTCGTATGGACAAATCGCAAGATTTAAAATGTATAAATATAATTGAGACTGAAAACTACATTGAGTAAATAATGAAGGAGGAAACCACAACATAGGTACATGTTTTAAAAATTTGGATAATTTGAAAATAATAATGATTTCCTAATCGAAGACCTTAGAAAAGAACCATCAACATGCTATTTCTCTTGCGTACTATTATTGAAAAAGGTTGTTGATTTTAATATCTTGTTTCAAAGATATGTTTAGAAACAAAATTTTTATACATATGTTTTTCCTTGTCTATATATATATTTATATAGCTTCCTATCCGTGGTCAACCTGTATTGTATGTTTATGTATAAACGATCACTTAGCGTGACCTTGTTTTTCTTCATATTTCTCTTAAGGTAATTATAATAATCAAATATTGAAAAATATTTATATGTGAACGTGATTTTCTCTCAATTTCCAGTCAATATAACAATTAATATGCAAATAAGTCTATCGCAAACAAAGTTGTTGTTTGCATGCATTCTATAAAATGGTCATTTTATAAACAGTAATCGTAAAGTAATAAAGAGTCTTTCTGAAACAAAAATAATTACTTAAAAATATTTCCATATTAATGAAATCGTTTATTTCCTTGACAATTGCTTCACCATTTTATCTATTCTATCTAAATAAAAGTCAATTAATTTGAGTCCCTTTAATTTCCAAAGCTCGTCAGCAAAACAGAGTAAATTAACTCAAAGAGTTATTGCTGATTAATATTTCCCTAAATTAATGCCAAAAACGAACCTCAGTTTTGCCCAGACAAAGGTAAATTTAATTTAACGCAATGGAACTTTCGGGCAATCCCCGCATACTGATCTAGTCTGGGATTGTGCCCTTTTGGTAACCGCATCTGCTTTTAATCATAAACATAAAGGTTGGGTACATTAACATTAAGCTTTTCATTATATTACTACATGTTACGGATTATTTATTAGACTCAGTGGTTTCGCGTAATTTGTTTTACGGAACTTCAATCCATTTTGTATTTGCATACGAAAGACGTTCATAACGAATACAAAAGAAATTGCTTAATTTTACCTAATGAATAAAACAGAAATCCATTAACAAGGTATTGAAAAATGAATATATAGACGTTATCATGAGCACTGAAACCAACATGTGTTGTGTCCCCTTTTCATGCTCTGGCACTGAAGATAATCAGTTGTTACAACTGATCAATTAATCCCTATCCTTCCAGAAAGTCCAAGACGTGAGATCTAATTGCCAAATATCTTTGTTTTCTATTTCATACTCTCCCAGATGTAATGTTCTGGAGTTCTTTAGTCTACCACACTTCAAGAGAATGTGTATCGAGATTTCGTCCTCAACGTAACAATGTCTGCATTCTGCACTTTCAACTAAACTTAGTGTCTGTGACTGTTGTTGAACCAGAAGTTTGTTAAAAAGTAATACGGTAAATTATAAAACTCGAATAATCAAAAACGTGTAATTCGAGTCGATTAAAAGGTTCGGTTGAGTAAGATCAAGGTACATCATATTTTGTATATATATATATATATATATATATATATATATATATATATATATATATATATATTTATATAGATGGTATCGTAGCATACGTGTACTCGGTCAGCGACATGTTGACGAAGGTCAGTTCTAGTATTATTACGATTAGTTGTTATTGAGTGAGTAAATTGAATTGATTTTGAATATATGATTTACGTTCCCACGGATTGTAGGCCTCTCACCTTCAATGAAGACACGTCTTCAGGTGTTCATTGAGGCAGTTTCAACAACACTCCTGTGTTATATTATTCATACATAATTGTTTAAGCTAATACAATAAACAAAAAGTTTAAAATAGAAATGATATTTTAGTTAAAAAATTTAAGACATTGAAGTAACTATTTCACTTCATACCGACTAGTCTTAATATATTCCTTGTAGTCTTTTCAGTACATTGTCTTTCCAGTTTGACTGAAACGTTCAATTAAATTGTCCACATTATGATTCCTTTTAGTAATAGGAGAGAAGCCGTAAATTCACTTTTTATGACTACATAAACTTTTAAGAGTGCATTAAATAAACTCAAGTACGTTATTACGATAGTAGTTGAGAATTGATACACAACTAACTGAACGAGAAATGCCAGATAGAGGAACTACTAGTTGGGTAAAACCCAGGTCGTGTGTTAATGAGGTTTAAGAGGTAAATAGTTCAAACTAAAGTAGAATATATAAGACATGATATTTATTAGGAAACTAAGTCTAAGTTGGATATTTGTCATTCTGTATCAACATCTGGTTAGATATTTTCTTATAAACAACAATTACAATCATCTCTATTTCCAATTCAGAGTAGCAATCACAATTAATAATAAAAAAGTTCAATTTTTTTTGTTTTTCCTAACATAATCAAATCAATCACTATGATGAGGAAAATGCTGCCTAGAAGTTCTTGCAAATTTTATTAATACCTTGACCGGCCACAACAACCTCAATAACAACAACACAAACTCAACGTGCCCTAATAACGCAACCTGTCCCAAAACCAAGTGAAGCATTATCGTAGTATTAAGTTCCCGTCGTCGTCGTCGTGCTCGCTCACTAACGCTTCGTTTACCGCCGCCTGCAGTGTTGCCAGATACGTTTGTATCTTGTAATAGAGCAACTGTGAAAAGTATCAAAAAATTTCGATAACAAAATTGAGATACAGGGACGAGTTTTGAAGAAGCGTTTAACGTTCTGAAGACAAAAGTAGAGGATTTTCCTAATTGGTAAGCCCGGTAAGGAATAAAGGTTTCATCAAGGAACACGTGCTTCTGAAAGCTTTCAGATAAAAATGGCCGGCTGATTATTTCAAGGAAGCCGCCTCATTATATACAATAAATATAATATCTAGTTTTAATTCGATTATTGATAATGAATATCCACAGTGTTGATTTTAATGTGTTGCAAGTCATAGTTTACTTTTCTAGACTTTGCGAAACCTGGTTTGATACACATGACGTAGTTTTGATTGATTCGAATAATTGTGTCTCCAATACTTGCTAAAGGGTGAAATGATTAATTATTCTATGCATACTATGTAAAATCAAATAAAACATTTCTCATTTCTCTCATTTAACTCAGACACTTTCTTCAATACCCTTTTCGATGGTATTTTTCGCCCTGTATCTTGTACGTAAAATATGCCACGCGCCTAATGGAAGGGGAAAGGTGTTATCGCAAGTCTGCGATTTGGCATGATAAGAATCCTTCTGACGGTCTGAAATTTTCACACGATCAAGTGGGACTATTCCTACTACGTTTTCTTTCTACCGAGGTATGCCTTGTAAACTCTGAGTCACTCAATGTCTTTACGGCGTCAAAAGTAGGTTGAGGGTTAGACCCATATATATATCTAATTGATACCACGTCTTATATGCCTTTTTGACATCGAACTCCTATGTACACCTCGTATATCAATTTTACATTATACCTCGCCTTGTTAACATACCGCGTATTACATTTCGATTTGTATCCGATATCTTCAAGTCTACGGTTAGCCGTCATAATTCGCGAGGGGTGAAAAATCAAAGTGTTCCATAGTGTCTTACTTAAAAAGGTTATTTGTGTCAAAAATAATGATGATGAGGACCAGTGACCACACGTGACCGAATTAGACAGAGTGGAGTACCTAGTTTTCAGCACGAACTTTACGACTAAAGAAGCCATGAAGAATTACAAGTTTAGAAGCTCACAATTTCCTCACCACTAACCTTGTATTTCTCCTCTGGAATTAGGATTTAACTCTTATCACATTTTGGCTTTTCTTTTCTTCTCACTTTCATTGCTTTCAATTCTCCTAAATCATTTGATGTGTTCCTATAACTTTCCATTCTATGAAACAATATACAACTGAATATTGTTTCTGTCTTTCCACTTGATTTCAATTTCCCTTCTGAAATGTATGATTTACGTCCCTAGGAGTAATTGGGATGTTTTTCAGATATTCAGATATTTTCTGTTTTTGCTTTTCTTTTATACATATTAAAGTATATGTTATACCTACTCGTATATTATATTCATATTTATTCCTACCTTAGAATGAAGAATCCTTCTAGAATCTGGCTCCATATTATGATATCTTACTTCATATTGCTCACAGTGACATTGTTCTCTTTCTTGGCGTTATTTGAAAGGTCTGTGGGCGCTCTTATTAGACAGAGTGGTGCTGTTTACAAACTAATAGTCCTTGAGCTCAGCCACAAATTTTATATATATGACCACACCGTTGAAACTTTTTGTATCTGTTATTTGGGCGGGGTCGGACAAATTTCGGAGATGGCGCATTATTGCGCATTATCACGAAATACCTACCTAAGTATTTTATGCAAAGAAAAAATTTATAACTACATTGGTAATTTTATTTCAATCAAATAATGGATCACTTCAAACTAATATTAATTTAGGATCTCAGATCATCTTTGAAAAAATTAAAATTCAAGCCAATTGTACTATAAAAACTCTTAAATTATATCTTAGGATCAAAGCGTGTTGTGGACAACATTTCTTTAAATTTGTAACTAATTTTTGAAATCTTGAATAAAATAATATATCCTAGAATTTCATTATAAAAATTTTATTCAAACATTTTTGC
This sequence comes from Diorhabda carinulata, assembly GCF_026250575.1. NCBI lineage: Eukaryota > Metazoa > Arthropoda > Insecta > Coleoptera > Chrysomelidae > Diorhabda > Diorhabda carinulata. Next base: position 20,813,705 of record NC_079472.1, read on the forward strand.
CTATTATAATATAATTTATTTTTTCCTTCGGTGAATTTGAATTTTAAGAACAACTTTGGTAGTTCTCTTTTTTATACGGGCATATCTTTAATTTTTTAATTTTGTGTTTCCACTTGGTACTATCAGTTTTTTCAGTTAGTCTCGTCTCATTGCACAATGTTACTGAACTATGGTAATTGGAATTGGATTTAAACTGCAATTTTCGATATCAGATAAAACGAAACGATTCCAAATATATCAAAACTGCCGATGGAATGAACACAAGAATTCAGTTTGTCATGTTACACATTAAAAAAATATGAATTTGGCAACAGCGGCTGTCAGCTACGTTGACAGACAACACGGAAGCGAGAAACGTAGAACGACTCCCGCGGAGGCGGGCGGGGTGGGCGAAACAGAGACCAGAGGCGGACAGCGGTCGCGTGCCGCCGTCTCGAACGTGCTTAAGCCGCCCGCGGGGGCGGCCCCACTCCCGCTACGACACTAAACACACCGGCTAATTCTTGCGGTTTTGCTTTTGCTCTCGTCCGATCGGTCGAGACGTTTTTATAAGATTCGTTCAATCGATTCGAGACGTAGTCCAGTCAATTCATATTCTCCGAATTTTCTTTTATATAGCTAGACGTTTTTGTCAACTGTTAGTGGAATAAAATAAATAGTTATTGTGTTATGAATAGCGTTCTCAAAATTTCACATATATATGAATATATAAGCTGGTCAAGCTTTCAAATCACCGAAATTTGTTTACGTGTTTGTCTCTGTGATTTACGTGAAATCGCTGGAACCAGATCAGGTAAACATATAGACGCATTTTCGTGATGGAATAAAACTATTTTTTTCAACAGAGGTTCCATTTTATGTTCGGCATAAAACATGTCTACAAATCAGCATAATATTGACCAATTACAGTTTTTCTGTTCTCGTTTTGTTCCAGCCAATTTTTCCTCGGCATTCCTTTTATTTTCATTTGTTTTGCTACTCATCTTTTCTTATTTGCTTTATGGTATTCTTATTTTAATTTTTGCGTACCAGTTTAATCATAACTTTTTTCCTTTTGGTTCCTATTTGAGCTCTTTTATACCAACGTAATTTTTTATCCTCTTCATTCTCGTTTCCTGTTATTTTCCTTGGTTCTATTGGTTCATTTGTTCACTTGCATGTATTAAGATACTGTTGTACCTTTATTTTTGGTTTTCGCCTGTTATTTAGTATGTTACTAAAATCTTTCTCATTCTATTATCTATTTCTATATCTTTTTTTGTACCTTCTTTAAAAATATCTTCAAGGTATTCACTTGTGATCACTTCATCTATTCTTTGTCTTTTCTTTATTGTCTCTTTCGCATCTATTATTATTGTTATATGGTCTACAGTCTATTTTTATCGGTTCTATGTTTCGGTAGTTGTCTCCAGTTCATAGTTCTTACAGTTCTTTTATTTTTCTTATTATCTTATTCGTGTCTAGTATAAACATAAGAATGACTAATATGATCTTCATATCTTCATATATTATTTGCGTTATCTTTCTGAGAAATTGCAATCTGCCTAATAAGCAATAAGCGAGTAACCTCTTTCAAATCTTGATGTAAATCTTATTGTATGCTTATCCACGTCCATCATTCATATTGTATGGCATTAGGCGTTTAAGCCACAATTTTTAAAACTTTCTCTCAAATATCATTTGTTCTATAGTAACTCTGATTATGCTATAATGATTAGGTTATATGAACTACAATATAAAAATTTTGTAACGAAATAAGGTTAAATTCACACGGCTTTTCATTTGAATAAATTCATCCAACGAAAATTCCATACCGTGAGTAACAAATATAACTGTAAACGATTCGAGCGACGACATACGGCAATATAATAAAATGAAGTCAACCTTAATAATCATCCATCACACAATCAGCAGAAAACTAATGATGAAGTCACGAAACAAAGCGAAATCCAAAAAAAAAAAGAATCGACGCATACATATAACGGTAAATGAATAAAATTGATATAACCGATGATAGTGTTTGTGCAAGCCAGGTTACAGTAAAATTAATTAAACCACCGATGATACTGGTGTTGTAACTGCTCACAGAATATCGTTAGTGTCATTGTGCAGTGATATTTTGAGAAATAATATCAACATGTTGATGTACTTTTACGATATGAAGAGATAAAACGTGCAAATGTTGATAAAACCAAGAAATATAATGACATCGTGGCTCTTACACAAACTTGTTTTATACAATTTTATTGAAAAGTTATGGAACTGATTTTCTAATCTTTAATCGGGGAATGATCGGTTGGGTTTTTGATAAAACACCATTTTTCTCTTCAAAACTAATCACGTATATTTTAATCTTTGCCTTTACGTCATCTCAGTCGGCGACATTTACACTTCTTAGTCCGCCGAATACTCCTTATATCGCTCCTCGTGATTTTGAAATGCAGCAAAAACTGGCTACTAGCAACACAGAACTTTGACAATAACGAACAGATGACTGAGGTCGTAGATTAGATATTTTGGAAGAAGATAAATCAGAAGTTGTTTACCGTTAAATTTACTTTGATGTAGTACAATCTTGCTGTCGATATTTCAGCTTGATTGTAGATTTTTTTGGCTGCTTCTGGGGGGAAATTTGTGAAAAGTGAAATTCGATTCTTATTCTGGATGGAAAAACGAGTAGCAAAATCGTAGAGCGTTAGGATGCTGTATATGGTCGATTGCGACCGTCAAAAGTTTCAACGTAGACTCAGGACGGTTATTGATGAACTGCGTCTAGGTGCCCCAAAACCATTTACTACAGAGGATAACGTGACGAAAATCGACGATTTCATATTGGCCTACCGCTTATTCAAGTCAATGAATATGACGTTGGGACATTAGATATTGTAAAGATAGTGTGACTAATATATTGCATACGGCGAACGTACACGAAAACTGTTCTATCTTCTGGAAAGGTTATGGCCACCGTTTCCTAGGTACATTGACTACCTGAAGAAAGACAAAACGGTCACACTACGCTGAATTATTGAACCGATTAGACGAGGAATTGAGAAAATAACTGTCTCATTTGGTGAAAAAAGGGCTTTTCTATCATGCTAATGCATCAGCTCACACCTCCGCCTACGCTACGAAGAATTGGTCGAATTGAGCTACAAAATGCTATTTTATCCACCGAATTCCTTGGATTTGGCCCCTTGGGACCCCTTTTTGTTTCCAAAGTTAAGAATGTTACTAACGGGGTAGATAATTGAGCTCATAGCCACAACAGAATCCTAGTTTACTCACATTTAGAAAAATTATTTTTCAGAAGCGTTAAAGAAATTGAAGCATCGCTGGTTTAAGTGTATCGGCTAAAAATGAGGCTATATTGAGAAATCAATTGCCACTTCCCCAAAATTTTCGTTTTCCTTTGTACGCTAAGTACTTTTCGGATTTACCTTGATATTTTTTGTAATTGGATATTTCAAAAATAATAGAGTTGTTGACCGGTGTTATACCCAAAAATTAATCAGTTAATTTTATAGCCACTTTCTCCCAAAATTTATGTTTGGAAATATTTTCAATTTTATGACTCAATTTCGATCTTTATCAACTGCTATTGACAACATATATCAAATTAATATATTTTTCACGAAAAAAAGCAACCCTCAATTCAATATATTCATTGGTACATTGAAATTTATTAAAGAGAATTATAATTTTTCATCAAATCGTTTAGATTTTTTAAAACTTTTCTATGGTATTGTTGACTTTTTAGTCTATTTTCTAAACATGCAAATGTTTGTCCTATGTAAACAGCATCACAATCATTGTATAGAATCTCATGTATAATATTACTTCTTTCATGTATTACTGTTCTAGATTTTAGTTTATTGAAAAAATCAATTATTAATTGAAATAGGCGTGTAACCAAGATTATTTATCTTCAGATAAAATATAAAAGCAACAATGGTTGTTAAAGATAAATAACTTCGGCAAATTATTTCGTGAAAGCAATTAATTAATTAATAAAAAGGCACTGTGAACATAAAACGTAACTAGAATACCAAAGATAATAAACCGTATCTCAGGTATGCATTTAAATAATATTCACACAATTAAATATAAAAAAACATGTAGTTTATTCCAATAGCAGTACTCTTATTCTTTAACTTTCGGCGTTAATAACGCTATTAGGATGCGCTCGTTGTTTCGATCGACTAAATGAAGTGAAAATATATCTAAGGTACGTGGTTAGAATGGAACAAAGATCGTTTTTAATGGAATTTCTTTTTTGGTCAAGTATTTTCCAAGCAATATTCAACATAAAATAGTGAAATACAATTTTAAAGGATTATTAGTATTTTAATTTAGAATTGTCTGTTATGATGTAAGAGATATGTAGCAGATTGACATTTTGTCATTGATTGTCATTCACCACTGTTTGAAAATAAAATCTTTTTGCAACGCACACCATAACACAATCACAAAAAATTCGCTATATTCGTAAATTCTCATAATTGCCAACTTTCAAAAACTAATGGTAGCGTTCGTATTTTATTTAAAATGTGTTCATAATTCAACTGCCAGTAATAGAGAATGATTTATTTTTGTGAGACACATTTAAATAATCAAATTCTTAATACGTTTCTTACTTTATAACGCTAATTTCGGCTTTTCCCATAAATTTATAATATTTTTAAACAATCCAACCTACTTGAATGTGATTCGAATGATTTTTGTTTTTTTATGGTAAATGAAAGTAAATAAAATTGGTACTTGGACATAGTGAGGGCATTTTTATTTATTCATTTATACGGCTCTAAAATTTTATGTGAAAGTTTTAGGTATAGTTATGTGGATTGTAAAGAAATACCTATAATAAATATACGAGTACACTGACAACTTTTAAAAGAAAAACATTTCACGTCAATATTTCGATTTTGATGATATCCCGAATAAAGATAATTATTGTTGCTGCAAAATTATTTGGTACGTAAATGACATTTTTGATTTCATTTCAATATAAGAGTACGTTGAAGAATAAAGTACGTCAAATGTTATATAAAATTAATTATAAGAAACTGTTATATTCATAAAAAATTTCCTTCTATATAGAATCCCGGATAATTTTTTTATTAACATCTGTTAATAATAGTTAATAGTTATTCTATTATAAGAAGTATCAAAAAAGAAGAGAGAGATTCATTGAATAAAATTTGGTAGGATAAGGAGGATTTTTATAAATAGGGTTTGTTGGAGTGGGTCCTGATATAGGAATTGCTCTTCTGCAGAGTCGAGGTTATGGTGGTTGCGTGGGGTTGTGTTTGTCTAACTTTTCTGGAGAGGAGAGCGTAGATTTTGGCTAGAAGAAAACGAAAAGAGAGCTTTTAAGCAAAACCGGCTCTTCTCGGTTTATTTTTTGATTTTTTAAAAAAATTTGTTTGCCATTTGGCTTGAAACGGATCCACCAGATTGCATAGAAATCGCAGAAAACCTGCGACATCGACGATCATCAAAAAGTACCGACCGCAAAACTTTCATACCGGAGAGAGTTTCCAAGAAACGCATGCCAAATTAGTGATTTTTACGAATTCTTAGTAATCCCACTATGAAATCGAAGTGCCGTCAAAGTACCATTTTAATTCATTAAGAGTGATGACTTTTTTGCTATTACTTTATCTAGAAAACACAGTGTCGAATAGTGAAAAAAGTACTGAGGTCAACCGAGCCGTTTAGACATGAAGATAATCAATATTGAAGGGTTCTTTCAAATATGTTTGAGTACCTGAGACGCGAATATGAAGGTGAATCAGAAAATTCTGTTATAAAATGGATTGAACAATTAAATTCAATTTCATATTCCATCATTCTTACAAGTGGAGGATATTATACACTAAAACAAAACAATTTAATCGAAAATTGATGAAAAATGACGTTCCAACTAATTATTTTTTTGTCGGAATTTGACAATAGCATATGGAAAAATTTTCTGAAGACCTAAGAATCCTTTGCTATTTTTGATGGTTTTGATTAGAACTATAATTCTCATTACTATTAAGCACGTTTTTGTTTGAAAAATCTTTAATCAATCTTTAATCAAAAAAGTAATAGAAGTTGTTCTAATTGTTAAGAAAATAAAAAATATATTATGAAGTAGCAGAAATCATAGACACCCTGATAAAACAATCCATAATTTCAAGAATTCAATTGAACGCCTCGTAGGCATTTATCGTTTAATTTCTATTGGGTAATCTATAATTTGCCATTTTATTCTATACATAGTAGATCCGTTAATTGTTTTCAAAAAACATCTTGATGTTTTCTTTTGTTGGGTATCTAATTTCTGATGTGTAGAATTTGATCAGATTTTGGAAGTAAGATAATAACCAGGTTAATAGAGTTAACGTTACGTTTAAGACAGTTGATATATTGACCAAAATCTGATGTGACTCAAGAACTATTTATTTTCTAAAAATTCTTAAAGCGTATAAACTGCAGATCTTGGAATCAAGTATTAAAGTGGTAGATCTCCATGTGCCACACAATGGATTACTGTGAAAAATATTCTAGAAGATCTTTGGTTGATTAAAATCAATTTATTATACTTAACTGGCTGCAAACACTCGCGATACTTAATTTCAAGTGGATCTAGACTAAATGGAAAGATTGGGCAAATCTCATAATTAAGAATAATCTGTCAGATTCGGAAGAAAAATATAGGGAACAGAGATAAAAAAAGGAGGATTTGAGTGGTGTCTTACTTGCAAAGTCTTATTGATTCACAGTGGGCAACACGAATTTCACACGCCATTATCGGAATCTACAAACACATTCAAAACTTCTTGGCATTAGATTCTAATCTACTAAAATAGATTATACAACATTGATCATTGTTTTCTCCAGCTTCAAGTCTCATCTTTGTAATATTGAGAAATAGTGTATAATCTGTTGTAACTTGTTTGTTCCTAACTGGTTTTATAGAAACAACACCAACCGAATTGGTGATGTTTTGGAGTTCTTCATTCAGTTATATACATTTAAGGAGGAATTCATAAATAGTATTAAATGGAATCAATATAAAACATCCGACGACTATAAATTATTTCTCAAAATTGCAATATTAACAGGAAAGAAATCAAATTTATATTAATATTAAATTGTCTCCATTAATTAACTTAGTAATATCTTTCGATTAGAGTGAAATTTCAATTTGTCTTTGCCACAACCACCGAATTCACTTATTGTTGAAAATGATCGAAGTTAGTAATTTAGGAAAATTAATTCATCCCATCAGAAATTGAAATTCTCCAGCATTAATCCTGGCGATAATGGAAAGGCATTGTGAAATAATCATGGAAATTAATCTTTATTGATAGATTTAGAGCATTGTTTGACTTTCCCAAATTTTGCACGCAGTACATTATTACATCGAATATTGAGCGAAGAAAAATTCTGTAAAATGTTCGAACATACATAAATTTTGTAGGTTGAATGTGACAGAGAAATAAATAAACAGAAAAAATATGTGTTGTTTACTCGACACCAACCGTCCATAACACAAATATAATAGTCGCAATACATATAAATTGTGTCACTTGAAATTTATAGCCGAAACGACTCCACCTACAGGAGAAATTTATCTTTTTCAGAAGGCTCTTCTTGGGCTTCTATTACTGAATTTAGTGATGACAACTAAGTTATAAATTTCAACTGTCACATCTCATCACTTTCAATGTGTTGATCATAATACGTGAGGCAATATCAATTTTTACAAAATGAAGCATAAAATGATAAATTGGTTCTTTCTCGATACGATACTATCCAAATTTTCTCTATATAAATTAATTTTCAAAGATTTTGATGCTTGACTTGGGACAAACATTCCAATATTTGTAAAATAGATCCTTGAATCATAAATCCAATTATAACGATAAAAATGTATCATTGGTTATCGCCATTTACCAGAAAGTAAATAGAATGCTGAACAAATGTACTATCAATTTTACAAAATATGAATATTATATAACTTTGCGGTACAAATAGAAAATGATGCACGAGAACACAACAATATTTGTCTGGTGGTCACTAATGAATAAACATCTTCCTTTCATACTGCTCTAATATTCATTTTCTCAAATATATTCATAGTCTCTTCGGTCATTTGGGGTAGACATTTTACAGTTTCTGTTGTACAAAATATTTCGAACCACTGCATTAATTTCTTTACTGTTTTCTAAATATAGAAGGTACTATTTTGAATGGCCCTTCTGTGGCATCCTCTCTACAGCGTTGCGGTTCAAATTGTCACTTTTAATTGGCCGATTTAAAATTTTTGGAATGAAAGTAATAAAAAACGGAATACTCGAACGCATTAATCGAAGTGGGGAGTTTACAGGTCAGAAAAGCTATATCTATGACCAATCTATGAATGAAATGCTAATGACTAATAGACTTCTGAATAAGAACAGCAGGTAAATACAGGAGGACCAGAATGAGAAATGATAGAGTAAGGGAAATAATGGAAGTCAGACATATCAATCGATGACATCACACCAAACAACTGATTTGGTATGATCATATCCAAAGAATGTCAGGCAAAAAAATACCTAAAGAATCGTCAAAGACATCAGAATACCTAAACAGGTTATAAAGAGGACAAAACAGAGGAGAGGAAGATCACGAAGGAATTGGAGAGAATGCAGGAGAGAGAATTTGCAAAAGACCTTTGACAGGATTGGTGGGATTGTGGCGAAATTAAACACCAAACTATATAACTCCAATATAATTCCGTGCTTTCGAATACTTTCGAATGTATCGTCTGGGACTGAAATTATTCTCAAACTCGGAAGTATATTAGAGTTAGTACACTTTTGCCCCAATCCCACTATATAAACCATAATAATCTGTTGGCAAAGACTTCTTTCCAATTCCGGTATTCATATATACATATAATATGGAATAAATCCAATAGTTCTTTTTTTTTGAAAGATAATATTTGATATTAGAACGACATAGATTTAAACTAATTTGTTATTTGTGCTTTGAGCTTGATGGTATCATCTTAAATTTTGACGTTCGATCCGTAAAAAAATCCCAAGGATTAAGAATTGGGAAAACTTAAATCTCTCTCTTTTCGAATCAATTTTGGAATTGTCACAGTGAGGACCTTATATTGGTTCTTTACTATATTACCAAAGGTTTGCGTTATATCTTCGTAAACAATTAGTGACACATTATGACATATATTTATATTTTGTTTGTAGTATGTACATAGTTTTAACTACTTAATAGAAAATATAGTGTCCGATAAACGCGAATCATGTCAACAATTTATTTTAATCAGCCTTCGAAACAGATATTCATTATTTGTTAGGATATATGATAGTTATAGGTTTATTTCACGGCATATATACTTCTGCATTAGTCGGCGATAAAATCAATCTATAAATTATGGGTACAGTCAAATTGGATCGATTTTGTAAACATCGAATTGTCGGCGAGTCAATTACACATTGTTGTATCGGACAAGTGGTCATGAGATAGTTAATTGACAGAACATAATCCCCCAAATCTGTATTCCACTACCCGTCGGGATGAGTTTTGTTAACAAATCCAATCATCATTTCGGTTTTCATGTTTATATCGGTATTTATAACACCTTTTTAGAAGAGTGTGAACATATAGAAATAAATCGATGAACAAAATTTGATTTTAAATGTTTTAGATACGATTCATGAAATTTATGCTATGAAAGTGTAAATGGAAAGGAAAAAGTAAAAATTGAAAGTGTAAATATGCTGACCTTAAGAAAAATATAGTTCAGTAAATTATTATTATTGAATGAAAAATAGCTTTATAATTTTCTCTCACAGTATTCACTAAGTATTATTTCCCCAGTCTTAGTCAATTTTTAAATAAAATCTTTGTATTGTGCATTATTATTCTTAATATTTTGCCATTTCTCCTGTAGATACATAATAATATGGAGCTTCAGTGGTTTAATGGCAAAAACAATTTGGCGATGTGATTTTAGACGTATCATTCATTGTCCATTTTTCCCCACATAATGAAATAAATTGAAACTCATCCAGGTTCAATAAGTAGAGATGTATTGTCGAGATGGAATACAAATCATATTTCCAATTTCCTCCATTAATTTCCTCAAAATTTGACAGTTGTATATAATACGAGGTGTCGTTATAAAGTAACGAGACTAGCACTGTTACAGAAAAAGTACGCAAGCACCAAAGGTTAGCAACTGTTAGCTGTTTAATCTGAGGCCTATTTTTTTCTAATGCAAAATCTATCTTGTCTGGAGACAAAACAGTTAGCCGTTGTTTTCGTTTTTATAGGGGGTATTTTTTGTTTTATCGTAAATGTAATCAACGTTAAATTTCACATGAAATTTTAAAAAACAGCAACTGAAATTTATTGAAACAAGTGTGTAGCAATGAATGTTTCTCGCGTCGTTAATTTGGTTCGACCTGTCCGTCATCAAATTTAAATGAAAATTTTGACATGCGAAAAGTGTGTCCAAAAATGGTACCTAAAATAATCACGTTCCAATTACAAGAAAGTCGCAAGTACAACATCCCATTTTAAGACTACCCACCAAGGTTAAATCTGCATAAAAAGGAACAAGCTTTGAGTCTGTTGAAGCTGTAAAATCAAAACCGGCACGTGTCTCGATGGAATTAACAGAAAAGCACTGCTCTGCTTCGAAAAATGGAAAATTCGCTTTGAGCGATACCGTATACGGCACTGGTTCCTCAATAGGTGCGCATGTATACGTCCACCTGCAAATTTAACGCCTTTTCTTTAAAACACAAATTGAATTGTATTTTATAATTTCTCAAATGATAGTTTTTCAACAAAACTACAAATCGCAAAACATTATCGGACAATATCAAAAGAGAATCAATTTTTCCTTATCTAAAAGTGTATTTATAAAAAATGTAACTAATTATAAAAGTCGTGAAGAAAAACGTACTTTTTAAACAGAAACTTGTGGAAAAAATACTGGTTGTGCGGGTGTGACGTAAGTCAGAATTTTCTCTGCTTTCCATGTTCATTATTTGGAAGCGACGAGACATCAACAACACCCAAATTGAGCGATTATCAAATTCCTTTTTGTAAACTATAATAAATCAAAGACACTGGAAATTATATATGAAATATTTCAGAGAAATTTCAGAAACAGTCTGAAGACTTGAGTTCTCAATTGAACATGATTCCTAAGTAGAGTTTTTATACAAATTTTTTCAATTGTTGATGTCTATCGTGGAAGCGAATAAATACTACAACTAGCATAGTTATCTATTGAAAAGGAAATGATTTAAGAGGCTTTAAATTTTGATAAATTTGCTATTTAAGAATTTATCTCGAAAAGAAAACCCATTATTATTCTTATATTGTATAAAGATAATTTTTGGACAGGCCAAGTACTCATCAGCAGAATAAGTTATTAATTTCAATATGTTAGTGCGAAAAAAATATTTGTGGTTGTGTGGCACCCAATTTTTCTATGTAGGTAGTACGCTCTCAAGCACAGTATCACCTTGCGAGCTTCAAACATAATCGTTTACGTTATAAATTTTCCATTTATACATTTTTCCTCTTGAGAAATCGTATTATTTCATTACGTATAGGGTTAATCTGATTTCGTACAGTCATTAACTAGTTTTGTTTTGTATAATCAGCATTTTCAAATGAATCCAAACTATTCGATGATTAATTCCCAGTACATCGTCTATGTCTTGAGAGCTTACATATCGATAAATCGCAATTAGTTACAGATAAAATTCTACAATATGAAATGGAAAGGAGTTCATTCAGAAGGACAGAAAAAATAGTCAATTATTATTAATTTACTGTAATTCAACTATAAAGCCTTGATTTTTCTTTTATATTTTCCAGGTTAACAAGTTTTTGAGCTCAGATTATTCTACGAAATAATTTATTTTAATTTCATTAATTATTCAATACCTGGAAGCATTCTAAGTATACGTGAATGAAGGAATTATGAGGTTTGTAGGACAAAATGTATGGGTCGCATTTGTTTAAATAGCATTTAGAAGCAAGGCGATAATTTTTATAAACTTGAATGCTTTAACACGACCTACTTAATCTGTGATATTTTGTTTATTAGAAGGTAAAAATAATTAATAATAGGACAAAAATATGGAAAGTTTTGTTGAAAGAATTTATAAACTGAAAGATATACCAACTGGAAGTGGTCGATTTTAAAATTTTATTTGTTTCTTAAATACACGAAGCTAACCTTAATCATTGTAAATCTTACGATGCCTCAAGAAAATTTCGAGACAAGTTGGAAACGCGAGTGGTAGAGGCTTAAAGTCGCCATCTAATCTCATGGCAGGTGATGCCCCTGCTCAGTTAATATTTTTATATATGTTTGCTCTGTATGACTGTTTTTGTCTTCGACATATTACGTGCTTCATAATGTAAATATCAGACCACTGCGACCATACAAGCTGAATCAGTTAGCTGCTGGTTTTATCTTCTTTGGTGAAGTCGATTATACTAATGAAAATTGTAACGAGTAGTAGTGAAGATGAAGATCACCTAGAAAAAAGCCATTCATAGCTTCTGGAAGTGAGTATTGAAAGACAAGTCGATTACAGTGACTCGGACATTTATAGTCGAAACAAAGAAAATTCTGGCGATTTTAATGATCAATTCCAGACAGTGAAAAATGTAGGGATGGAGTTAAATGATGTATCAGATAGCGAAGCAGATACAAATTCAAACGGTGGATTCACGAGATCAGAAGTTAACCAAATATGTTCGGAAACATCTCTTTCAAGATAAAAGAACACGGCCTCTTTGCGTATTTTATGATTTGTTAAATACTGCATAATCTAAATTATTGACAGAATACCTCAAGAAGCCTTCAGCCATACTTAATTCCTCCACGACAGTGAAGCGCGTAGCCTCTTCGTCGCTAACTGAAACCTACAAATTTTCGTTACTTCGTGAACTCTGGCTGACCTTGTATCATAATTATTTTAGATAATTCGAACATTCAAAGTAATTTTAAATAAATCTATCATTATATCAAGCAGCAAAGAAAAATTTATTTTTCATCTTTTTGCCTTTTTGCGTACGTTACTGAATTATTTATACTTCCATTTTTAATATGCTTCATTGAGACCCATAATCAGACCTTCTGTCGAGTAATCCGTTCAACCGGTCTATATGTCACCGTCCTCTACAGGATTCACAGGATTCGGTTACCGATAACCAACGCATACATCTCAGGATCAATCCTGTTTTTGTTGAGGATTACTTTGTTGAACTAACTAAGGTTAACATCGGATTTCTAAAGTACACACAGAGTTCCTCTCTACCCTACGTTTAACACAGTTGATCTCAGGAAGTTCGGTATGGTACAGGGGGTTATATATGACTTTGGTAAGTGGATTAAATTAAGATTAATTAGTGTAAAATTAAGGAAATTTATTATGTTGCTTCATGTATTTCAACAGTTTTGGATGTTGGATAGGAGTATATCAGCAAATCATTAGATTAAGAAATGATAACCTCTAATTTTTCTTTTCTTTTTTGTTGTGAAGCAATCAAATTTCGATGATAATTAAACATTCTGAAATTTTGATTCGACGGTTTTTATGAAAAACAGATTCTTCTATCGATACTGAATTAACCTAGCTCTATATGCATAATAAGGTTTTATTTGTTTTTTTTTTCGTTATAATAGGATTGTGTGTACCAGAATTTGAAATCCTAAATCACGATCTAGACCAAAGTGTCTACGTATAGTCATTTCTAAAAATGGATGCAATTTTGGTGGTTCTATTGTTGAAAAATGAAGAAGATGGGGATGATAATTTGGTGAAACAATTGACGCCTATAAAATATCAGTGTTAAAACTCCGATACAGGGTGTTGGAACAAAAAATCTCAGTCCTACCCTTGTAATGTAAAGGTTTGGACACACCACATCATTCCGATCCGACTACGATCATACATTCGGACACTAGAGTTTGAACAGTGTACTTCACACCTTTCCAATACGTGTCCCATCCACACCTATACTCCGATCATGCATCTATTCGTTTAACGGCTGCAGGACGCGTGTCAGTTGGTATTTGAGACGAAATTTTTGAGTTTTGGAGTCTTTTTTACTAAATTGGGAATAATGTCAGTTATGAAACCAGAAATCCAGTACTGTATGACCAGACAAAAGAGCAGTACCGAAACGCTGACTACAAAGACATAATATGGAAAAAAGTTGCGATGTAATTAAATAATGTTAAAGTACAGAATAGATAAAATATAATTCTCACTTATTACTTACAAAGTAAACGCATTAACACAATAATTAAAAAGAGGATGTTTATTGAATAGGATGTACATTGTATATCTGTAATAAATCAGGACGATAATGCGAAAATCAAACAGAATTAAATTATGAGGGCCTGATGTTTTTACCACTCTACACTGGAGAATTGAAGAATTGTTGAACCTGCGCCCAAAAATTAATTGCTTTGTGATGTTCCCCTACGCAGCGACGAGGAAAGTTCTGAAGACGAGATCTCTCCTTTCAAATCACATCATTAGTACTGTCAGGTACATGGTATCCTTCGTTATTTCGAGTGAAATTGTACAAGATGCATACAATCATGGCTAAATCAAAAGTGCTGAAATATCAAGCCAGACTTGCAAATCGGGAAGAACCCGGAAGCGTGTTGGCATGTGAACTCTCCCCTGCTGATCCCATACCGATCTAAATTCGGACAGGATTCGGATCGGATTGGTGTATGACAAGTGTGTCCAGGTCTTGTATTTCTGACAGAAAGTAAACGTTTAACTTTTGGCCCTTGTAGTGTAATGTACTGTTTGTCATCATCATCAGCAATTGTAACAAGATTTGTACCAGAAATTTTTCATTGCATTTTAAATGAAGTGGGAACTTAAATTTTTTTTATAAAATACACGTTAAATAATTTACACGTTTTTGTTGTCACATATTCCCAATAATCATTTTCTTCATCAAATACCTGCCTCGAATGTTGAATATACTGATGAATTATGTCGGCTATTTAATTACTTCATTTCCCAAAATTACTTTTGACGTTAAAGAGATATACAAGAATAAATTTCTTTAGTTTTTTATTTGTTAGATCTTTTGATATGTTTATGTTTGTAAATGTTTTGGGTCTTAGGTCTCTCCTGTGTCAAAATTAGTTTTTTCAATATTTTTTAAAAGATAGATAAAATTTGATATTTTGACTTTTATTCACCTCTTTATCAAAATAGTTCAAAAATTATTTGATAAACTAACTTTGAAACAGAAAATAAGATTTAGAAACATAAAGAATAAATTATATACGTTTGAAAACCTGCCTCCATACCTATCAAATTTATATGCTACATTGTTAGCATCTCCGCCGTGGAGCCGGTCCATCCTAGAAGTAAGAGAGTTCTAAAATTCGGCGTTGACGTGCGGCGCCTTTGACATACTTTTATAAGCCGCGTAATCCGTTTGATGTTTGTTTAATATAACTTTTTATTATAGCAGGAGGTTTATTTACATTATTTCTTTTGAATGATGTCTAGGAAAGTTTATTTATTCATTTGTTTTATTTTATTCAACTTTTTAGAAGTTTACTAGAATTATTTTGGGATATATATATATATATATATATATATATATATATATATATATATGTAAGGAGTTTGTGTTGTGCAGTTTAGTTAGTTTAAAATAAATAGTCATGGTGAACAGACCAAAATAGAAAGTAATCGAAGAATTTAATTGAAATATTAGTTAGTTAAGTGTTAGTAAAAAGGGAGTTATCATAAGTTAGTAAAGTGTAGTGTATAGTGTTTAAATAAATTAAGAACGTAAGTGACAATGTATATTAATTCACCCCACGAATAGAAATCGTATAAATAAATGATAAAAACATTACAAAATCGTTATTATTGTACTTGTATTTTTAAGAATAATGAAAACCAAACTTCATATCCCTATTATCTATTACCCCATACAACAATCTAAATTGTACACAAATTAAGTACATCATTATACAATAAAACTCAAATGGAGTGAAATCCTAGGTCGATTTAATTCCGTTAACGAGATCCTGAAACTTAAGTAGACCACTAAAGACCCAAGCACCGTACATAAAACAGAGTGTAATAAAATATACTCGTTCTCTTTCTAACCTACTTCCGATAGTACACCATTTTGCATAATCATCATTATCTCTGCATCACTCTAATTGATCGTCTCATTATAGTCAACATTTGGTTGTTCCAATAATGTGAAATTATCATTTACCATTGAATATAACCTATCTGCTTACGGTTTATGGCAATTCCAGTAGAATTAATGAAGATATGTTTATAAGGATTCAGCCAGTAATAATGATATTGAGTCGATGATGGTTTATTTGGAATTTCATGTCTATCTAGTTTTTAGATTTAGATTTATTGATAGACTAACATAACAGTAAAAAAACTGGTTGCGGCACTTGAAAATAAAACAGTTGTAACTTAAAGATATATCCTTAACTATCATACATCCCTATATCAATATTAGATACATAATTAAAAAGGTTTATAACTGTTTTTGATTTTGATGCTTTCTTGCAGAAGAATTTAGCGATTTTATGTCACTATTATACACGGTGAGGTGCGAGGAGCGCACGTTTATCGACCGCACAGGCACATTTAGAAAAAATTTCATGCAACTAGAGCACTCTATCTGTGTCGAATTCGAAAGATCCTTCAATGAGTACACAAGAAAATTTGATCTGCCGAACTGAGTCCTAGAGATGGGCAAACATACTAACTTTTGAATAATTATTATCAAAACATGTAAGATTTTCCAAAATGAGAAAATGTTCAATATTACACAAAACATTGAACAAAAATTATTAGAGAAAATAATTTTTTATAAGAATGAGTGCATTTTTAATATTATATTGAGAATAATTAAAAACTTTTTTTTGAATTTTCCTTAAAAGAGCCTTTTAATTTAAGAATGGTTAGGTTAGGTTAGGTTAGGTTGGGTTGGAAGGCATTAGCTTCCACCCCACATCTGGGCAAAAAAAAGGTTAGGTTAGGAGACTATGAATATAATCGCATTAATGAGAAAGTATTAACTCTCTGTTACTCTGTTGTTAACTCTTTTATAATTTTTCCTCTTTTATTTACGGTAATGAACATTTCAAATTAAATACAGGGATTGGAAGATACCGTCTTTATACCTGTGTGCTCAATGTACCGTGCGGTCGATGCATGCATTCATTCTACACTGTTCATCATGAAAATAACAAAACTAAGAAGATGTGCAGTATATGAATATAAAAATTGTCTACCATACACATCTTCGCAACGTTTTTTAGTTTTTTAATGCATTATTTGGAGATATTTAGTAATAATAAGTTTGATCCTAGACTGATTTATAAACAACTTTTGCCGTCTTGTGTTTGTTTCATGTACTAAGGTTTTGCCTAACTCAAACATTAATTATTTCAAATATAATACCCTATACATTTTCAGCACATTGAATAAATCTCACAGTTTTCTATTATAGTGCACGAGAGTTCCCTAGAATACACTAGGACCATTTTTTTTTTCAACCTTCGATCGCTCCGTGCAGATGCTACGCGAGCAGAAAAAAGCGGGCATGCATTGTGGGTGACCGCGAATCTATCTCACTACACACTCCGCCATTGTTGATAATCAGACGTCAGTCAGCCACGTAACATGTTCGCCATTATTGATGCTCTCGCCAAGTGTGAATTGCTAAGTAGGATTCTTTTATACAAACTGAAGGTCAGAGTGCCGCAGAAATCCATCGAAGAATGAGTCGTGTGTATGGGGAAAAATTCATGAGTGATGGTGTTGTGCTTTAATGGTGTCGTGAGTTAAAAAATGGCCGGGGGGGCCAAGGGCGCAAATCTGTCGTTTCAGATGACCTGGTTCAACGAGTTGACAAAATGGTTAAAAAATCCGAAGAATCACCATTACTGCTTTGTCTACGGAATTTCCAGAAGTTTCAAGGTCTGTTTGGCACTCTATTATTACTGAACGGTTAGGCTACATTGGCTTGAAAAGCTTGTCTACAGATGTGACAAATGCCTCAATCTCTTCGGTGATCATGTTGAAAAGTTACCCTAAGTGTACCAATCTTTTGGTGATAAAATTATTGTTTTATATGAACTTTTATTTATAGCCTATCGAAGGTTGAAAAAATAGGCTCTCATATTTTTCTCATTAGTAATGTTTCATAAAGTCGGCTGACACCAGTTTTTGACAAATTGTTCAAAGTTCTTTTATTTTAAAGATAATGCTTTGTAGTGAAATTTTAGAAGAAATATGAAAATGCCATGAAAACTATATGAACAAAATTATCCTGAACTGTTCATCCGTTGACTATAAGTTTTGAAATGGTGCTAGCAAGATTTCGTGTTACAGGTAGTGATAATTACACGAAGCAAAAGAAGACGATGACTGTTACCAACGACAAAGACATTGGATTCTCGATATAAGGATGAGTAGTTGAGAATCCGAACACAAGTTTCAGTAAAATTGCACTGAATAGGTCTTTGATCGAATCGTAGAGGTAAAAAACTTTTTCAATTTTGTGTTGTTCACAGACAAATCTACTTTCCATATTAATGGTCTATGGTCTAGTAAATAGTCAGTTTTCAATATTTCACTATTATACAAAAAAGTACTTTTTCCATACTGAGGAGCAATTGAATGAATACGCAAACCGTGTATTTTTATGATCTTTTGGGCCATTTCCTTTCATATATCAGATCAGACATGTAGCTGTCGTACATTTTCAAATATAATAAACTCTCCAAATAGATAGATAGATGAGAAGGAAGGAGAGGTTACTCCACCCACTACTTCTGATGTTATGGAAACTCGCATTAGGAACGTGTTTGCTACAGTTACTCTTGACATTCTAGCATATGCTAGACTATCATTTATGCATAGTGTTTCACATAGTATTCCAAAAAAATTATGCTTAAGTCGACCAACTGATATAACTTATTTTTTGGTATTCGTACAACAGCTTTGGTATTTAATCAAATCAGTTATTTTTCCTTCTTCATCTCAGAAGTTTTTGCATTTTCCCTTTTCTTTTTTCAGTTTATTTCTTCTGATTGATGGCACCATTTCGAAATTGGTGTCTTCTTTCTGAAGTATTTTTTTATAAATTGGATCTATAAACTTGAAACATTCCTTTTAAATTTTAATTCTTACATGAAACATGTTGAAAATGAGTTCCCATATATTTTATTATCAGAGCTCCGCAACTAACTCTGGTGGCTTATTGAATGTCAGATTTTATTGGTGGCATAAATTCTACTCTCTAGTAACTATTATTTTCGAGCAGTTTATTTATAGAGGTAAATTATGATTTATTTATTTAAATTACATCTCGCCATATTGCTATTATGATTTATGTTCTAGTTTGGTGCACGTTACTGAGCTAGATTAATTCAAGCTTCGGTTGTAATGAAATTTATAGTAACGAGCAGAAACAATATGTAAAGACAATTATTAAGTAAGAAACAGTTTTGTTTTACCAATGTTTTATTTGATTTATTATAACCTAAGGGTATACTTTCCCTTGGATCACAATTGTTATACTTTTGGAGTTCTTTTATTGATGTTCTACGGAATGGGAATGAAGTGCATGAGGTTGTAAGCATCTCCTTGAATCGAGTAGATGCATCACATGTATCCGGAAGATTTGGACAATAAAAATTGATGTTGCCGTGGTTTCTCAATACATACAAATGTGTGATTACGAAGATTAACCACAATATATCCGGGACTAAGCAATAATAAAGAACAAGTACATCGACTGTTTCTGCAACGCGACGATTTTTCGTATTCGGAGCAACGACAGGAGCTGGAGACAGATTTTATAATGGAGTAGAAATGGATTGAGAACGTCCAACAAAAGAGAAAATGTCCAAGTCTCGAGTGAAGGTAAAGCTGATCGTTCTTTTTTACATAGCATCGTTCATCGTGAATATATTCCTGTCGGCCAAATTAGTGCGGCTGATTGAACGCGTTTTCTGTGTGCGTTTCGAACTCGCTAATACAGGCTGAATCGCTGTGACAACGCGACAGAACATTTCTCGTTGATAGTGTAATAATTTTTGGAAAAAGACAGTACAATAGTAGTCGTAGGAGAATGTCGTGCGTCTACGTTTTGAGCGTTGTCTCTGTCTGTATTGAATGTTTGTTTTGTTTTGATTTAACTTATTTTTGATTTTTATTTCGATCCTACATTTTATGGACGTGCTTATTTTTGCCCAACACTCACAATTACACGCGCGTTTCGGTAACCAAATTATCGTCTTCAAAGACTGAAGGTAAATTTAAACCTAATGGTATCTTCAGTCTCTGAAGACGATAATTTGGTTATCGAAACGCGCTTCAGACAGTGTAATTGTGACTGTTGATATATTGGTAGTGTTAACTAGTTAGTATAAATATCACCAACGGTTCCAGAAATTCCAACTTGATTCTAGCGATGTCACACCCACCACACCCAATATTGCCACTTGATATTTTCAGTTCAAAAGATGAAGTTACACCTCACAAGGAATTGTCATGGGAGCGTAGACGAGAAAAAAAACTATAACTATGATTACCAAAAATACTTTAAATCGTGACAAACATTGTTTGGATTGGTGCATAGAGTTGCTTGGAGAGTAGTGTGAAAGCCGCTAATAAAATTTTTAGTGAGAGCTTCTTTACATTTATGAATTTCCACACATAGTATACTAAATTTTTGTATAGAATCACTATAAAAATAAGGCGTTAATGTGTACCTTCACAAAAATATTTAAACTGTAACTTCGTATAACATATTTTGCAAAAAAATGGTAATGGAAACCTGTCTATTTGTATGGAGAATAATATTTCTAGAATTATTTCGATTTTTCACTTTTATTCATATCAATGTTAAATTTATGGTTTTCCTAATTAAATACTTTCTCCTCTAAAATACTTTTTGATATTTTAGAATTAAAGAAACCTAACCTTAAATCATGAATTTTTAAAATCAGAAAAAGATGTTATTTTGTTTCATTACGGCTATAAAATTAAGTTTGTTTAGGGTGAAGGAAACGGTAAAATCAATAACACTAAAAAACATTATTGCTGTCTATCACGAACACAACCTTTTTTTGATTCCACCGACTGATGATATTTTCGATATTATTAATTGCTTTGCAATATAAAACATGCCGTTAATATAGACCACTGCGAGATTAATACAGTTATAGCAATCTGTGAAAAAAAAACCGTGACTAAGCAAAATATGGATCGATGATAGCAATAGTGAGGAAATTATAATAGAAAGCATTTTAGAATGTTTGCACAGTTTTTTGAAAATGCGTGTTTCCAACGCTTTTATTGAAGAAACCGTTTTGGAAAAAGAGGTAGTTAGAAAAAATAAAAGTAATCATTACATCATTTTTAGTTAGTTACTGCATATACAAAGTATGATTTGTTAATGATTTTTCACAAAAACCGTTATTTATTCTGCAAATAATTCAACTAGAAGAAAAATGTTTTATATATATAATATAGTAACTTTGAAGACTAATAATAACTGGTGTGAGTGATTCAAAAGTGAAGATTAGAGTTGAGGAATCATTAGACCTCACAAACATATAAAACTATACGGAAAATTGAATAATGAGCTTAGTGAAGAATTTTAATTCTTGTAGAGTATTTTTTATCGATTACTTCGAAATGAGATGACAGATGAACCAATTAATAATCTTTATTTTGCATGAAATTCGAGGAGCGGTTTATTATAAATTTGGATTTTATTAACAAAATAGACACTGCAATTTTATAGCTATGACTCTGATCCAATAACTCAATGGAAACTCACTTCGCCTTATAAAAACCTGGCAAAGTCGAATATCGAAATCATAAGATTATTGAGGTAATAGTGTGATGACATTCCATTTTAGAACCAACTTTAAGTTTTATAGGACCTTGTTTCTTCATTGTAGGAAGATGTCATGCCACATGACGCTTCTGAATCTCAAGCTTTGGGGTTCTGAAATGGTTTCTGTCTATATACATCTCTTTTACTCATCAGATTTAGCAACACGCGACTTCTGGCACTGACATTGAGAGGGTCACGAAAGAAATTGCTATAGAAATGCAGTACTTTTTATGAAATTAATTTCAATAAAATAATCCTTCCTATATATGGATTATACAGTGAATTTATGCATGATCTGTCCAGCTTAATTGGTGATGCGCATCCAGGAAGAATTAAAGCTACGACAACCAACGATGATGTTTAAAGAAATGGTACTGGTTTATCTTAAATTAAAGTTAGATAGGTAGCAGATACTATGATGTCATGGATATATGTTCACTATATAATTGAATATTCGTCCCATGGATAGCGCGATTGCACAAATGGGATCAAAATTGATCATCCGAGCTTTTTAAGATTAGTTTAAGAGAAATGAGTATATTATATATGCAATTTAGAGACGTCCTACATGTTAGGTGTTGAAGCTGAAGCAGAAGATTTGGAAAGAATAAACTTCGGAAAAAGCGAAGTTAGTTCAATTGGAAAGTGACTGCTTTTTGAAATAACTTAGCAACTTGGATGACCTTTTGAACAATAAAACAATAACAGACGACTATTGAGCATTTTATTGCAAAAAGTGGTTTTCAATGATTTCAATTTTAAATTGTTTAAATATGTCTCCAGATTTGGCCTCCCATTGATTATTTATTTTTTCTTAACTTGGGAATATACACCTATTTTGCCAAGAAATAGAAATAATCTAATTTGAAATGGTCAAAAACTTTCAGAACTTATTTGAAAACATGTATTAATTTAAAATATCTATTTTTCAATTTAGTTCTCTGAAAACTCGATATTCGTATCAACCTCTCATCTAAAATCATTTTGAAGATATGATTCCGATAAAACTTTTATATTATTTTCGCTGAAATGATTTAACGAGCCAAAATCTAGCAAATACTTCGTGTCTTTTCAGTTTTCATATTTTTTATTTACATTTAAAATTAATTAGCTCTGTATTTTTTACACGTCTTCGTACTTATAATCAATTAAAATAAACCTGCAAAATTTGTTTCCTATATCAATACTTTGCTCCTTTATTTTACAACGAAGTTTTATATCAAATTGTAAATAAATTATGAATATATAAAGTCAAAGAAAAGCATAAATTGTCGTGGTTAACCATCTTGTATGTTCTCATAATTATAATATTTTGAGAATAAGTTGAAATATATGTCTAAAATTGAAGACTCAATGATCAATTTGAAACCCGAAAAATCAACATGGTCAATTAGTATAGACAAATTAAGAACCCATTTCTTCCAGAGATGTTTAAACCCAGAATAACCATACAGTGAACACTTTTTAAGATGCCGTAAAGTGTTAATAACGCCATATTAAAAATCCAGTTTGACATCTTTATGGTTAAAAGACACTATTTCATTTCGTTCAAGATAATCACAGAAAACGAAGAAGAAAGAACACGTTCTAATTTATGATAATTACTTGCTAGACGCGGGTTTCGTCAGATGAGGGAAGGGTTTAAACTCATGGATGATAGTGTTTTATATACGGGGTTATACTTAGTAGACATTGCATATAATTGAAATCATCGGTAATTTTAAATTATAAACGAATAAAGTTAACAATAGAAGAAATATGAAGTGTATTCAAATAATTGAATTTATTTCCATACCTATGGTAGTTTTGCTTCTCTCATTCTGTGAATATGTCTGTACCATACCTTTATTCTTTGATCTTCTTTTAAGTCACTCTTTCCAATCTTAGTGTCCCCGTCTCATCCAGATTATCATTTGCCTTTGCTAACTTATTTCGGTATTCCATAGAATCCCTATCAGCGCTTTTATTATCTGTTTTGCCTTGTTTATTCTCGATTTTATTTTGCCTTAATATATTTATCACATGTTGTTATTGTTTTATCATTATCCATAACAAGATCCGCGGTCTCTCCCCAAATGAAGAGATATTATATTTTTGTAAAACTATATGAAGATCCCATTTTTCGTAATCGTTATGTATATTAATGATTTTCTTTCTCGTTTGTACATATCATATGATCATGGCCACATTTTAGAGTGTCAAAGATTTCATATCAGCGTATATATTCTGAAGGTATGTCAATGGTATGGAAGTCAATGATCAGTCTATGACTTGTTTAGGCAGATCACATGTGTTGAAGAACTTCCCGCAGAAAGCCTTCTCTTCTTGGTGTTTGTTTACAGTTTCTTTAAGATCTTTTATTATTTTCCATAGACTCTACTATGCCATTTTCTAGATGCTCAATTTTATTTTGTACTGCATTTTGATCTATACTCATTTCTTCACCGTCACAGTTTTGATAGAATACTAAAAATGGAAAAGATCCTGAAATAATGGGAGTGAATGGAATATTACAGTCTAGCTAAGAAAATTTATAAAAAGTAGTTTGAAAGGTAAATACAGGAACTTTAAATGGTTTTATTTGGTCACCATAAAAGTCATGTGTATTATATATTTTTCACATTACATACGAGTTGCCTCCCACGGTCAAATTTTAACCCGGGTTACTGTAATGGTCGTATATGAATTGCGTCCCGAAGAACTCCCAATAATTGTACTACTAAATACTTCTGTAAACCAATTATACTTCACAAGAATATCGAAATCTAAATATTGAATTCTGATTAACCATCTCCTTAACTGGAACGTAAAATACATATTGTGATAACTACCACGGATGGGGAAAAATTTGAAGAAATTGGTTGGAATTTTATGAGCAAAAACATAATCTAACCAGATTGAAATTGAAATTTAGATTTAGGTGTAATTTAGCCTGTAAATAAGAAAATGGTCAATCCGGGCGTAACTAGGCTAGTGTGCAGCGATTCTTCAGTTACTGGTTTGAATTTACTAATAAATATCAATAGAGAGTCAATGAAATGAACGAAAAGTCACAAGCAATTTTTTTCAAAAAAACAATCTAAAACTTTGAACAAGCATGTTAGCAAAAGAATAAAAGAAAAAGAGAAAATGTTTAAACTAATAATTTTTGTTTGTACAATACCGTCTATTTTACAATGGCTACAAATTAAATGTAAAATTTTTTTCTATATCCAAGAAAAATCAAATTTAGACAGAAAATCAAGATTCTTATTTATAAACTTTCTTCGTGTTATATACAAAACATCTTTGCCGAGAAAAGTTGATAAAAAGTGGATAGAAGTAAAAGAAAAAAGCATCGTGTGAGTTTACTACATGGAAAGCACTTATTTCTAGCAAAAGTGTTTTGATTTCCCTTAGGGTTTTTTTCGCTATAACTGATTTTGCTCTGTTGGGAGATGAATCATAAGAGGATTTGTCAATAATTCGTTAAACACCGTTCAAAACTAATCAAGAAACCGAGAAAAAATACACCATAACGAAGATTAAATTTAATAAATGTCCATTATAAGTCGACCACAACATCTAGACAAATGAAAATTAAATGCGCGCTAGTAAACATTCTGGAATTTATGAGGAACTCAATATGAATGTTCAAAACACTTATACAAAAAAGTTGCAATGGTTCATTTCTTTTTTTTACATTTTTAGTAGGTTTTGAAAAGTTTAGTAGTTTAGAAAAATGTTCAGTCAATTTTAACGTTTTAGTAGAACAGTATCTAGAAATAATTTTCGAAAGTAGAGGAAACAACAAAGTCAACAGTCGTGACCTACAATTTACGCAATTTGAAGCCGTAAAGGTAACACTAATTATAAATTTTTATAATGTAATTTCATGCTAACGGACATTCATAAAAATATAATATTTATTTTAAATATTTCTTATATATCAATACATATAGATAGGTTTACCAGATATGTGTACAATGGAGAATACATCTTTGAATTTTCAAAATTATGAAATGGTAATTATTCTTAACCGTTATGATTCTAAATACCAGTCTTTTTATGTGGGCACTGGGATTTTCTTTTGAAAAAACTGAAAATTATAATGTGTAAAGCATCATTCAATTTGGCCTTCGAGTCTAGAATTTTTTTCAAATAATTGATTGATGAAAATAATTTATTAGTAAAGCAAAAGTACTCAACAACACCTGATGATGTTTGATGTATTTGCATATAAACTAAATTTTTGGCGATCTGTATACTACAAATATTTTTTAAAATTGGTTCGGACGGAAATTTATTTTTGTTAAGCTGCTTATTTCTGGAAGCTATTCTATTGGATCAGCTATGGAATTATGGAAGGTATTTAATTTAGTAAAATTGTAAAATAGTGATATGTTTCTATATCATCCAATGTAAGGTTCTTTATCATTTCTTGCATTTTTGTTATACGGGCGCTAAGAGTTAATTGATTATTGGCAAGTGCTTGGGTATTTCACATCGTCATATCTTTCCGCATCATTTTGATCGAGGTTTCCAATTATAAATCTAATAGCAGACCCAATACCGTCAAGAAGAGATCTTTTACGTTTGGGTTTTATTAAATGGTTGTATTAATTGTGTATTTATTTTATTTCCAGTCATTTGAGAAAATTCTTTCTGTGCATTTTGCAGATAAAGCATAAATTATTTGGAATATAGATTCATCACTTATGGACCCAATGGGAGATTGTCAAAGAACCAATTAGAAGGCAAGAATCGTGTATAAGCTGATGGAGCCATATTTATCAGATGAGTACACCATGGAATTTATTTCCAAACAAATACGTAACCAACGTACAAAATTAACGCACAAAAAACAAGAACTAGGAACATGAAAAGTGAAATTCTATCTTAAGGACAGTCAACGATTATAATCAGAAGAAATATGGAGTCGAGAGAAATTACTAGTGCTTGGCTTCCTCTCTTGGATACAAATAAATATTTTTTTGTTTCCCTGACTGGGCCTTGTATAATAGCTACGTAAATATGTCTTGTATGTAATGGTTGTCGTATAGCAATTATAGGATATAGGAAAATTACAAAATGACCTTACAATGGAGAAAAGTCATATCCTATAATATTCCAGCCTGTACAATGGGCACTTTATCCTATTTGGATTCCTCTATATCCTGCTCGTTCAGGCTTAAAAGTTTAATAAGGTATATATTTTTCAAGATAATTTACCCTTCCCAGCGCACACCCAATTCACAGGCTGTTTTGGTCAACTCATGCAATTACACATATTTTTGTAAACAACTTTCACGAAAAGATAGATATTTACTATGGAAATTCTGCATTAATATTTGTTTGAAACATCAGTACTAATAGCCTAGGAAAAATTACATGCCCCACAAACATAATGCCCTTATGTTATTAAATCATAATGAATTGTAGTTTTAATATAACACGAGGAATACAAAAGTGGTAGAGGACATCGAAAAAAAGAATAAACTGTTTTCATATCTTTTTAAACATCTTTACAGCTATAAATATGATCATAATAGTCAGAATCGGTGTTAATGTTACCAAACTGTGCCATTCCAAGACAAAGTATCAAAAATAACAGTTATATAAACACCAAAAAAGAATTTATTCAGGCCGTCTACATTTTTATGTAAATTTCTGTAGACTCTCGTATTTTCATCAAGTTAATTCTACTTCTTTGGTTCTAGTCTGCTATTACCAACAGACGTGCTGATATTATTTCAATAGGGTTATGATAATTTGAAAAAAAATATATTTTAGTGTGATTTGGAGGTTTAAATAAATTCTAGCAGAAAACAACTAAATTTTACAGCAATATTTTGATCTAGGTCGGAACATATACCGATAAAGGCTTCACAAAGGAGCTCATGAAACCTTGTTTGATGCAGATGTATTCTGAAGTGTTAGGAAAATCAAAAAAGCTGCAGATAAAATGAAATCTCTGGTCATAGATACTATAGTACGAAATATATGTAAGTCTGCATCTAACGCAGAAAATCAACTGCTATAAGTGGTTCGTAAATCATAAGTATTCGTTATACCAATAGATGAATCAGCTGAAGTAAATGCCTCATTGAATTATTTTTTTCTATATTTTTATTGCTATTGTGAGTAAATACAATTGTGATTTGCATATTGGCTCACAGACTTGTCAAACTTAGAAGTTATCTATTAATTTTTTATCATTTTTTTAAGAAAAAAAAGGTTATCACGATTAACGAACAATTTTGTTTTATCGTAAGTTACCATGAATGTGTACGACTTTTTCTTAGTAGAAGCTCCTTCAATTATTATAACTACAATTATCATTTACATTAACACTAATATGTAAAATTCAAATAAAACTCAAAAGACTTCGTTCTTTTCGGTCTGCATTTGGTGTTGTCGAAGAGCTGGATGTTTATTAGCATGATTACTATTAAGAAAAAACATTAAAATCATCTTACGCGTGCTGAACGTGTTATCGTAACTGGACTTGATACTTTAGTCAGCAATTTTTAGTTATTTTCAGTCATGTTGAAGCTTTAATGTGGTAAATCAAACACCAAAAGTTTATTATCCCATTACTGTTAATAATAGTTTTTACTTTTTTTTCTCAAAATTTTATTTCGTCATCTAAATGAACTGCCTCTATACTTTGAAAAGTGCAATGACGTGCGTTGTATGTTACTGCGGTTTGTAGTACAGTAGAGTGTCGATTATCTGAACTAATATTGTCATATTTGGTTCGGATAATCAAAAGTTCTGATGATCAAAATTTTTATTTATTTTTTTATATATAATAAGGAAGAGGAAGAACTAAAACAACAACTTTGTAAAAAAATTTGTTTATTTCTTCTAATGTAGTATAAAAATAACAAAAATATGTATTTACGTGTCAAAAAATAACCAAGTGTACCTAATCAAAGTTTTTACAAAATTAATCATGTGGCTTAAAGAATGTCTTAATACTGCTTCAATCTCGACTTTCTCTTCATAGCAGTTCGATCTCTAATTCTCTTCAGTTGTAATAACTGCGTAGCCCTTCTTGAGGTCCTAGCCACCGAAACGTGCTTGGAATGCCTCACCATGAGATGGCTCCTAGTCATCTTCTTCTGGTTCCTCATGTGCATCATCGTCCTTTGTGAGGTTTTCACTACTGAAAGCCTGGATCATCACTATCTACACGTGCCACTCATTTACGTTATTTTTATCACAATTCGCGAAAGTACTAACCTCACAAAGGCCGGTTTGAAACTGGAACTAAGCTATTCACAAACAGTCAACTGAACGGAAAGGGTTTCATAGAATCAAGAGCAATGAACAAATTAGGTTGAGAATTCTAGGTAAACCAATACGTGTTCAACGTCTAATTTAATTGAACAGACACATATTTATGAATCAGATACAAATATGTAAAGAAGCAGCTTCTGAGAAATGGCTTTCGTTATAGACTTTCTGAGAAAAATAATGTTATTTTTTATTTACGTAAACATATATAAAATGACTCAGAATTCATTTCAGAAGATTTCTGTTATCAAAAAATGAGTTCTCTAAAATCTTGGGTCTTGAAAACTCTTTATTGTTTGTGTAAATAGTAAGCTTGTGCTTCAGTCGTTAGAGCTGGTAGTAAAATGTAATTTGTTTTCAACTTTTTACAATTCGATTTGTTTCTGTCTCCGAATTCATATTCGAAAAACAAAATGTCAATTTTTAGATAACCTTTGAGAAAATCTTGTTTACTCGGATTTCTTGCTGTTAAAAGTATTTGCAATGTAATCGTTCTCTTGAAACCTTAAACTCAACCCGATTCCACGTCCTGAAATAACAAGTTTTATAACAGCTGCAAAGCTTTAAATTTTTCTACCTGAATTGTCGGCGTCGCCGGCCGAAAACCGGCCATAACATCTTGGAGAAGAAAGAAAAGGGAAATAAAAAGTTTCAAGTTAATTTATTAAAAGATTTAATCTTGTATTGAGGAAATACTAAAACACAAGATGGGCTTCTACTGCTGAATGCTAAATTGTGTTTCGAGAAATTATAGACTGATATAGATCTTTGGCAATTTTCACTAAACAGAAGTTTTTTCTATGAGATAAACCATTCGTCTGCTTTGTAGCTTGAAAATATAAAACATTAAAATTTTTTTGGATAAATATCAAATTTCAAAATTTTTAATCATACACGTGGATTTAAATACTCATTATAAGAAGCACGTGTATTTAAGTATGTATCACATTTTTAAACATTAGTCCCTGATCTCTTTTCCTTTCGTAGTTGTGCTACAAGGCTGATATAATTCCAAACAAAACATTTGAATTAATTACATAAAATTAAATATATTTTGAATCATCAAACCGACTCAGAACTTTCATAACTCGTCGCGGTATCCGTAAAAATCAATTTATAAATTATCTCAACAAGTACCACAGACAGTAATAAATTAATTATCACGACGATTATCCCAAAAACTGATGAATTGCTATTTCCATGGAGTTAAACTATAAAAGCTCCTCTATGACCATAAAAATCATCAGAGAATTAAACACGACACTGACCAGAGGCTAGATCGGCTGGATTTTTTGTAGTATATAACTTTCCCTTTTTCACACACACACACACACACACACACACACACACACATATATATATATATATATATATATATATATATATATATATATATATATTATTAACTTACTACATCCAATCGAAGACAAGCGTATGAGAAAAAGGATATAAAATCTGTTTTTGAATATAGTTGAAGTTGAAATTTGAAAAGACAATAGAAAAGTGTTAAGAAAGGGAGCTCTGATACCGATAAAATTGACGAGAAGGGTCCATTACATATGTAATACTATATGACTATATTGAAACATTTCTCGGGAAAAGTATCCAAGATAAAATATATCACAACTAAAACTTAATTATACCACATACTACACTGATTACAATACACTGCAATAACTAACATTGCACTCTTGCTTTATACAGGCTTTCGTATTAATTCTAGAGCTTTGCAATATGTCAACTTCTGTCCAGCTGCAGTTACCCCTTTTTCGGAAATATCTCTTCATGGCTAAATTATGACCGACGTGCAAGCGTCTGTAGATGGCGTGCGCCTCACTATCCGTTACAATATTCATTATTCGTCTTTTTTGACCCTATATTGTTGTAGATGGTCAGCCCAGTCCACATTTTATCCCTAGTTAGTTACATCTTATCATATATTTTTGAAGCATCGACTATTGTTTTCCATTTCTTTCTGTCCTGGATCTGTTTATTTCAGTCACGTCCTTCCAGACTTGAGTTTAAAGCTGGTGCTACTAAGATACATGTTAAATACTAGAGTACATATTCGCCCTCTATTATCGATTCGTGTAAGGTATGTTTCCTTGCCACACTTCTTTTCTTATTTTTGTAATCATATCTCCAATAATTATCAAGTCTTGTGACGTCCTCGCATACATTAACCAGTTTTACATAGAATTTATTTTTGTCTTCATCTTTTGCTTCTTCTGTTGGTGCGTAAATATTAATCATTGTTATATTTGCTATACTATTCGTTATTCTTAGCTTTGATATTCGGCCACTCATAATTTCATATTCTAACACATATTTTTTCATATCTGATAAAACTTGTATTCGGCTAAATAATACGGTCCACTAATTCACAAAACAGCAGCCGAACACCTGAGAAGTATATAACAAAATCCATCTTAATTTGAAGCTTTCACAAATTGCGTCAAAAACAGTTTTTCCCACAACTAGTGCACTTGCTTCATTTGTCTCATTTATGGTGATAGAATAACAAGTTTTGATCTATTAAACAAATTTTAGCTTAGAGTCTTTTTCATTATCACACAAATAATGTTCTTTGACAAGACGGCAGCAGATTTTTTCATTGAGATTATAATGTAATACCAGTACCTGGACAAAGCAGCTTCTTTTGTTTCTATTTAGACTACATGAGAAGACTCTTCTAAGAGGTTCAGGTCTCTTAGTCTGATTTAAACTCGCTGCTGCACCAAATTCAATTCTTTGAATGGGTATTACCTGAATAAGGTACGTTTATTTGTGAATATTGTTCTTATTTATAATATAATTGGAACAAATCATGATTTTGTAGTTTTCATCAAATATTTGGCACACTAAACCATTAAATGGGACACAACCAAGTAACCATAATCCTAATTTTCAGATTTGTATGGATGAAGTTATCGAAGATATCGAAAAGAAAAATAACTGACAGTTCCAAGGAAATAATAAGTGGAGAATAGTAACATAGTATAAAAAGCTGTTGCATATATTTAATCTTTAATTTTCATCTATCATCAAAATTATCTATCATAAATCAAAATCTAAAAATATAGAGGAAAAATTTGATGGAATTGCTGTTTACGAAGGACAGTTCTGTTAGACATAATTAAATTTACCACTGATATTACTTTGAATTGATTATTGATTATAAATTCATTTGATCTATTTAGAACGTTCTTTTTTAAATTTTTCCAATTGGAATTAATCAAATAAATAGATAGGTTTCTCCCTGATAGGCCCCTATGAAATTCTACCACGAACGAACAATCTAATTTAATCATTTCAAAACTAAAACGGGTTATCGTTATGATGAGGCTTATTTTAGATTTTCATTAACGATGTATTGAATTGACCTAATAAAATATTTGTTATTGTGGTCCGGAACATAATTTTATAAGCATTTTTTATATCCTTGATACTAATAATAACGTCATAATAAACAATTAAACAAGAACCTTGGATTTAATTACCTAGAACAGGGTATAAGGATATATGTGGAAAATTTTATAGAAAAATTAGATTACATAATATGATATTCGTTTTTTATATTTTACATGACAATTCTTATTTTTGGAGCAAATATGAAATGTGAATCGTCCATTTGGCATTAAAGCATTGAAGTAAAAATTGAAAATCACATTTCCGTCTTTATTCCGGCTTTTCCAGGTTGGATTTTACATTTTCCCGGTTGAAATCTCGTGAATTTACTACACTTTTATGATGGTGAATATTTATTATATATGACAAGTATAATAAAACAAATTGTTTTTTTATTTACCTAGCTAATTCTTACTCCACTACTGCAAGCTGTTTTTCTTCAAGGATTTTTTCCTTTATATTTCCAGTTTCTCTGGCTGTTTATCTAGTTTTCTTCTTCAGTTTCTAGTATATCCTGTGAATTTCTATCTTTTTGTTCTTGAGTGGAAAGTATCAAGCATGCATTTTCAAATATCTATTTTTTTTCAGTCCACTATTTTTTTTCGTAGAGAATCGTAAACTAATATTTTTGTGTTTTTCTTTTATATTCAATCAAAATATCCTTTTTGACAAAAAATCGCTTTTCTGCTATCGCATTGCCGTGCTTCTTCCAATGTAGTGACGTTGTATCTGTGTGCACTCAACAAAATATCAAATGCTTCAGACATCAGTTGCACGGATTGTTCTGGATCGTTGCCAGTCTTATTGGGATTAATAAATCTTATTGCTTCAGTTAAATTGAACTCTAAAGGCACAAAGATGGGAACCGTATAACTCAAAGAGTTTTTACAACTTTTGCCAAAGATCAACATGTCCTTATCTTTGACCCCCAATGCATTTTTCCAAAGCCGCTCTTGTGACATACCCTAAATTGATATCTTACACTTTTTTGAGATTGCAGACTAAAGCATTGGCGTCTTTTTTGAAAATGTCTACTATAAAATTAACAGTGCTTTCACCTACAACGTACCGCCTCATTAAGTTATTCAGAACCGAAATCAAGTCTTTATAAAGAAATCGAGTTAGGGGCCAATCACTTTAGTTCTTCGGACTGAAATAATCCTAGTTCAGTCAAAAGTAGTTTATTATCCAGTTTATTTCACAGTATTAAAACTTTCACATGATAGCTTTTCCAACCATTATATTGAACAGAATTGAGAATGGAACTCAGAGCAACAAGTTATGGATAAGAACATTCCTCGTCTTGAAGGACTGAATTTGAACAAATTGTAATATGTTCTCGTGACTGCATTACGAGGGAGGTTCAGTATGTTGTTTCGATTGGAGAATGTGATTTACGAGATCAGTCGAAATGTTTTTGAGCTGTACAAATACCAACTTACTACTTAAAACTACTGAAAATTCCCGATGTATCCGAAAACTCCCGTCAAAACTAAGGTTTTTTTCTGCAAAATTCCCGTCCTTCCCCGGTTTTCAAGGCTCCTAGACATTATACATTATGTGAAAGAAACTAGAAGCCAAGCCAGGATCATATCTCTTTAACGAAAACCCTCAGAATTAACGTGAATTATACAGTTGACTTCATTTTCGGTGGAAGTTGAATTGCAAGTTGTTGAGATTACTATTTTTCGAAATTAAAAGTTATTATTTATGAATATATATATATATATATCGATTTCATTGATTAATTTGAGGAAACATATTAAAATAGAAAATGTAGCATCGTTGAATTGTTTTACAATCTGACGAAATGGTACGAGGTGAGGGTGAAAGAACTTTGAGATTACTATCATGTTATTTCTAGTCTATATATTTTCATAACAATGAGTTTTTGTATTTTGAATAAATAGAGAAAAGAAATAAGGAGATATCATGTTATGTTTAGTTTTACGATAAAATCCGATCCATTCTTGGAGGCGCCCACTGATTAAAAAGTAATTTCACGCGTCCCCTGTATATTCAATTAAACTGAAATTCATTTCATGAAGTATTATTATAATCTCTATTTGTGAAATCTCTTTCCAAAAATGGCTTATAATAGTACCAACTGAAAACAATTGAACCAAACTAGATGAAATTAAATTTTACCGACTTTAAATTTAAGCACCAACACTAATCGTGTGAAAAACAAAAAAAATAAAAGATGAAGGAACCACACGAACTTATAAACATTATTATCTAATTAGAGATTCAGAAAAAAGACAATAATTAATTAATGTCAACAATAAGCTCATTTGTCTTTTTAAACTACGCAATTGGAAATGATTTACTAGCAGCTGCTTCTTGTAGTAAATTGCTGCCTCGGACAATTTCAGATTCCACGGATTTTTTTAAAAGAGAAAATTGTGATTACTGTTAAGCGGCTTTGTTAATATTCCTATCCATAATTGTCAATAGAAGTTAATTTTTTAGCGATATGATGATAAAAAAACACGAAAAAATTATTTTCTCAAATCAAACCAATATACTATTTATGTCAAAAAACTTTCAATCATAAAATAAGTAAATATTAAACATTAGCAGCGCAGCAACGTTAGACGAGTATATTTTTGTTTTTTCGTTAGCAGCTAACATAAAATTTTCTAGGGCTGCTCTAAAACTGGGGACGAACTTCTTGGTGCGACTTTTGAACTAACCAATGACAAATAACACTGTGCCAGAACGAAAAACGAAAGTCTACAACTAAACAGACAAAAAGCTTAATCAATGTGTACGATGGTTCAACTTAAACTTGATCCACCGAAAAACTCAGATTCCATAACATTTTGATGTGTAAAAAATGAGCCAAATTTTAACACAAAAACAAATATCAACCAATTATATTGCTAATTTTTTTATTATAGTATACTCTTAGCTTAAGAGATTTGTTATAAGCAATAATGTTTGGTTTTGGTGCCAACGTCAGTTATTTTATTCCAAAAATAAACATTGAGTGACAAAAAAAATTTTACATCAACAATTACTTACGCCACATCTATTTTATCTACTATGTCTTTGTACTTGTTGTCGTCTATGTTTAAAAACGCCTAGTATGTCTTATATATTGGACAAGTTTTGAAGTTGAATTAGAATTTTTGGAACCGTTGGTGATATTCACACCGAATACACTGTTTACACTACCTCTACACCAACACTCACAATTACATTGTCTGATGCACGTTTTCTAAACTGTTTACCTTCACTCTCTGAAGCCTATAACTTTGTTATCGAAACGCGCGTCATACAGTGTAGTTGTGTGTTGTTGTAGTTGTAGTGTAAACAGTGTATTCAGTGAGTTTGAAAGTATTTCGGTTTGTTGATACTCTACTCTATTTCCTAAAGGTTGTAATTCTTTAATCTTACTTTCAATTGCACGGCCCCAAAGTTTCATACCCTATAAGTGACAGGGTTTCAGCATCGGTTTGTAAAGGAGCAGTTTGTTGTATATGAACAATTTGGAACTTCTTCCCAGTAGCCGTTTCATAGTTTATACCTATAACTTTTCTTTATAACGTGGATCCTTCAGAAGTCTAGCATCAGGTGTCAATCGCAAAAAGATGTGGTTGATCTGTACTCCCAAATAAGTACTTTGCATTGTTAGTATAAGAAAGTTGAGCTTTTTTTATTGTTACTTGGATATTTTGGTTTAAATAGTTCGTAAAGTTAACATAAACAATTTTTTCAATTTAATATGCCCTTTTTTAGTGTAATCCATAGATTCTTTTAATTTTATATAAGCTTGTTCGTGTTGATTCCCAACGACCATTTAATAATGTGAATTACTTTTCATAGAATAGGTTAATCAATAGACAAAATTTTATGACTTAATAAAATTAAATAATGAAATTCTTCATAAAAATTTTGGATTTAATTAATAGATTAATTTTTCTTATGAATCTATCGAGTTTTATGTTGTTGTTCTACGAAAATGTTTTCCATTCTTCAGCTTTAGGTGGATCTACATGCTTCTTCCAAGGTAAGTTTGCACAACTTTGACGTTCTATAACAAAATTGGTCTACAGAAAATTTATAATTGTTAGGTGTTGTGTACTGTTCAATATAACGTCCTTAGGTCCGAAATAAATTTTGGAGAATTATTTTACTGTTTAACAGAAAAATTTGCTCGAGTTAGAATATAAAACATATGGTTCTAAAACCAAAGTTCATTTTATAATAATATAGAAAGAAAGCTTTAATCAAGTAAATCTTGGATAAGCAATTTATAAATTAATTAAAAAGGGCACTTTCAATATAAACTAATTAAATACCCACATAGCTAAATCAACACGCCCTATAATTACGTGTCATAAATATTGATGAACATCAAAAAAGTTTTTTAATTATGTTCCGCGGTGCTGTTTCGTCAGAGTCGGTGCGAGACTAATTAAGTCGCTTGAATAAGAAATAGGATAGGGTTAAGTTGGCAATTAAATTTCACACCGAAATGGCACGTATCTTTTTCAATGGGCATGTCATAAAAGAAAAATATCTTTCGGAAATTGGACCTACACTATTTCATTATTAAAAAAACTGACCTGGACAATAAAAAATTTAATAAAAAAATAGTTTAATCTCATATTGGGACGAAACTACTATCGCTCAATGACGGCATTTTTACAAGAGGACCCTTCTCGACCTCCGAACTGCAATTGAAGAAGAAATTGGAGCTCCTCGCTTCGCCGGACCTGCCTCTCCGTTGAGAAACGTTGCCGCAAATGCATTGATCAAAATGGACATTAATTTGAACACTCACAGTGACCTTTTTCGAATCCCGTTTGTGATTTCTTTCAATAAATTCATTTTGACGCCGCATTTTTTCCTCTTAATGCAAACTTTGCATGAATTAACACATCACCTACCAATAACAAAATTTAATATGTTACAGTTTTGATAAGTGTTTTGGTGTTTCGCCTCCTGTCAAAATTTGAATATTTCAATAGTGATATTTCTTTGACGTAATCTTAAAAGAACAGTAAAGCTTGATGTTAAATTTTTCATTATACTTTTTTTCATTATAACTTTTTTCGTATTTATTTACACTCTTTCTATTCGAGGGCTGAATTAATAAACACTGTCTCTTACGTTCTTAATTTATTTACACACTTTACAATACACTTAACTTATAATAATTTACTTTCTGTGATTACTTTAATTAATTCGTTATTTTCACTTTTATTTATTTAAAATTAACTAACTATGTTTACACAAATCATTTATATACCTAAATAAAATTCTAAGAAGTTCTACAACAAAAAGAAACAAAAGAAATTAATCAATTTCTTTAATTTATTATTTCTTAGACCTGTTTATACATTAATGCTTCTAAATATTTTGATAAAGACTGAAGTTAAGTCGAAACGTCAATTTTTTATCAATCTTTCAAAAATTATAAAAAAAACTAATTTTAAAACAGAAGAGACCTAAAATCAAAAACATTTAGAAACATTGAAATAAATGAATAAACTATTTAGAAGAAATACTGTAGATAAATCGCCTGCTATTAAAAAATTATATACAAATAAACATCAAACGAGTTCTGCCATTTATAAAAAATGTGAAAGACGCTGCCAGAATTGGCCGAAATTTTAAAATTTCATAGTAGCTGGACTGGGCCGATTAGAGAACCATTTTGCGAACTTGTTCGTAACAATACAAAGTTTTGGTTGTAATTCTTATGGTGAAATAAATTAAGAAGTTGAAAATAATACACCTACACATATCACAAAAATATTTGACTATTTGCAAGACCTACTCGACTGAGAGACGTGACTCATTAACATCGACTTCGCTCCTTTCTTTGAAGAATGCAGGTGTGTGGATTCAGTTCCCCAGGCACGTCTTTTCCGAACACTACAACCTAAAGTTCAAGATCAATATCCATAGACATCTCCACACAGCACAACACGAACTATTTGAGTATAATAGGGTTTATTCTCTTGTGGTTGCTTTTTACATAAAAAAAACATGATAATTATTTCCGCTTGATGTAGTTCCTACTTGTTCATTAGTTTGTCATGTACAATCTAGATCTAATAATTGGATAGTTCTGTGAGCAAGTGATTGCAGTTTAAATTTTGTTTTGAAGAAATTTGGGTTCATCTAACGTGATTAATATAAAATTTTTACTGAAAACACTTTTTACGATTTCTATATAAATAATCGCACAAACTGACGCACGTTTTGATAATAAAGTTATCGTTTTCAGTGTCAACGGTGCGAAAAGTCCAAACTATTTTTTCAAATCATGGCTGTAAATGTTATTTTGTGGTGATAATGATTAGTTTTTGTGTCCAATTTATATTTTTCCACAGCAATAATGCAATTATCTATTCTAAGAACAAATAATAAAATATTAGCGTTGGGTTTACTATTGATAATTATTCAAGGTATGATAGTGCAATTATCAATTTTCTCACATATTTTCTTTTCGAATTGATACATCTACAGTTTGTTTCCAAATTTTACAAAATCATTACTGATATGAACAATCTAAAATTCCGATTATTTCCAGGCGCTGTATAAATTGTGTATTCTGTAGTGACTAAAATTTAGAAATGATACAAACGTCCTACTTTAAATTTGCGAAGATAACATTGAATTGCGAATTGCTAATATTTGGGTCAACATCTAATCTTTGACCTGCCTGAATGAATGATAGTGAATTCACTCAAAAATTGGGACACAATCTACTTATCTTAAGTAGGAACTATTTAGATTATCATTTATCAATAATTAGCGTATAAACAAAAATTATTATTAGAATTTATAAAAACATATAATATAATTAATAATTTACTAACTGTTCCATAATAGTCGGACCTCCGGGTAAAAATTGTAGGTCCTATAATTTTTTACTACACATTATCATGAGAAACATTTGAAATTTGGATTGATTATGGTGTACCTATTCCATGGTCATTAATAGTTCAGATTTTGTACCGTTGGTGGTGATACAGTACCAAAACTTTATTTAAATGGGCACCATTCACTCGGTTTATAACGTGCAGGTGACCTCGTCGAGAGGAACTGTAATTTTTTTTCAAACACAGTTCAGTGGTCAACATGCGTTGGAAAGGCAAGGAACGTGCATTTGCGCTTGAAGGCGGATATTATGTCATAGAAACTCATAATATATCGAAAGAGCCTCAATACAGCCTGTAATCTAAAAACTTAAACTAAGAACTGGAATGGTTGGCCCATTAAATTGTCTGAGAACATTGAGACAATGTTGCGATCACGATTGGGTAGAATCTGTTAAAAAGCAAACACAAGTCTCGAAGGAACGTGAGTGAAGTTCTTCTAGATGTCGTTGTTGAGGACACTATTCATTTGTGTGGATCTATGATTGAGCAAAAATTTTTCAGCTGACTCGAGTATTCGAAAATTGCATAAAAGGCATTTGCCTTCATCCAAAATCACAGCGTGAAATTTCCTCAGCTGCAATTATTCGTCCCTGGTCATGTGAAGTAAATGAAGTAACATTATTAGCAAACAGGAATTTTTTCTCGATCGCCAGCTAAGTTATAGTTGAGTAACATTTGGTTCTAACAGGATGGTACAAAGGCCTACAATGTTTGAAGAAACATATCTCAGAACACATCATTTGAATCAGGATCGTTTTACAGCCTCTCTTGATTTGTCCTTTTGTAATTTTTTTACAGGGTTTTCTTGATATCCCCTGGTTATATGAACCATCCGGAGATTCAAAGAACTTCTAACACAACTAACACAACGCTTGAAAATGCTTTAAAAAGTCATGACAAACGCCAGAAATGGGTACGAGGATGGCCAGAGATGTTGGTAGGTATTTGAAAAATACCATCGTATTAGAAAGTACACAATCTATACATCATATAGTTCAAGTTTAAAGACACCACGTTGTTTAGTATTCGTTTGGCATCCATCAGTGAATTTATAAACATGGAAAAAATTGTTCATCGTTTTGTAATACAATACTTTTATTTGAAAGGCCTTAACCCAACCAATGTAAAAGCTGAATTAGATTCTACTCTTGGTTCATAGTAGGCACGTCAAAAAGTGCGGTACATAGTATATTAAGTCAATATTTGGACATGAGAAAGTTGTGTACAAGAAGGGTGCTGTATTCATAATGGAACAAAAACAGGGTCGTGAATATGTTTCCATCAAGATTTGGCAATGTTTCAAAAAAATAAAGAAAGCCAATTCATAACCATGGATGAAACGTGGGTCCATCAGTACACGCCCGAAACAAAAAAAAACAATCAAAATGGAGAATCGGCTTCATAGAAGGCAAATATCTATCTGCAGACAAGGTCAGTTCCTTGGGATGCGCGTGAGATAATATTCATTGACTATCTAGGAAAAGGAATACTATCAACGGCCAGTATTATTTCAACATTTGAGCGAAAAAACAAAACAAAAACGGCTGCATTTTGCTAAGAAAAAAGTGTTGTTTCATCAAGACAATGCACCTGCTCACAAATCTGTTATTGCAATGGCCAAAACTAAAGAATTAAAGTTTAAATTGCTACCTCATGCACTCTTTTTGGCCCCTTCGGATCATTTTCTGATCCCAGACGTAAAAAAATAGCTCGGTGGTCAAAGATTTTCCAACAATGAAGAGGTAATGTCGGAAGGTAATAGCTATTTTGAGGAACTTGACGATTCTTATTATAAAAAGGATATCGAATTTATTGAACAGCGCTGGCAAAAGTATATGGAGCTAAAAGGAGATTACGTTGAAAAATGAATATATTTTCTCCCAAAATTTTCGTGTTTTCTTTGTTGGGCCAGATACTTTTGGGACCATCCTCGTATACTCAATGTATAGAAAAAGGAAACGTAACCCACACGACTTGCTCTTTAAAAGCATGTGAAACAAAACTTGGACATGTATCTACATTCTGAAAACCAAATTAAAACTTTCAGATTCATACAATGAGTTTTATTAAGTTTTGAAATAAGTTATCGAACCGTACCCTGTATATACCAGTTCAGAACCAAAAAATAGGAAAATATACAGAAATACTTGGAAAAATCGAAGGTGCAGCAAATTTGTTCACATTGTATATGTTTGATTGTGTGAACTGAAATATATTCTGTATAAAACATTATCAATTAACAAATCTATGTGTAAAAACCCTCGCCAATAAATAAAAAGAATACTGAACACCAATTAAATTTTACTTGTATAAATCTTGTGAGACTGTGTGAATTGACAATAAAAAAAATGTTAAGCAGTTTCCGACTTGTAAATTTATAATAAATCATAATTTTTATTCTATGAAATTAATACAGTGCACATATAACAAATGTTTGACTTTCATTAGTGTGCGAACTACACAATATTCTCTACAGTTTCAGACAGCTCTCTTTGGGTCCGTTATTAAAAAATCAATACGTGACATTTTCGGAACAGAAAGAATGAGAAAGAAAACACAAGAACGTGCCGTAAGGCGGGAAAGATCAATTTTACTATTCAAATACCCCCATAAGGATCAGTGTGATGATTCATTAGATCAAAATCAATGTATGATCAAATTATAAATCAAACATTTTTCTTTAATTATATTCGCTATATGGGAATCTATTATTTTCCAAACTTCATCATTGTCCCTCCCAATAAAATAAACTCTATATTTCTCATAGTTTATCGTGGTAAATGAAAATAGTCCAAATTGCATGTTTTTCTTTTTTCCAAATATTCTGATTTTGTAGGAACTTTTCTATTTTATGTTAGGCGTTCAGCCCAATTCTACATGTTCTGTTTACTTCGACTGTACGCTTAGTGAAATCTTAATATTTTATCTTTTCAGTATCTCATCTTTGTCCTGGTCTTATTTCATCCTTTTGTTCTCTATTGGAATCCATTTTTCTAATTCGTCTTTCAAAAACTCAGTAGATTAGTATAGAGTTAAAAAACTGGAGATTCAAATATTTTAGCCTCAAACGTCTTTGATTACTTCTAGTACCCAAGGGTGTAAGTTCATGTCATAAAATAGCCACTAGTTTGAAATCTATTGACACTATTGAGATTGGAAATTTGGAGAGTTTTGAAAGGAATAACTTTGAAGCATATTAATTCAAGGTTATATAATAAATTTTAACTGTATGAAATTAAAACAACTCGTATAACGTGGATTCCTAGATTACCATATATGATCCCTTATTTCTGAAGACTCTGAACGATCAGATTTACTTCAGCCTCCCTATCCAAAGGGATCATTTGGAAAAACCTATGTCAAAAACTTCTCAAATAAGTTAGTAGTGGAATGTTCGTAATTTGTTGAACCCTTTTGGAAAAGTTAGTTGTTACGGTTGCGGAGAAAAACGGGAAGAGATTTTGAGAGAGAGCGAGATGGATAGAGAGGAACGGGAGAGTGTGATGTGGGGAAACATTTTCAGACGGGTCATTGACACTGGTCCGTACAGTAAAAAAATGATTTATTTAAGTAACCTGAAACAGGATGGTGGAACGATGTAATTAGATTGAAAAGATGGATGTGTTTTTTTTCATGCATTAATATAAATTGGATTTGATTATTTTTACGAAAGGATATTTTGATGTGTTTAGTTGATGAGTACATTAAAAAAACACTAAATATTTATTAAAATCGTGTTTCGAAATTTGACTCTACGCCGTAACGGATTAACAAGTAATAATATACGAGTGTAGGTATAAAGGTAATCTACAAGTAATGCTCAAAATTCATAAAACGTACATTATTTTCAAAAGCAGAAAACATCACAAAAGAAAAAAAATGTTTGTCCATACCAATTTTATTGTTATGATTCCATTAACCGAAAAAGAAATGATAGAAATTCTAATGATTGTAGGTTACGGTAACAGACTTCGAAGAGTTCCTTCTCACGAGGCATTTCAGCAGTGCTTCACAGCGAGACTGCCAAGCAGCAGGCTCTTTTATTTGCGACGCTTCTGAGCGGCCCCGTCGTGAAGCGGTCACACTACTAGTCGCTTAGCAGCGCGTCTAAGTGGCATTCCACGCGATTCGCCGAAGCTTCATGGTGAAATCCGTTGACATAGAAATAGGGCAATAGTTAGCCACATGCAGTGGAAATTATGAT
This sequence comes from Diorhabda carinulata, assembly GCF_026250575.1. Taxonomy (NCBI): domain Eukaryota; kingdom Metazoa; phylum Arthropoda; class Insecta; order Coleoptera; family Chrysomelidae; genus Diorhabda; species Diorhabda carinulata. The sequence goes on from NC_079472.1 coordinate 20,857,472, forward strand.
GACCTTTTGCTATTTATGCATTTATGATACAAGTTTGAAAGAAAAAACGAAGAAAGCGCAAATTGTGGGTCACAGCCATATCATCTCTCGAGCAGACAAAGCTATTCAGCTCGCCTTATACAATGGTCTTCGGGACTCTGCAAACAAATTTTAAAAGCATTTCCATATAAAGAGAAACGCATTTTAATAAATTTGCTGCGAAAGGAAGATACTACTATGCGAACATCCATTCCTCCGAAATTAGTTCTTGCGACTAAAAGCTGAGTAGCATCAATGTGGTTTTCAATGTATTTTTAATAGAACATTTTTGTTCATAGAATGTTCATTATTATTCTTATTGTAATAATACTAACAACAACGAAATACTTCCGAGAAGTAGTAAAAACTCACATCGTGTGAAGAGGTTTAGCTGCTAGAAACGGTCTACTCTATTTACCAATAGAAGCGCTGCTTGAACGCTTCGTGTGAAGGTGATCATATTAAATCATACTCTCCTACCAGCAGAACCGCTAAAACGCCTCGTGAGACTCGAAGTCATGAAGTAGCATGTGCTGTATTTCCCGAAACCACCAATTACTGAAAGCTTGAAAAAACTCCTAAATCTAGAACACCAGGAATAAGTGACAATGCAAAGGTATTTTTTTGTCATTAGAAGACACGCAGCTACAACAAAAACTGTACCTATATGAAGTTCAACTCGTTTACGAACTTTCAGAAGATCATCAGGACAGATTTTTGATATTTTGTCATGGAAATTCAAATTTTTGTAAGAGTGTAGTATTTTCCGATAAGGCAACGTTTTGTTTAACTGGAACAATCGACAGTACTGTCGCTAATGGGCTCGGTAAAATCCCCACTGGATTCAGAAAAAAAACACCTAGCGCTCCCAAAAACATTTATGTTTCGGTATGAATCGTCAAGGAAAGATTTATTGGTATTCATTTCTTTCACATAACCTATATTTTGAACTCTTCATATCAGTAAGTTAAGTAAGGTTTCTGGATAACCAATTTGAAGGTATATTAAAAAAACATGGATCAATAATGTTGCCACCGAGGGTACCTAATTTAATACTCCTTGAATTTTCACGAAGGAGCAGTAGTTTTGAATGACAGAATATATAATGTATGTTTTATAAATTGTATGCATTCTTTCATCACAATATTCTGGTCAGGAAAGAATTTTTAGAAAAATGATTGTACTTATGTTTATTTAAAGAAGTGCGTAAATAAATGCTCTTTTATAACTAAAGCATTCACAACTTAAAAGTTTAAGGTCAGTCATCTTCCATAATTCCTGCAAAAAATTGTTGAATTGTTGAATCAGGTGTTTAAGCAATGACAACTAAAACTCAAGCCGACATTGGAATAATTGAAAAATTGACAAATTAACACGCCTGTATTTATTACAGCATCTGATTATATTCCTGTGTAAAAACAATAATGAGACTATAATTTTTTTCGGTTATTTGCTTCAGAAAACACCATTGAACATAATCACTAACTGATACATAAAATTTGTTTTCCAATTTCTTTGTACAGACACGAAACATTCCCAACTAATTATTGGTTATTATTACAATAGCACAGCCAACAAGTAATCATTTTTCCGCTCGAGTGGATTCAAACAAATGAGATTTTCTTTTTTATCGATGAGTCATATATAATTCATAAGTATAAGATTCCGTTTATTTAACTCAGATCATACAATCGATCAGGTTCGTTTAATTTGAATTCCTACCAAAAACATCGAGCTAATTGTCCTTTCCAAACTATAAAAACACACGCATTGAGGATATGGATATGGTTGAATTTAAAGATAATTTCAAATTTTGTTATTAGAATCTGTTTTATGATAATCTGAACAGTAGCCGACAATATATTAAGCAGAGTCCACACTATGCCGCGGTAGGCCGGGCGGGTTGACCCGGGTGGGCTAAGACGGGCGGGTACGTTCGGACCGGCACGACGTCCACACCGAAAACGAAGCCGACCGGGTTATTTCTACCTATATTATCGTTTCAACATTATAGTTTCAGAACCAAGACTGGTGACTTCATTGAAGTGTACTTTTTAGAAGTTTTTTTAAAGTGTCCTTAAAGTGTTAGTGTTTTCAAAATTATTACCGACGTCGCTATGTCAGCCATGGCTGCGGTGATACTCGCTTTAAATCAGCCCCCAAAAAGACGTCAGAGAAGATTTTAGATTTTCGGTAGGAGGTTTAATTGTAACTAAAGCCGCTCGGCACGTCCCTACTCTATTTTTGTTCGGCTTGGCTCGGCTTCCTTTGATCTGTACCTACTTTATGCGGGTTGGGATCGGCACGGCCCGAGCCGGCATTTTCTAACCCGGCAAAGCCGCTCGGAACGTCTACATCAACGCGGCCTACCCCGGCATGGTGTGAACCCGGCTTCAAGTCGTAAATCAACCGTCAGCCTACTATTAACTCATATCAACCCCAAAATACAAACCAAACCCCAAATAGTTTAAATGAAGTTAGAATTGTTATCATCTTTCTGTAATATCCTTTTCCTATATGATTAAGCATTTATCTAATGTTCTACTATTGTTGCAAACTTGTTCCCAGAACATCAGTGTAAATCTCGTTGGCTATAAAAACGAAGAAGTTAAATTAATAGAGAATTAATTGGTTTAATTGTTGGCGAACTAGATACTTTTAAAGATGCCAACTTTTCGTCAAGAGTAAGAGACAACCGATGACGGACGAACAATCACAATCTTATTACTTAGTTTAACAGAACTTCGTTACATTACACATTTGTAAAGTAATAACTGAAACTCCTGCGTGCTACAATATGTCTCAAGTTAGTTAAATAGTGTCCCCCTCTTTTAAAAAAGGTCTTTTGTTAGGAGAAATGGATTTACCTGAAGTACCACCTTGTTAATTGTTAGTTTCAATGTTTATTATTGTGCTGTCTTTTCACTCTTTTGAGTGGTATCACTTTAAAGGAAAAATAACCTAATAATGTTTTAATTGAATTATTAATGAATAGTTTTGGTTGGACTGAACTGCACTGGAATTGTTTACCTACTTTCGACTGAACTTTGAAATACCAATAAAAGTTTTTTTATATTTATAGTCTATAAAATTTTTCACGATCCAAGAAAGTAACTAGTCTCCAGTTAATATATGATATGCAGAAATGGAGAGAGAGAGAGTGAGATAATGGGAGGAGGGTTTGTTGGAGTGGGCCCAGATATAGGAACTTTTTCCTCTGCAGGGCCGGGGTTGTGTTTGCTAACTTTTCTGGAGGAGGAAAAGCGGAAATTTAGGATTTTTGGCCAAAAAAACTCGAAAAGAGAGCTAGCAAGCAAAAACAGTCCTTCTTGTTTTGGGTTTTTCTTGATTTTTTAGAATTTTTTTTTGTTCTTTTTTTAATTTTAAATTTAAAAGGGGGCGGGCGGGTAAAGCTGTAGCAGCGTTATTCCCTATCCTCGGCCATTGGCTGGGGAACCGGTTCACCAGGTTGCAGGGAAACCGTAGAAAACTTGCAACACCGACAATCGCAATAAATGATCTTTACTTTTATATTTTGCCTGACTCCAACAGGGTCAGATATGTATGGTGTATTAAAATCAAATAAATTTCATAAAATTCAAATTTACCTTTAAACTACAAGGTAAATGACAGTTATTATAATATAATAGTGCGGCCTTGCACAATGCACTCCCAATAATAGCCATAAATTTACGATTTTTGGGTCTTATTCCCATTCTCATGAGAGTCTTTGGAAAAAATTGGAATTTTTTCTTTAATGAATTTTAAAGTTAACAGATATTGCCCAAAAACTGCGTCAAACACCGCAAATCTCGTCTAAATCGTGCTATAATAGATTTTCAATAATTCGAACTAAAAGTCTTTTGAATCTAACTAAAAATTCAATGTCGAATCATTTGTGAGATAATTAATCGTTTGACGCCGCCGCCGAGCCCACCAAAAACATTTAATATCATTGGGGAATATTACAATTTAAAATTTGACAAAAAAACTATTCAGTAAGAAGATTTTCAAGCTGAAAGAGCTTGATAATATGAAAAATAATGTTTATTAGATAGTTTAACGTTAAACTAGCATTGCCGAATTAGTTCGCAATAAATTTTGACAATTCCCATTGGATTTTATCATTGCTCTGCCGATTTAACGTCAAATCAACAATGTTGTAGATTTTTTGTGACCGAATTTGGCAAATTTTATGGAGCTAGCTAATTTACCCTTCCAACATCCCTTCTTGAATGGTTAAATTTTTTGTAATTTATGAGTTGCATAAATAGTTTTATATCCCGATTGTTGCTCAAATTGAAATATTTAACTAGGTCTATTTCTATGAAACCCTTTAATTAATATAGTGAGAAGAAATCTCGAACACTAGCATAATTCAGATGACAAAAAATATATCAAATGATCAATCCAAAAACCAATTGATCATTTGGTGGTAATTTATCAAACTGTCTACCAGAATATTATAAAATGTTTGAGCTTTTGTAACTGAGTGAGAATTTTCGAGAATATTATAAAAAAGCGAAAAGTGTAGAATTAGTATTATTTAGCGTTTCAAGTGGTGTATGAAACGAGCGCTCGAATCGCGAGCTCTGAATATAAATTAGTGATTAGTGCACTTAAAATGTATATTAATAATGAATAGAATTTGTAAATTGAAACAACAAATTATTGTACAATATCTTCACAGATTGTTTTGGTATTCAAGAGCTTGAAGCCAAAATAATTAGTAATTTATAATTTCAACGAGTAAATAACATTCATGACAACAGTTTGTATAAAATAAAGGACATATAATATTAGAAGTTATCTGAGTTTCCTTGAAAATCCTCTAGTATCGATGTCATCATAAACGATATGAAGTCTTTATATAAAAGATGATAACATTGAAGTGGACGCTTGAAATATTTTAATGTGAACATATGTCTGACTTTATGAACGGTTATTTCAAGTGATGTTTCTATCACAACGGATTTAATAAAATTCTTATAGTATTTCTTTTGCAATCTATTTATATATACCGTACTACTAACGGTACATACTTGAATAAAATCGACAACCACTCAACTATGAATATAATATTAATCAATATCTTAAGGCAGCGATTTTATCAGACACACGCATACAGAGAGGGATTGTTTTATCTCTCAAATCGGCAACAATAATCTGGGTTTGTTGCAGTCCAGTTAAGGCACCAATTATCTGACATAATATAATATGGAAGAGTTATTCTGTGTATTAAATAATAAAAAGGTCAATTAAATATTACAGAAGATAAAAGAGTAGAATTTAGATATTACATTCAACACATTAGCCTCCCAAACTTTTGTAAGTTAATTTTATGAAATGATTTCAGGTCGATATTTTTTCGGGTCTAAAAACAGCTAGTAGTCGTTAAAGATGAAACCACCTATAGAATATTGTGTGTACTATTCAAATGTCTCCATTTTTTTTTCTAATAGAAACCATTACTCTGAAGAAGACTTCGATAATGTTAAAAATTTATGATTTTTTATTCATAAAGAAATTTCCTCCAAGAGATTTGATTTTACTTCGACCTCAAAATAGACTTATGCTGTTGGGATAAATTCTGTATCAATTGATTCTTCTTATTGGAGATATTTTTTTGGGTCTAAAAACATCTGGTAGTCACCAAATATGAAAACCCAGAGAATATTGTGTGTACATGTTTTAATTTTTTTAAATAGTAACAACTACTTTAATGAAGAGTGTTAAAAGTTTATGAGAAGATTTTTGAAAGAAGATTAAGAAATACAACATAACAAAAAAGACAAAACACCCCAGATCGTACGATCATATCATACAGTAGGTTTGTAGTAGTCCAATTGAAGCATCTGTTATCTGATTTTAATCTAGAAGAGTTCTTCTCTGTATTAATTAATTAAAAGGTAGGATTGGTAGACGTTAAGTATTATTTGCAAAAAATAGTATCTAAATGTAATTGAGCCAAGAAGATGGAAAACTAGAGGAATAATTGAAAGTAATGAAAAGTTGCATTCAACACATTGAAGGTTTTAGTAAATTTTTTTATTCGCATCAAAAATTCCCTCAAGAGTGAAAGAGTTAGTTTTTCAAATTCTAGCAAGTCAATTTTATGAAACCATTTTAGTTCGGCCTTAAAGACAATTGTTGCTTTTCGGTTCTAAAAATAGCTAGTAGTCGCTGAAGATGAGACCTCTAGAACTCTGTATGTCTCATTTTTTCTAATAAAAACAATTGAAAATTGACCAAAAAAAAGAAACAATCCCTATGTTGCTTATTGAACGCGTTTGATAGCAATTCCAACTTGCAAATATGAGCTAATATGAAAAAGAAGGGAGTAAACCAGAATTAATTTAATTGAGGGTACACAAGTGGACAATAAAAGAGGAGGGACGACATAAAGTAAAGGTATGCGGATGGTTAAGGAAATATGGAATTTATACTTGTGACATAAGGCCGCTTGACATGATGCAATACAATGGACAAGAAATTGCATGTAATGACTCGCAAGATCGAAATATTGCATAGGCGAATATTGCACGTCGATTGACTTTATGCAAGTTTCTTGCCATTGCATCATGGATGCCACTTACTAAAATTCCATAAGTAACAAACGAAATAACAAAGCTCTATGGAAGTCAGTGATATTAGATTGACAATTGGCGGTTGTTAAGCCAAAAGTAACTGGATTTCTCCCTAGAGTTGCAGCTTGCACGCAATAAAGATGGCACAAGACCGATAATGTTGCAAGTTCGAGATCTTGCATGATACAATCAGCTGAACTTCATCTGCGCATCTCCTTTTTATCAAGAAATATTGCATCTTGCATTGCATTGTACGTTGTACTGTATCATGTCAAGCGGCCTTTAGTTCTAAAGAATGAAAAAGGAAAAAAAATCGTAATACAGATAAACGAAGTTCCAGAAATGGATGACTTGTCAAATGCTCTGGCAGATAAAAGCTTGTAAAAAACTAATAATCAAACATACAAATAAAATTAATGGAGACACAAATAAAATAAAATCTGAATACAAAGTATAGACAAGAAAACTACAATGAATAACAACATTACCTTTTAAAATGTACTGAAAGATGCCATAACATAAACGAGAAGGGCTTTGTATAAGTAATGAAAAATATAATTCAAGCTTACGGATTCTTTATATATTTGTCGTCCTACACATATATTGTAACACTAAAATAATTGAAATTGGAAAATCATTAATAATTAAAATACTCGCGTTTAAGAAACTGACACGGCTGGAATTTTGTCTACTTTCTTTTATTTGCTGGTTCGATCTTAGTCGTACAAAATAGTTGATTTATAGAAAATAACGATAAGGCGAAGTACAATTATATTAGCGACAGATGCTTATAGCAAAATATCCCAAAGCTAATTCAAAATGATTTGAACATTTTTATCTACATTGGAAGACATTAAAAATATAATTTACGTACCCAAAAGACAGCTGGTTCGATAAATAATGCATCATATTAAAAACTTCTATGATATACTTGTAGAAATAATGATGTTAAAAAACATGTTACTACCAAATGTGACATTTTTATTATTATTACATCTCCGTACAAAGTAGTTAACAACTTTTTACAATGTATCAATGAACGTCTTTTACTTGAGAAGAAGAAGTTGAAAAACGTGTTAATAATACATGGTAATTACAAACTATATTGTTAATTTTTTGGTAAAAACTCTTTTCCATATAGAAATAATATATCTTTTAGTTTTTCATGAGGTAACCGCAAATTTAATCATTTTCAACCTAAAGAAAGAAGAATTCTAAAAGTGTGAAAATTATTACAAGTACTACTCGTTGTATCGAAAGTTGTCAAGCAAAAAAAGTATGGTAAGATTAATTAATGTTCTGACAGTTCCCGAATACTGGTACTACCACCTTTATTATTGTATTCCATCAACCGCTACGAAAGTAGCTAAAAAATTTATATATAATGAGTTATGGTGGATATTCATTTTCAAAGTAATTCAGAAAAAATTGATTTAGATTTATAAGTGAAGTGCTACATGATTTCAATACTAACAAACATATAACAGTGTCAACATCATAGGGAACAGCTACGGGAGTTGGCATTATTCTAAAACTTCAACAAAAGTTATATGCGACCAATTTGACATTTGGCAAATTGTAAAGCTTGCCCATGTACCAACCAAATTCTCAATCATCCGTAATATCCAGAACTGGAAGATAGCGTCTTAGGTGATGAAGTTGGTTTAAAAAAAACCTACCACAAGTCATATTTCCAGCCTATTTGAGTGAAGCAATCGAATGATAAGACTGAGTGCACTTTAGCTTGGCTCATCCAAGGTGTGTTCATACATTTCCGTAGAGACTATCCTGCTAGCAAAGTTTCCAGCGATGAGATAGCTACATATTTAGCTACACAATAAATGGACTCTGGGCCCACTAGTGGTCTGGCGAGCAAATTAGCAATGAACATCGTAGCGAAGAATAATGAAGTTAAGATTTCATGGTATAGTCGAGATTATCACTATTCTCCAACAAAATATTTATTACTCGACAACACAAATGAATTTATCAAAATATAATATACAAATATATGAAATTTGAGTTTTTTTGCTCCATTCCCTAAGCTCTAAAAACATAATTGATAATATCTTGTACGATGACTAGGAGGTGATCATTGATTTAGTAAAATTATTTCAATTTATAGCTGTTATTAAGAGAACGCAGTAGAACCAGCAGATCCATTGGCTTATGTAGTTGGTATACGTTTGAATATAGAAGATTCCAAGAACATAATCAGGACTATTTTCAAGAACATTTTTAAGCCCAAGCAGGTGCTTGTTATATGTATGAAGTCTAGTTTTTTCATAACCAACGGGTTTTTCTTCCTTAGGAAACAAAACATGTCGCCAGAATAGTCCAAATAATTTAATTAATTATTACAAAATTATCAATATATAAGTATTTAAAGATATCTAATAGAGCATAAAGTCAAAATATTTCTGCCCGTTTAATTTCTACTGAATCAGCTGTTATATTTAATTTTCTCTACAGTAAAATTTGTTGTGAGGCTGACATTGAATGTACGATAAGTAAAATTATATATACGTTTAATAAAAAATGGTTAATTAGGATCAGAGCTAGTTTGGAAATTCTAGGACCGTTGGTGATATTCATACCGAACACACAGCTACCAATACACAATTATACTGTCTGGCTTGCGTTTCTATAAACAAGTTTCCAAAGATGACAGTATTCATACAGTATGTTTAAGAATAGTAGACAAAAACAGTGAACATTCGCCTCTTCTACATTTGGCGACAATTCTAAGCAAAGTTGCTGCAGGTTTTAAGTTTATGGACGAAGCGCTTCCTTCTCTGTACGAAACAAAAGTTGAAGAGAGAATATTTGTAGATGCAGGTATTGAAACCGTATTTAAATATGATTAGCATTTATTTCATTATTCATTGATATCGTGAAGGAAGTCTGGAGATATGTCGTCGCAATTACAAGATATTTTTAAACATTGCGAAAAAAATTGTTATGGAAAGAAATTGGACTCGCTTTTAGATTTCCCACTCATTGAAAAACAATAACAATTAAAATAGAACCTTACAATTCTAGCTCGTAGTTAAAGAAATAGCCCAACTACAGAGAGTCGTTGACAAGATAATTTGAGAAAACAAATTTCTTCAGATCAAAGTGAAAAATGAATAAATTAAAACAATTTTACGAAACTTATAACCATAAATAGACTTAACATTCGTTTAACTGATATGAGCTACATGAGAAATGTCTTGCGGAAATGCGTCAAAACTATGATCGAAATTTATGTGAAAATTTGTTTAACCTTGCATTTTTAAACTTTTTTTTATTAATGTAATATTAATAAATTTATTAGACCGATCTCAATTATGAGAAACATTTATGTTGCTTTGCTTGTAAAGGATATCTAAGTAATTCCAACATGGTTTGAGAAAGATAATATTTAATCAGAAAAAGGTTTTTTCAACTTCTTCTTCAATTTCTTCTCAGAAATAATTTTTATATGGAGTATTTCTTTACATCTGCTGACTGGGATGATGGAATTTGTGTTGGTAAGGGGAGTTCATTATTAATCGTAGAAAAAGCAATGTAGTATTTTATAGAAATGGTAATTAGTACTTTTACTTCATAATAATTAACCAAAAATTGAAGAGCTACGATATCGATAGTGTCGATTTAGGTTTTTACTTTTGTTTTTGTTGTGAAGTGGTATTATTAAGCTGTTAAGGGAGGATTTCATTAATTGATTAGTGAAAGTTAAAATTGTTATATTGTATATTAATCAGAATTTTTTTTCTTTTTGAATTATGATCTAGTAGGCAAACCTGTATTTTGATTTCAACGTTATTCTTACACATACAACTCCACCAAAGAATAGAATTATTTGCTTCATAAAAAAATAGTTTTTTTTTGTTTATTAGTGTAATTTATACCAGTGCTTAATTATTAGCACATATTACGATTGTTCTAAAGTCTGGAGCTTCTGTTTTTTCAGATTTTAGTAGATTTTTACTCCAACTTTACTATATAACCAAAGAAATGAAAATATGTAAAAACATTTTATTGTCATAAAAAATGCAGGATTTAATTTTTATCTTATCTATTGAAATTATATAAGCTCAAGATCGACAAATTTTCTACAAACACAATTAAAGGTTATGTTTTAATATTAGCAAATAATAATTCTTACGATATGTTTAAATGAATTATTTATATAAAGAAAATTTAAATAATTTCCACACATTATTGGGTTAATTATTTGAAGAGAATTAAGCCAGAAAAAATATAAAGGGTAGTACCTTATACAAGTACTGATCAAACATCCTGCAAACGTCTACATCAGTACCAACGCAGTAAGTGGCCTCCATATTCTCACAGTTCCCAATTAAGGTGGTGATAGAAGCCACAATAGGCCTTAAATGTTCCAGCGTTGTGATCACGTTTAGTCCAACTTGTCAAAAAAAAATCCAAAATCCTTTTTAATAACGTCTGAGAGTATAAGTAAAATGAAACACAGTTAACACCAAAAATTAATTCAAGAAACACAGTCACTGGAAATATTAAACAAAACTCCGGTCGCGTGTGTATATTTTACGAATGCATAACTCCGGTAATCGGTAACAAGAAGACAAGCGCTTACGTACTATCAGCATGGAGGTTCGCTGTCGAATACCGCGCTTTCGGAACGCGACCCCTCCCCGAACGCTTCCCCTTCCCCCACGGTCGGGAAAAGTTGCGTCAACAGGACCTGTTTTAAGACGGTCCCGCGTCGATTCGAATCTCAAAAATCCATGTAAAAGGAATAAATAATAACATATATCCCCCTCTGGAGAGGTCTGCACGCCGAGATGTGTGTCACATTCGTTTGGGGTTGAATTGTAATTCTTCGACGATATACCAGATGAAAATTTGTTTTTCGATAACTTATTCATTATTTGTTTGTTAAAACCTTATTACACCTAGTGGAAACGAAGTTGGAGTTTAAGATGAAGCGAAAATATTATAAAAAAATAGGGAGTTACTATTATTATATATAAGAAACTATCACGTCAACTGAACATTTATCCTAATAAAAAAATTCGAACAAAAATACAAGATATGATAAAAAATATGTATAATTTTTATAGGTTGGTTCCAAATTAATTGAAAATCACTCAGAACGATAATTCTCATGCGCAGTATTAAAAATGTTCCGACTGAATGGTTCTTCGGAGAGTCCCAGCTTATTACGCGACTGTTTTGTACATCCTGACACCTTTACTTGATATTCGGGATTTTTATTGTATCATCAACAGTCGACCACCTAAAATTTTGAAATGTTCTTAAACAAACTGTTAAATTGAATGCAACAATATGAGTTTTCTTCTCAATAAAAACACTATGTATACCTTAGGCTTTGTTGACAATCACTGACACAGACTTTGACGGTCTACATTCTACAATATATGACCAGAAAACTAATCGAGGAATATAGCAAATAGGGAGGGGCAGGCAACATATGAAAAACAAAAAATATGTGTGCCAGAGGACCAAAACAAAATATGCTACTGAAAAGCAGACAACAATAACAAGTGAAGAAATGTTGAACGAAGCCTTTAAGGACAGAACTATCCAGGAGAGAAGAGGAATCATAGTCAGAAACAAGTACATATTCAAAAACAATAAGCAAAGAATATATAATACAATTACAAAAAAATGTTTCTTATGGTGATAAAGTATGATAACTAAAAGAAAAAGTGACAGAAAAGGATTTCTGACGCTGAGGTCGTAGGAAGATCAAGATTAGAGAGGACAAATTATAAGAATATTTAAGAAATTATGAGTTTCAATCATAAAACAGTGATAATATAAGAATAACGCAATTGTAATGGTTGACAAATGAAAGACCCAGCAGACTTACAGAATAAAAAGAAGACTACGGAAAATCTGGTGAAAAGGCATATATCAAAAGATAAGAGAGCTGTAACCAGGAAACGATCTTTGACTGGATAGAGAGATCAATGTTGATTGAGTATAGAGAATGTTTTAATAGATTGTGCAGCTTTTTTAATAATGGATGAATTGAAATGAAATAATCCTTCGATAAAACACTTTCATTCATTTTATATATACTCGTATTTTAAATTTCATTTCAATCACACGTGTATTTCGCGAACATAGAACGAGTTATATGTTACTAATAGAATTATGATTAGGACGTACTTCATATCTACTTTTATTTATAGCCGTATCAGCAACTGGAGATCAGTGCGCTTGATATTTTCGGGGTCGATAGATAACAGACAGCTGTTTTTGAGTTGTAAAGTGATAGTCTCAAAAACTTCGATCACTGTAAAACTTATAGCAGCAGTTATTTATGCTATTATATATGTTAAGACCAATAGTAACAGAATTGAATCAATTCCGACTACCAGTCGGCTAGTACAATCGTTTTAGAGGAATCATATTTTTAGCATCTGTTGATAAATTTGGATTTTTGCAAAAGGTTGCAAAAGAGTTCAAGAATTTTTAAAACCTTTCAATACTCATAACCTAGTAAGATTGGAAGCCTTTGTATTATGAGCATTTGAAAAGTAAAAAGAAGTCAGTTAAGGTCATTGAATACATTTAAATAGGAGATTTACTATTTTAGAGCTTCGTGAAAAACTAAAGGAAAAAAACTTGAAAAAAACACAACGCCACACCTCAAGTCGCTTTTTGTGCTCTTTGGTTATCCTTATCCCTTTTTCCCGAAATAATAGTAGAAAGAGAAACGTTTCCTGAAAATGAAAAGTTCACGACGAAGCAGATTGAAGCCATTCCGATAGAAACCCTCAAGAAATGTTCCCATACATTATTGCAAAAGTACTTATCTTTCCAAGGGTAGTACTTTAAAGATGGTTAATGAGATAATTTTCTATTGATAATTGTTGATTATTGGAATCATTAATTTAAAAGTTAATCAGTTAAGAATGAAAATATGAAAATGAAAAATAACCTCGAATGGATACTTCGAGGTATTTGTCTACTTTTAAAATGTTGGGGAGTTCTGGTATGGTAGACTTTCTATGGTTTCCATTAGAAATCCTAACACCCAGGAGAAAAGGCCCTCCTACCAGTTCAATACAGCATTCACGCTGTGAGAAATTCCAATCTCCAGAAAAAGGTTACCAACGATGGTCATCCATAAACTGATTACAAAATGGTTGACTATTAATATATTCGCACACTCGGTATAACTGAATCCATTTTTACGTCGTCGATAATAAAGTCGAATCAAAACGGGTACCAATGAAATACTATTGAATCCAACGAAAAATATAATAACTAACTACCTGGATATTACATGTTTTCAACCCTTGCTCTGGTGATTATAATGCAAAATATGGTACCAGAGAATTATGTTAAATTATAGTATTTGTTATTATATATTTTGAGTAGAGAATAAAAAAAAATTGAGTTCTGGATGTTATGTTATCAAAAAGTGAAAATGCCATCAATAAGACCTCCATTTCCGAAATTGAATTTTCATAGACAATAAATGATATATTTTGCGACGCAGAGACATAAAATGAGACTTTCGCTATACCCCGTAGATTTTATTTATTGGAATAAAATTTCGTAAGTGGATACTTTGAGGAGGATTTAATGGAAAATGCGGAGATAAAGCTGCAAGTTATGGCTCATTAAATATTCGCATAAAATAACTTTTTTTACGGCTTGCTTAATTAACCTTCATACTTGAAGTCGTTTTTTTTTTGTTTTGGATTTGAGAAATAAGCCTATTCAAACCGCTTTAATACGTTGATAAGATTCTTTTTCCAATTAATGATTTCAGAATAGGTACTGTTATCAAGAACAGAGACAATCAAATTGATCTAAATTTTTAACAAGAAACAATAACATATAGGGTGCTCAAACAATTAGGAAGGATTTAAATTTGTCGCCAAGGTAATATCTTTACCTGCATTTCAAAAATAGTGGCTACTAATAACATGAAAATTCGTCGCTGGTGTTTTCTGGACTTTTCTAACCTATCTGTATCTGACGATAGAGTAATAGAATAACAGTTTCTTGTGAAATAGCTGTCGTTCATTGCTATTTCTACCTTCGAGTGAAAATGTCGGTGTTATTTATTGAAATTGAATGTGGGATAAACATCATGGATATGTTGCCAAAAGTAGCTGCTTTGTGAAGCAAGATCTTACACTATTGGAATGGAGATATCCCGAATATCTAGAAAGAATGGTGCTCACAAACACGAAACACTCGAAAAGGAGAGGTGCAGAAAAGCTAACTAAAACTAACAATTTATTTTTCTTTCAGGTTCCAATATAAAAACCCGGCGACCAATTTACTTACAGGGATTAAATAAAGCCTCAAATTCTGGTAACCAATTTACATGTCGGATCAGTGGAGCAGGTAATTTTGGCGATGAGTTTATCACCCGGAAATGGGAATTTAATAGAGAGACTAGAAGTCAATACCATAAAAATAATCCATTGAGGTGTGGTTTCTACCTTCAGTCTCTGAAGACGATAACTTGGTTATCGAAACGCGCGTCAGACAGTATAATCGTGAATGTTGGTCTAGTGTTGGTATTTTCTCTTATTTTAAGAGAAATAGAGAATAACAGAAAGCATGAAAATTCACGTTTAAACATTTAGGTTTTTTCAAATATTCTGTCACTTTTCCACCTGATATGCGATTTTCTCGAATATTCTCGATATTCTTCCAATATAACGAGAACAGTGATGAACCAGAATAATTCATAATTTCGGAATTATATCAGTAAATGACAAATTCCACGGAAAGGAAAGAATAACCTAACTAAGTTAACAACCTATTTCATTATTATATTAGATGCTTCCATAGTACTACCTTGCATTTTCTGAGATTACTGCTAGTAAGCTAACTGTAGAATGTTCCAATTTGTGTTTTTATTTAATAAAAAAAAGTATTTTTGATTTAAGTGTTGTTTGCCAAAAATAATAAACAGAGAACCGCCACTGATCTTATTTTGAGGAGGATGTAAGAAAGATCAGCTACTTAAAGGGTGATTTGTTCCGACGCCAAGCTTCGGTGGCGTCCTTGTAGTATTTTGGCTTTTTTCCCTTTTCACGCCTTTTGAAAGGTAAGGTGAACGGTACGGGTTTTTTGTGTCGGACGAAGGCGAGCGATAAATCGAATCAGGAAACATTTTGACTTCTTTGAATGTTTTTGTCGATTATACGGAACAAATTCTGATAAAAACTTAGAAGATGACTGAATAATTATAAGAATTATTTCAATTGCCTCAAACAGATCAATATATTTTTGACAAAAACTATTGAAAAAAATTTCTTTCTTAAAATAGAGAGAATATTATTCAATTAATAATTTCCAAAATGCTTTGTTGCTAATCAGCTAATGTAATTGGCTCATCTGGTTGTACAGCGAGTTCAAGAAGATAGTTTTGTCCTTTACACTATCAAATATGTTCTACTTTTTGGTTTTATAATGTTTTATCTCAGATATATTATCCTTCACAATGCTTCCACAACACCAATTCATTATTAATAATTTTTTATTTCCAAGATATCTGCTTAGAAGAATTTTTTACTTCTCAGTTATTTTTATATGTTTTTGTGCATAAATAATCTTGATTTAGGTCTATTTTGATTGATTATGATTTTTTAAAGAGGTAAAAAATTGTCATGTCAACCTATTTCAGTCTGTATTAAAATATTATGATAAAGAGGGAAATAAGTCAGAACGTCAATTTTTCACCTTTTTTTTTTGAAACTAAATTTCTACCGAAAGAGAGACCTAAAATCAAGATTTTATATTAACAAAAAATAAATGTGGATATCATATGTTATTAGTTATTTTCGCCAATAAAACTGAGGCTACAATATTTTTATAATTAATAATACAGGCTATTTCAATATTCAATCCACAACGCTCTACCACAGAAAGATCTCAATGAATGTTTTATTTTGATATAGATATATGAACACTTACTAGTAGCTGAGATATAGAGTGTTCAAAATTTGCCATAAATCAAGAACGCCTTTAAACTTTTTCCTAAAATTTTGTTATAAATATGCTCCTTGATAAAGTAATATTTTGACATAAATAAACTTTGGAAAAATTTAACCAGTGGTGCGTTGTCGGGGTTAATTCTCACTTTTATACCCCTATTTTTTTTTCTAATTTTGTTTTAAGTTGTCTGATTATTTTTAGTTAAAAAATAAATAACTTTTTATGGAGCTAAAACGAACGGTGTTGTAGAAATTTGCCGCTAAACAAAAGTCTGCAGGTAATCAAATACTACTTAATATATCTAAATTATAATCTAATAGACACGTGTCATATTTTTGATAGTTTGGGAAACTTTGTGTATTTGACACGATTTTCCAAAAATATGTGTTGTATACCGACGAGGCTAGATTTACTAGGGAAGGAATTTTCAACTCTACAAATAGTCACGTTTGGGATGAAGAAAATCCGCACTTTGCTCGTGAAAGGGGATTTCAGCATAAATATTCGGTTAATGTCTGGGTGGCTATGGTTGGAGATTGCTCTATCAGGCCTTACATTCTACCAAATGAATTAAATGGAAGAAATTTATACGCGCTTTCTGGAAGACATGTTGGATGATTTGTTGGAGAATGTACCGTTAAATATAAGACAACACATGTGGTTTCAACACGATGGGGCATCTGTTCATTTTGCTGCAGAGGGCAAGAAATTACTTAAACAGACATTTTAGAGAAATATGGATTGGTCGGGGTGGACCTAATTATTGGCCTCCAAGATTACCTGACTTAAATTCGATCGATTTTTTTATATGGGGCTATATGAAGTGTTTAGTGTACGAAACAATAATCGAATCTGAACAAGAGTAGCAACTATGCCCCGTTAGGGTTCGTATTCCTCTATCAAAATGAATCATTTATTGAGATCTCTCTGTGGTAGAGGGTTGTTGGTCGAATATAGAAACACCCTGTATAACCTCTTTACTTGATTCACTTGTGATTTGTCTTCGATTGGAACAAGAGGAATGGTAAAAATGATATTTAGAGAAACCTTTGTTCGTGTTAAAAATCTTCCCCTAATAAGTTATATGCCCGAAGAATAATTGTTAAAATCGCATTTGAAAACAAACGTTTCCTTTCCTAAACCTTCTTTCGTATACCGGCAATGTCTAACTTTATCCAAAAGTTCTGTTCACGGCGCCTCTCAATTTCCGAAGGTAAGCGGCTTTGCCCATTTATAATGTACTTAAAAGAGTATTTTTCAACGAAACAATGAGAGCTCACTCACCCTTTAATGCTCGAATTAACTCATTTCTTTAATGCGATAAAGTTCACCTTCAAATATTAACTTGATTGCTTGTGTGAATTGGTTACGAAATAATATTCAAACATACAATCAACATGTGAATCACACCATAACGACAAGTGAGAGACATAAAATACTAAAAACGATTTAAGTTTGATATTGTATGCAGAAATTTTTCCTTTTAACATCTAGACCACATTTATCAAACTACAACTTTTTTTTTATAGAAACCTACTCAAGCAATGGTATTAATTGTAATATTAATTGTTCTTCCATGGATAGTCGTGCTGTATCTTTGGGAAAAAGAAATCAGAAATATGCCATAATCGCATATCTTCACACTATATGAACTAATGTTGTTTTCCTCTTCGATACAAGGTGTTGTTAAAAGATAAAGATTTCACTTAAAACGCAGTAATTAGTTGAAATTTGGGATAAATTTTTTCCAAAATAGTATTCTTGTCAAGCAGTATTAATTCCATGCCTAAAAGCATCTCTGGGAGGCTCTGAGGTTCTCTGTAATGTTTTTTCATTGTCAGCAATGATGTTAAAATTTTTCCTATTCACTACGTTTTCTCAGAAAGAGCATGGAGCTAAGTCTGATGTTTACGATGAATGTGGAAAAAGAGGAAAACTTTTAATATCCAAAAATCACGCGAATATAAAGCAATTTTCGTTCAACGAGCTATCATGATGAAGAATAAAGCCATATTGTATCATTTTTTTTAAGACTTTTCATTCATACATCATATCGCAAAAGTTCCAGTAACCCTTATAATGTCCTAACGCTTTAAGAACACGAAATTCTTGTTTATATGTCATAGCTATAGACAAATAGCCAAGGATATTTTCTTAATTCCATTTTATTTTTGGTCATAAGCGAAAAATCTCACCGATATCATTAGTGCATTACCTAATGAAATAATTTGCACGGATCTATCGAAGATTTTTACGTTCTTACTATGCTCGTCACTTGCGCGTTTGCCGAATTTTTGTATAATCTCATCTGGTTAATTCCATGCCTAACAGCATCTCTGAACGGCTCTCAACTTCTCTGTCATGTTTTATTATTCTCAGCAATGATGTTAAAATTTTTTCTACTCAGTACGTTTTCTCATTTTCAGGAAGAGCATGGTGCTAAATCTGGTGTTGATGAATGTGGAAAGAGAGGAAAACTTTTAATATCCAAAACCATGCGAATATAAAGCGATTTTTGTTCAACGCGGTATCATGATTAAGAAAGAAGCCATATTGCATCATTTCCCATGTCTTTTCCTTTACACGTCATATCACAAAGTTTCCAGTAACTCTTATAATGTCCTAGCGCTTTGAGATCACGAAATTTTTGTCTAAATATCATAGCTATAGACCAAGAGCCAAGAGAATTTTTTAATTCCATTTTATTTTTGGTCATAAGCGAAAAATTATATCACATATCATTACTGAATCACCTAATGAAATAATTTGCACGGATCTATAGATTTTTAAGCTCTGCACTAAGCTCTTTAGTCGCCTGTTTATCCAATTTTTGTACAATCTCTTCTGGTTTCCAGATCCTAACCGTTGCCCATCCTTGATAATCTCATTTATACTTTTAATTTGAAAATTGTTCTTAAAGTTATACAAAATCACCACAGTCATACTTTTTTTAAGAGCTTTTCTCTCACGTTTATCAACTTACATATTTGATACAGGTGCTACTAGAAAAATTGATTCAAACAGTTTCTGATCACGCCTTGAATGTTTACTTATCAGCTTAGTTGTTTCAATCCACGGAACAGATTTGGTACTATTTTCGTCATAACATAGGAGATAGTTAATTTCATATATTTGTGAAAATAATAAATTTAATTTCGTTTATATATAATCGCTGATCCTACTCTCATATCATAATTTGGAAATTAAACATTTTTCATAATAATAGAAAATATACTTTCGTATGAATATTCTCAGTAAGGGAATTTCTTACAGTCGATGATAATCTAATTAACTATGAATAATCAAAAGTCAAATCAAGCCAAATAATTAATACTTATTATACTCATTATTCATCTTACTGTCTGAGTGATTTGGTAATTAGACAGGCAGGACATATACAGTGTAGTGCAAATGAAAGGAATAAATTCGTTTTTCGTAAACCGGCAACTTCAACGAAAAGTCCTAGAATCCGTCAATTTTCATCTTTAAACAGGCTATTCGTGAGAATTTGACGTAATTTATATGAGCAATATGACGTCATTACTAAAATCTTTAAATGTGGATGTTCTATTACATTATTTGAAAGGTTTTTTGAATACCTATCCAACCTTATTAAGGTCTGAGTAATATATGTTTGTATTTTTTCAAACAATTAAAAAATACAATTAGGAGAAGACGTGTAGTGAACTCTTCTTGAACCTTCTCTATAACTTACGGAGTTATTTGCGCAACCCTAATACGTATCCTTTCTTTGAGTTCAATGATAATTTGTTGTTTATTATCTATTACTTAACTTTTCAAGTATCTTCATAAAAAATCAAGAGGAGTCAAATCAGGTGAAATGGGCGACCATTTTATTGTTCCTCTTCCTATCTACCGATTTGGAAAGACGTTGCTCAAGTAGTTGCGCACAAGACAGCATAGTGTGAAGGTACATAATTTTGTTGCAACCCTAAATCATTTTTGTTTGGAAACAAACGATTCATTTTGGGGAGCACGAAGTTTTGAGGAAATTCCAGATATCGATGATTTGTTAAGGAGAAATTTGTTGAAATTACATCAATAATATTTGTGTCAATACGCAAATGATTTACATATTGATATGGCTAAATAAGTATTTAAAAGAACTTTCAAATAATGTATTACAGCACACACATTTCGTTTTAAGAATTTTAGAGATGACGCTATCATGCTCATATTGATGACGTCTAAAATAAAATAAAAAATCGAAATGTTTTATTTTTCTTTTAAGTCGCCGGTTTTTGAAATTTATTCCTTTATTGCACCATACTGCAAAATACTAATAGAGAGATTAATCGAAAAGTTAAATTTTCTAAGAGAATAGTGAAAAAAAAACCAGAAGATCACCTGCACCTAACCTTATCTAACCTACCATACTGCCTTTCATCATAATAATGAATGTTGCCAACATTAAAAAAAATAATAAAATTAATTAAATTATTTCATTAGTTTTTATTACTCATATTGAACATTTTTCAAACTGTCTGAGCATTATGAATAGTGCTTCTATGGATCACTTGGTCCATAACACATGCATTAATAGTTATACTTTTGATATATGTTGAATTTTCTTATATTTTAAAAGAAGTAATTTTTGTTCTACATATCAATATTCTGGAAACATGTAACTACATATTATTAATTCGTTTTCTATCTATTACACCAATTTAAGGCTTTTTAACTTTTTAGTTTGTCATATTTTTACAATAAATAATGCAGTTTGACGAATTTTTACGTTTACGGTTGTTAATTTTAACTTAGTTCAGTTTTCCTTTGTGATATTCAATTTTTCAATAACCTGACAGTTACTTGTGTTCAATTTTTTAAATCACACATCGTCATTCTATCGTAAATATATATACCGACATTTCCAATGTATTCCCTTGGCCGATTTCATCGACATGTCACAGTATTGGCGACAAGGATCACCATCAAAACCATCGGTATAAGGAGTATGGGGACAAGCTGAGTTGAACAGAATCGGTTAGGGTTGGCACGGCATCGGTAAAAGCGACGACAGAAAACAAGTGTATCAACACGTAGCGGGCGCGTGGCTTACCGAGACCTAACCGATGTCTGCCCATTTCCGGTTGATCCCCACGGCGCCGTTTCCGCCGAGCCACGCGAACGACGCGACAGGGACGTCACGCTCTTCTCAACACCACCCGAATCTTTATAGAACAGTGTCCAAAGATTAAAAAAACAATGAGAAATCTTTATAGTGCACACACTTTTATGATGATTTTTAAAGCTTTAGAATAGAAAAATTCAGTTTTTCCTTTCGAATCTACGCTGTTATTTTAAAGGTATGAAATTTAAAATGAGAGAAATAATAGGAATAGGTTGATTCCCATCATAGCACTAATCCTTCAAAGATGTCACTATAATCTTGTCTATCCTAGTAGATATATTATTGATCCATCGTAGGAAGCACACACTTACTTCTTTTAACTCATTAACTACTTGTATCGTTTTCTTTTCTTTCAATTCTCATCTTTTCAGTCTGTCATATTTATAAAATTGATCATCTTCTTTTAATCTACTCATAGTCAATAACTCTCTTATACCTAACTCGAAACAATGGATGTTTCAGCAATGTATGCAACTCGCTATCTACCGCACACATTAATTCTTTCACAGAAAACTATGAGGATTTAGAATGCAATAAGTTCTGAGATGCTTACGTCAATTTGGTAAACTGAAGACTGAAATGATTTTCTTGAAAAAGACCGGTGAATTATAATGTTGAGATGAACAAACTGTCGATGGACAGATTAATAAGGTAAGTTTAAATTTGTGAGAAATCAAATGAAGAAATGTAGATACTCAATTAGAATCGAACCTAGAAGGTTGGCGTAAGCCAAAAATATAGAAACTTAGTGGTTGTATAGAATATATTACGACGATGGATTGATATCTAGTTAGCCTAGACAAGTTCCATGCATAAAAAAACTATTGCGTTATTATAGCAACAAACAGTAACTTATTAACCTGTATGTAAAAGGTTTAAGAGGTAAGCAGATTTACGAAAATATGCTTAATACCCTTGGTGATGAATGTCCTTCGTATGCGACCATGAAAAATTGGACTGCAAGCTTCAAAAGAGGTAAATTTTCCATTGAAGATGATGACCGATCGGCAAGGCCAATTTCTGTGTCAGTCCCCGAAAATATCGATGCAGTTTATGACCTGATTTTATCAGATCGTCGAATTGGGCTAAAACGGATATCTGAAGCACTGAATATTTCATATGAATGCGTTCATAATATAGTTCACGTCAATTTGGACATGAGAAAAATTACTGCAAAATGGATCCCCAAATGTTCAAATGTTGACCAAAAGCGTGCAAGAGTAGAAACATCGCGTTCGATTTGTGTTCGATTTGAAAACGATGTAGACTTCTCAAACCACTCTTAGGGAAAAAATTAAACAGAAAAGACATGGAAAGCTATTGAAGAGAAATTACGCTGAGAGCTATCCAAAGGCGTTTTGTTTTTGCAGGACAACGTCCCTGCACATGTTGCCATGCAAAAAATTCGTGATTTAGGGATTTAGGGAGTTACTAGAACACCCCCTCCCTATTCACCAGATTTGGCTCCGACCGACTATCATCTCTTTCTTCACCTGAGAAATGTTTAAAAGGTCGTAAATTTTCTTCCAACGAGGAGGTGATAAAAGCTGTGGAGGTCTGGTTTGAAGAGCAAGAAGAAACATAAATGTATCCAATTTGTTTGGTTCTATAGTAGGCTAAGAATTTTTCAATATATCTGATATAATGGTCAGTGAAAGTTAACGAGCAACTTTGAAGACAATGCGATATTTTAGGTAAGTTGGGAAACTGTGTCCACACTACGTCAATCGACAATGTCGACCGACATTGATATCATAGTTTAGTAAAATGCTTCTAATTTACTTTAATTAAAAAAAATATTGATGAGTAAGATACTGTGGCAGTTGCTACTGCAATTATGATTGCCACAGTAGATAAATTTGATCACGATACATATGAATATGTGTAAGTACTTCACTTCTTCTTCACTAAAATTCATTATTAGCAAAAGTCAAACTGAGGTCGAAGCGACACGTTCACACTACGGCTTTTGATCCGGACCGATCTGATTCGGTTTCGGTTCGACTTAACACGAAATGGTTCAACAAAGTAGGGCGACACGTCCACACTTGTTCGACATTGTCGATCATTAAGTCGAATGATGTGGATCGACATAGTGCGGACACAGCTTTAGGATGGTGAGAGTGATTCTCTTTTTTGAAAGTAATATTCTCGAACTGGTACCAAAATTAAACTGAAAAATTTCCATTCCAATGATGTGAACGTTAATGAATTTTTTGTCAATACTTTAAAAAAATATATATTTCAAATTTGTTCGAAAAGATTAACTGAATAAAATATGAACCAGTAGTACTGGTCTATTGAAAGAGATAGAGCTTCTTACTACAGTCGTGTATCTCCCGTCTCGAGTACACGACGGTATTCTCGTTATGTCCTGCCGACACGCCATGGGACATCTCAATTCACACCAGATACAATTAACCAGCGATTTAGCCACTTCTCGACACTTTTCGTCTACTCTTTCGAATCACGTAGAAACGAACATGAGATTACATTTCTATATATATACAAGGAATGGCAATAATAAAAGATACATTACTTATTTCTAAATCAGTACATTTTGAGTAACACACAAATAAAATTGAAAATTAAAACTAAAAACACATTTCATTGGAATCTAGCCTTCGTTTAATATGTTGTTGATCATAATTTTACATGGAAAATGTTTGGAAAAATATGAATATATTTTAAACCTTGCGGATATGAAGGAAAACGGAATAAAAGAAAATTGAAAGGGAATCAATCACCTTTTAGCATCGTGAGATCTGTGGTCGCCACGCCATCTGCCTTAATACAAGTATACATTTCTTCCTCAATAAAATAATAGTGATTCGACCCCTGACTGACCGATAACTGAGCCAGGGAATTCCA
This sequence comes from Diorhabda carinulata, assembly GCF_026250575.1. Lineage (NCBI taxonomy): Eukaryota > Metazoa > Arthropoda > Insecta > Coleoptera > Chrysomelidae > Diorhabda > Diorhabda carinulata. The sequence goes on from NC_079472.1 coordinate 20,882,066, forward strand.
AGTTATCTTTCTTTTATAACGTTCTTAATATCCTAATAGCATGCAATCAAATCAATCCTCTCCGATATACCTGGTACAAATTTAAGATCTGTGTAACCTTTGTTAGTGTTCTACTGGTACTATTAAGGAAAAGTCTTGTTAAATCCTAAATGGAAGAGTGAAGATTCAAACGTCTATGTTTTTTAAATCATTATATTAACAACTAACTTAACAAGAAAACTGTAGTTGAAACATTTAAACTTCGACGTAAATTTTCTCTTCAGTGAAGATGTATGACATAGTTAGGCTGCTTGAAGCCACCATATCTATCATTCTATGAGCCTGAAAGAATTTTTTCTCTGCCTCTTGACATTTGACGTCCACTCTTGCCATGAAGATGAATATTTTTTTAACACAACCCCATCATCTTAGATTTTAGATTATCTCTAACTTTTGATAAAATATCTCTTACCACAGAAAAGTCATTAAAACTCAAATTATCCATGTCAAATATTTTAAAATGTAGATTCCGGATTTTTCACGGAATTCAGTCTACAGATTATGCCATATTCGAATATTTTTATAATTCATTAGAAAAGTATATTTACTCTTGATTGACTAAGATTAAAAATCGACTTAACTGACCAAGACTACAGCCGGACAAACTTTCAAGCAATTCTTAATCAATGTTCAAACTCAATTTATATTCTATCCCACCGAAAAGTTACAGAAAATCGGGAAATCCATTTCATCACGCGTAGAAAGTTATATTAATCCCATGGGATTTTCTTCAAAAAGAAAAAACTTTTAGTCACAAACGACTATTCCTCCCCGGCTTTTTTTCTTGTTTTTTTTCTTTACAGTCAAGTGAGAAACTGTGAAACTGAAATGAAAAAATATACCTTATAAAGAGGTATCTAGGCCAAATCACCTAAGAGAACGGGAAAATAGAAGTAGAATTAACAGAGCTAATACAAGAGTTCTCAATTAATTCAGATGAAACAAGAAACATTTGAGATAAATGGTAGGAAAAAATAAATGGGACAGAATCAAGAACGGATATTTGATAAAATAAACATAAGACCAAAAAATAGCCCGGAAAATAATGGATGAAGAATTTTTTTTCACGAAAGAAAAGCTAGATACTCCATTCAGTAGACATCATTTTAGAGGAAATAAAAGTAATTTCCAGGAGGTAAGAGGAATGAAAACATAAGTGGGAGTGTGCATGGAATTTTAATACGATGCCTTAAAAGGCATAAAAATAATGTAAGAAAAAATAATTGAATGGGTACTGGAATTGTTTCTATATAAACAAAATACCTATTACATCGCTCAACAACTCGTTTGTCAAATCCAAATGACGTACCAACTTTCAAAAGACTGTGTGTAAAATTTCATGATATTTCGAATTTAGAAAAAAGTAACAGCCAGTAAAGTAAGTGGCTGGACAATGGATTTAAAACAATTTCGTATGTTAATTGATCATTGCCTCTTGATAAAAAAAATACTATATAAGGTCAGCATTGGCTTCAAAAGTGTTAGTCGGATTCTGCTCCATCGAAAAGAACCAATTGGAATTGGTTTGATGAATTCAAACGTGGTCGTACAGTCACTTATGATGGTGAACGCTCTGGTAGTCCAATTGAGGTAGTTACTCCAGAAAAGATCAAAAGGTCCATAAATTGGTTATATCTAATCATAAATTGAAATCGCATGAGATAGCTGAGTCCGTAAAGATATCAGAAGGTAGTGTGTTTACAATTATGCATGAACATTTGACCATGAGAAAGCTATTTACAAAGTTGGTACCGAGTTTACTCACAGGCCATTAAAAAGAACGTGTTTGATTCAGAGCAGTGTTTAGCCATGTAATAAATCAGATTTTTTGCGTCGATAGGAAACGTGGATTAATCAAGTCACTCCAAAATCAAAACGGTCATCAGCTGAGTGGACTGCAGCCGGTTAACTACGTCCGAAGCGTCCAAAGGCACAACAGCTGGAAAGGTTATAGCTTCAGTATTTTAGATGCGTATGGAATATTGTTCATCGACTATATCCAAAAGAAGAAAAAATCAATAGCGAATACAACATAGAGTTGTTGGATCGTTTGATTGCAAAGATCAAGTAAACACGGCCTCATATGACTTGGAAAAACCACTGTTTCACCAATACACTTCAAATTGCTTCCTGATTCACCGTATATTCCTCAGTTACTACTAGCTACTCTGGCTGATCTCACCGGTAAGAAATTCAGCTCAAATGAAGAAGCAATTGCTGAAACTGAAGCTTATTTTGAGGCAAAAGACAATTCCTTCTACAAGAATGGTATTGAGAAGTTAGAGAAGCGTTGGAATGATTATATTGAGATGATATTGATGAATAAAATCGATATTACGTATTGGTGTGTAGAATCAGTAAATTAAGCCAGAATAACTCAACATTAATAATAGTTCATTATATGGAGCAAAATGCATCAAACTAGTATAATACAGAACCTAACGTTTGTAAATTTATTTTTATGTATAGAAAAAAAAACTTGTAAAAATTTCGAATTTAGAGTTAGAAACGAGAAAAATAACGGCTGACGATTACAGAAGAATTGAGATCCAATTTATTAAGCTGATGAAGTCATATCCAACGAATTATCAACAACTCCAAAAGAACTTTTAATTGTATTTATATGAAGACGAAAATGATAGGGGCCGTAAGAAAGAATGCTTAGAAGAAGAGGAGAATTACAAAAAACGGAGCCTGGCAAACAAAAGACAGTATATAACTTTTGGAAAGGACTTAGGCCACACACTCATAGAAATGATATACCTACAAGAAGCATTAAGTTGAGCAAAACAAATTATTGAACTAAAAAAACTTTATTTAGATATCAGTAGAAACAATCAGGTTAATAGAGTTTGCTAGTATTCAACAATGGATAAGTTGGGAAAATACATCACAGAATCCGTATATTGTTTGATTAGTAATTCCTGTCCAGTTCAGAAGAAAATCATACAATTCATTCATTACAAACAAATGTGTTTTTTGGCTGGAGTTCCAAAAAAGGAATCCACCGATAGACTTATATATAGAATTATCTCGCACTAGATGATTGTACCACGAAGGATTTCTGGCCTCTCGCTAGGAAAGGGGGCGAAAAAAATTTTTTATTTGAAACTCGTTAATAATCGATAAATATTTATATAACTTTAGGTAGTTTTACATGGTAATTAATTATTCTTCTCATATATTATTATAAACATAACATATTTGTTTTTTTTATTTATATTATTTTTATATTTGATAAAAAAAGAAAAATGAAATAAAACAAAAACAATTAAAAAATGCGAATCAAGCTATTATACAAAAAAATATTCAACTAAAATTATCATTATAACATCAATCATTTCATGTGTGCCTATGTCGAAAATCGATTATTTTTTATTATTGTTCAATTGTAGCTACCACGAATAATTAATTTTTTACGATGAAAAGGACAAAAGCAGGGGTAGAGCAAGGAGTGAAGTGGTAGGGATCGAACTAAATCATTTTTCACCCTTTCCAAGACGCCAAAAATACTTTCAGATACACTTATACTTCACATATACTTGAATATAAGTATGAAATTGTGGGTTCCCGTTTTCGGAACTTCTCCCAATTTTTTTTATTGTAATTAAATGAATTTCAATTATATTCTTAATTTTGAAATGTTTTCGAATGAACCAAATCTTTCTGCCTACTGTATGTAATCAAGATCTGTTTTAATCGATGGGAAAAGTAACATTTGTTAACCGTATGCACTAATTAACTCACAAAATTACAGTAATATTATCATCAGTATAAATGATTTCTTGTATTGATTTGTCTTAGCTGCTTAACCACATTCTTACTAAATTATTAAACGTTTAATTCTTCCGTTATCTATTCGTGAATTAAAAAAATTGTTTGAAATAGTTGTAATGAAAATTTACGATTATGTTCATTCGGATTCTGGAATGGACTTACAGACATAGATTTGATCAGAATCAATGCTTTTCACTTTTCTTTTTATTTTATTTTACTATAAATCTCTTAAAAGAATAAATATTCTATCCTCTATTATTTTTGAAAACCAAAATTTAACAAAAATATATAACTTCTTAATTTTCCGAATTCCCCATCTTTTTATTAGAGAGCAATAACGTCATTGGGTGTCTACGTTCTTTAGTTTTCTTTAAACAGCATTCGATAAAAGGAGATTCGAGGAAAATATTGAAAAAAGTACTTATTGATAATATTTACGAAAATAATTCAAAGCAGAGTCTTAAAAATACTATCTAATTGGTTTTACTGGATTTTTTTGTGGCCGTAGACGAAGATTTCTAACTGCACGGTCAATTGAAGTAAGACGTCTGTAATTTCAATAAAATTTCACATTTCCCTTCTCTGTTTATCGTGTATTTGAAGTAATCTTTCGAATGTAGAGACTTCAATTTGGTATACAGCCCATTCGAAATTATATTTGCATGTAGAGGCAAAATAAAATTCGTTAAACCACTTTTTCCATTACCACTTATTTTGTTTTGGATAATGATAAACAGATAAACAATCAATGGCTGTCAGACAGAAACTAAATGGCACAGCTTCTCCAAATTTGATATAAGTCAAATGACATTTGACTATAGTCTTGCCCTTTATGTAAAGAGGTGAAATTTTGGAAACTCACATCGTATTACATATTCTTTATTTCAAAGAGATATGAACTTTAAAAATTTTTAAAAAATCGATATAGTTACTTCAAAAGGATACAATTTTTGCAAAAAATATTTTGCAAGAAGTTTTTTTTCGAGGTCTTGGATATTATTGAGAGATATGTGAAACGCGTACACCTTACCGATTCTCTAACAGGACGGCAGAATGTCCGAGGAGCATATCTACCTCCCTTCCTTTATCGTCCTGTTGTCGGCCGCCCGCCACAGAACCATTGGCTTTTACCGACAGCAACGGACGGTCGCACGCGACTTCTCATCACCCTCATCATCGGCATCATGAGAAACATTTTCAGTAACACAGGAATAAAATTTTAAATCTAAATCTCATTTTCTCGTCCTGGTGCAAAATCCATTTCATTTCGACTTGACGTTCAAATTGAATGTTTTGTAGTGGGATCGAGAGGGCGACGAGGCGGTGTGAGGCTTGGGAAGGGAACAAGGGGAAGTGCTCTTGATAAGCGTGATTTAGCAGCCCCGGGGATATTGATTTTTGCATCCCCCTGAGCCCCTAACCCTCTCTCAGTTTTATATGTCTGTTTTCTTACAGTAATAGCTCGACGTGTTGCGCGCGCCCTCATGAAATGAAGAGAAAACACGACGATGAGGGGTGCGCAGAGGGAAAGACGGTTTTCATTGGTGTTGTATTTCCGCGGGCCGTAGTGGGGGTACCGGCCCGTACGCAAATACAGCCATTATACCCGGTGACATCACATTGCTGCCAATTGCTGTCTGAAGGAGATCACCGCAAACCGCTAGCGCCGAGCCGCGACAACACTCGGCATACCGCCACGATCGCACGCGCAATTTTCATGCTTTTATTCGTAGTATACTTTTCCGACAGCACTTCTCTTTTCTCTTGTTATTTTCGCACTCTCCGGGGTCCACTTCGCACCAAAAGCTACAGATTACTTCTCTTTCTTTTTTCCCTTGACGATTTCTTTAATATCCACACTTTTCTATTAAATAAATTTGAGAATGCCGCTTTTCGATCCACATTGGGAATGCCACAACACTTTATTTTGAAAACTCATTCTCTGGAAATAGTTTCCATTCAAATCTCAACTATCATACTGATTTATTTTATTAAAAAATAAGTATGTTATAATAAATAAATTTAGAAAGAGTGTTATACATTGTGACTATAAAAAAATGATTCAGTTAATTCTCAGAATATTGTCTTTGACAAATTTTACGTATTGTGTAACGTTTTACATTTTATAACTAACTAACAACCGTTGTGGACTTCTTAAGGCTGTAATTTATATAAAAAAGGTAAAAATGTACCATTAAACACTTCTGAACTATTTAATGCTAATTTCTAATCTGTTTTCATCTGATTTTAAATATATACAGAAGGACATCTGAAAACATTGATTAATTATTCAACAGATTATTATTTTATTAATATATATATACACGTAAGAAAATTATCAAACCAATCACTAATCCTTAAGAAAAGTAACTTATGAACTGTATCACGTTTTCTTCACCATTAAAGAGGAAAGATTCATGGAATAAAATCCGTAAGAAGATGAATCTTTGGTGGTCGTCATGTTTTAACGTTGCCAGATTTTAAGCAATGTTGATGCTGGCTATAATAAAAATAGAATAAATATATATGTATTCATTTGTTTCTAAATTTTGCCTTTCATTGAAATTTGTATCTTATAAAATCGTCTTGTCTAAGTTGACTTGCGTGTAAAATTCTTTTTTAATTAATTAGCACCATAACATTAAAATCGATTATTCTTCTTCTATTTGAAATTAAAGTAGAGTAACGTTTTTCTTATTTATTTACATTTTTTTTAATCGTGGGGTATTTATGATAATTCACTTATAATGAATATCACTTGAATAATTTCTGCGATTGATTCACTATTTCGTGCTATTCACTACGACTATTTATTTGAAACTACCAGCGTTCATAAAAATCATTTATATACAAAAATAAAATTGTAGAACAAAAACAAACAAAAAATAATAAAATAATATAATAATAAAATAAAAAAAATAAATAAATAGACTTTCCTAACAATTATTCAGAAGAAATACTGTACATAAACCGCCTGCTACTAAAATATTATATACCAATAAACATCAAACGAGTTCCGCCATTTATAAAAAAAATAAAAGAAGCTGCCCAAAAAGCGTCGCTCGAAAAGCGCCAAGCGAATTCACCGAATTTTTAAAATTCCATAGTGACTGGTCACGGCCGGCCTAGGGAACCAATTTGCGAACTTGTACGTTACAGTAAGATAGGCATGAAAAGAACTGATTTTATGAGCGCAAGGAACAGCGGCAACGGCATATCTCTACGCGTTGTACTGAATATGGAATATGCAAGTTTTTACAAGCTAACATTTTAGTTCTTCACTATCGAAACAAAATAAATTTTCATGGACCACTGCTTACGATTGTGGACCCCGATTTTTTGACACGTTCAACATAGAGTCTCCCGTGAACTTCTGCACCACTTTGGAAATCACGGGTCTAGATAAAAGTAATCATACCATTTTCGCCGAATTAAAAATACTTCATGTACATAGGAATAAGCATCCACCAAGAGTTTTGGCGGTAGAAAGGGCGGGCTCGAAAAACCACAACCGCTGAAGATAAACAAATTGTTTAATCGTTAAAGTGATCGACGACTCACTGGTCCAGAGATAGCAACTCAGATCAGTGAATCTAAGGATCTGCCTTTAAGTACATCTACAGTGAAAAGGAGATTGAGAGAAGATGGTCTTTTTGATCAAAGGAAGAACTGATATTAGATCCATGTGTAATCTCGACTGTAAAATATAGGCTCAGTGATGGTTTGGAGGAAGGGCGATTTGAGACGTGAAAATTGAAGAAAGTATGCTATAAATATATTAAAGGAAAATAGAGTATGTAACGAAGCAAGCAAGACATTGAAAAGAAAATGCAGGAATAAAAGGAGGAAAAATAGCTGAATAAAATTAAGGAAGGAGATCAGATTATATCATGATGAAACAAAAAGAATACAAGGAGAAGGATAAACAAAAACAGCTACTTTAAAACGGAGAGAGGGGTAATGATAATGGTACGGAAGCCAAATAAACTAATGTAGAGATGAAATCAAATATACTAAAAGGGAACGATGCAGGAGAAATAACATAGAGGTTACAAACAAATTTGATTTCAATAGAAGTAACTAATAGAAAAATATATAAATAGATATACAATGAATCTACTATTTTATAAAGGGTGATTTGGAACGACAAAATTGTTGATATAGGGTTATCAGAATCAAGGAAAGTCATATCAAAATTGTATACAATACTTTTAAACATTAAACATTAGTATTTGAGCTATTGTAATTTATATACAAACTCTGTGTTGTCTAAAATTATATAAAAAGTTTAATATCAAGTGCGATACGATAGAAATTATGCAGAACGATCGATTGATTGTAGAATGAAGATGTTTTGCTAAATGAAATGAATATGTTATTTATATCGAGAATATGATCAATAAACTAATTTATTCCAACTTAAGTTGCTAGGAAAATCTGTAAATAGAAGGTCTAATTTAATATGTAATCACTTATATCACTTACGTTAAAATAAATGCAAATTGAAAATTTTAAATATCAGGTTTATACGAAACTGCTGTGTTTTTCTCAATTGCAAGTAATACTTATGGTAAAAACGATAAAAATAAAATAAAATGACCCGTTGCCTAGAAACAAGTTTTGTTGAAAAGAGAAAGCAAAGTCAACTACTAACTGCTGATGCTGTTACTAAAAAAAAAGAAATAAATAAATAATACAACACAACCTATTATTGAAAAATTATCTGTATTTCATGGTTTATTATCCGCCCTGTCAAGTAGAGGAGAAGTAATATTCTGACATTTAATTAAAGCTAGTTCAACAAAAGTAATATTCAAATTCATTAAAAGCTTCTCAGTGGCGCACTATGAAGATGACATCCATAGAATTATGTATAATGAGTCTATTTATAAATAAGCCGTGATTAGAATATTCAAGTGATTATGATTAGGTATGAAAACTCTTAATTGGAAGTTAATTAAATGCTCAATCCTTCAATGTTTAAATTCTCCACTATGAAAACAAGAATAGTTTATGAAAAAACGTCAAGCTGTTTTAATGAATTACATAATAACATACAAAGGTATATTGTTGTTACTATTCTTTATTAAACTCTTCAATCAATTCCCACTATTCGAAAATTATGTGCAATAATTTGCATTAGCGCGGACTGTCTTCCAGAATCAGGATGGATGAAAATTAACCACAATTGCCGAAGGTCATTCAGATTATAATCTAATCAATGAAATATGTAGAGGAAATTTGATTTCTAACGAAATCAACAAATATCATGAATGATGTCTAGCATAAATGTTAACAAATGTGATGTAACTATAAATTATTAAATTGGGTATTAATAAATTAATAAGAGATATGCGTCATATTCGCTAATCATGTAAGGGAGACAGGCCTGGGTAGAAAAAAATTTTCATGGTAGAAAAACCTTTGAGATTGCTTCCATGTACACGATGCCGTAAATATAATACACATGACTGAAGATCGTGAGGAATTTCAAAGGATGATTGCCAACCTTCATTAGAATTAAACAGGCACTGGAGGAAGAAGATTTGTCATTTGACAAGCTTAGAATTAACACGTCCACCAATCGGGTGTTATGTTTGTAAGTGTGAACTTATGACCCTCATTTCTTTCTATCCCATTGAAGAACCTCATGAACCTATTGATCCTATTCCTCTTTAAAAGTTCCATATGAGGAGTGGCTCGACCTTCCAAAGATCTTCATATTCTATTCCATACGCTCACAGCTGTTTCTCACATTTTGAGAGAATGTGTTTAGAGGCTTCATCCTTTACATTAGCCTATTCAGTTATCCATTGAGGCTGCAATTTCCGAACAAGACTTCCGTTAATAATGGTATTTTGATTTTACTTAGGTTAATACAATTAGTGGAACTTTTTTTATTATAGGTATCTTTGCCTGTCTTAACCCCTGTAGATTGTTTCAGTAGCTGGTTCTCTTCTTTTTTAGTGTTTATTTGCTCTGTAGGCGACAGTGGAGGTATTACGAAGAGTGTATCTGCGCAGATCCGTCTGCTATTTCATTTTCCTCAGCTCCAGTACATCCCGGAACCCATTGGAGGATGCTGTTTTGGAATCATCCGGATACCATTTACAACTTAACTTCGAGGTATGTTTTTTCGGCATGTCGTCCTGAGGCATAACCCAGATTTTATTAATTTTAGAGAAATGTTTCGGTTTATCCCTGGTGACTCCTTTTCTGTACATATTAATGTAGCAATTTTTTAGCTGTCTAGGGTTTTTTGTTTTCTTAAAATGCCGGAAAACACTTTATTGATGGAATTTTAAACGAAACTGGTTTACAAATGACTGCAAAGGAGAAAAAATAAACGTAAGTTTGATAGTGAAAATATAGAAATATTGACTTTTGTAATACGTCGTCGTCATTAAGTTAAATGAGCGAGAAACCATCTTTAAAAGTGCGGGACTCATCTTTGGCCGCGGAACCTTCGTCGTTCAGTATCATATTCCTCTACTAGCCGCTCTCGTTGATCTACTACCACTTGAAGAAAACTCATGCCAGTATCATGCTTCATGTGTTGCAGTGGGGTGAAGTAGAGCAATACTTGTTATTTGTCTTATTGAGGATCCAAGACTGACTCCTTCCTACATTAATCGTGACTTTTTTTCTACGCTTTCCAAAAGTATATGGAGAGGTGGGAAATTCCGAATCACTTCTAGTGTAGTCGTTGGATATGTTTTCATGGCTCCAGTTGTACGCATATAACCAGTCGTATTTTCGAAAGATTCTCGTGGTGCTCAGACCAGTTCTAGCTTCCCAGGTAGCTGCCCCATACGTCAAGATTCTTCTCACTCTTCTACTGTACATCAACAGCAAGATTTTTGGGTAACGCCCCAATTATTCTCTACGAAGTTTCAGCACACAATCAGAGCTTTCGTGACTTTACTAGTCTTCTCCTTTTCGTGTTTTTCTATGTAGGGTGAGTCTCAGATAGTTTTCAACCAAATTAATCTTCGTGAGAAATAGTTATCATTATATCAAATGAAAAAAATTTAAGCATATTTAAATGATTTATTCGATGTTTGGATTGGCTAAAAGCTACTACTAAGAGTTTGGGATCGCGAAGACAAAAGAAGAACTGGTGTATACAGTCCTCTTAAAAGTAAATTTCTATATGTAAAATATTAAGGAACAGTTCTATCACTGAATTAACTTTGTGATTATACATGATCAAGTTTTGTTTTTCTTTTCGCTTCAATCTACTTTTGATTCAATTTCTTTCTCCACCTACATTCAATGCACGTCAATGATCTGATGCAATAAGATATTGGTCCACTTAAGCAACTTGCTCGACGGTGATAGTCATCATAGTTTTTACACACAACCACGACATATCTTATAACTGTTAAGCAACAAATCCCTGTTTCTCGTTCAATAAATAAATTATAAATAATCTAAATTTATCACGCCTTAATTATTTGTTGTAAATGTTTCATAACAATAATTTTGCATTTGGTAGGTTCTTTGTAACCGGTAGCCGGCAGCTAAGAGATACATTATTTGATATTACCATATTAAAAGTGATATTATTTTTGATTAATCAGATTTATTAGATATTTATCGAATAAAGTACAACTGAAAATTGAGATTGAGACTAAACTATCATTAATATTAATTTGTTGCGTAGATTCGAATCCTTGTAGTCGGACCAGGCGACATTTATCTAAATTTTCTCAAGGCGACATATTCATAACTCTCTCCACATAATTGGTAGTGTCTAGAGAAAATAATTATATAGGCAAATATTATTGTTTACTTTCTTGATTAGTTACACGTTGTTTTGGACTGATTTTGAAGTTCTTTGATAAATACTTTTAGTGTGAAATTTTAGTAAAAAAATGCTCAACGCAATTTATTTGTCAGGAGACTTTGGTATTCTCGATCAATGATAACACCACAATGAAAAGGAGCGATGAAAAATTTTAATAAAACCAAATATATCTTGATTGGTTACCAAGGATGTCAACAACTAGGAAGAAAGTAAAAAAAATCTGAAGGGAAGAAATGAGTAGAATGGTTAGTAATATTAATTACAATAACAGAAAAGGCTATATCAGTATAAAACAATAATGTACGTACGCAAAGAGGAGACGAAAGGGATAGGAAAATAATCAGGACTTTCGAGGGAGAAGAGAAGACGAATAACGAAATATGGATTTATTTATAGAAGCGAAACTGAGCAAAATAATGAAATCTAAAAGAATGTGGGGCTGGGGCATATTTGAAAAATATCAAAATTTTAGAACAAGAAGACGATCTACATAAAACAAGAAAAGATGGTATACAGAGTTGAAAGAAGATCTAAGAGGAAGATAGATGAATCAAACAATGGAAAAAAACAGCAAAAGATAGTAAAATGAGAAAGAAATCACCAGCTTATGGGCCTCGCTTTATTCAATTATAATTTTCCGATCATTGTGAATATTCTTCCATATTTTGTAAGGTTCCTAGACAGCAAACATGTCCATAATTTTTTTTTATTTCTGAAATTTCTCGTTTGTAGTTGAGAGATGAGATCTAAAATAATATAATGATGGATCTCATTCAGATAATACCGATTTTTAGAACAAGAAAATGGTTTACATGAAATAAGAAATTAAGGTGTTTAGAAGTAATTGAATAGTTAAGAGGAAAATAGGCAAATTAAGGAATGAAAAACGAAAGTAAAAGATGGTAAACTGTGAAAACAAATCACCAGATTATGTGCCTATAGATTATAGCGCTTCTTTTTTAATTATTAATTTTACTATATTTTCCATTCACCACCGATATTTTTTTATATTTTGTACGGTTTCTAGAAAACAACTGTTGGAATTTATTGTTTATTCACGTAATCTAAATACTGCTTCATTTTAACGAGAACCTTGTATTTCAGTCTGTATTTGCTTCTCTATAAATACTTGGTTAATAAGACAACAATTCACTTATTGTGAATAATTGGAACCTATGTAGGCATGAGTGGGAAAGTGTTATAGCACAACTAGTAATTGAAAATGTTGAGCAGAATCGTCATCAATAGTAACATTAATATTTGCTACAAATCATTGCATTACAGCAATAAATATTGCCATCCATATACAATAGAACATGATAAATCATATTCCGAAAAAACTTAGTTCTAAAGATATTTGAACTATTTATGAATTAAAATACACATTTATAAATAAAGCAAAATCTATGGTAAGGATATTATTATAAATAAGGCATTAATAAAAGGATTATCGAATATTGTCAATAATAAAACAAAATATATCCTTAAAAAACATATCCCACCATTCTAATTAATAGAATCATTCTAAAGTCAACAACAATAATTTTTTATAATCATTCGATGCGGTTTGATAGGACAAACATCACAATAATCATGAAATAGATTCAAAAGCCATTAATATGATATAAAATATAGCATCTTCAACCCATGAAATAACAAGAAAAAAAAGACTTGGATCATGAAATTCGACTATGTTTAAAACAAAGAATCTTTACATAACACAGTAAGGATTGTGTTTTGATACTAATATAGTGGGTTGCCTTAGTAAAAAATTATTTGTATTTGTAGATGAATATAATACTGTAATTTATTCTCAACCAATGACAAATTGAGAGATATAGCCTCTACGTTCTCAATTAATTCACTTGAAATCATAGAGTTTATAATAGTGATTCGAGTAATATTGATCAGATGATAATGGTAAACTCGAGGGTAGAATTTCTAGAATTTGCATTTTAACAATGTCGGTTAACATGAATAAATATTTATTTACCTTGTTTATGCATTCCTAAGTAAATTACATTAGCATTCAATTTGACTCATCTAATTAACTTTGTACCAACCGAATAGAGAAATGTCAATAATTTCTGTTTCAAATTAATTTCCGACTTGGGAAACGCTGGCTGACGAAGCGTATTTCAATTATTGGAGCTTTTTTTTTATTGAGGAAATTTGATGAAAAGTATAAATTCCGGCCACTGAACTCTTTCATGGCGACTACCTGCGATTAGATATATTAAATGTTTAGACTTGCAAAATAATTTAAATTTATGTGCATGAATTTTTATTATCTGAAATAAATTCAATCACAATATTGAAATTTGGGAAGTTTTATGTTGAAAATAATTGCTTTTTAGTTATTCAGTACTACCATTCATTTTCCCAATTCGTCCTATATATATATGTATATATATATATATATATATATATATATATATATATATATATATATATATTTATATATATATATAATATTTTTGGAAAAACACTCAACAAACCTAATAAAGTCTTCGATTGAAATTTGTATTATTATTGTAGTATAAATAATTTTCAAAAGTTTCAAAGAGGAAAAGCTCATGTATGATATAATGAATTGCATATACGAATATGCAAAGATATTTCTTGAGAGCCATCAATTAACTTGAAAAAAATTGAGGCACCTTCCTCTAGGTCTCAACTCCCCGGTTAGAATAAGCTGGTATAGTGTGAGTTTGCCTTCGATACTGCAAAGAGTCTTCCAACTATTATATGAAAAACATTTTTTCCGCATCTATATAATTAATAGTTTCCAAAATACAGTATTTAGGCAAGACTTCACTATACTTCTGATTCTGATGAAATTCCACGTACAGAACAAACATGGAATGAGGAAGTTATTATCTGATCGGCTAAATTTGGTTAGATGGGAACACGTATATTCGAAGATATAGCAGATAAAATTTGAAGTCTTCACGGGAAGATTTGGTGTAGAAAAGTTTTCTTAGCTACTGACGATTCGAAAGACAGATCTTCACGGAGCGGTAGAACACCAAAAGGTGGCAACGGATAAGAAGGGATGCACATTCATACCCACAAATCTAGCCTAATATAACCATACCTAACCCATCCTAACTTAAGCTAATCTAATTTGATTTTGTTTATTTTTCTACTTCTTAAGTGACTTTTTTATTCTCCATGATGATTAGTCCTGAGTTTGAGTCTCTATTATTAATTAATTGAGAATTGTTGTGCCTTCATTTGTCACTTTTAATAAAATTATTAAATTCATGCGACTCAAAAATCAATATTTAAGTGTCAATTTGAAAATGGATTTTTGAACGGGATCAATTAAAAAAAATGTTTCTTCTTGCTCTGCAAACCAGACCTACACAGCTTTTATTACCTCCTCGTTTGAAGAACATTTACGGCCTTTTAAACTTTTTTTTAGTAGAGGAAAGAGATAATAGTCGGACGAAGTAAAATCTGGTGAATAAGGGGGGTGTTCTAGTAATTTGTGTGCAGGGGCGTTGTCCTGCAAAAACAAAACGCATTTGGATAGCTCTCAGCGTAATTTCTCTCCAATTTTTTCTGTTAGGGTGGTCAGTAATGTCGAATAGTAATCTCCAGTTATTGTTCTACCCTTATAAATAAAAATCGATCATGATTACTCCATGGCAATCTCAAAAAAGTAAGAACGTTTCCAGCAGATTTTTGAATACGAAACTTCTTAGGTGTTGGAGAACCAAAGTGTCGCCATTCCATCGATTGTTGCTTTGTTTTTGGATCGTAGAAATGTACTCAAGTCTCATCCATAGTAACAATTCGATTTAATAAGTCTACATTGTTTTCAAATCGAACACAGATCGATCGGGATGCTTCTACTCTTGCACGCTTTTTGTCAACATTCAAACATTTGGAGTCCATTTTGCAGCAATATTTCTCATGTCCAAATTGTCGTGAACTATATGATGAACGCGTTCGTATGAAATATTCAGTGCTTTAGATATCCGTTTTATCCCAATTCGACGGTCTGATAAAATCATATCATGAATTGCATCGATATTTTCGGAGACTGACACAGAAACTGGCCTTCCCGGTCGGTCATCATCTTCAATGGAAAATTTACCTCTTTTGAAACTTGCAGTCCAATTTTTCACGGTCGCATACGAAGGACATTCATCACTAAGGGTACTAAGCATATTTTCGTAAATCTGCTTACCTCTTAACCTTTTTAAATACAGGTACTTGATGGCTCTATACTCCAATTTTACGATTTTCATAATTTCGGTGGACATCTTTTTTCTTTTAATTTATTGCGTAGCTCTGGGTCACTTTTTTGACGTCAAACTTTACACTGACACTTCTAATAAGTTATTGTTCGTTGCTATGGTTGCAATATTTTGTTTATGCCTGGAACTGGTCTAGGCTACCTAGATATTAATACATCCTCGCATATTGATGATGAACCAACTTTTTCTATTGGTTTAATATTAATCTTCGCGAACTACCATACGCTTTTTCAATATAATAGATACCAACAACTATTTTCATTCGAAAAAAATGACAATATTATTATATATTTTGCAAAATTCGTCTTCTGCAGTTTTAATGTAATACTGTATATTATTGTGAAAGCGAAAAACGTCCATTTAAATCTTATACTAATCTACCTACGTACGTGGTAACGTTCTCTTAACATTACTCATTTTTACACCATTACCATTAAAGCGTAATGCAAGCATAATTTATGACGTAACATAAACGTTTGAAAAGTAATTTTGAATATTACAGGGACGCATTGTCGTATAAAGTAAGGAAATTGAAATATAAGTGAAATGGCAAAGGAGTTCTATCTTTCCTTCTATAATATACACTTTGTATTCTGAATGGAGCAGCACAAGATGGAAAAATATTATTTCCTTTACATCACTTCTTTTCTCTGTAATAAGATGTTTGGAACACGACTGATGCCTCTTATTTTTCTCAGACGTTCATATAAATATTTTTCAATATGACTAATAGCTTCCATTTTTCATATCGAGACGTTCTCTTACTATGTTTTTATAATTTTTTAAACATGTTTGGATGATACATTATTGCTTCATGTAAAAACACTTATGTTAGAAAATAAGCACGATGTGGTGAAGAATATTGAGAGGAGAGGGCCAAAGTTTGGATGAAAAAACATGCATAACTCTAATTCTGAAATTTTCCTTTTATTTAAATCCACAGCCCTTTTAATATCCATTTTTTTAACGATGAAGTAGAAATAGAATAGTTTTGTGGTTTGTACCTCCAACGTTGGTTAAAGAGTGACCATGATGCAACTCTTTCTTGAGTAAGTATAAGCCCAGTAATTTTTTGGTTACACTAAAAATGTTGAATTGATTGAATAACATTCTAATAAATTTATGATTAGTTAGTCTAAGTTCCTAATTAATTTCATTTCAACATGATTTCACAAAACAGTGGATTTTATAATGTTTTCCTCGATATTGTTAAGCTTCTTCTGTTCTTTTTCAATCACGTATCTATGGATCTAGGATTGAAGATAATAATCGATGTTCAATAACTACTTAAAAGTCGTACGTGCCGAATCTCTAAGAGCAGCGTAGCTCCGCTGAGATCTAGGCGTCCCTGTTCCGAAACAGAGCCAACTCCTCTTCGATTCACAACGTCTTGCCTGGGTTCGTGTGAATATGATGGTTTTTCCTAAAACGTGTAGGGAATTAAATGAATTGCATGCTGTTAAGACATTAGGGAGGTTATGAGAGAAAGGTTTTATTAAGGAAGTTGATTGGATAAATGGACGAATGATAAAAATATGAAGTAATGTGTACCTGTATTATGTATTTTTAAATATGGGAGCACTTGGCGTTGTGGCCACATGTCTATCGCCTTTAGACAATTTTTTTCAGTAATTTTTGATAATGTTGATAATAAAAAAACGAGCATAATCAAATTTGGAAGTTGTTTCATGACAAATAACACATTTTGTTCCCTAATAAGGATATTATTTCTTAAGATAAGATTGCTTAGAATCGAATATAATTGAAATAAGTACGTAAATGGTATAAAAACTAAAAAAAAGAAGAAATGAAAGAAAATCACATAAAGAACAAGGAGAACCTATTTATATCAAAGCGTCTAAGACTTTACATTTGAACATATTTCCACTTAAATCTGCTAAAGAATTTAAAAAAACGAAACCTTATGAAATCATTTTCATCTTCTACACTTTCTTCTAATATATTAATTATTTTTACGGAGATGTAATGAGAGATTTATTCGAGTTTACGGAAATAAGATTCTAATAGTTTTCGCTGCAGGTCCTTCTAACTTAACACTATTATAAACTTAATCAAGTTTGACGTAGATAACTCAAAATTGATAATCCCTCTAGAAGTTCCGGCATGTATATATATCTTAAAAGTATCCAAAATACCCTGGTAAGTCCAAGTTGATACTTTCCGTTTATTAAACAACTTCACCTAAGTAGAGCTTAACGAAATGATATATTTATTGGATGTCTAAGTGCTATCGAATTTTATACACATCTCTCAAAGTTTGATTAAATTGTAAACCCTTTGGAAGTTAGCCATTTTATATTGTCAAAATTGAATGGAAGATAAAATATTCAAGCAAGGTGTGTATGAAATAATGGTGTATATTATAGTTTTATATAGAAAAATAGCTCGTTTTTCTCTTCCCAAATCACTCACAAATTTTTTAGGGATGAAAACAAAACATCACTTAAGTTGTTCCAAATCTCAACGAACGATTTTTCACAAGTACTTTATATCAAAATATATATCTAGTTTCAATTTTACAGCTACTTGTGCACAACAACTTTCTCAGAACCACATAAATTCAAATAACTTTTTTATTTAGAATTCAATAGTATGAATGAAAAAACATACATTTGAAGTGTTATGAATTTTAAAAAGATTTGAGATGTTCAAATCAAAATCCAAATCAAAATTGTGTCTCGAGATTTCGGATTCAGTCACAAAGAACGAAGTAAAGTGAAGAATAAAAAAAGGAAAAGCTGAACTAATCACAATCAAGAGATTGCTTAATCTATCATTATATCATTACACACAGATGTAAGAAAATGTTATCAGTTTTTCTGGACCATACACAGAATATTTTCCTTACAATAAGGGAAGGATATATGAATGATGATCCTAAGGAAACTTTTTTCATTTAACACCTTGTAATATACAATCTTCATTAATTTTGTACTTGGTATATTAATGCAGCAATGTAGAAGTATCCTCCAATAAGTATGTTATTTTTACACTAACTTAAATTTTTAAGACACCATTGACTATAAGTTATAATTGACAGTTTTTATATTTTAATTGGATCTATTCACAAGTTCGTTTGCTTTGAATATTTTAAAGCTACGTAACTCTAAGTTTTCTTCAGTTATTTTCCTTAAGAATTTAGTAGAATGAGTACTTATTTTGGCAATGTGAATTTTACTTCTGTTTTTGATATCCTCTATAACCGAAGGCACTTGAAGGTCTCTATCCATAATGGAATGGCCATAGGGCGTTCAAAATAGTTCTTAGTGCTTTATACTTGCAGTAAGCTAGATTGAATCCCATAGGTCCATATGATGTTTAAAAATTATGGACGTGCAGTTTGTTTTCAATGTTTAAAACGTGAGCTTCTGACCGTGCATATTTCTATTTCCAATACATAGTTGTTTCCTTTATGCGGAGATATACTTTTTTATGCGAATATATACTTTTGCTATGTTAATCTCCTATCCAACTATAAGAGATTTTGTCTTATTCTGTTTTTATAACTCAATGTTGTTTATTATCACTAGTGGGCATGTGTCTTTGTGTCTCCAAAAAATACTATCCACATTTTTTATAGTAGGATTCGTCTATATATATCATCTGTACATCTGTAGTCCCACCACAAAGTAACATAATTTTTTACTTAAATCGTTAAGCCTTGTATCTGTTGTCTGCCAGTAATTATAAATGACCTAAAAAATTATTTTGAGCTAATTAGTAATCTAAAAGACCACATAACGACATTGCGTGAAAGATGTTATTCTATTTTCAGAAATATTGAAAAAATGATCAGACCAATACGTTTTTTTCTTTTACAATCTGTTGAGCAAAATGGAAAATTTCTATTTTTATTTTAAGACATGTTGAGAATTATTCCTTTGAGTAATTCTCTATGTAGTTAGGTTAGGAACTTCCTAGTAAGGTCCGTTGATTTGAAACGCTTCAAACATCGTACCTGTGTTGAACAAGTCAGCCACAAGCACGTTAATGTGGGCATTATTTCTGGTTTGGTACCTTTCAATATAACCCCAACTTCGGTTTTCACGTATGGAATTTCGAGATCTCTTTTTTTAGTAGGTGTGGAACGTACTATAGAACACTGGTAATTATGCGTATCTTATTCTGGAACCGTTGTAGTATTTCAAGGTTTGAATTTCTGGCTGTTCGCCATAGTTGTATTAAGTTCAAATATAGCTCTATATATTAGCAGCAGAGATTGTCTCCCAATTAACCAACTGTCTTAATTCCATAGTTCATTTTTTTCCGTTTGATATTGTCATGGCAATTATTTCACGCTCTTGTTTTGATACTTATTGATTCTGATTCTAACAAGTAGGGCACAAATAATAAATTTGAATCTAGATTCTGACAAGTAGAGTACTCAAAGAGTGTACAGATGGTCCATTGGAATAGATGACTTGTAATATGGCGAAGCTCTAATCAAATTTTCACTGATAGACAAAAAAAATTGGTTTCAATGTTTAAATTGAATTTGATCAGTTTCAAAAGAAAATAATACCCAAAACAATCGTCTTTGTCTTCTAATTAATACTGACTATTATATCCATTCCATAGCATTTGAGAAGTAGTTTTTATTTGTATTATTAGCTGATTTTCAAATATTTTCAACACTACATCTTCAGTAACAATCAATGAAGATGTATGATTTATTCCTGTTCTAAATTATAAATTTATCCGACTTATTTGAATATTTATTAGAGATAAAAGAGATTATTCTGGATAATTATGTGATAATAGAAGCATTAGCTAATTTATTATTTGAGGTTAGATTTTTTATTGTCCACCAGTGGATATCTTATATTGCAAATTTTCACTTGCTTCTGATTTCCCTAATATATAAATATAAATATAATAAATGTTTACTTAGCAGAATGTCAGAAATAATGAGAAATTTACCGAAAATTCAATGCGTTTGACGTTGTGATACAAACATTCAAATAAAAAAAACTCATGGAAATGTCCAAACCGATGAGATATATCGGTCATTATATTATAGATAATATCCTTCTGTCTTTTTCAGGGCAATTTCCATTGAAATATTTTGTAATTTTCTCACAATTTATGTCGAGGATTTTACAAAAGTATCTGAGAAGATTTGAGTTTTTTATGCAACATATATTTCCGTCATAAATCGAGTTGAAGTTTTAATAAAGAAATAGATATGGTTCTATGATTTATCTGCAGGTTATTTTCAAACAATATGCACTCTATATGTAGATGAAAAACTTGCTCGAAATGATGCAATACAAGGTGCAATGCAATATTTCTTGCTCAAAAACATGCGCAGTTGATTGCTTCATGCAAGATCTCGCACTTGACTCAAGGCCACTCGACATGATGCAAGACAATGTGCAAGAAATTGCATGTACTGGACATTATGCAAGTCCTTTACCATAGCGTCATGATTGCCACTAATCGAAATTACATAAGAAAAGTAAACAATCTCCTAACCTAAAATTTTATTCAATATTTTGTGATCACCTTAAAAATGAAAATAAAGAAAAGTAATGGTATGACAAGCCCCGGATTTAGATGAAAAAACATTCAAAAATTATTCTAGAATGGACGAAGAAACATTTGAAAAATTCCTAATAAAAATGTAACACAAGGTAACTAAGAAATTATTATATTGTAACTATTGTAATTATTCTTATGTTTTTGATTAAGAACTAGTGCGCTTTGCATTGCATTGCTTATTACTTGAATCATGTCAAGCAGTTTTTTATCGGTTTTGTGCTATTTTTATTACGTGCAAGTTGCAAGTCTAGGGAGTAATCTAGTTATTTTTGGCGTAACTTTCGTAAAACTTAATTTCATAATGAAGCTAGGCACAAAATATTAAATAAAATTGAAGGTTAGGAATTTGATTAATTTTACATGCGGAATTTTAGTTAGTGGCAGTCATAATGCAATGACAAGTGACTTACATAATGTCAAGCGACGTGCAATAATGCGATATTTTGATCTTGTTGTATTGTATCATCTTAAGCGGCCTTAACAAAAAGTGACAGAATAGTGCTTGAAAGAGAGCACTGCATTCAACTTAAACCAACTTCTAGAACATTACAAAATTGTACACAACAATTCAACCCTTTCAATCATATTCAATTTAACGTTAAAATCATGTCGTTGAATACAAAATGATTCCCTGTTAAATTCACTATGTTTAAGTTATATTATTGCATAAAGTTCGGTAAATATGGGAATTAAATGGTGGTAGTAAACCTGTTATAGGGGCATAAAACTATTTTATGGGTAACAAACGTGAACACCGTCAGCGTTGTAGCAATATCGTAATATAATATATTATGTTTCCATCTTTTGTATGTTAGTGCTCGTATCTTTTCACTTTGTTTCTTGGGGTTTTTATTGATATTACCATGTAAAATTTTAGTGTTTCACTTTTTCCTATACTTACTATTTCATTGTATGTATGTACTGTCCATTGTTTTTCATAATTTTGTTTTCTACACAGAAATAGAGCCAAAGGATATTTCAAAATTCAAATTTCGTAATTTTCTACATTCCTAATAAAGGTTTGTTAGATCATCTAGGATTATGAGAATATGGTTCGGTAGAATATAACTTTAAGGTTATCATACAGCAAAAAATGATAAACCTTCTCCTACGAATGCGGTCTGGGGAACAGAATAAAACGGCTTTTATAAATAGAAACTTAAGGCTATATGGTTGACTGTACTATTTTTTATCTAGTTTCTCGGCTCTTTTCTGATGAACAAACTTATATAGTAGCATTTAGCCGCCTACGATTCTTATAAAATATACCAATAGAATAATTTGCGATGTGTTAACTGGTACACTCCTATATAATAGTAAAATATTATATGGAACTATTAGACTACGAAATAATTAATTTGATGACCTGATATTCTATGCATACATGATTTAACTAATAAATTAAAATTAAAAACAATAAAAACTCGGTTTTATAACTAATTTTTTAACATGAGAACAAAGTAGAAATCATGGTAAAAACAAATAGAAACACGCTTGATAGTTGATCAATCTAAAAAGTAGAAATGTCTCTGTGGCGAATTTTCTGAAAACCTCTCTTATGAAAAACTGGTAAGACATTGAGTTTAACTATGAAAGCGTGTTTTTCAGTTATTCATATAATTATAATACCAATAAAGTTAGAACTTATTATCTTAAGTGACTCAAAAAATTAAAACATGACTGCATCTAAATTTATTATTCAAAACTGTGATTTAAGAGAAACAATTTCTCTTTCGAAAACTTCAAATTTTTCTTTTTCACGTATAAACCTATGTTCAGCTGTTCTTTTTAGATTAACTCGTTTTCCAAAGAAATATGAAATGACAGAAAGAGAAAATCTCTTTTAATATAAATTGACTTGAGGGTCGGGCGTCTTGAGAGGGTTCCAAGCAACTTATCAGGATCGCATTTAGTTCAGCAGAGTCTATAAAGAGAATTCTTTTATTTATTTAAAAATATCGATTTAAGGTAGATTTTCTGAATTCTATCAACAAGTTATTGGGAAACTTTAATCAGAAAACATAATATAAGGATGAGTTCAATCTAAACGTAGTATAGTTTTCTCTTCTTGTGGTGCCTCTTTACTCTGTTAGCAGTAATGCTAAAGAGTTGAGGGAACCCTCTATTGAATCTGACTCTAAGGTTCTTAAGCCAGTATTTCATCTTTCTAGACCACTATATTTTCCTAACACTTTTCCTTGGAGGATGGCTTGGAGTAAAGCATATCTATATTCGTTTCGCATTATGTGGAAGAAGTACTGAAGTTGACGACTTTAAGTTTACTGATTTTTTTCATTCCTCTTAGGACTCCTTAAATTTGTTACCTCAGGGGACCATATTACGAATGCTTCTAGTGTTTTGCTCAAATCTCATTTTAAGGTCCAGGATTCAATATTATAAAACAGCTTGCATTGTTATTTTTATTTCAAGAGAGAGATTGCGACTTTTGAAGAAGATTTAATATCAATCTTGCCTTGTCGATGCGTGCATTTATTTGCTGGTTTTTGGTCCAATCCTCTTTATAATAGTACCAAGGTATTTATATTGTTTGACTCTTTCTATTGGAAATTGATTGATATAGAAATAGCTTCTTGCGATCTTATTTTCACTTATAGTTTTGTCTTTTTGACATAAATATTTAGACATTAGTGCTAACTGTGACGGGTGATAATATGCAGCTTTGATGAACCCGTTATTTCTACTTTTCTCTGTGTTGTTCTGGGATTCGAAGGTTTGCGGATTGGTTCTGGTAGAGGTTTCCAATTATTATAGGGTCCTTAGTAGTTTCTTTGAGTATCTTCATCATTTTCCATGTTTTATGCTCTCGAATGCATTTTCAATGTCTATTAAACATGCACACACACCGAAATTTACGTCTCTGCATCAAGCTATTGAGAATAATCAAATAAATCTGGTCTAGAAGAGAAAAGCTAATTAGTCATCTTAATCAATGAAATTTGTTATCGATCTGTATAAGAATTGATGAGCGAATCAACCTAGTTCAAAATAGGAAATTGAATAGTGGAAAATAACCACTGAAACAGCTCTAATATTATGGAGTTCAGCCCTGCTCGACTACCCTTCTAATCTAAATGGGTTTGCGATAATTGAACAAAGTAATTTAACTGATTCTTTAGAGAATACTGGTTGGAAATTCATCAGAATTGTGTTATTTAATTCTGTTCAGAATACAGAATATTATATTCAGAAATGAGTTTTTGTCTAATATAACGGAAATTAATTATGGAGGCATTCCCAAATTGATCAGGGACTACATTTTTATATTTGAGTAAGTCTGATTTTGTAAACAGTTATTTCAAAGGATCTTGAAGCTAATATCATGAATATCGTTCTTTTATTTCACATTGAAAACGAAGTAGCAGAGCTACTTCAGTGGTGAAAATATCTAATCATGGAACAAAGAAACCTTCAAGTTGGTTCTGCAAACTCTTCTACATAGTCATTTGATTTCGATAAGAAAATAATTGGAATCATACAAGCGGAATCAAGACGTTCTCTTTTACTTATATTTTGACTTTTATCGCAGTTATTAAAGAGCTTTCTCACTAACAGTCTCATTCTATTATATAGAAAAGACTGATTTACGACGGTTCTCTGACAAGTTTTCCCCCTAACAAAGAAACATAATTTTTAAATATTTTAAGTCTTAGTCCAGCGATGATCTAACCTTTTTAGCCATTACAAATAATAGTTGCCGTCGTTTCCTCAAAATAGGCGTATGCTTTAACGTCCTCATCTCATGAGAATCTCTCTTAGTATCTAGCAAATCCGTTCTTTTAATATGCCGACAGTCTCTTTATTATATTGGTGAATTTTTTCGCTGGCTGGTGCAGTTTATGGCCTTCCCAAACACTCACCGTCAGTCAAGAGGATACGGCCTTGCTTGCGAACAGCTGCCCAAACTTTTACGGTCGTGAATAATGGTTTAGAATTTCTATATATAGGGTTTAGATCCTTGCGTAGGTGTACTGCTTTCCAAAAAAAAATTTTAATGAGAGTTCGACATTTTCATTTTCAAAAAATTCTTCAGTTATGGATTGTCAAATGAAGCGTCCAAAATAGCTGAAGTATTAGTGAGAATCTCTCAGCTCAGTGACAAAAATTCAACCGTATTATATAATAACAGATGATAAACTACTGATGTCTTTATATTTTATCGTTAAAGTTACTAATTTACTGCTAATTATTTAATTGTGCAGAAAATGTGATGAATCCGATCAAAGCACGAGGATGAGAAAGTGAGAGAGATGACAGTAGTTGATTGAAAAATACCACTGTATTAGAAAGTACACAATGTTATACAGCATATGCTTCAAGTTTGAAGAGACCAGGTTTTTTAGTATTTGTTCGGCAGCCATCAATAGTGAACGTTTGATTACATGGAAAAAATTGGTCGTCCTTATGTAAAATACATTCATTTTAAAATGTCTTAGCCCAACTTATATAAAAACTGAGCTAGATTCTACTCTGGGGCAGACAGCTCCTTCGTTATCAACAGTAAACTATTGGATAGCAGTGTTTAAACGAGGCCGTATTACCTGCGACGATCAACGTCCCAATGGTCGACCAAATGAGGTAACGACTCCTGAAATGTTGAAGGAAATTCACAAAGCGGTATTGGATAATCGTCGACTGAATGTGTGCGAGTTAGTAGACATAGTAGGCATTTCAAAGTGCGCTACATCGCATTTTAACTGAAAATTTGGACATTAGAAAGCTGTGCTCACAATGATTACTTAGATTATTTTCTGTTCCTAGACTTCAAAAAATGGTTCGGTGGACAAAGATTTTCCACCGACGAGGTGATGGCGGCAGTTAATGTCTATTTTGAACAGCTTGACGATTCTTATTATATAGATAACGTTGAAAAATAAATATATTTTCTTCCACAATTTTATTTGTTGACAATGTACTTCTGGGACCATTCTCGTATATAACTCTACTATTGAAAAAATCTAACAACTACACGCAAAATAAATTCTCTCTTTTTGTAACTGAACAGTCCTCGTGTGCTACGTCAGCTCGTTTTCTCTTGCAAATTGAAAGAATGAAAGCAAATACTGTCAAGGTTATCTTTGAAACACACTCAAATTTGCAAATGAATGTAATGGAAGATGACAAATCAAAATAAATAAACGTGAAGTGCATCTCCATTCATTGAAAAGACTGCAATTAACGCAAGTTATTGAAAAAAATAAAAGTGTGGATTCACATTTTTGTTGACAGTTTTTTTCCCCATGAGAAGAATATTCTCGATTTTTGCATTCGAAAATGAGTTCAATAATACATTGCTTGAAAAAGGAAAATTCTGATCATCTCTTATATTGTTTCAGGTCAATTTCATATCTTTCCAAATTATAGTTATTAAAGATAAAACAAACAACATAATGAATTATCCGCGTTCCTTGTCTTGCTTTCGATATACCACAAAATGTTCGGCCTTCCTTTTCCCTCTTTCTCTCATATTACCCCCAACCGCCCCTCCTCCTAAGTAACATAACAAGGAAACATCCGAAATGCCTGATCTAAATTGAAAATCTACACGAAACTAGTCTCTCAACAATTTCTGGAATTGCGGCATGTGAAACTAAATTAAAGCGATGTGTAAGCCTGATTATAAATTATACGTTTATAATCCTCATTTTGAATAAATTATTGCAATTTGTAGACCAAGCATAATAAAAAGTGAAGATTCTATAATTTTCTTTACTATTATTAAAATTTTAATCATTAATTTCAATACAAAATGTTGACAGCTCTAAAGAAATGGAAAATATAAGGTATAAGTAAAATATTGAGATTCAAACTATGTGTGTTCAATAGAAAGTTTCACATTGTGAGGTTATATTTTCAACATCATTCGGTGTCTTAATCAGATCGTTACGTTTTTCTGTTCGTCTTGAATCTTCTACCACCTTATCAATTTTATACTCCCATGCATAACCTTCAATACCTCGATAATTCCATAGAGAAAGAGACAATTGCTGAAGGCTAGAAAGAACGACAATGAAAAGCTGGAACCTCCATAAAAGCAAGATTCAGTACTAAGCTTCCAACACACCAAGCCTTTTAAAATAGTATGAAAAAACCCACTTCAAAGAATACTAACCACCATAGTGAAGTGCCCATAATCATTAATCTCTCTAAAGTATTGGAAATAATTAGAACATAAAATTAGAGGATTAGGTAACTGTAAAATGTCAGTTAGTGAGGTTAGGTACATTGTTTCATGCAAAAAATATAGGTATTTGATGAGGTTTATGTAATTTGATAAGGATACTAATTTTTGCGAGATTTTCAGTTAACTATCAAAAAATGCAACGTGAAAAAGTAGGCACTTATACTGAAGAGAAGTAAGAAAAGTACCTTATGTACGTAGCGAAAATATTGTGAGGAAAGTTCGACCAGTGTAAATTTTTAAGTTTGTGGATTGGGTATATTGAAACTATATTTCTTCATCTAATTAAAATGGTTTAATCAAAAAGATAAGTGAAACTTTTTATATTTAAGAACAGTGAAATTACGAATTTTTTTCTGCAAATAAAGATGTATTATCAAAAGCAGTCTGCTCTTTGGATTATAAAAAATTGAAAGTTGCAATCACTAAATTCCTATAGATGATATATTGGTTATAACAAAGCAGTTCCTGCTTTGCAGCTGACAGATCATTTCACCAAAGCTACTATTAGACTTCTGAACACACTATTCACACTACCACCACACCAACACAAATTTCACTGTCTGATGTGCATTTTGATAACAAAGTTATCGTCTTAAAAGACTGTTCTTCAGTATAAATTCATGAGTGTTGTAGTGGTGGTGGTATGAAGAGTGTGTTCAGTATTAATATCATCTACGTTCAAAACTTAGTTAAACGACTGAACTATAGACCGCAAAACCCCCAGCCGCAATATCACCAATCGCTAGACCATGGTTCAGAGCTGCAACTACCCAAACTCCTATAAGCCCATTCTGTTGCATGTTAAGACTATAGTTTTTGTTTTGTTATTATAGAACTGCTTTATAAGCGATTTTTTTCAAATAAATATATTATTGTTGAAGCTTTTTTATCGAATCCAGTAATTCATAGTATTTGAAAGATCATGTTCGTGGATAATTTTATTTACGTCGATTCTATATAAGATGCTCCAAGTTTTTCACCTTTTCATATGTATATTTTCTTCTATTGAAAAAAAGTGTACTATCTAATGTACTTGATATCAATTCTTCACTCCATCTAAGTATATGTTGAACTTCTAAATAACTCTCGTACTGAGAGCAATTATTAATTGTAAAATGTGATTTCCTTAAAATAATAATAGAGAAAAAAATTTATGTAGATATTTTTAAAAACAAACATTTACTTTCTTCTCTAATTTCTCGGCCTATTTTATGCATTTCAACAAATCAGAGCCTTTCTAGTTCAACTCGTGACTGAAGGTATTCTATAAGTTCATTTCCTTCTTGAATTTTATAATTTCACTTTTCAGTCGATAAAGGAACGCATTTATTATGAGCCTTTCTCCAAAACGCCCACGATTGATAGAAGCGTTTTCAACGGTTGTGATTTCATAATTGGCTAATTAGATAATAACATCGAACTTTATACAAGGTAGTTCAAAGTAAATATAGATTAAATCATATACCAATCCCTTTTAATCTTTAGTATCACCAAAATCCTCAATCAGTAGCTCAATTTTAAGACGTCCGTGGAAACCAATGGGTGGATTATTTATAATAATAAATCTGATCTCTCCAGGATATATTATCGACATATTATTGCGGAAAACAAAGAAAACAACTTTCTTTGAACGGAGTAGATGGTATGACACAACTGTAGAAGTTAATGGAGAATCTAGAAGTCAATAAGAGTTGCTGAAATACTTTATAAAAAAAACCACACTAGAATCGGTATAACTTTTTGAATCAAAATCATCTAGAATCTAAAATAGAAGTGTTGTTATTGCCTAACCATTTTTACAATCCAATAAGACAAATGAACAAGGAATTGTTGGAGTATTTATTGGAAAACTTGAGTGAATATAATAATGCAGAGAAGGTAATTTACAGAGAAAGAAAAATGAGGGCACATCCTAGGTATTTTTATAACTGCTGAATCATATCTATCAACAAATTGTTTTTTATTTCTCATTAATTATTTAGTGTACCCAATTTCGTGAAAGCAACGTCTTAAATCTGATTTTCTTGTCTTCCAAACCTCATTAGAGTTATAATTAGAAAAGAGCTGGTGATCTATAATAATTAAGAATTTTCAATTGATTTCAGAAACTCTGTTGGGCAGATAGGAGAGTAGATTTACAATTTATATAAATATTGATACTTCAATATTGTTCAAATATTGAACAATGTTCAATTTGGTACATGAAGAGTACAAACACAAGTGAGCTGTTTACTAGTCAACCTTGTCAAACGAATGTTTTAAATCTGATTTTCTTGTTTCCCAAACATTATTCAATTCTTAAGTTTCAAATAAACAAATAATAAATTTATTGGAGCCAATACAGCATATATTATTGATATAATAGTTAAAACGTTCAAAAGGGATATTACAAATGATATCAAAATGGTATACGAATGTAATAAAGAACTGATGATGTGTATTGAATCAAGAACAGTTCATAGAAACTGTTGGAAAAATAGGACAGTACATTTATCACCAATTTATAGAAATTGGTAGTTAGTAGCTAAGATATTGGATAATGTTTAGGTCACCTTGGTACAATTCATTGATACCTAACCTCTTTTTACCTTCAATATTTCATAGCACAATTTTGACATTCTCTTTAAAAATTTCGACAAATAATCAGGCGCTCACCAAAATGCACTACATTTTCCCTTAATATTTTATAGCTTTCTTTCTTCAACATTTAATTTTCATAAGGTTTTTAGTCGCCCCAAAACATCCCTAGGTATTCTACTGTCGGAATTATATATGCAACTAACATCCGTTCTTCCTTTAACTTGTTCACAAACACTAAAGAAACCTCAAAATTTGAATTATCACTCCATAAAACGGTCTTCCACCTTTCAAACGTAAAATTCTTATATTTTTTTGCCTACGGCAACCTCTTAATTTTATTTTGACCTCTTAAAAGAGGTTTCTTCACTGTCACCGTTGCAAAAAGACCAGCACAATCTCATTTCAGCTCATATCAGCTAGTAGGTAATTGCAAGTTTTAACTGTCGTACTCACAGGGAAAAAATATAAATTTGCGCTCCTCTATAGGAAACAAATAACGAACACTATTATTCTTGGTTTGTAAGACACCATTTTGATCTTCCCTTGACAATATGAAACAGAAAGGTAAAATATACTATTTTGAAATTTTATGAATGGATTATAGGGTAGGCAAAAACTTTTGAACGGTAATGAATGTCCATCAGGGGTCATCTAATGACTGAAATAATAATGAAACCAAACTTGTATTTCACTTCGAAGTACAAAGCAAATGTGTACAAGAGTATATCATTCATAATATATTATAGAAGAGAAATTATCGATAATTATTTGGGTGTTAGCACATAAAAAAAATACAGAATGATAGATAGCAATGGAAAATACTGTAATAATTATTACTGTAAATAAGTAAAATTGGAATTGGAGAGACGATACAATAAAGATTCGAAAAAAATGGTTACTTGTTATGATAGACATAAAAGTGGAAGTTTTAGATAAGGCGACTCTACACTAGATAAAAATATATAAACAATGAAAACGTTACCACAAGATACACTCTGTATATTATTTTAATTAGTATTGAATATTTATCTTCGACGTTTCGTCAATAATAGCGATGAAATGATTACATATATAATGACCTAAAGCGAAATATTAGAAGTGTAGAAATAGTTGTAGAAGGTAATTAATTTGTTGAGAGATTGCCAGATTAAATAATGATTGATAGTTGGTGAGACAAAAAGTATATATATTAAAGGCGTGGTGATTCATTTAAGTTGAAAAAGACAATCTATGTTATTTCATTGAACGACTTATTTTCATTAGGCACCGCTCTTTATTATAGTCCGTAAAAATAAAATCGAATTTCTAATGAAGTTTCTAAAGTTAGCTAATCTATTGCCGATCACGAAACGAATACATTTGGAACTAGATTAATTATGTTACTCAGTGTAGGAGTGATCATAACTTCTCATTAACAAATAATTAACGTTTATTTACATAATAACTTATAATTAACAAAAAATAAAAGCAAACTTTTTATATTACGTCTAGGTTTTATTTCTTTAAGTGAAGTTTTTTTCTTATCTTACATTTCCACAACTTCATTCTCGGCCTATTTCTTCTCTATTATAATATATTATATTATATATATTATATTGCTTCTTACTTCAATTCTTGGTATGTTTATGTCAATTCAACTGATCTCTTTTCTTCTTCTTTCGCGTGCCGTATCAAGTCCCCTTGACGTTGGCGATCAGCATGGCAAACCTCTCGCTCTCTTGAGCTAATCTTGCTTCTTTTATCTCAGTCCATTCTATAATATTCTTCAACCAAGAGGCTTTTTTCCTTCCAATTTCTCTACGACCTTCAACTTTACCCACCATAATCAACTGCAGGATATTTACCGACAAACACGCATTACGTGTTCCAATGAAGCTACTTTCCTACATTTAATGTTATCCGCCAACTCACGAACCGCATTTGCTGTGTTAAGGACTTCATCGTTTATTTACATAACTGAACACGGTATCTTGAACATGTATCTATATAACCACGTCTATATAAGCGATTAAAGATAGTATATTTTTAAATGTCCATGCTTCGACACCATATAAGATCATCCGTTTACGGAGAGAGAAATTTTAAATTATCGTTGGAGAAGACTGATCTAATTTTAAAAAATGTTGTACGAGCTACCTCAATTCTACATTCTTCCTCGGGATCCAGTTGTTCAGTAATGTAGTAACCAAGATATTTGAAACTGGACACTCTTTGATTCGTTTGTCCGTTTACATGTAGCTGTGTGTAATGGTACCGCAAGCGAGTAAATACCTTATATTTCGTTTTAGAACAGTTAATGTTTAGACCCATCTTTCTTCCCACTCTTTCAATGGCGTTTAAAAGGCATTGCAGTCCATTCAAGTTGTCACACAGTGTAACTGTATCGTCTGCGTATCTGATTGTACGAGGATATATTGAAAAATTATTAGCCTACTAGAGAACCAAACAAAATTTTGATGTCAAAATATTTTATTACTCAACATATTCTCCTCTTAATTCGATACATTTATTACAGCGAACCTGCAACGTCTCTAGACCTTTAAAAAAATTGTTTCTTATTTCTTTACAAACCAGACCTCCACAGCTAATATTACCTCCACTTTGGAAGAAATTTTACGACCTTTTAAACTTTTTTGCAGTTGAGGAAAGAAATGATAGTCGAACGGAGCCAAATAATATATAAGGGGGGTGTTTTATTTGTAGGAATTTGTACATTTTTGAAAATATGAGTTTACATATATCTAATTGACAGTTGTATATTTCAATTGCATAATCGGAATCTTTAATATTTTTGTATAATATCTAATTCAGTTTTTGTGGCTTCAAAAATAACACTTCAAAATCTGGCTTAGTTTACAAATATATACAAATATTGCATCCCAAATTTCTCTGTTCGAATTTACTTCCGTTCGATCTGAATACTTTCTTCAAGTTTATATTCTAGATAATCTTTTAATCTTTTCCAAAATTCTAGGGCGTAGTTTGCTCTCGGCATATTAAACTGTTTTCTTCTTCAATATTTCTTAATTTCTTCTAGATATTTTATCATTTCGGGAAATATACCAACTTCTCCACATGCTTTTCCTTTTCTTATTTCATGTGTTGCTTCCACTACTAATGTTTCTTCTTCTATTGAGATATTTATTCACATTATACCTACAATGTGTAAAATAATATTGTGTATTACCTCTGATTCGGCTTGTATTCACTTATTTATTTATAGAAAAATTTTTAAATATATATATATATATATATATATATATATATATATATATATATATATATATATATATATATATATAAATGTATATATATATATGTATAAATATATATATATATATATAAATATATAAATATATATATATATATATATATATATGTATATAAATATATTAGGGATATTATACCGTAACGTAGGTTGTCTGTTGGTAGCACTGATTCATGTTTGACAATTGACTTTGGAAATATTATTGGAATTGGAAAAAATTAGGCCTTCTCAAGAAATTTCTTCATTGTAGATTTGTCAATTTATAATAAAAGTGTAGAACAGGTTATGTCTTTTAAATATTTAGGGGTTAACATCACGAGCAATAGGAACTTGAAACAAGAAGTTAAAACACAAACAACAGCAGCATCTAGGATATCGGGATTCCTTCGAACCGTGATATGGAGGAATAAATTCTTAAGTATCGAAAGCAAAACACGGATATATAAAACTTGTGTCAGACCAGTAATGACATACGCCATAGAAACGAGGGCGGAGACTGCAACTACTAAGCGGACTCTTAGAACGACCGAGATGAAGACATTACGCTCAATCACAGGGAAAACACTAAGAGACAGAATAAGGATCAATGAAATTAGAAGAATGTGTGACGTTCCGGATATAGTGAGATGAGCCAGAACTAGATCATGTCAATAGAATGGACGACGATCGACTGGCGAAAATCGCAAAGGAAGAGAGACCCAATACAAGTAGACCGCCTGGAAGACCACCAAAGCGCTGGTATGAGAGCTGGTCCTCGGAGTCACAACTTAGGCTGCCTCTTTGAAAACACAAGACATAGTCTTAAAATAAGAAGAAGAAGAAGATTTGTCTATATTTTATGACAACATTTACTATGTCTAAAAACTTATTATAATTTATTATATATAGTATCTTAGAGTTGAATTAACCTCAAATTATCCTCACACATTTCCTAATAATGCATCGACCACTCAGCTGTCAAAATGAAACTGTTATTCAGGGGCATCAACCCACTACAGAAAATTACCAAGTCGTTTAAGAATGAATCTAATCTGTCATGAAAATGCGTGCGAGAAAAACGTAGTTCTAATATCGAAACAGAGAGAAGCTCTTAATTTTTACTTCGAATTTTTTGCCTTTTTAGTATAACCTTCATTACATAAACTTATACTGAAACTGTAGTTTTCGATTATTTTAATTTTTCTAACGCCCAAGGGGGTAATTATTTTATAGATAATTTCAATAAGTGACTTTCTTGTAACTAAAATGCCTTCGTTTTATATATAAGGTATTTATTACGTAGACAGTAATCTACTTTTAATAGCCGATTATTAAATCGTCATCATCAACGTTTCGGAATAATCTGTTGCTTAACTATATTGAAAACATAAATCAATCCTATTTTGGTATGAGTTTTAATATAATCACGTCAAGAATTGAGTTACTAGAAAATTAAATCTTGTTCAGTTTAAGTGATTTTATATTTGGATTGTTTTTTTTTTTCAAAAACACAAATGAAAATACAGTTCGTTCTAAGATATCTCATCAATGCGACCGTTTTTACTTGATTTATTCGCTCAAACCTTGCAATAAATTCGCACAATACTCGCCGTTGATAGTTTTTATTTCTTCAAGATAGTCAATGATAACTATCCCACGCTTATCCCGAAAAACCGACTACATGACCTTGTCTGCAGAAGAAACGGTATTTGTCTTTTTGGAGCCGGCTCCTCCATTTCAGTTCATTGTTTTTATAATTATTTTGTTTCGGGTGAAATGTAATATATCCAAGTTTCATCTATGGTTATAAAACGGCGAAAAAATTTGGCTTTATTTCTGCGGCACCCATCTTGCACACAGCTGCCTATATCTAAATATTCAATATGTTATGTACCGTTCTTTTTGAAATGCCTACTATGTCTGCTAGCTTGCCCACTTTCAGTCGACAATTATCCAATACCACTTTGTGGATTTTCTTCAACATTTCTGGAGTCGTCACGTCATTGGTCGACCACTGCGATGGTGATCTTCGGAGGTCGCACGGCCTCGTTTAACTTCTGCAACCCAATATTTTAATGTTGATAACGAATTACTAGTCTCACTCAGAGTATAACCTAGTTCAGCTTTTATATAGGTTGGGCTAAGATCACTGAAAACAAATACTGAAACATATGCTGTATAGATTGGTTACTTTCTAGTACAGTGGTATTTCTCAAGCAACTACCGCCCTCTCTAGGTTAAGTCAGGTACTTCTGGGACCATCCTCGTATTGTTATATATATTATTTTGGTATAATTGGATGAGAGATTTTGGCTCCAACAAAATATTTCTATATTATTTTATTTAGGTGAGGAACATCAACAGCAACATAAATGATGTCAGAAGTAAAACTAATCGCTAAATACCACGAATTTACAACTTTCTACAAAAGTATCAAAGGTTTTCTTTCGTCCTCTATAATAAATTCAGATTATCAGAAATTATATCTCATTGTTAGCTGAAATAAATTTTCAAGAAGTAATTTAAAGTTGAGTTTCGTTGAATGAGCGTGGCGAATAAGGATTGATGTAAATTGAAGAGGTAGAATGAGAAATTGGAAGAGAACGGAATAATGTGAATATTAAAATTCAAGAAACAAATTTTTCATTTCGACGGAATTCGATAAATTCTTTCTTCCAATTTAATCGGACCAGAAATGTGTGGAATTTCATTAGTTTTATAAAGATGCAGCCATAAATATTTTCCTTTTTGTGCTAAGTGTTAATCAGAGAAGACTTTTGAATTAGATATCCCAAAACTAGAGGGTTATAAAATAACATTTGGCCCACTGATTCTAGGCTCTTTATTAATTATGCATATTTTTCAAAATTTGCTATTGGTTCTGGCTGTAATTGTGAGTACGACATTTAGTACACTATTAATTAAAAACATAAATGAAAGGTAAATATATTTTGATATATATAACAAATGTTAAAATAAGAATATTCCCTGTTAAGGTTATGTTCAAAGAATCCGTGGTATGATGAGCTTAATCTGTCCTTGTTAGGCCTTCGCAGTCAAAGCGTGTAGACATTAGTAGTTTAAGATAGAGGGTCTAATAATATATCACATAATATATCTTGACAGTACAATACAAGAGCAATGATAGACTGTTGAGAGATCCGCTGGATTTGATTGCTCTTTCTCCATCACCAGTTCCCGAAGCCTAGTGTTTACTAAACGATATTATAATTATCCCACGCGTATCCCGATAACCTACTACATGACCTTGTCTGCAGAAGAAACGGTATTTGT
Organism: Diorhabda carinulata; assembly: GCF_026250575.1. Taxonomy (NCBI): domain Eukaryota; kingdom Metazoa; phylum Arthropoda; class Insecta; order Coleoptera; family Chrysomelidae; genus Diorhabda; species Diorhabda carinulata. Next base: position 20,918,845 of record NC_079472.1, read on the forward strand.
CTTCTTTGGATCTGAATCTACTCCAATTATCCTAATCAGTTTCGATGGTTTTACTCTCATTCTATGGCTTCCTTATTTTATTCTTTTAATAATGTTTCCACATCTCACTTCATCTTCAAGTTCTCTTACGGCTCACTGTTGTAGAATCTGATAATAAAATTTTTTTTATTAATTTAAAATTATTCTTAAGTTTTTCTTAATTTATTATCACTCCTAAATAAGTAATTAGCCTCAAATATATGCTTCTTAGTATTTCAAGACAGTTATGTCAATGTTTAAAGATTAAAAAGCAGATTTATTCAAAGGCAACTATTAACATATAAAGAATGGCTGGCGTCAATGTAGAATTTATATTACAGACGTGGAGCTTTTGCTATGTATAGCAATGGATGAAATACTCCATTAACATGGATTGACTCTAGTAACTGTTGATTATTATCCTATTTTCCTAGTAATTGATGAACAATATACCATTTGTATCCCAAACTAAATAGATAATAACGTTGCTAGCACGGATATGGTTCACTCAGTTTAATGCATTTCTGATTCGAGTGGGTAGTGGCGAGTCCAAGATGATCCATAGCCACATTTTGCGATATATCCTTTTTAGTTTGTCTAAACAGATCCAAACGCCGTTCTTCATCATCAATTCATTCTTGTTTATATTCGATTATAAGGAAAAGCGGCTGTCATTTGGTTACAAGGTTTTCTATGCTCATGTAAAAAGGTATTATCATTTCCATATGATACCTTCATGATGTCTATTCTACCTGAAATGATACCGCGTGTTTTTATGAAGATTTTTTCATATTTTCTAGTGTATACATTTTTATTAAACGAGCATCATTAGCTTCTGTGAGCCGGCTTAATCTATGTAGAGCGAGTCGCCTTCTTCATGGTATTTTTCACTCAAAATACAAATTTGATAGTTGACGCTTAAAAGACAGTACTTCAAGGGAAAAATATATATCTACTTATTTGTTTCAAGCTAATATTTTTTAAAAAGAACAAGAATTTAAACTAGAAGATGGGTTTCATATCTTATTCTAATTTTAGGTAAAGCTTTTTTTGCGTCTAATAATTAGACTTGTACCCTATTTATTACTACTCATCATTATTTATATTTATAGCTAAGAATTAAAAAAAAAACAGTTTCAATATTATGACCTCTTATTTAGAATTTTATCTAGTGTTGTTAATTTGAGCTGTTATTATTATTTGAACTTTTTTCACAGCTCTTTGGATATCCATTTCCTTCTTCATTGTGTTTGTTGATAAACTAATAAATTTGGAGACTTAAAGATTTATATTTCTTCTAAGTCAGCTCTAAATCATGAAAATTGTACAAGTCGTTTTTATATTTCTAAAAAACCAAATTGTATTTATTTATCTACACCGCTTCATGGAATTATTAGAAATTTTGGAGAATATAGACATTGTTTGAACCAATGACTAGTATGTAATCGTATTTATCAGGCAAAGGACGAAGCTTTACAGTTAATTTTCTGTCGAAAAAGGTTGTTTCCACGCCGGTTGTTCTCTTTTGCTTCCCAAAGGTTAATGCGTGGCAAAAGGAAACTTCCCATGCGCTTCCACTAAATTATACTTATTATTGACGCTTTATTGCCGATGCCCCTAATTCATCGTTAAAATCATTCGATGGCTTTTATTTATCATTTATTCAATGGAAAAATGCAAATGTTTAGTTATATCGTAATTAATAATATATAATCATTTATACTTTTTGTTACTGAATAAATGAAAATTTTGATGAAGATTTTAATAGATACCAAAATAGATGAAAACGCCATTTTTTTAACAATATTATTTCAATCTTCAATCGAACCAGGCTTAAAATTAAATATCTATACTGAACTATATAAAATGCATTTACAAAATGAGGCGAAATAGACGAGATATAAAAAGCAATTAAGGAGAGAATACTAGCAAAAGAATAAAGCTGCAGAAGAGAATACCGTTAGGAAAATCTTGAGTCTCAACAAGCTTCATTTTTAAATTGGAAAAAAAGCAAATTCCTGATTGGAGTTGAGAATGGTGAAGGGTTAATAAAAGAAATTATCCCAAATAAATAGATAATGTGAATAGTTGCTGTAACTCGGATATAGGAATAAGAAGTTGAAAAGAAGAACATCAATAGAGACCTATACTCAAGTATCTATACTTTTAAGTAAATGAATTTACAGAATAATGGAAATAAAAGAGACATAAGACGCAGTTGAGGAGAGAATACTTACAAAAGAACAAAGTTTCAGAAGAGAATATTGTCACGAAAATCTGGAATGTCAACAAGTTTGTTTCAAATTAACAAAAAAACAAAACTCTGAAGTTGAGAATGGTGAAGAGTTAATAAAAGAAATTATCACAAATATAGATAATGTGAAGAGTTGCTAGAATTTGAATATGAGAATAAAAAATTAAAAATAAGAACAAATCCGTTGAAAACTGTAGTCAAATAATATTGCCGTTGCCGTTCTAAGCAAACAGTAAAAACACAAAGTAAAATCCAACGTATGATACAAATACTTTAGCACGATATTTGTATTGTTTCAGAATACGCTCCAGAGGCATGAATGTGTTTCCAGGTATTGACCAATACCAGAAGAGAAAAAAGCTTTTCAATCATTATTCATTCTAAATACACAGATAGTGTTTTGAATAATAATAATTTTCCTTATAAAAAACACATTTTAGACATGAAACATTTTTAAAATAAATTGAAACCTAAGTAATTAGCACTGAAATAAGAAGTTTCGTTACGATTTTCTTTATCCTGTTAAGAAATAAGAAACGAGTGAAGCTGAAATTGAAAGGCGATGTCGGTCGAGTCTGGCGGCAAGCCGTACACTCCGGTCTCTCACAAGTGTTAATAAATACTATGAGCTCCATTCAATGGTTTTCTGCCTGCCACGCACAACTTTGTGCGTAATATGTTAACAAGTCGAGAGACCTTTTTTTACTTCAGTTGAGGGATAATGACTATAACATTAGAGGATTCAGTTTTTAGTGGGAAAAATATTTATAGCATCGTTTACAGGTTATAAATTATTCATTAATATATTCGCATTTCGTTTTCGCACGTGGTTCCTGTCATGTCAATCTTCATTTTTAATAGATAATAGATGTTTGCATATGTTTAATCATTTGCGCTGATTCGAGTTAGTTAAGTAGAATATTTGAACGTAGGTGTTACATTCTTATGGATAGCAACCTTCCCTTTTATTTAAAATTAACCTATTAATGGGAAACTTCATTTAACTTCGTCACTTGCAACATAGTTTTCGTAACACTTGTATTATTATCGGCCGCACCTAACTCTTCTGATACTTTAATTCAAATTGGGATTTAACTTCCACTGATAAATACAGTAGTTGTTGGAAATCTTCTCTTTGCTAACCACATCTGGATGAAGGCCTTTCAAAGACATTTACATAAATTCTTTTAGCTTCTTATTGCCAAATTATTCAAATATTCATTAATGATCCCGCCATCTATGTAGTGGTCACCTCTCAATTTATAGGGGATTCTCTTGGTTTATAATGCTATTCTTCCGACGATATCTGTTAATTTTTTTCATGAATATTTTCAAACTTCCTTAATCCATAAACTTGTGTTTTGGTCAATCCCATCCTCCGTTGCATTTTTTTCTTGGTTCTTATACAAAGTCACCTTCTGTGGGTTATATATTTTAGCTGAAATATCGTCCCATATACTCCCTTTTTCCGATTTGAAGGGAGTTTTTATTCATGACAATGTTTTTCCGACGCTAAATTGGCTATTCAAGCATTTTTGCAATTTTATTGGTTTCTTGTTCGTCCGCGAATCGTAGGTATCCCCAAGTTTTGATACTCCCCAGTTTTCGACAAAATCATGTCATCCTAAACATCTAGTTCATTCCAAGCCTTCTCTAATTATAAAAAAAAGGACAGTGACATCAAAAAATACGTGAAATTGATTTCACACCAACGCATTTTCTTAATCAATCACATTATTCAATGACAGATTCAAAGGTTCGGAAATGGTTACAATTTTTTTTTGAAATTAATTACAATTCCTGTTTCCGTATCCTGAGTATTAGTACATAAATTTTAGAACATTCACTTCACTGTGCCAATTTTGTAGTTCTGAAAGAGAAGCCTAGATACTTGATGTCAATAATTTGCGTTCCTTTGTCTTACAGTTTCTACTTTATATGAAATTATCTATGATATCTATTAGTAAGCTGTTATTTGGATCCAAAAATTATAAAATATGTAGTATGAATCACACACGATTCCTTAGGAAGCGAGTATTGAGAACATTGGTTGTGAATAATTGATAATTGCCACTGAAGAGTTAACAACTTCTTGCAAATTACCATCGACTCCTTCCTAGTAATAATTGAAATCTACTAATAGGATTGAGATGTTAGGTCTTATTGGTGCCATTATTTTGATATGGACTATGTTTTTTATGGTACCGACTCACTCTCCATAGTATACCAAATGCTATAATGAAACATCGCTTTTTTAATGTCTAGCACAACACAAAAATATTTTCAGCATTCCACTCGAAGAAAACACGATACATATAACAAATTTTTAAAGTCAACAACTAACGGCCAACTTTCGAAAGGTCCATTTAACCGTAAGGGAATTCCGAGCTCGATACTTTATCAAGAAAACGGCGAGCGGCGATTGTCGAGAGTCCTTGGAAAATGGAGAAAGTGTGGAGAATAAACGTAGGGCGAGAATGGTATATATATCGGGATAAACCCGTGAATCCTTAGGTCAACGATCAGAGCCGTGACCTCTTACCCGACTTATTTTGCCCATTGACCCTGTTTTCTAGATGTCAAACATCCAATGTCAAGGTCGAATGTCATCAAAGGCAGATAAAAGCTTTTCCGTATACTATCGTTCAAAATTATGATATGTTTACTAAAACTAATACCAAATATGTTTGAAGTGGATATAGGTAACAAGAGTTTATGAAGAAGTGCACCTATTTTCAATAGAAATTGGTTATAAAAAGAATATTTGTATATTGAACACTTCCTTTATATTGCAACAATTATTTTATGGTCTCCTCTATGTCTTTCATCATCTTCCTCAATTCCAGTTGTTCTTTCCGTTTTGCGACCAGTTCTTTATTTGTTAGATTTCTTTTTGGTGTCTCCATTCATGTTTTAATGAAGTTATTTAAATTATTCTTCTAGATAATCTATCTAACTGTCTTGGTTTTTACGATATATACAAACTAATTTAGATGGTTCTCAATATTTGTTTAACTTCTCTAAAGTCTTCGAATCAACTTCCTATTCGCTGTCATTTTCGTTCAAATTTATCTATTATTATTAATATTATTATTATTAATCTTTTTTATTACTTTCCTATATTGTTTTCCTCATCTCTCCCTCGTCTAAAGTTCAGTTCCAAGTTTATTCATGATTTTCTTAATATACTTATAAATATTCACCTAAATTTGTTAAGTGTCATCCATTTATCTCTTAATGTATTATATTGTTCATTTTCAGCTCTCCTCTTAGTATTTTTACTATTCTGTTTTGAATTCTCGTGCACTGCTTGCACATATTTTCTCAGCTTTCCATTTTCTTCAATGTTTGTTTCAATTCAAATTGTACTTAGTTCAACATGTATTCAACATGTATTTCCACTATAATTTCCGTCGATATAATTTCTGTTTTCGTCAAGTTTGTGCTCTATTGCTTGAATTATCATATATTACTTTAGCCCATAACAAATAAACAAGTTGTTTTTGTGCAAAATATAATGAAAAGACGATGAAGAAAATGCATATTATCAATAATGGAGTCATTTCCATAGACATCTTCCAATAGTCCCAATGTTCCTTTTTCTTATTAATATACGAATTATTTGTAGATCAACAAAGTTAGATAATCTAATAAAATAATAGTAACTAAAGGCAAATTCCTAACATCGACAGTGAAAACGAGAGCGACGCAAAGAAAATCGGATGAAATTTATTAAAAAAGTTTGAGAAGTTTGCTCGTTCAGAGCATAAATTATTGCTTGGAATATTCTCGTATAGAATTTTCACCATAATTTATTAAAATAATGAGATTCTCTTGTAATGGAATCCAATTCGCTTGTATTGACAGGCTTAGAATTTTCGCAAATGAAAATTGAGATGGATGATGATGTAAGTTATTCGAATTATGTCTACCCTGTGACAATGAATCAACGTTTCGCATAATAATTTATTGAAATAACTGTACAGAATATCCCAATTATCTTGAAAAAGATATACATTTAACTAACATCACCATAATATACGAGATGTGATCAATAAATACCGAAAAGACATTTTTTATAGAAGCATTTCCGTACATTCCATTTATTTCAAATTGGATATCTCATACCATGTGTTGAAATAAGCAGTGGCAAGATTAAACCCCTGTTTACAGAGTCTGTCTTGGTCAGGACATGCCAAAATATGTCTTTGGATATTGTGACTTTGTGTTAAGTAATTTAAAAGTGGAAATAAGTCAGTAAGTAAGTTTAGAGAATGATCGGTTCGTTCTACACCTCAATAACATATGAAAAATTTATTCGAATAAGCGATTGGCTTAGTCACTGAACTGAATCGTATTGATACTAGAATTCTTAATAGAAAACTGATAACTAACTTTGCCCTAAGTGGTCCACTAAATGAAGATATTCTTCAAGGTGATGGCCTTTCTTTTCCTTGATAGTACAATCAGATTTTAAGAGGAAAAACGCGAATTTTACTTCGAGCTATTTGGAAAGTTAGTTGAATAAGATACCTGAAACACCATCCAACTGCTTTATTTTTTATTATTATAATGCAATACAATAAATATTAAGTTATTTATGTATTGAGGTACTAACGCGTTTAGCCGAAGCAACTAACTAGACGAGTGACCAAACAGTCTGCCGCGATACATATTATATTTTTTTCACAATCGCCCAGATTCAAAAATAGGTAGTGCCGTGTTTACTTACTCTGCTGAATTTTTTGATTATCTTTTAGAAATCGACATACAAATCTTAATTATCTTCATTTATTTATATTAATGGTAATAGAACAATATTAATTATTTGTAATGTTTAGAAATTGTGAACCAGCTACTTCAATGCCTCTTTACTACTTCACCCTTCATGTTCCGATATCAATTTGTTGTAATCAAGTGTTTGTCTTTTCATTCTCTTATCTTTCGTACATAATAAAAATAAATATATTATCCATCGTCTTTCTTAAATTCAATAAAATTTTTTCTGACTTATTTGTGGTTCTTAAATAATCTTAATAGATTGTTTATTTCTTCTATTATTGTCTATATTCCCTTTCTAACAGCCGTGCAAAAAGTTATTTCCAAATTAATGAACCCTAGGTTAGTTTTTCTTTTTTGGTTATTATTTTTCCTATCCTATTTATGTCGTCTTTTGCTCTAAAAGTTTAATTTTAAACAGTGTTTCAACAGTCTTTTCACCATCATTATTGCATGGAGTTTGTAACTTGTATATTCAATATTTTATGCCCTATGAAGTTATAATTTTTCATTATATACTAATTCATACATATACAACGGATACAAATGAATTTCCTTTTTTATTTCTATCTTGTGTTTGAATTTGATGTTCTCATTGATATTGGATTTTCTTGTATGTTAGAATGACATTTCCGTCGACTTTTATGATTGTGGATATATTTCAAAGATATCTTACATGAAGTGAGCGGTTTATGACTTCGGACTGGCCATAAAATGACAACTTAAATTTTTATTTTACCGGCATCTCCGCTACTTAGTTCCATATTCTATGAGAATAGAACATAAGACAATATTAGAATATTAAACCAAAGATTCCGATAGAGTTTTTTTAATATCCACGTTAAAACCTAGTTTTGTACCAATCAATATCACAAATGAAAGCATGCAGCGGGACTCCCATATTTTCATCACCAGAAGAGTTTAGTTCTATCATTTTCTATCTTTCTATTCCATTTATTTAGGACAATTCAGGGTGATATGACCAGTACTTTAAGATGGCCAGATAAAAAAATTCCAATCAATAAATGTATCAGCAGTGCGTGAAGTTTGAAAAGGCAAATATTTTTTAGTTTTATTTAAAATCTAACTCAAAAATTGCTAGAGCATGTTAATTTCTACGTTGTGAACGTGATTTCATAATCAATTTTGTATTAATTTTACTTCTATCTTGTAGTTTGATGTTTTGTTGTTAGTATAACCTCAAAATCGTAAAAATATTTTTACTTTGTCCGTGCTTTTGTCTGTTTGTTTGTATGGCTATCTTATACTGAAGATATGGTTCAAATGGTCATTTTTTAAGGCTTATATGGCCATACTATTTTTAGTTGTTAACCCATTTATATTATAGGGCTGCAATAACTTTTAGCATTCCAAAAATAAATTTAGGAATAGCGTTTGAAGGAAAATAATCGTAGAATAGGACATTTCGGCCCAGGTACTACATGTGGCTTTGAAAATAAAAGAAGACTCTGTCGTTATGCTGGATATGATTTTGTGACTAGGTTTTTAGAAAGAAATCAAGACATTGAAATTCTTTGGAGAAATATCTATTGCGCACTTAAAAGATATTAATCGGAATGATGTAAAATCATACTTCAACCTTTTAAAGATTCAGAGATTGAAGGATAACGAATTGTTTATATATCTTTAATATGGAAACTGAATAATCATCCTGGAGCAGCACTAGCAAGGAAAAGAAATAAAGCCGTAGCCACAATAACATTGAGGGAAAAGGGAGAAACTGTGACGGGGGTAACCTACTGCGAATTTCTGTACAGCTTGGCCTAAAGACCATTTTATTTCTCGAAAACCAACTAGTAAGGTCTTACTGATTGTTGATAGACATGCATTGCATTGTTCAATTGAAGTTCTTGAACTAGCAAATGACATTTTTTAGTCATAATACTCATTAACTCCAGCTATTAGACCGAGCATTTTTCAAGTCCTTAAAATAATATTTTTATGAACAATGTCGTAATTGGCTTAGTAATCATTCAAGTCGAAGAATTATCTTATCACCATTTGGCACTCTTTTGTCAGAATCTTGGGGAAAATCTACGTCCCAAAGGAATGCATCTTCTGGGTTCAGCTCTACTGGAATTTATTCATATAATCCTACCATTATTTCTGATTATGCTTCCTTATCAGTCTTCTATGAAGAGCAAAATGAACAACCTAACGTTTCTTATCAAAGTCAAATTGGATCGTGAGTCGAAGTTACCCCAAACAGGAACGTCTGTTACAGGCATTATTCGAATAAGTTTCCTGGTCTATATATTGGCAGTGCCTTTCAATGGTTTGTACGTGTAGAGACCTTGGTTTGCTGCTTGTTTTGCCATTAAACCTTGATTCTCGTACTACTTTAACGTGCTTATTACTCGTTCAATTCGCATCTTCGCTATGGTTTGCCTTTCTGGGGATCTTGTAGTTTGCCCCTCTCGAATCTACCTTCAAATTACAAAGAGGAACTATTCGTTATATCTATGGTTTAAGTAAATGCAAATTCTATTTAAAAAAAATACAAAATTTTAAGTCTCTCCGCTCTTGTCAGTTTAGAATCCGATTGTTTAGTTTGCAAACACTTTCACCGCTCAACTGAGAGATCCATTCATAGCTGATCTGGTAAACAATTCCATCATCTTCAGTACCAAAAAATTATCTATCAGCTACTTTCAGAATTAGAATTCTACAGTCTACCTACACTCAATAGACTGGCATAATCCATTTTAGTATGAAGTAAGATATTATATGTATTATATTATTATTGTTATTTCATATTATCTAATATATAATCTATCGACAATCCTTCTAAATTTCTTGTGAATTAAGTCCAGTACCAGCAACTGACAACACTGCATGAATACGTGCAAAACAAGTAGCAGAAATACTGACTTCAAAAGATAATATTAAAAAAAGAAAACAATGAATAGGAAAAAGAGGAAAACATTAAAATGTCAAGCCTCGTTTGTACAAAAAGAAAGCAGAGTCATCTTCTGAAGAATTTTAGAATAAATGTGTGAAGAATCAGCTGGAGAAGATTACAAATTTGATTGTGTAAGGTGTAGAAAACTAATATAAAACTGAAAAAATCGAAGATTGGATTAAGTGTATGTAAATGGATGCATGAAAATTGTACTCCGTTTGAAAATACTTTCGACATATTATGTGACAAAAAGACAAAGGAAAAAGAATAAAGACAAGGAAAATCGAGTAAGACGAAAATAAAAGGAAAAAGAACAAAGAATTAATATAGCCATCTTCTACTTGCTATGGCAATCTGACAATGATGGGACGGACAAGATGGCCAATTAATTAGTTTAAGAAAAAGTTAGTAAAATGTCAACTGATAAATCATCAGCAAATTCTGTAAAAAGTTGATCAATAAAATATTTATATAAAGTACAGATTTTTATTTCTTCTTGTAACAGTTGTATAAAATTTTACCCTCAAAAAAAATACGAACGTATAACTCTAAATTACCCTACATTGCATTCCTCGTAACTAAAAACTACGAATTTTTGAAATTCGATGATTTAATATTGTCACACTCGTATAAAATATCTCAGTTCAAGGGTAGTAGCACATAAACTATTTTGTATACACATCTCCAAATTTTTTTACGCCTTTCAAACTGTCATAAACAACACTTAATAGTAATTTTTTCACTGGGTCGCGTGTTACATGTTTGGGTGTGTAGAATGATAGTAGAAAATGTGTGGGCACCTGCGGCGAGCGATGTGCGTGTCTCGTTCATTGCTTTTGATGTTGATGGCACTCGGTCGGCGTTCGTCCTTGACGTTGCACTTAGTATCTTCAATCCTATAATAGACATCGCGGAAATAAAATAGTTCCGAGCTAGAAAGGTCAGGGTTCGAACATCTTTGATAATAGATTCGTATGTATAGCGAACTTATATATACAGGGTGTTTCAAAAAAGGTGTTCACGTCTCTAAGACCAACCGTTAAGAAGATTAATACAATATTATTAGTAGTTGCGTAAAATCGTAAAAAATGTGTATTTTTTTTCTTCAACGCCCTTTATCTTCAATACGGAGAGCGTTACGAGAATTTTTTACTGAGCAAACTCCAAATATTTTTCAGTTTTCTATCCATCTTAGGGACGGGATCACCTTATTTTTGAAACAACCTGTATAAAAATCAACACTATCACCAAATCAAATTTTACGATAACTAATTTCATAGTATTTTCTCTTTATTATAAAACTTCATTAATCCAGTTTTATGTGCTTTTATTCTTAATCCCAACTTCCTTCTTTGATCTCTTTCAACATATTATCAATGGTTTTCCTATTTCCCATTAACAAAATATCATATTATTGAATAGGTAAGTCGTTAGCCTCACCTGGGGAATAAATTTAACTTGATGTAACTTGATATAATACGTGTTTCACATTTTCTGAAAGGTATTGACACATCGTAAGTGTGAACAGCAAATGCTCGCATTATTGAGGAAAAAACTGTTTGTTACTTGTCATGGAATTTATCACTTACACTTACACGAATCCAATTAAGGTATAAACGGAATGTAGTTACAAGAATAAACGTACACTATAAAGTCTACATTTGAAAGTAATAATTCAAAAATAACGAGAATCCTCATAATAAATTCAATTGGAACAACAGTTCAAGTAAATTAATTAGTTCTGAAAGGATTTATAATTACAAGTACGAAAACAACTGGTCAATCGACCATAAATTAGTTGTTTACGAAAGTAAACAACGTTTATTTCGAATCAATGAAACGCTTATAACACTTTTAACCCGAGGGCAACAGCACCCCAGACACTCATTTTTTCGGATTTTTAAAATCAATCTGATTGTGAAATTATTGTGAATTTCTTTTCATTCGAACAGATGCACTTGATTTTCCTCATGTCAAATGGCTGAGATTACCTTAGACAATAAAGTTATACAAATATTTATATAAAAAGGCATGCTATAGATACAATGTGTATAAATCTTTTGCTTGCCTTTTATATATCATCATATAAAGCTTAGTCCATAAATACGTTACGAGCCATCCATGTATATGGCGCAATTAGAAAAGATTGTAATATACCTTTTGCATGTTATTGATTTATTTCGGGAAGAATAGAATCCCACGACATTTAGCATCGTCTTTGTACATACATTAAAGCTGCTCACTACTTAAAAATAATTAAATGGGTCGAAGTAGTTTCAAAATAATTTCTTTTCCTTGATTTCTTTCATTTTTTTTTCTATATCAAAAATAATAATAACATAACATCCTGACTTATCCGTTCTTCATATTTACCGAAGAAAGAGATTAATTTTCTTTATAGATTTATGTAAATATTCGACTAATCAGATCAGAAACATGACGAAAACTAATGATATAATCAACATAGCGGAAGTCAAGCCACTCTCGTACTTTATGAATAGGTCCAAATAGGTTTAGAGCTGCCTGGGGTGACGAAGAAGAATGGACACCAATATCCAAGCAACTTGCTAATTTCTAGAAATCTGTCTTGTACTCCTTCAGAGGTGTTAGTTATATTAGTTTTATTATTATAAAATTCTCCATGACATTGTTTAATAACTAAGTTATCAACTCAAAATTTATTTATAATCTGTTGGTACAGCATACTATAACAATAGAAACCTTTCAATTTTCTTTAGATTTACATAAAAAAATTGACAGTTATTCCAAATTCGTTTGCATTCTACCCTTAATCGGGTGTATTATACATATAACACGTATTTAATTACCGACTTATCCCATAAATAAATGCATTTTTAAAGAGACATTGTCCGAAGGTGACTAATCTTTTTTTATTCTCAGCATGAACCATCATTTAATAATTATATCTCAACAGCACCAAAATGATGATAATGAAATGTCAAGTTTACGTTCATAAACCTTTCAACTCCGTGGGTGGTAAACCAATCATAATTTTCGAATTGACTTGATTCTGTTACATGTCAAAGCTTGGAAATAATTATTTAAGAATGTTTATTCCACCAAAAACTTGCATGTCTAACTATCTATCCTTCAACATAGTTTTTCATTATCTATAGAATCGGCTAATGCAGCAGACAAACAAGTTGAGAGCTCAAAAATGATAATTATATAACATAAAAACTAATAATCACAACGAAAACAACATTTTATATTATTTATCTGGAAAAATATTTTCCAGTTTTTTTGGGATACATTAATAAACAATTTAGTAAAGTCTTCGTCACTATGACGATTATTATCTTGGATATACGAACGTGTTCTGCGCGCTCTTTCTGTAACCGTATAGTTTCAGTGGTCTAAAACAGTTGCGTGATTCAACTAAAGAGTTGATTTTCTGCAGTATGGAAGTTGTTTTTTACTTAATATATATTAAGAGACATCAACGAAAGGTAGGGCCCTTATTGTTCTTTATCTACGACTACTGACTAGTGTGGATTAATATAGACATGGGCAAAGTCGCTTCAGCAAGTCTATTGAATTTATATCACCAAACATGATACCACTTGCCGTCAAAAGTGATGTTTTTTGGCTTTTTGCTTTACTGAAGGATTTGTAATTTATTTTTTTGTGAAATCTGCTTCGATTGATTGATTATTTAATCATCTGACTGGCTCCTTTAATGGAGTGTGGTAAATTAGGCACAAATAGCATCAACAAGAATCCAAAATTGTTGTAATATTCAGTGAGTGAAGTAAATCATGTGTTAATAATAATATATTCTGAATCTGTCAAATACCGCAAGAGATGGGAATTAGTACAGGATAAATTGAGGATAACCCTAAAATCGTTATCTGATAGAAGATGGGAAAACCGAAATGTTTCAATGAAAGCAATGTTCGATATTATCGATAATATAACTAATTTGCAAATTCAATCTGAAAATGCAGATACTGTTTGCGATTGCCAAGCAATTTGTAACTGAAATATTGACAATTGGTGCAATTTTTGTAACTGGACTCACAAATTTCGGAAACAGGCTTTAATGAATAATCTGCAAAAGGTTACGAATTCATAGAAAATATCAATTTGAGATTTCAATGACTTTTAAAGAAAAAAGGCTTGACAAAACCAAGAAAATATTTAATTACGAAGTTGCAAATGAGCCAATTGATTCCGCTTAAAGTAGATTCAGAATATATATATTTTTTGGATGGAACCAAAGAACACTAATGATGGATGATTGTTGATTTTGTCTACAAAATGAGATGCCAATTATGGCAAACACAAGGAGTGAATAATACTCTTGGGTTGATAGGTAATATGCTTTGTATTATCTATTTCAGGTTCAGGAAAAACTGTACATGTCACATACAAACACGATTTCAAAGGAGACAAAATTTAATGGTACTTTATCATAAAAAAAAATACTACAAGTTTCATTGATATACCATTTGAAACAATTAACATATGAAACATTTAAAGAGGCCTCGCGAGGCCACATTTTCTGGTGTGTTTCATTGATATACAACAAACGAATAAACTATCTTATTCTGAAATATGTACTTCTAGAATTTATGAAATCTTTTTTCCAAAATGCTCTCCATTTCCGCTGTTTTGTGTGAAGTTTGAAGGCATCGCATTAAGAAAAGCCTCGCGAAGCCCCTTTAAGGGCTTCGCCCAAGCCTAACTACACTACTGTCTACTACACAATTATATCTATTTTATTTTCTGGTGTTTCAATATAGTTATCTGGCAAGATTTACTTCTACCATTAATACAGATTTTAATTTTTTATTTAATTACAAAATGACACCTACAAAATATGTATCATAATAATAGGTATCATGTTGTTGAACACTTTCATAATCAAGAGAACGAAATCTGTCTCCTTCTAGGTGGAATGAATGTACCAATGATAACCTACATCGTAAGATTTTAGATTAAAGTGTAAAAAGCATTCAGACACTGGTTTCTAGACGTGTTAAGATGTATGATAACTCAAAAGAAACATTATATATATAGCAAAAGAAAATAATGTACACTTTATGTTAATTTGTATCAATATATGTTACGAATAGTTCAGTTTTTATTTTATATTCTAGTCTACTTCGGTTTGTGTTTCATTCCAAGTGTTCTGATAGAAGACGTTTTTTATAGTAACCAAAAATTTTAAAATGCAATCATTTTATCGTGTTTGTGATATTATTTTCGTAAAGATACCAAAAATATATTTAGAAAATTTATCCTTCATCAATGAATCAATATGTGTTCGGGAGTGTTTAGGAAATCCTTCCTTACCTCTTATTTTCTTTCAATAAATCAAGTTATTTATTAATACTCCTGACTATGAAGAAAAATTTTCAAAAACAAGCTGCATTAAATAAATAAATGAAATATTTACCATAAAGACAATTCTAGATGTATTAGAAGTTCTTAAGGCATTGAAAACCAAAATTCACCATCGTACACTTTTCTTGGATTCTCGTATAGAAAAAGAGAAAGAATATTTTAAACTCAGTATGAACTTAATAACAAAGGAATCGTTCAGGATCTTGGGGTTCTAAACAAATGTTTCATAGGTAGCGATCACAGAAAATAAGGACAAAAGTAATAATGAACATCAGAATAGAAAGAGATAAGCTTGTGACTAGGGTAAATAGATACTCATGTAATAAATGGAAATAAACCATGGATTGTAGTCGCTAGAAGATGCGGACGTTGACAAGAGTATAGACGATTTGAACCAGCATCTTATTAAAACCATAAAATATGCAGATGCAAGCTGTAGAAATAAAATCTAAGCACCAACAAACTGATGATGGTAAGGAAGAGAGAAATGGTAGACAAACATTCAACAAATACATTTGAACAACGTAAAATGATCAAATAAATTTAACAAAGATATGTACCATCAATTACCATTTTACTTCGTAGTCTTGCCACTCTACCAGTAAGCGTTACTTCAAGTGAACGAGGCTTTTTATAACTTTATAACGGTTAAAAAATTGGCTTCGGGCATCCATGGAAGAAGAATGCATCAGAGGACTCGCCCTTTTAAATATTCATAGAGATGTTGATGTTGAAGTGGTAATAGATAAATTCCAAAATATTCAGAGAAAATATTGGAATTTGTATTATAAAGGGAAACAAGCCTATTTAATGAATTATTCATGTATATATTATTTTTATTTTCCCATATGGATTCGCTAGTTTCCATTCAATAAAATTTATTTATGGAAAGTTCTGATCACAGTTTTATTTTTTCCATTGTTTCTTTTTTTCATATTTTAATTCGTTACCGAAACTGAGGATCTCCTAATATGTATCATAAGCTCTTGACAAAGCGAGACATGGAGCAATCAAAATTAAACATATTCGCATATTGTGGGCTTAGAAAGTATAATAGGGTTCATAGATCTAGAAATGAATAATTTTCCGTCCCTAATCAAACTAGTTTCCAGTCGATAAAAGACAGAAAAAATTGTTTTATCTCCTTAAACTGAATGGAATAAATTTATTATTTCATAAACTATATATTTTATAATTCATTGATTTGGAAATATAATATAATGAATTTTTTTTCTATATTTTATTTCTGTGGAACTATTTCTTCAGTTCACTTTGAGATTCAATATAAGAAAGATTTTGATCTACTAGTTGATTCTCTGAGAATTTACACCTCGACCTTTCAAGTACGTCGCGTGGGAAAACCAACGTAGCACTTACTGACCCGGAATCTTCATCGTGGACATTCACAAACGTTGGCGTTGTTGTGTCTACCGAGTTTACTTCTTTGTCAACATACTTTTAGGTCGAGGTTCTCTTATTAAGACACCGACGATTTGTACAATAGCAGCAATACGTCGATTTCAATTATTTTTATCACAGGTTATGTTATCTTTAAGTTCAAAAGTAATTTATTATTCCCATTTTTAAGCATCTGTTTTTTAATAAATTTATTTCAGTATATAATTGGTTTTCTCAATGTGTAGTACTATACAAAGAATTTCCGATATGATGTGAGAAAAGCGAAAAAAAAGTGAAAATTATTGAGCAGAAAGCAGTTCACAACTATTTATTTTCCAAGATAATATTCATTACTACCTGCATTTCTAAAAATAAGAGATACAGACCGACATATGCACTCATAATTAGGTGAAAAAAGCTAATAAAAATATGTAATAACCTTTAATACGTTGCTTACTATACATATATTACATTATAAGATATCATTAATTTCTTGTAATTTTTAGTTTATAATGAAAATCCTATACAGGATGTCCAGGACCCGCTATTTACTTCAAGGTAGGCAGTATTAAGCGGCTTGGTCAGCCCTGTTGTTTTTTGAGTACAGATCCTCTGCTATGCAAAATACAGGTAAGTGTAGACACACCAACAAATAAGCAGAGTCTTGAACAGCTCCAGAGTCACAAAGGATGTCACCCGCGGCAGTAAACTTCCACTTGGGTGCTGGCGTTGTACATAATGTAACTCATGCAAAAGGCAAGTCATAACCCGCCATGCGGAAGATTTGATGAACTACAGGTTTCAACGTTGTTCAACATGACAAAAGTTCTTTTCGTATTGCTGAATCGTTGTCTCAAAGGCAGTAGATTTCTTGATGGAAGGAGGCGCAATGGTACTTATTGGGTATATTTTTTGTGGTAATTGGTATTTAAGGCATCCTATGACTGCAAGTAATGTCTCATTAAGGCAACATCGGCTTATTTGGCGTGAGCTGAATTATGTGAGAAACATAAATCAAGTTCAAGGAGTGGCTGTTGTCTCGTCCCTTAGTGTGCGTTCACATTAGAGACGCTGAAGCAGTGAGCGTCGAGCAATGCCGCTTTTGCGATGTCATCGCGCGCGTTGTTCTGTTCAAATTGGTTAAGCGTCGTTTTAGTTATTTTCTAGCTTTCGAACCAAAAGGACGTAAACGATTACTTATAGGATGTACACGTCTGCGAAGGCTAATTAAAAAAAAAAAGCAAAAGCTTGCTTTTGGCAAGTCTATTTCCATCACCTTTATCATGAACTTCGCAGTGATCCAATAAGGTTTTTTCAGTTTTCAAAACTGTTAGTGGAAACGTTTGATAACATTTTGGGAAAACTCAAGCACCGACTTCAAAAGAAAACAACTACGCACTTTGACTCCATACTGAATAAAAATATAAACATGAGCGCACCACAAAGGCGATGTCGCTTAAAAAAACGAACAAGATCGAAGCTCAAGCGGCGCGATGCATTGCAACGCGCGACGTTGAGCGGTGGTCTTTTGCAATGTGAACACATTCATTTAAAGTCTATAGCCAGGAGCTCAAGCGATGGAGCGGCATCGCTCGACAATCACCGCTTGAGCGCTGCCAATGTGAACGCACACTTATGCTGATGGTTAGCTTTCGTGGTACGTTATTGCAGGAAAAGAAAGATTCTTATGGCTCCGCATTAGTTCTGGGTTCTGTGTGAATCCGAGGTTAACCTTCAATTATCTTTCTGCATCTTTATAGCGTAGTTTTTAGAGAACACCTAGTGCAAGTTCTTCAAAAATACTGTATCGTGGCAACAATTGTATCGTCAACACAAAGTGCTTGAAAAACATTGTGGTAGATTGACAGCTGGGATCCGTATTTCCTTCTGGGAGCTTTCTACTTCCACCACCTGCTTTTCTTATGATCAATTGTGAAACGACGGTATTCTAAGAACGTTCAGTCAGTTTATACATACAGGTAACTTATTATGGTAAACATACTGTTATGCTGCTGTAAGATCGATGAATATTACACCAGCTAATATCCCTTCTTCTAAGCATTCTCCAAGAACTAAGTGACATTTAGTACTTTAACAGTATGAATTTCCTCCCCGAAATCCGACGTGCTATGGGATTAGTTACTTGCCCATATTAATCACAAAAACTTTCCATTTATTAGTGTCTTCGTTGGTCTATTGAGGGTTCTCCGTCCAGAATTTTATCAATTTAATGATACAAAAATAATCTTTTTGTATTGTGACATGATAAATATCCACTATGATAGATCTTGAAAAAACACCATTACTTTTTATGATCATTAAAGCAAGTCAAATAGTGGAAACAGTTAACCAGCTTGCAAAAGAAAATTTCGAGTACTGATTCGAAGTCGTCGAGCTGAAGTAATATTCCAGCCCATTTTACGATTGAAGTTATGCTATTTACATTACATTATATTCGTTTCACGAACAACTCTCACCAACTTCTCCAGTATTTCTCAATTTTCAGGGCGTAGTTTTCAGACTAACGTGTATTTTTCAATATTCTACATACCGTTAGATATTAAACAGTCTATCTTATTTTCCCTCACGAGAAATTTCATTATTCTGTATGATGATATATTTCCATACCTCTATTTTCTTTTATTTCTTCTTTCTTTTCATTCGAATTCCAGAATTCACTCGAAATTCTATGAAAAAAAGTTTATATTAGAATGTATTATTCGATTTTTAGATTTTCATTTCAAATTTCTCGTAGATTCTATTGAAAAATCCGAAGATCTGAATAGTATTGAGTTATAATAAATATTTTTCAATCCAACAAAAATTTCCATACACTATTAAATATAGGAGAAATTACATTAAAATATCTGTTACCTTAATGTTTCAAGACGACTATAGTAATTAGAATTAATCTAAATTTTTGTGTTACCTAAATTAGCACCTATGATATATTTAAAGTATGTGGCACTGATCTAAATTTGTAGGTTACATCAAAAACGAAGTAATAACTGTCGATGTGAATTTTCTTGTGAGAATATTGTTTGAAAATTGAAATCATACTGTACAATCCATACAACAATAATAGTAGGATAATAAGTCGTATGTTTGGTATTCTTTGTGTCTTGAGATAATATTCAAGATCAAAGGCGATGGAAATTGTTTAATACTTCTTTTATTAACATTCTTCATATATATTTTAGAGTGTAGAATTCAAATTGTAAGTTTTTAAAGTAGATATGTGTAAAAAAATGTTAAAATAGTTTTCGAAATCATTCAAGCCATTCTAATAATTCGATAATAAGTGTAGACTGTTACTCCAAAATAACCTATTGATAAATGTTTGAAATAGTACTTATATATTTCATGCTTTCACAATCTGTTACAAATACAACTGTCAAATCTGCATAATTCTAACTTTATTTATTCTATAGTTATATAATAGTTATTTATGTATCAAGGGTACAAAGTAATTATACCTTCACAGCGACGGTCTTATACAGGGCTTTGTAAATCACATGCAGTGGCGTTTACAAACTTTTATATCATACCAGTTCGATAAGAATAATAATTGGCCTACAAGATTTTCGTAACACAGGCAGGAGCTTTAATTTTAAGATGAAAATACCCGTCCAATAATAGAAAAAATATTTATTAAGCACTAAAACGTACCATTTTCCAATAGTTTAATTATCCCTGTTTACATTAGCAATTTTATTGCCGAAAAAATACTTGAACTCTATTATTCAGAATAATAAACATAAAAATAACATTAAAAATTAGTATTCTGTTGAGTTTCATAGTAATTGGTTCTCTGTTCATAGTGCAAAAAGTGATTATAAAGACGAAAATGTCGAGTCAAACGTTCCGCAGTTACAAAACTTCTGACAAGACAAGTGAACCCGCCACGCGTGCTGTGTTAGTTGTAGCGTGTGATTGGTGCAGTGAATGAATGAAAAGAACATGTCTTATGTAATTCAAATGGTATGGCAAGAACCTACTAACCCTCCTGACGACTGCTAATTTTGTCTAACAAAGACTGAAGATTCTAAAAAAGGAAAGCTCAAGATCGAGTATCCAATTTGCCGTCTGCTATACGACCTGTTCCTCATAACCAAGATTTACCAGTTCCGATGGCGCCTTTAGATCCACAAAATATTGTTTTAGAAGATACTAGAGACAACGTATCATCAGGAAGAGCAATATGCCGACCCTATTCTCACTCCAAGTACCAGTTCCGGCGAGCCTCATTTGATTGTTCAAAGTGAGTTGAATGATTTAGCTTGTGATTTGGGGTTATCAAAGCAACATGCTGAACTTCTTACTTCCCGTCTTAAGGAATGGAACTTGTTAGCCAAAGAGACAAAAATTTAGAACTTTAGAAAAAGAAATGCTACATTTTCTGCATTCTACAGTATGGAAAATTCGTTGTGTACGTGTACGGATATTGATGGTCTAATGAAGGAACTTGATATTGAGCATAATCCCAGTGAGTGATGCCTATTTATTGACTTGTCTAGATACAGTTTAAAAGCAGTCTTATTACACAATGGAAATTTGAGACCGTCTATACCAGTTGCTCATTCTATGAAGATAAAAGAAACATGAAAATATTCGTGATAAGTTGATATTGTTTACGTTATTGAGAGAGAATGTTTGAAGTGTCAATGTCCAGAATCCAAAATGGAACAAGATTGTAGAATTTTTGAAAAAATTGCAAAAAAGCAAAAATTTAAACCTAGAATTTCTTAATCCTTTAGGTTAGGTTGGGTGAAATAATCTAAATTTTATGAATAATTCAAATCATTCAAAAATTGACCGAGAAAAATATTTTTATTGGAAAATCTGAAATAATTGTTTAAAAAACATTAAAAGCAGATTTTCTTCCTTATAGTTATAAAACAGGTTTGGTATTGAAAATTCTAAATAGGAACATGGGTGAAAATGAACCCGTTGCAGTTTATACTTTTTCTGTGACAGATCTTTTCAATCGTTTATCAAGTATTGTAGATGAACAATCTCGTGTTGCAAAAATTCGCAGAAATCTTTTACCTTTTCCGCCTTAGCATTTTATAATCCCAATACTGTGGATAAACTTTGCAAAAGAATTGAATAATCTAGGGTTTGGTCTTATCGTCTGAATAATTATCGTTTACTTGAACCTGATCTGGCGTGTCTTTACGTTTCACCCAATAATTCTTCTAATAAAAGAAAATCCTATGATGTTTCTGTTTTATCCACTGGTGTATGCTTGGATTGTGGCAGAACTGGTCATACCTTTACGAAATGTCGTTTCTCTAGGTCTATTTTTGTTATGGTTGTGGTGTTAGAAACACTACAAAACAAAATTGTCGTACTTGTAATTCAAAAAACGAGGTTCGAACTGGTCCTCTAAATCTGACAACAGTTCCCAGGCATTTGCAAACTACTCCTAGAGTAAAGTCAGAAACTCTAACACGATAAGCAAGCAAACCGTGTCAAAATTAACTTCAAATTTTTCACCTTTGGCTGCCGAATAGCAAGCTTATTTAAGTTTGTTCAGAGATTTGTTATCTTCCGTATCTTATTGTCTTTCTTAAAATATTGACAAATATTGTCTCTTCTCACTTCTAAACCGGAATCAAAGTTTTCAAAACCATTAGTATTATTAATCTAGATGTACCTGTTTTATCACTGGCAATTTTAAATACTGTCCAAAATACTTTTTGTTATATGTTTAGAATGTGAAATTCTATGTACACATAGAAAGATAACATACATGCCTCAGGATCGCTCCAACTTATAATGTTTCCAAGATACATGGCGTTAAAGTTGCGTTTCATAATTGTTACATCTACATCTATTCCGCTAAATATTTGAAATAAAACTTCGAAATATCGACTTGATTTTTTTACTTCTAAGTATTAAATATATATTTATTACACAGTCAATAAAAACAATTTAGATTTTGAAACAGTCGACTATTCATCCATTATTCCCGAACCCAATGAAGGATAATTCATTAGTTGAAGTATAAATTATAGAGACTCACTTCTTTTGTTAAGCGAAGAAGCATACATATAACTACCTCCTTTATGTGGATATATTCTGCCAGATGTGATTTCTTTCGAGATAAGATCATCTCCCGATACCAGGGATGATCCTTTGAGGACAATACTGGTGTGTTACATGCCGATGGTTTCCAGCCACCTGCTCAAAAAGTTGTCTTTAGCTTTTCTGTCAATTAACTTTTAATGAAACCATCTGGTATGGATACTGACGAGAGCGGTAACAGCTCGTGATAGTATTTTTCGCTAAATCATTTACGGGACTGTTTTTTTCAAAAGTAATTAACAGAAACAAATTATAATTATTTGATAGGGTGTTCAGATTTCTACTTCTTAGTTTAATCAATTATTAGACTTTGTTTTGTACACAATATTATAGGAATTTACTGAGCACACTGTTTGCACTATACCAACATTTACAATTACACTGCCTGAAACGTCTTTCGATAACCAAGTTAACGTCTTCAAAGGCTGAACGTAAACTGAGTTATCGAAACGCGCGTTAAACAGTATAATTGTGACTGTTGGTGTAATGTAAACAGTGTGTTTAGTATCAATATCACCAACAATCCCAGAAATCAAACTTTAGATATTTAGATATATGTCATCGTTTAAAATTGAACTATGAGTGGAGAGAATTAACTATAACTTCGCATCAATAATGAACGATATTTCTTAAGGATAAGTGAAATTTCACTGAAAAGACCATAAAATGAACAAATTAGCGACATCCCCCTATTTTCGGTATGAATATTGTTTCTACGCAAAACTAAAAACTGTATTTGAGTAAAGTTACTATTGTGACGTTATAGCTATGCAGTCAGGTGTGAAGAATATGAGGAAAATAGAACATAGATAAATTGGTCGATCGTTTGAAGCGTTCTATTGTGTTTTGAATAATTATCGAAACATAATAACTAAAAGCTTTGGTTGTAGAATTTTGCCATCAATTACTATAAATTACATTCTCACACATTCAAATGTTTATAGAATATCGCCCATTTTTTGATAGCAAGCTGACAATAGATACAAATAAATCAACCTCGTAATAACACACACACACACATATCTTTCTTCAGCCGAAATTAATTATAGTGTAAGATTCAATCGGGTTTTCTTTCAGATTTTCAATCACTGTCAATATGTAACCGATCGTTTTCAATAATTCATTACGAAATCTATAGAAAAAAGAAAAATAATTGTCAATATAAAGTGATTTATTGAATGTATTAATACGGTTGTCACTAGAGGTCGTTAATCAGATAGTTTTCTACTGTTATACAATTAACTGGTAATGCGGGTGATTCGAGAAAGTGTAGAAATACATTACGTGTGCGCTGTAACGAGATATTTATGACATTTTGTTATCATGCAGGATATCTACCTTACATCTAATAGACTATTCACATATCGGGTGGCCCAACTAGACTAAACTATACATCCCCAAATATTTAGTTTCACTCCTCCAAGCTCCCTGAGGAACCTTGATGTTAACGGGCATCAAGTAATACACAATTTTTTAGCCACTACCATTATCTTCGCAAACATGGTTTTATGATTAATTTTTGTTCGGAAAATACGTTCGGGAGCATAAGGTTTTTGAAATTTTCAATTCTGAATATTTTTTCATTGTAGGTAAATTGTGTATGAGACAAAATCCACAAATGTTTAGAAAAATTCTTAATATTGTTTGGGTAGTCATACTGAGGGACACTTTTCATCGATGGTAATTTGAGTGGAGAAGTTTCTTTTTATTTGTATGATCCTTCATTATCCATACTATGATGTGTGGGTTCACAATTTTTTAAGAAATTTCCTAGAAAATGGATAGTGAAGATTCTGTAGAATAATCTATTAGATCTACCTATTTGAATAATTTTTTTTATCTTCCAGATAATTGCCAGAGATAGAGCTCTATTTAATTACACTAGAAATGTTGAAGAAGTGGGTAATTTGCACATTATATTTGATCCGATTGCAATTCTACAGGAGCAAACATCCATTCTATAACAACGCGTCGTCATAGCGAAGAATTGAACCTCTTCATGCTTTTCTGTTAGACAATCAAATCTCGACTCACCTGTAACTTTCAATACGTTCTTAGCGTATCGTTCATTCTTGTTTCTATACCATATATTCTCATTTCCCTACTCTTCAACTTTTACTAGACTTACGCTGGCTTTTTCAATCCCCAACCTTAACAAACGTACACTGCCTGTGTAAGGACATGATTTTTTACCAGGCAATTAAGGTTTAGTTAATATACAGTGTCTCAATAATGAATAAGAATACTTACAATATTCGTTGACATCAAATTGTGTTTTCACTGTTGTTATATTTTACAATAATCTAAGCAATTTTCTCAAAAAGAGCTGAAGCTTTAATATAATTTTCACTTATTGCCATTCAAGGTTTTTGAGGGATGTTTTCGATCACTGAAAGGATGAAGAAGTTTTGAAACTACTATAAGAATTCGATCATAACTCGAAATATTGGATAATACAAATTTTAATATGAGAAATATATTAGAAACTACTATTAAACTTAAATCTCGAAACGAGTTAACGTCTTTTTTACACTGATTGTTATGTCAAATATGTTCTTTTTTTCCTTAGTCACGTGATCAAACCATTCCACGATTGATGGAGATGTCACAAAGTTGAAAATATTCGAAAGAATGTTTGGAGACAGCAATATTCGATATTAGAAATTAGACAAAATGCCCACTGCAGCCAATTTTGTATATCCTTTTCTATTTGTGAAAGATATTAGTAAGACTAAAGTGTTATTATCTGTATCTTTTTAGTCTGAAAAGAAAATTTACAATCATTAATTTCTTCAATCAATAAACTATAATCATTATTAAATTCATTGCATTCTAAATTTTATAGTTGTACGGTTTTACTTTGAAATGATTTTCAAAATCAAAATAGTTGCACTGTGTTTGGGAATGTTTCACAGAAATAAAGATGAATTTTTTGCACTGTTTCTGAACCATCGATGAAACGTGGTTTCATCACTTCACACCCGAAATAAAAGAACAATCAAAACAATGTACTGAAAAGGGAGAACCGGCTCCAAAGAATGCAAAAACCGTTTTATCTACAGGCAAGGTCATATCGTAGGTTTTTTGGGGTGCGCGTGGGATAATTTTCATTGACTATCAACGGCGATTATCATGCGAACTTATTCCAACGTTTGAGCGAAGAAATTAAGCAAAAATGGTAGCTAAGGAGAAAATGTTGTTATATCAAGACGATGTACACATTCGTTATTGCAATGGCCAGAATTAATGAATTAAAGTTTGAAATGTTATTGCATGCACCCTATTCACCAAATTTAGCCCCTCGGATTATTTTCTGTTTCCAAACTTGAAATATGGCTCGGTGGCCAAAGATTTTCCAACAATGAAGAGGTGATGTCTGTAGTTAATGGCTAATTTGAGGAGTTTGACAATTTTTTCGAAGCTTTTGTGTTTCTTTGTTGGGCTTATCACTTCTGGGACCATCCTCGTATACACATATTCAATTTTAAGTCTCTTATGATAGAGAAGAAAGAAGTTTCTGAAAATAGGTAGAAGATTGACATTTCTACCTATTTCAATCTTTACCAAAATATGATTAAACATTGATAACTGGCATATTTATATACTAAGATATAACACTAAGTTCGCTTTTAAAGCATTATATTTTGGAGTTATTATTTGTGCAATAGTTAAGTACTCCAAAGCAACCCTTTCCTCAGCGTCACATCATCATCAATTATTTATTATTATGAACTCTAACCTCATTAAGTTATCGTTACTATAAATTGTCTGTGTTCACTATTTCTGTCATTTTTATAGATTAAACTTCAACACCAGTAAGGTATCGTCTTCAATTATTATTATTATAGTGACAATAATGAACCATAAATATATTTATCTAATGTTATAATTATTATTGTATAAGATAAGAACTAATATATGAAGAAATCTGTAAAACTAATACTTCGTTCATTCAATTTGATATTCGTCTAGTACGTTAGTTCGATTAGTGTAACCACTTGTAAATTATTAAATCCTCAGTTTGCTAAATAAATTGTTTTTATAAAAACAAGTTGGTGAATTGAGTTATTCAATTCTATTACAAAAGGTTAATATCTATTTTGTATATATACGATTCGAAAAGTAAGAATTTATATAGGTACGAATTAAAATGAATTGAATTTCGGTTTTTCAATAATTCCAACGAACATACCATTGACCCACTTTCAACTAATTCATTACGTTTAATTGAACGGAGGAAGAGAAGAAGATTCAAATTTACTCCCAACTCAACCGAATTACACATTTCATTTAGAAAGAACGACTCTCTGGTATTTACTTATTGGATTCCCTTCCTCCCTTACCTCCCTACACTCGGAAAACGTCGAGCCAGTAAAATCCAATATACCTTATCTTGTGAAATATAGAGCAATGATAAATATTTCTGAGTTTAAATATTGCGTTCCGTTTATGTAACTGATATACAATATTTTATGGGATTATTAATTTATGTGATAGGTAGAAGAATTTGATATTACACTACTAGATAGTTTATTTTCTCAAAATGTAGTAAAATATAATAAGTAGTTTAAATAAATAGTAAATCCTCTTATTTTTTATAACAATTGTGAAATGTATGGAGGATAGAGAGAAAAGTTGAAAAAATATCCGGCTGTATACGATAAATAAAACCAGAATCGCGCTGGAAAAAAGGTTTAGTATGATAGCAACATTCGTAAATGAATTGAATGAATATAACCTAAAAGAATTATTATGAGAAAATTCCGTATTTTCACATGGATAATATTATTTAGTGCTTTCTCTTTAAAATTAACTCTGATGCTAATGTGGCGCCCCCCTTATTTGACGCATTTCGAAGGACACTTTTCGTATACATAGATTGTTCTTCTTTTCTCTATCCCCCATAGCAGAATTTGTAAAGATTATGCTACACAGGAGATCAACCAGATTGAGCAGATAGTGGTTGCTGGTACGTTTGCCGGACTAGGTAACCATTCGATAGCAAAAACGTGGCTGCGCAACTGGCTGCCTTCGTATAATAAGCTCTAATCAATCAATGCTCATGGACGGGATAAGCGAATGGTTACTCGACTAATTACGCAACTTGGCTGCCTCGTCTAATAAGGACCTTTTCCGTATAGAAGATGAATAATACGCCATGCGTACCTCGGATAGCTTCTACCGACTCTAGTTCACTCACATGCCTGCTGTTTTGATTCAGATATGTAGTGCTAAATCATCCATAGTGATATTTCGAAAAAATCATTTTTATTTTACCTAAAACGATTCAAACCGTGCTCTTAACCATCAATTACCAGTCAATGATGGTTGATGTTCCTATAGAAGTGACACCACATCACTTACCAAGTCATGCCTCACTTCAAAAGTGTTTTTTACCGGCTAAAAAACAATTTTTAACATACAAGAATAGCTTGGAAGTCTAATAAAAAAATTATTAGACGAATTGTGCTACGAATTTTACAACTGTCGTTTGAGAAATGGTACTATATAAAAATTGGATTTGTAGTTACCTCTATCCGTCATAAGGGGAATCTATTGATCTATGATTTATAATAAATTTGGACAAGTTTTGTTTAATATTGTATGTGATCTACAATTCCATCCCTTTTTTAAATATTTAAAAATATATAATGTTTATTTCTGAAATTTTTTATATTTATTATTCATAATCTGCTTCATTTATACATTATTGCAAGTTTAATTTTCAATTCAAAAATTATTTATCGATCATAACTATTTTTTGCGAATCTTTTTTATTGATACGTTAATTTCCTGGTGGTGGTTAATTGGAAAACGATATGAAACGAAGACATTTCAGAATCCGGAAATCCATCAGATGAAAAATAGTTAGTTGCATCAGAAAATTCAATTTCAGGGATTTATCCGAAACCTATTTCCTACTAAAGGTCCTCTCTGCCCAAACATCCAAAAAATTTAATTAACGCTTTCCCACCACAAACTGTACACCAAAAAACACGGCATTTTTCCACAATATATGGACACACGAGTGTGAGAGTGTATGTGATTGTGTATGGGAAATGAAATTATTAAGCAGGCCTGTTATAAAAGTTATAAAATGAAATTTCCGGGCCACAAAGCATGTCTGGGGGAGATGATATATAGGAACGCATTTTTTGCGTACTATTTATAATGGAAAGAATCAATGTTTGTGGTCCGCGTTGCCGAATCGACGGCTGTCGCGGAATGCGCCTCCAGCCGGCAACGTCGCCACGACAGGATCGATGCGACTGGAGATATTTAATTTCAAGGAAAAATTGCTACATATAAGGGTAACGTAACATGACATTTCGTGTATCTTATAAAGCTTATTTGAACGTTTGAATATTTCCTTCCCGTCCCTGATAAATCTAGTCAGATAAATTATAAGAGTTCAGTGAGTAATATTGGTATGAAGAAAGAAGATGAGGAGAGCAACTGCTCACCCTGCCACCACGTTAATAACTTAAAATTTCTGGTGCTATACCCAGAATAGCCAATTTCTACGAAATTATTACTGAAAGTAATTCGGTGGACTTTTGACTTGAAAACAAAACCATTTTACATTGGTCAATTTGTTCAAGTATACAAAAGGTTTAAGCCAAGCTACCAACAACTAAGATATGTATATTGGACAGATTAGTAATGGTAATTGGCATTAATATGGAGTGCTTCATCGATCATTGAGGAGGATACTTTAATCCCAGCAGGTAAATTTTTGTAGTAATATAAGCACAAATGAGACATTTTGCTAGTAACAAATATCCTCTTCAACTCATATTTCAAGTATAGTTACTTTAAAATCATCGAAATGAAGACAATAGTATATTCCTAACCTTAATCCAATAGAATAAAATGAATAAGATTTGAAGCATGCTCAGTTTTATTGTTGTGTATTCACTACAATTGTGGTTAGAAAGAGAAAAATAAAAAGATAATTTGAAATAATAAATCAGTATATTTATTTACATGCCTTACCGGTACTTGTGTTGAAATATTTGACAGCAACTTAAAAATTGTTATCTTAGACTTAACCTTTCGTGAGTAGTCTTGCAAAAGAATCTCACGGTATTTATATTCGAAAAATTATAAAAAAAGATTATATTTTTTTGGGCGCTACCTATTCCTCTTAATTTCTTTCAGCTTCATTCTGTTACCGTAGATGCGACCCCTCCGTGGAGGCAATGGTTTCTCCTCGGAGATGTTCGATGGACTTCGTGGTGCTCGGCGGGGACGGCGTCCCCCCGAGTAACGCTCGCGGCGCGCGACACTCTACGAAAGTTCCCCTCAAGGGAGGGCTGCAAATTCAGTGGCGCACGCCATGAAAAGAAATAGCTACTTATCATTTAGTTTAAGGGACGCAAGAGAGGTAGATAAAGACAAATTTGGGGTTTCAAATTGTTTTGAGGGTTTGAATTGCTTTTTATGGGCAACTTTAGTAATGTTTTAATCAAAATATAAGTCAATTAGGTGATATATCTAATTCAGACACTTATATGTATAAAAAATGTTTGGTTTTAACATATAACACAATATATTGTAATTAATATTGTAAAATAGTTTCTTCCTCCAGAGTTTTCTGTATAAATTTTCTTCTTTCTTTATAGAAAAAGAGTAATGAAACGCAATGAAGTCTACTAATAAAATAACACACGTGTGTGATACTACAATGTTCCTCTTCTATTTTTTCCTTCTCCCGGGACGGATTCTTTCATTTATATGAAAATTTTTGCTTACAGGTTCATCAGATATTTCATATATATATCAATTCATGTATTATGTCAACGAAATTCATATTTACGTAGGTTCAAGTAAATTCGGAATGATTAAGTACATATACAGAGCAGATTTTGAAAAATGGCAGAAAAAGAAATATTGAACGAAAAAAAATGGTTATAAAAAATCAGAAAATTGATTTTTGAAAGAAAAATTAAGCAAAAAGGAATACCAATTGTAATAAACTTATCAAAAAATGGGAATAGCAAATCACACAATTTTCACCTCACCGTTCTCATTAAAAATAATTGAGTAATTTGAAAGTGAAGGATGATATGAAAATGGATATTTTTGTACATCGGATAAGAGATAATATTTGTTGGCAAATACATAAATGCTTGTAATTTAGAACAGAAGAAAACATTTAATCAATTAAAGGAGGATCCTTAAGCAAATTAAATACTAGAAGTTATATTCAAAATCCTGTTTATACATCGATATCTTACCTCATGCTGGCTCTAGACTGTTACTCCACCTCTTTCGAGGTCGACCTTTACTTCGTGTTCCAATTGGATATTTATCCATAGCTAATTTCTTCTGCTTTTCGACATATATTTTAGTTCTATTTTTACGCTGTGATACCCATTCTTTGATATCTACGTCACATTATCATCTGATGTTCTCACTTGTTTTTCGATCTTGTTATTGTTTTCTCAACTTTTTTGGTAACTCAATAGCTAACTCTATATTTTTGTTACATGCTGAGCAGCCCGGGATGAAGAAAGACTACATGGAGAAAATACATACTCCATGTGTTGTTTTAATATGATTTAGACTCAAAAGAATAATGTGAGATGTATAAGGAATACTTCAAGAGCTACAAAAAGCACGTTATCAGTGTATGAAGCAATATAGTGTGGAGGATATAGGTAGAGAAATGCTTGAACAAGAACCAATAAGAGTAATCGTAGACGTCAGTAGAAAAGAGCAATTAAAAAAAAATAATGATTAAACATTATAGCTAATATATGATGAAAATAATGCTATATGAGAAGAAACAATAAACAAGTGAACCACTTAAAAACTTATAAAACCTATAATATAAAAGTAGAAATTAAGAATTCTCTGATATTCAAAAGGACATCCGTACTCCTCGAAAACAAAAATAATATTACTATTAGAAAACATTTTTATTTATTAATCTTGTGAAAAAATAGATATTTAACTTTTTCGCGTTAACAATATTCCCAGTATTCATTTCTCTGTATCTCAACAATTCAATTCGCTTCTAACAAGTGTTCTCGTTTTTTTTCCTGACCTTTAACAAGCCTCGACCGTGCTAATGGGCGTCATAACGTACTTTACTCGACGTCGGACGCACTTCCTCGGACGCCTCAGATCTCGGCTACATGGCGTTTTATCCGCGTCAGGTTTATATACCCCCAGGAATAAAGTTATTTATGCAATTAACAGCTATTTTCAAGGATTCTCGGCTTCCTTTTCAAATTTGATATCGTTGTAAAAAGTATAATGTTTAGATAGCAAATAAATTGAGTTAATAAATACAAGGTTTACGAACTTGTTTGAAATAAAAAAAATTTGAAAAATAAGAAAAAACATTGAATGTGTCATAAAATTTTAATATTATAGATAGTTAGATTGATAAAAAAGACGTTGTGAACGACACAACACACACACAACATTAAAGCTTCCAATGCTTTGGTTTGAGCGAAGTACTTACATTCAAAGTCTAGTATCATCGAATCCAGAGCTAGATCACCAATCACCCACGAAGCTCCAGCTTACAAATTATTTGCCTAAATTTTCTATAGAAACTTTTATTATGACGGTTATTTTTATAAGATATGTAGTGACAAGAATGAAATTTTTCCTACCTTCGCTATTTTGACCAGATAATGAAAAACGTACTTTAAATTGAATTAAATTACTTTTCTAATGATAAAAAGAAATATATTTGACAATCCTATGATAGGTTTCTTCAAAATCAAATAGTGGTAGTAATATGTAAAGAAATAACCTCTTGGAAAGAGGTTTTTATCAATTATAATATCTAATTTTAAGCTAACGTAATTCCTATTAATTCATGAAATTTGTCTTCGCAGAACAGTTTGAAATTAAAATCTAAACAACAATCTCTCTCATTTTCCCTTATCAAAATTAATCAGAAACTCCAAAATAAACTAAGATTAAATTAATTGCACATGTAATAAACTTAATCTGTACTAATCTGTATTAAGGCAGCCGTGTTTGCCGAAGCTGAGTTTACGATAAATATAAACTTGAACATGTTATTATAAA
The DNA here is from genome assembly GCF_026250575.1 of Diorhabda carinulata. Classification (NCBI taxonomy): domain Eukaryota; kingdom Metazoa; phylum Arthropoda; class Insecta; order Coleoptera; family Chrysomelidae; genus Diorhabda; species Diorhabda carinulata. Next base: position 20,951,730 of record NC_079472.1, read on the forward strand.
GGATTATTCGATTAAGCTCTTGTAAGAATTCACAAATTTGGAACGCTTAATTCGATTAGAAGACGAAGAGTTGTCACTCCGATTCTAATTTCACTTCTTCTCTTCCACTTTGATTCATTATAATCAATTAGACATTTGAATGTTAAATTATTGTTGTTAAAGATGTTAGGAAGATGAAGATGAGAGATTACACAATAACACAAATCTAGAGTAAGATGTAAAATATCATTTAGTAGATAACAAACAAATTCTGTTCACATTCAGAATACACTTAAATATTGTGGTGACTAAGAAATTATTTGTTCGAGATTAGAAATAAAAGTAAGTGAGAAAGATCGATAGAAGGAGAAGCCATCACGAAATGGATAGACAGGATCGAGCAATACTGAGGCGACTTGCCATGGATCAGAAAAATATAAGCTGTATTGAAAACTTATATTGCACTCAATCAGCTGAGTTAGAACAACGAACTTTCGAAGGCCCAGAAAATCCTTAAAGGTGTTAAGCAGGGATATATCCTCTCCTCCTCACTAATGTTCAACATTTATTTGGAAGACATCTTTCAAGATCCCTCGAGGGTCAACAATTAGGTATCAAATTAAAGGGCACATAGATCAACGATATACGATATGCCGATGACATGAATGACCTCCAAAGGCTCCTGGACATAGTTGGAATACACAGCCGGGAATCATATCAACATAAAAAGAACAAATTCCTAGTAATCACCCGCAAATTAGATGAGTTCCAGAATGAAAAACTATCATACAATAGTGAGAATAGATTGGACGACTAACAAAGTTTAACTATCTGGGAACTTCATTATGTGAAGACTGGTCATCAGACGTAGAGTGTTAACCTCAGAATAAGATTCACAAATGCTACGTATAGTCCGTGCTATTGTACTATTTGGGGAGCTGGACACTGAAAGTTAACACCAAGAGATTGGAGGCATTTGAAATGTCGATTTACCGAAGAAACGTAGAAAAACTGTATACCTGAAACATGTGATACGGTGCGAGTGGTATTATTTGCTTCAACTATTGATGGAAGGAAAGATAGAGAAAAGAAGGGAATTGGACAGAAAGAGGTTGCCGTAGCTACTCAATAGTAAAAATTAGACAAGAACAACAGGAGAATAATTCATACACCCAGAGATAAAACTGTCAGAAGTGATCGCAAACATCCCTTGATGGATAGCAAGAATCGAGCAACCTTAATTGGAAGTTGATAACCATAGAATGAGTAGTATCTTTAGTATCTTTTCTAGTACAGTACTTAGAAGACTGTCAAGATTAGCAAGTGTATGTTCTTGGAGTTCAAATAACAATTCCAACCAAATCAGAATGAAAAAAAGTATTGTGGTGCTGGAGGAAATAGAGAAATAGGAAAGAACCTGGGTATGAAAAAGAAAAAGTCGAGGGAAAGATAACTAGCCAGATACAGAGACCTAATAATCAAAAATAGTTACAATAGGAAGCCATCATAGAAATAATATATGGAATCGAACCAATGAACATTCAGTTCCATGGAGGTTAAGCTTCAAAGAATGAGCAGCAGTCCATGTTTCAATAGGTCCAAATAAATAACAAACTATTTCATACTAAAATATATTCAGAATAAAGAAAATTATTGTGGTGTTGAAGGAAATCGCGAAATTCTTCGTCCCATATTAGAAACCAAAAAGTATGGGTATAAGATAAGAAAACGATACAGGGAAAGATCACGAGCACTAGCACTAACAGATCGTTAGAATAGGAAGCCTTCAGAGAAATCAATACATGAAAACGAAACGACCACTAAGTCTCATGGAGTTTGTGTCGCACAGAATGAGCTATAATATCTTTTCGAGCAAAGCACCTAGAAGATGACGGAGTTTACTAAGTCTATGTTCTTAAGTTAACGTTTTTTCACAGAACTCACCTAAAGTTGTTGATCCACTAACAATCTACTTTCAACTGCATGATACATTTCCATTCTGTTTCTGAAGCTATATGAATAAAAACGGAACAATAATAACTAATTAATTTTTATTAAGTTTTATTATTGTGGATTCATTTTTATTATCTATGGAAGTATTATTAGAAAATAATTTAATTTTATGTTGGTTTGCTGCTTTTTTGTTGTTCATTTCTCCAATTTTGAATCAAATAACACATTTCGCATCATAGAATGTTATCCATTAGTTAATTGGTAATTCGAAGTTTTAAGAGCTGCATTGAATTCAACCATGGATACTTGACTTTAATTGATTTCATAACATTCTAGTTTCCACCGTAGATTATTGTATATTATACAAAAGAACGTGAAGAACAGTATGCAAAGTGCATTATTAACATTCGTGAGAGGAATTCTCCAAAGTTTTAACATCGTTGTGTATCCTCGTTCGAACACAATTTCCATCTATGTTAATTTCGATCTTGCTTTTATTTTATCAAAGATCTTGAATTGTGAGCATTATTGTTTGGATTTTAATGGAAATTTTCAATAAGTTTGATACCGGAGTGGAGATTGGGTTATAAATATTCTAATTTTTCACGAAACGATCGACATCATATCAGAAAGTATTATAAGAGCTTCTGAAAACGTCAATGTTGGAAGTGGAACAAAACGTCGTGTTATTGCTTGAATCAATTTGAAAACCAAACTTATTCCTACCATTAACATTATTTAATTGCAGATAATAAACTCCAAATAGTGTGAAAATAGTCAGTACTGTTCTATGAGTATCACAGCTCCATAAATTTGGTGGAAAATCAATAAAGGTTGGAAAATTAATGCAAATTAGATACACATTTTAAGATAATAATAGGACAGGTGAAAACATAAACGTTTAAATTCCCACAAAAGCTTGACAAATGAATATTCATTAATGAAAAATACCTGATTAGTTTCACATTTTTAAAGTAGAAGCCACATGAATTAATCAATCAATTAAAACAGAAAAATGGTTATCATTAGTGTGGATATTGAATATTAACAATGATACTCCTAAAAATTAAGAATATTGAAGACAACAGATATAATGATCTTGAGAAGAGTTATTAATAACAAAATAAAAGAGCCTAACCGTTTAGTACCGCTAGCTATTCATAGATATGATTACTAACTTCTCTGTCTCAGCTGGAAGGCATCACTATGGTATAGAAATGTGGTTTCAGTGGGATGATGCGTAAATCAATTACTTTAGGAATTATCTAACACTTAATTTCACTGAATGCTCCTGTTAACTAGCCTCGTTAGTGTGACTTGATCCGTTAGGATTGTTTTTATCGGTAATTTTTTATACGCGGATGAACCAGCAACACTTGAACATATGAAAACCAAAATTGGACGTGTACAGTACTGCAAAGATTGGGACTTGTAGACTATTCCTGTGTGTTCCAGTTGTGGGAGCGGCATATACGGAATCATATTTAATTCTTAATGACAATGTCTATGTCGTGCCCAAATTTCATCTACTTGCGGTATGACCATCACATCCAAACCAGTTAAAGAAACTATTATTTAAACTATGTATGTATATCCATAAACACTTTATTCGTTTAAGTGATGTGACGACAAGAAAGTTATGTTTAAATAACTCTCAGATTTCTATAATTCCAAAATTTGAACTATTAGTTCCTAGTTTCTTACATCCATCTTTTTTTAGAGAAGTTTCAGTGTTTTCATTAAATTGAAATACATTATATTTATGTAAGAAATTTTGTCGGATTGTTTTAATTACAAATACATAATTTATTTTTATTTTAAATGTATTTTATGTTTTCATTTTTTTCTTACTTCTATTGCCTCTTTTTATATAACAGATTACAGGAATCCTGATCCGTAGATATTTAATCATTAAATTGTTATAGGGTATGGAGATATGTAAAAATGAAAAGACTGGTCTAATAAAATTTTTATAGATATAATGAATAGTATTTCGCATTATTATTTTTACGACAAGTATCAAAGTACTTGCTTCGATCTACGACATACGTATACAATACAGTGTTTTGAAAAACTTCTCCAATTTTGTCATATTAATTATTTAGCGCCCACAGTTTGCATCAATTATTGTTTATACAAGCTAATATGGAAAAAGAGATTTCTGGACATGGAACTTGACCGGAGATGTCCAATAGATCAATATAACAGTACATTTTGCATATTACCTATTTTGAATAATATTCATTTAAAATAAGTCAAAAGCTCTTGTATGCAGTCCTGTAGACATTTTAGTTCACCCGACATAGTTCAATAACTTATAGAAGGAAATGACATAATATTATAGTAAAATCTGAGAGCCTTCTAGAAAGTTTTCTGTTTTGAAATGACATTCTACATCCCAATTATATTTTTATTGAGATGTTATTTGATATAAAAATCAAGCTTATTAATATCATTGAAACAATATATTCTTCATTATAGTATTTGGAAAGATCAAACTTGACATATTTACAATATTTTAATCAATTAATTTTGTTATATAAGTAACGATTTAGAACGAACGATTTAAATGGTTCATAAAATCCTTTCTTGTTTTCCTAATCTTTTTAGCAGCTTAGGCGCATGTACAATTTCGCTATTGACTAGTTTTTCAACTGAATCGTACACATATTTTTAAGGAAAATTACAGGGTCTCGTTGTTATTGGCATCGCTCATTTTTCACAATTAAAATGCCGACGTTCCTGCAAGCCCCGCCATTATTTTTAGGCTGGATTTTTTATTTATTTTTATATTAAATCAATAATCGTCCTCTCTGCTTTGCCTCTCGTTTTGTTTGCTTTGCTTGCACTCTGTCTTTCTCGTTTGATTTTCATTTGTCGTTCATACAACGTTGCAAACAGACGTCACATTACATCGCCATCCCCATTCCGGCTGGGGTTACGATATTTATTTTCGATTTGAATTGTAATCACTTTTAAAATTTTTGGTACATTGGCGTACGATATTAAAATTTAATTTGAACAACTCAAACTCACATGTTCATATTAGCTAGATTCGGACACTCAATTTTATCAGCTATAAATGCTGGTGAGTGTTCTGTTCACACAGATCAAGAAAATTAGTAAATAACATGCAATCAATTCTCGAATACAACATTTTCAACATAAAGAGACCCAGAGCTGAGAAAATCGCCTTTAATACTACAACACGTTTATAAAATAACAACAATAAAAAGAATAAATACTTTATAACATATTCATCATGCTATCGTTATGTATGGTGTAGCCATATAGTGTCAAATACAGAAGCTAAACATTACGATACCAACGACTCTGTCCGGATTAGATATTCCGCGTTTTAGAAGTCAGAATTCACGATGCTCAACTGTATTAACTTCTTCTCGTTTTCCTCGATCTAACCATATTCAACTGTATTTATAAAAATATTCACCAAAACCAGAACCTTAGAAGAATAAGAGTAAGCATCGAAGACCAAATCCTCAAGACAGCAGAAAACGCCATTCAAAGATTCAAATGGGACTAATCAAGCGGAGGTGCATTATTTGATGTCAGCAAATGTTTAAAATGAGAGAAGCCAATCCTTCAAAGTGTAGATGAACTATCCGAGCAACAGAAAATTTCGTATCAATCTCAACAGGACCATATCCGAATTAAGGCAGTATCACTAGGGACACTTCTTTCTTACGTGCACTTGAATATCTACAAAACACCCTGGTTCATTCTGATAATGACACATCCATCGCTATCACGAGCAACCAAATCAGGATGATAATAACTTCAAGAAGCCACGAATTGATTAACATGAATGCAGAGAAAAAACACGTAGTGTTTCTATAAAATAACAGTAAGATATCAGAAGACAATATAGACATCACCTGAGACTGAGGTTCAAAAATCACGTCGACTACCTAATGAAAAAGATAAGACGGCAACTTCAAGATCTCATCAGGAGACAAAGAAAAACATCATTAATGCCAATTTTATTTCCACTCATCTACATCGTAGGGATACACTTCTAAACGTTTTAGTAAGAGCGTCTAAGCACTGCAGGGTACATCAGGATCCAGAAGATCTGAGCTGGGCCAGAAGAACACACAAGGAATCATTGATGACACCGCCAGAGGAAGATTCGAAGAGCTTACCTACCTTAATATGTAACTGAGAGAGCTAATGGATTACACCAAACAAAAATACGATACGAAATTGAGGAATGAATAATCTAACTTGTGTAGTGGTAGTGAAAACAGTGTAATCGGTATAATAGGTATGAATAATGTTCAGCTGATAGAGATGTTTTTTTGGAGTCCGTATTGTGATGGAATTTTGTTTCATCAGTTTCATCATTTTCATTCTTTTTTTCAAATTTTCTTCAAGTTTTTTCATCTCTCAGAACCTCTCCAGACGATTACTACAAAAAAATTTAATATTAATTTCCAATACTATGTGTAAAGTATTATCTATAATTCTTCATAAGTTTGACTTTTTGTTGAAATTATGAATAAAACATTTCCCAACTTAATGTCTTCCAATTTGTATGCAAATTCATTTCAAATATAATATTTATCTTTTTAATATGATAATTTTATTTTCCCTCACAAAAAACTAATAACTTGTTCGGTCGGTAGTCGGTTGTTTTGCTTCCGAGAGGTCAGAAACGACGCCGACGTCTAACTTTTCGTAATAGGCGTCGGCGTCGACATCGAACAGGTGGTACTCCTGACGCCCAGCACGCTTTGCTGACGCCGACGATGCCGGGAGAGAAAAGCGAACGTGGAAACATCCTAGACAGCTGTTCAGACGTCCCGGCGGTCTTTAGGCCCATTGAGATTCTATGTTGTAATTTACATTGCTTTGGATGACCTCCGGTAACGAAAATAATTCTAGGCGAAATAGTCAATTCAGAAATTCATGAAAATCAATATATGGAATTAAGAAAAATCAGTACATTGAAGAATTTATATAATAATAATATAATTTTTGTATAAGTTTAAATGGTATTGTAGTCATTTTCGCCAAGTGAATAATTTTGGAAATAGAAACGTCACATATTCAATTTCAAAACTTGGAATGAGGTTAAAAAAAGAGATAAAATAAAATTTGAGAAACTCTATTCTAGTAAGTAACTGCTAGACAAGAGATTATTTACCTCTATCCTTTAATATCCATTGTACAAGTTCAACAGTTATCTGTTCAAGAGAGAGATCGTTGGAGTAAAACACTTTCTTTGAGCTATGGATTTCATTGTCCTGGTACAAAAGAAGTTTTCTCTGTTTTAAAAAATTTACATTACGATAATATCCGCTATTAATTGTTTTATTTTTTTGAATATACTTAATGTGGATTATACAGTCTTTATTCTTGACTTTATTGGCTGACAAACCTACTTCAGTATTCTTTGGCTTTTTTACTATTAAAAATTATCTTGCGCAGGCAACGACGAAGAAGACTCGCTCGTTAAATTGGTATCAGGAAATTCACCAATGGGTCCAGAGTATTCTTGGTTTAGTCGATTGTGTTGTTATCCCGTCTCTTAATAGTCTGCTTACATATCCGGTTCTGCGGGAATGAATAGAAGCACCTCACATAGGAGAAACCAACACAAATATTGATGCCTCTTTTTCCAAACAACTATTCCACTTGAACAGACGCAAAATTCGACTTGATGATGTGTCTTTTAACAGGACACGGTCATTTAAGATGCCAACTACACATTATGGGATTAACGGATAACCCGGAATGACATTGGTGCAAGGAGGATGTATAAACTGCAAACTAAGTCATCGGTGAGTGCCCAGCATAGCCTACAATAAGGACTATGTTCTCAGCGCTGTTTGACCGCTCAAAATTCTACTATGAAGGATTATGACACGCAGTTAACAAAGTATTTATAAAGCTTATCTCTTGTATAAGTGATATATTTTGACAAAAATAATGCTTAATGAGTATATTCTATTCATTTCTTACCACTTTTTCCTCAAACCATTAATGGCTCTAAAATCCAAACGTTGTAGCTTTTTCGAACTTTTAACCAAGGCAATTGACAAATGCTAAGAACAAGGTTGTCTTGCGGATATGAGGCATCGGACATTCTAAGACTTAACTCGCACAAAAGAGGCATTATCTGATATACCAATTGTAATTGCGCAATGCGAATGGTCATAACGTCAATAGGCTTATGTCGTAAATCTCTATAAACTCAAAAACTTTTGAGTTCCCTGTATATAACATCAAAAGTATACATACCTCAAATTTCTAGAATATTTGGAATGCCACGAAATGTTGTATATGTTTATGACAAACGCAGAATAGTTTAGTAGATGAACTTGGTAACAAAAAGTATCCTGCTAGACAAGTTTGGAAATTATAACAAATTACTGCACACTGTCAACATGTGTTCAATTCTACCAGCTCTATTGCTCATTAAATGCATTTAATTGACATGAAACACGTTTTTAAAACTTGGCGATATACTGATATATAAACGCATGCTAATCGTTCAATATAAAACAACGGCAAAGATAACATTTTTAATTACTCCTTGCGTTTCTGCATGTTTTAGAGCCACAATGTGAATTATAATTCTATGTTAACATGAAATTTCATGCAATTACCGAGTGGGGTATTAAGAAAAGTTAATGCAAACATAGTTGTATTTTTATCGTCTTGACTGCAACTTGTATCAATTTTCTCTCATTTACAATTAATTTTCCATACATTGAAATAAATCACGATCAATATACGATAACTCAAACAACTTTTTATAGCTTGAAATTAACTTGAATGATGTGAAATAAAAGTTCTTCGATCCACTTCATACCCTTGTATGTTTAATTACTGTTAATGTTATAACAAAATTCTGAAATTGTCTAAAACATTACATGAATAAAGTATGATGCAGAATTGGTTTTCTGAATAAATTTATAGCATAAATTACTGTTGCTTGGTCTAATATGTTTGCCATAGGGAGAAGAACATCTAACGGTTACCGATTCACTCCTTCTGTATAATTTGCATTAAAATGAAGTTTGCCTGACCTCTTATTTGTAATGTTTATAAAGTACATGTGAACAGTAAGATGAATAAGTGAGGGTAACGTTTTGCGGCAGATGTGTGACGATTTGTCTCTAAGGGCTGATGTCAAGCGTCAGGTGGGGTGACCATGCATTCTAGATTTTGTTTACAACACCTGTTGCTTGATTTCACTATTCCTTACTAAAAAAGGTTTAGAAATGAGTTAAATATACATTAGGGAGTACACGAATAGCTTGTTTTTAGATTGAAATGGTATAATATCCGAAAGACTCCATAAAATATTTATAAACAAATTTAATTCTTTCCATATATTGATATAGAAGGATATATTGAAAAATTATTAGCCTAATATAGAACCAAACAAAATTTCAATTAATGAATTAAAAAATAAATTAATTAGATACATTCATTTCAGCTAACCTGCAAAGTCTCTAGACCTTTCAAAAAAAAAATGTTTCTTCTTGCTCTGCAAACCAGACCTCCACAGCCATTATTACCTCCTCGTTGGAAAAAAATTTACGACCTTTTAAACTTTTTTTCAGTTGATGAAAGAGATGATAGTCGGTCGGAGCCAAATCTAGAGAATAAGGGGGGTGTTCTAGTAATTCAAGCCCTAAATCACGAATTTTGTGCATGGCTCCATGAGATTTGTGTACAGAGGCGTTGTCCTGCAAAAACAAAACACCTTTTGATAACTTTCCGCGTCTTTTCTCTTTAGTTTTTTCCCGTAGAGTGGTCGAATAGTAATCACCAGTTATTGTTCTACCCTTATAAAACAAATCAATCATGATTAGTCCATGGCAATCTCAAAAAATTGAAGCAAGAACTTTTCCAGCAGATTTTTGGACATGTAACCAAGTCTCATCCATAGTAACAATTCGGTTTAAGAAGTCTACATCGTTCTCAAATCGAGCACAGATCGAACGCGATGCTTCTACCCTTGCACGCTTTTGGTCAACATTCAAACATTCGGGGATCCATTTTGCAGCAATTTTTCTAATGTCCAAATTGACGTGAATTATATGATGAACGCGTTCGAATGAAATATTCACTGCTACAGATATCCGTTTTAGCCCAATACGACGGTTTGGTAAAATCCTGTTATGAACTGCATCGATATTTTCGGGGACTGATACAGAAACTGGCCTTTCCGATCGGTCATCATCTTCAATGGAAAATTTACCTCTTTTGAAGCTTGCAGTCCAATTTTTCACGGTCGCGTACGAAGGACATTGATCACCAAGGATATTAAGCATATCTTCGTAAATCTGCTTACCTCTTAACCCTTTTAAATACAGGTACTTGATGATGGCTCGATAGTCCAATTTTCACATCACCCAGTTTTAATTGAAAGATTGTTTCTACACCAACTAGTTTTTGTTGATTTATTTCCTAGTTTACTTACTTTAAATCGTACCATACTTTTGACACAAGAGTTTTTTATAGTGATATAGAAACCTGAATACCCAGGCAATATTGAAACCCAGTTCGACTTAAACATGTTTGAGAGAGGGTGTAAACCTAGCCCTGATTTTTTGTTGAGCGGAATGGACATCAGATTGTTGATTTTATGTAGGTCATTGTTTATTGCTTAAGGTTATCTTTAGCCTTGATCATTTGCAAAATGACTGTACATAAATATCTACTTATAATATTAAAGAACTTGTTGGAATAGCGGTCAGCACAAAAAATCATTTCTTATTCTGAAAATGCGTCACTTAACAAAAAGTACAAGTTGTCTTCACTATAGGCTCTTTATTTAATGCTGAAAAGTATCCTTTACATCGGAGGAGCTGAATAAATATCTTCCATCATCCATTTCTTATGACAAAAGTCATCAAAAACAAAGCTTTGAAATATTTGTTTGATGTTTGAAATGTTTTGTATATGTTACATTAATCATAGATTTAATGGAAGCTTCCAGCACAAACAAGTGACATTCTAAGGATATTGAAGATATAGAAGATAACAACGTTGTTGTTGGTTAGGTTAGGTTTAAAGAAATTATAACAATATGAGTGAGAAGATGTGGTGACATCACAGTTGTGGACAAACTAGGACTATGGAAATCAACCGCAGTTGCTGAAGGTGATATCGACACATTCTAACTACATATAAGTAGATATTGATCATTTGATTATAAGTTGGTGAAATGTAAGCTGTATTATCCATATCTAATTTTTATATTGGAGTACATTTTGGTGTTCAATTTTATAACAATTCCACTACAAAAACGCTCGAACATCCTTATTATTTCAATAAATATTATATCAGTATAAGTCATAAAGAACATGATATATTATCCAATAATTTTAATAAACTAAAATCTAAAACAACAATTATATAACAAGTACGTTGCAATGATTGTGACGCTGTCTACATGGGCCAGACATCTCAGTATTTAGAAAATAGATTAAAAAGTCATCAATACGATGAAAAAAATAAAACTGCTTTAAAGAAATACGAAGATTCAAAATTTCATGAAACTGAATCAAATACACGGAAAAGAGAATTTTTAGAAATGGTTCACACACACAGGATTGAAAAAACTATCATTGATAAAATTTATAGCTCTATTCCAAAACTTTCAATGCAACTATGAATAACATAATTGATGGCTGCTAAATGTGAAAACTTTCTTTTTAAAGATTTTGATTTCATTTTTATTTTGATATTCATGATGTAGGTGATCTGTTGATTGGTATAATTACGCAAATTGTCAGTGTATGGCCATATTTTGATAAATAGAAGTGGGTCGAAACTTCAATTTTTGAACGTTACTTTAAACAAATTTTCATAGAAAAAAGACCTAAAATCAAGACAAATTATCACAAAAATATTTAATGAATTCTAAGCGGTCTAAAATATTTCGCAAATTTACTTAAATTTTGAGTTCTGTTTTCTTTACTTTTTAATCCAATATTTCAACAAATCATCAAAATTGAAAGATGGCGAAATATTTGATTAATTACTTGTTAAGTAGCAGAAGTCCCCGTAAAAAAATTCAGCTCAATCTGACTATCAGGAGTGCATCAAATTACAAAACAACAGCAAAAATTGGCAAAACGTAGAAGACATAAATCAGTTACATTTATAATGCAACGTACATATTCATTGTATTCGATAACGTTAATATAAAAATCCACATATCTACATAAAATAAAGAAAAGAAAAATTTTGTGAAAGTAAGAAAATCGAACAAATTTTATTTACAAAGTTTCCAACAGCCAACATAATTTTCTCTGTTGAAGGAACTTTCTTTGATCCCCGACGAATGTTTGTTGGTCGTTTTTACAACGTCATCTCCGTCTAGAAATGAAATTTTCCTCATAGCTGTCAGGTATATCGAAAGAATGCCTATCAGAAAAGAATAGGAGGAGAATGGACTTTTCAATTTATTGTTATTTGATTTTCCACTTATTTTTTAATCAATACGATTGCATTCCATTGGACGATGAACCTGATATTTAGAGATGGTTTCAAACAAGAGGAAATATCAAATATTTATACTTCATTTGAGGTTTATTGAGGATAATAATCTATTGAAAATAGATTTGTTGGATATTCAATTGTTTCTAGTATACTAAGTACTATATAGGGAAAAAGTTGAAAAATTCATAACTTTATCGTTTATGGGCGGTGATCATTTCACATTCTCTCAAGAATTATCTAAACTCAAGATATCCATAACAGTTCGTTAGCACGTAGATTTTATTTAATTTTGAATAGCCTACTATACGTATACTTTTTTTAATCCTAGAAAAGTCTAAAGACTACAAATTTTATAGTGTTTTCAAAATTCGAATTTATTCAACTTAATTTATTTGTGAAACTTCATATTACTAGATGTCTAAGATTGTAACATGCCATTCGGTTGTCACACTTTTCTTCAAATATTTTGAATATTAATATTTTTACGTATTGTGGCTCAGTAGTCACTTCTATTTTGATTTTGACATTGGTTTTTTGGAGAAATTAATTTGTTACCGACCTGTTGGAAGAATTCGATAAATCTCCAGACTCGTTGCTAAATCGTCCTCTATCTATCTACACTATAAAAGTGTTGAATTAAAATAAATTTAGTAAAATTTGTGGTGATATTATTCTTTATATTCGCTGGTAAGTTTTTCTTTTTAACGTTGCTTTTCATGTACTGCTCACAAAATTCCAGTTATCATTATAAAATTATTTTTGTTTTAAGGAAATTCTGTATAATTGTGTGTGTCCATTTAAATTCGTATTTTCTATTTTTTTGGGAAACGACTAGAATAGAACGAACAAATTCCTATTTGGTATTATTTTTAAAAAATATATGATTTCAGTGTTTTTATATAGCATAAGCTCCTTTTTATACAAATCTCCTCTACCTACTAGTTCTTTGTTTAGTAATTTCCATCTGTGCTCTTGTTTCCTTCCTTATTTCAATTTTTTTGCAGTTCTACAGCTGCCAGGTTGGGAGTTCAACTACACCCAAAAGCTTTTACCGGTACACCACAAACAAACAAATTCAACTCGACAACTAGGAATTCAGGGCTACAACCATCTCGGATACCCAACCCCAGTCTTATCTTTAATATAGAGATATCTAAGTTGTTTTTAATTCATAGTTTCTTTTATTTGTTGTGCTTTTTTTAGTACATATTTGATGCGAAACACATTTGTGATTATTTTGTTCAATTTCTGGAAAGGATGAGTATAATACAAACTTCAATTCACTAATTGTTTTTTACGATTAAATACTATTAAATACAACAAAGGAAAATAGCGAGGATGAAGAGATTAGATAAAATAAGAAAAGATACAAGCGAATTAAATGTAGTGAGTTCAGTGCAAGAAATCGAACAATAATTGAGATTGTTTGGACACATAGTGAGAATGAATAAGTGAGCAAGCAAATTAAACGAAGCTGAGTTTATAACTAATTTTTTTATGAAAACATAAGCGCCGATCTTGAAATATACATAAATCTGAAAAGTTGAAATGTGAGGATGTATCTAATTAGAAGTTGTAAAATATGATGTTCAACCAATTCAAAGTTACTATTTTTGCTCTATGCTCTATAGTCATCAAGTGACAGTAAACGTCAATTTTTCGTTGCAAGTAGCAAACAAAAAACCCTTCTTCATTAAGAGATGGTAGAAATAATTAAGGCATTTTGGTTTTTCTGTCAATTCTCAAATATTTTTCATTAAATTCTCATATCAGATTTAGAACACATAAATAAGAACGAGATACGAATAATAGAAAAAGTGAAATTCTTTCAAAAAGGTGTAATTGGGATGAGCTTGAATTCAAATAATAATAAAAAAATTCACCCTTACTCGAAACCTCATCTCTGACAATTCACTGATGGAGGCTGTTTTCTCGCCAGTATCAGATTTCTAAGAATGATTCTTGACTCCTCTCCTCACTCTCTTCAATAAAAAATAAAATAGGATGTAATTTAACTAGATGTTATCTGATTTGAAGGGCTGGAGTTTGGATTAGAAGAAAAAGTATTCAAGTTGATCGGACAGATGTTCTAATGATTTATGATTCGAAATAAAATTAAATTTATAATTACTTGAGTTTAGTTCAACAAGATTATTTACGTTGATTATAGATTGTTAGTTAGAAGGAGAAATTTGATTTAATGTGGGATTTTATGGAACTTTTCATATTTATAATACTTATAATTTATCTAATATTGTTTCTTATCCGTTTGCATATTCAGGAATATTCATAATTGGTTTTACTTCATATACCTCGATTGTTTCCCAAATAATTCTTTGTGAACTCATATAATACGTATTATACTACTGTAATTGTGAGCTGAATTTTGATAATAATGTCATATTTCCTTATGTGTTCGTTTCTGATTACGTCACTTTTTGATTACTTTTCTCAAATATTCCAGTTCAATAACTAGTATTTCATTTTTTTTTCTGATCACCAAATTCAATGCTGCATATTTTATCATAGGTATAGTTATTGGCAATACACTTTTCAAAATATTTTCTTTGCAATCAATTCCTCTAGTGCTTTGAATCTATTTGTTTCGTTCTCCTATTGTCATATCTTATCCTTTATTTCTAGTTTCTTTCAGCTTCATCATTTCATCATGTCATAAAACTAATCACTGATACTAACTTGTTTGAAATTTTCTTTGTGTTATTGTACTCAGCTCTTTTTCTTTTTCTATAACACTTATAGCTATTCTATCCATGATCAAAATTAATATCGATAGTTTTAAACTGTCTTATTTCAGAAATTCTACTATCTGTATCTTTCTACTCTCTTTATCCGACATCTTACTACTTTATAAGTGTTTTTTCTAAATATTTCCATATTTCTATAGTGTCAAAAAACCCCTATCAGATCTCTGTATGTTATATATGGATGTCCGAATTATTATGTTTCTTCTTATTTAAAAATTTTTGAAAATATCATTATTATAGCTTTTTACTTAATGTGTAGGTTATTATTTTTTCTTTTTTTGTCTCAGTTTTGATTTTAAGGGCCGCTTTCGATAAGTATTTTATAACAAAAACAATAAAGAAACAAGAAAACATAAAAAAATTCATTCTTAATGGTATTTAATATCTCATTTGCTAAGAAATGTACTGTTTTTTTTATATTATTGATGTAGGAATGCTTCTGAGAATGTATTAGAATCAAATTATAAAAAATGAGGTTATGTAGAATAGTCATATCGCGTGATCATAGCAGAACTATTTTTCTCCTCTTACATCAGTTGTATCGTTAATTTATAATAATTTTATATGAATTCATATTGTGTTACTTCAGAAGATTCAGGTTCAGATCCTCCAGTTAACGTAATTTTAATTAGAACATCTAAATATTGGTGATCTGTGGCGATTGGTGATCTGTGATATTAAGCTGGAATTTCTAGAACCATTGGTGATATTCATACTGAATACAGAGTTTACATTATACCAAGACTCACAATTACACTGTCTGACGCGCGTTTCGATAACCAAGTTATCGTCTTCAGAGACTAAAGTTAAACTTTAGCCGTTATCGTCTTCAGTCTCTCAAGATGGTGGTTGGTGTAGTAGTGGTGTAAACAGTGTATTCAGTAAGATCTGTGATATGATAACCGAATAGATGAAAAGTCGATAAATATCTTCATCTTTGTCCACTAACAATCCAGACTTATTTTTTTGTTTTACTGTATACGATTTTGTTTTTTTTTCCTAATATACCTCAGTTAAAAGGTTCCCACTGTATTCAACAATTGAATTAATAAAATCCAAAATATCTTGATAAATTGAAGACAAAAATGACCTTTTAAATGACTTACTACACAGGTAAATAAAACAAATATGGTATTGAAGCGTGGTTGCAGAGTTTTTAATTATTTAGTATATATTTTATATAAGAAGTATCGTCCTCCTCCCAATCAAATTTGAGTAGATTTTCCACATTTTCATCAAGTTAAAAGCATTACTTTTGATATACATCGTATAGCTATCTATCTAAATACAAACAACACGTTTTCTTAAAAGCTCGCTGACGACACAATAGTAGCAAATATTTTTAACTCTAATTCAATATCATTCTATTTAATATTTTTATATTTGGTTTGAATAGAAGCAATGTTGGCAACTGCATCTCTTTAAGCAAAAACTCCCAGCCAAACCAGTTCTACATAAAACAAAAGAAACACAACGAAAAGTTATAAGTAAGTACAATAGTTTTGTTTCAACAAAGGATTTAAAACACTGAAGCTTAACTTGAAGTCACTAAACTTTACTATGTGAATAAAATAAAATTTCTCCCGTGTAAATCTACCTCTTCCGTACAGGTATGTATTTAACGCTGATATAAATAAACCAAATAACTAATTTACTTAAATTTTATGAGTACAAGATGTTAGTTTCATTAATTGATAACTACACACCCAACTATTTTATGGTAATTGAGACACGGCAACTTTAACAACTTTAACAGTTGGGAATATATATGAGAAGTAACTTTGGGAAAGATGAGTTTACTATCTCACTACCAGCTCAAATTAACATCTAAGTTTGATGTGTCAGTCATGGATTACGTGTGAAAACAAATAAAATAGTTTGCACATAGATTAAGATGACAACTAAGAAGCAAATGAAAACAGTAAACGGATGAGTTATAGAAGTATATGAAAATAAGATGGAAATTACTGCAATAATCATGTATATCCGAAAGGTCTCGAGAGAAAACGGTTGTTTTACAGAAACATTGAGATTGAGGATTGATTAACTTACATTCAATATGTTCTCAATCAAATTGTCAATTTTTTGGTTATTATATGATTGTTCTAATAACCACGTCAATAACGTTAATTAAGCTCTACTGTAAACGCAAAAAATCATGCTTTTGAATTGAAAGTCATTCTGTAGTTTATCTTTTTGTCGATGTGTCTTCTTTATAACGAAAGAACATTTTAAATCAAAGCATGCCTACGATAATTTGATAATGTCACTGTTTGTTTCGTTCACCCACTTTCCCACCGATCAGAATCTGCACGTAGAAGAGTGGAAGACGACACAGGCTTTAACATTGAATTTATGTAAACCACCAAAATATTATTTGTTCCGTACACCCTGCTAGTAGATTTCAACCATATTTCCAAAACAAATTTGAAGATCACAAGAAAAATTTTGTTAAATCTCTGTCGTTTCTCTCCTCTGGATCTCTAGTTCATCTCGATCACTTTAGAAATCACTTATCGAACAATTGTGTAGACCGCTACCGAGTTACCTGGACCAGTTGTGAAATTATATGTGTAGAGAAGTAAAATACATTATCAAAATACCCTATTGAAGGTAATGAAGAATACATTGAAAAACAATTCAATCGGGCAGGTTACACCTTTAATTTGATATTGAAAATTATAGAATCTTCGAGATTTTGTTTTGATTTACTGCTTACAAAAACACTTTTTTTCGTACTTTCAGTAAATCCATTCTCATAGTACAGTACGAATGTCTTAAGATATTATTTGCCTTCATACATTCACGTTAATGTGTATGTATGTGTGGACATTGGGTGTCATATACATTACGACCCAGAGGATCTATTGTGTCCCTCTTTCTTGCTGCGATTCTGGGGACCCAAGTGTTTACAGCTGATCTGTTAATCCTAATCCTTTTGAAAAGTTCAGAATGTGGCATGGCAGTAGTTGCCAGAGATATTTGTCATACATTTCCAGCTGTAGTACTCTGGAGTTCCGTAGTGTTTCACACTCCGAGAGAATGTGGATAGAGGTTTCGTCCTCTGTGCTACAAAATCTGTACGCACCATTATCTGCTATGTCTCCGGTGTATTCCGGAATCCATTGTAGGATAACTTTTCTTGCCTAGCTCGTTTAATTATTCTTAGCAATCCCTAATGAGTTTGGTGTTTATGATATTGGAGCTCAAAGCTCTAATGGATGCTTGGCTATGGGACAAGATGATGATCTCCTGTTTACGGTAGTTCCTCTCTATATTGAACGGTACACATTTTTTAAATGCATAAATTTCTACTTGAAAAGTGTTTGGTTCTGGACCCGTACAATCCCACTCGTTCTGTCGGCTATTTTAGATCCGTCCGTATACCACTAAAAAGCATTTCTGTTAATTTCTTGTATAATGTTGTGATCATAATTACTTCTACAGTATTGAGATAAATTTTTTCTCAAAGTTAAACATTTTCGATACATTATCCTGAGACATGTCCCAGGTTTGGAAATTATTTTGTAACGGTTTATCTCTGGTGATTCAGTCTCTGAATAGTGATGTTCATAAGCAAGCCAAGTTTTTTACCTTAATCGCGTTAATAGACGAAGCTCTTACGAAAAGGTGTTATTTAACTTCTTTGTTTTTGCTTACATATTTTTTCTTGTTGCTCCAATTTTACCATCATACTCTTTACAATGAAAATCTTAGTATATATTGATTGATATATTGATTGAACAAGCAGTGTTTCTGCCCCCTAGTACATTGTATTTTAGAAGCCTAATATGTCAAAAAATTCATTTTCTTAGTGTATATTGTAATATACAAGATGACTTACTAAATTCAATTTCATTAATATGGAGACATCCATGGCCTAGTCTTGAAAGAAAGGCCATGAAAATAGATGATGATCTCTTATATTGCTTGTTATTGTTGATTATTTTTTTTTTGTTACAATTAGAATAAAAAGTAGAGCATAAATGGAATATTATGGATTATGAGATAACATTAAAATAAAAAAGAAAATTATTACTTACATAGAGACAATCTTTTTTGAGAACTGTCATGTTAAAAGATTGGCGTATAATATATACTTTCAGAAACAGAAACAGAAAAATCTTACAGGCAATATTCTATCAACAATTTTTATTTACTTTTCTTCTTAATCCTCTATAAATCTGTCACTACACTCAGTTTCATATTTTCTATCGTTTTAATATCCAAAGGAGATTTTATTTCCCGTGGGAAATTCATTTAAATATACCACGAGCGTTTAAATATTTTGCCTAGTACCGTCCTGTAAACTGTAGACCTGATATTCTAGATGACCAATTTATAGGTACAAGTTCAGTAAGTTATTGTACACGATCTGAAGAATATTTATTCTGATTCAGTGAAGCATAAAAACGAATAATAACCTAGGTAATTACTTTATTCTCTTCGACAAAAAATGTGTGCATTTTCCAACGCACACAACATTTCGTGACTTTTTTATAATATTCATAATAGTTTGCTTCAGTATATATTATATAGACGGAATAATCATGTATTAATATGAAGAAAGCATGTATTTGATTGAAAAATTCCTTTCAAGGCAACAAATAAATTTCAAAAAAATATATTTCAATGAATCGGTAATACTTCAATGTGGTCGGTACTGATATGAAACTCTCTCAAAATAAATTCAAGAAATGAGAAAAACGTAAAGAAGTAGATGTGAAAAAAGCAGTACCAGTTTCTAGCAATTGCTCATCAAAATCATCTCAAAATAATTAAACTATACTATACAATGTGGTCCATATGTACCTGAAACAGGTCGATTTTCATTCTTTGATTGACAATTTACAGTATGGGAATATTATCTCCCTCCAGCACCCCCTTTGAATTATAAGCGCCCCCTTAAAAATTTTTATTAAGAAAGAGGGTTGTGTGGCACCTTGTTGGAAAGACATTTTAGTCCTCTGTTCAGTAATATAATTTTTTTTAATTTAGTGCAATCATAATTGAGAAAATTGACTTTTAAGATGTAAAATTTTGATAATGTCTCTATCACAAAACTTCACGTAGAATGAAGATAATAATAAGTGTATTTTTTAATGTACTTGACAATTAAATTAAATGTTAAAAATGTCCACTTATTGACAATAATATTTTGTATGACCTCAGGGCTTCCTTTCCAACACGACCCCCTTTCGTATTTGAAATTTTCAATGGGGTGCAGGAGGCGATAATATTTTCATACTGTAAATTGTTAATTTAAGAATAAAAATCGACTTATTTCAGTTTTTTTCCACATAGTACATAAATAACCCTAAATTTGAATTTATTCCATACATATAGACCGCATTGTAAAATCTGGAGTACCTCAGGGCAGCATTATCAGCCCATTTCTGTATCTGATAATCACATTAGACGTTCCAACCCCAGATGATACGTTCATAGTAACCTTTACAGACGACACGGCAATCATAGCAACAGAAATTTTCCAAATGTGGTTGCAAAAATAGTTCAAAATCATTTAAATCTGACCTCACCAACCTAAAATTAATGTCAAAGCCAGTAAATTAGTGCGAACACATTTGCAACAAAGAAATCTACTTTCCGATAAAACCAGTTATCAAGTAATTAGGATTGTATCTAGATGTAAAACTTACATGGAAGACACATATTAAAAACAAGAGAAAACAGCTAGATTTGAAACTAAAAAATATACATTGGCTATTTAACAAAATCTCTCATTAAAGTCTCGGAAATAAATGTTCATTTACAAAACTATATTCATACCAATTTGGTTGTAGAGAATTAATTTATGGTGCTGCAGTAGAACTTCAAATACGAAGATACTCCAAACATTTTAAATTAAAAACAGTCCCTATGTTGGTACCTTTATAACCAAACAAATCATAACGATCTGAGCATCCCACTAATCAAAGATGTGATGAAAAACCATTCCATAAGATACAAAAATCGATCCAATGACCACGACAATAATTACTCTCAGAGAACCTCCAATGGATGGTTCCTGACTGACTTTAGCGACTTATGGACTATTTATTTATTAATCTGCTTATATAGTAGATTGTAAAAGTGCCATGTACTAATAAAAATAGATAACTAAATACTATTAAATCAGTTTCAATTCAACGTAATAATCTAGATCTAGCGGGAAGGATTCCCCATTAATTTGGGACAAAACATACGATTAGCAAGTATATTTGAATATTAGTTTTTTGCAGCTATCTTTGCTTTATCTCAAACCTTTTACAGGATATAGTACAGTAGCTAACAACATACAACAAGCTACTTGTCTATCTCTTGCATCATACATGACATTCTATAAATATTTCTTATTAGCTTAACATCTTCGTATAAGCATTTAGAAAACATAATTAAAATTCAGTATTGTTTGAAAGAATTATACCATTTTATATTGAAATGCTTCTAGAGTCGTTGGTAATACTCTGGTAAGAAAGTGTGATTGCGATATTTGGTATGACAGTGCGTTTATTATGTAGTGATGCAGTTTGATCGAAGTCAAAGTTCGGGGAAAAAATACTTCGCATCGGCGAGATCAATAGCCTGGCAGAAATATTGGAGACAGATATATTAATCATTTTCAGATACAGAAAATAGAGCGGCATTGTGAAAAATGGAGTGGTAAATAAAGTTTAACTACGCTTTGAGTTGCTGAAAATAGTCAAGATAATTCGGACAGTGAGATTTTTTTTTACAAAACAGATGCTGCAAATTAGTGTGGCCGATAATAACTGTTATAGTTAATGTGCAGACATTTTTATTTACTGACTACGTGATTTTACCTTTAGCCTGAAAACTCGACTTCTACTTATGGTGACTCTTAAATTCGAAGTTTATTTAAATATAAGTTCTGATTTCACAGCTTTGAAAACTCAGAAACGAGAGGTCGTAAGAGAATTTTTTTTATGTTACAGTATTAGTTTCACGTCATCTACTCTTTCCCCGAATACTACTATACAGTCCTCTCAAATAGTTCTAAATCTTAAATAAAATATTAAGGGTCGTGTTGTATACTACTTCAATTTGGAATAGATATAAATGTGATTGTATTATAAAGTAACAGAAATATATTGTGATTGTATCTTCTAACTACAGTCTGTAGCATAGTTTTAAATATAATACCGCAAACTTTTTTACGTAACGAGCAGTTTTTCACCTTGTCTCTCGTTTTTCTTTGAACATATTCTACTTTTATGTGACGGTTCGTTAGATTTGAGTACTGAATTTATCTGAAGTAGATGTAGTCTAATTCTATTTGGCAGCTTTTATCGTATTACATATAACTTTGTTCATAATTAAGTACAAGTATTTTTCGAGTAATTTTACACAAACACCGGCAAAATGAAACTGTAAATTTGCATTTTAATAAGATTTCCTTAGTGCTGGTTTATTTGCTTTCATAAATTTGTTTTGTTTAATTTCTTACTCAATCTCTGTTTTCATTTCCACTTTCCACTACGATTTCAATTTGAATGAGGAAATGACGGAAGTGACCAGTGGCGTCGCTATGTGTCTCAAATACAAATTGTTAAAACTAGAGAATTATTCATTAATTAATAGAAAATAATAACAGAAATTTATTTTTTCAATCTACGAATCGAGACAATTGACGATTCAGAGTTTAATGAATTAGGTTTTATAGGAAAATTTTAAGACTACACATGCCAATCGACTACGAGTTATATGAAGAAAAATCGAAATAATTCTAAAAATTATTCACAAAATATGATCTTTGTATCAGATGTGTCAGCGTTTATTTTACTATAAAATAGGATTGTTGGAAATGAATGTTAATGATGTTAATTAATAAATGATGATATAAAGTTTTTAATATCGAATTTTCGAAAGTTAAATAATATATATATGATTGGCGTTATCTTTTACTTCATATATTTTTCTTATTTAGTTAATTATTATACAGGACAGTAATCATTTTTGTTCTATAGTTACTTTCCGAACTAAAAGAAATTGCTTTGTCAATTTTGCACTTAAATTCTTATCTATATAGTTCGAAAAATCTCATCACCTTCTAGCAATACTATATATGTTACGATAAAAGTAATAAAATGGTGATTATATAAAATTACTGCTTATTATACGTAATCACCACTGAATTTAGTAAATGGATGAATTTAGGAATGTGATAAAAGTTCCTAACTTTAAGGAAATTTTGCTTAGTTACGCAACTGCTTGGCACGTGATTTTCAAATTACTTAATATTATGGATACAAGCAGTGGTTACTTTAGGATAGGTTAAGTTAGGTTAGGAGGGAACTACTCAAAAAAAACTTGCAGTCTAATCTACTGACCCAATAAACAGGGTTCGTTACTTAATATATAGCTGAAGGGTTGAAATATCCTCATTTCTTATATATAGTAATTTCGACAAATATTACCTCGTTGACTAAACATATTAATATTGAGAAAATGTGTATCAACATGAATTAAATAATTTCATCAACAATATATATTAATTGGAACAATATACAATTATAATTTAACGAGTTAATTTTTCAATCAAATCAATAATGTATATTTTAAGGTTATCGTCCAATTGTCAATTCATTGAACGGATGGAAATAACAAAAGCTAATAGCAACAATATTCTATGGGTACATCATTACAGTCTGGCTTATAATTCAATGGATAAATCAGATTCGCAATCAGTACTTCGATGTAAAGCTTATTATTTCGTATATTAAATTATGAGATCAGAACGTAGATGAGTATTCGATTTCAGAATAATCTTATTATGATTATTGCCGATATGGATTCGCTTAAAATCGTGATTATCATCACAAATTCAAGGGATGTTGTTCTTTAAATAACCAAAATAGGTTGATAACGTTTTCTTCCTTAGGATGAAATGAATGTGGAGCTTTTTATTAGATTGAGACACTTTTGTCTTTTAATAGTTTAATAGATGACTAATTCGGTAGAAAACGTATTATATTGAAAATTCACGTCACAGATCATTTATATATACTCCTGCAACCACTCAGTATTGTCAGAAAAGTCCATGAATTGAGAAAATTTCAAAATTGTTTGTTGTATTTTTGTTCCGATTACGTGAAGAAATTATTTATATTTGACTGTATAAAGTATAATTGATTTCCATTGTAAGCAGCTCTATATCAATGTTTTAACAAAAAAAATGTCTTCTAATAAATGACCCTATAGGAAATTTTACACAATTTCATAAATGAAACCTACGGCGCGCGTTAAGCTCGTTAAAGCACTCCAATTCAGAAATTTTCTAATCTATTGCATTGACAAACTTTTTTATATTTTCTTTCAATAGTTTCCTACTGAAAAAATAGACCCAATGAAAAACTGATACAAAATGGAATAGACTTAACTGTCATTTTGGACAACTACAAAATGATAACGTGGCACGTTACAAATTATTTATATACCTTCGGGACCTTGCTGTGTTTTTTGATCGTTAGAAATGTCGAGGAATTGAGGAAATTCAGAACTAATAGGGTATTTTTAAAAGTTCAAGGGTAATCAACTTACATCTTAGGTAGCTGTAGGTCAATTTTATGATAGTAAAAGTTTTTACTAGGAGATGACAGTGAAAACCTTCATTCAAATATGTAAATCAAACATACTTCTCGTTGAACTCGTTGATCACTCTAATTTGGTGATTTTTAACTATCTATTTTGTTTGGTGCAGGTTAGTCTCTAAAATCCTTTACCTTTAGAAGGATCATAAGAAATATCATGTGGCTCTAAAATCTCAATACTGATAAGCAATTAATTATCCTCTATCTTCCAATACCAATTATCTCCTTGAAAATATTCCATTCTATAACATAATAGGCACTACCCCAAAATTTTTTTGAAGGGCTTATGCTGCAAGGAAAAACCTCTTAACATTTCTTCTACAAACAGGTATTCTCCGACCTGAAGTGAAAAGTATATTCCTCCAATATTGAACATTCCAGTTAACATGTTCTACTATGAATTTTAAACTAGCTTCTTGGTCATTTAAGAAGCAGTGTCAGTTACTCTCGCTTTAACTCTAATTTGTAAAGTTAATCTTACATTACGTATATTTGAAGCTGTCTTGCCGTTACATGCTTTCTTCGTAAAGCTTGTAGGGTCAAAAATCTATTATCTACAAGTGTAGTTGCCGTCGGCCGACTCTGCACTAGCCTTCTATCCTATCCTCCACTCAATATGTCAAATAACACAGTTGACTGATCAATATCCAGTATATTGGCAACGTACCTCTGATTGCTTTTTTGTTAAAGTTAAATTTTTATTTACAGAATCCTCAAGAGTCAATATCAATATAAAAATATTACTCTCGATCTGTGCCAAACAAAAACTGATAAGGAGCAAAATCCAATTAACATTCTTTTTAAATTTTTTTCTTTAATTTGAACTAATTGATATTTCTCTTGCCCCTTTTTTGTTAGTTTCTAGTAGTGTAACAATAGAGGTCGCTTGACATGATGCCAGACAATGTGCAATGCAATGCAACACGCAAAGTTTCTTGAGCATGAGTATATGAAGTTCGGCTGAATGTTTCATACAGGATCTCGTACTTGCGACGTTATCGGTTTAGTGAAATTTTCATCCCATGCAAGCTGCAATGGAGAAGAAATGAGTGTCTGATCTGATGATATTACGTCTCTTGCCAAAGATGTCTTAGTTATCTTTTGTTTCATTTTCCTTGGGAGTTTTCAAATGTTTTCCATTATCAAATATAATTTGTTGTTGTTCTATCTGACTAGGGATTGACCCACCATAGCCCGGGTGCTCTTTTTTGCCCATCAGACTCCAAAAGAAAGACAGCAGCTGACTACTTTTTCTTGTATACTTTACTTGCCTTTGTTAGTTTCATTTTTAAACCGTCCACAAAATATAAAATGAAATTTGAGGTTAGGAGATTGTTTACTTTTTCTTGGAATGGAATTTTGATTAGTGGCAACCATGATAAAATGCAATATTCGTCATTCTTCAAACAATTTAGACCGTTGTAGTTTTTAATTGGCAAGGGTAGTGCGGCGTTGTCAGGTGAAGAAGGAGTCGCTATTCTGTTTTCTGAGCACTATACATATGATGTTTTAATAAATAACACGTTCTTAAAGCTAAATAATTGAAACTTTGTCTTCTAATTTCGTGAGACTCAAAATTATTACCTTAGTTAATAGTAATATCAGATCGAAACGTTTTCGTGATACGATCATAATCCTATCAGAAACTAAATATTCACTATTCAAAGATGCAATCTGGCATTTTTTAATAATGACTTTTTGAGTTATAATAATTCGGCAACTTTGACTGTTCCATAATGAGAAATTTATCCTTCAAACAAAACAAAATGAATTGACTTAAGGCAATTACAAAAAGTAAAATAGGTCCTTGGAATATGTCTCGTATCTGAATTAAATAGCTTTCATGGTGGTCACGTCTCGAGATCGCCTTTTATATTTTCATTCTCTATATCATCTACTTTTGCAGAGGTCATGTTATTGCTCTTTATAATAAGCCTGTCACTGTCTTCAGTTTATTCGATGCTCATCTGGCAGCGCAATATTCCTAACTTATTAATATTTTCTTATTGGTTCAATTACTTTCAAGTTTATAATTTTTAATTGAATGTCGGAAGTTGTGCTTCAAACTTCTGATTAAGATACCCCCTTTAACGGTTAAATTAGATATCGAATGAAAGGCGATAGGTACAAAAATATATTCATACCTTACAAAATCAATAATAATGATATGTTATCAACAGTGAAATTTTGATTAAGAAAAAATGATCCTAAAGCATATTCCTGGTATGAAGTCCATTGTGTCAACTGTGCTCTTGTTTCTAGTATTAAGGGGTATCTACTATGACATGTTTCGAATAAATATACGCATTACATTTAAAGATATTCGACTGAATTTTTAATAAGAACGAGCTTTTAATCAGCATCGCCTTACCCAACTTGCGAGTATTTTTTCAAATGCAACCTTTCATGCATAATATTGTATCATTTTCAAATGCATTTTTTAAAATCTCTATCACAAAATTATCATCAAAAATATAAAATTTGCGAAAATTTGAAATTAATTTTCAAGAGTATGACCTCGTTAAAAGTTAACAGTAATTTCCAATTAAAAAGAAATTGTATAGTTTTCCTTTTTTCGTGGTGGATAAAAATAAAGAAAAAAGAGTGAAAACGACAATTCATTTTCTTATTCCATTTTATTTTGTGACAGTTAGAAGTTATTTCACGATTTTATGAAAGCACTGCCAGTGAAATATAGGAAAATTTACTCATCTTGTTTCTTTTAAAAGCCTTTGCCATCAGGTCGATAACAACACGGGATACTTCTAAATTCCCCCACAAAACTGGATATTCCAATCAACCTCATATAATATTTTGTAAAATGTGTCAACATCTTTGAGATTATAATTGATTAACATTTAAAGTTGATCAAATTAACGTTATTTGTAAACATCGGTGAACAAAACCTTCATATTCTCATCATTTTTTATAGACAGTAGACGGTTATTACTGCTAGGTTTGGAAAATAAAAAAATTTCTACTTCCACAATTTTTTCCATTTTCTTAAGAAATGATGGATTATAAAAAAAACGAAATTTAGCTTTTCGGCTACTCTACACCTACACTTAGAAGATGTTTTTGTACAAGAATCTGTATCTCATTGTTCTACTCTTAGGATAAGTAGACTTTTCCCAATGAACGTTATTTATGTCCCACCTCTTAATGTATTACTAATACTTATTCGCGTTACCCAAGCATTTTAATGAAAGTAGTAAAGTAGATGCTCTTAACGTTATATTAGACAGAGCATTAATCTGTCAGAAAACCGACCACTAGCTTCTATCATTTTTAATTCTTGGACCTTTTTATGTCTTTTTCGTAATAATTTGTCTTGAGAGACCTAAAATCAAGACAAATCATCTAAAAAGGTTTGTAGACATTACGAGAACTGTTTCATAATTCTCAACTGATATGATTATTAATCTTTTGAATATTCTTAGGCCTATAGTGTTTTTTCAGTGAGGTCCTTATTTAGCCATCCTTTCAATTCGTTATTGATGTGGCATCTCATGAGGCCACAGTAGGGTGTAAAATATATAGTCGTAGCCCCTTCTTGGCAAAGCTATCTGCTTCTTCATTACTTGGTACATCCTGGTGGCCTGATAGCCACATTAGGGTTACTTTCTTTCTTTTAGCTAGTGCTTTTATAGTTTGCACGACTAATGGCTTCAGTCACAATGCTTTAGAAACCTTTAAAGCTCAGACAAATGCCTCAGATTGCAAGGCACAAATACTGTTCTCTAATTCTGGAGATACTCTAAGAATATGGGTGGGAACGACCGAAAGTGCTGCAATGGGACTACCTTAACAACTATCCAATTCTTAGTATATAGGTATAAGACCGTGAATAAGGGATTAGAGGAAACAAAGGATTGATCAAATAAAGGAAATAGGACCAGATAAAGAAAAATGTCATAGAAGTTCGTGTCAGAAACAGAAAGGCATGATAAATGGGAGAATGAAATACAAAAATTACAATTCCTGAGAAAATTGAGGCAAAACAAGGAGAAAATAAAACGACAAAGATATAACAAATTAATGAATATGCTATCTGACTTTCCATCCTCTTTTTCTTTATAAAATCTCATAACTGATATAAATTGAGGTAGAGCGAGTAATTTATCATTAAAAAAATACATTAATATCATAAATTCAACGGATGTTACATCCCCAGTAATGGAGTAATAATCAATATAAATGAAATTGATACAGATTGGCAATGAAATATAAGGTAAAAGGAGTCTAGACGAATTGACAATGTGCCGAATTATTCCCCTCTATTTGAACCACACCCTAAATGATAAATATATGTTGAGGGAAATTCAATCCATTATTTCATATATTTTTTTCCACTTTGAGTCTATTATAATTTTCATGAAAAGTATAATCCCGATTTTACAATTTTCATTGGAAGCGAGCCAGAAAAAAATATTTCATATGATACCTGCCAAAAGTAACTCAAATGATTGTACGAAAATTTTGAATATGCACTTAATGCAACTAACTATCGATGTTAGTATGAATAAATATCAACACAAACCTTAAACAACAGGTAATGTATTGGTACTCGTCTGGGTATGTTACGAATAAAATGGTTAATTTAATCGAGAATGATTTCATCGTAGCTGATTCTACGGCGTAACTCTATCAAAGTCATATCCCAAACATGCCTTACAAGTGACAGATCTGCTTATCAACCGGCCCAAACGACAAGGTTTGCTAAAGTGCTTAAACCCAAATTAATTAAGTGAGAGTTTTTGGAACCTATGGTAATATTTGAATTTTCGTACTGATAACTACCACTATACCAATACATTTACTTTTTTTGTAATTCATACCCTCATAGTATACGATGAGAAGCTTTGGACCACTAAATCACCACAAGTCTTGGGCTTTGCACACATTTGGAACCTCCACTGCCATACCAACTTAATAGCACCAAACTGCAAAAGATGAGTTTAAAAAATTTTGAAACATTTGGTTTAGTCTGAATTCAAGATGTTAAAAATAAAGTGATTTTACATATCCTTTGATGTATTGATTAAACACTTCATATTTGGAAAGATAGTGTGCAAGCAAAGCAATGGATTTCCAAAATTTCCAAAATGTATTTTCAGTGATAGCATTTGGTGGTGTAGTGGTAAAGTTTTGTCTTCAAGAAAGCTGTTCCAAATAGGTACTGTACTTATCCGATAAATATTCAAGCATAGTAAAAAGAATTTTTTGTGCTGACGTTTGAATATGGATGAAATGTGAATTTATTACTTCACTTGAATCAGAGAGATCATCAGGTAACTGAAGAGCAGCCCATATGAGTACCTGAAGCGATCAAAAAAATAGCTGTCAAGGTAATTTCTTGCTAAAGATAAAATCGCCAACAGCAAATATTAAACGGCGCTATTAGATCAACTGATTGCAGAAATTTGAAAAAAACCTCAAATATAAAAGAAAAAACATGCACCGCGTCAAAAAAAAATATGGACACCATGCTCAAATAAGCTTCCGATAGCTTGACTCCCCACTTGATCCCCTACAACCTACCACTAGTGATGATTAATGGCTTATTCCAGTTCTCAAAAGGATACTGTGGAAAGGAAGAGTTGGTACCAATGAAAAAGGGAATGCCGAAATTTGAGTTTACTATTAGAGTAAATACAAATCGTGGTAAAGAAAACGAATTGAAAATTTAAAGTAAGTAGATGGAGCCCATGTATATAATTTATGAATAAGGTCGAGCTTTTCAGATTTAACCTCAGGACTAATTGAACGAATATATGAACGCTATTCACCAGACACGTCTACGTTTGGCAATAGAGTAGAATAGATGGAAAAAGATGTACATACGTCAATCATATCTACAAATATCATATTATCACCAACTATAATCTGATTAAAAAATGAAGAAAACCTAGATTGTTTATAAAAATCTATTCAATGAGGCGGATCGGTTTTTTCCAAAATCAACTTCGGTAGATATAGTTTTCTAATATTTTAAAATGTGTTCAATCTTTGCTGAAAGTGAAAACGGTGTTTATACGTGCATATAATTATTAAAACTTTATACTTGACTTTGGAATCACGTAATTATGACATCGGTTCGAACGGTTTCACGGGCGTCAACCGACATTTGTTGGTCAGTATGGTTAGTGTAGCGAATAGTGGCAACCGTCTGACCGCCATTCATGATTTATCGAAAGGGCCTATTCATTATTACCGTATTTATGTAAAGTGTTAAAGGAGATAGCGCAAATAATTCTCTTTGGGGGTTTAATTAATCGTGGTTGGATTATGGAATAACATTGCGTGATAGATTATAAAGTATTGCCAAAAATAAATGGTGTGAAAGTGATGATAATACCTATATATTTTTTATATTTGTTTGCTTGTACTTAATTAGATCTATCAAAAATCCAACAAGTCCATAATGTTTAAAAATTGAAATGAACTTGATTTGTATTGGAGATTAGTGTCTACTTGTTATTTTATTAAATATAATTTTTCATTTATTACATAATAATCATCGTGTTAGTGAGAGTTTTATTTGTTAAAATGATGAAAATAAAATTGTGGTGACATGATAATATTTAATTTCAATTCCACATGACAGATATCCAAGACTACATAGTTAGTTTACGTTAGAACAACTAATAACAACCATATTTGGTGGGCTGAAAAGTTCGGAAACTGACACATAGATGGCGCTAATAGTATTAAATCCATTAATTATAACCTTCAAAAGACTCGTGTATAAATATGAGAGCTGTCCCGCTATTAATTTGTGAGTCATAGTATTTTGAGTGAAGCAACTTTTGTTGCTTTTAATTGATGTAAAGAAATTTCGTGTGACCGAGCTTGTGAAACATTATTAAGACTTTGATACAGGAAGATCTTTGAAGAAGGAAGAAGTTTAAATAAGGCGAAATGATCACCGAAGACGATGCACGCCCCAATGAGACTATCACCAGAAATCTACAAAATGATATCAAGCGACGTGAAGTGATGCTGATTGACATAGACCTTAGTTAATAAACGTGTTGGTCATATTATGGAGAAATATTTGGAAATGTGAAAACTCTGTTCAATGAGAGTACAGAGCGAGCTCACAATTGACCAAAAACAACAACGAACTTTGGTTTCTAAGCAATATCTGTATCTGTTAAACGTAATAAATCCTGATTTTTGCATAGATATGTGACAATGAAAGGTACATGATTCTATTATACCACACCGGAGTCCAATCAGTACTTAGCCGAGAGAACTGCACATAATGAGTCGACTCCATTGCGTGGAAAGCCGCAAAAGTCGGCTGGCAAGGTTATGGCATGAGTATTTTGGAATCCGCATCGTATAATATCAAGAGACTATCTTAAAAAGGAGAAAACCATAAACAGCGACTATTACGTAGTGTTAATGGAGTGTTTTAAGGAGAAAATCGCAAAAAATCCGCCCAATTTGGAGAAAAATGAAGTAATAATTCATCAAGACAATATACAGAGTCACAAATCATTGATAACGATGGCAAAATTTTATGAATTGGGCTTCAAATCTTTTACATTGAGTTCTCTATACAATCTACTTTTGCAGAGGTCATGATATTGTTCTTTATAATAAGCCCTTCAATGTTTTCAGTTTATTCGATGATCATCTGGCAGCGCAATATTCCTAACTTGTCAATATTTTCTTATTGGTTCAATTACTTTCGAGTTTATAATTTTTAATTGGATGTTGGAAGTTGTGCGTCAAACTTCTGAGTAATATACCCCCTTTAACGGTTAAATTAGATATCGAATGAAAGGCGATAGGCACAGAAATATATTCATATCTTACAAAAAATTAATCAATAATAATGATATGTTATCATCAGTGAACTTTTGATAAAGGGAAAATGATCCTAAAGCATATTCCTGGTATGAAGTCCATTGTTTCAACTGTGTTCTTGTTTCTTGTATTATGGGGTATCTACTGTGACATGTTTCGAATAAATATACGCATTCCGCAATCATTGAAAAGGATGGCAAAATTTTATGAATTGGGCTTCGAATCTTGTACATTGAATTAGAATGTTTTCATGTAACAAAAATGTGGCTGACCAATTTCTTTCCTACTTCTTTATATTTTAATGAAAAAATGATATTATTTTCCTTTCAAAATAGACAACAATAATAATGCTTGGAAGTATATACACATCCTGTTTTATTTCATATGTAAAACAGACCAAACCATATAGTTATCATTATGATTTATTGTCAGGACTTCATCCTCCCAAAATTTCTGTATTCTCCTTTAGTAAACCCGATTATTCTTGCCGAGAAACACTCGAGGCAATTCCTATTTTCCATTATAAAGGCATTTTTTTTTAGTTTCCCGTACATTCATATGCATAAATAAGCTTTTATAGAGGCCGACCTCATTTTCCTATACGGCATGCGTCTTGTAATTTAAAATTATAAATTTTCTCTTGAGTTCAATTTGTCGGTAAATTGAACGTAATAGGATTTCGTCCGAAATTGTATTTCTATGTAAAGTGACTTCGATTGAGACTTGTCATTTCCGTAATGAATGTATGTGAATAACGATTTCCTTATTCAAGAAATATCAATACGAACGAATAGAATTCCTGCTCTTAGGATAATATCTTTTTTTGTATTAAAACTTTAAAATTTTTGTGCAACACAACCTACCATTAAGGTATATCTATAAGATACACTTGAAAGAAATAAAAATACGTAAACTGGAA
This sequence comes from Diorhabda carinulata, assembly GCF_026250575.1. NCBI lineage: Eukaryota > Metazoa > Arthropoda > Insecta > Coleoptera > Chrysomelidae > Diorhabda > Diorhabda carinulata. The sequence continues at coordinate 20,985,260 of NC_079472.1, forward strand.
CAAAAAAAACTCTTTCAGTTGGCAAGCACTTTAGTTATCACTACCAGATCTTAAGAACAATGCTAAGAAATCGATACCTAATATGTCAACAAGAACATCCATTAAAATATGAGAATTTGTCATTAAACAAACTTGGATGTTGTAAACCTAATCGTGTTATACGAATTTTGATAAAAAAAATTATAATACGAGGTCTGGCTATTAAAAAACGAGTAGTGCGTTGGGTATCTAGATATCTTGTCTATGCCCGTACCAAAACACGTGTGACGTTAAATTGAAAAAAACTTCGACTGAGTGCTATAAATTGCTGCAAGAGGCCTATGAGTACAATTCTCTATCTCATGCGCGTGTTTCTGAGTAGTGAAAGCCGAGAGAGCAAATCAAAATTCAAGGCATTGTTGATCGTTTTTTTCTTTTTCTACATTAACGGTATCGCGATGACTGAGTGGGTTCCAGAAGGTCAGACTATCAACTAGAATTACTATTTGTAAGTTTTGACAACATTTCCAGTACGAGTTCGTAAAAAACGTCCTGAGTTGTGGTAGAACAACTCGTGGATACTCACCAGATTTGGCAAAATGCAACTTGTTTTGTTTCTAATAACAAAAACTGCTTTGAAAAGGACCCGATTTGAGTCGATGGAAGCGGCAGAGCTCGTAGAGACATTCACCAAAGAAGACTTCCAGCACTGCTTCGATCAATGGAAAAAACATATGAAAAGTTGTGTGACGAGGGAAAGGGAGTATATTGAAGGGGAGCATTCGAATTTTATTATGTTATTATTGTTATTTAATAGCCATACCTCGTAGCATTTTCTTACGCTGCATTTATGTCAACGAGTATGCCTAATATCTTTACGTGTTACAACAAGCAGGAATGAGTTTGAACCCTTCACCGTTTGACAGAGAGGATCTTTAATAATGCGTTAACATTAAGTTTTTTACAATTTGACAGTAAATGCCCAAGAAGGTGAGTAAATGTTGAAATCTTAGGATGATGGTAATGTAGTAAACAGTTTGCAAGCTGTTTACTTTTAGTCTATGAAGATGATAACTTGGTTATCGAAACGCGTGTGTAATTGTGCGTGTGTTCACTATGAATATCACCAACGGTTGAAAAAATTGCAACAAAGTTACATACTCACCATATTTTTTATATATAATTGACCGATAGAATCAGCGAGGCACGGTTAAGTTTAACAGGCTGAATAGACGTGAAAAAGATTTTATACAAATCCCTATAGCACCATCCCGAAAATTTTTTGTAATTCGAAATTTGTGAAATTATAATAAGGAAAATTGTTTATGAGTTACAGAAGCTATTGTAATTTTGTATTTTACAGATTTATAAGAGGAAGCGATTCTAGATGTTTTCCTCGTCATTTTTCTATATTGTTGAAGAAGGTTACCGTAAAATCTGCAATTAAAATGAGAAATGAGTGATGTATTAAATTTGTAAATTTCCGTCCTGGAAAATTCAGCGCTTTCCAGCAATGATTCATGATGCTGTGATATTAAAAAGTAATTTATATGTGTGTGTGCAAGCTTTTTATTTGCTTTTTCTTTTTGCTGTTTCGTTTTTATTTTCGTACTTGCTTCATAAAATAGAATTTATTTGAGTTTGCGTTATATTTTCCCAACACAACGACAGTATTTCCATCCCAATTTTTTCGAATTTATTATTTGCCGTTAATGATTTTTTTAATGGAAATGAAGCTGAACAAATATTTACTAAAAAAATTATTAGTTTTGATCATGAAACGGGAAAAATTCGCACGCCATATCTACCTTTTAATTACTTTTATTATATTTTTAACAAGATATATCAGTTTTCACAAATAACGAAGTACACGTTGTATCTAAACATAAAAATCGAATCTACATATTTTTTGTTATCTGAAATTATATTTTCATTAGACTAATGAGGTTATTCTGCACAACTATCCGTAACAGCTGTAAATTGAATAACGCGATTAAAAAATAGTATTCTGAACATACGAATGATTTGTTTGTCGTTATTTTAATGCAGAATATCTAACATCTATCGATCTTGAAAATTAACAACGCCGTTATAACTAACATTTTTGTACAGAGAAAACCCATAAGTTAAGTCTATTCCACTATCAGCAGTCTTATACGAGGTTTGTGTGAAAATACGTATAAAAGGTTAACGATAACCTCATTTTACGGCGTTTCTGGGTGGCACTGCTGCTGTAGCCAATCCCATCAACGCTCAGCTCGAGTCAGAGGGCTCTGCGTGTAAGTAAAATTAAGCGACTGCTTATTGAAAGTTACCCTGTACCACCTGCACATCAATATTAAGCTTCTTACAAAGCTAGGCAAGAATTGCGCAGAAATTTTTGAGTGTTTGAAAGAATCAACCTTGAACAAGTGATTCCGGGAAGGTCGAGAAGAAGTGGAAGGAGATCCTCGCCCAGTACGGCTGTCGACATCGAGTTCTAATGAAAATGTTGAACGAATTCGGACCTGCAAAAATTGTATCGAAGCTTTTGACTCCAGAACAGAAAGCAAAGAGGGTTGAGTGGATTGAGGATTTTCTGGAAACAGAGAAAAGAGGGAACTTTCTCAACCGAGTCTCACTGGAGACGAGTCCTGGTTTTTCAAAATATCATCGGTGTATAGAAAAACTCATTTTGGGAAACCGACGCAGTATTGTACGCGATATGGCTGAAAAATTGGGCATTAGCTTAGGTAGTTGTGAGCAAATTATTCATAGATAGCTCGGTTACCGCAAAACTTCAGATGTGCGCCAAGACTTCTGAATTTTGAGCCGAAATATACACGCAATAAGTCGTGTGACTGATACGCAAATAGCACTGCCATTGTCAAATCCATATGACGACGAAGTACCTTTCAAAAGACTATGCGCAAAATTTTATGATTTTGATTAGTCAGAAAATAGTGACAGTCATTTAGTGAAGCTACTTTTGTTATTTCCAAAACAATTTCGTGATGAAAAAAATCCTGTACAAGCTCAGCAATGGCTTCAAACGTGTTATCCGGACTCTGCTCCATCCAGAAGAACCATTTGTTGTTGGTTTGCCGAATTTGAACGTGGTCGTATCTAGTCGTCCAATCGAGGGGGTTACTCCAGACAACATTAATAGACACTCATAAATATCCCAAAATACTTCCTCCGTCAAGCCAAGTTTGAATTCAGTTGCCCAAAATTTAATGATCGTTAATAATTGTGTTAATTTGCGCAGGTGTATTGTCTTTCAAAAACCAACATCTATTCCAAGTTTATACTCAATTTTTCCAATTTTCGGGAAAATATACTCACTTATACCATTGTCACATAGACATTAAGCGTCCAAAATGACTAAAATGTCTCAACGTAATCGTAAATATTTTTTCAGGTTGATGGCGGAAACTTTTTAATAATCCTTAAAGATTCTTATCTAACGAATAAAAATAAATCTATGAAATCTAATATCAATCAAACGTCAACAATAATAATATTTTTACGATAATCCATATTGGTTCTGTGTAATTAATCAAAATCTTTACTAAATGCAGTTGAAATATTTCCTGCAGTTTTATTACATATTAATAAAAATAAAAATTAACGAGATATATAAAATTTTTCTAATCGCAGAAATGATCCTTTCTAATAATCGCAACGTCAAGGTAAGTTGATATAATTTAATATAATTTGATTACGTAAATTCATAAATTAGATTTGAATGAAAAGTCTAAATTATAACTTTAACTGTAAAAGTGGGAGATAATTTACAACTATTTTATTGTTCATATAAAGTTGACTGTCACTTTTAACAATTTCAAACTTTAAATTTATAAGGTCTTGCTTTCGTTAGAATTATATGAAATTTCCTTGAACTTAAGGTTATAAGCAAGGTGAGGTTTTTCATATTTCATCCATTACGTTATTAATTCTGGTCAATACTGATAATTAAATTCTACAATAAAATAATTGATATATAACGTTTTATTATAATATATACGCAAGGGAAAGGAAAAGGCTTCTTGTGAAATCAAGATATAGTTAGTTTCATTAGAAACAAATATATATTTTTTTTAAATTTTCCAAGCTTATTATACGGTCATCTTTCAATAGCTTCAAGTTCTTTATTTGAGGCACCCAACTGATCGTTTGAGAGGCGTTTTTAGAAGTAATTCCTCGTATCCTTCATCAGTGTTAGAGTAGGTTAGGTTTGTTGGTTGTAACAAATACTATCGATCACATGAATAAGTTCAATTATATAGATTCAAGTTTAATAGTTTAGTAAAAGACTGGTTGTATAATCTGATTATAGTTCATCCAATATCGATTGCAGATTATCAAAACCCTTGCTTATAATTTTATTTGATCTACTTGTATCTTGGAGAAAAATCATTATTATGCTTCGGTAACTTGTTACAACTAAATATTTAATTATAAAACATGAATAGACGAGTTTAATGTACTTGCCTGTAAGGGATTTTGGTTTAAACAGGGTACAAGACGTGAACTGGGCCTTTTTTGTACCTTTTGTACCCCATTCGTCTATTATAACTTTGGTACTCTTTTATCTGACTCTAATAATCGCCATCGAACGATCCTTGACAATTCGGTTATTTCCATCCGTTGTTTATTTAGTTTTTTATATTTAAAACCAAGAACTTGACGCAATTTTTCTAAACTGGTATAATTATATTTAGTATAATTTCCTACCTTTTGCTGTACTACTAACTTTGTCAAATGATTTCAGTTTTTCTTTACATGTTTTTCTGTTCTGTAAATGATCCACAGCAACCCATTTCGTGACTACTCGATAAATGGAAAATTTATTTACTCTAGTTAATTCGGCAATCCTAATTATGATTGCGTTATCAGATTGCTGAATATTTTTCTTTTTTAAACATTCGAAAATATTTGCTGTGTTTGTATATCTAAATCTTTATCATTAAATTCGTACCTGTCTTTATTCTGACTACACTGTGCAATTTCATCGTATTCACGCCATATTTCTACTTATTTAAAGAAACTTATGAATTAAATAAATCTCACCTAGCCACGTCACTACTTATCGCAGACTGTCTAGCAGGAATATTTCAAAGAAATTGTGTACATACGCCTTCCGACAGCTTCGGCCAATAGAAATGCATTTATGTTTACGATTCGATGTTTTCATTGGTAAACAGTGGAGATGATGACCACGTGGACTGACGGTTTGTTATATGTTTACCGAATTTTATACGGAAAGTAAACATTATTTTTCATTTCTTAATTTTGTATGGATATTGGAAGAGGTGTACCTAGATTGGTGGAAAATAAGTGGATCTATTAATTTCTTATCGAGACTCTAATAATTCTGCCACGTAAATTGACAAAAATATCAAACAATGGTGTTTTAAATGGAATTAAATTAATTCAAGACCTCGAGTAGTAGAAATGCTGTATAAGGATATTTATTTCTGTTTCTTGAAACTATACAAATGAAAATGACTTCATAATAAATCTGAACCTTTGCACAATATAATTGGACATTATGTTACATTTTTCATCCGATTACAATACAAATTGTGATAAGGATCAACAGACACGCAAAACAAGTTCGATTCAATTCAAGAATATAGTAAGAGAAAAAAAACAACACAATCGATTATATATTTTAAAACGTTTATTAAGGACGAAATTCTAATTTATTAAATGTAGATATACACTCCCACAATTTCAATTGCTATACAATGCATTAGTGTAAATAACAATAAATTTATTATTCTGTTCATTGTCCTTCTGTAATTACAGTTTGAGTAACTATAAATTAATCCAGTAAATTTGCAGTACCGGTTTATGAACTTTATCAATATGAAAAAATGTAAGATCTGCTATGGACCTAACATATACGGAGAGCTTTATTACGATACAAACTGATAACAGCGATGTTCAAACTCAATCACTTTAATTTTGAATTGTTTCTAGATACACCATAATCTCCATATTTCGCACCCAGTGTCTATTCGTTATTTCCAAACTTGAAAAAATATTTCAAAGATATGAATATCAATCAAATTAGGAAGTTCAATTACGTGGATAACGGATAATGTGATGATATTATCAATGTACACGTTGAGACAAAAAACAAACTTATATCTCTCAAATTCCAATGGAAATTAAGTTGATCTGAAATTCATCCTGCTAAATAATGGAGCAAAAACACTCCATCAAGAAAATAATCAGAGCAAAGAAATGATTGAAATTTCAAATATTTGTTTCATCCATCTATCCTTGTTGCTACCTTTCCAAAAAGATATTCACATAAATCAACTTGAAAACTTTCATTTCCTGTATTATAATAGATAGTAAAAACGGTTTTATGGTTATTATGATGAGCTAAAAGATTTTTTTAAACATGTTATTGAAGAGATTATCATCGAAGAGTAGTTCTTCTACATATTTATGATGATATTTTTTAAAGAAAAATCAAAAGTTTGACAGGATTCGCTTTATCGTAAATAATGGTGGTAAACAGAAATTAAATAATAAAATATTGAGATTTCACAAAATTTAAGGAGTATCTAGATCAAAAATTGATGGAATCCGGTACTGTATCAATTGAGAGCGATACGATTAATACAGTTTCAATAGTTTGTTATTATTAGTTGCGCAAGATCACTTTCTCAAGTTAGCATTATGAAATTCTAGTTTGCTTTCTAAGGTGCGTTGATAAAATCTCTCGACTATACCCGCTTACATTGTCTTTGGCGAATTTCCTGGAATTCTCTTCATTTATTTATTATTTTATTTATGATCCAAGGCAGTTTCTTTTGCGGTACTCTTTACTTGATTTAAACCAGTCATTCATACTCAAAAAACACCTGCAAATTCCAGATTAATACAAAAATATATTTGATCGGATCAACGAAACTGAGACAAATTGATTAAAATATCAGTTGAGTATCGATACAGCACTTCCAGAAGATGAACAGTTGTTTGGTCAGCGCGATAAAATAAATCATTATCATCGATTCTTAAGTAACTCATATAATTAAAAGATGCACCATAAAGTTATTTAACCTATTTAAATTGTGTTTAATTGTCTGTATGCAATGAGAACAATCAGCCACATTGAGAATACAAAAAAGTACCTCAGTATTGAATGGAATAAGTATTAGAATTTCGCCTCTCCTCTCCCAAGTACTGCACTCACACATCTCAACTTGCAATTGATTCATAACTGAAAACATTTCTGGAAGGTACCTTTGTAATCAATCTTTGTCCTTCTTAACCTTAGGAATAGAACCTTTTTCCTTCCAGTAAGTTTCAGGACCTCTTAGTAAAGCTTATATTCGCCTAGGACTTAACTTTAATCTCCAGCTTTGTCACAGATTTTTCAACTTGAAATAGAACTAGCACCCATAGCAGACTGACGGATTGGAAAGGTTTCAAATTTGTCACTGCTTGTCTCAACACAGGAGGCTATGAGTCGTGCTAAATGAAATAGATGCAACGTAAGTAATTGCTATTTTAAAAATTCTTTTTTTTTTGTCTTTCCTTGATTTTGACGACATTGAGAACTGATAAGATTGTGTAAAAACAATGTTAACTGTGATTGAATATATCAATTGTGCATTTTACATCCCTTATCCTCACTACAGTTACACATTTTTGTCAGCTTTCGGTAGCTTTTTGAAGCAGGTATCGAAGTATTCCTTGGGCAACTCAGACAGCCATGTGCGCACAAACTACTCTATTACCTCGTCGTCGGTGTTAAACTCTTGTTGACCTCCGAGGACTTCTTTCAGTGATCCAAACATGTGGTTATAAGTTATATGTTATAAGTTATATGGGGGATGTTGTAGAATCTCCCGCCTCAATTCTGATATTGTATATAGCGTAAAACCCGCGGTATGAGGGCGTTATTCTGGAGAAGAATCGTACTTCGCCCTTGAATGTTCTTCCGCTTTGAGCGATATACGGGTTTCACGTGTGTTTTCAGAAGGTAGTTATATACAGCTTATGGAACGTTGTGTGCGCAGCAAATCAACATACAGTACTCCCCATTGGTCCCAGAATACAGTACATCAAATTTACCGCGGACCTGGGTGTCTGGCTTTGACTGGTGACAGTTAAAACATAATCAAGCAGCGGCCTTCAAAACAAACATCTTGCCATCTACAGCGATTATCTCGATCATATTTGAATCTCCCTCGTATATGGCCTAATATGTTAAGCTCGTGTATTCATCATATTGATATTTATATCTAAAACTTTTTAATTATTGTCAGCATGATTATATCTATCCGAAATCTATCATAGGATAGATAAATTAGGTTACAGTTTCCTCTATGTCCCATCTCGTTATGTTACTTTTATATAGTTCTGTGATGACAGTCTTAATTCATTCCAAATAATATATATTTTCAAAATCACTTTTATTTGTATCTACATTGAATTACTGGTCTATTTATAATCATGGTACCATTTTGTTTTACGATAAAACTTCTTTTTTATCAACGTGAAAATCTGAAATATTTACGGTGATTCTCTATCTAATGGGATCTATACTTTATAATGACAATAAGTTCACACACGGTGTTATGTATTAGTGTATTGATAGATATTTCATAAACTTTCTCTTATTTGTGGTAATAGATTCAATATAACCTTTGATCTTTTGTCGTTCACAAGGATGTGCTCTAAATAGTCGGTTTATTGTTTGAGAAAGTACGTTTCTAAATAATAACAAAAAATTCACTTGATACTTCTTATGCTACGAGGGTAGCGTCATGAGATTTTTATTAGACTTTCATTTGACAATCGTATTAATCCATTTGATGATCGTATAAGTGAGTTATTGTGAAGATTTTTCTAATAATTGGAAAAATTGAGTATAGAGCTTTCTTATAATATTTTAAGCGCAAATGAAAAAAAAGTATGGAGATTTTTCACTATCACATACGACCCTGCCATTTTGGGCAACTGAATTCTAACCTTATCAGTTTGGCTAAAGACGAGTGTTCAGTATGCCAAAAACAGTTCACTAAATGATACAGGATGACCTTTGGATTGAGGTTTGGGAGATAAAAGAGGCTATCAGCATATCACAAGAACGCATTTTCATTAAAGTGACTGAAATATTAGAAATTCTTAAGCTATCCGCAGTTGGGTACCAGGTTCGCTTCCTTTGGATCGGAATCACACTCGAATTAAGACTTCTCAGACCACATTGACGCGGTTAAAGCAAAATAAGTTGTACTTTTGCAAACCCAGATCTACTACTGCACTTCTGTAATGAAAGAGCAGTCGAAACAGTGGATTACAAAGGGCGAATCTGGTCCAAAAAGGTTTCTGTGTCTGGAAAAGTGATGTGATATTCATGGTATTCATTTCTTGGAAAAGGAATATTACACATCATTGTTTAATAAGTAAGTAATAAGTAAGGGGGGTAATTATGAAAAGGAGACCGCATTTTAAGAATAAGTGCTCCTCATGAAGACAACACACCTTCTCACACGGAGATCACCCTGGTTAAAATTAAATTAAAATTGTTCCCATTTCCTATCCACGTCGTTATCGCAATTGGCTTTCAAAGTCTGACAGAGAATTGTTAGAAAAAAGCGTGTGTCTGTATAATTAAGTTCGCAACTTAGAATTTCATCCCATGCAGCAATACTCCATTTTTGGTTTACGGTTTACTGCAAATACAATTCAACACAAATCGATAAACTCATCAAGCTAGGTTTATAAAAGAGAAATAACTGTTATCAATACTATACACTTACAATAAGTTATCATCCACTGCAATATATAGAGTAGTCACATATTGAATAGTCCAATTGAAAGGGATTCAAATGAAAATTTTTCACATAGTTTTATGATAGGAGTTATTTCTTTATAAATGGCTCTGTAAAGTTTAAAAATTGAAATACGAGAGAGAGAATTCTGCCACAGAATAATAAGGTCTTTCAAGCAGAAGTCCCTTTGTCAATCTCCGGATCTTATTAAATATATTTACCATTTTTAATTCTGAAAATAGCTGGTTGAATAATTAAATAACGATCGATTAGATCACAAATTTTTCAAGCTATATACAAGTACATAGTTGTGATCGGGTTAAGCCGATCATAATCTGAATGATCGGAAACAAACCCGGATCACATTGTTGTTCAGAACCTGATCGAATTATTCGGGTGGCTTGAAATATTGCTGTATTTGTATAAATATACGTAATACATACAATTCAGTTTTTTTGGCATTCTAAAATCTTATATGTTATATATTTTTGGCCGAATTTACCACGCCACTAGGTCATTTCGGCAATTTCCAATAGACTCTTTTGGAATGATTTACATTCCTAACGGCAACAATTTTAAGTTATCAAACATTAAATTAATTCAATTTACTTCATTTAAAAATCCATGTAACTCTGTACCTGACTATAACGGACCTTAAAAAGTAACGGTACATTTAATATGAAACGCACCAAAAATAACATCTTCGAAAACTAATTATCTACAGGTATTCATTAATAGCTAGTATAAAAATTAGTTTTTGTGAAGAAAATGCATGGCTGTACGGTTCTAGTGACGCGTCCATTATTATTTAATATTGAAAAATTAAACTGGTTCTTTTTGTAAGTGGTAATCAAATAGCCATCAGTGTTGTGTCAAAGAAATAACTTTTTAATTTCCGATGACCTTAAGTTACCTTTATAAACAAGATAATGGTCGCTGTCCTTCAGATGATGTATTGATTATCAGAGCGTACAATTTTTGTTAGGATATTTAACAGGGTTCAGTACCTTCTTTTTAAGGTTAGTCATCATCGACTAATAAGTAAATAAATAATTTGAAGGACTTATGTCGACAATTTTATAATTGGGTATAACCTCCACGAAATATGGATAGGAAAAACCATGAGGTTACGTGACTACAAAAAATTTTTCGTAGTAATTTTCACTTAAAACCATCTCCAAAATCATTAACTGATATTAAGCACAATTTAAGTTCAGAAAAATTGTTATTCATTAGTTAATGATCATTCAATACACGTTTCAATTTATACTTGTATCTGCAATTTATCATCATCCAAACTTCTAAAATGAGAAGCAGTAACAAAAGCAAAACAGCTTTCCATAAAATAATTATTACCAAAGCTTTCCAATATATGGCATAATGAAGTAAAAGCAAACTTTCCTTTGTAATGTAGGTGAATTCGCACTCTCTTTTAATTAATTCCAATTTAACTTTACTATCTATTAAATGAAAATAACTATAGTCGATAATAACCGAAACTGGTTTTTGTTTTGTAGAACGACAGTCTAATTTGTCAACGTTCTAATTAAAATTGAGTTCGTCATGTGCAATTATAACGTTTCTTAATCCAACTGACACTAGAGGTATTTGAAGTTTAGAAGAGTATTAGAAGTATTTATGTCCTTTAGAGTGTCATCAATCGTCCAACAACACAAAAAATATTTATTCTCCAAACAACAATGCTTATTATCTTTTTGATGTCATCCACTTCAAAAGACTGCCTGTAAGTGGAATTCGAATTTTAGCGACAAAAAATATGCCGAAATTATATCAGGAGGAAACTGTGGCTGTTTAAAAAAAATTACGTGTGGTGAAAATGAACTGTTATGGATTGAAAACTCTCTATATGCACGTCCATGCATTTTTACGTAAAGTTTGTTTGGGACCCGGAACTTTTAAACAGATTTGTTCATCTTGGTATTCGGCGTGAATATTCGCCCAGTTTCTATTATAATACCTTCTACACCTCGGTTTAATTACTTGAATTCTCTTCAAGGAATCAATCTTAGATACGAATATTAAGTGATCTTGGTAAAATCAAATCAAAAAGCATCGATCTGTTTTGTTTTTATCAGATAATGATTGAATGTAAAAGAATCTTGTTATTCTACAAGTTATATTGTTATTATCGTATTTTTCAAAAGAAGGGGAAAGACAAGATATCAGAGACGTCAGGCATAGATTTATAAAAAAGCAAAAGGGTAGGTACTATATTTGATAAGATTTTCAAAAGTGTGAGTACCAAAAGTTTTGTTAAAAACTTTCAATATCTGAAGACGATAACTTAGTTATCGAAACGCGCATCAGACAGTGTAATTGTGAGTGTTGGTGATTAATAAAGAATGAAGAATTTCATTTGAGTAGGCATAAATGGTGAATAATAACTCTAATAACTGAAGACTAACTTTTTTTCAGTTTAGTGATGGAAGACCGAAAACGTTCACTATGATGGCTGCCAAACGAATACTAAACAACGTGGCGTCTTCAAACTTGTTGTATAGATTATGTACTTTCTAATACATTGGTATTTTTCAAGCAACTACCGCCATCTGTAGTTTAGGCCAGATATTTCTGTGACCATCCCTGTAGATCATAGTACAAAAAATGTTAATTATCTTATAAAAAATTTCAAAAGAGATAAAAAATTAAATACCTTCAAAAAATAGTATTTGATTTTTCGCAACTCTGATGATGGTTACCTAACTTTCAAGAAATATTATTATAAAAGATTGTTTAGTTAGTTTGGAAATGACCATTATGTGGTGATATTCAAGTCGAAAGGATTAATGGTCAATAAATATAATAATATAACAACGTACAAGAAACAGTACAAACAAAATCGATACGTGTATACAAATAACAAGTAAAAGATTTATATTAGCGATAAATAAACCCCTGGTCTCAACGATAGATGTCTCGCCATCTTGCAAACAATTGTCATGATTTTTCCTCATTCCTTCCAATAAATCGTTTGTTAAAATGTTTTTAAAAGGAAAAACAAAGAAAAAGAATTTGGTGTATTGATTAAGCATTATTATTAACTACTGTTAGATATAACATTGAAGAGCAATTTTAATATATGTAATGGCATATAAACAAGAAAGAAAAAAAGTCAAAGAGCGATTTATACAAGCAGAAATCATAATATGGACATAATTCGGGGCAAAAAGGAAGAACACAATAAGAAAAACAGAAAAGTATTAAGGTCATGATCACATCCGTGTGAGTTTTCAATCTATGGTTCTGACTAAAAATTCACATTCATCTTGTAGAACTACGTTTCACAACATACTAGGGGGTATAAATATTCTTTATACACTGTAACACACAGATATATTACTATGATTGATTTTTCAAGAGAAAGATAATATCAAATTCCATTAGTTTGATTAATATGTTCGAATTGGCAGCTTACCAAAATTTCATATCAAAAGAAGGAATTTTTCTCCTAGATTCTCAATTTTAAAATACGGTCCAGTCGGTCGCAAAATAGATAGAAATCGAAAACATCTTGAGAAAACACAAAATATTTCATTTTCATTTCAGTCTGTTCCAAGGAAGAACTTTGCTTCAAAACAACATAAAGAAACCTCAAACTTACAACTAATTTCATATATTGAGAAGCGAAGTAAGAACAAAAAAACGAAACACTAAAATGGGAACTGTGCAAGTTTGTACACTGCTAAATTTACCATATAACAACCGAAATAATAAAAATCATTAGATAATGTGCCTATAATTAGAAATCACATGTTTCTCTGAGAAAAAGAAACAGTTCAAATGAGCGTGCAATGTTTTAACAAAATTTGGTTTCAGTTAGCAGAGGTTATTGGTTAATGATAACTGATTATGTAATTAATAATAAATTAAACCAATAGAAATTATGAATTGATCATAGTTACGGCATATAGATCAGTGATTATACCCTTGACGACGTAATTTTATCACTTCTGTTTTACGATGGGTCCAATAATGTGTGCGGCGCAACATTAACCAACTAATGAAGTTTCTCAGAAAGACAAAAAACGTCTTCAAATCACAATAGCATCAGAATAGCTTCAAGTTCAGAAATAAGTTGAGCAATTGGAACTTTAATTCTTTTCATTCATTCTATAATCGTAACTAATACCGCTGGCGCTGGAGCAATCGAACATTATCGATTATTTCCACTCGCAACTCGACATAGTCATCAAAAACCACTCGATTTGCGCAGATTACCTCTCGCTACTCGTAATATAATCGATTATATTCGTGATATTATAACTGAATGTATCGTGAAGCTGGAGATATCCGTAATGCAGCGGGAATGGAATGAATATAAAAACGTTGATCAGAATTGAGAAAACAAATAAAAAGTATTCAAATGATCTTTCAATAATCGTAACGTAATTTTTAAAAAAACACTCGAGTTTCAGTTGTGATTTTCGTAAAATAATCGATTATTTTCGTAATATATCGTATACATAATGACGCACGTACAGGAATGGAATGGAATCTATTAAGGGAGCAAATAAATGTACCAAAGTTTAAGTTCAAAAAATTTATATTTTTGAGTAGTTTGGGTTTTGAGGAAAGATAGAAGGAGAACAATCTGTGTACTTATATGAAAAAAGGAAATTATTTACGACCTTGGCAACTTTTGTAGAACGCAACCCCTCAAAGGTTTTTGAACAGTTATTCATTATTCCTTCTTCTCTTTAACCTCCATAGTTTGGGTGCTTGTAAGAATCAGCATAAGTGGCACCATAATGTAGATTTTAATGCTATCTAGCAATATAACTACAACAAGTCATCTACTGAACCATAAAGCGTATTCTTTAATACATTTTATTTAAAAAATTATAGTACTGCATTTTGACCATTAGGAAACAATAGGTAATACAAATTACAGCTGATCCATTAATCCCACTCTATTTAAAAAATGCAGAATATGGGATGGCTGTAGCTGCCATAGATCTTTGTCTTCTATTTCATACGCTCCCAGGTGTAATGCTCTGGAGTTCCGCTATCCATATTCTCTCGAATGTGGTACCGCCTGCGTTATCTGCTAAGTTTCCCGTCATCAAGTCTCCATTGAGACCACCTTGCCCCAATAGAACTGGTCACCTTCAGACGATAACATGGTTATAGAAATACGCGTCAGACAATGTAATTATAATTGTTGGTGTAGTTGTAGTGTAAACAGTGTGTTCAGAATGAATATCACCAACGGTTTGAAACTTAATTTTAACGCAAGGGATTAATTTGTATACTTTATTTAATCTCCCTGCAAAGTTGCTGTTAATACATCCTAACTAATAAGGATAGTGAGAATCTTTTAAGCTAGGCCTTAATTGTTTTAAAGAGCCATCACAGTACGTGTGCCTCGCCATTTTATCGTTGAAAATGATTATTTTAGGGATCCTTTCATGGTATTTATCCTTACCATTAGACACTTCATGGAACTCTATAATTTCTTGAGGAAGTAATTATGTAGTGTCGGTTTTGATTTACCGAGCTTAAGATTGTTTCATAGTTTTTTCAACGAGATTTTTGTTCTTTTGGTGTTTCAAAAAGACAATCGCTAACTAATAAAGTCACAAATTCTATCATCTAAAAATTTGAAATTCAATGTATATTATGTCATCCCATGCACTTATTAGGTAGATGGGTAATTCGGTTAGGATATGAATTATTAAACTTACACACATATTAAATTAAATTTATTAAATGTCACATTTGTTATTGTAGTGATTGCAGTCATCTCAATGTATTATTTTGAAGTTAATGTAGATAATGTAAATGTAGCTAATACTCCAGTCCAGTTCTTTTATAAAGATAAAAGAAATAATAAAATTCGTCAAGTTCCCGAGATTATTTAAAGCGTACCGTATTCAAAACTCGATTTGTATGTAGGTGAATATGCGTCAAAAAATGAATATTTGAATAGAACCGAAATAAAGTTTACGAAAAATTGTTTCCGTCTGAAACAAAAGCTAAATGAATGAGCTCACAACCACATCTCTGGGTAAAGTACACATTCTCTCTGTTTAAATATAATTACCAATTTGCGTTTGGGCAAATAAAATAAATATTTGTTTTCAATTATGCCGCAAGACATACTCTAAAGAAAAAAAGTATTTCAATTTTATTTCACTGTTTTTCATATACAGAACGTTTCATTTTACAGAAATATATTTAAATTACAGAAAACACATTTGGGAAAATTACGAGTTTGAAGATAAGCATAGAATATTTAAACGAATATTTATGAGGACTTTTCAGCAACTATGATTGCGGATATGGATTTTTGGAAACTAACCCGCATCAAGTTCACTGTTGATCGGAAACTGATCGAGTTGATCTGGTCGTAGTCAAATCATTTCTACCAAGGTTATTGTTAATGATTTTTAAAAATTAAAAATTATTGGTATTAACCAAAATATGGATAATTTGCTCAATAACAATTATTAAACAACTGAATAATATATCTTCTTCCAGGCTAGGATCCGAAATCAGCTAATAGGTGAATCTATCTAATCCAGGGTCATAGTTTTCGAAGAGCCCTATGATGATAATAATCGTTTTCTCAAAGAGATATTATGTCTTTATGAACATGTGTGAAATTGTACACATATCAGTCAACTTATAGTAGCAGTATTTAAATTTGTTAAAAATTCGCGAACAATTGTTAGAAGTTCATAAGGTCGGTTCACCTTTAACTCTAATGGTAAAAATATGTATATTGCTTTTAAAAGTGGTCATACAAGTTTTAAAGACGTGAAGAACGACACAAAAAAATGTTAGAAATAATGACAAAATTATAAGATTATACAAAATTGTTGTTCAATCGAGAGAATTTATAAACAGTTTAAATGATATAATTAAACCTGAATTTTTACGTTATTAAAAATCTGTACTAAACGGGTGCCGTATCCGCTAACACCAAAAATTATATGAGAGTTTCTCCACAATATTTAGAGCAGATTAGAAATCCGCAATGAAATCAGTTAACGAGTGATGCAAACCTGGTACTTCAGTTCCCACGCGAGTTAAAGAAGATTTGTCAAAAAAGAACCGGGTAAACAAAAAACAAATTGTTTGGACATATACAACATTCTGTTCTAGCAACTTGAACGAAGAGGTAATAACATTTTTAATAATTTTCCAAATTTTCACTTTTCACTTTTCACACAGAGATAGAATGCAATAGCAAGAATAAGTCAGAGAAATTATATTGGATAATAAAATTATTTATAAAAATAAATATTAAGTATTTGTTCTCACCAGTATTTGTTCTCATAGCGTAGTTTTTAATTTTATTGATGACTGATTCTATTTTCGAAACCTATTTCATATAATCTACTACCGTGCGCTCTTTTTTTACTAGCGTTTTTCTCTTTTTTGATAGAACATTATTTCAAAGGTCAACCACCTTCACCTGAAGATAATTCACTATTATTACTGTAACTTATCTACATCGTTTAAATATTTTAAAATTATCTGGAATGTATACGCTTTTTGCATGATAATAGGCCAACAATTTATATGGAATTACAAAAGATATCTATGAAACTGTATCCTGTTACAAGTTTTTATTTAAATATCATAGTAATAAATATTCAAAGATTTGCATAGTAGTTTTTGTTTTTATGATTCAGTTGTAAAATGTCTGCACAACTCATACCTTTAAATTTTTAATTCTATTATGTATTTATTGGGTGTTGTGCTTTTTACTCTTCTTTAAAAGTGGGTATCAAATATCAATTTATAATATTTCATTAGTGTCGACAGTGATCCCAGTTCAACGCAAACTGCTTCATTACATTGTAAATTGGGCACTTCATTTTAAAAAAAAATACGATTTTCTCAAATAATCTTTCGGCCTTTTTACTATGAAATATTTCCTTGATAAATGATTTGTCGCTGAGATGACCTATTAGGGAAATTCCTTCTTATTCCAATTCCATCAAATTTTTCTAGATTTCATTTCTACCCGTCATTGTTCTCGATATATATATTTCCATTTTCGTCATTACCCTATATCTATATTTCCATCACCTGCAGCCTCTTTTATTCGTGTTTGCGATCACAAAACTAAGAGGCCTATTCATAGCTACCCTACTAAAGGTACTACCCTACTGGTAAGAAATTCTTTCATCTTCAGTGCCAAAATGTATTCAATCAGCTACCTTCAGAATTAAAAATGGCAAATATATT
Organism: Diorhabda carinulata; assembly: GCF_026250575.1. Taxonomy (NCBI): domain Eukaryota; kingdom Metazoa; phylum Arthropoda; class Insecta; order Coleoptera; family Chrysomelidae; genus Diorhabda; species Diorhabda carinulata. The sequence continues at coordinate 21,003,241 of NC_079472.1, forward strand.
TTAAGTTCCGGAGATTGACATTTCTAACATTTCTGCTTGAAAGACGTTATTATTATATGGTATAATTCTATAATTTACCATATACTGGCATAATTCAATTTAGTATGAAATAAATATTTCTTTAATAACGTTCTTCATACTAATTTTCATTTGGTTCAATCCCACTATTTTTATTTTATGCAGACATTGATATATATGTCACCCACTCCTCAGGTTTACCATTCTTTATCAAAAAATTGGTTATTATTATTAACTTTGTGATTCTAGAACTTTAATTAAATATTAAATTAAATTAAATTTTGTCTGTAATAATGAACACTTCACCAATAACGTCAGCTCAAATTCTAACACTGGTCCAGGCTGGTTTGAGTCAGCCAAACGTCTTCAGCATTTCGGCATTTCAGCGTTTCTAAAAGCTTGAATTTATAATCGAATTTGAGAAGAAATAAAGCGATTCCAAAGCGAGATAAGGTCTTTGAGTTATTTATAAGCTTAAAAAATCGACACCTGTTTAGGAGCAGGTAATGACTATTTGACTGTGAGTAAATTGTCGAGTGTATAGCAGAGGTTATTGGTTAATGATAACTGATTATGTAATTAATAATAAATTAAACCAATAGAAATTATGAATTGATCATAGTTACGGCATATAGATCAGTGATTATACCCTTGACGACGTAATTTTATCACTTCTGTTTTACGATGGGTCCAATAATGTGTGCGGCGCAACATTAACCAACTAATGAAGTTTCTCAGAAAGACAAAAAACGTCTTCAAATCACAATAGCATCAGAATAGCTTCAAGTTCAGAAATAAGTTGAGCAATTGGAACTTTAATTCTTTTCATTCATTCTATAATCGTAACTAATACCGCTGGCGCTGGAGCAATCGAACATTATCGATTATTTCCACTCGCAACTCGACATAGTCATCAAAAACCACTCGATTTGCGCAGATTACCTCTCGCTACTCGTAATATAATCGATTATATTCGTGATATTATAACTGAATGTATCGTGAAGCTGGAGATATCCGTAATGCAGCGGGAATGGAATGAATATAAAAACGTTGATCAGAATTGAGAAAACAAATAAAAAGTATTCAAATGATCTTTCAATAATCGTAACGTAATTTTTAAAAAAACACTCGAGTTTCAGTTGTGATTTTCGTAAAATAATCGATTATTTTCGTAATATATCGTATACATAATGACGCACGTACAGGAATGGAATGGAATCTATTAAGGGAGCAAATAAATGTACCAAAGTTTAAGTTCAAAAAATTTATATTTTTGAGTAGTTTGGGTTTTGAGGAAAGATAGAAGGAGAACAATCTGTGTACTTATATGAAAAAAGGAAATTATTTACGACCTTGGCAACTTTTGTAGAACGCAACCCCTCAAAGGTTTTTGAACAGTTATTCATTATTCCTTCTTCTCTTTAACCTCCATAGTTTGGGTGCTTGTAAGAATCAGCATAAGTGGCACCATAATGTAGATTTTAATGCTATCTAGCAATATAACTACAACAAGTCATCTACTGAACCATAAAGCGTATTCTTTAATACATTTTATTTAAAAAATTATAGTACTGCATTTTGACCATTAGGAAACAATAGGTAATACAAATTACAGCTGATCCATTAATCCCACTCTATTTAAAAAATGCAGAATATGGGATGGCTGTAGCTGCCATAGATCTTTGTCTTCTATTTCATACGCTCCCAGGTGTAATGCTCTGGAGTTCCGCTATCCATATTCTCTCGAATGTGGTACCGCCTGCGTTATCTGCTAAGTTTCCCGTCATCAAGTCTCCATTGAGACCACCTTGCCCCAATAGAACTGGTCACCTTCAGACGATAACATGGTTATAGAAATACGCGTCAGACAATGTAATTATAATTGTTGGTGTAGTTGTAGTGTAAACAGTGTGTTCAGAATGAATATCACCAACGGTTTGAAACTTAATTTTAACGCAAGGGATTAATTTGTATACTTTATTTAATCTCCCTGCAAAGTTGCTGTTAATACATCCTAACTAATAAGGATAGTGAGAATCTTTTAAGCTAGGCCTTAATTGTTTTAAAGAGCCATCACAGTACGTGTGCCTCGCCATTTTATCGTTGAAAATGATTATTTTAGGGATCCTTTCATGGTATTTATCCTTACCATTAGACACTTCATGGAACTCTATAATTTCTTGAGGAAGTAATTATGTAGTGTCGGTTTTGATTTACCGAGCTTAAGATTGTTTCATAGTTTTTTCAACGAGATTTTTGTCCTTTTGGTGTTTCAAAAAGACAACTCATACCTTTAAATTTTTAATTCTATTATGTATTTATTGGGTGTTGTGCTTTTTACTCTTCTTTAAAAGTGGGTATCAAATATCAATTTATAATATTTCATTAGTGTCGACAGTGATCCCAGTTCAACGCAAACTGCTTCATTACATTGTAAATTGGGCACTTCATTTTAAAAAAAAATACGATTTTCTCAAATAATCTTTCGGCCTTTTTACTATGAAATATTTCCTTGATAAATGATTTGTCGCTGAGATGACCTATTAGGGAAATTCCTTCTTATTCCAATTCCATCAAATTTTTCTAGATTTCATTTCTACCCGTCATTGTTCTCGATATATATATTTCCATTTTCGTCATTACCCTATATCTATATTTCCATCACCTGCAGCCTCTTTTATTCGTGTTTGCGATCACAAAACTAAGAGGCCTATTCATAGCTACCCTACTAAAGGTACTACCCTACTGGTAAGAAATTCTTTCATCTTCAGTGCCAAAATGTATTCAATCAGCTACCTTCAGAATTAAAAATGGCAAATATATTTTAAGTTCCGGAGATTGACATTTCTAACATTTCTGCTTGAAAGACGTTATTATTATATGGTATAATTCTATAATTTACCATATACTGGCATAATTCAATTTAGTATGAAATAAATATTTCTTTAATAACGTTCTTCATACTAATTTTCATTTGGTTCAATCCCACTATTTTTATTTTATGCAGACATTGATATATATGTCACCCACTCCTCAGGTTTACCATTCTTTATCAAAAAATTGGTTATTATTATTAACTTTGTGATTCTAGAACTTTAATTAAATATTAAATTAAATTAAATTTTGTCTGTAATAATGAACACTTCACCAATAACGTCAGCTCAAATTCTAACACTGGTCCAGGCTGGTTTGAGTCAGCCAAACGTCTTCAGCATTTCGGCATTTCAGCGTTTCTAAAAGCTTGAATTTATAATCGAATTTGAGAAGAAATAAAGCGATTCCAAAGCGAGATAAGGTCTTTGAGTTATTTATAAGCTTAAAAAATCGACACCTGTTTAGGAGCAGGTAATGACTATTTGACTGTGAGTAAATTGTCGAGTGTATGTCGAAGAATATTCCACACTCACATGAGAAGATTGAAAGAAATGCTTTATTGTCAAAAAATTGTAACAATTTGTAATTAAAAGCTTGTAAAAACTAAAAAACAAACATACAAATAATTTCAATATACAGAAGAAAACTACAATAAGTAATAGTAATTGGTGATTATTAGTATATAAGACATATATAAGTCCATAGCAAAAATTAAACTAATATACACTATGCTCGGAATCGAATATTTGATATCGATTTGATTTCAATTGACAAGTGATTGTGCATTTTTTGCATTGTAAAATATTGAGCCCTTAACCAATTCTTAACGTGGAGTAGGTAGGTAAAGGTCGTACAACGATCTTTCTGAAATTAGAGAAGCGTGCTAACGAATTAGGCAAACGAATTCGTTAACCTAAATTAAGCCTCATTCATTCCAAAACGCGAGTTCAATTTACTCGTATTCACTTCGATTGGACGGACACTCGGAACGATGAGTGTGAAATCTACCTTATTGGAAACGAATTACCTAGAAAAGTATAACGAAAACAGGGAGAACGATAAGCATAAATTTGTATTGAAGAACAAGGTATTTATTGAGAAGAGTCGCTGATAAATAATTTGGGGTGTTCTATTTAGATTCTTGGTCATATTTTTATTATATTAACACCAACAACATTTTTGAACCAAAACTGTTATTAAGTTTTAATGAAAAACTAAACGCGTACGGAGCAAACAAAAATGGAAAATTCAAAATCCAATTATTATTTAAATTACATAGTTATTACATTAACTAAACACCCCTTTTATGAAATAAATTAATTCGAAAAACTTACTCCGTAATTAAATACAAACAAAGTTTCTAGACAGTTTGAAATTTAATAATGAATCATTCCGATTCCCTGACGATGTTATTCTTTACTTTCTTGTAAAGTTCTATTGCTAATGAAAGCAGCTTCGAAGAAATGATTAAATTTGTTGATTTTCTGCTTAAATTAGTTTCTCAATTCAGTTCTGTTTGAACGAGAAAAATCATAAGATTTACAAGGTATTATCACAGCCATAATAATTTGAAGGATTTTTACAGAACTAATTTGAGTCCGAAAAATGGCACGTTTCGGTATCCTTTACAGGACTCTTAAATTATCCCAATCCCAATATTTCCAAAATTTCAATATGTCTGCCTTTGTTTACAATGTTACCTTAGTGATTTCTGTTAATTTTTATTTTTTTAAAGAATAAGAGAATAATCAAAGGAGCTATTATTCAGTAAAATTGTTAAATATGACATTTCATATTTTAATATAATTTTGCTTTTTATTTAAAAGCAAAATCGGTATGAAAAAAACATATTAGGTTAGGTTCAAAGGCTTATTTCAAAGTTAGGAAGAAGCCGAACCGAAAAGATACATATTCTATACAAAATAGGATCCAAAAAAGGTAATAAGATAATATTCATAACCTCACAATATAAAAATTGCTGGTTGCTACAGTTGATTATATTATTGAAACTGTTAGTCCGATAGAATGAGAATTTAAATTGTCATTCTAAGGGCAAGCCTACATTTTTCAGAATAAGTTGATTTTAGTATAGATTTGAAAGATTTATAGTTAAAAAATGTTGAATTTTATTCAGGGGATAGAAAATAATTATAAACCACCTTTCACTTTATTGAAAATATCTCAAAAACGTGAAAAGATATAAAAAAATGTCCAAACAAAAATTGTAGGGACTAAAATTTTCTATAGAAATGTTATGAATTACTTTTGATGTATTTCCAATAGAAACCGAGACATTTGCAATAAACGATCGAAATTTATTGCTCCGGTTGACATATTAAAAACTTTACAAAAATAACAGAATTAAGATTTAAACTTTCTTTTTTATTAACATCTACAAAGCTTAACAAATGATCTTGGAAATATGTTTTTTTTTAATTTTTTAAAAAGGTATGAACAGTTATATTTTTTTAACGTATATAAATAAAAGAAATTAATACAAACTATTTTAACATTTTTATAAAAGACTGGACATTTTTATCCCCATAAAAGTATACATTTACCTGAGATTTTACTTGTTTTGTTCATCTATTGGGGAATAAATTGCCCATATGTTTACACCTTTGGGTTTCCATGTCTTTCTTACTCTTATACTCTGAGAAAGCAGATGCGTGCGCATGACCTAAACTAACTCAAACATGCGTACTTCTATAGACGTGCAGCTGGGCATTAGTAAAAGTAAGCCACCTGTAGTTTTCATTCATTCATGCAATAATTTCAAGTTTCAAACCTTCCAAACTCTTTCACTTCATATCTTCAGATTGCTGTCGGCACGTGCGTATTTGAAAAAGGGGGCTTATTACGATTCATTATTGATTTTTTAACTAAATTAGGAGTGTCGACTTCATATTATCACTTTATATTATAAATTTGACGTCATTGTTTCTTACTGTTGAAAGGGTATTGTCGATTTGATTCCATTGTCATAAATCATTTGGCTGATGTTGTGTTCCATTATTAACGGCGTACCTTCCTCTTTTTAATGAAATAAACATCTGGCTATTTCACATTCATTCCTGTATTTGCCAAAGTTTCCAACCTAATCTAACCTAACCTAACCTAACCTTACAAAAATTACTAAAATTTCATTTTATCTACTGATTTTACATTTCAACAGAAAATCTTCTGCGCATGCGTCAATCATTATAACTATTCACACACTGATAGATCTTGATGAGATATATCGGATAAAGTTATCCATGATTCGATATCTGTTAGTTTTCCTGAGATAATGGCCACATCCGGTATCTCCGGAAGTAAATGTTTCAGCATAAAATAAATATGATGAATCGATTTCTCGTAATATCAATAGTCTATGTGTAGAGTTTCATGGTGACCATTGTGGGGTGGCTTATCATACTTGTGCTGATATTTTGTAGCAATTCCAAATCATCGTTCATTAAATTTGTCGAGTGGCCTTGAAAATGGGAAAAAAAAGTATAAAACACATCGCGTAACATAGCACGCTGCAATATATTACAAAAGCGGCAATAAAAAAGTCTTCGAGATGTCCACCGAGCAATCATGATGTCCTGCGCCTGTTCGACTAATAAAGATGTCTCATGTCCCTGCCGTCGGGAATTTGTTGCTTTTGTTGCATGAGTCGTTAATCTTGTTTATAGTAATGCCGCATTCGATCAGCGCTCTTCGAACTAATCAACAATCGTAACTAATTTAGAGTGCAATGGTAGGTACCAAGATAAAAGAATAAAAGCAGTGACATTGATTCTTTTGAAATAAGTGTTACTCACAATTCTTTAGTTGTACATTTTTTAAATATATACAAAAACCTCATTGTAGAAGAGGTAAGTAAATAAAATTTTTCAACCTGATTCATACATTGCGTTCATAAAGTAACGTGGTATTCCACAAACCAAAGTTGTTTCAAATAAATCAGACCACTCATTGAGTTTTTTAAAACAGTACAATCCGTCTGTATTTTTAATTTCTCATATAGGTATTAAATATTCTTACATTTAGTAATTTCAAAGTTACCGTCGATGTTGCAATAAATTGAAATTAGGTTTTTTTCTTAATCACAATTACTCATTGTCGTCTATTCTTAATAAAGTTTAGATTGTAGATTGTTTGGACAGTCGTTTTTGCTTTTCAGCCACTCTGCACCTATACCTAGAAAATACCTGTAAAAGATTCTGCATCTCATTGCTCTGCTTCAGAAATAAGTAGATTCAGAGCACAGCACTGAAGCTAAACGATTTGATGATATATGCAGGATATTCGCATAGTAGATGCTCTACTGTTTCAATCCCTTGCTCGCAGAATCTGCAGTTGTCGTCCTCTGTCATTCCAATTGTCTCAAGATGGTATTGCCCCTTTTTTGGCAAGATTGTCTACACTTGTAGCGTGGTAGCTACAGTAAGGTTAATTTATATCTGTTGGACGTGCACTCCATAGCCTTCAGGACTTTCAAAGCCGCTTGGATATCGGAGAGAATATAAAAGTGCTTTTTAGAGAGGATTCTATCCAAACACTCCTGAACATTTTTCTTTATTACATGAAATTCTGAATCTAGCTTATTATCCTAGCTTTCAACCTGCATACCAAAGCGATATATTCTTGAGATATCTTTATTAATTCAAAATTGACGCTCATTGATCACCACTTCGGATGGGTTGTCTGTGTCCATTCTATGCATTTGGTCTATTAGTTTGTCAATGCTTTTTACCTTTATCAATTCTAGAATTCGTAGGTGACCGGCTTTCATTTTTCTCTCGGGATTAGACTGTGGTCTCCGATAAATGCCTCTCTTATCACATAAGCTGAATGAGAGACAGATTAAGCAGCGCCTCTCAGGCTGTGGTAGAGCAGGTTGACATTGCCACCTTGATATCCAGGTAGAGTAGTCTTTAACTTTTGTCCATTTTTTTCTTCAGCGATGCATATGTTATCACGTATTTGATAACGTTAATGAAATGAACTGTGATGAGACACTCTTTTAATTTAATCGTTATCGTCAATCGGAAGATATTACAGAAAGCTCTAACTCCCCCAGAGAACATATGGGTAGACAGTGTTGTTTTGTACAAGGACAGCTACTTAAGTTCTGAGATACGGCAAACTGATGTGAATATGTCAAATGAGTGCTATTTGAGTTGTTTACAGATACTTGAAACTTTCATCATGTTCGAAAAATGAAATTACATCGCATTTTCGTGCGATGATTTGCTACAATTTTCGACGTAGATTAAACCAACAGCAGTGAGCCGTTCAATTTGCTGAGACTTTTGGTGATGAAGTATTATCTAAGTAAGACGCGAATCTACAAGACCTGTATCAGACCCATACTAACCTATGCCGCAGAAACAAGGGCAGACACAACACAAACAAAGAGAAAAATGAGAACAGCAGAGATGAAGATATTACGAACAATAAAGGGTACCACACTCCACGATAGAATACCCAACACAGATACCTTAAGAGAACTGGGAGTACAAGATGTCGTTAGATGGGTAAGAGCAAGACGCCGACAATGGAGAGACCATGTAGAACGAATGGCTCCAGAACGGATTGCCAAATGGGCCAAAACACAGAAACCAGACACAAGACGCCCAATCGGTAGGCCCCCAAAACGCTGGTACGATAGCTGGACATCGGCGTCACAAGAGGGCAGATGACAGACCTGACAGGACCTCGTCCTACTACAAGAAGAATAAGAAGAAGAAGAAGTATTATCTCCATCCAACGTATTTCGCTGATTTTCCGAATTCAGTTCGTCCAAAATCTTCGTTTGTACCAGAAAGCATTAGCTCAACTCACATACATTCAAAATTGCATGAGCATTTGGCTGTCAAAAAGATTTGGTCGCGTTGGATACTGCATTTAAAAAAATGCTTGTGTCGATTGGTGCAAAGGAATACTGTGGTTATTCAATCGCGGCTCTTCAAAAGTCGTTTATAAGATCATTGCAGATGGAACTTAACAAAAATCGACTGTATGTGTCGTTCAAGATGAGTCAAATCCAACAAAAGTTGTTCGCACGAAGCAAATGGTTGCCTGCTTTTTCGGAATAACTGCAGATGTCGCCGTTGTTTCCCAGAAGCTTTCGAAAAAATCAAGGAAATCAATCCCAGAAGACGAATAATTTTCCACCACGACAATGCGAGCTCGCACACTTCAGTACAAACAAAAACGTTTCTGAACAGTCAAAACATCGAATTGATGGGTTATTCACCGTACAGTCCTTGTATGGCGCCCAATAATTTCTTCTTATTCCCGCAGATCGAAAATAAATTGCGAGGTCAACGTTTTTCTACACCTGGATATGCGAATAATGCATTCAAATCACATGTTTTGGAGATACATCAATCTTAAAACTTAAAAAGTACCAACCCCGTATAGCAAGATCCGCTAAATTTCAAAATAACCTCAATTCAATTTCTACCAAAATTTCTCTTCGGTTCTTTCTTTTAAATGCGTCTTCCTTCTAACAAATATTTTCTTTGACAATATTCATTCTCTTATCAGTACTGAAGAATTCTGCTTGAAGGTTCACATGAATGTCAGTGCTCAATTTTATATAAATAATAAAATTAATGGATATAAATTTGCAATTATAACATTTGCCCTTCTAAAGCACATCTCGCCCGAACTTGGTGGTCCATGAATTGTACCCGTCGGAGTTATTTCATCAACTCTTCTCGTTTATTGTGTACAATACCAATTGTTATCCATGAAATTCTATAAATCATCTCTTAAGATAGTATACTGACAGTTACGTCTCATGAATAAATTCAAAATTACTTATTAATTCAATGTTAACGATAACATATAATTAATTTAAATTTATTTGATACGTTTCTAACAGGAAAAAAACCATTATCGCCTTATCTTTTCGTTGCTACCTAGAACAATTGGTCGTATATTAACAATGATATTAATGAGTTTCTGTATTTGCCTTGACGCAAAGTAATGCCTTTTATTGTTTTTGTTTTGTGGAGATTGGTTCATTAAGCTTTATCTATGTAAGTACATATGTTTTTGCCATTTGTGGCCCGACCGCGGCCAGCCATAAATTCACCAGTATATCGCGATTGTCTCAAAAACCAGTTCGGCTAACTAGATCACTTTGGTCGATATATTCGTTGCTTTGTCACATATTCATGGTACTCTTATTGCTGGAGCCATAAACTAAAACAAGAAACGTATTTCACGTGGAATCAGTGGAAGATCTAAAATTCGTAGATATTTTCCAAAGTAATGAATAATATATTTTTTATTTAAGGAAGGAATACTTTTTGAAACCCATTGTCTAGCTAATAAAAGGAAAATATAGGGTTTTAAAATAAGGTGACTTCCCCTTTTATTGTTAAAAATTTTCGTAACGCCATCCGTTTTCAGGATAAAGGGCGTTGAAGAAAAAAATTCTTCACCGATACTGTCGCAACTACCGGCAACATTATAATGAAATTTAATAGGAACGTGTTTTGGAAGCCATAATTTTGTTTTTATATCTGACTCTCATAGAGGGCTAGTTACACCGTCCGTACCAAATAGTATTGAACACAACTTTTGTTTCAATTTTACCTTTAAAAAGAGTTCTGGCTGAAGCTCGATACTGTGTGCTGTCATCGGAATAGTTTGACTTGAAATCGAACAGAACAAAATTTCAAAATTTGCATTTCTTGTTTTGCGCTATATCCTCCGTTAATGGTGATTTTTTAAAACAAAGGCATCTAATTTGTCACCATCAACTATCAACTACTATCAAACGCTATCAACTGTTAATGTCAATTTCCACTAAAAATTGGAAAATACTTCTTGACATAGGAATAAAATAGATTCAGATGACCACAATATATCTGAAAAGATAACAATTGAATAGACCTCAAACCACCTCCGTGAAGTCTATCTTCAATTTTTCAAAAGTACGAGGAGAATATCTCCCTATCCTTATTTATGTTTTCTTTTTGTATGCTACCACATTTTTTCGAGTGAATACTAATTATTAAAAACCCACAAAAAAAGTAGTATAAAATCGTGAGCTAATGGTGGCCACTCGATTTCGTCTCTTCTCATAAATTTTTGAACTGTGTAATCACAAACTCAAATTTAATTTAAAACGATTTCGGTCATTGTGAATCAAAATCAAAGAAGGAAACATATTTAAAATGTATTATTATAGTCGTGGAAAACATGTTATTTATAATTTTGTTATCCAGTTTTCATTTCAGTAATTCATCGTTCTGACTAAAATGAAAGCCAGAGGATGCAGTTTGGTATAAGAATAAAATTACTGATTAAATAATGAATGTCACCAGTATTAAAGCGTGGGGGGCTTTCTATAACAACTAATTTTGCGCTTGGTAATCTGAGACTGATTCCCAGTCCGAAAACTCTCCAAATGATTTTTTGGATTACTGAAAATTACTGTCCGAGTAGCGTCCATTATACCTTTCTTTTCCTAATAAGCTTGAAATGGCACTTGAAAGTAAGATGGCCGAAGTATTTCTCGGTGCGTCTATTATGTAGGTGAAATTAAATGCGTTACATGTCTCTAAGATAGCTTAATTGGTAAGGTTCTAGTGCGCAACCAATAGATCTGGGTTCGACTCCTACTCCAATTTTGGCATTACCTGACAGCAACACTAGAAAATTCGAAAGGAAAAATATATCTAGTAGGAAAGCAAAATGAAATAAATAAGAAAATAATTGGTAAATACGGAGAGGTAACAAGAAACAATAATTTACATAACCTGATAATAACAAACACATGGCTCCAACACCAAATGATACAAAAGTACACAAAAGAAGTGAATAAAAGAAAGGAAAGATCTGTGGAGAAAATAGAAAACAGAATAGCTATAACTGACACTAGTATCAAACGCGATGCTGAGAATGGTTGTGATTACTTCCTGCTACTATCAATAATGTACAAAAGTAAAGTAGGTAAATGTAGAAGTTCAGTTTGAAACTATAAGGACGTAAAATTCGGAAGCGGAAGAATTAGCAGAATAATACGCACAGAAATTCTCAGAAAATATATGAATGAAACAACATAAAATCTTTTCGAAAAACTTGGAAGGAATGTGGAATGTTTCCAAAGTATAGCTAAAAGGGAATAATCAAAAGAGTATGTGCAATATGCAAAACAACTACCAACAAACAATTTATAACACGGTGGACGAGCCAGCAAAGCTCAGAATACGGAAAAGGTTCCAAAATACTGGGAAGTAGCATTTTGTTACTACTCATTTTTAAGTCAGGTGGTAGCAAGCAATCTAACAACTGCCGATGAGTGAATTTACTGTATACGTCGATAAAAGTTATCATTAAACAACTCATGAAAAACTTAGTTAACATTTGATATGGCTTTATTAATAATAATATTGTGGATACTAATTTTTTTGATTGAGCTATAACATTAGAAACATATTTAGAAAATATATTGACAATGACAGCTCAATTGTTTTCTGCTAAATATTTGGAGCAAAAAATTTGTCAGTAAGACTTAGCAATCTAGTACAAATGAAGATGTAGAGAATTTATGTGGTTAATTTTATGGATTGGTTATATAGCACCCATTTGAATAATATTAGAAACACACGTTGAGTCCCAGTGCGATTCATAGGCACACAACTAAACTCTTCCCATAACCCAGAGAGGTCTTATGGACAGCACGACGTATTATTTTACCTTGGATTTTACAATCATTTTATTTTTCACTGCACCCTAAACAATCTCTTTTCAACTTGTGACTTGGACCTTGTTTCTTCACCAGACAATGGGTTTTTTTGGTTTTCGCGTCTATTGATCAGTTAAATAGCAATTTTCCTATACCACTTCTTGTACTTATCAAAGAAGTGTTATAATTTGTCATTTAATCAGGCAGATCTATAGATCTGTCAATGCTTACTACTTTGTATAAAGCTTCAACACGTCACGCTTTGGGTTCTGAGGAAAGTTTTAGTGGTAAACTTCCCCTCAGTCCCAGAGCGGAACTATGGACTGCATACAAAAAACATCGTAGTACTTTTTATTTAAAATAAATCTTTTCTTTATTTTTCCTCGAATCCACACCCCATATGAAGTGTAAAAACACAAAAAATTCTTTAGATCCAGTGGAAAATTCATCAATTTTGGTTGGGGCTCAACGTGTTAATAGTTCTAAATTCAAATTCAATTCAAAAACTTTGATGAAACGATATAAATGTATTTTAAGTAAAACTGGGCCATATCAATAACCACCATACATGAAGTGTTTTTTCATATTTGTCAATTTGTGGATACGTTCTATATTTTGTCCTCATTCTGTCTAATTTCTGCAATGAAGCTAAATTCAGATCGAAGAAGAGAAGCATGGCAATAAGTTTTCGGTGAAATTTAACTTGAACGTGTTTGAGAAATAATATTTATGGAATCAGTACAATATGTTCTTTAAAACATCGCACAAGCACGCAGCTTTTTATTCGCTCGGTTGAATAAACTCTTCAAGAAAAACTGCTTGACATTATTATATGCTAGAGTAAATATAAGACATAAATCAGTATCATAAATCGGCATTTTATTCATCAATATTATTGCAAAAGTCAATAGAGTAAAATGTTAAATTGGGTCAATTACTACAACGTACAATTCTGAATTTATGTATTTTCTACTTCACAAAATAATAAATCAAATTTTTTTGTTGTATTTTTCTTTGAAATGTTATTTCGCGAATGTCGACGCCTGTTATTTATGGGGTGAAGATAATTCATTTTATTTTAAAAAGTGACGTTAAAAAATATTGAAAATAACAAGGAACGCTTGGTTACAGTTCTCTATCGTAAATCATCTGATGTCGATCCAGTATCGAGTAATTTTTAGAGTCGAGTGAGATTATTTTTCATCAACTGAAAGTTCTCATGCCATCGTATTGATTATAACAACTGCTTTCTTCAAAATAAGTTCTGTTCATGTTTGAATCATTGATATTTTTCTAATCAAAACAATGCATACATCCCAGTAATTGTTAACAAACTTTCGATTCTGTATATAAAATTTGAATCTGTAAATTGGAATTCAGTGGTTCCAACATTACTTTTTAATAGATTTATATGCATCATATTTTAATTAAGGTAATAAGAGGGCCCAATTGGTAAATCAAGCTGAAAAATACAGTACCAATCAAAAGTTTTTGCCCATTCATTAATTAAATTTGACATTATAACTAACTTTTTTCTCATATTGTCTCACAAACCAAAAATAATAATGTCCTTTATCGGTGTTTGTGATTGTAGTTTAGTCCCACTTCGCCCTGTGAAACGCAAGAACTTGCATGATTTATATTTTTTGGACCGAGACATTTTTTTTGAAGTTCGTGTACGAATTGTTTTTTTTTCTTTTTCACAAATTCTTGTACCAAGAAACTATCGGCTGAAAGTCTTCATAGTCTAGGCAAAGCATTTCCGTCGAATTAAAAATACCTCGACGTACTATGGACTATACAACGTGCAAAAATATGGATTCACCAGGCGATAGAAAACGTTCGAGGCGGTCTCTAAAAACCACAACGAATTATATTGATCACTAAACGTGACCGACGAATTACGGGCGATAGAGATAGCAGCTCATATCAATGAATTTAGAGATCTGCTTTTACATTAAAAAGAAAATTGAGGGAATCTGGCCTTTTCGGAAGAAATCTCTTTCAAAAAAATTTGCAGTGAAGTAAAGAACATAAAAATTTGACGTATAAAGAGTGGGAGATATTTTTATTGAGTAATGAGGCAAAGTTTGAGATTTTTGGGACTTTATGTGCAGGTGAACTGAAGAACGGATGTTGGATTCACGTGTAATTCACTATAGAGACTCGGCTTTGAATTAAGGATGTTTTGGAGGAAAAGTGACATGCTAAAAATGCTAAAAATTGAAAGAATTTTTAAAATAAGGGTGAAAAATTATTAAAATGTAGTCCAGCGCCGGATCGGCAAGAAAATTATCTTCTTGCATGACAAAGATCCCAAGCATTTCTCAAATCTGTGTATTAGAAAGAATTCAAATTTTCAGAAAACATAAAGAAACAAATGGAACCAAATAGACGATGATTATTTGCTGAAATTGTTACAGAGAATGCCAAAATTGTGACCTCAAATAATAAAAGCGGAAGATGATTATATCGATGATTCAAAAATTTGAATATTTAACAATTACAGACTGTTGTTTTGATATTACTATATGCTTATCTATATATGTTCTTTGTAATATAAATATCAAAATGGATCGTATTAATTTTGTTTGTTGCATATCACGCAAACTGTGGGGTGGGCAAAAACTTTTAACCGGTAGTGTGAATAGTTAAAACTATTACAAAAATTGAGATCAGAAGCAGCGAAGTTGATAAATGGTTAACACTATAAATTCGATAGGCATCTTCTATTGACGAGTTTAGTAGAGAAGTTCTATAGATTTTTTCGTTAAAAAAAAGAAACTGCCGGGTCCTTTAACATTCCAACAAATATGTGGTTCTCCGTTCTAGACATATTAAGCTGGCAAGAAAGTACATTCTTCATATGAAAAATGAGGCTAAGAAATTTGAAATACATTTAGATGACACAATTCATCTGAAAATATAGCAATGGAATAGACCTAAAACCACCTCCGTGAAGTCTATCTTCATATAAAGTTTTTCAAAAGTACTAGGAGAATATCCCTATTCTTATTTACGATTTCTTTTTAAACGAGTTTGTTTCTGAACATTTTCGTGTGAATCCTACTTATTAAAAATCCATAAAAGAAATAGTATAATATCGAGAGATGATTGGTGGCCACTCTTCTCAACAAGTATTTGAACTGTGCGACGACAAAGCCCTATAATCACAAAATTCAATTCAATTCAATTCATCACGATTTAGGTCATTGTGAATCAAAATCAAAGAAGGATACATATTTAAAATGTATTACAAAAGTCGTAGAAAACATGTTACTTTCTAATTTGTTTAAAATTAACTATGTTATCCAGTTTTCATTTTGGTAATTCATTGTTTTGAAAAAAATGAACGCCAGGGAATGCAGTTTGGAAATTTTGACCTCAGTAAGTCGTAAAAATATTACACAATATATGAAAGTTTTAAACTATCTATTAATATGTTGCTTATACCCCTTTAGTTCAAGTCAATTTCTTTTTCACTTGTTTGATAATCAAATATGTGAAAGGCAGGCTACAATTCGAAAGCACTTTGTATATATGTTGGGAAAAATTATTAGTCCAATCAAATTCCAATTCATATCTCTATTCATATATCATATTTCTCTCAAAATAATTTCATAATTGATAATTAAAGCATAGAAATTTTTCTCTTCGAGCTACTAAGAAATAATAGCCAACTTCTGCCAAATAAAATGTGGTAAACATTAAGTTATTTTTTCTTATGAATAATAATTTGTAAAATTTGTAACAAAATATTTCGCAAATAAAAAAATCAAATTGTAAACACCTGCTTTAATTGAATCACTCCTATTCCAAACACCTTTATAACACAAAAAAGCCCTCGGCGGCGTTTACGCCTTTTCAAGTTCACTTTCGACCAAATTTAAAGGGCTCGGTTGCGTGATCCCTAAGGTCTCATCTCACTTGTCTGCACTCGTTTTGAACCACTATCGTTCTGATAACAACACACGGGGATTCCGACCTGAGACAACGTGATCGTAATGGGCTTTTAGTGTTAATTTGTTACTGTTTTAATGGACAATTATTTAGGGTTATTAAGTAAGTTCGAGTTTATGTGGCAATATATATATTATTTTGTACGTTGTTTCTAAGCTGTCAGTTATTTGAAACAAAGATGCTTCTGAACTATATGATTAATTTAACATTAGAACACTATTTAGAAACAGGAGATTTTACAAATATATGTTTGATTCAACTTATACCTGGGTATATTGAAATAGCATTCAGGCCTAACGCCAAAGGTCCTTAACTGAATATTATGTTGTTAATTATACGATGCTTGTAAAAGAACCGACAAAGTATGAAAGAAATTGAACGTTTTTATTCATATCAAGCTGTTATTCCAATTTAGAATGAGCAGATCATCATCCATCTAAGAATCTGAAACCTTCTGTGGAATCGGTTAGAGGACATTGGAGGAAATACTAAAAATCGATTTAAACAGCAAAAAACTCAGCTACAGAAATCATTTACAGGATATAGGACTGACATAAATATTCCTAGGAAACTATAACGACACCTTGAAGGGTGACAAACTATGAATCCTTAGAGTAATACACCAGGGAGCGTATGAAATAGGACATGAAGGTCTCAGATAGTTACATGCGTTCCAGTTCCTAAACTTTCTGAGAGGGCTGAATTTATTATATCAGCTACGAAGACTGAGCATCCCCCATTGCTACGGCAAAAAATTGGGTACAATATAAATACATACCTATGGAAAGAATTAACCATATAAGGAGATATAATTTTATGAATTAATTAATTCCCTTCCTCTCCCAGATGATATTAATCTGGATAATTTTTACCCATTTTTCTCTCATCCCTTCATCATTATTTTGATCCCTTACTGTGGACTTACCTTATCTTCTAAAATTTAAAAAATTATCTTATGCCCAATTGTTTTTGATTTTAAGTTAAAATATCATTTCAAATTCTTTAACCAACAAATCAATGTATGTTTTATAGGATCAAATAGACGTAGTAAAAACATACCCTATATATTGTTATCTGATAATATTTCTTTGTGCGAATTATCCTTTTAGGTACATGAGAGTATGTCCTGGAAAATGAGTTATTTCATTTTTTTCAATTTTTTAGCAATATTTTGTTGGTCTGCTTTGTTTATTCCTTTTCATCCCAAATGCTTAATTTTATCTTTTTTTTTGTCCTGGAAATCCTTTTTCTGAGTTCGATTCCAAAAATAACAAAAATAAATCCTTTATCAAAAAATTTAATCATTCCACTCTTATTTTCATTCTTTATAAGCCTGTATTAGTAGTTCAATCACTTTTTGGTTTGCTTTTTTACTCATTTTATAGTCTTTGAATGGATCCAAATATACTTCGCTTCATAATTTGATGAGTTCTTTGAAGTTTGAACTCATCAAACATTTTTGAATACAGTAATATTTCACTCCTATTTCTTGCATTCATTGCAATCATGGGTCTGAGAGAAGGACTTTCTTCGATGGGATAAATGAATCAAGATCATTTTCATTATAATCATGTTGATTAGGTAGGTTAGAAACTTGATTCTTAACAATTTCTATGCAAAATTATTCAAAAGAGAAAACAGTTTTATCTGTAAAATTTCAAACCATCCATGTGGAATTGAGTTGTCGGTGTAGACTTTTAATTTTGTTATTATTTCTTTATGAATATTTCTAATAAGATTTCCAGCTTATTATCAAATCCAAATTATAAATACGTTCCTTAAGGATGATACAAAAAGATTGACTTATACGGACTTGACGGATACATTTGCAAGTATTGGTGGAATAAATTGGCTGCCATTTGAATTTTTCCACAATTATACAGTTGGATTGTAAGTTTAATTGCTGTAACAATATGTTATAAGTTACCGTGAGAACCTGATAAAAACCAACACCTACTTAAGGTTGCAAGAATAATTTACTACCTGTTTAATGTAGATATTAGTAATAAAATTGTCATTATGCAAAATTTTATGCTAAAAAATATTTATAGTTTCTTAGAGAAAATAGTAAATGTTTTATAATTAAAAAATATAATTGTATCCGTTTATCTGAATTGCAATTAGCTTAGAAACTGATTACATTCCATCAGAAGTTTGGATTGTGGAACAGAATTATTCGATCTTGGCCTTTACGCTTCACCCAAATCTTTATTTTTCACATTAATTTGGAAAACTATGTCCAAAAAATATACATTTTTCAATTATTTTCTCACTGGGATCGGCTTATTTTACTACTATAACATACAAGGGATAAAGGTCTTAAAATTAATTCCTAAATGCGTCTTTTTATTATTAAATATTGGTAAGAGGATGTTACTGTAATAAAAAACCCATTCTCACATTGTATTTCGAAAGTATTCAAGGATGGTTCCAGAATTATCTGGTCCAACAAAGAAAACACAAAAATTTTGGAAAAAAATATATTTATTTTTTATTTATGTCCTTTTTTATAATAAGAATCGTCAAGCACCTCAAAATAGCAAAACTTCTTTATTGTTGGAAAATCTTTGACCAGGGATCCATCCATCCGAACAGAAAATAATCCGAGTATACTAATAATAACACTTTCTTCTTAGCCAAATGAAACCGTATCCTAAAAAACTGTCGCCATGATCTTGCCTGCAGATGGAACGGTCTTTACCTTCTTTGGAGCCGGTAATCCCTTTCCAGTCCATTGTTTTGACTGTTTTTTTGTTTCTGTTATGATTTATGGACCCACGTTTCATCCATGGTCACGAAACTGTGGAAAAATTCGGTTCTATTCCAGTGAAACATTACAAAACACTCGATGGTAACATCTTCACGACGCTGATTTTGTTCACGTGTGAGCAAACCAGCACCCATCTTGCGCACAGCTTTCACCGCTTTGTGGATTTTCATCAACATTTCTGGAGCTGTTACCTCATTTGGCCGACCACTGCAATGCAGATTTTTACATCGTACGGCTTCATTTAGACTCTACTATCCAATATTTTACTGTTGATGACGAAGGAGCAGTCTCACCCTGAGTAGAATCTAGTGCAGCTTTTATATAGGTTGGGTTAAGGCCTTTCAAATGAAAGTTTTGTATCACCTGATAATGACCAATTTATGTCCATGTTTACAAATTCCCAAAAATTTTGACGTTTTGAAACTGAAACATATGCTGAATAGATTGTATATTTATAAAGTGATCTTTTTTAAGCAACTACCGCCATCTCTAGATTAGACGAGAATACTTCTGGGACTATCCTCTGGGAAATTTAAATCAGCAGGAATATGTGGAGCTGGAATAATTCAAAGATAAATGAAAACCATGAAAAACATAAAAAATAAATTATAAATATATGAATTATAAAAAAGAAATTAACTGCTAGAGTCAAAGTTAAAATTCATATGCTCAGTACAAGAATATGTACAACAAAGACTGAAACTAGAACGCATGGAGGTCACTATACAGACAAAAATAATATTGGAAACAAGATTAATAGACAATAAATAAAAAATAAGACCAAAGTAAGGATAGGACAAAAGGAGAGCAGAAAGAGGGGGAAGAAATCGTTAAAAAATGGATATTTTAAGAGTATTATCAGTTATCATATAATTCTCAGATAAAGTGGCGATAATAACGAGAAGAAAATGGCGCTAATCATAAGAATATAGCCATAGGAAAATATATATTCGACGTTTATAATTTTAAATACTTGAAAGTAATAGTTAACAACCAAAATGAACGATGACAGGAAATCACTCAAAGGATCCACGCTGGCCAATAAGCATACCATAAATTCCGACCTCTAATGCTATGCAAATATAAGGGCATAAGACCGATAATAACCTATGGAGGAGAAATGATGAATCTAACAAAAACTTATGAAGATATACTCATCAACGATGTTCCTGAGTTCAAACACGCACAACAGTCGCTCTCTTGACTCCCCAATTGCAAATCATCAGTGTACTCGCAGAATAGATCATACGTAAAATTTTTTACGTTAATTTCTATCAAATTACCTTCGGAATAATGAGAATTTAAATTCTGTTCTTGTAACGAAATTACCTTATAAGCCAATTTGCGATTTAATTCAGACAAGTTAAATAAAAAAGATTACTAAATCTTAATAAAGCTGAAGGTGTCTGCAGTGCCGCAACAATGTGAGCAAAAAGAGATGAAAAAATATTATATCCTAATATAAAAAGGTTCGCCTTGACAGTACGTATAAATCTTTGTCTGAATATAAAAAGGAATATGAGAAAAATGAGCTCGAAATGAAAATAAAATGAAAGCCCGATTCAAATAGACGGAAAAATATATTATCGCGTATAAACTTATGGCGAAACTCATACGTTATGGTTTCTGTAGCAAATATTTGGATAAAACTGAGAGATATTCCTAAAAACAAGAAATTCATAAAATATTGTTCGAAATTCAACGTCACGATTTTTATTATTACTTTTAAATGTAAATCTATGATTTTCAATAATAATTACGTGAATCATCAACTATCAACCATGTTTCCCTACAATGTAGATAACAAATATGAACTGAATTGTACAAGTTTTTTCTAATTACTATAACCGCTTTTGCCTTTTTACAAGAACAATTACGGACTGTTAATAAAGTTCAAAAATAAAATTGTGAAGGCTGTAATGACTTCCCGTGTCAGTAATATCCATTTGTTTCTCGAGTATATTTTATTGCATGATCAAAGATAGGTGGCAATTATCATAATGCATCTTATTCACATTTTCGAATTTTCGTTATTCACAGATTCACGTTTTACCCTTTTTCATCGAAAATAAGTTTAATCAAACGCGGTACAATAAAATTTATAATTTATAATTTAAAAGAAGCAAAAATTCTGTGATATCCAGAATCTACGGTCATAACTACAACTGACAGTGTAATAGGAGTAAGACTTGCACATTGCAATCTAATTTTCATGGTCGCAGATGTAATCGTGAGGAACACTATTTTTTTTTTGAATTGTACCATTTCTTCCATATTTCTTTTGTTTCTATTCCATATTAATAGTTCATGTTACCAAAGAGTACGAACTTTGTATATCTAGGTTAAAACCGTTAACTGTTATCATCGAGTTAATTTTAACCTTACCCTTCTTATTTCGCTATGGATTCATTGTTTACCACATATTGGTGGAAGAAATATCATGAATGCTCAATAGATATTCTTTTAAATACGGCAGATGCGTCGAAAAAATATGAAAAAAAGGCGTGGAAAAATCAGCCGAGGTAAGCGCTCGCTTCAAGACAATGCTCCAATCCACACTGTTTCGCTTTCTAAGGCTACTGTACACGAATATGGCTCACAGAGATCCAAAACCCACCATATAGTCCTGATCAGGCTCCGTATAACTATTTTTTGTTGGCAAAACTGAAGGACAAGTTAAGGGATAAAAGATTTATCAACGACAATGGAATTAAACAGATGTGCCAACATTTCCAATCTTTAATTAGACGTACTAAAAGTGTAAGAAAATATAGGAAGTATATATTGATAATAATAACAGTTTTCTATTTATGTATTTTCCTTCTATGTTGAGTTAAGAACTCTTGGACCGCACTGCGTACTTCTGAAAATATTTCATATTTACTTACACAATATTCGAAAAATGTGTATTTTATTTGTGTTTACATTGGAATGTTTCTCCTGAATAGACTATTCTATTAGAATAAATATACATGTACGTCGTTTGATAAAAATTGAGTGACATTTGATGGCCGAAATATTGCTGGAATTTATCTGGTCAAAAATTAACTACGTTACCAAAAATACCGATACTATTTACTAGTTAAGCTTTAGTAATCAAGCTATAAAGACTATTTCATATCCGTTTCTGAAAGTCCGGTTTTTGTTTTTTTTTCAATTAAAAATGTTCGTTAGTCAGTAATTAGCGTTTGTTGGATGCAGAAAGTTCGTTATCCTGATTTTGACACTTTAAATAATTAGTTTCACCTACGCTAATTGCAATCAACTAAAAAGAGTACATGAAAATTTAATTTTTATATGTTTACGTTCACAATAGACGCAAATATAAACTGGTAATCCATTTATTGGAAACCAGTTACTGTGTAAAATGTAAAAAGCTGTTAACAAAACTAATGAAAAAGTGTTATATGCAACATAATTTCAGTTTAGTTAAAAAACATAATTTAATTATATAATGAATGAAATCATTCCATCTTTTACAATTCTTCAGTCAATATACAGGGTGTTCAATAACTCTCTTGCCATCCACAAACTACAGTTACTAGTTGTGATTTTATCTCAACCTAACCTTCCTTATCTCCATCCCTCAATGCAGCTATGAAGTCAGATTTTTGCACTTACTTAAAAAAATATATTCAGTACATTGTATCAGCCACTTTTTTTATACATTTCTTCTAAAGTCTCACATATTTTTTCCAAGAAAAAAACCGAATTTGTGATATACCCCTCACGCTGTGTAAATAATCCAAACCATTATTTTATATTCGCCATGTCTTTGAAATCAATACCAATAAAATTTAGTGTTACGACATTGAATTTATGAGATATGAAGAAAGAAAATGATTTTTTTTATGAAATAGCGGGTCGTTAGGTTGTATATTGATGGTTGCAGGTTTTCTAAAAATTTATGCTAACCGCTTCTGTAGAACAAATACAGTATCTGTTCATAAAATAACGTAATTTCCAAATATTTCAGTTATTGTTCATTTTTAAAATTTATACAGTTATAACCTCGTTGCAATTATCCGTATAATTTTCAGTAAAAAGTTAGTAACGTATCATCTTTCAGATCTTACCTAACCAATGCAAGATCAGTAGTTTTTCTCATTTACATCGAGGTTAGTTTTGACTTGGATGAACACATGATAGAATTACATTAAAGACAATATATTGATGCATTCCCCTTCGAATTTATATATATACTATATAAAAAACTGATCATAACCCAAGCAGTCAACTAAAACACGGCTCAACCAGAATGCTTTCGACCTTGTATTGCACGCCGGACTGAACCCCCTCTACTAGTAGCGAATTTTGAGATTTGACGCCTTGAACCGATTAGTTTTGCCGCCCCATAAATCAAGGAAAAAAGTAGTTCAATAATGAAACAAGACCATACAAAAATACACTTTTAGTGATGCACAAATTTCCACAGAAAAATCTCTAATGTTATTTCTGTATATGGAAATGCTTTCTTTGAATCTGTTTCTTTAGTAGATAGGTTTAGTTGAATTAAGCTCATGATCAAGTGGGTATAACTCCTGGAGTCTTATGGCGTTAGCTCTTACTTCCGGTTCAGATATTGTGTCCAATTTGACTACAAATACAAAATTGGCGGTTACTGCATCATAGGAATATTTGCGTCTTCTAAACTTGCTCTACAATTAGTCGCATATTGGGAAGAAGGTGTTGACTCTAAAATAGTCACGTCCTTGTCTAGTTTCTCCCTCTTAATTATTCTCCTGTGGATGCTTCTGTATTCTTCTGAGCATTATCTCTCCCCAAATTCTTCAAAAGCATCAAAAGATCCCCTTTTGTTTCTATGAAAGTGATGAGGGACTCGTAGAGCCTAGAGCCCTACATCTGCATCAACACCTTGTAAGTTTAGAGACTAATTAAACGCAGATCCTCAAAATTCCGATCATATGACCGTTTTTAAGCAATTTAATTTAGCCAAAAGTTTTTTCTTCAACCAAAGCCTTCTGGGGGATCACTTTTTATAACTTGCCACTCCTCTCTACCAAATTAAGTAAATTCGGTAATTCGATATCTCAACCATTCATCCACTTGACTGGCATTCCACAAGGTTTCATTTTAACCCCCTTTCTATTATTGAACTTATTTTACATATTTTGTAGCATCTAGCATCTCGAAACCTTCTAGAAATAATCCATTCAAATGCTGACGATACCACACACATTACCTTCGCCCCAGATATACGCTATCTCATTGTTGTCAACCATCCCAAGATCCGTACTACGTAATTTTCGCTTGATGCTCTGGGAGGAGGTTTCGAGATCCATAGGAAGGTCGGTTATTTGGAAGTGCTCAATTGAATGGTCAATTTGAACGCTACTCTGGCTAAAGTACGGAGGCGATCAAAGGCGATCAAAGGCGATTCAAAACCTATATTAGCATATTTGTTTGTTTCACCGTTTAAACCGTTCACATATAACTGTCAACATATTTCTCGAAAGATTCATTTCTCGACGAGGCAAATCGAATGACATATTTTCAGATAATGGTACGAATTTAGTAGATTGTGTGAATGATTATTTAATTGAATTATATAATATTATCTCTAATTCTTAACATAACGATAACGTTCCGGAATTTTTGGTACAGAAAAAAATCAACTGGGAGGTAATACCCCCACATGGGGGGGATTATGAAATTAACCCAATCATGAAGAATCATACACAGTATATAGTTGAAAAGCAACAAGTGAAGAAGCAAGTGTCTCGCTCCATTGTATTATATCTATTATAGAATATTTCATTAATAGAGTATATGAAATAAGACAAATTGGCCCTTCGAACACAATAACATAGCCCCAATCTCGTATAAATTACCCACAATCCCGAACGTGATTCGTACCATAAAATCGAGCAGAATCCTTGCTAAAAATACTCTTCTTACCTTCCGGACTACAAGATGGCTCACCAAAAAATTTCATAGTCTTTTTCAACGATTCCTCTATTGCCGTTAAATGAATCCTGAATTCAATCCGTCCATTCGTCGGTTTTGAGACTTATCTGTGGTTTTCCTGTAGCCTGCTAAGCGCGTTCATCAGTCAAATCTACGACGAAGGGAAATACTACAGCTGGTTTCAACATCGAAAACCTTTACCTTCCGAGTGAGAAAGCATACACAAGTTTTCAATACTTCAACTCATTTATAGTAGAACCAGGATGTTCATTTTTAATGGCATTACATGAGTTTGTTATCATGTTTCTCTTCTGCTGGAATACGCCGATTAGATTAATCAACAGTGTAAAATTATAAATTGAGAAAAGGCAATTCAAAAGTTTGTATAGTAATAAATCTCAATATAACGAAACCTAATAAATGATTCATCAAGACGGTGGGGACCTCATTTAATACTCGGTTTCTTATTTACATTTATTTTCATCATTAATCTGACTTTGCCAAAGTCTCATTTACGCAGCTTAATTTATAAAGTTGCGGATTTATAGGAGAAGTTCCCTAAGTTATTTTATCTTCATAGTCGCCTTATTTAGAGCTTAATAAGTTTTCTTACATATTCATTAATGATACGACGACATATATCATAACCTAAAAAGTAAATTTAATGTTTTTGTAAAGGAGTCAATAATTTTTTTTCAATAATTCTCTTCAATTTCTTATGTTAAATCGATAAATATTTTGCATGAGTATTTTAACCTAAAATCATTTCCGCATTGGCCATTTATTTAACTAAACCAAACATTAACAATATCCAAAATTAATCTCCCTACAAAAGCTGAAATCAGAAAGGTAAATTAAAAGATCGAAAATTCTGTCAATAGAACAAATTGATAATTTTCTTAAACATGCCACAGACACACATTTATTGTCATAAAAATTTATTATCATCACATAAAAATGAGTTTTTGTTGACAGAGCTTGCCGTATACAAGAATTTAGGAACAAAAAATTCACTACATTCAAGATACAAGAAAAATCCTTTATAATTGATATTCCAGATTCCGAAACTAGAACAAGACGTTCATTTCTAGTAGCATTGATATTTTAGATCACATATCAAAACTACATGAATTCACATCTTTCTGCAAAAACATTCTTTTCGTTCGTATATTACAGAAATATAAAATCGGTAGTACACCACGAAACAATTTTTAGTGCTTTTTCTCTTACACGAATTGATTGGTTCCTCTCATTCAAATAGCTTTTGGATAGTTCTCATACGATTTCTCCCATTCCTGACTCCTCAAATCGATACGGTTTATAGTATCGAATACCTTTCATACCGAAATCTAGGAATATGCACCTTCTCTATTGCACTGTAGAGTTTTGTCAGGTTGGAAATTACGTCCTGAGTGGATATATATATTTCAAAATCCAAATTGTTCATCCAAAATCCTCAAAAACTTTTGCGACATCTGTTATTAGAGATATTCTTTTCATAAATTGGGAAGAGGATCGGTAAATTAACTACTTCTGGCATATGCCAGACTCAAAAATTTTATTTATCACAATGGTGGAATGTTTAGAAATTTTTTTCTCTTATTTCATCATTATCTCATACCCTGAAGATTTTATACATTTTTGGGTTGTTATAGTACCTACTTATTACTACTACAGTAGATAAAAGAAGTTTGTGTTTGTTAATTTCGTATAAAAAAAGGGACTCAATCAATTTTGAAGATCTCTCCTTTTTGAATGTCATCTGTTATCATTTTTTTGTCTGGTGAAACTTCCTTGATGTCATCTCTTAGTTTTCGGATTTTGAAAGATTTTTTAGTATATTCCAAAAAGGTTTTGGGACGATTTTGGCTTTCTCCAAATGTAACAATTTCAATTTGTTTGTTGTATGGGCCGGTTTAAGAAATTTCTGTGAGTTGTGTATTCTTCTTTATGTAGTTCGAAATATATATAGAAATAATGGGAAAGCTGTAATATTAGAAGGAAGGAACTGCTTTCAAGGATTGGGAAATGTTCATTTCTCAATTTTCAAGGATAATAATCGAGAATAATTCAAAAAATTGTTTAAGAAATGATAAAATATAATAAAAATTATTTTTCGCGATTTGTAAGTAATAGGTGAAAGGTATATCTATATAAATGTACTTTACATATTTGTAAATGAATAATTGCAACGGCTATTGCTCGTATTGGAACCCAGCCTTGATTATTTTAATTAGTTGACGTTGTTTTAGGCTCGTTATTTGTACCTTTAAATCTAATATTCCTAAGATTTCGTTTAAATCCATTTTAAAGATTTTCTTCTTCACTAGATATATAGTGCTATAGAGCAAATGTACTGTACAAATGGCCAGCGTGAGCTCCTAAATAGAATCTCATGGATTTGTTGATATAAGAAAAATTATTAAACTTAATTGATTAATATAGTGGGACAGATAAATAGAATAAAAACCTTGTATGTATTAATATATTTCTGCTGAGAAAAGCTACAAAGTAAATAAGAGAACTATGCAAAAGGTTGTATCTAGATATTTTACTTGTAAAACCTCAACGATTAATTACTACCATAAAAAATTTTAATTAAAACATTTAGAAAAATATGACGCATATTTCTGTAAATAAAAAAGTTCACAAACATTTTGTCATTCCTATTTAACATACTTCAAATAGTCAATTCAACCTTTGACCTATGAGGTATGAGAAACGAAAGAAACAAGAATAATTAGAAATTTTTTGAGCATGACAAATCACTTTAACTTAATGGAATGCTTGCTATGTTATAATTATAAGAGGACTTGGATTATTTATTAACGCAATACGTTATTAATTTGTCATGGAAACTGAACCGAAACTTATTGAATTCCAATTCTACCAACTGATTTGTAATTAAAATTAGATACCAAAGATAAATAATTGTTCAATGTTAGAGATTGGGCGAATTTCAAGATCTTTTGGATATTACCTAGAAGCCTATTGTGTAGGATTTTTTGAAATGTTTGTTTTTGATTAATATCCACAAAAGTCTTCAGCAATTTCAATTCTCTTAGTAAGAAAAGCTAGATCTAAACAACATTAGTCAAATTTATTCATGTTGCTTCTCATTTTGTCTAAGCTGCAATAATTGCAATAATAAAACTTGGGGATGAATTTATAGAAGCAGATTCGATAAACCTATCAAAGGGTGAGTTTTGACTAGTATTTAAAACTGAAGGGACTAAACTAAAAGATATTCATGAATCATGTATGTCTGTCGAGATGCAGCAAAAAGGCTCTCTCTTTACTTTTACCAAGCTTTGGCTGTTTGTATTTCACTGTTAAATTGCTACTACTTGTTTACCACACTTCTTTCAGAATACCAAAAGAGAATAATGGCGTCCAAAAATGATATTGAAAGAGATGGAAAATTTAGGTTATCATAAATGGTGTTGATTTATATATCATTACAATCATTCTTTTATTTGGAACGAAAATAAGTGTAGTTTTATTTCAAACAATAATAACAATAATGTTTTTCATTAACTTCTGTGCATGTAGATTGACGAAAAATAAAACTTAATTAAGAAATAAAATTGTTCGATATATCGCTTCGTTTTCGAGATATCGATACATGTTGTACTGATAAAAAATGTGTAAATTATGTTATTAATTCCTTCTTGTTGGGACGACGTGCTATTAGACAATATTTTCTCGTTGTGAACTTTTTATGGCCAAAATTGTCAAAATTAAAAACAAAAAACGTATTGGCGTAAAATGTTATAAAATTTAATTTTTTTATGCGGGGCTCCATCCCCAGGGTGTTCTATAATTATCGAAAATTATATTCATCAAGTAATGATGAAAGTTGTATCCAGATGTCCATTTTGCTTCGTCAAGTTTTTTTTTCAATATATTATTGAAATATTAGGGTAAATTATGTAAAATCTAAATGAAATCCTTATTGTTTTATTATATGATTCGTTTTAGCCGATATCTATGTTAAGAAATAAACCTTGAAGAAACGAAGCGATATATCGAAAAATTCGATTTTAAATTTTCGTTTTATTTTAGCTTGATTAAACCATTCTGATTAATTATCAGATTTTGGCGCCACGGAAACCTTACTCTCCCTAATTGTAATTCTCTTCTTCAATTTCACATCGGAAAATCTAGATAAAAAAATATATTTATAAACACGCACACAGTCATTTCTTATAGTTTAATCATCACATATTCCGAAAATAGAAATTTGACCAGAAGACGAATATATGCTGCCACTGACAAACAAGTGGAACGTCCACTGATGCCAAACGTCCCGGATTTCCCGGGGCAGTTCTGATTTCCATTCGCTTGTCCCGTCTGCCGCTTTATTTGACCTTGGAGTATGGATTGTCCCGGATTTAGGAGTTGATGCTTTGCTAATCAAACAATCTTTCTTCAGAAGAGAAACAAGAGAAAGCCTAAATACAATGTCAAGAGCTTGTCAAACAAGTATGTGGTTGTCATTAGGCCCAGCCGTTGAGAATCATTTTATGCTGCTCTTGTTTTTTTCTTTCACTCTTTGGGAGATGGTAGCCCAAAACGCTTAAACTGCGCTTGGACGATTTGGACCAAGATCAACCAGAATCATTTGATCACTCGAAACAGTATATTATACCTTCATATTCTTGTTACTATTTGTACTACTGAATTTTATGCAACGTTTGAAAAAAATATTGTTACGAGAGAAGAAAATTTTTTGTTTCTCACTATAGGTTGGCCAAGAATCAAGTTGAAACAGACGTTTTTCAAAGTGCAGTTTCGTGTTTACAAGTTTTTTTATGAAATTTGCTACTAGTTTAATAAATACTTCAGCGTCTATAACCCTCTAAAGAAAGTATTTTGTCTAACCATAAAAGAGGATATCTTGTTTGGTTAAGTTAGGTATTTTAGGACTTGCCAGTACAGTGAGAATTGAGAAAAAATCTCCGTAGATCATCTATTCGATAATCTATTCTATCGTAGAACCAAATTTTTTTGAAGTTACTAAGCGTTCGACTTTGACAAATCAGGAAAAATAAGATCAGATTTTCGATAGTGCCAAAGAAGCAAATATTTCTATCAAGCGTCAATTTGAATATTGAATTGTCAATTTGATAAATCCAATGTTTCTAAAAACATATCACAAAATCTATCATACTGCAATTCTTAACTGAATGATTCCCAGAAAATGAATTTGTAAGTATTAAAAGCTGGGAATATATTAAAGTTAGTACACTTCTAATTTTGCCCCAATCCCACTATGAAAACACTTAGCAGTCTTACAAAAAAAATACTCACAAAAATTTATTATCAAGAGAATATAAAGTTATTGAATTCAAATTTTTTAAAACATTCTTTTGATCGTCTCCTTTTTGTGATCAAACGTTTTATGCATTCCTTTTTAGGAATCTATATAGGATGTTTTTATATCATTCTCATATTGATTAGTTAAGTTAATTTTCTAATATAGTTGTCATTATGAAATTAAAGCAAAAAGAAAATGATCACTCAGTGCCCAATGATTAATTTCATCTAATAAATTAAAAAAATTGCAATAAGACTTTCCTTTTTTATGTAAAATTTGATCGCCTGTTCAATTATAGGTTTATTTTACGAATTGGTAAGTTTTATTCCCGCCTTTCCACCCAATACGACCCCTAAAATCATAATGAACGATCGTTGTTGCTTGTTTTGGACACCTACTCGTTTAATCACGCCTGTATTATATCATTAATTATACGGTGGAATCGTTTTCAAACTCCCCCGATTACGCAGACATCGATAACATTCAACTCAAAACTATTGATGTTTATTTAATTTAATTTCAAATTCATGTCATATGAATAATGTGTTAAATCAAGATAGATCATAGATTACTCACTTTTGTAATTTAGATTTATTCATTATTAGTAATAATAGAGTAAAATGAAAATTGTATATTGTGCAATAAGGGTAGATATTTTTTTTCTAATATAGGATGAACTTTTATGTTAAGTGCTATCGATTGTATATTGAATCGATTTTATTATCGATAACGTTGAAGTGGATTCAACTACCGCGAACGATAAATATTGTTAAGTTCGATGGTATATTTAGATGACTATTATTTCTAGCCCATTTCTGTGGATTTGAAATTAACTACACGGTGGAAGTTGTCCTAAACTAGTAAGGAAACTACGTCTCTAGAAGCTCTATAAGTTAGTTTGTTTTCCCTTAATTGACGGAGACCATCAAAAGCTTGAAATATATCATTTTTTTTTGAGTTTCTACTTAATGTTCGTAAAACTGAGAAAAGACCCGAGTCAATGATACCCTGTTTAAATAGAACGTTATTGTAGGTAGATAATAGGCGTATTCTTATTCATTATTCATTTGTATAAGTTATATTTTACTAATGTTAAACCTCATGCCATCATCCAATAACAACCCCTTCTATTTGCAACTATTCTGACAGAAATCTTTCTAGAACTTCTATATTTTAGTTAGTTGCAGTGACCTTAGTTGTATACCATAACCCCAGATGGGTTTCAGTGTGACTTTGTATGGTAACAGCTTGCTGATAATTCTTACTTCGACCAGTACAGTTTAATGAGCTTCAGTTCCAATAGCCGTCTCTAATTTAGTATCTGTGCTCTCCAGGTTAATCGTCTCTCCAGATGATTTCCAAAATACTTGCACTTTGTTTTTGCTGCAGAAGATGCAGACTACTACAGTTGGACAAGTCTCTCTCTGTTGGGTGAAGTTAACAAAAATAGAGTAATTTCCATTCACTCAATTTCCAAAATTATTAACCACGAGTAACATAACCGTTGTTGTGTGTCAGAATATCAGTTGTATACATAAGATAAAGTATCGGACCAAGTTCACTCTTATGTGGAACTTCTGACATTACTAGATACAGAGTTGTGATATTATTTTGAATTTTAACTTGTGTCTTGCAGGTAGGATTATAGGATTCGTATATTAATTCATTTTGCCAGACCATCTTGGCTGCCCGTATGATAAAAATGCAATCGAACGATTTTTTTATCTCCAAAAGGTTTTTCACACTTTTTGGTGACTTTTATGATTGGTATGATTTTTAATACTGATAATTCCTGCAAGGTTTTGAAATTAATTAGGTCATATTTGGTAGATTTTTTGGAGTTCATCTGCTGTTTATAAATACTGAATACACTAGTTACACTACCCCTACACCTGACGCGCGTATCGATAACCAAGAAGTGGTAGTGTAAACAATATGTTCAGTATGAGTATCACTAACTGTTCCAAAAATTCCAGTTTACCGTTTTATATGAAGACTCCAGGGGATAGGGTTTGAAAACCTGTTCTGAGTATTTTGTAGTTAACTTCCTTAAGGAGTTCTATACTTTATTATTATTGAGTACGGTTCTAAGTTCTAAAGCTGCTTCTTTCAACTTCGTCTTGTCAGCAGAAGCTTGTGTTATTATCCAGATTTTCCTCAATTTCCGTTGGGCCGTAATTTTTTGTTCAATTAGCAATGGTAGTACTTGTAGTGCGGTGATTCTATGTTTAACTGGAGTTGAACCCCATGTTGCTGTTTGTATTGATTTCATAAAATGTTCTAGCGTATTATTAATGTCATCATCAATTTTTAGAAGAACTTGGAGAACCAATAAGCTAACCAAAAGAATACATTATTTGCCCAAGCTTGGAGATGTTTCTTTTTCTATTATTTGATTGCTCAATGTGATTGGAACAGGAGTATGATCAAAAAATAGTTCAGAAATAGATTGGGTATAAAAACATTATTTTTGAATACTGAGGCAGAAGTATTGTTTCTATGAGTTGTTTAATAGGTAAGGTTCACCAGTTGATACGGATCCTAGTGATCTATTTACAAACCTTTTAATAGCTGTCTTACTTTTTAGTAAATAGCTACTCATATTGTTCGCTGGCTTTTGTCAGAAGGCTTATCTCACTTTTCTGTATGTAATTTTTTGAGTGAAGCTCTAATAATCCCCGTCTACGTTCAACTATAAATGTCGATACGATAGTTTTAAATCTTAAATGAAAGAGTTATCATCAAACTTTGAATGCATTTTTTTTAAACTATGTTTTTTTAACTGGTGGCCACTGTAACTCATAAACTACTGGGTAGATTCCAATGATATGTATACCTTTTTTTAAAAACATAAAAAAATGCCTTTTATAAACAATAAACTGTTTAAATTAACTAAATTTCCTGAAGCCGTCATTTTGTTAATTTAAAAACGAAAATTTTCAATTAGACATTTGACTATCTAGTAATTAAACTGTTTGATTTTCGATGCATCGCCAAGGATTGGTGATGGTCACCGTAACGAGCTTCAGCTTCAGTGGATCAAGTCAAAGCATGATGTAATAACGCTATATTTTTACTTTTGGGTAATAAAATAATCAAGGGAGAAAGAAACAATTATTTGAAAATACCTTTTTATAATGTTTCTGAATATTCCTAACCCCTTAATGTCCCTGTAAAAATACCAAAATCTACACAATTTGATAAAGAAAGTTAAATAAAAATTTCCATAATGTAAAAACAACAAAAAAACTCCGTAACACTTATCCCTGGTACAATTCTGGGGTGTTTCATTACAGAAATCAATGTGAATGGTTATTGATCATGGTATCAAATAATATAGCTCTATCCCCTTTATTGGAGTTCCCGTTAATACCTTTAATGATAGTAATTTCCATATCATTTAATACGCAAATTTCGTCGCTGTTTCCAATACGAAAATATTCAATCGTGAAAATGTTTCGGAGGTAAAATGACGGGATGTTGAATATATGTTGTTAAATTCTGGCGTAAGATTTATGAAAGTATTGAGACACGTGAAATTAGGAGATATTAACAAATTGCAAATAGAGACTTTAGAAGAACATTCTAAAAGAAATACATATGAATTGTCGAGTAAAATATAAGACGTAAAATCACTGAAGAGTTTCCTGAAAAATTATCATGTTATATGTATGACCAGATTGTTGCTCGAAATGAATTTATGAATAACTTGACCATAATTTCAAAACGTTCTCAATCTGTATTGTTGGCAAAATTATGAATTCTTGATATGAGTAAATTGGGCTGGACTAACTTGATAAAATTTCGCTAGAGAGAGAGTTCCAAGAAGCACGTTAGGAACATTATTGATAAATAAGAAAAGTTTGAAAATGGCAACTAAATATAAATTGATCGGGACATCAAAATTATGGTGATAATTTGTGGAGCTCAATAATCGTACCCAAAATCTCTAGCACCAATTAATACAGGTAAAATAAGATTGAACCAGAAATTGAATTGGGCGCTTCTTATTTTCTAGATTCTCAGAGGTTTTTGGATACTGAATTAGCCTAGCAGCTCTTAACAAAATTACGGTCAAAATTTCGAAATTTCGGAACTTGTAACACAAAAAATTTTTGAAACGCGAATAAGTCGTAAACTATGAGAAGTTCAAAATAACTGCTCGAACAAAAAATGTAGGGTATAAAGTTTTCTACAAAAAAAGCCATTTTTTGGTTGGTGCCACTATTTCTGAGTAAATCTCCCTCAATACCGAAAGCCGGAGAATCCGGTCGAGAATTCAAGCCAATTTACATTCCAGGCACACATGGAAACTGCTTTAGCTTTTGGAAAACTACTTCGTTTTCAAAAACACTAGAATGCATCATGATTGTTAAGATCTCTATTTTCTACTCGGGTAGGCTAGCATAATTTTCGAAAATCATGCGAGATAAAGAAGTATATTGGCCCCATAAGCTTTTAAAAAACGCGACCATGAACACTATCTTCGTTCTCGGTTGTTCTTTATTTCAATATTCACAGACTTACTGGTACTCATTTTGTGCTCTACAGTTTTGGCTCCGGAACTTTTTTTCGAATTCTATGTAGTTTTCGAATTATTCGCGATTCAAAATATTTTTGAGCGTTCAAAGACATTTTGTAATGAAAATTTTGACGTTAGGAAAAAATTGAATCTTTTTTTGTATAAAATGTTGTGCTTCAAATTTTTTGTTCCGACAGTTTGTGTCGAATTCCTCAGTTCTCCAGTTATCCGCAATTCAAAATGAACCAATTTTACGGTGAAAATTTTGAGGTTAGGAAAAAGTGCTCACTTTGTGCTGTACATTGTTTGCTCTAGCACTTTTTTCGAATTCCTCATAGTTATCAAATGATCGCGTTTCAAAATGTTTTTGAGTGTATAATCCCATTTTAAATTATGAGGTTAGAAACAGATACCTAGGGTATGTTTTTGTAGAGAATTTTGTACCCTACATTTTTCGTTACGGCATTTTTTTTCGAATTCCTCATAGTTTTCGAGTTAACGCGTTTCAAATTTTTTTTGAGTTTCAAGTTCCAAAATTTTAAAAATGCACGTAATTTTCCTGAGTGTTGCTAGACTTATTCAGTATCCTTAAACCTCCTAGAATCTAGAAAATCAAAGCTGCCCAATTTAATTCAAGACTTTAGATCAAAATCGCCTAATTTGCCTGTACTAAATCCTTTTATCAACTTGTTGTTGATACACCACATATAATAAGCTCTGTTATATATTTATATTTCATTTTTAAAATAAGGGGACTTATTTATTTAAACAAAAAAATGTTTTAATTATGGTAAAGCGAAACAAAGACTGTCGATATCACCGATCAAATCATTAAGTTAATACTTAAGAAGTTTCATAATTATAAAGCCAAAATTATCCGCAAAGATTAAATGACTGTGCTTTGTCGAGTCCCTTTTTACCCTGGCGTTTTTGTCATTGTGGCATATTTAATGTATAATATGCAATTAAGAACGTCTCTCCATTGTTCTAGCAGACAAAGAGTAGAAGCAGCAATGATAAACTTAAAAGACAATGCCTTTTGTCACTACGATGTGTTAGTTGAAAATTCACCAACAGTACCGTGGGTATAAAAAATTGATGCCTTATTCATTAGTTGGATGAAATAAGTTATGTTGGACTTGTTGAGTAAGGATATATTTTCTGTAAAGTTTCAAAATGCATCAATTTACATAGGTCACTGTGCAGTAAATGGTGGGGTGGCTACCAGATCTCTCTCCTAAACATATACAAAGCAACGATACATCCCTTATTTGATAACGCTTGCATGTTATACGGTGGTTGTGCCAAACACCTCCTAAAAAATTAGATCGAATTCAATAACAGGCTATAAGGGGCTACCTAAAATCAACCCCTATCAATGTTATGTTATCTGAATGCGTGCAGGTTCCTCTGGAACCACGTCCGGGAATATTGTCAGACAAATATCCATTTCTTCATTCTTAGAATTAGAGAACTGCTTTCTGAGTTGTATCAGCAAGAAAAAGACCTTCGAATCGGTTGGATCCCAGAAAACTCTCATATGACAGAGCAGACGATTGGTAAACCTAGGAGGAACCACTGGACGTACCATTTTTTCTGTCGGACCCCATTCAGATGTGGTGCAGCCCATTAAAAGTAATATAATTGGAAAGTGACACTCAAAAGAAAAAAGATATCTAAACAATACGTTTCAACTACTGTGCTACATTGACCTTTTTGCATAAAATTAGCAAAGTGTCCTCGGATTTATGCGCCTGCGGCGAAACGCAAAACCTATCCCACATTTTCCATAACTGCTCCTCAAATAACTCTAATAGAGTTCTCTGAAGATTACGAAACGTTCAAATTTCCAAGCGGTGGAAACATAAAACTTGCAAATACTGACTTGGTCAGTATTGTCAAGAAAAATACGCCTTCCTAACTTTAACAATAAGAAGAAGATGATTAATTTTCATGTCGCCAATTTTAATTTCTATGTATTGGATTGCCAACTGCTTTTATATCTTTCCTGTTGATTTTTTTAAGACTACGCACGAGAATCTCTTCATGCCACTGTCTGTTTCTCTGCTTGCTTCATCTTACACTGTCAACTGTTCCTCTATGTTTTTGATTTGAAATTTCCTCGTTTTTATTATGATTAGAATTTCTTTTTCTCAACTGTGTTGCTTGATTTTTCTTCCCTCGAACATCCATTTCCATCTGATACATAACTTATGTATTCTAATTTTGTTTTCTGTATGTATGTATTGGTTCGTTCAAACTATTCAACCTCACTGATATTGATCACCAGGAAAAATACGTGAAAACGTTACAAGTATAGCAACCGTTGCTCGTTACATGAATGTGATTGCCAGATGAAGCATCAACTAGGAAAGTTGTCAAGACATATGTAGTGAGGAATATATTATATCACCTTATACAGCGTAGGAGGTTGACGGTAAATTTGTAATCATAAATGACATTTCTTTACAAGAGCCACAACAGATTGTCGTCCAAATTTATGGGTTAAGTTCTCTGAGAGATTTTAACACTTACTGTACAGTACCCAAGGATGGAATGCTGCCCATTAGCGTATTAGAGAAAAAAACATCCTCTCACCAGCAAGATCATCGATACTTACGAGAAGAGTTGGCTTGTTATTTCAAAAAGCCTAAATTATTGGAGAAGATGGACTCACCATTATATTCCGTGGGTAGATATCAAATTAGATTGAATGCCCTATGGAGATTTATTCATAAGATATGAATGCTTTGGGTTCAAATATGAATACCCAATCTCTAAAAGAAATAACGAATGTGTGGACCCCGTATTCTTCAAAAAACGTACTTAGGAAACTGCATTTCTAGGAACAATCACATCTGGAAATATGGTAGAAAATTACCTGGATACCAATGAGTAGGTTCGCAGCTGAGGTGCTTGAATAGGGAAGGAAAGAAAAAACACGACAAGGAGTCTCAACACCAAGTAGTGACGATACGTAAAACCATTCTTTCACTTAACCATTCTTACCTCTAGGACAAATATATAAAAAAAACACAGAACATGCTTCATAGACCTATTACTATACTATATAATGCATCGTGAGATAAGAGTGATAAACGTTTAAAATTTTTCACATTTTTTTACATTTCTAGATATCCTAGGGTAACAATGTATCTTCACCAATTAGCAACTGTTATGTTCCGAGTATTAAAAAAAATCATAAACAAGTATTGTAAATCATAACTTGAATAATCACTTGTAGTTTTTCTACTCGAAACACCAGGACCGACGTTATTGCATATGTAATAAGTTTAGAGTAGACAAACACATTCATATACAGACACACATTATCAATATATCAACTGTTAATAAATCTCTGTCCAGTAGAACAAAATGCATTAGGGAAAGTTGTTAATGTATTTAAATACTTGCATAACGTATTGCACATTTACGGCTCTGTAATTAAAATTAACTATCTCGACATGATATATATTATTTCGTCGGTTAACGTTTATGATGTATATTTTACCCCTATATTAGTTAGCGCTATCTATATTTATGACGTTTTTGTAAAGGTACAGTTTTATCGAATCCAAAATTGACTATTTATAAGAGAA
Source organism: Diorhabda carinulata (assembly GCF_026250575.1). NCBI lineage: Eukaryota > Metazoa > Arthropoda > Insecta > Coleoptera > Chrysomelidae > Diorhabda > Diorhabda carinulata. The sequence continues at coordinate 21,041,932 of NC_079472.1, forward strand.
ATTGTCTGCAGAAGGAAAAAAATCGTTGTATATTATTTTTTATCACATAATCTAATTAATTTTTATACACAATAGGATTTTTTCGAAAACTGTAATCGAATCTACCCAATCATGATGTAAATACGGTCTACCAGTACACGTATACGGTTTTTTCATGTTTCTATGATTTTTGTTTTTACTATTATTGTGATATAAACAATACATTCTCACAATCAATCTAAATTTTACATTTAACATAATCTAGTAAGTATTTTTCTGACAGATATAGACGTTTTTACACACTTTTCACACTGGTTCAAAAGACTTGGAGCGTTTGAGGCCTTGGACTGTGTCTTGATTATCGAATTTTCCAGCATTTCTTTGTTTATGTGATTATGAAGTCATTCTTCGGGACCTTCAGCAATCTTCTTAATATTTTTTTAACAGTATTTTTATGGAGTTTTCGGTGTAGATCTTTATTAAGCACATACCACGGCTTGTTGACTATATTCCTTAGTATTCAGTTTTGGACGCTGTGCAGGCAAGCATAGTTGTAAACAATAAGTTCATACTTTAGTGCTTTAGTTTTATATCCAGATGTAGTCCAAGATTTTCCTCTCATTGATTTGAATACGCCATTTATTAGTCCATTTGGTAATTGAATCTTGAAGATTCTTACAGAGCTCTCCAATTGATTCTCCAACAGCTGTGTCGTTGATCGCAAAATACTGCCTTGAGGAACTCCTGCTTTAATCAATTGGAGCTCTGAATAATCATTTTCTAGTTCAGCTCTGAATGTACGATCTCTAAGCTAGGAGTCTGATCTGAGCTGAACATAATGAGCAGGTGAATGTTAGATAATATACAAAACACAGAAAAAAATTTAATTGAGACAATTTTTCAAAAAACCACAATTAAGCCACTAATACTATGTTTCGTCCATTTTGCCCAAGTCTGTATAGTGAAAATACCAATTTTAAACATGAAAGTTACGAGATGGATCCACCAAAGCTTCTGTATTTTTTATTTCAAACAGCAATGTCTTCTTGGGTAGCTTTAGTCGTTCCCAGTCTTTTGAATGTTCTCCCCAGTCATCATGTTTCAATTTAGAAAAATTGAAAAAGTACAAAATCTTAAATCAATTACGTAAATGGCCGTGTACACTTGTTTGCAATGTCTGGTCTCATTTCATCCTAAGGCTATGCGCATACATACAACTTTCCTTCGACCAAACTATTGAGTCGAAATCAACGACAATTAAGAGTCGATGGGATATTGATCAGTCTTCATTCCCTATTAGTAACACAAAATAAGAGCTCTGGTTAGTGGTCTCCTTTATTTGGGCGATGGAAAAAGGAAAAAGAAAAAAATATTCTTTTGATCCTATTTTCAGCAACAGATTACTAAATGGGTAATTCCACACATTACATGGTAACCTTGAGGATTGCCCCAAAAAACTTTTCATCTTTTACAGAGTGAGTGAAAGAACTTTCAATGAAATCATTTCGCCAATTAGTCCGTCCATCTAATTAACGACTGAATATTTCTACAATGACTTGAGATAGGGCGGTCAACATCATCTAGGAAGACAAGTCTCGCCATTTCGAAAGCATCCGAATAACTTTAGGTTCATTAAGAAACGTTAAAACACAACTGATCTGAATCGAGCATCAACTAGTTTATGATTTTTTGTCCAACAACTCTCATGTTGGTTGTATGCGCATTTCCATTTGATTCTATAGACTTTCGACAATAATCTAAATTAGTTTTTAACAAGGTTGGGTCCAGGCTCCACGAAGGGGCAATTTGATTGTTATGAGGGGCTCGACAGGGGAATTTGGTTGACGAAATCAAACTATAAACTGAATATTTAGCGTTGTCAAGTGAACTTTACTATGGCAGACGACAGACATTTTAAAATTTAGCTAAAGAACGCAATATCTAACAACAATCGAGAGTGAAGCATTTATGAATTATATAGCCGATATCTTTGAAAAATAGTTTCATTGGCTCTAAAGGTATGTTACCGTTTTACTTATTATTATCTGAATATTCTATCGGCTGATTTGAAATAAAAGTTTCATGATTTGAAACAATTTAATTTCCCAAAAAAGATCATACAGACAATGTTAGGCAATTTATCTGATATATCAGATAGGCAGATCTCACAGAATTGCAAAATTATGAGTCACTTAAAACTACACATTATTATAAAAGGAGTACAGCAATACAGAGGAAATTGTTGCTACTGTTTCCATCTTCATATTTAGATTAATGTGGATTTAGTACTGTGAATGATTCACTTGTAGAAAAAAGAAATCGGCTGGATATAACATAATATGGAGACCGAAGCTAACCAAATTGGAACCTAATATAAATCTCTGTGCAGCTAGCATTGAGCGCAACGATCTCGTAAAATTGAAATACAATAATATAGAAACATTTTTCATCAAATTGTTTGAAATTCAAAATTCAGTTATTCAATACGTTTCGAAATTTACTGTATTTCGTTCACAATTTACAATACAATATCATTCAAGTTTCTTTAATGGATAATTCAATTTCATAGTATTAATTACTTAATATATTATGTATATGATATAGAGGATTATAAAAATTTTAGAGAATCTATTGTAGGGTATGGCACAAAAAAGTTTGAGAAAAAGTCATTTAAACAGTGGTGCAATTGAAAGTTGTATGTATGCGCCCAACCTGAAACAATCTGCCAATGAAAGTATCACTTTTCGTTCCAAGAAAGGTAACTGTATTTGAGAAAAATCAGCAAAAATTTTTCAGAAACTGTATATATTTTTTAGATCTGTCGCGCAAGTTTATTTGATGTTGTAATTTTGGTATATTTTGTGTCTACTTCCGCTCTTTTGTTGTTTAATGTTATGGTGTCTGTTTTCTTAGGTCGTTAAATCTATTCATTCATAAAATTTTAATATGACTGTACCGATCGGTAACGTTTTATTGGAGTTTGTCCATTTTGTATTGTCGATTTATTATCTTTTACTGTTATCATTGTAAAATTTGAAGGGCAATCGGATACAAATTTCGGAACATCTGTATTTTATCATTTTATTACTTTGTTTTTACCGCATACCAAATGTTGCATCTAACCTCCAGCCCCTTGTCAATTCTTATTCTTTTTTTCTCTCAAGTCGACTCTTTCGATTAGGTACTAGTTACCAAAGTAGTTACGTAAATATTCTACTCGTCGGGACAAGATAACCCAAAGTTTGGGCAGTAGAGCTCCAACGTTCATCCATAAGTATTAATTTTACATTATCCAATTTTTCCTATTATAACTAAAACTGTAAATAAAATTAATTGATCACTGTATATTCGTTAAGTGAGTTATTTTCAGTAATAATAACCCAAGGACATTGATAATTGTTCAAAGAAATTTAGAAAGCTTATTGCTTAGAAACCACAAGCTTGAGAAAGTTTTCATAAAATTTTTGAGCATTTATTGACGAATTAAATTACATTCGTTTGGAACAGCGTCACATCTATCGATCTTCCCTGACCAGTTTCGAAGTTATTGAATCTTATAAGACCTTTGTAACATCCACTAATTCGTTTTCTTCCAGATCTTTTAGAAATATTTAAATGAAATTTTTTTTAAGCGTTTCTAGTTTATTAGATACAAACTGATGAAAAATACAGAAGAAACATTCAAAGCACACCACTTCCAATTTTTTATAGTTGCCTCCAAACATCTCATTATTTTTGACAAAAGTCATCATTTATTTGGCTCTTGCTTATTTGATAAACAATAGTTGAACATCATGTTATGAACGGTCCTTAGGCCACTCCTGCCCAGCTAAAATGGAATTTTAAAATTCGCCGAATTCACTCGTCGCCTTTGATTTGTTTTTATAAATGACGGACGAGCATTTGATGAATTTTTATTGTGGGAGACAGTTTATTCTACTATTTTTTTTAAAAAATAATTTTTTAGAAAGTCTGATTATTCTTGTGTTTCTTTTTGTTCTAGAACTCTGTAGGATTCTATTTGTGGTATATAAATAACTTTATGTAGCGCAGTTAGTCAATTTTAAATAAATAGTCGTAGTGAAAATAACGAATTAGTAAAAGTAATCGAAGAAATTGTTTAAGTGATAAAAGTAAATTATTATAAGTTAAGTGTATTATATAGTGAGTAAATAAATTAAAAACATAAGAGACCGTATTTATTATTTCACCCAAGAATAGAAAAAGTGTAAATAAATACGAAAAACTTCACAATAAGATTCATTTCAAATACGAGTAGTATAGATTTCCACAAACCTCGTTGAAGTTATGAATAATATCGAGTTAAGTATGGCTTAAATGCGACCTAAAAAATATATAAGGCAGCCAACTTTTTTTTTATTTCTTCAAATATTTTGAAACAAGTTATAAGTAAACTTATTAAACTGGAGCTTGTTTTTTTATTCCATTTTGAGCTGTATTTTCATTTTAAAAGCATTTCTCATGAATAAGCAAAACCACCATTTATATCCCCTCTCCACCCACATTTCATCTCCCCTTATGCAAACTTTGTTGTCTCGAAATTACACTTTCTAAAGGGTGGGTAAAATGCAAGGGTACAGTCCAAAAACAACATGAAACTAGGAAGAGGAACAAGGAAAAGAAATGATAGAAGGTAGTCTTTATAACAAAAGTTTTTTTGTAGTTTGAAAAGAAACTAGGTGAGATAGAAATAAAACATAACAATTGTTTTTGTATTTTTTTTAATGAATGAATAATATAGAAAACAAATTTAACACCTATTTGAATGCTGCAAACGAGATGCAATAGCATGCGAGTTATATACGGTACTTTTTCTATGAACACTGATGAATTGAATTTATATTTCTTGAATATTACTATCTGAATTGACACAAAATGAATTGAAACTAATTTTTTTCACATGTATGCAAAAATTGTATGCTAGATATTTGAGGAAATAAATAGTGATAATAAGTATCATTTCTATATATCAAAATTAATAAGATTTCATTTTTTAATTAAAAGCGATTCTCACGTATTCCATCTGAATACTATTTGCTTCATATATTTTATAATTATTTATTTATTTGTATTTGATTATTAAAATATCTTCATGTTTTTGAGCTAACACCCATTGTTCTTCTGGCCACTATTAATTTAGATGCGAAATATTATTGAGTATAACTTGAATTAAGTGGGGACAAGGAGCTTATTTCTCACAACCCACTCTACAATTTTGTTAAGGAATGAATATATTTCCTGACGAAAAGGTTTTTCTGCTCAAATTATTTTTTGCAGGATGAGGCTCAATGGTGGGAAAATTTGGTATAAAATAGGTAGGTTAAGTCTGAAGACGATAAATTGAGTATCGAAACTTACGTCACACAGTGTAATTGGGAGTTTTAGTGTGGTGGTAGTGTAAACAGTTTATTCAGCACGAATAAAGTGATGAGTTAACATTTTTCTTTCCAGGCTAATTGATTATTGTGAAAACTATTTAAAGTAAGGTTATGATAAATGTTTTTCGAAAATTTTGTTTCTCTTTATTTCACACATATGCGGAAAAGTATTTATGTGGCCGAATTTTTGTGTTATCTAAAGATTCGAATGCAAATTTCCATCTGTAGGCGTGGGAAAACAATGTTACATTCAATTTTTGATGGATAGCGTATTTCATGATATCAAAAGTATAATAATCAGTTATCATATTTTAAAGTTAATTAGTCGTTACCTTGACTAAATCACCAACCATAAAATAACAAAAAGACAGTGGATTTTTTCCTTTTTTATATGTCAATTAATATAAAAAATGGATCAATACAATTTATAACCATAAAACTTAATTAATTGAGGAAATCTGTCTCGTATATTTATTACCACTTATTAGTAACAGCAAATTTATTGTTGGTAGATATAATTGGTCAGGTATCAGTTTGTCTAATCATACTCAATTATGTATTTATTCAAATTTTGTAATTCCCGCAAATAACTTTTCAACTTTCATATCTAGTATTAATATAATATATAACAGATCTATACTTTTATCATTTTAATTATAATTATGTCACTTAGTGTCAAATTATTCAACTCGAAACATATTCCATATGAAATAATGAGACGATTTTTTGTTTTCCAAACATAAAATTCTCATAAAATTTTATCTCAATAAGATAACAGGTGACAACTTTTTTTTATGTCGTATAATTATCAATCCTTTTATATTTCTTGCCAACTTAAATACGTTCCAACATAAGGAGCTGCTATTTTCAGAAACAATTTTACTATTTCATTTTAGAATACTATATGTATGACGATAGTAACTAAGTGAAAAGAAGTTTAGCTTCTCTACCTGCAATTTGGTAGTCCTGTGGTTATTGATTTTTAACATTTTGTTGTTTTACATTATTATCAGTCATCTGGCAACTGCCTTGTTTCAGACCATAGTAGTAAGTCTTGTATCTCACAGATCTCTCCCTAAAGAACAGATTATATTATTCTAGTTCAACATTCCATGCCCGCACTAGAATGATACGAACCTACCCGTGCCATTCTGGTAATCAATTCAGTCTAGTTGACTGAACGGTTTATTTTTCTTTCCAGCTCCCTTAATCAAGTGCTATTGAAATGATTTGAACAACCAATTCAGTGCTTGATTATACTTTAAAGAGTGATCACGAATTTTGTTTATGGAATATAGGTAATTTCTAGCAATGAATTGAAAACAAAGCTCCTCAATTTGTTCCTTGGTGCAGAGAACTTGTGGGTTAGTGTGATATTACAATATTATTCAGCACCCGATTGGATCAACTCGATGGATTACTGGACTGTCTTCATTACAGTCGTGCTGGGTGTAGTCTATTATTAACCTTACTATTCATGTTTCTGTTGTTATTAGTCATCTTTTGCTTTGAGTAGGTATATCAGTATAAACTTTTTGTTGTTTCGTTATCCTCTCTTAAGATTCCTATTACTTGTTATTTTATTACCACAGTCTGTTATAGTCATATAAGTTCTACAGTTTTAAATATTTTTTGGATATAAATTACTATTATGCTTTTTGTTTGGTGATAATCAGGTTTCTGTTTAAAAAGAAAGAGAATGCGTAAAAGGTAATTCTCATAAGATTTTTCTGTTCACGAGTTTTAAATTTTTCATTATTTTGTCTCCTATTTCGGGATTAAATAGTCCAAGGCTATTCTCCTTATCTCATTACTGTCGCAATTGGAAAACAATATATTATTCACTAAGTAATAGCCATTGCTCACGAAGGGAATATCTACAAGCTAGAGCTATTCAAAGTTATCGAAAGATTTTCGTTACTCATCATTGTATAAGTAATACTTTCTGTAATAGTTTCAGTATCATCGATATTTTGTATAGTTATTCTTGTTAATTATTTCCACAGCTTCGTTCTAGCTTGTTATTAACAACGGCGATAACGGCTTACAGAAATTGTTGCCGATGTTTGATGAAATGATAAACTTATATTATTTACAGTTATATTGACTATAAGCACTCCGATTTGATCTTCTATATTTTACTATCTATCTTTTGATGACTCAATTTTGTCATTAAAAATCAAAAATCTGGTGCTTCTTTAAGAAACTCATTCAGTTACTATTTGGCTTTTCGGTAGATCGTCGAAATGACATTTCACACAGTTTCATATGCATATTATAGTGATTATGTTAGGTACTTTTATTAAATTGAAGGCACATTTTTCTTGTATATAGTTTTATCCTTTTCCTTTGATTATGTATATAGCAGATTAGTTGTTCTGCTAGTAACTAACTCCAATATATTAGAAGGAATATCGTAGTATTCTTGTCCACGAAACATACACTCAAAACTCGTAATAGAATTTAAGAAAATGCACAAAATGGCACGGTTATGTTATTAAAAACAAATGTCATCACTATAGCAACCTTGTAGCACCAAATTGCGCCAATATAATTAATTATAATTCAATTCTGACGTGACTTGACGTGACGTTTATTAATATGAGGTAGCCCTTTTAATTGTCTATAACATTCAATTCACTGAAATATCACTTGTCAATAATCTCATAGTTATCCATAGATTATTAGACAATTGTAGATTGAAGTACATTGTTAACAATTATTGTAATCTTGAATATTATCAACACATACATTCTTCTATTAATAACATCGTCGTTACCGTCGAGTAAACATAAACCCTTCAAGAATTGTTCTCCTACAACCGCCATGATGTTATCTTTATTATACTATTTGAAAATCTCGACAATGTGGATTTACCAAATTAGCTTTCATAAAAATTATCATACCGTTAAATATTTTAATTCAAAACATAATTCTTCACCCCTTTACCTAAATTAATTTTGCGGATTCAATTAAAAGTTGGGTATTTCGGGTCTTTCGGGAGAGTTGAAAATAACTAGAGTACGAAAAAATAAGTGTATAAATATTGTCTTTTAAATGAAATTTTGAGTCGTTTAAATACAAAGCTTGATGCGGACCAAGAATTTGAGGATGTATAACCCAAGTTTAATTATTCATATAAAAATATCTGCTAAAGAATGATAAATTTCCACCACAAGATAAAAGTAACACTTAACCATAGGTTTAAAAGAAATATATAGTAATAATTTTTTTTTATTTAATAATTCGAATTGACCACGTGGGTCATTAGCGTCATTAAGATCATTCATAGTTTCTTCGCTTGAAATATTCTTACTCCCAATAAGTTTAATTTTATTGTTTGTTGTATTACGTTCTTACCGACAGCTAGTTTACATCTAATCGGATTGAATCTTTTTTGTTGGAATGTTCATATTCTTTATCTGCTGTTTCTGTATATTAAGCGAAATGGGATATCTTTATTGCCTTTCAATTGTATTCCGCCATAACACTTTGAGAATCTTACAGCAATCCTGTAATCTACGGCGAATTTGTTACTATGATATAAGTTAGAATTTCTGGCATCGTTGGTGAAATTCACAGTGAACACACTGTCTACACTACTACTACTTGGTTGTCGTTGTAGTGGCAGTGTAAATAGTGTGTTCAGTACTTATAACCTAAAGCTACCGGAAGTCAAAATATCAATAAAGCAGTTGAACTCCAAAAAATGTCCCAGATATGACCTAATTAGTTTCAAAAGCTTGAAGAAACTATCAGTATTAAAAATCATACCAAGTCAACCAAAAGTGTACAAATCTTCTGCAGATGAAAAAATCGTAAGCACACTGTTTACACTTCCACTAAACCAACATTCACAATTACACCGTCTGAAGCGCTTTTCGATAACCAAGTTATCGTCTTCAGAGACTGGAAGTAATTAACTTAGTTTTCGAAGCGCGTGTCAGACAGTGTGAATGTTAGTGTAGTGTTAGTGAAACAGTGTGAGTATTTCTAAGATTCTACATCTTATAAGAATGAATAGTGTATTATTCTGGTTTCTGGTTTCAATCCTTGTTATATTTCCGGTGTTCAGTTTTTCGATAGGAGTTTAATATTTATGATCTACAACGATATTCTCTAGAATCTCTGATAGGTCTCTCAATCATACTCTATCAAAGGCTTTAGTGAGATCAGCAGAACATAAAAACATAGGCTTGTTGAAGTCCGTTGATTCTTCCATAGATTGATGTATTACGAATATAGCATCGACCTTGGATCTGTGCTGTCTGAATTCATGTTGTTCTTCTGACGTTCGAAACTTATCTTCATGTCTAATCGCCATTATTTTAGTGAATATCTAGGCTCGATTAAGTTATGTACACACTGTTTTTTAGCGCTAACGTTTTGTTTGTTCGTCCGTCTCTCTGTAGCAGAGATATCTCCTCACAAAAAGCATGTAGCGGGCTCTTTCTTACTTGTTTGTGTATAGGTACGGATATACTTCTTAGTTTCAATTTCTTCATTATAACACGGTATTTCCTTGGATGAGATTCCTTGTATAGTTGATCTTCTTCATACTTGATTAAGTCATTATTTATATTATCCAGATCTTGTGCTTTTCGATTTTTCAATTCTGTTATTATTGCTTCAACTTCCTGTAATGTTATTTCCGATTTCCGTTATTATTGTCATTTATTGAGATCTGTATCGGTGTCACAATAAAATCATAGCTGTACAAATACCAGAGGGTAGTTAAAAATAAGCAACGAGGAAAGTTGACTTAATTTATTCAATTTGAAGGTTTAGCCTTATTCGCACGATAGACCGATTCAGGCATGTGATTTTCATTTGTTTCTAAAAATGGGGAACTTGTTAGTAAAAGCGTTTTACCGATGACTGGTAATTGTGGGTATATATTACCCACAGACGGAGGAATTTCCAGTTTCTTCATTGCTATAATAAATACCTCAATTTATTTGGGGACCACAGGAATATCTTTTGTACGTCTTGTTTCGAAACTTGCTGAATAACTCTCGTATTTAAAAATTTGAAATAAATCGCTTTCGTTTGATATTAGTTAGTTACCTGCAAATGTCGTTTAAACATTCTATCTAGGCATATTGTTAATAGATTCTTTGTTGCACTTGGATAAAAATTCCTCATTCACTGATTCATATTTCTATTACTTTCAATAATAAATGGCAAATTCAATTAAAATTGTTAGTAATTATCTAGATTAGGTTACACCCCTCCGATTTCGTTAAAATTTTAGTTTGTTATAGAGAAAATTATGTTGGAAAATTTGATATATATATATATATATATATATATATATATATATATATATGTGTGTGTGTGTGTGTGTGTGTGTGTGTGTGTGTGTGTCTGTGTGTGACGCGGAAATCATCCCTTCACATAGTTTTTCAACTCTAAAATTCAAGAAAAAGAAAAATAATTTATACATCATAGTTTAGCTTCGCATGTCTAACCTAACCTAACCACTAATTTTTATATTGATAGAATATCAATCAATAAACAGCAATACACAAAAATTCATAGAATTTCATGTTCTAGACTAAATTCTCTGCAAATTTTATGATACATGATGTCATGATTAGGTTTGTATAAATTATTTCTGGAACTTCAAAGTTGAAAAACTATGTGAAGGAATGATTTCCGCGCCCTACATATATATACTATATAATATTATATAATTACCAAACTATTTAACATAGGCCCAATTTTCCAAAAAATAATCCGCTTGCTAGTAAATCTTAAGTGCATTCAAATTACGCATATTTCCACTGTCATGATTTACCTCTTTCTTCAACGTTGTTGACATCGTTTCGCGCACAAAGAGGACAAACAAAATTTAAATCTTAATAAATATTTTTCCTGACACGCACGCAAATTGGCTTGTCTCTAGAGAAATTTACTTATTTTTATTTCCGTTTTCGACCTTTATTTTCGACCAGAATTAACGAGTCTTTTGGGTGCATAATCTATTGATTTATGTTGAAGTTTGAGATGGGGAAAACTCGCTATAACAAATGAAATTTATTTGTTTGCCGTTTGCGATGATTTTATTTGAAAATATGCGAAGTCCCGTCGAAACAAATCTTATAATTTTTGATTAATCGATTACCAGATAACGGGTCCGGCAAACTAAAGGTTTTATTTACTAAAAAAGGAATATTTCAAATTCGTAGAATTTATCTGTATTTTTTACAGGTTGATGCTGCAGAGAGGATACTTTTAAAAAACTAATCACTCCAAGTACATTTTATTCGCTATTTGGTTTAGAATATGAATTATTCAAACATCATAATGAAAATATAAAATATTATTGTATAGAATAACATAAATACATATAATTGAAAAAGTATCAATGAGTTCCGACCGGAAAACTAATATGGAAGTATATCAAATCATGGATTATTGTCTGCAAAACCATTGAAGGAGGCTTCCATATCCGCCAAGATTATGTACTTCCGAAATCACGTTTACACACTATGAAGAGTTATTGGAATTGAAGCCAACAAACAAGGAAAATTCTTTCAATGCTTCCTTTTGGCCGATCTATAATGCTTCACGTGGGCTAGGTGGATACTGAGTTTGGATTTCTTAGAAACGGGTCTAAAAGGCCAGTAAAGTCACCATCTTGATCATGCACTCTGGTTGGGTCGTTGATAACAATATCTGCGTTTGTATGGTTTTATTGCAGCTAATCGATATAATCACCAATGCTTGAGAAACACTCCCTGTAGCCCTTATCGCTAGGAGGTTTGTATAAGAAACAAAAGAATCAAGATTCTCTTTCCGCTGGTAAGATATATAAGGTAAACCTTGGATGTTATCGAGTTTACCTTTGTTTCTTCTAGAACCAGAATATGAGGTTTCTTCGACTCAATATATTTATGTACAGATTTTATATCCTTGTTAAGACATCGTATATCCTCCAGACAAGCTTACATCGGTAGATTTGAACTGGAGGCTATATCAACTTCGGAATATTTTGGTCTATAAAGTGCCCTCATACTATTTCCCCTCTTTACCTTCTCTGGACGTCGGACGAATTGGCACAGCGACGAAACCCTCAGGGCCAATTTACGCCGTTTAGATCCGATTCGGTGATATCTCACATGACGATACGAGTGGCCCACATCTATCACTTGTGTTCTGTTTTTATTATTATGAATTATTCAAATTCATTGATTCATTGACTGTTTATACTAACATTACACCAAAACTCACAATTACACTGTCTGATAAAATTTCATTATCTTCAGGCTCTGAAGACGGTAACTTGGTTATTGAAACCCGCGTTAGATAGTGTAATTTTGAATGTTACTGAAGTGGTAGTGAAAACACTGTGTTTAGTATGAACTCATTCATGTTAGTATAATTTGGTATAATTTATGACAAATCAAATTATTTTGAGATAATGTAAAAATTGCAGATGTAGTTTGGGTGCGAGTTTTACGATCGATATTCACCAAGGGGTAACACGATAATTAAAGTTCGATTAAATATTCAAATCTCATATATTAAACAATTAGAATAAAGTAATTATGGGGGCAAAAGCCGCTGTAAAACTTGAGCCTATACTCGGATCGAAGCCGTCCCTCCTTGGGTCTTGTGAAGAAGTAGATAGGACGGGGTATCCTGAAACTGTACAGAAGGTTGAGAGACGTAGGTATGCCGATTGTCCGGATTGATTGATCAGGCGTCGGTCAGTCTGGTGGTGAAAGGATATTGTTTCATTGAGGTAGTTATTTTTACTACGTGTGTATTTCTACAAATATCATACACAGGTTAAACTTTGCAATGTTTTATACACAGTTGCTCTTATTAAAAAGCTTTAAGCGACAGCCGACTATTGTTAGACAGTTAGAATGATGAGCTAGTTCTAAATAAAATAATGTTATTTATAATTTTTTATTTCTGTTCAATATGCCCCGAAAGCTGTGGTTATTAGTTCAGGAACGAACGAGCAAATTGCATAATACATACTCAGAACTATCACAAAATGGTTACAAAACTTGAATTAGAGCTTGATCTCAATTGAGCATTTGATGGTTTCCTTAATATTAGGTTTCAAATTAAATTGCCGGTATATAGTAGACTCTGTAAAGAAATAGAAAAAGTAAATTTGTGTAGTAACGGAGGGTTTTATCCTCTACCACATAAAAAACTCAGGGGGTAAGAAGTAGACGGATGAGTGCTCCATGAATCCATGGTCTTTGAAGTTAAGTTGAGAGCATTCTAAAGCTAGACTTGGATTTTTGAAAGTTTTTGGAGGCTTCTTCAGCGTTGCGATCCGCTAGTTCGTTTTAGGTGATTCCAGTGTGTGGCAAAAAAATAAATGGGCGAATCAAGATACGATAAGATAGGAGGTATAGAATGACTTCCCTTTTAACTTTTCCCAATTTCAAGGAATAGAGATAATAAATCTAATTTGTTTCTAAATTATTTCATTTAATTAAATATATACAGTGTGCACCATAAATATTTCCAGACATTCTTATATTTGATTTTTGATCCTAGGTTTCATTAAAAAATTATCGTAATTCCCCTAAAATTACAAACAGAAAAGTGGATTGCTTCAACCTAGAGGATCCATATTGTATAACACGTTCAGAAGAAAGAAAGTAACTAAGAAATCAAATAATTCAGTTATTATAGAAATATCTGGCACATATTATTTTTGAGTATGTAGATATGTTTTACAATATACGATGTTGATAAAAGTTGTTAAAACTTCTTCAATGGATATAACTCACAGATTATAATCTTTGTGGAAACTTTAAAATAAATGAAATGTCAAACTTTCCATGAAGGCTTGGCAGAGAATCAAAGAAACTCTAGAGGAATAAAATAGTTTGGTAGCTTACCCTAGAATATTATCTAAGAATATTAAGACGACATTAATGTAATACTTAGATACTGTGAATGATAATAATGTTAATAATAACTATTTGTTGAAATTATCAAGTGAAAATGAATTTTTCCTAGTATAACAGCGCAAATTAAACGAAATTTCTGCCCAAAAATTTAAAGAATAGATTAATATTTTTCATAGCGAAAATGAGATCGTTTACTACAACTCCATTCAGCTGTGTAGTTGTTACAACCCCTTAATTTTTTTTAATTATATGGGAAATATATACTGTCATATAGTTTGAAAGTCTATATTCTATATTCAATTATTCCAACAACATATTACTGAAATCAACACAAAAAATGAATCCGTTGATTATCGCACTTGAAAATAATATAGGACTTTTCGGAAACTATAATCGGCTTAACCCAATCATGATTTGAATGTTCGGAAACTAACCCGGATCACGTTCACCGTTGTTCGGATCTGATCGAGTTAATCGGATCGTAGATGGTAGACTAAATTTGACCAGCTGACGAATCGTTTTATATGTCTGTGGTTGATTGAATTTCAAAAATTATTTATTCCCTCAAGTAGCTGTTAAATATTAATTGTCATGAACAGTGTCAGCAGCTTATTGATATTAAACTTTAGGGCAAAATTCTAGTACTAAATCGTTCATAACTGAATCAACGCACAAAAAAACGGAAAAAAAATGTTCTTGTAGATCAATAGAAATTTCCAGCTATAACTCAACGTGACGTTCGGGAACTATGATGAGCCTATGAGACTATCTCGTTCTGGGTTAGGATTCTCAATCAACTGATAGGTGATCTACCTAAACCCAGGCTGTAATTTCCGGAAAGTTGTTTACTTTAACGCGAATGTTAACGCCAAGTAGTTTCTCAACAAAGGAGTTAGTTTTCAAACGAAGATAATAATCTAGCAAATTTGGTTTTATGGTTTCTTCTTCGCGGTAGTAAGCTAGCGATTTAAATAAAGTTAGTTTGATAGTATGACATTTTATTTTTTGTGTAAGTATCGTTCCTGATAGGTTACTGAACATTCGCCAAAGATTTTGGTTTTTGGGCGCAACTGCGTATTATGAAAACGATGGAACGGTACTGGTTTGCTATCTCAGCCTAAAAAACTAGTATCGTAAATCTCGAGTATAAAGGACATCCGAATCTTAAAAGTATTTCAATCTTTGATCTGACATTTTCTTCATTATTTCCTTAAGGTTAACGTTTAAGCCCTAAAATTGATATAAAGATCAATCAAAACTGGAGTCGAATTGAGATAATTCGGAATTTCGTTGCTAGTTAATACTTAGAATAACTTTTTTGGAAATATAACAAGGGACTGTACTATGAGAAAGAGCTAAAAAATCTATTAATTATGAAATTTATATCCAAGTAAATTTCAAACATACCAAGTTAATAGGTTTTGCTAATCAAATTACTTAGCCCTAATGAAATCCATTGAAGTGATGCGACGTTAATTATAAATAAACAAAACAGAGCTAACTTAAATTAATTATTGAATAGACAGAGATATACGAAGCAAGATAATGATTGAGATTCTCACACTTTGATGAACAGCAAGCGCCCAGATTAGATATTAAAGACGTATCAGTTTGACAAACTCAAACACTGTAATATTCAAAGAAAATACGGGTTTTCCATATATTGCATCATTATGAATATTGAATTGTATCACTTTCTTTTCATACACACAAAAGTAATGGATTAATTACCATATAAAAAAATAAGTGTAACCACCCGATATAAGTAAAAAATTGATGATCGTTTCAAAAATTTCACGATTATTTTGACATTCCAAATTAGTATTTAGAAATTTCTTTGTATTATTTTAGGGCTCTGCATTTTGAGACTCAGCAATAGTAATTCCAGGACCAGCAATATCATTTGGAATAGCTTTATTATCGTTTGAAGACGGTTGATCGTAGTAAGTACCATGTCACATCTCATTAGTACGCTTAGATCATGATTGTTTGTATTGAAACTTCAATTTTTGTGAATCTATTGGATCATTTAAATCTAGATCACATTCTTCAGTGAAATGCTTTGAAGGTGGGTACTTTAGGAGATAGCTGCATATCTATAATAATGAAAAAACTATTACCTGCAGCATTTATTTCCTACCGTTCAAGTTTCAGCACCCCATGTCCATCCAGCATCATAGGTAGTAGTACAAGCATCACTTTTTATATTTCCAAATATCAAATTGAACTTTCTTGAAATAGTTTTAGAATACGTACAATACATTTCTCAATTTCAAATTTCTGAATGATGTTTTTAGAACAGTGAACCTGTATAGGTATAAAGTGAACTTGTGAATTTTGTGTGGTCTGTTCAAATAATTCCACTCGAGTAAAAATTTGATCTAACCTATCTGACGTATAGCCAGTAACTTCCAGTTTTAGTGACGCTGTTAAATAATATGCTGTTTTGGGTTTTATATATATTTCAAGACCTTTAAGACCCATCACTAGTATTTTATAGTTTATGATAATCCTGTTCTGGCTTGGAGAAGCAGAAAATACGGTCAAAGTAAAAAATAACAAACGATTATAACGTCTTCAGTGTTCTCCTCAAACAGACTTAATTTTTGATTATAATAGAAAACAGAAACACTAAAGCAAAATACAAAACTCGCTAAGTAAACTAAAATTCCAAAAATCAAATGAAAATAATTTTAACAGACATTTAATGCAACAGTGAGTGTCTCCACTGTCAGCAGTCGAAATGATATGAATAATTTGATGCAAATAAGGATGCGGTTCTTGGAAATAGTCAGTCGGTTATTTAGCGATATCTGTCAAATTCACTATTTTTGTCATGGAAATTTGATAATAAACTCTACTTCAAATGTCGCCCCGGTATATCAGTTTTGGGGCTCTTTCTCGGGTAGTGGTACGTCGTAACAATTATCTACACTTAATACTACCTTATTTCACACACCACGTATTTTCAATATCCAACTCCTCTAGCCCAGCATTATATCTACTTTTGCAATGCTCTAGAAAATAGTAAAAGGGCCTTTCAAATTATCTCACTGTATAGTTTCTACTATATTTAGTTATGACCGGTGCCGTCAGATGGTGTGCGGCTGTGTACCAGGTATAATACCGTTTATAGTCTTTCAAATAATGTTTGTTAATATCCATTTGAGTTCCTAGTAACTAGAGACTTCCTTATCAGGCAATTTGTTGTTTAAAAATTTCTATCTTTCAATATTTTTAGGTATAATATGGTGAATGTTCAGTTCAGCAATCGGTAAAATGAATAATAGTTATCAAAATTTTGTTTTTTGACCTCAACTGCGTATTATGAAAGGAATCGTATCGTGTATATCTAGCATAAAGGAAATCCATATCTTCAAGGTATTCCAGAAGATTTCGTTACATTTTGATATAAATATATCGGTCTCGTGGATAAGAATACTCACTTTCAAAAGTTAACACGACATTATTTTCAATTAGGGCAAAATAAGCTTCATTTTCTAAGCCAAAAATTTGTATTCTGATTTTTAATACTTTAATACTACATTCATCTATATAAAAAACAAATTGTTTTTTTATATACACATTTAATCCTTTCTAATTTTATTTGCTAGCCACATCTTTAAAGGAGAAAAACGAATTTCTGTATGTATATTTAAACAATTTCACACTATGGATACGAAATTAAAACAAAATGGAAAACAAATTCAGCAGGGAACAAGTGCCGCAATAATTCCATTGAAGTTTAGTCGAAGTAGTAACTTTAAATTGAGCGTCCAGCTGAAGCTGAAATAATTTCATTACACAATATCACTAAAAGTCGTTTATTCAACGAAATTACAAACCAAGTCTAATATAAACTTTGATATTAGGTTGGTCACATTTGTTACATTAATTTCATGGAACAGTTTTGATTAATAAACAACTTTATTGTATTATAACTGTATATATTATATACCATGTAATCAAATTTGATCTTTACTGACAATAAACCACATATTCACGTATTTTGATTAAAATATCTATTATGGTCTTCAAAATAGGTTTCCATCGAATCAATACAAGCATACTAACGCTATATTTAATATTACAAACACTTGTAAGCCTCGGCAGGAATGGCCTTCAGTAACTTAGCCGAATAATTTCTCATACCTCCAATAGCATCTTCCCTGAAGTGGATTTGTTTCGAAAAGAGGAAAAAGTTAAGAATTACTCCTTGTTGATCCTCTGGAACGAATTTATGGTACTCATTTTTTTGGGCCTCTGCTGTATCGACACGACGATTTTCGATGATCATCTTCTGCATTTCTTTGATTTTATCGTTAGTTATTCTCCTTAAATAATTAAGATCCTACTAATTTGCTATTACTAATATTTCCAGTACACACATTTACTTTCTGAAGGGCTGATCAGAATCCAAAGTGAATTCTGATCAGCCAGGTAACGACAAATAAATAGATTGAGAGTTCTTATTCAACGTGAGTGTCTTGAAAAACTATGTAATCAAAAAATTGTCATTTTTTTCTTGTTTTGGCATAATTACTTCGCATAAATCCAATCTATAATTGAGATCGACGTTTCCGGGCAATATTTACTTTGTAAGTATGAAAACTGTTAGTTTCTGATATATTCTGAATTGGTGTAAAACAAACAAACATCAATTTTTTTTAGTGATGAATGTAGAAAATATCCCTGATTTTTCCACCAATAGTTGCCTACTTTGTTATTACTGGTATCTTCGATTTTTTGTTCTTATAACTGTGGATTTTCATAAAGGTTGTCGGTTTAAACATTTTTATTCGGTTTCTTCCACTGAATATATTGATGTACAGATTTGACATCCATGTTAAGACCTCGTATATATTGCAGAAATCTGTTTTAAAGATATTTTTGCCTCATAGACCCTCCAGACGAGCATCTATCCGTAGGTTTTAACTAGTGGCTATATCAACTTCGGAATATTTTGGTCTATAAAGTGCCCTCATGCTATTTTTCCCTCTTTGCCCTCCCTGGAAACCGAACGCATTAGCACAGCGACGAAACTTGGAACCCTTAGGGCCAATTTACGTCGCCTAGATCCGATTCGGTGATATCTCACATGACGATGCGAGTGGGCCACACTTGTGTTCTGTTTTTATTATTATGAACTATTTAAATTCATTGATTGATTGACTGTTTATACTACCATGAATAGATTGAGAGTTCTTCTTCAACGTGAGTGCCTTGAAAAACTATGTAATCAAAAAATTGTCATTTTCTTCTTGTTTTGGCATAATTACTTCGCATAAATCCAATCTATAATTGAGAACGACGTTTCCGGGTAATATTTACTTTGTAAGTATTAAAACTGCTAGTTTTTTAAATATTCTGAATTGGTTTAAAACAAACATCAAATTGCTAGTAATTTTTTTAGTGATGAAAGTAGAAATTTTTGATTTTTTCACCAATAGTTACCTAGTTGGTTATTACTGGTATCTTTGTCTCCGAAACCTTTTATTATTGCTAAAGCTCATTTTGGAAATTTGCATTGGCAGTGAGTGAGCAGCAAGAAATTTTAGTACCAGCTCATAAAAATGCAAAATGTAGGTAATACCTATACAGTTATAATTTCAATTGATTCTAAAATTAATGAATATAACTAAAATTATAAAATATTCGATATTTTTTGTCAAGAATGTCAAGAGAGATCAGTAAATACAATAGAAGAACAGTAAATCCACTTGAAAGAAGATTAAACTCTGTTTGTCACGCGTTTTGAGCTACCCTATATCGTTATAAAGATTCTAATTCAATATATTCCACTAACATTTCACAATTTAATAGTTTTTTTGTATTCTAAAAAATCCAGTATATTAAAGATGAAACCACTCCCTTTTTTAATATAAAAATTTCAATATTTATAATTTTAATTCTAATGGTGCCGTATCATAACATAATTCACACTTTGTCGAAATGATCTCTCGAAAAAGAGGATACAATATACATAACCTATCAATCATATAATACGTAATTGAATTATTTTTACATCAACACCTGACAGGGCCATGAATATTTATTAACCTTTTTAATTTCCTGCAGGGCTTATTTTCGAAGTTTTGCTCAAAAAACCATGTATAAATTGGTTATTTATGTTATCTCTATACCAGAGGGCGTATTTGGTATTCATACGTTTTGATTAAAAATTTCTAATATTTATTCACCTCATAAGAAATACTGGAAGATATTTTTTAATTTTAAAGAAATTAATACAATTATTTCAAATTGATTCCTTAAGATATTCATCAAGACACAGGAGAACGTCTTTAATTCGTCACCTTCGATTATCAGAATATACACTTTTATTCAAACGTGCTCTTGACATCGGTGTGTGAAATTCATGTGAAGGGTTCGTCACTATCATCTGAATTCTCGTTCACAGTTTCTTCTTCATTATTTTCCACAACATCGGTAATAATCTGGTCGTCATTGAGCTCTCACTAGTTTCACATCACATTGTGCAATCCACTCCTCATCCAATCCACTGGCTGGGACATTCAGTTGTACTCTTTTTAGGTCTTAAATGATGATTTCTTCTGTGTCATAAATTCCGGCCAAAGCTTATTCCAAGTTTTGTGCAAAGTGTAAATAAGAAATATATAGATATAGCATCTTTGATGTTAAATGATTTCATTAATTCAATTATGTAAAAACCTGATGTACTTTCTACGACATCGTTTTTTTAACCATTCTATAGCTCCCTGATCCATTGGTTGGATAAGTGATGTGACATTTGGTGGTAAGAAGAAAGCGGTAATGTCTTCTTTCAGTAACTCTTCCTCAGGTGGATGTGATATCCAAAAGAGGTCGAGAGAGGTCGAGAGAGGTCGAGAGAGTACTGACGCGGATAAGCTATAAGGGAAATATTAAGCTACCAATCAATTTTATACGTCTATTTAAATTGGAACATCCAAATGTATTTTTAAATTATTCATATCGATAATACCGTTGTTATCATAATTTCAATAAAACCAGTTAAGAGCTGAGGCACGCAGCACGTGGAGTTGCTCTTTATTACTATGCAATTTATATAATTTCATATTCAACAATCATTATAGATTTCGTAAGTCGAATATAGATATTTTATATAAATGGGAAGGCTGTGAACCCAGGAGTGTAAAAAAACTACTTTATATCGAGTTAAGTACGACATTTTCTCTACGAATACTGCTGAATTTAATTGCAAGCATTGCCTTGAATGAATGCATATACGGAAAAATAAAATTCTAATGATTGTTCTTTGTCAATTTGTAAAATAATTAAAAATAAATATTGTTTTTGTTCACATTTTTTAGCATGGCAGATAATAATTAGCCTTTCGGGTTAATTAAGAAGGGAATTTTTTAGAATATTGGTAAAGGATGGTAAATAATTCATTAAGTGAATGTTTTTCAATGTAAATACCCATCATTTTATAGTTTACACATTACTCTCGTATATGATCGTAGGAAAAATGTATTAAGGATGGATGAAAATTCAAAAAGCTTGTGTCTAACGAACTTTATAGTTGAAGAAAGTTCATAAAAAAGTATCTAGAATAGTTCAAATCATTCATCTATTTTTTTAAGAAAAACTTCTTGATTCATTCAATTATAAAATAGAGTAAAGAACAGTAATCGCCGAGGCCGCTTGCGGCCGAGGCAAGATAATCTTGAGGTTGTTAAAAGTTTCGCGGCCATGGCATACACACTATTTATTACATAAATTATATTATATTAATATAATATATTATTGCTCTAAAATCAACAGCAGTTCAATTTATTTAACAATGTCACCGTGTGCTATGAAAATGATATGTTTCAATATATACAAAATCTTGACAAAGCGTAGGATACTGATAGAGATTTTTTAGTCCCTTCCACTCCTCCTGAACTCAAAAGCGTTGTAAATTCAGCGCTTCCGTTTTATTTCCTGGAAAATCTAAATGACAGTACGAAAAATTTTGAGGCGAGTTTAAAGATTGGCGATTTTATAGGCTTATTTGATGCAGAAATCAAATGTTGTAAAAAGTTCAACTTAATGGAGCATTTATTCCATGCTGAAGTCGATACTAAACCTATGAGACAATATCAACATCAAGCAGTTTTCAAAATTAGTACCATTTCTGAAAGAAAAGCAGTGGGTAATCGAGCAAAAAAAAGTTTTTACGATTGTGCAAATTCCTAAATACTTTTTGTTGAAGGTGTCTGTTAAGAAGTGTCATTTACAATTTTTTTATTTATTTTACTGATTTTTGTAGGTAGTTTCGATAATGGGAATATCTGGTGACATGCGACGAGATGAGTTAGTAAAAATGGAAAGATATTCAGGAATAGAATGTTGTATTAATAGTAACCGTTCCTTATATCATACGAACAAGAAGCGTGTATTCACTGTTGCTAATAATGACTTCATAAAAATTTATCGTAGATATGCAACTCCTAGACCACAACATATTGTTAGTAATCGTCGTATATTCTTGAGATATGTAAACGGAAAGTGCGCCGCACAAGTTGCTGAAGTGCATACCATTGGGAAAATGCTTAGTATGATTGCCAAGTATCTTAAATTACCAACATACAAGGGTTACTGTTTTCGGAAAAGTTATGCCAGGCTGCTTGCCAATACTGGGGATGATATGTCAATTCTTAAACGTCACTGTGGATGGAAGTCCACGACAGTAGCGGAAGGATATATAGAAGACTCTAACGAAAATAAGAAGCAACTTTCCAACTCAATTATTCAGAAACACTAGATGTAGTTGCTTCAACTTCTGGAGTAAATATAAGTAATTATACAAACTGTACAATTAATGTTAATCTTCATTCTAAATAATATAAGTACGTATGTATTTGTTGTTATTCAATAAAAAATAATTCTTGTCTTTGTAGTATTTTAGAAATGTAAAATTTGGAACTGATATTCAAATGACGTTTGGTTTCGCGGCCATTGCTATGTGTAGCGGCCGCGAAATCAAATTTCGCGGAGTGTGCTGAGAAAGCGAAATACTGACTTCGCATTCAATTGCACGAAAATGAGTTTTTTCAGAAAAGCTATTGAAGGCAGTAAGTTTCGACTAGAAATTGACTGTGGATATGGTAGGTGGTTTCGAATGTCCAGGAACGAAAATATGATCCTTCGTAAGTGTGAGAATTTATCATCAGGAAATAGATTATATTTTTAACAAATACATTTGATATATTACATAGAAAACCTAAATATAAAAGTAGAGAAAATCTTGAAAGTTCTAAAGTAAGAAGGAGGAACTAAAAATCCCAGCGCAAAAACAGTATAGATTTTGAAGCACGTTTAAAATGAACAAGGATGAGAATGCGAAACCGAAGAACAACGAAATGAATAACCGCTAGCTTCACATAATAATATCACTTTGCGAGAAGCACGGACGAAGAATATTGCGGAATCAACCTCAGAGACTTCTGCTTCACAATACGTAGCTGGATCTCGAGTAGAAAATTCGAAAAACTCATATATTTAACACATAATCGCATGAAGCTCCTGAGCTAATTCGAGAATATGAAATAGTTAATACAAGAATTCAAATATCGGGTGGTTTGTACTTTTCAATAATGAAAGAAAAAGCAAGTTTTCGTTCTTTTTGAGCCTGCTTTTTAAGCCAGACTTCTAGAGTGCTCTTTATAGTTATCAGAAAACAAATTCAAGGGGTGCGTCTTCTAATTTTTCATTAGAATTGTTGAATCCAAACTTGACTGATTCTAGTCGTTAATTTGAACTAAAGACAGTTGAGAAAATCGAAAAAGACCAAAAACGACAGTTTTTCTGATATGTATCTAGTAATAAATAATTCAATTTAAATCAAGACTTTCCAGAAGATGATTTGGTTTGTGAGATATTTTGGCTTGCATAGTTACAGCCGAGATAAATATATCTTATTTTCAATAAGTATAATGAAATTTAATTGATATTTTTCTATCCGATTCCTTTGTGTATTGAGATGTTATGGCACCCTCAAACTTTTTTGTACCAACACAGTAAGAATTAGTTTCATTTTATCCAAATATTGTATTAAATAAAACACTTCGTACTAATGTATATCACTTTGTAAGAACAAGTGCTTCAACAACTCTTCTGGTATTATCTGTCTACTCATCTATTCATTGTTTGTAAATATTCATGAATCGCCTAAATTTATTAGTGAAGAAAAAACAATCTCCCGCTTTTATCTGAAGTTGAAGGAGCTCGGTAATATGGCGTAAAAACTCACTTCTGGGAATTCTTCTTCTATTCCCTCAGTGGCGGATATACGCAGGGAATAAATCCTCTCGCAATTTGACTACAGATTTGAATGAATTGGTAACTAAAGCATACAGTTAATTAATTTTAATTTCAAAACCGCCATCTCTAGCTTTAACTGACCCAATTGAAATATTTAGCATCATGGAGATTCTTGTTTCATAATAATATATAATTTAGCCACTGTAAATACGTACTTAAATTTAAAAAAAAAAAGGGTAATATTCCAAAACCGAAGAGGAATGTAACTAGTTCAATTGATGTAAATAAAACTTCACCTATAAGATCACTAGTTTGGCTACAAACTAAAGTGGCAATTGGACTTGATGCAAAAAATTCGAGAGTGAGTATATGACGTGATAATAATGCTGTGAAATTAGATAATTTTATCATTTGACCCCTAGTTTCTGAACTATAGATGCGAAATCAGAACTTATGTTTACTAAGTATATTTTGAAAATTATATATTCGATCATTTTCAATTTTCAATGGTTAACAATCCGTAACTTTTATAGAGACAGCCTGTATAATCTAAAGATAGCAAAAATGAATTTTGTTTCCAACAAAAAAGTACTCTTTGTTTAACTCGATTAAATTTATGGTTTAGGAGATATGTAGATTTTTAGATCGTTCGTCATAATGAGACATTCTAAAAAAATTATAATGAATTGTATTAAAACACAATCAAATAGTTCTTGGAGAGCTAAGAATAAATAAATAAACATTTTACTACATACTATAGAAGATCATATTGCTGGCATGAAGAAAAACTAATAAGTATTTTTCATTTAGTAGGTTACTGTCAAATAAGCTACTACGTGATATTCAATTAAAAATTGCAAACAACTTGATTTGTTAATGTCAATTAGATATCGATCTTTTCAAAGCGTGTCATCAATAATTAACACATCGTATTCAAACTTTCAATATGGTAGAACTAACTTTTATTGAATATGCCGACATGCATTTAATGTATGGTTTGGCTTCTGGTTGCTCGTCAGAAGCCAGTAGGTTGTATACCACTTTCCGGTCAGAATTATACCCGACTGCAGAGCTTTTGTTGGGGTTGATCCATTATTTTTTATAAAATGATATTTTGCGAAGTGTCCTACCAAAAAGGTGGCGAAAGTCAACAACGAACTATACGAACAGCAGTTTTGGATTAAAATTTATTAGATGCAGTAGATGCTGATCCCACAACTAGCCTACGCAAAATGTCATTGCAATTTGACGTATCCACCACTATTCATAGGATTCTGCGGAAGCAACTTCTTTACCTCTTTTACATCCATAAAGTGCATGTCATGGCACTAGTGGATTATCCAGCAAAACTAGCCTACGCTCGTTGGTTTATAGATAAACAACGAGTTGATAATACATTTGTTGAAAAAGTACTGTTTAATTATGAAGCTGGTTTCACACGAGACGGGTTTATTAATTCCTATAATTTATATTTGTCAGATGAAAATCCTCATGGTACAATTGAAACAAAGAATTAACACATCGATGTTGTGTTAATGCGTGGAAAAGGAATTGTAGGTAATAATTTAGTAGGTCCATATTTTTTTTATAATAACTTAAATGGTCAGCAATACTTTCTCCAAGATAATTTCCCACCCATATTATATGGTATTTTTCTAAACATTTGCAGAAACATGTGGTTCATGCACTATGGAGCCTCTCTCCACTTCCTAAAAATCATCTTAATAACATTTTTGCTAATCGATGGATAGTAGTACCTTTTAATTAGAAAATCGATTGAAAAATTCATTTTTGCCATCTTTAGATTGTACAGGATATCCCTGTAAAAGTTACGGATTGTTGACCATTGGGCATGAGTGGCCTTTGGCCTCCAGATAGTCGTGCAGAATTATTTATTCCGTCAAACACACTACATGGATATACGTAATCATCCATTGAAAATTCATAATGTTCAAATCCATGATTTAGAAAACAGAACAACTTTCAGATGGCGTTGTTTAAAAGTAATATTTCAATAAAAGTTTGGAGTGTTGATTGTAAGGTCTACTAAAGTTTAAATTCTGCAGGGTTATACTTCAAGGGAAGCTCTTTAAGGAAAACTACGTATCTCACCTTTCATATATCTAGAATATGATCATTTCAACGATAATATATAACACATTCCAGCCTTCTCGTATTAAAAATTTTATTTATCTAGTAAAAATTGAGAACCCTTAGTTATTCATAATGAGATCCGCAACTGTACTTTCCTTAAATGTACACAAAGCTTTTTAACCAGTAATAAAAAATGTACAGAAATCACAGCGCACCATCTCATTACATAGTTCCAAAGCAGTAAATCACTAGACCTGATTCTAGAATCATCCAATCGCATTTAATTACTAATCAGGCTTAGCCAATTAATGTACAAGATCGTGGACTACACTCGTAGATATTATCGAGAAGAAATGCTACCGAGTTTGTAGTTGCAGATCAAAGATCCATGAAAGTTTATTCACGTACCTCTGGAATGAATGAATGACGTTAATGATTATTAATATGTAGTAGCGAGAAAATTTACTCATAATGTAATTGACATGCTTTCTAATTGAAATGAATCAATTAAATATATGAAATTTAATGTTATGAAGAAAAAAACGACAGTAGATTATAATCTATAAAACTAAAAATCACATTAGTCCACTACATCATTCAAATATTAGTTGGCTTGACAAATGTTATATGAATTATGAAAGACATCCAACGTAAGTTACATTTAAATTACGTGTGTGTCGTTGTTCTAAAAAGTTTTCGGACTCAATTTGGGATGCTAGGTATAGGGCCGATTACCGCAAGTATAGAAATTCATTCAACGTAGAGCCAAGCTTCATTATGTGTCGATCTATTCATCAATCTCTTAAATGTTGAATGTAAAGATGAAAATAGTCATATATGTTTATCGTTATGTAGATAATATGGTCTTATACTGGTTTCACTATTCCCACATTTTTTGGTTTTCCTTCTCTTGTTGTATCTCATCAACGATTCTTTCTGCAACTCTACATCCAGGGATCCTTTGATATATCTTATTACTAATGGATATTTATACAAATCTCTCAGTTCTGGGTTAGTCCTTATTTTGTTTTTATTCTCCCAAAAACTTTCCTCGACAACTTCCTTTCTCATATAGCCAGTTTTGTTTCTTCAGACTTTGTTAAAACCCATGTTTCACTTCCGTATGTAACTGCTGGTCGTATCCATTATAATTTTGGCTGAACTAGATAACTGCAGTGACCTTATAAACTTATTTAATGACCTCACTGCTCCACTTCCTTTAGCTGGTCTTCTATTTATTACTGTCCGCTCTTTATTTTTATTTGACAGTATTGCTTCCGCAAACTTTTCCTTTATCATACTTTCTATCCCCTCTGGCTTTAATCTCTATATACTCTTTTCCACCACCTACATTCTGTTCCATACACTTTGTTTTCTCTTGGTTTATTCCCAGTCTATAATTTTATGCAGCTTTTTTTGAGTTACAGAATTGTCTTTCAATTTCATTCTTTGTTCCGGCCATTATTCATCTACAAATGCAATTATTTGTTGATGATGACTATTGTTTGTAGATGTAAATTTCACTGTCGGTATTGGATCTGCTTGTTTTATCCCTGTTGTACCATCTGATACATCTAATAAACTTGGTGTGTGGAAATCTAACCCGCAAACGGACATTGTTTGGTCTTGAATGCCATTGTGAATGCCGTTTTAATTCAATTGGCACGTCTCTGGAAATTGGAACAGGTGAAATAACATTTTCGCTTCGAAACTTACCATATGATGGGTCCAATAATGTTTTTATTACAGAGTCTTTGTCCTTAGCAGCAATTATCATTTTTGGATGAACAATTTGTAGCTCTAATCTTTATTATCTTGTGAGTATGTTCCTCTGTTCCATACAAATAAACCAAATTTGCCACAAACCATGTATGTATTTCTTTAAAGTTTAAAATAATTACATACATAATTAATGAAAAATATACGTATAAATTATTTGGATACGGATATTTGGGGCTGATCGAGAGTTGATTCGTTTCACTAATTAATAATATTTCAATACAAAATTCCGTATACTTTTATGGCTTCACACATTTTTACTTTTTTATTAATGGCGAGCAAAATATTCCAATTAAATAAAAAGTATTTAATGTCAATATTTTTTTCCAATTATCTCATAAAGACATATTTCCCAAAAGTGGGTACATAATTAAATAAACTCCAGCCGAAAATATCAAAGTCACTGCAAATATCATAAAAAGTGGAATATAAGAAATAGGGAAAGTTTTTAAATTAAGTAAAGATGCCAAAAGAGCGTAGATAATTAAAAGTATTAAAATAAAAAGAGGGCATATTTGAATATGTAATTTATTCAAAATTTCAGTACCCTCCTCTTTCAAAACATCACAAGAATTTACATGTAATTATAAAACTCGAGGTTTGTATACGTAAATTTGGACTTCTCTTTCTCCAGAATCGGCTTAAACTTCACAACACGATAAAGGCGACTGGAAAACAAAACAGAAACCACGCACTGCGTCATGTGGAAAGCAAGTGGAAATAAGAATATCCGAAGAAGTGGTAATCCGAAAAGAAAACATATAATTAGTAATCACAAAGCAATCTAAAAATCAAATTTCGGTAGTAGATGTATACTTCTACTGTATGGAATAATAATAAGAAATAAAATAATAGCGGCCGTTCGTTGTGTCAACATTTCTTTAAAAATATATCAGTCTTCATTGTTTTTCGAAACACTTATGGTATATGTTCTTGGATACCTCTATCCAGCTAAAAATTCCAAAATAAGAAGTAAAAGCATAATAGTTACTTGGAAATAGTAATAATAATAAATACGTGACTAAACATAGAATTTATTGTACGGTAGACTAAGAAAGAGCATCACGTGTCGCAGAAAGGGCTAGAAAGAACACCATCAACGACCCTAATAACAACAAAAGTATTTTGCTTCTTATACAGATCTACTTGCGATACCCACTACAGGCAGTTATTCTCAAAGTTTGCTGATAATATCGATTACCTGCAATCAAACATCCATACGCAGATATTGTTGTCGCTGGTGACTTTAATGTTCATCACGTCAGCTATTTGAATTTTCTGAACAGCACCGACGATGAAAGGTGGGAAGCTGAAGATTCATCGACCGACCCAACTTATCAATGAACCAACCAGAGTCTCCGAACGAAATGATATAGTTCAACACAATGTTTCCTTGGAATGATGTTCTCTTCAATTCCAATGACCCTTCAATGATCGGGAGACGAGATTTCTTGGCAGGTATGAAGCCTATATTCCTTACGCCTTCAAAGGCTTTAAATACAACAATCCATGGGTTGGTAAAATCTCCACTAGAGCAGTCAACAACAAAAATGCTGCTTATCGCAAATTGCTCTCAAAACCTAGTGCCGAAAATCATACAAACTTTGTTGTTACGAGATATACCTGCGAACATACTATAGATATGATATAATGAGAGTGAAAAACAAGCTTCTCAATTGTTGAAATGGATCGAGATCTTTCTGGTCTGTAATAAAAGCGGTCAGCCAAGGCTTTTTTCAGTGAAAAAATTTAATGCAGCAAACACCAAGGCTGCTGTTTTCACAAAGAAGGCTGGCAGTGCAACTCAGGATTTGCTCCTGTCTGGAGATAAAATAACACCATCATCGCAAATTTGCTTATTGAGTATTGAGGTGGGTTTATAATATGTCTACGCGTAGTCACGTGACTTAGCTAAGACAGGCTCACAATAACTTGGAACCCTCTTTAAGAATAGAAAGCTATATACCCCGCAAGAGCTTCTAATGCTCTACAAGTCCCAAGCATACCCTTAATATGCTCGAATCTATATATAAGAAAACAATTCGACTTATGAGCGACCAAGAGTTAACCGGAAACTTGAACAGCTTAGAGCATGAAAAAAGATCTCTGTTTTACTGATACTACTATGGCGGATGCTTTTCCAAGCTGTCCAACATAAAC
Organism: Diorhabda carinulata; assembly: GCF_026250575.1. Classification (NCBI taxonomy): domain Eukaryota; kingdom Metazoa; phylum Arthropoda; class Insecta; order Coleoptera; family Chrysomelidae; genus Diorhabda; species Diorhabda carinulata. The sequence goes on from NC_079472.1 coordinate 21,072,500, forward strand.
ATAATTTTACGCCTACTTTTGAACCGAGCTGCAAATGATGCAATTCTTTTGATGGTTGATGAAATGGATTGTTAAAATTTCCATCACGTTTTCCAAAATCTAGCTTCCAATGAATTTAACATTTAATATGAAAGTGAATGGAATATAACACAAAACTGCAGAAACGGTTAATCTGGCTGAGTTCTTACCACGCTTAGCACAATTTTGACTAATCACGAATCTTAGCGATAAGAAATGGATTTGTACTTGAGATGAATTATGACAGGGCCATAGATGAGTTTGCCGAAAATATGCTTCAAAGGTGAAATTATGTTGATTGTCTATATTTATGATCGGATTACATCATTTACCTATAGCGTATGCTGTCATTTTCGTGAACATTCATATATCTTTGCTCTATTGAAACATGCTCTTTCTCAGAAATTTCATTGATCAATACTCAACCTTTATAAAGAGTACATCTCTTCAAATCATTGATCATCATAACTTCTTAAAATTATGGTGTTAATTGAAGTGATTTAGTAGTTCTGATATTTACGTAAATAAAAAAAATAGTTAAGAACGAAAATAAGAACCAAAAGTCAATCAAGAACCAGTGCAAGTATAAGCAGCTTTTAATTTTCATAAGGATCAATGAAGAAAGAGCAGTCGGTCTAACGGTTGTTCTGTCGGCCTATGATCATCAAAGAGGATCTTAAGGCTATAACGATTATGTTTAGAGTAAAGAAAGAGCATTAGTGCCAAGGGATCTCAACTGCTACTACTACAATGAATGTTTTTGCTTTTCGTCAAATTGACATAGATATAGAAAGATATCTCTTTCGCTGACTCCAACTCTGTATGTACTGTTTATACCTGTCTCTTTCTGGCTGAAAATTCATTTGAAAACCTTTCAGCGTGATACTTGTTAGAGCTTTCATGTAAGTAAATTTAATATACCCCTTACCTATTCAAGTTCGTTGTATAAAAGTTTTGTAGAAATTGTAGATGGAAATCAAACTATCGCTGCTAAAATGCAATTTCAGGTATTTGCATATTTAAAGCATATTTTAAATAGTTTATGTGTATCCACTTATTAGTTAACGGGTTAACATTTTTTGTATTTTTCATAGAGATTGGGGTCACAGAGTAATTTCCAGAAGAAAATCGATCACAAAAAAAGTACCTACGTAATGTTCTCTATTCATGTGTAGGTTTTGATGTTTGTTTGAAAAACAAGCTACATTGGGTTGGGTAATAATTTGGTTGTACTGGATGGAATTACAATTATTGATCGGACGAATTTTTGATTGATTCAGGATTACAGCACGACAGCTTGGTAGAAGATAAAACCATACATAATCTCTTTTGAAACATGTCAATCGGTTTGTTATGATTTTTGCGAAATATTTCTAAAATTTCGTTAATTAATTCGAAGTGTCTATTGGCACCCTTCGCGGAAGATTCCGTGACTATAATTTCAACCATAGTGACACGGACATTTTTAAAGAAATGAGCCGAAGAAGCTTTATTCGTGTCTCTCATTTCAGCCGTGAATAATAAGTTTTAACTCACGGATGAATCCTGTCCACGGATAAATACCTTTCACGGAAAAATACCACCTACAGATGAGATCTGACATATATGCCACTTCTAAAATATATTTTGTTCATTCATTATACAAAAAAATTTATTAATAAATAATTTGATTGTAAGAATAACCTTATGTATATCTCAGAATTTATTCCCTGACTCTTATTCTTAGCTTGCTGATTCTGCTCATTCTGATCCGTTTCTAAGATAATTTCCGAGTCTATAAGGTTAAAATGATGACCACGGATTTTTCCGTGGGGGGTGGCCATTTCGGATCACGCGGTAAGACTTAGAGATACGGAAAAAACGTCTTTCTGAACCGTGTCTCCAAAAGCCACGAAAATTACTGCGCAGTAGCTACTTACGGTATTTAAAAGAAATTAATTTGTGACTCCCTACTTAATACGAGGAGTTTTAAATAGCAGGGGCAACAATAATTAAATGTATTTGTGTTAATATTAATCTTTATATTCGATGAGGACATTTTTTTAACATATTTGCAACTATATTTTTATGTCTAGTACTCCCAATCTATTCTAATACCTTGAGGAAAAAATACCGCTGCTATGTCACGCAAAGGCTACATCACCTCTATATCTTGACCACAGTTAGAGTTAGAAACAATTCCTTCTCCAATTCATAATAAAGGCAGAAAGGTTTATCGTTGTTTTATTTTGAAGAAGCACTTGTTTGTTCATGAGATAAAACTTTTGAATACTTAAATGATTTACTTAAATATCTATCTTTCCACTAAATTTCAATTATTTTTGTCAATACGTTGTCAATTGAGATATTTTTGGGTCATTATTAAATTTAAATTCAGTTTCTCGTAAATACTCCGCGGTACTTTGGCTAGATGCTTCGGTAGGCGTTAATAAAGAAGCAGACCGATAATTTTTATATAGAATGTGCAATTAAATTGTATGTAGTTGCAAACTCAATATCTAATATTTTATTTTGAATAGGAAATTAATTCCTTGAGCAGTGATTCTATTTGCACTATAACCAAAACGATATCAAATATCTGAGATACTATTAGGTGAGTAGATAACAACAATTTTTTGTATGAGTAAACTTCATCTTCATGTTATATGTCTCATACGGGAATATTTGTCCCAACCGTAATCTCCTTTGGGACGAATATTGCCTGTCGTGTGTAAAATTATCATCATCAACGTATAAAGATAATTTTTTTTATAATAAATCGACGTAACCGTATTCTGGCATAAAAGGAGGTGGAAGAAATTTCTAATAATATTAGTGATTTATCAGAGGAATTGGAGGAAGATCCTTTCCATTATTCTGATAAGGTAAATATTTATTATCCTCCAGGGGTATGAGATCGCAAAAGAAAAGGTGGACAAAAAAACAAAACAACCACCTCCTCCTCAGGTCCAAAATGTATTGTGTAAAGGCCCCCTACAACCATTTTCAGTCCAAAATTTCTATTGAGATTAAGAGTTCACTTCTTCTGAATTTAGACCATCTGCCACTGAATTAGACATATTTTTGAAGATATTTCCTCTAAGTTTGATTGCTCATATTGCTGATTTCACCAAAAATGCCTTCTTGTCATGAACAAAAATATAAAGGAAACTGAAGCACATGAGATTATGCTGATCATTCGGTATATCCTGATGATGTGTTATAACCGAGTACCACAATTTTATCATTAATGGTTGTCTAATAAATATTGATAATAAAAAGGCTATTCGAAAAGATCGTTGTATTTTGATTTTATCAAAAATGTATTACGCAGATCCAGAAAATCCCGATGTTTGTCAAAAGCGGATGTTTCAACGCGCGAGAACGGACAGGAAACTATGCCGTTCAAGTGTGAAGCAGTTTTTTCCTAAGAAATCAGTGAAGAATCAGTAATAACTCGATTCACAACTTGAATACATATATGATTTGAATATATATAATTGTTTTTAGCAATTAATGTTAGTTGTCCATGTAGTTCGTACTTATGAGGAGATTATTAAACATGTTTTATTTTTTTAATTTTTAATTTTAACTGTTGTTTTTCATTACTGACTTGTAAATGAAACAAAGACTTTTGTTGATGTAGAATTATTAACCAAGGTAGAAAAATGCAGAGCCTACTCGATATGCAAATAAATCCTTTTTTGAATTTGTAATCAGAATTTTCTTTTTTAAGAAATGGGACAAGTTTAAAATATTAATACCTTCTCTGATGATGAGCACGAATTTTATCATTAATTACCCAGCTGTATGAATACTTTGTAGTTGCTCTAGATATCTTTTTATATTTTCAAGTATCCTTAAGTATCCGAAAATATTGATGAAAGTACTAAACGTGATTTTATTTTTATAGTTTTTGCATATCTTATATCTTGAACAATTACCTAGCTTTTCCCATTGCTTTATTTTTTTTATTTCCGAATATATTCCCTTAGGGAACCTCATTTCTTTTTCATATCTTCTTATAATATTGAAAATAATTCAAAAGAAAATTTGCACGTATCTCCTAGAAGTTCTGAAATCATTTTAATATCACCAACCTGTCAGTTTCTTTTTCCTTTTTTTTTTTTTCAAAAGAGAATAAATTCTTGTTCCACTTTCAAGGAAAAAACTCATCTTATTCAAATTGAATTTCAATGCGCAATAAGTATCGATGTTTCAAAGTTGTTTGATATGCAAAGAAGGTTCTGAATGTAAGTAGACACTTTCTTGGAAAAGGTCCTCTCACAGACTGAATCTATTTTTATTATTTTGAAATTTCTCTTTGAATATATATTTAAGCTAACCATTTATAAATTATTTCGCCTCTACAGTGCCTAGTTGCTACTAGACTTAATATTAAAGCAAGGTTCTATTTTCACTTTCACTGGTGTACTTAAAAATAATGGATATGAAATCCACTCGGATTCGGAAATTTAGAACAAGTTAAAGTTTTGCAAATTGTTGTAAAAACCCTTAAGAGACTTTTTCATATCTTCACAAATCCCTCAGATTCTGAAAACAAGAAGGTTTAAACTTGTGTATTTCTACAGTTTCACAAGATATAGTTTGAGAAATAATAAACAATTGCTAAGCAATAGAAATAAAAGTTCTAACAAGAAACATTAAAAATTTTATCTTAAACGTTATAAACTTCATAAAAAAATAAGGCGAGAGAGATTCGGACTACCACAGCAGATTTGCCAATGTTGCACTGAAATATCGGAAAAATCAGGTTGTGAATTTTTTTTTAAATATACTAGAACTAATTCATACAAAAAGTGCGATCAGTTATCCGATAATTTGATATCATATATACAGTAAAAAAGTTTCTGGCAGAAATAACAATAACAAAAGCTATAGTCATCGGAACCCTCTAGGTTTTCAAAACCAACAAAATAATAGATCATGAACATCAATTAGACCCAGATATATAATTTATCATATAGATCTGAAGAATATTGAGGAATCACTATTTTAATCCCATATACAATGTATTTCTATTGAATTATTTGAATGTGCAAGCATCGCATTTCTACGTCTCAGACATTTAGATGCCGAGGTAGTTATTTTACAGGATAAAATATGAAAATATACTCACATTGATCAATTCATTTAAGAAATTGAAAGAGGGAAACAAAAACAATTGAAAAATGGTTTTATGAAAGACCGTTTAGAACGCGACGTATTGACTCTTAGTTACGATCAACCGTATCATATTATCTTTATTCAAGAACCAATATATATTCGGTTGTACATTCCAATAGGACTAGTAACCGCTCAATCAAGAACTTTTTGACTTATTTATGGTGATAACTCAATCTACGTTCTAGCCATTTTCTTTTTAAACTAAAATTCAGGGTTTCCATTCTGTTATTTTTCATCCGTTTTACGTCTCCTATCCATCGTATTCGCCGTGATTTCATATATCTGGTGATAGTCTCTTCATTTAAGATTTCTCTAAATCAGCGTTCATTAAGATTCTATATTGTCCGTACTTAACTAGTTTGGCCCATATATTCTTCTTATCATTTGTCTTTCGAAGCTTTTCTTCATCAGCTTTTGTTAGATTCGTCGTTTCTCCTACATAGGTTACTGTTGGCCTTATTGCTGTTGTGTAGATTGTCATTTTAGTATATCTACTGATTAGCACATCACTATATTAGAAGCCGAAAATTTATGATATGCTCGGTAGCCTGCTTAGATCCTTTGTGTAATTTCCTCCCCTCGTTCATTATGGTTATTAACTGTTACTCCCAAATAAAGGGTTTTACAATAGGGAGTTAACAGTTTTGAATTTACTTTGGGAACGCACCTTTTCACTTAACATCAAACTGTCACTGTCAGTTTATTCAAAAGACATAACCTTTTCATCATAATTGAGGGCACGAACGAACAACGTCTGCAAATCTTCAAAATTTACTACAGAAAGTCGGCGGCTGCTACTTTAAGAGCGTTAACTCCGATTTTCGGTGGTAATTCTCGACCTAGTAGACAGCCAATAAGAAGTTTATTGAAAAAGTTTGAGTCTACATATTCGTTGGATGATGTTGCAGTGCCAGTGAGCCCACGGGTTGGTCGAACTGTCGAAAATATCTCTGCCGTTGAAACGTCCGTAGCAAATGATCCAAATCAGTCAATTCCACGGCGTTCTCAAAGAGTTGGGTATCGCCAAGACCACTTAATGGCGAAGTTTGCGTGAGGATCTTACTTTATACCACTACAAGATGAGGCTCACTCAAGAATTGAAACCGATGGACCATTCAAAGTGACGTACGTTCTCCGATTGGGCTCTGGATGAGATACGCCAAGATGATCAATTTCATTGCAAAATCATCTTCAGTGACGAAACTCATTTCTGGCTCAATGGGTTTGTCAACAATAAAATTTGCAGTTTTGGGCAGGTGAAAATCCACATGTGCTCAATAAAAAACAACTTCATCCACAAAGAATAACTGTTTGGTGCAGTGGACGCCACGTTACTGTGAATGGTGATCGTTATCGTGCCATGATTATCGGCCACAAGCCACACAACACACGTTACAATCGATTTATTGAAGAACAATTTTGATGATGATAAAGAAATGGACAAGTCGATTGACCGCCTCATTCGTGCGATTTAACGCCTCTAGATTTTTTTCTTTGGGGCTACGTAAAGTCATTGGTCTATGCTAATAAGCCGACGACGTTGGAAGAGCTCAAAGCCAATATTGAACGAAAAATAGCAGCAGAGTCATGGAAAATTGGGTCCAACGAATCAATCACTGCAAACGTGCCCGCGGTGGCCATATGCGCGAAGTCGAGTTCCATTCATAAATTTTTTGAATATAATTCAACTGGATAATTAAATTTTTGGAAATATCTCAAATGGTTTTCATTTTATTTTGAAAAAAATTTGTCAAGTCCTTATTGTAAAACCCTATATTTAAAATTAACCCCTTCGAATATATATTTTCCTGTCTTCTGTTTGGCTCGAGTTTTTTTCTTCTTAATTCCATATACTTAGTCTTCTTTTCATTCAGTTCTAGTCCCCTTTTACTAGCTTCTTGCTCTATTTTCAAAAATGTTTCCTTTAGGCTCTTCACACTTATTATTATCGCCAGATCATATGCGTATGCCAATACTTGGATGTTTTTAGTGATAATTGTACCTGTCAGCTTGCAGTCTTTTATTACTTCATCTAGTGAAATATCAAATAGAGTTGTTGATAGTCCATCTCTCGTAATTACATGTGATTTACACTCAGTCATCATGATTCTGGTGAGCTCTGTTAATGTTTGGGTGACATGCAATTTTGACATGCCTCTTTTCAAGCTGTCGAAAGCTTGTTTGAAGTGTATAAATAGAATGTGGATATTCATATCTTGATCGTAATATTTTTCTATAAAATTTAAAATATGACTCCCGGGCTTAAATCCATATTGACATTATCCACATCAAATGATCTAAAACAAAGCTTATCGAGTTTTTATTTCATCTTTAGTATTGAAATTTGAAAAACTACTCTGAGAAAATATTTGAGGATGTATTGATATCTAGTTAGCCTAGACCAGTTCCATGCATAAACAAATTGTGCGTTACCATAGCAACAAACAATAATTTATTAGAAGTGTCAGTGTAAAGTTTGTCGTCAAAACAGTAAACCCGAGTTACGCAATAAATTTAAAGAAAAAAGATATCCACCGAAATTGTGAAAATCGAAAAATTCGATAGAGAGGAATTTAAGATATTGTGAAAAAAAATACGTGGCAACTATAGAGCAATATGCTTATTTTCGGTAAAGAGAGTTCGGCTCTATAGACAGAAAAATATATAGAAAAAAGAAATAACAGAGAAAGCAAAGCAAAGAGAAAAGGTTCATATAGACGTGAAAACATCGAAAATGTTTGGGAAGGAGATGGCGGAAGGAAAAGAGACAGTCTTAGTTCACTGCTGTTTATACTAGTCATGGCTTAGATCTGTCATGTCAAAGATCGCGATCGCAATGTGTCACAGGAAGAAGAATCAAAAATCAATCTTTGGACCATTTCCGTTGTTTAAAATCATTTGGCACAGTGAAGCAAAAAAATTGGATGAATATTCTAAACCTCCGCAAAATTTGATTACGGAATTCAACATTCGTTTTAAAGACTTTTTCAACAATCAATTCTATTTTGAATCTTCACAGGCAAGTTCATTTGCAAATGGAGTTGATTTTGAAAGAAATATTGAGATTGAGATTAACGCTCTTACATTTTATACACAATATTGCAAGAGTTTGGATAATTACCCAGAATGAAAAAAGCATGCACCACGCATTCTCTACCTGTTTGATAGCACTTATTTATGTGAGCAGATGTTTTCCGTAATAAAAATAAACAAGAACAAACATCGTACAAGACTTACATATATCAATTCTAAAAATAACTAAAACGAATATGGTATCTGATATCAATGAGCTTGTCAAAAACAAGAGAAGTCAGGTATCTGGATCCTCGAGATCAACATAATTACCTACCATCTTTTATAACTTTAATATGATTTTTTACAACCGTATATTATATACTTATATAATTTAATAAATAAAATGTTATAATAATTCAGTTCATTTTTGTTAATTTCAATCTGGCCCACTTACGAATTTAAAATTTAATATATGGAACTCTGCAAAATTGAGTTTGACTCCTCTGGCGTAGATGATTAAAACAGAAGGTAACCATAAACTGGAGACAATAATAGACTGGCTACAGAAGCCTAGAAAGGGTGAAAATAAACGATTTGGTATATGCAGACGATATGAATACATCAACCAAAATGTATAAACATAATTAAAGACAATAGAAGACCTGAGGGTGAGAGTGAATATAGAAAATTGTATAATGAAGATAGTAAACCACAAAAAAAAACATCTCAATCATCTAATAACGAAAAGAAAGAGAATATGTAGAGTGACATTAATCGATTATCTGGAAGTCATCTTCGTAGAAGATGAAAAAAAAAATATAGAGATAGCGAACAGAGTAAGAAGCACCACAAAGCCTAATAAGAAAAGTAAGAGAAGCAAAAAGAAGAATTAGAGGAAGACCGAGGAAAACTTGGCTAGAACAAGTAACACAGGAAGAAGAAGAATAAGGAAAAATAAAATCACAAATGAATGAAATAATAGAGGACGAAAAAGAGTAAAGAATGGAGAATTGAAACTAAAACTTAAATACTCTGACGCTTAAATTTGCATAAACTCGTCAGTCGATAAATAATAATAATTGGTAATTAAAAGCTACTATCTTAATCTTAATATACAAATTAAAACATAACAATATATAAATAAAAATAATTTCAAATCTGTTACTATCCAATGATTAGTATTTAATGATAATAGTTAAAGTTTTATACAGAGGACATTAGCGTCATTATCACTAATAACAAGGCCGTAAAGCTAACTCGCTCAGTTCCTTTGAGATGTTTAAACGGTGTCGCGACCTGCATCCCTAAAGGATTTAATACTGAGAAACATTTATTTAGGGTTCGCCTACAAGAACCAGTGTCAGCGGACAACTCGGAAGGGATATGATCAGATTTTAAATTCATTTTATAATTCATTAAACGTAAAATACTCTTGAGGTGATCGATTAATAATTTAGAAAAGTGTATATAATCTGTTTAATTTTTTAAACAAAGCGGCTACTGAAGTGTGTGCTGAAGCAGAAGAATGAAGATTCAGAAGTAGATTTTGGGTTTATGAGATAAATTTGGGCAGAGAAAAAATATTGATTTCCATAATTTATTCCTAGATCTGTTGGTTATTAGATCTATATTTCCTAATTTCCTTTTCCATATTAAAATATAGTCGCAGACCGTCGATGGTTTGCAATCCTCCAAGAATACGAAGCTGATTTTAGTAATTATCATCATTAACCGATACAAAATTTCTCACAAAGTCTGTGTTCGTATTTGAATAAACATACTTTGAATAATGGAAATTAATTGTATCCAAATTATATAGTTTATATCATGAATGCATACCAAATTACTTTTCTAATAATATTTTGAAGTATAACATTGTATCAATATTCCAGAATTGAATAAAGAAAAATAGTACATTTAGAATCACGCCAATACCGTGCACTGATTCTGAGCGGATTCTATGTTAACTGTATATTTGGGCTTTTTGTCATTAAACATTTCTAAGCATCGTGAAAATAAATGCATATTTGAAAGTATTTGTGTCGAAATGACCGGGTAGAATATTCTAAGTAGTCAATTAAAAGAATTTTACTCATTGTGTCTGATACCGCCCTTTACATGGTTAAAGCTGAGCAACAACTTCAAGTGTTGACTAGGTAGGGAATTTGGTTGAAAGCGGCTTTTATGTTAAACATTTCGATGCTGTTAAGGAAATGATCTAAGAGATTAATGGGAAAGACAGTACTGTTATTCTAAAGGCACGAAGCATTGTAACAAAAGATTCATTAGCAAATTAACTAATGTTTATCAAAATGCATTCAGCAATTTAGAAAAACAAAAAATGTCTTACAAGTAAAATTGGTAAGTTAGTAATTGAAAAATATTTTAGAAAAAAACAACGGCCTCAAAACCCTCGAGGAATTTTTGAATTTAATTTTGAGGTTGAATTTTCAATGTCACTTGTCAGATAAAAAGTAAAATTTCCGCAGAGATAACTTGGAGGAACACAAAGATTTTTTGTGAATGTAATGTAAAGTGAATGTAAAGAAATCGTATTCTTTTAAATTAAAAATACACAAAATGTGTATTTTTAATTTTTCTGTTTATATTTAGGACATTTCGACATTTCAAAATGTATATATATATATGCACATATTTCATCAAAATTTATTGCATATGAATTCACTCTGTAAATATAATTGAAAATATATTGCCACTAAATATTCCAAAAATTAAAAACAAGGGTACAGGACACCGAATATCACCATAACTATTCCACTCAAACCATCAACGGTTTTGAGAGAGAGAGAGAGAGAGAGAGAGAGAGAGAAAGAGGGAAACGCGTTATTGTCAAAAAGTTGTTGCAATTTGTAGACAAATGCTTGTAAAAACTGAAAAACCAAATAAAATTTTAATATACAGAAGAAAACCACAATGAGTAACAAAATAATAGATGAAAGTAATAGGTAATAATTAGTATATAAAATTAAACCAGTATGCAGCATGTTCGGAATGAAATATTATTATTCGAATAGAAGTTGCTTACGGAGTAGAAGACACTTTCCAGTAAATATGCCCTCAAATTATTGCGAAATGCAAGAAAAGATGATATCGATTTGATTTCAATTGGCAAGTGATTGTGCATTTTTTTGCATTGTAAAATATTGAGCCCTTAACTAATTCTGTACGTGGAGTAGGTAGTTAAAGGTGGTCGTGCTTCGCATTCCTAAGTGGATTGCCGTGCAACGTCCTTTGTGAAAATGGAGAAGCGTGCTTTCGAATTAGACAAACGGATAAATAAGGCAGGAAAAGTTAGAATTTTTAATCTTTTAAAGAATTCTTTGCAGTGAGTAAATATCTAAGAGCTTTTTTTTTGTAGTTTGAAGATTCGTTCAAATTGGGTCACACCACTCGTGCCCCAGAAGGGAATTTTACAGATTTAACGACTTCAATGGTGGTGTTATTTGATAAAAAAAGGTTGCAATGTATTTTTATATAATAAAACTTTGGTTTTAGAAACGTCGAAACAGAGAAGGTTAGAATCGCACCATGATTTAAGGTCACCAGATAAGGTCCTATGAAGTGCCGTGAGATCCAAGAGAAACTAGTGTCGTCTGCAAATAGATATATTTTACCACTGATATCTAGATACGCAATGTCGTTTATAAACAGAAGAAACAAAATAGAGCCTAGTAATGAGCTTTGTGGCACTACACATTCTAATGGCTTGCAAGAAGACAACAAACAGACTTCTGTTTGTAAAGTATGACTTGAACCATGCGAAAGGTGTTCCACTGAAACCGTAGTACTGCATTTTATTGATTAAAATATTATGAATAACACAATCGAAAGCCTTAGAAAAATCACAAAAAGTTGTTGCAGTTGAGTGATGGATGTTTAGGCTAGAGTAGACATTATTTGGAAGGTAGAAAATAGCATAATTTAAAGGTAGGGAGGAAGCTCCTTGAATTATTAAACGTATCAACTTGTCGGTATTTGAAGGGTAGTTTTTGAAGGGGTATTTTTCTTTCAAACCCTATTCGATACATCCTCAGTTACCTCTCTGGTGCAAATATTGAGGGTGGATAAACTTGGAAGATCATTCCCCTTCCCATCAGATTTTATTTAGGGAATGCACATCAATGAATTATTAATGTTCGGGGAATAGGTTTGATTGTGAGAGATGGTCGAAGGGGGCTTTTATGATACGAAATAAAAATTCTACTAAATTAAAAATTATCAAAATTCACGTAGACATTGAAGTCAACCCGAATTTGATTATTTAAAATTGCTGTTTGGAGGATTTATCGCAACTCTTTTCGTTCCAAGTTGCAACAATTGTATGTTGTATCGAATAGTTTGAAGAACGTTTCATTCATAATAATAGAACAATTAATTTGCTACCTTTGTTCTTGTGTTTATACAATATATAAAAAAGTACTCGTTTTTAGGGGAAACAACTAATTCAAAAAACTGATATTTTATTACCTGTCAATAGGAATTTCAGTATAAAATACTTAACCAAATTATGAAGAACCTCTACTGGGTGTTGCATAATGACAACGCACTATGGGTTTAGTCTGATGCATCTTTCAACTTCTAGAGAGGATTCTATCCTTACTTATAACCGGATCTATCACCATCTGTCTTCTTTTTACTGGCGAATTTCATGCTATTTGTTTATTCCAATGCTATTTGACAATTACAAAGATTTTGTCATGAATTTGGAGTGCTAATAGATTTTTATTGATAATATTGCAAATGGCTGGGGGTGTTTAGACATTAACAGACTATTAAGTGTGATTGAGTGTATCCAAAAATAATGAGCAAATGTGAAAAGATTCCCCTCCTTATGAGTGCTCTTGAATATAGCTCAAGTAAATAATAAAAAGTTCTGTAATTTAGATAAATACTGAAAGTAGTTGAAATGTTGATATTATATGCTTTTAAACGAAATTTTGGTTGATAGACACCTTAAATGATAATTTATTTTATCAACAAAACCAAGAGAATAATATATTAATCGAAAATTTGGTAGAAGCAGATTAGTACTAGTTTTTATGATTATTTTAACATGAAACGCGTTCGAGTTCCTGAAGTTAATTCCATCGACAACATTAATGTTGTTTTCGTTATCATGAATGTGCTATCTTTTGAATCTTATTATTATTGATGTTATTACAATAATTGTTATTTGAGAGTCTGAATCTACAACATTCAGATTCAAATTTTTTTTATTGTAAAGAGGCTATACAAATAACGCGTTGTTACTAGCAATTGTTGGTATAGCATTTTCATCGAAAGCGCTTTGATAAATTCTTGCACATACAAGTAACGGCAAGTAGAAATAGGATAGCGACAAATACCAAAATTAACGTTTCAATAGACCATCGGGTAGGGAGACAAAAATACAAATGACAACAGCAAAGCAATCAAACATGTTTGTGTTCGTTTTGTTAGACATGTTACAGATCAAACTTTCGAAAAACAAACCAAAGCTTTGATATTCAGTGGGTATTCAAATGATACTGATGAATAGCAAATTTTTTTCTTTTTTTCTAAGTTTGTATTTAATAAGTTTTCTTGGAAGTTGAGCTAGTTGCTCCTGCTAGTTGTATCAATCAGCATCAGGTATCTGATTTCTCAATTTCAAGAATTTTCTTAAAATACATGTGAGCACAGGTGAACATTAGAAAAAAGTAATATCTTGTACATTTGATAAACTCAATTTAAACAACCTTATTATGTATTAGACCTTAAACTAATATTTGAAATCACTTTATCTTTATTATCTGAAGTAGCTTCAGAGTCGTATTTTTCTTAATAGAAAAAAAACTGTAGATAAAACAGTACTTACTGAACAATGAAAAGAATCAATGAGTGAGTAATTTTGAAAGTTCAGATAGAGTTTCATTTGGTAAGCAACTGAGTTTATTTTCAAAGAAAAAATACAGTTTTTTCTTCTAATTTTAGAATGTTTTAAGAAAACGTAATATTTGTAAAGATATTACATAACGTATGTAATTTGGAATAACAACTATTCCCAATCGGTTATTTACGTACAAGAATAATATATACATGTTGTCCCTCTTTAAACGTATGAGTCACCGTCGATTGTTATAAGGTAACAATGACATTTTAATTGCTATTATTATAGATCGTGTAAGCATAGTTGCCAAATATCAAGTTTTATTAATTTCAACCTTTTTAAAAAAAATCTAACGGATCAAGATCAGGTAATCTCCCGGGCGAGCAAGTCTTTTGAAATGGGAAGCCGCAACCCTGTTGAAATCCGATGCCTTAATTCGTGACTTTAATATCTATAAAGCTATAGAGCAAATTAACTAATTGCGACGTTAATTCGTCTTGCAAGTGTTCCGAATATCATAGTCCATTCACGTTTTCGTCGAAGGTTATTGGTACCATAACATTTTTGTTAATTTACTTCACCATTTAACAAAAAACGTAGATTCATTACAAAATAGAATGTTTTTTGGTAGATCGTTGTTTGTTTCTAGTTGATCGATAATTTGTTTCCAAGTACACTCTTCTGTCAATATCTTCGAATAACTTCTGGTGGATTTTGAGTTTGTAAAGATGCAATTTATATGCTTTAAGAATACTTTCTATTGACCACTGTCTAATTTCATGATTATTAGTTATGTACCTGTTGATTCTTCACTATGATCAGTATTTGTTTTCCCTAAATTGTCTTTTTATTTCATTCAGTACTTTGCTATATCATAAAAATTCCAATTAATGAAATAAACTGTATTAAATCAATTTCTCCAAAAGAACTTTTCTAAAGAGATAATTCCCCAAACATCAAAACATTTAACTATGTTAAGTTAGTTGTCCAAGTATAGAGACATAACATTTTACAATCTATTTAATTATTGTTAAATTGAACTTTATCGATTTATCCATTACAATACATGGAGTTCACTTTCTATAGATCATTATTTTGCTTTAGAATATACCTATACTAGTAAGGCTAGTAAGGAGTAGTCTAGCATCTGTTCATGTTCATGACACTTACCTTAATAAAATCGTTTAATGTTGATGATATAATAAATGCATTTCTTATGAGAATGTCCACTAAAAGAAGTAGATATTTTTTTTCGGGACATTTTGAAGCAGTCAATAAAATATATCAATATTATTTCGAAAACCTTTGTAGCTGGACTTAAAACAGCCTAAGAGTAAAGTTTTCTTGACCTCTCGCCTTGTTTTTCAAATAAATCTTCCTGTATACATTACACTGATTGTTCTCTATATTTGTTTCACTCAAAATAGTTTTTCCTCGTCGTGTCCCAGGTGCTTGGCCTTGTTAGTTTAGGTGATTTCTTCGGGATGTTAACTGTGTAGATATTATAGTGTACCGAGAGAAAATTACTTCTGGTGTTCCGTTTTTCTCAATCTATATTAGTTCGAATATGATCCTCTTAAGCTTGATCCCAAATTCATGAAGACTTTGGAAAATCCAGTTCTTTCTTATTGAATACCAGTTAATGGTGCCAGATATAGTTTAAGGCTTTGCTGATATCCAAGAAGCTGACTCTAGTGGATTGGTTTTATGTGAAATATTTGGTGGCGTCTACAAGGATTCTACTTCGGTGCATAAATATAATTCAAATTGCTATAGAGATAATTGAAAATATCACAGAGCAATCTGAAGAAGAAAAACAAATAATTTCTCAAGCAGTGTTTAACCGAAAAACCAAATATTGCAATTATTGAAACTGACCTATTTGAAGGGTGTTCCAGTATATTTGAATCAACTATTATAGAGGTAAAGCTGAATTATAGAAACTGAATGTAACCAATTTTTTTGCATATGTCTTCTAAAGGGCATCGCATTAACAACGACATCCAAGGTCGACCCCATGGTTTAACAACCTATATATTTCTGATAGTTAATTCAAATTCTTGATACGTTACTTATAATAATTAATTACTTTCTATCAACCAGAAATAATTTTCGAATATCTACTAAAATGAATTGAAGTAGAAATAGCACGATTCTGCATTATTCGGTGCATGTATGCTAATCATTCTTGTTTATTCAAGACTATTTACTGAAGCTGAAGTGTACTTCAATTTCAACCAATCGATTATCTTGAAGCTATTGCTTTTAAATTATCCCGTCGTTCAAAGTATGACGATTTAATTCGTGTTTATGATTTTATAATGTTATACAGAAATTGCTACTAATATTGCTTTTGCTTATGTGTGATTTTTTCTATATCTAGCTCCGAAATCTAAAATACTATCTTGGTCTTATGATTTTATCCAATTGTTGGGAATTCGACTAGCATATTAGCTAGAGAAGTATTTTTTCGAAATACTTCCTACTATTATATATTAACCAGATTTATACCAACTTTTAATATTTTTCTTGCCTTATATAGTTATGAGGAAATGCAAGACCAGTTTAGTGGTGTCTGGATCTTTGTTTTGTATATATGATCGTGATCTTGATCTTACAGTATGATGAGTAGTCTCGGTCTTGGTGATATAGGATCTAGTCTGGGTCTTGATCTTGTCTCAAGACCCTTTCACTTTTTCGCAGAATTTTTTCGACTCAATTTTTCAATGAAATATTTAAAAACAAACAGTTCTCAAGCGATTCAAATTGAATAAACGATTATGAAATGAGAAATAGACAGTATTTGTCAACATTAGAATTGTAATGTGAAAACACTGGAAAAGCATTTCGAATCACGTTAGTGTTTATTTGAAAGTAATTGAGATATTAACATGATTGCTCATAAGTATATCCAAACATAAGCATTTTGTTGGTTTCTTCGGAAACCTAGCCTTTTCTATATTATGACATTTTTTCCTCTCAAAGTAAGATAATGAAACTAAAATTATTATTTAATTATGAAAAACTGCACATCTGTCTTGAAAATATCAGAAAATAGCAATTTTGACAACAATTTTATCTAATTCTTTGTGGTAAATTTATCTTTTCTCTCACATATTCGGAGTACGCTATGCAGGAAAAAGAATGTTCAAAAACCAATAAAAATGCAATTAGGGTAGGTGAACATTACTAAAATTATATGTAAATATTTTAATCAAATATTCAACATCACACAACTAAATACTAAGTTTTAATAATCCTAAACTATTTATAAACTTGCAATACTAGGTCTTGGTCTTGTGTATGTTTTGAACTGCCCGGTTTTGGCCATGGTGTGAACCTAAAGCTGCTTTTGATCTAGCTTTTTCTACAAAACTAAGAGCGCAAGATCAAGACCAACCTCTCTCATCACTAGTTAACTGTTCGTTACAAAACTAGCTACAATCATATTGTAATGAGATAAGTTGTTCACTTAATTTATTGTTCTCTTCCTCGAAACTTGCTTGCTTATTGGTTTTCTGTGAAGAACTAAAATACGAATTCCTTAAAGGAAATTGACAGGTATATAAGTTGACATAAGGATTGGAAACAGCCTTAAGTTTATAAATAAGCAAAGCAATTGTATCTTTACCGAGGCTGAACATACTAAAAATGCAAAAATACGTATAGAAGCAAATTTCGGCTTTCCGTGAAGAACTCAAATCTGTACTTGAGAGGTAAACTGTCGTTACCACAATATTTTCGATTTTGGGGTTAATGATGTAACTGTACGAGGTGTATATTTTTCAGTGGATAGTTTCCGTATCTACACAGCGGATGAATGGCGTCATAGCCAATGTGAATTCAATGTAACTGTCATGATATGATAGAGGTAAGCTCAAGTAACTTGAGTTACAACTGTATTACTATTGAATACTGAT
Organism: Diorhabda carinulata; assembly: GCF_026250575.1. Classification (NCBI taxonomy): domain Eukaryota; kingdom Metazoa; phylum Arthropoda; class Insecta; order Coleoptera; family Chrysomelidae; genus Diorhabda; species Diorhabda carinulata. The sequence goes on from NC_079472.1 coordinate 21,090,488, forward strand.
TGTGGTGGAGATGCAAGTGTGTTAAGACAATTCATCCCCTGAGAAAAAAAGCAACACTGTCAAAAGCTGATAGAAGGTAACAGGAAAAAAGTATAGGAAAAATCGCTACTACTTTTTTTGTTTACATTTTTTATGGTGTTTCTGTTTTGTTTTACAAATAGTTTTGAATATTAATAATTATACTCCATTATTTAATCTTTTATTTATGATTCGATTGATATTTGTAAAGAAACAGTTATTGTTTTCAAAATGAGTGAAAAAGTCACTGCGCAATGTGGGATGAAACAGTGGGTGCTCGTGGTGGTTGTGAAATAGCATCTTGCATTTGTAAATAGGCACAATAAAATTCAGGTGCTGAAATAGTGGAGCTGAAAGTTTAGTCAGATAGTTGCGCAGGTCAAAGGGCATACTCATCTGGAAGTCGATACAGTTCTTTCAGTGATTGAGAGGGCCAAAATGCTGGTTGGTCAGACACAAATGATGGTACCATGGGACTGGCAACAGTTCGTTCGCCAGTGCCGATTCAAAGATTTAATAGAGGTGTATGACATGACCCTCAAAGACTTTAAACACTTCATCGTCGCTTTTTGAAGAAAAAAAAAGAACCTCTTGAACACAACAAATCTAACACCAACAGAGAAAAGTTTTTACTAAGTGAAGCAACTCAGATCATCTGAACCAAACAAGCTTCTTTATAAAACCAACTTTGAAGAAGATTATAAAATTGTGGAGCTAGAGCGTAATCGGCGGAGGAAAGAATCCAACTAAGTGTGGCCTACAGAACTACCAATTATGAATGCAAAGCCTGGGCCTATCAACAAAAATAAATTTGAGAATTTACAAAAACTGCTGATATGTGTTCCTTCTTGCTTTCAACACTTTTATAAAAACATAAATTTTTCTGCGGCTGCCCTAGATTATCCAGATTAATGAGGATTTTTTATATTTTTGTCTGTACAGTTTTAATACACAGTTTTCTTCTAATAAAATGAGTTTTTATAACCTTCTTTTAATATTTAAGCAGTTACGACATTTGCTGCTCCCCCTCAAGTTAGGGGGGAGAAATCATATGATAATATTCACTACTACATAGTTAGTTCATAACTTCTAATTCATCATTGAAAATCATGAACAAAAATAAAAAGAAAAATTTAACATTAAAACACTAAACTCTTTAAAAAGTTTGCAAAATGTCAGTTACTATAGTTTACCTCTGATAAATACTACTGGAGACATCGCAGGTATTCTTAAGGACTGGGAATAGCTTCAATTTTAGAAATAAATGAAACAATTGGATATTTACCGCCGTGGAACAAGCTAAGAATGCAGAAATTTTTCGGAATTCTGTGAAGAATTGAAATATGAGATTCTTAAAAAGACTTCGCAGGTATTGGTAAGAACTGGGCTTCCAATATAAAGCGAGTTAATAGCACAAGATCATCACAAATTACTTAAAATACTTCTACGTTCATTATTAATATAAAATAATAGATTGAACAATTAAAAAATTTATAATTTCCAATGATGTTATAAGTGATTATTCCATTTTATAATATTTATAAACTTTCCACTGATCCATTTACGATATAAAGGCAGCTAAGGAAATTAAAAACTTCCTATAACTAACTTCAGCACATCATATATCATCTTACAAAAATTACCCTAATATCACCCTAACCGACTATATAAATATTCCAACTTTATGAAACCTCCCTTTGCCATATATTTTCTCGTCATCCTGTAAGAAATCAAATAGAAAATATTCATTTTCCTTGCTATAGAACTAATATAAAGTGGAAGGGTGAGGGGAAAGGGGTCGGATATGGGTGGTGGGATACATGGAATGAGGAAGAGGCACGTGCTGCCATGGAAACAGCCTAAATGATGTATCGATCGGTTCTATCTTTGTCCGTTTCATAGGATAGCGATATACTTCATCTCGCTTCACGACGGGCACGACATCACATATTCAATGTATTACTTTTTATATCTCCTTGTTTTCTTTGCACTATTTCTGCTTTAGTGCGAGAAAAATTGGTAGTTATTAGGAAAGATTTTATAAATAGTACAGTCATTATTTAATAAAAACTGTTAATATTACACAAGTTACGTATCTAACAATATATTGTAATTAATTCAAAATATTGGTAAGATTTTTATTGAGGATAGCCCGAAAGAACATCAAATAATTCAAATACAAAAAATACTTTTTTAAACAACTCAAATTTTAGCGGTGATGTCACAACTAACTGTCACTATACATATTCGAGGTTTGCGACGTCGAATACCTCGAAACTTCACATATTCAGGCTTTCACTTAGATACCTAGAAAAAATATTTTTCACAAAATTTGAAGAGATAGAATATTTTTATTTAAAATGAACAAATTGTACGTGATTACACACTTATTACATGATATTTTAGTTTGGATAGAAAATTTAATTCCTTGAACAGTAATTCTATTAATACTATGATGATATAATAATTAATACAAAAGAATATTTGAAAGTCCAACTCCATATGATGTAATTTTGATATTTAAAATGTACGAGGTATGATGAAAACTACGATGAATCAATTTTTCTATCAGCAACATCTACATCAACTAATATGTCTCATAACTCGTTAAAACATGTAGTGCCGATTGAATGACAAGTGTCAAATAAGATATTGAAAGTCGATTATAATGATAATTTAGTAACTTCGTTACTACATTTGTTACCAATGTAATTAGCAGAATAATAAAAGAAAATGAGTCGATTAAAAACTATCTTCGATCTCAAAAACTGTTGGGATTTTGAATGAATATAAAAACTTGGAGTGAATATTTGGAAGTGCAATAAAGAGACACAAATCTCAAGCGAGTAATGAAAAGACTTGGAAATGGGCTCTCTTTTTCATCATGACAAAACACTTTGCTATACATTTCTTTGCCAGTTTTAATACCTTATTTGCTATATTTCATCCCATCAATAGATACCCAAAAATAGGAATATGCTAAAACGGAAGTGATTTTACACTATTCCTGATATTGAAAGGACCATGATAAAACAAATTTCAGAAAAAAGCTGACATGTTTACAACGTTGTAATTAGTACATTCCCAAGAGCAGATCTTTGGAGGAAATTAATTTAAATTTCACCCTTTTCAGATCGTTAAGAGAAACTGTTGGTTGCTAAAATTTCATTGATATTTTTGAATTATTTTTCAGATTCACGCATAGATGTTTGCGATTTTTTCCACGTAATTAACAGCTTTCCTGATCTGTGGTAAAGTAATAATAAACAGAAGCAACTTAGAAACACCAGGAGATAGATTCTAGTTATAAGTTCTGTAATATAATTATTCATTATTTTCCTTATTTCCAGAAGCTACATGATATTAGCATGGACTGAAAGTAGCCTTGTGCTTTATTTATAATCACACAATCACCTTCTCCATTTTCATGCTTCTATTGAGTAGACTCCAATCACAATCTGTTCCGCTTCCTATTTAGTATGGGTAATAAACTCTCGATAGCTCAAACAACTTCCACTGCAAAGATATCTTTGATTACGCAAAAAGAGAAAACAAGCCAACTTATTTTCGTTTCTGAAATGATAGATACCTTGAAGCAAATAAATCATGAATTTATAAAATTGAGAAATCTATCCATTTAAGCAATGCAATGAATCTATTACTTGTGAATACCAACAAGGGATGCTGCAGGTAAAATTCTAAATTTAGTTTTCTAATATTGACAGAATGAAAAGCAAAAACTTTCTTTAATGAGTATTACTGTATAAATGATTTTTCATACCATTTCTCTTCAAATACGCTTCTCCTACCATTTTTCCATTTAATGCATTAAGAGCTTGACATAAACTAGAAGTGAAAGAATTTTCTGTTTATATTTGAGATCACTGTAAAATGATGATTATATGCAATAATAATTAATACTAAAAATATTTTATATAAAAATAACATAATATGCATTATATTATGTATTATGGTACATTATATTTTACTATTATATTATATTAAATATCTATATATATATATATATATATATATATATATATATATATATATATATATATATATATATATAATAATAAGTTTATTCGTATACTTGAAATTTGAATGTTCAAAAGTCAAATTAATACATTTAAACAGGTTTGTATACTCCGATATGGTCTAGTGGCTAGGATACCTGGCTTTCACCCAGGAGGCTCGGGTTCGATTCCCGGTATCGGAATTTTTTTCAAAAATTGCTTATTGCCTATTTTTAGCTGTATACTTTGAACTCCTGCGAACTCGTTGACAAAATACATGTACTCCGATATGGTCTAGTGGCTAGGATACCTGGCTTTCACCCAGGAGGCTCGGGTTCGATTCCCGGTATCGGAATTTTTTTCAAAAATTGCTTATTGACTATTTTTAGCTGTATACTTTGAACTCCTGCGAACTCGTTGACAAAATACATGTACTCCGATATGGTCTAGTGGCTAGGATACCTGGCTTTCACCCAGGAGGCTCGGGTTCGATTCCCGGTATCAGAATTTTTTTCCAAAAATTGCTTATTGCCTATTTTTAGCTGTATACTTTGAACTCCTGCGAACTCGTTGACAAAATACATGTACTCCGATATGGTCTAGTGGCTAGGATACCTGGCTTTCACCCAGGAGGCTCGGGTTCGATTCCCGGTATCGGAATTTTTTTCAAAAATTGCTTATTGACTATTTTTAGCTGTATACTTTGAACTCCTGCGAACTCGTTGACAAAATACATGTACTCCGATATGGTCTAGTGGCTAGGATACCTGGCTTTCACCCAGGAGGCTCGGGTTCGATTCCCGGTATCAGAATTTTTTTCCAAAAATTGCTTATTGCCTATTTTTAGCTGTATACTTTGAACTCCTGCGAACTCGTTGACAAAATACATGTACTCCGATATGGTCTAGTGGCTAGGATACCTGGCTTTCACCCAGGAGGCTCGGGTTCGATTCCCGGTATCGGAATTCTTTTCCAAAAATTGCTTATTGCCTATTTTTAGCTGTATACTTAAGACTCCAGTGAACTCGTTGACAGTATACATGTACTCCGATATGGTCTAGTGGCTAGGATACCTGGCTTTCACCCAGGAGGCTCGGGTTCGATTCCCGGTATCGGAATTTTTTTCAAAAATTGCTTAGTGACTATTTTTAGCTGTATACTTTGAACTCCAGCGAACTCGTTGACAAAATACATGTACTCCGATATGGTCTAGTGGCTAGGATACCTGGCTTTCACCCAGGAGGCTCGGGTTCGATTCCCGGTATCGGAATTTTTTTCAAAAATTGCTTTGTGACTATTTTTAGCTGTATACTTTGAACTCCTGCGAACTCGTTGACAAAATACATGTACTCCGATATGGTCTAGTGGCTAGGATACCTGGCTTTCACCCAGGAGGCTCGGGTTCGATTCCCGGTATCGGAATTTTTTTCCAAAAATTGCTTATTGACTATTTTTAGCTGTATACTTAAGACTCCAGTGAACTCGTTGACAAAATATACGTACTCCGATATGGTCTAGTGCTAGGTATAGATAAATTCGTTGAATTCTGTTATGTCTTCTCGCATATAAGAGGTAAACAGACAAAAAGTTTGGTTAAATTTTCAGCGTCTCCACAACAAAATATAAAATTTCAAATTATCAGTTTGTTGATGTATTTTGAAGGAACTATCATAACCTATAAAACATTAAATAAAATATAACTCTTCTCACAATAAGATTTGTAATAAAATGTTTATTTCTTTCACAACCTTTATCTAATGCTGATTAGAAATATAAAAAATTTATTTAGGTATAACAAATATTTCTTCACAATATACTTAAGCTGTACCCACGCCTATGGAAGAATAAATATTTTCCCTTCAATTTCCACCATCCCTGTTCCATTAAAGATCGTATCTAGATCTATCAAATGGCTGATAATGTTAAATTATTGTGACATTTTCATTAACTGATATAAAAAGCTAATATTACATTTTCAGATAGGGTTTAACGTATCAAAAGATTGTATTGTAATTTTAAATGTGACAGGCTTCATTTAATTTTGTTCAATATGTGGCGAAGTTTCATAATTAAGTTGCAACCATGCAACTGAAAATTATTTGAATCTTTTCTCGAAAACATTCTAATGACAAGTGTTAAATTTTGCTTTTGCAGTGCTAATAAAACACATTCGAATGTGTTCTGAATACGTCCAATGTACCCTCGGACCATCATACTCACCATTTTTGTCATATTCACCATGAACAAACCTCTAACCAATGTGTTTTTCTACTTGAATTGGAGAAGTACCTACCTCAAAACTAGAATCAAAATTGTATGGCAATATTGCGGATTCACTTACAAACATTCAAAAATCGAAGTTAAATGAAGAGAAAAAACTAATGATAAAATATATTATTAAAGGACTTGTTCCTTATGTTTCGAAATTTCCACCATTTGTAATTATTATGAATATAGGGTGGTGGGTAGTGGAGGGTGATTTAACAATTTCAGAAGTTGTCTCCATGTTAGAGAAACTTTGTAGGTATGCAGTTACTATACCAAGGAAAGCAAATTCATCATATACATTCATAATCACCTTTTACCTATATTTTTGTAAATAAAACAAAAATTCATATTAAAGTCAGAATTTAAACTCATTTTTCAGTTATGTTTCAGGAGTACTCGTCCAGTACACTAGTGACACTTGACCAGGTATATGGGCATCGTGTTTATAGCTACCGAGGTGCCACGTGTGACGTGACCAGGTGAAAGTTCATCATTTTTGATTTGGTATACAACGCATTTCTTATTATAATATCTATAACATCACTTTTCTTTTCAAAAACCGAGCTCACGTTGTTCATTAACGTAATACAAGGAATGACTTCGAAGGAAAAATTTTCAAGATGCTTCGATTTGAACACCACTACTTTCGCTGATGACACGGTAGTTATAGTCTCGAGAGATAAACACGAAGAAGCTGCCGAAAAGTTACAAACATCCATTTACCGAAATAGCAATTGGATCAAGAGATGGCTTATGAAACTGAATGAAACTAAATTATTTTACATCAACGTTACGAATAAAAAATATTCCAGAATAAGATACTGAAGAACATTATCGATGCACCCTGGTACTGCCGAAACAGTCCCATCCATCGGGATGTTCAGATGAGACTAAATCATAATCAAATTTCCCAGTAGCCACGAACATCGGCTCCTTCATCATGTGAACGTCAAGGCAATCCAGTTCCTAGACAACACAAACATGACTAAAAGACTTAAGGGGAGTAAACCCTTCGATTTTAGTGCGGATAAGTGTACCTTGCTGGTTTTAGTGTTATTAAAACATAATCTAAGGTCAACTAGTGAGTGAGAGAGAGAGTTTTAAGTTTTCCAATCTTAGTAATTTAGGTTAGAATAATATTGCTCATTGATGTCTTTCTGATCAGATTGTAAAATCACAATACATTATAAATTGAAAAAAATTAGAAACTTCATGCATTATTTTAAAAATACTGCTTATTACCACTATATTAATTCACACAAGTACACTGTTTGATGTGGATTTCCATAACCAAGTTATTCAGAAGCTGAAGGTTGAAGGTAAATAGTTTTTTATCGAAAAGTACTGTGGTCAATTCGAAATCAGTATCAATGTATTAGAACATGCTCAAAAGTCGATACATCGTAACATAGTTATTTTAAAATTCGATGTACAGGTATATATTAACATGCGTAAGAATTCGCGAAAATTACGAAGCGACATCTGTTAATTTTCTTCAAATCTTCAATAGAGGTGAACAGTCATGCCAGAATAGGAACTAATTTTGTTGTTTTATAAACAATAGAAAGTGTTATATGAAATTTTATTCTAAATAGTAAAATAATATACCTGCTTTTCTAGATAAAAACAACCACACAAGATGCACTTCGAAAACAATAAAAACGTGGTAAAAGTTGTTAAAGTCTTATTCTAGTAACCAACAAAACTCTTGCTCACGTTTTTGGTAGTTTCATGTATATATTCAAATCTCTTCCTTCCGTACTTTACATGAACAATTGCATTTACAACCTTTAACTACATCATTCAGATTAAATATTATATTACGAGGCTGTTAGATCTAACGACACAAACTTTTAATGGTTTTTGAATTTGTTCCTTCTAGTTCACATAATAGTATATATGTTGCTGTAAAACAGTATATTCCATGATTTAAAAATGGTTACTTCAATTTTCGTTATTTTTAGACCGATTCTTAAACACAACTTTTTGTTCTAACCACAAAAACACGTTTAGGGAATAACGGAAATTAAAAAAATAAAGAATATTCTACTAAAATCACAAGTAACACATAAAAAACTAAACAGCATCACCCTTTCATATGTACGACCCTCATTTTAACCACGAAGATTTCACATTAAGTAACGAAACATTTTTGAGAAAATATAAATTGATCTATCATTTAAGAAAGATTAAAGAAGAAAACTAAATATTTCAAAAATAAATAACACGTTAGAATCTAATAGCATTACTTAAAAGTATCCTCGGTATAAATATAACTTCTAATGCCAATTAGCAATCGAAATCCCACAACGAAACATTCATGCCGGGCGGTAATCGCGTTTAAACGTTATCAATCTTTTTCGTCGGTCGGTAAGTCATCGGTTTTTTTTTCTTGTTTAGTTGGTAGTTCTGGCGGCGAATAAGCTATTGTTAAGTTACACAATAGTAGGTATTATCGGAAAAGGATCTACATATTTATTGTGTCATTAACGCGAAGAACATGCCATAGAATTTTAAATCATTCAAATTAAGTGCCTTAGGTTAGAATATTGTTTATTACATATGAAAAAAATTAATTGTTTTCTATTCCTATTAATGGGGATAAGAATAATTTAATCATTGAATTTTTTAATTTTGAAAATTGTCAAATTTAATAATATAAACAATATTTGAATTGAGAATTGAACTCAAAATAACTTTTAGCTCAGATTTCATTTAATTAATGAAATATATTTTCTTACCACCTTATTTTGGACCTTTGAGTCACTGTGGGAAATAACCACTCTAAGGTCACGAATAAAAATAATTTCTGAAGTTTTTTTTTCGACTCCCTGGAGAAAAATTTTTCTCTCTGTAACATTATTACGATTTTTTAATTTGTTTTTAAAAAAATATACGGAAACCTTTATTTGAAAACATTTTATTTTTTTTATTATAACAATTAAAATTGAAACAACAATTTATATTATGAACTCTTATTCCTCACGAAATACGTCTTTGTGTTAAAATATTAATATTTCATTTCATCTAAAGACTCATTAATGATGCTTCTTACGAGGTTATTTTCCAATAATTTTAATTTTCAATTTCCAATTTTCTGTTGACTCAATATAACCCATTGATGTACTTGGAATTAATGTTAATTGCCGACCAATCATTATTTGCCTAGCCAGTTCCCTTTTTCTCGTGAATGATGCGACATTTCTTAGCGATCTTCTCAGAATTCCCACCTCCACGCTGCTTGAGTTTCACCAAATAACCACCAGCATAAGTAATGTAACCGAAGTCCTTAGGAAACAATGAACTGTACAGCTTTACGGATTCTTTAGTTTTAGAACCAATTTTTAATGGAATCTTGACCATCGTGCTCTTTCAAATTCAAACAGATGATTTAATTGCATTGATGAAAAGTCTAGAATGCGACGTTTCAGTTTATATGGAAAAGAAGGTCAAACAACCACACATCCATAAGGGTGCACTTCGAAAACAATAAAAACGTGATAAAAGTTGTTAAAAATTATTCTAGTAGCCAACAAAACTCTTGTGCACCTTATTGATAGTTTTGTATTTATATTGAAGTCTCTTCCTTCCCAACTTATATGAACAATTGCATTTACAATCTTTAACTACATCAGTCAGATTAATTGTTATATCACGAGGCTGGGAAGTTAGACATAACGTCTGTGGATACAAACTTTTAATGGGTTTTGAATTTGTTCCTTCTAGGTTACATAATACAATATGTCCCGCTTTAAAAACTGCTTCACCTTCTTTTAATTGTCTGCTTCTGACTCCAGTATATTCCATGATGTTGTTCTAATCACAAAAACACATTTAAATTAAAAAAAGAATAATCTAATCAAAATCACTAAAAACCCTTACAGATGTAGTTATTATTTGAGTAGCCAGTTCCCTTTTTCTCTTTAATGATGCTACATCTCTCAGCGATCTTCCCAAAATTCCAACCTCCATGCTGCTTGAGTTTCACCAAATAACCACCAGCATAAGTAAGTAATGTAACCGAAATCATTAGGAAACAATGAACTGTACAACTTTACTGATTTTTTAGTTTTAGAAACAATTTTTAGTGGAATCTTGACCATCGAGTTGATTCAAATTACATTAACTGATTATATACTTTGATGAAAAGTCTAGAATGCGATGTTTCAGGATATATGGAAAAGAAGGTCGTCTGTCATGAGTGTGACCTTTTTATTTATTTGTACAGTTCGTCAATGTATAATATAATAATAAAAAAATAGCCTTTTGCACAGCCGTCCGTCTAATGGTAACAACGATATCTCCTCACAGGAAGCATGCAGCGACCTTGGAATTTAGTATATAATTCCTATATAGCTGTAGATGTGTTGAAAGGAAAGAAGCTTTGGGAATTTTAGTAAAAAATTTATTAAAATAATAAAAATGTAATCCCACTTATCCAATTGGCCAAATGACGTGAATCAATATGAATCTACATCAATTGATATCATAAGACATCAATCAATATCAAATGACACTAGACTTGGCTTCAACGGACGTCAATTCATGTCATTTGAAGTCATTTTTCATCTCAGAAATCAATTAGCGTCAAGAATGTGATGACTCTTTTACTTGTTATAACTCTAAAGTATTTAAAGCATTAAGCAAATATTTTTTGTTCGTGCCTTTTGCACCCTTTCGCACAAAGGGTATTTCTTTTCAAACATAAATACAATTATTTCTGCTGTATCTTACAAATTCCGCCATCACTAACTGTGGTGGAATGTTAGATGGAACTTCTCAATATTCAATTGAATCTGCTGTCATGTCTTCCTCATCCTTCAAATCGTTGCTGGTTTATCCCTGTATACATTACGATCTAGGCTCCAAACGTGAGATGAACTGTTCACCGAAGGCGGCTCTCATTTTGGCCATTGTTTCTCGTGCCATGTGGCATGTGGCACCGTCTTGTTTAAACCACGTGTCAGGCATGTCCAATTCTTCAATTTTGCTTGTTGGCGTATCCATTCAAACAGAAATGAGCTTCGTCGCTGAACACAATGTTTCGAAAAGTGGATCTCTCTCCAAATTTGCCAGCGCCAAATGTTAGACGTTGTGGGAGATTGTGTGTCTTCAATTCTTGGACCAGCCGTATCTTATAAGGTTTTACAGCCAAACCCTTTCGCAAAATTTTCCACGTAGTTGGAGTAACAGGGGCCCAATTGCTGCGGCGGCGAATCGACATTTCACGGTCAAAAGTAACACTGGCGGATACAGCTGCAATATTTTCTTCGGTCCTCACTGTCCGTTTGCGTGTTAGTGGTTTAATGTCCAAGATGTAAACTGGGTTCGAAATTTAGTCACTAGTTTCCCCAGTAGGCCGACCAAACTGCCCATAAATTGGAAGAAGCGCGCGATGCACTCTCTTAAACAAGTCGATTCATGATTATATAATAGACCAAACTGAACAGGTTTGACAATGACACAAGACATGATTCACGCGTGATCTGTCAAAACAAGTGTTGCCTAAAAGATACCAGCAAAGAAATCGGTTGCTAAAAACAGTTTCTGCAATTGTTATAAAAATAACTACGAAACTAGATGTTTTTGATTATAATTATTATAATTGTTTCATATAGTGACGTTGAAATATTGATATTTTTAATGCAAATATCAATGTAGAACCCACACTACATATAATTATAATGTAGTTAACCTACGTGTAAAATTACTCCACAATTATATCGAATTAAAGTCGATATATAGTTCGCAAATTGAATGATGTGTGACAAAATTTACGCATCAAACTGTTGATTTAATGGAAACACGTTTATACATGAAAATTTTGAAGTAATAAGCTATTTGGCGAATAAATCAGCGATAGCACCATTTACACCCGAAATCCATTACAGTGGCGTACTCTAAAATAATAGTGGCGTTTTGGAATCTATTGGAATTTGAATTTTCACAAATTAACTCATTAATGACTTTTATTTTTGAATGAAACTGAAGGAATCGCTTACTTGTTAATTGTCAATATTCGTAAACATCTCATAGAGAAAAAATGTCGTTTACAAGATAAATAAATAATCTATTAAAATGTTAGAATTTTAGTACCCTTACCTTCCATTTTTCCAAGGACGTAATTTTATTTACCCGTATTTTATTAACCCCATGATTGTTGGGTTCTACCCTTGCCCCCCGACCACCATTTTAAATAAAGGGGTGAAAAGCTATTTTTGACGAAATCTCGCGAACTATTGTCCCTACAAAAAATTCATCAAATCGTCAAAAGATAAATTGTGGCAAATCGCTTTGCCTACAATTTTGTTTTGCCATTAACCGCGAATTTAATAAATTATGAGCAAAAAAGGGCTAAAAGTTTGTCAACAATTTCTTTTTTCGCTCAATAACTTTTTATTTTTTGATTTTTCAATAAAATTACCTCAGAACAATCTTTTAGAATGTTCTTTGAGGATTAATCACCAAATTTTGATAAAAACAAAATATTTGTTAAGCTTTCCTTCACCCACCCACCTCACACATCCCTCCTCAGAAAACCGCAAGGTCTATTGTAACATTTCAATGGACTAAAAGTGCAATTGTATGAATGACATTTACTGGAGAACGAGATATAAAGCTTAAAGATAAATTAATGAAAAATGTGTACCATCCTTTATGTTCTGTCTTAAGAAAACTTCCTAAAAGCTTTGATTTTGCTTAAGAGAGTAGACCTTTGGATTCTTGTTTGCAGCGATAAAGTTTGTCTATTGATTCATATCAACAGATTTATATTCGCTATGAACATTCACTACGTTATTCCGCCAATAAGAAAAAGAAATATTCGTATTCATCAACTAACATCGTTTCAATGATGGTTAGAAATATAGACGAGGTTGTGAGAGATTATCAAGAAAGCTATTAAGAAGGCTGAACAAAAAGTGCCAAAACATTTACATTGTTCCGATGAAATACCGATAGAGCAAACAGCCGCAAACAACCGCAGACACAGTACAAGTGTGTAAGATATCAGATGGACATTATCGTCTACTTAGGTTATTAACTTCTTTCTTTCCCTAACCTAAACAAGAACAATAGAAATTCACCGGTTTGCACAAAATGGAATGGTACTTAGAGTGCCTAGTTTCTAGAGACAGATAAGAAGTTTTTACATACATGGGATGCAATTGATCATGGCTCAAACATCACCTTCACTTATCATCAAGGACAATATGACAGTACATCAATCATTCAAGATATATTGGACGCTCGATCTAACCAGACAAACTTCTAATTCCCCCAGGCTCAAATTCATTTTATTTCTTTGCCCCTAAAAACACCGAATCTATCCCGAATTAATGGGTGAAAGGTTAAGGAATAAGGTTAAGGAATAATATATCCTGAAGGAAATTGATCAAGTGATTATGTGAATTCCCAGACTCATACATAACGTATGCCTTTTAAAAAGTATCACGTGAAGTTATCGCTTTCACCACTTTTAAATGTCAGTTGAAGATTTTTTTTATCGGCGCCTCTGATAAATCCACACAACTGGAGCTACATAATTTTCGCGCAACTTAATAGCCCGACGCATTATATTTTCCAAAAGCCAGTTAATCCGACATAATGGAATATTAAAATAAATATAGCCTACGGTATATTCCCAATTTAAATGATTTAAAATTCAATGGCATGTTCTCCGTATTAATGGAACAATAAATATGTAGATCCTTCCCGATAAGATTACTTATTATTCACTTTGTTGTTACCTTTCGAGCGCAAGAAGAGATGTTCAAACAGGCTAGACATTTCTTTTGATTTTTCTTTTAGGAAAAGATGTTTTAAATAAGTAGCTTAAAAAATAATACTCTGTTGAATTTCAATACTGTTAGTATTCTAAAAATGTTCGCGGTTCGAAAATCTACAAGTCAAATTGCCGTACATCAATTTCCTCTTTTTTTTAATTCTAGAATAGAGCAAATTACACGCAAAAAGCGTAATTTGATGAAAAGTATTAATTTGAAATAGAAAGTAATAAATTGCGGGATTCGGAACGCAAATTTACTAGGTTATTAGTTTACATTATTGGCATGTCCATCTCTACACTCTTGCCTCAGATGAGCCTCTCCTACATATTCCATCCCAATTTACTTAGAAGATTTCCGAAAAACGACCATAAATTGTGAATTTAAGAATTAGTTAATTATACTTTTGAAAAATTGTCACCAAGTAACGAAAATTTTCTCACTTTGTAAAACTATAATCGGCTAATAAACGTATATGAGGAATCCATTATTAAGAACTGTACAGAGCTGGACTTAATGTAAAAGCGAACATAATTTCAGTAAAATTAAATGTAAAGATGAATTTGTTGTTTCAAAGATGGAAAGTTCCATTTCTTCCAGAGCTACATAGCACTTTTTGATGAAAATTACTCATAAAACTAAAAAATCTTTGGTAGATAAAATTGTAAAGATTATTAATTGATTTTTCTTGTTTTTGTTGCTATAATATATATATATATATATATATATAAAGGATATTGAAACAAAAAGATTGTGAAGATTTCGCTATTATACATTTTTTTGTCCACTAAACTTCCTTGTTTGTTGGTGACTCAATTCGCAGCTTGAAATGAATTTGCTGGTATTGAAGCACTTCAAATCCTGTCCAAACACTACTTTACTCAAAATTACATAGATACTTTCTTTTTCACAAGGGTTTATCAATTTTTTTGACTACGAAAACAAAATGAAGCAGACAGATGATTTTCGGCAAATACTTTACCCAATATTTTAGTTTGGATAGGAGAATAATTCTTTGTACAGTTATTCTGTTTGTACTGTAACCAGAATTATGCTGTACAATAATAAATTTAATTCCCTTAACTGACATATGAAAGAAGAGAATGTCAAGAAATTTATTTCGCCAAAAACTGCATATACATTTCCAAATGAACATTACATTAAAGATGTAACTTATACAACGTTTTTAAGTATTAATTTCATGCTCATAATTATTCATATATTTTAATGAAGATTGTAAGTAATAATAAATCTATTTTCTATTTTAAAATGCAAATGTATAATTGCAGAATGACTTACAACATATGCTAAAGGATATTTGATTTTGAATAAAATGCGTTCTTGTGATTTATAACCTCACATCAGTTGCGTCTGCCTTCTTAGGGTAAGATGGAGGAATGGCGGTCACTTAAGCATTGATCCGTTTTTCAATTTATTTTAGGGACTTACGGCATAGTAATCATCTATTTAGAGAGGCTATATATTGGACCAAAGATATATATCAAGCACATTATCAATCTATCACGGGTTTCATATTTTTCAATAATTGTTTAAAGCCCTTAATTGACCACTATGGCGCGGTTCATGGCGGTCTACAGTTGGGGTATTACTGGTCATTCAAAATTAATACAGGTTTGATTCTAGCATGTACTAAAATAAAATAAAGCGACATTTATTTTATATCATTTTTATTTTTTATAATGTAATCATATTTATCTATCAACTCTTGTTAAAATAAACCAAATATATTGAAATTATTTAAATTTCTACTTCAAAAATCACACATTGAGGCACATAGGAACTGTCTTTTACTCAGTTCTTAAGTATATTATATTTATTTCTTATATTTCTACCATAATAAACAGCACACTCTGCTCATCCGATCTTGTAGCGTACTGCAGTAGGTTGGGCAGTACTTCTTGGCTGAATTTCCTTCACTAACAGCTTCAACAGCATTTTCTAACTCCTCTTTTGTGCATTTCCCTTTCGTTGTGTTACTTTTTCCTGTGTCGCGTCATCTAGCTAGTATAAAAATCAGTGGATAATCAGATATTATTTAACAAACTTATATTAAGAAGTCTTATAATTCCATACGGGGTAATATCGGCCACTGACCAGTATTTCCCGCTTAGAATGATTGCCATAACCCCAAAATATGAAAACAGTTTCTTTTGTTTGTCACGAAAAACGTTAATAACTTTCACAAAATCTAACTAGCACATGGGATACTATAGTAATTGTTTGGTAATGAACTTATTCAACGGTATAAATCACTTTAAGCTTACCTTTAACTGAATTTTCGATTTTATAACAACAAGTACCTTTACACAACTGTCAAACTCACTACGCGCGATACAAAATGGCACCGATTGGTGAATAATTTAACTCGGCCTCATACTAGATGGCAACATTAGTAGCAATAGCAGAAAACTTTTAAAAGTTTAAGATTTTAACGTGACCGGCATTGCCCACTGACCACCATTCCACCATCTTACCAAACAAAATGAGATTATCTATGAAAAATGAACATTTATTAGAAACTCCAAATGTTTAGCAAGAGACGAATTTAAAGTTAATTACGAGGTAAGTATAATTAACATTGGTATACAGTTAAATTGTAGGATTGACAAAATAAAATTGTGAATAATTATCAAAAAGTTGAGAAATATGTTGTGTAAGTGTAAGATGTCATATATAACTGGTAAGTTATTTCGTAACATCAAGATAAGGAAAAAACTTGATATAAAACATTGAATTATTAATATCGATAATTTAAATAGTGTTAAATATAAACAAAAAAGTGAAGAAATATCGTTTACCAAGACAAAAAAACTGATGAAAATACAGACCAAAATTGATAAAAATACAGACCGGAATGAATCTAAATAGCAAAGAAAGAAAGGCAAAATAACGTAACCCAACCCGAATAAGTGTTGGGGGCTGAACTGTTTAGGTGTCTAGGACAACGGGATACGGAACTCGTTGAGAAACGTTAAGAAAAGAAATAAATACTAAAAAAAGGAAAAGAAAAGAAAAAGACAAAACAATTGCTGGAATGTTCTTACAGATAAAAGAGAGTCTCAACAGCTCAATCAAATAATAGCCGGTGACAATGACTATGCTAAATTCTTGGGAAGAAAGACATTTGAAATAAATGCTGAGGTAAGACAAGGTGATGGACAAGGGAATGTAAAATCGATGGATGTATCATTAATAAATCAAAACAAATAATAGCATATGCTGATAATTTAACTCTAATAGCAAGAAGTCGAATGAGTAATTGGATTGATTTTCATATTATTTTTCTCTGATTAGATTTATAATTCAATATTGCTTCAATTCTTCGGAAATCATTGCTGGATATACACTTACAAACCTCACAGCAATACTGAAATAGTTTTTAGTCAGTCGACTGTAACCGATTAAAAATGTCCAAAACTTGATTCTCTCAAAAAAATTTCCCAATTTTATTAGTTAATAATAAGAATTGATTATAGAACTCTATCTAAAAAAATATCTTTGTGCTAAAATTTTTTGTGATTAGCTTTAAAATAGAGAGAAGTTATAATAAAAGGTATTTAATAGACATAATATTTTTAAAAATACGCAAAAAATAGGAATTGCTTAAATGTCACACGTTTAATGTCATCTAGAAAGTGTAAATATGATACTGACGCATTTATAAAAATAAGAAATATAAAATTTGATTTGAATGCGTGTGAAAAACTTTGTGAAGCTTACGAAGCTTATTTTAAATGCCCTGTTCGTAATTTAGATAAACGGGCTTCACAAGTTGCTTGCAGTGATTGCTAAAGATATTTAGAAGGTAGATCAACAAGTTTTTAATGAAAAAAATACACATACAAACGGAATAAGAATCTCTTTCTCAATCAAGCTCTTCTCAGAGTTCGAATAAAAATAGCGATGGAATTTACTCATTGACATCTAAATAACAGGCGAAGTCGACTTGAGACGTTCTCGACCAAAGAAGACATTGTTATTGTAACGACATAAGAGGTTTGTTTGAAGCAATTAGGTTGCCCTATGTTCTCAGTGAGTAGCGTTTATTTATTGACAACTCAACTAAAAGCTTGAAGAACATTTATAACATAACGGAATTGAATCTCCATCTCTTCCAATCGCTCATTCTGTACATCTGGAAGAAAGCTATGAGAGTGTAAAAAGTTTACTAGAAGCTTTGAAACAATGTAAGTGGCAGTTCATTGGAGCTCATTGGATTTTGACATGGTAGGATTCTTAAAGGGACTACAGGGTCCTGGCCACTAAGAAGTGAATTTTGTATTAGGAAACGGAACGTTAAATGTTTTAATTTTATTAATTTCGCCTTCGCATAAAGTTAAGCCTTATTAAGCAATTCGAAAAAAAAACGAAAGATAAATACATTTTTGAAAAAATTTTTTCCAAAAAACTTTTTGCTAGTGAATAATTTCCAGAATTATCTACTAGTCCTCAACAAAAAAGCTCAAACAGTTTTAAAGTAGTTTTTAGATTTGCTTGAGCTAGTTGACAACATATTAAAACATTTGAAAAAATATGAGCTGCTGTCTTTAAAAGAACGTATTCTCATTTAAATAAAAATTTAAAAATAACATAAACGCGTATTCAGAATAACAAGGAGAACGGTCAAGAAATGATGGACTTCGACACCGTTAGGGCCAATATAACGAAAATATGATAAGGGATTACATTTGAAGTCTAGTGAGACAAAGTTCTTATGATTATGAAAGAAAATATGTTAGGAATCGCTTCTAAACTTTTCTCTACTATTTTATAACTTGATATGATGTAGAAAGCTGATGAAGAATTATACCTTCATACATGCATTAATTTTTTCATGAACAAAAATTTGACCTATAAATTTTCGAAATTATCGATCTACTGGACACCAAAGCAAACTTTTTTGGGCTATATATATTTTTTCGTTTAAATTGTCGATATATCTATCGGTATTCCATACTCTCTTTTCAAAGTTCATTCATGTTGACCTATATAATCGAAAGCTGAGCTAAGAAACAAATCTGAAAAATGGAAGACTTGTCATATGCCTACACCAAAATAGATAAAAGTCATTTCGAAAAAAATCGTTCCAGCAACTGGAAGACACCTTGAATTCTCTATTGATTCTAATAAATAGTTTCAAGAGGCTAATGAGTACCCGTTTACCTACTTTGAGTCCTTGGGATAATATTGAAATTTCCTAAATTTTCTTGACCTAAACTAAACATTTGATTTGGTTCCCTGTATATGGTTATTTCGACAAAGTATATAATGTCTGTATACAAAATGAGAAAACTAACAAAAAAATCAATGTTTTCAATTACCCCTACCAATTAAATATTAAACGAAAAATAAATGAATCTGTTCATTTGGATGTAAAATAGAACAAACATTTTTTGTAATTATCTGAGTTGTCATTTTGAATTAAAATTAAACGGATTAAAAATTAATTTCGTGTATTATCTGGAAAATTTAATATGCGCATTTTTTATAAAATATCCATTAAAAATTTGATATAGCCATATAAATTAATCTGAAGCTGGAGCGGAATTATCATCAACATTGATTCAATTTAGATGTTTTTTTTTTCAAACTTCGTGTTTCATGTCGAATTTTACCGTTTTTTAAATCAAGTTGACTATATTGCCAAAGGCCTAAAAATATCACCTTAATTTCATTTTATCTGCAATAATTTTTATATGTTTGAATATATCAACATTTAACTTACCAGGAATAGTATACTGACTGACAAAATTTTTTTTACATAGTCTCGCACACTATTTAAATTTCTTATATATATCTAATAATGATAATAATACGAGAACTGCTACTTAAGTTTTGAGATATGGCAACACTGATGTGAATATGTCAAATTTGACCTTGCCATCTTAAAGTTTGACATTACTAATAGTGTACGAATGCTATTTGAGATGTTTACAGATGCTTGAAATATTCATCTGGGTCAAAAAATGGAATCAAAACATCGTCGTGTGACATACCGTGAAATTGAGGCATAATTGGTCATTAGTTCCACTTGTATACATTCAATATAGCATGAACATTTGACTATCAAAAAGATTTGTCGGCGTTGGATACCGTATAGTTTGATAATCGCTCAAAAAAGTCTATCTATAAGATCGTAACAAGCGACGAATCATGAAATGAACCCAAATCTAAACAACAATCGACTGTATGGGCCTTTCAAGCCAAGCCAAATCCAACCAAAGTTGTTGTTTGGCCATGAAGCACTGCGAAGTAAATGGTCGCCTTTTTTTCGGAATAACTGGACATATCGTCACCGTTTCATTAGAGCACGGTCAATTCTGAGTGGTACACCAGCATTAGTTTACCAGATGTTTTGGAAAGAATCAGGTAAACCAATCGCAGAAGACGAATCATTCTCCACCACGTCAATACGAGCTCATCAATTCAAGCACCAAAAGCATCAAAACATCAAAACGTTTCCTTTCTTATTCCTTCTTATTCCTGTTGATGCGTTCAAATCACATGTTTTGAAGGTAACTCAATCGGATGCAAAATATTTTGAAAAACAATAAAGCCCTATCCAATTATGAATATGTGTTTTTATTTGTCTCAAAACTCAAGTGGCAACCCTCGTATCATCTTAATTAAAAATTGAAAAAAAAGTATCACATTATCTGGGGGCTCAGAATTTATCTCTTATTATTGTTGTATTGAAATACGTGTCTTCTATTCGTTCTGTAATGATCGCTTATGATGGTGAACCTTCTCTTCAAATTCTTAAACATTATAAATGCATTCTTGTATTTTATAACTTTATCTACCTGAATTAATAACTAGATTGATGTAATTCATAATATTCCGTTTGTTACTTCTATATTGAATAATACTAGAAAAAGAAATCAAAAGGAAAAACCAAATATCTCGTATCTTTCCTTCCGAAATACTTATAAAACTGTATGTATAGAGATTTGTAGATTTAACGTTGTACTAATATTGTCTGTAAGAGATTTCCTTAAATACGTTTTTGAATTGTAAATATTTTAGTTGAGAACAGTATTAAAACAAAGTCAATATTAGTTGCTTGTAATCTGTAGCTACTCGTTCTTACTGTTTAATATTCCAAGCCTACAAGAAAATTTCTAACGTTTTATCTTTTTTCTTCCTCCTTTCATATAAATGTTAAACTTTACCATTGAACAAACAAACAAAGAATATATTGAAAATAATAACATAAATGAAAGAATAGTGGAAACTTAACTGAATTGTGATGGAAAAATATGTAGTGGACGTTGTAGAAGTATGAATGCTCACAAAACTTAACTATTCAGGTTATAGTAAGAAGTCTGAAATTAATAAATTGGTTAATGGCCCAAATATTGTTATACACGTGCACAAACAACCAATGCTCGGTTTCCCTTGACGTACTTCCACTGTACTTAGCTGTTCACCATTCAAAACATTGTATATTGTTATTAACCATAGCTCGCACTCCATTTTGTGAGTACCCTAGTCATTAAAAACGAAATCAATCGGTAGCAAAATTAAAACGGGGATATGTATTTCGATAGAAAATAAATATGAATGGGGTGGCTTTGTCAGTCCTAATTACGTGAGTAGCCCCTTTCCACTCCTCTTTGCCGCCCCCGGTTAGCTCATGAAGGGTTTCCAAAATTGGAGGATTCTCTAGGTTCAAATACAAACTCAACTACAATTGAAAAAATGGTTGAACATAATCTTATCTCGGACAACCGAACTCATTGAACTAAACAATATCCAAATTTTTGTTCAGTCATAATTCAAAGTATGTATTACCTTTAATTTGTTAAGATTTAAAGCGTTTCCAATGCCATATAGTTTTATATGTTTTATTTGAGAATAAATGTGCTGATGTAGGAACACATTAATCATTAATATCATCAATATCATTAATATAATTATTTGATTTTGTATCTTAAACCATACACTGAATATATACACTACTTTTTATAGTGAAAGGATATTTCCAGCAGTTTCTTATCCTGTATCTTCCAACAAAATAAAATTTTAATTAAATTTAATAGTTATTGTTAAGACATTTAATAATTAGTTTCGATTCTGGCTGAGTCCAGCGTTCAACAATTCCGGCATGGTGGCAATACGTTATGACAATTTATGGGTTTTTGCCGATATATCTAACAAAAAATAATAGTGTCCGATATTTGTTTACATTATACGAGCGCATGTTTATATTATGTTAGTCAGTTCGAAAAGTTAAAACTTGCCAATACCGGCTGATAAATTTATTATTCTTCCAGCATGACCACGATCCCAAGCATTTCTCGAACCTGTGCAAAAAGTATTTGTGAGAATTGAGAAGAATGAATGTACTGAAAGTAATGATTTATAAGTCTCAGTATCTCCACCGGTTGAGTTGTTCTGGGAAAAATTGGACAGGGAAATCAGAAAGCAGTATCCTACTTCCACTTCAAATCTTTGGAATATCCTGAAAAAAAAATGGAACCAAATAGACGAAGATTATTTGTCGAAACTGTTACAGAGAACGCCAAAATTGGGCACCGAAATAATAAAAGCAACATCGATGAATCAAAAATTTCGTTATGTAGATAAATATTACAGATTGTAGTTTTATTATTACTATATTTATTATTATTACTACTATCTATTATTATTACTATACTTATCTAAAAATATCAAAATCGATGGTATTGTTCTTGTTTGTTGTGTCTCACACAAACTATAAGGTGAGCAAAAACTTTTGACTCGTAGTCTATATCTGTGTCCTCGATTTCGAACTCTGTCTTTGAAGAAGACCGCACTTGTACAATACGTGGAGAGGAGTTTCTTTCTCATCCTTGAATCTGGAATATTTATTATCTTGAGTGATTACCACCTTCTTGAGGTGCTTTATCGTATATCAATGGCCAGAAATCAATCCATCTATCAACCATAGCTGATGTATTTCCAGTCAGATTCTAATGTTTCCCAGTATCTCTGAGAAAGGAATTAGTATGTCGTACGCTGGTGGTTTCCATCCGTACGTTCAGCTCTTCGCCTGCTGAACTTCTGACAAAAACTCTCTCTATAACAAAAATACATAAAAAACAGACACCAAAACTACACATCAAAAAAAATTCATCACTCGAATTAGATCTTTTCTTGTCGAAGAAGGTTTAGACGTCTAGACCAAGAAGACAAGAGTGTGTAGCCAACAGGCTAGCTCTTAACAAAAGATAAGACTTCCCAGAATCTCCCATAGAACTCAGAGGAAAAAAAGGAGTCTACGCGCGAAGCATTGAGGCGAACGAGGATAAGGACCTGTCAAAATGACAGGGGGTGGTGGAATGTTCTTCTTCGCAACCACCCGTGGATTTATCCGGAGGTGGATGCTTAGAGAGACGGAATATCTAACGCGCATGTGTGTTTGTTGGGGTAGGGACTATGAGCACTGTGAACTGTTGGCTTTATTTTATTTTATTGAGAATCTTGAAATAATCTCAAAGCTATTTCTCAAACTGGAGAAAAAATCTGAAAAATTATAGTTAGTTACATAAGTCAGAAATTAAAACCATGCAAATGATAATCAAACTTGGTTTGTCTGAAATTGATTATAATTACCGTTAATACACTTTGGATAAATATGAAATTAAACGATATAAATTCGTTATAAAACGTCGTTCTCAATTCAATACTATATTAAATTTTCAAAATATCATAACTTCCATAAAATGCTTCCATTAACAGACGGTATACATTTAATTGAAATCTTTTTATGGTCATATAAAATAGGGAATGTGAATAAACAATAAAAAATATTTGAAAAATCCGAATAACATTATCTTTTATTTTATTATCACACAATTATCGTAAAGTTGGAAGGCATTTCAAGCGTTTTGAGCAGTTTAACGAAGGACCCGAAATTAAATTAACGATACCGTTCGTTAAAAAAATATAAAAATTTAATATTGAAAAATTGTTATTTAAAATGATACACTTAAAACTTATCTTTTCGAATTTGATTTCCATTAGTATCAACTTAACAGTCGAAGGTACAAAAAATTTAGACGACTCCTTAAGATAGGTTAAGGACTTTCTAATTACATACCGGTCATAGGGATTTGATCAACACATTATCTAGTAAAAAAGAAATCCACAGATGTCTCTAGCACCGTAAATGTGAAAATCTTCTCGAATTCCAAACCAGTTTGCTGTTTATTTGCGGTCTCGACAGTATTGACTATCATAAGCTTTGTTCGCAGTAGATAATTTGGAAACATTCCGAATGTATGTATGCGCATGTTTTGTTCAGAATAGGTTCTGAACATCCATTCCTACTCGAATTCGAAAAGTATAATTTGAATTCAATAATAGATAGGAGAATACAATGTATATAATTAACTAGCCGAAGATTTATCACATAGGTTAAAAATTATGTCGTGGTAAATATCACAAAAAGGATGAATGTACATGCGCTCGATTAAAAATTTTTACCCATGTCCGAGGTTACATTGGACGTATTCAGAACCGGTTCTGAATTGGAAATATGTACTCCACAAACACGGGATTTTGAATCCTGAACATGTTTTATTAGCAACACGAACACACAATTTCGAACTGCTAATGTAAATTGGTACATATCGATTTCAGAACGAATATATTCATATTAGTTCTTTTAAATCTTTTTGGCAAATGCATAAACAAATCATCAACAGAATCACCTGGAATAACAATAATAATAATAGTAATAATAAGCTCAGAAAGATTACAAAAAATAATGCTTTAGTGGAATGTAACTATTGTAATATTTCTTCCGATGGAATATACTTACATATGGAGTTTGGACTCTACATTATGCAGAAAGTGTCAAGAGACATCTGCTTGTAGAATGTTTACTAATATTATCTACATCGGCATAGTCAAACGTACAACATCAATTATCAGAAACTAACCAATAAGTTCAATCTCCTCAATGCCTACAACACCGTACTAGATGCAAAAGATGCTCGAAAATGCTAATTTTAGACTCTACTAAGATAATTGACGAAAAACAAACCTTACATCGTGATAGTTGATAGAATTCAATCCTTATCGTCAACGTATCCATTCCGAACACGTACAACATTCTTAAAAAATACCAGGATAGCGAAAATATGAAAATAGTCCCAGTTATTTTGATAACAAATGGCGTCGTGCTTAAGATCCTGCACTATAAAATCGCCAAACTGCCGCATTTTTGAACTTTTCGTTATAGACATGTAATTGTTTGGTGATTTTTAATCGATTTTTTTCGCTTGATGCAGTGATAAAACTCTCATGCGAAAGTTTTGAAAGACCCCGTATATCAATTATGGAATTACTGTACAATCAAGGAGATTGTCTGCACTCTCTCATTCTATGAACACTAAGGAAAAAGAACAAAGAGCATAATGATTTGTTTGGGTACATATATTAGCAAATGTTTAAAGATTTAGTCACCTGTGTGGGAGAATTCAGTTCAGATGTCCATATGAAGTTAGGTCTTAACAAATGCAAAATAAGTAATAGGAAGATTGGTGAATAGACACCACACAGGGTCCAGGTACGTAAGCAACAAGGATTTATGAAGATTGCACAAATTCTAGTTTAGATCAAAAGCAAAATAAGAATAATCTTACACACTCGTACCTAAAACGAATACGTTTAATTTTTTGTTCCAAAATATCAGTCCAAAACATCGTAATGACAATAAATACGCTGACTCTGTCTTAAACTTTGGCATATAAAAACAAGGAAAGTAGTCTCGGTAAATGTTAATCTCACCATCACAGGTCCTCAACCGAAAGATTTCTTTTCGAAAACTAGGGGATAGAGGAATACCAGACCTAAAAGCTAGTCATTATCAACAGCTTTGTCGTATGTACTTCTATAAAAAATCTGAACGAAGTGCGTTGTACAAAGCATTAGTAAAAACATAAAAAACGGCTACTACGTCTTGCACTGAAAATACTTGACATCGAAAACACCACAAATGAACAACATGGAAGAGTAAATCTTTGCATGGCATAAATCTTGCAAAAATCGAGGATGAAGCAATATGCAAAGATGCATCACTTGCGTATCTCCCATCAGGTAATATATTTAACTAACAAAAATGAAAAAAATTCTAAACGATCCAAATTCAGGTAAAGAATCCACGAAATTCTGTAAAAGATTGGACGCCGAATCTAAAATTCATTAGAAGAGAATCTAAATCATAAAGTTTATCTATATCATCATGTTAGAGTAGTATATTTACCATACGAACCTCCAACCGTCTGCGAAGACAAAGACGTACAAACAAAAAAAATTCGAAGTATTCTTAGTCACTCAGCTCTGACGATCAGGGAACTTTAGTTTTTTCAGAGAATACAATGAGTTTAAACATGGGCACTAAGAGTTCTGCTCTCCACAATTCATAATTAATAGTGGGAAAAGAGGCAACACAAGATAAAAATACGAATAAGTCTTTGAATTCTAAAATTTAGCTGGTGAAATAAATGAATTGACAATAAAACGAAATAAAGTCCGTACACAAAATCAATAAGCTGGAGGCAATATTCATTTCAATGCGAAATTTGTCATTCATGCTCGAAATTGAATGGGAATTTATGATTGAACTGAATATTGGGAATCCAACGGAGCAGAAAAGAATACGACTCTAATAATACATGAAAAGATCTAAAATGAAACAGAATTCCTAATGAAAACGAATAATAAAATATACGGTATATATTTATATTAAATGACGTATATAACGACTAGTATTCTCCTGTTCAATTATTCATCAAAAGTTATATCTATAGAATTTTTGATATAAATACCGATATACTCGTCATTAATAAAGTGTAAATTACATCATAACACTACCAATTAAAATATTAACTAAGCTTATAATTTGGAACTTTCAGGAAAATTCAGGAATATACACATTAATTCAAAAACGAAATATAGAATAAAATTATTTCAACTACTTTAATGATACATGTCTTGATTATATAAAATTAATATGAATATCTATTAAATATACAGTGCTCATCAAAAGTCCCCTCCCCCCTCTTTTCTTTAGAGCTGTGTTGCTGTAAATTTGTTTCTCTATATCACTAAAGCCAATAAAATTAAATGAGACCTCGTGACCTCGTTTGAAAAATAATCAGAATACCTTTTCAATCACACTTTTTTTGAATTTATGATGTTTTTGATGGTTAAAATAAACATTGAAATTAGAAATTTAAGAAAAGCTCGTACAATAATTATTCAAATGAACTATATCTACTTCTTGGCACTAAAACATCAAATTATTAAGCTCTTGTCGGACTCGATAAAATATGTCAGAAGAAATTGCCCTACAATCTGCGAAGTTAAATTTTTTTTTTTTTCAAAATCAGACATTTATTTTTAATGGGACCTGTATATGTTTTCAGGGAAATATGTGAAGATTTATGTCACTCCAATACCTCACCTTTTAAGTACTAACATTTCATATAGGAAGAAAGTACTTTCGTCACAAAGTCAAATTGTCCTTACATAGACTGGCTCCTGGAGAATTTTACTAGACTAATTTTTACAGAATTGTAGCCTTCAGTTGAAGTCGTCATCTGAAAGTTGATGCATCATTTTTAATTTGTATGGGTGAAATTTGTTTACTCTGTGTACTGTACTATAGCTGAATTCTCAGGTATATGCTACTTGGACCGTTGAAGAAGAAGGCTTTACTTCAATTCATCATGACTATCTAACCACGCTTCATCTAGATAAATTATGTGTCTATTAGAACTTCGGTAGTCTTCGGTTATTGCCATCCGTTTATTCAGTTCTTTGTGTTTCAAACTACATGCTTACAAAACTTGACGCAATATTTCTAAACTGGTATAATAGTATTCTGGATAATCTGTTATATTTTACTTCTAATGTTCTCCTTATATAAACTATAAATTGACTACATATAAAATCTTGAGAAGCTTTGCCAACTGATACCAGTTTTTCTTTACATGTTTTTCGGTTCTGTGAATGATCCACAGAAACCCCTTTCCTAACTACGGCGATAAATGGAAAAGTTATTCACTCTAATTAATTCAGCAATTCTTGTTATGATTGCATAATCCTTTCTTAGACATTCGACTATATTCAAAATAACTTGCTGTGTTTGTATATCTAAATCTTTATTAAATTCATACCTGTCTTTATTCTCACTACACTGTGCAATTTCATTGTCTTTATTCGCCCAAGATCTAAAGAACGCCATACATACAGCTTAGGCCAATAGAAATGCATTTATGTTTACGATTCGATGATTTTAGTGGAGATGATGAGTCCACGTGGACTGACATTTGTTAGATGTTTACCGAATTTTATGAGGAGAATAAACATTATTTTTCATTCCTTAATTTGGTATGAGTGTCGTCCGTATTTATGAAATATTTACTGTTCCTCGCATAACTGTCTTTGGTAATTGATATTGGAAGAACTTTACCAGCTGAAGTTACCGTTTTAACGTCAATGTGACATCGGTGTGCTTAATTCTCTGTGTACGTAATAAAATGTATTTTATGATTTTTCTTCATAATTTTATATACAGGTATATTAAATGAGTAGAAAATATTTCCATAGTCTGTTGTCATTAGCCAGGCATCCTGTAGTTCATATTGCTTACCAATTTTAGAATGTAAATCTGTATCACTTCTTTATTTAGTAAATTTCAAAATAACTACCCACCAGAACTTAATCTGTTTCCTTTCTTATATTTGTCTAGAATAAATGTTGCCTTGAGACACTTCTTTAAACAATTTAATATTTGCATGATCCATTGCGTCGGACATAAAATTGAATGAGGTCTGAAATCGATAGAGGCACCATAACATTATGATATCGTTTTATTATATGGAAATTCGTCAACATTCCATAAATTTACTCCCGAAGATCATAAAAACGATCCGACTAAATTAGAATGGAATAGCTGGTCATACACAACGCCGAACCGTTGCTTCGGTTATTTTGTACATTATTGATAATACATTTTTCATGCATTGTTTAACCATATTTTTAGTAAAATATTCTATGACAGTGTGAAAGGTAATTATAGATGTTAATGATCACATAAGTCGTTATTCGTTTTTATTTACAATCTTCCATTTGGTTACTGCATTAAATATAAACATTAGCATACAAACACTCCGAAGTACAGACTTATCCGACATCTCGTTTTAAATTAAAAAAAGATTAGTTATTCCTTTCGTTGCACACTAGTGCGTCCCGCAGTCAAACGGAGCTGTAAAGGTTTAGGAGGATGGTCCCAGAAGTACCTAAGTATCTTTTTATTATAATAATAATCGTCAACCTAATCAAAATAGCTTCCGACATCGCCTCTTCATTGTTGGAAAATCTTGTGCGTGGGGACTGAACACGGCATATCTTGTCAACGATATGCCGATAAAGTCAACTCGAAAAAATCTACCTACCTCCTTCACTAGGAGGCAATAGCTTAACCTCAACCCCATCAAGCTAGACGGACTAGTTGTTGAGTGGAAATTAGAGGGGAAATATCTGGGACTCACAGTAGATAGTAAACTTCTCTGAAACAAACACGAAAAGGAGATAATCACTAAAGCCACAAAAGATGTGCAGAAACTTCGCAAGGAGGAATTGGGGCTGTAACCCAAAGATCCTACTGTGGCTGTACACAACAATTGTTAGACCAATCATCACATATGGAACAGTAGTTTAGGATACTAATCTAAATACCACGGGGAATAATCTCTGGTAAGTGAAAAGACTCTAAATCTCCAACCTCTTCATATAGTGCTGGAAAACATGACCGATAAAACATCACTTAGAATATTCAGAGACAGTATCATGGTAGCTTTGAAAAAAATGTACTTCAATACTAAGCTGTAGAAGTAAATGGTATCAAAACTCCATACAAAAAATGAGCAGAAATGCCATTAAATGGTATACGGACGGATCTAAAGCAGAAGACAGAACTGAAATGGGACTGCACGGGCCCAGAACCAAAGACTCTGAAAAGCTGAGCACTTCACCAAGCCAGAAATTCATGCAATTGAGATCATCATTCTTTCCGATAGTCAAGCATCCATTAGAGCTTTAAGTTCTAATATCATATACCAAACTCGTTTGAAGTTGCCTAGAAAAATAAAACGACCTAAGCAAGGAAAATAAAGTTACCCAACAATGGATTCCGGGACACAACGAATTGAAGAAGAGCCCTCCATGGGACTTGAATATTTTTTGTGTTATAAACTACCGAATATAGAAAAATCATTGGAAAATAAGCAAAACAAATATTGGATCAATCTACAGGGGCTAAGACAGGAAAACACTCTCCTGGGAAACTATAACCATAGGAGATCTGCTAAATGTATCAACCTAAGTAAGAACAATCTACGAATTCTAAAAGGAATCCTATCAGACTCCAGAGCATTACACCTTGGAACGTATGAAGTAATGAAGATCTCTGTCAGCTACATCCATCCCACATTCCGAATATTCTAAAAGGTATGGGATTTACATACATTTCAACGGTTCTAGTGGAGGCTTTTTGTAGTTTAAGTAACACATGTATGTTTGAAAATAAATCGCATTTATATATTATATATTTATCGGTGTATGGCCAGCTATACACGCATAGTTTTGTATCGTTTGGAAAATACTTATTTCTTTACGATCCTTTCAGTCATTTATTTTCCCTCACAAATTTGCTAATCGGCTTCTCTGAAGTTTTTATGAACTGAATATACTTTGCGAAAACCGTTTTTAATAATAAAATGTTGAAATTTATTGTGTCATTGACAATGTAGAATTTAGATTAGAGATTTAAAAAAATATATTTTATGTCAATATTGAGAACATTCATTAAAAATATTATAACAGACCCTGACGAAGGAATTTCTCAATAATAATTTATTGATAATTCCAAAAAGATATTGGACAAAAAGAAATAGAGTTTAACTGTACTGTAATTGGATCTTCAGGAAATTGAATCATTACGCTCTGTGATACACAACAAATTATAAAACAACTCAGTGACATGGGAGAGCATATTCTTCTTCTTGTCTTATCCTTATGCCTTTTTAGGCGTCAAACTTTCATTTCCGTACCTTGATTTCGCCCTATTTCTTGTATCTCTCACCTTTCTAGTCTTCCTTTATGTTTTCTCATTGTCTTACGTACCTGTCTTCTTTTCCCCACCATTTTTTTATAAATTTAATATATTTTCAAACTTCCTCTTTGCTTTCTACTTGGTTTATGTAACTTCATTATTTATCTCATCAATCTTTGAGAGAATTGTATGACCAAAACAATGTAACTGTTTCTTCTTCAAACTCTTAATTATTGATGTTTGCTATTTCATATTTCCGAATTGTCCAATAATCCGTTGCATTTGATTTATTTAAGTTTCTAGTCATCTTTATTTCTTCCGTTTTCATAATTACTTGTATCTTGCCTTTGTTTATTTTCATTTTCATTATTTCCACCTCTGCGTTCCATATATTCATCGAAATCTACATTCTATTTCTCGAGTAGCTCCTAAATTGTGTATCTAATTGTCTTCCATGTCTTTAACTCTTTCAACAATCTTATCGATGACTAGCGTTAGTCAAATGTCAAACTTCGCTTCCAGATCATGGTATATTAGAAATAATTATTTTTCTTGGATATCCCTTTCTAAGTTTTAACCTAACATTATTTTAATCATGTTTTCGAAGCTCAGATATATACTTTAAATGAAGTTTACATATTTCCCACAGATATTTATTCCTTTCTTTACTAATCCATTTAATCATTTCTAGTGTTATTTCATTCCCTCCGGAACCTTTTATCCTTTTTTATTTGATTTATTCATTCAAGCTCCTTCTGGATTATTTTTTATCTCTTTTTTTCTAATTTATACTTTGGTGTAGACTATCATTTTATTCACGTTTCCCATCTTTCATGGTAATTATTCATATTCTTTTCAATCCTTTTAACTTTTAACCTTCCTATTGTTGTCAATTTATTTCTTTCCCAAATTTTCTCCAACTTCCTAATTTTGTCGAGAACATAACTAAGTTCATTTTTCAAATTAATCACTTTAAGTATTTAACTTATTTTGTACCCTATTTTTTCGAAAACTTTCTAGGGATAAACCCGTGACAAACTCTTTGGGGGAAAATAATATTTAGTTACGCTATGAATCATAATAATAAATGACAGGATAATGGCTCATCAGCAAGTAGGGTGCAGACTACAAACTAGACCAACAGAGAAAAATGCTTCTCTATCAGGTCCTGCATTGGTAAAATAAGATTAATTGAAAATATCACTGTCTAAAATGATGTATGTTTTGCAAATTCAATTAAAATATGAGAGTAAAACTATGATTACACATCAGTGTCGCCATGTCTTAAAGCTTAAGTAGCAGCCTTCGTGATTTAAAATGCCTATATGTTATATAGTAATGGCAGGAAAAACAATTTTTTTCTCAAGTTCGAATGGAAACGAAAACATTCAACATAGAGTCTTAAAACTCTTTGTGATACATATTTAGAGTTTTATATTAAGATATCATAATGCTGCAAAAAAGAAACGTAGTTGTTTTGTAAGTAACTTACTTTTCATATAGCATCTGAACTCCAAATAACTGCATCACATCAAATTTTTAAGTAATCCTATCCTAATAGTGAAAACTACAAATTTTGCAAGTTTCGAATTACATCGTGAGTTCCTTAAGATATCGTTAATAGTATAGAAATTTAACTTGACCTTTGATTTGAAAATTTATATAAATAAAAATTCTGTTAAACTTTTTATGGTGTTGGTATTAAGAAACAAGATTAACTTATTTTCTATATAAATTAGAATGTATACTCTCGAAATATAAAACAAATTGTGAAAAGAATCCATCCTCACACCTCTCGCTTCATGCTACTCCGCTTTTATCCGTAGCAAACGGGAAAGAGAGAAAGTGCGACGTTGCCATTAAATTATAGCTACATTAAATGGGACATTTCAGTGAAATATGTTTTCCATTACGAGCCAACAGTAAAGATATGAGTGAAAAAAGTTTCAAAAAGATCGTTTGTATTATTTATATGCTTGATTCATTTGGCCCTTTTGGGACCTAAAAAGTTTCCCAGTTTGAATCCGTTTTTCTCTATACAAGAACATAAATTAGAACAATGACTATATACCTAGGGCGATATAAATACTACCGAAAAAAAAAATCGTTGATGTTATACAGGTAAATACAAGGGACTAATCCGGGTGACTTTGTGAGTATATCTAGCAAAAAGTAAACAAAAACAGGCCATCCATATGATCGATTTTTACATCATCATGTATGCAACAGGTTTATTGTTTATTTTTACTAATAGCGAACTCTGGCAAGCTCCACACAATACAAAAGTATCTCAGGAAACAAGAAAAATATTTTGAATAATTGATTTATTCTTTGTACACTTTAACGAATCTACAACAACCTGCAATAAAACTTAGAGAATCTGTACTTTATACTAATACAGAAAATATGAACCAAAATATGCTTTCTGCTACATATTTATAGAATGACACCCAAAAAGAAGAGATTTTTCAGACCACAGAAAGTTTCCCCCTTGATGCATTACTGAAGAGCCCTGTGTTTACAGCTGATATGTTTATCCTCTCAGAAAGTCGAAAATGTGGGATGACGGTAGCTGCCAAAGATCTTCTATTTCATAAGGTCCAGGTATAGTGCTCTGGAATTTCGTCATCTGTTCAACAAAATCTACTCGCCGCATTATCTGCTAAGTCTAGCGTCTTCAGGTGTCCATTGAGCCCACACAAAAAGGTTAATCAGACTAAATGAAACCAGTAAATATTCATTGTGCCATAGTAACATTTTCAAACACATTTCAAATACATTTCAAATACCTAGTGATAAAGCTCGAAGCAAAGCTCCACCGGAAAGCTAACATTAAGAAAAGAGTTTCGAAAATATATTAGTTCATAGGGAGAAGCTCCTCTATGTTTCTACATAATAAGATTTTGCTATAGAAGCAAATAAAAAAGTCCATATGTACTTATGGTATGGCGGTGCCCAAATAGACAAATTCAAATATAATACAACGATTTCAAAATAAAGTATTGCCGATGTCCTCGGTTATAAGTGTGATAGTGAACAAGCTATTTTCAATTTAGCCAAAAGACATGAAAATAGCCTTCATCAACATATGAAAGTCGAAGTAATCCAGTTGCTGTGCAACTCAGAAATATAACGAAGACCAAGGACCAAATCATTTGAGTGCAGATGGAAGTTAATATTTACATGATAAGTATACTGTAACCCAATCAGCTAGAGACTAGCTGAATCTTAGTTTACGACATTAAACGTATTAATTCAGGTTAGAATAAAATTGCTAGTCTATTTTGACCAAATTGTAACGTAATAAAATGCCTAACGGGTGGTTTATATTACAAAAAAAAATAATTATTGATATTTAATGAATTTTACTGTATTTATTACTTAAATTATGACGATAAAATGATATCAAGTTCACTCACTTAACCAATAGTAGGGTTTCAAATCGATAAGATCGTGTATCAAAAAGGGCAAACTAGAGATGAGAGTTTTAAAGTAACTTGGCTCTCAAAAACGCATCTCCTGCTTAAAATAGAGAATCTCTGCCATAGATAAAGGTAGAAGTTCTAGAATTGGAAATTCTATTCGGTTTATCAATTTTTGATGTTGTTGTAGTGGCATAAGTATTTGATTACGATGATAATAAAATTGAATGGTCAGATTTAGTTTTAATAAACCAATTTTCCTTTGTACATAGCTAAAATTTTAGATACAAATCCTGTTCCTTGCCATTGATTGGAACGTTTAAAAAACAAAAAATTGAAGATATAATCTCAAACATAATCATACATCTATTTAATGAAATAATCATAGATCCATCTATAGCAATAACGATATAAATCACAGCCTGTCCGTCCTCAGTATCGATTTCAAAGT
The DNA here is from genome assembly GCF_026250575.1 of Diorhabda carinulata. Classification (NCBI taxonomy): domain Eukaryota; kingdom Metazoa; phylum Arthropoda; class Insecta; order Coleoptera; family Chrysomelidae; genus Diorhabda; species Diorhabda carinulata. The sequence continues at coordinate 21,125,578 of NC_079472.1, forward strand.
ATCAATTATACAATACTGATGGAAATAATAAGGATAATGACATGTTTTTGTTGTATATTTATTTTTAATACATCACGTATAATGGATATGCAATGCCCCAGTTGTGTAAATATTTTATTTTATTCTTTTTCTATTATAAATTATCGTTACTAACGCAATAACTTGTTTCCTTTTGTGAGATTGGAGTGATTTGTAACAGAAAAAAGAAACTAGAAAATTGTATGTTATTATAATTAAAATCTTTTCTTGTAAAGTTCCACGATAACTGCTAGTATTATAGTAATTTGCACATTCGCACGGTCGTGTCTGGAATAATTATTTGGAGTACATTGATTTGTATATCGCAATTAGATAAAGGATAGATCATTAGGAAATTTAATCTTCATTTTACTTCAATCCGGTCAAAATAGAACCAAACTTTTATCTTTGTAACCTCAATTCTTTATTGTGCGATGATTTGCAAACGACAATGATTTGGATTCTATTTCTTGGTAACGTACGTCGGGTTCAGTATTAAGTTTAGTACTCGATGGTAACCAATTTGAATTATATCGTCCAAGTAGAGCTCAATTCAACCAGAGTTTAAAAAGATAGAGGAATATTGGTCAATGATTTCACTTTTTTAGTCAATCACAGAGACCACCAAAGAACCAACATACGAACTATGAGATTCCAACAATCCAGAGGTACTTCGAAGTACTAAGGTTTTAATTTTTTGTGGGCCTTATTCTGGACTTTCCTTTTTTATTGGGATTTGGATATTACCATTTGGATAATTGTTAATTGGACTAGAAAACTCCTCTAGAGCTTAGAAAAGATTTGTGGTACATGTACGACGGACTTTTACCATATTCAGGGGATGCACAACTCTAACCAAATGTAAATTAACCACTACGCTCTTTAGATTCAATTCCAATTTTTTGTATAGGACATCATCTTAAGTCATCATTAACAAGAAAACTGAATATAGTGAAGTACAAACAAGCAAGGTATTGAACATGTTATAAGTGACCTTGAAGGTAGTGGAGATATTTTAAACAAAGTGAAGTATAACGATCCTGCTAACAAATATACGTAAACTAGAATTTGAGGAAAAAATTTGCATTTAGACTAACTTTTACTTTTAAATAACCTAAATTGTAAATTTTAAGCTTCAAAGCGAACTGTGTCTCACTCAATAACGAACATACAAGTAAAACTACGATAAAATTCAATGAAATTCATCATTTGGTATCAGAAAACTCAGACGCTGGAGATATTCTGTGTCCAATTACGTGACCTGACCGTAATTGAAAGTTATTATCTTCATTCTTAGATTTATTTCACTCCTTACAGTGTCATATCAATTATTTCTGCTTATGTTTTATCACATTATATGCCCCTTTTTGAATTTAATCGCGCCTATGCCCTTTGATATCATTCTGTCCAATTCTGTAAGAACTAATTTTATGAACACGGGGGCAAAATTTTATGTCCCTTATTATCCGAAAAGTTTATAAGCAATGAACTAGAATCACCCCCGTTAGACTCATAAACTTTTTTTATTTTCTACTCTCTGATGTATGAATGTAATTTTGTAACATTCGTAATAAATATATACACACACACGTCACTTTTCAACTGAATTTGTTTGTTTTTTTGCGCTCTAAATCTTCTTTGAGTGTATACTATAACATTATACAGTTATAGTGAATGATTAGAAGAAGACATTGATAAATTTCTTGTAATTATTTCAATTGAACCTCACTTTTTAAACCCTAAAAAGGAAGAAATTAATTTGGAACTAAAATCAGTTCAGGTAAATGACGTTTTTTCTGCCTTATTCACTTACTTATACGTAACCTCTTCTACCATAAGTGTAGGAGGTGATATTTCTTCTCTATTCAATTCTATCTTTTGTTTCCTGATTAGCTCGTCTCTTTTCTCTACGTTTTTCCTATTTCTCATTTCCATTTCCTTCCGGGCCTGAGTCTTTTCTTCTTTTTGTTTGTTTGTTTTGGTTTCCCGTATTACTTTAACTGTTCTGTTCTCCTTCATCGAGTCCCTTCACCTCTGCTATTTTTCTCACTATCTTCTATTCAAGTTATTTTTTGCATCAATTTTTTTATTAGCACCCAGGATTCGCAACCATAGATAAGCATAGGTAGTACGAGTAGTATTGATTCGTAGATTCTCGTTTTTGTACATTTTGTTAACTTTTTTTTGAAAAATACTCTGTACAGTGCTACATATGTAGATATTGTTTTGTTTACTCTATTAGCTATCTCTTCATCAATTCTTCCATGTGGTCTTGTATATATGTATGGATTTGGGGCCTCGTATACATTCATCTAGTCTTGTCGATTGTCCATAGATACTTCAGCCTGTTAACGCTCTTCATTTCTAGTTCTTGTATTTGCACAGTTATTTCTTGTGAATTGTTTTTGATACAGGGGAATTAGTTAGTATTACGCTTGGTGTGTGTTTCGATAGGCAAAGCATTCGAGAAAGCACATTGTGATAGAAACAAGTGATATTGTTGTATGGAAAAGAAATTTCTTAATGACTATAAGTGAAATGAGAAATCAAGGGAGAAATATATTTTATTTAGATGAAAGATGGTACTACAAGCGACATACATGTAAAAAATTTTAGCAAAATAATACTGTCAATAGTCGAAGACACGATTTTTTAAATAATTTATCTACTGGTTTAAATCCACCAACAGAAAAGTTCAAATGTTATTGTTCAAGATGGTTTATTGACTTATGAATCTACTCGTAACTTGGTGGACATGAATGCTGATGAATGTTTCGAACAAATGATTGATCTTCTTCATCCCGGTTCTGTGATGAAAGAACTGTATTCATTGCGAACTAAACCCGATTGAACTGATATTGGCATATAGAAAGGCAGTAGCTTCAAGATAAAATAATGCTTTTAAAACTGAGAACAGACAGTAAATCATAATATTGAAGAAGAGAAAATGTGAAACTTGGACAATATTACTGATGAAAGATCAGCCACTCAATATAAATATTGGTTGCAGCAGTTCATCTTCTGATCCCTATTTTCGATTCATAAGAAGTAGCTCTACTTATACTGGTGAGTATTTATATTAATATTATTATTTATGATCGTGAGGTTATTTGAAAGTCAAAATTTAAGGACTCATAACTAATTAACCAGTATAACATAATATTTTTCACACTCTAGAAACAGGCTAGTTAGGTGAAATATATTTATACATATTTCATATGAAAATACTCGAGATATGACTTAAAAAAATATTACAACTGACCAGTTAAAGATACGCCTATGGATTACGAATGCTCAATTATTCTAATACTCTCTCAGTCATAAAAATAAACTATATTTTAAATTGTGATTAGTTTCGTTTTTTGGGTTGTTATTGATAGCATCCTAATAACGTACCAAGAGCTTGAAAATAATTGTTTAAACAAGAACATTGCTACCAATAAATATTAGAATTCACTTCACTTAATTATGTAACCTTTAGCTTTATTTTTTTCTATTTTACTAGAAATTTTGATATGAAATGATAGCAAAGTGATTTTCAAATACATTTGCATTGAATACAATTGGACAAACTGACATTTCGGAAGTGTCCTAGTCTCATCCTACATTGCAAACAATAATTTATTGTAATCCCCTCGTATTTTGGTTGTTTGTATTTGGGTAATATATTCAAGTTTATCGACTACATTAGAATTTTCATCTCGTCTGTAGTTTTTCAATTGACAGCGCCCATAATGTAATTCAAAAAGAAAACAGAATCGAACAATCTGAATTGGAATGCAAATTTCCTCAATTTTCATCAGATTCAAGGCAAATAAAGAAAAACTTTCCCAATAGACAATTGGCAAATATTGGTTATCGTGCAGAAAGTATATTTTAGCACACCGTGAACATTTGTACTTTTTTTCTATTTTTCAAATTGCATGTGAAACAGAACGTGAACTTTTAATAATTGAATATCGATCATGGCTGTCTCTACTGTCGTTTGAGTTGCTTTGCTTACTATATGATTTACTTTGTGCAACCAATTACAAGTTTAGAGAGGGAAATTTTTTTGTGAGTTTACCTATTAATTTTACTTTATTTGTTGTAAAGTTCGAGCCCTTTTTCAAAGTACAAATTTTCTGTTTGGACGGGTTTTATAGTTTTTATTTTCCGCTTTTATTTTTATTCTTTTAATATACCTATACGAGCGCTTTGAAGTTTCCTGTGTGTTAATAAATTTCTATAGTCTACGGGTTTAAATGGCGGGTTTGTAAAAATATTCACCAAATTTTCGACAGCAGTTTGCACGCCTACAAAAATTAATACGACAAAACTTTTTCCATACGTATTCAACTTTAACTGATATAATTTTTATCAATATCGTTGTAGTTGTAAAACAAATCATAATCTATCGACTGGTTTCGACCTATATGTGTCTCATTTTCAAGACAACACACTCTTAATGATTCGAGTTTCTAGTACCAATTGAACAACAAAAGTTAACGCTCCTAATTCCTTTCCTAAGATTCAATCTGTCGCTATTTCCACTTCCATTTTTAGGTCTAATGAAATGTGTAATAATAGCGTTCCAGTCAATGTCTTGTGTAATCAAAAAAGGTGAAAACAGTCGAAATATAATTAATATCATAAATTAAACTTTTTTTTCGCATCAACCTCGCAGGGTTATTAACGAGTAATTGAGGTTTAATACATTCTAGATTTTATTACTTCGGGTCTCTATGTAGTAAATTTTCCATCGAATGTGGTAGTTGATTCATTTTTCGTTCATTGTCATATTTCAACCAGTCAATTAAGAGGTGTTTCACAGTGTGTTTCACACACATTCGGTACAATATTTTGTGATTTGCCGCTAGTAGATAGTCATGTGCGATTCTTAGACGAGAAAGGATTACTTGTTCACTTCTAATTATATTGTTGGAGTTGTAGTCGTTATATTTTTTAACGGATTTGTAGGGTTGATGTTGGTATTGATTTGCTATATCTTGTCATTTTTGTTAAATATTCTTCTTAAAATTGCTTTAAAATCGGTATGTACTATACAGGGTCTCCCACGACGAGTTAAAACTATCTATATATGGCAAAATACTTATAGGCAGATCATGAAAATCGACTGTAACTCAATTATCTTAAATAGAACACCCTGTATATTAAAACATTTTTGCAATAAACATAAAATTTTAGTACACTTTTGTCTAAGAACTTTTTTCAAAAAATGCATACTTTTTGAGTTATTTTTTTGAAAACATTTGACCAGTGCACTCCCTTATAAATTATTTTTTTACGAGTATACCCTTAAAGATATGAAAATGGTTTCTGTTCGGTTGCTTTTAGCAAGGTTAGACGTATTTAAATCTACGTTAAAAAATTCATTTCATTTTATACAAGATATGTATAAAAATTTAATAAATATCAGATTTCTTTATTTTTTTAAATAGAACCACCCGGTTTTTTCTATTTTAATGCATTCAGTGGTAAAAAATAAGGTAAATTCATGTATACTTTTCTATACCTAAACCTTACCGTTATCCAGATATTAAATGTTTTTTGTAAATGTTTAGTGATGCAGGTGTGGTCTAAATTTTATTTTGACCCGTTGTACTAGCACTAAGAAATAAAATATATTTTTCTTTTCAAGTAAATGTCTGTGAAAAAAATCAAATCAAATTATATTTATTCTATTCCTATTCCAACTTTTAGTCGTTTCCGAGATATTTGAGGTTATAAATTATTATTATTTTATTTTATTTATTTTAACGATTTTCGAAAGTATTAACTTAAGTATTAAGTATTAAATTTTTTCAACGTAGATTCAAAAACGAGTGACCTTGCTAAAAGCAAAAAATATGCATTTTTGGAAAAAAGTTTTTTGACAAAAGTATACTAAAATTTTCAAAAATGTATTAATTTACAGGGTGTTCTAATTAAGATAACTAAATTACAGTCGACTTCCGGCCTTATTTGAAAATATTTTAGTTAAAAAGATCGTATCCGAAAACCCAAACGTAGAAATTTTCACTTTGCCATATACAGATAGTTTTAAAACGTCGTGGGACACCATGTATAGTTACTCATTGATTGCTCGTTGTTGTATGCATTTTTTGTTAATCCATCTACTTTTTCATTCGGCGTGGGATGGACCAATATGAAATGAACAGTTATCTTGTTATTTCTGCAAGTGAGTAGCTCTTTCTCAATTTGAATAGCAATAGGATGGTTGGGATATTGTTGGCAAATTGCCGTTAGTGAACTTTAGATCCAATTTTATGAATTTCCTCAAGTGCATCTAGAATGGCAAACAATTGAGCAGAGTGGATAGATATAATAGGAGGGAGTGCAAAGGATTTTGAAAAAGTAGAAGGCGGCTCTAGTTTCATCTGGGTTTTTTGAAGCATCTGGGCATACCTTATTAGGAATTCTTATTTTATTATGTTTCTGATTAATTGAGGTGAGGTCTGTATTAGAGAGGGCTATTGTCAATGGAGGTATAGATATTTGAAAATTGCAGATTCATACTGGATAGATATATGTTGACTCTGTTATAGAAAGAAGGGGTAGTTGAGCTGATTGAAAATTTATTTTTAAAACGGTCAGATAGGAAGTTGAGGGTTTGTGGATTTCTTGTATTCGATAATACAGAGACCGCGTACGAGATGTTCAGATATTGTCTTCGATAAGCTTCGCATAAGCTTTGGATGGGACTTGTACGATGGGCATCTATCCAAACAGATTCGTAGTACTGTGTTCTGAATAACTTTCAGTAACTGTAGAATAGTTTTCCTAGCAGAGTTATAAACGATAGCTCCGTTCTCAACTCTAGATCTTATCAATGAATTTTATATGTGTTGTAAACTTGAGTAATCTGCACCCCAATTTTTGAATGCTAAGTAGGTAAATTGCAGGTTGGGATTTTTTCTTTAATGTCAGAATGTCAATTTCTACGCAATTTTTTTTTTTTTCAAAAAGTAGAGAATTATTAAGAGCCTAATTTTGAGAATTCATCCATTCCACTAGAAGTTTAAAATGAATTTATTTCAAACATTTAAACATTCTGCATCATATCCCTCCACTCAAGAAATATTGGAATTATCCAGTTAAACCAACTTTCATCTAACAAACTCTACCTTTTCAATACCTTTGTTAGTTTTTGCTGTCTAAATAGACTTCAACTTCGATAATACTTTTTCCATTTTAACAAAATTCTTTTCCCTGAAAAAGTCTTTTGAGGTCTGTAATCACTGAAGGGACTGGTCAAGCAATTAGAAATTTTGTTTCATTCGATCACAGTAATTTTAATGAAATAGTATTTTCTACTCTGTATTAGAGGACATTGTTTTCATTTCTGCACATAATGCGTTCAATAACTCTATATAGTATCCTCTGTTTATAATTTTACTATTAATAAGATAATAAGATAGTCAATGAATCAACTAACATGCACGCAAATAAAGATTCCGAAAGCAGCTGAGATATACTCTTTGATTCGGGAGAGAAATAACGAATCCACGTTGCATCAATTGGTACATATCGTCGCAAAAATCCTGGTTTTGCTGCTTTAGCTGCACCAAACAGAGCTTTGAATTGTCCATTCAGTGTTTTTTTAGCAGCATAAGCGATTTCAAGTTTTTCATGGAGAGACGTTCATATGGAATAGTAAATTTGATGCCTTCTAATATCTTCAATTGTATAGTACAATTTACGATCGATCATAACGAATTTTTTTTTATATTCTCTAGACCAACTACCAATTCCAGACAACCAGTGCGTTTAACAACATCGCTAGTCAAAGTATCACCTTTAAGTATTGCTGATCATAAACCACAATCTGAATAATAATTATTATCCTCGGTATCAGAATACAAGTATCTGATGAGTAAATTGTACTAGTTGGCTTCAAACGATGTAGTTTACATTTTTTCAGTACCTACGTCCCCAAATCAACCCCAATCTGCGTCTCCGAATCGTCTCCCACCCATCTCCAATCTTGCTTCGATTCATGATCTGATTTTATAGTATATTCGTTGAATCATGGAATACGTGTCGCTGAGTATTTTTCTTGTCGAAGCGGCATTCTAAAATTACTGGAAAAATGTCTTTCGTCCTGCAGATGAGTTAGACTGCAGAATACTCTCTTTTCCAAGCAGAATATACCCAAAATCTGCATTAACTGGTATATTCTACTAAAGTTTTGCGAATTTTCTCATCTTCTTTTTTTAAACAGAGTGCAATTATTTCCTGAGCATTTTTGCGCAAAACCGTTGCGATATTGTTTGAACTAACGGGTCTTTTGGTAGCGTGGTACTATAGTCCATTTTTATAAATGGGAGAGTGGTAAAATTATAAAGTATTCGTAATTTCGACAGGTCAGAACCTTTTTCTGTAAAGCTTATGGTTATAAAAGACCAATTAAAGCCCAGAATCTTGTATTAGCTCATTTATTACTCCGTCGTACATAAAAATAGACTATAACCAAAAAAATTGTGGTATGATGATAGAACTTAAGTTATGTACATACAATGCAAAGCTCTATTTTCATTTTTTCATGGTGTTTTTTTGAGAATAATCTCAATTAATTTAGCGCACTTATCTTCATAATCACTAGCAAAGTTGTTGGAGAGAGATATAAGTTTGATTGTACACGTACATCTTTATCCAAACAATCCAATATTTCTAAGAAATGTGTTATTTTCGTTACAAGCAAGCAATAAATTTCAAAGGAATGTATAAACTTCACATTTAATGGATTGCCAACAGCTGAAAAGAAATATATCTGTTTGTTTCCATCTAGACTCCCCATATTATCTTAGGTCAACTGAAGATTGTAATTTAAATCGAAATTGTTTACAAGTATACTTTGCTAATATTTTTTTTACTTTGTGTGTCCGTTTCGTTCAGGTGAGAAAATTACTCACGACTTGGCAATTTCGCAGAAAAAGGAAATGATCGCTGACGGGTAATTATTTGAGAAAACGGAAAACAAACTTAAAACAGTTTATTTCGCTTCTAAGTAAGGTTTTAGTTCTGAGATCGAGAGAAGTAATTTATATAATACTAATAATATAGTAAATAGAGTGCGTTCGCAAAAATAATGTCTCAATAAGTTTTACGAAAAGTTTAAAGTTGTTGTTTCGATTCATTTTATTAAAGCCGAATTAGGTCAAGTTGTTTTTAAAAATGCCTCAGATATAAGAGAGAATGGAGGCTATTTGCAGTGACTTGTGTCCATCATTTTCAATAATTAAATATTCGAAGTTGTTTCCCTGGTGATTAGAATCATTAGAAGTTGACCCACTTGCGGAAGCTTCTGTGCTACTCCAGAAAAAGTTGAATTAGTGAATGAAATTATTACATCATTTCTAAAGTAGCCGACGCGAAAAATCCAAAAAAATTGCAGCACATATCCAAAACAAGTATTACAACGATCCTACATCAGCATTCAAATATGACAAAAAATAGTAAAAGTATAAGGTGGATGCCTTGAATTCTTAGCGCAGTGCAAAAGTAGCGTCTAGTAGAACGTTTTTCGACCAAAAAAGTGTAATTCGATCAATTGTACCGGGTAATGAAACTAGTATCTTTTACTGTGATCTGACATTCAAAAAAGATTTCATGGAGTGGCATGATTGATTTTAAGGAATAAAATGCAACCGTGATCGTGAAACATTACTCTGGACTTACTAAAGCAGTTGCGTAAAAAAATTATCGAAAAAAGGCATGGCAAAATCCACCGACGTATGCGCTTGCTTCATGATAATGCTCAAATCCACACTGTTTCGCTACTGTACACGAATGTGGCTTTACAAAGATTAAATATCCACCATATAGCCCTGATCTCGCTTCACAAGACTATTTTTTGTTTGCAAAGCTGAAGGTCGCGGAGAAGAAACGAATACTTTCATAGTGGCATAGAAACTTTAGTCAGACGTTCTGAAAAGTGTGGAAATAAAGAAAGAATAAATCGAAAACTAATAACAGTTTTTTTTTTATTTATGGCCTTTCTTAAAGATTCAGAAGGTAATACAACTAAACGTCTACATTTAAAATATCTCTACCTAGGTTGCAATAATGATTATAATAGTTTATAACTATAATTTGGTATGGTCTTTATGGAGGCCCTGTCCAGCTACAATAGAATTTTAAAATTCGGCGAATTCTCGCTGCGTCTTCAACATTTTTATAAATTGCGGAAGCACCTTTGATGTGTCCTTTTAGAACTTTTTATTATAGCAGGCGAATTATTTACTGTATTTCTTCTTAATAATTTTTAGGAAAGTATGTTTATTTCTTTTGTTTTTATTTGTTCTAGAATTGTGTAGAATTTTATTTGTGGAGTATAAATAAGTTTATGTAGCGCATTAAGCTAGTTTTAAATAAATAGTCGTATGGAGAACAACAAATTAGTGAAAGTTAACGCAGAAATTATTTAAGTGATATTTATAAGTGAATTATTATAAGTGTAATGTATAGTGTAAATAAATTTAAAATATAAGAGACAGTGTTTATTAATTCATTACACGAATAGATATCATATAAATAAGAAAAACGTTACAATACAACTAAATATCTTCCATATTACAAAACCCTTACAAACCTAAATTCATAAAAATCGTGAAAGCCCTTCTTACTTAGATTGTATAATTTATACCCACATTGTAAAGTAGTTGAAATTCCCATCTCCGTATGTTTCTAATGATAAATTTAATGTTGGGTTATGAAAACAATTTTTATCTCCCATCTACACTTTTTCAAACATTTCCATTGTTTTTCACAAAAGAAAAATGATAAACTAAAAATAACATAATTACATTTCTTGTTTTCTTTTCATAATTTCTTATTATTGATATACCTTCAACTGTTTACTTAAGTTATTTCCTCTTCTGACAAGGTTTCTTCGAGCTATTAAACCTATACAAACATTGATTTTGGAGATTTATTTATGTAAAAAATCAAATTAAAACATTTGTTTTTCGTCCTTCAAACGTATCCAATTTATCTTACAATATATATCTTCAAGACTATGGGATATTTTTTTTATTATACTTGATAATTGATTTAAGCATAAGGTTAAGAATATGCATTAACGTTTGTTAAGATGTCGTGTACTGCTACCAAAGGAGTACGAAAGGGGCAAGGATGAATTTTCTTTCTTCCTACATTCATTATCGTTCAATTTATTAACCCTTTTTGCTAAGGTATATGGAATTAAAGTGAGTGTAATATACATACATGAGTGTATAAATTTTTCTAATTGCTCCTTCTTCTGTGCCATATTCATTGTTTCATTCCATGTCTTGTTTATTTTCTTCGGTGTTTTCGATACTGTCATCATCATCATCATCATCTATCAGCCATCTTCCATCCACTGCTGGATATAGGCCTCCTCTAGTTTAAACCATCTATCTCTATCTTGAGCTGTATGTATCCAATTTCCTACAATTTTCTTTACATCGTCACTCCATCTTGTTGGCGGCCTGCCTCTACTTCTCTTATCCATTCTTGGCCTCCACTCCAATATTCTTTTCGTCCATCTATTATCCGTCATTCGGGCTACATGGCCTGCCCATTTCCATTTCTTTTGGGCTATAATTTCAATAATGTCCTTAACGTTTGTTCTTCTTCTTATGTTCTCATTTGTAATTCTATCCCTTCTCGTAATTCCCAATATTGCCCTTTCCATTGCCCGTTGCGCCACTCTCATCTTTCCTGCAGTTTGTCTCGTGAGGGTAAGCGTCTCTGCCCCATAGGACATCACAGGTATAACACACTGCTCATATACTTTTCTCTTTAGGCTTATTGGTAAGTCTGATTTCAAGGTACTACTCAACTTGCCAAAAGCTATCCATCCTAACTGTATTCGACGCTTTATCTCACACGTTTGGTTATCTCTTCCTATCCTCACTTCATGGCCTAGATATTTATAGTCATATACTTGCGCTATCGCACCTCCATCGATAATTATGTTATCATTTGTTACCAGATTTGTCATAAATTTGGTTTTGTCTAAATTTATTTCTAGACCAATATTCATTGTGGTTCTTTTCAAATCCGTGGCCATCTGCCGAGCGTCTTGCATATTGTATATACTGTATTGATTACCAAATATTTCTCATCTGTCCTAAAGAGATCAAGCCTCCTTAACATAATATCATTATAGATTCTATTGCCACTTTTCTCTAATTTATTCTTTTCTTGTAACAGTCTTTTCGCAAGATTTATAGATGATTTGGAAAGATAGGACATTTAATAAATAAGCGAAACATATTTCTGTTGATCAAATACACATTTTGATAAGATAGAATCAAATATACCAAATTTATTATTTGCAGATAAATATTCAAACAATTTCCATATCGTTGAATTATCATAGCAATCGAATTTCCTTGCCTTTTGCAAAGTTTAAAGTATTATCCTTAAGATAAGACATATAAAAGATCTTGTATACTCAGCTTCAGCTGATTATTAAGCTCTGCAGTGCTGCTTATGGATATTTATACAATCTATATAATACCATGCATCTTTGATCTGCACTTTATTGAGTTGATGAAATATGTTACCTTATAATACCTTCATAAATAGCATTAAAGCCGATCAGATGAATAATCCACTACTCTTCAGCATTATTATTAATCTGTTAAACACGTATGTGTTTGGGCGCCACATCATAAGTACTGGCAGTCTAAAGCAGAGAATTTCGCTGCATTAAATTCAGCGCAAAGCGTGATAATGATGGTTAGGTGCCGATTAAACCTCTTCGTAATTTTGCCATTTTTTTTAAAAGATTAAAAGTGAACCAGTAAAGTTTAGTGAAGCTAAATATTTTTTCAATGAAGCAACCGTCCAAAAATCCAACATTTAAGCAAGGAAGTCAATAAAATCAACTTTCTACTAGGTAATTTTTTTGGGAAAATTGGAGAAATTTTTCAGCACTAGCCTTAACTGGGTATACTCCCAAGAAGTTGTGGATTTTAATTTAATCGTTCTATTTAATATTTGGGCCCCTTTTTGACATTAATTTTTTGAATAATGTTTTGAAACAAACATTGCTGTCGTTGTTTTCTATAAAAAATTTGCTTTTAGTACATATTCTTGAACCCCCTTGCAGGTCTTGCTGGATACAGGGTTATATTCAACTCGATTAGTTATAGAATCATCGTTGTTTGATTTGATACAAAAAAACTCAAGCAAGCAGCAGCTTCCCCACCTCATCAAGATACTTCTACCGCGGCTATGTAATAGCATGGGTATTTTGATTCTATAAATTTGTCATCGTTATTTTTACGGAATTTAATGCTGTCAAACTTTGAGTGAGTCAATAATAACTTTCATTTCATTATATTTTTCTTGTAACAGCTTACTCGTTAGGTTCCACGTGGTTTTAATCATAGTTTCTTCTGTTCACAACCCAATCCTTTAAAATCAACACCAATTGTTCCACCGACCGATTTCCATCTAATTGATACTTTCTATCATTGCTAAAGTCTATAAATGCTTTCCATAAAAATTTTCTACTGTAAACGGTATTTTTTGATATGTTCGATTTTATAATTTCATTAATATTCTCGTCAGTATAACAACCAAATCGATACATTTCGAAATAATAAATATTTCAAACGTCAAAATCGAAATAAATCAATATGTGTCCATGGCAACGTGTTAAAGTGAAAACAGCCCATGGTATCTGTTTTCAATATAATGCTGTACTCATTGGTTGTCTTCAATCAGATGACTACAAGTTAATTAATTTAACATTAAATTAACATTGTTTTTCTACTGGAGTTTAATGTTATTTTTTTTTTACTTAGAATACCCACACTAGCAGATTTAAACACACGCGATGTTGCAGTCCACTTACTAACCGTTAACCTGCTATAATGGAGAGTAGAGGTAAGGGGGCGTCCATTAATTACGTGAGGCATTTATAGACATTTTTTTAATGCCTTCCACGCCCCTGCTGACATTTCGTAAGATTTAGCTCAACCCCCTCTCGCATCCACCAATCTCACGTGAGATTTTTCAAAATATGTGTTTCTAGTGTAAATAATTCGAATTTATTCTGAAAAGAAAAAAAAGATCTGTCTGACGCACGTTTCGAGTTATCATCTTTAGTGGTGATGTAAACAGTACATTCAGTATGAATATCGCCAACGGTTCCAGAAATTCCAACTTAGAATTACAGTGAAAATTATACAATAAAATACTTAATTCGTAACTACTAAGATTCACAAACGAATATATATTCCAATTCAGTCCAGGGAAACTCGTTAACAGTCTCAAGAGTTACTATTGGAATCAACATGTCCATATGATTTTCAGTAAAATCATCTGTTCCTTTAACCTCGTCCTGATTTAGCCACTCTCTCGTAATAAAATTAGATCATTTATAACGTATTATAAATTTATTTCGAAATTGGGTTCTGCCGCAATGCGAATAGTGTACGATTTGGTGATATTTTAGTAAAGAAACATACTCAATTCAATATTATTCTCTCGCAATTTTACTGTGTTTTTTACGAAAAAATTACATGATATTTTCCGAGACCCCCTCTCCCCAAAGTAAGATTAGATGATATTCAGCTTGACCCCCTCCCTCTCTTGAACGCTTCACGTAAATAATGGACGCACCCTCTAAAGAGAACCATCTGAGTGTATCAAAAAGTGTCCGTTGAAAGGGAGTAAATTAAGAGCAAAAATTACTTAGAGGAGGATAGTAAACTAAATTCTTATTTGAAAGTCATAAATATTTTTAAAAATCTATTGATATACAAATCAATGTATATAAAATATATAAATTTGTTTAATTTCTTATTTCTTAGACCTTTTGATATGTTTATGTTTCTAAATGTTCTTGATTTTTGGTCTCTTCTGTTTCAAAATTAGTTTTTTTTTAATGAGTTTCAAAAGATAGATAAAAATTGACGTTTCTACTGATTTTAAGTGTTTATAAAAACATGATATTGACACTGACAATTTGCTTATTTATATTGATTCATATATCACCTTCATGGTGAATATCAAAATAAAAATAAAATCAAAATAGAAATTTGTTCAAATAAGAAAAATTTTTTCTTCATTCCTTACATCTCACATATGTAGCAGTACTTAATCAATCAAGTTATTTGTAGTTTTATTAGAATTTACAAAATACAAAATTTTACTTGAATTATTTATGTCTTTTTCATCATCTATAGCATTTTAGTTCTTATGAATGTGAACTATCTCTAAAAATTCTCTTTTATGTGTATTAGATTCCGTTTTAAGAATTTTTGAATCTTTATATTTGAACTTATGTTGAATTACCAAGGACAGACCTCTCAGAATTTCGAAAATAGACCAAGAGGTCATCAATACGATGATAAAAAAATAGAACTGCATGAACCAACCTTGAAATCAAAAAAACATAAATTCAATTAAAAAGATTCAAAAATTCTTTAAACGGAATCTAATACACGAAAAAGAGAATTTTTAGAAAAGGTTCACATTCAGAAGAACGAATAAGCTGTACATTATTAAAAAGATCTAAATAATTTAAGTAAAAGTGAGTAAAACTACAAATAATTTGATTGATTAAGTACTGCTACATATTTGAGATAAAAGGATTGAGGAAAAAATTAATTTTTCTCATTAGAACAAATTTCTATTTTGATTTTATTCTTATTTTGATATTCATTATCAAGATGATCTATTGATTAATTATATATTGTCAAATTGTCTGTGTCAATATCATATTTTGATAAAAGCTTAAAATTAGTCGAAACGTCAATTTTAATATATATTTCAAAAATTATTAAAAAAAAACTAATTTTGAAACAGAAGAGACTTAAAATCAACAATTTTTAGAAACATAAAATATATAATATATGGTGGTAATAAACAATAACGTCTAAACATTTGTTCATCATTTCCACTAGCGCTATTTTGATGATGGTCTTCGAACAATAATTTGTTGTGGACAAATGGACTTGCCTCCTTGCCTCTACACTCCATACCTGGTAAAAAAATTATCACCTTGTTGCCATTATGATTTTCTTCGCATATTGTTGACTATTCCGACCAAAAAATTTCCAAAATAAAAAACTTTCCTAATATGTTATTCAGAATAACCTCCTTAAAATTATGACAGGGTTATAAATTTTCGTTTGTACGTAAATAAAGTTAAAATTGATAAAATATTGCCGAAGTTTGTCGGACGAAAATTGCATCTATGCATTATTCATTGTAACCTAACTGTATCAAGAGTTTGCTAACTCTAAGATTACTTTCTTTGTAAGAGGAAGCAGGTTCGTATTGGATCGACAAACATACGTTTAATAACGAGATATTTTGTTAGTTTAAAAAATGCACGGAATCTAGTATAGCCAATAATGAAAAAAATAATATATGTATATGAATAATAAGTAAAAATATTTAATTAAATGATGAAATATACATATGTTTATATACAGGGTGTTTCAAAACGTTCGCATGCGAGTTACATCACTGCATTAAGCGAAAAAATTCCATTAAAAATCACCAAACAATCACATGTTTATAACGCATAGATTAATCGCAAATTAACAATAAGGTTTAGCCAATCAAAGCTTGTGAAACGTTTAAGTTCCTCCCTATCGAGCCCTGCAGAGGAAAAAATTCCTATATCAGGGCAAACATACCTAAATTACCCCAAAAAAAAAACCTTCCTTCCAAATCCTACCCAACGAATCTCTCTATGTTATTTTATCGGTATGTGAATTTTATTTCGTTTTTATTAGATTTTTCATACTTTCAATTTTCCTTTCATTCACTATTTATCTTTGGAATTGTATAATTTTTACTTTAATATCTAGTTTTATATTTCTTGCAGTTCTTATATGTCTTTACTTTATCTTTTCATGAATATAATTTGTATGCAGTACCAACAAATTGTTGGAGGGCGTTTACCAGATTTGCTTTGTGAGAAGATTTATTGCTCGTGTGATTTTTAGGGCGTAATATCGCGAGCCAATAAGTAAGAGCATAAGCGAGAGTATAAGCCACCCCACGACGATCATCATGAAACTCTATACATAGACTATTGATAATACGACAAATCAATTTTTTGCGGAAACATTTACTTTCGGAGATACCGGAAGTGGCCATTATCTCAGGAAGGCTAAGATAGATCTCATCAAAAGTGTATGAAAAGTCATGATGATTAACGCATGCGAAGAAGAGTTTCTGTGAAAATAGTATGCAAATGCATCATTTTCATAAAAAAACAATTAAATTCAATCAGTGAATAGCAGTAGTGCACTACTACACTTTATCTTTTGCAGAGTATTCAACATTCATTTGCAATCCTAACCTAACCTAATCTAAATTTTTATTTCATCTATTGATTTTTGTGAAAATAAAGCAATTGCATACTTTTTACACAGAAACTCTTCTACCCATGCGTCAATCATCATGACTATTCACACACTGATAGATCTTGATGAGATCTATCGAACAAAGTTATCCATATCTATTAGCCTTCTTGAGATAATGGCCACTTCAGTTATCTCCGAAAGTAAATATTTCCGCATAAAATAGATATCGATTTCTCATATCATAAATAGAGTTGTAAATATCATAAATGATGATCGTTGTAGGGTGGCTTATCATACTTGTGCCAACCAAAATTCCCACTGCTTCTATTGTATTCGTAAGTTTTAAACCTGCTAAACATGAACCTAAATAAAGTCACGAGACTGGATTCCGGATAAAAATTAACAAGGAATCTATATTCAAATAGTAACAGTATTTCTAAATAGAATTCAAGAAGTTTTACGCTTGCTCACAACAAAAAACCAGATACAGGAATCTGAGGATTGGACAATGTCTCCTGACTAACATTTCACTTTCTCGATTAATTCACAATTTTGTATTTTGAAATCTTACAGTTGTAACCGTGAAATTAGCCCTACTAATTTTGCTAGAAGCATATAGAGACTTTTTACAATGATAGGGATTGTATTAAAACGCTTCCTTTTCAACGCAACTTTTTATTTTAGACGATCAAGAAGTCACAAAGTGCTACATCTGATGAGGAAAGTGGACGTGAACATATAGATAAACACTTTTTGCTATGGCGGGTTTTTATGATGAAAAGTAAAGCTGTTGGCTCAGTTATTAAGTCACATTGCTTCTCAAGTATTCTGGTATTAACTTGTTAAATCAGAATAAACAATATTGTTCACATTCTATATCTGTTTTCAATTCGAACGATGTCATCGTTTTCAACTGACGAATTCCTACTTTAAACCGCTCATACAGTCTTCAAAGCTACTACATTTTTACCACAGACAGATTCCAATACTTTTTTGAGATTATTTGGCATTTTTTGTCTTGATATTAATGCATTGTTCGAGATCCATCCATGTTTCACGACAAATCTAACTGAATCGATTGAATTTCAGTACACCTCTCATTTGATGTAATTGACATAATAACATCAAAATAATTTTTCTGTTGAATTTGTTATAAAAGCATGTTTGATTCAAAATTTTTACTGAGTTAGACCCTGTATTGTGTTGGGGAGGAAAAAAGGGACTTTCAAAAAGGGACGTTTATTACTTCATTAGACTTTTAAAAGCCCTTCGAATTTTCTTAATAAAATTCTTGACACTTTAAGATCCTACAGTAAATAGCTTTGTAATTTATCTTATAAATCGTATGTTCAACCGAAATAAATTAAAACAAAGAAGAATTATTGCAGCTATTAATAACTATGGAAAAGTATCCGACACCATTCAGATTAACGAAAAGGATAACAAATAGTATTTACAAGAGAAAAAAGTAATCTTCTAACTATTTGAAAATAAACATGCATCCTTCTTATTATTATCGAATAATAGATAGAATTGAGAAGACTTGGAAAAGAAATAAGACCGAATAAGATAGAAATCTTAGAAACTGCTTATTTTTTAGTGTCAATAAAAACGTGAAAAAATACCATGATTTTTGCTCCAGTGAAATCAATCATCTGATTAAATACAACCAATCAGTACCACATTATACTGGAGATAACAGATCCATGCACTATTTTCACTTCATCACGTTCCCATGGATACGTTTCAAATATTTAATAATTGAAAATGTCACCTAACTTCTAATCATTCTTTTCTTAATTGCACTTTTAAATGAATTGTTTTTGCTCTGTATTTTTTCTCTAATTAGCCTTAGAACATTGATAAATGCTCAAAAATTTTACATCTTTCTTTAGCATGCGTAAATAGTAGGCGAAATCGAGATCTGTTGACAAAAATTAAACGGTGAAAAGGAAAAAGTTTATCTTTTATACTAGTCAACCAAATACAAACTCACTAATCTGTTGAATTGGAACTGTCTCTCAAAAAAGTCATTATGAAAATATTGGGATAAAAATCATCTGCTTGATAAAGAAGTTCTCATAAGTTAACATTTAAACTTTGACTAGAGCTTGCAGTAGTTTTAATTGTACGGTGGCTTACTTGACAAGTTTCCAGGCTGCGTTTGTCAATGTTTAACTCATCTCATCTGTTGATTTTGAGCGAAAATAT
Organism: Diorhabda carinulata; assembly: GCF_026250575.1. NCBI lineage: Eukaryota > Metazoa > Arthropoda > Insecta > Coleoptera > Chrysomelidae > Diorhabda > Diorhabda carinulata. The sequence continues at coordinate 21,145,134 of NC_079472.1, forward strand.
CAATAGAAAATTTTTTTTCAAAAATTCGTACTATAATACTTGAACAGAAATATGTTTGATAGAAACATCAGAGAGATAAGCTTTATTGTTTCAATAAAATTTTATGGATGAATCGAAACAATTTTATATTAAATAATATAAAAAGTCATAATGGAAGCAATTTTAACGTGTGGATGTGAGTACTGGCAATTAACAGATATACAGAAGAGAAATATTAAGGCTGTGGAAATGGACTACTTAAGAAGATCAAGGATATCCAGAACATAGTATATATGGAATGAAGATATAAGATGAAGAACAGGTCGAGTATACACGACTTTAGAGAGAATACAGAGTAAGCAACTGCTCTGGTACGGACATGTGATGAAGATGAAACAGAATAGGTGGTCGAAGAAAGGATTGATGTATCAACCGCAGAATAGAAGGAGACGAAAAAGACCCTCAAGGATCTGGAAGGAAGGAATTGAAAATATGAAAGACAGAGCTATATAATAGAAAATTGTGGTGTACGAAATGCTGGATGCAGCAAAGAAAGCTGTAAAGCTATGTAAATATTTATATGCCAGTCTGTGGTCATCGTCTTGACTTAGCAAGAGGACTTTTAAAACAACGAGTTGATGTTTCATCAATACATACTTTCGTTTTTGAATATAAAATTTTATCATACATAATTTTTCAGTTACTCATTGAGTAAATGAGTTTAAGAAGAAGAAAAACTCATACATCTCAAGCAGTTCGACATTGTATACTTTCGCATATATTTTCATTAAAGCTCGTACTCCGTAATAAAATATAATTTACATGAAAAGCTTGTTGGTAGAAATTCAAGAGAAAGCCAGCAAGGGAAAATAATATGAAAAAATATGTTCGTTATGTAAGTTGCATGTGCCCAACCCCTTCCCCCTTTTCAAAACCAAACCAAGCAACCGCCCCTCGAAGAAAAGTAATATTAAATTTTTATAAGAAGGGAAAAAAAGAAATAGAAAAGTCTTTTCCGAGTAATATAGGTTTATGGCCTCCATCTGCGAGATTACTTTAGATATTTCAGTAGAAAGTGGACTTTTCTGTGTGAGAGAGGCTGAAATAAAGGAAAGTCTCAAAAAATAAAAGCGTCACTTCTTTCATATGCTGTTTTGTGTGTTAAAAGCAGTTTTGTTGTTTTCATATTCAAATGGATAGTTTTGGAACTTTGGACGGTGGACACAGTAGCGTAACTAATAGTTAGATATTCTACGTCAAGGTGTGAATCTCATACTACCCTTTGCTCAGACCACATATGAGGTACGATAAAAAATAAACTACCAGTCAAAATTTCTTGCCCACTAAATAATCTATTCATTTAATTTCTGAATAATACACTTTAACAATTAAATATGCAAGTAGTAGCTGATTTCTTATTATCATTATTTTTTCTTCGGTGTTTATGTTCGTAGTTTAGTCCCAGTTAGACCTGAGAGACGCATATATGCTGTGACATATACTTTTTAGACAAACACAGCTTTTTTTCAAAGTTCGTGTGCTAATTATTTTCGATCACACAAGTTCAGACTTGTAAGTTTTAAAATGCGTGAAGCGAAATTATCTCTGTCTCAACTCGTCCATTAATCGCAAGTCTTCATAGTCTATGCAAAAGTAACGATACCACTGTCGCTGAAATAAAAATACCTCGACGTAACGTGGACTACAACGTGAAAAAATATACATCCACTATGAGCTTTGACGATAAAAAACGTTCAGGGCGGCCTCGAAAAACCACAACCGCTAAAGATTAACATATAAGGATCAATCAACAACTCTCGGACTCAGGTCAATGAATCTAGGGACATACCTTTGAGTAGGAAGTTGAAAGAATCTGTCCTTTTTGGAAGTGGGTGAATCTGGGTGAAAAGTCTTCGTATACAGGTCAAAGGAAAAACGGATGCTAGATTCATGTGTATGGTTTGGGGATGTGGAGGAAAGATGATTGGAGACTAGGTAAAGAAGAGATTTTGAAGGGAGAATACTATAGAAAATATTAAAGGAAAATATAGTACGTTTTTGTCAGCGCCAATCGGCAGAAAATTTATCTTCCAGCATAACTACGTTTAAAAGCTTTTTCGTACGAAAAGTATTTGAAAAAATTGGAAAGGTGAAATGTACGGAATGTCATGATTTGGCCGTCACAGTCGCCCGAGTTATTTTGGAACAAAATTAATAGAATAGACAACAATTCTTTGATGAACTTGCTATAGAAAATGCCAAAATTTTGCACCGAAATAATAGAATCAAAAGAATCAAAAGGAGGTTACATAAATGAATAAAAAATTCCAATATCTGGATAACAATTACAGACTGTACCTTTATTATTACTATATTGTTATATCTACATAAATATTTATATAATGTATAAATATGTTCTTTGAAATATAAATATCAAAGTTGATCGTATTATTCTTAAATGTTGTGTACCAAACAAACTATAGGGTCAGCGAAAGCTTTTGACCGGTAATGTATACATACGAACCCGCTACTCTTCCACCAATTCTTTTGCCAGGAAAACGTTTCATTCTCAATTGCCAGCTCTGATAAAGTACTAGACAGATAATTAGTTGGTAATAAAATTCTCTTCTACATTCAGGTTAGTTCTTAGTTCTAGACGTTACTTATTTTAATTGTTAATTTTAACCTAAACCATCAATCCATTTAAAATTTATCACCCTTTTGTCATTGTTAAAAACGTTACTTGCACAGAAAATACTTTTACTATGATGGAATGTCAAAGTGACCCCCAATTTATAAGTTGGATTTGATACAATTTTTATCATTAGGTTTCTGGCCCGCCTATGGCTACATTTCTGTTAACTTTCCTTAATTTTCAGACGATCCATTTCAAATTATTATATTTTTATTCAGCTTTCGACAAAAAGACTTTGTTGAAGCCTTTCCATTATTTTCCTTCCTCGGATTCTCTCTCTAAAAATTTGTTGTCTCTTTTGTGATAAGGAAAAGAGATTGGCTCACTCTTTCTCCACTTAAAGATTATTTGGCTTTTTATTTATTACTGTGTGATTTATTCTAATAGATTGAAGTTTTCTTACATCTTATTAAAACACATTGTTTTCCATTTTTATGGCTGGTAAAATAGATTATGAAAATAGACATGAATATTATCAGACAAAACTTCAATATCAATAACTGAAGGAATTATTTGCTTGCATCTTCATATTATTAACAAAAAGCTTAGTAATGATTTGCACCCAGAAATTCAAAATGTTTCCAACTGCTGTAACTTTCTCGCTGGTATATTTAGCACCAGAAGTCAAAGGACCGGTAACACATTCTGAATAGTTGCAGCGTCAATAATACCAGGCTAGAAATACTGTTGGTGCTAAATAATTAATTTATGATAAAATGAATGAACCTAAACTAACCATTATCAAGAAATTCTGTAGTTAACAGTTTGAGAAGAAGGAGAGCGCACAATATGAATGGCCACTAATTTCAACATCGTTTAATACTTTATTAGTACAATATTGGCAATTTACAAAAATCTTGTGTTAATTTTTTTTTAATAATTTACCAAATATTAATATCAATTACAATACATTCATGAGCAAAATCATGGACTCAGGAGACATCCCTGCAAAAAAACTGAACAAGAAATTGTTCTTTCTTAGTAAAATATTGAAGCTAATGACCAGTGCGTAACCAGGACTTAAATCTTATCGAGTCTTTTTGGGATGAACTTAAGAGAAAAGCTCGGGCTAGAAAGCAGCAGCCACGAAATCAGACCTTATAAGAACAAAAAATATAAACTCAGATTTTTATATATTAGAGCAAAAGCACCTCTTCATTCAAATCTATTCTACCTACTCGTTCCTTCTTTAGTAATTTCCATCTCTGCTTCCGTATGGTTGCAGCCCTCAACTGGATTCCCAGATATTCGAATTGTATTTGTTGGTTTGTTGTGGTGCACCGGTTGAATCATTTATTGAACTCTCAACCGTAGAACTGCGGAATATTTAAAATAATTCAAGAAAAAGGTAACAAGCCGTATGAGTATGTTAAATTACAAGTATTGTTTTTGTTTTTATTTACTTGCAATTGTTATTATATTCATCAATAAATGATATTGCTTTAAAACTGTTTCGTGTTCATTTATTAACATTTAAAGTTATATTTTTAATTGGAATTCGTGTTTACTAATATTTAATCAAAAAAGGGACATCCGAACGTTCGCAAAATCCAAATGAGTCAAAAATCCGAAACGGAAAAAATGGCTGGCCTCTTATCTAATCTTAATAAACGATCACTACAAATGATTAATCATACTTAACAAACTCTCTCCAACTACAAAATTACTCCTTCACTAATTGCATCTTTTGCCAACAAAAACAATGAAAAATGAATCCAATTAGTAAATAATTGTCACTATAAAATAATTAGGAAGTATAATAATCAATAGTCTAAATGACAGAATCTGATGACATTGATTCTAGTAGAAATTGACAAAAGATTTGTTCCAACAGATAGTTTGTAACTATTTGTTCATGCGCAAAATGAAAGCTAGGTATCAAGCTCAAGTAATTAACAAACAAACAAAAGTTTTAACTTACAGCAATAAATAAACTTGTTCGGTAGTAGTTCGAGATGAGGAAAAATATTTTGAATAAATTTTTGAACATATGGATCTGTGCATATCAACATATATTTTAGATCGTGTATAATGCTTTATAAGGTTGTAAAATATTTATAAGATGGAGAGTATTTAGTGAGTAGTGGATGAAAGTAAAATTGAAGAGAAATAAACAATTGATTTGTTAATAGAAGAATTTGAGGGCCGACAAACGCTTAAAAATGTAAATTACACACAGAAAACAGTTCAGTAATACAGTGATGAATAATTCATAGAACATTTCAGGATTAATAGAATCGTTGCGATTGACACTGCTAATCAGTAAAAATAAATTGTTCAATTATTAGATGAAACAGCAGAGAAAATTCTTTCTTGTTTTAGATGAATTTAACTTCAAATATTAAATAAATAAATGACTCTTTAATAAAGAAACCTGATGCAATCACAAAATGAATATTCAGTTTCTAAACAAAGAATTAAATTTCATTTTCACTTGGGATTCAATATAATTTGACCCATGTGTTTGATTCAGTAAAGCAGTTATGATTTCTAGTAATCACTATAACCTATAAAAACAGAAATGATGATATTCTTCTTTTCCCTAACTGTGTGAAAGGTGGCGTTCCAGCAGCAATTATTGGGTACGTGTTCGTAATAGATTATAGTCATAATGCATTAAAGTTCGAAATATGATTAGGGCTTTTTTTGGAACAAGCAGATTCGGCGAGCAGGATAGTACGGATCACATTGTAATAGAATGCTCTACCAATGAAAAAATAGTTTGTAACAAGGATTTGATCCCTTAAAGTCATCCCAGATAGAGTTTGTAAACGAAGAGCTGTTTCTTCAACTAAAGTAGCTCTGATGAAGGGACACAATAAACCTTGAGGTTTATTGTGTGTTTAATGTTTATTACCAAAAATTTTACACTGTCAATTAATTTTCCAGAAAGCGGCATGAGAAATATGAAATTTGGGAACGTATTCTCTTAAGGTTTGATAAAACAACCGTAGCAGTTGCAGCCTATAAAACGTGGCGATTCTAGCAAAAACGTGGTCAGTTTAGAATAAATATCAGTATTAGGATAGAAACGATACGATTAGACAAACTAAGGTTACGTGCAATAATGTGTAAAGCTTCCATGATAAGATATCCAAAATATCAAATGCATTGCTGTATCGAAATTGTGTGTACAATATTAATATTAATACTCAATCAGATCGTTTCCATATTGAAAGTATTTCGAAACCTCGTTCGTTATTATAATTGCAATTTCAAGTTGGATCTCGTTTAAAGGGTCGCGGAAAAGTGGGATGGGAGGTAAAAGCCCCAAACCTTTTGTACGGGGGTTTACTTTATTTTTGTTAAAAACTTTCCTACTTTATAAGAACATTTCTTTCGAGTATAAACTCAGTTTTATCTTTGTTCCATTATTAAAAAAAGTTTGTTCATATAAGATAAGAATTTTTCGGAGTCTTTGAAGATAATTTAATTTGGCGGGTTTGCCCGATAATACTGCATTTGAAGTTAAGTGATATTTTTATTTCAAATTCTGCTATTAGTCCTTTTATTTTTTGAGTCTTTATTCGATTCTCTACGTCTTATTAAATTATTCAAACAAGAGGAAATTGTGGCATATTCTGAAGAATTTCGATTTTCTTTTCTCGTATTCAGATATAAAGTTAAATGAAATGATACGTTCTGACAAGAGCAAAAGCAATATTAAATTTTCATATCTGAGATCAAAAGTTGGTAAGTTTCCTATAAATTGATGTGTTTCAAAATATATTCTAATTTTTAATAACAAACCTCAATTCATACGTTTTTACACAAGAGTTTACAAATATTGGATTAGTCCTCTGAAATAAACTAGCATTTCTAACTAATACGTGTTTATAACAAGACACCCTTACCAGTATACTAAAAGTATTCTTTTATTTTGATTACTATTTATTACACTGTTTACAATACATTCGTGAGCAAAATCATCGACTCAGGAGACATCCCTGCAAAAAAACTGAGCAAGAAATTGTTCTTTCTTAGTAAAATATTAAAGCTAATGACCAGTGCGTAACCAGGACTTAAATCTCATCGAGTCTTTATGGGATGAACTTAAGAAAAAAGCTCGGGCTATAAATCAGCAGCCATGAAATCAGACCCAGATCAAACAACAAAAAATATTTTTATATACTAGAGCATAAGCTCCTTTTCATTCAAATGTATTCTACCTACTCGTTTCTTCTTTAGTAATTTCCATCTCTGCTCCCAGATGGTTGCAGCCCTCAACTGGATTCCCAGATATTCGAATTTTAATAAGAAACACAAGAGTTTACAAATATTGGATTAGTCCTCTGAAATAAACTAGTATTTCTTAATAATGCCTTCTTTGAAGATAATAATTGCCATAATTTTGTATAGCATAAGGCACCTTTCGGTGTTTCAGTAGCTGTAATAAGTTCCGACCAATTTTGTTGACAAGGGCTCTCCATTTCCTTTTGTTTTTGGCTATTTTATAGCCTTTTTCCATGTTAAGTTTATTTGTTTCCTCTTTTTCATTCGTCTGCTGTATTATAATTTAATGCTTGTCTAGTTATGTTTGTTGGTGGTTTCCGTAGTCTATCTTTTTGCTCCACATAACAAACAAATTTTGCATTGGTCTGAAATAGTCTTAAGTTTTGTTGTTATTAAAATACTAATCAAACACCATATTTAATACAATGAGTGTTTTGCGCCAGACATATTCTTCATTCAATGACATTTTCGGTATCTCTTTTTGTACTTACTAAGCTACCTAAATAGTAAGATTGCTTTTTTTCTCTTCCTTCTTAATGGATGGCACTTTTTCACTGTTTATCTTTACTCCAACTGGTGTTATTATATAACCTGTTAATTTTTTCTTGCATGTGATATCTTCTTTTTGTTAATAGACATATATCATCCGCCATTTCATGGATCCCTAGTTTTTCAAATAGATTCCAGTTAATTTCCTCCTCTGTCCTCAATATCCAATATATTAAAAAGTTAAACAAAGTTGGGGACAGCGCATATGGATTTGTCAATCCATTTTGCTGAGATAATTTTCCTTCGTACTGTATCCTGGTTGTACAATTGATATAATCATTGTGGTGTACTCATCTGACAATCCATATGTTTTTTATATCATCAACAATCCGCTGAAATTGGCATCCCATCCATTGTCGATGACATCACGTTCTTCGGAGAAGATTTAATTAAATATTCTTCGTGGTATTAGCCAGGAAAGTAGTTGTTTTCTCCTTTGAGGAGCAGCAAGCCAGCATTTCAACTCATGAAATTCGAAATAATAGGTGTAAATAGATATTATGTTTTGTTAATAACTCAACATGCCTAATATATCACTTAATAATTCAGTTCACATATCGCCGTCCAGGGCAGAGATTCACTTGACTAATGGTGCGCAGTTGAAAGCCAGAAGACGTCTACTGAAGAATGTTTAACTACATGAATCAAGTAGCAGCGCCGGCTGGCTGTGTCTTCAGTTCGGATTAGAGACTTTTTTTGTTATTCCAAAATCTGACATCTGACCTAGTCATTCTATTCTTTTGGATTATATTTTTTTGCTTAGTTCAGCTACTCCAAATAAATTCCTAATTTCATTATTTGCTCTGCTCAGCCATAATTCTCCCTCCTTTTCACCTCCTAGTATTCTTCTGAGTATTTTCTTTCCCATATATCTAACTTCTCTTCCTCTGCTATGTTAAGAATCCACGTTTCGCCTCCGTAGCTCACTGTTGGTCTTATTATTGTTTTGAATAGATGTAGCTTCGCATACCTGGAGACTATTTTAGATTATCGAATTCAGCGCTCCCAATTGTTTACTTTCCCTCGTCATCCTCGCTTCCAGTTTTCCTCCCTCGTCACCGTCGTCCTTTATAATCACCCTAAGATATACATAACTTTGAACTTGTTCTTAGTCCATTGCTTTTCCTTCGTTCAGTTGTATTGATAAACTTCTCAATGCTCTTTTCTTTTGTGGTGTTATCATTATCATGAACTTCGATTTATCTTCGTTGACTCATAGATTCACTGTCTCTGCCGTTTCTATAAAGGCTCTGCAGGTTTATTATCTAGTTACTCTCTAATTCTTTCCCGAATAACTCTAGCCATGATCTCGATCGCGACGTTCAATAACATGATGAATCACCAATTTTCACAATTAGATAGGTTTCATTTTGGTAGTTTCATTATTGTTTCTTCGTTTTTATTGAGAAGCTGATAAAACTTTTGTGTTGAAAGACATGCATGTTCTTGTATTATCTCTGCTGGAAAACCGTCATTGCTCTCTGCTTTTTCTTATTTTCAGAGAATTTATCACTTAATTCGTAATTACTTCTTCAGTGACATGAGAGTGTTTCATATAGCCTTGTGAGACCAAACATGATTAGAGCTTCTTTAACTGCGGACCACTGTCGTCAAGTTTGAGCTTGTACAGAGAAGTGTACTTTACTACGAAACTGCTCAAATTTGAATAAGATCATAATACAACTTATAAAATATAATAATATACTTAATAGAATATGATCAAGAAACTAGATTCCAGACATTAAAATTAATGAGGATAAAGCCGATATGAGAAGTGAGAGTGATAAACAATTCCAAGAATATCGTGAGTAAAATATGTAGGGGTACACTTTGATTGATTAGAAGAAACTTATATACTTCAGTGGACTGTACACTTTATTTTTTAATATAAAATATAATTCTCTGGTACAACACCCAATTTCGATGATAATTTGTGATAAACTAAAACTTTTATTTTAAGCGCTGTTGCCGCTTTCACAAACAATATTTGATATTCACCAAGAATTGACTAATGGGATTGAGCAGGGTGGTTAAGTATACTATATATACTACAGGAAAGTAGAAATTTTAAATTTTAGCTAGAATCAGGTTAATTTTTGCAACCAAATTTGTAATTTCTGAGATTGCAACAAACTATGTTGGAAATTTTAACAAAGTCATAGTTGAATAGCAGGGTTTCTAAAATCAATCTTCGCTGCATATCCACATACTTGTTTTTTCATGAGGAATTGTTGTAGCACTTTGAATTACATTGAACTTTATTTTTGACGCAGATGGGTTAGTTTATGTATATAAAAACGTTTTCATTAAACATTTTTTCAAATAATGAGTGTTGTACTACTTTGTTACCAAATGATTATTAATAAGCAGCATTATATTACGAGCTGACGTTTTCTAAATCTAAATGAATTACTTAGTAAGGTCTGTATAATTTCTACGTCGAAGTTAACTATAATAAATACCTTTTCAGGGTATATTGATATATAAGAGTATTTAATGTATGCAAATATATCTAAGTATTTGTTGAGAATTTCAGCCTTTATTCTGTATAATTAATGTTTCCGAACTTCTAGAAATTAAGTTGAAACAATAGTTTGTCTATTCTAAAGAAAATTTGTTTTGTAATGTTTGTGCTTGAATGATTTCCATTTTCTCTCAAACACACTTCAAATTTCCAATAATGAATCTTCAACGACAGAGATGCCAGAGGCGCGTAAATCCAAATTCACTCAAAGCTTCCAAATTGGAGAATATTCTCAATCAATAAAAAAAGAATAAAGATAGAGGGTGGGTAGTTTTTAAATAATATATCTAAACGTTTCTAATTTGGCTGTTTTATATAGGGGATGAGTTACAAAGAAAATGATTCGAAAAAGTTATTAAACAACAACTGTAGGCTCTTTGCCTCGAACTTATGTAGATATCTCCAGGGTAGCTCGATAGTCAAGCAGTCATTAGAGCTCTAAGCTCCAATATCATAAATTCATTTGCGATTACCTAGAAACGAGCTAGACAAGAAAAATAAAATTACCCTAAAATGGATTCCGGGACTACCGGGACGAAGGGAAATGAAATAGCTGATAAGCTCGCTAAAGCGGGAGAGGACAAGCCCTTCGTGGGACCTGAACGTTTCTGTGGTATCAGCTATAGAACATTAGAAAAAGCAGGTAGATAGGAGCAAAACCAATAATTGGAGCAACCTATAAGGGCTGAGACAGTCGAAGACTTTTCTGGGAAAATATAACCAGAGTAGATCTGCTGAATGTATCAACCTAAGTAAGAATAATCTACGAGTACTAACAGGAGTTTTATAGGGGCACTATCGCCTCAACGCTAGCTAGACCTAGCAGATAATGCAGCGTGCAGGTTTTGTTTCCCATAGGAAGAAACCTCTATTCACATTCTCTCGAAGTGTGTAACACTACGGAACTCCAGAGCACTACACCTGGGAGCGTATAAAATAGAAGACGAAGATCTCTGGCATTTGAAGCCATCCCATATTTTAGACTTGTTAAAATGAGTGAGATTGATGAATCAACTGTAAACACTGGGTTCTCCAGTATCGCGGCAAGAAAAGGGGACACAATAGATCCTTTGGGTCGCAGTGTATACGAGACTCCAAGTCCCATGCATATATACAAATTTTTCCTCTTATTACTTAACTCATTTCATTTGCGCTTATCACAGATTTTTGGTACACACACACAAAAATAAATATATGCAGCAACATTCACGCAACCGTTAAAGAAATATAGCCGAAGTATGTGGTGTATCACTCAAAACATTTGATTTTCTTTACTTACTTATTTTGGAGATAAAGTATTTATTGTGGATATTCACGTTGTATGTGATCTATTGATTAATATAATTATGCAAGTTGTCAACGTTAAGTCAAATTTTGATAAAGACCGACATAGGTCGAAACATCAATATTTTTTACAACGTACCGACTGCTTATGGAGTGATAATGAAAGTTATACCTATTCACCGTTCAATTTTTGTGTAAAATAGCTTCATCGCAAAAATTTATCAAAGCAGATTTGTTATTAAACCCATTCAGAAATAGTTAAGGTGCGAAAATAATCACTATCTGTCAATTCATGGTGTAATTTAACATAGTACGGACTACGGATATGTTATATTGGTAAAAGATATTTACGGCCGATTTTTTATTAATGTCGTATTGGAGAGATATTTCATAAATAATAATATGGGGAAATTTAGATGGATAGGTCATACACTACGTCACCAACAAATATAACCAGACAAGCGTTAAATTAAAATACAACAGGCAAAAAAGAGGCAGACCTGTACAAACATGGAGAAAAACGATCGAGAAATAACTGCAACAGATAAACTTAACATGGAAAGGGGCTACGGAAATAGCTAAAAATATAAGGAAATTTAGAGCTCTCGTCAATAAAATTGGACGGAACCATATAACGACCACATCTGTTGAAACATCGACAGTTGTCGTTCGCTCCATTAGGAGCAATATAACGATGATGATGAATGTGGGGATTCTTGATAAAGGCTTCCTTTTATTCAGTTTTTCTTCTTTCATACACCACTGATTCAGTACAAAGTAATTTTTCGAAAGCTTGTGAATTAATAAGCCCCCGTTTGGGACACCGCTATTGAAATCTTCTAGAGACAATGGAAGCTGTGTCATATATTGTCTCCTAATACCCATATCTTTTTTTTCTTCCATGGACAAATTCATGTTTCAAATGACAGTTTTCCAATAAACATATCACTCAAATAATTAATATCACAGACAACTGTTTTTTATCTCTTGTTTATCTCTTGTTTAGATCTTGTTACTATTAAGTCCTGGTCTGACGTGAACGATCTCTGTTTAAACACTAAGAAAAAGATTAAAGTTTTATCCTACAAGGGATATTACAATCGCTAAAACTCAATAATGACTTAATAAGATCCTCAAATTCGATCAAGTTTCTTGCTCTACATATTGACGGTACCCTTCAATGGTCTGTACATGTTAAGACCTTGACGCAAAAATTATCCTCTGCTTGTTTTACGATTGAATCTGTGTCTAGGCAGTTCGATTCTTGTACTGCTTTAACAACTTAGCATTGTTACTTACTTACAACTTAGTTGTTCGAATCGAATATTCGTAATGGTTTGCCTTCCTAGTTTGCACCTCTTCGGATCTATCTTCAAATTACAAAAAAGAGGTATTCGTAACGTATTGCGAATCCTGTTTTAAAAAATACAAAAGTTTAAATCTCCCCCCTCTTTTCATTTGAGAATCAGTTTGTATAGTTCGCAAGCACTTCACAATTCAACCTAGAGACCCATTCATAGCTACACTACGAAATAAAAAAATTTGGCCCTTGACTTAACAATACCCACTTCTGATTTTGCAAAAAATTCCATCACTTTCAGTGCCAAAAAATTATTATTATTGAACCAATTGTAATTTTATATTATCTAATACAATTGTAAAATTTTCTCTCACTTATCTTTTGGAATATCCTCAAAAAATTGATGAATTACGTCATTTATTTCATCCTCCGTCGTGTAACGTCTACCACCTGAATGTTTCTTTAGGTTGAAGACTAAAACCGGAAATCATAGGTATCCAAATTAGGCGAATAGGATAAATCTCCATTGATTATTAGACTCAATTTGGATTAACATTAATCTCTTCTCTCATACCAAAAGTAACGGAATGGCCATATACGTCATCTTTTAAATTCGCTATAGCATCGAAACGCAGTTGCTAGTGAAAGATTTTCATCGTCAAAAGGGCGTTGCAACCGTTCAAGACTTTGTTGACCACTCAACTAAATACAATGCAGTTTTGCTAGTTGTAAGTCCTCTAACTGTGCTATATCAAAAATACAGAATGGCCCTCTTGGTAAATTATTTTCATTTTCACAAATTAAAATAACTAATTTGAAAAGAAATAAAAGTATTTCTGAACATAATGAATTTAGATATAGAAAATTATTCATAAAAATGAAAGGATGTACCAGATGCAACTTTCCAAAAAAATTAAATATAAATGAAGCCCGTTAAGAATAAAAAAAAGTCAATAGTCTACTTTTTATCATGTCTCGTATCCAGATGATCATTTTTATCAAAATTAGCTCAAAAACTATACAATAATCGTTTATTTACTATTTACTATATACAGGGTATTTATTTCATTTTCGATATAAAAATGGTCCATGTTTCTAAATACTCGAGGATGTACACATGTGAACTAGCCTAGTAGAGTAGTAGATATCGGCAAGTTTCTATTAAACTTTTTTTGGATAATTTCCACAAAAATTATCAACATTAAAAACTCATCCTGTATGTTGTCAAGCTTATTCTCTATTTATTGAATAGAAATGAATCTTTCGACGTCACTGTAACGACTAGACAAGAATTGTTTACTCCAATATATTTTATCCCTTCTGACGATGGAGCCCTCTATTGTTTGGCTTCTAGTTATCTGCGCATTATTAGGGGAAACTTGTGTAAACAGGCTCCCCTTCGATGTATTTTTATCCACTGGTATAGTTAAACGTACGGTTTATCCAAATATACTTAAATAATACAATTACATTCGGTGTTTTCTTTTCATAATTTTATATAATTGCAATTCTTTGAAATGTTTACTTAAGTTGGACCTCCTAGGGCGCGAGAACCTGCGGGTGAATAAAAATTAAACAGATTGATTGGCAGAAAGTTTAAAATTTTATTGCTTTGCAACTAAGATTATCTGAAACAAGAACGGAATTTGTAACTATATTCAATTTGGAATAAATGGAACAATTTTAATATAGAGGATGTCTCATAAGTAATGTTGGTTTTCATATGTGGAAATTCCTACACCTCAATTTAAACGTGGCGTATCGTTAAGACTACAATTGATTCAGTTCCCCCTCATTATTCTCTCTTTTTTTTATTGAAGACGCAGCTCGGTTTTATAATAAACAGTATGGAGTTCGAAAAATATGGAATTCATGTAATGTTATTGAAAACAAAAGCTTAAAACAGCTGTGGCAGCGTGGAAAACGGCTTTGTGAGGGAAGCAGTGGAAAATCAAATTAGTACCAGCATACGTCGCTTGAAATCATTGAATAGTGCCACTCGAATAAACTAAGATTCAAACGAAACGTCGAATAGAGGTGTGTGATCAACTCCTTGTCCTGCCTAAAGATGATTGATTTATTTGACGGATTGTTACTTGCGATGAAAAATGGCCTCATGCAGACGCTATGCATGCAGAAGAAAGCTTGCATGGGATCTAAGCGACTGCGAAGCTCTCGTTCTACACACTCCGGCATTGTTGACATTCAGGCGTCTGTCGGCGTTGTGCTACAACCACGTAAACATTTCCGCCATTATTGATGCTGCCGCCAAGTATGAATTGAGAAGAATGGTTCGTTTTCTACAGGCTGAAGGCTATAATAATACTGCAGAAATCCATCGGAGAATGAGTCGTGTGTATGGGGAAAACTTCATGAGTGATGGTGTTGTGCGTGAATGGTGACGAAAGTTTAAAGATGGCCGTAAAGATGTGCATGATGAAGAGGGCCAAGGACGCCAATCTGTCATTTCAGATGACCTGGTTCAACGAGCTGACAGTTTTGTACTATATTGTTATTGAGCTGAAAAGCTTGTCCACAGATATGACAAATATCTCAATCTCTTCGGTAATTATGTCGAAAAGTAACCGCAAGCGTACTAATCTTTTCGTAAAAAAATTATTGTTTTATATGAACTTTTATTTATAGCCTATCGAATATTTAAAAAAACGGCCCCCGTATTTAGAAAATTCAAAACATGGAGTGGTTGAACAAACAACAATTACCAGAACTTGTTGCAAAGAGCGGAAAGTTTCGTGTGTCTTATGAAGGTTCAGTTTACTTCTAAATCATTCCAGATTGTCAATCTAACAATTCATAGGTATATAGTGAACAGCTGATGCGAATTTATGAGGTTTTATCGAAGATCGAAGAGCTTGGTGGTGCTGAACTCTTACCATACCCAGCATTTAGTTCGGACCTTGCATCTTTAGATTCCTATTTATTTAGATATTTTGGAGAAATCCTTGCGTGCGCAAAAATTTGAAATTGAAAATGCAGTTCGACAATTTTTTGCTTCTAAGCCCAAATAATGGTTTTACCTAGGATTCAAAGAGCTTGTTATGAAATAAAATATCAACATAATATTATTGTATATACCTACATACGAGGGTTGGAACATAAGTAATAGAAACTATTTTCCCCTGAAGTTTATAAACGTATTACAAACTTGTATGTGTCATATCCTACAGGTATAGTGTGTATGCTGAGCAACAGATGTATCTGATAGCTGATAGTAGCGCAGCTAGGGCTGTGGAATCAATCAGTTGCAGAGTTTAGTGCGAAATGAGAGTAATGAGAGATGTGGTTTAACATAAAAAAAACCGTTCAATGAAGGAGAAATATGATAGAATGTCTTCGGAATAAAACTATATCATACCCTAGCTCATTACGTGATATCTCAATACCACTTGCCTTCTCCAGCTCTAGCTGCGTCTGTCGAAAGTCATCATCATAAACTGATCAATGATGTTGTTCCGGCCGTCTCGAACGTTGCTGATCTGTTTATGACATATGTCTTCGCTGAAACTATCGTACCCACCATGCTTCTTCCCAGGGTCTTCTTCTGGTTTCTTCTTCTTCTTAAAGTGCCATCTTCGGACAAAGGTTGGCGACCATCATGACTGTTTGTATTTTATTCACAACTGCTCTAAACAATTGGTTTGATGTGCAGTTAAGCCACTCCCTTTTGTTTTGCAGCCGTTATATTTTTCGTCGCCCTATACCTCTCTTTCCTTCTATCTTTCCCTGCGTGAACAATCTGTAGAATTCTAATGGTTATCCCCTCATTACATGTCCGAATTACTCTAATTTGCGGGCTTTTATGGTGGTCAATAATTCTCTTTGTGTTACCATTTTCCAATTCTATCTGTCCATGATATTCGTAGTATTCTTCTCAATATCCACATTTCAAAGGCTTCCAGTTTTTTCTTTATTGCTTTTTTTAAAGTAACTGCCTCAATCCAATTTTATCATTATCTTCTACAATTCGTTAATCAAGTTTTCAATTCTTACTTTTATCTCTTCAGTGCTGTCATTTTTCAAATTAGTCCAAGTCCATAGATATTTGTATTTCTATACAGAGTACGCCTATTTCGAAGTAAGCACGCTACTCAACACTCCCAGCTATTATAGAGTCGTCTATTGTTTTTCATAGACACTATGATTACATAACCTCCACGATAGATAGCGCTGTTCCAGAAGAAAAATGACATAACTATAAAATTTTGAGTAAGTGAGTTTCATTGCATAATGGTATGACAAAGCCATAAAATGTGATGTGGAACAACTTATATTTCGACTCTTGGTTACTAGAGCGTAGTTGTGTCGTTGTTGAAACATCGGTTGTTGGCCCCCTCCAGTCAGAAGAACAAGTATCAATTGAGAATATACTGGCTGGAGGAACTATGACTCAACTGTAGTAAAAGGTAATAGACCGAAGGTAGATCGGCTACAATTAAGTGCAACAACAACGTAAGTGTATTTTATGTCATTATTACTATGTTTTACCACAACTCTTATTGTCAAAATCGCTCAATATTTCGAAGTCTTTCCTTGAAACTTCATTTATACGGTAAGAAGTATTTTTTTTATCACAAAAATCGTTGATTTGAAAAGTTACCACGCTCTTATCTAATATGATTAGGTGTGTCCATCAACATTACTAAAATTGATCAAATTCCTACTTCTGACAAAATTATTTACTGGTCGATTGGTACAATTCATCAATCAGTCCATTTGTGCAAGGGAAAAGAGAAAACGGTTCATCAGACGAACGTTGCGGGTTGGTGGTTTAAAGTTACTCTATAGCCATTTACATACGTTAAGTTACGGCTTGCAATCATTCAACCCTTCCATAACTGTCAAACCTCTTTCACCTCGAGCCAATTCTGTATAAATAAATATTGTGTACGTAGGCTGTTTTCAGAAATAATGTACCGTTTGGTACATTATCACCGCAAGAATCTGTCGAGTTAAGAGTTACTTAAGATGTAATTGTAGATAAATTGGACCTGTCTAAGTGACATATACTAGAAATATTTAAAAGAATGTAAAAAACAATGTTCTCGATCTATATAGCTGGTCACGTATAAATTCATTTTAAAAAACGAAATAATTATAAATCGATTGTCTTCGGTTATGGAATTGAAAATGACTATTTCAATCTATTCAAACTATTTCATCAATGTAGGTACTCCCATTTCTATGGAACTTAGTTTTCATCATTAAACTGCTCTCAATTTAGACCATTATGTGTCATACACACATAAGATAAGTACTAACAAGCTTCAGCCCTTTTCGGTTATAAGTCTGCCACCTCAGTCGCTTTGATGAAAAAGAAATTGTAACATTGAATACTATTTATTGGCGGTTTAAAAATGAACATAAGTCAGTTAAGAACGAATGAGGACGTCCTTCGACCTCAAAAACAAATGATTAGTTGTGAAAAGTGGAGAAATCTCTCTATTCAAATAGATATTTGATTATAAAAATTGTTATTAGAGATTAAATTTACCTCACATCGCCCTAAAAAAGCCTGTCAATTAAAGTTTACTCCTAGGAAGCGATCACAGTTCATTCCACTGTAAACAAATTTTTTAGACGATTCCATCTGAAAGTTGGCGACTGAAATACTACTTTGTTGGACTCGTCTGTTGCTCGCCTCGCTTCGCTCGTCTCGCAATTTTCTGACTCGTCCAACAAAGTAGTACTTTCAGTCCTTGGCGTACAAATAACTATTACAAGAGGGTTCTGAAACGGTTTTCTTTTTCATTAGGAAAACGCGACTTGTAACAAGTCACTTTCGTTTTGGCCGCAAAAAATGCCTCTTTGTTTCTCTATATCATCTCAGTGTCCAAATTTAGCACTATGCTACTTCTCTCCATGAAAATGCACAAAAAAGGAAACGTTTCCATAGTTTTATTCGCATTTAGAAGGCAACGACAGTGAAGATGATATTTAAATCGAAAAAATTCTTCCAAAAATGCTTCCAATCAATCTACTTGATTGGAAGCATTTACTTCTTCTGGTGGTGGACACAACTTTAAAAAAATCTCTACGACAAAAAAAAGGAATGAAAATAGTTGGTGATAATTCCGTTTTCAGCTCGTCGTGTTTTTCACTAGCACAGTGGTTATCAAAAAATTCTGATTTGACGAAAAAAACTTTCATCCTTTGTAGGCAAGACCTTAAAGTTCAAAATTGATAAATAAAATTTTTCCGTTAAATCTTATTGTTGATCCTGACCCTTTGAATCGTTGGTGAAATTTATCGTTTTCATATAACGAACAAAGTAATTGTGAGTGTGAATGTAGTGATAAGAAGTATTATATTCAAATTAGTTCCAAACAATTACCATCGCATAAGCCTGTTTGTCGCCAAAGTAATGAACTCCATTTTTGCCGGGAGAATGTATTCCTAAATTTCCACCGCAACTTCATCAAGAACCGGTTAACTATAACAAACCTAACCTAACCTAACAGATCTATCCCATAATAGTTATTTATACTCTAAGAGATGTAAGTAACGTTTATTAGTCGAGAAAGATTTTGCGCCCGAACGATAGCAAGAGACTAATAAATATACTTAAATCACGTGTAGTATCTCATGCAGGAAATTCACAGAGTTGATAAAGGGAGGAAGCTTCGGTCAGAACTGGGACACTTAGCTTCGACTAATTTGTACCAGCCTGTCAATTATTATCCAAGCTTGTGCCAAGACTAATTCAACCAGCCGTGGCAAAGCCAATTATCACACCAGCTTTGGCCAAGACCGGCTAACCCAGCATGGCCATTCATTGGATACCCAAGCTTGGGTCAAGACTGTTGACGTAGCCTTGGCAATGCCAATGGTCACCCATCCTCGACTGGTACTGCAAATTTAAAAATACTTAACGAAAAAACATTTACCCAAATTTGTTGAAAAATGTTCATCATTCTAAATAATTGTACCATTAATATTGAAATTCAATATAGGATATTTTGAGTAAATAAGTTAATAGAATACAAATTTCATCTGTTAATTACCACCCAAGAGTGGTAAGTTGACTTACAATCTGTATTCTATCTTTTTGACCTTTGAAACGGTGTCAATACAGGGAGTACAAAAATATAATTTACATTGACAGTTTTTCACAGGCTGCCAACATATTTTACTAAAGCCCAATAACGTTGAAAGATACTCATTAATAATGGCTTTCAGTATTTCTAAGTGATTCTTCAAAGTAACAGTTGACCAAAAACTCTCCGTTCTTAGATTCGGACTTTTTCACATATTTCAATCGCTCTTGGCATGGTTTATTATGTTTGTTCATTTATAGTGTTTAGCTATAATATGATTTGAAGTTTTTGTCTTTTTTATTCTACTATTAACCCTTTATGATTCAGCTGAAAGAATGTACGTATGACATACCTTTTTATTTGACCCTTAATAAATATTCATAGATGTAAACTTATATAAAAAAAATGTCACATTGTGGCTATAAATTCGTTAAATGACTTAAACTACCAAATGGAATATGTATAATACACATAAAAGTCGAAAAATAAAAGAAATGGAACAACATGAAACAAAAGCAGATTCCATTTGGAATATCAGAGTATCCAATCTCTTTTAATCTGTATCAAGTAATTCTCTTAGGTCCACTTCGAGAAAAATGAAAGCATTCCCGAATAAATGAAATGTTTTCCTGAGGGATAAATGTATACATTATTTAGTGGACGTTCAAGGATATACTGAATCGTTATAGAAAAAAATACAAATTAAGTTTTTGCGAAGTAGGTGCATGTGTATGTAGAACACCTTATACCTACCAAAATGTATAACTAAATTACTTTTGGTTCTCATGTATTATTCAATATAATAGTGGCAAAGCAAGGGTAGAACGAGATATCTGGAGATTATTTATAAAAGGCCCTCAGCGATTCTTTCTAACGAAAATGTATAAGGTTAACAATTGCTCACAACGATTTGCGCAAACTAGTTGACAATATGCTAGTAATTCATAATCTATTTTTATCAATCAGAGAATGATAAAATGATGAAGCATTCGTAATTCATAGGCGTATCATTTCTTCTAGTAAACAGTTAAAATATTATTACAAGTTAAACATTTTCGTATGAAATAACATTTGTATAAATATAATGAATATATCGGATGTACACTTATACTTTCACCTATTTAACCTACTCAAAACTTCCAAACAGCTGCTTCCTCACGCGGGAGAAAATAATATATTGCGCAACAAGTGGGGAAAATTCAACTTTTCTCACAAGTATGGAAGTTAGTGGACGCGCTGCTAGCTGTTTGATCCCCACGTGCAATACACATTGTGCCGCCCTACGACTGTTGTGTCAAAAAGGCTTAACGAATATCTATTCCAATTAGGTATTCATTATTTTTGTTTATTGTAAAATCATTTATTTGAATATTTGGCTACAAAAATTTCTTGCTTCCATATTTGCAAAATAGATGCAACTGGAACCTGTAGATTAAGTGATATACTTAGCGTTACTACGTGTTCGGAAATGTTGAAATTAATCCATTGGTAAAATTATATTGTAATAGGGATTACACTTGTTTTCTACAAAAATTACTATCGTTCGTAAAGTCCTTGTATAAAGTCTGGACACGAGCTATAACGATCATATGTATAGAGAGAACTCTGTGTCTTTTTTTATTCTCTCGTTTCAAGAAATTAATGACGTCCTTGTTATTTGACTCATCTTTTTGTTATTTAATTATTTATGTCTATAAATGTTATTCCCTTCAGAAAACCTCTATAATTTGGATATGTATCTATAGTGAATAACATTCTTCGATCATTTGAACAGACCACTGTTTCGCGCGCTTCTCTTATTGGAGCCGCCATTAATTTCTTAGCTCGAGGCCAACCAATCACGTGAACGACCGCTCGTGTCCAGGTACTTTCCTAAACAGGGCGTTTAAGCGTTAGTAACTAGTAGCGCCGTCTGTTATGTTCTATTGAATAACGTTGGTAGTGACTCAACGAGGATTAGTTAGTGATTCGCGACACTAATTAGTTCCAAATTAGTAGATCTTTGTAGAAAGCATATTTTTATTGTTTAAAAGGACGAGTATCTATCTAGCAGAGTTTGGAATAGAAATTATCTACTAATCTAAGTTAGTTGAAGTATAAAAAACGAAATTAATTCATAAAAACAATTCCTAAACGAACCTCTATTAGTAAGTATTCCGTATTTGGAACTCGTTTAAAAATCTCTAAATTTGATCTGCTGTCAATACAGAGGTTGGCATAATTCAGGCAACGAGTCTTGAAAAATCGGAATAAGTTTGGCAACGCTGTCGAAAAAGATTACAACGAAGCAAGTTCGTACTTCAGACAGTTGTGTTTGTGTCATAATAACACAGTGTTCCCAACTTAGGGGGGAAAATGTGGGATGTTTTTAGGACTTCTAATTAAGCTCTGTTACATAATCGATTTAAATGTTACAAAATATGATTATGGTTCGACCCACACTGCAACGAAATGGTGGATCAGGCACAACATCCGCAAAAATTATTATTTAATTTGTTACTTGAAGTTTTTGATAATTTATAAAAAAAAATGGAAATGATGTTTGAATGTTTGAAATTTACAAATTGCTTAAAGTTTTTTATCATTTTTAATGTTATTCATTTGAATATATTTCAATATTTATTGCATAAGTAATAAAATTGTTTAGGGGCAATTGTGGAGATTTTAGTGGTTTTTGATTAGGGCTTTAGGGAGATAAATTTTTGAGAGTAATAACTTGTCGAGTAAACGCGTCTACTGAATAAATAACCGATACAAGTTCATGCTTCAAGAAAGAGGTTTTTTGTTACGTCGTATCTGCGGACGTGTATCATTTTGGAGAATGGATAGGCAGAGGATTCATTTACTGACTCGCACGGTCATGTGACCCGTCACTATGTGATTTCTTCCTGTGAGGCCTTCTCAAGGACCGAGTTTTTGCAAAAGGACCTCCGAACTACAATTGAAGATGTGTTTGAAACCCTTCGCGGAGAGATTGACATGCTTCACCGTATCTGCCTCTCCATTGAAAAACGCTGCCATTAATGCATTGTTGAAGATGGGCATCAATTTGAACACTTACAGCAACCCTTCTTAGTATCCCTTTTGTAATTTGGTTTTAGGGGATTTAGGGGATTAAATTTCGGACTTTCTTTTAAAAATAAACGTAATTTTTCATACATACATGTAATGTTTTATCGTAACATTGATTGAGATTGAGGATTCAGTCACAAAGAAACAATCAAAGCAAAGTAAAGAAAATTATGTTATAAATTTTATATAGAAATTGTTAAGTTGTAACTATACCTTCAGGATAAGCTGAGGCTGAATATGAATTTTTTATAACAACTTGAACTATCATTGTGATTACTGGAATAATTTTTTGTTGGACATAGAATAATATTTTTACTAATATTATTGCACTATTACACAAAATCTAAAGTACATTTATGAAATGATTTGTTTAAAATCCACCCGTCCATCTATTAATAAACACATTTTATATCATATTGACCATTTCTTGTCTCTAATAATTTTGATTTTTTTCCAATACAATGGGACAAACTTTTATCTGTTAATCCTTGAATATAAATCAATAAATTTGAAAAGGTAAAGAATCCGTTTGGTCAACCGATTTTTTCATTGGAACTAAAAAGACAGTGTAACTTTTCGTTTGAATGGCTCTCAAGTTTATTCAAACCAGAAGGTAACTGTGAGCAACTGTCTGGATATGAGATTATACAACACGCTGAATATTTGGGACGGAATCTTATTGCGCCGTTGGTACTACCTAAAAATAAATACTATAGTTTGCAGTGAGATAATCACAAACTTTAAAGCATTGCTACGGCAATCATAAAATATATTAAGACACTAGGTTCATAAAGGAAACGAAAGCAAATGAAAGAGCTAAATAAGTTGTCTGAGGGTTGTTTGTCCAACCAGAACATTTAACCGGTGTTGAAAATTCTATAGAGAAAAACTGTTAAAATTGTTGTTTAACAGGGCTTAATGTGCATATTTCCCTATATGTATATTCTATCGATGAGAGGAAGAAACTTAAAACTACATTCTATATAACTGCGAAAGTTTTAAAAACGTGCGGTTCTCGTTTAGACAATGGAGTGCCGCTGAAAAGGAACTACATGAAACACTCTTCATGATAATAAACTTATTGTGAAGTATGAGGCTGGATAATGTAATCTAGATTCGGGACCGCAATAAATCTGAAAAGGTCGAAGTGGAATAGATCACAACCTGTGTAAAATGTATCTACGAGAAGTTTCCAACCAAACTTAGAAACGAGACATGTGTTTTCCATCATTTTTAATTTTTAACATAGTTCTCAATTAAGTGCATATCCTTAGTCCAATAATGTTCTAGCCTTCTTATCCCTTCCGAATAATAATAATTTAATAAAATCTCTCTTCTTCAATACAAATTCTCCCTATGCCCTAACAAGCAAAGATGCTTATTACTCTCCTATTATTATTTTAATTTCTTGTAAGTACTTATGACCAAAACCATTGGCTATCCCAAAAAACGAACTTTGAAAGTGTCTTTGCCTTTTTAGGAGCACATTTGCTCTTTATAATTCATTTTATTTACTATTTTTTCTTTTTAGAATTGTAGTAGTGAATCCAGGATTCATCTACAGTCATGGATCAACACAACCAACCGCTTGAACCGCGTCAATTAGGTCTGGGAAATTTCATTCACACACTTAGTAAACGGCAAATTCGTTCGGCTTATAGTCAATAACCTCTTAATCCGGTACCATTTGCGTAGTTTTCTGCTGAGATCGCTGCTTATTATTGTTTTTGTCTGCTCCGAACGCTGATAGGGCACGTTTAAATTCAGCTGTCCAAAATTTGTTAGTCGTAAAGATGGTACAGTCACCGTACAGTTTATCTTCTCTTTCACTTGCCTTATCGTATTACCTTTCAAAAACAAATATTTATTGACAGCTCGATACTCAATTTTTTCTATTTCCGGAAAAATCTTAACAACCACTCATTTATACGATTTTCAAATAGAACCTAAGCGTCTCAAATGTTTGAAATTTTAGTGAGCATCTCTCAACGCATGCGATAACATATTACTCTGTCCATATTGATTAGTGCTGATATTTTCAAGTTGCCTTCGGAAACTTTTTAAACAACCCTTGTATATGCTAACAACGGAATCGATATTGTTTATTTATGCGTAAGTGTGTAGCAGCTATGATTAATTTACATCCAATTCATTCTTATCCGTTTTTTCTCTATGGTAATTTTACTTGTATGATTATTTGAGACAATACTTTCAATTATTTTTTCATTATTTTTACTTTTGTGATCGATTTTAGTAGTACTCGGAAAAACTTGGAAATTTGGAGCAGGTATTCTACCCAATATACTAAGTTGGCCACTTATTCCCGCATATCAAAGACAAAACACCTAAACTCCAGTATTTCAATGTGATTTATAAATTAAATTGTTTAGATTGCAATAAGAGTTACATTGGTATGACAAAACAGTACTTGAAATTCAGAATATACCAGCATGAATATAATTGTCGAGAACATAATGAGAAAAAAAAAAGATAAAACAGCTCTGGCCCAACACCATTTCACTCATGGTCACAGCTGAATGATACAGTTATTAACCGTACGGATGTGGACAATCTCGGGGTTCCATATAACGTTCTTTTGAATGTTTATAAATCAACACACACTGACCGGACTAGAACTTCATGGTAATAATTAGAATTATTCCAACAGTTTTTATTGTTCATGCTTTCGTTAATATTGGAAAAGTTTGGAAGTCTTCATTCACTGATAGATGTATGTTAAAAGAATGCGTGCGGAATAAGTATTGTATCTTTTGACTGATGTCTAATAACTTAAAAAGATATGTTGTTTGTACAGATTTTTACTTGTGTGTGTATGTATGGTTTCTTGTAATAACTATATTATTCTTCTGTTTTATACGTCAATGTTCTTATTTTTTTATGTTATATTTCTTAGATGCAGTGTCCTATTCATTTATATATACATGTATAGATATTTATATTGTTACACTATATGATTATTGTTTTCCTTTTAATTTCACACTTTTTTGTTTACTTGTTTATTTTCACCAACGTTTAATTTATAATGTACCATTTACTTTTGGTCTTGATAAAGATCAAATAAAAGATCGAAACGGTAGAGTTTTAAAAAACTCTTGGACAGTTTTATTTTGAGTCCTCAACCCGCAATACCATTCGAAGTTAGTAGTACTTTTTTATAAGTTATTTTTTAATCCTACTTTAACTAATCTAAAATAAAAACTTCTCGTCGCGGTGTTTGTAATTGAACTCCTTCGAAATGGCTAGACCGATTCTCATGAAATTTTGTGTGCATATCGAGTAGATCTGATAATCAAACAACATGTATTTCTCATCTACCTAAATGTTAAGGGTAGTCCGACCCTAATTTTTTTTTAATTTTTTGATAACATTTTTTTATGACACAGCGTTAAAAAATACATACAACTCTAAATTTTCAACCCTCTATTTTTTAATTGTTAATTTTAAATTATAAAACTAAATTTTTTGCCTAGATTTTTATTTTTTTTTTCAAGTAATATTATATTACTCTGAATTTTTCACCCTTCTACGATCGCGATTTTTTTATATCTTTATTTTATTCACACATCCGCAATAGGATTGCAAGATGGCAATAGAATATAATAATTATAGTAGGATGAATTATTTATAATTTCAATTTCCTTTTTGTATCGATCATAGCAGTGACTATTGTACGTATCATTTTGATTTTTCTGTGCAACTCTCATATTAATTTTACTTTAATCGTAAATTTAAGATTAAATTCCAGTGCAATAATTATTTATTAATAACTGAACAGACAGTTTTTGCTCTCATGTAAATAAACACGTGTTGTGAGCTCTCGCTAACAACGGCCATTATCGTACCTGTACATATTGTACTTAACATTTTTTGCAAATAGTTTTAAATCAAACAAGAAACGTGTACGTGTTTAATAAATATACGTGCTCTATTATTGTGAAATGTAAGTCAAATAATAAGCAAACGAATTCAATATTGAGTCACTGTTTCTCACAAATAAGTATTTTAATTTGATGTATTTACAGATTATATGTACAAGATCAACAGAGACGATTAGAACAAAGAGAAACGCGTAGATTCATAGTAAACAGACGTATAGGAAATTAGGCTCATTTCAAAGTGGTTATAGGACAACTATATGTGGCATATTATCGCCCAATTGATAGTAAAAATATGAATAATTATTTTTGATGTCTAGACAGCTATCAAGAATTTTAATTTGAAATATATTCGTTACTTTAATAAGGAATACTTCATTAACCTAAATAAAGCGTACTTCCATTATCTAAACAATAAGTACATCCCTATACACTTATAGTTAGTTATTTTTATTGAATTAGAAAAATATTTCGTAGATATAATTTATATGGCAGATCAACGTTTGCCGGGTCAGCTAGTTTAATTATACAATTATGGTAATCGTGAAAACATTAATAACAGATTCAAACTTACTATATTCAAATGTCGTCTCGCAATCTACTTCTAAGTTAAAGTTTTCCATGAGAATATTTTATCATTATCGCTAGTCATTAACAAGCAAAAATGTACCCATAAAAGCATGAAGAGATAGAAACAATAACAATGTTGGAATATCGAAACAACATAAAGCAAGTCAATATAATCTTAAGAGGTCTAATTTTAGTATAGGCACGTAGAGGATCTTTTCCCTAAATAGTGACCTATATTCTATTCCGATTCAGTCGAATCAAATATATGGAACGTTTATCATTTAGTACGGTGTTTAATTTTATAACCCCAACCAAATAAATTTCCAAAAAATACTTACTTAACAGTTGAAGAGCCTAATTACTTTTCTGATTATGAAGAAATGAATAAAGATCCAAAAAGAGAAAAAAGACAATATTGTTGAGAAAGTGGAGAGAAAGAATGAGGTAGATTGGAGAAGTATTCCCCTTGTCGTGAATCGACTGTCTTTCATAGTGCTTGAATTAAGCAGTACAAACATAGCGCATTGAGTATTTTTGATAGTACCTAGTTGTTTTTGTATTAGAATTTACCGATGGTGGAAGAGGCGTATCATTACCGAACCAGCAGCAAAAGATACAGTTTAGGAGCGCTGTTCTTGTCCAGAACCGCTACCATTACTCAGTTAGAATCTACATACTGGTTCAGACAATGGCCATTGATTTACGACCAACATTTTAATTCGAGACATAATGTCGCTTTGATTTGTGACAACGCGATCGAAAACATTATCAGCAACAACATAAATCAATCGGCATAAGAAAGAGAGAGAGAGAAAACCGAACTCGTCCCAGGAATTTTCAAAAGAAACTGATCATAAATAGAAAAAGTCGACTAGACTGGACTATTTGCCTCCATAAACGGTTCGAAAATATTAACTTTGTTATCGCTTCCCATTGTTTCGATATCTTTTTTTCTTCTTCTTTCTGAAGGTTGAATTTTTTTGGTTTACAGATGAGGATAAATATCTCACAAATGGCAATTTCATTTCATGATTTATAAGCACAAAAACGGCAGTTTTATATTTTATTCATGCAAAAGAAGATATAATGAAAGGAAATTGAAGAGAATTATTTCAAATCGCTTATTTTTCTACAACATATTGTGAGAAACATCGCCGATGAATTAGTCTAAAGAAAAATAATAGTGATTGACTTTGTTGACAAAAATGGTTCACTTGTTATATAAACACTTGCAAATCCGTAAGCGGTTGCTACTACAGAAAAAGTGGATTTGTGTTTACTACATAACTAGTTAGAACGCTTGTAGACGTCCCTTTTTTTCACCGGATAACGGACCGTGTTTTTTGCCGGATTCGCGGTGGTGTATGATTTATAATAGATGTGTGTACATGCACCGGAGATCGATCCGGCGAACAATATACGCCGGATGCACCACCGCATTATATATGGCTGTTAATAAAAGTTGAAAGGTTTCTGTCTTCATCTGAAAGTAATTGTAAAATTTAGTTTCATCTTTTTCATATTCTTCCCTTTCCAATAATATAGGATGCACCCACAGTGACCTTTTACGTTTTTCTATTTCTTCTTGTACAAATATTAGGTCAATACGATTTTTTTTCTTATTATTCATTTCCCACATGCGTAATCTCTGACTACCAGTTCAAAACTATTAACTAGCGCGTGTAAAACGGCAGTCCCAGATAACATCAATCCGGTGAAAAAATATATGTATACAAGGATAGCCGTTTATTGACGGTCCGTTGTCCGGTGAAAAAAACGGACGTCTACAAGCGCTCTTAGTGCGTTCAACTAAATGTTTCGGTTAGTAAAAGTTAGATATGTACTTTTTTATTATACCTAATTCAAACATTCTAATAAAGTAGCTTACTGACCTTTGACAAAACACAAATCATTCAACCGAACATACTAGCACAATAAGAGGAAAGCACAAAAACAGTTTGGTTTGTAATAAGCTTTTATTAAGAAGCTGTATGTCGCCAGGATTCATAAATTTATTTTTGTATCCTTTGCAAGATGATAGCAAGAAATATAGAGCTAAAGAGCGAACTACATAAGCGTGCAGTCCCAGTTTAAAAAACCTGAAAAATAAGCAAAGCAAACTAAAAAGTAAAAAATAATTATTGGCATAAGAATAAAATTACACTATTTTAAAAGTGTGGGGCATCACATTTATAAACCAACTTTCTTTTGTAACCAATAGATCTGAGACTATTCCCAGTCTGTGGACTATCCAAATAATTACAGAAAATTATTTTAATATGTTGTTAATAAGCTCGAAATGGTTCTCCACGGTAAGACGGGCAGTGGTGTTTCTCGGTGGGTCTCTTATATAGCTAACTGAAATATAAATACGTACGTATCTCTAGAATAACCAATAATAATCGATCCGAATTATTTTTCCTTTACGAAAAATTACTTACTAAGTAGGTCTTCCCTTTCTTTTATTCTCTTTTCCTCCATTTACTTAACCCTCTCAAAATAGTGATATGGAAATTTAGGACTCGAGGGCAATGTTATCACTAGGCAATTTCGTCAAAAAAATTTAGCTCCTAATAATGTTGGTGAGTTAAAATTGGCGTTAGTGGAGGAGTGGGATAATTTGCCCCAAGAACTTATCTACGGCTTGACACCATATACAGAGTCTAGCTATAATACTTTTCCATTCTTTTCCATTGTCAATAAGTCATCAATTTTTTTTATTAACAACCAAAATATTTCTTACATTCCATGGGTTAATTTGCTTGCGAGTGTTAGATAATCTAATATCTATAATGTCTTGATGAGGCTTACATCGAGTAATGCAACCTCTTATACCTCACATTAGGTCTATTGGTCAACTTTTTTCAGTCTCTTCGTGTTAAAAACTCCTCTAATAGTGGATTTGGGTGGGTTTCTATAGTTTTGTGGTATTTGATAAGCCTCTCTTGTGGGTACTCCCACGTCCCCGGAATATTTTAGATTGGGATCCAATCTAGACCAATGTAGCTCTCTTGCTTTTATATCAAGTTGTTTTCTTTTTTTTTGTGATGTGTTTTTTGTCTAGGTGGATACCTAAGTATTTGGCAGTATCTGCTTGTGGTATTTCTGTATTATAAACTTAACTGGCGGACATGTACCCTTACGTAGCATTTATTGCTTTGGTCTTATTAACTTTAATCCTCCATTTTTGTAGCCACTCCTGTAATTGGTCAAGATGAGCCTGGTTATTGCTGCTGTTTGGGGTTCTTGTTGTATACTGTATCTCTGGTTATATCTGATGTATACAGTACATAAAATAGCGGGCCTAGTACGCTACCTTGTGCTGTGGCACCCCTGCTGCTATAGTAAAATTTTCGGACTTTTCCTCATTAACTTTTATTTGGAAGGTTCTGTTTGTTAAGTAATTTTTAAAAATGGGTAGTTTGGGGAAAGATAGAAATTAAATGAATATTTCTTGAATGCCGTTTTTACAAAAATGTTTGAAGAGTCAAAAATTGTTTCATGTTACAAAGTGAAAATGTATGGATTTTAGATTTTTTTACTGTTCTAAGAAAGAACTTTTATCAGATATCACAGCTCTATAAATCTATGTAGCTATAGCTTTTATAAAACAGAAAAATGTTATCATTGGACTAGTATGAGGTCGTTGCGAAATTCGAAATTATAGAGATTGAGGAATATCGAGGTTATGTTTATATTACGATACAATGTTAGAATTTTGCTAGACAAGAATCAGGTTTTTTTATTAGACATCGATATCTTGTAATGGTATCGAGCGTAAGTGATAAATATAAATTGTTTGGAAAGTAGTATACACCAACTTTAGAAGCCGTCAATTGTTTATTTATTCACTCGAACAATAAATAAAACTTACGTAAATTTTTTTGTACATTGACGTACTCAAACGGAATTCGTAATATTGTACAAATATCAGATCAGGAATATGCTTAATTCACAGTCTTACGATTAATTTTGTTGATATTAAATAAATTGCTGAATTATAAAATCTAGCTAGTTTGTCTAAAAAATCTTTGTAGAGAGTGTATAAACTAAAAATTTGACTTATTTATTAAAATCTCACTCATGTTTCTATTTAAGTAATTATAAACCAATCAAAAGTGAGAGGTCTATAGACAATGCAAAGCATAGATTGTTTATTTTTATTACAACAATTTGTTACGAACATAGTAATGAAAGGTTGTATGCAAAAAATCTACTCTGAATTCCAGTTGTCGATCTTCAAAAAGTTGAAATGTCCAACAAAAAGTTGGTAGAGTAAATTATATGATGTGATAGATGATCTCCATCGCATTGCTGCTACCTAGAAGTTGGGTTTGATTTTCGAATCATTTTCGAATTTTGTAAAACTATATTCAGGCTGCTAATTTGGTCCCCCAACCCTCCTCTTTTCCGGGTTTAGGAAAAGTAACAGTGCAACTAGACTACTTAATCCACCCAGAAGCAGTGCAGGTATTACAACGTCAAAAGAGCCCATTAAACTCTGACTGAGTGCTATAAATTGTTGCAAGAAGCTTATGGGGACAATTCTCTATCTCGTGCGCGTGTTTTTGATTGGTGACTATTTCAACTCCGGAAACAGTGACCAAAATCAACCAAATTGTGCGTATGTACACATGACAAAAGTCTTGAAAGTTTAGAAAAAGATCTGTTTTGAAAGGGACCCGAATTGAGTCGATGGAAGAGGTAAATCAAAAAACGTCAGAGCCCCTAAAGGCACTCACCAAAGAAGACTTCCAGCACTGCTTCGATCAATGGAAAAAACGTATGGAAAGGTGTGTGGCGAGGGAAGGGGAGTATATTGAAGGGGAGCATTCGAATGTAGAATAATTTTTATAATAACACCCTTTTTCGTAACCAATCTCGTTATGTAATAGCCATACCTCGTAATAAAACAGAGAATGAAATGAAAATCCCTTGGAATTGACATGAATAATTATGAAGATGTAGGAGACGAGATAAGAGGACAAGTAGGCAAAGCAAATAAGGTTGGGCGATGTCTTAAGAACGTAGAATAGGGAAACAAACAACTAAGACAATAAACAAAGGCACGAATTTATAAAGCAACAATCAGAATCTATAGGTCAGAAACAAGATCAGAAACATCAAAAATGAAATAAGTCTTGGAGACCACAGAAAAGAAAATTCTCAGGCGGATCTCTGAGAAACGTTAATAAACGAGAAATAAGCGGAAACATCAGACGATCATGTGACGTATATAACATTAATGAATGTCAGTGTAAGAAACAATGAAATCTACAAATAAGTCGAATGACCGACGATACACTGATAAAAATAGTAAAGGGGAAATCTCCAATTAGAAGACGTAGTAGAGGTCGACCACGAAAGAGGTGGAGTGGTAACCTAGAGCCAAGCCGAGGAAAGATATAGAAGAAGAAACAGGTGATAGATCTATCATGAAAGAAAGAAGAAGAAGATATTCACGGGGTATAAATGAAATGAATCTTTAAGAATTATAGACTATTGTAAAATGGTTTTGGAAGTAGAATAGTGTGACAGTGCGCTTATTTGCAGTACAGGATAAGCTTTATACTTTTTGAAATACTTTCTACTCCTTTCTTCTAGAATGTTGTAAAAAAATCTGGAAAATTTGAATTCTGCTGTATAGAATAGAATCATTTTTCAAACAGTCATTGTTTATACGTTTCTGTCATGTTTAAAGTGTGCCAAGATTCTCTATTCTTGATGTGTTATGATTATTCAAAAAAATTGGTGAATATTTGTACAAACTTTGACACATTTTCCACTTCTTGAGCCCCTTATCCACTTGATTGATACTATTGTACTGAATCTTGTATGGAAATGATGGATGATAATAATAAGTAAAAGAAACAGTTATGGTTCAAACATAATATTGGCCTCAGCACACTTCCTTGAGGTACTCCTGAGTTTCGTGCATTTATTCTATTCTATTTGACGTGGTATTAGAAAGAACTTGTTAATCAGATACGAGCAAAGAATTTGATAAAAACTATATTCTAGTCCTTTTCTTAAGATTATATCATAATTTTTTATTAATTAGATTTCCTGAATTATTGTCTAACTATTATCCTGTGAATCTGTTCTATAGTAAAAAGTTAAACCAATAATGAATAGACTCAAAATGCTCCTTTTCCCTGTAATCATTCATTTTTGACTACAAATAAAAAATACCTTTTCGGTGAAAAAAAACATCAAAAGAAATAGGTTAAGTATGCCCGAAATTATTATAAATAATTTGTAGTACGATCCTGTTAACGACGATATAAGAATACATTGTTAATTCAACTGATCGATTTCTTCATTTGCTTGATTTTTCAAAGAAAGCGAAATATTTTTTTATTTAAAATGTTTAATAGACTTATACAGGATATTGCGTATTTTAATTTATCTCAATTATAACCGAATTAAAATGAGAAATAAACAGAAAATCTTTATTTGGATTTTTAGATTGTATCTGTTTAACTGATTAATTATCACTAAAAAACAACATTATATAATATGCAGGAAACAAGCACGGTTTTTCAAAGTGCAAGTTGTATTGTGAAAGTGAAAATAAACTTTATAAACGGTATTATAGTATTTCAATTAATACATTAAAACAAACATCACGTTGGTAAATACTTTTATAAGCTTCTAACACATGATGATATATATTCGCAGTAATGACGATTAAAGCTTTTCCCCATAATATTAAAGATATAGAAAATTAGTGTATTTTAAGAATCTCACTTTAATTTTTAAATAATTTTGGTATCAAATTTTTTTATCCCAAGGAATATTCATAATCTTGAACTCTAACCAATCGAGAATTCTATGATTAGTGTCAACGTACAAACGTCAAATATGTCAAAAGAAAAATACTGTATTAACTTTCATGTCTAATAAAATTACAATAATGAAATTGAGAAAAATATTTTTATAACTTGATTAACTTTATACAAAAACTTTATATGTGCTTTATATAATGATGTAGAAGAATCACTGGAAACAAATGATATAATCAGTACAATAATAATAAACCATATGGAATGTGTAGTGAAAAAGTGAATATTAACAGTTATATCAATAAAAATGTTTTCGGCTATTAAAAGGTTTACAAGTAAGGGTGATAATTCAACCAACAATGTGCCAACATCTTCTCGACCCGTTAGCCATCAGGCAATGTCGTCTTCCTTACAGAAAAAATTTGCAAGGGGTGTCCAATATAACAGTATGTATTTCTATAACTGTTAACTCTCGATTTATTATTACTCGGTTTGTATTTTTTAGTGAAAATAGTTATTAAAGGGGATAGAAACGTAGGGAAGACATGTCTGTTTCATAGATTGCAAGGTAAAAAATTTATCGAAGAATACATTCCTACAGATGAAATTCAAGTAACTTCGATTCAATGGAATTACAAAGCTACAGATGATATAGTAAAAGTAGAAGTGTGGGATGTTGTTGATAAAGGAAAAAAGAAAAAGCATTTCGAGGGTTTAAAATTGGAAAATACTCAACTTGAGGTTGACGAAGAACATGCACTTGATGCAGAATTTTTGGATGTTTACAAGGGAACAAATGGGGTAAAAAAATTAAATATCCATTATTTTTTTTCCTAAATAAGAATTTTTAGGTGATTATGATGCTTGATTTAACCAAAAACTGGACATTTGAGTATGTACAAAGAGAGTTGCCAAAAGTTCCTGGACACATTCCTATTATAATTTTATCTAATCATTGTGATATGTCTCATCATAGGTCTATTACTGTTGAACATATTAATTATTATATTGAATCTATTGCAGAGTAAGTATAAAGATTATATTTTATAGTAAAATTGAAAATGTACTTTTAAATTTCATTCAAAAGTTGTATGTATCTTTCCTTTTAAGTATATTTTGTCCACTTAAAACTAGAAGGTTACATATTGCTCTCAAAGGAAAATCAATTAATTTCTTATTTCTTAGATCTTTTCATATGTTTATGCTTCTAAATATTCTTAATTTTAGGTCTCTTCTGATTTAAAATTAGTTTCTTTTACAATTTTTTAAAGACAGATGACGTTTTGACTTCTTTTAGTATTGTAAGTCAGAAGAGACCTAAAATCAAGAACATTCAGAAGCACATAAATAAATTAATTTATATAATTTAAATTCCAAATTATTAAAAATTAGCTTTTGATAACGGTTTATAAAAGTTGATATCTTGTAGTTCTTGAATCCTTACATCAACTTTGATTTCTCACAAACAACCTTGTGTTTTTAAGGGGATGATTTAATAGGTAGAGTCATAGAACTAATATAATAAAGATTATTGTAAATGCCAAAATTTTCCTTCTAGAACACGTTCAGCTCAAGTACGACATTCAGAATCGTCAATGCGTAATGGCTTTGGTCTGAAAATTCTTCATAAATTTTTCAATCTCCCATTCCTTCAGCTTCAAAAAGAAACATTGTTGAGGCAGCTCGAAAGAAATGATCTGGAAACAAATGTAACAATACAAGAATTGGATATGTACTGCAATTCTGATGAAGCTAATTACGGAAAATTTTTAGAAAATTTAGTTAAAAAAAGGAGAGAAGTTGCAGATTCAAATGCCAATATACCTCAACAACAACTTAAACCTCAAGTTAATGTTGGGCGGACTGATATGAAGAGATCTCAAAGTGCTTCCATAGTTATAGGAGGAGGTAGTTAAATATTTTTATCAACAATATAAATTCCTTCAAATATATTTGTTTAGGTAAACCCATACCCTATGGCAATTCAGCTCTATCTATACCAAAAAAACCAATTCCTCAAATTTCAAAAAGTTCCAGTATGAGTTCTGGTTTTGTATCAAAGTGGGGACCAGAAAATAACATAGTAGACGGTATACCAGACATGAGGAAGTTGGAAATAAGTCCAATTAAATCTGTTGAAGAATTTTGTCCAGATAATGGACATTTGGGAGGATTCTTGGATGATATACAACTTAATGCCCAGATAGAAATCAAAGATGAAGGGGATTCTGGAACGTAAGTTACATACAATATATGTAAATTGAATATATCAGCATAGTTTGATCATAATTTACTTATTTTAGGGATACTGATACTGGTAATCCTCTTGTTTCTGAATTCCAAGAAGATTTTGATGAAGATATCGGTTTTAGTAAACCAATCAAACACACAAAAAAAGTTGATTCCGTATTTGCAGCTCCGTCTAAACACTTGATCAAATCAGATGAAAGCAGAGGAAATGAAATAGAGAAAAGTATTCCAGAAGATTATGATATGAAACAAACAACTGATGAATTTGATTCCACTATAAATTCAGAAATATCAGAACTTACTTCAGATGCATACGATGCTTGGATGGGTGCCGATACTAAATGGAGGAGATCACCTGAAGGTTATACATCCAAAAATTTTCTCTTTTGATGGGAATTTCCTAGGACTATTCAATTTAACGAGATACAATTTTAGGTGGTGAAGATAACTCTGTAGTGAGTCAAACATTAGATTATAGCAATAGCACTGTTTATGATGACAGCAACAGTGTGAATTCATCTAATGTTCACATGGAATTACTCAGTACGAGGACAAGTTTTCCAACTAATACAAGTGATGGAGATGATGTACATTCATCCAGTTCAGTGAGAAAAGAGAAAAAAGATAAACCTAAGGTAATTTAATTTGTTTACCAAACATTTTTTCAATAGATTTTGATATTGCATGTAGAATTTTCTAAATTCTATTGATGAACTTGATCACAACAGTATTGTCATCAAAGGTGCAAAATTTGAAATCAAATTACATTTTGAAAACTCAAAAATTGAGTCCAAAGGTTCAGTTACATAAATACATACAGGTGGAGATCAAAAAAGTATGTTTGCAAAATTTTGACTATATCTGAACATTTAAAATGGGTGAAAATTGAATCTAAAAATTCTGTCACATACTGGTTATCCTGGCAAGAATATAGGAACTGGTTTAGGAAATGATAGTATTGTCATCAAGTGTGCAAAACTTTAAATCAACTCACATTTCAAAAACTCTAAAATTGAGTTTAAAGATTCAGTTACATAAATATCTACAAGTGAAGCTTAAA
This sequence comes from Diorhabda carinulata, assembly GCF_026250575.1. NCBI lineage: Eukaryota > Metazoa > Arthropoda > Insecta > Coleoptera > Chrysomelidae > Diorhabda > Diorhabda carinulata. Next base: position 21,182,386 of record NC_079472.1, read on the forward strand.
GAATTATATTAAAAATAACTCTTTGGTAGAAATATTGAGTGAGAAAAAAAGTGTTCCAATTAAAGAACCCTTTAATAAAAATTTCAAATGTGTTGAATGTATTATAAAAATGTTTGTTTCAGACTGAAAGAAAACACAAAAAGAAAAAAGATAAGGAGGATAAGAAGGATAAACACAAAGAAACGGATAAAAAGTCAGACAAAAAAAATAAACGCCGTTCTCGCGATGAAGCCTCTCATTCTCACAAAGACGAACTCGAAGAATTTCTCTATGGTACTACAAGTCCATCTCTGGAAGCAGACTATGAAGCTATCTAGCCCGTCTCATATAGAAACTTATCCGGTCTTTGAGTGAAAATTCACTTAAAATGATGCTTCTCTAAAGCTTTCAGATATAATTTTTAAATAAGACTGTTAATTTTGTCTCCTTGTCCTATATATGAATTATTTTTAGCTGTAAAGCGTTGATAATGATATAACTCTAGTAGGTAAGTCTGTTATCAATATTCCCAATAAAAAATAAGCTCTCTTCATAATTTTAATAAATGTTTTTCTCTTCTAATGAATAAATTCAGTTAAGAACTGTTGAAAAAATCTCTAGTTTATTTCAGTTCAATGACATATAGGCATAACAGATCTGGTATTAAAATATTTCTTCACAATTCAGACTGTCTCAACATGAACATATTTAGATGTTTTTTCAAGATTGGTGTAAAAGTTAATTTATTTTTATATGTTGTAGAAAAAATGCAATGTTCAAGACCGAAACCTTAAGATATGAGTTGATTTTGTGCTCTATATTTATCTCCTGTTAGTGAAAAATTTTATACACATTTGGAAACCCTTACTAGAAGTTAGAAATTGAAATTTTAGTTCTTAAAACTACCGACAATCTTGTTCTTATTCATCTACTAATCAGTGAAATTCTGGGTGTCTTTATTACATTTTCTTGTAAGTTTCAAATTAGTCATTACATGAAATAGTATCTTGAAAAGCAACTAGGTTACATGTGAGCTCAAATCTTTAACAATTGTTTATAGGTCTTTTCAATCATTGCAATATTAGTAATTATAGCATACTATAAACTAGTCTTTGGATATTTTAAATTATTTTATTTTATCCAACAAATATTCAAGTAGGCAGTAGGCTAACTGCTTAATGCCTTCGAGAAATTGTGAAAGTATAAAAGAATTCATGTATTTGTATTTTCTTAGAAAACTATATCATAAATTTTGTTTGACATGTGTGGAGTAAAAATGTTTTGTCAAACATTTTAGTTGACTAGTTTGAAGATTGTAATCTCACATAAGTAAAAGGATATGTGCTTAATGACTTCGAGAAATTGTGAAATCATATAAGAATATATGTACATTAGGGCCTCGGTAATCCGGAGAGGCAAAAACAAGACCCTTTCTGGATTATAGCATACCATATTTAATGCTAATAAAACACATACTCAACTTAGTTTCTTTTCACATTAAAGCATAAAGACAAAAATGTACATGTTCAAAATTAGTAATTTAAAATAAAAATTATTATTAATTCTTCTTGAAAAAGTCTGTACCTAATACTCTTCTGTTTATAATTTTCGCACTCTAAGTAGACAGAGAAACATATTTCGTGGCAATCAAATTCGTTATTTTCAGCTCATTTAGAAGCAGTTTTTGAAGCTCCTACTGCCTCTGAATTACCCTTTTTTTACAGACGAGAATGTCAACGCTATTGTCCTCATCTTGCTCATCGTCCTCATACATTACCGCTCGCACAATCTCCTCATCAATTAAGACTTTGTATCTTTGTAACTCTCTTTCAGAATCACCAACAGCCTATTCCTTGATCGGCACTGTCGAAAATCATAGAAAATGATCGCACCAAAATGTTGGGGATTTAAATCCATTTTTTGACCAAGACGAATGTTTTCAGTATCAATAAACACTTGTATCACATATTCTGACTACGTTCACCATTAAAAATGTTAAACTTTATGATAGAAATGTCAGATTTGACATATTTGTATAAGTATTGCCATATCTCAAAACTTAAGTAGCAACCCTCTAGCTACGTGAATTGCTAGATGATAGCAGTATTTTCAAGTAGCTTTGTTCAAATTTTTTGTTTACCGTATATATATTCTTATACTTTAACGCGTGTTTTGTATCAATCAACAATCAAATGTGATTAAAATTTCTTTTTTTAGTTTATGTTTCATCATTCCGTACGTTGTTCTAACTACATATTCATCCGAATGCATGATTAAAAAGTAAGGGGTACGTACGTTCGAACTTGAATTGTATGGGTCCATAAGGTCTTCCTATTCTTAATATTACCAAATAGTATAGAAGAGTTATTTCAATTATTTTTTTTATAAATTGATATTACTCGTTTATATTTTCAAACTAACTCATTATTGTCCAAATTTGTCTAACCATCCCCGGCTTGCGAGCTTCCTCACAAATCATATAACCACTTACAGGAACATGCAATTGCATTTGTTGCAAAAACCACGCAAACAAAGCATCTTCTAAAACAGGATTTTCCGATTTCTCAAAGTTTTTCGTACACCGGGACCACGTTGTGTTAGGCTAACAAACTTCAAGATTTTATTTTTGTTTTTCTTCTATGTCGCCTACATTTGACCTGCTTATACCAAACTTGCGAGCAACGACAGAAGAGCTGTCACCTTTGTCTAGCATTTCTATAATCCACAATTTGTCTTTAAATGTTAATATTGAATGATTACGTGACGGCGCCATGATGTTAGCAAGCGCGTAAAAAGGCGATAAACAAAAACTGACGTCGCATTGGCTCATGTCAGCTCAGGATGTGGTTCATCTATAGCCTGCACCTATATCCTCCTGCCTCCACCGCAAAGCCCATTGCCTGGCCGGATTACATCGATCACCGAACAAGCAGGAGTCCTAATAATCGATGCCCTACAGTATTTCGAATTTTCTTACAGAACCATATCATAGTTAGGCTGACACAAGTCTACACTATAAATCATTTGTTACATGCACATAAAACTACTAACAAGACAGAATTGCTACCGATATAAAGTAGTTTATGGCGGTAGTTATCATTAATAATGTCATTGAGAGGACCTATATTAGAAAATTTGCAGTTTCTTTATAACGTTGTTTATTGCTAAACAATCTTACTAAGTGTTTGTGGTGTTTAGATTTAATAGGGTTACTCACATTGTTAGTAATTTTTTTATTATATTTATGGAAGTTAATTATTTACGTTTTTATATTTTATACAATGTATCGTTAAAATATAATAAATTTGCAATTGTATTTGAAGTTTTATTTGCTGTTGCTACACAAGAAATATATGAATCACCAAGCACTACTTTACGTCATTAACGAAAACTTTACATTTACTTTTAATGCCTTAAAAAAATTGCTCTGTACTAAATGAAGCGAATATTAGTGATGAACGGTATATGACTATTGTTTTTTTCTTTAAGGAAAATTGCTAATGTAAATTTTCTTAAATGTCATGAATGACTTAGAAATTGACCACTTTCAATAATTATGTTGAGAAATTGCTCACTAAATTAAAGTGTCTATCGGGACTTACTTCGAGTTGCATATAATTGAGCTGAAAAGTTTATAATTCCACGATTATCGAAACTATTTCTTTCATCATGTCCGCGGAGATCCAATCCAAATGGCTGACAATATTTAATGCAATTAATAATTTGTGACAATATGTAACAATTCTTTGACACATTTTCGTTGTGCCTCTGTATATTTAACTAATAGAATATAATCTAATAGATCTATTATATTGATGTTAATAACGCATATTCCATGCAGTTAGGAAGATGGCTTTTGGAGCTTTCTTATCTTCAATCTAAAGTGCTCTAGATGGGCCCCAAAAGTAAGCAATGAAAACCAAATAATTAATTTTTTTGTTACCACCAAATTCACTCGTTTTTGCCATAAATATCTTGTGTAGCTTTTCTCCTACTTCAACAGTTTTTTCTATAATAATATTCAATAATGACAAATATCTTCGATATATATTCAGTTAAAAACAACTTCCATGCAGTACAAAATCACACAAATTTAATTATAGTTTCCAGTCCAATATGTTCGGAGAGTAGTAAAACAAAGTATTTACTCGAGACCTAACCCACTGTGTTTTACGCATTGCGCTAGACTGAATACAGCGAATTTATCAAGTTAAATCACGGCACACTATTTTAAATCCCCGGAATTATAATGTAGGTCATCGTAAGAACGCGCAGAACACGTTCGTGTCTCCCAGATTAATAATACTGCAACAGCATGGCTCGGATTATTGGACTGGTCGATTTTTTTTTAAATAGAAAAAATTTTTATTTGTTTAGATTCTTGTTATTTAAATTCTTAATGTACTACCTGCATCTGCATGAAGGTGAATATTCCTCAAAAAACCTCTAAATCTATTCAAACGATAATCTTTTAATTGATTATTATGTAATATATGGAAATGAATACCACAACAGCCTTCACTATTCTCCACCTAAAGGTAAACATTTTTTTTATCTAAATTTCGCAATTACTTTTACTGACATTTCGAAAAAATCTTGTATTTCAAGTGTGGTTATAGATTAAAGATTATAAGTACACACTGTTAATTGGAATTTTATTAACGCATTATCTAATAACCTAACCTTACCATCCTGACTTTAGTGTTACGGTGTGTATATTAGTCTTTTATCTATGGTTACATATAAAATGAAATACAAACTTGTCCAAAATAGAAAAGAATCGTTTAGAAAAATTGAACAAAATTTGTATATATTTAAATGAATCATAAAAATTACTTTATTTTTCCATAGATATAAGAAATGATAAAGGGAAGGTTACATTATCTAAAATGACTCAAAATATGAAATAATTCTCCTTGGAAATAGTAGTGCTTCAAGCATAATGAAACAAGTAAACTATCTATTTGCGATAAAAGACTGCACGAATTTTCACATACGGTTTTCACCAAGAATAAAGTAATTTATGAGGTAGGACTGGAAGTACAGCAAATATTCCTTGTAGCGACAGATAGAGACTAATTCAACCCAATTGTCATGGAGATAGCCAAAGCTTAAAGACAGGTCAAGGTCTATTGTATCCCTCATTAGAGGCTTATGTCGTTGCCATCCAGTTCCAGAGCCTTTATGAATTCTAACATCAAGGAGGTCACTATCTAGCTTGTACAAATTCCCCGTTCAAAGCATTTTCTACATTTGTTATGACAGGTAAGGTTAAGACAGGTAATCTTCCTCACAGAATTTGCATTTGTCAATTTCTGTTTAATCAGATGCTTCCTGAGATGGCAATGCAAGACACCAAGCTCTCCATATTACTAGAAAAATCATTCACTATGTTTCAGGTATAGTTGTGACAAAAAATAGTGATCTCTGTATTATATAGGTGAAAAAATGGTACAAGAAAAACGGTTATGCAATTTCATTTATTAGGTCAGCTACCAAAATACATCTTTAAAAACATATAAATATTGATCTTAACATAAATGTAACTATTAACTCTAACGTCAATTAATGTTTTTTGTAATAAAAAACTCTCACGTTCGATTTCCCTGAAATAAATTACTTAACGCAGAAAGTTACTTAAAGCTATACCAACAGCCTTTTCTTTTACGAAAAAAACTCGATATGTTTCCTACGACTTTAGCAAATCACATATAACCTAAAAGTCAAATTTTTCTTTTTATAAATAAAACAATAACGTCGTAGGAAAAAAAAATCGTTTTAGTCATAGTAATGGTAAATTAAATACATTTATATGGTATAGATTAGGAGTCTACAAACTTTGAGGCCTTCAAACCAGAATAATTTTTTGGTATGATCCAATGGCCCTTATTTTAATTTTAATTGTGAAATTAAGTAAATTGATCGATGTGCATCTCAAATCTCTTTAAATAATTGGTACAAGTAAAATTAATTTAAAATTAAAACTACAAACAATTTTCGGAAAAAAATCACAATTCCATAAATCTCAGTGTATTTTTTTTGTTTTTGTTTTATTAATTGGTATTCATTTTATATTTTTTTCTTATTTGTTATATGCTTAAACATAGATGCTTTAGTTAAGTTTTCAGCGTCATCAAATTTTTACCTTGCAAGTAAATAAAACTGAGTAATCATCATTCTGTGCTTTCATTCTCAGTCAAAACTTTGGCTGTCGCGGGCTGGATCTGGCCGTAGTTTGGAGACCCCTGGTATAGATGGTTAGCAATTTAATTGTTAACTCAAATTACCACTAAGTGCACTTAGGCATACAAAAAATATGCAAAAATTGTACCGCTAAAACTTTTTTCATGCTGAATCACTCGTACAATTATTATAAACACAGATAAATGTAAACTAACAACAAACCAGAGACGAAAAATAATTATTTAAGCAAAATAATATGTAGTGAACAGAAAAAAGATTAATCCACATATCCAAGAGCATGTAAGACCTATTAGTATTTTCAATGACTCTGACAAATGACTGCAATTATATACTAGTAGCAGACACTTTCCTTTAACCAACAGCTGTCGAACTCAAAGTAGACTTTAGTAGAATTTATTTATTTAGAAAAATCATTACACATATGTAAAGTAAAATTATTCATCAAATGCTCATTAAAACGACTAATAATGAAGATATGTCATCACTAGTTTATAGATGATTTATTTATAATTTATAGTCATCAGTCAGAGAAGTTGGACTTTTATTTACCATTACATTGATACATGTTGCAGAAAAACAAAATTTGGATTCAAGAAAAAAACGCAATAAAAACGTATGTGTCTTAATAATTTTTATAAAAATACCTTCTAAACATTTATTAAATTTTCTCTTGCAATCAGGAGATATTTCGATTTTTCTCATATTAATACAATAGGAGATATTTTTATAAAAAAACTTCTCATAAATTCAACAGAAATAATTTTTTGAAAATAAAAACACACATTTTTATTTCCGAATAACATAAATACTATCAAAAAAATAAATAAATAAAATTGAAAATATCACATGTGTGCGTGTAAATTTACTCGTACCAGACTAAATTGAAAAACATTTACAAGATCGATAAAATAAGTTTTTGAAAACAGTTTTCAGTTTTAGGAACAGTAAAACTGAATAGCTATTCAAAATCGATGAAAAGGAAGAAATAATATTATTTTATATTTAAACAGATGATGAAAACAGTTCATTTTACTTCGAAATCATATAGAAATAAAATAAAAGTTGACAAAACCCTTCCCTAAAGCGAATATAATTCTAAAAAGCCGCTAAAGTCAACCTCTCTATTATGTTTTTAATAAGAACTACTATAGTTTTGTAATATAAACTATATTATTACAAAACTATAATAAACATGAGGATATTTTCAATTCCTATCAGTTGACAGATAGAAATGACCAGAACTATGTGAATATTTCTGTTTGTTTTCGTGAACCGGCTTTATGAGTTTAGTTGAGTCTAGTATATGATATTGCATTATCAAAAACGTTCGAATATTTTCAATGTCATGGGAAAAAGTTTTGTGTTTTTATCACTAGCATTATTCGAGCGTTGTAAAAAAAATATAAAATTTCAATGAACACTTTTTTTTAGATCGAATTTAGTTTTTATAGACAGTTTGTGTCAAAATTCAACAGAAATGACCGCGACAGAAGGCTTCCACTAGTTTCGGGACACCGTTGTCAAAGCCACAGACATCTAGAACATTAGGAGAACCATCGGAAATCGTTAGACCCGGAGATGACAGAAGAAAAGTAACCAACCTAATAATAATAAAAGATTTAGTAGATGTACAATAAAATGTTTATAACAAAATAAATGATATGTAACTTGTCCGTATGTCTTTGGTATGGTAGCCAATCTGCGAAGAATAATCTCTAATATTTTTGCTGTGTGTATTATACAATTGCTTATCGAATTACTATTTTCAAATTTTAAACGTTTATATTTGCCACAATAGTTGATTAATTATTGACAATTTCCGGTAGTAGTGTTTTTGTATGTAATCCGAAAGGATCTAATGTGCCCCCTTTCATGCTGCAACTCTCGAGATGCTCAGTATTTATAAATAATTTATTAACCCCACTTCATTTGGAAAGTTCAGGATGTACAATGGCTCTAGCTGCCAAAGATCTTCGTCCTTAATAGAAAATGATTCTGTAAGTCACAGGTAAACCATCATAAGTGCATTTTTTCCACTTTTGAGATTTTTACCTTAAGTGACACATTTTTGATTGATTTTTCTCGGGGAACATTATCCTACATGCAAAATAAGATTGTAGGTGAAATATAGTCATATATTATTTTGCATGTAGAATAATTTTCTTCAATAAAGATCCATCAAAAATGAGTCACTTGAAGTAAAAATCTCAAAAGTGAAAAAATGCACTTATGATGGTTTACCTCTGACCTACAAATATTATAACTCTGCCCCACACTTAGAAATTGATGTACATGATTTTGGATAACTTATATTTCTTTATAAGTATCAAATTATTCCACAAAATAGCTTAAATTAAGTATTTTTATAGACTGGGATTATAAAGTTTGAAGTAATAGAATATTCCATCCATATCTATTGATACACAAAATGAATTTAAAATGAAGATAGAGTAGAATCTCTAAACTAGACCATATAAGAGACTGTGGTTAAGAAGTCAACATACGAAGGTGAATATTCAATTTTTATCGATATCTACTTATAAAGAAAATTAATTGAAATGAAAAATCTCAATAACTTGACTATCTAAGAGACTGTAACTAAGAGGACAACATACGGAGGTGGTCAACTTTTAGATAATACAACATAATATTAGGAATAAATTAGTAAACTAAAATATAACAAACGTTCAAATATCTATAACTGATTAAATTTAATTTTATGACTGTCATTGCTGAGATAATATTCACATTCAAGATAATAACAGATTTTTATCTAAAAACCCATTCTCAATGCACTCATCTAGCACTTTTAAATACTTCTTTCCTTCCCTTCTCGATTGATCTCAAATAACGCGCAGATTGGATATAAAGAATAAATAAAGTAGGACGATGGGGGTAAATTTTAGTTAGATAATCAGAATAAATAATCAAGAAATTTCTGAAAACCAGTTGGAGAACAAACAGGGAGTAAAATAAAAATTTTCAAGTAATAAATTTTGTTAAAAGATCTTTAAAATCTTATACATAATTTATTCAAATACAAATGTCACTTACTTTGCATTTGGATGGTTGAGCTTTTTTCTATATTTCTGTAAGGCCTCCACTGGTTTAGCCATTTTGTCCCTAACTTCCTTAGGAGCGTCAGTGTAATAATCTTTGTGATGGACGAAATTTAAAAATACATCAAAATGTTTTTTATTTGTTGTCGCCCATTCTATTGGCGATGCCATCACTAAGAACTGACTCTTGTTTTCTTTTAGTTTGTTAACATACTCATTGATATGACTTTCTAAAAATTTAAGTTGATAAATGTGAATCGAAATAATATGTTTTCAAATCATAAAATTAAAAATATTTTTATACTGAATCAATTTCTCATACAAATTTAGAGGAAAAGGCAGATTTGGATTAATAGCAAAAATAATTGTTTTAAGTAACGGGAGCTTTCAACAATTCCGCCTTCCTTGATATTCTGAAAATTCACTTGTTTTACGGCGACATTTACCATAAAAATGACTTTGTTTCAAGTACTTATATTAAATGGTGATTGTGCAAGCCTCTCGATAGCACTAGCTCTGGAACATTTGTTTGAGGTAAACAGAAGGCCCATCATTCTCTTTTTGTTTTCACATAGGTCAACATCTTAACACAGGATAGTTTAAAAAATAAAACCGAGTGTCCCAATAAGAATGGCTCTCGGCCATATCTCGGGAACCGTTTATAGTACAGCTTCAGGAAAAAAATTATAATAGAAGTGACCTCGAGAAAAACCTGGAAATTATTTAAAGTTGTAGGTCGACCATTAGAGGGCGTAATTAAATACCAAAACTTATAAAATGAATAATTTACAAATTTTGCCTAATTAAGATGCATTTAAACTATGATTATCGTATTCTTCAAGAAATTCAGCGTATATTTGAATAGCGGAAACCGCATGTCGATATCTTTTTCGTAGTACGTGATATCTTAAGAAATGCGTAAAATTTAAGCATTTTCCCTTAAACATAAATTACTCCGGGTTGACTGAACGGATTTTAACAATTTTTGACTCCTCAAAATTGTCTTTCCCTGTTCTATTAATAATAGTTCCAATTATTATGTCAATATTACTTATGCTGACACCAGGAAACTGCGTTATGGAAGTTAAAACGGAAATATATAAAGACAAGTAGTGGGCCATGAAAAAAAACAAAACAAAAAGATATGTCTTATGTCAAATTAATAAACCTAGTTCATTTACGTATCATTGCGATTTGTGTGCATTAAATTCGATATAAAATTTACTTAAAAGTTATATCTAAGATGATTCTTACAAACGAAGAAGCATTTACTTTGAATGTATGAGAAATGCAACTGTTGCGGCTATATGCCATACAATATCCCTAAAGAGTAAAGACGTCATCCCGCTAGCAGAGTTTTTCGTCGACTCATACACCGTTTAAGAACGACTGGAAATATAAATCTTCCTGTATTTAGAAGACGCGGCAGAGGTCGTTTTGGCATATGTGCAATTTAACCCGCATTTAAGTATTAGAGCAATAAGTAGAGACTTGGGAATAAGCAGAACCACCTTTCAACGTATTTTGACAGGCAACAGGTAAATTATAATGTAAAAAGATATGTTTCTTAAAATTACCCGCATAATATTATTTGTGGGCATGGTTATATGTTAACATAATAATTTATTTATCATTCCGTAAAGATATTTAATTGGACATTATATTTCTTTTAGATTTCATTCATATCATATAGTACTGCATCAAATATTGGTTGATCGTGATTACGACAGAAGGTTGGATTATTGCAACTGATTACAGTGGTTACTACATATGGTATATGACGACCCTCAATTACTGTCACGTATTTTGTGGTCAGACGAAGCTACATTTAGTAGTGATGGTACGGTTAACCGGCATAATATGCACTATTGGTCACAGAATAATCCACGCTGGATGGAAGAAGTTCAGTATCAGGAGCGATGGTTGATGAATGTATAGTGTGGTACTGTAGATGGTCCGATTGTTGGACCTTTTATTTTTGACAACGCAATTAACGGGGAACGCTACCTAAATTTTATAAGGGATTAATTACCACTTATTCTAGAAGATATATCACTAGCAACTCGTAGGTCTATGTTGTTTCAGCACGATGGGTATCCGACGCATTTTTCCAGTCAAGCTAGAGAAATTTTAGATAATGCTTACCCTGATAGGTGGATAGAAGGTGGAGGCCTATTTTTTGGCCAGCCAGGTCATCAGACTTAACCTTCTTAGATTTCTATCTCTGGGGCCGAATTAAAGACCTTGTTTGTGCAATTAGACCCACTACTAGAGATAACATGATCGAGAGAATACGAAACGCCATTCAGAGTATTTCGAGAGCAGAAATTGAGACTGCTGTTCAATCTACTCTACAAAGAATAAACGCTTATAATTTTTGGTATCTAATTACGCCCTCTAGCGGAGGACCTACAACTCTGTAAATAATCTCCAGATTTTTCTCGAGGTCACTTTTGTTATAATTTTTTTTCCCGAAGCTGTATTTTAAACAGTTCTTGAGATATGAACGAAAGCCATTCTTATTGGAACACCCGGTACATAGAAGTTTTATCCTTTGATTGAACCAAATAATAGATAAGGAAATCAAATGATTAATGAATGAATGAAAATAATGAATAAAAGGATTTTTTTATTAATTGTTTTGTTGAATAAATTGGAGAGCTTACTTTTATCAAGAGGAATAATTGCTACATCTTTATCTTTAAAAACAGCCACTGTAACATCTTTTTCTGTTCTTAATAGAAACCAGACGAAAGCTGATGCTGCTTCAATGCCAGTAATGTTTTTATTACACAAACATGGGGTTTCCGTTTTTTCTGTAGTATCAATTGTGATTAGATATCTTTTTCCGAAAGATTGAATATTATTACAAGATATGTTCATACATTTCTGTAGATTACTTAGAACAATGGGGCACTTAACCTCATGTGGTGTTCTCAATTTTTTCAATTCCTCCTCTGTGAGTTTCTTCTCTAATTGCAAATGCTGAAGTAATTTTGCATCCAAAGGTCTAAAATATTTCAAAATTTAACAATAACATATCAACAAAGACTGATCCACTTACTTTCCACCCCTTTCGAAATTTTTCATGTATATAAAGACTTCCAAGGGATGGATACCGCTCGATTTTATCTTATCTCCATTGGTTAATATCTCTGTAACTCTAGCAAGAATTGGAGAATCCTTTTTCAGGAATCCAAGCTTATAAAGTTTTGTCAATGTTGGTAATACCTCTTTTAAAGACATATTCAACAGTACCGCACTCCAAACCTACAAACCCAATAAAAATTATTCAATTTTTTTCAGGATTACAAATTAATCAGGTATCAAAGATACTTCACAATCTACAATTCACTGATGATCAGGTGAGATGTGCAAATATCAATATTACAAAAACACAATATCTCGGTGAAGATACCCCGAATAATTCTGGAAAATAGTGAAACAATAAAAAAATGTGATAGCTATAGATATTTAGGCGTAGATTATAATAAAGAATGGACGGATGACGGCGAAATAAAATCAAGAATAAACAATATTTCATAATAAAATTAATAAAATTCTATGGAGCACAAAGATATGCAAATAAAGAAAAACGAGAATTTGTGACACCATGATCAAAAGCACGTTAATATATGTATTAGAAATGTGGAGACTAAAAGATCAAATGAAAGGAAAATAGAAGGTACTGAGATGGACGCAATAAGAACACTCAAATCATTTAGAAAAAGTCACTAATGAGAGAATTAAGAAACAAATGGGTGTAAAAAAGACAGTTATAACATGAATAGAAAAGAAACTACTGATATGGTACGGACATGTTCACAGAATGACTGAAGCAAGACTACTATGAGATGGATATGGATACAACCAAAACAACAAAAAAAGGCATAAACCAAGGGAAACATGGATGGAAGAAATAAAACCATCAATAAGTAAGTAAGGACTAAGAGAGGAAGGCTACAATAGAAAACAATAGTAAATGAGTATTGGAAAACGTCGCGGGACGTTTTAACCCGAATATTTATATATAACTAATATTACTGAACACGATTAATAGTCAACTAAAAAAAATACAAAAAAAATAAATACAATTGGAGCTGAAATTAACAATAGAAGTACCAAAAAATACAAATAAAATATTTTGAACATAGAAAAATTAAATTAATATAAGTCAAATATTTATATATTATATTTACTTTATAATGATTTAAGAAAATAAATAATTTTAAACATCATATAAAGACCTTGAGCAAGACGTGGCAACGTGGGATTTGTTATGGCAAACTTTAGCAGTATAATTATATAAGTTTTTATGTCTCCCATCTCATATTTGACAATAATAATCTACGAGAAAATAATATTTTCAAAACAACAAAAAAATACAGTCCACAAACATATCAATCAACAAATTTTTATAACAAGAAAGTATGTTTAAATCAATGAAAAAAAACAAGATCTCTTAAAAATGTGACATAATAATCGTCACTCACCCTTCAAATCTACCCCATATTGACATTGTATAATGTAGATTGAAATGAAATGAATCTCCCTAAAGTCTATAATCATGAACTCTCTAACAAAAACTGTTTGGCAGATATTTGAAAAAATAACATCAATAAGTGTTCTCATATTTGAATGTACTTACCTGCTCTAAAAATTAATTTATGTTATTCTGGATTACCTTGTATATTTATAATAGAAATTATATCAATATGAGAAAATCTAGATCATTTTCATCATTGTAGTATCCAATATTTAATACTTTGGAAAGAATATAAAATAAAACAGGCATATTAAACTAGCAAATACATCAATATTTGATTTCATGGATGTTTTTAAAAAGAAGATGGAGAAGATACAAGATGGAGAAACACAAAAGCAACATAAAAGAATAAAGAAAAATCACTGGGCATTTAAAGCGAGTTTATAATTTTTTCAATTGTCATAGTATAAAATCAGATTTAATTGAAGTGAATAAAGAAGGAAACAAATCATATATTCATAATATTAAATAAAGACCTACTTCAGCCGATTTTCTAAGTTTTGGTTCAACTTGATTTATGGTGGCTTTTAGTTCCTGTATCAATGGAACAGCAACTTTATGATCACTAGTTTTCCTTAAAGTATCAACCTTTCGCATAACTTCCAGTATCTGATGTCCTGGTTCATTTGCTTTATAACTATTTTTCAAAATGTAATTGATAACTATGTTATGTTCTAAAAAAGAATGCTGGTAAAAGTTTATCTAAAATAAATTCTGTAGTAGAATTATTTTGATTATAAATTTAGAAATTTGATAATAATTTAGAATGAAATTTAATACAAACCAGGTGTTTTTGATTGCATGTGACACAATTTGATGAGATCCTTATGAGATCTTCCATGAACACTTTTAGCAGAAACATAAAACTGAGCAAGTTCTTCTGGGCTTTTGCTTGAATAATATGAAATTATTGCTTTTCTAACAGTTTTTGAAAGTTTATTATTATGAAATCGAGAAGCATATTTTACAAACTCAAAAAAATCTGTGTCAGTTTTCATGAGTTTTCTAGCCAAGGCACAAATAGCATTTTTTTTCTCTGGTGTGGCATTTTCCATTCTCAAAGCAAAACACAATACATTGAATATTTGTGTACGGTAAGGAATTAGTTTATCATCATTAATCGACTCTATAACATTGAGCAATTCCATGTAATTGTTTTTTAACATAGTCTCAAGTAAATCTATCTTTAGTTTTGAAATGGGCATGTACTTTTCTGGTCCTCCACAATAGTATATTGGACGTACATTACATACATAAATGAGGCGTTTAAGTTGCTCTTCATTGCTAAGTTTCGATGTTGCCATCTCTAGAAAAACAAACAATTACGGTTTTGATTAATTATTATAAACGACTTTAAAAAATATTTATAAATCTGATTTGACCATAGTATAGTGAAAAAAACTGAGCTGAAAAATAACATAAATTTATATAATGTTAGAAAACTAGCTTTTTAATTGATATTTTAATATATATACCAAAATATATTCCTACCATTTATACCTAAATTAGGGTAGGTGATTCACTGCTAAAACATTATAAAAGTTGAAGCTATATAAAATTAATCATAAAAAATTTTGAGTAACAAAATACTAATCGCAATAGATTATGAAATTATTTAAATGCATAAATTTTACCTCAATATGCTAAAATAATTTTCTTTTTTCACTGCTACAGTGTCACTGTCAAAAACACAGCTGTAACTTGTCAGTAGGTTTACACGGCTCACAAAATAGCGATAACTAGCACAGACAAAGCAAAAGGTCGGTCAATAAGAAACTCTTTTTTATAACACTAAGAAAAATAATTTGGTGCATTCAATACGAATGCAACACAAAGATCATTTCATTATAGCATATCCTATATATTTTTAATAGTTTTTTTTAATTACAAAATTCGCATCAACCGTATACTGATTATTAGCGATCTAATTTTTTTTAACAGTACGAGTTAAATGTTAGTATTTTATCTATAGATATTTGTTAAATTAAGTTTATGATAGAGATCTGTCTGAGGTAATTTTTGAGGTTAGAATATTGTATTTAGGTCCTAAAATTTCAGATATTGTCCGTGGTAGATTTGATGATCTTTCTAGACTAAAAGATGGACACTCTGCGATTATATGTTTTGTAGTCAATGTGCAATTACAGTTGTTACATTTAGGTTCAGGCTTAGCATCAAATAAGTAGCTATGCGTCAGTCGCGTCTGGCCTAGACGGAGACGCGTTAGAAGAACTTCATCTCTTCGATTTTTCGGTAGCACTGACCTAGGTTTCACGGAGTCTTTCACTTCACGAAGCTAGTATGTGGACGTTGATCATTTGTTTTCCCATTCATTGAGCACTTTACGCTTTAGGATTGATTTAATATCGGCACTGGTTAAAAAGTTCACGCACTATCACTATTTACAACTTCCTTAACGACTAGGTCTGTCTCTTCGTTTCCTTTTATTCCAGTATGTGAGGGGATCCAACAAAATGCATTGTTTTTTTTTGTTATCTTTTATGTATTGCAGTGGTTGTTTTATTTTGATTACCAAGGAATTTGTGGTGCGAATGTTTTCAAGAGTTTGGATTGAGCTAAGGAAATCTGTGAGTATAAGGTGTTAGGTTCTTTTGAAGAAGCAGCGATGTGTGTAGCTCGATATATCGCAATATATAGCATATAATCCTGCAGTATTTGGAGGTTGGTTTTTAATAGTTTTATTTACTGCTGACTTAGACACCCAAAAATTATTTGGAATTCAACGAGTGAAAAAGTAAGAGTTGAAGATTTCATCTATTAAGTGATTTCAATTGTTTTGCACTGTGATTCTTAATACGTTTACTCACCCTTCAATGTAAGTTTCTATCATTTACAGGGATACTACCTTAACGTTTGTGGTTGAAAGGTAAAACTTTTAACTTTGGGTGTCATTGATCACAAGTATTTTACAGATAAATGTCTCTCCTCTGTTTATTTCTTGATGAACAATAAATTTTAAGAGTGGGTGCTCCCCGTATATTTGCATTCTTACATAATATATGCAAAAGTTTGATAAAAATTTGTAAAAATAGCGGAGTTATTTTTACTTTTCAAAATTAATTTTCTTTTTTACTCATTTTTCTCCAAAATCATGATAACCCTAATTTAAACTTTCATCATATAGTACACTTCGCAACTACCACAGCAAAACTGAAGTAACCGACGCTTCACGGCGCCTTAGTCAATATTCGATAGCGTCTTTTAACGGTCTCGGCTTCCCTTAACTTGGGCTTAATTCACAAAAGGTTCAGATAGCATTTATATTTAGCGATATCAATGCAATAGTCAGCGCCGCTCGGCTTTCAGAGCAGCCCGGTGCGCGCTCCGATACCTGTTTTGTTCTACTACTGTAATTTATGAACCACCACTTCGAATATCGAAAAATCATTTAGCACACATTTTCTAAATATGTATATGTGATTATGATTAAGTAAATTGGGAAAGACAATAAAGAAAAACCACCAATTTTGTATGATTTATTTAAACTTTGCAACAAATCCATGGGTTGATTTTATAATGACTAAAACAATATTGAAGCAAAATATATATATATATACATAATAGTACCACTGGAAAACTTATTTATCTTAATAACTAATCAAAATAAATACTTTATACATCATTTATTATACTTTTCCTAAACCGTATGACAAGTCCCGGTATATCACTTTTTTTAAACATAAGTATTGAAATATTTTTGACATCACAGCAGAAGACAAACAGCACAATAATGTTTGTGAATACAATTTCGATATTAACACATTAAATTTCAAAAATATTTCAAATTAAATCCAACCACCCAATACTTGAAAGAGATTATTTCACTATAGATTACAAATAGATAAAGGACGAAATGCATTATATAATATAAAGAGTATCCAAAACTATCAACATATTTAAAAGTAGATTTAAATGAAGAAAGAACTTTTTCTTTGTTATTTTCATACTTTTTGATTAGATTTTTATTGAAGTGGAGTTTTTCATTAACAAATAGTTTCACATTTAGATTAGCACTGGGCTACTGCATGACAAATCCACAATTATTGCTTAATAATGAAAAGTAAATTTAAATTAATTGCTGTAAGAGATATGTGTCAATTAACGTTTGGCACTTTATAGGTGTAATAATCTACATTCAAATAATTTTCAATAGTTTCGGGATTGCTATCATGACTATATACATAAAATATTATTTACATTAAGGGGTCTATTCTGTAACTTTTCGGTTATTTGTAACCATTAGGTTATCAATTTATTTTTAACAACATCGATATAGAAATTAAATCGGTTGAGTATTCTGTATTGTTCAGTTTTAAATATCTGGTTAATTTTTCATTTTTAACTATACGGTTATATTTACGTACCGAAGTTAAGCACAAGTTTGACAACGTTACAAAATCCTTGAAAATGTAGTTAAATTATTTTATATCCTTACACCTTGTCGATATAAATAATACTATAATCAAAACTATACCCGCTGTTGGTTACATATACAACTAAAGTTTTGATGATAGAATACAAAGGTTATACACAACGTTTAAATATAACCATTGGTTATTTTTAACCAAAAAAGGTACATAATAGACCCCTAAGAGTTACAACTATAACTTAGCATTTAAAACAGCACCAAATAGAAAGGTATCCAAAAATCAAATTTATAAAATATACTTTTGTGCTACATCAAAGTCTGAAATATATAAAGTTATATATGGCGTTCTATTAAGTACAATTATACAATCACCTCGATCAAATCAAAACAGAAAAAGGAAAAGCGCGGATACTTTAATATATTATGAAAATCTTTAAACACATGCCATTCAAAAGATTATATGTATTGATGCAATGAAGTCAGTGAATGTTTTGAAATAACACAAATAATGATAAAAAAATTTAGATTTTGTTTTTTATATGGAATAAAAAATATTCAATACAAAATATCCGGCTTGAAGGACCATATGCGGCGAGATGTGCATCAATGTATTCAAGTTTTATTCAGTATTTCTCATGTTCTGAACAAAAGTGACTTGATCCAAAATTTAGGGAAATTATGGACTTGAAAATGTATATTTTACCACTTACAACTTCCAAAACTGGCTTATTACATTGCAAGGCTCCAAGCAATCTGAATTTGTTGTATTATTGAAGGGTTTTTATAAATAAAATATATCGGTTTCGCATTAAGCCACTTTTATTCTATAAAAATAGTTAAAAGTATAAAAAACAAATAAAGAAGATTTTTTGATATGTAACGACATTAAAAACTTGATCCTTTCGATCTAGCTAATAGTTAATGGTAATTCCACTAATATAAACAAATAATTATTACAAAAAGAGATGTTAATAGCCAAAATCTACAAACTACTCAACAAATACTTTTTTGCATTGAAAATAACAAAAAAGAACGAAATGATGATAAAAAGTTATAAAATTCGTATACAACTTCTAGTTGCAAGTGTGTCATTAAAAAATTTGTTAACACAATAATTACGAGAGCAGGTCTGCGGGTAAGATTATGTGTACTTGTCATTTTTGATATTATTGTCCTTCCTAGTATGTAATTTCGAAGTGTGTTACGGGTTGAAGACTCAAAATAAAACTGTCCAAAAGTTTGTTAAAATGCCTTTGATGAAGATAAACAACGTTTGAGTTATAATATACCATATATTTTTAGCTTTGATGAAGATCGAAACGTTGGCATTTTAAAGACTCTTGGACAGTTTTATTCCGAGTCCTCAACCCTCAACATCAGGAACCGATAGGGAGGGATGTACGTTGACTTTCTATGCACATAACGTTCCATAAATGCTGCATATTACTCTAACCTTCTGTAAAGTCACGTGAAACCCGCTTATCGCTCGAAACTACTGAGGGGAATTACCTAGAAAAACTGGAAATTTTTGTGAATATTTTCGATAACAAATGAGTGAGTCAGAGCGTTTGTCTCGATTATATTTAAAGCGCCCTAGTATATTATTTTTCCTAGAGTTATTATTGCATCTTTTCGTAAAATAATAGTGATCTAATAGTATGAAACTGTTAAAAATATGGACAATATTTGATAAAAAAATATTAGAAAATTATATAATATTAAGGTTAAACAATATTGGCACTGTATATAAAACCAATGTATATTTATGATAAATTGTTATTGTTAGGAAAATATTACCTCAGAATCAAAAAATAATATTGAGTGAAAGTTGAAAAGTTAAGGTACAAATATTTTATGAAGGATATCATATTGTAGATCTAGTTTAGACCCCCAGTTGATATCAATTTGGGTAGAGCAAATATCTATCTAAATTTAGGAGATCTGTGGCCTCAATAAGATTTTCAAATTAAAACACATATATGGAAACTAATTGACCAAAAGATGGTTTAACGTCTAAGTGAACTGCTGACTGCTATGTTTAAATTGCATCGAATCAAAATAAGATAAGTAATGTTTTAATTTCCAACAAAAATATCATGCTGTAGCTAATAAGTATTTTAAAAAATAATATTTTAAAAAAGTAAACATTGTTGACAATAATTTAATACGATGTATTTTGTTAATGCCTTTAAAGCTTGGATGCCTTAAAATTTTTAAATATAATTTTAAAATAAGATACACTTAGTTCGGTAATTAAGACATTTTAAGAAGCAAGTGATACAAACACATGTGTCCAATTCAACTAAAGGTTTTATACCAGTTAAGAAATTAAATTAAATTTCTTATGTCTAATCTTTTTAAATTTAAATTCTTGAGTAAAATTTCTAGATTTGAGGCTATTTTATTTTTATAAAACCACGTATGAAGAAAAATATCATATTTTAATAAAATTTGTATTTGATACAATAAGGTTTTAACTTTGACAAATCGTTTCTACTGTTATTTCAACTAACATCAGCGTTAAATTAAAATTCAACATTTAGAAATGAACTGAACCAAAATAATAAGGTATTTAAATTTGCAACAATATAAATAATATTTCAATAAACAAGCAGCAACTTTTTGTTTAGTTAATAATTTGATTTCATAAATGGAACATGGAAAAAGTAACGAAAAGTTAACTTCCTATGGACACATCTTTGAGGAGATGATTTTAGAAGTTTATAATAATCACTTGTGCTGTAATCATTACATGACTAAGTCGAAACAATACTGTTAACTCGTCTACTTAATAATATTTTATTTTAAAAAATTTTCAACCTCGCTATTAACCCTATGATTGAATTTTGAATACTATTGACGTTATTATATAAATTCATCAACTTTGGAAGGAAAGTTATTCCTTGTGACAACATGAAAATATAAAGGTCAGTCCATGAAGTTTTAAAAATAAATAATGAATAAGGTAGGCCAATGACCTGTTGGTTTAATTTAAAAAATTAGTTATTGTAGTCTTAGTTTCTACAATGTACATTGCATTATTTATTGAAAAACTAATTTTTATTGCTAAGATGGTTTCAATATATACCTATAAAAATATTCTTTTAAATGATATAATATGAAGTTGTTAAGTGAAAAAAAATGTTTTATACACAACTTTCCCAGTTCATAAAGCAATTGGGTAAATAATGTGACCACACATTATAAACCGGAAGGGATTGGAACGAATTTCCTGGTAAACGAAATTTTCCAAAAACAAACAAAAGTGTGTCTTGCGACGAAATTCGATTCCCCGCCACGTTTATAGAACGATTGTTTATCATTTTTTTAACACCCAAAATACCTAATAAAATATGTATATTTCAAATATTTGTTTTTAAGGTTTCCGAAACAGACCAAGAATATGTGAATTGATGTAAAGTACAGTGGCTCTCAAGAGTGAAGTGCTGTCAAGATTGTTTGAGCTTCGTGATGTTTTTGGTGAAAAATGACGATGGGGCCAAATAGATAGCCAAATTTTTGGAAACATTTCACTATTAAAACTGGCTGATACAGCTTTCATATTTAAGGGACGTTTTCAGTAACCTGAACATTCTTTATTTGACACTTAGAAAAGGACGTCCACAAGTTCTATGTGCAAGATAAGATAGAAGCAAACATTAAAAAATTTGAAAGATGGGTCAGCCAAATGGAAAAGAGTTCTTTTGATGTTTTTTCACTCCTCAATAACTTTTTAGAAACTTATGGACTCAAGATTAGCAATAAAGGAACATCGAGTATTGGCTACCAGTCTCAGGTAATTAGTACAGATTTTTTATGAATAATACCATTTTTCCAACTGATATTTACGTAACTTGAATATCCTAAAAATTGTTATTTATATACTTAACGATGGTTTTTGTTTTAGGAGGTATTTTCCAAAAATACAAGATGAGCTTCTCTGAAGAAGACTCCCTTACAGAAGTATCTTGTGATTTTACTCTGAAATAAACATTTAAGGACTTGACCTTAACTCTATTTTGGATAAAGTTCACGTGGGAATATCTAGTTCCTTCGAACATAGCCTTAAAAGAGCTGATGGAGTTTTTTACCACATATTTGTGTGAGATTCCACAAGGAAGGTAAGTCCCCGAACAAAAAGGTTTGGGTATGTAAAATATCATTCTATAAACATGATAGGAATCAGAAAAACACGGCAGGTCACCTATTTTTTGTTTTTGGAAAATCTTATTTTCTCAGGAAAATGTCAATGGAATCCTATTTTTTCAGGAATCACAAGTACTTTCTATACTTCTTCAATAACTCAAAGGGCAGGAATCGCGGACAATTACTTCTCCAATCCCTCCCGGTCTAGGTATCAATATTATTATACATTCAAAAAGTATTTTTTTCAACAGATTTATAATTTTTTGACTTGTTAAACGTAATAACATTGGACTTATTTGTATGCATAAAGAGAAATTAAACAAATGGCATTTTACATAACGTCAATAGTATTGAAATATGATTTATATTTTGACTACCTTATTTTTAGAATAAACCGCCTTTTCTACCGAATAGCAATGAACTTAATGTTCCTAATGTCGATGTATGTTGTTCAGGTTGTTCAACAGGTTTAGATACCGATACTGTTCCTAAATCGGGTCTTGTAACACCCCCTCCCTGTTGCTGTCGACGTTGTTTACGTGCGTTAAGTTGTTCTAATCTACGATTTAGTGCTCCACTACCCGGTTTGCCAGGTACTCCTAAATTACCTTTGCGCTGTGAAGATATTCCTGAAAAGTGTATTTTAAATGAGAATGAGAACGGTACTATTATAAATTGAAAGCTATGTGTTTCCGGAGGCAGTTGTACTCAATATTCAAATCAACAGAAACATTGAACATATGTTACTGAAAGAAATATATGGTATGTAATGAAGTTACCTTATTATCTACATGCATAAATAATACATAGATATCAATGAAATTGAAAAATCAATAAAGATTTGAGAAATTCTACATAAAGAAATGCAGACGATCATCCACTCCACTTGTTTGTTCAACAGCATATGTAACAGGTGTTATTGACGAAAGAATAAAAAAACTTCAAACCCTGTATATTCTGGATTCTTCCTCTACCAATGTACCTTTTAAATCGAAGTAAATTTTAGTAAATTTGTGGTGATTTCATTCTTTATATTCGCTGGTAAGTTTTTCTTTGCTTTTTTTTATTGTGTTCATAAAAATTCCAGTTATCTTTATGGATTCCCTTTTATTTTAAGCAAATTTTGTTTACTTTTCAATAAATATAAAATAGAATAGAATAGATTCCTGTTTGGTTATATTTTAGAAAAATATATATTAATATGTCATAGGATCCTTTTTATTCAAAACTGCTCTACCTATTCATTTATTTTCTAGTAATTTCCATCTGTGTTCCCGTTTCCCTCCTCATTTTATTTTTTCCCGCAGTTCTACAGCTGGGGGATTGGAGTTTCAACCACATCCAAAGGACTCAACTGGTACACCACAAGAAACAAATTCAGCTCAACTTATTTGATGCTGAAACTTTTATTGTTCGTAGCAATTAATATTAATTTGGATAATCGTGTCCGGGGATAGTTTTAGTTTGTTTAGTTTTTATTATTAATTTAATTCATATGGTATTTCCAGCTTTTCCACCTTTATTATTCGGTTTTAATTCGTTCGTTAAGAAGCTGGTGGCGTCCAATTTAATATTAATTGTTCACCCCAACTGAGTACCAGTTATTTAAATACTTTAACTGAGGCCGAATACCACTTCCTGAGGAAAAGTCTCCTGCCGGGGAAGTTAAGGTTATAATCCAAATAAATTATTTTCTGGAACCACCACCATTAGCTAAAAAGAAGATCCCACATCGATTTAAATAGGGAGTACTTAAAATCCTTCTAATGCTATTATTGTGTGTAGATATGTCGTCCGTTGCTTGAATATTTCTTGGACCAACTGTCACAGTCATAGAAGCAAGCAACTTCTGTAAATGCCAACCATACGAATTGGCGAAACTTTAGGTAGTTATTTTACAAACGACCGAATAGTCCAAGAAATATTCAAAAATTGAGTAGATATTGTTATTAAAAATATTTTTTACCTGTCGGTTCGGATATAGTAGAAAGCGGGCTAGGTTGTTTCTGTCCCTTGGAAGGTAAATCTTCATTACCATGACTAGGTAACAGGCAAGTTAATTGTGCCATGGGACTTGTGAGTGCTGGTCGAGCGTACAGTGCGCTGGGATTCGCCATTAGATTATTAATACCCATTCTTTCTATCTTTCCCACAAGACTCTACAAAACAATATGAAATTTCTAATCTACTGGTTCACAGTGATTCAAATTTATATTTATGGAAGCATTAAGTAGAAAATATTCAATTCCAATGTTTTGTTAATTTTTCTTCGGAAGACATTAAAAATTTTTCATGAATTACTTTTTGAAAATATATTCGAATATTTTAATTATTGTGACGATAATGACGATTTAATGTCAATATTTAAGAGTGTGAATAAATTAAGTATTTTCTATATAAACTAATATTTTTTTTTGTTATCTATTTGCTTGTTTCAATACTTTCACAATTTGATACTTTTGACCTATACTGTAAACCAATAATTATGTATAAAGTTCAAAGTCCAAAGATGTGATATTAATATCAAATTAAGTCATTGTATGATAATTGAAGCATAAGGAATGAAATAAAACACATCATTGAATCTTTGAACCTTTTTATTTAGTATTTGAACATTTCAAATGGCATCAACTTAAAAAAATAGAAAAATAAAACATATTTATAAAAAATATAGCTGTTCGTTGAAATTCAACACTCTCATTGATGTCTGCTTTATATCCACTTTTCATTTTTATACTAAGAGCTGTTAGATATATGGAGATATTTAATTTGTTCTCTACTGAAACTGCCCATTTTAGTGAGGTAATAAACTAGTGAGAAAGATAAACATTAAAAGATAAATATTGGAGACTTTTAGAAGAAGTAAAATAGATTTGAGTATATTACGAGATTTATTAGGATTGGAAACTTAACTATATCTTGAAGGAAATTCACAATCAATATTTAGTTAATTACAAATAATTTAGAGATAATTAATTAAATAAATGTATACGGTCATAACAAAGCGTGAAACCATAGTGATAGAGACCAGATCGCTAGATCAACTTCAAGGAAAATGCTACTGAAATGTTGAATAACATGGATGAAAAGGGGATTAATTAACAGAATTAATAAACGAGATAATGCAGCAGGAAAAAATAATGACTAGAATGAACATCCGTTATGTAGATCAATATAAAATAACAATTAGAAAAACGATGTATAAAAATGTGGTACGAGCAAATAATGAAGAACCGATGGAATTTACCACAAAGATAGGTGTTAAACAAGCCTCTCACTTTTCACCATTGTAAATAGATGGAAAAATAAAAAGAACAAAAAGACAGAATTGATAATCGCAGATAATTTGGTATTGGTAGCAGATCAGAAGATGATCTATAACATAATCTGGAAATATGAATAAAATGCAGATGAAATTAAATATTAACAAAACTAAGAGCATGAAAATAGCAAGAGAAGATGAAATACATAATATTCAAATACAGAGAAAACAAATTGAACAGATAAAAAAAAATAATACAAAGTAATGGCAGATTAGAGTAAGAAATAAATGAAAAAATAAGAAAAGTGGGTATATTGTTTAATACAATAAAAAAAAACATAGAAATAGATATTGTGAAAAAAAGTAGTAAGGTCTAGGGAGAGATGGGGTACATTGAAACAGTCAATATTCATAGAAACACAGCCTACACGCACATTACATCCTGTTTCTGATGTTTGCAACAAAATTTTCATAGTTTTCTTTCGGATGTGATTTTTCTAATTTATTTAGTGTTAACTGTATTATATTAAGACATTTGGTAAGTACCTATCTGTCATTAATAGACTTAAATTTTTCGATTACTTATTGCTTTAATTTTGATAAAATATTTATTTCGATTGTAGTAGGCAGGGGCATATTGATGCATGTGCTCTCGGGGCACTTTGATACATATGCTTTATAGCTGTGAGACATGGACATTGAATAAATATCAATTAGACCATATAAATGCAAGAGCAATGAGGTTCCTCAGGAAAATGGAAAATAAAACAAAAAAATAGAGAATAAGAAATGAAACATTAATATGATTGATGTCCCTGAATGCAAAAAAAATTTTCAAATCCAAAATAGCAGGTAAAAATGATACAGGAGGACTGAAAAAATATTGATTGAAAATGAGAAAGACGCTGCTGAGATAAAATGAGAAGCAATAAAAGTGCAAAAGAAAGATAGAAAAACATGGACAAAAAAGTATATGTAATGACCTCCAATCAAAAAGCACGGTAATTTAGCTTAGGATTAGATAAAATGAAAAATAATTCAATTTAAAACCATTTAACTTAGCAAATTGAAAATAATTGTGCAGAAAGAAACATTTATCTACTTATTTTCCACACGAATCTAACAAATAATGATTTTATGGCTTGAAATAATGGCGACACTTTCTAACCTTGAGAATATTAGATGCAAAATTTTACAGTAATTTAATATTACAAACACAATACAAAAAATAAAGAGTATTAATACATTCGATTACTCTGCTCTGTTACTTTCTTTTTTTCTAGTAAAAGGCAAATCTTTGCTCATTATTAGTCTCCTCATTTTCATGCAAAAAACAAATTTTCAATACCACACAAAAAGTACGAATATATTGGAAAATTAGTAATAAGGGAGATAAACAAATACAAAAAATAATAATAACAGCAAAAAAGCAATTTCTGTAAAGTAAAAAAAAATAATAAAAAACGAATCTCAATGAGAATTCTATTTAATTTCAGTCAAATATCGTCATGTCGTTAAAATAGTGTTCAAAATAAGAGCGACTGATCATGAGTATAGAAATTATATTAAAATTATTTGATTTTTCTTCAAAATAACAATTTATATCGGATCATATAAAAATAACATCAACAAATGATTATTTTTACTTGTTTTTTTATATAAAATTAGTTTAAAAACACATGTGAAAAATTGACCTATTTCGGTCTTTATTAAAATATGATGAAATGAAACGTTAATGTTTACTGGTGATTTTAAACAAATTTTCTATTAACAGTCCTAAGATCAAAATTTTTCAAAAAAAAACATATAAAAATGTCTAAAATGTGGAAATTTGAGGAAGTTTAACCTTTTCACTGAGACGCTCTCCTATAGTCGAGCAAGTAAGGCTTTTTCAGCCAGCTACTCCCCAATTTGGTAGATCTAGACCATGTCTAAAGTTAGACACAAGATTTTCAAAATTCAACTGCTGCCACCGACTAAAATAAACCCATAAAAGTGAGAGAGCTAAGCATACAGGGCACATTCGGCTCCATCTCATTAAGCAGTGAAAAGATTAAATAATTTTTCGTCATAAAAAACCTAGCTGCTTATTCAAATCAATCGTGCTTACAATTAAATAAACTTTGTAAGCACGGAAATAATCAATCGCTCTTATAATATGAAACCCGCATTCCTTATTTGTAAAAAATAACGCCTATATAAACATAAACTGGTAACTTGAGCTATTTTCAAAACCACTTACACAGAGAGCTTTTCATTATTAAAACTAAATACCTCAGTACAACCCAAATAAAAAATAATCCAGACCCACAATAAAAAATTAAAAATATCACCAAAGCTGCTACCAAAAGTAAAAATGTAAACAACATTCACTCAGATCCATTACCTCGTTTTTCTCCGTTCGAACTCTCTTATGTTTAGGAAGAGGGACTTTCTTTTTAGCCCCCCCGCCGATGGTGTCTCTCAGAAACGTTGGAACTGAGCTTAAAATTAATTGAGGCAGGCTTAGTTC
The DNA here is from genome assembly GCF_026250575.1 of Diorhabda carinulata. Lineage (NCBI taxonomy): Eukaryota > Metazoa > Arthropoda > Insecta > Coleoptera > Chrysomelidae > Diorhabda > Diorhabda carinulata. The sequence continues at coordinate 21,210,484 of NC_079472.1, forward strand.
CTCATAGGGTTCCGGAGAGCCAGGTCTTGTTGACATTGGACTGCTATCAGGGCTGTTATGTGGAGTGGCTGTCGGAGTAAAACTGTTAGGTCCACTTGGGGTTGGTACACAAGATGGAGTCACTGCTTTGATACCTATATCAATGCAATGTTAATAATTTCAATTATTTATCAATAAAAAAAGAAGTACTTACCTCTTTCATTAAGCATCTTGGCTAAACCCATGGTAGTGGAGAAAGTACTACAAGAATTCCTTCTACTTCTGACTATTGGAGTTTGAGGTGGAGATGGTTGAACGCTCGAACAAACTGATGCCATGCGACTTCCCATTTGACTGTGCGTTACTGATGTGGTACCATCATCAGGATGCATTATAGTGCTATTGGTGTAAGTGTATGTATGAACAGATGCATCAAATATCTTCCCGGGATTGGTATATTCTTCGTCTTCTTCTAAATCGCTAAGTGCATATGATTCTAAACCGAGTTCTTCTAGTTCTTTACCAACTCTGAAAATAAAAAAAAATAAAATTAAATATGTCGACTTGTCAAATATTATCAAGTTTACCTTATTTTTACACCAGGTCTTTCATCTAGAATGCCGCCGAAGGTAGGTTGTGCCAATTGTGACCATTGATGTAAAGTTTGCGACCCTTCCATTGGCTTGACGATTTGCAGCTTCTCAGGTAACTTCCAACCATGGTAGTGACTGGAGCCAGTAGACATTAAACTGTCTGGAGTTCGACAACCGAATGGAAGGTACGACTCACCTTCATAACTGAAATATAAACATTATAAATAGATGAAATATTAGGTGGTCCTTCAAATTTACCCCCCATACGTAGGTCCATGTTGAAGATTTGCTCTCCTCGCCAAAATTTCACCAGGGGTTAATCTCTTCAAAGCGGCTTCTAGTTCTGTAGCACCAGGTACTCCAGGTATTCCTTTGCGGGGTCCACTTCTAAAGTAGTAAGATATATATATATATATATATATATATATATATATATATATATATATATATATATATATATATATATTATTAATTGTATCAGAAAAGTAGGTTATTTCTACTTACGGATATCCTTCATCCGAGTCTGTTTGACTACAATCTGTATCTGAATATCCTGTAGACTCTATACTGGGATATCCTAAAGAACTGCTACTATATATTGATCCTGATGATCTTCTTAAATCTGTAGCAGTTTGCATTCTAGAAGACATTCTCGGTCCTGAATTGTTTCCAATATTACTTACATAACCGCCCATACTAGAATGGAGACTGCCCAAGCTGTCACTTCCGCTGAGAGAATTCTGTGAAGCACATCTCACCGTATCAAATACTTTCTTGTATTGTGGCCTAAAATCGTTTTTATAATTTAAAAAATTAGGAAAATAGTGGTTTAATTACCTTATAGACGTTTGAGAAATATTTGATCATACATAATGAAATGTTGTACTTTTTTTGTTGATGGTGCATTTACTTGGTGTAAATATTAATAAGGAAAAAATAGAGAGACATCCAATACAATTGTGTACTTACACTAAATCCGAATTTGATATACCAGAATCAGTGCTTAGTTCAGAATGTATAGACATCTCAAGTTCGCTCTGAAGGCTGTCATAAGGTCCAATTGCGTTCTGTCCTAAAGATGAGAACATATTTATCCTAGCACCGGGCATTTGCTTCTTTCTTAGTTTCCTTAATTGATCCTGAGCATCACGTAGTAATGCTTCGACTTCATAATACCGAGCTTTGAATTCTGATAATTCGACAGCTAAACTACCTTGATTATCTTTGGTGATTTGGAGAATGCCACTCAATTCGTCATTTTCTGTTAAGATCTAATAAATAAACTATTATAATATCAACAAATACTTGGGGGTGTTTTTAAAGAAAATGTAACAAAGGTTAAATTTACCTTACGTAATTTACTTTCGGTGTCTTGAAGCTGGGACTGTAATGCCAAAATTTGCTCGTGTTGTTGCCTATTTTCATCTTTTAATCTATCTACTTCGTCTTCTAAATAGGTCATGCTCGAATTGGCACAAGCTAAAAAGATATTTTTCATAATTAACAGTTTAATAATTAATAAAATATTATAAACAATATGATCCATCTTTTGAGAGGATTATATATAGTAGAACCGGTGAAGGTCTTTACATACCAACAAAAGATCGATTGTCTTCTTCACAATACCAACTACAAGACAAAAGTTTCTTCAAGGGACTAGTACCGGTTATAAGGGTAAAAATGACGCATAATCAATAATTACATACAAAACTTTTGTTTATTATATTTTGATAATGAAGTGTTACAAAAAAAATCCGCCAAGGGAGAGACCACATGGACAGAATGACAGATGAACTGTTAGCAAAGATTGCAAAGGAAGAAAAACCGAATACATCCCGAATACCAGGACGACCACCTACAAAAAAGTCTTCATCATCCCAGCTGCAGCTAGGCAACCATTGATGCAAACTCTGGACTAAGTCCTAACATTACTATGAAGAAGAAAAAAAATTGAGAATTTTTTTTTTCTTCAACATCATTTTATAGAGTTCGCCAAAGCTAAGAATGCGAGATAATCTATATATAATTGTTCAATTGAACAAAATTAATTATCAATTTCGATGGTTCAAATAGATCAAACAATTGTTGAATTGGACAAAATTAATTATCAATTGCGATGGTTCAAATAGAAATAAATTAATATATTTTCGTTTCCGCCCTGGAGCTGGTCTTACCTAGATGTATTGAAATTCTAACAATCGGCGAAGGCGCGTAGCGCCTTTGATATACTTTTTATAAACCGCGGAATCCATTTGATGTTTGTTTTATATAAGTTTTTATTATAGCAGACGGTTTATTTATATTGTTCATTTTGAATAATTTCAAGAAGATCTAATTATTTATATGTCTTGTTCCTTTATTTTCTGGAATTTTTGACTTATCAATTGGGATATATATATATATATATATCCTCAATTTCTTATTTTTTAGATCTTTTGATATGTTCATGTTTCTAAATCTGCCTGATTTTAGGTCCCTTCTGTTTCAAAATTAGTTTTTTTAATAATTTTTGAAAGATGGATTAAATTGAAGTTTTTCTCAAAACATATATAATATTAAAAAATTATTAAAAAAACTAATTTTAAAACAGAAGAGACCTAAAATAAAGAAGATTTAGAAACAGTTTGTGTAGCGCAGTTTTAGTTTAGTTTATAATAAATAGTCGTAGCGAACAGACCGAAATATAAAGTAATGAAGAATTTAAGTTAGTTAGGTGATAGTGATAAGTGAATTATATAAATTAGTTAAGTGTAGTGTGAGGTATTTAAATAAATTACGAACATAAGAGACGATGTCTATTAATTCACCCCATGAATGGAAATCGTATAAATATATAAGAGAATCATTACAGTATGTTTAATATTATATCACACTGTTTGTTTATTTTTACAATAACATCGAGCGGCACTGATTCTTAACAAACAATAAACCAAATGAATAAACCCATAAATTATTCAGTTATTAATGCAGTAAAAAAACCAAATGAAATGGTACACACTAACATACCATGTATATTTAAAGATTCTAACAATAGAATGATTAAATTATGATGATTTTCTTATCAACACACTAATTATAAATAATACCATGTAAAAATTGGGTACATAATTATTATCAAGTAATAAAACGATTAAGAAAAATCATTGAGCGCGAAGGTCGCCGATAAAAAAGAAAAAAGTATTAACATTTTCAAAAATATGCGTTACATTCAATTGTCTCATATTCTATACATAAAGATTTTAAAAACAAAGCGAAAACATAACGAAACATCAAGAATAGTTCTAACTAAATATATATTTCCATTAGGGATGTTATTGACAAAAAGGTCGATTGAAATTATTTCTGAATAGAAATTTATTTATTTAGATATATTTTACACACCCCATTTACCATCAAAATTTATATTATCGGCGGCTACCTAATCAGTGGTTCGCAGATGGAAGTGGAGATGGAGCCAATTAGCGTTCGCTGGGGAATGTTTAACTACATGAACCAAATAGCGACGCTCTTTGAAGTTGTCTTCAGATCGGGCCTCAAGCCCGAACGAAGGTTTGTTATACCACTCTGGTGGGACGTAATAACGTCGACACTAGTTACAAACCTCTCCTTGCAATCGAGACAGCCATTGGAGATGTTAATATCGATAGAAAGGTCAATTGATATCACGCTTTTCAGTGGAAATGTAATTTAATATTCGTCGAGCCATTAGACAGAAAGTAGTTGTTTTCTTCTTTGAAGAACGTTAGAATACAGTTTCGCAATATTGAATTTCGAAACAATTTTAGGGGTGAATAGTAGAAATCACTTTTCGATATCGTAGTGGAATTATGGCAAAATTAAACACCAAAGTGTACTAACTCTAATATATTTCCGAGGTTTCGAATACTTATGTATTCATCGTCTAGGACTGAAATTATGGCCAAATAGAATATAAAAATATCTCCAAAAGTATGTCAACAAAAATTACTTTCATTAATCGCTTTCAAAAATCAAATTGAGGCTTGAAAAAAATATTAAGTTTATTCTTGATAGAAATATTTAGTTTATCGATTACGGTTGCTATAGAAATCGTTAACTTTCGTTGGTTAGATTATGGATAACATTAGATTTTGTAGGTTATATAAGTATTCGAAAGCTGAAAATATATTAGTTGGTACACTTTGGTGTTTTAATTTTGCCACAATCCCACTACGAAAACTCTCATAATCTAGCTGGCAAATACTATATATATATATATATATATATATATATATATATATATATATATATATATATATATATATATATATATATATATATATATATATATATATATATATATATATATATATATATATATATATACTACAATTTCAAAAATGTATCTAAAGGTCTTGTTATAAATGTTGGTATAAAATAATAGAAATAAATAATAAACTTACTCAGCTGCCCTGTAAGATCTTTCAGTAATCTAGCTTCTTCGGCTTCTATATCATCTGCACAAGATGCCAATCGACAATATTCCATTTTCAGAGCCTTATTCTCATCTTCCAGTGAAGCTGGAACAACAATGTAAAATATAGAATCAGATTTTTAGTGTCAGTTTAGTTCAGTAAGAATATTACCAAGGAATCTACAAATTTCAATAGTTTGTGTAATAAAATAACATGATTAAGGAAAACAATTTTGTTTTCTTGTTTGTGTTGATCTTGAAGATCAAAAATAAAAGCTACCAGACCGAAATAGAACAAATATATTTTTACTGGTATTCCAATGTACTATTGACCAAGGTATTTCTGTCTGAGATTAAAATAAATTTGTTATCTATTATAATACCAAAGTGTTTACAAAAAAAGAGAAACAACACTTTTGATTTTTTTAAAAACAATTTTATCGAGTAACAAAACTTACACAAAACGAATAGTTGAAAATAATACTACCAACTAACTGTTTTGAATGAAACTGAAGAATATATATGTTACATTGAAAAAACGTTGTCACATGCTATTCGACTTGTTACGTTTTTCTTCAAACATTTTCCTTTGTTCACGTATTGTAGCACAATAGTCATTTCGGATTTGTTTTATTGTAACATCCGAGTTTTTGAAGAAATTAATTTGTTATCGACCTCCTACTCCATTCGAGAAATTCAATAAAACCTCGGAATGTATTCGAAATCGTCCTCTACCTATCTACACTCCAGTTAAAATCAAATTAAATTTTATTAAATTTGTGGTGGCATTATTCTGTTTATTCGCTGGTAAGTTTTTCAAATATCTTCTTAGTTTTCTTATTATAGTGCTCACAAAAATTCTAGTTATCTCTATTCATTTCCATTTTGTTTTCATGTAATTTGGTATTTTCTATTTATTTGGGGATTAGAACGAATAGAATAGATTCCTATATGGGTATATTTTAAAAAATATAAATTCAATTTTTTATACATGAGAGCAGAAGCTCCTTTTCATTCAAACACTCGTTCCTTCTTCAGATATTTCCATATGTATTCCGGTCACGCGACATATAATTGTCCATGCGCGAAACAGGGAAACTCCAAGCTGATTCCGCAAACTTCCAAAGACTGGCCTTGCGATTTATTTATGGTCATCGCAAAGGTCAGACGTACCGGAAATTGTAAACGTTTAAAATTGAAAAGGTAAATCTGTTGGAATCATCGGTATACCCGGGATCAAGACATCCTCTTCTTCGTATTTTCCCTTTATGATTGTTGCCTTCCCTTTTTTTACAGTCAGTATTGTTTCAGTCGAGGTTGATTAATGTTTACGCAGCATGATGACAACTGATCCTACTTTCAATTTCAAATTGTGAAGTGGTAATTCAGGCAATTCCAGTCAATTTAAAAACTCGTGGGATGGTTGACGTACGTCATACTACCTAGTTCATAACGGTGTCGACTGATTATTGTGCTAGATCTGGGAAACACGCTGAATAGGCTTTTTTTTTGAGTCTGTGATGTGACAAAAAGTAATGTGATGAATCCGGTCGAGGTGTCCACTGCGACTAACAACTGCTTCGCATACACATTTACAGTTTTATCTTGTTCCATAAATACTCGCATGCTAGCAGTAAAGTGTCACTATCACAAAAAAGAGCACATAGCTTGAAATGTCACTATCACAAAGGATCACCGAAGTAAAGAAAGTTGTTGCGTACGTAGCGGTCATTGTCACTCACAAAGATAGAATGCACTCTTTGTCTGAGGTATCGATCGACATAGAGGATTGATCGACATATTAGTTGGTTGTCAAATGTTAAATATTATGGTTGCGTTTTTATTTAATTCCGAGCTGTTTCATATTTATTCACCTTTTAAACCTTCTCTGGACTTCCACAAATAATTCAAGACCAAAATTAACTAAATCGAGTTTTAGCAAGACTAACGAACAGCAGTTCATTTTTATATATAAATAGATTCAAAATGTTGGAGGAAGTTTTAGAAATGATCCAGAAAATTCTAAAATGATAAACTGATGAAAAATTCTCACTTGGAACTCTGTTAATTTCTAACACGATGTTTCCTCTAATCGAAATCACATCAATTTTTTTTTCCAATTCACTCCGTATCAAAGATATTTTAAACTAACCTTTGGATTATAGGACAATATGAAATTTTCGTATGAGTAATACACAAATATATTTAATGAACGACAACTAACCTAGTTTACCACATATACAACTAGAAAAGTTATTTATTATACATTAACCTCAAGTAGAACTAACTAAATGTAGTGCAACTAATTTTAGATTGAGAATGAATCTCATTAAATCTAGTTTGAATTTGCGCGAGCACATGAGCGATTTTATATGTTTATATTACAAAATATTATCACTCGACCTAAGTATAGTTTAAATAAAAATTTGAGGTTATCTTATTTGTTTTTGACGATGTGTTTGCTCCTTGGTGATTGTAAATAAATTTGATTGTTGGGATAGGTTATTTCAAACATGTATTAATATTTTTTTTACTTGTCGTTATAGAATTCGACTTGGAAATACTGAAATCGAAGTGGATATCAAAAATAATTTAGATGGTTTTAAGGTTAAGTTTGATTTGAAATCATGTGCATCATCAAGTTAAGGAACATCATAATAAAATCAAAACAAATCAAAGAGTATCAAATTTATTTATAGCGAGATGAAATTGGGAATATAACAAAAGTTCTCCATAGAATATGAAAAGTAAAATAAATCTGATTTAAGAAACATTTTAATAAAAACTTCAAAATCAACATTATGAAGAAATATATACATAAAAATGTTCCAAAACGAGTTGATAGTTCGATTTAAAATTATGAGAAACACTCAGTATTGTTCACCACACAATACCTAACCAATATCTAACACCAAGACCTAACCTAAAAAATCAAGAAATATCTTTCGATAAAATACTTCAAACTGTTGCAATTATACCTAAACGTAGAAAAACAACTATCCAATAAAAGCAGATGTCCCTCAAGGCAGTATTCTTTCTTTTGTCGTTACTTTCTATGTACTGTATACAACAGACCAAACAGCGAAGAATAAAACTCTCATATGTGCACTTGCAGATGACACTGTCAAAAATGATATTCCAATATGGCCATAGAAGTTTGTTATTTGTTAATAAGTGAGCTAATGTCGTGTAATTTTGACTACAGAAGGATAGTCTGACAGATTTGGTTTGGTAGACCGTCCTATTCCATGCAATTGGTTATAGTCCGATACAGACCAAGACCTTCTTGGTCTTGGTTTTGCATGCGTGGTGTTGCCTTGCAGCCTAATATGTGGTATTGATCTTGCATGACGGTCTTGGTCTTACTAAAGAGTACAAGTGTACAAAACCATCTTATAAAAGCAGTTTAAAATATATCAAAATCTAAGAACGAGAATACATTATCAGCATCACTGGCAACCATACAGGATGTGGAATGTATATTTTTTATTTACATTAGATATATTTATTCAAAAATCAAATATTATTCATAATATTTTGAGGATAAATATATACATTTAGTGAGAACTAATTTGGAACATTATTGAGTAAATGTAAAAAAGTAAAACTGCAAGAGTCTTGCTTAAGTCTTGCACCACTCGGTCTTGGTCTTGCAAGCCTTTAGCTGGTTACGTTAGACCAGTCTCGTTCATCACTAATTTTCATACAGTTAATATTAGAGATAGAAACAGCGACACGTTAAGTGGTAAAGTGGAAAATAAAACGAATCAAAATCTCAAGTGACCTACGCGTTAAGAAAACACAACTGCCCACTTGTTATCACAGGCCACAACTATAAAATACTTAGGGTTAAATATGAACTAGAAGTTAGATAGTTAATATGAAAGATAGAAAACAGTATTCAAATAGACTTGTCCTATAGGAGCATGGATTTACCCGGGATCTATCTCTATCTACTCGCTATAAAAAGAAAAATTTATTTTTCTCTTTTGTCATGGCGATCCAATCAAAATAGAGTAGAAAGAAATACACGATAGAGAGTGGTATACCGATGTTCTTTCTCTCTATTCCGTCCGTTTCATTTTTTTACCATTTTCTCTCGCTGAAGTTTTGCTTTTTAGTTCAGAAGTTGGTGGTTGAGATGAAAAATCTTTTGGAATTTGGATTATCCAAAAAATATATTTTAAATTACCGTTTTTTGTTTGGAATGTTAATCCGATAACATAAAAAAATCGACTATTTGTTTACACATTCAATGACTTGTACTAAATTAGATGATTAGATAAGTAACTGTAAATTTTAAACGAAATTTATTATTATACGAGGTGTGGCTATTAAATAACGAGACTGGTTACGGAAAAGGGTTTTATTATAAAAATTATTCTACAATCGAATGCTCTCTTTCAATATACTACCCTCTCCTCGCCACACACCTTTCCATACGTTTTTTCCATTGATCGAAGCAGTGCTGTAAGTCTTCAATGGTAACGGCCTTTAGGAGCTCTGCCGTGTTTTTCTTTGCAACTTCCATCGACTCAAATCAGGTACTTTTCAAAGCAGATTTTATCTTCGGAAACAAAAAAAAGCCGCATGGTGCCAAATCTGGTGAGTACGGCGAATGTTCGAGCAGTGGAGTTCGCTCACTGGCCAAATACTGCTTCACATATAGCGCGTTATGGACATGTGCAAAATCCACGAGTTGTTCTTCCACAACTCGGGCCGTTTTTTACGAACTCGTTACCGCAGTGTTGCCAAAACTGACAAATAGTAAGTCTGGTTGACATTCTGACCCTCTGGAACCCATCACGATATCGTCGTCGACGAAAAAACACTACTCAAAAACATGCGCACAAGATAGAGTCCCCCCCCCCGCTATTCCAAAAAATAATTATAAAAATTTTTATCGGAGCACGTAATCAACTGAAATCATATTTATATCAATTAAATGAATATCAATTGACAATTTTTAATATAGTTAGTTAATGTTAGTTAACTGATTGAACAGTATCGATTTGCATAAAAATTTGGATTAAGGTTCTATTTACTCTCTCGTTTAAAATTGAGCTTGTATTTGATTTTTTAAGGCTGAAAACTACCCCTATTAGAAAATTTCATATATAAGTGAAAGATTAACTAAGCCTAAAACATCACCACAATGTGTATTCATCCATATATCAATAAGCATGTTCTAATTACTACAAAAATGGGCTTTTGGTTTTTTCCCCAAAGTCCAATTAAAAAATCTACAAAATGCTAAAAAAAGCATTTTGTACGTTTAAGCTCATCCCAATAATTTTTTTTCAGATCTTATTTTAAAAAAGGTTCACGCTAAAGGGGCTCAAAAAAGGGACTCTCACTCAATTTTTACCCTACAAAAAAATAAATCGGTAAAAGAGAAAAACCTAAAATTTTGTTCAAAAATAAGTATTTTAAATTAGTAAAACACTCAGAACATATTACAAGGACATAAATAAAGTGAAGTGTAGAGTGGCAACAATTTTTTTCAAAAAGGGTGGAGAGGGTGAGATTTTCACATTTTTTTCCAACGAAAAAATAGGAATCGACATTATTCTCTTCATAAGGGGGTCATCCCATGTGATGGGTTCAAAAAATAGATTTTTTTTTCATAAATTGCTTTCTTAACCGGTCTAGAACACGGTAGGGAAGTGATTTTTGAAAATTAGAAGTTGTTTTAAAGATACAGCAAGTAGAAGAAAGAGCTGTTCGGAGCGCTGAGTTGGCAGTTGGGGTCCGAACCTATTGTGTACCGTCGACTTTATATCTGGTCCGCCTTTTTATACATATATACATTTATATAAGTTTCTACAGGCTTAAACAATCTGCTTTAAAAGAGTTTCAAGAGGAGTAACTTGAGATTTTCATAATTTTAAATGGACTTGAAACTTTAAACGTGTTTTTCTCAAAACTGTGTTTTTCAAATTTTCCTCCATCGTATCTAGAAAACGGTTTGACCGAGTGACTTGAAATTTAAACGCATGGAATGAACTATTATCAATCGAAACTTTCCATAATTTCGATTTTTTTATAGCAAAAAACAAAATAACGTAAAATTCGCAACTTTTATTTCAAATGTCTACCAAAAGTTCAATTTATTGTATATTCATTTGATAATAGTCCATTCCATGCATTTAGGCTTACAGACTAGAACGCCGTTTTTTTGTTTCAGATAAGCCAATCAGCCGGAATCGTGGAGGAAGTGCGAGCTCATTTTTTCGGAGGCGGGGATGTTCAGAAAGCTGTAACTCAAGTTCTACTCAATATTTTTAGCTTAAAATTTATATTTATACTGTCGAAATATATGTTAATAAATGATAATAAACTTGAAGCTCTATCTATTTACTGGTCATAGAAAAAAAATCCTAAAAAATCCCTAAAAAACAGGCCGTCACATGTGATGACCCTCATAACTCGCTTAGTTTTGATGCTAGTAAAAAAATGCATTTGTTTTCGGATATTTTACGTAAAAACTTTATATTTTGGCGATTGAAAATACCAATCAACTTTTAAGAAGCAATAATTCCATTCGTACTGGATCTGCAAATATCATAAATATACAATTTTTTTTTATTTTTTTACAAGCTATAATCTTTCTATCGACAGATTTTTCGATTAAAATGCATATTTCTGCAGTTATTTGCCAAAACCGTCCGTTTGATAATGATGATAATGGACAATTTTAATCGAGAATAATTCGAAAAGTATTTTCTTCAGAAAAAACTTCACACAACAAAAGTTGCTTAGAATAAATCAATTTATCGATTTATGCACTTATTTTTAATGAAATATTTTTTACCCCGGAGAAGGGTGGCATTGACTCCCGGGATAGATTTTAAAATAAAGAGTTAGTAGAACTTGAATCCAAATTTTCATACAAATCGGTGCTGTACGGAATAAATACACGAGAAAATGGTCATTGACTGGATAAGTATGTTTTCTAGCCATCATACTAAACAGAATTTCGAAGGGAATTCAATTTTTTTTCCACGTTCTAAACGATTTTTATCGTTTTAAACAACTTTTTAAAAATCACTCCGAGGTAAATACGTTACCAAAATTTTTAGAAAATTGAAAATTGGTTTACGTAATGTATTGCTTAATTATCGACAGAATTTATGAAAAATAAACGCCTGTTTATGTGTTTTAAATGTTTTTTAGCATGTTTTATACAACTCTGAACTACTACACCTAAAAACTAATATGAAACATATTATTCGATTACTTACCACAATCGCAATTTTGAAATAAATAAGACAAATTGGTAGGTAACCTTGCATCAAATCTAAGCTTCACTTCACTTAAAATGATTTTTGTAAAGAACATGAGACACTAAAAGCTTCAGGGGAATCCCAAAACTGCTGTCAATATCCGGTGCGTTAGTTAGTTAGTTAGTTAGCCGTAAGAGCGCAGTTACGAGGGAGGTTTAAAATATTATTTCGGTTGGATGATGCGATTTTCGACATCAATCGGAAGGTTTTACCAACACTAACTTGTTATACCTTGTTGGTCCACTCAAAATTACTGAAAATTCCCGGTTTATTAGAAACTTCTCGTCGAATTCCCGGTTTTCCCTGCCAAATTCCCGTATTTTCCCGGTTTTGTTAAAGGGAGCTGTAAAATCATTTGTAAGACGTAACTTCATCTGGGTTTTTTCTTGGCTTGGGGATTAATATTATACCAGGGGTTTTCAGCAATTTTGGGCAGTAATTCAATCGTAGAATAGCGTTTAGTATGTGAATAATCAGCAAAACAACTTTGATTGGAAGTTCCATCATCATTGTTGGGGTTATTTTGTTTATAATATGCTTATATGATATTTAAGCATTCAATTTCCTGTTGAACTTCACTCATCGTTAGTGTTTTGATTGATGGGATATTCATTGGAAATTTATTTAGCATTTCTTTTTAATTTATTGTACGATTCGTCATCGTTTGTGGTAAATACTTCTGCTAAATGCTCTGCAAATAGATTTTTCCTCGTCGTTTCTAACCCATTGAAGATTTCTTCCACGTGCGTCTCTGATTGGAGGTACGTGAGTTTTTAGTTTTCTAGTACTTCCAAATTGAGTTATCAAACCGGTTAATAAGTTTTTTTATGCTTCCTATACCTAGTTTAGATTCCATAGAATTTGAATCAAAACGATGCAGAATTGTTGTAATAAACAGCTAACATTGTAACATGCAGAATAATAATTTTATCATAGAAATTTAAAAAAAAAACGTATTGAATAATTAATGTTATTGAGAAATATGAAAGAGATTGCAAAAAAATGTGATAAAACATTTTTTTATGGAAACAAAATATACTTACAAATCCGTTTGTTCATCAATTCCAAATTAACTTTCCCAGATGATCCGTTCTCGAAACCGACATCGTCCATATCGTTGGTGAGTATTTGTATGAGTTCAGTTTTTTTGTGTACTTCATGACTGAGTTGAGTGATTTTTTCGTGAGCCGCTTTCAGATCCGTTTCTAATGACGCCACTGTATTTTCTAGTTTGTTGTTATTTACCAGAAGTTCTTTACCGATTCGAGCTGTCAGTTCTAAATCCTTTTCTTTCTATTGAAAAACCAAACAAATATCGCATTAAATAGAAGGTAAGTAATGCTCGCGCAAACCAGTGTGTGTGTGTGTGTGTGATTATGGCTAGTTTGCGCTGAAAACGCTGAAAACAGAGCAGAATTTTCCTATAACTCCGATAGATGACTGCAGTAATGGTTATTTTAGCCCGCTCTAAACTATTCTTTGAGAATAGATTTTAAACAAACTTTCTATTAACCAACAACTGCGGTATTCACAAGGTTTTATTTGACATAGTAACTTATCTTACTTTTATTTTATATTGTATACATAGAAACGTTATCTCAATTTCGATTTATGTGTTTTTTGCAAGAATCTAATGGTCACTAACTGTCAATGTAACAATATAAGGTGTGCCAGCAAAATATTTAGATCGATCTTTCATTAACTGAAGTTTTCATTTTTTTGAACAACGTTTCCCCTTATCAAAGTTGTCCACTCTGGCAGGTATACGAGGCGGAGTAGTCATTTTCACTCTTGTTAGGTGGAAGTGTGTCATGGCTTTCAACTGGTCTGTCACCGTGTTTCTGGAATATTCACCATAGTTCCAAAATAACGAATAAAGGAGGAAACCATAATGACTCAAAACAAGATATTTGATTATTCGCAATCCTCTCAACAATGCACACGTTTCTTCAACTATTCATCTGTTCAGTTGCTGATATCTTCCGGAATGAGGTTGATCTCAGCTTTCCCATAATGATTTGTGCCAGCGGAAAACATGTCTCCGTTTTTGTGACACACCTAACCCCAAATCCAGCTTTATCTAACCAATTTTGTAACAAAAACACAACTCTACTGAAGGTTTTGTCAAAAATAATATCAGAGCTATACGAAATTGAAACTTGTACAAAGGAAGTACCAGTTTCACTACTTTCCTCATACCTGGTAAGTGGACGTACATTTTTTTATTATTTTGTCGATTACCATGAAGAATTTGGACAACCCTTTGATGACAACGAGACGGTGAACCGATGCCAAAACTGACTTCCAGGACTGCTTAAAACCGCTTGACATGATGCAATACAAAAGCATGCGTAGAAGAAGTTCAGCCGATTGTTTCATGCAAGATCTCTCACTTTATCGGTTTGGTGCCACTTTTTTTGCTTACAAACTGCAGCTTTAGAGAGAAATAAGTTTATAATCTGTTGATATCACGTTTTATTTTGCTTAGGAAGTTTTTATATATTTCTTCATCCATTCTCAACTAATTTTTCTATGTTTTCTCATCCAATTCTCCAGCAAAACTGTCCATCGGACTCCAAAAATAAAGGTAGCAACAGATATTGCCAGTGATGCACTGACCACTTTTTTCTTATTTATTTCAGCTCGTTTTGTTATTTTCATTTTCAAACTGTCCACTTATGGAATTTTGATCTTGCAAGGAATTGCATGGGATTTCTTGCATGTTGTCTTGCATCATGTCAGGCGGCCTTTAAGGAATTCGAAACAATTCTAGAAACGTATTTTTTAATCAAACTAATTTGAAGAATGTCACTCCAAAAATATGGAAAGTATAATAGGGACGGTAATTTGAAAATAAATGCTGGTTTTTTATTGTTTTTGGAGAATTAAAGAATTTATCCTTTCCAATTTTGGAGTACGAAAGTACAAAATTGTGAGGAATGGTCATATTCTTTTCTATTTTCAGACTACTGTTAATTGTAATTATTATCAGGATGTATCGACTGAAAGAAATTATGATTAAATTATTTTTGAATCGTTGAAAACTTACCTCTTCCAGAAGCCTAGTAACCGCTTCAATATCATCGTAGGTCTTTGTCATTTGGCTCACGCGATTGCTACATAGAACTGAAACAGACATATCGATTAGAGGCTCAAAGCCTCGAAATAGACCAACCCGGTCCACACAAAAATTGCCGCAATAGAATTGAGGTTTGTTTAAAAAAATACAAAAGAAATGACCCAGTCATTCACTATATGAATGTTATAAATGATGTTTCTCAAGTATTTACTCATAGATAAAATGGATGGATAAGATAACATAATTCTTGCAAAGATAAATTGATATTCATCATAACCTAATTAACAGGTTCATTATTACAAAGCAGTTAAATCGCCTTAGAACGTGAATTATTTTCGGTAAAAATGTTAATATGGAAAAAGTAGGACATTTATAAATAAACGGATAAACTTAATACATCGGAAAATGTTACAGCATATGATTTTACAAGCAGAATAACAGTTTTCCATGCAATTCGATGGGTTTACGCTGCTTGGGAACAAGTTCCCACAATAATGATTGTGAAATGTTTTATACATGCAGGATTTGACAAACTTGATGATAAATTGACTGAACCTAGTCTGCACCTCGGTCTGCACGAAAACTCCAATGACAGTGAAATATCTTTATCGGTTGATGTTCGGGAAGATTTATTTTCCCTCTATGAAGTTGTGAGAGCTGAGTTGAACTTTGCCTTGCATGAAAGTCAATATAGTCCAGTCATTTAAGGTAGTTCGAGGTACCCAGCTATAAAGTCGTTTAAACTTGTTCATTTGACATCCTAAAACTCCTCTCAAAACTCACATATAATTCGATGTGAGCAAAATCGGAGGTCAAAAGTACAAAAAATCGTTTTTTTCACATTTTTGGAAATAACTCGTTTTCTAGGGATTTTACGCTATTTAAACTCATTATCAATATTATAGAACATTAAATTCTCTACAACTTTTGTTTAAAACATTTTTTCATACGGTGATCCGTTTCTGAGATAGGAGGCGAAGCGCGCGCGCTTAGAATCCCGTTTGAAATCAACTGGTAGTCCCCACCAAAAAAATCTCTTATAAAGTTCATAAATTATTGATAAATATATAATTATAAATAATTTTTATTTCTTATTAACAATTAGATTATATTTAAATATTTTTTTCAGTAATGAACTTATCTATGAATTCTAAAATACTACTAATTTATTTCTGTCATTGAACAAGCACTAAGGGACATACTTTGATTAGATCCTAATTGTATTCTCATTTATGCTAATTACATTTTAACAAGTCTCCCACCAACAAGCGGAGCTGCTCATCAACATTTCAATCGTGTTTATTACCAAGTTCAAACTTGGTTAGGGCATGATTTGGGACCACAGGAATGAGGTTGGACAATGCGTAACGGGTTCCTAGAATCTGTCACGACAATCTTACCGCCTGGTTCAAATGAATTACTTAACACTATATTCTGTAACTGCGGGGTTGCAGTGTTCTTTAGCTTGTGGCAAGTGTAATGGACGAGCTTGTCTTAATGCTGAACCATATCAAACTAATGTTAATGAAGACAGGAATCATGGAAGAATTGGAAACAAATATCATTGAAGACGAAAACGGCCTTGGAATTTTAGAACTGCGGAAAGATGACGTCGATGAAGAAGAAAATTGAAATTAGAATTCATTGCCTTAATAATTATTTTTTATTTGTTTTTTTAATTTTAACAATCACAAATATATCGAATGACATTTCCAGGTACCATCCCGATTACATTCACAAGAGAAAAGATGAACAGGTATGTCCAGTTAATAGCTTAAGTTTCGCACGAGAATATGCAAACTGAAATGTCCAAAATTGGTAGTCCGAATTTTGTTTAATTACTTCAGATCAGAGAATACCTTTTATAGAAGAGATAGGGAGAGCCTTGCAATATAAGACCTTCAACAAATTTTGTCGATAGAAAAGTATACCAGCACCCTCAAAAGGTAAATATTGAAGTTTTAGACTGGGCTGCACGCAGTACTGGAAATACGAGGCATTATGAGCGTAAAAAATTAATTGTATGAAAACAAATAGCGAAATAAGTCGCATATGCCAATTTGAACAAAGCCATGAATATTGCGGATTTGCGGAAGGAATTGTTTATTAAATGAATAATTAAACGCAGTTTTCGACATTCTGACTTCATAAAAGTATACATCCATAATCCATATGTGACCCACGAGCGCTGTGATTTCTGAGATATTTTTTCTTCAATCTCTCTCAAAATATTATTCATATTTTTTATAGCTTCACTCAATTACGTACGACGTCTGTTCATTTTGATATCACCATTCGACGTTAGCACTAAACAAGTCTGAACGAATGATTCGTGGATACTCGCTACTTGACTAAATTAGTAGACCTGTCTGAACCAGGGGTTTTATACAGTACAAATACATAATAATTAGTTTTATTCGTGAAAAAATATTGGGTCACCAAATTTCGGATATTTGATTTATAGTATTATTACGATTATTACTTACGGAAATAATTCAAAGTTTCCCGGATTTGATCCGGCGATAACTTCAAATCGGCCTCGTCAACCTCGAGAGCCGGCGACGGTATAAACCAGTCTTGATTTTCGTAACCTGCAACAAATAAATACTAATGATATAAACGGTTTAGGAGATATTCTAATTTAAACTTCAGATTCATGTAACCAGGAGTGTTCAATACGTACAGAAAAGCTCCGTATTTTGAGGTTATGTTATTGGTTCATCAATTGTATTGTTTAATTTAATCTTAGTCCGCTATTTTTTATTTTCGTTGTTTTCATGTGCTTCTGACAGTGTTTTTAGTATTTATTAACAGTTTTATACGTGTCTAAATTTTAAAGGAAGTGTCAAAGTCTTCTATTTCGTAGAAAAACGATAGAAAAAAAATCGGTGGCTAGAACAATTAAATCTTATCAATCCCATATTTCACAATATAAATTTATCACAAAAAGTGAAAAACAAACATATAAAAGGGTTTTCTCCAAAGTTATCGAATAATTTTCAAAAGCAAAATGAAAACAAACCAATTAAAAAAGGAGATTTGACGAATATAACCTACAAATGGGCAATTTTTGATTGAGCAACTATCAGATTTTTGTTAGGACTAAAAGTTCTTTCTTATATTGTTTTACGTATGTGGGTCTTAGGCCATATGGTTTTACAAGTGTCTAAATACCACTATGCATAATACTATATTCCTTTGGCTTCATTAAATAGGTCCAAAATAATCAAAAAGTGTTTTCGATGTTAATTAAACCACCAAGTGACTTCAAGAACGTAATCTACAAATGCGAAATTTTTTAACGTAGATCAGATTTTTGTTAGGTTTGGTTGCTCATGCCCATTACCAAAAAATGTGAATGCCAAATCAAGTTAAGCTTAATTGACTATTTATTTACCGCAAAAGTGATTCTTCATTACAAAAAATTGTAAGAGAGGCAGGAAAAAGAGGATTGAACATAAATCAGAAAAATACAAAATATATGGAAATTGAAAGAAAGAAGGAATTTTGCCAACAAGAAACAGTGTATATAAATGACCTCATCTTCGAAGTTCATTGACACATTTACTTTTATACAATTATAAGCAACAAAAATGACACGGAGAAGAATTCATACGGGATATAGGGCATGTAATAAGTACAAAACTATAATGAATAGTAACCAAATTAAAAGTTAACAAGACTGCGATAAAACCAGTAGTTATATACGTCGCTGAAACAATGAGACTAACAAATATAGACAAATAACAACTAAAGTAAAAATTGGAAATAATGAATATGAGGACTTATGAACTATGAAATTAAGAATATATTAGAAAATGAGGATACGGTAAGTACAATTACAGCATAAAGAATACAATGGAAGAATGGATAAACGGCAGGGTACAAAGAAAATCATAGAATGGAGACCGAGCGAGAAAAGATTGCCTGGTAGACCAAAAAAAAAAAAGATAGAAAGATCAGATTGTGCAAAATATGCAAAATGTGGGAGTACGTGAATTGAACAAACAGATGCAGGACTCAGAAAAATGTTAGTTACCAATTGGTACGGAATCTATTCTAATAGTGACCCGCGAACAAAGCTATAGGATGATAAAGGATAAAGGGGACAATACACATTTAAATACGAATCAAAGTGATAGAAATAGAAATATTTTTTTAGGTTATAATTTTCAAACACATTAACATGAAATATAATCACAACATTAATAAATATTCAAAAATGACAGAAATCCTAAACTGTCAAACATTATCTGACGTACGTCATTCTTGTCAATTTAAAACAATTATTATTACTTACTAAAAATTCAAAAACGTTGAAATTATTCCAAAAATCAATAATATTAAGTAAATACAACACAACTCTTTTAGTAATAATAATAAATTTTAATAAAAATATACGTTAAAATATGAGAATTCTCTAAAATTCTAAATACCTATGTATCTATCACGAGTTTTAAATATCACATTATCTTGCACGCCCATGTTTACAATCTTGTATGTATATTGTACATTTATTTTCCACTGATTTGATTAAACGTCACCACAACTGTGATTTAAGTTTAGTTTGTTTCTTGTTTACATTCCATATTAATCTTTAAAGCAAAAAAAAGTAGAGATGGAAACGGATTCGTCGCAAAACAAAATTGGAATGTTTTGACTAGACTACATAAATGGGGAGAGCTGGTCGTCACTTCGACTAAGGTACTTTCACAATGCTGAAACTTTTCTATATATTATTTAATATATTTAAAGTAGAAAAATAAACTTTCGATAGGGTTAGCCCGGTCATATTGCAAATTTTTTATTTAAAAAAATGTATCTTCATAAATCTGGCTTTCGAGTATATTTTTAGTTAGACAATTTTGAGTATAAAACAAATTAACAAATTGCCAGATAAATTACATAAAAAATCGCATTTTTATACTATTTTTGGATACTTGATTGTTCAATACCCGATTCTTTCCACAATTGAGTGTTTTTAGAGGCAGTTTTCGAGTCAACTGTATATTTTTTCATATCTGAGAGACCAGTAGACTTCACCAAAGAATTAAAAAATATAGATTTTAAAGAAGCTATCCTTGAATTTCTAATTGAACATTGGAGTTCAATTAGAATAATTATGTAGTAGAAAATAATTCCATGATATCTACAATAAAAGAAAATTTATCGAATTTAGACCAAGAAGAAGCTGACACAAAAATCGTGTATCACATAACGAGAATGATGATGATACCAATATATTGATAAAAGCATCTAATGTAGATATCTTGATGATAATGTTAGGAAACATGGACCAATTATCAAGCTCATTATTGCATATTTTTATGGAATATGGTGTTGGAAATAAAAGAAGAATAATCAGATCTATATAATCAATTAGGACCATTACTATGATCCAGCTTACCAGCATTTCATGCACTGACGGGATGCGATGTCAATCCTTCTATTCATTTTTCAGACGAGCAAAAAAATCCTTTCGAATCCTTACCATAGCAAAAAGCATTAACTGGAAATGTTCATATCACCGGACGTAGTAATTAGATATTTAAAACAATCGAAAAATTTATTTGCCAAATTTATATGGTCAAAACAGACAACGTCAATGAAGCTCGATACTTCAAATTCATCTCAACATACAATGTAAATGATGAAAATGAACTTTTTATTGAAAAATATGTCAATTATGATGGGAGCATCCATACATTTCTTTTAAATCGTTGGACTACCTGATTTAAGATTAGTTTCTTGAGAACTGCTATAAGAATAATTGCTTCAGAATAGCAGTTTTAGAAATTGTCTTGAAAGGCTCTACATCTTTCAAAAATTACTAAGTATATATGTAAATATTAAAATAATGGTTATAATATGCAAAATATGCGTTTTACATATTTGGGTTTCCTTGGTGACGATGATTTTCTTTCTCAGATAATCACGAGGGATGAATTTTGGGAACAAGGTTAAAAATACAGGCGGTCAACTTTCTATGAAAAAGACAAACAAAAACTTGTGACACACTATAACGAGTACCTACGAAATTTCGGAAGCTATTTAGATAATTATTTGTATAGATTTTTATACAATGAATATTTTATTTATCTGTACAAGTTTTTTTAAAAAACTAAACTTAATTTGTGGAGATATCCCGTATTACAATGTATTCTATTTTGGTGTCCGGAAAATTTCAACTCGTTAAGTTTTCTCTAGAAGCTGAATAATTCTTGATTCTAACATATTATAATATTTATGTCTAATCTATCTGTCTATACAGGATGTTTTAAAAAAAGGATTACTAGAATTTATTTTTTTAGGTTTATTGTTTAATTCAATGTTAAAAAATTATGGGTACTCAATAATTGAGGGCCCTAGTATGAAACAAACAACAGTTTGAGTACCAGAACTAAAATAAGTGATCATCAAATTGTTGTTTGTTTCATACCAAGGCCTCCAATAGCTCAAATTCCATACTTATTTAAATTTGAAAAACAAGGATTTTTATGAGACGTTACAAGAAACGAAAGCCCTTATTCCCAATTTTTTTAAATGGGGTCTCACTTTCGCGTCAAAAAATTTTCGATTCACATAATTCTTACTAATTAATAATAATAATAATCTTTAATAGCTTTATCAATACTTTATACCAACATCAGTTATTACTTCATAATTTTCAAATCAAAATATTCCGAAAACGGTACACAGTATCGAGTTTTATCAAGAGTATCTTTGATTTTTAGTTCACTTAAAATTTTGATCAATTAATCTAATATTGAAAAAGTAATACTGGTACTACTTAGTACGAGTCGTGTAACTAGCGCCCTCTATTAGAATCAGACATAAAAACAAATTCATTGGACGTATCAGTTTTCAAAACATATTCGTATAAAATTTTTTACTGAGCAAACCCCAAATATTTTCCAGTTTTCTATCTATCTTAGACTCGATCATTTTTTTGAAACATCCTGTATAAAGCAAAAGTTCCCAAACTTTTTTTCTTCGTAAACCACTTTTAAAATACTTATCACTAGTTTAGTCAAAAAATCAGAAAATTACACTCATGTTGTAGAGCTTCCCGTGAACCTGGGAATCTCTTGGACACGATTTTTCTCGATTACCAGTAATCACCAATTTTTTTAAACTTTCACTCATCAAACGTAACGAAACTAATAAATATAATGATTTAATTGCTTCTAAAATTTACTAACAATATTATCGAAACGTGAGGTTCTTATATTTTAATTTTTGTGAGAACGGAATCTCAATTTCTATATTCGTTCAATATAAAAAATAGCACATACAATGATCAGATGAATCATTTATTTATTTTTGATCGACCTCTACAGATGCTATAAATTGTCCCACTTCTCTCATTGCTTCCATACATTCACCATAAAGAATTTCTCACCCAGTGAGAAATATCCGCCATTCTAGTTATTAGGCATGATAATCCAAGTCAACCACGAATTGTTACATGTCTATGTTCCGTATGGAGGACGCAACGACGATGATTACCGCGTAAATTCCACTGTTAAAACATTTATTGTAGTTTATCCTGATTATAATGGAATACGAAGTTTTAGAATACTGTTCAAGATTTACAGAAATTTGCTACGAAACAAAAATATGAAATCGTTTATAGTAATTTTATTGACTCGAGAATTTCTGAAGAAAATTGAAACCATCAATATTGTAATCCTAGTACGCGATGCTGATGAGTACCATAATTTTAAAAAATATTGCCGATATATTGAAATACGACAAATTATGCATATTTTTGAAAAGAAAATCGGAATAGTCAAAAAATTTCAATCCTGAAAAAATTGAAAAATTTTTAAAAATGCACCTGATGAAAGGTACGTTTGTTAAAACTTTTAAGAATCATTGTCACGTTCTTATTGAGCTGTATAACTCTTCTTCTAATCAATGAATACTATTTTTTTTGTGAACCTCGCAGATTTGTTGATGAAGTTTGAATTCGTCGGTAGCAGCGATCTGAAAATGATGATTTTTTCTACTTAAGTCAGAATAACTACCTCGCATGGTCAGAGCTGCGATCCCATCACTGCCGTTGATAAAACATTGTGGATTTACCTCGTATTATAATGATACCGCAAGTTAACAGTATGCACGCCTTAAAAAATGTCGAACTATAGGATTAGAATGACAGATTTTACCTGGTTCATACTTCATACTACCATCCGTCAATTCGTCACAAATATTGAACAAAAATTATAACTCACCTCCAAATTTAGTTAGTGTATCAGCTCTTAATCTATACTTCGGAATCTGTTCTTCTAAGAGGCTGATAATTTCCACTTCGGGTAACGATTCCGCACTGCACAATTCTGAAACAATACAAATGTAGAATTGAGTTACGCTCAACAGTTTTCATTTGAAACTGTGAATACTTTACAATCATACATGCGTAGATTCACACGCATTATTTATTGTTTGCGTGAGGAATGCATATAACGATGAAAGAATTCATCTAAGAATCGTGTTCGGAAAAAAATTATACGAACGTCGCGATACATTATTACGAGGATGGTCCCAAAAGAACCTGGCATGACCTAGAGAATGCGGTAGTTGCTTAAAAAATACTACTGTATTACAAAGTACACAATCTACACAGCATATGTTTCAAATTTGGAGACGCCACGTTGTTTAGTATTTATTCGGCAGCCATCAATAGAGAACTAGATTCTAATCTGTGTTATCAACAGTAAAATATTTTTTTAGTTTAAACGACGACGTACGACCTGCGAAGACCAGCATTGCAATGGTCGACCAAATGAAGTGACGAGTCCAGTATTGTTGAAGAAAATCCACAAAAGCGGTACTCGATGATCTTTGACTGAAAGTACGCGAGCTAGCCGACATTGTAGGCATTTCAAAAAGTGCGGTACATCGCATATAACTGAAAATTTCAACAAGAGAAAATTGTGCGCTAGATGGGTGCCGCGTTTGCTCACAATGGAACAAAAACAGCGTCGTGAAGATGTTTCTATCGAGTGTTTGGCAATGTTGTACAGAATTTTTGCTCCGTTTCATAACCATGGATGAAACGTGTGTCCATCACTTCAAATCGATGCTTGAAAATAATCAAAACGATGTATTGAAAAAGGAGAACCGGCTCCAAAGAAGGCAAAGACTGTTCCATCAAGGTCATGGCGTCAGTTTTTTGGTATACGTGAGATAATTTCCATTGATAATCTTGAAAAAGAAAAACTATCAACGGTGAGTATTCTGTAATTTATTCCTACGTTTGAGCGAAGAAATCAAGGCCGCATTGGGCTAAGAAGAAAGTGTCATTGCATCAAGACAATGCACCACCGTTATTGCTATGACTAAAATCAATGAACTAAAGTTGGAATGCACCATATTCGCCAGATTTAGCCCCCTCGGATTATTTTCTGTTCGCAGACTTGAGAAATTGGCTCGATGGTTGAATATTTTCCAACAATGAAGAGATGATGTCGGCAGTTAATGGCTATTTTGAGGAGCTCGACGATTCGTGTATGAAAATTGCGTTGAAAAAATTTTCTTGCGTTTTCTTTGTTGGGCCTGGTACTTCTGGAACTATCCTCTTATGTATTGGAACCATTTCTAAACGATAAAAAAGACCTAAGCAATTTGAGTACAATTTATAGTTCTAATTTATAAATTTCTATACAGCTACGGATTATTGGATTACTTTATTATTGTCAGACAGAAATAGTTCGAAAAGAAATCTAAAATAAAAAAATTTAACAACAAAAAAATTATATCAAATTATATATTCCGGTTTTGGCGCTTGAATTTTAATGTTTTTATACACGATTGTAGCTGACTAATTTCATGTATAATTTGTTAAACAATATTTTTATAAATGAGAAACAAACGTTATTGACTAAGTTATTAATTGCAAGTGGTAGCCATACTTCAATTGATTACAAAAAAAATGGAGTATGTGAAATATATCGTGTACATTCTCACGAACTAGATAAACGTGATTATCCACATAATAAATAAGCTTGCGATAATTTGTTATTATAATGATTCTTGATGATTGTTGTTGTAATTATTAATGAATATCTTGATTAAATATAAAGTTTACTAACAGGTAAAAAGTTCGCATTGTTATTCAGGATCTGCGTGATGGATCTTATGAAAAATCGTGTGAACTCTACATCAGTTTTTCTTCTAACGGGTATTGGTATGGTTTCCAAACAAAATCCGTGGTAAAAACTTCATCCATTCGATATGATACGTCGAGGCGAACAATAATCAGGAAAAAGGTGAGTTGAAAATCAAATATAACTAAATACGTGCAGTTAGTGTCACATGCAGATGTCATAATACTAATAGCAAGAAATGAAAATATTCTAGAAGGAGCGACTCTCAGGAATAAATGAAAAAAAGACCTAACGCTTCATAAGCATAAAAAGAATAATTAATGGAACAAGTATTAAAGCAAAAGACAAGAATTTAAGTACCAAAACCAAGTTAAAACCAGTCGTCACATACGTTGCAGAAACTATGTGTCACACAAAGAAAAAAAAATCTGAAATATTCACATGGGAAATAATCAACTAGTAAAGTACAATAGCTTCCAAAACTTCTGCTACATTTTAAAATCCATAGAATATAACAAACAAGCATTCCTATGCTTCATTGACAATACAAAAGCTTTTGAACGTATTAAAATGGAAAATGTTTTTCAACTATTGTACAACGGAAACATACATATCAATATAATCCAGACCATCGAAAACATATACTCAAAGAATCAATTTCAGGCTCGAATTAATGGTAAACAAACATAAACCATACCAGTAAATGGCGGTATCAGACAAGGAGACTCGCTTAGTCCCAAGTTGTACAACATAATAATGCAAAGCCCATTAAATGCAAATTAGAAGGTCAAATAATCTAACAGAGAATAAAGTACAAGTACTTCGAATTTGCCATAACCAGTTATGGAGACGTAGAAGACGAGGTAAGAGGAGAAGTAGCCAGAGCAAATAAGGTCACAGGATGTCTTCAGTTTGTAGTATGGCAGAACAAACACAAACGAAGGCACGTTTATACAAAGCAACAATCAGACCTATACATCAGAAACAAGACCAGAAACATCAAAAATGAAATAATTCTTGGTGACCACAGAAATGAAAAATCTCTGGTGGGAAAACACTATTAGACTGAGAAAGAAGCGAGAATATAATATTAACGAATGGGTATCACAGTGTAAAAAACAAATGCAACCAACATTTAAATCGAATGGCAGATGATAGACTGGTAAAAATAGCAAGATATCGAAGAAGAACGGACAGGCATTAGACCTTTTATGGAAGAAAGAAGAAGGAAATACTTTGAAGAATATCAGAACCGAATAGAAGAGATTAAAATGGATATAGAGGAGGCTAGTCAATAAGTAAAGACAAGACAGTTGAGTTAATGAAATCCAAGAAGTTGAAATGGTATGAAAACATAGAACGATGGCAGTTGGTTTCCGTGATAAGAAAAGTGACAAATTGGAGACTTATTAAAGGTAGACCAAGAGAACAACAACAACAAAAAAAAGGTGGAAACACCAAGTGAAAGTGAAAAATGAACATACAAGGCATTAGACATAACATCAACCATAGAAGAGCATGGACCAGAATAAAGTTGAAAGCAATAAAATGTCTTAAAATATGAAAAAACAAAACCAAAAAAGCCATGTGGAGTGATTCACCGTAATAAAAGAGTCGAAAATCAGCCCTATTTCTTCAGGAATATATCGGTCTTTATATATTGGCCATATAAATTGAAAATCTTTGCCAAATAGTTTACGACTTTGATAGTTGTGGGATTGTGGCAATCAAACACTAGAATGTACTCTTTTTAATATATATTACGAGATTTCAAATACCTATGTATTCATTGTTGTTATTAATCGACGATTATAGTGTCAAATAACACTTTTCGAACATATATCATCATCAGGGTCTGAAATAATGGTCATATAAATTTACATAAGAAAACTAAAAATTATTTATACGAATTAACAAAAAGTTGTCGTATTTCAATTTTATTTTGAACATTACTCATTTTGTTTATGGTCAATTAACTAGGAGCACCTAATAAGTGATTTGTAAACGATGCAATACGGATTTGAAAAATTTATTTGTGAAAAATAATTTAACTGGAATGAAAAAGAGTCTAGGTTTTTCTGACATAATAGCCACTGGTGATCGATATGAGCAACTAGAGCTATAACCGATACTGCTATAGTTAAGAAGCAAAAGACGCGCTAAAGCTCTACTCGTCCACTATGAGTCATCGAGAAAGACGATAATCAAATAATAGAGTAAATTATTATTTTAAGAGTTTGAAGTGCATCTTAGAAATATAGTGTGTAGTCACGGATTTAAATTACTTACTTGTTGCTTTACATTCGACAGGAAATTTGAATCTAAAATGTTGTATTTTAGTATCAGAAAATAAATTTTTTGTTCTCGATCATCTATCTAGATAATTTTTACGATTTCTCCTATGCCTCTCGATATTAGTATTCCATGGGTGTGATCTTGAACCTGGGGATTACCATGAATGGTAAATAATGGCATCGGATTCCGGTGTCGAAAGCAAATGTCCAATCGTGAGTATAATAAGGAGAGTAATGCCCTTTGGAATGTTTACATTCAATTCTAGATCCATTCACTTTACGAAAATTGATGTTATCATTTAAGAATTAAACAGTTACGGAACGGAAAAGTGGTTTTTCAGAGGTGGACACTATACAATGAATAATTTCCGCAAGATTTCTGCTGTAATAAGTCAAAATTTTATATAAATATGTCAGATAGATTAGTTTCAATACTTATATACTTGTTCCGTCGAATGGAATGATTTGTAAGTGGTCGTCTGTGACCATTATGAGGATGGTCACAGAAGTAGCTGGCCCAATAAAGAAAGCACAAAAACTTCAGAAAAAAATATTTATTTTTCAGCGTAATCTCTTTTTAGCTCCATCGAGGGGGTAAATTTGACGCATGAGTGAGCAATGTTTGATTTCTTTTTATATAGATAGTCAATGAAAATTATCCCAGGCGCATCCAAAAAAATCCGAAGCCATGACCTTGACTGCAGACGGAACGGTTTTTGCCTTCTTTGAAGCCGGTTCTTCCTTTCGAATCCATTGTTTTGATTCGCCTTTTGTTTCGGGTGTAAAATGATGAACTGACGTTCCATCCATGGTTATGAAACGGCTTTATTTCTGTGAAACACTGACAAACACTCGATGGAAACATCTTCACGAGGCTTTTTTTGTTCTATTGTGAACCAACGCGGCTCCCATCTTGCGCAAAGCTTTCTCATGTTCAAATTTTTAGTTAATATGCGATTCCTATTATGACTGCTAGCTGGTGCACTTTCAGTCGACGATCATCTAGAGGATTTTCTTTAACTTTAACTCTAACACCGTGGTAGTTTTCAAACAACTATCGCCATCTCTAGGTTAGACCAAGTACTTCCGGGACAAGCCTTGTAGAATACGAGTCGAGATGGACATCCAGGACATCTAATTACTCCAGATATTGTTTACAAAATGTCCTTGTGTGCTCGTGTAAGTATAATGATACTGATCGCTCACATTTAAATTTTAATTATAATAAAACAACAAATAAGGTACAAAAATTTAGGATACATATTCACATTTTTGCGTATTATATGTTAATATTCTTTCCGCTCCGACGTATAGTTTTGGCCAAAATGTATCTGCACTAAATACCTTCCACAAAAAATTGAAATTGAAAATTTTTATACAGTTATACATTTGTATACAGTTCTTAATGAGTCTTCCCGTATGCGACAGAAAAGTTTTAAAAAAATCACATGAGAAAATAACGAATCACTGTTATAAATAAATATTACCTCAACGCTTAAAATACCTGTCTTATTGATTTTTTGTATATATTATTATCTATCTACTACATCTGTTTTAAAGTTGGGTAACGTTGTTATTTAATAAAAAAATTTCATTTTTGTTTATTGATGTTAACAAATGTCCAAGTCAGCTCCAATTAATCTAAGAATTAAAGAATAAATATTGAATTTCTCGTATTTCTTATACTTTTTTATGTTTAATATTTCTAAAAATGCTCTAAAACAGTTTAGTTTCGTTGAATATTGATTATAATGGAATACGGAGTTTTAAAAATACTACTCCAGGTATCCAGATATAATTCAAAAATTCAGTTTAACAAAACACACTTTTAGCAACAATAAAACTAAAAATTAAGAATGGAATTGCTGATGAAAAAATTGATGTCACTGTTATAAAAGCATGAGGTGCTTTATTTGTCTTATATAGAAATTTAAGACTCAACGTTATTCGTTATAATTTTTTCCTAGTTTTATATTCCGAAACCCAGTTGGTTTAAAAATATCATAAAAAGCACCCCACGCTTTTTAATTTTGATATTAATTTTCTCATCAGTAAGTTTAGTGTGTTTTTTAGTTTTGTCAACTAGAAATTTTTATAAACTGTATTCTATTATTTGCTTTTTAGTTCAATCTTTGAAATCAGAACTCGTTCACGCCGGGACTATTTTCATATTTTTCACTGTGAGTTGGCGCTCGAATTCATGCTGAGATTTATCTGGCTGCGCTTGTTTAGACCAAACTACGCGTTATATATCCTATAAACAATGCAAGGAATGTTATAAACATTTGTTCAAAAAAAAGGCCGAGATTGTTCCACTAAGAAAATTACAAGAATTAGGACGTAATATGGGCATTACAAGGGTCATCTAGCACTTTTCTTGAAATGTTTTAACAAATTACACAAAAAAATAATAAATAATGAAGTTATAAATAAAATAATATTAAATATTTATGTTACATGATTTCTTTTTCTAAAAATACTTTGTTAGTTCATTTCGAATAGTTATAGAGAAAAGAGAGATTCGTTGAGTATAGTTTGAGAGGAATTATCAGGGGAAGATTCATTGGAGTTGGGCCTGATATTGGAGTTGCTCCTATGCAGGGCTAGAGTTGTGGTTTTTGTTGATGTTTGGACTGCTACATACTGAAAAATAAGAAAAAACGAACGACCAGTCGGCGTTTGAAGAAGAAAAGAAAGCTCCATCCTAAAAAAACGGTTCCTTCCAGGTTTGTAATTTTGTTTGATTTTTCTTTTATTTTTGTTTCAGTTTTTAAAGTCTTTCAAATGAAAATATTGTTTAACATAACGATGACCAATTTTTTCTGTTTCCAAATTCACTGAAAATGTTCTCTATTGATGGCTGCCGAACAAATACTAAACAACTTGGCCTCTTGGAACCAGTGTTCCCAACTATCAAAAATTTATCTCCCCAAAGCCCTAATCAAACCTCTAAAATTCCGACAATTACTAAGGATTCCTCCTAAAAAAATTTTACCATTGAACGAATATTAAATTTTTAACAATCAATGAATAATTTCTTTCAGCATAATAATATATATAATATATTTAGAACGAGGAAAATATAGTAAATGGTAATACATAATTAGTATATAATATTATGAATAAAGAATTCGAATTTAATACTCGAAAATAAATATCGATTATCGATATTTCAAGATATTTATCCATTATTTTTTGAAAAAATATCGATATTTTATGCCTTTTCTTAAGTAACTATGAAAAAAATAAATAGACGATCTATTAGCTTCAAATTCAAATATCTATTGGAAAGATAATTGAAAGTGAAAATTACCAAACATAAAAACATACCATCCGAAACAAGTTTGGTTTTTTCTTATTCCAAAGACCGATGTTTAAATATTTACACTTAATCACATAAACATTAGTTATACAACTACGAATATCTCAAGTAAGAAAAAGAAATATCCATCTTTGTACGGATTCTCAACTTTATGTAATCAGGTTCGCTTTCATGCTAAATCTGGCATGAAAATTAAGGTTAATACAATTTCCAATTTCGATTTAAGATTAGTGTTCGGGTCAATTGTTAGAATAAGGACAACATGAATGGGTCATCCAGGATGTCCCACGACAAGTTAAAACTATCTGTATATGACAAAATACTCAATTAAAATCAAAAATTTGTACGTTGGGGTTTTCGGAAACGACTAAAAGTTTGCATAGGATTAGGAAATACAATTTGATTTGATTTTTTTTACAGACCTTGACAAGATAAAGATATTTCTTAGTGCTTGAACCCACGGGTCAAAATAAAATTTAGACCACACCTGAATCTAAAAATTTACAGAAAACATTTAATATCTAGATAACGGTAAGATTTGGGTACAGGAAAGTACATATACATAAATTTGCCTTATTTTTTACCCCTGTATGCATTAAAATATAAAAAATCGGGTGGTTCTATTTAAAAAAATAAAGAAATTTGATATTTATGAAGTTAAACTTTGAACACTTTTTGTAAACACCCTGTATAAAATGAAAAAAGTTTCAACATAGATTCAAATACGTCTAACCTTGCTATAAGTAACCGAATAGAAACCATTTTCATACCTTTAAGGGTATCCTCGTAAAAAAATAATTGATAAGGATCTACACAACGGTAAAATTTTTTACAAAAAAATTAATAACTTAAAAAGTAATCATTTTTTTTAGACAAAAGTATACTAAAATTTTACGTAGATTTCAAAAATGTATTAATATATATGGTATTCCATTTAAAATAACAAAGTTACTGTCAACTGCCGGTAGAACCGGAAGTCGGTCATATTTGAAAATATTTTAGTTAAAAAGATCGTATCCGAAAACCCAAGCGTACATATTTTCATGATTTTACTATAAGTATATTTCCATATACAGATAGTTTTAACTCGTCGTGGGACACCCCTGTATTATTTTCAATACGTCATGAATCCGCATCTAAACAGTGTGTAGTAAATTTTTAGAAGTAATTAATTCCAACTGATATTTTTTCATTTTCATCTACATTGGATACTGTACCTTACAGCTAAAAATCGTCGTAACCATATAGGTACTCCGGTGTAAGAGAAAATTCTGTGGGACCAGGAATGAAATCATGTGACAAATTCGACATTTAGCGCAAATGTAAGATGATTGGGCATAATTAAAAAGACGATGTAGAGACAAACGAATCCAAAATTTAATAGGGAACTTTATGTTCAGCACACAGTGGATATTGTAAATATGGAGATCTACTTGAGATGTTAGCAGATTATCATTAGTTATTATTAGATACAACATGAAAGCCCAGCGCTAGGTATAAGGAGGTAGAGTCTTATGTCGTAGATAATAAAGATTTATCACTACTACTGCCATCTAGCTAGCCTATGTAATATTCAATAGAGTTTTAGAAAACGCTGATAGAGGTGTTTTGATTCATGACAAAAGTGTCAACAATTTACGATACGCTGATGATAGTCAGTTCTTGAACTGTCTTGTTACAAGCTGACCAAATTATGAACTAAAACATATAAATAGACCAAGTAGACAAATTAACGTGATACACAATAAATGGGATCCTAGGGTGCATATACGAGCTAAATTAGCCAAAGCGAAAGCAAGTTTCATGAAACTCAAAAAAATCTTATGCCATAATCTTACCCTTGATTTGCGTATGAGGATGACACGAAGTTATGTCTTTCCTTTACTTTTATATAGCGTAGAGACCCATATAGGATTTTACGATGGGTCCAGTATAGGCCCAGACTTGGTGGGACTCTGGGATGATAACAATGCAAGCCTGGACCAGGCATGGTTGCCTAGATAAACCTAAGACTGGTCTGCAACGGTAGGCCAGGGTGATTGCTTATAATGGAATGGGATGGCCTATATAAGGTTACATAGGATGGCCGGGGCTAAGTTACCCCGACTTCAACCAGGCTTGGGCCATTATTGATTTGCCAAGACCGTGTTTACCAGCGTTATTCCAAGCTAACCCCCTTAGTTCAAGTCTGGAGGCTGCTATGTGGGAACATGGGCGCTCTTAGATAATTTACTCAAACTTTTGGAAACGTTTGTGCTGCGGATATATCGTCATATCTACAGGTACAAACACTGATGTCCTTGAGTGCATAAAAAAAACTTTATAAATAGTCAAAACTATGTGATGCGCAACTCTGTGAAGTAAGACCTTCTCAACTGAGTAATGCATGGTAAAATAATGGGTAGGAGAAGCATAGGTCAGCGCACAACATCGTGGTTGACAAAGTTTCGTCAATGGTTCGGAAAATCAACAAGTGAGGTATTCCGCGCAGTAGTAAATAAAGCAATAATAGTCAGTATGATAGAGATCATGGGAACCAAATCCAAACTTTATGGAACAACGCAAAACTAACTGTATATTTATACACCACGTAAATTATTTATACCAACATTAAATGAGTCACTATTTACTAAACTTATTACTAAACACTTATTTAATTCTTAACATACTAATTTATTTAAACAAAACGTTTACGTTTTACTAATCCTGTGTTTACTACGACAACAGACTATCTACTGACTCTGGCTGCTCAACAAGCGCCTATTTATTTACAACGGATTTTTCGATTCTAGACTGTAAATAAACAAATAGGCCTTTTAACTATAATAAATATATTTTAAAAAAAGCCTCCCACAATTTTTTCACAATAATACTAGTATTTTACATTCATTAGTATTTTAAGCTTATTTTCAAAATTATTTACAATTTTTTAGTTTCCTGTGCTTCAAAAGCGTGTTTTTTAGTATCTTTTCCTCTTTCTAGTTTCATATGCTATGAAAGCGAGTTTTTTGGTTTTTTAAACAATATTTATTTAATTGGTACGGCTTTTGTATAAGGGCTTCGCTGTTTATATACCTACATCTCCTCGAAAGTTGTATCGAGCCGTAACGGTGTAGTTGTAAGGTTGTCCTATCCTATAAAAACTATACAAATGATACCGCCTTACAATCGGTGTATTCTGGGAATTTGTATCCGGCGCGTCCACCAAGCTTTAGATTCTGTTAATAAAACGAACGTGACCGGCTTCATGGTCTATATTATTGGACGAAGCCGTAAAGGCACATTATGTAAAAGGCATAAGGTATTGAATCGGGAGTGGAAAATCTAACCATTTGTATATATATTAATACTCTTATCTTATTTTTGACGTTGAGTGTAGTACTTTTTGTGCTTGTTTTACGCACATTCTTAGAATGATAGAAGATCTATGAACATAGTCTTAATCCTTGACTGTTGAGAATGCATTGGGTTGCTTAGTGTCAGTGTAGATTATAAAGTAAGATAAATGGAAAATTTTAATTTTGTCACCATTTTCTGTGCACTTTCAACTAATTTAACACTATTTTTGAATGCTTCCAGTTATCTATTTTAAAATAAAACTTCTCATCCTTATATCGTATATGAATGTAGATGGTTAATAGATTAGTAGAAATATTACTTACATGAAAATTAATCAACCGAAATCAGATCGACGGGAAGCAATTAAAAATCACTGTGAATGTCATCAAGCTCTCAATTACCGATGAAATTCAATTATTAAATAACGCGGATAAGTCAGGTGTTAGTCGCGCGGCGGTCAACAGCACTATTAAGCAAACAACATTCTTTTTCTATCAATGAAAACATTACAAGACACAAGATTCAATGTCTCTCGATGTATTACGGTTGGTTTCAGTGAAAAGATATCGGATAAGGCCATAAAATGAACATTCTAAAGTAATTCCTTTTGTGGGATGAGATAAAAGTGGGGAGAGGAGGGCAATACCCCACACGAGATGCATTTGTGCATAAGGTGAGGGAAAAAAATTCAATTTCGTATACTGTTGGAAGTAATTTGGTTTGTGTTATTTTTGTTTTTACTGAAATGAATTTTTATAGCTAAATTATTAAATATTATGTGGTTACTACAGGAAATATATTTGATATCCTGCTGATATAAAATTAATAGTTGAAAAAATTAAAACAAAACACTTTATTAGAAAACCGAGGTAAAACATGCTCGAGATAAAATGAAAGTGATTAAGAAAAAAATTTATCATCAAAATCGTACGTTTTTATATTTTCTTATCAGAGATTTTATTTGCTTATTATTTATAACCCTTTTTGGTCATAAAAAATCGAAAAATTGATATTTTCCATAAAAAGTTTTGGGAATGAGACCTATACAAAAATTTCATACTTTTTTGGCCAATAGAAAATGCAAAAACTATAAATTCCTCGATTTGTACATACAAAAACAAAAATTTGAGAAAATTAATACAATTTGAACAATTTTCAGAAATTATTAGAAATTTCTTAGGTTAGTTTAGGACTTCCTTTCTTCCTGTTTCTCTCTAAGGTTGCGTGTATTTCATAATTATCAAATTAGTGTAAAATAATTTCTTTTTTGTTGCTAAAAGTAATAATGCAATTAATAATATGATTTTTATTTATTTTATATCAACCAATAGTGTAAAATTTTCTCACTTAGGTCTCATTTTTATCCAAAATACGCCGAAAAAAAATTTCTTGACCAAAAATAGAGTGGACTCCGC
The DNA here is from genome assembly GCF_026250575.1 of Diorhabda carinulata. Classification (NCBI taxonomy): domain Eukaryota; kingdom Metazoa; phylum Arthropoda; class Insecta; order Coleoptera; family Chrysomelidae; genus Diorhabda; species Diorhabda carinulata. The sequence goes on from NC_079472.1 coordinate 21,246,335, forward strand.
TTCCCAACATTTACCCATTATTTAAACTATTCCCTGTGGCCGCAGTTGTACCCGCAATTACAACTAACATTCTACATACCCTCCCTCTGGTGTGTTTTGTCACTCGCGACAAAAAGCGCACACACGCTCACACACCATACCAAAACTCTGTCTTAAAAACATCACAATCCCAAACTTGCAGAGGAAAAGCTCTCCCATATCAGGGCCACACCAGAAATGAACAAAATTTCCCACGAAATCGATGCTACTTTCCAATAAAACAACCCAAAGTGTCTCGAAAAATCGTTCAAAACGTGAAGAAATTGAATTTTCATTAAAAATTCATGCCCAAAAATCTGTTACAACCCTTCATAGACAGAAAGAGAGAGGGAGAGAGAGAGAGAGAGAGAGAGAGAGAGTAGTTTGTGTGATTTTTTTGGGGGTTGGTTTCAAGAATAGAAATGTTATAGGAAAATTTTTTTCTGCAAAGCTGGAATTGTGATGATTTTTGATGTTGGAATTATTTCTTTTGCTGTAGAGCACACTCAATATACAGGTTGTTTCTAAATTCATGCGACAAAATTCAGGAAGTGATTGCTCGTATGAAATTAAGAAGTGTCTTTCATACAACAACTTTTTTTTTTAAATTCAGCAAAGCTAGGAACTTGAAATTCTGTAATTTTCGTGCACTCGCAAAGGACTATATGGTCAAAACCAGTATTTAATATGAATCGTATTACACGCTATATGTATACTGTTTTCCACACAGTTTATTAAAAAAATTATAAATTATGGTGATTGTTTTTTTCTCCGTAACTGTTGGTTTTGGGAAAAGAATTTAACAACAAATATTTTTAAATAGAACAAGGACTTTAAGTTATAATTTTATTTCATAAAACTTCATCTTGAAAAAAGTTTTGATATGAAATAAAGTAAGGGATGCTAATTTCACACCCATATAATGTAACAATAATATTGAAAAAATACCCATAGTTAGTCCTTTGCAAGTGCACAAAAATTACAGAATTTCAAATTTTTAGCATAACTGACATTTTAGAAAAAAAAATAAAAACTCAATTTTAGTCATCACCTTTTAAGGGTGATATCTCGAAAAAGGGTGGGAATTTTGTTATAAGAAAGACCCATCTTGGATTCATAAGAGCAATCTCCTCCTGGATTTTGAAGCATGAATATATAAACACCCTGTACATGTACGCTATTTATCAGCAGTGGATTTTAATTCATAAGATTTAAGAGAAAATAAAATAGAACAAAATAAAATGCCTCGACGAACTAAAGCACTGCTGGGGTGTATTGATAGGCGGAAGGGGGATACAGATGCAGAAAAAATGTAAAATTTTGACAGAAAACTGCAATGTGAAAATAAGAGAAGTAGAAGACGATATTATAATATATGAAAGATGTTACATATATGTATAATTAAATAAAAACATTTCGTCATATTGACGAAAACGATATTCAAATTCAATGGACTAAAGTTGCCTCCAGATTTGGTCCCCATCAAATAATACCTAAGAAAATGCTTCAATGAAAGAAAAAACAATTAAATGAGTAAATCGATGATGAAACAAAGGCATATATTGAGTCCATTTGACTATTAACGAAGTTAATAGATCTGCGCAAGTCTTTCAGCCATGAATTTTATCTACGGCCGACCGATCGTTTTCCTTCGATCTTCTCTTCTATTATCAGGTGGAGAATCTCATATCGCTCACCTCTCATTATATGTCCTAGGTACTTCAACTTTCTCTCCTTGATTGTCTTGAGAAATTACCCATTCGCTGTAGCACCTCTATATTTGTCTTATGTTCCGTCCAAGATATCCGCAGCATTCGTCTGTTGGAGTACATTTCGAACGCATCAATTTTGTTCTCTGTGGCCGCGTCCATGGTCCAAGTTTCGCATCCGTACAGTAGAACAGGAAATATGTAACAGCGAAGCATTCTGGTCCGGAGTACCAGGCTGAGGTTGCGGTTTGCCAGAAGTGTCCTCATGCTATTCAGAGTTTTCCGCGCTTCCTCAATTCTTGATCTGATTTCGAGTTTTGGGTCGCATTGCTAGTTGACGAGCGTGCCCAGTTATCTTACAGATGACACTTGTTCAATGATCTCTCCATGGAGTTTTTTAAGGTGGCGTTTCTTTGTATTTTTGAGAATACCAGAGAAGTTCATTGAGAGTTGAATTGATGGATAAAACGGAATATGGTTGAAAAATTTGTGTCATTATTCTTAGATCTTAGACTGATTACCCGATGTGTTATTATTTTTTTTTCTATTTGAGTGATAACGGCAATGAAGTAAAAATGTATCACCTTATCTAACGATATTTAAAAACAGATTATTGTCATAAAAGAAATATGTTAGAAACGTCAATAAGACATATATATCCCTTTTAATGAGACAGAAATTTTACCCGCATAATTCCATAGGCAATAATTATTTTAATTAACTATGAATAATTGTTTAAAGCATGAATGGCATTTAAAACAATTTCAACCTATTATTAAAGCGATTGTTGTAAATCAAATTCACTCCGGTCATGAATTTGATATTTTTGACTTAATAAAAGTATAGAATCGTGATAGAAAGCTTCTTTTGATTTCTTTCAAAGGTATTAAATTCACAATATTTAGGTTATAACTTTTTAACGTTAAACCGTAATATCCAATTTAATTAGGTAGTTGTTTAGTTAGAAATTTATTATATCTTATGATAGAAAAAGCAGATTTTAACGATTTAATAGTACTAGTAGGACAGTTTTACTTGGTAATCACTTAAATATAAGATCTAACAGTAAATACTATCTTTATGTACGAGATAGTGATAGAATCTAATTTCTAATAGAATTCCGAACATTTCAAATAATATATTTCAGAAAAATCTAAAAATTTCCTGAAATTTGATTTCATACAGCACATGAAATTCTAGGAAAATCTTTTGGAAGGATGACATCCAAGAAAAAAATTTCTCAAAGTAGACAAAGTTCTTGTTATGATTCGAGATGGTAAGAAATACCCCAAAACACACTATGGAAACTTCTAAAAGAAAATAATTTTCGTTGGAAAAAGCATTCCAGAAAGTCTAAAGAAGCGTACTGGAGAGAACCAATTACTTTAAAGAATTGAGAAACCAAAGAAGAAACGTATTTGGTTTGCTTGGGAGGCCAAGGTTCTTCGAAGACCGTGGAGCCAATTGGAAAAATAAGGTAACGCCTGAAAACTGGTACAAGGCAGTAAATCATACGATTAAAAAAGAAGGGAATCATGGAAGTTGGGTAATTTACTGATGGAATGATCGTGTAAATATTGGTTTCGACAGTTCATATTCTAACTCCGCTTCTGATTTGATTTGTAAGAAATAGCCCCACTTATATGGGTGGGTTTTTATATAAGAATGTAACGTTGTTCAAAAGTCAAGTTTGTACCCTTATAGGTGCCTATATAAAATCAGTATAGCACAAAGTTGTTACCATACCTTGTGAAAATATAAAACAGATAAAAATATAAGAGTACACCCGATAGACGAGGATGTATTGATATCTAGTTAGTAGTACCTGTATTTAAAAGGGTTAAGAGGTAAGCAGATTTACGAAGATATGCTTAATACCCTTGGTGATCAATATTCTTCGTATGCGACCGTAAAAAATTGGAGTGCATGCTTCAAAAGATGTGAATTTTCCATTGAAGGTGATGACCGATCGGGAAGACCAGTTTCTGTGTCAGTCCCCGAAAATATCGATGCGGTTCATGACATGATTTTATCAGACCGTCGAAATGGGCTAAAACGCGTTCATCATATAGTTCACGTCAATTTGGACATTAGAAAAATTGCTGCAAAATGGATCCCCAAATGTTTCAATGTTGACCAAAAGCATGCAAGGGTAGAAGCATCGCGTTCGATCTGTGCTCGATTTGAAAACGATGTAGACTTGTTAAGCCGAATTGTTACTATGGATGAGACTTGGATACATTTCTACGATCCAGAAACAAAGCAACAATCGATGGAATGGCGACACTCTGGTTCTCCAAGACCTAAGAAGTTTCGTGTACAAAAATCTGCTAACGGATAAAAGTTAAAGAGAAACGACGCAGAAAGCTATCCAAAGGTGTTTGGTTTTGCAGGACAACGCTCCTACACACAAATCTCATGTTGCCATGAAAAAAATTCGTGATTTAGGGTTTGAATTACTAGAACACCCCCCTTATTCGCCAGATAATAAAAGCTGTGAAGGTCTGGTTTGCAGAGCAAGAAGAAACATTTTTTTTGATAGGTCTAGAGACATTGCAGGTTCGCTATAATAAATGTATCCAATTAAGAGGAGAACTAGCTTTTACCCGCGGTTTCGCTCGCATTGAATCCATTAAATAAGTATCAGAAATGATTATAATAGAAAAGAACGAGCTCTGTAGATATATTAGAACCTGAGATATAGATCTTTGAATGTAGAAAAATTGCCAAAAACCTACAAAAATCCATAACTCCACATTGAATGTCCGCGCCTAGCTCCTCTCCAACTCAACCGATTTAAGTGTTCATAAACTCAAAAGAAAGAAGGTGTTTCAGCGAGTGTTCTTAAACAAAAACGAAGTCTCTATCTTGAATAGAACCTGAGATATTGAGGATAGAACGTGTGTATGTGAAAAACTCCCATAAGTAATGTACAGGGGGAAATCGCATTTGAGTATAACTTGAGAATGGTGAAAATTAGATTAAATCCGATGGTTGATGGCTGATCTGTGCATCAATACCTTTCATTGATAAAAAAAATTAAGTAAATCGGTTGGGTAGAAGGCCTGAACGGACTCTGAATGGAAATCATCAATTTTTTTAATATATAATATCCTTGAAGAGGACAGGGCTGAGCCGTGTCGGAGGTGCATGGCACCCGGGCGGCAAAAGGCAAAATGTCTCTAAAAAAATAACAGAACTCCATCATGCAAAAAATATTTAGTCTCAAAGCGCAAACTACCTTTCTTAGATAGCAGCATTTCTCCGAAATATTGTTTTCTTATTATTACAATACCAAAATAGTGCGTTGAGCGGTCGGGCGAATAGGGCGGCGTAAAAAAGATAAGAAATAGGTAATAATAAAGAGAATAAGCCGCTTGCCGCAAAAACGGCATAATATATTAATAGATTACTTGAAAGAGATCGCGGCTCGCGGCTTTTCTTTTGACTTTTGACTCTTAAACTCTTTACCGACTTTGAAAATGTGGGATTTTTTTTATTTTTCCACTGCCGTGTTTTCGTGTTTATCTAAGTTTGCGTTTGCGTAGCCTTTTTATAACTTTTTTAGTTTAAGTTGATTAGGGCAGCTTATTTTGTTCTTGCGCCCGGGCGGCGGATACCCTAGGTTCGGCCCTGGAAGAGGAGGTAATTCGAAAAACGGATTCTCGATCCTCTAAGTCAATTGTTAATAAGTTTAGGCATGTCTTGTTATTCTCTCTAGAAAGCTTACTCCCAAAAAGAAGGTACTAAACAAATAACTGATAACAATGTACGTAAATGATATGATCCCAATGAGTTTCAAAAAGAGCTCTACATAAACCTTTTTTATAATGCTGCTGTAAAAAATTTAAACTGGAAATAAATCCCAGTAAAACTAAAATAGTGGTTTTATTAGAATATGGTCGATGTGAATAAGAAATTAATGGAAGTAGATAAAAATATAACTGAAACAGTGAGTAAAATTGAAGAATAATGTTTTATAAATTAGTTTCGTACAAAGTTGCTGCGGGTCTCCAGTGAGATCGATCAAATACTATTTGATATACCTCAGTGCATCTCGCATTGGAATGAAAAAACCGTTGGAATCAATTGTTATAATTAACATTGAGACCTGTAAACTACAAAACCATTAAAACGTTTCATTTATTATCAGGTAAACAAGAAGTTCCTCATTTGGATGAGCGATAGAACAGATGTGCCGTGCTACATACTCATTGAATGGAAAACTTTTTTTTTCATTATATAGAATTACAGGTACCTTTAATATTTAGTATCGATATTATAAGGTTGTTCATTATAATTAATTGTTATAATAATCTGGCATTCATTCATGAATATATCATATCAAAAACACCCAAAGTTTGTTGAGTGGTTCACTGAATATTGCGTACAGCGAAGATTGCATACATTTTGGTTGATTTTTGACGAGGGTGAGACAAGGCCTAACTCTCTAAGTAGCGGAATGTGACAAACGTAAAAAGGGTACACCACCAATAATCACAGGATACGTTAAAAGTATTGAATTCCCAGTCTATCACAAAGTGTTATTTCTGTTATATGCATCTGATTTGTTGTTAGAGAACATTCGTTCCCAACGATTCGGTTAGAGCTTCAAATCCAAAATCTGTATTAAAGGAATAGGTCTCATATAGAATTTCTTTTTTTACAATTTAATAGAAAAGAGAGAAATACAATCATGCCAACGCTTCTCTAACTTCTAGATGCCGTGCTTTTAGTAGAATTTGTCTTCTACCTCAAAATAGATCAGATCTGGAATATACGGTGGATGAGGAAGCAATTTAACCAATTTTCTTCGACATATGCGGGTGTTTTTTCGTGATTTTTGCATTCAAACAACCAACAACTCTATGTAGTACTCGCTATTGATTGTTTCTCCCTTTTATGAACAATATATTCCATGCGAATCCCAAAATACTGAAGCCATAATCTTCCCAGCTGACTGTTATGTCTTTGAACGCTTCGGACGAAGTTCACCGGCTGCAATCGACTCAGATGATGATCGTTTTGATTCAGGACTGAAGTGTTGTATCAATTTTTCATAAACAAACACTTCCCGTTGTTGTTTTTAATCTACTGTAAGTAAGCACGGCACTCACTTCGAAAAAAGCTTTCTCATGATCAACTATTCGAGCATAATTGTAAACACACTGCCTTCTGATATCTTAACGGCCGCAGCTATCTTACGTAATTTTAATTTACGATTAGATATAACAAATTTGCGGACTTTTTTGATGTTTTCTGGAGTAACCTCTTCATTTGGACGACCAAAACGTTCACCATCATCGGTGACTGTAGGACCACGCTTAAATTTAGCAAACCATTAACAAATGGTTCTTTTCGATAGAGCAGAGTCCAGATAATATGTTTGAAGCCATTGCTGAGCTTGTACAGTTTTTTTTTCATCAAGAAGCAATGATGAATTAAATTGTTTTGAAAATACCAAAAGTAGCTTCACTTAAACGGCTGTCACTTTTGTCTGACTAATCTCATGTATCTCCTCAGGAAACCCATAAAGACTGCGATTTTCAAATTCCGATCTAACTACTTAAAAGATTTCAGGGCTGCAAATATCATGATTTTTTGATTTTTAGGGGGGTGTGAATCTCGGAGATGCTTGATCCAGTCGTGACCAAATTACCATATAAATCATTAACTTGCATGTGGATTTCTAACTCTGTCATACAAGCATCGATGAGCTCAACGATTAGATCGTTCCAAGGAGGTAGCAGACACCTGAAAATCGTGATAGGAAACGACAATATGGACAGACGCTACTTTCATAATTTTTGAGGATTGGAGCCTCGGATATAGTCGATCCATTCTGGACCAAATTTTCAGGGTAGGTTCTTTGTATAGCCAAAAATTTGGACCACTACTACGATTGAAAGTATGCGTGATATGGAGACTTAACTTTGCGCTGTTTTTTTGCGTATGGATAACATCCAATCGTTCTATATATTAACTAGACATGCGTCATGGGGACACTACCGTATACTGGTAAAAAATATGGAAATCGGTATAATAAAAGGGAGTCAAATTACATATGGATTAAAAAAAAACTAGGATTTCATCTGGTATACAGCGCTGATTCACTGGCCCCAATCACAGTACAGTTAAATTAACTAAGACTGTAGATTTGAGAGCATTAGGTCAAAGTTTAGAAATGCGTTAGTGAATTAATACATTATTATTTATACAGGATGTGCTAGATTAAATTATGAGAATGAGACAAAAATGATAAAAACATATAAAGAAAAAGAGTTCCAAAATTTTTCAGCTCCCGAATAACTGTTCTGAAGTATGTTTATAAGGATAGAAAAACTTTATGTGTCCGTTCATATGTATGAAAGAACCAAACATTTCTGCATAGATTAAACTTCGAGCTCCTTGTAATATAATGAACCAAGGTTAAATTACAATCCACCTTGTGATTTATGTAATCTACTGTCGTATATCCAATAAGATACTATATAGAAATAACTTATGACGTTCGAGATAATTCTAATGAAAATATTGATAAAAGTAATTGGCATATTGTTAATATCAATACCTGTATACTTTTAATTTCTATTTAATGATGGTTCTTAGGTGTATGTTCCCAAGAAGATTACATAAATTATGTTTACAAAATATTAATATTAATCTCGTCTTATTTTTTTTGAACTGAAAAAATTCTGCGTTAGAGTACGAACCTTCACAATATGATTAAAGTGTATCAATTAACAATCACCCCCAAAGCAGAATGTTCTTGGTCTTTTTGCGGCAGACCCAAAATACCTTAAAAACTTTCTGTAGGAATTACATCATTTTTTGTGCATTATTTGTGGCTTTGCGGCGTTTCCTCGAAGGTATTTTTAAAGGTATTTAAAAGACATATTGATTAGTAAAAAGATAAAAATACAGATATAAAATTATTTAAGTAATATTTAATGATCTTAAAACAAGTATACTTAATATAAGGTCTTAGCCTACTCATGAGTTGGAATGTAACATTGCCTATGCTCTCGTTTGGCACATCAGGCAAATAACTATGCCGGCTGTATCAACTCACACTGCTTGCTCTAGTAGCACTGCCCTCATTTTGTTTTTATTATTCGGTTTTCTGCAGTATATTAAAAATATTCTGCAAGTAAGCTTATATTGTCGTTGTTTTCTTAGCAACACGCGAAATTTCTTTAATAGATAAGGCGTAGAGTGTAGAAAAATCCTGCTTTTAAAATAACATGGATAATGATTTTGATTTTTGATACAATAACCAAACAACCAAAGAGCTTAACGTAGACCATGTGTTTCCCTCTGTTAATTATTGGTCCACTTTTATTTCAGAATAAATGTTTATTAAACCATTGTTTGTTTTTTATTTGCGAAATTGCCTCATTTATCCCTGTATAGGTATAGATATTTTAAAATTGGTTTGTAGGTTGTTCAAACAAATTATGAATATGTTCTAGTAAGAGAATTTTTGTCACACGATTTTATACATCAATGGTATCGGTATCGAGAATCGAAAAATTTTGGTATTGACAAATCTCTAGTATTTGTTTTAGTCTTTCGTTAACGTTAACCTTATCCTTTACCTAACCTTTACTTGCATCGATACTACAATGATAGTCATCTTCTAGTTACCCATTAATGTTTTCTTCTTCCATGCCTGAGGAATCCAATATTAACTGTATTTTCAGCGCTTCTACATTTTATGTATATAATTCCGGGTAATTTGGACATTTGTGTCCTGTTATCTCTTATTTTTTCATTTTGTTTTATATCTTTGGTTTTTCTAGGTGTAAATAGTTGTATCTCCTATTTTATTCTTCACTTTCTGTGTTCCTTTTCGTATTTCATCGTCTATTTTCTTTCTTTCGTCGACTCCGTGATTTTAGCATCCCATTAATACGACCAACTGAACTTTTATGACGAATTTCTGATATTTTTGGTATAATTGATCAATCCCAATTTCACACATGGGATGTTAAAATCGCGGAGCCTCTTTTATCGTGGGTTTGTGTCCTTTCGGCTCGCTTTGTTATTCTGGTTTTCCTGTTGATGGTCGTGTCAGGGATGAAAGTGTAAAAATATATTGGTGATGGTGAATTTTTATTTTTGTCTTTCAATACAGTTACCAAAGAAAACCAAATTCATATCTTGTGGCTCTTCTTTGCACCCATTATATATCTATATTTTATACAAACAATACCATTATTTATGTTTCCTCATTACCTATTTAACATTCGACGTAAAAAAGTAATGAAATTACAAAATATTTGGAAAAAATACGTTGCCAATTTCAATGTCTTCGATTTGCGTCAAATACACATTTAGTTGCCAAATGCTTGGAGTATTAAGCGGAATAAACGATTATAACAAGGAGCTGTTCTCAGTCACATGATTATGGTTATTACTTAACACAATATAAAAGAAAAAAAAATTACGTAAACCGACAATAATAAGCGTACAAATTAGACTAAGGTTGAAGTACATTTTACCGGCTAGTATAATTTATTATTATTAATTATTTAAATTTGATAATTTCTTGGCGAACTAATATGAGTAAATAAATAAATATTTGTACTACATACTATCGAAAATCATATTACTGGCATAAGGCATAAGCATAAACATTCAACAGCAAAAAAACCGGACACTTCATATTTTTGTTAATAAAAGCTAATTTTCAGTAATGAGTTTTTGTTGATATTCTAGTTATTGCAGAGAATCTAGGGTCTAAGTCCGTTGAATTAATCCCTCCCTAATTAGTAAATAATTAGATAAAATTGGCGAAATTGTTGTAAGGACTTTTTTTTGTAAAATTTTGTGCCCTCTCTGATAAGACAATGATTTTCTGAGATATTCTGAAATTACCTCAAAAAACATGTTTGACGCGTATTGGACGGGGGTCGCACCCCCTTAGGAGGTGATAAGATTCTTCATAAGTGATGTGCACATTACGACCTACAATTTAAAAAATATATCGCAGGATCAATTTAAATCGAAGTTCCTGGCCCTTTTTACTGACCTATCTGTCTATCCGTAACGAGTTCTTAAGGATGATTCACATTATCAGACATGCAACGACACGGCAAGGACCGACAAAGACCCGATAGTTGAGGCAGCAATTCACATTATACGATAGGTATTCGATATCTCGACGGGTTGTTTGTGATAAATTAGTTTTTGCTAAACAAAATTAGAAGCGCAGTGGTACAAAAGTGAGCAATGCTCGAGTGTCATGTTTAGAAATTTTACCAATAAAGCTATAATGGCTGGATTGCTTGATGAAGATGACGAAGCCATAAAGAAGAAACAAAAACTATTATGGGTGCATAAAATGTTACAAAAACGTAAAACTGAAGGATAATATATATAGTAGGCTAAGAATTTCTCAATATATTCTCGTATTCCAGGACTTGATGAAAAAAATTCGAAAGTGAGTGAGTGACGTGAAAATAAAACAAAAAAGTTCTCTCATACGACCCCTCGTTTCTGAGTTGCAGGCGAAATCGGATTTTATATTTAAGTATATTTTCTAAATTATACATTATGAATTTTTAATGGATCGACGTAATAAATAATTCTATTACTATCTGGAAATCAGGGGCGGCTATTACGTGATATTCAATTGAAAATTGCAAGCGACTTAATTCGTTAATGTCAGTTTGCTGTCAATCTTTTTAAAATCTGTCATCAATAATTATCACATCTCATTTAAAGTTTCGATGTGGTAGAATTTATCTCGGACATGCATTTCATGTATGGTTTGGCTTCTGGTAATTTGTCATAAGCCAAAAGGTTGTATACTGAACGCTTTCCGGGCAGAATTACACCCGACTGTAGAACTTTTGGGTTGATTCCAGCTCAAGGGAAACAGGTTTGTCTACATAAATTAAGTGAACTAGTTTCCATTATTTTTTATAAAAATATATATTATAGAAGGTGTCCTGCCAAAAAGAGGTGGCGAAGGTCAACAACAAACTATACGAACATCAGCTTTAGAACAAAATGCATTAGATGCACTTGGTGCTGATCCCACAACTAGCGTTCGCAAAATGTCACTACAATTTAACATATCAACGACAACTACTCATATGATTCTCCAGGAGCAGCTTCTTTACCCCTTTTACATCCATAAAGTGCATGCTATGAAAGTAGAGGATTATCCAGCAAGGCTGGCATACCCTCGTTGGTTTCTAGATGAACACGAGACGTTTTTATTAATTCCCATATACATTTATGGGTACAGAAATCATCACGGTACAATTCAAGCAAAGAATCAACATCGATTTTGTGTTAAAGTGTAGGCAGGAATAGTGGGTCCTTATTTTTTTATATAATAACCGGAATGGTCAGCGATACTGACTTCTCAAAAATGATTTCCCACCCATTTTATGTGATATTCCTTTAAACATTCGCAGAGATATGTGGTTCATGCACGATGATGTAAAAATCATCTTAATAACATGTTTTCTAATAATATATATTCACGAACAAATTCAATTAATTTTTCATTATCCATTTTGTTATATAAATACAAATCCTCAAACTTCACTGAAGTATCGCAAAAATCCAAATAAACTGTTCACACTATCCAGCAAGTACGCGTCACGTACAGGCACAGACACGAAAAACATTCTCGCCAAGAATGTCGGTCCGCTCCGTCGCTGCCTTTACGTGTCGTTGCCGCGTCGTTATCGGTTAGTGTGTACATCAATATTTATTTATCTAAAAAGAATGGTTTGTCGTGTCTTTGTCGGTCCTTACCGTATCGTTGCATATCTGATAATGTGAATCATCCATTAGTCTGTCTGTCTTTCAAGGCGTTACAACATGACGTGAAAATATCACGGCATCTACCCAATCCCGAATTTTTTGCATTAAGTCCGGGAACACCCTGTATGGGTATACTACAGTTAGCACAAACCAAACAAAATTCCAATAGAGGCATTCACTGTAACTTTCTATCGTGCCTCGTGTACATGTAGCAGTAATAATAAATTTGATTTTATTTCACTTCAAAATATTATCTAAATATTAACGTTTCTATTGAACAGAAATTGGAGGCCACTTTACGAGATATCCCGTTATATAGAAATTTCGAAATAAACTTTAAAAGACTTCCCGTTACTTAATTATTATTAAGTACGTTTATTTTATCACAACAAAGATTCTTCAATTGGTTTTAATAAGGTTATATTGAAATGAACATTCTTGTATACGCTATTACCAGTTGTATTGAAAAAATAATCTTTGGTGTTGTAGAACGGGACATTCTATCCATTTCATGAACTAACACACTTATTTTAATCAAACTCTTCGGATGGCAACGCAGGCGGTAACCGGTGAATTTATAGCCGGTAAATGCAGTACCACTTATGTCATTCGAACAAGAAAATAATTAAGAGAGAACAGTGATGACTGTGCGGTATAAGGTGCGCCAAATATACAGAGTGAGTTTTAAGTGTGGAATGCCTCAATTATCTCGGAAACGACTTGTACGATTTTAATAAATTTTTGTACGCAGGGGTTTTGAGGCCGACTTGTTGATTTTTTTCCAGTTGAAATTTACCTTAAATAAGACTTCTCTAGAATTTCATCTCAATCCACCCATTAGTTTGGTAGATATGATTTTTTGAATATTTGTATGTTTCATATCGATATTATGGTGGTATCTACATTGTTGTCAGATCTTTCCTTTTTCCGGAAAAATAATGAACTTTGTCATTTCAAATGGAAATAATATATTTTCGATTTTTAGAAATCCTGATTATTCTTCATGTAATGTTCTCAGAGTTATAGCTACATTTGCGTTATCTCCGCCGAAGTTATAATAAATATTGTACATTTAGATGCCTACGAGTAAATAAACTCGTTTAATTTGAATATTCTTTAAAAATTTATGTGCTAATACAAATCTCGTAACAAGATCTAGTGTCAGTAAATTAGTAAAATTTTTAACGAAACTGGTGCAGTAAAATATTTATCCAAATCATAGCGCAGCCTACAAACAACTGAAGACAAATATTTAAATGTTTCTGTCATAGTCCAAGAGCTCCAAATAAAAAAGTAGATTCAGAGAAAAACGTACGGGAACAGGTATTTTTTTTTAATATGTTCAGGGGTGTCCCCTGAATGTCAATCCAAGTGGGCGTTATGGGGAGGCTTCACTTTAGCCGCCATCGTACGAAAAAAAATTGTAGACAATAATATTTGCCATCTTTTTTATTTGAAACTTTTTTGGTATAACGCATAGGTTTTTAATTATAGCGCTCCAAACATTTTTTATTATGGTTTTTGCTAAATATTTAGTTAATGGTCAATGATAAATTGAAAATGGTGGTAACTGAAATCAAGACTTGCCCCGTAAAATAATGCGCCACTTTTTATATTATAACAAATGTCTGAGTTCGTTTTTTTGAAGTAACATTCGAAAAATTCTTTTTTTTTTAGTGATTTCGATAACAATTTTAGACAGAGAAAATAAAGTACAGATGAATGTACACAGTATTTTATAAAATTTGCAACAATTGAAAAGGTTTAGCGATTCGGTGAATCGAAAAACTCAGATTCACGTTAAATTTAAAAAAATGTAAAATTCAACTTGAATACCAACCTTCATATTCTTCATAATAATAACTATTCCAACGATGTAGCGTAACTAAATATTTAGCAAAAACCATATTGAAAAAAGTTTGGAGCGCTATAATTAAAAACCTATGCATTATAAAAATAAATTTTCAAATAAAAAAGATGGCAAATATTATTGTCTACAATAATGATCTCTAAAATTTTTTTCGTACTATGGCGGTTGAAGTGAATCCCCCCCCCCATGACGTCCACTTGGATTTACATTCAGGGGACACCCCTGAACATATTAAAAAAAATACCTATTCCCGTACGTTTTTTACAAAAAAACACTAGGCTCCTGGCCTAGTCATGTTAGAATTATATCCATTTTATATAATGATTTTAATATTTTGGAAATAAAGTTTTATACTTTAAAACATCTTTTAACCTTGTCAAAGAATATATTTTGGTATTTCCTAAAAAAAAAGATAAAAAAGGTTTTCCAGTTACAGGCCATAAAACCAGGTATAAGTTTATATATAAATTGGAAAATAATCAATGCATTCATTTTAGGAAGTAGGTTGATAAGGACATACCTCCGAAACTGAAATAAAATAATCTTCCAAAAGACTGTATGTTGAAAGTTGCCGATGTTTCATTTCCATCTCAAAAGTCAATAATTCAAAAAATTTCGCTCTCATGAAAAACTATTGCTTCAAGAATAAATGATTTATCTCAAAATTCGTTCCTTCAACTGAAGGAGAAAATTAAGGAATTTACAAACTTTTCACTGGCTGGTTGACGAAAGCACTGATACTGTTGATACAGCTCAACTTGCTGTTTTTATACGAGGCATTAACAGTAACTTTGAAATAATTGAAGAACTATTAAAGTGCGTTCCGTTGATAGGTACTACAGCAGTAAGTGATATTTATTCTGCAATTGAGCATTTCATAGCAGCACAACTACGGATGGCGCTCCTGCTATGGCTGACAAACAATCGGGCGTTGTAACTAAATTAAAACAGAAAACATCAGACAATTTTGTGGGATTTCACTTTATAATTCATCAGGAATCATTGGCATTCAAACATTTAAAATGGACTACGTCATGCAACCTATAATAAAAATTGTACATTTTATAAGGAGCAGAGGACTAAATCACCGACAGTTCAGGCAATTTTTCGAAGATTTGGGCAAAAGTTTTCTTATATCACAGAAGTTCGTTAGCTCAGTCGAGGAGTAGTTTTAGAAAGATTTTTCGCATTACGTGACCTTATTCAAGCTTTCATGGTAGATATGAATAAACACTTGAATGATCTGAATATAAAGTTAAAGGGTAAAAATCTGATTGTCAATCTGTATTCATATATTCAAGCCTTTGAAACAAATTTGGCACAGTGAGCAAAAAAAAACGGATAAATATTCTCAACTTCTGCAAAATTTTATTACGAAATTCAACAATCGTTTTGAAGATTTTCACAAAATGAATGAAATGGAATTCCCATTCAATTTTGAAGCTTCACAGGCACCAGTTCATTTGCAAATGGAGTTGATAGATCTTCAATCGGACAGTATTTTGAAAGAAAAATTTAATGAGATTAACACTTTCACATTTTATACACAATATTGCAAGAGTTTGGATAATTACCCAGAATTAAAAAAGCATGCAGCACGCATTGTCTGGATGTTTGGTAGCACCTATTTATGTGAGCAGATGTTTTCCGTTATGAAAATAAATAAGAACAAACATCGCACAAGATTTACGAATGAACATCTCCAATCAATTCTTAAAATAACCACATTGAATATGATACCTGACATCAATGATCTTGTCAAAAACAAAAGAAGTATGGTATCTGGATCCTCAATCTCAACATAATTACCTACTATCTTTTATATATAATATATAATTTAATAAATAAAATGTTATAATAATTCAGTAAATTTTTTTATTTTCAATCTGGCCCACCTAAAAATTCAAAATTCGATATATGACCCTCTGCAAAATTGAGTTTGACACCTCTGGTCTAAAGGATTCATGTCGGGTGAATGCGGGGGCCAGTCGATAAAACCACGCCTTCCAATCTATCTACATACATATCTACTACATATTATTTAGAAATTACCTCATCACACACGCATAGTGAGGTGACAAATATAACATCAGTGCTGCAAAAATGTGAACTTCAAAATGAAGTAGAGAGGTTGTAGAAAACGAGAAAAATATATAACTTGAGACCACCATGAGATTTGGAAATATTATGTCGAACATTAATATTTACTTAAATGAAGATATATGAAGAAAAAAACTCAAGAGGATGATATTTATTAAATAGTTTGGATTTTGCATCTAATCTGTTAAATGCATAACAATTGCCGACTATTGAAATTGCAAGAGATACAGATTTACTTCTGATTATTCTTACAATCGTTTTTTTTTTTTCGGTGCAATTTATCTAAATATTTAAACTTACTCCGTAAAAAACATTATTTTGCCCAGAGCCTGGGGATAATAACGTTCTATCACTCACAATTACCCGATAGAATTTTCAACATCTAGTCCACCACCGACGCACCCGATGATTAAACAGGTCGACGTTATTTCACCTGCTACGAGATATGTTGATGCAAAAAAAATGTACAATCACTTAACCGCTGTTTAAAATCAACTGCCCGGCTTCGATTTGTGGAAACACGAGTTGTTACAAACGCGAAAAAGAGAGAGGACAATAATAAACTTTATATCTCGTGGAACAAATCTGTTGAGAACGAAAGGAAATGTTTAACTATTGGAAGATACCAAAGTAATTTTTTAATGTCGATATATGTCAGTAATACGTGAAAGGTATGTCTGTTTGTACTTGATTCATTTTACGCTATTTACCGAATAATGAAATGCTAATAAATTTTCCTATGACACACCTAAAGGCAGGGCTACAGAATGAATTTTAAATGAAGCACGTTATGTTGAAAAAGTCATATTCATACTAAAACTATGAAATTGGATATACGTCATCGTATGTGGTCACATAAGAAAGTCGTTAGTTCTCGAATACTAAAAAATGGAGGTTATGTTGATACGCACACCCTTAAAGACAAACCGATTTAAATAAAATTATTCGATATTTAAATGTTAATGTCATCGGTATCGAAAAATTGAGAACAACATAAAATTATAGTTAATTCCAGTTTTAACAAAAATTGGAAGGAAAAACCTAACCAAGATGGTAATTATTTAGAATTGGTTAGGTTAGGTTTCATTGATTTATCATATGTAAGTTGTACCATGTAATGTCTAAAATATTGCCTTAAATTTACTATTTGTACCCTCAGAAGCAACCCCAAATGCGTGAAAAATTTTTTGGAACGATTTTTGCCTGGAGCCCCAATTCTAAATAATTACCAATATTACTATTTTTCAACCACTCCTTTAAGTTCTATACACTTTATCTGCAATTTTTTATCCTTTTCGAACAATTAGATTTGCCTAAGTCATCTTTTTCCACCAAGTCATTTCTTCAAGTTGTGTGACAAACGGTGCTGAATAGAAAAGGATGGATGATGAAACATTTAACGAAATTGATGGATTTTTTACCCAAATGAAGTCGTTTTTTTAAACCTTTATCAATACCATTGAGTTGGTATGTATAATATTATCCATTGATTCTTTTACTCCATTGGAAGTGGATTATACAAATTATATAGAGTGGCAAATCCAGTTTGAACTTTTATAGTACCGATTCACATCCAAAAACAGACTTTTTGTCTCGCCTGAGTTGTGATGGATCCACGTCTTGTCCGACGTTACCAAACATTCGTAGAATATCAACACACCATTGCGTTGTTGGTCGATGAACAAATGCTGCACCCATCTTGCAAGTGATAAATTAAAATTTAAATTGCAGAGCCATCTAAGATGCCTACAGTTTTAAAAATTGATTCGGGGGTAGACACCTCGACCGATCGTCTAAAGCATTCGATATCTTCCGTGGTTGTACGATAATAACGGATACTACTAAACCTTGGAATTTATGGTACATATATCTTATAGTACTTATCAACCTAAGCCTTGATTTGACTGAGGGTTTAATGCTTATTGAGAAACTGAAATTAATTTTTCACTATTTCCTTCTCAAATTAGTATTACAACACAATCTAAATAACGCAATTGCTTTAAAACTTTGACAAGAGCCAAATCACATTAGGTTGTTGCCTGGAGTATCGCAAGTCTTTTAATTTTTGCTTGGTCTCGTATAAATATTTGTTTTTCTTATATTTTGCTTATTGTTTTTCCTACGGGAGATTATAAAATCCTTTGTTTATAAAACACCGCCTCGAGATCTGTTGACGCTGCACACTACTGGTTAACCGGGCCTTTAAAGGTCTATATTAGTTGCATCCTGGTTAACTATTTCTCAACTACAGGCTGAGGTTAGGTTGGGTTAGTTAGGTCATAAAATTTCAACCAATTACTTTAAATTCATTCCTATTCGTGGTAGTTATCGCAGCTTAAGAGAGGGTTTTATGATTAATAAGTTGGTAATTCAATATTTATATATCGATAATCCTGGAAAGTTTAATTAGTTTATAGAAGTCTTCGGATGGCAATTCATTTACGACCCTTGCAACTCGTATGTAACCTCTGTTGAATGTTTAAAGAAAATAATGTGTTTTACAGAGTTCATGCAGTAGTTTTTCGAAATATTCAGGAGACATTTTACAGCAGACAACATGCTTTACAGTTGATTCGGAAATTGTCGAAAATTTAAGTAGATAGATAAATAAGTTTCTTTTTATCATTTTTTTTATATTATGATTTTTTTGCTGTTATCTTTTTGGTAACACTGTTTTTGACAAATCACGCATGAATCATGTCTTGTGTCATTGTCAAACTTGTTCATTTTGTATTCAGTTCAGTAGGTGTATCCACCAGTGTTACTGATAACCGTGTTTCGCAGCAATTGGGCCTTATAAGATCCGGCTGGTGGAAGAATTGAAGCCACACAATCTCCCACAACGTCTAACATTTGGTGAAAAGGCGCTGGCAGTTGGAGGGAGATCAACTTTTTTATCGAAAAATTGTTTTCAGCGACGAAGCTCATTTCTGGTTGAATGGATACGTCAACAAGCAAAATTGCCGCAGCTGGAGTGAAGAGCGGTCAGAAGCATTGCAAGAGGTGCCAATGCATGCCGAAAAAGTCACTGTTTGGTGTGGATTATGGGCCGGTGGCATCATCGGGCCGTACTTCTTCAAAATCGACGATGGCCCGAACGTTACTGTGATTGGCGAGCGCTACCGTGACGATTGACGATTTTTTTTTGCCCAAAATGAAATAGTTGGAAACAATGGCCAAATTGAGAGCCGCCTTCGGCGAACAGTTCATCTCACGTTTGGGGCCCCTCAATTGGCCACCTAGATCGTGTGATTTAACGCTTTTGGACTATTTCTTGTGGATCCACCAAATTGGACCTTGTGCACGGGCTATCTAAAGTAATGCTGCGGCCAACATTTGCATGAAATCATCTTCAAACATTAAATTATACTGATCGTTCTATCGATTCCAATAAAGATTTCACCAATTTTTTCATTTTTTTGTGGTTTACTTAAAATCAAATCCTATACATCACTGATTATATGCTATTTTTGAAAAGTTAATTGACTCACATAAAATATCATATGTTGATGTAATTTAACTCAAATCTAACAAACTTTGTATATTTTTGAACTGTCTATAGGGGTCCAAATATATCCAAATTTCACCCTATAAAGTTGAGGGGTTAACAGTTGATAACTTTTTTGTTATAATGAAATATAAAATTTAGACTAAAGCATATTGTACTAATGGTGTTATTAAAAAAGATCTTTCTAGAACAACAATATGGTTTTTTGGTTTAAGATATAAATAAATTGGCGTGACTGCATTATCCTGAACTAATTCCATTTACACTTTCCTGAAATAGATAAAGCGAGAAACATGTTTCTGCGCCGGAAAATATGCCGTTCGTCTGTTATAACAGTTCAACGTTTTTCAAGAATGCAGTACCGAATTAATCCACCTTTTAAACAAAGCATTTTACTTAAAAGATGGATTCTTTTATCGCCGTGTTAGTAATAATAACTTCGCTTTGTTACTCTGGCTTCCCAAGTCACCAGATTCAACACCCTGCGATTATTCACCTTTGAGAACTAAATAAAAACATTGGTTGTGTACTCCCACTACTAAAAATAATAGAAGCGATGAAGATATAAATGACTGAATCATCTATAACGTAACATCCTGTTTGCAATATTTATATTGTTATTTTCATAGATTTCTAAATGAAATATTATTTTCTTAGTATTTATACGTGTTTCAAACATAATTTTAGTGTTGTATAAGAAACTTTTTAGATTTAAATTGTTAAATGAATAAATTTACCATCGTTCCATTCTTTCAGCAACTCTCCTTGTTTCTCCCAATCTCTGATATTGACAGACTTTCCTCCTCTCACTCTTGGTCTTCCTCTTTGCATCTTGATGAACAATCTCCAAAACAGCGGGCATCTTTCAACGATTCAACACTTCATTTTTTGCATTATGCACATCCGGGCACTTTCCAATCACGATAACGGCGTATCTCAAGGTTCTTTACGCAACGACCGATCACTGAATCAACTCGAAATTATAGAACACTGTATTTGAGGATGTATATAAATCGAGTGAGAAAGATTTTAATAGTTTTTGGGAGTATGCCAAAACGTCAAGGTTTTTTTTGAGGATTTTCTATTCACTTTTTCGATGTTGATTATGAATAAAATGAGATCTCAAAATGACACTGCGTCACTAATTGGATGTTATCAGTTATCTTTGGTGATTATATTGAAATCGGAGGTGTTTTATGTTTTGTCAAGGAGGTGTTTTAAATATTTTTCGATGCCGACGTGACACTCGACTGGTAGCTCGGATATATCGCCGGTGTAAATGCATTAAATAAACACAACCTACACATTTTTAAACCAAATGTTCTGTTCTAAGAACATACCAGTGTAATACAATTGTTACTAGTATTGAAGATAAGGAAGGTAACAAATATCATCAAAAAAAAAGTTATACGAAGAGCTGGGATTCCTGTAGTATGCCGGGTAGAAAGAGAACACTTGATTTGGTAAAACTATTTATTAATTTGTTAGTTTGAAGCGTTTTTACCATACTACACTCTACATTTTGTAACAATAATGATGTGAATAGAGCTACGATTGAGTTTATTCTACCTTGTTAAAATCAATTGGCTCGTATTTATATGAGGGTTGCTACTTGAATTTTGCTTCATGAATTTCCTGGCAGTGGTCAAATCGGCTGTTGTGCCAGAAAACATCGATGTCATGCGTAAACTGACATTGCAAGATCGTCAAAAATTTGTTCGCGTTGGATACAGTATAATTTGATAATCGCTCAAAAAAAGCTCGTGACAATAAGTGCAAAAAAATTTGAAAAAAATCAAACGCGCTGCTTCAAAAGACGTCTATAAGATCATGTCAGGCGATGAATCATGGATCTATGCATATGAATCCGAAACTTGACAACAAAAGACTGGATAGGTCTTTCAAGACGAATAAAATCCAACAAAAGTTGTGCGCGCACGAAGCCTGTTTTTTCGGAATACTTAGAAATCCCATATAGGAGTCCCCAGACTTGAACGACGGGGCTTAGCTTGGGCTAACGCTGGTAAACCCCATCCCATTACCAGTAACCAGCCTGGACTACAGTTATAGACCAGTCTTGTGTTTATCTAGGCAACCAGGCCTGGTCCAGACGTGCAAACCAAGCGAGGTACATTGTTATCATCCCAGAGTCCCACCAAGCCTGGACCAATAATGGCTTGCAAGCTAGGGCCAAAGTTGTACATACTTGGCCCAAGACTGGGCCTATACTGGGACCATCGTAAAATCCTATATGGGATATCGCCCCCTCTGCGTTAGAGCAACGTAGAACGTTCAATTTTGAATGGCACACCAGCCAGAATTGTTCAAAAAATCAAGGAAATTAATCGCAGAAGACGAATCAGTCTCCCCCACGACAATGCGAGCTATTATACATCAGTTCTAACAAAAAAGGTTTCTGAACATCAAATTCATAAATCATTCGCCGTATAGTCGTTGTTTGGGACCCAATGATTTGTTCTTATTCCCGCAGATAAAAAATAAATTACGAGGTGAAAGTTTTTCTACACCTGATGTTTTAGTAAAAACAAATGAAAAGTTACGTAAATATTTGTTATGCTTTGTTATGCTTCATCGATGATGGTTCTGGAGAATTTTCGAAAGATATGGTTCCCACCATGACAAACTCTCCAAAAAAAATACTGTAGTAGTCTCTGAGGTTTAAAATAATAGCTTCGAAGCTCAAAATAGTACCCCTATTGTAATCTTGATATTAAAAACTTTACATAAAATATAAAGTATAATTTTTTGACGAACTGTTTCGCAAAACTCATCAAAAAATACTTTTTTCTACGTCCGTTATAATATTCACATTTTTTTTTCAATCATTTTCATTTATATAGAATATATTTTCTGACTCGGTTAAAAAGCGTGAAAAAAAGTGCCGTGGCGGTTCGCGCTTTTGCGTTAAAAAAAAGTGCTTTGTGTCTAATGAAAAGGAGTGTAGTCTTATCATTAGTGATGGAGAGTAATAGTGAGGAAAATTTAAACTGCACACCAGAAGATGTTGAATCGGCAACTGCAGCGACTATGAATATTCTCCCTGAGAAATCCAGGGAACAATATTTAAAGGAATGTAATTTTTTTATGGAGTGGCGTACTAAAAAAGCTTCACATAAAGAGTGTTACTAGCTTACTTTGAAACTAAATCCAAAATGTGAAAGTCTCCAACACTTTGGTCGACTTATTCAAAACTGAAAGGCCCCCTAATGGTAAATAACGACGAGATATCAGTAAATACTCGAAACTCATTCTATATTTGACAAATGAATCAGTTGGCTATAGATCCAAAAAATTTAAAACATTTGCCTGTGAAGAAATTAATAAGTTTTCTGTTGCGAGCTCCAGACGATCATTATCTGGTCCACAGATACAAACTTCCATAAAATTCTATAGAATTTAGTCTGTGCAAACTAGACAGTACAGACAAATGTCGGTGCGATCCAAAAGTCGGAATATGCATGTAAGTCTGCGTATTTATCGTAGCTAAGAAATTTAAATTGTATTTTCGATACCGGAAATTTTTATAAGACTGAAACTTTGGAAAAATGAAAGTCTGAAGTAATGAAAACTAACAGAAGTAACATTTTTTACTCCGACTTCATAGTTTGTACAGATATCTGTACGAACAAAAGTCTGTATCGTGTCGACCCACCATAAAGCTTATTGGAAGCTTAGATATTGTTTGTAACATCTTTCAGGTTCCTTTAGTATTCGAAATCGCAGAAGCTCTGCGGAGGGAGGAATTATATAAAATGAAGTGTAACGATATTAATAATACCGGAAATGTCTTACCTGATACAAAAACTCATGTTCAACGTCGTTTTACTATTATTGGTGAAATATCTGACAATAGATTAAACTTGGTAAACATTCATAAAAAATATAAAAACAAACGACCCACAAATGTCAAAATAGAGCATTTCTTTTTGCAGTACAGAAACGGAAATGCAAAGCCCAATTTGTAGGTATCAATACCTTTTCAAAAATTCCCTCGCTTATTGTAACATATTTGAATTTACCTAATTCAAAAAACTACCCCTGGCACACATTTCGACGCTCTTCGGCGTCTGTATTAGTGGATTCGTGGTGATATAACTAAACTAAAGAAGTAAGGTGGGTAGAAAATCCAACACAGTTGCGGAGGGTTACGTAGACGACTCAATAAAAAACAAAATGGATTCTGCGGTGAAAATTTTAACGGGAACAACTAGTTCGACTTCAAGCAACATTGTAAATGTAATACAACTATAGACGATGTTATTTCACTGAACTCGTTAAATGTTGCCAATTCAATTACCAATAGTAATTTAACTTCTTTTTCACTTCAAATTAATAATGCTCACAGTTGTACTTTTAATATTACTATTACAAAATAAAAATAGATAAAAGTAGAATTTTTTCAAGTCTACGGACGTAGAAAAATTTTTATATGAAACTCGTCAGTAAAGTAATTTTTTTCACTCCTAGGAATTGCCGTCAAACCGTCCTACTCGTGAAAAAAGTATTACTTTACTCACTTTACTGCATAAAGAACTATTTTGCTTTTATACGATGAGAATAAATTAAAGTAGGTAAAAATGTTTAGGGGTTAAAAACTGTGATTAAAAGGTGTCGAGAAAAGAAAGTATACAATAAATAGGATCATCACGTTAAAATATACAGTATGGCAGAGTATTACTATTCGTAGATATCTACTTGAAATATAATTGGAATAATTATACATTTAAATAATTTAGCAAAAATTCATCATATACGTATGAATGAATTATTCAAAATATTTTTAGAAACTACTATATACAAGCTTTCCGGTTAATACCTTTTCAGTTTCAGTACAAGATCGAGTGAAAGCAAAAGAATGTTATTATACGTAGATATACGAGGGATAATGAAATAAAATCTAATAAGGAATTATTTATTAACAAAAAACAGACAATACAAGAGGGACTTATAGACTTAATTACATAGTGTATTTAATCTTTTCACTGCAACGCCGTGTTATAGACGGGTTAGTGAAGTTTTCCCGGCTTTGTCCCGTTCTAATAGATATGTTCCGTACTTGTGGACCACTAAAGTCAGGCACAAGATTTTTAACATTACTACTGCAACCGACTAGAATAGGCCCTTGAACGAATTCTAATGGAGAAATGGTCGGTAAAATAATACTAGCAGCGACAAGGTTAAGCAGAACCAATTTGTTTATTCAGTCCTGGTAGGAATAATTGAGTCAGGAAAAGTTCCTACATTGCTTTAGCAGTAAGCGACTTTACATTATAATACAGGAGAATGACACTTTCAATTTGTATAAATGAAAAGAGCGACTCCATTTCACTACATCTTTTCTGCCGATTTTTTCTTCACCATGAAATTTCACGTTTTGATTGGGAATATCAGATGCGTTTACTGTTTTTTACCCTAAAACCTTGGATAAGAACAATTTTTAAGCGTCTTACTATTTTAATTGTCCTGAATCGCTTAAGAACATTCGCTCTCTATCCACACATTAGTTCCATGACAAGTAGCGTCATCTTTCCTCAATCTGAAGATATCATCGAAAAAGTATTTGTAGACAGTCGGATTAAGATTAGAGGGTATTTTTTAAGATTCTGAATACGCATGCGTAAATTATCCACTCGTTTACTGACTTTGAGCAAAAAGTGGTGATAAGATAGAGGGGGAATAGCAAAAATCGATAGCATTTAAGAGAAAGAAAATGCTTTGCCATTAAGATAACACATCTTCTCACCTTCTTGCATTTCGAATTGGTTGACTATCTACTGTATCTGACCTCCAGAGGCTTTTTCCTGTTTCCCAATCTTGCTCTCTTCTGTATTAAGTTTAGTATCGTCTGAGTATGCTTGGGAGCCGAGCTCCAAATGTGCGATGGATGAATCTGATTCTTGTAGAGGATTAGAAGCTTTTTGGTTTTAAAGAGTGCTCCAAGAAGCTGTTTCAGATAATTCGACCACGTGAATATGACAGGACATATTACTCTCAACCTCAACATCCAACAGAAGCCCAAAATCAAGTAAATTCCTCAGAAACGAAATGAAGTCTCATCAAATTTTTCAATAAAGGTTTTTTAGGAAAGTAACTAGGAACGAAAAAACTTATTGGACCTAGGGGCGGCAAAAAGTTTCACATGCAGGAGAAAGATTTTCACCAGACGCAGATGTCTGTGAACTAAGAATTCTGGAATCACAAAAAATAGTTTCCGTTAGTGTGCTGTAATGTTTTGGCCCTAAAAAGAAGAGCTCTGTACTTCTCAAGCAGAGTGCTGTTATGTAAAGACCCATTTTGGAGACACACCAGACGCAATTCTCAAAAAACGATGAAATCAATATCTTAGCGAAAGTATCCATCACAACAGAATTGATCACCCTGCACGTCAATTCCTTGTCCTTCTGTCCCGAAACACCAATTTCCCTCTATACTGAATCATCAAAGATATAGTCTTCAGAACTATGAATCTCCATATTAACAAAAAAACGTGATTTTCAACTTCCCATGTGGAGGCTTCGAAAATAAGCCCTTATATAGCGGCACCATGTACTTGGTCCTTCACAACGAGCTAAATCGATATGCATATGGGAAAGTACTGCGACTAGTGTTCTGAAAATTTGCTTGTATGAGTTTTCCGAAATGCTCGTTTCAGCTAAAATAATTTCAGTTTTCTGAAACTTCCGGGTATACCGGAAGTGGACCCAAACTTCGTTATTTTAAACGGAATGCTATAGTTTTTATTAAATTTTTGGAATCTACGCAAACTTTCAATACAACTTTATACGAGGCATAGTATGCCACCATTTTTAAATTATTTTTGTAAATGTTTTCACACATTTAGTGGAGGGCTGCATGTGTCCAAAAATTTCGAAAATGTGAAATAATTAAAAAATGGTGGACTTTCGGCATACTATGCCTTTTATAAAGTTATATTGAAATTTAATGAAAACCATAGCACTCCGTTTAAACTAAAGAAGTTTAGGTCCATATCCAGTATAACCGGAAGTTTCAGAAAACTGACATTATTTTAGCTGAAACGAGCATTTCGGAAAACCCATGCAAGCAAATTTTCAGAACACTAGTCCCAGTATTTTCCCATATGCATATCGATTCAGCTCGTCGGGAAGGACACTGTACAAAGCACTTCTTTTTCAGATCAAAACCTTACAGCACAGTGATGTGAATTATTTTTCTGTAACCTCGGGACTCTTACTCTACAGACATCAGACTGAGACATTATCACATACGTAAACGCCTGTTATAAGGAAAAAGACAGTTACTGTTATTTGGAAGGGTTAAAAGATAAAATTAATTATGGAAACAAAGTCTGTAGAGTAGGCAAAAACTGTATAAATAGCAAATTATCTTTCTTCAGACATAAAGTTGTTTCTGTCTTATTATATTGGTTGGAGCGATAAAAACGAATGACTTTGGAAACTTTTCTTATACGGGTATGATAATAACAAATTATACTTTTACCACAATTTAAATTAAACAAAAACAAACCACGCACTTATAGTCATAAAATTTACTGACGATTGTTAGTTTCTCACACACAGAAATAACTCGCAAACATCTGTTATCTCCTACGGACCGTTATAATGAATAAATTCATAAAACCATCCCTTTGTGTTCCCATACGTCTAAAGAACAATTGATATTTAATCACTACATCAACTTTATTGTTACATGAAAAGTAATTTTCGCGATATTTAACACTCATTTCTCACCATACCGAAAATATACTGACCAAACTTGCAAACGTTACGTCTACATTTCGAAACGCTTTATTATAAAAGCGGTTAGCAATATCCATTAAACCATAATAGACGATAGTTGAATTTTTAATTACGTACTGAGAATACATCCTATTGTTTTAATTAATTTCGTTTTTAATTGCCGGAAAGCATAAATTTTTATTACTTATAGGTAGATTTTTATATCAATATTTTTGTCATAGTCTAGTCCAGCGTTTCATATAATGTAATATTTTGCTCAAAAATTCAAAATTTTCGAAACTCTTTCAAGTACTTCAAGTCCAGTCAATTAAATAACAGACTTTTTATCGAAGAAAGAATTGGGAAGTGACTGTAAACACCTTCTTTTGTATTGCAATTTACGATGGCTTTCAAAAACGTCTGTTCGAGCTAAAAGAGGAAGCTTTCGTATTTTTGAATGAATAAGAATAAATTCTACGATTTTCAGTTGCTGATATAATTAAATACATAGTGTGGTCCATGAGTTCTTTACCTCATATAATAAATAGAGTGCATTCGCAAAATTCTTTTTAGACGACGCCATCTGAAACTTGTTCGTTCTGTATTCAATTTACATACCAAAAGTTGCGTTTCGAGTGTTCCGTACCGCAAAACACTTTCGAGTAGACAACTTTAACTTCCTTAAATGTGACTCTAGCCACTTCAATGTTGACAGTTGACAGTTTCACTTCGATGATTTTGCATAACTTTCTTCCACCACAAATACGAATCAATCAACAAATTCTATCGAAGACACAAACACATCTACAGAGATTCCATCAACATGTAGTAGAGATATACATATTCCATCTGCATCCAATCCAATAAATATTAATAATTGTCCTGGAGGTAGAATCAACATTACTTTTTGTAAATAATAAATAAATTAATATTGACATTCCAAATATTATTAGGTACATTATATTGTTCAATAAATAAAATGTTTATAATTCTATATTATTTATTTTCTTTCCTCAGTGTAATTGAAAAAGTTTTGGATCTTATGCGTCCGTTGCTCGACTCGCTTTGCTCGTCTCGCGCAACTCGTGCAACAAAGTAGCACTTTCAGTCCTTGGCATACAAATAACTATTATACACGCGTCAGTGACAAGTCTCAATAAAAAAATTTTTTCTTGATTTTTCAACAATATACGATTTCCCTCCGTTTTTATAAATAATGGGATAAAAAATATCAATTAAACTTTTTGAGTCTTTCATATACATACTCAACAAGATCAAGCGAAACAATTTATTATTTTTTTATTATGATATTCTATAATAGAAAAATGAAATTTACGAAAAATGGTGATATAAAAAATATTTTCTATCGTGGTTTCACCAATAGTAATAAACTGCAAATGCATTCATGAAATTATTGGTCTCTAGGCTATCTGTAAAAATATACGAGGTCTGGCTATTAAATAACGAGATTGAGCGCCTAGCGGGCGCCCCAGACGTTGGATATCTAGATATCTTGTCTATGCACGTCCCACAACACGTTTCCGTCACTATTATAGTATTTGCGCAGTACCGGTTTGAAGCGAACGTATTTTTTATCGTGCCGAAAAACAAGAGCAACGTATCAATCTCAAATTTCCCGTTAAATTGAAAAAAAAACTCCGACTGAGTACTATAAATTGTTGGAAGAGGCCTATGGGGACAATTCTCTATCTCGTGCGCGTGTTTTTGAGTAGTGTAAGCGCTTCAGTGAGGGCCGGGAGAGCACTGAAGATGACCTGCGCTCAGGTCGCCCTGTAACTGTTTCAAATCCGGAAACAGTGACCAAAATCAACCAAATTGTGCGTGCAGATTATGAGCATCCGGTTGATTGCCGAGGCTGTAAACGCCGATAAAGAAACGGTTAGAAAAATTTTACACGAGGAATTACACTGGACATGACATGATAAAAGTATGTACGAAGTTGGTGCCAAAAAATCTGACTCCTGACCATAAGTTCTTGCATCAACGAGTGTCTCTGATTTCCTTGAAAGGTTAGAAAAATATCTGCTTTGTAAGGGACCCGATTTGAGTCAACGGAAGCGGTAAAGCAAAAAACAGCAGAGCTCCTAAAGGCACTCACCAAACAAGACTTCCAGCACTGCTTCGATCAATGGAAATAACGTATGGAGAAGTATGTAGCGAGGGGAGGAAAGTATATTGAAGGGGAGTATTCGAATGTAAAATAATTTTTATAATAAAACCCTTTTTCGTAATCAGTCTCGTTATTTAATAGCCAGACCTTGTATATCATCAATGCAACACCGCTAATGCTTAGAATAAAAAAAGAAAAGATGTGATATAAATATATGTCAGTTAAAATTATGAGGTTATTAACCTCCAAAAGCGATCCAATCACACGTCATGGTCTTCATAACAGTGTAATCTTTAAAAATTTCAAAATAAGTCTAGTGAGAATATTCGATACGTACCCGAAGTTTTTTAATTTTATCCTTCACGCCCAAACCAAAATATCAGCTTTTACATTTTATATAATACCTAGTGAATTAATACTAATTTTTTTTATCGATTGAATCGAGTTTACAAATAAATTGAAAGTGGATTAACCAGTTCAAGTACAGGTATTTGCTTTTCTTACAAGCTCAGAATACAAATTTACGTCTCTTCTTGAATAATTTATAGTAGATATGATTAAAAGAAAATCACTTAAATGATTCGAGTGCCTGATAAGAATGGATTAAAACAATAAATACCAATTAATATAAGGAAAAGAGGATGACCATGAATATCGTGTGATTGAGGCAATCGGAAAACTATGGATAAAAGCAAGAGAAAAAAAATGTTTGTTTGTTTCAAGGAAAGTACAATTATAACAATTCTATTTATAAGTTAGTATGATGACCAGAAACGATATAAAACTAGTGGTCCTTCATCTGACAAATCATTACCACCTCAAGATAGGCTTGGCAGAGGACGGCAATTACATGATCTGCATGAAAGCCTCGGATACAGCAGAGCATCTACTCTGCGATTGTCCTGCCTTTTTCATCGAGAAGATTAGGTATCTCGAGGAATAGTTTTAACACCTTGGGAAATGGGGCTCAAAAACCCCAGAAAAACTGTCTCTTTTGGTAGGAGTCTACGTATTTTAGAAATGGAAAAATAATTTGTACAAAATATTTTCTAGGTATACGTGCAGTAGCTAACTCTCTAAACAATCTACAAAAAGGTTAGTAAGCTGAGATATTTTTCTTCTTCTAGGCCCCTGTCTAGGAGCGGAAAATACTGTACCATAAATTTTACATAGGTAATAGCCAAATTCTTAACATCCAAATTTAGCACTTAACATTTTCATTGACAGCTAGATAGCTACCAACAAACTTGGATTTCAGTTGGAAATAAAAACAGTTTTCTCTCGTTCAATGCATCAGTTTACGTGAAAAAACGTCATGTTTTAAATTATATTACTATCATTAAACAGAACAATTGTTAATATGTTAATTCATACGTCTTAAAAGTGTGGAAACGTGATATAAAGTACTGAGTTAAACTTAATGGAAATAGAGTTAATTACAAATTAATAAAATACAAACTTAATACACTGTTTACAACAACACTCACAATTCCACTGTCTGACGCGCGTTTCGATAACCAAGTTATCGTCTTCAGAGACTTTAGTTTATCTTCAGTTGGATTCCCTTCCTCGCGCAAAAATAAGAATGCATGGCTTCAGACATATAGTTGCAGATAGACCAAAACCTTAATAAGTGAGGCAAGTCACTCAGATTTAGCGGCGCTCAAGCGGTGAGCGTCGAGCGATGGCGCTTTTGCGTCGTTTTAGTTATTTTCTAGCTTTCGAACCAAAAGGACGTAATGACTTTTAAAGAAAAGCAAAAAAATACAAGGCGTTTATGAACTTAATAGAAATAAACTTGCTTATGGAGAATTCCATCACCGTTATCATGAACTTCGTAGTGATCCACTAAGATTTTTTCAGTTTTTAAGAATGTCAGTGGAAACGTTTGATTATATTCTGGAAAAAATCAAGCATCGACTTCAAAAGAAAACAACTAATTTTAAAAAGCCTATTTTTCCGCCAGAAAGGTTGTATTTTACACTAAGATAAGAGCATTTTTATTTGCAGGTTTATGATAGGTTTATAGTAAAACGAAAAAAAAAACAATGCTTATAACTGGTAATGGATATTTTGCAACCCACAATATTGCGTTCCTGAAGAATATTCTGGAGGCACTGTATATCCTTGTTGGTTTTCTTGAGAATGTGTTACTGAAGAATATTCTGGAGGCACTGTATATCCTTGTTGGTTTTCTTGAGAATGTGTTACTGAAGAATATTCTGGAAGCACTGTATATTCTTGTTGGTTTTGTTGAGAATTTGTTCCTAAAGCATATCGTGGAGACACTGAATAGCCTTGCTGGTTTTACGCACCACAAAGGCGATGCCGCTCAAAAAATCGAAAATCGAAGCTCTAGCGCTGGAGCGGCATCGCTCGACGCTCAGCGCTTGAGCGTTGCCAATGTAAACGCACACTAAGTAGAGGGAGTCAGATTCTGGTAGGCCTAATCACAGAGCAGTGGGTTATCACAGATGCAGCAAAAGCATTTTGAACTTGTGCAAGACTTTTGCTTAAAAGTCATCGACGCCCAGAGAGATTGTCAATTCTGGAAAGCCTTCATGGGCTAGGGTGACTGAACAGACAACCATGGGAGTACCAAGGAATTAGGACTGACGTGTTCTCTAATAGTACTTAACAACAAAACTGTCCTATTTATTTTGTATTAGTTTGTTCAAGTTACAAATTTTACGAGTGTTGGTATCTACAGTCAAATTTTTAAAACCATAAAATTTTCTACCTCATAGATATATAAAAACTTTGAAAATGTATTGTAAAATAATTGAGTGCGCCTCGGAGAAATCGTTGTGGGAAGTGTCAGAAAATTTACAAATAGAGTGTACTAACTTTTACTTTCTCTAATTACATTCGATTCAAAATACAAATTGATATATTTGTATCCCCGTACTGATGATTTCATCACTATCTAATTAAAAAAAGTCTTATGGAACACCCCCAAAGCAATTTCGGATAGGTTACGATCCATTCACTAATTTGTAGTCCACAAGATACGAAAACTGACTGTAGAGGTCAATGGCACTATCAATATATGCATTAGAAGTCGTTTAAAACGTTATGTAACTTTTTTATGGATAGAACAATAAACAATGAAACAAAGATGAATTTTAAAAATAGATATGAATTTTATACAAGGTGACAATTTGAAAAAAGCTCCTATAGGAAAAACAGTTTAGTTCCCAAATGAATCACGTCTACGTTTCTTTTTCTTTGTTCCGTAGTAGTATTTTATCACATTTTCAGTAAAACACTTTATAATAAACTGTTTTCTTTTCAAGCGTTGCAAATATCTTTCCTCGACCAGACTCTAATCGGCGTCGAGACGGCGATATCAAAAATAAAATGAAAAAAAGTCCATCCGGAGAACTGTGCGCGCTTCAGATGGTTGAACTTGATGCCTAAATTTAAATGTGTGGAATAAAAAGTAGACTGACCGTTCTTGTTATCTGTTTTCTTTCTATTCTCGACACGAATATTTTCTAATTATTATTCTATTTAAATATCAGTTAAGAACATTCGCTTTGCTTTTAAAACGATAATTTTTGGGGATACTAAATGCGACAAAAACAATCAATATATACTTAGCAAATTGGAAATTTGATAAAACATTTCTAACTGACCTTTATTGGTAGAAACTTCAACAATAAATCCTCATGAGCTGTTAGTCTTTTGATTAAGTTTCATTGAATACGGGCGTACGTATATACCAACTCGTGACTGAAGATTATGCAGCCCGGGATTTTAATTGTGTACGTTGTTGAAATTTTATTCGGTAAAAGGCAAACAGAATATAAAGTGAATAACTGAAAAAGTAATTTGGACGGCATTTAAAAGTGCCATTCATGTAAAATGTTGCTGAGTTTTTTAAATAATTTAAATTTATTTCAAATCCCAATGTAATTATGTTAATAGTTAAATCATTACCCAATAAAAATATTCTCCTTGATCCGTTTTTAAAAGATCTGTATTATTAATAAAATTGTGAATTTACGTTAGATAACCTAACCTAAAGGCCGAAACCCACTAGTAACACGCCACGACACGTGTCGAATATGTAAACACTCAGCTCCCCACGCCTCGCCACGCCTCGCCACGCCATCCTACGTGGGACGATTCAAAATTCTCAGATGCAACCGACGTGCGAATGCCTTATATACCTCTCTTGCCTTATATACCAGTCTAATGAAAATTTTTATCGCATTGGGTTTATATTAAAGATGCAATCGAAATCGAAATGCAACAAAAGTTGATAATAAAAAAAGGGCGGCAATATTATTTTTTATATAATATACATTCTGCACAACATAGAGAACAGAAGATGCGCTGTGAATAGATTACAAATGTGTACACAACAATGTACTAGTGTTGCTAGTGGATCAAAAACAACAAAGTGTTTTTGTCAATGTTTACACGTACATCATTTCATTCCGGAACCAAAACGATCATCATCTGAGTGGACTGAAGCCGATGAACCACGTCCGAAGTGTTCAAAGACACAACAGACAGCAGGGAAGATTATGGCTTCAGTATTTTGGGTTGCGCATGGAATATTGTTCATCGACAATATCCAAAATGGAAAGACAATCAATAGCGGATACTACATAGAGTTATTGGATAGTTGAATTGAACGAATTACACTTCGAATTGCTTCCTAATCCACCGTATAGTTAAGAACTGGCCTCCAGTGACTACTCACTATTAATCGATCGCAAAAAAATGATCGCCGGTAAAAATTACAGCTCAAATGAAGAAGCTATTGCTGAAATTGAAGCTCATTGTTACGCAAAACACAAATCCTTGTCCTTGTCCTTCTCTCGAAGGAGATTACATTGATTAATAAAATCGAAAAAGGGTTTTTCTTAGTTAGTCGCACGACTTATTGAGTGATGTGTAAGCGGTATTATCTTAGTCTCATTACTTTTCACACATCCCTCGTAACTTACTTATTTTCACAAACTGTTCAATGTGTCAGCACAATGAGATAGAATGTCAAAAATTATGCTCCATAATATGTTAAATATGTATAAATCGTTAAAATTAACACAAAAGTTCCAGTTGATTCTTCACCTCAAACATTATAAAAAAAATTGTTTTTTTATCTAAAAATCATCCCCCACCCCCTATCGACTTGGGGTTGTGGGGGATGATAAAGATAAGTGTACTGAACACAAAAAAAATTATTCTAGCCGTCCGTTATCCCTTGTTAAAAAAATAGAGAGGGTTAAAGAATGAAAATTTGACATTTTCGGAATTATGTATGTTAACAAATTATAAATAAAAATATAAAAAAAATACAGCTAAATAGTGAAAATAATATGTGAAATTAATTCAGTGGAATTATGAACAATTATAATTGTTAATTGACGTAACCATAAGTAATTATTATTTTATCATAGAAAAATACATATGGAAAAATTTAAATTCAATAACTATTTTTTGTATGATAAAATTGGGTTAAAAAAGGATCAAGGGGTGTTAAAAGAGCACGGAAAGATGTTGTGTAACTAATTTTCTTGAGTAGAACCTAACCTAGACTAACCTAACTTAAGAACAATGACGGACGGCTAATTTCACCTTCCATATATTGTAATTACTTCCCTCAACACCCCCACAACCCCAAGTCGATAGGGGGTGAGGGATGATTTTTAGATAATTACCACAAATGTTATAAATTTTAACACTATTTGAAATAAAGTAGTAGCACTGTGGTTTTTTTTTACATATTTAGCAATAATACAACCACAATATGGATTCATTTTGCACAAATTCGCGATATCCCTAATAGCTAAGCTAATGTACTAGCACACGTTATAAAATAGACTGAATGAATGTTGAGTTTTTCAGGTAAAAACGAGGTTAAGTCCACTAAATCGATAATATTCAACCTAAAATAGAAAGCGAAACCTAAATAAATTCATAACCAACTTAATAAATTTTTTTCTCACAAGCTTTTATCCAAGGAATCGATTCGAATAAAAGAATTGCGAAAATACGAGGTAAGATCAAAAGCAAATATAAAGTATATATAATATATAGCAATATAAGGAATGATGCGAAACAGTGATTATTTTCATGAAAAAAAAAAGTCGCAATGTTGTCAGTGAGGCGGATATTTAAGGCAAGTTGATTCAGTGACTTCGATAAGTGAGCACGTGTGTTAAGTGCAATGAAAGCGGACACAGGTAGTGATGTAAAACTATAACAAAACTTCCTCCTTGTTCAGGTAGCTGTTCCCAGACACGGCCTTTTGTACTATTATGAAAATTACGCACAAGAATTAGTTTAACAACCTAGTTTTATTGTGCGGAGATTATTAATTTTTTCGAAATAGTCGTACTTCTTAGTATTGCTTAATATCTTAATATTTCATTTTAGGCAAAGAGTTGAAAACCAGAATACGCAGGAGTTGAAGGCACTGAGCCTGACAACTCTAAAAACAGGGAACTATGATAGAGGAACGTCAGTCCAAAGAAATAGAAAACATAACGAAGGTATCTTGAAAAACTGAGAAGAGAAAGCAATAAACAAAATGAAAGTATACAGTCCCTGATGAAAAAACTTGTAGCTATGCAAAAAACAACGACGAAAACAACGTCCGTCCTACCATCAGAAAAGATACAAAAGCGAAAAATAGAAGCGAGAGCCCTAAAAATAAAACAATGGAAGCCAGAAGAATTCCGAAGAAAGGCAAATGAATAACTGCTCCATGGAAGGAGAATATACCGAAGTGAACAACAAGAAAAAAGGAAGAAAGCGGAAAGAAAAATCATTGTAGAAGGAAACACCGCGAATAAACAAATACCAGAAAAACTGGAAAAAATCAGAAGAGAAAGAAAAAAACAGTCAAAACCAGAAAGAAGGCCACCTCCAATAGTATTGACGTCCCCACTCACGTGGACAACGATAAGGAAGCAGCTAGTGCAGAGAAAAATCAATGCCTGGCGCAAAATGGGAAACCACAAAGGGAAAATCACGACACCAACAAAAGAGGATTGCAAAAAATATGCTCCTAAATGAGTATAAAGAGACTACTCAACAAAAAGAAAGAAAGGAAGCTAGTTGACAAAAGATTGGCTGTAAACAACCCCGCGTCGACCTATGACAAAAATAAGTGTGGTTGAACAAAAAAAGAACGCCGGACCTGTACAATGCTCCAGGTGCCAAGGTTTACACCACAGACAAAGCACTGCACCCACAACAAATCAAAGAAGCCAAAAGAGAAAGAGCCCCAGGCGACCAACAGGGGGTGCCCGTAAAACCCGAGGAAGACAGAAACAAACAAACAAACTAGCCATGGAGTTGCTACGCACTAGCTGCTAAGAAAACGCCAGCTCCGGCAGAACGCCTGAGCAGAATATGCAGATACTCATTGACCAACAGAGAAAGTAAAACGGGGGACAATAGGATCGATAGGTTAAGTTAGGTTCGTATAAAATTCATAGAAAATACAAAACATACAAAAGCAGGCGCCAAAAACAAAACAAAAAAAACATCCTAGGTTTTCCGAGAGAACCCACAAGAGGACACCCTCAACACGGTTACTCCACACTTAAGACTCCCGAACCTCACATAGAACTCAAGGGAGAAGAAGGAGTCTACGCGCGAAAGTGTGACGAGAACGAGGATGAGGAGCTGTCAAAATAGTGGTGGAATGTCCTTCTTTGCATCGAGCTTTGCAACGCGCTGGTGTGTGTGTGTGTATGTAAGACATTTAGTGGCCAAAAATTCGCGAATCAAAAATGCGTTATTATGATTCAAGTTTGTGAACCACTTTTCATAGAGAACTTTTAATTTTTGTTTCATGATCATAATCATGGACCAAAGTTTTATCTCTCGAAACTTTGTGAATTCTATGCAAATTGAAATCTACCTAACCTTTACTACATCTCGAATAAAAGTAAAGAAATATTGTAAGACCAAAAAAAAATTACAAATAACTTAAAACCAAAAAATAATGTTATAGGACTATCAGAAAAGAGAATACGGAAAATTTACATTAGATCTTCTACTGTTTATATCAGTTAGATACGTGTTAAAAATAGAGGGAAACAGGCTGAACACACTGTTTACACCACCACTCACAATTAAACTGTCTGAGGCGTGTTTCTATAACCAAGTTATCGTCTTCAGAGACTGAAGGTGAACAGTTATATCTTGGTTATCGAAACGCGCGTCAGACAGTGTAATTATGAATGTTGGTGTAGTGGTGGTGTAAACAGTGTGTTCAGTATGAATATCGCCAACGGTTCCAGAAATTTCAGCTCAGTAAAAAAAATACAACTAATTGAAGTATCAAATATTTTCTAAAACGATTTTTTTTATTACTGTCGAGCTATTATAATAATTTTATAACTTCAAAATAGTTTGGGAATATAATCAGTACTTACCAGTGAGAGTTCCTTGATTTCTCTTCGAAGTTTCAGGTTGGAGTGCGCGCTGAGCGCCACTCGCACCTTCTTGGGCTGCCAGTTTGAAGATCAACACCTCTCACTATTCCTGAAACAAAATGTCAAATAATACATCGCCTTTCCGGAAGAACACAGACGTAAATGTAAAAACCTAAAAAAATAATTTCCAATGATTGAAATTTATTAACTTTAATTTCAACGTCTAAGTATAGATACATCATTTTTTGTTCTAGAAGACACAAACTGACGTCTATCAGTGATTTCATAAAATTGTCACCACTGGATTAACAAAATAGAAGAGAAGATCTTTAAAGAAAGACACGCTTTTCAAATCAAATGAAAATCACTAGTTTTAGTCTGAAATTACACTTGCTTCATTGCGGCACGAATCAAAACTACTCTTAAGTCAATTT
This sequence comes from Diorhabda carinulata, assembly GCF_026250575.1. NCBI lineage: Eukaryota > Metazoa > Arthropoda > Insecta > Coleoptera > Chrysomelidae > Diorhabda > Diorhabda carinulata. The sequence continues at coordinate 21,285,034 of NC_079472.1, forward strand.
TTAGCGAAACTGAGCCATGAATTACAGCTACATCTATGTAAAACCGTGCATATGGAATGTATTTCTTATATTGTCTATAGTTTTATTTCCATTTGAAACATTTTTGTTGTTAAAACATTATTCTTCCGGAACAGTATTCAAATCGATATACTAGAATTTCACTTATAGACCAAAAAAAAAATAATCAAAAACTGGGGACATTGAAACACAAAATTGATTATTTTTTGATGAAAAATACCTCTAAAAACAAAGAGTAACATGACATTGGTAGCTTTGAAATACAATTAGTCGATTTTAAAACAAGGAGATATGGCACTTCAAATACGAACGTGTTTGCATTTCATTTTTCGATTTCGTTGTGTACAGACATGCCTATTTCGTATTTCGAAGTTTTCTCACAATTTGAAGTTCAAAATGTGACTGAATCAGTTGCTGGCTCTTCTGGAATAGGAGAGGGAATTCCTGAAGAATCCTCAAACACTTATAAATCAAAATCGCGATTGAAGAACGCAGAGGTTTATTATGAAGAGTTGTTGACGAAAAATAATTTAATTGCATCGACACCTTCGGAAGAAATATAACACGATGCTAAGATATTGACTAAAGAACTTTATAATAATACTATTGGCACTATTGGGCGAAAAACTATTCTTATATTATCAAAGGAGGCTATTTTATACCATCCTTGCGCCCCACTTTCCTAGATTAATACTACTACTTCAAGGAACTTAAGCCTTTTAGCGAAATGGGCAGGGCATTTGCAAAGTAGATGCTCTGCTATTTCATAGATTGCTCTTAGAATATGCAGTGGTTGTCCTCTGCCATGATCATCGTCTTAAGGTGGTATTTGACGGCGCAGTGACCTCTCGGAAGACCGATCACCAGTTTGATGTCGTTTCTTAAACCGGGTATTCACTGCGCGGAACGAGTCTCGCCTTCGTACTTACCCCGAAACTTTTTTCGCGAGTATGTTTCGAAGTGAGCCAACGCCAAAATTATACAGATTATATTCTAAACATAAAATCTGTTAACAATAATTATTATTATAAGTCATAAGTAAACTGAATAAGGACTGGCTTATCTCAAATGCGAACCATGTCGGACTATTATTAATAGAACTTCTATAAGTATTTATCACTAACAACTACAATAATTGTGAAATCCCAAAATTGAATTGTAGAAAAAAATTAGGATAGTTACCTGCGAAAAAACAAAAACGACTAACAAAAACTAGTGCACCTGAATATACAATTATCTATTGATTATCGGTTTCATTATTTATTGTGTTAACGATAAACTCAAGTGATTAATCCCTCATAAATTTGAGTAAGGGAGAGGAGTTATTACTATATGAAAATACAAATTTTGCGTTTTTTTTCCATTGGTCAAAAAAGTTAATTTTCATTTTAGCCTCAATCTGGGTTGGTTTAAAATATTTTAAACGGTTAGTAAGACGATAAAATCTCTTTAATTTTGACTAATGGGACTAATGGGATTGTACAATAAGATTGAAGGCGCTTGGAATCCAAACGATCAATTAAATTGCACAATAAACGAACTGCTGTGCAATGTTTTCGTGTTTACTCAAAAAATATTGATGATCTCGTGTGTACTGTGCGTAAAGCAATAAGTCCGAACAAGATTTAGCTGCTACTTTAGTTGTGTTACTTGTGGCTAAACGTAAACGTAAACGTAAACGAACACGTCGGTGGTCGAAAGATTGGTACAAAAAAAGACAGAAATACATTCACAAAAAGATTTGATGATATCTGAGGAAGCAGACAAAAATTTTGTACGACTGAACTTGGAACAGTTTCAAAATCTACTAGAATTGGTTGAGAAAAAAAATACAATCATGAGGGAAGCTGTACCTCCTTTTCAACGGCTTTCAATAACATTACGGTATCTAGCGACTGGAAATACTCTGGAAACCTGTGATGCAATAATACATGTTTTGAAGGAATTCATCAAGGTAAATGAATACTATAATTATTCATTTATTTATTAAACTGTATATATTGAAATAATGAATTTTCGTGTGCCATTGAATGATCAGCATCATTTTCATGTTGAAAATTGTTCATGTTCTGGTGATCATCTTGTTGGAAGTACATATTCTGCTGGTTATTTGGCAGCAGCTGCTTAGGTGGAAATTCAGAATTTTGCTCTTGATAATAGTTTATTAAATACCGAGGCGATGGTGTGATGCTGTAATTTATTGGAGTTGGCGTGGGTCTGGTATATGTCGGAAATGGAGTTTTCCGTAATTGTTAGAGTATTTATTTAAAAAAACATTTCATTATAATACCACAAAGTAGGTTATGTTGTCTGTACTAAATCCGGATTTCATCGACTGGAGATGTATCTTAAGCTCCTTCCTAGTTAGTTCTCAAAGAATTGAATTCTTTCTTCACATCATCTTTGCTTGCCCCTGGAAATATCTCTTTATATTTAAACAACAAGGTTTCGTAAGCATCACTTTTTTTATCACTGATATGATATTCCTTATAATCTTTGTACAATTGGATACATTCGACGATAAACTCTCTTTTCTCAACTTTTTCATTCTCTTTTTCCGCCATTATGCACGCGTGCGTGTCCTCTTCGTCAAGACGAAACACAGACAAAAAAATATTGCGCAATACTGACCCTACATAATGCAATGGAAAAACAAGGTGCAATAAAAATTAAACTCACTCAAACTTTTGTTCGATCATTGTGCAATCTACAATATTAACCCTAAACGGTCATTAATATTGCACAATCGTAATATTACGCAATAAAATTGATTGTCTAGGGTCTTAGTATTATTATCGAAAGAAAAAGCGATATTCTAGGACCTTTTGGATACACAACTGTACTGCTTTAAATTTGGGTGTATTTTTAACTGTTATGAACTGTTATGAACGTCTAGAGCGCGTCATGTTTGCGAACATTCTGTGCATCGCTTTAAACCGAAATTGTTCAGTAATCGCCATCTATAAAACATGATATAATAGTTGTACATCGCTTGTATGATGTCCCGAAAAAATATAAAAAATATGGTAACCTCTCATCCATATATAACGGAGAATTTCCTCTGGTAACGGGAAAATTCTACAAGAAATTTTACTAGAAATTGCTAGAGTAGCACAATTACGTAATATTAGATACATTTTGTTAAATCTGACAACAGTGTTAGCCGTTTCACTTATAAACGTGTCAAGGCGAGTTTACACGGTGCGAGCTAACGGGTCAGTTGAGACGGCAAGTAACTGTATGCCAGCTATTGTTACCGTTTAAATGGATCCGCCGAGCTACTGTCTCTTCAAGGATGGGCAGCTACTGAATGCGAGTAACTCCAAGATTTTTTGATTTAACTGGCCACTTGCCTTCCCCCACGAGACATTAAGCCAGTAGCTCGCATCCTATTCCTTTAATTTGAACGGCGAGTACAGTACCTTGCTAGACAGTAGACGCGACGCGACGGCGCGCTCGTCGAACTTCTTAAAATGGCGGAACGTTGGCGCAAGCTCACTGCCTCGCAGAATTTTGATACCGTACAGCTACTTAACTAGGTGTAAACGGATGAGCAACTGCATATTTTGGTCCCCACTCGCCAAGTACAGCTACTGTTTACTGACCAGCCCAGCAACTGGCACTGTGTAAACTCCCCTTAAGGATGTGTAGTCGCATGTTGCGGCTGAGGGCTGGCTCTCAACTCAGTGACTGTTAGGAAATTGTGGGACAACTTTACTCCTTTAGTTAGAGGAACCAAGAAGAATTTTAAATGCAATCATTGTTTTTTGTTGCATACAGTTAAAAATATAGCAACAATATGACTAAGCACATTTTAAATAAATGTAGTAAATGTCCGGCTGAAATTAAAAGCGGTTTAAAGAAGTAACTTAATAAATCTATTAGTGCCAAAACGGCTAGTGTTGTCCATATCAGTCCGGTTAGTTCAACCCCTACAGCAAGATCAAATTATTCAAATATTACGTGTACAACCAACCATTACATCATATAAGTCAAGCTGATCAAGTTCAAGAGATATTTCAACTTATTTTGATCATATGAGCGTTTTTGAAAAGGTAAGTTATTTTCCTAAAATGACCATTTCGTTTAATGGATGGGGAAGTATAGTAACGACGAAAAATTTTGAATTGGTTTTAAAATACCGCAAACCTTTTTTGAGGAAAAAAATCCGTTATCTGTCGATCCGTCTGTCTGTTAATTTACGCGATAACAAAAATTAAAATTGTCATAAAAATTCTCTGATGATACTATTTTTGAAATTGCCACTTATAGAGCGCACGAAGGAATGTGAGCAAAAAATTTCATTACTGGTTCACAACTGCCGTTTGGTGGAAGGGGGTTATTTAACAGAATAATCAGCTATCAAAAGTAGCAGTAAAAATTATTTCTCTATCTGCTACTTCAGCTTCTACTGAGCGAACTTTTTCTACATTTACTGCAGCTCATACAAAGAAAAGAAACAAGCTAACAACTCCGCGTGCAACGCCCATTACTGGCGAATGCATAACAACATTTTACAAAAACAAATGTCCCTCGATTACCCATTGAATTGAAGTAACTGAAAGCGATCAACATTTTGAGGTAATAACATCAGAAGCAAAGATAACTGAACGTCAGGCCTTTCAAAACCACAAATAACTATTAAACTAGATTCAAAGACTGAGACAGAAACTTCTTCGGGAGATAATGAAATTCCTTATCAGGACTCTGATTCTGACGAGGAAGACGTGACAGATAAGGATGAAGTTTAATATTTCAGGTACTGGGTTATAGTTTTGTTATTTTTGTTGTCTTGTTTCAAATGAGCTAAAATTCACAAAAATATATGAAGAATTCTTAGGGAAATTTCTGAAAACTTCGTTCCCGAGAATTTACGCATCATTACCACCAATACTACATTGTTTGACACGCATTTTGATAACCAAGATATCTTCTGAGACTAAAGTTAAACATAAATTAGTTATCACACTTCAGTTTAGCACTAAGACGGAAAATCTCATAATATTACTTATTTCAGGAAAAGCAAAAAGATTTTTATAGGTCTTTGAATGGATATAAACTAAATAAGTTAGTAATCATAGAATTCCAACTCTGTTGTTTCAAACAAAACGCAGTAATATAAAAAAAAATTGTAAACATAAATCACTTAATATTTTTTTAGGTTTTTCCAGACTACTGAACTTCGAGGTTGCTCTTGATTTTTATTAACGAAATTTAATGAATCACGGTCAACATTTTCATTATGTTACGCTTAATACACATATAATAAATCACATCTTTAATAGACCATTCCACCAAACATAAAATAATTCCTCATATTTATTATTCACCAATCTAGTGAATGCTCACAAGGCTATAGCTTCTTACTCTCATTTAGATTTGAAACAGACAAGTTATTTATTGATTTTATTTTGACCAACTTTTTCCTAATTTCAATTAATAAAACATCTACTTTGAGACATGTTTATTGCAATTTTCAGGATATACTTTGATACTTTTCGAAAATAGATAATTGTTGAAAGAGATTTTTACATGAACATATATCAAGTTTTTCAAAATTTCTACTGATGAAATTTCACAAATATTCATTTGTAATAAAGTTTTGACATTATAATAAACTACCAGTTTATATAAACAATAGTGAAAGTAACATTATTTAATGAAAGAACCAAGTTGAATTCAATTTCAAGCATAATTAACTAATAATAAATCAAAAAATTAACTGTAACATAAAACTATGTTCTTAAATACAATTGTCATATGGCCAATGGATGTTTTTTATAACATTTCTCAGATCTTGAGGTTTGATTTCTGTACATGCCTATCAAATTCTTGTAATTAATTTCTGTCATTTGAACATATTTCTGTGAATAAAATGCTATCTAAAACACTTATAGAATAATTAACTACTATCCAGATATATTAATCCAAATATTTAACTTCTAGATACAAAAACAAACGTTCTAATGGATTCCAGTTGGCATATGTGCCAAAAAAGTTTTTACTTTACAGAATTTCAAGCATTGAAATGCCTATTAACGAGAAAATATAAATAAAACTTTTTATTCCTACCTTGTTTAATATAATACACAAAATAAATAGCTTGCCACAATAAATGTTGTACCTCTCATTAAAATTTAGCAAAATATTAAAGCAAATTTAGGTATACTGCAAAAGATAAGATAGGAACTACATTTAGTATATGTACTTAGTAAAATAAATAAAGTACATCTGGGAAAATGACGTTAATTCAGTATATTTATTTACTTATTAATACAGTGTATCAAGAAAAATTGCAAATGCTATTTCACCAAAAAGTCAAGAAGAAAGTTGAGAAAAATTTAATGAAAATATAATGAATAAGAAAACATCATTTTAACATTCCCATGTTAAAATTCTTATCATTACAAAAAAATTTTTCCAATTATACTTTACTGTGAGTCATTTAGGTTCAATAAGAATTTTAATTTAATTTTACATATAGCAGCTACAGTAACATTACATAACATGCAAAAAAGTAAGATGAAGTAAATACTATTAAAATAATCAAAAATATGAAGCACATGTTATTTTGCAACAAAAATAAAATAGACTTTCAATGATATTATCAGAAATTTTTAATTAAACTGATTAGATAATGGTTGGTTTGATACTGATTCGTTTTAACCATGACCTATAGAGAATTCATTTCTCTTTTAAGCAATTGTTAGAGTTCGCAAATATAATAATTTTGTAATTCTATTGACCATGATAACTCAAATGAGTCATACACTATCTATGGACAAATTAGTTCATTATTCACTGTAAGTAACGTTTTTTATTCCGGTTTATAACAGACGTTTATACTTACTTTTTGGCATCTCATACTTCGACACCCCAAAATATTAAAAAAATCAGAAGCACTAACAAAAATTAAACGTTCAAATGTTCAAAAGAAAATGTGAAGAAATGAAACGTTAATGTTTTTGTTTCGTTTCACACATCTGCTACATTAAATTAAACACATTTCCCGATTAAGTAGTTACTTATTTATTAGTAATTTCAATTTATAAATTGTACTTTGCACTACAACCTTTTCACTGACAAGTTGACATATGACAATTATTTGACAAGTGTATAGGTATAGAATTGTTCTTCTTCTCAAATTTAGAAATTGAGCTACCAAAATTGTTAAAACTAGTTCCCTTCTAATGAATATTGGTTTATAAATGTGAATCCCAATATTTGAAGTATCTATTATGAATTACAACCATAAATCTGATAAGTGTGAACTGGAAACCAACGTTACTCGAAATATTTCGTAGTAGAAAGAAATTAATAATGACATCATAATAAATTTATTTCAGTATATTTCATATCGACACTTTAAAAATTGCCTATGTTTATATTGAAGCGGTTTTTGTAGGTTGCATCTGTACATTTTTTCAATGATTTTTTAATCACATATTTCAAATGGTGATTGTTTCATATCATTGCCCTTTAATCGGCATATGTTTCGATTCCTACTAGTATTAAGTATTTATAGGTATGGATATTAAATGAGCATAATTTTTGATTCAGAAGGTATTTATTAAGTTTGATAAAGATGACTACGTTCCATGTGACTCAAGAAGGTCCCGTAAATGCCCTAGCTCTTAACAAGGACTTTTCTCAAGTCGCGATATGTGGAAGAAATGGTAACTCTTCAATTATCATTAATTGGTACGTTTTATAACAGTTTTCTAGTGTTTAAGGTATATACCATAGAAGAGGATAAATTTAGAGAAGTTTGTAATGTAAGAGCCTCCAAACATCTTAACGTAGGCTTTTCTTGCAATGATGTATCTTGGAGTCCCACAGATGGTGAGTATCTGTTCAAAAGTGCTTGAATGGAATTAGAATGTTTCTGTCATATTAGATCATTATTTGGCAACAGCCGCTACAAATGGTCATGTTTCTGTATGGAATCTTACCAAAATGGGTAAAGCAATGCAAGAGCAAGATTATCAAGATCATAAAAGGACTGTCAATAAAGTGAATTTTCATGCTTCTGAACCAAATAAACTGATATCTGGATCACAAGATGGTACTATGAGATACTTTGATATACGAGTGAAGAGTGCAGTAGCAGTTTTTTACAGGTCAGTCAGCATTTCAAATATAACTTCAACCCAGGAAAAGGAACTTTCCTATTAACATAACTGGAAAATGTTTAAATCAGCATACAATACGGAAATAATTATAATCCAATAGTAATTAATTATTTCAAAATGACTTGATCGAATATCCTTAAAATTACAATGTTTCAATCATTCATGTTTCCACAATACAATATGAATGAATTTCATAACAGTTTTGTATCATTCTAGCATTATCTGAAAGATTATTTTGATTTTATTTAGATTTATTATATCAATTTATACTGCTAGGTTGAAATGGTTGGTACCAATTCACAACCTGGTAATATATGTAATGAGGAGTATGATAGGAATGATTAAAATTAATTTGGGCACAGAAAACTACAAAAAATAAGTACACACAATTGAATGCTTAATAAAAACACAAATTTCGACTTATATTAGCTAGAGGTAAGATAAGGAAATTTATTTGAAGAAGGCTTGGTTGCTGCAGCTCTCAGTGATGGTTTTGTGGTGACACAGCAGTAATAGCTGAGATTTGGTATTTTTCCCGTGGAACCTAGTTGTGATGTGACAGCTGTTGGTCTAGGGAAGTCTTTTCCAAATTTTTTAATTTCATCAAAATTCAAACTTCACAACATAAATTTTATTTATTTAGGTACTTACTTAGTTGTTACATATATCTGTCCTGTTTGAGGAATAAATAAAAACTAAATAGTATAATTGTATCGAAAAATTCAGAAAAAATTGTAATTTTCTGTTTACTATTAAGTGTCAATATTTCTTTTTCTAGTTTCTTTTATCTTAAAATATTAAATAGCAAAATAAATCGAGATTGGCTTATGGTGGAAAAATTATAAGGAAAAATTCACTGTGTGTTAGGGGCTTCTCTCTTGTTATTCTTTTTTTTTTGCAGGATGTGATGAGATGTAAACTAAGTTCCATAAGTGAACTGTATTTAACTGGGTTTTTTATCTTTTTCTGCGTTTTGTTGACAGTTGTTATTTGTTTCCAAATAAAACATGACAAATATATGAGACTTTGTTTTTATTTGATATTGAAGAATGTTGATTTATATTAACTGGATAATTAAAGGATTGCTACTAGTATTGGCTATCATTTGTGGTTTCACTCATGCAGTACTTAAGCTCAACAAATCTGTCTTGTTCTCTAAGTAAACAGGAAATGTAAATTATTTTAATACTAAAAAAGAGAATTTACTTAACATTTTCTTCAAAGATTCTTTTTATTTGGATTTAAAAAATCATACCACCAAAACATCCAAAATGATAGAAGCTTTTCCATACTATGATCTACATAAAATGGCCCTTTTCGTAATTTCAAAATATTTTCAAACCTACATATGCAGAGAAAGAAAAAGAGATACATTACCAGCAAGTGAGGTAGTATCTCTAGGAGGTTGTAGAGGAAAAATCTTTAAAATGAAATTTCACTACTCAAATAACATTTTTAGAAAATGGGGAAGTGACAAATTAATTTGTTTTGTGGTTTTTTGACAGTAGTTACCATTAGGCCATAAAAATTAACAAAATAAGAAAAATATTTGAAAAAACTGTAACAGGCCTATTGGCATGGTGCAAAGGAAGGAATAGTTTATTAAAGTTTATTTGTTTGTAGTAATACTGAGAGTGTCAGAGATGTTCAGTTCAGTCCACATAGTCCATATGCATTTTCTGCAGTTTCTGATAATGGTAGTGTACAGTTATGGGATATCAGGAAACCAGAGAAATATCAACAACAATACACAGCTCATAGTGGACCAGTATTTGCTTGCGATTGGCATCCTGAAGTTACTTGGTTAGCTACAGCTAGTAGAGATAGGACAATAAAGGTATATTTATTTGTCAGTATAGAAGGCTTCAATTGATAAATAACTTTCCTTAGGTGTGGGACTTGACAAATAAACCTACTTTAGAATATACTATACATACAATAGCTTCTATTGGTCATGTAAAATGGAGACCACAAAGAAAATACCACATCGCAAGTTGTGCTTTAGTTATAGATTGTAGTATAAATGTTTGGGATGTAAGAAGGCCGTACATACCATTTGCAGCATTTAATGAACATAGAGACATTGCTAGCGGTGTTCAATGGAGGGGTGATCCTGATATATTTTTAAGTAGTGGAAGAGTATGTATGTTGTATTTAAATGGAACTTTATTGTTAAACGAATCCATTTTATTTTAAGGATTCTACTCTTTATCATCATAGTTTTAATAATGCCTCCCGGCCAGCTGCAAAAGCAAATCCTCAAGGTCTTGCTGTTAATAATAATGGAGAAATTATTTTTGCGAGAAAAATACCTCCCTTTCAGACCTCTGCTTCTTCTACCAGTAGTATGACAACTCCTACTTCTTTGGCAAAAGCAACAGTAGGGCTTATGAGGTAACATTTGTTATACAATACACAGGAACTTTTGGTTTTAAAATTGTATTTTTAGAAAAATATCAATGACTCAGGCAATAGACCAATTTCATCACGCCTCTAGTATGCTGCAGCATTTTTCTCATGTTAATGAAATGGCAAATTACGAGTCTGAAAGTATTTTAGCACTTTCCAAGAATTATGTTTTAAGTGGTAGAAGTATTTCAGAAATGTGTGAACATAACTCTGTTGTAGCTAGAGAATTTGGCAAACCACATGTATGTAAAAAACTTCTATATATTTTTTTATATATATATTGGAAAATATTTAGCAGAGCTCCACTCTTGAATGAATCTCAGATGAACTAAATATACATTTCAATGAATAGTTATTACAGATTTTTAATAAATTAAAGTTTTAGTTATCTGTGGTATGGAAAATTATTAAAACAATGTATGGTGAAGAATTTCTGCAGAATTCGATACATGCAGGAAGCTCAAATAGAGAAGAAGTTGCTCACAATAATATAAACATGAGCAATATCAGCTCTGCAGTTATACAGATAGAAAGTACTATTAATAGCCATAGAGAAACAGAGACTGATCAAAAATCAAAAGGTAATATATATGATGAGAATGCCAATATATCTAATTAATAAATTAGAAAAATGTTAAATAGCAATTAAAATAGACTGCAAGGTATCAAATATCCATCTCGTTTGGACGCCCTGTCACTTTGGTAACAATGAAGCGGACTCACTCACCAGACTGGGATCTGCAAACTCACACACGACCTAGAATCCATTCTTGGTGTAGCTAAAAGTGTTTCTATCGCGTCTCTCAATTGTCTGATTGCAAGGCGGGACAAGTGAAGGCACTCATAGGTAGACTCTCTACTTCTTTTACCATAGAAGTGATCCAATTAAATAGGCGCAAAATCTAACTAGTGACCGAACTTTTAATCAGACACCATCATTCAAGATGCCATTTTCATATCATGGGCATCATGGATTATCCGGAATGCCGCTGGTGCATGGAGGAGAATGCCTGACACTCACACGAGCGTGATTCAAACACTTGAGCAAGCCTCAAAGCTTGCCTAATGTCATCAAAAGGTTCAAGCCAAAGCCCCTGATAGGCTTCTCAAAGGACATTGGTAATGTCAAGTGCGGCCTATGAACTATGAAGGCATCAAATAAATAGTATTACCCAAAAATAGTTCCATCTTTGTAGTTCTATTATTCTTTGAATTGGTTGGAAAAATAAACTTTTATCTACAGCACCTCTATATCATTTCATTATTGCAGCAGCTAGTGATACCCAAGCCGCCCAGTTTAGCGGAGGAGACGATGAAACTGAAAATGAAGATCAAGTCGATAATGTGGGAACGTACACGGGCTTCCCGACTTATTTAAATGTGAGAAGTGGTCTACCAAAAGGTGATTTTTCTTTTGGTGAGAACGAATTAGATATGGAATTGGATAGTCTGAATGCAGGTTAGTAGAGATTATTTGTCTACTATCAACCTAGTTACATTGGCAATGGATCATGGAAGATATCAAGAAAAACTATTGGGTTTGATTATATTGCATGGTGTGAGTGGAATTAATGTTTTGGATTCAATGGGGTTGCTTAGTAACATGGCATGGAATATATAATCGTTACAGATAAGTTTTTAAAGTTTCTTCAAACTAACAAATGAATTCTAGAATAAATAAATACCATTTTTAATCCAGTAGTAATTGTAAATACTAGTTACCACCGATCATAAATAGAATTATTTGAAGCTTTTGCGTACAATAGGATTTTGGTATTTAAAGCGGTTTGTAAACAGATACGAGGTTCTTAATAGTATGACATTCGTTGAGTACGGTAGTCAGATTATTGAAATCAAGTTTAATTAATTATTTTCTTGCGTAATCAATAGTTTTTTACAAAGTAGTTTTAATACAAAGAATATGGTCAACTACCATTGGTTAGCCCGAAGATACATTACAATATCCTCAATACTGTGGCCGTGGAGACCAAAGCCACTTGTTGAACGGTATGGAAAATATTGAGTACTTAGCATATTTTTCAAAATAATTTTCTCATTAAAAACGCAATGAAGTACAAGTGTTTGTACCATGCTGCTGAGTTACACATAAAAACTGCTGAATCATTACCAGTATCGACATAAAAGGTTTTGGCATGTATGTGTAATGAAAAGTTTTATTATGTGCTGTTTTGGGGTGCTTAAATCTTTTATCAATATTCATTGATATTTCTCAACAATCGTCTTGGCCACTGAAAAGAAAATAGGTAACTTTTCTGGTATGCAATTAAAGTAATTGTGGAGTTTATTCTGGGTCTTTACTAATAAAGAATGTTTCTTTTTCTTTGTTACATATTAACTGTTTTTTTGCATGCCTATGCTAATGGAAAATCAATACCAATAAAAAAATCTTACTGATCAAATCGTGAATTCGCCCTCACTTGAATTGTGAAGGTGATTGTTATTTTTTAGATTTCCATAATGTCTATCGAGGCTATAATCATGCAAGTGCCGATGGTTCGGATTGGATATTACCAAATGAAGCTTTTCCTATTAGACATGAAATACAGGATCGATCACCTCCTCCTGAACAATTTCCTAATCATCATCATTCGCCTGATTTGCATGAAGACACACAACCAGTAAGACAAAAATATCATAAAAAATCAAATGTAAATTAACTTGTCAATTTATTTTGTAGATTTATCAAGTAGAAGAAACATCTTCGACATTAATATCAGTTTCAAAAATACCAAAAAAATCTTCTTGGGACCCAAGCAGTTTGGTCGTGGAAACATTAAAACATCATGCTATATTAGGAGATATTCAGACAGCTGCTTGCGTTCTCATTGTCTTAGGAGATTGTAGAAAATTTCTGAAGGAATTGGATGAAGCTACGGAAGAGCATTGGCTATTAGGCTATATAGAAATGCTTACCAGTTACAAACTATGGAATAATGCAACACAGGTATTTTCTTACCATGTAATATGAAGAATAATTTGGACAAAAAATTGAGAATCTTTACAAACTTAGCCTTATCTAATTGTTCTATTATGTATATAATAAAAACTGTTTTGGATTAGTCTATGATTGCAGAACCAATATGTTAAATTGTGGGTAATTGGAATTCCTCATTTTTGAAAATTTCCCATGGAAACTTCAATCAATCACATTGCTTTTACTTGTCAGGAACCATACTCATATCATCGAGTGAATGATTTTTATTTCTTACTTTTTGTGTTAAACTTGTTGTGTGTATTGGAGAATATTTTCTTTTTCGCAATTACTCATTGAAATTTGTTTTGATGTGGCAAGTGACAATGTTTCTGAATGTTTGATTATTTCTAAACAGAATTTGTTCTACATTCATCTATAGTCTATTGCATTCCTCTGTTCTGTATGCAAACTCATATCTTTTTTTTGTTAGCCATAAAAAGTCATCAACTTTAAATTGAACTTCCTATGCTAGTATAATGAGAAGAGGATCCAATATGTTAAATTGTGGGTTATTGGAATGCCTCATTTTGCTTTTCACTTTAATAATATTTGATGAGAATTCTTATATCATCGAAAGAAAGATTTTTATTTCTTACTTTTTAGTGTTAAACTTGTTGTATGTATTGGATAACATTTTCTTTTTGTGCAAGTAGCCATTGAAATATATTTTGAAGTGAAACGTGATGCCCAGATACTTAATAGTAAGTTTATGATTAAGATTTATTGTAGGGAATGTTGGGGAAATGTTGTGATTGAATATTATAACTTTGTGTTCAGCTGGATTAGTTTTGACTCTCCATTGTTGAACCATATAGTCATAAGATCTTCCAGATCGGTAATCACATGCTTCAATGTTTTGTTGTGTGTTACTAGTGCTGTTTCAAATGCATACTATAGTATATATGCTTGGTGGTTGAAATGCTCTCTTATCATTGTAACAATGGTTGGAAATATCATCAAATTAATACTTATAATTTCCTACATACTATAATTTTCCTGTATGTATGTACATAAATGTAGTACCAGAATCAGATGTCTTTGGCAATTAAGTGTATGTAGTAGTTAAGATATTGATATGGAAGGGAAAATAAGAACTCATAATTCAAAAACGATACCAATAGTAATATATTCAAGCCAGAATTGAACGTTGAAAAAGAAGAATGAAGTCAAAATGAACACAATTGAAATGAAACACCTAAAAAAATAGCGAAGAGATTTCTTTCATATTCTACCAACTGGGAGATTTACTGGTATACTCACTTGACATTGTTCGTTGAACTACTATCTAAAGAACAGGGAAGAAACTCTCGATAGCTCTTGTCGATTCTGCAAGGAAGCAAATGAAATGGTTGAACACCTCCTTTGTGAATGCATAGCTATCCATAGACAAAGGGAGAACTGAAGTAGGGAAATATGGACATTGAGAGATAAGACAATACTAAAAAAAACGAAGAGAAAACGGCTCAATTGGTATATACATATCCACAGATTAAAATCAGACTGTCTGCAAGATATGTGATGGAAGCAGGAAGTACTATCAAGAGAAGAAGGGATAGTGCAAGAAGAAAGTAGATAGACCAAATAAGGGAGAAAGAAACGACCCTAATTAAAATGAAAAAATTAGTAGGAGACTGGTGCAAGAGGGACCTGAATCCTACTCTGACACCTGAAAAGAAGATGTTTATACAGAAGACACTGTTAAAAACTCAAGTGATGTCAATGAATAAGGTCCTAATTTTACCCTCCATTGTATTATTGTTAGTGGTTGTAATGTTGATTTTTCTTAAATTCGAATTGACATCTAGAAATGTGGTCTGTATTCAATTGTGATATATATTTTTAGATTTTTCTCTTCTTGTATGTAAAAGTATACTGAAGTACTGCTTCCGAGAGTACTCATACTTTAATTCAAACTATCTACAATTCTAATAATTTTCCATTGTTTTAGATTATCAAACTAGCATGGTTACCATCTGTATATCAACTAAATCAACAAAGTACTCGCATCAACACCAACTGTGGCAAATGTTTGAAGCCACTACAGAGAGTCGGCTGGTTGTGTGATAGATGTCATTCATCAAAATACGCTCTTTGTAGCATTTGTAATCAAGTAGTAAAAGGACTGTATGTTTGGTGCCAGGGTTGTTCACACGGTGGACATATAGCGCATATGAAGCAATGGGTGTCAACTAAAAAGATGTGTCCAACGGGATGTGGACATTTGTGTGAATATGGATAAAAGTAAATCATAACGGAATCGGTGTGATCTTGAGAATAGGGATCTTGTGTTTGAACTATTATAACAACTGTTTTTATATAGTATGTTCAGAAGTGACATTTGTAGTTGTTTTGAGATTTTAAACTGTGATACTAGGTCTAACGATATTATAAACTATGTTGTAAAGTTAATTTTAACGTTAAAGTGTATGTGCTCTGTTTAGTCCCTTTCTATTCTTGTGAAAATATTCATTTATTTATTTGTTGGTGTGAATGAAGTTCCATTTTTGTCCACTTTCTGCGTTGCCCGAATTAATGTTTAATTGAACTTTAATTGAAAACTTTTTTGAAGTTGTCTCACATTGATATTAGACTCAAAAAAAACTATTTTTTACCCAAGTTAACCCAGAAAGACCAAAATAGACTCAGAAAAACCTATTTCCAACCCAAATAAACTCAAAAAATGTAATATTTCATTAATTGAATTCAGAAATTCCAATTTTGAATCAAGTTGAAATCATAAAAGTTAATATTACATTAAATTTGATTCAGGAAAACCTAATTTGGTCAAAGTAAGCTCAGAAAATCAAATATTTTATCAATAAAATTTGAAAATCCAATTTTAAATTGAATTTATGAAAGCTAATCTAAGACCAAAATAGACACAGAAATGTTACTTTTGATCCAAGAAAATTCAATATTTTATCAATTGAATTTAGAAAGTTCAATTTTGAATCAAGATAACAAGTTAACCCAGAAAGATCAAAATACACTCAGAAAAAGCTATTTTTAACTCAAATATACTCAGAAAATTCAATATTTCACCAATTTACTTTGGAAATTTCAATTTTGAATCAAGTTAAAAACCTAAAAGTTAATATTCCATAAAATTTAACTCAGAAAAAATTAGAAAATCAATATTTCACAATTTGAATGTAAAAAACTCAATTTTGTATCAAGTTAGAATTATAAAATTCAATATTGGACCAAATAAGACTAGGAGAAACCTATTTTGACCTAAGTAAACCAGAAAATCCATTTTTTGACCAAATTAGGTCTAAAAAAAAACAATTTTTGACAAAATTAAATCCTAGCAACTTAAGTAATAAATGTTATGATTACGCCAAACATAAATAAATTGTGAATCAAATAGTTTCATACTGGAAATTTATTAAAAAATGTATCAGAACTTTGAATCACGTAATAAGCAACAATGTATTTTAATTAAAAATCTTCCATAGACATTGATTTATGACCACTATTTCTTATCTCCATGAAAACAAAATTGTTCACATAACCGGAAATATTTAAAAATTTTTGATAACTTTTCATCAATAATTTTTAATTATCAGTTTTGTTATATGGGTATTTTTAAAACGAGCACTTAATATCATGTAAAACGTTGGAGTTAACTAGACAATTCTCTTGTTACCACAATAATCGCTATTTATTCCTAATAATTATTTATTTGCTTAAATAGTTGATAAATCGTTTTAATTTTAAGGAATAAATTTATTTTAATTCTTGACAAAATAAAAGATAATTTTCCGTGTTATTTCTACACATAATCAATAGTTCTACTTTTACTTCCTATTATTAGCCAAAATCCTTGAAAATAACTTCTCTCTGTTATTGTAAAAAATATAAAATATACAAAATAAACACCTTAATGGCTTCCAGGCCATCAGGGTATACCAGGAAATGAGGAAGTAGACAGTCTTGTGAAAAAGGGGGCAACGACTTCATACCTTGGACCAGGCTTCACAAGATGCCACATCAATAACGAACTGAACGAATGGATAAAGAATCAGATGGAATCTTACTGGAAAAACACTCCAGGCATAAGAAAATCCAAAAGATTCATAACCATATCAGCTAAAAAGTTTCAAGAACTTCTCATGATGACCAGCAACAACATGTAACTGCTGGTCGGTTTTCTTACATGTCACTGTCCTGTCAAATACCACTTTCAGGCGATTGAAACAGCAGAGCATCAACTCTGCGAATGTCCTGCCCATTTCGCTAAAAGGCTTAAGTACCTTGAAGCAGTGTACTACAAAAAATAGCGTTCATTAGGAGGAATCTATGTATTTTGGATGTAGAATCTTATACAAAATATCTAGGTATAGGTGCAGTACATACATAAAATTTGCATTAATATTTTTTGTTCTTATTTCATATCCCATATCCTAGATAGATAATAATGGTGAAAAATGTGCAACGTGATGGATTTTTGTTTTTCATTTTTCTGTACGTTTTTTTTTAGTTCTTATTGGTACTGACACTGTTTACATTACCAATAAACCAACACTGTCTGACGTACGTTTCGATAACCAAGTTTACCTTCAGAGACTGATTGTGAGTTTTGGTGTAGTGGTTGTGTATTCAGCACACCAGTGTAAATTTTTATTTTGTTTTTTGTATAATTCCACTCGGAAAAAGGTTCTTAAGGGGGTATACAGATCTAGAAGCCTAAGTTTTGGCATTTTGGAAACTAATATAAAATAAATTACTTTGCATTTTTTTGTATGGTATTTATTGACTTTTTTAAAAATATAAAAATAGAATTTCAATAAATTACAGGTTTTTAAAGTAGGGGCTACAAAAAACGGTGCACCCTTGTTGACATGTTTTCAGCCCTAGTGATCTGGAACAAGATATTTTGAAAAATCTTAATCTGTAAAGATGTTGCTATCGCATTGACCTAAGCCAAAAAAAATCACAAAATGGCGTCTTGAGAACTTGAGATATCATGTCAACCACTCCAAAAAAAGTAGTTTCAAGGCCTAGATGCTACGTCACAAAATCTACGGTATCTCCGGAAATAATGCGAATTTTTAAAAATCGGTTTAAGGACATATTCTTAAGGGTCCAAGCATAAAAATATGGCAAAAAACGATGTTTTAAAATTTTTAAGCCAGAATACCCCCTTAAATAAAGTATTTTGTCATTATAGAGAGTTGAAAAGAATTGGCAGATAAGAGAATTTCCTAAAAACCTTATAGTTAGTTCTGATTACAGGATTTCAACACTTAGAAAAAACTTTTCCTCTATTTTCAAGAAACTAACTATTATGGAATGTAACCTTAGACTAAGAAAAAGAGAGAATACGTAACCTTCAAAGTTTATCTTTTAACATTTGTCGTATCAAGGCATTACAATAGGCTAATTTGGAAATTAGTTTTAAACTATAGCTCAACATTTATTTCGCCCCAAAAATATATTATTTCCAAGAAAATAGTTATTTTACATTTGTATTTTGAGTTGATTTAGAAATCAATTTGAAATTGAACGTTGAGTTTGTTTATGACAGTCAATTGTGGTTTTTAATAAATGATGAATTCCTCGGATTATAAAAATTGTATAGTTATAGTGCCCCAATGTAAAAGTAAAACGATAAAAACACCAAACAAATTATTCATATATGTTCCAAACAATAAACAAATACGAAGAAAGAGGTTAAAAATGGCTAGGTGGTAAGATCATAGAGATATGTAATATCTATGGGTAAGATGCTCTTACTTTATCAACTGATTCCAAAATTTCTTCCTGTGAAGATCATTTTGATTTAAGTACTTAACACAACTTGATATATCAAATACAAAAGCTAAAAAATACGATACGAACGAATCAGTCCGGATTTTAGATATTCCGCGTTTGAGAGGTCCAGATTAACGATGTTAACTATATTTTCAAAATAAACAGCAGATATGGCCATTGAGAAGTATCCATGGTATTACATGCCATCCACGTTGTTGTCGAATGGTTCTGAAATAATGCAGAAGTCGATTCTCCCTGTCTTAATATAGTCAGAAGTGGCACAAGAAAGAATAAGTATTACAAGACTTTCAGAAACAAAAACCAGTGGAAAATGTCTCGTACATGAGACCCGAACCTAAGAAAAAGCACCTGGAAATCAGTGATGCACCAAAGAAAGACCGCGCCTTCGCTGGTTGAGGGGGATCCAGCTAGGGGTTCGACGTTGGAGGCATCATGCTCAGGACAAAAAGAGAAGGCACTAATTTTCAAAGGACCGTAGCACCGGTTAAATAAGAAGAAAGAAGTAGATATGTTCCAGTTCTTATCTTCAATATATGTTAGTCTGAGTTTGTTTTTGATTTATAAATTCGTTATACTCTCTTTGAAACGCATTTAATGCAAATTTAGATTGAAACTTGCTTGCTGAAAACTTTTTTATTATTTTCAGCAATTAATTTTAATTTGTAGAATCATGTTCGAGAATAGTTTTATTTTGTGTTCATTAATTCAATTATTTCGAAATAATTTGTAGCCTTTTCTTTATTTTTATTCGTTTTATTAAAAAGCTGGTGGCGCCCAATTTGATATTAATTGTTTACTCCATATATTTCAACTGAGATCGAATACCACTTCCTGAAGTAGTCTCCAGCTGGGGACGTTAAGGTTACATGGTTTATTTACTAATACCTTAAACAATTTTTGAAAGTTTCAATTTTATCTAACAGTAAATAATATTTGATATAATGATAAATAAAAAACTTGTAATTCAATAATACATTTTTATTTATTGTGAATTGTTTACAACTACACTCCAGATAGGGAATATAATAATTTATAAATTACCAAGATTTCTATTAGAGAAATCACTGGTTCAGACTTAAGACTTACAGTACAGTACACATTTACATTATTAGATTATAAAAATTAACATAAAAAAATCCGCTATCTTATCGATGATAACAGAACAAATAGTTAATAAAACATTAAACAATTATACAAGACTGAGACATTACAACGACTTCTCTGCCAAAAAGAAATAATTATACATATAATATTGCATAAAGGCTAGGCACTGCCATGAGGTAGGGTCCATTTAAGTCTTATCACAGAAAAACAAAAGTCACCATATCTCTATTCACATAAGAAAATTATGTAAAGCTAAATAGTATGTACTAATCAATATTAAATAAATTTCAATATTTCCCAAAAAAACAATCATGGTTTTGTAGTAAAAATATGTAGTTTGTTTATAATATGATTTTCCTACGACCACTTATGAAAATGATAGATTGCTCACTCATTTTTAGTAAGAAAGTAGCTTATTTCACACGTGCACTAAAAAATAACAAAACATACATGTATTGAAATGCTTCTTTTTCTTATGTTATAAATGGTCTCGAACGATAGAGGGAATACGCGATTACAATATCAATCTGGCTGGGTGCCGAAAGGCAAAAGACCAAATTTATAAGCCTGAAGAAGTAGACAATAGATTTTTTGAGGTTATATTAGTGTTTACAATAAAAATTGAAGTTTGTTGTGATTTGTGTTCACATACATATTAGTGTTTGCAAGATAATTAAAACGTTAACATTAAGTGTTATTACTATTACTGGGTAATGTATAAAGTAGTTGAATGAAAATTTTTGTTTTTCAATATTGTGGGAAACATTCATAACTGTCTTGATTTTACTAACAAGTAAGTTGAAAGTTTAAAAATTATATTAAGTAGGCTATAATATTAATTATTAATCGTTTTCTGTTCTTTAGTTATAAAATATTTCATAATCATTCTTTTCGTTTTTGTCATCTCAACTATTACAAAATAAAAAATATTTTGTAGGATTTTTTTAACTTTTCAGTCCACGTGTTTATATACTTTTGAACAAATGTGTTAATATACTTTTCAACACATGTGTGATATTGTTTAATTGACCTTCAGATACATTTTTTGAAGAATTTTTCACGTGGTCGTAGGAAAAATAGTGTACACGATTCGTTGGAAAGTATATTTCCACTCGTTACAGTAACTAGTGCGAAATGTATCACTTTCCAAACTCGTTATGTAATATATTATTGTGAGACTACTCCACGAAAAATTGAATATTTTTCCAGTGATAGCGTTTGTAACGAAAAAATATATAGGTCGCCACATTCGAAAAAAACTATTTTAGAATTTTAACATTTTTCGTAATTTTTTGACCCTTTGGAATATGTTTTTTAATAAAATAGCTAAGAAATAAATATTTTGTTCATTGCAACGACTCCATTTTTCTTCTACATCATACGTACGTATTTGTAACTAATATAGTGCTGGAGTTTGAGTTAATAGACTGGAGTGCATAGAATTAAATTTACAATCTTTGAAGGATGGAACTACTAAATCCATCATGTTTATTATTATTTTGAAGAATGAAAATAAAACTGTTTCAAATTTATAACGGATATAGATAATATTGTATCCATTTTTAACTATTTCCAAACAATACATGGAGCCACTGATTTTCTAGAAATTTAGAATAAAACAAAAGCAACACATCAGTCACAAGTTATATTCTATGGTATGGAAACGTGAATATTTGATTTTATTGTAATACAATAAAAACAAAATTATATAATTATACTCAAAACCAAAACTGTCTTTCTGGAAATAAATCCAAATGTGATAGATCTGTTTAGAAATTAAGTTATGACGCTCTGGCATACTGAATCACTGAATTATATCTCACCGGCGATAAATCTGCACTAGATTCCATCGATTTGAGGATCATTTTAGATCTTTTCCTAGGAGGTAAGCTCAGCTCTGGATCGGGTTCCGGTACGGGTGAAACGGGAGGTGATAAAGAAGATGCCGGAGATACGGGATTTGAACTGGGCGGTGTAATAATAGGATCTTCTTCGGAATGATTTTCTTCAACAGCTAAAACGGCTTCGACTCTTCTTCTCAATCCATCGCCGGCCGTGAGAGGCGTATACTGAACAGTGGGAGACGTGAAATAAGCCGGATGTCGTAAAGTCGCCGGATTGGCTTTTATCAAATTGAAAACCATATCTTGAGTGTTACGGTAGACTTCTTCTCTTTCAGTAACCGTTGCCGCAGCTGCTAGAAGATCAACACCAGTTGTAGGCACGTTGTAATTCGTTGGGTATCCATTAGGTGACACTCGGTCTCTTGCGTAAACTATGTAGTGGAGATCCGAGTCATAGTTAACGGTAGGCTCTTGAACAAGAGGTAATGGAGATGCTGCTTTCGGTATTTCCATGTCGCTACCACTTGAACAAGACGATTCAGAAGTAGAGGACGCTGGTGGAGTTGGGGGCTGTTGCGGTATACTTTCTGAATGGCTTTTGATGTGAGCCTCCATATTTTTCTTTGAATTGAAAGTGTCGTTGCATATGGTACATTTGTAGACCTTTTCACCGTAATGGGCAACCTGTAACAACATTTTATTTATATACATTTGTGTTAAAAAGCATGGTAATTGTGTATGAGGGAGAGTTTGAAAAAAAAACCAGTGAATTTTTGAAATTATGAAATTCCAATAAATAGAATTAAATTTTTACCTGATGTAACTTGAGGACATGGTTGTATCCAAAACTCTTTCCACATATTTCACAACTGTACGGTTTTTCGCCTGTATGCGTTCTGGAATGTACTTTCAATTGTTTACTACACGTGAAGCCTTTTTGACAAACTGTACAAACGTAAGGTTTCTCTCCGGTGTGCGTGCGCATGTGGATGACAAGTTGGCCGGATTGTATGAAAGTTTTGGCGCACACGGAGCACTTGTGAGGTCGTTCTCCAGTATGGATGCGCATATGTCGATGCAATTTTCCAGAATGTTCGAAGGCTCTAGAACAAACTTCGCATTTATATGGACGTTCCTTCGTATGGATTCTTCGATGCACCGAGAGATTTTCTTTTACGCTAAACGGTTTGTTGCAGAACTCACATCTGGAAACAAACAGACTTTTATTAAATACTAAAGAAAAAGTCGAAATTTATAAGTTACGATCGTAATAAAAAAATCTTCTATTTACCAGTTAAATAGTTACGAAAATTTTTAATTATCATAATAAAATTCAAAAGGTTATTCTATAAAGACGCTAATACTTAGTAATAAGCATGTCAAAGTGCAAAGGAAAAACTATCAAATTGGTTGACCCTTTAAAAATTTCCCTATGTTCTTACCTAAAAGGCTTTTCGCCTGTATGTGTTCTGTAATGACGCGTCAGTCTTGCAGGTACCGCAAAAGTTTTGGAACAAATGTTACACCTGTAAGGATCTTCAGTTTCTTTGGCATGCGTACGGGCGTGATTTGTAAACGCTACTTTTGAAGTGTACATCTTGTTGCAAATTTGACACTGGATGGCTTCAGAATCAGTTGATTTATTGACAAAGTCAGTGGAGATCGTTAGATCCGGACTGCAGACGAGTTTTTTCACGGAGAGGGGTTCTTCGTTGGACGTTCGAATTTGAGTTATAGGTAGAGTGGCTTCGCTGTAGTAACCAACCATCTCTGGTATAGTCCAACCTTCTTCTGTAACAATAAACAAATTTCATTCAACTATTTGTCTATAAAAAATTCATATCTATAGACAAAATCTTTCAGTGTCAAATATTTGGCGTGTACGCTCTAGCGCATTCGGTAGATTTTAAAATATGACGAATCTATTCAAAGTGGACCGACTACATTCAGATAATTATTACAACTACTCAAATATAATAAGAGGGGAACCTCTTCTTAGTTTATTATGAAAAGTAATCATTTTTTTTTAATTTAGCTCAATGATTTGTTGACTACTTTATCTAATATTTGGTGCGTTTGTGAAAGCGCATCCGGCAGATTTTACATCCATTCTGATAAGATTTGAAAATTATTATAGAATAATCACTATAATTGCTTGTTTATGCTCAAAGTTATTTAGTTTTCTTCTAAAACCCAAATTAAAATTGTGAAAAAAATAGTTGTGATTCGATTGAAATATTCAATGTGCCAATCCTACTAAAACATCCTATATACTTAAATGTGACATAATGAACACGCTGTTTACTACCAAAATTAACAACTAATCTCTCTAATACGTGTTTCGATACCAAAGTAAATTTCCAGTATGAATACCACGTTTCCAAAATTTCCAAACTAGTTATAATTATACTGAATAAGCAAATGTTCGTTGGATTATATAAAAAAATATTGGATGTTTAGTATGAAAAGTATAGATTAAAATCATGACTTGAGTCCTGGCAAAGTTAGATGAAAAATTTTCAAAAATTAACCACGCTATAGTGTTGGTGCTGAAATATGGATAAATTACAGTAATGTAAATGACTGAATTCACAACTTTGTAGAAACTATTTAGTAAAATAAAATATAAATGAATAAATTGGTTTCAATAATCTGACTACTGTTATTGTTGGCTGTCAAGACTATATGCATGTTTATCCTCTCTTAAATACTAATTTTATTGCATACAAAAGCTATAATTAAATATATTTATGATCGTTAGAGTCACATCAATACTAAAATAAGGGTAAGTAATTTTATAAGGTAATGGAACCTTAAGTGTCTAAGGGACATATGGAACCGCTTAAGTAAGACCTTGAGGACGGTCAGTTTACAATAAATCTTAACGAATACAATGGTAAGTAGAAGATTATAAAATAAGAGAAATATTTTGTAACTTAATATATGGTTAACAGATCTTAAATGGTTCCTATCAGGAGTGGCGAGATAATTTGTGGTAAAATTCATATCCGATCTAGACGTTTTTAACTCAGTTTAGCTCGTGGCGAGCGTCTTTCAACTTCTTTTCAAATAACAAGTTTACAACCGATGCAATCATTAGGATCTTTTTCTTAAAAATTATAGTTAAGATTTTATGATCTACGAACATTTGATTTCCACTTCTTTCCACTTTATATTTGAAATCGTGAAAGCAGGAAACAATAAATATATTATCAAAAGAAGTAATATATTCACGAAATAAATATATCATACTCAATTGATATTTAACACCAATTATATAATTAATAATGAAATTATCCAATAAAAATGACGATTTGATCATAATTACGGCGTGTAGATAAGCGATTATACACTTGGTGACGTGGTTTAATTATTTAGGTTTTTCGGAGGATCCAACAATTTATGTTGCAGTAGTAACCACCTTTTGAAGGTTATCACAAAGTCATAAAAGACTAAATCGTAATGAATAGCTTCAAGGTTATAATTAAGCGGAGCAATTGGATTTTTAACGCCTCTGAACACACCGAAAACGCAGAAATATGTTTAGAAGCAGTTTCCAGCTTTCCGCGAAGAGCGAAAGTTCATTATATAATCGCAACGAATACCGCTAGAGCAATCGAGAGTAATCGATTATTCTCAAAGCTCTTCTGGTGTTATTAATGAATATAGACAAGAGAGTTATCAATCAAGAAAAAGTAGACAACTTAAGTAATAATAATAATGGGGTTACGCCAAACATGCTCTCTAGATCCTCTTGTTTGGGTGGATCAGTCCCCTTAGACAACTTAAGTACTTTCTGTGCGATTTCTATGGTGAAGTAGAAACCATAATACCTTATATATTTTTCTATTAACAGGATTTGAAGTGAGTGAGTCTCATTAATGCATCCTATTACCTCAGAAACTTCTGTTGTATGAAAATTTTTCTTAAAATAACATTTATATTTGGTGATACTGCACAGTAAGCTGAAGATTGACTTATATTTATTGAGTGTCTGCATAAAATAAGTATGAGTGGACTACTTGATTCAAAAGCAGGCTTGTTTTCCACTAAACCTATCTTGATGGCTTGGATACCAGTTTTTCAGTAGTCTACTGGTCTTGAATATTTCTTTATTTGCGATTTTCAAAAGTGGTCCATTTTATTGATATATCTCCATCTTTAGTTCTCTCATCTTATCTCCATCTGGAATGTCACTTGTCATTCTGATATTATCGCTTTTGTTCTGTACCCTTAACATTCCGCAAATCGATTTTAAAAGCTGCATAATTGGTATAAATAAAAACGCCTCTTCATAATTTTTCAGTCTCTTTGGAAAAATTCAATTATCATATTCCATTTAACATATATGAAATGTGAGAAAATACATTATCCGAGAGAAGATCTTTCATTTACGTAATCAAGATGGAGTGAACTGTAGATAAAGAATTATTTTTCTGAAGTAAAATTGATTAAAAAATATGTATAGGATCAAAAAATTCATTTTAATGTAATGGTTTTCTTGTTATAAATATTTTCAGAAACGTTTTTGAATCATTTTTTATTAACCAATTGAAGGATTTAACTAGGCGTGACTGTCGGCGCCCCATTCTTATTAAATAAACTTACTTTAGATACGTGAACTTTCTCTAAACAGGGATTGGATTAATATATTCACTAATTTGTCACTTTATTTATCACTAATACTTTGTAAAAACTACGATTCTATTCAAACTATTAAAGATAATTCATCTTGTAGATAAGATTGTCTTCATGGCCATATTTAGATCCCATAAACTACAATTCAATATCAAAATAAATTATATAACTTCCTGCACATTTATTCTATTTTACACTTGCAACTATTTCAACGAATTCGGTTTATCTCACACAAAAACTATAGTGAATCTTTTAGAACCAAACTCGAAATCACCTTATCACTTTATCTGAAAAGTACGTTCATGTAAATTGCAACTATTTCGTATCACTGATCTATTCCTAGGTGAAATGTATTTTTAAAATACAAGGTCACGAAAATGCAACTGAAGTGCATAAGCGCGATCATGAATTTGCAACGGAATATTATAAAACGCGTGCAAAATAACGACGCCGTTGCATTATTTCTTCATTTCATTGAATATTAAATGTTCATTGGTAATATTTGACATTCTTCTCTTCTGTTTCTTCGTTGTTTGTTTCATAAATACATATTGAGGCTTAAATTAAGCTAGTTAACACTTGATATGTATAATATATATGAATTAGTTTTACTTAAAGACCTTTCACAATGAACAATAATGGCATACAATGAAGCTCATTTCTGACTATCAAAATCGTTATTAATTTAAATATCCTCGGGTCGTTATTATTCAAAAATTAGTGTTTTGTAAACAACAATCACAAACTCTTTTCTACCAATAAGTGTAATTAATTATTTTAAACGTAAAAGTGAAGTTGGTAATTAAGCTTAAGAGTACATAGCCATTCAGTCATAAGTAGAGAAAAATCACAACACTCGATAAGCCGTGTGACTAACTAAAAAAAAATTTTTTTTTTGCCAAAAATCGATTTTATTCATCAATCCATCTCCTTCAAGAGCAATACAATCATTCCAACGCTTCTCTAACTTCTCGATGCCACGATGGTAGAAGGATTTGACTTTTGCCTCAAAATAGACTTCTTCCTCTTCATTTGAGATGAATTTTTTACGCGCGAGCATTTTTTGGGGCTAGATCTGGACTATACAATGGATGAGGAAGCAATTCGAATTGTAAATCAACAATCGTTGCCATCGACTTGCGAATTGGTGCATTGTCTTGGTAAAACAGTGTTTTTTTCTTCGACATATTTTCTTTCATTCTTGTATCCAATCGATCCAACAATTCTATGTAGTATTCACTATTGATTGTCCTTTATAGTACCATAACTTTCCCAGCTGTCTGTTGTGCCTTTAGACACTTCGGACGTGGTTCACCGGCTGCAGACCACTTAGTTGATGATCGTTTTGATTCCATGTTTCATCCACTGACACATATCGTTGCAAAAAGTCTGATTTATTTCGTTTAAACAGAGCCAAACCTTGCTCTGAATTATCAACACTATGTTGTTTTTAATCCTCTGTGACTGTTCTTTTCGTTGGAGCAGACTTTTGAGGTCATTGCTGAGCTTATACAGTATTTTTTCTTCATCAAGAAACAATGATAAACTAACACAAAAAATTGTTTTAAAAATAACAAAATTAGCTTCAATTAAATGGTTGTCACTTTTTTCGGACTTATCGAGATGTCATAGAATTTTACACATATTCTTTGAAAGTTGTTATTCCAAATTAAAGGTATATTGATAATATAGAATCATCAATAATTGTTCTAATGATGTAAAATATGAATTTAATTAGTCATCGTTATTTTAAACGAGTTGAAAATAATCTGTACCGAAAACGACTGTCATTTCTACGGATGTCAATATTTGTTAGTTATTTATCTTATACAAATAATTGAATCTTTTTTTTAAATATTTTATTATGCAATTATTAGCATTATGTATGATTTTGTGGAGTGGAAACTATCGGCTGCAGGAATAGTTCGAAAGCGAAATACCCACTACGGAAACAAAGTCCTAAACAAAATTTATTAGTGAAATAACTTAAAAATTTGATTAGACCTTTATTAAATCTTATTATCGAATTACAATTATATTGATTAGACTCAATTACAGATTTTTTATCGCTTTAGTACTGATTCACTGATTTCTTATGGTGGGTCAATCCACATTCTAACCATTTTTCTTTTTTAAACCAAAGTTCATTGCATATTTTGGATTTTTCCGCTATTTTCTCCATTTTTCCTATCCTAGGTATTACTCTACCATACGCTGATTCCCATTATGCTCAGATCACTTATAACTTGACTTTCTCATTGTCTTTTTGGTCTTCCTTTGGGCCTGGTTCCTAAGGGCTTCCATTATGTTATTTTTTTAACTTCACTATTATTTCTCATTCGTTTTGTGTCCTACTGAGATTTTATTCATTCAATTTTTTCATGTGAAGCATACTCGGATATTATTCTGACCCTTCCTTAGACACTACCATAGATAATATTGTAGTTTCGAACATACCCTGCATTTTTTTATTGACTTAACTGTTCCTGAATGCTATAAGCAGGTAATGATTATTCTGTACCAACCCCTGTACATGTTGACTCTAAGAAATCTATTTTTTATTAAATAAATGTCTGATGATCGTTTAGGAGAATGCTAATACGATCACAAAAATTGAGACGATAAGTTTTATCAATTCGAAAATAAGATTTAAGACATACATAATCAAATGTTTCAAGTATTTAAGTAACAAATTTTGACTAGAGCTTTTCGATTATATAATTTTCCGTGTTCATTTGATTCCTGTTTCAGCTACTTTATGGTTTTATATCCTAAATCACTTATGCTTATCCAAACTCTTTAGATGTTTAACTGAATCTCGAGAAATTTTGATTGCCATCTATTAGAATTGAAAATTTGCACAATAGACGATTATTTACGATGTAATCTATCCAGAAAATTCCAAGAATTCTTCTCCATCTTGGTGAAACTTATTCGTTTGTAAGTGTTTCATGTGTGTCAAGCTGATGGATGTTTGTGGAACATGGGTACTTAATTGAATGGATGGACTACAAATTAAACTATTCGAAGAAGAAATTTTCAAACAAAAAAGCAAACAGCGGAGTCAACAAAGCTGACGAATGGAATAGAAAAAAATATATAACAATTTTTTTGGAGAGCACAAAAACTGATAGTTTTGGGAGACCAACTATGTTTGGAGAGAAAATGTCGAAGATGATACTAAACAGAACTTCAATTAAGAAAAACGTAGGAGATGGAGACGGCAAAAGAAAGCTTTGGAAACCTTAATTGAAGCTAATTAGAAAGAGAAAACGAGAAATATGAGAGAATAGAGAAGAAGAATAAAAATAGTATAGAAAGTGTATCTAGATCTACAAGTTCTGATGATTTAATAATGTGAGCGTACTGTAAACTTAATTGGTATACATGGGTGATTCCGTTCTAACTGTGATTTTTTGTATTCAAAATTTCAAGATTTTAAAATTTAACTTTTCTAACTTTTTTATGCATATTATTCATCTATTTTACTGTAAAAATAAAACTCTAAGAGGAATTTACTACAACTTCAAAGTATCACGAGCAAGACACAAATGTCGGATTTTGAGTTCCACGGTACTGACTCATTTATCCACGGTACTGACATGGTAACTTAAGATATTAAACAACAAGTGCATCAATTTTCCTCAGCTTGATCATAAACATTAGAATTTATAAGGTAATTAGTTTAAATCATTTGTTACGACAAAAAAAATTAATAATTTATCGGTAAATTCTAGGAATGGACATGACACGGTACTGACATTCAAGTGATGTAGTATAAGTTTTCTTTAAGTGGCAAGTTATATTGTATAAAAATAATGTTTAAATATCTTAAGAATTATTCAATTAACACAAAATTTTTATTAATTGATTATTAATTAATGACTAGTACAAAAAAACAATACAGGACATTGAATATCACAGTTATAATGGAATCACCCACATAGCTGATAAAAAATGAAAAATGTAAATTAAAGATGAAAAAGACGAGTTATACAATACAAGGAAGCAATGTTGAAAATTAATATTCTGCTTCTAGTAAACTCTATCCCTTGTTGGAAAACATTAGCTGGCTTGCTCATATTTTTATTTGCTCTCACTTATTAGAACTGAATCTTGATCTTTCTTTTAATCAAATAAATCACGCCTCGACCTAATTATACACGGTCTCCCAACGAAAAGTATTAAACAAATTCAGAGGTAGTGACTTTCTAAAAGATCGAAATACAACAAACTTGATTCTAAGGTAGATTTATTCTTACACTTGTGTACGGAATGTCACCCCTCTACTCTAAACAGGGCAGTGACACCTCTCAAATTTCTATAAAATCTATCAACGGGTCTAAATTTTTAATTTTGGATTTGAAGAAACAACTAAATTTGCGAAGGTGCACGCTTTTACACTGAGAAACAAGTTTATGTTAATTTGATATTACATAAAGTAGACAGATTGTACTATTCCTCAATTAAGAAGAAGACTTAATTTATTCAATTTAATAAGTATGATGTCGATTCTGAGAAATGTTTTATTAAATACGTAAATAAAAAAATGAAAGGCCATTTAATACGTATTTATACAAATTGCCTCGAAATATAAGCATTATAATTTATTATTAATAAAATTCAAACAATTCAATTATTTTTTCTATTGAAATAATATATTTATTTCGTGATGAAACTCATTGGATTGAAATTTGATTTGAAATAAAGTGACGTACCGTTTTCGTTTTCATTTTTACACCTGATGAGTAAATTTTTGATAAAAGTCTCTTGGGCCTCCGACAACTTTTCACTACTCATACTTGCCCAATAACCAAATCACTACAACAATAAATTTCAACGACCAGTCCAAGGGAGCAACAGCAAGAAACTAAAACACAGTGCGTAAGATGCGTTAAACGCGTAAATGCATCTACTAAAAATGACAAACCGGAGTGCGTGAGTTCAAACCCCGCCCAATGCGTGTGCATGGCGTAGGCGGGGTGTAGGGCGAGAGGGGTTACACGCACAGGATTTTGGGAAGGTCAACGAACTGAGCCCTGCCGAAAAAGAAAAAGAAAACGGGGAAGTAGAATATTTGGAGTCGTTGCACTTTCAGTAGAAGAACTCTCACTGGTAGATGACATATCTTGGACAAGTTAGATCCGATGAGGGTATTCACTTCTTTGTGTTTGGGTTTAGAGGTGAATGCCACCGAAAAAAAAGAGGTATTCACTCTTTTTCGGATGCGTTGGCCTTTTTAATGGTATAATCCAACTAAAAACAGGTTACAACATAACTAAAGCCATTGTGCATTTTAAACATTTGATATTTATTCCTTTTAAATATACAGATTGTCACATTTATCAATTCAAATTTAAAATTTATGAGAAAAAGTTGTTAGTATGACGCCACATCGATTTTCATGATATTTAATGTACTTTTGAAAGTAATATTTTGATAAAAGTGTTGAATGTCAGTCAGTAATTTTGTTGTGTTTTAGTTTAGTGAGTTAACTATTTTATAATTAAAATTCCAATGACATTAAGAGAAAAAATCCACGGAAAACATATTAAGGAATGTAAGGAAACTGTTGAAATTAATCATAATTATGATTCTCGTTCAATATGCCTTTTATAATACATCATGATGCAAAGAAATATTCAGTTCGTTATGAGATTAAGCCCTGTAAACCGTTTTCAACATACATTAAATAATAATAAAATATTAGACTCTTTTTCCTGAGCGGGTATGAATTGTATATTTCAGTTAATTATATTAATAAGTTGGACTATGAAAATTTGAAAAATCAGGTATACTAATGCTGTATTAATACTTAGATAACAAGAACAACCAAATTGTGAAACAAACTCTACATCGTGAAAGAACAAAATAATCACTATATAAGACCAAGCAAAATCCAAAAGACAACAACTAAATACGAAATACGAAACACCAACTGAAACACTCATCTAATTATTATCACGATCAATGAACAATTTTGTTCTATACTAAATTACAAGTGTCTGTAAACTAAGGGTCTTCCTCAGTAGAAGCTCCTTCAATTATTATTGTCTACATTAATATTTAAAATTCGGCACTTCGCTCTGCTTTTACACCAAGCACTTAGATAACTAACAAAAGACTTCGAACTCTTCAGTCTTCTCTCTAGGCTGGTGTTATCGAGGAGCTGGATTACCTCGGTGTTCACATGTTTCAAAAGCCGATGTTCGTGACTCTTTGCTAATTTAGTGGAGACCTGCCTTATTGTGTTTATCTCCAGGTCCCGCCGAAGATAGCTGTTTCGAAAGTACCAGGGTGCATCAACGATGCTCCTTAGCACTTTATTTTAAAATCTTTGGATTATTTGAGTGTTGCTTTCGCTGACACATCCTCCTAGTTGAATCCATACCGGTTTCAGGATTTGTTCATATACAAGCAGTTCATTATAAATTCCCAAAGTTGATTGTCTTCCCAGCAAGCAATACATTTTTTTGTATCTTATACCTAATTCTTCTTGTTTCTTTTTTATGTGAGGTTTCCAACGTAACTTCGCATCTAGTGTTGAGCCCAGATATTCATTGCTCCTTTTTATTTGAAAAATTTACATATACGATTTTTGTTGTTTAAACTTATCCTCCAATAATTAATTTTATTTATTAATGTCTGTAAGTTGATTGCTGCTTCTTCGTGGGAATCGCCTACGGTCTTTCGCAAACGTCACTGTTGTATAAGTCAGTCCTTCTAATTCTAAGGGTAATTATAATAAATGCAGAATTTGAAAGATAGATGACGAAACTATACATCGGCAATTAGAAATTGTAGAAAAACTACAACTATACAACATCAGACAAATGTATCAACAAAAAATTAACCAATTACAGGACATCGATGAAATATCCATACCGTATGACAACCAATTACATTCAGTTGATATAGTGCTAATTGTTCAAGTTTCATTGGGAACCATAAGAAAAAACTTCATCTATAAAACGGCACACATTTTAAACAATGTTTTGCGATAAAAAAGGTGGAAGGTACAAATACCAAAACAATGAAGATCCATATGTAATCTAAAAAACATGACATGTTCCCTATTGGCACATTTCACATAAAATTTTATTGGAGTAATTTTTTTTCTGGTGGAGGAATTGCATTTAAGTACAGAGTGTTGGATTCGGAAGTCATTAATTCCCCAACCAACTGAAAAATCCGCCTCTTCTTCCGAACAACAACCTGAAACTGTTTAATAAATTACTTCGGTTGAGTTCCTACTTTGGTACACATAACTCCTTGAATATATTGAGTAAGCAGGTTCCAGTGGTTCTCCTCAATTGATATCTTCACCACCATAGTGTCTGCGGACAGTTCGCCGATGTGCAATTTCAATTCCTCGCTTTACACAGTAGAAAATCGTGTGCAGAACATCATCCTGCACTACATTGCAGTAAGGGCATTCGGGCAAATCTCACGTGCCCATCATGTGTAAGTAGTTCACAAGTTTGGATAGAAATGGTGTGAGGTGATACCCAACATCGCTATGGTGCCTTTTTCTCCAAGATTGCAAGCGTGGTTTCACCCTTTTTTTCAATCAAGATCCTCAGAATTTTACTAGTCTTTTATCTTATCTTTTATCTCTATTCTCATTTCTAATATATCTGCTTTTCTCGTGGATATTGCTCTTTCATCAAAAGTTTCAACGGAATAACTTCCCTTCTCACCATTATGACTATTTTGACTTTTTCTTAACATACTCTCGATACGATAATGCACTAATTTATTTAAATTGATGATTTCTAGCCAAATATTCATTGGTTCGTGTTATTAAATGTTAATTTGAAAACGTGGGTTTATCACTAATCTGTTTTTTTAAATATATCTCACCTTAAAAATACCTAGGTCAATAAACTTTTCACAAATTATGTGATAACGAATTTATCGGTCAATTTGCTGCTGTGGAAAGCGCCGCTTATCGAAATTTGGTGTATTTTTAAAAATATAATGTGTTTGTCAAATATTTTTATGCGATCTAAAAACCTTTATAGGACACGAACAAATATTTATTTTTTTTTTTCTAAATTTGAATTATTAATATTATCGCACAATTAAATGAGGTGTATGACCCCTAGAACAATCTGTACTTAAAAGCTCTAAACGTTGAGGAAGTCAAAAAGGCTAAAATGCGAATACTAAAGATGTTTTCAAAGCCGTTAGTCTTATTTTACAGAACAGAAAAAAAAGCGAAATAAAAAACAATATATGAAAATAAATTCTTTTCATTCACTACGTCAGTTAAATAAATTAAATTAGAAAATACTTATATTTGATGATTCTGAAGAAGAATTTGATCCGCTGAAGTGAGCCCTAGAGATGAGCAAGCTTATAAACTTGAAAATTATTATCATTAAGACAAAACAAAATACCATCAAAAACATCTAAGATTTTTCAGAATGAGCAAATATTTTATATAATATTGAACAAAATTTGATAGAAAAAGAAGTTTTATAATTTAACAATGGTTAGGTTAGGAAACTATGACTATAATCACATTTATGAGAAACTTTTTGTTACTCTGTTGTTAACTCTTTTATAATTTTTCTTCTTTTATTTGCGGTAATGAACATTTCAAGCTAAATACAGGGATTGAATACCATCTTTATACCTGCAAATGTGCACTCGATGTACCGTGCGCTCGATGCATGCATTCAGAAAAACAGAAAGGACTACATAACATAAAATTTAGCCGTTTGAAATAATTGACCTAAGAAAAATTATACCTACCTAAACTAAAATACAACTAAAACAAATCCAAACTAATTAACAATAATGGCGATAAAAAAAATTGAGGTCACTTCAGAAATTGCGAATAATTTTAGCGTCAATATTGATAAGGATTAGTCGGCGTTAAAGCAAATTTAGTTCGATACTTGACAGCTGTCATTAGTTGTCATTCGATGTATTAGAGTACGACTTTAATAAAAATTGTGCCTTTGCGCTAATTGAACATTCACATTTCCCCTGCCTGTTTTCCAGTTTACTGTAGATTCTTTGTGTAAAACCTAACGATTGCAAAGTGTAGTGATTTAACAGGCCCATAATGCATTTAGATCTGATTGTTATAGCAAGAATTGTTGCGCTGTTACATGAGGGTCTGGGGCAACGTAAAACTGCATGAATTGTTGGTGCTAGTCTTTTTGGTGTACAAAGGGTGTACCAGACTGACCTGATCACTAGAAGACCAAGGTCTGGGCGAAAAAGAGTTACCACTCAACGAGATGACCGTTTTTTGGTGTCCACAAGTTTGCGGAATAGGACAGCTACTGCGGTTTCACTGCGAAATCAGTTGGAAGGTCTCCCGTTGCAACGCCTGCATCGGATTGCAAGATTGACATTTTTCAGAGATCACGTTCGTTGGAATGATGATGACTGGAGCTGGGTATTGTTGTCAGATGAGTCGCGTTTTTGCCTCACTGGGTCGGATGGACATCGACAAATGTGGAGAAGACTTGCATTGTCGATCGTCTTCCATTTGGCTGTGGGTTAGTTATGGTTTGGGCGGGAATCACTGCACAAGCTCGTATAGAGTTGATAAAATGGCTCCCTAACCTCCCACAGGTACATTACGGAGGTGCTAGAAGACCATGTTATGCCTTTCATGATGACTATGGGGGAACGTGGTATTTTTATGCAAGATAATGATAGACCACATACAGCCAGAATTTTCAGGGAGTATCTGGATGAGGTAAAAAATGTATGGGGCGAGTTGGGACGACTGGTCCGCAGACACACACCAGCACCAAGAACTGCTCAGGAGCTGAGAAAATTGCTGTTGCAGGAATGGGATAACATCGACCAGAATGTGATCCGCAACTTAATTCAACGTATGCCGCGCCGACTTCAAGCAGTCATCAATGCGAGAGGAGGGAATACACTTTATTAGTGTCAAGTTTTTTATTTTGTTCGTTCTATATCTTCCCTAACAACAAAATGTTTAATTGAATTTCGACCAAAATGTTAATTTGTTGCTTTTTCAGAATAAATGATGAAATCCAAGAAAAAAATGCATTTTTCTTTAGTATAGAAGGTTTCAGCTTACAAAAGCACATAAAATGATGTACAGTTTGCGAATACTATCTAAAAACGTAAAATTTTAAAGAACTTGAAAATTTCAAGGTGACCTCAATTTTTTGCTCGCCGGTGTAATTACGAAAAGTCTAGGTATTACCAAACACTTGAAATTTATCTTGGTATCAGAAATTTTAAAGTAAAATAAATACAATATGTACTAAGACGAGTAAACAACAGTGACTCCAAAACATAAACAAAACTAATCATATACAAAATACAATATAAAAACAGATCAGGTATGGTATCATCAAAAATAACAGAAACAATAGACTTATTTTTACAGAAATCGATGGTAGCAAATAGAAGGTTAAACAGATTCAATACGTTGTATAGAAGATAACAAGATCGCCAACACTATGCAAAGAAAAGTACAACATCAAAATGCAGTTACGAAGAAACAACACTGAAAAATGAGAAGTAAGGAATTATTAGAAAGCGCTAATCAGTGCGATATAGAAAGTGGACAGCGGCACCAACTAATGAAACCATACGAAATAACAAAAAAAAACAGTCGTTCTTAAAAAATAAATGTTGTTAACCCTTATAACTGAAACCCAGGATAAGTACGTTTCTTTTTTAATGGGCACGTCAACGCAAAAAAATTATACATCCTAAAAAGGCGTGAATTTCCATTGTTCCAGATCTTGTACGTGGTCACTAGCTTTAGTGATTGATAAAGACTGAGTCCTTTTTGAAATTTATTATTTTTGTGTTATGATTAGGCCTAAGCGGATGAGTCATAAATTCAAATTGAATAGGTCTGCATTTTATTACCATTAAAATTTTACAATTTGTACAAATATGCTTCAGAAATGATGACAACTACACTGAACGAAAAAATGTTTAATAAAAATACTTTAGATATGAGGGTATTACAAACTCGATTCATAAGTAAAAGTTTCTAAAATAAAATGAAACTAAAATTCAAAACGAAAAACTTTACAAATAATTTAGCTAATGAGCTCTACTTAAATTTGCTTCAAGAAATAATACGACACCTTAG
The DNA here is from genome assembly GCF_026250575.1 of Diorhabda carinulata. NCBI lineage: Eukaryota > Metazoa > Arthropoda > Insecta > Coleoptera > Chrysomelidae > Diorhabda > Diorhabda carinulata. The sequence continues at coordinate 21,323,062 of NC_079472.1, forward strand.
GAACAACTAGTTTGGAAAATCTCTCTTCCAGTAAAATAAAGAAATGACCACCAAGATCGTTCTACGCTGCATCTCTATAATTCTTTTGTTTTTAGTGCATCTAAAATGCAAGAAAATATGTTTGTAGAAAGCTTCAAACACAAGTTTTCAATTTGCTAATTTTTAAAAGCCCTTCAAAATAACACTATGCAAAAATAAATTTTGAAAAATTCTTTTCATTCATTACGTCAATTAAATGAATTAATTCATAACGTTGGTTAAATGGATTAAATCCGTCTTTTACATTGTTGAAAATCTATTGCTGATTCACTATTATTAGAATTGCACAAATTTCCATCAATAATCACTACTCTGCATTGATATTTACCTCTACTTGTTGATTGAAGGATAAACTAACTTCACTTTTGCGTTGGATTTTTCAATATTTTCCAAAATATTTGGAAAAAATTAGGATTGTTTTGACTGTTGTTTACTAGAAATTAAATTTGAATTTAATAATAACGGGCCGAAAATATTTTCGCATGTCGGATATAAAAATGTGAAAGATTTTTTTCGTAGTTAGAAGAAAATTAATTAAACTTAGTGTAAAAAAAATGTATGTAAGTAAAATGAATCATAAACATGTTATGATACAAAAATGATATATATTGAGTGTCACATATAAAAGATTCAATATGTGCCTTTAGAGTATGAATTTTTTCAAAAAACATTCGTTATCACGTGGAAATTATAGTTAATTAATTATTATGGCTAAAGTATTTACTTTAGTCAGTAAAGAATATTAAAAACAAAAATTACATCTATTTTAAGTTAATTTGAAAAGGGTTGAAAGTGTTTAATTAACAAAAAATTCAAATCAAAATTATGTCGCGAGACTGCAGTTTCAATCACAATCAAAATAAAGAAAAAATGTAATAAAGTTATCACTCAAACTATAATATTTCAATCTAGTCTACAAATTGTACCACTTAAAATAAATGTTATATGGCTTTACATACAAGGATGCTCCCAAAAGTACCTAATGTCCTTTTAGCTACATACAGTTGTCCCAACGATGTTCGTTCGTAAGTTCGATACCCTTTTTATAAAAATCGTCAAGCTCCAAGGGAGGGAAAGAAAATAGTCAGAGAGGACAGAGAGGCGAATAGGGTGCATGAGGTAGCAATTTAAACTTTAATTTATGAATTTTGGCCATTTCCATTAATGAAACAATAGTTCAATAAGTTCAATTAATACTAGCTGATGACAGTTTTTCCTTTTTCAAGAATCAATGAAAATTATCTCAAAAAACCGACGCCATCAACTTGCCTGCAGATGAACGATTTTTGCCACCAGTAGAGCCAATTCTCCCTTTTCAGTTCATTTTTTTCATTGCTCTGTTGTTTCAGGTGTGAAGTGATGGACCTACGTTTAATCCTTGGTTATGAAACGGCGTAAAAATTCGGGTTTATTTCTGTGAAACATCTTCACGACGCCTTTTGTTCTATTGTGAGCAAACCATCTTGCACACAGGTTTCTCATGTCCAAATTTTCAGTTAATATGCGATGTACCGCACTTTTTGAAATGCCTACTAGGTCTGCTACCTCACGCGCTTTCAGTTCACGATCATCCAGTACCGCTTTGTAGAACATTTATGGAGTCGTCACCTCATTTTGTCGACGGCTGCGATGCTGGTCGTACGACCTTGTTTAAACCCTGAGTAGAATCTAATTTAGCTTTTATATTGGTTAGGCTAAATTCTTTTGAATTGCATCACATAACGATTGTATCACTGAAAACGTTCACTATTAATGGCTGCCAAACAAATACTAAACAACGTGGCGTCTTCAAACTTGAAACATATGCTGTACAGATTGTGTACTTTCTAATACTGTGGTATTGTTCAAGCAACTACCGCCATCTCTAGGTCAGGTCAGGTCCTTGTGGAACCATCCTCAGATGTTTAAATTTTAATGTGGTGTGTTGTTTTCACACTCACACCTTGTAGGTTAGATAAATATATGGCAATATGAAATTAGTGTTGTTTATCCAATCTTGTATAAATTATTAGTGAAAACCTGTTTTTTTGAGAGCAAACTGGTTGCGAATATCCACAATAATTGTATGCAAATAAGTCAAAATAACTAAATAGTTTGTTTACGTCAAACTCTCAAATTTTTTTAGCAATAAATCTAATACAAAATTATATTCACCAATCAAAATACCTACTAAAATTAATGGTAGTTATAATTTTATTTGTTCAATTAATAAATATTTTAATTTGTTTACCAAGAAATAAATAGAAAATTGAGTGGTTTCAATTTGAAAATTTGACGTTTTTGATATTTTTAAAAATAACTCCATATAAAAATATTTCAATACGTCAGTTAAATAAATAAAATTCGTCTTTTACATTAATGATGATTTTGTATTATTGAACAAAATAATTCTGTTGAGTTGGCATTTCTGGAAATGTTAATATTCATACTACCATTACACAATTACACTGTTATCGTCTTCAAACCCGTAGGTAATCTTGAGTCTCTGAAGATGATAACTTGGTTATAGAAACGCGCGTCAGAGAGTGTAATCGTCAGTTTTGGTATAGTCGTAGAATAAACACTGTATTCTGAACATTCTACAAGAGGTTAACACACTATACGGAAGATTATATTGTTCAATTGAAGAATAGTTAATTGTTTTTATTCAATGATCCATGAACAGTTGTTGTTATTTTGTTATGTTGTTATTTTCACCACACGAAAATTAAATGACGTAATTCTAAAAGAAAATTGGCTAAGGTCAAGCGTCCGATTTAATTTCAACCACTGCAAATTATTAAGAAAGGCTATAAATAGATTTTCGCTTCATTTTAGCTTATATATAATATGTTGACTTGTTTTGATACTTTACGGCAGGCAAAACGTATATATTTATCCTGTTAGGATATTTTATATCACACAGTGTTGTCAAACGCACCAAAATAAGAGACTTTGTTAGAAAATATCATAAATTTGTAAATATAAGAAAGAGGACTGGATAATAGAAGCAGTAATAACGAAATAAAATAAACTACATACTAAACAAGTCCATAGGTATAGATCGAAGTGGAAATTAAGTTGCACAATATAATAAATACCAAAAATAACATAGGAAAATGAAAATTGGATATTACAAAAAAAATGTAGAAGAGATAGAACAAATAAAAAAACAAGAAAAAATAATAGGAAAAATAAAGAAAAAAAAGTTGAATTGATATAGATACATTCACTGCATGAAAACAGGCAGACTTATAAGAAAAATTATGCAAGCAAAATGTAAAATCAAGATAAATAAACGTAATCGAAAAGAAAGAGCATAGAGAATAAGAAAGGTAAAACCTTAGATGGAATAAAGAAATTGATACATTGACATAAAATGCAGGATTGAATCGGCCTGTGCAACTTTCCAGAAGATCAGTTTACTGTTTTGTAACGATATTCTGAAGCTAAAACTGACACAAAGAATGATTAATTTTATATTCTATCTGTGCTGTTATATGGAGCAGAAGTCTGGACACAGAAGACCGCCACAATAAACCGTATGGAAGCATTTGAATTTGGTTAAACAGACGAATACTAAGAATATCATGCAAGGAAAAGAAGCAGTCTCAAACAGAGCAAATGCAGTTCATAAACAGTTAAATGCCAAAAACTCGATAATTTCCTCAGATGCCTAGGAAAAAAACAAATCTCCTGGTTGAAAAACATCCGGGAATGATCAGGCATACATAACGTTGAACAATTGTTTAGAGTGGCTGAAAATAGGGATCAGTTTGCTATTGTGGTTGCCAACGTCAGAGGGACCTGACAAGGCACGATAAAGAGGAAAAACAGCAGACAAGATTGAAATAATTTGGTAGCGTAATCCTAGGGAAGAGGTTTTTGCAGGGATCATTAGAATAATATCTAATATCTTGACTTCTATACAGCTAGATTAATCGATTAAGTTGCTCAATTAATGACAGAGAAAGACAGAAGAAAGGGAAGATAATCTCTTCTAGGGGTTGTAATACAGGATCAGTTGATACCAAATAAATATACCAAGCTTGAGCTTTCATTACTCAGTAAAAATCTTTGTTTATGTCTTTTGTGCATTTTCAATTGCATTGAGAAATTGTTGCGCAACCTTTCCAGTTTATATAGTAAATAGACGATAAATTTTTACCTAGTAGAGCGGTTACAAACCGGAGACAACACCGACTGCCTGTGACAATATTGATAATTCACGAGGTGTCTACTTTCCTCGTTAATAATTCTACATTATTTATTGATCTATATTTCAATTATTAACATTACGAACAACTTTATTGAAGTTTCTGATCACCCGAATATAAAAAAGTATTATGCGAATTCAATAATACTGAAGATGACCAGAGCCCAGTTCGCCCTGTGACTGTTTCAACTTCAGAAACAGCGACCAAAATTAACCAAATTGTTCGTGCAGATCGTCGAATGAGCATCCGGATAATTGCCGATAAAGAAACTATTAAAAAAATTTCACTCGAAGAATTAGACATGACAAAGTCTGTGCGAAATTGGTGCAGAAAAATCTGACTCCCGACCAAAAGCTCTTGCGTCAACGGGTCTGCTCAGATTTCCTTGAAAGGTTAAAAAAAGACCTGCTTTGAAGATCCAATTTGAGTCGACGGAAGCGGTAAAGCCAAAAACGATTAACTTTTTTATTGTAACTAAAATTCTAAGTTACTTTATGCCATTATGACTGTAATGAGGTACAGATGCGGTGCCGTTTCGTGTGACTTAGCCTTAACGATATCTATTTAACTAAGCAATAAATAGGCTCTATTACGTTAATTTTTAGATGTTAAAAATCGATTTTATAAAAGTATTATGAAGCGATATCTATTTAAAAGTTCTAAAACATCTCCAGACTCAGTTTAAAGGAATAAAAGAAAGTTTATTTCGTAACTGGTACAAACCAGAAATGTCTATGCGACCGACAAAAAAAGAGAAAGTGTACTGTGTGACTCGGTTTTGTTTATTTATCCGGAATTATGTTAAAATATAAAAGTCGTGGAAATGTACACATAACATTGAAATCATATTATAAACAAATAGACTCACGCACGAGATTGAAAATTATAATTATTATTATTCAATACTTATATAAAAATAGTAACTGTTTTACTGATATGATGACAATAAATATGGAATATAATTGTTAAAAGTATCAAGTTATGAAAATAATTATTTAAAAATACTGATTGTTTATTGATTTATACTGCAAAAAAGATCTTAACAAATATTGTATCTTCAAAGAAAATTATTGGCTCGCTATATAAATGGGTAAATATTTTTCTCGAGTATTTTCAACTAAATGTTATTAAACTTTTATAAATAAATAGAATAATCGTTTTCTAATTTTAGGAAAGTGATAGGCCTAATAGTCATAGGTATACAATCTTGTTTATAAGACTTAGTAGGGGTACAATGACCCACGAAATATTTATTTACTGTCTCTTGATACCTATTTTTGGATTCAACCTAGTTTCATCGACATGTGTACAAGAATCACAGGCGGTCCTATCTGTGGTATTTTATGTTTATATACAGAGTGAGTTTCCTGCACGATTTTAATAAATTTTAGTTTATAATAATGGATCTTATTATTCGGTTCACAATGTTGACATAAAACAACCTTCAATCGATGTGTAATCCAAATTGCCGTGAATAAGTTCATTATTACAGTCGCTTTAATCTTTGCACTGACCAATACATTAACTCTTAGTTTTAAAAGCGAAAAAAGCTCATGATAAAATCTGTCTTTGAACGTAATTTACTGAATTTAAAGATAGTTTACAAGTGATAAAAGCTATTTAAATATGATTCAGTTAGGCACGAGAAACTTCAGGACATTTTCAACTTTGAACAAAAACAGATAAAATATTGGAGCACTAGAAACTATTTAAGAAACTAGGAGAATGGATAAGCTTGTTTTTTAACATATCATTTGGCCGTGGCAATTAAAACTGTTCGTGTTTTGTTTTGACCAGATTTAGCACTTCACGTTCTTTGCTAAGTAAAAATATGTTCTGAGAGGGAAAAAACATGGAATCAAAGTTGTGATGGGAAATTTAATTCACCTTTTTTTATTATAAGCTGTAGTTGGTGGATGTTTCGCATAAGATCTACGAAAAATTTTATTTGACAAGAAAAAAACATAGGACGTCTAGGTGAGATTAAATTTAAAAAAAAATCATTTCCAAGAATGAGAAGGCTTGTTAAAGAAACTGGTATTAAAGAATATAGATAGTGGATTGGAGAAATTATAGGAAAAGTTCAACTTCTAAGAAAAATCCAAATCAAATAATTCACTTCGTTATTTTTGTGTCATCTTTTGGAATCGATACAAATTTACTGAATATAATCTAGAATTTATTGACTTGTTAGATCCCAATAACAACGTGAAATTTCAATTATTACACAGTATATTCGGAATTAAAAGTCACCAAACCCAAATAAACACTAAAAGCACTAAAACTGTAGTTCGTTTTGCAGGACCGTACTAAGGTAACATTAACTCGTAGTATAAAGTATTATTATTATTAAGTATAAGTTTTATTATCTTTTGGTGCTTTATAAGGGAAATTGACATTATATTAATAAAATCAAAAATTAAAAATCAAATTATCTACACTACAATTACACTGTTTACCTTCATTCTCTGAAGTCGAAAACTTAGTTATCGAAACGAACGATGGACATTGCAATTAGTGTAGTGTTAGTACTAACAATGTGTTCAAATTGATAAATACATATAAACATACTATTGATGAATAAATGCAGTTTTCCCTTTCATCAGAAAATGTATCGGTAACAATATTTATTATTAACAGTTCAACTTGAACTGTTATTACATTTTTTCTGGGCAGGTAATAAAGAAAAAGTTGATAAATTATTCAATGATTGAATTAAAAAATCAATTGGTGAAAAAGAAGTACCAAAAAACATAGAAACCTTGAAAAAAATAGTGAGGCTTATTATGCTTTACTTAATGTAAAGATCAATAGAAACAAGATTCCTTACGAAAATAGAACAAAAACAGATAGAAGAATAAGTGAAACATATACAGAAAAACTAAAGGTAAAACCAGTTAGAAATACGATATAATTTGAAGCACAATTGAGATGGTTTGAAAACATATGATGATTGCCCGAAAATATATTACATAAAGAACATTGAAATAGAATATAGTAGGTGAAAATTATAGAGGAAGACCAGGAAAAACATGGATTGATAATATGAAAGGAGCAGCGGAGCCAAAGGGGATATAATGGGAATGAATAAAGATCAAGAAGAAGATAGAAAGGCACGGATAAAAAATCCCACATGAATTTTATTCCAGCTATACTAGTAAGTCCAACATCAAAAAATATACTCAACTCAGCAACTTTGAATGTCTCGTTACAATTCAACTGAGTTATATGTGAACTTTATGTTGAAAATATTTCCCTTTTATTAGATATTTTTGTCAAAATGTGTGGCCTTGTCCTACAATCTTGAATTTCGTTAATGGTTCTTGGAAAATTACAGTATAAATCGCAAAATATTTGGTATTTTAATATCCATTTATTTTGGACAAATTTCTATAAAAAAATTAAGTTTATTCAAGTACGAATAAAACGTTTGGAATTTGTAATAATATATTGTATTAATGTGAAATAACTAGAGAAAGAATTTTAAAATTTGACTATGGGGATTTAAGGCACCAAAACGAGTATCTTGTCCAAAATACTTTGGCAATTTTTGCTTTAAGATATGCGTAGTAAACAAGAAAAGTGTATAAGTAATGTTAATCATGTTTTTCATGGCAAATAAATGGCAATAATATTTGTCACACTTCCTGAAAAAAAGGAAGATTTTTAACTCTATAAATAGAATCATAAGATCGGCAGCATTGAAAAATAAAAGTTATGAAAAACCTATTTCCAATATAATTGAGGATGTACTCAAAATTCTATAAAAAGACACAACCATTGATTGTTGTTTGGACTGGTATATGAATCAACAATTATTATATTTAGATATTTCTATCTTGAACAAAGAAAAGTTTTGAATAAATAATTACATTTTAAATATGTTATTTTGGCAGTAGTATGAGTTATTTATCGATAAATCAGCTTCGTTAGAAATGGGTATAAAAGCTTATAAAAGATGCGATGGAAGGTCTTGGTTTTAAATATAAGACACATAATGTATGATTTTTTTAATAGAACCTTATATTAACATTAACATAAGTTGAAAAAAAAATAAGAAAAAAGCCATAAAAACTTATATACGAATTCAAAATTTTTTTTTCATTATTTATTGTACATATGAAATTATCACTAATAAGAATAATAACCTCGTATATATGAGTTGGTAAAACATTTTTTAAATTAAAAAAAATGGGAGAGATATGAACAAAATATATTTTCATGAATTACCCTTCGAAAATAATAAATATAGAATAAATTTGTGGAATAATTACAATTAATATTAATTAAAAAAAAATATTAACATTATATAAATAAATTGAATTCAAAATATTATTGATAGATTTACATATTTGTACCAGCTTTGAAATCCTCGTAAAATATTTATTATAACTGCTTTGTTATTTTCCATACAGTTATTTTTCGAAAACATGTTCAACAGCCCAAGTTGAATAAACTCAAAAAGCAATTGATCAAAATACCTGACCAACCCAAAACGAAAATATTAAAAGTATCTTACCGTAACGTCCCCCGTTAACGGCCCGCCTCTGATACAAAATCTTTTCCCAAACATTCATACTGAACACCAATACTAAAAATGCACCAAATCGAATCAAACTTCCCTATATCAACATATATTTAAGCCGAGTCGGCAACGTCGCATTGGCGACACGAGGCGAAAGGTGCATCGAGGCGAAGTACCGAGGAATTTGTTTTGAACGACCTCGTCGACATACGCAAATCCCCCATTGAACGTACACGAGTTACCGACCGTAGTCATTCGCCTCCACGTGGAGTTCCGCACCAAGTTTTTTTCAACGATCACCGACCTCGACAACCAACAGAGACGTAGGTCGTGCTTAGGTCGCGTCGCTTCCACACCCCGCGCTACGAACTCCGCTCACTGGATAAATTATTATGTATTTAATATTTTCCTTCTGCAATTGTTTTTTCAATTTGTATAAATGCAATTTTATTATCGTTGACTTGAATGGGAATAGTTCCATTCAGAATAAAATATATAGCTTATCAAATAGGTATTTACTGAAATTAAATATTTATAAAAACTTTTCAAAATAATTATCCAACAATAAAATTTGTTTAAAAATATTTCAGAAATTGTGTATTTTAATTGAATCGAAAGTATTAAAGCATCTAATCATTGTTGTTCGTTTAAAACTATATTCCATTTCTGGCTTTATTATAGTAAATAGTTAATGAAAAAAAATGAGATATAAATAAAATAAGACGAAAAATGGTTCAAATCAATTAATTAAAGCCCACAACTAAATCCACGCAGTGAAAGTTTATTTTTGAGTAAAAAATGAAACCCTTATAAAACGGCCTTAAAAAACATTAAAATTTAAAAATAAAGTACTATTACCAATAAAAAACTAATTAACAATTTTCAATAATGATAATTAAAATGAATATGTTACTTACAACTTTTCGTGTTGTCCTAGGACCGACTATAAAAAGCGTTTATTCCTAAGTGGATCATTCCATACAATTTTTTTAAAATCACTTCAACAAAATCGACTCTAAATTCAGTTAGTTTAATAGAAGAATTAGCTAACCGACTATTTTTTTAAACTTAGCTATTTTAACAACAAAATTCTTTTTTAGACCACCTTTTAGATGAGCCAAAATCAAACTAAATGTTTTACCTCCTTGCTACTCGGGTAGGCGATCGTAGCCGATTGCTAGTCGATTTTACGGCTCGTCTCTCCCCGCAATGGCCTACTGTGGCACCAACTCGTGTAGCCGGGCACGTGGAGGCGAATGACTAAGGCGTTCAAATCTCCGGATTATTTTTCAGTGATTAAATGTGTTTTCGTAAAGTTGATTAGCGTTTTTTTTTTATAAAAAATATTTTTGCAGATAGGCGACCTTGTATTTTCGTATGTGCTGCAATAGCTCGGTTTCGGATGATAATCTCGATAAGATCGCGAGGTTGTCTCTTTGCAAGAGATGTTTAGTGTTGGGACCGGTCAAGATTTGAATTAGTAATTTTGTGGTGATGCGCGATATATTTGGGTGTCTAGGCGAGACTTAACTGCGCTGTTAATACATAGTAGAACAAAAAATTTATAAAAATACACACCGCACGTGGAGTGAAGATATTACATTACATGAGAATATATACTCAATTACGTATGTACTAACAGACCCTGATTCTTAATCTGTTGACTATGTATGTTACAGCTGAATCACAAGAATACCATAGAAGAATAATCTTGATTTAAACGTTATTAAAATTATATATTACTATATACAAAGCGTTTATGAAGTCTATAAATTTATAATCAAGCGTTTTTTGGCTCTAGAAAATCGAAAAATTATCCGATTTCGATGAATTTTTTTTCAAAATCTTCGTTTTTATGGAGGATTTATGAAAAAAATATTGGAAATATCTCACCTGGATATTTCACATAGTTTTATGGCTCTAAATGTGGTCATAAATATACTTCTTGAGATATAATCGTTCATAACTTTTGTACAAAGCATCAAACGCAGTTTATATATTTTTTTTGTTAATCTACGAAAGAAAACGGATATTTTGGAAAAAAAATTGAAAAATGTTTGTTTTCTTTTTCATTTTGTATCTCACTTAAAGATTTCATATGGTTTTTTGACTTAAAATGTTTCATAAACGCTCTAAAAAATCGAAAAATCATTCGATTTCTATATATTTTTTTAAATCTTCGTTTTTATGGAGGATCTATGAAAAAAATATGGGAAATATCTCCCCTGGAGATTTCATAGAGTTTTATGACTTTAAATGTGGTCATAAATGAAAATTGAAATAATCGTTTTAATAATATAATCGTTCATAACTTTTGTACAAAGCATCAAACGCAGTTTATATATTTTTTTGTTAATCTACGAAAGAAAACGAATATTTTGGAAAAAAAATTGAAAATTGTTTGTTTTTTTTTTTCATTTTTTATTTCACTTACAGATTTCATATAGTTTTCTGACTTTAAATGTTTCATAAACGCTCTATAAAATCGAAAAATCATCCGATTTCGATGAATTTATTTAAAATCATCGTTTTTACGGCGGATTTATGAAAAAATATATAGGAAATGTCTCACTTGGAGATTTCATATAGTTTTTTAAATGTGGTCATAAATGAAAATTGAAATAATCGTTTTAATAATATAATCGTTCATAACTTTTGTACAAAGCATCAAACGCAGTTTATATATTTTTTTGTTAATCTACGAAAGAAAACGAATATTTTGGAAAAAAAATTGAAAATTGTTTGTTTTTTTTTTCATTTTTTATTTCACTTACAGATTTCATATAGTTTTCTGACTTTAAATGTTTCATAAACGCTCTATAAAATCGAAAAATCATCCGATTTCGATGAATTTATTTAAAATCATCGTTTTTACGGCGGATTTATGAAAAAATATATAGGAAATGTCTCACTTGGAGATTTCATATAGTTTTTTAAATGTGGTCATAAATGCACTTTTTGAGATATAATCGTTCATAACTTTTTTACAAAGCATCAAACACAGTTCATATATCTTTTTTGTTAATCTACACAAAAAAAGAAAATTTTGGAGAAAAAAAATTGAAAAATGTTTGTTTCTTTTTCATTTTTTATTTCACTTATAGAATTTTTTTAAAAATTCTCTGTTTTTCACGTGAAAACTTCATTTGATTATTTGGAAAAAAGTTATCAACAATTATACGCCAATGAGTGCATTTTCATAAACATTTAAAGCCCTGTAATCAATATAAGTTTTGCATTTTTTTATTCCCATATTTTTTTTTCGTAAATTCGCCGTAAAAAAGAAGCTTCAAAAAAACCCAACGAAATCGGATGATTTTTCGATATTCTAGAGTCAAAAAACGAGGGGACCGCGAAAGTAAAAATTATCAAAAATCGAAACCCTGCAATCGCAAGTCATTGGCAAAAAAACTGAACAGGAAATTGTATTTCTGTTAGTAAAATGTTGACCTCACCCTCCACCTATACACATCTCTGTTAACAACAAACAAAAATTCTACCTGAAAATGGACACAAGTGATAAAGCCATTCAAGCGGTTACCATATTGCGACAAGGCAAGAGATAGCGAGAAGTGGCCAGTGTGCTGAACATGAGTCAGTCTGTTGTTTTCATAGTTTACTGTCATTACCAAGAAACTGGTAACTTTCATCGAAGCCGCGGTTCCAGAAGAAAAAGTTGCACATCCGAGAGAGATGACCGATTCATTGTCAACACGCTTAGAAATTGGAATCTCACTTGTGTTCAAGTCCAACAAGACCTCAGATAAATACTAAATATTATTCACTGTTAATTATAACCATTTTTCATTGTTTAAGATTCCTTTATAATAAAGGTAAGACTAATGGTTTTCAATTGCTTAAATCAGAAGAAGAATGGAAGCTGCATATATATTGTTAGAGAATTTAGACCACAAGCGTGCGACTTGAGTCGATTTTTTTTGCTCAATGAATTATTCCTGGAATGAAGAGCTTGGTGCAAATATTTAATTCCTTAAATTAGCAGTGTAGACTCTGAGCCAAAAAGACATTACATTATTCACATTCTACTCTATAATTAACTGTCCTTTTGCAAATGATATGATTTAGTTCAAATTGAGCTGATATGATCAGCTTAACTAATGTCACTTTGATATGGTGGGTCAAATAGATTGACAAACTAAAACATTCATTCAGCTCATTATATTCTAACCTAAAATGTCAAACATAAATAATAAGCTGGAGTTATTTCCGTAAAGCAAAGTTTGGTGCTGATTCGGTATGAGGTAAATATTTCAATTCATCTAATTTCAGGACACTCTCTAACTAAAATGAACAAATCATTTCATTTCAGAAGATGAAGTTTTATGCCTGGATTTGTCTAGCCGTAATAAACAATTGAATATACCAAGACAAGTTTTTTACTCATTTTGTTATATTAATATTTCCGGTAATAGTTGTGCATAGTTGTATATTACAGTTATTTTTGTTAATTACTTCTACAATTTTTCTTCCTCGTTCCAACTTGTTATTTATGTTGTCGTCGATGTAACATTCCCAAGTACGGCTGGTTTTTTCACAGCTATAATGTCACCGCTCCCGCTCAAGGTTCATTGTTTATTAACAATAATTACAAAATAATAATTGCAACAATACTAAACTAAAGAAAAGTGGTGTAACTTCATTCGAGCCCAGAGAGCTATTACCAATCAATTTGGTAGTCATTGTAAATAATATTAAATAGATATAATGTAGATAATTGAAAACTACATCACAATGATCAAAAAAGAGGCTTTCATCATTTCTGTTTTAATATAAAATACTTACTACCCATCAATTTAGGTTTTTAGGTAACAAAAAATTAAGTTCTGTTTTGCGCTGATATCAGTTCCCAAAGAACTGAACTTATCCACCTCCTTAACAGTTTATTATGCTCTTATTGAGTCGCATCTCCAATAGGCCCTTCCCTTGCAGGGTACGTGTGGTGCGACTCAAATTGAGCGAAACTACAGAAGAGAGCTGTTAGAAATTTTTGGACTAAACAGCAGGGCTGACTGCCGGGACTTTTCCTTCCTTATTTATCTTTGAATTCGTTTGCCTAATTCGGCTATCCACTTAGGAACGCGGAACACGACCTTTACCTACCTACTCTGCGTTCAAAATTAATCAGAGGCTCAATATTTTACAATGCAAAAAAATGCACAATGACTTGTCAATTGAAATCAACTCGATATTAGCTTTTCCCGCAATGTGCAATAATTTGAGGGCATACTCGTATTTACTGGAAAGTGCCTTCTACTCTCTAAACGACTTCTAATAATAATATTCGATTTCAGGAATGCTGTATACTGGTTTAATTTTGCTATGTACTTTGTTATTCTTTGTGGTTTTCTTCTGTATATAGAAATTTTATTATATTTCGTTATTTTTATGTTTGTTTTTTAGTTTTTATAAGGTTTTGTCTAGAAATTGTAACAATTTTTTGACAATAAAGCATTTCTCTCTCTTTCTTATTTCTTTTTTTGTTTCATTTATGTTTCATATCCAACACAAATATATTGTTGCACATTTAGATATTTTACTCCATATTTTGTCAAGAATACGTACATATACATATGCCCATATTTCGAGTAATTTCTTTACATATAAATCCGATCCCCAGTCATTCCGGAAAAAATATAAAAAAATCAAGCTTCACCCTTTAAGGAATTTAGGTATTATTTTATACATCTTCACTACCTGTTTGTTACCTGCCCAAAGAACCACCTACTCGCTGATCGTTCTTACCTGTATTGAAGACATGCACCGAGAAACTTTCACCTTTTATAAAATAAGGAAGGTCTGTCCGTTGTAGACTCTTTGGCTATTGTTTTTTGCTCTTCCATCTATTTCTTTGAATTTTTTGTATAACCGTGTATCGGTTTTTGTGGTATTAACGCGTCGGTATCTAGTTTCAAATATAAGCAAACAGCGACATAAAAATCAGTGGAAAAATGACCGTTGCTGATGATATGATGTCATTTTACAGGGACACCCTCAACTATCTAAAGATAGAAAAAATAAATTTTTTAATCGATTTTTCAACAACTCTTTGTTTAACTCGATAAAATTTATGGTTTAGGAGATATGTTTAGATCGTTGTACATGCCAAGGAAACCGTTCGCCACAAAGAGACCTTCTGAAGAAAATTGTTATAAATTGTAATTATTTATTGAAAATACTCATAAGAACTATTAAAACATTTCACAGATTTCTAATTGAAGTGCATACTGTCGAACATCGTGTTACTTACATGAGGAATGAATTGAAATATAGAAAAATTTAGTTGGTTAGCCTACAATTTATAAAAAAAAAAACTATAACTAATGTTCGAAGTGGGCACCTTGCACTTCTACACATTTCCGGAGTCTACAGAGGATATTTCTTTGAACTTGGAAGGGCATTCCAAGATTCTGCCTTTCAACGTCCCAATGGAAGTTTATTCTAAAGTTCATTTCATTCCTTGTATTGCATATACCAAGTTATTAAGGTATTCCCAGAAATAAATTCATTGTATTTAATTCAGGGAAAGGTGTGTAGTACAATGTCTATTTATTTATTCATTTGTTCTCCAAAAAACCTTTAATTGTCTTTTAATACCTATTTTCAATAAATAATTACAATTTATGATAATTTTTTTAAGAATGTCTCTTTAAGACGAACGGTTTGCTTGACATGTACAACGATCTAAAAATCTAAATATCTCCCAAACCGTAAATTTTATCGAGTTAAACAAAAAGTTAAAAAATCGATGAAAAAATGCATTTTTGCTATTTTTAGGTTATACAGGTTGTCCCTGTAAAAGTTACGGATTATTAACCATTGAGTATAAGCCTCTCCTGGCATAATCAATCCTGGTCAATATTCTCATAGTATTCCATAGATTATTTAATAGTTGTAGTACATTACTAGTAGGTATATTCATTTCCAAATTTGGTAATATTAATCTTTAGTCTCAGTAGTGATAAAAAATAGTATAAAGTCTTCGTGGATAACTAGTTAGAAAAACACTTGTTCTATTTTTAAATTAATATCCACTTATACTTTAATATACTACATCTCATACGTGTTTTAATTGCATTTTATGTCACTCTGTAGAGGTATATATGATAATTAAACGTCGCAATCAGTTATCAATTTGTTTGGAAACATTTCATTCGCGAACGATCGATCTATTAATTTAATTACTACAAGCAGTTCAATAATAAACAAATACGTTATGAAATGTTTCACATTTATAAATGAATGTTATTTAAAAACCTGAGATAACCATATAATAGATTGCGAGGGTTGTAAATAGAACAGTCAACAAGAGATTATTATGTTACTTAATAAAAATGATATTTGATTAAATTGAAAACAAAACATAATTTCTTTATATTGTAAACAAGGTCGGGAACTACTCATGTCGGAGACAAAAATTAAAGAGTGCATAGCAACAGTAATATAGTAATTTATACGTTTTACAATTTACAAGGTTAAATCTAATGAAAAATGTATTATCAAAGATTTAAAGCATTTAACTGCATGATACTAAAAGTATAAAAACTTAGACTCTCACTGAAGTGGTTGATTATTGAGATGTCAACAACCCCCCAAGATAGAATAAAACAAAATCATGAAATGACTACAGAAATTCGCTACGATACAATCAAAAACTAAAATGTACAAGACTATAAAAAACTATGAATTACAATAGGACTTTTTGGAAACTATGTTCGGGTTAACCTAATCGTCATCTGAATGTTCGGAAACTAACCCTGATTACGTTCATTGTTGTTCGGAAACTGCTAAAGGGTTGTTTCATTTGTTTATGGTTCTTTGAACTTATGACGACCACACCATGTGGCCTTGCAATTAAAAATATTCAATACATGTAAACAATTCTACGAACAAATTTCCTTAATATACCTGATCCAAGAAATTCCAAGTAAGCTTGTCCAAATAGCATACAATTAAATTAATCCTCCCTAATATACTTGACTTTGGGAAAAACCAAAACCTTCTACCTGCTCTTTGTTCCATAATTACACGAACCAAGGCGATGCATTTGGAATAGTGGAGATATTCATTCTGTCTCGAGACCTCCAAGATCTCCAAGCGAAGCTCCGCCGTTTCCAGACACTAAGTTCGCGCCACGAGTTTAATCTTTCGACGTAAATATTTTTATGCCGATAGTTTTTTTGATATATTATAGTAAGTTTAAGTAATCGAACTGTTTATTGCACTATCTCTTAGATTTACGGTTTTTATACTTTCGGCATATCAGCATAAAAATAGCTTTTTAGTTAGTGCAAAATCCGTGAGAGGGGGCGAAATTGATAACTGATCAACAACAAATATTAAACATCTAGAATCTATTATATAACTAAATAAATTACAATGAATAATTAACGCTAAAAAAATTTCCAGTAGATCATGTTTTAAATTTGAAATCTTCACCGTAAATTGAACTTGACGTTCGGTAACTGTGATCTAAATCTCGTTCTGGGTTAGGTTAATCAGCTAACAGGTGATCCACCTGAACTCAGGCTACAGTTTACGGAAAGTATGTCTTCAGCATATTGGTAACATCGATCTCTTAAATAAAACTTATTTAAAATTCAGGCGTGATCGATTTAATCGCAAGCGGTATTCGTCCTTTTTGTATCATTTAAATCAAAAGATATATAGTTTTGTATATAACATCCTACACGTAACCCCATAGAAATAAAAATCTAATAATGTAAAATCAGGTGATCGCGCTAGCCGTTCTATCGACCCTGCGCTTATTATCTACAAATAGGGAAATTTTGGATTATAGTACTGTCGGATATTGCGTTGGTAATGTGCTGGTGCTCCATCTGCTGAAACCATATCGCATTCACAACTATCTTGTCAATGTAAATTGAAAACTAAATCATCATGAGCTCACGTCCATTGTAATAGAGTTACAATTATTAAAAAATGGTTGTAAAAAGTAGTAATACCTTAAAGTGTAGTCATTTTAAATTGCATCCCACTGCTCCTGAAGTCACTATATAAGGGGTAAGAGGATCCCAAATCGCAGCAAGCAATACCTACTGCGTTTAATGTAGATTGTTTACTAAATTCGAATAGTACGCAAAATCAGTGTTACCAACAAAGCACAACATAAGTACAATAGGGCGGTAAATTCAAACAGGTTTCTCGTGTTCCTTGGGATCAAGTATCCCCACTTTTCCCTATATCAAACCTACATTCTGAGGGATCTACCATATAGCCCTGGCTTTACCATTTGTTTAGATCTTTGCTCAATTCACTTCTGTGTAAATCTGGATTTAAAAAGAGTTTGTTAAAATTGGTTGTTTTTCTCATAACAAAGAAACAGAACTATAGTTTTTCCAAAAGGGTAAGAAAATGTCATTAATCGTTAGTTAGTGTTCAAAATTTATAATAAATTCACTTCGAAAAACATGAAAAAAAAACGATTTAGTTTTCCGTTACCTTTTCCGATATCTTGACGAAAGACGGAACCGGAAGAGAAAATTGGTTTGATACATTACAATCTAAGATAATAGTTATAGCTAAATAATGATAACGAGTTATAAGTGATAAAAACATGGACGTGGTCAACCAAATATTTTTTAGATTCTTTTTTTCGTTTTTTGTTTGTTTGTGAGTGAATTTGCAGTCTCGTGAGTTACCATTTTTTAATACAGTTTGATTATTGGGCAGTTTATCGTTTAGTGATTATCCAGAATCATTCTAGCCATGAGCTTTCTGCACCACGTCCTGAATGCCAGTTTTTACAATTATTTGTTGATGGTTTGATAATTGTTCTAGTATTTTGGAATACTGAGTGAAAGATTGCTGTTGAAAGACATGCATGTGACTGTATTAGCTCTGCTGGAATACCGCTATTGATTTCTTCTAATTACTTCTTCCCTGATATTTCCTGACTCCTGATTTGCTATTAAATTTAAATCATCTGCATATGCTATTATTTGTTTTGATTTATTAACGGTACTTCCATCGATATTACATTCCTTAATTATGCCTTTCGTTGCAATGTTAAACAATACCGCTGAGAGTCCATCACCTTGTCTTACCCCAGCATTTATTTCAAATTCCTCAGGTGTTACCCTTCCCCTATAATTTAGGATAGTCATTTCCATCAATGGTATCAACTTTTGGGGTACTTTCAGTTTTTCCATGTCCTTTATAAATTTCCTCCTCATTTTATATTTCGTCTGATCCTCATGTTTTATTGTATTTCAGAATATTAATTGTGTCATTACATTCCACTTCTGTCGGTTTTTCTTCACCATATATATTAACTATACAGGGTGTCCCACGACGAGTCAAAACTATCTATATATGGTAAAATACTTGTAGTAAAATTATGAAAATTTCTACGTTTGGATTTTCGGATACGATCTTTTTAACTAAAGTATTTTCAAAGATGGCCGACTTTCGGTTCTACCAGAAGTCGACTGTAACTTTGTTATTTTAAATAGAACATCCTATATATTAGTACATTTTTGAAATCTATGTAAAATTTCTGTATACTTTTGTCTAAACACTTTTTTCGGAAAATGCATAATTTTTGAATTATTAATTTTTATATAAAAAAATTGACCGTTGCAGACCATTATAAATTATTTTCTTACGAGGATACCCTTAAAAATATGGAAATGGTTTCTGTTCGGTTGCTTTAAGCAAGGTCAGACATATCTGAACCTATGTTTAAAAATTTTTCATTTTAAAATGGGTGTGTATAAAAAGTGATCAAATTTCTTTATTTTTTTAAATAGTTCTTAGTACCTTTCTCTGTCATATATTTGTTTTGTTTTCTTCTTTTTTGTTCAAGACACTCACTGTCATACAGTACCGTTGGTTATATAACTGTCTTGTTAATGCGTAACTTGACGGCTTTTGAAATATCTGAGTTCTCCTAGGGCTCCAAACGTTTTGTTTCCTTTCCCCTGTACTTTGTCGATTTCCCTGGTTTCACCTCCTTCGTTTGTCACTTTCACTCCCAGGTACTTTTTCAAATCTATACTCCTTATTTTGCTCTGTCATCACTTTTTATTGGTTGCAGCTATGCAGATCCCTTCCCATCTCCATATGTTCATTTTCGCGTAGTCCATATTCTTTTGCTTTCTTTTCAAAGAGTAGAAATATTTTTTCTAGATACTTTTTTGTTCTACCTCCACATCATCTACGTAGGCAAGGATTTGTGTTTTGTTATTGTGAATAATTCCCTGGGTTCAGGTGCCACTACTTCTCAGGATCATTTCTAATACAATGTTAACAGCACTGTTGATAGACTTGCTTTAGACCTCTTTTTGTTTCAAACTTCTTCGATAGTGTTATTCAGTGTCATTTTTACCAAATATAATATTTTCTTAAGTATTCCTAGTGCTGCTAGGTCTGAAACAAATGGTTTCTACTTCAGGTTTTATCCTTGGTCATAGCTATTGGTCTGGTTTGCCTTCAGTATGAAAATTTGATCATTAGTTGACATACCCCTTTTAAAGCACCCCCGATACTTATTGACATTTAATATATATCTTATGTTTAGGATTAATATTAGTTAGATATTACCTTTATTTTGTAGTAGGTTCAATTAATTTTTTGTACTGCGAAAAAAAATGTTTTAAAATAAACAATATGTTTGATTGTCAAATGTGCTGCCGGTTTTGCTGTCAAATCAAATAATTTCGGGCTTTCCAATGGAAAACAAATATTCTGTATTTTTTCCAAAGGTTTAAGACCGCTTGACATAATGCAATACAACGTGCAAGAAATTGCATGCAAGTCTTTGCAAACAGTAAAATTCCTAGCCTCCAATTTTATCTTATATTTTGTACCTAGTTTAACAATGGAAATGCCTAAGCTAAGTTTTACGAAAGTCAATCAAATGAACTTCATCTGCTTTTGATCAAGAAATATTTCGTCTTGTATTGCATTACATCATGTCAAGCGGCCTTTAATCATTTACATTCAAAGGCTATAATGGACTTAGCTAAGTTAGCTGTCGTCTGAATATAGTTTAAAGTTTAATTCACGAGTAGAAGTTAATATTAGTTATTTAAATTAATGACAATTTGTGCAACTTCAATGATACGGAATCATTAATAAATTTTCTAACAATCTAAAAGGCAAATTTAATTATTCAAGTGACGTATTGATAGAAAAGAATGTTTAAAAATATTATTGTGATTTTTTTTTATTTTAGAGACCGTTTTGTGTTGCAACAACTTTTTAAACGAATCAATTTAATATCTACATGTGAGAATTGAACTCAATTGCATCAACAAACCAATAAAAATATTATCAAAGACACGTGGCACGTTCCAATAACAACAACGTAAAATAATTGAAATAACAGAGAGCAGCATACAGAATTCCGCATCAAGACTTTAATTTTCTATTTGTGGGGAAAGGTTATAAAAACAAGTCTTAGAAATCGATAATAAGTTCTCCGTGTAAGAACAAATTAAGATTCATGATCACATTTTATTAATGAGAACCAACTAAACCAGAAGATCTGAATTAATGTTAAAAAATTTAGATTTCTACGTTATGTGATTATGTGTACTCATTGGATTGTTAACTTTTTGTTTGTTTCTAGTATAAAATGGTTTAATAGTTTTCCATTTTTAAAATACTTTAACATTTTAAAATATGAAAAAGATAAGTTTTAATTAGTTTTAACCACCATAATTTTTTTGAAATTTAAATGAACTGTGTCATGAACGTAGCTGTTTTCATAATAAGAAAAATAACAATAATACACAAAATAATTTTGTTCTACTAGACAAACATAAAATTGAAAAATAATTATTAACTTTTGTCCTAAAGTGTACTTAAAGTATGATGAAAAACCAACATTCGCTCTGTAAAATAGATGATTATGTTACAAATTTATCTTCTCTGAATTATTCAAAGAAGATTTTAAAAAAGTAATAACCTCACGAAAATACAGAAAATACAGTAAAAAATGAATAAAAAGTTCGACGTAAACAACACAATTTGTCGAAAATACAAACTTAAAAAGTGAAACTTTTCGCTTTTACTTGATTCTCGTTGATGCAATTAGAAAATAGAAATTTATCTTATCATATGTGAATATGTCATATATGTCATCATAAAGTTTGACATTCGTAATGGTGAGCGTATTCCGAATCTGTTGTCATACTAATACTCTTTGAGTTGTTTACAGACTTGATATTAGCATAATTCCAGCGAGTGTCGCCTATTTATTGACTCTAAATACAGTTTAAAAGCAGTGTTCTACACAATGGAAATTAAAACCGTCTATACCAGTTGCTCATTCTGTGAAAAAAAAAATATTCGCTGGTTTTTAGACAAAATTAACTACAAGTACATGCAGCAGATATGTGGAGATGATTGAATTTTAATGGTACTTCAGGGAGGTTTTACGAAGTATTGCTGTTTTCTTTGTCTATGGGACAGACGGGTAGTAGATCAACACTATGTAGAAAAAATTGGCAAGCAAGAAGTGAGTTTCAACCGGGATGTCAAAATGTTAAGTTTATACCCCTTGTAGACCCCAAAATGTCCTTCTGCCCCCCCGTCACATTAAACTTGGATTGATGAAAAACTTTGTAAAGGCTATGGATAAAGAGGGTAATGGATTCAAATACCTTAGAAATGTCTTTCCCCAGTTGAGTGATGCCACATTAAAGGAAGTTATTTTTATTTGGCCACAAATAAGAAAATTGCTGGACGATGACAACTTTGTAAAAAAGCTCACCAGACAGAAATTTAGAGCATGAAAGGCATTTGTTGGTGTAGTGAGGGGATTTTTGGGCAACAATATAGATCCTACCTACCAACAGTTAGTTGATGAACTGCTAGACGCCTATAAATCCCTTGGTGTTCCAATATCATTGAAAATTCATTTCCACCAATTCCATTTGATATTTTTTCCCTAAAATTTGGGAGCTGTCAGTGATGAGCAGCGTGAAAGGTTCCACCAAGATATTAGAACAATGGAGTCGGCCATGATGGGTGATTACTGTTGGTTTTTAAAAAGAGAAACCCCTCATAAAAGGAAAAAGTATAGCTAATTGATATTTAAAGTGATTTTTTTTCTTTTTAATAAATGTGAGGCATGGTTATGAGATGTAAACTATAAATATTGTAAATAAACACGATTTAAAAAACGTGAAATTATTTTTTTAATAAATATTTTACTAATGAATATGGTTCTATAAATGTAACTTAAAAACCTTACGTGTGACAATTATTTATTTTTTTCATTTTTTCGTATTTTCATAGGTCCATTTTATCTTTATTATAACGGGAAGAAACCGGCCCTTAATCTCTGACAAATAATCTAATAAACATAATTTCGTAGCATCTATTCCAAAAGCCAACGCTCGTTAACAAAAAACAATTTCGGAACAAACAAAATTAACTCGTGTACAAAAAAAGATATTGGATAAACTTTATTCGAGGGGCATTCGCCTTTAAAAAAATTTATTATACAGTACAATTAGCTGTCAGCAAGCAATAGATTACATAACGAAAAAAATCGATAACTTGACGTAAGAATTGGGATATTTTGCTTACTTTTTTTATTACAAAATTGTTACAAAGTATTAGACTGCCTAAATAAATATACACGTGCGAAAAAATGTCAATACAACTTGAAAATAGATTCCTCAAATAACAATATCGAAAGTACGATATCATTTAATATTAACAATAATTACCTTTTTATAATAAATCAACATATTGAATAAAATCGTGTTGTTAGGCCTAATATGGTAATGAATATATTGGCTTGATAGGGTTAATCCAGAACCATAACCAACGCAACACCAATATGGCCGCTGGACGACAAAGAACCAATAGAACCAAAGAAACAATATTCATTTTCTCTCTCGTTCGAGACACTTTATGTATACTGCACATGCTACATGCGCGCAAAATATGCGTAGAACTAACTGAAGCGCTCGGAGGAGAGAGAGAACTATACACTATTTGTTTCACTTAGTCGGAATATCTTCCATTTATAGGAACTGTCCATATAGAAGTACTATATACAGGGTGGCCCACGACGAGTTAAAACTATTTGCATATGGCAAAATACTTAAAGTAAAATCATGAAAATTTCTACGTTTGGGTTTTAGGATACGATCATTTTAACTAAAATATTCTCAAAGATGACCGACTTCAGGTAGAACCGTAAGTCGACTGTAACTGTAAGTCTACGTGAAATTTAAGTATACTTTTGTCTGAAAACTTTTTTCGAAAAATGCATACTTTTTGAGTTGCAGACCGTTAAATTATTTTCTTACGAGGATACCCTTAAAGATATGAAAATGGTTTTTGTTCGGTTGCTTTTAGCAAGGTCAGACGTATTTGATTCTATGTTGAACAATTTTCCATTTTATACAGGGTATATATAAAAAGTGTTCAAATTTTAACTACGTAAATATCAAATTTCTTTATTTTTTTTAAGTAGAACTACAAGGTTTATTCTATTTTAACGCATTAAGGGGTAAAAAAAGAGCAAATTCATGTATACTTTCCTATACCTAAACCTTACCGTTATCTAGATATTAAATGTTTTCTGTAAATTTTTAGAGATGCAGATGCAGATCAATAACTGGATTAATTCGATTAACTTTTGCTTCAAATGAACCATATAGCTTCAAAGTGTTCAGGATTCTTTTAATAGGTTCTACCGGAAGTCGGCCATATTTTAGTTAAAAAAGTTGTATCCGAAAACCCAAATGTAGAAATTTTCATGATTTTACCGTAAGTATTTTGCCATAAACAGATAGTTTTAACTATTGTGATCAGGGGTCAGTCTAATCGTGCCTTGCATTGCCCAATGTCCCAATACATATCGCAAATCCTGGTAATTTAGATTTAATTAACAAAATCTGGTTTTTGCATGTTTTGCATGCCAATGGTTATAGGAGCACTTTAATTTTTGCCCAAGCAGGTCGCTGGCCTCACTTGGAACCCTCCTTTTTTTCGGGCCTGGGACCGGCTATGAGACCACTGAACTACTCGGTCCACCCAACGCAATCATAGGCAGAGTTATGGAAGATCTGTGTGAGACCAGTAATGACAGCGAACGCTGAGATCAATAGCGGGACACACATTATTTGACCACAAGAGAAATGATGAAATAAGGGAAATATGTGACATCCAGGATGTACTGAGATAGGCGAGAAATCGGCGAAGGGAATGGAGAGACCACGTGGACAGAATTGCAGATGACAGGTTGGCAAAGGAAGAAAAACCGAATAAATCCCGACCACCAGGACGACCACCTACAAGATGGTATAAAAGCTGGTCTTCATCATCCCTGCTGCAGCTAGGCAACCATTGATGCAAACAAAGGACTAAGTCTTAACGTACGATGAAAAGGACTGTGTGAGAATCAATTACTATATATGGCTCCAGTAAACCTACAATAATTTCAAACACTACATAGTTATTTATCATTTATTGAAGCTTTTCTAAAAATAGTGAGCTTTAACCTTTTCAATACGATTTTACTATTTTAATAATTCATATACTCGTAATATTCACAGCACAAACTATCTATTGATAATTTAGTTTGACGAGAAAAAGAAATATTTCAATAAATGATTATACTATTTATTGATTATTTCAAATTAATAATTGGCACAAATTGTCCCAATAGTATTGGTGAGTGGGTCGTATGTGTCCCATCTGTATTATTAGGTTGTAAAATAGTGGAGCCTATAAGAAAAGGAAAGAAAATTAAAGATAATTTCAATTCAACATTTGTTTTTTATTGTATATATACGAGGTAATCCAGAATGATACTTAGCAAAATAATCATTGCAGAGCGCTACTGTGCACATTTGGCAAGTAATCTTTATCCACTTTTCTTTTTTAAAACCTGCACATCGTTTTTTCGAATTTCCCAGAACAGGCAGTTGATCCCAACATTCTCCAAAATTTTTAGGAAATAATTTGAACACAACATCCAATTTTGAAGACTTATTTGTTATATTACACAGTACAACTGTTTGTTTTTCTTGTGGAATATTATGTTAAGTTCTCCTTTTCGTTGAATTCTTCATTTTTAGAATTAAACGCATCATCCAAAATTTGTATCTATGCAGTTTCTTCAACTTCACTTGTAGAATCATCGTCGGTAGATGGTTGTATATACTCGTAAATTTTATCTATATCACTATCAAAGCTGTTTTGAAATGGGTTTAATTCTTCTTCAAAATCAATGTATCAATGTTATCCACACGGATATCTTTGTTTGAGAAAGGTTTATTCATTCTATAACGAAAATTTTGAATATATAGATTACTCAATACTGACGGAGCATAATCTCCCAATAATTGACACTATTGGGATATATGAGTGTGATACGTGTTTAGTGTTTGCTAGTAACATCTAGACTGACAAAATTTTTTAGAAAAGGGAAAAAGCAGACAGCTAACAGCAACAAAGCAGTCAGCTTTGGACTTTTTTACAAGCCTATGACCGTACTGTACTAAAATCCATGATCCCAATGTAGTAAGTATTTTGAATTATTCAAAAATTTCTGGGACAATATGTCCCCTACAATATTGTAAGGGTTAACAATGTTCTGATCCGAGCTAACTTAGTAAAAGCATCAGATATGATAAATCTCTCAGCGCTTCCTGAGTACATCTATAGAAATTCTTCTGGAACATTTTCTATAACTAGAGTTTTTCACGTGTTTTTGAATTAACGCATCCAAAGTTAATTAACTAGTTATTAGAAATATTTTTAGAACGTACAACTTTTTTTAATCTTATAATTAGTTGCCAATTGTTCCCAGCATATGTTTTATCGTGAAGCCTTTAGGTAATCAATTTCTCATTTATGAATTGATTCACATAGTTTGAAATTAAAAACAAACAAAATTGTGTTAATATTGAAATTGACTCTAAAAATGGTCAAAATAAAGACACACAAATTAAAAATGTTTTACATACAGAGTAAATTTTTATTATCATAGTTGCGAATCATCTTAAACATTTCATTAGCATAATCAATTTTGTAAAGATTTATAACTTTTATCATCAGTTTATTAGACACGTGTTGAACATTCTTCACTCCCTCCCAATCATCCTCCACTGTCTACTGACTTTTAACTTAACCTTCAACACACGCGCTTAAATCATACACCGCAGTCATTCGCCTCACGCGAGGTACACGAAAACAACCATCGGTGAACTTTACTTTCTTTGTCTTTCTCACTATCTCTTTCTCTTTATGTTCCATTTCTGTTCGATCGATAATGAATTCCTAAATCCTTGGAAATTATCGGAAAATTGGGGCATTTTTAATGTTTGTTTTTTTACCAAAGTGACCCGCATGCCCTTAGTTGAAATGTTTTCCGAAAACAATGGAATTTTTCTATTATTTTTTTTTATAGTACAATTGGAGAAAGGGAAAGTCTGCAAAGGCGTAGTAGGCCGAACAGAACCGAGCGACGCAGCCACCTTGACCAATCTCAACGTAAGTCGGATCGAGTAATCCGTGTTTCTGTTTTCTAATGTGTGTGGGTCGGTCAATTTGTTGAATTATGTTTTTATTGTTGCGGATATAGATTTGATTACTAATTATTATGCGTATATGTGTCGGAATTGGATTTCGTTTAAAGAGTAATTTTCTATTTAATTGGTTTTGTAGAACAGGATCACGTATTCATTTGAATTATTAGATGATTTTTATTTTCAAAAGGCTTTTTATGGGCATAAAAACCGAGATTCAATAAACGTAGTTAGAGCAAATTGATTATTACTGCTTTGGTTATCATTTATTAAACAAAAGTTTGATTATACAGTAAAGTATCAATTATTCGAATACCGATTATCCGGACGTCCATTGGTTAAAAATTAGAAAAAAAATTGTTCCCAAGTGAGAGGTTTCGATGAATTTCCGCGCGTGATGATCTAAAAAAAATAATTGCAAAAAGTTAAGAGTTCTATTTGATTTAACTATACTCAAAAACTATGGAAAGCACTGAAACAGCGAAATATTTTAAATAAACAGTTGTTAGTGTGATAAAGCCCCTGAAATATTCGCCAGATGATAGGCTACTTGAAAATAAAAACAAAAAATAATTACTGTGAGTTCTCCAGAATAGAAATATCAAAACATTTACAACCAAAGATTCTTTGAAGATGATAAAAACAATACAAAAATACAAAACTCAATAATAATCAGTTTCTCAATCGCAGATTGTTATCAAATCAATTGATTTTAGTGTTGATTTTCCCATAAAAAATTAAGTTGTAATTTCTGGAAACGTTGGTGATATTTATACCTAACACACTGTTTACACCAACACTCATAATTACACTGTTTGACACGTTGTCGTCTTCAGAGACTGAAGGTAAACTAAAATCTAATGACTTGACTTTTTATGTTGAATACAATGAAAAGAATCAGTCGGGAATGTACCTGCACGTAGCGGTTTTTTCCTAAATACATCAAATTCTAGCTTATTGGTATTCCTAATTACTAAAGTATCTAAAAATGTTAAGTGTCCATTATTTTCCATTTCATAGGTAAACTTCATACATGAACATTTTGAATGGAATTCCAAAATGAATTCGTCTACGTTTCCCTTCTTCATATTAAATATAGCGAAAACATCATCCATCATATCATCATAGTTTACTTTCAGTCTCTGAAGACGACAACTTGGTTATGGAAACGCGCGTCAGACAATGTAATCGTGAGTAGTTGAGTAAACGGTGTGTCCAAACTAATGTTTTTCTTTTCCTATCATTTTGAACCATATCAGTTTTACAAATTATATAAAAAATATATATTTTTAATTTGTGATTAAAGATGTATTTTGGGAATGTCTCGACTGGTTTTTATTTAATGATTAAAGTGAAAGTATGTTCATGTGGTCAAAACAAAGTGAAATTCGTTCTTTTATGTTGGAATAAAACATTCTAGTTTATAAAAATTTTTAGAATTTTTTCGGTAAAATCTATAAACCGGAAGAACTGCCTTCACTAGACTACGCCAGTCATCCACGAACGATGAAATAGCGACTAGTAGCGAAAACAACCAAAATAATAAGAAATGGATCGAGAGATAGATGTCACGGTTGTTGCTTGTGGTTTGTTCCACTGCATCCTTATTAGATTTATTATTTTTGCTCTAATTTTAATTCACAAACACGTTAATGCGTATAGTTTTGTTATTTTTGTCTGACTATTTTGCTAGCTTGATATATTTTGGTGATGAAGCAATAATTTAGACATTTCCAGATCTTCTTTATTGCTCGGCATAGGCTCAGATTCATCCGTCTCATAATCTTTTCTTCCTGATTCCAAAATTTCTTTGTCTGTGAATGAAGCAATGGTAAGCAGACAATAGTTTTGAAGATTTTCCGTGAAATTTCCTGCCATTTTGCATACACTCAGTTAATGGAAGGTTGTTGTCGCTATCGAACTCACCCTATTCACCAGATTGGACCCATTGTGATTTCTGTGATTTCAGACTTGAAAAAATGGCTAGATGTTCAAAGATTTTTCAACAATGAAGAGGTGATATCGGCAGTTAATGGATATTTCGAGGAGCTTGACCATTCTTATTATAAAAAGGGTATCGAACTTACTGAACAGCGCTGGGTAAAGTGTATGGTGCTAAAAGGTGATTACATTGAAAAATAAATATATCTTTTACCAAAATTTTTCTTTGTTGGGTCAGGTACTACTGTGACCATCCTTGTCCATACTCTTTTTCTGTTAGAATAATGATTATTCTTTAAAAAAAAGATATATTAAATGGAGTAGTGTCTCATTTCAGCTAAAAAAAATCGATATATGGTTCCTTAATTACGATGTTTCTAACATCGATGTCTTACATCCTCAGAACTTTGGTTTTAAATCTCTCGATAACACTTATATTTGATGAAGACTCTGCACCCCATGGTTGGATTCCATATGTCCAAATAGGTTTATTCATTCTCATATATCACAATAGTTTATTCTCGGGAGATAGATCCTATAATTATTCCATATAAATTGCCTAAGTTTGATACCAAGCTGTGTTCCTTTTGTGAAGAGAAAGTCTTCTATTCAGATGGATTCCTTCCTCTCCCTGTGTAATTTCATGCTCGTAATGGAGGGATAGTTTTCTCGTCTGTTTGTTCGTCATATTTTTAACGATTGCTGTATCCTATTGATATTGGTTATAAATATTTGAGATACAGTTGAGGATCTCAGTGTAATACTGTTAAAGCAGCGTCATCGTCATATTTTTCATCAAGTGTATTGTATGATCTGGGTGAATTAGCTGATAGACAGATGATATATATCTCAAAGTGTTTCCTTGATTGTATGTATGGTTGAGTATTCGTCTTGGTAGTCAATCATGAAGTACCAATCTTCAAGGTACGATTTATGAATAAAGAAAAGAGTTTTTTGATTTTGTAAAGTAGACCCAAGTGTCAGACTTTATCAAAGGCCATATTTACTTTGAGGAATACCGCGGGACAGTACTTTTTAGCTTTTATGTCTTGCATTATTTTATTTGTTCTCCTTTGTACTTGTTCGATGGTAGCATGTTTCTTCCGGTATCCGAATTGATGGTTTACAATAACTTGGTTTTTATTGAAAATTGGTATTATTCTGGTCTTTAATAGCCAGTATTTGAAATAAACTTATTGGTCGATAGGAAGTAAATTTCCCAGGTTTAGGTTACTTCAACTAATTTTCGTAAAATAAGTACTCAGTATTGCCTTTTAAGTGAATGTTATTATCCTATTTCCTTTGTTAAGTACCTACTTCTAAGTTTAAGTTTTAAGTAGAAGTTTGGTTGTAATAAGGTCATGACCTGGACTTTGGATTTTTAGTAAATGAACATTTTGTAATTGCTTTGCGATTGTTACTATTTCCTTGTTGTTGATTTTTAGCCTGTGACTTTCAGTATTGCAGATGACCGACTAAATCAATATTATATTCTCCGCAGTTTCCTACTCTAATCGACAGAATTTACATCAGCGCTTTCCCGTCAACTCCATTAAATACTTATTGAAATACTTATTGAGTTCACAATTCCCTGTTAACAATCAGTTTTAAACCTTTTTCCCATTTCTAATTATCAGTTCTATCGTGAATTTTGTTGATTTTTCTTATATAATATATACGCTTGTCCTTGACATTGTGGGTTCCTCCATTATTATCTAGAGCTGCACTCCACCTTTTTTTTATTTTGTTTATAAGTTTGCAAAAGGGTTCCAGTTAATGGAATGGCATTGACGCAGCTTATTTTACCATTTCTTTATGGTCCCTTTTATAACTTTGTTTTCAAAACAGTGTGTTCAGTAGGGCTTATGAGCTGTTTATTATAAGTATATATTGAAAAATCCTTAGCCTAGTATAGAACTAAACAAAATATTTCAATGTCAAAATATTTTATTACTCAACATATTCTCCTCTTAATTGGATACATTTATTACAGCGAACTTGCAACGTCTCTAGACATTTCAAAAAAAATGTTTCTTCCGGCTCTGTAATTCAGACCTCCACAGCTTCTACTACCTCCTCGTTGGAAGAAAATTTACGACCTTTTAAACTTTTTTTCAGTTTAGGAAAGAGATGATCGTCGGACGGAACCAAATCTGGCGAATAAGGGGGGTGTTCTAGTAATTCAAGCCCTAAATCACCAATTTTTTGCATGGTAACATGAGATTTGTGTGCAGGGGCGTTGTTCTGCAAAACCAAAATACCTTTGGATAGCTTTCCGCGTCTTTTCTCTTTAATTTTTTTCCGTAGAGTGGTCAGTAATGTCGAATAGTAATCTCCAGTTATTGTTCTACCCTTATCAAAAAAATCAATCATGATTACTCCATGGCGATCCCAAAAGAACTTTTCCAGCAGATTTTTGGACACGAGGTATTCAAGTCTCATCCATAGTAACAATTCGGCTTAAGAAGTCTACATCGTTTTCAAATCGAGCACAGATCGAAGGCGATGCTTCTACTCGCACGCTTTTGGTCAACATCCAAACATTTAGGGATCCATTTTGCAGCAATTTTTCTCATGTCCAAATTGACGAGAACTATATGATTAACGCGTTCGTATGAAATATTCAGTGCTTGAGATATCCGTTTTAGCCCAATCCGACGGTCTGATAAAAACATGATTTGAACTGCATCGATTTTTTCCGGGACTGGCACAGAAACTGGCCTTCCCGATCGGTCATCATCTTCAATGGAAAATCTACCTATTTTGGAGCTTACACTCCAATTTTTTACGGTCGCATACGAAGGATATTGATCACCAAGGGTATTGAACATATTTTCGTAAATCTGCTTATTTCTTAACCCTTTTAAATACAGGTAGATACTTGATAATAGCTCGATACTCCAATTTTTCGATTTTCACAATTTCGGTGGAAATCTTGTTTCTTTTAATTTATTGCGTAACTCTGGTTTACTTTTTTGACGTCAAACTTTACACTGATACTTCTAATAAGTTATTGTTCGTTGCTATGGTATCGCAATATTTTGTTTATGCATGTAACTGATCTAGGCTAACTAGATGTCAATACATCCTCGTATGTATTAATCTTTGCATTATACATGGCACCAAAATGTGTCGAGGGGGTAGATTGAGCAAAAATTTTATTATAGCTGGTTGTTTCTACTGCATCTTTGTCCATCAAAGCACAGACCTATTGGCATAACCGGCTACGTACATTACCGAAGAATTGAATTCCAAGTTTTGACTTATTTCCACCAGTTGTCAACAATATTTAGGACCACCTGCATTCTTTAGATACCACCTCTGCAGAGGTCCTGTTGATTACCAGAAACATAAACTGGATCTCTAATATATGCAGATTAACAAGTGACTAAAAAATTGTGATAACCTCCAAGAATAGCTTCATAGAAATGCAAATAGTAATAACATTATAGGATTTTCTATTGAAAATGAATTTATTTTTAGCACTTTATGGCGTGTTCTATGTTCCATAAAACAACCTTGTTTCATAAAACACATAATAATTGTGGATACTTAGGTAATTTAAGGGCTTCATTGTTCTATATTTTCTGTGCCCACTTCTAAATTAAAAGGAAATAATTAGGTCAAAAGTTCTTTTGAGTGGAAAGCAGGGCATGTAAGTCAAGGACCCGTAGCAAGGGGTTGAATTGAACACGAACCTCGTCTCAAGAGAATAAATTGCTGAATATTCATATCACGTGATATTAAAACGTTTGGATTTTTATTCGTGTTATAAATATTATGATAAAGCTTATTTACCCAATCTATAAACATGTGAATGTTTTCGATTTTATATCTAATTTAAACATTAAATTTTGCTACTACTAATAGAGGCATATATCGATAGTGTACCACACAAATATCGTAAGTGTAAACATACATTTTTTAGAAGGTCAATGTTAAAGTTTCCTCAGGGACAACAGCTGTACTATGTGTTCTACTTTCTCTTCTTTCCGGATTTTCATTTATCTGACTTCATCGAAGAATTTATACTTATATTGGATATATCCTTTTCTTATTTTATCTATTTTAAATTGAGCCAACTAGTCTCTCTATGTTTTTGATTGTTTATACATCATCAGTGGCGGTGTTTGAACATTAGAAATGGGGGACAAGGTAAAATGTAAAGCTAAAAATGGCGATGTAAGAGAATGTTTCATATTATAGTTCGATTTTTCAACCTACAGGCCTTTACTAGAAATAGGTGGAAAAATGAATACAATTGTAATTGTCATTGATGGTTTAATTGAGTCATCAAGAAAAGTACAACATAACAAATGAATAAGTAGAAACAAAACGAACGAAAAATTACAAACAAAGGAAGTATAAATAAAAATAATAGACAGTAGACAGTCATCTAATTTTACATGATACACGTCTTCTCGAAGTATCATTAGCTTTAAATAGTTGTCTTGATTTCCGCCTGGCATAAATAAAGTCGATGATTTGAACCGCATCATTTTCAAAGGCTTTAGCTAAATGTGATAAACGTTGTTGGGACATAGAATTCCTCGAATAGTTTTTGATGCGTTTCAAGGCAATGAAAGATCGTTCTATCGTTGCAGTGGACACAGGGATAGTCAAAAACAGTTGCAGAAGCAGAAGAATCAGGAAATACTGGTTGTGAACATTTTCAGACTTGAGAAACCAAAATCGGCACAAGATATCGGTCAGTTTGATTTTATTTTTGAAAATATATCAATTTCTGAGGCTGAAGTGTCATTGTCCAAACCAAACGTGGAGCTCACAACAAAACATTTCCTTTGATGCAGTCTTTAGAAACTGAGTTGTTCGACGAAGCCGTCAGCAGTTATTCTATGTTGCAGAGTAGAGCCAGCTGGTTTTCTTCAAATCGTGATCTAATGTTTTCACTTAGTGTATCTAATAGAGGTAAAACGTTTCTAGAAAATAGGCTTGGGATGAATCATCCTCCTCATATTTCAGGAGGAGGGTTTCTTTTGCGCTGAATTATTGACAGTGTCTTCTACTAAAATCAAGTGCTTCAGTAAAGAACTTTTGGAATTCTTTTTCTCAAACTGTTTGTGGACATAACTACTCTGTCAGTCACCTGGACTACTTTATGAATTGATACATCGCGATTCTTTATATACATTGAAAGGACGTTAGTTTTTCTTCAAAAAGTACTCCATAACATTTAATACAAAAATAAATTCAAACTCCAGTTGCTTCAATATTTGCTAGAGCGTATATCTATCAAATGTTGTTGGACTGCTCTCAAGTTTTCATATCTGCTGCTAAACCTTTTGTAGCTTAGTACTTTCAAAGGAAAATCCTTATATCCAAATACTGCATGTGTTTTAAGTGAAGCCCTAATTATATTTTCCCTAAAGTATGGGGAGGCAAGTTCCCTCCTAATCGTCGCCAATGTACATCATCATTTACTAGTTGTTTTGAAATAGAAAGATCGTTATATCTTAGGTTATTTACAAAGTAAAAAGGCAGTTTTATATTCGTCTTTAGAATTGGAAGACCTCGTCCACGTGTAGCCTTGATTTCTTTGATAATCCGTCGACCGACGAGGACAACGATTTTCATCTGATTCACTTTGTTAGAAATATATTGAATGATACTTCATTTATGTCTGAACGTAATTTTATTATGAATAGAATTAAGTAGGTATTCAAATAAATCGGTTACGGTGTTATTATTGTTGGAAAAGGTGTAAACATCTAACCATAAATATTTTCAATAAGTGTGTTAGTTGTTATTGTGAGTATACAGGGTGTTTCTTCAATATCACCGTACATAGAAGACGTTTTGGTTAGGAAACTTTTAAATAGTATTTTATACTTTCTATAAAGGATGTTGTTGTCTAACCAAACCTATATGAGTAAATTTTTGAAAACAATTGAAATATATTTTTGACACAAGGAGTGATACTATATTTTTATTCAATAAAAAAATTATCCTTCCACCGATACTTGACCCAGGAATTTCCAAGTTACCTTCTTTTGGGAATTCCAAGTCACTTTTCTTTTATAACTTTCTTATTGTAATAACAATTAACTTAATCTTCTCCGATATACCTGGTAGCATGTTTTAAGAAAAACCAGCATACCAACATACTTCTACCTTTCAAGTTGTTTCATTACACCCCCTCCTAGTACACGAACCCAGGCAAGACATTGGATCGTTCACTCTTTATCGGGGCAGCGAAGCGGATATCGAGCGACCAGATATGAGCGGAGCTTTATTTTGAATACATTTCTGTTTATATTGTTACATGGTATATTTGTATATATAATAATTTTAAGTAGTTATTGAACTTTGATTATTGTGCTACCTTTTCATTATACTCGACCTTAAGAGTAGCGCTTATAATTTTATTTTTTACCTCTTATATCACTGCATTTTTGTAACTAATCTTCTACAACGTAAGAACTTTTGTAATGCTTTCAAAAAGTTGGCTCTATTTCATCCTACACCACAAAAGAAAACTTAAATACTTAAAAAAACTTAAAAACTAAATTAATAGAACAAAAGTAACACCAAGCAACTAAATTCAATACGAATTAAATAAGATTAAGACCGTAGTATATTTATTATCATTCTAAATACCGTAATATATTCGAAAATTCCAGCATAACATTTAACGCGAGGTTCATAGAAAGAGTAAGTGAATTTAAGTAATTGGCATATGACTTTCTGAAGACTGAACATCAGACAAAGATAATAAAATATCGCATCGAACAAGACAGACATTTTTGAAACTTGTGTTCCTGGTGGATAACAAAATAATACACCAGGAAATGAAATTTAAATATCTGGGAATCGAAATATCTGGACACGGGGACGTGGAGACGGAAGTAAGAAACCAAGCTACAAAAGCCTCAAGAGCAGCAGCATACCTAAATGACACAATCTGGCGAAATAAATACATTCGAACTGAAGCAAAAGCCCGCATTTACAAGACCGCAATCAGACCTATATTATCCTATGCAGCAGAGACCCGACCTGAGACCTCTAAAACGAAACGGATATTGGAGACTACAGAAATGAAAATAGTTCGAAGAATAGCGGGAAGAACACTACTGGATAGAGAAAGGAGTGAAAACATAAGACGAACATGCGGGATAGATAATATCAATGACTGGGTACTGGATAGAAAGATAAAATGGAATGAGCACATTGACCGCATGACGGAAGAACGAATTGTGAAAATATCACCAGCAGGACAAAGAAGCATTGGAAGACCTAGGAAAAGATGGAGTGACAACCTCCCAGGTGACTGAGCAGAGGCAATGACGTGAAGAAAAACAGGCAATGATGCCTATACACAGCAGGAAGAAGAAGAAGAAGTGTTCACCTGTTCCAAGTTTGACCTTAATCTACGATTAAGATTCATCAAATGCTACGTATGGTCGGTGCTTCTGTACAATATGGAAGGTTGGACATTGAAGAAAGATGCAATTAATGAATTGAACGTTTTCTAAATGTGGATATATCGCCAAATCTTTAAAGTGTCCTGGATAGCTGCACTAACAAATGAAGAGATACTAAGACGTTTTAACAAACAATGGAAATTCTTTGAAATTATTAAAAAGAGGAAATCGGTATAAATAGGATACATAATGTGAAGTACGAAATATCGATTCCAGCAACTGTTAATTGAGGACAAGATCGAAGGCCGGAGAGGGATCGGAACCAACATTTCTAGTTGATAAATTATAGATTTGTACTACGATAACTCGAACTTCTTTGGCTATTTGGGATTTTTTAGATATTTTACTAGATTTACGTACATACCTTTCTTGACAGCCATCGTCATTGATTGTGTTGGTGAATCTTCGTGAATCCACACACGGCTTTCCTGGTGACTAGGAATATCTTGAAATGGAATGTATGTTCCATCACCTGTTAATATTTTAAAAAGAATACGAATGTCCACCATTATTTATAGTTCTTCCAATATCAATTGCAAAAGACAGTTATACGAGGAACAATCAATCAGAGGCGGTGTAAAGCGTAGGCGGTGTGGGCCACCGCCCACGGCCTCGCGGTGCTAAGAGCCTCGCGCCTCACAGCAGAAAATAAATTTAAAAAAGTATGGAAAATCCAAAAGTACACGTCACAAGATTTTTCTTATTCTACACTTCTATAGTATCTGGTAGATACTCAGCGCCAAGCACACATTCGCCCCACTACCGCACGAGCACTACCTCCTGTGTCCGCCGAGCATTGACATTTACTAAAAAGTCCAGTAAGAGTCGACTTTACCTAGGAAGAGTCAACTCTTACTGGAGAATCCACTTTTCCTGTAACATCTATATATTTTTCAGCATAATTTTCTGAATAACATACTAAAATTTTAACGAAATCGGAGGGGTATAACCTAATCTTGATAATTACCTTTTGGTTTTCTCTGTGACTTAAACAAGTTAAAAAAAATACAAAAGAGGAAATACTGAAAAGCTGTCAGGATTTACACACAGTCCTACAAGTAGGTGAGAGTAGTGACTTATAAGATGTATGAGGAGTAACAAAATATGATCCCAAATTTATCCAACGACGTGAAATATCTGCTCCAATATATCATAGAGAACGATTTGAAAAAAATTTGCCCATAACATTGTCGTTGGAATTTTGTTAACAATACCTGTAAGTTCTGCTTCTGCTGAAAGGAGCTCTTCAAAATTAAAATTAAAACTAATTAAAAATTATTTAAGATGTACTATGGGTCAAGAAAGACTTTCAGCTTTGACAGTTTTATCTATTGAAGCAGATATACTATCTAAGATAAATGACGAACCAATCATTAAATCACTAAAAGCAAAAGTAGAAAATTTCTGTTTCTTCAATTATTTATTTTCATTTTTCATTTTTTTTAATGTATCAAAGAAGTATAAGTAAAAATTAGGTTTTTTCTTAATGAATAAAAAAGTGTTTAATTTCAAGTTAATATTTATTTTATATTCCCTCCTTTTTGCATCATCAGAGGGCCGCAAGGCACTCATACCAAATTAAGAAATGAAAAATAATATTTACTCCCCGTATAAAATTAAACATCTAACAAACCGTCAGCCCATGTGGACATGATGAATGTGTCTCAAAATTCATCATCTTTTCTGTTTACCAATGAAAACATCGAATCGTAAAAATAAATGCATTTCTATTGGCCAAAGCTGTCGAAAGGCGTATGTACAAAATTTCTTCGAAATATTCTTGCCAGACAGACTGCGATAAGCAGTGAGTCGTGCATTTAATTCATAAATAAAACAATGAAAGACAGATATGAGTTATTTCAAATATATTCGAATGTTTAAAAAAGGAAAACCTGATAATACAATCACAATAAGAATTGCTGAATTAATTAGAGTAGATAAATTTTTCATTTATTTCATTTATCGAGTAGTCAGAGTCACTGGGGTTGCTGTAGATCATTCACAGAATCAAAAAACATGTAAAGAAAAACTGAAATCAGTTGACAAAGCTACTCAATATTTTATATCAGAATCAAGACAACCGTTTCTATTTAAATACCAAGGATTTAGATTTTTCTCATTGTCAAGATAGGAGTAAACTGAACTTCCAATCATTAACATTCAGATGGTCGATTCTATTACATGAAAAGTTCGTGCATGTATATGTTTCCATCTTTGCACTTTCTTCAGTGTACACAGTATTACAATATTGACGTTTCCAACGAAGGGCACTTTGAATGTGTATTAGCAAACTTTTATTGACGCCGACATTGAATGTAAAAAAAAATTTAGTGAAATTAATAACAATGGATTAGTCATGGATCCATCACTATGATGTAGATATCAAAATGGAGAGTAAAGAGTGGAAACTTCGAGGGTTACTATAAAAAGCGTCGAAAAGAATCAAGATGTAACCTTCAGTCGAAAAGGTACTTTGGGATGCCGTAAATACAGTTGCTTATTGTAATTCCAAAATTTCGTAAGGCATAATGAAAAATGCCAGGAGAAGTTGCATCGGAATTTCGCACCCATAATACCAAGATTGCAACAGTTCAGATAAGCTTCACATCAATTGAGCAACCCTTCATATTATCCAGACTTGGCCTCCAGGGAAACTAGCTATTTCCACAAATCAAAGAACACTAATGTTGGAAAAATGAGGTCGTGCATCTGGTAAATCAGTAGTTTCCAGGGCTTGAATAATCTTGCTTTCCATACTCATTGAATTACTGGAACAACTAACTTCTAATTAACGCTATTTGTTAGTTTCTGAAAAGTAAAAGTGTATAGGTGGTATGTCATGAAAATCGATGCCCGATATTAGTTTTAAATATACACATTTTAAGTTTGATTATGTATTAATGTCTGTGTTGTATTACCAAAAACCCCTCGAATATAATTATAGTATACAGCGTTCCATTTACCTACTTCACATATTTACTTCGAGAGTTTTTTAAATAAAACCCTCTGTGACCTTTTCCAAAAATAACCTTAAAATAAACCCCTTAAAAACATGGAAACGCTCAACCGAAGGACGCACAATTTTACAGTTTAACCTAAAAGTGTCCGTCCCAAAAATTCACCCCTAAATTATTCTACATTCTCCAACAAATATATTGATCGGACCTAAAAAAACCTCTCCCATTTCATCCCGTTTTCAGAGAAAGTTCCATTTGTTTGAAAGTCACGACCGTTCTCTGTCAGATTCTCTCCCTCTTCATTACGCCTCCTATTCCTGGGGTTGCAGCGTTGCCGAATCGGTCAAAAATAATCTGATAAATTACTTATTTGTATATATTTTAGTAGATTTTGTTAATTTTAAATACGACAAACAATGTAATTTGAGAATATAGAGTATCTACGTAATAGTCGCTTTCTTTTCCGCATTTGTCTCTCTGTTTATTCGCAAAGAGCAATAATTGCAAGCAATTTATTGCAGCGTCGTTAACATAAGATGATTTTTACACGTCAAGTGATATTATTATCATTAATGTTGCTACCACTTTCTTTTCTACACGCCTGTCAACCGTCCAATATTAAAAATGTATTCTTTTTCTCAATTCTTTAGTACACATAGTCCTGTGTTTTAACTACTTTCCTGTGTCATTCCTGGGATGTCAAAGTCCAGCTTTCGTACCATTTCTACGGTGGTCTACTTAGAAGGTCTTCTTTTGGTTCTTTGGACAGTTTTGTCTCTCTGCTAACTA
This sequence comes from Diorhabda carinulata, assembly GCF_026250575.1. Classification (NCBI taxonomy): domain Eukaryota; kingdom Metazoa; phylum Arthropoda; class Insecta; order Coleoptera; family Chrysomelidae; genus Diorhabda; species Diorhabda carinulata. The sequence continues at coordinate 21,363,490 of NC_079472.1, forward strand.
GTTAATCTGTTTACATTTTTTCCTACCTGACACATCTGAAAACATCTTCTACGCCAATTTGTGCTTCTGGTGATTTCATACGTTAATGCTTGTATTATTTTTTTTATTTCTGTTCGGAATATATATCTTGTAACTACTTGTTTCTCTAACATATATCTTAGCAGGTCTCATACAGGATTTGTAGATTCTTAATGGCTCTTAATTGACATATACTTATTTCTCCAGATGATGTCACTGGAAAAGCCCGATATCATAGCTGCTCTCTCTATATGACTCTTCACTTCTCCTGTTAGGTTTCTGTACTGGTAAGCTGTACCTATTTTACGGCCCGAGTCTGAAAATTGGATGTAAAGTAACTAGATTTCTCATTGGAATTGCAATTTACTTGTCAGCTGTATTCTATTTAGTCAGGTTATTTCACGCAGTTTCTTTGTTTCACATATTCTTCTGCAAATATTAGAATTGCATTTGAAAGGGGTTTTCGGACTAACCTAAAACAAAATCTGTAAATATTAAAAGCGTTGTTATAAGAAATCATAATTTTATGACATAGATCGAGAAGTAAAATACAACAACTCAATTGTTTTTTATTGCTAAAAGGACTGTTGTCTTACTTAACACCAAAACGAATTTAGACAAATGAACCTTTCTCAATATATTATAATGAATGTCATGGGAATACAACCAATACTAACCAAGTCAAAAATTAACTACTTGTCTTGTATTTACCCCATGTTGTCATATAAAAATCGCCTATAATGACTATGTCAATAAACATCGTAAAACATAACCAAATCGACCATACTTCACAAAAAAGGTAATTGAGCCTGGTCAAATTCCAAAAGTTGTCAGTTGTGCGAATTTCAAATTTAATGGTATGTGAAAATTTACATGAGAGCACAGAAAAATCTAAAAGATTGCGCAACAAAAAGAGTAGCTCTTAACACAAGGAAGAATTGAAATACCGATTTTGCTAGGCATAAAATTCTTAGCATAATTTCTCCTGGAAAACAGAAATTAGGATGATATTGGCAATGAGGTGCCTTGGTTAAAAATTGAAACTATGATATATGGAAAAGTAAACCTAGCTTCATCCTCACAATTATACAGATTATACAGATGCTCCCTAAAATACTCTACGAGCTTATGTCTATTGTCAATAGCAGATAAAAAGGAAACCAGCCTTATGAGGCTCTCTTCAACTACAGTTAGTCACCCATAGTATCACGACTTCCAATTGTTGAAGAGGAAGTGAAAATATTTACGCATACACTTTGTTAACTGATACGTTTTCTATAATTAAAAAAAAAAGAAGAAGAGATTAGCCAAGGAGTAGTGTCTGATATTATAGCTATGCCTATATCGTAGGTCAATAGACAAGTTGGGATTTTAGCTAATATCCCAGGACAATAGGCAGTTGGCTGATGGCGCGCCACGCATGCCTATTCTTCCGGAGTATTAGCTAAATGCCGGACATAGATTATTCGTCGAAAAATGACTAAGCGTTTGTCTCTTCTCCTGGGACTTCAGCTAAAATTCGGATAATAGAATTGAAAAATGCCAAATTGTTTAATAGTCAGAAAGGTAATCGCGGTATATGGGATAAAGACTGTTAGATAAAGTAAAGCAAATTTTACTCGCTAGTCCTCCAGACAGAGAAGCTGCACCCAAAGCTTACAATACTTACTACCATTATGAGAATAGCTATGACCTATTGCAAATCGAAAATGAATGTCACGTAATCGTAAAAAGAAAAAAACAAACTGTGTACCTGTAGAAGATTATTATGAGAAAATTTTAGAAGCTCATGCTCTGACTGGTTAGGTTAGGTTAGATAAACAATGTGGAGCAAACCGGTGCTCTTGTTTTAAAAATAAAATAAAATGTAAATCGCAATGTTGCCAATGTTGCAATAAATGATTGATTGATAAGCAAAAATAAATAAATAAAAGACTTCTTTTATCCAATTTTTTTTATCTTATTCTGTAAACCTAATAGTCTGTTATCCGAATTTTAGTTAAAGTCCCTAGGAGAATAAACAAACGCTTGGTCATTTTTCGACGAATAATCTATTGTCCGGCATTTAGCTAATACTCCGGAAGAATAGGCATGCGTAGCGCGCCATCAGTCAACTGCCTATTATCCTGGGATATTAGCTAAAATCCCAACTTGTATATTGACCTACGACATCTATACTTTCATCCCAATTTGTAAAAAATCCTATTTATTGAATTTGTCATTTACTGATTTCCATCAAATCGTTTATAATATGAAAAGGTATTGGCAACATTGTATCAAACTCTCCGCACTCTCGATTTTGTTGTCGTTTTTATTGTTGGGGTCGAGTGAGGGTGTTGCGTAGAACGCAGAAAAGGGTGCGTGTAGGAGGGTTGTTGGGACGAGAGAAGAGATATGAGGGATTCCTTCGTAGGGCAATGTAGGGCGTGTGCTAGTAATGTGCGTGAATTTTGAGGTTGTTGAACTCGATACCCTTCGGTATAAAGCGTTGTTGCCGCTTAGAGAAGGGCTTTATCAGGGATATAAAGGGTGCGTATGTATGCGGTGAGGGCAACTAATGATGAAAATCTCCTATGATGTGGTTGTTTGGTTCAAGTGGAATGAAAATATCGTTGTTTGTAAATAGCAGTGAAAATATTTAGCAAAATGTTGAATTTCGAAACATTCAGCCCGTCATAATACTATAGAATAAAATATATTTCGTTCTATTGCAACTTGGAATAATATTTTATATTATTTTGCGTACTATTTGAAATTCGGAAAAATGAGATGGACATACATGGTTATTGGTTGTAGCTTGATGAAAAAACAAGGCTCAGTTTTCCATACACTCTTCATGAACTTAAACTTGTTCCAGCGATGTTTTGATCTATGGGCTTCTTCGTGGAAGTGAGAATACGCTTCCACAACTGCTACTACCTCTTCGTTCGGGGTGAAATCGTTTTAAAGGTATGCGTTTTAAATGTCAGAACAGCTAAAAGTGGTAGATAGAGCCATATCTGACAACAGTACCTCATTTACCTTTTTTTCGCGAGTTTTTTGAGCTGAAAGCTGAAGACCAAACTCGACTACATCAATGTCATATTTATCGTGCTGTATGTATCTACAACGTGTGGATACCTAGCCAAGAGTAACGGCAGGAAGTTTTAAGGTCGGCAAATCATCAGCCTGATGTTAGTGGACGCCCGGATGTACAAGATCCAGCAGAACTACCGAGACTTAGACTAAAAAAGTTTGGAGAAATCGTGAAGGACACCGCCAAGAATATTTCAAGAACTGACCACCCATCTCAACATTTATCTGACAAAACACACCGGGAAAGTCCGAGAAAAAGCCGAGAATATAGCTGTACCACGACCAACAGTGAAAACTAGAAGAAAGAAGCATTTATTTAGTTTTTGTTTGTTATAATTCGGTTAAGAATCTATTAATTTTAAAATCACACGTCCAACGAGAGTATCAAAATCGAAGATAGAAAGGAGTAAAGTCTATGGCACTACCTCAAAGAAAAGATGGCCTGACTCATCTACTAAACCCGTTTAAGAAGGATAAAAAATGAACTGAAAGGAGTACTGACAACTCTATCGGATGAGATTGTAGGTGGTAAGAAGCTCTTCCGAAAATGAAGGGAGCGGTTTTGGACCGATAGTTGGACGTGCTATGAAAGATACATCTCAGATCTTTTCGAAAAATAGAAATCTAAACTGTAGAAAATAGTAAACTTGTTAGCCATCGAAAATATTATGACTAAAATGCTACCAAAATGAAAAGATACCAATATATCAGAGCCAGTAACATTAAATTGATGTAAAACGTATTGTAATAGGTTTCAAACATTGTAGTAAGCAGTAGAAAAAATGTTCGTAACCTACCATGGGTATATTATAACCATGTATAAGTAAGGACGTGAGTGCAAGGGTGAGAGATACACATAAAATAAAACAAATATTCAATGTAGTCAGGACCTGATTAAGCCTATGTTGATAAATAATTGTAAATCGGTGTTTATTTCAATATTTGGTAAATTAAAAAAGGAAAGGTATTAAGGTAGGAGCCCTCAGACTTGAACGAAGTAACCTTATCTCGGCCATCCCATCCCATTACAAGCAACCAACCCGGCCTACGGTTGCAGACAAGTCTTGGGTTTATCTAGGCAACCAGGCCTGGTCCAGGCTTGCAAACCGACCGAGGGACATTGTTATACCCACCAAGTCTGGGTCCACAATGACTTCCAAGCCAATGCCAGAGTTGTATATACTTGTCTTAAGTCTGTGCCAATACTGGGCCCATCGTAAAATCCTATATGAGTGCTTTTAGCTCAACAGCTTTTGATTATAATTAAATATCAATCAACTGATAAATGAACTTCATTTAACCTTTACCTTCCGTACTATGAGGAATCCATCTTTTTCGACGATAATCTAGTTTTTCATTCGTAAAATACTTTTTAAAATCGGTTCAGTATTTTTTGAAAATCATCCAAAACAAACAATTCAATCTTTTTTATTTATAAATACAGATACAGGTGGGACAGTTTTTCTCGTTGAATATTTTGTATTATGTTTCCGTTTTGTTTTATTGTGTTAGTGACATTACTAAAAAAGATTTTGGTAAATATAAATATTTATACAATGACAAGTACCCCGAACTTTGAAAACAGAAAACGTTGACCTTACGGGTGGGGAACCCATTCCCGCGCCAACGAAATGAGAGTGCATCGGACTCCACAAAAAGACCCGAAAACCGTGTTTGAGCAAGTCGTTACGAGTTTATCCGTATAAGTTAGTACGACGAATTTCTTTGAAACATTAACCAGCGGCGTACTGGATAACCAAAAACAATGTATTCGAATTATTATGAAGACTACAAAATTATGGAGAAATATTGGCAAAATAAAGCAATTTTTTAAACGACAAAATTGAAGTAATAATCAAACAAGTTTTTGTCTTTATTTTTGCTGTTCTGTAGCAACTTTTTAGACACGAAATTATCAAGAAGAACACTTTGGCATAAAGCAATGTAAATTAATGAAGATATCTCTCTGGACCTTCGCTATTATCATTGTGTGAATGTCCGTACCACTAAGTGGGCATCTTAAGGACGGTTGTACGGGAGTCAACTACTTTTGAGTGATTTTTTTGTGGTCGATTTATTTTGGTATCAAATACACCATATGCTAAAACGACGCTCGTATATGTTGAGCACAGAATAGACTCGGAACCCAATCTTGGTGTCGGAAAATTCTACTTGCAATGATAAACGGAAACACCAGACATTAGACAAACTATGGCACACACTGTCTGTCCTACCAATAAAATATTCTGCTGAAACTAGCATGGAATACGATTAATAAATGATCTACTAACCAGATATGGTCATTTAAGACACCAGCTCCGTGCTATAGAGCAAAGGACCATCCGGAATATCGCTGAGGCTTGGAGAAGCAAACCACGTCATCGGTGAATGCCTAGCGCTCACACGTGCAAGGTTACAACACATGGGCTTTACATTTCGTGCGCAACGGTTTGTGACCGTCCACTATCCTATGAGCTATAGAGCTATGGAATATCTGATGGTAATCTGCAGCTCGCAGTTGTGACAAGCAAAAAAAGACAAAGAAAACTTAAGTTAATCTACACTATTTTCTGATCAAGTTTAATAATTTTGATAATACTATTTTTTAACAATCGATCGCGCTGACAAGCAGACCCTTTTAGACATGTTTTGTCAATAAACTCAAAGCTGCAGTTCCAAAAAACTTTCCTCATAATACATACATGCATTTAATTATTTACTAGGATGTATTGATATCTAGTTACCCTAGACAAACAATAACTTATTAGAACTGTCAGTGTTAAGTTTGACGACAAAAAAGTAAACCAGAGTTACGCAATAAATTAAAAGAAAAAATATGTCCACCGAATTTGTGAAAATCGAAAAATTGGAGTATCGAGCCATTATTAAGTATCTACCTGTATTTAAAAGAGTTAAGATGTAAGCAGAATTACGAAAATATGCTCAATACCCTTGGTGATCAATGTCCGTCGTATGCGACCGTGAAAAATTGGTTAGGACTGCAAGCTTCAAAAGAGGTAAATTTTCCATTGAAGATGATGACCGATCGGGAAGGCCTGTTTCTGTGTCAGTCCCCGAAAATATCGATGCAATTCAGGACATGATTTTATCAGACCGTCGAATTGGGCTAAAACGGATTTCTAAAACACTGAATATTTCATACGAACGCGTTCATCACGTTTGCGTTAATTTGGACACGAGAAAAATTGCTGCAAAATGGATCCTCCAATGTTTGAATGTTGAACAAAAACGTGCAAGGGTAGAAGCATCGCGTTCGATCTGTGCTCGATTTGAATACGATGCAGATTTCATAAAACGAATTGTTACTATTGATGAGACTTGGGTACATTTATACGATCCAGAAATAAAGCAACAATCGATGGAATGGTCACACTATGGTTCTCCAAGACATGAAAAGTCATCATGATTGATTTATTAGATAAGGGTAGAACAATAACTGAAGATTACTATTCGACTTCATTGATCACTCTACCCCTTATTCACCGGATTTGGCTCCGTCCGACTATCATCTCTTTGCTCAACTGAAAAAAAGTTTAAAAAGTTGTAAATTTTCATCCAACGAGAAGATAAAAAAGCTGTGGAGGTCTGGTTTGCAGAGCAAGAACAAACATTTTTTTTTGAAAGATCTAGAGACATTGCAGGTTCGCTGTAATGAATGTATCCAATCGAGAGGAGAATAATAAAATATTTTGACATTGAAATTTTGTTTGGTTCTATAGTAGGCTAAGAATTTTCCAATATATCCTCGTATACTAGAAGGGATGTAACAATAAAAATCGAAACTTGTAATGTTGATTACTGTGATACATATGAACATATAGGATCTTTTCTCCTTTTTACAATTTATTCTTGGATTTTTATTAATTTAATTCGATTCGTTTCGACTGAAATTATGGAGAGCTTTTACTAGTTTCCATAGCATCATAAGCATTGCTATTTTATCAACAATGTTAAACTGAGTTTATTATAAAGAATCGTGAGAAATTGGAATCATTAATTTGTATAGCAGCTAAATGGATAGAGAAGAATCAGCAAGTATTGCTTGTTATCGCTGCTGCTTGGAAGAGACAAGAAGCAACTTATCAATACTCCAAGAAATCATACCAAACAAAGACTGCTACTGCATTTGGCGTACTTTCGCGAAAAATCTGCTATAATAAAATCTTCGTCTAGACTTTTTAAAAATAAGAATAAATTATTGTTAGTTTGACGGGTTTGATGAAATGAAGAATTAGTAAGTAAATGAGATTTATTACAATTCAAGGGTGATTCGTTGACTTACAATCCGTCTTCCAGAGAAAACGGAACCTTTTCGTTAATTGTTACTAAATGTCAAAATGCGTTGTTTCCAATATAGGGAGTGTAAAACAATTACAATTTCAACTTGAAATGTGTAAAATGAAAAATACTATTAAATTACCCTTAGTTAATAAATGTCTCGTGACGTTTCTATATATTTATTTCCAATTTTTTACGCAGACATAATAATTTTCTTCGTATATCCAAGAAATATCTAATCTAGTGTTACATTTGTAATACTTGTATCAAAGATATTCAAAATGTCCCTGAGATGTTTCGATAATGAAACACATCCAACAGAAGCGCTCCCGCATGTCACGCACAACACATTTTATAAATCCACTTGCATCGTATCAAACCATGATGTCGTAACGATAATAGGGTCAAAGACCTCTCCTCACATATCTTTTTTTTTCATGGGCTTAGTGATGATGCACCGACCTATCGGTCGGTCATTGGTTCCTATGTTTGGTTGATTGGAAAGTGTCAATTTTGGTATAACTAAATTAGTTTAAACAATTGATTTCTTTAATTCACTATCGTAGCATACAAGGTTAATTGAAATTCTTTTTCAGATATCGCGTTCAATTTTTAGCATAAATTAAAATATATAGATATACACAATGTCCCAATGAAGTATCCACCTTGATTTCAAGAGACATGTATAATAGTCCGGGAGCCAGCTACTTATTTTCAACTAGTCATTCCGTTTCACCCAATTCTGCTTGTTCTGACAGAACTCACCTTAGGAGTGAACGTAATGACCTTCAGCTGGCAAGGTAGCGTCGGGTCCATTTGATCCAGGTGTAATAAACTCCCTAAATTCAACAATAATATGGAAGATTTTATTGTTTATTTAACAAAAAAAACCTTCAGCAGCATGTAGGGTGACGGAAAGTCCTTCAGCTGATACGCTGAAGGTTCCCATGAGTGCGCCCGCGTACGTACATTGGTACATTACATTGTACACATTTGAATATAATTTTTGTGCTACTCAAAAGTAGTAATTTTAATTATATAATAAAATAAATAATACTCTTTACATGATTAATGCAAAAGATCACTTGATGAGTATTGGGTCACACGAAAAAGCTGAAATACGAATATTTCGTATTAAATATAATAATACAAATAACTATTTACAACATATTCTTGTACTTGCATCTATTTCTGCAATGATCTTCGCGGTCAAATTCAAAGAAGTATGGGTGTAAGTGTTAAGATCGAGAATTGCGATGACAATAATCATAGTTTGTTAACTACGTATTTTTTCATATACCAACAAAACATATGTACAAAATGAAAAATTAAACTTAGCCGCGCGTGCTTAATCTCTAACAACAGTGTAGCTCTTTTAGAGGCGATTATGCGTTCCATATCAGCTCGCGCCGCTGTCTTAAGGAAGAGTAATCCTAATACTTCGATCCAAAACGTTACAAATGGGTTCACATAAGTAAAAAGTTAGAGGTGTCGTGAAACCGAGTGGCAGGTAGAGGGCTTTAGATATATTGGCTTTTACTGAAACGTGCTACCAGGTATATCGGAAAGGATTAAGTTAATTGCATGCTGTACAATAAGAATAAAACAAAGGTGGCTTGGAATTTCAAAATCAGGGTCAGGCAATGATCAGTTAGGCGTCGAAGGATTATTGTTTTTTGAAGAAGTTATTCGGGGAATCCAGTCGTGGAAAATTTCGTGAATGAAAGTAAATCTGTATACAACGAAAACCCAGATTGATAATGTTGTACGAATCGAACTCGTCGGTCTGAATGCCTGCTGCTGCTGTCAATGTGGTTGTGCTGGTACGTCGTCCTCTACAGGGAAGTGATTGTTTATCGATGGGCTATTGTTCCGGATATTGAATTGCTGGTACCCGTTGACCTCTTAGGTGGATAGTCAATGCTATTGTCGTCGATCTTTACGATGTTTTCTTTTTCCACCGACTTTCAGGATGAAAATTTCTCCCACGTTTAACCACTTCGTAAGATGTGTGATAAGGCACGCGCCACGAGTTTTTGCGCCATTGTGGCGCAGAAAAAACTTTTTTAATGAGGCCAGATCTTGTGAAAGACGAACGGTGTACGCGTGGCGAACACCCATGAGTTTACCCCTGGTAAAGCATGATCAATCTTTTATTGATGAACATTGATCTTGTACTTTTCAATATTTTTTCTTTTCCCTGTATTGTGAACAACGCATTTTTAATTTTTCTATACATCATCGTCAAACAATTTAGTCTTCGAAGCTTAGGATACTTGGAAATATTAATGAAAAGTGTGGACCACCTCGGTATGGAATTACACGTTTTCTGCAATTGCAGGAGCAGTCTTTGTTTGGCATCATTTCTTGAATATTGATACGTTACTTCATAGTTCTACAATTTTTTTTAACAGCAGCAATAGATAAACGATATTTGCTGTTTCTTCTATATCCATTTGTTTGTTATACAAATCAATAATTTCAGTTTCATTAACTTTTGATAAAAAACTGTCGACTTGATGTTATTGTTAAATAACAATGCTTATGATGCTATTGCAACCGGTCAAAGGTGTCCATAATTTCATGGGAAAAGTATCGATTTAAATCAATAAAAATAAGAGAGAATACATTTTGGGAGAACGAGAAAAATTCACTTGCTTCTAATTACTATAGCATGGACGTTCTCTAGTAGTAAATGTTGCTTACATCTCTCATAGTATAAATAACTATTTATTATTAATCCATATAATATAATGTGATATATATCACAAGTTAAATAAAACAACGTAATCGTCAAATAAAAAATTATGCTCGAACCACCTGGTCCTAGTGACAAAGACAACAAAATTTACGAAGAGCTTCGTTCTGCTTTTCGAGGCTCTTGAACCCCTCCTGAATCTAGGGTAACGCCGAAATCGTAGCCTGCTACGACACGTGTAACGTCAACAAGCCCGCAACAACAACAACGTTTAGTACAAAAACGAAAAAATTATCGGAGGAAACGGAACTTTATATCAGATGACAATAAGTATCAATGTTGTAGAATTCACGTTCTATTTCCAGTATTTAACTGAAGATGATCTGAGCACGTGCAGGATGTCATTGACCTATTCCGATGAATTTCGGGGGTCCTAAAGGATCAATAAGGGAATGGGTAACTTTTAGGGAGTTGCTATAGCGAACAGGAATAGATATTAGTTCAGAGAGGATGAGTTCGAAATAATTTATTTTCCGGGGTTTCATGCTCTGATAGAATGGGGAACGCTGTGACGCACATACGACGATGATTTTTGGGCTTTGTTTTAACTGTCTCTTGTTATATATACACCCTCTTAGGGTGATAAAGTTGAACAATTCTGTTGTTTGATATCGTTGACAAGGCAAACTAGCATGTACGAGGACATTTAGAATATTACAAATCAAATAAATTGCTAATATAGAAACAAAATCAGGGTGTTATGTATAATAATGAAATGTTTAAACGACAGCCAATATTCTCTGTGATTTCCATTTGCACGTAACACAGCAGCACATCTTCTTGGTACGATTTCGACCAAAATGTATAATTAATTTTATGCGATTTCTGTCGGAAGAATCGGAAGATCACAGATTGTGGTTTTTTGTAACTGATCCCAAACATGTTCTATGGGATTCACTTCAAGTGACTTGGATGGAAGCGAAAGATGAAGAAAACCTCAATTTTCTATTTCTTCTTAAAGCCGACGATCCATTTTCAATCTGTTCTAGTATAAAAGATTTAAGAGAAGGGTTGACGGTCAAGAGCCTTCTGATAGACCCGTCGTAGGACTTGTTAATAAGCAGAATCCCCAAAATTGCAGAAATGCGAATCTACGTCTGATGCGAATGCATCCACTAAGGCCCATTTCGCACCAAGTCTAGTCCATTCGCGTCTCGTCAAGTCACGCTTAGTATGAAACCAGATTTACACATTCTCTTTGTTTTAATGGTAAGTTAATATTTTCAATTCAAAAGAGTTCGACTTGACTGGACGCGAATGGACTAGACTGGCTTGGAGCGAAATGGGCCTAAAGATGACTATTTGTTACAATTTATGGTCTTAGTTCTTCAAAAATGAGATCGACCAGTTTCATTGAAAAGGTGTTGGCTATCCCTGATGATAACACACTTTTCGTAACCGGAAATTGATAAAATGAAGATGGACGTTACAACGAAGAAACAATGGTTCCTTTGCGCGTTAAAATTAAAGTCCTTAAAAAATCCTAGCGTTGTCATAATTAGGGTAATTCTCATGTGTTATAGCTGGTGAACATTTTCCACTTGTGCCTCTAGGAATAGAACCCCGGCCATGAGATTTTTGATAATTGTTACAAAATGATTATACGATATAATGATTAGTTGTCTCCTACCTTTCCTACTTTTTTTCAATAAGAACGTTTGCAGCAAACCCAAACTTCTGGAAGGTGATGATATCCTATCCAACAGGAACTAAACTGTTGACCCTTTGTATAACAAATAACTGATCTTTTGGACCTGAATTAGCCGAAATTACACCAACGAATGTTTGTTTAGTTTGTTTAGTTGGATATCAACTAAGCTGGCAACATTTGGAAAATACAAGATTCAATCAAAATAATTGAACGATCTTTTTGTATAAACAGAATTTATTTTACAAATGGCAGCTACGTTGTTGTGATTTTTGTCATTCATAGAATAAGGGTGGACATATATCTAACGAAAACTCTTACCTACAAGGGCTTCTTTCAGAGATACAAACATATGACAACACATAACTATAAATCTGGACTATAAGGTTGGTGATAAAGTGTTTTCTAGTTCATTGTCTCCAGTTTATGTAACTCTATGGGGCATAGCGTAGTCGAAGAGAAACAAGCTCGTCTTTTGCTTCGTTATTGAAGCTTAACTTGATCGCAGTAATAGATCTGTAAGAAATCTATAAGTAAAACACCCTTCCAATCCCAAAAAATCATAGCCAGCACCCCCGCTGATAATAGAGTTTTGGTTTTCTTCTCCTATTCTCCACTCAATTCGTGCACGGTTTGATTCGGGGATGTAATTATGCATTCTTGTATCATCACAAGGTGACATTTTTTGCAAAAATGTTTCCTCTTCTTCTTTAGAATGACTTTAAAGCAACTGGAATATGCGAGCTCATCAGCTGAGATTTTTCTGAATGCTAATTGATTTATAATGGTTTATTGGACACTTCCATAGTTGACACCAAGTTTCTGAAGCAGTGTGAAGTAACAATACCATCCGATAAGCTCACGATCACACGTAATGTTTTCAGTTGTCATACTGATGCGAGGACAACGTGGAATTCACGTCCAAGAGGTTGCTTGAATTCGTTGTAACAAAACTTGATTCTTAACCATAAAAGAGCTTCTTCCACAGACTATTGAAGCATTCTGCGGTTAATTTCAGCTCGTTTTACGTTTTCCTAAAGTAGGTTTCCGAAACGGAAGACTATAAATACCGAATCATTCACAAATACCCTTCAAAGGTTACTAATGGCTCGTTTAAATATGGTTGACGTAGTATTAAGAATAATCCTAACATTGAGATTAAGTACTGTTTGATTCTATATAAAAGAAAAATCAAAAGAAATCAATAAACCAATGAGATAAGCAAGAAAATAGATAAATGTATTAAGGTGACTCTTTCACTTTCAAAAAAGTAAAAATTCTGTTTTTATGTTAGATCAAATTCTCATGGAATTACCAAACTCTCCTAAACCGCAATTCATAATAACAACCACCGCACTATAGTCCAAAAATGTATTCTGGTTCATAGTTATGAAATTTACTGTATAAATTCCGTGGATCCAAATCAATACTTGGTAAAGTGAATGATTTTCTATTATTTTGGTGTTTTAGGGTGACGAAATGGATAAAAAACTTATTTGCAGTGTATATACAAACAATCTTTGCTCATTTCCAACTTGATCCCTTTATACCTGTCCTTCTGTCATACAAGTGTATGTTTTTCAATCAAAATAGTCGTAAAAACGTTTTTTTGTTTCAATGTGAATTAATGGATTAACAAAATCTGCCTCAGATAATTTTTTTTCTTTCAACAAATTCCCAAAGTAATACATTCGAAATCATTTTTTAAATACTAAAAATAGTTATCAAGTTAAAATTTACGATTGAGTTCGAAGTGAGTCAACTTGATAAACAAAATGCGGTCCTCGAAATTTATTTTATAAAACCTGTCTAAACTTTTCACTTCCTGTCACAAGTAAAATAAATTTAGAATAATGAAATGTTTGCATATGAAAAAATAGAAAGAACCTTTACCCTTCTTTTAACAAACGGAGCTTCTTTTAGGTAAGTCCTTATTCGTTATATTAGAATTAGTAAAAAAAGTGGATTGTAAATAAATACAATAGAATAGAAGGTCATTGCACTCTGACAAACAGTGTACGCACGTGTTGCGTAACCAAAAATGAATTCTTTCTTTTATAAAGGTGGGATATTATTTTTCAAACGGCGATTTTATAACGAAGATTATGAAAGTACTCTGAATTTTTATATTTCGTCTAATCATGCAATTGGTTCATAATATTTGGGTGGGTACATACATACTAAGTTGTCTACTTTCTTTAGTTTTTTGGTCTCGTCCGTCAACATTAGGTTCATGGAAGGTAGAGGTAAGAAGAACAATGTGCATATAAAATATACATATAAGTTTATAAAAAGTGTCCATCGAAATGTATTAAATAAAGATGGCGCCACATTAGCATTAGGGTAAATTTTAAATGAAATGCCAATTATTGTTTACGCCCTGGACAACTTTTCACACAACTTCTACTCTCTATAATTTGGTTGTAGCATAGGTTGTCTAATTCGTCAGACGATCAGACAGAAATTTGTTTATTAAATCATTTTGTTCTTGTAAGGTGATTTATAATAATAAAATATTAACGAAGATCAATTATTAAATTCACAAATATAACGCGAAACAATTATTTTTTTCAAAATTAAACCAGTACCTAATATATTGATATTGCAAAGAAATTGTGACATGTTTTGGGACAAATTGTTTTTTATGTCAGCTCTCATTTTCATCTCAAATGCTGAGAAACCAATTTTACGCATATTTACGTTATTTAAACTATTAATTAATTAAATTTGATCTCCTTGTTTAAAAAAACGTTGAATCCCATCTCGATTTAATTTCCTTCGTGTTTTTGGAAGTCATATTGACGAAACTGAGGGCTACACTAAATAAACGTGTATGTTATGTTGATAGACAATGCAGATGGGGAGAGGTGAATACACCTATTAACATGATATAACACAAAAAACAAGGAAATAATTTTATAGATCACTAGATGAATTCACTAACTGTTTCGGGAATTATTCATTAAACGCTATTTATTTTTGAAGACTGTATAAACACAAAACAGATATGGTGTGCGACGCTTTTGAAATAATATTATTTAAATTAAAATGTATTACGTATAAATATAGAATTAAAATGAATTTTATGAATAAAATTGTGTTATATACGAGGAAAATAAAATATGAATATAGTGTGAAGATTCATTCAGACATGTCAACAGATTTTTCCAAATATAGACAGTATAATAGAAAACAGTTAATGTCATAAATTACCTTTTTATTATATATTATGTATATTATATATCTTCTTTGAATTTCTTCAGCAGCCATTTCACAGAATTCTGTCCTACTGTGTAAGTAGCAAAAAATTTACAAATTTTTAAAATGATGAATTATTCCAAGTCTACTGGTAGTAAATCATATCCGTGCGTTGTTAATGACGTGCAGAGCATCCCACACCAACCATATTTGAGTTTAGATGTCTTTCAGCCTATGAAATTCCTCAGTTGATTCCACATTTTTCAAATATTAACGGAATACAAATGAAGCCCCGCTCGAACGGCCCCCGTACGCACTCTAAGCTATGACAAATCCGGGGAAATCCGGACGGAGGACAACCCTATTTGTAAACTAAAAAGTACGATCTGTAAATGATGAAAATATTGGTTCCATCTAATTCTGAACTTCATTCATGATTGTATATAGATACTGTTTTATCACTTCAACTTTTACATAAATTTCAGTTGTGTTCTCGTTCTTGAGGTATGCAACATGCTATACGTGATTGTAATTTAAGTTGCTTGCAAACTTATTTCAAGAACTTTTTGTGGTTTTAACAAAAACCATATTGTCTGTTTTGTTCTCGTAACAATGATCTTACGAAAGTAAAATCTTGATTTTATGCACAAGTAGATTTTGTTATGTGATATATCGAACAAAACATTGCATTTTCATAATTTATATATTATGCCCTCATGGTTTTATATTAGCCATCAGTTACTCCTGTTGCCATCTACATATAGACATAGAAACTTTGTTCAAATTTATATTTCATTGCTGTAGAGAGCTTCTATCACAGATCACAACAATTTTATTTGTTCTAATCAAATTGACGTCGACTGGGAGTCTAAACTTGAACTACACTAATATGACATCCTTTATAAAATACTGACAAATTTAAATTTTATTAATGGCGCGTAATTTGAATTATTTGAAGATGTTCATTCTGGTACCTCAGAACTAATGAATTTTCAAATTTATGTTTATAATATTTAGCAAAATAGCATATTTTTAAGATATAATACCACTAAAGATGAAATTTTGAAAACTATTATGAAAAAACTAAATTGGAAATTTATTAGTTGTAATCTTGTTCTGAGAAAAATATTTGTAAGTAATTAATAAAGTAATAAAATAAAATGTAGATAAAAAGGCTTCTAAAAGTAATTTAAACATAACGCATGGGTATTTAGGGTAAAAATAAAAGAAAATACATATATTTTTTAAACAAAATATTACATAAAAAATAGTTAACTAAAATGTTACATATCAAGTAATTATAGGTACCTACACAATTTCTAGAAAATTTATCACTAGAACTTCATAATACATCCCTTGTATTTAATTTAGTATTGTTTATAGCCGGCAGCCATCTATTAAACATTTTAAGTTCTTATGAGGATTTGGAAACACATTAATAAATTTTCAGTGGTATACTCAACATTTATGGAAAGTCATTTTAAAAAATTATTAACAACTAAAGCTTGGTTTATGCAGCCAAAATTAAGATTTAACATTAAACTGAACTAAATGGTACTTGTAGTTTATGCAGAAAATTAACAAGAAATTTGAATTAAACCAAGAGTTCGCCACTTTCAACTTCTTAGTTTAATTCCTAAATTTCGTAAGGTTATGAACACATACTTCAGGTCAGTATGTATTATTTTGTTTGTTTTTTCGTTGTGAGAATATTATTTCGCCTTGGTGTTTTATTTTTGAAACTAATATCAAAAAAAGGGAAAAGCAATGTATGACAATCAGTAATGTCCTTTAGACGATGTAACATTGATAGACAGTGTCAGGAGCTTTCCACATTTGATTTGATTTATGACAATAGGGCCCATACAGTGAATTTCTATTGGTTTACAAGTAATTTATAATTATCTTTGATTTACTGATCCTCACCTGACCAAAAATTACCACCAAGAAAGTTTAGTTTAATGTTAATTTTAATTTTGGCTGTATAAGTCAAGTTTGACACTATACATAATCAAAAGAAGACAAAAATACGAGCACAACAATAACGAGTCATCAAGGGAAACTGCACCAACATTAAATTATCCAATTTTGTCTCAAATTCGCCAGCTTAATACCTTAGAACATAACGTAGTACTACTCTAGTTATGCTACAGATCTATCTAAGGCTCTAGACTTGAATTACAAAAATGATTCAACCTTGGGCCATATGTGTGAAACGTCTATAAAATTGTGGTTTATGGCTTTCCTATATTATCAATTAATTACAATTGTTATAATGGAAATTTCTCAGTTTAAATTGAGTTGAAAAATATGTTTAATTAGCTCGAAAATAAGTGAAGGTATTCAAGAATATCACAGGAACAAATGATATCTTGGTAGTTTTGTAGTACGAACATAGAACAGTAACACTAGTTTATAGTACATCAGTCGCCAAGAAATTTTAAGTCGTTGCTGACTACATATAAGCTATTTTCATAAATATAATTAAAAGATTTTATCAGCTATAGTTTCTGAGTTTGAGCTACTCTACACTCATATCTCCTAAATTTACGGAAACCTCTCCTGGTGACTATGGAGGAAGTGGAGTTTTATGCTCATATTCCACCCCAAGTTTTTCATTATAGCCGAAATTCAGTATAATTTTCAGATTGTTCCCCTGAATTGTGCATTTAAGGGAAGAATGCTGTATAAGCTAACTCAGTCGTAGAATTGTTCCAAATCAAAAAAAGCAAATGAAAAACACCAAAAAAGTGACGGCTACCATATTTTGAGGCTTCGAAGGAATCCACTTGATTTAATTTAAGGTATTAAATACAACTGTAAAAACGGCAGATTACTCTGACTTACTAACGCAGTTGCGCCAAAAAATTATCGAAAATAAGCGCGATAAAATCAGCTGAGGTGTGAGCTGGCTTCATAACACTGCTTCTCTACTGTACATAAATGTGGCTTTAGAAAGATTGAACACCCATCATATAGCATTGATAAGGTTCCTCCCGACTATTTTTTGTTAGCAAAGCTGAAGATCAAGTAAAGGGGTAATAGATTTAACACCGACAATAAATGAAATAGTCAGTGTACGAACATTTTGATTCTAAAGATGCATCATATAGTGACATAGAAGTTGTAGTATGACGTTCTGAAAAGTACATCGAAATGAAGAATATGTTGGAGAATAATGACAGTTTTTTTTATTTATGACTTTTCTGTTAGAACTCATGAATAATACAAAACTATCATCATGAAATCCATTTTTTATTGGTATGTGTTCTAAATAATTTCTGCAAGCAGATAAGACCCATATATAAACAATCTATGGTAGGCGTTAATATTTGTATCATGAAATTGTGAACCTCTTTGTTGTAGTGTCTTTGGGATTATATCAATCACTTACTACTTATAGACAAGTGATGGTATCTACACAATATCACTTTGGGAGTACTTTTTATTTGTAACCACATGATTGTTATATTTTTTGTTAAATAATAAACTGAAATAAAATTCTTATAATATACAATATATTTATTTCATCAGTACTAAAAACTACTTACTTTACAAAATGTTTTTTAAATTTTAGTAAAAATATAAAACAAGTGCTTTAGTTATAAAATACACAACAAAAATTAAAACTTTTAGACATATAATTATTAATGTACAATATGGAACCTGCCACAATAAATAATACAAATCACACTGAAAATAAGATTAGTTACGGAGTTCCCAAAAAATTTTTGAACAATAGAAGTAAAGTTTTTTCTGTTCCACAAAAATTTTTTAAACCACCACCTTATTAAAAAGTTTTTTGGAGGCATTCTGTATATAATGTACATTTTTTTGTTTATAAATAATATACATTCGATTTTGTGTAAAGTTTAAACATTAATGAGTTAAAACCAAAATTTATACAAGAAAACTGATAGTAACATAATTTGATAAATTGCTTACTATAATTTTTAATCAGGTTTTGTTTATAATTATCAAGAAACAAATTCAAATGTATGCAGTGTGATCCTTGGAACAGAAAAAATTCAACTGGGCAAATATGAAGAAATTTATTTAATTGATAGATAAATATGTTGAAGTACAATTAAGTAAACTCACATTCACAGTTAAGAGGAAAATACTGTTTTAAGAACCATTTAATTCAATTAAGAACCAGCAACTGAAGAATTTTCATATAATTTTCAGATGAATGTAAATACTACATAATCCCAAAGTTGGTGCACAATGATTAAGGGTAGAAATATTGGTGGGGTAAAATAAAAAGGTATTCGAAAAGAAAAGACAAAACACGGATATCAATAGAAAGCGTATAAACCCCACTTTAGGTAAACTAGATAAAAAATACTTTACTATATATACAAGTTTTCTTCATAAACACAGAAATTGTTGAAAAAATTTGACTCTTCTCTTTTAACTAAATAATTATAGAATTTTTTTTCATATATTGCACCTAAGTGATTATTATTACTTTCAGTTTTCTTTGTGACAAGTAAACATTTTAAGAGTATAAATATCCAAACAAATTGGTCAATTGCAGAGATGATGATAAAAATCCAAAAGACCTTGCCCATACAACCCAGTCAAAACTACCACTGAAGTGTCAAAAGGTTCCCTGGGCAAAAGGAAATTGATTTTGGTTAATTGTTCTGAAACTTAGCACAAAAATTATTCAAAGCAAGTTAATTAAAAGTTTCAATAAACACAAAACCCCAAAACCACCAACTTTCCAAAACTACCCGTGAAGAGTTCAAGGGTACCATGAGTGGCCAGTTTTTCAGAAACTTGCCACAATGATAGTTTGAGACAAGCTCATTAAATTGCATCGGACACTTCAAGGGTAGTTTTGATGAAGTTGGGGTTTCGAGCCCATGGAGATTTTTAATCAGTTTGCTTTGAACTATCATTGTGTCAAGTTTAAGAAAAACTGACCGAAACACCTCCCTGGACTCTTTAGGAGTCGTTTTGGTGGGGTTGGGTGGTTTTCGGGTTTGCATAAGTTACTTCATAAACATTTATCAGTCAATTTAGGCAAGATGAAATAGTCCCGATCATTTAAGGTAAGGTTGAAAATTTTCTGCCACTTAAGGCAAGGTGTAGCAGTCCAGTTAATTGAAGAAAGATCAAATAGTGCCAACCACTTAAGGAAAGGCTAACCTTCCTCAAGCATTCGTGCGTTTTCTATTTACTTAAGAAGGACTGTTGTTTGATAAGTCACGTTGTTGTTACGTGAGCACAATCCTCAGAGTTCTTGCCCCAGTAGTAACAACTAAATATTTTTTCATCTTCGACATCTACCTCTTCATCTCCAGGTTCTGCTGCATACGGTATCCACAGCTGATATTTAGTCCTCCTATAAAATCTTGAATAGAGTATGATTCGCATCAATCCTGGTTCAACTAGTTTTTGATCATATTGATAACTGTCTTCATCTCTTGCATTATTATCTTGAGCGTAGCTGAAGCTAATCCTAATTAATACACATCAACTGAAAGGTTCTCTAAGATTTCCTATGTGAGGTGAGAAAAATCTGGATTACATCTTCATCTATCATTGTGCCATGTTTCAGAACAATTGACCAAAACTAATTCCCTTTCAACCAGAGTACCTACGGACACTTCAAGGGTAGTTTTTATGGGGTTTGGGGGTATTAAGGTTTCGAGTCCATAGAAACTTTCAATCAGCTACCTTTGAACTACCATTGAACAAAGTTTCAGAAAAACAGAAACCCCTCCTCTTATGGTACCTTTGGGAAATTTTTGTGGGGTTGGGGGGTTTCTGGCCCATTAAGACTTTTGATCTTGACTTTTGATGAAGATTTTTTTTAATAATAATCAATCCATTTTTAGTTAACTACATATTTTTAAATGATATTTTGCAATGGTACAGTTCCAACATTAATATCCAATTCGTTAGCAAATCCACATCATGCTAAATACATAGTTGATCAGATTTTTGTAATCCCTTAGACGGAATTTAATTGTTGATTAAATTGACGGAAAATTGTTTTTACAATATTTCAATTTACAAATATATTTTTGTAAATTTTAGGTCTAATTCAATTAGTATATGTTTTTTTGTAGAAATATCCTTTTGGATTTCATTAATATAATTTAATATTGAAAACTGAAATATTTTTTAAGGTTTAATTTAGGTTATCATATACTAAGAAGAATCTAAAAGACATAATTATATATTTTACTCAAGTATTTTTTACAATTAACATCTTATTTTTTTTGTATTCGATTCTGTTTCTACTATTATAATTAAATACATAGTTTTTGTCATTTTTTAGTTAATGCTGTTTGTACTTTTTTTCATATAGATGGTTTTTTGATCTATCTCCCATATATTATGATGTTTGACTTATGTAAACAGCAACACAATTGGTTCAACGAACTTCATATATTCGGGATAATGGAATGGAAGCATTATACATGCTTTAACAGCAAAGCATTGATTATTCCTACTTTTAAGACAATGAACCTAGTTTTAGCTATCATTATTACCTAACAATTCATATACGTAAAGTTTATTTTGTTATGAAACGTTAAAAAGTCTAATTAATTCCGATTCCTACCAAAAATTATTATTTATATTCAATTCCTACGTTATCTTCTAAGGTTAGTTTGAAATTAAGAAAAAATGTATAACTTTCAGGTACTCAAAGATTGAGTGATGCATTGTACTAAATAATTTTCACACGAATTCACATTAAAAATGTGACAAAATAATCTAAATAAAGCTGCAGAACTAAAATCATTGTTAACAAAGAGCTAACAATAATTTTGGTGGTATCAAAATTTATCAATACATTTTCATCCTTTACAGATTCTTTTTTTATTAGTTTCTAATGTAAATATGTCTTAATAATTTATAAAAGATATATACTAGCCAATTTTTCTATCCACTCACATTTATTTTTGATATCAAACTTTCTCTACACTTTTGTATCTGTTTATTACATCCCCTTTACTGTTAAATCCAATTTTCCTATATTGCTTTTAAAAGAGGTCTCATCAGTTCTTTTCCACACAAAGTTCCAGAGCACTAGAAACTTTTTGAGTCCATAGGGAAGGGTATTATGTTTCGCTGCAAACCCTTATTTGCGCCAATTTCTATTTTGTTCCATTTATATATTTATTTACATTTTGTAATTGAAATATTCTTCAAAAATATATTTACATCAACAATATAAGTGTATTCCAAATAAAATGTATTACTCTTACATATTAATCCATATAACAACCAATTAAATCCGTTATATGTGCGTAAAAATCTACAAATAATTCAGTACTCAAAGGGTTCAATCAGAGCATTAGTAATCGTAATTGATTATTATGTGACATCTACTTCCACATCTTTTAGTAAGATCAACCCTTGCTTGCTATAGTGTTTGTTTCCCAAGAAGATATTATGAACATTGTAAGTGGATTGTCGATTTAAATCTTTTTGACAGAATTTTGTACATAAATTATATTCAATATGTTTATTGTATACTGAAAGGTAACAACTATATAAAAGTTGTGTATAATTGAAATTACCCTATCGTTTATGGTAAAGTAAACATTGTATTCTAGAAAAAAGATCTTGGATAAACGGACAATGAGTCAAAGTTTTATTATGCATACATGATCTACCAAATATAAGGTTAAATCCAAATTATATCGCAGATTAGGAATTTGTTGAAGATATTCCAAATAATAAGATTAAACTGAAATTCTGTGGTAAGCAATATTTGGAATACTTTTTCTTGAAATTTGGTCTAACCATATTTCCAAAAGGATTTTTCTAGCCTCAAAATTAGTATTACGGATGAGTCAAGTATATGTACTAAAAGATCTAAAAACCTAATAAATATACTTATTACATTGAAGTTTTTGCAAAAATAACATTATTATTAGTGAACAAGTTGGAAAAGAAAACTTTCATTTATAAATAAACTACATATAACAGGGATGGTTTATAAAAATACATCTTTGTTTGATCAACTCTGCATCTGATTCTGGTACCAATGATGGTAATGTTTTTAATAGTTTGTCATTTATCATTAAAAATTCATACAATAATTATACTGACTGTTCTTGACATATGAAAGTATGAGTTAAAGGAAGTATATCTACATTGGTCAAATTGGACAGTAGTTATTTTTGTCAACATACCGTTTTGTAACCATAATTAAAAATAATTTTGTATATTGTGTCTCAACAGCCAATTGCACATATTTCAGTAATTTTTCCTTTGTAAAGCGATAACTAATGCACCCAATAGGAGTATATTTTTTTATGCAATACAGTTACATAAAAAATTATACATTTATCCACATCATTTGCACAACCTATCCTAAACTCCGCATTAGCTCAATGAAGCTTTTCCTTTTACTTTGTAACAAAACACCAAAATACAATAAATATAAAAAATATCAGTGCACCACGACATCTTTACTATCCGAAGCATTACCCTGTCGTGTAGGACTCAAAAGTTCTTGTCTATCACGTTCGCGTTCCCTTCCAGGCCTGAAAGCCTCTAAAAGAGCTTGTACTCTATCTTCTGAAGGTTCCCAACGTTGGTGGCCAGCGGGATTTTGAAGCCAAACTATTACAGTTGCATGGACAGAACGCACGTTTAATTCAGACCTAAAAAATTGAAATAATATCAAAATCTAGAAAAAATTTTATACAAAACAAATTCATTGCTAGACTCAAATAAGTGTGTGTGTAGTGTGGCATGGTATGTGTGTGTGTGTGTGTGTGTGTGTGAAAGAAAATGGCTAGGAAGCAAGTCCATCAGCCACAGAATTTTTCAATGATACTATTTAAATATTAATTTCAATACCCTTGATAAAATTTTCTAATAGATCTAAAATATGTCAGTTATCTATGCTCAAAAAATGTGTGAGGTTTAGAGGTAAGGAGTAGTTTTGTTCAACAAGTGACTGTAACGAATTGTTTGTTTCATCGATGTGACATGTGCATCCAAAAAAAATGTGATTGAGATCAGTACAAGAATTATCAAAGCAAGCACAGGTTGATGATTGTATAATATCCAATTTGGCAAGATGGGCGGGGTATTATCTCTCATGACCAGTCTTTATTCTAGGTATATTTGCTGAGTAAAAATACAGTTCAGGGGTGAGAGTAAGGTAGGATAAATTTGAAAATAGGTGTTATTTGAGGATTGTTAAGAGGTATCCCAGTGTTTCTGCTAGGATATGTATATTTTATCTTTTATTAAATTAATCATATATATATATATATATATATATATATATATATATATATATATATATATATATATGTTACAAAAAAGTCCATTAAGTACTGAATGTACCATGTATTCCAATGTCATATAACCCAAATGAATGTCATACTCAAATTTAATAATGTAGTTTTGATGTCATATAAAATAGGACATTTCATTCTTTCGAGATGAGTCTTTTTTATGGCACACAGTGCTGATCTAGAGTCAGATAAAATCAAACCCCCATCTTTTTAATTTGACTAACTTGTATTCTGAATTTATACTTTATATCCAACTCCATCCCTCGTCTTAGATTTATCACTATTTATCGTGTTTGTCCTGATGGTTTTGAGTTTAATTAAATATTTCTGAGACAATAATTGCCGACGTAAAATCAAAGTAGATTCGTTACATTCAATCACATTCTATAAGTTGTGACTCACAAAAGATGACTTACTTGCTGAGCACATGTTGAAAGCCATGTCTAAATTCATGTTCATATGCGGGCACAGTGACTTGTCTCTTTTTAAATTGACTGGTTTCGAGCCTAGTTAGAGCTGCAGGCGTAGGCTCTCTGTAGTCAGGCATTAACACAATAAAACTCAATGGTTCAGAGCTATCACTAAGTAACCTTTCCATATGGTCAATTGAGGCCTCCATCAATTCCTCGCAATACGGTGGATTCGCTTCAAATGAACCTGACACTGCTTTTAATTTTAGAAAAGATCTAAAAATAATAAGACAAACCTGTAAAACTTTCATTTAATAAAAATGAAATATAAAATTCTTCTAATATCAATATTTTAAAATATATTTTTAAATGTGTACTAACCCCCTGCTTCCAAAATATGAATCACAGTCTGCAAACGCCGAACAGTATTGTTTGAAGTAACAATTCAAAGGTGATGCAAAGCATTCAAACGTTACACCAAAAGCCCTATTCAGGCATTCGAAAACTGTAACAGGTAAACTTTGCTGCGCATCTTGTACATCAGAATTGGCAGTATTGGGAGAAGGATTTACTCCAAGAAAAGTTGCGTACCTTTTCAATACTACCCATACTCTGGGTATAAATAAATCGAACTTTCGGTCATCAAAACAACTGTGCCTGTAGAGATGTTCCTAAAATGAAAAATTTCTGATAAAAGGAATGTTGAAATAAGGAAATTCTAGTCCTTATTTAAAATATACATATTACATTATGAATATGGGATGCCAAACTAAAATTTATACACTTCAAAATTGAAGTTGCAATTTAAAAAAAAATATAATAAAAGTTCCAATTGAACATAATTACACTATATTAATTCTACTAAAATGTAAACTGTGGCTGTAAACTGCCACTGTGGCAGTTCCTTACAGCCACTTTGTATCTATTTAAGCTACACTTACATTCGAAAATTGAACATGGGGAAATTTTAATCTCCTTTGATGTAAGTTTATTATTTACCGGCGTGTCGATCCCGCAGACCTTGGAATACCTTGAGGACTTACTGAGATCTAATAATTTGGGAGCTATGTAATAGAAGAATATTTGAAAAACAATATATATGGAACAAAACTATTTCCAGTACAACGAATTCTACTTATATTTAGTTCCAAGCTGTGATATGAAAGTGATTGTAAAATAATAGATAGAAAAATAACAATTGAGAAGATGTTGAAATATTAATGAAACAAAACTTTAGATACTAATTAGAAGAATGAGAAAAATTCATACGTTTTTCTTACCAATTTATTTAAATGGCTACTATTAATGGCTAAAGTATCTCCTTGGTATCTCAATACCACCTGGTCTCTATCTGGTAAATAATCAACAACTGGCAGTCTAGGGCAGCCAATAGCAAATTGCACGGGGTAACACCAAACTTTTCGAGTTGTGTGCATCGTCATGTGTGGAGGTAATTCCATCCCATGCTCTTTTAACAATGCATTGGATTTCTCCCTGATTTTCTTAGCATATTCGACTGATAAATTGTACATCTTCAAGCAGATACCTTCGACAGAAGATTTCACCTGGAGAAAATTGAAGTTAATGATTTTTCAATTTGCAAGGAAATATATTGACATTATGTATACAACTTTTGGAAATTCAATCTTTTAGGGTACATGGATATGTATGGATACCGACGAGCAATCTGAACATGCTCAGAATGCCTTCAGAAATGACAGATTTCAAGCTCAAGGTTATAGGGGAGTTGTATCCTAAAAGATAGAACCAATAAATTATAGGTTAAGTTAGTTTTGTACTCACTAGACCGAAGGGAACAGAGACTGATTATATAAAAGCATAAGATCGTACATTATGAAAAATTGAAAATATGAGAATTTGAACGAAAAAAAAAATACATAAATATATCCTTGTACATGCTCAAAATGACCCCAAAAATGTCATATTTTAAAGCAAGGTCATAGGACAGTTGTATCCTAAAAGATAGAATTACCCATTTTTTTTCTCTTTTTGATATAATATTGGTATCTTACTGTCTCTGTTAAATGAGGCTGACATTGTTGTTTCAAATGAGCCAATCTGTCTTGAAAGTCATCATAAGTTGCTCCAACTGTTTTCCTTAACCACTGAAAAGTTTCATCCACATTCCACTTAACAACTTTTCGACTTTCTGCTTCGGCGTTTCGAGATTCCATAATTTTCTTTGCAGCTTCTGCATACCTTTACCAAAACAAAAGGTTAATCAACATTTTTCATTTCTATGTAAATATTTATTTTTAAAAATAATAAATATAAAATCCAATCCAAAATAGACTCATTACATGATGTTTTCAACACAAAATTAATGTATTATTAACTGAGATACATTTGGATAAGAATTTTATTTGGGTTAATTATGTAAACAATTTTTTTGAAAAAATTCGATCTTTTAACAATATCACCTACCTTGAGATTATGCAAGCTTAGTCAATGTATGATGAAGCTTAAAACTAAATCTTCACAATACGGACCAGCTTTCGAGTAAAATATATTAAATTGTTACAAATGTGATGAGTATCTTACTAGAACAGACTATGGAATAAGTGTTGTCTATTTGAGGTAAGAAGACAAGCAGATATATAATTCTATTTGTTCTTTAAAGAATATGGGAAAGTGGATTGTGGTTCTGTCAATAGCTCGATTCAGAATGGATTCAAAAATTATCATAAACAATTACCTTGATAACTGTTTTCGAGCATCTCCTGTGAACTTTGGCCTTACTAATTTAATAGGTATATCATTCATAATTTCTTTATACATGGAAAGGGAGATCTCCGGATAACAGTTGCTGGGAAGTAATGGATCATATCCTAGATAATAATCAGTATTTCAGTTTTGTTTAGCAAAAAAATGTAACAATCATTTAGATATAGGTTATTCAATTCTTCATCAACATACCAGTATCTATAACTTTTCTTTCCATTAGCCACCTATTGAAAGAATCCTTAGGAGCATCAATTGATTCCCTAGAGTGACACACTTCTTGATAGCTTTGGCGTAATTTAGATAATAAACTACATCTGTAAGCTTCTATTTCTGGATGTGAATGCATGTATGAACAAGGGGCACGTTCTGTAAGCAAATTCATTTTAAATATTAAGAACTTTAAACCAAACAAAAAATGTCACATACCTATTATAATTACATTTGTTGGTACATCCAAGTCCCAAGGACCAGCTAAAACTAGTTTTTTAGCTTGTGGTCCTATCTCCTCTGAAGCTCTACGTTTCACTATTGGAACTGCTGCAGGTGGAGCCATGTGAACTAAAGGTAGAGGAGTTGGATGGGGAGGTGGTGGAGCGCAAATTCCTAAAGGATCTGTGATAGGATCAAACTGTGGTTTTAAAACGGGCATCTCCCAAAGACTTTCTCCAGTAATTTTATTCCAAAAGTATGGGCGGTTCTCCCTTTTTGACCAAAACTTTTTCCAACCTAAATAAAAATTTAATTATTGGATGGCAAGGGAAAATATTTCAATGGCAATAATAACAAAAGTATTCACTACAGATTATTAAATAATTTTTCCATTCAGATGTTCCAAATTTTATTTTATTTATGAGCTTTAATTTCAGTTCATTGTAGAATTTTCGATAATTAAAAATATGTATTAAGGGGAGAAAAATATTTACCTTGATGTTGTAGTTCAAATGGAAGTTCATACTCCAAACCTTGGTTTAGTGGGGCCCCTTGTGGTGTAGTTGGTATAGGCATAATAACGTGTGATTGGGGCCCTGGACTAGTGCCACTTTCCATCGGGGGCCACATAGGAATCAATTTCTCTTCTTTAGCTTCGACTTCTTCGTTCATTGTTTATATTTTTATTTTACTCCTTTAATGATTTTTCGATTCAACCCGAATCTCTCTTTTCTGAAACTTCACTAAACAATTTTACACTATCAAACATACCCATTAATATTTTTTTCACTAAAAATTTTTATGTTTTCAAGTTTACGACAAAATTCAGTCAAGATTGAAAAAAAACTCGTGCATCCTCACTCTACGACGCCATTTGCTGACTGAGAAAATCAAAAAATGCAAAAACAACGAAGACACTCGGCGCTGCAATAGACGTGATGAAATTTTAAACTAAAACTATAGAAATATGTAATTTATTCCTTGTTGAAATAATAATTTCTCTACTAGTTAATAGATGCTCATATTGAAAGTTACTCAAATTTTATTATAGAAAACGTGTTCTTGGAAAATCAAGTTTATTTTTCAAAAATTCTAACATTTAGTTTCAATTGAAACCAAGTCGATTCAATGCTGAATAGCGTGAAGTTATAAGATTTTTTTAGAAAAAGTTCAGCTTTACCATATTCGAAAACTTATTTTATTTTTAATTACTTCAATTACGAAAGATTTATAGTTAAAAATAGTGTTAATTGTAATTTACAACAAATTCCAAAAATAATGGAATTCATTTATTAGAATTAGAGGCTGATTAGAATAAAGAAGAAATGTTAAACATTTGACATATTTTCCTAACCTACATGTATATATGATTTGTTTGTAATTTAGCATTATCCTGTGGACTTCATCAATTATTCAAGACGATAAATATGGGAAAGAAAAAGAACGGTAACAATTTCATTACTCAATAATGAATACTTCATAATCTTTATAAAATTATTGTAGAATTTGGTCATCTTACGGTCGAGGAACGAAAAGTTATAACAGTTGCTGAGGTGGTGCAAGAACTCATTAAAGCACATCAAAATAGAAAAGATGTGAATCTAAATTCGTTAAAAAATAGAATAGCTTCAAAATATAATTTAGAAACTGCTCCTCGGCTAGTGGATATAATAGCAGCTGTACCAATAGATTATAAAAAAATATTAGTTCCAAAATTATTGGCAAAACCCATTAGAACTGCTAGTGGGGTAAACTATGAAATCATTTTGTTCAGTTTGTTTTTAATTTTGAAATATTTTTTAGATCGCAGTAGTAGCTGTAATGTGTAAACCTCATCGTTGTCCTCATATAAATTTAACTGGTAATATTTGTGTCTATTGTCCAGGTGGACCAGATTCTGACTTTGAGTATTCAACCCAAAGTTACACTGGGTATGAACCTACTTCTATGAGAGCTATTAGAGCTAGATACGATCCTTTTCTACAAACTAAACATAGAGTAGAGCAACTCAAGCAATTAGGACATTCTGTTGATAAAGTTGAATTTATAGTCATGGGAGGTACATTTATGAGTTTACCTGAAGATTATAGAGATTATTTTATTAGAAACCTTCATGATGCTCTGTCTGGTCACAAGAGTAGCTCAGTAGAGGAAGCTGTTATTTATTCCGAAAGAAGTAACACTAAATGTATTGGGATTACTATTGAAACCAGACCTGATTATTGTTTAGAAAAACATTTATCAGATATGCTTAAATATGGCTGTACCAGACTTGAAATTGGTGAGTTCTCAAGTTAATAACCTATATATTGAATAAAAGAAAGAACTGGGATATTGTTTTACATATTACTCTACTCTACTAATCAGCAACAGTAAGATTTTTCTTTCACAGGAAAATATATTTTTGGAAATTGCTTAGAATCACCCCTTTGGAAATTTTTATTCAGTTGAAACGTCTTATATTACTGTAGCAATATTCTTGAAGAAGTCCATTTTAAGGATAATTATTTCTCATAGGCATTTTTTTGAATTACTTTGCAAAGAACAGTACTACCATGTTAAATGCTATAAACATAGCATTTGGAAAATCAAAATATTGCTATACAGTTTAATAACGAAATTTGTGTAATCTGGCAGAGAATTCCATATTTATCCAAAAAAAAAATATTGCATGGAGGAGATCTTCTCACTGGAGATGTTTCATCCAGACATAGAGGTTTCTTCTTATTATAGCCACCAAGTCAACAAAATAACCTATACAATTGCACATTCTGCTTGTTATGAAATAAACATTAAAAAAATAATCTTTATTGGCTCCTTCCTTAGCAAAATATTATAGTGCTGCTATAAGCTAATATAATTTTGAAATCGCACCCTGAAGAGTTTATTACATGTATACACGCTTTTTGAGCATGAAATCATAATCAGCCCTTTAGACATTTTTATCATGTTAATTTGTCTTATGTTACTGTTTCAATATTAATTCTTGCAGGAGTGCAATCTGTTTATGAAGACGTAGCCTTGGATACAAATAGAGGACACACAGTAAGAGCTGTTTGTGGCACATTTAATCTTGCTAAAGATGCAGGATTTAAAGTTGTAGCTCATATGATGCCAGATTTACCCAATGTTGATCTCGAGAGAGACATTGAACAATTCATTGTGAGTTTATAAATAATACTGTTGAAATAGTTATATATAGTATTGGAAATTTTTATGGGGCATAAGAATATCAATGTAAAATCTTCAACAAACTTAATTACAATCTACCACTGTAAGCTTTACTAAACCATTATTATATATTTGATAAATTATAATAAACTCAACTGTTTTATTGCTCTCCACCTCCAATTTACCAGAGTAGAGGAAAGGTATATGTGAGGAATTGTTTATTCCTTATTTCTTCATGTGGTGGCCTCCCAAATGACCAGATATATCTACGAAGGCTTTTTTCTTTTGAGGTATTTAAAAATAATGTTAATAGACATGACTTTAAAAGAGCCACAAATCATCAGAAATGAAGAAAACAAATTATGTTTGTAATATAAATACAACAGCTGAGATAATGTATAATAGATTTAGATATTAATAGCTGAAAGTGGGGAATTATGTAAGCCTTTAATATAAAGGATTTTAGTTGTTTATTTTAATTTTTTTAAATTTAAAATTATTATTTGTTTCAGGAATTTCTTTTTATTTATTTTTCAGAATATACTTTATTGCCAATGCATTGAGGTACAAATACTTTAAATGTTTATTTCAATTTAATTTTTGAAAAGTTAAATTATTTTTGTGCACTGGACCTGTGCCTTTACATTAAAGAAAAATAGAGTACCACTTGAAGAATAAAACGGAAAAGTTATTTATAATTTATTGCAACACTTTTGATATTTACAATGGTAGATTGGAATTGAGTCAGTTCATGATTTTGCATTGATATTCCTGTGACTTGTTGAATATTCTTAATTTATAGGAATTTTTTGAAAACCCAGCTTTTCGAGCAGACGGTCTCAAAATTTATCCCACATTAGTCATTAGAGGAACTGGTTTATACGAACTTTGGAAAACGGGTCGATACAAGAGTTACCCACCCTCAGTACTTGTTGATTTGATAGCAAAAATTTTAGCTTTGGTACCACCATGGACTCGAGTTTATAGAGTACAAAGGGATATACCTATGCCATTAGTGAGGTCAGTATAGTATTTAAAAAAAAATTGTATTTGTGATATAATGAAATCTTATTACTTGAAAGTGTGTAATTCGAATATTTCAGTTCTGGTGTGGAACATGGTAATTTGAGAGAATTGGCATTAAACAGAATGAAAGATCTTGGTTTGAAATGTAGAGATGTGAGAACCAGAGAGGTTGGCATTACTGAAATTCACGAAAAAGTCAGACCTAATGATGTTGAATCAGTAAGAAGAGATTATATGGCTAATGGGGGCTGGGAGACTTTTTTGAGTTATGAAGACCCTGCTCAAGACATCCTTGTGGGATTACTCAGGTATTATTACCTTCGATATTGTATTATAATCATTTCTAAAGATCTAGTAAAAACTTTTTTTATTTTAGGCTTAGAAAGTGTTCTGCTGAAATGACATATCGACCTGAACTGCTTGGAGGTTGCTCCATAATTAGAGAACTCCATGTTTATGGTAGTGTAGTTCCAGTAAGTGGTAGAGACGAGAAAAAATTCCAACACCAGGGCTATGGGACTCTTCTTATGAATTGGGCGGAAGAAATAGCAATTAAAGAGCATAATTCCATTAAAATAGCAGTCATCTCAGGTGTTGGTACTAGAAATTATTACAGAAAATTGGGTTACGAATTAGAAGGACCTTATATGGTAAAGAGTTTAAAGGAAGGGGAATATATTAGTGCTTTCGATTGTGTAGACGGAGCTATTTTGATGTTTGATGACAATAAAAATTTAATTAAAAACATCATTGATACAGACGAAGAAGAAGAAGAATGGCTAAGAAAGATTGATGAAGAATACAAGAATTCTAAGAAAGTTGATGTTTAGATTAAGATTAAGAAATGTTTCTAGTAATATTAAATCATTTTTTTGCTTTCTTGAATTTATTATGCAAAACTTTTTATTTTATTTAGTTTAGCTGAAACCTTTATTATTCAAGTAGCTGTAGTAGCTTAGAAGGTATGCTTTGTCTTTTGCTGCATTGCTTAAAATAATTACAAGAACCCTTATTAGGGTTCGATGTGTGAATATAAATTATACAAATATTAATAATCATTTTATGGTAACAAAACTAATACCAACTCATTTACAAAATGAGGTATCTAAAGTAAAAGAATCTATTAACGCTATAGTTTCTCTAAAAAATGTCATGAAATTTTCATTTCAGTCCTTCCTTAATCTTTCACGGAATCTATATGTAGAAACTGGAAGATATTGAACACGAATTTGACTGTCTTAACACATAAATTGCAAGCACGTTGTTTGCGAAGTTTGATAGAGGAAAATAACACGATTTATTGAATTTTTATTTCATGATTTGATCCTATATAATGAGTTTTGGTAAGATTTTGTACCTAATTCTGCAAAATATTCAATTAGTTGATTGGAAGTACATTTTTTGTGGACCTTTCAATTTTCCTTTGTTTCATATCAAATTTTGGCGCTCTTTCTTGTTGCCTGGATCGAGAAGATTTACTGCGATATTTTAGCTTCATTAAGTATTCTGTCTACTTCAAATTATGACATACAAAAGTTTATAATTGTCAATATTTGTTATTTTTATCTAAAAGTGAGGGAATAAATTTGAGTCGATAAAAATGAGCCATATTGAAGTGAAAGCTTGTCAGCTACGAGAAGAAGCCAAAAGAAGAGTAAAATCTGCAAGTTTTTTACAAAATTTGTTTTCGAAATCTGTAAACAAAACTAAAGAATCAATCGAATACTACAAAAGGGCTGGGAATCTGTTTAAGGTAGTAAAAAATTGGAATCAGGCTGGTATTGCGTTTACGGATGCTGCAAATCTTTGTTGTAAAGCTAACGATTTTACTGAAGCGGCGTTAAATTTCGTAGAAGCTGCCCATTGTTATAAAAAGATTGACACTCCAAAAGCAATAGAAATGTATCAAGAAGTTGTTAAAATATACAGAAATAATGGTAAACATAATTATATTAAATTATTTTTACTATAAAATATTTTCTTCTGAAGGTAAATTTAGTGCTGCGGCTCAATATTATCAAGCCATAGGCGAATTACTACTAGATGATGGAGATAACGAAGACGCTATTAAATACTTTGAAGAAGCTGCCGTTTTTTATAAACATGAAAACAGATATACTGCTGCAAATAAATGTTTGGAAAAAATTGCTGATTTTGCAGCATTATCAGCAGACTACCTTAAGGTATTTTAAGTGAGGCATATACAGAGTGGCTACAATTTTATTTATATAGTAACAAAATGTTCGCCAATTAAAATAAGTTGATACACTATAAAATGTAATAAAATATAGTTTTGGACCTGGTTTTGAAAATGTGTACTCTAGCTTTGATTTTTACTGTTAATACAATACAATACAGTTGTATATAAAATAATTCAAGGATTTCTACCTAATATTAAAGTTTAAGAACATTTTTTATGTTTTAGGCTATAAAAATATTTGAAGAACTAGCTTGTTTTGATTTAGCAAGTTCCATCGTCAAACATCAAGTTAAATATTATTTATTCAAAGCTGCCATTTGTTTGCTTTGCATTGATACCAAAGCTGCTAGAAAATTAGTTATATACATAAATATGTATCCTGCATTTGAAGAATCAATAGAATATCAATTAATTTTATGTCTGTTAAAATGTATAATGGACAATGATATTGAAGGCTTTGAAAAATCTGTAAGAACGTTCGATAAGGTAAACGAATTGAGTCAGTGGCATGTTACACTGTTACTCAGGATTAAAAATCAAATTGAGATTGAATATACACTAGTATAAATCAGTGTTTCAAGTTCAGAAAGGATATAAATAAATTCTGGCTTTTTTGTGAGTATTATTTGATTTTATTTTTAAACATATGCTCTAACTTTTCAAAAGAGGAATACCTCACAAGATTTATTTTATATTTTAGCACAAAATAACCTAAATTTTGAATGACTTTTTTTCATGTATGTGAAACAAAAAGATTTTTTAAAATAAGTATCAAAACTTTTGGTATATATAAAAATTTTACCCAATATATGTTATTGTTATTAAATTATTAAATACATGGTTCCATCATTCAGATTGACTCAACATTACTTATATTTGGCAATGAACAAAAGGAAATTGGCAACCATTTTCTATTTTATTTTAAATTACAAATTTTTGAAACAAAATCAAGTTTTCAATACATAGTAATAAAGTAAAAAAAATCAATTCAAATTAACCAAATTTAAACTACATTATAATTGAAAAATTATTGTGGATTCGGCTGTGGAGGATAATTGTATGTGTATCCCCCTTGAGGTGGAGCTACAGGTGGTCCTTGGGCAGCAGGAGGCCTGTAAAAAGATATTTAAATAAAAAGTGATATTCCTTACAACATTCCTGTTGTAAACTTTTAGTAAGGTCCCCAAAGTCGCTTTTATTATTTTAAGTAATTTTTCTTAACTTTTGCATCAAAGATATGATTTATATATATATATATATATATATATATATATATATATATATATATATATACACATTTCCGCATACTTTTAATTTGACGATCGTGTTCAGAAACCTTTTTTTTTACATTCGTTGTATTGGAAGTGAAAATTATCACATTTAGCTTTATCTGAAAAAACTCTCAGTGGTTACAATCATCATTTACCCATCTTGTCATCATTACAAATACAAATAAGTACCCTTCTTATTAACAATTCTCTCGACTTAAAGTCCCAAGAAAATGTGAGGATATCCTTAGTAGGAGCTGTTTATACACAAATGTATTATAGAAATTGGCGCAGTAGATAGTATTAACCATTACATTACTCAAATATGAGCCCAAATTTGAAATAATAGCTAATTACCTGTAATAATTATTTTGAGGCTGTTGACCATACTGTGGTTGTGGTGGGTAACCAGCTGGTTGGGGAGGATATCCATAATTAGCTGGGGGGCCACCTGGACCAGGCGGATAACCTTGATTAGGAGGTGATGTATATCCTGGATTACTTGGCTGAGAGTTTGGTGGATATGGAGGTTGTTGATAAGGTTGGGAAGTTGGAGGAGTAGAGGTAACAGCTGGACTCTGGGTATTTGTAGGAGGGGCGGAAAATGGTGGAGCCTAAACAAAATAAAAACAAGAAATAATAAAATTATTGAATAAAATCGCTAATTTAATTACTTGAACAAAGCTTTATTAAGCCAATCTTATTAATTTCTTTTTAACCTATAATCTTATTTTAAAGTAAGTATATAAATGTCATTGTATGAACAAAATTGTTCACTCAAATCAAATCATGTTAAGAATTAACAACCACAATTATATGATTCAACTTACCTGAGTATTGTTAGCAGGATAGTTCTGTGGTGGTGGAGGATTAGGTTGATTGGATGAAGGAGGTGCATAAGCTTGTGGGTTGGGATAACCTTGTGGCGGATAATTTTGTGGGGGGGTACCAGCAGGATAGTGACTGCCATTTGGAGGAGGCCCATATTGAGCTGGTTGAGTTGGTGCTGGAGCAGCAGGTGGTGGATAAGGTGCAGAAGTTGGATTAGGTTGAGTAGCTCCGCCGGTAGTTGGTGGAGGAGGAGTACCATAACCTGTGAATAATTGAAATGTTGAAAAATATGAAGGAACGTTTTATTTCTGTTTTATTACCTGGTTGTTGATAATTTGTATGAGGAGCAGCATTTGCAGGTGGTTGTCCATAATTTGCTTGTGGAGCATTAGGAGGATATCCAGGAGGTTGATTTGGTGGCGCTCCATAAGATGGTTGTGGAGGATAATTTGGTCCCTGTGGAGGATATTGATTCTGATACTGTCCTTGAGGGTATGCTCGTTGTTGGTAAGGGTGAGGTCCAGGGGGACCGCCAGGACGTTGTGGGGGGCCTGGTTGTTGTCTGCACAATATTAGATTTATTAGAATTTAATTGCAGTGTGTAAAATTGTATTATTTTGAAATATAACCTGTAATTTGCAGCTCCTGGTGGTTGTTGTTGGTGATTGAAATTATTCATATTATGTTGTTGATCTCCTGCAGGTGGATTATGATTAGGTTGTTGAGGAGGTGCAGGTCCTGGTGGTTGAATCATCTACCGAGAGAATAATATTAAATATCAGTGAGTTATTAGTACATGACATGTTCTATTTTGATATTACTATTGCTCAAGAACTCTTCCACATAGAATAGATCTACTTAATAAAATCTGTTTGTTTCATGCAAATCTCACTTATAAAAAAATTATAATCACAACATGAGAAGCAGACCTAAAAAAATTAATCTGAGTAATATATCAATTCAAAAGATCGAAAAAATAGTAACTGGACTTAATATGATCACTGTTCTATAAGGTTGCTGTAATTTGTGATATCACCAAAAATTTTGTGGGGTTAATGAAAGTAGACCATCCCATTCCTTGTGGGAGAATCCTTGACTATTGCCTTAATTATTGAACAGGAATTTTTATAATTCATGCATTCAATTGTTTTTTCAACCCTTGAATATTACAGTATTGTATCTTATGAAACTTGATTTTTTTCATCTGATTTTGTCTTGACTTGGTTGTTGTATTTAGGACAGCACTTCAGAATCTTATTAATTAGATTAGAGCTTGTCAGAACGTGCGTTGTGAATATTTAGGAAGTTGTAGTATTTAAGAATAATTTTTGTTACAAAGTAAAGTTGAATATGGTCCAAGTAAGATTCAACAGAAACCAATGAATTGCCATTGTCAGAATAATTGATAAAAGAGTTCATGGTAGTAACCGGAACATCACAATGGAAATTTACTTTAATAAAATTAGCTAACAAATTCTGCAAGATTCAAATAAATTGATAATTATTGAGACTCAAAGAAAAAATAAATGAGAAATCTCATCAGAAATGTTAGAGGGACGAGAAATTCATTCATCAACATATCTTGCAATAGAAAGACAAGAGGGCCCTATGTATTTTTTTCGGAATGATTAATTCATGTTTTGTATTGCTGCAATAAAATTAAAAATGAAAGAAAAACCATTAAATCATTATCATTTGATGATAGAGACACCGTTCAATGAACAACATTATGTATAAAGTAAAAGGACCTTGTGCACTTACTACAAAAGCCAATTAAGACACATTCCGACAACCTATTGCACACACTGCAAAAATCCTATTTGCAGTGAACATTGTGGAAAATTGTTTACAAAATATTTCAAAGTTTGGTATAAACAATAATCAATTATTATTTCTTATCTCAAAGATCAAGGAATATGTTTTTTAATAAATTTGGATACTAAAAAGTTTATTTTGATTGTTTCAAGTCGTCAAATTTACAATACAACAGTATTAATGTAAAATGAGAATATCTTCTATATTCTAGGATTATTTAAAAAATTATATAAAGTATGAATTCACTTACAGGAAGTAAAGAACTAACATTCTGAGCAGAATCTGCAATGGTTGCCAAGTAAACCAAGTTTCTGTGTAATGTACTTTGCATTTGCATGACTTCCTGTGCCTTCCCTTTTGCCTGGTGTTCTTGTATTACTTGAATAATGTGACCATTCTCATCTAACAGTCTTTGAATATTTTTGGGATCATTTACAGGAGGCTTGGGTCCCCGTTGCGGAGCAAATGTAGTCGCAGACATTTTGTTAACTCCGTTTTTTTCCTTCTACGTTGTTAGCCAATTTTCTATTAAAACACTGAATGAAAAATATTATTAGATAAGATTCAAAATATACTTGCTCAACAAAAAGTCCTTAAGATTATGTCGTTAATTGTTACTTTTTTGTTTTAATGTTTTAAGTATAGTTTTAACTGGGATGATCTACCACAGACTAGAAGACACTAGACTTTTTGGTTTTGGGAATACAAACCAACAGCTGTCAGTAGTCATTTCCTTCATTATTAGATGAATTTTATATTTAATAGAAATGTCTCTTCAGATTTATATATATTAGATTTATCAACTTCTGTATTCAACATGAGCTTGACACCATTTTCGATTTTAAAAATACTAGTGAAACTTTTATAGTGGTTGTAAAAGTTATAAGAATGCAAAAAACTAACTTAACGAAAACGAAGAAGAATGTGGTTATACTAAGATTTAATTTTAACTTTGAAAACCTGTGGATTATTTATGCATTAAAATTTTCCAAAAATGAAAGTCAAACGCTACAAAAAAGTAAATAAAAATCTGCGATTCTTTATAAATAATTATGGCTTTCGACAACCATACCAGATTTTAACAGATGGAACTTTCTGTTACAGTGCTTTAAATGTAAGTTATTTTTAAAGTGTCTCATAAAACACTATTGTTTTACATTATTTTTTCAGAATAAAATAAATATCGCTGATAATATTCCGAGATATCTTCACGGAGAAATTAAGGTACTCACCACTCAATGTGCAATTATTGAAATGGAGAATTTGGGTTCGAAGTTGAATGGAGCTTTAAAAATATTGAAGCAGTATGGAGTACACAAGTGTGGTCATGAGGGCAAACCAATATCTGCAGCGAAATGTTTTTTAAAAATGTTGGGAAATTCAAATGAGAATCACTATGTAATAGCTACACAAGATAGAGATTTGCAAAACAAAGTTAGAACAATACCAGGAGTACCATTATTATATTTACACCTAAAGACTCCTGTACTAGAGAAGCCTTCAGATGTATCTCTCAATGATGCCAAGAAAAAAATTTCAATTTTAGGTGAATCTGAGAAAAGAGAACTGGAAGAATTGAAAAAACAAAGTCATATTGATGATAAACCAAAGAGAAGGAAAAGGAAAGGGCCAAACCCACTTTCTTGTAAGAAGAAGAAAAGTAAACCTACCATTAATAATCCCATTACCAAAAAAGAACCAGTAGAAAAAAGTAAAAGAAAAAGAATAAAAATTCCAAAGCATGTTAGAGAAATGTTATTAAAGACCAATGAAGAGAAGTAGTTAATATAACTTTACTTGATGTTTAATTATTTAACTTTTTTGTACTTAATAAGACAAATCCAAATAATGAAGCCCAGTTTTGAAAAACTAATTTTTTGTGATATGAATATTTTTTTGTGAATGAATAAAATATTTTACAAAGTTAGAAAGTTACTTTTCCTACTAATGAGACTGCATTTTGAAAGAATAATAATAATTTATTCCGAGGTAATATAAAGAGTGAAGGCATTTTTACTACAAAGAATTTTTCACCTTAGAGATGGGAGCGGCTCTCCTAATTCCTACTGTAGAATTTTCACTGGTGAGAATAATTTAATTTGGTGTTTCATTTGCTGGCAGAAAAACAAACATTTTTATAGGTATTTATTTCAATTATTTTATAATAATTTTCAACATTGTCAAATACACAGAAGTCTACTATACATTTTTCTCATTCACAGTAGGTCGTTTTTTTCTATTCACTACATGCCTATATATGTAATAGACCCGTTAATAAATATATTAAATCTACAAATATTAACACACAGTTATGTTTACATATTTTATGAATACCTTTATAAGGTTATTATTGTATAATAAAAGTGTCTTTACTTTTTATACTATAAAATAAAAAAATTGAAATGATTTTTAATAAAGTCTCTAATAAAATTAAAATATGTAAGACAGAGAATCTTTTATTAAACTTTATAGTATAAAAATTAATGACTTTTTTTCATAATATGACTTATTTTAAACCGAATTTGAAGTGTGACACCACCTATCAATTTAATGATTTCCATCTGGTTTTATTCAAAATCTGCTTTATTGTTGAATCAAGGTTTAAGAAAAAGAAAACAACTTTAAGGTAGTGATATATTTTTTTATTCCTTTAATTCAAGATATTTATTTTGAGAAGAACCACTTTTGTTATTAAAAAAACAAATATTTTCACTAGTTTTATTACGTATTCAAATTTGTCAGTTTAAATGAGTCATAT
This sequence comes from Diorhabda carinulata, assembly GCF_026250575.1. NCBI lineage: Eukaryota > Metazoa > Arthropoda > Insecta > Coleoptera > Chrysomelidae > Diorhabda > Diorhabda carinulata. Next base: position 21,404,420 of record NC_079472.1, read on the forward strand.
TACATATGTAGGGACACCCTGTTAAGTGGAGCTTATTCTGTACTGAGAAAATATCTTAATTTCAGTAATATATTTTCAAAAATTACTACTGTAATTAAAAAAAAGGAAATTTCAAGAGACATTTTATTATAAAGTTATTTTTTTATAAAACTATCTTAAATCAAATATTTCAAATAATAAAACTCTACCACTACACTATTTGTTTAAATAATAATTTTTCACTATTATCAAATTTCTAGATATTTTCAATTTGTACATTTTTGGCCCACTGTAAGTGTCTCGGTGATACGAAAAAATTCACAGCAAAATAGTTTGATATAAAATAGGAACAATACTTGGGATGATTTATTATAGCTACCTATATATCACTGTAAAGTAAAACTTTATTTCAACAAAAATTCCAATTTAATTAATCGGAAAAAGCTAAATTGCAAAATTTAGGCCTGTGCAGTTCATCACAGTGGCAGTACTGGTTCATTCATTAAAATGTATTATTCCAGATATATCGAATGTTGATAATTGGATGGATAAAGTTCGTTAGTCGTGCTACTATAATCATATATATTTTATGGGTACCTACCCATAATTTTTAGCTTTCTATTTTATCCATATTTTTAAAATGCGTTTAATACCATTTTCGAGGTACACTGTGATACATATTTTGTTCAGTATGTAAGAAAATACAGATTTCTGAAAAACTACATTGACATTATCAGGAATTGTCAAAATTTTGTCTCGGTATTTTATCTTTTATTTGGTCTCGTACAAAATATGTTATTTTGAAATTCCTTTTCAATTTACAAATTTTATATTGAATTTCTATTTTCTTAATCATTTATTAATGTAGAGGGTTGCAAGGCCAAATTTCAAAATATCTGTAGTTTATTGAAAAAAATTATATTTCAAAGAGAACTGCAACAATACTTAGATTAAAAGGTGAGTAAACATGTTAACAAACTCTTTCGAAAATTGTAGTCATTATAAAATTGAAGTAATGAGTGGAAACAAAACATTCCTGGCATTCTTTGAAGTCTCTCTAGGTCTTATAGTGAATTAACGTGAAGCATATATATATCTATATATATATATATATATATATATATATATATATATATATATATATATATATATATATATATATATATATATATATATAAAGGTTTCATGACTTTTTTATGTCTTATTATCAAATCATCTAAATTTTTAATGTTTGTAACTCAGTATTTGAGTTAATAGCTTATTATTACAAAAGTTCTTCACAATATGTGAATAGTTGTATTTAAAAATTGTATATAGTTTATAAAAACCTTTAAATATATTGTTTTAACTGTTTTGTTCACTGAAAAATCTTCCATTAAACAAATCTATATTTTTACATTGTGATTTATATCAAAACCTTTGTAATGTAATAATAAAATTATTTGCTTTGTTACAATAAATTGAAGTACTGCTACTTCCAAGTAAAAATGAATTGTTCAATAAAACCAAATATCTCTCGTAGTAAAAGGATTTGTTCCTCTACCTACGAAATCTCCACTACTTTCAAGTAGGTTTTAATTTTTAATTCATGAGTGGAGCTGGTATTATCCTTTTAAAATAAAGCAAAGAAAATGAACTGACACAGAGATTTTATCCTGCACTATAAAATTATAGGAAAAAAATGTTTTACTCACTGGTTCAACCATTTTAGTGTCATCTAAAAATGTTTTTAGAATATTCTCAATATGGCGACCTAAACTATTCAACTGACTCTTAATTCTTTCTACATTTCCACAAAATATTTTCGGTTTCATATTATATAAATCAACCTTTAAGATTCTTGAATATGTGCTAAGTGTAAATATAATAAAAACTATTAAAATGGTACAAACGCAATTAATTTTTTTAATTATATATGCCACACTGTACCAGTCTTTCGTGTATTGTCAATAATGAGATAATTAAAAATAATAAATTTCAATTAATTTGATTTTTACTATTATTGTTATTTCAAAAATTGTTTTCTTATGTTATAATAAATGAGCACCTTCTATAAAAAATCTAAAATACCTACACTTGTTTAACACTATTTTCAAAGCTTATTTTTTACATTTTTTCTTTTTATATGTATATAAATAAAAACCAAAAAGCTATTTTGGTTTTTAGAGGTGTTCAATGGTTGTTTTCACGAATTTTGAAATTATCAAATTTGATATGTAGATATAAATTATATTTTTCTATCAAACAAATCATCTGGAAGTTTAATATTTCAATATTTATAGGTAATTTATTAATTCCATATCAAAGTTTTCATTAATTTTTATAATAAAATAGATTCAAAATATTTTTTTTTCACTATTTTTTCCATAGTAAGTTATAAGAATATTAAGAAATGTTTTAATCTTTAAAATCGTTTACGATGTTAATAATAGTGACTTTGTGTAGTAAGGTTTCAATTATTAAAAAACTGAAATGCAAAAGTGTCTGGGAAAATTTATATTCCTGGAAAACTTCTCTAGGATATATTATTAGACCAGTATCCTTGCTTATCCAGGATAAATAGTTTTTGGTACGACTATGGTGGTCTATCAGCCGAGTCCGAATTAGCTTCTGTACTATGAATTATTCTTTAATGTAATGTACCATAACTAAAAACTTATATTAAAAGTTCCTTTTTTTACATTTAAGTAAGTTAAAGTTCAATTTCCTCTACAACATCGGGTACTTTAACAGCACAACCCAGACACAAATGGATTGGAAACGTTGCATTAAGTTTACAAAATCTGGATAACACAATTATTATTCAAAATTGTTCATATCTTACAATGAACCTCAGAAAAATAAACATCATTAAACTTGAATTATGAACATTTGTGAGAGTTTTCTTTATAATGTTCTTGTTTATATGTGTTTTTGGTGAAGAATAAAATATGTAAATGTTAAGTTGGCTAATTATGACATACTTGATAAAACAGTTATTTTACTGTTTCACTAACAATAGTTGATTAAAACATCCGAATAATTAGAATAATTGATTTTATTTTTGTTTTATAAAATTAAATTCCATCAAATTTGTTTGATATATATTGAAATTAATTATAAAGTGTGATTTAAAAAGTAACCAACTTGATCTAAATTTTAGTACATGTCTCGCCATCTATTAAACAATAGCATTGTTCCATTCTTGACATGTTAAAGAATACTTCAAAAAGCGAATATAAGATTATATTCTCAAATAAAAAAATTAAAAATACATTTTGTGGAATTTTTCTATTGAAAGATATCAATATAATATAAGTTTCAAATAAAAGAATAAGCACATCCTGATACACTTTATAAAGTAAGGCTGTCGTCCAGAATGATGCATGTAGTGCTGGAAATAGTTTTTAAAAAGAAAAAGCTTTTGGTGATGGAATAATAATTATTTAAAAATGCGCATTCAAAATGGCAAAATATTTCAATGTAACAAAAAACACTGAGAAAATCAAAACTGTCGTGGTTTCATCATATAAATGGTGGAAGGGTAAACTATATTAATCAATATATATAAATCGGAAAAACACGTGAATATTTTTTGTTATGGAATGGAAGTATTGATCTGAATATTAGCCAGTTTGTTTTTTTATATAAACTCTTCAAAACGAATTCAGTGTAGAAGAGGAGATGCTTACTTTTCTCCTGGTACTAGCAAGAGTACAAACATGTTTGTCAGATTACAAAGGATTCCATAATTGTTCCCTTATTATGACTGATGGAGACAGACCTATGATAGGAACTGAAATTGAATTTGCAGGACTCTTGAAACAAAATAACTGTTTGGTAATTAAACATTCTATTGTTCATAATGAGGTCCTACGTGAAAAATCGTTATGACGAATAAATGTTACGAAAATTGTTGAAATACAAATATTATGAATGAAGGAGGGCAATGGTGTTTTGACTCACAGAAAGTTAAGTACCACAAACTCTATGCAAGGTGAAGTCAATTTCAACAATGGGGAAGTGGAGAATCAAATGGTAGATGCACACCCGGGGTAGGAACAACAAAAGAAGGAAAAATTAGGGAGGTGAAGGGACGTAGCAGGTTGTAAAACTATAAAAGAAGATGCATAAATTGGAGGATATTTTGTATTTTTAATATATCTAAAAGCTAGAAATAAAGCAGAAGAGTATTGCCAATTCCTTTAAAAATGATGTCTCAAATTTACATAGAATTGAAAAATCGATTTAATGATTTTAAAAAAACTGAAAGACAGATTTCAATTCCTACCTACTTACTTTCTTAACAATATACCAATTGATAATTTGAGCATAGCTGACCACAACATGAATTGTGTGATTTGAAATCAGATCGTTTTTACTAACAAAGAACTGAGACTAGATTTGACTTTTTCAAGTTGCTACTAGACAATAACTCAACTTATGAAACTTACAATGGAAAGTACATATCTTCGTGAAAGTAGTTTTCTAACACATTACATGGTAACAATCTACATCCCCAATATTCCTATTAATTTGTTTGGAATTTGATGTTTCTTAAATGAATGAGACCTTCAACGAGATTACTTGCCGCGCTTATCTGGCCACCTTGTATTTAGATATTTAAAAGTATGGATAAACTGGGGCTTAACTCGAATTAAATGGATATTTATTACGAATTAATGTCAGATAAGATATAAGTTAGGATATTTTTAAATCACACTAAATATACAAGGGAATTTTTAAATATAATTTGAAGGTTATGATCGCTTATAAACATTATTAAATATATAGTTAGTTATATTTAACGATTCACTTGTATCATGTTTACTAATTTTTGGAAGATTGAGCATCGTATATACAGCCTATTCGATTTTTGCTCAAAGTTGAATATAATTCCTATTAAAATTTCGTTTCTGTACAAATATTTGTAGCTAATATTCTTTTTCGAAAATTTTTACCGATCTCTGAAAGGACACCGTCGTTAATAATAAATTTAAAAAATAATTTAATAAAATCTATACAAAACAAAAACAGTGCTCAGTTTATGAACTCAAAAGGCCTTCGAGATCAGTTTCTTGTTTCTTTGACGAAACTAATTTTGATTGCTTAGAACATTCAACGCTTTTGTTTATAATTTTAAATAACTAAAATTAAAATGATCACAATGGTACTACACCTCACTTTCGTTCTTAAAATTACAGTACTTTTCGGCCATTACAGTCAGGACTTGATCGAATTTGGAATGTCTCTCTGCTGAATTGGCGAAAGCCCCTCTCGATCCCCAAAGAAATTTAAGCTGAAACTCGGTTCTGAATATATCTAAAGTTAGTTCATCAGTTCGAGCTTCTCCTAAAACAATTTCGGCGTTTCTTTGGTACGTAGGGCACAATTCCAAATATTTTCTAGCTGTCTCCATGTGATTTAGAAGCGTTCCTATACCAAAATCTTGGGTATTCCATTCCCAAAAACCCAAAGTTATTTGGGATAACTGATTTTGATCGTTAGAAGCAAGAAAATCATCTAAATTTCGTTCTAAAAGGAGAATAAGGGGCAACAAATGGGGTATTGTTGTATTCGGTGCTTGGGGGTTTGAGCAACTATTCATGTTCTTTAATGTTGGGCGGAGTTTTGCTTCGAAATTAAAGGCAGAATCGGTGTATTTTTGTCGTAACATATGCCACGTGGTATTCAATCTTTCAATCTGAAACAGAATATTAAAATTATTTATATACAGCGTTTTTTAACTGATGTAAGTTTGGTTTAAGTAAGGTTTATATAAATTATGTAGAAAAATATTAAATAAAGAATTCAGGCAGTCTACACTGGAAAACGGGGCGCTGTGTCACTCCAAAATAACATACTGGGATGTTAACAATATACTTTCACTTTTTCATAGTATATTAAACCGTTTAAAACGTTATTTATCCTTGTCATTACTGAGAGGTAGAGAAAAAATAAAGATGAAATCATGGTGCTCGTAGAAGATGCGACATCCAAGTAACGAATTCCACAATCAACACTGTTGGATACGTGGGTCTTCCTCAAACTAAACCGCCATACTCTGTCAAACAGCCGTCTGTATTCTTGTATCTTAGAATTATCTCTTTGTAGGTACCAGTTGCCATCATTCTATTTTGTGCAGCATCATCTGGACCATATTATCAGGGGTTATACTGTCAACAATCTTCTTTAGTTCCTCTTTCAAATCTCTTCAGTGGTTACACACGAAGAACGTGTGTTCGGCATCATCTGGTTAGTGTTCACAACACGTACCCTTAGATATCTGTAATTTCTACATAAAGATACCGTCGGGAGATCCCCAAATGTGAAATTTCAGATCCTCGAAATTCCATTAGGTCCTTTGTCTAAGGCCCCATCGAATCTTGCACTGCTTCTGTATACCCCCTACGCTCGAAAGCCAAAAAGTCTACGTGGATCACACCCGCTATCACTAGGACAGCTTTGATAGAGACAGTTCGGGAGAAACTTTGCACAAGCACACTATGTCCCATTATAATCGTCATCATTTTGCAGTATTTATTTATCCACAATGTCTCTGATCAGATCTTCGAGTAGGTCGTCGCCATCGTTTTCCAGCGCTGGTCCGTTAATGTTTACCATTACGGGTCTCAAGGATGCTGTCCTTTCGAACGCCTTTCAGATCGTCAACCATATATCTTCGTATCCTAAGGTCACCCCCAGATACTTTACTTCACATCCAGACTCAATTTCGTTTGTTTCGATCCTCACAGGCAGTATTATCTGCGTTCATTTCCTCGTGAGAAACATCAGCTCAGTTTTTGCCGTAGACATTTCATTTTACGGGCGCTAATTCTACAGGCCGTTCAGCAGACTATCGTATAGACCATTCCATAGATCCGGTACCAGTATGATCCTTAAGCTACCCCTGCAATTTTTTGGATTGACGGTATATACTTCCTAATTAGTTATTTGTTTACCTTCAGTCTCTGAAGACAATAACTTGGTTATCGAAACGCTGGTCAGACAGTATAATTGTGAGTTTTGGTGTAGTGTAGTAAGTGTCGATATGTTAAGGACACACTATATATTAAGAACCTTATGGTAAAATAGATGGAAAACATTTTCGCAGCGTCTCAGGAAGCTATTTTATCTTACCTGCGGTAAACATAATCCCAGCATTATTCCACAGAAACCAAAAAGATTTCCGAGTGCAGTTTTTGTATCTATTGCTATTTCTATCCACTTGTTCAAAGTGTCCGTTCTCTCGGATTCATCTGCGCAAGTTAAAATCGTTACGGCCACTAACAATTTTAAACATTCAGTCCTGAAATGTAATGAAAACATTTGCCATTATCTCTTACTTATTACCTTATAAAAAAATGTTCAATGTCATAGTTATTGTATGTTGTAGTTTTCTATTTCCATTTGTGAAAATATGAGTCGAATTTTAGATTCGACAAAGCGATTTTTTCATTACTAGAAATGTGGTTGAATGGTCCGTTTGGGGTTGTTTTACAGCGAGCTTAGAACAAACAGCTCAATCAAATATTCTAACCAAACTACCATTTGATAAAATATTCGAAATCATTAGTAATTCTTACCTTTCAATTAGATCCATCCGAAATTGATGACCATGCGGAAGAGCGCACAAATTTATTCCTAACGTTAGTTTGGACTTGACGTTTCCCTCTTCCCGTGTCCCAAATATTAGATCCAAATCAGTTCTAGTAAGATGATTGGCTAAAATCCTGGGCCCTGATTCGAATAGCGTCATTTTGATCTTTCTTAATGCCTGGGCGTCTAATGGTTTGTTCTCGTGAACGGGAAGCATTAAAGTTTGAAAGTTTTCTAGATCGAAACGAGACGATAAATCACATTCCGGCAACGCCATCTGAAACAACTTTTCCTCGGCGGATGCACAGTCTATTTCAAAGTTTTTAAGAGTAGTGGAAGATTCGGATGTGGACATATTGTATCTGGGATTTTTGATTATTACACCTCCCGATTTAGGAACTTCACCGGTATCGGTAACCGAACTCATGGCGGAATCACCAGAACCGTTACCAGAATCGGAACCGGACGCGTGGTAAGACGTTACTCTTTGTAAACCGCCGTGTGTGATACCATCTACACTATATCGACCTTCTGTTACATCAGAATCTTTCGATTCCGTCCTTACTAAGCTGGGAACGCGCGAAGGTTTCGGGGGAGGCGAGTCAGATAAACCCGAATCGTTACCGGATATAAATTGTCTTTCTGAACACGGAGACAAGGTATTATCACTATTAACTCGACTACGACAGTCTCTTCCCAATGTATTAGCACTAGACGATAACGAAAGTTTATTGTAAGAATTTCGAGGTAAAGAATGTGAAGAGAATCGAAGATTATGACCAATAGAATCCGCTCCAGCCGATCTGGTCATTAAAGGTGATTGGATAATGCCATCAGCACTATTGCACTTTTCCTGAGATATTCTGTTCACCTGTAATATAACAATTTGAAAAGGTTCAAATAATTTATATCTATTTGTATATTAGAAGTGGTTTAAATCGTTTGCAGCCAATTGTTTCGAATCAAATAAAATTAAAAAAAAATAGATTCATAGGTACCTCAGATGGCGTCAAAGACTGACTTCTTTGTTTCTTCGAAGGCAGCCTTGGAGCCCCATCTCTTGAAGGCCTAGTAGGTGAATTACTAGGCCTATAAGGCTGTAAAGGACTATGGCGATACTGATGACCTACCGGAGTACTAGCTGGAGAAGTTAGTCTACTTTGTGGCAAAGGCGTCGGATACTTAGAAGCGTAGAAAGAAAGTGGATACATTCGATTTTTCGGTACTTGAATTCTTGCACCAGAAGCTATCGTTATAGGTTTCCCTGAGCCCACGTAGTAGGTAATCAGATCTGGTACTGTATCAAATGCATCGTCTTCGAATTGGTATTGCACTCTTTCGTAAACTGTATCTGGTTGTAGAATAATCTTGTTGATAACAAAGTGTATGGGATGCGTTTTCGTTCTGCAGCTAAGCACGTAGTTACCAGGCTGCGAAGTGCAATCTCTGATTAGAAATTCACCTTCCTCTCGTACGATTTCTTCGGCCCGTACTCTCGGGATTGCTCCGTGATACCAAGCGTGCGATCGGAGATCTCTGCTATCTAGTGAGAGCTCCCATTCGAGAGCTTTACGGAGTTCGGCCGCGTTCATACCTGGATCTGCTATTGGTTCCTTTAAAAGATAAAAATTAATGAGCTGAAAATTCACTTAACAGATGTTAACGAATTAGGTAGTTTATAAATAACCAGCAAATATATTTAATACATAAGTACAGATTTATATGTACGAGGGTAGTTCAAATTTTTGAATAAACGCGTAGAGTCCGGATAACATTTTTGAAGCCATAGTATTGAAAATACCAAAAGTAGCTTCACTTAAATGGCTGTCACTTTTTTTTGACTAATCGAAATGTCATGAAATCTTTTGAAAGTTTGTACTTTTTAAACGTCGTATGGATTTGACAATGGCAGTGCCATCTGTGTGTCAGTCACACTACTTATTGGGTGATGATGTTATCAGATTTTTATAAATGGGGACTATATTTATTAAGTATAATTTAAGTGTAACTATCGCTAGGATCGGGACGCAATACAACTACATTGTTTGTTAACTCATCACTGTAATATACGCTGGCTTAACCGAGGTAAGTGCTTTCAAGATTTGTTTTTTTTTATGGAAAAGCCAGCACAAGAGGTGAAATGTTTGGGAGAAATAAGGTTGTTAGAAAGTCTTTCCTGAACCAAGTAATAAAACATGGAATTTTTAGCCAAAGGTGTCCCCAGCTTATGACTAAAGGGGGGGGGGAAATGGGGTAATATTATGGAGGATAAAAAATATAGACTCCTGGTACAGTCGCGAGCATGAAGCGTTTTATTTTGGAAGTCTTTGCCTCGATGACGATTATAATAAGAACGGTTCTAATATCGATATCAATGTATAAAACTTCACAAGCCCTCGACAGCATAATAATTAAATTAAACTTTCAAACACAGTAATAATTATGTATTTAAATAAAAAATATATTTAATTAAAACATAATCTACGGGGATTTTTTGCAAAATTAAAATTATTTAGGTTTCTATTGATTACAGCTCTGTATACACTCATCTTGGCCAGACCATTAAGTCGATTTTCTATCATGGTGTTTTGAGTCTTTTGAGGCTGCTAAAGGATCGTTTTACTGTACAGGTCGTGCATGGTAAAGCGAACAAAATTTTTTAATGCTTTTTCTGTTTCGGGAGAGAAGAATTTGTTTCTTTTAAGGCATCAACAACTGTTGCGATTTGTTAGCTTAATCCTATCGTGCCACAATTGCTGCCAAAGATCGATTTCATAATTTACGTTTAGTTGTCATCTTTTGCATCTACGCCGGGTGTAACTTGGAAAATGCGAATGGTTGCGTGTTTTCTTCAGCAAAACGTACTTCAAGTATTGAGATGATAATGGAATACAGGTAAGGTAATACTAAAGACCTCTTCTAGTATTCTGAAGGGCTTTCTGCTGGATGATTGCTTCTTAATACGCGGCAATGTTGTAATATCCTTCTCCGGTTCGGCTTTCTCTGCAACAACAGCAGCTTCCTTTATAATTTCGTCTGTCACTTTTTCCGGATTTTCACGGTGGTTTTCAATTAAAAGTAAAATTCTTTTAACGTGTTCCGAGGTTTTTATCACGTCCAAAGCTACAGATTGGACACAAATTATACAAAACTAACGTGAATGCTGGTGAACGGCTGTCGTAGAAAGAAATGTAATGCACTCACACACACACACACACACACACACACACCATTCCTAACTACATATTTTTATACACTGTTTAATAGTCTTGCGTTTTTGCAAATCTGATATAGTCGTGATAAAAATGACGGCGATTTTAAAAACGGATGTCAAAATCTTATATTATTAATAGGTAAAGAAGTCAATTGCTCGCATGGCCTTTGGACTTTGGTCGCTTTGCGGCTAGCTTTATTTGAACTCTAGAAGGGGGAAACTGCCCCCACTTGACAACGCCCTTGTTTCTAGCTGATACCACAAGTCATCTTGTTGAAATAAACCTTAAGTTGCAAGGATTGAATCAAACTACAACACTATCAAATCTAAAGACTATGATTTTCTTTCACTGATTACCTACTCTAAATTGTATGTTAGACGTTTTTCAGTGAATCCTATTTTTGTTGATAATTTTATTCTTAATAGAAATATAAACTCCCTATAAAGTGTTGATTATTATTATATATGATTAAATTAATCCAATAATAAAGTTGTGACGATTAATATCCTCATAATACCCATATTTATTAGATTTGGATTTCATCCCAGCAGATAGATAATATTTGCAGTTGAAATAAGCAGTAGCTACTATCATCCGTAAAACCGATAAGATTATATCACTCGCTTTTCTGAAAAGATTTTTTTTTATTTTAAATTAATATGATTTCGGAAGGTAAGTCAATAAATTATTTTTTTCTACGCCCGTTATAATATTCACATTTTTTTTTTCATTCATTTGCATTCATAAAGAATGTAATTTCTGAATCGGTAAAAAAAGTACCGTAGCGGTTCATTTTTTCACACTTTCGCGTAAAAAAAGTGCTGTAACGTGTCATTTTTTAACGCAATCATAAAATTGTTTTATCAAAATAATGGGCTGTGAACGCTTTCTTTCTCATGTCAATTCGTTTAACCGATAAACTGTCACACTTTTATCTCTTGACATTCGTCAAGAAAATCCATTTTGTGTTTAATTAAAAGGAGAGTAGAATCATTATTAGTGATGGAGAGTAATAATGAAGAAAGTTTAAACTGCACACCAGAAGATCACACCCAGATATTGTTGAATCGGTAACTGCAGCGACTATGAATCTTCTTCTTCAATACTTTGGTCGACTTATTCAAAACTGAAAGGCACCCTAGTAGTAAATAACGACGTAGACATCAAATTAACAGTGCTCACAGTTGTACTTTTAATATTACTATTACAAAATGAAAATTGATAAGTTTTGAAGAATTTTCTTAAGTCTACAGACGTAGAACAATTTTTGTATGAAACTCGTGAGTAAAGTAACTTTTTTTCAGGAATTGCCGGCCAAACCGTCCTACTCGTAAAAAAAGTATTACTTTACTCACTTGTTACATGAAGAACTATTATTCATGTGATATTCTGGGAAGGCCGTAATTATTTTTTTTTGGAACCGATTGAATAAAAAAAGGAATTTCTTTTGTTTATAATATCAAATTTTTTGTCAAGCTTAAAGGTATTAATAATTTGAATGTAAATGAATTACGAATAAATGGAGACGTTGCTTAATTAGGACAGATAATTGATTAAAAACAGAGAAAGTTTTGTAAAACCGGCAAATTAACTCAACTGATTTATACTTCCATGGCCGCGAATTAAGCTAGTGGCTTAGGGGGCCCCCAGATCCAAGAGGATCCCATTTTTTAGAAAACATTCTGTATTTTTTGATGTGTTGATACCATAAATCTAACGTATTGATATTATTTTTTTAATTTTTCTGGGTTTCCAAAGGGGGCCCGTCATTATTTTAGCCTCGGGCGTTATTAATCTTAATCCGCCCCTGTATATTTCTATTTATACTTTTTAATTTTTCATGAACGGTCGAATTTTTGAACAAAGTTCTGAGATATAATACAATTCATACTATATAAAAAAGGTAGGAAATTAATCCCGAAAAGTGGTAGAGTGAATTGGGGATGTAAAATTAGAAGATATCATTTTACAAAACGTGGGAATTTCAATACAAAAAACTTCAACTAACTTACTGTTAATATATCAGTGTAAATTTCAATAGAAAACCGATATAAATTATGATAATGTTCTGCTGGACTTGCATTTCTTTCTTTGTGTACCTTGGTTATTACTATCGAAATAAATCAGTCACAAAATAAGAGTTGGAAGGTGTATGTCAAGAACTTTTTGGAATATTTTGAAAAGAATATAGAGTAATTTTATACGTTCCCCTCATTTTTTGGCTTCTAGAAAATCGAAAAAACATTCGATTTCTTTGATTTTTTTTAATTCTTCGTTTTTACGGCGGATTTATGAGAAAAATATGGGATTACAAAAAAAATTAAAACTTATATTGGTTAGGTTAGGTAAGGCTAGGTTAGGTTAGGTTGTGCTAAAAATTCATAACAAATATTCACAATTGGTATGCTTTTCAATTTTACAATAAGTGATTTTAAGAATGTTTTTGTTCGTATAACTTTAATGATTACTTAATAAAAAAGGTAGAAACGATTATATGAGAGAAAAGGTCAACTTTAAGAGAAATTGTTATTTTTAATTGTAAAAACATAATAAATCAACATTTATGTATAAATTTTCTTTAAATTAGTTCGTTTTTTTGTGTATATTATGAAAAACAGCATAACAACTTCAGTTGATTATTTGGAACAAAGTTATTAACAATTATACGTGAATGAATGCATTTTCATGAACATTCAAAGCCCTAAAACCAATATAAGTTTTCATTTTTTTTATTCCCAAAATTTTTTTCGTAAAAAAAATTCATCTAAATCGGATGATTTTTGGTTTTTCTAGAGCCAAAAAAGAGGGGACCGCCAAAGTATAAAATTACCAGAAATAGGTACCGTTACTTTAAAGTAGAAATCAGGGAAATTTCCCGAGGACTTTTGAGAAATTATGAAGAAATAGAATTTTCTTAAAAAATTATATCCTATCTACTTTAACGTCTATCTAGCAGGTCCTATATGATAGATTTTTTACTTAATGTTTGATTACGTAAATAACTATTATTCGTATTGAGGTATTGGTTATTTATAACTCATAAAATAGTAAATAAGTACTTTTTTAATAGAAATCCACTCGTAAAGACTTATGAGTATGATGTATTAACGAGCCAATAAATTATATTCTGATAAAAATATCAACTAGTCGCTTGACATTGTTACTAAGCTAGGGTACAGTAATTTTCCCATATTTTGAATTTACCGAGAGTGCCTCATAAGTATTCTCGGTCTTCATATGTGAAAATTCCTACGCTGCAATTTAAACATATTGTAACTTGTTAAGACTAGTCTTTAATTCTATGAAGAGTACAATTTACTTTATTTTTATCGTTCTCTCTTTGTTTAATAACGACACAGTTCGTTTTTATAAAAAATAGATGGAAATAAAAGTTTAAAACAGCCGTGGTAGCAAGGAAAATCTGCAAATATTATCAATATTCTACTTTTCCTTCGTATTTTTCTTTTCCATTGCCGGTAAGCTAACCACAACGTAATCACTTCGTTAATCTCCATGTTTTCAACTGACTGAATCAGTCACAAAATGCTCGGACATTGTTACGCTGTTTCTCGACACAGCGCACGTGCAAAATATGCGAATTCGCTCTTTCTGGATGAGGTCTTACTATCAATATTTTGGAAGGTAACTATGATTTAAAGCAGGAGTCGGCAACATACATACGGTACATATTTTAACCCTCTATCAGTAAAGTCGGGGTCACATGCGACCCACTCCCTTCCATATTGAGTGTCTCGTTCTCACCCAACTGTTTGTAGTACGAAAGCCCAAGGAATCCTATCAGTCGGCCTCAAGGGACGCTCCGAACTAGATACACTGTTCTAGTAAGTAATATTTCACTAATTGGAGCTAGTTTTCACGCCTACAGTAGGCGCTGAGTCGTTGTATTTTATGAGCGGTATCCCGTACGTTGGAAAGGAGATAAGGAAAAAGAAAGGTGATTTGCCAATTCTTACTCAATATGTTCTAAAACTCAACTCAACAATAACAGGAATGTAACCACTGATAACTGGTTCACTTCCTTTGAATTGGCAGAAGTCTTTTGTAAACGAAAACTGACAATCATTGGTACGCTTCGTAAAAATAAACCACAGATACCGCCTTCATTATTATCTGCTGTTCTAGACTCTAGAGGGTTCAACCAAATACCTATACAAAAACCTAAAAAAAGGTTCTGCTTCTGTCAACGATGGGGGAAGAGAACGGTGACTCGGAAAAACCAAAGATAATTGAGATTTGTAGCTCAACAAAAAGTGGTGTAGATGTCTTGGACAAACTTTGCTACGATACAACAAAAAGAAAGAGCAGTCGATGGCCCACGAGATATTTTTTGAAATGATCGACATGGCAGGTGTAAATGCATTTGTAATATTCAAATGGAACTCAGATTGTGAGGGATTCTCAGTTCACGCACATGCAGACTTCCTCAAAAGCCTTGCTTTAGGACTGGCTGAACTACGTATGAATAAACGTCTGGAGAATCAACCAACAAGTAATATAGAGCAGAAAAGAAGAAGGTGCAGTTATTGTAATCCTTCAATGGACATAAAGGGCAACAATTTTTGTGCAAAATGCAACAGCAATTTCTATGGAGAACACAAAATTATTTTGTGTCCCAAATGTGCTACTAATGATGAAAACTCTGATTAGTACCTTATTACTTGTGATTCAATTTTTTTATTAGTTTAATTTTATTGATTGTGATTCATCAAACATGTTTTTGAAGCCGGAAAAGTACTAGTCCTATAGTTAGTTAGAAAAATGGTTTCAAAAGTACTACACTTTGTTATTTGATACCTGTTACCAAATGACAAACGAGAGTTCCTAAATAGATAACTTAATGTGATTGTTCATAGGTAGAATAAAAACTTTATCAAAAACTACCAAGTGACGAGAGTTCCTTATAAAATAGTCATTTTGTTTTGGAAAAAAGTTAAAAAATGTATTCCTGATTTTTTGAGTTATCAGATTGATGGTGGAAAATGAATATGAATGTGGTAATTCGACTGATGTATTGTTCTATAGAAAATAAATCGGATCCTACCCCTCCTTACTATTTATAATGATACACTCCACCTTACTCGGATCCGACCCCTCCACCTTACTGTTAGAGGGTTAATATGGCACGCATAACTTTGTAAGTTTGTAAATAAAGAAATATAATCCTCGGAATTTGGCACAAGTTGGTAAGCTTGGGTAAAAAGCTCGACCGACGGAAAGTCATGTTGAACAAGTTAATATGGTTTTGTACAATAAAGAAAACCAGCTAAGAGTGTGTTATGTTGGTAAGGCATATTCCGAACATCTAGTGTTAAATGACATTTTCAAACAAGACAGCAGTTGCTCAGTATATAGAGCAGAATATTCTTTACAAACATTAGTCAAGGGAAAGATCAAGCGATCGAATGTAATTCTAAAATTGCACAATTTTTGGCAGAAACGGACTACCTTTCACTGAAAGGGAATTTACACTCGTGTGACTAACTAAGAAAAACACATTTTGCCGAAAATCGATTTTATTCATCAATGTAATCTCCTTCATTCCAAAGCTTCTCTAACTTCTCGATGTCGTGCTTGTAGAAGAATTTGTCATTTGCCTCAAAACAGGCTTCAGTTTCAGGAATTGCTTCCTCATTTGAATTGAATTTATTAACGACGAGCATTTTTTCGAGATCAGTGAATAGCCAGTAGTCACGGGGAGCCAGAAGGAAATATGTAGAAGACACAATTAAAACCATTTGATTTGTTTTTTCTTTAGCAGTCCGGAAATATTATCAACAAATATCTTTTCAAAAAAATATGTCCTTTTGGATACAACTTAATTTATCTGGCTACAATAAGATTTAGTTGAATATGTGATAAATATTGTGTTTAATTCAGTATTCATTTCAGTTAGCGATGGAAAACCGACAAGAACGTTTTTTATGAATACATTTTTGTTATGCTGTATGTCAGAATTTTTTGGAACAGCAGTTTTACTATTTCTGTCTTGTACAGGAGCCACTTTAGACGTTCAAGGAAATATATCCATTTTACATGTCAGTTTTGCAACTGGACTGGCGGTTACAGCGGTTATTCAGGTGTATATTCTTGAAATTTTTGAGTAATAATTTTATATTGGCCTGATACTAGAAATAACAACAATTTACAAACAAAAACTTTATTCTAACCACTACCAACTTCATTATATTTATTTGAACAATATTATCTAAATCCGTTAGCTAGCATTAACAAATTTGAATTATTTAAAATTTGTAGATGCTGGGCCATATTTCTGGCGCTTACATAAATCCAGCGGTGACACTATCAGCATTTATTTTGGAACAAATCAATTTGACACAAACAATAGCATATATGATTAGCCAAATTTTAGGATGCCTTGTTGGCACAGGATTTCATAAAGTAAGCATAAATCTTGAGATTCAAGTAAAGATATATAATAAATTATCGATGTTTGTTCAGTTGCTGACCCCAACAGCAGCTTTGTCGGTTGGCAATGGAGAACGTGGTGTTTGTGTAAATGCACCAGGAAATGGGATTAGTGAGTTGGAAGTAAGTGAACAATACGTCAATGTCGGGACACATATTTCATATTCCAAACTGGTTTCAAACAATGACGGGTGAAAAATACAATTTTTTTTTCTTTTAAGGCTTTTGGAGTTGAAGTTATCCTCACAATAATTTTAGTAGTAGCAAATTGTTCCAGTTGGGATAAAAGAAATTCAAATAAGACTGATTCTATACCTTTGAAAATTGGTCTAGTGGTTGTATCGTTAAATCTCTCTGCTGTAAGTGTATTTCATTGATATATTCATTAATCTCAGTTTTAAAAATATCTGGCTTATTAATTTAGGCGGCTTATACCGGAGCCAGTATGAATCCCGCTAGGAGTTTTGGTCCGGCAGTTGTGTACACTGATTTTACATCCCATTGGGTAAGAAAAATTGAAAATTCTATTCAATTATTTTGCTTTTTTTGCATTATATGAAGCTAAACAACTGGGTAGATAATGACAACAACAGGTTGTCCAGTTGTGAACTCATTGTTCTACTAGGATTTCAATAATGTGATGAATAGAAAATGAGATAAAACAAAATAAAATCTCGTACAGAATCTATGAGAGATTAAATTTGGTAAGACACAAAGAGTTCCAGACATAACCTACTGAAAATTCTTAATCAAACAACCGGTTTAGTAAAATTTGACAAAAAGAAATATGTTAAAAATCCTAAAAAACTTCCAGATAAAGGTGCTTGTATTTATGAAATAGAATGAATTGGATCTGAACAATGACATTTTTTATTTAAAACTATAGATTTCTCGATATTGTATACTTTTCCAAAGCAGTGTGATGAAATCGGAATAATCCAGAAACATAAAAATACTAAATGTATCTCA
The DNA here is from genome assembly GCF_026250575.1 of Diorhabda carinulata. Lineage (NCBI taxonomy): Eukaryota > Metazoa > Arthropoda > Insecta > Coleoptera > Chrysomelidae > Diorhabda > Diorhabda carinulata. The sequence continues at coordinate 21,422,608 of NC_079472.1, forward strand.
TTGGATTTACAGAATTTTGAGAGCTATATTAGAAAAACGAAAATGAATTGAACTGAACACTCAAATACAGTTCTCCTGAACTGCCATTTTTCAAATTTTGAGTTCATTATCGGCAATAAGTTATATGTTAGAATTTTCGAAACACTGCACGAATTATGCTCAACGATCAGGATATCCAAAAGAGGCGGATGTAGTAGAGCACATAAGAAAAATCCTGAAAATCGTGAAAAAAACTTTCAATTTTGTAGATTTTAGGACACATTTTGGTCGTTAACATAACCTCAACCCAAATCAGCTCGTAATTATTGATTTTATATATGTTATACGAAACATAAGTCTATTGAGAATTAATTAAAAGCTAAAGTTTCACGCCGATAACAGATGACGGATTTGAAAATTCAATTTATGTACCGTTGTCTTTTTAGGATCTTTTTCTTCAAAAGTTTATTATAAAGTGAGTTTAGAGGAGGAAATAATTGGAAAAAAAGGGTCATTTAACTTTTTGTCGATGTAATCGATTCTTTATCTATAATAAATAATATAATTCAAATGTTTGGGGTCCCGCAAAGAATTTTTTAACTTATAAAACTCTAAAAATCATCTCAAGATTCACATTAGTATTTTTGCAACGAGAATTGTCTAAGAAGTTCTCGAATTTAAACATGAAGATGTGAGCGTAATATAAGATGGGAAATATAATATGGTGAGATTTTTTCTGAACATTTCCCTTCTCTTACTGATGCTTACTTTTATGCGACGATTCATGTCTATAGGTGAAAACTGAATCCACAGAGCTACCTTCCTGACGAAAAAACACTTCTTATAGGGCGTACTAATTAGTAAAATGGCAAAGACGGTTTCATCGAAGTGATGATCGTTATTTGGGGTAGTTCTAGGATCGAGTACCTTCAAAAAGGAAAAAAATAACAGGAGAGTGTCTGACACCTGGTCACTTTTTTCCTAATTTGAACGTTTCCCTTGCAAGTGATAGATTTTCATCAGACGAGGACGTTAACACATATGTATATGCTTATTTTAAAGCGAACCCACGCATGTCTTGTTTATTTGCTGAGAAATCTCAGGCAACCCTATTATTAGGTAAAATGATGTTATTGAAAAGTTATTTTCACTATTTGCTCCGGAATAAACTAGTTCTCATAATAATTTTTCATCTTTCCCGATTCACAATTAATTCTCAATGTTATTTATGAAGTATCAAAGATACGTGGCAACTGATTCCACATACACAATTTTTTTTGCTTTCTTTAGTTTAGCCATAATAATTACTTGAATTGAACTCATTAATTAACACTTGCAAATGGATATTTATAGAAAAATATATACTTTCGGGACTTGATATTAAGTCTTTCATATTTGTCACTTAATATGTGTCATACGTTCCGGATTAATTTTTTTTACCATTAACATTTTTGCGCGTAGAAAATCTCTAAGACATTTATATCTCGAATAGTACATCCAAATTATGTATCATATTCCAATTGCTTAAAATATTTTTTTTCAGATATACTGGGCTGCACCTATTGTGGGATCATTAATTGCCAGTTTAACTTATAAATTCATATTTTTACAAAAAAACGTTTGGTAAACACCTTCTTTGGTGTAGTCTACACATTTGTCATTTATTGATTACATTCTATTTCCATTATATAAAATATATCTATTTAAGGAATATTTTTCGACTTTGATTTTTTGGTCCATATCCAGAGCGTGTATTATAATAATATCAAAATTTTATCTTTAATCATATTCACAAACATTTTTCTCTCTTAAGAAAAATCTGTTTACCAAAACCGATATTGCGAGTTCTATTAAAATGTTAGCGATTTTTAGAGGGATAAAATTGTGGCCTATTGGATTCTTGGTTTATACTGTGACGAAATTGCCTATCATGTTAAATGTATTGTAATCAAGGTCACCGCCAGACAGGCACTTCAGGTAATTAACTCAGGTGATAACGTTTGGTCTAATTTCCATTAGGGAAAAGACAAAATAAACATGCAAACACTAAATTTACGCATTATAGCCTTTAGTGTCTTATGAGGACGTTATCTAAACTGGCGTCCTCTTTCCTCATATTCACATACTGTACGTTTGACTATGAATTTGTTTCTATCTTTTCTGTAAGGCTATTTATTATATTGCCAAACAATCAGGGTTGATAAATTATTCCATCTGGGTGTAATACATTTAATGTCAATGAGTTAATAAATAATAAATTTTTTTATTTATTAGACAAAAATCCATCAATTAATGACTTCTTTGAATTTAATAGAAGTGAAGAAGGTGTTTCTCAATCAATATTGACAACCTTTAATATCTCAGGAGTTTTCAGGAAAAAATTTGGAAAATGTTACAATTTTCACTAAATATCTGGTAGATATACTAGACATCATATGCCATAGAAAATAATATAAACCCAACTTAATGTACAGGGTTGCAACAATATAATATTGGAAGAAAATAAATTCACTCATAATAATACGAGGGCCGTTTTTTTTTCAACATCCAATAGGCTATAAATAAAAGACAAGTTCTTATAAAACAATAATTTTATTACCAAAAGATTGGTACACTTACGGTTACTTTTCGACATAATCACCGAAGATATTGAGACATTTGTCATATCTGTGGATAAGCTTTTTAATACCCTCTTCGAAGAAAGTTGCGGCCAATGACTTCAAGTAGAGTACAAAACAGACCTTGAAACTTCTGGAAATTCCGTAGACAATGCAGTAATTCTGTCAACTCGTTGAACCAGGTCATCTGAAACGATTTGCTTCCATGCTCCTCTTCATCATTTCGGTCATCTTTAAACTTTCGACACCATTTACACACAACACCATCACTCATGACTCATGAAGTTTTCCCCATACACACTACTCTGATTCTCCGATAGATTATAGATAGATAATGGCGGACATGCTATCGTGACTGTAGCACAACGCCGACTGACGACTGAATGTCAATAATGGCGGAGTGTGTAGTACGAGAGCTTCGCAGTCGCCTACAGCGCATGCTCGCTTTCTTCTGCCCGCGTAGCGTCTGCACGGAGCGATCGGAGGTTGAAAAAAAAACGGCCCACGTAATTGATATTATTTTTAAAGTGGAATTGCCTTTCAATGTAAATCAAAACCTAGAAGAGGAATTTGAATATAGTCCTATTAGTTCATTAGCCCATTATTTTACTTGAATTTTTATACAAAGGATAAAATATTAATTCTGCTCTACTGCTTTTTAGATATATTCCCTTAACTCAATAACGTTTGCTACTATTCTATATATTCCAAAAGAGTTTCTATTTCTATTATTTTTAGATTGAGTCATTTTAATTCTTAAGTTTAGAGTCTTATTATAAAATCAATTCAATTGTAACGTCCAAAACATTATTCTTAATTTAATTTAATTCTGAAGTTAAGTCAATTGTTAACTTTAAAGTCTTATTTTGAAGTCATTATAATTATAAAGTTAATATAATTATTAAGTTTAATATCTTATTTTGAAATCAATATGATTCTAAAGTCAATTTAATTCTAACGTCTAAAATATGATTCTCAAGTTAATCTAATTCGTCAACTCAATTGTTAACTTTATTTTGAGGTCAATGTATTATTAGTCTTATTCTAAAGACAATCGAATTTTCGAGTTTCATTCTAACGTCAGTTTAATATGTAAAACTACTTCACTGTAGTACCCATACTGTATCGAATATAAATCGGAGATCTGCGACAACAAACCGCATTTTAAGGAAATAAACACCATATCCCTGGAAGAGCTCAAGACTGCACCTAAATGTGCTTCGATGATTAGATACGTATCGCTAAGTTTTGAATATACTACGTAAATCATGTAATATAATTTAAAACAACGAAAACTTTGAAAAGAAAAGTATGATAACGTTTCAAACACCTTATTCTGATTTGTTTTTTATCGCGCTAACGTTCAACCACTTACCATTATTAAGTTGTTTAAACTTTTACTTGGAACGGCCTCACTCACAACCCTCAAGTCGGTTCTGAAAGAAAAATATAACATTAACAAAGCTATAAACCATAAAATTTATCATCACTATGTCTTAAAAATATTAAGTTAAGTGACAAATGGAATGTAATTTAGTCTTAATTGTATACATACAAAGTGTAATGAATTATTTTTGCAAATAATTTGTTTGGAACTGATAAAATATTCAAATGTCAAAGTAAATTTAAAATACTCTCCACTTTCGAGCTGTCATCTGACCAACTGTTTTCTGTATATTACGAAACGTTGCGTAAATATTTTCAAAATACGAGTAACGTTCCATTCTTTACAGTATTAAATAAAGAAAAGGACAAATTTTTTTAATAAATAATAATACAAGGATGTATTGATATCTAGTTAGCGTAGACCAGTTCCATGCATAAACAAAATATTGCGTTACCATAGCACCGAACAATAACTTATTAGAAGTGTTAGTGTAAAGTTTGACACCGAAATTGTGAAAATCGAAAAATTGGCGTATCGAGCCATCAACAAGTACCTGTATTTAAAAGGGTTAAGAGGTAAGCAGAATTACGAAGATATGCTTAATACCTTTGGTGATAAATGTCCTTCGTATGCGACCGTGAAAAATTAGACTGCAAGCTTCAAAATAGGTAGATTTTCCATTGAAGATGATGACCGATCGGGAAGGCCAGTTTCTGTGTCAGTCCCCGAAAATATCGATGCAGTTCATGACATGATTTTATCAGACCGTCGAATTGGGCTAAAACGGATATCTGAAGCATTGAATATTTCATACGAACGCGTTCATCATATAGTTCACGTCAATTAGGATATGAGAAAAATTGCTGCAAAATGGATCCCCAAATGTTTGGATGTTGACCAAAAGCATCGCCTTCGATCTGTGCTCGATTTGAAAACGATGTAAACTTCTTAAACCGAATTGTTACTATGGATGAGACTTGGGTATTTACATTTCTACGATCCAGAAATAAAACAACAATCGATGGAATGGCGATACTTTGGTTCTCCAAGACCTAAGAAGTTTCCTGTCCAAAAATCTGCTGGAAAAGTTCTTGCTTCAGTTTTTTGGGATTGCCATGGAGTAATCATGGTTGATTTTTTGGATAAGGGTAGAACAATAACTGGAGATTACTATTCGACATTACTGACCACTCTACGGAAAAAAATTAAAGAGGAAAGACGCGGAAAGCTATCCAAAGGTGTTTTGGTTTTGCAGGACAACGCCCCTGCACACAAATGTCATGTTGCCATGCAAAAAATTCGCGATTTATGATTTATATTACTCAATTTTGGTAATAAAGGTAATAAAAGCTGTGGATGTCTGGGTTCCAAAGCAAGAAGAAACCTTTTTTTGAATGGTTTAGAGGCGTTGCAGGGGCGCTGTAATAAATGCATCCAATTAAGAGGAGAATATGTTGAGTAATCAAATATTTTGACATTGAAATTTTGTTTGGTTCTATAGTATGCTAAGAATTTTTCAATATATCCTCGTATTTTCACTGAAACCAAACAATTACAATTCCATATTTTTAGCAAATATGATATTTCATTCAATGAACCCGACAGCTTTGATAGAATGTTGGGGTTTTCTCCACAAATACTCATATCGGGACAACCATACTCTTCAGACCTATCCGTTAATATTATAAAAGTATTCAGCATACCTTTCGATTGTAACATTAGCACACGGGTTTGTATTGAAAGCTGATCCTGGATACGCCATCGACGAAACGCCTCAGAACTTGTATCTATCCGGCATACTTCAACGTGAAATAACTAATATCACAGTGCTGGCTTCAGATCAAAACGGACATGCAATCAACTTTTGAGGAGATCTTAGTACTTTAATCCTGGTAATTAGAGCTAGAAGCCGATGGGTTTAATAGTAGATAATAAAAAGCAATCGACAACACATTCTTTGCCATTAGTACAGAAGTAGTCCAATCGAAAGCATCTTACATTTGCAAACAAATTTTTTCTATCAAGCTTTGGGTTATTCATTGAAGAAAAAGAATTATATAATGACCACGTCTAAATGAATTTATATCCATATAATCTGTTTCTATTTTAATTTTACCACAAATATTATGATGAGACTTTTGTGAAAAATATTTTCAACTAGAGATCCATTTATTTGTATGCTATCTTTCTTTCAGCATGCGATCAACCAATAAAAAAATTAAAATGCTCAACTAATAAAATTATTAGTTTCGTCTGTGGAATTTCATTACCTTAATTATGATAGCACTTTGTAATAATAATTAAACACCATACACATATAACAAAATTCGACTGAATACGTCGACCGTTTGTATAGAGGCGGATATTTTCTTTAATTAGAGCAAATTAATTTGGCCCAAATGAATACATTATGACAAAAAAAAATGTATTTAAAAATAAACTGACCATATAATTTTCAATTACTGAAATAAATTTACTCGATAGTTGGAGTTATCACAATCTTTTTTCCATTTTGCTTAGTGGGTGTTTGTTTGCGAGTGAATACCATGGTAGTGAACGCACATAAGTGAGTTTATAGGTGCGTGCAAGTGAAGCCTGTAATGCAGAGAGGGATATTAGCGCTCCTCTAAATACTAGAAGATTGTCACGAATGAGAATTCTCATTGAGTGAAAGAAGAACGTACACAATAATGAAAGAGTTGATTGTGCAGAATATTTAGAACTGCTCCAAATGTCCAACCAAATTTGACAAACTTATATTCTAATCCAGCAATCTCACAAGCTTTTGCGAAAATAATATGGTTTTAGCGAGATGAACAACCATCCCATTACCAAATCAATGTACGGTAGTATCTGTTTCAAATTTTCGATATCGGTGGACAGGAACGCGCGGACCGATATAACGGTCAGCACGATCTCCTGATATAACACCATTAGATATTTCTGAAACAGTTTACAATGAATGTTGGAAATTGTACATGATTTATCTCTACAGTTTCCTGAAGATTCCAAAAAATAAATAGGATTTGTATTTCAAATTGGGGTCACATGACACACTCTATATAATTTTTTTTTCGAAAAAATGCGCATTCAAAAATATAAATTGACGTGTTTACGCCCTCTTTCATTTATTAACGAATTTGTACTTGTTGTCTGTTCCACCGCGTATGTTCTAGACGATGAAAATATAGTGATATTATTCAAATTCCTAGTTGAGTTATCGATATTCCAACAGCCTTACCTCGTGACGCTTTTACTCAATGAAGAGAAGAGCTTAGTCCCTTCGACATATTGCTCATTCATGTGAACAATATTTGCAAAATCCAAATTCATTGTACGCTGAGAATCCGGAGACAAATCATAGACAGACTTAATGCTCTTTTCGAAAGCATTTCATACTCATAAGAGAGAGTGCATCTTAAACAAAGCGAAATTCAAATTATTCGCAAATCTTTGATGACTGCGAATGTTAAATACTACATGAATGCCTCGTTCATTTCTCTCTAAATCGTTAGTTGATACTCTGAATCTCAAAATGCCGTTTAGCGTTCAAGGGCTTAACAACTCACTTCAGACAGCCCTTAATCTTTGTCCTTATCCGATGGATTTACTTGGTCAAATTGATAGTGATAGACATAAAAGGAAATATAAAGTTGACTCATTATACGAGGGGTTATAAAAAAGGTAACAAATCGAATAATATAGACAGAAAAGTGACTTTTTTACGTAATCAATCTATACAGGCAGATAAAACTTGTTTAATCCGTTTTAGCAAGTGATATTCCTTTTCAAAGAGCCAGGTCTTCCCATCACTATGCGGGAGAAGCTTTTCTCAGTCAGTGGGTACCAAATCTGGTCTTTGTTTTTTAACTCAAACCGTTACAACAACTTCTACGATGGTTTGGAATATGTCCGACCTTTTCAATCAGACGATCAAGCATATTCTTCTTAAATAAAGATCTGCATCGACAGTCTGGTCAAGCTCCATGCGAACGATCAGTATAATAGTACATGAATCACAGGATTCATTCAGGAATCACATTGGTGATACACAGTTTCGTATCCTGTGATTAAACAAACACTTGCCATCAGAATGGTAAGGTTGTCGTGTGGCTTTGTTTGTCACTCTCTGTCTTGTTGAGTGTCGAAAAAACAATCAAAGTTGTCTGCTCATTGCTTATTCGCAAATAAATTTCCATTATTTTCAACTGTGAACTTCAGTTGTTAACATACACTTTGTCCTAAATAATCGAATCATATCATTTTTTTCCTCTTGATCTGTATGGAAACTTTCAACGTATCTAAGTAGCTGCCTCCACTATAATATGGAAACCCATTTCTCCAAAAATGTTGCGACCTTTTATCTGATCATCAACCGTACTTAAAAGTATTTGTTTTTTAATTAAAATTGAAATAAAATCAGTTTAACAATTTTAATTTCAGATATTTCTTTCGAAAAACTAATAAAATGAAAAACTACAATCTGACATATATACCCACAGGATATCTCAACAAAAAATGGATGCATTTTGTTATCTTCTTAGCACACAGTCTTTTTGTTATAATATTAGTAAGTTTTGAAAATTATAAATTGAATTTTTAAATTGTAGACACCCACTATTATTGCTAAATGGACAAGTTGTTCGTGTAACTTTTTGGAATACATTTTCATTAATTCAGGATGTATGTAAGATTCGCGTGTTATCTAGCTATAATATTCATTTTGCAATAAGTACGCAGAGGAAGTGACACATAAAAAGACACCTTGATTCTTGGTAAAAGATCTAGACATATAGATATTAGTATAAGAGGACATTGGCGTACATAAAAGTTATTCCAAATAATTTTTCATGTATACGTATGTATATACGTACTAAAGCCACGTACAGTATTTCAGTATGAATTGCCTCGTGAATTGGGCTAAAATTTTTTTTGCATTTAATATTATAGTACACTGATGCAGATATAGTGACAAGAACAAAAAACTTGATTTGTAGAAAAGTAGAAAAGGCGATCAATGGGATTTATAGCTTTAAAAAGCGGAGCCGTTAAAAATCTCGATACAATATTGAATCAAATAAAACTAGTATTAACCGAAAGTATTGCCTAAATTTCAATGTAGATGGCTATGTAGATGACTTTTAAATGAACCAACAGTATCAATATTTCAACATAACACTCTTCTTTAAATGATTTTTTCATCTTCGGATAACTCTTTATTATTTAAATATACTGATAATGCTATGTGCACCAGTCTACAACCACCGCTCGAGTGAGTACTGTATTCGTTTTTCAAAAAGTTTATGAATTTTATGTTTTACTAAAAATTTCATGCAATGTGGGTACCGAAATTGCATACAGTTCATGGGGACAGCTTTTACATTTCTGCCTAAAACAGACACGATGATTCGTAACTGGAAAAGAGACTAAGTCTTTACGTCAATTGCAAGAAACAGTCAATGAAGTCATTGCCAAATATTGGCAAACCTCATAACCAGGGTCTGTGCACTGGAATAGGAGAAGTTCAGGATGATTTTCAACGCCATCTCTGTGACTGGCTCACATCTAAAAGCTTACTTTTTGGTGTTTTATTTTTGAACGTTTGTTAATCTGGATTCTGAAACTAAGTTGCCATAATGTATCGAGAAACAACCTAAGATTATTGAATGAACAACGTCCATCTTGCAAAGGTGTTTGATATTGTTTGTTTATTAGATATTTGCGTTTTTGTGCATTTAACAGTTATCATTTGTTGCGAATTGTGCTGTCTTGTTTACATACTCAATATGAGTAAACGAGTAAAGGCCTGCAGTGTACCAGGATGCACGAATAAGCAAGCGAAAAGGTGAGAGTAATATTTACTATTTATCAACATAAAAAGGATTGGAGGATTTAACATACATTTCCTCAATATTTTGTTCAGATCATAAAGATTATGTAAATATGTTTGTAAATATTAGTTTTAACATATACATCTTCCATTACATAGGTATAATTAATAAAATTTTGGAAGGCAAAGATCAACAATATAAAGACTTTGATGTTGTGATGAATTTGGATAATGTTAAATATAAGGAAAGCTGCAAGAAAGACAACGGTAAGCATTAATTATCCATGGTTATAAAATCAGTTTTTTATATACCATTGTATGCACCATGTACAAACAGAAACATTTTTTAAACACGCCAACATCTCACTGTTGACAGTCCTAAGCCTGATAAAATGTGTAGGAAAATTTTTTGTTTGTGGATATAGTTATAAAATGTCAAAACAAAATAAAAATTATAATAATCATCCGGTGTTTCAATATTCCATCTACCTATATCTTATATCAACCATTTAATTGTGAAATTTAGATGGTTGGACCTGGTTGTCACATAAATTGTATATGAAACAAAAATATTTTACACAATACTTCATTTAAACAGCATTTTAATTTCAGGTATTTATATTTTCTTGTAAACAACAATATTTGAATTTGAAATGTTAGCAAAATGAAAGTATTTTGCATAATACTTTTGTTTCATTCACAATTTGATGCGACAACTAGCTTTGAGCATTTAAAATTACTCGAGTTATTTTCAAATTTCCCGGAAATTGTGAATTTGGCGCAAGCCAATTTTCAATCGTCCGCGCATCTACATCGTTAGCATGGATATGAACCTTAGATCAAATCTTTGATTATAGAAATCTTTTTTTCTTGTTTAAGGATCAAATGAATAACTGGTTCGGAACCAGTCGGAGAGATGTCACTAGGATCGAACTACTCCATAACCTCAGACTGTTTAATTAAGCAAAGTGTACATTCTGATTGATTCTCTCCAACTTAGTGTCTCTATGTAAATGTAAAACTTAAGAAAGCAGTTCAAAACAAGTACAAAGTAAAGTTGGAGATCAAAATTTTGCACGATTATGCTTGATTTCATACGTCAAACTCCTTAATTCATTTACGTTCGAGGTTTCCCCCATAGTCCTGATTTTGCTTCTAGTAACTCTCCGATGGGTGCCGGGGAACACTAGATGGAGGGAAATGAAATAGTGTACAGACTTACAAAGGTAGTTGCTGAATGAATGAATGAACTAATAAAGAAAAGACTAAAAAAAGAGGTAGATAGGAAAACAATCAGTTACTGTAACAGTCTAAATGGACTGAGACAGTCACTCTTGTGAAAACTACAAACATAGAAGATCTATTGCGTGTACCAACCTTAGTAAGAATAATCTAAGAATATTAAATGAAGTCTTGTCGAAATGCTGCTACCTCATTGAATACCTGATGATGCTAGGTTAAGTAGAAGATACAACGTACAAATTCTCGTACGCAGAAGACGTTATAAACACTGGGCATTCCCTAGTGTCATAGCAAGAAAAGGGGACACAATAGAACCTGAGTCAAAGTACACCCATATATACATACTTGAATTTAGTGATTTTGACTCATTTTTAAGAAGTGCGAAGGAATATCGGAGGGAGTTTCCTAATCGCGTGGTTTCTTGAAAGACAGGCTCAAGAAACAGGAAAATTTTATAGTGTTAATCGAGAACGTCCTGTTCTAATGAATGTGCGAGAACATTTATTTTGGATACCGTTGACGATATATTGGCACTAAAATTCTATCTAGACAGAGTGGCATATCAAGATTATCTGTACACCTGGAGTTAAGGGTCGTGAAGAAATTATTTTTCAAAATTTTGGGGCTACATATAACTCCTCAAGGATGCAACTTGGTATAAAAGTAAATTATAGTTCTTCCAATATAAATTGCACAATATAAAAACCCTTGCCTACAATTTTGTTAGATCTACCACAGGCGTAGATACCTCATTTTATGAATTTATTATTTTTATAAATACTTTTAAAACTATCTTATATCTTATGAGAGAAAGTATTCGTTAAAATGCACTTGATTGTAGTCCTACTTGGAACTTAGATAAAAATCATTATCATACCTCGTTAACTTGCTATAACTGAATATTCAACTATAAAACGTAAATAGTCGAGTAAAATGTACCTGCCTGTAAGGGAGTTTGGTTCAAACAGGGTACCAGACGTGAACTGAGTCTCTTTTGTAGATCATTCGTTTTTTTTTCTGGAAAACGAAATTTCAAAGCAAAACCATAAACGAAAATAAATTATTTGCAAATAAAACAGTGGCCCAAACAGTAATTTTTACAAATGTCAACCCAACCGAAATTCATTACATTGTGACTGTCAAACCATGTTTCAACTAGATAAATTGGATTTATTAGAACTTAGGTAGTCTTTTATCAGACGTAATCGAACGATCCTTGACGATTTGGGTGTTTATTCAGTTTTTTGTGTTTAAAACCACATGCTGACAAATCCTGACGCATGTATGACACTATATTACTTCTAATGTCGCAGCCCTGTTCTCCTTATATAAACAATAAATTGTCCTACGTATAAAATCTTGAGTAGCTTGTCAACTGATTTCAGTTTTTCTTTACATGATTTTCGATTATGTGAATGATCCACAGCAACCCCCTTTCGTGAATACTTGATGAAATGAAAATTTAGTTACTCTAGTTAATTCGCCAATTCTTATTGTGATTGCATTATCAAATTATTGAATATTTTCCTTTTTTAAACATTCGATTAAATTTAAAATACTTTCTGTGTTTGTATATCTAAATTTTTATTATCAAATTTATATCTGTCTTTATTTTCACTACACTGTGCAATGTCTTTGTCTACATTCGCCCATGGTCTAAAGCTGCTTATCACAGACTTTTTGGTTGAAATATTTCGATGAAATTGTGTATATTGGCCTTCCGACAACTTCGGCCAATAGAAATGTATTTATGATTACTATTCGATGTTTTCATTGCTAAACAGCGAGGATGAGGAGTCCACGTGGACTGACGGTTTGTTAGATGTTTACCGAATTCAATACGGGGAGTAAACATTATTTTTCATTTCCAAATTTGGCATGAGCGCCGTGCGTATTTATGAAATATTGATTGTTCCTTGCATAACTGTCTTCTGGAATTGATATTGGAAGAACTATACCCCCAATCATCAAATTTTGATTTCCTCTATACGTCCCTGTTCTGAGTCGGTTTGATGCGGGAGAATAATAAAAGATTTATGTTTGTTTTGAACTTTTTTTGTATTTTTAAAAAAATTAATTTAAACAATAAAACACAATACATAACAAAAACTAGATAAAGAAAATCTTGTCTTATAACATTTTTCCCAATCATATCAAAAGGAGAGTTTGTCAACATTGCATAATATCATTAACTCTATTGTAGATGGTGCAATTGATATATAAACTTCGCTTGCTTTGATGAAGTATGTACAAGTATAATATACTAATGTAGCTATAAACTATGATAAATATTTGCTTTTGGAATATTTCACATTATGACTAATTATGATTAATTACCAAGTTTTATATTTCCGCAAGTATGACTTTAACCTATAATAATGTTTATTATTGGTAACAACGTTGCCAAGTTTTATGATTTGTTAAACATTTAATTAATATAAAATAGTTAGAGAATCAATAGGTGCTTTACACGCGTCAAAAACATTTTAATTACTAAAGATAAGTTTTATGTCAGCAAGAATATATTTGAAAACCTTTATTGTAAATGTCAGTTAGTTCTCAATCCCTACATTGTTCAATTTAAATTTTTTTACTTCGAATGAACAAAAAATATTAAATGGTAAAAAAGTCCAAAACAATAAAAATTTGATTATGAAAATTTTTGTTTATATATATAAATATATATATTTATAAAAAGTTACTACAGTAAATAAAGATTACTTTTCATACTAGAGAATCATTGGTTCATATACATAAGACAATAATTATATTTTTAGTATCATATTTACCTCAATTTTCTATTTGAAAAATGAAAATGTTTCCCTACATTAATCCAAACGAAAAAAGACACAGTACTCTTCTATAGTCACTATACTATTACTACTACTACTATCATCATTCATAAAAAATCCACTTAAAACTTCAATCAGTCACAAAGAATAATTAAAGGCATACTTATGTCAACAACTCACCACATCTAGAATGGTCTTTTTATGTTTCCCATTTCACTTCATTAATTTAAACCCATTTACAAGTCATGGTGGTTCTCTGGAGCGGCAGATGTTCTATCTTCAGATTTTTATAGCACTCAGTTTATCTAACAGTCGACACAATTTAGTTACGTGCACTTAACTTGTTTGGTGTTGCGTGAAATCACTAAGTTACAAAATTTCGGAAATATCGCATTAGGCAGCAGCATGACAGTGATGGTTTTCGATATTTTCGTTGCAAGAAAACTTCAGGCACGGATATCTTTGATATCTCGGTGAATATACCACTATTTGATTTTGACACACCCCCACTATGGGTCTTTTAATCTAACCCCTCGATTATTGATTTTACCCTAACTCGCGGGGTAGGTTCTTGCGCCGGTATACGCAGACGCTTTCGCGAAATTAAAGGCAGATGCGGCTCTAGCTTAGCTACTAGAGATTCACGAAAAATTGAAGTGATACTAATTTGAGTAGAACGCAGTCGATTGAATTGGTCTATGTACTATTAAATTTGTCAAAAATAAATTTCTATCAATACTAGTTACATTCAAAATTATTCCATAATGTACCGACTAATTTATGTTAAAAAGTTGTCGAGGTTTGGGAGGAGTAAAAAATAACACAAGGCTATACTTGGTATACTCGGTTAAACATCATAATCACGTTAGTTTAGCGTTAGCAATATCGTATAATCCATTTATCCAGGTCTCAGATGCTGTTTTACCAATAATTGGTTGATTTTCAATACGGCTTTTTGAATTGGATTTATGAATTAAACGGAGGGTTTTATATTGAGGGATCTATTTTTAGGAGATGCGGGCTTAGCTGGAGAGGGGAAAGATGTATAGTAAGAAAATAATTTATTTATTTAATTTTCATTTAAAAGTTTCCACAGATTTTGAAAGCTGTAAGTGTTATTTGTCAAAATCCAAAAACTACTAGACCTGACTCACTTAAACATAGAAATATAATTTTTCACTGGAGCTGCATGTGTCCAAAAATTTCGAAAATATGAAATAATTAAAAAATGGTGAATTTTCGGCATACTATGCCTCATATAACGTTATATTAAAATTTCGCGTAGATTCAAAAAATTTAATAGAAACTATAGCATTCCGTTTAAAACAACGATGTTTGGGACTACTTCCGGTATAACTGGAAGTTTCAGAGAACTGAAATTATTGTAGCTGAAACGAGCATTTCGGAAAACCCATGCAAGCAAATTTTCAGATCACTAGTCCCAGTACTTTCCCATACATATATCGATTCAGCTCGTCGTGAAGGACGATGGCGTACCATTTGACGTCATTAATGTTTGATTTAGCCAAAGTAATCTTCAATATCATATTATAAAATAATAGAACAACTATTATCAGAAGTTCAAGGTATCCCAAATCACTATTATGGACATGACTTGTCTAAATTAAATAGATTAAACGAGATTGCACTTCTACTCAAACTATTCATTTTCGCAAAAAATATCTCAAGAACTAACCTTAATAGAAGTTGATCTAATTTTTCATGTAGAATTCAAAAATGTTCTTTTCAAGTAGCGGAACGAATCTATTTTCTAGTTAGGTTATGTTCATCTTAGCTTAGATTAGGTAAATTAGGCTAGATTTACTTTAGACATTATGTTAGGTTTTCTTTATCGTATGTTAGGTTATCTAAATTGACCGAAAACTTAGGAAAATATATTTTTTATTAAATGCGTTAAGTTTCTATAAACAAAAGCATTGGCGTTTAGTTTATTCCACAAATCCAGTTCAA
Organism: Diorhabda carinulata; assembly: GCF_026250575.1. NCBI lineage: Eukaryota > Metazoa > Arthropoda > Insecta > Coleoptera > Chrysomelidae > Diorhabda > Diorhabda carinulata. The sequence continues at coordinate 21,438,427 of NC_079472.1, forward strand.
CAGTCAATCATCGACGACATCTAGTTATGTTACCTCAAAATTGCTTAATTAGTATCTTTTTATCAAGGTTTTAAGTCGGCTGATACGGAAGTATTTTTACCAAAATATATTTTTGAGGGTAAATCGTAGATTTGCTTTTTTTTGTGTAATTTCATTATAATTGTGATATATGTAAATTAATCTAATGAATTATCTAAAGACTCTGAATATATGTATTAATTGAAAACAAGGATTAAACATTTTGCATTTTGAAATTTAACTCAATAGTTTCAAGGAGGGTCGAGCCGATCCTGTCAAAAATTCGACTTTATAGAGGAAAGGTAAAATCGCCATATATTATTTGTTACTGTCTTTTTTTTATTTTTTCAATATATTGGTTGTGAGAAATGCTTGAAATAGTTGTGAGATGAGTTCAAATAAAAAGAGAAGATTTGAGATTATGACATGTGATACATCTTTTCATACCGCAGGTCTTTGGAAGATTCTTTGCCAAAGGCGGAACATGCATAACAAATTAGAGAGACAGCTGATGAATAATAAATTTGAGTAGATTCTTCGAGTTGATTACTAAAAATTCTGTTACCTTATAAAATAAAGAAAAGAAAATAAGAATACAAACGAGAAGTGGGTTGCCTATATCTTTATGTCTCATGTAAATAAAATCGATTACTTTCATTCATAAAATTGAGTTGATATTTGAATAGAAAATTATTTCGATAACTTGAATTTTTTATAAAATATATTGAATAAAAACGAACATAATTATCTAGCTCTAAATATATTTTACAGTTTAATTATTAGTTTCGAAGAAACGATATGTGGGTTGTCTACATCTCTTACGAGTTTTTAGTATTTCATGTTAACTATGGTAAATAACCACAATTTGTCAATGTAGTTTTGCTATGTTGCTGGTGTAGATAAAGGTATGAATGTAGCAATTGTAGAGGAATTGATGTATACAGAGTTAAAAAGTTTGAGACCATTTTTGACTCAAGTGGTTCATTTATGTAAACTTCAACGACTTTCATTGTACAAATTAATAAGTAACCTAGCAGAAATTTACTCTGTTGCTAATGTGGCGCCACCCTTATGCAACACATTTCGGTAGACATTTTTACATATATACAGATTGTTCTCCTCACCTCTACTGTTCATAGTTTTTACAAGTTTTAAGAAGAAACTATAACTAATGATATATGGATAGATTTTATAACTTCAAGTGATTGTAATATATTCGAATAAGATGTTTTTAGCATGTTTTCATTTATATATTAAATTAAATCTTGATTCTGGTTTAACCGACGCCTCTGGTGGTTGTTATTAGTGGTGATGAATTCACTACTTCACCTTGACAGCAGACCCGGAGTAGCCCATTCAGTTTATTATAAATGATCAACGAGATATTTTTTATGCTCAGTGTTAATTTCATCAAAAATTTTGTCAAGAATGTTCGTCATGTTATGGTAATTTCAAAATTATATTACATTTGACAATATGCAATTAAAATTCATATCTTAATTATTTACTACTATTGCATGATATATTTATCATTTTCGGTTGGCAAATCTATTTATTATTGACATTAACGTACAATAATTAGGAGAAGAAAATATAAAGTATATTAATGCGAAAAAATATAAACATACTTATGAAAAAATGGGTATTGCTATCTGTGTAGTATTTCAAAGCAATGAGGCATCATCAGGACAAAATCTATCGTTAGAGATTTATAACAAGCAAATTTTGGAGTACTGTGAATGAAAATAGGTTAGTTGTTATTAGATGTTATCGATATGTATCTATAAAGACAATGTTTTGGCTAGGCTATGAACTCATCATCGAGGTAAGTTATTAATTTTTAAATTGTTTAATAGGATTTCTGCGCTTCATTGTATGTAAACATGATAATTAACTTTGATACAAGTCAAATAAATGGCAAATTCACGGATATCCAATATTATATAAAAATGACTTATGCGATGACTCAAAAACGTGTTATATATAAATAGATAACGCCAATTGGATTTAGTTAATAGTAGAACATCACGAATAAAACCAAAAAGGACACGAATCCAACCAGCAATCACTTCATAAATTAACTTCCGTTTCGCTTTATGTAATTAATATGGAGTGAATCGAGACAACCTTGCCTGACTCTTCGTAATAAATTCTGCAAAAGCCAATTAAGCATATAATTAAGAAAATCGAGTATATAAATTTCTACATCCTCCTAGTTATTATAAGCCCCGCTCGGATTTGCTTCGATTTTGAACGACGCGGTAGCGAAACCTGATTATAATAAGGGCAGCAGATTCCGCATAAGCAATAAAAAATTAATGGGAGAAGAGTTATTACAGTAATTATCATGAAAATATGACGAGGTCCAATATGTTAATGAATTTAACTTAATTCTAAGTAAATGCTTATTCTCGAAATTTCGTCAGTGACAGCGATTAAGAAAAGTTTAACGTTTCAATAAAGGTGACGATCGTTATGATTCCGATAATGTTCATATCTATTCAAGAACGGCAATCCCATCCTATTGTGTATATCACTCCAAATCAAGTTTCTTCATGTCATGTCGAATTCAATGATAGTACTAAGGCGAGGAAGACAAAGCAAAAATACCACGTTATTACTTTCCAAGTGCAGATGGAATGATGTCTGGACCGTGATGAAGATAAGCTCTATAAATCCGTTTTTCCAATTCCTTATATAAGGCATTTCTGCGTAGATACCAGCGCCCTAATAGTAAAATTTGAGACAAGCCAGTACAGTGAGTTTGTACTAAACATATTTTTATTAATTAGTCTGTTGTTCGTTGGTGCATTAAAACGCAGTAAAACAACTGGACTTCAAGAGTGCAGATGGATTTCTTTACGAATGGAGCCTTCCAGAAATGTCATGCAGTCAATTGCTATAATTATATTACTAGTCAAGGTACTTTTAAGTTATTTTTGTTTTTCTTGAATAAGTTTACGTTCTCAACTTTAAAATAAATTCCTTGCCAAGTTTGGTTCCTAAATAAATTTTTTTATCTATAAGTAAATATTATTTATTTTTATCATGAATAACGGTGAGTTATAATGTGAGATGCATTTCAAGAAATAACTCAAATTTCATGGAGTCGAACGAGAACTGAAAAACTAAAAGCATAGACCAAGAATTGAATAATAAATTAGAAGCATCCTTTCCACTTTAAAAATAGTAAAATATTTGTTATTTGTATACGACGGACCGATTTTGTTTATTAGAGTTATGTTCTAATGAATCGACTAAGACTAACATATTTTCATCTTTACATTTAAGGTTAATTTATAAATTTTTACGCTGGCGCATTCGTTCTCGTCAATATAAATTAAACAGATTAGGGTGATTTATAAACACGAACGTCCACGCTCTCGTTCGAACCTTTAGCTTACGTGAAGTCGAACGTAACGACAACGCGGACGCGGACGTACATAAATCCACCTTTAGTCTGGTTTAGAGACATCCCGTCTTATATTTGAAGGTGGGGGATGCAACCCCCCCTTGTTATATCATTCGTAAATGAGCTAACCGTGTAGCATTTCTGTTGTCAGAGGGCGTATCGCGAATAGACAATCCGATTTCACAGTTTAGTAAGACCACACTAAACTTAACTCCATAAAAACTTCGAGGATATTCTATAACTGTTTAATCATATAGGACAAGTATAAGTTACAAGGAAAAGAAGAATAATATAACCAAGTGAACAATTTACCTACTTACACTGTTGTTGTTGGTGTTTATTAAAAAGTCATAATGGACCGTTTATATGAAATTGGGAGAATTGGGTTTTCTTACCAACAATATTGAGAAATTTTAAAGCCTTTTTGTAGTCGAAATCTATACAGTCTCCAATTTAAAGGCTCCCATACACTACGGGTAAACACGACAATCAAATTGCCGCTTTAAACGCACATTCACTGTCGGAAAAGAACGTCTGCATTTGTGTGTTTCACGATGAACCGCAAGGACATAATTGCACTCTAGTGACAAAAAACAGTGTACAAATAAAATTAGAGTTGTTTAAATTGATTGGACTAATAAGCGATTTTTGTTGCACCTACAACTAAAATATAATTACATTTATTCTTATAATGGCTTTCTCTTGGCATGTCTTGATTTGTAAGGAATAGCAAATACTTGAAGTGTGGTGTGTAAATATCATCCGACCCTCCTCCAGATTTGTGTGATGTTTATACTTTTTTTATCTCTTTTCTAAAAGATCCTCTTAGTGAATCAATCTTTTTTTGAAAATTATTTTTTAAAGCTTCTGGATCTATTTCTCGCAACTTGTTGATCATAATTTCATACGCTTTGTGTTTTTTTATTCTGTCGGAATAATCTGAAGATTTTATTTTCCATAAACTTTTCCACATTTTTGTATCGGCCATTTTGCAGAACGACTATGTTTTTTCACGACGTATTTGAATGAATACCACATACACTAGCAGATTTGCTCGAACACGTTAGCCTGTAAAATCTCAGGCCATGTCAGAGATGAAGAACGTCGGTTAACATCATCGTGATTGGCCCATTTTGTACGCGCAATTTTAACTGTTCCGTTAAGATTGTCGTGTTTACCCGTAGTGTATGAAGGCCTTAACACCAGAAAGACTACATCCATTGTTGTTAGTAAGTGCACAATCTCATGAGCAGAACTTTGCTCAACAATTTAGAAAGAGATACAAAAAAGGAACAAATGCCAAATAAAAATTAGTACAATATGATAGAAATTAAGTCAATTTAATAAGCTTGTATGTGTGAAAAATATTCTGTATGGATATAGAACATACAGAAGGAAAATACTTGGCTAATATTTATATTATGTCGCGGGTGGAATCATCGACACTATCAAAAGATACCCTCTTAATAGATATGGGACAAATGGAGAAATAAAGAATACTACGATTACCGAAGTCTGTATATTTTTCCTTGCCACGAGATATGATGTTGTATTTGATCATCCAGGATGTCTGGTGAAAAAATCATTAAATTTCTTTAGTTTCTTATTTCTTAGACTTTTTGATATATAACTGCATATAAATGTTCTTGATTTTAGGTCTCTTAATTATTAAAAAAACTAATTTTAAAACCGGAGAGACCTAAAATCAAGAACATTTAGATGCAGTAATAATTATATAGAAATCAGTAAATGGTATCTTTAATAAATCTAACCTTAACCCAAATCTTACAAGATCTACTATGAAATGGTAAAAAAGTTTAACCAAACTTGTAGAAAAATTGAGAATCTCATAAAAATGTGAATAAAAAAGCCCTTAAAAATCAAAGTTAATAAAATCTTGCTAGCAATTTTCGAAATAATTTCAGACTTTCATATTTAAACTTCACTCTGTATATCTGCATATCTTGTTATCTTTTATTTTGAGAATTAAATGAATAGGATACAAATAAAGGAATTCAAATGTATCCAAGCCTGTATGCCTTTAAATTAATTGAGTTCAACTGTTTCTATATTAAACTGCCTTCGTCGTTGAATAAAAAATTATAATGGTTTCCTATTGAATCGAACTTTTTATGAGGATGCCATTTGCCGATAAATAATATTCTCTCCAGTGTAAAACCAGCAGGAACTCATCCGTAAATTATTATGCGTATGTGGTATGATAAAGCGACTACGTCATTTATCGCCCAAGGAAAATATGTTAATTAGGTGTAATATGCAGAATGGGCAGCGTTATTATTATTATGTCCTTTTGAAGTAGACGTAATGATGAAAACATAAGTGCAAAAGGAGTAGAACGTTTATTATTATTAGTGCAGTGTTCAAGCGTTAAAAACAGTTCATTTAAATTAACAATTATAGTACGAAAACTAGAACGAACAAAAGGATATTTAAAAAATTTTTCATCATTATCAAGAATGGAATTTTTAATACTTCTGTAAAGATTTCTATAAGAATCTTCAAATTACCTAGCTCGACAAGGCATCGTCATTGCAATAATGCGCAAGAGATACTTTCCAATAAATGTTCATTGTTTTTAGTCGAATTTTTCAAGGAAAAATTAGACTATTAGATTTGGTTCAAAATTAGCATACATGGCTTTTTGGGCGGCGGATTGATGTTATTAGAGTTTGGTTGAAAACAAATGAATATTTCGAGGGGTCTCAGTGCAAAGACCTTTGCTCACCTCTGCAGGTCAAACGAAAAGCGACTGAAAAATGAAATGTCACATGTAGGTTGAATTAGTTGCGAGATGATTTCCTGTCTAAGGTCGAAACTTTCCATCTCCACCCCTCTCCATTTTATGGTCATTTTTGTTATATTTTCTTATTTTTTGGCTAGTAAAAGTTTAACTAGAGGGTTCGAACTTCGCATGCAAGTAGGGGTGATGTTGAAGAATTGTCTTTCTCAAGTTCAAAGTTTTCTTCTTCAGTTCTTTTAGCACAAAACGCCCGAAATCATTTTGATCGTTGTAACTGTTGAACTGGACCACCTCCAATTTAATGAATAATAAGAGTGTGATCGTTGCTAGGGTGATTTTTTTTACTTCCCATTTTCGAAATTTGTTTTCATTATGATAATTTTTTCTTTGTTGTCAATTGGAATTGAACAAGAGGGTTCGAGACCACCGGGTCTATTGAAATTATGAATTTTCATTTGAGAGAGAGAAATTGTGAAATGAAAATTTATTGAGGAATAGCAAATTTTCCATATAAAGAAATAAGATTGAGAATTGATATCATTTCCAAGAAATTCATTTTATGGAAAGATTTGTTTGTGTATTAGTTAAATTCTTCATTCGACGAAAAATTCGACTTTCGTGATGGAGCTCTGCTGCTCACGGCTTTTTAAATACAGGTTCTTGTGGTTTACCGGCGCATACTGTTTGTGTAATACAAACTTGAGATTTCCGACTCAAGTTCCTTTTTTATTTTCAATATAGACTTTTCGTAATCGGAAAATCTTGTATTTACCGATGTCATCCTATCCAATTCTTTAGATTGATCCAAGTAGGTAGATCATAATCAGGTTTTGTTATTTAGATCCTTCCTGAATGTTTGTAGTATGACGCAAACCTGGCCGCTATTTTACAGAGTTTATCATTTAGTCTCCCTAGGATTTTAATCAGACTTGATTCTTCCCATAGTTGATGGGAACTAGACACTTTCGACAATAGTCGTCTGAAATGACTTAGAAATCACTTTTTATTATCTTTTTCACCAAATGAAATTAATTGGAGTCAACGTGTACATTTCTCTACAGCTTCATCTGACACCTAGCGTTTGAAGTTTAAAATGATTAAAAGAAGTACAATGAATGAAAATATGCCTCCGAGATGCTATCGATTTAGGAACAAATAATTCACCAGATCCCAAATTGCATTGAATTAGTTATCAATAAATTTGTCCCGAAAAACGACAGACCATTTTCTATATCTGTCTCTATAAAGACAATGCTTTGGCGACGCCGAGTACTCATCATCAGGGTGAGTTTTCTCATTTTTTAAATAATATTCTTTAATTTGCTGAGGCAGATTCACGGTTTTGTGGCGCAAATAAAAAAGCCTTAGGTCTGGCGCCCAATTTTTTGACCTTACGTTGTGTACCCCAAAAATATTAAGTCGCTGCTACAGCTAGAAATTTTCCTTTACTATGTTTATATTGTAAATTATAGGACAATTTTTTTATAAACTTTAAAATAAATATCATTAGGAAGCGTCTAAAAACCACGTGGTCATATTATAGTACTGTTGTGACCCCTACCTCCCTGACCGTTGCTACGTGGTTTTGTTTCACTATATTCTACGTTTTCTATTACATATTTATTAAGAAAATATGAAGATTTCGTTATTTTTTAAACAATGTATTCATGATATAGATAGTTCAAAAACTAGGGAATGTGGAGCTGGTACCACATCCTCATCGTTGCTAGGCTTCTGTGCTATATTTACTATGGAAAGATGCATGGAATTGATCATATCAAACATTTTGATGGTTAAGCAGCTACTGAAGCTTTGGAGTCCCTTGTAATAAACTCAAATATAACATAGACAGAAGAAAACGTAATGTAATTGAGAAGAATAATGGAAAATCTTTTATGTGGGTCCTGGTCATACAGGGATTAGAGAAAATATGAAAAAAGTGAAACACTCGACCGAAATTGAGAATCATCAATTAAATTACAGTTTTTCTATTATGTGGTAAAATGTCATTGTAAGCAGAAGTTTTGGGAAACCTAAATAGTATATATCTAAAAAGGTTCTTCCTAAATTCGATACTGCTGGATGAAAGAATAATTGGTTCTCATCAAAAACAAACTATAATTACAGAATGTGCCTCATGGAAATATGTTTAGCAGAATATGAGGAGTGTAGATTCTGTAGGAAGGAGAATATTCTCGAAATTACCTAGCTCGGCAAGTTATTGCCATTGCAAGCATCTGCAAGAGATGAATTCCAATAAATGTTCATTGTTTTTAAATTCATTTAGTGCTAATGAAGAACTATTATGACCTATTATGACTATATTAATAAAAGAACAAAAATTCTACTGGGAACGATGAATTACCATTATTTTTGATGAAGAAAATGTCTTAGGCCGGGTTTCTTCACTTCCTAATAAAATCCCTATTCACTATTATTTACCGAATAACCAAAAATTCGGTGTCTGTATCTTCTAATAACGTAAATCTCCGAGTAAATCGAGTTATTTGCCAAATAAGTTAATAGGCAGTCACAAGTGTCAATTAATAGACTAGCTACATAAAAACGGCTCGAAACGGTTCACAAGATCAGAGCCTGAAAGTTGTAAGTTAAACCCTAGTACATCATTAAATGGCTACTCTGCCGGTGTGAAACGTTAGCGTATGAAAATGCCAGCCGGTTTTCCACGTTGTAAGACTTGAGAAAAAAATCGAAACGGTTTCCACGTAAAAAGTGTTTAGAAATGTTCTTGAGGTAAAGCAGGGGCAGAGGTTTAGGCAGAGACGATTGAAAAGTCTCGGAAATTCCCCCCGAAAAATCGATACGGTTTCCGCGCCCAACTTTTTTCCCAACCTTCTTTAGCTTTTAACTTTTAACTTAACAATTTAAAAAAAATTCTGACGTTACTGTTAAAACTCGCTGAGAAACTCGAATTTTTTAACCATATACTATTTGGAAAAAATGCGAATCATTCCAAATTGCGTTTTCCGATCTGACTGACGAATCGATGAATAGACCAAAGGTTTTTGATGTACAGGAAGACTTTGTATGTCCAATGTATTCGCAAAAGAAATGTGTAAGAAAAGTAAATGAGGCCAGATTAGCAATATTTAATAGAAAGTACGATTTCAATGATACAGATGAAAGCTTCAAGAAATTTGATTCGACAACCATTGATTCTACAATGTTACCGCCATGTTAAAGAGAACTGTACCAACACTTCTTACGGTCTCATTTCATGAGTAATGCCGATCTTATAATTACAAACAAAAAATTACACCGGAACAATGTGGTTGGAAGAAAGAAAACTCCACCTTTGAGTTTGTTTGGTTCGAAGGACCCCAGTGGCCGGCGCGTATAAAAGATCTCGTAATAAATGCAATCGCAGAAGACGATGGTATATATTTTCATTATTTGCACTCAGCTTATCGATATATTTTTTTATAATAACATTGTTTTTCTTTATAGACAAAGTGTCCGAACCGTCTGAAACTCTTGATAGTGGTGAAGGAGACGATACTGATATGTTGAAGCTGATGATGGTGTTAGCGATTATGATGATGATGATGATAAGACAGAGACGGATGATGACGATGTGTAATTTCAAAAATCTCGTATTAGTGCATATTAACCTTTATAATAAGTATTGTTTTTTATTAGCAAATGATCAAAGTTCATTTCCCTCTATTCCTGATTATACCTTATTTACGTTATATAGATTATATTACTTTTTATTTTAGTATCGATACTGCAACAAATATTAAAAAAATAAATTTTGGGCATAGTATTTCAATAATGCACACTACAAAATAATATAAAAATAATATATAATCGGGAAGAGAGTTGGATTTTTCAGGGGGGTTTTCCGACACTTTTCAATCGCCTCTGCCAAGGATTTTTTGTACGATTAAACCTCTGCCACTGCTTTACCGCTGTTAGTTGAGACCTTAAGAACATTTCTAAACAATTTTTACGTGGAAACCGTTTCGATTTTTCTCGCAAGTCTTACAACGTGGAAAACCGACTGGCATTTTTATACGCAAACGTTTCACACCGGCAGAGTAGCTATATAATCACTAACAACTTTCAGGCTCTGATCTTGGTAACCGTTTCGAGCCGTTTTTACGTAGCTAGACTCTTGGACTATAAATATTTTAATAGAAACTTAACCTTTAATATACATCAAAAGTGGTTTGTTTGTTTCTCATACCTATATTTGATTAGTTCATTTTTGGAAATATTCGTCATACAAATAATTGAATATACGGATGTTTTTCAAGATCTAGAAGATTTGTTTGAGGAGATACAGAAAATTTCAGAATAAGCTCATTCCGTTCGTCGTAAAATTGATCATTACAATTTTTGGTAATTATCTAGATTAGGTTGCACCCCTCCGATTTCGTTAAAATTTTAGTATGTTATAAAGAAAATAACCTAACCTACATACTTCTCTACAAAATGAAATACAATCACAAGCACGGGTTGCTGTTATCGAAAACTCTTAGGTTAGGTTAGATTTCAATGATTAATTTAAATATTACAATCACTGAAAAATCATTACAATTATTTGATTCTTTAAACGCACAAAAGTACCGGAAGGGATGATTTCCGCGCCCTATATATATATATATATATATATATATATATATATATATATATATATATATATATATATATTCTTGTTCAGCGTAATTTTAACTAAAATTTTAACGAAATCGGAGGGGTGTAACCTAATCTAGATAATTACCTAATTTTTTGTCCGATTATAAAATTTTTTGACCGTTTTCTTTTTCCTTTCCTATCAATTATTTTCAATATAATCTATAATTTTCAGACCAACATATATTTCTCCAACTAGCGACTACTTCAACATTAACCTTAACAATACGTGCAAATATAATTACGCACAGGTCGTTGTCATAAACACAAATCATAGGAAACCGCTTATTTCTTTCCTTCTTTGCTATATAGGCATCTTTCGTAGTGTTACCAACAGTAGACTATTTGTTAAATACATAATAAAGTGACAAATACTTATTAGTTAGTTCGGATTCTAACCAACTAGGGTGAAGAAACGGTAAACATTTATTCGACAATTAAAAGTTCCTACTAAAGTTATGTGGCTAATAATTATTTGCCACTTTATTAGAACGTGGAGAAACCGGCCCTCAGTAGCATTTCTTAACCTCTGAATTTGTTTAGTAGAAGTTAAGTAGTTTCAGCACATATACTTTTAATAGGGTATGATTGGAATGTATGAAAAATGTTTTGATATAAAATTTAAATCAAAATAATGTTTTTTTGTGTAAGCAGCTCTAGACTTGTTGGAAATATTCTCTATAAATTTTCTACTAGAGGGACTAAAATCCATAAATAAAAAACATGATTATTTCACGTTTTTTATTTCAAATAATTTCAATCATTATTGTTTTCTTGTAATTACACACCTGAAGTATAAAAAGGTGTTTGGTGAGAAAGATTAACAATTGTGGATGAGGTCGTTTAATATGGTTAAATATTTTATAGAAATCTGCTGAAAATGTTGAATATAACATAGTTGATTTCATATTTTGTATTAATCTACTCCAAACTAGAGGAACTTTATGTTAATAATTTAAGGCACCTTTGCGATCAATTTATACTCAATAGAAATATATAATTAAAATTTTTTGAAAACTTTTTTTAAGAAGAAGAAATCACTTTTACTTACAAGGTATCGTCACGTTTCAATTTGCTTCTACTATCGACTGCAACGCTGTGGCGGATAGGCGAAACGATGATATTTTCTGAAATAGTTTATAAATATACATCAGAATGATATAATTGAACAAAATATATATATTTTTCTATAATTGTTTATATTCACACTGAAATTATGATCTTTAGTAAATAATCTTTCATCAGTACCACAATATTTCCAATACTTTTTGCTAATTAAATGTGATGGATCCAGTTACAACTACATTCTAAGTTTCAGCTTTGACGTGCCGCCAAATACTATACGAAAATCACTCACTGGTATTGTTCGTGTCAGGGTATTGAGGCATATTGTTCCTACGATATTGCATGCGAAACTGAAAACAGCATTTTCCGAGAGTGAAAGATCGTCGAATCCCTGTTACTTTTCACTGGTGTTAGTCCGCAAAAAGAACAGTACAGACTGCTTATATTCCTTCATTTACTTCATTCGTCAATAAGAGGTGGATGGAATTATGTCAAAATGCATCAGTTCAACTTCTCCTCTAACCCTAATTCAGTAAACAGTTTTCTGTATACATCAGCAATAACTGATTCAGTATTATCGCCAGTACTGATATGAGCAAATGGTATTGGTATTGTACCTGTAGGTCATATTTTCCAAGAAAACATTGTGTGACAGCCATTAAACTCCAGATTTACCTCTATGTTAAATATCTAAAAACATTTTTGTTGTAAGATATTCGGGACCTAACCTAAACCGGACTTTTATGCCAAAGTAGGTGAGAACAGAAAGGGGAAAACTCATACTTCAGAAGAGCATTTGAAATTACCACAGATAAGCCCAAAAGGTCATTCTAAAATCTTTTGAGTAAAGAAATAAATAAGGAGTCCAGCATTGAAAGAAAATTGTACGATGCAAGTTAGGAGGTGAACTGAGAGGGGGAACACATCACCTAAATACATATGGTTCAAAACCACTACCGGCTGGTGGTGAACCGAATTATACGATGTAAATTACGTGAGTTTGTTGTATTAACTAACTTTCTTGAAAAAATGCTTCTCGAATATAATGATTACTCACCATGATATTTAGCTCGTAGATATGTCAAACTACTGATTATCCTCGCTCTGTGCGATGATTTTTTCACTCCCAACTCCTTGATATCCTGCTCAGACATCTCCAGCAGATCTTCCACTCCCTGATAAGTCTTGAACAATTCTTGGTATTCCTCGAGTTCGAGTTCTCGCAACCAAACGGATACATCTTTGTGTTTTTTAGCTGGCTGGAAGGCGTTTTCTTTTCTTAAACGAGATTTATTTGAACGTAAAGGAAGGGAGCCAAATTTGCTCCAGGTTAGATCTGAAAATTAACAATGATTTTAACTATATTAATTTGAATTATAGGATTGAATAATTATGATTTATTCATATATTGGAACAAGTATCTATTGTAAAAATTTGTTTCTGTTATAATTTAGCCAAAGCACAAAAAGACATATTTTACGTGTCAGTCCTACAACTTTACATTTCACTAATGTTTGTTTGGAATAATAGATTTTAAGCCATTTTAAAGTTAAAAACGGAACGGTCAAGTCCCAAAAGACCCCAAAAGTAGATGAAAATGTACTTTTATTGATATTAGCGAAAAACTTAAAATCTCATAAAAGTTCGCGCAAAGGATTTCAATAGATGGGGTACAAATGAAACTAGTGATGAGTAAATACAAGACCATGTTATTCTTGGACTTGTATATGTCGTGTTGGTCTTGCATCCTAATGAATTGTCTTGGACTTCCAGGTTCAGTCTTGGTCGTGGTCTTGCACCAAGATTCTTGCAAGTTTTGTACTTTTTAGGTACATTTTTATGACAAAATTTGAATATTAATATTTTTTTAAGTGATGCAAAGTGAACAACTTTAGTCTCTGAAGAGGATAACTTGGTTATCGAAACGCGCGTCAGACAGTGTAATTGTTGGTGTAGTGGTAGTGTAAACAGTGTGTTCAGTATGAAAAAAGAATTGTGAAATAAGGAATGTTGTGTTGTTTGGTATAAATATTATGAATAGTTTCTACAGATATAAAGTGTTCAAATTTGAAGAAGATGCAACTGTCTTTTATAGGTTTTTTCTGAAATTAATTATATAATTATTGGCCACTTTTTCATAAGTTTTAAAAATTATTTTCAGGGTAAGATAGTGATTTGAAAGAAGAAAAAGGAAAAATCTACTCTTAAAAATAATCAGTTTAGAACTTGGTAAACAGTTTTCAAACCGGGGCCTGAAATCCATAAACAAAATCTTTTGTGGATACCACTTTTGTTAAAAAAAATTATACAGTGTAGGACAAAACAAGGATGATTTTTGAACTAACATTTTTACAAATAATGTTTTTGGTTTTATAATTGTAAAAAATGAGGAAAGATCAATTTTTTATAATGAATTATAAATTTGTTGTTAATTCATTATCAAAGTAGAATACATGAAGCAAATAAATACAACGTTTTCTATTGAACCATTTTTTTCTCGTATAGTTTTCAAAATCCTAAATACATTACTATTCTTTACCAACATTTTCTGTTGGAAGAACTTAGACCAGGATGTTGATTTCATTTATCAATTTTTGAGAAACGTTTAAAGGAAATTTTTCCTCTTTATTTGCACTTCAGTAATAAGAGAAATAACTACAAATGGCAAAAAATCCACGACACCACAAGAGTCTTTGTATGCTGTATCCTCCAATACTTGGTCCTGGTCTTGCATAAGTCTTGCACTGCTAGATCTTCGTCTTGCAGACCTAAAGTTAGTCTAGTTTTTTCTTCAAGACTGCAAGACCAAGCCTGGTCTTAACCAAAGAAAACGAATCATTACTAAATTTTATGCTTAGCTCATGCTAAGAGGTAAACTCCTAATTTTACAATAAAGAGACTAGAAAAATTAGGCTGAAGCTTTCATTATCAAGACCACGCGTCTCGACGTGTCACATTACTAAAAGTTTTCTTTTATATCCACGTTCACCAGATCTAGCACCATGCGATTTCTTAACCTAATTAACTGCATTCAATAAGGAGTAAATAGTTTTTTGAGACGTTTTGAACTGATTAAAAATAGACTAGATATAATATAGTGTGGGCAATTTTGTGGAGTGAACTTAATTATAACCAAAATATTTTGTAAATAGAAAAGATTAGTAAGCCCTCGCTAAATATTATTATAAAAAAACTGTTATAAGTGGGGGAAAAAGCTAAATAAACAAATTAACTCAAAATGATTGAATTTGTGGTAGTTACAGAAAAAATGCATTGTATTGTTTGCCCTGCTTACTATTTGGTGAGGATAAAGCTTAAACAGATATAGGAGTTAGCGATCCAGAGCACTTGGGACATAAAGACATTTTTCTTCTTAATAATATTAAATTGAGATTATTGTCAATACTAGTCAAGGGTAGTAAGTAAACAGTAAGTAATACTTTACGAGTTTGTACCATTAACTTTCACAATTGGTATCAAGCTGTTTAAATAAAAAAATGTATCAAATCGATTAAAGTACAGTGTATATTGGACATAAAAAAGTAAATTTTCATAAAGTTTCGAGAAAAGATAAAAATAAAAAACTAAAAACTTGGTTTCAAACAATAAAAAATCAGATTTGGTGTATTGATACCAGCTTAACACTGAATAATGATAATTGAATAACAGTTAGTAAAAAACCTAAGAATAGATGGCCTAATAACGATGCCCCGCCTAGTTTTGCTACGGATATTCACGAGCTAATTATGCACTGATCATTGTTTTGGTTTACTATTTTTGTCCAATATATAGACTTCACTTTTTTGTTGTAATTATGTGATGGAATTGCCTTATTTCCAACATCGGGACTATACATAATGTAGCTTCGTCAGAAAAAATACCAATTTATAAAAATTTCTGCTTTCTGGTATAGATTCTTGTTAATTTTGTTTTTCGTTTTTATCATATCAAAAAGTCTAATTAAAAATTGTGAGATTTGAAAGTTCTTGAAGATTAAAATTGGTTAAATGTTTCCCAAAATATAAATCAAAATCTAACCCTCAACATTTTGTCACTTTTGATAAATAGACCTTGTATTACATTACCAAATCTAAAAAAGCGTATTTGTTGTATTTCTACATCTACCATAAAGTACAACATAAATTTAATGACAAAAATCAAATTATATCGCAAGTTTTATACTATGATCTGCATCAACAGAAGGTGTACGCATCCTCTCACGTTTTATGAAAGTGGTTTTAACAATATCTTACAAAACTGATTCATTTACTCACTTGATCTGAATCGACTTGAAGTATATTTATTCATTATTCTTAATACCCAATAAAACACCAAAATAAATTTAAACACGTTCAATCATCACATACTTAATTATATGAATATTTATCCAAATGTTGATACTAAAAATGTTATATTCAATTTTATAACACATCGACATATAAGCTGTACGTCACAATAATGATCCTAATGTTTGATCAGCCTATCAAGGTGCCTGAAACTGGAGATAAATCGTATGAATGCATAATGCATACTCGTAAATGTTGAGTCAGTGATAGCAATATGTTTATTATAGACATTCCTAGGAAAATAAAAAGTATTCGTGGAAGATGATTCAATTATTTTTTTTTTCAGTTAATGTAAAAATTATCAAAGCTTCAATCTAAATTCTTTTTGTCGATTTACAAAGTACCGACTCCTCAAAATCTTAATATCATCACCCATTCATTAGTTATTTCATAGAATATATGTTTTAATTTGAGTACAGTTGTTGTTTTCAAAAACCTCAAAAACTAACTGAAATGCTCAAAAGAATAAAGCAATGGATCCCATTGTGGCCAAGGAGAAGAGACAAGTCGAGAAACTTAATATAGAGGGCAAAATGTCGGAACTGAATGGAATGGAAACTAATAACAAAAGCAGCCAAAACAAACTATAAAGAAAACAAAAATAGAAAACGAGGAGTAATCCACGTCAAAAAAGGATTTTAAAGCGACAGCGATAGCGGTAATTCAAACGATTGAAAGGCTTGATGATGATGATGTTATTTTCAAGATTTTTTGGTTTACCACTCGACTATTGCTTCAGACACAGTCATTTTGTGAAGCATTTTATTTCTAATGTAACACGTCCCCAATTTTCCACAGAGCCGCTTGTTGTAGACCATGTCGTAGTCTCGTTAAGCTGATAAGTAACTGATTCAAAGTTTTCTGGTAAGATAGAGTAGTTTTTTTAATAATTGGAAAAGAATCGATGACGTGATTACTATCACTATGCAAAATTATTAGAGCAGGGTAGAAGCCTTTTACAATAACAAAAAGGAAATCAACTCAAAATTGTGCAAAACGTCTATCTATAATGTTTTTTTCTTCATACCTACAATGAAAAATAACTAATATAGACCAGGGTCGATAATTTTTGAAAAGGAGGAGAATATAATAAAAATGAAAAGAAGAAAAGAAAGTACAAGTTCTATGGAAAAAAGTTGTATAGCAAAGTTGTCGGTAAGACAAAGATGTAAAACTTTTGTATTTCCACTTTTTTCAAATTTATATAAAAATTTCAAAAAACCAGGTTTTTGATTTTTTAATCTTTTACAAAAAGCATTTTTTTTCCAAATTTTGTGAAAACTTACTTTTTCATTTCAAATATACATTATTTGATTTGAAAAATTTCTGTTTTCCACATTATTTTGACGTAATATCGAAAAAGCACCCCAATTTTTAATCAAAATATAGGCTTTTTTAAAAATCATTGAGACTTTTGTTCGTTAAAATTTCTATTTTCTGATGGTGCAAAAAATATTATCATGGCCATGGTAAACTTTCATAGAAAAGGAAAAAACAAAATAAAAATCGTATCCGAAAACTTTGTATAATCATTATATACAATTTTTGATATTTATCAAAATTTTAGATTCTAATTACTTATGTTTATGAATGTAACATGGAATAACACTTTTTTCGTATAGAGTTAAAAGATTTAAGTAATAACTAAAAATTGTACATAAAGAAAAAAAATTCGGATTTGAGTTTTTTCGTCTTTTTTTTGCCTTTTCTGAGAAAATTTACCATTGGTAATATTTTTTAAATCATCAGAAAGTTGAGATTTCAGCAAACAAATGCACCAAAAATCATACCGACTTTTTCAATATTATGTCAAAATAATGTGAATAGAGAAATTTTCCTTCCAAATCGAATAAAATGTGTATATTGGACATAAAAAAAATTTCACAAAATTTCGTGAAAAAAATGTTTTTTGTAAAAGATAAAAAACCAAAAACTTGGTTTCAAATAATAAAAAATCAGACTTGTTGTATTGCTTCCAGCTTAACACTGAATAATGATAATTGAATAACAGTTAGTAAAAAACCTAAGAATAGATGGCCTAATAACGATGCCCCGCCGAGTTTTGCTACGGATATTCACGTGCTAATCATGCACTGATCATTGTTTTGGTTTACTATTTTTGTCCAATATATAGAATTTAAATATTCACTATTCGACACTATATATAGTATAGTTTCGTCAGAAAAAAATACCAATTTATGAAAATTTTTGTTCTATTAATTCGGCTCCCCTATAGACAAACAGAGCTACAAACACCTTGTATCGTCACCTAGTATGACAAATTTTGAATTTGTATACATCCTCTGTAAAAGTGTCTCACGTATGTGTAATTATGCTTAGATTTTGAGTAACATTTTGTGATCTACGTTTATTAAATTCAAAGCAACTTCTGTAACTGCATTAGTTCCATTATAATCTTTTGTAGATTTTTTCTTATAATGACGCCGAACAGTACTTTTATTCATTGCAGTATTTGAACAACTTACTCTAAACAAAGCAATAACTATATTTATAAGCATTGTATTTAAATACAGTATTTTTATCAAGCGTAAATTTGAATATTGAATTTTGAAGTTGATTAATCTAATGTTTCTTAACTAATTAATTCCCAGACGATGATAACAGAGGTATTCGAAAGTTCTGAAATATAATAGAATTAGTACATTTTGTTGATTAGTTTCGCCACAATCCCACAACAATATTTTATTTATAGCGAACAAATATACATTTCTCACAGTATGCAAGGTTTTGGAATCAAATAAGATATAAAGAAATACGCATCTCTTCATAGTAATTTTTAAATTTCATTTCACCATTGTATAATATAAAATAATCAATTCAATGTACATAGCCTGAACTCCAGAAGTGTGTTTCTCATTCAATGTTGTATTCCTATCTGTTTACTTTACGATGAAACAATGTGATAAGTCACATTTAACATGTTCACTTTTTTAGATGATAAACTTTTATAGTTTATGATGAAATTTTGTATTCAACTCGTCAGTAGTTATTTGATGCATATCTTCGCTGTTATTCTTATCTCTTTGTTGGTCTATGACGACAAGTATAAATATTTGATGCTAACTGACACATATTTAACTGAGCATGCAACTTTTACAACATATTATTTAGAAAATGAACTAAATATTTTTAGTTTACTTCGTGCTACAATATAATCAAAATTCGCAGCAAAAAGAGCATCTGTTTGACTCGGATATCGCAGAAATCTAATGGTTAATTAATCTCAAATCAGATATATCAGCAACATTTAAACCAGTCATTATTAACAAATAGTAGTGAAAGCTAGGTACTCACAGAACAAAAAGCAGATGAAGATGAAGTAATTAAAGAGAGTCAAGACAGAATTAGAAAGAATGAACGATTGAATCGGTAGCTTAAACGTTAAAAAATATTGGCTGGAATGACAAATAAGAGACTAGTTCCAGCTATAAGGAAAGCACATATTAATAACTAAATGAAGAAAGGCAAATCTAAGATAACGTAGAATCAAGAGGTAGCAGAAATATTTGAAAAAGAGAGAAAAGATGACACAAATCAGGAGCTATGGCAAAAAAATAAAAAGGAATCAACTTTTCATATATATGTTTTTTTTTCGGCGTAAGGATTAGGACTCTAGTGTTTACCAGTTAACTCGAGCTATGAAAATCTAGAGACTAGAAGCTAAGATGGTTTTTTGGAAAATTATTACCTTTATAGTTTTATATAGTGGATACTTTTAGTTGGAACACCATGTATAACTAATGTAAATAATTAATGCTTAATTATGATCATGTAACGAATTTTGGACTTTCTAATTTAAATAATAAATAACCTGATAACTAGGACTTGTTTCTTTTATTCTTTCTAAGTCGCTCACAACATAACGTTGTCCTTACTTGACAAAGTTGCTTATCATAATTTCGATAACATATAAAAATAATTTTATTAATATATTTTATACTTGTAATAAAATGTTCAGTCGCCTGCCAATACTGTTTGATTAAATAGATACCACATACAGAATCAATATTATAAACAGAGATAAGATAAATTATGTAAATGTAGGTACAGTCAACTTATAAGTTCAGACGAAAAATATGAATTCCAATTCTCGAAAACTCTACTAAATGCTCTGGTCTGCACTTTGTTACACCTTTCAGTGGTGGATATCTCAAAGCTTTATCTCTTAGTGTTTACAATATTTTGTTGGTTAGCTTATGGTGACCCGGGACCTCTGTGCTATTCACTGCACCTTCGAACCGATCGAGTTACATTAATCAAAAAAGAGTTTTAGCGTTATCCTTCAAAAACTAAACACGTAACATATCGTCACATATCTTTAAATTAAACTAGAATTTTTTTAATTATACTTCACTTTCTACTATCACATAAAAAACATTAATATGTGAAAAACTGGGTAAAATTTGTTTCTATCTTTATGTTAATAATTTTATGGAATCAGATGATTGTTCAAACGATGTTGATAGATATTGAATGGTTTGATCTAGTTTCACCCAAATTAGTGTGTGTTTTTCAACTGTTTGCTTTTGATGCGAAAAGTTGTTTGATATTGACTAAGAAAAAGAGTTCGCTTGAAATTTTGTGTTTTCCATGGAATTACGGCTACGAAATCATTGGAAGTGTTTTGAGAGGGTACTTTACCACAAACAAAGGTAATTGAGTCGCACAAAGCATTCAGTGAAGGTCGCGGGGTCGTTTAAAACTTCTCTCGTACGAATCGCCCATTCACTTCTTTCAACAACGATAACATCAGAAAATTTTAAGAAATTATGCACAAAAATCATCACATCGGCATCGGATTTTGGTTGAGGGTTTATGAATACCGGAACTGCCTAGCGAATGCCCCTTAAAAAATGAACCGAAACCAAAGTCAGTTTTATTCAATTACCATGATGTGGTTCACCATGAATATGTTCCGCATGATCAAAGGAATTGTACTTGGCCTCTACGTGAAGCTCTTCGTCGTGAACGTATGCAGACAATTCATGGATTTTCAGCAAGATAATGTGCCTTCACTTCCAGTATAATTGTTGCTGATGCTAACATGAAAAAGATTCATGGTTCACCCACCGTACCGGCCAGACTTACAACAACTCTATGGAAAATTGGATTAAGCCTTAGTATGCTTGTATTGAGTTGGAAGGAGACTTTTTTGAAGACGATAGTAAGGATTTGTTTGAAAATTTTACATGGTATACATACTCTGAATACTAGATTTTCTCTTTAATTTACTAGCTCCTTTTCCCATTGCTCGACGACCTTTGTGATTGCCATCACTAGAACTGCACTATTTATTATATATTCCTATTATTTTTTTCGGTTTAATCTAATTCTGAAAATAAAAATAAAAGTCAATTAATATGTTTTGTACTTGTATTGATAATATTCTAAAAATGTACGTACGATAAAAAAATAAAAATTTTCGTTATTTGAAATTTAATGGTAAATAGTGTTAAAAATATTTCAAGGCGGTCTCATAAGAATTTTCATCAGTTCATTTTTATAAAATCTTGTGGACAGATCACACGATCCAGACTTTTATAAACTTCAATAGCATTTTAAAACAAGAAATTTTTTTTTATAATTAACCAAGACTAGGTCTATACACTTAGCGATGCTTTAACCTTTATAATCCTTTTAAATAAAAGTTGTATTCTTTCTCTTCAAACTTGGCGCTAACATCTTTGTCTGATGTCTGCAAGTGGAACTTCAAGGTTATCAAACAACAAAAAGTTGTAGGGGCCAAATCTGTTAAAAACGGGGCACTTTTTTTCCTTCAAATGCGGTCGTATTTTTGCAATTTCTTCCTTTATCTTATCAAGTAATTATGCCCATTACTTTGCGATTACTGTTTTACCTTTTTGACGTCGATTAACACAATCCTATGACTTTTCCAAAAAAAAAAAACTGTCGCCATCACTTTTCGAGCTGATGAAACCACCAACAGGTTCGCTGTTTCAAATACACTATCTTGACTGTTTCTTCATTAGGAGTGTAGTTGTGGGTTCTGGTTTCTTTTACAGTATTTAATCGATGAAAAAATCTGACTTATTTTGTTCAGTATCATTTGAACTTCTTAGATTATTTCACTGGTTGTCGCAGATTCTGTCGGACGACTACGTTTGAATTCAACTGCCCATATAATTACGGTCGTAAATGATATTGCAGTGTCTCCGTACAGTCATATGTACGTAAGTATGAGTCTTAGTTTTTCACATAGGTGTATATAAATTTAAAAGTACATTATAGACGCCTCTCCGACATCATAAATATACTGATATCGAAAGAAACGGCAGACACCATCGTAAGAGCAGTGCGCGGTCTCAATACGAACAATACGACCAAAGTAAAGGCAGGAGACCCTCTTAATGGACAGAATTATAGAGGAAGAATCATCATTAAATATGGGATACCGAATGGGACAGAATAAAAGATTCAGCATGGTATGCTACGCCGACGATGCAACTATTTTCGCGGAAACGCAGGACGACCTACAGAGACAACTACACATACTCTGCCAGGTCAGCCAAGCGATGAACATGACTATATCTACAGAAAAAACGAAAAGCATAACATAAACTGGTAGTGCAGGACAAAATCATCGAACAAGTCTCACAATTCAAATACCTGGGTATGGACCTGTCGAGTTATCACAACCCAGTGAAGGACATAAGCCAGATCAACAAAGCGACTGCCTGAAAGTAGATAATATGGACGAACGAATACAAGCAAGCTAAGTTAGGATCTATAAGACTTGTATCCAATCATGGCATACCCAATAGAAACCAGAGAGGAAACCAACAAAACGAAAAGCATGCTTCTGGTAGCCGAAATAATGACGCCCAAGACTATAGTGGGAAAAACAAGAGTAGATCGAATCAGGAAAACAGACTTCTGGGAACAATGTGGGGTGCAAGGCATCGTAAGATGGGGGAGACAAAGAAAAAGATACTGGTACGCCCACATGAGAAGAATGGAAGAGAGTAGACTGTCCCGCATCGTACTTGAAGGGAAACCAATAGGAAAAAGAGAACCCGGACGACCACCTAAGAGATGGATGGACAGTTAGCAGTCCACATCACAGGAGCTGATACAGAGGAACCTGCAAAACTAACAGAACATGAGATCTTAAAAATGAAGAAGAAGAAGATTATAGACATCTACGTTCATTTATAAATGGTTATGAAAATCACTATCATCAAAAGCTAATAATTTGCTATATTTATATGGAAAGACCTAGATTACTGTAATAATCACTTTTCACACTATACAGATCTTTTTTTACGGCTCTTTTTCTTATTTTGAAAAGTCAGGCAAGTTGCCGTTCCTTTTCTCTGAAATTTTGTCTTTTCCAGTTTCTATGGAAGTTTTATACACTTGTGGTACATGTTTTCAGAAGACTGTATGGTGTGAGCCCACCATTATAAGTCCAGTATACTAGGCGATTCATTGACGAAGTCCGATCTTCAAACAAACGACCAACCTCATATTGTATTGAAGGGTGCAAAATCCGACAAGACAAGGCGAGGATAATCTAATCCCATTAACCTCGATCAACTTAGCAAGTAATGTGGTAAACGCCTTAGCAACTATAAATATAAATAGACCAAAGAAGAGTTTACCAAATGAATTATACCATATACATACTAAATTCGAGTTATTTTTCAAAGTATTGCCCTTGGATTGCAATTGACTTATTTCTACTTTGAACCTGTTTGTGGTAGGCTTGTTGAAAAGCTTATTGTGACCGCAGCCTTAGCAACATATTTTCAAACTAATACTTGTGCGTATTGTGAGTCCACATGCCGATCAAGGTTAACAAGAACAATATAAATAATAACTCTTAATACTGATTGTTTTAAATCAAAAAGTATAATTTAATCTTGGGTCTCATTTGTAATTCAATTCAATGTACTATTTATATATTATGATGGTGCATATGACGAGAAAAAAAACCGCTTCAACTGCGTAAATTATATTTCATGAATGGCAAAACGAATTGATATTATTCAAAACCAGGTAATAATAGACATTTCGTCACATTTCGTTTATACCACAATTCGATTGCTGAACTATTGCTGCAGAATATAAAATCCATTATTTCCAAGATTTTCGTCTACTCTTTACTATTAGTGCAGTGGCAAACAGAGAATTTTAAAGAAAAAGTGGCAATTAATAATAGAAGCATGAAAATTGGTATGTTGGGCAGCAATTTTAGAGATCGGAAGCCCCACAAAATTCGCCATAGAAGGGGCTGGGTGTCTATATTTGAGGACTCCCCCGTGAAAAATTGGGGTGAGCAATTTTGACGCTTTTAGGGTCGATTTTATATATTTTGACCCTCCTGAACATGAATATGTCATTACTTTCAAGATCCGACCTTGAGAAGTGCCCCAAATTTTAAATTGAAAATTTCCCCATTTTCCGATTTTTGTGAAAAATATGTCAAACTTGCGGTTTTTCTTCAATACACCGAATACATTTTTCAGGATCGAATTTTCAATACGATATTTGAGTAGTAGAGGTCAAATATGACATTTTAACATATATATAAGCTCGATATGTCGAGGTAGGGGGAAACAGGAGGTACCGCAAGTTGCCTAGTTTCGAGAATTTTTCATGTTTTTTATACGTTTTTTGAATATTTTTCTTCTCTGTACAAATTATAATGAATTTTGAAACATTACAAATAGTAGATATGGTGACTAGAGACCTCAAACAATGAGCCTATTCGTTATTGAGCCTTATATATAATTCAAATTCTTCCAATCTCTTTTGAACTTTTTGATGTTTCTAATATATCTACAAATCACTCCTCGCCAACTAACGAGTTTATTTTTTTAATTTTTAAGAGGTGGTGGCAAAAGAAATCTTTAGTTTGAGAAAAATTTATAAGTACTGCAGTGAATACAAAGGTTTTGAAAAACGTTTCACAACCAAAATATACAGAAAAAAAATGATACCATCTAAATATCCAAAAAAACAAGTTCAGACTGACTATTTCATCATCACACAGTTAAAAATATTACAGCTACCATCATAAAATTTGAAGGGGTTTCTATTCCTCTAAGAAATATTTTTCGGATTTCCCACTCCTTAATGGGTTAAATAGGGGATGCTAATTTTTATAAAAATTCGTCAATTATGAAGTAAGAATGTCTAATTTTGTCTTTAAGATGAAGATTAAAAAAGAATAATTACGTACAGAATTTTCCATAATTCAACCCTCGAAAAGGTGATAAGGGAATGAAATTTTGTATAAAAATAGTAAACATACTTATTAAAATTTTTCATAATTTTATCCCTTTATGAGATGAAAATGGGATTATATATGAAAAGTCCTTCAATTTCAGTTTAAAAATCGATCAGTTTTTTAATGGAGCTAACAATTGATACTTTTTCATTGTGTCCCCAGGTTTCTCAACCAACTTCCCTTTACTGTTATCCGAAATTATTTTGTAGACGTTTTTGATGTTTTGTCGGCAATAGACAAGAACTTCAGCTATTCAATTATCAGCAAATATGGCCTCGTTTAAACTTAGCCAACCATTTGTCAACGGTTGATTTTTCGTGGGCACACTTGGTTATTCCGGTGTAGATAGTCGGTATTAGTTAACACACTACAAACAGATATTATATGTTGAATTGTCTCTGATTGAGTGTTCGGATCCTTAATAACATTTTTCTTGTAGTTATTCGCGTTAATAACTTGATCTTGGATAGCCATCATGAAGCCTTCTTTGGAAAGAGATTGCTGCTAGTAAGCCATCTGTTTAAATTTAAATTTTAAAGTTTAAATTTTAAATCATTTAAGTCAGATTCTGGTGAAGCGATGCTAAGGGGTGAGTAATCCTTATCCACCTTGGATATAATCCGATGTAGGGTTGAAGTTTCTGATTTCCTATGAAATATTGCAGTTTCATTACCTGTAAAGAGTGCAGGTTGAGAAGGTCTATCAAGCCTCTCCCACCCTTCTTTCGGGGTAATAGTGGATGACAGGTGGTGATTGTTGTTCTTCTTCTTATTATTTTTATATACACATGTTATATAAACGTATCAAAGAGTTCATTTATCCGTGCTACACATTTCATATTCCACAATGTATGAATATAATAAAAAAACAATGTTTATTATCAACTTTCATAATGTGTTGCTAAAACAAAACCCGATTGCATTGTGCAAACGCATACACATTCTGCATTTTTAAAATTGCTGCTTTTAGTTTACAGTAAAAAATACCATGTCGTCGGTGGGTGGTCATTCTATAGCTAGCTTTGAAATCATATTATTATTCGCTGATAATGTTTAGATAACGACGTACATGTCCGTATTTGGTAGCCTGTCTATATTAAATTATGAGATCTATTTAGATCTCAAAATAGTATGAACATTCAAATTTCGATTAAAATTATTGAAACAAGCGAAAATCAAATTTGAAATGTTTAGTAAATTCAGAAGCAATTCGTATATATCTCATTAGGTCACTTTCAATTGCACATTGTACAGAAAATATTCATTTGGTCGTTTAACCGACTCTTACTGACTTTCTTTTTCTAAGTGGTCATGGTTAGGTTAGGTTAGGTTAACAGGGTGATCTCCACTTTTCATCCGAGATCTGCTCGGATGCCTTAGGCCAATTGTGATACCCTTGCTGACTTTTCAGTCAGCACCATTTCACTCCCCTTCTCTATCTCTTCCGTTGCCAGGTCCTTGCCCCCTTCCCAAGCTTTTCCAGTTTGCAATGAAGTAATTCAAGTCCTTAACACCTAGCTCCGCTACTTCTTCCAGACATTCCAATGTTTCACTCCCCATGCATTGTAGTCGTTTCGACGCCAATGCTGTGCAGTAACACATTAGGTGTTCTATTGTGTCTTCCTCTTCACTGCATTCTGCACACAGATCGTCGGTTCTGATACCCATTTTCCTGAGTCTAGAGCCTACTGTGCAGTGACCGGTAATCACTGCTACGACCCTTCGGATGGAAGCTTTCCTATAGCCTAGCAGTTCTGTTGTCTTCCTCTTCTGTAGCACCGGCCACAAGGAGCGTGAGATGACACAGTCATCTCTATTACTCTATCTCTTGCCGTGCTCTCCCTCTAATGTTCTATCTATCGTGTCTCTCAGCAATTTTATCGGTGGTAGTAGCAAGCCCACCGCTTCGTCCCCGCTCCTGCTCGTTCCCAATTTGGCTAGTTTGTCTGCCATTTGATTCCCTTCTACATTGCTGTGTCCAGTTATCCAGCAGAGTATATTATGACATATTGAACGGTATTTACAATGGGGCTAATA
The DNA here is from genome assembly GCF_026250575.1 of Diorhabda carinulata. Lineage (NCBI taxonomy): Eukaryota > Metazoa > Arthropoda > Insecta > Coleoptera > Chrysomelidae > Diorhabda > Diorhabda carinulata. The sequence goes on from NC_079472.1 coordinate 21,465,998, forward strand.
TCTCTTTTGATATTAACATCAGTCATACTATAACTTCTGCTTTATAAAAAAATACGATAATCATTATATTTCGATATATCCCTACTCTTTTGTATAATAAGAGATTGGATTCACGCGGTATATTAAAAGGTACCTCGAAAATGAAATTTGACACATTGTTTACATTCAATACATAATTTCAATTAATAATATTCGTCTTCTATATTGTTAGAAAACTTGTAGATGATCAAAGTAATTCTGATCATAGTAAAAACAGAACTATTGTTCAAGGAATTAATGTAAAGTATCAGGTAATGAGTATGCAATTGCATACAATTTTATTGTACACTCTATATAAAAATTATCAGTCTACTTCGTTATTGACACCTGCTGAGACATCTAGCCCAAGTCCCTCGAACAGATCACACGTTCAATGATGGTTGTAGAAGCGCTTCGCACATTCAATATAAAAAATGTTTTGATTGTTTACTAGGAACCAAATATTATAATAATAACGATTAGAGTGTACATATTTGAATTGATAATAAAAACTGACAGTATTCATGACTGTCAAACATTTAAAAGCTTCATTATATGCTATTTTATTGTGAAAATTATAAACTGAAGATAAAAAGAAGACGATGACTTGGTAAACGAAGCGCGCGTAATTCACTGTAGTGTGGTGGTAAAATAAACAGTATGATCAGTAAAAATTGGGGTGTTTAAGTATCAAATCATAATTGTTCACCGAGATTAATGATTCACTCATAAACAAGCAAACAACAAAGCAAAGTTCAAAAAAAATGTAGAAAATCTTTTTTGGAAATCGGTTTTCTGGTAATATTTATAATCCTCATCGTTTGTGTTATATACAGGCTACTTGGACCCAATTTTCCAATCAAATATTATCATCACATCACCCTGTATAGTTGCTGCCGAACTGAACATGGAGAAATTGTCTCCACGACGGATACCACGAATTTAAATAGATGCACCAAATATTTACCTGTTAAATTAGTAACAATAGATTAATCAAAACGAGGTCACCACATTCTAAAAAATTCATATGTAACTTTCCACACGGAAGATCATGCTAATCATGTTTTGGTGCACTAAAAGCATAATTTTAGAAACTTACCTGTAAAATGAAACCACAACTACAGATGCTTATTATAACAATTTAATTCCAAAATTTGGTGAGGTGATTAAAGAAAAACCCCGGTGGAAATTGATCAAAGGTGTTCTTGGATCAGGATAACGCTTAGAATTTGTTGAGCATTTGTCATATTCTCCAGAGCTGGTCCCCACTGATTGCCGGCTGTTTTCAAAATTTGAAATTCTTTCAAGACCCAAAGGAAACGATAGAATATCGACGGTTAACATGAGGATGGTCCAAAAAAGAAAACCCAGAAATTTTGGAAAAAAATATATTTATTTTTCAATGAAATCTTTTCTTAGTTTCATACACTTTTTCAATATGTTCGATAATAATAAATGGAAAATCTTTGACCACCAAGCCATGTTTTTCAAGTCTGGGAACAGAAATAATCCAAGGGCACTAAATCTGGCGAATAGGGTGCATAAGGTAGCAATGCAAACTTTAATTCTTGTTGAAACAACACTTTCTTCTTAGCCAAATGCGGTCGTTTTTGCCTGATTCCTTGGCTCAAACGTTCCAATAAGTTTCTCAAGATAGTCAATGAAAATTATCCCACATGCATCCAAAATACCAACGCCATCAGCTTGCCTGCAGATGTAACAGTATTTGCCTTTGGAGCCGGTTCTCCCTTTCGAATTCATTGTTTTGATTCTTCTTTTGTTTCGGTTGTGTGATGGACCACGTTTCATCCATGGTTATGGAACGGCTCTATTTCTGTCAAACATTGCCAAACACTCGATGGTAACATCTTCACGACGCTGTTATTGTTCCATTGTGAGCACTGAGCATCTTGCGCACTGCTATCTCATATTAAATTTTCAGTTAATATGCGATGTACTGCACTTTTTGAAATGCCTACTATATCTGCTAGATCTTACACTTTCAGTCGACTATCATCCAGTACCGTTTTGTGGATTTTCTTTTCTGAAGTCGTCACCTCATTTGAGGGACTACTGCGATGCAAACCGTAGGGCCTCGTTTAAACTCTGCCACCCAATATTATACTGTTGATAGGAAGTGAGCAGTCTCACCCAGAGTAAAATCTAGTTCAGCTTTTATAATGGTTAGGCTAAGGTCTTTCAATTAAAAGTATTTTATCACGAAACGATGACTAATTTTTCCATGTTTACAAATTTACTGAAAACGTTCACTATTAATGGATACCAAGATAATACTGTGGTATTTTTCAAACAACTACCGCCTTCTCTAGGTCAGACCAGGTACTTCTAGGACCATTCTTGTATGCATTAACTTATTTGTGAATTTTTCATTGTAAGTTGGTCAGGAGCGGAGCAAAGAGCAATCTTCATATATCTATATTAATACCACATGATAAATTGATGATCTGTTAGTAAATATTGCGATATGAGTATCAAGTTCAATATAGATATAACAATAAACGATTCGTAATTGAAAAGAATCTTGATATACAATTACATCTTATCCAATCCAAGTATACACTTCTATTATCACTATTTAGTTAGTTCATAATAATCTAGGATGAAATAGATATAAGGACATTTTAATCAAATCGCGCTAATAAAATGTTGTTTCGATCGCTGGCAAAATAATGTTATTTAACCTTTCTTGACATTGCGTTATGAATTTTAAATACATACATTCGACTATTTATATAGAATTACGTTATAAAATACACAGTATCACGTTCTCTAATTAACATGCCATAAAACGAGAATTAGAATGTTTTATTTATATTGTAAAGAGAGAGGACGACAATTGTGAAATGCTCTATCAGTGAAATTTAATCCTGATTATAATGGACTTAAATTAAGAATCAATATAAAGGAGTATGAAACAAATCTAAATTCTAAATAAATTTCTTAATTTTTTCAAAGTTAAAAACGCTTAAATGCACTCTGTGTGAATTTAAATGTAAAAATATAAATAGTACATGAATTAGTTATAATAAAAGGTAAGTTGGAATTTCTGGAACCATTGGCGATATTCATACTGAACGCACTGTTTAAACTACCACTACACCAACACTGTCTGACGCGCGTTTCGATAACCAAGTTATCGTCTTCAGAGACTAAAGGTAAACTGTTGACTCTGGAATCTCTGAAGACGATAACTTGGTTATCGAAACGCGCGTCAGACAGTGTAACTGTGAGTGTTCGTGTAGTAGTAGTGTAAGCAGTGTATTCAGTATAATAAAAGGTGTTCGAAAATATGAGTTGGCGGCATTGCTTCAATTGAAAACCCGTTTAACAGCTGATAGTTGCTTTTTGTTCAGTTTTGTTTGATACTTGGTATCAGACCAAAGCTAGCGAATTGTGTTTATCAAAATTATGGTTGTGTTCGCTTACCCTGTATTTCGTTCATTAGTAATATCTTCAAAATGTCGATTTTTTGACACTAGGAAATATTTGGAACAGAGACACTTCCATATCCTTAATATTTTATAAATTCGTATAAATTTGCAAACTCGTCAATATTTGACGCGTTTAAATAGTTCCATTTGACATTTTTTTTTTCACATTGTTGCAAATTTGTACATTATTTCTGGCGCAAGAAGGAAAAACCTTGTAGAACCTTTTTTCTATAATTACATTTTAAAATCTTAAACTCCATGTCCTCATGAGGGTCTAGTAACTTGCATTTAAAAAAACTCAATACAGTTAAACATTTATCCGAACAAATTTTCTCAATAAAACGATAATCCACCCATACTTGACTGACCGATACCAAGAAATCAATGCCGATGATCGGTTTCGCAACGTCGGTAATGACAAGAGCGCTAGTCTTAGAAGAAGGCAGAAAAGAAGATACAAGATGCTTCCAGGGTATGCAAGGAAGCAGATTGAACTATGATCTGCCATAGAACACTTTCAGACCTTCGTAATCAACAAAAAATATGAGAATAACCCACATGTTTTTAGATTTTTTCTTGATGTAATATTATTTCAAACTCACAACTCACAAACTCAGTTTATTTTGTTTATTCCCCCGTTATTGGTTATCCTTCTAATTCGATTCTTCATGCCAATACATACAATACTAAAAAAAATCGAAATGAGAAAGTTAATAGTTATGTTGAAAACCAGACGTGTGTCAGGTCACTTCAACAGTACTATTAGTATTAAGTTTCAACTTAAAAGTACAATAATGTAATGTCGGTGTTTTGGAATACCATTCCTCGTCTTCTCTTATTTGTTCTTATATTTCTATAAATATCAGACTAAAAGTCAACACAGATGATTGATGAAGCCGAAGAAAAGTAAATGAACGGCCTAACAATTCCACCAAATAATCTTCATAATGCATACTCACCGAATAAAAAAATATTCCTTAATATTTTTCTTACCCAGCATAATTATGAATAGATGATACTAGTTTACGAATTTTGTTTTTTTTTGTGTTTATACCCGAAATAAATGTTCATAAATTGTCAACCATTACGTTCCATATTTTTCTTCAACTTCAACCAAATCAAATTTTTTCCACTATGGAAGCTTAAATATGTTAGTCGTCAATTCTTACTCAATATCTCGTTTCAAATTTGATTAAAATGTCGAGTAGAAATTCCCAATAAATTTCTGATCGTTTTCACTGTTTATGAACAATTTATATTTCCAAATAGAATAGACCTATCGTAGATTATTCTTCTTCTTCTTTAGAACTTGTTATGCCCTTTCAAAAAACAATTTTTTTAAATTTATTACATTTATTTCCGTCACTGTTCTTTTCCATGCTTTTTGTTATTTTTTTCTGATTCTAGATTTGTGCAGCCAATTACTGTCCCCAGTTTCTGATTTTTCTTATTGATTATATTCGAAGGCGACAGATTGGAAGTGAATTGATTAAAGTATTTACAGTGATATTCTACGATTCTGTGAAAATTTTTATCCAATAGTTGTAGTTGAAAACATGCGAGAACAGCGAACGTTGTTGGTGGAAATTTTAAGGTACAAAAACCATATTCATTTCGGCAGTCTAATGTTTACTCAAACATCCGATTGAAATGTAATACTCCGTCATGTGTTCCCACTGAAATTACAAAATGTATTTTCAATGATGACGTTTTTCTATTAATACTCCAATACGGATATTGTTAATTCGTCTTAAGTTATATTGTAACATATACTCAGAAAACAATTTGATAATTGTAGTATTTGTAATACAATATTAATAGTAAAAGGTCCTCGAAAAATTAGTTATACTAACTATGGGCATCAGTTTCGCTATCACAAAAGAGGGTGGTCAGAGATGTATCTGACCTGACCTAGAACCGGCGGACGTTGCTTGAAAAATACCATTGTATTAGAAAGTTCACAATCTGTACAGGATATGTTTCTAGTTTAAAGACGCCACAAAAACAGCGTAGTGAAGTGTTTCCTTCGAGTGTTTGGCAATGTTTCACAGAAATGAAACCATTTCATAACCATGGATAAAACGCGATTCCATCACTCGACACTCGAAACAAAAGAACGATGAAAACAATGGACTGAAAAGGAAAAACCGGCCGCAAAGAAAGCAAAGACCGTTCCATCTGCAGTCAAGGTTTTCCGAGATGCGCATGGGATAATTTTTACTGATTGTCTTGAAAAAGGAAAAACTATCAACGGCGAGTATTATGCGAACTTATTGCAACGTTTGAGCGAAGAAATCAAGGTCGCATTCGGCTAAGAAGATAGTGTTATTTCATCAAGACAATCCACGAGCTCACACATCCGTTATTGCAATGACCAAAGTTAATGAATTAAAGTTTGAATAACTACCTCATGCACCCTATTCGCCAGATTTAGCTGCCTCGGATGATTTTCTGGTCCCAGATTTTGAAAAATTGCTCGGTGGTCAAAGATTTTCCAATAATGAAGAGGTGATGCTGAACGTTGAAAAATAAATAAATTTCTTTCAAAAACTTTTGGGTTTTCTTTGTTGGGTCAGATACTTATGGAACCATCCATTTGTCATGAAACGTTTTATCTTCGAATTTTTCAAAATTTCTTGAAATGTGTTATCCCATTTTACGGATATTGTTGTGCAGCTTTTCTGGATACATCACAAGGACATTACTTGAGCTAATGTCATATTCAACATAAAGACTAGAATGAAGTTGTAACATCCTCTCTTTCCAGAAATTCTCTATTTTTCTTCTACGAGGATGGCATTGCCAAAATGTCAATAAAATAATATCTTGAATATCATTTAAATTAAACTGATTATTTATATTCCCATTGGACAGCCCAGAGGCTCGTAACTTTTTATTGTTGTCTTTACATGTGTTTTATAAAAACTTTTTTACTACAAAATAAAAACTTCTATCACCATAATATGTAGTTAAATTTGAGATCTACCTTTTTGATACCTCACCTCAAATAAAAATTATAAATGAGCGACCTACAAAAATATAATATATAATAACAAGAATGAATTATACATTATTTGCGTATATTCATTTTTGTATCATAGACCCGCTAAGATTATTCACCTACCTAACCCAACGTATTGTTATCTGTTATCTTAACTATGTATCGTATTTTTTAAGTTTAAAGAACTAGAAGCTACCTACCTAAGGCGTTTAATCTGTGACATAATATTTCATCATCAATAGAATACCAAATCAACTGTTTTTCAATGTAAATATTGAGACTTCCATAGACGTAACACGTTTATCAAAATAACGATTAGTACTAAAAATAAAACCAAACGTTATAAATCGCGAGGCAGACCATTACAAGAAAAATATAAGAAGTATGACATTTCTTAATTTTTTAAGCAAGTGAAACGTGCAGTATTGAGAGAAATCTCAAAATAGGGAACATTGTCCGTAAAGGTTGTGAGGCGTTTTACCCTAGCTTGGTCAAGAAGTGCTTACTAAAGTCAGATGTTATGATCAGAATGACCTAAGAAAAGAACAAGAATTGTCAAAGTCTCATTGGGGTGACAGAGTCATAGTGCACGCTCTACTAAACGATTTCGGATTGGCCAGTCCTTAGTCTGGATCTAAATCCAACAGAAAATTTGTGGACAATTATACACTCCGCCATTGTTGACATTCAGGCGTCAGTCGGCGTTGTGTTACAGCCACTTAAACATGCTATTGATACTCCCGGTAAGTGTGAATTGCGTTTTCTACAGGTTGAAGGCCATAGTGCTGGCAGAAATCCATCGGAGAATGAGTCGTGTGCATGGGGAAAGCTTAATGAATGATGGTGTTGTACGTGAATGGTGTCGAAAGTTTAAAGATGGCGGTAATGATGTGCATGATGAAGGGGACCAAGGATGCAAATCTGTTTCAGATGACCTGGTTCAACGAGTTGACAGTTAAACGAGTTAAAGAAAACCGCAGATTCACGATTACTGCTGTGTCTACGAAGTTTTCAGAAGTGTCAAGTTCTGTTTTGTACTATATTTATTGACAGTAACTTTCTTTGAAGAGGGTATTGAAAAGCTTGTCCACAGATATAATGTCTCAATCTCTTCGGTGTATGAATCTTTTAGTAATAAAATTATTGTTTTATATGAACTTGTTATTTATTTACAGCATATCGGAGGTTGAAAAAAAACGGCCTTCGTAGCAGGGGAAATCTCAGTTCAAAAAAATCAAAACACTACATTAGAGAATATACCAGAAAGTGCGTTAATCAATTTAATAAGAAGTGTCTCTAAAAAACTGTTGGAGGTGATAAAAGAATGGTAGAAGTTCTCATTATTGCAGTAAATTTACTTACTAAAGAAACAGAAAACTTTTGAATTTATACTTTTTCAATGGTGATTTTTTGTTATTTTGAACCAAGCAGAGTTAACCTTAACAATTTTATTGATTAAAAAAAACTCACTTAATTAAACACGAAATAATATCTTTTGTAACTCAATTCTCAAACTAATTTTCCGTTTGAGTTTTTATATTTTTGACAGGACAGTGTATTTATTAACATTTATTTTTGTTTCTAAGTGTAATATAATATGTAGTCTTATTTCAATTTCGCTATATTATAGTAGAAAATTTAGAATTGTATAAGTGTGTTGTTGTATTTAAAAATTTTAGCATTAACAAGAAAAAAATAATTAGGTACGTCCTTGGTCGTAAAATAAAGATCTAGCCTAACTATATTATGTTATTTTGAATAATATAAATAAACATTAGGTGAGCTTACGTAACGAAACGAAATTTATCGATCAAATTTCTGCTTGTCCTCATTGTTTATAGACCAAAGTTTATGTCTGAAAGTTTAGACCAAGGTTGTTTACCACAAAATAAAAATATTAACAGTTTAAACATCGCTTTGTTTGAGAACATGGAAACCAAGCGTTTATATCTCACTAATCAACTATAGTTGCAACGGTATGGATAAAATTCCGGTTTCATAAAATATAGAAGCTCACTGGATAATTATACAGAGCGCACCTAAATAATGGACGAAATTGACTCGATTTTTAATTTGCGAAATGTATGACGTCCTCGTTTTATCACCACATCCTACAAAAATTATAATTTCTATAACGAATCTACTATCATCTAGAAAAAAATGTCATCAAAGAATTTCTTAGATATACTTAAGACACGCTTTCGAGTGCGTAAAATTGTACTTTACGCACTAGTGCATAAAGACACAAAGCAGTAGTGCGTTAAGAAAGTTATCATTAATGTTTCACATGCTCACACGCGAGAGGTTCCAGGTGCAAGTTGCGCTTTTCATTTTTCTACTTATGTAGTAATAATAATTTTTAGGTAGCATTTATGAATGGCGAAAAGAAAAGTTGCCAAATTTAATGACTGCATGAAGTGCATCTTTAATATTAATATTGTTAATAAATGAATTCGTCTGTTATTTTGTTAATTTGTTTCAATCTTGATTAAAATGTTCAAAATATTAATAGAGACTACTAAATGTTCCTAATTTTAGGTCTCTTGTATTTTAAATTTAGTTTTTTTTAAATAATTTTTTTAAAAAAGGTAAAATTTGACCTTTCTACTTTTCGTTAGAAGAAACTGCAAGGCTTCTATTGATTCCTCATAAAAATATTATATATTTATTGATATACTTTAATTTCTTATTTCTTGGACCTTTTTCATATATTAATGCATCTTAATTTTCTTGATTTTAGGTCTCTTCGGTTTTAATATTAGTATCTATTGTATGCAATTCGTGTGTCAAGACCTTTTTTCGACTCATGGCATTCATTCATATTCACAATCGTCATATTTTGATAAAGACTTAGAGAAAAGTCGAAACGACTATTTTCACCTTTGTTTCAAAAATTATTGAAAAAAACTAATTGTAAAACAGAAGAGAACTAACATCACAAACATTTAGATGCATTAATATATCAAAAGGTCCAAGAAATAAGAAATTGAAGAATAATTATAAATATATAATATCTTTTATGAGGAATCAATAAAAACCTTATAGTTTCTTCTAAGGAAAAATTTCAAACTTATTTTGCGCACTAATTCGTGAAAAAAAATATTATATATTATATAATATCCGCTAGTAGAAAAAATATTGCTTGCAATTCGTGTTTAAAGGCCTTTTTTCGATTCATGGCATTCATTCATATTCACATTCGTCGAAAAAAGCCTACACACTTGTTACATAAATAACTATTTACATTTTCTTCATTTTGCTATTTGTTTATTTGTTTACGATACGATGTTGGTTTAAATTCTGAGGTAGATAAATCTTTTTCTTAAAACACTTTCTTGAAAAGGACATATTTTTTACCTAATATTCTACTTTCTTTAGAAGCCTCAATAATGATTTGATATCATCAAAAATATGTACTTTCGAGGATTGATGTTAAGGCTTCAACATTTGAAACTTGATATAAAATAATTTTAGTTTGAAAGAAATTTCATTCATTCAACTGAGTATTAAGAGTAAATGTTCATTTTTATATGTTTTTTTATTTTAGCGAGCATAGTATAATAAATAATTTTTCATATTTTTCTTTCGTGAATTTGTTTAAATTTACCCTTGGTATTATTAGTTTTATTCTAATATTGCTTGAGATACTAATTTAAATTTACCCGTATATGTGACAGTTTTGTTGACTGTTTTTTAAGTCAGGGGAACGTTCTTTTTCCTCAAAATTTCCTAAGACGAAGGTTCATTACCAACTTTTGTTCTAAAATGTTTTGTATTACATATCGGATAAGCTGTTGTGGTCATAATGAAAATGATGACCTTGACTTATAATTTTACATATATGTATATTACGACGTGAATAGCATGAACATATTAATTGGACAAGTAAAACATAGTAAAAATTCCGTTACATGCAAGATAGGAAGTATTAGACAACGTGATATATAACTGCAAAATCCACACTTTTTTTATATTTTTTATAAAATTGTACTGTTCGGTTAATGGACGTATGTGTATTTATTTTTAAAACATTCTCACGTGGTTACAGGATCACGTTTCGACGTAACAATGTCATTTGTCAGCCAAATGTTATCGACACCTCACGACTACCAACTATGTAGTTATTTTTTAGCAGTCTGCAAAACAATGAACTTTTAACATTTGACCTCTCTTTGTTATAAAATGCAAACTTGAATAATTTTCTAATAAGATTTGAAAACCAAATTTAATGCTTACATTTTTGGAATTCAATTCTGCACCTGCACTTTTGATGATACGATCATGACAATGTACATTTGAATTCATCATTTAAGAAACCGACGAAATTCATTCTTTTCATTATTTACCATGGTAGAAATAATGCTTATTAAATCTTCAAAAATGATTCAATTGAGAGAATACGTATGACAACCTTTTAAATAATTGCATATTTTGTATATTCACTAGAATATTAACAATAATAAACGTGAGACAATGGAGAGAAATATTTTGGGTGTTTTTTTAAATGAAGACCATCTATGATATTTTCGTTAACAAGGATTTCATACAAGTACTTTCAGAACAATAATATTGTGTACTCTTCAATTTTTTCAGAAACAACATTATAGAAGTGTATCCCATTTAATATGAAGTTGTAGACTTGATTTTTACACAGTAAATTATTCGCTGTTTAGCGTATTTTCAAAAGTAACGAAATTATTAAATGTCAGTAATTATCTTCGTTCCAGTGATTGCAGTATTGAAATACCAATGACTTTGGATGAAGAAATGAAAATAAACGGTTGTTTGAAGATTACTCTCATAGCAGCAGATATTTCTAGAAAGTTTAACACATGTATATACATCCACAACTTCATTCCATTATCCATGACCAAGCAGCTGCAGTGTTCTTTTCAATGGAACTTGTAGTGTTATTAAAATCCATAATTATGGCCAAATTGATAGAACACATCCATATCTTGATAATAACTTTATACATTTAGGGTATGGTTTATGTTTATGGATTGAGATATTTGCTAGAATAAGAAATCGGCATCCTTGAACTTGGACAAGTGGCTAATTTATACGTAATTTATTTTAAAAAACTCGGGTGTAACAAAATTACGGAAAATTTAATAAAATAATCACTTAATCTTATTTCTTTCACTCTTCTATACATTTTGAATGTCGTTTTGTTGAATTTTTTTTGTAAATAAACAAATAAAAAGCCTACAACCTTGTAATATTTTGAAAAAATACAGAAAAAAATGTTTGATGGTTAAAAACAATATTAAATCTTTTGATCCTCATATTTCACAATCTAACGTTATCACAAAACATGGAAAGTTGACGTATAAAAACCTATTCTATATTTTTGTATCGAAAACTATCTAAAACCAAAATAAACGAACCAATTAAAACACTTAAAAACGTGAAATTTTAATCTTGATTGAGTACTCGTTATTATTGCACTGGGTAGAAACGTCACCTACTAGCTTTTCATCGTTATTATGTATTTTTACTCTAATTTTCTACTTTAATTTTTTTGTTTTGGCAATTGATGCCGGATTTCAATCCCATAGTATTGGATATGATCCACAAAAAAATGCTACAAATAATTCAAACCTTGAAATGATTCGCAAACTCTACGTTTAGGACATACGAACTACTTAAATTAATTTTTTGTTCTAAATAAAACGCAAGAATTTTATTTTATTATGATATATCACGTCACTCTGTATATTTCTTTGATTTTATATTCTACGACCCTTTTGTATGTTTTTCTTCATAAATCTTCTTAGTTTCCGCTCTTTTTTATTGAGAATTAGATTTTAGTAAAAATATTGACGTTTCGACCTATTTCGATCTTTATCAAAATATGACAATGACAACTTGCATACATTGTAGGTGATGTATTAATTAATATATATATGCAATGTCAAGTCATATTTTGATAAACAGCAAAATATATTGAAATGTCAATGTTTTTACCTGTTTTTAAAAGCTAATTCTCAATAAAAAAAAGACCTAATACCAAGAAGATTTAGCATCAAAAACTCTGTATATTTTGAGAGAATTAGCTAAAGCTGGCATCACTGCATTTTTGAATACCACTATCTTTGTGTAATACGTTGTGAGAGCTGTTGTGTTGCTACTTATATGATAAAAAACCGTCACAAGTAACTGTGTTTCTCTGGTATAGCATATATAAAAGAGTAGATATATAAATTTGGTAATGAATGTGCTGGTAAGCCTTGTTTTTCAATTACTCCTGGAAATTTGGAGGCGTATTATCAAAGAAAATCCAAGATGCAGTTACCAAGCGATTGAAAAAATAGCAGGTAAGAAACACGTGGGCAATGTTAAAATTGTTAAATGATAGTGGAGAACGTATTCTTTCTAAAGTAGTAACTGGTGAACATTTATACTATTTAATTATATTTATAACCGTCAGAAGAACTGTGTATGGATTCACCAACAATAACAAATAATTGTCGTCGTAAAATATTAGTGAAAGCATTGAAGATCAGGGGACAGACAGCAAACTTGTACGACCCAAAATATTTAATTGCAGATCTTTTGTTAATCAATACTCACAGCAGGCAGTTGATTTTTTACGTGAAAATGAGGTAACAGTAATTTTGAGACATGTCATGTGTGATTTTTGGTTATTTTTTGTACTAAACAAACATTTACGAAGTCAAGAAAGCTCAAACAAGATATCATTTGAGCCATAACAACTGGAAATGTGTGTTCTAGGCTTGTGCTAGAATGTCAGAAAGTTTAAAGATTATTAGTAATTGATCGTTGCAAGGTCCATCTCGTTTAGATGTCTAGTAGTTGGGGCAATAAGGGCGCAATGACGAAGCGGATTTGGCATCTGTGAAACTAAGACACACATAGATGCGACTTCTGCCTTTCTTATCAAATAACTCCTCCATTTAAACGAAATGGCCTTCTAAACAGACACGGTCGGTTAAAATGCCATCTCTACACTATAAGCGTAATAGATGACTTCACACGTGTGAAGTTTCAAATACTCACTGTTAGCTTATGGACGTTAAAAAGCTCAAGCCAAAGTTTTTAATCGGCTTTTTGAAGTAGGCCCAAGTGCTTAACGCTTCTTGACCATCCAATATCTTACTATGAATGTAGTCGAAATTTAACGAAATAAATGAAGCGTTTCATCAATTTTTTTAGAGCGTTTGAAAATAATTTTCTTAAAAAGACTTGCAGGGAAGTTGAACAACATAAAATGAGCATTTTGATGTTTAATGTTTGTGAAAATGATAACGTGGGAAACGCAAGGTTTTTCTCCGTATATTCGTTACGTATCATGACTGCTTCAACATGCGAAAGTAATTTTTTAAATTAAATAAAAAGTTGATTATCTCTTTTATTGTATTCTACTTTTTATTATATGTGCCATATAAACGTTTATATACATCTATTAATTCACATGTCAATGGATATCCTGAAACGTTATGAAATTTTTGTAAATAAATTCATGAAGTCAACACTAGTAAATTCGATATATCAGCATTTCGTTATAAAAAAAATATTAAAATTACGAATCACAGCTCTAAATATCAATTTCTAACCGCCTTGAAAGATCTAAAACACAACTACCATTTTTTCAAATTAGTTTCAAAATAATTCAAAATTAACTGAAGTAGTGATTTTTTTCTTTTTAGACTAAATAATGCATAAAAAACTTACCATATTATAATTTCTATTCAGTTTTCTATAATTCCAAAAATTACGAGAAATCACTGCACAAAATAACCAGCTTTGATTTCACACCACTGCCCTCACAAAATAATAAAGAACTGTAAAGTCACAGTACCACCCTCTGAGCACTTTTACTTCGCCCTTCTTCCACTTAAAATTCTTCGCTTATTAAATTTCTTTACCTACTACGATATAGTCGGCTAAAGAACGTGACTATAGCCAAACATTTGAATAACAGCGATCGCAACACTCTAAGCCAACACAATGTTATATGCTTGGTATACCTAGAAAAACGTATGGAATCCGCTTTCGACTTATTCTGTCAGCAATCGTGTGAATTTGTGTTCGAGTAGTAGTAGGCAAAGCGAAACCGATTGTGTTTGATTGATTGGTGAGGAAAGGTTTATTTTATTGATAAAATCTATATTATCGTTAGGGATAGCTATCGGATATCGCCTATAATAATTGGGACCCTTCCCTATTCGTGTAGGCGCTGTTCAAAGCAGTAGCCGCTCAAGTAAAATGTAAATATGAAGAAAATTACAAAATGCGCAGAAATATGTGATTATTTTTTATTCGTTTCAATTTATCAAAAATAAAGATAAACAGTTGTATACGTTTTGATTAAATATGTTATTTCAATAATGTTATTAATTTGGTGACCAGATTTTTTTCCCGTAAAAACGGTACAATACAACTACATTACTGGGATTGGATCCTAAGAGTGACGGTATGGAATAGGCATAAACAGTCCTGGTTTAATGATCGTTCGTTGAAAATATTCTAAAAGAAAAAAAAGTGTTTAAATTTGTTTTTAAAGCGTGATATTTCTTTCTTTTAAGTGAAAAAATAAATAAGCAAAATATTTAAATTCATATTATTTTATAATTTGCTACATTACCAATACATTTTTTGGTGTACTCTTTATTTGCTACAGGCAACTTCACTGACAAAAATACTTGTTATTTGCTACCGTGAGTGTTTCTACTTCCATGAGCGAAAATTATTCTTTCTCTTTCCATTCTGTGGAAGAAACGAGAACAAGTACTGGCAGTCTAAACAGTTCTTATTACTGTTCTTGTCTCTCAAATATTAACAAAAAGCTCAGCTATTTTTAGCTCAGCTATTTTTTAATTCATCACTTCTAATTTGTTCGTTCTAACTATAAATCTTGTAAATTACCAAGTTGATCAAAAAGAAGAGGATCTAATCTAATTTGTACCGATATATCAAGATACGTCAATAAAACGAAAATCGCAACAAAATTTTAGAAAACAGCAAAAGCCTGCGTGTTTTATTTCCATTCGAAATAGATAGAGCGCAGTCTTATCTACTGACAGAACCGATAGAGAGAGTAAAATTCGTTGGTTAAAGTATGGTAGGATAAGGAGGATTTTTATAAGGAAGGTGGTTTGTTTGAGTAGGCGCTGATATAGGAATAGCTCCTCTGCAGGGCTGGGATTGTGGTGGTTTCTTTGGGTTGTGTTTGCCTAACTATTTCTAAGGGGAGATTTTGACCAAATGAAAACCAAAGTGAAGCTTGTAAGCAAAAATGGTCATTCTCGGTTTGTTTATTTTTTTGGTTTTTTGAAATTTTGAGTTTTTAAATTTGTCTATATTAAATTTATTTTGGGGCGGGCGTGTACAGCTGCGGCTACGCTATTCCCTATCGTCGGCCATTTCGACGGAGAACCACATTTCCACAATTTCAAAAGTTTGTACTTAACGAAAAGTATTTTTGGGCGAAGATATGCAAAATAATATTATGGAAGATTATAGATGTTTTTTGTTTTAATTTCAATCTGCTTATGTATGGACGATAAGGAAAATTATATAAAATTTACAAAAAATATGCAACGCTTCAATCCTGCATAAACAAGACACGTTTATTTTAATCACCGTAATACCCAGAGGGACAAAACATAAATTTGGCACCAAGGCAATAGATGTAGCGAAATATTTTCGGTAATTATTTAGTTTAGGTTGCATACGCACGATTTCCTTGAAATTTTAGTATGTTATACAGTTTTTTATACTGAAAAAGAAGATATATATATATATATATATATATATATATATATATATATATATATATATATATATATATATGTTGGACGCGGAAAACATTCCTTCACATAGTTTTTAAGGTTTGCACATTGGAAAATGTTCACTGAATGGTTGATATTTTGCAAATACTTGATGCCGGAGAGGGGATTAGGGGCGGGGGAGGGGTCTGTTAAAAATCTTTTATCTTTTAACACCTTACGCCTAATGTAATGACACAAATCAACTTCTAACAATAATCATTTATATACACGTACAAATAATCATCAATTTCTATTGTATACATTCGTGACATGTCTGCAATAAATTCTATACAGATCACAAAAATTATCGCATCGCTGGTATTTTAGGAGCAAATTTTGTAAGCAAAAATGCTCGAGTAAATCATTTCTGTCTTGGAGAATGTATTGAGATCGAGAACTTTCTAAGTGTTATTGTCTAGTGAAAATTTTAATTTATTTTGTTCATAATGGATAGGCCGCAACGTTTAACAAGACATGTGACGAATGAAGAAGCCGCTAGAATCATCACGCTCATACAAGATAGTCGCAGTCAAAGATACGTCGCCGGGGTAATTGGAGTTCAGCAAAGCACCATATCCAGAGTTGTTATTCGGTACCAAGAAACAGGGTAGCTAACCAGAATACCTGAACAAGGCCGCGGAAGGATAACTTCGGTAGTAGATGACCGTTATTTGAGGTTAACGGCGTTAAGAATTAAGCATACCACCGCTCGACGGCTGCAAACAGATCTGTTGGCTGCTCGTAATGTCCGAATAAGCCTACAAACAGTTTGAAAGCAGCTACACGAGCCAGACTGCCAGCTAGAGGTCCACGTCTTACCAAAGAACTTCGAGTAGCAAGATTGGAATTTACTCGAGAACACGCAAATTGGAATATTCAAGATTGGTCTAATATTTTATTCACGGATGAATCAAGATATAAAATAAATGTTGCAAAAGCCGTATCTATTGGTGTTTTAATTCGATATAATAATAAAATTCGAAAGACATGCAACACACTAAAAATATTTATAAAATAATGAGTGATGCGATAATTTTTATGGGGTATTTGAATATGAATAATGTCTTTTAAATAGAAATTCCATAACGAGGTATGTTATCACGAATATCTCGCAAAAGTCCTCAATATTTTGAGTATGAGCCTAACCTAACCTAACCTATCTAAATTTTTAACCTTGAAAAAGTATGTGAAGGAATAATTTAATATATATATATATATATATATATATATATATATATATATATATATATATATATATATATATTCTCCACAACATACTAAAATTTCAAGAAAATCAAGCGTATGCAACCTAAACTAAATAATTACCATATTTTCAATTACTTCATCCAGAATAATCTTAGGGCCACTGCTTAAAGTCATCTGTTGTTTTTAAGTTAATAATAAATTAGAGATTTCAACTCTAAAACGCAATGGGGGTTTGAAATCCAGTGATGTTGGTAAATATAAAAAAAATATCAATTTTAAAATCCATTCAGCACCACTAGAATAAATACAACAATGCTGTGAATGTTCATTACGTTTCCCCCATCAAATACAACTTCAACCTCGGCTAATATTTAATTTACCAAAAATGTGCAAAAGTGGATATATTGGATACAATATATATACAATTTAAGGATAATATAAAAACAAGGTATCCGTGAAAATAGTACTGTTAACGACACATGAGGAAATGACATTTCTTCTCCACTTGATTTGGCTCGCTGGAGCGCTCGCCCTCGGCTTGTAGCAACGAAATTCGAAATTTTTCAACTTGTTGTACAATATACGGTTTTATCGGCAAAAATTCAATTGTGATGACAATATTTGATCTCCAGCGAATTGCAAAAGAGGAAACAGGAAGTTGCAACCGTTTATCGAGCTCGATGTAAAAATTTCACAATTCTAACTCTCAACGGTATTTTGAACTAACAATAAACAAACGTCAATTTTTAGTGAAAAATAGTAGTTAAAAGCCAGAAAATAAATGTCTTGGATTTACTTCGAGTAGGTCTGTACCACATAACCAAAATGTCGTATCATAAAATCAACTAAACCATTGCTTAACTTATCTAAATAATGACAAAAATTCTCATTATCCTGTTATCTATGTATGTTTAGCTATTTAAGGAATAAGCATGAATACAATTATTTACAGTAACAGTAATGTTTACTTGTTACGTACACAGGATTTCACCAGAAAAAAAAACATTTTTTTCATTATGTGTTTGTACTTTAGAAATATTCATCGAGAACTTTTATAAATTGTTTGAAATACAATTAACTATGTAGTATGATGTCAATCGAAACATATTTTACGATAAAGTGTAATTTGTTGGCTGATTAGTTAGCTTAAAGGCTCAAGTCTGAATAAACTTAAAATTCTCTCAATCTTCTATAAATTTCACTAGTAGTATCCATCTTCGTCTATCATCTATTTCTCCTTATCTTCAGCTCATATTAGATATTCTAAGTACTTCTTCTTCTGTACACCGTTTAAGAGATATGGTTGATGTCCATACGCTTTTCCTACTTCTCCATTAGCTAATTCTACCACAAGAACATGATGAAGCATGAATGATGTGGAAGCTACTGAATAGTTTGAGATCAGGAGTTGGTGGATCCAGGGCAAAATAGGTCTGTAATACAGAATAAAATATCAACTGTGACTTTGGAGAAGATTAATTTGTGAAGCAGATCCAGTGTCGTCTATATCTCCAGTCACATACATAACAGAGACCTACAGCAAGACTCAGAAAATACACTACAAGTGGTTAAGTCCTGGTCAAATGATATATAATTGATGGATTTGTAACAGGGAAAATAATAATAAAGTTCACTATGACACAGAACTGTTATCTTTGCTCAACTTGTTATAACATTTCTCTAATTCACGGTAATTATTTGAAGAAAACCTTGTATATTATAACAAAATAAATGGTAGTGTAACATAAGTAATTCTCACCTGATATGGAATTATGATCAGTAACGACAGTCTGATGTTGATGTGATCTGGACACAACCCACGTGTTCCTCCCACCTAAGTGATTCCAAGAATCGATACCACTGCTAGATTCACTCCTACAAAATTAAAAAGATGACACATTACTTTAAATAAATATTATTAATTATTATTATTATTATTATTTAAATAAATATTCTCAAACATCAATAAGTGATGACTGCAAGTAGAAAAGATTATTAGTTCCAGGTTTTTCCATTATAAACTTAAACCCCTTTTTCCTTTTATTTTGCAGAAAAATAATTTAACAAAACGAAATATTCAGTGGGACAACCTGTATATGTAAATTTTTCTCCTGAATTTAAATGTTGATAATTATTTCACTAAATACTATTAAAAAATAACCAGTGAAAATAGCAATACTAAAAAATGGTATCGATAAAAAAAGGGTCAAAACGGCCACCATTAAACACATACATAGTTCATATTGTAACGTTTCTCGTATTTATTTACAATCTTTTTATATTCGTGGGGTGAAGTAATAAACACTCTCTCTTACGTTTTAATTTATTTACACTGTATACAATACACTTATCTCAGTGGTTGGCAAACTTATTAGCCAAAGAGACAAATATGCAAATTAAAACGATTAAAAAAATTGAGAGCCAAATCTGTTTGTAAATGTAGTAAACATTCATCATAATTTTAGAGATTAATTAAATTATGGGTTAGGTTAGAACTTATGGAGTTTATTCATGATAAAAAATAATTTGATATCTAGTAAAGCATCCATATAAACACTACTTAACGTGAAGTATGTTCTTGCATCTCCTTTGAAAGTTTGCTTAAGTCCTGTTTGTAGGTTGTTGTTTTTAATTTTAGGCATATTTCCAGATTCTCATCTATAAGACGTTTTCTTTGTTTGTTTTCTATTCTATTCCAGGCGTTGAAAATGATCATGTCTTCTTTCTCCAGGTTTTTTAAAGCAGACCACCAAATCAACAAAGTTATTCAAATTTAGAGCTCTATATATCCTTGTTTTTCAAATCAAGTAATTGTATTTCAAAGTTACCGGTGCCAAAAGGAGAAAATTCTAAATCTGTTATCGTAGCATTAAAAGGGTTTTTGGCGAATGCTAAGGTCGCATTGCTGTTTTAAAATATTGAAACATGTTGAGAACGTTTCCCTCATATTTAAAATGTTTTTGGTCCACAACCGGATAATAGAGGCCAGGCAAACCCATTGGAATCTTGTGCCAGAGCCACATTCAAGGTTCAGAGAGCCATATGCGGCTCCAGAGCAGCAATTTTTCGACCTCTGACTTAACTTATAATAATTTACTTATAAATATCATTTAAACAATTTCTTCGACCACTTTTACTAATTAGTTCTTTTCTCTACGACTATTTATTTAATACTAAAATTCCATTGTAGCTGTACAGAGCCGGCCTAAGTCCCCATTTCGCGAGCTTGTTCGTAACAATGTCTTTCCCTAAAATTGGTTAAATTATTAAGAATATAATTATTATGGTACTGATTTAGATAATAAATTAACACTCACTTTTATTGAAGGACATTGTTTTCCTTCAGGAACGGCCTCAAAAATGCGTCCAATAGTATTTAAAACTTTGATGGTCATGAAATGGATGCACCAACCAATTGTTACTACAATATTCTTCAACTCTTCCAAATTATTTGAATCAATTTTTGTGTAGAAAACTGTAGTTACCTCTGGCAGTATCTTTTTTTAAGTTTATTGTATTGTATATGCAATCAAAAAATATGAGCCTCACAATTCCATTTTAAAATTACTACTCCAAACGTTAACAGATTCCAGTTTTTTTGTTGCATGAGATTTTATTTTCTCAAGAATGTGTAATTTTTCCTTAAGAATAATCCTAGTTAACCCTTCTTAAATCTCAATATTTAATTATAGTAACATTACCTCAAAAATAAAGCATTGTAACGTTGTCAATGACCATTATCGTCTGAGAAAGTACACTATTTCTTTCCGGATTCTCATTTTGTGATATTAGAAAGAAAAAATATTTATTGATTTCAAAGCATTTGACACATCCAGAAGATTTCAGTATACATCTGAATGTGTCTAAAGTATTTACCCGTAAAAACTTGATTTTTCGAATTTTTCGCACATATTTCGAGGTTATGTGAAAAAAGTGTAAATATCAAAGTTGTAGATCTTATTACCTACAACTTTTACATTTTCATTTCTAATGAGAATAATTCTTATGCACGCCACTGGATTTAAGCCACTCCTGACATCGCAAATCAAGATTAACTGTATCGATATATAGGACAGTCTGCAATGGAAAACATCGAATAAAATGCAAATCTAGAAGTAGACTTGCATTTTGTCCAAGTGGGCGAACACATATTACATAAGCTAATAGAAATATTTATTACCTAGAACTATCGTTTGTAAAACATTTCTTTTATGTCAATAAATATCTCTATCGAGAGGATGTTTAAATCACCGTAAAATAGGAAGAACTTTATACAGTATAATATTTACACAGTTATTTCAGAAGATCTACAAATTATAATAGACCAGGTTAAAAAAAAATAACAGTAGGATGAAACCCATTGGAAAAGAAGGAGAATATGATAAGAATAGAAGGAAAAATAATTTACTGGCGATCTAAGGTCGGGAAGGGAAGAGGAGGGAGTTTTTAAGGGTAAAAAATAGTTTATCTCGATATCCGGTAAAACTACAAACCTTATGGAAACAAGTCGAAAAGCAAAGTTATAGGTAATAAGAAGATCTACAACTTTTGTATTCACACTTTTTTCATATTACCTCAAAATTTATGTGAAAAATTCAAAAAACCAAGTTTTTCGTTTGTAGTTTTTATCTTTTACAAAAAACAATTTTATCACGAAATTGTGTGAAAAATTGACTTTTTATGTACCATATACATTGTAATTTATTTCATTTGAAATATGTATTGTTTCATGCTATTTTTACAAAATATCCAAAAAGCACCCTAAATTTCGAACGAAAATTCTTCCATCAAAAAGTATGCTTTTTAAAAAAGTCGGCGAGATTTTTGTTCGTTGAAATTTCCAATTCCTGTTGGTGTAAGAAAATATTATTATCACTATAGTAAATTTCCTCAGAAAAGGCAAAAGATAAGACAAAAAAACTCGCACCCGCAATTTTTTGACTTTTTTCCATAGGACTTGTAGTTCGCCGGAAATCGAGATAAACCGTTTTTTACCTTTAAAAACTAACCCCCTTTCCCTTTTCAACCTCAGATTGCCCGTAAATTATTTTTCTTTTCATTTTTATTATAATTTTCTCCTTTTCCAATAGGTTTTATTCTACTATTATTTTTTCACTCTTTATTATTTTTAAAGGTTTTTACCCTGGTCTATAATAGCTTGTTCGTAGTAAATAATTTGGAAACATTTAGAATATATTCTGAATACCTTCTGGACGTGTCAAATGCGCAGATATTGTTCAGAAGGTATTTTGAACATACATTCCTCCACGAACGATTTATGAACATCCAAAATTATAATTTCAATTCAGAACTGGCTAGAAGAATCAAATATATAGATATATATTTAACTATTCGAAGATTTATTCTTAATATTTGTGAAAATAGAGTCAACTACTATGTTTTTTTTAATACTTAGTAAACACACATTACAGGTTATTTCTTGGTATATATCAGAAATAGGATGATTGCATCTTCGCGGATTGAAAATCCTTCTCAAGTCTGAAGATACATTGGAAGTATTCGGAACACGTTCTGAATTGGAAATGTGTGCCCCATGAACACAGAATTTTAAATCCTGAACAGTTTTATCAGCACCGCGATCGCACAATTTCAAATTGCGCATGATTCTAGTCACAGAACATGTTCAGGTTATCTAACAAAACTGATCTTTTGATTCTCGCAGCTTTGGATATGAACCGTCCGTTATTATCACTAAAATTCTTACCAGCGGATCGATAAGTATGTTGAGTATAACTTTACAAATCCGACAATATTAAGAGGGAGTTAAAAAAGTAACGTAGGTTGTACGAGAAAATATGGTGTACTCACTTTCTACAGAAAACTTTATCTATCCTTGACCCCAATAAAAAAACGAATGAAAATATTACAAACAAATTCCAGCGTTAAAAAATCGAAAAAAAAAACGATTCAAACGTTAGTACTCCAATCAATCAGCTGATCTGAGACTGACATTTAATTGGTTGTTCAGCCAAAATTATTTAGTTTTCTCTTTAAAATTGCAACTTGGTAGCAATGGAAATTGGACTATACATGAATCAATCGTCTCAGCTTCATCTGTTCATAAAAAATATCTCGTTTTGAATTGCATTGCATCATCCCAAGCGGTCGTTACCAATGTTGTTGTCAAAGTGACTGGAAGTTCTTTTCAAAAGAACATCGTCATGCATTGCACTCCCGGTAAAGGTAAACATTAGTAGTACACATTAAAATCACGCGGATTATATTCCTGCTTTAAAGCTAATTGATTGAATGAAATTTCATCGCAGAATTAATATAAGAAATAACGGCATTAGCTTATTTTTGAACAAATAATTGAAAGAATTACCATATTGTTTGCTTGTGTTATATATGATAGTTCAGATTTTTTCAAATTAACAGCTTCCCTGAGGCTGTTTATCCGTGAAACAATTTCACCTGTAACGGGAATGAATAAACTGTTTACACTACCCCACTACACCAATACTCAGAATTACACTGTCTGATGCGCGTTATCGTAAACATATTGTCTCTAAAGATGATAACTTTGTTATCGAAACGTGCGTCAGACATGTGTAATTGTAAGTGTTGGTGTAGTGGTGGTGTAAACAGTATGTTGAGTTGTTGAGTATGAATATCACCAACGCTTCCAATTTAGCAGCTGCTGGACGATAGAAATGCAGAATGAACTCTGGTTAACTATGATATAACTGAAATAGGATAAGGAGGATTTTTGTGGAATGTGGTCCTTTGAGTAGGCCCTGATATAGGAATAGTTCCTCTGAAGGGAAATAAGCCACACAACTCCGTCTACTTATACCCTTGTATGAGCAATCGTCACTGCAAGCATAGAATTCAAATATGCAAATCGCTTCGTCTTCACACAATATTCCAGATATCCATAGAGAATCAAACCTTTTGAGCTCGTAGATTGGAATGTATAATTGTACGGTGCTTAGGGAATAATGTTGAGATTTAGTATTATTTTAACTAATTGTACATATATGTATTTGGTAGATTGAGAATTCGGAAAGAAATAGTGTAGTTTCTCAGACGTTACGAATTTAATTTTTCTTTCTAATATCAATCAATAGATGAGAATTTCAGAAAGAAAATTGTAGCTTCTCAGATGATAATGGTCATTGACAATGTTTCTTAAGCAGCATTTTCACTATCAATTTACATCAATTATGGGATTTAATTGTTAAGTGTCTTCATAAGAATAAAAAATCCTCATTATAGCCATTGATAGAGGGAGTGTATCCATCTTAAGCCTCTCACGACGACCTTTCTACGAGAATATATTGAAAAATTTTTAACCTACTATAGAAACAAACAAAATTTCAATGTAAAAATATTAAGTCTTATTATACATTTATTACAGCGAACCTGCAACGTCTCTAGACCTTTCGAAAAAAATATTTCTTCTTGCTCAGTAAACCAGACCTCCACAGCTTTTATTACCTCCTCGTTGGAAGAAAATTTACGACCTTTTAAACTTTTTTCCAGTTAAGGAAAGAGATGATAGTCGGACGGTGCAAAATATGGTGAATAAGGGGGTTGTTCTAGTAATTCAAGCCTTAACAAATTTTTTGCATGGCGACATGAGATTTGTGTGCAGGGGCGTTGTCTTGGTAAAACAAAACACCTTTGGATAGCTTTCCGTTCTTTTCTTTTTAATTTTTTCCCGTAGAGTGGTCAGTAATGTCGAATAGTAATCTCCAGTTATTGTTCTACCCTTATCCAAAAAATCAATCATGATTATTCCATGGCAATCCCCAAAAACTGAAGCAAGAACTTTTCCAGTAGATTTTTGGACACGAAACTTCTTAGGTCTTGGAGAACCACAGTGTCACCATTCCATCGATTGTTGCTTTATTTCTGGATCGTAGAAGTGTACCCAAGTCTCATCTATAGTAACAATTCGGTTTAAGAAGTCTACATCGTTTTCAAATCGAGCACATGTCCAAATTGATGTGAACTATATGATGAACGCGTTCGTATGAAATATTCAGTGCTTCAGATATCCGTTTTAGCCCAATTCGACGGTCTGATAAAATCATGTCATGACTGACACAGAAACTGGCCTTTCCGATGGGTCATCATCTTCAATGGAAAATTTACTTTTTTTTAAGCATGCAGTCCAATTTTTCACGGTCGTATACGAAGGACATTGATCACCAAGGGTATTAAGCATATCTTCGTAAATCTGCTTACCTCTTAACCTTTTTAAATACAGGTACTTGATGATGGCTCGATACCCCAATTTTTCGTTTTTCACGATTTCGGTGGACAATTTTTTTCTTTTAATTCACACTGACACTTCTAATAAGTTATTGTTCGTTGCTATGGTAACGCAATATTTTGTTTATGTATGGAAGTGGTCTGGGCTTAGAAGATATCAATACATCCTCGTATTTGTGTGCTACTATTTAAACTATTGTCGAATAGCCATTTGTTTTAGTTCAGTGTTTGAATGAATTATACCGAAGTTGTGCAAAATCGAAGAAGTTATTTCACCAATCGTAATATGCACAGAGTAGACAACATATTAAATGCAAATTCATTGTTTCAAGTGAAAGTACCTATATATATTTTCTATTTTGGGCTAGCTTTTCTCTTTTAACTTCCAATATAAGTAAATATCTCGCACTGTCTTTTATGCTAACTACATAGTTTCAAATTTTATGATGTACCCGACAAGTTCAGTGATCATTTATCAAGCTATGAGAATTGATAATGAATCTATAGAGCACATTGGTAACTATATAATTCATCATTAACAATATTAAATCAAACTATTTTTTTTGTAATTTTATGGAAAAAACAATAAAAATAAGGAAGCTGTCGCTTCTTATCGTTAGTCTCCAAAAGTTTTAAGAAAAATAGGCGGCAAATACCTATTAGCTCATGAAAATCAAGAAATTGTTTATTTTCGAGGTAATGTTACTATGGTTACTATGTTATAGGATTATTTAAAAGCAAAAATTACACATTCTTGAGAAAAATTACATGAAAAATAATCAGTATTTCTTAAAGATTTCTAAAAAAATAAAATATATCTATTTGAAATAACAAAGTCCATTATTTTTCCGGTAAAAGAAAAATCTGACAAAAGTGTAGATACCACCATAACACCAGAGGTATCACAAGACCCTTGTATACAAAAATTTATAAAAATCGTACAAGCCGTTTCCGAGATAATTGAGGCGTTCCATACATAAAACCCACTCTGTATAAGATATATATTAAAATTATAATTTTCTTGCATTTATATACAAATTGAATAAAAAAACTTCCTTAGAATTTTGTATTTCATTATCAGAGCTACAAAATGAATTTTTTTGATAAAAATATGTTTTCTTTCTTTAATTAGATAACAAAAACAAGATATTCACAGCTCAAATTC
Organism: Diorhabda carinulata; assembly: GCF_026250575.1. Taxonomy (NCBI): domain Eukaryota; kingdom Metazoa; phylum Arthropoda; class Insecta; order Coleoptera; family Chrysomelidae; genus Diorhabda; species Diorhabda carinulata. Next base: position 21,492,878 of record NC_079472.1, read on the forward strand.
GTATTTTTTGTTTATCTTATTATAGAAGGTGCTGGTAAATAAACTTACATTATAACACTGCATGATCTTCTCAATTATTTCAAGAATTCGTAATTTTTTGTTGTTCAAAAATCAATTTAGTCAATTTTGTTCCGACCGCAAAACGCGTTCAGAAAGAAACAACACAAAAACCAAAAGTCAAGAACAAGACAAATCACTACCGCCTCGAGCCTCGTTGATGCTTCGTCGCGGCTTATATATATATATAACAATAAGAACAAATGAGAGTGAGTTTCAACGGCACAATAAATGAAAAAACATTAATTTCTCATTGGATTTAAAATACCGAAGAGAACTAGATGGTAAGAAGAACCGCGAAATACTGAAGAATATGATGGGGAACGGATTCTCTCAGGTATCTCTTTAATTTAGTTCTCGAGTTTGCAATGATAAAACAAAAGTTGAACGTGGATATTATGGGACTTAAGCCAATAGCCAAAGAACTACGGTACGGGATAGTTTAATTTACGGCCTTATTTAATATGCACGTCAGAAAAAAATGATTTAAGACATTTTCGAGAAAAGTGATGAGAATTGCGATTTTCGACGTTCGGAACTGAATTACGGCAAAATGAAACAACATTATAATCTTCGGTTACAAAGAAAAAAACCCTTTTTTGTACGGAGAGAACCATAGAAAACGATTCCCTTGAATATTTAGCAGTATACATTGGATTTCATGAAACACTTTTAAATCAGGAATATGTGTGGCACAAGGATTTAGAAAAAGGCAGCCCATCCAAAAAGAAGGCTGTAAGCCCCCTAGAAACAAAATCTTCCAAATTAACGATATTTTGGCAAGAAAAGGCTGAAAGATTCTGGTGGTTAACATGAAAATTTGGTGTAGCTTAGGCATTTTAGTATAGGTAGGATAGGATAAGCCCGAAATTAATTTGGGCGCTTAGGATTTTCTAGATTCTCGGAGATTTTTGGTTACTGAATAAGCCTAGTAACTCTTAACAAAATTATGGGCACGGATTTTCGAAATGTTGGAACTTGTAGCTCCAAAAATCTTTGAAACGCGAATAACTCGAAAACTAAGAGGAATTCGAAAAAAACTGCTCGAACAAAAAATGTAGATCACAAAATTTTCTACAAAAAAGGTTTCCAGTCATTTTTTCGTTGGAACTACTATTTCTGAGTAAATGTCCCTCAATGCCAAAAGCCGGGGCATCTACTCGAAAAAAAAATCAGTACATCTATTTTCTACTCCGGCAAACTAATATAATTTTCGACTTTTTGAAAATCTTGTGCGGTGAAGAGGCATATTGGCTACTTAAGCATTTGAAGTTTCAATGGATATATTTCATGACTCGTCATATAAACAAGCAAATCCAACAAGAGATGTGTCGTTTGAGTTATTATCAATATTTTCATGTATATGTCGTAGGTCAATAGGCTGATGGCGCGCCACGCATGCCTATTTTTCCGGTGTGTTAGCTAAATGCCGGACAATAGATTATTCGTCGAAAAATGACAAAGAGTTTGTTTATTCTCCTGGGACTTTAGCTAGAATTAATATCATTACGAAAAGCATCTTCTATGCAGTCAGTCTCGGAAGGAGGTAACAAACCGATGTTCTTTTTTTAAAAATAAAATGTAAATCACAATGTCACCAAGCCTCCACTTGTCGCAATAAACCTAACCTAACCTAACCTAACCAAGCCTTCCACGTGTTGCAATATATGTTTGATTGATATAACACTTCTTTTACCCTTTTTTTTATCTTATTCTGTAAACCCTATAGTCTGTTATCCAAATTTTAGCTAAAGTCCCAGGAGAATAGACAAACGTTTGGTCATTTTTCGACGAATAATCTATGTCCGGCATTTACCAATACTCCGGAAGAATAGGCATGCGTGGCGCGCCATCAGCCAACTGCCTATTATCCTGGGATATTAGCTAAAATCCCAACTTGTCTATTGACCTACGACATATATAACATACATGAACTCCTTGGTTTCAATTGAATTAACTATCTCCGTTCTCGGTTGATTATTATTTCAATATTCACAGATTTTTTAATAGTTTCTCTTTCACAAAAATGTGGGTTCTCATTTTGTACTTTACAGTTTAGGCTCCGGCACTTTTTTTCAAATTCTACATAGTTGTCGGGTTATTCGCGATTCAAAATATTTTTGAGCGTTTAAACCAATTTTATATTGGAAACTTTTAGCTTAGGAAAAAATTGAAACCTTTTTTGTACAGAATGTTGGGAACCACATTTTTTCCCGACGGTTTGTGTCCAAATCCTCATAGATTTCGAGTTATCCGCAATAAAAAATGTTTTTGAGCACATGAACCCATTTTACGGTGAAATTTTAAGGTTAGTAAAAAATGCTTGTCAACCAATCTGTAGAGAATTTTTTACTGTACCTTTTTTTTCCAGTCGCACACCGGTCACTACTTGCAGTAGAAAATATGAGATAAATGGTATGTGACACCATCTATTATGTAACCAGTGCACTATGTTTTAGTTTTTTCTGGTAGAAGAAATTGTCTATTACTATAAACTTTAGAGGGTTCTAGTATGTTCTAGACCATCGCAAAATTATTTGTAAGACAGGAGATCAAAGTAGAATAGTAGAAGAATATGGGAGATATGTGGCGACTGATAGAAACAAATCCGAATGGTATAAAGAGTGTTTGTTAATAATGTTGTAATTAGTGTAATAATAGTGGTTAAATAAAGAGTTGAATCATTATCTCGTACAATTTTTTCGACAAACTTTTATCCGGGAAACGTTACTTTCCTCAAAAAACAACAAAATCTTTCCGTCACAAATTAATGTATGGCATTTTGTATTCCTTATTTAACAACATAATACTGATGAGATGTAATAATAATACTTGGTAAAAATAATGGTGAATAATATTGATAACAGTGTAATAATCAATATTGTAAATAAATCTACTTCGTTTGATATTTGCAACTTGAAATATTTTAACGACGTCTTGTTATCTTATCGAACCTTATTATAATGACCAGAGGGGTCATCAAAGGCATTAGTAGCTTCTCAACACCCGAATTACTAGTACTTAATCTACACGATATCAAAAGAAAATGTCAGATTTAGTTAGTGTTTTAGATTTTGAAAAATATGCTTTCAATAATTTACCAAAAAAAACTTTAGATTATTACAGAAGTGGGGCAGGGAAGCAACAAACATTGGCGGAAAATAGACAAGCGTTTTATAAGTAAGTTAAATGGAATTTTACTTGTTATCTTTAGAAATAATCGAATTTTTCTTCATCAATTTTAAAGAAAATTATGATCTGTGTACGAACTTCTGGTTGTGTTATAGTTCTTCCAATATCAATTTCAGATTTCAGATTATAAAAACCCGACAATTTGGTTTGATCTACCATAGGCGTAGATACCTCATTCTACAAATTTATTATTTTTATAAATACTTTTAAAAATATGTATAATTGTAGTCCTATTTGGGAACCTGGAAGAAAATCATTATACCATTATCGTTAACTTGCTGCAACTGAATATTAAAATATAAAATGTACCTGCCTATAAGGGAGTTTGGTTTACACGGGGTTCCAGACGTGAACTGAGCTCTTTTTGTACCCCATTCGTTAATAAGAATTTCGGTAGTTTTTAATCTGATGCAAATAATCTTGTCACTATCGAACTAGTGCGGGAAAGTAAAATTATGCAAATTTTGACCTTATTAGATAGTTTTTTACTTCGGAGGTTATAACTATTGTTACTACAGGTAAATAAATATTTACGAAATAGTCCACCAAATAAAATTTAAACCTTTTCTAGCTTTTTGTAGCATCTTTAATTTTTTGAAAATATAAAATAATATAGATATTTTTGATATAACCTTGTACATTCTTCAAAGGAGTGTCACAAAACAACAATCAAACCACCCGGGTTTGATATCAGTTGCTATGACAAACCAGGCGGGTAATTGTTACTAAAACTTCAAAGTTGTTCAAAACGATACGACCACCTACCACTCCACACCGCCGATTTTTTATTCATTATAAGAATGAAAAATGCTCAGTTCAATGCGATGGCGTAAACACTTTTGGTAAGATGCCAGCAGAGATTGCTGCATATTTACGCCTACCTAATCCGGAACGCTATATACAGGTCACAGTTTAGGCAACGTTCCTAGCAGACTCCGGCGAAGAAATAACTAACCTAAAGCGCCTCGGTGGCTGGAAGTCTACTACTGTCGCTGAGGGCTATTTGGAGGACCCCTGGAATCAGATGAAAAAAATATCAAATAAAATTCTCTGTACTACAAATGACTTAAAACCGTCGCCGTCACCGTCATCGTCATCTTTAGGCGACCTGCAATCGATGCCATCCTCATTGACGTCATCTACCTTCCAGTTGAAACCAAATAACTTCACTGGACCGGCAATTGTTACTAGTCTACAAAATGCAACAAATTGTGTTTTCAATATTAATATTTATAATAAATTGTAGTTTTTAATTAAAGTTTTGAATATTATTATGTTTGTTGGAATAAAATAATTTTTGAAAATGGGTTGGTATACTTTTTTGTATATGCGGTCGTAGAAAAAATAATATTCCTAACTCATGCGTAAAGTGCTGTTCTCGTACTTGACCGCTTGCCCAAACTCCGCACCGCATCGTTCGGGACAACTGCAGTCGTAGGCGGAAAAGTATCACTTTTCGCACTTGTTAGGAAAATAACTATTTCTCTTGTTAGTTAAGCAATTCTTATTATTATTGCATTATCAGATTCATACCTGTGTTTATTCTCACTACACTGCGCAATTCATTGTCTTCATTCTTCCATGGACGCCCTATTTCTATTTATTTAAAAAAATTATGAATTGAATAAATCTCACCAATCCACACCACTGTTTATCGCAGATCTTCTAGTAGGAATATCTCGAAGAAATTGTGTGCATTCGGCTTCGGTCAATAGAAATACATTTATGTTTACGATTCGTTGTTTTCATTGGTAGACAGTGAAGATGATGAGTTCACGTGGACTGACGGTTTGTAGTTGTTTACCGAATTGTTTACGGGAGTGAACATTATTATTCATTCCTTAATTCTTAATTTTTGATTGTTCCTCACATAACTGTCTTCTGCTATTTATATTGGAAGAACTAAGTATGATAAAATTATTCTAGTTTCGCCTGAAAATAAATCCTTGAAATTTCACGTGTGTACTTACGTATGATGACAATTGATGGATCAATTAAACAGTCCACTCGTCAATTAGTAGTAATTCATTAATTTCAAATGGAAAAGATTTGTAGATTTCGTGTATAGTATCATTTTTTACGTCAAAAATTGCATGGATTGAGACGAAGAAAAGACACAATCACATTGAACAATAAAATTTTTCCATTTTCTTTCGTTCATTGCTAATGAAATTCTATATGAATGATTGTCATATTAAATACGTGATTTTCGGCTGTTATAGGTATAAAATCAGGCCAAGATGCTTGAGGAATGTAGAAAACGTGGATTTATCAACTACAATTCTTGGAGAAAAAATTTCAATGCCCATAGGTATCGCTCCAACTGCTATGCAAAAAATGGCGCATCCATTGGGAGAATGTGCCAATGCTCGAGGTAATATAACATTTGAAGTAACTAAATCATAGAATGGCTCTGAAACAACTTAACAAAGAAACAAGATATTTTTTTTTTATAAAATATACCGCATTAAGAACACTACGGTAGTGTAAACTCTTGCGGTAATGTACTATAGTAATTTACTGCCGATAAACAAAACCAACTGTAATGAGAATGGCAAGATTTCGTTCTAAAAGATTCGAGAGCGAGATCGCTGTATGTAAAGAAACTTTATTTTTTTTTGTTTTAAAAAAATTATGTAGAATTAACAATATTCTATATATAAAAAACAAAAAAAAATATGTACCGACTGATTGTAACAAGTATCGTAGGTTGGTAAGTAGTGAAATAAATTATTTGTAAATTATGTTACTTGATAATACATAATCCGCATTTAATTGTACTATTATTTCTTCATTTAAATTAAATTATCGTTATCGAAATGGTCAAAGTCTGAGTGTGAGATGAAAAATCATCATCAAGGGTGTCAGTAGTATCAGAATTTTATTTTATTTATTATTTTTATTATTAAATTCTTAACTTCGTAAGATACTGTATTGTTTCTCTTATTTACATATACTAGTTCTATCGGTGAGTAAATTTATAAACACTGTCTCCTACTTATTCAATTTATTCAAACACTTAATTATTCTCTAAATCCCTACCTTATATAATTTACTTAAATTTGACTATTTATTATAAACTAACTAACTCCGCTAAACTTGCTCGATGTATATAGCAGAAACAACATTTCTAGAATTCTATAAAGTAAAAAAATATATAGCAAGAATTTCCTTGCAATTAGTAAACAAATCGCCTGCTATGATGAAAACATATATAAAAACCAACCTTATACGAAGTATATCAAACGTACCACGACTTCGCAAAATTTTAGAATTCCATTACAACCGGACACGACCGGCTTCACGGACCATATCATGGAATTATTAATTAATTAAAACAATAGTATAATAGAAAGCTGTTAACGGTTAACCATATTTACTTCCCCACCCTCATCATGTATCTGCTTTTGTTGAAGTAGAGGATGATGGTGATATTTGCGTAGTACCGTGAGAGGTTCGGTGCAATTATGAGATTAGCAATAGAACTTAACGCAAACACAATTGTTATGTTGGGTGACTCGGGCAAATAATGGCGGTAATTTTACCTGTAAAATACCATGTAAAAACCTTATTTAATATTTCGTAATTTACTTTGTAACTTACTCAGAAAATTACACTTTAGCATCGCTGGTCCAGCGATACTCTAACCTTTTTTAATCCTTTCATATAAGAGTTTTTCCTTCCCAAAATAGGCGTAAGGCTATGAAACAGGAGAAGGTCGCTGGGGGACATATCTGGTGAATATGATAAATAGTCAATCAATACGAAGTGCTGCAATTCGTAGATTTTCGCGATGGCGATTACTAAAGTGTGGGAAGGTGCGTTTTCCTGATGGAACAGCACTTTCTTTTTCTTCATATGCGATCGCTTTTTGCAATTTCTCCCTTTACTTTATCAAGCAATGATGCTTCATACTCTACCGCTATTGTTTTACAATTTTAAAGATAGTCGATGAACCTGATCCCATGTCTAGACCAAAAAACGGTCGCCATCACTTTTCCGGACGATGAAACCGTCTTTGCCTTTTTTGGAGCAGATTAACTTTTTGCAATCAACTGTCTTCACAGTATTTTTTTCCAGAATCTAGTGATGGACTCAGGTTTCGTTTTTAGCTATGAATCGATGAAAAAAATTCTACTCATTTGCCTTAAAACACGTCAATAAGGCCTGTGATATGTTCATTCGAATGTACTTATGGTCCAAAGTGAACAAACCCGACACCCAACGTAAGACTGAAGCTGATAGCTTAAGCATGCATAATTCTTCAGTCAGCCTTTGGTAAATGCATTTTATGATATGTCGATGGCCTCTTCTATATCTCTAACCTTAATCCGACGGTCGTTAAGTACCCTTTAGTGAACTTTTTCGATTATACGTCTAGTCTGTATTCCTAACTGCATATTTTTGATCTGTAGTTTAATAACTGGTCAAAATACTTAAGGCGCGTGTTGTTGATAAAAAATGTTTGAAACAAAAAAGTGAAAATGTTTATGTTAACTTTGTTGGTTAATTTTTTAGGGTCAACAAATATTTATTTCAATAAAACTCGTTTAACAAATTCTAGAAAACGCCAGTCGAGTCTAAACCTGCTTGAAAACTGTTAACCTCACACTCAAGTTATATCTCGTTTAATAGAGAGTATTATTGTATTTGTATATTGTATTAATTGGCGGTTTTCATTTTAAACAATTTATTATTTACCCTATTGTTGTGGAATGAATATTTCCATATTATGCGTTTCTTCAGCTGCTCAGGAGTTGGGGACGATCTTTACTCTCAGTACTCTATCTACAAGCAGCATTGAAGAAGTTGCCGAGGCTGCTCCCCAAGCTATTAAATGGTATCAACTTTATATTTATAAAGACAGGTAAACTATCGAATATAAATAGTTTCAATCCAATATAACACTTTTAATTTTAGGAATATTACTCGAGACTTAGTCATAAGAGCCGAAAAAGCTGGGTTTAAAGCATTAGTACTAACAGTTGACGCTCCTGTTTTTGGACTTCGATTAGAAGATTTGAGAAATAAATTTACTTTGCCTTCTCACTTAAGGTAATCAATATTTCTCTACTTCTATCGATTATTCGACTTTTTTATGCTGAAATGTCACAATTTAGAGGAGTATCATTCACCCTCCTCTAGTTGCACTCGATTCATTTGCAAATTAAATGTCACAATGCTTTGTGCGGATCATTAAGTTATTGTGAATTCTTCATTAATAATTTTTGTTATTTAAAAAATGTCTGTAATGACTTTTGTAAGGAGATAATTGTTTTCCAATGTTGTTTTGACATTAAATCAACCTACTTCGCCTGAAGCACTCCTTGCTCAGAGACTCACTGGGCAAAATTTTAGATCTTTTAAAACACATACAGATCGCTTGCCACTGGCTCTTAGACTATGCGCTTTTGAACTGTCAATTGGCGTATATTTGAACAAATAAGTTTGTTTATTCTGCATATTTTATCTGTTTTTGATGTCTCAGAAGAGTCTACAGTAACAAACTCACTTGCCGGAAGGAGACTTATTAGTAAGCAATAGCTGCTGAAAATATCCATTTGCAATAACAAGTACTAATAAGATTTGATAGTAAAATATCTGAATCGAATTTTTTAGATTGGCAAATTTCCAAGGTATTAAATCTGGTATGAATACAGAACGCGATCACGAATCTGGACTAAATAATTACGTCACTAGTCTTTTTGATTCTTCTATCAATTGGGAAGATTTGAAATGGTTGAAGAGTATAACTAAGCTACCCATAGTACTTAAAGGAATATTAACCGCAGAAGATGCACTTCTGGGAGTCCAAGCGGGAGTAGCGGCTATCCAAGTATCAAATCATGGCGCCAGACAAATAGATGGAACAGTCGCAGCTGTAAATATCTTCGATTTTCTAATAATTAGGAGTTAATTGATTGAATTTCAGATAGATGCTTTGTCAGAAATTGTTAAAGCCGTTGGAGATAAAATAGAAGTTTATATGGACGGTGGTGTTACTGACGGAGTAGATATTTTGAAGGCTGTAGCTCTTGGTGCTAGAATGGTGTTCATAGGTCGACCTGCTCTTTGGGGTTTAACACACAGTGGACAAGCCGGCGTTGAACAAATCCTTAATATTCTTAAAAAGGAACTAATAACCTGCATGGCTATTGCAGGTAAGAAACTGGACAGATGTATTAGTTTTTGTTCCTCAACATAGTTTTATTTTCTCTAGGGCTGCAAAAATTGTTTTCATTTCGGAATAATTCTATCAATAATATCAGTACATTCATTTGAAATATGTGTATCGTTTTTAATTTTGTCTGTATCCGTCATCTTGCGTATCTATTTTCAAGTCTCTTGTACTACTTCTATCTATGTGTAATTTAGGGTGTCCTACACCCTTTTCTTGCTGTGGCACAGGGGGATGCTCAGTATTTATAGCTGATCTATTAATACCACTTCAGAAAGTTCAGAAAATGGTATAGCTGATAACTGCCAAAGATCTTCATTATTTATTTTACACAACACCATGTATAATACTGTTACTAGCGTCTGGAAAGTATTATCAGACAAGAAAAAATCCAGAAATTTTTAATTTTAAGCTATAAGAATATGACCGTTTTTTTATTATCATTTGTCTCCTTCCGTTACTAGATACATAGATTCAGATACCTTCTAATTGATATCAAATCTTCCCAATCTATGGTTTCTTCTACGACATAAGATCAGCAATATTTTTAATTCATATGGGTGTTATTGTCCAATTTCTGAATTAATGCGATTATCTTTTAAAAACTTAATATATTTTACTCAAGAAACAGTATATTTGAGCCGCTATATTCAACATATTCTTTATACTCTGTATATTTCTCATTAACATCTTGACTTTTAACTTAACTTTTCCATTTATCTGTTGAACTTATGCATTCTGATAAAGCACCACACGCTTTTACAACCTTCATAATTTTTTGCCAAACATTGTAATGGTCTAAACAAATATTTCCGATAATAGCTCAAGTTTCCATAATATTCAATTTGATGTAAATTCTTTGGATTTTAGGTCTCTTCTAATATTTTAAACAAATTTAATTTGACACAAACTATTTTTTTTTACCGTCAAATTGCTAATAATAATTGCTGCTGTTTCGAATCATCATCATCATATAGCTTCCAGTGGAACAAAGGGCACCTGTCGGTGATGCAGTAGCTGTGGTAAAAAGATGGGATCGCTATCCTCATGTGTCGTTATGTGGGTTTCCACCAATTTTGCTGACAAGGGCTCACCATTTTCTTGTGTTTTTGGCTATTTCTGTAGCCTCTTTACATGTTAAGTTTATCTGTTATCTTTGTCGATAGTTCTCCTCTATGTTTGTAAAAATCTACCTTTTCTCTTCCTCTCTGTTGTATTATAATTAAATGCTTGTATGGTTATGTTTGTTGCTGGTTTCCATAGTGTATGATTTATCCATTTTCACTTCGTAATCGTTACGTCTATTTTCTCTTCTTCAGTTATGTTCCGAATGTGTTTATTACTTATCATATTTGGCCAGAAAATTTTACAGATAACTCGTACGCAACTGTTGATAATCGGTCGGCTCCATATAACAGAACAGGATTTACATTACTCTGTAATTTTAGTAAGTTTAGTACCTCCGCCTAAATAGCAAAATTGTTCAACTCGCTATATTTGTATTCCTCCTAAGTATATAGTACTTTCAGTATCGGTTTTGCTGTGTCGTAATATCTTTGTTTTTTGATGTTTATGTACAGTACAGCCGGTGCTTAATTATTATGTAGCCTCTTGGTTTTGTCTGTATAATTTCTAATTGTTGTTAATAGACATATCATCCGCAAATTCAAAGACTTTCAGTTTTGTGAATAGGTTCCAGTTGATTCCTGTCCTTTTATCCTTCGTTTTCCTCATCATTCAATCTATTACAACACTGCCTTTTCTATTTTGATTTGCTGGGATAATTGTCCTTTGTGCTGTATGTGTTGCTTAGAATAATTGTATTTTCAATGTTTCTGAAATCTTTCTGGTGACCGGGTACAATATTTTTCACTGATATAGGTTTATATTCTTGCTACTGGAAAGCGTGGCAGAGAAAACATCACTTTGAATGTTTTGAAATGGAATCACCAAAGAAAAACCCTAAATAATGACCAACAAACTGTAAAAATAGGTGGGTTCATACACCATATAAGAAATGAACAGAAATGCCATTAAATGGTATACGGACGGATATAAAACAGCAGATAGAACTGGAATAGGAGTGAACGGGACCGTGAAAGCCTGGACAACACACCAAGCATTTTTCAAGTGGAAATTTATGCAATTGAAAAATGTGTCCAGTTCAAACTAGATATGAACTATCCCAAACAAGCCCTTCATAGGAACTGTACTCTTCTGTGGTATCGGCTACAGAACAATAGAAAAAACATTGGAAGGGGAAGTAGATAGGAGCAAAATCAATTATTGGGACAACTTACAGGGGCTGAGACAGGCAAAGACTCTTTTAGCTGTTAGAGCCATCCGATATTCTAGACTTTTTAAAAGGAATGGGACTAACAGACCAGCTGTAAACCCGGGGTTCTCCAGTATCGCAGCAAGCAAGGGGAACGTGACAGATCCTTTGGGTCGCAATGTATACGAGATCCCAAATCTATTAAGATTTGAGTTAGGTATTATTGTTTTATTTTATTCAATTTATAACCTCATTTATGTCGAATATTCTCATCAGTTCTTTAATCAGTACTAAGACGCTCCTGAATATTTTACTCCGTAGTCACATAGGCGAAGGAAAAAAATAATAATAAGGGGTTTGTATTGATAATAATAATCCTTTCTCATCCATTTTATTTTTAGGATTTTCTAATATCAAAGAAATAGATCGCAATTTGGTGGTCCATGAAAATTATTATTCTAAACTTTGAAGATGACTTAGGGGAGACCAAAATACAAGTAGATGCAAGAAATGACAAACATCTTTCTCTAATTTTTCAATACTATAACTGCTATGTACGTACGTATAAGGTGATATACTTTATTTTGAATTACTAAATATAATCAATATGTGGAATAAATAACACCACTCAACAAAAAAATTTTCGTTGTTTGTCCTAAAGTTTATATTATGATTTTTCGGTCAATTACATACAAAAACGAAAAGAAAATACCTTTTTTTAATATCAAGTTTGCTTTTGTGATAGTTATGGAAATAAGAATTTTCAAATTTGTTCATAAATTACAATTAGTTATAATACTGCGAGATCAGAGTAGAGTTTTTATATTCACGCCCGTGTCTCCAGATGGCACTCGTGGTTCAAGTACTGGTCGTGTCAGGTCATGTGCAATTTGAGCAGAAGAAGATTCAAGGTCGGGATATTCGATAGGTTTTGCATTTTTTCTTCTACGTCTTTTACTCGGATTTATAACGCAAACGAAGCAGTCTTGGATGTGATCTATCGGTTCTCGCCAGATTCTTGGTATTGCAAATTTCATAGACCTTTTATCTCTTTTCTCTGTTTGTTGCTTTAAAAGTTTTACAAAAAAAAATTAAAACAACTAATTTTGAAAAATATCGTTCAGTAAATCTTCTAAATAGCAAACTACTATATGTTACTATATGTATTAGGGAATTATGAACAAACGCAGAATGTTGAGGATAACGTGGAAAATAACAAAACACACAGAGAATATCAAATTAACTGAAATAGAAACAAGGCGATGAAGAAAGGGACAAAAAACTTTTAGATATAAGAATTCGAATGATTATCTTAGCAAGGTTTTATGAAATCAAATAGATAAAATTGCCTACATTTCACTTGTAAGCATTTACAAGACAGAAAATACTGAACACACTGTTTACTACAACAACACTGTCTGACGGCGTTTCAATAACCAAGTTATCGTCTTCAGAAACTCTACGGTTTGATGGAGTGAATAATTCGTGAGAATTTATCAACAAAGTGAAAAGTACAGAAATTTGAGGTGGAGAAATTTTAATCTTCGATTTAAGTTCATTATTTCCCAGTGATCCGATCCACAGACCTTGTCATACCTTGAGGACTTACTGAGATCTAATAATTTAGGGGCTGATGTAATAAAAGAATATTAACAGTTAACAAATTAATTACATACAATTAATTATAATTAACAAAAATGTGTATATATATTTTTTCGTGTAATTACGACCTAAGCTATCGAAATTTTATACAATTGATTCAAAGTCAAATTTTGTGTTGGCACATGTAGTCATTACATTATAAACAATAAGAGGAAAAAGGCCCAGTAATATTGTAAATAAATGCTTTATAATCTAAAATAAAACATTCAACTGATGACTAAATATAAGAATACTTTGTATGATTTTTGTAATAAGAATACATTACAAAGTTTGTTTCAATCGATCAACAATAGAATTCAAAAAATCTTGCGTATTCAAATATGTATCCTTTTTAACGTCTGTAGTTTTATGAAGACAAATGGCTAAATCTTTCGTCATTTTACCACCTTCGATTGTATCTACACACGTTTTTTCCAGTGTTTTAGTGAATTTCATTAATTCATTATTATTATCCAATTTGCCACGGTGATGTAAACCACGAGTCCAAGCATATATTGATGCCATGGGATTCGTTGAAGTTTGTTCTCCTTTTTGATGTAATCTAAAATACAAGATTCAAAAATGTTTTAATATCAGATAGAAGATCAAAACGATTCATTCTGTATCTGTTACTGAAAATAAAAGAAAAAGATGGTGAAAGAATTGTATATAGGCAGAAAAATACATATATAGAAGCCACTACTTGCTCAGAAGTCTTAAGGTAGTAATAAGATTTCGAAAAGGCGATTTGACATAATGTATAACTAAGTACACTAATTAAAATATTTTTTCATTTCAATAACAAGTCGTTGGTCTACCATGTGACTTAATCTACGATTTATCGAACACATTTTCAACATACTATCTTCTAGCAATAGAAATCAAACAATTTATTTTTCTCTCAATCATAAAAAGGTCGACCTTTGATATATTAGTCATAACTATTATTTGTACTGAATTGTAAGAAATTTTGATTTAATTCATATGAATATTGACGAAAACGTATTAGTCACGTGATGGAGAACTTTCGCCGTTTTTACTCTGTATTATTAAGAAAAACCACTTGCTCCAGCTATTCTCATGGATATTCATAATTTGGTTTTCCATATAGATCCAAGATTTTCGGTGCAGATTTTCAGGTAAACAATAGAAGATACAATCTATTATCTTCTTCATCTTCAAGTAGATGTAAATCATCATCTATACTTTCAATTAATTGTCAGTGCATATCCTCCGGTAGGCAATAGAAGATACAATCTATCATCTTCAAGTAGACATAAATCGTCATCCATACTTTCAATTGATTGTCAGTGCAGATCTTCAGGTAAGCAAAAGAAGATACAATCTACTATCTTCTTCATCTTCAAGTAAACATAAAACGTCATCCATACTTTCAATTAATTATCAGTGCAGATCTTCAGGTAGGTAATAGAAGATACAATCTATTATCTTCTTAATCTTCAAATAGACATAAATCGTCATCCATCCTTTCGATTCCCCGAATGTTTTCTGAACCACCACATCTTCCAATCTTATCGATACAATAATCTTGCTCAATTGACTTTCTGATATACTGGGCCAAACGTTAAAGAACAATATAATTTCTTTTATGAGATTATTTTTGACAATAGATACAATCAATGCACTTACATTGTCCAAGGCGTTTTCTGGCAATTTTTTCGTACTTTGATCAAATATTCTAGGGTCGAAGACAGTAAAGTCAAAATACAGTAGTGTCCACAATACAGTTAAAACATTTATTCTAAAAGCGTCCTCAGATTCTTTCATCGTTACATTTTTCTTCGGCTATTTTCTTGACTTCAATTGTCTGCTCGATTTTGAAATCAATCAACAAATTTCTCTGATCCTCGAATTCAGTGGATGCCTCAACCTGGCATTAAATCTCTCTCGAAGGTCGTTCAGTCTTACTAGTGCTAGTAATCTCCAGGCTTGAGAAAAGTCAAGGTTTTACATTTGGAGATGGTCTAATAACGATGTAGTTACTTTGAATATCTGCAGTAAAGACATTGCAATAACTATTATCTCAAAGTGTACGAATTTAGGAAGCAGCACTAAAGTCCCGAAGGGCGACAACAAAGTTTTCTTTTGCAGAATTATTTCATTAAACGAAACGTATTTTAGGAATCATGCAATAGTAATTTCTGTTCGATGACAAGAGGGCGCTGTTTTATTTTTAAGCAGAGGGCGCAGGGGACACGTCCCCCTGTCAAGGTAGACCAGCAATGGCTTGTAACAAGTTATATATAGTATAAATTTTGTTTTTTTTGTTACTGAACATAAAAAATTAGGTAGTTGAAAGAGGAATGGGTTCACATTTTTTTTCTCATTAATGTATATGAAACTTCTAGTCGATTTTTTGTATAATGAAACACACTTATTAAAAAAATACCTGTTTTTATTCCACTTTCAAAACTTACATAATACAGTCGATTCTTACAATAGACAAAGATAAATTACCACTAAGTGTGTCAGATGGAAAAAAGTGATGATAAAATTTTTCTAAAGCAAGAGGCTGAAAGTGAAAAGAAAATAATTTGATAAATGAGGTCCCCCCTCCCCGCAAAGGATATCTCCGAAAATAATACTTTTCACATTGCAAATTCTTCCGGAAATGCAAGTTTACAAAATAATACTTTCTTTCAGACATTTTTACACAATACTTATGACAGAGAAAAGATAAAACCAATATCTATAAATATTGTTATATCTCCGGGATATCCTATATTTACATTTACTTTTAAAATATCACACTGTTTTTTTCAATTGCTCCGCAATTGCATCCAAGAAGTCTTGGGTGCTCAAGTACATTCCTTCTTTAACATTAGGCAATCCGTGAATTGCAGCCGCCAGATCTTTGGTCATTTTTCCACTTTCCACGGTATCGACGCAAGCTTTTTCCAATTGTTTCGCGAAATTCGTGAGATCTTTGTTGTCGTCCAATTGTCCGCGGTGGATCAATCCACGCGTCCAAGCGAATATGGAAGCGATAGGATTTGTAGAAGTTTGTTGACCCTTCTGATGCTGTCTGAAATTAGATTAAGACACCCACGATATAAAACTATTGATAAAACTACACTCCAATACAAATAACTCAGTTTTTCATTCAATTTCCATCTATTGAGTGGGCAAATTGTTACTATATATATATTCTGATCCAATTTTGCGGTAAAATCCAGCTATTTTGCGACAATGTCAAATTGTCCCAAAAAATAAATAATATTGATAATAAGGAATCTTTGTAGTATATATTTGAAATAACGAGAAAAGCAATAAAGTAGAAGAATCAATAAAAAAGGACGATAAATACAGCATGTACAGCATGTGTGTGAAGTGACGCACAGCACGTAGTTTTAAAACAGATAAATTCGTTGGAAAATTTTTAGGTTGAATAAGGAAAATTTGTTGGAATTGACCTGTGCAATTTCACACGAAAAGCGTGGGCTCAAAGACGTGTCCCGCTCTAGTTTAAGACACAGTTTGCTGTGCCACACGTGTGTAACAGGTCTTTCCTCCATTTTTTACAAAATAATAACAGAAGAAAAGTTAATAGAGACGGTAAGGTAACACAGAGAGCTTTGAGATACAAAAAATGGTAATATTGGGTGATTTTGAAAATGATTTACAGTTAAAAGAGGTAAATACAAAACATATTTCGAAGTTTATAGCTAGTGTTGTATTCACTGAATATTCAATTCCCCCACAAAGGGATGAAACATCTACATTTCAAAATATATTGTTTTGCAAACAATTTTATTTTGTGATGATAGTTGTTTTTTAGAAAATATTTTATGCAAATTTTGTACCAAAAAAAAGATAAACCAACCACTAAAATAAAAAAACGGTTCTTCAAAACCAATTTCCATCCAATTTGAAAACGCGTCTCTATATGCTGATCGCGACGCAGCACGTGTCGTGTCACGCTACCTCACGCGTGCTATACATGTCCCAATCTTTGCTTTGACTTAAGGTGTCTTCTTACCTGTAATGTCTCGTAACAGTCCCGTGAGCCGCTTCCGATTCAATAGTTTTACCATCCGGACACATCAATACTGAAGTCATCATACCTAGAGATCCATAACCTTGAGCGACAATATCTGATTGTACGTCTCCGTCGTAGTTTTTACATGCCCAAACAAAACCTCCTGAAGATTTGATAGCTTGAGCTACCATGTCGTCGATCAAACGATGTTCGTACCATATTTTCTTAGCTTCGAAATCGGCTTTGTATTGCCTAAAAAATATACATACAGATTGGTTTTGCATATCTGAATGGTTTTTTATTGACAATAGATTATTATTACATAAATTTCTTACTTTTCATAAATTTCCTGGAAGATATCCTTAAATCTACCGTCATATTTTTTCAAAATTGTATTTTTAGTTGATAAATACATTGGGTACTCTTTTTGTAGTGCAAGTTGGAAAGAGGAATGAGCGAAATCTCGAATACTTTGATCTGTATTATACATTCCTAACGCAATACCAGGAGTTTTGAACTTGAAAACATTGAATCTCTTTTCTGCACCATCGTCTGTAGTATAAACTAGTTCCACCTAGAAAAATAGTCATTTGATAAAATGTTATAGATGATACAAAAGAAATAAGGAATGGAGTTGACAATGAGTCTGATCTGGAGAATACTGGGTTGAAAATTGAAAATAAGTCAAAAGTTTTGCAAAAATGACTTAAAAAAAAACAAACTTTTCAAGATTTACCTTGCCGGGTTTATCGACAACAAAATCAACTGCCTTATACTGATCACCATGGGCGTGTCGACCAATTATCATAGGTTTGGTCCATCCAGGTACTAATCTTGGAATGTTTTTACATAAAATGGGTTCCCTAAATACTGTTCCGCCAAGGATGTTTCTTATGGTACCATTTGGTGATGCCCACATTTTCTTCAATTTAAATTCTATTGAATTAGAAAAAAATTGTTAAATTTTAGCAATGTCTTTCAATCTTCGTGACGAAACAGATATAAGTGCACGTATTCAGTTTTTTCAAATATCAGTTACCCAGTTTGCAAAATGTTATGGAAAGTACCATCAACTCCTTCTAGTAAAGAGCATTCTAATTCTAGTGGTGGGCGTAATAACGTGGGAAAGAAATTAACTTGGAAAAATTGACGATTTACATACAAAGACCTCTCAGTATTAGCTACAAAGAGCCAAACAAGTCATGTATCAATTTTACGCCAGAGATGATGGTGTAGAGTGAAATGTTATGTCAAATTTCATTGCCCTGTTTGGTGGCTTTACTAAATATAAACATGTTTGCAATAAAAAATATTTCAATAATGCATAATCATCGGAGTTGCAATGTTTATACGAACACAGAAGTTGTTTTAAAGGCTATGAAATTTTGATAAGATATAGGGAATACCACAAAAAGCAAAATTTACCCTACGCCGATGTGTGCTTTTGCACTAGGGGTGAAAATTTCTATGTTGAAAATAACTGGAGAAATTGATAAAGGACCAAATTATAAACGAAAAATGTTCTTAGCATTTTTTATAATCAATAGTTTTTTAGTTATTTTTGTTTTCTTGAAACGTTTTTAATCGATTTTTCATATATAACACAAAAACTTTTGATTTTATCAGAAAAAGTGTGGAAAAAAATTAAGCTTATAGAAAACTGTTTTGTTTTAATTCACTTTAGAATACAAACCGGGTTATTATTTATTAAAGATTCAATATCGAACGAAAATTTTTTAAATTTCAATGTCGAGTAACGGAAAAACAGTCAACTTTTCGAGGTTATTGCACGTAAGCTTTTTCAAGTACTTTTAAAAAGCTTTGAAATGAGAGTTAGTAGAGCTCTCTAGCATAAAAACTAAGAATGATATGGCTGATATAAAATCGATTTATATTTTTTTTTTTTTAGGAAAAAACCTCAATTTTACCCTTAGAAATAGTACCCAAATTTCAATAAAAATATAATCCGGTGATTATTCACTTTATTTATGTACTAATAATGATTTCTGGAAGTTTCAACGATTTAGAATGCATAATTCCGAAAAAAAAATAATGTTAAAGTAGAAAAATCATTTTCGAAATTTTTAAATATTTCTCCTTTTTTTCAAAATTCTTGAAAAACTATAGGAAATACATAAATATTGATATGGAACCAAGTTAGTATTTTCGCTTTTTTTTTTAATTTTTCGTAACTTCTAAAATAACAGATATGACCTTACAAATCATACCCTAATGTATGACTGATACCACTTTCGAACGCTTTAAACGTTGCCCTTTAAAAAATAGAGGGCTATAAACTTATAGGTTATAAAATTCCCTATAAATCTACGTTTTGAGCGACTAATTTGCTTGAAAATTAACGGACATATGGCTAAATATAATTTTTTTTTAAACTTTGGAGCAGGTAGATTTTGGAGTATGTATCGGATATAAACAAGACAAAACATAGTGCAGCAAATAAGTCATCGAAAAGAATAAATTGGCCTATAAATATTTTCTTTCCATTTTTTTCGAAATAGTGGTTGAAAATAATGAATACAAAATATTCAAGCCGAAACAGATGACAAGATGTCCATTTAAAAGAACTAAATCATCATAAAGAATAAATACGTCTGTAAATATTTTGTTTTTAAATTTTTTTCAAAATAATGGATGATTTATTTTGGTTGAATATTTGGGATGCAAAATATTTGAGTTGAACACAAAAAAAAGAGTCAATATAATATAAGTAAGCTACTACAAAGTAATTTATATTTTTTTAAATTTATATTAACTGGGAATTAAAAAAATTTTATTCAAATCTTGAAAGTATTTTATTACTCATTAAAAGATTTTACTTATAATTTTATTTATTTTTTGCAACAAGGGGTAGTTTTCATCCCTAATGGTAATGAGAACATACCGGCTTAGGACAGATTTTGAAGATAAGGGTAAGTCAAGCTTAATTCCATCGATTTTAATTGCAAATCGATGCAGGTTCATAGAAATCGAAGGTAAAACCTCATTTTTACCTTGGTAACCTGGATTAGTTGTCTTAAATTGGACTTTTATGATGCTAATAATAACAAATTTTTAGAGTTATATTTGAAGACCTCACTAGCTGGTTATGCCAATTGGTGACCATAAAAACGGTAGCCTTCATTAATAAGTAACAGTATTGGACCGATCACAAATCAATAAGAGGAATGTAAGTTGGAATTTCTGGAACCGTTAGTGATATTCACAATCATCAACTACCCCAACACTCACAAATACATTGTCTGACGAACGTTTCGATAATCAAGATATCGTCTTCAAAAATAAACAGTGTGTTCGGTATGAATAGAAGGAATGAACAAATCTATAAAAACAGTGCGTTACAACAAAAAAAGAAAAAGCTGCTAATTGAAACAATCCAAGGAAGACGATTCACAATAATGAAATAATGAACAAAAAAATAAGGAGTAGAATAGTAGCAGCAAAGAGGAAGCAACTGAGGACAATAACAGGAAAAAAAAGATGGATAGTATAAGAAATGAGGTAATTTTTGAGGAACCAATAGTAAACAAAATTGTTGGAAGTTGCTATAGACATTGAAACACCACTAAGTCTAATAAGAAAAGTGATAGAAGCAAAAACATAAAAGAATAGATAAGGAAAGGGAAGCTCCAGCAAAACTTGGATACAACAGGTAGCACAGGAAGGGGGAGACAAGAGAAAACAATACAGTAGATGGATGAAGTACCAAAGCATTGAAAAAAAACGGATATAAGGAGAATGAAAACTGAAATACCAATACTATGATGCTCGAAAGGGTATTAGAGGAATTTTATACAAGATTAAGAAGAAGAAGGATATTGAAGTACTTTATGTGTTTAGGAGTGTACATACCTTCCACACGCTGTTCATCAGGAGTAATAGTAGCACATTTGATACCAACATTATGTTTTAATATAGCATGAGCTGCATCAATAGTAACTTGATCATCAGTTTGATCTCTAAAACATAACAATTATAATAGTATGTAGCAAATTAATTTTATATTCAGTTTGATTTTTTTTCATACATTGTTTTGGGACTGGAACGACATTTAAGACTCATAACTTCTTTTTATAAATTGTTTGATAAACTGGATGCTTTCAAAAACAGATCATCTCTGAAAAGATGGTCAGATGACTTGAAGAGAGCGTGGTTCCAAGTGGCACAGGACAGAAGACATACTTCAGGATAGTTGATAATAATATTTTTTTAAGATTAATTTGATTATAAGCAACTACTGGGAGATTTTGTGTAATTAATTTGCAATATTTAATTCTTCTTTTTATTATGAAGTGTCAATAAATATAGATTGTAACTAAAAATATGTATATGGAGTTATTATCACAAGCTAGCTTAGCTCCTTCGCTATAACATTCTAATCTATGTCTAAGACAGTAAAAGGAAATAAAAACGATTATTCAATTTAATATACAATTGCGAAGAAGAGGAAATATATTGTAACAATCAGGAAAAAGTTGAATATTTACAAGTGGAAAGCAGATATTTTCAAATCTTCAATGACCACAGCGGGCACATAGCCCGCTCAGAAACTTAACAAGGGGACCCCAGCGGGCACATAGATCCGCTGAGCAAGTTGCCGTCGTTTTAATATCGAATTACTTTATTATATTGACAGATATGGTTCTTGTGAACATAATTATCGACCATAACAATTCCTGGAAGCTAATTTGTTATTGTTTACCGCATTTTTATTGATTTTAATTTAATTGGAAAATTATGAAAAAAATTGATGATAATAAATTGTTATTTTAAAATTTATTTAATAAAAATACTGTTTGCATTACATTCAATTACACAATTTTTACGAATATTGTCAAATCAAGGCAAACGGAAATGAGGTTCTTCATTACAGTCTCTGCAAAATGTCACCACTTTTTTACCTCGTTTTTCAATATTTCTTCATTCTGGTATTTCTGAAAACATCCTCTACCGTACTTCCTGATTCTATAGTAAATAAAAGATGTTTTGACAGGACAATCACCTATTTTTTTTTTGTTTCCAAAGGAAAAGTTTTATACCTGATCAGGAATTTTTGCTGAATAATAAACCTAATATATTATTCCATCAATATTTTTGGAAATTAATCTTTTTTACATTTAGGTACTGTTATTTGTTATATTCATATTCATTTTATGGGAAAAAATCTAATCTTGAAGGGATTTATACATGTTTTTCCAACAGTGCAGAAATATTTTGTGAAAATGAAAAAGAAATCAAAATATGGCAAAGAAAAGTTAAAAATATCCATTGAAGGAAAAAAAATATTTTACATTTAGAAAAAAACCGACAGTGCCCCACGCAATTTTGCTCTAATTAACATAAATAAATGGTCGCTAATTATAATAAAAATGCATGACATTGTTTTTTAAATATTGAAATATTTTGAAATATCTAAAAAAATGGATTGGTCGTCAAAGTGTTAAATTTATTTTTCATCAACATAAATTGCTAATGGTATTTTGACGAGACATACTTTTAGTGCCACTTCTTAACATCAAAAATAAATTATATTGGGTTGGCGACAAAGTAATTTCGGTTTTGTTGTATAAAATAAAACAAAGAATAGTTTTTAACCAAATATATATTTTCCATTTTGCTCAACGACCTTTTATCATCTTTCTTTCTGCTTCATTATTCCTTATTAACAAAAAACTGAACCAGGTGCGATAAAGATCATCGTTATTTGTGAAAGTTTGACCATTCAAAATATTCTGCAAACTTCAAAATAAACAGTAATCAGATGGTGCCAGATCAGGGTTATATAGGGGATGTGGCATCACTTCCCAGCCAAGCTCCAATAGTTTCCCACGAGTTGCTAAAGATCTGTGAGGCTTTGCATTATCATGGTGGAGCACTAAATCTTTCCGATTTGACAATTCTGGCCGTTTTTCTTTCATTGCTTCATCCAGTTTCATTAATTGTTGACAGTAAACACCTGAATTGATCGTTTGGTACCTTGTAATTCCACCAAAATGAAACTACTTAGTTGCCAACCTTATAATTTAATTCATTTTATGTCAATAAAATTTTTAAATTTGTTAATATTAATTATATAATTTGATACCTATTAGGAAGTCCCAAATCGAAATAAATACATTCAACTTTAAGATAAGGGAAGATGAGTGATTCCTTGATTTTTTCCCAAATTATTCTGGTCATTTCATCTCCGTCAAGTTCGACGACTGGTTTGGCGACTTCCACTCGTTTACTGGCATCTGTGAATAATTAAAAATGAGATGTTATACGTTTAGATCATATTCTCAATAAAAGGGGGTAAAAACACTAAGCTACGACTAAATTTGTAATTAAATAAAAGTTGCAGAAGAAACCGGAAGGAAACTGTCACTAACGTCAACTACTGAAGTTAGAATCGGGGTTGCCAGATCTTTGAATGCTGAATACGGGTCAATTTAACCTCTTCCCCCTCCCGAAAAGCAAGAGCGGGAAAACTTTCATAAAAATAAAGAAAGGTTAAAAAAATAACCTTTAAAACGTATTTTTTTCAAATGTATTATCTGGACCTTAGTATCAATATACTTAATATTAATTTATTAATTACATTTTAATCAAATTATTAAAATAAATAATAAAGTAACGAAAGTTTGGTTTAAATCAACTTGATTATTTAAAATAATTATTTGTTTTAAGTTCGTTTTACTTTGTTCAAAACAGTATTTTAACAAAATATTTTTCTTTTTTGTAGAACATTTTTTAAAGCGAAAACTTCCTTTTACAATGCAAATAAAATTATTAAAATAGATTTTACTCATTTTGTTTTCTTTCTAATTGAAAATATTAATGTTACTTGTTGCGGGATAATACAATGTTTACTAAAACATTTTATGAAACTTTTCAATCAATTTTTTTAATTTTGTCACTCGTGAAATTAAAATAAGGAACAAACAGCGACCCGTTTCACTTTGTTCCGGAACGCTGGACAAATTAGGGAAATCCGGGACGTCTGGCAAACCTGGTTAGAATCCAACAGTGAATGGTTAACACTCCAAATTCTTTCAAAAAAAAAATTTTTGGTTACAAAATATGTCGCTAGTTGATAGAATCTATCCAAGCAGTTCAGTGTTGTATTCACTCAGATACCCCCTAGATGAAAAATTTCTCAGTAATTATCAAATTAATGTTAAACTATTATTCAGAAATAGACAAGAATCAAATATATTTTGTATAGCAATGAAATGTCATCCACTCAACAAAACAGTTGCGAATTTTGTATATTATATTTGATTTCGTTCAAGTTTTGTTATGCTGATTTGAACTTTAAATTTTGTACACATGAGGATCAAAAACGACATTCACTAAAGACATCATCAATGTTACCAAGGAGTTAATATATACAGCTCGACAACATAAACAACTTATTTCTTATACAACTTTTTCACGTACGTATTCTTCAGTTTCTTCAAACTTTATTACATTTGTTACAGTTCTTACGTCACAGTTTTGCTATTTTTTTCACTTAAATTTAAGATATTTAAAGAAACCCACTTGTTGAAAATTGATTTGCGTATCAGGATTTATTTTTGGATCTTAAATTTGTTTCCTCGATGAATATATCAGCAAAAACTAATTTATATTGACGCATATTTTTGTTGACGATTTAGTGAAAATATATTTTTCATTATAGTTACACATCTTCGATTATTCAATTAAATGGACTGTAAAAAGTTTGAATATAAGAAAGGACCATTTAACGTGGGTTATTTACACTTCCATTCTTCATTTCTACAATTCTACATTTTTGTTTGTATTATTGTTTATCGATTATTTTCAATACCTAGAGATTAGTAAATCAAAACAGGTATAAATTATATAAAAAATATATTTAGATAAATAAAACGTTAATTATGAGACAATATTAAAAGATAATAAATTTTCAAAAGTCCAAATGGCAATTTTTTAGCAAATATTGTATAGGAAATATTTGAACTTTCCTTATATTTCTTTTATTAGTTAATTTCTGTACCATTTGATAAGCAATAACAACATTATACTTTCTAATTCTGACCATGACACAGGATTTTCAACTAATATCAGCAATTATGATTTAGGTCACCCCTTACTCTCCAGTTCTGAGAGTGACTCATAAAATTAGGACATGGAATGTCATGGAATCTTGGTATTTCCATAGTTAGAAAAAAATGCGAGCAAATTCATATTTGATTTTTTTTCACAAAATGTTGAATGTATAAACTTTGGTCATTTGTTTTGATTTTCAATACATTTTCGTAGTAATTCAGCTTTTTCATAAAAAATGTCAGCATATTAATAATAAATAAAATTTGTAATAACTGTCAAGTCTAGTCAATTTAGTACAACTGTTATTTTCAGAAGTTTAGTTGCAATATCCGCCAAGTTCACAGGCAGTTACGCGATTTCAGTTTCAAAATCCGACAAATCCAGATCGTCCAATAGGAGCGCCTAGTTTCGTCACATGACTACCCATGATCCTCTGCAACATGTTTATCCTTTATGCTTTATTTTTCACGGAGTGTTTGGACTGATTGAGAAAGATTTGAAAAAGAAAGACACTATTCTTAAGCAGTTGAAGCAGTATGAAGAAGTTCTGGGGAAGCATGGAACCGTTCATCATGTTGGAGTAACTGTCTCGAGTCTGAACTTTAAAAAGTGCAAAAAACAACCGAACTTATGGCTCTACAAGTTCAATCCACCAAAAAAATTATGTTAGAAAAGAACAAGAAGACAAAAAACATTCTGGTCCAAGGTGTAGTCTTTCAAAGAATTGAAACTTGTGAAGCAAAATCGGTCACAAAACCAAAGTTTAATATGTCTAATCATCAACAAGGGGGCTAACCTTAAAGCTGCAAAAATAGAGTATTCTGCGAAACTGCTAACAAAGCACTTTGGACAAGGGTGGTGAAACTACCGGACGCTAAAATTTTATCGAAATTTGGAAAACCAATTAGCCTAAGGTCTCAACAATAAAGCCGAAGATATCAGCAATGAAGAATATGAAAACACTATTTTTGATGAGAAAATTGATACAGATATTGTGTTCACTTTTTACAAAACATTAAATGTTATTAATTTATGATACTTTGCAATTTTTATAAAAATTAAGTCAAGATTTTTTACTAAAGTTTTATTTTACTCAATTTTATAAATATTTATATAAAACTATTTTGGGGATTTCTATGTTATAAATTAAAAATTACTGATTTTTTTGGAAAAAAAATTAATAATTTCTTAAGATTGGTCGGTTTTTGACAGTTTTTTCTACTTTTCCGAAAATTTCTGGAGATTGATTTGACGGATTTTGATTGTAGGTGCCTCATTTGTAAACTTTTCCAATATTAAAAGCATAAATGATAAAATCTGTTGGAATATACAACCGGAGCAGGGCGACGCGGTCTAAACAAAGTTTGTGAGGTAGTTAGTTAAAGTTATTTAAAAAGTGTTTAATTAGTTTATTTATCAAAGAAAATAAGAAAAAATCACAAATCACTAAATGTACATACGATTGTCAACGCAGTTAAAACTTTGATTATTGGGTAGAATGCCAGGACAAAATTATTTGACTAGTGCATTTTGAAATATTTTCCAAGTTTCACTGACATTCCTTTAATGTAAGGAACTTTTTATTTTGGTTTCGAGGTACGTGTGTTATGTTTTGATGCCTCTGGTTTATACTTTTATTAACTAACCCTCTTGAATAATCAATAACTTTGAGAATTTATCTGATTTTATTATTCTTTTAATTAAGTATTGACACATTATATATACTTATATGCATAATAGTTATTGAAGAATTATTTTAGCTTTCCAGATTTGTACATGACTATTTATAATTCACGAATTTTTTGCTTTGTTAATTATTTAATTGAGCAAAACTCAAAAGAGCCTCACAATCAAAGAGCTGTTTGATTCAAATGAGATGGGCAGGTTCAACCCTAGATCAACCACATTGTTTAAACAAATATATGTGTGTGTCGTCCTTCAGCCTTATTTGTTTTCAAGTGACATCTACTTGAATAGGCCTATTATTATTTGTTATTTCATCTCGTTTGTCCACCTAACATTTTTTTTGTCTGGTACTAGTAGATTTATTTGTTCCACATACTGAATACACTATTCAATATCACCAACGAATCTAGAAACTCGAACTTAGTTGTTCAACATACTGTCTTTCCTACATTTTTCAGTTTATAAAGTTATATCTAGCACAGAGAAGAAAATAGAAACTAATGAAAGATTGTGTCAATTGAATTTTATTTTTTAAATAATATTTTTATTTTATATCAAAACATATCCTTCAATTTGTCTTCATTTATTTTGTGTACAAGTAATGTTTTTAAAGATAAAATTAAAACTGACATTAAGAAAATTCCAAACTGTTATCAAACGTTAAAATAAATAAAGCTCAAAGAAAAATCTATAAATAATTTGAACCTTTTTGTGTGAGGGATTTAAATGAGGCTCAACCTTTTGCAAACTTTAAACCATTTATCAAAATTCAAACTAATTAAAGTATCACATTATATTTGTCGACAATTGTCCTAACAACCTTGAGCAATTCAGCTACATAAAATTGTTTATTTGATCCATTCGATGCAAAATTTACGTCATGTCATATTTAACTTTTGTAAATCTAATTGAGAAACAAAAATAATCGGAAACAGTTTGATAATATTATTTCTAATTATGATCTATATATATTTCGAATATGTGAAACAAAAACTTATTTTTATTATACAAAATACTATTTGGTTTTGTTATTTGTTGTTTTAGTAATTATAAAATAGATATTTAGATTGCAAAACAACAAAATTAGAATTTGATTTATACTGGAAGAAGCACTTGCTTACAGACAAGCCATCCCTTAAAATGTAATTCCAAGATCAAAACTATACCAAAAACTCAACTATAACTTTTGAGTGCTTGCTGGTTTTACTAGATTGTATATTATATCAACTAGCATTTTCATGCTACAGATTAAAATCTACATAATTTTCTCTCCTATTAACACGTTCAGTGCTAATAAAAAAATCCGTAATCATCCACAAGTGCGATACGGGGTCGATTAACCCTGTGCAGTAACTATCCACAAGTGCGTCACGGGGTCTTAGTTTAAACGTATTCAGCTTGCTGAAAATTGATTAATTTAGAAAAAATCTTTTGTTTTCCCACTTCATAGGTTTAGATCAGTATACCACAGCAGTAGCACATTAATTGATTTATTCAAAAGTTCATCAACCTAATAGAAATTGTACTCGTAAATAAATTATTTTTGTTTTCAAATAAAGACACCTTTTCCCTTCTTGAAATTAAATTTTAGACACAGGAAATGAGTTTATTTTTTTTGTGAGGTTCGGTACCCCCCCTTCCAAAACAAATCCTTTTACATATTATCGAAAATAAAACTCACAACAACTTTTAATAAAACTTATAATAACTTTTATTTTCATTTTAATATTTTTACATTTAATATACCTATAACATTGCTTTCAAAAAATTAGTAGTTGAGGAAAGCAAAACAATACAAATTGAATAAAAAAAAATATAATAATTGAAACGGTTAAACACTATGAAATATGTTTAATGCATTGATGCGTGTTTATCATTAAAGCATGAAAGACAAAGAGCCGGCTTTGTAGAGCACTCCTCACAATATGTTCGAACTTTTTTCACTTTTTTGTCAGCTTCTTTTGAGGTCATCGTTCTCCTAAGCTTCTCGTAGCACCCTGAACATTTTTTCCTCTTCCTCTCAACGTCATGAGCTAGCGTGTGGATGCGTTTAGATGTCCTGGGATGTTCCAACACTTCTTGTTCTACTTCCTGGGCTAATGCTTTTGAAAATACCTCCTTGAACTGCAGATATGGTACGGATTTCCCTGTTCATTCGTTAAACATAAGCCATTGGTGTTTGCTGATCCAAAAATTAGCTCTCCACCACTTACGCCCTTTTCTCAAAACTAAGTAATATGATTACATTTGGAAGGAAGCGAATTACTCGTCATTTCCGAGAAAAGTAACACGAGGGAAAATCACAATAAATGGCCGTCTCAAAAGTAGAGGGGAGTGAGTGACTCTACATTTTTCGAGAAAAGTAGCACGGAGTCTAGTCTAGTCAAGTTCCACACGGGGTCAATTGACCCCGCAATGCACGGAACTCTCAGAATCTTAAATATTTCAATTCTTGATAGTTTTTTCACGATGTATCGTCGTGATTGTAGATCTCTACTACCTAAAATCGACGCGATTCATCACCAAAAACATATAAAAAGGTCTACTGAGTAAAAATTCAACAAATATTGATAGTATTTGTTTTATATAATGAAGATACATCAATTAAAGGTTTCAGTGACCCAGATTGTGAACAGATGTGTCTGTTTTCTGTCCTTTTGACATAGAAAATGGTAGGTTTTGTGCCCCAGATTTGTCCCACATAGGATATAACAGAAAATAATGACACCGGTCACAATTCGTTGAATTAAAGTATTTCTGTTTTTGGAAAATAGAAATAAATTTAAAATTATTCATCGTAAGCACATAAATATTTTAAGTTATGTCCACATGATATTTAATGAAAAATGTGTCATAAATACAATAAAAATTACTTGCATGTATCAAATAGAAATGAATGATTGAAATGATTTATATTTCGAAAAAATTAAATAAAAATCTATAATACAAATTCAAGTTTATTGATGTAAATTTGTATTAGGTAATATGCATGTATTTTGTTATATTTTTAATTAACTTTCTGCATAGCTATAACTCGATAAAAAATATATATTCTGAGAAAAAAGTAAAAATAATTTTTAAAATAACATTTAAAGTATAAGTTAAATTTGGCTTGTTTTGAACGCTGCTATTTCTCTCGGGATTTGGATGACGTCAATTGCCACGTCCATTATTTGTTTACTATTTTTCTAACCTAACCACCTCTAAATGCTATAAAGAATGTAGTTGGATTCTTTAAACACTTCACCTCGAAAGAAGTTAAAAATTTAGTTCATGATAACTGACTTAAAGTGTAACTGTAAATTTACGAAAATACCCAGACGTTTTGCTTCAAGTGACAGTTACTTTATACACATTATAGGTTATTATATCGATAAAGTCATAGAAAAATTGGAGAGAGCTTTCATAAAACCATACATGTAATACTCCTATATTACCAGCGGCCTATGTTTCCCTATAAGGGGCGAGGACGGCGATGAAGTGAGATAGAGCGAGTTACTTTTGGCCGTTCTGCGCACGCGCGACTCATTGGCGTAGTCACAAATAGAATTATGTTACTTTTGTGAGAAATGTTGATGTCACTAGGAATGACGTGTTTCCTTATATTCCTAGACAACTGTTGCGCACTTCCGCTTTTATTCGCGCTTGCGCACTGCAAGCAAAAGTGACGAGCCATGGGCGAGAGAGCGATATTGTCTGCACCGTAATATTCTCGTCACGTTTCGGTAAGCGCTAGCAATATAGGAGTATTACATATATACATAAAACCATCTACGTCACTACTTTACGTTGGCGACAATATTCATTTTCTCTCTAGTTCGAGACACTTTATCTATACTGCGCATGCTTGAGAATGAGCAGTACCGAGCTTGAACCTCATTCTGTCTTCCTTAGCCGGAACAGCTTCCACTCATAGAACTGTCCATATAGAAATATTACTTATATTATGTTAAAAGAATAATCAGAATTTGAATACAGAAAAATAAACGGTAGTTTTTTTCCAAATACAACCAACACTATTTGGACCACGATAAATCTAGGATATGATGCGTTTATAAAATTTGAATTTCGCTGGCTTGTCTTACACTCTTTAATGATCATTTGATACAAATGAGAAAAAACTGAATGGGAAAATAATGATTTTATGATGATATTGCGATTATTGTCTTTGAAAAAATTTTCACGTGTATTTAAACTACATGCATATTCCCTATTAGTACTGGAAAGTGCTTAAAATAAAACATATTGTTCTAAATGAATGGTAATGGGTGATTACTGTGTTAACACTAAAATTTTATGTTTGGAACTATCCATTCATATCATGCATATTGTAAAGTTGATGACTTCTATATCCTACAGCCTATTTTATTATTCTAGATACATCGTGAGGAAACTGTTAATATGAATTAGTGAACTTGGCATTGAGTTTATTCAATTATTCACATATGGGGCTTCAAATCAATGGAAGTGATAAAACATAGATAGAATGAATTACAAGTAGGGTTGCCAACTTTTTTTATAAAAATTAAAGTATATTCAGGTCTATAAAGAAAATTAAACAGTATTTTATATTATACACCTATTTTTCCGAGCTTCTCACACAACTTACTAATTTACCATCTTTTTTAAATAACTTCATACACCTCACATCTATTATAAAGGCCGCTTGACATAATGCAATACAACGTGCAAGAAATTGCATGCAGGTCTCTGTAAACAGTAAAAGTAAACAAATTATTAACCTCAAATTTTATCTAATATTGTTGTACCTAGTTTAACAATGAAAATAACAAAGCAAGTTTTACAAAAGTCAGCTGATCAGTTATGCCAAAATTAACTAGATTGTAACTTGCATGCAATCAAAAAATATTGCGTCTTGCATTGCATTGCACATTGTATTACATCATGTCAAGAGGTCTTAACTAAAATTAAAATAAATGAGGAGCTCAAATTATTCAATTCTGAATATAAATCATCCATACCAATACAGTACAACATCGTAAATCCAGAATCGCTGAAAAGGATTGGTTCTGGATTTTAGATTTTTCTGTGTATGTGTATACACATACACATTTATAAAATAATAATAACGTTAAATACTTTATAAAAAGCAGTTAAAATATCATTAAAAAGTAATAATAAACAAACAATAAATAAAAAAATATGATATCGCCATCTAGTGTCAAATACAAAAGCTAAAAATTACGATATGAACGAATCAGTCCGGATTTTAGATATTCCGCGTTTTAGAAATCCGGATTTACCATGTTCAACTGTATTGAGTCTATACAAATTTAGATTATCTATAATTTTCTCAAAATGATCAAATATGACCGAAGACTTCAATGTCGCGAAAAAAGATTATGTTCTGAGAGCGCACAAACTCGCATGTCTGTCAGTGAGTGACAGTCATGAATGTTTGACATTGACATATTCGTTCAGAAGCTCTGTGATTTGTTTGTAACCGCACTAACTAAATAAAAACAAATTTGTGTGACCATCTAAGTATAACACATAATAATGTGTTTGCATTTTGAAGCTGCAAACAGTAATTTGTATACTTTATTTTTGTTTATAATTTAGTAAAAAACAGTATAACACTGTTTAAAACAGTATAGTTAACAACTATAATTACACAAGAGGAATGAAGGGAAATAAATAAAGCAGGAATGAAAAAAAAGGATATATACTACATCAGACCCCCGCAGTACATCTAAATATATTTTTCAATTATTAGTAGAATGATTATTTCTCTCAAACGTACTAGTAAGTGCTATTTTTGCATTCAAGCATCAATTGCAGAGTTTATTCTTCAACATATTCTAATTAAAGCCATGAAATTAATTTGATTTCCAGTACACATTAATAAGAGTAAATTGGAATCTAGGTAAACTGAGAATACATAGATTAGTTTTGATAGCAACAGTATTTGGAGGTGAAATGTGGATAACAAGGGGAATAAAAGTGCAATAGTACAGAAACTATTAACTTAGAATGTATTACATGAAGTAGGTTAAATATGGCTGAGAATAATGTTCTAAAAATTGAAAACTTGAGTAACAAAGCCATAGATTTGATGTATCCAAGAAAAAAAACAAACAAAACTGTTGTTCTGCAGATGTAATACAGAATAATAATCAATATTTGTTTTATCTTGGTGCTTTAAAAATTTTAGAATGCATATATTTTGTAACATATTTTATTTTATGTTCTGTTAATATTTAAATATTTATCTTCAAAATCTACACTTGAAATTTTTATTTCATAGAATAAGTTCTATAATCAAGATAGATCTACTGATTATAACTTTTTCTAAATTTTATTTACTGTATTTTTGAATCAAAAAGTTCTTTTCCGTATATTATTTTAGGTTTTAGATGCATTTTATTCACACTTGAATATTTTGTGTCAGTTTAGTAAGAAATTTAGCATCAAGAACTATAATTAAAAAAGAAATATTTATTAATATTACATATATAAACTTGCTTCCTTGTTTTTTACTCTATTACATTGTTAAAATTAACAATACACATATTTGGACTTACATGCATCATTTATTTAGAAACATAAAATTTCAAAACTTCACTTCCATTTAAAGCAAAGATATTTGATTTTTTCTATAATTACTGGGACATTATTTAATCAAGACACTTCATAATTATAAGAGATAGTGCATGAAGGAGGGGAACGCACCAGATGTGCTAATACTATTACTACACGTGGAAATATAAATAAATTTAGAGAATCATAGAAAAATGTAATTTATAACATAAACATTCATAATGTCTATGATATACAACGGAAACACATTATAAACGAATAATGAATCAAGTGAAATACAAAATGATGAAGAATTAATTAAAGAAAAGTTAATGATAAAAAGTTTTACGAAAGTTTATCTTTCGTCTCTGAAGACAATAATTTGGCTATCGAAACGCGTATTGTAATCATAGATTAAGATACTTTTCAATCATCGATGTATCTAAATGTGAGTATCGGTGTAGAGCTAGTAAACATTGAGAAAATTATTCCATATATTACTCAGTTTTTTAAACATTATTTAAATTAGAAAGTACGACTTCAAATAAAAAGCAATCACATTATTATAATGTAAAAATGCAATTATATAAATCATATTGTACATAGTAAACTTACAGTTACGATTTTGAACGTGGACTACGGGTGCTAGAATTCCATTTTTCACGGCAGACACTTCTGGTACACTTCTACAAATTTTTGTCAGTAAACCGGCCATCCTAACCTCACTTTTGTGGATAAACTTCCTAAACCTCTCGTACAGACTTCCTTTTAGGTAAAGAACTAAGGCGAGGCACGTAGCAAAATGGATACGGACGGCAAGTTGACAGTGAGGAAATGGGGGAACTGTTTCTAAGTAGCAGGTCCTATACAGTCAAACAACGTTTACACAGATGCTTATACTTCATTCGGTATTTCAGTTTCATCTAAATATTAGTGATGATGACCTCGGACTTTACAATTTATTGCATGGTCGGTTCAAAATACAAATCAGGAATAAAAATATTTGAAAACACGTTTTACTCAATATTTTTTCTACATACGAGGCTTAATGTAAAGTATTCTAATTTGATTGTTTACAATTGGTCAGTAAATAATAAAAGTCGGGTATTTTCAATATTATACCAAATGAGCTACTTCTAGAGATCCACGAGAGATTCATCTTAAGCATTTTTTCATTATTTAAATTGGCTATATAGATCTAGAAATGGACAGATTCAAAATCTTATTTGCTCTAAATTATGAGCCCATTAGTAAGACCTGAACAATTTATTAGATTGTTAGCCTACTTTCAGTTACTAGTTTTAATAGTTATTATTGTGATGATTAATTATTAAAAATATGTTGTCCTATTCATTAAAAACAAATATCTGGGAACAGAATTATTTCTAAACATCCAATTATGTGCAATATATGTTTATATATTTTGTAGTGCATAAACAAGTTTGGTAATAATATGAAAAAATGCCCCATGACGAATATTGAATTTTTGTTTATGATACTGTGTTGTCATGTACATACAAAATCGACATAATCATCATAAATTTTGTGATAAATTTAGACGATCAATATTGCAAAATATGTTTTTTTTTTCGGTTAATTGACGCATACGAAATTCATGTAAATATGAACTGGCTTTTTTCATTCACTGATAGCACTCGTTTAAGTATAATATACGAGTAGGTGAACTCATTTAAAATAAATTAGAATAGGGGAATCTTCTAATTCTCTATAGTTTCAACAATAATTTAATCTAATTCATATTTTTTAAAAAATTAGCTGCACTTACTGATACTTCTTGAAGTAAAAAGATTTCTTTGACAAAATATTAATTGCTGAATCATAATATTGATGCCAGATTTAGAATATTTACTAAATGTTTACGTACGTAAAATTGAATATTTTTACATCAGTCACAAACTTGTCAAAATAATTGTGGGTATGTCATACTAACATACTACTCTACAGCATAATATATAAGTTTGAATTTAAACTTGTAGTTGACGTGTAATAATTCATAGCCAATAGGTGAAAAGAACGTGGGTAATAAATTCATTTATTCTCAATCTGCTGATACCCATTATCATATCGTTAAACATTTTAGTTACCTATTTAACATAATGCATATCTTTAATATTTTTATACGAATGTGTAAACGTAGTAGCCGGCGAAACTGATGCCTCCGGCTCAATTCACATTGCCTACCTTCAGTCTAGAGCTCGGCTGTCTCGATTTAAACAACAGCTGAAAACGCTTTAAACTTAACAGTTGTTTACCACCAATACTTAGTAAACGAAACGTTTTATGATAAAATTTATCGACCGAAAAACTAAAAAACAGTGAAAATACATCCTAACCTTATTGTGGGTAAGTTTACAATTTTGATTTTATTTAGAACTAGGCCGAGATAATAATAGTTATGTACCAAGTGCACGTGGGATGCTGGGGACAACAAACGGTGGTTGCAACATTTTCAATTCGAACTATTCTTATCGTAGACTATACAATCCGACGAAATTATCGTAAGATTTGTACATTTTGTGAGTTAAACGGTCCTATTACTCCTATTAGTGAATTTTTATCCAATGCTTCATTGTAGATGTCAAGTGCTTACTGTTTTTTGTGAATGTCATTGTTGGACCATACACTAAATTTGGTTAGTTCTTAAATTGAGATGTTTCACACTTTTGAGGTGTGAATATAGCACGTTACTGTATTTTACTAGTATTTCAATTTTTATTGACAATAAAATTTTAAAAGAATGAAGTAACAGTAAATTTCGTCTCAATAAATATTTCATCATAATTAAATAAAAACGGTATCATTTATTTCGTTTCTATCAAAAATTGATAGTAGGTGAAGAATAGATAAGAAGTTTATCACTACATTTCTCATGAAAATACAAACAAATCAAGAATAAATATTATGAAAAATAAATATGAAAAGGTCAGTGTCATACGAATATAATAAATTTTGGTTTTCAAATAAATCAACGTTTTTGAAATAAATAAACAACACAGTAGGCTGCAAACTATTATTTATTAGAATAGGAAAAGTATATTTGAGTATATAGCAATTAAATTAATTATCCAAAAATCTAAATAAATAAATTTATTTCAATAATTTTTTAGAAGGTATTGAATAGGTATATTTTGACCTATTATTTAAAAAAGTTAAAACCTTTGAATATGCCAACTAATCGATTGAGTACCACATTTGCTTGAAGGCACGTCTGTTTAAAATTCATACCTGATTCGTAGTTTATTCTATTGAACCCTCGGAGTTATTGACACAACTTATAGCAGATATCTCGGTCCTTTTATAGGTCCTGTTACTTACCAATCAATCTGTTATGTTTTTGGTCAAATATTTTGTCTAGTAGTTGAACTAGTAGTTACTAATTTCTCATAGCCACTTTTAACATCTTAAAGGAATTAATTTGTCGACACCCCGACAACGAAAGTTCGAAAGGTAACAAAACTGGGGTGTGGTATAGATTAAATATTTTCTTTTAGATGTTGCAAGTGGCTATATATGTAACGCGTTAGCAAAAATCTTCATGCACGCGTCAGTGACAAGTCTCAACAAGCTTTACACAGTTTCAACTTGCTGTTTCGATTCATTTTATTATAGTAGAAAAAACTACCCCTCAGTCAAATTGTTTTAGAACATGTCTCAAATTTAGTTTAGTTTAGCGCTGTTAAAATATTTTTAACAAAAGAATGATTAACACCAACTCAATGGAGAAACAGAGACTGATTACAGTGCCCATTAAAATGGTTCTAAGTTTGTTTAGCGGGAAACGATAATCATTAGAGGATAACCGAAGTGGAGGAGGTACTGTGGAGGTGACTACTCCAGAAAACATTAAATTAACGGAAGAAGTTGTTCTAAGTGACCGGCGCCCAAAAACAGACTGAATTTCCAAAAACAAATGTGTCTTAGAAAGTTTAATCCAAGCAATTGCTTGGTGCTAAAACTACGGTCTTTTACTATGATCCGATATTCAAAATAGATTCCAAGGAGTGGCATTGGAAGGGAGAGCTCATGTCATAAAGGGAACGGAAAGCACCAAAAAAGTGACGGCTACAATCAAATACAACTGTGAACTCGGCAAGTTACTCTGACTTACTAAGGCAGTTGCCCTGACCTGGTGGTGACCGACCATTTTTTGTTGCAAAGTTGAAGGCCGATTTAAGGGGTGCAATATTTAACAGCGAAGATAAAATTAAATAGGCGGTTAGGTGGTATAGAAGTCTTAGTAAGACATTCTGAAAAGCGTGTGGAAATATATTGACAAATCATCACAGTTATTTTATTTATGACCTTTCTTTCTGCTAAACTAAGAACTTACAGACGGCACTACCTAATTTCAGCAACACTTGCTTAATAAAAGCGACGAATTAAGCTTTTCATCATTTAAAGAGCGAGTCAAAAAGGCATTCATTACATATCTAGCCTTATATCAAAACAGATATATTGGGCGAATGGTACACGATATTCATAAAACAGAAAACTGTTGTTGTCAAAAAATTGAAATTAAAAAGCTATGAAAAACAAAAATAATTAATGAATAATAAAAGAAGGTATTTTAATCCTCGAGAACTCCTCAGACACTACCACTATCACTGCTGGTTTTGAGCTCCTTCCTCTCCGGAAGCCCGAGAAATTATTAAAACCCGTTAACTTGGTTTTTTTTCATAATTATGATCGCGGGAATCTTTAGTAAATGAAAATGTATGAAAAATAAATTTTAATAATTCAATTTAAGTATTTTATTTAGTCAACTCCACTGATCGTTTGAAAGGTGAGTTTAGTTAGATAGTCCGGAAGCCAGATGTAACTATGGTTAATTATTTCCTTTTGAAAGATAATTGGTGATATGCATCAGAGAGTTGTGTAATAAAGACTAGTGAAGGTCAGCTGCGGCTCGGTTGGTGCAGTAGCCTCTCACGCACGACAAAAAAACTCCCAGCTGAACATTTGTAATCTGATTGTTCATATATTGCTGTGATATTTAAAACAATCAGCCAGTGAGTCGAGGAAAACCTGGTCAGCTAACGGTTTTTCCACCGAGATACAGCCAGCTGACTTATATACTTATTCACATCTACATACATAAGAAATCATCAATAAAATTTTTATTTGAGAGGAAATCACTGGAAATATAAATTTGTTTTTCATATTCGACGTGTCAACTGACGTATAATACACTATAGTATAGTCAGCTGATTGTTTTGTTTCCTCAAAATATTAAGATAGTTACAATTTCACCACACATTTTTAGTTGGGAGGAAATGAATTATTTTCTTTTTTTTTTTCTCATTTCATCCCACCCTCCGAACCGCAGCTGACGTTCATTAGGCTTTATTATACTTTCTGATACATTCTACTAATTATCTCTTAAGAGTAACTTGTATTTCTGTCACTGGCTCCTGGACTATAACCTTTGATATGGTTGCTGATAATGGATTTGGGATTTCTAATGTCTAATCATTTGTTGTTTCTGTTCTTAAAACGATTCTTTGAGATAAATTATACAAATTCCACGCCATCTTGTTTGTATCACAATTCAATGCATAATGTTTAGTAGACATAACATACGTATTAGTTCGTATACGTTCAGTGTTCAGAAAAAACAGTGATTCATTTTATGACTCTGAGAAGCTGGATTTATTTCTAAAGTTCGCCATGTTAATAAATTTGGTAAAATTTAATTTTGGGGAGACTTGGTGGGTATTATTTATTCTCATCGCGTGTGTAACGTTTTCTACCTGTTTTCGTTTTAAAAAAGAGATTAAGTTTTTGAATTGTGATGGTAACATTCAAGACCTGTCGTATCCGGTTTTTTCAATGTCTATTGAAAAATTACAACCGATTTAACAACTTGTTGCTAAGGCATCGACAGAATAAATTATTCTTGTTAATTCATAATCACCAGTTCAATAAATTCTTTAGATAATTCATGGTCAAGCCCTTTGAGAAAATACTGAAGATATTTTGTTCATTGTAATCATTTATTGAGGATCTTTATATAATTTTAACATAAAGGAAAATTAAAACTTCTTTTTAACTCACTTCTTATCTATTAGTGTAATTACTATTGAAAGTCGTCATAAATTATAATAATCTATTCTACGGGATTCCCACCTCTCCCTTGTTGAATCCTACTTATTCAATTCGAAACCGATCAACGTCAAGGTGTTTTCCAAGGATTGTCAATTGTATGACGACCCTCTCCAAACTCTACAACGTCGCGAAAAGTTTGTCAAAAAATAACAAGAAAAGAAGTTGACATATTAGCTTTGTTCGCGGATGAAATTCCGAAACAGTTTAGAACCGATCGCATGCGTACTTTAACCTCTCGCATTACAGAAATAGCACTAGAAATTCTGCTTGTCAATTATTTGAAAATAGAAGCAGCGAAGGAGTATTTGAATTATTTGTCCATAAGCTTTGAATCCATATCCATAAGATTTGAATGTTGATCCATGTAATCGTATACGACTGAATAGACTGTTCTTGCAGCAGTCGTTCAATTGCGTCGACGCATTACGCTGCTGCAAGTCGCTTTTACGCAGTGTAGGAAAACGACTTTATTTGATTCTCATTATAGACAAGTGCTCAGCGTTTTACGCCGACCATATTACGTTTTACGCCGCGTAAAATGTGCGTTGCTAGGAAAACACCCCTTGAAGGATGTAAAGCAATATAACGTGCAAAGCAATCCAGGGCGTAATAGGTATGTTTCACTTGTTTGTATCGTTTCACCTTAAGTGAAGCGACTACGACCAAGACTGAATCGCCATAATTTTCCAGTTTTCCCTTGCTTGGGGACACAACGAATATATGATTCTAAAAATGGACGATGCTAGAAGAAATCTGTTCATTCTATTGTCTCAGATCACCATTTCAAGACAGCAAAAAAAAAGAAATTTTACTAATGTTCGAAAAAAGAAAACATTAAATGTTAAATGCGCTATTTCAATCAATTTTTATACTAAATACACAGTTTACACTACTACTACACCAAAACTCACGATTTCACTGTAAGACGCGCGTTTTGATAACCAAGTTATCGTCTTTAGAGACTGAGTTTATCTTCAGTATGAATGTCGCCAACGGTTCCAGAAATTCTTGATTAATCAATTTTAATAAAAAGCGTTCCAGAGATAACGAAACAAGATTAAAACATTTTAATTTATCAGTTTAATCGAATATAGAACCGTTTTTGCTAGTTCTCACGATACGGTACTCTTTGAAGATTGGTATTCACGTGCTAATTTTCTTAGGAAACCCCGACTATTTTGCTCTTCTTACTAGTCTTTTTGCACTTTTTCGGGTAAAAATTTTTGGATTTTCACTTTTTGAGAGGTTCACACATGGTATTCCTCTATAGCTCTATAAAGCTTCCGCTGAAATATTCAAACTATGTCAGGCTTAGAGTTCTATACAACCAAATCATATATAAATGCTTTTTGACGTTTCTTACACAATTTTGTCTTCTTCCATACGAACTCCGATACCGAATCAGTGAATTTAGGAAAAATTTGTAATGCTCATGCTTGATTACGAACCAAACTATTATCGATTTCGTCAATGCGACCGACGAACAAGAAACTGTAACTAAAAACTCAAAACTCAGCCACCAGCGAACGGTAATTTCGAAAGTACGCATGGAAATCGGAATCAGAACTGAGAATTATATTTATTATATTATGAACGTCATCTCGAAGCCGCTATATTGTAAACGCTAGCTAGAAAGAGAGAAAAACATATCGCGGTTTGTATTTGAAAGGAATAGAGGAACTTTTATTTTACTAATGGCTTCTATATAGGAAATTTTCTTCTGCAGAACTGGTGTGCTTTTTTTGGATGATTTTTTTCGTATGCGGCACATCCGCTCAGTATGTGTACATCTGCAATCCTCTTTTTAGCGTGCCGTCTCAAGTCCCCTTGACGTTGGCGATCATCTTGGCAAAACTCTCTCTATCTTGAGCTAGTCTTAATAACTGTCCTGCCTCGCTTATCCCAGTCCATTCTCTAATATTCTTCAACCAAGAGGCTTGTTTCCTTCCAATTCCTCTACGACCTTCAAATTTACCCACCATAATCAACTGCAGGATACTTAACCGACTAACACGCATTACGTGTTCCAAAGGAGCTACTTTCCTGCATTTAATGTTATCCACCAACTCCCGAACCGCATTTGCTCTGTTAAGGACTTCATCATTTGTTTACATAACTGAACACGACATCTTGAGCATGCATCTATATAAGTCCATGCTTCGACACCATATAAGAGAACATTTGATCATCTGTTCACGGAGAGAGAAATTTTAAATTATCGTTAGAGAAGACTGATCTAATTTTAAAAAAATGTTACTCAAGAATTGTAATTGAGCTACCTCAATTCTACATTTTATTTCCTTATCGGGATCCAGTTGTTCAGTAATGTAGTAACCAAGATATTTGAAACTGAATACTCTTTGAATCATTTGTCCGTTTAACTGTAGCTTTATGTCATGGTACGGCAAGCGACTGGGTTTAGACCTATCTCTCTTCCCACTCTGTCAATGGCGTTTAAAAGGCATTGCAGTCCATTCAAGTCGTCACACTGTACAACTGTATCGTCTGCGTATCTGCTATCTACCCCCTGCGTGAAATTGAGACATGCATTGACTAGTCATAATGTTAAATGGCTGGTACAGCAGAAGCTATATTATCTCTTAACCATTTGGCTGGTGAATGGTATTGAATTTTAATGAGCTTGGTGCCTTTTTATTGTATACAATATGGTATGATCTCCACACGGAAAAGAATGCAATGATGCAATGGCAAGAGCCTTGCATAATGTTAAACTTGCATGATTCATCATATGAAATATTTCGTAGCTAAAGAAAATTACTTTTTACAATTGTAGAATTAAAAAATATGATGGCGTTGGTTTTTGTGTAAATATAATTATGAAATAAGGGGTATAAAGTATGTTTATTTAATTCTATTCAAATGATATCAAATTAAAATTCAAGGATATTATTACGTAACGAAAAGAAAATTTATGATAATCTTCGTTATCTGCAGTTTATTTGGAAAAACGCAAAAAAAAACAGATGCAATAAATTAAAGAGAATCCATAGATAAACAGTGTTAATTTGGTCAATACATTATCTAAAAAAAATCCAGAAATATAACCAGCACTATGATGAATTACTTTTTTACTTACCGAGAAAAAAGTGGCAAATTTCACACTAGTATAAATGTTAATTAGATGCCAAAACGAGACTGTAGTTACTTTCTATCGAGTTGTGCACTCTGTTTTTCCCACGAAAACTCATTAACTACACTTTAGTGAATACTGGCCTTGTAAAGCATAACATTATATATAAAAATCACTATTTCTGAGACATCGGGATTCCAAATGCAGTATTTTATGCTTAAGTGACATTATGGACAGAGAGAGCGAGAGAGACTTCCTTCACTTCCTCTGCAGGGCTGTAGTTTTGCTGTTTTATTTCTTCATTGCGCATATATCTGCTAACTATCGCATGAGTCAAGTAAGTTTGCTATTTGGGACATTCTGGAGGCTTTACATCCAGAAAAAATAATTTCTTTTAATTAGATCGGACTACGGTAACAGAATTATCGTTTCATCTTTGATTCTTCTTCAAGTATCATACACTTTGCAGCGTGTAGGTGATCCCAAAACTTCTGATCTATTATCTGAATGCACCCCTCTTCTGCACGACGAAAAATTGTTGCCGCACCCTGAATGCCACACCAGTCTCTTCCGTAGCCAGGAATGTTGTTTACACCCAAGTCCTCTCCTTCCATCAGTATGAGCTTGAGAGTTGAATATCTGCAGCAAGATGGATGCTCATGCTTTCATGAGATACGTGTTTTTTTATGTTTTTGAATAACATGCATCAATTCGTAAATAATGAAGATTATTCGCAAA
Organism: Diorhabda carinulata; assembly: GCF_026250575.1. NCBI lineage: Eukaryota > Metazoa > Arthropoda > Insecta > Coleoptera > Chrysomelidae > Diorhabda > Diorhabda carinulata. Next base: position 21,536,475 of record NC_079472.1, read on the forward strand.
ATTTCTAACCTAACCAACTTTTGATTAGCTAGTATTTAACAAGATATTAAAATTTCTAGTCGAAAACATTTCTTTATTAAATTTAAATTAAAAACAACGTCCTGTAATTATTCATTAAAAATAATCGAACTAATCTTTTCGAAATATGTACAATGAACTGAATAATTTTTTCAAAACGATAATTTTAAAAATAACCTTGGGATATTTTTACCAAAACGAAAAGAATATTTCGTCGAAGTTTTATATCTGCGAGGAGCAAATGTAAATAAACTACGTTTCTATGCATATAAGAATTTTAATTATATTTTTATCTCAACAATTGTTACTTCCTTCAATAATTTTTTTTGCAAATTTATCTATGACTGAATGAGGCAGTAAATACAAAATTGATGCATTTCTACAAATATAGATTTGTCGCCAAAGACATACGTTAACATAAGGATTGTTTTTAGAACAAAAAGAAATGCTCGTCAAACTGTCTGTATGAGGTTTTTTCACGACTTTATAATAATAATTTGATGAACCACAAAATACGGTAAATGTTAAAAATAATAAACTATTCTGTCGCTGACAGCGGCGTCCCATTATTAGAATAACTGAGCTATGATATAGAAATATGGGTGATTCCGTTCTAACTGTGATTTTTTGTATTCAAAATTTCAAGATTTTAAAATTTAACTTTTCTAACTTTTTTATGCATATTATTCATCTATTTTACTGTAAAAATAAAACTCTAAGAGGAATTTACTACAACTTCAAAGTATCACGAGCAAGACACAAATGTCGGATTTTGAGTTCCACGGTACTGACTCATTTATCCACGGTACTGACATGGTAACTTAAGATATTAAACAACAAGTGCATCAATTTTCCTCAGTTTGATCATAAACATTAGAATTTATAAGGTAATTAGTTTAAATCATTTGTTACGACAAAAAAAATTAATAATTTATCGGTAAATTCTAGGAATGGACATGACACGGTACTGACATTCAAGTGATGTAGTATAAGTTTTCTTTAAGTGGCAAGTTATATTGTATAAAAATAATGTTTAAATATCTTAAGAATTATTCAATTAACACAAAATTTTTATTAATTGATTATTAATTAATGACTAGTACAAAAAAACAATACAGGACATTGAATATCACAGTTATAATGGAATCACCCATATATCATTTAAAATATTCGCATTTACATGTTGCACACTATACTTTTTCTACAACTGCACAAATTGAAAGAATAAAAGTAATGGAATTTAATTTTTATTTTTATGATTAGTAAAACCAAAATAATACTAACCTCTTAACTGTTAAATAATATTACTTGAACTTGTAGTTGATTGTGACGTTTTTACAATTTTGTATAGTTAAACCCGGAACTTCATTTCTTTTTATTAAATTTTCTGTGTTATGTTAATTTTAGATGTTGAGGGTTGATCGTTCATATACGGTGTATTTTCTGTCTCCATTTCTATAAAGGGTTCGAGTGGGTTTTCATTGGAGTTGATGATTTATTAGCAACTTCAATTTTATTTTCAATAAACTCTTCGATGTATCTTTCTGCCACGGTACTGGATTGACGTCACTTTTCATAGCAGTTGTAGAAAAAGAGGCATTTTAATACATGTATGTTTTGTTATTTTTCAGTACATGTGTGAAATAAGCTATTTTCTCAGGTAAAAATGAGAGTGCAATCTATCATTTTCATAAGTGGTCATAGGAAAATAATCTTCTACTAACCTTTTACTTTCCATATTGCTTGAATTTCGGTAACCTACGATATAATATGAAAAGTAATAATTAAAAAACAATACTTTATTGATTGCAAATTCAATAGAGTTAACGTCATTACTTTTTTGTTGTAAACTTAATTATCACATCTCAGTAACTTTTATTAAATCGATTTTTGGTGGGTTCCACACACAATTGTTTGTTGAAAAAAAATTAGCAGTCGTACAATTTATCGCAGTTATCAATTTCCTGTGCCAAATTTTTCTATTTATCAATGCTGTGCGCGTGGGATTTTTTTTTCTAAATGGCTTCCGATTTTACTTAACAACAGTAATTTACAAAAGTTGATAAGTCAAATAAAGCGTCCATTCAAAAAACGATTATGTCGAAGGTTCTATACTTATTTGTGCAATGTTTTGAAAAAGTGAAAATGTACTATTGATTTTAAATTTAAAGTAATTATAAAAACAATAGAATAACGATAATCTTCATTTTAAAATATCGTGTCTTTTCATTTATTTATTCTGTATAATCAATCATTATGAGACCTCAACCTCTGGATTTTAGCTCAAGGTACAGTTCTATCGACTACTTTGGCCAAGAAAGTGGTAAAACATCTAAAAGGACGACTTTACGACTACGCAAACTATTAATGACTCCAAAAGAATTGGGAAAGCGAAAATGGCTTTTGATTCTTTCATAAGAATTGAAAGTAATTGCAACTATTTCAGAAGAGTCAGAAATTATTTCAATTTCAATTATTTTCGAGAAATCAAGATCAATTTCCTCTGCAGAACTTTTTATGCCCTAAATTAGTAATTTGTCCTAGCAGTAACAGTTTCTTACCAGAACTTTTTACATTCACATTATTCACAAATAAACAAAATTGCTTTCAATATGTATAGAAAGCTCAAAAAAATCGGTTCACTGCATAAACCTTATGACACTTTACAATTTCTTATATTTTCCAATTCGTTAACAATGAAACTTTTTCCTGTTTTAAAAAATTTCTCAAGCATGAGAGAGAGACTCGTTAGTTTAGTTTGGCAAGAAATCGGTATATTTCTATGCAAGATACGAGAGTTTCAATGAATGGAAAAATATTCCTCTGCAGCGCCTTTTTACGCAGGAAATATGAACTATTTATTAATGATTAATTTGCCTACGAATTAAGCAATGCCGTGTAAATAGATATTATTATATGAAATGAAGTATAAAATATGAAATTGAATATTGTACAAAAAAATCAGATGAATAGGATAAAATTCAAACTTCAATATACGTATATTATTATAATTGTATGGGTATTGGTTACAACGTACAAATAGTACAATTATTTAAAAAAACATCTTGCAAATTAAAAAGCAAATGCTAGGAAATTGTTGAATACATTAACATGACATTAAATTTATTCAAAGTGTAACTGGAGTTAAATAATGTCGAACATTAAATAATAAGTGTATTTTGTATTATCCTTGGACATAAGTTCAAATATGCACAAGGTGAAAGTGAAATTTTTTTATATAGTTCCGAAATTTTTTCAACAAAAAATAAACAAATGACGATTCACTCGAAATTTTATTTTCGGCACAAAGTTTATTTGAAATGTGACTTCCATCTATTGGGACTATGGGGTGGATACGGCATCGACGCAATGCCTGTTTTACCAAAAATTCTTCCATAATGAAGAATGGGTCGGCGCGTTGTTGAGGTACCTACAAGATATAGCTTGTCTTAGCGACTTAGGACCGCTCAATGCTAACGTAGGCCTATCTACTCACTATTTGCCCGACAGTAACATATTTATAATAAACGGATATCAACTATCATTATCGTCTTTAATCGCGATTCTCATATCTTCGACGTTCCACTCCAATTTTGTATGTAAGAGCCTGGGTGATGCGCTCGCCTTCACTCACCTCGCGTTCCTGTATTTTTCGGCTGCTAGTCAAAGAACGTAAGAAGGGAATATAGAAAAAATAGAGAGTGTGGATGGCTAGCACTTCTGTCGCCTCCGCTCGCCAAACCTCTGCGCCTTGCGAGAGGCGGGATCAGGCATAACATTCACATCTCGTCTATAGTAAATATCTGTCTTAGTCAGCTTCTGTCGTCGTTCTGAACAAAACCTTGTAAATCCCTGTAGATAGATTTTCACAATTATTTTATAGGTGAGAGCTCGTGTAACGTCTTGCGAGGCACGAATGATTAGAATGATTAGAATGTTCACCGTCATCAGTGACTGTAGGACCACATTTAAATTAGTAAATAAATAACATATGGTTTTTTTCAATGGAGCAGTAGCTTCACTTAAATGGCTGTCACTTTCTGACTATTCGAAATGTCATGAAATCTTTTGAAAGTTGGTATTTCATAAACGCCATATGGAATTGACAGCGCCATCTGTGTGTCAGTCACACGACTTATTGAGTGATGTTATTTGTGATAAGTAGTTTCACAGGGACAGGGACAGGGACCTTATAGGATGACGGTTACTATATATAAATACAATTTTCCCCAAATCTTCTCTGGGAAAAATTAGAATTTGTTATAGGTTATAATCATTTTAAAACACATTAACACAACAATATAACATTTTATTATATCGAATTCTTAAAACACCCTGTATTTCGAGGTAATAACCTAAGCCTGCTTTTACTCCATCAATATTTCTCATATAAAAAGTATAATAAAGATTTGGTATATCTACTCAATTTATATTAGTTATAAATATTTTTTTTTTTGCTTTTTTCGTTAATTCATATTTTGAGTAATTAAATATTGTACAGCTTCCTTTTAATATTTTTATGCGCAAATTCCTTCAAAGGAACTATGACCTCGAACGAATTAAACTCATTTAGTTCTTTAATTGGTCTTAATATCAAAATTGAACTTGTTAACGACGCAATCTATCTCACAAATTTCCTTCCTCGTTCATGTGGGAAAAGCGTTAAAAGTACATCGAATCTCAAGGAAATAATTATAATAACACCATTGAGGTATTAATGACATAATAATTTATTAATAGTAATTTTAACAAAAGTTTAAATCATTAACATAACAGGAGTACAAGTTCATTAACATTTAAAGTCAAGGTTTGCAATAACATTAAAAAATTATCAACAGGCAGCATTTAAATATTCCGTTTGCAACTTCTATATATATAAATGGAAGTTTTGTATAAATAAATTCTTGAGCTGTTGATTAAATCTATACTTATTTTAGTTAAACTATTAATTTTAACGCTTCTAAATGTTCTTGATTTTAAGTCTCTTCTGTTTTAAAATTAGTTTTTTTTAAATAATTTTTGAAAGAAAGATAAAATTTGACCACATTGGAAAATGAAAGTTTTCATAAGCATGAGTGTAACAAGCACTTTTCTAAACTATTATACTATTTATTCGGCTGTATCTCCTCATCATATTTTTTTTAAGGCAAATGAGGACAGAATAAGTACCTACCATGACGAAAGGTATACTCAGTCTGCATTATTCTAGAAAACAAGTCAACAATGTTACCTATATCCTAACAAAATGGCAGAAGTTTCCAAGATCTAAAATATACATACACCGTGCAGAAAATACTACAACCCGTTATTTTTCCACGGGAAATAAATTGAAGAAAGAAACTGCTGAAGTATCAGGTATACCTTACAATAAAATCACCATTGGTGTCCCAAAGGAAATTTGGCAGAATGAAAAACGGTAAAGATAACGTTAAAAAATAATTGATTGGTGTGATTATTTTTTTTTATTCTAGAGTATCAGTAACTCCAGCTGTTACCGCGACTTTAGTGAAGAAAGGTTTCAATATAAACGTCGAAGAAGATGCTGGGCTTTCTTCAAAATTTAGAAATACAGATTATGAAAGTGCAGGTGCCGCTATAGTCGATAAACAAAAAGCGTTTTCCACAGGTTAAACAAAAAATGGATACAATTTGTTATAATATATCTAAACGTACTCATGCTTTCAGATATAATATTGAAAGTCAGGCAGCCACTCCAAAAAGAAGTTGAAAAATTTCAAGAAAACTCTACTCTAATTTCCTTCCTTTATCCTGGTTTGAACAAAGATTTAATTCAACAACTTGCACAAAGAAAAATTAATGCTTTCGGTAAGTGTGTGCCATACTTAAAATCATTTTGTGAATAATTATTTTTTCTTAGCAATGGATTGCATTCCTAGGATAACCAGAGCACAAGTTTTTGATGCTTTAAGTTCTATGGCGAATATTTCAGGCTACAGAGCAGTTGTAGAAGCTGCCAATCATTTTCCTAGATTTTTCTCAGGTAAATAAAAACAGATTATCGTTATTTGACTCTATAATTCATCTCAATTTGTATTACAAATCAAAACTAAGTTTGCTTTCTAAAATTTAGAAGAACAATATTGTTATATTATCAAAATTAACCCAAACTACATATTATAGATAGTTTATACCTATATTCTTGACATTTTTTTTAAATGATGACAGTCAATTGTTGCCAATATGAAGTCCTACAATAATCTAATGAGCTCTTTAGAATAATTAAAAAACATTACCAAGCTAGAACAGTCTAAACACTCTCCAAAACATTCAGTAACTGCCTAATCATAAAGGAAAAACCAAGTACAGGGAAAAAAGAATATTGTTCAATTGAAACAGCTCTATAATATTGAAACTGCCTAGTCATAGACAAAAAGGCCAAGTTAAATGGTAAAAAGAAAAATATTCAACTGAAACATGCTCTAGACTATTCATTAACTGCCTAATCATGAAGAAAAAAGGCCAAGTACAGGGAAAAAAGAATTATCTTTAACTGAAACACGCTTTAGAATATTGTAACTGTCCAATCATAAAGGAAAAGATCAATTTACAGGGAAAAGAAGAATAATCTACAATTGAAACAGGTTCAAGAATAATCATTAATTGAGTAATCATAAAGGAAAAGGCCAAGTTAAAGGAAGAAAAGAAAAATATTTAACTGAAACACAAATATTCATTAAGTACTTGAAGGGAAATACCAAGTTATAGGTGAAGAAAAATAATCTTCAATTGAAACACGCTCCAGAATATTTTAACTGCCCAATTATAAAGGAAAAGTCCAAGTTATAGGGAAAGAAGAATAATTTACAATTGAAACACGTTTTGGAATATTTATTAACTGAATAATCAAAAAGTAAAAGGACAAGTTACAGGAAAAAGAATAATCTATAATTGAAACGCGTTATAGAATATTCATTAACTGAGTAATCATAAAGGAAAAGGCCAAGGTACAAGGGAAAAAAGAATAATCTTTAATTGAAACACTTTCCAGAATATTCAGTAACTGCCTAATTATAAAGGGAAAGGCCAAGGTACAGGAGAAAGAATAAGAACTTTGGAAAATGCTAAAGACAGTCCAAAATAAATCTAGAAAAATTTCAAAAACTTACAAAACTCGATAAATCGGTATTTCACTTTCACAGAGAAGTTTAGATAAAGAAAGGATCATGAGTATTAACTAGCAAATCAATTTTCGAAACTGAGAAATGTTAAGGAAAAAACCTATAATAGAAGAAATAAACATAACAAGAGCATTGCTTTAATGCATGTATTCGCAATGAGAGGAAATTTTAAAAGATTAAAAAAATTAGGAAAAGAGACTGGCTAAGAGAAATGAGATATGAACTAAAAAGAAAACTGATAGTAATCAGTTTCAATGTATAAATATATATTTATAAACATTCTTTTTGGAACCATAATTCACTTCAGTGTATACTATTTATAGTAAAAAATTAAAATTCTAGTTAAGCTGACGTGTTATGGCATCAAAAGTTGTTGTGAATTGAGTAAATTGTTTTACAAGGCAAAAGGCATATTAAATAAGTAAATTATTTATTTTAGTCATCTTAATAAAAATTTTTCTATATTTCTATAAGATCCAACTTGTAGGTCAAATAACGGCTGCTGGTAAAGTCCCTCCTGCTAAAATTCTAGTCATCGGAGGAGGCGTAGCTGGCTTAGCAGCCATAGGACAAGCAAAAAGTATGGGTGCCATAGTTAGAGCTTTTGATACAAGAGCTGCGGTAAAAGAACAAGTTGAATCGTTAGGTGCCGAATTTTTGACAGTGAATATACAGGTACATATCATTTTTACCTTATTCTTTGTTGTATATCTTTATATCACATTTGAAATTATTTTAGGAGGAAGGTGGCACAGCTGGTGGTTACAGTAAAGAAATGTCTCAAGAGTTTATAGACGCTGAACATGCTTTATTCGCCAAACAATGTAAAGAAGTAGACATTATAATATCTACTGCTTTGATACCTGGTAAAAAGGCACCTCTGCTGGTACTCAAGGTAAATTATGATCGATATAAAATCTTCTAATCAGAAATATTCCACTTTTTATCACAATGAGATTGGAAACATTTGGATCATTATGTTACGAAAAGGGGCACTTTATAATTTAAATTTAGTAATTTATTCAGTTTATCTAGTATTTATCGTTACTTCACAATTAATTATCAAAATTCGAATAAATACGTCGCTCCACTAGTTTTCTTTGTAGCGGTTCGGCCTGAATGCTACGTCATCATCGCCGATTACCTGACTATAGAATTAGTCTGCTCAAAATAATAGATAAAAATATTGTATTGTACCAAAATGTATATATACGACAATAACACACCAAATAAAATATCCATTAGCATACCAAAAGGAGAGAAAATACGGAAACATTGTTGTAATGCATTAGAATTGGACCTCTCCGTGATACCTTTGATTTTTAAAAACTTAATAAGTCGGAGCTAGTTCTTCGCTTCGTCGATGCATTAAATATTCAAGAATGGAATTGCTTGCAACCTCCTGTACTTCCAACACAATCGCGACATTAGAAACCTTAGAACACGGATATTTTTTTCGTTACAAATTAAAGTAACCCGCTACCGTATCTACGTACCCTGTTGAATTATCGCCCTAAGACACTCTATCTACCTAATACATTATCAACTAAAATATTGATTTTCTCATATATTTCAAATTTATAATAAATATTATTATGAATAACAGTGAAAATCATTTATAAAATCATTATTTCTGATATACGATATACGATTATTTCTGATATTTATACGATTTCTATTCGTGGGGTGAATAAATAAACACTATCTCTTACGTTCTTAATTCTTTTAAACACTGTACACTATACTTAACTAACTTATAACGATTAGCGAATTGTTTCTATTTCGGTCTGTTCCCTACGACTATTTACTATAAACTATCTAAACTACGCTCCAAAAACTCCTTATATATCACTAGAATCGTCTAAATTCATTTTAATTTCAATTCTGTATTTTCTCTCGACAATAAATACTGAATGACGTGTGAAGCAAACTAGCATCTAGAGTAAACATTTCCTTCCTAGAAATTAATTCAAAATAATCAATGTAAATAAACTGATTGTTATAATAAAAAGTTGTATAAAAACAAACATCATACTTTAATCAATCAATACTTTTACTCGCAAGTCAACTCTTTGTCGTCAAAATAGTAACTAGTCTCTCTAGCCAGTGGCATTTTGTAAAACTGACTGGCTGTTCTCCTACACAATCGGGGCTGATGACATAGTACTTATTTGGAATGGGTTTTGGGAGGTACGAAATATATCCAGACTTCAAGACTATTAATACTAATCCTAACGATTTGACATAAACACCTTTATTCTTGTAAAATTTTGTTAATAAAAAATATGCTTTTTCAAAAATTTCCAGGCCCATTGTTTATTTTTGTAATTATGTCACCAATGTTGAATGTTAATTATTTATAAGTGTATGTTGTTGATTTACCATAATTATTACAATAATTACATTTTATTTGCAAAAACTAAATTTATTTTAGGAACATATAGAATCTATGAAACCTGGAAGTGTAGTAGTAGATTTAGCTGCAGAATCAGGTGGTAATATCGAAACAACAAAACCTGGAGAAATATACACATACAACGACGTCGTACACGTTGGAATAACTGACTTTCCCAGTATGCTTCCCACGCAAAGTTCGACACTTTATGCCAATAATATTTCTAAGTTTTTACTGTCGATGGGTAACTTATAACTGTTATAAAGTTTATAAATATTCATATTAATTAACATCATATTTCAGGTGAACAAAATCATTTTAATATAAACCTGGATGATGAAGTTGTTAGAGGAAGCATAATTTTGAATAAAGGACAACTAATGTGGCCTCCTCCACCACCAAAAACGAATCTGTCAGCTGTTACTCCAGCTAAAAAAGAATCTGAAGTCCTTCAAGCCGTACCCAAGGAAATTTCTCCATTTAGAAATGATTTAAATAAATCTTTGCTTCTAACAACAGGTAGGTAATAAATTAAATTTTTGTTACACATCTTGGGTATAAATTATATATTGTGACCAAACTATCTCCAATAGGTCCTAGAATATTCTTGTATGTTCTTGGAAAACAGTTTCATAGTATATCGGACTGTGTAACCATACAGGTTGGCAAATTTACAGGGAAAGTAGAATATATTATGATTAAAAAACTAGTATAGCCTGGTTATATTATATTGATTCAAAAACATTTTTTGTAGGAATTGGATCACTCTTGGGATTAGGAATGGCTTCACCTAATCCAGAATTTACATCAATGTTGACAGTATTGGGTCTGTCAGGTATCGTGGGCTATCATACAGTGTGGGGAGTTACACCTGCCCTTCACTCTCCATTGATGTCTGTTACGAACGCCATTTCTGGTATAACAGCAGTTGGAGGATTACTCTTGATGAATGGAGGATTGTATCCTACTAATTCTGTAGAGGTAACAGATTATTTTTCCTAATTCAATCCTTATTGCTAAATATATATTCTTTATTCGATATTTTTTTTTGTATTTTAACAGACCCTAGCAGCTGCAGCAGCATTTGTATCATTCATTAATGTATTTGGTGGATTCTTAGTCACTAAAAGAATGTTAGACATGTTTAAAAGGTACGTTGTCCGTTTTTCCAATATATCAAATAGAATTAAAATGAAATTTAATACTGCAGAGTGTAAATTGAAATCATCACAACGATATATGGTAAGTAGAGAAAACTTTTTAGAATCTTTATTAAACTTTACAAATATAGTGATTAAAATGTTCCAGGCCTGGAGATCCGAAGGAATATAACTCTTTATATGCAATTCCGGCGGTTGGATTTATGGGAGCGTATGGCTGGGCGACAATGAATGGTTTAGCTGAAGTTCATCAAGCTGCTTATCTCGCGGCTTCCTTATGTTGTGTAGGCGCCTTAGCCGGACTAAGTTCGCAAACAACATCAAGGTTAGGAAATAATTTAGGAATAGTAAGTATTGGTGACTTCCGGAACCTTAATCTTTAAATGAGCTCCAAAATTAACGCATAATTCGATTTTGTGACAGGTAGAAAAATGTATGATATTGAATCGATTTTTGAAAAATTCACACTTGTACTATGACGGTTGATTAACCCATCTACAATTCTCTTATCATAACCGTTAAGTACAACTACATCCTCAGAAAAGTCCTTTCTTTGTTGTATCTTTCGATGTTGAGTGGAAAATGAATTAAACGATGTACCAGGAAAAAGAGACCTGGCCATTTGATGTTGGATGCCGTGGAAGAAATCAGCTGGAATATACCAGCAGTGTTTTTTTCTAAATATATCGAATTCTAGCCTATAACTATATTAATGTCTAAAAATAGTAACTGTCCATTATTTTCTGTCAATTTCGTGAGTAGACTTTATGAATGGACAATATAAAGAAAATACAATTCAAATGTCTGTACAATACCTTGTAAAAATTCTGAAACTCTTAACTAATCTGCTTTTCAAAGTGACTCATGAATAGTTCAGCCATAAACAAAGAAAATTCGCTCAATTATATTTATACAAAGGGATTGGAAGGAAATTTTAACAGGGTGCTTTTAAACTTTGTTTATAAATTCAGCAATACGTTAAAACAATTGTTGGGTAATCCTAACGATAAAATAACAGATTTGGCAAAAAGTGATATCTATGAAATTTGCTAGCACACATAATATTTATGAAGCTTTCCATTGGTTACTTTTAATGTATTTTTGCATAAAAAATAATGTTCAACATATTTATCTATATGATTTCTTTTAATTTAAGTCAATTGTGAAAAATTTAGGGTAACTGGATATGTTAGAGACACTGAGCACACCGGTCATTCAAATATCGATATATCTAAGAAGTTCTGACTAAGTAAACTCGTACTTTATAATTCAATAAAAAAATAACAATATTAAGACTAAATAATTTGTCTTCTACTTTATTCGAATTTTGTTTTAATTTTAGAACCTTCATTAGTATGTTATGATTTATTTGATATTTTGTTTATTAATTTTTATTTTCCAGATAGGAGTTGCTGGTGGAATAGCAGCTACTTTAGGACAAATAGCCCCGAACCACGAGGTATTAGCTCAAATGGCCGCCTGCGTTTTAGCTGGTGGTGGTATTGGTACCTTAATAGCCAAAAGAATTCAAATCACTGACTTACCTCAACTTGTAGCCGGATTTCATAGGTACTGGCATATATATTTTTTTATTAACAAAAAAATTCATCTTTTTAACTCAACATGATAACCGTTAATGTTGAATTTGATTTATTCAATTAATTTGAATCTAAAATATGACTACGCATTTTTTATTTCAGTTTGGTAGGGCTGGCTGCAGTGTTAACATGTGTAGCTACTTTTCTTCATGATTTTCCCACTTTTGCAACCGATCCAGCAGCTAACGTCGTTAAAACAGCCTTATTTTTAGGTACATACATTGGAGGTGTGACTTTCAGGTATGTAAAATCAAAAATCATTACAAGAGAATCAGCATATTTAACTATTAATTTGTTTTAGTGGATCACTTGTAGCTTATGGGAAACTCCAAGGTCTCTTAAAATCTAATCCATTGCTTCTCCCTGGTAGGCATGCATTGAACAGTAGTCTCTTGTTGGCCAATATTGCCGCTGGTGGATACTTATTTTATGATCCTTCGTTGGCAGGCGGTTTGGGAGCTCTAGGAACTACTGCTGCTCTTTCTTCAGCCATGGGGCTCACATTAACGTGTGCAATTGGAGGTTACATTAACATTAAAATGTCTTCATTTTATTTTTTTAACGTTCCGATTTACAGGTGCTGATATGCCTGTAGTTATCACAGTATTAAATAGCTACTCAGGATGGGCACTATGTGCTGAAGGATTTATGCTTAACAATAATTTAATGACGATTGTAGGGGCTCTGATTGGATCGTCTGGTGCAATTTTATCATACATTATGTGTAAAGTAAGTCATAATAAAACACATTTGTCAAAAATTTTTAAAATTACAATTATTTTTTAGGCAATGAATAGGTCACTTCCCAATGTAATCCTCGGTGGTTATGGAACGTCAAGTACAGGTACTGGTAAACCAATGGAAATTACCGGAACACATACAGAAATCAATATAGATGGTGCTGTTGAAGCTATTAAGAATGCTAGAAATATAATAATCGTTCCTGGTTATGGACTTTGTGTTGCTAAAGCCCAATATCCCATCGCTGAGATGGTTGCTAAGCTTAAAGCTGCTGGAAAAAATGTTAGATTTGCCATCCATCCAGTGGCAGGTGAATATCCACAAAAGATACCACAAGATTTAATGATCATTGAGAAATTTTTTGTAAAATATTCATCCCAAAGATTGCTTTTAGATTTAATGTATTAATAAGATATGTCTATTGTATTTGTAAGTTAATGGAAGATCAGAAAATGAAAAAAAAAACATTGCAACTATATATTCTAGAAGAATCAGATGTTGTATTTTGTATCAATATTTTAGGAAGGATGCCTGGTCAACTAAATGTTCTCCTAGCTGAAGCAGGGGTACCATACGATGACGTATTAGAAATGGAAGAAATCAACGATGATTTTCCTGAAACTGACTTAGTATTAGTCATTGGTGCTAATGATACAGTAAACAGCGCAGCTTTAGAAGACCCCAACTCACCAATTGCCGGTATGCCTGTACTTAATGTATGGAAATCAGAACAAGTCATTGTTATGAAAAGATCATTAGGTGTAGGTAAGTATCAGGTTTTAAATATTTTACATAAAGCCCGAGAATCATTTAAACTTTCCCATTAATAAATTATATCGTCGCTCAAATAGTGTCTTAAGTCTATAAAATTAGAAAATCTTATTTATTGTTACTAATCGTGTTAAACATTTAATAGTCTCATCTCAAATAAAGTCTTATGAATAGCTAATATTGAGGTAACTTCGTCAGTTTTTTAGTTATCATCGTAAAAGTGGATATGATATTGCAAATAATACACTGGATTGTTATATAATTATGATTTTGACCTTTTTCCAAATTTACCTGTGATTCTATCATGTTTTGCTTTTATAATCAGAAATTTTTTTAAAGTTCATCAGTACTGTTTCAAAAACCTTAGAGCACTTCAGAATATTCCATCACTCCATAATCATATAAGTAAAGATCAAGAAAAAAGAAAGTTGATACCTATCTAGCCTCATTACAATATTTTTTTTATTTCAGGTTATGCAGCTGTGGATAATCCAGTTTTTTACAAACCTAATACAGCTATGTTGCTCGGAGATGCTAAGAAAACTTGTGATCAGTTATTAGCCAAAGTTTCAGCAGATTAGTTTAAATTTTTTTTAATTAAGTTTCAATTTTTGTAAATATATATTTTTTTAAAAATATTCGCGAAGGAAAACATTTTTATAACATAGTATTGAGAATTGAAAGGAAAACGGTTATTGTTATGTATCTTCATGCTAACCAATGTTGGTTGGCCATATTGTTTGTATTAAAACTACTTTGGAACACACTATTTATTAAACAATAAAATAATTAGTTAAACTTGGTTTCAGTAATCCGACGGCCATACTCGACGAATGCCAGACTGTATCTGTTTACAGACAGCTTTTAAATACTAAAATCCTATTGTACAAAAGACTATAAATAATTTATGTATATGTATGGTCGTTAGGGTCACATCGATATAAAATAAAGTATGTAATTTGATACGTTAATAGAACTTCAAGTGTCTAAAGAACACTTGGGGTGAATTAACTATGATGTGGGTCCCCATTAGGATCTTGATGAATAGGTAGCTAAATTTATGATTCTTCACAGTCACATTTATATAAGATAAATATTTAGTAATCCGAAACGATACATTAATGGAGGGTAAAATAAGGAACCCTTTGTATTACCCAACCGGATGATTAATAGATCCTAATGGTTTACACACAAGAGGTTGTATCTCTGTCTGGGTTACATTCGTGCAATGGTTTTAAATTTAAATAAGAAATTATTATGTCAAAATAGTTATCATAATTTCTTTTAATAAGTTACTTTATTTGAGGAGATGATATGCAGAAAAAGTTTTTCTACAGAAAGACCATTTCGTGCCATTCTTTTTGACTTTTTCACCAAATCTTTGGATCGAAAGGATTTTGCTAAAGGCTTTGTCGCTAATTAGTTTTATATTTAATTTTGTTGTTCCAATCAATTTCTGGTAAATATCATTTCGCTAAGCTAAGATGGAAACATGTTGCTGATATAATAATATAAAATCTTTTTATGCTAAAAATTACTGCTGTTTAGTTTGTTAATTTTTGTCTTTGAGACCATTTGGACTGTTAATAATGTAATTTACTATTATAACACAAAAAATGAAACAAAATATAAACAAGAATATCGAAGTTTGCCAGCTTGATAGATATTATTAATTTTTTGTATAAAAAATATGATTCAGTTTTAGGATATCATTCTTAAAACAACATAACTGATTTCTTGTTTCTATTTGATTTCTGGTTCTGTAAGGACAATTATAATAACTTGATCCAGGCATTTTTGGAACCTTTGAAACAAGCGTAATTCAACTTCGAGAAATGGGTTGAAAAATAATTTCTTTGATTACTTGAATTAGTAACAACTCTTCAGAAAAATTGATGTTTTTTAGACCTGTAATTAGATTGATGTACATTATTAATTGTAGGGAAAAGATCTGAGAGTAAATTATACTGCGAGAAAGCACCTTTAAACTCCGAAAACTTCTTTTGCATATCACCTTCTCATTTTTAATTGCTCTAATGTGTTACATCATAAATAATTTAAGAGATTATTAAGAGACATTTGTATAACATTGAATTATTATACAAAAGTTTCATTTATGTAAAATGTCCATGTTGCATGTTGAATAAAATATTTTGTATCAATATATGTGAGGTTTATTGAATAATCTAACTAATTATAAAAATATCTACCATGGGGTAAACAAATTGTTTGGCCGTAAGTTTTTGAATGCTTTGGGAATTTATTTTTTCGATTTTGGACCTTGTTTTAATCAGTTTCATAGCAAGTTTGTCCTTTACCTTTTAGCTTGTAATGTTAACGTTAAATAGTTTTTACGTTATAAGCTCGGGAAGTGATTTAGGATGAGGCGACAAAGGGGCCGAGTCAAGAATATATAATCGAGTACCATAATAACTTCACGGACGTATATTGTAATATGTTTTTTTCATACTGTTTTCGGTTTTAAATAAGTAAAATTATATTAAAATATCAAAATTCATATTTGACAATTTTACTGAAAAATAGCTCCTTTGATTATTCTCTTATGATTTAAAAAAAGTCACGAAGGTAACATTGTAAACAAAGATTTTTTTATTTCTCATTATTTCAAACGGGATTGGGAGAATTTAAGAGTACTGTAAAGTACAAGGATACTGTAAAGTGCAGTTTTCCGGACTCAAATTAGTACTGTAAAGTAGACTGAAGTGTCACAGTATGAAAAAAATATATATTTACTCATGTTTTATATACTTGTTAGTTGTTAAACTAACACTAACAACTATCACTACCGGAAAAACCAAAAACTTCACTTGAAGTTCACGAGTCATGGGGGTTGCATCTGGCGGTCAGATACGACAACTGGACGTCATCCATATTGTTGATGCGTTTTTCCAAGATGATCATAGCACCATACCTTTGTCTTTCAATTATTTTAAACAATTACTGAAATATGGTGAATTACGCTGTAGTGAACTGTATTCATAGGACAGATAAATACCTTTTCAGACTAAAAAATGAGTAGTAGGGCGCGTGAAATGTCTATTGAGTACGTTCAGGATAAGGAAATGGCAAACGGTGGCATAAATAATATGGTATCTTTGAACAGGCCAAGGCCCATATGAGTGGCTGTAGCGTCTGTGAAGTGGAGTAACTCAAAATTTAGATTAAAAGAACTAATAATTATTAACAGAAGATGATATGAGACCCTGAATTTATTAGTTTGATATCTGAAAAAAATCTCAATTACTTCTAGGGACGCAAGACATGAATTTCAGCAGGGAAATTGAAATCAAGTGGAACAAGAAGAAAAACTACTGAGTTATATATTGTTTCATCGAATGGAAATATATAGGGACACGCATAAAATGATTTAGGAGCATTGAAAGCAATTAAAGTGAGAAGAAAAGTTATTAGGACATTAAGAAAAAATGTGATAACAGTTAAATGTTGATTCCAGACGAACAAGAGGAATTACTTGCATAGTACTATCACACGTTCCCCTGGCAGCACTTTCACACGAGGAGGAAATATAAGGCTAGAGGTGAAGAAATTATGAGCTTCTAAACTCTTGTAATTCTTCGTAGCTACTTTGGTCGTGCGGAAAACTAGATACTGAGATACTGTCTAATTCAGTCACGAGTCGCCACTGGTCCTTATCTTCCTACCGCAGCTCAAACGGGTCACAATGACACTCCTGAACTTTCTTCTGATAGCACTCATGGTTATGATGAGTCATTTTCTTACTATCTCCCCTCAAAAATGCCATACTTCATCAAACAATAGTCACTAGCAATGCTCCGGTCTGTCCTCTCCTCGAAACGCATCAACAATATGGCCGACGCCTTGTTATATGACTGCTCACAGGATGACACTCGCGTCGCGTTACCCTGCCGAAGGTTCGTGCACCCCAAGGATTAGCTGTTTTCTTAGATTGCGTAATATATTAATTTTTTTCCCTAAACTACCTTATCTCAGTTGTCAAATCATGCTGTCGATGGGTAAATGGACAAACTGTATATTTATTTGATATCAACTAAAATGTCATTGTCATTTTTATTATGATAAACAGACAACAATTTTTTAATTTAGTTATATTCAAATCTAATTAATTAATAACAAAGTGTTTAAAAATATTGCAAGTAAGTTAAAAAAATGTTTTAATATGTTATTTAAAAAAAATCTATTCATGTAAATATCTTTCATTATACTACAATTTCCAAATGACAAACCACTACTCCATATAATACTCTTATTAAAAAAACAATTAATATCTTTCAAATATAATTATAAATCAATTTGATTTCATAATATGAAACGTAGATACAAGAATGTAATGTTGCAAAAATGGCATCAATTTGAAGTGGTAGACTTTTTACTAGTAGAGCGCACTTTTCAGAATTTCTCGCGGAAAGTAGTTGTGTTCGGAAGCGCTGATTTTTCTATTTAAAACTGATTATTAGAAAAAGAAAATAAAGATTAAAAAAAAAGCAATGAACCGTTGGTGCACTCTCAAAAACTTGCACAGCCAGTGGTAGAAAAGAAAACTATAATCTGTGTGCAGTGATGGATTTACGCCTAGGCCCGTGAGGCATAGGCGTAGGGTGGCACAATTTGAAAGGCGGCAAAATTTTTGAAACGCCATAATTTTAGAGACGAAAAAAAGTCTAGACAATCCATTTCAAAAATTGGTTAAGGTTAGTTTTTATGAAAAATTTTCTATGGAATTTACACAGAACAAACAGCTAATTCGACTCAAGAGATTAAATGTTGAATCAAGACATTTTTCTTGGTTCGAGTAAGTTATTTTTATTAATATTAAGTCTTTGGAAAGCACACCAGCTTTTTTGTCTATCTGCTGTGCGTAAGGGGGGTTGGTTAGTTGTGGTCTATTTACTTATTTACTTTGTTGCCTTCCAAAGTGAATAATAGCTTGTATGTGTAGCCGACAGATTTTTCAGGTAGGTAGTTTTGTATTTCTTTATTATTGTAGTTCTCAATAGATTTTGGAGTACTACCGTTGCCTGATTGAATTTAGTTTTATCAACTGGGAATCTACCATATTATTCTGAGTTTACGTTTATACGCTAGCTCAACCCAGAAGTGCTATGAAAACTCTTTATTTATTAAAAGCTAATCTCAATAGGAGGACATACATATAGTCCGAGAGCCGGCTGTATAAAAGTCCTATGGATCAGATACAATCATTTTTGGGGATGAGCAATAAAGCCAAAGGTCTAGAGGTCACATCCCTGAAGTTGCTTGATTTTGCCCGCATCCATAATTATGACGTCATTTCCGGTTTTTATTTTAGGTGTAATTGTAATTTATGAAATACACGTCAAACGAAAGTTTCTGATAAGTTGAAAAGAAATGTCAAACGTCGACAAGCTCTATTTATTCGCTACCCTGAGTCGACTACCATTAAAAATATATTTTTTTTCTAATTTGTCTTAAACTTTCTGAAACTAGAACCTCTCAAATGACTGAAATAAATTGGTCGACACCTTTTATTTACCCAGATCTGACTGTCGACTTAGTTAGAAGAATTAAAGAGCTTAAACATTTCAACTCTATGCACATTTAATTATCTGCATATTTTTTTCAAATACATTAATAATTTTTTTCCAATTAATTCTTTGACTCTAACATTACTAAAAAAAATTGGTCGACACCTTTTATTATTTACCTACATCTGAACGACTTTTTTCAACTCCAAATCCCTTTTGGAAAAACAATTCTAAAGGTTGGTACAAATTTTTACTTGAACCAAATATTTTGCAACTAAAATTGGACTCGACATTACAAATAATAAAATTACCAATCATTCCAACCGTGCTAATACAGTTTCCTAGTTAGCCAAAGCAGGAATAAGTGATCAACAACTTATAAAGATAACTGGACACTCATCATCATCTTCTATCAAACCCTACTTCAAAATTGATCCTGAACATCACGAAAATGTTACTTCCTTACGAGCCTCGAGTGAGAAAAATCAAAATGAATATTCTACATGTGTGAATACCAGAGAATAAAATTTTAAAATTTGAAATCAGTACACCTAACCAATTTATAACAATTGAGTATTTAGTAACTGTTCATTTGAATAATTTAATTGTATCAATATAGATAATTATTGTTGTTCTTCAGTCATATCTACGGTCGTTAATTTATCTTGCCAAAAACATCGAAGCTTCTTTTTTAAGGATAAATTTCTTTTTAACTAAAAATTGTTCCTTTAGTAATTTTGCTCGAAAAACTGACCCTTGACAAAATCACTCGACCTTCTGTTTCGCGATATTTATAACATACTTACCATGTGATAGATTTTATACTATATTTTGGCATATAATAATAATCCAACGATTATTTTGGAATACAGGCAAATTCCAATGGTGGATTCAGAAAGAAAAAATAGTGTGAATCATGATCTGTTGGTTTAGGTTAGCTAGAGCCCCTATAAACGGAATTAAAAAACTTCCTGGAAATCACAATTTCTCTACTACTAGAATTCTTTTTGAAAAATCCAATGAAGTAAAGCCTCCGAAAAAGCCGGTACAGGGAATTCCTTACACCAATTTGACAATTGGAGTACCTAAGGAAATTACCAGAAACCAAAAAAGGTGAGAATATTATTCGACGAAAAGTTAAAAACAAAGTATTAGGTATTGATAAATTCCTCTATACTCTAAAATAAATTCATTGTATAAATTTTGCGATGTGAGATTTTTAATGAATGTTCCTAATTTGTCCATTCTCTCTTATTTATTCCATTAGGGATCTTATTTCAAATATCTGGATATGGTGATATTGAGACAGAGGTAAGGCTGCACACAATAAAAGCAGCAAGAGCAGCTGGATGTCTGAACGACACTATATTGAAAAACAAATACATAAGTATTGAGGCCAAGTCAAGAACCTACAAAACTGTAATCAGACCCATAATGACGAACACAGAAGAAACTCGGCCTAATACAGCAAAAACAAAAAGGCTCCTGGAAACGAGCGAAATGAAAGTCCTACGAAAAATTACTGGAAAAACGCTCCTAGAGAGGGATCGTAGCGACGACATAAAGCAAAAATGCAAAGTGAAAAATATTAACGAATGGGTACTGAGTAGAAAGCACGCACACATAAGTAGAATGAGTGAGGAAACAATAGTAAGGATAGCACGAGACAACTCACCACTGGGAAAAAGAAGTATGGGAAGGCCACGAAAAGGTTGGAGTGATAATCTTCCATCAATTGAGGCAATAGGCATTCTGCGAAGAATGAACAGGCAATCTGCAGAAATGGAGTAGGAAGAAGAAGAAGAAGGAACTTGATATTTGATCAATTTATGTGCCATCTTCTTTTACCAGATTCAGCTGCCATTATTTTTATGTAATTCTGTTATCTTTCATTTACATTAGTTTATTCGTTATTTCTTTATTATTTATTACAGGTTCCTCTGTTATTTTTCTAATATCGTTCATTTTACTTCTACATTTCAATATTTTATTCTAACTATTTCAACGATATTTACAATATCTTAAATAACTAGCTTCTCTCTCACCGATTTATCTCTATTTCTCCACTTGCTGTGGTTGTTCATTATAACTTGGGTTTTGTTTATGTTCAGAATTTCGTGTTCATTATTTCTGAACTTACTCTTTTTTTTGAAAATTTACGAAAAATGTAGGCGCAGACTACTCATTTGTATGGTTCCTAATTTTTTTACTTTGTTTTTTCATAAAATACATTTTTTGCCTTTAGAGTATCCATAGTTCCATCTGTAGCTCAAACATTAATAAAGAAAGGTTTTAAAGTTAATGTAGAAAAAGATGCTGGTGCTTTGGCGCATTTTTTAAACAAAGATTATGAACAAGCGGGAGCAACTATAACAGACCTTAATACTGTATTTAATTCAGGTAAGAAACAACAAAATTGTCAATGATATACTATTTTATGTAACTTCTCCATGAATTCTTAATGTTCAACAAATCTAGAAGGGTGGAATTCTGCTTTTTGATGAAGCTAGAATTTTCTCAATCTCAACCGATTTCAGAGGCAGGTATCATAATTTGAAGATATTGTCCGTACCATGACCTAATATAATGGTCCATGGAACCTCACACTATAAACAGGGACTTTGACAATTGATAGTGATAATATTTTCAAAGTTACATCTGTCAAATTGGCTGTCATTTTGCCAAATCATCATGGACTAATAGTGTATTCAACAACACGTGCTATAGTCCTACTGAGAGAATTAGATATTGTAAATCATGAACCAATATCTGTACAGACGGGATATCACAGTCAATGGCGAGCACTACATGTGGTTTTAACAGGATTACGCTTTGACATACTGCGCGAGTAATTTGAATGTCATCTCTCGTGGAGATGATATGAAATAGTTTTTGAGATTTGGCAATCTCTTCTAAGGGTTTTTTAAGCCGCAGATATATAAATATAAGCCACAAATTTTACGGTCCTCGAAGCCAATGTAACACATGCCATAAGTCAAATTCTTGCAAAATTAGAGAAGACAAACAAATAGACCTACACACTTTATTTAAGTTAAATTTAATGTATTTTAGTAACTTCTCTATTTCTTTTTGTGTTATATTGTAGTCCGATAGAATCGTTACATCTATCAATAGGCATTGTCTTCTTTTCTTATATTTTATTATTAGGTTTGGTTTGTTTGCTAGTACCTTTCTGTGTGTCTGTACTTGTATGACCCATATTATTGTTTTTCTTTCTGCTCCGATTTTATTGTCTGTGTATTATTATTAAAAAAAATTCTTATTATTATTATTATATACTTTTAAAACTACTACTTACTGTGTTGTATGATCATCAGAATAGTTGAGGAATGTAGAACTTTATGTCATTATATTTAGTTAAGGATTAATTTTTAACCTTATAGAATTAATGGAAAATGAAGATGATTTGCAAATGTTAATTGAATAATTGATCAATTTAGAAAAGAATTATTATTTAATAAACAGTTGACTTATAGTTCAAAGTATTTTTCAATGACTTGGGAATTTTTCATTTTTAAATATTTTGTACTATTTTGAAGGACGTTTCAGATATCATTTTGAAAGTAAAACCACCAGAGCTTGATGAAGCCGACAAATTTAAACAAGAAGCTGTCCTTATTTCCTTTATATTTCCTGGTTTCAATCCAAAACTTGTCGATAAGTTGGCAGCCAAAAAACTCACTGTGTTTGGTAATATTCTAAATTAATTTCATTAATAGTAGAAATAAGTATGCAATTCATATTTTTAATATAATCCATATTTAGGTGAGCCATAAAGTCTTTGTACAAAAACGGGACAATCAGATTATTTTTTTGCGGTTGAGGTGTAAGGTACAGGAAAGAGCTCAAATGTGCCGGAAATTCCAACATTTATTTTGCATTTAAATTTCAAAGCCTTTAAAATATAAAAAAGTGTAAAATATTTTGTTTAATACTTGCCTAACCCAAAAACGAATAAAAATGTTTTATAGTTAAGCATGTTTATGCAAAATTAAATAGTTTGTTGTAACAACATGTATACCAGTAACAGTTTTCAATTATAGTTCATGAAACTTACATAATTTAAATTTTCTTATTACTGGCAAAAAACGGGAATTTTCGTAAACCGACAGGACAACCCCAAAAGATTAAAATAACGGGACTTTTCATAAACCGTTGGGACAACCCCAAAAGCTTGAAATAACGGGACTGTCCCGTTCAAAACAGGACTTTTCGTAAACCGACAGGACAATCCCAAAAGCCTAAATTAACGGGACTGTCCCGTTCAAAACGGGACTTTCCGTAAATCGATGAGGCAACCTCAAAAGCCTAAAATAACGGGACTGTCCCGTTCAAAACGGGACGTATAGCCAGCCTAGCCATATTAACATTCAGTTCTACTCAAATAATTAAAATGGTAGTATAAAATTATAGAAAAAGAACTAAAAATAGAACTTTCTATATATGAGAGCTTCAAATATAATTTTCACCGATCAAAGCTTTCTTTACAACAGTGTCACCTCTTTCAGCTATGGATTGCATTCCACGAATATCAAGAGCTCAAGTTTTTGATGCATTAAGTTCAATGGCTAACGTAAAAGGATATAGGGCAGTGATTGAAGCTGCAAATTACTTTCCTAGATTTTTTCCAGGTAAGCATACAATATAACGTCTTCAATGAAATGAAATAGTTGAATAGCTAAAGCGTTGACAGGCAAGCCCTTCATGAGACCCGAACCCTTCTGTGGTATCAGCTACACAGCACTTTAAAAAGCACTGGAAAAATAAGTAGATAGAAGCAAAACCCTTTATTGGGACAATATACAAGTCTGAGACAGGCGAAGGCTCTTCTGGGAGATTATAACCACAGTAGATCTGCTGAATGTATCAACCTAAGTAGTGAAACACTAAGGAATTCCCAGAGTACTAGACCTGGGAGCATATGAAATGTAAGACGAAGATCTCTGGCAATTAAGGTCATCACACATTCTAGACTTCTTAAAAGGAGTAGGATTGATTGATCAGTTGTAAACATTGGGTTCTCCAGTATCGCAGCAAGAAAGGAGGGGGACACAATAGATCCTTTGGGTCGCGTATATTTGGTCTCGTATACGAGATCCCAAATCCATACATACAACTTTTTCAATATATCTTGATATGGAAGCACCTAATTGCTATTTCAGGTCAGATAACAGCTGCGGGAAAAGTTCCTCCAGCAAAAGTTCTAGTGATAGGAGGTGGTGTAGCGGGGTTAGCAGCTTGTGGTATGGCTAAAAATATGGGTGCTATTGTCAGAGCATTTGACTCCAGATCAGCAGTGAAAGAACAAGTGGAATCTATGGGAGCAGAATTTTTAACCATCACTATAAAGGTAAGAATAATACTTACATACCTACCTTTATTTTTTAAAACAAGTGAACTTTGGTGTCTGTTGAATGAATTGTAGCAAATAGTTTGTTTCTGTTTTTTTCTATGGGCACGACCAACGACAATGTTTTGCGATTGGTAAAGTTGTTATTGTTCTTTTTAATATTTTTTTTTGCAAAACAACGTTTTAATACAAAGGCGTTAACTAAAACAATTTATCGAATATATTCGCATTATTTACTCACCAGTTTTTGCTTGATAACTAGTAAATTAACAGACTGCTAGTAATATTTACGGAGAAGTATTCTAGGACCGTGTGTCTATAGTTCCGCTACTCAATTATAGATGGCTTCTATTGGAATACAGTCGCTTGATAGAGAAAGTGTAGCCACATTAGAGTTGCCGCCATCCTTAACCCAAACTACGACATAAAATAAATTATCCTCCAATTTTTTTAATTAAAAATACTATTGAATCCATGAAATGTTTTTCATTAAGTATTTGACAATGTAAATTACGATTTTGTAAACGATATTAAGAAAAGAACAAATTTTTATGTGTCTCTGTCTCTATTTTTTATATGATGATTTAATGAATATGGCTATCGACTATTTATAATTCTAGGAGATATGGACAATTTTTTTTTCTTTACGAATTTTAGGAAGAAGGTGCTGTTGCTGGAGGTTACAGTAAGGAAATGTCACAAGAATTTTTAGATGCCGAACGAGCTCTATTTTCGAAACAATGTAAAGAAGTTGATATTATTATTTCAACTGCGGCGGTACCCGGGAAGAAAGCACCAATACTTATTTTGAAAGTAAGTTTTTGGAAAGTACCCATAAAGAAGATTCCAATAAACAGATTTCGTGCTCCAAATCTATTTCGTACAAAATATTGATTGATTGATCTCATTGATTCCTAGGAACACATAAAGTCCATGAAACCTGGTAGTGTAGTAGTTGACTTAGCTTCAATTTATGGAGGAAATATAGAAACGACTAAGCTTGGGGAAACTTATACCTATCATGGAGTAGTTCACGTTGATGCAAGTGATTTCCTAAGCAAACTTCCGTCACAAAGCTCGACACTTTATGCCAACAATATTTCAAAATTTCTCTTAACCATTGGTAAAGTATGAATAATATTTCATAAAAATTATCGTATTAAAAATAACCTCAACGTTTTTGACTCCTTGATAAAACCACGTTATATTATTGGTAAATTTCAGAATTTAAAAATTAATATGTGAAGACTAATTTCTTCTTATTCTTTGGGTGCCCTCTTCTAACGAAGGTTGGCGATAACCCGTTATCTAATTTTGGAGGACAGTCAAGATTTTTTTCCACTTCTCGCGGTTCTCGTGGTTCGCTGATTTTATTTACTTTTATTTACTACTTAATGTTGTAGAGTCGTCAATGAGAATCCAAATCTTTCCATTTGTTTTAATAATTTAATCCGAATATGGTCGGTCGTGTTTGGCTAAATAATAAGCAGTTCTAAATACTAAAGACGTGCTCTTAATAGTCGCCTTATTTAAATTGTCTATTACATTTTCTATTGGCTGATGCTGTTTGCTGTTTCTGAATTTTCTGAATTAATATACGCTGTTGTTTTCTAAAATTTTTTTTCTTAATGACGTTAACTGCGATTTTTTATCTTTACCGTAGTGAGAAACGGATGTGGAACTCCATTCCTTTGAAATATTTACACCACGGGTTTTAGATACCCCTAAGTGTTGTATTTTGTTTAAATAGAGCAACCTAATTTTCCGGATTCGGAAAGTAACCAAAGAAACTGTCTAATCTGTTCTAACCACATTTTCGTCTCCACGAGACTTATCGTTATCATTATAAGTACTTGTTGACGTTGACAGATTCCAGTTGATCAGCGTTGAAGTTGGTGTTGGATACTTGACTCAATTTTGTAAATTCCTGGGTCATTGATTCATCTTCGATACTAGTTTTTAGTTTCTTTTTAGAAAAATCGGTGATGCTACTGTTTTTTCTTTTTTCACTCATGTTGAAATTACTAATAAAATAAATACTATTATTTAATAGGAAAAAAAACGGACATTTTTTTATTAATAATGAAAATGAAATATACTTACAGTTTATTGGATTAAAAATTATAGAAAAATGCAGCTACTACATACATATATGTAGCGCGCACGTAATAGTTTTGTATGGCACTTTATATAAATGTGCTGTCGCAAAGATGGTTTGACACTGATTAAAAAAATTCTTACACTAAATACTACTGCCTACTTATCTTTGATTAATAAAAAGTCCCATTTTTATACAGTAGGACAAAAAAATCAATGACCTAATTTTCAGGTGAACAGAACCACTTTTTCATTAACTTAGATGATGAGATCCAACGTGGTAGTATAATTTTAGATAAAGGAAAACTAATGTGGCCTCCGCCAGAAATCATACCTGTTTCTGTTCCCCCTAAAAAGGACCATCACGCTCAGTCAGTAAAACCAGTTGAAATATCACCATTCCAAGCTGATGTTAATAAAGCGTTATCACTCTCTGCAGGTAAAATATCTTGATCATTACGCTATTGTACGAAGATATATTGTTATCATCATTTAGGAGGGCCCGTTTTTTTTAACCTCCGATCGCTCCGTGCAGTCTCTACGCAGGCAGAAGAAAGCGAGTATGCGATGTAAGCTTTCGCACTACACACTCCGCCATTGTGACATTCAGGCGTCAGTCGGCGTTGTGTTACAGCCACGTAAACATGTTATTGATGCTCTCGCTAAGTATGAATTGCAAAGTGTCTTCCTCAGGCTGAAGGCTATAGTGTTACAGAAATCCATCGGAGAATGAGTCGTGTGTATGTGAGTAATGGTGTTGTGCGTGAATGGTGTCGAAAGTTTCGAATGATGATGGGGGCCAAGGACACAAATCTGTTGTTTCAGATGAGTTGGTGGAACGAGTTGACAGAATTTTTTAAGAAAATTGCAGATTCACCATTACTGCTTTGTCTACAGAATTTCCAGAAGTTTCAAGTTTTTGTTTTGTATTCTACTTGAATTCATCGGCGGCAACTTTCTTTGAACAGTGTATTGAAAAGCTTGTCAAAAGATATGACAAATGTCTCAATATCTTCGGTGTTTTTAGCAATTTTGGCTTTATTGGGTATTGGAATTGTCTCTCCGAATACTGAATTAACAACAATGGTAACAATATTTTCACTTGCTGGGATCGTTGGATACCATACAGTTTGGGGGGTTACCCCGGCTCTTCATTCACCTTTGATGTCAGTAACAAATGCAATTTCTGGTATAACTGCCGTTGGTGGATTACTTTTGATGAACGGTGGATATTTTCCCACAAATTCTGTACAGGTAACATCATAGTTAAAAAATATGTGAAGATATTATTAATATGCAAGATCCAGAAAATGCAATAATTTCTTTTCTTATAGAATCTAGCCGCGGCAGCGGCGTTTATATCGTTTATCAACGTTTTTGGAGGTTTTTTAGTAACCAAACGTATGTTAGGCATGTTTAGAAGGTAATTTTGAAAAAGAATTCTTTTATAAGTAATTTTCAGTTGGAAAAAAAATATTCAGAATCCTTTTTTATCACTATTTGATTCATATATTGTATATTTTTTTGTAGATTCAGAAATTGGTTACAGTTTTTTGTTACCCTAACTTGGATGTTTATCTTTCTTCCACTGATGATAATCTTTACTATTTTTATGAATATTTTATTGGAAATTGATTATATCAACCTCAACCTTGATAATTTTAGACCCGGAGATCCCAAAGAATACAATTCATTATATCTCCTCCCTACAGCGGCTTTTCTTGGTGCCTACAGTTGGGCTGCTGTCAATGGTTTAGAACAAATTCATGACATTGCATATCTTGCAGCTTCTGTGTGTTGCGTTGGAGCATTGGCTGGATTAAGTTCTCAAACAACTTCACGAATTGGAAACAACCTTGGAATGGTATTATTTTTTTATTAAATTACGTAGATTCACAGTTTAATTTAACCATTTTGGGATAAAACAAAATGACAGAGACACATCAATTGGCTCTAGATTAACTAAGTTATCACTTTTGGAATCGTTGATACTATTCATATTGAGCACACAGTTTTTACCACTATATCAACAATAGTGTCTGTTCTAAAGTAAATATAACTGAAGATGATAATTGGTTACTGAAACGTGCGTTATATTTATGATTATTGATATAGTAAGAATAAATAGTGGGTTCAGTAAGATTCTCATTTGTATAGTATTTTTTGGAACTAATATGTGAAAAGATATGATTTTCCTTACCTCTTTAAAACGCAAGGAAAGATATTTTATATGTTTGATTATTGAACTAACATATCAGAAAATTGAAAATTACCTTTATCATTTATTTACCGTCATAGTTTTTATTTTCCAATAATAACTGTTACAACATTTTAGATAGGGGTTAGTGGTGGAATAGCAGCTACATTAGGTCAGATTAATCCAACGGCTGAAGTTTTAACTCAGATGGCAGCTTGTGGATTAGCAGGTGGTATTATAGGCTCAACAATTGCTAAAAAAATCCAGATTACAGATTTACCACAGCTGGTAGCGGGGTTTCATAGGTATGTTCGGTAATTTCTTCGTCTTTCTTTGTTTTGTCCCTTTGTAGGTGTTGGATAAGGTCTCTGGTCCCTCTTATACCTGTTCCTACAACTGTTTTCTCCTTTTGCCATCTTTCCAAATTCCTCTAAAGATTGAAGAGCTGCTACAACTAATGAGAGTTTGTATATATTCATTCTTCTTCTCTTCTCCTTCTACCTTTCAAAACCCTTTCAACTCCTTTTAATTTTTTTTCATTTGTCTCCAGTTCCTTTGTGACCTAACACCCCACTTCCCTATTCATATTGGATATAAAAACTAATCGATTATTTGCCTTTTGATTTTTAGAATAAATTTTGTTGTAGCTTAATCTGCTTCATTATTCTATATCTTTTAGTTGTTGGATTAGAGTACCGGTTCCTCTTGAGCTCAATTTTTGCACTATTATCTACCTTTTGTCACCTTCCTCAATTTCTATTTTTTTTCTATTTGTACCCAATCCTTATATGTAGTTTATGTGTTTCTTTACCTCTCACTTCGTTTTATCCCAGTAAATCTATCTTAAATCATTATTACATTATCATAACAATTGTTTTTTTTTATTTTTTCTCTTGTTGTTTTGTTACCTTTTCTATGTATTTGTTTTTTATTTTCTTAGGTGTTTCATTTCTGCTCATTTTATTTCATCTTCCCTTTCAATTACCTTATTCTCGTTGTGCTAGTTTCAGTTGGCACTGATATTCTTTCATTTACTATGTCGAAAATTTTTGCATCTATTTTCTTGTCCTATATTCGTTCTGATTCGTTTATTTTTTCTTATATTGCCTACCTTTATTCTCTATATTTAGGGACCAGATGAATTATCTTTGATTTTTCTGTCAATACCACACTATCGGCATTTAAAATTTTTGTGTATACCATGTTCTTAGATTCAAATGATGTAATGTCTTTATTAATAACCTATGATGGTTCTCTTTATTAGCTTAGTTGGTTTAGCAGCAGTTTTGACATGCGTGGCTACGTTCATCAATGATTTTCCTACGTTTGCCTCGGATCCAGCAGCAAATGTTGTCAAAACAGCACTATTTTTAGGAACTTTCATAGGAGGTGTAACTTTCAGGTAATATTCTCATTATTTCTCATTGATATTTGATTAAAAATAACATTTTCAGTGGTTCTTTAGTTGCTTATGGAAAACTGCAGGGAATCATTAGTTCAGCACCTCTTCTATTACCAGCTAGACATACCCTCAATGGTGCATTATTATTAACTAATATAGGAGCAGGGATTTATCTATTCATGGATCCTTCATTCGAAGGTGGCATAGCAGCACTTAATTCAACAGCTCTGTTGTCTTCTCTCATGGGCATCACGATGACTGCTGCAATAGGAGGTAAATATCAAATTCACTACATCGACACTTAGCGTTACTAGCTTTTGCTTCGCTTATTCATATCAGGCTCGAAAGACCAAATAATGTTAATGTAGTGATAAACAGTTTGTCGATTTGAATATCAACTGCGGATATTGCATCATATACTAAAATATAGAGACTTGTTTTTTTATTATAAACGTTTTTTTGGAAAATAATGATAATATGAAAATATGTGGAATACATACCGTAATTCAACACATCTTTTTGTATAACCATGAATAATTCGAAAATTTTTAAATGAATTTCAACGTTGTTCAAACCAATAGATTGAGCGAGTCAAAAGGAAAATTTTAATATATGATAAGCCGAGTTTTGATGGAATTTATACAGAGATTTAGCACATTCTTAAGAACCAAAGATCTATGCTACTTCTGCCGCTTTGCATAACGGTTAATAACTCGAAAAATATTGAACGGATTTCAACGATATTTAAACCAATCGATGGATTGATTCAAAAGGAAAATTTTGTGATTATTTATAATTTATTGGTTTTCTTTTAGGTGCTGATATGCCTGTAGTTATTACAATGTTGAATAGTTATTCAGGTTGGGCACTGTGCGCGGAAGGTTTTATGCTAAACAATACCCTAATGACCATTGTCGGTGCCCTAATAGGATCTTCTGGTGCTATATTGTCCTACATTATGTGTAAGGTAAATAACTGAAATTCATTTTAGTACACATAAATTTTCAATGACCATGAATTTTTTTTGCAGACAACTTTTAGGGGATCGTAAAATATGGCATACTCCTAATAATTCTATTACAATTAAAATACCCTCTTCAAATTTTATTTTTTCTGTTTTGCCATTTGTTTTTATTTACCCCAATGCTCAAAATGCTTCATAATTCATTCCCATTGGGTTTACTATTATAACTATAAATCAATTTATCGACCTAACTTGACTGTGTTGCCATATAGTGTGGAAATCTAGTAAAACCTGAAATTTGATTGACTCGGAAAACAAGACTATAATTTCTGATCGATTGATTTTCTAAGTACGTATTTACAGGCAATGAACAGGTCCTTGACGAACGTAATAATGGGAGGATTTGGAACACAAACAAAAGGAAGTTCAATGAAAATAACCGGAACCCATACTGAAATTAATATCGATCAGGCTGCAGAAGCAATTAGTAACGCTAGGAACATTATCATCGTACCTGGGTACGGACTATGCGTGGCTAAAGCTCAATATCCAATAGCCGATATGGTTTCTAAACTAAAAAAAGCGGGCAAGAAAGTTAGATTCGCAATTCATCCTGTTGCCGGTGAGAAATAATCATATTGATTCAGTCATACCGAGTATTATGTAAGAAACTTTTATTTATTAATTTTTAGGTAGGATGCCAGGGCAATTAAACGTCTTATTAGCAGAAGCGGGTGTACCGTACGACGACGTATTAGAAATGGATGAAATCAACGAGGATTTTCCCGATACCGACCTAGTTTTGGTCATCGGGGCGAACGATACAATCAACAGCGCAGCTTTAGAAGATCCGAATTCTCCTATTTCGGGTATGCCAGTGTTGGAAGTGTGGAAAGCCCAACATGTGATCATTATCAAGAGAAGTTTGGGCGTTGGGTATGCTGCAGTTGATAATCCGGTATTTTTTAAACCGAACACTAGTATGTTGCTAGGCGATGCTAAAAAAATGGTTGATGAGTTACTGATCAAAGTTGGCCGAGCTGAACTTTAAAGTGGATTTAAGTTTATACGTTTTTCAAATTCGATAAATAAATTTTATTTATGTATTTATTGTCGTTATTTTGAAATGTACATTAATCGTTGAAATAATCGATTGTTGAAACAACATCTAGCGCCTGACGTACTACATCATTCACGATATTCCTCATCTCAAATTGTTGCCTCATCTGGAAGTTCTAAAAAAAATTTGCGGTTTAATTAAAACAAATGGATGAAATAATAAGACGAGATGGAATGAAACAAAAAAGTTTATTTTTTTTCAATTAAGCGCACTAGTGAGGAGAAAACAAGAGTTTTTAAATAAATTGCAGAAACAATCATGGAAAGAATAGATCAAGAAAATTTCACAAGAAAAAACCTATTAGTATGAAAATGATTAGTTTAACAGTTGAAGAGCGGCATGGAAGAATTGTATTAAATATAAAAGGGAAGGAAAGTATTGAACAGATTTCAACGCCATTTAAACCGATCGATGGAGCGATTCAAAAGAAAAATTTTAATATATGATAAGTCGATTTTTCGTGGGTTAAATAGAAATTTAACACATCTTCAAAATCCAAGAACTATGCTGTATCTACCTTTTTATACAACCGTGAATAACTCGAAAACTATTCAACAGATTTCAACTCCATTTAAACCGATCGATGGAGCGATTCAAAGAAAAAATTTTGATATATGATAAGTCGAATTTTGGTGGGATATATACAGAAATTTAACACATTTTTAGAATCCAAGATCTATGCTGTATCTACCTTTTTATACAACCGTGAATAACTCGAAAACTATTGAACAGATTTCAACGCCATTTAAACCGATCGATGGAGCGATTCAAAAGGTAAATTTAACACAACCTAACACAACTTCAAAATTCAAGATCTATGCTGTATCTACCTTTTTATATAACCGTGAATAACTCGAAAACTATTAAACGGATTTTAACGCTGTTTAAACCAATCGATGGACCGATTATATACCAACAGATCAATATACACAAAAATAAAAACTGCTCGCTTCGCTGGGTCCGTGTAATTGAATAATAAGAAAGTAGAGGAATTGAGGTATGTTTGTTGGTTTTAAACCTGTACCAAGTGTATTAAAGGCGATTAAGTTAATTGCTTATACTCTTACGACATTAAGATTATAAAAGAAAGATGACGTGGAATTCCCAAAAGAAGTTATTTCGGAATTGAGTCAGGTATCGGTAAGTCAAGAGTTCAAGGATTATTGTGTTATTGGGAAAGCTGTTCGTGGACGGTCGAAGGAAAAAAATGCCGCGATTGAAGGCATATGTCGAGATCGCCACAGGTATATAAAACCATAAAAAACAAAGTCAAGAAAGAAATTGAAAGAAAAAAGAAAAAAGCATGAAATCAATATGGAGAAGAAAGAGCGAGTAGCTGTAAGGATTACAGATGCTTTTTAAAACAAAATCAGAGCAAGGGTTGTAAAAAAAATTAAATAAAAAGATTAGTAATTAAGGAAACAATAGAAAATAAACACAGAAGATATATTAGAGACATGGAAGGAATTTTTCGAGAAAAATTGAGTCACAAAGACAATAAAATGACAACAGGAAAAAAACTGGAGTTTGGAGGGGAATGATACAACGTTGGGAGAACATGAGAAAAATCACGAAGAAGAAATAGGGAGATGCAAACCAAAATAGGAGAAGTTAGTAGATGTGATAACACGGAAGCCAATGATAAATTTTTTAGGGAAAATAGGAAAGAGATACGAGAATTATAGAGACAAAGTTAAGTGGCATGAGAGTAGAATAGACAGTAGCTTTAAAATCTGCATTCGGTTCAAAAGCCTATTAATACTAGTCATGGATAGGATGATAAAAACCATCAAGATATAGTATGATAAGAACCATAAAGTGGAGACGATAATAGGCTAGGTACAGAAACTTACTACCTGAGAAATTAGACGCATTAATATATTCAGACGATATAGTAAACGTAGCAGATACATTTAAGAAAATGGAAGAAAAAGTATAAACAATAAACATCTAAGAATGTAATCAAATAACAAAAACTGCAAGGGGATGGTAGTAAACTAAAAACGGGAGCATGAAAAAAGGTAAAAAATAGTGATAGAAAAGTAACCACGTTTGAATACCTGAGTCATTTTCACATAAGATGCATAAAAAAGCTATTCAGATAAACTTTGCTTTGAATGAGACAATATAGATAAAAGAAAATTGAAAATAAAAACCCTAGTAATTTTAATGAATCGCAAGGGCATAAAGAATTCTAAAGAAAAATAATCATTTTACTTAATGAAGTGAAAACCAAAACTCCTAGTTCAGCTGGCAGGTACTGGAGTCAAAAATTGATAAAGACCAAAGAGGAAACGGATAGTAGAGGTGAAGGTAGCAATAAGAAAGATGGGACGAGGATGCACAAGACAAGACCAAATAGAGAAATTTAGAAAGGAAAATTGACCTAACCATATAAAGAAAATTCTAAAGCCTTGAGTATTCCTTCATATTACTAACTGTACTCCCATTTTTATATTTTTTCATCATGACAATATTTACATTCTAATCTTATGATACTCATATGAGCACTCAGCTAACAACGTGGCCAATTATTCAAAAGAGAACGGTTTTTCTCTCTCTCTCTCTCAAACTCATTTGAAAGCACTCCATAATTATATGGGACTTTTTAAGTTTGTCTCTTTATGAAAATGTCCTCTGAGATGATGTAACACTATATATTAATCTTTTATCTTCTATACATATTGTTATTACCTCTTTGGCAATTATTTTTAGTCTGTCTGAAATGCCAGGTCCAGTTTTCTTCACCATCTCCGCCAATAAACCATTATTTTGAATCAATACATGAGGATGATCGTATTCTATCATCCTACCACCGTCCATTACCAGAAGCTGAAAATTGTAAATCACTTCATACGTCAATATTATAAAAAATAATTTCTAGATAGAATAAAGAAAAATGCTTGATATATCTTACTTTATCGGAATCCATAACAGTGTTCAATCTATGAGCAATTGTTAATACTGTACAGTGAGCAAATTTTGTACGAATTGTCGTTTGAATAAATCTATCCGTTTGAGCATCCACATTAGCAGTAGCTTCGTCTAGTACCAGTATTCTGTTGTTTCTTAAAATTGCTCTAGCTAAACATACCATTTGTCTGGAGCCTACGCTAATATTTGTGCCCCCTTCAGTCATAATGTCATCAAGGCATTCTAAAATCAATTTTAATTTACAATTTCGAAAATTTGTTTTCTCTGTATTAGATATTGAATTTTCATTTGCATATCTGATTATTTTTTTGCTCAGACAAGAAGAATAGAAAAATACACAAGGTTCTTCAGCATCAATGCCAAATTATGGGAGTTCATCAGGGAAAAAACCAGAGCGAGAAGAATAACCAATATATTGGTCAGACTAGAAGTCACAACACTGATCCAGATACTAGAACAATAAACTTGACAAATTGGATTCGGAGTCAAATGAACTAGCACCCAGAAAAGAAGAGCAGAATCATCCACAAAGCTCTAATTTACTCTGAAAGAGTATCCAAACGAAGACGTAGCATTTTTAAAACAAAGTCAAGACGAAGAAGATGACAAGAGTCGGGATGATAACCTATGCTACACCTGGGAGTCATCCAGAACCAATGAGTACATCAAGTATCTGGAGAACGATCTGGTGAACTCATATTGATCAAACGTAAACTTCAGACGAAGCTCTACCTCGTCATGGTGCATGCATCTATAGAGTTGCAATACACTGCTAAGATTCATCGTAAGATGTTTTAAACCCAGAAGAACACCAGCCTGTACAATTATTTATGACATATATACATACCAATTCCACTCTGCATCGCGTTTTTAATTTCTACTGCTAACAACGATGCGAAAATCTGTTCATCGGTATATTCGTTAAAAGGATCCAGGTTATATCTAAGTGTGCCAGAAAATAATACGGGTTCCTAAAAAAATTTGAAAATAAGCTTGTTCTACTTCAACTTTCATTGCATCTCACTTGAGGTATGATTGATATCTTCTTTCTCAAATCATGTAAACCCATCACGCTGATATCAAGATTGTCAATTAGGATTAAACCATCGTAGTTTGTCAGCCTGAAAAGTGTATTGATAAGAGACGATTTTCCTGCTCCCGTCCTTCCCACGATTCCTATCTAAAACGAAATAAAAATTAATAGGAAAGTATGGTCGATATGTAAATTGCAATAAAAAGTGGAAAATCTCGTTAATGGACTATTGTAACGAGTCAACCTTACATGGCAGAAATTAACTACATTTTTTCTGTAAAGGGAAAAAGTTTGACATTTTACCCTCTCTCTTGACAGGTAACAAAATGTCACTTTTTATGAAATCTCAGTCGAAGTTTCTTATGTTGACTTTATATTTCTTCCTACCATCACAATTACCGATGATGTATTTGGTCGGAAATTCTCCTGTGTACATCATGCTTTGTTTCCTTAAGTTTCACAATTAATAACGTTCCCTAATCTTCAATATCATCTAATTTTACCAGGCATCCCTGAGGAGTTATAAGGTCTCATAATCAATAACTTTAAAATTGTTTCTTTATTTTCATTGACCATTTTGGAAATAAAGCACTATTCTCCTACCCTCTACGACCAAGTTGTTGGCTACGATATGTTGTTGATATTTATGTCATTTGGCCCCATAGAAGAGATTCCTTTCTGCTCCATCTAAATGGTGTACTTCCTTGTATTCAAATCATGATGGAGGTGGAAGTAAAATCATCTGCAATAGACAAGATTTGCAGAATCTTCAAACCCCATCAGAAACTCTCCCACCTAATCAGATCTGTCAAAGTTAAAATATGAAATTAACACCATGGAGTGTATGAAATTCCCTGCTCAGATTGCCTCCGTTCCTATATTGGCCAGAAAAATCGACGTATTTCCATCAGAGCAAGGCTTTTTTGTTTGTTTATGGCAACTTTGAGATTTTCAGGAGACGAAGATTCGAGAATGTGATGATAGTATATAAAATAGGTCTACATCAGTGAACAATTTGATGTCATTATGACATATCGGGGTAGTGACAAGTAAACTTGACAGTGTGTTTGAATAAATTAGGATTAGGGATTAGTTTACTAAATATTTTCAATAAAAAATACACTATTTATATTAAAAGAGAGCTAAAATCAAAATGGTTCATTTATAAAGGCGAAATATCAAAAAGACCAACCTTTTCTCTTGGCTTAACAAGTATATTCAAATTTTTTAAAACAGGCGGTTCGAATAAACTATATTTCATGGTAGTATCGACAAATTCAATTTTACCATATTTTGGCCAATTTGCAGGTGGTTTATTATCGGGAGTCTAAAAATAATAACAAAAATAAGTGAGTATAACATAACCTCTTAATAATATTGTACCGATTCCAATGGAGGTTCGTGCTGAATTTTAGTAAATTCAAGGACTCTTTCAACCGAAGTCATTTGATTCTCGAGTTCAGCAGATTGCCTCATTCCCCATTGCACCAGCCCGCTAAGACCTATACATTGAGTGATAGATAATCCTACACCACTACCATACTGATCTGAAATAGCAGGTTATAAACGACGTTTTTTTATTACAATATAAATGCTATTTATTTGGTAGAGTCGCGTGTAACTAATTTTCAAACCGTTTGTATTACAATTGTGGCCATGTTCGAGTTCAGATGACCAAAATTTTACAGTCGCAAAAGAAGGCGCACAGACTACGAATAGAGTGTCTAGCTCCTCTTTCACTTGCATAGGCGCATTGCAAGTTTTCCATTTTTAGAAAAATCTTCGAATCAACTCACTTATACGATTGTTGAACTAAGACTATGCGTTCATCATGATTGAAATGTTATTGAGAAGCTCTCAACGTATACGCAACGTAAATTAGTGTGTGATGTGGTGCAAGATTAAGAAAGAACGCTACGAAGCAAATAAACTTGTAGTAAAAGCTAATTAGAAGAAGTGGAGAAAGAAATTAGTATGGACTCGAGAAGAGATACGGAAAGATCTAGTAATTATTAATTGCGTTCATAGATTAGATTAGAAGATCTAGTGCATGAAAGTCGTTCCCTACTCCGAACCATTTATCAGTCATAGAACAACGACTTTGTCAAATAAGCTACTTGCCTAAGGGCCATGCGGTTTTCCTATTCCAGCTTTGAAAAGCCAAAAGGTGCCGTAGCTTTGTCTATGAACAGATGTTCCTTTGGTTGTATGCAGAAACGAAACAAAACGAAAAGAAGTGTCAGGAATTTCTTTGATGATCGTCAGATGGTAGTTAACTAGACAGTGTTCAGTGAGCATACCAGTAACTCTTATTAGCTCATCTTTGTTTAATGAAAAGGACCAGTTTATAGAATAAAAAATAAATCTCTTCGATTTTTCAGACCTGGAGCTTTACTCCATGTTTCTGATTTATTCTCGTTTTCCCACTTTGTGATCATGGCTTAATTGCTTTTTGGAAAATTTTTGAGAGATTATAATGCTTTGAAAGGAATTGTTCCGCCTTGCTCCAATGAGTTCAAAGGTGATTCCCATACTAGCTCCAACCAAATTTTATAAGAGTCAAGTGCTTGAATGACTCCTTTGCTATTTTTAGGTTAAATATATTTGCCCTCTTAGGGTAATAGCCTAAATAATACTTTATATCATGTTGTAAAAGTAATATTTGGGTCCACAACAATTTGTAAAACCCATGATGCATAATTCAACAATACATGACACAGTACTAAATATAAACTTTTCTCTTGACATTCTGTAATGATTCACAACAAAAATGCTCGACACAATCCAATGGCCATTTTTGTTTGAATTCAAATAAGTGGAATCGTTATTTTTCTTCTTCTCACTATTATAAAAACATCACAGAAAAAGAAATGAAGAGTAAAATGAAGAATAGTTATCATATTTAAGAGAAACATTGTACGTTACTTACCTGTATCAAATATAGCAAAGTTGTAGGTAACGTACATGATAAACGTTGTACAAATTAAATCTAGCCAAAGTCCAAAGGCTCTTGACGTGTATAAAAACATGAACCAAGCACTACTGTGTATATCTTGAAGATAATCGAATTCTTCGACTAAAATTTTTTCAGCGCCATTCGAACGAACAGTTGTCAAACCTTGTAAAGTCGCATTCAAATGTGCAAACACCGGACTTCGAGCTAAAAAATAAATAAACCTGTCGCCTAGATCCATCGCAAATAAACCGCATCATTATAACGAAGAAAGTTAGTGTAAGTCAGTGTCGGATCATAGAGTTAATTTTTTCTGGCGAATTGATCTCCAGAAATGGTGACATAAGTTGTCCTCCACGAAGCTCCGATTTAACACCTACGGACTTTTTCCTGTAAGGTTATGTCAAATCCAAAGTTTAAGCTAACAAACCGACGATTGAACGCAACGGTTTATATTTGGACGATGTTAGTTTTAAGAAATAAATTCCCAAGCAATGTATTCTAATACGTAATAAATCTTTTTTCATTAAATTCCTTACTTTTCTTAATTGTTTTTTTTTTAATGTTAATTTTCTTTGTATTTTGAAGATAGAGAAAGGAAGGTATGGGATATTGTTCAAGTGGGCCCAAACTGCTGATAGAAAGAGAAATAGCATCAGTATACTAATCTCTATCTCTTTTTCCTTTATCCTGATTGGATCGCTATCACGTCAAGTAGTGGTAACAACGAAGAAGGAGAACAATTAGTTTCGATTTTATTAGAGAGTAAAGAGAGATAGAGAGTTATTAACTTCTCCAATTCCAAACTGCTCCATTTCGATAATACTCTCTATCTTCAATATTAATTTTATGTCTCGGATTACCAACAAATCAATTTTAGTGAGAAATATTAATATTTTATTTATTGCATCTTAATGTTCTTGATTTTAGATCTCTTTTGTTTCAAAATTAGTTTTTTTAATAATTTTTGGAAGATAAAATTTGACGTTTCGATTTTTCTTTAAGAAGTTACCTAAAATTAATAACATTAAGATGCATTAATATATCAAAAGGACTAAGAAATAAGAAATTAAAAAAATTATTTTATTTAATTGAGAAGTTAAATGTAAACTACTAAAATAATACCAAAATATTCTATATATTTATCGAGTCACAGTTAAAATCAATCAATTATTCAGAGAAGACTATTTCGAAAGAAAATCTGACTCATATAACAAATTTTCACAACTTAATATATCTTTAAAACGATGTATTTATCATAAAGTTTGAATACCGGACATTTAAAAATAACGGTTTAACGTAAACATCTCGTGTATTAAATTTTTTGACATATTTCGTATGTATGGAAGCGAAGTTGCCAGATGTAAATATTTTAAGTGCCATTAGTAAGTTGGTAGACAATAAAAACAGCTGACCGTCTTCCATAACTTCAACCAATAGGAATGGCGTCTTGTATTCGGTAAAACCATGGAAATGAAAGCAGGGAACAAGCACTTGCACTATAGAGGGAAGCCTTGAGTATGGTTGAGTTATGGTGAGATATAAGCGAGATTATTACTCTTGATCGAGTTTTCTGTACAAAGCCACTACTCGCCAAATTTAATATTTGAAAGACCACGACAGACTAGATTGAAGCTAATCCTTTACTATCCAAGAGCTGTACTTACAAGATTAATTAATTAATCTGGAACCATTGATAATATTCATACTGAAATAAACTTTCACCTTTAGTCTCTGAAGATGATAACTTGGTTATTGAAACGCGCGTCAGGCATTGCCATTGTGAATGTTGGTTTAGTGATAATGTAGACAGGGTTTGACTTCTTTTTTGTAATGTTTTATTCACAATATTATGTAATTCTTTATTCTCTTTATATTTGTAGAAATATTTATGATAAGAATTTCTATTTTGTCGATTTACTTTTACGATTTTTTCTCGAATTTGTTGAACTATTTATTGAATTAAAACAATTCATACTTACTGATACCCTCCAACCTCTTGACGTTTCGGCTTGTCCTGAGATAAATGTCTCTCAAGAAGAAAAATGTTATCATGACCATAAAAATTGGTATCAGCAAATAATAATCAACAATAGCCACTACTAATACAGCTCCTACTAAACTCAATAATAGCTAAAATAGTTATCATTATAATAATTTCACTATTATTCTTTTCTCTAAAAAATTGTAATTATATACAGTCCATCAAATTGTCCTATATTCTAACGTCATAACCAACCAATTCGCGAAAAATAGATGTACATATCAAGTAGTCAAAGTCATTGTTTCAATATTTTGTCATAAACTGTACGAAGACTACTACTTAAGTTTTGAGATATGGCAACAGTGATGTGAATATGTTAAAACTTACATTGCCATCATAAAGTTTGACATTTTTAATAGTGTACAAAACATTCGTCTTGTTCAAAAAATGAAATTAAGTCACGAACATTTTCGCTGGTTTTCCGAATTCACTCGTGGTAGCACTTCGCTACATGATGAATTTTGTGAATCTCGTCCAAAGTCTGCTGTTGTGCCAGAAAATATCGACGCTGTGCGTAAAATGGTATTGCAAGATCGTCAGATGACATACTGTGGCATCGCTGCATACTTGGGGATGAGTTCCACTCGCATATTAAAAGATTTTTTCGCGTTGGATACCGCATAATTGGCCAATCGCTCAAAAAAGATCGTGTCGATTGATGCAAAGAAATTCTGAAAATCAATTGCGGTGCTTCAAAGGACGTCAAAAAGATCTTGACAGGTGACGAATCATGGATTTATACATACCAATCAGAAACTAAATAACAATCTACTGTATGAGTCTTTCAAGACGCGTCAAATTCAGTAAATGTTGTTCGAGCACGAGGCACTTTGAACCAAATGTTCTCCACCACGGCAATGCGAGCTCCCATACATCAGTTTAAGCAAAAACCTTATTGAAAACATCGAATTGATGGGTCATTCGCCATAAAGTCCAATGATTGGCACCCAATGATTTCTCATTCCCGCAGATCAAAAATAAATTGCGAGGTCAACATTTTTCTACACCTGAATAAGCAGATTCGTTGAAATCACATGCATCACCTCAACAAGAATGGAAAAAATGCTTCGACAATTGTTTTCATTCGTCTATGTTAACTTAAATAACAACCCTCGTAGTTAGGTTAACACGTAACCTATTTTTAACGTAATTTTCACTACATTTTAATCAACCCATTGACTTGAAATTTTCCATACTTTCCTGCTTGTGATGGTAATAAATCATTCAATAAAAAAATCGCGTGCTTAGGTCCTCTACTCAAATGGTCGCAGAATCAAATCTGACATAGAAATGTATAATTTTGCATTATTAATTAAATTTACTAGACTTCAAAAATTTCATAACGACACAATGTAATTTAAAAAGTTTTGAAGCTATCAGAGGAGGTTAAAATGAATCTCTTAAGAATTTAATTAATATTCGTCGGTAAAAAATGGATAGAATATACTGTTAGTGACATCAGGGGAAATCTCAATTTGATGGACGCGTCTTTTGAATCTATTTCAACACACGCCTTGTATCTGGGAGATACAAAATAAATTTCACACTATTTATCATTCTAATATAAGATTTTAGATAAAAAATTATCCAATAGCTCAAATGAACAATTTAAAAGTTGTAGAAAACTATTGAAAAAATTATTGAGTACTCAAAAAAATTAATAAACTCACAACATCTTGAAAATTAACTCTCCTAAGAACTGTGAACCTTGTCAATTAGGAGGATCTCAACTTGAGAATGAAACATTTTATTTGAACTGAGAATCACTCATCCATTTGAAATTGAATATTTTTGTATAAAGCCATTAACATTGAAAAAAACAAGATAAGGAAAATTAATTTGATAATTAAAAATCAACAAAAAATCAAATATGTACAATCAATATAAAGTATAACGAAAACCTGTACATAAATAAAGAAACATATTGTTACGAACTCGTCAACGACATGAACCGTGAAACCAATCCTGCTCGATCATGTTAGTAGAATCTAAAATTTGGTGGACGTGTCAGGTACAAATTTCCGCGAATAGCTAGAAAGCGGTAGTTTCTTTATATTATTTTTTATAACCAGTTTACATTATGTTAGCTCCGTTTTTATAGAATAAATTTCTTGAAAGTCCTTTTCATTTATTCACATTCTAGAACCAAATTATAAAAAAATCTGTACTGTATAAATAGGCAGTTATTTATAAGCGAATCACTCAATAAACAAATTGATATCACCCCGGACACATAGGGATAGCTGAGTAAATTGTGATTTTCAATGAATAATATAAAAGTGTTTGATAATAAGTTAGTGAATAGTTTACTGTTTAGTGTATAAATAAAGTAAGAGCCACCATATGTATAAATTCACATCATCGTTAAATAAATTTAAAAAACATTGGAATATCGTGTTCGGTATTTGAACAAGGGTTTACTTTGGTTTTCTTTAACTTCAGTACATTTACTATTATTAAAGTAGCAATCATCTGAATAAAGAAAAGACAA
The DNA here is from genome assembly GCF_026250575.1 of Diorhabda carinulata. Taxonomy (NCBI): domain Eukaryota; kingdom Metazoa; phylum Arthropoda; class Insecta; order Coleoptera; family Chrysomelidae; genus Diorhabda; species Diorhabda carinulata. The sequence continues at coordinate 21,580,428 of NC_079472.1, forward strand.
TGTTGCAGACAAAGATATTGACCACATCATCTTTAAGTATATATGGTGAGCCTTCCCAATTTTGTTTCCTCCAAACAATGCCGGGAATGATTTCTTGTTTGTAACTGCTGAGTTGGTGCACGGTAGAATAAGCTGAGCTGAAAGAAGGGTTAAAGTGTTTGTTAGCGTTCATATTCTATATTAGAAACCTCAACCCATATACCTGTCAGATACAAAGCGTGTATTGAAGTGTTAAGCAGACATTAAACTCATAAACACGTATATTTAGGCGTAAATAAAATCAATTTTATTGCATCTCATTTTCAAAAATTTCAAATACGTACTTGGGTGGTGTCACAAAAAGCATTCGGTAATAGTTCATCCACTTGTCCCAAATCTTTCGAAAAACGATTTAATATTCTGCCGGAGGTATTTAAATTGAAAAATAAAAGTACCGCATGTATAACACTTTCAAACATCCTATTGTGCAGTCTAAAAACGCAAATGGTATAAACGTGACAATATCTCAAATTGAGAGTGAACAGAATTTTCAATAAAATATACACGTCGCTTCTAGCTTCACGTAAAAAAAATAAGATGGTGATTACCCTTATGGAACTATCATAAATTTCCTAAAATTGAAAATAGAAACTTGTGTCTTTAATCTCCTTGTACTCGCAAAGTACTAACCATTGGTGTTTTTTCAACATTCCTTCTATATTATTAAGGACAGCGAAAAAAGGTATTATTAAAAAATGATAACTTAAAGTACGTTCATATTCACGACTGTTGCATTTAGTTATATTCGTCATTAATATACATTTTATCAAAATTATCGTTCCGACACCAATTATTACACTCACGATCTACAAGTGCATAGATTATATCTGCACCAGGACTATTATGAACTCTCAACTTGGCTCTAGACTAACATTTTTCGAATAAATTAGAATAATGACCGAACAGAATTTGAATGGTTCTTTTTTCATGAGGAGGTATTAAATTTAGGCGTGTACATGCACGTGATCTAAAAGGACCACGCTCAATATTTTCAATACTTGGGCTCCGGCAAATTTTTCAGAAACTTGGCATAATGATTGGAGTAAGCTGATTAAAAGTCTCAATGGGCGCGAAGCTCAAAACTCCCAACCCCGTCAAAACGACCCCAAAAGTGTCCGAAGGTACCCTGGGAGGAAGGGAATTGGTTTTGGACAATTGTTCTGGAACTGTTCTGGAACTACCCCTGAAACGTCCAAGGGTACTATGTAAGGAAATACCTCATTGCCTTACATGATTCACTCCATAGATTATTTTCGATAGTGGGATGTGGTTTTAAAGCTTTGTGCATTCTAAGACTTTTGAATTCAATTTCAAAGCTTATAGTCCTTTGCGAGTACACGGAAATTATGAAATCCAAGTTCCTATTTTTACTTGGTATGAGAAAAAAATTATAACTCAATTTCACTCAACTTAGAAATAACATCTCGAAAAGGGGAGTGCTGAGAGGTTTTCGCTATAGGAAAAATCTATAATCATTTCATAATGGCAATCACCAGAATTTATATGGAAGATAAAATAGAGAAATGCTTATTACCTTTGAGATGCTCTCATACAAATTGTATAATAAACTATAGATCTTAAAATCGCTATAACGATCGTCCCTACAATTAGCACATTATAAATAATGATGAAGTCATTCCTCGAGAAACGGTTAAAAAATGTCATCGCCTCAGCTGATCCCCTGTGCATTCGAAGCTCTTCCACGTTAACCCTATAAAAAAATTTTGAATTGTTTCACTACTACTAGACAATTTTTACGAGGAATTTGCAATGATAGGTTTGTTCCAACTGATTGATTATGCGCGATATGGAAAATATGTACCAACAGTACCCAGTTCGAGAAATGAATAATTTTTTTTACGTTCCAGCAACTAATTGAACTAATTCAGTAGTAGTTCGAATCGAGCAAAAAACTTTTGAATAAATTTTGAAACATATTGTATTGAGCTTTATCTGATTATTTAGATTATTCGTGGTTTTCGGTAACTAAATAAGCCTAGTAACTCTTAACAAAACAAGTACGGGTTTTCGAAATTTTGAAACGCGAATAAATCGAAATCTAAGAGGAATTCGAAAAAAACTGCCCGAACAAAAAATGTAGAGCACGAAATTTTCTACAAAAAGGTCTCCGTAATTTTTTCGTTGGATCCACTATTTCTGAGTAAATCTCCTTTAACGCCGAAAGCCGGAGCATCCGCTCGAACAAAAGAATCAAAATTCATTCATGGTTAAGATTCCTATTTTATACTCGGGTAAGCTAACATAATTTTCGACAAAGAAGTACAAGTATATTGGGCACATAAGCATTTGATATATTTCATCACTATTTATCAATATTTTCATGTATATAACACACATGAATTACTTTTTGATTTCAAATGAACTAACTTTAAAAAAACGCGATAATGAACACTATCTTTGGTTGATTGTTATTTCAATATCTACAGACTTCTTAATAGTTTCTCTTTCACAAAAATGTGGGTACTCATTTTGAAGCATAGAATCTCAGATTCAAATTTATACAAAAACATTCTCAGGATAGTATATCCTTATTCTCACAATTTTGAAAATGCATAGAAAGTTCGAAATGTCCCGTTTTTCCTTAAATATGTCCTTAAATATCCAAAAGAAAGTTTATTCGAAAGTTTTGAGTTGTATTTGTGAAAGCACGTTACACAGAATCGATTGCGAGTCGTTACATTGTATTCAGATATTTGGTTTAAGAGAACAAAAGCTTTCTTCCCATTTCTTTCCCATGAGAAATCTTGCCACCTGCAGAGATGTCAACAACGTGCGTGCGCGTACGACGTGTTTAGAAGTAAACAGAAGTAAAGTCTTGGAGAACATTGTCGAATATTTCTTTCTAATAACCTTTTCATCATACAATACTTTTTTTAGACAATAGGAACATGCTATATTAAACTGATAATGAATCTAATTGAATCAAATATATTTTCGAGAGTCCATTTTACGGTGAAAATTGATAAGTTAGGAAAAAATTGGAACCTTTTTTGTACAGAATATTGTGCTCTTAATTTTGATGTTAGGAAAAAATACTCGAGCAAAAATTTTTGGAGAATTTTGTGCTCTACAGTTTTTTTTGAATTCTACGTGGTTTTCGAGTTATTCGCGATTCAAAATATTTTTGAGCGTTCAAACCCATTTTACAATGGAAATTTTGAAGTTAGGATGTTCCCTTCTCATCAGAGCCCAAAACCTCTATAACTTAAAATACGCAAACTTAAATAAGTAATATCTGTATTGTCCCTCAGTAACTTAAAGAAATGTTTCCACAGCCTTTATAACATAAAATTGTTTGTCAATTTTGAAAGAGTGTGCAAAACAAAACGCTTCGGTTTTTATTGCTTGCACGTGTTCACTAGTTAAATTTTTAAGGTTAACAATACATATGTCACCTATTGTTTGCTTCTTCCAAATTCTTTAAAGCTTTGCGGCGGTTAACCTTAAGATAACGGCTTGCTTGGATCATAAGCTTTTGATCATTGTCCTGGAAACATCGCTGTGTGATAAAACTGGCTTAAAATGAGTTCAAAAAGAAAACTAAAAACACTCACATACGCTGATAAATTAAAAGCTATAGAAGCAGTGAAAAATGGATTGAAAAGGAAAGAAGTTGCAGCTCAGTTTGGGATACATGAGAGACATTATCAATCATCATTAAAAAAGAAGCTGAAATCTTGAAGAAACAAGAATCAGGAGAAAGATGTAAAAGACGAAAAATTGCCGAATTCCGTAATTTAGAACAATGTTTGTTTACGTGGTTCCAACAGTGTTGAAACCAAAACATCAGTCTTAGTGGACCCATACTGAAAGAAAAAGCTCCCTGAAAATCAAAAATTTGAAATCCTGCAATGGCTGGTTAGACTTCTATCGAATTTTTTGTTTTTCTTTAGTTGGACTTCAGTACAGTATTTTATATTATTTTTTAATGAAGTTTGTTAATTATTTTAAAACTGGTCTTCTTCGAGAAAACCATTAATTAGAATAGCTGTAATTTCAAGATAAGAATTTCTTACTATTTTGTTGTCCGTTTTCACAAGGTTGCCAATTTTTAGTTTAAAAGTTCTTTAGCATGCAAATTCTTAAACAAACGGTTCTTCACTCCATCAATCAAGCAATAAAAAATTCCTTTATCGTAATTTAAAAAGAAATCGAAGTATACATGTATGAAATATATATTTAGTGTATGACATACATCTGTACTAGAGAAAGAAAAGCATTTTTGATAAGGGGGAGATTGCAAAATTCCATTATTTCTAGGAAATTACCAATTACGAAACGTTAAATCTATTTGTCAAGAATATATCCATTATCACGTACTTACCATTGTGCTAGGAAATAATCCCCGAAACTTGCAACAAATTGGGCGAATAAAAATAAAAATACCATACAGAATATTCCGCAACCATTCGCACCAGCTTTAAAATATTCTGTGTAATTAGTAAATTCGACTGCTCCAACAGTTCTCATTTCTGGTACAACTAAAGGACGTGTCTGAAAATTTATAACTCGTAAAAGTTCACAATTATTTCATTATTCACATAAAGTGTTATTATCTATACTGTTACGAATTCTCGTACTGATTTAGACTGTGAAACCGATCCTTTTCCAATATGTGACTGTTTCTTCAAAAACATGTTTGTATATAAAGCGAAAGTATAGTCAGTTATCAATTTGATGGCATAGTGACAAAATGATGTGAACAGTTATTTAAATAAATCAGATATTGAGTTTTAGTGAATAGTTCAGTGTGTAAGTGTTAGTAAATAAATGAATAACTGAGTGTACAGCTACATCCCACCCGCTTTGTATTAAAAACTGTTTCCCTAAATAAGAACATTACAAAAAGATGTTAGTTAGAGTTGTCGAAATATGGGGCACTGGTTTAGGATACTAGAACTAGCCTGAATACTACGAGGAACAATTTCTCAAAGGTGAGGTTAGGTGAGCTTACTTATTTGCAACCAGTCCAACAATTTCACTAGAAGTGATTCTAAGTTTCCTACCTCTCCACATAGTAATGGAATGCGTGGCAGGAAAAACATCAATTAGAATGTTCAGAGACGAAAGCACCAAAGAAAAACCGTCCCTAAATAATGAACAAAATAGGGACATGCCTCAGGATAATATATCGAAAAATTTAGCTTTGAAAAAAAATTTACCTCAATTCTAAGCTATAGAAATAAGAGGGATTATAACACCATAAAAGAAATGAACAGAAATGCCTTTAAATGGTATCCGGACGAATCTTAAGCAGGAGACAAAACTGGAATAGGAGTGTACGGGCCCAGGACTAAACACTCTGGAAGATTGGGCAACACAACAAGTATTTTTAAAGCAGAAATCTATGCAATTAAAAAATGTGTCCAGCTCTATCTAAACAGGAAATATGGTAAACAGGAGATCATCATCCTGTCCGAAAGCCAAGCAGTCATTAGAGCTTCATGTTCCAATATCATAAAATCCAAACTCGTTTGAAATTGCCTCAAGAAATTAAACAAGCTAGGCAAGAAAAATAAAGTTACCCTACAATGGATTCCGGCACACACCGGAATGAAGGGAAATGAAATAGTTGATAAGCTCGCTAAAGCTGGAGCAGACAAGTCCTTCATGGGACCTGAACCCTTCTAGGGTATCATCTATAGAACAATGGAAAAAAACACTAGACAAGAAGATAGATAGGAGCAAAACCAACTATTGGGACAACCTATAGGGGCTACGACAGGTAAATACTCTCCTGGGAAACTATAACCAGAGGATTTGCTGAATGTAGTATAAATCTACGAATGCTGACAAGAGTCCTATCGGGAAAATAGTGCAATAGAAACAAAAATTTGGGAGAAATAATGGAAAAGACTAAGTGATACCAGACATAGATAAAAAACAAAAATCAATGAAAGGAAAAATAAAGAAGTAACAGCTGATATTGGTACATAGTATCATACTAATAAAGTGATATAGATTAATGAGAATAATAATAAAGGCTGACAAAAATATTAAAAAAGGACCTAAAAATAAATTGATAAACTGGGAGTGTGGAAGAACTTTAGAAAAATTGAAGAAAATGGCGAAAATTGAATCGATACGAGGATGTATTGATATCTAGTTAGCCTAGACCAGTTCCATGCATAAACAAAATATTGCGTTACCATAGCAACGAACAATAACTTATTAGAAGTGTCAGTGTAAAGTTTGACGTCAAAAAAGTAAACCAGAGTTACGCAATAAATTAAAAGAAAAGTTCTTGCTTCAGTTTTTTGGGATTGACATGGAGTAATCATGATTGATTTTTGGATAAGGGTAGAACAATAACTGGAGATAACTATTCGATATTACTGACCACTCTAAGGGAAAAAATTAAAGAGAAAAGACGCGGAAAGCTATCTAAAGGTATTTTATTTTTGTAGGACAACGTCTCTGCACACAAATCTCATGTTGCCATGTAAAAAATTTTTGATTTAGGGTTTGAATTACTAGAGCACCCCCCTTATTCACTAGATTTGGTTTCGTCCGATTATCATCCCTTTCCTCAACTGAAAAAAAGTTTAAAAGGTCGTAAATTTTCTTTCAACGAGGAGGTGATAAAAGCTGTGGAGGTCTGGTTTGCATAGCAAAAAGAAACACTTTTTTTGAAAGGTCTAGAGACGTTGCAGGTTCGCTGTAATAAATGTATCCAATTAAGAGGAGAATATGTTGAGTAATAAAATATTTTGACATTGAAATTTTGTATGGTTCTATAGTAGGCTAATAATTTTTCAATACATCCTCGTATAAGAGCCATAAGATATTTGAAAAAGCAGAACAATGTTATTACTAACAATTTGAAAATTTATACTATATGTATAATCAAAATTTCGAGTTTTTTGGCATAGATCTAAGGAATTAATATTTATACAGCTCTTTATGTCATTCTACCAAGCTGATTCGTGTCACTACAATCTTTGGAAAACAATTTGTCTAAAAAGCAATATTGCTATGCCATGATTTAAAGTCTTTATTTAATTTAATTTAACTTAATTCATATTAGATTAGACAAGCTAGGACGTAAAGACGTGAATCTACCTCGCTAACACTTTGACCTATTGTTTAGGTCTGTTCACCAGTTAGGTATCACCGACTTTGCAAAGTGAGCTACCCGTTCTGGGAGCTATGCGGCTTCTGGCTTTAAAAAGCTTGAATTTAAGTACTGTAGTCTTTGTTTATAGATTGCCTTGCACTCACAAAGGAGGTGTTTGGCGGTTTCCTTTGGTTCTTTACAGAAACGACAAGAGCTGACGGGAGTTTCTCTGATGTTAACCAGATACTAGTTAACCGGACCGTGTCCAGTAGACATACCTGTATCTCTCCTTAGCTCGTGTTTGTTCAATAAAAGTGCTTTTTGAGATCAACTGGTAGAAAGAAATCTTTTCGATTGTTTCAGATCTGGTGTCTTATTTCATGTTTCTGATTTCTTCTCGTTGTTTTCCCACTTTTTTATGACCATAACTACTAGCTTTGACTTAATTTTATAAGAGTCAAGTGCTCATAGGGCTACGCTGCTATCTGACAGAATGAATTTCTTGGCACTGCAGTAATGACGTTGTACGCAACAAGCTGCGCATGTAAGGAAAGCATATGTTTCCGACAAAAAAAATAGAAGGTACTGATCCCATTCGGATAGCGAGCTTGGTTCTTGGGCCATGTATTCCTGCTCCTACTTGTCCATTTTCCGTTATAGAGCCATCAGTTTAGAATACTAATAAGCCTCGTGGTTCAATCTTTGAATTTGTCCATCGCTGTAGACTTGTTATTATAATTTTCTAGTTTTTAGTAAAGCATAGTTTGGAAGGCGTGAGATCCGTGATCATATCTATTGACATCTTATATTTCTTTAGAATGATGAGATATCGAGTTAGGTCGCAGGGCTTCAAGTTCTGTTCCTTGTATGCCTTTATTGACACTTTATTGCACTTTCTATATTGCAAGGGGCAATTTTAAGAGGACTGCCCTGAGACATCACCGTGTCGCTCCTGATATCGCAAGGCAAACCACCCTTTGCAACTTATCTAGTGTTGTTTACCCACTTTTGGTCTCTAGTTAATTACCCAATTACAAATGATCAATGATAATTAATATTATTTGTTTTTCTTATTTTCCTTAAACTTACCTTTCTACCTTCAATATCGATCATACTGTTAAACACCGCGCTAGTTACAGAAATACCTTTGAGTAATTTTTCAACTTCTTTTTCTTCCACTGGCGTTGTAGTCGAAATTTCTTTCAATATATGCGCAAATTGTGGAATATCATCTTGTCCTATCAAATCCATATACGGACCCTGGCATTGAACGACTCCTTCGTTCATGATAACAATATGATCGGCTCGTTTCAAATATTGCAGCTGGTGCGTTATCAAAATGACTATTTTATCTTTAAGATACCTAAATAGACAAAAATTTGATGCAGTTCAATCAGTTAGGTTGTGTTATACTAAATTAGTAGGGTACGATCAATATCGATAATACTATTAATTCTTATTTTATCCATTACACTCACAGGTTCATAGTAGGTTAAGATCCGCCGTTTAAATGATGCTAAGAACTATTTGCAATCAATGCGATCATTTGGTAATTTGGCAAAGTGAGTACCACATGAATTTACAAAAAACAACTGCAATCGAACGAAATCGGCATTTGGCTCCTCTCTCGTCGGGTGGCAGTTTTTCTCTGCTTAAAGCTTATCTGAATTGATTGTTACAATGCTTAGACAAAAACCAATTCACGAATATAGAATAAATTTTGTACCCATTCTAACCAACTTTCTACAATGTGTGAGATTCCATTCTTAAACGATTTTTGGTAATTTTCTGTAGAGGGTTGGTGTCCCTGAATAACAATTTCATTTTGACAGCTGACTGAACGATGGATAATATTTTGACGAATATATAACGTTGAGTTTAACATAGAATAAGTCTTCCAAATTCATAACTTTTTTTACAGCAAAGTAACACCCTTTCGGTGATAATAGTGGCCCTTTATCTGAACACCAAGCCATACATTTTCCATATTCTTATTCATAATTGTTTTTTTTAAATCAACAGTTAGAAAATTATTTATGACAGTAGAGACCATGTCCCGCAATTATGGAGGTGAAAATTGAAGTTCTTCACCCGACATTCCACTTACAAGATGAGATTTTTTCTGACTCGAACGAACTTTTAAATACAAAGTATTTCGAAAGTCAACTGTCAAACATGAATCAGTGCTGCCAACGGACCTCCTACGTTACGGTGTAATTTCCGTAAGGTACATTTATAACAATTTTTCTATAAATGAATAATTTGAATAGAAGCGGAAGTATAAAACACTCGTAACAGAGGCCATTCCAGCATTCGTTCCTACTGTTTTTGCAGCTCTTGCTGGAATGAAAAGTCTTCTGTTACTTATATTTTGATATATTATTCCGCATGTGTTGAGAGATTCTCACTAAAATTTAAGTCATTTTGGATGCTTCATTTCTATTTGACAATCGTATGAGTGAGTTTTTGTGAGGATTTTTCAAAAAATGGAAGAAAATTGAGTATCAAGCTGTCAATGTTTTCGTTATCTCTTTTTCCATCGAACCAATTCCTTCTCACAATTTTTTTTCTGGCTACTGCCTTTAATATCGCTCTAATTCGTTTCGTTCCTAGATCAGCTATTTTTTTGGAAAACATTCCAATAACAAAGAGTGTATCAAAAACACTTGGATAGAATTTGTATACTTTTAGATAAACATGATAGCATTACTGCTGTATCAAAAAAAAAATTGCAAACATGGATTAAAACTCAAATCTTATCATAAAAAACTTCAATTCACAATTCAAAATGGAACAAATTAATGAAATTGATTTTTTTATGTCACTTTATATAGAATTTATAATTAAATAAGAACCGAATGGTATACAAAACCAATTTGGTACTCAAAATATTCAAATTTCAATTCATATTATCCTGTATCACAAAAAAGAAAAGTGATATTATCAGATCCGGAATTTAAACGCTAAGCTATTCAAAAGGCGAAAGCTGCATTAAAAAAAATAAGTATCCTAAAAAAATAATGTATAACATATTCAAGAAAAGGGTAAGCAGATACTACAATCAATAATTGAACAAAATAGAAACTAAATGTGAAAATATAAAACATTTTTCCTAGTCATATGCAAGTACTTTTCCAACAACTATAAAAATTATATTGTGGTAAAAACAGATTTCTATTTTGATATTCATCTTGTAGATGATCTATTTATTAATATAATTATTTAAATTTTCAATGTCAAGTCATACTTTTTTTTGAAAGAGGCCTTAAATCAAGAATATTGAGAAATTTCGTTATTATTGGAAAACTACATTAAATGCACAACATTTAAAATAAGTGATGTTCAAACTTTATTTACTAAAGCTTTAAATAATGTTATCCAAACCAATTGGAGTAAGGCAATCCAAATGTGGGACATTGATAATTTAATGGAAAAACAAGTGGAACCTCTAATAATAAATTTAAGAGCAATTCGTCCTCGTCGGAATCAGATTCCGATTTTGATTAAAATAAAAATTCATCCGCCCTTTCTTTCTTAGATATTACTTTACAGTATTAGGTACTCTTACATTTTTATTTAATATACCATAAATTTGAAAAACCGTCTAGCTATTTAAGGTTAGGGAAAACAAAATTACGATTAAAATAATAATTATATATATTTATAGATACTTTTAAAAAAGTCAAGGCAACGTGTGAAATATGTAGGTATAACATTTAGTAGTTAACTAAGTGAACGATGATTTTAATGTATGAATGCTATGCAATTGATAAATAAAAGTATCATTTATATGATATGATATTAAAATAAAGTATTTAAAATTCAAATAAAAAGGTTAGTTTGAAAAAAGCATTTAAAATTCAATTCAAATTTGCCACTAAATACCTTTTAGTGTTGTGTATGGTGTGATTCAGGCTTACAGTGATTACTCTCTGTAATGAGCGGCCAGATTATAGACGCGATAAATTACCTCTTTATGCATCCTTCGAACAGTTGTTGTCCGACATGTATATCGACGGCGGACAAAGGATCATCCAACAAATAAATATCAGCCTCCTTGTAAACGCACCTCGCCAAATTCACTCTGGCTCTTTGTCCGCCGCTTAGAGAAATTCCTCTCTCCCCCACAATGGTTCTATCTCCGAATGGAAGCATGGAAAAATCTCTAGTGAGAGCACAGACTTTAACAACATCTCTGTATCTTTGATAATTGAATTCCCTACCAAACAGGATGTTTTGTCTGACGGAACCTTGAAATAGACCGTACAATATTAATATTTTAGTATGAACCAAACTTATTCAATGAAATCAGTTATATTATGATAATTCTAAGAACGCTGTCGTAGTGCTTTAATAGTTATTAGATCTCTATTGAATCATGGTATGAAGAAAGCCTCTTCTAAATGATTTCCCAGTTCTATTAGTTGGAATTCTTTTTCTAAAATCTTATCTCCTCCGCAATATTCTGTGGCTTCTTTCTCGATATTTTCTAAAATAGAATTTCAGTGATTTGAATGTCTTTTCTTCTTTTGATAAAGTATATTTAAACCTTATCATCCTATAAAAGATGTGAGTAACTTTGTTTTTTTCCTTCTTATTCTTCATCGTACGTTAGGACTTAGTCCTGTGTTTGCATCAATGGTTGCCCAGATACAGCTGAGAGGATCAAGATCAGCTTTCATCTGACATTCTGTTCACGTGGTCTCTCCATTCCCTTCGCCGATTTCTCGCCCATCTCACTACATCCTGGATGTATTTCATTATTTCTCTTGTGGTCAAATAATGTGTATCCCGCTATTGATCTTAGCGTTCGCATTTCAGAAGTATGTCATTACTGTTCTTGTATATTCTGACTTTGCTCCTGGTAGTCATATATTTATTCCGCCAAATTACATCTCCCTGGTACCCTGATATTAATGACGCTTTTGTTGTTTGAGCTTTCACTTCATTCTTTAGATTTCTATGATTTGTTTTTTCACTTAATCCATACATTTTGCTTTCCTTTGTACAAGAGATTCATAACATTCTTCTCATCATACTTTTTGGAATCACTTAGAGATTTCAAACATTTTTTTTCGTAATATAATCAGGCTATTTTTAAATATTTCGTTCGTTTAAATAAATATTTTATTTTAATTTCTTTAAGACTTTACACTTATTCTTTTCGTGTGCTGTTCTTTATAAATACTTATATGAAAGTGAAATAACAAAATTAGAACTATAGTTGCGTATGATGGAATAATACCTGCAAACAACCAAGCTTCTTGCGCAGCGTAAGAAACTACCCCATTCACTACAATTCTCCCGCTATATAATGGTAACTCTCCCATAACCATTTGAAGTATACAACTTTTTCCAGCACCTACTGGCCCTACGATAGCAAACAACGTTCCCGCCGTCAATCTAAAATTTATATCGTCCAAGCAAACGACGTCTCCATATTTGGCGATTCCGTGCGAGACATGAACAGACGCCTGTCTCCCATAAAAATTGTTAAACTTCCGGTCTTTCAAATGCCTTAATTTCTTTTGCCAATTTTCATCTAAGGGACTGGGATCTCCTATAGTGGTTTCTTCAGTTACCATAAATTCTTCGATTCGTTCTACCGAAACCATAGCTTCCGCTATCTTTAAATCATATTTTAGTCAATGAAATTAATAGTGAACAATAACAATATTATCTTTGTGAGATATGTCCATGAGGTAGTAACGCCAATGGAGACTAAAGCGAATGACATGTGCTAAGAAAAGATAAAGAAATATATGGATGAACCTCCTGTATAATTATTATCAACGCTAGTAGTCAAACCAAATATAAGAAACACCATGATTCTGACAGGAAATCAAGGATAATAAAAAAATAAAGCCTCAAATATAAATCCTTAAGAACAGCAGAATCGTTTGAGGAGTACAAGCAGATCCCAACAGAAATAAAAGCATTAGTTACACAAACAAAGAATAGAAGTTATGGAGAATGTCATCTACAGCCTGCAGAAATGATTATGGAATAAAGAAACAAAGAATAAAAAGCAGAGAACTGAATGAATTAGGTCAGATCAAATAGGAACTTTAAGGAAAGGAGATATTTAAGGAAAATATTTTCGCGAACAGGGATTGTAGTAACTGATATACAGATAGAAATAATATCCCCGATCGATTACAATATATATATACCATCATCACCTTAGTAAATTGATACTACATAAGCAAATATATTGCAGCAGAGCATTCGAGGTCTAGTCACAGTAGGTTTGACATTAAATTTTGTTGATCCACAAACGGACTTAGAGTTTGGGGAGGTTCAATCTTGCTTTGATTTGGAGTCGAAGCTAGACTAGAGAGTCGCCAATCCGCTAGAGTAAAAAATTGTTGAATGTGAACATACCACAACAGAATACACTGAGAGAAGTTTTCTAGGTACAATAAAATGTTTATATGTGTCACCTGGAAATACTCAATTTATCATTGTCAACGTCGGTAAGAGGTGGTGTTGCTTGTATTCTAATAGTCGATTTGTTAAAATGATAAGGACTGTTTTTAGTTTATAATTTGTTTATTGATGTATACTTCCAAAGATCGAACTAAGACTGGTTACATACCCTCGTCTTCACGACTAACCTGACTCACCTATATCTAAGGGTGGGAGATGCAATCTCCACTTGTTATATATTACAAGAATTTTGTACAACTGGATTAAAAGATATTTCACACACAAAAGTTTTTCCTACACAAAATATGAAGAAGAGCTCAAATATAACCAGAATTATTAATGAAAATAACATTTACCTATAAAATAAAGTTATCCCCCGTCAGATTACTCTCAATTATAAATAATAGTTTTGTCCCACCGATGCATCACTGTACGAAAGATTTCTACTACTAATCTACAGAATCTAATCTCTTCAATGTTGTGGAATCAATATCCTTTCATGTCCCTTTTCATGTATGTAAATAAGAACAAGGCGATTAAGATGTATGAGGAGTGCAATTTTTAGGCAAAATTATTACACAGAGATGGCTTTGTAAGCAGGTAAAATGATCAGTCTCCTACCTACCACAAATCGAGTCGTTTTTGACCATTTTCTCAAGACTTCATGTCGATTCGGATAGTTGATGAGCATCCACAGTAAGATTGGTCATCAATAGACATATCAAATTTTTTAACCGTAGTAACTACTCGTACATTTGAGATTCTTCCAACAAGTCATCTTTATAAGCTGTTCACATTCAACATTGAAACAGTTTCAGCGTAATTTTATTGTGCAAAAAATCACGATGTTCACTTGAACTTGGCATATCAATAAACGAAACAAAAAACGAAAACAAAGTAGTGCTAACAAAAAAAAATCACTACTACAGGCCACGTTGCCGATATCTTCAAAATGGTAATGTCTCGCAAACTAAGAAAGCTCTAACCACGACAATAGTATTATGATTATCATTGGAGTAGAGTCAGAATTGAAAAAAAATTAATGTTTCTTAGTGTAGTTTTGTGAGCTCTATAAATTTTTTTTTGGTATTTGATCGCTTTTAAAAGAATGTTATTATTTGTTTGTATCTAGATATAATGCACTGCGCGCATAACTGTACCTTGCTCATTAGGAATTCTTTCATTTTAACATCTCTCTAGCTATTTATGTTTTAAGATGTTTATTTCAAACATTTTGTTTATCACTTTATACCTGTTTGTAACAAATCAAAAAACATGTTTTTCTAATAGTTGAAATGGCGATTGTTAACGAAATTAGAATAATTAATAAAAATTATACAATTAAAAAATTTGGAGAATCTTAAGAATATATGAAAATAGAACACTTCACATCGTTATCTCAGAGTGTTCTGATCTACTTTATTTCTAGTAACGTCGCCCCCCGTTTACCCATTGCTTTTTGGATCAAGTTGTCGTGTCTGTGTATAGTTTTTCATTGTGCAATATTGAAAAAGTTCTTATCAATATTTATTTTTTACTTACCATTGCAACTCCTTGAGGAAAATACACTGTCATGGTTTGCCTCAATATCTGGTAATAGGAAATAATCATAAACGTTTTATCTGCTGTTATATTGTTGCCCAAAAATATAAAAGACATTACTGTTAAGAATATAGCAGATCTGGTTGTGAACATTATGAAAGACATTATTAGCCCTCGAATGTACGATGTCTGTATTAGAATTTTTAATTCTTTCCTACAATTAGAAAATAAATTCCATCGCTATTAAACCTTAACTATCTACTTTTAACATTTTAACTGTTTTCCTGCTTTTTTTGCTTATTTTCAAATTTTATAACCAAAATAAACAAATTTGTGATCAAATACGAATTTATTGGCCAGAAGTGGAAAACCAATCCCAGAAGATCAATCAGTCTCTATCACGACAATTCAAACTCTTATACATCAATTCAAACAAAAACGTTTTTGAACAGTCAAAACATCGAATTGATGGGTCAACCGCCATATAGTCCTTGTTTGGCACCCAATGATTTCTCATTCCCGCGGATCAAAAATAAATTGCGAGCTCAACATTTTTTTAAACTTGAGAAGTGAGAACCCTCGTAGTGTGTGGATCGGATAGTAATATATTTGATTATCCTTTGTCTTGTACTTTGAAGTCGTACGTTGTGTTGTTGTGACTTATTGGGATCTTAATAATTGAGTATTATACTCAAATTTGAGGTAAAATTGCCACATTTGCAATGCTAGACGTTTGTAAATACCAAAGATAATTCTCCAAGTTTACTGACTCTCATCGATCAAGAAAACCAACGATATTAGACATTGTTAAGGGCACCCATAGTTGCCCGATATCGCATCCTCGGAATTCTGTTTATACCCATCGTTATAAAATTTAGGTGATGTTCAAAATGCTCAATAATCTCAAAAATCAAATTATTTTTAATGGTCCGACATTGAAAATTTGCTCACTAGATGCCAAAATGTTATAACGAAAGTGACTACATTATTGATTGAAAATAAAAAAAATTATTCATTTGAATTTAATTTGAGAAAGCGACATCACTCTCCGCTCTCTCTTTTAGCCCCAACAAACAAATCCTTCAATAATATGCCAATAATAGTTATTTGTATGCCAAGGACTGAAAGTGCTACTTTGTTGGACGAGTCTGAAAATTGCGAGACGAGCGAAGCGAGGCGAGCAACAAACGTGTCCAACAAACTAGTGTTTCAGCCGCGGCGTACACAACATTTTTTAGACGACGTATAAGAATGTAACAAGAATTCTATTATATTTTCTCTGGTTAAAGTTTTCGATTTTTTTGCAGTGTACCCTTTGTTTTGTTTCTTCTTCTTTTTATTTGATGAGTTTTGGATATTTGTTGATGTGAACATATTGTTTTATTACGAGAGTACTTTTAATAATCGAGAATGTAGACCATAAAGCAAAACTTTTCCAGATTTTAGAATTTTCTTTTAAATAGGCGAGTACTACGTTTTCCCTTGGGTTTTTCGCTTTTTTCTGCTGACACCACTTCATAAAGATCTCGTACTGTTTTACGTACTTTGCACGAGATTTATCCGGCAACGAATTAAGAACAGCAGCATTGCTTTCTTCATTAATTTAGACAAAATTTCGGATAAAACAAATAGTTTCAGAAAATTAAAAATTTAAAGTTATGCAAAATCATCGAAACGAAACTGTCAAATGTCAACCTTGAAGAGGCTATGGTCACATTTAAGGAAGTTAAAGTTGTCTACTTCACAGCGTCCCGAAAGTGTTTTGCAGTACAGAACTTCCACTTTCACTACATGAAACACTCAAAATGCAACTTTCGGTATGTAAATGAATACAGAACGAACAACTTTCAGATGGCGTCTTCTAAAAAATATATTTTCAGAAAATGGATTCGAAATAAAGATCAGAAGTTGTTCAGAACTTCAGAAGATAGCGGTTTGTACAAAATTGCAGAAATACACTTCGTCCTTTGCCTTGAAATTCATCGGGATTCTCAATAGACTAGTTGTACACAACGTTTTTTGTGTACAGTTTTTCGCTTCAGACTTTCTGTTCATTAATATCAGAAGAAAAGAATTCGGTGAATATTTACATTATATTCAAATCGACGATGACCTCAGCTTTTCCTATTTTTTTATCGAATCCTACGGATATTTCCTTTCCTGAAGAAGCTAAACTAACATTTGCCACGTTGTGGTATCGTGTAACGTAACCTTAAATGGTAAGTTCTCATATTGCTTTTTTCAAAAGAATATCTCGAAAATACAAAGGAAACACCAATTACATTGTTTATCTTTAACAAACGATTATTACTAAACTAGACTAAACTTTAATAGACAACATTTTCTTGTGTGGGCGTAAAGAAAAGGAAAAAGAAAACGATAACTAAGAGAAATAAATCAGAATATAGAGAAAACAGGGAATATAATATACATTAAATATGATATTCTTACTTCCTCAGATGTTTTATTAATTCCGCAAATGCGTTTTCCCAAGCATACATTTTAATAACTTGGATAGATTGTATAATCTCGTTCATTTGTCTAACTCTTTCATCGGTTCTTGCGCCAGCATATTTTCTTAGTGTTGCTGATCTTACGCCAAAAAGTACTAAAATCATTCGTTAATAATATCAAGTACAATACAATATGTGGTTGAAGATGATATAAAAAATGAGAACGATAAAACAAACGAATATAGAACTTTTTATTTGTATTGTATCATGTTTAAAATATTCAGATTCTACTTTAAATCATTTACGAAACAGCAAAAGCAGCTTTATCTAATCTTAAATCCAAAATGTGCATTCTTACACCCAAATATACGGTTTTTAAGGGCTAATTTTGCCCTAGCTAACCTCGCTCAACTTAATCACATTTACATATCTGTACCTGTATATTTTTTATTTCCTAGTTACAATCTTTTTTACGAGCAAAAATAGCAGAGATATCAGCGTAGAAAACTCAAATTTTGAGTACTTTTTCATGTAAAAAGCAAAAACAGAAGGGTAAACCCTACCACATTCAAGTAGCTCGAGTGATGGCTATAGTGTTGAGGTGCTTGTAGATATTGATCTTGAGAGATATTGAGCTTCTGTAGGTTAGGAAGACTTGCCTTGGTACCTGACGTTCTGGTCATGTTCTGCATGTTGTTCATGAGCAACGTCGACCTGTCGAGTAAATTTGACAAATATAACTCTAGGTGGTATGGAATCTCGACAGTTTGGATGAGCATCTACCGTAGTAGTAGTAGTAGTATAGGTAAAACAGAATCAATTCAACGACCTTTCTTTTATGCTCTAAACCGTGCACGTTTCTGGTCAACTCTACATTACCTATAAGTTGAATTGCTCTTTTCTGCAATGCGTGGATAGACCATCCTTAGGATATAATTGGGAGCTCCAGATGTGCGAGAAATACTCCAAGGATAGACGAATCCAGGCCTTTCAGAGGATTATAAGCTGTTGTGGATTCAATCTTGAAGAGGGCTACAAGTTTTTGTGAAGCTGCTTTAATTATTTCGGCCACGTGGCTATGCCAGAGTATATCACTCCCAACCTCAATTACAAGCATACTAATTGGCCTTCCTTATGATTTTTTAGGTCCATACAAGCTGATTTAAACGGCGACGACAGAATGCATCGTCGAAGCCATAGATCGGGTAGGCATTATTATTATTTGAGAAAATTACTAAACCAGTCAATAAGTAGGTGAACATGATGATTTCTGGAACCGTTAATGATATTCATACTGAATACACAGTTTAGACTACCACTACACCAACACTCATGATTACACTGTCAGACGCGCGTTTCGATAACCAAGTTATAGTCTTCAGAGGTTAACTCTTTGCCTTCAGTATCTGAAGTCGATAACTTGGTTATCGAAACGCGCGTCTTACAATGTGGTAGTGGTGTAAACATTGTATTTAGTAGATCGGACCCTATCAGAAGACTTCGATGTGACCAGAGCCATTGCCCGAGATTTAGTATATTTCTCTGTAACCTCAGCTCATACTTTGATAATATACACCAGGAGAATTAGGCCGAATGACTACTAACTACTTTAGAATAGGCGATAAGTTCATGTTTCATATGTAGGTGTTAATTTATGAATGAACTTAAGGTGTATTCAAACCAAAAGCCTCTTATTTCAATAATTCCAAAGATAAAAACTATAAGATTTAGATCTGGGAGTATATTTGGAAGAAGTTTATAATTTGATAAATCGCGTAGTGAATAGCAAAGGAAAAAGATTTTACAGTAATTAAATATTTCAATTTTGGCTTTTGAAAACTTACATTGAAGCGGCATAACTATTATTATAGCAATAACTCCTACTAATGCTGACCATTGCACTTCTCTATACATAAAATATATAATGCAACACAATTGTAAAGGAGATATCCAGATATAATGGACAAACATAGCGGCTAGATCGAACCTATTTACATCGTTAGACATTAGGTTAACAACGTTTCCTACGGTACGTCCTCCTAATGATGTAAATTTTAACCTCAATACCTAAAATGTTCTAAATTACTATCTTAAGGATTGTACGTTGAAAAAATACGGAACGCACCTTTCTATATATAAGAGAACAGCACGCGACGCGAACTTTCATTCCTACGTGTAATACTGCCAACATGAATGGGTGAGTTACCATCACAACTATACAATTGACGACGGTTATCCCAGTTGCAAAGAAATACGCTTCTTCTTTCGATATCCTTCCTTGATTTGGCGCCCAAAAATTCATAACTCTATTGAAGAACATTGGTTCTCTGTAGCTATAAAGATAACGAATTTTTAAAATTACTAAATCTGTTATAAATAAACGAATTAAATCATATTAGCGGATTGCGAGCGTCTTCAAAGCGGAACGAACGCGCAACTTGTTGCGGACGCGCATCGATATCGCTGCGAACAGCAGAATGAACTCGTATCATCCTGACATCATTTGGAGATTCGGATATTGATAAAGAGTTATTTATAAGTGAAATTCAAAATCCGTTACGTAATATGGGACAAGAAAAGCAGAGAATTTAGTGATCGTAATTTAAAAAAAAGGCATAGGAAGAGGATGAAATAATTACAAAGTTAATGCGAAGGATGGACGAGAGTATGAATCAAGACAATAAAAGTGGTGAAAGTGAACCAAAATACAAATTGGCGTTTTCTCTGGTCGAAGATTTAAAATCAATTCATCGAGAGTATAAAATGGATGCCAAAATGGAGATCATGGGAGTTTTGAAAAAGCACAAGCATTTGTCTTACAGCTATGCTCCAAACTATCTAGATTATTTTACAAGTCAAGAGCCACTCAGGAATGATTTCTTGCAGCCTATTAATCCTTCACCAAGGGTTTATGACGAGAACAGTAACGCTGAGGATACAATTTATAATGATTTTTTTTCTCAATAGTAATTTTCTAAATCCTGGTACCTATCACCTATTATCAATCTTCTTGAAGAGTGTATTGTGCCCTACAAACACACAACGAAAACGTTGCATTTCTGCGACGTCCTCGCGGCGTGTTCGCGACGCATTCGTTGTGCGGCCGCTCCGTCCGGCATCCGATCGCAAACCGCTAATATGATAAGACTGTTATAGCCACGTGACCCTGAACGTCTAAAAGCATGCGTTACATCATTGCAAAGACCTTTGTTCGGGGGTCTAATACTGAATCAGTTTAGAGACAGATCGCATTCGTTCTTTAGAAATTATCGTTCGCAGTTAACTTAGTTTTGAATTTTTAAGGGTCCTGTACACGGTCAAATTTGTACTTCATACCGATGATCCAGCGCGACTATCAATAATTTCGTTATTTGTTCTTTGTATTGATGCTTTTGTCCTTATCCATGTAGCCTTTTGTTTTTACTGTCCAAAGCATCGACATGTCGCGATGTATGAAGATAAATTCCAAAAGGAATTCTTTTTCGATAATTTTAGTTGGTATTTTTCGCAGTTGTGTTTTCCATGCTTTCAAGATACTGAGATTTAAGGTGTCAAACATCGCTACCAATAATTAAATAGGTTTGTTTAACTTTGCTTTAACAGGCTTGTCACAACAAACAATTACCAAATAAAACTGGCCTACACAATTATTATTATAAGATAAGTGAGAGGTTATCGTATTACATTGGTTTGTTTTTATACGAAAAAATATTTCATACAATAGTTTATTTATTCTGTTATTTAGTTTACATTCAAGTATTAAAAGTGAATCAATCGATTTAGTGCTGAATCAGATGTAAGGAGTCATTGATTCAGTAGATAGAAGAGAAGATAAGAAGTATGCCTTTGGCAGTTCCAAAAGTATTAAAATAAGAAAGATTATTCTAAAGATTATTCTAAAAAGTAAAATCTAATATCTAAATTTGCTATCTGTGACCTGTTTCTCACGATGAAGCGACAGGGTATTTACATCGACAAGATAATGTTCTGTGAAACAATAGAAGTAATAAAAGTTCTTCCGGAAGCTCCTAGGAATAGTGTACTGACCCCATATTCAGTCTTAGTTCCAGTTCTGACGAGCCACATTTGATTGTTCAAAAAGAGTTAAATGATTTAGTACGTGATTTGAAGCTGTTAGAAATTCATGTTTCCTGTCTTAAAGAGTAGAACATATTATTATAATATGGAAAATTCGTTAAGTACCTGAACTGATATCGATGTCAAGCATTCTCCATGTGAATGGTGTTTGTGCACATACTCATCGACATATAGTTTAAAACCTATGAAAATAGAAATTTGACACTATCTAAACCAATTGCCCATTCAGTGATACGAGAATATGTGCCACCCTTCAGATATAATAAATTGCAACCGATACAAGTGGCAGATATGTGATGATTCGAAAATTGCGGCATTAAATTTGAACGGAAATTTCAATAGGAATCTCAAAATATTAAGTATGTGTCTCTTATAGACTCAAAAAACGTCCTTTTGCCTCAGTTTCACATTAAATTTCGGCTTCCTGAAGACTATTAATAAAGAGGGTGAAGGATTTGAATACCTATGAAAGTTGCTGGGCGATATTAAAAGCTTACCTCGCAAGAACTTAGCGCTTGGTACTCATTCGTAAGTTCGTAAGGGGATTTTTGAGCAACAATATGGATGCACACTACAAATGAACTTTAATCGATTAATCAACGTTCTGAATAAGTTCGTAATCAAGCATGAGCATTATAGAGATTATAAATCAGTTACCAACTGATTCGGAATCGACACAAAATTTGATCCGCGATAGACTATTTTCAATCAAAAGGTATTTTGAGGTTATTTTTAATTGAGATGTTCTCACGACACAGTTTAATTACTCTATTATACAGAGAAATTTGTTTGTTAGTACTAATAGACATAAAAAATGATTAAGAACTATTGAAAAACATTATACTTACTCCTCTGTGGAATTTCTGTTAGCTTCGTTGAAATATTTTATAAACAAGCCTACAAATATTGGTTGAAAAAGTCTGGAAAAAAGATACTTTGTAAATATACTATTTATGTCTTGGAAATTTGACGAATGGTTAGATCATTAAGAAGTATTCTTTAAACTGTTAAACTATTTGGAAATTCATAATATATAGTATTGATACCGGCAAACAGTTTAATTTAGAAACA
Organism: Diorhabda carinulata; assembly: GCF_026250575.1. Taxonomy (NCBI): domain Eukaryota; kingdom Metazoa; phylum Arthropoda; class Insecta; order Coleoptera; family Chrysomelidae; genus Diorhabda; species Diorhabda carinulata. The sequence goes on from NC_079472.1 coordinate 21,603,138, forward strand.
ACAGAATTGCGTTTAATGTATACGGATGGGGTGCTTAATACAATACGTCAGGATAACGTGTCATTAAATCGTCCGGTTAAATGTCTAGTAAAAAACTATAGAGATTTTCGGAAGCTATAAGTCTGAGACGAATAGAGCACCTATCAGTTGATTGAAGATCCCAGCTCACAATTTTGATATTACAAATTTAAACATGATCTACAAGATTTTTATTACTTTGTTTTATTGATCTACCAAGGTTAAAACGATCAGATCACTACAGCCCGATTAACACAATTAGATTCAGAACAACAGTGAACGGGATCGGAATGAGCACCCGAACATTCAGATTATGATCATAGTTTCCGAAAAGTCATTATAAAGTCGTAAATATGTCAGTATAAAGAAATATTTTGGTAAAATGACTCTGGCTTGGGGGCTACCATCTTGAATTGGACAATGACCAAATGCAGGTCTCTGTTTTGTTCAGCTACTTAGTAATGTCGTCACAAGCCCAAAAGCAAAAACATGAAACACTGACAATTGAATAAAAATATGATATTTTAGATCGCAATTAATTTTTCATTAATTTACCTAGTGAATACGCATAGGTAGATTAAATTTCGTGTTAACTGCTGACCCTACAGAAATCTGAATATCCACAAGTGGAAAGAACTTTATACATGTGATTTCTTCAGCTCAATTCGGGACACATGTCGGCTTTGAATGCTAATGAAATAATAAAAAAAAGTCGTCATAACATAAGTTTGATGACTATTAGAAGAGAAAAAATGTTTTGTCACCTACAAATAGCTTTTAAATTAAGATTTCTACAAAACGTCACATTATGCAGGTACAATGTAGACAAATGAGAACTTTTTTCCATTCGGAAACCTTGATTTTCTTGTACAATATTATGGATAAAAAAGTTCGTGGATGATAAAAAACTGTTACAAAAAGTAGTTTAATGAATGCTCCATACTCGAAGCTAGAAAATGGTGGGGAAATTATTATTTTTCTCAAATAGCATTATTGCTTCTGATGCTCCCGGATATCCACCTGAAGAAGAACGGATAACCGAAGATAAATGCATCACTGCAAAGTTTCTTCCACCTACTCTAAAAAGTATAATCAAAAGACTAATAGACTTATTAACAGATAGTCGCCACTCCTAGTAGCGATTCAAAAATCAGTGTAACTTCGGCAATTGTTGTTGAAATACAAATAAGTCCGAAATATTTGGAAATCTGGTGCCGCGGAATGTATAAAGAGATAAATATTTGTTATGAAATTTCTGATGAAAGAATCGTATAAGAAATATCTAACTCTACAACATATCAGGAAAATGATGACCACAATATGTAACCACAAATTTAGACTCTTCATTAGTTGCATATCAGTGACGCCGATTTCATTTTTTAGTCTCATTTTAAAGGCCATTTAAAAATGAAGGTGTATAAATACAAAAGGGAGAGGGAAAGCAAGCTATGTCGACATTTCAAAATTAGGAAAAGACTCTGTATGAAGTTATAGTAAGAAGTGAAACTTACAATTCAATACAATCAAGAGTGAATGAGGAATATGATAGACTTTACGTACCAATATACAGGAAAGCTATATTTTGATAAAGTCGATTCTTTCAAAAATTATTAAAAAAAACTAATTTTAAAACAGAAGAGACCTAAAATCAAGAACATTTAGAAGCATTAATATATCAAAAGATCCAAGAAATAAGAAATTAAAGAAATTTATACAGAAAAGTTGATACATTGCATACACAGAAGCTTGGACATGAGAATCATAAAAAGAAGTAATTAATTATCATTCTAAAGCTATATTCTCAACTATACATCAGTATAAGTATGCTGGTCAGTGGAGATAAGTAACAACGGTCATAATGAGTGCCTCTATGTTATATATAGTGCCGAGAAAAGTTGGAAGTAGTAACTCTTATTATAGTATCAAGAAATTAAATAATTGCCAACTCTACAAGCATAAAAATAACAAGTCAACGTAAGCATAATGGTCAGTATATTTCAGACTTAATAAACAGTACAGTGTTAATTGTACTGACCAGTATATGGATGGATATTTACACCTATAAATTCTGATAAACAGACGAAAAACTTATGTATATAATAAAAAATATTTATTGGATTTATATATCGGATCGAAATTTATCAGATATCAGAAACTCTCCGTGGACATATGATTTATGATTTGAGTTTTGCTGCTTCAAATTCTTATCTCTATAAAATTGGAATTTTTAGTTTAAAAACTCACCTAATTGGTATTTCCATGCAAAATATAATTACTCCATATATAAAAAATTCTGGTAAAAATGTTCGAACAATGACTCTACCCATTCTAGGTCTTTTTTTGTGTTCCAAGGCGTAATCATATTCATCACTCCAAATTCTAGAAATTTTCTCACCCAAATAAGAAGATTTGTGCTCTGGTAACGGTTTACTCAAATCATCTTCGGTCAATTCAGTTTTTCTACCTTTATGGAACACTTTTAGAGAGTAAAAAAATGTTACTGCTGATAGAGGATTTGCATTCTCGCGCGGACAAGGAGGTCTTTCTTTTTGTTCCTCATCTGAGTACATTTCTGACGATTTTTGATCGGTGAAGTCAAAAGTACGTTTTAGTGTTTTTACTGCTAACTTTAAATAGCTGTATATAATAGAAATCATATCTCCATTATGCAATCAATAATTACCAAAAAACTATTTTGAATACTTTTTTTTAAATAATATAAATAATCGTTCAATTGTCAAAGTGACAAATATATCGATTAGCAAGGTAAATATTTTAATGATTAATACTATTTTACGTACTTAAAATAATATAAGTGATACGCCACTGGCAATACAATAAACTTCTTTACGGATCATGCAGTTTCCTTTAGAAACAATTTGTTAGGATTTCGATAGATGTCACTATCAGTTACTGTCAAAAATGGTTTTTAATAAAAACAGTGTCAATAAACTAGAAATAAATAATTGTTGTTTCTAAGAAATAAAAATGTTTTCCCATTTTCTAAATACGTGAATAAAATATGGCAATGGATACCTCGAATGAGCTTCTCATCCAAGCAGTATATAAACATGACCTAACTTTAATAAACTGCTATTTACTTAAAGGTAAATATTTATTATACACATTACAGTTCCAATAATGATCTTATTTGAAGGTGCCAGCATTAACAAAATATGTTCTAACGGTATGACACCCTTAGGGGTTGCAGCACAAACTGGAAACTTGCCCCTTTTAAAAGCTTTATTAGAACATCACACTCCTTCGAACAATTTAGATATTAGAAACGAGAATTTCAGTAAGCCACATTACCTTCATTTAGATAGTAACGATCAAAAACGTTATAAGAATATTGGTTATTTTGTGGTATGTAAAGATGTAGAAGAAAATGAATTTGGAGATGGGCCTACTCCAGATGGAATGGAAGCTTTAGAATGGGATATGGAAGTTAATGAAACTGATTTTTCACCCGGTAATATATAGTATTCATAACTCGAATAAACCTTTAATGAACAAATGTCAATTTATTAGATGATAATGGCATAGAAGACAGTTTAAATATGTACAAATGGTACGCCAACATACTAACTCGCACATCTATACTGCTAGATTCACCAGAACGTGACATTTCACGTTTAGATAGACACGGACAAAGTGTTCTACATTATGCTGTTAATACAGGAAATATTGATATGGTTGAATATCTTATGACCACAGCTGGCAAGGATATAAGGTATTTTTTTTACACATTACATCAAAAATTAAAGACTCATTTATTAATTTTTAGAAGGATCTTTCTTTATTTTTTCTTCACTTTATTAGCAATCAAAACATATACAGTTATTTAAGCTAAAGGGATGGCTTCAGATTATATAAGCTCCACTATGATGTGATGAATTCTTCTCTAGTAACAATTCCTCTTTACCCATTTTATAGGTCTGCTAGCCAATCTCTTTTTAACCTTCTACCTTCTTGTGGATCTATAAGTAGATGGAGTAATATGTTTTCATGGTTAGCCAGTTGTTCATGATGTTTTGTGCTTTGTTCTTTTATGACATCTTTGACAAAACTGTTGCTTAAGTCTTTATGTAGGTTAATGCTTGACACATACTATGGTGCATCAGATATCATGAGAAATATTTTGGACTGGCTTCTCTGTTGATGGCTATACTTGCACAACCTCTGCTAGATACCATACATCCAGATAGGCTTGATAGTAGTGAAGCATGAGCACCAATTAACCTATATAACCCTTTTACATTCAGGTCGATTTGTTTATGTATTTGATAATATGGTCTTTCTGTGTGAGCATTGTGTTTAGGTGCATCCCTAAGTATTTTGTCTTTGAAGCTTGTGGTACTTGTACATTATTCAAATAAACAGGAAGGCACTGGTCTTTTCTTAGAATGAAAGTCACTTGAGAGGATTTTGTTTCATTATCTTGATTTTCCATTTGCTCAACCATGGTTCCATGCCATTAAAATGTGGTTAAAATAATTAGGACATACAGTATTTCTATTTTTTTTTTTAATTAGATTTGATTATCATACAACTTATTTCAAATATTTCTAAAATCTTAATATAAGATTTTCAAGTTTTTCTTTCCAATATATATCTGTCTAATCTTTCTGCTTTTTACTTTAATTTTCTTTTTACAAATTACTCTCATTTTAGTTTGGTGAAGTAACACATTGTGTATACTGCATTTATTTTCTCTTTTCATTTTAATAATTTGTTATTAAATTACTCACAATTATATACTAACTTTAGATAAAGAGCCAAATTTGATTACTTTCTATATTGATTGAAAATCGTTATAATATGGGGTTGTTGCTAATCAAATTTATATCATATGAGTGGATGTTGATTTATATTAGATACTAATAAATTACTAACATGAGTTGTATGGGAGCAAACAAAAAGTTACTCTTATATGTGTGTATATTTGTGCAAAGAAAGGGGGACAATTCCTTTCATAGGACACAATCTCTTATATGTTTCTTATATGTTGTTATAAGCCATGAAGTCATGGTCATAAATATAGGACAAAGTGTTAGTGAGATAGATTTATGTGCTTTAAGCCTTATCTCATCTAATTTAACAAAATTTATCACTTTATTTAATCATGCATTCAAATCACAACAAATAACTACTCAAGTGAGGGAACAAGCAAATTTATCTTGTTTGCACTAGCATCCCCTTTAACAATTGTTGAGGATGTTATATTGAGAACCATCTGTTAATATTGATATTTGCAACAACCCTAGTTGTGACTATTAAAAATTAACATATTTTTCTCTTCTGTAAGTGTAAACCAATGTGATGCTTGCTGCTTTAGTCCCTTACATATGGCAGCTGCAAATGGAGATATAGAAATGACAAAGTGGCTTCTGAATAAAGGAGCTAATGTAAATGCTGTTGGTGGAAGGCACAGACAAAATGCTCTACATGTAGCTACTAGAGGACCTTATTTAGCATTAATGAGGATTTTGGTAGAAGCAGGTATATTTTAAATCAATATATTAATAAATGTTATTGATAAAGATATTTTTTTGATTTTTTTAAGGAGCTGATGTTAATGCTGTAGATGTAGAGGAACATTCCATTTTAACGTGCGCTGTCCGTCAAGGTTGTGAAGAAACTGTCAGGTTTCTTGTTAGGAAAGGAGCAAGGGTTAACCATGAAGAATCAGGTGGTGTAACAGCGTTACGGTTGGGTATTTGGGCAAATAATTCTGCAGTGGTACATTTTTTTCCTATTTATATCTTATTTCGTAGCAAATAACTATTTTTATAATACACTTTAGTTATATTAATCTTTTTAACTTACTTTCATTGTATTAAATCCCTTTTTTGTAAAACAAAACTAATTACTTCATATTTTCTAACTGTTATATTAAACACCCATCTTCTACAGCAAAACATCTTGAAATTCATCTGGACCAACAACTAACCTGGAGCACACATGTACTAACTAAGAGAAAGTAATTGTAACTAAAACTCAACAAATCGTATTGGTTAATAGGCAGTAGCTCCAGGATTTTGAAATGGGGGGGAGGTTGCCAGATATTTTGGGGCTCTTCCTACTCTCAGAGTCAATAAAAAAGGATCTGAGGTAGGATTTCAGTCTTCTTAACGTCGAAAAAGACCTTTCACTTGTGGCAGTCGTTACTAGCAGCGTGGCAAATATTTTGAGTAAATTGTAGACTGCTGGTAGAATAGTTTTGTCACACATATTTAGCGCTTCAACAGCACATTTCAGATATTTTTCCTGTTGATTGACGTACATATACCATACCGAAATTTCACCTAATGCATCTCCTCACTGCAATCGATATCTGTGGCATACTTGGCAACAAGTTGTTTCACTTCCTTCTCGTTATCTTCAGATAATGTCAATTTATCTTTTGTTGGCAATAGGTATTGAAAATATTTCAAAATGCCTTTGTGTTCAATGAAATGAGATTTCAGTTGTTAGTTGATGAATTCATCCAAGAATGGTATGAATACAGCTATTCAGTAATAAACTTCAGGGTTTTTGGTTTCCACATTGCACATTAAAGTTGGTAGACCTGCTAGACGTGAGATACGCAATACTCTCTCTTCAACTGCAGAAGCGTATCCCATTGTGTTTGCCAAGTCCAAATGTTCTGACTGCAAAAATCGGCGCAAGGGTGCACTGATACTAAATATTTTTTTACAACATGAACTGATACAATGAACTCTGAGCTCTGAATTGAGCATAGCAGTAGATTAGCTTTAAAGGCAGCTTCAAGATCAGGCCATTGGGAGATTTTAAAAATACTGTCAATTACTGCATCATACAACTCCATAAAAACAGAGACACAGTCATAACGCTCAACCCATCTTGTGGGGCAAACAGCTTTGAGCCTCGTCTTGGTACTTTCGGTTACTTTTGACTCGATTGATTCTTGAAGAACGTTTAATCTTTTGGGTGATGCGTGGAAGGTGTAAGCGCTATTGATGATACCCAAACAATTTCTGATGCTTTTGATATCACATGCATTTGAGACATCCAAATTCAGTACATGGGAACTGCAGTGCATGTTCAAAGGGATATGATTCCCTGATGACAGCTTGGACGCCATTAAAATCCCCACTCATAGCGCTGACTCCGTCGTAACCTTGCCCCCGCATGTACGTCATATTTTACTCCTAGTTTGGAAAGGGTATGCAAGTAAGTACTATTGTACTTACCTTCATTTCTATCTGTCGTTGGTTTGTGCAGCCATGCTGACATTAACTTAGAACACGTAGTTGATTTTTCATCCCTCCGTTTTTTTTTCTCTTTTTTTTTCTGCGCCACTTTTATAATTGCGTTTCATATTATAATAGAACGCTCACAGATTAACAAACAGCAAAAAAATCTATGACAAATACAATGCAGTAAACGGAAACGCTTAGGAGAAGTCAGTGAACTATAAGGAAGAAGTGTTTTTAACCACTGTCACTTTTTACTTAAAGCGTTGTTAAAGGTTGTGTGGCTGGTCAAACTATATAGAAGAGTGGATCACGTGAATACGGGAAAAACTCATGATTTATAGTAAACATTCAATTTATGGTTTTTTCTAACAATAACTCCTACTATTTTGAATTCTACGTCCTGTAATCGATATTATTGACTTATTTATTTACTTTCTTACTCGATTTTGGGGCCTCTTTCTCCGGCTCAAGAGGGGGGGTTGTAACCCGGAACCCCCCCCCCGTGACTACGCCAATATTAATAGGTCGAAGATTATATAAGAATTATTGTTATGCTCCATAGTATGGACGTTATTGATTGTGATCTTTAAATCAAGTCAGTTAAAAAAGAAATATCTAACTTTTTCCAGAAATATTTTCACAGCGTTGAAATCCATTCCAACACATTGGCTCAACCTCTAATGAGACCTTCCACCTAACAAAGGCACCTTTTGTGTGATCTGCTTGACATTTTTTAGTGCCATAGTGATGTGTTGTGTAGTTATCACTCAATCAAACTATTTTTTTTCAAGTGGAATGAAATCACCAATGGGCAATTTTCCTACAAGATAACTTATATATTGCTTCGAACTAATTGCTTATTGTAAATTCTACAAATTGCAAATAAAAAGGGGCTGTTAAAAAATATTTCATAACTCTGTACTTGCTATTTTTGATATATTATTTTTTTCTGTTATTTCTTACATAATTTATGCACGATGATGAAATATCACACAATCTTACAATCTTTGCTTTTATTTTATCCAATCATAAATTTTTTTGGTTGCTTTTTTTTAGGTGAAGATCCTCTTAGAAAATGGAGCTCGGGTTATTCACTCTCATCATTTGGTACATGTGGCAGTTTCAAACAACAATCTAGATATTATAAAAATGTTGGTTGAATCAGGCGCTATGGTTAATTCTAGAGACGATCAAGGACAAACTCCTCTTATGCTGGCTTGTTCAAGAAAGAATTTTGCTATTGCCAAGTAAGAAATACATTTGGTTGAGTCTCTATTAAATTTAAAGTATGTCTACAAAAATAAAAGACGGTATGGTGGTTTCAATAAAGAATAACTTTTATAAATAGGGTTTTTTAGGAAGCTATAAAATGATTTTGTGATATAATTTAGTGGCAAATTAAATATTTCGATTGGGAAAAGTTATTTTTAAAAAACTTTATTCACAACAAAACATTACAAATAACAATCTTAGAATGAAATTTTTTAAGAACAATTTATCCAAATCGAAATATATAATAGGCGTAGCCAGTAGGATAATTATAATGTTGCTATGAATTATGATTCAATCAAATAACTTCATTCAAAGATTTTCCTTTGTAACATTTTGTTATGAATAAAGTTTTTAAAAACGACTTTTCCGAATCGAAATATATGATTGGCGCAGTCAGTGGAAAATTATTATGTTGCTATGAATGATGATTCAATCAAATAACTTCTTTCTAACATTTTCATTAGTAATGTTTTGTTGTGAATAAAATTTTTTAATAACAACTTCTCCAAATCGAAATATATAATTAGTGTAGTCTTTTTGTTACAGCCTATTTGACTTTTTTAACCATAAAATGAAACCTAACCCTTTTCGAATATAATAAAAATCTGATCAAATTGTAGTTATTTACTACAGCATAATATTTTCCTATATAGTTTCATAGAGTGAAGATGACATAATTACCTGCTTATATATTTTTTAAGATACTTACTTTCACACGGTGCTGATGTAAATGCGGCCAATCACATCGATGGGAAAACTGCGCTGCATGTATGTGTGCAAGACGTCAGAGAAACAAAAAGCATTTATCAACTTGTGGATTTATTGGTAAAGTATGGAGCGGATATGAACGCTTCTAGTTACCAAGGTAACGTTCTTTTTTATTCGATAATTCTGGAGAATAGGAGTGCTGCTATAGCCTTGGTTCAACACGGAGCAGACGTAAATATTAGAGACGAACGAGCTTATGTTGATAATTTGAGTCTAGCAAAAAGGCACGGGGATTTGGAGTTGGTCAAATTGTTGGTTAGTATTCATTTATTCAACATCTAAATATATCTCATTTGTTTAAGCAACCGTTTTATTACTTTTTTAGAGAAATTTATAAGAATAATTGATCTGATGAGATTATTTATCCAACTTTTTAAATAATTAAACCAAAACTATTTAAAATGATCTAATCTGAACAATGTTTCTCAACAGAAGATAGTTGCAATTTCATGTTGGTGTTCGACGCTAGCTTAGAGCGTCAAATAAGGTCACGTGGTATAATTTCTACTGGAGCGCCATCTTAAATTAGTAAAGCGCCAAGATTCGAAACTCGAAAAAATACAAACTTGTCAATAGATGATTTATTAAATAGTTGTTTAACTATATTCTTCACTTAACTATAAAGTTTTTTCACTATAATACCTGATTAAAGTTGCTAAACAATGTTTACTTTTGACGCTGAATCGATTTAAGATGACGCTCCAGTCAAAATTGTACCATTTGACCTAACTAAGCCAGCGTTGAGCACCTTACTTTAACTCCATAATCTTTCCATCAATTATTTTTTATATTGTTTTATATATTTGAGGTTAAGTTTTTCAACTTTTAGTAAAAATACAGACAAGTATCGCACATCTAAATTACAAAAGCTTTTTAACCTTAACACATAATCTTTTCTTTAGATAGATAGGCCTGATTAGGGGTTATATTAAACTGCAACCTTAAGATTTATTGTGTCCCCTCTAGAAAATCTGTTTTCAACATCTAAAGCCCCTGTTCCAGTTCTAAACTTTTAATGAACTCAAATATATTTGCTGACTTCAAGGAGGTTAAATATTTCTAATGCGATAATGCCGTGTTAGGAAGCCGGTGATTGGGTGTAGCTTATTTTTGCTTAGATCCAAATACTTTTTAATAATCTAGACTGAACTTCTTTGTGTAAATTTCAAAAATGTGTTGGAATAATTTTCCAAAATAGTTTACTCCATCTAGTGAATTTACTTGTCATAATGATCACTATGATTATAGGTGTATGGAGGATTCAAGCTTTCCGATATGACCTGGGATCCTCGAGCGCTGCGGACCAAATCTCCCGATTCAGCCTGTGATTTTTTAGTTAATATAAAAATGAATCCCTTAAATTTACGAGAAATTTGCCGGATAGCTATAAGAAAACAAATAGGGTCCAAAGGTTTGATGTCTCGTATATTAGCACTGCCCCTACCTACGGTTCTACAAAGGTACCTAGCGCTAGAAATATTGTAATAAAAGTGATCTCTTTAAATGTACGATTTTATCTAGTCATTAGATGTCTAATTAAATATTTCTTTTTTTATCTTTATTTATTAAATAGACTATATCAAAAGTAAAAATATAATTGTTTTATTTTACCAATGAAAAGTGAATTTTACTGTGATCTCATTATTTCACATGAGGGGCTAAATTAGGTTTAGCAACCTTGACCTGAATTGGTCGTGGATCTCGGATTGGATTTTTTATATATTCTATGTATAATTCTGCTATTTCTTCGAGACAATCTACTGTGTCGCTTTATAGCATCGTTGTTCTGTCAAAACAGGACACCAGCAGAGTAGATGCTCGATGGTCTCTTCAACTTTAGATTCTTTACAATAGTTGTGACTCCTAACAGTACATGTCCAGTTATCAGTTCAATGATTTCCAAGGATTATTTCGTGAATCTTATCTTCTTTGTTTGCTTTTCATAGATAATTGGCCAAATCGCTCTAGATATCATTTCTGTTTGAGCAAATCTCCTGATGTTTAGCTTTGATAGCAATAGCACCATCAACAATTTCATACCCTGGTCTCACATTTTGCAAGTCTATCTGGTCATTTCCATTTCATAGTGTCCAGATACCCTGACAGGTAAATATCACTTTCAATTTTGGTTTTCCTGATGCTATTGGTTCTAAGGCTGCCTAGTTGTTTGTTGCTTTGGCTTGATTCACCACTCAATAGCATTCTCCATTTGGTAAATGTGGGATTAGCCCCTCAAAAACTGTAGATAATTGAGTTTTTTAATCATTTGAGTCAGGTTGTAGTAAAAAAAAATTATAAACTTTAAATCAATTTAATCCAATGCATTATTAGAAATCTAACCTAAAAAAGTGAAATAGCATAGTATTTTTCATTAGTCCCCAATATCTGGTACATTGCCTCTATTATCTTTCATTTCGTTTAAAATTGGAGCCACACTCAGAAGTTTTTTGCAAATACCATAATGTTTGTTTTCAGCTGCACGATGAAGTGCAGTTTTACCATCCGAATCTTTGATCAAAGGATTGGCATTATTTGATAACAATAAATCCACAATATCTTCTTTACCTAAAACATAATGACTAAAATACTGGAACAATAAAAATTGGTTTCCTTGACATACAATATGGCCAGACAAAAACCAAGCAAAGTTTAATTTATTATTTCGTTTGGAAACCTGCATCGAATGTAAAATCAAAGTATATACATCATATTTGGCATCAAAATCTTTGTTTGACCACCCAATATATTCAAAAGAAATATTTCTTGAATAAATAATGGTAAGACATCCAGTTAAATATACCATAATTAGATTATTTTGCAAAATAAAGCCAAACTGCACTAATTTTTTAACTAAATTTGAAATCAGCAACTAAAAAATTTTATGTTTTATACAGACACATTCAGAGAGAAGAAGAACAATATTTGACTTGATATGAGTAATAATAATTTTGAAAGAAATTCAAAGAAATTTTAGCAATTCCAATTGGTTTGGAAATCTAGTGCAGAATTTTCAACTCGATACTAAAAATAATAAAAATCAAATATACAATATTAGTAAAGTGGAATTTAAAAATTAAAAAACTCTACACTGCAATTACAATGTTACTGTCTTCAGAGACATAATTTTTTTGACTTGTCGAATCTGCAGTGTACGGAACTTATATTCTAATAATAGTTAGATTTCACAAAATCAAAAGAAATGTATATTAAGCAAATAATGTGGATCTCTGACAAATTTTTAAAAGGCTAACACAAAATATGAATAAAAATAACTTTACAAATATTAATTGGTAATGATGATATCTAATAAAGACAAAAGATTTAGTTGTTACAATCCATTGTATGAAAATATTTAGATCACCTAAAATTTAAACATTGAAAAATATTACGTACCAGTTAACGCAGCTCTGCACAAAGCTGTAGAATGCCCCTTAGTAATAGCATCTACTTGTGCTCCATTCTCTAATAAGAATTTACAAACTGCGAAATGTCCATTTCTAGCTGCATAATGCAAAGCAGTATAACCAGCTGAATCCTTCATGTTAACACAATGCTTATCTTTTACCAATTTCTTTACTCTTTCCAAATCTCCGTACTGTGCAGCATACCAGATACCTCTTTCGAAATCCATTTCATCCAAAGATTGGGTGGCCACTGTGTAGGTGGAACATGTGCAATTGTGATCACATTCGTTTTGGGATTCCATATTGGATTATCTTCATATACAGAAAGTCTGATATGGATAATAGCATAAATAGATAAAACTACGTAAAGTATTATATAATTATCTTAGTAAGTGCTGGTTAATTAGACATATTGATAAATTTTTTTGATTTTTGTTTTGGTATTCAAATTTTGATTTTATACATTGAAAATTACTAAAATACACTTTTCATTTTTCATGAAAATACAACAATAATATGATTTTAGATTGAATAAGATGTTTAAACAAAGAAAAGAAAACCAATTTTCAGTATTTGGTACATTTAACTATTAATTTAAATTCCAAAAAAAACATAGTAGTTCAATAATTGTTATTAAATTTGTTAGTAAAATTTAATTAACTCGTCTTTTCCCTAGTAACATTAAAATAAACAGAATTTAACACCCATCAATCAAATTCAAAAATTGTATCAAAAAATGTGATCAATATATTTAGTAGCAAACATCAGTAACTCTACTTCCAAACACAAACTATAGATACTAGATGTGATGTTAATTTAATTAATTTACTTTTAAACAGAAGTTCCTTATAAGGCAGCTAGTACCCTTCAACACTAGAGAAATGTTTTTCAAGCTGAAAAAAAAACAAAACCTACAAACTTCAAACTTGATACATTGTATGAACTTACACTGGTAAATTATTTAGCAAAAATGTTTTGTGTATTAATTTTTTCACTACTTTCATGAAAATAAAATGTTTTGTAAAATATGCTTTTCTTTGAATTTGCTACTTTACTGTTTTCTTGAAGTTTAATTAATACTTAACTACTAAGTACTGCTTAAAATACTGATGCCAAAATTATTTCAAAATTTAATCAATCCTTACAGCAAATTAATATTTTTAAAACGAGTTATTTTCTAATTTTCTATAGTTTGTAAAAAAATTTGTACACCAAAAAATTAACCCAATGTTGAAGACAACAAACAATATGATTTCATAGAACACAATTATCACTGCAAGTTTATACAATATATGAATGACAGCGAATAAATAAAATAACTGAATTTTATATTTATATGTTTTAATATTAATTTTGTATGAATAATTCAAGGTGGTTAGTGTGGAAGAATTGGTTGATCGACCTAACACAAACCTTTCATTAATCTTTTTATATTAAATACCAATATTTTGTTATTAATGGTATATAATAAATGATTTTTCATATTAGCATGAAATGGCAGGTAGGTTAAAAAACTCAACAGCTTAATCCTCAAAGTGCACTAATTTCTTTAGTAGTCAATTTGAATAAAAATAAAATAAGTTCAATGATCATAAAACTATATCTAGAACCTATAACTTACATGTTGCAGGAGAGTTTCTGGATACCATGTATAAATTACAATTACCTTAATAAAAATTTAGAGGTATTTATAGAGCATAAGAAAATATGTGTTAAAAATATAATTTTTTCTATAGAGTTCCAAAATATATAAAATAATTTGAATATTTTGTATAAATAGAAAATGGTATATGACTCAAAAGATATCAGCATTCCGTTATTTATGGTACATAGATTAACCAGTATTTATTAGCACTAAAAACTACTCCAAGCGTATTGAGAATCTTAACATTATTGCATTTAATATGTATCATTTAACATCAATCACATGTTTTATAATAAATCAGAAATTACAATTGTTTTGCAAATTGATAACAAACTGTTGTAGGTATATTTAAAAGGTGATCATAATTTTTTTCAAATTAAATTACATTCGAGTATAAACAAAATATGTGACAAAATAATAAAACTGATAAATATTGATATTGACTTGATCTAGTATTAACTAGAGCTAAACCTCTCTTTGTAATGTCCACACAACTTCAGCTTCACCAGTAGTTGCAACAACTCTGTATCCCAATTGCCCCAAGGCATTCACAATGTCTAAAGGAGGAGCTTTCAATAAAACTCCATTTATAACATCTTTTTGTGAATTTGAAAACTTTTTTACCAAAGCCTTTGTCTCAATTTCATTTAGACCAAAAACAGCACTGTCCGAAGCGTATATAGATCCTTTAACTACCACATAGGCATAAGTGGTAGTAGCCAATAGTACACTTGTAGGTATATCCATGTTTTGTATGTTTATACTTCTTCTGGGGCAGACAATTTATGTTCTATTTTATAATCAGTCAACTTTTCGTTACTTATGGGCTCTGGTTCAGAAAAATCTTTTCTCATAGTCCACATATATTCATTATAATCTTGTTTTACACTGGTAGATGATGAAGCGACTACTCTGTAACCTAAAACTTCTAACGCTGTTAACATAACACAGGGATGTACCATGTACACTATAGTCGTGTCATCACAATATCCACCCGATGCGAATCGTTTCAACTGTTCTATATCGTCAGTTTTCAAGCCAGAAACTAAAACTCGCCATGGAAATCTTTGACCGTAAGCCGCTAGGTTACCCCGTACTATAATGTACGGCATTTGAAATCCACTCCTATTTATTTTATCTCGATGGATTTATGACTACTTCAAGTTTTTATCACTTATTTTCTAATTATCAAAATTATGGAAATATTACAGCGTTTGTAAACAAGGTCGATATATATTAACCTCCCACGCATCTGGGTGGGTTCGATGGTTTATGTCTAGGGTTTTAACTTTTTTTTCTACCTACCTGTTCTGTATAATTTAAATTTAGTTACATGGTGTTACATCAAAATGCGACAATATTTCGGATTTTTTTTAATAATAAAAAATAGAAGAAAAACCAGTGGCGGGTTTTTCATAAAATTAATTGGATAATATTTAATATATAAAAATGTAGTTTTTAGAGAATACCCAAGATATATATTCGAACAGTTTACCTCAAATGCATGAAATCCAATTAGTTTCAAATTTGGTTGATGTAGTAACAATTTTGAATAAACAAGAATATATTTTAAATTGGAACTATTTGTAGGTGGCACTGTTATCGGAATAGTACATAAGTTGCCTCTATTGTGACAACAGTCTGTGAATCTATTATAAATGTTCCATGTTGATTTGACACATTGATAACAACATTAGATTAGCATACAGATTACTGTGGAGCCCGGTCTAGTCGGACTGGCGACAAGTAAATTGATTTTTCATTTCAATTAACTGGGTAATTGAATTCTATTAAAACATGCAGAACGTAATAAACAGCGTTAAAGGCACTGCATTAGCAGTAGGTGAATACCTTACGCCTGTTTTGAAGGTAAAACTTCATTTAATTTGTTCTTATTGTAATTGTTTATAAAAACTTTTTCAAACATAAAAATGTGAATTATTGTTGTATTAATAAGTCTTGCTATTTAGGAATCAAAGTTTAAAGAAACGGGAGTTCTTACACCTGAAGAATTTATTGCTGCTGGAGATCACTTGGTGCATCATTGTCCAACTTGGCAATGGGCTGGAGGAGATGAATCTAAAGCAAAATCGTACTTACCGAAAAATAAACAATTTTTAATCACAAGAAATGTACCGTGTTCGAGAAGATATGAGCAAATGGAATACTCAAGAGAAATGGAGAAACTTATAGGTAACAATCTAAATCAATTGGGAAACATATTATGTAAATATTCATTTATTAATTTCTGTAGAATCTGATGATGCAGATAATGGGTGGATAGATACTCATCATTATGATAAAGAAATGTCATCTGTAGAAAACAAAGTATCTGAAATGACTTTAGAGAGTACAAAAGCGGAAAGTATGGAAGAAGCTGCCCTGAAAGATAATTGTGATGATGATGAAGATGAGGATGATGAAGAAGCAGCAGATATGGAGGAATTTGAAGAAAGTGGTATGCTGGAAGATGATCAGGTAAAGTGGTAACTAATATTGATGAAGTTTGTCTATTTTACATAAAATCTTTTAGGTTGCCAAAGTAATTGAGCCTGTAGAACTGAAAAAAAATTTAGATGAAGATGGTGAAATTGTGCGTACTAGAACTTATGATTTGCATATTACTTATGACAAATATTATCAAACTCCTAGATTATGGCTTACAGGCTACAATGAAGTGAGTAATTTTTTTTATGAATTACTTTCAATAATTAGTAACTTTCCACATTGTAGAAACGTGAACCACTAACTGTAGATGAATTATATGAAGATATTAGTAAAGATTATGTACAAAAAACTGTAACAATGGAAACACATCCTCACCTTAGTGTACCAAAAATGGCTAGTGTTCATCCGTGCAGGTAAATAGTACATCAAACTAACTCAAGTAAAAAATTATTTTCTTAAACTTTTTACTTCTTAGACATTTCTATATATTTTAGGTCTTCTTTATTTTAACTTTCTTTTAAAAACTTGGAAGTTTTGACATACTTCAGTCTTTATCTGTTTTTAAAAAATTTCAATTAAAAGAGACCTGAAATTAGGACAAATCATCACAGAAAGTAAAAAATTATATTTGATATTTCATATATTTACAAGTTTTAGGTTGGGTAATAATAAAACAATTGATGATTGATTGATGTATCAGTTTTTGTGATAATCGTATAGTTCAAAACAGCTAACTTTGTATTATTCTTAATAAAACCCCGAATTAAATTCTACAAATATATCACTGCTTTCACACCTCCGCGACCTGGATCATTTAATCCATTGTGTTCAGCTTTTCCTCACTATGTGGTCGTGAAATTAAATTCCACAGTTTTCTATTGATAATTGTGTGCGTGCGTTTTGCTATGCCGTCCCTTTAAATCAGCTACCTTTTGTATCTTTCTCATAATTTCATTTCTCCATCTTACTGATACATCTGAAGTATTTAATTTGGGATATAACTGTATATACACTAGAAAACTGATAAAATTTGTGACTTAGGTAACAAACTGCAAATTGAAACACAAATACAATCAAGAAGTCATTGGTTAAGTGGCCAAAATTGTTTTTAAAGCCAAATGGACATATTGGATACATTCCACTCAGAACCCACTATGTTCTCCACTACAATTGTTGAAATTCCCATTTTACTAAAGCAGAAAAGTGTTGTAGGCGAGAGCCACAACATGGTGGCTTGGTGAAGACATATAGCTTGGAATAAATATTTCACATAATAAAATTGCATTCAATATAAATTTCTGTGGTGGCATTTTTCATAAAACTGACTGCACTTCTACTGCTTAGGGATTGTAAACAGTGACTTGTTTCGTCCAATTGCTTCAATTGCCACTATGTTTTGATGAAAGCCACCTTACCCACAAAAATTTTATACCCTAAATATTTCATGTTATAAATTTAAAGTTGTTTTGAAGTTTTACATTTATTTATAAAAAATACTATTTTGCCAACTCATACTTTTACAAATACCAATTAAATTAATTACCACAACAAACATGAATTGTTTGTTGTAACATAAACATTGAGTTTATCTATCTCCAAGTCTAAATAAGAATTTACCTATATTTCGAAAGACTGTCTAAGTAAGTTGTTGATTTTAATCAAATCACATACCAATAATACTCATGTCTATTGATATTATATAATCTAAATGTATTTTAATTTAATTATTAAATAAACTAACCATTGAAATTAAAACAGTAATTTACAGGGTGTTTACATTTCTATTGAGCTTTAGTGAGCTTTGTATATCTTAATTTGATAAGGTAATAATGTTACAAGAAAATGGAAACACTTATAATTTCAAATATAATCATTCTATTATGTGTATATAAATTTGACGATGCTTGTTTCTGATCAACTAACAAAATGAGACTTAAATTTAAGAAAAAATTGATTTTGTATTACATAATTCAGATTTTATTGAACATTTCTCACTAAAAAAAAATTTCAACAAACTTTTTATAATTTTTTTTAGACATGCAGAAGTCATGAAGAGTATCATAGAAACTGTAATGGAAGGAGGAGGAGAACTGGGAGTGCACATGTATCTAATTATATTTTTAAAATTTATGCAATCCGTCATACCTACTGTTGAATATGACTACACTCAGAATTTCACTATGTAAATTTGATATTAGCTGTATTATTAAAAATTGTTAAATATTAAAATGTTTTAAAAAACACATCAAAACTGAACAGAACTTACATTTAATATGTGAAAAACGATACAATAAAAAAATTAAATTTTAAGTTTAAAATATGTGTACTTTATTTGAAAGAAACGTAGACACTTTAAAAAACTGTCATTTCACCACCATTGTAAAAAATGATACTGTCAATAATATTAGTTCTTAAGCAAACATTCTTTTCCATAAAGATATTTATAATAATTATAACTTTGGTAGTTTAATTTAACCTCAAATATGAGTTCAGAATCGAAATTCTCTAGTGTATTATGTTATTTTCTTCTTTGGTGGAATATATTCCACAAATAGAGTAATCAGAAATATATTTATGTTATAAAAGTTTTTTAACAAAAATCACTTGCTAAGAACTTTAACGTATAATTTTCTATTTATCAAATAGAAATGTAGAATTTTTTTTTAAATAATTAGGTATATTTAAATTCATCAATTTATGAATTAAATCGATCCATACGGAATCAAAAGCTTTTTGAATGTCAATTGCGACCGTGATTGACTTATTTTTTTCCTGGAAGCCTTCTCTAATGAAATTAGAGTTTTATTATTTGAGCAATCATTCTTTGACTACCTCTAAATCCATATTGTTCGGGAGGTATAATTTTTTTTTGTTTAAAAACCGTATTCGATTAAAGACAGTGAATACCACAGCTCTGAATAACTTTTTCAACCTCAATAGAAAAATATTACATAGCATTTGAAAAAACAATATTTAATATTTAAGAAAATATTGCACAGTAAATTTAATAACTAAGTAGTAGCAACAATATTGTGTAGGTAAAAAAATTCGATCAGAAAGTATTAGTCCTTGAATCTCTATAATAAAATATATGTTAATTATTTACTAGAGCCGATTCTAGCACTAACTCTTGTGACAGATTATCCTCATCTTCTATAGAATATGTTATCCAGCAAACTTGATCCTCTTCATTGTTTGTTATTAACTGGAAATTTGGGTTTAATTGTTGAACAATATCTTTGGGCTGGAGTACTTTTTGTATAGGAACAGATTCTGGCTCTACCGTCTGTAATATATTTAATGGAGTTCCTTGGGCGAGTTCCTGAATATGATAATATTTTAGAAAAGATCACAAACACACATATTAATTTCATACGATATTGGAAAATAGTTTTTAGAATAAAGGAATTTCAATATAGAGCATTGCGTTAGTTTAATAAACTTGACTTTTCCACTGGATTCCCACGACATTATTCTTGTCCCTTACTTTTTGTAATTTTATTATCATCGAAGTTAATTAATTGCAAAACAAGAGGTCAAAAATGTAATTTCTAAACGATAATAGCTGTTTTCCATTTAAATTCAAGTGAACTGAATTAGATTATGACGCCACTGCTCAGTGAATAAAAGGAACGCGTAATATGAGTTAATATTCTCAATAACCACACAAAATCAATGAGTAGTTGCAATCATTTAGTATTTTATACATAATTGTTTATTTCGATATCAAGATCAGACAACTTGATGTCCTCAACTTCACTTTCAATCTGAAACTCCCTAAAGCTGAGCTCTCAAGCTTGTGCAGAGTACTGGTAAGAACTCAGGTCTCACTTCTAAGTTGGAATTTCTGGAACCGTTGGTGTTATTCATACTGAACACTCTGTTTACCCGCGTTCGATAACCAAGTTATCGTCTTCAGAGACTAAACGTAAACTTCAATGGATCGAATAATTTTTAGTATTCGATCACTTTATTGTGAGCAGGACAACCACCTTTCTAAAACTCATCCAACTGGTTTTTAAAAAATTTTGGTTTGAATTTTGAAAAACTTCTTGGGTAGTTTGTACTTTAAAGCAAAAATTGTAATCTTTCATATAAACCTCCAATAGTGGCACAAGTTGACTAGTTACATTAATATTTCTTTATTCCATACATTTTTTTCCAATACCGTAAAGTAGACTAATAAACTCACTGCTTCCAATTCTTTATCCTGTACAGCAATTTCTATTGGTACTAAGCTACCATCTGGTAATAATCCATGTAAATTACTATCAGCGTCATTGCCGGAAGTAACAACTGGTACAGTCTGTCCATCTTGTGTAATAATACTGATAGGATTTCCTTGTTGATCGACTAATTGAGTCAATTGAAGATCGTTGAGGGAATTCTTCTTTTCTTCGATACTTGAAAGGTCTTTGTTGCTCGTAATAGAAATATTTTTGTTTTGAAATCTGAGGTGTGTACGGGTGTGTTTATCCCTATTAGATTTATCTGAAACAAAATATAAATGCAAAAATGTTACTATCTTGTTATTGAATATAATAGTTTTACATTTACAATTTTTGTAACTTGCTTACCAGAAAAGGATTTATTGCAGAAGAAGCAATTGAAAGGTTTTTCTCCTGTATGTATACGCATGTGCTTCTTAAGTCCCCATGGTTCAGTAAAGCTTCTGTTACATAACTTACAAACATTAGGACGCTCGTTAAAATGGCGACGCATATGATATATATAGGAATCTTTGTGCAAAAAACTTTTATCACAGACATCACATTGCCACGGTTTTTCCCCTGTATGTCTTTTAACGTGTACCTTTAACTGTGACGATGTGGTAAAATGTCTACCACAAACTTCACAAAAAAATGGTTTTTCTCCAGTATGTATTCTCTTGTGCTCCAACAAATTCCCATTTTGCGAAAATTTCTTATTACAATATTCGCAAGTATATGGCTTTTTGCCTTCATGCCATCTTTGGTGCAGGCTGAATGATGTTTTATGTGCAAATTTTTGATTACATTCCGTACATTCGTATCGCTTTTCACCAGTGTGAACCCCTTCATGATTGATTAGATTTGCTTTCGTTTTAAAAGATGAGTTGCATATGGGACAGATGTAAGGTCTTGCTTCCGAATGAACAACCTGTAATGATTATAAATAACATATATGGCTAATTTCACTTTACTCCGGTAGTCGTTTAAACCAAGGTTTGTGACATGTGCATGTTTTTGTAAACAAACGATCTGCTGCTAGAACACCAGCTACGTCATTATGTTAACATTTTTGTTTTGTTTATATTCTTATGTCAAACTTTAACTCACTAACATTATGTTCGAATTATGAGGATGTGTGTTATCTCTTGCTGATCTGGCTATACAAACGAACAAATATATTTCTAACTAACGAATTCATAGCTGTGAAGAACCGGTGACGTCACTTGTCTAGTGCGCATCTTGTTATTTTCACAGACTTTCTATTATTCTAGTAACCTTGGTTTAAACGACGCTGGGTAACCGACTGTTGGGATGAAGTATGTATTCACATTTGACCGACAAATGTCGTAGTCGTATACACGACAGTCGGGTATCTACCATAGTAAGCCTGCAGCTCCCACTGCGATGAACGGCTGTCGGTGTCGTGTATACACATCTATCCGGCATTGGTCGTGTAATCAACTGCATTTTGAATACTTTGCAGGTTACTGCCTGTATATAATTGTTTTTGTGCCAAGGCTGAAATTGACATCGAGTTTCTAATTACATTGGTACAGAATCGACCCATTTTATGGGATAAAATAGATGAACATTATAAGAACCTACTTAAAACCAGAAGCGCGTGGATTGAAGTTCTGTATCCTATTTTTTCTCTTAACGTCTATACAAGATCGCCAATTCTATTGGTAATAACAGTGATTTCTCGGGCATGCCGTATAGCTGTCTAATATATGTGCAGGTCACCTCTTTTCCCGACGGTCGGTTACCCGGCGTCCTTAAACGACTGCTGGGGTAATGTGAAATTAGCTTATTACACTACAGTTGGCACTCGATAAACCGACAGTTATGGAACCGACTGGTGGTCGGATTATCAAATATTTATATTTCTTTGAACGATTTTAGCTGTGTACACGCACTTACATATACTCAAAAACATCTACTATCTTTCATTATCAACACCCAGCCTATAAAAAATTGGAAAACATACACTCATAATTATTTTTGCATTAGTTTTAACATAAAAAAATCTTTTATTGTAAACATTGAAAAAGTATGTCTTTTTGTGGTGACTGCTAGTTATGACTCTTCTTCTTCAAGAAGTTTTAGAACCAAAATGTTGTTGCAATCAAGTTCTCACTCGTATCAAAACATTTGCAGCTGATATAGCTTCGTCACAGCTGACAGAATTTTTAGCGTTCGGAAACTTCTTTAATGGTTCATCTTCATTAGATGTGATTTCTTTTACCATTTCTTCGTCAGTAAAGTTGGCATTCAAGTTACCTTCTATAATCCATCTGCTTATGTCTTCTGTAGGAGCATTAATTTTATTGAAAAGTGTGTGTCATTTATAACTTCGTTGCTATCATTAGCATTCTCTTTTTCATTATCATTTTGCTCAAAGCATTGGATTGTCTGGCCTAATATTTTTCCAGGATTGAATTAGAGATGACGGTTTCACTTGATGCCATGCAAATGCTGCTTTAATAACCGCATCTTTGTCTTTAATGCAAAATTTCTTCAAAAGTGATGTGATGTCTGCGTCTGATTGGAACACAATATCCATCAGTAGACGTTTTTCGGCAAATACATAACCTAAAACATTCGAAACAATAAAAAAAGTCCTATCATCCAAAAAAAATTACCTCTATGTAGCCATTCTGTGTTTTAACTTATAAGCCATCCATATCTAGATATCCAGGATCATTATCTATCAGTAAAAGGGTTTTTATCGGGCTTTTTTATAGCAGGCACAAAAAGATTGAAAAACCAGTCACTGAACACTTCTTGTGTTACCCACGCCCACCTCTGATCCTTACAAACAACAGGAAGGTTTTTAATTTTTGTGTTTTTGAATCCTCGGAGTTTTTGAGATTTACCCACAACTAGCAGTTTTAGCATATGACTTCCAATACCATTTGCACACACCATTAACATGGTTATTTTTTTTTTCATTTTTGGACGACAAACCTTTTGTTCACCCGTTGCTCGTGACCAGGTATCAAGCCAAAAGAAATGTTACCGACTTAATAAAATACTCATTTCTACGTTTCATTTCGTTTCTTTTTCTAACGACGCATATTGGAAAAGGACAGATTAATGTCAATCTCCATTCAACGTTTCACATACGCAAAATAGGAAATGCTTGATGATATTTTTTCACTTTTTTGCTCATAACTTTTTAAATTTTGGATTTATAACAACAAGTCACATATACATAATTGTAGGCAAAGCAATTCGTAACAAAATATGTCCAACAAATTTTTTGTAAGATTGATAGAGATATCGCGAAAAAGGTGTTTTCACCCCTTTTTCCAAGATGGCGTCTGGGAGCAAAGGCGACAACCCCACAAAGTTGGGGTTAAGCTTGATGAATAAAATTGCGTTTTCTAAACAATATTCAGCCTATGTAACTTTTCAATGGACTATTATGGACCACTTCACTTTAACAACTAAGTTAAATGGCCCTTTAATCTAAAGGAACCTTTGGTTAAAGTGCCAGTAGGGTAGGTCACTTCAACAACAACCAAGTTAAAGGGCCCTTTAATCTAAAGGAACCTTTATTTAAAGTGCCAGTTAGGGTAGGATTATGAAACTGGCATTAATGTATAAAACTTTTATTACCCTATCAGGGACAATTGTTGCAACGGATTTCATTATTATGTATCATATTCATCTAAATTTTCTAAACAGGTTGATGGATCTGGATTTCCAAAAAACTTATAAAAATATTTTTTAACATACATTCTTATGAGTGAAAATAAAAATAAAAACTTACCTGGTGTCTCTGTAAAAGTTGTTGATGTTTAAAACTTTTATCGCAGGTATTGCATACAAATTTCTTATTGGTGTGTTCAGTTTGTTTGTGATACAAAAGACTACTGTTATGCTGTAAGACTTTACCACAAATATCACATATGTATTTTTTAGATCCATGTCTTTGTAAATGTGTTTTCAACTCTTCGAGAGTTGAAAATGATTCTGTACATTTTTTACACATGTGTTGTTTATTATTTTTTTGAGAATCTTGAATTTCTGGAGGTGATTCGTTATTTATAACATCTGAAAAATCTACGGTATTCTGTGAAACAAAGAGATATATAAATATTCACCAAAAATTAATAATAATTCATCAGAAATGATAAATTGAGGATAATATACTCACTTCCTGTTCAGTTACAGGTGGATTTTCAAGATTTTCATTTTCCAAAGATTTTACGTTCAAACCTTCATCTTCATGTGATCTCAAATGAAAGTTATAATGAACTTTGTGTATAAACTTTTTCAAGCAAATTTTGCACTCAAAGTTCCCCATCCCAGCCCTTTTGAATAAAACTAAAAAACGATCGAATGTCAAAAAAGTTTTATGGTTCATTTTTATTTCGAGTACCTGATTTTGGTTTACTTCTTACTCTATTTATAAAAACTGGTCTACCTAAATCTTCTCCAGATTTACCTTCAGTTCTACCTATAACTACTTGACGCGACGTTTTGCGAACATCTTCTTTGTCTATTTCAATTATTCTATTTTCCTCATCGATAACTCCTTCCTTTTTCAATATATCCTCTAATTCTTTCCCCTAATACATATATGTAGTTAATATTAATTCCTGCAATTTTATTGGTTTATACTTCAACACTTTCGTTGCGGGTTAGTTTTATTGCAAATACGAGAATCATTGTATAAGCTTTATTCATACAAGTGTTGAATAGTTTCAAAACATATCTTCCTTACTTTAAAAGTAGTATATCAAATTTTCTTCTCTTGAAAATTTCTTTTAATAATTCTATACATGAAAATAATCAAAGACGAAACCTTAGTTCCCACATTTTAATGTTTTATTGATTAAAAATGTAATTTATATGATTGTGAGCTAATTTCACAGGTCACTAGGGACGGCAAAAGATAAATAGCCCGCAGGAGGCAAATATGTAGATCCGCCACTGGATCTTGATCCAAAAAAGTACAAGATCTGATTTAAATGGTTTCATGTATTGCCATCGAAATTTATACCAAAATTTAAGTGAAAGTTTATGAAAAATAATTTTCACTGAAGTAATCTGCATTGTCAGATACTGATAATGATGATTTTTTTGTATCTTTTATTTGAATAATTAGAATTATACTATTTGATTTTTCAACATTTTATTTATTATGTTATTAGTTTAGTAATATTAACAGAATGTCTGCCATTGGTACTCTATAAAGTCTGACTTTGGTCATGCCATGTATAGTATAGGACCATTTGCACTTTTAATTTAAAAAATGCATAACTAAAGAAATAAAAATCTTCAGATATTCTAGTTATGTCAGTTTACTTAGTACTAAATACTATTAGCCCTGCAATGAAAATGGAAGATATTCTTTATTTTTTTTATTTGAAATTGTTTTTTCAAGTGTTTGCCACTAGAGCTCTTGCCTTAAAGTTACTTCCAAACGGAAATAATTTTATGAGGGCCTTGATTTTACTGAATTATTAAGACAAGAAAACGACGTATCTGGTTGTTTCTCTGAACTTAAATGGCATAGTAGAGGTGGCATATTACTTCGTCAGTAGTTGGGAAATTATAGCTAGGAGGTATAATACTTCTTCCGCAACAAAGGTGTTAAGTACTTATTTTTACCTGGACAACTCCTTGAAATCGAACAGGTGCTCGAACTATTCTTTTCCTCCTGTTTTCTGTTTCCATATCTTCTATTTCTTTGCTATTTTTTGTTTCTTCAATCTTCCCTTCAGACTGTGTTTTTTCTTCATTATCAACAAGTTTTTTGGCAGGTCTACCTCTTTTTCTTCTAGGTTTATCTAACCCTTCTGCATTCAATCTCAAAGTGTGATCTCTTGTATAAAAAGGATCATTACCTGAAATATAATCTTATAAAAATTTCAAAATATCTTTATTTGATGTACAAAATAATATATATTTATTATAGCTTAATTCTAAAATGTGTAACAAATTGTGATTCAAATTCATAATCAAAGTGTAAATTAAAACTAACAGTTAAGCTCCAAAGTAACTGAATTTTGAAGATCTTGCTGCTTTTGTAATATTGCTCTTAATTTTGCTTGGCCTACAACTATTAAATCCAAAAATAATTTTGTCGATTCTAATTGTATATGGCATCCCGGACAAATATATTTTGGAAAGTTTTGGTGAATGTCGACCTAAAATTTAAAGATATTTAAATTTCCCATACTACTAGGAGGATCAAGTTAAATACTAAATAAAATATTTACTTACAGTTATAGGTAAATATTTATTAATTAAGTTTTCTAAATTTGTAGAATGTTCATCTTTACTAAATATATATACGCCGTTTTCGTTCTTTTCTCCACAAAGCCTGCAAAAATTTGATTCACAAAGTAACACTTCATCTTCCATTTTTGTTTAAGGTACATTTAAAGACAGTTGTTGCTGTCACTATGATAGAAGCGTTAAGTTTGAAATATACTATTATTGGCTAAAATTATATAAAAGCGTTTTTATATTGCCTTGTATCAAGAGCTTTAATTGGGAGCCAACAAAATTCTTTAATTTATTATTGACAATTCAAAATGCTTATTATTTATTTATGAATTTCTTCTGTGGTCAACAATGATTTATAAAGTAGTTTTTGAAAATGTTTTAAAACTGTCAGGAAACAGCTTTGTACTGACAGTTTAACCTCATAAAAATATCTATCTATTATTTAAATATGGCCCAGCAAAAAAAGAAACAAAAAAAGCCGGAACCCTACGAATTAGAAGTTAATGAATTGTTTACGCCCGAAGAAATAGAACAATTTGCCCTCTTCTTTGAAAATTTCAATTTAGCAACTAAAAAAGAACCAAAACGTAGGATGAATATAAAGGAGTTGGGATTGGTTTTAAGAACTTTAAAATTGTATCCAACGGAAGCTGAATTGTTGGATATGGTGGAAGAAATGGATCCCAACCAAACAGGCTTTTTGGAATTTTTTCCACTCTTAGTTTTAATTCATAGGAAAATGCAAACTACCGATGAAAACGAAATTTATGAGGCATTTAAAATATTTGACGAAGATCAAGATGGAATAGTAAATCTAGCAGAATTACATCAAGCTGTAACTAAAGTTGGTGAAAAGCTCACTTTCCTGGAATGGAAAGAATTAGAAAAACAAACTTTAAAAATTGCAGGAGTTGAGGACCAAGAAGGTGTTTTTAATTATAGAGAATTTATTGACAAAATGATGGCAGAACCAAAGAAGAAGAAGAAAGGAAAGAAGAAGAAATAGGGGAATAACTATGTACACATAAATAATAAAGTTTTAAAATGATTTATAGTTTTTTCCAATTTATTAATAGAGTAGCGTAAAAATAATTGAATGTACTGTATAGCTTCATAGTCAAGATACAACTATCACAAACTTCATTCAAGGAATAGAAAAGAAAAAGACAGTTGGCATTTGTGATGTTTTTTTCAACATAAATTTTGCAAGATTTGGACAATATGATATAAATAATTACGATTTTGCATATTTCAACTACTCATCAATCGTCAGGGATTGTCACCAAATCACTTGTTATGAAAATATATCACGATGGAATTTAACGAAGAGCAACAAACTCCAAATAATTCACAAGAAGACAAGGGTACAGACAGTACTGGAGTCCAAGTACAAAGCAAAGATTCACCTAGATATTGTTGGGTATGTTTTGCGACGGATGAAGAAGATCGTACGGCTGCTTGGGTGCAGCCCTGTAATTGCCGTGGTACAACAAAATGGGTATATATATATATATATTTATTTGTAGATACTATCTTTCAATACCAGAATAATTATAATTATATATTGATTGAACTTTCTAATCTTGTTGACATTTGATATTTTACGAATTATAGCTAAAAAATTTTATTGTTTTGATGAATATATAAATGTTAAACACATTAAATACTACACAGCAATAGCTTATGTGTCATTTAATTAATTGATGCACAATTTTTTTAGGTACATCAGTCTTGTTTACAACGATGGGTGGACGAAAAACAGAAAGGGGGTAATATTGGTAAAGTAGCATGTCCTCAGTGCCAAACTGAATATATTATAGTATTTCCGAATATGGGAGTATTAGTATTGGTTCTAGATACAGTAGACAGCTTTATATATAAAGGTTGTCCTTTCTTAGCTGCTGGCATTGTTGTAGGAGCAATATATTGGTGTGCAGTCACCTATGGAGCTATTACCATCATGCAGGTAAATAATATTTAATGATCATTCAAAAAATCCATTAGTTAAGCTTTGACTTCTGTGTAATTGTGCTAATTGGAAAATTCCATTATTTATTATGTAAATCCATTACATCACATCACCACTCATAAGTTTTTGTACAACAATGAACTGACATTTTATAAAAGTTTGTAGGAATGAAATTTCACAGTAATTTTTGTCATAAGTTGTTACTTTTTTAAAAATTCACAATTATTTTTAAGGATTATTTTTTCACCATAACACATATTTTACCACAGATGTATCATAAACCTGCCTGAAATAACATTTTATGCTTATTTCGAAATATCTTCAATTGATGTGCAAAAAATATATTTATTTAAGCTTAGTTATAAAATTGTATATGACATCCTGGACAAATATATTTTGGAACGTTATTTCTTTTTTTACTTGAGATGTATCAAAAATTTTACTTACTTGCCAGAAATAACATTTAAGGTCTGGTTTCCCTTTATATCTAAAACAAGAAGAACTGACTTCTTTTATTGTTTGCTAAAAATAAACACGGCACTTTTTTTGGATTCTGCTATTTTTCTACTTAATTGTAATTTGAAGAAAACAATAATTCAATTCCCTGGTTGTTAATTATTGATATTCTTTCATTAAATAATGTTGACAATGACAACTTAGCGAATTTTGAACTCTGATCCATACCCGTGCAGAGCCATGTATGGAGTTCCTGGAGGAATATGGCATCCTGGACCAAATATATTTTGGAACATTTTGGTCAATGTAGACCTAGAATTTGTAATAAAAGTAGCATGTCCTCAGAGTTAAACTGAATAATATTGTATTTTCAAACATTTGATGTACAAAAAAAATGTTGATTGAAGCTTAATTCTAGAAGTTGTAGCTAATTTCAAATGCATAAAAATACCGAATGTGAATTGAAACTAACAATTAAGCTTCACAGTTACTGGATTTTGAAGTTTATCTTGCTATTTTTGCAATATTGCTCTTAATTCTTCTCAACCTCAACTATTAATAGTAATAATAATTACAAATTTGGGGGTATCAGTATTGGTACTGCTTATAGTAGACAGCTTTTTCATTATTATTTTTATTTTACTTGAGACATCCTTGAGTTCATAAATATTTTGTTTAATACCCTGTAACATACTATATGTCTTAATAGGACAATAAGTAAGTTGAAAGTTTTGATGTTTTTTTATTTATTTATAATTGGCCCGCACCTTTGGTATAATTTATGCCTAATTAATATTTTAGGTGATTGGACAGAAAGAAGGATTAGCTATTATGGAACAAGCTGATCCATTAGTATTGTTGATAGGTCTTCCAGCAATTCCAGTGGCTTTAGTACTAGGTAAAATGATCAGATGGGAAGATGCACTACTCACTTTTATGAGAAAAAATTTATCAAAAATTCCAATTATTAGAAATGTATTTCCTTTTAGGTGAGTTTATACAAATATTTTATAGGTGTTGTCTTAGTAGAAATTATAGCTATATCAATTTGAAATATTTATTCTAAATTATGAAGACATCTTACTTATCTGGTATATCTTATTCATATTAAACACAGAGTTTAACACCAACAATTAATTACAATGATGTATGTTTTACTAATCAAGTTATTGTCTTCAGAGACCAAACGTGAATAATTTACCTTTGGTCTTTGAAGATGATGACTTGGTTATAGAAACCATTTAAGATAGTCCCATTGTGAGTGTTTATTAAAAAACTATTTATATACCTCTATGGCAACATCAGGATCGTGAAAGAATGAAAAATCAATAAGTCAATACCTTTTTTATCAACATTCAATTGTTATTATTTCTACAATCTCTAATTATAATTGTTCATTATGGGTTATGTAATGCATTGAACTGTTTTGTTCTAAAGGGCACTTGGATTAAAAATTTATTATTTATGTATTCTGCTGGACATCTCAGAGGGGAATTGTACAATTGATTATCTGTATAATTATAATCATTAGAGTTTACTTCTACCCGACTCTTATTTCAAATCAGATGATTTTTTTCCAAAATTCTGATATTTCTTCAAGTTAAATGAAAACAGTGTCTAGCTGTTTAACTTGTGAATTGCTAAAAAGAAAGTAGGAAAACCCATCCAAAGCAATAATTTGGGTTAAAATCTGTTTATCAGTAGATTTATGTTTGAAAATAGTAAAGTTTAATGTAAATTATTGTATATTGTGTTTTTTTGCTATACAAGTGTGTCACCATTGAATTTGCTTTATATTTATAATATTCAACAAAATTTTTAATTGTTAGTAACTGTCCTAGGCTGGAAGTCAGTGCAAGTACATCTGAATCATCGAATATAGAAGATATACCTCCATTATCGAATCCAGTATCTGCCACCAGAGTATTGTGTGGTGCTCTCTTGATGCCGACCATAGCGAATATGTTCGGAAAATTTTTCTTTGATTCTATAAAATCCAATTTTCATAAAACTATCTTAGGTGGATTGACATTCATTGCTATAAAAGGATGTTTAAGAATATATCACAAGCAACAACAATATATTAGACAATGTCAGAGAAAAATTTTGGATTATACAGAATCAAATATATCGACTTATTTGCATAGGAGAGAAGAGTAAATTACATATTTTTATACTAGAATGTCCCAAAAATTTGAAACATGATGACTTAGTTTATAGTAGTTCACTTGCACATTTTTCAAAATAATGAATATCTTGCTTTAATGTGCCATTTTGGATGAGTAAAAACAGAATTATTCCAACATTTTATTGTTTATAACCATAGTGATATATATTAAAATGTTCTGCATTTGAAAAAGTATTTTTTATACCATTGATCAAATTATAATTTTGGGATATCTACGAATCTTTGGATCTTCATTTATGACAGTTGAAATAAATTTTTATATATTCTGTGTAAATTTACTTGTTTTCTAACATTTATAATATTCGATGCAGTAAATTTAGTATTGTTAAGACTTTTTGGATGTTTGTTTTATTTTTGAAATAAATATTTAAGAAATATGTTTGGAACTTTTTTATTTAACTATAGTTGGAGGTTGAAATTTTGCACAGTGATTATACGGGGTGATTCATTAAGAATGTCCAATCTCTGAACTGTATATTCTAGACCCCAAAATATGATGATTCTGCTCAACATGCCTTATGCAAATATTTCTAGTTTCCGAGATATGGGGTGTTCAAAGTTTAAATTTTGATTTTCGCATTAATTTTTTATGTTCCCACAATTTCTCTTTGAAAATTGGCAATTTTACGTTTTTCTGGCATGAGGAATCACAATTTGCACTCTAATTTAACATTGAAAATAGAGGGCGCTAGTTACACTTGCTTGTGTTAATTAAATCAAAGTAAACTTTTTTTTGGGCTAAACTTACAACTAAAATAATGAAAAAATATTAGAAACCATTAAATTCTACAAAAAAAGTTACTCTTCTTTGATTCATGTAACTCAATAGGTTATAGAGTTATTTAATTTTTTCATAGAAACATTTTATTATTCCTTAAATATGTAACAATAACAAATTTGTAAACAAAAATAAAAAAACTTCAAAGCAAATGCTCAAAATGCCCACCATTTACTTCAATACACTTTATGATCCGCTTTCGTAAAGATCTCTTAATATCAAATAATCCTTGTCTATTATTTTTATTTACATCCGGGGCTTCTTCTATTTTCCGTCGCAGTTGTGGAAGAGAAGTAATTTTTTTCTTTGTAAACTAATGCCTTCATTTGCGACCAAATTGAAAAATCCAAAGGATTTAAATCAGGGCCTATTGGTGACTAAGCAAACTCTCTTCTACTACCAATCCATCAATGCGGAAACTGTTCGTTTAAATAATGACGAACTTGTAAAGAGTAATGTGGAGGTGCTCCGTCGTGCAAAAACCACATATTTTGTCTTTAAGCGAGGGGTATATCCTCTAGTAATTCGTGTAAATGTTCTTGAAGAAATTCTAAATACAGAGGTCAATTTAAATTGGTTGGCAGTTCAAAAGGACCTATTAAATACCCACATATTACACCACACCAAATGTTAACTCTGTCATTTTGAGCATTTGCTTTGAAGTTTTTTATTTTTCTTTACAAATTTTGTTATTGTTACATATTTAAGGAATAATAAAATTTTTTTATGAAAAAATTAAAGTTTATTGAACCTTTTGGAAGCAAATAATTCTATAACCGATTGAGTTACACTATTCAAAGAAGAGTAACTTTTTTAGTAGAATTTAACGCTTTTTAATATTTTTTTATCATTTTAGTTGTAAGTTTAGCCCAAAAAAAGTTTACTTTGATTTAATTAACACAAGCAAGTGTAACTAGCGCCCTCTATTTGCAATGTTAAATTAGAGTGCAAATTATGATTTCTCATGCCAGAAAAACGTGAAATTGCCAATTTTCAAAGAGAAATTGTGGGAACATAAAAAATTAATGCGAAAATCAAAATTTAAACTTTGAACACCCCATATCTCAGAAATTAGAAATATTTACATAATGCATGTTGAGCAGAATCATCATATTTTGAGGTCTAGAATCTACAGTTCAGAGATTGGACATTCTTAATGAATCACCCTATATAACCTGGTATTCTAGACAGGGTAGTATTCACCCCTTTTGGATTAAATGAATTTAATATTTGAATGGTGTGAACAACTGCTATTGATTTGAACCTATCAGATTTTTAGAAAAACGTTTAAAATAAGAAAAATGAAGGAACAGATGGAAAACCTTATACAGTAGCATCTCGAATGACAAGAGATATGCAAAAAACTTTTTCGAGATGTGAAGTATGTATTTAATGGTTGAAATTTTGACTTAAGGAGGCGTGATTTTTGACGTTTCAATGTGTTTAGTCAACAAATAAATGAAAATTCACTTTTATTATAAATTTCCGCGGTCAGGCTTATGAACAAAAGAACTAGGTTCACTAGCCATTATCAAGAGAAGGGTGGGAATAGGGTGGTTATTTGTTCGTTGGTAAGAAGTGATCCGATTCCGTGGTCTCAATCTGCCTACTCCACGCAACAAATCACCCCTTTTCTGGGTTGATTCTAAGGCCTCAATTTGCCTACTCCTTGGAATTTCACCGAGGAAATGAAAAGCTGAAACCAAAATATAAAACGATTAAAATAGAGAATAAGAATAATATGCTTATCATCGAGAACACTGTTAACTCTAACACACTCACGGCTGGTCTTAGCTCAAGAATAGCAGTGAGTGGTCAATTGAAAATGAAATTCAAGCCACAAAACACAAGGGGCCAGTGTAACATGTCCCCCCATTGGCAGTAAGGCGGGATCAAATTGGCCACTGGCTGATTTGGATAGAAAAAAAGGGTTAGATACGAGTTTCCCAAATGTACTAGTGTATCACAAACAATATATCACAATAATTGTTTTAGATCCTTCTACACCACATAAGTAGATTTTCTTTTAGTTTAACTCAAAGGTACATTCCTCAAATATAAAAAATAATAAATATTTTTTAATTTCTAAGAAATGCTTGTTTTTTTATTTCTTTAAACCTGTCATATTCCAAATTAATTTAGAATTTTAGAATTTAATAAATTTTTGCAGTGTTTCTGTATCGAAACAATTTTTTATTGATACAGTTGATGTTTTAGTGATATTATAATTGATTTTGCCAAATACTCTTATATATTTCATTCCTTCATTCACTTCATAAATTATTTTTTTACTATTATTTGGTCCTTAAGGGGCTTCCATAGCTTGGACCTATGTATAAAGAAGATCTTTACACAATTCAATTCAATAATAAAACAAGAGTGCTCAGAGACTCAAAGTTTATCAAATTTAACTTGCATTTGTATGCATAATACTTGAAATTTCTTTGTCTTTTCAATAACAATGTAACTTTTTGATAAAATTTCATGATATTATTAACCATTTCCAAAGATAAAGAAATAAAAAGATAATTCTTTTAATATTTATTAATCAATTTCATATAAATTCTGATACCTCATCTTTGATAATAATTCATCATCTTCAGTAGCAGTTAAAGTTTTAGGTGGAATCATAGCACCGACAACATTTCTGCCTTCAGAATTTAGAAAATTAAATGTTGAACAAGCTGATTCAGTTGGGAGAATTTCCAATTGAATTTTATGTTTCCTAGTAAATGGTAAGATATCCTTATAAAAGTTAAAATTATCTAGTTTATCACCTACACCCAATACTATAATGTCTATTTTCGGCTCAAGTATAGTAAATAAACTAAGGCTCTCTTCGGTAATCTGGGATACATCTTCTACATTCCAGGATAACACAGACCTAATAAAAAATTATATTATTTATTTCGAATGAGACGAACGAGTAGGCAATACCTAGGAAATATAACCATTGATCCTAATATGGTGAAGTCATTATTTAATCGAAATCCAACCTAAAAAAACGGCATTATATAATTCGGTTGTTTACAAATAGTTTTCCTTACTTGACTAAAACCATCTATCAGTATTCCTAAATCAGAATCTTTATTTAAAATATGAACACTGGTTTTTCCCGAACCCTCGTAAGCTCCTGGTGCCCATAATTTTGAACTAGTAGCTATTTGCCTTCTGTAAAATATTATAATGCAACGTAATGATGAAAATCTATCTATATATTTTATGTTATGTACCTGAAGGTACCAAGCTGTGATAATTTATGTAGATATCTGGGAAATTGTACACAATGTTTTAAATATATCATTTTTATTTTATTTCATGTTAGTTTTTAGGTTAACATATTCATATTTTAAATTTAAGTCAATAGTCACAAACATCACTGTCAATATTTACAGCGACATCTATGTATCTATCAAAAAATTAAGTAGAACGAATATCTGTAATTTAGAATTAAAATACAAAAACAATCTGTAGATGGCGTAGCTTAAAATAAGTTCAAATCTATATTTCAGCTGAAATTACAATACAAAATATGAATTATTTTTTTCTATTTTGATATGCAACTAATCAATTGATTAGTATACAAATATCTTTTTAAAATTTATAACTTATAGTCAAATGTACACTGTTCCTTGGTTAAGTAATAGATGGCAGTATATCTTGCTTTTGAGTTTATTCTTTGAATAACTCTTAAACACTAATAATAATCACTAGTAAGCTCGTGCCTTAAACTAATGAGTAAGGAAAATAAACGAGCCTTGGTGACTCTTGGCTTACATACTAGGACAAACTAGTCGATATATTTTTGTAGGGGTAAAGGTCGTCCCGTGGAGAACTGCATACTTTCGCAGCTTTCCTGGTGATTAAGCGATCTGCCTCAGTTCTAATCCAAATATAAATGTGAAGTTTATCAAAATTGTGCTATTGCATGTATACAATAGATTCTATTTCGGTAAAATCGATTTGCTTAAAATCAACACAATCTTAATTAATGGATATTCTGATTACTACTTGTATGTTGTATGTAATATTTGTCTTTACACCAGGATGAATGATTTTTGGAACAAAAGAAATACTAGGATGAAACACAATTGAAAAGAGAATATAAAATAAATGGAAGGGAAAATAATACAGGTTTTCTGTTCTTTAATATTAAATTTTATATGGATTCGGTTTTTTTGTGATTTTCGCTAATGCCTTCGATTATGTTGATCATGAAATTTTGATAAACATACTAAAGTATTATAGCATCCGACGTGTTTCTTTAAAATAGTTTATAATTGTTGTTATAGTATCCCAGGAGTATATTTGCCTGTCTCAAGCCAAGTTTATTGTTCTAGTAATTGGTTTTACTCCTATCTACTTTATTTTCCATAGTTTTTTCTATTATTCTATAGAGTTAAACAGCTCGATTTTAGTATTTCATGTATAGCTTGATTTTTGCTCACAGTAATAGTAATAACTATTAATAATAATTATAAAATCTGGTATGATATGAATACCCTCAGCCGTTGTAAATGTGAGGTTTAGAGCAGTGTTTTCTTCACTCTCTATGGACCCCTCCAGAAAAGGAATGGGAGAATCACACGTTACGGAACCGGCAATGGCGATTACCACAGACTATTGTAGGATTGAACTAATCTTGAGTCCAGGTGAGAGCAGGTATAACAACTATAAGTACCTCACCCTACTGCCTCACCTGATGAACGACACTGCCACCAGTTTTCATCGAGTAGCCATCGATCAGTGTGAAAGCGGGAGTAGTCGATAATAAAATGTAAAACGACGAAAGGTTACGCGGCTGAAGGTGATTTCCCAGGCTTGTTGACGTAACGGTAGCTACGACGTATTAAATCCTCTACTATGAAACTTATTTTTCTTTTTTTATTTATTCTAATCACTTGTGAACCGTTTTCCTTTGTTAAAATTCTATACAAATAAAGTGTTGTTCCTGTACCCGTTGTTTTACGACCACTAAGAAATCCCTACACTAATAAAGTTCTATGGAGGCGATTACCTTTTAATCATTATTATTTCTTTTGATTTTGTTTTTTTAATTCTTCGGAGTTCAAACTTTTGTATGCAGAAATAGGGATTACTATTATTATTTCAATGCATATATTTTCAAATTAGTAGATAGTTATGTTACAGGGTTTCTGCTCCTGGGTTGATTTTCTTAATTATTCAACAAAACTGTACACATATAGTATATGATGAGTGAAATTCATAATTAGATACAATACTTTTAAGGAGTACAAATTGAACCAAATAAAATTATTATAATTTCAATTTCAACATCTACTTTGACTATCCGTGAATTTTCATCATGTGCATAGAAAGAGGTCCGGTTTGTGAGAAAGATTTATCACAGATTTTACATTCATATGGTTTTTCTCCGGTATGTATTCTCATATGAACTTTAAGTGTTGACGATTGGAAAAATCCTTTATTGCAAAAGGTACACACATAACTACGATCACCTAAAAATACATAAACATAGTAAAAATAAAAAAAAAACGTTTCAAATAAATCACAAAAAATAATACATACCAATATGAGTTTTAATATGTACATTTAAATCTGAACTTCTGATAAACGACTTGAAACATATTTGACACTGATAAGGCCTTTCACCTGTATGTACTCTCATGTGCCTTGTAAGTTGAGAAGATGTTATACAACCTCTATTACAGGTAGGACAGACGTAAGGTTTCTCTCCACTGTGTAATCTCGAGTGTACAGTCAGCCGGGAACGATCAGCGAAACTTTTATTACAAACTTGACAAGCATATGGTTTTTCCCCTTAAAAACAAAGTTTTCAAAGTGAAGTTAAACAAAGCAAATAATTAAAAAACTGGAAAAAAATTAGAATTTTAAATAGGAAATACTGAGTTACAAATATATATATATATATATATATATATATATATATATATATATATATATATATATATATATATATATATATATATTTTATTATTGAGAATTAATAATGATTTTAAAAGTAATTTTTCCATAACAATATATTAAATCTTACCTGTATGTACCCTTTTGTGAATGGCAAGGTTACTAGTAGTAGTGAATTGTTTTCCACAATAAGAACAAATGTGATCTCTCACCCCTGTATGACTTTTCATATGTATCGCTAAAGATCCAGTACCACACAATCTAAAATACAATACAAGGGTTACTTTAAAATTATTTAGTGATAAGTTGATAAAAGAAATTTGTTATTATACTTACCCTTTACCACAAATAGAACACACACAGTTCTTTTTTCCATTATGAGTCTTTGTATGAGCCGCTAAGCTTGTGTACCTAGAAAATGTTTTTCCACATATGTAACATATGAAACCTTTTTCATTAGCATGCGCTCTTGTGTGTTCCAATAGTCTGAAAGATTGTGCAAAACGTTTCCCGCATTGATCACATTTAAATGGTTTTTCACCTACATCAAAATAAATTTTAATAACAAAAAGTGTATTATTATTACAAATTTTAAAACTAACCTGTATGAATCCTGACATGTCTTGTGAGATCATCAGACCTAGTGAAACCTTTGCCACATTCACTACAAATATGTTTCTTAGTTCCACTGTGAGTCTTCATGTGGCGACATAAAGTACTTGCACTTGAAAATAGTTGTTTGCAAATTTTACAAACATGTTGTGTTGGTTTGAGATGGGTTTTCATATGAATCTGCAAAGAAACAACAAATAAATAAAAGTAATTATGAAATGAAGATGAGATCCCATAAGGCTCCTGCTCTGAAATATATCGTCTCTTTAAGTTGTTGAAAGTTTATGAATATTGTAAAAAATTCTTGTAATATAACAAGTGGGGATTGCATCTTTCATCTTTAGATATAAGTGGGGATCTCCCTAAGTCAGGGTAGTTGTAAAGACGAGATTATGTAACCAGTCTTATTTCTATCATTATAAATATACATCAATAAACAAAATATAAACCAAATATGGTATTTACCATTTTAACCAATCAGTCTTTCGAATACCAGCAACAAACATTCTTTTTTCAATATTTTTAGTTATTAAATTCATTACCAAAATTGACAAGAATCAAAATTATTGTTTGGAAAAAATTAAATTCTAAAAATTAACACATAGATTTTTCATAAAATTTGATGTTTTTATTTATTGGAAAAAATTAATAGTTTTAATTTCATAACATTTCAACAATATTTTTTTTTATTATAAAAATATAAGGATGTAGAGAAATAAAAAATTAACAAATTTTCAAGTTTGAATTCTAGGAACTTTTATTTTTCACTGAGGCATCATTAATCTAAATTTTTTTTTCTCTGCTACTTTCAGGGTCATAATTGTTTTTCACTTACTTTTAGATCAACATCAGCAGTAAAGCAAAGTGGACATTCTTCACAAGGAAATATAGGTTCTTCAGTTTCATCTATTAGGTTATTTTTTCCATCACTAGTCTCTATATCCTCATCATTAGTTTCAAATACTTGTCCTGTGTCAGTCAGTATTTCATCAGGAACTGGAATTTGTACATGTATATAAACCACTTACCTCTCCTTGATTATCAATTTAAATTCTTTGAGAAGAATACTTACAATCCACATGATTTAAATTTGTTAATCTATCATGTGAAACACTGTCTTTTATATCTAAACATTCTCCAAATTCTTTCTTTACACTTTTGAAGTAAGTTTGGACCGATTCCATATTTTTATTACTATCACCACAATTCGGAGATATAATTTCATCCACCCCCATACTTTGAGTAATAGAATTTGAACAGATCACTTCTGGCGATTGTGGGGATGAGTTTTGTATTAGGTGATCAGTGCGAGTAATAACTGTATTATTTGACGTGGGAGGTTTCAATTCCAATAACTCTTGTTTCAACTGGAGATTTAACATTTCTCTAAGGGTAGATTCAGATCTTTCGCATAGTTGTTTAAAAGAAAATGAACGAGTTATATAATGAACGCATTGTAGGCACACTTGACTGGGTAGGTCATCATTCGACATAATCTAAAAAAGATATTATTTGTAACAGAAGTATTTAAGGTTTCTTAATATTACTCACCTGCACTGAAGTAAAAGCCATCAGCATTCGAAACAGTGGTAAAGATTCACCTGTGGAATCATCAAGAGTAAACATAGACTTCATTGCGTTACTTTCTGATAGACAGGTTCTACAAATTCTATCTATTTGGATTTCTTGTATGGACATGCTATCTCATAAAATCTAGTTAAAAACTATATTAGATAATTTATTTACTTACAAAATATTTATTGTCAAATTAATATCAAAAGCGACAAATTCTTCTTCTTTCTTCAACAATTAATAGATTACAGCCTATACAACGGTGAATATTGGATATTGGAATTGTTGTAAGATTAAGTAAAACATTGAAAGTGTACAATTTGGTTTAATTGTTTATGGTATTGATATGGTATTATATTAGTTCGTTCATTATTTTTCATTGGATTATTTAGAACGTATTATTGTGCTTTTGTTAATTACAGTAACCTCGCTTACATCCGTACATATTATTGGTTATATAATGTTGTCACTCATTACGAGATGGCGATGTATGCAAATTATTTGTTCATAAAATGAAAGTCCCTTAATATTTTAAGTCCTATTTATTAAACTTGTAATATCAAAAAGTTAAATGTAGTAAGCTATTTTCAAAATTATATAGTGTATCTATTTCATTCAAATATCTCCAGACTTAGAAGTTTTATGAAATTCAGTACGTACGAGAGTTGCCTGAAAACTTTCAACGTAAGAGAAAAACAAGATATTTTTTTTATGAATTTTTTTATTTTCCAACAGTTTTAGTCCAGTAATGCTCTAACCTTCTCAACCCTTCCAATAACAGTTGCTGTCTTTCTTCTCAAAATAGGCATTTACGTAAACGAAAAGTCCTCGTTTGCAAGTGAAACTTTAAGGTTAAGAAGAAAGAAAAAGTCGCTCGGGGCTAGATCTGGTGAAAACTATGGATGAAAAATAATTTTAACTGTGGCAATAATCGAAGTGTTAGAAGGCGTTGTCCTGATGGAAAAACACTATTTTTCTTCATACTCTCCTCCTGCTATATCAAAAAACGCAAAAAAATCTCCTCATTTTGCTTAAACCTCGTTAATAATTGAGGTTGAGGTCGGAAATTTTTCATACAGCACTCGTAATTTAGATGACTCGAATAAGGCTGTTTAACATGATTGGTTTTCTAACCAGACTTTACTGTATACTCAAGAAGCCATTATAATGGGTTATTAGAAACAATATACTACTATTTCACTATTGACTCGATTTTTTGAAAATCTTTGTAAAACGGTGTTGCCATAATTTGATGTATTTTAGAGTTGAAACTTGATTGACTGAAACATTGATAATTACATGAGAAAAGATATATTATAATGAAATCTTTTTGAACTTTGCTTTTGACTTGTAAAGAATTATTTGTATATCTTTATAGTTAGGCACTTTTAGAAATAAATCCCCATCTTAAATCAAAGCTTCCATCACAAATAAGTATTTTAACATCACAATAACCCAAAATCCATTCAGAAAACGCAACCTCATTGTATCCGTTTCTAAAACT
This sequence comes from Diorhabda carinulata, assembly GCF_026250575.1. Lineage (NCBI taxonomy): Eukaryota > Metazoa > Arthropoda > Insecta > Coleoptera > Chrysomelidae > Diorhabda > Diorhabda carinulata. The sequence goes on from NC_079472.1 coordinate 21,645,356, forward strand.
GATAACTGACAATAGATCTCGAATAAAATATTGCGAAATAATTTGAGAAGATGCTACACATGATATGCGTGTGGTCTGGAATACCATCAAATATCAAATATGACGGTTCATGCTATAGAAGACTATAAATAAAAATTTGTCAGGTACATCTGTGGTGAATGAAATATCGTTGAACTGGAGATTTTAATGTTGGTTTCAAATTTAAAATGATAATACACAAAACAATCAGAGAGAGGTGAATAATTCTATACTTTTTTCTACTAACATATATTTCAAATTAATGCCTAATTATTGTAAATTTTTTTGCTGAAGAAGATTAATCTATTGTAATGTTATCCTCTTTTATTTTATATCATAGTCCAGGAGCCGGTACCATTGAAAGTACATAAGTATAGGAATAAATTAAGCTCGGTATGTTTGGATTTCTATTGCCGAAAAAAAAATGAAGTGATCTGTAGTAACAGTTCACGAAGATTCAAGTTGAATTTGTAAACATTTTCCTCCATTATTGACTTTCCTTTGCACGGTAAAAAGGTCTTGTCTTTTTTAAAGTTTCAGCATTATTTAGGTTTGTTAATGTTGTTTATTTCCTAGTTATGGTTGAATTTGGTTATTACTGCATGATTATATGACCTGGATACCTGTTTTCATTAGATAGTTGCTTGAGTGTCGAACACCACGAAATCGGCGTGAACTTGAACACGAGCGTGTTTATGAATCACATTTAATAATCTTTTTAATTTATGTAGAACGCTAACGAGGGCGTCAGCGCAGACAACAGTGTGAAATTTTATAAATTGGCCTTTACAAAAAATGAATGTAAGATTATGAAGAACATTGGTGAGAAACAGACCATTTTAGAGTCGAATTGTCGAGGAGACCAAGGCTCACATCGAGCTGTAATGTCAATTGGTAAGGTAAAGTTCTGGAATAGTTTTGTAACAAGTTTAGTATCTCCTTTGAAATTAGAAAGGCCTCAACTATTAGGGCTATTCGGAGTTGCTAAACAATTTTATGTTATAGTGAACACCTCGAGGTAGTATAAAGTTATGTGAGTAAGGTACACCCTTAGACTAGGATATACCGAATGTATAAATTCACCCACCGTTTTGTGATAAAAAACTAATAGGCGGGGAGCCGGTAACACTGAAAGTCCCGTCATAGCGGAATCAAAAAATTTTTATTTAAATAAATAGAAAGTTAGTACGGGAATAAATTAAGCTCGGTATGCGTGGATTCTTATTGCCGAAACAATGTAAAAAAAATATTGAAAAAATGTTTTGCGTCATCGCGGATATTATTTTTTTTAATGTTCCACAGTAAATTTTATTGGCTTTCAGAAAAAAATCACGCAAACCACTTTTTTTGCCGGAAGGGTCTGGCATACTTATTTAAAGTGCGTGATGTGGGCTGAAATTTCTCCATCATGCCGGAAACTTTTTTTTCTCATTTATTTCTATGTAATTTTTAAAAATATCTTGATATGCGGGCTCAAAAACTGACGAAAAATCCCGCATACCATCTTGAAGTGATTTTTTTCTGAGAGCCAATAAAATTCGCTGTGGAATACATTATAAAAAAATAATATCCGCAATTATACAAAACAATTTTTGTATAAATCAGCGCAATTACGGAATGTTTTTGACCTAATATTCAACGTGTACAGCTGGACATTCTATCAGTACCTCCTTATCTACCCTCTATACTTGTAATGTAAACAATCCTCAACGCTTATTTATAACCGTATAATTTTGCTTATTTTCGAAAGAGCTTTGGAGGTGATCCTTAGTATTTTGAATTTGTAAAATTGTTTCTGAGCGTGCAGCGCAGTTTCGAGATTCTAGTATGAGCAGTTATATTGTGAATTTACAGGTAGAGACCTGAAGATGTGAATATATACAAACAAAAATAACCGTTAAGGTAAATTAAGATTTATGAAGTCACTCTCGCCACATATCTGATAGAAAATGAACATTTTATTTTGGTTTTGGTTCAGTATGCTCCTCTGTTTATAGTATTCAACCTTTTTCTGATCTTACAAGTTCATTTAAGCTCTTTTTATTGAAATTTATGAACAGCATGCAGATAATAGAAACTAAATTTACCTTATATATATATATATATATATATATATATATATATATATATATATATCAAATTTTAGAACACAAAAAAGACCAGTTTCGCTAATTAATTCTAATATTTAAATAACTTCACAAAATGCGTCATCTACATCCTTTGTTTATTGTTTAAGGATCAAGCTGATTTTGACATAACTTGACATGTTTTTAATGACCTATTGATGTTAAAAATTAATTTGATATCATCTTTTTAGTAATTTTTATGTGAAATTATATATTGAGACTCAATGAAACTGAATACATTACTTTCTCTTCTTGACATTCAACAACTTTACCATTTTTTTAACAAGAGAATACATATTTTATCACAATAGTGCTTACTAAGTCTGAGTGCATAGTCGTAAATCAAATGGAAAATAACCTTCACACATATTTGATGCAAATATATGCAATTTTTATAATGTCTAAAATATTATAAACATTTTAATACTTTAGAAGAAATCAATTTAAGTGATACAATAAAATATTATGAACCGTTGCAGTTTGAAATTGAATCTACCATTGACAAACTGCATCATATTTAATGATAACATATAATTTTAAATCGGTTTTTAAACAATAGAAAAACTAATAAAAACATCAATGATTTAGTATGTGAAACATATTATTACATTCTCTTCATTCTATTAAAAGAAACGATCCCATTCACTTGGTCCTAAGTCAATACAAATACACAAAAGTACCTGTAGATAATCCCTCATACAATTGTGCTTGCCAAACATTAACTTGTTATTCAAGAGCGATCTTCACAACACGCCCCCATATAATCCATACAATTCCATCATTCATTCAAGTATTTTGCACCTGTATTACCAGAAAAAGACACTAGAAAAAAAATCTTATTCAAGTCGTGAGAACTTTACGCAATATTTCTTTAAATGAAACGATTTTTGCTCATTCGTTAAATTTTTTTAAGTCCGTTTGACAGGGCGTATGGTCCTAAAGTTTCTCTTTTTTGTAGTTTTTTATGTGGAAAATATTTTTGGGGGAGGTCTCGAATTTGATGGATTAGAATTAAAACTAAATTTCGATTTTTATTATTATAATGACATTTACAGATGATTTTGAAAGTAGGTTTATTTGCGTGACGACCATTCATATATTAATGTAAAGAAGGTGTCACCGTCACCACTGCCTGGTAATTTCATGTAAATAATAAATAAAAACCAGAAAAGAATATATGAGATGATGGGAGTCTCTAAAAAATATAAGAGACAGAAATGTGGTTTTTAGGACATGAAAATCTACACTCTTATTGCTTTATTTTGAAGATAATATTGCTACACTTGGATGATGAAATTCGACCATACTTTCTTTGGAGACAACTGCTTTGAAAATCCTGAAAACGTAGCAAAGGAAGCATCACGTGAGCATAGTATAAGTTCTTCAAAGATTCACAGCATTCTAAAAAAGAAAAAAGAAACAAACAACTGAGTCATCCATTTTCAAAAATATGAAACAAGTCGATATATTAACATTAACATCTAAAAATAGGTTTACTTTTGAAGTGTCTGTTTCAATACTTAGGAAGGTAGCTCTGTCTCATATCTACTGCTAATAGCTTTGCTATTAAAGCAGCTGCCAGAGGTAGTTCTTCTTTATAACCAGGGTTCTCCATCTGCTAAAAATAGCTTCACTTTTGAAGTACTTATTTTTATACAGCTAGAAGTAGCTTCACTTTTGAAGCAACGATTTTCATACTGCCAGAGGCAGGTCTGCTTTTATATCCACTGTTCTTAATTTGCTGGAGATAGCTTTGCTTTTGAAGCAACTGCTTTTATACTGCTAGATATAACTCTGCTTTCGAAGCAGTTATTTTCATACTGCCAGAGGTACCTCTGCTTTATAACCAGAGTTCTTAATCTGCTAAAAATAGCTTCGCTTTTGAAGCAACCACTTTTATACTATTAGAGGTAGCTTTGCATTGATAGAAACTGTTCTCAGCTTCATTTTTGAACTAACTATTTTCATATTGCTAGAAGTAGCTTCATTTTGAAGCAACAGTTTTCGTACTGCCAGAAGCAACTTTGCTTTTATAGCCACTGTTCTGAATCTGCTGGAAATAGTTTTGTTTTTAAAGCATTGCTTACATGTTGCTAGATATCACTTTGCTTTTGTTGCAGCTGTTTTCATACCACCATAGGTTGCTCTGTTTTATAACCAGGATTCTCAATGTGCTGAAAATAGCTTCGGTTTTAAAATAACAACTTCCATACTTTTAGAGGTAGCTCTGTTTTGATAGCAACTGTTCTCAATCTGCCAGAAGTAGCTTTATTTTTGAAGCAACTGTTTTCATACTGCCAGCAGTCGCTCTTATTTTGGAGCAACTCTGCCGAAGAATTGGAGCAAATAATTTGGAAACCAGACGAAGAGTCACTTAATACAGTTTTTATAAAACTTGACATGAATAATAGTAACCAATTTGATCTTTGAATTCTAATACCATTGAACTCTTTTTTGTGACCTCTCCCGAAGGAAAAAAAATACTAGTAATGCTGATATTATTGAAAACAAAATTGAAGACTTTTATATCCTAAATAAGACCTATTTGAATTCTGTGAATAACGTTACTTATGTTACTTCTATCAATCTCGATATTTTGTTGTCATTTTTCAGCTCATCGTGTACTTCGAAGTCGTGTCAAATACATTTTAAGGATATCGTGACTTGTTCAGACTTTTTTGGATTGAATTTCCGTGAATTACAGAGAAGCCCGTTTTACATCCCAAAAATTCACTACTATATATATATATAGTTGAATATTCGCGGAATTTTTCATTTTGAAGAGATAAAACTTAGACAAATTGTTAAAAAAGATCTCTAATATGAACAATTTTGGAATAAACCCATCTCTAAACATAAAGTATTCGGCGATTGTCAACAAGACAGTGGAAGACTACACAATGCAGGACGAATCTTGGAAAAAATTAATGAATTCGGTAGAATATTTTGCCTCACCAACTATCCTTGCCTGATATTACACTCTTGGATTTTCTTTCTTCTAATCGTAAAAAATTGGATGATACTGTATATTTCCTACCACCATACTAATATTTTGTTTGCTATTTTTATTAAATATTGTTTAGTAGTATTTTTCGAAAAAAAATGTTGAAATATCACCAGGAAATAAAGATTTTATGTAAAATTTCAATATTTTTATTTATAAGCTCTATAGTTCTCATAATAGTTGCATTTAATATATTGTCCTTCCTGTATATATTTGAGAATATTAATTTCATTTCGTGTAACATTCGTATCAAACATTTTAATTTATCACTGTTTCTAACGAAGTTGAATGAGGGATCAAATTATAGCGAAAAGTTTGGCACACCGGTTTTAGCGTCCACGCAACTCATCAATGAAGACACATTTTTTCTGTTCAGTATATTTTTCTACAGCCAGATGATTTTGTTATTCATATAATCTAAAAAATAAATTATATCAATTATATGATAAAACTGACAATTGAAAAAAGTTAAAACAAAAAAATTCCATGTCTACGCAGTTGAGATTTATTTTTTTATTATTCAAAACGTTTCATTCATAATGGGAAACGATTAATCAATTTTTGAATTAGGGATCCTTTTGCATCTCCAGTAACGTCCCTGTTTCTAGAATTGAATTTCGTTTCAGCGTGCGGTTTGTTCACTAACAGTGACAAGATATTTAGCAATATCCACAGGGGTCCGAATTATCCTTTTATGTGGATAACCACCAATGAAATTTTTGGGTTCGCTGTATGACACTATATATTTTAACAAATTGAATTTTGGGGTGAAAATATTGCCTCATACATAATAATAGGATCGATTGTGTCGTATAAACGTATTTACTTAATGGATTATTTCCAGTTTTCACTATGAAATATTAAAAGGATGAAAGCTAGTTTCTCGTCAAACATATATACATAAAGAGGCAGTAATTTGGAATAAATTCAATGATTCCCGTCTTTTTGAAAAAAAAAAAAAATGCTCGGACTCGTAGGATAGTATATTCAATCGCGACTATTTGAATATAAAATATTGTGTACAGGATGTTACTGTTGTCATCATTAATTTGGTTGGATGCAAACAGTAATTTCTATGGCTCTTTTTGTAAGGAGTGATACATAACGGTGCATAACATTTTTCTTACCAAATACAAAATTATGATTGAAAAACTTAACAAATTTATGAAATACGCGCATAATGTGGTTCATCGGACATTTGACAATGTCCTAAACACCAGCAGGCTGAGTAGGCTGTAGCCTAGGGCGGCAGATTTCCGGAGGCGGCAAATTTTACCAAAATTTTATGTTTATTCCAATTAACAAAATTCAAAACCAATATTGTTCACATGGAGTTTTGAAATTTTTACAGGAGTAATTTAGTAAATTGAGCGTCTCTACTTGAACAATTGCCGAATGCTTTGTAAAATATGCCTAAAATAATGTCCTTCAACAATTTTTTGTAGTGAAAATGATCAAAATCCTATACGAAACCTTAGCTCAAACAAAAGCATCGAATTTCAGAGAGTAGTAGAGGCGGCAAAAGATAAATAGCTTACTGGATGCAAATCGGTAAATCAGTAACTGCTAAACACGATCAAAATTTGTTCTGAAAATATTTTAAATAACTTGGTTTGGGATATAATTATTCAACACTCTTTCCTTACCTTTTTGACTTTAAGCTCTTCAATATTTTTTTATTTTCTTCTTTAAAAGTTTGCTTTTCAGGGACAGTCAATAAAATAACTTCAAAGGATTGTGATCTGTACTTAAGTTGACCATTTCAGTAATCTAACCATTTGCCTGAAACTGCATCGAGATGCTCATTTTGAAACTGATCAATTGTCAATAAACACGATATGTGAAATTGGATTAAACAAGGCTCTCAAATTTCACACCGGATTCAAATCGACAGTCAGACAAGTGAACTGCAAGTGATGAGCCGACTTCAAAGCGTGAAAAGACGCAAAAGTCAGCTAGCAAGGTTATGGTGTCAATATTTTGGGATGCGTGTGGTATAATATTCATCGGTGGTCTTAAAAAGGACAAAAACATAATCAGCTACATTCACGTAGCATTATTGGAGAGTTTGAAGAGCGAAATTACGGAAAACGGTTTTATTTGAAGAAGAAAGTGCTGTTTCATGAAGACAATGCACCGTGTCACGTCACAAATATAGTGAATATGAATAAAATGGGCTTCGAATTGCTTCCACACCTTCCGTATTTTCCAGATCTCGTCTCTGTCAATTTTTCCTGTTCTCGGTCTTAAGGGATGGATAGAAATTTTGTGCCGATTTATTATAGTTATTTAGAGTAGTGAGGGAGTGCTTATAGGTACTATTATATGCTGAAAAGTGGTTGAATAATCAATATATAAACTAATAAAAATTATCCATTATAAGTTCGGAATAGTGAACTTATTTGTATTTTGACACTTAACAGGTGTAAACACAAGAAAACATAAACATTCCAAGGAACTTTTTGTTGGGATTTTTGAATAGTAAATGGAAATGTATAAGAATATATTATTTTTCTTTGTTAGGCTATATATCAAACTCTATTAATCACAAAAACTTTTACATGATAAACGGCTATAAAAAATAGCAAATTTTCAATACTTGAAAAATAATTTTCAAACTGGTATAATGAATCCTATAATTTTTTATTACTTTCTTGTACATGTCATCTATTATATTGCTTATAATGCGAAACTGCCCACTACTTTGAACCTACAAAATATATAATAGTGAAAAATTTATCGCTGAAAGGGCCACACACAAAATCTTCGGATTCCTTCGGTTCGCAGTGTCCACCGTGAATAATTTATACCGTTTTCATTCACTTACTTTATAATGAAACTACTTCATTGATACATTCATCGAAAATAGTGGAAACACGTTTCTTTCACACTCTTTGTGTTCACGTGGGAGGTACCAATCGCATAAGAGTAATTTATGTGATTTTATTCTAAAGAGATGGACTTGCCCAAGATGCAATTTGTTTTCCTTGAGGTTTTGATTAAATATTAACCGGGTATTGTTTATAAAAGATGACAATAAATAACAATTTTCAATTGGGCGTAAATATCAAGAAACAAAAATATAAAAAAACTGTCACAAAATCTGTTACAATTCATAATTTGTATGAATTATATTATCTGATACGGTTTGGTAACTTTAATGAACTAAAAGACTTACTTGATTTGTGTGGGGCAGTTAAATATCTCTTAAACTGATAATATGCGGTCTCTCTCTCTCAGTATCAAAATACAGAATTTCTATTATTCACCTCAGAAATCATTTCGAAAATCAATATTTCGAAAATGGAGTTTTCCGTTCTGCAAAGGAGAAAATAACTACTTTCCTGGCAATGTCTCGACGAATATCGAATTACAACTCCTCTGAAGAGCGTGATGTCAATAGACCCTTTTGTCTGTATTAACATCCCCAATGGCTCGTAATTGCAAGGAGGGGTTGTAACTACTGCGTCGCTATTTGGTACATGTATGTATGTAGTGGCGTCATCTTCATTTCCAAGTCTGTCTTCAGTTCGGGTCTCAAGCCCTAACGAGGGTTGTTAAATGCTCTGATGAGACGTAATGACGTCGAAGCTAGTCAGTAGTTATAACCCCTCCTTGCATTTGCGAGCCATTGGGGATGTTAATATCGACAAAAGGGTCTATTGACATAACGCAATACTACATCCATCCACCGTTTTCTTGGTTTACATCCTCTTGCCCTCTGGTATCTTCCATTCAACTCGTTTCAAGAGTCTGTCTTCGTTCATTCGTTCTAAGTGATCTAGCCATCACCATTTTGTCTTTATATAGGCGCTTATTGGCGACTCATTGAAAATTGTGTAAATTTCATAGTTTGATATAAGAGCTGTATATGATGAAAAACTGGCCAGGACCAAAAAAAATATAACAAAAATAAATGAAAAGGCAAAAGTAAAGGTAAAGAAAGTCATCAAAAAAAGAAAAAAAATTTTTTATTCAATTCAGATTCTAGTACTGATGAATGGTTTTATTTAGAGTTTTGTTTTAAAAGTTACAGCAAGTCTAAAAAAGAAGATTGCTTTATTACCTCTCTCAGAATAACAAAATATTGAGAAATTATCGTGACAGCATTATATTAAAGTGTACCACGATATATTTTTTTATTAATTATTACATATTATCAATCAATAATATATGTTGATTGCGAAGAAAAGTTTTCATTTGGGCTAATCCAGCTCTGTTCATTTTTATTAAATCCATTGTATCTTTACCACATTGTTGCATCATTAAAGAATATTCTTTTATTTTCCTTTCTCTATTTCAGGACTCTTTTGATTTCGATAAAAGGTATTGACAAAGCTTTTGTCTTTAGTAGATTTATCAAATTTCCAGATTCAATGCTATCCACGCATCTTCGTAAAATGAAGTTAATATTGTAAAAATGTTATCAGATATCAAATTGGGATACCGATTTTTTCGATTCATTTATTCTCGAATCGAATATAACGTCGGAGTCCACTGAAAACAATTTCGGATCAAGTTAAAAGGGTTATTTTTTCTCTATAGAATTACCAGAAGATCTTGGCACAATTTGGACCCAACTAGGGCGGTATAAGTTCTGATTTGTTAAGATTAATGATTACTCCAAACTTTTCAGACATCCCTGTCGTCTCCCTTCGAATATCTGGAAAATTAAATTTTGGCAATGACTAAGTTACCGAAAGCTGAGATCTAACGAATACGTTAAACTACTCACAAAGTTTAGGAACTTTTCTGTCGATTAATGATTTAAATTCAAACATGGGGACAATGTAAAAACTTTTTTATCGATGGTAACGAAGCTTCTTTGAATTCTGAAAGGCTTTGAGTATTTAAAAAATTGATAAGACATTCAATCAGTTTTACAATAAAGACAATTTTAAAATATATCTACAACGTGCAGTATGAGATGCTGTTCGTCAGTGCACTAAAGTCGGTTAGTGTTTGGCAGACGCTTGTGTACAAATCTGCCAATTCACAAGAGAATTTTTGTTTTGTTTTTGGTCCCTTTGAACATGAAAGTCGAACAATATGGATGTAAATATCTCTTTTGTACAACACTTGTTAGCAGTCAAGAATCTTAAGCCTTATACTTATCTAAGTAGATGTCATTCAAAAAACTAATCAGACACCTTAGTAAACTGTAAGGCTTGCCCATTTGTTTGAACCTGATACTTGTGAGTGCTAGGTATTCACGACATTATCGGTAGTTTAGAATGAGTCACATCCTTTACTTCTCCCTAGACGAAAATATCCATTGTATTTCAGTTAGAGAAACGTACTGGCCACTCAGTACTTTCTCTCCAGGTATTGCCATACGACAAAGAATGATATTCAAGGACCCTGTCCCGTTCAATGAACAATTCCGAACAAGTCAAACAGCTATGTCCAAATATCTAGGTCCAACAACGGTTCTATGAAAAAACAGGACGCATTTTACCATTATAGGATATGCTGCAGTACACTATGATGCCTGGCTAATTCAATTGCTTAGTCAAAATGACATGTGTAATTAATTTGGTTCATATACAGTTATGACGTTTGTTGACGAGACCACAAAATTTAAGCACGATTAGTTGGGCATTATCCTTATAATTGTCTGCGGTTAGGTTTGCCCTCAATAAATGCAATAGAACAGTTTATGGTGGTACGGCTGAAGATCATCAAACGTTGGACTGATGTCCTTGGAATATCCAGCTCCTGAAACACTTGTCGCTTGGATGTATTTGGATGATTTTTTCATGTTATCTTGCGTTGTCGTGCAGACTTCTATGAATTTGAGATAGAACTTGTGGTCTGAAGCTTGCCTCTAATGCATCATCCCTGCATTTTTATACCCAGTAGGCACAATCAGTTATGTTTTAACTGTATACCAGATTTTCAAATCATGTTGAGTAGCAAGACTTGTTCAGTCTTATTGTGTTAAGAAGCTATATCAGATTTTATATTTATCTATTGTTCACTCAGTAACTTTCATTTATCTGACAGTAAATATTCTAATTAGAATATACATTTGTCAATTATGTATTATGGTCTGTCAATAGGACTTCATCAATATTGATATGACACTCCAAACCCCTATCCACCATAACTTATTTTTATGTCCAATGACAACTTTCACAATCTTAGAACATTCAGTACAGTAACTCGAAGAAAAAGTGTTTCAGACACGTCAAGTGTGAAATGATAGTTCAAACTATTTAAACACGGATTAAATTTTCAACCATTAGAAACACCGATCGTAACTAGAATTTTCTAGAGAAACTTAGCTTATAAGCTCTTACTTATATTTAAAAAGACGACATTGAACATCTTAGTCACTGCTAAAATCTGTCTGGTATTGAAATTGTCGGTTGAAAATAATTTTCTCGATCGTTCAAGTAACTAAAATGAGAGTTTGATTGATAATTGTGTGTCGATTTGACAGAGAGAGCTCCTAGATACGAGAACCGTCATCTAAGTAACAAATTAGTGTCGAAAATTGGATCAAGGATAGCGCCAACGTCTTGACTAAAAGCTATTAGTTATCCTTAATCCTTCTTCTAACCTCAGGAATGTTTTTATTTTAGAAGAACGAGTGGCAAACACTGCCAAATCGAGTTAAAGAAGCGATTAATTTTGAGTACAAAAACAACACCGAATGTTTCTCAAACCGGTTGTTGAATTATACACGCAGACCGGAATATATAAGAATTTTGAGAATCATATAATTTGTGAACTTAACATATTACTTGCGTACATAATTATTGATAATTATTGATAAGTAGGTTCAATTCATTCACTATTATCTCCTCCATATACTTTATCTTCATCTCAAATTTTATAACAAACTCACATTGACATTTGTTGAAAACCTTCATAAACTGTTGTTTTGCTTTTTATTCGGTCTCTATTGCTTTGTGGTACATCTAAGTTCTCAAAAAGTAACGAAACTGCACACAAACTCATTGACTTATTTATTATTTAAAATTGAAACTACTAAACTATGTGTGATGCCTAGATCCATAATCTTTCGCACTTCATAAGACATCCGATCGACTAATAACGTATCAAGAAATTTTTCAATTTTTTCGGCTGTAGAAATCTCGTTTTCCGTACTTATATTTACAAAACTACTAAAAACTTTGGACTGAAACCTATCTGGAATTTAGATGTTCTATTTGGACGCTGCGGTCCAGTGTTGTGTTCATATTGGTTTCAGAATCGCTTTGTAGACCAACAATTTATTGTTAATTGGCAACTGTGACCGGCGTCCTATCATCCAATATAGTTTCTATGTTCTCTATTAAAGTCTGTACGCTTCCCCGTGGCTGAGATAATCAAATACAAAGTTGTAGTTAGGTCTACGAATTTTACTAGGAAAAGCCGGTCTTGTAAAAAGATTTTAGGATAAAAAAATAGTTATGTGAGTTTTTTTTGATCTTATAAAGTAGAGACCTTATAAAGACCTTGTTAAAAGCCTGTGTTATGTCCAGAAAGCTAACAAAACAGTATTCTTAATTTTTAAATAATTGGTTTATTTTTTTTGGTAATTGTTTTAGTGTATTGGTGAATTGGTTCAAGTTTCTCTAGTAGTAATTTCTCAAATAGTTTGGATATGATTTTTAAAATACTGATTGGCTATATGACTTCACTTCTTAAGCTGATTTATTCGTATTTGGTATCAGTATGACTTGACCTATCTTCCATGAGAGTGGAAAAAGTAGCCTGTTTTAGGACTCCTTATATAGCTGCCTATATATCAATTTATCATTAATTTGGGCAATTGGTTGAATCAAGACCAGTTTTATGTCATTTCATCTACAATGTTACGACAGCCATATTAACTTGAAATTTTTGAATGTTTTGTACATTATATTTGTCAATCTTATCAGAATTCATAATTCATTCATTCATTTCTTTTTAGGTTTACTAGAATGATTCGATCAACACATTCATCTTCGGAGGAAATCAAAAGTGAGCTCTTAAAAGTTATTCAATAGTTATGCATTTTCGACGCTTTTATGAAAAAATATTAAGGCTATAAAAGATTGGGTGAGTTGAAGAAACTGCATTCAATATTGCACAAAGTTTATGAGTTTATGTGTAAGGTTCATTCAATGTTTACAAATAGTTTCCTTTAAAAATATTATGGTATTTTCTATTGAAAGTCATAGGCGTATCTCAAAATTGGAAATCACATCTATTTACTATTTAATAAAGTTTTTGAAAAAAAATTGTAAGGCAATTTCAAAACAACAAAATAATGTTGATAATACACTCAACAGTAAAAAAACCGGACACTTCATATTTTTCTTATTAAAAGTTAATTTTCAGCAATGTGTTTCTTTTTGTGGCTATTCCAGATATTACAGAGAATGTAGGGACTAAGTCCATTGAACTAATCCCTTCAAGATTATTGAACAGTTAGATGAAACTCAGATTTGATTTATTTGTCTTGGGTTGATTTACCTGTCGGACCTATTGTAAACTGTAAGTAGTTTTCAGCAAGCTCGGACTGAACTGATTTTTATAAATAATGGGGCTCTGACTGCTTGGAGGTACATCGAGGAAGTCCACCTAAAGGCTGCGATCCCATTTGCTTCATTTATTGGTGAGCAATTCATTTTAATGCAGGATAATGCTGGTCCACATACCACCAAAATTGTTACTAAATACTTGGAGAAAATGGGAATCAAATTCTAGACTGGCCTGCTCGATTTCCTGATATGAGTCCCGTAGAGCATTTGTGTGTGTGTGTTAGATGTCCTCATGCTCTTCCTAGTGACTTAAATCAGTTCCAAATTGATGAAGAATTACTTTTTTTTAAAAATGAGACTTCAGAGACTGACGGTAAACTTCATTTTTAGCATGCTCGGACTGAACTGATTTTTATAAATAATGGGGCTCTGACTGCTCGGAGATACATCGAGGAAGTCCTTCAGTCTCTGAAGACGATAACTTGGTTATCGAAGCGTCAGACAGTATAATTGTTAGTGTTGGTGTAAACAGCATATTCAGTATGAATATCGCCAACGGATCTAGAAATTCCAACTTAGTTGTATTTTTTTGTTAATAATCAATAGAAATTATTCACTTTTGATAGATTTTGTTTAAATAATCTATAAATTAACCAATTCTTATTATAAATTAACAAGATTAATATATTTAACAAAATTATAAGACCAAATTTAATTGTTGAGTTTATATTTATTTAGCACTTTTTTTAATATTATAACACAATTTAAATTATACATTAAGGGCTATTTTTTTCAATTACGAGTAATTTTTGCTTAACGTTGCATTGCATCATAAGCTATGATTGTCAATTTCACGAATTTTTTTAAATACATAAACTTTTTTACTCAATTATCGCCCTCAACTCTTCAATTGGGCGAGCCTGGAGAACATTTGGTGGATTATCTTTATTCGGTGCAAATGTGTGTGTCAGAATAACCAATCTCTGATTATTATGGCGTAGCGACAAGAGGCTAGACCCGGCCAAAATGTTCTTCGTTGGGATGATGTGTATTAATAAAATCAACCAATTTTTGAAAACATCTACCTGTATAAATATGTGCACCCCTAGCATGCCTCACATAAGAAAGAAATGCCTGCTTCAAATATGGCACACCAGACTAAAGATTTATCTTCAAACTTATTTTTGGATTCATATTTCAAGTCACTCCGTTGTTCAAATCCCTTTCTCGACTGATGGTCACTTTTTATATTAATCATTTCTTAATATGAATCTTTGTATCACAGATAAAGAGGGAGAAAAAACTCCTTTACACTTTGATACAAATAAATATATCGTTGTTATTATTTCATTGTATATCTTTTCACAAGAAATGATATAGTTTAGTCCTGTTAAAACCATAACCGTTTTGTTGGCTAACTAAAACTAAACATTCGGAAATAGTAGAAACAAAACATATCGTCCCCTCTATTTGAACGTTTAATTATCTTAACTATATATTGAATTACGTAAAAGGTACGCCTCTGATGTGAATAAAGATCCTTTCATTGGAAGTATCAGTATCCCTTGACAAAAGCCTTGAAAGGAACAATTCAAAGAGTGAATACCTCATGGGGTCGACATCACAAGACTGTTTTGACAATTCATATTCGGCAGCTCCGGAAGTTGGCAGGACAATAATTATTGTCAACACTTTAACTTCCAGCTGTGATGTAATGATTATTTTTGGTAGTGGACATTGAACTGACCGTTGAAATTATAGTTTCGAGTGATTTGTGTTAATGTTTATTACCCTAGTTTGCACGATAGAGTGAGAATTGTACAATGCACGAAGATTCATGTAGTTTTGTAACGTGAGAAAGATGATCTATAGTCGAGACTGGAATTCTAGTTCGAAAATTTTTGAAAACACAAAACAATATAAATTTGGTAATTTCTGTTTTCAAAATTTTTATTCACACGTGTAAAATTTGCGCTAATGCCACAATAAAGTGCAACCTTGATAGCACATATAACCTTGTATTCTTGTTGTGCTGTTGTTTGCTAATTTTCGACGGTATTAATCAGTGCTATGAAATGAGTAATTGCGATTTACCATAAACAGAACAAGACACGACTTTATTTTCCAGGATATGAGCAGGAGTCTTAGGAAAAAGGATGTCGAAGAGGTAACACAATAATCAAAGTTCAACTGACTACTCCAAACATATATACAGGGTCCTTCACGACGAGCTGAATTGATTTTGAATTTTTATAATATACACAAAGTTTCAATATAACTTTATATAAGGCATAGAATGCCTAAAGTCCACCATTTTAAAATTATTTCGAAATTAAATTTTCGAAAGTTTTGGACACATGCAGCCCTCCACTAAAAAAATTATACGTGAGTCAGGTTTAAAATTTTTGGGATTTGGACAAATAACACTTACAGTTTTCAAATTCTGTGAAAACCTTGATAAAAATTCATATAGGGTGTTTAGAAAATGTGCCGAATTCCGCTATTTAAAAACTTCGGTTTTTGTAGAAACAGTTTTTTCAAGTTTCTACAAAAACTGTTGATTTGAGATATACGAGTTTACTAACGAAGTCCCCTTAATTTAAAGCGTAGATTCCAATGGCATACAAAAAAATGAGGGTTGCCATTTGAAACAGTTTTCGAAGTTCATATATAGCGAACTTCGGTACTATTTTTTGAACACCCTATATAAATTTTTGTCAAGGTGTTCACAGAATTTGAAAGCTGTTACTTAAATTTGGAAATATAATTTTTTTAGTGGAGGGATGCCATAAATTTCGAAAATGTGAGAAATTCAAAAATGGTGGACTTTAGGCATACTATGCCTATATAAAGTTATATTTAAATCACGCGTAGATTCCAAAAATTGAATAATAACCATAGCATTTCGATTAAAATAACGAAGTTCGGGTCCACTTCCGTTGTAACCGAAAGTTTCAGAAAACTGGAATTATTTTAGCTGAAACGAGCATTTCGGAAAACTCATGCAAATAGATTTTCAGAACACTAGTCACAGTACTTTCCTATATACATATCGATTCAGCTCGTCTTGAAGGGATCTGCACATATAAGAACAAAACGTAGAATTAAACTTAACCGATACTGCCTGCGCGTGCCTAATTTCTAAGAGCAACGTAGTTCCGATAGATTCGACTTAGGACTCATTCGACAGGTGTTCATTTCGCTGCCTGGTGTCCGAGTGTTTCTTGGATTCAAAACGTCTCGCTTGGGTTCGTTTAAGGGTTATGAAACAGTGTGGAAGGTAGAGTGACGTAGTTATGTTGAATTTTCCTAAAACGTGCTACCAGGTACATCGTAGAGGATTAGGTTAACTTGCATGCTGTTAGGAAATTAGAAAATTTATGAAATTAATAAAACTTCCTAGTAGGAGATAACTTGGAATTCCCTGAGTTAGGAATCTGTCAGTCAGGCATTGGAAAAGTATTATTTTATTGACGAAACGGGGAAGAATGAAAAATGTGATAGAAAGTGTAGCTGTATTATTTATTTTTAAATACGACGTCGTCGCCACAAAAAGCACAATATTTTAGTAGGGAACACGAACATATACCAGCCCTCGTGTCATGAAACTTCATTTTGGTAAACATCAGTTTGGAAATGTAATTTGAGACAGTGTAGTTAGCAAATAAGAAAGACAACCAGTTTGAGGAAAGTAAAATTCCATTTTGTTAAGCTTTGCGATTCATATATATACTTCATTGATACGTGGACGTGACCTTGATGACATTTTGTGAAAAGCACTTGATTGATCGAATAAAACTGTTATAGATTGGTTACTTGTGTGAATTATGTGTCTTGGATATGAAGAATGAATCAAAAAAGAAAATAGGTGGATCAGATTGCATTGTACAAATTGAAACTTTTTTTACTAATAGTTGTGGTCGAGTTGGTATTTGGTGGTAAATGTAGACAGACAAATATTCAGTTTTTTCATGGACGAGTGTGGCAATAAATAAAGTTCGATTAAATACGTACAAATCATATTATAAAAAAGTACGATGAAGTGACAAAGAAGTGAAGGATGCCGTAAAACTTAAAAATTAAAGTAACTTATTCAATTTCTCCGCGTGCGCCTAACCACTAGGAGAGGCGTAGCTCGGATAGACACGAAGCAGGTGTTGATCCGAGAAGTTGTAGTTTGAATATCGGATGGAAAATTGAAGCAATTAACCTTTGGATCGGAAGCGTGTTCGATAGTGTTATAAAACAAAAGGTAGATGGACGCAGTTATGTTGACTTTATCTCAAACGTGCTTCAAGGTATTTTAAAGGAAATAAGTTTAATTTCATGTATTTATAGAAGATTATAAAAAAAAAACAATCAGGAATTCCATGCGTTAGGCGAGAGTCAATCGGGTGGCAAAGGAATATTGTTTTATTGGGGTAGTTGTTCGGAAAAACGATCGAAGGATAAAGAGGTCCTGCATATAGAGTGTACAATCATGGATAACCTTGCAGTTGTTCACATAATTTATTCTGATTGTGAGAAATGTTACTTAATAAATAGAACAGAAATAGAAGAATTTCTACAGGATATAGTTAATCATACATGCAGTTTTATTGATCCTCATACAGGAATCTATATACAGTTAAAATTATGTGGAGCAGAGTTAAATGAAGGAAGAAAAAATATATAGGTACAGCTACACGTTAGTTATTATATATAAATAAAGACTATAAATTTCTGTTGAACACTTTATCGAACCATTTTCAATCGAAATCCAATTGATTACTTTGTTTTTAAATAAAGTGTTTTGAAGATGTTTTGATTTTAAATGTTGAATGTTGAATCTATCGATGTCAATAAAACATCTACTTCGGTTTTGTCAATTAATTTTCCATATTTATAAAGGAAATTTACTAGTTTCCATTTGTTAGGATTTCTATCATCAGACCGAATAGTAACGAAAACGACAAGCGCTGCTAATTTATCTTATTTGCTATCTGTTAAATGCTTGTTAATCGCTACTCGTTATAAAGGGTTTTTGAAACAATGACTTATTAGTATTCTCAGAAATTATTTCAAATTATTTTGCAGAATCTTGTAGAGATGTGATTTTTGGTGTTATAAGAAATGCGGCTAAAGACGTATGTATGTATGGATTTGAGGTCTCGTATACACTGCGATCCAAAGGGGACGCAACCCTTTCTTGCTACGATACCGGGAATCCTCAGGGTTTACAGCCGATAATCCCTCTCCTTTTAAAAAGTCTAGATGTGGAATGGCTTTATTTGCCAGAGATCTTCGTCTTCTACTTCAAACGCTCCCAGGTGTAGTGCTCTGGAGTTCCGTAGTGTTTTAAACTTCGAGAGAATGTGGATAGAGGTGAATTAGAATTATGTTGCGAATCTCGATTAATTTATCTCCTTATTATCTGTTTGTAGAGTTTTGTCTTTAAGTGATGGGATTTGGTTGATTGGTGTCTTAATAAGTGCTTACATATGACTTGGTTTCGCATGCCGTTAGTCAGATTAGAGGTAATTGAAAGATAGTTTTGTATATTTAATATTATATTTTTTCATTAGAAAAACTTTCTATAAGAATATCAACATTTGGTCCAAATTTTTTATCACATAATTTACACTCGAAATGCACAAATATATACAATATGTACAAATACTTACAAACTATATTTTTTAAAATAATATGATTTGAGGTAATAACAATTTTAGAATATCAAATGGCTGAAAGTCTTTATTTTTTTAAATAACATAGGAGGTCTTAATAAATCAATAAAACGCTTATAATTTAAATCACTTTTTAAATGCGTGTTAATTGTAATCAAAATTGAGTTTTTTGAGATTGATTTGATTTAAAAAATGCCTTTTTCAGATATAACGACGATTCCAAGAATTATTGGTATTTACAAGATGTGATGAAAAAATGCGGTTATTCAATTTTTATAGTAAGAATTACAAATACTGTACTCATTGTACTGGTATGCCTTATACCTTATGAGACGAGCTGTGACAAACTTGTACTTTGTAAGTCAGCTGCTATATCTGATTTAGTAAGATCATGTTTCCAGTGCCTGTCATGAAACATGAATGAAGTTGAAAGATGAAAGCTCACGGAACGTTAAAATCTAAATACAGTCCTAACGTATTCGCTTCGAAAAGCAGTAGAGGAAGAGGATGCAAAACGGTACAAATAAAATTATGTAAATAAGAAAAAATTTAACACATATTATAAGAACTTTGAAGTATTTCTGTTATCTTTGTTAATATTGTTACATAATTATAAAGATACTAGCATGAAAAATATTTTTAGAAAATGTTGCATTGCTTGATCGTAACACTTCGATTAAACCTATGATAGGGCAGAACTGGACACATGTTTAATGTAAATACGTGTATTTATTGCAAGTAAATGTTTCTAAATCATTTCTCAATCCAGTACAGTATCCTGATGTCCATGTTTCTGATACAAGAACTTGTAGCAATCAGTTTTTAAGGTTTTACAAACTGATTTTTTTTGTAATGAATACTTCTTAACATCTTCATTGCTAGCTTTGTTATTATCATCATCAGAACTTGAGTCAATTATTTATTTCTCTCTTAATTTTTTACATATCGCTGATTTGTGGTTTTTTTAACATTCCTGTTAATATTGCAGTGTTATTATTTCGTTTTTTTTTCGAACGACTCATATTGTAATGTGACTCAACTCAAATTATAAATTTTCTTCTCCTATAAGCATTTTTTTGCCACGTATCGTGTTGCATACGGAAGCAGATATAATTTTTCCAGATGAGTGAATGAGGAGCTCGTTCATGTGGCAGGTTTGAGGTTGCATATTTTCATTCGTCCAGTTGTCTGGCTTGAGCAAAATGAGTTTCTCAAAATACGAAAGAAGGTAGCTTTCTAAACAAAAGTAATTTTTTCCCATCTTGTACTGAGTTATCACACTTTCAGTTATTGCAAAGCCATGAAAGCAACCACGAAAGAGCCTCACATAATTATAACATCGGAGCGAGCATGAATTCGTAAATATATCTCTATATAATAGGTAATTATATTGAACGATTTTTCTTTGATGTTTGTTCTTCCAAAGCATAAGTCAGTAGCTTCAATTTTCTGATCTTATCTTATAACTTCGATTTCAGTAATACACTGAAACTGTACAGCTTTTCGTTAACTCATTTTTCTATTACTAACAGCATTTTTCAGCATCCCAGCCCTTTCTGGTTGCCTCTCTTCTATAATTTCGTATTATTAAATTGTGAAAAAAAATGGGAAGTTGAGTGAAGGCTTACAATCGCACTCCGTCCGCTCTTGCTCCGACAATGTCTGCTCGTTTATTGTAGTAACCTAACCTCATGGATTGTAAGTGAAATCAACAATGTATCCAATTTAAATGGCAATTTAAGATATTGAAGGCAACAATATTCGCAAAACATTTCAAGAAACACAAAAATAAGATTACTCACCCAAAAGTTCAACTATTTCTACATGGTGAGTGAAGTGACTGAAAAGATTTCGATAGGATATGTCGCTTAGTTATAAGATAGCGGCGCAATATATACTATGGTTGATGAAGTTTGGTTATACTATGGTGTCCAATTTTGCCTCTTTTTACTATACGAACGATTTAAATACAGATGAAACTATGCAAAAAGAGAAGAAGCCTTTTCTTAAAGTATACGGCTATTCGAAATATTAATGAAGATCTTGTATGGTGAGAAAAAACGAGCTAATGGCTGTTTTCCTTATCAACCAACGCGCCGTGCTACAAATCGCTTTTGATTCGATAAATTTGGGCCATCAAAAATATACCTTCCTATCCATATTTAGCACCATGGGATATCTGGTTCTTCTCGAAACAAAAATATGCTAAAAGGGAAACGTTTCGACATTATTGAAATGGCCACAAACAAGCAAATGAAAGCCTTATCAGGAATGCTTCCAGTTACGGATTCAACGTTGCGATAGCAGTACTTTGAAAGAAATTAATTCACCGTATTTTTGTTAACACGTCGTATATAATTTTGATATGCGTAAATGCGTAAAATCGAAAGAAACATTTATCACATTCTACAGCTCTTGAAATTTCACAAATTTTATTTGGAGAATCAACTAGATGATAGTAAATATTTCAGATATAATCAATAAGAAGTGATCAATTAGGTGTTTTTTTATCCAAAACCATATTCAACGAAAAAGTAAGTAAGTAATTGACGTTGAAGGACGACAAGCAGTTATATAATAACCATTTAATATCAATGATGATATTACTCAGCATAAAGCTGTTTTATGCAACAATTGTTTTATAATTCCACGATTTTTTACAAAAATTGAATTCAAAATCAAAGCTCTTCTCTTTGGGGAGCAGTAAAATTTTCTCTGAATTTTTTAACTTTTTCTAATATCCAAACATTGGTACAAATGGATAATTACTCGATGAGGATGCCCAGGTTTCGAAAGGTAACATCACAGGTACTGCATATAGTCCTCTAGGTTGAAAATGAGTTCTGGAATGTTTCTTTAGGTGATCTTTTCTTCCGAAACGTTTACCGCAGTGGGTGCAAGGAAAAGGTCTAAGACCGGAATGAATTCGCTTGTGTCTGGTTAATTCTTCGTTTCTGGTGAATGTTTTTCCACAATCTTTTTCATCACATTTGAAAGGCCTTTCACCTATAACAAAAATTTTAATAATAAATTTCATGATAGAGGAATAATCAATAGTAACAATTTTCAAAGTCATAATGATGTTTTTTTTTGCATAAAACAAAGTAACAATAGTAAAATGAATATAATAGGAATATTTATAATGTTTGAAGAAACACGTAAGCCGAATGGTAGGTTACATCTCTTCTTCTCGGAGAAGAAATTTTGTCTTCAATTTATCAGTCAAAACAACAATTGTGGTGATCAGCAACAAGAAGGTACAGTAGTGTTCACTTATTGAAGAGACGGAACGAGTATGAAATAATATGGGAATTAAAGCAGAGAAAGAAGCATAGATGTTAACGAGAAGATGTTTTTTTAAATAAAAGCTACAGCTTCGAAGTTGTTTTTTTCTCAGAGAAGGGGATCTAAATTAATTACTTCAAAAACTACTATGCTACAATACGTGAACAAAGGAATATTCATTGAAGAAAAACGTAACAAGTTGAATGGCATGTTACAATTAGGTTGATTATTACGAAAAAATAAATGTGGATGAACAGTGAATAAGGAGATGTGGGTGATTCCGTTCTAACTGTGATTTTTTGTATTCAAAATTTCAAGATTTTAAAATTTAACTTTTCTAACTTTTTTATGCATATTATTCATCTATTTTACTGTAAAAATAAAACTCTAAGAGGAATTTACTACAACTTCAAAGTATCACGAGCAAGACACAAATGTCGGATTTTGAGTTCCACGGTACTGACTCATTTATCCACGGTACTGACATGGTAACTTAAGATATTAAACAACAAGTGCATCAATTTTCCTCAGTTTGATCATAAACATTAGAATTTATAAGGTAATTAGTTTAAATCATTTGTTACGACAAAAAAAATTAATAATTTATCGGTAAATTCTAGGAATGGACATGATACGGTACTGACATGGTAACTTAAGATATTAAACAACAAGTGCATCAATTTTCCTCAGTTTGATCATAAACATTAGAATTTATAAGGTAATTAGTTTAAATCATTTGTTACGACAAAAAAAATTAATAATTTATCGGTAAATTCTAGGAATGGACATGACACGGTACTGACATTCAAGTGATGTAGTATAAGTTTTCTTTAAGTGGCAAGTTATATTGTATAAAAATAATGTTTAAATATCTTAAGAATTATTCAATTAACACAAAATTTTTATTAATTGATTATTAATTAATGACTAGTACAAAAAAACAATACAGGACATTGAATATCACAGTTAGAACGGAATCACCCATGTACTTTAAGTGTTGTGAATAATGAAGGAATGTTAGGAAAATAAACAGAAACAAGTGATCAACTCAAATTTACGGAAGTAGTACCAAGAAAAACCATTTTGCTTTTTCCAGTATGTCTTTTTAGACCTACAGTTTTTCCGGAGAAAAATAGGTATAAACAATGAGTTTTATGACGCCCTATGAAATCGATGAACGTACAAACAAGAGAAATTAGTTGATAATCTAAATTTCCGGATGCTGTAAGAGTATGAAGCGATAGATAATAGAGAAGAATATGTTAATTTTGTTACATTAATTATACTTGAATTAAGTCATAAAATGCTCCCTGTAACTAATCAGGTTGTGTATATTGTATCATATAACTGGTAAATTGAATTTAAATCTTTTGGGTTCATTAATTTAATAACCGATGTAGTCAAGTTTTAATTAATATACACAATTTTAGATTCAATTCAATTATAATAACCCAAAATTTTCAGCAAACTCGACAATAATTAATTCACTATTTTATATAATTGTTTGCATTCTATCTATATTAATGAATAATTATACCATTAATTGTGTGTTCTGTATTATTGAATATGAAAGTTAAGTAAGAATTCATTTAACGTTTATAACATTCTTTTCGTTAATTTTTACTAATCTTCATTGATATTTACCACTACTCGTTTATTGAACTATGAACTGGATGCTCATGTGCAGGATAACTTAAGCTTTTTGAATGTTTTGATTTTTGTTCACTAAAAACTCATTTCAAATTTAATATCGACAACAAATACTGCTGCATTTTTGACAGTCAGACATGTATAAAATACACAATATGTCGTGAAAAGCGAATGAAATGAATTTAGGGAGCAAGTACAATATGTAAAAGACTTATAACAACCCTCAAAATCATGTACTTCAGCAAAAGTTATTTTCACGTGGAAATTATAGTGCTTATTCCAATTAATTAGTGAAGCTTAATCAAAATAGAATATGAAGAACAAAAAATACATAAGTAAATGTTTGAAAAGGATTTGAGGTTAATCCTTAAACGGGCATGGTATCATATATGATACCATCTGTTCAATAATTTTTTCAAAAATCGGCGGTAAACCTTTGGATCTGGTTCCTTTTCTCAGGGCAAGGGAATTTCATTGTGAATGTGTTGGTCACACTGTTTTACGTCCAAAGAAAGTTATAACAACACCTATCAACAAAAAACTTCAATAGCTCACATCTCATTAGTGAAATAACCTTATAAGTTAAGTTGTTTTTTGTTATTGTACAAATAATATAGTGTTTTTTGGAATGCGGTAACTTGTCTTAGGTTTATAATACTGTATTGTATGAAATTATGGAAAGGAAAAATCGTCATAACTGATTTTCTGTTTTTGAAAATGCATTTTGTGAAGGTATCATATTTGATACTTTGCTCGTTTACGGTAAAAGTTGAAATGATTTCTTTCAAACAAAATTCATACGTTTTTGTATTCAATTGTTTATTGTTATTTATTTTGTCTTTTTTATATCAAGACAAATTATTTTTATTAATTAATTAAATTTACTAATCTTGCCATTGGTTTTCCTCATTTTTCGCAATCATCATAATGCATTTTTTCAAAAATAATTACGTTTTTGCTTGACTAGTAAAAGAAATTGTTTCTGTGATGCCCATTCTAAGGAAAATGAAGAGAAGAATGTTATTTGAACAGATTAAAACAAATAGTACTGTAATTCAGATGAGGTGAATTGATTTATAGCGGTACAAAACGAGCTCAGTAGCTAGAAAATTAAGTACAGTAGTTTAGAATCAGTTTTGTAGTAAAATTTGGAAGTAAGTCGAAATCGGTACATAATTATCAAATCTATCAAATAGAAGTTTCGACAACAAAGCTGTCGTCTTCAGAATCTTCTGAAATTATATCTACAGACTCTGAATATGATAACTTAGATCAAAACTTCAGTCAGACTGTGTAATTATAGTTGTTGGTGTAGTGGTAGTGTAAATAGTGTGTTCAGTATGAATATCACCAACGTCAACAGCTGTCAAATTTTGAAATAAATACAAAAACAATGAGATCGATTTTTTTTATTTTCTACTCTAACGACGTTAGTATGACTGTCAAAAAATTAATCTTCATTTTGAAAATATGAAATTCTACGATGTAGTTTTGCATTTGATATGGATAAGAATGTATCTGAAATGTTTTAGAACGAAATTTCGTAGTTATTTCATTTTGAATCAGTAGCTGGTCCATTCAAATTATTAAGTTTGCTTGAACTTACGATATTTGTGACTTTTGCGATTGTTATGACAATAATCACTTATATGCGATCACTTCAGAACATCTGCTCATTCACAAATAAAATGTCTCACTAGAAAAAAGTTACATATATATCATCCAAAAAGTGCCTTATCCGATGTTATGCTTGGTAAGTGGCTTTCGTGGTTTTTAAATCCGAGTGATGTAAGTAAGTAAGTCCAGGACCCTTATTTGCCGTAACTACTAGCCCTTGTTCTTAGCTATCGTCTAATAAAAATACGTAAGATTATAAAGTGAATATTTGTGTGAATGAGTGTGTATGCAAGGTTACATATGAAAAAGTTATCCACAAGCTCACTCGCATTATTTATTCAAACGTAATCCAAATGAATTTTTCAGCCGATATCTCACAGTAGATAAAACTTGAGTAGCTCAGTACATTATGAGAACAAAAATAGAATCGATATAATGGACTCCATCTGAGGATCTTGCTCCCAAAAAATTGTTGAAGATGTAATCTTCATTTATAATATTTAGTAAAATACGAAAACGATAGTTGGTTAATATAATGTTAATTATTTAATAATTTTAAATAAGAAAAAGATTCTGTTCCATACAAACAATGCGTCTGCTCATTCGTCCGATATTGTTGCAGCAAAATCTATATAAATGCGTTATGGTACATTTCCTCATCCGCTAAATTCACCTGATATGGCTTCAATCGACTAGTTTTTGTTTCCAAATTTGGTAGAAAGCTTTTTGAGACAAGTAATGAGGTAATAGCAAAAACACCCTTCTATCAAACCGCCCTCGTATGTCACCTAACAGTATCGATGCAGATGTTTCCTTATGCATATTTCATTGAAACGATGTTGACAAGATATAGACAAATCAAGACATCTGCAACTGACAGCTCAATAATAATCATCAAAGGACCTCTACTATGTAGTTCTTGTTTTTTCATTATAATTGATCCAATTAAGAGATACAATCTCCAACGAGTCAGTTCCTCCCATCATTTGTAAGGAAAATCCTTTGAAACTTATTCAACGTTAAAACGAGATATGGAAAATATAAAAAAAATACCAGAATATTTTTAAATAAAAGGAATAATATTTGAAATGCAATACAAATGTTTAGTTTAATAAAAGTAAAAACAAAGTTTTTCGTTGAGAAAGTTCATTTTTCGGGGGAAAGATATGTGAAGGAAATTATTGACGATAAATTGCCTTTGAAATGGGTAAAATAAATCCTCATAGGAATTTGTACTTTCTCAACTACATGTTCGAATAAAAACAAATATTAGCCCAGGTAAACATCGGAGAAACATTAATCAACAACTTAAGATTCGTCGATGGTTAGGCCGAGAGCGAAGAAGATCTTCAAATTCTATTAGAAAGAATAAACCGAGAATGTGGAAATGTAGGACTCACTATAAATATTGAAAAAACTAAATTCATGGTTATAAGTAAAAACTATTCTCACACTGAATGGAAAGCAAATAGAATAGGTGCAAAAATACAAGTATCTTGGTTCAGTAGTAAACATCCTAAATGTATCCAGACGAAGAAATCAAGATCAGAGCCG
Organism: Diorhabda carinulata; assembly: GCF_026250575.1. Taxonomy (NCBI): domain Eukaryota; kingdom Metazoa; phylum Arthropoda; class Insecta; order Coleoptera; family Chrysomelidae; genus Diorhabda; species Diorhabda carinulata. The sequence continues at coordinate 21,672,753 of NC_079472.1, forward strand.
AGATGCCTCTAAAGGCATTTCTCAAGTACTCCTTAATGTAAACAGAAATCTAAATCTGCACGTCAGAATAGGATTCATGGAATGTTATGTGTACGGAGTAGAAACTTGGCCCTTTAAAGCTCAAATTATCTAAAAACTTGAGGCAATTGAGATGTGACTCTATGGACTGACAGAATCATCAACGACGAAGTACTGAGAAGCATTAGTCGTAAAAGAAAGCTGGTGTTAACAATTATTAAGATAAGAAAAAACTCTTACATATGACTCATCTTACGCAACGACAAATACCAACTACTACAGAACATAAAGCAGGGCAGATTAGAGGGAAAGAAAGCATCGATAGGAAGAAGAAATCCTGGCAACGTAACATAAGAGAATGGATAAATCTCAGCGTCGAAGAATTGTTTAATATTGCGTGGGACAGACACGCATTTGAAAACGTGGTCGACAATAAGAAGACGGCATGACAAGAAGAAGACGAGCCCAGCTGTACATACTTAAAAATCATTATTTAGTCGAGAATCATAACAAATTATCTATAGTGTCAAAATATTAACTGTGAAGACTAGGCAATCTTGTTATCTCCAAAATCTCCTTCTATATCAACATCCGTTTTATTGTTGACGACCCTAATAACTAGTATAAGGTTAGTCTTCTAGAATCAGCTACAGAACAATGGAAAAAGCACTGAAAAAGAAGGTATATAGGAGCAAAACCAATTATTGGGACAACCTACAGGGGCTGAGACAGGCAAAGACTCTTCTGGAAAACTAAAACGAGTGTTGATCTGCTGAATGTATCTATAATGAAGTACCTGCGAATACTAATGGGAGTTTTGTCGCCTCAACAAACAGCTGAAGACTCTAGACTTAGCAGATAATGCGGCGTACAGATTTTGTTGCATGAAACCTCTATTCACATTCTCTCGAAGTGTGAAACACTACGGAACTACAGAGCACTACACCTGGGAGCGTATGAAATAGACGATGAAGATCTCTGGCAATAGAACCCATCCCACATTCTTGACTTCTTCAAAAGGAGTGAGATTGATGGATCAGCTGTAAACCCTGGGTTCTCCAGTATCGCAGCAATAAATGGGGACATAATAAAACCTTTGAGTTGCGGTGTATACGAGACCCCAAATCCATAAATACATGCATACACACAAGGTTGGAATGTTTTCAGATTTCTTAAACCTTTATCTAGATGAACAATTTTTAGAAGATTATATTAAACCAAGTTTTATTAGTGGCGTTTTGCTAAATGTGCTTTCAGATATAATATTAAGCCGACATTGGCCAAATAAAGACGTTCGTAAATTTTTGTTGTACCATATTCTTGAATCAGCCAAAATTTTTGGATACTATATATTCTTCGCCAGAACTCACAATTTGAAAGAGTTTCAGTTTTTATTGGAATTTTTTTATGTTATAATTTATTTATAATATAAATTATAACATAATAAGTTGCAGATGATATTTTTATTCTTGGTTTACATTTATTATTTTGTGAATTATAGAATTCTGAATTGATACCAGTGTGGTATCCAAATAAACGAACATTAACATACATTGAAATAGGTTCGAACGTCTAGTTTCGAAATCATTATTATTTATGAACAGTGAATATGTTCTGAAAAGAAGCTATAGCTAATCGGAAAAGATTTGCGACAACGAATAGATAAATAATTTGAGTACAAGTGTAAGATTATTTTCTTGGAAGCCAAAAGAACGTTCACGTAAAAGTATTTGCTGAGCTCAAAACAGAAAAAGGATGTGAGAGGAGCAGTAAACAAAGAGCAATGCTTATAAGAAGGAATTAGCATTACAGATAACTCAAAATACAGCTTTAACAGCATGCTTTTATAAGTTGCACTTGTATGTAGCGGGATGATAAAATTTTTTAGGAACTTCAGAACTTAGGATGTATTTAGACGTATTTAGAGCCAATGAAAATATAATTATTTCAACCATTTGTACCATTCCTACTAGGTTCAACAGGGTATCATGTAATAGGATCTTTGGGCGTGATTTTTACCTACTGTTAGTTATCAGATACGTTCAAAATTTTGGAAATTTCTTTAGGATCGATGACAATACAAAAACTTTTTCTATTATACTGAAGGCGTGAATTAACTAATAATTTGACAAATATTCACTGCCAAAAATAACGGTAAATTTATAGAAATATTTAGAAACTGAAAACTGATTTCTAAGACAACCTGATTTATATGATTTAACACATAAATCGTTATCAAGAACTCGTTTTTTAGTTAATAGAATTGGAAACACCCAAGAAACAAATAACAAAGAAACTTACAGATAAGTTAAGAGTGGTAAAATTATTCTTAATTTCAAACAAGATAAGCAAGCGTTATGGAGGGTGGAATTGCTCTAAAGTCGTAGAAAGTTATAATGGAACATACCGGTAAAACATTTAAAGTTGTTAATAAAACAAAACAGTGTCTTTAGAGTGAGGATTAATTTGAGGCGAGAATGTTTTATGACTAAACAAAATATGAGAATTGTGCAGTGCCGGATTAGTCACGTAGTAAAAGTAGCAAACGCTAAGGCCCACGCACTAATACCTGTCTCGATCAGACTTTAATACGGGATACGCCCTTTATAAATCATTACTTAGCTACGTCCAAGCAATGTGATTCATATTTTTAGTTATTGAGCTAAAGATCTCACCGGATGTAAATCATACAAGCAACAACATTGAGACGAATCAAGCAAAATACAAAGAACGATCATTTTAGAAACTCAACTAGACTCGATGATTTAGTCGATGATCAAACAACTAGAACACGTTTTGAAGTTCAGGTGTTTATTGTCGTTATTGATAACTGCTTTAACTAAATGTATGTATATAATAAAATTAATAGTGTTTTTGGAATATTTTGACAACTAAAATCCCACACGTCAAAAGAGATTTTGGAAAAATCCTCAATAACGGTCAGTGTTTACTACACAGATGATTTGGAGAACAGCCTAGGCAACGAGGTGCTGAAAACAGATGTGGGGCTACTGTTATTGACAGAAACAAACAACATTCCTTGAAATTGCCATTTTAAAAACTTTTATTAAATAATTCTTTTTTAAACACAGAAATTGCTTTGAGAGTTTACTTGTCTCTCATGATGATTAACTGCAGTGGTGAACGTTCTTTTTCAAAAATAATACGCATACAAAATGAGTTAAGGAATACAATAGGCTAAAAACGAATTAATCATCTTACTTTGATGAATATATAGCATGATTTGCTTAAATTTGCTCGTATTACATCCAGGAAAGTTTTTTGTTATAGTTTTGTTGATTTAATAGTTTTAAGTGTTATTTCATTACCTAAAAGTGAATCTAATGAAGTTAATAATAAAAGAAATTATTGAAAACTACGATTTTATTAAATAGCTATTACTATTATAGTTTTCAATATGAATACTAAACGGCAATATTAAAAACTTGTGCGCTGAATTAGGTTGTAGTTTGATTCACTCATACATTTGGCTAGCATTATATTTTAGTTGCATCAGTTTACATTCCACCCTATTAATGTAATTAATATATAATAATATAATTAATAATGTCAACGATTGTGACCCAGTGGTGAATAAAAAGGGTAGTCAGCTAACTGATCCTAGGTAAATTGATTTAAATAACTTTTCTCAAGTATCATTATTGTCATTTACTAACACGAAGATATATTTGAATTTGATTGTTCGTAAGTTACTTTGATTGTATATAATAAATATTTAAAATAAAAAACGGTTGAAATATTTTATTACCCAAAAGTTTGAAAAAACAACCAACTTAATGTGTGAAAGTAATAAAAAATAAACCAGAGGTCCCTTGGCTGAATTAGCTGCAGGCCCTGCGCTGGCTTAATCCGGCTCTGATATTAAATTGTGACTTATAGTTTAGTGATATTGAATGAATAAATAAAATAAAAAATGTTTGTCTAACCTGTGTGTATTCTGATATGTCCTTTGAGTTGCCCGTTGTTAGAAAATCCAACATCACAATGTGGACACTTATATTTTTTTGGTCTTTGTTTTTTCGCTGCTAATAATTTTTCGTGATGCTCTTGACTCAAAACTCGCATATACTCTTCCAGTGCTATTCCTTGAGAAAGTGCTTCCATAATAAGAGGATCGGTTGATAATCCGGCAGGGTGAACCAGTGGCGATTGTATAAAATCCGGATAAACTGTAGGATAAATTTCCACTGGATAATCAGTGAGCGTCTGCTGTTGTTCCGGTAAAGGTCTGAAGCTAATCTTGTTTTCTTTTGACACTTTTTTACTAGTTTTAATTTCTAAGGTAGTTGTCGATACTGTATTATCTTGAGAAACATTTCTTAGATCGTCAGCGCAATCCCAAGGTCTGAAAATTTTTTTACCAGTTTTTGCTTCGCAAGGATAATCGTTGAAAAACATTTTTCATAAATAAAGGCACTGTGTCAGTTAGTAAGGGTAACTGAATCAGTATATACTAAACATGGGTATATACTCGTGTTTCTATAAAAAAGGGGCAGTGCTTATAGATAGTGGGGGTAGTTGATATAACAATAACTAGACCCTCTTTGTTGAATGAAATATATCGTACGATTTTGGACCTTAGGGTGAATGAAAGGCGGTATAGGGTGTTGGTAAGGGCTGTTAAAGGGGATTTTTGTTATACTTTGTAAGTGTTTCCATTTTTTCACGGTTGTCAATTTAAATCTGGAGTATTTGCGGTACGTTAACAACTGAATTTGGCTTTCAATCGTTTTCGCAGGTATAATTATTTTTTTTAAAGAATAAATTATTTTCTGAAAAAGGTAGCTAGTTTAATGTCAAATGATGCTGACAAGGGTTTGGGTAATTTGTTCAACAGTATTAATTGTTTATTTATAACTATTCAACCAGTAATTTGAACAAATAACACTACTCAATTTTTGTTCTCAAATGTAATGGTATATCGTGTGTAGGGTCATTGAAAAGCAAGTGAAAAATGGAATCATATCACACCCGTTTTTCTTAATATGTGTTTTGGGAAATGGGAAAAAATTCTGTTGGTGAGAGGAAATTTACAAGAGTCTTTTCAATTCTTCATTTACGTAATACATATTTCTGTATTAATGTGTTAACTGTCGACAATGTCCTCCAATCTCCTTCTCCTCAACAGTCTGGCGTGTAAAGATTTATAGGAAAATAGTATTATACCTGAATTGGTTTTCAATTTCATTATTAGAAATTTTCAGACAATAACATAACCCAAACGACAATATTTGGCTACAATAAGATGGTGCCCCACCTCACTATGCCTTTGTGGCGAGGAGGGTCTCTTAAAAACATCGTTCATAAAACAAAAATGTATTGAAGTAAATGGACAACATTTTGAGCATCTGCTGTAATCGCCTTAACTGTAGGTTTTCTAAAATTCGTAATTTTTCTATTTCACAAATGTGGATCTACTTCTAACATGATATATAGGGTGATATATTTGAAATAACAGAGTTCATTATTTTTCCGGAAAAAGGAGAGATTTCACAACAATGTTAATACCACCATACTACCAGCCGTATCACAAGATCCTCGCGAACAAAAATTTTCAAAAATCGTACAAGCAGTTTTAGAGATACTCATGAAACTCACTCTGTATATTTAGGATGAATTCGTTTTCTATTAACAAGGAAAAATATTTCACAATAAACAATAATAGCATAGAATATGTCAGTTTTGTTGTCAATTCGAAAATTCTCGGGTCGATGTGGAATTTAAGTTTAGTTTCTAGTCAACAACGACGAGAAGATTTCAAATGATTTTTCCAAAAATTCAATTACGTTTGAACGCAAGAGTTAATTTAGATATCGTATGTATATAAACATTCAGTTTACAGTTCGATCAACTAGTAGAGGTGAATATCAGTCTAGATTAGCGAAAATTAATGGAAATTTTTACAATTTTGAAAATACAAAATCATTAATTAATGTAAAACGCGATTTTAATCTACTTAAAACTGAGTTAATAAAAAATATTATTGTAGTTAAATTTGTACTCGTATTTTCTATTAGTTAAATAGGATTTTAATTAGTACTTGTAGGATAATAAGAATTTACATTGTTTTATTATAGAATTCTCAAATTTTAAGTTGGATTGAAAACATTCAAAGCTGTTAACAGAAAATATAAATTATAAGCGCTCTCAAATAAGCGTGCCAATTTGAAATCCCAAAGCTGCGTCTACCTTTCATATTTTCATTTCGACACAATGCAACATCAATCTTTGAATTCTTTGATATGGACAGTAGTTCCTTAAAGCACACAATAAGAATCCTTATTATATATAAAAATGAATAAAACCCATTTGGGACGTGTATTCTTCGGTCAAGAAGTTTAGCGCTGTATTCGCTGGCGGTGGAATAATCCATTTTATTTGAACAATGCAACGGAACTCTGATTCTGAGGCGGTTTTCTGTCAGAATTTCGTCCGTTTATCTAATTTAAAAACGTCCATTCCCAACGTCGCAAATAAAAATATCGAAGGAAAACGAATCACGTAATAATTTGAAAAAATAAGATAAGATATTAAAAAATGAGAATCATTCTCTTGATCAAAGATGAGAGATAAAGTTTACAAACAGAATGTATCTTAAAAGTTAACTGTTACTTTTGTGTCTTCAAGTAATGTCCACAAATTATCAATGAAATCGACCGCATATTCGCAGATTGGAAAATAATTGTAAAATTTAAAAAAAAAAAAACAGTATTTTTAACAATAAACTTAAAGTGAAATAGAAAAATTTAAGCGTAGATTGATTTTTTATTTTTACTGACATCATTGTTGTGTTTATTTTATTGTTAATGTCAGAAAGCAGAGTGGTGAATATTCCGTGCTGGAAACATAAAATTTTTATACTTCGTGTTGTCCAATTAACCTAAATAGGTGGCTTGAATAGAATGAATCGTAAGATACTAAAAATAACCATCAATCTATGGCTAATTAATGTAGTCAAAAAGTATTCGGCATTGTATGAAGTAAACAAAAAATGATATAAAAATCGAAATGGAAACAACGCTTGGGATGATGTTGCAAAAATAGTTGGAAGATGTAGTAAATATATAAAAATACAGAGGTCGGTATAAGTGCAGCGTCAAAATGAATTTATTAAAAGAAATTACGAAATGGATTCGAAAAAAATTACCGTAAGTGTTAAAATTGATTCCCATCTTGATCATACATGTACGGTAACATTTCTCAATAGAGAGGTGGGTCTGGTGAAGCATGTCAAGCTGTCCGCGAAGAGTTTCAAATTCTTTTTCAATCGCAGTTCGGAGGTCGGAAAGAGTACGTGCAAAAACGCGGTCTTTGAGAAGGCAGAAAGAAATATCTGGATGTTATTTCACATGACCGAATGGGCCACTAACGAATCCTCGTCTGCCTATCCATTCTCCAGAATGAACATTAAGGTACAACCACACACAACGCTTAGTGCAGCGAAGCTCCATCCTGTGTGAAAAGACGGATTTTCGCGAGTGTTGGATCGTTCTCCATTTACCCACGTATATCTTCATTTTCAAATAACTTTGGCTCGTCACGTGATTCTCAAAGAAGTACGGACCCGAATGGATACTTGTCTACATACAAACTTCAGGCAAGTTTAATTATTCTTCAATCAAGACGTGAGAATTCTGGTCATTTCAGTATACGCAATTATGCCGATTGACAGCACCGTTCAGCTTGAAGGTTATTTCATCCGAACATGGAATGCGTTTCAGCATTCGTCGTGAAGAACGATCCGATTGGTCCAGCAGTTCAACTAATGCCAGAGCCCCTGACACAAATGTTCAGAAAAGGAGATAAAAAGTGACCAAATAATTATAGGGGCATTAAATTATTGGATACAACTTCAAAACTAGTCACAAAAGTATTAACAATCAAAATTAATGCTATTACGTCTTTGTCCGAAGAACAAGAAGGCTTTAGATCCGGAAGGTCATGCGTGGACGCTGTATTCATATTGAGACAAGTAGTTGAGAATATACCATAGAATATAACAAACCAGCATATGTGTTTCATAGACCTTTAGAAAGCGTTTGATCGCATTCAACTTGAGGATGTGATATAATAGAGACATCCCGATAAATACAGTTCAGACCATCGAAAACATCTATTCCCATAACCAAGTCCAAGCCAGAATTAATAACAAGTCGACAAATGTTGTACCTGTAAATAGCGGCATCAGACAAGGTTACTCATTAAACCCCCTTTTATTCAATAAAATAATGGATGAAATTATGAAAAAAGGATGACAGGGTAAAAGATACCAAATGGGTAACAAACAACTTAAAATACTTTGCTACGCGGATGATGCCGTACTGTTCGCTGAATCCGAGGACGATCTCCAGAGACTAACATCTTCAGCACAGGAGGTAAACAGCTCAATATGAAATTTCAGCTGAGAAAAGAAAATGCATGACAACGTTTAAGGAACCTATACGAGCTATGGGGGTGTCGAGAATGAGGTGCGACAGGCATCAGGATACCTCACAGGACTATTTGGAAAAATTAACATCTTACAAAAGAAACAGAAAGCAGAATATATAAAACAGCAATTATACCTATAATGGCATACATAATAGAGACAAGACCCGACAACTAAGACAAAAAGACTACTAGAGACAACGGAAATGAAAGTACTCAGGAAAATAATGGGAAAATCACTTTTAGGCAGGGAAAGAAGTGGAAACATAAGAAATACGTGCAAGGTAGAAAACGTAATTGACTGGGTACTAAAACGAAAACAAGAATGGAATAGTCACATTAGCAGAATGAAAAGCGAAAGACTAGTGCGTATTGCAAGCGATAAATTGCCAACAGGCAGAAGAAGTCGTGGGTCAACCGAGAAAGAGGAGGAAGAAGAAGTTACAGATGCCGGTAGTTCAGAACACAGCGTGTCGACAACAGAGCCCGATTTTAAGAATTTCTGCTATGTCTTTTACATGATTTGGTAGCGGCGAATTAGTAAATTGTTGTTGAAATTCAGTAGTCATAGATTCGTAATCCGCGTTCGTACGCAGAAGAAAAAATCTCTTTCTTGAAGCGTGAGCTTGTATCGCTTATTTATTCTGAAAAAGCATAAACATGCGTTTTAATCTTTTTCGACAACGTTGCCAGACTTATGAGAGCTGAGAGTTGCAGGATATATGCCGATTTTTTGACAGCGTTGCCTGACTTATGCCGAGCTCTGTAGTAGAAAAACCAAGCAACCAGTAGTTTCTAATCAGAGTGCAAAATGTCGAAGGAATTTCAAAGATGTGCATTTCACAGAAAGAAAGATTGAAAAACAAGATACAGGCTCATAAGCACATATAATATTCCAACATCTATTATACTTCAAAAAACTGTGTCTTCGAAAGTCTGGAATATCGATGAAATTTCACTGTTTTACGGTCCAATAGATATTTTGTGATTTATATATTATAGTATCCTTCTTCCTTTAAGTTAGTTTCCACATTACATCGACTAATCAACACAATTAGACCATGCTATAGTGACTAATAATGTGTATTGCAGACAATATCTTAAAATCCCATTGAATCGCTTCGTAATAGCTTTAAGGTTATAAATAAGCGAAGCAGTTGAATTTTCAACGTTGTAACTAAAAAATCCGTTTAAAAGCAGTTTTCGACAATCTACGATGATCTAAAAAATATGAAATTGTTAAAGAACCTCGGGTGAACACTCGGCAGGTATTTTTTAAGGCTGAGCTGCGAAGAATATTTGGAAATATTGCCCTTCTGCACAAGAAGTATTAACGTTTTAATCGAAAAATGAACTTATTCGAGGATATAGTTTTTCAGGTTATCAGAAACACACGTTCGATTCAAAGAAGAGAGCTACAACTGCTTCCAGAGAAAAAAATCCATTTCTGCTGCTTTGATAAATGAAAAACTTTAATAAAAACTCTTAACGGCTGGCTAACAAAATAAAGTTCTACCAAATATCTGCCGTTGAGCTAGCGAGGCGTGATAATGAAGCAACCTTACGTCTAGTTGAATGTTTCAAAGCAAATTTGACATTCATGAATTATGAATTTACACGTCGCATTGAATACAACAAGATATTTACCAAAACTGCACAGGGCGGAGAAACTCCTACCGCTGCGTCTAAATGAGTTACATAGAAAAAGAATGTCAAGACAAGTGTCTAGTACATTTACTACAGAAGATGTTGAGCAAAACAACATCGAATATCAGAAGGAATCGACTGCTGTTAACTCCAAATTTAGAGAAGACAGGAATTTTGTTACAAAAGGAAAAGTATTAACCAGCTCATTAAAAGGACACGACTAGTTTCGCAGAGTATTGGAGTTGATATTAAGAAGGTGAAAATAACTTATTATCTTACCTCGGCTGTTATCCCATTTATAAGAAGTTATTAAAATTCCTCCTTTCTTCAATGGACTGTCTAAGATATAACTGAAGTGAAGCAAATAACATTATCTTAAAAGATCATTGACCGATAATTCTTTGTTCAATATTATTAAAAAATAAATGAATTATTCTTATCGGTCCATTCATTATAAAATCGTAACGAGAACTACACTTGCAATTGAAAATAATCGATTATTATTTATTTACGAGAAATTCGTAAGTAAGTAATATCGCCACTGTAAAGTTAAATTTCTTCTACTATGAACGCACTAATAGCTCGAACTAGATGGTGCATGAATTATGGTCCATTATAAGACTATCATAAGCGTCTTTTTTTACCGATTGGAAAATTTTTTATTTACAATTTTTTGGCTTTACATGTTTGTCAATAAACAAAAGTACGGTATATGAAGTAAAACCAATCCACAACAGAGCAATGCCCCTTTTGGTGCGGTTTACATATTGCGGGCTTTATTGCAGCTTTTTTTACTGTTTGTCGAGACCGTACTGTGATAAATGTATTTTTTGCCTGAAAATATTGTTAATATTCCAGATGCGGGCCTTATCGCGTGACATACAGTAACTGCAACTGTAATGTTGAAAAAAAAATCCGAAGAATATATTAAGTAAGTTGGAATTTCAGAACCGTTGGCGATTTTCATACTGAACACACTGTTCACATTATACCAACACTCACAATTACACTGTCCGACGCGCGTTTCGATAATCAAGTTATCTTCTTCAGAGACTGATGTTGAACAGACAGTGTAATTGTGTTGGTGTAAACAGCGTATTCAATATGAAGAATATGTTAATGTTTTTCTTGTGAAGCCACACGAAGTCACTAGTTTATGCTAATAAACCGGCAGCAATTGACGCCTTATATTCCAACATTTTTTTTTAAATTCGTGACATATGACCAGAAACACTTGTACCCCAAAAGTGGACATCTTAACAGTGATTCGTCATTAACAACGATATCAAATGCAATAATCTAATTTTCCATATTATTTTTCAAAATTGTAAGTTTTATTGGTTTTAAGATTCTGAATTAAAATTTAATAGAGCCATTCTCGATTATGAAAATTAGGAAATTAAGTCAACGATCAAGAACGTTTATTGTTTCTGATGTTGTGTAATTTCAGTAAATGAGACGACCACAACTTCATGATGAAGTTAAGACTCGAAAAATCGTTTGAAATTTATAAGAAAACAATGAGGAATTTTCTTCATTAAAAGTTTTTAATTTACTTTTCGTTATCAGGTTTTCCTGGATACATAAAAATTTTAATACCATACCAAACTTACTTTTTATCGATTAGTGTGAGAACTAAATATGTTTTAGGCCAGAGTTTCTTCGCGAGATGCTGGTAATTAAATTAGATTCCTTAAAGTTACTAACTTGATAATATTAGGAGATTGGTAAGATAAAATTAAAACAAAACTCTACAAAATAATAATTGTTTGTTGTTAATATGTTATTCAGATACAAGACAATTTAGTTTCATTCATAATATTATCTAGGTACTTTTTAGCAATAACGGCGTTTTATTGCTTATATCAGAAAAAAATAACATATTTGTTTACATCCATTAATTCTCTAAAATCCAGAGCACTAGCTTTAGCTCTGGGTTTTTATTCAATCAAAAAGAAAAACTTAATATTCGAAGTATAGCTACGAATTCAATCTGATCTTCAGCAAGTTTTTGAGATTTTGTTCTTAGGACCAAGAGGAAAAAATTGTCGTACTGCATTTTCAACATCTCTTGTGGATTCAATTCCACGCAAGAGTTTTGTCATGGATCTGAATAAATAGTAATCAGACGATGTAAGATACAACCACTGATTGTCCATGTTCGGGTTGTTTGGATAAATCCATTCTTCATCACAAGTGACCTAACCATGTTTTTAATAAAAGGATCAGATCATCGGCAGACATCCCTACTGGTCGTTTTACTTGAATCTTGTTAATCGTGTGCACTATTTGACAACTTTTGCAGATCTTACTTTATGATTTTTAATGGCGCGGTGCTATATGGTACATTTAGAAGCTCCAAGGGAGTCCGATAATTTGCAGGTGCTGGTACTAGATTGATTTTTTACTGCTTTCCTTATATCCTTAATATTCCACGCAGGTGGACGATCTGAACACGAACGATATTCAAGCTCATTAACTGTGTCTTTTCCTTCAATTTCACATAATATTTTCCTCACTGTCATGGTTGCTTGTTTCCAATAATTTCAACCACTCTTCGTTATAAAAACGCACTGCTTCGTCAATAAACATGAAAAGAATTATTGGAAGAAATAAAAGAATTGTTTTCATCACTTATTAGAGACCCTATATTAAAAATTGCAAATTTAAGAAGATTCTTCACACATTTAAGATTTAATTTAAAAAGTTAAACAATTAACATCCATTAAGCCCGCCAAATCATATCTATAAACTCTACATTTTTTGCTCAAAACTCTTTGCATATCTTGTTAAGTTTTCGAATAATTTTATATAAAGTTAATGAGATATTTTTTCGTTTAACTGAATACTAAAAACACTTTATTGACTAATGCAGACTTGCCTTTTTGATGATCCTCATTCTATAGTGGTATGTGGACAAGTGTTTCAGTCAATTTTAACGACATCGTGTTTGCAGTGTCTCTTAAAAATCTTTCATTTTCATCGAATTGCAAGATCTAGGTCCCGCAGAAACAAATTAAGGCTATTACTTACAGCAGGGATGGAGAAACTACGACCCGCGGGCCCGCAAAGCGTTGAAATCCGGCTCGCGACCATCAAACAAAAATCAAGTACAGCTTTCTTATTATCAGAAATTACATTCTCCTCTATTGGCAGTCGCACATAAAACAACATGTGCGAGCGCGGATATGAGTGGGGGATATGAGCAAAAACCGAAAATGAAGCTCGAGTAGGTGCGTCTTTCGTCGAACGCGCTACCCATTTGAAGCAACACCAGCAAATTGGAATTTTATAAGGACACAATACCCAAATATAGTTGCCCGTGCCCAGAAAATACAGGCTACGTTTGTTACAAGCTATTTGTGCGTACAAACGTTTTTAATAATGAAACTAAGCAAAAATTGTCTTCGTAATAGGCTTTTCCATTGTTAACAACAGTTCCACATGTCATATGCTCCCACAAAGACCAGTGCTCCTCAACCTTTTACTTTGCAGCTAATTTGAGTTCAATTAATTGCAATTAAAAATGTTATTTTTTAATATTGCACAATAAATTAGTGTTTCAGAAAAATTGAAACAATATTTCTATTTTAGAGAATAATTTAATGCTACTTGGCCCGCCATATATTTCTTTAACAAAAAATGGCACGCGTAGAAAAAAGTTTCCCCATCACTGACTTACAGTATCAAATTCAATGGAAAATAATTGACTCATGTCGCTTTTGAAAAAAACTTCTAAATCAAAACCTAACGTAAAGATTTTTGCATGTAAACGCATCGTGTGATCAAAGTTTATTCCAAGGGAACAAGTTGAGATCCCTAATTTTACATGGGGGTAATGGAATGGTTATGAAACAATCTTTGAAGAAATAGCCCCGATTAACAGGTTTCTTCTTCTTTATGACAACATGTCATGCTACAAGTTGCTACTAATTCGCGAGCTTTTACTGTTTTCAGAGACTAAAGGTAAACTTCAAACTCTGAAGACGATAAATTGGTTATATTATCGCGTGTAATACATTGGCGAATATCACCAAGGGCTCCAGAAATTCCAACTTAGTAACTCATCTCGCATGTTGGAAAAGAAAATAATGCAAATATGAAACCTTTCATATCGATTATTGTGGGTAGAATGTTGTTGATACGAGTATTGTTAAAACAGTTCGTATGCAACTGATCTAGCATTCACTATAAACCAAAGCACTGAGTTAGTTGGTAATATTTGTGAAAACATAGATGTAAATGAATTACCGTACGAACGTCTATGCTTTTCACATATTTCCAAAATTCTTACAGTAGACGTTAAAAAATTACAGACAGTTTATTGGATATCTGCTTCGACATACAATGAAACAGTTTTTCAAACTTTATATATTTGGGAGGATTTGAGCATTGTCTTTTGAAGTTATAGTTTTATTGATGTAAAGTTCATTTCTCTAGAGTAGGATGTAATTTTGATGTTTTGTTTTATAAACAAATACGTTCATAGAAATAAATCCAATAGTGATGGAAAAAAAAACTAAAAGAACTCACTTAGTGCAGGTCTGACCAAACTTGTGCTTTATAAAATCTAGTTTGCGAGCGACAAAGTGCAGCGAGGTTTGCAAAATTTGGCGCATATGAACTCAAAACAATTCTCAAATATGAATTTAATTTTTGATCTGTTAATTACTATCGATGTTATGTTTATCACATTCATTACTAAAAATGTTGATACACTTAAATAAATTGATCCCTAAGAGGTATTTCAATGTGTAACAAACATTTGGATCCTTTTCTTTTCTTATCACTTTCTAAAAAAATACAAAATGAAACCAGTGACTTATATGCAAATTTTATATTATTATGAAGTTGATTAGATATGATTCCAATATCGAGGTTATCATTAAATGAACAAGACAAAACATTGACAACTTCACTCAATGTTGAATATTCTTCTTTCTATCTATAGGAATAGATTAGTGGATTGCATCACAACAATGCAATCTTTACTTGCATATAGCTTCAAATTTTGACTTATCTCCATTTATAAATGCCATTCTGCAAGGTTATTGTCATTGCTACCACGAGCCAAAACAAAACTTTCCTCTTCTGCATTTCACTGCATTGTATCGAAGGTTGGGTTAGGATAGGTTAGGTTATATTTGGCCAATCCTTTTGAATGGTGTGGAGACGTGGTCTCTGAAAGTCAGATCCTCAAACAGAATAGAAGCAATGAAAATGTGGTGGTTGCGCAGACTTCGCGATAATTGAACAACAAAAAGTACCTTTGGGACACATCCTGCGTGGACCGAGATATTCAACTCTCAAGCTCATATTCACGGGAAAGATCGACGAAAGTAGAGGACTATGGCGTAAACAATATTCTTGGCTACGGAGTATTAGAGATTGGTGTGGCATTATGGGTGTGGCAACAATTATTCGTCGTGAGTAGAGGGGTGCCTCAGATAATAGATTAGAAGTTTTGGACAAGAGAACACCTACAAAGTGTATGGTATTTGAAGAAGAAGCATCGTAGGTACAGCGTATCTTTACCACTGTTTAACCTATATCCCTACAAAGTCTTTAAAAAACATTCAATTGAAAACTAATTAACGATCAAAATCAACACCATGAGCTATGCAGACTACATCTTCTGGATCTCCTGGATCTCATAAATTCTGCTAAAGCAGTGAGACAGGAAATGAGACTGAAAATAAAAGTTGCTTATATTCTAAGGTCTTCAGTAGCCAGTCCTACTTCAACGCGAGAGGGTCTCCAATTTTAAATATCTAGGATGCTACATGATCTAGTTGCTTAATCCTGAAATTAGATACAGGATCGAATGAGCCCGTGGAACTTTTCAGAAGATGAGATGCCTCTTTTTTAAGGATAGTCTGAACTTAAGGCAAACAATGATTAAATGTTATATTTGGTCTATTCTGAAGTACTTAAGGCTGCCACAATCAACCTTATAGAAGAATTTGTAAATGTAGTTATATAGACGAAGGCTGAGAATACTAGGAGTAGTCATCCAAGGAAAAGAATCAGCTTTATATAGTCAAATCTCCTGTCTGAAGAACATCCAGGAATGGACAGGCATACATAACAACGAACAATTATATAGAGCTTTTAAAAAAGGCTTGTCATTGTAATTGCTTACGTCAGGGAGGACCTGAAAAGCAGAATAAGAAGATGAAGGAAACAACTGAAATGTAAAAAGGAGTCAGCGAGGAGGATAGATTTACTACTTGGGACAAAACGGTTAGTGATTTAATCAATCAGTTGATTCAACAGACATTTGGTTGTTCCCCCTAGAAATGTTACGTGCAAGCATCAAACTTCTGGAGGAAATGAGAATACTTGCTAGGGACTTGAAAAAGTATAAGTCAATAAGAATTCCATCTTCAAATAAATTGAGAGATAAATGAAATACATTTAATATGTTGAAAATAATGTAATTTAGAGAATAAACTGTAAGAACGGTATGCATATCAAAAATTCGAGTACATTTTTCTATATATCCTGTAAAAAATCGATGTGGTAAGCCCTTCTTCATGTTTAATGTTATCAAAATCCTCACATTGTATATATGTGGTTTTATTGCATAAAAGCAAACAAAACCACCGACAATCGATAGATTTATTTCCTTATCCACTACTGTCATCCCGAAACCATTATCTCAAGTGTGCAAATTCAATAAGGCTCCGATTTTCTGTCGTCGTTGTTCCCATAGCGTATTAGGGATATTAGAGAAATTCGTGGTGGTGTCATAAATATAGAAATCGGTTTGGTTGACAGACCACATTTCGAGTATTTTATTGTCCTCTTTTCGTAACGTTTCTATCGTACCCTCACCCTCCTCAGTAATGTCTAGCCGGGGGGTGAGAATGCAAAAAGGACGAAAAAATTAATCGACACTTTTAGAATCGTCCAATGTTGATGCCTCGAAACGGATTTGCATTTACAAGGAACAGTTGTTGGGGAAGGATGTGTTGAATTTTTTTATTATGTCGACAAAAAAGGGTCATTATGATTTAGAGTGGTCGATAACTTTTTCGGACTGTATCTACCTACTTATTTATTCAAGTAGAGGACTAAAATCACGTCTTTGATTGTTAAAAATGATGATAAATTTGAAAGGCGCTTACTTTGTAGAGTTTCTTTACAATATATAAACATCATGTAATATCATTCGAACAATGTTATCAACTTATTCATATTTAATTCAAAAATCACTAAGTATGTTGTGGCATTCGCGATTTATATATACGAGAATGTATTGATATTTAGTTAGACTAGACCAGTTCCATGCATAAACAAAATATTGCGTTACCATAACCACGAACAATAACTTATTAGAAGTGTCAGTGTAAAATTTGACGTCAAAAAGGTAAACGACTTGGTGATCAATGTCCTTCATATGCTACCGTAAAAAATAGGACTGCAAGCTTAAAAAGAGGTAAATTTTCCATTGAAGATTAAGACCGACCGGGAAGATCAGTTTCTGTGTCAGTCCCCGAGAATATCGATGCAATTCATGACATGATTTTATCAAACCGTCGAATTGGGCTAAAACGGATATCTGAAGCACTGAATATTTCATACGAACGCGTTCATCATATAGTTCACGTCAATTTTGACATGAGAAAAATTGCTGCAAAACGGATCCCTAAATCTTTGTATGTTGACCAAAAGCATGTAAGAGTAGAAGCATCGCGCTCGATTTGAAACCAAATTGTTACTATGGATGGGACTTGGGTACATTTCTACGATCCAGAAAAAAAAAAAGAAACAATCGATGGAATGGTGACACTCTGGTTCTCCAAGACCTAAGAATTTCGTGTCCATAAATCTGCTGGAAAAGATCTTGCTTTAGTTTTTTGGGATTGTCATTTTTTTGGATGAGGGTAGAACAATAACTGGAGATTACTATTCGACATTACTGACCACTCTATGGGAAAAAATTGAAGAGAAAAGATGCGGAAATCTATCCAAAGGTGTTTTGTTTTTGCAGGGCAACGCCTCTGCCACAAATCTCATGTTACCATGCAAAAAATTCGTGATTTAGGTATTGAATTACTAGAACACTCCCCTTATTTATCAACTTTAGCTCCGTCCGATTATCATCTCTTTCCTCAACTGAAAAAAGTTTAAAAGGTCGTAAATTTTCTTCTAACGAGGAGGTAATAAAAGTTGTGGAGGTCTGGTTTGCAGAGCAAGAAGAAACATTTTTTAAAGGTCTAGAGACGTTGCAGGTTCGCTGTAATAAATGTATCCAATTAAGAGGAGAATATGTTGAGCAATAAAATATTTTGACATTGAAATTTTGTTTGGTTCTATAGTAGACTAAGAATTTTTCAATATATCCTCGTAGTTATCCATATGACCGAGTCATCCATCGACTTATTGATAGATTTTTTACCACAACCTCTCTACAATATGTAATAATAGGAAGTCGAAATAGTGCTCATACTGTAAAGAAAAGTGTAGATTTTTTTATTTGACGTAGGTTGTAGGAAATGGAGCATTGGCCGACGACTGATAGGAAAAAAAGGGTCCATTACATCCAGAAAACGCATCATTTGGTTCGGTTGATACGCTGGTGGTATCATTATACATTATTTCTTCAGGTCCATGGAGATTGTTACCGTGTATCATGATCAATGTTTTTGTTTAAAATTATGGATGATATTGACATCGTTTCAACAGAATAACGTTACGTAGAATCAGACGACCGCAACAATCGATATTCAAATAATAGAATGGACCTGTCAGTTGGTCTTCAAGCTGAAATAGAATTTACTGTATGACGATCTATTATCAGTATTCTAATTCTCACTTCATCTTTTTTATCAAGTTTTGTCTTGTACGTAATGTTTTTCAAAAAATGTCTAAAACCGATTAATATGTGATCTGGATATATTGTAATACTTCTTCGAATCCATCAATTAATCCAAAAATTTGATTTTTCAACAAATCTGAAGAAAATTAATTGATATTAACCTACATAAAAAAGGAGAACACCCAATGTGATAAAGCTACAGAGTAATATGCTCATATTCAATTGGTTTAAAAACATTTCCAAAAATCATAGAGACAAAGATCAGGAAATCGAGGAAAAGCAAAGTGCACGTAGAAAAAAAAACTATCGAAAAATTGTACGGGCTAGTATGAGGAAAATAGGAATCCTTGATAAAATAACATATGAAACAGAGGTAACATATGATAAACAAATAGACGGAATTTAGGATGAAAATGGGGTGAAACAAGAGCATATTTTTGGTCCTTAGGATGATAAAAATAATAAGAGATATAAACTATAAAGTGGAGATAAAAATTGGCTACAGAAACTTAGAATCCCTAAAAATAAGGATAACTATATGCAAACGATAAAGTAATAGAATCAGATACATAAAAGAAAATGAAAGAACAAGTAGACATATGAATAAAGACAATAGAAGATCTGAGGATGGAGGAACATCAAGAAATGCAGAAGGATAGTAGTAATTAATAAAGAGAACATGGGGTAGATTAAATAATAAAAGAACAAGAATAGACCACATTTAACTTTCTGGTAGTCATTTCAACAGAAGACGAAAAAAAAGATATAGACTTAGCGAAAAGAGTAAGAAAAGCAAATCAAATTTACTATGCTTTAAATAAGATAATTTTCGGGAAAAAGTAGATAAAGAAACCTGGGTAATGAACAAAAAGACACAGAGTAGATCGATTAGGCTGAAATGAGGAATGAGTTTGTATTTTTCAAGGAACCATTGGAGTTTTTTATTAATTATTTTCTCAAAGTTAAGAGTAAAATAAATATTGTCGAGTTTTTTTAAATTAGGTACTTGTTATCTTGGAATTCCCATTGTGTTTATTTCAAATTTCTTCAATTACTTCACGGAATATTCGATTTTTTTAACCTTCTATATGTGCTTATTTTGAAATTTTTCCGAAAAAAATTGTGTATCCAAATCAAATTAAATTACAAGATATTGTTCAAATAAAGCGATCCATCAATGGTATTATTGTGATATCGTTTTTAACGATATGATTGTGTATTGTTATAATGATGCGAAACTCCAAGAATATGGACAAAATTGTATACAATATGTCTGTTGACCAACCACTCAATCAAAAATAAAATGACGTATGTGTTGTATCAGTTATAAAGTACAGAAGATTTTCGAGATTCTGATATTTTTGAGTGAAATGATATATTGAAATTAGAAAGATGAAAATCGAGGGAACAAAATTATGTTGAGTAAACTGCTACTCATAGTGTGATGTTTTTGTTTAAATATAATTCCTCAGTGAGATCGATCTCTAAAAAGAGTTAAAACAATAAACTCTACAATTTTAAATACCTTTCTGTATTCATTGATTAATTATTCTTAATTAAAATTAATTGATTTCACAAATTTTATATTAATTTTATGTAAAGTGAGGCATTTACATGAAGCTCAAACCAAAAAATCTTTTAAATGTAAAATAGCTTCGATAACTCAATGGTTTGTAAATGCGGCTTACCAACCTATGGTTGTTAGACAGAATCTCATTAGGAATGTGATTGAACATTGTAACTCTAAAACTCCTGTTTGACTGTTAGAATTTAGTAAAAACAGTTTTTAAAAAACTACACTTTTAACATGCAATAAAAATAAGAAATAAAAATTATTGTCATAAATATTTGTACACTTGGTCTTTAAGAATGATTTAAATAATAGATACTGATGATGACGATCTACAGGAAATTTGATCTTAAGATTGTAATCCCACCGCTCCCGAACCCTCTGTATTCATAAAACATCCACAATTTATTATAATGTCTATTTTTTCGAATACTGAAACCATTTGTTAATAAATTAAACTTTCATTCCTGTATGTTCGTATTGATGACAATGAATTTCAACTTAACCCAATAGCGAATTTTTCAGTTGGTTACCAGAAAGTAATAGTTTCCATATGAGCAGCTTCCCTTTACGTTTCAGTAACTAATGTTTGCAATATTATTTCAGTACTTAAAGTTAAATCATTCTTATACAGCAATTGTACCAAGATTCACTTATAATGTTGTTTTTTCAGTACATTTCATATAAACTGCTGCCTAAAAAACTTCTGTTTTTTCTAATTTTTCCAATAGTAGGCTGAAAATTATCGAAAAACTGAGTTTGAAACAAAGAAATTCGATAAGTGGCAAGGCTCGTAAACTGAACTATAAATAATATCAAAAACTCCTTTGACACTTTATTTATAATTTTGATCGATAGGGTGAATGTACAATGATATTATTTGAGTCAAACCTTTACTTCTTCACAGTATCATAATAGTCAAATCAATCAAAATTTGTCATAAGAAAGTAACATGTGTATCACAACTTCCTTGTTACAGCAGGTATTAGTTGTATGTTTTGACTTTTTTCAGCTGGAAATTATGGATGTTCCTTATAATAGTCGATGGTTTTGATCACATAGGACACTTAGAATCAAGCGATTTGGGTCAATTAGAATTACCTATATATAATTTCACAAGAATAGAAGATTAAGCAAGGGGACAGGTACTTGACAATATCAATTTTAGAAAGTACTTACTATTCGATGATAAAAAAATGAATTTGAAAATTTTGATTATAATTATGGTCATTACAGCTTTTGTAATGATATTCAATTGACTTCAAAAATCCAGCCTGCTTATAAATTGTAAAATGAAGCTTCTATTGGGGGATTAGTAGTTCGTTCTGTTGTACAAGTACTACTATAACAAGTTTACAATTTCTGTAGAAAAGCGGGGTTACCATTAGGTATTATTGTATACAAATCCTCAACCAAACATGAATATACTGCGTCCGGTGGTAAAAATAGCATTTCCAATATAACCAAGAATCAATTTCAGACTCTTCAGACTATGTATCTCTTCTCGGGACTGGGCTTGCCAAAATAATAACTGGGTCAAGTGAAACAGATAACCAAATTTTTGTATTTTGGGACGTATACAGCACTTTGTTAAATAGTAAGTTCGAAGTCGCAAATGATTGAAAGTGAAGAAAACTCATAGTATTACAATAATCATTCAATAGTCTCAAAACGGCACACTTTGTAGCCAAGTTCTTTTTTGGCAAAATAAGAAAAAATGTATGTAATGATTATGGCTTATACCATAGTCAAAAGATCCATCAACAATATTGTACGCCAAGAATATAAATATCTCATATCGATTTACAAGATAAGAACATAATATTCGATATATAATCATTGGTAGACAGTAACACCCTTCGTCGTTTTCGATAAATGGATTTTCATATATTTTCCACATCCAGTTACTTCAAAAAAGGATTTTTCAGTAAATTTGCGATTAATAATTGTCATAGGTAGTACTGCAATGTCAACAATTGCGTTCCGATTAAATCCATTTTAAAATTTCTTCTTTATACAACCAATTTCCATTAAAAGTGACAATTTTGACGACGGCCAATTATATTAAGGGTTGATTATTTACGTGAAGCGTGTTAAAAATATTTTTAACACTACAATTTCTTATGATGAAATCAGAAAAAATTATAATATCAATTTTAGAAATTTAAAATTTTTATTATCAATATTCAACAATAATTATTTATAAATATTAAAGGCCGATTCATAAATTTGACTTTCCATTTGCTGTTACGGTTGACGGTTGCTATTTCAAAATTAAAAGCATTGAAATGCATAAGACCAATTATAGTTGCCGTTTGACGTCGCTGTCTGATTTTCAATCTTTTCCCGTTGGCCATTTTTAACAACTTCCGTAGCCATAGGAGATAACTAATCAGATCCGTTTGCGTTTGTCACGTGATTTTGCCCAATGCATCCAATAAAAAAACTTCGTTTTTTTCCATAAAATCGTCCATAAATACCGAATTTCAAACAAAACCACAAAAATATCTCGAAAACAAAAAGCAGTACACATGTTGAAAAAATTTTTTTCTACGACCGTGCGTTTTAACCCACTTTTCCGCACGCATTTTAGTTTTGAAAGTGTCACTTTCCCGCACTAGTGCGGGAAAGAAAAATTATGCAAATTTTGACCTTATTAGATGGTTTTTTACTTCTGAGATTATAACTATTGTTACTACAGGTTTTACGAAATAGTCCATCAAATAAAATTTAAATATTTTCTAGCTTTATGCGACCTGCAACCGATGCCATCCTCATCGACGTCATCTGCCTTCCAGTTGAAATCAAATAACTTCACTGGACCGGCAATTGTTACTAGTCTACAGAATGCAAGAAATTGTGTTTTCAATATTAATATTTATAATAATTAGATGTTTTTAGTTGAAGTTTTGTATATTATTATGTTTGTTGGAATAAAATAATTTTAGAAAAATGGGTTGGTATACTTTTTTGTATATACGGTCGTAGAAAAAATAATGCTCCTAACTCATGCGTAAATTATCTTTCCCGCATTTGACCGCTTGCCCGAACTCCGCTCCGCGTCGTTCGGGACAACTGCAGTCGCGTGCGGAAAAGTATCACTTTCCGCACGTGTTAGGAAAATAACTATTTTTTATTTAACGGCAAGTGTAGAGAAATACTTTATTGTCAAATAATTGTTACAATATGTAGACAAAAGCTTGTAAAAACTGAAAAACAAACATAAAAATAACTGAATAATGATACAAACACAATAAAATTTCAATATACAAAAGAAAACTACAATGAGTAACAAAACTATAGGTAATAGTATAAGGTAATAATTAGTATATAAGTCTATAGCACAAATTAAACCAGTAAGCAGCTTGCCCGGAATTAGTTATTAGAATAGATGTCGTTTACAGAGTAGAAGACACTTTCCAGTAAGTATGCCCCCAAATTATTGCGGAATGTGGAAAGATGATGTCGATTTTATTTCAATTGGCAAGGGAATGTTCATTTTTTTGCATTGTAAAATATTGAGCCTTAACTAATTTTGAACGTAGAGTAGGTAGGTAAAGGTCAAGCTATGCATTCCTAAGAGGATAGCCGTGCAACGACCTTTTTATAAAAAGAATTTGCTACGAACGTCAACCCGTAAACTTCACTCGCGACCGGCATCGGCCAGTTCAATATTGGATGATGACGTTCTAAAATCTGTTAGTTGTTAGATGTTTGGTGAATTTTTTCAGCAATGATATTTCTATAAGCAATCGAATGATCAACATAGCCCTTTGTTAATGATTCCTTTATAAAACGTTTGCCATTCACAACAACCTTGTCATTATTTGAGTATTAAACTATATTTTGAAGCTTAATGTCATTCAAAATATGACATTTGTGTTAAAAATTTCCGCTCATGTCAAAAGCTTTTTCACGCATAAAAGAAAACATCACTTTTAACACTTACTTCATGAATAAATATATATAATTAAGGAAATAATATTATGTACAAAATATAGAAGAATCGTATAAACTTTTATCTCAACTTTTTACCAGCGAAATGTCCACACAAATGATTGCTTCCCAAGTTCCTTTTCTTGAGCAAGTATGTCATGCCACTAACTGTTCTTTTTACTTTGCAAATGTTATAAATTATTTGAATTCTCCAAGCGGACTCAAAATAAATTGATGATGCACATATACAACGTATTCAACATAATGTGCAAAGAAGAGAAAGTTTTTAACAAGACATATGTACATTTTGTTCATTATTCGTGTGCCCTGATAATTTTGGAGTTGTACCCAACTGTTCTGTAGCCTTTAAGGGTCAGTAACCGACGCATTGAAAGGACCAATACCCTATGTGTGGACTAGGACGTTTAAAAATTCTACTAAATCTACACATTTTCTTTAACATTGCAGTTTTAAGAAGAAACAAGTTGTTTTAGTCGTTTCATCAAAGATATGAAGAATAATGATGTGGTAACAAATTGCGATCTCAAATTAAACCCAAATTAACATAATGAATTAAAAAGATATGTTTCTATGAAACTGCATTGATATAAGCAAATTATATGAAAATTTTTTTTAAAACAAGACAAAGCATTTATTTTTTATTCTTTTCGCTGTTTTCTTATTCTGTTATTTCTGTAATAAAATTATTCACCGAAACTCCAAATACATGGTTATTTCATTCGTACCCCCAAATTCAATTTTCTCTTGCCGCCACACATATCAACTTATCAACCCCACATGTAGGGGCGAGTTTATGCAAAGAAGGGCTGTTGTATCAAAAGTCAGGGCCAGTACTAAACCAATTATGATCCCTCCTTTGGACGCCCTTCAAGCACCCTTGAATCATGGGAACAACGTATCAGTTCTCCGCCCTTTATATGTATCACCCCATAGAGTTATCGGTTGCCCTAACCTCAATTATTATTATTTTAACAGGAGTGGACTTTTTTACAACATGCAGAAATATAGCACACAGAAAGTGTATAAAATTTTGAGATACTAAAATTACGAATAACCACTTAAGAAAGAAGATTGCGAAGTAATTAATGGAACCATGTTATTGCTATTTGTTTTGAGAGAGTTGAAGATATTAAGTTTTATTAATTAATATATAGTAAAGAACA
Source organism: Diorhabda carinulata (assembly GCF_026250575.1). Taxonomy (NCBI): domain Eukaryota; kingdom Metazoa; phylum Arthropoda; class Insecta; order Coleoptera; family Chrysomelidae; genus Diorhabda; species Diorhabda carinulata. Next base: position 21,698,380 of record NC_079472.1, read on the forward strand.
AGGTGTCTTTAAACGAATAACTACACTCCGGGAATGTTTAGTTTGAATGTGAAAATCCTATCAGATTCAATCGTGATCTAATTTAAATTATAGATTAGGTGGTGTTTAACGTATTTGGTTATATAGAATGCAAAAGTTTCAGTTTCAATATGAATTAGTCCTATGCCTTTTCAGCATAAGTAAGTTGATTATGAAAAATGTTTTATACAAAAGCTGTACTAAGTCAACAAATTATAATGAAATATATACACTAAGTTAAGCGAATTACATGCGATTTAGTATTACCTAAACTAGCCACCCGTTTATTTTTTTTATTTTAGTCTAGTTCTTATTCTCCTCATTTCGAATAAACAATGTTTACGTAAGATTCATGTAGAATTTCAAACTTTAAAAACTACCAGGCAAGCTTCAAAATCACTTATCAGATCTGAAAAATCAACAAATTGCTTTAGTAACGATATGACACACGGTTGAGAACCATTTAAATATTTTTACTTAATATAAAGAACAATAAGAATAAGAAAGCTGCAAGGAGGAAATAGAAAAGAAACGAACTGAAAGATAAATCTTATATTTCAAAAAAATTGATGATTTCCATTCCTAGTCCGTCCAGGCGTTCTACCCAACCGATTTACTTAATTTTTTTTTCCATGAAAGGTATTGATGCACAGGTCAGCCATTAACCATCGGATTTCATCTAGTTTTCACCATTCTCAAGTTATACTCAAATGCGATTTCCCCCTGTACATTACTTATGGGAGTTTTTCACATACACACGTTCTATCCTCAATATCTCAGGTTCTATTCAAGATAGAGACTTCTTTTTGGTTTAAGAACACTTGCTGAAACACCTTCTTTCTTTTGAGTTTTTGAACACTTGAATCGGTTGAGTTGGAGAGGAGCTAGGCGCGGACATTCAATGTGGAGTTATGGATTTTTGTAGGTTTCTTGCTCTTCCAGTTAAGATATAATATGATTGAATTGTTTGAGTCTGGGAAGAGTTAAGTGCGGACATTCAACTTACTTTTAAATTTTTCCTGAGATATTTGCTGCATACCTCGAGCTGTAATTGAGGTAGGTTGTTAGTTTTAGTTTAAGAACACTCAATAAATGAATCTTATCTCGCAATTCACTAAAAAATATTTTGTACGTTGATACAGACAAAAATTATGTGTTTTGCAAAATCGTTAATATATCTCACCAATAACCATTTCAGTTTATGTTTTAAGGATACAAGTTCTTTCCAATTTAAAATTTTTCCATCTGTAAATTTCGTTAACAAATTATCAAAAACAAATTTATCCGATAGAAAAATCTGTTCTACTTTTGCTGTTGAGAAAATTGATTCACTTGCTATAAAACTGAGTACAGATCTGAATTATTTTTCCTAAACGGATTTAGAAATTAGTATTAAGTAAGTTCATGGTGGCGGAAAGAACGGCTGGCGGCCATTTTGGTATTATTTATTGCGGTATCTAAGGGTGGGAAGAGTTCGCTTAAAAATAAGGGTGCGGGGTTGTAAATGTTACAAGAAGACTAATGCCACTATAAAAATCTGTTATGGTGTATATCCCCATTACAACATGAATAGAGAGTGTAAATAGAATTAGAAAACTCTTCCGACTCTTCTGATCACAATGTTGCATGAGATTTTTTTGCAGTGATGTAGAAAAAATATATTTCATTTAATGACATATACGAATATGTTTCATTAGTCATTAGTGCAACTAGTTTTAGGTACTAAATCTGAAGCTGCAGTTTTTTCTTTAGTACGAATTAATAAACTGTGTATAACAATAATAAAGTACGAGGTGAATTCACTAGTTGAAATGAGTATGGTATAAAGAAGACATGAGAAAAAAATCGGTTTATCTTTGTATTTCACAAAATGAGCATTACAGAAACGGTGGAAACATGGAAAAGAAATGGAGAATTAAAATTTCAGTTTACAAGCTACGACCAATAATTCTGGCTACTAGCTACTAAAGGAGATCAGTTCTATAAAATTTCGAATCCTGTAACTTTTTATTTTTCTTATTTAGTTAGTCTAGATTCAATAGTTTCATGATTTTAAATATCGATGTATATTTAACGGCCATCAAACATATGATCACGTATATATCGCTTATTTGGTGACTGAGAACTGATCAAACAACAGCTCAGAAACAACTGAATAAACAAGCTGAGACGCTGCGCTGCGAAACCTGCCTCTTCTCTACTTTATAGTGAAAGAAGAGACCACAGATTAATTCAGATAAAAAATGAAATCTGACAGGTCACCTAAAAATACTAGAATCAATAAAGCAAGAAAACAAAAACCAAACACTGGACTAAATGCATAGTACGATGGACACTTATATCCCGATATCTCGAACCGCTAATCATAGGTCACTGAAGTTATTTCATAAGCTCGAAATGTACCTCTTCCGATAGGCAAGTACCTTTGGATGTACGGAATTATCTTAGATGAATGTTTTGAAGTGTTAAAAAACTCTAAAAGCTCTAGCTAATAGAATTAAATAAACCTTATGTGACTACCACACCATCATGTGTACCAGGTAATGAGAAATTAAAAAGGGGCAATGACTCCATATAGAAAGGAAGCTCTGCTAGATGTAATGAGATGCCACAACAATCGAAGATATGAACGGATGACTAAAAAATTGTATCGACTCTTATTGGGGGAACACTCTAAGCTTGATACAATCCAAATGATTTATAACCATATTATGGCTGTCTAAAAAACTTCTTGAGATTTCTGGAAACTACATTAAACTGGTGGCTGGTCTTCTGACAAGACACTAACTCGTTAAATACCACCTCAGAGAATAGAAATATTGAAGGGCGACCATTGCAGATTCTCCCAACGAGCCATAGAGACCTTAGAGTATATACTCTGCGAATGTCGTGCACATTTCAGCGAAAGGCTTAGGTACCTCGAGAAAATAATAATTACCAGGAATATTTTTTCTTATAAAAGAATAACTTTGAGATCCACTACACTAGATTAACGTTTGAGGAGGGCACTAATAATATAGGGTCTCGTTGTGGAGTAAAAAGTTACTGAAATTATGAAATTTGTACGGAGGTCGACCCAAAAGAACTAAGGTTATCCATATATCTCCATATTAATACTTATCAACCGGTGCGTTATATATAGTCTTAGACATAGATAAAATGCTGATTTATTAATTAAAAAGGTAGAACACTGAGTTAATTTCGAATTATTTTAAATTTTCCTTATGGGTCTGATAACAATATACTGTTAGAAGTAGAATTGAAAATCAAGAACGTAGTAATGAAGAACCTACAAGTGAAAGACCAAACACATCAGCTGAAGATAACGGACACTATTTCAAACATACATAAATGTTAGATATTATTTGAAGAAGTTTTCTACTCTTAAGCTAGTCCGCAAATAATTATGTTTATTTCAAATACACATTTTGATTGCTACAATATAAATATAATATAAATATGTTTCTTAATCGTTTTGATTTTAGGTCTCTTCTGTGTTGAAATTGGTGTTTTTTATGTATTTTATTTGAAAACAGATAAAAATTTCGACTTGGCTGACAGATCTATCCAACTATCAGATCCTGAATTTAGATAGAAAATAATGATCCCGAAAAAGGACAAACAGATACTATAATCAACAAAGAAACATCCAAATATAAAACATTTTTCTTCACCATATGTACAAGGACTTTTTCAACAGCAATCTAATTATTTCAATAAATTTAAAATTAGTATAAATCATAAAGGACATAATACATTATTCAAATATTTCACTAAACTAAAATCTAAAACCTACAAAAATAAATGAGTAGGTAATATCATATATCAAATACCTTGTAATGATTTTGACGCTGTCTACATAGGGCAAACATCTCAGTACTTAGACATTAGACTAATAGATCATCAAAAGGTACTTTCAATTATAAAGATCCAAAAATTTTTAAAGCAGAATCGAATACACGAAAAAGAGAATTTTTAGAAATGGTTCAAATTATTATATTAAATAATTTAATTTACAGCTCTATTTTGTAAATTTAAACTACAAATAATTTGATAGCTGCAACATATTTTTGAGATTTGATAACTATTTTGATAAAGACTGCAACATATTGAATGATAAAATTTTTATCTGTCTTTAAGAATTGTAAAAAAATATAATTTCAAATCAGAAGGGACCTAAAATCAAGACAATTTAGAAACATGAACAAATCAAAAGGTCTAAGAAATTAAAGAAATATAATATATTTGTTTTCACCGTATAATAAAAGTTTGTATTTTTTTTTCCATTTTTAAAAAATTCCTGTTTTTAACAAACAATTTCAAGAGCCCAAAACAAGAATTTGTGAAATAACACTTAAATAAATCCAATTTATTATAGATTGACAGGAAAATGTCTATCATCACCTTACTTGAGATAAGTAATCTACAAAAATACCGAAACTTTGACGTATGAATGCCCTTTATTCGTTTTAAGTCGTAATCTGGCCAAACTAACAAACATACAAACAATAAACAGTGACTAGTGACTGCGGAATCAGTGTGAAAGTGACATTGTGTCTTTTTGCAAAGTGTGAAGCACCTTTGACAGGCGAACAAAGGACGTACCCCGATGCGGTACTTCAGAGCCACCGCATTTAAATGGCCAGATCCGATTATGCCGACTGTTGTCAATAGACGCAGTCAACTCGATGTAATTTACTTGACTCATTGCACCGACAAAGGATCGGTATTTTTGGATGATGCCGAAGTTATTGAGAGCGAAAAGAGATATTGGAAGATGAAAGGAGACGGGTAATCTTTTGATTTTAAGAAGTGTGAAAAGTTTATGATCATGTTTTTATTCTTAAGTAGATGGAATGCGTCCAGGTGTTTGGGGAGGAGCACGTCTAATGATTTCTGAATTGAATGTCATTCTTAAATGAAAACTGGAGCAAGAATAGTCGTAGTTATTATAAAAAGTCACATTAACTGACTTGTATACCTTGATCCCCTATATCAATTATTGTTGTTTCATTATAGTATAATTTCTTTATTGTAAAAAATGAATTTTGAGTCCGGAATATATTGGACACGGTTTTTATTGATTAATGTTTGTAAGCGTTTTGTAAAATGACTGTTAATGCCTACTAGTTGGAGAGAGTTGATTCTGACATGGAAACAAGTGAAACGTAAATAATTTATTCTTGAATTCTTCAACCCCACTAGAATTGCCTTATTAAATTTATTGCCGGAAATGTTAAAGAAAGTATATAATATGGCCTATGAATTATTTTTTAACTAGCAAAAGGAAAATAAAACCCCCTCCATTTTCTGAATCTACTTCACTGAATTATTTGCAAGTTATAAATCTTCAACGCTATGGACCTATTATTCAATAATTAGATGGCGCTCGTGGAAATAAACGTCACCTCGTGAATATTAACCTTCATTATACACTCATGTTAAAAGTAACGTCAAAATTGAATTATTATTTTGGTGACGCTGCGATAGTCCAGTGAACAATGGTAAAAATGTGGTATCATCTCATAATTTCATCAAGACGCATAGATTTGAGTAAAATTTTGGAATTCAATTATATTTACCCTTCACTTCAAAAAAAACCTATGCCAATATGTACAAATGGTGGTGAGAGGTAAAAACTACCCCTTATTGTTAAAATTCAATAGAATAAAAGTTGAAGCATTTCCAAAGTTTTAAAAACATAGTAGAATTAAAATAAAGATCGCATGATGTTTTAGGATAGAAAATAGATGTTGCCAATGCATTACCAGTCGATTAAAACACCATTTTGTAGGTAAAATTATAATATTTTTGGGTAAACAGTTTGGCATACATTAAACCCTTTTTTCATAGGGGAAACGTGTCAAGTGCTCCAAAACTCTACTGTTAACTTCGAGAAGTTATATTTCGGTTAAATCTGAATTGAAAAAAAAAGTTTTGTTCACTAGTATTTTTAACATATCTTTCATATTTTCAAAGTTACTTTTGATAAAATCAATTTTTTGAGATAATGTTTTTCAGAATCAAGCTCACTAAATCATTCAAAATTAGAGTGGCATTTTGAAGGGTACAAATGACGTTTTTTTCCTTGAAATCAAGGGATTATATCTTATTTTCATCATAACTTCCTTATTTTATGTATTACAAAGTTTTATAAAGTCTCATTTGAATGGTTTTTAGAGTTCTCTAAAAAAGATTCAATACACTTGTTCTCAAAATTGATCGTTTTCAATTTATTCAATTTTCAATTTTTCAAAATATTTCCACCTTTAATAAATCATAACTCCGTTTGTATTATGCCTATAACCAAAAAGGAACATTCTCTTATTTTTTTGAAAGCTTAACTCAACCTACTTAGAGTTTTTGAGTTATTTGTGAGAAATCGGTTGAAAATATGCTTTTTTTGTAACAAATATTCAAAATTTCAATCATGAATAAGTCAAAAAGTATTGATTTTGCAAAAAAACTTCATGGAGTAATTTTTCATCAGATCGCTTTTTATCGATTTCTATGGTTAGTTTCAACAAAAAAACTACCACTCCCACACAAGGTATTTAGTATCTACTGTTGAAATTTCAAGCAATTCGATGGTTCAAAATATAATTAATCTTATAAACGTACAATTCACAAAAAATATATATTTATACATTATATATGATAAGGTATTGAATTATTAGCCTATTCTTTGAGAAAAATTGTATTTTTATATTTTGACCAATTGTAATCAAAGGGTTATTATTATTTTCGTAATAAAATGACTACATCCTGCAAAAAAGGCATTTATTCACCATATCCTTTCGTTACATGAAAAAACCAGCATTTCAAAAACAATTTTTTTTTAATAACAATCTATCATACACATATCTTTGCTTTTGCCCTAAACGCATGTAAAAATTAAAGAAAAATTTATTGATGATTACATCACATCGCAGTAAGAACAAGTCACATCCACTAGTAAACTGAATCGTGTCGACCCACGTGCGATAAATAAATATTTGTGTTTGAAAGGGTTGATTCTAAAGAATTTTACAAAAATTTGGTGAATATATTGAGGCAATCTGCAGTATCGTATAAAATAGTCAAAATGTAGGAGATAGCCTTGTAAAAATATATATGCAAGTGGAGCATCCACAATCAACTTATGACTATTAGACAAATGTTTGAAGATAGTGGTATCTCATACCATGTGATGCATAATGTACATACGCGTAGTTGGAATTTAATCCATGAACACAAGCAAAAGACATTTGTCGATGTAGAGTAAGGAAAAAAAACATTGAGGTTCGCATTCGTCGAGATAATTCGAGATAAATCCTTCAGGGAAGGTTACGCTTTGGGAAACTGAAGGTATTTTATTTATTCGCTCGTCGAAGAAAGAAGGGAACGTCGGAGAAGCACAAATATATTGAAATAGAATAACAGTTTAGGAAGGTTTGGATTCTGTTGAGTATCATCCAATTTATTTTCCAGATTTGGCATCCAGTAATCACCGACTGTTTCCAAAACATAAAATTCTCCCGAGACGCATTGGAAATGATGTGGATAATGTTATAATATTCTTGGAAACTAAAATTTCTAAAAATTATTCAAATCTGATGGTGTATATTCCAACTGTAGGAGGGTTGACCATAGAAAGGAGGGAATAAAAAAGTTAATTTGATTTTCAACTTTTATGTGGCGCTTTCTATAGGGTGGATATTTTTAACAAAAGCTTTGAAAACATACTTACATTTAAAAAATTATTATGCAGATGAGTTTGAATAGATCTTATCTTAAGTTTAAAACAATATTTTTTACCTAGGTTGATGTAAATTCGTTAAAACTTGTCAATATAGTCGATGCCGTACCTTCTAAAAGTTTTTAGAGAAATTGAGTTAGTGTCTCGTATTCGATGAAACTTGAATAAAGAAATTTTCTACGTACATGGTAATTTTATAGATAAGTAATAATTTGATTTAGAATATCATATAAACCTGATTGTTCAAGTTAGATATTTTCTTTTTCTATGCAAATATCCAATAACAACACTAAAGTAACACACTATTAGTTTGCGTATAATGATTTAAGAAGACAAGTCGTAATGACGTTATTAGTTATTTATTACTTATTTATTATATAATTGAATAATATTTTTATCGCTTTAATGTACAAGAGGACGAAATAAATACCAAAGATGCGGAAGAAAAGTCAATATTCAAAATGATGTAGAGATCGTAATTTCCACAGATGAACATACAAGTTTGATAACTTGTATAGAGGTTTCTGATATTATGAAAATGAGTTTTTAAAGGGTGCTGGACATGATGAAATACAACGTACAATACATAGAAGTCGCAAGTTTTGTAACATTTAACCGTCAGCTATAATTTCTCGTAACCAAATTCCTATTTTTTCGTTAAGGCTGCTTCACATGATGCAATACAACGTGCAATACATAGAAGTCGCAGGTTTTGTAACATTTAACCCTCAAGTATAATCTCTCGTAACCAAAATCCTATTTTGTCGTTAAGGCTGCTTCACATGATGCAATATCACGTGCAATACATAGAAGATACAATATTTCTTGATAAAAAGCATGCGCAGATGAAGTTCATCTGATTGTTTCATGCAAGATCTCACAATCGCAACATTATCGATCTGATGCCGTTTTAATTGCTTGCAAATTGTAATTATAGGGAGAAATCTAGTTACTTTTCCCTTTCATAACAAACACCTGTCCATTAGACCCCAAAAGCGAGGCAGCAGCAGATATAATTATTGACAGTGATCCACTGATCACTTTTTCGCTTCGTTACTCACTTACTTAGTTCTGTTATAATTATTTTCAAACCAGCCATGAAACATTGAACAAAAATTGAGGTTAGGAATTTGTTTGCTTTTACTAATAGCATTTTTGTTAGTGGCAGCCATGATGCAATGACTTGCAAAATGTCCATATTCATCTAAGCAATAATTTGACGTTTTTTGCATGCAATTTCTTGCACCATGTCAAGTGGCCTTAAGAAAACTGGTTTCACTATTGCAGTTAGAACTGAGAATTTCGGAATAACAAAAGAGGAATTTATACGTAACTTTTCCATCATTCGTGTAGTAAAGTTTTGGTAATTTGGAATAATTTCTATAAGATTCTAGCGAATGTAAAAACTAGTTACAAATATATAAACTAAATCAATGAAAAATATTGGAATTGATGTGAATAAACCTAACGCAATGTGAAGATTAAATCAATCGAAAGTTTTGAAGCCTACCCAATATTAGATGAAGAATATGTTGATTATCTATAATCTAGATTTTACTTATAATAATATTGTTGCGTACTTGCCCATTGATGTAGATCGTGAAGCCGGTCCTGTACTAATATGTAATAGAAGCTAAATCTTGGTGGAGGAGCCGGTTATTCTAATAAGGTCTTTTTGTTCTATTCTGAAGAGGTCTTTTTGTTTGTTTATATCAAATTAGAATGAATTATTAAAGTAAGAAACATCGTGTATATAGATTCATCTCAAGATTTTGATTGTTCAAATAACTATATAGAAAGTTTTAGGTATGTATTAATTATTGTTGCTTGTGTCTCTCGTGGAACAAATATTCCATGGACTTTTATACTTTAATAGTACAATGTGTTGATAATCTTTTGTAAGACATAATATAAAGTATCTCATAAAGTCACCGCTGTAAAAATTCCGTTCCAATACGATAAAGATTTGAAATGTGACACGATCTATAAGAGGATTACAATGAAAGCATGCGGTTTAAGAATTTGTCACACATTTCATTTTACTGACTTTCATGTATCTATTTCTCCTTTTGAACTGGTTTATATCTATATACCTGACTTTTACTTAAATATTTATGGATTCTTTTATGTTGAGTGTATCTAACGATTTTGCACACGTATCAGAATTGATTTTGTCCGTTCCGTTTATTATGAATCTTTTAAAATAAAAATCTTTGGAAATATATAGTGCGCCGAGCAAGTAAAATCATAATTTATCACGGAGATAAATTTTCATCGGTCTTATCGAATATTAAAAATTAAAATCGAATAAAAGTAAAATAATATTTTTGAAAGATGATTCCCGTATTATACTCAGATAGTGAATTAGATTTCAGCGCGTAAAATATCGAGTCATGTCTTATTTACACAACAATATTTTACAGAAACTGTTTTGTAAATATTCCATAGTTTATTCGGCCTCCTACATTTTTCGTAAAATAAGATTTTCAATATTTACTGGGTCCAATAACCACTACTCGAACTAAATAGTAGTCCTATTGGTTATGTATCAAAAATCACAAATCTGGGAATAATTTCGACTCGCCATTAAACTGGAATGAACACAAGGATTTTGTTGTCAGATTGGACTAAACCTATCAAAAGATCTCTCAAATAGAAATTGGGGATTTGACCAAGAGACTTTACTCTCAATCTACAGGCAAATTTCTCCCACAGTACAATTAAATATTGATGAGCCTCTTCCATGGCGGATTAGAACACTGCCACAAGTTTGAGTATCTTAAACAAGACAGAAGACACAGATACATCCAAAATTCCAAATGGGGCAGCTGTTATCACTTCTCATAAACCAATCAATATTCTCATAAACCAATCGATATTCATTTTAATCATCAAACCAAGTTTCTTGAAAAATAATAACAAAAAAAATCCTTTTGAACTACAAATTAACCCTGGAGTAGCCATGCCCTGTTTTTATTAAGTATGGTCTTCCTGGGTCATATTGTTTCAAAAGTATTTTTGGGCCATATTGAACAAGAATAAATTGCAAAATTAAACACATTCAACACAGAAAATAGAAAAAACATTAAAAATCAAACAACAACAAAAAACAATGTACAAAATCATCATTCAGATTCATTTACACACACCTTTTCGCCTTTTTGGATAAAAAATAAATGTGTTTCAAGCATTTGAACTTATTTACAGTAAAGCTAAGTTCTGTTAACTGAACCAATATATTTTTGATATCGCTTCCGTTTTTCAGATACAGGGAGTCCATGTTCTTAACGAATATTGAAAATATGTCGTCCACACTGTCTTACTTCACGTGGAATATTTTTTAATGCTCTCTCTGATTTCGATAATCACTGATGAGCTCACGTGCTAACTGCTGTAGAAATTTCGAAACGAAGATGCTGCGAAAAAGTCGCTATTAATTAATTAATTAAGCAATTTGAGAATGAAGTTACTTTTGGTTTCAATAATCTGACTAGCGTAATCGACGAATATCAAACTATTAAGAACCCAGTATGAGTGTAGAAATATCCTTAAATACTAAATCTTATCATATACAATAATAATTATAAAATCAGTAGATGGGGATATTTATGGTCATTTACAGTCATGTATGCGGCTAGAATCATAAATAAGGGACACTTTGAATCGCTTAACTATATTATTAACAGATCTCAAGAAATGAGGTTGGTTCCCATGAGTTGTTAGATAATTAGTGGCAAGCTGAGTGGAAAAGATCGTTTCAAAAACTGATACAAACGAACAAAAATATCTTGATTGGGGGATATCAGACAATGGACAGGTCTAAACGATATACAGTATCGTGAGGAATAGAAAAATAATGGAAATTGTTATCCCAAACATTCATTAATTGATTGATTTAGAAGAAGAATATGTCAAAATATTTAAAAAGAGAATACAAGATGTACAGATTCGACTATTGAGTTAACTTCCTCAGGGACCGAATGTAAATGTTACATAAGTAGGACAGTCAGTCGGTGACAGTATATACGAGGTGTGGATATTTAATAACGAGACTAGTAATATGAAATATTTTATTTTGGTATTGTATATCTTTATTTATTATTACCTTCAATATATCTACCCCTACATCCCTAAGTTGAGAGAAAAAGATTATAAAATATTTATAAAGTATCATAGTCAAAAATACCAGAATTGAAAAATACAGATATGTCAATAATGTGAAAAACTTAAACGTAAACAAGATGAAGCAGGCAAAGAAAAACACGATGATATTTGTCTCCAAGACGTATTTTCAACATATTCAAATCTCGTTCTTCTAATGTATATTTGATTCGTCACATGTTATAATCTTTTCCAACAAGTCATTCTAAATCGCATTTAAGTGTAAATACAAAAGTTTTTGTGAGCTTCTTGTTGTTCAGATATAGTGACTTTGTGCACAGTTTTGTAAACACTTTTTGCATGTTAAAATTTTCATGTAAAATTTGTCGTATATATTCTTTGTCAATTCCTACAGATTCAGCAATCGCACCAGTAATAGGTCTATAGTTAAATCGAACAAGTTTACCGACTATTCAGATATTTTTATTTGTTTTCAATGTGGAAGGGCAACCTGAAACTGAAATATCTTCAACATCTTGACTATTTTTAGAACGCTTAAACCTCTAAAAAATACGTGGACGCGACAAAACATCATTGCCATATATTTGTTTCAAAAAATTATTCGTTTCATTTGCATTTTTTCCAAGGTACATGATCAATTTCACAATAATCCGTTCTCTACACATAAACAGCGGAGACGAAGATAGCGGATATTCTGATTTGTCTACAGACACAGTTGACATTGCAGTCGAGAGAATAGGCTTAAAACTACTACTACTACAGCTGATAATCGTTAACTTTTGGTGAATGTGTACTTTTCTTTAAAAGCGCTACTCTCGTTACTCAATAGCTTCGTCTGATATTCTCATGAATTATATTTATATATTAATTTTTTTAATAATTTTTCATTATTTCTTCATGAAACTTTCGTTTAGTATAATTGCTTCTTCTTCCAAATCCAGAATTTAATAGCATAAATATTTATATAATTTGAGCAAATGATGAATTTATGACTATCGTATCGGTCAGTCTATTCCTTTGAAAATCCATTCCATTTCAAAAAAACCTGCAAAATAAAGCATTTCAAAACATAAACTTTCGAAGGATTTGTCACATTGAGTTTCTTACTACATTATTTTCATTCCAGTGACCCAGTTTCTGCATAGAGGATTGAAAATGCACGGGTTACGGAGACAACGACTGGGAAAACTCCGGAAAACCCGAGATAATTTCTATACAAAAGGATTACTCACATGGTTAAATGTGAAAGATGAATATATACCGGTGTGATAATTGCTTTGAGATAGTAAAATCATTTTGAAAGACACAATGGAACAGCAATAAAAGCTGTGAAGTGTATATGAAAGCAAAAGACGAAGAGAAAACAGTCTCAAACGAACAAATGAATCGCAATTTCAGAAGATGGAAACTAGTGGTGGATAATGGAATCAATAAACAAGTCTTACCATTTAAATTACTGGATATAGATATGTGTTAGACCCAAGACATAAAAAGAGATTGGAAAAGTGAAATTAATGATGCGAACCCAATGAGCTTGGAAAAAGGAAAAGAAAGTATATTCTTTTCTGACGAAAATAAATACAACTTAATTTCACAAGAATTTATTTAGATGTCTTGATATATTTTATACCGTCTGAGATCCGTCCAAATAAGTATTACGTCATCAACGCCGATTGTTTAGGAGAGAGATTGGCCTGATTGACAAAATTTAACTAGCTAAAGTGCCATTTTTACAATAAAGAGTTGATTTCTTGATAAAAAAGGAGCAGATGATTTTTCGTGGTTCTTCTAAATGTTATAGTATGCCAGGGTATATTGAAAAATTCTTAGCCTACTATAGAACCAAACAAAATTTCAATGTCAAAATATTTTATTACTCAACATATTCTCCTCTTAATTGGATACATTTATTACTGCGAACCTGCAACATCTCTAGACCTTTAAAAAAAATGTTTCTTCTTGCTTCTACCCTTGCACGCTTTTGGTCAACATTCAAATATTTGGTGATCCATTTTGCAGCAATTTTTCTCATGTCCAAATTGATGTGAACTATATGATGAACGCGTTCGTATGAAATATTCAGTGCTTCAGATATCCGTTTTAGCCCAATTCGACGGTCTGATAAAATCATGTCATGAACTGCATCGATATTCTCGGGGACTGACACAGAAACTGATCTTCCCGATCGGTCTTCATCTTCAATGGAAAATTTACTTCTTTTTAAGCTTGCAGTCCAATTTTTCACGGTCGCATACGAAGGACATTGATCACCAAAAATATTAAGCATATCTTCGTAAATCTGCTTATCTCTTAATCCTTTTAAATAGAGGTACTTGATGATGACTCGATACTCCAATTTTTCGATTTTCACAATTTCGGTGGACATCTTTTTCCTTTTAATTTATTACGTAAATCTGGTTAATTCAGTTAATCCCTGATAACTAGCAAAAGGTGTCAACCAGCTTACATATAAAATGTAGTTTCAAAATAGTTTTTGGAAATAAACAATATTTTCGTATTCTAGGAGTCGAATTTGCTCCATATTAGTTCTGAAAAACCAGTAGTGCCCTTTTTTATCCTTAACAATATTTTGGTTAAATCCTGTCTGGATGACACGTCAATACAAAAAAACAAATAATCAAAGTACAAGTAAAACCTTAGAAATACTACATTGTTACAATAATACGTCAAGTTTAAAGTTTTGAATATGTTATTTTAAAAATGAAAGTACCAATTTACTTCGAAATGATCTTCACAATCATGTTCACATCTTCTTTATTAAACAGTATTACTTTTAATGTTTTTTTTATTGCATCACACCATTAGGTCCTTTAGTGAGACTTAAAAATACTGTATTTGGTGAAGTACTTGTGGTGTTGTTATATTTTGGTACAATAAAATATTTATTGAACCTTTGTCATCCAGGCTTCATCATCCTAACAAGAAAACCAACTGATACGACAGGATAGGAAGAAAAAACTAAAAAACGTGATGTGGATGCTGCTGTAGATTTTCCGACGAAACTCGACAGCGCTGGTGATGTAAGCAAGCCATTGACGCGTTGTAAGATGAAATGAGGGCAATGAGGGCTATTTAAGTGCTAGGAACGTGCGATATATTGCAAATTTTATGTTTCAGCGTCCTCAATCCATCAATCAAGAAATTTGAACATCGTTTTGAGACCCATTGGGATTCAAAAAGCATGTATCAAATCAATATGAGATAGCGGTTTACGTTGAAGCAGGCAAAGAAAAACACATTGGTACATGTGTGTGAAAGAAGAAAACACTCTTAATTGTATTAAGTACCCTTCACAATTACAAATTTATCCTTGTATAATATTTTAATCACAGTTAAAACAAGAAAACAACAGAAACCCGTGACGGAGGACAGACACAAGCCACGCGATCTGCGGTTCATGTCATTTGTCACGAGAGTAATTTTTAAAGGCAGAGCAGCTGGTTTACTTGATAATAAATAATAGGAAAGGGAAACGTTTGAAAGATCGCATTTCATTCGAGTCTTTCGCATCGCTGATTCCAATGATGATTCTGATGGTTGGCACAAAAGATACCTTTTCAATCAAGTCGAGAAATAGGAACGGACGCCGTGAATAATCTTTATGAATATTTTGAAACTTCTAACCACGCCTATTATTCCTTTTAATTGATAAGAACATTCTATTAAATATTATTTGATTATTAAAATTAGTTATATAACATACAAAAATATGTACTTGCCATCGTGTGGCTATGAATTCTGAATGTTTTGTAATGGACATCAGATGATTTTGACGATTTGTTAGGCTGCTTAATAAAATGGTTATTTGCATACCTAAAACGCTAAATATCATTTTATCGTACCGAGGAATTATTATCGAAGTAGAATAACTTTGAGGTAGCTAAAAAGCGTCGAATCTAAATAAATACTACAAGATTATTTAACAAGACATAATGTTAGTCATAATTCACGCTGATGAAGTTTGTATTACGAGCTGCACTTCAAATAATGACTATAATAATAAATACTGTAAAGTTTTTAGTTTTTATCACACCCTTTTTATTCGTGGGGTGAATTAATAAACACTGTCTCTGGACGTTTCCAACTCACGATTCTCCAGTTCGGCTTTCAGCTCCGTCACTTTGAGATAACTTAGTCTCTTCGCCATGCTTATGTCACTATTTATTTATAGTACCTCATTTCTGACACCAATGGAACGTTTTCCATATTTATTTACACTCTGTCTATTCGTGGGGTGAATTAATAAACAGTGTCTCTTATATTCTCAATTTATTTACACACTATACAATACACTTAACTTATAATAATTTACTTATAAATATCACTTAAATAATTTCTGCGATTACTTTTACTAATTCGTTCTTTTCACTACGACTATTTATTTGAAACTGAACTAAACTGCGTTCACACAAATCATTTATATACTTGAACTTAATTTTACAAAGTTATAGAATAAAAAGAAACAAAAGAAATTATTTAGAAGAAATACTGTAAATAAACGGCCGTCTATAATAAGTTCATTAAAGGCGCGTTCACCATTTATAAAAAACAGATGAATGGCTCCGCGTGAATTCACCAAAGTTTAAAATTTAATTATAGCTGGACAGGTTCAGTCTAACGACCCGTTTCGCGAGAGAAAGTTTTTTATTCACAAATTTTGATCGTTACTTATAACAATGGTATAATTGAAGTTGTAATTATCAATTATAATCGATAATACATTTTATTGTGAAGTTAGAACAACGATTAAACTGAATATGTGGGACTGAATTATGCATTTGTTGCATATATGTTGTTGATAGTTCAATGGCTTAGGTGTTGTAGAACTGTTCAGTTTATTTGCTGTATATGTCTCAATCCTTTCGGAATTAGCTACGTATCCTTCAGTCCAGTACATAAATTATAGTCTGGTAGTTTAGATATGTATTCTTTCCCCTTACTCCAAACTTATTAATGTCATATTTGTGAGTTATATTTTACATTTTCAAATTTAAAGAATATTATCGTTAGCGATTCTTAGACGAAGATTCTAATATTTCTTAACGTTGCTATGAAAATTTTCTGATTATAAAAATGATATTCTAAATGTGTAATTTGCTTAGAGTGCAACTTTCCTGTAAGACATGCACATTAATAATGCAATCCAAAATAAATTATGTATCTGACAAGATGATAACAGTGATTGAATTATTGGAATTGTTGTCAGATGTTTCTCATTGGGAGCTTCGTTTATTAAATCATGAACTTGTTCTGGCGTAACAGTTTTTGATTCTGTATTTACATATTTCTCTTTTAGGGAATGTATCACTTATTGAAGTCACTTATTCAAAATAACGTAGTTTTGGAACAAAATCAGGGAGTTAAAAAATAGGTTTTAATAATTTTGTAACCTAACCATACACATTGTATGCATACTTTGTACTATGCAATACAAACAAATTTTTTTTTTATTTTCTATATTTCTATGTAATCAGTTGGAGATAAAAGAAGAATTTATAGTTTGGTTGTAAAGATATCTGAGCCTTATAGAGTTTTCATATTTCAAAACCAAAATTTCACGTAGAAACATATACCGTGCTGTCGAATGTGATGAAGGAATACCATGTCTGAACCTTCCAAAAAGTGGAAAACTACGAAGTTTTACCCGAGAAAGAGCGGAACGTTTTGCAAGAAAAAAAAGACGTCGGGGTTTCCGTGTGATTACCATACTTCAAAAAATAGCGTATAGCGGGACAAAATAACTGAAAAAAACTAATTGCCAATTCGAAAATTAAAGGTAATCATGATTTTTATCTAACAACGGACAATATAAAGAAAATTTACAATTCGCTGATAAAGTTTTGGTGTAGTGTGCGATTTCGACAAAAGGGATATCCACCCTATGTGTAAGGAAGGAGGCTGTAGATTCTGAAAAGTATTTAATCAACTTTCTGACTGAATTAGTTGATTTGTTAGTGGTGCAGAAGGTCTGATTCTTTGTCCTCCACGGTTAAACGATTTCAATCTTGCGGACTACACACTTTAGTCGTATCTTAAAAACAAATCTATGCTACGAAAGTAAAATTCACGTCAAAAATTGGAAGACAGAATGGAACATCCTTAACCGTTTGGAAGATTAATGGATTCCTTAAAGAAAAGGATATAATGATAAACATCATTAGTGAACTAGAAGAATAAAAACTTAATATTTGGCTGTTATATACAACTTTACAAAAAATAAATACATAAAAAAGAAGAAGCATTAGATCTTACTGAACACATTGTTTAAACCATCACTACACCAACACTCACAATTGCACTGTCCGATGCACGTTTCGATAACCAAGTTATCGTTTTCAGAGACTAAACGTGATCTTCAATCGATCAAATAATTTTTAGTATTCGATCTATTGAATTTATACGATATATCGACTCTCTCTGTATATTACTTGCTAAAAAATAGTTACATTGTATAGATTTTACTGTTAAACTGTCACTTTACAAATTAAATTGAACGGAAAATTGAGAGACAGTGTTTTATCTCTAGTTTTAAACACGGAACCAACTTTTTTCATTGGTATATGACCTCAATTCAAGGACGCGGAGATTTATCTTCACTCAAAGGATGCGTCGTAAAGTGAAGTTGGAGTGAAATTATAGCTTTCCTTGTAGTATTGTTTCCAACAGTGGCACACAGACTTTTTTCAAATTGCAGTCTTTAAGATTTATTCTGGATGAACTGATTTTTGGTTTCATGAATAATTGACTGTAATAACATATTGTGTCATCCATTTTAGAGTATACAGGGTGGGTGTTATGTATGGATTGCATCAATTACCTCGGAAGCGGTTAGTACGTTTTTAGAAATTTTTGTGGGCCGTTATTATGGTGGTATCCACATTGTTGTCAGATCTTTTGTTTTTTCGGAAAAATAATGAACTTTGTTAGTTCAAATGAACCACCCTGTATATTTTTCGTTTTTATAAATCCCTGAGAAAATACTGATTATTTTTCATGAGTATGATTGAATTTAATTTGAATAATCGTCAATAATTTATGTGTTAATACAAATCTCGTAACAGATCTAGTGTCTGTAAGTTAGTAAAAAGTTTAACGATACTAGTGCAGTAAAATATTCATTCAAATCATAGCGCAGAACGCTTACAACAATTGAAGATAATTTTTAAATGTTTGTGTCATGTTAGAAGTATATCCACATTTGTGAACTAGAAAAATTACGAATTTTAGAAAACATACAGTAAAAGCGATTACAGCACAGCTCAAAATGTTGTTCATTTACTTCAATACAATGAGCCATGCGATTTTTAAAACATTTTGCAACATCCCTGACTGCTCAAATCTTTTTATCTCTGTGTGGTAACCCTATCTTTTAATTTTTGTTTTATTGACGTGACCCCACAGGTAAACTCACTCTGTATAAGTTAATTATAGAAATTCAAATGATGTTTCAGTGTACTAAACCGATAATTTCTTCGGACAAAACAAACTCAATTATATCAAAAGTACGGAAGGAGATATAACTCCATTAAAAATCATAGATGAACTGTGGGAGTGTGTATGGAGGCTCTGCATCCTTATTTTCAACCCTAAGAATTTGGTCACCTTAATTCAAACGTGACTGTATCAAGTAGAAGAATGCATTTGCTATATATTCATGAAAAATTATGTATGGATAAGTTATCTGCGTGTTGGGTGCCGCGTTTGCTCATTCTGGACCAAAAACGCATTCGCACGAACATTTACCTTATCGCCTTATCGATTTAAGCAGAATGAGTCGTACTTTTTTCATCGTTCCATGAATTTAGATGATGCTTGGATTCACCATGTAAAGTAAACGAAGAAATTACACGGAAGCATTTTAAGAAAAATAAAGTGCTGTTCCATAAAGACATCGCGTTTTCTCACATTTCCGTGTGCACTATTTTAAATTTGAATATTGATAAGAACTCCGCCTGCATGATCGCTGGGTGGATTGAGTAGCTTAGCGATTGGGTTGCCGGTCCCAAGCCCGAGAAAAGGAGGAGGGTTAGTGGAACGGGTTAGCAGTCCATCCACCGTAAAACCGAATATAGCTCATAGACCCACAAATTTGCCTCGGAATAGGACTGATTTAAACACGACGACCCATGCGAGAAAAAGGCTAACGAATTGGAGGAGGAGAGATGTTCTGCGATTTGCTACCTGGAATATAAAAACTTTTAACAACAAAGAGCAAGAAGTTATGATAGAACTAAAAGACCACCGCATCGATATCTGTGCCCTTCAAGAAACCAAGAAAAAGGGAAATGGACAACAAATATATGACGATTACATGGTAATATACAGTGGAGTCAGCAAGGACCAACGTGCGAAAGAAGGAGTGGCACTGGCAATACACAAGAAATACACAAACAGCATAGAAGAATGTCAATATACATCATCTCGCATACTAATCGTTAAACTGCGAACAGAAACTCAATTATTAAATATAATATCGATATATGCACCCGAAGATAATAAGCGAGAAAGTTTCTATGAACAGCTTCAAAATATTACAGAATCACTACCACAGAATGAATCGATAATAATCCTTGGAGATTTTAACGCACGCATTGGTAACGAAGTGATACCAGGCGTAAAACAACGCTTTAACGAAAATATATTGAACGACAATGGGGAATTGCTGATGAACCTATGTTCGCTATGTGATCTAAGAATCAACAACACCTTCTTTGATCTCAAACCACAGTACAAATCCACTTTCCGTAACTCCCGGGGACAAAAATCAACAATAGACTACATCGTAACCAATAGACATATACACCCCGCACAGATACAAGAAGTAAGGACATTAAACTCCGCGAATGCAGGAAGTGACCACAGTTTGCTTCTGGGAAAAATCAAAATGAAACTTAACCTGGGAAGGAATAGAGAACCAAGAGCACACACAGAAAAAATAAACATCGAATCCATGTGGGACACAACCATAAAAGAACTATATAAAAACCGTTTAAAAGGGAAAATCGATAAAAACCCGATAGAAGAAAATGATGATATTAACAACAGTTGGAAGAGATTAAAAGAAAATATCATAGAAGCAGCAAGTGAATCGCTTGGAACTCGGACTATAAGACCACAAAAACAAGGAACGAACAAAACATTATGGTTCTCCAGCAAGGTCAAAGAACAGTGCAAAAAGAAAAAGAAAGCGTACTTAAACTACATGTCGTCACAAACGGCAGAAGCATATAAAGAATACAAGAGAATCCGTAACGATACAAAAACACTAGTGAGACAAATGAAAGACAACTACTGGGAAACCTTCTCCAAAAGAATGGAAAGCGACTTCTATGGGTTACAAAAACAAATCTGGCGATTAATAAGAAATCAGAGAACAGAAGCAAATGAACTCATCAGAACCAGACACTTAGAAAGAGATACTTGGGTAAAATATTTAGAGGAACTATACAAGGAAGAAGAGACCGAAACCGAACCAAATACACCAGAGATAGTAATAAGTGATGAGACTAATATAAAAAAGGAAGATATAGAAACAGCACTCCAAAAACTAAAAAACAGAAAGAGCCCAGGTCCGGATAACATCGCCAACGAATTACTTAAATATGGAGGAGAGAAGCTAAACCAACAACTAACAACCCTAATCAAAAAAATATTTACTCATCACAGAATACCAGATGAGTGGAGAAATAGCATTACGATTCCACTATTTAAAAAGGGAGATAAAAAAATGCCCGAGAACTATAGAGGAATAAATCTACTATGCACAACACTGAAATTAACCACAAAGATAATAACAAATAAAATAAATGAATGTATCTCACTAGCAGATGAACAACAGGGTTTCAGATCGGGAAGATCCTGCTCGGACGCAATATTTGTCATAAGACAAATAACGGAAAAATCGATCGAATATAATCGACCAGCTTTCATGTGTTTCATTGACTTGCAGAAGGCCTTCGATCGAATACAATTAAAAGACATAATACACCTTCTTTATGATAGACAGATACCATATAATGTCATTAAAATAATCGAAAATATATACTCAAAAAATACAATCCAAGCAAAAATAAATGATGACCTAACTGAACAGATACCTGCAAATAGGGACATTAGGCAAGGGGACTCTCTCAGTCCGCTCCTATTTAACATAGTGATGGATGAAATCATAAAACAAGTACGCAAACTAAGAGGATACAAAATGGGAAATAAAGAAGTCAAAATCCTGTGCTATGCAGACGATGCGGTACTGTTGGCGGAGAACGAGGACGATCTGCAAAGGCTACTGTACCAATTTAACAAAACAGCAAAAAAATTCAATATGATAATATCAGCGGCAAAGACAAAATCAATGGTTACTTCCAAGACACCGATCAGATGTAAGCTTGTGGTGGATAACAAAATAATACACCAGGAAATGAAATTTAAATATCTGGGAATCGAAATATCTGGACACGGAGACGTGGAGACGGAAGTAAGAAACCAAGCTACAAGAGCCTCAAGAGCAGCAGCATACCTAAATGACACAATCTGGCGAAATAAATACATTCGAACTGAAGCAAAAGCCCGCATTTACAAGACCGCAATCAGACCTATATTATCCTATGCAGCAGAGACCCGACCTGAGACCTCTAAAACGAAACGGATATTGGAGACTACAGAAATGAAAATAGTTCGAAGAATAGCGGGAAGAACACTACTGGATAGAGAAAGGAGTGAAAACATAAGACGAACATGCGGGATAGATAATATCAATGACTGGGTACTGGATAGAAAGATAAAATGGAATGAGCACATTGACCGCATAACGGAAGAAGGAATTGTGAAAATATCAAGGGACAAATCACCAGCAGGACAAAGAAGCATTGGAAGACCTAGGAAAAGATGGAGTGACAACCTCCCAGGTGACTGAGCAGAGGCAATGACGTGAAGAAAAACAGGCAATGATGCCTATACACAGCAGGAAGAAGAAGAAGAAGAAGAATATTGATAAGGTGATAATGAGTGGTTTCTTTAAATTTTATTCTGTTTCTTTACAACTAAAAACTACTATAAAATAAAAATGCCCTCTTTAACTTTTGGTGATAAATACTAGACTGGTTTTTTGTGTTCATAAAAATAATTATAACTGAAATTCACGAATTGCACTTTGAAGTACTTGACCGCCCACCGTATTAGCTAAATCTGACCCCTAGCAACGTTTTCTTGTTTCCTATCATTATTTGGAGAAGAAAGACTGCAGTTATTATTTGAAAAGGTTAAAAAGCTTAGACCAGTTCTGGAAAAAGAGATTAAGTGACTTGTTGAAATAAATACATTATAATTTATATGACAATTTTAACAGTTTTTAAAATTTTGATCTTTCGCTATATTTAGCTGATAGTATGTTGAGAATGATATTTTCCAATTTTCAAATCCCATTTAACATAAAGAAATATTATGTTCCATAAAACGGACATATTCATATCCGTAAAAACGTCCTGATATTTCTGCTCGATACGTTCTAATAAAGATTTAACTATCTGACGTATAACACTGATAGATAGCAGCCGTTAATATTTTTCATCAGCTTTTTTATTCCATTGTGTCTAAATTGCATAACACGTGGCTCTATTGGTATAAAAGAGAATATGACATAGATAAGCTGAATTAGGAAGTAGTTGTTGTGATTTATTCTATTACATAAACTTTATAACTTTCTCGACTAGTTATAAGTTGGGCTCAGACTGGAAATTCCATTATTTCGGAGTTGCAGGAACAAATGTTAACGCCTGTAGTAATATCAACTCTCCCATTAGCAGGTTTATGACAATGAATTCACCAGAAATCAAAAAATCATTATAAACTCACAGATTTATCCCTCAAACCTTTGAGGTAGCTACGAAAGTGGTTCAATGAATTTTTGAATTCACTTTTCAATGTTCTTTTTAAATAAAAAATGCTTAAAGCTCTCTAGGTATCGCAGCTAAGTGCTTGGGAAGGATTTCAATTTGATTTTTTGTTGAATATTGTTTTTTATACGGCAAAAACAAACCTTTATTGATCTTAAAAGAAAAGAAAAATAGATTGAAATCAACCAGAGATCATAGGGATGGCTTTATATAACAAAATTTCTTTATTAGAATTAATCTCATGCAGAAAAATCTATAGTATGAAATAACTAGGGACGTGAGAATTAAATGTTAAGTTTGGAGCATTATGGCTTGATTTTATTGCACAAGATTTTTAAGAACTTGTACATAATACACGCAGGAGAATCTATGCTGTTATCAAAGGCGATGAAACTTGGTATATGTTTGTGAAATGTTGTTCATATTTATATATAATTATTTTCATAATCACTTACTTTTTCTGAAAAACTATTTTGTGATTGTTAACAACGAATGAAATTAAATCGAAATTAATAGTATATACGCTCAATACCGAGAGTATTTATCTCACAATTTTCTTAAAAACGTTAATCTTTTTATTTATCTAATGTTGTTTTCTAACTATCATTCTTCGTTTTTATAAGATTTTCTTACAAAGAATGTTCTTCTAATAGCGGATATTTCTCCCTCTGCAACTGCCAACGGCTCTGATATTGTCAGTCATAGTAGAAATTGAAATCTGGACTCTCTCCACGGGCAGAGTAACTTATTTTAGGGTATTCAAATCGTGAGATCGTACAAGCCAGTTGAGACCTCTGATGCTCTGTTCATTCGATAAATATTCTAGTGGTATGCTAGCTTACGCCATAATGAATTAATCACCAATAAACGGAGCCTCTATGAGTACTTCCTCGATGTACTTTCGAGCAGTCACAGCCCAATTATCCATAAAAATCAGTTCAACATGGGCGTGGAAACTAATTGTATTTCACACTGAAACTGATATTCTTTGGAAAGATCGCGCAAAAAGTACATTTAGCACATTGCTTCCCTATTAATCTCCATTCGCTGTCTCGATCGTCTGAGTAGTATAGACGCGAGCAAAACTTATCTATTGATAGAACTTCAATGAAATTGCTGGTCGTCAAATAATCGCCTTTCTCTACAATGTCTTTCCAGAAGTTGGATCCCTGTTGTTTTGACAACAAGTCTACGTCCCCTAAATCTTCTCCGTACTGTATCCGAAATAACACGCATAGGTAAAGCAATATCAAGACAAATAAGTCACATCTAAGTCTTATCACATATCATACTAATCCTGACAGGATAAGTTCAATGGACTCAGATCCTAACTTCTCTATAATATAAAAACAAAGTTACCCATAGACAGTTCTAATAACCAGCTTTTAATATAAAAAAATGAAGTGTCCAGTTTTTTCTGTCGTTGAGTTATTTAGTTAAAAGCGAGACAATTAGTTAACCGTGCCCTTTTTTGTTCAACTTAGTACCCCACAAATTTTTTAATGCAGTTTAATTTTTTACTGGCTTCTTACCTTGCCTTTTGCGACTATTCCCAATATAAGCTTAGTTACGTGAATCAGAATCTGAAAAAGATTTCATGATACTCCGGAAGATTCTGTTTGAGGTATTCAAGTGGGCTTTTAGATAAAACAAATAGACAATAATATATTCGAGTTACAGGGCACTATGAAAGTATTAAATATATTTGGTACGCTTGATCAAACTAGAATTCAAAGGTGAAAGAAGATAAGAAATAACACAAAGTTGTGATGACAGAAAAAAGCTTTAAGCACCCATATGGGATCTTAAAAAACAAATGGATATTTTAATATTCTTGCTAAACGGCAGAATAAAAATATTGAGCATACAACATGTTAGGTTCCAGTTTTTTGAGGTTGGTTAAATCTTCAAACTTAGTGAAAAACAATGTATGTTTGGATTTTTAATGTGAAAACTAGGAGTAGATGATGTAATATAGACTGACTGAAAGAGGTTTGCTATTATAAAACATGATATTAGTATCTATGAGATTTTCCGCACTGATTGACATTCCTAATATAATTTGAAGATCCGTTACTCCTAAATTCATTGTGATGTGCCACATTTGTTTCATTTATTGTCAATTTAATTGACCCCAATTAATAAAATAATAAATAAAATAAATAAAACATGATATTTCTTTAACGTTTTACTAATTCCTACTTGCCAACTTTTGCATTTAATTTTTGAGTACTACTGGTATATCCTTTAATGTAGAATAATATTTATTTCTAAAAGAATTGAAACTAAATCCATCGTGCGCAAAATAATGGATTGCGAATAATGTCGTTGTTAAACCATAAATGTTATTGCTACGAACAAGGGAAATGGGTCCTTAGGCCGGCCCTGTCCAGCTATACTTGAATTTTAAAATTCGGCTAATTCGCGTGGCGTCTTTCACATTTCTTATAAATGGCGAAAGCGCCTTTTAGAACTTTTTATTGTAGCGGATGGTTTAGTATTTCTTTTAAGTAATTTCTAGGAAAGTCTATTTGATTATTTCTTCTGTTTTTGTTCTAGAACTTTGTAGAATTTTATTCAAGTATATAAATTATTTCTTTAAGCACAGTGAGTTAAGTTTTAAATAAATAGTCGTAGTGATAATAACGAATTAGTTATAGTAATCGCAGAAATTATTTAAGTGATATTTATTTTAAGTGTTAAGTGTACTGTATAGTGTGTAAATAAATTAAGAACAGTGTTTTTCAATTACGTTATATTTTTAAGGATCTGGGAATTGTACTAATTTAACATATCAGTTCCAATTAGACTCAAAACAAAAAATAGAAAATTAGAAAATAAACGAGATGTACATCTTTTTTTTCATATTCTCTTCATATTTGTTTTGGGTTGGTTATACTCTAAGCGCAACTTTTTATATTTGTTATCATGAAGTTTCTTAATTTGCTGATAATGCTTTGCACAATTACGATAAAACATTTTGTTTTCACATGTACTGTCTACGTAAAACGCGTCGTTAGTCCCTGTACGCGTTACAATATATTGACGTCACATTCTCGTAAGAAAATATCCCAAACCGGCAACGTTCAAAAAGATTCGAAACATTAATTCTAGTTGTACTATACGGGATACTGAATTGATAAGAAGTTTATGTACTAAAGGTAAC
The DNA here is from genome assembly GCF_026250575.1 of Diorhabda carinulata. Lineage (NCBI taxonomy): Eukaryota > Metazoa > Arthropoda > Insecta > Coleoptera > Chrysomelidae > Diorhabda > Diorhabda carinulata. Next base: position 21,725,336 of record NC_079472.1, read on the forward strand.
ATCTTTTTTTTATTAGACAACAAAGTTCTAGATTAATTACAAAAAATAACATGAGAAATTATATCTAACACAGATGGGATGGGTCTCATCGATTCTTGGTTGAGGCATGCGCCTCCACCCAGTTACAGGGCTGGCTGGATAGAGGGACTTCAGCGCTTGTGGTGCATGCATCAAAATTCTCTATCTCCGAACTCTAAGTACGACGAAACAATCGCGCAAGGCGGATAGTTTGAAATTTACGCGTGTACTATAGCGAGTACTAATTCGAACGTATATTTTAAAGAAAAATCGGTTATATTTCTTTGTAAGAATATAAGACTTTTATTTCTTCTTTAATTTCAAGTTGTGTGTAGTTCGTCGTGGTCGAAAATATGAGAAAAAGTTGCGGGAAGTTTTTTCTAAGGTGAGGTAGGAAGTTTATCTAAAATAAATTTTGCTACAATTACGTGCTGATGTTCACTTATTGAGTATTTGATTTTTTCCGAATAATTTGAGCCGTTTTTTTTCACTAAAAATTCGACTTATTTCAGATACTAATTTTCATAGAACGCGTCTAGTTTAGATATCCAAAAATATAGTAATTATTATTCATATATTTTTTCGAGAATAATTGTGAAATCAGCTTGTTAGTTTTACTGAGAAGTTGCGCATTTGCTATTATATAACATTTTAAGTTTTCAAAATCGGCTTAACAGTGGGCGTATTCTATAGGAAGTTGAAGAAATTAACAATAAAACACATGGTATACAATTTATCTATCAAATTGTTTCTGAAGAATATTTACAAATTGAAGTTTCTGATTTGGAATAAATCCAATCAAATTCTATCAAATTTTTTTCTTGGAATATGCACGAATCAAGCATATAATATATAATGTGTCCTCAGATACGTGAAGCAATTATTGTAAAAAATAAAATTGATTTCAATATTTATGATTTGACGTTTCACTTTGCTTGGTAAAAGGCTAAATTCTAGCATAATTTCAATTTGAAAAATTAAGTATGCCTCGGAAAATTTCCAAAAAGTGAGTGAAGTGTCTTTTATGTGGCAAATATAAAAAAGTTATTGGAAAAAGTTATTCAAAATCAACGTCTAGAGTCATATCAGCTGTAAACTATAATATTCAATTTTTATCATAATAAAAAATTCATATTTTGTTTATTACAACTGGCTTAACACTAATTAGTGATAGTTGATTAAAAATAACTGCATGTTTTTGTAATTGATTGAGCTGCTCTAGCTATTCTGTTTTTTAATATCCCAATATCATTCGGAATGTGCGGAATGTCCACAATGAAAAAGTCCATTATTATAAGATCCGGGAATCTTAGAGTCCACCGTGTTACTTATTCTCCAAACTAACTTTCACCAAACTGATAATTTATCCAATTAGTAATTCTTTGGGTAGAATAAGCAGGGCAGTCGTTGAAAGAAATGGATCTGTCGAATATTTAAAGGAGGCCGGTCAATAGATGCAGAATTTTAAAGTGAGCTGATTCAATGTTCCTTCAATAAAGAAAGGTTCGATTTGAAATATTACCTTCTCGTTTCAATTACGTTAACGGGAATTGCTTCCACTACAATATCGACAGTTTTCAACAAATCAACATTTGTGGTAAAAATACTTTTCTTCTCTCCAACTTTTTATTTCTTACACCTTTTTATAAATTTTTTACGAGATTTCAAAATATGTTGATAAAGATCGTCAATTTATACATTTTATTTTAATTTGATTCTCATAGAAAAGAAACCTAAAATTGAGACAAAAAAGAACTTTTCTTCATACTTTGGTCTGAAGTACGCATCATTTACAAAATATTGAGTAGCAGAGTTTAAACGAGGCCGTACGATCTGCAAAGACCAGTATCTCAATGGTAGACCAAATGAGGTGACGACTCGAGAAATATTGAAGAAAATCCATAAAGTAGTACTAGATGATCGTTGACTGAAAGTGCGGGAACTAGCAGACATAGTAGGCAATTGAAAAAGTGCGGTACATCGCACATTAACTGAAAATTTGGACATGAGAAAGCTTTGCGCAAGATGGGTGCCGCATTTGATCACAATGGAATGAAAACAGTGTCGTGAATATGTTTCGTTCGAGTGTTTGGTAATATTTAGAGAGTAATGATAGAAGTGAAGCCAAATTTTTGCGCCGTTTCATAAACATGAATGAAATGTAGTTCCATCACTTCATACCCAAAACAAAAAAATAATCAAAACAGAGGTCTGAAAAGGGAGAACCGGCTCCAAAGAAGGCAAATACGGTTCTTGGGTTGCTCGTGGGATAATTTCCATTGACTATCTTGAAAAAGGAAAATCTTTCAGCGGCGAGTACTATTCTTAAAAGTCTACCGGCTAAAATCTTAGCAAAAATCTGTTTCTTCTGAGTCAATTTATGAAAATTCTCGTAATTGTTATAATAATACCTGTTATAATATGTATGTTAGAGTAATCGGCTTTAGCCAGATTAAACTCTAAGTTTTAACATGAAACGTTAACTATGTAATATCTGACTGGAACAACAACTATACTGAAATAGCTTGGATACGCCAACTATATTCATGCACGTGATCATGAATATATGACTAACAACGATGTTAAAATAAACCATATTTTATTTGAACGTGAAATATGACTTTATCATTCCAATACCGATTTCGGTTAGCATTTCAATGAAGTACAGGGGCGGCACTTGGAAAATGGTTTTTAATTTAAATTCCGAATTATTCAAGATCTATAAAAAAAAAATAGTTGAAAATGTGTATTTCATGAATAGAATATTAAAATACAAGTGGGAGAAGGCTTTTCATTGCAGCAAGAGTTTCAAATTCGAATACTCACGAATACTGAAATGGCCTCTGTTACGAGTGTTTCAATTTCTTTTTCTGTATCGGCTTGTATCTGCATTATTTATTTAAATAAAAATGTATATTAGGGAAATTAAACCGTAACGTAGGTGGTCCGTTGGTTGCACTGATTTATAATTGACAGTTGACTTTGGAAATAATATTTGAATTTAAAAGTTAGCTTGAGTCAGAAAAAACTTCTGTAAGCGGAATGTTGGATGGAGAACTTCAATCTACACTACTAAAATTGCAAGACGACGCCACATATATAATTTACCTCTTTAGAAAGTGACACATAATAATTTCAATATATTAAACCATCCATTAATTTTAAGATTAGGTCTTTCCAAAAAATTTCTTCACCGTAGATTTGTATGATTTGTCCTTATTTCATAACTACATTTACTTTTTTGAAACCTTGTAAATAATATCTTAAAATTGAAATAACCTAACATCATCGAAGAATGCATTGTCCAGTCAACTGTCAAAATGAAACTGAACTTCAGAGGTACCACTACAGAAAATTACCAAAAATTACTAACAAATATGGATGAAAAACAATTAAGAATATATGAGAGGAGAATAATTAGGGGAATTCGTCGACCAGTGAAAGCTGAGAATAAGAAACTGAAGATATAGGAAAAACAATTAAATCAAAAAGATTACCATGGTACGGACATATTGAAAGAATGAGAAAACGGATAAGAGAAATTATAGAATTTGGACCAAACAAGAAAAGATTGCCAGGAAGAATAGAAACTGAAGGGAAGATAATTGTACTAGATATGCATAGTCTAGGAGTACATGAATAGAACAGACGCGTTTAGAACAGAAATAAATGGAGAATAATAGTTGATGCTGCAAAAACATCAATTAAACTGTACATTAGTAATGATAAATTGGTGGTTGACATTCCACAAAAGATAAGCTCGGAAGAGATCAAAATAAATGACTTCTACTATTCACCGTTGAAAATTATTTCGAAATATTATATTTTGAAAAGATTTTCACCGTTTTTCAAAAGAGAAAACAACTACTTTCCTGGCTAATTCCTTTGGATTAAAAATATTGCAATTCTCTCTTAATATCAGTTTAGTTATAATACAAGTCACAAGGACAAACTTCAACTAAGGTGACATAGATTTACCTAACGGTTCCTTTACTTACAAAAAATAGGAAATGAGTTTGTTATTTTAGCCTTAGGAACACTGAATATTGTATATATTTCAACAAAATTAATACAAAAAGCAAACAATTAACGACAAATAAAGGAAACACAGAAAAAAAATAGAAATGCAAATAATATAACAAAAACATTTATTTTCAAAGTAGGAAAATAAAATTAACATAGGTATATATTTACATGAAACACAGAATGTTTTAGTTGTACTGTGGTAAAAACTATTTCTCAAATAATGAACAATGTATGGCTTTTCAGTTGAGTAAGCTAGCATTTTCCTAGCAATTTGAAAAAAAAGTCAGTATTGACAAACTAGTTAACTATATAATTTGATCTAAAGTTCTGGTGATGTGAAGCGGAACTGACATTGGCAAATGACATGATAATTGACAAAGTGCTTTACATTTCTGTTGGATAATTCAATCATAATTACGGTCTCTTTGGAGATTGGAAATTTACCACAAATTTTACAAAGCATTTTCCAATATATGATGACAGATCAAAAGTTATAAAATAATTATTGTATACATGGTGTTCCGTAAATAGATACCGAGAATTAGGAAAATTGTAAGACCTGTGTAAGTAAAAAAATGTGATCGGTTTACATTCAGAGTCTGAAGACGACAAGTAATTGGAACATCAGTCAATTGCAAAGGTAGGCGTGGTGTTCAGTAAGAATATCACCAACAGTTCTAGAGTACACAATTTAACAACTTTTTTTGCAAAAGATAATGACCAGTCAAATTTTTGGTTCAGTTTTGTGACAAGAATATGAGTTCATCAAGGCTTATTGTACGCAAAACACCGTCCAAAAACTGTCCATATCACTGAGACCCAGTGATTTCATGGGTATGATTCAAATAGTTATGACAACAACATAAATGTATCAGGACCTATCTTACGTGAAAAAACTTGAAGAATTTCCGATATCACTGGGAGACAGTTCATTTCAAGTCAGTAATAGAATTGGTAAATGCCATGACTTTATGTTAGAGAAGGTTGGTGGTGACAGTGAAAGTGCGAATAACGAAATTTGTCACCAATGGAAAAATGTGTTTATAATGGCAATACGTATCGAAAGACGTCTCTAGGCAGACGAGACTGGACTTTCTTAGTGTCATGGTGGTGAGCACAGTAAAGAGCGATAAACTATATTACTGGTAACAAATATGACAGCGTCTGTACAATTTGAACCATTAGTTATAAGAAAGGCTCAAAAACTCGTTGTTTTTCCGGTTGTACATTTCTACCATTGGACTATGAGGCTAAAATGAAAATCTGAAAGACAGCCAAAATTTTCGTGGGATGATAGTTGGCAAAAACGAAAAATATTAGAAGTGTAATTGATGTGGTGGTAATGTAAACAGTTGTTCAGTGTTATCTCTGACTGTTCAATTCCCTTTCCGAATTCACGATTTTGCAGCAAGTTTTGTTTCTATTATTTGGAAATTCAACTTCATTGGAAACGGGATTTGTTTTTTATACATTTTTTTTTCAAAATTTTATATTATGTCTAATCTTTTTTTGTGAAAGTATTCATAAATATATTTTTTTCTGTTACAAATTTTTTCTCATAGTGTGTTATTCAACTCTTCAATATTCCAACCATTTTTGATATGTTTTTATTCAGATAATATCAAATTATCTGTGCTGAAATTGTTGAAAGTTTATAAGGAAAATTAGTTACATTTTTGTCATTTATGGGCACTTTTTCATTTTATGGGTAATTGAGATATATTTGGATCGTTATTATTAATTATATCGCCTATAAAAAGACAATATTGATCTTCAAGAGATATTTAAAGTACCTACTTACTTTTTGCGATATACGCTAATGAAGGACACAGAAGAAATAATCATTACCCAACAAGTCGTCTGACTAAGAAAAACACATTTATTCATCAATGTAATCTCCTTCAAGGGCAATACAATCATTCCAACGCTTCTCTAACTTCTCGATGCCGTGCTTGTAGAAGGATTTGTCTTTTGCCTCAAGTTTTTTGCTTCAGTTTTAGCTATTGCTTCTTTTGGCTGCATTTTTTTGAGATCAGCGATTAGCCAGTAGTCACTGAGGACCAGATCTGGCCTATAAGGTGGATGAAGAAGCAATTCGAAGTGTAATTCGTTCAATTTAACCATCGTTGCCAATGACTTGTGAATCAGTGCATTTTCTTGGTGAAACAGTGGTTTATTTCTTCGACATATGGGGTTATTTTTCCTCGATTTTTGCATTCAAACGATCCAACAACTCTATGTAGTATTCGCTATTGATTGTCCCTCCCTTTTGGAGATAGTCGATGAACAATATTCCCCACGCATCCAAAATACTGAACCCATAACCTTCCCAGCTGACTGTTGTGCCTCTGGACCCTTTGGTCGTCGTTCACGGGCTGTTGTCCACTCAGATGATGATCGTTTTGATTCCGAAGTGAAGTGAAGAAATCTGATTTATTATATGTAAACATGGCCATTCACTGCTCTGAATCAACACGTTGTTGTTTTTGATCGACTGTGAGTAAGCATGGAACCAACTTTGAAAAAAGCTCTCTCATGGTCAAATGTTCACGCATAATTGTAAACACACTGCCTTCTCATATCTTTACGGTCTCAGTTATTTCACGCAATTTCAATTTACAATTAGATATAACCAATTTGTGGACTGATATTTTCTGGAAGAACCACCTCTATTGGACGACCCGAACGTTAACCATCATCGTTGTCTGTACGACCACGTTTAAATTCGGCAAACCAATAAAAAATGGTTCATTTCGATGGAGCAGAACAAAACTTTTGAATTCATTGCTGAGCTTGTACAGTGTTTTTTTTTCATTGAGGAGCAATGACAAATTGACACTCGAAATTGTTTCAAAAATTACAAAAGTAACTTAACTTAAATGGCTGTCACTTTCTTCTGACTAATCAAAATGTCGAATCTTTAACCGTCCTTTATAAATAAACAAAATTGTGTATGCATGATGTCTCCTTTCAAAATAAGTATAAAATGTAACTGAAATCGAGTTAACTCTAGCTAAGAAAACTCTCAAGAATGAAAGATTTATCCCATTAGCGTACTACAATATACTATTATCTTGAATAAAACGACAACGAGTAAAACCACTTTTGTGTGTGTGGAAATAACGAAAAAGAAAAACACTTAAGCGACTGTCATTTTCTAGAAAATTTTAAAAGCGCTACATACAATTTTGATTCTTGAAAGCTCGTCCGAAATTGTCTGATAAAATAATATTTAGAAACTTCACAATGTAATTATGTGAAATTTGTCTTCAGAAAATTGTCCCTTGCAAGAATTTATGAAATACGGTGACATAAACAAAGAGAGGACAGCGGATCGCGGAATATATTTAGCATCATAAGATAGTATAAGATGAGATACTAAGGTATAGTTATTTTAACTATTTTTCAAATTTACGCCAAACCAGCTGCAGAAATATTTTCCTTATTTTTGGTATCAACCTTATAGTGGAGTTATTAGGTGGCCAGAAGTCGTTGCGCACACAGGATTTATTATAGGCCTCTTGTGCCCCACTTGAAACTTCTAAAAACCGATATTCTTGGAAAAGTTAATGAGGCACCTAAGCTTGCACTTTCTATGTCACTGGACAAACTGTAAGGCTTACCAAAATGTTTGCATCTCTCATGTTTGAGTGATGAATTATCTACAATTATCTAAAATTTTTTTTTCATCGTTGCGTACGTGATGCTTATATCATGGGGATGACCGTGTCCGGTTGAAATACCAGTCATATTTAACACCCGTTTATGTAATTGATTGGTAAGACAGGCAGAAGGCTCATCTATATATGCTTCAGATTATCCTGTGTCAATAGATTCTTGTTTCAAAGAACTTGTTTTGCGAGCTACACTTTTGGTCAGACCAAGAAAGGGTTATGAGCATATTAATGGTTTTACTGATTCCTGTTGTGAGATCTAGCCAGTCTCATCGTTCATTCTGGATTCATTATTCATTATATCGGGACTGGAGTCTCTAGTTCATTGTTTTCTATCAATAAAGTATGCCTCCAAATCCAAATTGTTAATAACAGAACTGTATGGAATATATCATTGAATATTCACCTGCAGCCTGCTTCTATATTTACCAGGAACCAAGACACATTCTCAAGTGGATATGAAAGTTAATTATTATTATAATTAATCTTATTAATATTAAAACTCAGTATATCCACAAAAACTTTTTGTTTCTAGAAAATGTACAATCATATGTGACAAAAAAAGAGATTTACAATAAAAATATTTATTTGTATATTTTAAGACGCCAATGGATTTCATTCATTGCTCACTTGATATGGTCGAATCCGTATACTTTATTATGATTATTATGACCGTATCTAGAAGTAATATGTTCATACTTTTCTTTCAACTCTGCTCTTATAAACTTTGTTCCTATTCCATCCCTTGTTCTATGATGTCAACTCGTTTTGTAAACATCTCGCTTGGAAAGAACTCGAGACAATTTCTCCAGATGGCGTTGAGGAGTTAAATTGGATTTTCCACGCTTCAAATAAAAATGTACTGTTTATTCTTCCAGTTATTTCATTCACCGACTTTTATTTCCAGCTAATTTTCCAAAATATAATAAAAGCGAACAAATGCATTAATAAAGAATAAATCGTCAGCAATATTAAGTTGTGAATACAAATCAAAATGCAAATGTTTCCCAATATTTTTTTAGTTATGTTACGCGTAAACTGATATTGCAAGATCATCATGTCATATACCGCATAAACATTTGTCTGTCGAAAAGATTTGTTCGCGTGGTATACCGTATAATTTGAAAATCGCTCAAAAAATCTCGTATCAATCGCAGTGCTTCAAAAGATGTATGAAGAATCGTGATAATAATCGAGCCCGATAATAAACAAAAATCGATTGAAACCAAATGCAACGAAAGTTGTTCAAGCTTGAAGCACTTTGAAGAATTTGCTCGTCTTTTTTTTCGAATAACTGGACTGTCTCCACCGTTCCATTAGAGCAATGTAGAATGGTCAATTTTGAACAATACACCAGTATTTGTTTACTAGAAGTGTTTAAGGAAGCCAATCGCAGAAGAAGAAGATAAGTTCAAACGAAAACGTTTCTGAACAGTCAATACATCGAATTGATAGGTATACGTCATACAGTCCTTGTATGACGCCCAATAATTTCTTCTTATTCCCGCAGATCGAAAATAAAATGCGGGTTCAACGTTTTTCTACATCTGAAAAGGATATTTTGACAAAAAATAAAGCCAAATCTAATAATATATATTTGTCTTATAACTTGTATTAAAAAAAGTCTATTAAATCATTGTTGTCGGTTATTTATACTCTACCATTGTAAACTAGTTGCTTCAATCATCTCCAAATATGTTAATCAACAAGATTAAAATCAGGGGATCTAGAAGGACACGAAATACGTCTTATTCACCTGTTGTCATAAAATATATCAGTCGGATCGCGTTGGCAAGCAAAATCGGCAATATATTTTGTACTAGTCCTCTTAAGGGATCGTCAAAAAAGCGAGGACCTACAAATTAGCCATTTATGACACCAATTCACACTTTAACCGAATGACTTTCTCGAATAATATCTTCTTCTACTCACAGATGTGAATTAAGGAAATTATTTATTTCTTCTCTTGTAAATTAGGCTTCATCTGTAAATGGTTCTAATCTCTATACAAAACTTCAACTATTGATTTCAGTTCAGGATTTTATGAATCCTATAAATCTGGATTTATGTCACATGGGGGATAGTGCGGCTCACAGGGAGATAATGAAGAAGTTGAAATGCAAGTTAAAACCAATAGAAAGAGACTTTTGGAAGATGGAATCATCCAAATAGAGCAATTTGTTAGGACAACCATCAGCGCAGTTAGTTTAGTCAGAAGGTAAGTGAGAAGAGGATAGACGCAACTACTAATTCGAAAAGATATAGTCCTTGAAAGAGAAAATAAACGTTTTCAAGAATATCATGTAGATACAAGCAACTTTGATTAGAGTCTGATAAAGATCAGTATAATCTTCATATAACAAAACGGATAACGTCTGTTTGGTCAGCTAGTATAAAATAAAATACAATTACAAGCAAGTAGAAAAATGGAATTTTCAAGCTAATAATATGAAGCAGAATTTAGGGTTAATAAAGTATTGAAAGAAAAAAACGTCCTCTTAGAGAATTCGTAAAGAATGATTTGAGTATTCAAATTTTTTTACATGCGTTTGGGTGGCGCCCTGGATGGTTTAGCTTCAAAATCAGGCGGCAGATGGCGCTGCAGTGGGTATCCAGGTTATTTATCTATACTGCAACTAAACGGCTGGATCGACTTTTTGTGTATTCATTCAAGTGGGGACCTGGAAAATACATTCTGAAATCAGCACGATAGGTGGCATTGAATTTTTTTGTGCATACGAGTGGTTCGATTTTTTGGATGGTTACCAATTGGGCATGAGCCGCCCCTGGCCTTCAGATGGTAGTGTAGAATTATTCATTCCTTCAAACATAAAAATTCATAATGTTCGAATGTATAATTTGGGAAATGGGAAATATAAGTTTTGATTTCACAACTTTAAATGCCTATAAATCAGAAACGAGGAATTGTATTATTATACCATTTACATAAAGTCCCGGTATACCCTGTATATCATAAAGTATTTATAAATAAATAAGTTTATTATTTTTTTTTTCAGATGTCAACAAGCTCTAGTATTTATGCAAGAAAATGACTGTTCTCAAAAGGAAGTAACCGATCTAACAAAGTGAAATTCAAATAAATCTACTCCATTCCTTCGATTGCCTTAGCGTTAGCAACCAAAGCAATAAATTTTCCTAACCTAAAAAATGTCGAAATCATTAATTCTCATAATCGATTTAGATACTATAATGACCGATTCTTCACAACCTATTAAATCGTTTCTAGTATGACCCTTCTCGAGCACAACCCATGAGAGCCCCTTCCCCTTCACCCAAATTACCCAAAATGTTGTTACCAGATAACCTGATAAAGATAATATTTATACAGTTTTGCCTGTTGCTAACTTCAGTCCGTAGCGAAGGCCACGGACCTCTCAACGGTCGCGTTTACTTTGCTATAGCGGCTACACCGAGCGCTCAAAGTTTCTCTAGAGCATTCAATAAAACACTAATGAACATGACTTCGAATTTTTTATCGGGAAGAAGCGGGAAAGTCAGTTTCAATATAAGTTTGGAGACGATCGTCATCGACTTACCGGAAAATGGTAGTTTCAGTGCTATTTTGCTGGAAGGGGTGTGCGAGAAGTTGGAAGAAAAACGTGTCGTGGCGGTTTTGATTATTGGTCATTCGCCGGCGGCGTTTACGGTTTCGGTAACAGCCAAGCATGCGGGAATTCCCGTCTTATGGGCCAGAGGCCATGCACAAGTTTTGCCGGGGCTTCAGAGTTTAGTAAGTTCGAATTTAGTTTGAGAACTTCTTCAGCATGTAAAATAATTTAGATTTTAGATTACAAGTTGAGGAAATTTTAATATAATTTAATGTTCAATGTTTTAATTTACGCAATTGAGTTGAGGTGATTTAAAAATTAACTAGAAGATATCGAGTTCCCAGGGAGTGTGGGACTTTTGCCGAATAGGTCAATTAATAAAAAACAACTAACCTATTATTCTATTATAAATTTTTTTAGGTAAAAAATGTGTAAACAGTTCAAATGAACTATTCTGTTTATTGAATATTTTAGAAAACTAATTGAAAAATTGATGAGATAGCTTAATAAAGTCCTTTAACTCAATTTTATATATCTTCATAAAATGATTTAGATTATTTATTTAATGAACAGATAAGTGCAATTTCAGAATAAGTAGCCATCGAATAGCCAATCACAACCTAGATGAGATGAATTTATTAAAATTCATTGGAAAAGTGAGGAAAGCACGTTTCTTCTATTAATGAACCCTCCTTTCTAGCTTTCGGTTTTAGGGATGGATATGTTTTTATTCAAAAAGTAGTTTTTCAAACATTTGTTTTGTATGTTCGGATATGAGATGCGTAAAAATGCTTTCAATAATGTCAATGTAAATCGAGCCACCCGCTTCATCCATTCTACATGTTTACAAACCGATCATATTGGAAAAATAAAAGTGAGGGTAATTAAATTGTCTAAAAGTATCATAATATTTTTTTGTAATCTTATTATATTAGTATAAATTTCTATGTCCGTTATACTATTCACGTATTTTTTCTGAATCGGTCAAAAAGCGTGAAACAAAGTACCGTAGCGTAGCGATTCATTTTTCACGGTTTTGCGTTAAAAAAACTGCAGTCACGTGTCTTTTTTTAATTATAAAATTTTTTTTTTCAAAATAATGGGCTTTCTTTCTCATATCAATTCGTTTCTCCGATAAACTCTCACACTTTTATTTCTTGAAATTCATCAAAAAAATCCATTTTGTTGTTGTTTAAAGTTTAAATTGCACACCGGAGGATGTTGTTGAATCGGCAACTGCAGAGACTACGAATCTTCTCCCTGAGAAATCCAGGGAACAGTATTTAAAGGAATATAATTTTTTTATGGAGTGGCGTACTAAAAAAGTCATAAACAGCTTCACAGAAAGAGTGTTACTAGCTTATTTTGAAACTAAATTCAAAATGTGGAAGTCTTCAACACTTTGGTTGACTTCAATTCAAAACTGAAAGGCGCCCTAATGGTAAATAACGAAGTAGATATCAGTAAATACTCGGAATTCATTGCATCTTTGAAAAATAAATCAGTTGGCTATAGACCCAAAACATTTGCAGGTGAAGAAATTAATAAGTTTCTGTTGCAAGCTCCAGACGATCATTATCTCATGCATAAGGTATGACAGCAAAAAATTTTTATGTGTGTTTAGATATTATTTGTAACATCATTCAGGCTGCTCTAATATTCGGAACCGCAGGAACTCTGCGGAAGCAGGAATTATATAAAATGAAGTGTAACGATATTAATAATACCGGAAATGTTTTACCTGATACAAAACCTTATGCTGAACGTCTACTAACTGTTATTGGTGAAATATCTGAAAATAGATTAAACTTGGTAAATATTTTAAAAAAAAACGACCCATAAATGTCATAACAGATCATTGCTTTCTGCAGTATAGAAATGGAAAATGCAAAGCCCAAGTTGTAGGTATCAATACCTTTTCAAAAATTATTACGCTGGGCATACATTTCGACGCTTTTCGGCGTCTCTAATAGTGGATTCCGATGATGATATAATTCAACACAGTTGCGGAGGGTTACGTAGATGACTAGTTCGACTCCAAGCTACATTGATAATGTTCACGATCCTACCAACAATCCAATAAGTACTAATACAACTATAGACGATGTTATTTCTTTGAACTCGTTAAATGTTGCCAATTCAAGTAGCAATAGTAATGTAACTTCTTCTTTACTTCAAATTAATAATGCTCACAGTTTTACTTTTGATATTACTATTACAAAATAAAAATTGATAAAAGTTTTGTCGAATTGACGGGCGTAGAAAATTTTGTATGAAGCTCGTGAGTAAAGTAGCTCTTTTTTCACTCGTAGGAATTGCCAGTAAAACAGTCGTATTCGTGAAAAAAAGTATTACTTTTTTGCATAATTAGCTATTTTCGAGTTTTAATTGATTTTCTTCTAAGTTTTCAACTCGAAAATATTTGGGACGGTTACAAACTCTTATAAAAAGTAACGTATAAAAGTTTTGTCGAATTTTTTCAAGTATACCGACGTAGAAAAAATTTTGTATGAAACTTGTGAGTAAGTGAATTTTTTTCACTCGTAGGAATTGAAGTAGAGTATAACTATTAATGTCTTACTTCTTATTTTATCACTAGAATAAAAGGAATCTCTTCGGTATTCATACTTATAGTTTGATTAGAGAAAAATTAATCACTGAAGTTTAATCATATACACAAGAAACATCATTTTTCTGAAGTACAATGTGTAATTAATTGTGATTTGCGCCGGTGTTTATTTCTTAGACCTCTTTTATATGGTTTACTTGATAAATTATATTGATTTTAGGTCTCTATCAATTAAAAATTCGTTTAAAAATATATAATACTCACGTTTTGACTTTTTTCAGTCTTTCAAAATATCATTTGACTCTGACTAATGAGTATTTATTTTAATCAATAAATCACCTACATCATGAGAATATCAATATAGAAATGAAATAGAAATCTGTTTTAACAAGAGAATCAATTTTTCCTTAGTTCTTACATCTCAAATATGTATCAGTGAACCTTTTCGAAAAATTCTTTTTTTCTTGTATTTGATTCCGTCTCAAGAACTCTAGGATCTTTATTATTGTATATTTTTTTGATATTTCGTAGTTCGTTAATGCAGTTTTATATTTTCTATCGTATTGATGACCTTTTAGTCTATTTTCTAAATACTGTGATGTCTGCCCTATGTAGACAGCGTCACAATCTTTACAAGGTACTCGATATATAGTATTACTTCTTTTGTTTTTCGGTATTTTAGATTCTAGCTTAGTGAAATATCTGGATAATGTATGACTTATACTAATATATTTATTGAAATAATTGGATAGTTTTTGGGAAAGTTCTTGTACATGGTAAGAAAAGGAGTTATTATAATATCTATTTATCCCTTTCTTGCATATGTTGTTGTTCTATTTTATATCTTTTTTTAATGCAGTTTTCGCTTTTCTAATAGCTGAGAATCTAAATTCAGGATCTTATGCTTGGATAGATCTATCAGACAAAGTTTATCATTATTTTTACTGGTCTTTCTCGTAATAAAGGACGACATGAATTGAAGTTCAAATATCTTGAGGACCAAGTTGGTTTCTTATAACATTATGTTATTTTTAATTTTATGTAATGTGACATTTCGATTGTGAAGTTTTTTATGAAAAGAAATGAATTTTTCATTGATGTTTTAAATTTGATTGGTACGGCAGTAATTAAATCACCTACATATCGGAAAAAAATGCAATATTCATATCAAGTTTGCTTAGGACAGTTTCCTCAAGATTTTCCATTACTAATTTTGCTATAACACTTGAAATGGAAGCTTCCATAGCACAACCATCAATTTGTTTGTATATTCCATTTTCAAATTTGAAGTATGTTGTTATAAATGTCAGTTCTATAGCTTTGTTGAATTCGTTATGAAGTATCTCTGTTTATTTTTCAATTTTGACCAATTTTTTATTAATATATCTATCATAATTGTAGTAGGACTATTTGTATATAAAGAAACTACATCTAACGAAATAAATAAAAATTCGTCAGGGACTTTTATATATGAGTATCTATAGCTAGATATTAGAATGTTTTAAAGTACAGTTAACGACGAAAACTTCACGCTATTTTCTTATTGGTACCTATATTTCGAAATAATCAATCTCTGTATTTACATACCAAAAAATGATTAAGAATTAATAATGCGAAGTAGTAATAGTAATGAAGAATCGCAGTTGGTATCTCAAAAATAGAATATTTATAAAAAAGGGAACAACGAAGTTATCAAATAAGATTTAAAAAAAAATCGTATGAATTTGTGTCATTAAATTACAAAACGAGGGAAATATCTCTATTTATTTATGTTTCGTTTACATTTTCTGGAACTACTATATCTCAGCTTTTGTTATGGTGTGTCAACTTTAAAATTAATCAATGACAGCAAACAGATAAATCCTCAACCACCAATTTCTACTACACTCTGGTGAAGTTCCATAATATTTTATGTGCACTGAAATTGTTTGATTGGATAAAATAATAGACGGATTAACCTGGGAGGTATTTTTCCACATATCGTAGGTTTCCTTATGGAAAATAAAGGAAATCGTCTGGATTTTGTGATCAATATCGGAGCAGTGGTAATTTCCTGTTCATTTATTTGTAGTCAATCCAACAGTTTCATGGCATTTTTAATAAATCCGCCCCTAGTTTGGGTGATCTTTTCGTAATTCAACATTCAGTGTTATTATATGTACCGAAAAAATGATTTGTTAGAAATTATGCGCATAAGAAAGGAAAATAGCATTTTCACTTCGTTACAGATACACCCCTAATCAAACAATATGCTATTACTACTTAGGAAGCAAAGTTTCTTTTATGTTTTGTATTCCATTTGTATTTTATTTTGTTGCTGTACTGATGGTGTTTTTATTTTTCACAAAAAACAAACTTAAGGATTCTTCTCAGGATTTTTATGGCATTGATAACACGTCTTTTGATTTCGTAACAAATTTCCCTGATCGAAAATGCGAATGGAATTTCTAAAAACATGAATAAACCAGTTCTTATGAAAAATTTTTTCATAAAACTGAAATTTCAATTCATTACTACACATTTGATAAATAATCCAAAAATTGTTATCTAACATAGTCCCCTTCGTAGAACGTGAGTGAACCAAAGATAACGAGGGTAGGGAGATTCTGTTAGAGTTACGACGATGCTTAAACTGAAAAGCGGTGGGAAATAAATTCATATTTCAATAAAACATAAAAATATGTGGAGAATTATTTTATAATTTGGATGTTGATAAACATTTATTATAATAATGGATCACGTAGTAGATTTTAAATAATCAAGTCCTACCACAACGATATCATATAGATGAACATTAACCTGAACATGCTGAAGATAAAACACATATTTATCAAATAATCAAAATGGGGAAAATATTTGTAGAAAACAAAGTAGTAATCCACAAAAAAATTCTAAAAAAATAGGACCTACCCAGTCTCCTCATTGCAGCCAAATTATTGTAATATTGGATTCACCTCAATCGAAGGTCTAATTTTTTCAAATTTCAAATTTATTCAAAAACTATCACTCAACCAAACATTTCGATACCTAATTAACCTCATGGGAAAAGTAACAATTCAATTCGCATGATGCAATTAATAGTGTAATGTTTTTCTTATTAATTTAAACTGTTTCTAACTGTAGGGTGAATTTATTCACACTGTCTTTTACTCACTTATTTTATTTATACACTCACTATAAACACTATAATAACTCAGTTCTAGAAATAATGTGTACCAATCGCCACTGTATGTAAAAAAACATGATAAAATAACCATCAAATGAATTCCGTGAGTCAGTGCATTCAACTTTAGACTCTTCCATCATAACCGAACAGGACCGGCTTCACGGTTTATATCGTAGACAAGATCGTCAAAATAGTTTTAAATTAGTGTTATGGGTTTTCCTCAGTCGAAACTAATCAATGAAATTAATAATTACAGAGAATATTAAATCTGTATTAATCAACTTAACAGTTTATCTTTAGTATTTGGAGATGGTAACTTGGTTGTCGAAATGTGCTTCAGAATGTAATTGTGAGTGTTGGTGTAGTAGTAGTGTTTTGTACGATATTAATTAGGGCGTCCAGAAACTCCAACATGATTTGTTCCTGCAAATACTTTAAGAAAAAGAAACCTGTATATATATATATATATATCTATTTCTTTCTCACTTTATTTTACAGAATAAAATTTCAGTTTGTTCCCAGCCATATTTTTGGTTTGAAACAATAGACTTTTCAGGTTTTAGAGTACTGAATGATATCATACCTGAATAAATGAGGGTAAATAGAACAAAATAGAACAAATATATGGCGACTTCTGTTCTTCACAACAAAAGTAGCCTTCATATTCAATACTTGACCTCAAACATTCCAAAATTTTAATTTTTCAAACCGATTCCGATTATACTTTCCCGAAATGTCTCAACAGTATCACAAAACGAAAAGTTTTTGAAAAACTATCCAGAATTAACGTACATGTGTGCTTATTCCTTATGCATACAGTCTTTCTATTGACCCTTCTCAATCTAAACTGGTCTGCTACTTTTATTAAATCCTTCACTATATATTCTACAATATCGATTTATTATCTTCAATATTCAACTGATAATATTATGAATATAATCTCTTCTTTTAATGGAGATTTGATTTGAAACAATTTCGTTCAATTGAAAATATTCAATATCTTCCATGAGCTCATGGAAAAAAGTGAGTATCTTTAGCTTTTTTTCGTAGATTTTTAACCTTTAAATTATTTTATTATTATTTTCAAAGAATTATTCAGGATAATTTCTTCTAAGATCTTGCTTCAAATAGACTACAGTTTGTAGGGTTATGAATGGAATTTGTTATCATAAGGTGGAGAAATCTAGTGTTTTGATTCCTTTCCAAAGGCTGAATATATAATTTGGTAAAAATAAAACAGACCATTTGGGTAAAAGAAAAAATGACGTACTTTACTTATTCTGTACCAGCTTTTTTCCAGCTCCAGTCTTTATCTTTCTCAAGAACTACCAATAATATTTGTGGATAAATGGATTGCTAACTATCCTTGTCAGCCATCTACCAGTTAGTTTTTAATGACCTTCTGCTTCTAGAGTTAAGCGCGGAGGTCTACTTTCTTCCATACGTTTTCCATGCGCCTACTCACTTTTATTAACTTTTAACGAGGCAATAAAGTTCTGGATATTCAGTCATAACTCGGGAATTTGCAGCACTGTGTCTCTACGGCCACATCCGCGTATAGAAGCGGTTCTTTCAGTTTTTATTTCAAGCCTGAAGTCGACCATTTGCCAATATCTCAATATATCTATCAACAAAGAAGACGAACGAATATGTTATACGAGGATTGAAACATACGAAATATTTGCGCAAAGTTTTCATCGTAGAACAATATACGCAAGGATTTGTTTTGATGCATACACAACGGTGGTCGAAGCTGGAACCATCAGGTATTCACTGTAGATGAGTTCTTTATATTTGAATGTGACCCCGACACACGTAAACAAAGTCGGCATCATTTTAAATATCTTCTTGGCATATAGTGACTGGACATTTCTTTCTTAGTATACTGGTGCGATTGAGGACATGAATTTTCTGTGTACAATCAGAATTCGTCAAGAGTTCTGATGGTATTCGCTATCATGACAACTTACCGGCCTATTCCTCTTTTATTGTTTTGAAAGAGAAAAATTCTACCACATATCCCATTAATCCGATTTTTTTCATTTTCCAAGATAAAGTAACAAATTAAAGGAACTCATGGCTAAGAGAACGTCAATGAGTCTAGAACGATAACCAAGGAAGCATCGAATTATAGTAAAAACGTTGTGTAGAGTTAAATGAAAACTATTGTTAAGGTGGAATAGAATTTGAAACTTGATATTTTTATTATTTGAAATTTAATTGCCACTTCTCATATATGAAAAATTATGCATTGTTTTATTATATTTTTGTTTATAATCATTCTAACTAAGCTTTTCGTCTACTATTATGTTATATTTGTTTCATTTTCAAGATAATCATCACTGATATTGTTGTTAATTATTGTTTCGTCCATGTAGTATCTTTATCCGTTTTTGAATCTCTCCAAATAATGGCGTTAATAATTCAATTTCGATAGTTTTTAAAGTACGTGCAGAGATTGGAAAGTTGATTGAACTCTTGAGAGATAAGAACCATTTTAATAGAAAATAAAGTTGAATTGAATTCCTGGATTCATTCACGTATGAAAATATTCTTTTCATATCAACTAGGGGCATATTTTTAGAAACTATTGATGGAGCTATAAAAAAATTATAACAATCGGATCAAAAATAAATCTGTTGGCGTTTCAAGATTCCTATAAATAACCCTGTACGTCGAGAAACTTTATCCCTTGTCGTTTTTGGTATATACGTGATTCAAAGAGGTTGACTTATTTTCAGAAATCTCTAAAGAGTGAGCTGAATAATAGAGGCACAATTCGAGTATCTGATGGAAGTTAATTTGAAATTCAAATTTTCAAGGGTTTAAATATAACATCAGAGCAATTCTGAATTATAAATTAAAAATGGAGTCATAAGCTTTTTCTGTCTACGAATAACGTTCATAAATGAATCGGTGATTTAGGTAATTAACTTTTAAGATGTATGTGCAATTTATACTTTTTTTTAAGAATAAAATTACACTGGATATTTTTTTATTTCTTTTGTCCAACGAGAATAGGAGATTTAAGTTCAGAAAGAGCAAAAAGTCAATAGAGTTTTTTGAAATTTTTAACAGAAATTAGTTTCTCACTTTAACAGTGACGGTATGATTAATTACACCCATTTTTATTTCAAAATCTTCCTCGTCTATCAGGATATTAACCAGCAGCAAATCAGTTTTCCCTGTAAATTTGAAGTAATTTTCTCTTGGAATTAACTGACTTTTAGCAACGTAATGAATGCTGATAATGGAATTATAAGTTAACTTGGGTCATTTCAAATATTTTTAATACTCAAGGTTTTAATCTAATCGAACATATGTCGGTTGTGGTTTCTAGTTTTCAAAAACTTGAGAGAGCTTAGCAAAAAAACGGTGGTTTGTAAACTTATTTTACTACCAGAGAAAGTGATATTTGTTATTCAAGCTCCGAAAATCCCCTTTTTTGTATTATTTGTGAATACATTGAAATTTATTTCACTGGGTTTTGTAGTATTTTTCATAATCGAATAGAGGAAATTGGTTAGTCATATTCTTCACTTAATTGTATAATCATCGATTGCTGGAAGCAAACCTTGTGGGCTATAGCGTTTTAGAAAGACACGGCTTGGTAGCCGTTTCTAAGGCTTATACTTCTTAAAAAAAAGAAGTCTTGATTTATTCGGGGCGACTACAAGAGAGCTAGATATTCATGAATCATGTCTTCCTGTATGCTGTGTCAGCTATTTCGGTCACATGGCTATGCTCGTACGTATTGATTTCAATCTCAACACACTGAATGTAAGTTTATATGATATCTGTTCTTGTCAATACAGAACTAAAAGTAGAGCTGTGGCGCTAGCTTTCTTTGTACATTAGGATGGACTATTCTACATTGATTGCCACTACACTGATTAACAGATTGCTTCTACCCTATTCCAATATTCTGAAAAGATTGGTGTTGATCTATTTTGGTCTACGGCATTAGATGTGATTTAAACGACACTATTGTCGACGACGGTATAGTTTTGTCGAGTTGATGTACAAAACAAATGGATTTGGTAAAGAGACGCGCCCCTGGAAAGCTTTAGACCACTGCTGACCTCAAACTCTTCTGAAATGTTATTTAATAGGCATTTGAGTAAGCTACTAAGTCAGTTGATAAGTGAGGACGACAGACCGTGTATTCTTAATTTATTCAGAAGGTTAGCATGCCAAATCCTGTGTTAAATGAAACGTTGGGTGAGGTATATTGTTTTCCAAGGCAGTAATTCAGATTAATTTTTTGTTATCTTCTCATTTTGTTCCCAATAATTCACAGTATTTTTTTTTACCCATGATAAATGCATAATCAGTTTAATATAACTGTTTTATTAGTTATACCTCGTATTATATCGAATCAGTTCAGATCAAAATACTATATCTACAAACGTACACGTACACAATAAACTTTTAATGAAAAAAATGCTTGGGATCTGATGGATAAACTTCGCTTTTTATTCCGTCCGGTTGGAAGCACTGAATATTTCCGGTAAGAAAGTAGAGCGATAATAACATAATAAAGAAAGAAAGCCATTTGATGCTTGTAATAGAAAGTATAATCACAGCACATAATACAAAAAACTTTTATGGAGTGTCATTATCATTTTGAGACATGAAAGTAGTCATTTATAAATATTACGTTCGAAAAAATTTCATTGTAGTATTAGATGACGAGAAATTTGACCAGATTTTTCATCAAGGTAAACCTTTATATCCCATAGAAATGAGAAACTCCCTTTCATTTGTTTACATTCTATGAGCCATTAAACTAACTACAGTTCACGAAACTTGGTTTCCGTGAAAATAAATTTGTTAAAAATCAGTCACAAATTATTACCATCAAGTTGGCGAAAAGTATAAATGAATTGTAGGCCCTTTTTTAGTTTTCAGCGATATATATCCTTAAAAATGAAAGTCTACCGAAAATAGTGAAAGAAATCATAAGAAAAAATTAATATGTCAACTAAAATTTTAGTGGATTAAAATATAATAGGGTCATTCAAAAACCAACAGGAACCCGATAAGGAAATCCACTTACTGTTTAACTGATAATGGTTAAAACAATTGACATTAAAAATTATATCAGTGAAAAAAGACAATTCACAAAGACTCTTATTTCGTGTAGAAGGTGAATCCTTCAGCTCTTCTGCATGCTTAGGCATAAACATGACTTCAAGGCGAAATAGAATAAGATAAATAAAAGTGATAGCCAGTGAAGCCAGTCCAAACATCTCAGGATGTGAAGATAATAAATGAACGGAGTCATAGGTCACGAATGTTTGAATAACATAAGAGATAAAATAAGCATGTTTTAATGTTAGAGGAGGATGTCTATGCACTAATTAGAAGGTATAACTCAGAACAAGGCTAAACTTCTGGAAACCAAAGAATCATATCTACTACCCAACGTCATCTTTTAAATGATAGGCTATGTGCTCTTTTTCCCTGGATCTGTTCATGCATTCATTGCTCTCTGTTAAGTTTAGTTTCGTTACTTATTCTTGGAACCTCCCAAAAACATCCATATCCCGTCAGGTATTGGGTTTTTGATCAGTTCCTTACGCTCTTGATGAGCATTTGTTTTCATCTTCCTCTGGTTAGGTAGAATCTCTTCTTTTTTTGTCTTCTTCTTTGTCGTTGTTCTCGTACCATCTCGTATAAACTGTATACGCAAGTTATTCACGTTTAGACCAGATCATTTTATGCACTTCTCAAATCACATTTATTGACTCTAAATCGAGTGCGACCTTATCCGACGTTTTCTTGATGTTTTAACCAAACGTACGCTCGGTTTCAAACATCACTCCTACTTTAGTTCAGGTGAAATAATGATTCGATTAGTAGTTAAGAGCAATGTCCTCCTATAATGCATAACCATGTTGAACAAATTCATTTTATAACACTACTCATGCATTTTTTTCATGGAATATATAGACAGGACGCCTGAAGAGGAGAAAGATTAAGTGGGAAGCCATGACATTGGAAAAGGTTGATAGAATTTTTGACTTTAGCGTCTAAAGAGAAAAATATAGGTATGAAGTCTTTTATATGAGTGGCACAAGTGTTTGGCTTAAAGAAGTTGATTCAGACATACTTTATCCACATTATTTATGAATAGATGTATTTGAAAAATTACTGGAGGTCCCAAAAGAACATATAATATGATATATGATCCCTCATACGTTTTTATTTGTTATCTATATCGTTTCAAAATGTTTGTTTCTATGAAATTCATATACTTTTACTAATGATCTTACGTGCAACTTAAAATGGAAGCACTTTCTTAAACTACTTTGATATTAATATAAAATGAACATTATTTGATGGATGGATAATTTGCAAAAGTTGATGTTCCCTTTGTTGTCCCGATTATGTTTGTTAGAATATTTATAATATTTATTTTTTAAACAAAATTTGAAACTTTCGATATGTAGGAGTGAGTCGGAAGGAATTTCAGAAATTCTATTCCATAGACATATTTGAACAATTTTATCTAATACTGTTTTTTCTTTGCGAGCGTAAAAAGAGCTCCGCGTATTTATATAGCTCGGAAACTACTTTTCAATTACATTGGAAGACAATAAAGTAATTTAATGAATGTCTATTGTTCGCTGGAGTTTCTAGAACTGGAGTACAATTATTAAGAACTTCTTCGAGTTTTAGTAATAATGCAATTTATCACTTAAGTCAATGCTTTTTCTGAAAACTAGAGGAATTACAAAGATGCAATAAACTTTTCCAGTTTAGTCACTGAACTGATGATAATATATATTAGTACTGATTAGAACAAAGCATAATATTTCTCACGATTTCAATAGCTGATGATTGTAGATTATTACAATTATGAAATAAAGAATGATCAACAAAAGAAATTCTAAGATGCTCGGTCAGCAGTTTCGCAGCTCATTTTGTTCAATAGTATATTTCCGAGTGTTCACTTTTAACCGCTTTCGGGAGAAAATCTATTGGCGCAGTCAGTAGGAATCCTGAGTGAGTTTGAGAAATTTTTCAATTCTTTTGAACTGTATTTGTATATATTATTTATAAAAATTATTTCCTGAACTTTAAGAAAGGATGAATATATTTGGAACTTAAAAATTTAATTTTGTAAGAAGTTGGTTTCTCTATAGAGCAAAAATCTTATCTTAAGAACAGTTTCGATTTTCCATGTTCACAATTTGTACCTATACAAGGGAAATAACGAGATAAATATGGAATACTTGTTGGAAAAACAATTATGTTTAATCAATGTTTGATATCTTCTTAGGTTTATAAGATATTTTCGTTTAAATAACGATGTGGATATATGATTGTTTTAAATTTTGTTGATTTCATTAGATAACTTTAATAATTTCCCAAAAAATTGCAGTATAGGGAGTATTAAGATACTGGAGGGGAACATGAATTTTATTTCTCGATACACAAATTTTCGAATAGCACAATAATAAAACAAAAGAATTGACATGAAAAATATAAAAGAGCTATAAAAAATACCAAATTTTTCGAGAGCTATGTATCTTAAAATTTTTAAAATCACGATTTTCATCATAATTTGAACTCGTCGGTATATATCAGTATAATAATAATTTCAAATAAAATTATAGTAGACAAAAATTCGTGTTGTAATTCGAAAAAACCAAGTTTAGCAGATTGCGAACAAAAAGTCATAAATTCGGATTTATTTCACGCTTACAAGAAATATAGGCACTACTGCAAGTTTGCCTCTCGTGTCACAACAGGTTTAAGTCTTAATTTCCTTTTTATGTAATGAATTGTGAAAAGGCTGTTTTATTACGTTTATTCTTTTTATCGGTGCTTTCTACCTCGTTGGCTGGAATAAAGCATGTCTTCTAATATTTTCGACGACAACAAGAGACATTTATTTCTCTATCTTCTAATGTCTTAATTACAGCTATTTCAAATTACGTTATTCGACTTTCTGGTAACCTTAAACTTAACTTTACGTGTATTTTATTTGATTTCCAGAGTGGAAATCCTAATAATGATTGAAACAAAAGACTGAGCATTCTATTCAAAACTGAACTTGTTTTACTCATTAAATTGAATTGCAGGAAAATGTATTCGACCTCAAATTTCCACGGTTTGTCGGAGGTTACAATATCTGCACCATAATCAAGTCTTCTGATTAAAGAGCGCTCGCTTTGCGTCAATTAGGAAAACAATTCAATTTCGGTTAATACTCCGTGCTTCTTCACTTTAATACTCGTCACATTTTAATCATAAATATACAAATGGAAGGAGAGACGTACTATCATTTCTTATAACCGGGATTTGTACACGTATGAACATAACTGTCTTTATCATAGTAGTAATTACGAGGGCTGCTACTTTAGTTTAGCGATAGCTAAATAAAAACAAATATTCATAATTGGATACGACTTTATTGGTGTAAAAAATATTGACCTCTCAATTTATTTCTGATCTGCGGGAATAGGCAGAAAAATTTGTTTTGACGTTTTTTTGAAATGATGTGTGAGAGCTCGCATTGTGGTGGTTTCCCTGGTTTATTCGCACAATTATGGAAAACAAATGCTGGTGTACTATTCAGACTCGACCGTTCTACGTTGCTCTAATCGACATGTCCAGTTATTTGCTTCGAAGGTCCTTCGTGCGCGAACAATTCTTACTGGATTTGTCTCGTCTTGAAAAAACCACAAGTATATTGGATTGTTGTTTTGGGTTCATATGCATAGATCCATGATTCGTCGCTAATCTCGATCTTACAGACGTCTTTTGAAACATCGTTATTGAATTTTTTAACCATTTCTGGCACCAATCGACACCAGCTTGTTTTGAGCGATTTTCAAATTACGCCGTATCCAAAGTGAAGAAATCTTCTAAATGTTTATGCAATATTGAATGAATATACGTGGAACTAATGCCTAAGTTTGTCTCAATCTTACGGTATATCAAATGCAATATCAGTTTATGCACAGCATTGTCGTTTTCTGGTATAACAGCTGATTTTGGACGATTTTACAAAACTCGTCCGGCAGCGAAGTGCGATAACAATTGTATTCAGAAAATCAGCGTGTTTCAATATATATACCACTCGTATGACAAAACGTCCTGAGTACGTTCACTATTGAAAATGTCAATTTCTTTGATGGTAACGTTAGATTTGACATATTCACATCAGTATTGCCATGTCTCAAAACTTCAGTAGCAATTTGATTTGATTTGACTTTTGATTGCGAGAATTTGTTTCTTAACCAATTTTCATTGAAATTGTAGTAGATGTAGTCTCAGAAAAAACTATCCTTATTCTGAACATATACAAAAGCTGAATTTGTGTGTTTAAAATATAACCAGACAGAAATTTGTTGTATTCTATCTGTTTTGTTTCCCCAATACATATGAAACACGAATTTCCACCGAAGTGAATTTATAAAATTATTTTCTGAAAGTAATTTTAGAAGATGTAAAATATAAAGTAGCAAGCACTGGTTCTATCGCATTTTTACAAGATTTTAATTTGTATGCTCGGTTTATTCTCTTATTCTGTATTATGGTTTTAAGCTATATGCTGCATTAGTTGTATATATCTCGGTTTTTGTTGCTAATATCAAAGTTGGGATAATTTAGTGTTTTCAGCTTTAAATTTTTTTAATACCGCTAAAATTCTATCTTGCCGTACTCTAACGTTTATTCCAATTTCCTCGGATGGTTCTTCTTGTCATATTGCTTTTCGCAAAGAATTTATCATCATCATTTTCTCCATTTTTTTCCACTTTCGTAATACTTCTTCCATGTCTTTCATAATTGTCTTCCTTTTCGGACGGTCGATGCTGTTCAGTTAATGAACAACAATAAAAAAAGAAATATATGATATTAATGAATGAGTCTTAATTCAAAGCTTAAAGACATAAGAAAATAAAAACTTGAGAGGTATTATAAATTGCTGAGAATATTTATTGAACCAATGTTGAGGAAATTTATATAATACTAATAACCTCATTAGCCACAAAATTATTAAAATCCAACCCAAATTATTATAAGAGTTCATAAATTTCGGATAAAGAAAACCGAAAATTATACCAATTATGGAAATTTCAACCACCAAGCTACACGATATCCCACTTCCGAAGATTTATAAAACCACCACTGTTTGACTAAGAAATTCTCGAAACGGAAATTAGAAGATCAAGTTAGGTGTTTTTACAACGGAATGGAAATCACTCATTTTGTTGACGAACTCAGTTTAAAACGAGACGAAGTTTATAAGGGAAATTCACATTAAACTTGAATACATATTTTCGTGTAAGATGATCTGTTTTATTTTCTTATTGTGTCGCTCTGGATAAAATGACAAAACAACATATTTTGAACCATTCTGCTTAATTATACGGAATCATTGATGAATTCTATAAAGGAAAAACAGTAAACATTTGATGAATTAATTATAGATACATGTTTACATCGACATTTGATCCTTCTTTTATTTATCATAGATAATTATTTCAGCTTTAACATGAACAATTTTTTAATATTCGATTCTGCTCGATTGCACATTAAATCTCCTTACTACTTTGATTAACGCTTTATTTCAAAATAGCACTTTTCCTAATTGCCTAGACGGCTAAAATTATACCTCTGCATAAAGGAGGAGATAAAAATCAAGTATCGAACTATCGCCCAACGTTATTTGATATCATAGAAAGATTAGTCAAAAAGAGGCTTTTATATTATATTTATATTTATTTCTGTATAATTAAAAAATACTACCCATCAATTTGAATTTTTAAGTAACAAATGTACAAATAATGCTATATTTTATCCACTTGGGAACGCTTAGCTTGACCTTTACCTACCTACTTCACGTTTAGAATTAGTTAAGGGCTCAATATTTTAAAATGCAAAAAATGCACAATCACTTGCTAATTGAAATCATATTGATATCATCTTTTCCCACATTCCGCAATAATTGAGGGCATATTTACTTGAAAGTGTCTTCTACTCTGTAAACGACTTCTATTCTAATTATGACATTTAATTCCGGACATGCTGCATACTGGTTTAATTTATGCTATATACTAATTATCATCTATTACTATTACCTATAATTTTGTTACTTATTGAAGTTTTATTTTGTACATTGAAATTTTATTGTGTTTGTATCTTTATGTTTGTATTTCAATTTTTACAAGCTTTTGTCTACAAATTGTAACAATTTTTTGACAATAAAGCATTTCCCTCACACAGAAAACTGTTTTTATAGTATGTTTAGATTACTGACAACTCCGCTATTCCGTTATCCTGCGTTCTTGAGAAAAAAGAGAACGAAGAGAAGGATAAATCTTTCTTGTATGCCTCGTGTCTACCTTATACAAATAAAACACATTCAACAACATTGCGCGTTTCGTAAAAAATATATTTCTTCAAACTATTGCACTTATTTCAAAGTTCTGTTAGGTATTTCTTGCAATGGATCTCATTCGCTCTATCATGGTGTTCTCAATGCCAGGATTGATGCCCCTTTATCAATTTTTTTAATACTATTACTCAGTTATATGGTGCTAAGTTTGGTAAGACGAATGTAGGCAAACACGGCGAAAACTTCCGAACGCAACTTTATAATATATAAATATAATATAATCTCATTGTTAGTTCGTGAATCTTGTAGCTTCTTCACTCTTTTTTTTATAGGATAAGTGGTAAGGTCTCTGTAAACAGTAAAAGTAAACAAATACCTAACCTCAAATTTCTACTAATATTTTGAGCCTAGTTTAACAACGAAAATAACAAAGCTTTACGAAAGTTAGCGGATCTGTTAAGCCAAAAGTAACTAGATTGCAGCTTACACGCAATAAAAATGACACAATACCGATTATGTCAAGATCTAGCATGAAACAATCAGCTGAACTTCATCTACGCATGTTTTTGATCAAGAAATATTGCGTCTTGCATTGCATTGCACGTTGTATTGCATCATGTCAAGTGGCCTTAACTCTTAACAACGTGCAAGATTCATTATATGCAAGATATTGTTATGGTCCCTGTCAAAAGGCAAATCGATCACTATTGAAATGGAATATACCGAATAAGAAAAATTCTATCTTCTTAGTTATTAATGCTGACTCCCCCGGCAACCTTCATCGCGACGAGGGTTAAAATGTAAGTTGTGTTCGAAACTAGGTCAATAACTACGATTAGGGAGATGACATGTTTTTAAAGTGCAAAGAAATACATCCCCAATTGGGTTCAGCGACTGTGTTTTCACTCAAAAATACATTATCCAGAATTTTAATCCGTATTTCGATCCATTACGAAGAAAATAAAGAGGCTTTTAGTTTAGAAGGGGTCTCTGTTTTAAGTTAAAAATAGAAGCTATCAAAATACGCAGAACTTGTCGAGATATTTTTATTACTTTTTGTGAGTTACGCTGTAATTTATTCGGAAAGCGAGCTTTTGATGTTTAACTATTATTGAACTTCGCAAATTGATACTTAAACTGAAAGGTATCTGTTGATATCGTGGAAATTCATATTAGAGTAACTTTAATACATTTTGAAATAATGGAGTTGTACCTCAAACCAAAATAATATAATGATTGATAGTTCTTTTCATTATATACAAACTTCCATAAATACATACCTATTCAAAAGTTCTTCCATTTGAAATTACGAAACTGAACTTTACTATCATTATAGAAAAAATGAATGAGGTTTATTCTGGTGCTGTTTAGTAGGAATTTTTTAATTTAATTTTTTTAATAACTAGTCTAAATTTAGAAAGACTCATTTCAATTTTTATGAAATATAACTGAATAAAATAGACTACCGATGAGTTATCTAGTGTTATTGGATTACTCGAAGCGAGCTCAACACAGATAGATTTTGCAAATCGGCTTAATGCGTCTCAAAGTATCATTTCGTGGATACTTAATCGGTTCCAGAAACTGGAAAATGGAAGACAAGGAGCTTCAAAACCCAAAACAACGGCCATTGATGATCGTTACCAGTGGCTTATAGAAATCCTCGTAATATCTACAGAATTCTGAAAAGAAGACTTTTTATCACCAGAGACTAATTTGAGATTCATACCACTTCCAAGAAGAGTGCCATATATACGTTGCATAAGAAGCAAATATTAATTTCTGCATTGGAGCACCAGCACTGGCGTAGTCTGAAAAGAGGACTTTCTATTACAATCGGTGATTCTTTATGAATCTAAATAATATGAAGAGGAATCCCAAACGCAAATTAGAGATTCAGTACACTTCCAAGAAGAGTGCATATGCATCTTGTATAAAAACCAAATATTAACTTCTGCATTGGAGCACCAGCACTGGCGTAGTGTGAAAAGAAGTCTTTCTATTACCAGAGGCGATTTCTTATGAATTTTCAGTATTCTATGATGAGGAAAAAAATGTTTTTAAATTGCTTATTGGCATTCCAGAGATAACAAATATGTATCCTTTCAAGAATTGCCATTTAATTTTTATGTTCTAGCTTTTAAAGTCAAATTCAATCAATATTCTCAACTTTTGAACAGCTGTTTATATAAAATATGCTTTCTACAAATTCCTAATCAAACAAAGTTAGCACTTTCACCACCGATAATTTCCTAGTTTCACACAAACTGTGTTTCGGAAATAAGTGAAATTCTCTCGGAGATAATTTTGTTTAATCTAATTATTTAACCGATTGGTCTATATCTCTTTCTTAATGAATAAATGTATGAACAACTCATTTATTTAGTAATCTCAAATCTCGACTCTACTAGCAGATACTTTACGATACATTCTTTGTTTCAGACCAGTTTCCTTGTGCTTGAGATCATTCAGTCTATCAAGATAACTATCGTAACATCTATGTCGATAGAATTCAATATACGACGCTACGTAATTTATATTCTACTATTAATTCTATAGTAATTTATATAGTTATCATACATTGCTAATACTACTGCATAAAGGCCGTACTAATTCATTCCATTCATCTACATTCTGAGCTATTTGGGTTCAATTTACAGCATTACATTTTAGGTAGTCGACTTAGTCCACTCCACATTTAATCGAATTACGAGGTTTCGAATCTAAGATACTTGAATTCTATCGATGTAATTGACAAATCTCACATTTTCGGTGTGATACTTTAGACTCTATTTATTGGTTGATTTAATATAGAACATCTTGGATTTATATCTAGAATAGCAGTCTCCATGATTTATTGTTTATGTTCTAAGCTTACAGACAGATTTTTGAGTTTGATATTCATCTATCTACTCGACCAGTACTTATTAGTTGGGATCGTCTTCGATATTATTCCGAAATCGTCCACGACATGGACGGAGAATCCGGTCCTGTTCGATTATGGTAAAAGTTTGGTGGATGCAGCAATTCTCAGAAAGGCTATTTACTTGTTTTATATACAGTGTCGATCGGTTTATATTGGTTTTAAAGAATCAATTTCTAGGAAGGCCTTTTTATTTGTTTGTTCATCTTCTAGAATCGATTTACCGAATTCTTTTTGTATAAACAGCCGCTTGTATATCAGCGGTCAGTAAATAATTGAATGTCATAGAGAATGGAACGAAATGGTAAGAAGTAACAGGTGTTATATATAATTTATATAAGTTATAACGGTTAGTGAGCAGATAAGTATTTGTAGATAATTATAATAAATAGCGAGTAGTTAAGTGTTTAGTGCATAGTTTATTGTTTCTAGGATAAGTGTTTAAATAAATAAAGCAATTGAGTGTATAAATTCACCCCACCGTTGAAACATAGGTCAAATAAATTAGGAATTCAAAAAACATTACAATATATTCAACCATCTGTGTCTCTTTTTTGAATCCAACGTTTAGTTACCTTAAATAATGAAGCTCGAATTATAAACAAATAACAAATTTTTTAATATTGTGAATAATTTAGGCACTTTTAAATTTTTTGTATATAATACTGTTGGTTACATATTTTTTAAATTCAGCGGCATATTTGTCATGTTTCTCTAGTTTTAGTGAATTATTACTCAAATTTATGAATATCCATAACATTTCTTATCTATAGTTGTTTCTCAACATGAGGCTTATTGCATCAGATTACTCATTCTAATCAATCAGTAATTTAAATCTTCCGGTTTCTCTAAGACTCATTAGCCCATTTCCGTAGGTCAAAATTGCTGGTTTAACTGAATTTTAGATAAAATTCAGTAAAAGAGTTTATGTTGCAGTGAAAAATGTGTTGGGTATTGAAGTGAATTCGACTTTTTTTGAATTGTGAATCTGTTTTTCATAAACCCTGTGGTAAAGTGGTAAACATTCATCAGTAAATAAAAAATTTATTCTTTTCTAAATTTCTCAGATAATATGAATTTTTTTGCATTGTGGAACAACTTTTCAAAATAAATTGGTAAAAACCGCTAAATTTGCTACAGACGTTTAATTCGGAAGGCTTGATTGAACATTTTTACAAAAATTGAAGAAGATTCTACTCCAGTTTTACAAGCTTCAATCGAAAGTATCTATAGTAGAAAATCTCCTGATAAAAGCATTTCACGTAAAAAACTGCCAAAAAAGGATAAAAAAAATAGAAAATATCAAGAATCGATATAAAAATTTTTTTGATATACCCAGTCGTAGGTCAGCACATACTTTAACAGAAGTTCAATGCTTAAATAAGACTTGCAAACGTCAAATAGAAATAATATTTTCTTGACGTCTTCCTATTTAAAAGTTTCAACAGAGACTCTAGATTTAGCAATTTCTTCAAATTTCAAAACTTTCTAAACGTAATTTTTGAATGGCTGTAACTTTTGAAGATAATCTACCTCTGGTTTTCAGTTTTGTGAAAATCAAAGGCAGATCATAGAGCACTAGAGCTCATGCTTTATGAAGATTTTTTTTCACATCAAATAGAAACATTTGAGATGATAAGAGTCAATGAAAATTCAATTTTAAGTACCTTAAAGTCTATTCATATTAAGAAGATTAATTCCTACACACACATACATATCATCGTAGAAAACAGTGAGGAATGATGTCACTGGACAGTTTCAAATATGCTCATTCTACATTAACAAACAAAACAAACAACCAACTTGCTTATAGTACTAAGCAAACAGTATTTCCAATATAGGTACAGAATGTATATTTGCACATGCCGATTAATTTTTAAGTACATATATTTCACTTTATGGCTTGGGCATTTTTATTTTTCTTCATTCAGATCGAAGTTATCATTTATTACCAAAAGTGTCATTATTTTGTTTTATTTCATTTTTTTCCAAATTTATCCATAAACATTTGACTTTGTTCGAAATTGATACAGTACTGTCAACAAATTCAAAGTGGGTGAGGTTTAGTCAACGGAATATCTTTTCCTTTTGCTACTCTGGGTTATCTTTAAAAATTAGTTCTGCAGTTTCCAGTTGTCACAAATTGAATCAAATTGAATTTCTCGCTTTTATCGTGTGAGTAAATCTATGTTAGATCTAGTTTTCTCATATATTTTAGCGATAAGTGCAAGATTACAGTTTTGTCGGGAGCATTCAGTTACCTACAACTCGACACAATGGATATTGCTTTTTTCAAATTCCTCTCAATTATTAAAAGAGTTTATTCGTGTTTCAACTATGCAGAGTTATTATCTAATAGTAGTTTGATATAATCAATTTTGGATATTAGATTTTTCATAACATGTTCTTTTCATCAATAAACTATATATTTATCATGAGCGCAGAAGCTTATTGTCATTTTCTCCCGTGTCTCACACTATACTGTTTCTACGGATAATTTGATTTTATTTGCTCAAAACAATGCTTAGAATTAGGATGCGTGATACATATTACATTAGTTCATTTTAATATTAAACCTTACATTCTAAAAATTTTGGAAAGCAACTCCTGGTAGGTTGGTTTCCGGTAATTAAATTTATTAGCCGAGGTCGAAGTTGAAGTAGAAACGTCCTAGGCATCCACAGCATTGTTGTATTCAGGTTGATCGACGGAATTGAATATGCTGTGATTTGAAACAAGTGTGTAAGATAGATCGTCTGAGGATAATGAAAATGAAAAGATGAAATAATTGAGTTTGCTAATCTGTGCAGGTATTTCAAGCTTTTCAGTGAATTATTCGATATTAGATATCGTAAGCTTATTTCTAAGGCTTGTTCCAACCCCTTCTTGATATGGTGACGTTTCTGGCTGGGCAGTAAACGTTATATACGATACCGTTTCAGGTATCGTTTGTGGAACGTTTCCAGAACGGTTTTTTCGATACTTGATTGATAGCAAGTACTGTTAACAGAGCCGTGAATAGTCGGAGATTGCTCAGAAACGTTTCCAATAACCGTTTCAGGAACATTCTAGATTAGTAGGTTTTTTATATGAATGAATCGATAAATTGTGTCACAAAGGCCTGCAATGTAAAATAGACAATTGATACCTCAATAGTATCTCCAAATCATACTTAAAGGATTGTTTCTACCAAAATATCTAATGGAAAAAACATAACAACACCCAATAAAAAAAGGGTTGCGCATAGTATCATATCCATACACCACATTGGCAGATGACACAGCCTTACTTGCATGACACCAAAATCCTGATCCTGCATCTATACATGGAAAATAAAGCGAATTAAATTAATAGTGACTCATACACTAATTGCCACCTATTACTAATACCTATAATTTTGTTACTCATTTTGGTTTTCTTCTGTATATCGAAATTTTATTTTATTTAGTTATTTTTATGTTTGTTTTTTAGTTTTAACAAGCTTTTGTCTACAAATTGTAACATTTTTTTGAGAATAAAGCATTTTTCTTTATCTCTGTTTTTTAATCAATCCCTTGTAAAGAACAATGAAATAAATACTTTGGAACTCACTTCGATCGAAGGTTAACTCACATATTTACGAATATAAAACAGTTAGAGTTAAAACTAAAGCAGTACTACTGGTTTATTGGGAGGCAATCCCAATAAAATCTGGAAAATAAGCTGTGTTAAAACCAATAAGGATTTACGGATTCATGTATTTATGCAATGACTCAAATATTGGAAAATAACAACGGTTTCAGAATAAAGTACTACCTTTATCAATGTTGTGTGGTACGTCCAGGACTTACTAATCAAGATGATAGATCTTCAATTCCTTGAGTGAAACGAAGTCAGCTGTTATAGTAACAGCAGAAATAGTGCCCACAGTAATGTGTCTGTTTGTGAATTGTTCAACATAGATGTGCGAAGATTTGAAGATTTTTAAACGGACAGATCAAACCAAGAGGTTCAACAGATAAATTGTAATTTATATCTAATAACTTAGTATAAATTTCTTAAGATTCCAACTTCTCATACCTTTTTTATACAAATTAGTTGATAAATTATCTTGAATTTAGACTTCCTTAAATTACGAACATCTGTCGGTGACGGTTCATCTGATTAGAAATTCCTACTGTCGATTGGGGTTGTACAATATTTTCCTAAAGTAATTTGTGAGGCAAAGTTATGAATCTCCAGCTCATTGAATGAATGGTTCTCTGCATAACTTCATACGATACATCCATAATTCAATGTAATTTGAATTCATGTTCGATCTATAGATATAGAGGTTGAATAACATGATGAGTTCTTATATAAATGAGCACGATCATCAATATTAATCATTGGAATAGTGCACTTGCATTCGCGTACTAATGCGTTTTCTCTAACACACCAAATCTGTTTTATAATCACAATCCTGTCAAATGCTGAAAATTTCTTAATAAATCGCTGAATATTTTTCCAAATCATGTCGACGTTTTCTATAATAAATATCGTGATAGGATCCAATAGAAGAAATTTCGCACCAAAGCGAATATATATATATATATATATATATATATATATATATATATATATATATATATATATATATATATAGAGAGAGAGAGAGAGAGAGAGAGAGAATATCTATATACGGTGATATATGATCACACATTGTTAAAGTTAATCGAGGAATGCGAAACGAGATTTTACCAAGAGAGTAGGAATTCTCAACATAACAGTATTACACAGAATGTTTCAATAATTATGGATTTTTTTATAATTTGGGCACTTAAACATGAGCGTTGGAACTATTTTCTTATTTCGTTCGTTTTTTGCTATAATTAGCTATTCAAATAACAAATTTTTCTTCCTTCCTTCTTCGTTTTTTTTTTTCGTGATTCATTTTTCTCATAACACAATTATAATTGGATTCTGATTGAATCAAGTGCTCAGCAAATTAGCCACTAAGATAGGAGCATATAAAGCACACTTACTATTTTGGAGATTAGACTTTGAAAACTCCTGTACCAAGCGAAGAAACCTACACATCTGTCTCGTCGATTTCGATGTGTTTTCCAGCCCTCCTTTTCAGGATATTTTATCGATCGGAGCGAGTTTGAACCATACGCGGAGTGGATTTTTCTCCACTTTTCTGCATCTTGGGCATTGAGCATTGCCGTAAACCAGTGACCAGTATTCAACCCGATTAATGCCTCAATTGAGGAAGAGGGTATTCGTGTATCGCATCTCAGAAGTTTCTATCCTGATCAGAAATCTGTCTGCATATCTTTTGTCCATTAAACTCATGATACTCGTAATAACACTTTCCAGTTTTCATTTCACCAGACATCAGAATATACAGAAAACCTGACAAGTTTTATATAGTTGTTATTGACAGGCTTTGAAGCTGCTCGATACAGTGAAAACTACCGCCCCGAGTGCCTCAAAAGTTTGTAGATTGTCACAACACATATAATTGTTCCTTTTCTTTTGATAGTAGATTAATTTTTTGTATACCCACCCAATGAGCCCATTTGAGATTGATAAATCAGAAACTCTCCTTTCCAGTCCCACCTGTAAATGAAGATTGCTTCTGAAGTTGTAAAAGTTGGGAGGACTGCCAGTGCTTTTCAAAGTTCATATGATTGCAGGCTAAACTGCAGGGCATTACATTTAGGATAGTCCCTATTACTAGCGTGGAGGTAATTTAAATCAAAATACATAATTTATGTCATATATTTATGGGTAGTAAAATAATGATCGTTTTGACATAAATACTAGTATCTATTATAATTAATTCATGAATGAAAATATAGCTATACGGAAATGATTTCAATATAGAAAGTTGTTTGACGAAACGGCAGGATAGAACAAAATTGCGACGAAGATATATTTGCTCAAAATGTCTGACATCTGTAAATATGGTCGTGAATAATTTTCTTAGTAGCATAAATAATGTTTTCAATAATGTTTGGAAATATGATTTTAACTACGGGTTTTGAACGTTGTAATTCACATTTCTTCATATTCTCTTTTTCTATTGCTCATTCTCCTCAATTTTTCTGAACTATTTTGAGACTATTCAACACTTATAAAATTCGAAATTTATTGGATTGCACAGAGAGAAACTTTATCACTACAATGCTTAGAAGACTGTATCATTGAATAGCATATTTATATGCTGTTATAAAATAAAAATTTTTATGTTCAATAACGTATGCATAATAACATGCCATAATATTTCATATTGTGTCCTTTTCGAATTCATTTTTTTGTATATTTATAGTTCAATTTTACTCGCTTCATTAAGACCACATTCTATACATCGTATGATACCCTAGCCCCATGTCACTCTTTGGACAAAGTGCAATTATATGCGCACCAATTGCTTTAGTTCAATAGATACCTTCTTTCAGCGTTGGAATTCAAAATCTCCGGAACCAATTTTAGGATTGGTGCAGGAGATGGGGAGTGATTCTCTTTTCTCATTAAAAACTCAAACCATAGCGTACCAGTTCTACCTAGTAGGCTCCAGCATTGAGGATAACGTTTCGATACCTACGAGAAGACCGCCCATTAAGGATTGAGATTCATTTACATTCGCAGTTTGACAGCCGATTTGAACGACACTGGACAAGAAAAGGGAGAAAGTTCATTAAGACACTTGAGGAAAATTAGGAAAACCCACCTTATTGCCCCATCCTAATTGGCGCCTTTGTTTAAAATTAGTACACGAGCAAGTTTAATGGTGAATATCTTAGGACGCCTTATTTTAATCGCCAAAATACAAGATACTTTTTTTTATAAAGCATTCAATTTCCTACAAAAATTTGTATTACGCATTTTATAATAGTTTCAAAATAATAAAACTTGAATCTTCAATATCATTCAAATGGTGACGTTTACGTAAAAAATATCAGGTACCTTTTGAGGTGTGCATTTTTTCTATTGGACTAAGAAAAAACTGAAAAACTCCGATGTAGAGGATCTTATTTTATATTATGATGCTCTACAGGCCATGTAGGCCTAGGCAAGAATGACAATATTACATAGTTTCATATATTATATATCAAAGTCTTCTATTATATTATACACAATATTTCTCCATTCCTTCCTGTTCACAGATTTTTCTCTCCAATTCTGAACATTATTATTTTTTATGTTTTCCATTACACAGTCATACCATCTTTTCCTTAGTCGCCCCTTCCTCTTTTTCCCTATTGGTCTTCTTTGCAGTACTAATTTTGGCATCTATGTTCTCTATGTAGTCTCTCAACATGTCCCAACCATCTCACTCTCTGTCCTTTAATAAACGAGCTTAATGTAGCTTCTCCATAAAGTTCCTCCAATTTTTTATTAGTTCTTCTCCTCCATCCCTCTTCTAAGTGTACTCCTCAGTAAGTTTCTCTCAATATCTTCCTCTCCCATCTTCCCAACATGGCTTCATCTGTCTTTTGACTGTATTTTGACTTCATCAGGGATCTCATACTTCCGAATTTTTGTATTCCTTTAGTTAGTATGGCTTTCAGTTCTACTTCTTCTACTCCCTTGTCTTCTATTACAATTCCTAGATAAAAAAAGTTGGAAACTCTTTCGAAATTGTACTCTTTGTGAATGGTTCTCCTAAAAGACAAGTAATCTTCTGTTTCTCTATGTGTATATCCCATCATATATTTTGTCTTTTCTTGATTTATTTCTAGTCCAAAATTTCTGGCTTCCTCTTCCAATTGCATTACTGTTTTCTTTAAGTGCTTCTTGGATTTTGCTATCAACGCTACGTAATCTGCGACAGCTAGACATTGGCTTTCGTTATTGAAGATTGTCCCATCGCTTTTTAATTTAGAATTTTGGATAATTACTTCGAAACCATATTAAATAATATAGTGGAGAGCGGGTCACCTTATCGGATTCCTCTATTGACATGAAATGCTTCAGACTTGTACCCTTTCTATATCACTTCATTCTTTGTTTTATCTAAGGTTAGTTTAACTAATCTTATTATTTTTGCCGGTACGCTTAATTTGCTTAGTGCTGCGTACATGTTGTTCCTATCCATTTTGTCATATGCATGCTTAAAATATATAAATAAGGAATATGGTATGGTAGTATGTTGTATTCATAGCAGATGGTTTGTAAATCTTTTAGGGAGAAAATCTGGTCCGTTGTTGACCTACTAGCTCTAAAGCCCTCTTGATATTCCCCTAGTATTTTGCCGGCATTTTCTTCTAGTCTGTTCTTTATTATTTCCGTTAGCACTTTATAACAGGTATCTGACAATGCAATTCCTCCCTAGTTTTCGCAAAGCAGGATCTTCCTTTAGAAATTGAAAACTCATATTTGGCGAGATCTCTTTTTCATTTATTTAATCGTCAAAGTTGAAATAACCAATCCCGCTAAGTTTTTGTTTGAATTCTTGCAATGTATACCAATCAATGGTTGTTTTTATGAGGAAGAGCTACAGAGAACGACAAATCCTGACATTTACGTAGTGGAAAAGGTACTTAAAAAAGAGGTACCAAAGTGTACGTCAAATTGTTCGGTTTAGATACCAAACATGATAGTTGGATAGAAAACACAGATATTATGTAGAAACTAGTTTTTGATACACTGCGTGTTGATATAGTTTTAAAGAAAGGCGTGGTGTAGACCAGGACTATAAATTGAGGTGAACTTTTCATGTGGTTTGTTTGTGAAACGCTTTTTCTTTTTTTTTTAATATGAAGCCACGAGCGTGGGGAAGTTTGGTTTCAAGTAGTCCATACCTTTAGGTTTTTAACCTTCCTTTTTTTCCCTCCATTTTTCGACAGTAATAATGATTCACGTATCTATCATTAACACGGTTACAGAATAACATGCACTAAAATTACTTACTCACACGGTACACTTAATTTTTTTCACTATTCGTTCACCACTTTTATTCGCTTTGAGTCCGCCAAAGCTCCGCTCATTCCGACCGACCTTTTTACATATAAAACTTACATTTCCATTATCGAATATAGAACAAACGCTTACTGTACCTTATCTCAACCATATTTTCGAAAAGCCCTTATCTTATGAGCAGTCCATAGTATGCCATAATTGCTTGATAATTTTGTTTCCATCCTTGGTAAGCTGTACACCCAAGTATGTGAAATCTGTTACTTTTTCCACATTGTCTTCTCCTATTATAACGTTCTGGAGCATTTTCCCTATTCTGGTCATTAAAATAAAGAGTTTGATATGACATGAGTTGATCGTAGAGAAATATATTTTCTACAAATTTTGTAAAATTGTAAAATCGTCATGTGAGTTTTCACATGACGATCGAATAGTGTTATTCATCGAATTGCCATTAATATTCAATTGTTGGAGTAAGAACTATCAGTATTCATCAATATTCTTTCAGTAATCCATAGATTTTGTGATGGTTGGCGATAAACTTATGAATTTTCCATGTTAATATTCACATAACGAGTACATTGATTGTTTCTTGTCTGATTATAATCAACCATTGAACGATAAGAAGGGAGTAGAGAGGCAAACTCGGAAGTGTCGAGGAATTTAACACCAGAAATTTAAAATTTAATTTAGAATTTAATTATTTAGTGAACTCCTTAATATATCAGCAAAACAGTAGTTCTATCTGTCACTCCTCAAAGTAACTTATTTTTATTGTATAATTTACAAAATATATGAAAATAAAATACACATTACATTTGTCCACAACAGTTTTACTTTATAAAAAACTTCAGCTCACGTTCCAAAAATTCCTGAAATTCAAAGCATAAGTTGTCGGTGAATTGTCGGAAGGATTAGAAGCAATAAAAGGGTCTTGAAATTGTTTCAGGATTCTTTTGTGCTAGAGAAAATATTTGACTAATTTTTGAGATGTCAAGACGATGAACAATATTTATATTGAAATATGATTATTAATGGATATGTTATTCCAATTAAATCAATTCATACAATTTGGATTTTATTTCTAATTACTTAATAGCCTATTAATCTCCAAATACGAATTTATAATCATAGCCAATAAATATAAATGGAAAACAGTGATTACAAAGTGGATTATCGCACAGTTCACAAACGATGATTTACAACAAAGTATGAGGGTTACTACTGAAGTTTTGAGATATGGCACTGATGTGAATATGTCAAATTTGACATTGCCATCGTAAATTTTGACGTTTTCAATGGTGAACGTACTAAGAACGTGTTGTAATATGAGTGCTATTTCAGTTATTTACATATATTTTAGACATCTTGGTCAAAAAATGGAATTAAATCGGGAATTATTTTTTATGACTTTCGACGTGGGTTAATCCACTAGCTTCTATCAACTCGTTTCGACTTTTGCTAATAAAGCGTCGTCCTCGACCCACCATGTTTCGCTTGTTTTCCAAATTCAATCGAGGTCGCACTTTGCTACAGGACGAATTTCGTGAAGGTCGTCCAAAATCGACTGTTTTGCCAGAAATTATCAATGCTGTGCCTAAGCTGATATTATAAGATTGTCATGTAGCATGCCGTGATATTGAGGCATACTTTGGCATTAGTTCTACTCGTATACATTCAATATGGCATGAAAATTTCGCTGTCAAAAATATTTGGTCGTGTTGGATACCGTATAATTTGACAACTAAAATTTTTTCAAACATGGCCAACTTCCGGTTCTACCGGAAGTCGACTGTAACTTTGTTATTTAAAATAGAACACTCTGTATATCAATACATTTTTGAAATCTATGTAAAGTTTTAGTATACTTTTGTAGAAAAATGCATACTTTTTGAGTTATTAATTTTTATGTAAAAAAATTTGACCATTGCAGATCAGTATAAAGTATTTTTTTACAAGTATACCCTTGAAAATATGAGAATGGTTTCTATTCGGTTGCTTTTAACAAGATAAGAAGTATTTGAATCTATGCTGAAAAATTTTATACAGGGTGTCTATAAAAAGTGTTCAAAATTCAACTTAAATACATAAATATCAAATTTCTCCATTTTTTTAAATATAACCACCCAGTTTTTTCTATTTTAATGCATTTAGAGGTAAGAAATAAGGCAAATTCATGTATACTTTCCTATACTTAAACCTTACCGTTATCCAAATATTAAATTTTTTCTGTAAATTTTACTATAAATATTTTGCTATATACAGATAGTTTTAACTCGTAGTGGGACATCCTGTATATGCAAAGACGCCCATATTAATTAGCGGAGAATATTAAGTAGATTCCGCATAACATTTTTTTAATTTTCAGTAGATGATTGAGATAATATTGAGAAATAAGAATCTGTGTTTCATGTAAAAATTATTCCTAGTTTTTTTTCCATTACTAAACAAATAGTATAATTTGTAGCAGATTACAAATTTTTGGATTAGGATTTAGAACTAACTTAAAGCTGTTACAGCAAGGTCACTGGTCAATGTCTTTTCATTCATTTGTATATAAATAGTAGAGAGTGTAGTCACCATCCAATTATCACTTTCCAATCAGGCCGATGGGCGACTCTTCCTAGACTAAAGGGTAATAAGTAACTTTTGTATCCTTGTAACATTTTGGAACTGGTAACAGCAACCGTATCAAAAACTGCAATACATCGCAAATTATCTGTGAGTTAGGACATTAGAAAGTTGTGTGCAAGATGGGTGTCATGGTTGTTTTCAGTTGATAAAATTCATTTAGAAATTACACAGCCACAAAGTACAAATTATGCGACTTCTCATAACCATGGATAAAAAATACGAAAATAGGTTCATTAATTCACACTTAGAACAAAATGACAATTATAACAATTCACTGCAATAAAGAGAACCAAAGATAAAACTTTTACCTATAAATAAGGTAATTGCATCGGATTTCAGAATTCACCTGTTATAATTTTCATTGTGTATTTAAGAGAGGAAATCAAGCAAAAATGACTTGGCGTGTCTAAAAACAAAAGTATTTCTTTTTAAGACCATTCACGGGATTGACAATCCGTTATCGCAGTGGCCTGTTAAAGTTTGAATTGTTAATTCATAAATATCGCATCTATTATAATGTCCCCTTTCTATGGTTTTTATTTCTTACTATCAAACTTATTAAAAAAAAAGGTCAGTGGTGAAGGGATGGAGAAGTAGTAAAAATGTATAGATCTAGAAGGAAATTATCTTAGAAAATAAATTTATTTTTTCCAAAAATTCATTACAAACCAATGTTATCGCCCCGTAAACACGAGGTCAATTTTGAATATTCAGTTATCGCAAGATATCTTTAAGGATGTTCCCAAAGTTTGCTGGAAATGGATATAAGTTCTTAATAAATTGGAGACTTTTTCATTGTTTGAAAACTTTTCTGTAACCTATCGGGGGGTATCCGATGTTGAAATATCAAACAACAACCCCTATTGGGCTATATTTCATTTACGGTGCTTAAAAAACAA
Organism: Diorhabda carinulata; assembly: GCF_026250575.1. NCBI lineage: Eukaryota > Metazoa > Arthropoda > Insecta > Coleoptera > Chrysomelidae > Diorhabda > Diorhabda carinulata. Next base: position 21,769,056 of record NC_079472.1, read on the forward strand.
GAAAAAAGTTTTTGAAATTGGGATAATCCGTTCAATATTTATGGCTCTTTGAAGATTAAATTAGATTACTTGGGTATGGGTTTTGTTTGTTTAACATTAACGCGAGTCTGAACTTAATTGTTTGAGTATTTGTGTTCGATGATCAGGATTATAATGATAGGTATGTTTCCAGTATACAATAGGTGAATAACATGTTATATTTTCAGATATAGTCAAAGGCTTTTGTGAGGTCAATGAAGCATTAGAATACTAGCGTGTTGTTTTCTATGGATTTCACAATCAGTTGTCGTAGAATAAATACTGCATTTATGTAGGATTTTTCTAATCTCAATCCTTACTGCTAATATTCTAGTATTATGAGTTAATTTTGTTGGTGATAATTTTTTTAACGTGTTATTTTCAGTAAATTTACACCATTGTAATTAACCTGATCCTGTATTTTATTTTGTTAAAACGTCTTTTCGTCTTAAAACTTATTGGATTGTTCTAGAAAATGGATATTTTAAAGAAATGTTCTATGAACAGTAAAATTATACTTTTGAAAATCAATATATGATCATTCATAGTACAAGTGTGCAAAATAACCAATTCACAATTGGAATAAGATCAAAAGGAAACAAAATTATTTATAAATCATCAGAATTTACTACTGTCTTTTCACACAACATATCGAAGATTTTTGCAAGTCTAAAAATATATAGAGGAAAATATTCAGCACCATGACCACCAGAAATGTTTTCAGTCATTTATTCAACATTGGGACTCTTGTCAAGCGTAGTACTTCGTGAGAGCATTGATCGAAATTTTATGTAACCTCCTTACTTAATACACAATTAAATACTTCATTCTATACCTTGATCACCATATTCATTTTTATATATAATTCCTAAATTTTTTGCAGAAATTAAATCTGAATCAAGTAACAATCCTTTCTTCATATCGGTATTCGTTTCTTTTCTTTTCATATTGCTAGGAAACTTATCTAAAAGTGAAATCTTTTATAACATGCCAGTAAAACTTTCTGGGAAGTTGTTAACTTGATTTTCCAAAACGAGTGTATATTTCAATATGCGAAGAGATTTCCCGTGAGACGAATGAAAAAAATAATCATTCCATAAAATTGTACAATATCCAGAAATGAAGATGTAGAAAATAGGATAGATAAATAAAGAATGAACCGGAAATATTTTAGAAACTCATAAAGCTAATTTGAAATGCTGAGAGAGGAGCTGAAATTCTTTTCTTTGTTATGGCGCAAGAAAAATTACATCGTTATGTATAAAAAATAAGTGTATACTCACTTTCAATCCCACAGGGGCTTAGTATTTGATTTTTACAACCTCCACGGTAATTTTGTTATTAAAACAAAATTATTACCCAAAAAGAAATATATTTATATGGCGGATAACATTTTCATATATTTCTCTCTTATTTTTACTTCTGTATTTTATATTTTACCTATTTTATTATTATATTACCCATGAAATTTTTAAATGAATAACAATGAAACAAGAAAGCTACAAAAGAAAGATATTGGGTGTTACATATAAATTGTCTTATATCGAGTGAAAATACATTTTTAAATATTAATAACCAAGCGAGAAAGTGGTGAATTGCTAAATTTTGAAAGTGATTATCTTCGATTTTTTATGCACAATCTTAAAAAATCGATTCAGTATTTATATTGAGCTGTTCAAGGATTTATGAAAAAAAAAACAATCTAGGCCATAAGTTACTACGAACATAACTCACAAAATACCTAGAGCGAAGATGTTTTAAATATTATCAACATATTTTATGCTGTAAAGACTGAAGTTAGACATCGATTTTTTCAGTTTTATCATCGCTCTCCTCAGCAAGATTATTCAATAGACATTTTTTGAAACACAAAAGTGTGAGGAAAAGAAAAGTCGTTCGTATTGAAAAAGTAGATGCACTCTTGGTGCCGCTTTGTTTCGATAATATATATCATCTCGAGAATATATATAGAAACGATACTGTCAGATGTAGCTCAGATTATGGGAGATTGGAGAGAAAAATTTGGTAGCAGGATAGAAAAAATTGCATAGAGCTTTGAAGTTAGGGAAGGTATAAATGAATGATTAAGTTGAGTCTAATTGCTATTAATAGTCTTTATAAAGCACTGTTAGGTATGTATCGAATTACTTTAATAATAATAATAAAAATTATATTAGAAAAGTAGAAAGCATACCAAAATGGGTTCAGACCATAAGGATCCACAATAAGTGAAATCCATATAATAGACCAAATAGTTCAAAAAACAACAAAAAACTCAATAGAGAGCTACATATTAGCTTTATAGAATTCAAAAGCGCATTTGACTCAATTAATTGATAGGATATTTAGAAATACCAAAGGAAATTGAAAATATTAATAGAAGTTTTATCACAAAACAACAACAAAAAATAAAAATTAACAAAAGCAAGACAATTAGTGGATAGAACAAAATAAAATTGTGTGAAACATTAATAAAACTATATGTAAGCAACTGTCATACATAAAGAGGAAGAAGAAATATGAAGATAATCTAGAGAAAAATTCTGATAACTACACTCGGACCAAATATTGCAGTATATGGAGACAGAAATTTAAAGCCAAATAAAGGAAGAGAAGAAGAGCCGGGAGGACGAAATATAATAAGGTCACAAACAATGTTAGTTCATCGAAACCGTGCAAGGATCCGTTTGTGCAATATCTTTTGTTTCCATCTATGGATACATGTCAAAACTATCGAATTTGTATGAAATTCAAAAGTTAGAACGTAAATATTTACTTTGTTGGAAGCTAACAAGAACTCGTGTAAAGATTTTCATGAGTAATGAAAATTTCATTATATTTTTGATAGAGAGGAAACGGAAAAGCCGCTCTCGAACTCGTTATCAAGATGCTGCAGTATTCGATTAAAATGTTAAATGGCTCTTCAAAAGATTGAGTGAGACTTGTTATACAAATTCTTTGGTAATAAAGCATAATTGAACGTAATTGAATCTTAGAAAATTTTACTTTTTTCATAGTAATCAATGTGGATTGTTGAGTTCATCTCAATTTTCATTCAACCACTTTGATTTCTCAGAATGTGATAACAGCATCGATAAACCGTCATATACGACGATAAATAGTTATATCAATATAATAACGATATATTACACGATTGTTGAACCCCAGTTAAAATTTTGGTTTGAAATTGTCTAAAATTTAATGCTGAGATAAAATATACGAAATGATGCAAAAAATGAGAAGAAAGGAGAAAAATTGCAAGATGTGAATTGGAAGAGGTGAGGAAATTCAACTACGTAGATGTAGTAATGGTGAAACGATGGATAAAGAGAATAGAAGAGAGAAGATAAAAGCAGCAAATAAAGCACTTGTTGCAAATAAAAAATTATTTGAAAGCATAGAAATGAAACAAAAATGGAAATGTCCAAAAAAAGTCGAATTATGCTGTGGTGACAATGAGTATGGAAAAAAAAGAAGTCAAAATAATGCTGAGGGGAGAAAGAAAAATTATGTGTACTATAATGGAACCGAAAAAAAAAACGAATATAAAATATAAAAAGATAATAAAAAAGTAAGATGGTGGAGACTTATATTCGTATTGAGAGCTGGACCGGAAGCTGAAATTCCACGTTATTTCCTGTGATTAAATTTGACACGGACCTACCAAGGTTTTTACTTAATTTTCCATACACTTATGTTAGCTTCGGCTGGGATGGCCTTCAGTACCTTAAGTGAATTACTTTGTATAATCTCAATGGACTCATAGCATGTGTTCTGAAGCGGATTGCTGAAATTTGAGAAAATGAAAAACTCATAGGGAACCAAATTTAGCAAAAAGTAGCTAAGCAATGACTCTCATTCTATCTTTGATCATCGGTTGAAATGATGCTGGAATTTCCATAACACAAATCCATTCGACACATCGAATGCTTCACGTAGTAGATGTTGTACCCTCTATTGATCATTTGACCCTCTGGATCAAATTCATGGTGAACCAAATCACAGGATTCGAAGACAAAGATTTCACCTTGAACTTTGATCGTGGTATTCATAAACCCACGTTTTGTTACTGGTAGTGATGTGTTTGATAAATGTAGGGTCTTCAGCTACGTTGTGAAGCCCCTCAAAGTTATTTTGCTATAAGATTTAGGTCTTTTGATACGATTCTAACATCAACACGTACTTTACCCAAAACAATAACCAAAATATGTTCAGTCGATCCAAGATACTGAAAACTTTTGCTGTCTTAAAGACTGCAATAGAACGATTTTATAGCACATTTTCGGGGCAGTCATTCAATAGTAAACAGAAACATTCAAGCAATAATATTTTCAACAAACACCTAACACACATACACTAATTTCGATACGGAGTTTTAACTTCTTTTCACATGTACCTAATGCTCCATGGTTTATAAGTAATCACACATTACACACAGACCTCGGTATTCATCAATGAAGTTATTCAGGCATCAGCAATAAGAAACAAAAACCGCAACGAAAACCGTCAAAATCCGCTAATATCCAAGCTTTACACTGATCCAATGGAACAGAGAAGATTGAAAAGACGCTGGCCAGAAGACTTCACAGAGTGAAATACGGAGACCCATCAGTGGATGATGCCCTCCTCAAGTCATTTAGCTATAAACCATATCATTTACTTATTACTCTGTATTATTTGAGGAGATTGTAAATTTGCAATTAAATTAAAAAAAACCATGTACTAGTCCGAATCAAATTTTATATATCAGAAGATCACTGTTTCAATTGGTTAGAATTGAAAGACGAAAGAATACATAAATGTGTGCCTTCAACGTAACCATTTCAGTGGCACTGTTTTAATATATAATTATTCCTCTTTACTTGAAATTTGTTGGTCGCTATTTAGTGCGACAGATATTTAGAGTTAGTGAGACCCTCGATCAAATCCTGCAAATTCGAGATTGATCGATGTTCATAATTACCCTCCATTGTATTGCTTCCATTGTTTAACCGCGTTCTAAGTGTAATTAATTTACGCACGATAACGCTGCCACCACCGATGGTTTATCAGTGGAGTGAAAGATGAAATTTGGGACAAAGGCAACGAAGGTCATAACTCCGTTTAGTTAAATGTGTGTGCCTCGAGATGATCTCAATACCGAGGAGAAAGTAGCAGTCAAATTAACTATAGAAAGTAAATGGAACTAATGAAATTTGTCATGGATCAAAGACGAATCCGATTAACTGTGAAAATCTTACACAATGCAATTGTTTATGTTCTCTCGAATAATTCATTTTCTTAAATGAGTATTGCTGCTAAAAATTATTTGAAAATTTTCTTTATGACCTGAATTTTTCTTTGTAGAAAATATTGAAAATATCTTTTCAAACTAAAGAAAGAAGATTGAATTTCATGAGTTGATATCCTTTTTGATTTTCGCCATATTTTTAATCTGTCAAAATTTTACATAATACGGGTTAATAGAATAGTTGCTACTCATACAGTGCAAATTGTTTTTTTTTGTCGGAGAAAAAAAAAGAGTGTTAAACATTAGTTTTTACGTGGAAAAATAATTGGATATACCGATGTTATTTTCACTTTCAAAAGCAATTTCAGATATGTTATTCTGAAAGTGTTTTTTCTCCGACTTTGCTTGAAAGGTTATGTGAGAAAAATTATCTGAAAGGTGGGTGCTGCGATTGCTTAATTTTCATCAGGAGCTTGCTCGTATTGAAACGAATATTTGGATATATTCTTAATAACTTGTTTCGTCGATACATATATCACAGTTGATAAATCTAGGGTACACTATTAAATACCAGAAACAAAAATACAGTCGAAGAGAAAGCAAGAATTATTTTTTTCGGCCAATAAACTTATGGCCACAGTAATTCTGACCACTAAATCTTTATTGATTATTCAGAAAAACAGAAGACAATAAATGACCAATTCTATGGTGATTTGCTTCAATGCCTGACCAAGATACAATATTTTATTCGAATAGAAACAATCGGTTTTGTCAATTAACTTTTATTCCCACAATGAAAATAATCATTACAACTTAAATAAAGACAAAATAAATATAATTAGAACGAATTATTTGTTTTTTTTTTCACAGGATTCTAGTCCACTGGAAGTGCACTTGGCGCCGACGGGTCGCGAACTCGTCCATGCGCTCCGAGGTCTCCTTCTACAAGCCCACTGGCACACTTTCACCCTTTTGGCTGCTGATCAAGCGACAGCGACGGCGTTGCGACGTCCTGAACTTTGGCAGGCGCTCGATTCGACGCCCCTGCACCCGATGCTCGTCGCCCTACCGACGCCGATAAGGCCTCAAACATTGTTCAGGTTAGTTGGGCTTTTCCTAACGGTTTGTTTGGAAAACGGATGCGATGCGATAAATACTTTTATATGCCAATAAATAATCATAAATACATTTTTCGCATTTTTCGGGGACTTTGTTTTAAGTGTCGTACTTCGTTTTTTATTTTAAATGGATCAATTTAATAAAATTCTAAGATTTTATCAGAATAAAGGCTTTAGTTCATTTTATCTTTATGCAAGTTTTTTTCAGGAAAATTATAACACTCTATACAGTTTCAGCTTAAATCCAAATGAATGTTAATTGTTTCGTAATTTGATTCATACACAATAACAATACAGGAAATAGGATTTCCAGCTCTGCTAAATATCTAATGCCTATATAGCCTTGACATTAATGTGCCCCAAACACGCCCAATTATTTTGAGGTTTGAAGAACATGCTACGCATCATTGCATTCAAGTCAATCTTATTAAGGAAGTATTTTATATAAAGGACAACACGACGGCCAAAATTATCGTTCATGAGCAAAGAGCTTCTCTGATCAAATTAGAAACTAGCTCAAGCAGAAATGCGACCTCATGCCATTAATTATTTTACACCAAAAGGGACAGTTAAGGTGAAGTTGAATTGCTTTGTCTGGCCTCTTCCTTGACGATATCAACTCTGTCTTCCATCAAATGAATCAACACAATAGCTCAGCAGTAAGCGGAACGTTTGTCTAGCAAGCAATATTCCAGTTATCGTATAGTGATCGATAGCGTCGCTGTAACATTGAAGCTTTTTTCATTATGCTTGCTTCTATCCAGCTCTATTTTTCCATGATACTAGCAGCCTGTGAAGCTGTTTGATTCACTCTTTAAAATGTTGGGAATAAGAAATAATTTGCCATTCTTTTGTATAATCCTATACAGATCGTACTTCCAATTATATTTCCAAGGAATCCAATTGAAACAATTGCCAAGTGGGAAGAAAAAATGATCATGAGATTTCGTCTAATCTCCTAATTTTGGCGGAGTGTATGTTTCTACCTATTTCACAACAATTATAATCATGATTATTATTGTAATCAATTCTAGAAACATAGTTTGCGTTAGTCTTCCTATTGAATATTGCATCTTAAGAAACCATCATTGGATAGAAAATTCCTGATATACAAATGTCTGTTTGTCCATACTGTAATGTTTTTCTAATTTATTTATATTATTTCTATTCGCAAGGTTAATTAATTAACACTTTCTTTCACTTTCCTAATTGATTAAAATACTACTACTACGACTACGACTACTACTACTACTACTGCAAACGAAACAATGTTGTTTTAAAAACGGATATAAAAACAAGCTAAGAATAGGAAGTGAAATAACTATTAATGTTCTTCAATAATCATTCAGTAGAATGTAGAAGTTTTGATTTATAAATGGAAATGTAAACCATCATTATAATCATCCCAGAATATGAGAAAATTGTTTGAATTAATTGAAACAAGTGAATAGGCTTATAAATTAATCATTCAACAGTATAATTTGAAAGCTTTCTCATCCAGATTAATCTAGATGAGACATGAAAAATTTATATAATATGAGAGAGGTATTTCAATTTACATTTGGAAACGGGTAAATAGAATTCCATCCCGCATCTATTCATTCCATAGTGACTTATCTATTCCGATTCAAGTTCAGAAAAGTTTTCCTGCGGTTTTCATCAGGATCTTCGAATAAGACATTCATTGAAGTTGGTATAAATTCTCAAAACTCCTTTCTATTTCCATTGAAGACACTCAAAATATTTGGCAATTACAGATTTACCTGATTTTCTAGGAGTAGAGAAGGAAAATACTTCAAAGAAAAACTTGCTTAGGTTTTAAAAGTTTCCTAATTTGTAATTTTGAAAGTAAGTATCAACATACTATAGTGAAAATGAGGGGTCCGAGATGTTTGAAAAACAATTATATCTTAGATTACTAACAGAGGTTTTTAAAAATTGCTAGATATTAATTGTGAACATTTGATTTCTAATTCATATTAATATATAATTACTTGAAGTATTTGGTAAGATTTAACTAAAAATATAGATGATGTTTATAAATTATTGACGATTTGTGCATTCATATTGTCTCAATATTAACAGCATCAGATCACGATAAATTCACGAAAATACATCATAAGGGCCTATATGTATCATGGAAATTGGGCTAAAGTTAAGATGTTTTCAATTCATGATAAGGGACTTCCTATCTCAACGTCTTTCCAATAGCTTCATGTAGTTAAATAAAGATATATGGCTTCAAAAAATTCCAAAATAAAATGTTTGGTATAATTCTCCTAAAATATGAAATAATGCTACAGAGTTATAAAAATACCAATTTAATTTCACCCTTTCTTGAAATTATCTAGTTAATTTTCATATCATATCATTCTTTTCTATTTCTTGTTTTCTTCTCTCTAGATCTCCTTGTTCCTTCGCATACCACCGCTTTATGGGTTTTCCTTTTTTTGTGATCCTACCAGATTTATATCAATCATTTCACATTCTTCTAAATCTTATAGTTCCACTAATTTGTTTTCAATCATTTTCATTGTTTATTTCTTGGTTTGTTATTCTTCACCATACATCTATTTTGCTTTATCCGTTTTATTTAGACGTTTCGTTTACATAATTATTGTCGGTCTGATGATTTTCTGATATAGATGTAACTTAGTTTTTTGGAATATATTCTTGGAGATTAGATCTCATTATTGTTCCTTCCTGTTGGCTTCTTCGAGTCTCTTTCCTCATCGTCATTGTCTCTGATAAGTATTCCAAAGTGTACATAATTGTATCTATCCATCCAAAATATTTACAATTTAATGTCAATTGAAGTATAATTCAATTTTCTCATTAAAGAAATTATTTTATCGGCAGAATTCGAATGATTTCAATCAAGATGTATATTTCTGTTGGTATAGTCTTGTGATGGTAACATGCAGAATTAAATTGCATAAATGTTTTATTATAAATTTGTAAAATAAATATGAAAATTTACTTTTTCATTGTATATGACTCGTTTCTACTACGACATTTCCATTGCACTGTACCGAATATAGATTAGGTTTTGAGAAGCAACTACTCATAGACTTTTCAAACAACGAAAGTATTATAGTAGGACCAAAAACGTCATCTGGGACTCTTTCAAATAGACGATACTCTGAAACAATTTTTTGAAAGAAAAGTACATTTATTTCGATTAGAAAGGATATACGAGGTCTGGCTATTAAATAACAAAACTAGTTTCGAAAAAGGGTTTTATTATAAAAATTATTCTACATTCGAATGCTCCCCTTCAATATACTCCCCCACCGTCACCACACACCTTTCCATACTTTTTTTCTATTGATCAAAGCAGTGCTGGAAGTCTTCTTTGGTCAGGGCTTTAAGAAGCTCTGCCGTTTTTTGCTTTACCGCTTCCATCGACACAAATTGGGTCCCTTGCGAAGCAGATCTTTTTCTAACCTTTCTAAGCTTTCAAAGAAATCTGAAGCCCGTTGACGTTACTGTTCGCAGAGTTGATTAAACTACAAAGACTGAGTTCAGAATAGTTCGAATCCCATTACTAATTCACAAAGGAGCCGTTTCAATGGCAATGAAGACAGCCTAATTTGTAGTTCTATAAACTCATCATAAAAATTTTGAATAACGTGACTTCAATAAAACAGGGTATAACCGAAAAGTAGTGAATAAAACTATAGAGCTGTTCAATAAAGTAGAAACATTATATCAGTTACTGTTTCGAATTCTAGAGATCCTGATTACCATTCACTTCTTTTTGCTATATTCATCAATTGCATACAAATGATATGATTTGATGTACTCAAGTAATTTCAAAATCAAATTTATAGAATTGGAATTGAAATTAACACTCATCACCAGAGATACGGCGCTTAAATGTAAATCATATTACGTAAATTCCGAGCCAATGCTAACTTTGTCACGTTCTTCGCTAGAGACGAAATATTTGATATAAGTGCACGCAAACGTTGGCATATCCTTCCTCTTGAGTGATATATAAACACAATAAGTGAGTTAGCAGAGTAGTTTCCGGCAATGCGTTCATACATCACCAAATTTTGAAAACTAATTATCAAAACTAATATTACAAGGAATGTTTGGGTCGAGAGGTATAGCACACTTGATATGCCAAGGAACAGGGAATTTCTTGTAAAGTTCCAACTTGGTTCTCAAGATATTTGAACTTCAATTCATGTCATCATATTTCACAAGAAAGATCAGTGATTACAGATAAATTTGTCAACCTCTCTTACTTAAACATATAAAAGTTGCAGAAACGCATAATGCTTAATATTTATCAAATTATGTTCAACGCATCAACTCAAATATCTCGTTTAAATTTTTATTGAAATGTTGGGTAAAAAATGCATACAAAGTTCTGATCGTTTTTGCTTTGTTTGTGAACAGTTTAAGTGCTGATCTTCTTTATTTTGGATTTCCTACTTCAACAAAACAAGATAAAAACTGGATTTTACTTGAAAAATCAGCTGTAACTGACAATATATCTCAATAGGAGAATAAGTAAATTAATTAAATAAGGCAGTGAAGTATCCTTTAATAAGGATTTTCTTACACTAACTTAGTAAATTTGAATGACAACGTGGACGATAATTTACAACGGACAGTTCTTATATCCCAATTAAATCTAGTTTGTTCATTGGGTAGGCACTTATTTTAGCACTGTAAATAAAAATTTTGTTATTGGCTTCATCTTTAAACAAAAGCACTTGAAGGTCTCTTTTGATGATAGAATTGGGCAGTTTACAATATTACTTATCTTGAAACCTTATAGAGGAGCAATTTATGTTCAATTTTCAATCGTGAGTTTTTGCAAATTAGCCAGTGCATTTCTCTTAATTCAATTCAGTTGTTTGCCATTTGTAAAGATATACTTTCGCCATGTTAATCCCCCATCTATACCCTTTTTCATTTTCTTGTTTGAACCCAATTTTGTTTATTGGTAATGATGACAATGTGTCTTTGCGTGAATTAAATGTTACCTGAGTTGACTTATTCTAGTTTGAATTTCCACTTGTTCATTCAGATTTCAATTTTATCAGACCTCACTTGTAAATTCTTCGATGTGGTCTGGTTCCCTGTTGGTTGGTAGATGAGAAGATGAATTAGATGAATTATTGTTCATTTGATATTTGACAAAGAAATATCTATCCTACAATAAATATGATTCCAAGAATATGTAAAAACGACATAGAAGTTTATTTTTTAAGTAATCACGAAAATGAATTGTGTTGCGAAGCTTATTAATCAAGTTCAATTAGATCATCTCATTAGAGATTTACAGTTATCAATCAGAATCTCTTGGATCTCGCTTACAATAGTGGAACCTGTTTACACCAGATCTAATATGACTTGTTTAGAAGGATAATAATGTTAATACCAGGACCGTTTTTATTTCAACCTCCGATCGCAGCATGCAGATGCTACGCGGGTAGAAGAAAGCTGACAAGCGCTGTAGGTGACTATGAAACTCTCACACTACACACTCCGCCATTGTTGACATTCTGGCGTCAGTCGGCGTTGTGCTACAGCCACGTAAGCATGTCCGCCATTATTTATGCTCCCGCTAAGTGTGAATTGCGAAGTGTGCTTCGTTTTCTACAAGCTGAACGCCATAGTGCTGCATAAATCCATCGGAGAATGAGTCATGTCTATGGGGAAAACTTCATGAGTGATAGTGTCAAAAGTTTGAAGACGGCCGTAAGGACGCAAATTGTTGAAGAAAACCGCAGATTTCCCATTACTGAAAGGCTATGAAACTTTCTTTGAAAAGAGTATTGAAAAGCTTGTCCACAGATATGACGAGTGTTTACATCTTTTCGGTGATTATGTTGAAAAGTAACCGTTCTTCCAATCTTTGGGTAATAAAATTATTGTTTTATATGAACTTATGTTTTATTTATAGCTCATCAAAAGTTGAAAAAAACGGCCCTCGTATACTGATATCCTAGTACTGTTTGAAACAATGAGACTTGCAGATATAGTGCAGATACAGTGAAAGATCGGGCACGTAAAACTAACTCTGTATTGCTCATTGTTGGATATGTCGCTGTTGAATGGAATCGCGAAGTTATAGAGAAAGAACGGATTAAAAAATAAACGCAATAGAGTTAATCAATACTTTAAATTACGAATTAATTGAGCCGTCGTACTACCTCATCGACTAATTAGAGATGGAAAAGATTGGGAAAAACGAAAAAATCAAAAGTTTAACTAATTTATATTTCCGGTAATGTTCTCCTAAATTAACGACATAATATATCTTTGTGTTACAAAAAAACCATTGTCTTGGTGTGATTACTACTTTAATAAGTGAATTAGATTAATTGTCAAATGTCTGTTATTTTTCTAAATAACAGATTTTTAAGATATAAGAATAGCAGATCACCCAAAAATTCGTAGTTACGTCTGATTGAATGAATAATTAACAATATAGTGGATATTATACAAAAAATTCTTAGCTAGTATTACATTGGCTTTTGCGATATTAATTTCTTATCCAAAACACCTTTAGACTGATGTAAATCAATTAAATTTTGGTGAATTTTGCTCTAAGCAGATCAAATTCTGAGCTAGAACTAACAATCAAGATATTCATATGAAAAACTGCAGTATCAAAACTTAAAGTGGCTTTCTTACAACTTAAACTCGATTCATTCAATCGAACAGCAAGCCCTATTTTTTCTTAAGCTTTTATAATGATTATCAAGTTCGAGTATTCCTGTAAAAACATAGTGCTATGAACGTAGCGTTAGAGACACAATTGAAAAACGAGGTTCACCTCCAATGGACATATATTTCACGGACTAGATGAATAATGGATTTGATCACCCGGAATTCTGGAAATTTGTACGTTATGTTAACTGCTGTTAGAACAATAGCGTAAATACGTATAACCCATATTTTTCTGCGCGACAGCAATAAAATTGAATTATGTAATATTGATGAAAAACCATTTATATTATATTTGCTGTATCTGTTCAAATTGCTTCGGTTGAACATAGATATTTCAAATAGAATGGTGACACTTTCGAGCAAAAAAAGTCCAATTGATTCCAACATCGAAAAATAGGGTTAAGATGAATTGGATACCATTTCAGTATTGACGCGATTCTATTAGGTTATTGATAGTGACTGAAAACGAAGTAACACTTGACTTATGGCTTTCCGGTATCTCATTATGTAGCATATCATCAAGAACGAATAGTTGCCGAGACCATTTCTCATTGAAACTCCAAACAAAATCATATACATTAGTAGTACAAGCCTAATGAGATTATATAATATAAATAAGCTTGAGCATAAACTTGTTTTAGTAATTGCGCTTCCAGTGTGGAAATAAATTCATTTGATCTAATAGCTTGCGGTTTTGGCGGTTTTGAACGTACGGCGTTCATTCCTTGCGCACGCGTAGATTAGAAATATAACGCACGACAACTCACATATGATTGATTGTAAGATTGAGTTCCTGACAAATTTCAAATGATTTCAAATGATTCAATTGTCAAACATATTTGATGTTTTTAATTCTCTTTTATGTTACTTTTTAGAACTTTTTATTATAGCAGGCAATTTATTTACAGTATTTCTTCTAAATATTTTCTAGAATTCATTCATTTGTTATGTTCTAGAACTTTGTAGAATTTTATTTAGGTTTATAAACGATTTGGGTGAACGCAGTTAGAAGAAAAGGCTAAAAATTCTACTTTGAATGTTTTGCGACAAAAGTCCCAAGAAAGGCTTTAAATCTGCTAAGATCAGTTCATAAAATGCGAAACGGAATAAATTCTTAAACCCGAAATGTGTTGGTCGTCTATGTAGAATAAGTTTAAGAAAAATATGTTAAATAAAAATAGAAGACGTCGAATATCTGTAGAATTCAGCCTCGATTAAAATGTCTGAGCCAAAACCAAAAAAAACAAGACCTTAAACTATATTTGAATTCTATGAAATTATTAAGCAATAATAGCAATTTTAGGTCTTCAAACGTAGATGAGCCTCGATTTTTTCTTAATTATTAAGAAAGCAAAAGTACGAGGCAACCAAAAGGTTTGGTGAATTACCAAGTAATTGCTAGCTATCTGCATTTACAAAATCCGTTATATATGAGGCAATGCTTCCAAAGGTCATCCATAAGTATTCTAGTGAATGTAGATAGCGACATTACAACCCTCAAGAGGCTTGGTAGTTGATAGTCGACTACAGTAACAAAAGTCATTTACAGAGTAGAAGGAACTTTCCAGTAAATATGCTCTCAAATTATTGCGGAATGCGGGAAAAGATAATATCAAGTTGATTTCAATTGGCAAGTGATTGTGCATATTTTTTGCATTGTAAAATATTGAGCCTTTAACTAATACCGCAGAAGGGAAGGGCATATCGGAGATGCGACTAAATAAAGGCATAATAGACTGTTGAGGAGGTGGATAAGTTCAGTTCTTTCGAAACTGATATCAGCGCAAAACAGGAGGAACTCAATTTTTTAGATAAGTCCATCAGTTCCAGATAAGTATTTATTTTTGATGTCATTGATTGTACTGCGAAGCCCTGCTAAAACTTCGGACATAAAGAAGAAACTGTGTAACTTAGCATTAGCATCTGGGAGATATGAAAACGAATCATGAGAAGGAATTATAGAATTTGATAAATTTTTGGCCACATTAACAAAGTAATTATCGAGGTTATCAAGTGAAGTAGAGATTAGGATCGATGAAGAAGCCTTATTTCTTAGATCATTCACAGTGAACCATGTTTCTTTAGAAACACTACGAGAATTAGCGAGTCTCCTGTTATAATAAATTTCTTTGGCCGCTTTTATTGTTTTATGATAAATTTTTCTGTGTACTTTCACGTAATTTTTTTAGAAGACACTATCCGAGAATTTCCTTAGGTAGGATAAAGATCGCATGTTAGTGTTTTCATGAATCTAGAAAATTCGAAGTCCACGTCACCAGAGAGCATGTTCCAGTCAGTTGTTTGAAAACTGTGCATTAAGTTTTAAAAAATTTTATCCGAAAATTCACGGCATAATTTATATAGTTATATAGATGAATCATTAGTAAAGAAAATAGGAGTTGCAAATAAAAAGCTGCGAGCAACAAACGAAACCTTGGCCGACAGGTTCTAGGGCTCGGTGGAATCAGAAGCATTATAGGATGTACGAGGAAATCTGCAATCTGTTCAAGAAATATTGTAAACTATAAATCACTAAACAGGCTCCTTCTATTAATATAAAGTTTTGTAACATCACAATTTGAATATATATGAATTAGTGGGTATTTGAACGATATAAAACAAATCGTTAATTTAAAAGTATGTAAATTTAAAAAAAGTTTATTATGTTGCGGGGATCGTGGGGAAAATATTATACATAACTCGCTGGAAAGTGATAAAAACTTTAGCGTGATTCCCGCAATCGGCCTACAGCCTTGTACGTAAACATTTCCACTCGAGAGTTGAATATACTATTTTCGTTCAGCGACTCTAATCCAAGCTTCACTTTATTTACATCAAGATACATTATTGAAATTACAACCCAGTATTTGGTGTCATTTTCTCGCTGTTAACTTCCAAAACAAAGGAAACTTGTTAAACAAGCAATACATATTTATTTATGGATGTAAATTTCAACGTTTACGAGCTTCGATAACATAGCACGATTGTCCGAGAGCATCGTATAGACTTTAACAATATTCGTTGTTGGAATACGAAAACGATTTGATAACTTGTGAGATAATCAATTCTAAGATCAATTACCCTGTATTTCTTGGAAGAGAAAAGAGAATTGAATTTTCTCATAGTCAATTTTATTCAAGGCAATATTGATTTTATTATCATTATATTATTATTATTATTATTATTATTATTATTATTATTATTATTATTATTATTATTATATATTCGTAGACAAAACAAATACGTATATACATAGGCGTTGGGTGTAGGGCACTTGACGTGTAATAAGCCCTTTTTGTACCCCGTTCGATAATTCCTCGTCCCAATCAAACTATAGTTCTGTTGGTACTTAAATTCATAAAAAGAATAGTTAATTGAATAGTTAACATCTAAATTTCAAAAGTTGTTTATAAGCAATTATCACGTTATTTGAGCTTGTTCAGATTTTAATTATTAATTATTTGTACTGTAATGTTTATTTCCCTTAATTTATTTAAACTGTTTCTAACGGTGGGGTGTCTAATAAACTATGTACTATTCAATTTATCGATAATTTGGTTATAAAAATTAAACACATGAATAAAAAGGCCTTCCTAGAAATGGTTTCTTTGATTGATTCTTATTTACGATTTTGATCTTAAGTCATAAAAAAATAATATCAAAAGTTTTCGCTTATTTCCACGGCGCTTCCACCAAAATTTCTATTCTATTTAAATAATCAAATAAAATATATTTTTTCATTTTATATTATAAATGTGATTATTTCAGCTATCATTCCGCCACTATTTGATATTTTATAGCTTTGTGGAGAACCATACTATGTGTTGTCTAAAAAATTGTTAAACTAATAAACAATTAAATAATTATTGAAAAATTATTTCGCCAAATCATTTGAAAGGTGAATTATTTAAACAAACGCAATATGAAAAAATTATTATAAACGATAAAATTGAAACAATTTTTGTTAATCATAATTTTATATCATAACAAACAACAAAAAAATTCTCTAGTGTATATCTCTATTTGTTTAAAATATTCTATAAATTAGGCATAACTAAATATTGATTGAGAAAGGATTATAATGCCTAATTTTGTCGTAATTTATAGAATATTTTAAACAAATAGAGATAAACGCTAATTTTGAGAATTTTTTTGTTGTTTATTATGATATAAAAGGTTTCAAATTCATAGGCCAATTATTTGTACTTTTCATCCTTTTATTTATGTCAACAGGGATTAGAATTTTTTTTAAAATGTTGACAAAGTTTTTTCCAATTTCGTTCGATTGTTTCAAGTGTTCAGAAGATACCAGAATTTTTTAAAAATTTTGAAATAATATTTTATGTTATGGAAAAATTATTTTATCTGATAAACTCTCTTAATCTACAGTGCGCGCATGCATTGGAGTTAGTGTTTTGGGAGCTAGAACTTGTTTATTGGAGATTTCCTCCTCTTTAACGAGCTTTGTTCAAAACTGTCTCTTACGTTTTTAATTTATTTTCTCACTATACAATACACTTAAATAACTTAAATAATTTACTTCTTTTAATTCGTTATGAGTTTATACAAATCATTTATATACCTAAATAAAATTCTGCAATGTTCTAGAACAAAAAGTAACAAAAGAAGTAAATAGACTTTCCTGGAAATTATATAGAAGAAATACATTCAATTAAGTACCAGCTACACTAAAATGTAACTAAAACGAAGCATCATAGGCGCGTCCACCATTTATTGAAATGCAGATACAAGGTACAGCGCGTGATCGCCGAATTTTAAAATTTCATTGCACTTGAACTTATTGGTAACAATAACAATTAAAATTTTTCACCTGCATCAGAATCCTTCATAAATATTTTTCTGAAGGTGATTTAGATTGGAATAAGCTATCGCTCATATTTTTAGGACCTTTATCTCTATTTTTCACGTTTTTGAACTTCTTTACTAGATTAATAACGATGAATGACTATGTTGAAATATTTTTTTAAAGGTTTTTCTATTTTTAATGCGCAGTTTATTGTGATATCTCAAGTAATGGAAGGCCATTCTTATATGTATACCTCAGGATGTCATGGCTTTCTTAGTAGTTAAGCTATAAATCCCACTTTTTCTAGAATATGCAGTATGTGAGATTGCTCTAGTTGTGAAAGATCCACATTTTCTATTTCATATGCAACCAGGTGTAATGCTTTCAAATTCAGCAATTTCTTCTACTGCAAATATTACTAAGATTGCATTATCATATAGCTGAATATATTCAGTTTCAAAATAACTTGCTGGGTATGCCTGTGCTAGTCTTTGCTGTTGAATTTTTATGTGATAAGGTTTTCCAATATCTATTCTTTTTATTGTTCAATTTGATTTTTACGTAATCGAAAAAACCATGGTTATCTACAAAACAGATCATACTCGTAACTGAGCGAAATATAATATTTCAACTTGCTTAATAATCTGCAGGGTTGAGGTGCTTGATCAATAATCTTACCATATACTTGTTGAAGTAGTTGACCATCAAAGTCAAGATGAACTATCGTTTCCTCTAACCGTTTATGGGTAATAAACATCATAAACATTATATTTTCTCCAGGAAACATAATAGTAAAGTGAGTTTATGATTGCTCCTTACAAAAAAGTTTTTTTTTTGTTTTTGATGTATGCAATAATAATTCAATTATATTTAGAAAGTTGGTATTTCACTTGTGTATTACGAGTAATTCAATAATTCAATCAAGTGATTTCTGGATGTGATAATAAACAGGACTTGACAAAAGCTCGGTGTTTTGAAAACATTTTAGAATACTTAGATTCAAGTACAGTGAAATCAGAGAATCTCGGTCCCAGTTAAATTGTTTTTCCTCGGTAGATTTACGAGGGAACTGGAATTTTTGATGTGTTGAGACATTTTAGTTATGTTTTTTTTCCATCTAAAAAAATACTAAACGAATTTTCGTTTCGTGTGATGTTGTACTAAGAAATTGCTATTGGTCTTTTATTTCTTGGATTATAAAATACACTGTGCCTAATTATAAGACTGATGAATCACAAACCCAAACTTTTGTATCACTATTGGATGGTTAAGAGAATTTAAAATGAATGAATAAATATGTAATCTTCAAGTATTAGTTAATTTCCAGATCTCAACTAGTAAACTAGCGGTAGTTTGAGAAGATTCAGCTTTTTCGCAACATTTTTTTCTACATATGATGTAGTCATTTCAAAGTTTTGACATCAACTAAAAATTTTCTTTGATGCTATGAATTCTCACATCAACAAATCTATTCTATGCTAATTAAAAGTACTGTGAGACTACAAAATTGAATAACCGATTGTTGAAAGACATAAAATAATTGAGAAATAATTCTAAAATAATGTGAGAGGACTAAAACGTGACAAAATTTGTTCCGATCATTATATTAACTATCGTAGCAGTTCGTTTGTATCAAAAATATTATACAATAGAACGTTTTTCTCAATTAGGTATTGGATTATAGAATGTCATCAATCTAAATGGGAAATCTCCAAGATCTCCACCATGGTTGAATGTTTTCAGACTAATGTGAACAAAAAACAAATTTAAGAATCTACTTAGAGGTTGGATAATCTTCATAAATCACCTTGCTTATTGATTTCTACACACCATTTAAACACATTTCTTTGTTTACAGGAAACTAGCTGATTTATCGAGGTCTTCCAGAGGCGTCGTTATCCTTCTAAGTGACCGTAGTAGTTGTATTAGAATCCTCGAGGACGCGAAAAGACTTAATATGATGGACGGTCATTTTGTATGGATTTGGATCGATACCGCGGCAGTTATCACTATCAAAAACACCACAACTGTAGACGAAGAAAGAGATGGTAGAGATAAGGACGATCGTCTTAAACGTAGTATAGATAACGATATAAGTGATATGCATATAAGTTATTTGTTAAGAAATGACCAGTTCCTTTTGTTAAATAACCAAAATTATGGCGTAGAAAGTTCTAAATCAACAAGGGATGTTTATCCTCAAAAGCCGCAATATTCAGGGGTGAGTTTAATAATATTAATACTAAGTTATAAATCTCAACAACGAACAGAAAAAAAGCAAATAAACAAATTAGAGGAAGCAGACAATATAACAACGTTCATTTCTTTCAAAATGTCAGTTAAGTAATTTTAGAAGAAATATTGATGATTGTGTATTTTTTTTTCTATGAAAATAAATATTCGATCTAAAATATTCGTTGAAAATTAAATTTCTCACAACGCTTTTTAAAAAGCTTCTTTTTCATGACTAAACACGTACTTTTACACGATTTAAGTTAATTTTTTGGTATATATGGTATTTGATCAAAATAACAATTAACAAAAATCTAAATTCAAAAATTTTTTCAGTTGATTTAGTCAATTGAATGAAAAAATAAAAGATATTAAAATTGATATTTTCCTTCTACCGTTTCATGAAGTACGTGCTTTAGACACATTTTCAAGTGCGTAAAACTTTACTTTACGCACTAGTGCATAAAGAAACATTTTAAGAAATGATCAAAATTAAGAACACTGAAAATACGCATTTATAGTATTAAAATAACTGAAAATGGAAAATAATTCTTATTGAAAAGATTAAATGTCTGTTAAAAAAATTAATGTCATTATTCCAAAAGCGTGAAATGCTATTTCAATTATAGAAATAATTTCACATTTAAGAATGAAAGCAGTAAAAAATTATAGCAGTTAATATTCAGTTTTCAAGTGTTTAATATTCTT
The DNA here is from genome assembly GCF_026250575.1 of Diorhabda carinulata. NCBI lineage: Eukaryota > Metazoa > Arthropoda > Insecta > Coleoptera > Chrysomelidae > Diorhabda > Diorhabda carinulata. Next base: position 21,789,865 of record NC_079472.1, read on the forward strand.
TTCTTCCCTTTTGCTTCGTTATTTGTTTGTAAATTGTTATTTAAATATTGAAGTACTTTAAGTCCTTCTCAAACTTGGATACTTACTTGAAGAGAATGAATTTATTGTTCTTTATATACTATTTTGATTAAAAAAACTCACCTTAGTTACCATAATTGATTGAAATAATCACCATAAACGCCACGTGAAAATGATTTTTTTTCACAAATACATACTTCTGAGATTTCACATTTGACAGTTAATATACAGGGTGTTTCTAAATTCATGCAACAAAATTCAAGAGGTAATTGCTATTATGAAATTAAGATGGGTCTTTCATATAACAAAATTTCCTCAGCTCATCCCTTTCCGAGATATCAGCCTTAAAAGGTGGTGACTGGAGTTGAGATTTCATTTTTTTTTCTAGAATTTCAGTAGTTTTCGTGGATATTTTTCGATATTTCTGTTTTATTATAAGGGGGTGAAATTAGCAGCACTAACTTTTAAGCATTTATTATAAATCCTTACAAATTTTACATTTTCACTGTTTTCGGCTCAATTTATGAACTATGGTGTTAAATTTTTTAACAAAAAAAAATATTTTTTAATGAAACAACGATTTTAAGTCATGATTTTATTTCATAGAACTTCATTTTCAAAATAGTTATATGAATTGAAGTGAGGGCTGCTAATTTTACCACCGTATAATACAACAGGAATATTGAAAAAATACCCGTAGCTAGGTCTTTGCGAGTGCAAGAAAATTACACAGAATTTGAAGTTTCTATTGAAATTATGGAAGAAAAAATAAATGAAAACTCAATTTTAGTCATCATATTTCAAGGGTTAGATATCGTATGATTGATTTTAAGCATTTATTTTTAATCCCATTACATATTACTGTTTTTCACTCAATATATTGAAAAAATTATAAATTATATTCTCTATTTTTTTCTCTAGAGCTATAATTTCTCTGGTTAATTCGAGCATGATTCATCAAAAATCATGCATATAATTTTTTTGTTGTAGGATGAACTCCCACCCGGATTACTTAGTGTTAAACCACTTTCGATCAAAGTAGATAGACAATTAGTGAAAGGTGCAGTGCGTTTATTGGTATATACATTCAAGCAAGTCTTGAACCAGACCCCTGAATGGATGCTGGACAACTTACTGAATGGACAAAATAATGGCTGTTGGAAAAATAGTGGACGAGAAATAAGTTTTATTAGTGAATTTGCAAGGTAAGTACTTTGTTTATTGATGTTGCTCAAACGTATGCAAAATAATTCCAATTAGGAGATTTCTTATTATACTGATGACATACTGTGAAGAAGGATAATATAGTTTTAGATGAATTATGAGTAGAGCGGAACTAATCCATCTCGCTATAATAATTTGTAATGAAAGATTCTAATAAATGATTTCATCCCTTAATATTCTTCGTATGCTTCTTATACTTAATAATTATGATTTAGGAGTGAAATGGCAGCTAGAATAATACATTAGAATGTTTTTGGTTGAATTATCTAAGTTTAATGAATTTAATCACAGTAAATAAGTGAAAAAAATTTATGATATAACATTTGCAGTATACGATTTTCCCAAATTACGCCGTATGAAATCTGCTGAAGAAATAACTGAAGACATATATTTGAAGAAGGAATTTTAGAAAAACAAAAAAAAAGTGTTGCGGTTACGACAGGTGTATTGTGATTGAATACAAACGTTAAATAATTCATAAGATTTTCCAATAAATTTTGTGAACTACTGGATTTTACCTATCTCTGTGATAATCAAATCTTCCAATTCCTGAGTATCGGCAGGTTTTCTGAATGACTTCACAGAAAATTATCTCAAAGATTCATCTAGTAATTACGTGATAACTTTGATGAAACCACCCTTTTTAGTCTATATCCTGGAAAATACATAATCTAGTTATTGCCTTGCATCAAGCTCACAGTGGGGTGCATGTTTAACTATATATTGTCTTTTGAGATGCTGATATTTCTAAACTGAAAATCAATTGATTAAAACCAATGAATTCAAATAAAATATATCTATACTATTTCAGTTTGAATCAAGTATTTTGTAAGCTACTATTATAGCACAAACATTAGGCTTTCGTGGACTTGTGAAAATAAGATGTGAGAATCATTCTTTGTAGTAGACTTTTGACGTAACCAGTATCTAAAATAATAGAGAAAATCACCTCATCAGAAAATAAATTTTGATCGTTTCTTTCATATTCTTCACGTCTATCAAAATCGTGTTTTGACAGCTCTTAAACCAACATTGATTTGTGTAGATAGAATTCATTATTTTGTAAAATTACCTTGCGAAATATCACCTTTTCTGGATAATTCTCGAGTACTCAAGTGCTGATTGTCTTTTTTAACATTTAACCATTTGGGGATCATCCATTACGTCACACAAATTTCAGGGATTTTTGCCCCTCGCCCTGTCACAGTTGGTCACCTTTGTGAGATTCCCCCCTCCTCAGTGTGACGTCACATATTTTGGAAATGATATTTCGAAATCAATCACTTTACAACACAGAAAAAAAATAATTATATTATTTAGAAGAATTGACGAAACAAAAAATAATAATAGAATCATATTGATTAAAGCTGAATGAACTTAATAATCTCGAGTCCATGGAATTTGAATCCACTCCTTCAAATTATTCATAACTGACATAGCATCTACTTCGTTCTTCTTTGGGGTGGTTAAATGTCAGCAACATTGGTTGTGTCAACATATTTCTCATCCAGCACAGCATCATCGTCTTCATCCACACAAAAAAAGTTTCTGGCGCGTCTAACAGCAATTCTTTGAGGATGAAACTTAGGTGTAGAACTTCTTATTACCTCTTATGTTAGTGGTTTTGTATGATGCAAAATAAAGTAAAATTACCTAAATTAGCAAGAACTAAGGGCGACGTTGTTTCATTCGCCAAAGTTAGTGGTCAAATGAAAGATAAACAATGAAAAATACTTTTAGCATTAGCGAGTGATGCCCCTAAATGTAGGCAGCACATTATGCAGTTTCCTTAAAAATAGGATACGTTTTCTTAAGTAGCATGTTTTTTATTCAATGGAATAAAATGAATGGACGTAGGTTTTTAAGGTTTTCGTAAAGTAATAGTTTAATGTTCGTGTTTGGACATTTAGATTATAGCTGATTTTGAACTGTGACGTCACGAAATTTAGGACCACTCCAACCCCCTTGTCACGTAATGTCACACTTAATCGACCCCCTTCCGCCCCCTTAAAATGTGAGGGCACCTTCTTTCAATGAATTTAGTTTTTCAATTATTTGTTTTGGATGGTTTTTTCACGTTCTCAGTGTTCTCATAGTTGATTTTTTTATTGGCTTCGGCTAGGATATAAATTATTAATATAATCAAAATATCAATTCCTCAATAAACATTTATATAAGTAGTTTATTGAAACGACAAAGTTGCTATTGTTACAGCCGTAGCCATCTTAATATATTAACTCCAATACAAATGTAGCTATAGCTCCAAAATTATCAAGGACTGACTAGAACGTACAATATTTTCCTTTAATTTTTTTTAAAGCATTCTTTCTTCAAAATCTCACCAAAACCAAAGCACGTGGTGGATGCATACTTCTTCACATTGTAGTCCACGGTATGTACGTCGAAGCTTTTTTAATGCGGCGGCAATGATACGGTTACTTTTGCCAAGATTATGAAGACTTACGGTTAATGTACGAGAACCAATAAATATTTCCTTGGTTTTCCCAATTTAAAAACTCACAATTCTGCGAAAACTAAAGCAATTCGTATCCGAACTTCACAAAAGATGTCTTGGTATAAAGCGAACATTAGTGAATACAACTTTCCAATATCTTTCAAAATGAAACTATGGTCTTTACTTGTGACAGATACAATTTTCTTAATAAGAATTATGTATAAGATCTCGAAGGATCTCGAAAGGATTCTTTATTCTCTATTCAAAAATGTTAGTTAATTGCAAAAATTAGCATTTACTTAGTTATATTGGCATATTGTGTCACTGTTACTTGCGTTAAAATTTATATATGTCTAAGAGTCTACTTAAGTTCAAATAATTCACTCGAATGAGATCTTATTTCAGTAGTTATTCTTTTTCTTACATCAACGGTTTTAACTCTTGAGAATCCATCGGGGAATTTTCCAAGTATCTTGGTTTACATTTTCCGGTTGTTTCCACCTACCATTTATCTTTAAACCGTTAAAACCGACTGCTTATTATAACAAAGAGCTTATTAGGTGAACAATATTAGAGGTAGACTGTTTCGAATTAATTTTAATTACTTCAATTTTCTGTATAATCTGATAATTCCGATGGCTCTATAATAATTCCGCGCTCCGAAACGGATATAATGAATTAAAAGGTTAACAATGACAACTTGGAACAAGGATGACTAATAAGTCCGTGATTTTTGGAATTAGATGAAAAGGCAACAGACATTTGTCGTATGACTTCTATCAATATTTGAATTAGTGGAGTCGTTTGGTTCGTAATTGAAAGATTACCAGTGATTATATAAACAATATAGTAATACTACGAGCAAGCTCGCAAAATAGGTCCTTATGCCGTCTCTGTCCAGTTACAATAATATTTTAAAAATCGGCGAATTCGCGCGATGCTTAAATCTGTTTTGTATAAACGGTGGACGCGCCTTTGATGAACTTTTTATTATAGAAGTATTTCTCTTAAATTATATATAGGAAAGTCTATTTATTTATTTCTTGTGCTTCTTTTTGTTCTAGAACTTTGTAGAATTCTATTTGTGGTATATAAATAAGTTTATGTAGCGTAGTTAGATAATTTTAAGAAATCATCGTAGTGATAAGAACGAATTAGTAAAAGTAATCGCAGACATTATTTAGGTGAAATTTATAAGTAAATTATTATTTACTTATAATATATATATATATATATATATATATATATATATATATATATATATATATATATATATATATAAATATAAATAAATACTCAATAGTGTATTTTGTATTGTGTAAATAAATTAAGATTGTAAAAGACAAATTCAAAACAAAGTGTTTCATTGCTTTTAAAAATGTTCTCCCTTGAGGTCGTATATTTTTCCATATGCTCAAATTAATTCTGGAAACATTTTCCCACGCTGGAGCTTATATAATAGAAGCATGGTTTCAAAAATCTTGAAAAGCTTCATGAGCTGTTGAAAATAGCTATCTGCGTATCATTTTTTTTCCCAGTGAGAATAAGAAAAACTTTAGAAGATGAATCCTGTAGCTACGGCAATGAGACCTTAATTCGATGTTTCCCTCTCTTAAATATTCAGTTGTTTGACGGGCTTTATGGGAGCTGGTATTCATCTCGAAAATATATCGTTCTCACACCAAAATATCCATTCAAAATTGATTGTACAGTAGCTAGCTTATCCTTAGAGATGCCTCCATCTATCTGTTACATGCTAGTCTTCTCTAATCATATTGCGCACAGCATCGCACGATCATGTTGAAGTTTCCCAAATCAACAGTCCTCTCTGATGGTGCTTTATGACAAAAAGCTGCACGAAGCATTGCTTTTAGGTCAGTCCTTCACGGGTGATTTTTGCATAAACTTGCTCTTTGTAAACATTTATTATCAAAATTTACTCAGCCAATCACTAAATTTTCACAGGCTTCGTAATAACAAACTTCGATGTTCACGAAATAGTGGTGTCACAATTAATGAACGCCACCATTTTTGGATTTTAAAAATTCGAAAGGCGATTCTCGTATACCATTACGGCACATTTGCAGATGATAATGCTCCCCTTTTAATAGGAAAAAATGTGAAAGCTACACAAGGACTACAAGGAGCCACAAATCAATTCAACGAATTCACCCAAAAGTGAATCGAAATCGGTAAACATAAATTTTACAAACAAACCTCAGTAAGACTTACGGAGGTATGGAAGGAGCATGTGAGAAAGGAAAGATGAAGAACAGGAAATATTTATATGCAGAATACAGAACTTGAGCTGCAGCTCTGAGATAGAGACATATGAATCAGTTTCTGATATAGTAGTTGTGCTTAGAACAAATCTGTATGAAAAATAGTTATATGCTAAGTTTAAAGGAATTAATTGAGTAACTATTTTTGAAAAATGCTGTTGAGGTGTAAATAAAGATATGAGAAACACACTCATGAATCAAAAATAACATTCCAGCTTCATGGAATTTTGTAAAATAGAATAAGTCACTGAGAACACGGCACTGATTTGATTATCATGAAATCTTTTGTTGAGTTCCATCTACATGTATAGGATTTATTGCAGCCATTCAAAAATTTCACTTAAGATTAAGACAAGGGTGAAGCTTAAGTCCAATTGAGTTTTAATTTGAGAAATAAGTGGGGAAAAATATGTTGAGAAAGAAGAGACCAAGATAAATATAAGAATACTGATACAGAAACACTGAGATAAGTTGAACATAACCAATAACTGTAAACAATTATAGACGAAAGCCGGATTTAAGATGCACATATAAGATAAATAACAGAATTGCAAAATCTAATGAATTAGATTTCATCATTAACACTCAATTTATAAATAAAAAATAAATATCCAGGAACACTGAACTCGGATTATTCAAAACAATATACAGACCAATTCTAACATATGATTGTGAATCTTGAGTATTGATAGAACGATTAAAAAATTCAGACTACAGAAATATTTGAAACGACTAGAAGGATTGACAAAAAAATAGGAAATAAAAATAAAAACATACATATACTAAAAGACTTAAATATGCAACGTACATTGGATTAGGTTGAGGAAAGGCAATTACCATGTTGGGAACACTTACAACGGATGTTAGAAGAATATGAAAAGCGAAAATTGGTATAAATAAAAAGAGAGGCAGACCAAGAAAGTAGTTGGATGAAGTTATAGACGCTTCTAAATGTTTTTATGTTTTTGATTTTAGGTCTCATTGGGTTTAAAATTAGTTTCTTTTATAATTTTTTAAAGACTGATGGAAATTTGACGTTTCGACTTCTTTTAGTCTTTATCAAAATATGATATTCACATTGACATTTTACGTATTTATACTAATCAATAGATCACCTATATCATGAATTAGTACTGATTGTGACTTCAGAAAATGGATTAAAAGGTCATCAATACAATAAAAAAAAGACTGCATCAACGAACCACGGAATATCAAAACAACAACTTCAATTATCAAGATTCAATAATTCTTGGAAAGGAATCTGATACAGGAAAAAGAGAATTTTGAGAAACGATTCACATTCATAAGAACGAAAAAGCTATAAATGATAAAAAATACTTAAATAGTTCAAGTAGAATTTATATTGCAAGTGAATTAATTGATGATTGCTATATATTTGAGATGTGATAACTTGGGAAAAATTAATTCTTCTGGGGATTATTCACGACAGATTAGTTAAAAAACAAGTCTTCAATAATTAAAAAAAAGAAAGAAGAAGCAATTTTCCATCACACCCCCACTCCTTTATATTAAATTCTGATTAACCTCTGTATACGAGTAAAAAATCATCTCAAAATAAGTTGGCAACAACAACAAACAAGACCATTTTTTATGAAACTCCTCAAAAGGAAAAATATTTTCGTTCCAAAACCAAATTTCAGAACTGTTACAAAGATAATATAGTTTAAAAGAAAATTCAAATTCGCGTTCCTGTGAAAATTTGCGATATTAGTTCCGTCTTATAATCTTAATGTACAAGTAAATCTTAACAACATAGAAAATTATTATTCCTGAACCAGTTTTTTTTGGTATTCATTACAGCCTTGAAAACGGATGCAAAGTAGTTCGAGAGCTTGGTAAAGTATGAAAAAAGTTCATTAAATTGAAAAAAATTCTCCCATGATTGCCTCCCCCATGATAGAAAAATTGTTTTTTATATTCCAGAAAATATTTTTTCCTTATTTTTTTCTACGATGATGAATACATATGTATTTGGTAATTCGAAAAAATATATTAAAAATAGTACACTTTGGTATTTAATTTTGCCATAAAAATTTATTCAAACACATAATTTACTTATTTTAATGTAATAAACAATAAATCTGAAAACACTCAATGTTTTCTAAACAGTTGAAGTAAGTTAGGCATAGGACATTGTGCATTAATTACGTCTAGTATTTTCTGAAAAATCCAACAAATAAATAATATCAAAGACGTTGCATTCAATATAAGGAAGTTAGTATTGGTCACTGTCACATGACACATTCTGTATAATTTTTTTCTTAATGCGCATTCAAGAATACAGAAAGTTTTGTCCAAGCGTTTCTCTCAACACGCCCTCATAAATTTATTAACATTGCTTACTGTATATTATGTGTTAGTATGTAGATAAAACAAAGAAAATAATCATAATATTCAGTTGTGTAACTGAAACGACATTCATAACCTATTCTGCACGTCTCAATTTTGAATATTTTCGCACCTATTTTTGGGTCTGGGAGATTTCGAAAAAAAAAAAAAAAAAGAAATAAGTATCAGTTACCTCGACTAAATGCCTCGTTAACTATGACTATGACTAGTACTTTGATACATAAATAACTATTATTCTATTGTATTATTCTCTTATATTATTTAATGACATCTTCGACTTTTTTGAAAAATAACCCTTTTGAACAGATCGACCATGAAGTCGTATCCATTACGGTAGTGAAACTTATGAATTATATAAATTTTTGCCATAATTTTATTTCCATCTGTGAGCTTGGGTTTATCGTGTCGGGCACACGTAATCCAGAAAAGCTCGTGTTTTATATATTTCAAAATCCTGTTCTCGTATTTAGGTCGTTATAACGATACTGATTTTTTCGGGACAGGAATTAGTACTCCCAATCTCTAGTGTATGAATCTCCGTGAAGGAAATGAGATGAGGCAGGATTACTTCCAGCAATTAAATTCCATCTGATTTTCCCCGGCTTTACCTACATTTATTTCCAATTGTGATTAATTTTATTACCGTTCCAATCGGTTTCTAACTTAAGATCTAGGCTCTCAAGAAATGATAACGGGAAAATAGCGATAGATTTCCAGGGGCTTACTTAGGAATTTTGACTTTCCAGAAAATCAGGGATTATATCATTGTCACAAACAGAAACATCGACAAATACAATTTTATATTATCACAAATCCAAATCGCACTGGAAACAAATTTTTTCGATTTTTCAGTACTTGATTTAGTACTTCTTAATGTTTGAATACTATTCCCTATACTTACTTATAATAATTCACGTTGCTTTCTATTTCGATCTGTTCAATACGACTATTTATTATTGAATGAACTAAACTACTCTAAACGAAGCCGCTTATATATCCAAACGAGGTTCAAAGGAATTCTAGAAAAATATAGAATCAAAACAAATGAATAATAGAATGTAAATAAACCGCTTGCTATAAAAACTTTTATAAAAGCAGGATGAAACGAATTTCGGGCATTTCATCAAAGGTGGCAACTTCGCGGAATTTTAGAAGTCCACTATATCCAGGACCGGTTCCAGGGCGGAGATGAGTTCATAACATTTACTTGTTGGTTTGTACGTAAAGTCGTAATCTCACTACATGATTTCAATATAGAGGTAATTAAACTACTCAAATCCTTTCCAAACTATCTGGTCTATTTTTGTTTCTAATATTTTGATGAGAAACTTTAGCCAATGTAATTAATTATAATGAGCACTATAATTCTTAAGTAGATATGAATATTTTTTGCATAAATAAATAATTTTGAGCTTCATACATTCGATACTTGGTATATATGAGTTTGAGATTTATTTCACTTGTAGGTATGTCTTTGTTTTTCACTGGATGCGACCTATTTTCTTTTGAGTACGAGAAAAAATTTCACAGTTAACAATAATATCATAAAATGAAGATCTTGTGGAGTATTATTTACTTTTGACATATCGAAATGTAATTGAATATAGCCAGAAATAAATGAATAAAAAACATTGTATCCATGACTCGAATAAATAATCAAACTGATCACAGACAATGCGAATAAAAAAATATTGTCCCCTGTTAGACTCAGGTTATGCGATGTAGGTATAATAAATAGCATTTTTAAAATTTTATAACGTGTACTATTTAAAATTTTATTTGATGAATGCTACTCTAGAGGAATAGTTTGAAAGTATGATGTGTGGAGTTCATCATGCATCGAATTGGGCAACATGTTATATAAGTTTTAAAGTATGAAAATTCTCTTGAAATCTATTCTATTCACATGAGCTCTCATGCTGATCTCCAGTAAAAACTGACGTTAGTGACTTGTATAACAATATACAGACATATATTTTGATATAAATCAAAGCAGAACGGAAGATCATAATGAGACTGTTATATTTGGGAAGTCTTCTAACATGGTCTGAGCACGCATGGGTATAACTAGAAGATTATTCAAAAATTCACTCTCCAGCCCAAGCCACAGATTATCCCGCAACTGCCAGCTTTTGTTTTAGTTTTAATACGTTGAAATTTCAAGGTTATGATTGAAATTTTGCAGGATATTTTAGTTATTTTGTAAATGCATTTCTCAATAATCTGAACACGTGATTTGATACCAGGCTCTACCAATTTTTTCATAAACTATGTTTTTTCTGAGCATTGTCTATTAGTTTCTCGAGTATTCTGGGCAGTGGTAATTCGCTTTAACTTACTCTTAAAGAATATTATCAACTAAGGTTGATCGAAGTTACAGCTACACAACTCCTTAATATATGTATCCCGCAGTGATTTTTGCTTTTATAGAACAATGGCCAATAAGGAAATCTACTTTTCTACTATATTTTCATAGGAGAGTCATTGCAATTGCCATCTCTTCGGTTTTCTAATATATAATAATTTTAATTACGTTTATCTGCATCAGTAATATTGATAACATCTACAAAAACAATCTTTTTGGCGTGAAAATTAGAAGTTTTTTATTGGAAATTAATACAAAACACGTTCCATTCCACAGGTAGAAAGTTCAGCGATATAATAATAATGTATTATAGTACTATATTTTTGAAGCAAATTTACTCCCTTGCTGTCAATACTGATTAGAGTCGCAGCTCAACTAATACAAAGTGCCACAGACTGCAGAAATTCTAATTTCATAAATTATGGTAGTTTTAATTAGGTTATAGCTAATCTGACACATTGCATGATGTAGGATTAACTGAATTGTACATTGCACTAATCAATAATATATACATTGTTCATTCGGTTGTCATTATAATGATGAAATATTTATTTAACTCGTATAGACACTCGAAACAGAAAACTAATGTAATATAGTTTGAAGCGGTGTTTGAAACAAGTAAGTTTTTCTGAAAAGCCCATAAAAAATTGTAAAAAAGTGTTTGTATCGATAAACTCAAGGAAGATTTTAAAACGTCATTCCGGTGTATAAAATGAAATTGGAGGGTAATATGCAGATATGGAGGCAGAAAGAGCATCAGACATTTGTACAGGATACAAAAAAACCATTTTTAATCTGGAAAATTCATTTCTGAAAATATATCTGAAAAACCATAATAATGGGAGTGTTATTTTAGTGAAACTTTCTAGAAACTGTTATCAAAACAACGTTATTACGGGCAGTGTCTCATGGGATATTGTTTTATTTGAAATATTGGTGAAAGAGAAATATGGCCACCGAAATTCTTTTAGCGCTTCCGCATTATTTAGTGGATTGTATCAAATTTATTTCAACTATGGGAGGATGCGCATATGTGGCCAACAAAACTGTAATTTCGAGGGTTTGGGATATGATAATCGAAAAATGAAAATACCTTAGATAACCATCTACTTTTTTCTTATAGAAAATCTATCGAGATCCAACATCTCTTTTTTATAGGTGTGTTAGCTCTACCCGAGTGTCCTTGTGATCTGTTTGATTATATTTATTCTTTCCGTACGGACATGAGGTATTTATATATCACATAAAATCGTGGATGAATAGCTCCAAAAAAAAAAACGAAAAAATCAAATCTTTCCCAATTTTAAGCTTATAATTCATGCCAGTCAACAAATTATAATGAAAGTTAGCTCGATACTGTGAACGAGATTTTTTTTAATAATAAGCTCGTGGCTAATAGATTTTATGTGAAAATTGAACATTGTTAGTTTTAAATGCACGTAACGTTCCAGAAAATAAGCGAAAAAGCAAAAAAATGTTTTATTTCATGCCACTATGTGCTGAAAAATAAATAGCATCAATCAACAAAAAAATATCACGCGGTCATTTCACAAAGTTTGGCATGATGGCGTTTTTTTTGAAGCTAGAAAATCCTTATTCATTATTAACAAATCAGTCACTCCTATCTCACAGATCTCTAGTTTCTTGTCAAACACCTTAATAAACAAACTACACTGTTTGAAATAAACTCTAGAATTTCTAAAAGCAGTTTTCTGGGGTCACTACTTCACCTTTTCTTCACTGCTGATATTAGCATATTAGCATCATACAAAGATCCTGTTGTAGCACACTACAGCTTCACCTTAATAAGTAGAAAACTGGTTAAAGAAATGGCAAATTTAAGCAAATCAATTGAAATCTGTTCGAGGCACAATCCAGTTACTCTGATAAATCAAACACTACCACAATGGAACGATGTCAAATATTTTAGCATGCATCTCTATAAGCTCCCAACTTGGAGAAAACACTCGTCACCAAGCGTTAACAATTGGGTTGAAAACTGAAAGATTTATATTTACCGATGGGTAGAAAATATCTATTATCTATAATAAATATAGTACTGATCTACAAAGCAATCCTAATGCTCATTTGGATCTACAGTATCCGTTTGTTAGCAACACTAATCAAATCAAATATTGAAATTCTGAAGGGATTATAGTCGAAAGGCTAAGAATTGTTATGGATGCTCCATGGTTTGTAATGAATTTTAGCCCATGATCTTCAAGTAGAATTGGTCAAAGCGTTAAAGCAAGAATATTACTTTATCGGGAAGCTATCAAAAATAAATTATTTCATCCAAACATCCAACCTCATGGTACAACCAGCAGCCCAGTATAGACTTCAACGACATTATCTATACTACTTAATCAATAAGTTTGAACAAGTCTTCGTGTCCAATAGACAAGACCAATTAATCTATTTTTTTGAATATAATAGATAATAATCACTGTGATAGTTTGGAACCAAATATAATCTAAAAAAAATGGATAAGAGACATGTTGAATCAAATTTTCATTACACCAGAGCACTTTTTTCATTTCATAGAACACTTTGCTGGATACGTGGACCCCCCTGCAGGTACATTACTGTCAATTTCCCAATTTTGAAAGATTAGATCCATCTATGGAAACTTGCGTTGTGACTGAGTTTCAACGATAAATTAACAGTTTTCAAAAAAAAAGATTGGAATTTCGTATAGTTCATTATTTGATAATAAAATCAACAAAATTTTTAATGAAATATTAGTGGATTGTGCTCATATTGGGTGGATATCATGAAAACAAAGCTAGCCAATCGAAAAAGTGACTCTATCTAACTTTACTTTCTTAGAATCTACAGTGACTCACAGCACAAGAACTAATTCTCAGAAATTTTATCCAAAAAACTTCCCTTTTGGAGTGGTAAAAAGAAATATAGTATATGTTATTCACAAATTATATGATATGATAGCAAATCATAAATATTTGGCTTGAGTTCTGTGAGGAGTAAACGCAAATCTCCTCGTTTTGTTATATTAGAACTGCTCATTTCTTTTAATACTGCCATGTTTTCCTTATTTATTTATATGATTTTTCTTCATGAGGTCAATTAATAGACATAGTTTCTTGAGTTCTCAATTTATTCGAGCACTCTACTCTACACTAATTTATAATAATTCACTTATCTTCACTTAATCAAATTTTGTTTTCATAATTTCTTCTGTTCTCTAGTTAGAATTTCAATACATCTAGGCAGGACAGGTTCTAGGGCGGAGACACGTTCGTAAAAATCAGTTTGTAGTTGCACTAAAACTTTTTTCGATAAGATATGACAAGAGAAATGCGATCAGAAGCGTCCATACAATTCCTGATGATGACAATGTCAAGTATCGACGCGTTGTACTGAATAAGGAATATTCAAGTTTTTACAAGTAACAGCTACCGAGCTTCTTGAAATATTATTCGCCTATATTGAATAGGAGAAGTCAAGCCAAACCTTTGAGTTCTTCACTGTCGTAAGCAAATAAACTTTCTTGAACCCCCGCTCACGATTGTGGACTCCAATTTTTGTCATATTCAACGCAGAACCCCGTCGAGTCTCGCGTGGACCAAGAGAAAGACACTAGAGATATAAGGAACTGATTTTTACACTGAATACAGTTCACTTATTAATTTCTGGTATTAATGAGAAACAAATCATTCGTATTGTTGTTATATGAAAATGAGATAAGTGAAAATGATAGTCTACAAGTATCTAATAAAAATGTCAGTAAAATCCTTTTGTTAAAATATCTATTGTCATTAAAACACATTCAATACCTTTTTGAATGAAAAATTCTGAAATTTCTAAAATATATATATATATATATATATATATATATATATATATATATATATATATATATATATATATAGAGCATAATAACTAGAAAAATTACATTCTGAGTAAGTTATTTAGACATAAATTCATTTCAGAGACATTATTTAATAAAGCACCTTTTTATCTTCCCAGAAGTCGGAAATAAAGTCCTCTGTGGATAATTAACCATTTTTACAGAAGCTTTTCAGCCTAATTGTATGCTTGAGAGCTTGAGGCGGTCCTTTAGAACTTTGATATGAGATATTTTCATAATAGGCTGCATAAAATTACTTTATAATAAATTATATTGACGGTTTTGTCTTCTTAAAATTTCTCTCAATACTATCAAGTAAATTTTCTAAAGCTAATGAATTTTCCTATGAATTTTTATTCGTAATATGATGAAGGTACCAATATAGGAATGAATGATCGATTACACCTTTTCAGAATCATTTTTGATAATGATGTAGCACATAACAATTCATAAATTACGGCGTATCTACAAGGTGTTTCTATATTCGACCGACAACGCTCTACCATAGAGAGATCTCAATATATGATTCATTTTGAAATAGGAATACGAACCCTCACGGGGCAGAGTTGCTGAGATATAGGGAGTTCAAAATTTTGAATAAAAATAAAAAATTTGCCATAAATCAAGAACGCCTCCAGTTTTTTTTTGCAAATTTGGTGACCAATATCCTTACTTAATAAAGTAATATTTTGACAAAACTAAACTTTGGAAAAATTTAACCATTGGTGCGCTGTAAGCTTTAGTTGTCAATTTTATCCCCGTATTTCTTACGCCACTGGAGCAAATTCTATTTTTAATTTAGTTTTAAGTTGCCTGATTATTTTCAGGTAAAAAACTAATAACCTTTTATGGAGTTGAAGTAAACGGTGTTGTAGAAATTTGACTCTAAACAAAAGTCTGTAAGCACGTAAATAATTTACAAATCAATTAATTATTCATTTGCTTTCGAATGATGATTAAGTAGTTTAAAACAAATGGAAATTATTCATAATCTCAATTTCACAAAAAAATGTATTACAATAATAACAAAATTGGCAATGAAAATAAAAATAATTATAGCACAAATTAAATTGTTGGAGAAGGTACCGTTAAATATAAGACATGTGGTTTCAACACGATAGAACAACTGTTCATTTTGTTGCAGCGGCAAGAAATTACTTAAACAAACGTTTTAGAGAAAATGGATTGGTCGGGGTGGACCCAATTATTGGACTCCATTTTTTATACGGGGCTGTATGAAATGAAGTTCTCTTAGTGTACGAAACAATCATCGAATCTGAAAAAGATCTAATAGCTAGAATTCAAGCTGCGGCAGAAATCATTCAATCCCATGCAGATTTAGTCTGAAAGACACTTTTTTCAAAGATAAAACGGCGTAATAAGTGTATTGAAGTTATCGGCCAACAGGTGGAACAATTGATAATTTTTATTTTTTTAAACTACTTACGCTTAATCATTATTCGAAATTAAATGAATAATCAATTGATTTGTAACTTACTTACGTGCTTGCAGACTTTTGTTTAGAGGCAAATTTCTACAACACCGTTAATTTCAGCTCCATAAAAGGTTATTACTCTTCTAACTAAAAATAATCAGGAAATTTGAAACAAATTAAAAAAAAATTCTCAAGTGGCATAAAAAATAGGGGATAAAACTAACCCTTACAACGCGCTACTGGTTAAATTTTTCCAACGTTTATTTTTGTTAAAATATTACTTTATTAAGGAGGATATTGGTCACCAGATTTAAGTAAAAAAATCTGGAGGCGTTCTTGATTTATGGCAATTTTTTATTTTTATTCAAAATTTTTAACTCCCTATATCTCAGCAACTTTGCCCCGTGAGGGATTCGTATTCCTATATCAAAATGATCATTTATTGAGATCTCTCTGGGGTAGAACGTTGTCGGTCGAATATAGAAACACCCTATAGATATATGATATCATTTTACATCCAGTTTCTCGCTAAAATAAAAATGATCTCTCATACTAAATATATATGAATTTTAATACTTTCTTTCGTCATGATGAATTTATTTACGAAATGAATCGAATGCATTTCCCCAATAGGATATATTCTTTGATTTTCACTAGCAGATGCTGGAATATTTGAAATATTGTCAATTTGTGGGACAGGATAACAAAAACCAGAAAGTTGCTGTACTAGATCGACTTTTTACAAGAAAAAAAATGTTCAAATGCCTACGACCGTGTGAGAATTTCTAAAAGTCTGAAGGAGAAGCTTAGCGTCTCAAGGTGTGAAAATAAAAAAATTTAATTTACGATTTGGAAGGTAATGTGTCTATAATTAAATATTATTCAGTACTATTGTATTGAATATAACTTCACAATATGAAAATTGCTTTTTAGAAAACCTAGTAGGAAGAATTTGAAGAAACATCACGTTAATTTGAATAGGGACTCAAAGAAATGTTTACAATTCTACCAAAATATGCTGCAAATACAATAAAAGACCCTAATATATTCAGCTTCGTATTGCGGATGGATGAATCATCGTTTTTCACAGCATGAGAAAATAACGGCAGAGAAAAATAGACTTTATAGGAAAAACGAAAGTTAGTAAGATGTCATTCAAATCAAAAAATATGTGGTGTGGCATTGTTCGGAATAAAATTGTCGATTCTATACATTTTGACTACACGTTTACAAGGAAAATATATTTAGAAAAAATTGAGCAGGATATTTGGAAATTTATGAAGTAGATGAGAGATTTTTAGATCAGTTAAGCTTTCCTAATTTCATAGTTGGATTTATGGACAGAATCTGAACTATAATAAAGTTATGATCTATTGAACAAACAATGTTTTTGACTACACGTTTACAAGGAAAATATATTTAGAAAAAATTGAGCAGGATATTTGGAAATTTATGAAGTAGATGAGAGATTTTTAGATCAGTTAAGGTTTCCTAATTTCATAGTTGGATTTATGGACAGAATCTGAACTATAATAAAGTTATGATCTATTGAACAAACAATGTTTTTGACTACACGTTTACAAGGAAAATATATTTAGAAAAAATTGAGCAGGATATTTGGAAATTTATGAAGTAGATGAGAGATTTTTAGATCAGTTAAGCTTTCCTAATTTCATAGTTGGATTTATGGACAGAATCTGAACTATAATAAAGTTATGGTCTATTGAACAAACAATGTTTTGCTTGACATTGTCTACTTAGTTAAACCTTATTTATTTTTTTTTCCAATTTTCATTGTTCATTGTTAAATGGTATACAGTAGCAGTATAAAAATAAATAAATAAATAAAAATATTTATATATATAAATGAATTCTTTATTCCATAAGCCAATGACTTTAAGGAAAAAATGCTGATATCCATCAATTTTTATTCCTTTCGAAAGGATACCTTTATTTTTGACACTATCGACGTGAGCTTGATGACATCATCGCTAAAATTTTTAAATGCAAATGTAGGTGTTGTAATACATCATTTGAAATTTCTTTTAAATACAATTGATGTTTGTATTTGTTTAAAAAATTGATGAATTTTCATTATAACAAAAATATTATATATATAATAATATTTAATGTATAATAAAATATTGATTGAAGACAACGAAATCTAAATTATGTGTTATATTTGTTTATCTTCATCTAAAATACAATTAGTGGGATTAGATAATGGTATGGAACTCTCAACAGTGATTAAAGAGTTAAAGAAGAAATAGTGGCAGCCCTACAAAGTAAGTTTAATACAAGAATTTATGGGAGATGATTTTGATAGACGAATTGAATTTCGTGAAATAATAATGTGAATAAAACCAGAGATCCGATGCTTTTAAGAAACTTTCTTTTCTTCGATGAAGCTACATATTTACTTAACGGTCACGTCAATCGTCAAACTTATCGGTACTGGGCTACGGAAAATCTACACTGGATGCAAGAATACTGTACTCAAAACTCTCGAACTTTCTCGAAAAAATCTTAACTGGTTTCGATATTTAGAATTTCTTCCAAAATTCTTCCACCCCGCATTGAACCAGTTGTTTCCAAATATAAATGATTAACGCTACTGAAAGATGTTACGCCTGAATATTATGCTGTCTTGGTCCGCAAATACTTGAACGTCTTACCAAATCGTTTGATAGATCGAAGAGGACTTATAGAATGGAGGCTTAGGTTATCCAATTTGACTCCTCTTGATTACTTTGATGGGGATACTTCTAGATAAGTTGACAAAATATACCACAAAATACGCCTGAATATTATGCTGTCTTGGTCCGCAAATACTTGAACGTCTTACCAAATCGTTGGATAGGTCGAAGAGGAATTATAGAATGGAGGATTAGGTTATCCAATTTGACTCCTCTTGATTACTTTTATGGGGATACTACTAGATAAGTTGACAAAATATACCACAAAATATCATTAAACTCAAAAATAGGGTCGTATTTTAGCTAATTGTAAACGATTTGAGCATATAATTCAGGTTTCGTTGTTGTGTAGTTGCTGATTGAAGAAATAACGAATTTATTCCTTTCATTTGCATCATACTCTATACCCCAAAAAATTATGAAATTCTGTGCAAATATAGGGAATTATAGAATAACTTCACATATTTTTTTAAATTTTGAGAAAACGGGATATTGATGTTCTCAAAATTGACAATACATCGAGACCTCTAGGAGGATGTTGTTAAGAAGAGGACTAACAATACGAAATATAAATATTCACTACTTTCGACATTTTCATCCCTACTGGGTACGTTAATAATAACATATAATCACAAACAGATATAATCATGATTCACAAACAATACATTGCTCCATTCACGGTTTTTCGAATTTCAATATTCCCGAAGACGTTGCTTGCGATGGTTTACTGTTGTTATAAGAATTATATTGCTGATGTATTCTATCTTGATTATATCGTCGTTTATTGTATATCGATAACGAACACCTGCATTCTTAAGACCAATATTAATTATTTCTCATTCACACATTCCCATTTTTCTTCCCTTTGATACCGTGCCAGTTTCCTGAAAATCGTCAATTGTACAAATTGAACTTGTGAACACATTAATGGAGCTGAAAATATACAACAGCATCAAAAGAACGTGAATGGTTATGATTGAACAATAATACAATATGTCAGTAAATGTTTGTACAAAGAATGCATGCAGTAGTTTATTCAAAAGCTGTTTGGTGTTTACCCCAACATCTGAAAAGGCTCAGTTAGACATTAAGATTTCCAACTTGTTGAGTTGCATTCAAATATTGTTTTTTTGTAGAGTCTTTGGCATAAGATTAAAATGAATGAAAATAAAAGTTGCAATCATTATGTTGGTCTCACTTTATATATATTTTGTGTTGTCAAAATATTGTTCCTGTTATGCCATTTTCAAGTGACGGTTAGTAATAAAAATGTTCAAGAAGATTTTAAAAACTTACTTCAATAGAAGTTTTGACGACTTTGTCAACTCTCCATTGATTTAATCGGCTCCCAAGCTGTAGTGATGTATTGTTAGAATGGTTATCGAAAAAAAATGTAAATAAACAAGCAATACTTTACCTTTCCACCAATATCTCTGTTATAGTTTACCACTTCAGTTCTATTGTATTTCCAGCAGTTTAACCATGTTAAGAAATTCTTCATTGAAGAAAGATGCGTTGACGAACTTAAAGTTCCATCCAATTCAGTCGAAAAATTCATGTCTAATAAATATGCCATGTTTATAACATCGCTTCCATTATGTCTGCCAAGATTCAATTCAAATAACTAACGAAACTCTATACATCTACGAATTCTTCGGTCTCTTTATCTTCAAACTCCATTACTCTAGAAAACTTAACCATAATCACCAACTCTGATCTTATTTCCTTGTGTAGCTTCTTCCCTGACATATTTTTTCCAATATTAACATTTGATAATACCCTACTTCTCGTTTTTAATCATATCTTTCAGTCGCATGAGTTTTTAAAAAACCCTAACATTCAAACTGGACAAAATCACACAAACTCCATTATAGTGTATTGTTATTCAGTGCAAAACCTAAAAAACGAAACAGTGGAAAACATTATTTACTCGGACCTAACTCAGCGTATTTTGCGTGTTGAACTGGACTGAATGCAACGAACTTTCCAGCTGAATCACATCACACTAATCCAGAAAACCAGGATTATAACGTAGGTCATCGGAAAAGCGTGCAGAGCACATTCGTGTATCCCAGATGAATCGGATTATTCAGCTGGTCAACTTTACTGAACGCTGATATTTTGTTTGATGTTGATGTTGATGTTTTTTTTTCAAGGTGACTGCTAAAAATTATTTATTCAAATGTGAATTATGAAATTATCATTTTCTAGTTCTCTCTTTTTTTTATACACTGCGGCACTTATCCATTAACCGCCGATAGTGTATTTTATTTATCTTTATTCGTATCAAAATTGAAATTTATAGCGAAAAGTGTATTCACGAATTTTAAAGAGATGAAATTCGGGTATAGGGATTCCCAAGTACCTATCAATATTATTTAAAATATAGGAGTTTATGTTGAAACCAATCGTGTGATTCTGGAAGCTTGCGTTGGATAACCGCACCCTATATCATCTTTATTTGACGCCAAGTGTACTAAATTGTTATGACAGTTAATTTGAAATGGGTATTAAACAACCGATATATTTGATCACCTAGATAAATGTTCGACTACACATTTTGATTTATATAAAATTGAGTTATTCATGTAATTTGTTATTATAAAAACAGTGACTTCAATAAATGTTAACAAAAATACTCCCGTTTGATTGTAATAGATTATTGAAAATCGTTATTAATAACAAAATAAAAATTCCAGTGACAATAATCCTCTTTTATTTCCAATGATTTAGGTAGAAAATATTGATATTGATACATAAAAATATTCTGTGTCCACCCTAAGCAAATTCGAGGGTGATAATCTTCTGAATAAATAGTGGAAAACTTCAAATTTGAAATGAATAGGAATATTTCATCATTCATATTTGTGTACTCAGTCTCTCTGACCTACACAATACTTAAAATTACATATTTCTTTCAAAAGTAAGACAATAAAGCTATCTTACTAATACTTGGTGATTTGGTTGATTGTCTATAAATAAATTATCAATATTGTGATGTTTTTCTCATTTATTTGAATGATTTCTATTTTTAGGGTTAACTAATAGGCACTGTCTCTTACGTTCTCAACACTATACACTACACTGACTATAGTAATTCACTGAAGCAGAACATATTAGTCTTGATATGTGTACGTTCACGTGTAGTTCCAAATTTGAAAATGTTTCAGTGTTCAGGTTTGTCATGTTTTAGTACTAGTGCGATAATTAATGGAGATTTTTCTAATATAACATCTCATCAGTAAGTTATTTAGTAATTCCTAAATTATTCATATGTTTGGGTTCAAAACATGGAAAAATTATTAAATAGTGTGATCCGTACTCGTTTCTGATTTAAGTTACGGTAAGTATATTTGATATATGTTTTCAATATAAAAAATTCAAATATTCTTTAAGAATTATAAACATTTTATTGTAATCCCAAATATTGTTCAAGCTTTATATTTGAACAGAACCAAATGCGACTTTTATTTCCTAGGTAGGCGTATACGTATAAACACTCACATTCCACACACCAAATTTTCAATACTTTCAATTATTCGCCACCCAAAGAATGAAATAAAATGCAAATTTGTGTAGTCTATCAAAAGTTAATCAAATGTTGATATTTTTAAGTAACAGAAAATTCTGTTTGATAGACAATGAAATTTGACAATTTTTTCTCTTCAATGTATTAAATTTAAAACATGTTTTGATATACCCATGAAAATAAAACTCATAAAACGATTTTATATTTTAACTTGATATAAGTACGATCTATATTCAAGACTAGACACTGACTGCACTGAATGCTTTACTTGCACACTTCTATAAGCTTACTTACATTCAGGTAAAAAGTTTGGTGATCGGCATCAAAGTAAATGAATACACTCATTAAAACCAGAAAAGTTTCTCAGCGGTCGATCAGGAATGGAGCAGTCGAATCGAATCGATATCGAATCTTTACTTTACTGACTTGTAGATAGTTAATACCAAGTCGATAAGAAAGTATCATTATATTGTGTAGCAGTATTCATCGAATTCTGAAATCTCGATATGTACATCACTAAAAAATACAATTGGTTCGAGAATTTAATGAGAATCATCGAATTATCGGCCTTAATAGTACGAGAAGTGAATAGAAATGATTGCAGGAAACTTTTCCACATTATTAGTTAAGAATCTCACCCAGAGGCACCAGAAATCAAATGTTTAGACTGGCTTTATAGAAAAGCCCATTTTTGGACTGTACTTTGTCCTTGCTCCGGAGACAGTGTCATTAAATTTATCAACAAATCGGATTCAATGGTGCAAATGATGCTATTGTGCACCAAAACACTTTGTTTTCTCGATCTGGATAATCACTTTGGTGCTAGATGTATTGGAAAACGAAGATCTGTGAAGTGGCTTTATTCTCATTTCTTTGTCAATAGAAATGGAGCGTATTCGCAATACAACCTCAATGTAGAAGATTCGTGTCAAAAAATAGTTATGTCCGCCTATTCAAGGATAAATTATGTTTATTGGAGGCAATCTAAAAAATATATACGATAATTCAAATTCTGGCTTTCCAATTTATTAAGGGAGTGAATCTATATAAAATCAGGGTCAACGAATTCCATCATTTTTATAGAAAGTTATTACCTCCGCAATTATTTATATACACATATACACCACTAGTCTCAACTTGTCCTTAATCTGCAATTCAAATTTACCGAAGAGCTATTCTCTAGCCCTAAAATGTTAATTTCAACAGCTCGCTCTACGAGGCTGCTAGGGATGTCGAAATAAGAATGTAAATTGGTTTTACGTTTTATTTTTACAGCCGTTCAATAATATATTTAATTAAAAATCTAATTGTTCTGATAAATAACGCTTAAAATTTTGATCATTTGAATATTTTTCATAATTTAAGCAAATATCACATTGATAAGTTAGAAAATAGCAGAAGATGTGGAAGAGAGACTTAGAGAATACTAGAATACGAAGATCCAATTTGAGCAAGTCCTGCAACGATGACATAAAGCTACACATACTATTTATTAATTTTTAACAAACCTTAGATACGAAAAATAGGAGAAAGGATATAAAAGTGCCAAAAAAAATGTCAATGGAAAACGGAAGTACTGGCCTTAAAAACTTTGTCAGAGGAACCACAACAATTAAAAGAACTCAACTTGCACAAATATTCGAGCAGAGAAATGGCAGCCGGATAGCAATGGCAGGTGGGCCAAAAGAACAACCAACAATTAGGTGGGAAATTAAATTAAGAAACTAAAGGCATAAAAATGTTGAGTATTCAAGATGCTACATATAATATTAACATTAGGAGATAATATACCTTTGAAGGTAGAAGATAAAAGCGATAAGTTATCAAAATGAAACAGAGAAAAGAAGACGCTAAGGAGCAAAGTTTTCCAAAGACTGTTTCAATTCCACTTGGGAGTATATTGGTCTCAAATAACACCAAATTAAATTATTGGAAACGTAATCCTGAATCTACAGAGTTATTGTCCACAAGAATGTGTTGTTTAATAATGACTATGAGTTGAGGGATGATTTGATTATTTGAATTTTAAATTCGTTAAGTTTAGTGGGATACTATACAGACGTTATCAGGTGGTATTGTTGATTTTGGATTGAAGATACCAAAATATCGATGATTTACAAGTGTCAGTAACATAGATATGCTTGAATTAATTTAATTCTAATAAAAAGATAAGATAATTGCTCTAAGCTAAGTGAGTGAAGAAATAAGAATATAATGCTACGCCACGTAAAACTGTTTACCACATTTGTTTTTTTATACGTGGTGTGAAAATTTTAGAAGAAAACTGATTCAACTGAATGTTGTGTACTTCGAAGTAAGCTCGCGTTGAAGACGGTTCTTTCATTCCCCATCGCTGGTCGGTTACAAACTTAAGAATGTTTTGAAATGCCCCAAATAAATTTTTTTACCATCCACCGTATTCAAGGGACTTTTCCATGTTTACCAACCTGGAAGTTTCACTTACAGAGGGAAAGTTTTTCATCAGAAAAGGATGTTAAGGCATACGTGAATGCCTATTTGGGAAAAAAAGACAAACTCTTATTTGTAAGTGCTGAAAAGGTTAATAAAAGCACAGCAAAAAGTGTACAGACTTCAAAAATGATAATGGAAAAAATTAATTTTGTTAGGTGGGAAACTTTTGTCATATATCTTCTTTTTTATCATAGAAGACATTATTGCAAGTAGATCAAAAAATATTTCCTTTTCCGCTTAATTTTCAATGTTTTTTTATTATGGATTTTCGAAATTGAAGCAACCTGAGCTACGTTAATCGATGTCAACGCAAAGAGAACTAATTACTGAAACGGTACTTCGGAATATTACCATACAAGCTCAGTTAATTTGCCCAGGAAAACCTATACAGGTAACCTATCCAGTAAAGCTTAGCTTTTATGGCTTATCAATTATTTATGGTGAAAGTTCGTTTATCGTTAAGAGCAATTTAATGCCCTTTAACAATGAGGCTTATCATACATGTGTATAAGAACTTTTGTTTTAAATGTGAAAGCAAATTATGCACACCAATTTTTTAGATAACTTTGGAAACAACCTGTGTACAGGGTGTCAAACATAAAGTGACCCATATACTTTTCCACAAACCTGTAAGAGTTATCAAAAAACTTTAATTACAAAAGTTCTTTGTATCTTTGAATTATTCAGGGTGCCCCAATTCTTAATTATCTACATCAAGTTTGGAATTTTCCATAGAAAAACCTCTTTTTTGCTTTTTTTAATTTAGTGGTAGAAACAAACTTAAATTTCATAATACCAACCAATTTGATTTCCGCACGGCTTGGGAAATATTTAAGGTTATTTAAATTTTTATTATTTGGAAAATTCCGCATAATAAAAATGATTTGACGTCATTTGCAAAATGAATTTTTAGAAAGAAAAATTAGATTTCGAATCTAAAATCATACTGGGTGTCTTTTTTTACGGTATGATCTTCGAATTCTGTAAATAACAAAGTCCCATTGTTTTTAAATGTCACTCTGTATATTATACCTTTAATAGAACGCGCCTCAAAATAACTATCATTCCATACAGGTTTGGAGAAAAGTACATGGGTCACCTTATGTTTGATCCGTACATTTTGATGCTGTTGACTTTATATTGAAGGTATACCACATTTTTTTTGATATTTTGACCACAATTTTTACTCTGTAAACTGTTTTTAACTCGTGAATGTATTAAATATACAATAATCTACACCTGAACTCTAATATAAATTTATTTATTACTTCCTATTAGATCAACTCCCGCCACAAGTTTGTGAAATAGCATCGACTTCAACCGTAATTTCTAACAAGAGCTCACTCTATTTAAAACTGAGAAAATATATTGGGTTAACGTAGTTAGGTACGTTGTAATCTGTCTTATAACTTTCTATTACATTCGACCGTTCTGCTTCACTTTATTATATGCTACGTTCGACTCTCTCCACTTCCTTTGTTCTTGAAATTTAACAACGAAGTATTTCAGGATTTGTCAAAATTTGGGTGAGGTGATAGATTATGCTTCATATTTTTAGAGCATGGTTTACATAAATATTACGAATATACTCTCGCTTTGATATAAAGAAATATTTGTTGCATTATGCTGGTTGAAAAGCTAATATATTACGGAAAAAGAAATACTAGAAAACTTATTCTTCACTAGATTCTCTACTTCCATTCCGAATTGATTCATTATTTAGAACTGTAGAATATTTTCTTGTGAAACTGACGTTAAAATATGCGTATAAATTCTAATAACATTAGTTAAAAGAAGATTTTTAACACTAGTGTTGGAAGTAATGATTTCATAAAAAAGAAGGTTATTTTGAAAATCTTTATCTATTCATTTACACTGAAATATGTTCGAACAAGGTTAGTTTGTGAAATATCAATTATAAAATTCTGTATATTTAACATTAACTTATTCTAGTCTGTTGTACTATGTACCCATTATACGTCTGCTTGCTCACAGCAGTGAATCATAAATCAATCACTGAGTCAGATGGTTTTTTGATTTAGCTATATTATATTGGTTGCCTGCAAAAATATTTTCTTATAATTTTAGTATGTAAAACACTTCTAAATATTTTCATTTCAGTTCTGTACACATAAAAAAGTAAATTTCACTAGATCGGACTCGAACCCGTGACCTACAGTTTTAATGCTAGGAGCATTAACACTGATCTATCAGAAACCTTAAATGTGTCTCTTAACAAATTTTGAACTGGCGAAAGGGATTATTGATAACTCTAAATAATTACCAACCTTTTATATTTTTCGCACTAATAGATTTTTGTGTTGATATATACGATTATTATAACTTTTCATAACTATTATGTTTGAAAGAACAATAATATATTTGGTGAAATAAAATGATCATTTTTCTGTATTCTGTATTTACTGCCCTACCTAAATAATCGAAAGCTAAGAAATGTGATGAGTTCAGACTGATAAGCTTGACGAGCCAAGTGCTTAAGATCCTACTTGAATTTATACAAGCGAGAATCTACCTTACATGTGAAGCCGATCAAAGCGATACCCAATTTGGATTGGACTAGGCCCAAAGGAAGCACTAGCCAGCTTATTATTACTCTCCCAGAAATGTCAAGACATGAGGAAAGATATCTATGCCTCTATCACAGCCTTCGATCGAGTTAATCATACTGTCCTTCTGTCATAACTACAGAACAAACAAAACGGCAAGTTTATCAGAAATCTATATTGTAACCAAGAAGTAACGATGAGATATGGACAAACGACATCAGAACCGGTATGTAGAAAAGGACGTACGATAAAGTTGTGTTTTGTCGCGAATACTGTTCAATATGTACTCTGAGAATTTATTTAACCAAGCAATAAGCGATGACGAGGAAGGAATAAAAATTAACGGAAGAACATACGTTATGCAGACGACACGGTTATCATTGCAGACAATCCAGAAACCCTTCAACGCCTAACCAACAAAGTTGTAGAAGTGTTAGATCAACTAGATATAAAAATTAATGTAACAAAAATAAAAGTAATGGTCATAACGTGACTTCCAAACCCACAACTGAACATAAACATCTATGATACCGCAAAAGAGAAAGTTGAAAAATGCATCTGCATAACGACAAAGGAGGAGCCTGACGTCGAAGTAAATTAACGTATTGAACAAGCTACAGCCATATTCCTAAAGGTGAAAAACCTATTATGTAACGCAACCTTGAACTTAAATTTAAGATACCGTTTTGTAAAGGAGTACGTGCATTCAATTCTCTTGTATGGAGCAGAAACATGGACATTAAAAGAGGATACCATGAATAGACTCGAGGCTTCTGATAGACCTGGTCGCAGACAACATTCATGGTTAAAAAACATACGCGATTGGACTAGTATGAACAGGATCGACATTGTCGAAAATTTCATTAAATGGAGATGGAACCTGAAGAAGAAGAAGATAATGCTTCTGATATGGTAGCAAAATTTTTCAGCCCACAAAGATCAACAAAAGTATCTGGTAGTCGTGGACAAAGTATAGTATTCGAATAACCTATTATAAGTTATATTGTGGCAGTAAACTTCATCTCGTGAATAATAGCCCACATTACACACTCGTGAATAATATTTTCAGAGCTGTTTATCACGATTTGAAAATGTTGCCGCTGCTGAAAGCAGAGGAAACTTACCACACAGATTTGAAACGAGAAGAAAGTGCCAGCAATTTTATTCTTATTTCCAATGTAGATTTCCTTGTAGAAACAATTTTATAAAAAATTATGTTTAATACACGTGTTGAAAATCTTATTTTGCATAAGGAACTTTTATCACAAAATAGACGTTAAATAAACAAATATGAACATTTTTTAAACGATATTCCATCTAACATGCACCGAACAACAGAAAAACAAATTTTTGGTGTAAATATTGACTCGATTGGTCTTTGAAAATAGTTTAAATTTCAGATGCTGTTTACAACAAAGTTGTGAAAGTATTTTATGAACATATAGGTATAGAACTGGAAAGTTTCCAATAATAAGGTGAGAAACTCGCTATTGAGTAAATAAATAATAAAATAATAAATTGAGGGTAAAATTCAGTGTAATGTTCACAATGAGGAGCAGGTCAAAATTCCTAGTGTTTCCAAAATGACTAAATAACAATCTACTACTAAATTAGGAATGGTTTGGAAACCTATAGAAACGCTCAGGTTCTAATACAAAATTAACCATTTAACTACGTGGAAAGGAAAAATAATATCAAGGAAGTTATGGGAGATATTATTTCAATTTATACCAATTACAGCTTTTAAAGATAACATGTTTACTTAGCCTATTAATTTTTTTGTGTTACTTATTTTTTTTGCGTGACTTATCGTTTTCTGGACAAGTTTGTCCTTGCGGCTAGAATTTGTTTTTGTCTAAATGAATTTTCAAGTTAAAAAATTTAGTCATGTCTATTTTGGAATAACGTGATCAAGATTTATAAAGAAACAGTTGTATCATAACAAAAGAAAGTTCACATCTTTCGAGGAGATTTATATTACGTTTTGGTATTTGATTAGTCATTTCTAGATTCGATGAGTTATGAGTTCTAGTTTGTAGATATGTATAGTAGAGCTGATTTATCATTTTTTTTGATAGGTTGGATTGGCTGTTAGATTTTGTTTCTCTCTAAATGAATATTTATGTTCAAGAGAATTTATTATTGGAAAAACTAGATCAGGATATTATGAAGAAATAGTTGTATCAGATCGAGGCACCGAAACTCACTATTGATAAAGTTGATTTATTTTATTCATATCTTTGTATCCCCCGATTAACACTAGTTATTCATTACTTATTATATTATTAACGATGGTTATTTATGATTGATGGTAATGAGATACAGTTTGATATGTGTAAAATATATATATATATATATATATATATATATATATATATAAAATTGAAACATCATATAATCTGTGGACAAAGAGAAGATAGGAGATTATGTATTTATGTATTTTCGACTGATTGTAAAAGAATAGTATACACGAGTAGAAGCTTGAGAGCGCGCGGTTAAAAAATCTCAAACTTTCTACTCTAGCAGTATAAAATAATATTTTTTCTAGAATAGATTCTGTAGATCGGTTGATGATATTTATTGACTTTTGTGAAATATAGTTTCTAAACTACTTATGTTTCGTTTTGTTGAAGAATTTCACACCATTTGTCGCGGGTTTGAAGATAAGTTGTAAGGTAGTCCATCATCTTTATAAGTCTTTATAAGACACCACAACTTCATCTGCAAAATTGGTTATTGTATCAAAATTCATTACAAACATTTGATTCCTCTATTTGTGTCCCTAATAAGGATCGATCCTTTGAACATAGGATTGTGGTCTTGGTACTAATTAATGATATTTTAGAGGATGAAAATTCAAATCATGTCGATGCTTATGATAAAGTGAACGAAAGGATAAACTTAAAACTGAAAACAACAAACTAGGTGATAACATATCCAAAGATCCTTAAAAAAACGTTTAAATGTGCAAAGAACTAGAAAATTAGAAAAGTTATTTAAAAATCTTTTCCAATGTAGAATAGAATATACGTATTTCAAGGAAAAAATTGTATTTGAGAAACTAGCTAAATATCTATATTTGGAGCTCTCTATGATGGGCAGACATGGGGCGAATAAATTCCTGCTTCTCTATCAACAATATATTTGTCTTTTCCATCACAGTTTTCTCCATACAAGACTGGCTACAGTACAGAAAAATATGAAGTTTATTAACAAGTTTCTCTTTCTAGAATTTAAGTATATTGAATATAAAAAAAGCTTATTCTGATTTCATTCAATTAGGTTAAAAGTTATAGAATGGATTTTTTGGAATTGGATTTCCACAAGTTCGACTGCTTTAAAATCAAAACCATTAAAATGCCATTATCTCGTACATGTCCCGTACCGTTCGATTTACTATTTTCTATACCATTGTCACCAATTTAATAGGTATTGAAGGGCATAGAAGCAAGTTGTGACGTCAACAGACTTACGAGAGAATGATACTGTTTTCCGACTCAATTAAAGCATCTTAAGAGCCTTTTCAAGTTTATTGTGGAAAGGAGGTATTAGGTTTCGCTAGAAACCCTACTTAGAAGGATAGAATTTACTCGAAGTAAATTATTTTCAACAGAACATAATGTGTCAAATTGATAAGGGATGAATTGAAATGGAGTTACTTGATCGAATTAGAAATACAGCGTTATCCGTCTTCTATCTATTTGGTCAATTGTTTTGAATCAAAACAGCCATAGAATAGCTATGGCCAAAATTTTTACACCATTTTTCATTATTTATCTATCAAGTTTATTGTAGGAGAATATAGAAAAATGAATTGTGGAGCAGAACCCTGCGGTTTTTAGTTATTAATATATCAATTAACATCCAGGATATTACACAATTAACACTTCTATTCCATTTGAGATAGATCTGATAGTAAATATAAAGTATATTACTGTCTGTTGCGAATAATAGGTTTTAACACTAGGTTTTTGGCCAGTTTATTAATGTGAGGCTAAAGCGTTTTATTATACTTCTAATTGGTCTCTTCAATCCATCTAACCAAGAACACATATAAAACCATTCCAATTATGTTATTGAATACAAGCCATGTAGTATTTGTTATCATCGTATGAACTTTCAACTGAAATCTCTAGCTAATATTAATGTTTCATTTGGACGCTGCACCCCACAGATGGATTCCATATGCTCAAGTCTTATGTACCAATCACTTATTCTCTATGAATAGTTGGGATTTTTCTCCAATAATCCAATAAAGCTATTTGATTTTCGTAGGATTGGAAATAAGAGAAAAAATTAGGTGAACGATTTTTTTTATTTTGTAAAGTAAACCGAAGTGTCAGACTTTCTCAAAAATCTGAATACATTGTGTAATATTCCGGAGCAGGACTTCTTATTGTCAAGATCTTGAATGATTTTATATGTTATTCTATATATTTATTCAAGGGGGAATAATTTTGTTTTTGATAACAATTGGTACTATCTGGTTTTTAATAGCTTTTCTACATGAATTAATTCAACACTCACCATTCTAACTTAATTCATTATTAACTAAATACTATTCACTGATTTTTTTAAAGTTATAGGATTTGATTTTGAAAAACACCC
Organism: Diorhabda carinulata; assembly: GCF_026250575.1. NCBI lineage: Eukaryota > Metazoa > Arthropoda > Insecta > Coleoptera > Chrysomelidae > Diorhabda > Diorhabda carinulata. The sequence continues at coordinate 21,821,757 of NC_079472.1, forward strand.
CAAAAAATTTGAAAAAGTTGATGAAATCTATATTGGAATCAGTAGAACGATCAATATTATTCATTGTTTGAAGATGATTTTATGCAAATGTTGGTTTCGGCTCCTCTTTGGATAACCCATGCGCAAAGTCCAATTTTAGCGTACTTTCTCCAACATATCGAACAGTATTTCAAGAATAAATACTTCAATATTGGCTTCCAGTGCATCAATCCTTGCTAGTTTATCCTTGTACACATTAGCCTCAACATGGCTCCATAAGAAATAGTCCAAAGGCGTTAAATCACACGATCTAGGCGGCCAATTGACGGGCCCCAAACGTAAGATGAACTATTCACCGAAGGCAGCTCTCAATTTGGCCATTGTTTCGCGAGCCGTGTGGCATGTGGCGCCGTTTTGTTGAAACCACATTTCAGGCATGTCCAATTCTTTCATTTTGGGTAAAAAAATCGACAATCATCACACGGTAGCGCTCGCCTTCACAGTAACGTTCCGGCTATCGTCACTTTTGAAGACGTACGGCCCGATGATGACATCGGCTCATAATCCACACCAAACAGTGACTTTCTCGGCATGCATTGGTAGCTCTTGCAATGCTTCTGACTGGTCTTCACTCTAAATGCGGCAATTGTGCTTGTCGTATCCATTCAACAAGAAATGAGCTTCGTCGCTGAACACAATTTTTCGATAAAAAAGTGAGTCTCCTTACAACTTTGCCAACGCCCATTCACCAAATGTTAAACGTTGTGGGAGATCGTATGGCTTCAATTCTTGCACCAGCCATATCTTATAAGGTTTTTCACCCAAATCCTTTGGCCGCAATATTTTCTTCGGTACTCACTGTACGTTTGCGTGTTAGTGGTTTAATGTCCAATAGTGTAAAATAGATTGGAAATTTAGTTACAAGCTTCCAAAAAGTTCTCACAGTAGGCCGACCAAAACTGCCCTTAAATTGGAAAAAGTGCGCGATGCATGAATTTTGATAGTAAAATTCAATAATTTGCAAACGTTGTTCGTTCGTAGTTCGATTCATGATTAAATTATAGACCAAACTGAACAAGTTTAACAATGACACAAGACACGATTCACGCGTGATCTCTCAAAAACAGTGTTGCCAAAAAGATACCAGCAAAAAATCACTCGTTATGAATAGTCAAGAAAAATATGGGGGTTAATAAATATGTCCTGAACCCACCAGAGCTGTTATAAATTGATAGCCGTGTCAATTTCTCAAATACTCAAAAATATATTACATAAATAATTATCTATCTATCTTTCTTTATAATGAGCTTCATCTTTGTTTATATTCATTCTTTAGGTTCCGCTGTTTTTCGACGTACTCAACCTCTGCGTCTGCCTATCTCATTTCTTCTCTTGCTCCGCTTCGTTCATATTCCAATGATTTTCAAATTATAATTATTATGTTCCACCTTTCCGTCCTTTGTTTGAAAATTTCAAACAGCACATTTCCATTAATGTTTTGCTACCCTTTATCTTAATCTTTAATTTTGTTTGTTTTTCATCCACTCGCTCATTTACCTATCTATTATTTTTATACTTAGAATCTGTCTTTCTCCTTGTTCAACATATGTGAGATCTAGATTGTAGGACTGGAAAAAATAATATTTTACACTAGTTTTGAGGTATCGAGGGTATCTTATATCATTTGCGATGTATTCTAAATAATAACCATTCCAATATATTTCTAGTAAAAAACTGATTAATGATGAAATTGGTATATTACATAATTTGTCATATTTAGCAGCATGGCAGGTAATTAGTAATAAGCCTCTTTACAAGGCTTCATATGACAGGTAATTTGTAAGAGGAAATGTTTATAATTTATCAATTAAAACTTCACCCAAATTTCACAATCGATAGCAGACTAACTTCGTTACTAGTTACTTATTACCGACTGTCTAACTTTTAAGCGACAAATTTAATAGAGTTGTGAGTGATATAAAGAGATTCTGCTGTTAAGTTTCGACATTGGATAGATTAAAATGTAGTGTAGGAATTATCACAGCTCCAATATTTCCCAATGGTAGTGAAGTATCGAGCTATTTAAATCATTTTAAATCCAGAATATTTTGATAGCGGAGCTCATATTCAAAAAATTGAGGTCAGTTGGAGACCTCTGAGAGCATTCTTTCGCGTTAGGTATGTACCTTCAGAAGATTGAGAGGACAGATTCATAGAATATACATGGCCACGAGATTGTCGTAAATCTGAACCAAAAATGGACCCATTCGTTTCATTAATAGAAGAAATCATAAAAGATTTTCAAATGTAAAAGTTATAGATATTTGATTGAAGAAAATTATTTTTGATTGCCGTCATCTCAGTCTCTAACACAACTTAACCTAACCTAACCTACCTAACTTATCCTAACCTCACCTAACCTAACCTAACCTATCCTAACCTAACATAACCTAACGTAACCTAACCTGACCTTACAAAAATTACGAAATTTTCTTTTTATATATTGATTTTTCGTGAAAATAAATCGACAGAAATCCTTCTACGCAAGCGTCGATCATCATGATTTTTCACACACAGATAGATATTGATGAGATCTATTGAACAAAGTTATCTATGGTTCGATATCTGAGATAATGGCCATTGCCGGCATTTCCGGAAGTAAATGTTTCCGCATAAAATAGATATGATAAATCGATTTCTCGTATTATCAATAGTCTATATATAAAGTTTCATGATGATCGTTGTGGGGTGGCTTATCATACTAGTGCCTGAATACCTTATCAAATGAATAAATTGTGAAAACTTGGAACAAATATTATATTAGTGAAGTAATATTAATAAATATGGAAGGTGTTTCACAAATTTCATTTCACACTGTACAAAAAAAGCCTCAATATTCGAAGTATGACCCAGCGTATTATGTGGTTTTAACCCAACGTTCAGCAAGCTTGTTGAGACCTTGGTAAATAGTAATGTGACGGTATAAGGTCCAGAACAATTGCTGGAGCTCTGTACCATCAAGAAATTCGTTTTTAATTTGCGTTTAGCAAAATGTGGTTTAACATTGTCTTACGGTAAACTAAACTTGTATATTAGTGTAATAAATCTCATAAGTTCGCATCAATTGTTTACTACAAGATATACTTCGGCATTGATAGTTCGACCATCTGATGAAAGAGATATGGAGTGAGAGAAAGAGAGAGGAATACTTTATTGTTAAAAAATCGTTCAACTTTTATAGACAAGACGTTGTAAATAACTCCAAAACCAATACACGCATGAAAAAATAAATACGGAAATAGAATAAGATCTAAATATGTAAAACTTTTTGATAAAAAACAATATTGGAATGTTCAGAATTGTATATCAGTCTTAGAAAGCAAGTCGTTTACAGCACTTTCCAGTAAATATGCGCTCAAATTCCTGCGAAATGCGGGAAAAGATGTTATAGATTTGATTTCAATTGGCAAACGAGTGTGCATTTTTTTGCATTGTACAGTATTGAGCCTTTATAAAATGTGAACGTGAAGGAGCTAGATAAGGATCGTGCTTCGCGTTCTTTAGTGGATAGTTGTGGAATGACCTAAAATGAGAAGAGGGCTTACGAATTAGGCAAATGGATTCAGATATGGATAAGGAAGGAAGAGTCAATATTGAATCTTTTAAGGTCCCGACAAAGAGTTCTGCTATAAATATCTAACAGCTTTCTGTTTGGTTCGAGGATTCACTCAAATTGAGACGCAAAACACGTACGCCAGAAGGGAACAGTATATCAGAGTTGCGACACAAAAAGGGCTCAATAAACTATTAAAAAGGTTGATAAATTTAACTAATCTTAGCAGAAACTAGGCGAGGCAACGAGCACTGATTCATCGACTTCAATGGAGAGGTCATTCAGTAACAAAGGCTGCAGCGTATTTTTATATGACAAACATTTAATTCTAGAAACGTTGAGACACGGAAAATAAGAATTGTATAACAATTTAAGGGTAATTAGGCCAACAGATATGGTGGTATGGAATTGCTCCAAGAGAAATTAGGATTGTTTGCAAATATCGATGAAGAACAGAAAAAACAAAATAGGACCTTGAAAGAAGACATCGTTGTATATCCAACCTCACAAGTGGACTTCTGTTGGTAATTCCATCGGCTACACAACAAAAGTTTCCACTCGAATCAACTGGTTTTGGTAACTTTCCTTTGTCTAATCTTTGGTTTTCCATAAATAGATAAATCTATTTTTTATCGCAAGTAACAATTTGTCTAATATAACACAATAAACAAGGAGACAATTATTAGAAGGAGATAGAAGAGCAATTTTGCTCTTCATAGAATTGGTGAATATCCTCTGCAAAATCTATGAAACATAACATCGAAAATCCTCAAACGTCGGATACCAAGAATATTATGAGAACGGAAAAATCAGATGGCTCAAGTATTTAGAGAGAAGTGTGGCAGATTCCAACAGTGGTAGAAAAAAAATTTTAACAAACTATAGCTTGCAAATACTATATAAACTCTTCAAAATATATCTCTTGAAGTAACTGAAGACTTGAAGTAGATGAAGAAGAGATGACGAACATCTATTATACTTGCTCCAATCCTATGTTGCAGTAAACCAAGTGAAAATTGGATTGTGAATGACACAACTTTCACAAATTTTCCAAAATAACTCCTCAAAGCTCTCATATTTTCCTAGATTTATAAATTTTAGAGAAACTAACGGGAAATACTAATGTACGAAATAAAGATGAACTTACAGCAAATTAATTTGGGATATGATATATTTGTAGCCAGTCTCAGAGGAGTTGGCAGTTCATTGGTTTCTGGGTTTAACCTCGAGATGATCAGATTATTAATAACTGTGGGTTTATCGATGTATATGGCTATTTTATCGGCTGAAGTGAGATATGGAAAAGCATGGTCAGCTCCAGGAATAAATGTATTGTGATTTAATTTTAATTTACATACTCTGTTCTAACTATATGAGAAATTTAGCAGTTACCGAAACATTCTATCTATTGATATTCAATTGTGAAAATATTGATTGCTTCCGTAATATCATAAAATAATTATCAATTTTCGGATAGTACTGTTGAGTTCTAGGTTGAATTCTGAGGGATGTAATAATAATATCTATGGCGATTCAGATAAACTTCTGAAACTTCTACAAAGTCCTAGAAGAACTGGTAAGGAATGACTGCAAGGTTCAGATCCCAGTCATTCGGATTGAAAGGGATGACAAGGCTAATTCAGTTGCCAGATTGGGAATAGCAAATCTATCAAGGGGATAATAACCCAAACATTGCTATTGCTATTTTTGTTATATCTCTCATCAACGTGAAAAAAACTTTCTGGAAATGGATATGAATATTGGGTATTCGACAAACTGAAACACATCTAGATGGAACTTCCTCTTTTCTCATTAATATCTCCAATTGAAAAGGTATGAGAATCGACTCTTTTACCGGATTACGGTTATCTAATCATACATTTCCATGGATGATTCAAAGTACCGCTGTGTCTTTGAAGGAGCAAGAAACTAGAAAAAGAAAACATTAGTTGAATCAATTTATTTCTTTTGTTCTCTGTTATGGTATTTCGAGAACTGATTTCTTGAAGAAGCTGAATATAGCTGAATAGCTTGTATAGAAGAGTGGTTTCCATACATTCAACTGAAGATCCTGGTACTGAATTTAACATTCACGTGAACCGGGAGTTACTTGAAATTGTTGCAGTATTTCCAGGAGATTATTTGTAAGAGCTAATTTTGATTTTCTATGATCTGAGTATTCTACCATCCTATATATTTTTCTTATCTCCAGAATTCTAAGCTCTCTTATGTCACACACATACATACATAAGAGTCACACATAGATGGGAAACGGAATAGGAGTCATCAACAGATATCAATGACGATCTGGGAAGTACTGGTGCATTGTCCACCTGAAAAGAGAAGAAGATTAGGAAACAATGAGTCTTATGAATTTGATGCCAATTATAATCAAACGGAGATTTGTAACGGAATTGAGTGGGTATTGTTCTATTTTGTTGGTTGAGGAAGTAACATCTGGTATAATAAATAAGAAAGTCAAAATGATACCTTATCTAAAACGTGAACCTAATTTAACAAACCATTAAGCTTTCTCCTCTAAGGAATTCAGATTCTACTGAAATTTCCAAAACAACCAAATACTTTTGTAAACATAAATGAAATTTGAAAAGTTTGGCGAGAAGTTATGCCACAAGATGTGAGCTTTTTCTCACGAGGTGATGAAGTTTGAATAAAAGTTTATATAAATAAAAAACATTGCATCGGATAAGACAATACCGTTTCATAAATCATTGAAAATTCATTTCAGACTTAAATTACTCTTAGAAATATTGTATACATAGCTTTCCAATTCTTTGTATTGTAAATTATTTGAAAACGAGAAGTTTCAAATTGAAAAATCACAAAATAATAATGTATCACTAATATTTTATTAATCACTGTAGATTTCTTGTTAATAGAGATGATTTAAAAGTTTGTATTAAATATTTTACATGCTATAAGTGGTTTGAAAATTTGAGTATCTGATAAAGAGTTTCAATTCTAAAAAGATCTTTTCTTGTACATCTGACCGCTATAGAAGCAATTACATATCCCTTTTTATCCCTCATATAATACCCTAAACCGTGTTTCTACCTTCATTCCAAGCTTAAGTTGAGAAATCTCTGTTCTTCATAGGTCAAGACGAGCTTTTTTCTTTTTTTTATCTACCCTGACATTTTTCTGAACATAAAAATAACGCACCATGTCAGTACATGGCACGTAACAGCGGCTAGAGATAAATGATGTAATTTTGGGGTTTCAACAATACTGAAATTGCTTAATCAGAATATTCTCACTAGAGACAAAACATCATTATGAATGAATTGAATAACTGATGAGTCTTGACAATTTTTACCCTAAATCATTTCAATAATTTAGTTCATTAGTTCATTATACGGTAAAAACTATCGTGGCCGAAAATATCAGAAGATAGACAGACTTACACCTTGAGAAGCTGCCATAATTGGGAAATAATCAGTATGGAGTAATCCTAAATATCTAACGTTTAAATAGTGAATTTCCATGGAGTGAATTTTAGTTTTTCATAATAACCACGGAAATATTCATCATCAAATTAATGAATGCTCTATACCAACTCAATAACTTCAAATAAATTCAAAGTTCTAACGTGGTTTGAACCATAAATGCCCTCATTTCATATTTTTTTTAATTAAACCTAAAGTAACCAACGACCAATTCAGTTCTAACTTAATCTAACAAAGTTTGGAATTTAAAACTGAGGTATATCCACAGCGTTTCTAGTGTTATATATGTTCTGATTTTTAACTAAAAATATTAAACTAACTCAAAGGACTTGATCCTCTTAAGTCTTCTTTCTAACCCAGTATTATCAAGGAGCTGGATAGCCTCGACGTTGATATTATGATCATGACTCTTGTCTAATTTCTTAATGGTATGGTCAACAGTGTCCATTTCCAGATCCCAGTGGAGGTCACTATTGCGAATATACCAAGGGGTATCTACAATGTTCCTCAGTACTATGTTTTGAAATCTTTGTAAGTAGGATACAATAAGTTCATACAGGCTCAAGTAGCAGCTCATATTTTTATTTTTATTTCAGTCCAAGTTCTTCTCTTTTCTTTTTAACATAAACTTTCCATCGAATTTGCGTCTAAGTTTGCTGAGATTGAGTGTGGAATCAGGTTATTATTTATTCTGACTGGAATTTGATCTATGCTTTTGTTAGTGAAGTTAATATGAATTGATTTAATCTGATTAAGTTCAATTTTCCATCTCTTCGTCCAGGCATAGATGTGGTGGATAACTTTTTGTAATTTGTTGGTTATTTCTTCATTGCTCTTTCCTATTGATAGAAAGGCATTGGAAAAACAGATAGTTGAAATTCGTTCTAATTTAGGTTGATATCCAAAAATCACTTGAAATTAACTTTGGTAATTATATGAATTATCAAAACACCTATAACTCGATTATCCAAATAGTGTCAGCGCTCTCCTTGGAATTGGAACAAAGAAGGGGAGAACAAAATAAAATAAAATATCGAAAAAATGAGAGCACTGAGTCCTATTACTTTTCTTCCGAGTGGAAGCAGCGACATACAGAATCATCCCCTACTTTCTAAATAGCAATCATAGGTACTCATCAACCTGGGTTCTAAATTATTCTAGATTAGAAATTAATGACAGTTTTAAAATTTTTATACAATATTCAATAAATCCATACACATTGATATGAGTTTATTATAAATTAGGAATTTCTAATGATTTTCAATATTTGCATTTAAGCAAAATAACACAGCGAAAACAAGTCAAAATTCACTATATTATCTAAAAATATTCCGGGTTTTGCATTGTGCAATTTTTTTAACGATATATTATTGTGTACTAAAAAATGAAAGATTTCCCATTCCTTGAAACTTATAACAATTTGTTGATTTTCAATATTACACCCACCCATGCGGAGTCAACGTTGAATTATAATGGATGATTATCATATATTACGCATTATTCCAGATAAAGAATTCCATTTAATCGAAGAAATCTAGAGTGAATTTATCTCTGACCTAAAAAATAATTTCCTATTTTGATTCGTTTCCTTAACCATTTCCAGGAATTCATTGAATATTTTATAAAATTGGAACCAACAAAAACATACGATGTTATTAATGTGGTTAAATATAATAGAAACGTATGTTTCCGGTGAATAAAATATATTACTATGCATAATTGAATAGAAGAAATAATTGTATTTGTTAGAATTACAACACAGTTTAAATAAACTCGGAATACTGAGCGATAATATATAATTCTGAACTCACAACTGAGTTGAAATTCCTGAAACACGCCTCGGATGGTGTAAATGTGTTTTTTTGATGTAGTATTTATATTTTCTAGAAATATTTTAAAGCCAAATTAGTTTTGTCAAACGATATGAAGACACTTTTTGTTATTGGTTTATTTAATGAAAGCTATCAGTGGATCCAAGTATGTTCATGATATTGGTAAGGATCATTCCTTCATCATTAAGCTGTTCAAGCCCTACGGATTATTAGTACTAATGCCATTTATCAATGAACATTTTTCCATTCTTGCTCTTCGTCTTCATAAAGTCCAGATTGAGATTCACTCTCTAATTTCATCTTCATAATCATTTTTTATATTTTCTTCCACTGTATTGTAATATTTGTACTTTTTTTTAACATTATTTAATATTATTTTTGTACTTCAGTTTATCACCTATGCTTTTATCACTAAAGCTTCTTAAGTAATTACAAGAGATGGTACTATCTCTTGTAATTACTGGTTCAAGATTTATTATCATTATTTTTCTCTTCAATAACTCATGATTATTTTCTCATTTCGTCTGTGTTCCATTCGTCTTTGTCCGCCTTTTCCAATCATCTCTTCTATATAAGTGACGTAAGTGATAATGTCAAATTTATGTTCCTTCTCAAAATGATTTGAAAAATTGATATTCTATCTATACAGGTAGGATGCGCACTGAATGCTACCACTACCGCCAGCCAGATAGCTCCTATAACGTGGGAGAAATAATATTTCTAGAAACTGACCTTCCTAAAAGTCTTGTTGCTAATTCCTATACCATTATATGTCATAGTAAGTGACGTTCTTGTTTTATACCAATGACTGCTTTCCTTAACTCCTCCCTCAATAATTGTGCTTCTATCACATCATCTCTTATTTTCCTCTGGCCTTCTTATTACTTATTTTCCTGCTTTAGAATTTTCTCATTATTTTTCTCCTTATTGCATTTGTTAGACCTCTACATATCGTGTAATTACTCCACAATGTTTTTCCATGATCAGTTGTTGTTCTATAGTATTCTTTCCATATTTTTATGTTTAATTGTTATCTCCGTACTTTCCATCATTCCTATTATCAGGTTATTATGTTGAGAAACTTTATTATCTATCAATATTATGTATATATATGGGCTTATTGCAGACCATTTAGGTTCATACCCTTGTAATTTCTCTCCAATTCTTTCGGTCCCTTGCTTTTTTTCTCCAGCTTTGGTTGTTTCTCTCTTAAAAGTTTTCTTCCATCGTTTCTCTCCATCGTCTTTTTGTCTTATTCTTCTCCTCTTGCTCTTTGGTACCTTCCAAGCAACTCCTTTTAGAAGTCTGTCTTCATCCATTCGTTTCAAGTGTCCTAGCCGTTGTAATCTTTTTGTATTTATAAACGCGCTGATTGGTGCCTTATTGAAAATTATGTGAATTTCATGGTTTGATCTTCTCTTCCATCGTAACTCTGTCTTCTTTCCTCCAAAAATTTTTCTTAATATTTTTCTCTCCCAGATATCCAATTTCTGTTTAGTTTTATTCGTTATTATCCAAGTTTCACAGGTGTATGTCAAGGTGGGTCTCAACATTGCCTTATAAATTCAAACTTTTGGATACCTCTTTCGATATTAATATCTTCTAAGACTGCCTGCACAGCTGTTACTTACTTATGCCCTTTCTGTTGACATTGGGTATTCTTATTAAATCTTCCAAAGATAGATCAAATAGTACCGTTGTAGTACCTCTTGTGCTTTGGAAGGTTCACTTTCCTTGTTATTGATTTGTATTGTTATATCAATATTATATATAAAAGTTATAAAAAACTTATCAAGGATTGATAAGTAGAAGTGTTTCAGCATAATAGTAATTATTACAAATTCTCTTATGATATCATTTGAACAACTTCGAAATAAATGTGAGGCTTGTTGCTCTGTTTACTCCTAAAGTTTTGAACTTTTTTTTAAACAAATTTTTTTTCACTCTTATTCACTTTTCACAGTATCAAACTAAACTTCTGGTTTATTCTCATAAAATCTTCCAAATTGAAGCCAAAACGAAAAAATCGTATGTTGCTTATTCATTACTTTCAGAAACTTCGGGTTAAATCGAAAAGATCAAATCCGATATATTCATCAGTTTTACCAACCGAGTGAGTTGATAAATTGCTTTAAAATTTATTGTCAAAGATTTAAACTGATTGGGAATGCGAATTTCCGCTACCTACCTAGGACAACGCAGCTATAAGCCTAATTAGTAGACTGGAAAACGATGGAAATTAACTTGTTTTGTGATATGTTAGGGCGTGTTCGCTACTCCAAATACCGACCCTTTTAGTCTTATCAATTTCACGCGAAACACGGTTGTCTACAAACATTTTGGTCCGCATACTGGAACTTCAACATTTTCAACATTCTCTTTGCCATCGTCACTCGTGGTATGAAAACAAAGGGGAATTATACGGGAAATATGATTAATTTTAAATTGAATTTTTAAGGGGGGAAACCACATTAGGATTACTTGAACGCGTGCTAAATGAAAAGTGTTAATTTTCAGTATAATTTGGCCCTACATTATTGATTATAAATAGTTTTGATGACATGAATTGCTGAATATTTATTCAACATTTTTCTAAAATGAGTGTCATCTTATAAGAAATCGCAATGCTAAATATTTAACAATACGAACGTTGAGTTTTCTCATAGTGGATATCTTAACGTTTTTCCATTATTAAGAATTATAATTAAGAATTAATTATAAAGAATATATATATATATATATATATATATATATATATATATAATATTTTCTACATGTCTAGAATTTTTAAAGAACTCATCGTTATGTCTATACTATATATTTAACGTAATCATATCTTCACTATATTTTAAAAAAGGAGATTGGTGATCATTCAATTTTACAAGTCTCTTAGCAACAACAGTAAGTAATCATCTTCAGCTATTTGGTTGTTGAGATCATTGTTTTATTTATCACTAGTTATCATTTCATTGTATGATTCACCTCATTCTTAACCCTTTCGCTGCTCTAACCGTATATAGTCGCAAAAAAAATTGATGCCCCATACGCTTTGAGCGAGTATATTCGCCTCTTATAGTTAGCTGCTCAACACGACTATTTTCGCTACGTATTATGTACGTTTTGAAAAACAAAGTTAATCATTCCTGCTACCAACTTTTTGAAATAACTGGGTGCTTCCTTGAGTAATGATCTGAATGAAGTTTGTGGAAGCCACGTTGTTAAGTATTTGATAGGCAGCATTCTCAATGAAATTGGTGTATTTGAGTCTGCTTATTAGTTTACAACAATAAAATATTGGGTCTTAGAATTGGAGCAAGCCGTACAAGCTCCACAGTTTTCACCGAAACGGTAACGACTCCTGAAATGATGAAGACAATTCACAAAGCGGTAAATTGTTGAATCTAAAGTTGTGAGATTGCAGCCATAGAAGGCGATTCGAAAATGCAATACATTGCAGTACGTTCGTGGTACATTCGTAAGCATACTTCTCCAGTTTCAGAAAGATTGGCTATCCACTTAGGTACGACGAGCACGACCTTTACATACTACGCTACGCTCAGAATTAGTTAACGGTTCAATATTTTACAATGCGAAAAAATGCACAATCACTTGCCGATTGAAATCAAATGGAAAAGATATTTCTAGCGTTACGCAACAAATTGAGGGAATATTTACTGGAAAGTGCCTTCTATAAACGACTGTAAACGATTTCTTTTCTAATAATAATATTCAATTCTATACATGGTGCATACTGGTTTAATTTTTGCAATGGATTTATACACGACTTATATACTAATTATTACCTATTACTTATTACTTATAATTTTCTTACTCATTGTGGTTTTCTTCTGTTTATTGAAATTTTATTTTATTTGTATCTTTATTTAGTTATTTTTATGTTTGTTTATTTGGTTTTTACAAGCTTTTGTCTATGAATTGTGAGAACTTTTGACAATAAAGCATTTCTCTCTCTCTCTCTATAATTAAGCTGTGTGCAAGACAGAGGGTTCATTTTCTTAAAACGGTGATGAGGTATCATATCAATTAACTGTATAATTCATAACCATGAAATATTGGTCCTCATACCCAAGGCAAGACAACAATCAAAGCAATGGACTAAACCGGCTTCAAAGCAAGTTCATTCTAACTGCAGGATGTCCATGTGGTAATTTGAACCCAGAACCATGACCTCTGCAATACTAATATGGCCGCTGGACAACAAAACAACGTATTTAAACTATTATGACCACGTGGTACTTTTTCAGCGTAACCGTTTTGTTGCTTTGCCATTTTGTGTATAGTATTTTTAAAAGATGTTGTCAATGATATTCTAAATCTATTTTCTAAACCTGCTATTCCAGATTTCAACGTAATTTTATTATTGTTCGCCTGTGAGAATGAATTACTATGCCTGCTCCAATAAACTTACAATAATTTCAAAAACTGCATAGATATTTATACCTGTATAATATTTAGTTTTGTTGTTATCATTTTCTGAAGCTTCTCTAGAAAGAGTGGTTTTTAATCATGTACGAGAAGACTGAGTAAAAGCATCAGATAAATCTGCATTTCTTGAATACATGAACATGGAAATTCTTTTGAAACATTTCCTATACTCGTGTTCGGTCTTTTAGTATCTTCCCGTGAAATCTGACCACTTAAATTCCGCCCAATAACAGTTGAGACTATGAACAGAAGTATACTTCATCAAGATTCTTTCCTAGTGACCTTCCACAAAGACAGAATATATTATTCTATATGAAGTATCTTACTTTTCTAGTTACAACTGCAATATAATTTTCCTACAATAATTATATTTTCCCTTTCTCGTATCTTTTTTGTTTTACAGAAGTGAAGGTCTCATGTATAGTTCATGTTTAAGCTGGGGACCCAAACAGATTTCAATGTATCTTCCAGATTTGTTGATTTCCTTTATAGAAGGAGCAGAGGCTGGACAGTTGTATCTAGCCCTCATATACTAAAGAAAATACTTTCCCTAGGTTGCTGTAAAGCACTTACCAGTGTACTAATAACATGCACGTCCTGAAATAAAGTGCTTGGAGCATACTCTTGTATATTTCTCTCTTTTTTCTGTTAAATCTATTTTTTATAGCATCTAGCTATTGTTTTTTTTAAGTTCCTCAGATAGCTGGCTAGGATGCTGTTTATTTCACGAGATGATAGCCGGAATTCGAAAAAAAAATTGACAGCATCCCTTACCGATCTAATTTCACACTTTCACACTTTCACACTTTCACACTTTATTCTGTTATTGCAATAGCCAAATTTAAGTTTGAATTACTACCTTTTGCACTTAAATTTACCAAATTTAACCCTTTCAGATTATTTTCTATTCCCAAAGATGGAAACATTAGACAAAGATGAAGCGTATATGGGTATTGATTTTATTGAAAATTATAGGAAAATATGTAGAAAGCTGAAAAGAGACCATGATGAGATATAAAATTGTTTTCAAAATTTTTGTTCTCATTTTTGTTGGGTACTTTACTTGTCGAAACTATTTTGACACGCTCCTGATTCGATTTGCGAAGTCGATATAACGTTCAGGATGTCATTCCATCCCGTGAGATTTTCGGAGAACTTGTAATCCTGGTCTCATAATTTAAACGACCGTCAACCTCGCACCCATTCTCAAATTGTTACTAGTTGAGAATTCCAATTACTTAACCTCAATTATGTTCATTAAAGAACAAAGACTATATACTCATGCCTTTCACTGTTCGCCTTCCTGAATAATATGCAAGGTAATAAAGGCCAACATATCTTTTTATGTCAGAATAATGAACAATATTATCAAAAATAAAAAAAAAATTCTTAAAGAGAATATATTGCCTCTATAGAATTTCTTTACAAATTTCATTGAAAAGAATTGGAAACGATCTCATAATAAAGGAAGAGAATTTAGCTTCTCTTAAGACTCATTTTATGGGAGACGGGGTAATCTTGAGAAAAGAAGCGAATAGTCCTGAGCGTTCTGATAAACTTTTTTTAATTTTAATCAATTGGTATACCTCAGGGTATATATTGAAACCGTTCCTTTAAAAGCTAAATAGATACTAAAAGAGTGAAATAATTCCCAGTATTTACTTAATGGAATAATATGCCAATGGATATATTATTTGAAAAATATTGAATTGAAATTTGAAAGAGTAGAAGAAGATATCAAAGAAGATATTCCACTATCAGTGCCTACTTAGTTATAAAAATAACGCTGCTATATAGCAGTAACTTTTGGACCATGAACAAAAAAAATAAAACTGAATAAACAAATCGGAGGAGTACAGAAACAAAACGATTGAAGGAGAAGAACGAATGCAGAGATCAAAGTACTGTCTGGTTATGATGAGAGAAAAACTGTTGGGTAGGCATCTGGCCAGAATGGACGAGGATCGTTGGTTGAGAAGACCCTTGTTCAGGGAAAAAGGAGAAGAGGACTTCTACGGAAAAAATGAATAAAAACGTGTAGAAGATTTAGAATGATTAGGAATAGAGAACTGACAGGACGTAGCCATGAATAAAAATATAGGAGGATAGCAGTAGAGTTATTCCAAGCCTTGTGCCTATAAAGTACTTAACATATATAAGTGTCTACTAATTTGATGAGAAAAATATAGATAATAGATTGTCTATTTAAGATGTTCATGCTCATCATCAAGATCTGACAACAATGTCTCATGATGATGAGATTAGTTATACCAAATAAACAGAGCAATTATTCAATAATTTAAGAATTTAAAATATCATCAGTGACATTGGAAGTGTTACAACCCGAAGAAATACATTTTCTGATTTTATGGCAACATCATGACCATATTAAGAAACGAGCAGTACAAATATTTTTTGTTTGGCGAATTCGTGTTCTTGTATCAAACCCCTCCAAAGACGTTAAAATTATCTGCATGTTCGTGATTTTGACGGAAGTTACCCATCGTGTTAAGAGAGACAGAAGGAGACTATTTGGTCAGTGTTCCATCGTGGGTGGCGCTCAGGCAACTAACCATATGAAATCATTTTGCTAGTGCGGGCAAAATTGCCGATCAATGGTTTGAAAACCGAAGTAATTTTATGATTAAGTGTATATCTTGAGCTATTGCAGTGATTGGTAGCACTATGATTCATTATGGTGTGAACTTGAAAACATTCTGGAGTGTAATGAAAGCAATCTGAGTTCAATGGAGCAAAGACCCAGGCCTCTATTTTTACAAATAAGGTCAGCACTGCAGCTCAAGATTTGGATGTGTCTGTATATAAAATATCACCATCACCGCAAATATGCTTGAGTCTGGAAACATATTGCTTCCTGGCATAACCACGTGGCCGATGTAGCCAAGGCATCTTGACAAAAACTTAGAAGAGATCAGTCCACTTAAAGGCTATCCAGAGTTAATCAGAAACTTAAACTGCTTAGAGCATAGAAGAAAAATCGCCACCCTGACCCTATTTTACTGATACTACCACGGCAAATGCTCTTCCGAGCTGTCCAGCATAATCCCACCTAAAGCAATTTTTGCAAGACCTACTCGATAGACAGAGGTGGCTCATGAACACCAAGTTCGCCTGTAGAACTCCCAGAACTTCAATTTAGCGGGACTCATTTCTTTGGAGAAGTACAAGTCTGTTGAATCAGCTACCAAGGCACGTCGTTTGTCCCGAGTACTGCAACCTACAGAAGTTCAAGACCTATATCCACAAGCATCTCCACATCTCCGTTATAAAACAAAAAATAACTATATATGCTTCATACGGTACTACTTAAGTTTCCTATTTACTCACAATTTTCTTGAAGGTAAAGTAGATTAAGTTTATCGTTCATTACTCCAGTTAGATTGATTTGAAATAGACCAGAATCACAGTAGAATCTTCGATTTGAGAAATGTTAAAATCGATGAGAAATGATATTTAGTATTATTTATCTAACGACTTGAAGTAGTTTCAAGTACTTCCTTTAAAGTTTTTGTGCAACTGAAATCGATTATATTATCATATACCACTAGAATGCATTTTTTGTGATATACGGCCAGAAGTTCATAGCAATAACTCGAGGTACACCCTCCATCAAAATGAAATATTAATTACGCTGCACTGCACTGCACTGAAGCCTTTGCAAACAGCGAGACTCGAAAATAATTCACGAGTTATGTGTATGTATAAGAACAGTGGGCATTAAATTTCCATGTTAGCCAAGAGAAGAAAAAGCTACTGTTTATTTTACAAAATTATTTGTTCTACTAAACAAGGGATATATCAATTTATCCATATCCATTAAGTGAGGTTGCTAAAATCAATTGAATGCACGTTAGCATTTTATTAGTATACTTACATTAGTTTGAAGAGTTGATATAGATTTTGTATCATCATACTTCTAGTATGCAATAAAAAATTTTAACAAAGTTACATCTAGAATAATTCGGACCACTTTAAAATTAAAACGCAAAAAGTTTAAATTTCTTAAATACTTTATTAGCCTTTATTTAATTATAAATAGGAATTGTTGTAAACACATTAAATTAGTTCTATCAATGAATCTAGTTCATTTACTAAATTTTGTTAATTCGACCGTTTAGATTAATTGAGTTCATTCAACATTATGTAAAATTAAAACTTTAGTTTTTCTTTGTGAACAAAATTTTTAAAAATAAGATTTCAAAAGTTAAATATATAATTGGGGCAGTAGTAATAGGATTCGTGCGGTTCTGTTAATTTACGCTCTACCGCTATAAAAACTCGACTTAGTATTTTAATACATAGTGCTAAAACCTACAATTCACGATGTACAGTTTCAACCTCTTTATTTTTTTTTTACTTTATCCTTATCTATCATAAGAGTAAGGAAGAGATAATTTATTAATATCGAATGTTTATGAACGAATTTATTGAATACATTTAAAATGGATACGGCAAGGCTAAAAAGCCTGAATTGGGAATTGTTAAAATTAAAGTTAGAAAATTGAAGCGATCTACAATGATGATGATATAAAAACATATGTTTTGGATTGTATACAGAAAAAATTCATCGGTAAAGCCGAGGTCATGGTAGGAAATAGGGTGAAATGAAACACCTGGCCTAAAATAGAAGAAGTGCTGAAGCAATATTTTGCAGATAGAGACGATTTAGATTGTATCTTACAGGAACTACGAGAACCAGACCATTTAAGAATGAAAATTTAATAGCGTTTGGAAGCAGATTACAATTATTGAAAAGTCAAACAATTTTAATATAACTGAAATAGAAAAAAAATCCAAATAAATCACTGTGAGAAAACCGCGTTGAACTCCTTCATTTCAGGATGTTCATGCACAATAAGAAATAACATGTATTTGAAAAAACGAGGTTCTTTAGAAGACGCAATGTTGACGAGCTTTAGAATTTCTAAGAACTTTATGATATTGTATAAATGCTAAAAACATAAAACCAATTCAAGAAATAAAAATCCACAAAGCCATACGTCAATTGGAATATTTTCAGTAATAATAAGTTGTATAGTTATTTTAATATTTTGATTAATTCGAAAATTCAAATTAAGATTTCTAAGAAATCAGAAGATTGAAGAAAAGAAGAAATCGAAATTGCAAAGGTTAGGACCTGAAAAATACATCCATTATTTTTCAATCTTAGGGATGGAGAAGTTACATCTAAAAAAATGCGGACTACTTCAAAAATTAAAACGCGAAAGGATCAATGTTTAATATATACTTTAATAGCACTTATTTTATTATGAATAGAAATTGTTGTGAATAACTTTTAATAAATTTAGTACGTTCAATCAATTTTGTTAAATCAACCGTTGAGATTAATTAAGTTCATTCAACATTTTGTAAAACTGTAACTTGTGTTTTTATTTTATTTATTTATTATGAATAAAATTTTTAAAAATAATTTTTCTTAGTGTACTTCTAAAAATAGATGAACTTTTGTTACTAAATAAATGGTAATTTCATGAAATGTGTTATCTAGAAATATTAAACCCTTTGTTGAACTTGAGCCCTTTTCTGGAATCTGCTACAGATAAATATAAAGAATAATAAATAAGAAGGTAGGTAACGTAGTAGAAATCCAGTTACTGGATCAATCTACAGGCAAAGATACTCCTGGGAAGCTATAACCAAAGATGATCTATTGAATATATCAATCTAAATTTAGTAATATTAACAGGAGTCTTTGCTGGGCAAAGCGACCTTAATGGACACCTGAGACGGTAAATTTAGCCGATAATGTAACACACAACATTTTTTCGAAAGTAAGATATTACAGAAATGGAAGATTGAGATGTTTGGAAATTGGAGTTAGAGAATAAATAGATAATACGTTTCTTTTTCTGTCATTATATTCCGAAGTTATATTTATGGAAACTCATTTTATTTCTTTAAATGCTTTTTCAAATTATTTTCATAAATACCATAAATGTAATAGAAGCGAGAGAGATTCGTTGGAAAAATTTTTTGTTAGAGAAGGGAAATCTGGTATAGGAGGAAGGTTTGTTGGAGTTGGCCCTGATATAGGATTTGCTCCTCTGCAGGGCTGGGTTGTGAAGGTTTTGTGGGGTTGTGTTTGTTATCCTGGCTAGAAAGGAGGAAAAGCTAGAACTATTGGCCGGAAGAGAACAGAAAGACAGCTCTAGCAAGCAAAAGCGATCCTTCTCGTTTGGGGAATTTTTATTTTGTTTTTTATTATTCCCAATCGTTGGCAATTTGGGTGGTTGGTTACTGGGAAACCGCAGAAAACCTGCAACACCGACGATGTATTAGAAGAAGATAAATAAACTTTGATGATTGATATGAATGTAAGATCTCGGAATATATCAATTTTTAATGTTATTTATTTTGATTCTGTTGTTACAGAGAATTGAAATCAGCATGTTCAAAGGCATTAGCTGGCATAAAATTCACACAAGAAATTGGCGTTGACAAAGTGGACAAATCATTAGTTGCAAACTTCGAAATTCTGAATTTAGTTCCCGATACTAGTATCTACACCAACAGATCTGAACCAGGTGAGTAGTTTATAAGTTTTATTAAAGAACGTAAGTTCATTTCAGGCCCTTTATATTTCCCATTCCGATTTAATATTTTTAGCAACTGAAAGAAAATATTTGTCAAAGTTTTTGAAGTTCTTAGTTGTGCTTCGCACCCATCCTATCACGTATCATTTCAAAAATCGAATTTTTATATTAAGGTCCTTACATTTTAGCTTTTTTACGGCAGATGTGAAATATCTGTGGAAATAAATTTGTTTCTCTGTTTTTTATAATAATAACAGGTCTATAACTCCTATTTGTGTGCTAAATTTATCATTTCGCTCCACATATACATTCCTTTGGTTTTATTATTAAAATGTAATTTGGATAATTTGATACTTGTAGTTTTCATATTTTAAGTTACCTCATATAACCTATAACAAATCCTTGCTAGAATCATTATTTTTTTTCCAATTTCCATGACTGGATTCATTATTTTTATAAAAAAATTAACGTATATAAGGTTAGTGATATCTTACAAAAATTCGAGAGAAAAAGAAAGAAATGCCAAACAATATGAAGACAACTAATAAATCGAAATAAATACCAATGCATAGAAAATTTAACTGAAACACAATACGAAATAAAATAAGTTCTCTCTTAGGCATTAACTGTTCATAAATTAATCTATTAAGACAAATATATTACTTAATATTGAATTCAACACTATTTATGAATTTAACCAAACCAATTCCCAACTTAAAACTTGGAATTATTTAATTTTTTTTTTCACCTGTTTGATCGTTATTGACAAATAACTAAAAACTATTACTAGCATGTTTTTTGTTTCTGTGGTTTTTTGTATATTATACAACATAGTTTTATCATGGTTAGAGTGGCCATAACGGCCATAAATCCTCCACGAACCATGACGAAGCTGCACGAACATTCGGTGTAAGTCTCTCTAGAATCCAACAAGTATTATAGCGATACGAAGACTCATCTAGTACTTCAAGAAACTGGCCAGTCAACTCCCGAAATAATGGTTTTGTTATATGTAGTGCAAATTTAATATTTACCATCATTATTCACCTTCAAAATATTCACTTCATGAATTTTTTTTCTCAAAAGCTAATCCTGTGCTATAGTTATTATAAGAGCTTATATAGACTTCAATACACCCTGCTTTGTTCAAGGTTGTTATCTATGTTTCTTATTTTGGATGTGCTGGTTGGTATTTCGTCTTTGATTTTATCTTACGAGTACACAAAATAATTGATTCTGTTATCTAAATATCTATACATCATGGGTATGGAGCTCTCTTCCATAATCTTTGTTCTCCACGTCACGTCTTCAAGTCTGCTCTTATTCCAGCTTTTTATCCTTTTTTGGGTAGAGATATTTCCAATGTTAGCTCCATTTTTCTTTCGTATTGTATATTTGTGCTTAATTCAATCATTAAATTTATTTCCTTTTTGCATATTGTTGAGCTTAACACATGCTTCAGATTATTTGGAAATGCGAATACAGGGTGTTTCACAAAAGGTGAACCGATGCTGGTATAAAATAATGATAATCATCATTATCAATTAGTAAACATTATGTGAATTGAAAATTTTTTATGCGTAAATAAGACCCCATCGATAAAGCGGATACATTTAAAAAAATTTTGACTGATGGTTTTAGTTTCTTGTAACGTTTCACAAAAATACAGTCTAATCAGTATAGGATCTTGTTTTCAAAGTCAAATTAGTATGGTCGCTGAGCAATTGCAGGTCTTAGTATGAAACAAACAACAATTTGATGATCATGTGTTTCGGGTCTCAAACTGTTGTTTGTTCCATACTAAGGCCTCCAATAGTTGAGTACCCATCTATCCTAGAGACGGGATCACTTTTTTTGAAACTATGCTATTAATATTTGCTTTTATTGTTTTTAAAACCGTGTTGTTAATGAAGCGAGCTTTCTCAAATCAGCAAATAATTGTTTTTCATATTAAATTTTCCATATTCGTCAGTCTTCCCCATATATTGACTTTCTCTATTTCCTTTTGCGACAACATTGGTCATTTTATGTCTCAATCCACAAAAATGAAATTTATTTACGCGAACACGCAATTAAGGTCACAGTTAACAAGCTACAATATAAAGAATAATCAATAACTTCTGTCACTGATGATATCGTAATGAGGTTCAGCTTTATTTTTCCTTCGTTTCCCTCTAATAAAATTACTGTAACAAAAAGTAATTTCACGGCAGTAATATTCTGTTTGGATTTTCTCAATCTCCAGGATAGGACTCGGTTCAAAAATGTATGCGGCAGGTTTTTGTGTGTTTTTTCTTGTATTGCAATAAAGTACTAGAATTTGAATTAAAAGAGCTACGAATATTTCCTGAGAACCAATATCTTCATATGAGGTGTAAATATTATAACGTGCCACCCTCTAAATTGTCAAATATTCAAATATATGCACGTCACACTTCTATTCAAAGGACTAATCTTGTATGTTTGATATGTAAATCTCACAAATAATTAATGAAAATATCATCTTGCTTTATATGTATATTAGATGTTGAAGTTTAGTGAGATAAATTTCTAATTTTCTAAAACGTCAAGAATTACAAATCAATATTGTCTCTTTTGAAATGACTCATGAAATGCTTCTAATTCTTCAAATTTGGAAAAATCTCAAAGTATTCTTAGGTTGAGTTTGTGAATTCATGAAGAGAAGAGGTCTCAAGAACTCATGTGAATGAGGAGTTAATTAAGCCGCAAAAATTTCTTATTGGTTGAGAACTCACTCATTCGAAGTTCTGGATAATAAAAAAAATTAGGCATTGAGACTATCAACAGCATCGAAGTTTTCTATGATTATATATTCATTACAACTCGAACTCAATAGACTAAACGGGTGTTTAGTGGGGGTCGCCCACTGAAAGAAAAAGGCAAGGAACACAATAAGAACACAATTTTAGTGAGAAGGATGGGCTTGTTTATTTTTCAAAATTTTATCAAATGGTGCTGTTATTTTTGAAACGTTAATAATCAAATGATTTTCTAATTGCAGTCTATTTCTCTTTTTAGTCTCAATGTCTACCATTGCAGAAAACGTCAGTTCACACAAGTATGAAGTGGCGAATGGCACTAATAATTTTAGAGCTTCCCTTGCTAGCTCTAAATAATCGTGTTTTCTTTTCATCCAAAACATGTCGACACTTTCGGAATAAAATTCCATTTCAAGCATGCCATCAGCAGCTAGATCTAGAAGAGATTCTTTCATATTTGTGGTGACATCAGCCAGATCTATTGACTTGTCCAAAAAAACGGTTTAAAATCCATCTACGCCTATTGTCAGCTTCAGAGTGCAAGCCTGGAAAGTATGTCAAAAGTTTCTCTTGTTTGTGCAAGCTCTGTATTAGGCAAGGAATTTGAGCCCTTACTACAAGACTTTGGTTTGATGCGTTACCTCCAACAATCTTCTGAACACATGTAAAAGACTCAAATATATTGTTTTGCAGAGCGGATAACCACAAACGAAATTTTGCGTGAAATGCTTTGACTTTATCTTTAGCCGTTAAAATATTTTTTTCTCGACCTTGGAGGTGCTTACTAAAATTATTAAGGTGACTAAAAAGATCTGTCAAAAAAGCTAATTTCAAGAGCCAAATAGGGTGACAAAAACGATTAGCATATTTAGATTTTGCATTTTGTAAGAACATTAACAATTCAGCTCTCAGTTCAATACCTTTCCTTTGGATAGCCACCTGGCCTCTGTGTGATAAAGGAGATTTTGATAAAGTGAGCCCATATCTTCACAAACGATTCTAAATAGCCGAGTTTGCAAGGCTTTAACTTGTATATAATTGACAATTTTTATTACATTCTTGAGCACGTCATTTAAATCAGAAGGTACAGGTAGCACCTAGAGCCTGTCGATGAAGAAAACAATATCGATTTTAATTTCGCAACGAGTCCGCTATTTTTGTCAGTCATAGCTTCAGCACCATCGCTACAAATCGCGATACATTTTTCCAATCAATATCGTGGTCGCAAGTGCTTTCTAAAACATATCGTACAAACACTGGCGTGGGGCACTTCCTGTCGCCTCAACAACAATAGGTCGCAGTTTGGCTCACGTGAGTTGGTATCCAAATTAAGTCGCAGGTAGCTTTACCAACTTACCTTGTACCTACTTTCAACTCTCGCGGCTTGTAGAGTAGATCTGAACATAAAAAGTTAAATGTATCAAAAGAGAAAAAAAACATTAACGTAGTCTTTTAATTAAATTATATTATTTCTTAGTCTTTCTATGGCACAAGGGGGTCGCCAGAATTTTTCAACTTGTAAAGGGGTCGCGAAATCAAAAAGATTGAAAAACACTGGACTAAACCATCGCTAGTTGCTATTTATACGAGCATGGTCCCAGAAGTACCAGGCCCAACAAAGTAAATTTAAAAAAAAATATTTTTATTTTTCAACGTAATCTCCTTTTAGCTCGCATAATACTCGCCGTTGATGGTTTTCCCTTTTTCAACATAGTTAACGAAAATTATTCCAGGAGCATTTGCATGCAGATGAAACATTGCCAAACACCCGATAGAAACGTTTTCACGATGCTGATTTTGTTCCAATGTATGCCAACACGGCACTCATTTTGCGCACAGCTTTCTCATGTCCAATTTTTCAGTTAAAATGCTATGTACCGCCCTTTTTGAAATTCCTACTACGCTCTGCTAGATTGCGCAATTTCTATCGATTATCATCCAGTACCGCATTGTGGTACATTTCTGTACTCTCACTTCATTTGGTCGACCACTGTGATGCTTGCCTTCGCAGGTCGTAGGGTCTCGTTTAAAATCTGCTACCCAATATTTTACTGTTGATAACGAAGGAGCTGGCTCACATAGAGTAGAATCTAGTTCAGCTTTTATATTGGTTAGAATATGGTTTTTCAAATAAAAGTATTGTATCACATAACGATGACCAATTTTCCATGTTCACAAATTCACTGAAAACGTTCATTACTGATACTGCTAAACAAATACTAAGCAACATGGTGTCTTCAAATTTCAAACATATGCTGTATAGATTGTTTACATTCCAATATAGTGGTATTTTTCAAGCAACTAACTCTAGGTTAGGCCAGGTACTTCTGGAACCATCCTCGTATGTTACTTCATATTAGAACAAAAGAATATTTGTTTATTTTTCACCAAATCCAGAAAAACTTATGCCATTATAACTTGGCATGCTTCAACAAAACTTAAAGTCCCATCCTGTCGATTGCGATGATATTTATGAACCATTTTCACCCTTTGAGGTCAATAAAAAAAATTCTCATTTATCTACACTTAATGTCATTTTCGCGAAACCCGGTAAGCCAGTAAATTTTTTTCTTGACAAAGATGATATTGAAAACCATAACGCTGATGCTTGTTTCTTTGTTTTTCTTAACATAAAGTTATACCAGCATAATATATCACGTTTTTTTTTCGAAGAAGCTGTTGTTCGAAAAATTTACGATTCAATTCTTGTTAGAGGCTTTAAAAGAAATCTTAGATATGATATTTTTAGTAAGTTTCCAATTGATAATAACAAATTAAAAAGTTCACTTCAAATTATCACTAAACTTCCTACTAATATATTTATATATATTAGTAGGAATATATAGGAATATATATATATATATATATATATATATATATATATATATATATATATATATATATATATATATATATATAGGAGACTGTTCAAAAGATATCTAATTATAAATGATATTAAAGACAAATCAATAGAAAAATTTGATGTTACAAAGAATAAAAATGTAATGTGATGTAAGCTTTTCGAATAACAAGTCAATATGTTTTTTAGGATGGAACCAATTTCCTTCTATATGCCATTAAAGTTATGAATTTTTTTAATTAGGTACTCTTGATATCTATCAATCCAGTTTGTTTTTTCTGATAAATGTTCTCTTTATTGAATTCACACTGTTTGTCTGTCTCCATAGTAAAAATTTTGTAATCAACATTAAACTAACTTACCCGTTAACCAATAAACTCGAAATTTAGCATGCTTACCAACAATACATGAATCAATTCAAATATCCATGAAATTATTGACCAATTAGTAGTAATTGATTGAGTTATTATTTGATATGGAGATATTTGTTCATGACTTTATCATGGCACTAGTGACAATTATAATTTTTATATAGTTTGCAGTAGATGGCGCTGGTAATAATTATTCTTTCTATATAGTTTGCAATTAAAATACAATTGTTGGATAGGAATTTTCAATAAATATTTTTGATGATTGAATCTTGAAGCTGACTATTAAAAAAAAATTCGCAAACGCTACATTAAGCTTAGTAAAATCCTTATAATTACGAATATAAGAACCGTATTGCTTGAAGCTGACGGAACAGGAACCTTCCAATAACCGAACATTAGCTGAAAAAAATTAAAACCATGGTGTAAATTTCATATAAAGTTTATCTATTTGTTATATTGTGTTTTATATCCTCTCATGAATCGCCATTACGTTTGTTATTGTTATAATAAATTTTAAATTTTGTCCAAACTGTCATTACCAACTTCTGACCACATACCTATCAACCTTCTCCGCCACGACCCCTATCTTGTCCTTCAAATGAAACTTTATACCATACTTTCATTCCAGAAAATTCGTCTTCCCGGCATAATATAAAATGGAAACGTGTTGGTATAGTATCAGGTCGTTCGGTACGATTGGATACCATAATTTGGCCTGGTGGCGATCTTTCGGTAGCCGCTGTTTCATCTAGAGCGAGAACAGTCTTCAGAGTAGTTACAGCTTTAGCTCCTCCTTTCGTTATGGAAAGTGAGCTTGATGAAGATGGACAGTGTCTTAGAGGTATGTTGTTAAATTTAAATAATAATTATATCTTATTGCGAGTAATATATTTAATATCACACTTTGTAAGATTGAATTTATAGCAACCAAATCCAATACGAGTCAAAGAAACTATAGATGAAGGAATGGTAAGCAAGAAAGTGGACGAGACAATAAATGAGGACAAAACTTAAATACTAGAATTGAAGGACTTGAAGAAGATATACCGTAGATACATGAAGCATTTGATCCCAAAAAGTATACGTCAAAAAAACATAACTGGCAAAAGTATAGTAGAAAAAGATAAAGGATAAAGAACTTACAATTCCACAGGAATAACACTTCTAATTGTACTCCAAAACAATATGTAAAATATTCCAATTGTAGTTGATTGGCTCGTATTAAATGTGTAAATCATTATAAAGGTTTTGTCTCATTACTTCATGGAAAAAATCCGAAAAAAGTTCAATGAAATGGATGTGATAATATCTAGTCCTAAAAACATCTATCCTATTACTATAAAGATGTATTATACCGAGGAATAGCTTAAATATCGATCCCAAATATTAATAAATATTTTTTCTAGGTCTTCCATGTCATCGCGTTTTGACTTCGGACAAAGACAACCTCACTCTAGTTTTCAACGAAATGCGGAGACTAGAGGAAGAGGAAGACGACGCACAAAACGACCAATCAGAATTTTCGGATTACAAACAATTCACCAGCGATTACGGTGACGATGACGAACAGTTTTTCCCTTTTCAAAAATTCAAATACAAGACAAACTGTTGCTATGGACTTTCGATGGATCTTCTAGAAAACGTTGCTCAAGAACTAGAATTCGATTTTAGGTTATATATAGTTGCTGATGGTCTCTTTGGTTCGAGGACAGTGCAAATGAATAATAAAAGGTCCGAGAGGGATGTTGGGAAGAAATTTTTGAGTTATAGGTGAGCAAAAATTTTATTAATTCTACAATGTCTAGCAATGTTTGGAAATTTTTTTTTCATTTTTGTTCTCAGTTAGATGTATATTGTGTATTATGAACAAGTACATCAATTTTTGCATTCTTAAAAAAAAAAATAAATACTTCTCTTGTCATCATTATGTAGCCGAATAATTATGTCACTTAAAGATAGTGCACACTGCTTACAACTCTTATTCCATCATTAAATTGTTCTTATTATTATCGTGATAATTCAAACTTAATGGTTCTTGAACGTTTTGTAATAAAAATAATAAAAATCCTATTATCTTTCAAGAAATCTCTCGTTTCCCTTTTTGTCTTATTCACGGTAAGATATCTGCCAAGCTTCCATTAAACATTAGTCACGTTAAAGTTAACATTACATTGGATTGCTGTCGGATTCGCAGTAATATAACTATTTATAAAAAATATATTACACTTCAAATGTTTTACAATTGGACTCTTTTTAATAAATTTCTTCATCTTCAAGGATTTTTTTTAATTCAAAAATATTTATAATTTACTAGCTATAAGCAAAACGATAATTTATTGAAACGTGTGTCAGATTGTTAGGCCCGATAGCAACTGGAAAGAAACTAAATTCAAAAATGACTGAAGTTAAATGGTTGCATTGATAAGTGACATATCTATGCACGCACAGCAGAGCCAATTGTGACGGAAACCTGACCGACTCAAAAGTAAACAATCAATATTTTCAACAATTTTGAGCTTTCCAGATTTTTTCGTAAATCAACAGATTTAATTCCTCATTTTAACTAAGTGAAAGAGCTAATCTACATCCCCTTTTCAAGTTTAACTATAAAAAAATGCATTACCTCAAAATCGAACCAAGCAATTCAGTTAAAACTTCTTTTCAAATGTACAAACCATCCATCTTTGAAATATTGCTCGCACATTTGGTCGTCGACTGATACTACCACGGTAGATGCTCTTCCGAGCTGTCCAACATAATCCTTAGTAGAGCAGTATTTTCAAGACCTACTTGACAGACATGCGTGGTTCATGAATACCGAGTTCGCATGTAAACACCTTGAACGTCAATTTATCGAGACTTCTTTCGTTGGAAAAGTGTAAACCTGTGGAATCAGCTACCTAGGCATATCTTTCGCGAACACTACAACCTACAGAAGTTTGATATCTACAGGCACCATTCGAATTATTCAAGTGTGAAAGGGTTTATTCTATTGTGCTTGCTTTTTCCATGAAAAAGATAACAATATAGTTCTAAGAAACAAAATGAAGACAGTAATTTCAGTAGAACGAATTACAAACCTGTTGAAGCTCGTGTTGTTCAAATACAAAACTTGTTATTAATTACAAACTGGTTGGTGATTTTCATCAGAAATGAGCTTCTATTGAGTTGTATTCGGTCTAAGTATAGTGATACTGTAAAAAGTGTGTTGAGTATTTTTAACTGTGTTAGCGGAGAGGGTAAATGATAAGACAATGCAAATTTGGTTTACCCAAAACAATACGTGCTTAAAGCTTGAAGGATTTATGGGAATTATCTCCAGAACACAACTGAGCTTGATTTGTATAAATTTCAATTCTACCTGCGCGGATTATACTATATAATGGGCCTGGGACATTGATAACTCAAGAACGGTTAAGATGTGGTTAACTCTTAACTCTATTAGGCTATCGACCAGCTACCGCAATTTATATTTCAACGGAACAATTGATTTTCAAAAGTGGGATTTTCTTCAATTTTATTCACTTCTAGAAATGGAATTATCACATTGAAATATTCGTTTTCATTCGAGAGTTACCTCGGCTGTAGGATTTTATGAAGTCCGCTGTTTTGGATGCGATACAATGAACTCGGTTTAATCAATTGACATTGTCGTATTATTACATAGATAGTGCCTCTATTGAATGATTCTAGGGGTATTTGTAAACATTGTTAATAGACAGTTGCTGTTGATAGTGTCACAATTCCTTATTTATGAAAACTGGGTTGATGTATTGGTCCATATCCATTAGTTGTAACTCTTACAAGAACTTGGAGAGAGCGTGCTAACAACTTTTCTAGTGGAAATGAATGTAGTTTTGAAATTTGAACCAAATTTCGAGGTGTTCAATGTTATTAGGTCGGAATGGGGATATTTTCGATAACTTCTTCTATTTTCGTGCAAAAACATAAAAGTTTATAAGTTATATGGTGCAGCGTTTAATATGCACATACTACTGTTATTAAGATTAAGATATTAGTCCACTTCATCGAATATAACCCGTTCTTAACAATAACGACAAATTAGCTGCACATTAAATAAAGAGATAGTGATTATAATGAAAAATGATCACTAACTCAAGGACCTAAGATCTTCATTAGAGTACTTCTACAGTGAAAAGGAGATTGAAAGAAACTAGCCTCTCTGGAAGTGCAGCAGTAACGAAATCTCTGTTAAAACATCAAAGTAAATCAAGATGTTCCAGTGGGCTAAAAAACATAATAATTGGATGCATGTTTGAAGTTTTCGAGGCCGAGAGTTTGTGCACAGGTCTGAGGAAGAACGGATTTTAGATCCATGTGTAATCCCGACTATAAAATACGGCGGAGGCTCGGTGATGGTTTGGGAATATTTTGGAGGAAGGGCGACTGGAGATTCGGTCAAAATTTTAAGAATTTTGAAGAAAGAAGGCTTTGAAAAATATTAAAGAAAAAGGATTACGTTTTGGCTAGCGCCTGATCGGTAAAAAATTCATTTTCTACCATGACAAAGATTCCAAGCTTTCCTCGAAGATACGCAAAGAGTATTTAGAAGGATTGGAAATGAAGAATATACTGAAAGTAAGGATTTAATGATCACAGTCGCCAAACCTCAACACGATTAAGTTATTGTACTACAAATTGGACAGAAAAGCTAGGAAACTGTGTCCTTTTTTCTATTCACATCTCTGGAATAACCTGAAAAACTAATGGAACCAAATAGACGACGATTATTTGTCGAAATACCAAAGAAACGTTACAGTATTCTCAATAACAGTTGACGATAATCAAAAATAAGATCGAGCACTTTGTGTTACTGTGTAAAGATATGAATTCTAGCTAATAGGTTTGGTGAATTCTTCATCTTAATTGCTATATGCTTTATATTCATTATTCTATAGTAGACGTTTTATTGATTGTTATTTCACATG
This sequence comes from Diorhabda carinulata, assembly GCF_026250575.1. Taxonomy (NCBI): domain Eukaryota; kingdom Metazoa; phylum Arthropoda; class Insecta; order Coleoptera; family Chrysomelidae; genus Diorhabda; species Diorhabda carinulata. The sequence continues at coordinate 21,852,629 of NC_079472.1, forward strand.
CTAATGACATGTAAAAACACGAGTTTTCATTTGATACATAAAAAAGGAATGTCTTCTTGCTCCTTCAATCTCAGACAGTACTTGAAACTGTAAAAAGAAACAGCTATCCTCTAATCACCATAAAAAGAAAAATCACGCAAAAATTCAAGCAAAGAATTTCCCTTTTTTATTATCAGAAGATTATTCAATAGACTTTTTGTTGCAGGTTTAAAGACGGTCATGTGAAAAGCGAACGAGTCAAAGAATTAAATGTAGACGATGCTAATATAAAATGGAACGGGATTGTTGGCGATTTAGTTTCAGGAGCGGCCCACATGTCGTTCGCCGCCTTAAGTGTTTCGAGTGCAAGAAGTGAAGTGATCGATTTCAGCGTTCCTTATTTTTTTAGCGGAGTCTCGTTTCTAGCGGCTCCCCAACAGAAATCCGAAATACCTTTGATGGCTTTTTTGTTACCTTTTTCGCCAGAATTGTGGATCGCTATTTTCACAAGTAAGTGAAAAATATTCGACCTCATTTCATATTTGAACACTGAATTAGTTTGGGTAATATACTGGAAAAATAATTAGTCAGCGTTAACTGTTGCCAGTAAATTGTTTAACAATCTTGAACCTGACTTGTTATCGTATTATATAGATAGATTAGAGACTTAGTCAGCCATTCCAATCTGTCTCAATTATACTTAAACTTCTCTCAATATATTGATCGAGTTTAAATTTCGCCATCGCGTTTTCTCACATACTGTGAAAATACATGGATTTTGAATGATTGAGTGAAAGTTAATTTGAGAGGAGCAAAAATTGCACGCATATTCAGTGATTAGTTAGTTCCATAATAAAATATCAACAATCAAACGCTCCCTGAAACAGCATTAACATAGATCCACAGAGAAAATAGCGAAAAGTCCAAGCGTGCTTTAGATTAGGCTCAACTTTAGAAGTTTTGCTGCAGTCAAGCAGTCAAGTCTGGTTATAGAGCCTGGGCTCGATTTCATTGTTAAAACTGGACCACGCTTGATAATCGTGACTTTGTTGCCAGCACTGCCGTTCTTGGTTACGAGGATTGGGGTCATCTTGTTTTCCAATTGCCAAAAATTGACAATATATTTAATGCCTAGATACAGTATTACCTACACACTTGATCAGTACAGATAAATTATAATTTTTTTGTTCAATTTCCAAGTTGATGCACCGTTTCTCTTGTTAGTCAGTTCTTCTTCTTATACTGTATTTGCTAATAGCACAAAACATGATAAATTCGATACTTTCGATTGAAATTTGATGCTTCTTATTTACTTGTATGAACGGCTATAGTCCTTTATAGTTTATTTATACTTAATACAATATCGTATACTCGTATAATTTTTGTACAACCGAGATAGACAAGCTTTCTATTACTGATAAGGATAATGTTATTGGTGATTTTCATTGATTAATAAGTAATATCAGAGATTTTTATGTGTCTGAGAAATCGAAATTAGCGATGATAACAATAAAATTAATCGTTCTTATTACGGACATTGTATCGCTCTTCTAACAGCCGTATTATACTCTACGGCTTTTCGGATTCAGATCACCTATCAGCTGATTGCGGATCCCAGCCCAGTACGAGATTTAAATTGCAGTTTCCGAACGTCGCTTTCGATTTTAAATGGACATTTCAAATTTAAAAAATGTCTTAATAGAACTTTTGATTTATGATATTTTATCTGTGGATTGTGAATGCTTGATAGAATTATCATAGTTACAGATGTCAAAGTTCCCATTTCGAGTGATTTTCATCTTGCATATCACAGAAATGGATTTCATAAGATCTTCAAAATGAGCATTGCTCTCAACAACTTATACTTAAGAAAATATTCATCCAACATTCTTATATGGTAATGCACATCGTTCTTTGTTATCTAATGCATTTGAGAGAAAATAGAAATCTTGATATGATTTTATGTCACAGCTAAAGAAGCAAAGAGACCGCAACCGCAAGAGCTGCGGATTATAGTCATTAGATAAGGGGACGCTGGGGCTTCTATTCGGACATATCTCGTTCTGTCGAATTTCTTTTTAAGCAGTGGTGTAGATTTTTAGAATTTCTCGCTTTGTATGTAGTAGTTTGTTGACTATAATTACGAACTACTAATAAATTAATTTGTCTTTAGATACCGAATAATTACCCTGCGACTATGAGGTTGAATCATTATTTTGAAAATATATATTTGTCTCTAATAGAATCTTAATTTGTAATAATCAACAATTTTGATTTTGATTGAAAAAATATATCCGAGAGATCGCTAAGTGACATTTTCATTTGAATATGATTCCTTGTACAGCCACCGCGACTGAACATCAACTTTTTCTACAATTATTTGCTGTATTCAATATTATCAAGAAGTGTCCGAGGCATTGATTATTTCCAGTTAATCAGCATAAGCTACTGACTTAACATGGTATTTTTAAATTGCAGCACCTTGGAGTCCTGCAATTTAACAAATGAGATCCATCATTCGAAATCCATTTTTAAAATTTTGCGTCTGTCGTCAATCCCCGTATAATACGTAGTTGCTCTTATCTTGATAATGGTATGAGATAATCTCTATTTATCATAATGCGATCCTCGGCATTATTTTCAGGTACCACATGTTACCGCACTAAATCGGTTTCACTGCACGTATTGAAATATAGTTACTCCTACTCCCACCACTTAACAAAAATTTGTGATAAAACGACGGATTAGTTTTCTATTCTTCTGTATTCCAATCGACAGAAAACCTTTATGATAATGACGTGGATTTAAATCCTGTATCAACTGGATTATATAGGATGAACATCATCATCACCAAGCCTTTCAATCCTTTGGATTATGGCTTATAGTGCTTTAAAATCCTTTTTTGAAGTGGATTATTTCTCGTTCTCTATTTTTGTTTTCTTTAGTTTGCCTTGGCTGCTTTAGTTATTATTTTTCATTCCTTTCGGTTCCGGCATTTTGCTCTCTATTAAGTGCTCTTAGAACCTCTCCAAGACTTTCTCGGCCTGCCTATTCTCCTTGGGCCCAATGGGGTCAATTTTGAGTCTTTGTGATTTTATGTATCTCAATATCCTTTCCTTTCCCAGCTCTTTCTCTATTTCTTTTTTTTCTCCGCTCTTCTTTCTCCCTCCTGTGTTGTGTTTGGACTTGTTATAGTTCTCATTATTTTTCTCTAGGCTCTATTGAGTTCTTCTTCTTCTTCCCTTTTGTTGATAACTATTGTTTCCATCGCATACGTGATTAATGGTCTTATTTGTACATTTTTATTTTGTTTCATGTGGTTTTGTTTTTGTTTTTTAATAGGTTTCTGTTTCTTCCAATGGCTTGATAGTTGTTTTGTAACGTTTCCTTTATCCTGAAAGGATCATATAAGCTGTAGGTCAAAAATGATGACTTGACAAGGCATAATAACCATAAAAATTAAAAGGTTACTTTAGCACCAAATCCTTTTGTTTTATCGGTCTTAAGGTTAATTTTAGAGTCGTATCTTCTATTCTTTTCTACATAGCTATATTCGTTATATATTATTTATCATACTGATATGGGCTGCTTCTAAGTCTTATTCTTTTCATACAATTCGTACTGATCCACAATATTACTGAGTAGTTCAATTGTTAGACCTTGATTCATCAGTGTTTAGGCTATAGCTGCATCTGTCAAAAATAAAATTCATTTTCTCTTTGATTATGACAATCTCTAATTTTTCCAATTTCAAATTAAAACGTTGTCCCTATGCAGATTTTTATCATATTAATGAAAAAAATCAGCTTTACAGTAAAAATGAATTTTTTTCATGTTAAAATCGTTCAAAAAATAAATATTTTCTGAAAACTGAAGAAAAAGGACCATCAGCAGAATAAATGGAGGGTACGAAAATTATTTTACCAATAACCAGCTTTTTTTGATACCCAATTGAATTCTTAATCTCTCCGCCAATGGAGGTTACTGATAATATCAACATCATTGCTTCATGACGCCTCAAATCGCAAAAAAATTATATAATTTTCTTATAAAAAAGCCCAACCTCCCAACCGAGATATATTTTAAGCTGACGTCGTCTATTTTCACCAAGAGAAAGAAAATAAGAAAAATTACCGATAGTCGTAATCTAAGAGAAATTGGCGGAGAAGAGGAAATAATGAATTTCCAGTAACGAGGAAAAAATAGGATTTATAGAGAGCTGAAGATAAAGGAGACGGTCGGTTTTGAAGCGTCATATCTAATTTTAAGTTAGGTGTCGTATGCTTTGTTATGGTAATTCTGTTCACCTTCTAAAGTTTTGTTTTTAAGAACAGTATTTCTGAATATTATTTGCAAATTATAAAGAAAAATATTTCGTCGATCGACTTCCGGATAATAAATTTCATGGTTTCCAATATAAATAACGTGTTTTTCAAAATATAATAATTCCTCTGAGCTTGAGTTTTACGGCGTCGTAATTCTGGTGAAAAATATTATATTTTCTAATCAAATATAAAACTCAAAACTTCATGATTGTCTATTGTAAATAACTAGGAAATAACAAAATTGAGGTGATAATTCAATCGCGTATATATTTTCAAATAATTGATATCTGAATCGCTCATTAAATAGTTCCGATATACTCATAAAAATGTATGAAATTTATACGATTTTCTCTCTCTTTTGTTATAGGTTTGAATATAACTGCAATAGCAGTAGCAATTTACGAGTGGTTAAGTCCTTTTGGGCTCAATCCTTGGGGTAGACAACGATCAAAAAACTTCAGCATGTCTTCGGCGCTTTGGGTGATGTGGGGACTTTTGTGCGGGCATCTCGTTGCTTTTAAAGCGCCTAAAAGTTGGCCGAACAAGTTTTTAATCAACGTATGGGGTGGGTTTTCCGTGATATTCGTGGCGAGTTATACCGCTAACATTGCGGCGTTGATAGCTGGATTATTTTTCCATAATACTGTTAGTAACTATCATGATAGGAGTGTAAGTATTATATTTTCCCAAAAATTTTATACAGTACAATATTAGCACGAAATAGAAAAATCATTTTGTTAATTTATCAATCCTCATCCCGGTTTTTTACAGCTATTAAGTCAAAAAGTGGGAGCTCCTAGATCCTCAGCAGCCGAATATTATGTACAAAGAGCGAACCAACTACTCTGGCAACACATACATAAATATTCCTTAGAAAACATTGAAGAAGGCGTTATAAAGCTTCGAAACGGTTCTTTGGATATATTGATTGCTGATACACCGATTCTGGATTACTATAGGGCTACCGATCATGGTTGCAAGCTGCAAAAAATCGGAGACAGCATCAACGAAGATACGTATGCTATTGGAATGACAAAGGGGTTTCCTTTGAAAGTAAGTGGAATTATTCAATTTTTTTGTGAACAGAATAAAGTTTAACATAGTGTATAGAAACCATCATCTAAATAAGGGTTTATAATTGTTATATTTCTGTTACATAAATTGTTAAAAACGAATACAACTATTTCATTCCCTAAAATTTAACTTTCTTTTTAAAAAATTTTGAGTACTAGTAGGCTAGTACTCCAATAAATACAAAAAAGATTTGCGAATACCATATAAATATTTTTTATTTCAAATCAATCGATTTCAGATTACGAATATTTTCTGAATACAAAGAGGAGCGAACTCGATTATTAAAATATATTGTTTGTTGTACTTGTACTTGTAAAGCAAATCTAACACTTAATACTAACAGCTGGGTATGTTCAGTGGAATTATGTTTCTATAAAACAATGCCAGGTCCTATGTCCTATACCTACTGCTGGTTGCTAAGGTTGAAAAATCACTTACCTAATAAACGCTTCTTCTTAAATGGGGATGGCGATGTGAGGCATGGCATAGTTGATAGAGATACACCTCGAGACATGTTAAACCAGTTCTGATGAATATTTGGTCTTATAACTTAATTGAAAGTAGAGTGACACGCATGTCGCTCAATTCGCTCAATTTTCCGACTTTTGTTATCGAATATTTGTATATTTGTATTAAGTAACAGCAACCGACAAAAATACGGAACCATTGTGTGTGGCCCTAAATTTATAATAAATTTGTGATGACTATAGTTTGTTTCAATTAATAGGGAATCCACATTCTGTATTAAACTATTTATTTTTATGGAATAATATATTTTTCTTAGGATAGTATATCTGCGGTAATAGCCAAATATTCTAACAACGGCTATATGGATATACTGCAAGAAAAGTGGTACGGCGGTCTTCCGTGTTTCAAATTAGCAACCGAAATGGCACAACCTCGACCTTTGGGTGTGGCTGCAGTCACAGGTGTTTTCATCCTCCTTGGAGTTGGTATGGCTCTGGGTCTACTAATCTTGTTAGTTGAACATCTTTTCTTTCGGTACACCTTACCTATTTTGAGGGATAAACCCAAAGGAAGCATTTGGCGAAGCAGAAATATCATGTTCTTTAGCCAGGTAAGTGTTTTGATATTCAAAGATATATACATTTTGTTTATTATGTCAAATAGATGAATTCAAGATGAACAATCAGAATCATTCAAACTGTCACATTGATTGATTTCATTGAATTAAAGGATGAAATTATTCTCAACAACATGGAAAAATTACTGTACGAACATGATTGTTGATAAAGTTGTCTTTACTTAGCACTGTCTTAGTAAGAAACAACTTATTTAGGAGAAAAAATAATATGCATAACAAACTTAAATGCAGAAATAGGATCAAATGTGAACGACTCAGACTCAAATACTAACAGAAGTCCTATCGGGGTACTATCTCCTCAATAGACACCTAGAGACGCTAGTCTTAGCAGATGATGAGACATAAAACACTTCGGAACTCCAGAGCACTACATATGGGAGCCTATGAAACAGCAATTCCACGTTCTGGACTTGATTGATTGATATTAACACATCAGCATTAAACACTGGGCTCCTCACTATAGCAGCAAGAAAGGGGGATCCTTTGGGACGCAATATATATATATATATATATATATATATATATATATATATAAATTTTTTTCAACTGAGTTAACTAATGGCAACAAAATCTATATTGTTGTATCAGATAATCAGTCAACTACCTAAATTTGGCAATGTTCATTAGTTCTTCATGAAACAATGAAAAAAAAATTACTTTTAAGTTGTTAGGTGAATCTCCACCATATTTTTTTCACTTTATCATGAAACAGTATAATCTTAATTTCGATCCGCGATTTACCCTTCTAATGTTTCATGTAAACGTCTATTTGTACTTACTCCATCGTATATAAAAGATGATGCAGCCCTCAATAAATGTCGTGAACATGTTCCATTATGCTTTTCCAAACAAAGATGGTGTACGTTGGCATTTCCTTTTGTTATATAAATCGGAAAACAAAAGACGATCTAGCGTCGCGTAACTCAATACAATAATGTACTTAACTCTCTCAAGTAAGTGGTTAGTTTTCCACGAAAACATATAGAAGATGTTAGAAATAAACTGTAGAGTAGTTTGGACGGGGACTGAAAACAACTCGAGAGAGAAAGAGAGAGAGAGGAACAAGTAAATAGAAATTAAAATAATAAATACGAATTGAAACTAGTATTAATAGGAAATAATGATAAACATGTAAATTTAAACAAATATTTTACAATATAAACAATCATTTGTACGGGATATATAAGAACAAAGACAGAATTAAACAATACAAAACTCACTTATCATGAAAAAATCATTTAGAAACTGAATATCACTATAGTATTATCAAGAGTCCAGGAACATGAAATTACAAATTTTCAGAATTGACGATCTTCGTCCATAAGCTCATAAAACTCAATTTGCACTAGAATTAGAGCTGTTATTTTTATTGGATGGACATGATAAAATTTTATCACTGACAATTTTATGTTAGATATTAAGAGCTTCAATTATGTTCTACTTACGTTATAAACATGTTTAATTTCTGGAAGTATCATGTACTAAAAATATTAAACAATTCCTTTAGACCCCATTTTTTCTAACTTAAATATAAGAAAAGATTATCAATAGAGAGATTCCGTATCATCAAATCATCATACTATTTCCACTGATCTTTATTAAAAGATAGGGTAATTCTTGATGAAGTTTTGAGTATATGGTATGTTGAGTTTTTCCTTATAAAATAGTTGAAACATGAAACAAATCAGAAACTCTGTATAGTATCTTCGAGATATATATAACAGATTTAACATTCCTCTTTCTCAGATCTACCAAAAATTCGGCAATGGCTTATTTATCTTCAAGAGATAGCTGATTATACCCATTTTGATACTTTGTTGTAGTCGTATTGTGAATACTGTGTTCAATATGATTATTTCCAAAAATTCATAATCTCTCACAGCATATAATTTGAGTGAATACCTTAGGATTCTTCGCAAAAAATTAACGCGAGGGAAATTAACTTTTAACACGTTTTTGATACCATTGACAGGACTCGCTTAAATAATTCTCTCACATATATTTCTCACAATATTTCACACTACACTAACTTATAATAGAATTCACTTATCACTACCACTTAACTCACTTAAATAAGTTATTCAAATTCTCTGTATTTTGCTAATTCGTACTGTTCACTACGATTATTTATCATAAACTGAACTGAACTGCGCTCTATACAGGGTCTGTAAAAACGTTCGCATGCGAGTTATATCACTACATTAAGCGAACAAAATCGATTAAAAATTACTAAACAATCACATGTCTATAACGCATAGATTAATCGCAAATGAACAATAAGGTTTAGCCAATCAAAGCTTGTGGAACGTTTAAGTTCCACCCCATCGAGCGGTCAAGAGAGCCATAAAACTATTTAGCTGCTGCCGCATTGGGTTTGGTATACTTTTTGACTTATAAAAAAATAAAATAGCCATTATTGAATGAAAATACTTGGAATACTTTTGTGGCTCTCTCGACCGCTCTGATATAGACATGTGACTGTTTTTGGTGATTTTTAATCGATTTTTTCGCTTGACGCAGTGATATAACTCGCATACGAATGTTTTGAAAGACCCTGTATATATCCCAATAGATATCCAGAAGTTCTAGAAAAATAAAGACCTTCCTAGAAATTGAGAAAAAATAACGTAAATAAACCACTTGCAATAAAAACTGATATAAAAACAAAGATCCAGCGAATTCTGGATATTTCATCAAAGTCGGAGTCTTCGCCGAATTTTATAATTCTACTTTATCCAAGCAGCACCGACTCCATTGCGGAGACGAGTTCGTAATAATACTATCCGTTCAGCAATAATGTAACGTCGAAATTTTACTGTATATTGAATACTGAGAAAAAAAATTGTGTGTGTCTGCTCCGCACGCACGACTGTAGTTTACTCCTTAAGTTCGATAGTCTAACCAGACGCAAAAAGAGTTTATTTAACTTAAAAAAGATTGATACTGTATAAAAGGGTAAATTTGTTAATTAATGAAAATAATATACATTTATAAATATATATTTATTCAATTTATTCATTTCATATACATTTATTATAACTAATCGACAAAATATTTTACATTAAACTTTTTACAATAGTCAATAATCTCGATAATTCATATTGGGTTGATTATCTAATTTTATGTGTTGTTTTCAACTATATATTTATATGAACTACATCGATAATTATTAAAATATACAAATTGCACATGCTCATACATATAATACATGAATTATAACGTACCTTGCAACCACGTGTTTGTTAGACGTTCCGGCAATATCATCTACACCTCTTTCTGCCATAGTTATTTGAAAATACTTTCAGTTCACTTTAGCGGAACACAATGATAAAAATTAAAACTTCACAATAACAATATTAATTATTGATATTTATAATAAAAACAGCAATATAAATATGTCGACACTGACAAATTAGAAAGTTGCGCATCATAGGGTGCGCACCAAAAACGTAACGAGGTCATTCATCGATAGATTTTACTCCTCACATTTTTCTCATATCGGGCCCCTTATATATGTAAATCGATTCTTAAGGAGTAAACTCCAAAAATGTTTATTTGAATCTGACCATATCAAATAAATTTTTGGTTTGGTTTGGTTCAATTTATTGAGATAAAAGAATTACAACTAATTGTCCTCGATGATTTTGCATTCGTCGTTTAAAGTGTCTGACTCCTTTTTTATTTCCGTGTGCATATTGTCAAAATAGTGTATTACGCAACCAGCTCTTAAGTAACGATCTATGAAGGTTATGCTTTAACAAGTGCCGTAATGAAAATGTCTTGATTACCATTCAATGCGAGTTGCATACACTATTTTTTCTAATATCCATCATAATAATGGAAAACAATCACTTGATTCTTAAAATTCATTGTATTTATGATGGAATTGTGAGATAAAATTGGATAACTGTTTATCAAACTCTGCAAGTTATGAAATGAGAATTTTAGAAAAATTATTTTTTTATTATTTCAGTAATTTTTTCGCTGATTTTACTGGTAGTAAATTAGTTGTGGCTCTTGTGGACTGGTCTATGATATATATTTTTGTTTAAGAAAGCTTGATTTGAATTTGAATCGGTTTTTGCTATTTTGAAATTTTTGTTATAATTTGTCAAAATTTTAGATACATTAGGTGGTCATGGTAATTATTAATTTTGTCCAAATATCATCGAATCTGTAACTTAATGAATATCATTGAAGTGGTAGGAATACATATTCAAAAAAATGGAGCAGAGAAACAAATATTCAATGACAGATCATTACAGATAACCCTCGTACTTACTATTTATATTTGTAAGTAAGAGAATGAATAAGAATTGTTATTGATATCCCTACTTTTGACTGTTATTAAATCAATATATCAACACTCACTAACTTTTGTTAAGATGTGAGTAAATAGAATTTATATGATTTAGAATGAAATTTAACCTAAATACACCGTGTATACGTTCTTTCTCTATTTGTAGAAGCTGTATCGGTTCATCAATTGCGTGGAATTAGTTTCACCCCATCACGCCGCTAGAGAATTAGTCCACACCATTAGACAAGGACAGATAACCAGCCTGTTCCAGAAAAGTATCAAAAGGGTTTGTATAAGGGATCGCTTCCTTTCTTTTTGCTTATACAGAAAAAAACACTGCTTTTCCTTTTTTGCTTTGTTTAGTACAGGAGCTGCAGGAATGTTGCTTATTTTATAATATTTGGCTAATGGAATTTGAACAAATGAAATATAAATTTGGGTAAAATCGATAGAAAATGCGGTAGTTTTTTTGATGCTTCAAAAAATGAAAAATATTTATGTTATAATCAAATCTACATAATCATCATTCAACATGAGGGGAACAAATTTATAAAAATAACTACACATAAATTGTTTCAAGAAAAAAGCAATTCGCCATCTCACTCGATATATTAGGGGGAGTTGGCGATTTCTAGATTTGTTTACTTTTTCCCCTTGACATCGTTTTTTCGATATTTTAAACCCATATCCTCAAATCTGTACAATTTTCGTGCACTCACATTAAACAGATTAAATATTGAAGACAATCTTCAAGAAGATTTATGATGTCGCCGCATTCTCTATATCATCTCCATTGGGTTCATCACTATCGATATCGAAACCACTCATTATAATCTAACTGCTTCACGTTTACTTATTGCGACGGGTTTATCATTCTTTTTTCTTTGGTTTTTATAGCATTATATTTTTCTTGCGTACCTCCACGCTCACTTCTTTCCAAGATTTTTGCTTCTAACTTACATTTTCCTATTGCTGAATGCTCATTGGAAGTAAAAATCTTACCTATTTGCCACGTTTATGAGTCTGTATCAACTTTTGTGGAATAGGAAATATTTCTTTTCAAATTCTAGAAAGTATGCACTTATCATTGTCACAATTTGTTCAGTTGACGTACCTGGAATTGGTTCATTTTCAAAATTTTCTTCGGGCTCATGTATATTTGGTAACATCAAATGGAGCAACATCGCATGAGTTAAATTTAGAAACAGTGTTTTCTGTAGAAGTAGACTTGACCTCAAGTCAGTAGAAAACCCAAAGTCAGTCTTGTGATTCGGCTAAATTGACTTTGATTAATCCTTATTGTTAGTAGAAATGGTATTTTAAAGATTTGAAAAGCGCCCGGTCTATCAAGGGGTTATAAAAAATGCGAAGTGTGGCTAGGCATAGACAGTAAAATGATTTAGCTTTGATCAGAATATTCAAGCATTTCCACGGAATTGCAATATGTGGAATGACCATCAAGCAACAATAAAAGATTGTCAGATGGTTTCCTTGGTATTAAATGAATTTTAAAGTGAAAATATATTGGTGAAGTTTTGTAAGCAGTTTTTTTCACATAAAATCATGATACCCATGAATATATATGTCTACAAAACATACCTTTTGCATTACAACAAGCTATGATTGTAACGATCCCGACCAGTTCAGTCGATGTCGTTGTGGAAACAGCTTTCGAGCCTCTTTCAACGAGTACATTTTCAGCCAGATTATTCCTTTGTAGGCCTGTATCTTCCAAATCAAATATGCAGTTGACTGCATCATTTTCTAGCAAAACTTTTTCTAGCAAAAAGAAGTAGCTAACCATGTCGGAACTTCTACGTAGAAACCTAACCAATCATAGCCGGCGTTTGGCACCGATTTACTCATTCTCTGAAGTATATTTAATTGTCCGGCAAACTAAATGGCAAACCTTTTCACATTCTGCATTGTTAAGAAAAAACCTATTTTTCTACAACTGTTATGAAAAGTGATGTATTTCTCATAGCTAACTTCATTTCAAAACCACATATTGATCTCACTGTGAGAAATATCACTCTCATGGCACTGCCCACAACACAAACATTTAAATGAAGAATCAATAAAAATCGATGGAAACTTAGTTGGCTATTTAAAAAGTTGACACAACGGACATTATAGAAGTTTTTTCAATTCCTAAGGTAGTTTTCATTCGTGGTTTGCTAAAAATCATAATAAAATGGATACTGACAATTTTGATAATAGTCCGCCAAAGATATCGAAAAAAAGCGGCAAAAGTAAATTTAGATTTTTTACCAAGAATTTCAAGAAAAAAATACAAAAAATGGAGAAGAAATACAAAAAAAAAGATCTTTTTCGGAAACTGCACTTCTGTATACTTTGAAGAGTTGTCGAAAACTTCTACACTTTGGTCACAATATTCAATGTTGCGGAGTACTATCAGTATAAAAAATAACATTGATATATCCACGTATCAGAAATTACGCTCATTTTTGAAAAGAAAGTTCGACAATTACGTCTTCAAAAAATCAAACATATTAACAACAGATCAATTGCAGAGATTTTTAAACGAAGCTCCAGAGAAGGAATATCTGCTAATAGAAGAAAATTTATTTAGAAGGAATTTAATTTTATTTTTACTTGAACTAACATAGATTTTTCTAATTATTGGGTTATTCAGTAGATAAAAAGAATGAAAAAATCATTAAACATTCTATTTCAAATTATGGTAGATAGATATTTTTACTTTTAACCAAAGAATTTAAATCAATGGTCAATGGTGCAGTGGATGATAGTGTGTCCGCTTAGAACTCAGTAGTTCCGTGTTCAAAACTCTCGGGTGGTAAGATTTTTTTGGAAAATTTTAATATTTAGATAATTCAGAGGATTTAAATTAAGCTTTACTTGTGAAATTATGGATAACGCGAAAACAAAAAAGCCAAGAACGTTCACTGTAACGGGAGAATTTTATGAGATATATAAAAAATATGCTGTTCTTCGAAGATACTTGAGTATTATTTTGGTTTTACTAATAATAAAAGTAAACATTAAGTTCCATTACTTTTATTTTTTCAATTTGTGTAAATGTAGAAAAATTATACTGTGCAATATGTGATAAAATTACTTTTCTGACCCGTGTGTTTGCGACACAAACTTCCACACTCGTGAGAAAAGTTGAACTTTTCCCACTTGCACAATATACTATTCTCGCTTAATTTTAATATGAATGAAAAGTTTTTTCTTATTTTCATCTTAGAACATACTTATAGACGTGGGCTCCATTGGACCTTTTTTTTAATATTGCTAGATTTGTACTGTCTTTCAAGTATTTTTCGATGTTTATTATCGACGATAGAAACTGTGTATAGAGATATTTTTCCATTTTTGGGCAAGTAATGGCTGCTTTAAAAGAATTCTCACTCCAGTTGCCACGAGTAGCAATAGCCTTTCAATGGTACTTCTGGCATCTGTAATAAACAAGCATACTGTTAAATATAACAAAATCAACTGAACTTGTATGACCATCTAAGCTCTAGTGCATATGGCAATCACTCCTTCTTTTGATAGCCATATCGGCTATTAAATTAACAAGTAACAAGCTCTTTTTTAAGGTTAGAGTAAAGACATGATCATGCAAAGTACAAAAAATGCACGAAAACACAAGTAACTCATTGAAAAAATAGAATTTCGGGTTAAAATATGAACCTAGTATAAAATTATTTCGACTGACCATCACTCGCGTACGGCCATCTCAAACGCTTTTACCGTATGCTACGAATTGAAAATAAAACATTAGTAAAATTTTTATAAAGCCTTCATAACTGAGATCAAAGCATCAAATAAAACTTTCATTTGATTAACTATCAAGATCTCAAAAGTATCCTTGAGTAAATATGGTAATATTTGAGACCTAGCCAATATTGACTTTTATAAGCGAATTGGAACGAAGTTGCTGTAAGCTCCTGAACTAACATTTCAGCTCGTTTCCACTACTTTTATTCCGTTTTCTTAGATATTTGCACTAGGTCAACGAGAAAATTTCCAGTGGTTTACCTAACAATTCCTCCTTTATTGCTAAATTTATCTCGATAGCTTTACGATTACTTGGTTTATATATAAAATCGATAAATAAATAAATCGACCTTTAAATAGTAATTGTAGTAATAGTATGTTTTTTCATTCAAACAATGTTTCTTTATTTCATAGTTCGTTTCTTCAACATGATACAATTGTCTATATAGCAGTTTGTTTTATTCAATTAATAAAATAATCCTTCAGAATTATCAATTATATTGACCCTCTTAGTCGAAATTCAAATCCGATCACCTTTATGTGGGATACCATTGGGAAACGTTTATAAGGAAAAGCTCTAGCACTCACGAATTCTAAAGAGCTTTGCGGACATTTGGTACAGAAGAGGGACAATCCACCGCAGAATTTATTTCTATTTATAATCTATTATTAATTCCAGAGTACCTAAGCAAGTGAGTTGCTACTAAAATTTTGAGATAGAGAAATAAAAACACAAATTTAAAATTAGATATGGCTTTATTGTTTTCCAAAAATTACTCCATTAAGATCAATAAAATTTTGCATGCGTTTGAAGCAATGGTCTCGGCATTTTTTTGCATTCCGATTGAGATACCCCCAAACCATATGATTTGAAAGCATCAATCGCTTCGTCATGTGAAGAAAAACGTTGCCTCGCAATTTATTTTTCTTCTTTGGAAATAAGAAGAAATCATTGGATGTCAATCAAGGACTGTACGGTGAATGACCCATCAATTCGTTGTTTTGACTGTTCAAAAACGTTTTTGTTTGAACTGATGTGTTGGAGCTCGTATTGACGTGGTGGGGAATTATTCGTTATTTGAGATTGATTTCACTGGCAAAGAAATGCTGGTGTGCCATTTCTTTGCATCAATCGATACGAGCTTTTATTGCGCTATTGTCAAATTATGCAGTATCTTTTTGACAGCCAAAGGTTCTTGAAAAATTGAATGGACACAATTTTGGACGACCTTCACAAAATTCATCCTGTATTGACCACGATTGAACAGAATAAGAAATTATTGTCCCTAGATCATTTGGATCCCCTCCTAATTCAAAAAGTAAACTTTTCCTGTTTTTACTAGACTAATTGTGTCAAAATATATCGCACTGATGAGGGTTTGTTTCATTTACGGAGTAGTTATTTGAAAAGATTGCAAGTTGCAAGTTTCAGCAAGTTTCCTGAAATTAGGGTGATTTGTTAAAATATAAACAGTTTCACACAGTAATGTCGTAAAGCAAATATCGCTTTCCGGACTATTAGTCACAATTGTCTTGATGATCATTGTTTCAGAAGGAACACGAACAGCGGAGACGCAGGAAAAGTAAAGCTCAATTTTTCGAAATGATACAAGAAATTCGCAGGTGAGCATTTAAGCAACATTTCATTTTCAAATCTTAATTAAAATTGAAATTTAAAGCACCATCCGTAGGCAACAACAAGAAGAAAGGGAGCCACCATTAGAATCTGTGACGGAAGTTGATTCTGAGTACCAGTTGAGTCCCGACGAGAAGAAATCAAAGCTTAGTCCGAGTATTATCAAAAGAACATTTCTAAGGTTAGTTTTATAATGACATTATTTATATTTTACCTCATTTATTTTGTTACTAATATTTTTTATAACGAATGATATACATATATTGTAAATACATTCTATTATTAACAAATTCATAGATTTCAATAAACTGTATCATTACAATATGATTTTGTTTCTCCACAGGAGTAGCCCTAAAGGTGATAACGGCAATAAAATGAAATCACCTACAACGTACCTTAGCAAACAACTTTTCAGTCCTCGTTCAAAAAATAAAACGAAGAGTTCATCAAATTTGAATGTCCGTAGATTTAGTAGCGACAGTGTGTTCAATTCACACTCCTTAAATAATAAAGACTACAGCACCGCGGTTGGTAGGAGACTAAGCAAAGATGCTTCAGCTTTTTTATCGAGTTCTCCACCAGACATCAACAGTCGTAGATCCAGCTATTTAGATATAATTAGCTCGGGAAGCAAATTAGCCGGAAAAAGTCCAATTTTATCGATAGAAAACCTCTCAGATTGTAGCAAGTATTCAGAACCGATGAGAAAGCTCTCAGACTCGGAAAGTATTGGAAAAAAGTTAGCCACTTTACCTAGATATCAAGAATCCGTCGACAAGCATCGTTTGTTACAGCCGCAACATAGTTTGACATTGGGTAAGAGTGATGAAACTTTGAGTAAAAGTTTGATACCCGAAAATGTAACACAGGCTAGAAGTTATAATAATGTGTCACAAACCGGCGTCAACGAAAAAAATAACTTGTCTGATGATGAAATTGCTAGAAGGAATAAAAAAACCATCGATCAGTTACAGGTAAGAGCAATATATTCACCATCATTTATTATATGAAGTTTTTCATTTGAAATTTCATAAGTAGAGGAGAATGAGGAGGAGATGTCACGTTTTACGGAAATTTATCACATTTATGAGTTTTTCCTAAACAAGTGTTTTGTATTCAGATTATTCTTCTGTACCGTTGAATAATGGGTTAAACTTTTCATTATCCCGACAGGAAATTGAAAAATCTTTTTTATATCGAGTATTTTGAAATTTATCAATTTAACTCAAAACACAGAAAATTATGATCAAGTTTTTATAAATAGGTTGAGTCGACATCAACAGTTTTGACCACTTCTGGATAATCTGTTTCAATCATATGTATGTGTTTTGCGTAAAAACTTTTGCTCACAATAAATTTCATTGAATCAACAATTGTTCGGAATATTATCATATCATTAATTTTTAAATTCTCAAGTACATTAAGAATCATATGACATACGACAACATGTCGAATGAAAAATTACTGCTAAACTCCGCGTGATATGAGGAGAATTTAACGGCAATATGAATGACTTCTTTTCTTCTTACGACGCCGTGTCCCTACGGAAATTGGCGATCCAAATGGCTATTGTCGCACGAGAAACCGCAGTTTTAAAAATTTCTCTTCTATTATCGCTCGTTTCTCATTTCTCTCTTTGATTGTTGTGAGAAGTTACCCATTTACTGAAGGATCTCTATGTTTTTCCTATGTTCCGTCCAAGATATCTGCAGCATTCGTCTGTAGGCGTACATTTCGAACACATGAATTTTCTTCTCTGTGGCTGCATCCCTGGTCCAACTTTCGCATCCGTACAGAAGATGAAATATGTAATAGAGAAGCATTCTTTAGTTTCATGCTGAGGTTGCGGTTTGCCAGAAGTTTCCTCATGCTGTTCAGAGTTTTCCGTGCTTGCGGAAGCTTGACGATTCATCCAAACGGAATTTCGTAATTGGTATAAACAGAATACGAGGGTTGCTACTTAATTTTTGAGGTTGTTTGATATTGTTTGTCATTATTCTCCAATTTTGCATTAGATTGAACCATTTGTCGACGCTTTTTGTCCATTCCATTTGAGGTACCTTCAAAACATGTAGTAAAACATTATTCTCGTAATTTATTTTTGATCTTCGGGAATAAGACGAAATCATTGGTTATCAAACAAGGATTGTACGGTGAATGACCTATCAATTCGATGTATTGACTGCTCAAAAGCGTTTTTGTTTGAACTGATGTTTGAGTACTCACATTGTCGTGGTAGAGAATGATTCGTGTTCAGCGATTGGTTTCTATGATTTTTTCAAACACTTCTGGCAAACAAATGCTGGTGTACCAATCAGGGTTGACCATTCTACGTTGTTCTAATAGAACGGTAGTGACATGTCCAGTTATTCCGAAAAAACAGGCAACCATGAATGAATTCGGAAGCCCATCGAAAAATCATCATCAAGTCAACACACTGCTGTTGGTTTAATTTACGTCATAAGTCATAGAAAATCATCGCCCGATTTAATTCCATTTTTTGACCAAGATGAATGTTTCAAGTATCTGTAAAGCACTCGTATACAAACACGTTTTGAAAACGTTCACCATTGAAAATGTCAGATTTTTCACATCAGTGTTGCCATATCTCAAAACTCAACTCAACACTCGTAGTTTGTTGTATAACAGTTACTTTTTTTTCGATAACTGTAACCATAAATAAGTGATAATAGTGTATTTGTTTCAGAGTGTAATCGTTAATAAACCTAGACCACCGCTCAAACGAAGTACAGACAATAATCCGAAACAAAACGCCAATCCACAAATAAGAATTCAAGTAGAAGATACCTCTAAAAATGAAGCTAGCCACCCTCCTCTCGTCAGAAAATCGAAAGCAAGACATCAAAGTTTCAGTGACTCGACAGGGTTAACCGAAACGAGCAAGCGTAACAAGCTAACAGAACAATCTAAATCTTTAGATAGTGGTAATCCAGTTACATCCGACAGAAAAAAACCTCGACAGAGATCAAAATCTAGAGAAGACGATTTACCACCCGCTCCCCCACCTCCCAATTGTTCTCCAAGAAACTCCAATGGTCGATCTCCTCTGGAGCGCTTATCAAAAGACGAATTGGTTTTGCTGTGGAGAAGTTCCGAGTCGGAGCTTAGAAGTCATTTATTGAAGGCGCTGCGCGACAAAGAAGAACCGATAGAAGAACCGTCTTGAAGAGAGTAAAGAGGAAATCTTACTTTCTGTGACTTAAAAGCCAATTTTGGCAGACAATTTGGAAAAGCTCTGCGTTTTTTTATGATCATCGACCACTATTATCAGCATGTTTTAAAACGAGTCATAAAAATTTTTAGAAAAAAAAAATATAAAAATTTCTCGAAAGTCGTTTAATCTTTAGGCACGGAGAAGTACGATGGTGCCTAAGAATGAATAAACGGCCTTATAGAATTGTAGAGTGATATAAGAATTGACCACTAAGTGTTATTAGAAGCCTTTAGTCTAAGCGCTTAGGATACATTTTACTGCACTTTATACGGAATAAAAATTTTTAGAAGTCAATATTTATTTCTTCACATGCGTCGAGGTACCACGTTCGTATTTGTGGTAGATTTTATCAATTAGAATCCAATAATAAGTAGTTCAAGACGTATTGGTAAAATCCATAGGACAAAATGTTTTAGTATCTATTTGGTAACCCATCTACAACAATGAAACTCACATGTTTCCGATTACCAAATGCATTTGATGAATTTTCCATGAACTATTCAGATTAAAATTTACTTTAAAAGAGTGGAAATTTAGTAGAGTCTCTGATCTCGACCGATTTCTCGGTTTACAACGTTTTCCTTTCATTTCGTCCACGTCCGGTTTGTCGATTCCGTTTAGAGGCGAGAATGTTAAACCCTTCCCTTAGGAAACGGAAACACCACAATAACTCTTATCATCAATTATTTCACTTTGAGGTAATCATTTGTAGTATTTGGAATACTTCATTCACATTAGATATCTGATTTGAGGAATATTTCCATTGACGATTTCATCAGTGTAAATAGAAGCTACAAACTTACTAGTTTTCATAAAGTTAAGTGAAATGTGAAAGATATGAGAGATTTATTTGGTTAAAAGCTTTAAATTCTATTCTTTTATAACACTGGCTAGCACTGTTTTTGTCACACGAACTTTGTAATTATTCTTATTTGTTTTGATGTACCCTCATTCATTTTAGCCACATCCAGTTTTTATGTGACAGCTATATATTGTTTTCTGACCTCATTTACGTGTTCTGATAAGCCGGACAGTTTTTGATATGTATGTGTAAAGTAAACTTTCACTTCTCAGCGTCAAAATTCACGCCAATAATTGGAAAGTACTGTTTAGACTATTTTCGTTTTCCGGTGGGCCATCAATATAAATCCTGGGTTCAACATATATGTTGTTTAATGAGTGTGAGACGTCTATTTGGCTGGGCTAAACAAGAAACGAGAGATTTGCGTTTTGGTATACAAATTTGAAATATTTGAACGAAACCCAAAGATTATGTAATTGATTGTTATTTTTGTTTGATTTAAACAAAAGGCGGCACAACCAAGTCCAAAAAACTATCCAGTACTCTAATTTGTCA
This sequence comes from Diorhabda carinulata, assembly GCF_026250575.1. Classification (NCBI taxonomy): domain Eukaryota; kingdom Metazoa; phylum Arthropoda; class Insecta; order Coleoptera; family Chrysomelidae; genus Diorhabda; species Diorhabda carinulata. The sequence goes on from NC_079472.1 coordinate 21,873,408, forward strand.
GTCAACAGATAAATAATACATAGTGCCGAACTGCCTGTGCCAAAGCTCCTCCAAATAAAGCGGAAAGTTAGGATTCTGTTTCTAGTCCCGAATTTATTCTTGGTCAACTCGATAAGATATCCCAAGTTATGAGCATTCAGCTTCAAAAGAACCACATTTATTGATACGAAGTTATTTAAAGAATTTAGTACGTGATTTGTCTAGAAAAATGATCCTTTAGTGAACCCTGACAACATACGTTGCCTTTAAAGCTCGGCATGATGAAAAATTTTGTGAAAGCTATCCCTAAAGATGGCAGTAGATTCTTATACTTGAAAGAGAAATTTCCCAAACTCAAAGAGGTAAAAAATGAAGAAGGAATATTCATTGTTCCACAAATACAGGAACTAATGAAGGATAGAAACTTTGAAGGAAAGCTGTATGATCTGGAAATGCTTTGTGAATGTTGTCCAAAATTTCCTAGCAAAGGAATCGAAAAATTACAAGGAAAAAAAGTCCAGGAATGCTAGTAGATTTAAAGCCACTTAAAAGAGACCTCTCCAAGAAGCCAAATACTCACTAAAATCATAGCTATTTATTGTCCCTGATGTGACAAATTTTTTCCATTGATATATTATTTTTTGGTGGCCAAAGTACCATCAAAATTTGGTAAAAAGTGTAATTATCAAGGTTATTACCTATCAATTGAATATAATATCAATTCTAATTTAGTATAGTTCTTATAAAATTGATGAAAACAAAACTATTGAGTTGATTGATTGACCTTATATGTCAGCTATCAACTACGTTCCAAATAGTTCCCAAGGAAAACTCTTACTTCTATAAATTGTTGTTCTATGGATCGAACCACGCGAATAATTTTTATTCTTTACGAAGTAGTAAAAAGAAAATACTGGTAATAAGCGCTTAGATTATATATATATCTTTGTAGGCATACGCCTAATCGCCTTTCAACTAGGACTGGTTCTAGTATTCATTCTGATGTTCACTTCAATTATTATTTGTAGAAAGATTCATATTTATTTAGAGAACATATTAAGAACACACTGGAAAAACGATTTAAGTCAATTTACTGTCAAGTTCATTGTCGTACAAAATATATTTGCTCTCTAAAAGCTGCAATATTTGATACCAAAATAAAAGTAAATATCAATAGTGAACATACAATTACTCGGTAAAAATGATGGAAATTATTCAAACAAGAGATGAGAACTGTTAGTTCTGAACCAGTTTCCACTTCAAGAAGTGGAGTATCATTAAACTTATTGTCATTACAGAAGCCACAAGTGATTAGTGATAGTTATCAAATGAATAAATAAAATACGATCTTCTTCACTTGCTAATACAAGGCAAATTAATGAGTAAGAGAAATATGGGTCAGTGAACAACAGAGCAGTTAAAAAAAATCTTCATCAATGCGTTCAACAACTTCTCGCTACAATATATGAACCATTGGTAGTTTGATAGTCAATATGATAGCCATCATGGAAACTAACATACTATAATGGTAACATCACGCGAAAAAGATTAAATAAAACTTCATCGATCAGTCCAAACTAGTTAGTCTGATAAGGTACAATCTAAAGGTGATAATAAAACTTGAGCTCAACGTCGTTTCATATAGGTCTGCGACAAACTTAATAATTTGACATGGAATAACTTCTAGGATTGCCGAGGAAGTTAATAAGCAGGCCACACAAACTTACAGAGATTCGTGAGATATTTTATTGTTTAGTCAGATTTGATCATTATAACAATGCTAAAAGTGATTAAACATATAATTCGAAACTAGCTAGGAGAGAAAAATTTTTTAATTAACCACCCGAAAGGTTTATTATTGATATATGTGATAAATTCAACTACCACTTTTTTCAAATACAATTATGTTGAAAACCACGTAGGTTAGAGGTTATTTCGTGGTAAACATCACAAAAAGGATGAATGCACATGCGCCAGATGTGTTTTATTAGCCCAGCGAACGCACAGTTTCAAACTGCGCATGAATTTGTGAAATAATAAGGGAAGGTCATTCGTGTCTGGTGGTTTATTCACAACCAGTCTTTCGCCTCCCATTCTTGGAGTTCAAAACGGGCAGGGCCGGTATAGCCCTAGAGAATAGATACGTTATAATAATAAGTATACGAAATAACTACAAATATCTTGCATTTACTACCCAAATAAAAACATTCGTACAGGGAAATGCTGATGAATTTTTCACAAAATAAAGCAAAACCGAAAAATATATTTACTTGAATTGGATGATGGTACAGTTTCACGGTCGACGCTTTAAAGTCAAATGCGGTCAATTGTTACTAGTTGGAACGACAAATGTAATGAGCGCAGTCAAAAACATTTTATAGGTGGATCTCAATGTTGGAATTAGTGAAAAGCAATCTGTGGAACACATGAATATCATATGTGGATGAGAATCAAATATTCACCAAGCTAAAATCACAAAAATGAGATGATGGTATTTCGATATGTGAAAAAATGTTAATGATACTAAGTAAAAACAGGGTACAATATTTCGTTGTGAGGATTGACATTTTTTTTTAATTTGACTCTACATAATTGCTGATCAAGTTCAGATCAAGCGTCAGTATTATTGGAAGGGTTTTTCAGATGCTAAAAATACATAACTGTCCTTCTAATGCCCTAATTACTAATTTATCCTGTTTTTTATAGTTGTCGTTTTTCCGTGTGATCTAGATATGGAACATGTTATTCATAATATTATTAATGAATAGATTAAAATTGTATGAGGAATTTACAAGCATTTAATAAAAGATTATTGGATTCTATGTAGGATCCTACTCACGTAGAATGGTTATGTAACATATTACTTTCTTCTTCTAAACATTTTATGCAGCAATTCTCATCAATATTTACATGGTACTACAGCTCTGCAAACTTTCTTTTTCAAATGAGGATGAGAACCATAACCTATATCTCATCCATTCGAAAAAAGCAGTTAAGCAGTCAGGTTATGGTTAAGAAAGATTACTAAATAGGGTTATGCTGAATTTTAGAATAATATCAAGTCAGTGGAAATTTTTTTCGCTATTTTCTAAATTATACAATAAATTTTTTCCTTCAGTGCAAAGTGGTTGAAAATGGAATCAATTTCAAAAACTACTCTTTTCAGTACCCACTATGATTCTAAAAAAATTTCTACATATGTATTTCGGATACTTCAAAGTATTTTCTCTCAAAAATTCAGGAACACCCCGCTCAAATCTAGAGACTTAGTTATTCTAATGTTGGTTTGTCAGGTGTTATTATTTTGAGGCGACATATCTTATTAGCCCCTTGTCAGTGAATGATTTCACTGACATTTCATCCCAAATTTCAATCAATTTGTAAATTCATATAAGATGCATAAAATGATATTGTCATAGTTGAATTTACACTCAATCATTTTGATTTAGTTTGCGCAGTTTTTAAAATTATTCGAATAGTATTATTATAAGGTCATCAAAAGGTAACTAATTAAAAAAATTTCTGAGTAAATCTTTCAAATCACCTTCTATTATGATAGATTTTATAAGTGATTAATTTCACCAACAAATAACATCAGCGTTTTTTGCTTGAAGTTACCAATTTTTCTATAAAATATCATACAGTTTTTATCTATTATTACCCATAGATTTATTAAGTAATCAATGTCTGATAATTCCATATGTATTCTAGGCGCGTTTTTGTTCATTTAAAAAGTAAATAGATATTATAATATATACTGCCAATTATATTTAGATCTTTTTCGATTAGATTGGTGATACTGAAGTCTTATGCAACAGATTTAAGAAAGTTTATGGGGCCTACGATGGCATAGTATAGCAAAAAATATATAGAAAATTCTTGTTATTGGCGACGGTATCATATCAAACCACAAAATTCGAAAAAATTGTCTTCACAATAAAAATATATTTCCAGAAATTAAGTATTCGGAGATTATACGTTGTATTTCAAATAAAAAGAAAATTACTTACTTGTTTATCTTCCATTTATCGTATCAACGAATATTTTAGATCAAAGCCAATTAAATATTAGATTAGTATCTAACATAATATCAGGATACTTAAAAAGGAAGACGATGAAATAGTCAAATGGTAGCAGATAGAGGGAATTTTGAAACTGCCTAAAATATCTCATAATCTTTTAGAAAATATATAATATGTATACAAGACAAAAAGAGCTCATGAAAGATGAAATTGATTATGGTGAATAGAATACCCAATAATTGGTTGGACTTAACATTTAATTAAATTATGAAATAAACAAAAGTAGAAAGACGAAACTGGAAAGATATTGTATCAAAACACCTAGAAAAAGTGAGACCAATTATATATTGAACGAATTATAATGTAATAAAGTATCGAAGTTCTCAAACGTTTCTAGAACTATCAACGAAAAAAGGCTTTTCTGTGTGAATTTTCCTTCAATTTGATAATTTGAGAGATATGAGAGGAATTGAGACGATTCGTATTGACTCAGATTGGAATATCTGAGCTCATACTAATGGCATTTGTCTCTTCAAAAGAAACTTTTTTGCGTACAATGTGATATATGTACAATATTTATTGTTTAGTGCTACTTTTCTACGAAGTAAAAAGAAGTAACAAATTTTGCATTGAATGTGAATGTTGTGAACGGATCCCTAGCCGAGTGAACTATTATTAGGGAATGTTTTTTATCGAGTTGTGAACTTCATTTTTCCTACTTACACAAATGACATGCACTTATTTTTGTGAATATTGCAAACATGAGGTGAAAGAACCTCGTCTCTCATGTCTATCAAGAACAATGACTTAATTTTTACATAAAGTAGTAAACAACATGTACATCAATGAAGCTTCCACAATTTCATTCGGATTTCTCCCAACAAATTGCTTAATTGCCTTCTGTATTCTATTCTTCGGCGTGAAATATCGAAATACCAACCATGTAAATAATTCTTTAGGTTGAAGACTAACCAGAAATCACACATGGCCAAATTGGGAGAATAGGGTGATTGATTAATTAGTGTTACATTTTACTGTTACTGTACGTAGATCTTCAAGCTCTCATCTTTTTTAACAGACCTTTTCCAGTTTTACATCATCTCAAAATATACAAAGTGGCTACAACACGTACATAAATAGAACATCCACAACTTCTTTGTCATTGTCCTCAAAAAATGTATTGATTGCCTCAAGTATCTCATCCTTTGACGTGAAATACCGATCATGTGAATAATACTTTAGGTTGAAGATTAACCAGAAATCACACATGGCCAAATTGGGAGAATGGGTTGATTGATTAATGATTTGATAGCTTTTACTACTCAAGTTTTGCGTCATCTCAAAATAAACAGAGTGGCCATTGTATTTTTTAATTTTTGCCACAAGAATAGTGGAAAGTCAACACCCTTTGGGCATACAATTGAGAATTTGTGTTCTCTAAAGATGCAAATCATAGGAAATCCATTATTTTTGTATATGATCTTAGTAAAATATATTTGAATGCATTATAAAAATTAGTGGATTCAAACCACATTCAACTACAACGATAAAACGATAAAAATTTTTGGATTATAGGGTTATTATTTATTTAATTTGAATTCTGATTTAGCTTAAGCTGGAATTTTTAAACTGGAATTTGATTCACAACAACAATAGTCGAAACAATATGTTTCAATTTCAAATTGTGAAAGATAAATGACCTTGTGAAGCTACAACATTATTGATGAATGACGGGCATATATTTGTTCCTCGCATACTAATTGTAAGAATAAGTTTTCAAAAGTATATAATTGCATTTTGATTTTTATTCCACATTACATTAATATGTCGGTAAGGTACAATGAAACAAAGTAGTTTAAATCGTTTGATATGATGCTGTTGATGTTTTGAGTCAATTTATAAAAAAAAAATATCTCCGTCTATTTATTAGATAGAAGTAATTTCCCTATTCTATTGTTGATATTTTAAAGTTTATCGGAATTGAAACGATAATTTTCCACAAAAACAGATTATCAAAAATGTGTTTAGTAAGCTAATCGGTAGATTTTTTATATTCTGTTGATAATATATACTATTCATTCATTCAATAATTAGAAAGAAGCACAGTTAATATAATATCATGATAAAATGAAATGAAATCAATACAAATGATAACATGAAACATAACCAAATATATGAGTGAAAAATGAATAAGTCTTTTGCAAGATATTAAAAACTCACAGCGAAAGAAAGCGAGGTGAATTCAATAGGTATAAACAGTGCATAAGCATGTTTTGAGAGCTGTTGACAAAGATTAGCATGAACATCTTTTTAAAGATCACACCAAAACTAGAATCTGAGTGCTACCACTGATAATATATACTGACAAGATGAAATTGAAGGAATAATAAGATTATTAACATGAAGAATTGAAGAAGGAATAATGTAGGAAATAAAGTATAATTTAATTTATGATTGAACGTTTTGAGTAAATGTGAGGTGAATTTGAAAGACTTTTAAATTGATGTATAAACATGTTTTGCAAGCTATGGACTAATATGCTCACCGCAAACATCTTTTAAAATATCAAACAAGAGTCTCGGGGCGACCAAATCATAATAAGCCTACGAATATACAAGATATTGTGAATAGCCAAAAAATGTTTGCAATAAATAGTCCCTTAAACTTATTCATAAGAACTCAAATTGATAGCAGGGAGAAATTCCAAAAACGGAATGTTTTAAAGTTGAATGTTTCAGTTGAATTTCTATTTTTGTTATTGTATCTGACAAGAATTGTGATATTTGTTATTGTTAATGTGAAAATTTTCCTGCACTTAATTTGAAATCGATTAGTATTTTATAAATTTGATTTTTCATTAACGTGAATATTGTCGAGATTTATGAAATACCCTTAACTGTTGGGTTGAAAGTACTTGTTTATTATTGGAAACAGTTCTGATTCCTGCAATGATTCATTTATTTCCTAATCAAATTTGAAGTTCAATATAATATTTGTGAATTATACTAAAATTAACATAAAAATATGATATTTTTAAACACATTTTTGATTAACTTATTGTGCTATAGGAAAGAGTAACATATGAAATGTGATGTTTAATTAAACAAAAGAAGGACGTTTAAAATATTTTCTGAAAGTATTTTAAAACGAAATAAAACGTGGAAAGTAAGCTTATCGAATTTTAATATAGCCACTTATCTAGCCAGTACAAGTAAATAATAAGATTTTAACATTGTTTTAAAACCAGATTTTAAAATAAAAATAATTATGAGTAAGTAGTAGATTGATGAAAATATTTTAAACAGATCCCATGTAAATACTGTATATATAATATTTAGGAAACAAAGACACACATTTGTAAATTATAGCTGATAAATTAAAACCACATTATTGTTGAAGAATAATATATGATCCTAGATTGAACATTTTATTTTTTCTTACCTTCCAAAAATACTTGAGTACAAACATTTGATAATCTACTAGAAATTTGACAATAACATAGATTCATGAAATAGTTAGAGGATGGTCTCAGAAGTACCTAGCCTGACCTAGAAATCGCTGTAGTTGCTTGTAGCAGACGCCAAGTTGTTTTCAGTGAATTTGCAAACATGGAAAAAATTGGTCATCGTTATGTGATACAATACTTTTATTTGAGAGGCCTTAGCCCAACCAATATAATAGTTGAACTAGATTCTACTCTGGGTGAGACTGATCCTCCGTTATCCAGTGTAAATAAAAGTAAAATATAGGGTAGCAGAGTTTAAGCTATGCCGTACGACATGCGAAGATCAGCATCGCAATGGTCGACCTAATAAGGTGACGACTCCTGAAATGTTGAACAAAATCCACAAAGCGGTACTGGATGATCGTCGACTGAAAGTGCGCGAGGTAGCAGACACAATAGGCATATCGTACATCGCATATCAACTAAGAATTTGAACATGAGAAAGCTTTGCGCAAGATGGGAGCTGCGTTTGCTCACAATGGAAAAAAAAAAAACACCGTCGTGAACATTCCATCGAGTGCTTAGCAATCTTTCACAGAATAGAAGCCGAATTTTTGTATCATTTCATAACCATGGATGAAATGTGGGTCCATCACTTCAAACTCGAAACAAAAGAACAATCAAAACAATGTACTGAAAAGGGATAACCGGCTCCAAAGAAGGCAATGACCGTTCCATCTGCAGGTAAGGTCATAGCGTCGGTTTATTGGGATGCACGTAGGATAATTTTCATTGACTATCTTGAAAAAGGAAAAACTATCAACGGTGAGTATTATGCGAAATTATTGCAACGTTTGAACAGAGAAATTAAGCAACAACGACCGCATTTGGCTAAGAAGATTTTGTTGTTTTACTAAGACAATGCACCAGCTGAGAAATCCGTTATTGCAATGGACGAAATTAATGAATTAAAGTTTGAATTGCTACCTAAAGCACCCTGTTCGCTATATTCAGCCCCTTGGGATTATCTTCTTGACTTAACTTGATAAAAATGGCTAGATGGTCAAAGATTTTTGAACAATGAAGATAGCAGTTAATGGCTATTTTGAGGAGCTCTACGATTCTTATTATAAAAAGAGTATCGAACTTATTGAACATCGTTGGGAAAAGTGTGAACTGGATACATTGAAATATGAATAAATTTTTCCTTTGTTGGACTAAATACTTCTGATACCATCTTCACAAAAAGTTCTATAAATCAATAGCGAATATTCCATACCCACAAAAATTTAATAATAAGCTTAACATCTATCAATTGTAATATGACTTGGAATGGTTTAAAATTAATTCACATTAGTTCACATTGGGATTTTAGAATAAAAAATTCTAAAATATTCCTCAATTTCTTCTTGTTTAATTCCGAATATTTCACTTCTTCCTGAACTCTTTTTGAGCTACATCTCTAATACCATATTTTCGGTAGTTTGGTTTACGGTTTTTCTGTTTATGTTCTCTACCCCATCTTACCCCATATATCCCAAATTCCCAGTTTTTCCTATCCTCTATATTTTTTTATTTCCAATTCCTTTTTGACATCAGCGGTTTCATAAAGGGCTACCTTATTATTTTTGTTGTTGTTGATGATTTGGCTCGGTTGCATACGTGACGATAGGTCTCAATATTTTTTTATCGATTTTCATTTTGCTTTGTGTGCTAGTCATGTTGTATTTCAATATTTTTCATATCTAATTGAACCATTGGCTATGATCATTGATTGAGTCTTCTTAGCTGAAATGTTCATATTATATCCATCTGCCGTTGTCTTCATCTATTTATGAACAGTTATTAAGATAAAAAACGGAAGAATTTAAAATATATAAGTAATTGATTATATGTATAATTATAATTGAATTATAAAAATATTCAACAAGCGAAAATCAGAATGAAGCTTTCGAATGTTGTAAAGAAGTAAGTCAAGTATTTTAAATCCGAATTGTACATAAATACATGTAATTGGTAATCATATTTGCTAGCATTTATCCTTCTTTTTAGTTTTGCAATGAGTATCTTAGTCATGATAGTACTAAAAATGCACATCAAAGCTTTCTCTCAGTTTATTTCACCTCAATTATTATGTGAAACGAACTTAAAATATATATTTAAATCAAAATAAACAACATGACGTTCATATTAACCTGACAAGACGTTCTGAATTGTCAATTAGAATAATGTGTGTCAAAAATTTCTTATTTATAAGGGCTTCAACCCTCCTTACAATGCTGGTAATTTCTTACATACTGGCTGATGAAACTAGTGAAGAAATAGCTTTTCCTATCGATCAATTCATTTTTAATACGGAACAATACGATGATAATATAGGTAGACTCGACTTTTTCTCTTCTCAAAGCTCAGTTTGGTAACCGAAATTTATTTTATTTAAAGACGTATTCAAAGTATGCGAGGAAGCTTTGGGATGTATAGAAACTGATTCAAGATGGTATCATAAAAAATTTAGACCTATAAATTTGAGACCGCTTCCACGGCATATTTTAAAAACCGACTTCTTACTAATTAAAAAACACAATTCTGTAAGTATAAGAGCTGTTAATATTTTTGAGAATACTACCCCAAAAATGAAATGAATGCTTGATATATGTATCTTCAGAATTCAACATAATGTTTCATGTTTGAGAACCATAAATTAGATTTTTGAATAAAACGCAAGTTTATAAATAAAAATCATGTCATTAAGTAGGTGTCTTTAAGCTAGATATATAGATGTTTATTTACTTCACAATCGCTCCTTTAGCTAGTCGTCCAGGACAGTGAATATTCTTTCTGTTGAGAAACGAAAGATACAAAAAGCCACGAACTTTTTGACTCCTATTTCATTTTTGGTGCTTATATTTCCATGTTGTTTTAGAACGTTGATGAATTATTTTATACTAATCTATTACCAAGAGAATCATCTATCAGAGAATCGGAGTTTAGGAATGATTCTGAGCTTATGATTTTGATACATGATTTTACAGCCAATGGGTACACCGGGTGGATAAAAGTGAGTTAGTCAAATATTATTGTGGGCTAAATATTTGCAAATATAGTATCAGGTTAAATTAATATTTATTTTAAATAACGCTGGTTCTTTTTTACATCTCTTCATTAGAAATTGGTTATCTGCAATTGAAGAAATTGAATAATTTGGAAAAAAACATAATTAAAATAAAAATTACTCATTGTGTCTATAAAACCAGATTACAGAAAAGAATACAGTAACTTTAAGGTTTCCGGTGTGGTGCACATAACATCCCACATTTCCTATTAACCTTTACCGGGCCGTAGTCCATTTCTAGACAGAATGGGGACTTGTCATTGAACTTGATTTTATTGAATGATGTTTCTACACTAAAGCAAACGGTTACCACTATATACAAGAAACGACTAAAATTTCCTATACGGATAAATACTTATACGAGGATATATTGAAAAATTCTTAACCTACTATAGAACTAAACAAAATTTCAATGTCAAAATATTTTATTACTCAACATATTCTCCTCTTAATTGGATACATTTATTACAGCGAACCTGCAACGTCTCTAGACCTTTCAAAAAAAATGTTTCTTCAAAATCTCTGATTTAAAAATTCAATTAACGTTTACAATCACTAAACTATTTCCATTTGCATTTATATTTTTTGCTAGTCAATATTTTCACTTTAAATACTCTATTATTCTCTATATACATCTCCTGTCATTTTGAGATCTCAATAAATCATCAAAATGTGGATATCATGTGAATTAATTTGTTTTCTGTTTTAGCATTTGGCAAAAACTATTTTTATCCATTCAATAGATACTAACTTAATTTCAGTAGATTGGCAAAGAGGCGCTGAGCCACCTTACGATCAAGCTGTAGCTAATGCCCGTGTAGTGGCACTGGAAACTATAGCTCTCATCAAAGAACTGCAGGTAACTTTGAGAAATAAACATAAGTATAAAAATTTTGATTGACGCTGGAGCAGGTTCTACCTTTTAATAGTTATTTAAAATGCTCTGAACTGAGGAAATATTTTACCTCCATACTTTTAGATGAAGTATTTTTACACCCTATTATTAGCACAGCTTATTCTGTTTTTACATATTTATGGCACCGGAGTTTATCCGGGATATATCTCATAGAAATGGACACAATTTGTCAATTTTCAATATTTATTATATTGTGCTTTATGGGGTAACGATTTACTGATACCTGAAAGTTCTAATGTGCCTGAATAGTTTCAAATAACGTCTCTGTAACTAGTAGTTTTTCCAGATCCATTAATAATTCTTAGCTGGCTTTAGCCTCGGTAAGTCTACCTCTTGTTTTTGTGAATATATGGATACATATATCCTAACTCACAAAATTTGCGACTAGTTTCAGGCAGCATCACATTGATAAAATGTTATTCAAATCTTTGATATCTTTGATAAATCTCATTCTTATCATATTGACTACATAAAAGATTATTTGAAGTTGCTCTTTCCTGAACGTGGTGCTGAACTGTTATATCTATCTCCAACAGAACTTCATGCTCTGATGTTCACAGTGTGGTGCATATAACACTCATTACATTCTAGATTCCGTCTTTTTCCACATTGCCTATTCACCTTTACCGGGCCATAGTGCATTTCTAGACAGAATGGGGACTTGTCATTGAACTTGATTCGATTGCTCGACTCATTGAATGATGTGTCTACACTAGAGCGGTTAGCATTATTTAAAAGAAGGGACAAAAATTTCCTATTCGGATATATACTTCTCATTATCATCAAGTGTTTCATCCCATGTGGATTATGGCTATCGCTTTTGACGCTTTATATCATTCTTCGTTTTCTAATTTTTATTTTCTCTATAGTTTGTCGTTTGTTTTGGCTACTTTTGTTATTATTTTCCATTCTTTTTGGTTCCGGCATTTTACTCTCCAGTTTTTTATATTGAGTGCTCTTATGTTCTCCTCCATTTCGTTTCTTTAATTTTTTCTAGGCCTGCCCCTTCTCCTTGGCCACAGTGGGATCCATTGAGTTATTCTTTTAATCATTTCAATTCGTTTTCTTCTCATCATGTGCCCGGCTCAGTTGAGACATTGTGCTTTTATGTATATACTTGTACGTATACGAATTATCTATCCATGCTATTCAACATTACCGACATATTATTACTCTGGTGGTACCTTTAAGGACCAAAAACGTCAATATATGATCTTTTCGATATCGGTCTACGAAGTTCACGGCACGTGGCTCTGTAATTCTAGACATCTTGAGCCTCTTGAGACAATAGTATAGTGAGTTAAGACCTATTGACACTGAGAAATCGCTTTTATCGATAGATATAAATGAGTTTTGGCTGCTTGGGTCTGATATCATTATAATTGTCCATTTTCTATAGCTTCAATTTTTATTGGCGTTAATTACTTCAGGTTGGGATGTGCTTGGAGATACTCCAAAGCATTCATTATGTTCTTCCTTATTTTATCTTATGGCATGATTCCTGTTCAACTTTTCTATTGAGTCTCATCCTTTCTCTTAGACTACTAGATGATGTAGGCTAGCTTTTCGAATCTTGTAGAGGTTGATTCAAGTTCTACGTAGACAGGTTTTGCTAGCTTAAGTAATTTTTAGCATCACTATTGACTTTGTTTGTTATTGTCATTGACAGGTCTTTCGATTTCTGGTGTGTAACTGAATCTGTTCTATGAACTATTTTCGTGTTATAGTCACGATTTCAAGAGGTATTATTCAAAATTCTCATTTCTTTCAGGACAAATTCAATTATAGCTTGAATAATATACATATTGTAGGACACGGTATAGGTGCACACATTGCAGGATATATCGGTACTACTTATAATAAAATGAAAAAAATTACAGGTACTATCACATTGTATTTCTTACAATGCTATTTTTGTTATGACAGTTTTTCTAGGTTTAGATCCAAGTGGTCCAAGATTTCAAGGTATGCCGAATCTAGTGAAATTAAATGCCAAAAATGCCAAATACGTCGAAGTCATCCATACGGATTATTACGAATGTAGTGTACATATCTAACATTTACAATATACAGAGTGAGTTTTATATATGAAACGCCTTAATTATCTCGGAAACGTCATGTACGATTTTTATAAATTTCTGTGCCCGAAGGACTTCTGATATGTATTATGGTGTTATCTACATTGTTGTCAGATCTTTCCTTTTTCCGGAAAATTTCCTATATAATTTGTGTTTTTAGAAATCCTTAAGAAACACTGATTATTTTTATTTTACATTTAGATGACTACTATTCAATAAACTCGTTTAATTTGAATATTTTTTAATAATTTATATGCTCATACAAATGCTATTCTTATCTCTGTGGTAATCATATCTTTTAATTCCAGAATATTGTCAGGTATTTATTTAGGTATAAGGAAAGTAATAATTTCTTAAGGATTTCGAAAGGACAAAAATATATAGGGTTATCCATTTGAAATAACAAAATTCATTATTTTCCCGGAAAAACAGAAAATCTGAAAACAATGTTAATACCACCATGATACTGTCCGTATCACAAGGCCCTTGCACACAAAAATTTGTAAAAATCGTACAGGCCGTTTTAAAGATAATTGAGGCGTTCCATACATAACGCTCAATCTGCATAGTTATAATATATAGAACTAAATTTTCTTTTCAATTGCAACAAAATTTTTAATTTCTGAATAAAAAATCTGATGAGAAGCACGGGAAATTCAATGATAGAGTATTAACGGTTTATCTAAATTATAGAGAAATATAGACAAGTGTCATTAAGAGACATTGAGTAGGAAGGGTTAGTTTCAGTAGGTTGTCATTACTATTCTGTCCTGACATCCAGAAAATTGTATTCCTAAGCTTCCCATGGAAAACTCACCAATTTTGATAATTAATGTATTCGTTTGACAATAATACATGCTTTCAAATATCTGGAATAGAACATCACAGTATTTTCAAACTGATTATTTTTTATGTATATCTCTTTTAGTATTTTTGATTTTTTCCAGCTAGAAGTCTAGGTATAAACGAAACTCTAGGACATAGCGACTTTTTTGTAAATGGAGCAAGAAGGCAACCTGGCTGTCCAGAAAATAATTCTTTCGATAATGTTTTGTCTGTAGAAAGAACAAGTTTGAGACCGGGAGATATTTTACCAAGCTGTAGTCATAAAAGAGCATTCAAATACTTTGTAGAAGCTCTAGTGAATAGAAATTGTAAATTTCAAGGCATCAAATGTGGAAGTCTATCAGATTTTGAAAACGTAAGAGCAATAGTTGACATGATTTTGTTTCTATAACGTACAAAATTATTCATTTCTGACTTCTTATAGTTACATATTCTAATTTGATTTCAACACTCTTTTGACTAACAGTATAGTGATTGACGACATAGCTTGTTCATAAATTTGTTACAATATTTTATTTAAGAATCATGGATTATCTATCCAAAATTAAACATAGTGCCAGGAAATATATTCAATAAATAAGCTTTATAGCGTTTAAATTGATTTCTTTTCATTGATTCTTATTGTCGAGACTTGAGCAACGAAGAATTGAAAAATCATTTGATTGAAAACTGCTACCGTATATTCGGAAATTGTAAGTAAAGCGATAAAAATCTTCAAAGTTTAGGAGCTAGTATAAAGCTTATATTGTGTGATTTACACAAACATATGGATAAATTCCCTGACAAGCTAAAAGATACAATTAGGAAAATATAAAAATCGATGGGATCACCAAATGTTGGAGTTTACGAAAAAATTGTTTTGTTAATCAATTCAAAATAATGACGAAATGAATTCTAGAAAAATGTGGTTCATTTTGCCAAGGACGCACATATCAAAACTAGGAAAAAATCTGATATTTTATCGATTTTTTCGGAAAAAGTGATTCTTAGGCATGGAGGCTTGATAGCACATTCATTGAAATTGATTTTGAAACACTACGCTGTGATATTTATTAAACTTTTAGATTGTGAATTGGAAAAAAATCAATAGAATCATCCCAATATTTCCAATTTATGAAGAACAATTTGTTGAACAAGTCTGCAGTACATTTGTCAATAAAATAGTTGAATTAAATTTTGATAGTGTGATATTTTCCAGATAAATTTTTTCATATCCTTAGCTCAGCTCTTACGAGGTATCGTCTTTTACTAAATTGTCACATTCAAAAATATTTCCAATGAATCACTTCTGACATGAAATAGATTGGAAAAGCCTTAATTATAATAATAATGTCTCATCATCTCTAATGGACTTGCGCCGCAAACATGCATCCTAGTGCTACTGATTAGTAATTTTTTCAATAAATTCTTATTAACATGGAAAGCTCAATTTTTTTTAATATTTTTTCTTCAATCTCAGTGCTCCTGTCTCCTCTTTTATTGATCATAACGTTGAGGTAATTAAACTTTTCTACCATAAATTCATTCTCGCCAACCTCCACCTTACCCCCTTGACACTGCTTTCCAAATCTCATCAATTTTGTTCTATTTTCATTGATTTTTAAACCCATCCATTTCCCCTATCTCGTTCAATACTTTCTCCATTACATATCTTCTTTTGGTTAAAAGTACTATATCATCAGCGTAATCGATTATTTCACTTGAACTTAAATTCCCTCTATGAATTTTCTTCACTGTACTTTCTAATTTTAAGTTGAATAGTGTTACCGATAGCGAGTCGCCTTTTCTTTCTTCTTTGTTAATCACAAACTCATCAGAAGATTCCCGTTCAGGTATTAGTATACCGATCCTGGTTACGCTCATATCATCTTGATTGATTTTCGTAGTCTTGCATCAATACCTTGTTCTTTTAGTGCTATCAATAAAATGTTTTTTTCATTGATTGAAAGACCTGTTGAATATCGATGAAGAGCATCCCCATGTCTATTTGATACTCATGTGCTTTTCTATTATTTGTTTTATTGTATATATTGCTTGTGGGCCGACCCCATGTGAAGCCGCATTGATACTGTCCCACTATTTCTTGAGTGCTACTAGCTAGACGTTATTGGATTTCTGTTGATAGAATCTTGTACGCAACGTTTAATAGCGTGATCCCCCTATGCTTACCTTCATTATTCTTTTTATTATTAATTTCTGAAGCTAAATAAGAAGATATTACCTTTTAAATCCAACTATTTAAATATGAATTCCATTAAGATACTATATATACTGAATTAAAATCATTCATATTTACTATGAAGTTAATGTTTTCAAATATTTTATTTTCATTCTTATTTATAGAACATTTTAACTTTTAGGGAAAGTGCACGCGCTGCAATGATCATGATTGTCGAGAGTTTGGCTTAAAAACGTACGCTGATACTTCTGAAGGAAATCAATTTTTTTTAAACACTGCTGGACGTTACCCTTATTGTTGTAAGTACTTTATGGAAAAAAAGTTCCCTTTTCCCAATATTCCTTAACAAATTGTAATTGTGATCTTGTAAAATTCGAGTAGAAATAATTAGACGAATCCCTGGTTTGCGTAAGCTAATTTAATTGTAAGAGAAAATATTTTCGAAAACTTACTACTATGCTTTATTGCTAAAATTACTATCAGTACTATCCTTATTTTTCTAACCCAGTGGTCGGCAAACTTTTTAGCTAAAGTTCGAAATATGAACATCACAATAATTTGAAAAAAAAACTGAGAGCCAAATCTGTTTGTTTGGAAAACTTTTATTACATTGAATAAGTAGTACACTCAATATTCACCAATGCGAACAATGTGCTTGGATCTTCTTGGAAAGTTTGAGTAAGTCAGGTTTGTATGCTGTCGTTCTTAATTTTAGGAATGATTATGTTACGGTAAATGTACACTCTTGGGAAATGTACACTTTTACCGTAAAATGTGTACAGGGTCCTTCACGACGAGCTGATATCGATATGTATATGGGAAAGTACTGCGACTAGTGTTCTGAAAATTTGCTTGCATGGGTTTTCCAAAATGCTCGTTTTAGCTAAAATAATTTCAGATTTTTGAAACTTTAGGTTATACAGGAAGTGAACCCAAACTTTGTTATTTTGAACAGAATGTTATGAATTTTATTGAATTTTTGGAATCTACGCGAAATTTCAATATAACTTTATATGAGGCATAGTATGCCCAAAGTCCACCATTTCTTAATTATTTCACATTTTCGAAATTTTTGGACACAAAAATATCATATTTCTAAGTCAGGTCTAATATTTTTGGGATTTGGACAAATAACACTTACAGCTTTCAAAATCTGTGAAAACCTTGACAAAAATTTATATAAGGTGCTCAGACAATGATGGCGAGTTTAGCTATCTAAAAACTTCGAAAACTTAATTTTTTCAAATTGCAACCCACATTTTCCTCTTTACCATTGGATTCGAAGCTTTAAATTAAGTGGACTTCGTTAGTAAATTCATATATTTCTAAGTAACGGTTGTTATAGAAAAAACTGAAAGTTTTATTCTCTTTAATTGTCACCTAGAACAGTAAGACTCGTAAGAGTCAGGAATACTATTCCAAACGTTGAAAATGATCATATCTTCATTCTTCTGGTCATTCAAAGCAGACCACTTGTGTTGTGAACTAAGATGATATTTTTTCTTCTCAAATATTCCACACAAAGCCTTTGAAATTTCAAGCGCCATATCTTTACGTTTCTTAAATCCAGTAATTGAATTTCGAAGCCAACATGTCAATTTCAAAAGGCGTAAAATATTAGCTTTCCTCTACTGTTCCTAAACCCTGCTGAGAAATGCTCATTTTGAAAATGGTGTTTATCAAACAGTGTTTCCCTTCCAAAATCCTGGGCAATAAGGGATAATTTGCTTTTGAATATTATACCTTTTACTAATATCGAAAAAACTAAGTTTGCTCTCCCTTGTAGATTACGATTAAGACGAGATTTAGATGAAGCATAACGTCAACCATGAATTAAAAGTTTTTCTCGAGGAGAAATGCTTTAATTTCTCACTCAGGGTTCTCACTAATCTCCTTTTCAAATGAAAAGTATATAAATTAGTGATGATTAAGAGCTTTAGCTAAAATGAAGTTATTAGTAATCACTAATTCCATAACAACTTCCTTCTAGAAATCTTTGGAACAATTGTTAACAAGTATCCTGTCTTTAATTTTTTCTCTCAAAATAACAACAAATCCTTTTCGTACATCTGTCATACTTTTAGCTCCAATTATTGGAATCGAAACAATTACATCTAGGTCAATATGAAAATATGATTATACCTTGCACAGATATTTAAGCCCGAGCTACACCTAAAGAGCTAAAGAGCAAGATGCAGCTCTGGATCCATAATTCGCCAACCACGGGTCCAACTGGCGGACTTGCAGTTGATCTTGTGCTTTTTTGTTGGGTTTGCTCATCTGCAACTGCTCTAAAGCTTTATAACTTGTTAATGTTTCATTTGTTACTGCTATTTCTTTATCTCCTCGAATTCTGTTATTAATTCTTCCTGTTATTAATTTTTCATCAATTGGTTTGCTCTATATTTTAGTACTGGAATACAGAATAGGTGTGTATATTACAGATGATGAGAAGCAAGGAAACTTCCATTTTATTCTAGTAGATGAAAATAGTAATGTTGCTGAGGCTGTAGTAACAACAGAGGAGTAAGTGGTAATATCCATAATTGAAAAAAATTTTATGTACTGTTCATTTTTAAAAAGCTGCTAGAAATTATAGACATTTTCATAAGAAAGTTATTCCCTACTTTCATTACATTTAAACGCTTATTTGACCTCATTTTGTTTCTTCCCTTTTTGTTAATTCCCATAACCTAATCCACGCTCTTCTTCTGAATACTCTGTAGGCCATTTAGATTATAGTTTTCCTATTAACAAAGACTTTTCGGAAACTGTGATTAGGTAAACTAGATCGTGATCTGAATGTTCGGAAACTAACCTGGATTTTGTTCAGATAATGATCGATTTGATCGCGTCGTAGTTATATGATATGATCGTTTCTACCCTGGTAAATCGTAGGTAAATAAATGCAATCAGCTAGTTTCATCTTTTTATGTTTTTTTTTTAACTTGAAAAATGTATTCGTCTCAAACAACTGTCTATTCATAATTTTCATAATCGGTCTCATTGATAGGTTACTGAGGCTTGCGTTTTTCATACTTCTTTTCATCATTTCAGCTAGTTAGTATTAAACTAGTCGATATTAAACATTTTTGGAGAATGACACTAGAAAATTTTGGAGCACATTAATAAGGATTTTTCAAATCCAAAAATAATTTTCGTGACTAATTCCTTTTTTGTCCAGCAATGTATGTAATAGGAAAACGGTAGAAAGGGTATATGTGCTCTAATGTGACTTTTAGCTATAACTTGAATGCGCTGAAAGAAGGAAAATTAAAGATATATTATTGTAATGTTTTTCTCATTTATTTACAATATGACTATTGATGAATTTAAGAACAGTATATTCCACCCACTTAACACTTCACACTACACTTAACTAACTTATATAATAATTAACTTATCAATAATACTTAACTAATTTATTCGAATAAGTAACTTTTCTATTTAGTTCCGTTCACTATGACTATTTATTATAAACTAAACTAACTCCACTAAACATGCTCAATTTATGTAGAAGGAACGAATGGAATTTTTGAAAGTGAACAAACAAAAACAAATAAATTACATGACCTTACTAGTTAGACCTTATCAGTTCAAAACAAACGATATCAACAAATCACCTGCTGTGATGAAAACATATGTAAAAATAAATATCAAACTTATTCCGCGTTATAAAACAACATGCCGCGACTTCGCTAAATTTTAGAATTTCACTACAACTGGGCAGGCCTGGCTCCACGATCCATATCGCGGACTCGCTAGAAACAATATTTTTTCATTTATTTTATTTCGATAGTTAATAAAAGCAAATACAGTAATAAGTAAAAAAAAGTTACATGCTGAAACTATTATGTGTAAAAAAACAAGTTTTAACAAAAAAAACATAAAAGGTATGGTAATAAAGAACGATTTTTAGGCTTTAGCTTTGAAATACGGATACTTCTTCTGGGAAGTGAATCTAATATTCCTAGTAATTTTTTTCGCGTTTATAGGTCTATGAGCTTTGTATAAAACATTAGGTTAAAAATTTTCCATGCTGCTTTTGGTTTTTTTAAAAACAGATGACTTCTTTCAAATTATCTTTATAAATTAAACTGGTTTCGAATCTAGCCACTGAATTTTTCGTATATCTCAGCTAAAAAACGCTTCAGAGTTCTCTGTTTTTAACCTATGAGGGTAGGTTCTT
Source organism: Diorhabda carinulata (assembly GCF_026250575.1). Taxonomy (NCBI): domain Eukaryota; kingdom Metazoa; phylum Arthropoda; class Insecta; order Coleoptera; family Chrysomelidae; genus Diorhabda; species Diorhabda carinulata. Next base: position 21,894,174 of record NC_079472.1, read on the forward strand.
GAGACAAGTTCGACAGATGAATATCAATGAACATTTTCTTTTTTGTTCTTTCTATCAGGTCCAAATCACATTAAAGGATGAATGTGCGCATGTACTAAACACTTAAAATCTATGATTATCAATAAATAAAGCTCAATTTCCTTGATTTCTGCTGTAATAATTTTTAAGAACGCAAAAATGCAAGACGCTATTTCATTGGTCCTCTTCCCGTAATGTATTCTGGCCACATGAAATGCGTGGACTCTCCAAAAGAGTAGTTATGTACAGTTAATTATAAATCTCAAGTTGACGCAAATGAGTTTATAAAACCTGCTGTGTGTCGAATGAACATGTGATGTGGGAAGAATTGTCTAAAGTCTTTTTCTTGACAACTGCTTTTGCTTCATATGCCAAATCTGCTAAAGTAAGATGCACATATATCTTTTTCATCAAATTATCTTCGCTACAACAATATTTTTCTTGAGCCAACAGGGTGTCAAATCTTGATCATGTATCGTTCTCAGGTTTTTAAATTTTAACTTCAGATAATTAAACTCACTTACATTAAAAAACTTCACTAGTAGGATTATAGGTAAATCGTTTTAAGAGATCCCTTCCTGTAAAAATTGAAAAATTTGTTGACATATTATGTTTCAACTGTTTTTATTTAATTATGACGTTTTGTCTGTCGCGATTACCCTCGTATTTTTAAATAAGTTAAATATTTTTGTACCTTATTTTTATTACTTCACGAAGTATGTAGACTTAGGTCCTTTTAACTGCCTAAAATATACACTCTTTAAAACATATTTTGGCTAAAAAACCCACGTACAAAATTATTCATTATCTAGAACCTATTATATAACTAAATAAATATTTCGAAAGAATTAACGCACGAAAAAGTAATAAAAATCGAAAGTTCTTGTAGATCATGCTTCAAATTTAAAATTTTTTTGGAAAATTGAACGTTACGTTCGGAAATTGTAATCTAAATTTCATTCTGGGTTAGGATCTGCAATCAGCGCTGATAGGTGATGTATCTGATCCCGGATTATAGCTTCCGAAAAGTCCTCTAGTAACAAATGACCCAATACTGGGGAAACTCAACTGTTAAAATATTAAACCAATATTGATTTTTAGAGAATCCTACAGACTTTTCAAATCAGGTGTAGAAAATAATAATACGTTTGTATATTTTGCGAGTCCTCCTCGTCTTAAAAATATCAAAGAAGCTAAAGTGAAATGGACAGAACAAAAAAAAATCTACTGTTTCATTTTCTGCCAATTAACAATAAATGTAGAAAAAATAAGTATAGCATTTTTAGGTAGTGGTAACGACGATCAAGGGTAAAGTTGTCTTATCAAATTTTATGAGCATAATGATAAATCCAGTATGATTTCAGCGAAGATATTTTTTTCTGTCCTCGAGAAAACCGAGTTCAAATCGAAAGTGGTTCTTATGTAACGTTTAGAAGATGTACTGAGAAAACTGAACCTTATAATACTCCACTTGGATCTGTAAAGGACACTCTAACGCATAGCGAAGATGAAAATAAAAGTACAGAAACTTTTTCAGAAAGCCCGATTACTTCACAAGTAACTACTGAAATAACTAAGAGTAGTTCAATTAAATCGGTAAAACGTAATCAATCACAAAAAGGTCCAAATTGAACTAAATACTATATTAAAATGTTTTTATTGAATATATGTTTGTCATTTTCTTGAACAAATATACCGAGAAAGTTTTTTTTCAACCTCCAATAGGGTATAAATAAAAAACAAGGACCAAGGACAAGACCAACTATAACCGTGTCATTCCTGGTCTTTCGCTTGAAATTGGTTATAATCTTTGTTTATCCGTTCTCCTGGAAACACTACCGTACGAGGAATGGATTACGTCGAAAATATAGATTCGTTCATAAACCATTTTCGTCTACCTTTTGATTATCCATGAAATTAGGTAGCGTGCATTGACGAGTACAGCTACTTGCTGTGTATTGTTCCTTACTTTATTCACTAATCTTGTTGCATAAGAAGCCTTTAAAACCAAAGGGCATAATTAGGATAAGAGAAAATTGATTAATTAGGGTAATTGGGGTAATTTAGGATAAATATCAAACGAACAAATGTAAGGGGCATTTACACTAATTTTATTTTACACTAATTCACAAAATAATATACAATCCATATATTATCTTAACAGTAAGAGTTTCTATACACAATTTAAATTAGCGTATAGTGTATAAACCATGTTGAAATGGGTTGCGAATAATGTGCGATGTTCATATACTTGATTGAGTTTTGAAGAATCCCTTTCTATTAGGCACAGAGTTTTTATAATTTTTTTCTAAGTGTGAAATATGCCATGTACAATAAGATATTCATAATTAACAAAAGTCTCACCAACTTCGTATTTAATGCCATCCAATAATCACCTAGGAATTAATTTAGAATAATTTGACGTAGTAAGTAAAGTAGACGTGAATCAGAGCGATTTGGCGACCACTTTGTTGTTTCGTTGATATCATTGATGGCATTAATCTGCTGACCTTTATTAATTCTTCGATAGTCACACATCAATTTTATGACAATTAAACATCTATATAATAGAATACAACATGAATACGCCATCTTCAATTTTTTTTTTATTTCCACAGCACAGCATAAGCTGACTTGAAACTCAACTTTTGATTAATTTAATTTTCAAGCGAAGGTTAAATTGTAAATCAAAACAGTTTCAATAACTTTGTGTAATTATTATGTCCGGATGATTTGAAAATATCCTTTTGATTCTTCTAGTTTTCAGGTTGTTTCAGGTTTCCTTAGTCTTTAAACCCAATTATACTCTATCAATTAACATATCTTTCAAACTGAGTACTCTCGTTCTTTCTCTAGGATTATCACAACGCAAATTCTTCTAGTAGAAATTTACTCAAGGTAGGGTAAATATTTATTATATGCGATGATTTGATAACTTACAAAAATGTTTCCTAAAACAATTAGAAAAAATTATATCGCGGATAAAATTTCAATTTTGTCTGTAACCCCATAAAATATTATATCTAACTTTCAACTACAGTGTCTGCAGATCTATGGCAATAATAATTTCACTATAACACTCTTTCATCCAAGTTTTTATAAACGTCGATATTAAAAAAATTGAATTGCCTTCTGCTGGACATACGTTAGTTGTTAACTGAGTATTGAATGTAAACTTAAGTATTTTTTCGAATCACCTGTCGATCTGGTGGGTGGCTTGTAACTAATTATTTTTTTGTCTTTCTAATATTAGCAATGTCCACCACTCATCTGTTATATTTAATTTATTTAAGCTGGTACAACACTAAACTCCACTTCTTTCTTGAACATGTTAACTTGATTTAGAACTATATCCTCTCAAATTCCACCTGTAAATTTTCAAAGATCTTCTATACTGTTAGTTCGAATTACAAGATAACCTGAAATGAAGTTGTTTAGTTATGCAGCAATTGATATGTATTCATCTGCAATATTAATGCTCGACCCTCAAAATTATTAACACAACGTTCAGACCACAGACATACGACGCTTAACTTTCCCTCTACTAACCTTTCGATAGTAAACATGCTCTAAGTAATACTTTTTCAATTATTTGCTTCATGCTCGTTCAATAGCATTCGATTAATTGGAATGTAAACTTGATGGTTTGATCATTGTAATTACGAGTGAGTGTTTAAAGATTTAATCAACCTCACTTTCATCAAAAGATCCCTTTATCAAAGTTAGGGAGTATTCCTAAGATCCAGCACAACTGTAATACCCTCAAATATTTCAGTATTTAATTGAGTTTATTTTTTATATAAGCTACAGTTGAACAACATATCTGGATATCTATACTGTAATAGGCAGAACACTGTCGGTGGTTTGTTTTCCGATAGACTCTGCAGACTCCGAATTCTCAATATTTTACATTCGAGTACTCAGTTGAAAGGGGAGTTATTCATTCAATTTGAAAATCCAAATACAACGTAGAGGAATTTTAGAAACTTACACAAAGGTATTGTGAATCTTATGAAGTTATTCACTCAAGGAACACATATTTTTTGTTCAAAACAAATTGAATCCATCGAATATTGAAAAATAGATGATATTTTATATAACTAATATAAATCGAAAAAAATAAAATATTAGAATAATTTCACAATTTCGTTGTAAGATTTTCAATTAAATTCATTCAACTATATAGCTCCGTTCTCGGAGTATTTTCATATTTAAATTTATAAGAGATTTGATTTGTTTGTCACCTAAATTTTTGATATTATAATAGTAGTACGGTTTTTTTGATCCCATGATCGGATAAACATGAAATTCTTCAGAATTAAAGCAAAAACAAATATTGTATATATTTTTCCGAAGACCACTATAAAATATGACATATTTCATACGTCTACATTTTCACACAATGGCATAATTTTGTTGACTAGAGTTTTAGTGCTTTGCCGCGTGACATTTTAAATTTGACTTTTGGACCGTTGGTAAGTGACAGAGCGAATTTGAGAAAACTATAGAATTTCTGTAAGTTAAAATTTTGTAATTCATCTATTGATTGATAGAAAATATTAGTATATTGCAGTAAATTTTTGAAACTTGCAAAATGAGGAATTTCTGCGATGAAAACAACGATAACGATCAGGAGAACCTAACTCCCCCTGAAACTGTAGAAAGAGCCACACAAATTAGTGGAAATTTATTGCCATGAACATGCATATAAACAAAATATGGACTCGCAAATAAAAATTAGAATGCATTTCTTTTCTAAGAATGTGTTAATAACTCAATTGAAGAGTTACTGTTAACATTGCTACTTATTACTAATAAAGAGCTCTATTGAAGAAACAATCAGTTAATTACGTCTCAAAAATCCAATATTTTATCCAGTAAAATATCTCTAGAAAAAGCTTTTTAGCAATTTATATTATTTTTGGAATTTGTGAATGTATGCGGGAAGTTGAACTCCACAATATTAAACTTGTGATATCAAAGACGTGAATTAAGCATTCGACATTGACAATGTTTCTTTTCCTAAAACTAAACAACTTTAACAATTTCTTATTACTAACAATTTTAATATGATTTGTAAAAAATATATCAATCTATGATCTGTAGAAATTACTGTAAAAAACCAAAAATCCCTTTATTATCAAATTATCAAAAAGGAAAATGCACGAAGCGTTTTATGGGAAGAAATGAATTTGATAGATTAGTTCACGACATCGCTAAATTTTTGAAGCTACCTCATCCAGAAACTGGTACAGAAGAACATATACAACAATTTGCCGCCAATAAAAGGTGATCTTCTGGCTCTAAAACGCGAAGGTGGATGACAATCCACCGTAACTGCTGAAGATTATTTAAGCGATTCCATCAGTACGAAACTAGAAATCTCTGAACATATTCTAGAAGCTGTAAGATCCTCTAATGCATCTTTCTCAAGTCAACCGCCGCCATTTTGTCAAACTATACTTGCAGCACCAGAAAATAATTGCATAAAATTCAAAGACTATATAATCCAGTCAATTTAGACATTCGAAGTTAGGTAAATTCCCATCAAGCTGAAAATCAGTAAAATTGTTTAAAATACAATTGAACATAGAATTCGAATGTTCCCCATCATTTTCGGGTATGGAACACATTTTATTCAAGGTAAAACGTCAAAAAAATAAGTTTTTCGCAATTTTCAGCGAAGCGGTGAGTTTTATCATAAAAATACCCCAGACAAAAATTGTAGATCATAAAATTATCGATAAAAAAAACTCTATTATTACTTTTTTCCTACAAGCCACTGTTTCTGAGATATAATGATTCAAAATTTGTAAAAGTTGTCATATTTAATGATTTCACCAATATATTTTCAGCAATAAACTTTTCTTACAACATTGAAATGAACCAAGACTGGTTGTGAATATTTGTGAGAAATTTCTGTTGACTGGTGGGATTGTCATATGTTCCTCAAATAAATTATCAATTGACGAAGATGTTGCTAAAGTTCGAAGATGTTGCTCTGCAGCTTTGGTATTTCTCGTGCAATCATTATAGCCATTAAATACGACGGTAAATCTAAACGGAACATTATAACTCTTACAACTTTTTGAATCGTTATATCTCAGAAACGGTGGCTCGTAGGAAAAAAGTATTGATACGTTTCTTGTAAATAATTTTATGCTTTATAATTTTTTTGAGGTATTTTTATGATAAAACTTATCGTTTTTCTGATAATCGCAAAAAATTCATTTTTTTTACCTTTGACCTTGAATAGAAATTTTTCCTAACACGGAAATGATGGGGAACATTCAAATTTTATTTTCAATTGTGTATTAAACAATTTTTCTGATTTTCAGCTTTATGGGAATTTCTGTAGCTTCACTTTTATTTTTTTATCTAATTTGACAGGGCTAATAGTAACTTTACCACAAACTAATTAAAAAAATAAATATAACTTCGTTTTTTCTGTGGTTGTCTGAAAAATATCGTGTAAAACACGTGTTGAAAATTCGATTGCACACTTGTTATATACAATATACTATTTTAAGTTATTCGTTTCTGTGATCAAATAAATTTCTACAAAGACGTCGAAATAAACGTTTTCTTCATACTTAGGTCGAAAGTTACTCTACAAGGGTAAAAAGTACGTACCTTCAAATGAGGTATGAAGAAAAATCGTATACACTACAAGGGATGAAAGTTGAATTTTCGACCCTGCGCATCATGATATCCGAGACGATGCCCTTGTAATGTAATATACCATTTCACAATTAGTTAGTAAATAACTTCTCATACAACTTAGAACCTTCAGTGAAAATTACATGTTTATATTTTTGAGATAAGAATAGATAATGATTACATGTACATCTGTTCCTTATTTTAATCTTGTGTCCAGTTCATTGTTGGCAAGCAAAAATAACTTTAAAGTTACAACTAATTAACATTCCATAAAAAAATAATTGTCTAAGTACAAACACATAATTTGCAACAATTAATGATATTGGCAGCGTTGCCGAACTGTTTGGATTATCCAATCTTCTACTCTTACACAACAATCATATCTTTCTAATAAACAAACTTGGCAACGCTGTAGGAAGTTACTCAAACAATAAATCTTTTCTCCGACGACTTTACGACTTAGGTGTTTTTTTAATCAGCATTAATGTTATGCATTTCGCAGTAGTATTTAGTCGGGGACTTCATCGGGAAAGTAATTGTAATGTACAACACGTGAGGAAACTCGATTTATAAAACTTGTTACATAAACACCTGCGGCTGCTTTTGTAAGAAATACTCTATTTTTCTCACTGGTTGTACAATATACTATTTTTAATTACATAAAGACCTATTTATTTACAATTTTACACAGAAACTGTTATTTTTGGGTACACTATTGTTACTACGTCGCATTTGTTTTCTGTATCCAACCTTTGCTAGTCGTCATTTTTTTTTCTTTTCTCTAATTAATATACAACACATTGACAAATAATGGTGCCTCTTAGGCCTGCGATATGTGTACGTTGACCATAAAATTCAGACATGATTAAAAATAGCATACCTCTGCAGATTGATTGATTAATATGAAACAAAAAGTGTTTTGTTAAGAAAGTGGAACATTTTAATTCAATATGCAGGTAAGTTTGCTGAACTGTGGCACTATTACCTGTGATTATGTCCACATTCCTGAAATATCAATTAAAATAATTAGTACGAGTCGTTGTTGTCCGAAATAGGAAATATCATTGATATTAATTTATATATAGTAACGTATAGAGGGGCTACTCCATTGTGAAGTGTCGTACGTATGAATTAGTTGAAAAGACATTTTTCTAAGTTTTCCAAAATTAACAAATATAGTAGTTGAGTTGTAAATTATTTGAAGTTGAGAGAGTATGAAAATCATCAGAATGATTACAGTCATAAATATTAGTTATATGCAAAAAGTTACGTAGATACTTGAAAATTCTATTCCCAATTATTTTTCATAACCTCAAAATACAACAATCCTTTTTTTCGTTTTTAATTCTGCAAGATATGTAAACTTACGAAGAGCTACCAGTATTTAAGTTGCTTGCGATCGAAATAAGTTCTAATTTTTTGTGAGTCTAATAATTTCTGAGAAATTAAATTTTTTTAGAAAAAATTTGTTAGAGGAGTTTTATGTTTTAATATAAACAATTATTACGACGCTCATTTTTTTTTGTAAAGGCGTGAAATTATAAAATAGCATCATCCAGCAAAATATGTCGGAATTGTGAGAAAATGGAAAACTATTGTCTCAAAAACACGTTCTTTCCTCTCGAACTTTAGTGCTAATTATTTATTGCAACAGCAAACGAAAAATTATAACACTTACTAAATATCGAGATGTATGGAACTAAAATTAAATGAGAACTTTTACATATAGAATAGAATAGAATAGAAAGAATTAATCCGAAGGTAGTAACTCTTTGGCCGTTACTTCATCTCTTATACACAAGGGCATCCCCCAATGAGAAAACAACACTATTGCGACATTTGGAGATGACACATCTAATCTGATTGTAGGCAACAGCGACAAAGAATCAGCAATCAACCTACAGACATCAATTAATATAATATAGTTTGGAAATCGAAAGTTTCGATTCGTTTTTGTATTCTTATATATTTTTCATTTGAATAAATACTTATTTCCGAAAATTGATTGAGTATAACTAATTTATGGCCCAGAGAAAGTTATGCGCGTACTGTAGGCTACAACTAATAAATTCCCCAAAGTATGCACCATTGGGGAATATTATGAATAAATGATATTCAAATTCATCACTATTTCGTGAAGGATGTTGTATTATTAGTTGAGGTTTAGATTCCCAGTCGATGTCAATTCGGTTAGAATAATTAATTGTCGTGAACCATCCGAATATAAATGATCTCTCATCAAAGTTGAATTGATTGAATTTCAATCATAAATAAGTTAAGTTAATTCGGAATTTTTAATAAACAATCAACATTTCAGGTTTGATGACATACTCTTATTACAAATTAACTCATTATGAAAAATTTGCTTGGGAAAAGTTGTTTCTATAGTAATATATTTAAGATGATTTAAATTTATTTCTGAAAGAGAAGCTTTTGATAATAAATTTCATACATTTTTGGAGGAGTTGAATTTTGTTTAAAAAACCTATTTCACATTATTCTGGATGCGATAAACAAAAAAAAGAAAAGCTATTTTGTTAATTTTATTGATATTGCTAAATTAATCTAATAAAATATCAATAAATTCTATATAAAAACGTCATATTAGAACACACAATAACAACTTCACATTCTCACCGAATACTCTATCGCACCCTTGATGATTGTATCTTAAAGGATTTTTGGTGTCTCGTCAGAGAATGGGGTGAAAAAATCGTTTTTGTTTTGAACCCACGAAAAGTATGGATTGGTATTGAAATTGATTATCAACCCTCTCTCATTTCTTTGTTTGTCCTACCCCTACTAGTATCCTTTTCGTCATGAAAAATTAGTTATTCATAATAGCTACAATTGTGAATTACAATTATGAAAAAAATTGTTGATTTTTGACATTGGAACACATGATGGTAGCATAAGAAACAACATAGATATAATTTTCATTAGGAAAGAAGTTCAAAAATCGTGAAAGTACTTTACTTCGGTCTGAGAAAATCGGATTTTTACCCAAAGAAAGATACTCCAATAAGCATAGAAAGAATATGACGGTGCTGGATGAAGAGGTGTTTTTATGTCACAAAAAATCTAAATATAAGCACAAAATATCAGTTGCTGGAAATACGTGGTTAGGTTCATACCCTTTCCTGACGAAGCTCTGAAAATCCTTTTAGGTACCATCATGTAATATGTGGTAAAACTTTGTACTCAATCGGTGTGTTCCCTTTTTCGGAACTCCAGTCGAATAAAGCTCATAATATAGAAAAGGAAACTTCAAATAATAATTCATTACCAATTATCATCGATGTAGAATAATTTGAAGAAAAAATAAAACACAACTCAACCTCTACATCTTTTACAATTAGAAGTAGCTCCATCTGTCACTATAATCAAAATCTCTGGGGTTGAAAATATTTTGTTCTGATCAAATAAAATTTCGGACATAACTTCTCTCTAATTCACCACAAACAATGCTTTTTTGTTTTCAAACAACCCTATATACTACTAGTAGCAAGAGAATTTCGAAAATTTTTTTTATAAAATATTCAATGTAGGCTTAATAATTTGCTAACTATAAATCGCAACATTTACAAAATTCGTTAGTAATTTTCTTAGTTGATTCATCGTCTACTATTTAAAAAAAAAACACACACAGGATACAACTTTGAATAAATAAACTGAAATGGCAAACATATTGTACATTTGTGAAATATATTCCGTAAATATTTTCAATTGCGAAGGTTTTGGATACAAAATATGTTGTAGGCGATACATAAATAAATATCTTTACATTCAAAAGTTAAGGATATTCCTTAATCGTCCAGTAATCGGAACTGAATCGATAGTCTTGGCATTCTGAAACTACTAATACTATCTTGAATTGAACGTACTTGAACATTTTTTGACATGAAAAACTCTAGATTTTTGCACAAAATACTTCCACTATTTGTACTTTCTCGTCTTAAATCGAGCTAAGAGGTAACAAACGTATGCGTCTTGATAAATATTCGTTGTCCATAATCCACAAAAGTTGCCAGAAATATGTGCTATCTCGTGAAAAACTCTTAATGATGACTAATTCCAGAGACATAGAATTTAATTACTGTATTTGATGTCAAAATAAGTTCCACACGTGATGGATCGTAGTAAAAGAACTTTTCACTGCAACTATTCATGGGTGAATAATAATGAGAAAATATTTAGAAACATTGATTAGCTCTGCTCGTTTTTCATTTAAGCCTATAGTAGCGCCAGTCTAGGAGACACTCAATCAACTTGAAATAATAGGAAATGGATATTTACCTGTTAAGTGTAAAATCCAAAGAAAAATTTGTATAAGGGGGCATATGACAAAAAACCACATCACTAAGAAATCAATAATATCAACTGTTATTTTTTCAGCTTGTTCTTGGAATTTCCAAAGTTGATAGAGAGTTTCTCAATCATTCATTCATAGAGGAATAAATTTTATACTGCTGATATAATTATTCACGTCCAAGTATGTACTTGTCATGATATTTGTTAATTTTGCATACTTCTACTATTCTGATATGACTTTTATAGAAAACACAATATGAACGTAAAGTGATATAAATGAACTACAGATTTTGATAGAAAAATTAGGGAAATAAAGATCCTAAGAAAAATTATTTTAAATAATTTTCAATTGTTTGTTATATATTCATTCATAAAGCTCAATTCCCTAACATATCCATTTTTTGTCAAATCTACGCTTGTATAGTACGGTTCTCACCATTTTGTACTAGTTCAAGTAAATGGCCGAAAAAATTGAGTATCTCACTTGAATATTACCAAAACAAAACCGATAATACAATACCGATAACTGGTATTAAAAAATTTGCTAAGAATTGAATATCCCTTCAAATGATTCCAAGTTTCTCGAATTCTAGGAAGCTCATAAATATTTTATTGAGTCAGCTTTACCAATCACTAGTTATTTTATAATATAGAGGAGAAAGTAGTGAGGCAAACTTACGTAAAATGATCTGAAGATTACGAATATTCCAGAAGTACCACCAGTACATATTTATTATAGAAAAGCGATGGTTTTCTATCATTATTATAAACAATAACTTTCAATTCTCTTAATCAAACGGCCTTATCACGTATTTACACCAAAACCTCATTTTTTCTCATCTTTCATCAACTAAACTGCGCGTCAGCAAAAACGGGCCACCCCAAATATTTGCAAAATTATCAATTTTTAATAATAGCTTATTTATTAATTCAGTGAAATGGGCTAGTAAAGAAGAGAAAAAACTTCTAGGAACCAAGGAAACGATGCAATTATTGTTAGTTACTGGTCAAACACCGAATAAAAATTTCGACTACTTCATATACATTTATTATGACACCACTGCCGGCCCGTACGGGTGAAAAAAAAAACAACAGCTCGATTAGATCGTTGTCTCACGATTACTACTTTGCGAGACCGAACGCAAACCTCTAAAATGCTCCAAAACGGCCCTCAACAAGTTCTCGGAATAGCAGTCTATTGTTCGACGAAGGTTGAAAGAAAGTGGTTTGACAGCTTGCAGTCCAGCTTGGTTACTCACAGACGACGCAGATTTTATTTTGCTCGTGAACATAAGCATGCATTGGATAGTAGACGACTGGAAAAAGGTATTGTTCATGAGTGTAGAATGTTCCTGTATGGCAACGCTGGCAGAAATACGGAAGAGCTGGAGAACGGTATCCTGCCAGTACTCGGTTACCACGGGTTGCGTATGGGGGTGGCTCAGTAATATTTTGAGCAGGTATTTCTTTTGAGGCACACATGGAACTCGTCGTGATTGACAGAGACACACTAACAGCACGACGATATATTGCAGAGATCCTAGAAGATATTGTACTATCATATGCCGTATTTATTCTTAATGGTATACTGCTAATGCGAGATAATGCTCGACCGCACACGGCAAGAATTGTAACGGCGAATATTGAAGAGGTTGGTATTGCAAAAATGGACTGGCCCACTCAAAGCCCCGATCTCAATCCTATTGAATATACTTGTGACCAGCTCAAAAGACATCTAAGACGTCGCATACCTGCTTTATAAACACGTGAAAAGTTCCGATTGGCGCTGATTGAGAAATGGACCAATTTTCCTCAAGCAAACATTCAGAATGTCTTGCTTTCTACGCCCACTCGTAGCAGAATTGTTATTCAGTATCGAGTTGGCAATAAGCCTTTCTAAAGTGTTGATTACTTTCCAATTTTAACCCGTATAAACACCATATAACATGCTAAAAGCATTAATGAATAAATACATGATATATTTAAAAAAAAATTTGGGTAATTTCGCAAATTTTTGGGGGGTCTGCTTTCATTGACGCGCAGTGTATTTAGTGATTCGTTAATATTCTGTAGTGATTAGTTTAAATAGCTTTAGACGGCATAATGTTAAGAATAGTTCATCTTTCTTTCTATATATTCCAATCTATGCTACATTTTGCTTTGTATTGACATCGTTTTTATTATGTTAATAAGTATTAAAAATTCTGAGAATGCATCTATAAAACGGTTTACGCAGTGAAGGTACGAAAATCTGTTGAAAAATAAATCAGCCATTTAGATTAAGTTAAAATTATTGTCTAATTAGTTCCATATAATTTTCATTGGTCCTGTAAACATGTTTTTATAAATAAATAGTCTTATTCTTCCTTACTCGTTTCTGTTATTGAACAGCTTTGCCATATATCAATGAATTTCTTGTCATATTCAATTATATTGAAATGAAATTGTGAGTATTAGTTCTAACTAACAAAAATTCGTACCTCCATTTCCAAAAACCAACTTTTTAAGATTGATTTGTTATTTGAATCGAAAGAAAGTTTGATTCCAGAAGGTAAGTTTTCAAGTAGTTAAGTACAGACGCATCTAAATAAAGTTGAAGACCACCAGAATAACCCAAATTCTATTTTTTAACTGAACAACAATGCTGAATATGGAATAATGAAATAATAGTTATAAGCAAATAAATTATTTTGTTCAATAACTAGTAAGAACCGTTTAGCATTACAATTTTCTTGTCAGTACTGTTAATTGATAATGTAGGGTCGATCTAATGGCCATAATAATTACTGCGCCTGTTTATATTGTCAGTCTCAATGAGAGTAAAAATAAAAATTAGTTTAAGTACATCCTGGTCAAAGTTTCAACAGTATAGTATTCAATCAGATTATAATTATATTAACAGTTACAATTGGCAGCTTGAGGTCCATGAGGAGTATCTGTTAAGCGCGTGGATTTGGTTCCACTGCTCATCAAATTTGGATCTGTATCTAAACTGTCCGACATCTTATCGCATATTATGTCTACCAGGCGTTCAAACACTGCCTAAAAAAATAAATTCAATGAATGAATGAAATTATATTTTTGCAATGAAAAATACCTTGACATTTATATTTTCCTTTGCGCTGGTTTCAAAAAATTCGACTCCAAGTTGTTCAGCTAGTTGTTTTCCTCGTTCAAAACTGATCACTCGTTCGTCTTCCATGTCGCATTTATTACCAACCAAAATTACTTGAGCATTGTCCCAAGAGTAAGTTTTGATTTGAGTTACCCTGAAAATGGAAAAAAAAATATTATGGAGTCAAAAACATTTCCGAAAACATTATTCCTTTATACATCGGTTGAAACCACGCATCTTTTGCAACTAATGTGAGGCTAGAAAGTTAAAAACTCGTACATTGATTGCGCGTCGTGATTCCCTCGAATACGCATCGACTACGCCTCAAGCGCACAGAAGTCTAAACCTAAAACTCTCTGTCCTAATAGTGTAATATAGTGTAGCAGGTGTCCTAAGAAGAATGACACGGATATATCTTCGAAACCTCTAAAAGTTTAATTCCGAGGTGAAAATTTTATCAAAATATTTTCTTCACAATTATAAATTTCGCATCCTAGTTATTCCACCGCTAGGGGACATCTTAAACTTCATAAACTTCACTACTTTAAAGGTCATCGAAAGTACTAAAAGAACTACTTATTATAAAAAGAAAAAAAAACATCACTGTTGCTAAGGCATTTCTGACGAATATTTTATTCGAGGTCTACAAGACTCGTGACTTTGAGAATAAAAAGCCTTGAACTGTTAAACGCTAGGACACATATATCATACACATTTCCGATCCGACTCCGATCTACTTGTGCCCCCTAAAAAAAAGCGGTTTGGTACGATTGACCCCATATGTCATACAAGCTTCCGACTAACGTCGATTTTCGATTTAGCTCGCCGCAACTATCCCAGTTTTGATTCAAATAAAATCGCAGCGGTCTTGCGCGAAAATATTCAAAAAACTTAGTAATTGCTATGTAGCAATGATTGGAAAAGAATCGCAGAAATTTAGTGTAGGAAACCAAAAAAAAAACAGGTTTTGGATATATTCTGTTAGGGGAAAAATATCTACAGAGATTTTTCTACATTTTTATCCCATTATCATAAAGTAATTAGAGAATGGTGCATCCACAAGAAAAATGCTCAGCGAGACGCATCCCACGATATAATGAATAGACTAGACAATCAAAGCATGATCGAAAGCAAGATCGGAGACCGTTCGAAGACATATCAGAAAAATGTGAATTACGCCGCTCGAACCCAAAATAGAATTTGAGTTTTAGTTCGTGTTGAATGCGTTATTGCTTTATTCATTTTGGAACAATATTCTCGTAGTGTTGGTTGTTATTTAAACCATGGTGCTTTCGAAATTATAAATTCCCGTGACGTCTTTCTACTGCCACGAAAGCGAAATATGTGCTGTTTCACGTATCCATTGAGTTAAAATGGGTCTATTGGTTTATAATAGTTTTTTCTTGTGGTATAGGTTGGCTTGAACGTATTACAAGTGCTAGACGGTTAATGACAAGCAATTGATGTATTGTCTCTACTTTTGAATAAAATATCTTAAAGATTTTCACATATTCTCTATCTTGTCAGTCCATTTGACGCTTAACTCTTCATTCCTTACTTTTAAAAGTGAATATTTGAATGGCATAGTGTAAGATGATGGGAAAAACAACTTCCAAACTCGCGGCACTGGCAAATCATTGCCATTCTTGGGAATAATAGCGATTAATGTCTTGTTGATGAGTATGTTTACTACACTAGTGCAAGAGCAGAATCTACGTTATACGCCTATCTTCTTGTTCTATTATTGAAATAATAGACATAAATATAAATTCTGTATTGATCAAACGGATAAATAAACGAATAGAGTTGAAAAATTTTACTCCATTTTAAATATTTCATGTTGAAACCCATTCTACTTCTACCAGCAATCATTTGAGTATCTTTTGGCCGAGTTCTATCTAGTTCCGTACAACGAGGGTTGTACGGATTATTTACTAAAATTTGTTCCTACTGTTAATTTGCTGACTAATAGGTATACAGAAATATGTTTGTAAGGATTCAATAATTTTTTTTTCAATGAAATATTTATGAGGTAGGCAAAATATTAACTACAACCTAATTTTTTCAGCTTTTAAGAACACGTGGCACACTTATTATTTATCGGATATGTATTAGGCAAAAACTCAGTAATTTGGAATGCTCTCACTTTATGTGAAGAATATTAAAAACAGAACAATAGGAAAAACTATACTCCAAGTGAATATATTTTAGAATATCTGAGTTTAGTGTTGGTTTAGAAGTAAACAGTGTGTTCAGGATATATTTATTGGTTATTGAGTAGTACATATTGAATGAAGAAAATGTTTTTGATTAATTTCACATAATTATTATAATGCCAAATTTTATTAACAAATCTCCAAAGACTACGAAATAAGGGAAACAGATCGATATTTGTATATATACTAGGGCTTCTAATAAGTTTTGTAATATACAAAAAAAAAACAAATATCAATAATCTTGCCACCAATTCACACGAGTTTTTTTTGAGCGATTGTCAAATTATGCATCATCCAGAACGAACAAATCTTTCTGACAGCCAAATGTTAGTGGAACAAATGATCCAAGTATGCTTCAATCTCACGGTATGTCACATAACTGATCATAACAATATCAGTTCATGCATATCATCGATGTTTTATGGCACAACAGCCAATTTTGGACGATCTTGATCGGCATACTGTTGTTGATTAAATTCACGTCTAATGTCATAGAAAATTATCGCCATTTTGTACCAATATGAATGTTTCGAGTCTCTGTGAACAACTCAAATACTCAATTCAGTGTTGCCATATCTTAAAACTTAATTAGCGACCCTCGTATTCAATAAAAAAACCATTGGAAAACAGACTAATATTCAGTGATTAATATGTTGTGAAAATTTCATTCTATCATGTATTTTGTAAAAATGTAAAAGATTTTATGTAACTTTTGTATCAATAATGGTAATTGTATTTTTAACGTGAATAATAATAAATTTTTTCTAAAATACTCACCAATCTTGTACACTATTGAAAGATTCTTCATTGGTAATATCATACATAAGGATAAAACCCATAGCTCCCCTATAATATGCTGTCGTTATGGTTCTGTATCGCTCTTGACCAGCGGTGTCCTTCAAATTATTAACACAATAACATCAAAATAGTTCAAAATATATGATACGATGTTATAACTTTTCTTCATAATACACGAATAGTTAAAACTATCTGTATATGACAAAATACTTATAATAAAATCATGAAAATTTCTACGGTTGGGTTTTCGGACTAGAAATCGACTGTAACTTCGTTATTTTAAATCCAACACCCTACATATTAATATAATAATATTAATACATTTTTGAAATCTACGTAAAATTTTAGTATACTTTTGTTTGAAAACTTTTCTCGAAAAATGCATACTTTTTGAGTTATTGATTGTTTTGTAAAAAATTTGACCATTGTAAATAAAATTTAGACCACACCTGCATCTCTAATAATTTACAGAAAACATTTAATATCTGGATAACCGTGAGGTTTAGGTATAGGAAAGTATTCATGAATTCGCCTTATTTTTTACCCCTGAATGCATTAAAATAGAAAAAACCGGGTGGTTCTATTCAAAAAAATGAAGAAATTTAATATTTATGAAGTGAAGTTTGAACACTTTTTATACACACCTTGTATAAACTGGAAAATTTTTCGACCTAAATTGAAGTACGTCAGACCTTGTAAGTATTTTGCCATATACAGATAGTTTTAACTCGTATATAAGTGCTTGTTGAGAAGATTCAAATATCCTTGTTCACTTTCTTTTTGAACAAGATTTCAAATAGGTTAGACATTTATTAACATATTCATAATATGAAGTATGTAAAAGGCAGTTCGTACATTACCGAATGTATAAACATAAATCTTTTTATGATCATCCCCTTTCAGTCGAGTCCTTAAGCTCTTTTATTTGTATATAAAGTTTTCTCCTTGACCTATTTCATTTTTGTAGTCGGTCTTTACGAGTTTGACATAAAACATACAGAATGTGTAATAAATATATTTTTATCAGACACGACTATATTATGAAAAACTTATTATGTGTTACTGCCATTACCGTTGACGACTGCTTCCAAACATAACGTTTCCACAACATTATCCATCGAAGCTTGTATTCAACATTCAACCAATTTAATCTTTTGCCTTCGGCCGTTTGTCAAGTCAAAATATATAAAAAATAATGATATTAAATAAAAATTATGTCTATCCAAGTACTCAATGGTACAGGGCATCACTTATTCGAAAGAAATCGATGAAGGTCAATTAAGATGGTTCGGTCAAGGCATGAGAATGGAAGAAAAACGATAAATACGGAATATATAGGTAGTACGAACTAAATAAAGCAATAAAGATGAACCGAGACGTAGTTGGTTAAAAAAAAATAAAAGATGAAGGAAAAAAACGAGGCAGGAAAACAGACACATGATGGGTAAGTATGGAAATATGAATTAGAAAAGAAGCTCACGCAATGACTAAACTTCAACAAGCATAAAAAGGTAGAAACTCATTAGGACTAAAGTGAGCTTATGTACATTGCCCATTACAGTCGAGCCTAGGACGATTACGTAACTAGGTTTACAGATGATTGCTAGTCAAAAAAGATTTTGGAGTGGGGACCTAGTCAAGACGCACCCAGTAGTAGGGGACGTCACCAACGAAATAATCCCTCGATATTAACCGAATAAGATCAAACTGGATGATTGCCGCACCAAACCCACACATATGGATTCAATGAGTTTTCAGAAGTGGTAAATGATAATAAATGAAATCTAAATACTAAGCGGTATAGTGCATGATGAAACATTCATGAAAAAAAAAAGATTATTCCATTTGTGGGCGGTGAACAGTGATCAACAAGCCCGACGGAGGGCACCTAAAGTTTATTGGCTAGATAAGAATCATAAGAATTAACAAAGAGTGTCTTTTAGGGACAAAACTACCATTAATTTATATTGATATTTGAGCAACAATTTATCTTTGCTACCTCTATAACGTTTGCTTTTAAGCAAAATCTTTTATGGCTAAAATTTTCATTGTTTGTATAGACTTATGAATCTTATGTGTTGTTAGAAGATATTTTTAATTGAGATCGTTGTTCCGATAATTTTTTGATTGAATGATCCAGTTGTCTCGACTAGCAAACTTTCATGATTAAAATTTCGGTAATTGTAGTTGTTCAACATAGCAGAAAAAATCCTCGGTTGTTTTTTTTTATGTAAATACTTTTTCTTGCTAATATAGTTTCTTTGTAATTCGGTACTACTTAATATTCAGTAAGTTATTTTACTGTTATACCTAGTTTATTAATAATTTACAGACTCTCTTAGTTGCAAATATTTTAGGTTTTTGAATAAAAACTTTCATTTTAGTACATAGTAATGTTATCGAAGTTTTTAATGGATCTCATTCCGATTTTACACTTAAACTGTAAAGTTCAGAAAACGTGATAGTGAAAAAGAAATGAACTCACCCATATTTGTAGCTTCACTCTTTTATCGTGTCTGAAAACAGTTTTGACTTTGAAGTCAATGCCGACTGTGCTAACGAATGCTGAAGTGAAACTATCATCGGCATATCTAAAGAGAAAGGACGTTTTACCGACCGAACTGTTTCCTATTATCAACAATTTAAACATGTAATCGAAATTCTGATCGGCGGCATCTTTTGGCCATTTAACATCTGCACCACCCATCTGAAATAAACAGAATATCTAATAAACTAAAATATACGAAATTGCGTGGGTTTTTCATAGTAATAGGGACCAAAATTTTGTCTGAAAATTCAACGTCTCAATAGTAAGTGTGTGAATGATTCCTGATGATAAAATATTTTGGACAAGTTCAATAGCTGTCAAATAAACTTCTGTTACTTCTAAAAGGAGGCGGGATTTATTTTTTTACCAATTATTTAATTTTGATCAATTATTTGACTGTTTGTCTAATCAAATTCCCGAATATCATATTAAACGATATTTGCCAAATATAGTTGGCTATTCACGAGATGTTGAGACCTCAAATCAACGAGGCATTTGGTGAATAATCAATGACGAGAAGCACTTCTTTATTTCATATTGTGTTTCAGCACCAACAAATAACACTATAATTAGTGAGACAATTTGGGTATTAGGACGTACTCTAATTTCATCTTCGACCCAATTTTTTAAATATACATAAAAATCTTTTCTATAAAAGTATATGTTAATGAATAGATAAACTTACACCATCCCAAAAAGATCCTAGAGGGATTTCGGCGAACGATATAAATTTGCTGAGTTGTTTGTGTCTTCTGCAGGCACAATCATCATCACCTATCATTACCACATGTTTCAATTAGAGCTCTTGGTACATACTGCTCTCGATTGATATTTACAAGTGAGAAGCAATATGGAATAGGCATGTTATTAAGCAAATATTTAGGCGTCTTATATTCAATAAAAATATAAAATACATGAGGTACTGAATACTTAATATTTTTTAACAGAAGTGAATACTTGATATATCATTCATCTTAAAATTGTTCGAATATGAAATTGAAATTGATATGGCACAGTAAATACATAAAAGCATAACCGCCGGACATTTGGAAGATCAAAAATATAAAGCAATGTAGTTGACGAAGCATATGATGAATGATTTGATACATATAAATTGTACAAACAAACTGAAACATTGAAATTATTCAATAAGACCAGTGAAGAAATAAAAAAATTGGATGAAAATGTAATGTGGGCTCCAATTTAAGCCGAGAGATTGCAGAATCGGAATGGGCGTTGAGTAGAGACAGCGTATTGTGAGCATATGATGAGATTCGACGTGTTTAAACATTGCACTATGTATGTAACTTTAGAGATTTTCCTTCAGTTTCCAGTAGTGAAGTAATATTATATAGGAATTTATTATATAAGAACCTCAATATATTTGACTACACATCTACCGATCAAAGCTTTTGCCGACCCCATAATCCATTCATTAAATTTCAAAATAATACGGTGTCGTACAAACTAAAAATAATAATTGTGAGTTATTTCATCGATGTTTATGATTGTAGCTTAACCCCAGTTTTCCCTGTGAGACTATGATTGATACTTTTTGAACCAATTGTTTTCGTTCTCGCAAATTCAGATCAAGAAACTGTCAATTGAAACTCATACATTGATCGCAAGTCTATTAATTAAAAATATCTTGACGTACCGTGGACCACAACGTGAAAAAATATGCATACACCAGGAACTTTGGCAATAGAAAACATTCAAGGCGGCCTCGAAAAACCACAACTGATAAACGCATTGTATCGATCCTATCAGTTTATCATATCATGTAATATAAGGATATGCCTTTTGAGTACTTCTACAGTTGAAAGGAGATTGAGGAAAACAAACCATTTTGGAGTGAAAAAAGAGTGCAGTAGCCCAAATTACATAAAAATTGGGTGCATGAAGAATAAGAGAGAGTTTTATGCAGTGATAAGTTAAAGTGTGAAGTTTTTGGGTCTAAGAGAAGACTACATTATGTTACTTTTTTCAATTAAAAATACTATTTTTTCCATAAAAATTCTAGTTCAAATGAATTGTTTCTTTTTTCATCAAATTCCACTAAACTTTCTTTTAAATGCTCTTTTTTTGAAAATACTATTCTGAAGAAATCAATTGCCTCTGTTACAGCCTCCTCTCCTGTCATATACAAGCTTTTTTTGACTCTGCTCCCCAATTATTTACTTTCATTATTCAATTATTTGTTCTCCCCGTTGTGTGAACTTGATATTTTCCATCATGTCTGCGAATAATGTTGCGATTCAACTTATTACTTCAATATATTAATTGTTTATTACATCGATGTTTAAATACTTTATCAGAGTATATTGAACAAAATCCAATGTTTAATCCACGTTGTAACAATCTGAATTATTCGGATCCCTTGGATCATGCTAACGGTGCTTCCATGGTATATGTGAAAATACCTCCATGGTAAATTGATAAGAAACACACCAATAAAAAACATAATTTAGTCTGCGCAGGTCAAAATAAAACCGGATGTTTGATACATTTGTAATTCCCACTGAAAACAGGGGATGACTGAATGATGGTTTAGGGGTGGTTTGGAGGAAGGCTGATGGCATACCTGGTAAAAATGGATGAGATTTAGAGGAAATAAGGCCTTAAAAGTATTAATAAAGAATGTATTTCGTTCTGGTTAGCGCCAGATCGGCAATAAAATTATTTTTCAGCATGACAACGATCCCAAGCTTTCGGCGAAGCTGTGCGAATATTATTTGAAAGAATTGGAACGGAAGAATGTACTGAAAGTAATGATGTTGCTGTTATATTCGCCTGACCTCAACCAGATTGAGTTGTTGACAAACTGGATAGGTAAGTCATGAAACGTTGTCCTACGTACATTTCACATCCTTGGAATATCCTGAAAAACGAGTGGATCCAAATAAACGACGATGACATATCCTCTTTGAGCTTTCATAATTATTGTAAAGCTAAAGGAACTTTTCTTAAACAACTTAGGTTTGATATGTTCTTGATCAAAGCACCATCGTATGAACAGTTTGTAGGATTTCATTAAAGTTGAAATTCCTTTTTGCACTCGTATTGTTGATAATTTATAATTCGATTAGCAAAAATTTGGTGATTATTTCGAAAATGATAAATAGAAATTTGTAATTATATAGAGTACATACGGTTTGTTTTGAGAATTAAAGTATTATCGATATAACTGAAGTGCCACCAAAATGCACTTACGACATATTGTTTGTCGATCATATCAACATAACAATCTTTGTTTTATACTGATAATTGAATCAATTCATTTAGGATGGCGACATAGATTCTAGTGGATGTTCATTCTATTTTCTAATCTATTGATTCATTTCATTATCATTGAGAAAATATTTGCCTAATCGTCGAAGTTTTGAACAGATCTTCAGTATACCATATATCAGCTTGGATTTATATATATCGTTATATAGGATATTCCGGGACTTGATGCAAAAAATGAATTCCTTCCTACGACCCCTCGTTTCTGAATTATAGGCCAATAGTTAACAATCAGTAACTTTTACAGAGACAAAATGTACAATCTAAAGATAGCAAAAATTAATTTTTTAATCAACAAAAAATAGCTCGATGAAATTTATGGCTAGATATGTAGATTTATAGAGCGTTGTACACGCCAAACAAACCGTCGCCATAAAGACACATTATAAAGAAAATTATCAGAAATTGTGATTATTTATTGAAAATAATTACAGGTGATTTTGAAACACAATCAAACAATTCTTTGAGAACTAATGAGTAAATACCTAAACACTTGTACTGCAAACTATCGAATCAGCTCTATTTAACGTCTGAAAAAAATCAAAAGTTTATCACAGAAAACTTGATATAAGTTTAGAATTTGTGGGTTGTTAATGTATTCAATTTAGTTGTATAAACTAGACGAACCGACAGGTCGTGGCACATTCCGAAATCAGTACACAGAATTCATACTAGCGAATGATTTCATACGTATCCTTAAAAGAATTTATCATACCTGGAAAAAATGCAAATTATCGGCCATTGAATAAATTCAAGTGAGGTCCAATTTATCTGGAAATCCTGCTGTAGTTCCAAGAAAATGATTTTAGTAAACAGGAGTGTAGAGATTATTGTCAGGTATTATGAAGCATGGAAGCATGGAACCAAGAAGATCGAAGGTCGAATACAAAGTACTAGAATGATACGACGAGTAAGTAGGACTAAAGAGGGCCGTGATCGTCGACTTTTAGCATCAATATTTTGGGACCATACGATTAACTATAATATACATATTCAATCTCTAGCCAAAAAAAGACATTATATACTTCTTAGAATACATTGCAGGTATAACTCTTTTCTATATATCTTCATAGCTCTAAGAGATTGATAAAACCAACTTAGTGGTTTCCGATGTAACTACTCAGCATGAGTGTGAATAGACGCAAGTGTATAAGAAGTTCAGCTTCAGCCCACTATTGAAGTTACTGTACAGGAACTCACCCAATTGGAGTGAAATTTCAATTATTTTTCGAAATCAAAATTTCAAATGTTAATTAGATTTTCGATTTTCCACGTTACCTCCCAAGAAATCAATAGATGTATCTTTGAGTTCCTCGCGACTAGAAAAAGTGCATAAATCAGTATAAAAAAAATGATTTTAAACTATTATCAATATTTTTCTCGGATTCTTACTTTTTTCATATTGAGAATAGTCTGAAGAAATATATCTATGAACATTTAAAACGATATCTCAATCAAATGAACAAGCATTCTTCACAAAAAAGAGAAATAAGTCTTACAAATATGATTTGAAAACGAAAAAAAAGTTCATTCATTCATTCGTACAAAATAACTCTGTTAATAATAGTCTTATGTTATACAATAACAACTTTTCTTAGAAACAACGGTTGATGAAAACTTACACTTTCCGTGAAATATCCAATCGGAATTTCTACCCAAGAGATAAGCCTGTTAGATCGACGTTTTTTCAATTCAAATGCATGGTCACCTGTTAACGTTAAGTTCAATGTTAGGAAAAAAAATCGAGCCACTTGCGTTGGACAACCCCTCTTAAGGTCGATTCATAAACTTGACTTTACGTTTACCGTTGCCGTTCGCGGGTGACGTTTTCTGTTTGACGTTCGTAGCAAATTCTACAACCTGCTCATTAACTTGGCATTGCTGCCGTTAACCTTAAAATTTTGTTATTCTTTTTTAACCTGAGTACTTCTTTCTCTTTTTCTGATTTTTCCTTATTTTTGTTTGTAAAACGGTATTTATGGTGAAAATCGTTTTTTATTGAGTGCATTTAGCCTTATCGTGTGAGCAATAGCAATAACAAAACTTTAAAAGGAAAAAGACCATGAGAAGGTTCAAAGTGAGACCAATAAACAAATGTCGGAAATTTAACGTCTTATGTCAAAATTATGTGAAAAACAATACGGATGTGATTGGCTCAATCAAAATACAAAATTCGTTGAAAGTCACCAACTGCAGATGGCTACGTCAAACGGCAATTATGAATGGTCTTATGCATTTCAATGTTTCTAATTTTGAAACAGCAAACGTCAACGGCAAAGGCAAACGGAAAGTCAAGTTTATGAATCAACTTTATTATTGACTTGAGTACTAGCGAACTAATAATAATGAGATATATCATATACAATTGAATTAATGCAAGTTCAGTATAAAAAAATTAAATATTATTATATAGATAGAGACCCCTAACCAGTTACATAAAAACATGTTCTAACAATATATGTATATTTTTTTACCAGTATGATTTCCACTTATTAGTTTGAACTTAGAGAAGAACATGCCCAATTAGACAAAGTGCTCAAACTTAACGACCATTTTTAAAATGCAAAAGAATCGAGAGACCCCTCAAAAAATTGGTTCGAGCCTTTCATACAATTCGATATCAAAGATTCGAACATACGGGACGTGGTAAAAATACGATGAATGAATCTTTATAGCAGTAATTACTGCTACGCTGTATCCATTTCCAGTAGTGTATCGCATACCCCTATGGGCTCAGACTTATCACTCGACTACTATAGCCCTTTTTTAGTGTTTTTTAAGTATGCGTGATACATATGCAAAAATGAACAAACGTTCGAATGTGTGATTAGTCAGTTTGTAAATAATTTAAACTATCGAAAGACTAGAGCTTCGTTGTACAGGCTCTCAATAAAGCTCTAACTTTGACTTTTTTTATAGTGAAGAGCTGAAGAATTGAATTTATGCACTTGTATCCGTTTATGTAACTAAAAGAAAGCAAATCACTTCATTCAAGATCATTATTAAAGAAACATGAGGATTAGACTAAAAAGTTAATATATACTGAGTGGCAAAAGACAGCTTTTCATGATTGAATTGAGAAAAAGACTGCATTTGCTCCTGGAAAACAAAAGTTTTGAAAATGAGGATGCGCAGGTACAATATTTTGAAATCAATGGAATAAATATCCATGAATGATCGACAAAATGACGTAGTTTCTGGTCTACTCAATCACAATACAGACATTCTGCTAATCCAACGAGTGAGTAAGAAAATATGTGAGGAAACTTTTCCCGAATTTTCTTGACAAAATTATTTGTTGAAATTGCAGTTAAGTCTACGGTTCTCATTGGAATATTAGTACCTAATGAAGTGAAACGCTAAGGTTATAGTCATTATTTCCTTTAAATGTGACGGAAAAGTGCAATCAGATTTTTTACACGGGAACAAGTATAAAGTCCGAATTTACAAAGGTGTTTGTTATTTATCATGACAACACGTCGTCCACATTTCGTTTTTGGTCACCAATAGTCTTTCCGTCGGTCCAAATCCACTTTAATCACCAGATTCCATACCATGCGACTTCTGGTTTTTCACTACTTAAAAAAAATAATTCTGGTAACTCATTCGCTTGAGGCTAATTGTTATTTCTAGTATCCATTTTCAAAGTTATGACAAAACAAACTATAGTGTACATAGATGTTATTAGATGACATATTTATACTGTTAGTATGCAAAAAAAATAAAGAGCATATTATTTTAAGGAATGAACGGAGAAATGTCGCTTGTTTCAAATTTGTAAGCAAAATTTTTATGAAAGAAACGTAGCATTATATTTTTATGAGCAAATCGTGATTAGTATAAGCTTGTTAATGTGAAATATTGAGAAGAAAAAGGAAAATTATGATACTATAAATTCATTCATTCCCTGTTGACATTAGTTTTCCAACGAGTGAATCGAAATGAATGAGAGATGAATACTAATTATTCATATTTACAATATAGTGTCGAATAATTTTTCAACCGATTAAAAAAAATAGGCAATAACTCGATCTGCAGTATCATCTCAATATTTGGAAGAGATGAAGTTTTATACATCAAAAAAAATTTAAATATCTATTTTTGCTGATTCGGTCAAAGCTTGGTTCAGATAAACAGTGTGGTGCAAATGAAAGGAATAAATTCGATTATCAATAGAAAGAAATCAAGATGATTTCAATCAGGTGACCTAGGCGGCCATTTTATTGTGTTTTACCTCCACAGCCAATCATTATTAGAATTTCAATTCTTTGCGTTTCAGTCGGCTTCATGTTGATAGATACAGAGACTTTTTGAATTTTCTATACTACAATGTTGAGGTAAATAGATTTTTAAAAAAGTTAAGAACTAAGTAGGTAAGACCTTTCATCACCAGTGACGGCTTCTACAAAATTTATTTCTGGGTGTCAATAAATACTTCATACTTTACTTAATACTTAGAAATCTATTGAAATTTCATCAATAATATTTGTGACAATTCTCAAATCAATTACTATACTTATAGATATGGCTGAATAAATATTTGTAAGACCTTCACACTCACGTAGATGGTACGGAAACCTATTCAAAAATAAAAATCGACGGTTTTCCAGAATTTTGCTTGAAGCCATCGGTTTACGAAATAACGTTTTTTTTTCTTTCTTTCAGACCATACCATGTCCATACGAGGTCTGGCTATTAAATGACGAGACCGCGCGCCTAGAGGGCTCCCTAGACGTGTGAGGTAAAAAAACGAGTGGTGCGAGGGTATCTAGAAAACACGTTTCCATCAATATTATATTATTTGTGCAGTAGCGATTTCAAACGAACGTGTTTTTGTCTCATGCCGAAAAACAGGAATTCTCCATCTTGTGTGCGTGTTTTTGAGTGGTGTAAGCGCTTTAGTGAGGACCGAGAGAGCACTGAACATTACCAGCCCCCCAGGTCGCCCCGTGACTGTTTCAACAGTGACCAAAATCAACCAAATTGTGCGTGCAGATCGTCGAATGATTATCCGGATGATTGTCGAAGCTGTAAAACCGATAAAAAAATTTTAGACGAGGAATTACACATGACAAATCTGTGCGAAGCTGGTGCCTCCTGACCAAAAGTTGATCCGTTAACGGGTCTGCTTGAAATATTTGCTTTGAAAGGGACCCGATTGGAGTCGATGGAAGCGGTAAAGCAAAAAACTGCAGATCTCCTGAAGGCCGTCACCAAAGAAGACTTCCAGCATTGCTTCGATCAATAAAAAAACGTGTAGTGAGGGGAGGGAGGTATATTGAAAGCGAGCATTCGAATGTAGAATAATTTTTATAATAAAACCCTTTTTCGTAACTAGTCTCGTTATTTAATAGCCAGGCCTCGTACACTTTTAACTAAGCGACAACCTTCAGAATAACCAATGAATAATGTTTTCTTCAGTTGCAGAGTATAATTGAAGTAATTCATCCCAGATTAACACTATGAACAAGTTTAACAAATTTTGTATTTTTGTTTTCGACGCGAATATCACAAAAGAGCAGCATGGCTATGAACAAATTCGAAAAAGTCTACGAGCTTTAATCAAAAAACAAATTTGTATAAACGACTACTCTTCGTATTGGCTTTATTGATGACCGAGCGATTATTCTTCTCAAATTGGAAACCGGTTGAAAAATTTATCGACAGTAATTAATAATGCTGGATGAAAATAGCTTTATGTCAATAAAATTAACTGGAATATGCTAATCTGGTGCTCAACAACCAACTAATTTGCTTATTTAGTAAGTAAATGTCGGAAATGAGATTAGTTATGTTCGTATATTTATTCAATTATGTTGAAGAAGATCGCAAAATATTGGAAAATTGAATAATTTAGCAACCGTTTTGTTCGCACTGGGAAACTAGTTCATCAGTTTTTTTCTCAGATTATTATCTAACTGCACTGTTATTGTGGTTCCAAAGCGCTTTTTGGAAACTATGACCTGTCTTCAGGTAGTTTACTTATGTGATCATTGCGAATTCTAACAGAAAATGGAATTCAGATTATAGTTTCCAAAATCGCGTTTAATTTTATGTGGAAATTTCAAAAACGTGATATACAAGAACTTTTGATATTCATTACTTTTTTGTGCGTTAATTCTCTGGTATTTATTTAGTTATATAATGAAACATGAAAAACAACTCTTTGAGTCCATAGAAATGTTAATACTCAAACGGATCTTGGGATAACAATACCAAACCGATAAAGGAGCAACAACATCAGGCGATCAAATGACGTAGGTGACATTGATGAATGGGTATCACAACGTAAGAAACGATGGAACCAAGATATAAGTGAAATGACCCTATAGACTTTTGAAAATGGCAAGGAATGAATCTGCAATTGGCACACGGGGTAAAGAACAACTGAAAAAGAGATGGAGTGGTAACCTAGAGCCAGGATGCGGAAGATATTGAAGAAGGAACAGGCGATAGATTTATTATGGAAAAAAGGGAAGATTGTATTAGTTTAATATGAACTAAGCTGAAAATCTAAACAGAAAATTTGTTTACTTCTTTGTCAGGCTGTCATCTGGTTACATAGTCAGTTTTCGGGATGTGCTTGGGACGAAACAACCATATACCATTTCTCACCGTCACTATACATATTTGAATCAAAAAGCGGTTCCTTATTGGGAAAGTGGCAATGAAACACCAAAGTGGACATTGATGGAATTATAATATAATAATTCTGTCAACGTCAATTTGAATATTGAATCTTGAAACCTATGAATTTTAAAATTTTTTACAAGAATAAGATTCAAAACCACTGAAAATCTTAATCAATTATTTCCCAAAGGATGAATACATAAGTATTCGAAAGCTCTGAAATATATTAAAGTCAGTCCACTTTGGTGTTTCATTGCCACGTTCCCAATAAGAAACCACTCATAATATAGCTGGCAAAGACTTCTTCACAATTCACATACAATTATTTGAAATTCTATACTTTCTGTTTTTGTTCTGTTATTTTGCTAAATTATCTTGATTTTAAGTCTCTTTTGATTGAAAATTAGTTTTAGAAACAGGTAAAATACTTATGTATGTTATATGTAATTAACTTATACCAAAGTGATCAGATTTTGAAAGTATCACGGGTATTGAGCAGATATTTAAACTCTTAGTTTTGATATAGACTAACTGTTGACCATTAACAATCATATATCAACAACCGACAAGGCAGTAAATTTGGACTGAGAATCGTAATTATAAACACAAATTTTTCAAAATGACTGAGTATGTCAAATATGACATTGCCATCTCAAAATTTGATATTTTTAATAGTGAACGTTTTCAGAAAGTGTTGTCAAATGAGTGTTATTTGAGTTGTTTACAGATACTTAGAACATTCATCTTGATCAAAAAATGAAATTACATCGCTAAATTATGAATATTTGTTTTGATTCGTCTATCTCGAAACTTAGCAGCAAAATTTGATGATGATATATAATTTCTTCCTAAGCATTTTATAAATTATCAATATTCTCATCAATTCAGTCAATGGTGATGATATGATAATATAAAATTATTCTGCTTTCATCCAAATTTTCAGCTCAAAGGAAAAATGAATAGACCGTGTAATAGACTGATTTCTTTCTTTGAGACTAGGAACTTTTTCTGAGAAAAATCATCGCTGGAGAATCGTAGAACGGTTGATATTAAATGTAGTTTATTGTCCTTCGTTTAAGTAGGTCATAGAAGTGCGGCTGCCATGGTAGTCTCGGTATTATAAATAAAGCCACACCGATAACGTCATATTTTACGCGATTGGAATATTTAAGTGGTTTGATAATGTTTTTGTCGATTTATTATACAATATAATATTAATCGTAACGGATTTTTTTATGTAATTGATAATCCTACCAATGAAGAATATTATCAAATCAGATAAGTACGGTGGACTTGAAGAATTCAAAGGAAAATTTTTTGTAATTCTTTTTGTATCATCCTACTTCCATTGATTTTTTTGATTTTAAACTAGCGATTCCAAAATTTCACAAAGAATGTGAAACTTGAACAATTGATATGGATAAAATAGTTTTATCTCTAAGATTGGGAAGGTCTTATCTGTTCTTATTGCCTGGTTAGAACCTTCATAGTACCCTTAGATAACCCAATCTCTCTCAAAAATAAGTGAATCCACCAAGCGTCACTAGCTTCCTCTTCCATTAGATCAAATCGGACCTGTCACTGTTGTGTCTGTGATCATAAATTATAGTTAAATACTGAATGACTCTATTGAATGATTGTACTGATTATATTGATTCTTGAAAAACGTGCGTGAATTTATATTATTTTTTGAAGTGGGTAATAAAATTGAGACAAACTATGCAATTGCACGCTATCCCCATGATCCCAAATAGGATAAAGATGGGAATTCATGAGAATATTAAATTATCATTGGTGTCTGAAGTTTTTAATTAATCCGATGTTATGAATTGCTTGAAAATCCACTGACGAAACAACAAAAAATGATAAAAAAGCACGTATGGGACCATTAATGCAAATAATGAGTTCAGAAATATGAAGTATTTCGTGGAAATCCGATAAAAAATTGAGCGAACTAAAATAAAATAGAATGAGAAAAAGCGAAATTGAAATTTAATTTCAGCCCAGCTTCTAATGTTTCGTTGATTTTTTACATTACATCTTTAAATTTTTAAATACTTACTTTGTATGAATAATAAAAAAACTAATTTAGCTCGAAAATATTTGGGAAATAATAATTTTTAATAGGCCCTTTTTTCTATAAAATTTAAAGAGTAGAACGTTTCTTAACATTGATTTCCTGGAAGACTTATTCCACACTTTATTGTGATCCTATCGATTTAAAAAGTATGTCATAAAGAAAAGTTACCTTTGTAACATGCCATTCAGCTTGTAACGCTTTTCTTCACTCTCAATATTTTCTGAAGAAAAAACAATAACACATGAGGAAATTCCTAAAAAACGAACGAGTAGGTAGAACAGATTCGGAGAAGCTTATGCTGTTCTATTCTATTCGTTCTGTAACTCAAATAAATAGGAAATACGAATCCACATTAAAATTATTATACACAATTTGCTTGAAGCTAAAGGAAATTAATAAAGATAACATGAAATTTGTGAGCATTATATATATAAAAAGCAACGTTAGAAACATTTACCAGCGAATATAAAGAATAATATGACCACAAATTTCAATAAAATTACTTCGATTTGAACACTTTTAGAGTGTAGATAGATAGAGGACGATTTAGCAATGAAACTGGAGTTTTCTCAAATTCTTCGAATGGAGTGGGAAATCGATAACAAATTCATTTCTTTAGAACCTTGAATGTTGAAATAAGTTAATCGGAAGTGGCTACTGTGCCACAATAAGTGAACAAAAGAATATTCAAAATGTATGCCGAATGGCAATTAAATATTTAATTTGCGCAACAAACAAACCAAATCCTGTTCAATGAGAATATTTTGGTAATCAATAATCAAATCAAGAACATATATTAACTGAAGTAAATCTTCTGAATTTTCATTAAATTTTGAACAGTTTTCTTTGACAAAACAAATATGAAATGAGAATATTCAGATTCGGGAAAATATTTCTGCAAATACGAAAAAGAGGTCTAACCAAAAACATTTCACAAGAAAACTAACAAAATATTTGTGAATTACATATATGTCCTTAAAAAGAATTTTATTTGTCATTCGTAATGGAAAACTAAATAGGTTTAGTTCAAATTTATCTTTTATTCTACTTTTGATAGTGGAACTAATGGAATAATGATGGATTATTAGTTCGGAAATGAAACATCACAAATCGAAAAATGCAATTATCTCATTTATCAAGAAGCAATAAAACCTGCTAAAAAGAAATTTATTTTAGACGTTAAGTCGATACAACTTTGATTCATACATATGATAATCCCTAGCTAAGATGAACAAGTAGAAATATTAAATGATAAAGTACTAACTTTCAAAAGACTATGTGTAAAATTTCATGACATTTAGATTAGCCATAAAAACGTGACAGTAATTGAAGTGAAGCTCTTTTTATTATTTTCAAAACAATGGATTCATAACAATTACGTGTGTTAGTTTATCATTGTTTCTTGATGAAAAAAATACTATGCAAGCTCAGCAATGGCTTCAAAAGTGTTATCCAAACTCCGCTATATCGAAAAGAACCATTTCTTATTGGTTTGCTGAATTTAAACGTGGTCGTAGAGACACCGGGAATGGTGAACGTTTTGGTCATCCAATTGAAGTTTTTACTCCCGAAAACATCAGAAAACGAATTATATCTAATCGTAAATTAAAATTGCGTGAGGTAGCTGAGGCCGTAAAGATATCAGAAGGCAATGTATACACAATTATGCATGAACATTTGACCATGAGAAAGCTTTTTTCAAAGTGGGTGGACAATGAATGAAACATGGATCCATGACTTCTCTCCGGAATCAAAACGATCATTATCTAAGTAGACTACAGCAGATGAACCACGTTCGAAGCGTCCAAAGGTATATCAGCAAGGTGTGAAGGTCATGGCTTCAGTATTTTGGCATGCGCATGAAATAGGGAGAGCGAATATGTTGAAGAAAAAACCACTTTTTCACCAAGATAATGTACTGATTCACAAATTGATGGCAACTATAGTTAAATAAAGCAAAGTACACTTCCTAATTCTGATTCCTGATTCCTAATCCACCGTATAGTTCAGATCTGGCCTCAGGTGACTACTGGCTATTCGCTGATCTCAAAAAAATACTAGCCGGTAAGAAATTTTGCTCAAATGAAGAAGTAATTCCTAAAACTGATGCTTATTTTGAGGCAAAAGACAAATACTTCTACAAGCATGGCAAGGAGAAGTGTTGGAATAATTATATTGCTTTTAAAGGAGATTACATTGATGAATAAAATCGATCTTAGTTAATCATACAACTCATTGAATGATAAGTTATTTACCTACTACTGCTTGGGATCTATTATTACTTATGTGAAATTTGAATGAACGAAGTAGATTGCTGTGTTTACCGACTATATCAAGTTTATCCAATAAAATTAAAGGATCAATTTGATCAGAAGCCCTACTGAACTCAATAAACATAGCATCTACCTGTAATCGATATATTCCAACAAATATAAATAAAAACGTTTGTTTTCTAGAATGATGAAATAGAACAAGAAAATAGTTTTTCAGTTATGTTTCACGAATACTATGAATTTTCTCCTAATGTAGCTACTCGAAATAGTTACAATCACTTGAAAGTTTCTGTGAAGATTTTGTGTCACAACTAATTGAATAGCACCAAATTAACATATTAAAAAATATATGAAAAGCTGATTTTCACAAATAATCAAATTTTTACCCGATTTCGACATATTACCACACTCAATATTTTTCTTGAATAACACTGGTCGTTTGAATGATACTTCAACAAAACTTACTCGGCATACGAAAATAACTGATAAGGAAAATTACAACCGGCAACCGCAATAGGTTGACTAATTTACTTTGATAATTTGTGAACCTTATCGTTTTTGAGTTCCTCTGTGACTTATTGCGGTCTTAATCTTGATTGCAGTTCATCAGCACTAAAAATTGAACTAAAACTTTTCAGAATACTATCTTTGAAGTGCAGTAGTTTCAGATTTCTAGGTGAAAAAACAGTCTCTTTCAAAGTATAGCTGTAAAAATTATCCACGTTCATGTGCAAGTTGGCAAGTTGGAATTTGGATTTTGATGAAAATTACAGGTCTGTCAAGACGGGAAAATTGTTTCTCGCTGTCTGTCAACTTTTTATCCATGTTTTTCCTAGAATCCACTCAATTTTAAGTTTTACGATTGAATTAGTTTATTACTTTGGCTACATTCAAAGACTTTTTCACATCGTTTCTTCACCAACATTTGATAAAACGTTATTCTCTCTCTTTTTTCCTTTCTTTTTGTCCTTTAAAACATATTTGTTTTATATGATATTTGCTTCACATACTGTTCAAATTTAGTATATACACGCAAGAGATAAACTTGGTGTTCTGCTAATTTCTCTTCCATAGTGAAAAAAATCGATCAAAATGTGTTTTAGTTTAATTTAATTTTTGCTTCCTAATCATTAATTTTTGTGGATAAAATGAAAAATAAAAGATAAGCAAGAACAAGGCTTCCGTATATGAAAAATCAATTTGAATTATGCTTAATCGTAATCTTCTTCAAACTGTTGGATAATGGTAAATAATTGAAACTTTCCTAACAACAAATTCTTGTTATTACAAAAATTGAGCTTTACTTTTGATTCTCTAGAAATCGTTCGACATTTTGAATGTGTATACCTTGAAGTAGATATTTTAGAAAATGAAAATTGATTTTATGTCAGGAAATTGGAAAAGTAAAACGAAATATGATCATAAAATTGCAAAAATACTGATGCGGACGATTTTATTGTTTGTTATTGTTGAATTTTGTATGCTAACTTCCCTTGAATAGAAAGAACAGAAAAAATTTTTGTCCAAAAATAAGAATTTAATGAGAAAATAATACTCGTATGTTACTGGATGTATCATTTTATAAATAATTTAACCTTTTCAAGAGTATAGTACAAATATACTTCCTATTATTAATTTTCTAGTTTATTATTATATTCCGACTTCAATTTTCAATACGAAATATTTTCATTTATTTTAAAACTAAAATCCTCCAATTGACATAAAATATTATTAATCTAAAAGTACAACATGCAATTCGATGTATGACTCAAATCCAAAAATAAAACACATCAAAACCAAATCTGATGGTAAGGTTAAAACTCATTAACCCTTCCCAAGGGTATCAATAAATTCAATGGAACATAAAACAAAATGATAGTGAAGAAAAATTTATACCTCGTGATTGATTTCGTATCCTAAATGACACACACTTAGAATTTATAGGTACACACTTCACTATTATAAAAAAACGGGACTGTTTTCGGTATTTTGTGGGTCTTAATAATCGGGACAGAGTATTGTGTCAAGCTAGCTACGGATCGATCAGCTGGGAAACTGTACAGTCCGCTATGAAAATTTTCAGACGTTTTCGATCGATACTGAATTTATATTGGTGGGTGGATATAAGATATTTTTCCGCGGGAAACTTCAATTGTATAATTCCATTTACCTATACTGGAAAAGCTGAATCTGTTCATAACAGATAATAATTGAGGGATCCCAAAACTAGAAAATTTGTAGCTACACACAAAGGAGAGAGACAAAAATCAAACTACATTAAAAAAGCGAGCTTAGTTTTCAGTAAAATTGTGAAAGGAAATAAATAAGTGAACGCAGTAAAGCAATTAACTGTTGTGCAACTACAAAACATGTGAAAAGTATTCAAAAAACTATAAGGAAATAAGTTGTTGCAATGTGATATTCCTACATGTTATTCAAATATTAACAAAAATATGTATTATGCAAAAAATTGTATATAACTTTGGTGGAATATATTAACCATGAATAGATAAAATTTGAAAATATCTTGGGACTATTTTTATACAAAGTATTTCAGAACTTGATGAACATTCAGGAGTGAGTAGACGACGTGAAAAGTTTCTCATTTGCAAAATCAGAACGCTATAAGGCAGAATTTTGGAATGCTCTTCCAAGTTCAAAGAAATATCCTCCATAGACTTCGAAGATGTCTGAACATTTATTATAGTTTTTTTTTGTTTCTATTTGATAAATTCTTGGCTAACTAAATTTTTCTACATTTCAATTTTTTCCTTTTGTAAGTAATACGATGTTCGACAGTATGCAGTTCAATAAGAAATGTTTGATTGTAATTTAATACCTAATGTGTATATTCTCAATGACTTATTACAATTTATGATAACTTTCTTCACAATGTCTCTTTGTGGCAAACGGTTTCCTTGACATATGCAATAATCTAAAAATCTACTTATCTCCTAAATCATCAATTTAATCGAGCTAAACTAAGAATACTTTTTTGTTAAAAAATCAATTGGAAAATTTATTTTTGCTGTCTTTAGATTGAACAGGTTGTCCCTTACGGGGATTACGGATTGTTAACCATTGGGCAAGAGCCGCTTCTGGCCTTCAGGTAGTAGTGTGGAATTATTTATTCATTAAAAAGAACTAATTGGACATACCCATCACCCTTTAAAAATTCATAATTTTCTAATGCATTATTTGGAAAATATACTTAAATATAAAGTGTGACGTAGCTTTCAAAGCCTATAACTCAGAAATGAGGGATCATATGAGAAATTTTTTTATGTCACAGCATTATTTCCCCGTTATCACAATCAATTAACTAGTCTTCCAATCTTCCAATCAAACAGCAAAGCTAGGAATGATCTTCAGAATTTTTCATCACAGGTTTTGGAGAATGAATGATAAAGTAGCCCAAACCAAATAATACTTGGAATCTATGCTAATATTTCATTATACTCATTAGCTTAGTCAATACTATGCAGAAAAGATCAAACATTTGGTTTCAATGTTGTTGAATGCAAATACTATTAATTGGAAATTGAAAGTAAAGCGCCCCAAACTATAATATTAAAATACAAAGATTCCAAGTTTTTTAATCATAAAACGTGAAAATTGAGCTTCCCACTTGCATATATTATTTATTTGTTATTTCAGTTGAATATCTCATTTTGTTTTAAATATTTCAACGATATCATAATATATTCAGTGACCCACAATTTTCGTAAAATATTTGTCCTCATTCGTAAGTTTCAAAATAATAACAAGTTTCCAAAATTACTTACGTTATTATGATACAATGTTTGAAGGGAATACACCATAATATTCACAACAAAAACAAACCCGAAATAGAAATTTGACAATACAGTTCGTTTCCAAGCGGGTAATTATGTATTCTAATCAAACTTTTGATTTCAGTGGCGTGCAAAGACTCAAATATTAGTAAATTGTATTTTCATTGAATGATTAATAATTGGAGGGAAATAATAGGAAATATCGATAATGAGTTTATTTTTAACAGTGATAAGCTTGGAAAAGCAGGAAATATGAGAATTTATAATATTAATTAACCCATTTAAGTATAGTTATTGTTTCAAAAACGAAAATAAATTTTTTGGTAAATATTATTCTTTCCGAATCTGTTTAGCTTTACTTAGAACTTCAAGATTGGAAGTCTAGAACGTAAAGTAATTCAAGACTCAATTAAATATGTATTCAAGCTCGTATTATGACAAATTTCATTACGCCTAGATGAATCCGTGCAGCATTTTTTGTTAGATCGTTTTAATCACAATCAAACTTGATAATGAACAATTTTAAAATAATATATTGATAATATGATGAAACATGCTTATTCATTGGAATGATGTAGACATGCCGTGGACGATATGAAGGTCTATTTATCACTGAAAGCAAATCCTCCGAATTTCGTTTGTCTTAATGATGTCGAAGAGTATACTATAAACGCGCATGGCGTCTGTAAGCGTCGATATATGCGTCGCAACGTATTTAGTATACGTAGCATCCTCTCTTAAAAATCAAACAACTCGTAAACGTTCAAGAAGTAGATTCCAGCATGACTTTGCTAAAAGTAAACAAGTGTGTCGATAATAAAATAAAAGAGGTCGCTAGTGATAAATTATAAGCATTACAGATCATCTACATTTAGATAGTTAAAGACAAAGTTATTTGATTAAGTTGACGTCCTCTGTGGGTGCGAAGCTCAACTACTAGTTTGATATATTACACAAAATTTCCGCACAAATTAAGATGGCGCTTCAGTAGCAAGGAAAAAGATTTTGAAATTCGCGTAAAGTGAAGTAGAAATATCATCAATATCTAGATTTAATGCTTACAAATAGAGCGAACAAGTCGAGTGTTTTTATTGAATATTGCAAACGTCCAATAAAACAAAGTCCCACTTTTGTATTGCTAATAGTCATTATGAAACAAATAGAAAAGTTATCACAAAAAAATGTGAATTATGAAGAGCAACTGTGTGAAAATTTTTTGGGAAAATAGTGATTTGGACTTTCAGAAATATTTACTAAATTAAATAAAGAGTAAATATATATTTGACTTGAATTAAATAAATATTCATTCTTTTATTATAATATAACTTTGTCAAAATTTATTTACAGATTTAAATTTTTGAAAAACGTATGTCCATGTCGTTATCATTACAAATATCAACGTGAGAAGTACCTTGCTTTATAATTACTTATTTGTGGAAATTCATTCAGATCTTAAATATCACGATTGTAAGCAAGCTCGAGGAGAGCTTCACTTACCAATGCTTATCTCAGTGGCTGTGGCATATTTCCCCAATAGAATATATGAGGTATAACCCTTATTTAACCATAGTGTTATTTTTAATCTTGTTGTTTCATAATCTTAGATTGTACATAATTTTCTGTGTCTTCCTTGGCCTGAAATAAATTCATGAGTTAGTACTGTCCAGATAGAAAGATGAAAGTTATACCTTAAGAAAACTACCTATGTATGGTTCTTCAATTAAAAATTTCATTACTTTTGTTAATTAGTTGAGGGTTCTTCCGATAAATAGCAATAGTTACATTTAAATGATCTTCACAACAACGCGAACATGATTTTGAAGATATTTCATCTCTTCTCATAAATTTAGTCAATTGCATTCTTGTTTTCGCATGTCTCGGATAAAACACTAATGAGTGTCCTTAAGAAGTTTTTACTTAAAGTCCGTGGCTTTTATCGATATTATAACCTAAAATCTGTATAAAGTTACTGCCATATTTGGAATAAACAAATACTGGACGGAGCAATTGACATCATACGAAGCTCTTGTTCAAAACAAGCCAAATTTGACCAATACTTTGAATATTTTTTTATTCAAGTTTGAACAAATCGATATTAAACAGTGTAATGATCATTCTTCAATTACTTTTGATAAGTATGTGACCAAGCATGCTACTATTTATTATTAATAATAGACAGCATACAAAAATGCTTTATTAGAACATATATTATCTTGCTCTACAGGCCATGTAGGCCTAGAGCAAGAATGGCAATATCACATAGTTATATATGTTATAAATCAAAGTCCTCTCTTTTGCATTTTTCACACAATATGTCTTCATTCCTTTCTGTTCACAGCTCTCTCCAATTCTGAACATTATTATTTTTTATGTCTTCCATTACACAGTCATCTTTTCCTTGGTCGCCTCTTTCTCTTTTTTCCTATTGGTCTTCGTTGCAGTACTAATTTTGGCATCCCTTCTCTATCTAGTCTCTCAACATACCCAACCATCTCACTCTCTGTTCCTTAATAAACGAGCTTATTGTAGCTTCTCCATAAAGTTCCGCCAATTCTTTATTAGTCTTTCTCCTGCAGCCCTCTTCTGTGTGTACTCCTCCGTAGAGTCCTCTAAGTATTTTCCTCTCCCATCTTTCCATCTGTCTTTTTTAATATTCATGTCTCACATGTATATGTTGCCGTGGGTCTGCCGTGGGTCTCACTACCGTTTTATATATTCTTATTTTTGTTTTTCTTGACACGTATTTTGACTTCATCAGTGTTATAATACTTCCGAATTTTTGTGCTCCTTTAGTTATTCTGGCTTTCAGTTCTAATTCTTCTACTCTCTTGTTTTCTATTACTACTACTAGGAAACTCTTTCGAAATTTTACTCTTTGTGTCTGGTTGTCCTAAAGGACAAGTAATCTTCAGTTTCTCTCTGTGTATCTCCCATGATCATATATTTTGTCTTCTCTTGATTTATTCCAAAATTTTTGGCTTCCTCTTCCAATTGCATTACTGCTTTCTTTAAGTACTTCTTGGATTTTGCTATCAACGCTACGTCATCTGCGAAAGCTAGATATTGACATTCGTTATTAAAGATTGTCCCATTGCTTTTTACTTTAGAATT
The DNA here is from genome assembly GCF_026250575.1 of Diorhabda carinulata. Classification (NCBI taxonomy): domain Eukaryota; kingdom Metazoa; phylum Arthropoda; class Insecta; order Coleoptera; family Chrysomelidae; genus Diorhabda; species Diorhabda carinulata. The sequence goes on from NC_079472.1 coordinate 21,935,016, forward strand.
TTGAATAATTTTTTCTAAAACCATATTGAATAATACAGTGGAGAGCGGGTAACTTTGTCGGAGTCCTCTATTGACATGAAACTCTCCAGACTTATACCCTTTCCATATCACTTCATTTTTTATCTATGGTTAGTCTAACTAACCTGATTATTTTTGCTGGGACGCCTAATTCGCTTAGTGCTACGTACATGTTGATCCTATTTATTCTGTCATATGCCTGCTTAAAATTTATAAACAAGGAATAAAGTGGTATCTCGTATTCATAGTAGGTGATTTGTAATTCTTTTGGGGAGAAAATCTGGTCCATGGTTGACCTATTAGCTCTAAAGCCTGCTTGATATTCCCCTAGTATTTTCAGTATTTTCTCAGCATATTTTTATAGTCTGTTCTTTATTATTTTCGTTAGAACTTTATAACAGGTATCTAACAATACAATTCCCCTATAGTTTCCACAAAGCAGTTTATCACTTTTTTATTAGAATAATACGTATAAAATAATTAAGTGCGGTTTATAACCAGCAGTCTTCTTATAAAACGTTTCAAATATTCTTAAGTATAATGGAATGATTGCCTTTCATCAATGTAAAGGTATAGTGAAACCTAATACTTATTCATCAAACTGAACCAAACGAATTCTTACTATAATCGTTAATCGGTAGAGTTATCAAGAACGTACAAATAAACTAATGATGGATAATCAACTAAAACAGGAATCGCCATCGCACTATTAACATGAAATTATTTTTCAGATCTATTTATGCTGGTGGTTCCATCTACTATTCTTAATTGAAAATGATTTTGTAGTATATACGTCAAAATGGTTTGTGTTAGGCACTGACCATGATAAGAAGATTTTTCATGGGTTTTGTGTAATAAAGAATCAGGGTATATCATAAAAACTCGACTGACATAACATGAAACATCGAGAAACTGGGCTAAGGTGAAACTAGAGATACATAAGGCCGGATTAAAGCAACGCAATTAGGATTAGAGACAAATATAGTTTGAGAATAAGAAAATATACTCATAGCTTGAAATTTGTTATTGTAAACAAGGTCAAAAATGAAACGTTGATATTGTAATCATAGTTTACGTAGAATATATCAGTATATAGAAAAACACGGACAAAAAAAACAAAAAAAATAATGTTTAATCGATATAAAAGTGAATTGGAAGTTGAAAACAAATAGAGAAAGACTGGGGACCAAAAATATTCAAGAAAATAGATCAGCGAGTCTAAAGATGGGAGTACAAAAGTCCATAACGAAAAACGCTCAGGCTGGGCCTCTATCATCAATGAATGATGATTTGATACAAAAACTTGTCAGAGGACTCACATTAACCACTTTTTCATTAAAATGTTGACGGGTATTGGAAGAGCTTCACGGAGAACGAACTGAAACCGGTCGCTACTTGCCTATTCCAATATTCAATAGATTGCTTTGAGATTTAGTGGGTATGTTGTAAGTATGATAAGTACATCAATAAACTACATGAATATGTACGAAAAATATGCAAAGGTCTGAACAATTTTTAGAAAATAAGGTTTTTTGTACAGGCTTTACTTAACAAATAGCCCTCATATAATAGGACTATGTATTCGGTATTCATTTGATTGAAGGTGGTAATTCATCAGTTTCCTGTTGTCAAGAAAATAGCTGTCATTTGTTATTGGAGAATTCTCACATTGTTGGAAATATTTCAAAGGATTTTTCAGTTATTATCTGACTGATACGAAACTGAGAATAAAGTGACTTCCACATTTCCTTTCGATTTTGAAAAAATAAGTTGGTCCATGACGCACATAAATTTTAAAAAAGTGAACAAAATGATTATAAATCTTTTCTCTTTGTTCACTTTAATGATATCTGTTAAAAGTCAATACGTACGCTAAACGAATTCTTGATGTATTTTCCAGATTTTCGAGGTTTTTCCCAAGCAACTTTGGTTGAATTTTAATATATTCGTGAAAAGATCGAAATATTAAACTGTTTTATTCCTATGAGATATCTCGGATGCAGATCTAGATTCATTCATTATACAGCACAAACGTGAAGGTATGCTAACATTCGACATATACTTAACTAAAGAATTTTTTTATGTACTTCCTTGTTATTTATGTATCGAATCCACAAGTATGAAGAAAATTTCGAACATGATTTGATTGAATACCTCTTCAACTTTTTGTGAATTGCGATCATTAATACTATCTTCGTTCTAGGTTGATTATTATTTCAATATTCACAAAGTTCTTAATAGTTTCTCTTTTACAAAAATGCGGGTACTCATTTTGTGCTGTACAGTTTTGCACAATTTTTTCGAATTCTACGTAGTTTTCGAGCTATTCGCGATTCAAAATATTTTTGAGCGTTCAAACCCATTTTATAATGGGGATTTTGAGGTTGGGAAAAAAATTGAATCATTTTTTTGCACAGATGTTGTGCTCCACATTTTTTGTACCGGCATGCAGTTTATTTTGAAATCCTCATATTTTTCGAGTTATCCCCAATTCAAAATGTTTTTGAGTACATGAACCCATTTCAAGATGCAAATTTTGAGGTTTGGAAAAAATGCTTGGAAATCCAACTGTAGAGAATTTTGTGCTTTACATTTTTTGTTCTAGCACTTTTTTTCTAATTCCTCGTAGTTTTCGAGTTATTCGCGATTCACAATATTTTTAATACATGAACCCATTGTAATTTTATATTGCGGCAGTTGTTTTCAAATCCCTCATAGTTTTCGAGTTACACTCGTTACAAAATTTTTATGAGTTTCAAGTCGCAACATTTTGAAAATCCACGCTCGTAATTTTGTTAAGAGTTACTAGACTTATTTAGTATCTCAAAACCTTCCATAATCTAGAAAATCAAGACCGCTTAATATAATTTATGGCTTTAGCTAAAAATTGCCCCTTTTGCCTGCACTAATTTATAATTAATTTTATGTTGTTGCATCTGGTAGGCGATGATGGAAAAAAACTTCTTAAAGCTCAATACTACTATCATAAAATAGTCAAATTTAGTGAGGAGGCGACAAATTAATTGTTTTAAACAAAATGATTATGGAAATTAGAAAATATTTGTAAAAATTGTGACAAGCCGATTGGCATGTCACATTCTTCAAATTTCATATTCATCTACTGGTTACAATAATCTTTACTCTAATCCTTACCAGAACGATCTTCTAGTTATTAATTTTCTTGTTCATTCTCAGTAAAATGATAAGCTCAAATATCTCTAATTATGTGGTCTCAACGAATTTTAAATATTTTGGGATCTGTCATTGTTATTTCTAATTAACTTCGATATTACGATCAGTTAATTTTGTATGCTTGACATTATGTTTACAAACAGCGTCTTAGAAATGTTAAATCATATTTTAATATTCCAAGTAAATAATCCATTCCCAACATCGTTGTTCGCGTTGCAACGAGATGAAAATATGTTTAGCAGACACAAACAAGGTGAAATATTATAAGAGCTAGAATACGCAATGCGTAAAATTCACATCAGAGTTTATTGACCAGAAGTTGACTTGCGTCTAACAAAATAACAAGCAAAGAGAGTTAGAGTAGGTCAGATTAGAGAAATAATATTTTTCATAGTTATCTTATTAGAATCATATTTCCTACAAAAAAATATAAACTTAGTATAGATTCATATAGACTTCATATATAATTATTAATAAAAAATTACTGGTGTGAAGATTATGAATTAAAATTAAAAAAAGGCATTTTCAAAGTTCATTAGTTCAATTCATAGTTTCTCAACTGAAATTGTAATTCTTAAGGCTTGACATGATGCAATACAACGTGCAATGCAATGCAAGACGCAATATTTTTTGATGCATGCGCAGATGAAGTTCATCTGATTTTTTCATTGACATTATCGGTTTTATGCCGTTTTTATTGCGTGCAAGCTGCAATCTAGTTGTTTTTGGCTTAAAAGATTAGTTGATTTTCGTAAAACTCCGTTATTCTCATTATTAAACTATGTACGAAATATTAGATAAAATTTGAGTTTAGGAATTTTTTTACTTTTACTGTTTACAGCAATTTCTTGCACGTTGTATTGTATTATGTCAAGCGGCATTTAGAAACATCCACTACTGCTTAAATTAAGTGATTTAGTTTTATCAAAATTTTTTTTTCGGATTCATGGATTATACTGTAGTATGGTTGATATTTTTGGTTCTGTTTTAGTAGTTTTTTGTGATTGACATCCCCCGAAACTACTAACTGTTGATGTTAATTAAATGGATGATTTATTGTATAATAGTGAATAATCAAAAAATATCGCGGAATAGGGATTTCCTCAACATCTGTTGTTTTCCCTCAATCGAATTTCAATTACCATGATAATTCTACTAAAAAAACTCACCGAAAATATTCAACAATAACAATGGAACACTTCAATATAAAACTGAAAATTCCATACGGATTTAGTGAAAGGAATAGGAGGGTAGAACTACTTGGAAGCTTTATCGAGAAACAAAAGTGCGTGAGAGAGAAGCACATGCTCAATAGAAAACAATAAAAATAGAAATCGGAAGGTATGGAAGATGAAATATAATAAGAATGAGAAGTATATTATAATTATTCGAGATTAAAGTCATATATTCAATACAAAATATGAATAAAGAGAAAATTACAAAGCGATGAAAGTTTAATTTTTCATGTTGATTATACTACAAGAAACAAGAGTGTTTTGCAAATGAAAATAATTTTATATTTTCTAAATTATGAATTCGAATATTATGAATTTTTAATGAATGAATAAATGAAATGTTTGATCATGTTTGATTACCTCCAGTAAGTATTTTGAATAAAAAATTACAATTTAAGATAATTGTTTTCAGAATGTCTCTTTATGGCGACCGATTTCCTAAGCACGTACAACGATCTAAAAATTTACATATCTCCGAAACTATAAATTTTATAGAGTTAAACAAACAATATTTTTTGTTAATAAATCGATCGAAAACTTCATTTTTAGATTGTACAGATTGTCCCTGTAAAAGTTACGAATTGTTTTACATTGGGCATGAGCCACCCCTGTCCTTCAGAGAGCAGTGTAGAATTATTTATTCATTCTTCTTCTTCTTCTTCTTACGTTAGGACTAGGTCTTGTATTTTCATCAAGGGTTTGCCAGGAGCAGTTGGGATCCTGAGAACCAGCTTTCATACCACCTTATAGGTGGTCGTCCAGGAGGTCGAGTTGTGTCTGGTTTCTTTTCCATTGCAATTTTTGCTAACTGTTAATTTGGCATTCTGTCAACATGGTCTCTCCATTCTCTTTTGCAGTTCCTTGCCCATCTTACATCGCACATGTCCCTTATTTCTTCATTTCTCTTCCGATCGAGTAACATATGTCCTGTTATTGATCTCAGAGTTCGCATTTCTGTTGTTCTTAGGAGCCGTTTAGTGGTTGTGTTCTCCGCTCTGGTTTCTATTGCATATGTCATGACCGGCCTTACGCAAGTTTTATATATTCTAATTTTTCATAAAAAAACACTAATTGGACATACGTAATCACCTATTAAAAATTCATGAAGTTCGAATGTAAAATTTAGAAAATATACTTAAATATAGGTTCCGATTTTGCAGCTTTAATGGCAAATAACGCAGAAACGACGGGTCGTATGAGATCATATACACTATGTGGGACCAAAGTTGAAATCCAGGTCCTGCGCGAAAATTCATTATTCGTCCGTTGTTGTGTATACAATTTTTCTTCATACCTCGGTTAAAGGTACTTTTTTTCTGAAAATTCATCTTTCGTCCATTCTATCCATTGTATCCAATGTTTTCACGTCATTTACTCACTCCCGAATTTTTTGCTTCAAGCCCCGGAAACCCTCTATAAAGTGTATTATTTCTAGTTACCTGTAAATAAAATGAAGAATGAGATGAATTGGACACTAGCGGGGTTTGTATTTTTTTGTTTTTCTGCAAAGACCTAGAAATTCGGAACAATCCATTTTATTCGTCACAATTTCATGTAGGGATAACATCTAGTCACTAGATCCCTTAAAGCGTTGTAATAATATATTGAACATAATACCTGTGAATATTATTTATTTTCATATTCCATAGTTGGATAAGGGGCGCACATAGGCTTGCTAATAATCCCGCTGTGTGAAACTGGAAAATAACGATCGACGTCTTTTGAAAAGCTAATGAGGCACCTTGTATTGAACCTTTTAAAGTAATTAGACAAACTATAAGATTTTGTCTAAGTGCTTAAGTCTTGCACTTGTAAATACTGGGTACTTAACTATGACATCGTTTTTAGTTCCATTTTCTATGCTCCAGCTGCCTTCTGGATCGTCGGTGATGCGTATAGCGTGGAGATGGCATCTTAGATAGCCACTTCCAGTTAAAAGACTGTCATTATCGAGTTTCGCGCCTGATTAAATGGAGTGGTTGATTAGTAAGAGAATCAGAAGGTTCATCTATTCGTGTCTTTTTCGTTCATCTCATACCAGGTAATTCCATTCACATCCACAGAATTTGTTTTGCGAGCAGACTACTCACATACATAATAGCAACACTTTGTGTATGTGTGTGTGTGTTTTTGCTGATCCCAAACTGGCAAGAGAATTAGCTTCGTAGTTAATCTTGTTGCTTGACTGATCGGACAGTTATTGGAGGTTTTTTTTAAACTCCAATACAAGTCTAGAGCACACCGTTTCAGTTGTAATGACTTTTATGGCAGCTCTGCTATATTATTTTTCTGAGGCATCGATGTCGTTGTGTGATTATAACGAATATTTCGACTTGGAATATTCAACAAGCGAAAATAATTCAGTTTAGGGTATCTTCCTACTAAACCATTTATCCTGGAGCAATTTGTTTTTTTTAATGATATGTAACGTCAGGTCCTTATTATTGAGGGTCGTATTCATCATTTGTTCACTGTTCATGAAAATGGTTGGGCTTTTACTAACAACCAGCATTAAATTTGGTGAGATACTCCACTTCGCATTTCTTTGAGAATATTTAGCCTTTAAACTTGCCTCTATTTTGATAAAACGAGTTTGATAGTTAAGATCCATATAAAATGGGTATACTCTAGAATTGGAAGAATGCATTAGAAAGTACCTTTTAGCTATAATTAACTGTAAATGCGTTACGATAGATATAAAAAAATACTTATTGAAAAAGAAAAGCAAACGGCTGAGGATATAAATTGATAATAAACTTGGATTAGGTATGAAAATTATAATTTGAAATACTTTGAACTATTGTGAGAGAATTTGGTATGGCGAGGATACGATCCTGTTGGTTTGAAACCTAATTGACTATAGGTAGTCATTGTGTATCAGTAATTAGTTATTCCCGCACGGTACTTGACGGCCTTGTCTCTACAATTGTTATTGCGTAGTTTGAAATACCCCTCGTGTTCTTTGTTGTGTTTCTTAAGTGTTACAATGTAGAACGGGTATAATTTTGATTTCAAAATCGATATAGTTTTTATTTGTTTTCGCAAACTTTCTCATCTTCTCGTCTTCGAATTAAATCTTCTTACTACTAGATACTAGTATGTTATTAGCAAAATTAATTTTGATATACTCGTAATAACTCAACTCTCAACGACCGCACCCAATTGAACAATAATTTTGTTCTATTTTTAGTGCAATTATTCAGTGTGCTACCAAACATTCAAGTTTGTTGTTTGGTGTGGCATGATGGGAAATTACATCAAGGAAAATTAACAAACTAATTCATATAGTAAGTAGTTGTTCAGTGACTTCGCATTACATTGCATTATACCTGACAAAAACACTCACCAAGATGTATTGAGTTCAGTTTATTTTAATTAAAGAGTATAATCGGATATGTCGAAAAAATCTTTGTTTACCTTGGGAACAAATACCACCCTCAATTATTTGATTAATTAATAGAATAATAGAGCAGACAGATTCGTATTAATGATTGGCATATCATTTGAAGATCATTAAATGGAATTTAAAATTTATTTTCGACCTTCTAGAAATTGATAAGTAAAATCAACTCATATCATGCTTTGCGTGTGAGATATGTCGGGAAAAATTATAGGAAAAACTTATACAATTATTTCAACTTGATATTCTTATTTCGCGAAAAAATTTGCATTTAAATTTCCGGTGCTGCTATTGGCACCCACCACGGAATCCGTGGCTATCATTTTAACCTTATAGACCCGGACATTTTTACACAAAGGGATCAGAATGAAGCTTTTCCGTGTCTCTAAATCTTTTAAATTTTAAAACTAAACTAACCAAACCAAACCTAACCTAACCTAACCTAAACTAACTGAGGTGGGGTGGAAGCTAATGCCGTCCTCACAGCGGGCAGGTGCAATGCTGGGAGTTTGTGTGGGACTCTACATCTACTAAACCACCCTCCTCCTTCCTAAATCCTTGGGAGTTGCGTACGCCGGGAGGACAACAAATTATCATTCCATCAGCGTAACTCCCCTATTTCCTTTTTTCCTAAGTTTTTTTATCCTTGAGTGTTCCTGTCTCCTTTCTCCTCGTCCCTTTGCCTACATGATGTACATGTGTCATCCACGGTCTTACGGATCCTTTTGGTGTAGGTACCGAACGAGCCATGTCCCGTGAGAATCTGCGTGTCGTAGTAAGAAGTAGTTCTGTGATGGCACGTGACCCAGCTTCTTATGTCTTTTATTAGAGTTTTCATCCATTGGGCCTTTGTTTCCAACCTATCCCACCTCTCCTACCATTTTTTATAGGTTCTCTCTCTTGCCATCTTTTTGTAGCCGGCTAGTCTGCCTCCTATTTTACATAGGAAACATCTCTCAGCTATCATGAGATCAATCGGTCGAAATCCTGCTATAACCTGGACTGCCTCGGCCGAAACGGTCCTGTAGGCAGCGGCAACCATTAACAAGCCTTTCCTTTGCGCTACCATTGATCTTTTCTTATAAGATTGTACCTTCATGGCATCGCGCCAGACTGGCGCCGCATACAGGAGAACAATGTGCGTCACTTGACATAGCACCCTGCGTTTGCAGTACCCAGACCCTCCCAAGTTCGGCATTATCCTCCGTAGTTGGTCTGTCTGTTGATCTTGACTTTTTCGACCGTGTATTTTATGTGTTCCAAAAAGTAGAAGTTTTTGGTTATGATGACTCCTAGGTATTTTATTTTTGTCTTGGCCACGACTCTCTGTCTTTCCACCACCACCTTGAAAGGACCGTTAGTTTTTCCGGGGTCCCTTCACTACTAGGATCTCCATGTTTGCGAAGCAATTTTGAGTCCGTTTGCTGTAATCTAAAGGACCGCCAGAGCCACAGTATTCTCTGCTCTGTTTCTTACCTCAATTTCCTTGTTACCTTCAATATAGTATATGAGGTCATCCGCGTAAGCTATGGTGGATACCTTCAGGCCGTAGTCCAACTGTAGGATACAGTTAATCATCATAATCCACAGGACTGGGTCAAGGACCGAGACCTGCGGGACACCCATTGAACACTTCTGTGAAATGATGCCGGAAGTCACCCTCCTGCCGCTCAAGTAGTTTCGTATGTATTTCGTTAGGTATGGGCTTATTCCTTTATCCTCTAAGGCCTTGACTATTTTATACCATTTAGCGGTATGCGTTCGTAATATATATAGCCACAAGTACACACCATTTGTAGCTAGTATTTTTTTACGATCTCCTTCAAATCCTTTATTGCAGACACCGTTGATCTTTTGGGTCGGAAGCCATGCTGGTGTGGAGATAAGAGGTTTTTGTTTTCAATCTCGTCAGCTAATCTATTAGTGATCATACGTTCTAATAATTTTCCGAAAGATATATAGGGAACCGTTGTTGCTCCAAAAGTTCATTTAAATAACTTAAGACTTGCAACGGTTTGGTTATCACCGCGATTTTCAGAGCTTCGTTAGACAGGCCATCTGGTCCTGGGGCCTTGCCGTTTTTTATATCTCTTTCGAGCTCTTCGCTGGTAAAACTCATTGGTTTCTCTTGTAGTACGGGTTCATCGTTGGCTGCCAGTGATGTCCTCCTCGTTGTTGGAAACAGTGTGCGAAGGATCTTATTCCTTCTCTTCGCACTTAGCTGGCCTTGTGTTTTTTGCCAACGTACCCGTTACTATTCTGTAACCTTGACCCCATATGTCGTTTTCTGTCTATTATGTGGTCTTCCCAACATCTATTTTTGGCCTGCAGTATTAGTCTTTTAAGGAATCTGCTTTGTTCCTTCATACCGTCTTCCCATTTCTGTTTTCATTACTGTTCTTTTTCGCGGGTGTATTTACGTCGTAATCTGTTGTATTCCTTTCTGGCATTTCCTATCTCTGGGTTCCACCAGTATGGTTTCGTCGAGGTGTTACCCTTTTTACTGGAGGCATCTCGTATGTTCCTTTGCCCATTTTTAATAGTTTTACGTACTTGTCAGAGTCCAGGTAGGTCCTCTTTCTGTTGTTGAGGTTTTTCTTTATTACTCCCTTAGTTCTTATCTGATATCGAATATGTCCGTGATGTGTGTATGGATTGACATATTCCACGCACCAGTTTGTGATCTTATTATGATTGCTGGTGTGGCAGAGCGTAACATCAATATGCGTTTTAGAGTTACCTCTTTCAAAAGTATGCTGGCCATTGTTTTTCGCTACCCATACTGTGTGGTCCAGCCACTCCTCTACCATTTGTCCTTTTATATCAGATATGGGAGATCCCCATTTCGCGGATTTCGCGTTTATATCTCCGGCTAGGATAGATAGTCCATTGTTTCTGGTAACCATTTCGAAGGTTGTATCAATGGACTTTTGCCATTCCATAGCGTTTATGTTCGGTGAGATATAAGCGGCCGTCATAGTGGTGCCCTTAGTTTCGATAAGCACACAATTATAGCCTCGGAGCGTCTTATCTATTTCCAGATTTTTGTTCAGTATGGCTATCGCCACACCTACTTTCTTGCCTGCGAGCCAACCCTTTGTTTTTACGATGTTTTTGTTTGGTTCAGTTATTATCATGACGTCGATTTTGTGTCGAGAGAGAGAGAGAGAGAGAACCTAACTAAACCTAATCCAATCATCCGTATCAAATTGCCACGGATATTAGTTACTTGTGTAACGTTGTGTACTATCAGCAAGCTTAGAATAAGAGTCTAAGAATAAATTACGAGATAGAACCTACCTTGCAAAAATCAGATCATAAATTGTATTATTAGTACCTGGAAACATGTCATAGGTAGATTAGCAACTTCGAAGAAAAAATGGCCTCTGATTCTGCGAATGGTTGTCAAATTTTTACGGTGGCTTGAAAAAAATTTCTGTTCCACTTAATTCTGGAAATATAAATAAAGGGAACTTGAGAAAAAAATAGATAAACGGACAATAGAGGGCAAATAAAAGGAGTTAAGATGAATGAAAATGGAAAAAATTATGAGGTATGGCATAGAATACAAAATTGGAACAATAAAAATAGGAGATTATGAATTTTAAGTAGAACAAAAATAGTGAATTTTCTATGGGAAACGTTACTGTAGGTGAAGATTAATCAAGTTTTTTCATGACGTGAATGATGGTTAGACCTAGTGAAAAAAAATTTAAACCAAATATACATTGCGAAAAGTTGTCGCGCACCATGAACCGTGGATGCAGTGCATTTGCTTCGATCAACCATCAAAGTCTTCATCTTGATTACCACGATAGAGAATTATTTCCTGGCTACATATGTGCGCGCGTCGTTAGCACTACAGGTAACAACACATTAGATGAAATCGTCGGTGGTATTCGTAGCGTCGTGACGCCGTTTTCAAAGTCGACGTCGTCAGTTCAGCTGCGGCTGAGGTACGGAAATAACCGCGAAACTCTGGCCAAATCCGCGACGCCCGTGAAAATACGACGCCGACGCCAAAAAATATACCGCGCTAGTTTCAAATTTTTTTGTCACAGTCTCTTTTTTTAAACATATTTAATTTGTGTTGCTGTGGTATTATAGTATGACTACGATATGGCTTAGGTATGTGCAACAGTTATTTCGACACACCGTTTGGGTTTTCGTACAGTGGCGCACCTTAATTAATTATTACAAGGGAAAGCAAAAAAAATATTTATTGCTTGACTTATATTGGTATAGAAATAAACGATGTACTATTATTTTAATTGGTCAGTTCAATTGAGGATAACATCCTATTTTAATGTTAAGTACTATATAGCGCATAATTATGATAATATTTTCACTATATTGTTATAAAACTTGCATTGTTCATAAATTTCGAAATAAAAATCACAATTGTTAGAAAAGTTATATATACAGTGTTTATATATACAGTGTTTTTGTGGGTCTGCAAACGTTTTAGAAACTCATAAAAGAATTTTTCAATCTATTAAGAAGAACTTCCCTTGTAGGAAATTCTATGGATCTTTGTTATTAAGTGAATATATATTTCCAAAGCTACCAGTTTATGATTCGTGATTATCATAACATAGTTGTGCCTCGCAATCGATTTTTTGAGAAATTAATAAAGTATCGATTATAGTTTCGTAATCTCGAATACTCCATATTTATTGTGGAGTCTTTAGTCTAGACAATCAAGTGAATATTTTCAAAACTAATCAGCTTAATCATAACTAACGGACTCTAACAATTACTGGTGAACGATAACCGTTTCCATTTTTTCGATTGCTATCCATATTAGATGCCATTTTTTTTCATCCTGTTTATAAATCAACATTTTAGCACGTCCCCAAGCATGAGATCTAAAAGGGTATGTTATGTGTTCAACTGAACCAATCCAGTTATCAGGGCAGATAATCCATAAAAATTGCACTGAAACGAGAAAAAGAACTGTCATTCTGTGAAATGATTCACTTTTGAGCAGAAATAATTTTGGACATTTAAAGTAGATTTCAGAAAATGGCACTCTATTATATCTCACCAAAAATTTAGTTGTTTATTTCTTCAGAATTGGATAAAATCTCCACCTTTCCAATTATGTGGAACTTTTAGGAGTCAGTGACATAATAGTGAAGTGTAGTGTAGAAAAAATAAAATTATATCATAAGTAAAGCAACCCACATTCATTTGTTGATAATACGCTTTTTTGAAACCATATTGGAGAGTTATTAATATCAGAAGAATTTCTTCTATTCTCTTTGTTGGATCTGTTTCTGATAGAACCTATCTTCAATATACGGAAAATAATAAATGAAGCATTTGGTATGTTCGTTATATGCCAGATTTAGGTATCGAAATGATGGTGAAATGGGACGAATAGCATGATAACAAGAAATTCTCTCTTAGTCGTCAGTTTGATTTGATTGCTCCTAGTTGTAATCTAAGTGACTTCTTAGTTTTTTTTTCGAAATTTTCTCCATTATACGTGGAACCAAACAAAATCTAGACTTTTCAAAAAAAAGTTTTTTCTTACTCTGCAAACCGGACCTTCACAGCTTTTATTATCTCCTCGTTAAAAGATAATTTACTTTCTTTCACTCACTTTTTTTCCGTTGAGGAAAGATATGATAGTCGGACAGAGCCAAATCTGGTGAATAAAGGGGTATTCTAGTAATTCATACCCTAAATCACAAGTTTTTTGCGTGGTAACATGAGATTTGTGTGCAGGGGAGTTGTATTGCACAAAGAAATGACCTTTGGATAGCTTTCCGCGTCTTATTTCTTTAATTTTTTCCAGTAGATTTATCAGTAATGTCGAATTGTAATCTTCAGCTATTGTTCTACCCTTATCCAAGAATTCAATCATTATTACTTGGCAATCCCATAAAATTGAAGCAAGAACTTGTTCAGCAGATTATTGGACACGAAATTCTTAGGTCTTGGAGAACAAGAGTGTCGCCATTCTATCGATTGCTACTTTGTTTCTGGATCGTAGAAATGTACCCAAATCTCATCCATAGTAACAATTCGGCTTAAGAAGTCTATATCGTTTTCAAATCGAACACAGATAGAAAGCGATACTTCTACCCTTGCACGCATTTGGTCATCATTCAAACATTTGGAGATCCATTTTCCAGCAATTTTTCTCATGTCCAAATTGACGTGAACTATATGATGAACGCGTTCGTATGAAATATTCAGTGTTTCAGATATCCGCTTTAACTCAATTCGACGGTCTGATAAAATAATGTCATGAACTGCTCCGATGTATTCGGGAACTGAAACTGGCCTTCCCGATATTAAGTATATCTTCGTAAATCTGCTTACCTCTTAAACCTTTTAAATACAGTACTTGCCAATGGCTCGATAGTCCAATTTTTAGATTTTCACAATTTCGGTGGACATCTTTTTTCTTTTAATTTATTGCGTAGCTCTGGTTTACTATTTTGACATCAAACTTTACATTGACACTTACCAATAAGTTATTGTTCGTTGCTATGGTAACGCAATATTTTGTTTATGCATGGAACTGGTCTAGGCTAACTAGATATCAATATATCCTCGTACTCATACGCTCCTCCAAAATGTGCGTTTTGAAGTTTGAACCTCAACAAAAAGTAATTGGCTGTCAGGGGTTATTCTAGTACATGGCCCATCAATTCCATCTTCTGGTTAATTAAAAATTATCTGAATAACGTTGTTTTCTAAGGTTTTCAAATTTTTTCATCATCATTATTTTATAGCTCCAATTTAAGAAACATGACTGTATGCTTATGTTCTGTCGAATATTCTGATTTCCGGTTACCTTCCGTTTGGAATCCTTTCTCGACACACTAGTCGAGACTCAGCCGCATTTTCATCCGCTTTTCCATATATTTGAAATATATCTGTATACCCCTTGTCGGTAAATATTGATATTTAAAGATTTGATGATACAATCAACAACACAGTAATATGTTAGCTATAATTGGTAGCACAATGTAACCAATATTAAACAGTTTGATCAACAATTGTGATAACAGATGTTTGAAATGCACTAGGTAATTATTGAATGAAAAAGTACTTAAAAATTGCGTATTTATTTTTAAACTGATAAATCGTAATGTAGTTTAAATAATTTTCATGTGATTTTAAGATTTCTCATGATCACATAAATTATTTGTGAATTGAACAATTTCTTCCACAAAAGATGAAAAAATATCAAAAATCACATAAACTATATTTTATCTTAAGTATAAAAGTATTCAAACTTATCGGTTCCTGAAACGATTGTTCAGACCCACCAAACACTCACATTTTTCGAAGTATCTGATTAATAATTTTTTTCCCTCTTACATACTTATCCATCTCAATAAATCATTTTTGCTGGTTTATTAGAATCCATTCTACTGTCTACGTTGTTCTTTTATATTGTTTTTAATTCCACATTCGTTATTTTCTGCTTACATCTGATTTTGTGTAATTCCATTCTGTTTTATATATATTATACTGTTAAGTAGTTTTCTGAATAATCAACTCACGATGACCAATAGAAACTGATGAAAAGACATTTATTTTGGCGTCTACTGAAATTTTTCTCTCATATTTTAAATGGCCATGACTTTTAAATGTAACTACCAGAAGTTTTGTTGAAATTAAACAAAAAGTGGTTTTCCAAATGATTAGTTTAGAGTCTCGTGAATTAATTGAGGATTTATATGATGTGATCAGCCACTTATGTGATGATACTTCTTTTTATTTACGTCTCGTAATGTTCATAATACAAGAGCTCTCAAAAAATTAAGATCAGATAATGTCATTTAGAGTTCGTTCACCGAAACATTGGCTCTGTTCAAGAAAACAACGGCTTAAATCATTGGTAACCGGAGCTAAGACATTGCATTCGAATATTTTTTCCCAAAGAACTGTTCCAGTAGAAAAGGATTCAGAAAAAAATTAGTAAATAATAAATACTGAATGAGAGCTATCGGAATATTAGAACTTTCTAGTTCTAGTGAAAATTATTTTAAAAAATGTATTTGGGAAAATAAACTCTTGTGGAATATTATTATCCGGGGATATTTTAAGTTCCATAGATTAAAATAATATGATGAAGTAATCACAATCAGATTTCCCGCAAAATGTCAAATTTTTGTGAAAAGGTAGTTAATCTACCTTCAAAGGATTAGTGTGCCCTCTTTCCTGTTAAGATTTCCGGGATTTCCGGAATTGGGTCCACAAGCTTAATGTAAAAGAGTCGTAAACCAGCCTACGGATTGTCCTTCTTAAAAATAAGTGTGACGGGGCATTTATTTACTCAAGAATTTGATATTTATACTGAAAATATTCCATATTTTCTTTTAAAATTATTCCAAACAATTGTATAACCTTGGAAACGTTATTCATTTAACACTAGAGCGTAAATGAAATGTCACTTCAACTGTGAAATATAAATATAATAAACTGATGAAATGTAGGATTTGATTTGGAAGCTCAAATTTACGTACGGCAATCATTAAATTTAATAGCTCAAGTTTATAGTTATTATCGAAGAACAAATTCAGCGTCATAAATTAGTAATGCTATAATATTTAGAACCAGCTTCATTTAGCCTCTTAATAAAAGGTCTAATAGTTTCTAAATTGAAAGTATATAAATTAGAATATTTTTAATGGAGAAAATAAATCACCCATTTTGAATTGCCAAAATATCGTTAAAAACCTTATTTTAGAAAAAATTAAAAACAAATTAACATCAAGGGATATTATTTGAGCTGGAGTGTAGTAATTTTTTATATACTCATAGTAGCAAACAATACGAACTAACTGTTGGAATGAAATCAACATAATAGACAAGGACTTTCGAGTAGCTGCCAAGGCGTTCAAGTTTAATTGGATCTTTCACAACGACAACGTACGAAAAAAATTATTGTAACATAGTTCAGTTGGACCAGAAAATGTATTCAAATTCTAGACCTATATTCTATTTATATTATTTTTTCAAATGTACTGTCGGTTAGATAGATGCTGTTTAATTATTCTTTTGTTGAATGCTTTGAAATATTTCCTAATAATATCAAGAAAGAAAATAACTTAAATTCACGACAAATAGTTTTATATTCATTAGGTTTGTAAAGATATATCATTATTGTACCTTGGGTTTATTCATTTGATGATCTGTTGTAGTATTACTTAACTAATCACTCCATAAACAACAATACTCAATGATTATTTTTATGGAACCAGTAAGCACAAGAGGGTAAACCCGATTACACTCGAGTGGTGCCTGTCGTGTGAAGATGCCTGTTGATCCAGCACTTCTGTAGGTTATAGTATTCGGAAAAAACAGGTCTTGGTAACTGATTTCTCCGATAAATTTAATGTTCTTGGCGTCTACAGGTGAAATCGGTGTTCATGAGCTACATTTGCCCGTTAAGTATGTCGTCCAAATTCTACTTTAGGTGAGATTAGGTGAGATTATGTTTGACAGCTCAGAAGGGCATCTGCCGTGGTAGTATCGGTGAAACAGAGTTAGGCCAGCGACTTTTTTTCTATACTCTAAGCTATTGAAGTTTCTGGTCAACCTTGGGTCGGCTATGAATCGAACTGTTCTTTTCTGTATCCTTGATTGACGAATCTTGGCCTTGTAGGGGATTAGAAGCTGTTGCAGAGTCCAGAGACCAATAATCTATAACTTGGTCTTGAAGAGAGATACAAGCTTTTGTGAAGCCACATGACTATGCCAGGACATTTTGCTCTTCAGCCTCAACATCCTCCCCAACATCCTGCAGCGCCAGCTTTCTTTGTAAAAACAATAGCCTGGTTATTTGCTGCATTAAACCCAATTATATTGCTTTCACTCGACTCCAGAATGTTTTCAACATCGAGAGAGATTGATGGTGGTGATCTGTTGCAACCTACGGATTTGAGTTTATTGAGACGGCTGATGACACCAGTGTGGTAGAGCATCCTTGGATAACACCAGTGTTGAACTTAAACCTCTCTGTGATGTTTCCATAGATAGCGATCTAGAATGATCGGTCTTTGAGCAAGCTATTAAGTCAGTAGATGAATGAGGACGATAACTTGAACGAATTGAATTGTTGGTTGCAATATTTTTGTTTTGTCTTCAATATTGAAACGAAAAGTCAATTATAGATTGACACTTAGTAAGGGACATTTTTGTAGTAATGAAGTATTGAAAGGTGCAGATAATTTGAACAAAAATCATATTTCGCTTTCGATGAACATCTGTGTTACTTACGTTCATGAAGCCTTCTTCAGCTTTCATCTTCTCATGCTTAAAATTCCGTAACAACACCTGTCATCAATTAACTTAAAACTGCAATGCTGTTTTAAACTTACTTCGGAAATTTGAATATTTTTTCCATTTAATTTTTTTATTTCGCGAATCTCGAACATAATAATAAATAAGAATAAAAATAAGTTTTGGTGATTCATCACAATCAACTTCCAATTATTATCAGTTCAATTCTGGAAATTATTTTTTTTTTTTTTCGATTTCTTGCCTACATATCATGACACTCTTTTGTAATCCCCAATTCATCATTTTTTGTATCATCCAAACTTTTTGAGTAACACGATACTCATCTTAAGTTATATTTAATCAAACTTCGAAGGAGACATGTTATATCAAATATTTCCTCAGTGGATGGAAAAAATAATATCAATATTTCATATTGGGCGACTGGCATTTTATCCAGAAATTGTGAAGCCAAAAGAAATACGTTCGTATAAGTTTGGAGGCTTTTATTAGTTTTACAGAGAGATTTCGTGGAAAGTATTTATATGAGTTAGTAAATCCGTGATTTCATAAAACATTTGAAAAAGCAGCGTGATTTATTTTGGATTGACAACTACCAACATCAAAATATAAAGTTGAAAATTGGTTTTAACATTAAAAATCGCCTTGTTGTTGGTTACTTCTTATTTGGTTGGTATACATGATCATATATTTGACATTATTTTGGATTTTACGGTCATAACTCACTCACGATTAACAGATATAGTGTGAAAAACTTTAAGAGCTCAGTCTTACCATTTTCATTTCGATTCTAATATAGAGCAAATTGAAGTAGATTTTCGAGCATATGAAATTTACTGAATCATTTTGTCTTGAATCTACCGGAAAAGTACGTTTTTTATGATTTCATAATTGAGTAGTCTTTCCGTTTATTCTCCTAATTTTCGGAGCTCATCGAAGTACCTAGCTATAAAGCAAAATATCGCTTGTAGGTACAACCAACATTGAGAGTAATGGTCTGTACAGGTTGCTAGAAGCTGCGGCAGTCGTCAATAATGGAGCCGACTGATAATTTTTATTCAAAATGCGCTTTGAGTTGTATGTAATTGCATAGTTATTACTTGATACCTCAGTTTGAGTCGTAGATTAATTCCTTGAATTGTAATTCTGTTTGTACTATGACCAGAATTATTCTGTACAATAATATGAAATCATTAGATTGTTGTACTTACAAAGTAAAAAGCGAATTGTTTTACTCACATACTGTAGTGGAAAAACGAAAGTCGAAAAATTAATTTTTATTTAGTTTATTGTTTCATATCAGGTATAATAATTTGTAAGTGCTCCAGTAGTGGAATTAGTCTAAGTTGGTATCTGAAACATACTCCAGCATGAGCTTTCAAAAAAATTGTAATAACCATATAATCACGTGATTTTTATACCAGTGCTTTTATTTATATCGTTAGTTATCACCTAAAAAAATAAATTGCTCTTATCAAATTGTTCAAGTGTTTCTTGAGTGAGCTCATTCTTCTGGAAAGTTATTTGAAGACAATTTTCTGAACTTAATCGAACGCCTGAGGACAATTTTGTGAAAAGAAACGTAAGACGAATTTCACTAACCACAATTTTTGATTTAATGTTGGATATTGTAGAAAGATGTTCATGTCAATATTTCAAAGCTACATTAATATATCAGTGTATCTCGTAAAGTTGAAATTATGGAAATTTTTTTTTTCTGATATGCAGTTTACATAAAGAGTTATTTCGATTTTTAATGTAGGGGCAATTACTTCTACAGAACTTTATCATAAAACATAGTGTATGAGATTAAAAGAATGCTGTTGACTCCACAGAACATATGCGAAGTTAATCTTAAATAGACAGAACTGGCTAGAGATAAATCCTATTGGAATTGTGTCTAAGACGTGATTTCTAAATTTCATGTTAATCAACCAATCATAATACCGTTTTAACCACGCATCAAACTTTTATCTGTTACCAACTAACAACCTCTTATTCATTACCTCCAAAACTTTTCTTACATTGTAAAAGTAATTTTCAATATATGATCAAATTTATCAATTAGTCTATTCAGAGCACTATCTAAATCAGCATTAACTTGTTATGATTATCGTACTTTTGTTTTAGCCTGTATTTACGATAATGTATATCATATTTTCATTGAATTCGTGAATATTTAGGTCGAAACACATTTTAATATTGAAAATACGTAAATAATAGGTCGCTAACAATGTGAAATGTAAGTAGTTATTTTTGGCACGAAATAGATTAAATTAAATAGGGAGTGAGTGCTAATGTGAATGTGAACATAAAGCGATTTACAAGTCGAGTTTATTGTGTTACGATGTATGTCAGTAACCTCATAGTATATTCAATCCACTATCTTTTTACCTTTATAGTACAATCCAAAATTGCAACCACTAATGTGGGTCAACTGTATATCTAATTCTACGTTCCTACTAACAAATAGTTTGTTCAACGTCTTGAGTCTAGCGAGTCTTAGTCCTAGTGACTAGCTTAGTAAAACAAGCTTTTTAGAATGTTCTAAACCGAACGCTCTGTTCGGTTGACTCGGTTGCTCGGCTGAGAAAGATTTGATTTCGATTTTTCAATGTTATTAACCTACTATTATGGATAAGGCCTGGATATGGTATATTCGTATATTCTATTGATGAAACATATTTTTAAAACACATCTAAGTGCAACAATGGCTATACCAGTAAATGACTAGGTCATTACATGGTATACGTACATATCTAAAGTAGCTGACAGAGCTGGAATAGGAGTGTACCAAATACTCTTAATGCCTTGGCAACACACCAAACATTTTTTTAAATGAGAGAGGAACCATCGCAAATGGGAGATCATCATCTTGTATCATTGCCAAGCATTCATTAGCACTTCAAGCTCCAATATCATAAAATCCAAGCACGTTTGGGATTGCCTAGAAAAATTAAACGAACTAGACAAGAAAAATAAACAAATAAAGTTAACCTGCACTTTAGAGTTTCAGCCACCCCACAATCTGGACTTACTAAAAGGAGTGAAAAAAATAGATCAACTGTAAACATACCTCCACAAAAAATGTACTCGGAACTTTTCTAATATGTATAATTCAAAGTAGAGGGAACATTTTGTTTTAACTTAATAGTGGAAGTAATTTTTCATAAATTTTGAAGTGGTTTTTTAAAAATAAATTGCTTAGGGACAAATTTTGGGTCCAATTGATACTTTAAAGGATATGTTATTTATTATTATATTTCTGAAAAACTAATTCTCCTCGCTTGAAAAAGCAGGTTCGGTGTTCAAGGTGATGGGAATTGTAACATAGTAAAATTTAAGGCAGCTTCGACTGCCTTTTGTAAATTTTGAAGCATATAAGGAAATATATGTTTGTTATTATATTTTCTGAGCTGTGTTCAGCCTTTTAATTCCATAAAATTTTGAGAAGGATCAATATTTTATTGAAGAGTTTTTGTATTTGCAATAAAGCAAAAATATGAAGGTCAGAAACCAAAAGATTGTAAAATTTGTTCAGCCCTTTATTTCCATAAAATTTTGAGAATAATCAATATGTCCGTCGTTTTTTCAAATTCGAATACAAATTTTTTTAAGAAATTTTTGTATTTCCAATAAAACAAAAATATGAAGGAGAGAAACCAAAAGATTGGGAGATATAGAGAGATAACCGAATAAAAAAATATCTCTGTGGGATTAAAGGATTGAAAGTTTTATTATATACAAATAATTATTCACTCTGATTATATTCAAAGTATCTTATAACGATTCAAATAGTGTATATGGCTCTAGAGAGATAATTCATTACAAATGATCGAGATCAATATTTATGAATACCCAAATACCTATAAACCGATGAAAAGAATCATTTTGGTTATCCTTTTCTAGGATAATTAGACCATATAGCTCGAAAATTGGAAAAACCGAGTAGTATTTAATTTCATACTAAAAAAAATTACTCATATACTACGAATTAATAGTCTGAATTGGTTATCTACTTGATTATTCGAAAATTGAAGTGAACCACCTCGTATAAAACATGCAAAGTTTATAAGGATTACGTATCCTTGTGGTATCAGATAAAAATGACTCATTATCACCTGATCCTGATGAAAGCTATGAGTTTAGGAGAAATTAACTGTTTACTCAGCCGAAGGTAACTTTGAAATAATACATCGAACTGATGTTTAGATTAAATTAGGTGGAAACTAAATAGACTCAAGTTTTCCCATCGCAATTAAGCTTACGGGTTATTTGCTCGTTGGGTTAATAAGAAGTTGTTAATGTGTATCGAGATTATAAGATTTGGAACAGTATATATATTAGAGCAGATGTTTAGTGAATGATTATTGCTCCAAAAGTAATTTTTTAACAGGAACTTTATTGAAAAAGTGAAACGACACTACTCGACAACTAAATTACAGTGTACAATATATACAAAAAATAAATGCAAATTAACTAAAAAAAAGTAATTCTACAAGATCATCAGTTCAATGAAATATTTGTGAAATTATAGATCAGCAGCTCAAATTCAATCCCATGTATGAAACTTATTGACGTTGACATTAAATAATAATAACATTAAACATTTTTGCGGATGTTGAGATGTTGCACATGATCCACCATTCCGTTGCAGTGTGAATCAAATCATAATCATATTTTGTAACATTTCGATCTATTATTGTTACGCTTTTTATTCTTTACAATGTTATATATCGATATTCGAAATTTGGTGGGAAACTCCCAAGCGTCTACCGAGAGAGCGGCCCCGTTCTTTCTTTTCCCGTGTCTAAGTTTATGGCAATTCCAGATTTGACATATTCAAATCAGCGTTGTCATATTTCAAAACTTAAGTAGCAGCCCTCGTATATACCTACGGAAAAGCAGAATATATTCGTGGTTCTGAATTGGGACTTGATAAACAATGATCTCTTATATGTAAAATATGAAGATGAAATGCTGATAAAATTCGAGTTTGGTTTCTCTAGGAGTGAAAGTAGAACTTCACAAATAGCTTCAATTCAAATTTAATCGGAGCACTGACTATAATGATCCTAAGTGATCCTAGGAATTGATACGGGATACGCGGGCCTCTCTTGATATCCCATGAAACTAGAGGAGCTAGAGCTAACAACTCTTAATTTTCAAATATCAACATAGTAGTATTTTCAGCTTGGATTTCAAGGCATCATTACACTTAACCTCATTAATCAGTTGAATGTGTTTGCTAATGTGCATGAAAATTATTTTTTAAAAACGTGCCAGTCATCTGCGTCCACATTTCTCTAACACCCACATTGGCAGTAAAAAATATAAGAAAAACATCAATTAATCGATCAACAGTTTTCGTCTTTAAATGAAAATACCAACGATTATTTCAGAATTCTTTTATTTAGATTCAAAATACCGGAAGACCTCGCCACTGTCACAAACTCAAATCATAAGAAAACAAACGTTCACATACACTTGACAAAAATATAACATGATCTTTCAGCTTGATGTAAGACCTTCAAACAGGTGTACGAAAATAGCTTCTGTGACAATTTTAGAGCCAGGAGATGCCACAACTTGGATTGTTGCTGGCGAGTGAGCCTCGCATTTTCATAGCGGAAAATTTTAAATAAATTTCCTTCAGGAGTATTCATTTTACAAGGATTTCTCTAAATTTATAAAAACCCGTAGAAGTTAATTTGATACAACAATTGATAGAAAATAGATTCACTATATCATACTAATGTATGTTAAATTCCTATCGCATCGATTTTAAAGTCAATTGAAAACTTATATAATGCGCGTTCAAACATTTTTTATGCAATTTAGAACTACAGCGATATGTAAATCAAGGAAAAAATCTTAAGGCATTGAATTGATTCATAGAACCTACCCCTAACATATTTTTCAAATTAATAAATACTGAAATCCTACAAATACTTTAATTCATTAAATAAAAAAGAATAAAAACTGCATTATCATTCTTCATTCATATTGAGAAAGGTTTATCTATTTTTATTTTTATTCTAAAACTTATAACCTTAGCTGCTAGTCTGCTTGCATAACAGTGGTGATTATTTTCAATGCAATTGCCGTTTACATTTAAGACAGGTTCCATAATATAAATTGATCTAATAGAAACAACAATAAAAATATAATCATATAAATATGAAGTAATAAAAGTTTATGAAATTTTGGCTTAGTAGCACTGAAAACTATAGATTGGGAGCAACTATAAAAAATCAAGATAGAATGATCTAATTTATCATGAGCAGCTTCAAATTACAAGTTATGAAACGTGAAAGAAATAAGTTGAAGTAATATCAAAACCAAGCAGCTTTCAAATCTAGGAAACAAAAAATTGGTGAGGCCCTGGTTCCAGTTAATAAACTTCAGTAAGCTGATGTTCAAATTACTTAGGAGGTTAGTACTTACTTTATGTTATACATCAACACTGATGTCAAGTCTGACATAAAGCTTACCATTTTTAACGGTGTACGTACTCAGAACATTTTCATGCAGTGATTTTCTATGACATTCGACGCGGATTAAAACAACAGCATTGTGCCGATAAACTCGCTTCGACTTTTGGTGATGAAGCAGCATCTTGAACGACCGTGTTTCGTAAAGGTCGTCCAAAATTGGCTGTTGTGCCAGAAAACATTAGTGCTGTGTGTAAACTGATATTTCAAGATCATCATGTGACATACCTTGAAATTGAAGCATACTTGGGCATAAGTTCAACTCGCTTACGTTCAATATAGCATATACATTTGGTTTTCAAATCAAAGATCGTGTCATTTGGTGCAACTAAATGCAGGGAAAATTCAAACATGGTGCCGTCTATATATCGGCGACCAATAATAAATATATGCATAAGAACCCGAAAGTAAACCAATCGACTGTATGGGTCTTTCAAGACAAGTTTAATCCAACATTTAACAAAAGTTATTTGCGCACGAAGCACTTCGAAGCAAATGGTTCCAGGTTTTTTCGCAATAACTGGCCTCCTTTCCATTGGAGCAGCTTAGAATGGTACACCAGCATTTGTTTGCCAGAAGTGTTTGAATCACGAAAACCAATTGCAGAAGACAAATCATTCTCTACGAAATGCAATTTCTTACACTTCACCTCACGCAAAAACGTTTTGAATAGTTAAAACATCAAATTGATAGGTCATCCGCCGTACAGTCCTTGTTTGGCATCCAATGATTTCTTCTAATTTCCGCAGATTCAAAATAAATTTCAAGATCAACGTTTTTCTTCGCCCAGAAGAAGCAGTTGGAAACAATGCTTTGGAGGTATCTCAATCGCAATGTAGAAAATGCTTTGACAATTGTTTTAAACGCATACAAAAGTGTATTGATTTCAATGGAGAATATTTTGGAAAACAATAAAGCCATATGCAATTATAAATTTTTGTTTTTATTTGTCTATCTCAAAACTTAAGCAGCAACCTTGGTAAAAGACATCAATATTCGAAATATTGACTGTTTATCACGTTTTCAGGTGAATTTATTGACCTCTAGTTAAAAACTGTATATACAATATATATCTTATTTTGCTTTCATTATAAGTTTTGACTATACTAATAAGATTCAAACACAAACTGTTTATATTAAGCTTACTATAAGAGTATTTATAGTAATGTGGGCCACAGTAAAGACACGGAACTGGTGTATTTGTGTATATTTACAAAATTCGTTACAGAATCTCTCTTACTTTCTGAAAATGTATACAAACGTTAACAAAAACCATTTTTTTAACTTCTGAATATGAGGAAATACTATCGATCAAAATCATATGATCAATTTTTGTATTATAATAAATATTGATTTTTTGTCAGAATTTTCCTCACGATTCTAATCGTATTTTGTGCAGTATATATAGGACGAAGGACATTCTCTTACAAGATTAGTAATAATAGATGAGTCATATATAAATCACTAGGGTGTACAGACCAAATTGCAAAATAAACATCAGGAATCACGTTAACCGTATTTTGGGATGCTAAAGGCGTAATTTCGGTATATTATCTACAAAGTAGAAACACAATTAGAAATGCTCATTATATCAAATTAGTTCGAATCGTGAGGCGGTAAAATAAAAACGCCGAAAGAAACTGCTCAGAGCTGCTCTCTTTCATCAGGATAACGCATCCAGTTGCAGGTCGAATTAGTTGCATATCTTTCGTTCTTAGTTGTCGTTGTATCCAATTGAAATATATATTCATATACAGTGTGTGTGTTTTACGACAAAATTCATTTTAATCCATATAAGAAAAATTTATTTGATGTCTCTGACGTCCATATTTTATCTAGAACGAGCGAAACATATAAATTTAAAAAAATGATAAGGCTTTTTGATTCCTTTTAGAGTATGGACAAGGTTAAATGAAAGTCGTAGGTAAATAAGCTCTGTTTTTTATTATAGGTTAATGAAAATAAATTCCATAACCGACTTTTGTAATAAGTTGCAATATCCTCGTACTCGATTAAATTGTAATTGTTTATTGTTTTATGAACAGCGTGATCTGAAACCTTCATTTTATGTTTTCTTTGTATCATACTGTAAATTATAACACGAATCGTTTGTGTAAATTTTTATACGTTAAATTTATAGAAAAAATTGTTAAATTAATTGTAAACCGTAATTATTATTATTTCTGTCATATTTACTGAGTAAACGGCGATAAAAAGGACATAAAATTCATTTTATTTCTTAAGAATTCTCATCTGCATTCTGTAGTCTAATCCAATTTAGGGAAAGTATTTGGGATGGATAGATATTGATTTTTCTATACAAAAACTGAGGGATCATGATTGGATCCTAATAGCACTGGAGTAAAACTCTAGAAAAATCACTCAACTAAAAGATTACACTATGGTGTAGGCAAATGTTTAAAAAAAATATTAGTTACATAAGCGATTATTCAATTTGTGCTCTAGAATACAGAATGTTCTATTTAAAAGTAGAAAGAAAATGGAAGGCTGGATATTCATTTCATCCTGTATGCGGAGGAAATGAAAATCGAACCCACAACTACTATTTTTATCTGTTACTTACTATATTTTTATCGAAAATTTTGAAATATCCTATAGGAAAAAAATTACCTCAATGGAGACCATATTAAATAAATAAAAAGATGTCTTTTCCACTTCTTATATGGAGTTTGGTGAAGGGATGAGCTGTCGTATGGGAAATAACAATTTTTGTACGTACATTTTATCAAATGTATTAAAATACATTTTGTTTTGAATAATATACGATATAATTGCACATACATAATAAATACATACATTATAATGGAAACCAAAATATTAGCAAATCCAATAATTCAAAGTTAAAATCTGGACATCATCAAACTAATTGTTTGGATTACTTTATAATCAATTATATGTATTGTAATATTCAATATAGGAAAGCTCAAAAGGCTAAATTGGAATTTACTGCAATGAAAAGTTTTCTATAATTTGTTTTTTACTATGAAAATCGTGTGCAGATTACCTCAAATGTACAAAAGAAACAATAATCTCGATACAATGCATCCTATCTTAAAAATGCTAGAAAATTTCTGGGGACTAACAACTTGACCTACATGTTTACTTAATTGAAAACTTATTAAAAACATGTAAAAAATATAAATAATTTAGAAAAGTCTCATACATATACAAATCGGAAATGGAAATCACAAATAAATGTAATCACAACCTGATGTGTAGTGTTCGTTGTATTCTAATACTCTAACGCGTCCTTCATTGCTAGCAGCTGCTAGGTGACATCTTCCTGGACATTAGTGTATAAACTACTCAATATTATCCTAACACGTTGAATGCGTGTAAAAATAGTTATTTCGTATCTCAAATTAGTACGTTAGGTAAACAAATTATATAAATAGTTTGACTGCGATGATCAAAATAATATATTAATACTTTTGTAAAATTTAGAAGAGTGTGAACAAGAGAACAAAATTTTAAAGCAATTCATGACATATAATTTACAATTAGGAATAAATCCAATACCTCAACTAGATTCATGAGATTATTTATGTCTTCATGATTCAATGTGATTCAGTTGAATTTATTAACAGGTATAATAATAAAATTGGAAATTGATAAATGGGAGAGGACCTACTCAACATTATGTTTTTATACCGGATGTCCCGGGATAGAAGAATCAAACTAGAATCTATAATATGAAATAATATTTGTGTTCTATATAATTTTTTTATAACAGGCTCCCGTTTTTCAAATAAAAACAGCTAAATTCTGAATTTCGATTCTTCAATATTTGTGTGTTATCTTTGCTAGCAAATTTATCTAGTATATTTATGTGGATAATCTTACAGAGGTGATATAAACCCAAAAACGGAGTACCTACTAGTAATGAGAAGTGATTTAATATTTCTAGTTCGCTCCAATAAGTTGTTTGACTCATACTTACTAATCCTTGCAGGATTATCACCTTGATCATTATAAAAAACGTACTTTTTAGTTTTTTTAAACTATAATTTATTATACCAAACAAGTTCATGAGTTTATAGTCTATGAATTAGAGAGTAATAATATGATGAAGCATTCGTAATCCATAGGCGTATCACTTCTTTTGGTGGACAGCTAAAATATTTTTTCAAGTTATACCTCAAGTATTTCCGTTTAAAATAACATTTGTATAAATATAATAAATATATCGAGTGTACACTTATTTTCTTACATTATTATTTTGTTTATTAGAAACAGCTGAATGTAGAAAAGTGTGATTTTTTTTAAGAAGTTTCATTTCTCCACTAGGTATGAAGAATATTGTGTCATACTAGTTATATAGGTTTAAACCATGATTTTTAAACAACCAACGTTCATAAAGAATAATTTTATTATAAAAAACCAGTATAAGTATAACTATTTCGTACAAATCCTAATCTGAATCGGAGTCAGAAGATGAACTGTTGCAATCAATATTCAGAATAAGCGTTTTCGTCTACCATTTCAATAGTAATCTTGTCCAGCTTTCACATTTTCCTTTATTCTTTAATTGTATGATTAACTGCCTTTTCCCAGTTCTCAGGTTTCATATTATTTACAGTTTCCACACTCATTTTGAAAGAATGATTTTTTCTTAAAATTTCTCCCTTTGTCTGTGCTCATACGAGTTCAATCGGGTTTAATACTTTTATTTATCCAATTTCGCAAATATTTTTTCAACCACTTGGTTGTGGGAAAGTTTTATAAAAGTCGAGTGATAACTTGCATTATCCATTATGATTATATGGTTCGGAGAAAGAAGATCTATCATTTTTTCTAGACATCAGCATTCATGTTCTCATGGTAGTCAGCAGTGTGTAATATTGTCAATTTACGCCCCTTTCCTTTGGGTGAATTTAAATCAGAAGATAAATTATTTCAGTGAAAGTCTGTACTGGAAAAAAGTACTAATACTATATTGGATTATATTATACACTCCTAACTTTCTACTATTAGCCTTAGGACATTCTGTATTCCTGAAATATTCTAATTAATATGAAAAGAACATACATACTACCGTTAGTTTGAAACATTTTCAGTGGAAAAATGTTGGTGCTGGATTCGTATAATAACTCTTTTCAATAAAATCAAATATGCCAGCTTTTTATTTTCGAAATGAACCGAACCAGTTCACTAATCTATGTAGTATGCATCGAAATAAAAGCAATAAAAACTTTATTGAGCTCCATCATATCTACTTAGAACAACAAACAAAAACTTTATTAAACTCTAACGAACCTATTATGAATAAATTTTGTGAGTTGTTAAAATTGCACATCCCTAAATTTTATTTCATTCCGTTTTATATTATTTATTGGAGTTTATTCATAATTACAACAGAGTAATAAATTTTCATAGCCTCTGCAAAGCTAATACATCAATTAATAATGATGAAATATTTTAATACCCTATTTAGTTCTCGGTATACAAACATGTGCACAATGTGCATACTACTTAATATAAATAACAAATTAGATCGCCGTTTTCATTCAAAAAATATATATCAAATCTCTGAATTTCGTACAAAATTAAATATCAACAATATATAGATTAATACAATTTCATATTTTTCTTATAGGTGCTGACAATATCAATAAACTAAACAAACGTCTGCAGATATATCCTGTACCCTAGGACCGCATATTTCCCGCATATGAAATCAGTAACAAAAAACAGAATCCCCACTGGTAAACAAAAGCAACTTTTCGCAATGTGGGTGCCTTACAGAGCATGTATGTCATATTCCCGGCAGATGAATTAGTCTATCTGTCATATGGTCACCTCATATACGTACCGTCAACCCCTGAACCCGAAAATCAATTGCGATCACCCCCTATTAGAACATCCAACGAAGAAAGCGAATTATTTTCACCTAGTACATCCGGACCTAATCCCGAGCATAAAGAATCAATCACTAGTAACGAGTCATTCAAAACTATCAACCGTACAAAATCGGTGAAGTCCAAACAGAAACCTAAGGACGAAGTTTATTGTATAGGTAGTAAAAGTATAGATTTAGAAACTAAGGAGACTACAAATAAAATAAGAATAGATGGTCTGAACTATGAATCTAGAGGATCGTCTGAAAATCGTTCATTGAAAAGAGCAGATATTCCCGAATTTTCCAATACTAATATTCCAGAACAATATTATGAAAAAACAACGAACCTTAATCCCGAATCTAGTTTTTTTTTGAAGCGATACGCCACAAATAGATCTATCAAATCATATAAGGAAATAGAGAAGTCTTCTTCCCAGTGTACTGCTAAATTTAATAGATCTGACTTTTTGAATAGGCCCGCTCAGTCTAAAACTGAAATTGAACAGCAATTCAATGATTCTAATATAAATGAGGATGCTAATCGATTAGTGAAAAACAAAAATCTAACAGATAACGATTCTAGAAGTAGAGAAATACCCAACACATCTTTAAAGATAAAAAATTCTCCAGAAACTCATTCTAGCAAACCTAAGACAAGTAAAATATCAAGAACAAAAGAGGCTGATAATATAGGATGTAAAACCCTAGAGCGTGGCTCGATTTGCAACAGTAACAAATCTAGTAAATCTAGTAAAAACAGCTCTAATTCGTCCAAATCAATTATAACTACACGTCCAAGAACTGTGTCGGACTCAATAAGTAGCACGAAGATAGAGCCAAGGAAGAAGGTAACGGGAAGTTCCTTTAGGTCTTTTCTTGGTTCATCTGCGCTGTTAAGAGATAAGACACCAGATCCTCCTATCAGACCTGAACGAAAAAAAGACAAAAAAACAGTACAAACTAGTGAAAATAGTGATAGAAGATTGTCATATTCCGATTACTTAGTTTTAAATAGAGAACGTGTACCTAGAAGTGATATCATAAACACTAGAAGTGACAAAGTACAAGAAGTGCGCGAAAAACCAATTATAAAACGTGAAAAATCACCTGGTTTGAAGTTTTTTCGCTCGCAGTCTTCAAGTCCTCGAACGCTGGGACGTGACAGAACTGCTTTCGACTTTGACGGATTATTTAAGCACGAACCTCCTAGTCCTGGAAAATTATCAGTTAATTCGGCACCGTTAAGGACGCCACCGAGCTCCCCTATCGAATCTGAATCCAACGCATTAGGTCATCAATCAGGTGAAGCAGAGTGAAGAGAGTGGTCAGTTTTTTAACACTTTTTTACTAACGATTTTTTGGTTGATTCTTACAATACTAACAGATAGTGTGTAATTTTTGAGGTAGATTATATTTAGTGAGCTAAGTTGAATAGTTTGATTTATTGGGATACACGAATGAGTAGAAATAGTGCAGTAGGGTTGTTATTATCGTATAGAGCTTGGTTCTAAAATGATTTTAATTTTATGACAATTTACAAGTCTCTGTAAATAACGCAACCACTAATTATCGTCAAAAAAGGTTGTATATATAAATATATGAAATAGATCAATACGAATATTTGTAGCTTTATTGGTTTGTGAGATAAGTATAGATACATACAATACATTTTTTCTTATATTCAAAAATATCTTATAAGCAGTAGAGAAACGTCCTACAGTAAAAAAGCTCACAGGACATTGGAAGTAATTGGGGAAGTTGAAAGGCGAGGAAGGATCATTGAACATGCAGCCAATATAAACACTAGCTATTGAAAAAACTTAAGCTTAAACGATTACTAACTCATCTGGAAAGGAAGATCTTGAATCGGTGAAAATTTTTATGATGACTTATTACATAAGAAATATAATAAAAAGATTGTTACTGTTACTGAAAACTCGAAGAACTATAATAAAGATAGAGTACCAGTTCCTACGTGTTGCTCCATAGCACTGTTGCTAAAAACTGAGAAATAACGCTGTCATATAATACAATGCGTGAAAATTTTAATTCACCCAATTCCATCGCAATTTTTAGCTTGATTGTGAAAATCGGGCATCCAAAAATATGGTATATTAAGATAAAAGAATAATAATATGCAAACTGGATAATTGAAAGTTAACATATCCAATATTATTACGGAAATTGGCAAATTTTGATTTGTCCTTAAGTTGTGAGTGATTCTATTTTTACAGAAACGACAATTCCCACTACTTTTATCATATGATCGTCCTGTTGTCACGTTTTATAGAAAGTAGAACATCTGTTCAACCTCCAAGCAAAAAATAGTATCGTATAATTCCACTTCTACCGCATCCATCATTTTTACCAACATAATTTTACATAGTCGTTTCTTACGCAACGGACGAATCTCATTATGACGAAAAAAATTCGTATAATAATAAATAATAAACTGAATTTAGGATATTATGATCTAAAATAACACACGTTCGGATTTTTAACTTGAGAAACGAAAATAGACCATGTCAATAGCAAGTTCGTACAATATTCATTAGGATATAGTGTCACATAATCCCAATACTACCACTTCTAAATTTGTTTTGTGCTCTCGATGTTTGGTTCACTATCTTAGATATTTAAGGATAACAATAAATGTATTTTTTCAACACTTGTTCCATGTTATTACACCTATCTATCATTTGTTCTGAAATAAAACGGCTTTATTTGATTATCGTTCTATACATTATTGTAATACGAAGGTAATTCTGGCAAAATTGAAATTGCATGAATAGCGAGTTGCGCACACGTTTGATATTTTTTTTTCTACCGATCGAACCAATTTAAAAATTAATGTAGCGAAAAGGAAAGGAAAACAGGTTGAATATTAAAGAGGCGAAAGATGGTTGGTTTTCAAACAGGATGATCATACGATAGTACTGATTATAATTAAAAAATGTGACGTATTGAAGTAATAATCTGAGCAATGGTAGCTCATCACTATGTTCCTTTAAACAGTGTTGCTTTATTATTTTAGTTCACCATCTATTTCTGAGTTAAAATCTATTAACCTTTAAAAAATCCCTCTGTTTATCGTCTTTTCAATCATGACCTCATAAAGATAATTTAAACGCATTACAAAGCGTTTATAATTAATTATTATATGTAAACTTATAATTCAAATATTATAATCAGTTTTCTCATCACTTTCTGCAATTGTTTGTCTATAAGCAGTAGACTTGAATGTGTAACGATATACTTGTACGAGGATGATCTCAGAAGTACCTGGCCTGATCAAGAGATGGTGGTAGTTGCTCTAAAAAATATCACTGTATTAGAAAGAACATGGAAAAGCTGGTCATCTTTATGTGATACAATACTTTTATTTGAAAGGCATTAGTCCAACCAATATGAAAGCTGAACTAAATTCTACTTTGAGTGAGACTGCTACTTCGTTATGAACAGGAAAATATTGTGTAGTTAAGCTTAAACAATACCGTACAACCTGCGAAGAACCAACATCGCAGTGGTCGACCAAATGAGGTCCAGAAATGTTGATGAAAATCCATAAAGCGGTACTGGTACTAGATGGTGGTAGATTAAAAGTGCACGAGCTAGTAGACATAGAATTACAACAAGTGTAATAAATCGTAAATTAACTAAAAATTTGGAAATGAGAAAGGTGTGCACAAGATCAGTACAACTTTTGGTCACATTGGAACAAAAACAGCGTTTTGAAGATGATTCCATAGAGTTTTTGGCAATGTTTCAGAGAAATATCATCACTCCACATCAGAAACAGAAGAACGTTCAAAGCAATAGACTAGAAAGGAACAGCTGGTTCCAGGCAAAAACTGTTTTATCTGCAGGCAAGGTCATGGCGTAGGTTTTTGGGGACGTGCGTGGGATGATTTTGTTTGACTAACTTAAAAAAGGAAAACGAAGAAACGACTGCATTTGATAAGAAGAAAGTGTCAAGACGATGCACCAGCTCACACATCCCTTATGGCAATGGCTAAAATTAATAGATAAATTTTTATACAATGAAGAGGTGATGTTGGCAGTTGATGGTAACTTCAAGGACACATTGAGCATCACTAGGAAAAGGCCAGGTACTTCTGGAACCATTCTCATACGGTAAGTAAATATATTATTTATATGTTTCTATTTCTTAAACGTTTTCGTTTTTAATGGATATTTTTCAAATATTTAATACCAGTTTTGGTCTACATTACTTGGCCATCAACAAAAACCATGGTTAACAATACTTGCAGCATGAACCTAATAATTTTTTGGTTAAATTTCGTTCTTCTTGAGGTAAATTTAAGTTAGGTGTTGGCGTTTCTCAACCTTCAATCTATCAATCAATCAACATGGGCGATGCAATTGTTGTTGTTGCAAGTTGAATCTGTGTTAGTCCAACGTCGAATTGGAGCCGATCAGTATACATCTAAATAGCCTATAAAGTTGCTCTAGTTAGTTCCAACACACAGTTTGTCTGAACGCACTTTATTTCCACTACTCATACAGAATACGACGTATTTATGTATAAAATGTATAAATAAGTCGAAGGACTGTTCTAAATTAGTAAATAGGAGAAAACCTGGTGATAATTTCACAGGAGAAAAATTTCGAAGTGGATGAGAAATGAGAAAATGATAAATTTGAAGCTTGAAGCAGCCAGTTGTTACAAAATCTTGATTATTACCGGTGAAGTGAAATTTGTTTCTCAAAATCTATTTCTATTTTAAATCTCATCGTCAGTTGAGATAAATTTTCCTTTTAATATGAGGAAGAAATTACGAGAAGCAATTAGAAGATCCGGTGAATTATTTTACTAAATTTAAAGTATTTAACTTTCGCCATTTTAAATTGTTTAGACAAATAAGTTTGTCCACTATTTGCACACTTTCATTTAGCTTTGATCCAAAAACTTTGATATTTTTCATGTTTTACTCTCCAAAATATAATTATGTTACCCTATATAATTCATATATGCCTTCAACCATAATATTTATTCAATTAGCAGTAATTTTCCAAGCCAAAAATCATTAATTACAAGTATATTTGACCTTTATCAATAAACTGAGGTATCATAAACTAGTAATAAATGTAGCCAACATATACATTTTTGAGTTATATTAACAATAAACGCGAGAGTAAATATTTTACAAACGAATCATACATTGTTGTTGGTATGTGCGTTATGTGTTCTAAACTTAATTAAGTTCAAGGACCGGTAAAAATTATTGCGGTCCGTTAGCTGATTTTTTGACATAAATAACATAAATAAATCTTGAAAACAAAAACGTGCTTCTGAACAAATTAAATAAAAATGAACTAACTAACAAGTGGCTAGATATTTTTTCAAAATCAATGATCCCTGCTGCAGACTATAGCTTAAATTCTAGTGGTATAGGGTAAACCGTACAGTTATTGGACACTTGAAAAAATTTTTAAAAGTTACCTATAATGAAAAATAAATTGATAAAAGTATAACAGTGTGCCTACTAAACTTCCAGTAATTTGTTACAAGAAGAAACAATACAAAAATTTTCGTGAGGAGCAAAATGTATAATCACAAGACACATTGTACAGTTATTGGTTATTTTCATGAATATTGGACAATATTTTGTTAATCTTTTGTGAAGTATTAATAAGTATACCTTCTACCTTGGTGTCTATGACCTAAGCATTAACTTTTAGTTATAGACTGAAATTTGGCTCGTGTTTGATGAATATACATTTCATATAATTCATTCATTCATTCCTTCTATTTTGATCCGTATCTTTTGACATTTATACTTCCCTTTCCTTGAATCTACCACATTGTTTTGTGATTGTATTTCCCTTTGTTCAAGCTCTTTGCTACTTATATCGCTATCCGATTGTTTGACTCTTTATTCCATTTCTTTTATTATATTTACATTCTCCTTCGATTTGACCCCTTGTCAATCTCTTCTATTATATTTTCCTTCGATTGGTTAACTCTTTCTATTACTATTAACCTCATGTTTATCACTCTTCTTCTTCTATACTTTCGTTGTCACTCTCGTCTTTTTCTTTATAACATATGTGGCATAGAGAGGAATCGGTATCATCAATATATGAAATATATTGACTTTTGACTTTGGTGGCTCTCTTTTGAGTATTGATCAACTTTATTTGTTGAGTTTGAGTTCCTCGTTCTGTTTCCTAATCTTTACGCTCTGTCTATCTGCATCTTCTTTCACAACAAGTTTTCTGGTCTTCTGCCTATTTCTTCTTTGCACGTTCGAATGATATGTAAAGACGTTAATGCGTTAAACCATGATATGAATGAAGGAATAGATACATAAGAAACTCCAACTAAACTCAATTACTAAGTAGTTTATCATTCTAATCAACATAGATAAGAGGATTCGAGAGATTTGAACTTTCGAATCAGGAAATAAACAGAATTTTGAAGAAATTTTCAATTTTCGATTACTAATAATTCAAAAGTCAATTCAAATTTCAGGAAAAACTCTTATTTACTCATTTTCCCTAATTTTCGTTATGCATATTATCAATTCAATCTTCATATTAAGTCTAGTTCTAGATATTTCATCTAAATACCTTACTAATATTGTACTACACATTGTGTATTCCCTATTTGAAAATATATGGAACTAAGGGGTTGGGAAAGTGGACAGTTTGCTGATGTTTTCATTGTAATAATGTAACCTCCTCAAAATAATAATGGACATGTTTCACAACACAATACGAGGATTGCTACTTAAATTTTGAGGTAGGCAAATAAAAACATATTTAGAATTGGATATTATTTTTCAAAATATTCTCTATTGTCGAAGCATTTTTTCTATTCCGATTGAGGTATCTCCAAAACATGGGATTTGATTACATCAACCGCTTCTTCACGTGTAGAATAACGATTAAGTCGCCATTGGGTTCCAAATTAAGACTGTAGGATGCATTATCTATCAAGTCGATGTTTTGACTGTTTTTATTTGAAATGATGTTTGATACAACGCATTGTTGTTGTGGATAATGATTCGTCTTCTGCGATGGGTTTCCCTTATGTTTTCGAACACTTCTGGTAAACAAAGGCTGGTGTATCATTGAGAACTGACCGTTCTAACTTGCTCTAATGGAACGGTGGCAACATGTCCAGCTACTCCGAAAAAAACAGGCTTCATGCGCTGGTCTTGAAAGAGCCATATAGTTGATAGCTTAGTTTCGGGTTCATATGAATGGATCCATGATTCGTCGCCTGTCACGATTTTATAGACGTCGTTTGAAGCACAGCGTTCTAATTTTTTTTCAGCGATTGTCAGATTATGCGGTATCCAACGCGAACAAATCTTTTTGTCAGCCAAATATTCACGAAATAGCAAATATATGCAAAAGGAACTGATGACAAGTATACCTCAATCTCATGGTATGTCACATGGCGATCCTACAATATCATTTTATGCGAGGCATCGATGTTTTATGCCCCAACAGCCGATTTTGGACAACTCTTATGAAATTCATCCTGTAGCGAAGTGCGACCACTATTGAATTCGAAAAACCACCCGAAACGAAACTCGGTGGCTGGAGATGGTGCTTCATCACCAAAAGTCCAAGCGAGTTGATCGGCACACTTCTGTTGGTTTAATACACGTAGAAAGTGATAGAAAATTCTCGCACGAAAATGTTCACGATTTAATTATATTTTTGATCAACATGAATTTCTCAACTAATATTACTCGTATCACAGCACTTTCTGAGTATGTTCACCATTAAAAATGTCAAACTCTATAATAGCAATGTCAGATTTGACATATACCATATCGCAAAACTTAATTAGCAACCCTAGAACAATTCTGTGTTCTCTCAATAGATATTTTTTGTATTACCTTTATATTTGTCAATTTTGTTCTCACTTATCAGTAACACTCCTAATGAAGAGCTCAAATATTCCAATTCTTATTTACTTTTCCGTCTGGTAATGCTTCAAAAACAAATCATATTCTAGTTACAGATGTTCATCATTTATCCACCTTTTGACCTAACCCTGACACGTGTACGCATTTAATTTTTCAATTACAACCATATACTTTTATTCTTCTGTCAGATATTTCTTTCGCCCTCAAGATTTCCATTGAATTATGCATAAACTTATAAAGTAGATTACAAATTAAAAAAATGGCGGGCATTTTAGGGCACACAAAGGTAAATTAATTATGACCTATCTGAGTACTCTACTTGATTTGTGAAATTATCATGGGATGTTTTGTGGAGAAATGAAAAAGTCTGAAGCTGACTTGAATGCTGGTTGCGGCTATATTATTAAATTTCGGCAGAATGAAAAATCAACTACGATTCGTTTTTTGTTTTCGCAAAACCTGTAGAGAGTTTAATTAAATTTCCTCCTCGCTTCAATCAATTTACTTCGCTCTATTTGATAACGTCTATTCTGAAGCAAATTTGAGATAATTTCAAAGCTGCCCCAATCAAATCAGAACTATATGGATTGGGATTCTTTCAAGTTGTGCGGATGTACATTTTCTCTCAACTACAACAATAACTGTAGCCTAATAAAAAATTGAGGGGAGTTAGGAACCATGAAAAAGTAACTAATGAATGGAAATGTTAGAACTTCTGGTAATATTAGTCATGGAAAATATCCCAAAAATCTTAGATATGGCAAAGGCCGCGAAAATCGGTTTTTCTCGATTTCCACAGAGCTTTCGTTAAAAATGAATATATATCGAAACGTTCTTGTTTTTTAAGTCTGTAATCCGGAGAAAAACGGTATAAACATCAATTTTCAATCGCGATTTTGGGCCAAAATAATATTGTATACCAAGAATTCCGTATCATATTTGATTTTGTTAATTGTTTTGTCAAAGCTACTTAGGTTTGTTCGTAAATACCAAACTCTAACCCTTGAGTACTACAAGGAAAATTTCATTTAGAAAATATCTCTCTTGAAACTAGGACAACTTATATACATTATTTGTCTATGAAGAAAATTAATCTAGATATTAGCAGATGGATTGGATAGCTGTGATTTGTAATCAAAGTTCAAATGTATCGATTACTAACAACGTCAGTTCTTCGGGAGAAGTCGTAGAAAAAGGTTCATTTAATTAAAATGCCCAAGATTGATATCAAAAAATTATTTTACTAATCTTTATTCAAAGAAAACCCGACATTCAAACGTCTCTACCAGGCAAATATCCAGCGAAATTATTCAGTCATCAGTAGCACGAATTATTAAAGTATATAAATTGTATCATCTTATGCTTACAATCTGTTGATGATTTTGATACAAAATGTTTAGTGCCGAGTAAATTGACAAAATTGTCTACTAAAGCTGAAACGGAAAGGTCATCCTCAATACACACAGAAATAGTGAATTTTAGAGTAGGAAGAGTGATACAATATTTGAAGATGTGCTACTTGGTTTTTTAAACCTGTACATGCTCGTGTTATGAATAAGTGATTTAGCAATTCAAAAAATATAACGACGACAGTCTTTATACATTATACTTAGTGACGGACTCCGAATATTTTGCAAAAAAATATAGTGATAGAACTATTGAATTCATTTAAAATCACTGACTCTGTCCTCATAATATATCATGTGGCATATAAACACTAGAGCAATATCTAGTTATTAACAATTTGCACTTTTGAAATTACTTAGATACGATAAATCATTGATGCAAATGCGTAATATTTTATCAGTTATTTATCTATTTATCTAGAGTGTTCGGTGATATTGTCGTAATATATTCCAAAAATTTATTCCAAGATTTCTGAAATTCCAAATAATTCCCTAATCAAATTCATATTTAATAATATATACGGGTGATGTGTTGATGAGCTGCTGGACTTGTTGATATAAAATTAGATAACTGAACAAGTGTATTAAGCTCTCTTGTCTGTAAAAAATAATTATAATGAAGGTGATCAGTACTGTTCTCATATTAACATTTCTTGGAAGACAGAGGTCACAACTCATTGTGAACATCTAAGCCGTTTCAAAAACACTTTGAGGTTATTGGTACATGATCACTTCTAATAATTAATTTCTCTAAGCGCTTCCATCTGGAAGGTTCCACCTCTAATCTTCAATTCGCTCTAATCAAATCAATATTCTTATGGTCAACGTTGATGTTTGTACTATCGCAAATACCCAAACTGCTGAGTAACCCACTATACAATTTGTGATCACTTTTTCCGTATTTTGTAAAGTAAACAAAACCCTAGTAATTCGAGACGAATGAGAATACTTACATTTTTATGTACTCGATGTACTCGATAGTGCAGGGAGAAAAAACCGCCATAATCTGAGAACGCGCGCTGTTGCAAAATGGTTTATATTTGTGAAGAAACTATTTGAATTGTTGAGTCGCGAATTTTATCTTGTTTTATTTGTTTTGTATTGTAAATGAGATAAGTTGGATTAAATTTTGATTAACAAGTATTCCAATTTTATTTTCGGACTTTTCTAGTGGTTCTTCACAGATTTGGATTAAGTCACGCTACACTGCAACTAGCATACTCTCAATCCAACCTACGATATCCGTTCAGTCGACTAAACATAAGTTTTCCTTATATAATATAACCAGTCAGTTTTGTCTGGAGACGAAAAATGGGCCTTTTATAATAATCCAAAATTGTATCGAATAAACCATTCTTTGATCAAAACGTATAATGAAAATTGTCATTCTGGACCGATTTCCATTCACATATTACTCAAAAATCAATCAATTTTTAATAATAAGCATTGAATATTTGACACAATGTTGTAGAGAACGAAGGTGATTGTTTATTCATTTGAAATGAAACCAAAAATGTAAATTTTTGTACATCGCCAATAAGAGCGTACCAGTTCAGTTTTATTTTGAAATAGTTGAGTTATTTGATCCAATTTCAAAAGTTTTTTCTTTTCTCTCACCAACTAATAAAATTTCTGGATAATTCCATTATCTATAATATTCAAAATAGATGTTATATGACCTTAAGCCCTTAGGATACCAACAAGATATTTTCAAAAGTTAATTCTTGTGATATTTGACCTGTTCAACACCCAAACACGAGTTTTAAGACAAATGTCAAAATTAAGATCTACTCTTATTTCGCAAGAAGCTCTTGTTTTGAACTTCCATCAATAATTATTATATGTAAAACCTTGATAATATGTAGTATCACTTTTAAATGTGAAACTTTGTTTGATGTTATATACAGATATATATACAGATATATATATATATATATATATATATATGTATATATATATATATATATATATATATTTTCTTATACGACATATCGTTAAATAGAATTCTATAGATTCGGAATTCATCAAGATATACTCAATCTAATCCTGAAGTTTATGTTGGTTACAAAATTTGGGGTAAACCAAAACTTCAATCAAAACTTCAGTCATGGCTAATTTTAATGGGTTATAAAATGAAACTACAACATAAAATATATATTTATTATTATGGCAAGTAAATTTATAGCCACTTAATAAGTACAACCAATTTGAATGTAATAAACATAAATCTAACTTTTCTAACCGTGTTACGTATGCTCTCATTTTTTTATGCATTTTCACTAACATGTCAAATAGGGTTAGCTTTACATATCTTTCAGTTCTTAATCGGCTTTTCTATTTCTTTCTTCTTCAGTATTAACTTTTATTCTCTTCTTTATAAAATTATTATCACCACAATGCATGATTAATTCAAATACGCCTCTAAGATGTGAACTATGATGACGTTGAATGAATGTTATAGAAATGCCAACAAAGGCAAGAAGTACAGCAGGATGTACAAAAAAATCGTAATTTTATTATTTTCTTGGTGATCCAAAAATCTGAGCTATTCTGTCAATTTTCTTACTATTTTCCTATAATTTTCCTCATGTTAGAAAA
Source organism: Diorhabda carinulata (assembly GCF_026250575.1). Classification (NCBI taxonomy): domain Eukaryota; kingdom Metazoa; phylum Arthropoda; class Insecta; order Coleoptera; family Chrysomelidae; genus Diorhabda; species Diorhabda carinulata. The sequence continues at coordinate 21,977,395 of NC_079472.1, forward strand.
ACATATATCAAAGATTTTACGACTTATACATATAAAAAATTTTTAGCTCATTGTGAAATAGTGAAAGAGGAGTAGGAGTCTCGTTTTATCAGGTTTTGTATATGTGCTGCATTGCTCGGTATTGGTCTTGGTCTTGCGGATATAAAGTTGGCTTTGATCTTGATTTTTCCACAAGACCAAGATTAAAACCACATGATCGAGGCTAGTCGCACTCATCACTACAAATGACCAAACTTCGTAAATTGATTGGAAAATCCCTCATCGGCAGAAACAGAATTGTGAACATAGGAAGAATATGCAAGAGAAAAAACATTAATGTCTAGGTGCTAGATCGAAAAAAGGATGAATAATGAGCATATCAATAGATTTGAAGATAGAGTTAGAATCGTACTCAGCATTGCTGGAAGAATAAGGAGAAGAGGATGGTTGCTATGAATACTGTATCAATAATCTTGCTTTGATTCTTCACGAGACGTTTACTGATGTCTTCAACTCTCAAATTTTCCATATTTCTACAATATTTCACCTCTGTTTCCATGCTCGTAAAAATTATGTGAACAATTTGAGGACGTATGGTTTGCAGATTCTATGTTTGTTCGTATATAATATTTTCAATTTCATGTGTTTCCTTTTGCTACTATTCTATTGTCTCTTTTTATCTTCTGAAACACTTGACGAAAAAGAACTGGGGGTAGCATACCGTTCTGTTCTCATTTGATCGATTCTGAGAATGTTTGACCGTTCTATGCTATTTACCTTTCTATCAATTTCAGTGCTATTCTTGTCATCTTTTTAGGTATACCTTGGTCTATTAATAATACGTGAAATTAACTTTTCTAAATAGAAAGTTGACTCAGAAGAGGTGATAGATGCTTAGGAAAACTAGCTTCATGATTTTCCACACGTATTCTCATATACATCAAATAATAGGAATGACAAAACATAATTATACTCTCCAAAATAAGTTATTGAATAGTAGCATGTTTTTGAAATCATCAATAGACACATAATTTGTATATTGAAGCACTGACTGAATCTTACAATTATTTTAGTTAAAGTACAAGCGCTCATAGCCGATAAAAAATTTGACATGGAACTATACAGTTATTTTTATCAGACATATTGTCGTTGCCAGCAATTTACCTCCTGAATTGGTAGTAATTTTGAGTTTCTCCCAAATATCACCTACGGATGAAATGGGATGACCTCGTTTGTAATTTCTTGTAAATAAAACAAACGTATCACCTTATTAAAGCAGTATTCTTATTCTCTGTACTTCCATACTGTGACAAAATGAGTCTGCGTTTAATTTTATGTACAAGTTGTTTTATTGTCGACTGTCTGACTCTAGTGGAAAGTTTGTTGTCCACAAGTGGGTACTTTTCAATTTATGATCTTGCTTGTATATTTTCATACTAAAGAAAAGCAATTATTAATCAAGTTAATTATATGGATATGGTAAGATCTAAGGTGCTTACAATAGAAGGTTTGGATAAAGAGATAGATGTGGAAATAGTCGTGAGACAGGGATATCTACTATCTACAATGATATTTAATGTAGCTCTCGACGAAGCAATAATAGAGACTGCAGTCAAAACGACACTTTCACAAATATCCCTGGAATAAGTAGCATATGCAGATGATAGAGCACTAATGACAAGAAATAATGAAGCACTAGGAAAAGCGAGAATCAGGATTGTAGGAAAAGTGAAATAGAGAATCGAGAACAAAAGAAATAGTACTAAACTTTAGAAAAAAGTAACGAATGTACTCCATGGACTGTCATGTGACAACAGTCAAGAAAACAGAAGAGGAGTATTCTGAATCATAATACAAAATATCAATATGGCAACAATGAGAAACAAAATAGAAAGTTCGAATTATATGAGGTGTCTACAAGTCACAAGAACCGACAAGATAAAAGCAGAAATATAATAACGATAGATGGTGATAGAATGCTCTTTAACAAGTAAAATAGAAAACAGAGCACAAGAATGGTGTATTCACGTCCAATATACAAGGTGGCCAAAATGAATACCAGAATGGAAGCTTCCAGGGAGATGACGTAGAGATTAACCAACTCTAAGATGGGAGACAAACATTAGACATGCGATAACAGATAAAGACCTGAGACTTTATCTGTTATCGCATGTGGGGAATTGGAATTTAAAGGAACTGTGAAGAATAAGAACAGCGAACTAATAATCGAAAATGCTGGAGAAAAATACATAAACACTGTCTGAAAACATTGTCTCAAATATTTTACCGTGTAAGAAGATTTCTTTTTGTTATAGAATCAATCAAGCCTTAATTCTTTAGTCAAATAACGTAAAATTCGATTCAATTACTGGCGATTTAGTGATGAAATAAATCTTAGGAAATTTGAAGTGAAGTTTCTCCTTGCAAATCAATCCCATATGTTTAACATTAAACTGATATTAATAAAAAAGTTTTACACGAAATCATTCCACGCATACTTATAATAAACTTAAATTTAACATAAATCTTTCAAGATTCCAGCTGAATTTTGTAACACAACTTAAAAACTGGTAATAAATCTCCAAAGTAATCGATACATCAGCTGTTACGAGTTAATAAATCGTGAAAGACAGACATGGGTTGAACCGTGTGGATTTATGAAGCTGAAGTAACACAATTAACGAGAAATTTTTATTGACTATCGAGGAAAATTTCCTATGAAAATGTTTAATACCTTTTGGTTGTAGTTTACACGCTGAATACCAAATTATATTACATCTTCTTTACACTTGAGTGAGGTATAGTCAAGTGATCTTGCTGAGTATCTATACTGCAATTTATGGAGAATAATATAGGGTTAACCTCTTGCAGCAAGTCATAGGCAACGAGGCAATAGCCGGACAAAGTGCAGAGACTAGAGAAAATTTGCATTACTGGAGACATAATGACTTGTTCACTAGTAGGAACGGAGCTTCAACAAGAACATAACTCCATTAAATATTGCCATAAAGAGACATCCTAATAAATTTATTATCAGAACGGTCAAAGTCTGAAGAATGAACTCAGAAGAATGGGAGGTGGGAATCCTTTTTCTAGAATTCCCAAGGATATTTTACAAAGCGGGTAAATATAACTTTTCAGCTTCATTGAGTTACGAATAAAAGGGGAATGGAAATTCTCCTTCTCCCTCTCCTCCTTTTCAGTATCGCTCATTGACAAAAAGAAGTGAAGCAATCACACTAAAACTGCAATAGGATCGTGGAAAAAAGTGAATAGGGAAAGAATCAAATACCCTGAATCAATAGGAATACACTTCAGCACCTTTCAAGGAAAAGTTGACCATTGAAAGATGCACACAAATCAACTTATATAGGCAGAGCAGGGCGAAAATTCAATTATCGGTCCTTGTAGTGTGATATAGTATTATATCACAGTCAAGCGGCTTTAACAGCTCACAAATAATCAAGTCAAAGTTCGACATGGAATGTCTAGAGATACAATGAACTGAGAAAAAATATACAAATCCTCAGTTGGGCACTCGAATATGGGTATATATCCGCTATTAGACTTTCGAGACTATGACCACAAAGGATCTACAAATGAATCTCCGAAGTAGATAAACTAGGATGAACCACCATCAGTTCATTGAACATGAGATTTCAAACGAATAAACCCTGTTGAGTAGAGAATACCTGGATATTCGGGTGGGGAGACTTTGAAAAACGAGAATCAACCTTCATAGAAAAGCATCTAGGATTAGATGGAGAATGCAGAACTATAGATTTTTGGGCGCAGTCCTCATGAGAACCACTCAGATTTTCAATCTAAATGGATTCTTGTTTTCATTGTAGAGCAAAAAATAATCTATTTTGGTTGAATTTATCTTTGCAGAACCAAGTGCCTCTCACTACTTTCTGGTCAGATTATGTGTAGCAAGTAGTGAAGGTATTTATAATCATTTTAATTTTATTGGGTAGCTTCATTTTTTTAACTACATGAAATCATAACTTTATGAATGCTGTACATCTGGTATTCTTCATTTATAATTTGAAATAGTGTCCTTTGCTCACAACTTTGAAACGACATCCGTTCTTGCTTTCTAGCAATGCTTCACTTATATTTCGTTACTATCTCCTATATAAATTGCGGCTTGAATCGTATTGTATATTTCTTCTGTCATTTCTCTGGAATATATTTAGATAATTTTTCCAGATTCTCTTGATACAAATTTGAAATTCGATATAGATCAAACAGAAATATTGCTAGTAGATACTGGATAGTTTGATTTTGGAAAATATATTTTACATTGCCTATATATATTTGAGCGTAAAAGGTCAAGTTTATAATGTTTGATTAATTTATTTCACGAGAGGTAAGTCAATTTCATGGAAAATGTAAACTGAATAGAACAAATTCTCTCAATATTTCTTAGAAATATGAACCGACAACCTCTTGAAGTGACCTGGAAATATGTCTCGATAAGTGAGCAGGTAATCTATTTGGCATTTGATATCAAACCTCGCTTGATGAGTATACTCAAGTTCGAAGAACCGAATTGACAGCTGTATATTTCCCATTATGAATATATCGTTTAGGTTGGAATCAGATTCTATTCAAATAATGTTTTATTATCTTATTAACATGTAGAGTTAACTATTGATATCGAAACTACTAAATTTCACAAAAAGAACTTGTGCTATTACTAAGGATTTATTCACTATCAACTCAAATGTTACAGTAACAATCACAAAATCAAAATAATTTTGAAGAGAGAAGAGGAAATTAAACATGGTCATAAAAAACCTTATTTGTGGTATTATATTTTTAAATATGCCGTCGCTTTGGAAGAAGACTATGATATCTCAAAAAACCTCATTTTTCAGTAGAGCTATTGGAAGTTTCTAGTGATCAGTTTTTGGGTATCACATATTAAAAAATTTGCTGTTACCATTAAGGTTTATGGAAACTAACTACTTAGTGGCGTTCGTGACATAAAATTCTAGTAATTAATCATTTTTTATTGCCCTTTTCTAGATATTATAGTAATTTAAAAAACTAAATTTAACTTTGGACTTAGTTACTTTGATCTTGACATGAGTGGATTTGGGAAAAATACACCCAAACAATTTAAATAATAGACACAAAAAAATGAAAAATATTGACAGACGTAGTTTTCTAGAAATAATAATAAAGTAGATAGTCTGGGTTCTAAGTTCATTGAAATATTAAAATTTATTGACTATACCAATTAATATTTTTGATCAAAAATAAAATAAGTCAATTAATACTATGAAAAATAATACTGACTTTTTTTCGAGATAAAATGTTTTTCTTGCAAACTCCATGGCAAGAGTATGGAAGCTGCATTTGAAAACTGTTCAATAGAAATCGATTCCTATTAATGTCAATTATTCATTCAACTGAACTCAATGAGGACAATCAAAATATGGCATTGGTTTTGCAAAATATTAGTTGATTAGGTGATTATTATGACAGTTTGAATTTATTTGAAAATGATGAACTTTTCATTGGATATAACAAGATATTCTTGTATTAGTTGGAAATCCGAGAAAAACGGAGAATGCTTAGGAGAATATTTTAGCTAAATATGGAAATAGGGATAGCTGGAAAATATGACCTCATAATTGAGCATTGATGGAGGACATAATTCTCAAAGTTAAGCTTTGACAAGTTTCTTACAAATCTGGGGAGTAAAAAATGATAGAGAAATTTTTAGTTGTTGAAAAGGTCGGGAGTCGATGTGACCATAATGTTAAACTTTTTCCAATATTCTTGTGAATATGTTAAATTATAGTGAGGAATAGCACGACGATCTAAAAGTGATTAAAAAATGCTATGATAGAAGATCAGAACGTTGCATAATGGAAATTTACTGGAAATAAATTGTCACAAAAATATATAATTGCTCTAATTTCAAAATTTTTCTCTTATTATATAAGGTTTATTTGTAGTAGTAGATATTAAAACAAAACAATCAGTCAGTTTATAGGGAAAATATATTATATTTTTGTTTTTTTCTTTTCACTATTATCACTATGATAATTAAAACGAAGCTCAAATAAACCAGATTAATATACGTCTCGAAAAAACCCAATAGTTCAATAAACTTTGGGTTTGGGGTAAACATTTACTATAAATAAATTCCAACCTAGGGATTATCCGGAATTTTAGCATTCCATACTGGTTGATACAGTTTGTCTCAGAAAGATTTTGAAATTTGCGAATGGAAGTCGTATGGGAATTATATATATCACAAATCTGATCATAATGCGTTTAAAAAGATCATTTGTCAGTCAGATCATTTGTCTGTTACCATTATCAAATCATCTTATTATTAATTTCAACTTATTTATTGGAGTGAATCAATCTTTTTTTTCCTATTTTGATAATATATTGAGGTAGATATGTTTCAGGAAAGAGGAAATTAATTGATGGTATTCTAGATAAGTCAGAATGTTTCTAACCAGTTATCTAATTGAATCCAATTATTTATTATTTTATTCTATTTTCTACACTTATTAACTATTATCAATATATCAGTTACAAATAACAATTTTTCTCGTAGAAAAGTCGCCGGCAAAGAAAAAACAACTCTTTCAGAACGTTCGAGGAGCTGGTACAACACCAAAAAAAGCAGCTGTTCAGGAACGAGCAAACATGGCAGGAAATGAATCTCCTCTCAAGGATCTCACTCATCCGGCATACAACGAACACTTGAAATCTCACAATGCTGTTAGCTTCAAGCTTATTCGTACTGGTAAGTAAGTAATAAGTGATAAGGTTTAATAGTTCGAATATTCAACAAATAAAATTAAAGTTAAGCGATTTCATATAAAGATTACCAATTACGTTGATATCTTCGATGATATTTGTTAAATTTTTCATTATTTCCACAAATGATCATTTTTGATTGAAGTTAATATTTTCTTCATAATAAATAACTTAAATATAAACTATTATGATTCCCATAATAATAATTTTAGTAGATGTTTCAATAAATTTAATGCACTAATAAAAATTAGAGGTGACTGCAAATTGAATAAGCAAGTGAATATGAATATTTTTTAGAACTTACGTCACCTTCTTGAAAATGCAATCGAAATGATCCTCATCTATGTTAAATGTGCCAAGGTAATCCGTATCAGAAAAACCAAAAAAGAGATAATATTTATGAATGCTTCATACAATTTTTGAATTTTTTGAGATAAAATATGACGATGTTACACAATTTGTCTCAAATTATCTTTAACAATTATGATCAATTTACACTCCTGATGCACCAATATGTTGTAGGAATGTTTCTAGAATAGGTACCGTGTTCTATTGAAAAAAAAGTTTATTGGAAATATCAGAAAGCTTGCACTTTAATTTTATGTTAAACATAATTTGTACCAATATCAATGTAGCATTGTTCAATTATCTTTCACTCTCACGACGTTCAAATCTATCAGCAGTACCCCTCTTCTGTTCCAAACAACTTTCACATAATTTTTAAGGCTAAAATTGTTGCTTCTAGCTCACATTTGCTGGATCTTGTCTCTAGTATTATTTTGATTCTTCAGTGTACCACAAAATTAAAGTGGATGTACTGCTTAGTTTCAAGCATTGATGTCAGTATTTTCGATTCATGATGAGCACAATTCATACAGAACACTTGAAAAAACTCTTCAGATAATGACGAAATCGTGAAGCGTTTGTTCCCACAGATTTTTCGGTAATTTTGTTTTACCAAATTTTGTTTTACATAATCACAGTCACTACCTTTCTCATTGTAGACATTGAATGCTCTAACTCACGAAATATTTTATAACTTTATTTTCCGTCAATTGCACAGATCGTTTTAACTCCTTCGTCAGATAACATACGGTACGGTCGGGACAACAGTCGCAAATAACCATATGATACTTACAAACCACGCCTCGTATATGGAGGAGGGTAAAGGAAACCGCATAGTAAACTCAGGGTGAGTTTCATCATTATAAAATTATTGCAAACGTGAATGAGGTATAAAGAGGACTCGAAAGTGTCTGTTTGCCGATCGTTTGTTTTTTCTTTTGTTGAATAATTAGTTTGTGTATTCTATACCTTGATGTTCGTTATAATTATTTAATAATAACTACAAAATGTGCTGGTACTTTTTTATTTCTGAATACGATATGAAATAACCTCTTGTAAATCCAGACAATTGAAATATGAAGAATTTGAACAGCAAATGGTAACAGTATTCGGAAAAACATAGAATGTAAGATGGAAATAATCGATAATTTTGAAAAGATTTCATATATGGTTGAGTCTGAATAAGTAGATGCAAAATAAAAATATCTATGTTGAGAATAAACTGAGATTATGATTTAAAAAACTTCTTGGAATTTTCAAATTTATTTTATATTCACAAGCCTTAATCTTAACGGTACTTCATATAAGAGGATGGTTCCAGAAGTACTTGCCTAACAAAAAAATGTGGGAAAAAACATATATATTTTTCAATTTTTCCTTTTAGCTCCATATGTTTTCCCAGTGATGTTCAATAAGTTCAACTCCCTTTTTATAATTAGTATCGTCAAGCTCCTTAGAATAGCCTTTAACTGCTGACATCACATCTCCTTGTTAGAAAATTTTTGACCACTGAGCCATTTTTTCACTTCTGGGAACAGAAAATAACTCGAGGAAACTAAATCTGGTGAATAGGGTGAATGAGGTAGCAAACTCTAATCTATTAATTTTGGCAATTGTAATAGTGAGTGAGTGAGCTGGTGTACTGTCTTGATGAAAAAACACTTTCTTCTTAGCCAAATGCTGCAATTTTTGTTTGATTTCTTCGCTCAAACGATGCAATAAGTTTGAATAATACTCACGTTGATAGTTTCTCCTTCTTCAATTATCCCACGCGGATACCAAAAACAAATACTGTTTCGGTCTTTATCAAAATATGATTAGACATTGACAAGTTACATAATTATATTAATCGATACCTACAACATGAGATCCGAAATAAAAATCCGTTTTTCCTCAATTGTTGAATCTCAAAAATAGGTAGCAGCCATCAATTGAACTATCCGTAGCTGCATTAGAATTTATAAAATAGAACTGAGTTTTAAACAAATTGTTTATATGTTTTTGTGTGTTCGAGATTTTAGTTTACTGAATTGACATTTTTCACTCATGTCATAATTTTTTTCCTCAAAAAAGATAACAACTGAAAAAATGTATCCACAGAAATAGAGAAACATTCTTGATGTGTTACATTGCATAAATTGAATTTGAAGACGCTTTATCCGTTATGTCAGATGTTTTATTGTATCTAGTGCACCCTTAATATTTTTAAAATAAATTAAACGCGTTGAATTTTATTTCTCTAGCCTTTCCCTTATAATAGCACCCTTTTCTCAACTCATATTTTTAAGACTTGTCTCTTGCTAAGCTTCTGACAATAGTAATTGAGCGTAGTACGTCAAATTTCACTTTTTCATAGTTCTGTAATAATTAGTGACCTTAGAAAATTATGCTATACAAATGTGGTGTTGTTTGTTATTAAAGGGACGTGTATGAAATCAGAAATAATTTTACTCGTCTCTCTTCTGCAAATCTATCATAACACAAAATAAATGTGGCTTGATTTCCATTTCACCAGACAATTGTTCGGATCCTACTATCGATTTGCTTTTCCTAACTGAAACCGTTTGAGTCCTTGTATACTTTAAAAGCAGTTCATTGTTGTATCATAGTTTTTCTAGATGTAACATGGAAACTCGCAAACATTAATCAACAGCAAATGGAATTTTGATTTTGGTTGAAATAAATCTCGATAAAATAACTAGTATCTGAATATAGAGTATGCTGATAATCGAGTTAATACCCTGAAACAAAAAACTATTATCCTTAGTCATAGAAATAGAAAAAAAAATGAATTCACTATTAATCGCTCTCTTTATTTATGCACTTTTTACAGTTAAAAAATGTTTTTTAAATGCTTCTACTGTTTCTTCAGATGATGACAATCGATATCCACGTAGTTTCTTTCTAATTAGATCCAAATCTAGCCTATTGCAGAAGAAGCTTTTGTTTCATTACAGCAATGAATCTGTCCATTTGTCCGATTTTGTGTGAGGAGCAATTAACCAAACCCTGTTACGATTTATTGCCTTATCCTTCATATTCACCTTTTTTTGTTACTCTGGCGTCAAATTGCCCTCGTAAGTGTACAATTACGTAGGGGTTGTTCATTATTTTATAAGCATTACAGCTTAGAGGGACGAATATTATCAATGTTACATATGAACCTTCATTTTACATTGAAAATGTGTTAGTGTTAGTATGAATTTGGAGTTCTGTTAATTTCTCTAGCTATCCAAAGCACTGCCTTACATGATTTTTATTTTTATATTACTAATACTGTCCAAATAATAGAGAAAAATAATCTTCATAATACGTTCCACTCTACAATATGTTCTCAAGATTCTTTTTTGCTCCGACTAGTATTGAATTGGTATTTATGAGCAAGAAGGTTTTATATATTACATCTATTTTCTAATTCAGTTTAAACTTGAGTATTCAAGTGAATGGTTCTGCGTGGTTCAAAAATGTTTTTAACTACAAAAATGTGACATCATACGCACTGCAGTTGCAAAATTTGTCGTAACAGGCTTTGTTATATTTATGATGGTCAATATAAATAATGAACTCCCTATGTTTTCTGTGTCATCTCTAATATGTCAGATCAGTGGATGAGAGTGAATAAAAGAAATATGCATTTCGCGGTCCAATAGTATGGAGCGAAACCACCAAACGACTTTTAGGCGATCTAGAGATGACCAAAAACTCAGAGCATAGAGGAAATATCACTGACCTGACTCTGTTTCACTGAGTTACTACCATAGCAGGTGCTCTTCCGAACTATCCACAAAATCTCATCTGAAGCAGTGTCTACAGACGTGGCTCATGAACCCCGAGTTCACCTGCAGACGTCCTGAACGCCAATTAATCGAGACTCCTATCTTCGGAGAATTGTAAGTCTGTGGAATCAGCTACTAACGCACATCTATACCGGATGTATCTCCATATGGAAGACACTACTACTCAAATGTTCAATTTTGATGATCGCTTTTTTTTGTAAGACAAAGACTGAAGATTAATCTAAAAAGTGGGAAGCGTTAGATTTGATAACCAAATTTCCAAGCTAAATAAGATCTGTTCTTCAAAATGTAGGATAACCACTACCAACGACGCCTTTCGATTGGCAATATATCGTTTTAGGAAATAATTGACATAATAACAGTTGCCAGGACTAAATCTATTGTACACATACTCACCCCACTGTCTACATTACCACAACAATATTTAAAATTACACACTGTCTGACGCGCGTTTCGATAACCACGTTATCGTCTTCAGAGACTACAGGTAAACTGAGTTTATGCGCATTAAACAGAATGAGTGTTGGTGCTGTCGTAGTATAAATAGTCTACGAAGTACAGTACTCTAGTCCAAAGAACAGTCTACTGACTCTAAATTCGTGGTTCTAGAAACAGTCAAAACTTCCGTGATCCAGTCCTGAACAATGGAACTTACACGCCAAATAAATGAAAATTATAACATTAAAGAAAAGAACGCGATACTGCGTTTTCCACATTCTACAATAATGAAGATTCGTGCTTTTACCACGATGATTTAATACAGAAACTGACATCTAGCATTCTCCTTGTGAATGGCAGATATATGGTAATTCAAAAGTTTAGTGATTTTAGTGGAATTTTAGGAAGGTGAATTTGGCCTTGAGGACTTGATTTCCAGTATTAAGTACGTGCCTCTTATAGACCCCAAATATATCTTTTCGCTTCACCTTAAACTACTGCTAAAGAAAAACTTTGTGATGGAGGATGAAGTGAGTGAAGGATTTGAATAACTAAGGCAATTTTGTTCCCAGGTAAGGGACGATAAGTGAGAGGAAGATATTTGTATTTGGTCACTACTTAGACAGTTAGTGGGCGATAATAATTTTATAGAAAGATTCAGCACAGGGGAACTTAGGGCTTGGACGTTATTCGTTAGTGTCGTGATGGGAGGTTTTGGGTAACCACACGGCTGCAAACTACAAATAGCTGGTTCTTGACTGCAAAAAAATGTCATCGAAAAAATAATTTTTGTCATTTCATGAATCATTTTATTGTTATAATGTTATATTGTTTAATTTGTTATATATTCAATATTAATTATACAAATATAGTCGATGCAAAAAGCTTAAAATAAAACCTGTAACGTTATTTTTTAAATAAGTGTGGAATGTGATTTGTATATGATTTCCTAATGTAACAACAAAAATATGGTAACAAAAAAACGTGTAACAGCTTTTATCTGACAAGGTTCATTCTACTGAAGTATGTTATACAGCTTAATGTTACTTAATATCACTGACTCAAAACTTTATGTTCATCTTCTCAAAAATTTATTTGTTTATAATCACCTCATTTGTACTCTACAGTATCGATCTAATCCTGAATCCAACAATTTGTTTTCGGATGTCCTTATGGAAGCACGAGGGATAATTGATCATCGTAAATGTATTTTTATTTTCTAGTTTATATCTTCTCTCCATTTATTGAGGTATTCATCAGACAAACACGTCAATTAACAAATTAACAGAAATTCCTCTCAAATTATCCAGTTAAGTATCTGCTTTCACTGATGGATGATATAAAGGGTGGATTTAATGAGTAAAATGGATTGTAAATGTTAGCCGTGTAATCAAACCATTTTTTTGTAATAAGATATGGAAGAAGATAATTACTTCGATGTTTCATTTGACGATAATGCTCTTTCAGGATTTCAATAGAGTTAAAAGTAGACAAAGAAGAAACAAAAAAAGTTCGAGCTACAGCAACTGAAGAAATGTTTTACAATATTATGAAAAGATCAAACTGAGACTGTGTCAATCGACGTACAGGGCAAGCATACTCCATTAATGAGTTTGCTAAAGAATATACTGATTAGTTTTTAAACAATTCCAGAGAAGAAGTTGAAAAGTAAAGTCAACTGGGTTTTCCGAAAATATTAGAAGTGTCAAGTTAAGAAACACCAAATAGAAATAACGAAATTAGAAATGTCAACAGCAGTAACCTCAAAAACAATCACGTGCCTAACGTGATTTGATCCGGCGTTCGTGTGCAACAGTTCAAGGTCATATTAAAATTGTGGACGTATTTTATTTATTTTGAGTTAACATAAAGTTAATTTAAGTTTATTAAAGACGCAAAGTAAGATATTACTACAGGAAATACGAGATATGAATGAATTTCAACAATTAATAGTGAGAGTCATGTTGTCATAGGAAACTCTTATATTTTTGGCGAACTGTTGAAGTAGTTTCAAGAGAATATTCAGATTTGAATATTTTTGATCACCCTCTTGTATTTTAAGATCGATATATGGCTTCACACTTGTTTTTATAAACAGAGAGTTCTATCTATAAAGCCGATTAGGTAGAAAAAATATTACACCCTCATTCGGGCAGGGATGAAAGTACGTACGTACTTTCGACCGAGGTATGAAAAAAGTCATATACTTAAAAGAACCAAAAGTTGAAAGCTTCAGGCATCATGACGCGCAGAGCCAAAAATTCAACTCTCGACCCTTGTAGGGTAACTTCCTATTTTTGAGAGGTCGTTGAAATGCCTTATTGTATCATCAAAGCTGTCATGTTTCAGGTTAAGAATATGGATGAAATTAATTAAATCAGTTAGGAAAATAAACGACTAATATTCATTATATTCATAAATTTTTGTCAATAAATATTAACATCGAATGATTTGCTTTTCGCTACCAGTGAGATATTCTCTAGCTCTGTTTTACTTCAGAGTTTGGTCCTATTTTTAATTCGTATTCAATGAAAAATATAGTCTATAATACCCTATTACATACATCAGGTGATGCTCAAGCAGGCAAGTACATCCTTGCCTGAAACTGTTTTATTTGGTATTTTTGACACGATATATATTTTAGAAAAATTAATTTTACATATCCAAGTATAGTGAAGCTGAATTTGATGTCCATACAAAATTATTATTTGGCTCTGAACAACTAAAGTTCCTTGTTATAATCAAATGAATATCAAATACAAAATCTAAATCATCTTTATAGATGAATAAAAAATTACGGATCGAGATTTGTCATTGCACATAAACAATAATGACACGAAATACTTTTTTTTTAGAAGTAACAATAAACGCGATTAACGGATGTCCAATTTCGAGCTACATTTTTGGATTATGTTTGGACGTATGTGAGCTATAAAGGCATCAATTTTCATCATCCACATGTTAGAACAAAAAATCCTCACTGACCGCAACGCGAGCTCCGATTTCATTTATGGAGAAATATGTCTAATGATGCCATTACCGTGGTGTAAACAGCACCACATGATTTTTCTGGATTTAATAGCATTTTTAAGTCTTATGTGAAACAATGAACTTTTTATTTAGCGATTTGATTTATTAACAAACTCGTTAAACCAAAAGTGAACCTCATCACTAAAAACAAGTTTGTAAGGAAGAAATTTTCAAATAAGTCCAAATAAATGTTTGTGAAAGACTTATTTCAATGTATGTACCAATATATTACCAATGTTTGATACCCATACGTCTTAAATCGGTACTACACGATGTATCTAAAATTTGCGCCAATATTCGCGTTCCAACATACGGCTGAAGATTAGAAGGAAGTACTGAATACACAGTTTATATCACCACTACACCAACACTCACAATTACAATGTCTAACAGGGTAATTGTGAGTGTTGGTGTATTGATGATGTAAACAGTGTATTCAGTATGAATATCACCAATGGTTCCAGAAATTCCAACTTAATTAGAAGGAAGGCTAGTTGCATGGCTGCAATTATATGATGTATCCGATGTTTGCACCAATATTCAACTTCCAACGTTGGCTGAACATTGGACGAAAGCTGGAACCTTACCTAATCTTATATAAAAAAAATGAAAAAGTGGCAAAAAACTAATGAATATGATACAACAGATATAGAATCTTTTAAAATGCACTGAATGATGCTGGTAACTATTTTTTCATACAAAATACGCATTCGCACTCAAGAGGACAAGAAGTGTGTGTAATTGTTCAAGTATTGGTTTCAACTTCATTCAAACGTAGGGTACTTCTAATAGCACTGTTTATTGGGTTATGTAGTGAAATAACCCATTTAGCAGTTATTTAATATTATGGAAGTTATATCTTTTGAGATAGCCGAAAGCACTAATTTAGATATATATTAAATGTAACGAACATGACAAGTGAGGAAGACAGTCGTATGATTTTTAGTTTACAGAATATATTCAGCAAATCGATGAATCTAAATCTATGAATAACACAAAAAAATGTTGTAACTTTTTATTATTGTAAGCTCTTCTGCATGTTACTACAGTGTCCGTCTTTCGTGTCTCTATTATTTTTCAACAATTTTTTTAATTTTTCAAAAGAATCTCATTCATTTAACCAATATTTTTTCTTTTAAAAGCTTGTTATGGTATACTTACTATAACATACAAAAAATAATAATGATCCTAGCTCACTCCAATAGCAATCACGTTTGGATGGAACATTTCTTACTTCCCGCCAAACATATAGATTGGGAAGGTGTGACTTGCAGTCATTGCAGCGAAAAATAGGTTCTTACATCCGAATGTTTTTGCTGTGAAGCGATTAGCATGAAATTTTGGAATTAGGCTCATCTTACCCTTAACTTCAAAAGTGGAAATGACCTGAGCTCCTCCTGTTATTTTTAAGGGGTATAAACAACCCCTTAATGGAAAAATAGACATTTTACCGTTAGAAAACGTTTTTAATAATAAGAGGTGATAAAGTATTTTTTTATACAAATACCTCATAATAAAATCATTTTCAACCCCTTCAAAACCTTACAACCCTTGCAAACATCCGTAAATTTAAAAAATCACAAAAATTACTTTGGTAAAAAATACTCCCAACAAATGTGCTCAATTTAAAATTGTACTTTACATAATCTACCATTAAATTTGGTGGCAATTTAATCGTTTTGTCACTTAAATGTTTGAAAGAAACTGATCAAATTAATACAATAGTTTTGGGTCTCAATCACTGTGTACTTTCACTTTGCTCCAAATATTCACACTCCGAAATTTTCAGTTTACTAAGTAGAAAAAAAAACGATTAGTTTTTGGACCATAACTACTTCAATTTTGATGCTATCACAACTTATAAAAAACCATTTTAAAGGTAGTTAAACAAGCTTTTGTTTTAAATCGGTAAAGGGCTCGAGAGAGACTGTTATTGCGCTGCCGCGCGCTCTGTAATCAATCATATTTTTGTCAATTTTTGTGTGACAGAACGAAAATCTAAATTTCTTTCAAAAAAAGACCTACATTTTTTTCATTATACTTTTATACGTACCTATTAAAGTCAATTCTTGAGGAGAATACGATTAATTTCAATTCTGGTGGAAATGACACTTATGAAACTCTGTTTTTAAAAAAATCCATTTGGTGTTCCTCTTATTTGCTTTACAGCTCACTCATTTTACATGTAAAAGACTTTTAACGGTGCTCATTTTAAAGTATATTCCAAGCACTACAAAACCCTATTTCATTAGAATGCATAAAATGTATCTGCCCGCCGCTAGAAGGCATTGAATACCTCGATTAAATTTCAGACAAAATAAAAAATAACTTTGATTTTTAATATCTTGCTTATTATTGCACTTTATATACAACCAATTTGTTCAGTTTATTACTTGCTACAATGTTTGTTGTGATAAAATTTGTTAAAATACATATTTTTAGAGATATTTGCAAAAAACTGATGGAAAACGTGAACAAATTCCGAATTTTCAAATACCAATAACATGAAAAGTATTCGGTTTTTTGTAAAACCTAATAGAACATTTTTTTCACAAAATTGGATCATCCATCGATATCCGAGGTTATTTTGGAAAAAAATTCACACCACCGAGAAGGAGTGGTGGGTGAGTTCAGATCATTTTCACTTTTGAAGGTAAGGATAAGATGAGCCTAATTCCAAAATTTCATGCAAATCGGTTCACAGTAAAAAAATTCAGAGGAATAATGATTCAATGACTGCACTAAAATTCAGTAATCAGGATATATACGTATTTATGTAAAGCAGATTTTTGTTTTCAATAATAATAAGTAATGAAGAAAACTCTTAAAAAAATAATTTGAAAATTGGGTTTTGTAGATGAGAAAGGAATAAAAAGTTATTTTTGAACTCTTTCTGAATGTTGCCAGGAGCCGTATTGGTCCATTTTTGTTTTATACCCTACCCCTTTAGAGTTCTTGTAAATGACTAATCACATGTTTTCATGTTTTGGTATCATTATAACGACTTTTCTAGTGAGAATATTGACTTTTATGATTAAAGTTACTTACAGCTAGTTGACTGAGAAAACAACAGGAAAATTAAAAAGAAAAACAATAGTTATTGATAAAAAAAAACATTTAACTCAATAAAGCTAATTTCACATATCATTAAGGAAACAATACAGCTTCCTCCGTAATACTCATTCATCATCCTTCAGTCTGTAGAAACCAAATCACCGTTTAAAACTAACAATTGACGTTAGCATCGAACGTACTGGCCATTCTTAGTCGTTCGTAGCACGGCAACGACCAGCTACTAGCGACAGTTGTGGACAAATTCGTTTCCTTTCACCACGCAATTCATTTTCGGAAACGAAAAGTACTTGAGAACGAAACCGTTCTGGTATATTACTATTTATATAAAACAAATAAAATAAAAAAGCACAATAGTAAATAAATAAAATATAAAATATGAATGAAATTTCTATAAACAAAAACGTAGAAATAATGTAATGATTATAATGTAATAAATAATAATAAAAGACAGTCAGTATGAGCTGTCAGTATTTTCTCTTTCTATTATTCATTTTAATTATAAAATGAACAAGTGATTACGCAATATTCACATATATACCTAAATTTAAGGCGCTAGATAATGTTTCATAAGGTATGTAACAATAATTACAATGACATATAATATGAAATTCAACGTGACACATTGCTGATGATGATACTTTATGTTATGTAACGTTGAGATTTGTAAAAGATTTGATGCGATGAAATTTTATTTAATACATCCTACCACTTCCAAATATTTACTTGTAATTATTCTCGACAACATATTACGATTTATTCAATTTATATTACTTTTTGAATTATTACTGATTTCACAAATCATTTGAGTAGGATTGGGGTTTTCAAATGATTCACCTTGTGAGCAAAAATCTAAAAACTTTTCCATGGTTTCCAAATTTTTAACCGTTTGTTTGTATGTCTGTTCAGATATACACACAAAAAACGCTTCTAATTATTGCACTCGTACTATTTATACAAGAAATTTGTCTTTTATATAATTCATTTCATTAGACAAAATCATCATAAAAATATGTTCAATAAAAACTTTTCAATGAATGAGATTCTTTTTCTTTACTTAAACTTTAATTTTGCATGGTTTTTATTCCAAATTTTTCTTTGCAGGCCGAACATGATGATAACTGAAGGTGAATGTGGTGGTCCAATGACATGCAGAAGATAAAAAAATTGAATATCTGATAAAATTAGTAATATGTATATATTTAATAAGACATACTTTTTATATTGATATATACGTATATTTATCAAAATAAATACAAAATTTCTATGAAATTGTTTTACTGATAGAGTTTTATAATGAAAACAGTGAAAATCTCAATAATTCTTCAGAAACAGCTATTATTTTGATTTTTTCTTATTATTCACATTATTTGAATAATCTACATTATATTATTGTTGTGAAAATTTCTTTTCGTATATATTTTTTTAAAAAGCATTACATTCCTTAGACTAGCAAGGAAAATAGTTAATTATTATCCTCATTCAAAATCACATCAATTTTTAAACAAAAGTCTAACAATAGCTTTTTAGTTTTTTGTCATATTGTATAATAAACATCAGCATATTCACAACATGTTTGTTCCTAAAAAACTAGAAATACAAACTGATAATCGAATTGGTGACATAACCTAAATCAACGAAATCTTTCAATTAACCGTATTGGCAATTCAAAAAACAGGGGTACATGATTGAATTTCATTTGAATAAAGACAAGTACTAAGCAAATTTGAACCTTTGCACGACCAAAACCATAGGAATAAACAAATCTGTATCTGCTATCACAAGAAGCGGTTTCAAAAGCTATCAACAAACAACTATGTGAAACTTGAAAATATCTTTGTATACCATCACCGGTCTCCCTAATTCCCGTACTGAGGTACTGTCTCATTCAACTCGAAAGAAAGTAACTGAGACTGGATTCGAATTGATTACTGGTACACTGAAGCTCCGTAAACTGATGAATATCACGCAATATGCTCAATGTACAAGTGGCAAAAGAGAGAAGGAAACTCCGGGATGTTCAAGAAGACATCTTGAAAAGGAGCGTTGAGGAACACATTGAAATCAAAGAGACTAGATTCTTAGCTTAATACAGGAAATAGTTCGTCATGCTCCAGTCTATGAATTGTCTTTTATAAGACCCGGACATAATATCAGAGCTGGGTTCTAGTGCCAATCATAGGCGTACTGAATTATATTCTTTTTAATTTCAAATTATTGTTACTAAGAAAGTACATGAATATATTTTTAGATTATCAGTCAATATAAAAACATCAATTAATTGGCAGTATTATGACTAAGTGCGAAGATAATTTGTTATAAAAATTCTATAGCATAGATGTAGGAACATTTGAAAGATAAACGAATACAATCGCTTGATTTAGACCATCGTGATAAATAGGAATGAAATGTGCTGTGAGTTTTTACAACTAAAAACTTTATTAATTCAATATATTTGGTGTGATGACTCATAACTCGTACAAGTCCAATTCTTCTGAATATTATTTAAACATGGCTATTCAATGAGTCATTACCATTATTTCGACAGCCCGTTATGAGTTCCCACTTTCTCAATCCTTTGCTGCCACTGACATCTGTTGATCGATTACAGTTTTTATTTCTCAAACGTATTCTACAAGCATGACATACATTTATCTCTACTTTTGGTGCCAGGTATTATTATTTTTCAATAGATAATTTAAATTTGCTCTTTTAGCTAACTGAGTCATCCTAATCTAAAGATTATTACTATGTCTCTACTACTACGGTAAATTTTGAACTTATCTGCGGCACCATAATCCACTTTCGCAGATGATCTCAAATATACTTCGCAGAATCTTTCGTTAGAAAGTAATAAACAAATTCTCATCAGTTTTACTGAGTGCCCAGGGCTTTAATCCATATGTGAGGTTGGGTCTACTCTAGCCAAAGTAATTTCAGATGTAATTACCACTCAGCATTCTCAAGATTACAGTTGGCCATTCTCCTGTTTATGACATGATTCTGGTTTTCTTTCAGTCTTCAACCATGAGTACGTATACTTATGTTTAATAATCTGTAGCTTATTTAAGCTTCTACTGCCACGCTCTTCACAGATATGTAAGAAAATTTCCGTCGTATTCCTTTATTTGACATGGACCTGACGAATAATATAGATCTGGAATCATTATTTATTTTATCAGTTTCAATGGTTCTCCAGGTCACCTTTATAGAATATTCCTGTGATTTTAATATCCACGTGGTAGGTACCAACGCCAACGCTGCATGCAATAAATCTTTTGATTATTAGCCGTTTACAAAAATCAGATCTACTGTTGACATAATTGTTCGGAACTCACTCTAACATACTTCTAGTAGTATTTCAGAGTGTAAAGTTCTGTAATCAACAGAACATTTTATAAATTATATTGAGGGGTCTGGTTACCATAAGCTAATTGATCTATGTTTCTTATAGAAAACATTCAATGATATTACCTGTTTCTGGACAGATAGGTAGCTTTATTTCATAATATGATGTTATTAGGGAAATCATCTTTGATTTTCTATAATATTTGGTCATTGTGAAATGCTTCGAAGTCTCTCCTATAGTTCCTTTCGTTGTTTAACACCTTCCCTTATAGTCAGATTTGCGTTCATGATTCCAAATCTTTTCTTGCATAATTCATCTCTTGATAATTTCAGATCTATATTTCTTCTTGTGCTTTCAACTTTTTTTTTCTTTGTGAATATAGCTAATAATCCTATAATAAACACATCTAAAGATACAAATCTTTCAACTATAACATTTGAATATAATGTAAGTTCTATGATTATGATTTTTTTATTCACAAAAAATACAATAATTTGTTTAAATGTGGAAATGCCGGAATTTCTAAGCGTACCCAAAACGTTTTGTATTCTTTTTTGATATGTATACATCATTAGTTATATTCATTCCTCGTATGAATCATGACAAATAATAAAATAGGGTTTTATATTCCGGCACAAATTCCAGCAAGATTTTCCTACCAGCTTAAAAGCGGTATGGCATGTATATTGATATAAATTTACTATTCCAAAATCTCCCGTTTATTCACTGTTACTTTTGAACTTAAGGAGGTATACTTGGAGAACATAAATCAAACGAAAACGAGTGGAGAGAGAAAAGAGCAACATACATTTGAAGTACTCACCGTGGATTGTTTTTGAAAAGTTTTGTTCGAGAAAAATAAGAAAAGGTGGGCAAAGTGGAAAGTTTTCAGCGGAAAAAGAATATTAAAAACAGATACAGAAACCTTTAAACTGATAATCGATTCACCACCAGCACCACATAACCAGGAACGAAGAATCCTATTGAATTTTTCACTATGCATTAGAGTAGCGGGGGTATTATGGAATACCCTTTTGTTTTTTGTCAATATTCTGTGAAATGAATGAATTTTTGAATAAATAATGGGAATCACCATTGCTTGAATATGTCTCATATCTTGCTCTATTTAAAACAAACAAAATTATTTTTCTGAAGTTATTAATTATAATAAAACGAATTGCTTTTATCGTTACTCCACTCCACAGCACCTTCAGATGGTTGCTTGGACAGAATGTCTGTCTGAAACATCAGAAAAGGAGTGTCTAGTATATTTTTCCACAGTTTTTGATTGCTTTAATTCATCTCTCTGGTTCCTTTTTCCATAGTAAAGTTTGGAAGTGGTTAAATTAAGTGAGGGGTAGGCGCTCTTCGCTGCACATCAAAAAATTCAGCTGCTGTTGATTCTCTATTGCAGTTGGAATGTTTGTGTGCTTCTGTGCCTGACATCTTCGTCGGTGAATATACCTTTTACACCATTTTCCCTACTTTGGAATTTCAAATACAGCTCTCCAAAAAGTCAATGCGATTTACTGGACGGTTGTTATTTTCAAAAACTGACGAATTTCCTAGCAGTAAAACGTTTTTAATGAGTTCAATATGGTTTTATCTAACGGCTGGACCGTGAGTAACGTGTGAGCAAATTATGGTGACAAATTTTTGTTTTGCAGCTATCTGATCATCTAAATTTCTCATTTGGCTTTGGTGGCCATTAAATATTGGAAGCAGAGGTCTTCAACTAAAGTGTAAATATCATCGATGTGTTCGAATCCAACCTGATGAGTGAGAAACAAATTATGTTCCAGGTGGCGCGCCTTTCTTCGACATTTCGCTACAATTTTTACAAGGGATACTAATTAAAGGTGGAACAAAGTACCCAGCTACGCTCATGCATAAAACAACTCTGATTGAAGAGCCTCGTTCGGCTGAATTAAGAGCTTCTATATACCTTCTCCATCTCTCAAGACTTTTTGACTGAACAATGTACAGTACTCTCTCGTCGACATTAAAAGCTCTGTGAGATTGAATCTCTTCATCTCCTCCTCCAAAGTATCGAAAAAACCAATTACGTATTAAACCCTAAAGTCGAGAAAAGGCTGATTCGTTTATCAAAGAAAAAGAAATAGAAATTTTGTTTCTTCTCGAAAATTGAAAAGCAATATTACGCACATCTATTGTATCCACAAAAAATTACGGTCTATAGTCAAGCAGAGCTTGACCAATTATTTTCCTAGAGCTTCGCTAAGAATATATTTGTGTCCTCATTTTATTTTTGAGACGATTTGAAGATCTTATTTTGATAGTTGAAACAGGTTGACCTCGAAACCACGGAAGATTGCAATCTCTTGTATAACGGAGTCTGTCTTCTCCAACAGAAGTTATTACCATATTACCCCCATCCAAAAGATAAATTTATGGATAGTTGATACGCTTTGAAGTAGTTTTTTTTATTACTGTTCGTTATTGGTGGTTTCGATCTTACCATGAACAAAGAGCGATGACTGGGTAATGTAAGTGTGTTATGTACGTATATAAGGTATTTCATCCTTGTTTTATGGAAATATCCCATATATTACTTCATGTAGTAGGATTTAGTTACAAAGAAAGTATATTATGTCAATTCTTTTTAAGATATTATAGTTCTTTTGAAAACCATAGACAATGGCTTCTTTTATCTTGTAAAATGTGTGTTGAACTTCTGTTTCATTTTCAATTAAGCGGATTTATTGTCATTATGCTTCTTATACAATGAAACAGCTTAGAGAAATAGACAAGACTACTTTCAAAACAACTAAATAATTATAGAGAAGAGATACGAGGGTGGTTTGACGCGAGAGTGATTTTTTAACGCATTCACTACTATTATAAGTTTACGCTATGTCCCTGATGTCTATCGAAATTCTATATAAATAAATACTCAAATAACTGTTGGTTACATTTTGAGAAAAACCAATTTCGATTGATTTTAAATATCACTTTTACGTAAATATTGTTCTAAAAGTGCACCGTCTCATGAAATGATTTGCGAGTAATTCCCGGATTTGAAAAGTGTCTGTTTCCCAGATATATTCCAAAATACTTTTTGTACTGCGTGTGAAAAGAAGTGTTAAGAAAATTAACATAACTCTACATACCAAAACCAATATACACGGTCATTTAGTTATGCTTGACATCTCAAGACTATATGATGTCATTTATTTTGTGATTAATTTTGTTTCTGTACAAGGATGAAATTTAACGTTTTGTATGAGTACCATGTGAAATCTCTATGCAGTATGTGGTTATAGCAATTTATTTTTTTTTGTTGTCTACGCATTTACATTGATTTCCACTTTCTCGCGATCTTTGTCTACTTTTTTTTCAAGCATAATTTTACAGCAAAACTGCCAATTAGAGTCCAATTAAAATGAAAATGAAATGAAAGACTTTTCAGCAAAAACAATGATCAAACTGTGTAATGCGAAAAAAGAAAATTAAAAAAAAAGTCATTCATTCATTTTTTCACGTTGAAAGATTTTATCCAGGAAAAAATTTCGGTTCGTTAATAGTCTTATACGAGACCCTCTTTTTCCTTCAGAATGAGAATAATTAACCACAACGAACGAACAACTTTTTCACAAGGTTAGGTCGAATGAGGTAGAAGAACAAATCTAGAACTTTCCAACTATATCCAAAAGTTACGGAATGCATTTCGAAGTATCACATTATGATTAAGTTGGTGTTGCTCGGAAAATTCAGTTTACATAGATATTATGTAGAAAATTGGTACTGGGTTTTGAAGAAAATTTGGAAAGCTCGAAAATTAGCTTTAAACTAAATTATTCCAGTTATTGAAAAGATTTATTCTTTTTACAAAAGATGTGTATTGAAGAAGATTATGTGAAAGTTATTGTACAAGGTTTTTCTACCTACCTACATTAATAATAGTATCTTCTATTGCCCAAAAATAAAGTGATTTCACAGTGGACCTGTTAAGACCGATAAAAAGCACCCAGAGTCGCAGCAAAATTCTTAATGCTCTTTATCTATTTATTATAGTGGTATTGTAACACGAATATACTCGAAGAGATCACAGGATCACCTAATGACACTACGTTGTAGTATTAGAATGATTTCGAAGGGCACTGATTGAAACAAGCAGTTATTGGTTGCTTTATCACAATACTGACGTACTGACGTATTAATCGAAACTTGTTAGGCAATAATTAAAAAAAAAACAAGTCGTGGAAGTCGTGGACCTTTCCTATCTTCCGTACAATCCCGAACTATCTCTCTGTTAGTTTTGACTCTTATTCGGATTAAAAATGCCACACAAAGAACTTTCTATCGTTTACAAAGAGACGGTTGAAACTAATAAGACGATAACACTCAAAGCAATGCCGAAAACTGATTGCCTGGATTTCTGCAGGTTTTACTTTGCAGTCAATTGGGTAATTGGATAGTAATCAAAAAGATATCACCGGCTTATAAAGAAAAACACTAATGTGGAATTATAAAGGTACGCTCGATGGGTTGGATTAAGAGCTAACCAGTTAAATTGTGGTTATTCCAAACATAGTACCATTTTTAGGAGAAAGTCAGCCTATATGTAATCTTGTAATGCTCCGTATTGTGTGTTAGTTACTGAATTTTACCTCAATGTTAAAATGTTTCCGCAAATATGTAAATGTATTTTACCCAAAAAAATAATGGATCTTTACATTGAAAAATACTTTCCACTTCTATACATATTCTAAATCCATCTTATGGTTTCACCAAAACAAAAATAAAATCGAAATTTCAAGATAAACATAAAAAACAATCTCACTTTCACCCGTAGGTTTTTACGATAATCGATCATCTTAGAGGATAACCCCACGAACGAAAATATTGTGTATTCACAATGGGCTTGGTGAATTTCGAAAAGTACATTCTTTTTTAACGAAAATAAATACAACTTAATTTCAAAAAAAAAAATAGTGTTTAGATATTAAGTGATAGGATTATACTAGTAAAGTATAGAAGCTTGGATATATTTTATATCGCCCGAGATCCATTCCAAATAGGTACTACGTCATCAGCGCCGATTGTGTATGAGAGCGAAGTGTTAAAGTTTAAGCAAATATATTACATTTAATTTGTAGCAAAATTCGATAAATAATTAAAGTGATATAGATAAACCAACTTACAGTTTTTTTTTTTATTTTAACTCATGAAAAATACTCTAGAGATCAAAGTGGCTCCATGTTAAACGTTATTTTGAAAATTATTAGTCCTGAAAATGCAATGCAAAAAAAATCAAATCACAAGTAACACATCAAAACTACTACTACGTCAAACTAATCTGTATGCTTAGTTTTAG
The DNA here is from genome assembly GCF_026250575.1 of Diorhabda carinulata. Lineage (NCBI taxonomy): Eukaryota > Metazoa > Arthropoda > Insecta > Coleoptera > Chrysomelidae > Diorhabda > Diorhabda carinulata. The sequence continues at coordinate 22,003,535 of NC_079472.1, forward strand.
GTTTTGATTATTTATATTAAAAAATATAGTGGATATACCTACTTACCTCGAAATGATCTTCAAACAAAACCGATTGGCGCGTTACAAGAAGAAATTAGGGTGGAGTAAAAATATTAACTTTTAAAATTTTATATCAGTGCTATTATGAGTGCCAGAGACGTGCGGTAAATTGCAAAATTTATATTAAGGCGTTCCAGACTCATTGTTATACTTCGAAATTAAGACATTATTGTTATTATAAACTGGTCGTTCCAATTAAAAATTCGCAATGTTTGATATTGCCCTAGCCACATGTAAGTTTCGGAAGTCAAGCATAATTCTAAAATTATATAACGCTATCGATTTTTCAAAATTGATGAAACCGTTATGTGAATATCACACGCGATGTAGTTTGATACACATGTACAGCAATCGATTTAAAGATATTAGTTAAGATGTTGTGTTATCGCAGTTAAGATGCGGTTAGAGGGAAAACATAATATCACTTTGAACTTGTAAGAAGATTATACTAGAATAGAGTTAAGATATAACATGCAGTAAGTTGATACAATTAAATAATTTGAGAAACATATTCATGTTTGGCCAAAATTCAATTACACGTATAAAATTGTCGGTGAAGGTTAGACTAGGTTAACGTTAACTGAAAACTTGACTTAAAAAAAAACCGAAAATTGGTTTCCCAGAACTTCCAAAAATCTGTGTATAGTGAAACTTCTATTGAAAATTTATGACCTGCCAACTATCGATATGACTGACATTGAACTGTTGTAACAAACAATGCTTGGAAATAATAAACTAGCGTTTCTTAGCATAAACCAGTTACTGTGCATATTAAAAAAGTATTATGCATATTATCTGGTCAGTTAATGTTTTCTACATCAACTGTAATCTGCAGATTAACAACCATGAATACGGTAAATTCCATCCTCTTGTTTGGATGAAACATCTTAATTAGTTTTAGGTAATTATTCAATATAATTTCTGAGATTTATGAACATAGTAATAAAAATCAATCAACTAAAATGTTACCCCATTGATGAAATATAACAAGTCAATTAGAGAAAGATTAATAAAAACAATTGACAGAAATAAAATTGCATAATTCCACGTCGTATAATTTGAACTTAAATATCTTGAATCAGACATATTCTTCATAAAAAAGTTTTGGTAAAGCCAAAAGAAGGTTATAGCTTATCATCTTTAAATCTAATTTAAGAATATAATCCTGATTACTGCCACTGAGGAACAATGGTGTTAATTAAATTCCAGCAGTGCTATGTCAAGTATGAAATCTCATCTATATCTTTGAAAATATTTTTTAATTAAATAATAATTAAAAATTATTTCCAACGATTCCCTTATCTTAAGTTTTCTATGTATACTACCCTCTTTTAATATTAATAATTTCTTTTCTGATTTATAAATGGAAATATAAACTTTCGAAAAGCTGCGAGAGTTTTTAATAAATTCACTCGGTTATCTAGAAATTGCTCGTATATCTAGGGATGCCTCAAATTATCCAATCTCGCGTGTATATCTAAATATATGAAGAGAATAGGGCGAATGTTTTATCCATTGTATGACACAGTGTATGTAAATATTTTGTCTTTTCATTATTGCCAACTTACAAAATAACACACTCAATGGAAAGCACTGTCTTTTGTCAATATGTCATAATTCCGAATCAGAAGTATTTGAAATTGAATGAAGAATGTACAACAAAACAAACAATGTCCAAGTCGTGAGTGAAAGCAACGATATCGTTTGACTTGAACATATTCTTGTCGGCTAAACACTGATAATGAGATGAGCATTCTAGAGCAGATAAATGTACGCGTTTTCCGTATGCGACCCGACCTACAGGATATAGGTTGGGTCTTACACCTCGCAAACGCACTGGCTCACTTTTGTTTAAAAAAAAGCATTCCATTGATGTTGCATTCACCTTTCCATGCCGATATTTCCCTCTGTGCCTTTTTTTATTTGACAAAATGAGGATCCACCTGAACGGAACTCATCACAGTACCAAAGACAAATGTCAAAAAAGCTGTAGCTAAGGTTTTAACAGCAACATTCCTTCGATTTGAATTGAGACCATTGTTGTTACCTCGTACCATACCTCTTATATAATACAGTGAGTGAGATCATTATGCAGCTCATCTGAGTTCAATGCTGGAGAAATCCTACCGTAATTGCATTCGTCTGCTTTGGTTCTTAATATCGTCGGACGTCCCCCAGTAAGGTATGCGTTTTGACGAAGTCTTCACTCCAAAATCTTTTGGGTTCATCTAGCTACTTGCCCAATCCAATTACATTCTAACTTTGTAATTTGCTGAAGAAATGCAAAATTAATACCAAACATTTGCCGTAATTTATTATTCGGAACTTTATTTTCAGAAAAAGGCCCAGCATCGGTCTTTCTAATTTTCTTTGTACAATGTGTATTTTATTCACAGAATTATTGTGATAGGGAGGTTTTCTGGTCTGTAAGTATAACTTTTTCAGTCATATTGGGATATCTAATTGATAGATGTCTCCAAAATGCACCCCTTATCAACCCAATTCTACGCTTCATCTTACGGGTCTAGTTATATTTCCCAATTGGGATTTCATGTTCCAAATATTTATACGATTTGGCTTGCTTTATAAAGGTTCAGCCATGTGCCTTCGCTTCTAAATAGGTTGGTCGTAAATTCCGTTTTGTTGGTGTTTAAATTAAGCCTCACTGTTTCTTATGCATTCTGTAGTCTTTCTCTTCCTCTCATTTATATTATCGAATTCTTTTGCGTAGTCGAAGAATATTAACAAGAATGGTTTATATTTCACGCATCGTTGAGAGTCTTCTTCAGAGTCTAGAGGTGGTCATTTATGCTATGCCCAGACCCAAAACCTGCTTGTTCTCCAGGTTGATATAGATCTGAATCTGATAATTTATAATTATATTACATATACTTTTTTAAATGGTTGTATCAAAAATTCGTTCAGTATATGAGTCCTATTAGAAACAAGACTTCTCTATAGATGTTTTATGTCAGGTGCCTGTTGTTGATTTTAGTGCACGGTTTTCTTCAATATTAATAATTAATTCTAATTTCAAGTAACGTCCAATTATTTCACGTAATTCATTCACATTTTTTCCAAGTTGCAAACCGAATCGCGTGCTTTTTATTCGAGTCACAAAAGTTCTCACGATCCGGAACAAAAGTCGCAGTTTCACTTGTTGCACCAAAATCAATACCATAGCCGTTAATGTTATAGTGAAAATGAACAATGTACGTTTTAATGAAAATTAATAATCATTGTTGCAGTAGGACCTTTTGTGGAGGTTAGATAATAACGACATAATAGCTTCGAGGAGTACATTTACTGGATTGGACTTTATCAAGAAGCGTGCACGCACGGACTGGCAATTTTAATTTAATGCAAATACAATCACCAATTAAAGTCCAATTACGATCAAAACAGTGGATCACAATGAAATAATTCGACTCATCGGGGTGAAAGAGTAGGATTCCAGATAACTTCTATATTCCTCACAATTCTGCAAATGAGTGGAATACCTAAATAAAATGTTCTTCAATCTCGTTAGTTCGTAAGATACAGGGTAATGAAGGGTGCAAAAAATATATTTCGTTCGACGGATGAATCTCTAGGTCTATTACACAAAAACAAGTTTTTTTTCAAGTATATTTTCATCAAGTTTCCTCTGATACTGATTATAATTAGTGTAACGTGTTTCCATCTTTTCTGAGCCATTTTCATTGAACCATTTGGTCTCAAAATAGTTTCCAATTTCAGCGATTACATTCCCATTCCCATTCCCGAATGCTAGATCTGGAGAAAATGCTGCACACGGAAATAATTCAATGAACGGTTTTGTTTTTTTTTTGATTTCTTTTCCTTCCATAACAGCTCCGATAATATATGGTTAGAATCATTGTTGTCCGTTTTATCTTTTTCAATTTGCAGTATCCCAACTTTTGCCATATCATTCCACTTAAATGACTACTATTCTGTTTTAAGTATGGTGTGGTGAATCCAGGTATTGATCATAGTCACGTATCAATACAAAAAATCGTTATTTTTTTCTACGTAAATCATCAAACCGCAGATTTTTTTCCATTGGAAATAAGTGGATCGCCCCCTTGTAGAGAAGCTTTTTCATGTGAATAAAATAATGTAAATACACTTCCATATGATATTTTTGTCTTACTAACTATTTCTCTATTACGACATTTGGGACCTCTTCTTATTCCTCCACTCTAGGAAAGGGGCTACAATATATTTATACAATTTTTTTTTAAGTAGGTTAAAACCTAGTAAAGATACAACTTTACAAATTGTATCACTATATAATCACAAGTGAAAATTTCATTAGAAGAGCTAAAGTCCAAAGGTCTCTGTGTTACTGAATGCTGATAATAGACCTCAGGATTTTTGACAAAAGTATATTGTTTTCATAGCATATTTCTCATTCCATCAATATAGAGGTGACACCTGGGTAATGAACAAAACAGATCATAACAATAACAGCAGAAATTGAATAACGGAAGTAAATAGCAGGAAAGAGAAGGATGCACAAGATAAGAAGTGAAGAGAGAAGAATAGTTAAAAGCCCGAAGGAAAGGAAGACTCAGAAGAACTAGGATAGAACAACTAGCACAGGAAAGAGAAAGTGAAATAAACAATAAGACAAATAAGTAAAATATCAAATGACTGAAAGCTAGGAAAAATGCATGGAAAGAGACTGAAAACTAAAAGCCCAATACTCTGACACTAGAAATGATATAAATAGTTCTATAGAAGAAGAAAAAACTATTTCAGTTTCTATTCAAAGATATTTGTGTAATTTGGGTTAAAATGTACCTCTCTAATGTCGTGCATGATATTCTTATTAATTTGGAACTTTTGGAATTTGAGACTTTTTCTTATTCCTTGTAGTGTAATCTAATTTTTTAGACGAGCTGATAGTTGGAACAACAGAGTTAAATTCCGCTTACTAATCAAAGTCACCATCCTATTCTTCAAGCCAAGTATGTGCGGACTTAGTTCCAGTTACTTTTTTCAAATAAACGCTACTTTTTATGTTAAATTCTAATGGGTCGTTATCGTAGTAACAGCTTTTATTTTGCTACCATATTTTTTACGTATCGCGTATTTCGATGTAAGAAGTGCTTTAATAAATATCCCTTTTTGTGTGAGCTCTGAAACTATTTGATTTCAATTTGTGATATTCTATTTGCACTTGAAATGAATTTTCTGATTTCACTAGCGCACAGTCAAATAACGAATGATGGAAATATGCCAAAGCAAATATCATTCGAACAATTGAATTTTTCACTATGAACGACGGTATCAATACTGTGAATGATTTTAATTTCTTCGAAAAATATCTTCTGTAAATGTTTCTTAAAAGCGACACTTCATTATAATTATAAAAATTAATTTTGATTTTGTATGTTTCGAGTTATTTCGATAAATTTGCAACCTTCGTATTTTCAATAAAAAAATATCATTTTGAAGAATGAATCCTTAGAATTTAGTTTTTTGATTTTCTTCTGGCTACTTAAAATGATTGACTAAAACAAGAATTGTGCTTTAACATCCTCGCTTTAACATTAACAATTACAATTTTATCGGTTCATCCAGTCAATCAGATCACCTGATTGATTGGAGCATTTTTGGAAAAATAACTGTGCTCAATCCAACCTTGTTCTTAATTCTCAACTCACATTTCTGTTATACATTCGAAGGTTTTTTCCTTTTCTTTTATTATCAAGGATGACGAAAATCACCCTGTTAAATTCTAATGGGTCATTATCATAGTAACAGCTTTTATTTTGTTACCATATTTTTTACATACCGCGTATTTCGATGTAAGAAGTGCTTTAATAAATATCCCTTTTTGTGTGAGCTCTGAAACTATTTGATTTCAATTTGTGATCTTCTATTTGCACTTGAAATGAATTTTCTGATTTCACTAGCGCACAGTCAAATAACGAATGATGGAAATATGCCAAAGCAAATATCATTCGAACAATTGAATTTTTCACGATGAACGACGGTATCAATACTGTGAATGATTTTAATGTCTTCGAAAAATATTTTCTGTAAATATTTCAAACTAGATAATTCTGATTTATTTCTCAAAAGCGACACTTTATTATAATTATAAAACTTAATTTTGATTTTGTATGTTTCGGGTTATTTCCATAAAGTTGCAACCGTCATTTTCGTATTTTTAATAAAAAAAAATATCATTTCGAAGCATGAATCCTTAGAATTTATTTTTTTTAGTTTCCTTTTGGCCACTTAAAATGATTGACTAAAACAAGAATTGTGCTTTAACATCCTCGCTTTAACATTTTTGGTAAAATTACTATGCTCAATCCAACCTTGTTTTTAATTTTCTACTCTTACTTCTGGCATTGAATCGAACATGTTTTGTTTGTTTTTATTACCAAAGATGACGAAAAACACATTTAGAAAGTAATAGAAGAGAAACTGATTAGTGATAGCTATCAAAATGGAAAGAGTGTCAAAAAATCTGCAAGAACCATTATATTAAATCCGGATTCCATAATATTGATAGCAAAATTGTACACCACTCATTTGAAATTTTTCTTTCATAGTGCAATCCTTTTTAATTAAACGTTTCGTGATTGATAATTATGCTATAAGCTTTCAATAGAGCTTAGGTTTGCTGAAGTTAACTTATTTTCTAGATAAAAGTACACCATAATCTATAATTTTCTTAGTAAATTGAGTGGAAAACTGTGAAGATATAAAATATAATGCGATTCACCCCCGTATGATGTAACAAGAATATTGAAATAATTCCCGTAGTTGGTGGTCCTTTGCGAGTGTACGAAAATTTCAAGTTTATAGCATTACATAATTTTAGAAAAAAAAAACTCAATTTTAGTCATTACCTTTTAAGAGTGATATCTTGGAAAGAGATGGGCTGAGAAAATTTTGTTATAGGAAAGACCCATCTTAATTTCATATGAGCAAACACCTCCTGAATTTTTTCGCATCGATTTAGAAACAGCCTGTATATGTAACTGGGTGTTCCGGGAGATGACGCAAAAACTTAGGGAGTGAGTAGACAACATAAAAATAATGGTGTGATATATAATAAAATTCTCATATGACCCCTCGCTTCCGAGTTATATGCCTTTATATTTGCAAAATGATAACTTACATTTGAGTACCTTTTCTAAATAATATATATTATAAATTTTTAATGAATGAATTATATTTTTGATTGTTTTTTGATACCTACAGAAAAAATGGGTAATATGAGGATTTTGGAATGATCTTAATACTTTTGAAATACTCAATTTTCCCACACCAAATGTCTCTAACTGTCATAAGTGTATTCTGATTAAGAGTTCTTAGGAGAAATACTCATCTTTGAACTAGCCAAATTAACACGTGGTAATTGGAACACAATCATAACCGAGACGCAAATAAATTCACTACCAAACTCTAGAACAAATAAAAGGAATTCTCAATATTATAGCTCAATTCTGTATAATGCGTCTAGGCAGATATAACCGGTTTAAAGCAAATCCAAACATCACCGCAATAGCAACCTAGCATAGCAAAGAAAAATATGTTTGTCCCGAAATATTCTAGCAGTGTAGTATGGTATCAGAATACTTAATGCTTTCTAAAACTTATAACTAATTATAACAAGAGCTACGCAGACTTCTTCTCTCTTTGATTCATCAAAAGAAACGAATACATAAAGGTATACGAGGCAAATTCGGATTAATTGAGTAGAGTATTTGACGGCAAAGTTCAAGACCTTGGAGAATCATAATGAATAGTGAAGCTTTCCAAAGTAATTATCTCAAAATGAATACAAGTAGACAGTCTAAAAGGTAGCTTAAATAGCTTACGACTCTAATAGCCTGGGAGAATATTTTACCGAAATAAAGTCAATATTTACTTTTACTCATTTAAATATACTCGATAGAACAAGAGAGTCTTTTGATGGACATAGAATGAATAGAATTTCCTCATCAGCTCTGTTTTTTGAAAATTTCATTGTATCAAAGCTCCAGAATCATTTTTCGAGTGAAACAGTCAGTGTGGTATTATGAGAAATGATTGTTTTCGAAATAACTGTAATCAGACAAATTAGTTTCCGTTTTATCACATTTGATTTATATAAAAGCTATTTCAATAGTTAAATATTTGGAATATTTATTAGCTTTTTACTTCTATATTTTACTTATAAACACTTTTACGTTCTGCAATGTTCATTCAGTTATTGCAATGTTTTTTTATCTATATCAGAACTGAATTATTATTGTATTAGGCCAGCTACTGAAGGTTTAATGGAAGGCAAGATACCGGATCACATATTTCTGCATTCATTGAGATAGCACTGTGCACGAGTATTCCGTTTAACCTAGATGTGGAGAACTAACCTCCTTGAAGCGGGAAGCCAAATAATTGACATTAATCAACGGTTTGGGATTGTACGACGAGCTGTATCATAATTGTGCAGTCTAGCTCTAGTAAAGAAGGATACATTATATTTACACAAATGCACAAGACAAGAAGTGAAGTAATCATAATCAGAATTCAAACCGGAACTAATACAGAGCCGAGTAATTAATAGCCCGAAGGAAAAAGAAGGAAAACTTGGCTAGAACGACCAGAATAGGAAAGAGGAAGTAAGACAAACAGTAAGATAAATAAATGAAATAAAAAATAACTGGAAAGCGAGGAAAAATGCATGGAACAAGATTGAAAACTGAAAGTCCAATACTCTGAAGAAGAATAAAAAAGAATAAGAAAAAACTTGATAAACCTTTTCAGTTTCGTTTCAATCATATATGTGTAATTTGGATGTAGCTCTAATGTCGAATATGATTAATTTGGAAATTTTGTTGATATTGATACTGAACATACAACAGCTACATCAACACTCACAAATAAAGAATTACAATGTTTGAACCCACGTTTCGATAATTCGAAGTAGTTTAATAAGTAGTGTACTAAACTCAGTTTAGCAATATATTATTCAGTATGGGATCAACTTGAAAAGAGGTACTATTAATCTGGAAACGTGTTCGATGAACTTATAATTGACGAAACTACTAAGATCAACTCCCATTAATATAGATCTCCTAGTGAGTTAGAGAACAATGTTCAGTTGTTAGAAAACTTTGGATGTTATTACACTTCCTGAAATACCTAGCGGGACTATAGTTAAACATTTATTCAGGAGTTAGGAATAATATAGAACAGTTATAACAATATTCACGTTATATTTCGTGATATCATTTTCAAGACAAACAACCCAAATTGTTGTGTGTTTTCGGAACGGATTATTAATGTTTTGGTATTTTTTTCATGAATTCGCCCACCTGTGAGAGTTGTTTGGAAAATAAAGGAAATGTCATTAAACTTGTGTATGTGACCCACTTTCATATTATATGATTAATGTTTCAGACCGAGAAACATCCTAGATATTGATTTTCGAAAACACGGTTAATAAGGCCAAAGAAATATTAACACAAAGTTTTTCTACACGTGCAAGTCACGCGAATGCACGATTTGCGACTATTACATTTCTATTCGTAAATACGAAGTCTAACCAAAGAATGTTGTAAAAAATTTTATTGAAAACAAAGTAAAAAAGAAATATAAAATATGATTTCTCCGTTAGCAATTAACTTAAATATTTTTGGGAGTTTTTTAATGGTACGAATGGTGTCAAAACGTTTTCCTTTCAACGGAATCAAAAGTTACTTAGGGTACACTGTGTCAGGAGGATAGCTGTTGGTTCATTTCCCAGTTCTTCTTCTTCGCCTATTAAGTTCACAGTTGTTACGAGTTCTGACATCACTTTCAGCATAATAGCAATTCCATATAATTTAACTATGATTTTCTTTTTGTTCGCAATAAAATCTTCAAATCAACAAATTGGTACTCTTTACACATATTTTCTTCTTCTTCCTCTTCTTCTTCTTCTTCTTCTATCTTTTCTATAGGCAATTCTGCCTGTTTCGTTCATTTGTTGTGCTTTTAAGTTACATTATCGCTCCATCTTTTCCGGTTCGACCAGAATTATTTGCACACACCAAAATTCCTTCTCCAAGCCCTCGAATTTTTCCTTTCCACCAATGAAGTCTAAACTGTTCCTTATCCTTCACTAATTCTTCTTCAAATCAATGATACTTACTATTACTATAGAGAGATTTCAACTTTTCGTGAAATTCTATGATGTTGTTGAAGAACCATGTGTCATTCATTCATTCATTGTATACAGATTAAGTTGAATAAGTCATTGCTGCTATAAAAACTCATTCATCATATTTTATGACCGTACCTGGTAATTTTCTACAGCAAAAAAATCATAACAATAAACAATTATTCTCACCATTATTTCGTAGAATGACTGATTATATTATCCAAGAAGTAATTCAAACATCGTGATCGTCGATAAATGAATCATTGCAAAAACATATTATAATCCTTACAAGAATTTGGTGAATAGGGTTATTTGTTGGGTAGAAATTAATAATTTTATGGAGCTTTTAACAGATTGAAAACAAAAAATAATATCACCACTAGGCTTTCTGTGGAAAGATGATTCGGAAACTGTATAAAAATGACTGAGGAATTAATTTTATAGACTAGAGCAATTAAATTAATTTGAAAACTGTGATTTGTGTACAGAGAAGTAGAAAACAACAACAACAACGTGTGACATCAGATTATTTACTGACTTCTCGCTGCTAAACAAGCACGTATTTATACCCAAAAGAACTTTTCGAATAATTTTAGAAAATAAAAAAACAAAAAAATGTATGGAACGTTTTCTGAGAACCGCCGCATTCGTCAAACTTATCCAAACTCTTCCATCTTAATGAACAAATCCGGATTCACGGTGCATGTCATGGACGAGTTCATTACAGTATCAAAAAATCTAAACAGGAATGACGAACCGTGGTATATCGTGTTTAATCGTACAATAAAAGTTTCCATTCGGTAACGAATACGATGTGTGTAGAGTGCCTGAAGAAGTTTCATCATCTTATTACATGTTGAAGGTGCATAAGGATTCGTTCCTAATGTATTTACAATATTGAGATCAGGAAGTGAAGCACTTGATTAATAAGAATTCTAAAAATGTCGAAGGATAGTTGAAATACAAATTGATCCCTAATGCTCCAACAAATATGTTTAACTCCTAAATGATACCTCCTGAGGATTAAGCATATCCCAAATGTTGTTTCTATGGAACGAAACAAAATATTTCAATACTGCATATGCCATTTAGCTTACCAACCATTATAATAGTTTGATAAAATCGTTAATTCATTAATCTCATTAAGTATTCCGCTTGCTAAAATTCATTTATTCATTAAATAAAAATTCAGCACAAATCGAACTAGGTCTATTAGTCTAATAATTTGGTATGGATGGTAACAGAATCAAACACATATAAAAAAATTTTTTTGTGATGTTAAAAATATTATAGAATACTGAGAAAATAATTTTTTTCTATTGGTTTGGTTGTGGTTTTGTTGCAATTTTTTATGACCGATATCTCGACAATTATTTCGATATGAACCGATCTCAACACAATGCTGGTGCAGGTGAAATTCTAGAACAAATATGCCGCTTTTGAAATTTCCCTACCTCGATTTCTCGAATTTCTTTAAGCTGATATATACACGTCGCATAAAGCACTCCAATTTCTTTTGATATCGGATTTTTCACTAACAAGATTATTTCTCTTTTTCCCGTCTACGTCAACTGAAGGTAGGTATACAGCTTTGCTAGTATTCTTTTTTTGAAAAAAGCATCAAATGATTAAAACTAATTGAAATTTAGCAACGAAATTCAGTTCAAATTATAATGCACTGAAACCATTCAAATGCGACAAATAAAGTCAAAGGTAGTTGAAAATGGACATTGGACATTTTTTGTCCAAACATTTTTTATATCATCTTTGATTTCTTCATATAATATGGGCGTTATGAAGGAAGAGGTGAATATTGCCAAAGAAACACTTCTCATTATAGTGTCATAAAAATAGAAAAACAGAAAATCTGAAGCAATCGAAATTCCTAGCCAATTTAAGCAGGAATAAAGACACTATACGAACATATAAGAAATCTGTTCCAGAATTATATGACCGGCGCAGACGTACAAAGAGAATTGAGCATTTCCATAATGTAGACAATCCACAAGAGAGGCAACAGACACCAGTGAGAAAACCATAGAAGCATTACAGGGATTCTAGCAGAATCTACGGCAAAAAAGGACCACCTCGAGGTGGAAGAACTGGCTGAAATTAAGGACTGGCGAAACGACAGTTGACCACCTATACTGTATAACACAAATGATAAAAAAAATCTGCAATAGAATAAGCGATCCATTTATTATATGTGGATCTGCAGAATGCATATGACAGTGTACCTCTAAGAAAACTGTAAACAACGCTAGAACATCACAATCAGGTTCAAAAAATCATTCCAACGAACATTCGGAAATAATATTTGAAAAAATTAGAGCAAACTGGGCTTTACACCACGAGAAGTTTTAAACAAGGGTGTTGCCTCTTGCTAAAGCTATTCTATCTAATGAATTTTAAAATCTATGGATTTAATCATTTTACAGAAGATAATCGCCAGAAATCTTAACTGATTATTTTACAGGCGATGAATATAGGAATCTCGGAATATATTAAAGTTAGTATACTTTGGTGTTTGAGTTTGCTACATTTCCAGAACGAAAATGTCATCGACAATCTGCCTTAATTGGCATCCCTAATGACTCTCAATTACAAGGAGAGATGCTTAACCACTGACTAGTTTCGACGTTTTTGCGTCTTTTCAGGGTGGCGTATCGACCTCCCGTTTGGAATCTCTAATCCGAACTGAAGACAGCCAGCCGGCACTGCTACTTGATTGTCGATGACATCACGTTCTTCGCAGAGGGTGTAATTCAATATTCTTCGTGATATTATCCAGAAAAGTAGTTGTTTTCTCCTCTGAGTAATTAGTATTACTTACTAATTTAATTTACATATCGCCGTCTACGGCTAGAGATCTATTTGACTAATGGTTCGCAGTTAAAAGTGAAGATGTAGCCAGAAGACGCCTACTGAGGAATGTTTAACTACATGGATAAAGTTCTACAACATAAATTTTTCAAATTGTATAATATCAAATATTCATTAGAAATTTCAGTTGCTTAGAGGTTAGTTGCTATGCACTATGCAATTGATTATTATACCGGCTTTCAGTAAAACAATGAATTGATAATATTGTTGGATGTATTTGGAATGGGATGTATTCAATATTGAGTTGGCATGAGCCAACAGGGTAGACGTTGAATATTTAAAAGTTGGGTTATAAAGAATAAATAGGATTCGGAATCTCAGTCGATTAATATAAGCATGAATTCAAATTATTTTTGTTATTGTGTTGTTATACCATACGAATTCATCTATTTGAAAAATATTGAATTTTGAACAACAAATTAAATGTTGGTTTCTAATTTAACGATTGTTGTAAATACTGTTGTATGAGAACGAATTTTTGGAATATTTTGTACTTTTGTAACAAAAATACATTCTCACGTGGAAATAGCAATAGTTAGCTTTTGTAAACAAGTCTTTGTTTTGAATTTGAATGTGATTTGAGGTGTTCAAGTATTTCAAATCAAAATAGTGTTGCGAGATTGTAAATTCGTTCAGTAATAAATAACGAAATAAAATGATGATAAGAATATGAGAAGCTTGAAAAAATATTTTTTTCATATCTATAAATCATTTTTATATAAATTCAACTATCAAAAAATTAATTTTGCAATTAATAACAAATTAGTTATCCAACTGTGTAGTAACAACTAGTATGAAAGCTGTACTGAGTCATTTTGGCAAATTTAGCAGTTTTATGAATTTTGAGTTAATGGAAATGGTATTATTTGGAAAATTCCCTAACAAATACTGTTTACACGATTTATAGTGCTTGCCAGTTTCTTGTATTTTTTTGAGCTGCAGATTCAATGATATGTTTAGACAGTAATTAAGCAAATAATTTTTCATCTGGTTGAAACAGAATTAAAAAAATGCAATAAATGTAAAATTATATTTAGAGAATTACTGTAACATTGATTTTTTTTGCGAACTAGAACGGAAGTTGTGGCTTGAAGTGAAAATGGATAAAAAAGAATATTATTCAAAACGCATTTATGTTCATAATTTTATCGTCTTATTATTATAGAATCACACTTTTCTTTCATTTTCTATAGTTATTTTTTGTTACTATATTTGGACCATGCAAATTATGTTGTTGAAGAACGAAATGAAATATTTAAACCAGTATCGGTTGTTTTTTTTATTGCAAAATGATGAAAATCAGTTTTTTGTAGTACAAATATAATTGTGCTAATCAATGATTACAGAAACAATGAGCTTTCCAAATAAAGTTCATAATTCACAAAAAAATATCAGCTAGCATACTCTAAAGTAATCGTAGGAACTTTCCTCTCCTGTATTTTACTGTATATTTTTAAATATTTTGGATAAAAGTCGTACAATTTATGATCAAATTGCATGAATATCTGATAAATATCTATCAACAATGAAATATATTCTATAAAATAGTGGGCGTTTGAATCAGGATTATAATGATTATATAAACAATACTAGTGATAATTTACACAGCTGTTAACATTTAGGTGAATAATATTTAGGTTGGCGACAAAGTAATTTCAGTTTTGTAGTAAGAAATAAAACACTTTTTTTAACAAAGAATGTTTTTTATACCGCGCTCACAAAATTTCTGGTACTTATCAGCAAAAATCCTAACCAGTGCGATTGAAGGTCATCGTCATTCGTGAAAGTTTGACAATTCATGGAATTCTTAAAACTTACAAATAAATGGTAATCAGAAATACATGAAACATGTGAAATGTAAGAATAAAATACTAATTGTATAGTATATAGTATATTTTTTTATCTACCCCATCATGAAATTTTGTTGGAAGTACCCGAAAAAAGATTCCCTGGAAGTTTGGGCCCTTAGTCCTGCACCGAGATGTATAAAAATTTACCCTTAAAAAACACAGAAGATTTTTTATTTCTAAATTTCTCTAGCTCTGTGGCATTTCGCATTACATAGCATCGCTTCGACAGTGGACGGGTTTTTTCCATAATGAATGCTCTACAAAAGTGCCAAATCAGTAACTCGAATCGGCGAGGTAGTACTGGCCTCTAAATTAATTAATTCCCAGACTATCAATACATAAGTATCCGAAGGCTCGGAATATATTAGAGTTAGTACCCTTTGGTGATCAATTTTGTCACAATCCCTTTACCAAAACGCTCATAATCTAGCTAGCAAAGACTTCATTCCAATTATATAAGAAAATACTAAGAGAAAATAGCAAAGTACGTTATCAAAATCAGTAGTAGTTATTATTAGTTATTCAATAGCAGGCTTTTTAAAATCTGACAGATATTCCTCTATTACTTAGCCATAATCAAATCAAATAAACTTGCTTTATCCTGTACAATATTGAATGTACTGTTTCATCACATATGAATTCTATTATTAAAAACAAGTTAATTTCTTGATAAACAATTAGATTGGATAACTAAGTTAGGTGATTACATATTACATCTTGAAGTTTACATTTATTTTGGAAGACGTGTTTCTACCTTCTATTGAATATAATTTTATATTTCAAATATTTTCACTGTTTTTTCTCTTGATACTTTGATAAAAACACTCAAACATTTTCAGGTCTCTCTAACGATAACTACCTTTTTGGTGTCAAGGTGGTCTACAAATCACTTTAACGTATTTACTTAGGTCGTCTCACATCACAAACGTCAGGTTTTATTTTCCAATAAGTTGAAATTTGTTGTTCGAAGCCTCAGATATTGGAAACTATTTAGGAAGAAAAACAATGTCTAAGTAAAATGGTTTATTCAAGAGGTTGAATTTTGTATGATTTTGGCAGTGAAACAGCGAGTTAATATTTCAGATGCTTTCAGAATTTGGTGTAGAGAGACATGCTTTTACATTAATTTCAATGTTATATTAACAATTAGGGGCTTCACGAGGAATGTTAGGAAGTTAAACAGATGAATCCGTTTGTTAGATTTACGTGAGGACAAAGTAGGAATATACGAGCGAGTTTTTATTTAGTTCGAAGTGAAACGAAGTAATTTACTATTCATAAATAAATAATTGAGAAGTTCAAGGTGATAATCACTCACCTATAAACATACCCTTTGTGAATTTTGGAATAGTAACTTATACAACATATGCATAAAGTGGACGAATGGAAAAAGTTAACCAGCAATTCCTTAAGTCATATTTTATGCATTTGTTGCATAGATTATTTTTTCCTACAGCCCTATACAAAAAATTGGATTTCAAATAGAAATTTGGAATAGTTTACTCAAGTTCCGACTTACAACAAGGATTTAGGAACAAAAAAGGAGCAACAGATTCAAACTTCATAATTAGAAAAATAACGGAAAAAGAAATGAGAGATATATACCTATGTTTTGTAGATCTTGAAAAAGCATTCGACAGAGTCAACAGGAAAAACGTATGGAAAATCCTATAGAAGAAAAACTAATAAACTGAATGAAGACTTTATGTCCTATGTCTGAGTTATGCAAGAGGTATCAAGTAGGTTCGAAACAACGAAAGTAAAGTAAAATATCGGAGAAACTATACGCAAGCCGAAAAGTGAAAACATATGAGATAAAATTGAAAGAATAAAATATAGAGCAGATCAAAAGCTTCAAATAACAAATAAAAACAGAAATATATAATATTAACCCATATTAATATCTGGATCTTAGACATGGATACTCAGACAGAAACAAAAAACTAAAATACTCTGAGGTCAATATGCCTTTAGTGCCGGTGAAAATCTTGACAGATAGATCGCCGATTTTTTTCCTCACAATGCTGTCTGACTTTTAGGTGAGGATCATTCTCCTGATCTTCTCTGATCCTTCTAGGTGATTACTGTAGTTCTTGAAATTATGGCTTCCTTAGATTCGACTTTGTTGCAGTCTGCTGTGTACGGCCGTACAGACAAGTTGTCGGACTTTCGCTGCCCGCAGTAGTAGGAGGCAAGGTCGGTACTGCCTCCTTGTAGGCGATTCGCTCTAGTTTTCCTCGTGACTGGATATTGTTGATTGCGCAAATCTCGCAACGATTGCACGAGTTGCGTACATTCCCGGGCTTACCATAATTCCGACATTTGATCTTTATTGGTAACCTTATCTTCTAACAAGTTGACGATCTGATCTAGTTTGTCCTATTCTATTCTCATTATATTCCGAAGCCTTCGTGGATGCAGCCACTTCGGAATATTCAAGAGCAAGCCCTACTAAGGATGTACTAAACAAAGCGGTATCTGCATGTTATGTCGCGCAGGCTATCAACAAATGCCCAAAGATTTCCTAATATATAATCTAGAAACTCCAAAACAAAATCAAGTATGTGAGATTTCCCGTAAGAAGCATGAGTCTAGAAAATGTTCATTCATCAGGTTTAAAATAGGGGTGAAATTGAAAAGGTCAGGAAATATACAGAATCAGAACACTGATTCTGTATATTTCCTGACATTTGTAGAAAAACACAGTTATTGTTTCTGTGAAATGTCGTGCCAGTTTTTGACGCTTGAAATCGTTGTAATCGGAAAATTCAATAAAGCGACAAAACTTATATATGAATGATAACATAACAACTTCATTCGTATTTCAATACATAATTTCCAAGAAAATTTGGAACATTTGAAAATAGAAAATCACGTACTGTCAATATAGCTTCAAATCTAAAAAGTGATAAATTGGGTTTAATTGTACAAAACAATTTTAAATTCAGACTTCCATTCTATCAATAAATCAATAGAAACCAGAATATTGCTCGTAGTTCAAATTTATTGAGTTTTATACACAATCAAAACGGATGCAGTGACGTTGATTTCCAGAGAAATAATTAGCTTCAGTTTTTCAATGGGAGCTTAAAATGAACACAAATAGTTCATTAAGTTCCATAATCACATTTATTTTCGAATCACATCGCTCCTTTATACAGGGTACTTAGTAAAAACTGGAAAATAGGGTATGTAAACATCATACCGAAATCAAATTCTGCCTTTGTCCAGTGAATTGAACATATTCAAAATGAAATGTAGAAACAACATCATGTATAGCTATAAGTTGCGACTACGTATTATATTTTTATAAATTTCATGTTTGTTTGTAGTAGAAAGTATAGACTTTAAATTACAGGAAATAATTTTGTAATTGAATGATTGTGATTGAAGCTGTAATTTCTAAAGCTTTATTATCACTCCAAGACTCTAATTCTCTACTTTTATTAGCTATAAAGCCTTGTCTGCAAAAATATCAGTAATATCTTCAGCGAAGCTATTTTATCTATTCTTTCTCTCCACGCTATCAACTAAATTTTTATAGTAACTCAAAAATTTTAAAGTATATTATATTCCTGCTCTATGTGAATTGAGCCATAAGAACTAAATAAATTCCATGCAATAACTTTCTATCCGATCAACTGGATTTGTTGCATTCAATTCTCATTTTGTATGTTAGAAATATTGTGTGGCATCAAAACATTATTCTACAATACTAATTCTGCTTTTCAATATCCTACGCACTTGGAATATTGATGGATTGTGTTTCATTGTGGTAGTTTTGGGAGTAATGCAAATTGGGATATATTATAAAACTATATCTCTGATAATTCAATCAAGACCATTCATTAGGGACACAATTATTCAAATTTGTACAATGTTAGAATATATTACGAAAAACCGCAAAACTATGTATAATTCTGTGTGATGCAACTATCAGATATTGAAATTTCCTTTTCGTAAACCAGTGTTGAAAATTTCAACTTTTCTCAAAAGTAAAATACCTTTATCTATCTTCTTCTTCTATAATATAATAAAACTGAAGAATCTGTCCATTGGTTTCTTTTAAAAAAATTATTATAGGTGATAAAGGAAATGTAGCTGAACACAAAAATACAAGTTTTGAATAAAATGTCCGTCAGTCTGTCTGTTTTTTTTGTACACGCTAATCTCTGGAACTACTGGACAAGTTTTCATAAGACTTTCACTAA
Organism: Diorhabda carinulata; assembly: GCF_026250575.1. Lineage (NCBI taxonomy): Eukaryota > Metazoa > Arthropoda > Insecta > Coleoptera > Chrysomelidae > Diorhabda > Diorhabda carinulata. The sequence goes on from NC_079472.1 coordinate 22,022,692, forward strand.
TTTCTTCAGCTTAGCCTGGAGCAACATTTAGGCTATATTTGATCAAAATCAGTGTGAGAAAAAAGAGTTATGTTGATCTAAAGTTAATTACCATTTACGCTAACACCTCATCTCGCATGTCACATCTTGCTTTGACCAAATTTCTACAGATGGCACTTTTTCAATTCACGTAACAAATGAAGGTAGACTGTAATAATTTCCACGAGTTTTATTTTGCGTTTCGTTCGACGACACAGATAAATAGTATTTAGTGTACGAAATTGTTTTTCAGGTTTTCAGTGAAACTAATAAAATAAACTTTTTATCAATTTTAAAGTAAGTATTGAATTACTGGTGATATACATTTAATAATGTTGATAATTGAAAACCACTACAATGTAATGATTGAAACCGTCACACAATATTCAGATTAAAAAAGGTTTTCAGTGATAAAATTCATTTTGATCAATTTTGGAGTGAGTATTATACTTTTTTATAAAAAAAAGTTAGCTCTAGAGGATTCTACGTTTGTACGCAGTGAGTGTGGAGAGTCTAGCCTCTTTAATGATCGATGACATCCACCTAATCAGTTTTTTATTTTATTTCAGGAATCTCAAATAATGCCGAAAACACGGTCTAATCTTTCTCTTTACTCAAAAGGATCTAAAAGACTAATGTCAGTTCGATATCAGGAATCGAATGGGGATCGAGAAACCAGACTTGCTATGGTTAAAGAACACCAAGCTTTGAGTCGTTCTTTGGAAACCGTCGAGGCTCGACAAAACACAGATCGAGAGCGTCATATGATTTCACGCTTCGAGGAAACGGCCACCCAAAGAAATATCCGATTTATACCAAGACTTCCTCTCATCCCAAACAACTTTCCATTTCATTTTGAACGAGTCCGATTCCTTTTAGTCTTTGTTGTGCAATGACTATCAACAAAATAGAGGGGCAGACTCTACGCGTTTAAGGGGTGGACCTTGGTGTAAGCTGTTTCCCACACGGTCAACTATAAAGAGGCATTGTAAATACTTATTAAATAACAGGTTTTTTTGTATATATATTATGTTATGAGATTTGTGGTTGTAATTTTTATTTAATATATTGATCTGTTCATATCAAATATCTATTTCATTTATCCCTAATAATAATACATAAATAATAAGAGTTTATGAAAGTAAATCCTTATTAACCTGAACGAAGTCGCGGGCACAATTAGTTGCTCATAATATTGAGAAATTGTTACTTAAAATTATGAATTAATTACAAATATGTATATGAAATGTTTGAAATTATGTTTTTCTGCATTTTCCATTGATAGAATAGATTTTTAATGAAGTTGTCATTATATTTAAATATTTATCATCAATCCTTAAAAGGACAAACGGGGCGCAATTACACCCTATAGTTACTGTTATTCCATTTTCTAATATTATAATCACAGATCACATATTTTCAAATGGATCACGACAATTTTATTTGTTATAACCAAATTGACGTCGACTGGGGGCCTGAACGTGTACTACTAATATACATTCCTGATAAAATACTGGAGAATTTGAATTTTATTAATAGAAAGTGAATTAAATTATTTGAAGGTAGTGCATATTGCAATGTTACCACTAATAAACTTTCAAATTTATGTTTTTATTCATTATATTATACAGATACACAGATACACAAAATATGATCTCTTGAACTTCATAAAAAATCCCTCGAAGTTAATTAGTATTATGTGTAGCCGGCAGTCATCTAATAATACTTTTTAAGTCCTTACTAGGATTTGGGAACAAGAGCATTACATTGATCGATTCATAATGTAATACACATCATTTATTGGAAGTCAATTTAAAATTCCTTCGATAATTTTACCAAAAATGTGTAGGAAGTTTTAACGCGGTAATAGAAACTTTGATTTGTAATTTCACTATATAATTTTGTAACTTCATTCAAGAATTTATCATAAGGATTCTAAGTAAATTTACTATGCAGTTTTGTGACTATACCACTCAATTGAACTACACTCAGTTCGAAAAACAAAATATTCTTAATAATTTACTTTACAATAAAGTAAATTATCATTTCCTAACAAGCTATAATGTTTCAGATTGGATGGATATCGTTGTCATTTTTTTCAGTTCAATATTTATTTAAAATCTAAATTAAAAACATACTAAAGAGGCTTAAGTATTCTAGACTCAAGCATAAATGCAGACGCTATGACTAGCGCCATCTATTCTGTGTTTCCATAGTGTCATATCATAGAATTTTTTTATAATTTTACAATAAAACAATTAATCTAAATGTTAAGAATTTTGAAAAGATTTTTGTTCAAAAATAAATGCAGTAAAATTACTAACCGTGTAAGGTTTATAATCAAATATTGTAAAATCAAACCTAATATTAGTAGATTTTCTCAATTTTCCAAGAAACTGAAATTGCATTATAATTGTAATTCGATTCTGAGTTATACGCTTTTGAAGCTGCAAAATCAGAACATTGAGGATTTTCATCTCCCATTGAATGTAAACTATGGGAGTTAATAACACCTTCTCGGGCGAAACCAGCTTCATCAGTCAACAGTATTTTTCCAACAATTGTATTATCAACTCGGTGTTTATCTAGGAACCACGAGCATAGACCAGTTTTGCTGGATAATCTTGTATTTCCATGATATGCCCTTTCTGGATGTGAAAGTGGTAAAGAAGTTGCACCTGGAGAATAGTTGTCATTGACACGTTAAAATGTAGTGACATTTTGCTCATGATAATTGTCGGATGAGCATCAACTACATCTAAAGCACTTTGCTCTAAAGCTGGTATTTGTATAGTTTATTGTTGACCTATCGTTGACCGCTATCTTTTTTTTTGGTAGGACACTTCCTATAACATCAAGGTCAGCATACAATATCAATCTCTTTTGTATGTAATACAAATGTTTATTCATTTATTAGTTTTCCAAGAAATGTTTTATTGCTTTTTAATGCTTTCACATTTTATGATAATTTTTCTCAAAATGCGAACAATTCTTTGCATGTACAACGAGATCTAAAAATCTACGTATCACCTAAACCATAAATTTTATTGCGTTGCAATGTCATACAATATTTTTACATCATATATTCACTTCCGAATTTTTTGCATCAATTCCCGGAACACCCTGTATAAATATTCACATTGCAGGACATTGTTGTATGACTTCTTGCTATTCTCTGACTTTCTAGTGTCCCTTTCATTGTTTCATTTTGTTTGAAGGAAACAAATAATGGAGAATTAGTGAATTGTGAGGATTATTCGTTCACCTGTTAGGTCCTTTCTCTTCATTCTGGCTAAACAGAATATCCTGAATAAATTTGTTTTTTTTTAAGAAAGTTTCGATTGACTGCAATCAAACTTGAAGTAACAATATTATAATTCATTGAGTAAAGCCCTTGATAGGATGTTGGAGCACGTATCTCAGTCCCAATTTAGTATCTTTCAACTACAAAGCCTTTGATTACAAACTTTCGAGAATTTGTAATTTTCACAGGAAAATCAATTTTTCACTTATCTCTCGAAGGTATTGTATATACCTTTTGTTCAAGGTTCCGCCTGTTCTTTTCATCTGATCTCCCTTAAAAGTATTGAATTCGATACAGGGTGGCATATAAATTTTACTGTAAACATACTTTATTCATAGGGCTCTGATTTTTAAAATTTTCTTCTTCTATTTTCTGTAAGTAGCGATTCCCCATTTAATGGTGTTACTAGTAAAGATAAATATATAAAAAATGCCTGAAATAAATAATATGAATTATTAAATGCAACTTCATTGTCCCAAAAGAGATTCACTAAATATTTTTTATTTTGTGAATGAAAGTGCATCAAAACAAATAAGAATCACAAAGTTCGCGTGACATAAACAGTGTTTACCAGTCTAACTAACCGATCATAATGGACTCGGAATCAAGATGATTTAGTAACAAAAATACGTCGTAACTATGACCAATTTGTAATGTCTATAGTATACCTTTTTCATATAAAAGGTTGGAAACTAAGTACTTTCGCATTTGATCGATAGAGAGCTTTGCTTTATTTTTTGAACAACTTATGTTAGTGCTTTTTACCGTTTGTCTGGTCACATTAACGTAACTTTGGAAGCAAATTGTGTATGATATTTATCCAGGCTATTAGTTATGCGTTGATTTTAAATGGATTGCAGAAACGAACATTTACTTTTTTATTTCTGTAAAGGAAAGAAAGCTGCTGAGGCTCACCAATAAATATGTGAAGATTAAGGTGCTGATTGCTTAACAGAGCGCACGTGTCAGAATTGGTTCTGGAGATTTTTCCTCAAAGATGAGCAACGTCTTGACCGGCCCCTTGTGCTAATTAAGAACCTTGATATTTGGGTTCCTCTCAAATTGGAAGAAATTCATTTAACACAAAGAATCAACATTTGCAATATGCACCTTGAATGAAATGAAATCAGGCCTTTCTTAGAAAGAATCATCACTGGTAATGAAAAATGGGTCCTGTAGAGTAACATAGTTCGAAGACGACCATGCACTAACCAGCACAAACCACTTCGAAAGCTGAAAAATAACAATAAAAGCTCATGCTGTCAGTTTTGTGGGATTACAAAGATGTTGTGTTTTCTTAGCTGCTTCCAAGAAACCAAATCTGATATTTACTGTTTACAATTAATGAAACTGGATGCAACATCAAAGAAAAACGGTCAGAATTGTCAAATCGGAAAGGTTTAGTATTCCAATATGATAATGCCTCACGCATCTTTGGCAACTCATAAAAAACTATTGGAGCTTAGCTGGGAAGTAATGCCACATTCCCTATACACCATCTGATTACCATTTCTTTCGACGTTTGCAGAATTCCTTGAATGGTCAAACTTTAACAAATGACGATGACCTTCAATCGCACCTGGTTCAAATAAGGAACAGAAATTTTATGAGCGCGGAATCATGAAGTTGAAAGATATATGGCAAATGATCATTGAGCAGAATATTTAATCGTTTAAAAACTAATCTTTGTTGAAAAAAAAAGTGTGTTATTTTATACTCCAAAACCGAAATTACCTTATCGCTAACCAATATTATATAATCAATTCAAAACTAACATTATCAAATAACACCTGTTTTAACGTCATATTATCTGTAAATATTGAACAACTCGTCTTAACGATCCATAATAGCAGCTTTTAGAAAGCCATAAATTCGAGTATTAACAGGACCATAAAAAGCTGTAGATCCTACCCTATTGATGTATGGCTAAAACAATCGCATCATTAAAGCGTCACGACCACTGGCATATGTTGGGATTACAATATAGATTGAAGTAAGGTCCATAGAACACGTGATTAGAAACTCAACAAGTTGGTTTTGAATGTTTGCCAACTTCCGAAGTACGTGATGAAGTTTATTCGAACTGAAGTCGTCATTTATCATATTTAGGAAGTTAAAATTTTACGACAGGCGCAAGAAAAATAAATTTTTATTAGTCTTCAACAATTAGTAGAAATATACTACACTTCATACAATCTGATGTTTTTATTTGTGTTTAATATATATGTGACCACTAATGTTTCTAATTTAACAGTATTAAAATTTGTGACATTCACACAGTTTTATTGGCCTGATATTGTAGTTTTTCAATTGATTATAAATCTATATTCTTTATTTTCAATTCAACATTCACCATATTAAACAACTTTCATGATATTCTAAAATGGAAATTGAAGTTCATTGCTTTGAAATGAAAGTTATACTCATATTTGTCGGTAAAAATAGCTAAAGACAAACGTTCTAATATCTAGTATTTGGAAATAAATTTGAAAAAATTGATGAAATCTTTATTAGAATCGATAGAACGATCAGTATAATTTATTGTTTGAAGATGAATGTTGGAATCGGCTCCGCCCGTGTGCAAGGTACAATTTTGGCACACTCTCTCCAACATATCGGCCGGTATTTCACGAATAAATGCTTCAATATTGGCTTCCAGTTGCAAGTTTATTCCTATGGATATTAGCCTTAACATAGACCTACAAGAAATAGTCCAAAGGCGTTAAATCATTCGATCTAGGTAGCCCATTGATGGGCTCCAAATGTGAGATGAACTGTTCACCGAATGCGGCTCTCAGTTTGGCTATTTTGGGCAAAATAAATTGTAAATCATCACACTGTAGCGCTCGCCATTCACAGTAACGTTCCGGCCATCGTCACTTTTGAAGAAGTACGGTCCCTTGGTGGCACCGGTCTATAATCCATACCAAACAGTGTCTGCGTGTTAGTAGTTCAGTGTCTAATAATGTGACCTGGGTTCGAAATTTAGTCACAAGCTTCTGAATAGTTCCCTCAAACCGATCAAACTGCCCATAAATTTGAGGATGTGCACGATGCACTCTCATAACCGAGCATGAATTTTGATAGTAAAATTTAATAATTTGCAAGCGTTGTTCGTTCGTAAGGCGATTCATGATTAAATTATGGAACAAACTGAACAAGTTTGACAAGACACAGCATTTGGACTGTATTTCTGTATTCTAGCAAAGTATTGATTATGAAAAAACTTGTAGTAGAATTACAAGATAATTAAATTGCAGATATATCCTGTATATTTATAAAAGTTTATTATTAATTATTCATAATTTGATTATTACTACGGCGAGCTCTAATATATTTGATTCGGTGGCATGAGATTTTGTTCCTATTCAAGTTTAATATGAATTAACTATATTTGATATAGTTTGTATTCCATTTATATTGAAAATAATTGAGTTAATAGATGTTATTTGAACATTACTAATTCAAAATCAACTTAACCATATAATGCTAAAGAAAATAAAAAAATCAGGAACCAATCTTCTTCATTTAATAACAATTCTCAGCTCCATAATCATAAAAACAAGAGATGCGACGAAAGAGAGCTTCTTTCACTTTCTTTTCTATTTTATATGTTCCTATAATTTTCCCAGTTGTAACTATTTCATGTTTTGTAGTTCTATAGTTGGTAATTTATAATTTTAATACATAGTCTATAATCCTAATAATGTTACAATCAACTAAACTTTGTTTTACATTTTTCTATATTTTGTAATCACCAGACATTATTATTTCCGTTAGAACTAGATTTTGCTTATATTTTATATTTAACCTTTTTATTTGTGCAATTTATATGGTTATACTCCAAGTGTTTGTGAATCTGTCTCTGGATGACGTTACTCGCTTTTGTTACTGGTTGTATGTTTTCTTTATTCTCAATTCAGCTTTGGACATATTAAACGAGTTTCATAATATCGTAAAATAGAAAGTGAAATTTATTGCTCTAGATGAAAGTTATATTTTTTCAGCAAATATGACCGAAAACAAATATCTCTATACATTATATAGCAGGCATATTCTTAGAGTTTATTATCCTTGACCGAGACGACGCCAAGGCTGCGAGATGCAAATGAGGCAGTTAAATTCTCGCCATCGTATATGTACTTTTTTTATGGGCCAAAAAATTATATGTTATTTATGGACGCAATAAAATTTTCGTTATTTGACACGGAAATAATCATAAATAGTGTCTCATTAGCAACTTCCAATTTTTAAACAGACAGGTCGATTCTAGGCCTTGATAAATCATGGATACAATGTTCAACATTAAAGTGAGCTTCACCGTTCTTCTTACGAAACTAAATTCACAAATGAAGAAAAAGTTGGAAGAGCTACATACGCATTCTAAATGTGTGTGCATCCCCAGCAAGAATTACTACTTCAGGTCATGAGACCTATCAACGCGAGCCTTGAATCTCTTTCCATCCCTGAATCAGAGATTCAAGGCTCGCGTTGATAGGTCTCATGACCTGAAGTAGTAATTCTTGCTGGGGTTGGGAGGGATGACAAACAACAAATATTTGTTTTTCAATTTCGAGGTTTTATTGAATTCTTTGAATGGAGTGGGAGCTCGATAACAAATTAATTTGTTCAAAAACTTTTGTGAGAATAAACAAATCCGAAATGACTACTGTGCCACAATACGTAAACAAGGGAATATTTAAAATGTTTGAAGAAAAATGTAACATGCTACAAATGATTGACCCACGATTCATATTTATCGATAAAAAGAATGAAACAAAATTCAGCAATTTACACTCACAATTACACCATCTGATGTGCATTTGAATAACTGAAGTATCACCTTAAGATAAACCTTTAGTGTCTGAAGACAATAACTTGGTTATCGAAACACAGCTCAGACATTGTAATTATGCTGGTGTAGAAGTAGCTTAACAGCGTATACAATATATCACCACTACATACCGTCTGACGCGCGTTTCGATAACCAAGTTATCGTCTTCAGAGACTACTGAACTGAGTTGGTGCTGTCGTAGTATAAATAGTGTACGATGTACGGTTCTACAGGAAATCCAAAGAACAGTTTACTGACTCCAAATTCGCGGTTCTAGCGAGTCACGTTTGGTGTCAGATGATAAGGTGATTTGGGGTTATTAAGGTAAACAGTGTTTTCAGTATGAATATAAAGCATTTATGGAGTAAAAACAACTCTAGACTTCTATATGACAAAGTAAAGGATGTTATCTGGAGAAAGCCAGGCTGTTTGCAGCTCCGAACTGAGGTCTAGAGATGGCGGTGATTTACCCGTTGGTGGTGATGTCATGATATATCAGGGCTGTTATGTCTACAGAGGAACTGACAATTAAAGAAGAAGTAAATCTGAGTAAAAGGGAGTATATGCTCTAACAGATACACAAATTGGATTTATATTTTTGAAATATAACCAGATAGAATTCGGTATACTTTATTCACTATTCACTAAGAAATATCGAAAAAGCACTTCAATAATGAAAGTATCAAACAGCAATTTTAAACGCAACAAACCTGAAAAATGTACCACAAATTGAATCGATTTATTCAATTATTACTGCGTTTTTGAAAATTTCGAAATATCTAAAATATATTATCAAGTTTCATCTCTGTGATCATAACCAATCCATACATCAAAGTACAAGAGCACATTAAGCTTTTCTAACCACGCGCGTTTATAAAAGCTGGATTTTCTCGCAATGTAATGAATAAGCAAGATATTTATCCAAAATCCTTAAAAAGGGAATCAATTAATATGAGATATCTGAAGGAATATCATACTTTGGTAATCCCCATTTAATAATATATATCCCTGGAGCATTTTCCACTTCCCGAAGCAGTCCTCTAAGGATTCTTGATATCCTTAAGTGCATTCTTCACAGTAGTTTCAATTGTCTTTTGTAATCCAACCAGTATTATTTAAACTACGTTATCTAACCAACATGAGCCAAAAGTAGCAGGAGGCTAAGTAGCGACAGTTCGTAAGCTAGAAAGATGTTATGTTTTTTCAAATATTATTGCACAAAGTGCGATGAATGCTCCAGGGTAATATCCAGCCAATCACCACTAGTTTCATCTAACACCATCACGTAACATGACCGTGTGAATCCTTGAAGTATTTCTTGTTGCACATCTTCCAAATCAGAGAACATTCAGCAGTCATTATTTCGATCCGAATTCAATGTATTATTGCAGACTGAAGACAATGATTTCTGAATCATAATCGTAATCTCATGATTCATTATCAGTAATAATGGTTTGTCCAAATTTGAAAGTATTAATTGATGAATTTCTTGGAACCAATTTCATGATTGATGAAGCTAAACGGTGAACAAACTGAATATTATCCCGTTCCACCACAACAATCACCTTATAAACAGAATAAAGACCTTAGGAGTAGGCGTTCACAATGCTCACCATTCCCTTGAATACATTTTATAATATACTTTTGCGAGAATCTTGAAATACATAAAAATATCATTTCCATTTAGAAATGTTAGATTCGTTTTATTTTCGCAATACTTGGAAATAATTCTGTTTTCTCTGTGATCAATTTATCTTATTTACGACTATATGAAACTATTCAAATATTGAGATTGCCTGAGAAAACTCACTGACAAAATCATAACATTTCAGAAATATCTCCTGGCAAATTCAATAATAAATAATAAATTTATCTGAAGCTGAAGCTATTTTCCACATTTGATTGGAATGAATAAGTAATCTTTGTATAAACTTTCTTTATACTACTTTCACATATAATTGACTGTCTTCGTCTGTTAATTAACAGCTTGGTACGTTTTGGTGATATGATGAAAATTTAGTGAAACTCACAAGAATATTGATGTGAAGGAGCTTACGTTCCAAGCCCAGTTTTCCTTCTAATTTTAGATTTATAACGTAAAAATATATGACAAAATCATAATATAAATCTTTATCACGTACAATATTTGGTAGTTACCTTGGTGGTATCTAGAAATATTTATTGCTTTCAAAAGTGATCCTATTACGAATGGAAATTTATAACGTGATGTTGGGACCAGTGGAATTGGAAAATAGAATAGCAACATCATTAATCTTGAGAAAGTTGAGACGCCCTATTCCATACTTTGACATTATCCAATTTTATGTTAATATGATGCTATTAATCATTCTACGAATGATGACATTACCCAAATAATATATTAGAAACTTGTGTACCTATCAATTTATATAGTTTGATGTGTTACTGTGTATCCCTATCGATTGAATACAAAATCTTTTAACGTACTTCACCTTGGTAACTTGGATATCGAAACGCGCCTCAGAAAGTGTAATTGTGAGTGTTGGCATAGATTAAATGTAGGGCCAGTATGAATATCACTAACAGTTTCAAAATTTCATTGTTGATAAACGTTACATCGAATGCATCAATTAATTTCGAAACGGAATATTTTCTTCACAAATATAAATTTCCTCCTAAAATCATCTAAAATAATATTTATTCATCTATTTTCTTCGGCTATTGTCTTCAAATATTATTCATATTCCATCATTTATACATTGTGGCTCAATAGCACTCCACACTCCATTTGAAAATCTCAATAAAATCTCAGTGTTTATTCTAAAAGGAAGATCTTCTATCAAGGGTTAACTTAAGATTAAAATTGTAGTGACACTATTTACAATTTTCTATAGCTATCAAATTGGAGTTAAGCGGTAATCAATGACCCAACGGGTGTACCATCACTCCATTGAACTTGGAAATCAGTTGAGGGCTGCAACCATCCCGACTTTTCGTAGATAAGTCGCAGCACTTAAGGGATAATTTGACAACTTAACGTAAGACTAGAGATTAAACTATTTTAAAAGTCACAGTTGAATAGAAATTTTTCTGTTTGTTGTCACTAACACGGAAATATAAGCAAAATGTTTACTATATATGTTTTAAAATTTAATTGCTTAAGAAAGAAAGAAACAGTCGGATCCAAAAAAAGTGATGCAGTAACTTGGGAAAAGAAAGAAAAAGTTTAAGAGGAGTTGGCAAGAAAAGTTAGTGATAAAAATAACAGAAACTATCATGTTTTCGATATAACCACTACAAATTGGGAGAATAAATGAGACAATTGGAAGATTTGCTTTAAGACGAATAACATTTTCTTTTCTCGACGCATTGACAATATTGATAATTTCTTCATCATCATCGTCGAATTCCTCAAATATAAAGTGTAAATCTTAAATCATTGTACCAAAACTCGAAAATGTGAACAATTTGAAAAATTTATGTTTGGATGCTCCGTTTCGTGTTGAAGCTTAAACTACGCCCTGATCGCCGGTAACGTTTAAACTGAAGTTTGTCGGTAAACGCCATTATTCACTGAAACTTTTTTTGTTGTTTTATTTGAGATTAGTTCATTTTGTGTTTATTCATTTAATTATGAGGAAGATGTATCCAAATTTTTCACCCTTTCTTTTTCATGAAATTCTCAAAATTCTCCTCACACCAAACGTTACATTGGTATATATTTTCATGATCGTTCAAATGAAACGTGATAAATCAGACTTTATTAAATTCAGAGACCTACATCAATCCAAAAGTTTTCTTATTAAGTAATTTTATATTAAATAGGATACAAATAAAGAGATAAAAGATAATTTCAATTTTTCGAATGCCTTCGAAAATATTTACTTCGAATACTGCAACTTGTACTATTTTTATGTAAGTTGATTATATAAACAATAATAAATAACACATCATTGTAATATTGGATTATTTTTAAAAATATGAGAGCAACTGCAAAAAAGATATGTTAGCAGCAAATTAAAGAGACAGTAAATGCTTGTACAATGACACGAAAACTAAGGTATAAATAAGCAGAAACATGAACTCAGATACCTCCACACACAAGAAGAAGTACCACAAGGAGGCAAAGCTTTCATAGAAGAATTAATTAGAAGTGCAAAAAAGAGAAGTTAACCACTTCATATTGGATTCCGACAACTAGAGGACATTAATATATAGGAATGCGCCTCTGAAGCTGATATAATGATCATAATAGACAAATTTGAACAACGAGAACTGAAAACTGACAGAAAAACAAAAAGAAAATGTACTAGAAGAAAACTATAGCTATGATAGTGAAGAATGTAAAAGAAAAAAATTGAAATCGGGGTTGAGGAAGAGCTCATAGAAGTACCTTTCAATGCCTAGGAAACATGTTGGAAAAAAAAGAAATGTCGTTGATTCTTTTATGAAATATTGAATAATTCAACGATTTCAAAAAGCAATAATCAAATTGACGCTTGATAGGAATATTAAGATTATTATTTTTACATGATGAAATCGATAAATTCAATGAAATTCAAACCTTCCCAATTGTAAACTGATTAATTTCGGACAATGAATACATATTCTGAAGCTCCTAAATATATTAGAGTTGCTACACTCTGGTCTTCAATTTATATGTAATACTTCAGTAACAAGTAAGTAACTGAAAAAAATTTTAATCATCTAAATGTTATCTTGAGATAAATTTATTATAAAATGTCCCTCTTTCTATAAATTGTAATTTCATATAAATATATACTCGTTCCTGAGAACATTGAAAAAGAATACTATAATAAAAATTGCCGAGGGAAACTCATTTTGAATTTATAAAAGCGTGAAAGATGGGACTACATAACATTACATAGTTTGATTGATGAAACGTGCAATCTTCTGATTACAGCTGTCTAGCTCTAGCAGGATATCAACAAAGTAGCAGCCGATTCCCTCTCGAATTTAAAGGAAATAACAAAGCTTTTAGTCGCATCATGGAGAATATTCACTTAAAAATATCTTTTCTCGAAAAAACATTCTTGATTTTTGGTAAATTTGCATTGAATAACTTTTTTATAGAGAGAGTTTTTATAAGTCTACTTATTCATTACAATTTAAACTTGAATTGGAATCATTTATACAAAAAGATTTATTAAAAGATGTTGAACATTCGAAAGAAATATTCAATGAGAGACTTGCTTAGTCCCATGTCATAGACACTTAATAATGGAAGAAATCATAGAAAAGGTGCGGCTAGGCAAAGATTACGGAATGGGTGACAGAAAAATCAAAATCCTGTGCTATACCTATGACGCCATGATATGTGCCAAAAATGTAGATGAAATATTTTTAAATATCTCTCACAGGAAAACAGTATAATAGGACTAGACTGACCAACTATATCCAAGACAACATCAATTGAACCCATTAGGTGCATATAGTCATGTACCTTGGAATTGATATAGCCAGACACAGAAGACAAGGTAAAAAGACGAGTAGCCAGAGTAAATAAGGTCCCTGGATGTCGTCAGAACGTGATATGGCGGAACAAACAACTAAGACAAGAAACAAAGTCACGAATTTACAAAGCCTATAAATAAAATATACATCAAAAGCTAAACAACTCTCTCTCATTAATAAAAATACTCAAAGGAAAACACTATAAGATAGAGAGAGAAGGTAAAACATCAGACGATTATGTGACTTAGGGTATTACTGGATGAGAAAAGATATCGAAGAAGGAACAGACGTTAGACCTAGAAGAAAGAAGAAGAATTATGGTATATACTTCTTAAAGTAAGTGACTGATACTGGCAAAAGAGTGATAGAACTACTAAGAATCACTGGATACAAAAGAACTAGCGGTTATTAAATTGCCGACGACAGATCCGAAACCAGCAGTGGGAATCATTCACAGGAGACTAAGGAGCCCCTAGTACTGTAGGAGAAGAAGATTCAGATGCAGCTTGTTAAAATTGGTTAGCTTAACCACAGAACACGCGAAAGTCTATAATAACAGATCCAATACCAACAAAAGTGCTTATCATAACCGTTTACATTTTCTCTACAATTGTCACAAGAAGGGAAATCCTGCGATCAGATTTCAGTGACGCTTGGAGACGCTCTAGAGAACCAAGATGCTATTGCAAAATGATTTCGAGTTCATTATTATATTATTACCAATTCTTAGTAATGAAAGTGAATGTTGTAACAGCGGGAATGAGTTGGTAGCATTTGTACTATACTTTCCCACAACACTGTATTTCATTTTATTCATGTAATATGCCAATCATATTCAACAACAAAATTCGACGTAGTAATTGTTGCGAATGAAGCTTCTCTACTGTACAAAAATTTGAGTACGTCGATAGTTGCTTTAAAATGTTGATCTTATATTTTTTCAAAATTGATGAAATTACGTTTAAATATAACCAAATTTGTTGATGAATTAATAAATCATTCTATCAATAATTTTTACAACTCGAAAAAAATCATTTTTATTTATCACTTTAATTACTGCCAAAACTTACCACGATGTTGTTACAATTTGATGACATTAACGAACGCCTATAGGAAAACGCGTAAATAATATACGATTTTTGTTTCAGTTTCCGATTTCACCCAACAGTTGGGCCAGATGTACGAGCATCACGCGGAAGAGCTTCAAATGCTCGTCGCTAACTTCCGGAAACGAAACGGGGAACTTAGGAAGGAAAGGTAATCAACCCCGGTTTAACCATTATAGGCTAGGAACCAGTTATTGTTTCAATTTATCATGAAAACGTTATCTCTCTTCTTCTTTAAATATAAAGAATGAAATCGTTTTACGTGTTCTCAATTTATCAATATCCCTCATTTTTAACGGTTTATCGACATTAATTCAGGTAATTTTGTTACTTTGATGTCCTACGTCTTCCTAGGTTTCTCTCTGTTCTTTCTCATTTTTCTTGTAGTAATACTTCTTTTTTCACTTGTAATAGACAGATTCTGAGTTACTTGAAACGTTTTTACTGGAAATAGATCAAGCAAATATCCAGAGTAATGCACATCTAGCCCTCTCATCAATATTTGTAAGCTGTGATGAGCGTCATTATCGAAAAGTAGACACCATGAATGGATTGGAGGCATTTGAGTTAAGATCTACCGAAGAATTTTGAAAGCTCCATGGATGGCAAGGAAAACCTACGAAGATATTCCGAGTATTCAACATACCTAGGACATGTGATACGGAGCGAGAGGTATAAGGATAAGGGATAAGAGCCACAGGAGAATTGATTCATACCATCAATCGTCAATCCGGAGGTTGACGAAGTAACCCGCTCGGCGCAGTTAAAGTGGTGGGATATACCAACAGTAATAAGCCACAAAGGAGAATTACAAACAAATCAACTCACAAATAAACGCACATACAGATGAAATTAATATTAGCGTGTTATAAAAAGTGAAACATAATTGTAATGTCATCGTCTTTATCTGATACAATTACATATAGAATAGAAGCCACCTCCCAAACTATTCTTTCCGCTTTTTCAGTATTACTATTTTTTTGGTTGTTACTGCGATACGTCATATACAATAATAAACAATGTCGCTCGAGCTGAAGAAAGGTATATAATTGACAGTGTGGGATGAATAACGCAGTTATTTAATATTTTTGTTAGCTTTTGTAGCTTGTTTCTTTCGTCGACTTAACACAAACATGAGATAATGAGACTTTCATCAAATAGAATTTAATTTGATAACCTACGTAAATTCACTTTTGAAATAAGGACAAATATATTTTCTTCTCACAAAGTCAATACATTAAGGAAGAAAAATAAAAAATTGCAAATATGATGATGAACTGTTGGGCTTAAATAGAATTAGAATGTCCAATGTACTTTTGAAACATTGACTTACTGGGTAGCGATTTAAAATTGATTATGTATTCTGACAATTGAGCTCCACTAATCGTCAAAATTCCAGTACAAAGTCATGAAAATAGAAGTTATTCTGGCGAATGAAATTGTAAATAATCTACTCCAATTAATGTGAAAAAATTTAATATTCAATCTATATTTAATCAACCCTTAAGAACGCTCAATATTTGTGCCTCCATCGACGTTTCGTCCTAATAAAACTACAAACAATAACTTGAGTACTCTATTCAATTAATTACTGCTCGAAAAATTGCAGTATACTGTTTTCATAACATCATTGTTGAAAAAATACACTACTTATTTTTAATTACATCCACTCAATGTGAACTTCAGCTTATTTTGTTATTTCACAGACCTGCTTGTCCTAGTTCGTTATTTCACACGTGGGAAACACTACTACAAGAAGTAGAGATAGATTCTCAAGCTCTTGGAGATATCGCTTCGATTCTCGGAAGACAAGTTTCAAGGCCGTTGCTGGAAAGGTCCTTCCATAGAAAGATACAATCGAGAAAAGTGTTTTCGCACAGGGAAAGCTATGAAACTATCATCGCGAAAACAGAAGAAAAACTAGCAAAGGTACGTAATCATATTTAAAGTAGTTAAATAATAAATTTAAATAGTTAAAGGTAGATGAATGTACAGTTACTTTATACGTTTCAGTGGCGATGAAAGATGATTCCATTTTTCAACGGTGGTACCACGTTTCATGCTATTGGTCGCTTCGTTCAAACTTTCTTCATTTTTGGCTTATTTCTTTATCATTATATTATTTATCATTCTAAAACTATGATTTTCAATACTAAATTCTGTTAATGTCAATTTGATTGAGTTTCATTGGAAAATGCTCGATGGTTTATCATAAGTAACACAGTCAAAATACAAAAAGCGATCTTGTCATACTTTGAAAATTTTTGTCAAATCACCCTCGTATTACAAAAGTAGTTGATAGTTATACACGGCAAAAATATAAAACTTCATATAAGTTTCTCTTTGTTGGTTTTATTTTCCTGTCCTCAGCTTCATATACTTTCTCCATAAATAATATCAACTTTGTTGCTTTTTGACGTCGTGTGGAATTTTAATGTCAGTACTTTATGAAAATATGGGCGTATGAATATTACACAAGGTTTCCGTGGAAAACAATTTAAATATTTGAATATGAAGAGACTTGTTTTATGATTAGTAATTTTTCATTTTAGTGTCGGCAAGAATACAAAAGTGCATACTTGGCATATTTATCAAATCCTTCAACTGAATCGCTAAGCGCTTACTTCAACACTCACAATGCTTACATACAACAACTGCACGCAACTAATGGGATGATGGAGGAATATGGGAGACATACTTTACCGTCTTTACTACAGGTGAGAGTGTTGAAAGAATTAGTTGAAAATGATGATTTATAGTATGCGAACGTGTGTTAATTAAAAATAACACCGTATAAAAATCAATACGTTAGTTAAATAAATTCAATTGGCGTCAAAGTAAAATTGATCCAGAAGTTTGATGTTTATAAAATATCAAATCTAAAAGGCTTGATATCATTCCTCAAAAGGATGTATTTGTACAAACAATATTCATTCAGAAAATAAATCAATGTTAAGAAAATATTACAAGGATTTCATGTCTTCAAGTTTTTCATTATTAAAATGGAAATGATATAGCAAGAATGCGAATTCAGTTATAAATAAACAAACAACGAGACAGAGGAAAGAATAAAAGAAGTTGTCCAATCATGAGCTTTGGCTTGTGGCAAAGAAAACTTTTTGAATAAGTTATTGTTGACAAATATCAGTTAAAGATAAATTTGAGTTTATTCTATAGTCTACATTGGGCGTGAAAAAAATTATTTGGTTTCAATAGTGAATACCTAAAATGTTTTCTTGACTTCTCCTATCAATATCAATTAGTTGATTTTTTAATCAAATAATCAACCCTATCAAGCAATTAATTATAACCTTTATCGAAAACTGTTAATTCGTCGTTGTAACTCAGTCTTAACACAAGTTTCCAGCAGATATATCTGATCTCCACTTTTTTTCGAGATTTGGAAATCGGTAGTAATGTATGAGTAGATGCACCGGATCCAGCGAAATTTTGACAGTGGTCTATGAAACAAAAAAATATAGGAACCAATGATCTAAATGATAATTTAGAAAAAAATATCACAGAGTGTTTGATTTTTCACTATTAATTAGCTAATTATTCCTTGTGCTTTCGAAGAAATTAGTAACTGATTAAACACAAATAACGAAAGCTATCTGATTAACCTTAATAGAAAAGAGGTAATCTCGATCAATTGTGAAATTCATGTTAATTAACAAATAACAAACTATATGATCTTCAAATTTTAATCTACTCTCCCTTTCAATAAAATTAGTAACGAAATTGGCTAACCTAACCTAACATAACCTAAATCGAAGAAGATAAACCAAAAGATTCCATTATCAAAGAATAACTTGTGTTCTGCTTGTTAGTGCCTAAAAAATTATTAGCATCTATTAATATTATTTAAGAATCACATATATATTCTGCCAATGAATCTAATCGAGAAGGCTATTTAACGGGATGGAAATTACTTAAACATTTATTGAAAATGATGTTGGTATCCGAGTTCTGTACATAATAACTCTGATTTGGTTGAAGATATTCAACGAGATAGAAATGTCTATAATATTCAAAGAACTCATTTGAAATAAGTAGATAATGTGTTTAAACTAATCACAATGGTATCTGAATTTTACTCAGAAGATATTGAACGTAATGAAAAAGTCATTAAATTTCAAACAACCCATTTGAAATTAGTTTATTATGCCATTAAACTAATTAAAATGATATCGGTATCTGAATTTCACACACTATAACTCAGATTTAGTTTCTAGTCAACACAAAAGTATGATTAGTATTTTATTGAGTTAAGTAAACATGACATTTCACATATTGTGTTGTGTTTCTCGTGTTGAAGATTAAACACAAAATATTTTATGACTTTCAACTATTCTATGAACAGGAAATGAAACAGGAAACATTTAGTTTCTGTTTGAAAAATATCATGCAGCTTAAACATTAATCTCAAATATTAAAAAGTTGAGACGTAAAATTATAAATGGCTGCAAAACTTTCAAGACGAAACTAATAAAACAAGGCTTTCATGGGAAGAAATGATTACATATGAACTGTTTATAAAATATATAACTCAATTATATTAACAGTTAACAATTATAATAGCAATATTTCCATATTTTCCTTTTTGTTTCCATTTTCTACAGATTGGCTTTGTGTTTAGTTAATTTCAAAACAAACGAGGTATAACACGATGGTTATCTCTGATCAAAGTGAGCATTTCAAAACTATTTTTTCATAATTATTGAAGATTTGCTTCAATTTATGTCTATTATCTTCAAGTCTGTTTTCGTTCTTCACACCTATTCAATTAATTTCTGTTCATTAACTTTGTTTTTCCTATATTCCCTTTTACCACCTTCTAGTTATCTACTTCTGCTTTGCGTCTATTATTTATCCAAACTTCCACTCAATTATTCACATCTAATAGGTTTCCATCTCTGAAATATATAACACTCTTCCATTGCATTCATTCTGTTTAATTGTATATATTTTTCGTTTGTAGATATTTTTCTTTAGACGTTTTTGCTAAATTTTCTATTGTATTTTAGTGTAAACACGAGTCTTATTTCGTATCAGCTTCATTTCGATATTATTTTCTGTTATCGTTTGCTTTTCTGGGTGTTCCTTTCTATATTTTTGGAATACATTCAGTTTTCACATTTGTTGTTTTTTCTCGAAAATATACTCGTACTAATTTATATTGTGGAAATAATTTTGTTGAAACGGGCCTTTCAAAACACAATCGATAATTCTGATTGTGAAATAACTGCTTTTTTGGAATATATTGATGAAATCAGTATTCATTCATACAATAATGTTGATAGAATAGATTTTAATATGTAAAAGTTATATTCGTTCATTTTAATTCAAATAATTTCGTCGATTTTCGAATGAGAGTTTTATTCAATATATTCATAATATATTTGGTAGAAACGCTCAAAAATCTTCTTCTATACAGACTTCTTATTTTTTCGCATTTTTGGTGGCTTAAAGCTGAATGAGTTTTCATAAGCTTTCTTCTTATTACTTATTCAATTTTTATTTTCGGTATCATTCGCCCTTGTACTGTAATTGGTATCTACATTTCTACGACTATGGATTGTTCTTGTTCTCTTAATTTGTCTATTGATTATTAAAATCGATTGATTATTAATACATAAGTATTCCAAAGCTCGAAATATATTTGAGCTAGTACACTTTGGTGTTCAATTTTGTCTCGTCTCCACCAAGAAAACGCTTATATATATATATATATATATATATATATATATATATATATATATATATATATATATATAAGACTCTTTACTATCCAATTTTCGTAGATAGTCGAAGGGCTTAGCGTTTTCAAAATGATATATATTCCTCGTTTTCCGTTCTGAAAGGACTGTTTTCCACCTGATTCTTCCTTCCTAGTTTTTTTCGCCATTCACCCTGAGGCCAAATCTTTTTGATTCCTTCTCCACTCTACCATAAACTCTTTCTAATTCTAATATACCGAAATTTATGTTTGTATTTGAGGTTTCCATATGATTATGTGAGGCTAAAAAGTGAAGTAGATAAGGGGTCCCCTTGGTTCAGCCCCCTTTTTCCTTTAAAACTTACGGACAGTTTCCATCAGATGAAACTTTGATCTCAGTTCTATTCAAAGTAAGTTACAACATTTTCTGGGTACACCTAAAATATCAAAGGCCTCATACAACTTTGTCTTCTCTATTTGATCGTAAGCATGCTTATAATCTATGAATAGTAGATGTAATTCTCAAATTTTGTTTCTAATATTGCTATGGATTGTTTTGAAAGTGAAAATCTATTCCGCTGTCCCTTTCTAAACGCACCTTAATATTCACTAACTTCCTAGTTAAGAATTGGCCCCAGTTTGTTTCCTATTATCCTGGCCAAAACTTTGAAAGTCACATCCAGTAGTGCTATGCGTCTGTAGTTTTCACAGTCACCTTTTTCTCATAAATTTGCAGATCCTTTTATGCAGATCTCGCCCACCTATTTCTGAAATCTACGCTGTGATACAATTTTTCTCCTCCCCTTTAATCATTTTTCATTCTCCATATCTCTGTGTCTGAAGGTTCTTCTACTTCTATTCCATAATCTTATTCTGCTTCCAGTTATTCCAAAATATTGGAGTTGTCGCTGTCGTCGTTCAGTAGATTATCGAAATATTTGGCCCACCTTTTCAATTTCAAGTGCTGGTCTCCTGTGATTGCTCCCTCTTTATCTCTAATGTTTCCTGATGTTTTCCAGTTTTTACCTTGAGCTCTTTCACCTCCTAGTGAAGATTTCTCATTTCTGTATCCACATACTTCACTTCTATTACTTCCAGTTTCTCCTTCAATTGTTTTATTGGAAATGAAGAAAAAGTTGTGAAACGAATGTGAAGCACTGTATTCAAAATTGTTCTTACTAAATGATCATTCAGTCAATACAAGATAATATAAAACTTGATATTTTATGTTTGGCACTATTACATACCCACTAACTTCTTTGTTTCTTCAAATTTTATTATTAATAACTATTGTATATTACCTTTACTAAAAAACATAGAGCACTAGTGATATTTTTTATTCTCTAGTTCCACTTTTCGATTTTCATCTTTTCTTTATTAAGGGTTGATATGACGTTAAAACATGGGTTGATAGAAGGTTTTTGAAATATCTACTTGGCCTACTTTCATCAAGTATTCCATAATTTCTGAAACGGTTCATGCACGCATCAGAAAACCTCTTTATTAACATCGTTATTATCGTTGATCATAATCAACCGTTGCCACGGCCCGTGTAAAATGGCGAATTTTCGTTAAGGAAATATGACAGTGACTGTTATTTAAAATTACATACAGATCTTTTAATTGATATAATAATTCCTCAACGATTGTTTCTTTCAGGAAGTTCTGAGGCCTGGAATGCTCAATTTCCATCTGGGAGTGTAGTTTTTTGCATTTCATGCTCAACGAAAATTTCAATAAAGGGAGTATTGAGTAAGGAAATAGATATGTCGAAGGAATGAATTCCAAACACGTGATGAATCGATGCTGGTAAATGCAAAAGAGGTTGAAGTACTTAGCCGGTTCTGTATGTCATGAATATGACATTTAATATATTTTATAAAGAATTTTTGTTGGTTTTCTATATTCTTGTCGCGAGTCCGATAAATTTATGTTCCACGGTTTACCACATACAGATAAATCAAATCAATAAACTCATCGTTTCTTATCATTATTCTGATTAATAAACACGATAAAAAATACATCACCCCGACGCAAGTCTTCGATACTAGAAGAATCTTTCCGAAAATCGGAGACCTAGTGCTTGTGATGGGAGTACATAATATCGAGATTAATCTGTGACAATTCCCTTAGGATCACATTTATCTATGTGAGTTTCTTCACTGCCCTTGAGGTAATTTTTTCTTGATAGACAGTTATCCTGATGATATTCCTTTCACCATAATTTTATTTTATTTTTCAAATAAAAAAAGTTCATTGAGAGTCTGCAAAAAGGGACATATTCAATTAACCAATTTTCTTTTCACAATATTTGTTTCCAAATTACATGGAATAAAATATAAATTGCTTGTTTCACTCAATAAAATGAAATGAAATACATGAGAGGTAACACATTATACAACAGTTAATGACTTGTCACAAACACATGATATGCTAACCTCAGTTTCGAGTAACTTAGATTCTATTAGATACTTCACGATCCGTGCCTTGGAATAATATTGGGAAATGGAGAAAACGGAGATGTTACCTTGAAGAGAATCGATTCTGATGTAAATAAATGTAAATAGGCAGTCAACGACATGCTAGAAATACATAGTAGTATCACAACTTCTATTTTATAGTTGTTATACCATATATTTGAGAGAATTTTACTTTTTCAACATAAACCGGTACTATAATAGTTATTTATATATCTAGAGTATAAGTGGATTATTAGCAACAATCTTAAGCCAGTACTACACCATGCGTCCAACGTTTGCGCCAACGTTTCCCCTTTAATGTTGACAGAACATTTACAAGTTTTTGTCTACAATTTTTTGACCATAAAGCATACCTAAACCTACCTAAAGATATGAAAATGTGGCAGATAAATGATGAACAGCATACAAATTCTCTCAAAATAAACTGAATGATACTGGCAGTTTTAATTTTTCATTCAAAACACATAACATTCACTTGCAAGAGGTCCAGAAGTGTGTGTAGTTGTACCTCAAGTGTTGTTCCCAGCAATGCAGGGTACTTCTTTGAAGCAGGCCAAAAATCAACTTTCCCTGACAAACGTTTCAATGCCAATGGTGGAATCAAAGTATTTTTTGAATGACTACTACCACACGATGCGTCCAATCATAACAGCTTCTAGCGTTGGAATCATTGGACGCATCGTGTGATATCGACTTTAGAATGAATGAGAACCTCTGTTCTAAGGATTCAAGAGTCACCGACAACGCTTTATTTTCACCCGCGACATTATCTTGACATTATTATTGTCTGGGTTCGTGTTGCTATTAATAAATATCAAAATTAATGTATCAGAGTCAACAAAAATTGAACAGGATTTTGAGATTCCTGATGAAATTGCAAAAGAGGCTGAAAAGACAATGCAAAAATTGATAAAACACAGAAACTCATGCGAAAAACAGTATGACCAATATTTGAAGCGGGAAAATTTTATAGAAAATATTAAGGAAACTGTGCTTTATGGTACTTTAATGATATATGTGCAAGTTTTCCATAAGCTCAATATCCGATGATGAAGATATCAAAAATTATTTTTTTTCATAAGTTTCATAAGTTTTTATTAACAATACAGCTAATTACTTTTATGGGTATTTGAAGCGAAGGTACTAACCGAAAACTCCCCTGCGATATCTAGAAAAAATGTCCCAAAGTTCATTAGGAATCACCAAATTAAATGTTTGTACGGAACATGTCGTATTAATATTCAGTATATTTCATAGATGTAGACCGCAAGAACTCACAAATATAGAAGACACAAAATCAGTTTTTGTTGTAAAGGTGCCAGAAACCAAAACTGTGTTTACCATTGTTAACCTATAGATGAGACCGCTAGGTTGTATAATTGTAGAACAACTTTTGGAAATATTCTATGTATTATTAAAGAATATTTGGATTTGAACAAGTACATTGATCATGGTTTACGTTGAACGTCGGCAAATCTTTTAGAAGAACTGGAATAAGTCTACTTTATGGTGGATTGAAGAATACCAGAATTATTAGAGGATATTCAGAGGACAACATATCAATAAATAATTAGATTTGAAAAATGTTGACAATTAATTATGAGTCAACCATTAGAGTAGAAATTTAGGTGTCAGCAAAGCTTTCCAGAATTGCAAAATTCTTGCGGGCCTAAAGCTAGTGGTATGTAGATGGAGGTCAAAATCGTACATCATGTTAAAGAATGTAACAAATCGACTCTTTTTTTTAATAACTGAATCTAATTCGTCTTTTATTGCTTCGTCGCTTCAAGTTTTTAAACTTATTTGGTTTGAAAAATATTACAAGAAATATTTTCAGTAGCAATACCTATTTTCAGCTTAAGTGAATATAAATGTTGAATTTTGCAATCTATTAAAAATATTTCGATAAGAACCTGTTTTTTTAATCTAATAGGGGGTGTTGAGACCATATATTTGTTAAATTCTGATTATTTCAGAGAAATGTAACGGTATTGTTTCCCTCCATTCAATAGCTACAAAATTTAGTCGCTCAAAACAGAGAGTAGTATGAAATATGTAGCAGTTTCAACTTTCGCAGCTTTTTGAAAATATATAACGCTCGACTAATTGGAATCAGATAAACAAGATGTTTGAAAACAAATAGAGAGCGATATGTGAAAGGAAACATGATACATCTCTGACAAATTTAACAATGAGATTTATTAGATAAACATTAAATATTCCAAAGTCTCATTTTGTAAGCAAATCATAGGAAAACCTTTAGAAACAATATTTCATACTTGAGGTACTGCCGAATCTTATTGTACGTCACATTGAAGCCTATACAGATTCAATAGAAGAAAATTTATGTCATGTGATGCTATAATTCTAAGATGGAATTCTCAAGGCCAAACCGCCAAAATGCTTAAGCCATTGATGAGAATATATTGTATTTTAGCTTTATTTCAATACTAATTTTAACTTTTTCGATAAATAACCATGTTATTTTGTATAATTTTCATATCAAAAAACAGCACATAACATAGTAAATTTATATCTTATATCAAAATCACACCAGCGCGTCCTATGTTTTCAAGTAGTACCGTTAATATTTTAAATCATATCTGTAATTCGTGAATATAATTATTCCTCAATTATAATGAGAAGATATTATTTTAAACTTGCTGCAAATTAATCTATTCCATTTCTAGTATCATGGTATGTTGTTGAGTTCTCGATTTCCTTACTTAATTGCCTTCACATGTTGTAATGTCTTCTCCGTACTTATTATTTAACCTTATAAATAATTTATTGTCCAAATGCCCCATTTTTTATGTTAACTACAATAATCAATCTTGACCCAACTCAATTTCAACCGGAGGGTTTATTAAAATAAACGAGTATCAGTTAAAGGGTAACAAAATGTCCAGAGCCTTACATTAACAAATTCATTCTATTTGTATTTAATCTTCTTAGTTCTTAATTAAAGATATACCACTCATTGAATAAGAAGTAATAGAACTGCAGGGATAATTTGCTTTTATATACCTTCTTAATACTTAGTTTCTCTTGAATTTTTCTACTGTTTCTATTTATTAGAGAAAGAATATAACTTCTATATCTAATCTAGATGTATTAAAGTTCATTACTAACAGACCGATACATATTATTTTACACGTTTCAAAAAACAATTATATACAAAACCGCTCCAACATCCATAAGGGATACCACATTATCGAAATCGCATCGTTTTCTCTTTCTAATATATCTCTAAAGTCTGTAAACTTTTAACTTTAACTGTATTTTCTCAAATTTCTTGAATTTCTTATTTCTTAAACCTTTTATATATTTTTATTCTTCTACATGTTCCTGATTTTAGGTCTCAGTCTTTTATATGTGATATTAGGTATATAGACAGATTAAAACTCAACACATTACTTAATAATGAGCATAGATCTAATCAAGTTCGTTTTTGTTTCTTGTGGGATGTTAATCCACTCTTCTTCTACTGCAATGATAAGCTCTGCGATCGAATTTGGGGTAGGAAGTCCACCTCGATATCACTTTTTAATTCATCACCTAAATATTCTATAGGATTTTAGTCAGAACTATATGCTGGCCACTCCATATCCCGAAAACCGACTTTTGCAATTTAATTTTGTACGATTATGGCGATGTGGCCAATGCAGTCGACGTAAGCTACAGCATTAATTGCTTAAATATCCTCGATATATCTAACAGCCATTAAATCTCTTCTTATGTCGCCCCTACGAACGAACACAGGATCGATTCGTTCCTGTATAGAAATTGAGCCCCAGCAATGCAGCAATCTGCAAATCGCTCTCTTGGTCTTCGGTATACTTTCCTTAGGTCGTTACCATGTAGGCATATTCTGGTCTCATCTGAGAACAGAACAGGTCCCCATTGTTCCAATGTCCATTCAGTTGATCCTGTAGGAAATGCAGGCGTGCTTGTCGATGAGCTTGAGTAAGTGTTGGACCAATCACACGTGTTTTAAGGATCAGGTTATTTTCCTGCAGTTTTTGTCTTAGTCTCCACTGACCAATAGTCACTCCTCACACCTCATGGAGCTGTCGTTGCACTTAAACTGCTTGTTCCAGATCGCCTATGAAAGGATCCAGTCTCCTTATAAAGCTGGCACCTCTTCGAACCGTTGCGCGGTTCATATTGAATTATCCAGGAACAATTTGGTGACCAAGTCCATTTTCGATCAAAGAAATAATTTGGACTGTTTCTTGTGGCGTTTTATGCATTTAACCAACACACTTTGATACTGTTGAGATTTTAAAAAACGAAAAATATGCAAATTTCGGTTGCAAACGAAATAATTTTAATATTTGACAAATTTGCCTTACATTCAAAACATTAAACGATAAGCCTTTCTGGTAAATTTATACTCACATTGAAGCATATTATATTGTCTTTTAAACAGCATATCTTTAATGATCTGATTAATAATTAGAAAAAAATATAATTAATGTCAAAAGTTTACATTGGGCATTACTCGCAAGTTTAGAAATAGTTCCAACGTCTATTTCGTTTTTCCCTCAAATATCTCAGTAACCGCTTATTGATTAGAGTGTTTCAAAATAATTATTTTATTATTGATGGTTTGTCTTTGTTTTCAGGAATTAGAAGACATTTACGTTGATTTATGCTCAACTGTGACTGATGCGGTAGTACAGGGTGCAGAAGTAGTCTCAAATAGAGTGAGTAACTTGTTTCTAATATTTATTTGCACCCATCAGTTAAGTTAAACGTATAAACCAAAAACCACACAAATTTGAAAAATTACATTTAATTCACAAAAACGGCATAAAAACAAAGGTGCTCCGAGACATGATGCAAAAAATTCGGAAGTAGATGACGTGAAAATAATGCTGTGACATGAAAAAAAATTTCTTATAAACGACGTCTCGTTTCTGAGTTACGGACCTTTGAGTTTCGAAATCAGAAATTATATTTGAGTATCTTTTCTAAATTATACAATCGAACATTATAAATTTTCAATGGATGATTACGTATGTCCATATAGTTAGTGTGTTTGACGGACGGTTATTTATTCCTTACAATATTCATCGTCTATTTATCTGGGATCATCATATTCTAATTCAGAATTTTCTTTCTTGATGTATCGATATTTCTAAATGTTGTTGAAGATCTCTTAGTTTCTATTTTCTATCATTACATCAGAAATTTGTAGATTAAAAGCTGTTACTACGGCTTTCTTATTCTTTTAATAGAAATATCTGTTCTTAGAATTACAGTTAAAGTTCTAAAAATTCGAAATCTGAAAGATAAACTTTGATCAACAGACCGCAAAAATTATGGCTCTTTTGGAAAATGTAGTTTAGTTTTTATGTGAAAAGTGGGCTTTCCTGTGGGAATAAAAAACTGTCAATTATACAAAAATAGTTCCAATCTAATATTAATTTTTTACAATTGTATAAGTCTTTAAGAAAATCTAATTTTTGGTTATAAATAACAGGCATTTGTGAAAAACGAGAGTTGATGACTGGATTTAAAAATATTTAATACAGGTAAACATTTCTTCGAGCAAGCTCTCCCAAAAAAACGAAAATCCATCCACACCTGATTGACCGATGCTTGATCCATGAAATTAAAAACGTATAACCCTCTACCGCTCTTTGTGCCATAATTACATGAACCCAGGTAAGGCGTTTGAAATTGAGGAGAAATTCATCCTGTCTAGAGACAGCGAAGAGATCGGATATGGAACGCCAAGATCTCAGCGATGCTGCTGCAACGTTTCCAAAGACTTACTCGCGCGACGTAGTATAATTTTTCGATGTATATAAATTTGTGCATATAGTTTGGTTGATGTATTTTAGTTTAAGTGATTGAACTTTTTTTATTGTGCTACCTCTCCATCATCCTCAACACTAAGACATTTATTTCTTCAGTCATCACAGATTGTAGTTAATTTCCTGTAGCCTAGTTACCGTTAACCAGCTACGAAGTTACATTAAGTCTTAACACGTTGGTAGGGATTCACAATTTGGTTTTCAAACTAAATCTGCTTCGTCAAGTTATAATTTGCGGTTTTCTATCCAGAGACATTTCAACAGTACTGTTGCGAATATTTTCGTGTATACTGAATATTACATTAAAAGTACTAGAAATGGAATATCTACAATATTACAGGGATGTCTCATAAGTAGTATCGATTTTCGTATTTGACAATTCTTACAACTCAATTTAAACATTTCGTAACTAGTCTACAATTTTGTGAAAAGTACGACACATGCTGGCTTTTATTCGTAATTTTCTGTATAATAGAAATTTTCAAGTAAGGTTTAATGGCTCTATGTCTCACCTCAAAACACAAAAATATGAAACACCACAGAATTCAGTAATCAGTCCAACTATCTTCCTGATAGCTATCAACCAATAAAAGTCAGAATCTATACAGATGATCCGGTTTTCGCTTCTCTGCAGCGAGGACCAAATGCATAATTTTCTCTTAAAGAGGAAAAAACCAAAAACTACTACTAGAACTAAATGGTATCAAAAATCACAGATCTGGAAATGATTGAAACGAACACATTAAGAACTCTGTCATCAGATGTCAGAATGAGCTAAACCTACTAAAAATTCTCTCAAATAGACACTGGGGATCTGACTTGACTCTCAATCT
Organism: Diorhabda carinulata; assembly: GCF_026250575.1. Taxonomy (NCBI): domain Eukaryota; kingdom Metazoa; phylum Arthropoda; class Insecta; order Coleoptera; family Chrysomelidae; genus Diorhabda; species Diorhabda carinulata. Next base: position 22,052,265 of record NC_079472.1, read on the forward strand.
ACAGGAATGTCATAAGATCTAGAGGATCGATTATGGGTCCATCGCCTATGCCTCCGCTAAAGAACAGATACTAAAATGTTGGGATACCATAGCCAATCAAGCATTATACATAATTACTGGAACCTACAAAACATCTCAATCTGTCCAGTACTATAATGAGCAACCATGAACTTCCAAACTACAATAGCACAATTGCAAACAGACATCAAAGCACGCTCAAGTTCAGGAGAAGAGTCGACTATTCCTTTTATCAGAGAATTTATAAATATATCAGACAACTCGATATGCAGTTTCCTCCCATTCTACAATTGCATATTGATATACATTTCCCTGATTCTCTCTATCTCCTCAGGAGATAGCCTCAGCCCATGCCTTTTCAACGTAATGATGGACCAAATAATTGAGAGCGTAAACGAAGTTAATGCAGGATTCGAAATGAATAACCGTCGCCTGAGAATCCTTTGCTACGCAGATGACGCTATACTTATAGCTGAAAATGACGGCACAGAGACTTAACATGCAAATCTCATGGGAGAAAACACAAAGCATGGTAATATCAAAGGACCCAATAAGATGCAAGTTGGTAGTAAATGAGCGCATTATAGAGCAAGTAATGAATTTCAACTACTTGGGCGTAGAAACAACGAGCAGCAGAAACATAACGGACGAGGTAGATAAGCAGATCAAGAAAGCAACTAGAATATCGGGATATTTACGGGACATTATATGGAGAAATAAATATATGAGCATAGAAAGTAAGACGCGAATCTCCAAGACCTGTATCAGACCCATACTAACCTATGCCGCAGAAACAAGGGCAGACACAACACAAACAAAGAGAAACATGAGAACAGCAGAGATGAAGATATTACGAACAATAAAGGGTACCACACTCCACGATAGAATACCCAACACAGATATTTTAAGAGAACTGGGAGTACAAGATGTCGTTAGATGGGTAAGAGCAAGACGCCGACAATGGAGAGACCATGTAGGACGAATGGCTCCAGAACGGATTGCCAAATGGGCCAAAACACAGAAACCAGACACAAGACGCCTAATCGGTAGGCCCCCAAAACGTTGGTACGATAGCTGGACATCGGGGTCACAAGAGGGCAGATGACAGACCTGACAGGACCTCGTCCTACTACAAGAAGAAGAAGAAGAAGATTTCCCTGATTATAATTCCGAGCATTGGCATAATTTTGAATAAATTTAAAAAGGCAGAAGCGCTGGCCTCCAAAATAAATCAGAATTTTCACTCGAAACTCTCCATGTATTCTAAGTTCTATAAAAAATACACTGCTGTTATCACTTCTCATAAACCTCCCTTACCTCACGTAAGCTCTGTATATTCAGCAGAAATATATACTATCCTATAAGCTTTGGTCGAAATTCAACCATCAAACCAAGAAATAACTGTAATTATAACAGAATCCTTAAATACCTTGAGTTCCTTAAAAAATATCTCACAACAACCTTCTTGAAGTACAATTGCATCTAATACAAAACAACAACTTTGATGCTAGATTTTTGTGGGTGCCCTCTCATCAAGGAATACAAGGAAATGAAGATGGTGAAAAACACGCAAAAGACGGTACGATTTGCAGTGATGTACATACAATGAATAGTGATGAGAAAGCTTATATCAAAATGAAAATTAATTTTCAGTGGCAATCCGAATGACAAAGATAGGAAAAACTGATAGGAAAGTGTTGAACAGTGGTCGCGATCATGCAGTAATGGCCCAAAACAAGTCATAGTAACTAGACTAAGAATAGGTCACACTAAAATTAGGAATATTTACTATCTATAAATAACAAACCTATGTAAGAATGTACATTATACGCGTCGCAAAGACAACAATGTCATTTTTCAAATGACATGGGAAACCCTACTAGGAATGAATTGTGACGTGGATAATATCTGTGAGTATCTATTAAATACGTCTTCAATTGAAAAGTTGTGATTATTTTACCAAATACTTGGAAAAAAAGTACATTTTTATAATAAATAGTATGGAGTGCGATGAACTGGAAATTCGTGTATTGTTAAGACATTATTGGAAACAAACAAAAGTTTGAAGCAGCCGTGACATCATTGAAAATATTTGAAATTGAAAGGAAAGAGACATTATTTATGAGACACTCTCTATATAAATAAATATTATTGAGAACATAATGCAGAATGCAGTTTCAAATTATTTGTTAAAAACCACGATAATGCACAATCTATGTAGATGAATGTCTGGTTAAAAGTTCAGCATTTTTTTCTCCAAAAAAACAAATAGCCACTAATACAATTTGTGTGAACATTAACATATTTATTTGTTTCTACCAATCTTCCTCGCTATCCTGTATAATTAATAATAGATAAAATCTCGTAATCAAAACAATTAACAACTCCGAAATATGTCTATGTATATTTTTAAATTGATTATTTGTGAAAATTAACGTAGAAATCATTCATCGTTGCGGAAAACGTTTCACAGCTAATTGAAACCAGTAAAACTGATACATTTTATCACGAAAATATTGCTTTGAACGCAAACTTGATATTATTCAGAAGTTAAAAATGTTTTTAACAAAATAAACATATGCTTTTTGTAATTGCCGAAACAGATTTTGTTTGAATTATCGGAAATCAATAAAGTTTTAAAAAATGTTGAATAATAACACTGCGTATCTGATATGTTAAAATGGTTCACTGAATGAAGTAGGAATAAAAAAATAAACCGTATATTCAAGAAGTCTCTATGCAACAGCATAGGAATTATGGCCCCAGTCGAGTCCACTGCTTACCACTAGGGGTTTACTTGGGCCACTTTTGGAAACACTGGGAATTATTGAGCACACACCTGAGCAACCGTAAACGAATCGAATAATCAAATGATATAATTGATTGCTTCTTAGTACATTACTAACATATTACACAAAGACCTTTAAAAAAACAAAGAATGAATATGAGATCACTTCAATGCATAGCAAACGATCTTCTAGTCCCACTACAAACCAGGAGACTAAAAACACTAGACCTCAATGCTCAGAACGAAACCTTTAATACTTCCTCTCAAACAACTTGTGTGGAAATTGTGAAAATGAGAAGGGGGTTGAAATTGTAGTGTGTACTGAGTGCCCTGTGCTAAGAATAATGATGATCCTTGGCTTACACTTCGAGGACGGAATCTTGTGTAGATATTAAACATTTAACTTCATGTTCATCGAACATTCCAGTAAGTCTAAAAAAGAGAACAGAGCAGAGACCACCAATCCAACGTACCTACATTTTGAGTGCAGATAAAATTATTGTTTATAATAAATTTTATCTACGAATATGCGGATTGTTAAGAGGATATTAACAAGTAACGACAGTTCATACCCTTATCAATTGTTTTTTTTTTCAAAATTCAATATATAGTTATTCATTCTATATAGAGACTAGTAAATATACTCAAATCTTGATTCAAAGGGTTATTTTTTGTCTCTTGAATAACTCGTTTATTTTCAATTTCCCAGGAAAAATAGTTATCACAAAAGTTGTTTACAATTAAATTTCTTACAATTTTGGTTCTCGTCAATTCTTTCCTAGGATCGATTTTTTTCGATTTATGCTCGAAAAGAGGGGGTGAATTTTTGGTTATCAAATAACACGTTTATTTTCAAATTTACCTATCATCCTATCGCTACAATAACTGATCCAGCACCAGAATTTTTGCTGAAGACGATATTATGTAAATACAAAACGACGTGCGGAAAAATATGTGGTTGTCGCAAATCCGGACTCAAATGTTCCGTCTTATGCAACAACTGCAACGGAGAAACGTGCTGCTGGATGAAGACAACCTTGGTAGTGACGAAAACCTCAGAACCGCAAACCACAGAACAAGTTCCTCCGACCCTTCTGAGCTTCCGGACGAATTAGTCGACAATTACGTTCCAAGCAGACGTAATTGAAATTTCGAAAGACTTTCAAAAATGTACTAGAGGAAAATAAAATTCATGTTTTCAATTGTAATAATTATACTGTTCGATAAACTGATTATTTACACCCCTCTTTTCCTTTGCCCCGAACTTCGGAATCATAATTGTAACACATCCAATTTACAACGACAATCAACAAAAAATAAAAAAAATAATAATAAAACATCATTAATAAACGCAATAATAGAATACTTAGGTTAACTCCATCTTTTCGGGTATAAATCGAGAAAAATCGATCCTAGGAAAAAATTGGTGAAATCAAAATTGTGGGAAAGTTTAAACAACTTTTCTGATAAATATTTTTCGTGAATTGAAAATAAACGAGTTATTCAAGAGACAGAAAATAACCTTTTAAATCTGATGGCGGATACAGCAACAAGTCTGGAACCTCTACTTTTTGAATTTAGACTACCAGTAACCACCCCTCCAATGATTTTCGAAGGAAATTTGCTGCTTAGAATTTTCGTAAGTCTCAGCCCCTCTTTAAAGCCAATCCGACTGGGCTAATAATAATATTGGTTTTCTGTCACATCTGCCAGAAAAATCAAGAAAGAGGTATAGCTACATATAAATTCCTTAAGAAATGATACAGAAAAAAGACTGACGTTGATGAAATGGAAAATTAAAGGTGTTTCCCTGTTTGCGGTTGAAACTTAATGATGAAGTGTTATGTTGTGCTCTCTATTTTGTGGGTATACATCTTGAGCTCTGTTTATTTCGTTTACATCTTGAACGAGTACTTTTCTTGAAGTCTAAATATGTAGCAGTGCTTCTTACATATTTAAGTTAGCAGCCGTTCAACAGAAACTTCGCTACTTAAAAAATCAAATTATGTCGCAAACATAAATCTTACGGATTGACATTCAGGGCAAAAACAAATCCTCTTTCTGAAAATATATGTTTACCTGAATTGAACAAGAAGTACAAGTCGTCTTTACTACAGGTTTTCTACTCGATACTTGAAACGTAAAGATTATATTCAGCTGCTAGTTTTCCTGAGACGCTAGTCCGAAGGCCATCAACCAAAAAGGCTTTTACAACTGAGAAACTAAATTTCTTAAAGAAGCACGGGATCATGACACATCAAACTATTTACTTATAAATTACCAGGATGGTAAATGCACAATACAAAAAAATTCTATGAATAAATTGGTTGCTTTTGCAAACAAAATCGTATATTTGAAACTAAAGTATCATGAAGTTGTGGAAATATTTAAGAAGAATGACTGTATCATACAAAGTGTTAAAAATAGTACGAGCACATTAAGTACTTCTTGAATATAAAAGTGATTATTCGTTCACAAAACAATCAATTCCAAAAAAACCTCTAAACCTTCGAAGTAAAAATGGATAGATGGAACAATGTTATCCGATTTTTCTAATTTATGTGAATACCATTGAGCTATTATACATTCTCTTCGTTCGTAATACCATCGTTACCACTCGATTTTTGAACCATCGTAAAAAGCTTGTATTTGCCTTTTAAATGGGCTCTTGCGCTAGAAAAATGAATGCAGATGTTACAGTGAATTAAATTTCCCACGAATGTACGTGAGAAGGAGAAATTCCTGTCGCCGCTGAAAAATTACGAGGTAGAGATAAAATTTCTGAACGAGATTTTTTCAAACAAAGCGATATACTAGTAACAAAGTCCCTTTAGAAAACTTTGTTTATTCAATCATTCCGCCCTGTTTTCAAAGCATATTTTAAAATTAACATATTTCAAAGATTATGCCCTTAATACTTTGTTTCTTTCAACATTAAAAACTAATTAAAAAGCCACTCTAAAAGAAAATTGGGAGATCTTTCCGATGAGTAAAACACCTTGTCTCTAAAACTGATGTCAAAAAAGTATTTAGCGGAAAGTGGTTACCCTTCGTATACTTTAGATTCTATTTTATTACATGTGTTTAATTCTGTTACAAAATAATCTAAACCCATTATACCAAAAGGTCGAAGGCTTATCGCCATTTTTCTGATGATATTTGTACGAATGTACCCCAAGTATGGGGTACTTTCCTACGCCTAAGGTAGATTCATAGAGGGTAATTGAAAGGCCAATTGAAGTCGTCAAACTTTTATCAATTATCACAGAAATATTTATGTATCAAAAAACTAACTTAATAAATAAGTGACTTAACTCATAGTGAATAAATCATACTTTAGAAATATAATAAAAAATGAAATCCCTCATTTTTAGTTTATTTATTGATAATTACAAGATTTACAATCAATTTAAATGAGATGTTCGCAATCATTTTCGGATGACCTTGTTGTTCAGTCTTAGTAAAATTAGATTTAAAGTAGGTAATTATACATTTGGTTGTTACTTTTGAAGTTATTGCACATTAAAATCATTTAAATGAACTGCAAAAGCAAAAAGTCTTGCTATTCTAGCTGTACATAGTGGCCGGTATGACTATACACACAAGAAAAGCCGTGTTTGTGTGCCATTCAGTTTTTCTGTTAAACAAACGAATGTGCCCCCACATAAGAATGGTGATCATTTTCCCCTATATATTTGTGATGAAGCGAATATTCGTTATTCGTATTGGCGGATATTCGCATTTACTATCGCATTCGCCAAATCCAAAAAAATGGAAAATAATATACATATTAATAATATGAAAATGAACACAAATGAAAAAGTGTTATCCCAAATGTGTAAAATAAGGGTGGTGACACATTAGCTTCGGTGTACATTTCTCTAGATTATATTTCACATTTGCACAACGCAATTCGTTAAAATTTGCAATAATGACCTGCTTGAGTTAAAAATATTCATTCACGCATATTCCATTTCAAGATTGAACTATTATTCATTAAATTCTCTTTCGAAGTAGTTAATTTGAATAAGAATTTTCTTGTCAGGTAAATAATTTATATTTACTATGAAGTAATTCATAATTATTCTTTTTTCAGTCTATGGATCAAAGTAGAAGATATGAGAGCCTTATCTCTCAATGTAAGGCTGTTTCTGCTATATCTGACCTCACTCACCTTTCTCGATCGTTACCCGTTCCACAAGGAAGAGGTCCGATTTTACGAAGAATCTTTGTTCCTCCTCAACCTCCTCCACAACCAACAGATGTCATAGAAGGAGAAATGCAAGACCCACAAATTAACGTGAGTATTATTTTTAATCGGTAAAATAATAGGTTAACGGATTATGAATTTCATAGAAACAAGTTTAATAAAGATAATATAGTGAACCAGGTACTAAATGGTTGTGGTTGATTCACATTATTATTATATTCTTTTCTTCACTTTGCTTCTTTATTTTTGTAACACCGCAATCTCCGCAATCTTTTGATTTTGAGGATCATAAATATATAAGAATATACCATTGTGCACCATTTTTGTGTGTTGCGTTTGTGTGTGTTTTCTGATTCATGCACAAATTTCTGTCACTCTTTGTTATTCCCACCTTTTTGATAATAATTTTCTTCCTTCTAACATTGCAACAATTCAAGATTTCTCTTTCTATCTATCTACCTTGTCAAATCGTTTCTGCTGATCTATTGCTCTTCATTCTACAAAGATGTCCAAACCTTCTAGGCAGTTTTTTTTAATTTATTTTATGCTCAGGTTCCCTATTCAAGTCTTGCCTTATGGTTTCTTCTACGATCTTTTCTGGTGACATCTTCAACTCTGCGTGAATATTTGAATTGAGCTGCTTTAATTTCGCTTTTAAGTGAGTTTGTTAGTACCCAATTTTGGTTATCATGAATGAGGTCAATTAAATATTCGATATTCCTCACTTGTTCCAAATGTATTTCATTTAATTTGATTTTTAGGTCTTCTTTTTTTTCCATACCATTATTTTTGACGGCAAAAATAAATTCAGTGATTTCAACCATTATCAATATTTCTTGAATCCTACTTTTATCTGCTTCGTTTATGTTTCCACTTTTTTCAATACATCATTATCATTATAAATAGTGCCGGACTCAATACTTCCCTGTATTAACCCTTCTTCAGTAGTAAAATCCTCGGATTAGTCATTATTTTTCCTCACCTGATTCCTTGTTTTTTCATATATACTTTTGATATTATTTCTCAATTTTCTTCAACTCCTATTTATTGTAAACTAGTACAATATGTTTTCTTCAGTCGCTATGAAACAAATGTATACTTTTTGATTTGTTCCCAGTTATTTCATCTATTATCCAGTAACAAACAGATTCATATCTTTTCAGCTCCTCTACTTCTTGTTTAACTGTTTCTCTTGGTATCGGTTGTTTTTTAGCTCTAGATGACTATCATCTTGGATTCCCAGTATACTTAATCTGTCTTTAGCAAGCTTCTCCTGTGTCACTTAACACTATATATCTTGGCCTTTCCTTCAAATTCAGTTCACTTTTAGTATTCTTTCTGTAAGTCCAGTCCAGTTTTTGTAACATTTTTTATGCTCTTTTCTCATTATACATACAGTTCTTTCTTTTGCTCTACTTTTTGTATCAATCCGATTAAATATTAACAAATGTTAATATTCTAGTTCAATTTCCCATTAACCATTTCTTTTGTTTTTCTAGTTCCCAATATAGTCCACATTTCTTCTTGAAATTCTTGAATTAGTTAATTTTACAATCCTCATAATCCTCTTTTGTTCCATGGTTTTATTTCCCATTATCTATGATTTTCCTCGTAATATATTTTACTTCATTAGTCTTTTTGTGTACCTTTTATTGCTTTTTTGTACGTTCTGCTCAATTATCTTTGTCATATCCGTTTTCATAGCCATTTTCATATTTTTCACTTTTAATCATTTGACTAATTAATTTTATTGAGGTTCTCAAATAAAAATTTTATATTTGTACTTCAAAATTTTAACGTATCCGTGCACTGTTACCATAAAGTCAGTCAATTGGTTTTATACCACTATGGATAAAATAAATATGTTGAGACGAAAAATAAACTTGTTGGAAATAAAGCAACTTTAGTGTATATAGTAGTATAGTTGACCGAACATGAGCTAGAAATATCTGAGAAATCAAGAATGGATCAGAAGTGTGGATGAAATAGAGCTGGAAATTAATGTGGAAACTCGTAAAAGCAATATTACTTTGAAATTTGAGCTTCAACTTTCGAATGTTCCAAAACTACTGTACCCTTGTCGTGAAGTTATAATGAACATAAACTTGAAGTAAATATTAGTTAAGATGTTTCCACATTTTATTTTTCTAATGTTTGATAGAAGTTATGTGTCCGAAGTTTCCGGCCCCGAAAATTAATCAAAACTGACAAAAACTGTTAATTATTGTTTGCTATAAAAAATCTAAATGATTGCTAATATTCATAGTTTCCTTCTCATAAATAATATATAAATAATAACTAAAGTATGCAGTTGACGCCTGCCAAAACAACTGGGCAAAGTATCGCAAATTGATACTGATCCATTGATCAGAAAGCTTCATTGTTTTGCTACTATTGATTACATCGATTTTAGGTTCGTTTGCAAAGGATTTCAGGTGTTTAAGTACCTTAAAATTCAAATCGTCTCAAGATTGCAGATTTACTCGCCAACAAACATCAAAGCAGAAAGAAGAAAATAATGTTAATAAACAGAATCAACAAAATAAATACCAACTGAATCATATAAAAAAGTTAAAATGTACCTTTCCATTTTTCTATTGTTTCAGGATGGTATACCCCCTCCCTTAAGAGATGAACTAGTGATAGATAAACTATCAGCAGTACAACTAAAACCAAGTCACGATGTCCTAAAAAAAGAAGCATTGGATTTAGATGTGCAAATTCGTCAAATACAAGATTCTATAGATACATTGCTTCGCATGCAACAAAAGTCCGTCGAATCATCACTTTATAACAAAGCCAACGAATTGCAAGAAGACATATCAATGAAGAGGTTCGACCTTAGAGTTGCACAGATACATCTTAGTGCCATCAATTCACAGGTAAAGCATTATACTCCGAATATTCTATCAAATAAAAGTTATTGGGGCTTTGTGGTTTCAATAAAGGGTAGTTATATGATTAACGACATCACATCTCTAGGAGGTTTCACTGGATTTTATACCTAATTTGAAACGAAATCGCTATTTGCGTGCTTTACACGAACTCGGAAACCCGAGAGAAGACGAGACAAGAAATTTTTTTTGCATAGTGTATCAAAGAGAAAAATAGAACTGTTAGAATTCTCACGATCTTCAAACTTTTTGCTTCTATCGATATATTTCAGTATATATATCTTTGTTTTTCTATAGAATATTTTCGAAAGGAAAAGAAAGATTTGATGTTTTTCATAAAATACTCATCCTTCTCTTATTATATCTCAGACAATATTTATTGACTGTTACTTTTATGAATATAAATTAGTTTTTTATAAAAATCCACGATCCAACCAATTGGACCCGAGTGAAAAATTTCATTTTTCATTTCGCTCAAATGATTTACATATTAGTCATCTTTTACTTAGGATTTTCTACGAAATGAGATAAAAATAGTCACAGTAAAAGTATTTTCTTCAACTTAAAGAGAAAGGAAAAAATTTTTGATCTCACCCTAGACGAATAACACAGGGTAGTACTTGATTCTCTAATGTTTAGATTTCTGTGAGGTTTAGAAAAACAAGTTTGTGAAATAATTATTGAATTATGTTCTTACAAAAGTGATTGAATGGAGATCTTTCATTAATGCGAAAACTATAGAGGCAGTGCAATTAGAGGATGTAGTGCAAAATACCACAATTCAAAATCGAAATGTAAGGACCTTGAAGTGGAAAAGCCGGCAGATCCACATTTGATCACAAAATAATCCAGAAAAAATTACAATAGAACAAGAAATCCACTTATCAGATGTAGATCTACAGAAGGCATATGATAGTGTACACTTCAGTAAACTGAGGACAACGCTATTCAAGATCTACTTGGAGCAGGCACTCCAGTGACAATGCTATACAGGCGACCAAATAGTAATAGCACGACGATTTAAGCTACATAACTCATAGAACTCATAGGTGAGTATAGGAAATGGATTTGGAGAACGGGACAAAAATAAAGCATAGCAAAGAATATAGATTCTTAGAGGATGGAACACTCGACACAGCAATCAAAGAGAGAAATATACAGGATAAACAAGTCATGTGACTAATTAAGAAAAAAAAACATTTTTTGCCATCAAAGTTATCGCCTTCAAGAGCAATACAATCATTTCAACGCTTCTTGATGCCGTGCTTATAGAAAGATTTGAGTTTTGTCTCAAAATAGGCTTCAGTTTCAACAATTGCTTCTTCATTTGACCTGAATTTCTTACCGGCGATCATTTTTTTGAGATCAGCGAATACCCAGTAGTGACCGGGGGCCAGATCTGGATTATACGGTGGATTAGAGAGCATATTGAAATGTTCTTTGCTCAATTCAACGATCATTGCCATCGGCTTGTTAATCGGTCTATAATCTTTCCTTTTTGAAGATAGTCGGTGAACAATATTCCATGCGCATCCCAAAATACTAAAGCCATAATCCTCCCAGCTGACTTTTTTGACTTTGGACACTTCGGACGTGTTTCACAGTCCACTCAGATGATGATCGTTTTGATTCCGGAGTGAAGTGATGGATCAATGTTTCATCCATTCTCGCATATTGATGCAAAAAATCGGATTTAGTATGTGTAAACATGGCTAAACACTTCTCTGAATCATTAACACGTTGCTGTTTTTGATCGACTGTGAGTAAACGCGGCACCTACTTTGAAAAAAGCTTTCTCATAGTTGAATGTTTATACATAATTGTGAACACATTGTCTTTTGATATCTTCACGGCCATCGCTATCTCACACAATTTCAATTTTCGATTAGATATAACCAACCTGTGGACTTTTTTCATATTTTCTGGATTAACCACCCCAATTGTACGACCAGAACGTTCACCTTCAACGGTGTCTATACGCTCCCGTTGAATTGATTTTCGGCATTGGTAACGGTTTTTGGTCGGCCAATTTTAGAGCGATTTTTAGTTCGATTTTTCAGTGTAACGCAACTAGTTTTAATTATTTTTTGACTCAATGAATCCAATATCGTACGTATTTGTTCAATGTATATTATTTATTTTTTCTTATTTTCTCATTTCAGAATTCACAAACTGCTGTTCAATCAATAATTCAACATTAATTTACAGAATCACATTTCCAGGTAGCAACCATTCAAAAATTCAAACTTTCTCTTATAAACTTCCTCGTGCCTTTTCGCCCTTATTCGGCCCACATTTCAGCTGCAATCTGCGCGAAGGACAATTTGCGCAATCAGGATTATCAATAAATTGTTGTCCTAGCTCCTGAACGGATCCTAAAAGCGTGCTTACTACTTTTGAAATTGAATAGCTTGTTTTCCATCGATTCTATCGTGTTGTCGTGTGTATTGTTGAATATTTTTCAAATAACATGCTGTGATATTGTTGTTGATTGTGATTTTGTACGTTGCTGTTACGTTTCCCACAATATTTTGGTTAAATAACGTTTATTATCGTGAGATTTTCGCGCGCTAAAATGGGTTGGGTAACGTTGAAAACCCATTTGGTAAGTGAAAAATTTTGTTTTCGTCTTATAATGAAACAAAAAATATCTAGAGAAGCTCTACAGACGCAGATGCTATTGCAATAATTCAGTCTTCTAAAACATACCATTCCATAGAGAGCTTTGATGATTAACGAAAACATTCTCTGTTATTTAGATTTTTCGGTATCTATAAATAACAGGCTTGGTTTATGCAGGAAGTTTTTATGAAAAGGCTTTTTTAACATCCTATCACGCCACATAATTCAGGAAGAAGTAATCATGTTATTTCAATGTGTCTTCTTCCTAGCTTATATTTGGTAATGACAACAATTTTATGTTTAAAACAAAATAAAGCCTACAGGATTTTACTACAAAAACAAAATAAATATGTAATAATTAAAAAGAATGTTAAATTATATTTTAATAAAGTCCCGCAAGAGGCAAAGTTCTTTCTGTTTCAATTAAACTCAAATTTTAATTCAAGAAAAACTACAATCAGACAATTCATCACATAATTACTAGATCAATAATTAATTTGATAGGAGGAAATTTATAAGGGTGATAAAAAAATAATATATCTAAAAATGTGAAGGGACATTGCACTAGATACTAGAACAATATCAGTGCATAAAAGCATTCAATACTAAGTAGTTCTCAACATTAATAACGGAATTTCAAGAGAAATTAATTTTTGTTAACATATTAAGCTTCGAGATCTTTTCAAATTCTTCTAACTACAATCAGTTTTCACTTTGTATTTTTATATATCGAATACTGAGAGTTCCAATATAACTATATCAAATAAAAACTGAGCTTCTTGTCGTATAGAATACCTAAACCACCTGTGCATGCAATGAATTCCACCAAAAACTGTCTAATTACAATTGTGACCCAACGCTTTGTTGATTCAAATTGCGCGTCTAGAGATTAAAATTACTTCTATCGAATAAAAAATTCATTGAGCAAAACCGTTGAACTTACCAAAAAATACCCTGGAAAATGAGAAATTATACACCTTCTGTCATTGTTGATGGAAATGAGGGTTTAAAATATGTATACGAATTTGTAATTTTAAAACAACTGGAGGTAAACGATTTGAACTAAGTAAATAAATTGTTGTCACAAATACGTAACTTCAATAATTATGTTATTACTTTATGTTTCAGCAAATAGTTCATGGATAAAGTTATATTATCGGTGCACCCAAACAATCATTTTTGCAGCGTTGGAGTGATCCCGACTATAATTCTGTTATTATCTTCAGCTTTACATATTTTGTGACAGCGTTTCGTGTTTAATTAAAATTTCAATTGAAGAAGACCTCAAATCAAGTCAAATTATCACAAAAAACGATCCCTGGACATGCATTGATGTTCTAATTCATTCCATCTGGTATATTGTCGAGATACCCAATTAACATACTCGTTGGCTTCAAAAGCTGCTTGAGTGCCATTCTCTTTACCATCATTAGAGTTTTTTCTTCTTTTTATTCTTCGCGCCACACTGCAAAGGAAAAATTTTCCTCTATCACGGCCATTCTGAAAATCAAATATATCCTACATAAATAAGTCCCTAACTCAGTCAGGTGATCCATGATATTAAAATAATTCATTGTTTTATTCGTAGAGATGATTTCATCACAAAAAACTAATGCTAAGATCTTATTTGCAAATTAATAAACCTTTACGTACTTTAGAATTGAAATATGGAGCTCGTACCGTTCTTCAGACTCTTGGTTTAATCCAGAATCGTGTTGGTAGATCCAAATCTCATTTGAATTATATACAAAATCATTTTTAAGAAACTTTACATTTGTTTAGAACGATGTAATACCACTTTAAACAAACTTAAAATGACAAACAATCACTTATTAAACGACAAAATTTATTAAACATTACCATTAAACTAAGTTGAAATTTCTGGTTAATTTTATATTCGTCAAGTATCAATATTTTGTATTGAAATTATACTGAAATATTAATGTCTCGGTAGTGTAGCTCACTAATTTCATGTTTAGTTTGTTAATATAAAATGTTGGATTCTGTATAAGGAGTAACAATTCTCTAGAAGGGAGAGACTTGGTCTTACACGTAATTGAACATTTTAGTAACGTTCATACACCTTTATAAAAGTTTTCTTCTCAAGACGTGAGTGTGTGCTTAAATGGAGCTCGGTGAATATTATTTCAGACTGTATTTTAATCTCTAACTATTTATTGTTGCAGAAAGAATTGTTTTCGAATAAACTCGAAGGAGATACGGTAACTCGCGAACGTAAAATGTCATCCGCATCTCAAGCAAGCATGAAAAATAAATGGCTCAAGGCTTTTAAAAGTCTTAAAACCCCACCACCAGAAACAGAACCAAAGTAAGTATTTTTTGGTTTCTATCCATTCAAATTTTTGTTGATTTGTTGTGATTTGACCGTTTTTCTTTTATTTGTTTTTTTGGTGAAACTTATATATGTATATCAAAATGTATTTTCAAAAGTTTTCACTCAATACTTCTATTTAGCTTAAAATGTATATTTTAAAGATTCACGGATCGTGCAAAAATGATCTACAACAATATCCAATCAGGATCGTTTGTATGGTTAAAATTACTTCAGATAAAATAGCAAGTCGATTGTACCTGGAATAAATCTGGATGGATGTGAGTTAAATTAGCAAACAGTCATGAACATCTACAACACAATTTCTATGTTTTCTCGCCCTTATAGATGAAAGATTGAGTAACTTATAAATATGGAATCATATATTAAGCAAAATATATGAATCCACGCCTTATAACTTCTACATAAATGTGTCTATTTATTGTACACCTTGATTAATTTCAACAAGAGCTTCAACAATCAGAATTTCTTGAACTGTGAAAGATATATATGGAGAAAGTCTGAATGGAATTCATAATTATTCGATATTATCTCAAGAAATCAAAATTTCGTATTTCGAGTTCGTATTTTGACATTTGGATCAATTTCAACGGATATATTATTAAACTTATAATTAATAATACATTTTGATATATATTCGAACTTCTTCTGTAGTTTTTAATGGTGTATACAAAGATGTTAGAAATTGATATAAATTATAAATAAAATTCTTACAAAATAGCTTTTCATTCATACATATAACTTAGGTTTAATACCATAAGAACTTTCTAGATAATCCTTTTAGTGGAATCGGTCCAATTTTTATACATAGGGCATAGAACCCTGATTATGTTTTTATTGATGCATTGGTTGAGCAAAATAATCCCCAACTACCCACCAGGATTCTACATACATCCGACAATCAAAAATATCAAACTTGGTGCTAACAAGATTACAAATCGAATACATCTTGTGAACTGACGATAATTTCAAAATATCTGTCGGTGGAGAAAGAAAGCAAAACGTATTGTCAATACTTCTAGCAACTCTCGAGATATTAAATCTGAATTCATGAATATTGAAAAACTTATTTGGAGTATACTATTAATATATGTCAAAGGATGCTGAATGATGTCCATTTTAATGTGAGTTAACAGCAATCTCAAGTTTCGGAATGTGCATCAGCAATAATTAGCTCCAAATAACATTATCGAACTCAAACTTACCCCCTACCTAGGCATAGTACATAGTCTGAAAGTGTTTATTATGCAGTAAGCTCTAAAAAAACCGCGTCCTCAATTTTAGATCTGCCTTAGGCATAGTACAATCTCTGAACGTCAGAATTTTTATCCCACTATGCATTGCTTTTTTGTTCTTAATAATTCCGAATGATTGTCGTATTTTTTCAGGGTTATAGCCGATTCGTCACCAAAAATATTCTACCTATTTTCCCTAAAAATCGAAAATCTATTACAAATTTTTCTTTCTTACGTATTTCTCTCCATTTCTTTCTTTCTTTTGTTTATGATTGTACATCGTATAGGTTCTTTTCTTTGTTCTCAGTCATTTTGTTGATTTCGTCCATTTGGGTATCCCCTGGTCTTCCTCTATTTGTCACTCTTATTGTTCCATATTCTTATTGTAATCCTTTATGTCCTGGATATTTCACTGATCTATAGAAAAAATGTTTTTATCTCGTTGAATACTTTACCGGCGATAGTTGTTCTTTTTGTTATTTCTTTGACTAATTTAAATCTCCTGCTATCATTGAGCTGAGATATTTGAAGTGTTTCACTCGTTTTATTTCCTGTTTTTATGTGGTGTGTCTTTGTTTTTGTGCTCATGTTTATCATCCTCGTTTTATTCAAAATTAATATCCTTATTGTATTTTTAGAATGTTTGATTGTACAGTGCGAGATTTTGATTTGGAGATCTTAGTCTTCTGCAAACATGACCATGTTATTATCGTAGCATATTTCAGTCAACGCAGCTTTGTCCATTTTCCAGTGCCCTACTTTAGCTTTTCTGACTGGTTCATATCTCTTCTTCAGCCTCATCTTTTATTCATAACAATGGACTTAATATGCAACCTTGTTCTACTTCCATTGTTTGTGTCAAATATTCCAATTTTTCATGTTGCTTTCTGACGTTTGTTCTAATGCTTTTAAATGAGTTTCAATTCATTTCTATCTATCTATGTATCAAAGGCTTTTCCAAGATCAATAAAACACAGGTGTCAATTTTTGTTTTTTCGTATTGCTTTCTCTGCAGTTTGTCTCAATATGAACATCTGTTGGGTGAAAATTCAAACTGAGTTGTTTTTATGAATGGGCGAAAATATTTTTATATTTCTTAGGTCTCACTTTGTGGGTAATAATTTTTATTATGTTAAGATGGGTCTAATAATGTTTTTTATAATATTTTCGCTTCGTTTACTTCTTTTATATATTGTTTGGCACTGTCATTGACATTGACACTAGTTGTTTGGTTTTATAAGATAAAAAACTTTTTTTATATGTGTAGCTTGATTTAATTCAGACAATTTATTGTGAAAACCAAAAAATCATCATTTTGATGCTATAATTAGCAGAACTAGAATATTTTATAATTATTTGTACTGAAGTCATGAGGTACAAAGTGTTATCCACTATTTGGTACACCAAAATTAAATCGTAATTTATTGTTATTGCAAATATACCAGAAACTAAGAGAAATGAAGAGATTAATTCTTAAAACATATCAAATAACCTTTGTATACACCATTCGTAGTATTTTTGACTTCTTGAATTTGTTCAATGATGTTTGTTAATATTTTTTGAATCTAGAAAAAACCAAATGTATCATGCAGTTTCAACGATCATGTCTATGAGGTAAAAATCATCTTATTTATCATCTCTTTCGCTACTGTCTTAGCTCACTTTTTGATGTTCACTTTTCGAAACTTGTTTTAAAACCAACAACTCAATCAATCGAATTGTAAGTTAACAATTTACACGCTATAACTCAAACCATCAAGCTTCTAGGCACGTGTTTCCCAACGTGAGGTTTACGCAATTTGATTATAAAAGAAGGCAATTGGAAAATAGAAACTACACTATTTAACTCTTTTGCTCTGAGTCATTCTAATGAAATGCTAGATTTCGGTGCCAATATTTAAAGAAAAAAGACAATTCTCAAATAATTGAAGTCAATAAATATTATAAATTTGTTTGACCAGTCCAATATATGTGGTTTAGGCGTCATCATTTCATTTTTGTTACAAAGGGGAGCAAAAGAATTTTAGAAGAGATTGAGTGGAGCACAAAAAAAATTGGGAAACATTGTTCTAGATGATATATAGATAAAATAATCTAAATCCACTCTAAAAAACTTTCTAATTAGGACACCCTAATGAAGATTTATTAATTGAAGTGAGTGTAACAGTAATTGAACATTATTTCAAAACATGATTTATTTAGAAAAATTATTTTCAGTGATTGAGTTGATGGTTTTAATTTGCTACACTGTACAACAACACAGTTTACTTATAAGAGTCTATAATTTGGATGCAATTCAATAATTTCGTTAGTCGTATTTTTGATTTTAGTTTATTTCCCACCAATCACAAATATTATATATATAAAAAATGTGATGTAAAGAAATTTGTGAACATATTAGGTGTATTGCCTGTTCCTTAATCGATATCTTTCCTCCTCCCGTCTCTATGTTGTCCTGTTTCGTGGTCGACATCTATTCCGTGTTCCAATTGGAGATTTATCTCTCGCTACTTTCACCAGTCTCTTTTCTGTCATTCGACTCATATGTAAGTTCTATTCGTCTGCAATTCTCTGTTTTTTTGGTCAAGTAATGTTTTCCCACGTCCGCCTTATTATTTCTGTTATTTCCTTTTCCCTTCTAGTGACGAAAACGTTTATTTTTCATAAAAAAAATAATAAAAAAAAAACAACATATATTTGAATAACACTGTATATAACATTTAATCAAAAAAATACCCAAAATGTTTGCACTAGTGTGATAAGTTTTGGAACACGGAACCATACACAACAGAACATCACAATTCGGACAAAAGTATCTGATTTCCTTCCTGGTCCTTTTTCTCCTTTTATTCCTTTTCCTGCAACAAATGTTACACACTGACGCGTCGGTGTAGTTTTTTAATCTGGAAAATATGTGGTGTGATGATCTTCTTAATCAAGGCCGTTCAAGGTACTTCCCCAGCATTTGTTTCACCAGGTCCATCTGATAGTCTAGCACTGATTTTCCTTCGCTTCCTCAGCCTGTTTTCTTTGTATAATATGAAGGAATTCTCCAAAGCAAAATCCAAAAAGTAAAAGAAGGTTCTCTCATATTCTTTCCCTTTTTTCGGAATCCAGTTTTTTAGGAACTACTTTTCTTGTTCCATAAACATCTGTTTGTTTGGATATAAGACCTTCTACGTATCTTATACTAGTTATGTCAATTCCAACATTAAAAGTATTTAATGGTTTTTTAAGATCATCTTCAGTTTCGGCACATGACATCGTCGGCACATTATTGAAGTACAAAACAAGCGTTTTGAAATTCAGTATCGACTATTAGTCAAATCTTTCGAAGGAAACCCTACATATTAATGGATACGGAGATTTATTTAGAATACAAACTCATTTATTCAGTAAACATTCTGGTACAGATATTGTAGGAAATCAAGTTATGAGATTCTTCAACAAAACTATCAGTGAGATAGGACATTTTTAATAGTTCTAAGATGAATTGGTACCACAATTTTTGTTCTAATTGTAGACATGGTAATGACCCGAATAAAGTCAATGGCTGTCTCTTCCCATTTTTCGTTCTTTGATGCCATATTTCTAAGTAGATCCATAGATAGAAGAGAATCAAGTGAATCGCCAATAAGATACCCAGATTTTAATCTTTTGGACTTTCTATGCGGATACGCGGAAGTTATTTCCGCTATAAAATGGCAGTATTGCATTTCAACAAAATCACTCCTATTTGGATAACCTGTATGCATTATTGTATATAAAAATCGCAATTTCAAATTTTACTCTGGTGGTATGATTATTATCAAAGGAAAGTCAACATTTGAATTCACCCCAAATTACAGACTCTGTATATTCCATTAATGTATATTCCACCACACTATCATCATACTATCATACCACTCCAATAGTATTTTAATATATTCCGTTGCATATTATGTTGTTAACAGCTGCTCAATGGAATCCTTTATAGAAAATAAAAACTAAAAGTAAGGGACTCAGATCTGGTGACCTAGATGGAAATATTACAATAACGATTAAGGGCCAGAATTAGTTTCTATGGTTTTGCTTGCTTGAAAATGAAATTTAAGAAGCAGTTGCTTCTGAAGAACAGATGTATAGTGCCTTATTCAAGCTATTCATATAAAATAATCTGCTTCAGGAGCATTTATACTTACAACTTTATCCGTCTTGATCACACAATATTTTGTAGTGAAGTTCATGAGTTTCGAACACAACGCGTTCCATTTTTTCAAATGATATCTTGAACTAATCTGCAATTTTAATATTTGGAATTGATATGGAATAGATTTATTGCTTTAAATTCAATAAGTATTATCACCGGATATTAACAAGACAAGAAAAGTCACTATAGGATCCTCCCCTTGTTATGTCTATCTCACTTAAATGTTAGAATCTACTCTTTTTTTGTCCTCACTTGCCGTGAAATAGCGTTTTTTTTTTAAATTAAAGTAATTCATTCACTCAGTTTTAAGTTTGCTACTACAATAAAATACCACGAAAGTGCAGTGTTGATGGATGTTCTTCCAGAGAGTCAGTAACTGGACTTATTTTTTTTTTACTGTTTTTTGACCCCACTGTAGATCATTAGGTATTCTTCGTATTGTTTTTGGCCTTAGATTCCTGTAGGGCGCAAATGTCGATGTTGTGATAATTTAGTTCCTTTGTTATCTCTTGTTCTCTAGTGCTGAGGGATCTGATGTTCTATGTTGCAAATCGTAGTACATTTTTCTTTTTCAATCTCTGTGTTTTTTTTCTCGCGTGTGTCGTCATCTTTTGTACAGTCCGATTCCGAGACAGGCTGTCGGGCTGTAAGTAGAATGAGCAAGGAAAGATAGTAAGGATAGCACGAGACAACTCACCACTGGGGAAAAGAAGTATGGGAAGGTCACGAAAAAGATGGAGTGATAATCTTACCATCAATTGGCCTGGTCAATTTAGTTACAAATAAAGAGTGTGCAAGTTACATTTCCTTGAACGAAATATATATTACTTGAAAGTAATGGGAAGGAAACTAAATCGAGAGGGTTTTAATGTTATAGATATAGTCTCAGAACAAGGAACTAGTTTTAGAAAATTGGCTGACAAACTTCTCAATTTAATACCAGACAATTCTACTATTTGGGTAGATAATATCAAACTTGTTTATACATATATACATGACGTACCAAGCTCACGAAATGGGTTCTTAAGCTGGCTCTGTCCATATACAATGAAATTTTAAAATTCCGCAAATTCGCGCGGCGCCTTTAACCTTTTTTTATAAATAGCGGATGCACCTTTGATAAATATTTATTATAAAAGGCAGTCTATTACAGTATTTCTTCTAATAAGTTCTAGGAATATCTATTTATTTATTTCTTGTGCTTCTTTTAGTTCTAGAACTTTGTAGAATTCTATTTGTGGTATATAAAAAAGTTTGTGAAAATGCAGTAAGTTAAATTTCAAATAAATAGTCATAGTGAAAAGAACGAATTAGTAAAAGTGATCGCGGAAATTATTTGAGTGATATTTATAAGTAAATTATTATAAGTTAAGTGTAAATAAATTAAGAACGGAAGAGACAGTGTTTATTAATTCATCCCACAAATATAGAGTGTAAATAATCAAAAAACGCTAGAACAATTTTTATTCTTTATGATCACTATAAGAAAAAATCAAGAAGATTTTGCATTAACTTCACGGACGAACATAGAGAAAAGTGACATACGTGGAACGATGTATAAATAATACTATAAATTCCATAAATGGTTGGAAAATAACGATAAGTTCTGTTTTAACTTCATGGGAACCCTGAGATACAAAAAACTTTAATTTCTATAAACAAGGAACCTAAATGAGGATTGTCTAGAGAATTGTTGGGTTCGCAAGAAATTTTTGCGAAAATTCAAAAAATTCAACCGTAATCCAATTTTGTAGGGACCTACGTTGAAATATTTTGATGAGTTTGAAGGTGCAAATTGAAGTTCTGCTCAATATAACTACACATATTCCACAAAAAGATAAAGATATCGATGTACCAATGGTAACTAGTAATAAAACTTCAAAAGTTTTTATGCTTTGGCCACCTATTGAAAAATATGGTAATCTACAAAACTCTTCTACTAACTGTATAATGTTTAATGATGAAAATATTACAAGAATCTGCTACATATTTTGTTGAATAATAAAGCATATTTTAATGTTAAATGCTCTGGAGGTCTGAATTTATTTCCAAGTAATATCATAGAATATGACAAACAATTAATTTTTGGAGAATTTTAATGAAGTTAATTGTCATGGAAATGTCTAAGCAATATATAAGTTATATGAAAATGTACCTATTATGAATCCTTGGGGACATCCTTGAGAGTTTCCTAATAAATAATATTTAAGACTTTATATCAGGCTACGTATTTTATATTACTCTTAAATTTACTAACCAACAAGTATTCTTCAGAAAAATCAATAAATCCCAACATCAAATTAAATATTTGAAAATCTGTCAATTTTAATTAGGTAAATTCATTTGTTTACGTAACCCTGATTTCACTGTTGTATTCATATAATTTTTATAACTATAAATCTCACAAATTATTACTTTTTATGGGTCTTTTTGTTAATATCCACCAAATAAACAACTAAAAATTGTCCCAATTGGTCTTTTTATTTACACAAAGTATCAAATCACCCCGGTAAGTGAAAATTTATTCGCTCCAACCTCGTATAAACATTGATAACTGCGAACATCTTCTTGTCTTGTTAATATTCTGTGGTATCACGAAGAATAGTTGAGAAAAAGGTCAAATTTTGAACTAAACGAGTCGTCAACTCAGGTGACATCGCACGTGCCATAATTCGATATTACGTAACTTTAGAAATATTTTCCAATTTAATATAACAAGGGGTGTAATTATTGCATATCATCCCAAGATTTTGATAACAAAATATCAATAAATTCCATAGTTGAATCTTTCATATTGAATTTTATATTGAGCATCACAATAACTCGCCTGTCAAATCAACCGTGCGCTATCATAATAACTGCAATCGAGTTAATAGCAAAACCTTGTGTCAGATACACGTCCAACCACATTCAATTATTGTCTATATGAGATCCTAAGTCTCGTTTGATCCACCAATTCCAATGAATTTTTCGATTAATCTGATACAGGATATACCCAAAATTATTGTGCAGAGATCTCCAGATAATAGAACTTCATTACGAATTCAATTCGCTTTAATAAAAGACAGTTTTGAGATTTCGTGAATTAAAATGAACAGATATATAAATTACATAATGTTCAGATTAAGGGTAGAAATATTGGAAATAAATGAAACTGGATATCTTTTACGTAATTTAAAAATCACGTAATGTGAGAATCATTGAAACAATTTTTTTAAATTATACAAACCAATTATATAAATGGATCGAACTAAAATGAGAATTCCGAATTCAGAAGAGGATTTAAGTCACATGTCAATAAAATAAGAAAATAGGAGGATAACCATTTACCAAACGACTCGACAGTGGATGGAGAGACAATTTCAATTCTTTTCATACCTATAGCTATTTTTGAATACCGACGATGTTGAGGGAACAAAGAAGGATCTGGAGCCATCTAGTTTTATCTAGATTGAATAGAAATTTACAGCTTTTCAGTCTATGTTTTATACCGAGCGTTGAACTGAAGCATGAGAAGCTTACTTAATTGAGTTTTCAGAGGAGAAATCCATCAATCTCCGTATAATAAATCCGTTATGTTCCAATATTTTTGGCAAAAGATATTTTACTATATATTTTTGATAAGTATCCTTAATGAAACTTTTCTTTACCATAATTAACAACCTAGTATCGAGCAACAGGGGCTGCAAAATCTTTCAATAGATAATTTTGCGAGATAAAAACGCCCAAAAAACTTCATTGAGGTTAATTAGTGGGAGTTATCTTGTTTTGGTACTAAAGGTTTGTTATATTGATATAGCCAATTTTGAGTTGTCCTTACATAATTGCAGTACTCTAATTCCGGCCATAACATAACTTATTTAGAGTGATAGTTCTTGATATACCTTCCAGAATCAAGAGCTTCCTCCTTCTAACTCGAACCACATAGGGTCTGAATATCCCTCTGGTCGCAATCGCACACTAGACCAGAACTTTATCGTAGAATTTTACTTTTTCTTCGTATTTTACATTGTTAGAGCACTCTTCTATATTGTTCGTATAAAAACCATCCTGTACTTTTTTTCGGAATTGGCAAATATTTTTATCGTCCATAACAATGATTCTCTCATTCGCAAAATGTATCCGTCTAAGTTAAAGACACCATTTTGGTATCCGTTCTTAATAGTTCGCAATATATTTAAGACACTTTCATCTTTTTCTGATATTTTTGACCATTTCTTGCTAATTCCTTTGATACAATATTCTTTGAAATATGGTATTCACGCGCGCATTATGTTTTGCTCTTCGTTCTAATCTTTTTGCTCTTTCTCGTGTTAAAATTCTTGGTTTTTGGGAAGTTCAGACATGGTATTCCCCCTTTAAATTTGAATATAGTCGATCCTAATTCCTAATGATGATTTATCTTATTTCAAGCTTCTATGATATTTCAATACAACTTATATAAAACATCTAGCGAATGTCAAGGAAATTAACAACCTGTTTACAACGACATTATGATATGGTATTCTCACAACCTATTTTTAACCTTAATTTTATGCCAACACTATTGCGACATACGTTAAACGATGGAAAATGATAATAGGAAGGATAATTTTCCTCGCATCTTGTGTCCGACACCACCTATACCAAATTTATGTGTTTAGGGCTTAATTTAAGCTGATATTTTGTTTCGTAAAAACACACCGATAATTGATGTTTAGTGCCTTAAGATTGGTACTTTGCTATTATTGTCTTGGAAAGATTAAATGCATGAATAGAAACAATATTCTCAAAATTAGAATATGCAAATATTCTCCCGCCTGAATTTCCGCGTAGCCCTCCATCCACTATTAAAAATTCATAAATCTTCTCTCTATTCTAATGCAATACATTAATGGATGTTTGCAACAACATTTTCCATTATCTTTCTATTCTTTGCGGCGTCTATTAACGACTGTATATCGTGTAGGCCTGTCCGTTGTATGATATTTCGCAGTTAGTACATTTTTCTTCTTCTGATTCCTCTCCAGCCTTCTATCTTGCCCTCAATTAATAGTAGCGCCATCTGAAGCTAGCAGTGAAATAAATAATGTTTTTTTTTGTGGCAAAAATATCATAAAAGATCATCTTCCCAAAGACAGAAAAATCACAACATACATTGAACCAGATTGTGCAGGAAGACCTTTAGTGTATTTGGTTACCTGAATCAAGCTTGAACCTTTGGAAATTTATTAAATAGCTATAAATCTCCCGGTCGATTGTTATTTCATTATTCTAATCAATTTGACTGGTTTTGTCGACGGGATTCAGGCTCTTCATAATCTTCATAGAGTTCAATTGAAATTTAACTTAGGAACAATAGAATTGGAAATAAATTGAAAAAATGAGGATATAGAAAACACATTTGAGTCGAAAATATTGCGACAATATGGACACATTTAATGAATTTAAATATTACACGGAAAAAAGCGAGCTACAAAATGGAGGAAATATTATCAGTAAGACGAAATTATTGATGGGTAGATCAGGTTATACATGATATAAAAATTTTATAACAAATACAGAAGCAGGACTGAAAGAAAAAAGAAAAGAAAAATGCTTGTTGTAATCCTGTGCTTAATAGTGAAGAAATTTGAAGTAATTTACAAGCTACCGGACGAAAAGATGTCAAATCGTTAGGTTACAATATCAAATATTCAGTCATAACGAAGCCATAGGGTAGTCTTAGTCTGGAAATTGGGTACTTTAGCTTCCATACTCCAATGATGTAGAATAATTTTTCTAATATCCAGGAAATTTCAAACTTGGATAACATTTCTCTTCTTTGTGATAATAGTATTACGATTTAAAAATTCATAGAACTGCAAATAAAGATTTAATAGAGGCATTCTCTAAATGTATTGGGTACTTTTTCACTTAACTTGAAGAGAGTCGACTGGATAGTACCAGATTATCTGCAGCATTCCTAATAGTTCTACAATCGTTGAAGATAAGTTTACTCGTATTGTTAAGAAAATGTGACATTGAAGAGGTTGTTCATTTGCCTATGTAATATAAAATTTGACTAGTCATCATGAAGAATAGAATTGATAATATTTTCGGGTATAACATGAACAGAAAAGTTCATTACCTCCATAACCACCTATATCGCTTTTCAAAAAAGCTTAAGTTATTATAGTGAAAAACATAAGGATAAATTCTACCCGGACATGGAAGATTCATATTAACGACGTTTGTATATCCACGTTACGGTCCATTACTACAGAAGTTTTCTGCAAAACTATTTTATCAAACAACTCTATGCAACTAACTAATGTCCGTTATTTGATAGTGTCATAATTGGAAAATGAAACCAAGTAAAAATAGAGATTTCGATTCTAGAACAAAAAATTTATCAATTGAAAAACCGCAGGTATCAAAGTGTCTGACATTCATATGATTCATACAAATGACACCCCTCACTCTCTCATTTTTTGCAAATGTTGCCCTGTGCACCAAGAAAATAGAAGAGTACGTATTGCTTTTTAATGTGTTTGCTAACTTATTGTCGTATCTTATTGTATTGTACTCAATTCAAACAGTAGTTTTGTATTTGTCTCGAGTATTCGTTATTTTCAATATATGTTAATTAACATTTCTCATAAATAAACTGAGAAGAGAGGAAAAACTACTACATAATAACAAAAAACATATAAATTCTTCTCATTTAACGTATAACATGACAATTTATATAACCATTAAGTATAACAGTTATACAGTATAACATAGTTACTATGTATAACCATGAATTTTCACCCCAATTCTCTTTTATTATACGTTCAGTACTTTCCCAAAAATGAACAGAAAATGTATAAAATTTCATTTTCTGAAACGAATCGATTCCAACAACTGAAAATCTACCACCTAAATAGGCTTATATTACCTAAAAGAGTCGTTTCTTCTCCTATTCCTTCATTTTCTCTCCAACGAAGTCTAATAAAACGTGCTGCTATATGAATATGTAAGTTTTGTGTTAAATATCAGCATATGTGAATGATTTTCACTGGTAATTAGAGAAAAGAGTATATGTAAAAAGATGTGAAAAATAGAATTATGATTATTATTGAAATTTAATTAGCTGAATTTCTTATTCTAGTGTGTAATTACAAATCAATTAAGAGTATCCTTTTGACTGTTCAGCTCCAGAGTCCCCATCATTCTTACAACAAATGTCTCGACCATTTTAGTTGGTTGGATCCCGTAATTTCAGGTACTTCTTGAGGCGACAATACCCTATAAGAAAGCCAGAGATAAGGCGTAGCATATTTTTGCTCCAGATATTTCCTCCATCTCACAGCTCGCTAAAGGAGTCTCTAAGTAAGCACGTCGTAGAAACATCCGCTAATGAAATTATCTCTCAAATTTTTCCATATCATGGCATTACCTCTAGTAATTGCACTTTTCTATATCAGCTTCCATCCAATATAAAATATTTGTTGTATTTTTTTGGAAAGTATATTGGTCTCTTTGCTACCTTTGATTCTCAAATGACTGGAATCCCAAACCAATGAGGCATTATTATTCTTTCTTATTTTATTTAGTTTCCTTCTGCAATCACAGATAGTAGTTTCTTTCCAGGTAAATTTTCCAAAACCTCTCACTAGCAAGTCTTTCTGTCCTAAAGTTTGAATGGGAGTCTCCTTTCCCAATCTTGAATATGTAACACAACTCAATTTGTTAATGGTTCTATCGAAAGGCTTTGGCTAATTCCTATTGACTGCGCCAAATATATTTCATTCTTGGTGAAGACGTTAGTTTTTTCGTCAAATTACCTATTAATGCAAATTTTCTAGTTAACTCCCCTCATATTCTCATAAATGCTCTAATCATTGACGCCCTATAGTTAAGTCAGTGGTTTATCAGTATTTTGCAATTTCCAGGCGTCTTTTACAATCAAGGCTATCGAATGTTCCAGATAGTTGATTATAAAAGCGTTTAAAATCTTATTAAGACTGCATTAGAGCATTTTCTCTCGAAAGGAGTAACCAACTTCGATTATTTTCTACCTCAAAATAAATTAACTTTCAATATGCTGAAATCGATAAAATGTTATTAGAGTCTCTCCCTCAGCGATTATTCAGAGATAAATACAAAACCAAATTGTTTCTATCCCCAGTAGTATTCATTTTCTCATTTTTATATTTGTTATATAGGAAAAATGGGGCCGCTGCTACAAAAGAATTGCTTAAAGGAGATCCGGATGCGCATAACTTTCAAGAAAATACATATAAGAAAATCACTCCTTGTGATGTTTGTTCACAGGTACTGAGAGGTAAGAATTCCAAATTATTACTTACGCCTATTTCTTTTTGTTTTTAAGATTTCTAGTCTTGCAAACTTCTTATTCCATATTGTTTTCAAGAAATTTCTTAGTAGATGATGTTCTAAAAAATCTCAACAAGGGAATATGTAGATGATATAGTTAGAGTAAAGAAGGAAACATTTGGTACTAGAGCTAAATCAGAAAGAGAAACAAGGAATTTAAAATAAATAGCAGTAAATCAAAATATGAGAATATGATTATAGAAATAGGGGACAAGAATTTAAGGAAAGTGTAATGAAAAAGAAGGTCTGATATAGACAATAAAAGCTGATATGCCAATAAGAAATTACTGAAAAGGATACTACGAATAAAAGTCACTACATATCTACGTAATGATAAGACCTATGATAACGTATAGAAGCACAAACAACGAAAATAAAAAAATAAGAGAAGGAACTAAAAATACTGTAACAAAAAGTGAGAAAAATCTGAGAAAAAAAACAGGATAAAATGGTTTCTTCAACGTTATAGATAGAAACAGGAGTTGCAATGAGATAAAGAATACTGAATGAAATATGTAGAGAAGGATTTATTGAGAGCTGAAATAGAGAGACAATATTGATCGATCGACTATCGGGCGTAAAGGTGTAGAAAATTATACTGACAGTTTTGGATTTATTGCAAAGGAATGTCGTATTTTCTTGAAACTAGATCGAATTTTCAAGTCACCATGTTTTTTTTACTAATTATCGGAAAGTTTTGAATTAATTTTTGTTATTTGGACTAGCCGAGTGGGAGTTCTGTTATGTTTTCCGTAGGTTCAGTACTGCTACTCCGTGGAATTAATACTCATGAGGACTTCTCTATATTTTACTTTAACGTCTGTAATGACATTTTTCAGAATTTCTTAATTGAGATTGCATGAAAAATATATACAAACGTGACAGAAATAAGTTAATTTTATGGAAACTTCTAAGAAGTTGGAAAGAGTATAATGAAATATGAAAAACATTGTTTAAAAAGCGCAAAAAAATCTTATAAATATTCTATACACCTAAAAAAGAAGCGAAATATATTTAGATTCTTCAATTTTTTCCATAATTTCTTGCTGCAACTAGTACTATTCGTGTGACTGATGATATACCCAATTCTATTTGTATAAAGGATTTTTGATGCAATCAGAAACTAACAATCATATTCATCTTATTTTAGGACATACAAGGCAAGGTCTGAAATGCAGGATTTGTAAAATGAATATCCACTTCGACTGCGTAGATAAAGCATCGAAATGTCAAACAAAAGCAAGACTTCTTAGACGACAAAAATCGACATCTGAAATCGAAACCAGAATCCCAGACATGAACCTCGACGATGAAAGTAAGTTTATACTTTCTAAATATGCATATACTATTCAAAAATATAATTTATGAACTGTTCTAGCTAAAATGTAATGAAAATAGTTCATATTTACTCTGTAAACATTTCATATTGATACTTTAGTAGTATAAGAACTTCTAGTCAATACTCATTTTGTTCGTAAACATTATCGAAATGTTTCGAATAGATTCTGATTCATTTTTTCAACTTCAACGAGTTATTCAGCGCAAAATCAAAGGAAAATTGGAAATAATAAGAACGTTTGATAATGTGATTTTGAAGTAAATTTGAAATTGATATGTATTGTCATCGAATAAATTGTAATCAATACCCAAACGCTGATTGTGATTTTCCTAACGCCAATTAGATTGAAGTAATTTATGAACAAGTAAGTACAATTATATATAAAACAAAGCGTTCAAGGAAAACCTAAAATAAACTGTCATACTTCCAATAAGTATTATAGAAAATAAAACACCTAGTTTTAATGTGCAAGTGTGACTTATCGATCCAAATTTGAGAAAAATCCAACGGCTGGAAATAAAGGAAAATTGAACACCATCACATTCAGAATCACCTCGAAGCTTACTCCTACTGAGATCGATTCCTTCTAAAGTATCTTATCCAAAGAAACCTTTTTCTCGAATGCGTGAATTTGAAAGTTTGTTATCTTTTTTTCGTAAAATTAATTCAGGAAATCACATTCAACATTTGGTTATTACTTTTATTGTCATCAATAAAATTGATAATATTGAATTCACCTTTAGGAGTGGCAGGAGTGTTTACAATGACAACTATTAATAGACGTTTATCTATGAAGAACAACAACCAGATTTACCCAAATCTCAACAACGCTGTTGTTTTAGGTACTATACGCGGTGTTGTTGCTATAATCACCATGTTAACTGGAGAATTAATATCATCATTTTCACGTAACTTACAAGAATACATGGCTCATATTTATTTTGCCAATAACATTAGTCTTCATTTCCGTTAATACATAATTCTATTTCAACTACTCTTTGGCAAAATAGATTGGCAAGGTAGGTATAGGGAATATGCTCACGTTAAGAAGATCCCTCCATAAAACACAGACAAAATGGACTTTTTGTTTCTGCTTGATGCAAGAAATACTCATATTGCTTCGTAGAATAATTTTCTTGGAATATAAAATAAAACATCTATTTGTATATTTAATATATTAATTTTTTTTAAATCTGGGCGTATTTACAGCATAGGCTGATAATATGCCCATTGCTCATAGATAATTCTAATAATAGAAAGCAAACAGAAGTAAGTATTCTCCATTTTTTATTTTTATAAAAAAAAACGATTCTCTGGTTTCATAACAACTCAAACGCAAATAAAACAAAAATTATATAACAATAAGAACAACAAAGTTTTCAGAATAAAACTAAACATTTGTTGCTGCCTTTAAGGAAAGAAAAATTTTTCAAAAGTGTGACTTCTTATTAAGAACAGTCTGGACAAACAAATTAATTTAATTTTATCATTATGGATCAAGATCTGCGCATTCTTCTTGAATAGATAGTGGTAGATAAAGCAAACTGTACACAGCCTCATATATTTTTTTAATCTTCTTCACAAAGTTTGCAGTACCAAAAGTCTTTGTTCTTCCGCGTTTGTTTGTCCTGTAACGAAATTTTTCCTATAACGCTTCTCTATTTTGTTGCTTTTTTATTTTTTCCTTATTGCCGTCTCTGTTAGTCACCAATGCTTCGCTATTGATCGCCTTTATTTCATTTCGTTTCTTCACTTGTACTTCTTAATGCTACTACTAACTTCTTTTTCTCAGTTTTCTTTGCTACTCTCTCCATGTAATTTCTCATTCTCATTTTGTTTTGTAAAATCTTCCTTACATTGTTTATTTTTCCAACTGTGTCACTTGTTCTAGGATTCCTTGTTAAGCTTCATCTTCTTTCCAAGTTATTTCTTCCTTGTTATTAATATTTTTCTCCCAACCTTTCATTTGCCTTTCTTCCTCTGATATAAAAGTTTCAGATAAAGTGTCTCATTTTATCGCTTGCACTATCAATATCACTAATTCCACATTTTCTTAGGTTTTTGTTATTTTGGTAGTTTTTTCTAGCTTTGGAGGTTTATTTTCTTTGAAACCTTGGTAGTTCCTATTTAGTTATCAATTATCCTCCTGCTATTAATTTCTAAAAGTCCTGTTTGTTCTAAAGTTTTTTGTAGCTAAAACTCGAATAAAATTTTCTTCAATAGGTAATTCTGTTAAAGTAGTGGTAGCAAAAGCGAAATAAGAAATTGCTTCGGGGTTAAATGGATATATCTCTGTAACGGCTAAGTCCTAAACGAATGAAAATATGTCGCCAAATCTCTGTTTGGTTATGCTTCTTTCTTTGTGAAGTATTCAGTATGAAAGCGATTGCTCATCCCAGTAACATCCATAAGCTTTAAAAACTGCTTTGTTCATGTGCTACAGTTCGTGTGCTGAAGTTCGTGAATATTGTTACTCGGGAGACAAAAAGTGTAATGTCATATGGGTCAGATGTCTGTACAATAGATGTAACTAAGTGTCATGAAGAACCATCGAAAATTAGGAGACAGTTTATACTTCCCATATATACTTGTATATCGTTCCTAGTTTACCTATTGAATCAAGGTACAATGAGACTTCTCTAAGTGTGTCAAAGTAATCTTTCACAAGCTACCTATTCAACTTTTCAGCTCTAGCCGGATTAAGATTTTGCGCCAGCCGAAAGGTGATTTCTGGATGAAGATTTAAAAACACCTTCAGCTAATACCGATTAACTAATCGTTTGTCGTGCTCAAAGTTGTGTGGTAGATGGTCCTTCTCACAGTAATTAAAAACACAATTTCGTAGAATCCATTACATTAAAGAATCACCTTGTCGTATGATTCGGCTCCATTTTGAGGACTTAACACCGTTTTGTTTCCAAGTTGCAGCTTTCTATTTATATTTTCACTCATATAACCGCTTAAAGTTCTTCTACATATATAATCAATATTTTCGAGGAGTTTTTGAATCAACCTTCTTGAAGATTTTTTTCGGTCCACAATGATCAAAAATTCTTGCTGTTTTAAGGTGACATCTGCAAAAAATATTAATTTAAACATGTTAATGTAAATTGTAAATAATTGTAAATTCACATCAGGATCAAACTGCCACAAACGGAGTCGGTTAACACTCGGCTAACCTAACCTAACTACGGCTTGTGGGCATATAACCAACATGGGCATATTCCCTTACCTTATACATACATACCTTATTTTTAAAACTGAATCATATCATTCAGCTTATTGCATCATTCTATACATTTTTGGGATACCTACAGAAAAATATTTATCTATTTATTTTTTGGTTTATAGAATATCTATTACCAAAAGAATGATATTCATTACAACAGGAAATAGTAGTCAGCATTATTTGCCGTGCGTCACTATGATTTTGAACAATAAAAAGATTTGTAAATGTGCTGGCGAAGCTCCGTTAAATAACTGGGTCAGATCAAAATGTAAAAATTCTATCAAAAGATAGAACCATTAATCTATAAATTATCGTTGGACCATAATTTTAATGAAATTATGGAATCTGATGAATAAATTTTTCATTGTCATTTAAGAAACATAAAAGTTACGTTGCTGAAATGCTTATTAGATTCCAAAAGCTCACATCTATTCTTCCATAATTTTACGACAATTTTTGTGAACTAGGATAAAAAGGTAGAAGACTATGCAAAGTTGAAATATCAATAATCTGATTGAAACTGAGTAGGATTGATGTTGATAGATTGATCTTCAATTCCAATATATTTTATTTAAAACTAAAATTAATTTTTGAAATCAAATTCACCATGGTGGTATGTTGAGGTCTATTTCATTTCATTATAATCAGACATATTCTGGTTCTCTAAATCTAAATAATATTCTGCAGCTTCATCACTCCAATAAAGTATATCATGTAGATGTAGACATATTGAGTTTTTAATTTCTTTTAACTCTCACACAAATTGCCTATCATTGTTCATAATTCCGAGAATTTAGTATATTGTTCTAATATATTTGTTTTTGTTATTAAACAGTCCCAATTTTAGTTCTCTTCTGATTAAAAATCAGTTTTTAAAACAGATAAAAAATTGACTTCAATATGCTTCGGTTGAATTCTATCACCATAACCTTGAGATATGGGCGCTTCTTTTATAGATTTTGTAATGGCGTATGGATACCCCTATCTATTTAATGACGTTGACAACTTTTTTGGACTTTCTATTACACCATGTACCCAGATCGCAAGGTCTGTACTCGTTTCATTCGAAATTCATCATTCTCATATATACAATTAGGTTTATATGAAATTGTTTTTCATTTCGTCTTGACCAATAAACGTACATTATTACTTCCTAACAAAAACATTGTTATTGTGAAAATCGAAATATTCTAGTCTTGATATTTTGAGGAAACTTGCAACTCTAATACAGCAACAATTTCTATGGATCTTGTCTCAATCGAACAACTGCATTTTTTGTAATTACTTGAACGTATCTATCTCGGTATACCATTTTTAAGATATCGGAGATATTTTCCGTGAAAAACTACATTTAAATTCGTTTAATCCATTGGTTATGAAAAGACAAACATACCTTTAGTATATGACAATCATAGAATGTTTTGAAATTTGGAATCGCATATTTATGATGAAAAGATTTTCTTGAATATCTGTTTCATTGGTAGTTTTCCATCACTATTTCAAATTATGTAATTGAACTGAGATTATTGATTTTAATATAGAATTTTCCATCCCTAATACCTTTGATATAGCACCAAGAAAGAACTCAATATCTAAGTTATATTGCGGGCAAATCAAAATTTTGAATAACAAATGAATAACGCCAAATAGAATGAAAAAAATTCATCCCAAATTCTACGAAAATGATTTGAAAGGACTCTGTCCTCACACATAATCATATTTTTCATGCGGGAACATCTGTTTATAACAATTCTCTCTACAAATTCACATTTTCCCAACAAAGAAAATGGAAAATAGAATTTGTCATACATTCAATAAAACTCTTCGAAAATCAATGAGAAAGTGGAACTGAATAAACCGAAATTTTTTGTGTTATACTTCAGGGAAAAGGAAAGATATTGAGCTGACCTCCAATAAAAATGAATGCCGTAAAGAAGAAAAAACTTTGAAATTTTATTTAGAAAACCATCAGATTTATTCATCAAAAATTATGTAGCCAGTATAGCTCGTAAAACAAAAGAAACAAATTAACAAAAAATAGATTATAGATAACGTCGATGATTTGATGATTAGACTTATTTTAGGAATCATTATGCAACGTTATAAACTAGAATATTCCAAAATACTTTGAATTTAGAAGGAAAATTTTTCCGAATGCAAATCAACAGTTACGTGAAGTACTATCTATTCTTCGAATAATTATTCACAAAATAGATGCACAAATCAAATACTGACATTTTATGAAAGATTACCCAAGCAGGTGTATCTCAAAATATGTTGCAATGATTTTTATTTTGAGTTAGTTTTACGTCGTTTTAGAAAAAAAAAAAAATATATATATATATATATATATATATATATATATATATATATATATATATATATATAGATAAATATTTTGGGTGAGGCAAGTATTATTCGGAAATAAAAATACAGAAGAAGTTGGAAATATATTCAAAACAGAAAATCTAGGTACAACTATAGAATTGATGCAAGACATTTTCAAGAATGATCATAATGAAAAAAAGTCTCTGAAGAATATTTGTTCGGAATTCCGACATAAAGAGATACGAACGCACTTTGTTTTGAAAGTGTATATACAAGGTGTTTCTAAATTCATGCATCAAAATTCAGCGGGTGACTGCTTTTATTTAATGATGATGGGTCTTTTCGACAACAGAATTTCCTCAGCCCAGCCCTCTCTGAGATATCACCCTTAAAAGGAGGTGACTAAAATTGAACTTTTTGCATAAAATTTTTGTAATACTAGAAATTTGAAATTCTGTAGTTTTCGTATACTCGCAAGGGAATAACTACGGGTATTTTTTGAGTACTCCTCTTACAATATATGGAGGTAAAATAAGCAACCCAAGTTATTGAGAATTATAGCCGATCAAATTGAGCTCTTTTCATCCTGTATTTTTGTGGAGGATCAGCCCAAATTTCATCCCTATTCAATTACAGCTTATCAAATATTTTTGAAGCATCGACTATTGCTCTCTATTTCTTTCTGTCCTGCATCCGTTTGTTCCAGTCATGTACTCCCAGACTTTGTATATCTTACACAATTTGATCTTACCATCTATTTTTTGGTCTTCCAGGCAATTTTTTCTCGTTCGGTCTCCATTCTGAAGTTATCATTATTACCCTGTTGTTTTTCCATTCGTTTAATGTGTTCGTACCATTGTATTTTTTTCTTCTTCGTACATATTCGTTAGTCTCATAGTTTCAAAACCTTTTTCTCAAAAACAATGGCTGCAGAGAAAAAAATAAGCATTATACTTAAGAAATGACCCATAGTTAGTCATTTGCAAACGCACGAAAATAATTTTCCAGTTTTACTGAAATTTAAAAAAGTGACTTAATTATAGTCACTAGCGTATAAAGGTGATGTCTCGGAAAGAGGTAGACTGAAGAAATTTTGTTATAGGAAAGACCAATCTTAATGTCATATAAGCAATCACCTGATTTTTTTTGCATGAATTTAGACACAACCTGTATATAACAGCGCAATGGCCGCATCTGCCCATCTGATTATTTATTTGTATTTTTAGTTTAATCTTGGTTAGTAAACTTCTCCATTTGATCCTGTCCTGTAAATCGTCTTTCCATCTTTCTATACCCAAGTTTACTAAATCTGCCATCAATTCTTCATTCTTCCTATTTTCCTTTTCTCCTCATTCTCCTGCCCTTAATAACTTTTCCGTTATTCTAAGCAGTGGGTCACCTCTTCAAGACAGTATTTCTTTAATTGTAACGTTGATAACTGAGCTTGGGATTTTTACAATAATTTGAATTAGACTGTTGGTAACAATGCAGCGAAAAATATGGCTTAAAAATAAATAAATCCAAAACGAAAATAATGATAGTTAATAGACAAGACAACAATTCCTCACAAACATCAGATTTTGCAAATTACGAAGTAGTAAAAACAATTGATTCTTTCTTAATTAAAACACTGTGAAATACGCCGTCGTCTGACTATAACAAGATCAGCGACTACCAAGCCAAATAAAATATGGAAGGACAAATCTATAACGAAAATAACGAAGCTCCGTCTAGTTGATGCTCTTATCTTCAATACGAGTATCCATGGACAGAACACCGAACCAACGTATCCGTATTACCAGAAATTGGTCCACATACAAGCTGCTAACCAGAATAAACGGCATGTATCTGCAGTACCTGGGACATATAGCTAGAAAAACAGAAACAATGGAACAATTGATCATAGAAGGGAAAGAAGAAGGCAAACGCCCAAGAGGCAGATCTCCAACTAGATAGGTAGATCAAACAAAACCCTCAATAAATATGAGACTGCATCATGCCGAAAAGATTGCATAAGAAAGACAAGCATGGAAGCAATTGCTGAATCAAATATAAATTCATCCTTTGGAGGATAATAGAAAGGTGATGAGGAATCAATGCAGTACTTGAAATAAATTTCTTCAATTCTATCAGATATCGGAATTATTTATTGATTAGTGAATGTTTCTAGATGTATGTGGAAATAATGGAGACAATAAAAACTATCGAGAAATATACACTTTCTTCCATGTCCCTTACCCATAAGTGAGGATGTTTGCATGTGTAAATTAGAGCAATAAATTTTTTTAAATTAAGTTCTAGGTTCGATCTATATAAATTTTCCTTGGAAATCTCTCAATGTTTGTGACCAAATTCTATTCTTTTAGTGTTCATATCAACTTTTTTTCTAAACATATTTCGTTGGAATGAAAATATTCCCGTCAATCGCACAGACCAAAACTGATTAATTTTTTCATAGAAACTACAGAAGTTGATCAAATTTATCAAGTGCTTAAACAAGCTACCGAAATATCTAACAGCAAACCGCGGGTCAATGTAGAAATAATAGCTCCAGTGGAAAAATCCGCTTCTGGTTCTAATCCTGGAAGTTCCGGTAGCTCGGGACAAAGTTTAAACCGCAGAGGTACGCCTCTGCAGCCAACTAGGATTCCTGGATCAACCTTAGCAGTTATTAACCCCGCTCCCTGCTCTACCAGTTCAGGTTTGTTTATCCATGAGGTAGTTGAGAAACACAAGTTTTATACAATTTTTACTAATACAAAAAAATTAGGAAAACTCAATTTTGATCAATTATAATATGATTCAACGTAACTTTTTTTATCTTTTCAATTCACGTTATTCTTTTTAGTGTATGGATTTTGATATTATTCGACTCATTTCTTGTCTGAGCCTTGTGATTGGAGCATATTTTTCCTCGCCATTCTTCAGAATTTTTAAAATGTAACGCTTTGTCTGTTGAATGTAATGTCTCTAAATTATGCAATCATTTCTTATTCACTAGGGCTTCATTTGAAATCAATGAAATTGCAAATTAAAAAATGAAGCAGGCAAATATTGTAATATTTTAACGAATTATTTTGGAATATACGTTTGAGTAGAAATTGTATAAATACTTCTTATTATTTGCTTTCCTTGATATACATGAAAATATAAAGGTGTCTTTAGAACGGTTTGTCGTTAGTGGAGTATAGTATAAGTGATCAATTCATTCAATGGAAATGTATTTTGGACGAGTTTATGTACTAGTAATATAATTTTTTCATCTTTATAAATAGACAAAAAGAATTTTTCTATCGAATAAATTACTGAACCCTTTTTTATTGTCTTTATTCCAACAATTGACCGACTGTGTCTTTATTCTGAGAAGACACACACAAATTTGTATGTTTTGTGTTACAGTTTCTAATTTCAATTCTTTCACTATCAGATTTTCTGTATTCAATGCATTTACTTATGCATATTTCTCTATCTGTAGTTTTGATATTCACTTTTATATACATATACGAATCAATTTAATAGACATAAAAGTGTTTTCACCATATATTTGTAGATACTTAGGAGACTCAATTACAAACATCTTTCGTTATTAAAAAGCGGCATATCCGATTCATACATTAAGTACATTATAAAACCACTTCTCTAAATATGGCGCATGTAGAAAATGAAAATATCAAGCATCGAAATATTGCCCAATGGGATCCTTCCCACGTTATCTAAGATCATAGAAAGATTGGTCAAAAAAAGGCTTTAATCATTTCTGTTTAAATATAAAATACTTACGACTCATCAATTTGGATTTTTACATAACAAATGCTATATTCTCCCTCCTCAATAAGGTGTACTCTAGCCTAAAGAGCCATCCTCTGCAACATCATTTTGTTATTTTTCTAAAGCTTTCGATTGTGTTAATCACAATATTTCCATCAACAAATTGCAATACTACGGTTTCAGGGGAACACCTCTCGCATGGTTTGGGTCATACCTTACCAACAGAAGTCAGCTTGTAACGGTCGATACAACGATGTGATCTTGCAAGCCAATAGAATGTAGAGTGCCACAAGGCTCAATACTAGGCCCTATTTTGTTTCTTCTTCTCTTTATAAATGACATCACCTATCTAGACATCAGTGGTAAAATATGTCTATTTGCAGACACGAATCTAGTTTCCCCTGGAGCAACCTAATCACCCTCAAATCATGGTGCGATTCTAATCTTCTCTGTCTCACCGTTTCTAAGACCAAAGCTTCATACTACAAAAATACATTGCACCTTTTTTTATTGGATAAAACCAACATTGACGTCGTTGAATCTGAATCTTGACTCAATTTGAGCGAATCTTCAAACTACAAATAGCTTGGACTAAACAGTAGGGCTCACTGCGGGAACTTCTTTAAAAGATTAAAAATTCCTTTCTTATTCATCTTTGAATGCCGAATTCGTAAGCACGCTTCTTCAATTATCAGAAATAACGTTGCACGGCTATCCACTTAGGAACGCGGAGCACGACCTTTACCTACCTACTCCACGTTCAGAATTAGTGTAGGGCTCATAATTTGACAATGTAAAAAATGCACAATCACTTGCCAATTGAAATCAAATCGATATCATCTTCTACCGCATTCCGCGATAATTTGAGTGCATATTTACTGGAAACTACCTTCTACTCTGTAAACAACTTCTAATAATAATCTTCGATTTCGAGAATGCCGAATACTGGTTTAATTTTTGCTATGGACTTTGTTATCCATTGTGGTTTTCTTCTGTATATCGAAATGTTATTTCATTCAGTTATTTTTATGTCTTTTTTTAGTTTTTATAAGCTTTTGTCTACAAATTGGAACAATTTTTTGACAACAAGGCATTTCTCTCTCTCTCTCAAACTAATCGGTAGTTCATTTTCCTATCTCAAGTTTTCTCAGTGTATTAATTTCAAATTTCCTCGAGTTAATCAGTCTTTTAAGACGTCAAACTTCATGATTGGCATTGTGACCTGTAGTTGACTGGAATGAGGTTAACGGTTCGTTAATTAAATCATTGATTGCCTCTTTGGAATGTAAATTACAGGGTTTTGTTGTTGCTTCGAGTTAACCCAAATTCATAGTTACCAAGAACATTATACGTAGCTTAATATCATCATAACTAAAATTTATTATAAGGGAAAAAAGTGAAAAATCAATCAATCAATCAAATCAATTTCAAGTAAACACTACCAAATACACAAATTTGTCGTCTTAATACAGATAATATAATTACTGAAAGTACGCAAGTAATTGCATAATTGTTATTTTTGATAACTTGATTTACTAACGTTTGAATCATTTCTCGAGACAGAACTGAAATAGTTGAAATTCTCTCAGTGATAAATAGAAATATATTAACATCAAAAGAACTAGAACACGGAATAAGGAGAAACATTCATTTGAAAAATCATCTAATAATGCCTTGATAACAAGATAAATTCTTTGAACATCTACCAAAAAGTAATAGTGGAACTAGTTTACATGAACTACAAAATAAGAAAAAGTATCTAGATGTAGGTGACAAGGATCATAATGATTCGTGAAACCTAAAAATCATGTAAACAGGTACACATCGTACACACTAATATCTGCATTAACAGTAAAATCCATTTTTAAAAAAATATGTCTAAAAAGATTTCCTATCATTGAAGGAGAATGGGAAGAAAAAGAAAAAGCAATAGAAGAAAAGAATATATTCATGTCCAGCTGTATTTCTTGTCGTAGTTCAAATAATTGATGAGCTCTCACACACAAACTCGAGCATAAGCCTGAACAATACAACTTTCTGCTAATATCCAACATTATTAAAAAAAATTTACGTATAATAGTGACTCCACACGATACAAACTTTTGTTCGTACGGATATCTGTATAGACTAAGAAATCGGAGTAGAAAATTTTACCCGAACATTTGGATAGAATGTTTATACAGACTTTTCATTACTTTTTGTTCGAAAATACAATTTAAATTTCTTAGCTACGATAAATACGCAGACTTACATGCATATTTCGACTTTTGGATCGCACCGATATTCGTCTGTACTGTCTAGTTTGCACAGAGTAAATTCTATAGAATTTTATGGAAGTCGTATCGTGTAGACCCACCATAAAGCCGGATCCACATCTCACATAAATTCTTTGTTGCTTAGCATTCGCTAAAATTTTTTGCAACGCCCATGATTTATGTCAAATATAGACGTACATTTCTTACGCAAAAATTTTTGTCACACACGACGCAAGCTGCAGTTGTTGATTCCTCAACAAACTATTTGCGACACATAGTACTAACTGTCGTCACGCAAATTCGTGAAGAAAATTTACTATTTTTGTCGAATGAGATTTCCAACTTTCGTCTTCCTTGTTCTGTGCTCTTCTTCTTTTTGTGTCTTTAGTACTACCTAAAGGCCGAAGCAGGGTTGTGGGACCGCTGTTGTATGGCGTTTCATATACCAGCAATAGATTGAACTACAGCACCCTTATTTGTAGGCGGCATATATGTACCAAATCAATGCTTGAACAAAAATCTGACACATTAGACTTGATATGAAATTAATTTTATAAGAAATAAACGAGAAGCTACAATAGAAAGAACTTATTTAGATGACAAGGGAAAAACTTAATTACAAAGATAGAAGAATATATTGGATATAAGGTAGAAACTGCGAGGTTGTGAGTTAGTAGTTACACAAACAGTTTTTAAAGACTATGTGGCTTATAATTTTGGGGGTGTACAAGCTCAAGCTATAAATATCCCTAAAAAACCCAAGGGTATTATTGACGTACCTAGGTATGTAAGAAACAGCAACCTAGCTATAATGAGAAGACTTAAAAGATTTGAATCTATTGAGCTAAAGTAGTAGTAAAAACAGACTACAGTGTGCATTATGTAATGTAATAGCAAAGACAAAATGAAAGTGACAAGACAAAAGTAGGTCTAACTCAGTAACATACGTCAGTTTCCAAGATTTGAATAAAACTCTTATCTTCACATAGTTTTAGGAATTGACTGACGGGGGCTGGAATAGGTGTATTTGGTACCTAAAACGAAGTTTATGGAGCTCTTGGTGTGTGTGTACTTGTTAGTGTTGGTATAGTGGTCTATAGTGTTATTGGAATGTTTTTGGTGTGATATATAACGTACACACATCAATTCATAGTACATAAATTTATGTGAGGAAACTTTAAACATATAAACCTTCGAGAATAAACGTTATTTTAAACAAGATAGCTTCATGGTTTTATCTTAGTGAATTCACCAAAAAAAATTGATGATAATGGTTTATACTTCCACATCATCTAATGTCAAACTATTTCATCTTGATTTCAGTTAAAGAGAAGCTCATAAATAGTTTTTTGTCTGTCTATATGAAGTTTGAATTTTAGAATTAAAAATGAAGCAAACTCGCACTCTATACATTTTTGCACACGTTCAAACCAGTTCTGAACATGTATTTGAATGTCTTCAACAGTTTCTTGAGGTAATGAAAATAGCTGCCCATGCATCTTTTATTTAACAGTGGGAAACAAGAAAAAGTTATGAGGAGATAAATCGAGTTAATACGAATATTTAAGTTTTCTCTTTCTCAAATATTCAGTTGTTTGATATGCTTCACGGGAACTGGCATGCGAAGTCTATCTGGAACATATATTTCTCACATCTAAATGTTCATGCAAAAACTATTATTTTGCAAGCTATGACATCCTGAATGACAGCCATTTTGGTCAACCTTCTCGATATTAAACACTAACGGACACACGACCATTCTTCAAATTAATTTTAAATAGTAGCGATTCTATGCATTGTAGCCGAGCTTAAAATAATAAAAAATCATCCAATCATCCTCACGGGTGAATTCCCTTTTTGCAAAACTTGCTACTTTTAAACGTTCACTATTAACAGCTTGCTCAATAAATTTTTAAATTGTTACAGGTCGCAATAACAAAAGTCAATAATCACAAATACGGTAGTGCGACAAATACAACTCATCAACGCCACTTTTGTTCGATTGTATAAATATAAAAAGCAACCATTGTGTTAATACTCAGTTTCTAAAATAACACATATTCCATATTTTATGATCAATTAATTTAAAAAATGATTTGCATACATTTTTCTATAATAAATTCGTATCAATTGAAAGTAAGGCCAATTCTTTTATTGAGAACCAAATAAACAAGTAACAAGAAATTCTAATTAATCTTCAAGGTAACTATCTTTTGTTCAGTACTTATCCCAATGTTAAATCTATAACTTTAAGCATTTCTGGAACGCTTCTTTCGGTATGGCATTCATCTGCTCCATCTTGATTTCTGAATGTCAAAATTTTTCTTTTTAAGCACATTTGGTGCTTGAAAAGAAAAATTTAATTTCGAGTGAAGACAATTCCATTACATTAGTTGAAGTTAGATTTAAAGATGTTAATTATGTAGTGAAACTGTTAGAAAAAAATTGCTTTAAGCTAATTTTCTTTACGAAACAACTTGAAATGAATTATCTATTCCAATACCTTCTCTATTATATTCCACTAACTGACAAAACACCGGAAATAAATTTATAAGACTGCATGATATTTCAGTTTTTATTTTTTCACTTTCCCTTCTGTCATATCCTTC
This sequence comes from Diorhabda carinulata, assembly GCF_026250575.1. NCBI lineage: Eukaryota > Metazoa > Arthropoda > Insecta > Coleoptera > Chrysomelidae > Diorhabda > Diorhabda carinulata. The sequence continues at coordinate 22,096,445 of NC_079472.1, forward strand.
CTCGTATTCCAAAAAGGTCAAAAAGGTCGTATTTGCACCCTCGGAAGCTGGATAAATTGGCTTAATAAAAGAAAATACGAAGTTATAAGATTTTGATTGCAATACCTGAGCCCTAGATGAAAGCGGGGTATAGAAATAAGATATTTGGAATTGTTGTGGTGAATGACAAAAACTTTTGAATATAAAAACAATCTATTCTTTTTAGAAAGTGATCATACTAAACTAAGTTTGTTAAAGTGATACATACATATTTGATATGAACTTGTAAGTTTTTAAAAGCAGTGAATATATGTGTAAGCGTAAATTTTATCAACGTTAGTTAACAACTATTCAAACATATTCACAAAATCAAACAATTCAAAATCAAGCTATTTGTCAGAAATCCACCGCTCAACTTTTTCCTTCAAACTTATCCAAATTTGTTCTAGAGAAAAATTCAGTTTCAGTAACTTTGAAATCTTACTTCAAGTTCGTATTCAATGTTGATTTTATATAATCCAATCTGTTTTGGAGTTATAACTGAAAGTGACTGGACTAGATTAAGTGTCAATGTTATTAATTTATTTCTCGTTGGAAATGTTAAAATGGATTCTTTAACGTTAATTTGAATCCTTGTAAAATACAGAAAGAACTGAAAGCAATTTTCGAAGACTGGAAGCAACAAATTTGAATTGAGAATCTTTTAATCATTCTGTTCAAGAAAATATTTCAGTTAGAGCGATTTAATGAAGAGTTTGTTATAAAATTGAAGACTTTTAATACGATAGCTCCTCTTGCTTTTTTATATACATACGTTTTTGTTGGGAGCAGTTATGTAAAATTCATTACTCAAATTCTATCCCAACAAAAACAATCTACGATCTTGCGCTACGTTGAGAGAGCCGTCGAAAGGATGGACATACCGATTGGAATAACTTAGAAAGTTGTAGAGACGACGAAGGCGAGAGAAATTAGAAATACCTGAACAATTCCACTTTAATTAGTGATGAAGTTGTAATAAGATGTCTTAAGCAAGCGATACAAGTTTTCACTTTAATCATTATAGATAAACGAAAAATCGATCAACAATAACTATCTTCTTTTAATATTTCTTCTATTTTAAAGGTAAAGAACTAAGTTAAAATAGTTGATACATGTCGACATTTCCCACTTACCACACTTGTTTTTCAGTATTTCCACAACTCAATTTACTATAATAACTTTGAATTTACTCGAACTATTGGGATGATCAGTGATAAAAGAAAGTTCACTATAGTTAAACTACTTTTAAGCGAGTATTTTGAAATACGTTCTTTTATCCTCCAAACAAAATTTAAGGAAAAGCATCTATTGTATTCCTAAGTTTCTTAACACTGTATTAAAGTTTCAAATGATTTGAAATGTTTGGAATCCGTTACTTTTCGATAACTATAGTTTATAATCCAGTTTTATAGGTAGATGCGATTTTAGATATATTGCTATAACACCATTCAGCGTTTAAGTTATTGATAAGTCAAAATTATTGCTTTTATTCTGATATGAAAGAGTTTTCTACAACCAAATGGGTACAATCAGAATCACTGGCATTTTTCATAACAAACCATCCACTATATACTATATCCAAATTAACTTTGTACTAACCCACAATTGAATTAGTTTTTTATTGGATATCCCAATTTTATTATTCAATTAAAACCTCTAGTAGTAGACATACGCACTTATAAATGAATTCCAGGTTCTTCTCGATACCATTAATTCCCTGCGACTGTAAATACTATAACCTTTGATCTATGATAAAGAATTTTTATCGAAACCTTCGGTGTATAACTTCCAAATTAAATAGCTATTTAATTTGAACTCGTGAGGTTTAAATTTGGAAAGTAATTAAAATTCATTTGTTCCAATATCTTGACTCAGCTAATTTCTCCCTCTATTCCATATTCAAGAAAGCACAAAATTAAATGAGGAAGGGTACAAAATACGACATTTCCGACCTGGATTCATTGTATGAGAGTTTTAAAAAGAAGTTAGTTTGAGATTAGAGTTGACGGGGGTAAAATAATCAGCAGAGCATGTAAAAGCATTTATCAGTAGAACAAGTGTCTAAATAGATCCTAGGAGCATTAGCTCGAGTGGAAGTAAAATTGTTGCAGGTGAGAAGGATAAGTGGTATCAATATATACAATGCGGTCCATAGGTATGGAATAAATTCAATTTTAGCGTTATTATGTACTATGTGAAAAAATCTAAAACAAGTCGATCTTTATTCTTAAATAGACAATTTACAGTATGATAATAATATCCTCCTTCAGAAACCTCTCTGATTTATAAGCACATTCTCAAAAGATTTAAATAAGAAAGCGGATCGTGTAACAACTTGTTGCAAAGAGATTTTAGTCCTCTGTTTAGCAATATGAAGTTTATAAAAGATGTAAAATTTTAATAATGTATCACAAAACGTGGAATGAAGATGATAATATTGATAGTGTACTTTACAATTGAATTAAATATTCAAAATCACCACCATTCACTTCTTGACTATAACCGAGACGATTTTGTAATTCTTGTGTATGACCTCAGGAGTTAATTTGTTAAGTTCTTTCGTTAACTTCCAACTTTTAAATCAGCAAAATTGTCTGCTCTGTTAGACTATTCTTTAGAAATAATCAGGTATTTTCATATTTGTCCTGCTAAACAGCAGGAAAAGATATTTGAATTTATTTAATTTGTGGTGTCTTTAAGTTGTATAAATTCTTGTGGACATCTTAAATTAATTCATAGAATTCAAAATTCAATATTTAAAGTATATATTTAGGGGAAGGAGGATGAGCTTACCATCCGATTTGATTAAAATTACATGTTTCTAGAATTATTTGGTAAAACTGCCAATAACATTTTATTGAAATAACGAAAATATATTTCCATAAAATATTACACTAATATGAACAAATATCATTGTACTTTCTATTTAATGAAAACAGAAAAGGGAAAGTTTGAAGGTTTGATGTTGGTAGTTCAGTTGAGAAGGAAATTTCGGTTTTAAGAACGAGGCGACCACTAGGATCCTTCACCATATTTTGAAAATTATGTAAGATATTTCTTCATTTATAAAATATTAATTCGATATATTTGTACGTATTAAAAAATGTGATACATACAACTACAAATTTCCATGAATATTGTTATCAAGCTCCAACGAAGAGTCTTGTCGATTCATTTATCATAGAGGATTCAGTCTAATAGTACTCATAATTATCAAAAACATTAAATTTGTTATTACCTACATCGAAACTATTGTTTTTCTAGAAGACGGTTGAAAAATTTCTCTAGAACTCTTAATGCATTACTTAAAACATATATAATCAAAATAAAAGTTCATTTTATCTGGCGTTTTATATAAGGTTCCATTCAAATAGAGCTACAGAAAAATGTTTTGTATAAAGAAAATCACTATTTATAGGATGGAAAACGAATCAAATCAGTACTCACTTGACAAGTGGTAGACTGTAACAAATCGATAAACTGCTTCTTTATATTCGGACAAAGTTTTAAGATATTTTTTAAAAGAATAACAATAATAACCAATAAAAATAATAACAACAAGAAAAAACTAGAAGGCATGATGATATGAAATGACTAGTATTGACTACAAAAAATCTTCAAATTGGTCAATCAACACAGAATTCATATCGTTCTCTTAAGAATTATGTTTCTGCTCCAGTCAATAAATTTTTATTATAAAGATCTAATTGATTATTTCCTCTAGGAACAAAAACGTGTGCACAAATGTTGAGTCGTTAGACCTGAAATAGGACCAGAACTAAACATTCTGAAAGCATGAGCATTTTTAATCAGAAATTCATGCAATTGAAAAATGTATCTTGTCCAATATAAATAGCAGCTATCACAAACTGGAGATCATCATCCTGCCTGATAGCCAAGCAGCAATTAGAACTTCAGTCTCTAGTATCATAAAATCCAAACTCGTTTAGAGAAATAAAATAGCTGATAAGCTCGCTAAAACTGGGGCAAACAAACTCTTGATGGGACCTGAACCCTTCTGTGGTATGAGCTACAGCTATCAACAGGAGTCCTGTTGGGGCACTTCCACCTCCATAGACATCTAAAGATGCTAGACAATACGGCGTGCAGATTTTGTTGCACAGAGGACGAAACCTCTATCCTCATTCTCTCGAAGCGTATAAAATAGAAGACAGAAGATCTCTGGCAGCTACAGACTTTTAAAAAGAATGGGATTCAGAGATCAGAACACTGAGCTCTCCAGTATCGCAGCAAGAAAGGTAGACACAATAGATCCTTTGGGTCACAGTGTTTAAGATACCCCAAATATCCACATACATACATATACAGTGCTTTTCAGATAAAAGTATCCACCTTTAATAACTTTTGTAATACTGGTATTTAGAAAAAATCCAAAAACACGTAAATTTATGTTGGAAGGGGCAAGCATTATGGCTTATTTAAACTTACTGGAAAAGCCACCCCCTCACCCCTAGCAGCATCCCCTTTATTTTTTAAAATTACTTTTAATATTTTTTATGTAAAATTTGGATACTCCTCTTTGAGCTGATTTCAAAAATGTATAATACTTGTAGGTTAAAGTGGTTAGTTTATGAGATAAACAATTTTTCTTTTAAGAGCACAAATTTTACTTATTATTTACTTTCACCTTATTTGCCTGTACTAAAATGGGTTGTACAACAGTTCAAACTCTTTAATCTTTTTAACTGTGTTATTTATTCTACTTAAAAAATCCAAACAACAAAAAACTCTACTTTTTATTAAAGTTTGACATTGTCAACTAGAATTTGTAGTCACTATTGATAGTGTAATTTGATACATTATTTATTTTGTTTCTCTGAAATGGTTTACTCTTTGCAAGAAAGAATTGAAATTGTAGGTTTATACTACCAAAATAATAATTGTGCAAGAGCTGCTGCTAGAATATTTAACGAATTACATGACGGAAGACATGCAACTCAAAAGTATATAATTCAACTGATGGAGAAATTTACCACAACAGGATCTATTTGCAATAAAGTGCATAAGCAAGAGGGACTCGTAAATAACGAAGCAATCCAAGTGGCAATTTTAGGGCAAGTCAGCTTAGAAGCTCAACAACCCCAATCGTTGTCAACAATAAGTAGAGCGATCGGTGTTTCATCTTCTACAGTTTTCCGAGTTCTACATAAATTCAAGTACCACCCATACAAAGTTAAGTTGGTGCACGAGTTGAATGAAGATGATTTTGATCGTCGTCTAGAGTTTTGCTAATCAATGACGCAAATTATCAATAACAATCCACAATTGTTAAACAATATTTGCTTTTCTGATGAATGCTCATGGTCATTAAATGGCTTAGTAAGTAGGCATAATTGTAGATATTGGGCTGAAAGTGATCCACATATTATGCGTGAATTCCATACACAACATCCCCAAAAGTTAAACGTTTGGTGTGGTATCCTAGGTGACCACATTGTCGGACCTTTCTTCATCAACGGAAATTTAAATGGTGAATCATATCTTGAATTACTCAGGGAAGGGGTTGACCCACGTATTACAACAATAATAGAAAATGATGATAACCTTTCCGAAGATTTACTGGTATTTCAACAAGACGGAGCTCCCCCACACTATGCTATGCCTGTCCGACAATTTTTAAACGAAACATTCCCCGCTCGTTGGATAGGTAGAAGGGGGCAGATGATGGAGTGGCCACCTAGGTCACCGGTTTTAACACCCCTAGACTTCTTTTTATGGGGGTATTTAAAAACAAAAGTTTATGCTACCCAACCAGAATCTCTGGATGATTTACGAGAGAGGATAGAAAATGAATGTCGACAATTAAATCCAGCCGTATTAAGCAATGTCAGAGAGGCATTTCAAAATAGATTATACCATTGTATGGAAGTGAATGGTACTCATTTGGAATACTTATTGTAACTTCATAATAAATAGCACAGTTAAAAAGATTAAAGAGTTTGAACTGTTGTACAACCCATTTTAGTACAGGCAAATAAGGTGAAAGTAAATAATAAGTAAAATTTGTGCTCTTAAAAGAAAAATTGTTTATCTCATAAACTAACCACTTTAACCTACAAGTATTATACATTTTTGAAATCAGCTCAAAGAGGAGTATCCAAATTTTACATAAAAAATATGAAAAGTAATTTTAAAAAATAAAGGGGATGCTGCTAGGGGTGAGGGGGTGGCTTTTCCAGTAAGTTTAAATAAGCCATAATGCTTACCCCTTCCAACATAAATTTACGTGTTTTTGGATTTTTTCTAAATACCAGTATTACAAAAGTTATTAAAGGTGGATACTTTTATCTGAAAAGCACAGTATACATGTTAAGTCATTCGAATTTAATATCATATGATGGTGGAAGAATGAATTTATTTCTAAGACTTTGTTTGGGAGCTAACTGTCTATTTCGTTACCAAACCATTTCTTCCAATTCTTCAAGAAAAAACAAATGTTTCAAAAACTAAGCTACATTTGGTTGAAAATATATTTATCCTACTCCTTTCAGAGATTTGACAATATGGGATAGCTCTAGTTACCATAGATTTCTATTTTCTATTTTTTGCATCTCTGGAATTCTCGTATTTCAAAATATTGTAGATAGAGATTTCGTTGACTACGTAGTAGAATCTGAACGTTATATCGTCTTCTAAGCGTAGTGCCTTCAGGACAAGACTCCTCCCAGGAGTATATTTGCTTTTCTTAGACCCTGTATCATTATTATTCCAGTAACTGTTTTTTCTCATCTACATCCTAGTTTCCGTGCTGATATATAGTCAAAATATTTGTGGCCCATAATTTTATTGTGAACAGCACCACATCATAGGTACATTTTCGTTTTAATCTCATTTTTTTCCACTTGAATAATATGGCTGCTAATATGGATATCATACTCATTAATGAGCTCAAGTATTTCTCCAATTTTTGCTGCATATGTTGAGGGATAATTCTAAGAGTAAATCCGCTTATTTCAAGTTCATCCTTTAAACCATTTTCCGGGTTATAGAAAACAACACAAGCTTCCCAGTTTTAAAATAACGTTAGTTATAGAGTACCATCAACTTTAGAATAAAACATTTTGTCGAGAACTTGATTTTCTTTTACTAAGACGTTCCACTTTTCCTTGAAACATTTAGTTTACGAAATTGAAAATTCAGACGCAACATCATATAATTTCATGATACGGCTTTATGGGTTTTATTGGCCTTCATATAAAGTGAGAATAATCAGAATTTTCTAGATTCTGTTTATTTGATATATATCTGTATTTAGTAGCGAAAATATATTATTTATTAAATAAAAATATATTTATTTATAACAGCCTACCACTTGTCTATGCTTAATGAACTTGATGTTTTGAGCAAATGGATTAATTTCGTACTACATTTGTACAAATTTCAATTGAAAATAAGTGTATTTAGAACCATAGTACTTCAATCATCTTTTCATCGACTGTAGTACTTTTTGCATTCAAATTAGTGATCTTCTTCTATTTATAATGCAGGATTATCATTTTTTAGTGAAATACCTTTAATGCGTGTATTAGTCCTTGCTTTCAAAAATTTATAATTCCACGATCACAGAGCTTTCTATATTGCCAACTCTTGAGTTATAGAAATCATTTATAGATGATTTTTGGAAAAATAGTTAAATTGAAAAAATATTTGTTTTGAAATTTTTTTTCCATTAACAACAAATTTACGATAAATGTGCATTACTACGAATAATCAAAAAGCTCAATCGCAAAAAATTACAATGTTAAATATAATTTTATTCAATTATACTAGAAACTATCCCAAAAAGCCATATTTTAATTGCATATAATTACAGGTAAGTAGACAAATATAACATATGCTTGATGCTATCATTCCATTTTCGTTGATAACTTCATGTTGTGTTAAATCTACTCACTTGTTAAACTAACTAACTAAGTCTTGTTATGTGACTAATATCTATAGAATTGAGTATTATTTTCACGTATTGTATGTCTGTTTTCTATCAAGAACTCTCTCCCAAGAATGAATCAAATGAAAAATATTCGGTATCGAAATGCAGCATCACTAGTTACCTAATTAAATGCAGTGAAATAATAACCACTAGATTTTTTGCAAATACAAATTCGTATTTATTCGTTTAGAAATTCCAATTAATTATCTAAATTAATATCTGAAATTTCATTTCGATGAAAAATTATATCTTCCATATTCCTATATACAGTATTGAAAAAAGAATTTTACAATGAAAAGACTTCAATCAGCTCAAATCCAATCTATCACTGTCAATTTTTATTTACACCATAACCAGATATAATTTCAAAAAATGTACAAAACAGACGAGACAGTACTGGTATTTTGAGGGACATTTACTATAAATTTCGATATTAATGGAATTATTCCAGCATTTTCATCAATTATTCCTCAACTTTCACGCGTAGTACGAAGGGTAAATGAAATTGCATACCTCGAAACTCATCGTCCATATTGATGCCGGTTTCAACGAAGTTTATGAGACACCTTCGACAAGATATTCGGTTGACACACTTGAACGAAGGAACACCACCATGAATATGAGATCTATAGGTCATAAGAGGACTGTAAAAAAACTTGGTTTAGTCACGCATGATTGTCAGCGTTCAATGAGAAAATATGCAGTTGCCTTAAATTCGCCCAAAATACCATCTGACTTGCCTTTATGAAACTCAATTGATACATATCTTAAAAATTGGGGATTATTCACTTCATTTTTCAGATACATCTCAGCCATCAACGAGGTGGAGTTTTATCTAAACAGATTTGTACCTAAATAAGCAAAACTGTTATTACTGAAGGGGCACACAACAAGAACATCAAAAATCACTCACTTTCTCAAAAGTACATGCTGCAATAAGCACCCCTATGCTGAAGAATTTCTGAAGACCACGACAGTATGATTTTGGTAGATTTAATAAGATGTTTCAACAAGAAGACGCTACCTCACTCACTACAAATGTTTTGATGGAAGTCGTGGAAGAACCATTGTAGGATGATCTCTAAACAATGTCTGCTACATGTCTAGAAATCCTGCTTCAACCTCCATGAATTTTATCTATAGGACTTTTTTAAAGTAAGGGTAAAGAGTACGGCCCAAGACGTTTGAGACAGTTGAGACGAATAATCCGTATAAAAATTTGATCCCAGACCTCTATCAAAGAGTTTTGTTTTTTCATGTATGATTTTTTGTAACTTTCATGAGCTTTAATTCATTAAAATGAGGGAAAACTACATCTGCGATCTACCACCTAAGAGCCGATACATGAAATTTGACAAAAATCCTTAATAAAGAGAGCTAAATTATTACTCGTGAGCAATAGAGCCGCTCAAATTATTCTGGGTCAAAATTGTTACCGTACCGTACAAATACTTTTTGGAATCGATATAAGATAATTGATTCTGTTTTGTGAAAAAATAGGAAGGGAAAGAAAAAAATTTGAAGAGAAAGATTTCGTTTTAGCAGAACGGTTGTCCTGCACACAATAAACTTGGGGTTTTATTTGGTAGATATTTTCGATAAAATGGAGCGACAAAGTAGCCTATCAAATGGAACATGGCTTTACAAAAGAGAAATAACAAACTGTTTAACTTTTTTGTGGAATTACCATTAAAAAATATCGTATTATCGCTACACAATAGATCATTCAGATACAGTTTTTATCTTTATTTTTACTTTTTAAAATTCTCAGGAAGTTTGTTGTGAAATTGTGGTAAGAAGTCTCAACAATTTGTTCAAATTTTGTCAAAACTTTCCAGTTCAATAAATTATAGTGTGTAGAAAACTCTGGTAAGAAATTTGTTAGAGCATTTACATGAAGATTTGATATTTTTTTCAATATTGTATATTATACGAGTATCTACGAAAATATAAAGTAAACGAATACATTCTGTTTACGACTATTATCGAATAGTAATTCTTTATGCATTCTAATGTTTTGTAGTTGAAATTATTTGGCATATATCAATTTATATTTCAATAAATTTACAATAGAATTTAAAATTGATCAATTAAACCCTGATATATTTTAATTAATCAATATTTAATGAACTATTTTGCCTTTTGGAAATGGAAATAGTTATGTTAATGACAGTAAAAAACATAGTTGCTACATTCACCCTCGAAATTTATCTGAAATATTGTATTGAATATACGAGATATTCAAAATATTGAAAACCTGAAAAATTCAGTCGCTAGTTATCAAAATTAAAAACTAAAAACTAGCTGCGAGTTTCTTACTTGCTTATAACTATTAAACGAGTGATACTGTCTAGTTATTTTGCTTGTAATCGATTTATAAATGTTCATCGAACGAATTTTTGTACGTCTTCTTATTCTTAAACATAATCTTAAATATTGCTACAAGCATCGGTTCTCTAAAAATAAAAAGTGGTGTTTCAACGCTTTATATTATTTATTTGCTTAAAATTAAAGTTATAAATAATACACCAAAAACAGAGTCAAATGAAAGACTAAAAAATGAAAGACAATATGTGAATGTTCCTCCAATGTTGATCAGTGATTTGACTTGATTAAATATCATTGATTTATTCTCCCAATCAATTATTCCACTTGAACACGCATGGAAACCGACTGGTAACTGACAGAAAGAAAAAGAGACTGTGTGCGAAGAAACACAGTTGGTCTAGTGACGATCAGTTTTTCAAATGATATCGGACATTGGTAGTTTCGATTAGGGGCCTACTAACAGGCCACTGATCGCCAACTAACGTAACTATAAATAACAATTGTTCTAATCTTGTTTCATAAATCCCTAAAGATTGAAATCGCACGGCGTCAGATTAGATAATAGATAATGAAAACTGATCCTTGTCTGTTAATCCTCTTACGACCAATTCAATGTACCTTCACTAGAATACTTCCTAGTTCATCTCCTTTCAACTGAGTGAATAGTTATATCTATATATCATCAAAATAACAAGCTATAGTTGGTTAAATTGAAAATAACCAATAAACTTTCTGTAAAATTTTCACAAAATTCAATTTAGGTTCTTGTCTTAGTTGTACTATCACGTAGAGATTTCCTTGGAAATAATATGATCATAAAGATTTTCGGTGACGACCATGGCTTCTAAGCTTTAGAACCTATTGAAAGCGTCTCTGTAAAACTCTCTAAGTAGTCGTTGCAGCAATTACCGGTTCTTGATTGTCATTGTCTACGAATTTCTTTGGGCTACGGTGAATCATTCAACTCTTAGTCTTCCAGTGATATATCTTTAACAAAGGACTTCAAACTAGTACGATCTACAGATGTTATTATAACTCGATGTATAACAACCGAACGCCGATCGCACGTTATTCTGTAACAACATAATCCCTATTTTCACACTATAAAATTCTAAAAGCTTCCTCTAGTTATCATTTTGATTTCCAGCGCTATCTGATGAATTATGGCGGAAAAACAAAATATTTTTATCATTTATAAGTTCAATATAAATATTATAGGGCGTTAACATCACATTAAGCGGTAAACAGAAACATCGCGAGCATAACGCGCTCCAGACGTTCATTAATGTCAAAAATAGTAGAACTTGTTGAAAAACTAAACGTGTGATAACGTACACAATGATAGCGCTTGTACGCGCTCTTGACGTCTAAGTTAACTAACTTTCTTCTTTTTATGCGCTGATCGTCGCGGAACGTCAAAAACATATCCTCACTTTTCTAGAGTAGTTTGTATAGTTTGTAGTTTCAGATACGGTGAAAAATGACTTATCTGAGTGTTTATATAACACTTGGCTGGATACAAGATAACTAAAATTTGATAGAATATAGAAAATAATTATCCCATTTGAACATTCTATGACAAAACTGGTGATTTAATCGACAATCAGCTTTTTTCATCGAATGTTTTGTTGAGTCTCTGCGCAATAAGTTCAAAACTTGACCATATAAACCACGATTCATTCCTCTATGTTTAAAAAATTCATCTGGATCTATTTCGTCATTTTAAAATATGTTGTAGTAAAGTATTTCTATTCAAATTGGGGGGTCTCTCTCACCAAGGCCGTGCCAAATGACATTTTGTATATGTTTTTCATATATTTCATACAGTAAAGTATATATATAATACATTATGAATAATTCAAAATTATCCATGACCGTTTAAAAATCTTTGTTTGTCACCTTTACATACATGCACTTTAAGGTTATGTTTACTAGCGAACCAGTGTCATGTCCGCGTCCATTTTGTGCGGCCTCAAATTTGGGGTGTATTTTTGACATTTATGAACGTCTACAGCGCGTTATGTTCACGTTCATTCTGTCCACCGCTTTACACATTTTGAAATATGAGGTATACTATCCGTTGAACTTTTACAAAATATCTTTTCTTAATACTAATCCATAAAAAAGCTTTAGAATTCGCTAATGATTAAATAAAAATAGACTAAAATTGACATCTGAATGCAGACTACAAGCAAGGCCCGTCGACGCCAAATAGTGCACCAATAGCAGAGTCGACTTCGATGAGAAGAAGACTTTTTGCGGGGATGAAAAGTTTGACAGGTTTTGGATCAAGGTCGAGACACGGATCGCCTGGTCATCGCTCCATCTCTCTTCCAGAAAGTATGAACACTTTAAGGCCTTCACTCTATCTTTGTGTGTCTGTTTGTTTTTTGTTAACTACAATATAAACGTGATGTGATTTTATTTGCTGTGATATACTTTCGACTAACATTTTATTTGAAATATTACTTTATGTGGATTTTTGTCATTATTTTTAAGTTTGTACATGAAACAGCTCGAAAACTATAAGCGATAAATATTACGGTAGTCACTGAGACAGCTTTAACAGATTGTTTGAAAGTGCAACTTTATCTGATTTAAAAAAATGAAGCATTTTTAAATGAACTAATAAGTAAAAGCATTTCTGAATCTAAAAATCCAACTTAATCCATTGATATAGTCACTTCAACTCCAGTAGACTTACAGCTAAAGATTTTAATGCTCTTTTCAAGCACCGCAGTCTTGGAAATGATTCTTCTACTCCTCGTAGCTTTGCTGGAATTTTCATTCTGAAATAGCCATCAGCTAGTCGGTTACATACATAGAATTGTTTTCTTATGTCCTCAAATGACATCTCCTTATATGAGTTCTCAATTCAAAGGTAAACAGTCAGGCCAGCAAGTACCATGTTTTTATTGATCAAAAATTTGTGTGATAATCCGATAGACAGTCGTGTGACCCAAATTCAACTATTCCCCGATCTATCTGATCGTCAACTGACTATCGAAATAGACAGTTTCTTAGATTCCATCGAAAATTTCAACGGTTTTGCAGTTGAAGAACTTCCGTTAATCATTCATCCACTCTCGTCATTCTAAAAATGGCTTAAACAACCGAAATATCTGGTCTCTTGACCAAACAAATCTCCATGTGCCTTTTGAAGCTTTGCAAAATTTTCTGTGTAAAATAGTAGCTTCCAAAACTATATTGAAATTTTATACGATAGCTAATACGTCCAATGAATTTGATTTTATATCTGAATCTCATAGAGGGCGCTAGTTAGACGGTTCGTATCAAGTATTATGTATGTAGTTGCTAATAGTTACGGCAAAATCGAATAAAATGTAAATAATTTTTTTTAACGCCCTTTTCTTAAATACGAATGGCGTTACAAATTTTTTTACTGCGTTTGCCCCAAATATTCTCATTTTTCTATCTATCCTAGAGACGGGATCACCTTTTTTTAAACACTTTGTATATACTCCATGTTTATCACAAGATTATGATTAAACCAGATATGGTATAAACGTCATTTAATACGATAAAATTGCATTCGCAACGAGGACAAATTGAATGTTCTCAATTTTGAGAGTAATCTGTGAAATCAGTTTGGTAAAAACGTCATATTTTCATCACAAAAAATAATGAAGAATACAACTTTTTAGAAGACTTTTTGCACGTTATGTGTAGGTATAGATATAACAGAAATTATAGATAAGCAAATTTGAAAAATAATAATAATTGATCCACATTGCTGCCCAGTGGTATTAGATTTTAGACTTCTTCGAAAATCAATTTGAAATTATAGCTTTCAATAAAATCAATACAATTTTTTGTCTTCTGTGTCATGTACTAGTAATAATAGATAGATAAACATCCACAAGAAGTTTTATTACGTAACAGGAATCGAGCATAAGCCATGTCTTGAAATCTAATGAGATTAAGTGGAAATCAAGACAATTTGGATTAGTCAATTTATTAAGAATTATCCCTAGCTAACAAATGACTACCTAATCCATTTCACAGAATGGTTTATTTCGTAGAGTTTCTGATATTTTTACGAATGAAACCATAAAAAAACAAAATAACAGTGACAACAAAATCGGAAAGAATTAATTACTGATCGATTATTAGGTTTTAATAGAAGTGGAATAATTCCTTCAATGTTTTCAATTTAGATCCCAAAACTTACATTTTTCGAATCTAGATGAATCTAAGTTATTCACTAAACCAAAAATAAATAATCACCATCAAAAGCCGTTGAAAAAAACTAGGAATTAACGTACTTATATTGCAGAGAGAGAGAGAGAGACTGAGTAAGATAGTGATTTATATTACAAATAATAATTTTAATATTATGTGTTCACACATTTTGTGAAGAAAATAATTAGAGTCATATAACTGTCCCGAGAGCAGACAGGATAAGCCAACAGTTTTCAAAATTTAGTTATAACATTTCATTAGCAACTTCTCAGATAAAATCATAAAATGTACTAGTTGTACCTACCGTCCGTCCACCAAGTTCCTAATTATACTCTAGCCAAGAAGTGGGTTTCTTGCAAAAAGTGATTGAAGAAGAATCAAATCAATAGCGGTTGGAGTAAAATTCTAGCAAAGTGTATTTTTTCCCCAAAAATTTGAAAATAGAATTTCCTCCGGATTTTTTTTATGAATCAAAAATGCTGACTGATAAGATCAATCGCAAAAAATATCCATGAATGAGAAGAAATTGATTCAGAAAAGTCTCGACACGTGATTTTTTTCAGCTAACTTCCTCATGAGTAAATTGTTGTATTTAGGACTTCAATGATAGTTTTTATTTATGTTATGAAAATATACTATTGTCCATTTTATGTGATTCGATTCCTAAAAATCGTTATGTCTACTTTCTTAATCAAAGAAATTGAAAGAAAAAAATGTACATGAATATTCTATCAAAATACCACTGTCAAAAATAACCGCTCACCTAAATATTATTCTCATTGTATCAAAACCTAAGAGTGGCTTTTAAAAATTACACAAATATAGACTTCTTTTCAAATTTCATATCAAATGATATTTTTCACTGAAATTATGTTTCACTAACCAGAGAATCGATAACACGTCCAAAAATACATAGTTCAAACGAATATTATCGATAAATAATTGTCGGTTATTCTTTTTGTCCTTAATATGTCTGCTGAAGAAAAAAATAATCATCTAAAAGCACGACATATGTTTAATTTTACAATATCGAGTTGAATTCACATGCATGAGCCTCGAGCGATTCATTTTCTTGAGAATTTATCTACGTCTTGAAGATAAATCTACTAGGTGAGAAAGATTCAAGAGACGCATTTTAATTTAATTTCAACACACATTTTGTAGGCTTTCGAGAATCAATTTATGATTGATCTAAGTCACCAACTTGCTAGTCCTTGGATGGAACGTGAACTACGTATCAAAAACTTCACCAGACCTATTCTGATAAACTGATAAACCATTGAATAAACAACGTTATGTGGAAGATAAAAGAACCTTGTGCGGTTTTTGCCCAAGCCGATAAGGACGTATAGCGACCACCTATTGCACACATTGGAAAACTCCTATTTACCCATCTACTAGTGACGAAAAAACGTACTTTCGACCGGCCATGAAGAAAAATCGTATACACTACACGGGCCAAAAGTTAAAATCTCGATACGGCTCGTCATGATGCCCGAGGCGAAGCCGAAGCCGAAAATTTAACTTTCGGCCCTTGTAGTGTAATATTATATTTAACTCAGTAATGATGGAAGTAGCTTGATAAAAGTTGTTTAACAAGTTATACCATTGTTAATTAAAGAATGTTCCTCAATATTTTGAATACCTACTCAAATCGACATTAAAACTCGAATAATAATCATGACAATTTACAATAATTGTCATGGTAGGAGGTTATAAGACAAATCCTTCGTGCAAACAGACAATACTCACGAAAATTTGAAGAAATCACAGGAGTAAAAAATATGATAACAACCGGATAGTCTCATCAGACTTAAAAGAGTGAAAGAGTACAATAACTGATACACAAAATTCGAAATATTCTCTGTTAGGTTGTTGGGTATACTTATAAAAAACAAAGCAGTATTTCGAATTATTCCACGCTAAAGAAGTCATCGTATAGTTAAATGTCATTATTAAATAGCTGTGAAGTATTTATTTACTGATTCTAAAAATATTGCTCACAAAAACACTGTTAAGAATAACAAATATAAAACATATCTGCTACTATTATGATGAGCATTTCTAAGTTTTTACTGTGATTTTATTTGTCAAATTTTTCCATTCCAATGATACTTTGAGCTTAGGAAATGTGTGTAAATGAATAGATACAGAACCGAAAATTAAAATTCAACGTCCAAGTCCAGAACCTTCAAGGAAAAGGCATCATTTGTAGCCTGATACCAAAGAAATATATTTTTCCAGTGCTGCTAATTACTGGTATGTTAACTGATCATAGTTATTTTTAAACAGAATAATATAGTTTTATACTATTTTTGTATATACATACAATATTATTGGGCTTCAGACGGTCCTGTATCCACACAATTTTTGAGATCACATAAGAGTCGGCCTATAGTTTCTTGTGTGATACGAAAACTGCAAACTAAATGATCATTATTTGCGATATGCAATTTTACAGGAAGCATTTATCCTTATAGAATGGCGGTTACTATAAAATTTATGTGAAACTTTGAAATACATCGGAAATATGGTGGAAACTAATAATATAATCACCGTAGCGAAAGTATCATCAACCTCCAGTCAAACAGTTCTCGTATATGAAAAAGTCTCCAGGAAGATTTAGATTGTCATGATTATTATTTTAACGTATTCACACCGAATATTCCTTGATTATATTCCATACTAGTTTTTGGAATTCTTTGATTATTGTTATATTTGATCTTTGGTTGCGAATCCTGAACAAATTGAAACAGAAAATGACAAGTTGTGGTATGAAGATACTGAGAAAAATAGCAGGGGTGATGAGATTACAAAATTTTACGTGAAAACGTAGCAAAAAATCAAACAACAGCTGAGATGATTTGGACGCATATTGAGAATGAAAGAGGACAGGACAGTAAAAGTGATAAGGGAAACCAAAACAAACGAAAGAGAAGAAGAGAAAAAGCCGACCGAGACGGAATACGGAAACAGCAAACAACCTGGAGCATTGAACTGGAGACGGGCTAAATAGGAAATAAAGAATATAACAAAATATCTCTAAACCTTTGATAGAAGTTGCGCGTGAATAAGTAATTAATGCTAGAATATTTAAAAAATATTTTTTTGAGAAACATGACTCGCTACTATGTAAATGGTTGCGCGGAACCCAATATTCAACAGCACGTAATAATGATCAAAAGCTGAGCTGAACTTAAGTAAATTTAGGAACTTCCCTTCTATTCTAGTATATTTAACGCGATGGATAATACCCTTCAGCCTTTTTCAATCATAAATAAAATTGTGAAACTACAATTCCAAAAATTTTTTGATTATAATAATTACAAAAAAAATAGGACTTTTTCAAAAATAATTTCTTGCAATTTTTTCCAGGAAACTAACCTTTCCACGCCAATTCAAAAATAAAATTATAAAACGTTGTTTACTAGGAATTTTCTTATATAAAACATATTTGATCTTGATATTGTTACTAACGTTCGATAATGATCATTGATTGATACTGAAAATATCATTAGCGTCGAAAATTGCTTTCCGGAAATTCTCTTTGTACACAAAGAAATGATATAAACCAGGTCAAGATCTCTTATGCTCGATACCGACCAGAGAATAGACCCTCTAACTGTGGGCATTGAACAACCCTTTTTATTTTCCTCAATTCTACAATTCTTTGTTTGTATTGTTGTGTTTGCGTTGTTTGTTAAATATGTCTAGAAGGCATATACGTGTCTATTGTTAGATTGCCCGCATTAACCACCTCCTTTCCTTAATGATAGCCAAAACTAGATATAAACACCAATATTTTTGTTTGAAGATGTAAAATCAATGCTATATTCTAAACATAATAAATTTTAAATATGACGGAATTCAATATTCGATATAAATAAGACGTATATACAGGATGTACAATCTTACGACAAAATTCGCTATACGGTTAACTTAAGAGATAACAAAAAATGTTAATTGTCTTAAATATCTTTAAGATCCCTGTTAGACACAAACATATGGGATCCCTTATCCTAAATCATACTAAAATTTAATTTCTGACATTTTTTTATACAATGTTTAGATACGTTACATATAAGAACACGTTTATGTGAAAATTCACTAAACAAAGTTTCGCAAATAAATGCAATCTCATGTATTATCGATTAAATTTTTCCAAATATTAATGTGTGAGATAATTATTATTTATATTTTATACTGAATATTACAATATATCTTTCAGTTGAGAAAATGCCCTAAGATTCTATTTGTGCTCTAAAATATACTCCTGGACAAAATTAACGCATCACTTTAATAAAACAATATATTCACTATACAGACAAAATAAAACTGAGTTACATTGAAATAATAATGAACATCTACAAATTAGTCGAATATCACCTGAAGTTTGTTTTTGCTGAAAATGCATAAATAAGCTATCTTACCTCCAAATTGAAAAAAAAAAAAAGAAAAAAAAGCAGTAAAAGAGAATAAATGGGTCATTACGTAAGCCCTCCTCTACTTCTTATCATCGCATTCATGCATCGTAGCATGCTGGATATCAAATGTTCAACAAAAGCTTGCGGTATATTCTCCCATTCTTCACAAGTGACCTTTATCAGTTGGTTGTGGTTGGTAGAAACAGGGGGACTACGACATATCCGGGCTGTTAGCTGGCCACTCTAACCAAAGGGATATTGACATCATATAAGTATCCGATAACCTATCTAGCCACGTTGGACGAACGTTGTCATATTAGGTAGTTGTAAAATTAGGTATTCCTAGACCTCGTACGTATAGGGACCAATTACGTACGAGCTTCGAGCAAATTCGTCCCCTAAGCATTTTGGAGCCAGTAACAAAAGGCACTTCAGGAAAGATATTACATCTGGAAAACCTTTCTCTTTGCCTTCGCCGGGCATGCTCACGTCCATTTGTAGGTTTAAGGGTAACTCTAATTTGAATTTCTTTGGTAAACAAGGTTTTTTTGGCTGGTCTTATGTTGCTTAAAAATGCTTAACGTTTGAGATGATATATCGATACTTCTAACATCTGATTATTCATTTTTTAGCAGATTGCTGGTGACTCTCCTATTTCTTAGAGCACGTTGTCTCAAAAAACGATCATTAATTTGATTGGTGCAACGTTTCCCTTTGTCCTGGTCTTCGATAGTACGAACCCATTTCATTATACTCACAAACCACCAACATATCGCATTAAATGTTATTCAGGAGAATGAATCGATGCTCGCGCTGCCTGCTCCAATGACAAATTTACTTGATAGACTCCCAATTGAACTTCTGAACAGACATTTAACGAAAACAATTACAATTAACACCTTGTTTCTAGAAAACTTTGCTTTAATCAGTACTTTTAAATGAATGTTTTAGTCTAAAACCAGCTTTAATACGAATTTTTGTCAAAACAAGATTATGTGATGCTATAGTTAACTTAATAACAACTGTCATTGTCAAACAAGGTCCATGGTCTACTTGTATGCGTTAATTTTGTCCAGGAGTTTATATAGTGTTGAAATAAAAGGAATGGATATATTGAATCGTAATAAGAGTTCTTCAGAATGTTTTAGAAAGACACTACATTATTCTGAGAATATCGTGTAATCATCCAGTATTTAGGTAACTATCATAGGTAACTTAATTCATTGGTACTTATTCAAGCACTGACAAAGATTTATACCTCAATTTGACATTTGTAATTTAAAACGTGAAAAGTATAATACATACTGCAAGTTAGCACATTAGCTTGAAAAAACGGTCAATGATTGTTATCCTATCGAAACTGATGAAACTAGCATCGATATTGACAGTTTTATATTAACAGAAACGAGCTAAATCGTTTCATTGAGGCACTTAGAAAAATTATTCTACTAAAAAATGTTATATGCCTAATGTTAAACATAAGAGTGATGTATAAAACACAACCACTATTTGAAAATATAGTTTCTTTTGATTACCATATCAAAATAATTGCTTTTATGCTTTTATGTAGCGATAAAGTAGCTAATTAATTTCATTTTTTGTTTGTTACACTATTAAGCTATACACTAAAATCTACATTTAATATTTTGTAATTTTATGATCTATCGAGGCTTTGCAAATATTTCTCAACGATCCATCATTCCTGTAAATCACTCATTCATCGTTCATTCTCATAATCTCACCGAACTACCATACTTTCCCATTACCAAGCTTTTGTTCCATACGTCTAAAATCTCTAAACTCGCAACATTCGAGTTAACTGATGATTACAATATAAATTGATATCAGCATAGATCACTGGAGTTCGCTAAAGCAGTATAATACTCCACGAAATTGAATTATGAATTCGTCTTCAAATAGCAGTTTCTAAATAATTGATAACGACACCACTCTACTCATTATAAGTTTGTATGATGTGGTTAATTGTTAATAGAAAAATACGTTATTACACTGGGTAGATATATCATAAGGTCCTTTTATTCACAATATCTATAAAATAATGATTCCTTGACCCTTTTTTGGATATTCCATTCTCCAACAAGAAATAAGATTGCAAATACTTTGGCCAAAATTTCCCAAAACCATAGAAACTGTATTCAGATCACCGCAATCTCGATAGAGAGATGAATTCTTTCATTTCTCCAGACAAAATGGTTCACATTTTAAACATTTGGTGCGTTATATTTTTATTCGTGTGCATCTTCATTTAATTTACAACATAAATTATGCAATCAATATTGAATGCAGTTAATCCCCTTTTCAGTTATGTCTTTCCTTGAAATAGAAGCCTGTATTGATCAGACTTTTAATAAGATCATAAAATTTGATGACAACCTCTAGAAATTTGAGTAATACAACTTCACTGTCGTTCCCTAGTAATTTGATTACTAATTAGATCATTGAACTGAGCAATACCATAATTGGTTGGCCATTTCTATTAAAAATATTCCTAACAAGTTAAAAGCTTCCGTCAGTAGGCTAAGTCTAAATGGCTGGCAAATAAATTATACTGGCCGACAAAATTTTCATAAGAAAGGTGAGACCGAGAGAAAAATTTTTTATTAAGCCCTAACACGTACCACGTTTGAATAGCTTAATTATACATGTTTACATTAGCAGGTAGGTAATTTTATAAAAGGGCGGTTGAGATAGGTAACTTTTATGGCCGAAAAAATACCTGAACTGTATTATTCAGAATAATAAACATAAGAATAACATAAAAAATTAGTATTCTGTTGAGTTTCGTTGCAAGTTGTACTCTGTTCATAGTGCAAAAAGTGATTATAAAGACGAAAATGTCGAGTCAATCGCGCCGCAGTTGCAAAACTTCTCTTGACACATTTTGCTATAACTGTGGAGAATTTATGATGAAATGAAAATGTGAAGAAAACCTATTTCAAATATTTTGGTAGTTTAATTGGAGACCAAGACAAGGAGTGGGCCCCCCACGCGTCCTGTGTTAGCTCTAGCGTGTCATTGGTGCAGTGGATTAATGGGAAGAAAAAAAGGCATGCCTTTCACAATTCCAATGGTATGGTGGGAACTTACTAACCATTTTGATGACTGCTATTTTTGTCTAACTAAGACAGAAGGTTATTCTAAGAAAAGAAAGCACAAGATCGAGTATCCAAATTTGCCGTCTGCTATACGACCTGTTCCCCGTAACGAAGATTTACAAGTACCAATTGCGCCTTTACATCCACAAAATATTGTTTTAGAAGATACTGAAGACAACGAAGAAGCTCCAAAGAACAATTCACCGACCCTATTTTTACTCCAAATACCAGTTTTGATTGTTCAAATTGAGTTGAATGATGTATGTAGCACGGGATTTGGGGTTACCAAAGTAACAGTCTGAATTTCTTGCTTCCCGTCTCAAGGAATGAAACTTGTTAGCCAAAGAAACGAAAATTACGACCATTCTGCAATATGGAAAATTCATTGTGTGCGTGTACGAATATTGATGGTCTAGTGAAGAAACTTGATATTGAGCATAATCCCAGTGAGTGGGGCCTATTTATTGACTCGTCTAAATACAATTTAGAAGCAGTGTTATTACACAATAGAAATTCAAAACCAATCTATACTAGTTGCTCATTCTGTTAAGTTGAATGAAATTTATAAAAATATTCTCTTGCTTTTAGACAAAATTAACTACAACAATAATAAGTGGTAGATATGTAGGGACCTGAAGGTGATTTTAATGGGACTTCAAGGAGGTTTTACGAAACATTGGTGTTTTTTTCTGTCTATAGGACAGTCGGGCAGTAGATAAACACTATGTAAAAAAATGGCAAACAAGATGTGAATTTCAGCAGGGATCTCAAAATGTTGAGTTTATACCCCTTGTAGATCCCAAAAATGTCCTTCTGCCCCTCCTTCACATTAAACTTGGATTAATGAAAAACTTTGTAGAGTTGAAAAAGCTATGGATAAAGACGGTGATGGATTCAAATACCTTAGAGAAGTCTTTCTCTTCTGAACGAAGACAATTTTGCAAGAAATCTCACCAGACAGGAACTTAGAGCATGGAAGGCATTTATTAGTGTAGTGAGTGGATTTTTGGACAACAATATGGATCCAAACTATCAACAGTTAGTTGATGAACTTCTAGACGCCTACAAATCCGTTGGTGCTCGAATGTCATTGAAAATTCATTTCCTCCATTCCCATCACACATTATTCCGGAAAATTTGGTAGCTGTCAGTGATGAGCAGGGTGAAATTTTATCACAATATGCTATTCATTCTTGTGTTACTACAAAAAAAATTTCTCTGTCGGCTAGCGTCTTTTGTTAAAGAGAAGGTTTGAAATTTTTATAGATTTTCAATTTCGAAATAAATCAATGATATTTACGGTAAAATAGCTAACAAACTTAAATCTAACCTGCCGTTCGACATAAATGAAGAGATATTCTGTATTATATTTTATTTGATATTACCTTGTTTGTACTTCAAAATAATAGTAATATTTCCATTGAAAGTATTTCAAGGGTTTCTCGATGTACATATCTCTGCTCTTGTTTCGATACTGGTACATTTCCATATTAATAGATAGATATTCAGAATGGAGTGGGAATCCAACGAAACAGTTAAGTACACTGGTAGATTAGAACTAAATTGGTTAGCGATTTTAGATTAATAATACAATAAATTTTGTCCCAATACTCTATTTTGGCTACTAAATTATGATACTGTAACGTTTTACTCGTACGTATTTATTTACACTCTTTCTAAACGTGGGGTGAATTAATAAACCCTGCCTTAATTTATTTACACACTATAAATACACTTAACTTATAATAATTCACTTATTAAGATCACTTGATCACTGAGATTACTTTCAATAATTCGTTCTTTTCACCACGACTATTTATTTGAAACTGAGCTTATTGCGTTACATGAACTTATTTATATACCACAAACAGAATTCTACAAAGCTCTAGAACAAAAAGAAACAATTGAAGTAAATAAATATACTTTGCTAGAATTTCTTCAGAAGAAATGCTGTAAATAACCCGCTCCCTATAATAAAAAATCTATAAGGATACATCAAAGGCGCTTCCGCCATTTATTAAAAATGTTAGAAATGCCGAATTTTAAAATTCCATTGTAGCTGGACGGATCCGTCCTAAGGACCTATTTCGCATGGCTAAAGCGGACGGGAGCGTAAATGTTATATATTGACCTTCACTCTTTATACGTACGTTTTAATTATTATATAGTTATACTTAATACGAGCTCATTTAAAAATTGAACAAAAATGTTGGTGTTTTAAAACTATCTAGTTTATCTTGATATATGTATTAAATGTTAGATGTACTTGAATTAATAATACAGTCCTCAATGTTGTAAGACATTGTTCAGATGAAATAAAATAATCGAGCAGAAAAAGTGTAGGATGACCAAACTAAATAAATTTCAATGTTGGATATAACTTGATTCCATAGTCCATATAGACCAATTGTTTGCATATCTATAAGATTAACCTACTATACAATAAGAGGCATTACTTATTAGTCAATAATAAATTTAGTAACCTGACATCTACAGTTTACACATTTGGAAATAATAAGTTCAACAACCAAAAACTTTTTGAGACCTTTTCCTTCTCTTGACAAGTTTTATATTTACTTAGGTACAAGTTTATAATGTTTTGATTTTCTCCTAGAAGTGAACAAATGAAAGTTATATTTGATTTTCAAGAGAATTTTCATGGATTAATAATTAATAGTTTAGAAAACGATTGATTTTCAGTCTTCTGTCATGCCCATTATTTATAACAGTAAACCTTATATTTGATTCCAGTTATGCCGAGTGAATCAGTTGTATTTTTTTATCAAACGCCTTATACGAGGATGGTCCCAGAAATACCTGGTCTGACCTAGAGATGAAGGCCGCTTCACATGCAAGTTGCAATCTAGTTACTATTGCTTAACAGATCAGATGACTTTCATAAAACTTAGCTTCGTTATTTTCATTGCTGAACTATGTACAAAATATTAGTAGAAATTTGAGGTTAGGAATTTGTTTTACTTTTACTGTTTACAAAGACTTGCATGCAATTTCTTGCACGTTGTATTGCATTATATCAAGCGGCCTTTAGAAAGCACTCAATGTATAAATTATTTGTTCCAAGTTTAAAACGCCACGTTTGTTTTCAGTGAATTTGTAAACATGGCAAAACTTGCTCATTATTATGTGATACAATACTCTAGCCGAACCAATATAAAAGCTGAACTAGATTCTACTCTTGGCTAGACTGCTCATATATGTAAAATATTGGATATCAGAGTTTGAATGAGTGGTCGACCAAATGAGGTGACGACTCCAGAAATGCTATAGAGTAGTACTGGATGATCTTTGACGGAAAGTGCACGAACTAGCAGACATATAGACATTTCAAAAAGTGCGGTACATTGCTTATTAACTGAAAATTTTGACATGAGAAAGCTGTACGCGTTGGCTCACAATAAAACAAAAACAGCGTCGTGAAGATGTTTCCATGGATTGTTTGGCGATGTTTCACCGAAATAAAACCGAATTTTAGCGCCGTTCCATAACCATCTATGAAAGGTGAGTCCATCACTTCAGACCCGAAATAAAAGAACAATTGAAACAATGGACTGAAGAGGGAGAACCAGCTCCAAAGGAGGCAAAGACCGTTCCATCTACAGGCAAGGTTATGGCATCGGTTTTTTGGGATGAGCTCGTGATAAGTTTTATTGACTATTTTAAAAAGGTAAAACTATCATGCCAACTTATTGTAACGTTTGAGTGAAGAAATCAAACAAAAACGGTCGCATTTGGCTAAAAAGACATTGTTGTTCCATCAAGGCAATGCACCAGATCACACATCCGTTATTCCAAAAACCAAAATTAAAATTAATTAAAATTTGATGCATCCTTCTCGCCAGATTTATCCTCCTCGGTTTATTTTCTGTTTCCAGACTTAAAAAAATGGCTCGTTGAACAAAGATTTCTCAACTATGAAATGAAATGTGAAATGGCTATTTTGAGGAGTTTGAAGATTCTTGATTCTTATTTAAAACTTATTGAACATCGTTGGGAAAAATGTATGGAACTAAAAAAGCTAATTGAAAATGTGCCGGTGCTCCATATAGCTGCAACTACATCTTTGCTTTGATATAGGAATATGCTCGAAGATATCCCAAAACGCCGTCTCCAAGAATTTTCGTTCATTTAAGTGAACATTGAAAAAATTATGACGTAATAAGTGATTTCCCATAACTTTTATAATTTATCGATTCTGACGAACCACAGTATGTGAAAAGTGTTTATTCACAGCGTCATAATATTGAACCCACGATATCACTATTGAGGAATGTGAATAGCACCAAGTGTAAATCTATTCTATGGTAAATGTCATGTTTATTTACATACTGAGCAGCTGAATATGATCATCGTTTTAAAACTTCCATTTTGTGTATGATCTTGTATGTATGGACATTTACAAGGATATATAAGCCAGAAGTATGTTTTTATGGTATTCGCTTATGCTACAATCATTTCAATTATTTCTAGAAGAGAATATTGTTTCATTTTTTCAAACAACAAGAACAGACATAAAAATGGCGAATTTATCAAGAATTAACACCATGTGACACCGTTTCCCCACTAGAGACTATAAAAATAGATCTTACTCAAACTGTATAGTTTTTTTAATCATTTTTGAATTCTTTCCTGAGGTTTTGATTGATTAACTCATATTTATTCTTCGAGCAGAATCGATTATCAACTTTTCTTTCTCCCCAACCAATGCGGTTACCCCAAATTACTTAAAGTTGGTGTTTCTTTATAACTTCACTAATGATGTTTTCATAGTCATATTCCACGAAGATTTTATAATCAATTTTTTTAAATTGTCTTCTTATTCTTTGTCCGATATTGTTTCACTCATTTTTATTTTATTAAAAGTTCAATCAAACTGAATGAAGAAACAATGATTTGTTCACTGTTCTATAATTGAGTTATGAACTTCCTAATACCGCATTAGTGGTTACCTTGTAATAATTTCGAAATCAGCGCATAATTTTCCATTATTTTGAATTTGGTGCAAACATTGCGTTATTTACATTAAAACTATTATTAGTATTGGTGTTTTTTTTACCATTTTTTTCAAAAAAGATTTCTATTTTAATAAAAAAACGAACGATAAAAATTGATTCATGATACACAAATAATAATAAAACAAAGCCTTTGTCTACTAAGACAATGTGGCCGACAAATAACCTCCAAACAAAAGAAAGTTCCTTTATATTTAAATTACTAGAAGCAAGTGGATTTTGGAAAACTTGTTTGTATGATTATTAACTTTAAATAGAATGAATATAAATATTTTAAGATTCAATACGTCTCAACACTCATACTAGCGACATGGATAATTATGAATTGACATCGTTTTTAATTTTGACACTATGAAGCTTATCGTTCATTTAAAACTGAAAGTTTTATTCAACGTTGAAATTTGAGAAGGTTTTGTTATCATGTGATTGAACCTACACCTAAGTTTTTATCAGAACAATGTTACTGTGCTGTAAATTTTTGCTTCTGCTATGGTTGTGATTGCTTCTAGCCGCTTGAGATATTTTGTTTTTACCACACAAACGCTTATCCCTGTACTTTCATCGAATATAACTAACGTAATTAGACCAATCTGATAAGATGTAGCAGTAAATGAAGAAGACTAAAAATTCTGATTCTAGCTCCATTTTTTCAAACTGAAGTTAATTGTTACAAAAATCTAGCTTGGATTCATTTGATTCGTTAAATCTCATGTTTTCACTGAATATTTGTTTTTAAGTTAATTTAAATCAAAGACCCAAATCTTTGAAATCTTTGAAGCATATAAAACAAACAGTAGACTTGTTTTCTTTAATTGACAACGGATGATACAACACTAGACTAGAAGAATGAAAATAGAACATATAATATTATAGAATGGGCTGATAAAAACGGACGCCCATTCTGTATTATTACATTGACCGACCCTTTGAAAAAATTTTCTCATTATTCAAATGATTTTCCTCTTAAAAAATGGAATAATAATCTTTCAGATTGGCCTAGGATATGTATATTCAATCATTTGTTCGGCTGATGAAACTGCTGTAGTAGTAAAGTGAATTATTCGGAGAAAATTGATATTGCGATAAAACTGTCAGGAGTAAAAATGTAATAAATAATAGACGCTTTCAGATTTTATATCGAAAACTGGTGTTAAACTTCAATAATGGCCTATTTCGATCCACTTAAGGGAAAAAGGACTATGCAAAAGTGGCCGATTACGCTAGATGATTTTAAAAGAAATATAATTTTATAGCTTTCAGAAAAAATGACGTAAGGTCATGAAAATTAGACAATATTGAATTTTCAGTTGACGTGTATCTTTGTGGGGAATTGTCTATACATAAACCTTTGGTAAAAACAAGTAGCATGTGATTTACAGAGAGTAAACAGAATTAGAAGAGTAATTAGATAAAATTAATATTTATTTGTATAACTTGAAAGGCTTTCTTCAATTTCTTATCATTAAAAACATTTTTTACTATATTATTTCTATATTGAGCCAATAGACAATATTATTCTTCAATTTCTTACTTCTTAGACCTTTTGATAAATTAATGCATCTAAATGCTCTTGATTTTACGTCTCTTTTGTTTTAAAATTAGTTTTTTTTGATAATTTTTGGAAGAAAGATAAAAATTTAACTTTTCGACTTTTCTTTAAGTTTTTTCCAAAGATATATCAAAGATAAAGACTTAAAGAAATGTCGAAACGTCAAATTTTTATCTTTCTTCCAAAAAATATCAAGAAAAACTAATTTTAAAACAGAAGAGACGTAAAATCAAGAACATTTAGATGCATTAATATTCAAACTTTGATATCTAAATGCTGAGATTGAAGTTACAAGAAACATGTATACAAAGGATCAAAATATGATACTTTCACAGATTTGACTATGGGTTTCAGAGTAAATGAAATCTAGGTAGAATGTTTAGCAATATTCTGAATACAATTTCTCAAAAATACTGTTCAAACTTTTATAGACCGTTAAATTGAAATGGCTAGACTAACGTTGTCTATGGACTAATCTGCTTTATAAATGATCACAATCAGTTACATGGATGCAAAATAAATTGAGATGAAAGAATCATATCTGGATCCGTGGTACGAAAACTGGTCTGCTACTCAAATGCAGATACTCTTATGAAATGATGTAGTAGAAAAAAACAAAAAAGAATATTTTGTTTATAACTAAATGACTGTAGTCTACTTAATTCATTTAGAATGAAAATATGACAAAAATGGAATGGAAAAGAGGATATTGAAAGAAAATCTAGCATATAATAGGATTTAGCATTATTAGGATGGAAAATGTTTACAAAATAGTAGAAAATAAATATTGGGACCATAAGCTACAATGCAATCGAAGCAATCAAAATAATAATAAAAATAAATGGATAATGAGAATTAGAGTATGCTCTGGAAGATAAAAAATTCGAAAAATTATAAAAACGAGGTCGAAAATTATCAACATTTGAAAAACAGAATGGAGCGACAAAAGATATTCACAATAGTGCATACCCTAGGGAAATTGTATCACCAACAAGAATTGAATGGCTTGATGATGAATGACACTTCTTCAATAAATAAATATCACCATCATTGCCAATTCACTCGTTAGATGTTGAGGTTGGTAGCAGAATGTCGTGGTAAAGTCACGTAGCCAAAATAGCTAAGGTAGCTTAACAAAAACTTGGTCTCTTTAAGAACAAAAGCTTTATATTCCCCAACAGCTTTGAAGTATTTCTCCCACATTTGGATCTCAGCTCCCTAGCGTACCTTTAGAAAACTCGATTAAATACAGAAGAGAGTAATTCGACTTATTCGTACTGGAGTGTGTCTCCAATAAGACTCCATCTGATTCTTCAACCTTTCGTTCAGTTAGTTATTAATGTGGAATCTCGTGAGGCGATGGTTCTGATCCAAGGTATGAAATCGTTGCCCTTTTCTTGGCAAAGCTATCTTCTCCTCATTTCATGGTAAATCCAGGGGGCCTAGAAGCCACATCAGGATTATTTTTTTTGTTAGCTAGTGCTTTTAGAGTTTGCTTATATTCCCACACTAGTTTGAATGTAAACTCAATAGCTTTCAGCAGTTTAGTAAGTGATGATACTGGAGGTATGGAAAACTTGCATTTTGTTCCAAAAATGTGCTAGCTTTGAACCGTATTTATACCGGATACATTAGATACATACAGATACATTTCGAGCATACAGAAGATTTTTGTCGACCCATGATTGGTGGTCGTTAATTACCACTTGGAATGGAGTATCTTTGTCCAACATGAGGTCCATTGGCTTGTCACGGCTTTCTAGCTTCATTAGCACTAGAATCCTTCGGTGCCCTATCCGATTTCCTGGCTTTGGTTTTACTATCTGTATTAGCCTGTGAGGATCGCTAAATACCTCTTTCACTATGAGGTGAATAGGCGGCAGGTGCAGTAACAACCTAAGACTGCGCAGTAGGGCAGATCGATATTGCCCCTGTAATACTTAAACAGATTGGCCTTTAAATCTTGTTCAGTTTTTAACCACCAAACAAACGCTACGCTGCATATGTGCCCATAACTGATATATCCGGAATATCGAAAACATCAATTTTCAGACTCCTATTCCATAAAGAGTTGCAAGCCTGTAAAATTAGCTACCAAGGCACATCTTTCCCGAATACTACAATCCAAAGAAGTTCATGATGAATATCCACAGGCATCTTCACACGATAGACACTCAAACTAGTCGAATGTAACAAGGCTTACCTTCTTGTAGAGATCACAGTAAAGAAGCGCAGTATCATATTCTAATATATGTCATAATTGTGAAAGAATTACCCCAAAAAAAACGCAGAACCAAAACCAGTCAGATATGGGTTGCAATTTTAGGTTCTGAAAATTAATTTGGGTTCCTTTCAACATGAAAATTTTGTGGAAATAATCAAATATTTGGAATCAAGTAGATACCAATATATTATTAAATGTGTTTTTAATGATCTTTTCAGTTGTAACGCTTGTTGTTGTAGTTATGTCATTACGTTGGCTTCTTTAACTATAGCTGTTTTCATTCTATCCTAACCTGTGTCTTTTATTTTATTTCCGGTCACCTTATTCATTGTTTTCCTTTGCTATCTTTATCTCTTCAGCCAAACTCCTTTTTCTTCGTTGTGTTTTCTTCAAATATCTTATTCTTTTCCCACTCTCACGACATGACAAAACCATTCCAGTTTTCTTTTTTTGATTTAGTATTTATTTCGTGTTAATTTCAAATTAACGCTTTCAAGTTAACGCTTTTTGATCCTCTACTTTTATGTTTTGCGTCTTTTCCTTTGGGTTTCTCATCAACGTTTTAGTTTCGTGTTTGTTCATTTTCATATTAATTTTCTGTAGAATACATACTTTCAAGTTTGAGTTCCTCTCTTCTAAATATTGAACACATTTAGTATAAAAATAATTGGATAATACAATAAATAATCAAGTGAACGTGATAGTTTTATTGGAGATTAGAATACTGGTAACATTTCAATTAATTGGAAAGTTAATTTTCCTTTTTTTGAACACGTCTGCAAAATAATTCAAGTGAATAAATTTATATTGATCGATTGACTAATAAGAGTCAGCTTCGATTCGTTTATCTAAAAAACGTCGTCTCAAAGACACTGTACGTTTTTGAATTTAACTAAAGAAAAATCTAAGAGCGAACTAATGGATTCGAATTTTAAAGGCCAATTCGGAAGTTTGCAATCAATTATCGCAATTTCTTATCTTCGAACTTCCCTTTAACCTTTCTCCAGTAATCACATCAGCCGTTTGAAAATTTCCCTAACAACCCTTTTTTCACGAAAATGCAGTTTGGCTTCCAGTAGATACTTTGTTTTACTCAATCGCTCTAGCGCCTCGGGTTAGATAAAAATTTCAAAGAGATATTTACACAACTCATTTCATCAGGACTCATTTTTGATCAATACTTTTATGAATTTGGTTAATAAATATTTCTGTTAGTTTGAAAGGGGTGTGGTCCTTGCACGGAACTACATGGTGAATAATAAGTAATGTAATCAAAATAGTTTTACTCAAAATACTGGACAGGATAATTCATTAGCAGCAACCAGCTGTATCCAGGAAACTGTTGGTACATCGTATTAATTTAATAATAACAACACATATAAAAATGATTAAATAAACCAAATTTTCAGGAAATTTATTGATAATTCTATTATATATATGATAATAAAGCTTGTCATAGTACAAACAGAATTACTGTTCAAGAGTTTACTCTCATACCCAAATTAAAATAACAATTATATAGAATTAAATCACACATTTCATTTTGCTTCATTTTTGACGCCTGTTGAAGCATCTAGCCTAGAACGAGAGTACTAGAGCGAAGTACCTCCAATATTGATTATGAAAGCACTCCGCGCATATATAAAAAATCCAGAATGTTTTGATTGTTGCTAACTAGAAGCTAACTTCAAATGAAAAATATCGACTAAGGAGTATTTAAATGACATGATTTTTGACAGTTAGACATGAGTGAGCTTCACTGCAGGTTATTTTGTTTTATGTGAGATGTTTTAGGCAGTTTAAGAAAACTAATTGAGTGTAGCAAAGAAGAATGGTATGAGTAGAATTATACTTGAACATACGATAATTTCAAAAATCAAATGTTATAGTCTCAAAGGTATGTAAAAAGTTTCCAATAGGGTCTTGACAATTTTGAATTAAGTTTGTGAACGCACCTTTTCACTTAACATAACAACTGTCAATTTATTCAGTAGACATAACCTCTTCATCATGGTGAGGTACACGAACGAACAACGTCTGCAAATCTTAATTATTTTTTACTATAGAAATTCGGAGTCGATGGCCACTACTTTAAGAGAGTTAACTCCGATTTTCGGTCGTAATTCTCTCTAGGTAGTAACAAATTTAGTGAAAAAGTTTGAGTCTACATTGTTCGTTGTGTGATTTTGCCGTGCCAGTGATACTACGGGTTGGTCGAAGTGTCGAAAATATCGCTGTCGTTGAAACGTCGTTGATCCAAATCAGTCAATTCCACGGCGTTCTCAAGAGTTGGGCATCGCCTTTATGACGAAATTTGCGTAAGGATCTTAATTTACACCCATACAGGCTCACTCAAGAATTGAAACCGATGGACCATTTCAAGCAACGTACGTTCTCCGATTGGACTCTAGAAAATATGCGTCAAGATTATGAATTTCATCGCAAAATCATCTTTCTCATTAGCTCATTTCTGGCTCAATGGGTTTGTCAATGAACAAAATATGCGGTATTGGGCAGGTGAAAATCCACATGTGATTAATGAAAATGAAAATGAAGAGATAACTTTTTGGTGCGGTTTGCATGCCGGCGGCGTCATAGGGCCATATTTTTTCGTCGACAATAGTGGTCGCCACGTGAATGGTGATCTTTAACTCGCCATGATTATCGATTATTTTTGGCCCGAATATATAGACTTGGAGAGCATGTGATTTCAACAGGACGGCGTCACAACCCACACAGCAGACGTAACAATCGATTTATTGAAGAGCAAGTTTGATGAACGTGTTATCTCAAAAAATGGACCAGTCGATTGGCCGCCTAGTTCGTGCGATTTAACGCCTCTAGATTTTTTTCATTGGGACTACGTCAAGTCTTTGGTCTATGCTATAAAGATAATAAAAAAAATCATTATGACATACTTGTTTTAACATATTAGTTCGTAATTATAATACATGCGGTTTCTAAGGTATTATGCGTTAATGGGAAAAAGAAAACAAAGAGCTTAGAGCGAACCATGCAGTATCTAGCCAAATAGATCTCCAGACCTTGCGAGGCTGGATTTTTTCTGTAACTTTATCTCTAACGAATTACATATAACACAGCTAACTAGCATTACACATCTCAAAGAAAAAATAACAACAGACTGTGTTAATAACAAAGATGGTAACATTTGAAAAGTGTATTTTAATACATAGGTTACATCAGTACTATTCAGAATATACCTCGTATAATATAATTGATTGAAATCAGGTCCCTAAGAAAAAATATGAAAATACACAAAGTTTCCATTTAAGGTAACTATTTTTGAACTATCTATTATAAAATGGCAAACATATGGACGTAATCAATTTTATCTCTACAATATTTAATTTGAAATTTATGATAGTTTCTCCATCAGATATGGAAATATCCATCTGCACCCATTCCGAGAAATTGTTTAAAAGAGGAGATATTCGAAATCAAAAATATACGATGGTTGCTACCTAAGTTTTGAGATTGACAAATAGAAACAAATATTTATACTTGGATAGGCCTTCATTATTATTCAAAGTATTTTTTCATGAGTTTGAACCAGTTCGAAGTTTTTTTTCCATTCGGATTGGAGTACCTCCAAAACATGTGATTTGAACACATCAACCGCTTCTTCGGGTGTAGAAAAACGTTGACCGCAATTTATTTTTGGTCTGCGAGAATAAGAAAAACCCATCAGGTACCAAACTATGACTTTACGGCGGATGACCCATCAATTTGATGTTTTTGTTTGAACTGATGTGGAAGAGCTCGCATTGTCGTGGTGGAGAATGATTCGTCGTCTGATTTTTTCGAACACTTTTGGAAAACAACTAAGGGTCTACGTTCCTTTAATGGAACGGGGGCCGAAAAAACAGACGACCATTTGCTATGAAGTCCTTCGTGCGTTTGTGTTAGATTTGGTTCGTTTTGAGAGACGCTTACTCTTACAGTGGATTGTTGTTTAATTTCAGGTTCGTTCATATGCATAGATGCATGATTCTTCACTTGTCACGATGTTTTAAACATATTTTGAAGCATCGCGATTGAATTATTTCATTATTTCTTTCCGCCAATCGACACGGAGCTTTTTTTGAGAGATTGTCAAATCTTCTGCGAACAAATCTTTTTGACAGCCAAATTTTCATGCTATTTTGAATGTTTGCGGGTGAAACTAATGCCCAAGTGTGTCTTAATCTCACGGTATGTCACAAGACTATCTTGCAAAATCAGTTCATGCGCAACATCGATGTTTTCCGGCACAGCCGTAGATTTTGGACGATCTTAACTAAATTCATTCTGTAGCGAAGCGCAACTAGCTGGAGGTGGCTTCATTATCAAATGTGGAAGCGAATTGATCGGCACACTGCTTTTGGCTCAATCCACGTCGAATGTTTCAAGTATCTGTAAACAACTCAAATAGCACTCGTGTGTCCGTTCCCCATTGATAACGTCAAATTTTATGGCATCAATGTCAGATTTGACATCTTCAAATCAGTGTTGCCAGATCTCAAAACTTGAGTACCAATCCTCGTATCAAAAATGCGGACGATGCTGCAGATAGCAATAAAACAGATACAGTTCCCATTGTTAATTTATTCAACGTACCCATTACCTCGTTTCAAATCTTTGGTTCACCGAATTACAGATATTTTATTCTTAATGTGTATCGAATAAGAAGGTGATATCAATTTCGGTAATATATATTATTCACTCAGGAAGCGTTTTCCGCTTGATGAAATTCTTATAAAAAATCACAAATTTTTCTACTGGACTTGACGTTTGTCCCTACGGACTTTTTTTATTCATTCGAACTGACCAAGGATATTTATCTTCAAGCTTCCCACATAAGGGATGATCTAACATTGATTTAACAAAAAATTGAATTTATGTTGGATATGTTAAGTAAACTGGTAAGAAAAATTTTGACAAATTCACAAATTTCGTTTAGTTTTCAACATTCATTCGTTTGAAGGTATTTCCAAAATTAAATTTTCAACTGTTTTGTGAAGGAAAAAACTAATACTTTCCTTACTATATATCAATACAAATATATAATTAAACCAATATAAATATATATGAATAAATATGAATAGCATAGGGATTGTTCAAATTGTATGATCTTAGTTTTTACTACTTTTTTCTATACTATAAAAAAACTTATTTCAAATGGTTATTTGGTATAAACTTAACCGAATCTAGGTAAATTGATGTGTATAATGATAGTACAAATATTGTACTTGAAATATACGAGGGTGGATATTGGAACGAGATTAAATCCGAGCAATGTTTTATTTAGAATTTATACATTTCTGCTTATCATAATCTTTAATATATACCATTTTATATTGTTTGTAACAAAGCTGCTTTTCGCTACAGGTCTTTTTGACATCTATAACGGTCTCAAAAATTAAGAAACCACTACATAATATACTGTTATCCTAACCAGTAAGTTTGCAAAATTTTCAATGAAATTCACGGTATTGAAATAAATATTTTTACGAGTTCCTTATGAGAATTTGACACGTATTGAAGTTGTCATGTCAAATAGCGAATTCTCCGAGATGGTTACCCGTTTTTGACTTGACGCACTAGACGAATCTTCTAGAACATCATCTCGACCATTTTGTGACGCTCAAACTGTATAAAAATACGTAGATGAAATAAACATTCACTGTTATCTTCTCATTTTAATAAATATGATTCAATTTCATCGATTATAACGTGAAAATTCACAAGAATTTTATTTATTATTGTTATACTTTATAAAAACATCAGTATATAAATGCTAGCTATACTGATTTGTTTACAGTAGCTATAAATGTTGTATTTACAACAGAAAATTTCACGGCAACAGTTGTCATGATACACCTCAATTTCAAAAAAGTTCCATATGAGAAAATAGAAAAAGCAAAGAAAACAAACCTTATAAAAAACCATGCACAATTTACAGACCAATATTTCATTTTCGTAACTTAATCGTAAAAGATGTTTTCCTGAATAAAAAATTGATAAATTAAACAAAAAAGTTGTGTAAATATAGTGACAGCATAAATTAATTTTTGTTTTGCATTGTGTTTTTGTAGTTAGTCAATCAAATTTAGGTGAACGAAATTACGAGAGATGGAGCGATGAGTAAAACAAAATATCGTCACGAAATAGGACACACCCAAAGGATACTTATCCTGTAACCCAACCTAATCTTTCCTAACCTAACCTTACTTTTTTGTCTAAAACTTCTATATTACTACCTACCAGGAGTTTTTTAAGTAACAATTAATTACGAGAATGAATCATCCATCGTATAAACAGATTTGATATTTGGAAAGTAAATTACGTTTAAAAAAATATACAGATCGTCAAAGCAGAGAACGAAGTCGAATGGATAAATATGCGCAATGTAAGTACAAAAATATATGAGTTGAATGATGATCCATAGATCTAGGTAGTTTATTATAACAATTGCTGGAATCAGTTTTTTGGTGTAAAATCAATATTTGATAAAACTGATTCTACAATATGATCGATGAAAACTCGCTACAATCGAAAGAGATATATTCTTCTTTTCACAATATTCAGCTTCCAATTTGTCCAAATATGAAATTGGAAAATAAATATTCACATTGTTCCTGGTCATAATTCAATTTTCGTTTAAACAGTAATCATCCGTCAAAATAATGATATTTGGCTTCAGTTTTTATTTTCTCATCATTAAAACCAATTTTTGTTTTGAATAAATATAATATAACATTATTTATAATATTATTATAGTAAATTATTACCTTGTGAAATGAAGAGAGAAGATATATTTGAAATATCAAATTGTGTGATAAATGTCACAAAGGAATAGAATAAATAGATAATAGTGAGAAGATTTCAATATTTCTTATTGATATAATTTAATGAACTCCTTATAGGGAGCATTGAATCCATAAAGTGATAAGTATCCAAAAAAACTTGTTAATGGTACTTATTTTTTGAAAATGAGGTAGCATTTGGTTATGTACAAAAATTGAATCACTGAATATGGTCTTGGTATTTCGCATTTAAATGTGAACTATACAAAACGACTTTATCGGAAATTGACAATTTAAATCGGAATTATAATAAAGTAATGCAAAAACATTAATAAAACAATAATTTTTGGGAAAATTGCAAAAACCTGTCACATAATAAAAAAATAGAACCATTGATTTTGAATTACATAATTAAGAGTTAAAATTATTCGTAAGAACATCTGGTTTTGGCAAGTTTTTTCCAATTGTTTTAATTAAACATCTGTTTGTCAATTACGCCATACCAATTTTATTATCAAGGTTCCTTTGACTGAAAGAGAAAGTATAGAAATTCTAATGATAATATGTTATAGCGACTTTGAGGGCATGAAGAAGCATGTGTTATTTGAAGGAAAACATTTTTAAACGACC
The DNA here is from genome assembly GCF_026250575.1 of Diorhabda carinulata. Classification (NCBI taxonomy): domain Eukaryota; kingdom Metazoa; phylum Arthropoda; class Insecta; order Coleoptera; family Chrysomelidae; genus Diorhabda; species Diorhabda carinulata. Next base: position 22,134,727 of record NC_079472.1, read on the forward strand.
TTGAAGCAAATAAAATAGAATTGCTGCAAAATTTAATAATTCTGGAAGGGTAACGGATGCTCTCAAATCTCGAGGACCAAAAATAAGCCATGTTGCGAATTTAGATATTTTGTTGACATTGGAAGACAACCCCATCACAACTATAACAGAAATTGTAGCGTTTCAGAAACAAAATGTGAGTTAGTCATTTGTTGTGAAATTTTCAAAGAAAAAGGAGCTGCACCCATACAAAGTTCACGAACTTTCGCTAGATGGTCCGTAGATTTAAAAAAATTAGAGTTTGAGTAGAAATCGTCAAAGTTGATTGGTCGTTATACCTTTCGCGTGAATTTATTTGAAACATTTGCGTATGGCTTTGTATCAGAACTTAATTGCGGTATTTCCAGATGTAAATATTGGAACTGAATTGAACGAAAGACACATGAAATTATTCATATAACTTTCCAGTTGATCGAAAAGTCTCTAAATCATGTCTACCATCGTCTTGGCCTATTTCAGGACAATAATTTCTGTAAGAAATATTTTTAGTTTGATAGACTGTTAATTTGAAAGTTAGTACAGAATTTAAGTTAATCTTCCCTTTAACTATAATGCAGAAAATAATATAAAAAACCTAGGTTCGTATTTGAAAAAAAATATTGAGGACTTCGACATTATTTTGACAAATATGACGATTTATTTTTTCCACCAATGACATACACTGCTTAACGTGTTTTTACATTTGTTTCAAAAATGAACGTTGTATGTTCTGATTTTTGTGCATTACTTTATCATAACTTTATAAATCATACATGTTACTTTAATGTTGCCAGCTGCTTCGATATAAGAAAACAATAAAATAGGGACAATCTATATAAACAATTTAATATATAAGTACAATTAACTGCGAACTCCTGCTTCATGCTATTAACAACAATACCAATAATTGCTTCGGGTTCAGTATATTGAAAAGAAGTAAACTGCATTTTTACTTAAATTTTCAGAAAGAAATTCTCAAGACGGCTCTGGAACCCGCCCCTTCGGCCAACCCTTATTATTAGGTCCCCAGCTAGAGAATGGGAATGGCTTAAATACACCCCCTTCTCCTTCGGGCAGCACCCCTAAAGGAAAAATATCGCCTTTAACAACAAAACGAACAAAACCAAAAAAATAAACTACAATTTTTTGTCCTTGATTTGCTGTTTTATCCAAACTTGTCCGACTGTGATAAATAAAAAATATCGTTCACTAGTTTATAGTTATTAATATTACTAATAGGGCGAGTATAATCACTAGAAAGTAAGTTGGTTAGGTGTGGTTTGGCTTAAATTTCTCCAAATTCATTATTTCATATCATCTAATTAGAAAAAAGCAACAAAAAAATTAATATGAAAAATCAATTGAAAAAAAAAATATATTTTATATCTTGCCAAAAAACTAGTCACTGCCTTAAAGACAATAGGCTTAGCAGATTCTGCGAACAATTCCATCAAAAGGCTCAAATACATCGAAGGATTAGTATTGAGGCACAGATAAACCCCAGAAAAATTATTTCCTTTGGAAAGAGTCTATGTAATTTGGCAGGTTCACTGCAGAGTACCTGAAAACCCGAACCTACTGCCCAAACAATCTACAATATTCTACCAGATCCTAATGACATTCTTATGGATTTCATTGAACTCAGTACCACACTGATTTCAGTAATCAGTACATGTAATGGAAAAAATTAAGTCAGTCAACAATTTGATGATTAAAATATAATAATATTGACTGGCATGTTCCGGAATTGCTTCACAAAAACCGATTCTTATTAGAGATACGAATACGATAGCATAAACGTTTTCTCTAATTTAACAGAAAAAAACTAATGTTGGCATCATTGCCTTAAAGGTATTCTTTATATTGATATTAGAGCTTGGGAAAAAATGAACGCAATTAGTATATCCAAAAATGACAAGCTTAGTCATGGTTATAATGAAATTAATAAAATGATAAACAACTGACTCTAATAAGCTTTTAAAAAACAAGATAATTAAGTTGTCTTCCACAATAGAATACTCATAGATGGTGGAAATTGAAAAGGGTTATACCAATACGAAATAGGGATATGAACACGGGCCAACGATATTAATTGTTATAAGGTCCAGAATAACCAACAATTCGAATGGATAATGTAGATGTTCCTCATTACAGAATATGAAGGAAACGCTTTCTATTTAATTATCAAAAAAATGTAGCAGAAACTCAGTTAATGTTGACAAAAACCAGCAGCATATCCTATTATTAACAATACACCAGAAGTTTTTATTATTATTTGTTATTAGAATCAAAGACAACTCTAATAATTGTCGCGTGATATGAAGATATATCGATTAATTCTCAAAAAATCATTGTTCTACTTATAATCAAAAATAAAAATAATTTCACACAACAATGAAGCAAGAAACGTATTAAAATTACTTTTGTTTCTTTTTAAAATTTTTTAAAATCAGGCAATTGTTACCTGGAAGGTAAAGTACTACAGTCGACAAAAAAGACCTTATCAGAGAACAAGTTGGTTCATTAATTCTCGACAAAACATTTTTCAGCTTAACGTTCTGTTGAACTTTGTTAAATAAAGTTTTCCGCAAATTCCGTTCCCCCGAAACCTGATAAATTTAGTAACAAGACGAATTAAAAATTAAAAATATACTTTTCTCTCTCCCAATGAAATCGAATTTCAAATTTAATATTAGATTTTCTCCCTCGTTGCTTTAACCAATTTGTTGTGCACTATGTGTTTTAGTTGATGTTTAGATTAAAAAGTTAAATGTTTTCTGAGTGTAGAGACGAATTAAAAACTGACAAACATGAATATTCATCTCAAACTTTGAATATTGCTTTATGACTTTGTTTTCGATGTTTTACTTCATTTATGTTTCAGAATTTGCGAAATTCATCGGCCATGTTTTTATTATTCAAAAATACAACGCAGATAGATAAAATGTTTATTGAAGAAGCTTTTGAAATTCAAAATACGTACGAAGTTGCGAAACTTCTCATGTTACATGCACTTTGTTGAAAGGATATTTAATTCTGAATGTCCAAGATGCAGGATATTTATTTTGGGATAATGCTTATGCTTTTATCTATAAGAGAAGTGACAAAATCTCTAAATAAAAAGGTTCTTTGTATAGGGGGGAGTGTGACAACGGTTAATGAATCCGCTTTTATGATGATTACTCAAAAACCGAAATTAGTGGCAAGAAATATCTGTAAAATATGCCGATATCTATCTGGAAACTGGAAACTGCATATCAAAACATACATATATATATATATATATATATATATATATATATATATATATTTCATCTAATTATACAGGGCAGATGAATACTGGATAAACCAAGATTTAGGCTTCACCATTACAAAATTCACTTGGTGCAAAAATTTAATCCTCCACCAGGATGCTGGTCAGAGGCTTGTTTTCGGATGAAACTCATTTTAATCTTGATGAGATTACGATGTCAGCGCGAGGAATTGTAATATACTTTTTTGACGATGAAATTTCAATGAATTCGGAGCCTTACGTATGTTAGACGACTTCTTCGTTCCTGAACTGCAAAACTTTAATTGTTATAACTAAAGAATATGGTTCTAGCCGGTTGGAGCAGCTTCACACACGTCCGATAGAACTCTGCTACGAGCTCTTGAAATTTTTCCTGTCAACTTGATTTCGAGGAGAGGTGACTCAAATTGGCCTCCACGCAGTCCCGATTTAACAACTATGAACTTTTTCCTGTGGAGTTATGTCAAATCTGGAGATTAAACTAACAAATCGACTTCCTTGGCAAGTGTGAACTTTCTTTTGAGACATCTTGTATAAACTTAATATCACTAAAATTTTTGAAAACCTGAAAAAGTTTCCGGAAATTATAAATTTGGATTTAGGGAAAAAACCAAATGCCTTATAAACTATACAATATGCTCCAGATTACCAATTAAAATATATATATATATATATATATATATATATATATATATATATATATAAATATATCTATAGCTATTTCGATATTAAAATGGTCTTATCTTTTTAAATACCCTGTATAAATTGATGTAAATGTATATTCAAGTAACAAGGATTATATGAGATAGCTAAATATGGATAAATATATAGGGCCTCGCCCATTGTATTTGCTTTGTCACGCAGGATATATCTGCCTATAATTTTGTTAGTAATTTTTATCATTTCTACAATGAAGTTAATATGTTGATACTCTAAAAACTAGCCCTATATAATCTAATAAACATATCAAACCTTCCTTCAAACATCTATCAACTTGAAACGAATAATGAAGTATATAAACTTTTTTTTAAAAAAAGCCTCGAATATATGAAAAAATGTTTGTCAGTTCCACCGTCGTTTTTTAGAAAGTACATACATTTTCTTTTCGATGTTTCTGTGTCAGGAACAAGCATGAAGTCTTCTCCGAGTGCCGTGAACATTTGTCCAATGTTTGGATTCCGAAGTGTCGGTCTGTATTAACAGAAATGAGCGTAGTAACCCTTAGTAACAGTTACATCCACTAAATATTATTTTGAATTGTTTGTTTTGATTTTTGATCTGATTCTCAATAGCAGTAGTTATATTCGTGCTCTGTTTAGATATTTCAGATATTTTGAATAAAAATAAATTAGAAAACTGTTTTTAGCCTTAAAATTTTTTTTGTTAACAAATGTTTAAGAAAAAAGAGAACAAGTACCACATGTATATGTCTCATTCATTGTTCTATGAACTGTTCCTTGCACAATTTTTTTCTGATCCCGCAACTTACTTGGACCTCGTTCATTTAATAATCTCACGCTGATATAAAGGTTGTTATCCTACAATTAGTAATTACAGAGAAATTAGAAATTACAATTAGTAATTTCACAGATAGCAATGAGGTTTCTATATATTTTTTTTGGTATACCCTCTCCAAATTATTCAGAACGGTTCTTCTTCCGTATATTTAATTTCAAATGTTCCTCCAAATGCTTCTTAAACCTTTTTTGATTCTTCCTTGGTAGGTACATTCCCAGATGTTACTTTTTGGTAATACTAATTCCTTTTTTTCTAATCAATATCCAACTAATTTCACAAAAAAAATATGGAAGACATGGAAGAGTTCTTTTCAATCATCATTTTTTAATTCATTTTATTCTCAACTTTGAGATTTCATTAATCATGAGATTCTGAAGTCTTGACAATGTTGTAGCTTGTATTTTTGATTATCATAAACCCAGATTTTAGATAAGTGGACAGTTTGTTACTAACTTTGTTGAGACATATATATTATTCACATACAAACGTTTAAAAGCAAATTAGATTAATAAAGAGACGTGAATCTTTTTTCTAATTGATTCATAAATAAAAATAATTGATTACACAGATATAACTACAATGTTCCTCAACTCATAGGAGTAGGTATCAACCCTGCTTCAAAAATAAACAAATACAGCTTTTTAACCTGCATGTACTACCTTTTATATCGATTTTCAAGTACTTATGAGTGCTTATTAGTTTTTTGTGACTTTTGACAGCTCCCCATTCTCCTAGACGACAAAAACTCAACCTACGGATGAAGAGTTTATCTTTGGACTCACCTGAAAGTACAGAGCATGTAAGAAGAGGAAAACATCACGGAACGAATGCTTCCAGTGATCCGCATTCGAATCAAAGCAGCTCTTCAAGGATTCAGTGTATGGATTTATAATTTTATTGTACACCTTTTTTGTTTTGAAATTACTGAATAAGATTGAAGATTAGATCTCTCTTGTCTATATTCTTCTTCTGTTTTCTATTGTCCAAATTAATTGTTAAAAAAACTCATCGACTTTAGTGATTACATCCATTTGCTCGATCTGGTTAAGAGATGACATAAGAATAATTATCAAGAAATGAACATATCTAGATACATTCTGTGTGAAAGGAAATCATTTTTGTAAATGGTGAAATTGGTCGAATTCAGCGGACGAAACCGTCGTGCAACTGTTGTGGAATCCTAGCGGTTCGGTGGCACATTCGCTACAAACCCAACAGGTTCTAGAAAACATATTTCGGAGCACTTTTAATTTGTGCTGGTGGAAGTAGAGGTAGTGAAACTGAAACGTTAAAAAGAACTGAGACAGAGGCAGACCAGAAATTTGTTAAATTAACTTCGTTCCGCGGTAAAACGTTTACTTGTAGACTTGGTAGAAGAAAAATAATTGAAAACGATCGTGAAGACGAGAAAAATGAATTAAACCTCCATGAATTATTCTCCATAATTTCATTTTAAATTATAATAATTGTTTTCATAAACGACGGCCGTTTTTTTTTAACCTCTGATAAGATATAGGTAAATAAAAGAAGTTCATTTAAAACAATATTTTTTTAGTTTTTCGACATAATCACAGTAGAGATTAAGACATTTGTCATATCTGTCGACAAGCTTTTCAATACTCTCTTCAAAGAAGTGGCCGTCAATGTAGCCTAACCGTTCAGTAAAATTAGAGCAAAAAACAGATCTTAAAACTTCTAGAAATTCCGTAATGGTGAATCTAAGGTTTTCTTCAACCATTCTTGTTAAGCCAGGTCATTTGAAACGACAGATTTACGTCCACATCGTTACGGCCATCTTTAAACTTTCGCACTCTTGATGCATAACAACATCACTCATGAAGTTTTCCCCATACACACGGCTCATTCTCCGATTTCTGCATCCCGTAGAAAACGAATCACACTTTGCAATTCACACTTGGTGGGAGCATCAATATTGGCGGACATGTTTACGTGGCTTAAGAATACCAGCATGCTTGAACGAAACCATATGGCGAAATAAATATATCGGAATAGAGGCCAAATCGAGAGGCCACGGTAAGACCCATAATGACCTACACCGCAGAGACACAGCCAGAAACGGCGAAACTAAAAGAATGATGGAAACAGCAGAGATGAAAGTGCTACGCAGGATGGCCGGAAAAACCCTACCGGACAGGGAAAGATGTGAGAACATCAGAAGATTGTGCAACATAGATGACGTCAACAAATGGGTTCTATTAAGAAAGAAAGAATGGAACGAGCACATAAGTCGTATGGACAACAATAGACTGGTCAAGATAGCGCACTATAAATCCCCATTGGGCCGAAGGAGTACCGGCCGACCCAGAAAAAGGTGGATCAGCAAACTTGAAGCAGGATAGAAGGCAAGGATGTCGAAGATAAAACAGGCGACTACGTCTTATACACGAAAGAAGGAGAAGAAGAAGAATGTTTACGTGGGTGTAGCGCACCGCCGTCTGACGCCTGAATGTCAACAATGGTAGAGTGTGTAGTGAGAGTCGTATTTTTTTAAAAGAGAAACTAGACAAAGAACCGGTACATAATGTAACAATCGTTATGTTATATCTCGTTTGGTTTAATTGCACTAAAAATAGTCAATATAGCCTCTAATTGCAAAATTCATTTTTCAAAAACTAGCACTTGACAGAAATCAAAAACGGCTTACCAGCGAAACGTTCAACGCGAAGAATGCGACCATTGGATGTAGTCTAGACGTTTATCTTCCATTTTAGAAAATGGAATATTGGTTATCGACAGAGTCGTCTACATGGTAGTATTCAATCCAAGTTACTATTCTATGATTCCAATAAATAACTTTATTACTTATAACTACCTCCCATAAGCTAGACTTTCACTGTCTAAATTGTTAGTCGCTGTATAAACATATTCAGAATCATTCAACCAATCAACATTCTAATATTTTAGTAAAAAAATGACATCACACTTCTAAAGATATGGTCTTTATGAATGTAAAAACCTAAAACCGTGAAAGATTTTCAATTGCAATATAACCATTTAAAAAAATAACTTCCTTTTTGATGTTGATAATATTCTATTTCACCTGATTCATGATTTTTAAATGACGACAAGGCTATTGCCTTATATCCACAAGGATACACAATGATGTATTCTTTCCGTTTATAATTTAGTAGGGTCGACCAAGTTTCTGTGAAGTTCTTTGAAACTAATAAAAGTGAGTCGTCGTTTAGGGAATTTTCCGTTTCTATGGAGGAGAAAATTACATTAAATTGTGAAAAGAGATGGTCTCGTGTTTTCTTAATGCATAAAAAATTATACAAAACCAAAGTTTTATTAAAAATCACACATTTTATGGAATTATGATTTTCGTTTAACTTTTTTAGTGTTTACCTACTTTATAAATGTTTTTACAGCCCCTTCAAGTCCTGTTCATAATCGCCGACTGCTTTCTGCCAAAAACATAAGAATGTCGTCTGTAGAGTTACCTGACGAGAACGATAAGAGCCCTTCATCCGCTAGTGCTTCTCCGTGTCCAAGTCCAGTAGGAGGAAAGGTGAGAAGAAAAATATATAGAACATGTTGAGGAACTAGTGCTAAGAACAAAAGACGAGTTGTGACTTACCAAAATTCACTACTCAAAATCAAAGATACAAGAATTAATGACAAAATTTTGACAAATCCTTTAGAAAATAATCCTTCAACCGTTAACGACTAACTGCAACCAAAGTTTCATGACAATTGAGAATTTTCTGACAATAACAAATTTTCAGCTTTTAGACAAACTTTTAATGTCAAAATGATGAAGGTAAAAATGTACAGTTGGTTTAGTTAACAATGTTATGTGACTCATAATGAGGGGAAGTTAGTTGTTGTGGGTAATTATTTTATTGCAAGTTACCTGCTTGACTTCATTGCGGAAAAAAGAAAGTTACTAACTTGAATAAAATTAACAAACAAGATAGTGAGAATAGGTACATTAGGTGGAAATAAAGGAAAACTACCTCTACAAGATTCAACATTAATATTATTGAGAAGTACAACAGTACTACTGCTCCTAACTTTGGGGGAATCCTAGGTATTAATGCCACAAAGAGGTAGATGGCTAAAGCACCGAAAGAATAATAAAAGGTGTACCAAAAAAGATATTGAGAGCGAGGGAAGAGGACAAAAGGAAGACCAAAGAGGAAATGTATAGAAGAGGTTATGGTAGATATGAAGAAGTTTGGTCAGAAATTTACTGAAAAAGATTGAGCTGATAATATAAAGAAAACTCTGAAACCTGTTTACGCAGTTTTATATAAACTGTTTTAAAAATATTGTCATGAAAAAATGACAGGTCAGGTTTATAGGAATCAGGTGTATGATCACATTTTCATGCTAATACAGGCTTTTGGATCATTTTTATAGATAAAAATGTGAGCTCACATTGAACTATGGTGGAAGATATGGGAAGATATAGAAAGGAAAAGGTTTTTTTTTCATCTACCGCTTCTACCTATGTCACCTGAATCCCATATAGCATGATTGCAATAAGTTACAAAAAACCATTGACATTGATATTTTTAAAAGCATGTGATATAATTCAGAAAGGGATTGTTCGACTAAAATCAAAATACTTCCTATAATAAAATTTCCTCAGCCTTTTCTATTCGAATTTCAGTTTTCTGTTCAAATTTGAATAAGAATAGAGAACGAGTTATACTTTGTGAATGGATTACTTGCGTTTCATTCTAAATAATTAGTTTATTATTGTTTAACGAATCATTTTATACCGCAATCAAGTCGTTAATTTTATCGGTTTAGAAACACTCTGTATGTCACGAACTATTGAACAAAGCTCCAAATTGCCTTGTTATTAATCGGAAAGTTTTACGGAAAGAGATTATATCTTCGCAGTTAATATTCTACCCCAGGAGAACAACCAAGTTGAACTTCTCAAGTAACTTTTGAGTAACTTAGATCCCCAAATCCTTGTGTCATAAAAAAAATAGAAGGTTACAAACTTCCGATTTTATTCGTCTTATTAATTCATAAAACAAACACCTTACGATTTCTAGTAGTAGTAAACAATAAAAAAAAATACTTTATTCCTTTCTTTAGGTAAACTTTTACAGATATAATTCGATAAAGTTAGGTAACCGTCATCAACTTTTCCCTCTGAGAAATGTTATGTCTCTAATCAAAATTAATGTGAAAATTGAAATAGAAATTTTTTGATCTCAGATTTTTGTTTATTTATGTATCCCAACACCCCGTGGTAGAAACTCATTCTTAGTAAATAAGTTTGGATCAATTCGCAAAATCAAAAATCTTCAATATTTATCGAGGTATACAAAAAAAACAAACCGCTAATTTTTTTCAATTTAATTGTTTTTAACTTCTATAATTTTTTTCAGCACCTTTTCAGACCTTTCCTTCAACTTACTAGGTGATAATACGAATCGAATAACATCATAATCGTAATTTTCAGAGACTATAAAAACATTCTACGAGAAATGCTAAATGTGAACCAGATTTGTTTTGAGAAGATACGTAATACAAGTAACGAATTCCACCAGGAGAGATGATGGATATGTGGGACTCCCGTAGCCTACCTACTAAACCGCCATCTTCTGTCATCTCTGTCCAGCCAGGGACTATTGTGATATTACTTCTGCTTGGTGGGTCTGGTCGTGTATTTGTCACGTTTCTTTTATGATATCGTCATACCAAGCAGCCGTCTACATTCTTTTGTATAGATAGCAATCAGTTACCAATATTCTACCTTGAGCAGCATGAGGATTTATGCTGCCGACAGTCTCCTCTACCTCCTCTTTTGAACCCCTCCAGTGGTTACACACGAAGAAATGTATTTAGCATTATCTGAGTCGTTTCCACAATACGTACACACAGGAGGTACTTTTTTCATTTTGTGAAGATACCGTCGGAAGTAGCCGTGTCCCGTCAAAAGCTTGGTAAACATGTGAACCAGATTAGAAGGCATATTCAGTAATGTAGTGACAATATTCTACCAGTACCCAGCGGACTTGAACTTGAAAATTAGAAAAATTTATCTTTCAAATTGTGGGGTTTGTGAAAACCTTTCGTCAACGGAAGTTGACGTCAATTTTTTAACAGAAAATTTTGAAAAAAATTTAAAAACCATTACAGCAAACCGCATCTCAAAACTGTTATTCAGCCGCCATTTTGAATTTACAAATTTCGAAAACACCAACATTTTGTTTATATTTTCATTTGTTTCTGATTAAACTTCACGCATAAATAAAAAATTTTCTAAATTATTTAACAATTTCCTCAAATTTTATTATTTATTCAATGTTATAAGGCCTAAGATTTATTGAAAATGAAGAAATATAGAAAAATTATTGTGTGTCGATATGTTTTCGATTGTAGACATAATATTCCTTTTTGCTAAAAGTTGATTTGTTTACATTTACTCCCGAAAATAATACTACGTTTTAATTTTCTTTAGAAATCCCATCGCCTGTTACCAACCAACCTCTACGTAGTTCTGTACAATTTCAAATCAAGACACCAAGATGAATTAGATTTGAAAGCGGGATACAAAGTAACAGTCATTGATACTTCCGATCCTGATTGGTGGAAAGGAAAATGCCTTGGGAGAATTGGATTTTTTCCTTCGAAATATGTTTCGAAATTATCTTCTGGAGAAAAACCATTACAAGTAAGTGGTAAACGAAGAATTTTGTTCACTTATTACACTGAAGATATCCAACAACGCTGAAACCGGTTATCTACATTTCTGTTTTTTATCGTGAGTCAGGAAGGAGACAATGAAATCAGATACTATTGTGTTTTTAATCTAGATCAGTGTTTTTCAACGTGAAGTCTACGATTCAGAGGGGGGTAATTTAATCCTTAAGGGGGCAATTCGAAAATTGATTCGACACCAATTCAACCCTTTGCTCCGGCTCATTTGAATCCAATGCTAGATTTCGATACCAAATTTAATTATTAGGTATAATCTGGCTCGACGAAACCAAAATATCAACTGGCTGTTTTGTGTCGTCTAATAAACTTCCCTGCTATAGTATTTCACTGCTTACACTTGTGGTTAATTTGAAATAAGTTTGAATTTGAATATTCTATCTGCTGATTTAAAAGGTTTCCTGATTTAATACAAATTGATTTATTAACATGGATGATGAAGGCAATGTCAGTAGATTTGTCCAATATTCAGGGTGTCCCATAAAACTATCTGTATATGGCAAAATTTCTACCGGAAATCGAAAAATTTTAGTATACTTTTAACTGAAAACTTTTTTTGAAAAATGCATACTTTTTGAGTTATTAATTTTTTTGTAGTAGAGGAATACAGGAAATGGGGTCTAGAAGTAAATTTTAGTAAAACGGAATATATGTGTATTGGAGGAGAACAACAAAATTTAATACTTGAAGAAACACAACAAAAAATAAGTCATTGTACAAAATACAAATACCTAGGCATGATCATCACTAATGATGGAAGATTAGATGAAGCAATAACACAAAGAAATAACCAAGGAAGACAAGCAATAAGACAACTAAATAGTGTATTGTGGGACAAACAAATATCCAAGGAAAACAAACATCGAATATACAATAGCATAATAAAAAGTATAACAACATATAGTAGCGAAATCTGGCCTCTAAAAGAAAAAACAGTCAAAATGCTTGAAGCCACAGAAATGGATTATTGGAGACGCGCGGCAGGAATATCAAGACTGGAAAAAATAAGAAACGACAGAATCAGGGAGATCATGAAAGTGCAACATACGATTACGGAAGACATTAGGGTGAATCAGTTAAGATGGTACGGACATGTCCAAAGAATGCCTGAAGACCGCATACCCAAACAAATTTTAAATTGGACACCACAAGGAAGAAGAAAAAGAGGAAGACCAAGATTAAGCTGGAGAGAAGGTATCGAGAAGGATATTCGAGAGAGAGGATTGGAAGAAGATCTTTGGGAAGATCGAGAAAAATGGAAACTGGGAATCGGAAGACGGCGAAGAACGTTTTAACCCGATTAATATATATATATATTTGTAAAAAATTTGACTGTTGCATACCCTTACAAAATAATTTTTTTACGAGGATACCCTCAAAGATATGAAAATAGTTTCTATTCGGTTGCTTTAAGCAAGGTCAGACGTATATAAATATATGTTAGAAATTTTTTTGTTTTATAAAGGGTGTGTATAAAAAGTGTTCAAAGTTTAACTTGATAAATATGAAAATTCTTTATTTTTTCATATAGAACTACCCGTTTTTCATTTTAATGCATTCAAGAAGAATTCACAGAATTACAGGATGATGAGTTAGTTTAAACTTTATTTAATATAAAATGAGGAATGGTATGGCTTTGTGAAGAAGCAGAAACAGAATGTTCTATAATTTTGTTAAATTCCATAATTAATATGTTCATCTTTATATACATCTTAATGTGAACGCATACAGATCTCAGTGAATTTAGATAGAGAAAATACCATTAAAATTATTTGGAATTTTCATTACATGTTTCCAAAATTTACTTACTACTTATTGTTCTTCGTTAACAACTCAACAAATCATTTCTCCAGAAGTTTCTCTAGTAAATTATTGAATTTAATTATGTACGTTACATAGGGGGGGGGATAAGAATTTTATAAAGGCTAAAGTGGGGCATCGAACAAAGAAGATTGGGAAACACTGAGCTAGATCATACATAGCTATAGCATTGAGAGATCGCTATTTCCGAGTATCGATAAAAACTTCTAAATACGATGTTTTTTATAGGTCACCCATAACCTACAAGTGTCTGATGGTGACAATGGTCTGATGCTTCTCAGGGACCAAATAGTCATACAAATTGGAGAAGAGTTGGACGGTATGGTGATGATCCGATCTGGAGACAACCGCCAGGGTATATGTCCAATAAAATTTCTCCAGGAAGTGTGACAACGTAGTGAAGTAGCTTGTCAGGCCACTTCACCTTGTAATTGTCTTCATAAACAGCAAAATGCACCGCAAACCACCCTTAAGAAGATTTATTACCCCAACCCCACGCCAAGATTGATCCAAAATAATGTTTCGAATAAACAAAACAATAAAAAGAATAACAGTCACTCGGGAAGTATTTTACAATATTATTACAATAATTTCGGAAGGAATAACAAAGATACTAATGTTTATAATAACGTTTTGAATAGAAGGAAAACGGAATTGGCTTTTCTTCATGGCAAAGCACCGTTTTCTTCTACAAAACGCCCACTTTCTATCCGACTTTCAACTCCCAAGCACGTAGTTAATATCTTCAAAAACAAATCCGACTCGCAAAAAAGACCCTTATTGCTACAAGGATCGCAAACTATGAACAATCACCCAAATTTCCAAATCATTCCCAATAAAACTGGTTTAAAAATTTCCTCAATTTACACAATCAGCGAAAACGTTGAAAAATTTAGTCTTTATAGAAAAAATCTATATATTTCATCGAATAGCAGGCCTCTATTTGTTAGGATATAATATTTTTTGGTAATCGTCTCCATATTTTTGTAAATTGCATTAGAATAACTCTAAAACTTAGTTATTTTTGAACCAATGTAATCGTGAAATGTGGCTTTACGTCCAAACTAATTAATAATATATTATTCAAATAAATGCTCCCATTGATAAATGAAAACCCATAACTAGGCCATCATTGGGAAGTAGAATTTACCAGAAATAAATTCAGTGTCAAAAATCAAAACTAGTACTTTCAGTCAAAGGCAATTGAAAAAGTCATAATGTATATGTTACATAGAAACGGATTATAACTTTTGTAGCTGTGTCTTGTGACAAAAGTTTAGAGAAGAGTGAAATCCATAAGATTGTGCAATAGAAACGCTGCAACTAGATGAAAGGGAAGCAGAATTTGGTAAACACAAGGCAGTCCGTTTATCTGCCTGCCAAACTCTCATTTACATAGGAAGAAAAATTCTAGGAGATAACTTAGTCGAAGAGTCTCCAAAGCCAGCGATCTCCTATTCTGGTGAGCATCTGTGGGCTAAAGCGATGACGACCAAGGGTACTACAAAGGAAGTACCCAGGTAATCAGGACCAACAAGGCTTCCACATTCTTAGTATTAATAGTAATATAATTGGTTCAAGTCATCTATGTTCCAAACAAACCTAAATAGAGTTGAGTGGTTCATGTTTGGTTTGAATAGGTTTGAGTAGATGGAAGCATTTTATATTCAGCAAGAGTACAAGATCAAATAGTTTGTATATACTAAAATACTAATTAGAAGCTTCATTTTCATGCGAGACAAAAGTAATATAAGAGATAAAACGGATTCAGGTAATGTAAACTGATTTTCAAGTCTGATACAAGCTCGAATCATGGAAATAAGAATTATAAGAAAACTATTTTCTGCAAAAATCATTTGATAACTTTTTATCGGAATTTCCAAAAAGATATTTTGCAAAATTCAAGTAGTTATAAACATATATGAGACAAATTACTTCAATTTCTTCATTCTTAGGTCTTTACATTATCAGATATATTTTGATTAAGGTGAAACGTCTAAAATGTTTTTATATAAGAAAAAACATAAGACCTGAAAGCATTTTTCATTCATATCACTTCGACTTTTTAGCATGCTAATATTTATTGATACTATAGTATCGATTTGCAATATTCAAATACTGAAATCGGACATCAAAATTGCAACGAGCTGTTCATAATACAGCAAATTGAATCAATTGTGATAATGTAATTTTGAAATTATCCATCACATCATTGTACGAGCCAACGCCGCGGTATCGTTGTCAAAATTTTCTATAAGGTGCATTGGAATAGAACATGGAATTAAATCATCTACTATCACCGTTTTTTTCACCGGACAACGGACCGTCAATAATCGGCTATCCTTGTATATGTTACCGTTAATGTTCAATGTTAAGATGCGCCAGTGTATGTCGACAATTACCAATTTCGATGGTGTAACTGTTCTTAATTTATACTTGAATCGGACATACACCGGTTAACGGACACGGAGGAGACACTGTGAACCTTAGATTCGGCGATTTACAATTTGTGTGAATGTTAACAAACGCCACTGTTTATTCGAAAAGCGAAAACGTCATATATACTGTTCTCTCTTTAATATACGCTGCTTCACTCACTGACCACAGTCGAAAATGAATGCGTCGCTGCGCTATATTATTTCAACACATGCAACGAAGAGACTATGTTTGTTTAACCTAACCTAACCTAACTTATCTACCTCTACCTAGTGTATGTAGGTTGTTTTAATAATTTCGATTAATAAACAAATTGCAGTTTGTGACTTCATTAGTCAAATACTGGCCCAGAACTTCTGTTTCCACACATCATTATTTCTCTATATCAATCAGACAGGCATCATAATTTCGGTCATAATGAACATTGACCAAGTCGTCCTGGTCTATGATAACAGTCTCCGGTGAATGACCGAAATCGTCATGAAAAGGATAAATAACGGTCATTCACCAACTACCTTGGGAATGTTAACAGGCACCAGAGTATCTTGACATATACTACATTTCGGACATTCACAGTAACATATACATATATTTTTTTACCGGTTGGATGTTACCTGGGACTGCCGTCGCACATGCGCTAGTTAAATAACTGGTAGTCAGAAATTACGCACGTGTGAAATGATTAATAAGAAAATAACTCGTATTGGCCTACTATTTGTACATGAAGAAACAAAAAGAAATAGAAAAACATAAAAGGTCATTGTAGATAAATCATATATTATTGGAAAGGGAAGAATATGGTGTATATCATAGTCTTTTTACGCAGTTGGAGGAAGAAAGAAATCTTTCAACTTTTATTATCAGCCATATATAATAAAATAACACACTGTACAGGCCTATTTTCAACTAAACTTATTAACAATTCTATGTCAATAGCAGCTAGACAGGTAGACGGCACTTCATTTGCAGAAAACAGGCAATACGTCCGACAGCGTCAACACGCACCGATACACTGGCGTGTATGTCCGCACTTTCTTACACCAGAACGGTGTCGGGCACGCCGCAGTGTATTTTAATTCAGTTTTATGTTTAAAAAAACGAAACGAAGCAGCGGCATTGGTAGTCCTTAATATGAGTTTGTCTAAAGCCCATTATATGGATCTAAAAATTTGCCATAAATGGATATTGCAAAAAATTCAAAGCATTCAAATAAACAGTTTCTTCTAAAAGAGTCGCCGACGTTCGACGAAAACAATGACCATGTACTTTGTAGATTTGTTAAAAACCAAATATTTTACGATAATACAGGATTTTTATAGAAACGAGTTATAGATTCTAACGGTTAATAGATTATAGTGTCCTGTATGTAAATAAGAAATAGCTCATTTTCGAAGCAGTCGTGTGACCACAAAGAAATATAATCTTTTATAAGTGTCCAACTCTTTATTACAACTCGTTTTTTGTAAATTTATTATGTATACTACACGCGTGACTCAAATGTTTACTACCAACAAATTGGTCATATGAATAATCTCCGCATTTTCCCAATAACGTGTTTGCGGTGCCTTTTCAGCCTTCTATACAATTTCGACGAGAATTTCGAAATCTTTTTCAATTGATATAAACCTTTCGCAGAATTCCTTACTACTTAGAACCGTTGATACATAAATAATAATTATTTATTTTGAATTCGTATTATCTCTTCAAACTTATACTCCTCCTCTACCCCTACAATGTAACAAGCTAAACTATTATTTGACATAGTGTAAAACGTTTACTTCTATCATTTCTTTGAGGATGCGTGTTGTTTCAATTTTCAAAATTTCAACGGACTCAAAAAATGAAAAAATACATCGTCGTTACGAATAAATATTTTCCATTAGCAGTTCAAACTTAAGAGTTGTAGGCACTAGCTTAACACATTGACTACCTTATAGTTATTTCAATAGATTATAGGTTGCGATGAGATTTTTTCAAATTTACCTCATTGAATTTCAGGAATTTATTACTCAACAACAACTTCTTCTCTTCTTCTGCTATCTATTAATGAATGTGTGCGATCACTTCTGACCATTTTATCTTGTCTCTGGTGGTGTCAATTAATTCTCCTGTGGTTCCTACCCCTGCCAAATTTTGATATGGTTGAGCCACGACATCTTCTCTTTGCCGAATCACCTTCTTCCCTCTAACTTCTTATTCTCCTCGGAATGTTACCGTTGGTTTTTCTTGCCGTCCATGGAACTCTCAAAATTCTTCGGTAGATCCACAACTCAAATGCCTAAAATCTGTTCATGGTGTTAACTATCAGTGTCCAGACTTCCATACCGTATAATAGTGTGTTGACATTGATTCTCATAGGACAACTGTGTATTCCAACTGTGCCCAGGAGCCTTAGGAGGTCATTCGTGTTGTCTGCTATCAAGACTGTGTCATCGGCATATCGTATATTGTTTCTGGATCAGAGAATGCACTCCTGCACTGACATTAAACACTGTTTTTTTTGTATAAAATTTAGTGAATACCAACGGTATTGTTGAAGCTTGAGAAAGATCCTTTTATATTCTTTTATGGTATATAAAATTCTATGAAAGAGCATAAACTTTTTATTTTATTTTCTAAACTAGTATATAATGCTGCTCACTTCATTATTTCAGAAATAGATGTAACAACACATTTCTAAAATTAATCATTTTCTGACGTTCTAATAGTTAAAGTTAATTAAATTGGTCGATAATTGGATGTATTTACCTATATTCCACTCCTTCTTATTCGAAAAATGTGTTAAGTTGTTAAAATAATAATGAAATATACCATAATAGTAACCTGCTTCTAGCACAATTTCTAGATGTAAGCGTGATTTCGTGACAGCACGTGGCCTCTCGTGGCGTTTTGCACCCTGAACTCATTATTCTGTTCACTAACAGAGGGCCCAGTAGTAAACTCCAAACAAATAGCAGCGAAGAATAGTTTGTATGCAATATACATAGTTATTCATTGTACAAATGTTGAAGGTAATATTCTAATCAAGTACCTATACACCATATCAATTGTACTGTACAATATATGATGATAACTTTTTTATTGAAATTCAGCATTAACTAAAAAAAGGAACGGTAGTTATTGGATGTACTACTGTGTATTTTCGGTTTAAAAATCAGTTTATAAATATATAAACGTTTTTCAAAAAATAGTTAAAGAAGCTGAAAAAGCTCCTCCAGTTTTATTACGAAAAAATATTTGCTGAGTTCCATAAGTTTTGCTATAAACGACGTTAAGAATTCATTATCAGTAAAATTGTAAGTTAATCAAAAAGAAACTGCAGATTACACAAAGATTTCTGAAACGTCTGAAGAAATCACTAGAATCGCTCATATTCAAAAATTTGGACTACCAGCAAGACATAAAATGTTTGTGTTTTACATTCGACAGAAGCATGGATGATTTGAGTTTTGAGAAAATGTTAAAAACCATATTTTATTCGATCGAAGGTCTTTAATAGAATAATAATCCACTTTTCTGTCTTGGCATATAATTACTATTTTCCCAACCACAGGTTTATCCTCATCTAATTATAAACTTACTCGTATATAACTAGCTCTATTACATGTCAACAATAGCTCCATAATTGCTATTTTTTAATATAACCGATAAAATTTACACACTCAAAAAACCAGGTTGGTTTTCTTTAGGATCTGAAAAATTGTTTTGTCAGTTTCACTTGTTATTATAGTAAATAATTTTTTCTACGCCCATGTCTGTAAACTTCAAAAATCGCATCGTCAACATTCCTTCTAAATGACATTTAACAATAACATACACGTTATGAGATCTCATAACATACACGTGCATTTTGAGATGAAAACTTAAACTTCTTGATTTAATTAAATTACAATCAAATTTTCATTTACGTAAAACTTTATTTGGTCTATTTACACAAATTTAGTCAATTAAAAAACATAAAAACTTTTAGCAATAGCCAGATATATTTAGGATTGAAAGAGTGATGCCCCTAAATGTAGGCAGCACATTATGCAATAGGACACGTTTTCTCAAGTAGCATACAGAATGGGAGTAGAAGAAGTATAGTACGTTACACGAGGTGTAAGCCCATTACTATTAAATTGTTTTATTCGATCGAAATCGAAAAAAAACTGGGTGACTGTTAAATAGTTTCAAGCATATTTTTAAATACCGTGTCATAGCTAGGCGTGGGGATGAGGTCCCGTAATAAGCTTCAGGAGATGTCTATACTTCACAACTTTGTACATCTTAAAAATTCTTTTTTAAGTGAGACTGCAAAGCCGAAACATTCAAAGTTCGCGATTCTTCGAGCAAAAGAAAAGGGATTCTTGCTTATCAGTCTTCACCCACATACTTAAAATACAATTTTAAATATGGTAAATTCCCGACTTCAAACTAATCTTACAGGACCTTGTACAATTTATCGATTTTTAACTGAGAAATTTATTCTACTCATGATGAAAGTCTTTGTTGGAAAGAATCATAGATAGGGGAGTAATAGAAAAAAGACGATACACAAGATGAAAAACCACGTCGCTCTATAACAGAAATAAGTGAAAAAAAGAATCTTAATCGATCGTGGACAATTAATTAGAAATATCTTTCAACGGCCGTAGACAGTTCTTTCCTTTCCTTTCCTTTCCTGAAAGGGCGTCCATTAAATATCTCTTGCTATGGACGAAGGCTAATTATCGGAATTATAAACTCTACCAATTTTTGAGATATGCTGGAACACTGATTTGACAGCTTCAAACTTCAAGCTTCAAGGAAACTAGCTTCCCAAAGAGCACCTTGTCCATAGAGATTCACTATATGGTCATAGATTCACAGATAGTATATGTAAAATTCATTCAGGATACAAGTCTCTAAACTGAGACTAATTCTTACAGAACAGAGTGTTGTTCAGGTTTCATGTGTTTGATATAACCATGACGTGGCGTTGCTAGGGTTGGACGTAAAAGCGTTATACAGGGTTACCTGTGCTCCAATTAAGTTGGTTGATTATTTTGAAGTTGATTAATCATTTTTTCCACCCCTCGATGACAACGCCGACCCACTATAAAGCGCCCTTCATTTCAAGACCTTTATGCGAGACCATGGTTCCGTTTAACAACAATTGCATATGGTATATGAGTGAACTGAACGACATTCAGTGGTATTCAACTGTGAATTCCTATCAGATATTTTACATAAACTTCGCTCGTATTTAAACTGTAGAACAATTGATTGAATTTATAATTATCATAATTAAAATTGTATTATACTTAAAGCCGAAACTCACAAGCAACACGCCACGCCACGCTACATGTTGAATATGTGTGCATATGTCCATTTAATTCAATTGTCTGCTTACACAGCACACCACATGGCGCCCCACGCCACGCTATTCCACGTGAGAAGTTTCAAACCGACGCGTGGTAAGACGTATTGATACCAATCTCTTGGCTTTGTATGCCAGTCTACGGAAAAGTTTTATCGCATTGGGGTTATATTAAAGTTTGACTCGAAATGCAACAGAAAAAGTGCGGTAATATGATTTCTTATATATACAAACAAATGTATACACAACGATGTACCACGTGAACAGAAGTCGCATAACGTGAGGTGGCGTGGCGTGTTGCTAGTGGGCTTCGACCTCTATTGTTCTATATCTATACGTTGCCGTTTTCAAAGTTTATTAAAAAAAATTATTGTGAACGTATTGTGATTTTAGTATCAATTTATGACTTAGATTGCATTTAATACTACTTATGCATTTTTGTTTATACATGGTTTATTTACATAATACCAATATCTTTGTTTTTATTATTTTGTACATAATTTTCAATTATTAAGGAACTATCAATAACTATGTTGGAAAACAATCCACTGGCAGTATTATATGATATGTTTCAATCATTAAATACTAATAAAAGAAATATTTTAGAAATTTATTACAAATCAAATATACAAATGTTTTTGTTAACTTCTGTTAAAAGATACTAGTTAATTGGTAGTCGAGGAAATATTACAAAAACAAGCAAAGCCTGAGAGATATACCTGCAAACCTCATACACTCCTTTTGTCGTGATATTCGTATTCAGCAACCTCGAAAACCTCCAGGAAGTCACCCCGGGCACCAACTACTAGGCAGGTTATCGTGTTCAACGTTCTCGAAAACTCACGAGGGGTAAAATTTATTTTCGGTAATATTTTGCGAGCTATAAATTGTTCATTTCTTAACCATTCGAAATGTACGCTTCAAAATACATTTTTCTTCTACACATATGCAATTTTAATATTTTATTCATAGTTTTTGTTCATAAAATTTCATGAGGTTTTCGAATGAACCGAATGCACTTTGTTGTATCTTGATCGATCTTACTGTTCAGAACTTCCTAGGTTATGTGCTTCATTTCCTCGACTATAACATATGGTATAATTGTTTCATTCTTATAGATCTTACTTTACAATGATTGTAGCCGACACATGCAAGCGAACAGTGTGGTTACGACAACGGCGTCTAAACAGAAATTCCACAATGTAACCATCCATGTGATAATCAAGGTGGCCATATTTTGGCATATTTTCACGTGCATCACACCACACTCGCTCCAATTTTTGAATGTATGCACCGGAAACAGGATCCACGAGTATGATTAACTGTCACGTGCTTGAAACCTATAATATTAAATAAAAGAAATTCCTAAATTTTTCACGATAAACTTTCAACGATTGACCTAACCTACCTACCATAACCTAACCTAACCTAACCTAACCTAACTTAACCTAAAATAACCTAACTCAACCTAACATAACCTGACCTATCATCATATGCTATTGCTGTAGATGACCTCCTATTCCGATATAATGATGGATAATTATTGACATTCAATATGCATATGGTAATGAGTGTTATAACGGGAAATATGTGTCTCCCCCAGCTTTAAAGTACTTGTGGAGTCCTAAAAAACAACCCAAAATTTATTTCTCAATAATCATCTCGGGTTTGGTATTATCAGCATCTGTATCACTTGTGTTTTTATTGTCTTCTATAACATTCATTCAACGTATAAAACAAAATAAAAACACGATGGTAATAACAACAAAAAGAAACTATACGATATAATTTTGTTTCCTTTTGTCTTATAGCAGCTCTATTATGTGGTTACAGGGCCTGATTAAGATTTATAAGCCACGGGGCTAAAATAATGACGGGGTCCCCTTAAGGAATTAGGAAACCCTAAAAAACTCACAAAATAATATCAATATATTTGTGGTATCAACACATCAAAAAATAAAGAATAATTTCCAAATGATGGAGCCCTCTTGAACCTGGGGCCCGGGGCTATAGCCCCCCCAAGCCCCTAACTTAATCCGGCCCTGTGTGGTTAGGATATTAGTTTATATTAGGTGAGAAATAATTGATTTTATTAGTAAATACATCATTCCAAGATTTATGTTGATTAAAAGTCGAAAAAAATATGATTTATTACAATGCAATTTCAATAATTGATAAAAACCTGACCAATATTTCGTCGAACATTTTGTAATGACCTATTAGAATATAAATTTAAAATTCATTGTATCGTTAGTTTAAGTAATGAAAATCAATAATAACCGCTAATTTATTAAACATAATTGCAAAAAATATATAATTCCACTTAGGTATCCCGCCTTCATATTTATCAAAACCGTTTTTATCTATCTGCTTTGCTTTCAGAAATATAACTTCAGTAAAAAAGCACTACAAAAATTAATTTAATTTTCAAAAGAAGCCTGAAATTATAATTCAGCTATTATGTAATCATATACAAGTCTATGTACCCTTTTATCATTTCCCCACAAGAGAAAATTTTTTGGTCAAATATTTATTCTTGTTCATCACTAAAGTAAAATGGTTCAAATGAGATTTGAAATAATAGACATTAACCAAACCTAACCTAACGTTCATACTGTAACCAAGATCTTTAGACAAGATAGATAAAAATACTCATACATTTAGAAAAATGAATCAGCAAATATAAACCCGACGAACTAGAAGCAATAAACGAGCAGATTTTGGATTTCATCAAACTCAATTTTTTATTAGGATAATAAATAAAGGATTTTATTTATTCTTCTAAGACCAGTGACTTTGTGAATAGGTTGCACTCTTAGTAAAACACACCATGGGAAAAACATGGATTTCCCGAATTTAGACCACAAACCTTCAAAAGTTGGCTTGTGATCGAAAATTATTTAAACTCAAACTGCAAATTGGTTAGGATAATAGAGATCCTCGGAATGAGAACACGGTGTTTTTCACGTGCATTTTTTTCTCAGTCATATAAATCGCATTTCAAATTAGTGAACAAATTACTCATCTTCTTTCTCGCACATTTATTCGACATCTGTGTTGTATGGGCTAGACAGTGAATGACTATTTGACTTTGGTTAGGAATTCGTTCCATAAGTTGTACTAATTATTTGCATGTATTATGATCACTTAAAACAAAATAACTCCAGGAAAATGTCTGAAATCTGAAGTGAAATCTACACTTCTATATGTCGAAAAATGGCAAGGTTATTAATTAATAATTTCTCAATTTACACACCAACAAACCCGAAAACTTGTATCTTTCAACGAATAGAACGAACTAACTACTATGGCAAGATAACCACTCCATAACGTGTCTTTAGCCTCTTACCTCTCATGGAGTTATCATAGCAAATTTATTATTTTAAAGTTCATATCTGAGAAGTTTGCAATCGATTTTTTCTATAGATATAGAAATAATAAGTCACGCTTATAGTACAGGCAAATTTAAGCTAAGATCTTAAATTAAATTGGGTGGTTTTGATCTTCTAGATTCGGAAAGTTTTGGGATACTGAATATATCTAGCAACTCTTAATAAAATTACGAGCATGGATTTTCAAAATGTTGCGACTTGAAATTCAAAAAAATTTTTAAACGCGAATAACTCGTAAACTATGAAGAATTCGAAAAAACTGCCATAACAAAAAACAAAATTTTTACTTTAAAATGAGTTTTTACACTAAAAAATATTTTGAATTGCGAATAACACGATAACTACGAGGAATTCGAAAAAAAATGTTGGAGCAAAAAATGTAGAACACAAATTTCTCTACAGATTGGTCTCCAAGCATGTTTTCCTAATCTCAAAATTTTCAAAATTTGCTCATGTACTCAAAAACATTTTGAATTGCGGTTAACTAGAAAACTATGGGGATTTCGAAACAAAATGCCGGACAAAAAATGTGGAGCACAACATTCTCCATTATAAAATGGGTTTGAACACTCAAAAATGTAGAGCACAAAATGAGTACTCACAGTTTTTTGAAAGAGAAACTATTAAAAAGTCTGTGAAAATTGAAATAATAATCAATCGAGAACGAATATAGTATTTTTATAAGTTAGTTCATTTGAAACCAAGAAGTAATGTGTTTATGGGTGATTCCGTTCTAATTGTGATTTTTTGTATTCAAAATTTCAAGATTTTAAAATTTAACTTTTCTAACTTTTTTATGCATATTATTCATCTATTTTACTGTAAAAATAAAACTCTAAGAGGAATTTACTACAACTTCAAAGTATCACGAGCAAGACACAAATGTCGGATTTTGAGTTCCACGGTACTGACTCATTTATCCACGGTACTGACATGGTAACTTAAGATATTAAACAACAAGTGCATCAATTTTCCTTAGTTTGATCATAAACATTAGAATTTATAAGGTAATTAGTTTAAATCATTTGTTACGACAAAAAAAATTAATAATTTATCGGTAAATTCTAGGAATGGACATGACACGGTACTGACATTCAAGTGATGTAGTATAAGTTTTCTTTAAGTGGCAAGTTATATTGTATAAAAATAATGTTTAAATATCTTAAGAATTATTCAATTAACACAAAATTTTTATTAATTGATTATTAATTAATGACTAGTACAAAAAAACAATACAGGACATTGAATATCACAGTTATAATGGAATCACCCTTATATACATGAAAATTTTGAGAATAACACGAACGACAAATCGCTTGTTGGATTTGTTTGTTTATATGGCGAGTGATGAAATATATCCATTGAAACTTCAAATGCTTTTATGGCCAATATACCAAGATTCTCAAAAATTATGCTAGCTTACTCCAGTATAAAATAGAGATGTTAACCATCATGATGCATTTCTATTTTTTTGAAAACTAAATAGTTTTCCAAGAGTTAGAGCAGTTTTTATGTGCGATGGAACGTAAATTGGCTTGATTCACACTGGCAGGAATTCGCAAGCGGATGCTACGGCTTTCGACGTTGAGGGAAAAAGAGAAAAAAATCACCAGATACGTTTTTTGCAGAAAATTTGAGGCTTTACATTTTTTGTTAGTTTTTTTCGAATTCCTCCTAGTTTTCAAGTCATTCGCGTTTAAAAATATTTTTGAGTTACAAGTTTCCAAAATTTCGAAAACCCGTGCCCGTAATATCGTTAAGAGTTGCTAGGTTTATTCAGAAGCCGAAAATCAGAAGCGCCCAATTTAATTTCAGGTTTAATCCCATTTTACCTATACTAAAAACACATTTTAAGCACCTTTACATTTAATAAAAGGCTCCAATAATGTGGAATTCACTAACACAAATCTGTGTTGATTATTCAATTTTTGACATCCTACAAACACTAAGTCATTTTGTGTGGAAAAAATCCTTTTCTCGCGTGGAATACATCGTAAGTTTAGGGATTGGATATATTTTTTAATCTAGAAATGAGGAAGTCATTAAGTCATTTATCCCGCTTTAGTCAAAAACTTTTATGGAAACTTTTGGCATGTGGTTATTTGACTTCCTTATTTTGATCTCTAATTTCATTTGGAAAGTGCTGTAGCTGTTAAAAATGAAACTAGTAATATAAACTGTTTTGTAGCAGATGGTATATTAAAATAAGTCTATTTATCGCGGTCATCCAAATTTGTAAAATAACAATAAATATGGCGGTTTTTAAATACTCGGTCAGATCACTGTGTTCTGTTTACCTATCATCGCAAACTAAGACACTATTTTCAGTCCAAATTACATGCCCGAAAGTAATCATATTAAATAGTTTCCACCCAATAATTTATCAATTGACTATAATACATAGTTTAAATCAAATCTGATAGATAGAAACTAAGATTTTGAATGTACCGAAATCTACATAAAATGTTAGAAGTGTCTTCTTCAAAAAGTTAAATTGAAATAACTATGTGTTACTAAAGCAATTACATCTTCATATTTGTATCGATTGCTTACATATCGAACAAACATCAACCTGTTTGTTATTTTTAATTCTCTCGTACCTATTTATGTTGCCACTAATTTTCCCCTTAGATCAGTATTAGTAATTTTGATGAATGTTAAATAGTTGTTGATATATTTTGTGTTAAAACCATCAACTACAGAAATTCACAAGAGCACGTTGTTAAAAATTATATGTGAATAAAAATGTGAAACATTCAAATTAATTTTTATTATGAACCATAACCTTATGATCCTCATTTTCCTCAATTGTTTCCTGAACAATTCGTTTCCAGATTTGTGGAAATTAACCTAGAAAGCAACATAGCAACATCAATTTTAAGGATGCCATAAAAGCATTTAATTCCAATGTTATGGAGTGAAAGTTGAACTTTAAATGCCGTAGGAAATCAAAGACCTAGATCATTCGGGAATCAAGATGAGGCCAAAAAACATTTTACTCTCTAAATACCTTAAAGCTGTACACGAAAATGCAATTACGAGAAAATCTTATAAGTATATAAAGTATCAGGAAGAGAATAACTGGATTGATACATTAAAAAAAATTATTTTGAAACTTGTACTACTGATGGACCTGAAGGTGCGACAAATCAGGATTGTATTTGCTACATTCACATATTTGCTTTCTTACATAGCTCCTAACGGGAATGTGGCAGTGCAATTTTTTTTAAGCGTAGCAGCTCTTGTATGAAGTGCGTCATAAATTCAAGAATGTAAAAAATAATTGGGATATTTTAGAGTTTTCATAATGTTCGTTGCCTTTTCCTCTTCATTATTCTAAATATTAAAATCTGTGTCTGAAGCTCTACAGCATGAAAATAATGCTAGTAACTAAAATTGTATTCAATAAACTTTTGTATAGATTTACAAAAATAGAAAATGAGTATCAATTTCATAATTTGTTTACAGCAAAATATGAGTGACAATGAATGTTTTTAAGAATAGAGGGAGGATTATAACGGAGCGCTTTTCTTCAGTTTACAGATAAGGAGAAAGTCTGTTCTGACCTTCTAAGTATTACAACCAAAGGTATCATTAGTTTTTCAAACGAAATAATAAAATGGAAGCTAGAAACTATCCACATTTTAATCGCTCTAGAATAACTATTAAATATTTAACCACTCGTGTCAAAATCACATGCAAGAAAAAAATGTCAAAATAAAAACTAATAAAAAATTTCTTACGATTTTAGAAGATAAAAGATGCTGCAAACATTATAGTCTATATATAGATTCACTATTTGTCTAAGTTAGCTCCTAGTGGCACTTAATAAGAAGGATAGAGCCCATCTGGAGAAAGGTACACCACTCCAAGAGCAATTATATATTTATATATTTGCATCATTGTTGTGGTAATATGTAATATTATCTAATATATTTCCCACACTTTTGCATAACTATGTATTAATTATTAGAGAGTTGTGGTGGAGTACATTTATGTCTTATTGTCATTTTGAAGGTTGTTTTTTAAACGTGATACAATTGAAATGTCATGAAAAATATATATCATCACAAATCTCCTTCAATTAATTATCTGACGATGAATACACCTCATTCAAAAGCTTGGAAAATATATTAAAAGGAATACACTCTGTTTGATTTGATGGCCACATTCCCACAACGGTAACAAAAAATAGTTGGCAAAGACTTCGTTCCAATGTGTGTACTAATATATAGTGAAATATCTACTAATATGGGGTTTTGATTTGTTCCATGCATTTCTATAGATGGGTCTTTTCTTATTACAAAATTCGTATCAACCGTATACTGGTTATTAGCGATTTTTAAATGTTAGTATTTTATCCACAGATATTTATTGAATTAAGTTTATAGTCGAGATCTGTCTGAGGTTATTTTATGTTTAGGTCCTAAAATTTCAGATATTGTTCGTTGCGATTATGTGCTTCATAGTCAATTAGCAATTGCAGTTGTCACAGGTTTGCCAGCAAATAATTAACTATCACTCATTCGCGTATGGCACAGAGGGAGACGCGTTAGAAGAACTTCATCTCTACGATTTTTGGAAAGCACTGACTATGGGTCTTCCACTTCAAGAAGCTTGCATGGACGTCTACCATTTGTTCTTCCACTCATCGAGTACTTTACTTTTTAGGGTTGATCTAATATCGGTTAAAATGGTCACGCACTATTAGTATTTACAGCTTTCTTAGCTGCCAGGTCTCCCTCTTCGTTTCCTTTTACTCCAGTATGTGAAGGGATCCTTATATATGGGTCTTATTCAGTATAAAAATGTTAACTAGTTGAACGCTAAGCTCTTGGAGCTCTCTGCATCACCGTGTCTGAATTTACTTATTTCTTGAGAGCAAAATTTAAAATTTTTACTATCACAATTATTTTAAGATAGGTTGTAGATTTAAAAGGAGTCCACACTTTTTCAATTAACCCCATGTTTTTGTTAGCATAAATTCGAAACTGTAACAGAGGAAAAAAAAGAAAATTTAATCATCAACCTTTTATCCTGCAAATTTCATTTTACATAAAAGTTATGAAACAGATTTAGTAAGTAGATTGACTCAGAAACTTAATAAATTTTCAATAGATTGGAAATGAGCAATTTCGTTACTGTTTAAATATCCTGTTGCAATTTCAACGATAGACAGAATCGGACACGAATAAATTTTCAAGTATGGAAAACGACAAAAGGAGTTAAAGTTAAAATTTTTTACCAGAGGTTGTTCAAAAAAAGTTTTCCTAAACTGCTCAAATTTCCTCTGCAAGTGTTTGATACTACACATGTGCTTAAAAGTGCTTTTTCTGCTCTCAATCGAATCAAATCAAAAACAAGAATACGAACTGGGGGTTCTTCACAGGAATTAAGCCTACAACTTTGCCTTACTGAAGTTATAGCAAATTTGCGAATCATTTAGTTGTCAACTGTTCAATGAAGTTGTTTATTTGGAGTGGAATATGTAAAGCGTTTTCTTTCTAGAAGGCTTCCGGCTCTCAAATTCCTATACCAAAGTTTATTATCCTCTGGAGTTACTGAAGGTTGAACCACCCTACTATAGACAACCACCCAGTTTTTGTTATTCATTTATCATAAATCAAAATGTCAAACTCAAGAAAGAGAACTTTCATTTAGGTATGCTTAAGATATAAAAACGTAGTAGTAGAAAATTTGATGTATTTGGGTGTACTACTAGATAATAAATGCCAAGAAGAAAAAGAAATCAAACTATGAAGTGCCAAAAGTAACTGATGTGCATTAAATAATATTGAAATCGAAAGAGATATCCAGATCTACGAATGTTCGAATTTGTAAAACAATGTTGAGAACTATCCTGACATACGCCTGTGAAAACTTGATAATGGCGAATAGAACTAAACAGAAATTGGAAATCTGGAATAGAAGAATACTAAGAAGAATTTTTGGAGGAAGGCAGACACAGTTAGGATAGGAGAGAAGATCCATGAAATTATATAAATACACACTTTTTAATGTGTCACCAATCAGCGTATTTATATAGACAGAACATTACAATAGCTGATCACTTAGAACGAATGGACGAAGTCAGACTCTAGAAACGAGCTGCGTGGAAGATACCAGAGGGCAAGACGAAAAGAGGTAGACCAAGAAAATGGTGGAGGGAAGTAGTGGAAGAAGAAAAACAACTAGAACTGTACAGAAAAAGCAAGAGATCGAAAGAAATTACAAGGTTATGGCCTAAATGGTCTGCATATAAACGTAATTCCCGAAGTAATCTTTCATCATTCTATGTTGATAATATTTTTGGTTTTGGTATCCTCTTTTTATTCAAAAAGCAAATATGGCTGGATCCGTTGCTGGCGTGCTGCGCGCTGCTATTGATTTCTCTAAACACAGTCTCCGTCACAGGATTCTAGTTCTATGAGAGACGCATCCTTGAGGAAGGACGTCCACATTTCTCTCCTGTCCACAATAATGACCTTTTGGCTAAATTGAAATTTGAATTATCAAGGGGATGTTTGTATCCCCACAATGCGATTCCAGTGATTTTCTTAATGTTATTACACTTGTGTTCACAATACAATCATGAAGTTGGAATGGGTGATTTTTGTGTTATATGTTTTTTGTGTTTTAGACAATTGTTTTTGTAGCCCTGACGCGAAAAGACTGTACGATGACCTCTTAAGTAATTACAACAGGTTAATCAGACCGGTTAGCAATAATACGGATACTGTTTTAGTGAAATTGGGCCTCAGATTGTCACAGTTGATTGAACTGGTAAGACTCTTAACTAAATTTTCAATAGATTTAGGCGTGTCTATAGTTAATACTGTCAGATATAGTTTGCATGATAGCACAGAAAAAAAGTAGGTAAATATTGTTAACTTCCCATATCAAAATTCCTTTGGCTAGAATTAGTGACATTACGGAATTAACTAATATAGTAAACTGTAAATACTGGAAACCCACATTTATTTTTATAAAAATAGAATAAAAGACAATGGGTTACGATATATCCATAAAAATCATAGAATTCGTCAGTAATATTCTTTAAAACAAATTCCAACTCACCTTTATCAACAAATCCTTTTGGTTAAAAATGATGGCTATATATCACAATTGTTGATGCGAGTGAAGAATCGTGATAAAAGTGGTTTTTAGAAAAACCTGAAAATTATTTTCAATTGTGTACCACTAATAGGAGTAATAAAATACAAATTTAATGAGCCAATTATTAAAAAGTGATCCAGTTAATTGACAATTAAAGTGTACCTAGTCTGTTATGAAGAAATATCCGTAGCTCTTCATTTACTCATATTTTTGGTAAATTGTTGAAAACAGATCGCTTCTTTCAACAAAAATAGCATGCGCGCTCTAACTTGTTTTTTTACACCTACTATTTGGAAAGTACTAAATATTATTCGGAAAATATAAAGCACGTGACGATATCTTTGTCCTGCACCGAGATATATTTATTTAGAAAAATATATGGCCACTTCTAAAGGACTAACCCCTAGCACTTCATAGATCCTTGTCTTTCCAGTACGATAAGTGCTTAGAACAGAGATGTTAGACAATTTTAAAATCGATGGAATATTGAAGGCAACTTTTGAAATTTCCAAGTTACTCAGCTTGACTGAATAACAGAGGGATTGGTTAATATGGTTGATATAAGAAGTATTACGATTATTTGGTCTCAACCTGCTTACTTCACGCAAAGACTCACCACATTTGGCTGTTGCCAACGCTTTAAACTGTCTAGCTCTTAAAATTCCACAGAAAAAGGGTCAAAAATAATAACTGAATAACGGTTTTCCTATTTACTTACACTATTTCTATTCGTGGGATGAATTATTAAACACTGTCTCTTAGATTCTTAATTCATTTGCACAATACACTTATAATAATTTACTTATAAATATAGCTTAAATAATTACTTTGACTAATTCGATTATTCATTTAAAACTAACTATTTGCGTTTACACAAATCGTTTATATACCTCAATAAAATTATACAAAGTTCTAGAAACAAAAGAAGTGAATAAATAAACTTTCTTAGAAGAAATACTGTAAATAAAGCGCCTGCAACAACAAAAATTATATGCACTCTAAAGGACGCCACCCTAATTTTTAAAATTCCTTATTATCTGGCAGGACCGGCCTAGGGAACCATTTCGCGAAAATAAAAAAACATATCACCAACCCTACCGATATCACATCGCTGGGCTCAAAGCTAACAAACAGATTGAGGCCTTGGTAGCAGCCTTAAAGAGTGATTCGTTGTGTGGAATATACATATTGAAACTTTGGAATCTAATTACTCTTTAGATTAAGGAACAAATAATCACTCTAATCCATCCTGAAACAATGAGAAATTTCAACACGCTCGGTACCTAATTCAATTTTTCTAAATATGTTGCAGTAGTTTTATATCCGCCATTTTCTACACATGTTTAAACAAGCATATAAGTGTCTTTTCCATATATCTTTCCCTATTTTATGTTTGACTGTCATTATCTCTGCTCCTCTCATCTGTTATCCTCTCCAATCCTGATCCTTGTTCCAAATTCATTTCCATGGTCTCTAAAATTTCCCTGTAATTGTATATTATGATTGTTTTCATAAAAATGTTATAAAGCTATTTTTTCGTTTTCACTTTCGTTTTCATCCCACAGTATACTATTAACTAGCAATATTTCTTTTTTTCTCTAAACATTTTGGTGCTTAATTTTTTCAACGAACGATTGTCTGTTTGAAAGGTTCATTCCCAGATATTTGCTGCTAGCACACTGTTTAATTTTCTATTCACTATTCAGTAAAAAATCTTGTTCTGTTTTTTTCTCTCTCAGGAGATAATTCTCAGAAAACTAGGATCAAGAGGATATAAAATACCATTCAGATCATTTGAAATGGAATGTATACTGCTGTTCCATCTACACTCTAAAAACTAAACTTTTTCTTTGAAAATATGAGCAACCTTCTAAAATTTTTCTTGTCAGTATATATATATATATATATATATATATATATATATATATATATATAAATTTTAATTAAATAATTTATTCGGTCCAGTAGCGTTTGTGTTATTTTTCGTCAATAAGCAATTTATCCGCAATTTTCTATTTATTTTCAGAATCTAAAGGATCAAATTCTTACTACAAATGTTTGGTTAGAACATGTAAGTATTACATTTCTCAGATTCAGCACATGAAATAATTATTTTATTTTTATTTTCAAGGAATGGCAAGATCATAAATTTATGTGGGATCCACAAGAATATGGTGGAGTCACTGAACTATATGTACCATCTGAACACATTTGGTTACCAGATATAGTTCTTTATAATAAGTAGGTTAACAATTCCTTATTATTATTATTATGAATATTAATTGAAGATTCAAGACTGGTTTTACGCACCAGTGACTTCTGAAGTTTGGTATAATCATATATCCATATTTAATGCGAGTTTTTGATCAGCATTAAACAATTCCGGTACCCAAGTACAAATTATCACAAAACCGCAAACACACACACTACTTTAAAATAGTACAGTAAAAAAGCAGACGATACTACAGTTGAGTTTTAAACGTTTATCGCAAAAAAGGATCTCTGACATTTAGAAGCTGTTTTAAAATTGTAAAACCAAAAAATTGCAATTATCATTTTAAAATTTAACAGTTGATAAATTGTTGCAACGGAACGTATTAGTTCATTCATCAAGAAGATCGACAAAAACAATAGTATAAGAGGATTCGGTCTTGTCAAAAGTCAAAAACAATGCATTAAATAGTATAAGTCACACGTCAAAAATAGTCACGTAATACATAACACATCGATAACGACGCATTAAACGTCAAAAACGACCCCCAAAACGTAAAAAACGACGCATTAAACGTCAAAAACTACACACAAAACGTCAAAAACCACGCAATAAACGCAAAAATTGTCAAAAACCACGCATTAAACGTCAAAAACTACACACAAAACGTCAAAAACCACGCATTAAACTTCAAAAACAACGCATTAACCGTCAAAAACGACACTCAAAACGTCAAAAACCACGCTTCAACAATGCATTAAACTAATTGATAATAAACGAAAACTTTTCATATATAACTCTCCATGTAAAATAGTGCAGTGCCATTTGGTTTAAATATTTACTTCATTAGCTATCTCATGTACTTTCAATCATAAGTAGAGGGACAAAGATTTCAATATTCATCTGTGATGTAGTTACAGTATGTTACATTCAGCCTCATTCATTTCATGATTTCTTTAATTGTTTTTGATCGTATTTTCTCTCCATTATAGCCTAATAACAAAAACCATTTTCTTTTATGGACTTTGAAAACTAGTAGTGAAATATTTAACTACAACTCTGATGCTGCCTTTAAACATCTTTAACTTTACAAAGAATTCTAAGAAATCATCCAATTAAAGCCTGACAAAACCTGTTTCAATCTTTCAACAAAATTATTCTACAATTTACCAAAGAGCTACATGTGATGTTTATTAATCTTATTTAAACTGGATTCTTTGTTCATCTTGCCCAAAAAGAAAATTTTTTAATTATTTTTTTTTAGTGCTGATGGCGAATATGTAGTAACAACTATGACGAAAGCTGTACTAAGACATACTGGCAAGGTGTTGTGGACACCACCGGCTATTTTCAAGTCATCGTGCGAAATTGATGTAAGGTATTTTCCATTTGACCAACAAACATGTTTTATGAAATTTGGTTCATGGACGTATGATGGTAATCAGGTAAAATTAGACAGACTTTATACAGTTAATACCTTTGACAGGAAATTACTTTATTAATTCTATCAGGTCTAATTTTTGGTAAACTTAAAATTATTTCTCACGGGCCAATTGTAGTTGTTGGAAAAAAATGGTTCGTTTCTGACCGTTCTGATCACATAAGTGATTCGGCTCCGTTTATATTTTATATAGTATCCGTTTCAAATGACTTAATATTGTTTACTAGATTTAGGACAAAAAAAATCGATATATCGATATCTTTTCAGAAAGGAATCGATGAATAATATCAACAAAAAAACGTATTTTTCTAGTGAATATGCTTAAGCTGCTTTTTGTACTAAAATATAACGTACAACGTTGGATATATTTCAATGTTCAACGAAAAGAGCTGATGATGAAAATCGGTCATGTATTTCATCGATAAAACACTTAAAACTCCCTCAGAACTTTTATCCAGAAAACTTGAAATAACAAAACTGAAAATAAAAAAAATCGAACTCTAAACAACGTATTGTTATCAAGAAGGAAATCGGTAGTCCTTGAAATGAATAGCAGAAAATGAATTCAGGTCTATGGATAATTTCTTCTTTCTTCGGTGTTGGTAAAGTTGAAATTTAATTCAATTTTGAAGCTACAGAGGTGTAATTCATATCAATAGTTCCAAATTTTCATCTGTCCAAGTCCTTGAGCTTCGATTTCATCTTCTGATGTTATGGCTGACCATTTTTCTCTGACGACATATTTTCTTTCTTCGTTCAGTAATCACCAGGCATATTGTTAACGAATCATGGATCTTTAATCCCTCTGCTATTTGAATAGTGTCAAGTCTCGTTTGCCTAGTGGGAAGCTTCAATCAGAGAATCTCTGTTAGCTATTCAAAAATGCTTCCTTCTCTGCTGTAGTCAAAACGAGCTTACCTACATATTTACAACAAAAATTCCCATAAAATTTGTAAAAAAAATGAATGGAGGTTGTAATGAATCATTTAGAGATTGTTAGTAATTTGCTCTGTTCAAATTTAGATGACCTAATAAAAACAATTGTGTCATAGAGCTTTCAATTTCTACAGTAATTTCGCTTCATATATCGATTATTCCGACTATGAATTTATTGATATTGTCTAAAAATGCCGATACGGTACATATTGATATATTTTTTCCATTTCCCATCCTTAACTGGACCACTCACGGCGGTAAATTCGATTGTTATCGAAAAAGCCCTTCTAAAAAGCATCCCACATTCTAAGAATCTAGCCCAAAGATCGAAGAAAATGCGTCTTTGAGGCAAAAGGTATCAGTCACACTAATTAATCTATTCTTTTTCTATCAGTGTTAGAATCAAAATTCATAGTAGGTACTATATTTGATAATAGATTTTGTGATTTTTGTTGCAGATCGACTTAAAACACATAGATCAAAAGGTTGGAGAAGATAAAGTTGAAGTAGGAATAGATTTGAGAGAATATTACCCAAGTGTAGAATGGGATATATTGGGTGTTCCCGCCGAAAGGCATGAAAGATATTATCCTTGTTGTGCTGAACCATACCCAGGTGAAAAAAATTTATATAGATATAGAATATTAGGAGTAGTTTTTTGTAGGAAAGGAATAAGTTATATTGTATTCCACAATTCCCGAGAGGAATTTTTTTTTCAACGCGTATCTGAGGTAATAGGATTCGAACAATCGCCAATAGGCGTTCGGTTATTATTAGAAAATAAGCATTTCAGAAACGTAGACCATATAGTTACATAAACTGCTACTCTTCCCTTTCTTCCCACCCAAAAGGAAAACTGAGAGACATCTATTTGGGAATAACGTCAACCAGTGGAAATTTTCAATTCATATTTTTTGCATTTTAATTA
This sequence comes from Diorhabda carinulata, assembly GCF_026250575.1. Classification (NCBI taxonomy): domain Eukaryota; kingdom Metazoa; phylum Arthropoda; class Insecta; order Coleoptera; family Chrysomelidae; genus Diorhabda; species Diorhabda carinulata. The sequence goes on from NC_079472.1 coordinate 22,171,886, forward strand.
TCTAAATACAATAAAAACATGTTTTTTATCCATTTTTTTCAATCAATAATCTGGAATAGTTGTAAAGAATAAAAATTACTTGTGATTCTTCTAAATCAATTCTAAATATGTAAGAGTATTAGATACGCTTTTACAAAGGGAATATCGAACTCTACATAGAAGATCATTTTGACGATTTTTTCCACTTTCTTGGCCAAAGTGGCAGTAACTTATGACTAAGCTTAGAAGGATAATTATCTCATTTCAAAAATAAATGATAATTTATAATAATTGATCACTGATTCATATAAACTAAAAACTCAATATTAGTTTTATTCTCATTTGAGTCATCTATATTATCTCCAGACGTATCAGCACTAACTGGTTCGATGGAAAATCCAATGAAGTTATCAAAATTATACATATTCTTCTTTTCACATTGCTGACGAAATTAGTAACTAGAATTTTAACATCGCACATACGGGTATTTAAACAATCTGAGCGGCCATAAGTCCATTTTGCAAAATGCAATACCAAACTACCTAAACCGCTGGTTGAAGTAGATGACTAGTCTATGAATTATACCTGACCCCTTTCATCACTCTACCATGCAGGGAGCATCGCCAAGGCCATTCTGATTTCGACCGTCTTGGGGGATACATGTGATTGTTTTAACCGTTATTGTGAATTTGTCAACTTTAGCTGTAAATATTTTTTTCTACGACCGTGCGTTTTAACCCACTTTCCCGCACGCATTTTAGTTTTGATAGTGTCACTTTCCCGCACTAGTGCGGGAAAGTAAAATTATGCAAATTTTTACCTTATTAGATAGTTTTTTGCTTCTGAGATTATAACTATTGTTACTACAGGTAAATAAATATTTACGAAATAGTCCATCAAATAAAAATTAAACCTTTTCTAGCTTTTGTAGCATTTTTAATTTTTTGAAAATATAAAATAATACAGATATTTTTTATATAACCATGAAATTGTTACTAAAACGTCAAGGTTGTTCAAAACGTCATGGAAGTGACCGAAGTGACCAAAGTGCAATCTTCTTCTAAATTAAACCACATTAAACCGAATCCGATACAATAATATTAATGGATTTATCCGACGAAGAACTTCCCGAAGCCATTTTGAAGGCTGCAAATGAAACTAATTCCGAGCTGTTACCTGCCAAATGACTTAAAACCATTGCCGTCACCGTCATCTTTATGCGACCTGCTACCGATGCCATCCTCATCGACGTCATCTACCCTCCAGTTGAAACCAAATAACTCCACTGGACCGGCAATTCTTACTAGTCTACAGAATGCAACAAATTGTGTTTTCAATATTAATATTTATAATAATTAGTAGTTTTTAGTTAAAGTTTTGTATATTATTATGTTTGCTTGCATAAAATAATTTTAGAAAAATGGGTTGGTATACTTTTTTGTATATACGGTCGTAGAAAAAATAATGTTCCTAACGCTCCGCGTCGTTCGGGACAACTGCAGTCGCGTGCGGGAAAGTATCACTTTCCGCACTTGTTAGGAAAATAACTATTGTTTGGACTTTTATATTGAAAAAGTAGTGATGGATTTGGATATTGCAGGTGAATACTTACAAGTTTTGATAAAAATCAAATATTTTTATTTTAGTTTTATGGTAAGGGTTCGATTTTTAAGAAGTTATGCATATTACAACATTTTGTTTGTTTTTATTTTTGTTTAATATTATACATGTTATGGTATCAAGTTAGATCACGCTATATTTTTCCATTCAGTAAAAAGTTTAGAGCTTCAAGAATTGGCAAATCAAAAAATTTGCCGCGGAAAAGCGCAGATAAGTACTATTAATATTATTTTTTATAAGATGTTCATTACTTTCTTGCAATAATTTTGTGTTTATATGCTCGATGGTAGACGGCAAAGTTTGCAACGCGGCCACTGGCAATAAATCTACAAGCAAATGCTATTTATGTGGAGCGACATCCAAGGAATTTAATAACTTGGATGTTCGAAAAGAAGTTAGTCCTGAGACTACAGAGTTTGGGTTGTCAGTTTTACATGCAAGGATTCGTTTTTTTGAAAGCATTCTTCACTTGGCATATAAATTGCCAGTAAAAAAGTACCGCGAAAGAAAATCTGAAGCTGAAAAATGTCTAGAAAAGGAAAAGAAACTAGAAATCCAAGCTAGATTTCGCAGGGAAACAGGGTTACTGGTTGATATGCCAAAATCAAATTTTGGCAACACAAATGATGGCAACACGAGCAGAAAATTTTTTGATGACCCAAAGCTAGCCTCTGAAATAACTGGAATTAGTTATGATCTGATCTATAGGTTAAAACTTATTTTAGAGACTATTTCAAGTGGGTATAAAATCGACACAGATAAATATGACCATTACGCAATGGATAGATACTGCTCGATTGTATGTAAGTTTATACCCTTGGCACCCAATGACACCAACCATGCACAAAATACTTATTCATGGTGCAAAAATAATAAAAGACGCATTGCTGCCCATTGGACAGCTTTCTGAAGAGGCTGCGGAAGCGCGAAACAAACATTTTAGAACATACCGTCAAGATTTTGCTCGAAAATTTTCCAGGGAAAACTGCAATAGGGATATTTATAATCGGTTGCTTCTATGTTCAGATCCCCTTCTTACTAGCATGAGAAAAATTAAAAAAAAATTGGTTTCCTTTTTACCCGAAACCGTTAGTTTAATTGTAGCCGAGAAGCCAAATGGAAATGAAGATTCTTCAAGCAGCGAAGAAGAAAATATTTTCGATGACTAAAAATGTTTTTGTTATTTGATTTTAATAAATATGCTCAAATAACACATTTAAGAGTTTTTTTTATATACTAATATAATTTAGAATCAATAGAAGCAAAAATATATTTTTGACCGTGTAGATCGTTCAAATACCCGTATGTGCATCGTTTGGTTTTGAAATAAGACTTCTTCTTGTTATTTCTTTTTATTTCAGCACTTACAAGTTTTAAGTGGAAATCGAACTAAAATTAACGAATTACGGCGGCTTGCTCACAGTAGCACAAGAATCATAAGGGACAAACAAACTGCGTTGGATCAGAATCCTTCTGTCGCGATGCAAAATCAATAATTAAAAAAGCTACTAAAAAAATAAGAGCAGTATAAGTTTAGACTATACTGAAAGAAGTTATCAGAGCAAAGACAAGCAAAATGTCTTTCAAAATTGTTTAGATTTGATAATTTTGATCTCTGGCTGACTGTATCGATATAGCAAACCCATGTCGAACAATTAGCAGAGTGTGAAACACCCTTAACGATTTTGGTCGATCACAGCATTCGCAGACAACCGATCCATCACATGCGCAATGTATTGTTTCAACGGCATTATAGAGAACCGTTTTTTGATCGCTTTATGACAAGAGGCGATAAATGGCCAGGTTTAAATTTGAAGTGAAACCTGGACAAACTGTGGAAACTCATTTCGAACAATTGGACCGAATGAACCAATTTGCAAGACTAACCGTGGTAAAAATTCGTAAATTAGGATGTGAGGTCACCCAACAAACTCGCATCATATAATTTCAATTTATTTCGACTGCTATGACATTTTCTTAGTGGCAAAAAATGTGAATGATATCCAAAATACCATCTCGAGATACTTTATTCCACATCCAAGTCCGGTAGGTGGAAAAATTTTATAGACATTGAAAAATAAAAACTTGTTAAGATATTCGTTTCAATTTAATTTGAGAAAACGACATTGGAAGGAATACTACTGCGATACTTAAAAAAGCGTGCGGGAAACAACTGACCAAAAACTATGTGAAATATTCAATATCTAATCCTAATTCAAAGGAACAAAACAGATCTGAAAGTGTTATAGTGGAATAGACCAAAATCCTCGGAAAATTTATTTAAATTTCCATTTGAAAACTGTTAATTTTTTTCTGAATAGATTAGCAACCAGACATGCAAGAAATATTGAATCTTTATATTTATACTTATGTTTATATTTACTATAACCTCTGCCAAACATCTTCATACGAATTAGAAAATTCACTGGTATATACAATATTAATAATCAATAATAATATTAATATTAATAAGATGTTTTTTGTTTTAGATATATTTTTTAACATAACACTCCGAAGAAAAACCCTTTTCTACACAGTTAACCTCATAGTTCCATGCGTAGGTATTTCATACCTTTCAGTACTAGTCTTTTATTTACCAGCCGATTCTGGAGAGAAGATCGCTTTATGTATAAATATTCTTCTATCGCAAACGATGTTTTTCCTTCTAATTTCCGAAATTATACCTTCGACTTCGTTAGCTCTACCTCTATTAGGAAAATACATTCTGTTCACAATGGTTATGGTAGGATTTTCCGTAGTTATCACTATAATAATTTTAAACGTACATTATAGAAAACCGAGTACTCATAGAATGGCACCGTGGGTGCGAAATTTCTTCATCAAGAGTGTACCTAAGTTGCTTCTAATGAGAGTTCCGAAAGATTTACTGACGGAACTAGCGGCAAATAAAATACCAATACATAGATTGTCATTGAAGAAGAGAGAACTAGAAATTATGCCTTCTAGTAGATCATCTTCGTCTAGTACTTCTAGTTCATCCATGAATAGAATTAGTGGATGTAACGGATTACATACTGGTACAACTACAGCAAGGTTAGTTGATTAGATTTTTATACATAAATTCTATCTTATAAGTGCAATTTGACAGAAGAATAATTACCTACACAATGAGAGAGATTTTAAATAGTTAATTACACCATATTTCTGATGACGTGTCTTAAAATTTAATATAAATCTGATAACTCAACAAAAGTTTTTTACGTCAACCTTCAAAGAAACCGAGGAAAAGCTATGTAAATAGTTTATATCTTAATTCGTGTGGTTTGATAAGAGATGGCGTAAAATGTATCATATTACATCGTTCCAATATTCCGAACCTGCGTTGGAGAGCTACAGTTATTATACGTCTTGTCAGTATACGAGGATATATTGAAAAATTCTTAGCCTACTATAGAACCAAACAAAATTTCAATGTCAAAATATTTTGTTATCGACATATTCTCCTCTTTAATTGGATACATTTATTACAACGAACGTGCAACGTCTCCAGTCCTCTAAAAAAATGTTGCTCTGCAAACTAGACCTCCACAGCTTTTATTACCTCCTCGTTGGAAGAGAATTTGCGGTCTTTTAAACTTTTTTTCAGTTAAAGAAAGAGAGGATAGTCTGAGGGAGCCAAATATGGTGAATAAGGGGGGTGTTCTAGTAATTCAAACCCTAAATCACGAATTTTTTGCATGGCAACATGAGATTTGTGTGCAGGAGCGTCTTTTCTCTATATTTTTTTCTCGTAGAGTGGTCAGTAATGTCGAATAGTAGATTTTTGGACACGAAACTTCTTAGGTCTTGGAGAACCAGAGTGTCGCCATTCCATCGATTGTTGCTTTGCTTCTGGATCGTGGAAATGTACCCAAGTCTCATCCATACTAACAATTCGGTTTAAAAAGTCTACATCGTTTTCATATCGAGCACAAATTGAACGCGATGCTTCTACCCTTGCACGCTTTTTGTCAACGTTCAAATATTTGGGGATACATTTTGCAGCAACTATTCTCATGTCCAAATTGACGAGAACTATATGATTAACGCGTTCGTATGGAATATACAGTACTTCAGATATCCGTTTTAGCCCAATTCGACGGTCTAATAAAATCATGTCATGAACTGCATGATATGATGATTTCTCGATACTCTAATTTTTCGATTTTCACAATTTCTGTGGACATCTTTTAATTTATTGTGTAACTCTGGTTTACCCTTTTGACGTCAAACTTCACATTGATACAAACTTTGTTCCTGAAAAACTGTTTTTGTGGGGAGTTCTTCTTCATTACTTTAATATGAAAAAAAATGTTGCCGAATGTCATCGTATTTTGATGGAAGTTTATGGTGACCATGCTCCAGCTGAGCGAACGTGCCAAAATTGGTTTGCACGATTTAAAAGTGGTGATTTTGGCTTGGAAGACGATGGGAAACCAGAAAAGTTTGAAGATGATGAACTGGAAGTCGATGAAAATGATTGTCACCAAAAGCAAAGAAATTGGGTTTCACATGAACTCAAGCCGAGAGACATTGAAAGGAGGTTTTGCATGTTCGAAATGCTGCTGGAACGCCACAGTAGGAAGTCAGTTTTGCATCGGATTGTTACTGGTGATGAAAAATGGATCCACTACGACAACTCCAAGCCAATTCAACGGCAAAGCCGAATATTCATGGCGCGAAGGTAATGCTGTCAATTTGGTGGAATCATAAGGATATGCTGTATCATGAGCTGCTAAATCCGGGTGAAACCATCAATGGAGAACGCTACCGAACACAATTAATCCGTTTTAAGAGAGCAGTAGCCGAAAAACGCCCGGAATATGCGACCAGATACAAGACAATAATTTTCCATCATGGCAACGCTCGGCTTCACGTTGCCATTCCGGTTAAGAACTATTTGAAAAACAGTGGATGGGAAGTTTTATCTCTTATAGCCCAGACCGTGCCCCTTCTGGCTACCATTTGTTCCGGTTCATGCAGAACGCCCTCACTGGAATACGGTTGACATCAGAGTAAGATATCAAAAATTGGCTTGATTCATTCTTGACTGCCAAGCTTGCGTAGTTCTTTTGGAATGGGATCCACAAATTGCCAGAAAGATGGGAAAAGGTCATAGCTTCAGATGGGCAATATTTGAATAATACTATTGTACATGTTTTTCTTAAAGAAACGTTCAAATTTTGAAAAAGAAAACAAACGAATTAAGTTAAGAAGTTAAGAATAGACCACAATATCTGGAAACTGCTTCGTCTCAGGGAAAGTAATTCTTTGCTTCTAAAAGTGGCCATATAAAAACAGATGATCCAACTTCAGAAATGGTTAATCAGATCCGTGACTATCTACTAAACAACCCAAAATAAAAAGACGTGATATAACTATTCAAGTGAATAATTTATCTGAATAGGTATTCAGTATTGCATATGAAAAAGCTATTTATAAGTTGGATGCCGCCATTGCTCCATGCCGATCAAAAGCTTCAAAATAATATTGGGATATTTTCAAATTGAAAAGTGATTTGCGTTAACATTTTCATACGCTACAAGCTAAAGTACATTCGAAACAATGCACTACGGTATTGTCCTTGATTGAATTTTCAATACAGTTATTGAGCTATTCTGGTTTTTAGATTGAGGGGATTTGCTGGCACATTGAGTGAACGTCTCGGATACAATGGACTGTCTTCAGTGTTTTCAGGATTGGATGAAAGTGATTCTGGCACAAGAAAAAAGTATCCATTTGAATTAGAAAAAGCAATACATAATGTAATGTTTATACAACATCATATTCAGAGGCAGGACCAATTTAATGCCGTAAGTAAACATGGGATATTTCCAGCATCTTCTTGAGCATCTTTGTAGAATTTACCTTCTCAATCTTATCATATCCGTCTTCTAATTATTTCTTGTGGCATAAAATTTGCTTAATTAATCAACTTGCTGCCAATTTCTTCAACATTTCTTTTATGTCTGCTGTAATCGAGCGCCGTAAATTATTTGTTGGCTTGATATTGTCCTCGCAACAAGGCGATTTATCAACAAAAAAATATGTTTTTGTGAAATTTGGTCGCTTTTCTAAGGTTTGCGAGGTCCTCTTCAGGGCAAACTTAGTTCCCATCTTATACTTTCGGGTTGTTCACCAATCCCCAATACATAGCAATTTATCTAACCTATATTCTTTCCAAATCCTTCCACCTTTTCTACCATGATTATTATCCTAGCTTCCTTTCCAGATCTCCTTATATGTCCCAGTTATCTTGTTTTTTTCATCTTCTCTGCATCTTTTCCCCTCAAAACTTTTATTTCTTCATTTGTTTCTGTCTATTATTATTATTATTTTTGTTTTATATGTTTTGAATTCCATTTCTTTAGTCTTCAATATTTTTCTATTTGTAAAAAGTAGTCTCTTCGCTGTTTGTATCTTCTCTTTTAATTTTTCTGTTCTTTCTCCATCGTTCATCATTATTATACCTAGATACTTGAATTACTACATTATTCAAACTCACATCTTCCGAACAATACTTCTTCTCTCTTCTGACTACATTTTTTATATTTCGTCTCCTGAGCATCAATTTCTAGACTCCTTTCATCAATTTTTCCAACATTTCTTTTATTACATTTTGATTTTTTGCTACTATGTAATGTCGTGCGTGTAAGCTATTACTTTAGCTCCTCTATGCATCATTCCTTCAATTTTTTCCAAGTTCCCCCTGTTTATTATATATCTAATATCAATATTCGTTCTTTAGTGTTATCTTGCAACACATTTTATTCTTCCTTATCTCTTTATATTCTTCCGCGTGAAAAACTTGGTTTGGGTAACTATAATAAAACATATTCTTTAATATGATGATATCATTTTCAGGAAGACCAAGACTGGGGCTTCGTAGCTATGGTGCTAGATCGGTTATTTCTCTGGATATTTATTATAGCTTCCATAGCCGGTACCATATCTATTCTATGCGAAGCACCAGCTTTGTACGATGACACGAAACCCATCGACATGGAGCTCTCTTCGGTTGCTCAGCAACAATTTTTACCAGATTTCGAAAATATTCAATAATAAATGTACAGATCTCATTATAATGTCTCAGTAAGCTTGGTTAGTGTTGCTAGTAAGAGTTACCAAAGAAACTCTCCTATTATCTCCATTCAAGTAGATACACAATCAACGTAAGTGTATACAGGATGTTTCTAAAGTAATCTAAGATATTTTTGTGAGTGTTCCGTCCTTCAGCTTTATTTCTCTCGTGAACGTTAATATGTGTAATTCAGGTGATCATATACCCTTCAAATGTATCTATTGTTTCCCTTTTTTGCTACGAGGGGATGCTCACTTCTCACAGCTGATGAGAAATGCTTCTAGTTGTTAAATATCTTCATTTTCCATTCCATACACCCTGGGTATAATGCTCTGAAGTTCAGTATTCTCTCGCATGAAAAAATATGGAAAGAAGTTGCAGAACCTGTACGTTAATCCTAGAGTGTTTATGTATCCATTAAGGCGGTAATGATCTTTTTTGGTTACAGTTTCCAAAGAATATCTTTTCTTGTTTCAATCTCTATTTATTATTCCAGTAACTGTTTTTGTCCTATCTACATCCTTTTCTAGTATTTTTTCAATTTTCCTGTAGTCGATTCAACAAAAAGGTTCATGTCCTACGAAGAGTTAATACGTCGCTACTTTGACAAATCTATAAATTCATTTCCCTCCACTCCAGTGTCTCTCGGCACAAATTATAATAGGTATTATCGCCCACTTGTGATATATTCCGCATTTTTACTATGTTTCTGTTTTACCATATTCATTTACCATAGTCAAACAAGCATCATTACCATCCTTACTTACAGAATCATCGAGCTATGACCATTGCACAGGTCTATCTCGTTCTAGTACCTCCTCATCAGGAGTAGTGCCATCTATCTCCACTCTAATTAAATAATATGAAGCTTTCAATTGCAGAGTTGCAATTGTTGTTATGTTTTTTATGATCGTTCCTCGTACTTTGATAGCACATTTTGAGGTTAAAATAATTCTGGATACATCTGTGAAGTGATGCAACTACATACTTATAAATGTCAATAAGACAGGTGAATATGGAACGACCCGCAATAATATTTCTGGTTACTTAAGATTCTCTTCTTTCCAAAACTCTCTTAGAATAAAAATATGATTAAATAGGGGATACATTTTAGATATGCACGTTACATTCAAAATGAAAATACGATTATCATTCATTTTTTGTGCTAGTTCAATTTAATCTATTATGAAACTTGTATAATAATTACATATTCCTATTAAACAATTTATTAACTAACCAGACTTATAGAGAAACTATCATTTAGCTCTATTTGTAATTATGAACGATGGAATAAGTGTATATCTGAAGAATCTTCCTTAAAATTCAAAAAAAAACAATTTTGAAAATGTTCAATAGGTAAGGCCGGCCACAGTTAGTTTATAGAAGATTCTTCCAATAGAAAATAACTATGAATCATTGATAATCTGTTTTTCTGATTATTAAATATTTAATAAATAAATAAATGTAGTTTTATTTAGAGAATTTATCAGAATAAATTCGTCCACTACCTCTTCCCGTTCATGTTTTCCTTTTCTAAAACATAGGGTTTTCAACACATTTCATTTTCACTTTAACGGCATTGAATCTCTCTCCTCTGTTCCAAAAGTTTTAAATTTATAGTCTAATAGAACGCTCCCGGTGTAAAAAACACTGTAACAACCTCTAGAATGTAACTACTTAATTACTCTAGAAGGTAACAACTCGTTAAATACCTTCAAAACAGAGTATCAGAGTCAAATCAGAATTCAGATTGAAATATTCACCTCTTTACTACTCTACAATCCTAATGCATTTTGTCTTGAATTCAAGATTTCTGACGTAACTGGTACGAACTGAATTAATTCGCAACCATAGATCGAAATATAGTCATAGAAATCGCATAGAGAACTATAACTTATTAGTACTTATATTCTCTACCAGATGGCGGTTGATGTTCTATACAGAATGAAATTTTAGAAAATGTTCTTAATCTGTTATAAATGTTTATTTAGCAAATCTGAGTAGTTTTTCGAAATCACTCCACAACATTGATTTATAGAATACTCATATTTAATGATTAATTAATATTTACTTTTTACAGAAAACTACTTTATAGGATTTGAGATATGCGCATGCTCAATTCCGTAGTCACCTGTGTGGATTGTATAATGTCTAAAGGGTTGCAACAGTCGCGCTTTTTGGAGTTTTCGATTAACAGGCGAACATGAAGAGGAAGATGTGCCACAGATAAAGTTAAAGTAGAAGTAAAAAGATAAAAATGCTTATAGGAACTAAAAGTAATGGAATATAGAATTGTTATATTTTAATTTGCTTGAAATTTTGTTATTGTTAAAATAACTGGAGTGTCTCTTTATGGAATTTATTGTGCAACTTGGAATAAAAAAGAATCACTAGTCGAAGCAGTCGAAATACTAAGTACTATTAGAAAGCGATTTGATGGAAGAGTTTTATTATTTGTTTCAACAGCTATCTTTTATAGTTAACTACGGAGAAACGAATTTTTTAAGCATTTATGAGGAGTTGTAAATGTAAATGATAATCGAAAAAGGAAATTACGTAGAATAACACCGCAGAACTTGACCGTATTGAACCACATCCAGCATTTAGTCCGTACCTTGCATCGTCAGATTACTATTCATTCATATACTTGGTGAAATTCTAACGAGAGAATAAATTTTAATCCAAAGGAGAAGTTGAAAATGTAATGTGATAATTTTCTGCATTTTAGTCTAAAGAATGAAGTGTACATTTGGAACAGACATTCTTTATGAGGATTAGGTTAGGTTAGTTAGATTAGGTTGGGTTAGGTTAGGTTATATCAGAATAAATTTCTTATTTCTTAGACCTTTTGATATTTTCATGTTTCTTCTTGATTTTAGGACTCTTCTGTTTCAAAATTGGTTTTTTTAATAATTTTTTAATAGACTTTTCTTTAAGTCTTTATCAAAATATGATATTAACACTGACAATTTGAGTATTTATATTGATCAATGGATCATTCAAAATAAGAATGAAATCAAATTAGAAGTTTGTTGTAATAAGAATAATTAATTCTTCCTTTGTCCTTACATCTCAAATATATAGCAGTAGTCAATTGAATTATTTGTAGTTTTATTAGAATTTACAGAATAGAGCTATAAATTTTACTTAAATTATTTAGGTATTTCTTATCATTTGTAGCTTTTTCGTTCTTATGAATGTGAACCATTTCTAAAAATTCTCTTTTTTGAGTATTCGATTCCGTTTCAAGAATTTTTGATTCTTAATAATTGAATTTATGTTTTTTTTTTTTTGATATTTCATGAATCGTGAATGCAGTTCTATTTTTTTATCGTATTGATGACCTCTTAATCTATTTTCTAAATACTGAGATGTCTGCCCTATGTAGACAGCATCACAATTAGTACAAGGGAAAATTTTATTTGTCTTATTAGAAGAAAGTTCTAGTTTGATTTTATTATTCTGATATTCCGGATGAAGGTGATCTATTGATTAATATAAATTCTCAAATTGTAAGTGTCAACATCATAATTTGAAAAAGTCAATTTTTAAGTAATTTTTAAAAATTATTAAAAAAAAACTAATTTTGAAACAGAAGACACCTAAAATCAAAAAGATTTAGAAACATAAATATATCTCAATATCTTGCATGATTCGATCAGCTCAGCTTCAACTGTGTAGGTTTTGTATGAAGATATGCAGCAATCAATTACGATAAGGAGTTTGAAGAAGTATAAATTTGAGCATAATCAATGAAATTTGTGATATCCTTAGATAATTTGTTCGGATGTTTATGTTTTCTGTTCTGTAACTTGGTCTATAAAATTTATAGTGAACGAGAATGGCCGAATCGACAAATTAGATTCGGATGAAAAGATACTTGTAAACTTGATTTCTATTAATCTTTTGTTTATGTTATCAAATTTTGTTTGAAATGGTTGAAGGACGTTTTTCTTTTAACATAGCCTTCGGAGTAAGTTTTTGTATATCGTAATGAAAAAGCGTCTTTTTTTTCTAATGAAGCTTTTTATTACATTTTTTCCTAACGTACTTTTTATTTAATAGTTCTTAAAATGAATGACTTGCATCTTCAAAAGATTGAAAATTTAATAACGAACAAGGTACACGACTTCAAGTTACCCTAACTTTATTTTTTCAACGCTCCATTTCCTTTTTCTTTAGTTCGCTATTTAAAAAAAAAATCGTACTAATAATAAGTATTATAAATCAATATCAATGATTGTCATTCAATTATTGTTACATTTTTTTTTCAGGTAGCGACAGTATCGTGAGAAAAGGGTTATAGAGGGTAAAAAAAGAGAATGAGGTTTATGAATAGTCATGAGTTGCATATTTAAAATTAATAGGTATGCATTTCGGGCTTCGAAAACCTATTAATATTAAATCTTTGCAAATAATTCGCTGTGTCATACTCAGGTGTGCTTTAAAATACTGATTTTTTTGTTAAGGAAAAGATCCAAATAGGATTTCTGTTATTACAATTTATAATTACAATAAGCAATCAACCAAGATCCTATTCATAAGTATACCTTCCTTTCTAGTAATTTTAGCAATACTGTCGTACTATCTATCGTTTTGGCTATTGTCTGGTTAACAGTTTCTATATTAAGGTCCCTATGGAGATTACTGTTACTGCAGTACCAAGGTGCATTAACGAGACTCCTTGATACTTAATTTTGGAAACCTTGCACCACTTGCATATTACTTTTATTGGCACACACATGAGCAGATTTGTTTTCGTTCAACTTGATACGCCATCTATTAGTGCAGGTGTTAATCAGATCTATGGATGTTCGTAATTTAGATTCTTCGTGGATGAGATTATAATTCTTCCTGTTTTACTTTAAAATATCTGTCAGACATATAATATTTCTGAATATTGCCGTGGTAGTAACCTAATTAACTAACCCTTATGACAAACTTTATCAAAGGTCTGGGCCACGTCTAGGAATGCAGCACAACACACTTTGTTAGTGCTCTCGAAAACCAAATTGATGAGATGGAATGATGTTCTGTTCAACCATTATATGTTTTAGCCTCTCAAGAAGCAATTTTTTCTACAATTTCGAAATAACTGCCATCAAAAAGCTAAGCTGGTAAAATGTAACAGCCTGGAGGGGGTTATCCGGCTTAGATATTATAATAAATCCTGCTACTTTCCATACCTTAGGTATGCTTCTTTCTGTATTTCCCCAATGATGAGTTCAAATACAGGGACTTTTTTAGGATTTATGTTAGTCATTGAACATTGAAATCCTTCTGTTCTGGTTCATCCCAGTCTTGGGTTTCTTCACCTTCAATGGTCTGGAAGGTTTTTCCCAAAAGTTCCGCAAAATTATTTGGTTTTCGCTTATTATCTCGTGCGCAATATCTTATTTATGATGAATATGTGGATATCTTAAAATTTAATGCAAGATATGTCACAGTAGAGGAAATTTGCTAATTGGGATTTTAGAAAAAAAAATTATTTTTATGTATTTTAAAACTTTATTATTAATAATATTGATATTTTATACGAAAAATCTTTCAATTAATTATAAACAATAAACAATTGATGAAATTTAAAAATAAATCACGTGATAATGTTAAAGCTCTTTCTTAACAGTACAGTGTTTACGGCTATAACACGTGACTTAAAAATAATAGGTTATGTTCAGTTTTGTCGTAAGAATGGTATTTGTTCCTCAAAGGACGTGTATGTCCAGAACATCGGGTTCGGAGTAAAGCTTATTCTGTTACTTTAACTATTAATGAAAAGTCAAGAAAAATTCAGGGTGTACAATGCCGTAATTGCGCAGCTTCAGCAGGTGATTTATACTTGAATCAAATTCAAGTTACTTGATGTAACAAACAATAATAATCTTTTATATTGTGTGTACAGGTGGTTGTAAACATTCATTAGCATTCCTTATGTGGACCTATCGTAGAAGTGAAGATCCGACACCAACTGAAGTAGCTAATTTACTTATTTGATTTGTATACTTAGATAAATAAAAATCAATAATAATGGTGTTATAAAATACTCATATTGAAATGATCTTCACAACAAAAATGACGCCACAAAGTCAGTAAGACTGTGCCCGGATTTGATTTATCCGCTCGCATCCACACGTCGAAATGGATGAATGGTTGTTCAGGGAATTATTGCAATACAAAATAAATTAATAAACCAGCCAAATTATAAATCAAACACATGAAATTTATCGATTAAATAATTTTTATGCACCAAAAAATAATAATTACAGGTGGTCATGAAAGTGTGGAGCTGCTTGTGGGTGCAGGAAAGCAGGAATTAGTTGCTCCGTTATTGCCTACACTGTAGTGGACAGACTGCGATTGAAGAATTTTCACGACTTGAGTCTATATATTGAGTCTACCGAGGAAGAACTTCTACAGCCAGGACCATCAAAACGACGAAAAACATGTGAATAAAATTAACTCATGTAATTATTATTTTTTGCTGCATAAAAATTATTTTATCAATGAGTTTCATGTGTTTGATTTATAATTTTGCTGGTCTATTAATTTATCATCTATCAAAACCGCGCACAGTCTTACTAACTTTGTAGCGACGTAGAGGTCGTAATTCTTGTCGTAATATAAAATAAAAAAACGAATTTGTAAGTCTGAATACGCTCTACAAGTTTCATACTGGACATTGTTCGATATCTTTCACAAGAAAAAAGAAAATAGCGAAAACCTTTTTTTTCTCCCCAAATTTATTGTTTTTTTATCTATATCTCGTTAACGATGATCGGTACGTGAAAAATGTATACAACTTTAATTTTAGATCGTACAAAGGGCAACAAAAAAGTATTGTATAAAAATTTTCGTATCTCAACGAGAAACAGAGTTATGATGAAAAAACTGATTTTAACCCTTTTATCAAGATGGCGGAAAACCCACAAGGTTATTTCGATCGACAATTTGAACTTGATCTTTTAAACCCCCCCTCTACGTAATATCTAAAATTTGGATTTCTGGGTTCATTAGCGTTTCCAAATGTAAATAATGACTGGACTAATAATTCTAGTCCTTGTTAATGTTCTTGAAACAGCAGGTGTTTTCTTCACTAAAATCACACAAATATTGTGATAAGATAGCTGTGCTTCATTAAAACTAAAATATATAGAAATAAAACATAATAATTTAATGCTCTGAATGTTTACCGATTAACTCTATTAACAACATACAATGTGTCGCAGAATCAGCTTCTCAAGCCCCACTACTTACTGCACTTGCTTACCCCATTCATTCAACATGACTACCGACACGAGTATCAGGAGAACATGACTTGAAACAAGCTCACGAAACAAATTCTCTCTTCATACTTTAAAATGTAGATATAAAGAAAACAAGCTGTTTTTTAATATTTAAAAATCCTTGTTGTCGATTCAAAAAAATATTATTTTCAAACGTAAAAAATAGAACGTATAGGATTCAACCCAACCAATGAAATTAAATGGACAAGTGAATTTTTGTGTTTGAGAGAATGTGGTGTATTTAAGACTTTAAATTTTAAACTCGCGATTTCTGAGTCCTACTTATTGGGATAACAGAGACGCGAGCAAGTATAAAAATAATAGTATAAAATACTTTTGATGAGTAGAAATCAAATGAATACACATTCTTTTATCACCGAATTGTTTTATAAATAATATATAACAGCTGTGTGGAATATATAATGAGTTTTCAAAGGTAATTTGGAGTACGTATTAGCTTATTATACCTTTCGATGGCTTTATTATTGTTTTTTACAGGCATTATAACATTATAACATTGAAAAGATTCGATAGAAATAGACGAATTAAATATTCAAGTTTTCTTAAGTTGATTATTCAAAACATTGTAACGAGTGGTCAGTATTGGCACTATTGTCATGAAAATCAGTTGATTGATCTTTTTAAATTTATTGATAATGTGCTAGTCAAAGTTTAATTAAACATCAATATGGATAGATTAACTTTGTCCAAAAGTTCAAAACAAAGTTTTGGCCCGTCTTACGCAATATTTTCAAACCGCCATTATTCAAACCGATTGGAATATTTTATGAATTTGAGAAACTTTCTGATCTGAATTCGTTTTACATCCACTTGCTGATGAGGTACAGAAAATAATGGAAAATGTTTCAACACATAAATTAAGTTTTCTAATTACTCATATAATAAGATTTTGACTCTTGTATTTGTTGTGCTGATTATCTGATTCGTCTTGTGCTAAAATTTCGAGATTAAATTGATTATAGATTTGATTATAGAACGATAGTATCTCAAAAAGATGCATCACATCCCATTCGGCTTGTTTCGTTTTTCTTAAAACATTTTGAATATTCCTTTGTTCACGTATTGTGGTACAGTAGTCACTTCGGTTTTATTTATACTGACTTTCGAGTTATTGAAAAAATTAATTTTTTATCTACCTCGAGAAAGTCAATAAAAACTCGGATGTATTCGAAATCGTCCTCTGCCTATCTACACTTCGAGCAAAATTAAATTTTAATAAACTTGTGGTGATTTTATTCTTAATATTCAGAGTTCTACAGCTGCCAGGTTGGGAGTTTCCACATCAATCACCAGGCTACAAACTCAACCTCAACTCTAACATCTGAGAATCCAGTTGAGAGCTGAACCATCCCGAATTTCCATAGATAAGTCTCAGCATTATCTTTAACATATAGACAAGTCTGAGTTGTTTTTAATTTATAAGTTCTTTTGTTTTTTTAATCGTTAAATTGATTATCTTATTATTTGATTATTTTAACGATTTTACGAAAAAATAGTGTGTATGCTATAGCGGCGAAACTTTTTTACGACCTCAAGATTATCTTGCCTCAGCCCCAAGCTATCTCAATCACCCGATTAATCGATTATTTTTCGATTAGTCCATTATTTTGCCCACCCCTAGTTGTGGATACGCAGTTAATGCGAATTTATTATTTTTACAATAAATTTATTTGTTGCTGAAACTTTTTTTATTGTTCTTAGCAATAAATATTAATTTGGATAATTGTGTCCGGTCGACCTAAAATCAAGAACATACCCCTATGCAATACATATAAAAAATCTAATTGTTTGCTAGAGAAACTTAAATTAAAATAGGTAATTGTTAATCAAGTACAGCAGATGGGGGTGTCATACACACTTCCACCCAAAAGATCTATTGTGACCTCGAAGCACAGTGAGTGAAGTAAGTAAAGTTCTACGTCTGTTATAGTATTCCCATAAACTGTAACACTTTTATTTCTTGATATTCGTTCAAAAAAATCCGTTTTGTGTCTAATTAAATGGAGTGTTGTATTATTATTAGTGATATAGAGAATAATAGTGAAGAAAGTTTAAACTTTTAAACCCCAGAAGATGTTGTTGAATCGGCAACTGCAGCGACTATGAATCTTCTCTCTGAGAAATCCATGGAACAGTATTTAAAGGAATATAATTCTTTTATGGAGCAGCTTCACAGAAAAAGCGTTATTAGCTTACTTTGAAATTAAATCCAAAATGTGGAAGTCTTCAACACTTTGATCGACTTATTCAAAACCGAAAAGCACCCTAATGGTAAATAACGACGTAAATATCAGTAAATACTCGAAACTCATTGCATATTTGAAAAATAAATCAGTTGGCTATAGACGCAAAACATTTGCAGGTGAAGAAATTAATAAGTTTCTGTTGCAAGCTCCAGACAATCATTATCTCATGTTTGTCTCATTGTAACATCATTCAGGTTGCTCTAATATTGGTAATGGTAATGCTCAGGTAATAATACCGGAAATGTTTTAATTATCACAGTACATGATACAAAAACTCATGTTCAACGTCGATTTACTGTTATTGGTGAAATATCTGACAATGGACTAAACATTTACAAAACATATAAATACCAACGACCCACAAATTTCAAAACAAATCATTTCTTTTTGCAGTATAGAAATGGAAAATGCAAAACCCAAGTTGTACATATCAATACCTTTTCAAAAATTCCCTCGCTTATCGCGACATATTTAAATTTACCAAATCCAAAAAACTACACTGGGCGTACATTTCGACGCTCTTCGGCGTGTCTATCAGTGAATTCTGGTGGTAATATAATTCAACTAAAGAATTACGGTGGGTGGAAATCCAACACAGTTGCGGAGGGTTACGTAGACGACTCAATAAATGAACTCATTGAACTCGTCAAATGTTGCCAATTCAAGTACCAATAGTAATGTAACTTCTTCTTCACTTCAAATTAATAATGCTCACAGTTGAACTTTTAATATTACTATTACAAAATAAAAATAAAAAGTTTTGTCGAAGGCCTAAGGACGTAGAAAATTTTTTGTATGAAACTCGTGAGTAAAGTAACTTTTTTTTTCACTCGTTGCAATTGCCGTCCTTCTCGTGAAAAAAAGTATTACTTTACTCACTTGTTGCAAAAATAACTATAATATATCGAAAAATCATGAAGTTTGTTCTCATTTTCAGTAGCCAAATATGTATTTTCGAACGGTTGTCTCATATTATAAATTATGTAAATTATTTATTCCAACGTTTTTTTCTTAGCTTTGTAACTGAAAAACAAGAGTCGAACAAGAATGTTTTTTTATAAAATCTGTGTGGGCATCTAAAACGATGCTGAGATGGCGACATCAATGGAAGAAAAAGACTCGGCGACGGTCTTCGGATCGGGTTATACTGAAAACACTATGTTACAGATTGTCTCAAAACTATAAAATACAATATTATCTATTAGCGTTGCTATAAAATATATTACCTATTATAGTTCACAATATTTTTTATTTCTTCTCACCTCAGGTATCGAGTATGATTTCCTCTGTCTTTTGTACCCTTAGTCTACCATATTTTGTCTTTTGTCATATTTCTTTCTTTAGCATTTTCTTCTTATTGGTTGTTGACCTTTATTCAACCAGGTGTCATCAGTATATTATTCTAACCTATCTTTGAATCATTGCTATTTATTTTAGCTATTTTTTGCGTGAAGCTTTAGATCATCTCCAGCAAGTAGGTAACAACAAAAGAGAAAAAACAATTTTCTTTACATTCGGTAATTCCTTTTTGTTGCAATATTCAAGGTTACTAGAATAATAGAAGGTTTGTGACAATAACAAGATGCGCAGTAGACAAATGACGTCACCGGTTCTTCACAGCTCAATAAATTCGTTAGTTAGAAATACATTTGTTTGTAGAGCCAGATCAGCAAGAGATAACACACATCCTCATAACTCGAACATAATATTATTGAGGTTCTGTTTTACATAAAAATATAAACAAAACAAAAATAAGAACATAATGACGTAGCTGGTGTTCTAGCAGTTGATTGTTTGTTCACAAAAACATGCGCATGTCCCAAACCTCCTATTATTCTAGTAACCTTGGAAATATTCATGTACGCCACGTCGAATGACTTGTTCGGTTGTATGTTGTTTGTTTTCTTCCTCTCGCCTTAGCCTTCGAAGTAATATCGATTATTTCATTCCTTGCTTTGATTATTTAATACTATAGTGTCAAAATACTACCTCAGTAACTTGAATATTTTGTTATTTTCCTTAAAGTCCTTTAAATATATTTCTGATCAAAGTTTGTTTGTTTCCTTTTTCATGTTTTCTACGAACTATCGAAACGAAACTAAGAAACGCGTTTTATTAATAATAGAAAAAAATAAATGATGTTGCCAGTAATTTGCGAGTTCATTGTTGATTTCGTTTATTATCTTCTATAAACAATAGCAATGCCGGTACCTTCAAGTTGAATCATACACGATGACAAGGTTTCATTTTTCCTAAAGCCCTTCATCATTAGAGAAATTTGATCTTTTTGAAAATAAACCAGTTAAATTAAGGAAAGCCTATTTGTGAAGTATACAAATGAGTTAATTATGCAAAAAAATATCTAAGGATGCGATTATCTAAATTGTTTGTTCCAGCAATATGACGTTTGGGGCACTACACATGAGTTCACTATATTCTATTACGAACACGTACCCGGGAGTGCCGGCAGAAATGGAAACTTTTGATTTGAGAAGACAATTACCATCACCTGGAATATCTGTAGTTCTGTGTAGAATGAATTTAGAGCTAATGCATTCGTGACTCATATATACGAAATTGTTGGGAGAGGAATTGTTTTTGTTCGAGCTGTACATTTTCTAAATTTTGAGAAGCCCCGCATTGCACAACATTCTCTTGGTCTTCATTACTGTCCAATTTTTTTTTCCTGCGAAAAAACAAAGAAATTATAAAATAAAATAAAACAATAACATCTAATTTCTTTGGAACAATTCTTTTACATTTTTGTCATTTTGCTTATTGTGATGTTATGAAAATATAGGTTAATGCTATAAAGTATAAACATATTACATATTATGTATCTATATTAATAATTTCGTCAAGCAGTACGGTGGTCTCGATCGAAACCTAATCTTAATAATAAAATTATATTAATTAAAAAATGAAAATTAATTAAATTTTCATCTAGTATATTTATAAAGTACTCACTCATTTTCTTTCGCTATTTCTCCGTCCTTTTTTTCATTAATAGATGCACTTTGTTTACATACACGAATTTTACGAATACACAGTAGTGTGGCCACTACACAGACGGTGGAGCCACCAGCTGTCATCATCCATGGATGCGCTTGGCACGCTGTAACATAAACACACACGAAAATTCGCGCAAGCGCCCTGCGCCTCCTAAACGAGACAGCAGGCGCAGGTATACATTTTCGCCGCACCGTAGAAAGAGAGGGGGATACTTCCTCTCCTACGCTGCGCCGGCTGTCTACTTTCCATCCGTCTTACGAATTTTCGATCACGTCACGTGTCCTGACGCGAGTTTAACATTTTCAGTTTTCGCTTCAATAATTTAGTTTCATTTTTATTACCGACTCAATCTATATTCTTCTTGAAACTGAAACAAACTACTGCTGAACAATTTGTTACTGAAACGTGAAACTTTTTTCATTACTTGTTGTTGGAACGCAATTTTCATATCGCGCATGCTTAAGTAGTCTACTGGAACAAATGTAATGAAACTACCTGAACGTATAGTCTTTGGAGAGTTAGTGAAAGAAGAAGGTTTATGTAAATTCGTAAAATACTGAACAATTCCTTTTAGAACCTCCACACACTTTTGTATCATTTTTTTTTACCATACAATAGGACAATATGTACTAGCTATATTAATTAAAGATGGCAATGGAGAGGTATTCCAATAAGGATCTTCTCAAATAAGTTTTTATGACGACATGGACTATAATTTATAAGCGACAGATTTATATTTTAAATAAATCGTTTAGATTGAATCTTCTAATACAACGTACCTCTACGTTTAATTCGATTAGTTTCCTTACGAGTATATTAGTGTGAGGTCCTATTTTGGCACTGGAACACTTCTGTTCTTGGTGGCATCTTTAACCAAAGGCACTTTTGATGATAGAACGGCGCACAATAGTTTTAAGGGCATTGTTTTGGAACCTTCGAGGATTCCAACGTTGCAGTACTCCAAAGTTAATTCCCATTGTTCCGGTTGGGTTTTAAAATTACCTTTTAGAGGAGCAGCTTATTTTCAATGTTTAGTCATGAGTTTCTGCCAATAAGTCAATGTATTTCTCTGAACTTGCTACCCAGTTGTTTTTCATTGTTAAGATAAACTCACGCTATATTAATCTCCCCAGATATTATGTATGTATCATTTTTTTGCTTTAACGCAATGTTGTTTAGTTTTACTGGTGGGCTTTGTTTAAAGTGAATGTTATCTAAGTTGACTCATTTATGTTAGGCTTGAATTTCCACTTGATTATCCAAATTTGAAATATATTGAAGATTTGGATGTCTTGCAACAATTGCTGTGTCAACATCAAAAGTTATTTCTACTTTAGTGGTGTTTGGCAGATTAGATGTATGAATTAGGTAAGGTATAGATCCAAGTATACCTTGTGGTAACCCTGAGTTGATTGGGTGTAATCCCGTATGTTTATCTTGACATTTGACATTTTAATATCAATCAAAAGTGACATGGAAGTTTATCCTTAATCTTGTATAACAACCCTTCGTGCCATGTCTTATCAAAGGCTTGCTTGATATCTAGAAACGCTGCTGAGACAAATATTTTATTTCAAAAGCCTTATTTATATTTTTTACCATACTATGGATTAGCTCTATCGTACTTTGTATTACTTAATTTTGATTTTTTGTCGGTATGTTTGTTGTTGTGAATTTATTAAATATTAAATGAGTAGTAGCTTCTTGATATCATTTATGTTCACAAAGCTCTTTTCATCATTAGCAACCATTAAAACCGTTACTCGTTTTCAAAATTTAGAAACTTGAGTCTCTCATTGTTGCACAATTTCAAATGCTGATACTTATTTTTGTGCACATCAACCAGCTTCACAGTTTTTTCAAATCTAACATAAATGTGGGATATTATTACAAAGAGTTTTATTAACTTCATGTTGGTTTTCGATCGATCGATCAGTTTGTTAAGTGTGTTCATATGCCTGTCACTGCTCGTCTAATAAATGTAATTTATTTAATTAAATTAACAATAATAGTAATAGATAATAAGAGACATACTGTATATTCTAGTAAATTTATTCTCGAGTGTGTTGGTGTTTGTATGTATGTGTGTTGGTGTTGTGCCGACTACAACTAAGGAATGAGGAGGAGTGAGATGATAAGTTTTGAGTGAGCGAGAGGAGGCCGTGAGAACGTGGAAGTGTGTCTTGTCCCAGGCGTCCGCGATGTCGTTCGTGTGACTTCAACAACTACTCGAAAACCGCCTCCACGCCCGCCGTTGCTTACCGCAGCCTACTCGATGATGCTCGATAGTTTTCTCGAGCTCGAGGCTCCACGCCGGGATTAAAAACACGTCCAATCTCTTAAAATAAAGGCCAATGGTCAATTCCGACAAAACTCACTACTATTAAAATTTTCAATAAGACGTATACTAGCCAAGAAACAATTTAAAATAGAAAAACGAAAGTAACTAAGTTTAAATTTTCTAAACAACGTTTTAGAAAGAAGTTACTGTCGAGGATTCTCTAATACGATTGTCCTGGAGGTACAATCAACATTAAGTACATTATATTGTTCAATAAATAAAATGTTTATAATTCACTATCATTTATTTTCTTTCCTCGGTGTAATTAAAAAAGTTTTGGATCTTATGCGTCGTCTAAAAAATGTTGTGTACGCCGCGCTGAAATACAAATTTGTTGGCCGAGTCTCAAAATGATGAGTAGCACTTTCAGTCCTTGGCATACAAAATAACTATTGAAACACTGCTTTCTTGCTTTGATAACGTATGCTCCAGTTTTGGGAAGACGAAACCTGTTTTGGTAATCTGTTAGACAACTAAATATATAATATGTAAGAATCAGCGTACAAAAAAGTAATAAAAAGTCTGAGTTCTTGTAGCTCAGGATTTAAATTTGAAATTTCCACCGAATATTGAACGCGACATTTCGAAAACATGATCATAATCTGGTTCAAAATTTCTCATAATTTCTGACATAGACATTATAATATTAGTTAGTTGATGTATAACTGTAATGAGTATGGCTTTACTTCACTAGATATTTTTTCTAAGAGTTAGTGAAATTAACCGGTGGACCAACTCATTCGTTCCAATGCACCATTTTAAGAATCCCTTTATCTTCTTTGTGAGCGTGGCCACCGTGCCGCTTTTTCTTTGTCTCTTTCTTAATATCTCTTATCTCATTTTTCAAAACGCAAAACGAGTTTTGGCTCGTGTCGGAACGCCAACTTCTGCTGCCAACACACTTTGCTCTCATAGATCTAACTATCATTAAGAATGAACGATAATTAGTTTCCATTTTTTTGGATACCATACTCTAGTAAATCAAGATTTCTATGAGTAAATAATTATTAATAGAGAAAATGAGTTAATAAATATATATAAACATAAAATAATAAATTAATACATGAATAAGAAAAAGACAAATATGACAAAAATGTGAGAAGCAATATAAAAACTTGAAAAGGTGAGAGCAGCAGGATATGACGAAATAAATTATAAAAAAAATGAAGAAGATCGGGAAATATCACATATTGGTGATAAAAAATTGAAAGATGAAGAAGTACTACGAGATTGTATATGCAATAGACTAGATCATTTTAGGCAACTTGTAAAACATGAGCTGCAATATTTGTATCTCATTAGGGCTACTTAGTATCAGACATTTTACAATTTGCCGGATATGAGTTAGTCAAAACACACGAAAGCGGTAATTTCAAATTTGCATGTCAACAATAACATAACCTCAAAAAAGTACGATTGTTTTCGTTAGGTGTATATTAGTAAAAAATGAGCAATGATATTATGGAACTAACAAACGATAGGATTCACTTAGAACAGAAGTACTGTTCAACAAACAATTGCAACAATTTTATAGCGAAAGAACGAGAAACGATCCAATCAAGAAACCTTGGACTGCTGCTCGAGTTAACGAAGTGGTCGAAGAAATCAACAGTAGGGAATTAACTGAGCCAAAAAGCAGTAAACAGTATCATTCCATGAAAAAATATGATGTACTGTCTCGATAATACCCACGGAACAATATTTTGATGTATTAGTAGAGTGTCATAAAGACATGGCGGGCGATATAAAATGTTATTCGCGCTGAAGAATAAATATAACATTCCTACAGCTGTGATCGAACCTATTCTACTTTACAGAAAGTGCAATCTCAAAAAGACAGGGATCAGTCGTATATTTTATTCTTTATAAAGATTCTAATGTTAGAGCTCAGGTGGAACCGATGGATTTTCAATCTGCCCCGATGCAAATTATAAATCGCTTCTCAATTATCAAGAAAATTTTTGAATCTGTGCCCCTTACAGATAAAACGCAGGCTTCCAAAGTAGCATTATACTTGATAAAAAATTATCTACAATTCGGAGCACCTCATATATTACAGAGAATTAATTGCATCAGCAATCGAAGAGGTTTTTAGTAACTGGCCCCACTGTTAACTTGAACATGGAAGACCACCCTTAAAGTCAAGGTAGCGTAGAGCATAGCAATCAAGAGACTATGCTTTGTGCTTAGGTGTCCGATAATCCTTCTACAAATTGGTCTATAGGTTGCTATTTTGTGCAATGGCAAAAGAATTCTTCTAAGAATCGTAATCATTGGAAGAAAACCATACCATGCATTATATGGAACTGAGCTGAAAGTCGGAATAAAGCAACTAATCTCCCTCTTTAATAAAAGAGCTTCTCGAAGAAATAGTATACAAACGAACAGATAGAAATTAGGACATATGCAAAAACGATTCTAATCCACAGCAATAAGCGCGACTGATACTGCAGTATTCTGCATCATGTGCAGTGGCAAGGTCGAAAAAAATCGTATGTATAGAGAGAATTAAATCTTGGTTTTCAAGAAATGAAAATCAAGATTCGTTGGCTGTTTTCTAAGATGAAGTACCCGATCGAGTAATCGTATTGAAACAGCCAGTTTCATTTCATTCAAAATTCTGTGGTGAAGGTTTTCAGAAATGTTCGTAATGGGCTGGCAATGAACATCGCAATTCAATTGATTGTGCCTGTTTTGAAAGTTTGTTGTTTCAAACTTGAAATGAAGTAATAAATAAATAGATATTTTGCCTTTGTAATGTTTTCTTTATGTTGAGAATACAATTATTTAGTCATGACGCAAGAAAGCTCTAAGGATAACGTTTTGCGGGTTTTTTGTAAAATCATCAAATGCCTGTATTTGCGTTTACTCTACGACAGATAAAAAATAATAAAAAAAAAAAATAGAAAAATACGGACCCACGGAACCTTCTGCATTGATACATGTGCACACTCCAGACAGGTTTAATTCTTCTCCAATAAATACGTGAGGATTCTAGTCGTTCCAGGACACGTAGTTATGCCGATTGACCGTACCGTTCAACTTGAAGGTTGCTTCATCCGACCACAACATAAAATGCTGGAACTGCGGATCATCCTGACTGCATCTGAAGTATCGCTTCCAAAATTCCAATCTGCGATCGAAATTATTCTCTTAAAGTGCGTGAAGGAGACGTGGATGGTAAACTCGATAGTGCATACGTTCTAGCATTCGTCGTAAAGATTGATATTTGAATTTCTTCCGATAACCACACAGAAGTTGGTTCGGCTGCTCAACTAAAGCCAGCGCCACTATTTCCATATTTTTGTTAGTTGCTACAGATAGCGGTCATCCAGAGCAAGGCGAGTCGACAACAGAGCCCGTTTATAAGAATTTCTGGTACGCCTTTCACACTGTTGAACTATGTGGTAGCGGTGAGTAAACGTAGTTTCGTTATCTGCGTTCCTAATGCAGATACAACGTTACAACTTCCTTTAAGCGTGATGTTGTATCGGTTATTCATTCTGAAAACGCGTCTACTCGAGGAGTATGTATTATTATCATGACACAGACACAACTGTCTGAAGTACGAACATGCTTACGTTTTAATCTTTTTCTACAGCTTTGTTAGACTTTGGTTTTGGTTTACTTTGGCTAAGATTATTTAAAAATGTATTGGAAAATAAATTGAGGAATTAGTAACTTGAATTGTTTTTTTTCTTTGTATTAATTTTATATTTTTCTATAACTACAATAAACTATAACTTTTCAACAATATAGATTTTTGCTAAGAGTATGATAAGCCACACCACGACGATCATCATGAAGCTCTATTGACGATACGAGAAATTGATTTATAATATCTATTTTTACGGAAACATTTACTTTCCGAGATCCCGGAAGTGACCAGGAATCTCAGGAAGGCTAACAGATATCGAATCATGGATAACTTTGTTCGATAGATCTCATCAAGATCTATCCGTGTGTGAGAAGTCATGAGGATTGAAGCATGCGCAGAAGTGTTGCTCTGAAAAAAGTATGCAAATACATAATTTTTATCAAAAAACTAAACCTAACCATACCTATCCTAACCTAACTTAACCTAACCTAACCTAGCCTAACCTAACCTAACCTTACAAAAATTAATATTATAGAAACTATTATGCGCATGCGTCAATCATCATGACTTATTACACACAGATAGATCTTGATGAGATCTCTCGAACAAAGTTATCCATTCATTATTATAAATATTCAAATAAAAAAAATCCGATATTGGCAAGAACTGAGTTTTTTTTTTCGAAAATCTTTGATCCTAAGGGCTACAGTATCTGGGATGTACATTCTTGAATAATTGATTGTAATCCAGGTTTTCAAAAGAGTTAGTAAAAATCTATTTCAAGTTTTTTATGTAATTCCACCTTATGTAGACTCGAAATATGATGAAACATTATAACGAGTGATTTTATTGAAAATTCGATCTGAAAAACAAAAGGAATGGTAGGTGGAGTAATCATAATAAAAATAAAATTATATAAATAATGAAAATAAATTTCCAACAATACCTAATTTTATAAAATTATCTGTTGAAACTTACGACATGCATTTACGCAAGTGTCTACTTATTATCGGATCATTTTACTTCATAGGTAAGTGAACAATGTCTAATATAATATAGACAAGGTACTTAAGTATAACTATTTAATAAGAGTATTTATGAAGCGAGAACAAACTGAACAGGCTATTACTCCTTCAAACTTATAATGTAAACCAAACATTTTTTGTTACAACTTCAATGATTTTACTAGAAAATTCTTACTATCTCACTCCAATTTTAAAGTTTCTTCTTTTTATTGTTCCTTATCAGGTCTACCTGCCGTTGGCCATAGCAATGGTCAGCTGATCCCTGTTTTCAAACTCTCTAAGCAATTTTTCGATGCTATGGATGCCTGTCCATTCCCGTTCCTCAACCAGAAGGTCCAGCGACCTTTTATTTTACCCTTCATTATAAGCTGGATAATCGGTAACGATTACCTTTGAGGACATTACCGAGGTACGACAATTTTCAGTATTTAACTGTCGAAAGTTCACCAACTGTATCCGCCCTGCTTAAAACTGATTTATCTCCGTGCAAAGTCACCCATGGTATTCTTAGAATGTCATCACATTTCAAATGCTTCTACACAGTTGATTGTGGCGGCCTTCAGTATCTATACTTCAACAACAGCACAGACCAAATATAACATTTGATTATTCTTTGTCATCAATCTTGCATCCTAGCTATTTAAAATTGGAGACCCTTTCAACGCTATATATCTATACCTGTGGTGACTCGTTTAGGTATGGCTGACGACTAATGATCGTAAACTTAAACTATAACTCTTAAAATTTGGGTTTAGATGTATCAGTTACTTTGGAATAATCGTATGTCAAGGACAACAGTGCAAATTGGAAATATACGGCAAGAAACTACCTAAACAATGTTTTATTTTAGCCCCATTTTCTACAATATTTTTTAATTATAAATGTTCAAATGCATTACAAGATAATATTGGAACCTACTAATCTATTTATGGGTAAAACACTTGAAAATTCACATTAAAAATGTCCTCCTGAATGTTTCGGGTTTTCCTTAATTAGCCGTTGCTGCTAATGAAATTAACTTAATGAGTATTATTGTTACATTCCTTTGATATTTAAAAAAAAAATATTTATAAAATAACTCAACTAATCAATGTGAAATACTTGGACTGAAGTTGTATTAGATGCTTCTGAATGGTCTTGCTTCAAAAATGCAAATCTGAAGGAATTCACACGTGCACACTCGAACAAACTCGTTCCAAAATGCATCTCTCAAAGACGATACGTTCCAGGAAGAACTTTTTTCCTTTTTCTCTTCCCTACTTTCGACGTTTTAATGAAAATATCTGATCATTACAGTGGATATACTTACCAGAGCTACCCTAATCAAAATCGTGACAAACTTTATTATGAATTGTGTAATATTTTGTTCTTACTCCAGGTAGACTTATTACTACTCAAGTTGATGTTCTAAAAATTACCGTGTTCCTGTATAATTGGTCGTAACTCCTACCAGTTCATTTAGAGTGTAATTCGCAATTTTTCTACGGATTTTGTTAAAGAAAATTTTATGTAATTATTAAATAATCATTTTGATACCTCTACGTAATTTTTTCATTGTCCCAATATATTATTTGTTAAAGTTGAAGGGACGGATGTAGATGAACATCCGAACTGGAAATACCTACCTGAGAATTGTGGGAAAGCGAAAGAAAATCAATTTCGGATTTATGGAGGACAAGAAGCTCAACTAGGAGAATTTCCTTGGATGGTGAGACTTAGAGGAGAGAAACATGGTTTGCATGGTTTCGTTTGTGGTGCAGCTCTCATAGGTCCAAGACATATCTTAACAGCTGCACATTGTCAAGAAGATGTTAATATGTAAGCAGTTCAGAAGGGTATTTTTATAATTAAAGTTGTATCATTTTTGAAGCTAGTATAATTATTAAAGAAATGTTGTTGACAAAGGTACATGGAAGCATGTATAATAGGAAAGGATAAAACATTTCGAGCCAAATAATACCGTTTTCGTAAATATTAAAGTAGAGTAAGGGAACAATCAGGAGGTGCCATAATATGAAAATTCTCATCTAATTAGTGATGATTATAATTTTCATAAACTTTTTCACAGAGTATCTGTTCGAATTGGAGAATATGATACAAAGAAACCTATTGATTGTGATGATGACGGCTGTGCCCCAGAACACCAAGACATAGAAGTTGAATATTTCAGAGCTCATCCTAAATGGAGTACTTCCACTTTACATAATGATATTGCCGTGGTGAAACTTGTGCGTGATGCTACATTCAACGGTAAGCTTTCTCCTTGTTTCAAGTAGAACTAGAATATGCTTAATTTTATATAAGATGGATCCAACTTATAGAACGTAACCGTGATACGAGTTACTTTGCAGTTTCGAGCATCTCTGTTTCATTTCAACATAAAATGCTACTTAAAACTCCAGATTATGCGATCTTATTGCAATGTTTGATCGAAGAAATTAAGCAAAAACGACCGCATTTGGCTGAAATGAAAGTGTTGTTTCAGCCAACTGGCACATCCGGTATTGCAATGGCCAAAAGTAATGAATTAAAGTTTGAATTGCTACCTCGTGCACCCTATTCGACAAATTTAAACCCATGGGATTATTTTCTGTTTCCAGACATCGAACTTATTGATCATCACTGGAAAACATATATGGAGCTAAAAGGAGATTACGTTGAAAAATAAATATATTGCTGTCCAAAATTTTTGTGTTTTCTTTGTTGGACCAAGGATATCTTCGTACTATTATAATTGTTTACAG
The DNA here is from genome assembly GCF_026250575.1 of Diorhabda carinulata. Classification (NCBI taxonomy): domain Eukaryota; kingdom Metazoa; phylum Arthropoda; class Insecta; order Coleoptera; family Chrysomelidae; genus Diorhabda; species Diorhabda carinulata. The sequence goes on from NC_079472.1 coordinate 22,202,836, forward strand.
ATTACGTTCAACCGATTTGTCTACCTGGTCGTAATACTTTCTTCAAAACCTATGACCCTACTGGATCGGTGAAACTCGCTGGTTGGGGCTATGCCGATAATTCTTCTCGTATACATCTTCCACACGTTCTTCAATTTGTCAATCTTCCTGTCAAGGAGATGTCTTATTGTAGCGAGTATTATCCCAAGTAAGTGAATTTATATTAAATATAACATTAAATAATAAATTTGTGAAATCATCACCAAAGAATATTAATGCTTGAACAACATTTATTTATAATAAAACAATCTCAAAAACCCTGAATCAATATTTGCTAAGGTGTTTTTCATTCTTGATTCCATTCCAATTAGTTTCATGTAGATTATCCGAGATTATCAGATAATGAAAGCTGTCAGTTAACGAAAGCAACGATGGGATTAATGGACCAATTTCATAGTTGAGCTCGGCTTAATCAGCAACTCTTGTCAAAGTTCAATTTCTTCTTCTTCTTAGCGTGCCGCATCAAGTCCTCTTGACGTTAGCGATCAGCATCGCAAAACTCTCTCTATCCTGAGCTAGTCTAAATAACTGACCTGCTTCTCTTATCCCAGTCCATTCTCTAATATTCTTCAACCAAGAGGCTTGTTTCCTTCCAATTTCTCTACGACCTTCAACTTTACCCACCATAATAAACTAGAGGATAAACCGGCTACCACGCATTATGTAAGTTATTTTCCTGCATTTAATGTTATCCACAAACTCACGAACCGCCTTTGCTCTGTTAAGGACTGCATCGTTTGTTTGCGTAGCTGTCTACAGTATCTGGAGCATGCGTCTATTTAATCACTTCTCTAAGTGATTAATGGTAGAAATTTTTAAAGTCCATGCTTCGACACTGTATAAGAGAACTGACCATATGTAACATTTGATCATACGTTTCTGGAGTTGCAAAGTTCAACTACTACTCTTTTATTAAAAACATTTCATTCGGTCCTGGAAACTTTCCTAACCTCTGCTGTTGGTGTACAGGAACAAAAAAGATTCTTTCTTCTGAGATATTTATTGAAATGCAAATATAGAGGGGCGATTTTTATTTAAATGAAATACTTCAATTAGCATTGAAACCATATTTCTAATAACACCTTAACATTTTTTTTACAATATAAAAGATTTTTTCAGATCTTCTTAGGAGAAAGTCATCTGGTACATTAAATTTACTCAACATTTGCCATTGATGCTCCACTATTATTGAACGTGACGACCTTTAAATGAATGGAGTATTCAACATAAATAGTTCTTCCATATAGCGCGTTCAAATAAAGAAGTAAACTGTTTATAATAAAATGACCGCAAATTTCTTAAATCAAAATAATATTTATGTAAATATTGTGAGTTTTTTTTAGCAGACAATTTTGAATCATTGAAAAATAATGGATCTATGATTTTTCTAAAATATCAAAGGTTTTTTATTCTTCAACGTAGTTTTCTTTCCACATCGTATCACGATTTTAGTCACAAACTGTTTTACAGAATCATCAATGGTCATATTTCTTTACAGTCAAATTCGTATACGGAACTAATAAATTTATTTCTTGAATCAAATGTGTTTGTCAGTATATAACAGCACTGATTTTTGATAATCATTTTTAGATATAGATCTACTTTTATAGCCAATGATCAACTTTGCATTGGCTCACCTGATGGAAAAGACACATGTGAAGGAGATAGTGGAGGTCCCGTCATGCAAGAAATTAAAGTAGATAACGAGTATCGCTTTCATTCTTTAGGAGTTGTCTCCTTCGGTTCTTCTAAATGTGGGAAAGCGCCAGCAATTTATACAAATGTTAGAGCATATTTAAAATGGATTTTAGACAATTTGTGAATGGGATTGTGAAATTTTTAAGTTATTACGATAAATTATAAGTATTTGGAATTTAGTTTATTATTTTTTCTACAATAACTTTTCATTCATACCAATATTTCAAGATTAGTAGGCACAATTCTTGCGCCAGTGAAACAATTTCCTGTAAAAGTCCTATTACAGTTTAATTAGAAAGTTTTCGACTAGAAATAAAATGAAATTTTAGGTACGTGTCTTGGAAAACGAAAAGAAACTGGAATAGGGTTGTCAGATCTTGAAACAAACACTCTGATAGATTGGGAAATAATATCAAGACATTCCAAGCGGGAATTGGTGTGAGATCCGTCCAGTTTAATATAAATATTCAAGACAATATTTATATTGGATATCTAAACAGCCAATAAGCGCTGAGATCTTCTTGAATGGGTTCCAATATGATTTGAAAATGATGCAATTTAAGAATGTGCGGGAATAAAATAGTTAACTTGTTGGGGGTTCTGCAATAGAAAGAAATGAAATTGAACTATCAAATAAGGGAACCTGCTAGGACAATAATCCTTTTGTGGAATAAGCACTATTATTTATATTGGGGCTATGACAAGCAATGACACTATTGAAGGAATCATTCCGATTTTCAACAAATATTCTAAGATGAATGTTTGACATATTCATATCAGTGTTGCCATATCTGGAAACTTGAGAAGCAACCCTCGTAAAAACCGATAATCAAACTGTATATTAACTGAGTAATTCACTAGTAAGTGTGGATTAAATATTAATGGTCCCAGTATTGTACCTTGTGGAGCTCCACATTTTATGATTTTCATATTACTATATTTCTTTCCTCCTTCATGACTTGTTTCCTATTAGTAAGATAACTCTAAAACATCGTAAAAAATTACCCCTTATTCTATTTATTTCCAGGTTTTAAACGAGAGAGAATGATCGACTGTGTTAAAAGCTTTACTATGATCTATAAAAATGGAAAAACATGGGTTTTATGTTTATAGTGAGTTATGTACTTTCTTAATTAAATCCAATCAGTAGTTTTCTATTCTCTGATTACGAATTTGATCATACATTTGCTCTATATAAGTTTTTTCCAATACCTCTGAGTGTGCTATTAAAAATATGGTTCTATAATTTGTTGGTATGATTTAATCTTGTTTTTCATAGATAAAAACTAATTCTGCTGCTTCTTTCAATATGACAAAATATTTATTTTAATTGGTAAGAATGTCTGCAATCTTATTATTGTCATTATGAATTTATATGTATAGAGTTAGATAAACAGTAATCTAGGGGAACTTGAACTTTTATTTATTTTTAGTATTAATCTAGGACTCAAATTTATAACTTGATTATTAAGCTTATTATTTTGTTAATCAATATTTTATATCTTATCTGTTCCTATTTTTACGTACGTCCCTGCCTTTTTGCCGACTTACTGAAAATATATTTTGAATTTTATGTGGATCGTTGTGTGGTCCACATATTTACTGATGAGTTAATTTCGTATGGGTTCAAAATTACTATACTTATAATGAAAATAATAGAAAACACAAGTAGATGGTGGATCTTGAGTTGAATGGTGTGTTTTGGAACTTAAGGGCCACCTGCCGACTGTAATTACCTCTAATTGAATTGTTTCCCATGGTGGTCTTTTTTGATTTCGAAATATAACCATTAATTTCAGTTCATTTTTCTCTGGTAAAAAAAAAGTATTTTTCGAATGAAGTTATTATTTTAGATATTTCCTATAGTTTTTCAGTTCCATTTTTGATGCTACATAAACAACACTGTGGTTCGAAAAATTCTTTGGTTCAACAGAGTTGCCACATTTTTAGAAGTAATACAGCAAAAGGTAGCAAATTATCCAGAATACAATTATACCAGTCTAGAAACATTGCGTCAAGTTTTGTCAGCATGTGGTTTTAAACACAAAAAACTGAATAAATGGATTGCAATAACCGAATCTTCAAGGAAAATTCGATGGCGACAAGATTATTTGATGACTAGATGATAAAAGACTAGTGAGGTTCTAATAGACGAATGGGGTACAAAAAGGGCTCGGTTCACGTCTGGTACCCTGTTTAAACCAAACTTTATTACAGGCAGGTACATTTTACTCGTCTAACGTTAATGAGGTATAACAATTATTTTTTTCAGTTCCAAGTAGGACTACAATTAAGTGCATCTGTCTAAATAACGGCGTATAATGCCTTCTAATTTATAATATAAACTATGACTATCATGAGTATTCATATGAAAACCCTCCTCGACATTCTCAACGTGAGTTTAGGATTAATGTGTGTGTCGGCTTTATCGATCATTATTTGGTTGGACCAGTTATTTCACCAGATCGACTAACTGGCGTTTCTTATCTATATCTTCCAAATACTCTTCCGGATTTGTTTGACAATTTGCCATTTCGATTCAGATTCAAAAATTGGTTTAGATGGTAAAGTATCACCTCATTCAAGTTTAAATGCAACAAACTTTTTAAACCGTCAGTATCCAAAGAAGTGCATCGGAATAATTTTCCTCAAGAATGGCCACCCTGCTCACCGGACTTCAATAAATGTGATCACTCTCTTTGGATGACCTTCACAAATACCTAACACCAATGATATATACCCTTGTTCCTTAAATAAGACTTTTGCACTCATTTGAAAAATATATTTAAAAATTTTGAGGTTAGGTCATATTTTGAGCTCTCCTGTGCTCTGTGTCGATTCTCATGCGGGACACTCTATATATTGAACATACAGAGTTGGTTGTCATCTCAGGTTCTACCAATTTTAGAATATTTTGTAAACTATTTTAGAATATTTGAAACCATTCTTGAATATAAACATTGTTATATTCATTATTGTTGTTAACAATAAAACATTTCTTTAAAATGTTTATGTCATATTAAGCGTAGATTCAATTGTGAATTTTTAGCAAGTTCTTTATAATAAATGCAATAGTATAATTAGAACCTCTAATTTATGACTCCAATTCTCAAACAATTATCAATGATCCGTTAAATGGTTAGACAAAGCTAACGCATTTTTTACGAGAACTAATTTATTTGCTCAGACTTTTCGCGTGTAATTGGATAGTATATTTTTCATTGTTATCGGCTTTATGGGACGAGTTAATGGGTACGGTATTATTTGAATTAATTATATACTGGGTGTTAATCGTTTGACTAGTTTTAGAGTTACGCAAGATTTTACTCTAACGACCCTTTCACAAATAATATCCGAATTTGTACAAATACAAAATATTGTTCGTATTTTATCTTTTTATTAACAATACATTTTTACAATCATACTCATTTTTCTACAAACTAATCATGAAGGTTGAGGAATTTGTCATAACAAACCAGATTTCTCATACCCTCTGTAAAGAAATATTTATTCGAATCGAAACTTTGACGACCTTTCATTATTCTAAACAGGTGATAATCACAGGGTTTTAGATTAAGACTGTAAAATGGGTTCAGAGGGAACTTTAGGAAGGAATTTTGTGTCAAATTGGTACTATTTGGTACAAGAATCGCGTCTTCATTCTTTGCTTATTAGCGATCTCTAACTCTATTTTATTACTTGATTGCGTGTGAATCCATGACCCATAACTGTTATTTAGTCTTCGGATTTCCGTACAGCCCTATTTCCAGTAGTAGAAGTCTCTAGTAAACTGGTTCCTGATTGTTATACCGTGTTGGCAAAACTAATGTTGACTACATTCACTTTATTTTGTGGCACAGTGGCCACAAATAATAGCTCGGTAATCACTATTTTATCCAAGGAAGACCTGAAGATCTTTTGGTGAACTCGGTCAAACTTTGTACTAGCGACAGAATATTCGGCAAATTTCACGCACTATTATCCAACAGCATCTCTACTCGTGCAGTGTTCAGCGTATACTGCTTTCATCTTACGATAAATATCACCAGCCCTGTATCCTAAAGTTTGTAAAAACAATACCCACGTCGTACATAACAATTTGGTGGAAGCTTCGAATATAAGGCCACCATTGTTTGAATGGCGACGACTGAGGAATTAGAGCTAACACCAGCTGGTTTTTGTAGTTCTTTGTTTCTATTATACCAAGCTTTTTGATGAAAATTAAAAGAATGGATATTGTTCTATTCCACGTGAAACATTATCTTCAATTATCTAATTTTATGTCGCTACATCAATAGCTTTACTTATCTAAATTTAAATAGATCATGCAACATTTTATGACTTTGTACATTTTGAATGTTATTCTTGACGAGCGATTCAAATTACCATAAAATGTACCATTATTTTGATAAACAAAGTTTACTCTACTATACGACGTTCTGTTTACGAATGGCATCTTATCAAAGCGTGCTGCGCGTACTTTGAAAATTCAGCGACAAAAATTATGGTTTTCAATATACAGATCGTTCCATAAATTGAATGTTATCGATGTGTAGTTCTAAGTGAAAATGTACAATAGAAAGAAAAACCAAACAAAAAAGTCACTAATCTCTTCAATCCGTTACTTGACCCTAGTCTCACGTATTTTTCAAATAAAAATAGAGAGAGTAATTTCTTTGAATGTACACAATCGATTCACACTTTTTACGGTATATCTTTTTTAAGACCGCCATATGTTCTTTACTTTATGAATGAAACTCTCTAGTAGACTGACTTCAAAGGGCACGAGACTTAAAGGGATACGGTTTTTCATTTACCGGAAGTATTAATTTCGTTTTATGTTTTACCATCTTATAGTACAGCAACGTATCTGCATAAGAAGTAAGGGGGTTTTCAAAAATCGTGAATTTATTTTTTTGCCAAAATATCTTTCTTTCAATTAGCCGTTTTTGTACCAAGCGGTCAAATCAAAAACCTGTAAATAATCTCAAGATTTATCATGAATAACTTTGAAGTTACCTTTTTTTATAGAATAAGTATAGAAGAAGAAGTTATAGAGGTTGCTTCTTAAATGCAACTTCTGCGTTGAGATCCTCAATTTTTAGTAGTAGCCTTGACATACAGCTGTCAAGAATTGTCAAAAAATTGTTGCCTACAAAAACGGTAGAAGTTATTGAAAAAAAATCCAATTTAAAATTGTAATTTTGTTACGGGGGGCAATTCTAAAATGGACTAGACACAAGCTCAACCCTAATTTAAATATTATAGTTTGCCTGCCTAGAATTGAGGAAAGATGTGGATACAGAAATGATTCTAGTACATTGTATTATTCATACGGAAACTTTGTAGCTAAAAACATCTCGTCTGTTCAAACTAAAAATGATAACTCTCTTTAGAAAGTAAAATCACATCCTCTTCGAGACTTCAAGTCTCTAAACATTATTCAGTGCATCTCCAAACTAGCGTGGGAAAATGGGCAAACTTTAATAACACTAGCTAACAGAATCACAGTAGCCCTACGGGTAAAAGACCACCAGAGTATACCTCGCAATGAAAAAGCACTGCCAAAAAAGGGCAACGACTCGATACTTTGGACTAGAGCCCTTCTGTGACCTCATAAGATTGGCACATCAATAACGAACTGAACGGATAGCTAAATAATTAGATAAGAAGTCTAAGAAACTTCATGGTATCCTGAAGCGACAATAACCTGGTGGTCGGTTTTTTGACAGATCACTGCCATGTCAAATATCACCTTAAGATGTGGAGTCATGTACGAAATATCTTCTAAATATAGGTTCAGAGTAAATAAAAATCCATAACAGCTTCCCAAACTAAATTTCTAGAGAGAAAATGTTTTAGATTAAGATGAACCTAAATTTAGTATGTTCAAGTCGTTTATAACTTGTCAAAGGAGTATTTTTGATTTCATTTAACTATTTGATCCGGTTCTTATTATGAATAATAGCAAATAAACCTTCAAAAAACTTTTTCAAAATATAAGACACATTTTAAAGCAAAAAGAACATAAAATATTAACGACATTCGCATCTTTAACATTTTGAGTACGCCGCTGGTACGTATTTCGTGAATGAAAGACATCATTCAATCATTGGAAATAAAGGATTTAATTGAAACGTCAAAGAAATGTTTGAACTTTGTCGGAAGGTTATACGTCTGATACTTATAAATTACCCTTATAAAGATACGTTTCAAACAAGTGAATTTGTAGTAAAATTTCTTTGATAAAATATCGAATGTTTTAAATATTAACAAACTAGGAAGACAGAAGCGAACAATATGTCTCAGTGAAATTAACAGAACCATAACTACGTTCTTAAAAACAAAGTAAATCAAATCAAATACTGTTAAGCACCTCACCAACTAAAGTTTGGTAGTCACGTGGCGTAAGACGGTTTTAAATTAAGAGATCTAATCCACTCTACGTTCAATTTGATGTTATAATATTGCTTTCTAGCATCCAATCTTTCAATTTTGTAAAAATCAAAAATGATACCAAATTTTCGAGAGAATTGCAAAATGTAACGCTACAATTTTGGATCTTTTCACGTCCCTTATAATTTGCTTCTATAGTTTTGAAATTTTGAAAGCCGTTTGAGAAATTTATATTGCTTTCACTGTTTACTACGACTGTACCAAAGTCACAAGACAAAATGTGCTACATTGCAGTAGATGTAGTACTATGCTGTAACTGCTCTTGCTGCACTGTTATTTTACAAATACACTATGCCTACAAACCTCCTACACGACATATATACATTTGTGATTCGTTTACAACCCTCGTATAAAATCAAAACAATGTAAAACGATTTTTTTCTCTTGAATAAATTAGTTTCAACAACGGATTCTCCAAGTTTCATATCCATTTGTCGCTGTATTGTTCTAATTGACATTTTATTTGACGCATTCGAAAGAGAAAACTTCACACTAAATAATCTTGATTGTCACTTGACATGTAGTAATCTCGTTATTTAATATTTACACCTCGTATAGAAAGTTGGGTTATACAATTTTTTGTAAGGTTTTTTTAAAGATAAAAAACTACGATAAATGTTTCCTACAAAAAGGAAGTTGTTTCAAATCAAAGTATAGGTAGTGATGAGCCAAAACATTGTGATATTTTTAAAAAACATTATATCCTACTTACTAAGAAGTCTACAAATCATGACGAAAATTGATATTATTTAATCTAAATACACAATTTTGAGATACAGGGGCGATTTGTTTATATTTTTTTTATAGAATTGTAAAGAAGAAATTAAGACCTTTTTATTTATTTGCTCACTTTATAGAACCGAAATTATCTTTTTGTATAAATACTCGCTTATTTATCAGCGAGAAGCTCAATTGGAAAGTAACCGGTCAATTTAAATAAATTATAATAAGTTAGTCAATAGTTAAGTATTAGTGCATAATAATTATAAATAGTGAATAGTTTAGATTTAGTGCATAGTTTATTTTATATAGTAAGTATTTAATTAAATTAAGTAAGTGTGACACATTGTGTATAAACTCACGCCACCGTATAAAAACAGTTTAAATGAACGAGAAAAACATTAGATTGTTTTGAAGCATATTGAGGCACTTATTATTAATATAATACCTTCCTCGAAGTCTAGGTTAGGTTTAAATGAACGAGAAAAACATTAGATTGTTTTGAAGTATATTGAGGCACTTATTATTAGTATAATACCTTCCTCGAAGTCTAGGTTTCCAACTTCACTAGTTTACACTAATATCCAAATCATAACGTAAGCCGCAAAGTTAAATTTCTTCCCAAGACAATCATCCTGAATCATTTTCCCCTTCAATTCTTATAACTTCAAATATATATAACTTTTTATCAGCTACGCTTATTTCAATTCTGGCTACATCAGTCCTAATAATGGAATTTAAACGACATGCAAGAAGAAAAAAGTATGCGTACTTCGTTTTTTGGCCGCTCTCTGAAAAATGGCGTTTAAAATTTTTGGTTTTTCCCTTATTCCCTAAAATTCTTAACCTTTCATTAGCATGTTTTGGCTTAGGTTAGTTAGAAGTGGAAGCTGAGTACTGATAAACATAACAAAAAGGAGAATATGACTAATGAAGATATTTAAGAAAAGTGAAGGAAATAATACGTAAAGACAAAATTAGAAACGAAGTAGTAGAAGCAGTAAGAGACTAATTAAGTTTGGATCAATAGCTGAAACTATAAAAAAGAACAAGCTAAAATGTTTTCAACAAATGAGAGACCATTTAATGCTATCAGGGGAGCACAATCCAATGAGAAATGGTAGAGATGTAGACCTGGAATCCAAGATAGCAGAAATATCGAAGAGAAAGGGAGAAACATGGCATCAATAACTATGTATAACTTACAATTATTGGTTTTTGAGCTAACGATCCTGTTACTAATTTTTGGAACTGTTGGTGATATTTATACTGACCTCACTGTTTACACAACCACCACACCAACAATCACAATTACACTGTCTAACGCGCGTTTCGTTATCGTCTTCAGAGACTGAAGGTAAACTGAGTTGTTATAGTTGTTGTACTTATAAACAGTGTGTTCAGTACCGATTCCGTTGTTTTGTTGGTATTATTTAATAATGTTTCCAATGGTATATTATGACTTATTAGCATAGGTATTACTTAATATTAGTATTTAACAACATCGAAAATGATTTAAAATGTTGGATTGGTCAAAAAAGATCATTTTCAAATATAAATGTTTTCACTTAACAACAACAACGTATAAAGACATGAAAGTTGTTTATTTTTACTAATTTTTGTTATGTAATCTACTTCAAGTAAACTGGTGATGTAGAAACATTCCATGAACAGTGACGATGCTGCAATTTATTGCTCGATAAGGCAGAAATCCTGGTCGGCTAATTCCAAAGGGGCACAACTCGAATTCTAATAATACTCACTGGAGGTAGACATTTTGCGTTAGTAACGTACGTCGCAATAGTTTCAGCATGAGATTAGGAATTAAAAGTGATACTTTTAATGACAGTCAACACTGTTAAAAGTGATTGTTTACGTGTAAGCGTGTTAAAAATTATTCTGACGCATATTTGTCAATATTTAAATATTTCAAATTTGTCTATTTTGTTATCAAAATAGGAAAGTTATACAAAAAACTTTCTATGATATTTAAGTTAAAAGTGGTTTTGTTTGTTCGTGAAATTGTTCAATTCGCTCCGCTTATTTCACAACTTTTCCATTTACAAAATAAAACAACACTCGTATCAAAAATAACTACTAAGATTTGAGGATATACTAAATAATAAAGAAAATGAAACAGACCAAATGGAATTGAAGAAGAAAACATTGAAATGTTTGAAGAGGAGTCAGAAGCGCATACATCAACCAAAGCCAATATTCAAGACGATGATGAAGAAGACACTATGGAAGTAAAGAAGAAGAGGCAGAAGCAGGCAAATGTGTACCTGAACCTAATAACGAATTTAGCCCATATGATCTAGAAGAAGGAACATATGTTGTTGTTCGTTTTGCAACAAAAAAGATCATGAAGCACTTCATTGGCAAAATTTTGTCGGTGTCTGATGTTGACGACACTTACATCATGAAATTTTTAAGAATAAACGAAAGTTACTATATTTACTCCAACTGCGATGATATCTCTGATATAACTTTTTTAGATATAGAAATAACGAGCGTGGATAAAAAGAGGTCGACATTATTTTTTTAATGAAAACCTCGAAAGATTCAAACTTCAGACTGACTATTACCTAAGAAAAATATTTTTATTTTGTGAGTAAGAAATCTACTTTTGTTTTTTTTTTACAGTGAAAATGTAACCTAGTTTTAAGTTTTTCTATAAACAAATGTTTTATTTTATTAAGTATTCGTGATATTTTTTGATTTTTGTAATAAAAAAATATGTTAAAACATATTCGTTTGATTTTTCAACTCCCATACATACACAAACCTTTTTAAAAACATTATTGTGGGCAAAGTTGATTTTTAACGCGGATATCATTGCTTTACGGTGGGCAAAGTTGAAATATTTGCTTACAACTTTGTCCACCCCATTTTTATTTATTTTTTTCGGGTACTTCCCCGGGATTTAGTCAAACAACACTGTAGCTAACGATTTGTGAAGCCAAAACAAAACTTTTACCATAATTGCAATTGGCAAATAGAAATCTCCCAAAACGATATTAGTCAAAATCAAGAAATTCCTGGGCAAAGTTATAAGGTTTTACGGTATTTCAGGGTTTTCAAAAAAGAACGATATTAAGAATTAATAATAATTAGTAATTAAGTACACATTCACGCTCATGTTGCATCTGAGATTTTTACAATGGCAAAGCATTGTTCCTATTAGGTTTCTGTATTCAGAATTATGCACAGTTTTTAAGCTCACTCAAGCTATTTTTTCTTTCTGATTCATACTTTTTTCACAATTTGCGTCTTCCATTAAAATTCGGATTTGTGGATCCACGAAAACTTCCTAGTATATTTTTTATGAGGTAATGCGTTATAATTTAAAATATGGTAATTGGATGTCGTAAATCACAAAATAACGCTCAGAATTCCGATTTTTTCAAATAATTAATTGTTCTTATTTTATATTGTTTTTTATTCACTTGCTGAATTATACAATTATACAAAAACGGTTTCTGGATGGTTGGAAATATTTAGAATACGATACCCCTTGTTTATATGTTATTGCTTTTGGAGCGAGTTTATATATTTCGATGAGGGTAGCTCCTTATAAAGCAAAGTGTCTAGGTTTAAAACATTGTTTATTCAGGAAATTATATTCCTTGTAAACCCGACTCGGAGTTAAGAATGTAAAATTTAACTGATAAATAACCATATAAATAATGCAAATATAGACTTGTCTTTGCATCAAATATTACTTTTAGAATCAAAATAAAACACTAATCAGATATACAGCATATATTATACTTACTTAGACATTCTGATTCCAACATGACGTCATAATTGCAGAAGACAGTTAGGCGAGGAACAATCAATATTTCATAAATATGCACGGCACTCATACCAAATTAAGAAATGAAAAATAATTTTTATTCTCCACATAAAATTTGGTAAACATCTAACAAACCATCAGTCCACGTTGAAGCTATCGGAAGGCGTATGTATACAATTTCTTTGAAAGATTCCTGCTAGAGTCTGTGATAAGCAGTGGCGTGACTTGGTGAGACTTATTTAATTCATAAATTTCTTTAAATAAATAGAAATATGGCGTTCGTTAGACCATAGGCGAATGAAAACAATGAAAGGATACGCTGGAAGCAAAGATGGTTTCGTGTCTAATGCTTAATATCTGCTAAAAACTGTGCAACTGATTATCATGAGGATTCCTTAAGATACCAAATAGTAGTAGTAACAAAGCTCAAATTTTATCATTTATGTTTGAAAAAAATATTTTATTCACAAAGAATTTATTTTCCTTTATGGTTTTTGCTTTCAAATTTTGTTTTCCAGACAAAAAAACGAATAGGATACAAAAAGGGCTTAGTTCACGTCTGTCTAAATATAAGATATACATAAAATATACATATTTTTATAATCTGCAGTTGGTATTGAATTGATTTTAAATAGAAGACCCCAAAAATAAAGAAAAATTATTTAACTATTACAAAGTTCACCTAATTAGAAAACAATTGACCAAAAATTGTGACATTAGTATTTTTGATAACGTCAAAAAAATTCATTTACGTTTGAGCGCTGACGCGCATCGTTCGTTTTGGTAGCGAAGATTCAAAATTTTCTTTAATTATTGCAAAGGACACTTGATGAAATACTTATTAACAAAAAATTGTGATATAAGTATATTTTATAAGGTCAAAAAAAATTCATAAATTTTACGTTTGGACGCTAACCGCATCGTTCGTTTTGATATCGAAGTCCCAGCATTTTTCCATTTTTTTCAATTATTGCAAAAGACACTTTTTAAGAAACCTATTAACAAAAAATTGTGATCATTTTTGATAACGCCAAAAAAAAATTCAAGTTTTTGTTTAAGCGCTGACGCGTATCGTTCGTTTTGATATCGATTCCTCAAAAGTTTTTCAAATTTCCTTCAACATTGTTTGTTAATAGATTCCTTATTAAGTGTCCTTTGCAATAGTTGAAGGAAATTTGATAAAAATTTTGGGGCATCGAAACCATTTTGGGGCTTCGGTTCAGAATGGTGAAATATGTACAATAACACACGTTTAAAAAATTTTTATCCACTTAATTTTCAATTTTAAAAAAAATATTTGTGGTAGAAATTCGTGGATAACTTTACACGGACGATATCGAGCGTGCCTCTGCATACGCATACCGTGTATGTGTATCGTGACCTTAACCATGTTAAAATATTGTGCACAAGGTCAGATCTAGTATAATCAGTGTAAACTGTCTATAAAATAGGTAGTTTGTAGTCCTGATCTATTAAAATTAGTTTTATCCAAAATCATCTAGCCTTAAGCGAAAATCCACGTTCAAGGTGAGTTAAGAATTTCTTGGAATACCCAATTATGTTCTATAAACAATATCATGATGAAATAAAAAACTTTTGGAATAGCTTGTATATATTTACTTACAATATTTTCGTTAAATTCTATTCATACATAATATTTGATAAACGTAATAAATTCAATTAATCAAAAATACACATTTTATACAAAAGTTCATATAGTTTATAATATATACATTACCTTAGAAAATTTTTAACTATCGAACAGTTGTTAGTGGCACTTGAAAAAATTCTTTTGGAAGACATTCTTGATCTTGCTGTTTACAAGGCACTTATAATATTCTTACAAATAAAAATAGATAGATATATATGTATATATATATATTATTTTAATTAATCATCACAATTATAATGAAAAATCAAAGTTGTATAGCAAATTTGTCTTTCCAGAAAAGAAGAAACAGAAAAATTTTATCCAGAACCTAAATTTTCTTCAATCAATTTACCAATTATCAAATATACCCATCCAAAAATAAAAAAAAAATTAAATTTACTATTATCTAAGATTTTTATAAATTTTTATAAAAATAGTAAGGGCATACTTTCCCTTAACAGAATAATATTAAAAAATTCTGAGAATTGGAGAAATAAAAATGACAGACTAGCATAAGCTACAGAAAAAAGATGAGATATAGTTAGTTAAAATTTAGGAAAATGTTAATACTGATTTAACGTAATCTATTATATCACAATTTTTTTTCTCAAAATACTTCTACAAAAAAATATCTATCGATGAATACCAACCAGTTTTACAAGTCATATATTAAATTTATTGCACAATTTACAGACTTTTCGAAATAATGAAATTGCAAACTAGTTAGTGTATCAACCTCAAACTTATCATAAATCACTGAGCCGTAATATCAAACAAAGGCTCTTCTTCAAACTGAACTAAAAGTTTTACCAAGGCCTCCAAGGTTTTTCTTCTATAGGTTCCGCCTTTCTTACAACAAGAGATAAAGGTTTAGGCTGGCTGTACATGGATTCCATAGGTTCAGGACTATGGCTAGGTGAATAATTAGAATAAACACTAGTAGCGGAGTTCGTGGATGCTGTTCTCTCAGGAACAATTGGTACTAGTAAAGGCACTGCTGGAGAAGAATGTGATTGCGGTTGTAAAGACGCTGGTAGAACTAAAGCTATATCTCCATTAGGTAATCTAGTAGGTACTAATTGAACACCAGTACCATTGCCGTTACTCAATATAATTCCGCTTGTTTGAGGAACTTGTTGTTCTAGAGGTTTTTGCGTATTCGGCAATATATGGACTTGTACTTGTGGTACTTCTTGAGGTTTTGAACCTTGATTTAGACAATTAGCTAAATGCTGTAAAAGTCTTCTTCTAACTATTGGATCTAATCCAGGAAATCGACCGACTTCTGAGGCGCATTCACTGAAACCAGCTCGAAATTTATTTATCACCGATGGATCTGCCGCTGCCGACATAGCGATCTGTTGCCTTTGAAGATTTTGTAAATGTTTCACTGTCATTTCCAAGATGTCAGCTTTTTCTAGTTTCGAGTGTCTTGCAGGCTGTAACAAAAAAAGTTTATGTAATATAACAGTAAAAAGCTACGATAAAGAGAAACGTAAAATTAGATCTTCACCCCGATAGAGTAGAATTTTTTGTTAAATAGAAAGGTGGTAATACGATCATATTGTTGCATTGTACAGTATAGTTGATAGTTATGACCCCATTTATAAAATACCAAAGGCTGATGTGTCTTTAGAAAAGTCAATCGGGCATCTTGGTTTCTACCTTGAATGTCTCTGGGCAAATTGTAATGCTTGCCCTTGTATTTGAAATCGCACTTGTAAGTGCTAAGGACTGATCGATTACTTAGTCCACAGTTTCTTTCTCTTCAAACACCAGTGACATTCCGGATAGTCTGTGATGCCCATAGGATCAAGATGGCGTCTTAGGTGATTATGTCCGGTTAAGAGATAGATTTTATTAGTAAGATAGATAGAAGGCTTTAGTAAATTCAATGTTCACTTTCTTTTGTGAATGCCTACACATATATAGTAGTGCTACATATGACTGAAGAACATCAGAGTGATATTTGTTTATCAATAACAATAATTCATATCAAAGAAGAAATCGTAGAAAGATAAAGACAATATTTCAAACAGTTGTTGAAAGGATAGTAAATAACGATAGAGAAATAACGAAAAATACTGGGTTACCCCAGAGGAACAAGAGAACAGACAACATATACTGGAGGAAGAGAAAACAGAAGGATTAAAAAAATGGTGAAGCTCGAAATGATTTGATTATAGACTCTAAAAGAACTAAAATGAAAAAAAATACTGACATTAACAGTAGAAAATTGGCAAACTAGTGTGATAATTTCCCAATAAAAGCACAGAGACACATGAGAATGCAAAAATTATAGTTGGTAAACTGTATGCAAGGATAATAGAAACAAGGCTGAGATGTGTAAACGTAGAAGACATGCTTCAGACCAATAGATCTCGAAAAAGCTCTAGAAAAGCTCTAGAGAAGATAGACAGGAACGGCATACGGAGTATACTAAAAAAAAAGATAAATGGACGAAGCAAGGTGAGGACACGGTCAAAGTATCGAGAAATAGCCTATGCATTTCATTTAGTAGTAATCACTAAAGACAGAGCACAATGATTAAAAACTGAGGAGTATATAATTCGAGCTTTGAGAACATCAGCATGAAGATAAAGAAGAAGAAAACAGAGACAGTCATTATAAGTTACGACAGAAAAAGGACTTGAAATATACCCAATTGAAACAAAACTGAAACAGGTGAATAAGTTTACATACCTATGATCAAAAATAAGAGAAAAATCGAGGATGAAATAAAGGGGTGGCTAAAAGGCTCTTAAGAAATATTGAAAATACCTTCATTGCAAGGAAGGATATACTGAAATAAATAAAACACAAATTTATAAAAAAGTGGTCACTCCTATCCTAACAAAGCCAAAGAAATAAGATACAGAGCATGGAGATGAGATATCTAAGGAAGGTAGAAAGTAAAACGAGATTGGACGGGATTAGAAATAACTAGGGATGAGTCGATTCTTGAGACCACCGAATCTTGGACATTGGTATCGGTATCGAGAATCGATCGCAAAAAGTTAATACCGAAAATATCATATGTTGGATAATCATTCGTTAAAATATTTGTCTTTGTACAAACAACAGGCTGCCTCGGTACATTTATTGCGCCGACAAAGTAGTTCCATATCGTCTTCGATATATTAGGTGTAGAAAGTAGAAAAATTCTGCTTTTAAAATAACTTGGATAATTATTTTGTTTTTTGATACAATAATCAAAAAGCCAAGAAGCTAAAATTTTAATTGATGATATGATGAGATAAAACTACATACAATTAAAAACGAGAATGTTGCCTTTTAGTGCTGACATTCTTTAATGCAGCTCTGATTTTCCTGAAAATTTATATTTAAGCTCATCTCACCCGCCATATCAAGATCTACGTGGTCGCCAGTTGTGTAATTCATTTTTAAGAGGTGAAAACCACCCCTTATCGAAAAATACCAATATTATTGTTTTTCGTTTTTTTCAATTCAAATATTTTTCGTTTATACAGTATAAATATCTTAACATATTGTATAATAGAAAATTTATATATTTTGAAATATCAACCATTAAAAATCTTTAAAAACTACCCTTCTGATGAAAATAATATAGGAAAAAATATTTTAACGATTTAAAACATTGCAATTTCATTTTTACTGTGAAAAATTCATAGCATTTTAATAAAATTCAATTAGTTATTAATTTTTATTATTCAACCCTTAAAAACTACCCCTTTGCAGAGAATGAAATGAAGGAAAATCTAATGACTTCCAATTTTTAGATTTTGCATTCTTTTTGGTATTATAGTTTCTTCTCTGTACTTGAAGTAATTTTAATTGTCTATACCCTGCCAACGCTTAAGAACCACCCCTTTGATAAGAAATTTTAAAAAAAATTTTAATGACTGTTAATGTTTTGATTTTGAATTTTTTCGGTATACAAGTCTATTTTCCAAACATGAAGTGATTTTTCAATAACTACAAGGGCTTGAGACCCTCCACATTTTATTAATAAAGGGCTGTGGATAAGCAATCCTCGCACTATAATGACAGATTAATTTGGTTATAATTCCGTCAATTTTCATGCTACACAAAAAAATGCAAAATAATTGTCATAAAAAAATGCTTTATTTGATTTTGTATCTCTTATAGTTATGCAGAAAAAATGATCAAAAAAATTTTTTGGAAAATAAAAAAAAAGTGTTATTCAAGTATTTTTTCAAAATTATTATTTTTCAAAATATGCATTTCTAATCAGCTTACAGATGTCGTAAATAACATCCAAATAAAATATTTGAAGCAAGGAATAAATTTCATTTTGATTTTCAATGAAATAGCGATGAAATTTTTTTAGCTTCAAATATTTTACATCATATCTCACTGAAATTTCGGACGAAACAACTTTTATAAGTGGTCATTTGAAAGGTCTTTTTAAGCTCTTTAAAAAGTAGTCTATGACTTTTTTTGAAAAATGTACCCTTTTCCCGTTATTTGAGGTTAAATTCTCAATTACGTAAAACAAAAGCTATTCAAGTCTCTGTAACTTGCTTTAGGTAGAACATAAAGATCGTAAAATATAGCTTAATTTCTTTGTTTTTTTATAAGCTTCATTTTTGTTCATTACACTTTTTTCGATAAAATGAATCATAGCAGTTATACGTAAAAAACTATTGAAAAATGCGGTTTTTTGACGAAAAATCGTACTTTTCAATTGCGAATAACTCGAAAATTATTGATCTGGCGAAAAAACTTTATATGGCATTTTTTATTTTAAATTTGCTGATCTTTAGATTTCTGGGATTACTTTTTGTCAAAAAATGTCCACCCCCGAAAAGGGGTACCATGTAGATCTCGCTTTTTGGATACACACCTATCATCTGTCAACCTGGCCTATTTATTCGGCGACAATTATGTCCACCTCTGCTGTGTCTTCCTTACGCAAGAAAAAGTACATCCACATTTCTCCCTGATATTTATTTTATTTGATAATTTCGACAACTCAACCTTTGCGTATGGCTTACATTTTTTATCATTAGAAATTGCATCATTTATCCCTATATAGGCATAGATATTCTAAAATTGGTGTGTTGGTTGTTCAAAAAAATTATGAATACGTTTCTAGTAAGAGAATTTTTTCAACAAGGGACTATTATACATCGATGGTATCGGTATTGAGAATCGAGAATCGATTTTCTAGATATCGGTATCGAGAATCGAAAAATTTTGATATCGACACATCTCTAGAAATAACACATAAAGAAAAAATTTTGTAACAAGAATGGAAGAGAAAAAATGGGTAGAAAAGTATACGTAGCAAATGCCGCAAAAAAAGTATAAAGGAAGACTAAGGAAAACATGAAATGAGAAAGTTGAAGTAGCGGGATAGAAGATAGAATAAAATATTTATTGGCATGGAATACGACGAAAAAAAAGAATAAAGGATAGTTTAGAAATGGGATACTATATCGTAAATTATGCCTTATTCAATATTTTTCTAATAATAAAAATTTGTTTAAAAAATTATGTAAGTGTAGATTTTGTGAGTTGAGAAAAATTTCCGATGTACATAATCGAAAAATGCTAATATCTTTAACTAACGTCAAGTTGTAAACCTATAATCCAAACAGCATCATTTCTACTACATTCTTTTCAAAACAATAGCAATTACCATTGCAGATTTAATTTTTTTTACGTTTACTTTACCTATTTGAACTATGGCACGTCTGCCCGAAATTTATTGTGCAAACAGAAATAATGTAATTGTTTTCAATACGGCACATTTTTATTACGTGACACGTGTTCCCCTATAAAGAAACCGATAGGAATTTTACCTAAATTATAAAATCACGGATTCACTTATCCTGTCATAAATTACTTTTATAATTACAATGATATGGTAAACATTCAATTGTTTTGAGTCTAATGTACACAACTGATTGACGCAAGCACAAGCTTTCCGAGATGTTAAGAATGTCAATGTTAAACGCAAGCCATCACTGTTTGTTCAGACAAACAACAAATTGCTAGTCATGACTTTTGATAGATATTATGTTAGAAAAAAAAATAAAGCGCGTGTTTATTATCAATGTTATTTCCAGTTTTAATGGACTAGTGATACCACTATCAATCGAATTAGTTATTCCTTACATAATTTAGCGCTATATATAATTCCAGTGTACGATAATTTGACCGAGAACCTTGTGAAAAACTGTAACAAACTTGATATTATATTTCATTTAAACATCGGGAATATATCAACGGGGAACTTTAGAAAAAATAACGAAACTGGACAGTCGCAGAGTGTATTTGATGGACATAGGACTTAAATTTCGAATTTTCCCATATTTTTTATCAAGCTGTTCTTTTCAGTTTCTATTATCAATGTACATTGTCAGTTTTTTTTAAATGACCACCCATGAAAAATGTCCTTTTGTTAAAAAAAGTACCACAACTCTTTTGATGAACCAAAATTAATGAATTCTCTTTATTATGATAATTAAACTTAATTATCATAATTTAAGTTTATGCAGCTTGAACTTTCATAGATTTTTAATAAAAATCGCCCAAAAATCAACCTACACAGAAATTAACTAATAAGGTTTAAAGTTTAGTTTCCGTTGTCAATTACCTGCGAGTTGGTGCCGGTTTATAAGAATTTTTTTTTCTTTCTTTTTTTTTAAATATTGTCCCTATAAATTCCAGTTGTTTTATTTTAAATGTTTGTTTATACTTTATGAACGTACGATTGTCTTTAATTCTCATGAATTGTAAAAAAAAGTCAATAAAGGAATGACATTTAGTTAATCGCAATATGAATAAAAATCTGGGCGTTTTCAATATTTTCACAATAAACCGTATGAGTTTCACTGATAAAACCAGTCATGGACTCGGAAATATTCCTAAGAAAAAGGAGTTCTGTGTGCGTACAACATTTAATGTAAAATAAATGGTAGCTACTCCTCTTATATGGAAAAGGGGGGTTTTGGTTTGTTGAAAAACACCATAAAACCTTTTTATACGATTCCTCCTATCAAAAACGTGACCTAGGTGAAAGTTGCTGGAAATAGGATGTGGAATCAATTTACTAGGGCCACCCTGAACATCAAAATTGAAATTTGAATTTAGAAATTGATTAAAAAATAATGGGGGTTTACGTTTAGGTTTTTTTCGTACGGCCAAAAGTCTAACATTACAACTACAATGTCCAATAATTTGATACAAACTGCGAAAATGCAATTTTTTATAACTATCCAAATTTTTGGTTTTTAGCATTTGACCACCCAGGGAACCTACCCAAAAAATTTGGTTCTAGAGGAATAATCCACTTCAGAGACTTCAGACCTCCCAAAAACATGATAGTGGTGACAGTCCATCCGCCACCAATTAAAATCTGTCTACATACAGGGAGACATCTCAAAAAAATCTGATCGGAATTAAATCTTTTATGGGTTTCTGATGAAATACAAAGGGTCTGTATTTTTAATTTCAATCTGAAATATTGCGGCTCCTAGTGGTCCAAAAGATTTCCTCATCGTTCACTTGCCATTCAAAGATCAATATACATATACATACACTCAATGTATGTATTGAGTGATTTACATACAAGTGATTGATATTGTGACATCACGTGATATTTTCAATGATCGTGGAATTATTTCTTTCATGTTAAACATTCGTTGTTTTGTGGTAAAATGAAAATTCACTAGATATTTTGATATCGACTGGAAACAGTTTCAAATTAAATCTATAAGACCGTGATGATGATTTTTTCTGTTGGTTTCTCTAGTATTATATTAAGTCTCCTTAAATGACTTTTTTTTATTTTCAATTTATCTACAAAATGTCGTATACCACACCAAAAACAATCAAAAGTATTGAAGGACATCTCCAGAAGTACTGAAACCAATTTTAGCGAAGATGTTTGCATGACCACCTAGAGTCACGACATCGAAATCGTTAATTAAAATAAAATCACTTCTTCGACTCTTGGTCAAGGACTTACAAATCAATAACCTGAAGCATCCGCATACTAACCAAGAGAAAGCAATTAGGTCTAAAATTCAGCAAACTGTACTGGTTAATAGGTCGAAAATCTCAACTAACAATCAACAACAAGCTGTTAATATATACAAAGTCACATTTAAACTCATCTGGAGTTATGGTATTCAACTATGGGGCACTGCATCCAACTCAAGTATAGCAATTGTAGAAAGATCTCAATCAAAAGTACTAAGAATTATTGTAAATGCTCCATGGTATGTACCCAAAATTGCCACTGGGTGATTCTCCTACAAGACAGTTGATATTGCTTTAAACCATTTGCAACGTTTATTTTGTATAGAAAACATTCGTTATTCGTGAAATTTGTTCAACTATTCCAATGCAAGGCATTATTTTATTTATTTTTCGATTATTTCGTTTGGAAAGTTCAAGTAGTCATCCATAAACTGTTATGTTAAATAGTTTTTTAGCTGAATATACGTCGCTCAGCATGGGTTTACGGTATGATTCCATTTTTCAATAAAAGTTTTCCATCAAATGTTATTCAAGTACATATGTTCTATTATTACTATCGATGTTTTTTATTTCTTTCCAGTAGTTTCAAATTCCCTCGATCTAAATCATTTCTAGTTTAGTGACAAAATACTTTATAATCAATTTTTTTCCATCAAGAAAGTTCTGCTAATACAAATACAAATGACAGTCAGACGGTAGAATATTCATTTAAACTTCAAATTAAGCTCAGTCAAGTTTTGTCAAGTAATCGAAGGTATGTGAGGTCTTCCGTTGTAATATAATAAATTCTGATTACTTTTATTATGTATATAATTATCTTCCAGTCCCACCATACCCACAGCATCACAATATATAGTCCTTCATCTCACTTGACCACGCTTCGAACACAATCCTTTGTATTTAACATTCCTCATATTTTATCAATTTCCATCGCTCTTTATTTTGTGAGGTCCATGCAAACATCGATTTTTTTGTATAATAGAATGATTCCAAACAATATGGATGGTCAGTACATCAGCAATGTCTCGACAATTCACATATCGATTAATTTGAATAGCAGATGATTTAAACAATTCTACATACAGACAACAATAAATGAACACCAATAAGAAAGACCTCAAAATTTTATTATATTACCTAAGAGATGGCGTACGTAATCATAATTCTCCATCATAAAAAACACTCCGCAGACCAATTTGTAAAGACAGTTTAGGAGAATGCATTTCGGAAATTACGCTATCAAAGAGTAGCAAACTTTAATTGCTTTAGATAACATGAAATAGGTTCGGAAGGCCAACAAATTTGACAAAACTCATCTGAAATGGTTCGACCAATTCGAAATAACGGAATATTAGTGCGATTGTGCAAATATTGCTGCAATTTACGTACATATCCTTAAAAATGATACAGGATAATAAATTAGTTATAGCTGCATCCTGTCTTCTACATATACCTAACAAAGGGTTTTTCTTTTTACTTTGAGCCTAAAGTCGTGGCTGATGTTGATAACCACTTAAATCGTGGAAGCAATTATTGTATAGAGTTGAACGGAGACTATTGTGGAAATCAATAACAATCAATTTTTAATGAATTTAGTGACACTAGACTAAAAGATATCTGCCGATTACATTGTACTGTACTCACTACGGTGAGGTATATTCTTTTTTCGATTGGACATTCCAGAATTTTGCCAATTGGAGGCGGTCTTCCTCCCCTTTTTATGTATAGCAGTAATCCAACTTTTTTCGATTCATCTGACACATTCTATCTATTCAAATATTTATTAAACAGAACGCTCAGCACATTCGATTGTTTCTTTGTTCCTTTTTTTTTAATAGCTCTGCTGGGATACCACCAGGTCCAGTAACTCGTTTGTTTTTCGTAGTTTTTAGTGCATTCATCACTTGTTATCCGGTGATTTTTTCTTCTGTACCTTGAACCGTATATAGTTTGGAAGACTGAATAATAAACTCTTTTCTGCTTTCTCTGAGTTCCTTTTTGTAATGTTCCTTCCACTCCTTAGTAGGAAAAGCAACACCATACGCTCTACCATCCTAGTAACCAAAACCAATAAAAATCATATCGATGTTGCATGAATGTCTTAGAGTACTATCAACATATGTCAACGGTGAGGCAAGGCGTTTAGAAAACCGTCTCCTTATATGATTACCACCCATATACTAACGGACTAGTTGCCTCCATCAAGCGGATGAGCAACGTTGCGTGTAAGTACCGACAAAAAATTCTCCCTAACTGCATGGTACGTGAGACGATGTTGGTCACAAATTGAAAAGAATATTTTTGTATCTGATACGTTCCTAGCAATGTCAAGGTATTTTACGGTGGACAGACACCTCAATGTGTCGAATATTGATAGGAGAAACCGGACCTGTCTGCGAAACCCATTGAATACTTACGTCTTTTTTCATAGCATCCAATATGAGGGTCTTCAACTCGTTCAGACAATTATTTATCCTCGCCCTTCGCCTTTTCTCCATAATAGGCTTGTTACTCTGCAAAAAAGAAGAAAGGGAATGAGTAATCATAAGCGGCAAAATCGTGGGAAAGATCTCGAGACATAAACAGTGAAGAGATGAGAAAATTTAAAAGGAGGTTCATATTTTTAAAGAAACAAATCAAATTAATTGTGACATATGATATTTTTATTTTATGTAACAATTGATAGTGAAATATTGGTACGTGTTATTACTAAAGATAAGATGTGTTCTAAATATTCTTGTTAAAGATCAACAGGTTTTCGTCACGGTGAAGATTTATTTCAAGTCAATTAAGACAATTTCACTCGATGAAATTGATTGTAAGTTTTAGAATACAAATTAAGGCTGTATTACGTAAAATTCATCATCGGTAAGATCTGATTTCCTATATTGAAAATACATTGAAGGAAAGCAAAAGTCTATGCGGATTTGATCGACGGGCATCAAAAATCAAAAGGTATGTGGGATACGTTAAGTATATGGATTGGAATAGAAGAGTCTGTAATTTCGAGGGATCTTGGAATATCATTTGTTTTGATATGAATAAGTGTTTGGATAATATTTCTCCAGTGATAAAATAGGCAGCGTCTGCAAACATTAGATATCTCATTCATCTGGTTGATGCCTTCTAGAGCCCCAAAAAGTAGATTGTGAATTTTAGCATCTTTAAACCGATTGAAATATGACTATTACTGAATCATCATTCAGACGTTCTTATAGACCCATTTTTTTCTTAAATTAAATCCTCTCAAGACTACCTCCATATTAATAAGAGTATAAGTATGGTGCCGCAATTTCAAGCTATCGTTATTTTGGAAGTTCCTTTGGGTTGTTCATACTGTTCCAATAACGTTCAAAAGAAATTTATTTTTCAAAAATTCAAAAAATAATAATGGCTAGCACCAAACTTTCCAGCTCTCGCGACTATAATGGTTGTTTGTTTGTTCTCTATTGTATTCGAATTTTTTTTTGTTTGCCACCTCAATATATAAAAATCGCTATTATATGAGTTGTTCTGGCTTAGATTCTTCGAAGATTCTCAACCCTCTTCTGCAACAGTTCGTTTAAAAAAATTTTTTTTTCATAAATTAGCGATTGGTATACAATTTCCCAAACTAAAAAATTTGGTCTCCTATGAAAAATCTGATATTTTTCAATGTACTCTAAAAGCTCTATGTCGTTCTAGAACAAAATAGAACAGAACTGGAGCAACTTGGAGCAACCATTAAAATCTAAGGAGAAGCCAGATCAACTCGAAGCAACCAATATTATAACGATTTCTCGAAATTGAGGTGGCGGTGGAATATTAGTTAAATAATATGATCAATTTTACTTAGATTTCCAAAGAATTATTGTAGAAGAATTGAGAACAGAAACAATTCCAAACGACGATTATAATTGCGATATCTCGAAAGTGTGGGGGTAGTTAAAAAATATTTTTTCTTCAATTACCTCCAGAATTTTTATTCTCATCCCTATGCTCTTTTGTAACAAACTAGAACAAAACGATAACAACCTTCAAAATCTCTGTTACTCCAAAATGCCGTGCCAACTTCTTGGACGTCATAATATCATAAAATCACGAATATGTCAAACATCAAAGCTACGCTATAAAAAGGGTTAAAAAATTTAAGACAGGAGACCACCAAAAGATTAGGATATAATGTGTAGAAAATGCTATTAAGAAGTATGTATATTATGGAACCCACCCTCTATCCGACCCATGATGATTCTAGTTCTATGTACTCTGACTGTCGTGTTGCTTTTCAAAAAATATTTCTATACTTAAATGAAATTAATAGCTTTTGTCTTTTCTGCTTAATCGCTGTGAAAGTTGGCAATTGTAATTGGAAGAACTGTATTTTTTCCATTTGGATATTTTATGTTCCGCCTCTGTCTGGCGCGTGCCGGCAACAAAAAAGTGTTGTTTAAGTACAGTGCCAAGTCGTGTCGGACGTCTTAGAATATATTCTTTCTTTTAATTTTAGAACTAGACTGACCGTGATCAAATATCATTCGTGGCGGGTAAATTAGGATGTGGGTCCACGAGACTAACGGTCTGTCTGGAGTATTTTTGGGTGGCCTCAAACTTATAACATTTTTAATTTTTTTTTAATTCTAATTGGCTGGAGAAAACTTGCTGTCGCGTCATACCATGCGACAAACAATTTTTATCTTTTTCCATTCACTATGTTTATATAAGAAATGATGTCATTGTTTAGCATATAGTGATTATTAAAAAAAGAGCAATGTCGTTTGTAATGACTTGTGATTCAGAAATAGAATAAAACAATTTGTATTTGAATTAACCTTCACAGACCTGTATTCTTTGTAGTTGTGAATGTTTTTGACGAAATCAGGATGTTGAACATGTTGATTGCACCAAATACAAATCTTTGGAGGTGATCGTTATTTATTTCTGAAGTACTACACTTTAGGCAAGGCGCAAATTCAGACGCGTATAGCACGAGAGATAGGACACGTACGCTAATACGTATATTGATGCACAGCTTTCAAATCAACTCGCGACCAAGTGCATCTAAAATGTATGATTCACGACTAAAATTATTATTGTTCCAAACAAGACGATGCTGAAGAAAAATTACTGTTTTATTCCTTTAAAAAGAGAAATTGAAATCATCAAATATCCTGCCGGAAAGAAAATCGAGGGAACGGATTAATATTCATATGGTACCGTAAAGTTCCTTGTATTTCCCTACTGCCTCTATCAACTTCTCCTCTACTATTATTTCACAAAAAAATTTGAAATAACACTTGTTGTAAGAACCATACAACAAGAGAAGCTGTGTACTGTGGGTCGAGGGACAGTGTGACAGATGCTTACTCTCTTTCTTATTGGTACCGTCATATTTAGTACCCTAACTTACACAGTCGTAGGTTCAGCTATCAGTGATGTGATCGTAAGCGTGTGTTTGTGTGTAAACAAATCTGATTGAGTGAAAAGTTTATATTTTACTGTTGGCATTAAGTATTTGTTGAAAATTCCAAAGTGTTATGCTCCTGGACGTAGAAATAAGAAAATACAATTAAATAACTCAATTCACCAACTTGCTTTATACAAACAATTTATTTGGCAAATTGAGGATTTAATAATTTAAATTTACAATTAGTTACACCAATCTGACTGGCGTACTAAACGAATAACAAATTGAATATATTTATGGTTCATTATAGTCACATTAATGATAAATAATTGAAGACGATACTTTAATGGGGTTGAAGTAGAATCTATAATACTGACAGACAGACTAAACATATACAAATTTATAGCAACGATAACTTAATGAGGTTATAGTTCATAATAATAAATAAGTAATTGATTATGATGCACCGCTGTGAAGAGGGTTGTTTTGGATTAGTTAATTATACTGTACTATCTTATCTTTTATTTTTTAATTGACGTCCAATATTAAAAGACCTTATTTTTTATAGCTTCATTTTGATGGTGATCAATGGGAGAAAGTCAGAGTAAATAAGAAGAAAAAATTGAAGAGTAACGCTCTTCCTACTATATTTTGAAGACAAACTAGTGATGCAACAGGCGATTTATTTTAGTAACAGAAACATTTTAGTGGATTATACTATATTTACAATTAGTTTCATGTAAAAGTTACTTCTAGATTTTATTAACAAAATCAATATTTTTAAAAATAAACTTTTACCATTATCAATTTTTATTTATAATACTTTTGATTTTTTATTCAATTATTTGAGTATTTTATTTGTGATTTACTAAGAATTTTGAATAAAAATGATTAGTTTTCACACGAATTATCATTTTATTATTTTACTTTATCAGACTACTGCAAATTCTATGAATAAGAAAATTTTCTGATGAAACAATTCATGTGCCAAAAACTGTATGATTATTTTTAAATAATTTGGCATGTGGCACACGTCTCTAGGCTTATTTAGGGTTAAAACTACTCTGAGTTATTTCGAATTGGGTTTTATATACTTCTGAGGTCAAATGCATTAAAAAATATGGAGACCTATCTGTTACACTGTCCCTCGACCCACTGTAAAACTGAGTCGTCTACAGCGCCACGCGCCTGTCGCGAGTAGCCCTGCGTAGTGTCGCGTTATCAATAAGCGCTAATCCACATCATCCCGTGACGTAATATGTCACAAAAACACGCGCTGTGTCACGTCATCTCACACTCGGTATAGGTATAGTTTTGTATTTTGTTTTTTTTTTAAGACTTAAACCACCTATTAACATGAAATTTAGCTTTTGCACTTTTGAATGTAATAGTACTTACATGTTTCAATAAAAAATATGGTAAAATATTCAATAATATCAAGTAAATAAGTTTTTACATAAAACATAATGTCATAGAACCTATATATTATTTAACAATGTTGCTTATCGATGGAGCTACAAGAAACAAATATTAAAACAATTGAAAAATTCATGAATAATTAGATTTGAATGTTTTTTGAATGTTAAATATTATAAACTGAATTGAATTTTGTGGCTAAGGACTTACTACAACAATGGCTTGACATTCGCGTCGTTGGTTCGTCGCCTAGGAGTCAAATGATCGTGGGTTAAAGTCGTAAGTTGATTTTACAAGATTTGATAAGGATTTTTTGTAAAATCATTTATTTAAGCTTATAGGCTTACAATCCTACAGTTGATAGATTGAATCTCATCAAAGTCGTGAATAAAAAGGTCAATTTTTTAAAAAAAAACTTGAAAATATTCATTTTAAAACTATTTGTAGTCCTTGTAAACGAAAAAGCATAAAATAGAAAAAATTGGTAGAAATTCTCATTAGAAATTCACTGAAAGATAAAAAAAATTTAGCTTCTTGGTACAATTTGATCTTATTAATAATGGATGCTGATAATGACAAGTGTCATCCTCATTTATTCGTTTTTCATATACAATATAGAACGCGTGTCATGGACGGGGATTTTTCAACTTCCTTCATTTTAATCTAAACGACCTTAGTCGGACTTTAAAAATTTCAAACGTGTTTGAGGTAAACTTGAGAACGTACTTGTTGAATTCAAGTAATTTACATTTAGATAGGAATGTTTAATGATAATAACGTAGTCAAGTCGTGTAACTTGGAGGCATTGTAATAGATTAAATAAAAATTAACATTTTGGTTGCATTAAAGGAATATTTATAAATAAAAGTTTGTAAGAAATTGAAAATACATAGTAGATATGACCTTTGTTTAGAGGATATATCAAAGTGTTTCTTTATACGAATGATTTGACTTCACTATGGCATTTATTTTTCAATACAGCATACACTACATACATTATTTCTCGACAGCGTGATTTTTTGAGAAAAAATAGTTGTGACAGCTGATTTCCAATAGACTAATTTGTCTCTAGAACTATTGGAAAGTATAACGGTACAATTGAAATTTACGAGTGCAAACAGCAACGTAAACCTTAACTAAGATGATCGTGGTGATGCAGGTTTTCTGCGGTTTACCTGCAGCTGTACCCGCGCGCTTCCCTATTACCCGCTTACTATCAAATAGTAAACAAAAAAATTTTAAAATGAAAAACAAAGAACCAAAAAATAAATACAAAAAAAGCTCAAAAAATGTTCCAAATCCTGGAAGGAACCATTTGTTTTTTAGGCAAGTGGATAGATACAGTGGATAGCACATATAAAGTAAAGATACTTAGACATTTGATCTAGAACTCATAAACATCATAAACACAAGAAAGTTATTTCGGGCATATAATGCGAGGTACGAAGTATCTCATCCCTCGCCTGATTATTCAGGGAAAAGTTGGAGCAGAAAAGTTAGGTCGCAAAAAGTTATAGTGACTACAAAATATTAGAAATTGGACGGGACTGGAAATGGAACAACTAACGACAGATAGAGTCCGATTTAATCAAATTATCAAGGAAATAACCCGTTGAAGAAGGCACGGAACCGAAAGAACATTATTTAGCTATTCAGTAGCTTTTGAGTAGATTGAGTAGAGCAACCGTCTGTTGAAAATTTTAAAGAACTTCATCAATAAATCTTCGCAGAATGTGTAAGTAAATATGCTGATTCAATGGAAAAGGTCCGATGATTCATTCTAGCTCTAATGGCACGGCTCACCAATTATCCTTTTACGGAATACTGCCTTCTTGGTTTAAATATAGACAGATTTGGGAACCTAATTTCTGGTAAGATACTTTCTGCTTTTTCGACTATGTTAAAAAAATCAACTTCCGTGGAGATTCAGCTATTCTTGCGGGTTTTTAATGATGAAGGAAAAAGTTTATCTGTGGAAATCTACAGAAAACTCTATATTCCTCAAAAAACGAAAGATGCAAATCATTCTTAAAACTCGTAGCATCAAAAGTAACCTTTATTTCAAATTATTATAAAAATTCAAATAAATAATTTGTTAAACTTTTATTTGTCATTTGGATTACAACTTGCACCTAAAAATACAAACAAAACTCTTCGTTTGATGTAAAAACGATTTTCTTTATACTCTGTCAGATTATGTACAAATGGTACAAGTATTTTGCAAAACGTTCTTATAAATTCTTGAATTATTTTAAGATAATTTCTTCTAAGTCACGTTTAACTGAAAATTATTTTCTGGATTTAATATGATAACCTCACTACCGATCCTTCCGTTCTTTTTCGACCTCCTCGAGACCACTATCTTAAAAAACACAACCCAAACTTTTACTATCTAAGTTAGAATGCTCCAAGCAAAATCTCTTCAGCCCCTCTGCACGCCATCGTCGATAATTGCTCAATTACGTTTTTTCCTACAAGCTAGTGACCTGAGTATAGTTCATACATTATAAAATTTTATACACGTCATCAATGACGTATTCAGTTAGAAATTGGTTCAATTTTCGAAGAACTGTATGAAATTATCGAAAATATTCTTAAAAAATTTCGAGGAAGCGGGAATCCCTTCATTTTCCACTTGTATAACTTTCAATTAAAACACAGAATAGAAAATTGTTATTTAAAATTTAAAACGAAAACGGAAACAAAAATTAAATAAATATGAGATGCTCGAAAAGCACGTTCTAAGTTAAATCAAAAATCCTAATTTTAAGAACCTATCTAAAAATAAACTTTGTATTTAAACTAGCTAGCTAATGGAGAAAAGTATAGTATGCATACTATAAATTATTTATATTATATTTAAGACATAATTTTGAATTTTAGTTAACAGATGGATACCTTTGACCACAAAAAATAAACACCAACAATATTTCAAAAGATTTAACAAGTTCTAATTGAACAAAAATGTAATAAAGTTGTATAGAAATCTTCAAAAATGGATTTAAATTTATTTACCTTCACAAAATTATTCGCCAAAGTTATTAATAAATAACTTTTTTCTAATTATTGAAAATATAATAAGATGATTTACCCTTCTATTATCACTAATCCTCCTAGCAATTCCATTATTGTCTCCCGTACTGGGTGTACTAGGCGTCGGAGATATACTGCTCGTTTGAATCATTGTCGTACTAGTGACGGAATTCGTCGTAGTAACCATCGTAAACTCACACTCTCACGCTCACAACGTTCTAACACACCGACTTATCAACAACTGATTGCCGAACGCTACTTACTACTACCACAGTACCACTACTATTCAAAACCGACGGTGAGAACAAAATACTGCCGCATTGCAAAGTTATGCGGGATAAAGTTTAGTCCTTCGTCGTATCACGATCCAGCATCCTATTCAGATCGCGACGTTGCCACTTTTTTCTTTTGAACAAACAAAGAAAAAGTTGAATAAGATTTTTGAAAATTTATATTTGGAAATGACTTCTGATAACGTAAATAGTATCAGTGGTATATAGGCATTCTATTAATTTATTTTTTATATTTCTTCTATTATATTTGCCTGAAATTACTGAGCATGGAAGAATCTTTAAGACCTCGAAAATATTGAAAATCGTATTTAAAGCAAATACTGTGCTATGCCGAAGACGCCATGTTATGTGTCAAAAAATAATGATCTTCAAAGATTATTAATACCTTCAATCTCACATATTGACGACAACATTAAAAGAGCTCATTAGATGCAAATTAGGACTGGAACTTACATAACCAGTCATGGAGAAGTACATAACGAGGTGAGAGATCTAAAGAGATTGAGTGACAATCTAGAGTAAGGTTGAGGAAAGATATCGAAGGAGAAACTAAAAAGACATATTATAAGAGAAAAAAGAAGAATTATTTAAAGCACATGTTATTCGTTACAGCTTTGTATCAATATAAGTTGACAAAGATACTCCTCATTTTTTTAAAGATATTATCTTATACATCCTAGTTATTTAAAGTCATTTTACTGAAAGGAAAAAAATTTTATTACCTAGCTTA
Source organism: Diorhabda carinulata (assembly GCF_026250575.1). Taxonomy (NCBI): domain Eukaryota; kingdom Metazoa; phylum Arthropoda; class Insecta; order Coleoptera; family Chrysomelidae; genus Diorhabda; species Diorhabda carinulata. Next base: position 22,236,049 of record NC_079472.1, read on the forward strand.
ACTTAAATTTTTCAATATTAGCAACGGTGTGTGATACATCAAGCTCGGCGCGTTCCCATGCTCATTCGGCATAGCTCGATGTCATTCGGTCTTCTGGCATACAATTCGATGCTTACTTGTTCCTAATTATCGTTAACGAATTACTACGTTGCCAAGTATATACGATTTGTTGTGATTTTTAGAAGACTACAGAAAATTTGAATAAAAATTGATATAATTCCAACTTTTGTAGTTTTATGTAATTTTTCATTGAATGACTAATTTTTCCTAATGCTATAAAATTAAAATGAATATGGAGAAAGTACGAAAGATTCGTCGCAGTGACAACGTTAATATAGTTTTATTCGCCAGTAAGAGAAATATGTTAGTTTTGCTTTAAACATAAAGAACATTTTATTCAGTTCCCCAGTTATGATTTGTGAAGCCCTTTTATGTTAAACTCGCGACAAAAATATGCAAAGTGAGTAAATATACATGGTTACTAAACAATATCGAAATTAATAATACCTGGAAAAAACATAGGGGGCTTAGAATAGATGATATATAAAAGAACTAGTCAATTAAAATTATGAATAGAGATATGACAACATCGCGTTAACTACCTGTTGGTTCCCTTGTCATCTAAATAGCTACGGATCATCGAAGCTTAGCAAGCCATGAGCCATCCTGTGTTTGTGCATTCACTTGTTTCGGCTTTGAATGTCAACCTGCTGTAATATAGGTCGTTAGAGGTTGTAATTTGAGGTTAGGATTTTTCATTCAAGGTTGTTTTTAAAAAAATTGTTCGTGAACGTGTCATTTCTATCAGACACGGATATGTATTATATTAGCTAACACTCTATTCGGATTTAATTTAATCTTGTTTATATTATAAAAAATATGGGAGCTAAATAGAATTACGTAATTATCATGATTTTATTCAATTAATATACAATTGAATATAATCCTTTTTAAATATAAATTGAAGTTATTGTGATGTTTGAACATATGAAACGACGAATTTAGTAGATTTTAAACATGATTTTATCAATTTGAATACCCTCAAAATCGAATTATTATAAATACATTTTTAAACTCCTTTGTATCATCTTGGCTGATGTGGAGCGTTGAGGAAAGAAAAAAACTAAAGTTAAATAGAAGAATTTTGTCAAATGGCATCAGATGCCGTTAGAATTGAAATTATATATAATAGAGATCCTATAATCATTACATCACAATGATTGCTTGGATATTTTCATGCGAATGGAATGAATCTCCAGTCGCAATGAAGCGTGGAGTCACAGCGAGGCGTTCACCTGCTGGAAGAGCTTGTTGTTTTTAGAAATTTTGGGTTCAGTAATTCTAAGGAGGATCTCAAAATCAGTTACATTCATCCTGAAGAAGTTGCAGAACCCTACGTCATTTTTGTATTCTAGATTCAGCTCATCGGCTTGATCAAGAAGTAAGTCTTTCATAAATTCGCTAGTCCTGTACTTTTTTCGGCTATTGAGAATGCTGGGGCGAATCCAATATCTTCGAGAGCGACGACATCGGCTCTGACGAGCTGCAAAGCAGATGATAATAGCAGCAGCTGCATCCAGAATCCCATCATCATCGCTTATCATTGTTTTGCACGAATCACGCAATTCACGCTCAATGCTGAAATGTTTTTTCACAACTGCGCGGTTCGGCAATAATTCGGGACGTCTATACTGTACAGTCCGACCCAAATGGGCCGAACCAAACATGCCGCTCGGCATAAGCCGAACGGTCGGTCTATTTCGGCATAATGTGGACGCTCCTCAACAAATTCAGATTCACATCTATTAATTACACCATACTTTTTTTGAAGGAAAACAAACCTATTGTTTCTGATAATAGTGATATACTTTAATCTTATCTCTATACAAAAAGCATGGTATTTCACCTTTTGTTCATAATTAACGTACATAGATGTGTAAATACTTTTATCTGTTGATGTGATTTTTTTCCATAGTAGTATTTCAAGAAATTATACTGAAACGGACTTAATTTATCAATATTATCGCAACCGGGCTATCATTCTAAATATGTAAATAAAGGAAATTGTTAAAAACTGCATTTTTCATTCTCTCAAATGTGATAGTGAAATTAGAAATCGGCACTAGTTAGTTTTTACAAATCTTGATAGAAATTACTTAATTTAGTGAACCTAACTGATACCTAGAATAAAAAATTATTTCACAAAATAATATTGACCACACTACAAAATAATCTGAAACCCAAGTAATGTTTTTATAATGGGAAACAATCTAGGACTTGACACCGATCAATAAAAAATCCGAAAAAATTCGGAAATTTCCAACAAGAAGTAATATGATCTTGATGAGTTATTATTCTATTTTTTTATTCATAATCACAGACGTAATATGAATTACACTTAATTCCACTGAAAAGGAAATTTCCTTAAAACTGAATCCATTGTTAAACATAGATTAACTAAAACGCCACCAGAGAAAAACTTGAACCGTTTGCAATAAAAAGTAAAACGGAAGAAATACGCAAAATATGATAGTTGATTGTTAATAAGAATAAATAATCCAAAAATATTATTGGTTTTTTATTGACTAAGCCCGTCTCAAATTAAAAAAAGGTAAAAAAGTTCATTATGAATTTACTATTTAGGACTTTCCGGTAAATTTAGCTCCTTTAACGTCCAACAGTAATTTGCCAAAATCTTGAGCTTCAATTGCTCTGATAGCGTTCTTTCATCTGTGAAATGGCATGAAGAAACCTTTCTCCACAGCTAACATTAGCCAAATTCTCAAAAAAAAAACGAAATGTGAGTTCAAGGAATTAATCTTGTGTAACATACTGTAAAGCAATGGTTGATAAGCGAACAATACCTCAATACAAAACTATGAGTACCAAAAAATTAGCAATCACCGTTTTTACATTGCTCGTTTCACTAGATCATTCGAATTTCCTCAAATATTTTATCTTTTATTAACTCCCTGAAATGGTTAGGTTAGGTTAGGAAGAAAGTCCATCGGAAAAACTTGAAACTAAAAGAGGTTTTTGAAATGATCCTGAGAAGTAGGGACATGGAGACCCAGGGAATGATTGCGCATAAATGAACATAAGACCAAATATATGGAGACTGGAAGGGATCTGAATAGCTGCAACCAATAAAAAGTGACGACAGAGGAGTATAGATTTGAAAAAATCCAAGAGTTCGAGTACCTGGGAGTGATAGTGACAAACAAAAGAGGTGAAACCAGGGAAATCGACAAAAGACTGACGAGAGGGAACAAAGCGTTTGGAGGACTATTAAGATCAAAATATATTTCAAGTTACGCATTTACAAGACAGTTATACAACCAACAGTGCTGTGAGGCAGTGAGTGTTGGATCATGAACAAAAAAGAAGAAAACATAATAAACATATGGGAGAGAAAGGCACTAAGAAGGATTTTCGGAGGAGTGCGAGTGCAAAACGAGTGAAGAAGAAGAACGAATACAGAGATCAAAGTACTGTATGGTGACGCTGACATAGGGTATGTGGTTAGATGGGGCGTATACCCAGAATGGACGAAGACAGTTGGGTGGAAAGAGTGTTAAGAGGAGAAGGAGACAAACGGAAAAAATGGATAGAAGCATATAGAGAAGATTTAGAAAGAATAGAAAAGGAGAACTGGCGTGAAGCAGCGATGAACAAAAATAGTTGGAGGAGAGCGACTCCAAACTTTGCGCCTATAAGGCTTGTTGAGCTGTTTATATATATATAAAGCTCCATGATTTGAGGTAAAACGAGAATATCTTCGTCCATTTTTCCGTCACTTATTTTATGGAATTTTTCATACAAAAATCATAACAAAATGTTTAATTAAGCCTTATTTAAGGTGTAATGGATGCGGAATAACTTTAGACGACTCTAAAAGAGGTGAATATTTTATATTTTTCCTTTTAGAACTTAAAGATATTCGCCTTTTTCATGATAATGGAATGTTTTGTCCTATTCTATTCAGAAAGAAAACTGCAGAATATGGAATAACCCACCTTATGTCCAAGTAATTTCAATAACTATAGCTTTTTAGAAAATATTTAATGTTCGATTTTTTCCAGTAATAAAATTATCATCGACTTTACATATGTGATGTGGTTTTATACGGAAAAGTTGCTTGTTTTGTTATGTTTTTGACGTTTTTCTTACACCAAAACTGAAAAATAGAATATTCGTGAAGATTAATTGTGAAGTATCAAAATAAAAAAATGATAAAAAACATTTGCATCTGATATAATTAGATAAACAATTAGTTATAGCATTAGCAAATATATTGATTAATATTTTCGACGTATTTCATAAAATAGCAATAGAAAGAAAGTTCAATATATTTATGAAAAATTAATTATTAAATCGAAGTATTCTAATGATTTAGATAAATTATACTTTGGTACTTATTTTTGAAACAGATACACCCAACGACAAAAATCTCATACATATTTGTTATACTTATACAGGGTGTTTCTAAATTCATGCGACAAAATTCAGGAAGTTAAGTATGAAATTAAAACTTTTCCATAACAAAAGTTATCATCCTTTTGCGAGATATCACCCTTAGAATGTTGTGGCTAGAATTAAGTTTCTATTTTCTTTTTCTATAATTCAAGTAAAGCTAGATAATTGAAATTCTGTAATTTTCGTGCACTCGGAAAGGACTAACTACGGGTATTTTTTCAATATTCCTGTTACAGTATACGGGGGTGAAATTAGCAACCCTTACTTTATTTCATATCAAAATTTTTATGGAATAAACTTATAACTTAAAATCCTCATTTTATTTAAAAATATTTTTTATTCTTAAATTTTTTCACCAAAACAATAGCTGCAGAGAAAAAAATAAGCACCATAATTTATAATACAATTCATAATAAATGCTGGAAATTACCACCTCTAGCCGAAATACCCTGCCTACGTCTCATAGATTGCCATTAGAAAAAAAAAATAAAAACTCAATTTTAGTCACCATATTTTAAAGGTGATATCTTGGAAAAAGGTGGGCTGAGAAAATTAATCTCATACGAGCAAGCGCCTCCTGAATTTTTCCGCATGAATTTAGAAACACCCCGTATATTTAATTTTTAGTATCGCTTCCAAATTTCGTTTTTTTTTTATTATTTCCTTTTTATGTTCGTATGTACCGATAATTTTCATTTGTGTTTGATAGGCTAAACTGCCTTTCTGTTTTCAACAATATCCTTTCCATCCGTTGGAATTACGTACTCGTATTTCTGAAATCCTGTCCTGCATACGACTAGAATACGGCCTCACAACAAGCATAGGTAAAGAGCAAGCAGGAAAACAACCACCTTATCGTAGTACCTGGCAGGGCAAAACTGAAACCACGGACGTAAAACTTAAACAAGGAATCCCTCAGGATACCTGCGTTGCGTCAACGATGTATTTGAAACTTCCAGATATGTTACAGGTGGGTGGTGTGGAATTTCTAAATTTACGAATTTCAAAGTTTTGCGGATGCGACGTTGTCGAGTTCAAGAAGAGAAAGCGATGACTGAATATTAAAAACAGTCTAATAATAATTTGATATGTCTCCCTGTGGTGAAGGTTCATTTTAATTCTTCAAGTTATTTTAAACAGGAATAAACAAATCATCTCTTACTTGCAAGTTTTAACTTGTCGCACTCGCCGACAAAATATTAGCATACGCTCATATACAATAAAGAAATAACGGACACTATTATATTATTATAGTTTGTAAAAGAAATTTGATAAAGTGTATTATTTTGATAACAATGGATTATGGGGTGATATTGTATGTATATAGAAAACACTTCGTTAACAACTTTTTAGCACTTTGAATAATAATCTTTTCAGTTTTTCATATACATCGAATCCAAGGCCTTCTATCAGTACTTTGAACTGGTTATCTGTGATCTGAGGGGAGAGCTGCTAACCTGGATGCTCAACCCTCCTCTTGTTTCCGAGTTTGGGACCAGCAACAGTGACACTAGTCTAATCAGTTCAATCAGAAGAACTGCAGGTAGAGGCGAAAACATATACTCAAAGAGGCTCGCATTAATGGTAAACAAACAAAACCCATACCAGTCAATTAGCGGTAACAAAGAGACTTGATTACTCCCATGTTATTCATATAAACACTTAATAATGGATGAAACCATAAAAAAGATGCGGCTAGGCAAAGATTTCGGATTGGCTGACAGATAAAACAAAATCCTGTGCTATGCCGATGAGGCCATAATATGTGTCGAACATGATCTTCAAAGATTATCAAATATCTTTAATCTCACGGGAAAACAGTATGATATCACTATCTGGACTGAAAAAACCTTATGCATGGCAACATCAAATTAGATGTAAATTAGAACTAAAAGGTCAAATAATACAACAGAGAGTGGAATGGACATAACCAATTATGGAGACATAGGAAACGGAGAAAGAGAACAAAAAACTAGAGTAAATAGTGTCGCGGAATGTCTTCAGAACGCAGTATGGCGGAATAAACACCTAAGACAAGAAACAGAGGCACGAATTTACAAAGCGACAATCAGACCAACAATGACTTATTCACCAGAAATAAGACTAGAAACATCAAAAACGAAACAACTGTTGAAGACCAAAGAAATGCAAATTCTCTCAAGAAAAATACTATTATACTGAAAAAAAAGCGAAAACATCAGACGATTGTGTAACGTAGATAACGAATGGGTATCACAGCGTAAAAAACAACGGAACCAAATTATAAGTCGACTGATAGACGATATACTGGTGAAAATAGCAAGGGAGAAATCTCCAATTGGAGCAAGGAGTAGAGGTCGACCACGAAAGAGGTGGAGTGGCAATCTAGAACCAGGATGAGGAAAGATATATGTCACCTTGGATTTTCTTCTTTATTTTTCCTCGCGAAAGGTACAATTCACAGTTAAATAATTCAACGCGGAACTGTGAACCGATAATATTTCAATCAAATGTATGATAATATTGAGATTTCACGAATTCTGCGTAGTTTTAATCTAAGTAGTATTTGGCGTGTAATTATAAAAGATACGGCAACATAGCATCGGGCAATCTCGCAACGGAGTCGGTAATAAAAAGAGAGAGAGCTCAGCGGTCACACGTGCCTGTGTGCGTCACGCTCACGCTCGTGGGAAAGCTCCGCCTCTGACCGCGGGTGGCTGCCGTTCAAAGTGCCGACCGCGTGCCTGTGGTACGTCCCCCCCGCGCGCACTTCTTACTATCGGCTCGCGGACGTCAAGGATCTGCTGATTCATGGGTATGTACATGTCCGCGAGTCTGTGTCGCGAGCGATGTTGCCGGATTGGAATTTTATAACTAAATACAAAAAAAAGTTTCAGTTATTGGGAAAAAGATTGTGAATATTAATTCCAAAATTCTAGGTGGTACAATTAAATTCTATTATAGATGAGAAACTTAAACAGAGCCTATTATATAAATGTCACTTCGGATCTTCTTCATTATACCATACCTGTTTTAACGTACTCGTTTGGAATCCTAAAGTGGACGAAAACTGAGCTAGAGGGTATATTCAGAGGTTGACACGAACAATGATGACGAAGAACAACAACTACCACCCGAAGTCATCCACTATTAGAACAACATTACCCCGAAAGAACGGTGGAAGAGGCTTGATCTACCTTATCAACCTGTACTCTCGACAGGTAATGAAACTACATGAATTCTTTCATATTAAATCGGAAGTCTCAACTCTGCACCGGATTATATCCAAAACGGATAAGAATTATTCACCTCTCAACCTCGCATCGCTAGAATCTGACTTGCAACCTTCTGACATCTGCTTGTAATTTGTTAGCTAATACCGACTATCTATACCGGCATAACCAAGTGTGCAATATCATCCACCAGAAACTTGCAAACAAGTTCGGTCTTCTTAATACGTATACACCGTATTACAAGTACAAGTATTCAAAAAATTCTACATACATAATCCCAAATAAAAGATGAAAATGAAAAGCATAAAATTTATTTATGAAACACATATGTAAATAATGCCGTCCAGTACAATACCTTTCAAAATTTCACAAAATTTTGGAAAAAAATGTTTTCAAAAAAATTTTTTTTCACTCTCTCCACCTCTCCCAACCTAACCTAACCTAGCCATTTTTTTATGTAAAATAGTCTTCCATCCTATACAGACACTTTTATTATTCATACTACCATAATTAATTCGAAGTTTGTCCTGCTTCAGGAAGATCAAAAAAGTTTATCTTTGAGAAAAAATTTACCTTTAAATTTAGCTGAAAAAGCAAATTGAGTCAAAACACCATACTAAACATTAACATAAATACCATTAAATGGTATTCGGATGGTTCCAAATGAGCAGACAGAACTATATGGGTCCAAAACCAAAGATTGGGCAAGATATCAATTATTTTTCAAGCAGAAATACACGCAATTGAAAAATGTGTCCAGTTCAATTCAGAAAGTTGAAGCAGAAGATTATCATCCTGTCTGGTAGCACAGCAGCTTTGTACTCTAATGTCATGAGATTCAAGCTGGTCTGAACGCATGGACAAGTTAATTGAGCTACGTAATATGAATAAAGTTTTATGGGTTCCGAGATGTACTGGAATGGAGGAAAATGAAATAGCAAATTGACTATAGGCAGATAAAAATTTTTGTGGATTCGGCTATAGGACAATAGAGAAAACACTTGATAAGAAGGTGGATAGGGATAGAATCAATTACTGGAACAAGCTACAGGGATTGAGAAACCAAATGAGATCTATTGAATACATCAACGTAAGTAAGAACAATCTACGAATAACAACAGAAATTTTATCGGAGCATCACCGATTCAATGGACGACAGAAATCCGGAGCATGACACCTTGGAGCGTAAGAAATATACGTTGAAGATCTTTGAAGCATAAGCTGTTCCATGCTCTGAACTTACTGAGAGGATCGGTATGAATACATCAGCTGTAAACACTGAGCATCCCGAATTCTACAACAAGAAAAGAGGGCACAATAGATCTTGAAAGAGATCAGTGGATGAATTTAGATGCAGAGCTATCGAAAAAACAAAATTTACACAAAAATGAGAAAGAATATATCGAAAGGAAAATAATTTATTATTATTATTATTATCAATTAACCTACAAAATCCAACTTAAAAGTCACAATATACTGCTACTAAACTAGTTCCAAAGTGTACAATCTCCAGTTTTACTAGATTTACAAGAAACAAAAAAAATTGGATTAAATTTTTTGAATATTTTCCAATACTCAACTATTGGGATGCTCCCTAAATGTATTCAATAAACTTTTAGTAGCAAAAATATTTTCAAAATGAATACTGAGTTTTTGAGTAAAATTTATAAATCTATTCAATATATTTTATTCTTTCTGTATGACCTCTCCACTTTCTCAATTTCTTTTTCTGCTTACATCAAATATATCGGTTGCTTAGTCACTAAAGCAATCGACTCATAAGTTCCTTCTGCTTAACTCTGCTACAAGTAGTACATACATAAACATATCATATGTACCGACTCTCTTTCCTCTATTTAGTCAATTTAAACCATATACCGAACTCCCATTGTTCATGATGTCACATCTGCCTTCCATCACAAATCGCTACACTAAATAAGTTTCTACCAACCCTTCTAAAATCTTAGTTAAGGTTTAAATCGATCTCAAGCTGAATGCCAAAAATTTCATCCAAGATACTTGGTGTGAATGTTTTGAGTAGGAGAAAAGCTTCGACTATAAGAAGACTTCTTATTACACCAAATTTACATATGGTTATTTGATGTCGTCAGAAAGTTACACTGCAGACAATACCACATGCGAGTAATAAATCTGAATTCTAACTTTAAAGAAAAACATAACTGTTTTACAGAGACCAAGAAAGTTTTGGAGCTACTTGAAACTACCCACCGGTACCAAAAAATATAATCCAATGTACTTTATGTACTGTAACAGTAATTTTATATTTTTTGTTATCGAGTTATTGACCTGTCTCTTGTTCATATATCAAATATAAAATCATTGACGTTTCAGATTTTCTTTAGATATTTCTACAACTTTTAAGATTCATGGCTGGATGAATATTGACAAAACTAGAAAGATTGTAACAATAAACACATACATGTATAACCATTTGAAGAAATTGGAATGAATATCTTTGGAATTGATAAAAGAACTAATATTTTTGCATATAGATATGAGTAGATATGAGTTTTCGTGGTACTACTTGACAACTACGCAATTATCATTTCATGTCGTTATTATGATGGTATCGACGAAGAGCAAAGCAAGACGACGAGGTCGTACGGTAAGCCGTGCAACGACGAACAGCGGTGGCGGCACAGTACCAGCTCTCTCGTCGACTGAATAAATGAATCACGACCATATTAAGAACGCGGTACGCGTGTGGGAGTAAAAGGATAAAGTACCACGCGCTCTACCACGCTTTTGTTCAAGGTCGGACACAAGAGGCGGGCAACACATATTAGGAAAAGATTCTAAAATAAATAACTAAATTAAAAATAAATATTTATTCGCTCTAGTTTATATTTTTCAATGAACTAAAAATAATATCTTGGCCTACAAATAAAACTGCAGGTTTCAATATTCTAATCACTTCCACATTGATCGTGTGAAGCAGTGAAGCACAATCAGATGGTATGGTCGAGAGAATGAACAAAACCATTGGCAGATATCTGTCAAAAGTAGTTTCCACTCACCAGAGAAATTAGGATCGGTATCTATCCCTATTTGTTTTGGCTTATCCTGTTTGGACTTGAAATGAGTCACCTAGAATTTGGAAGTCGACCTGGAGAAGACCTATCGGGAGAAGATTATGTGATCCAATTGAGAAGAATGCCACCGACAGAATGAAACCACAGACGGCAGTTTTAAAGAGGGAGATAAAGTATGAACGTATGAAAAAAATTAAATTCAAGATCAATCCACCTATCCGCGAAGAAACTAGCTATGATCAAGATAGCGAGTAAACAATTGGACTGGTTTAACTGTCGATTTAAACATCCCGTTCTGGTTATCCATGAGTTCCATGGCGGAGTTAAGCCAACCCTGCTTGGCTACAATGGAATTTTAAATTTCGGCAAAGGCGCATATTTTCTAAACCTTGCGGAATTCGTTTGATCTCAAGTTTTTTATAAAAAGCAGTTTATTTACATTGTTACAATATTCAATACTGAAAACTGCAATGACTAGACGGATAAGCATCTCAAATGGCCTAAGACTCCGTTAGTAAAATGGTCAAGGAGTAATACATTTAACTCAAGATCAAATCATGAGCTCGACATCTTCATGTTTCTCGACAACAGTAAATTTAATCCAAATATCTAACATCTTCCTAAACACAACTATGCAAAATTAACCGTATTTTAGAATCCACAGCATTCCCTAAGTGTACGTAGCGCTTAGGGAAACTTATCTAATTTTAAACAACAAGAAAACATGTGAGTTTTGAGTTTTATAGAGTGTGTCACAAAAATAATGTCGGTTTCCAATGTTCATATTGTTCATTAAATAATCATTAAAAAGAAAGACCTCATATTGGAAGTACAGTCCATTATTATATATGGATCTTACCCAACTTTCAGCAAGCTCTTTGGGATCTTGGTAAAATCATTCTTTGGGGTTAGATGCAGAAAATTGTCGCGCTGCATTTCCAATATCGATGAAACGTCATACAATCGCAGACATCTAGAATAATTTTGAAGTACACTAAACATTCATAATTGTACCAGACACACAAGACTTTCCGTTCGAATCGACTTTTCTTTGCGACGGGTTTTGATATTGTCCTTTGTCTAACCACTAATTTTCCATGTTCGGGTTATTTAGATAAATCAAATCTCGGTTAATTTGTGTGGGTGAACTATTCGACAACTTCTAAATGGCGATGTATGGTATCTTTCGTGGGTCCAAGGAAGTCCGATAATCGGTTATCTACTATTTCCTTTATAAGCTCAATATCGCTGAGCGTGAACGATTTTTTTTTCACTATTAAAACCATTAAACCAACGCTGTGCCGTAGATTCATCAACTGTCTCTATATTTCAATTTCATATTTATCGCAATCCATACTATTCATTATAACAACGTACTACGTCGTCAATAACCAAAGATTAAAAGAAAGTGAAGCAATTATTTTCTTCATAGAATTAACAAGTTACTACATGTTTAAATTGGGACATAGGAATTTTCACATATTAAAACAGACATATTTTTGTTACACCTTCTGTATCATTTTTTTTGCTTCATCTTTAGAAAATAAAATTGTCGTTTTAGGCACATAATAGGTAGCAACAGCTTGAATTGATGCTTGTAGCATATTCTATTTCTTTTAATGCAAATACTGCAATTTTGTAATAAAAACAACCCTTGATTACAGGAGAATACAACGAAACGAGTATCCTGTACTGTAAACTGTACAAATTGTCTAGAGTTAATGTGAACATGGCAAATGCAATTATTTCTTTGTTTTCTAAGTGATCCTTCTTTTCAAATTGAAGTATATTAGTTAATTGAAACGTCAGAACAATGGTAAAGCATTCACTGACCAAAATCATAGTGAAGTATCCATCTTGGATTACCTACTGCTGCAATATAGCACTTCTAAAAAAAGTATCACGCTTTTTGATGGTGTGATTGCCATGTTTCTCTCAAGATTTTATAAAAAGAAACTTAAGCCGAGTTTACACGTATCAAGCAGCTAAAGCAAGTAACTAAAATTTAGGTCAGGTATTTAAGCGAGCGTCTACATTTTGATAATACGGTTTAGTTGTCATTTGGTACAATTAAACATAGTTGAAAAAATACGTGCAGCAATACGGCATTGTATATTGGACATATGTGGTGAATTATGAGAAACACTTGCAGAAGAAATGAAGAAAAATAAAAATAAGCGTTGTTGGTTACGAAAATGGAAGAATCGAAGAGATATATATGGTGCATGTTCTATTTTGTTAAGAGAATTAGCAACTACAAACTTTAATGTTGGCGCTTCACTCCAACGAGACATTTTAACACGCTACCAAATCAAATAAAAATAATCACTCTGTACTAAAGAACCAGACTAAATCAACCTGTCTACACTCGTTTAGTCGGCGTTTTAGTCGCCGGAAAGCAGTGATGGGAGAAACTACTTGCTCAAGTAAATAGAATTTGTTTCTATTCAATTGACTAAACAGTTTACGAAATTAGGCACTCGCGCTAGTACTAAATCAAGTTGTTTTCACCATACAAGTAACTAAATTTAGCTACTTGATTTAGTAAGTTGCTTTAGCTACTTGACACGTGTAAACTCGGCTTTATATGTATAAGATAGAGCGAGATTCTATTGAGTTGAGTCCATGGTAGGTTGTCGAATTCTGCCACAGAATAATATGGTCTTTCAAGCAAAAATGCCTTTGTCAATCTTTGGAACAGAAGTTTCAATTCTGAAGGTAGCTGAATGAATATTTTTTTGGTACGAAGATGATGAGTTTTTTCCCTTTTTTTCTAGTAGCGTAGTTATCAATGGGTCTCTCAGTGAGTTGATAAAGAATATTTACATTGTTGTCAACTGAAATAAAACTTTATACTGTTTCTAAATACTAATAGAAATTTATTATTTATTCATATTGTCTATTGTCTGATTGAAGTTTCTTAACTTAGTAGGAATGAGGTGTAACCGTTGATGATATTCATACTGAACACAATGCTTAAACTACCACTACACCAAAACTCCAAATTACACTGTCTAACTAGTTATCATCTTCAGAAATTGAAGGTAAACTGACAACTAGGTTATCGATACGCACGTCAGACAGATTAATGATAGCGAAAAAATGTGTTCATGAAATATCTTGTACACTACCTTAACTTCCATGTTTCTAGCATCAACTAATACATCTACATGGAACCTTGGTATCCTTTGTTTCCATTTTTAATAGGATTTATGTAAGAATTACGAAGACGAAGAAACAAGAAACATGAACAAATATTTCCACGCATTTCTTATTTCTAATAAATAAACATTAAGTTATACTTATCAAAACAAAATTAGATGATTATCAACAACTTTATTACATGATCAAAAATATAATGAGGTTGTGGGAAGTAGTTCCTTAAACGTTTCAGTTCCACGTGGGAAAATGGCGTCTCTAAAGTAATTATAATTATTATTGTAGGCAACTGAACTGAATGAATCAGTCAACCTCGTTCATCTACCCAATATAAAGATTCAAAAAAGGAGCAATATAATTTATACAGTGTTTAAAGTTGTGGTACTATTCTGTACACGTTAAAATTTTTTCTGCTAAAATATCGAATTAAGATTAACAATTCATATCTATTGCTTCTGCTTAGTGCAGTAGTATAAACAATGCAGACAAACCCCACGTTTCTTTATCATCCAACTATTTTTTCACAATTCTCTCTGTCCCGTTTTGGAAAACTGAAGATGAAGCTCAAGAAGTAGTACCGGAAAAGAAAAAAAAAGACTTCCTATAAAAATAAGGGAAGCTCATAAGAAAATTCGTTGTTGGTATTCAAGAAGTAGAGAGTAGTGGAAAGGAAAAAACGGAAGTCTATGTACAAAAAGAAATGCCATCAGAAACAAAACATGTAAAAAAATCTCGCAACTCAGTTTTTCTACCGTAAAAAGTGGTGGAATCCATGTAATTACCAAATCGGTTGATTTATTCAGACCCTACTTAAGGAACCTTCTGTCTTAAGTCATTACGTTACCAGCTAATCTAACATCTTATAATGACCACATCAATATATGTTTGAATAAATCCAAGCTATGGTCCCTATAAGATGTTTTTAGATTAGTTAATTACGTAATAAATTAAGACAAAAGGTCCTTTAAGTAGAAACTGAATAAATCAACTGAGTTGCGAGAGTTTTATTTATGAAGTTTTGATTTTGATAGAATGATCGTGGATCCGGATTGAGAACACAGAACATTTTTATATATGCATTAGAAACTTGGATGTTTACCAACCAAAATATGCAATAGAACCTGGAAAGATACATTTTAGAATTCAGATTTAAAAATAGAATTGAATATTATAAAGTAAGCCAGAGTAATTAATATAATTGTAGAGCTATGCATTTTGGAATCATTTAAGAGAGGAGGTCATCCTGCAGTGGATTAATGAATGCTAATGATTGGTGACTTTCAAACAAACTTTTCATTTTAAAGGTGATCCCGCTGAAAATGTGTTAGTTACGTTCATGCTTTTTCGTTCTCGCTGCGTTTTTGTTGTTTTATTTATTTGCATTCTCGGTTCCACGGAGGTACCATCTAGGAGACATGATAAGATATTCCAAAGATTAATAAATGGAAGAAGCCTCGTATATCGATGTTTTTTTTTATGTTTTCTCTGTAATGATTTCGTAAAATTGAAGGTCACGTTTTTTGAAAACTCACTTTTACGTAACAAATCAGAATTGGACTCATAGTTGGCAAATAATAATGCGCCATAAATAGTGTTATGAATAATTTTACAAATATTAAATCCAATAATGTATTTGATAAATATGTGAGGAGATAATTAAATGGATATAATCGTTGTATTTTGGACTGGAAATATGTAGATAGTTCTTCAAATTCTCATATTATCTTATTAATTTTACAACTTTGGCTTTTTACTATCATTTTGAGGCAAAAAATTTGCATTAAGAGAAAAAAATGCACCGTCAAAATGAATTTATTAAAAAAATTTGAAAAAGGGTTACTCTAAGTATTAAAATAGATGCTTATGATGATCATTGCATTCCATGTGTCTCAATGAAGGGGCAGATCCGACGAATCATGTCAAGCTGTCCCCAAAGAGTTTCAAATTCTTGCAACTCGGATCGAAGAATGGGATCGGGAATGGTGCTTGGTCCTTTTGCAAAAACGCTGTCCATGAGAAGGCCCCACAGGTAGAAATCACAGACTGTCAGGTCACATGACAGTGCGGGACCCTCAAAGAATTCTCTTCCACCTATCCATTCTCCAAAATGAACTGCATGAAATGACGCCAACGCCGCTGTTTCCATATTTTCGTTAGATACCGGTCGTCCAGAACACGCCGCGTTGGCTACAGAACCCGTTTTTGATAATTTCTGCTACGTCGTCCACACTGTTAAAAGATTTAGTAGCGGCGAGTTCCGAAATGGTTGAAATTGGGTAGATATAGTTTTGTGATCGCGTTTGTACTCAGATACGACATATCATACAAAATTCTTGAATTCTTGAAGCATGAACTTGTATCGGGTATTCATACTGAAAACTTGTAAATTGGAGTTTTCGGAACCGTTGGTGAAATTTATACTAAACATACTGTTCATACTATCACCACAACAATTACACATAAAGATAAAATACCTGATTTGGTAAAGAGCGGTATTTATGAAATTAGCTGTGACAGAAAGTATGTTGTGCAGACTAATAGATCCATTAATGTCTGCACATATTAGATGGCATTTAAAATATGTACGAACCGAGAAATCAGACTAAGGGCCTATTCCTTATAGCCTTCATTACAGTTTAGTAGTTAAGGTCAAGTTTATAGGTTTTAGTTCAGACAATAATTTTGTTATCGAAACGCGGGTCGGACAGTGAAATTATTAGTGGTAGTGTGTTGAGTACAAAAAATTGTAACTAATTACTTTCTGTATATTCGAAAATTTCTTAGCTCTATCTTTGCCAACAAAAAATTCTGTAAAATGTACTTTACTTGCAAAACTTTAAAAATGTACTCTTTGTAGATCAAACTGTAGAGCATTTTTATGACAAACAGCAAAGTAATAGCGCGATTTAGAATGTGTCAGCGTTATGAAGAGACTTGATCCTTTCATAGGTGACCTGAAACAGGCAAAATACGATTTACAACCGCTTGTGATGACCGCTTTATTGGGTCAACAAACATTGAAAAATCTCACTTTAATGCCGTTCTAGTGAAACGACAGCTACGTGAGGTGTGAGGAGTGACTGTTAGTCAATGGACATCAAAACAAAGATTGCAGGAAAATAAATCAACCTCTAAAACACCTGCAATTGGTCCAAAAATTACTCCAGCTCGTCGGCAAGCACTCTTACGTTTTATACAGGATCATCTGAATTGGACCCTGGATTTGTTCTTTTCTAAGATGAGACCAGAATATGCCTCCATGGTAGCAACGAAGAAAAATGTACCCCTAAGACCAAGAGAGCGATTTGCAGATTGCTGTTTTGGGAAGCGGCGTGCTTATTGAGGTGGTTCCTGAATGATCTAGGGTGCAACTTGTATAGAAGCACAATACGACCCTGTGTACATTCGTAGGGGTAACCGTGTTCACGGAAGAAGAGGTTTAACGGATGATAGATATATCGAGGAGATTTTAGCAATTCATGGGGTACCTTACGTCGATTACATTGGAGACGAATGTCCCTTTATGCATGACAATATAAGACCGCATACCGCCAGAATCGAATAAGATTTATGGGATGAGGTAAAAACAAGAATTCGGAGCTGGACTTTCTATCCCAAACTCGATTCCAGAACTTATTGTTGCAGTAGAAACAATAGCTTATTTGATTAGATCTATTCTTAATCGTATGAGAGACGTTATTAGGGCAAGAGGAGTTCATAAGCATTAATAAGAGTTTGAGTTTGAGTTTTAAATTGTCATTAACACTATATACTGTGTTAAACGTAGGAAGTCGAAGTAAGTAAAGTAAGTAAGTTTAAATTATAGTTGCAAAAACTGAAAAAGACGCTTTTATTGTTAATCGAATCAACAGTTAAGACATAAAACTACAAAATATGTAATTAATTAATTTTGTAATTAAACAAAGTAAAAAATTAGTCTCAATGGAAGAATATCATTTTTCTAAAATGTGAGGTAACATAAATTTTCTCGACAGTAATTTTTATTTTATATTTTTCATTGTTAGTTTGTGTGTAGTACCGTATTTGAAGCAAAATATCAAAGTTGAGTAAAAATTAATGTATTATATGAGAAAAAATGCAGTAGAGCGCGTGTCGGCAGTTAGTTTTGTATAAAATTGTTGCACAATACAATATGTTTATAACATATCACCGTTCGTGGTTATTCCATGTAAAAACAATAATAAAGTTACAACCTTCAAGGTTCAATGAAAAATAAAAATTATACGCCATGGAATAGATACGACACGTGAGTGTAATTTTTATTTATCATACTTCAATAATAAACAGATTAACAATTGATAATTAATCAATATAAATAAACATGCTGAGTAAATTATTGAGTTCATTATTAGATTAGATTCACAGATAATGAATTTTTGATACTACATCTGCTTAAAAATGGAGAGAAACCGAAAGATGTTCATTATTGCCACATGAGTTTCCGCTAGTGTCCTTATTATGAATTAGCAAGTATCAAATATCATAAAGGACTAAATTCGTCATTATTCCTTAAAAGATTAATATGGGTGTGGACCGTTTCATATATATTTGAAGTCTTCTAAAAACTAATTAGGTTTCGGCGAAATGACCCTATTTTCAAACAAATTATGTACGGTACCCGATTTCTCAGAGACAAGAAAACCGATCTGTATGGTAAAGAAACGTCAAAAATTAACAATACATCAAGAAAAAGTTTTTATTAAGAATATATGCGAAAAAACCTTTCAATACTGAGTACAATAATTTAGCGTTACAAATTATTAACCTAGTTAATAAAAAAGACATATTTATTCCTTAGTATTCTAATTATTATTCGACATGGTTAATTCAGTATTATATATTTGTTTTGTTTATACAGTTTTATTTCTAATAATGAACTTATTGTCGTTATCAATCAAGAGTTGGGTCGACAGCACAGCAAAAATAAGAAAATATATTCTGACGTATCAAAACTTTTGCAGCATTAGGTAAACGCATGTTATGTAAAGAAAACCACACAACAAAAGAAAATAAAACAGGAAGCCTAAAACGTGAATCTTATTAGAGGAAAATAGAAGAATGAAATTAATATGAATCAAGTGCGTAAAACATTTTTAACACGTTTCTAATGTCTTTCTTATTTTTCTATTTTAGTTGTATTATTTAAGTCAATTAAACACATGCGCGAGAAGAATAAAGATCTGCCGTGAAGGAATCCAAAGATTTGTATAATTATGTGGCGACCACACCATGTGCTCTCGCATATGATAATATATAACACAGGTACACAGTACATTTTTCCTTCAACCCCAGTAATTTCTTCTATTTGGGAATTACAAGAAACCTTTCTTTTATTACCTCCTTAATGTCCTAATTGCATATAATTAAATTAATCCTCTCCGATATACCTGGTACACATTTTGAGAAAAACCAACACGAACCCGGGGAGACGTTCTGAATCGAGAAGAAACTCATTCTATCTCGGGACAGCGAGGAGTCCTCAAACGCCTACATCTCAGCGGAATTACGCTGCTTCTAGATATTCGGCAAGCGCGATTTAGTTTTGTATATATTTTTGTGTACATTGCTTTGTTGATGTATATGTAATAATTTTATCTAGTTATCGAACTTTGTTTATTGTGTTACCTCATTACCATCCTCGACCCCAAGACTAAGTAAGTCCTCTTTTTTCCCAGCTATTTGCTATTTTTGTACTACATTCCTTTCTGGGTCTGCCTCTTCTCTTGGTTTTGTTGGTTTCTGTTTCTCACATTACCTTAACTGTTCTGTCCCACTATGTGACCAAACTTTTGTTGTTCCATCTTTTGCTCTACACTTCTTCTTCAAGTACTATATACTTTGCAGCGTGTAGGTGTTTTCTTGTCCAAAACTTCTAATCTATTATCTGAAGGATACACCAGTCTCTTATATTCACGCCCAGGTCCTCTCCTTCCAACGATCTTTCCCGTCAGTATGAGCTTGAGAGTCCTCGCAGGATGTGTCCCAAATAACATACTTTTCGTTATTTAATTAGTTCTCTCTCCACACCCGATCTCCTCAGTACTTTTTCATTCGTCATGTGTTCGGTTCAAGGGATCCGTAGAAGTTTGCGCAACAGCCACATTTCCATTGTTTCTATTCTCTTCAAGGATCTTACTTCAGGAACCACGTCTCTACACCATACAAAAGGATTGGCCAAATATAACATTTTATCACCCTCAATCTAAGCCTTAGGGGGACTTCTCGGTAGATTAGGAACTTATCAAGCTTTGTAAAAGCTGATTTTGCAATTGCTATCCGTGTTTTAACTTCCTCGTCGCAATCCCATTTTTCATTTAACATACCTCTAAGGTATTTTAATTTATTGACTCTTTTTATGTTATTTCCATTGACAAGTAATTGAGCTTCGCCGTGTTGTCATCCTATGACCATTAGTTTGGTTTTATGCGCTTTTGTTGTCCATATTTGGTTCCAATTTCGTTGATAGAATTCATTAGCTCTTATAGGACTTCTACGTTGTCGGCTAATATCGCAATATCGTCGGCATACCTAATATTATTTATGAGTATTCCATTTACTTTAATGCCTTTTTGATGGTCTTTTATTGCCAGCTGAAAAATTCGTTCTACGTTTATGTTAAATAGCATGGGTGAGAGTATGCATCCCTGACGGATTCCCCTAAGTATCTGAAGGTGTTCCGAAGTTAGAAAGCCGCTAGTTCGCAGTTCCGTTGTTTGATTTGCATACAGCTTTCGTATCATCCTGATGTTACTATCAATATCAACAACCTTTAGGATGTCAAACAGTAAGTCATGCCGAATGGAGTCAAACGCTTTTTGGTAGTCTATAAAGCAAACGAAGACATCTTTACTTTGATCATAGCATTTTTGAATTAGTAAATATCCGTTTTTGTATAATCTTCAAAAAAGCCTTAAGTGCGTGGCTCATCAGTCTGTAGTCTTCACAAGTTTTGATACTGGGTTTCTTCGGGATAGTCACAAAGGTAGATTCCACCTCAACTTCTATTATTCTTGGGCCCCTTGGACACTCGTAACTATTTGCATCTATCCTTCTATTACCCTCTGGCTCAGTTATAATTCTGTTATTTACCCTAATCCAGGGTGTTTTTTCTAAAAGTTCTTGTCACCTCCTTTAGTTTTCTATGAAATTGACACGTACTACGCTTCATTCACGTCTAATTGTGTCGTTTCTTATTTTGTCTAGTCCCTTCGTAGTATTTTCATTTTGCACGTTATTATTTTCTGGTTCAATTTATTTGTTAGCTTCTAGGACTCGCAACCATAGATCAGCATTGGTAGTAGTACTGATTCGTAGATTCGTTTGTACGTTTTGTTGTTTTTTTTTATTGAACCATACTCTGCAGAGGGCTGTCTATGTGGATATTGTCTTGTTTACCTTATTTACTACTTCTTCGTCGATTATTCCATCATGACTATTGCCCTCTGCTTCACGTTTTTCATTTCCAGTTCTTGCAATTGTACAGTTGTTTCTTCTTGTTTGTTTGATATTTTCTTTTTAGTTTCTGCAGTTCTTATTTGTTCATTTAATTAGTTCACTTCTGTATTATGTTTTGTAGTATTTCTTTGGTGTTTCCTTTATGTAAATTAGACTCAGTCCCTTACATCCGATTTGTGTTTTTTCCTGCTTTTGCTACCTGTTGAATTAATTAACATTATTTGAAAGATAAAATAAATTTTTTATTTTCTTCACCAGGTCACTATGACAAATGAAAAAAAGTTCAAAACTGGAGTTACTCATTAGTTGATAATAGTAAAATAGCCACAAACGACGACGACTGTATTTGCAAAATTCAAACATTACACCCAAGATGAACTTGGAGGTATGAAAACAATCGAATACGGTCTCAAAAATTATCAATAAATGAAGTAGAGACACAATCCCCTTTTAAATCTGAGGATGACACTACTAGAAGAATTATCAACCAAAAAAATAAGATAAATAAGACAAAAATATCAAGTACAAGAAGTTGGGAAAATGCTGCAGTACAATGTTAAAGTGATTTGAGTATCAAACACAAAAGAAGAGTGAATGAAACTACTGATTAAGAAGACAGCGATCTTCTTAAGTTGAGAGACGCTAAAAAAGGCCAGTACATACAAAGAATTTTGGGTTGTTGAGTTGAAATAATAAATGAACAATTTGTACCCATTTCAGTGTATTCTACAACTCAATTTAATGAATCCAACAATCAAGAAAATAATATCTTACCTTATAATGATAGGTTGCAAACAAGCCATCAATAAATGACTTTACGAGGACTAGAAATATGTAAACGGTACAATCTAGAAAATGAAATTCTCTTGTACTAAAAAGCAGCAGAACATTTTTTTTAGTGTATATATGTGCGTGCCTACACAAATAAACATCTCGAATTCAAAAATTTGGTCTTTTATTTGTAGGAGTCTGTCGGTTTCTTTTTATATTCGTGTTAGTAAAATCACGCGTCCGTTTTGATCTAAACTATGACCGCCCACAGAGGCTTCTACCACTTTAAAATCTTTTCAATGGACTTTACCACCCCCTTTTTAAACATAAACGTACCGGTAAATTTAAAGGATTCGCATTAATACTCCGATATTCATTTTAATTTGTAAAGAATAAAAGAAAATGATTGGAAAAAATGATAATAGATGCTATAATTAGATATTCCTATATTTTTCTCACAGTAATTTATAATTTAAAATGAAACGTCATTTCACACTAAAACTTTTTTATTTGATAGTAATTCCTATCCATATGGTTGACGAGAACGTTAACAAAAGTAATATACTCAGCGATATAGAAACTTGAAGATCCACTAATGATTACCCATATACTTCTCAGTGGTTTTAAACGTTGCTTGAGTGTTTCGCATGCTTAGAGTGTGAAGAAATGCTAATTATCCGCAGCTAATTGATTCCTAGGAAGTATCGAATTTTTATTGTTTACCAAGCTGGATTATTTTTCCAAGAAATAAATGGAGGAATAAAACTCAGTATGAAATGTTACCAGGCATAGAATCAAGAAAGTTATCAAAGCAAATTTTTCTTGTTTTTCACTTTGAGTTTGGAAAAAAGTGGTTTCACATAGAGACTTCTTAAGCCTATTACAGCCCACTCTATAGTTTAGTAGTCAAAGAATGAACATGAATATTTCCGCCAAGGAGTTTTTTCCCGCTGGAATTAATTTTCGCGGGAGATGGTTTATTGGTGGTAAAATTGAGTATAAAACAGGTAACTCAAGTAATTAGAATTTAGTTTACTTTCAGTCTTTGAAGATGATAACTTGGTTATCGAAACGCACGTCAGACAGTGTAATTGTGAGTGTTGGTGTAGTGGTGGTGTAAACAGTGAATTAAGTATGAATATCGCCAACAGTTCCAGAAATAACTATTTACTTCAAAGCCCGTATTTATCGCACGAAGTAGAAGTTATAATTTTATATAATAGAATGTGTTTGTTTTATAGAAAATAAGCTTAAAAATAAAACAGAAAAAGCATTTCGTAGGAAACATTTTTTGGACTATTTCGTTAAAGATTTTAACCAAAACACTTCTAACCGCTTGATCGAAGAATCGAAAATTTGTATCATGATTTTCTATTGCAGCTATTTACCTTTTGACTCAAAAGTCAAAATTTTTATCCACGCCTATGATTTTCACATATTTAGTCCTTTATGGTTCTCCTTTTATGTTGTGTGGCCAGAAATTGGCGGCAAAGAATTAGGGATACTGACAATATGATAGATACCCTGTCGGAGACCGGATATTTTGGTTATTTTTGAAATAATGCTGGTAGTTGTTGATCGAATGGAGACATTCACAAATTTTATCGTCTACCGACTTCCGAAGAAGCTAAAATTTAACCAACCGTAAATAAAATCAATAATTTGTGTTATTTGATATAAAATACATAATAAAAATGATGAAACGCAAATATAATTCTAAAAAACTATACAATAAAATAAAAGGGGGCTACTGCAATTTTTGTTGTATTCAATTTTGATATCGATATGGAATATTCAAAAAGATACCTCAACTTTCAAGCAAAAAAGTATGCGCTAAAAGTTGGGTACCAAACGTGAAAAAATTTATAATTTAATGATTACGCTCTTCAAACTTCAAATAAAATAGAATATTTCACCTGCAACTATCATCTAATTGATTAGCAACAGAATATTGACAAATTATGACATTTCTCACTTTTGTCAATTGTCAACACATCGAAATATGATAGCAATAATTGTGGGTGGCGCAATAGAATGTGCATATTGTATCAACTTTTTTCGCGAGGTGCATGGGCGAGAGGAGCCTATCGTGGATGGATAGTTATACTCGTGGAGTTTTAGTAGCTATGAGTCACTTCAACGGAAAGCGTCGCGTTTTTTGTGTCCGCACGTTTTACGAGAACGGTACTTCATACGTCTTGACAAGGCTACTGTACCGTTCAGAATATGGATTAAGACATATTAATGAAGCTCCGAGTGCAAATTTAATTAACTAATTAATTAAGCGTTTTGAAGAGACCGGTTCCTCGTTTAAATCACCAGCGAAAGGTTGGAAGCGCTTAGCGACGAAGCTTACAGCAAATTTTGAAATTGGATTTTAAACTGGATTCTTATAAGCTCCAGTTAACACAGGAATTAAAAGATACCGACTTTGGATCAAGTTTGGCATTTAATGAAGAAATGCTTAGTCGATTTTCCACTTTTGACAACATTTTTTTTTCAGATAAGACTCATTTTCATTCAAATGGGTTCGTAAAACGACAAAATTGTCGTTATTGGACCGATAAAAGATGAAACATCAAAAACCACTGCATATTCCGAAAGTAAAGACATGGGCAGCAATCTCAAGCAAAGGAATTATTGGCTCTTTCTTCTTTAAAGATTCACGAGGACGAAACATCACTGTTAACACCGACCTTTATGTTCCGAAGTTAGAGGGATCTTTGACTCTAGAACTTGCGAGATCAAGAATGGTGAATATGAGAACATGATTTCAACAAGACGGAACGACCTGTCGCACATCAAATGACTCTATGGCTGTGAGACAGATGTTTCCTGCAGGACTAATTTCCAAAAGAGGTGATATCTTGTTTTTTTTGGTGGAGACACATGAAACATAAAGTCTACATGAACAATCCGAGGGACATCAGCTAAAGGAAAATACGCCAGGAAATGGCAGCAATCACCCCGGATTTATTGACAAGAGTTTTCACAAATCTGCGTTCGCGTTTAGAGGAGTGTCGTTATTTATATAATGTTATTTTTAGAAAATGAACTTCATTTAATTACCTTTCATTACATCATATCATGTATATCATCAATACCTTATGTATTTATTTTTTAAGCCTATACTAAATAAATGCACGTTCTATTGCGCCACCAGTTATTTGACTCTTTTTACAAACAATAATTGTCTTGTTCTATTAAATTCTATTTTGATTTCAGTTGGTTTCATCTACAAGATAAATAATAAGGACTGGTATAAGTACTTTGGATGTGGTCTAACTCCTCTTAACATATTGGGAATAGCCGAAGCTCAACAGAAATTTATGAAAATATGTTACTCGTATATTTTGCTAAATAAAAAAGTAAAAATTGTTTTCACTGTAGATTTTCTACCAAGCTAAAAAGTATTATGAATATTCACTATAGATTATATAAATTTGGCAACTAAGTGCTCTCGCTTTTTACTGATAGAGAGTTTTGTTTTCTTTTTTGAATAACTTATGTTAGTGCTGTACTTTGCCGTTTGTCACGTGATAGTGGTCACATTGACGTAAATTTAGATGCAAGTAGTGTGTGCTTTTTATTAGAGTTATTATTTCCGCAGCGACTCCCAAAGAAATATGTCAACTATAGAGGGCACGTGTCAGAATTGGTATAAAAAATTCCGTTCTGGAGATTTTTCCCTCAAAGATGAGCAGCATTCTGGTCAGCTTGCCCAAGTTGATGATGACTAAATCAAAGTCATAATTGAAGAGAAGAGGTTGCGAAGAGGCACAAAACACTTAAAATGTCTGGTTAAGAAGCTTGATATTTGAGTACCTCACGAATTGGAAAAAATTCATATAACAAAATTAATCATCACTGGTGATGAATGGTGATCATGGAGCAAACATGATGAACCAGCACAAACCACATCGAAAGCTGAAAAACTGCAAAAGCTCATGCTCATGCTGTCAGTTTGGTGAGATTACAAAGCTTTTGTGCTTTTTGAGCTGCTTCCAAGCAATTAACGATCAGTTCTGATGTTTACTGTCAACAATCAATGGAACTGGATCGAGCAATTAAAGAAAAATGGACAAAATTGTCAAATCGGAAAGGTTCAGTGTTCCACCATGATAATACAAGACCTCATACATCTTTTGAAACTCGTGGGAAACTATTGGAGCTTAGCTGGGATGTGATCACCCATACAGCCCTGATCAGGCACCATCTAATTACCATTTATTTCGAGATTTGCAGAATTCTTTGATTTTTTGCTGATAAGGAACAGAAATTTCATGAGCGCGGAATCATGAAACTGAAAGAAAGATGGCAAAAGATCATTCAGCAAAATGGAAAATATATAACTCATTAAAAACTATTCTTTGTTAAAAAAATTGTTTTATTTTATACTACAAAACCGAAATTACTTTGTCCCAAATTCTATATATCGAACATTGTAGGAAGCTGCAAGCGATCCTAAAATTGCAGATAATACTATTTATTTCTAAATCAGAAGAATGGTCTGGGCAATTTCCGAAGTTTACATTGACGATAACACAAATGACTAATTACGACGAGAAAGATAAATTGGGAAAGTAATTAACTATTCAGATGATCATATTTTGTTACACTACTATGTTGTAGAAGTTAATTTTTAATAGTTGAAAAAATAGTGGTACGATACATATGAAAAAAGGATATGCAAAAAATGTAGTGTATAAACTAGGGATAAAAGCAGGTAGCCGGCGAGCTTTGTTGATTATCACCTTTAGTAGCGGCAACAGGTATAAATTTAACGGATTGGTCAGTTATGGCTCGAAATGATTCCGCCAGTGGTTGATACCTAACTGAAATTTTTTTTATCAACAAACTCACATCAAACAAACTTACAATATAACTTTTCTATAACTTCGCTTTAAATTTTGACATATTCAATTGCATTATCACATCACTTTATTACGATACTTAGTAAATTCAATATCAATCAAAAGAACAATATGTGGCTGTAGTTATTTCTTGCACTAGATATTACTTCCATCAAGCCCTTGTTTAGATGGCTTTAGCAAACTACTTCCAATTGAATAGATATTAAGATATGCTAATTTTTGTCTTATTTTATAGGTTATGTGTGGATATTATGATAGATTTTTTACTATACATGTATATATAGATTCATCAGGTTTTGTTTAATACTTACATTAAAATAATCTTCACAAAAATAAATTGTGGAATCAATTGATAAAGTAAGAGCATCTTGCCACCCTGCCATTTCTAACCTCTTTCTGCGTATTTGTTTATTGTTTGGAACGTAAATGAATACAATTGATTGTCATAAACAAACACGGTTGTTTTGCGAGGTTTGACGTCATTCAAGACGCCATGACAGTCTTGACATTTTTCGCGGTCAATTTCAAGTTCATTACTAAATAAAGTCAAAATACTAATGCACAGATCTATAGCTTTAAACTAATTTCCAAATTTTGTCAACTAGTCTATTGTCTTGAAAATATAGAATAATTAGTATGAGTAATATGATACAAATATTAACACATTACGATTCGACCAGTGAGAAAAGCTCTCGCGCACTTAGCAGTAAAGTGTCACTATCACAAAAAATCAACGCCACTCACAAAGATAGAAGTGGTCAAATGTCAAATATTATGATTGCGTCAGAAATATAATTTTTAGACGACGCCATCTGAAAGTTCTTCGTTCTGTATTCATTTCATACCGAAAATTGCGTTTTGAGTGTTTCTGCAAAATACTTTCGGGACGCTCTGGAGTACACTACTTTAACTTCCTTAAATGTGACTCTAGCTACTTCAATATTGACAGTTGACAATTCCACTTCGATGATTTTGCATAACCTTAAATTTACAATTTTCTGAAATTATTTGTTTTATCCGAAGTTATATCTAAATTAATGAATAACAATGAATGATGATGAAAAAGAAAAGAAACACATCTACAGAGATTCCATAAACATCTACTAAATATATACATATTCCATCTGTATCCAATCCAATAAATATTAATAATTGTCCTGTAGGTATAATCAACATTACTTTTTGCAAATAATTAATAAACTAAAATTGACATTGCAAATATCATGTAGTACAATTATATTTTTCAATAAATAAAATGTAGCACTTTCAGTCCTTGGCATACAAATAACTATTGTGACAAAACTTCAAATTTATCAATCTACATATAGTTGGTTGTCAAATGTCAAATATTATGTTTGCGTTCCGAAATTTAATTTGTGACAAAACATCAAAGAAAAACAAATTTTTTTATTTAATTCTGAGAATTTTGATATTTATTCACCTTTGAAACCATTTCCACAAATAATTCAAGACCAAAATTAGTCAAATCGGACCGTTCTCGAGTTTAAAAGGGAGACTAACAGACAGACTAACAATTAATTTTTATATTTTATAGATTACTGATAAGAGTACACCAACATGAATAAAAATCATCACAAAGTTCATCTGACAAAAAACCAGTATAATCGAGTAAAATAATTTGTAGAATATTTTTTACAGTAGAAGCAACCATTGTAGGAAAAACCTTCGCCATGCCTTACTCAACATCGAACCAAAATCAACTACCTACCTAACCAATCTTACTAAACAAAAATACAAAAAAAAAGAACCCGAATAAAACAAAAAAAAACACCGTGATTAGGTACCTGTCCGTTCATATGTATTCTGCGATCCGGACAATCGTGTTCAGTTCTTTTAGCAGATCTTTCATCTTCTCTTTTTTAACTTACTTTTTTATACCTTTTTTGCAGAGCGCTTTTATAATCAACTTTATTGTTGTGTTAACCAGTCTCGGACTTTTTGCTGTCCGTTCAGTAATTATATACCAACAAAAAAAATATTAGCTAGTATTGTACCTCCATATTTTTTAAATAAAGTTTTATTTTTCTGAAGATCCAAAGCGGTTAGGGTTATTTATCGATGGCGTTTTTGTTTGGGTATGATAATAGCCATGGTATTATTATTGGATATTGCGGATACTTAATTAATTTAGGGTATAGTCATTTAGTTATAATGATATGGGTTAGATTAGTTTGGTTGCTTATTAATGTGCGTGATGGCGAGAAGAAACTAATATTATTTATATACTACTCTTATCTCCGTTAGGTACAGAGCAGCGTCTATTGATTCAATATTGGTGGATAGGACATAATATCAGGAAAGAGAGAAAGCCAAATTTCTAAATTTTATTTCTTTTAACAAATTTGAGAATCACAAGCATGTTTTCAACAACAAGTTGGAAACTAATGAGACACCGAAGGCGTTAGCTTTAAGAATCAGGCAGGTGCAAAAACAAGGGCCGGGCGTCGAATTTTCTCACTTGTTCGTCCAACGGCACTAACCTATAATCAGGAATGATCTTTACAAACAACTACCTAAGTTTATTATACACATACATTATCTTTAAAACTAACACTATAATCGTGGATTAAATTATAACACGAAAAAAGGTATGGTTGAGTAATTAACCTCGTAGAATGAAAAAACACAATAATAGCCTCGGAAATGCAAGATTTTTTCAAGGAAAATATAAAATTCAGTTCTTCAAAACTTGGAGGATATTTATCAAATTTTATTCTTAAAGAAAGAGCATAAGAATTTACAGTATTTGAAAAAAAATTTATAATTGTATAAAGTGCTAATAAAGAATATTAAAAAAAAATTTGGCAACGAATTTTTTGACCATGGAACGTTTTATACTAACAAAGCTGTTCCATGAGAGAACATTGTTTCTATTACGTGTGATGATTACTCGTCAATTTGATTTAAGAGTTCACTTGGAGTGACAACTGCCTGAGTACTGCTAATTAACTGCTTGATTCACACCCAGCTTTTAGTAGCAAATTACTGAGAGCTATATCGCACCACTATTTACAATATGTTACAAAATTTGAAACAGTTATTGTCGACATTTTTACTCGGTTATTTCTGCAGACTGGAGTTCGCTGGTTATTTTTAAATCTCTTTTGAAGTATTGACAACTAGACCTGCGGTCAATAAAGACTAATGAACTAATTCCAGCTCAGAATGCTTCTCCACAATTTAAAACTTATGATAGGATGATTGTGTTATTACAATCATCTACAAACGATACTGTTGTTGTTTCGTGAGCGATAAAACCAGCACAAGTAGCAGCATTCACTGAAATTTTGTACCTCTATGCTTTGGTACAATTAAAAGGAAAACGACATCGATAATTCAAATACAAATAACACCAAGTTACGCCATACTAGGAAATTAAACAAAAAATGGTTGAATTTTGTTATTCACGCATGCCTGGTCATATGACACCTGTTTTCATTGTCTAGGCGCTGGAATGCGAGCAGCCAACAGAAAAATTGTATCTCCAATCGCGAATTCGGCGCGAACTTGAACGCGAATTCGGGCGTTTGTGTTTATAAATCAAACTTCTTAATCTGTTTGATTTATGTTAAACGTCAAAGCGCAAAAGTTTATAAATTGACTGCTGAATTGAGAGATATTCCGAAAATTTTTTAGGCCTAGAAACGAACAAAGTCTATTACAATTACTTGTGTTGTAGGTAGAATATGTATGAATTTTTTGTAAATTAGAAGTCTCTTTGAAATAAATCTTCCAAATAGTGTTGCAATCATTTACAAACGATGTTGAATGCATGAATGAAATACTACAATTTTCAATAATTTTCAGAACTGTAAAGAAATAAATAAAGTTTACTAAAATCACCTACGCCGTTTGTAGATCACATATTGATTTTTATATTTTTATTTTTTTTTTGTTTCTGGCTCCAAGTTTATAGAGCCAATAAATTCCGGTCATGGAAGAATCAATATCAATCTTGATAATAATTTATATATGAAAAATCACCCTGTAGTCGATACTAATATAACAAGCTCCCCTTAAGTACACACTGTAGATCACTCCTCTTGGCATCAAAGCATAAATCAGTTATTCATTAAATAAGCAGGTCCATTGAGGGCCTAAATCCGACCTACGTTCGACAACCTGTAACACATTATACCCATCATCTTGAGGCTAAATAATAAGAGAGAAATACAAGGTGGTTCACAGTATCAATGTCAATGAAATCGGCCATTTTTTATTCAAACATTAACACTGTTTCGGTTTAACGTTCTTTTATTGGAATTTCCTGTAATTGCACGCAGCATTAGGATCCCAATATGCGTAGTAATTTATTCCATTTTTGCTTATTCCATTTTTTTGCTGACGTTATTATTTATTTTTATCGGAACATGAAGCGAGTCTTATGAAAAAAAAATTATCGATTTCAATTTTCTTTTTTCGGCGTCCTTGGTAGACTAATTTCTAACAGTTTTAGAAAATGATAAAAAAACAAAAAAAAGTAATTTTTTCTTTACAGTAAAATGCCTTTTATGTGGCAAACACTACAAAAAGTTATTGAAATACGTTGTTTAGAATGAATGTTTAGATCCCTAACTTAAATTTCAAAATCATTGGTCAACTATAGTTTTTTTCCGCATATCAAGTACTAATACTAGTCTAGCAATCACAACTATATACCGGCGAGTTTATTGTATACACATCAAACTTGTAGATAATGTCTCGTATGCAAGGAGCCTCAGATATACACAAATCATCCAAGGATCAGCAGCACACCGGGCAAACTATTTTTATATGATCCAAACTTTTAGATGATCTGTAATTAGGGAACAAAACAAAATCCGTTTTTAATATTAATAACTAATATTAGTTATCTGCAATCTGCAATAGATGCAGATCACAAAATTTCGCTCATATATCAAAGAGTATTAGCAAAAAAAAAACATAATTGCCGAGAAGTTATAAAGAAAACGAAAACGTTATTTGTACAAAGTCAAAATATGCACCACTTCAATAAAAGGTGTCTGACGTTTTGTCTGTGTTTAAGGGAGCTAATTAAAGAAAACAGAAAATATCATCAATGAATAACTACTTTTACCACAAATGTGGTTCAGTTTTCACCAAACTATCGATATTGGAGTGAAAACAATCTCCAAATTGAATGTTTGATGTGCCGTGTCAAACGAGCTGAAAATCATCCGACCTTTCTTTATTAAATCAGCATACTTAATTATAAATTTTGCAAAGATTTATTGATAAACTTCTACACGAATGATTACTGATTAGTTCAATAATCAGTTTGGTGAAAGGTGGTTTGGGAGAACGAGCTTGACATGTTGACCTGTCAAATAACCAGCTTTGGATTTGTTATATGTATGTGAATGGAAAAAAGAAATAGTTTATCAAGACCAAATTCCAAATGATATTAAAAAAATAGAATAATTTGCGTAGTTCCATCAATTCTGGCGGGGCTAAACTTTTTATTTTTTAAACAAGCAGACCAAAAAGAGCACAAAAATATTAGAAGTAGTGAATCTTAAGAAGAGCAAAAAGCGTTTCTAAAAGTATGTATGATTACCCAAATTTCAATTCTACACAAACCAATGTCTTTTACAGAGAGCAAAAATAAAATAAAAATAAGTCAACTTTTTGATATAGAAGACGTATGATGTTAAATCTAAATTTATAGACTTTGTGTTTGTATATTCGTTTATCTGATTGTGATTCTCACTCAGATTCCTAAAGTGGCAAAGGGTAGAGCATCAAGCAAGAATTATCGACAGTAAGTAAACCATAAGGATAACACAATGGTCTCCAAGAGAAGAGACCAAAAACTTACCCAAATTATTGATGATATGATATTAGAAAAGAAGAAAGAATTAACTGGTATCCAATTGCTTAAGAACGCAACACATGGCAAAAATGAAGGAAGGATATACAAAGAGGCTACAGTGGTAAATTACCTAACCAATTTTCTACCCATCTTCTCCCAACCCTATTATTTACATGATGAAATAATTTAAGTAAATGCTGCTTCATATTATTTTGATGAAACTTATAGACCGCGTTAAGAAGGGTCTTACCGTGGTGGCAAAAACGTTTCTTCTATAATTCTTGCTTGTTTATTTGTAATACAAGTAATCAGGTGACTTGTTTCGTATTATTTGAGTTAGTAATGCCTTTTCTTTAATGCTATTTCACTCTAGGTCTTCTTTATATAAATATCTCTAGAGACGGCTGGTTTCAACAAGATTCGCCTCCCCATTTCGCAAGTCCCTTGGAGAGTATCTATTGGATTCACAAGCAAATTGATCTATGGAAAGAGAGTCAATATTCCCAGACCATAATCCTTTGGAATTCTTTTAAATGGGGTCCTACTTGAAATTTTTATGACCGAACCGGCAAATATTGATGAGATAAAGCAAGTTAGAGAAATAATTCCCTTAATTTCAATAGCGTCAATGGTTAAAATTTATGAGAATTTGTTCAACTCAAATAATTATTTGATTACTTAATTATCATAATTGCTTCTTATCATTCTGCAGTGAAGAAATATTTGAGAATTATTTAGTTACGTGTCCTCTAAAAATAGCAATAAAAATGACAGTTTTGCTTTGGAACAAAATCAACGATGACGAGTATAACTATTATTGAGACCCAATCGATGAGTCTTAGTATTCTTTTTAAATTAGTGTTTGAACTACTGAATTTATTCCTATTTTTATTTTTGAGAAAAAATGAAAGTTGGGCCACCTCGTAAAACAGCATATCTACAAGAAGAAAGAACAAACCGAGCCGAGATTATTCTGAGAACAATGGCAGCCGATATAACTTGTCAGACTTAGCACGGCAGGCTAGATATTCATCACTGAATGCGCCAGTAATTACAGGGCGATGCCGAACAGTCTGACCGCCAACTTGTAAGCGAAACATAATCACTGGCTTTAGATCTGGCGGTAATGGTAGTACGGTAGCACGTTAAAGATTTTCAAAATTTTGAGTCAACACTTTTCTAATGTAATTAATAACAAAATTTAGGAATTTAGAAACATGTGGGGAAAATACACATCATGATGGCTTTGTAACTAAGCTGGAATTTCTGAAACCGTTGGTGATATTCATACTGAACACACTGTTTATACTACCACTACACCAACACTCACGATTACACTGTTTGACGCGCGTTTCGATTACTAAGTTATCGTCTTCAGAGACTGAAGGTAAACTTAAACCTAATAACTTGATTATCCTATTTTATACTGAATTTTCCCACCAATAAACATTCTTTCCCGCGAAACATTCATTCATTGACCACTAAAGTAAAGAGGGGGCTGTATGGAATCGGCACTTTGTCGTTATTTAAGCATTTCCTTCATTTAGCAATTTGAATGCTTTCAAATGCATCCAACATTATCAATATTATCAATATTTATGTCGTGGTTATGACTGGCAACGTGATCGGCAATACTCGATTTTTCGTTTCGTCCATATACTATGTGCTCTTTAAACCGGACAATAACGGATCTCTTGGTCTGCCCAATATACTTTCCGTCAAAATCACCACAGCTAATTTCGTATATACTACTTTTTTCCAGATTTGGTATTTTATCCTTATGATTACCCAACAGTTGTTTTAATTTATTTATAAACCAGTTTAAAACCCACTCTGTTAATTATTCCTTCCAATCCCTATGTATAATCAGAATTGAAAGGTACCAGAGCAAACTTTTACTTAGAGTTTGGAAGAAGTTGTGGTTTTACACGGTTAATTAACCTATTTACAATTATTTCATCATAACAGTTGAGTACAGCTACATCATCAATAAAGGTCATTTCCATTATTGTATCTCTGGATATTACGTGGAAAGTGAATTAAACGATGTTGGATACAATGAAAAGAATCAGTTGGGATGTACCTACACGTAGCGGTGTTTTTCCTAAATACATTAAATTACTAAAGTATCTAAAAATGGTAACTGTCCATTATTTTTCATTTCATACATGAATTTTATACATAAATATTTGGAATTGATTTCCAAAACGAATTCGTCTTCGTTTGCCTTTTCATATTGAATATGGCGAATTAGCAGAAAATGGTCAAAAATACTGAAAATGATAAAAATGTCCTAAATATACCCCAACCAATCAAATATTATTGTTGAATATTCTCTTGGCAATTTATAGATAATGTGAGAGTTCTAGATATATCTTAATTTTTACGATGAGAAACGCTATTTCATATTGTTGTTACTTTTTGTTTCGATACATACATTCAACTTTAGAAAGCATTTTTTAATGTTTAGTCTATCTAATTTTTCAGCTTAATTTATATCAACTAATTCTCGACAGTCAATTTCTCCTTTTAAATTCGTTTTCGAATGAAAACTTTGACCTACATCTTCAGTTACTTTCTACATCTTCCTTTTTTGTGTCCCTATATCTAACAGAACTACTGTTCATTAGGCTCGTACATTCCTAACTTCTTAGACTGAAAACTTCCAACAACAAATGATTTTGCTCTGTTGAGTGAATAAAACAAGTCTATTTAATATATATTGACTTGAAAACTGATTTTGCCGCCACACTATATGTGTAAACTGTATGATGTAAAAGCCGAATTGTAAATAAATTTTTTTTCGTGATTGCTTTTTGAACTTGCAGACAAGATATAAGTGTATAATGAATATTAGTCCAATTTTAATTTGTATTGTACACAGCGAGAAATCTTCAACTCGTTTAAAGAAAATTGTAAACTGCTGCTCAGACCAACTGTCGCAGTAAATTTATATTTATCATCTAGAATGTAAGAGCTCTAAGAAATTTAGAGAAATTACTGGAAAACTATTAACAAGATGAAGAAAATATGGAGAAATTTGGTGATACTACTTGCTATAACTGATATTCATAAAGTAGAATAGCTAAAGCTTGAGGGATGATAGTTATAACTGTAACTAACCAAAAAAATTGGGTTCTGTGCAAAAAAATTGGAATATTTTTAATAAAACCATTAATATTACTTTCAGAGAATTTTCATTGTTGTTTATATCGTAAAACAAGTTTAAATTTCATCACTAAGCTCATTGAAAAAATTATGTAATCAAATGCTTAAGATTGTTATTTCAATCTAAACTAAACACAATTATTTTTATAAATATAAATAATTTGAATTTGAAAAATAGAAAAATTTATGTACTGTTCCTTATCATTTAGAACACACGTTATTATTACAAGCTTACATTGTTGCCATTCAAGTTTCGAGATATGGCAACGATGTGAATGTTTAACTTTTTAATGGTGAACGTTATCAGAACGTTTTATCATACGAGTGCTATTTGTTTACAGATACTTGAAACCTTCATCTTGGTCAAAAAATAGAATTGCAAACATTTTCGTGCTATGAGTTTTTATGACTTTCGACGTTGATTAAATATTGCAAGATCGTCATGTGACATACTGTGAGATTGAGGCATACTTGGGCATTAGTTCCACTCGCATATATTCAATATTGCATGAACATTTGGCTGTCAATAAAATTTGTTCGCGTTGGATACCGCATAAGTTGAAAATAGCTCAAAAAAAGCTCGTCTCGATTGGTGCAAAGAAATGCTGTGATTCAAAAATTGAGATCGTGACAGGCGACGAATCACGGATCTATGCACATGAATCCGAAACTAAACAAAATCTACTGTATGGGTCTTTCAAGACGAGCCAAATCCAACAAAAGTTGTTCGCGCACGAAGCATTTCGAAGCAAATAAACTGGACATGTCGCCACCGTTCCAATCGAACAACGTAGGATGGCGAATTCTGAATGTTACACCAGCATTTGTTTGCCAGAAGAGTTCACAAAATCAGGAAAACCATTTGCAGAAGATGAACCATTCTCCACTACGACTACCACTGCGAGCTTTCCCGAATCACCTCAAACAAAAACAGTCAAAACATCGAATTGATGGGTCATCCACCGTACAGTTCTTGTTTGACACCCAATGATTTCTACTCCTGAAGAAGCGGTTGATGCGTTCAGAATGGAAAAAATGCTTCGACAATTTGTTCCAAAGCATACAAAAGTGTATTGATCTTAATAAAGAATAATTTGGAAAACAATAGAGCCATATCCAATTATGAATATTTGTTTTTAATTGTCTATCTCAGAACTTAAGTTTCATCCCTCGTAATATTCATTAAAGGAAAAATAGCTGTGGTATGGTATAATCTTACGGAAAACTACTATATTTAAATTTGTTAAAATACAACTTAAACATTTTGGTCAATTGTAGACGCATAACTTTCAAGCTGCGATTAAAAGATTCACCTTGATCCAGACGTTGGAATGAAAAACGGTATCTCATGCAATATCAAAGCAAACGGAGATGAAACAATATTTAATAATAACAAACACAGCATTGACGAAGAATCGATTGTATTATTTTCTTTCCTAATTGATTCATTGATATAATCTAAATGATTATATATAGGTTTCGTTGTTGATTGGTTTACAAATTATTATAAAATTAATATCGCCAAGTGTAAATGAGATAATAACCTGTTGAACATTCGATCTTGATCTCGGTTAACTGTCAGTAACCGCAGCTAAGGTTAACATTAAAAATAACACTAATGAGATATTAAATGGGGCCTTCTCAGGGATTTTCAAAGCTGTGATTTGGCAGGTGCAATCTTGTTAGTGAGGTACCCTAATTTTTCGAAACAGAAAGTAATTTTCGATGTTAAGTTCCTATTATAATAAGATCCCCTATTATACGTGTATTTATGTTTTATCAATTTTGTGCAGCTTATTTTTCCAATGAGTCCATTTTACATTTTGAATTATCCAAATCAATACGTCAGTTATTTTCGTTATTTTATAAAAGTCCACACTTATTTTCCTAACTTTCTATGAATATATTTTTAAAATCCGGTTCAATATTTAAAATCGGATTATCTAACTGTCATTAACTCTTTCCGTACAACGGTTAATCACAAATTTGTTACGACTCCATTTCGATAAATGTTTTTCATTGTTCTTTAACTCTAATTGTCTATTTTTATTGTAAAAGTTGAAAATAACAAAACAAGAACTTATTTTAAACATAATAAACTAAGATAGAAAAAGAAACAAAACTAACACAATCAAATGAAACGATCTTTTTTTAACTAAATTTATTTATTTTTATAATAAAATTTAAAATATGCTGAGTCCAAAATCACACTCCTTGCTGATCTCATGGCGTCTTTTGGCACTTTTTTCGGTTTGCACACGTCTTCTTCTTTGTAGCTTCTACATTAAGAGGGACCTTTTTCCGAAAAATGTATCTTTACCAGCATTGCAATGTATTTGTAGTGCCGACGCAATCTGGGGTATTTCATTTGGCATCTGTAAAGGTTTTTATGGAACCTGTGCATCCCAACATACATACATCCAACGTATGAAGGAATAACTTTTCCATTGCGCTCATGAAGTGTTTATTTCTTATCGTGAAATTCTCTATATTTTTTTTCGTGTGAATGAGTGTTATATTCATTTTTTAAAACTTGTCCCCGTGTTTCAGTTTGCTTCTCAGAACTTTTTGATACTATCTAAAGCTCTTAAAATAAAAATAGATAAAGTATAATTATAGTTTTTTTAATGATTCCGACAGATGGCTGCAATTGTGGTAATAACCATAGAGTAACCGTCATGTTTAACCCAAACTAGGCTGATTTAGCATTTGTTCTTTTCATACGCTTATAGAATTTTTAAATTACCATTTTATAAGCGTTATTATGAGACATTAATGCTAAATCAGCCGAGCTTGGGTTAATCATGGCGACCACTTTAATGTGGCCACATCGTCTCTATCAAACCACATGCTGTAATAACGGCCCGCCATAAGCTACAGGACATATACCTATATTTCTCTAGCCAACAGTTGCTATACTCAAACGGTTTGGTTCGAAACTTATTAATCGAATATTGCCCTATATAGCAGAAACGATGGACAAAGTTCTCCCAACACGTAATTCAATCGATAAAATGTCTTCTTCACCAGACCAATTACAAAACATACGTCATAGTTTCTTTAAATTGACAGTAGTTATTGTAAAGAGAAAACGATATAATTGACGTAGCATAAATAACTGACAGAACTAAAAGTTGAGTTTGACATGAGATTTGTTTACTGTGCTGTTTTTATTGATTTTTTTAATTGAACGTGTATTTTTTGTTGATATCAGATCTTTTAAGAACTAATTTGATTATTTATTCAATTTTACATTGGTAAGTACGAATATAATACATTATTAACTTTTGACATTTTATAATACCTGGAATGTCGTAAAACGGGAAGATCGCAATTTGTACAATTTATAAATCTCTGTAGAATTTTCAAAATCAAGTGCTTGATTATACGGTATATTAAACAACAGTTCGTTTTAGAAAATGGCTGGGAATCAGTTCTTTTCACGAGCACTGAAATTTGTTATAAATTTGTTTGAATATTTTGAGATGAAAAAAACCACGGCGAACCTTACCAACTTCTTCAATCTAATCATTAAATTCAACATCTATTTAAGGACATTTCTAATTATATATTTCAAAATTTTCTCAAAAGAGTTTTGCTAAATATATTGATGTTAACCATACAAATAAATTACATACAATTGAAAAAGTTGAGTTTCTTCTTTAATTACAAATTCGTATCAAGTCGACCCTTGAAATATTAGACATAACGATTATTTCTTCTGAGTTGACCGATATTTTTATTTGATTGATATGAATATTAGTGCTCTACAATCACAACTTGAATGTCATTGGCTTGTTTTAATCTCACATATAAATATGAATTTAATATCGTGGACAACACGGTATCAATGAAAAGACGCCAACGTTTTTACAAATTTGAGTAACTTTCCTTTGCTCGTTTATCTCAATGTTTAAATTATTTTATAGTCTGAAACCATTATCATTATCTAAGTTTAAGATCCATGTGGTAAACTATAAACAAACCTCAGTTTTTGGTTAAAGTAGTTAAGTCGGACTGTCTCCTTTTATTTACACAATTCTGCTTTATCCGCTTTATTGCAGACTTCCAGTCTACAGTCGGTAAGACCTTTGTACGTTTGTTTTTCTTTCGTCTTCGACCTTCATAAATAAACAAAAAGTCATGTCGAAATTTGCAGCCACCACTGTTCCACAGAAGTTGAAATTTATAAACAAACAAATAAACTAAATAATTTGAGATGAGTTAAGTGGTGCTGGCAGTAAAAGTACAAGTAGTAATGCATCGAGATGGGCGTTGCCGTTACAAAGTATCCAGATGAAAATTAGTGGAAAAATACATATCTGTTGAAAATTAATCTGATTAATTATCTTGATTAAATTTTAATTTTAGGAGAAACATAAAAGAGTTAAATATTGATCAAGTACCTTGATCATTCTCAAGAATATTCTCAAAAATTTTTATGCCTTATTTACAATATCGTTCGGTATTTCAAGATCTTTGGGATTTTGGACAATTGAATTTGACACTTTAAGCATTTCAATACTTATCTCCATTACTACCAAAAAAATAATGTCGAGGTAAAAATAATAAAAATTTGTAAACTAAATAACATTCAAAGAAAATATTTTTTTTGTGTGTGTTCTAGTGGATTCGAGGATGGTTTAGATTCACAAATAAGCTCGGCAAATGGCGCTGCAGTCGGTATCGAGGTTATCCAATATGAATTAATTTTTTATGTGTGTTCAAGTGGATTCGACGATGGTTTAGATTCACAAATAAGCCCGGAAAATGGCGCTGCAGTCGATATCGAAGTTATCCGATATGAATTAATTTTTTATGTTCAAGTGGATTCGAGGATGGTTTAGATTCACAAATAAGCCCGGAAAATGGCGCTGCAGTCGGTATCGAGGTTATCCAATATGAATTAATTTTTTATGTGTGTTCAAGTGGATTCGACGATGGTTTAGATTCACAAATAAGCCCGGAAAATAGCGCTGCAGTCGGTATCGAAGTTATCCGATATGAATTAATTTTTTATGTTCAAGTGGATTCGACGATGGTTTAGATTCACAAATAAGCCCGGAAAATAGCGCTGCAGTCGGTATCGAAGTTATCCGATATGAATTAATTTTTTATGTTCAAGTGGATTCGAGGATGGTTTAGATTCACAAATAAGCCCGGAAAATGGTGCTGCAGTCGGTATCGAGGTTATCCGATATGAATGAATTTTTTATGTGTGTTCAAGTGGATTCGAGGATGGTTTAGATTCACAAATAAGCCCGGTAGTTGGCGCTGCAGTGGGCATCGAGGTTATCCGATGTGAATGAATTTTTTATGTGTGTTCAAGTGGATTGGAAGATGGTTTAGATTCACAAATAAGCCCGGTAGTTGGCGCTGCAGTTGGTATCTAGGTTATTTATCTATACTGCAAGTCAACTTCTGAATCGACTTGAATGAATTTTTGTGTATGCATTTATGCATTCATTTCATTCATTTTGTGTATGTATCAATTTAATGCATTTAATTTTTTTGTACGCTGTGTTCTGATATTATATGTATTGCATTTATATAAATATTGAGTGTATTATATAGTTAGATATAGTTACGTGCATAGGATTTCCTTTATTTTTCGTCATTTCGGTACCAATTTTAATCCCAATGATCTCTTCAGACTCACCAATTCCATTCAGACGTTTGCAATATCCAATTCGCTTGGCATTTGCCATGACTATTAATAAGTCACAAGGTCAAACGTTGTCGATTCGTGGGATAGATCTAGAAAATCAGGTCTTTTCACTTGGCCAATTATATGTGGCGTGTTTTCGCGTTAGAAAACCGTCAATTTTATTCATTTATA
Source organism: Diorhabda carinulata (assembly GCF_026250575.1). Taxonomy (NCBI): domain Eukaryota; kingdom Metazoa; phylum Arthropoda; class Insecta; order Coleoptera; family Chrysomelidae; genus Diorhabda; species Diorhabda carinulata. The sequence continues at coordinate 22,277,910 of NC_079472.1, forward strand.
TATATATATATATATATATATATATATATATATACCATCGAATTAAATGCACTCGGCTTTATGAAACTTTCTCTTTAAGAAAATCATCTACTGAATATCCTTGATGTATATATATAATTATTACATCTTGAACTAACTTGACGACATTGTTATAGAGTTCAAATGTCAAAATGACATGCTCCATTAGATTTATTATAATAGTCGCTTTGCAATTTATTAAGCACTTTGTGCACGAAACCTATGGGCTCGACGCTCATAAGCTTGGCACACAGGGATCAATTGGAACAAATTGAAAACATTTCACAAATTATTTGTTTATTTGTTGCAGTGTGCGAAATACAAGATACTTGATAAATTGAATACCAAATACCTTGTTGCGACTTATTTCTACCTTTTTTTACTATATATACCTTATCAAGCGTTTTTCATTAAGTAATAATGCATAATAAATTACCATAGAACATCAATTCTACAATTTTGAAGCTCATGGAGCCCAAACATTTATTTGGTGTTTGAGTAGTAAGGTGAAAACGACAATTTGGAACGTGGGTTTGAAGCATTGCGCACCCATGTGCTCGATTGGGTGATTGGAAAGCGACTAATAATGATTTCATTAGAATTATAACAGCTATGATGAAATAGTTATCAATACTATAAGGGATAAAAGCAGCATTTACTAGTCGAGAACGACAATGATGGGTGGTACAGACACAGAATGTATTCTTAGATTTTTATTTATTCAATTCGATACCTTGGACAGTTTTGACCGGTTTCTATAACATCATAAGCAGTTTCATTTCATTAACTACGTCAAGCTGACAGTTTATTATTAGAAATTGCGAGAAGTTGGTATTGAATGTCTAACTGTCATATAAATATGAAGAATGAGCAAATATTGCTGTCTGTCGCTGCTACCAAAAAAATCGAGAAGAAATATGAAGCAATTCTTCGAGAAATAGGGCCAAACAAATAATGCTACTGCAGTTTCAGAAACCGTGAAATGTCTGCTGCTTTGTAGTCTCTATCAAGCTTTCAAATAAATTCGGTTAAAAACGAGACAACGTTTACCCAAATTTCGTAAATAATGATTCTAATAACTGCTCTATTAATATTCATATCAATTTTTACCATTGTTAGTTTGACGTTGTTGAATGATACGAAAAATTGAACGTATTTCTTATGTTTGTACTTGAATTCATGAATATATCTCAGTCCCGGAAAAATGATGACGTAAATGCAAAATTGTTTCGATTGAAATATGTCTGAAAAAAATATAAGAAATACAACCCATAGAGAGAACATGGATTGCCTAGGAAACAACGCCAGTAATGATTAAAAGTGAAATGTTTCGTACCACAGGTGTTCAAGTGTAATTTATGACAAAAATCTGGATTAACTTCCATTTTATTCAAAGGTCTTGACTGACATAATATATCCTTTGGGTCGCAGAGTACATGATATACTAAATCACAACATATATATGTATCATTTTGATAAAATAGCTCCCAAATTTCTCTTTCTTTTGTTTTCATTTATTCCAAGGCAAAAATTTCATGAAATCATGGAAAACATAAAAAACGACTGTTTGTGTCCTCTAGGGCAAGGAACAGTGTTAAGAGAAACTATGACATATTTGCACTTAGGGGTTGAAATTAAGGTGATCAGATCCTAATCCCTGGAATATGGAAGTTGAGTATAAATTCTTCATGCTCTTAATATATTTTTCAAGTAAATACCGTTTTATGTGGCATAAATTATCAACACATAAGGTGGAAAGTTGACTACTGAATTGATAATTGTTATTTTCTTTCTTCAAAACAGAGTCAAAATGCATTCTTCACAATATAGAAAAGAGAAGAACAATAGCAAGCATCATACTGAGCAAATATATTGAAAATTTATTAAAATAAAACATTTGAAATTAACGTTTGACATGGGCAGCAAAATTAACCCATCATTCAATTTTTTCATTTGTCGTTAATTGTCAGTTTATACCTATCGATACCTACCTTTTTTCGTCCCTAACCCATTGATAATAAGAAATTGACAAAGAAATTATTCTACTTAGTAACTACTCTTCAACAAACTAAAGGTGATATCAGACGGTTGGTTCACTTTTCGGTTCATTCGGATGAATGATCACTCAAGTGAATGTTCTTTTTTTTCATTCTTCGCTCATAAGACACACATAAAATGACAAAAAAATGAACTTTATTCATTTCCTCGAATATTTCGTCAAACGAACTCGAGTGAACGTTCTCTTCGTGTTCATAAGTTTCATTTTTCGTTCGTTCGGAGTGCGAGTGATTGATGCCGAATGCCGAAATCCAACATCGCTAAATTGATTCACTAATAAATTTAATTATCACTTTTGATTCATTTAATGCCTAGACGTTTAATTCTTAATGAAAGATGCTGATCGAAAGGCAGAAATGAATAAAAAGTGAGCCGTCTGATATCACCTTAAGGTCTCACTCATCAGTATTCTTTCTATTAGATTTTGTGCACATTTCGGCACGTCTATCCCTGCAAAATTGTTGAAGATCTAGGGGCCAATTGAAACTAGATTTTGTGGCGCGATGAAAAAGAAACTCGCCATTGCTAACATACGCTAAGGAAGCGTCGGAGAGATAACTTTTAGAAGCGAAGATCTAACCAGCACAGATAATGGAGTTCATTGCAATTCTGGTATTGGAAAGCGAGCTGTAAAAGTTGGAGACGGTTCTGGTGAATAGGAAAACAATCGAGATATTTTCATTTATTAACAAACCAAGAGACAATAATTCTTCGTTACGTTTCATGTTTCAATCCACATTAATAAATATTGCATCTAATGGAAATTCTGTTTAATTCAACCACCTACAACGAAGATTGTAGCGGCCATCTCTATACACTAACTTTGTCCACCTACCTAAATTTATCGATGGAATTCAAGTATTATTTCACCTGCTGGCTACCTGAGGCCATACGCCATTGGTATTTATTAGACAGAACTGTAAAACCAATAGATCCTAAAGCTGTGAAAACATCTATTATGTTAATCAAAGGGCCAATACCTTTGAACGCATTATTAAAAATGCTTAAAGTTGTTTACATAAAAAAAGTTATGGTATTGAATGGGTAAACATGATTGACGCGTTTGACATGTTAGTTGACGTTAGTTGTTGAGAAAAGAATAATACATCACCTTTTTTAAAATGTATTAGCTGGAATGAGACAGTAGGTTTAAAAATAGGAACGGACACGTTTTGAATTTGGCACACATTAATTTTGAATACCAACAGCGGGACATATAGAAGCAAAAAGAGTTGACGAACAGGATCAGAAATAAAAAAGAGTGAGGTGATAAAGGCGATGGAAAAACTAAAAATAGATAAAGCACCGGAAATAGATGAAATAAAGAAGAAAATGCTGAAATACTTAGGAATCCCAGAGGGTGGATAATAACAATAATAGCACCCATCTACAAAAAACAAAGTTATAACGATTACAAACATTATAGAAGGGAATCGCTACTCTAGACTACATACAAGCTCTTAAAACATATAATTGAAGATCGACTAAGACACAATAAATGACACAAAGGCAGCATTTAGAACCAATAGATCAACGCAAGATTGGATATTCATTTTGGGGCAAATAATGAAGCAGAAAATGAGGTACGAGTTAGTGGGAAGTCGACAAGAAGTTTTGTCACTTGCAGAGGAGTTAGATAAGGAGGCGTTTTAAGCCTATTATTGTTACTTCTAATTATGGACGAAATAGATCGAGAACTGAGCAAAGAAGGAAAGCAAACAAACATAGAATACAACAGATTGAGAAAATGAAGAGTACTGGTAAAAGATATTTGATTTGATAGTAACTGGAACTGCAGAGGAAGTAAGAAGCAGTAGGAGGAAGCCGATGCATGAAGGTAAAACTTCTTTCCGACTTTCCCTTATAAAAATTATGAGGGTGGCTTAGTAAGGTGAATGCCCCACATGGATGCACGGTATTGCACAGCCCGTCGCGCATTTTGGCACAAGCGTCCACCTCAACTCTTACGACAAAAAAATCTACGATGAGTGTAATATTGTGATAATTTCTTTCAATTTGTTGATGTCTGTTTTAGTTATTACCAGATGTACATCGTTTCGAAGCATTCACACGATCATTTTCAAGCTTTGTGATTCATTATGGTACAATAAGTTTTTTTTCGGACTTTATATTCGATCAGTTTTTAAATGAAATAATGCGTCATCTAGCGAAACAGCTACGAAACAAGAACTTCAGATTCTTATGTATAAACATAGTATAAACATATTGAAAAACCAAAAACAAGAAGAAAAGTAAAGATCATAAATAATTCATTTGTTTGGCGGTCGGTGTGGTGGTTCGAGTCAATGGGTGCGACCCGCCCGCCGCTCTCTCAATTCTCGTTTGTTTTCTGGGAACGGCCAAAGAGCACGGCGTGGCGGTGAGAGTCCACAAAGAGAATAATCTCAGTGGCCGTAGGCCATCGATGACGTCACATCATCCTCGCCCGCAATCACACGTTGATAGTTGGCGACGGGAGTGGACAATTGCACCTCTCCATCAAGATTATAAAAATTAAACGATCTAGATATTTTGAGTCTTAACAATAATTAAAATAAATAATTAATGTCGAAAGTCAGGTTAGTATTTTTTTCAACTAATTTCATACCTGCACTAAGAAGTATAATTCAGGTTGCATAATACGTATATCAATATATAAATTTTTTATTTTTTAGACCTTTTGATATGTTTACGTCCCTAAATGTTCTTTATATTAGGTCTCTTCTGTTTAAAAATTAGTTTTTTTTTGATAATTTTTAAAAGATAGATGAAAGTTTGAAAGTTCGACGTTTTGACTAATTTTAAGTCTTTATCAAAATATGATATGGACACTGACAATTTGCGTATTTATATTGATCAATAGATCACCTTCATCAAACTAGAACTTTCTTCTAATTAGAAAAAATTAATTTTTCCTTAGTTCTTTCATCTCAAATATTAAATTATTTGTAGTTTTATTAGAATTTACAAAATAGAGCTATAAATTTGACTTAAATTATTTAGATCTTTTTTATAATTTATAGCTTATTCGTTGTTATGAATGTGAACCATTTCTAAAAATTCTCTATTTCGTGTATTAGATTCCGTTTCAAGAATCTTTATAATTGAACTTATGTTTTTTTATTATTTCATAGTTCGTTAATACAGTTCTATTTTTTTTATCGTATTGATGACCTCTTAATCTATTTTCTAAATACTGAGATGTCTGCCCTATGTAGACAACGTCACAATTAGTACTTGGCACCTGATATATAATATTACTTTTTTTGTTTTTTGGTGTCTTAGATTTTAATTTAGTGAAATATTTGGATAATATATTATGTTCTTCATAACTAATATCATATTTATTGAAATAATTTGATAATTGTTTGTACATATGGTAAGGAAAAATGATTTATGTTTTGTTTTTAAATTGATTTTAGTATCTATTTATCCTTTTTTTGAATGTGTTATTTATTATTTTTTCTGGATAATTATTTTCTTTCAATGCAGTTTTTGCCTTTTGAATAGCTAAGCATCTAAATTCAGGATCTGATAGCTGGATAGATCTATTCTAAGAAAAATATTTGCGACTATAATCTCAAAATGACGTTTTCGAAAAAGTGGAGGGACGTGTTCATTAAAGTAAGATGTTAAAAATTCTGACAAAGTCACCTTAAGATGATAAAGATCTACGCATTATCGCTAATCTCTATTGGCATCAGACCTCTAATGTTGGCGTAGATTAAAAAAATTCCCCTCAGATTGAAATAAGAAGAGAAGTAAGACAAGGGTGCATTCTATATCAATTGTTATTCAATGTGTAATCTGTAGAAATATTTAATGAAGTTTCAGAGAACCCTAAAAAGTACGTCAAAATAATGGGTAGTATAAGTTAATAGTTCTGAAAATCAATAATTTAGCTATTCAGCGAGTTGTAAATAAAGTGATGATGAAAGTCAACAATCAATAACGGACACGGTACGCATTGAAGAAGAGTTCATTAAATTCAACATGTTTTTTTTTCGTTGGAATAGACATCCCCTAGCTTATTCTCAAATTTTTACCCAGTTCTTTTCGAGATTACTGTGTACAAGGATGAATTTTGAAGAATTGATATTTTAGGTACCGATATTGTCAATTCAAATCTGAAACACATTTAAAAGCTGCAATGTTTAAACACGCATATGATGATTTAGTTTAGGTCAATGATGATATAAAATTTAACGATCTTAATTTTAAAAGAATCTGATAAATTAAAAGCATAAAAGAAATACTCTGAATTGGTTTATAGCAATGAGTTATTTACTTCTTCTTTTTCTTTCTTTCATGTATATCGCCTGTTCCTTCTTCGACATGCTTCTTCATCCTAGCTCTAGATTGTCACTCCATCTAGTCTAGTAGTGTTTTCACGAGACACACCTGAGTAAATTTATTTCTGTGGTCCTGTGGTTTTTTCGTTTTAATTGTTTTCGTAAATTGATATTGTGATAAAACAAAAATAGTCTCTTTTGGCATTTATAAGTTCGGATCGTTCAGGATATGTTAAGAAAGTGACTCGTAAGTGTGTTTTATTTGAATTACAGAATAATTTCAATAATTTTACACTCACTAAATCAATATATTTTTCATAACTAAATAATTTATTGTGTGAAATGTCTAGAAATAATTAAATTTAAATTTTTCATTACCTATGTTAATAAGTCTTCAATAATTTTATATAAAGTAAAGAACAAATTGATTGGGTTAGGAGATAAATATATAAAGGATTAATTTAAATTAGTGCGTGTAAATTTTCTACACCACATACATTGGCCATCGAATCGACCTCCGTCGCTGAGGGACCAGACTGGACCACACGACGTTGCCAATACCAAATATATATTGTAACAATTTGAAATTATTCTGAGAGTTTTTACCCTACCCTAATCTAAATTATTAATGCATTTCAGATGGGATCGAAACCAATAAAGGTTCCACAATATAATCATTAAATAACAAAAAGTGAGCCAAATCTACGAAAATTATGTGAAGCTAAACTTAACCAAAAATTGTTTGATAAGAATAACATAAACTGAGCTCTTACTAAGAAAATACAGCATAAAAACAGTATTCAACCCATCCACAAAGACCCAACGAAAGTCTAAGGTTCGCTAAAAACAAACGAGATCCTCTTTCGAACCCAGAAGTCAACTACATTTCGTACTTACGTGGGAAAGTATATTAGTATATCAAAGAACAAAAAGCTAATTACCGCCTGGTATAAGTAGGTAAATAGAAGGACTCACAATAAACTCTACACGGATTTTGATATCACGAGATACAAAAGTCGCGCAACTTAATGAGAAGCCCCGACAACTCAGGCCACCGCTAATCTATGCCAACTCAGAACATGCAGAAGTGTCAGTGCTAGAGATTTTCGCCGGATTTCCTGTAACCTTGTGTACCCATTAACTACCCAAATGAACAATGATAGGGAATAATACACCCGCTCCTTTACTCTTTTTGCACCTTTCATCTGAGTCTATACCACACTATTCTCTTAAATTCACCACAATTTCAGCCCTAATTTTTTTCTTTATCAAGGTCAAATCTAAAATCACCCTTTATGTATAACGTTCCCTTTCTTTTCACAAACAAACCAACGAGTCCCTTTCTCATTCTCCACGCAGAACTCAGTCGGAGTACCAGACAACTTCTGAAGATGCCAATGACGGCTTAATAGTTCAAAAAACATCAAAGTAATGGACGACGTCTGCGATAATTGTCATTTATGACGTACACCAGTTATTATGGTTCATTACCAATATCTGTAAATTAAATAATATTTTCGGTGTATTGGCAACAGCGCCAAAAAGAAGCTTGTAAACCAAGCACACTGTGTGGCCAAAACCTACTAGTAGATGAAAGAGGAGAAACGAGATATGTCGACTTATACAGCAGTTACAGCTTAGCGATTCTTTCTCGACATTTTATCTTACCATTTCTGGTGAATTTGCCTACCAGCACGTAAAGCCTTATATAAATATTAATCCTATTTAGAGAAAAAAGAGATTCAGGAATGTTATTTATATTTACCGCATCCGTAGTATGAAACGTGTTTACTTTTGTATTGTATAACCACATTTTCGAATAAACACATATTTTATAAAATACTAATAAAGGTCACCAGAAATAATACGTATATATATATTTTATAAATTAATTATTAATTTAAATGAATTCATTGATATATACTATACAGTATATTTTAGATCATTTTTAAGAATAAATAATTCTTAAAAAAAAGAACATATGACATATACTTTTCTGCTTTTTTTCAATATTTCTTTCTCACAGAAATTAATTTTTTGAAACGCAATGTCACGAATCGCACAATAAAAGTAAGGGATGACTACTCATAAAAGAATTTATACAAAAAAGAGTTTGAAAATTGAAGGAAATGCAAAAGATTTTTTAATGTAACATAGACGTGTTTATTTAAACGGTATGAGGGAAATTTATAAAAGAAATTCCATACAAGGAAGCAAATATAGAAAATTAATTTTTCGTAATTGGATAACACTACGCAATTTTCTTACATCAAAAAAGATATTACTTGTTATACATGCTGCTGCGCCATCTCTTGTTCAATGACAAATCCATAACAAAATATTTATCATCAAATATAGATTTTTAAGTTTTAATACGTATGCAATTCACAATACACTTATACTGCTTATTGAATTGCATAGTAAACTGGAGATATGTTATCCAGAGATATCGTTTCCCACTGAATATAAATGACAGCTATAGTTGGTTAGATTTTAATCGATTTATGAACTAGAAACACATTTAGAATAACGGAATTTAAATGCACCCAATTCATTTTCAATCTATGATTGTAAATTTTAATACACGTCACCATCAATTAAAATAAACTTAAATGTTAATTAATTCTTTACCTTGAAATTCCAATGCTCCGTAATTTTTTTCATTACCATATACAAGATATGATCAAAAGTAAGATGAATTATTATATCTTATCAAAAACAAACATAAAATTCTAATTAAAAGTACTGCTTTTGGTTAGTAATACACTTATTATAACATTAAATCCATGACTGGGAGACTTCTTTCACGATAGCTTTCATTTGCTCCCTCGTGACCCTGTCAATTCCAGAAATGGTATCACATTCTTTATTTTCGAGTAGAGCCAGAAACCGCATATCTTGTGAATAACGTGGATGTGGCGTGAAAGGAGGATCCTCAAAGATTATTACCTTGCAAATAAAATGCTATTTGCGATACGACTGGCTCTCGTGATGAATAGGGAAACATCACATACCCAGAACTTCTATTAATTTATTTAGGTATATTTAGGTACAATGTTCAACGACTACAAAAAGTTCTACCCCAAAATAAAAATTTTCTATGATTGAGGGTGGTGCTTTTCTATTAAAGCGTTAGAACAATTTGCATTAAAAAATATACTTTTGGAATCTTGTAATCTAATTGGAAACTATTGTCTAAGAATATTGAAACTGATTATAACATATGTGTCTTTTCAAAACACTGTTATAGACAGAGAGACATTTGACAGACAAGTTGAAACTGATCACTTACAAGAAGATAGAAGAAAATTGTATGTCAATAAAGTTACATTCTTATTGTGCAGGACATAGACAAAAGTTTTTGTCTATCCCATAATACCTCGCAGACCGTGGACTCCGCATTGAAAAAATATGCATCCACGAGGAGCTTTGGTGATAAAAAACGTTCAAGGCAACCCTCGAAAACCGACAACCGCCGAAGATAAAACGTATTGTATTAATCAGAAAACGTGATCGACTCACGATTCCTTTAGTGGGCCGAAGAACATTAAAATTGGACGCATTAAGAGTGGGAGAGTCGAGTTTGAGGTTTTTGGGTCTAAGAGAAGTGAGCTGTATAACACAGCGGAGGCTCACTGATGGTTTAGGGATGTTTTGGACGCGACTGGAGACTGAAATGATTATGGAGAAAAAATGCTATAAAAAAGTATTGAAGGAAAACGTTAGCGTCCGATTGGCAGAAAATTTATCTTGACATGACAACGATCCCAAGCATAATGGGCGACAATGACGACGGAATTGTGTACCTAAATAATGAAAGCTAAAGGAGATTACACAATGAATAAATATTTAAATTTGTAACAATTAGGTACATACTATAGTTTTTGTTAATTACTATACTATTTATTATTTATATACTATGTTTTTTGAAATAAAAATATCAACATCGATCGTATTGTTTTTATTTGTTGTGTATCACGAAAACTTTTGACCGGTAGTACTTCAAATTTGTCTTAACAGAAATAGATAATACGCCTACCCAAATTTAAAATTGAATGGTTACAATATAATTGACAGTTTCCTTATAAATCATACAACTATTTTTCTACTCCTACTTCCTTTTGCAGCTTGTGCAACTTTTGGGGTAAATCCACATAGACGCAATTAATATTAATCACTATTTTACGTCAAAATACGATCAATTTTAGGTGACGGCTGTAGTGCTATGAGCACATGAAGATTTTTAAATCAAATAGAGCAGCGCTTCAAAGAAAAAGTTTTAGATTCGCGAGCGGCATCTCAAGAATTTTGTCGATATAAGCGCTTCAATATGAATGTGCGTGTTAAATATATGGAATATTTGATAACTCGAATATACGCCTATTTTTATACATTCAATATCGTCTTAAACTGATGTATTTCTTTTTTATATATATATTTCGTAGTCTTTTTTGGCACTTTTAATCAACTTGGAACAAAATGCGTTGTTAGAATTGCATGCAAACACTGCATACACCTCACTAAAGCAGATATAGATGCAGATTAAAGTCGGTACCACACGATGTGTCCAATGCTTCTAACATTGGACGCTGATATGATTGGATGCATCGTGTGGTCGTACCCTACATTGGAATTGTGTTTGTATGAAAAACCACAGCTGCCAGTATCATTCTGTTTATTTCGAAATAATTTATATCTGTTGTAGCTGTTTATCATTGTTTTGCCACATTTTAATTCGTATAGTACCGGTTTAAAGCAGATATAGAAGCAGACTAAATCCGCTACCACACGATGCGTCCAATGCTTCCAATGTTGGACGCTGATATGATTGGACGCATCTTGTAGTAGTCGTTGCATATCATTAGACAAAAATTTTGCTTCCAACGTTAGCATTGGAACGTTGGCCATGGAAAGTTCACGTGAAAGTTCTCAACATTGGAACTATGGAGTGTAGAGAAGGAGGAACATCTCTTATGGACGGTACGTTTAAAATATGGTTTGAATTCTGTAGGGATAATACGTGGCGCTGATTGTACTATGGGATTGAGATTAAACACTTACTATACCTGAAACTAGCTTCAGATTCTATAAACTAACGAAAACAGAATATTATGTAGGTGGTGAAAAGAATTAAACAACGTTTAAAAATATTAAAAAAATAATAAAAAAAGAATACCCTCTATAACCACCTATTTTCCCATCAAAAATCAGCTCACATTTTTTAACCCAGAGATGTTCCTCCTTCTCTACACTCCATAATTGGAACGAAGTTGGAACCAACACTTGTGGTGCGACTACAAACCCTTCTTGTCCTTTTGCGCGTGAATGCTACGTGTTTTGTATGAAAAACGAAAGTTGCTAGTATCATTTAGTTTATTTTAAAAAAATTATATCTGTTCTATGCTGTTCATCACTTTTTGACATGTTTTAATTATCTTTAGGTAAGTTTAGGTAAGGTTTGAGACTTCGTCCAATATTCAACAGTACGTTGGAACGCGAATGCTGACACAAATGTTTGACGCATCGTACTGGCTTAAGAAAAGTCAAGCTAGACGTTGCTTGTTGCAAGACATCTTTATTTTTGTTCAAACCTTGTAATTAACATTTGAGATATATAATGCTATAAAATACATTTTGTTTGATAATTGGGGAAAATTATATGTATTTAAGTTAATTTGCAAATAATAATCATGATATTTGGCAATTAGTTTTTATTATGAAACCACAAATTAAAAACCTATTTTATAATTTTTTATAAATGTTATTTTAATATTTATGTCAATTTATATCGATGAACAAATGTATTATTCATCTATTCGTTTGTTTTGAAAATAAAATTTTCATTTTGAAATGTTGGATTTCTAGAATAGATACATGGTCATGACGCAATTTTCAGTCGAACATTTGCAAAATTTTTTTGTCTCTTGCGATCATCAAAGCAACCTATGCAAGTAGTTTTTACTTTGCTAAATATTTTAGTGAAAAATTCATTTGATTTGTTTTACCTTCATTCCTTTTTCTGCCTCTTTTTCTCCTCTAAGAACCCAGTAATTTAAGGAAAAAAGAGAAATGAGAATAAGACATAATTTTGTCTACCACGCCTCTATTTTGGATTATCAGCATTAAGACTTAGGTTATATTGGGTCATGAAAAGAGCGCGCAGAGCATGTTCGTTTATCCCAGATGAATAATATTGTAGAGAGGTAAGTGAATTATTTCATTGGTTTTAAAAAGTATAAAAAGGCGAGTACAAAGTATATTATTTTTTTTATAGGTAGTAGGAAATGTTGTATTAGTTTAGATTAATATTACTTAAATAATGTCGTTGTCATTTTTTAGTTCATTTTTTGACAGCAGCATTTATTCACTTGTCCACCTTGTCCATAGGACATATAAAATGTGTGCACATCTCGAGATGAACTGGAAGTTTTCGAAAATTTCTAAAGAAATATTGTCAACGAAAATGTAGATTGATTTTCCAGCCATCAAAAAATGATGATTATAAAAATAAGACTTAAGTCATCTGCAGATTTAAATTTTATAAAACACCTTCAAAATGTGAGCTGTCTTGATTGCGAAAATACAAGAATACCTTGAAAAAGGCTATTTAAAATATCAATTTTTGCTAAATTCGATTTAAACTCCACCAATTTCATAACTTACCCAATTTTGTTAATTTTTAAAATGATATTAACTTTGTCACGCTGAGTTTGTATCAAATACTCACAAATTGCACATAAATGTTAATAATATGTATTTATTTAAAAACACACAAAAGTTTATGAAGCAACTTTATTAGATAGAATTTTTTGTTAGAGCACTAATATTATGTGTTGTGAACAAAGCAAATATTATATTTTTTTCACAAACCAACTTCATATACGCTATTCGAAACATATAACTTGATCTCCTAGGTAACTAGGTGACTATGAATATAAAATGGAGATAATAAAATAAATCAATTTGTAAAATATATAAATTGATTTGTTTAGTTGCCATTACAACACTCTGGAAGTAAAATAATTTTAAATCATAACAGGCATGTGACAGATACCATGCACCAAGGGGATTTCATACTTCAAATAAATGATAAACAAAAACTTGCAACTGTAGTAGTGTCTATCCAAATTTTTCCAAAATCGTTTGTTGTGTCTTTTTCAGATAATAATTTTTTCGGTTTTTACGGTGGATTGTACAATGTAAGTACCATATTGTTGCTTAAAAAGATCAACGATAATTAATGTGGTTGCTTCTCAGTTATTAGATTATGAATTTAGATACACCTCGTTACGAGGAAGTTATTATCCTGTAAAAATGATAAATAACATACTTAAAAATGTTTATAATATCCCATTGACAAATTAGTACCTAAACATTAAACTGTAAAACGTTGTAAAAATTGAGAGTTCCAAGTTCACCCTCAACGTTTATTTTAACTCCATAATTAATTTGCTACAACACATTTTTGGCCACTTTTTTCTCTGCCACAACGATTTTCTTACAAGCATATTCTGTCTTTTTCCCTACCCTATCCTTATATCTCGGACCACATAGAGCATTCGCCACCTCTATTAACCAAATTGTACACTGTAAAATTTTAATAAGATAATCTTCATAAAAAAGCATAAGTATAATAAGTAACACCGGTTGAAGGTCAAAATTTACACAAATTAATTTTCCTTTGGACCTGCAGCTTTGGCTTTGTCATTGCTTTATTCTACTCTAGCTATTTCTTTTGCTTGGATGTGAAAATTGTAATCACTTTCTAAATTTATCTTTTCATTATGATAAGATATAAACTACGACACTGGTCCTTTTTTGGACGATGAGAGCTCTACCATTCCTGATGCATCTCGAAAGAATGTCCTTGGAAGCAACCGTTAATCGATGGTGCAAAAATCTGTAGAATATGGCGATGCTCAACTTGTTATAATTTGCAATGATGGACCTGTGACAGTAAGCGTTATTTTTATGCAACTTTCCTCGTAGTTTTTGTTTTATCAAATCATGTAATTTGTAAACTAAACCCGCATAATAAGCATGTAATTGTGGGTTCACTTTGTGTAATAGTGGAAATAATATACTGAATTCAGTCCATCCCCATCCTAAAATACGGTTGATATGGCAGAAATTTGCTTTTTGAATTTTTTCTGCGGTGCTGGACCTCGATGGATTCATGGCTCATCCGTTGTTACTAACTTGCAAGTAAATTTTGACTGACAATAACATCAATATGTTATATAATACTGCAAATTCTCTCCAATGTATCCACTAAATTTTTGTGAATTTGCGTTAAGGTCTTCTGTTTAGAACGATGGTATTCAATCACCGCGCGATGCTCGATACGAGCTTACAGGTTACCCAACTTTCAGAAAAGTTGTTTAATGTTCAATTCAAGTACTTCAGTCACCGCATAGTGCCTAGTCATAGCAACCCAATATTTTCAACAATTTAATTTCCTACAAAATATAGTCGGAATAGTGTTAGATAGGATACGTTGGAGATGCCAAACACACTAGTCGTCTAAAAACAATATCGAAACAGAAACCTCCATTCGGCATCGTGGACAAGAATTGAAAATTTCAATTAACTTAACCTCTGAACTCTAATAACCATGCATAGCGAAGAGAGTTTGTTGAAGGGATGATTGAGCATCAACAAATGGATGCTGATTTTTTAAGCAAAACCATCCTAAGCCTTTTCACTTTGATGGGTTTGTTAATCGGAGAAATTTCCTCTTTTAGGATTCTGAGAACTCACATGTGATTGTCGAAAAACAAATACATTCACAAGGTGTCACTATTTTGTGTTCATTTTGGATTAATATGTGATGGTGCGACATGCTATACGGCCCATGGAACACTCCAATTTCTGTATGAGACATTTTCAGGTGGTGTACACTCTCGTTTCGGTGAAACTGTTCCCTTAGATCGTGTGATTTAACACCATTAGATAGAGTTATTTGAAAGCACAACATGTCAACAAGCCAACAACCACGCGTGTATTAATGGAGGAGGTTCAACGCTACATCAACGGAATTCAACTACAACATTTATACAGAGTGGTCTTGGAAAATTTGTATGCAAAGACGTAGAGTCTATTTGTCCGATAAGTTATTCCAAAAATAACTCTATCCTATGTACTTTATGGTTCAATAAAACAATAACAACCAAACACTAGGAAGTGTGTTTTATACACAATAATATTAATTTATCTACTCTCGTATAATTGTGATATTATTTTTTGGTCTTTTAGTGGGTATTAATAATAATTAAGTTATAGTAAATCTTTATAGGCGAAAATATCCACTAAACGTGTCAAAATTGAAAGGCTTAAAGGATTTCAACGTCAACGGTGTCTTTAATGAAACTAACGATTTAGTCTATGCTGACAATTTTTATCATAACGTGTCAAGCAACTATTAAAATATTTGGAAATTCATTGGCATTTGGTGATTTATTTTGTATACATATAAAGGTGCTGGAATGAATATGGTACAGTCGATTTAATTTTGGTTCGATTTATAATCTACCCTGTATATAATCCTCATGTCAAAAAAATGTTACAAAATCAATTTAGGTTCTAATTCTTAATTTGTTTTTAATCGGCGTAAAAATTATATACAACATATCTATTTAGTCAACGAATAACAATATGGATTTTTCTGTCATTAAAGTGTAATAATTATTATGAATTTTTTGTTTGTTTAGTTGAAAAATACATTATATTCTCAAAATTCTCGCATTATATAGTTTTCCAAAAATTTTAATAATTATTTTTTAGCTATTAACGAATCTGTAAGAACACGAGACTTCTAATGGTTTGACCTTGTCGAAAAGCATTTAGTCCGGGAGCCAGTTGAATTTTCAACTAGTAATTCCGTTCCACCTAATTCTGCTTGTCCAGACAGAACTCACCTTAAGAAGGTGATCGTAATGACAACCAGCTGGCAAGTTAGCGCCGGGTCCGTTTGATCCAGGTGTAATAAACTCCGTAAATTCAACTCATTCCGGGATGGCTCAAAATGAACAATATGGTAGATTATACTGTATATTTAAACATTCAGCTGCATGTAGGGTGACGGAAATGAATTTATATATTAAAATAAACTACGAAATACTCTTATTTCAACTTATACAACTATTGTAATGATTTTATTATACATTTTTTTCGTGTATGCCAATACTTATCAAGTGATCTTTTGCATTAATCATGTAAAGAGTATTATTTATTTTATTATATAATTAAAATTACTTATGAGTAGCACAAAAATTATATTCAAATGCGTACAATGTAATGAAATTTTTTTTACAATTTTTTAAATGATTCGGACTACGGAAAATGGCGCTGAAAAACTGCGTGTAGTTGGCTTGGGTCTCTATACAACGTGGTACAAAATCGACATTGTACATAGGGCAGACAATATTTGCAAGAAGTATACCTATAAACCGAGACTGCAATAGTTATTTGCTCCATGTTAAAGTAGGGTCCGCTACCTGTGCGACCGACCCCAATAAGCGCTTCAGAGAGCTGACCTGCAGCCGTATTTAGATAATTTACTTATTTGCTTTAGTATTGGCAGTAGGCTAAGAAATAATTATCAAGGTTAACAAATTTTCACCTTCAAAATAATTTTATAAACAATAATTTTTAGCAAGTATTGACACACATGACACAAAGTAAAAATTGTATGCGCCCTATAAAAATCAGAAACGTATCTGAGAAGTTACACGTATAAATAAATTTAATGAACTATTAACTATCTAACTGAAAGTAACCTATAGTTTATAGTGTATTTAACAAAAATAAAATATTTAGCCGGTAATTCACGGGTAGAAAGTATTTCAGTTATGCGATCAACTTTTCGTCACCCTATATGCAGATGAAGGTTTTTTTTTGTTAAATATACAGTATAATCTACCATATTATTCAGTTTGAACCATCCCGGAATGAGTTGAATTTACGGAGTTTATTACACCTGGATCAAATGGACCCAGCACTACCTTGCCAGCTGAAGGTCATTACGTTCACTCCTAAGGTGAGTTCTGTCAGAACAAGCAGAATTGGGTGAAACGGAATGACTAGTTGAAAATTCAACTGGCTCCAGGACTAATTGAAGGAAGTGAATGTATTGTGAGAAAAGATTTTCCTGCGCAACATTTTGTGATTTTAGTATGAATTAATAAATTTATACAAAATTAATTGTTTTTTCATATCTGTTTAACCAATTTGTTGATTAAATTCTTATGTAATCCTTCGACCTTGTCAAGTAAATTGTTTGTTTTACAAAATCAATTAATCGATTTATTGAACAGTTTAGTAAAGTCTGAGATTATCTGTTTGAGAGTCTTCACTTTTGCTATGTGAAATGTGAAATTCTTATATTACTATTTTACATTATTAAGGTTCGTTCCAACCTGCTGATCTAGACCGTTCTTGGAAATGTTTAAATGATATTTTCTGCGCAATATCCTGCTATGCACAGCTCAAGTAACTTGCTGCTATCAACCAAGTGTCGAAAAGACCATCTCGGAAACTGTTCACAAACGATGCCTAAGTCGTTTGGAACAGAGTCATTCGTATAACGATAACTGCCCGGTTGGAACACGTAATCTCTATTTCGCAGAATTGTCACGACGGCTTTTTGATATGATACATTTGAGATATTTCAATCTTGGACTAAGGGTTCAAAAACAGAAAAAAATCATACATTTTTAGACAGTTTAGCAAATAAAGTAGGCGATGACTTGAATGTTATTAATGTTTCTTGTAATTTGGCAGCTGTCAAATGTGTCAAGTAAGTTTAAAAATTACGTCTCTTTTAGAAAGAAGCCTATTTTCAAATATAGAGAATCTAAAAGAAAGCGGTAAATGTAAAATATTTGCCAAGTTTTATGAAAAAAATCAAGATCTGAAGAAATCGTTTACTGTTAATCACTTTGTATGAATAGAATATCCAGACAAACAATTTACGATGTCTGTCGGCGTGTTGAGCCAGGTATTTCTATTGAAAGATTTTCAGGATCAGGCAGAAAATCAAAAATAATGCCAAAAATGGACAAAGAAGCTTTGGTTAAAGGAGCTCATGGAAAACTGGGAGCAGTTTGCCAAAGAGGGGCGGAGATATCAAAATCCACTTTAAAAATATGTTAGCAACATTCTAAAACCACAGAATGTGGTTCAATAATCAAGAAAATCGGTACCCAAATATTCTGAGAAGCAATAAATGAAACAAAAATCAAATTTAGAAGTCTCAGTGATGAGTGTTCGCCCGCTAAATGTTTGGAAATCATTATCGACTAAAGGTCATATTTTACTTTTGACGGTAGTGAAAGGGCGAATAATATGACTTATTATTGTCAGAAAGGTTGAGAAGTAAATTCAGAGGTATATTTCAAAAGACACAAAAAGTACAATTCGAAGATGTTGGTATGGTTGGCGTTATCTTCACATGATCTTTCTTTAGTATTCATTTGTCCTTCTGGCAATTCTGTAACCACCACAAAATATGAAAAAGAGTGTGTAAGATCTAGTTTAATGCGATTCACAAACAAAAAAGCAAATAAAATCTAAATAAGTTCAATTTGGAGATCTGGGTGGCCAAATGAACTTATGAACTTTCATGTCCTAAGCACCTATCAGGTTATGTTTGATCTAAAAAATGCCGAACGAAAGAGTTAGAAGTTGAACAATTAAAGTTGGAAATTACAAATAAACAATGCTACATTTAGATGAAGTGTAAATAACATACACACAAAAGTACGAAAAAAGTAGGCAGTTCTAGAATTCCATGACAACGATTAATGAGGAAGTTAAAGAATGGTAAAAAGTTTCTTTTTTATGTTAGAAATATCCAGAGAGGTCTGCGTATGACAGTGATATTGATTCATTCTATATAAAAAAGAAAATTTGAGATTGTTAGTTTTAGCAACTGGAAAGTGGAATAAAGAGTGAGACCGGATGGCAACTCTAGGAGTTTGCATCCTTAAAAGACCTAGTAATTCAATATTAAGGAATATCAAGGAAGAGCACATATGTCTAGTCACTAGATCGTTTAAGTTAAAGCGGTTTAGTTTAGTTTCATATAAGTGAAGCATTTTCTAGTTTTGGAATGCATTAAAAAGTAAAGATACGGTTTGAAATTCGGTAAACTGTCTAGAGATTCTCAGTATGAAACCAAGATTTCTAAAGGCACCACCAGGATAATATTAATAAGCTGAATAAAATTTAATTTACTATCCAATGTAACACCAAGATCTTGAATGTTGCAGATGTATTAAGTAAATTATTAGAAATGCGATAATTAAAATGAAAGGACTTAAGTTTTCTAGTGAAAAATAAGATAAGAGTCCATGCATTTTTATCGCACGAATCACAAATTGTATCTATTTCAGATTGAACTAAGAGGTAGTCATCAATGTTCGATATGGAATGATATAGCTTCAGATCATCTGCATGAAGGAGAACATTAGAATGGAATATGGAATAATGTGCGGGGTAACCATCATGTTGTGAGAATATGTCGCGACGAATAGCTGACGGTATGTATTCTAAAGAATTGGCAATGCGGTTCTCAAAAAGTCAAAATATCTTTCTCCATTAACATGTCAAATATCTTGGAATAAATATGCAGAAATTGCATAAACTGGACCTACGTCATGATAGTGATACCTATAATCTGGAAATGCTTGCAATCATCGATTTATCGTTGGTATGAGCTTATTGCTAACGAAGAGCAAAATTAATGAAAAATATATTTTTTCTTATGAATATACTTAGTATTTATTAGCATTTATCTGTGGTATACAATTTCCGGTACGTGATTGTTGGCTATAAAGAACAAAAAATAGATAACCGTCATCAATAAACAATATATGAACGTGAGGTATCAATCGTTGTTATATTTTCATATAAATTTCCACGATTGTTTAGATCAATGGCCCACTAAACACTATACTATCTCATCGTATCATTTGGACGAATTGTATACAAAGCAAGACAGATTTTTGAATTTTTTTAACCAATTCCTATTTTTTAGTTCCTTTTATAATTCATCTAGCAAAGATTTCTAGGCATTCGACGTCCTCAAAATATTTTTATTTTACTTAAATAACGTTTATAAATTTTCCAATTTTAAATTTGACTATAATTGCTCCCTCCCAATTACTCCCCATTCTCGTTGCATTATCTCTCATCAATTAACTTTCAGTTTTGTTTTTAAGTCAAGTTTAAGTTAATTCAGTATACGCGCGTTCATATTGATGGTGGGTACTACTTCTACTGGATGTTGTTGACATTCTAGTAAAATTGATATTGGACAAAATTTTTCTGTATTATTGGTATTTGAGAAGTGATCTTTGTTTACTAGGCTTCAATTTTATATAGTGAATAGTTGTGAAATTTTGTTGTAGTCAAGGTAGGTCAATAATTTAAGAGTTATATGACGAAAATATGATATATTTAAATTCTATTATTAATAATCCTTTAATAGGTCATTTCGACAGAACAATATTCATAGTTTTACCTTGAATTTGAAGGTAAATAAACAGCAATAAATAAAATATACTAAATAAATAAAATTTACTAAAAAGGATTTAAAAAATTTAAATAAAAATCATTAACTGATCTGAAAAGTGAATGATTATGTAGTCGATGTCATTAATAACTGTGATTAACTGTAATCAAAAAAATTGTAACATAACAACCAAATAGTGATTTATATGGAAGGACAATAAACTATCTATCATAGATGAACCCGCACATTTATAAGGAGCCAATTTAACAACCGAGATAATGGAACATCAAGGTGAATATTGAAACTTTCTTCGGTCTCTAGGTACCTTGATGAAAATAAGCACATATCCATTCCCCTAGTCTTCGTCCCATTCTTCGTACTTTAGACACGATCAAATTTTTTATAACTTAGAACTAAATGTATTCCAATTTGGAGTATAACAACCTTCTATTTAATTATAAATTAAATAAATCTCTAAGGTGAATATTTACCGAACAGTTTGAATAATTATAGAGATTAATTTCTGTTGTAGAAGAGAATGTTTTGATTTTGTATACTTGAACTTGATTTGACTGCTAAAGTAGCAAAATTTATTCTTTGATCGTTTTAAATGCACTTGGATACATTTATTTGGTTGAGTGTAGAATCTTCAATGTACGCTTCGCGGAAAATTGAGTATTTTCGTCTTACAGAATTTTTGCACTGGAATTAACGAGTTTTACGATGAAAATAATGATTTCAGAATATAGTTCGTTTGGTAATTTTTATTATTTAGTGATCCATTTTGAGATTCTCGCAAAAATTATATCTTCCAATTCTTTAGTGTCAAATTTATGAATTATTGAATCATTTTTAAAGCAATCACTGTGTCCTTCAATAAATTTGTCATAGCTAATTGATGGTCTTTACTACTTCCTTACTACTTTTTCCTATGTTGCAACTATATCCGCGGTAATGCTTACCAATGATGAGTCCTGTAGCTCAACTCTAAGAGGTCGCTTTTATTTTAGTTTTCCGTTTGATTAATGAGAAAATTTTCTTTTTCACAAAAATTGTATTTACACATAGCTCACGCAATTTTCTACAAAAAAATTTATGAAAAACTTTACATTAATGTATGATTTCCATGTCATGAAGAAGATAAACAATTCCTGAATTGTACCAAAAAAACTCGTTACTGAAAAATAAATCTAATTAATAACGCATAACGCTGTTACCAATACTACGTACTGAAAACATTTTTGAAATTTATAATTCATAAAAATATGAAACTGACTATTAATTTGGGAAAAAATTAGGTATTCCTCCAAATTTCAGAATTTACTAATTTTTTTAATTGCTGTAACTAGTCTTAATGATATGGAAATCATACATTGTTGTAAAGTTTTTCGTAAGTTCGAGGACCCAACTTTAAGAATATAAAATGATTTTTTGTGAAAAATTGGGAGAACTATGTGTAAATTCAATTTTAGTAAAAAATGCAACTAAAATAAAAATAGCCACCCCTTAAAGTTGAGCTACAGGGTTCATCTTTGCTGATTTTTTTAAGCACCCTACGTGCGTTCTTAGTTTTATTATTTGGGAAAAAACATCGTTTATATTAAATTTGATGACACAACACAAACGATCAAATAGTTTGTGGTCAAATGGAAAAGTTGCGTTAAAAATATAAAAAGTATTCATCAAGATATGGGAATACTAATTCAAAAGAAAAATTGAGACAGATCCTAGATGATGTATTATCTATCAACAAAATGCCTTTCTTGTTGTGCATTCTACGAAACACGTAATCGTGTCAAATCGTTAGCCTAATTATTGAAATTATTGACGGTTGCCAAAATAATGAAAAAAAAAATTTGTTACATGAAAAAGTACTAGTGATTCATATGAAAAAAATTATTGATTCTATAGATGTTGCTGGAAAAGTACGATAATAAATCTTGGGAAAATTTTAAGTTAATGGCTCAGATATTGTTGGTTTAATATGATTGGCATTTACAAAGGAATGGAATGCAAAGCTGCGGGAAGAAATGAAATGTCTACCTTTTATTTGATAAAATAAACAGATTTATGCCCATCAATTCCAGACTACCATTCCAAATATTTGTGTTCACACTTCCCACTATATATTCTCTATGATGATATAAAAATATAGGCCTAAGGAGAAGCTAGTTTTAAAACAAGTGATGCCGAATTTGATTGTGACATTGAAGAATCTTCCCATAGTAACTGACTGAGGATTTTGGTAACACCATTAAAATATCACTGGAATAGAGGAATATATCGCAGTAACAAAAATTTTCTAGTGATAAGTGCATAGAAAGTATCATTTTATGCTTAATAAAATTATGGAATGATTGTATTGGACTTGGATTATAGAAGTTATTGTTGAATACGAATTTCACACAGTTAAATTATAAATTACTATACTCAAATCACTTAATATTGATGTCTTTTTGTGTAAGGCTTAGTAGAATTGGGTCATTGCACGTGTCTCGTGTTGAACTTCCTGCTATTCCTCGTTTATCCCCTTCCAACTTCATTTCTTTTATTCATTTCCTCTTTTTTTTTATTTTTGTGTATTCTTTCATGAAGTGCCCAAACCATCTTGGCTGTCTTTCTCTGGTTTTGTTTTATGTTAAAATTTTCTTTAATAATTTCTCTCCTATCCTTTATTTTGTCATATCTATTTTGGATAGAAATGTTATTTCTATTTTGCTTTTTTTTGTTTAAGTTATGTCTACCTGATATATATGTCAATAAGGATTTGGATAACGATATAATATATTTCTGTTCTTATTTGTTTTTAGATAGAAACTGTGTTTTAATTGTCTTGAATAATCTTCCTGTCGCTCTAGTCCCCTCATTTACCTCTTGTTCCAATTTTCCATCTTGTAATAGTGTCGCGCCAAGGTATTTAAAACCTTGAAGTTGTTCTATTTTTGATACATCTTGTTTTATCTTTTGCGTTTTCCAGTTTCGCCTTATCATCTTAGTCTCGTACTAAGTTGGAGTTTCTGGAACCGTTGGCGAATAGACTGTTTACACCACCTCTACATCAATACTTACAATTACACTGTCTGACGCGCGTTTCGAAAACTAAGTTATCGTCTTCAGAGACTTTAGTTTACCTCCAGTCTCTGAAGACGATAAATTGGTTATCGAAACGAGCGTGAGTGTTGGTTTAGAGGTGGTGTATTCAGTATGTCTTAGTCTTGTATTGGTGTATTTTCATATTTTTTATCTATAAACTGTCATTTTTTATATTTAAGTTCAAGTTTTCTCATTTCCTTACATTGTTATAATGTCATCTGCATAAAGTAATTTTGGAGTTTTTAATTTTCATTTTCGACTTTATACTAATTTGTCTTTTTGTTTTTTCTTCTGTTTATTCATCTAACACGATGGTAAATAAGAATGTGATTAGTGTACATCTTCATCTACTCCTTCGATAGTTTTCGCCTAGCTCTGACACATTTTTTATGAAGCTCTCACTCTGGTTATTAATTCTACTCCTTTGACTTCCAGGGATTTTTATATGCTATTCTTATTGACCTGTCGAATGCTTTCTCAAAATCTATAAAACAAAGGTTACCCTTTCCCTTCTATTATTGCCTTTTAAGCTATTTATTCACTCTTTGTAGGGAACTTCTATCGAAAATATTGAGTAATAATAATAATAATAATAATGAAATAATGAATGAATCAATAATGATTACATGACTGTAATAATAATTGAAGATTGATGTTTAGTTAAATATTGAAATCATACTATGTTGATTGTAATAACTGTGAACCTCTTCAAATTTCCCTCTGTGGGAAAGTTCTGTTCGCACGCACCTGTTAATTTACTAAAACTATTACAAACAATCTAATCTTGCCTTCTAGGTATAAAAAACGACCTTGCAAATACTAGTAGATTGCAAAAGTAGAATATGTTGTATGAATATGATAAAATTTGAAAACTTTCTATATATTTGCTCTAAATATGTTCAGTTAATAAATATAATACAATACAAATATTGATCACTTAGGAAGATTCAGTTAATTCCACTTAATATAATCTTCGCATTTAATTATAATAATTATTTGAATATTCAAAAATAGATTTTGATGGACAAACCATGGACGGTATACTGTAAGAAAAGAAGGTCCCCAACTTAACGGAATTAAATATAAGCTATTGAAGATTGGTTATAACCAAATACCTTGAAATCTTAATTTTAAATGTTCCTACGGCAACAAAACCATGAATATTAAAAAAATAGATAACATAACTAACATACGTAGGAATCAATTAAAGATCATTGGAGGGTAATGGTGGCGTTAGATTGAGCTGTTTTAAGTCGAATCCAAAATATAAATAAGATCGGGGAGTTAAACGAAACGAAGGCTATGGGTCTTGAATAGAAAGGAAGAATTTCCATTAGACAGATGTACGAAATGAGCAAATAATCCCATAATACGCCAAACATAAATTATAAAGTGAAATTCTTCAATGTGAAAATTTGATTTCTTCTTTCACTCCCCTTTGAACGACAGATACAATCTCAATTTTTTTTTCAAATAGATAGTAGAGACTTGTGATATATCGTGTTGAAAGTGTCTTCGGGGTATTCCGGGACTTGATGCTAAAAATTCACGGCCCTTGTCGTGGACTTGTTCGTAAAAAAAGTAAGAACGTATATGTATAAGATTATAGTAATAGTGAAACTACAGTCTTTAATTGTTACCTATTTGATTCATCGAGTACCATTTTGCTTTTATTATTTCGGTGAAAAATTTTCGTATTCTCTGTAGCAATTTCAATAAAAAAACATTGTCTATTTGGTACCATTCGTTTTTCAGAATCATCCAAAGATGTGAAGAAAAAATAGAGCACACTGCTTCCTAACTTCCCTGTCCAATTTGACCCACAACAACTCAATCGGGTTAAGCTCCAATCCTCACAAATACTTTTTTCATAGCTTCAAGGAATGCTCAGAATCGTTGTCATTCTAGAAGATACATCTGTTGATCAGGCGCTGGCCAGAACGTAGTACATTTTCCATTTCCAATTTTTTATAGAATTTTTTCTTCAAAATCTCTTCACCAGGTCTCCATTCAAGCTTCTTCCAAAACTTTACCGAGCCTTCCTGTTTTAGAGTCGACATTACACTTGGATATAACATCTGTTCTTGTTTTGCCCTGCGCACAAACACTCATCTTATAGACCAAAAAATCTCAAAATTTCACTTATAACTTCATAGAACTATTTCTCACTCTTCATTCGTCCAATTTTTATGCTCTTTAGCCTATACCAGCCTCTTAGTTTTATTCTGCCTCCCTTCCAAAAAAGCCGGCTTCTTTCAATCTCCTTTCCACTATAGAAGTACTCAAAAGAAAGTAGATTCATTGATCTTAGCTCCTATTTCTGGGTCCGTGAGTCGTCGATCACGTTTACTGATTAATACAATACGTTCATCTTCAACGGTTGTGGGTTTTCGAGGCCGGCCTTAAAGTTTTTTATCGCTAGACTGTCAATCAATAGCTGCTTAGTTTCACCTATTTGAAAACTTACAAAAGTTAACAAATAACGGAGATTATTATTTTTAATTTGTAAGACACCGTTTCAATCTTCGCTCAACAATATGAAAGAAAATTGTGTTGAAGTTTATGATTTTGAAATTAATTGAATGAATTATGGGTAAAAGCTTTTGACCGGTAGTGTAATATATGATAAATTTAGCTTCACATCGTTGAAAATGATGTGTTCCTAAAAAAGAGATGCTTAGTACATCCTTTCTGCCTTCAGGCGTTAGCCGAATTTTAGATAATCTACAACCTAAGTTCTATTTCACATTCCAATTGACTTTAATGACGATTATATAATTATTCATTTATAGGTGAACAACGAGATAAAAAACAAAATATGAATTTATTATAATAAGATAAAAAATTCAAAAACGAATTTTGCATTTATAATAAACTGAATCAAATTTTTTATCAAATAATTTATATGGTAATATTTTGATATTTAACAAAATGTAATTATTTTTAACACTTTCGTCACATCTAATAAAAATATGATTGAATTGAAATAAAAAAAAAAATAACTAATTATACAAACAGCAAATAAAACATTTTTATTACAACACATATTACAAAATGTTTCACGAAACCTTTCACATATTATTTTGGAATGTTTCCCACACAAAAACACAGAACACTTTTCAAATGTTTTTGTAAGAAGGTAGATAGGAGCAAAACCAAAGACTCATCTGTAAAACTATAATCATAGTAGATCTTCTGAATGTATCAACAATCTACGAATACTAACAGGAGTTCTATCGGGGCACTCTCGCCTCTACAAACACCTGAAGACGCTAGTGTGAAACACTAAGGAAACACTAGGTTCCCCAGTAATGCAGCAGGAAAGGGTGCACAAAAAATCTTTTGGGTCGCAATGTACACTAGACCTCAAATCTATATATACATATATAGATATATACAAATGTTTTTGTAATGTTCGATTTCTTGATTAGCATTGTTTACAAAAACTTCTTAGCTGCTTTATCTTGGGCATTGCATCTGAAGATGTAGCAGACTCTTCAAGACGTCTTCAACAGCTCTTTTCGTATACCGAAAAACGTTCATGTCAATGGGAAGATGTTTCTTTATTTAAGTTTTAGCCAGATTTTGAGAAAGGTACTACTTAGACACGTTCTAATAATACGTTTAGTTTTAAAAAAAATTGAGGTAACAATCTATTAAAAATTTTTAATCATAATTCCATTTTAATCAAATTCATAGTAGTTGTGTTATCTACTTATGAGCGAATGTTATATATCCGTGTAATAATTTCTTCTGAATACTACCCTTGTTTAGTAATGCACTCATCACAACGTTGACTCTATGAATAGAAAACTTCTTTCAGTAAATTATTCATCTAATCCGTTTCGTGACTTGTTAAACCTCAGGAATAGTATCAAAACGTTCCCCTTGCAGGACACAGTTCATCTTCAGAAGAAGTCAAAAGCTGTGGGGTACTAAATCTGCTGAGGTTAAATGAGTGAGGTTTGTCGTCGAAGGACGTAACTGCTCCTCTTCCTTCACTCATTTATATATATTTTTAACTGTTCATCAAATTAATATCTTTCGATTTGGGTAAGATAACGTTGCATATCATCTCTTTCACTCTTAAACCTTTACTCACAACAAGTCATAAAACCGACATTACAATTTTTCTAAACTGCGAAATATTAAAAAAAATTGCAGACTGTCTAGAAGAAGAAGCAGAACAATATGGTCTTAACTTTAACGTAAACAAAACACGATAATTAGTGAACATTGTATCTCTTCTTCTTCTTCTCCAGGTGTCATCTCCAATCAAAGGTTGGCGAAAATTTCGGTTCCGAGTGGTGCGAATTATAGATCATACCAATCTAATCGCGTATGATTTTTAACTATGAATATTGTCAGCGACCAGGTCCACGCTTTTCATTGATTTTTCCTTCTATTATTAATTTCAGTATATCATACTTGTTACTAGGGAAATATGGTCCAAATAAGCGGTCTTTCTTCTCTTTATTGTTATAAGTAACTCTCTTTCTTTTCCCATACGTCTAAGCACGTCATCGTTAGGTATATGTTTAGTTCATGATATTTTTAGTAGTCTACGGAAGATCCACATTTCAAAAGCCTCGAGTCTGTTCATGGTATCCACTTCTAACGTCCATGAATATCTTACAACCAGCTTATAGTGAATCAACAACGAATAGAAATAGTAAATAGGCCGATAAATGGGATCATTTAGTGGAAATAAATATTTTTATCGAAAAGGTTAGAACATCCTTCAGCAAGATGATCGCGGTCTCTGATGAAGAAACTGGACATTTTTTAGATATGATGTTATAGGAGGATATTTAAAAAAAAGATTGATTAGGTTATCAAATCCAAAATACTACAAATACTCAACAATACAACATGTGGTCAATCATAATATCAAAAACATAAAACTCAACTATTTGGGTCACTTAATAAGGAATGCAAATCGATATAGCTATATACTGCAGCTGATTCTTCAAGGAAAACATGTGGTCATAAAGAAACCAACATGGAGAGGAAAATCGTGATTCCAAAACTTCAGAAAATGGTTCGGCTTAACTACCACATTCCGGGAAGCAGTCCGCTAGAATATCAGTGCTGTACGCCAACATCCGGACGAGATAGAAAGTGTTATAGGAAGAAACACTCATACAACAGATATTATATTATCACCGTATTTTAACATTTCGTGGGTTTCTTTTGCCTCTTTTTCTAATTTAAAACAACTCTCATAGGAATATTCCTAACATTGCCTAACGGTTTCTTCTTGGGAACGTGACAAGGAAACACCAAAGTGGACTAACTTTAATATATTTTCCTAGCTTTCGGATTCATCATCTAGGACTGAAATTATGGTCAAATACAATATAAAAAATATGAATAAATGTATGACAATAATAAAATTTTACTTATTGTTATATATTTATACATATTTCTTATATTTTATTTGACCATAATTTCAGTCCTAGACTAAGAATACATAAGTATATATATATATATATATATATATATATATATATATATATATATATATTCTAGGTAGCCAATTATTTACATTTCCATTCATAAAATTTTACTTTATAATTATGGTGCTGCAGCATTGCTCAATAAAACGCAAACAATTTATTGTTCTCAAACCAAAATGGCGTAATTGCGACATATAGTTTCAAACGATGTATTTGTAAAAATATTGAAGATAATATTAATTCCAAGGGTATTAATATTTAGAAATTCACTACTCCAAAGGATAATTTAAATGTTCGTACACTGCAATTTGCTATATCAATAATTTTCATACGAGTGTTTGCTTTGTTGTCGACATTGACGCATATCTTTTGGTGCATGAAGTTGAAGCAAATGTTCAATATTCATTATTCTATTACAAAATATTATACTGATCTTCAAAATAAATACTGAACTAGATTAGATGAGCTCTATGGTCAGGAAAAATGTTTATGCTTTCATTACAACTGCATGTATAAAACAGAGCAGGCATAAGAGGCAATTCCGAGAATATAATGAGTATTTTAGAGCAGGGACAGACACTTTATTTAGTTATTTGTTTGTTTGTTTCTTACTTCTTCACAAGCTTTTGTCTAGAAATTGTAATTGTGACATTAAAGAATTTTTATCTGCCTCTCTCTTTCTCTTCGTAAATCTAAAAGTTCGAGTTAGTCGGAGAGATCGCGGAAAGATAAAAAACTATCAGCTTTTTCGTGAATCCGCTTCCCAACATTTTGTTCACTGTTACTAGAAGACAGATAATTAGAAATGCATCGATTGTAAAATATTGATATACTGTTAATTTTGTTTTGTTTGGCAATCTTGATATTTGTAACAAAATCAAGATAATTGAAATCCGATTCACGATCGGTTCGAAAGTAACATTGATTTCCTACAATTTCCGATATATGCTACCTATTATTCACAATAAACTGAAAAAAATAAGGAAATAGTGAAAGTTTATAGAAAAATAGAAATGGCCGAAGACTGAAATACAATTAGTAACAGGGAAAAGTTTCAAGTAAAAATATAAGAAAAGAAGAGAATTGATAGAAATTTCGTTATGCTTTTCTAGAAATATTTAAATACCCGGTTTCCACAACATCATCTATATTGAAAAAACAGAATACCCTTTTCTGTTGGATTTACACCACTATTATTATTGATAAGATTTTGGATTAAAATAGACAATTTCCAAACTAGCTTCTGAACTAAAATTTTCATGTTTGTATATTTGTGACATTTTAAATTAAATTTATTTTGATATAGAAATGAACTAATCTCTTACAAAGTTTAAGTAATACCTTTAACGTTTATAATCACCTTGAGCATTAAAGAATATTTGAAAAATCCTCACTTTAAAATTATTTATAACAAAAAAATTTAATAATAATGAAAAATCTATTGAGAAATCAGATACAATGTCTTGTTACCTTATTTGCAGAATAATAAGAAATTCTTCGATAATTAAATAGAGAAAGAAGAAACGAAGCACTCATATCGGCGGACATAAGTACCCAACATAACCTGGTTCTTGGTTGATCGGTAGAAAAGACACTAAATTATTAACAAAATTCACTATAGGATCAATAAAGGAAGGCAGTAAAAAGTGATTTCACCAAAAAATACTCAATGAGAAGATTCTCCAAAACCACATTGTATAAATTGACAATGAAGAAAGAGCTTGCGAAAAGTATAGAACAATGTGCAAAAAAAGCAATAGGGATAAGAACAGTGGATACTAACGGAAAGATGAATACCAAACCGTAGTTCACCAACCAAGTTAAGGAATTGGTAACAAAGAAGAAGGAAGCATATAAATACAGTCACATTCGAATATAAGACTAGTATAAAAGGTACAAAACTCTCATATATCGACAACTAAAGTTGGAATACTGAGAAATACACGGAGAACCATCAGAAAGATGATATGAGAGCTGGAGCTCAGAGTTTAAGAAAGAGCTCAGGGTAGTAAATAAGAAAATGTGGAACTGAAAAGTAAATAGAGAATTAAGTCACTCAACAGATATAGTACTAAAAATATGAATAAATAAAGAGTGTGGATATTATGAGGAAGTTAAACTAAACTAGGGAATATTGAAAAAAATGTGTCTGTCATAGCTACAGGATTTTGTGCAATATCTAAGACATTAACAACCAAAGCATAAAGAAGTGCGTTTAAGGTTCCATCAGTAGAAATAGTGAAGTAACGAGTAGAAATTGATCTAAGCAGCGATAAAAAATATTCAAAATTTGTTGTTTATGGGAGAGCTTGGTTAGGTTAGGTGGAAATGCAGTTTTTACAAAAATAACGAAAATGAGTGTTCTACTTATTTAACTTGTTACAATAAAATAAAAAGAAAAAACAGACATTTCTTTACAAAGATTCCACATCTCGCAGTGTTTAGCATGACCATAGCATCTGACGAGCAAGAGTGGGAAGCCTCATGGTCACAGAGAAGATGATCTTGTAATTTATGTAAAGAGTGGAAAGTCTATAAACAAGTACCTACGTAAGCTATGTTGAAAACACGCAAAAGTAAAATAAGAAATAATTCTGATTTTTCCGCAAATTTGAAAAAGGTCATTATATTGCGGTGATTGGGAACATTTGAAATAGTTCTATTCACAAAACTTTTTTCAGTTTACAACAATTTATGCCTATGGGAAAAAATCACATTTGCAGTTATTTGGCATGAAGGCATCATTGGAAGAGATAAAGAAGACATCATAAGTGCTTTTTAAGCTTCAACTAATTCAAATAATTTCGGTCGTTAATTTTAGGAGACATTAATATGGTGCTTCTTTATCATTCCAATGAATACTAAAAAAAATTTATTCACTATGTTGATCATACATATAAGTCTATCGACAGTTCCCATCATCAGGTGGAGCAATCAATGGAAAAGTAAGGAAAAAGTATGACTCTCCAGTTTTTGTAGATGCGGTAGCATAAGAAAATGAAAGTGTGGCCGATACAAACATGGAATTTCAAGATGTGACTCAACAGAAATTGACATTGTACAGATAATGACTCGACGAGGTTCTAATGCGAATAGACTTCTTTAAGTATAATTAATGAAACTTAATGATATGAAATTACCAGGGCTATTAAGTAGACCTCGTTGATTTCCATTATGGAAACTAGAAAATCTTTTAGAAAACTTGGCGGTTATATCAGTGAATAGAAAAGAATTTTGACATAACATTCGAACCCCAAATGAATGAAACAAATAAAGATACTAAAAATTCTTTTGATTGTTGTAATGAATAGAATCGTGTACTTGTTTATTATACTATTATTTTGTATTAAATTCTATATAAGATGAATATTGCAATATACTTGGTAATAACCCAGTTTCAATATTTTTAAACAACCTACGACGGATTTTAAATTTGATGCTTAGGAAAAGTGTAATATCCCATATAACACATTTTAGGTTATTCTTAATTTCTGACGCTACTATCCTTTATTCATTCAACCACAGGGTAGTTTGACATGAAAAACTTGTTAGATTTCTCTAGAAAAACATCAAGGAGTTGTTGTTTTCTTTACTGTAAATACTGCTAATCACAGCAGTACAAGAAAGTCCTTTATCTCATAAAATCTGATGATGAATATCTACAATTCTTATTATTTCGAAAGGGGTTTTAGTTAAACTGAATGTTGCCGTTAGATTTGTCATTTCAAATGTACCTATCGTTCAGTACCAATTTCAAATTTTTATACTCAGCTGGAAATTCTTTAACATAAATTTTTCATCTGCTAAATTAACCAAATTGATTAATTTACCATTATTAATTTCTTGCCGTTTTGATCTATTTTGCGTATTATTTAAGGTTTTCCAAACTGTTGAAATAGTACTTTTTTGACCTCGTTAAGATACAAACTTTCATAGTTTTATCTTCTATTTCTTGAGGTATATAATTAATTGATAACGCTGCCTTTCGAATACATTCTAAATCAACATTTTTATCTATGGTATAGACCATTTTTTAAACCATAATCATATATGATATAGTCGCATATAATTACCAGATTGCAGGTAAGTTAAAATCGAAGATATCATCAAGAATTTTGTAGATACAATTTAAATGCAATTCTAATTATTTTGTAATATATTATTATTAATTTTCCATACATATATTTTATTTTTATTGTAATTACCAGGTGTTACATCAAAGGCTTTCGCCAATATCCATTTTATATTAATTAATATTTCAACTACAATTGATTTCATATCAATTTCTAAAGAATGAATTTTTACATCATAATATTTCGATATTTGGAATTCTTAAGGAATGCTGTAGGATTTTATTATTTGATTCAAAGGGTATGTTGCAGAGAAATTTTTGAATGAGTATGTTAAATAGATTTTTTCCAATGCCTCTTATAAGTAGACCAACCTTTCTACACGTAACTCTTCTTCATTACTTTATTACGTTTATAATTAACTAGACTGACTAGAGACTAGCGCCGATTTAGCATGGATTTAATGAAAAAAAAAACAAATACGTTCATAGCTGTTTGTTCGACTCTTTTCAAACTGTTGTTTTGGGAGAATTATTTCCACAATTATTTAATCACTATGTTATTACATATTCCTTTGTTTCAGTTTTTGAAATCCAGTCAGAATGTTGGGAATATTCAATTTTATGGAAGGATATAACCATTTTATGAAAATACATTCAGGTGAGTTATTATATTTCTATGTATTGTGCAAAGTTTTGGGATTTGGTATCGTACCTACTTCAACAATCCAACTTTACATCGGTGTATAACTACCGAATAATATGTATAGTCTATGAGACAAACTAGTCCTTGTCACGGAAATAAAAAGGTTTAAAGAAGTAAAGAGTCCCAACCGATACATTTTCAAAGTATCTTGAGTAATTATCGCATAATATACCGGATATCTAGATCTATGACATTGTAGTGTCTTTGTGACATATTATTTTAATGTGATGACATGACAAGTTTTTAACTATGGAATCCTAATCTCTGAAATTTTATCTTTCGCTTAGGGATGTCGTTAAACCATTACACCTGTCACAAAACTAGCATTTTCCTTCAAAATCACGAAATTATTCAGTCATAGAAATATTAGTGCAGGATGTTGAGAAGGAAGAAACAACGTTAAGAACGTGAATCTGTTAAAATAACTTTGTAACGTAACTTGGAAAAAATGTCTGCTTGTAAAATGGAATCATGGAATAAGCCAAGGAAGATAAAAATGGGAGGCTTGGTCTTTCCCTTTTTTTTCCATCGGAAAGTTTTGAGAGAAAAAAACTCATTTTAATAATTGCGTTCCGACACCTCGTTATCAAATCGTTTTGTTCCAATGAATTATGAAAAGTTTTTAAATGCCAAACTCAACAAATATAATAACATGTTAAATCAAAGACATCCTTTTCGTTGCTTGTATTGCGTCATCTTCTATTTCTGTCATTTTTTCATATGTTCTTTGATTTCCAAACAGTGGATATGTCTAAACGAGTGAAATTATTTCTATTGAACTTAATAATACAGGATGGCTTTGCAATATCGAGGCATTACCTAATATCTTGTTTAAATGCAGTTAAATTAGATTTGGAAATAGATATTTATATATATAATTCTAAAACGCAAACGCTGTCAGCAGCTTGAACTAATTATATATTATTATTATTGCATCTTTTAGAATGAAAATAGATTTTCGAAACAGAGTGTAGATTGTCATTTGTCAGTTCATTGAATACTTCTACATCATATAAAAGATATTTTAAGATTATTGTGATTCAGAAAATGAACTAGCTAGAGGTGGCACACACATAAACATATACATAGTACTGAATGGCCTTTACCAGGAGAAGAAACAAAAAAAATAGATCCCATACTCATAGTAAGAATGTGGAAGAACTGGCATGATTGATCATGAGCAATTACAAATACATCACATACTAAAAAGTGACAAGAAAGAAATTAGAAAGATGCTCTGAAATACAAGTATGTTTGACAAATCACGATATAGACGATATACGATAATTCATATTCAGAGAAACTGCAGCACAAAAATTGGGTTACAAAAACAAGAAAGACCAACCGTAGATAACTCGACGAAATTCAACATATCAATTACTAACATACGAGATATTCCAAAACAATGACTTACTAGAAAAATTTATCATAAAAAATAAAGAAGCGATAAGACAAACAACTATTCACGAAAATAGCTCAAAAAGCAGAAGCTGCGAAAGCCCCCGAAAAAGTCGGAAAGGTCGACGAAAATCTGCCGCGTAGAATAAACTTAAAAGACAAATCAGAAAAGGAATATTTGAGTCATAAATATATAAAACAACGATGAAATTTTGGTTTTCTTTACGAAAAATTCGTTTTTAAAAAATATATTTATTCTAGCAATTACAAGTTTATTGTTAGAGATCTGAACAGAGAATGCTTTATATTAAATGATATTACAAGAAAGTAAGATTTATCTACATATGTTGTTAAGTAACAATTTCTCAGAAAGTATAATGTTTCTGCTGCGCTTTTAAGTTTCCTTGATAAGCGGCGTATGTAACTCCTCCCTCCTTAAGTCTCGAAAAGTATGGACTGACTTTTCGATTTTTGGGCCCTTTCCAGGTTTTCTTGACTTTTTTCTTTTGTGTGTTTTCTGCATACTAAAATTTTTGATTTGAATTTGAACAAAACACCTGCTATTAAAATAATGAATATTATCGCTAAAAGGCTTTCGATTATTGTTACATGACTCTGTGTATTGGAAATTTCTTGGATCGGCTTCAATTTTCTTGACAATTCGTTGATTTGGAAAAGATCATCGAGATTGAGATTTGTTATGTTATATTTTTCGTAGTGTTTTGAAGTTGATAATTTGTTTGTTTCTAATTTAGGCAGGACAAATGGTTTACCGTAACTGATTTCGTCGTCATTGATGTATCGTTGATTATTGATCCATAGTTCACAGTTTTTTGGGATTTTGACAAGTGATGGTTCTTCTATTTCGAGGTATCGATCGGATTGACATTTTGAAAGTATTTTTTCTTGTTGAATCGGCATTATTAGGACTTCTTTTGCTGTAACTTGTTGAATGATTGTTTCTTCGATATTGACTTCTAGAATTTGGCAATCATCGAGAGTGTTCCCTTCAAGTAGACTAAGGGTGCAATTATCCCTTTGGACAAGATTTTGACGGCAATAGTAAGTACCTTCGAGTGGTGGACATTCTTCTTTTTCAGATTGGGTTTCATTTTGCGTTCGTGCCAGGTAAGGGAATTTAGGAGTGTACATTTTATTATTTTGGATTATTGGAAAAAGGTGGTAAAATTCAAATGTTTCGGAGATGAGTATAGGTACGTGGATAGCAAAGACTAATTTCGAATCAATGATTGATACTTGAGTTCCAAGAAATTGATAGTATGTTAAAATGTTAGAAAATTTAGGAATCTGTTTTTCTGAATATAGTTTTCCTAAATGTTGAATTATGTCCAGTATCTCGTAACTAGAAATTATAGACGTATGTACAGAATTAAGTTTCGAAAATACAACTGCGTTCTCAATATTATCTATAAACGTTATTGTTGACTGACAGTCTAAATTAATCTGATACAACATACCTTGAAACGTTAGATAACTTTCTAGTGTTTCAATTCTGTTATATACAGAGGCTGAAAATAGTTGTAACCCATTATTAAAGTTTGCTTGATTTTTATTTAAAGTAGTAATTGACTTATTGTAATGATCAATGAGTTTCTTATAGAGAGAAATTTGAAGGTTAGTTTCATGGATAATGTTGTTTTGATTTTGTTGTAATAAAGTAATTGCGTTATCGTATTTTATCTCGTCATCTGAATCGAGGTTTCCAAATAGCCATTTGTTTATTTTACCAACGCCATTTAGTAAGCCTCTTCGATTTCTGATATGAGGATTCAAATTTTCGAATTTTTTCTGTACAACGTTGATCAAATACTCGGTTCTTATTAACATGTTCTGTGCTAAAGCGTGATAGGATATAGTATTTGTAGTGGTTACAGTTGTAATACTATTTTTTATGTAATTGAAATGCGTAACTAGACTATCTATTTGCTTAATAAGTTGGCTTAAATCTAAATAATGTAAAAACGTGTGTTTACTATATACTAATCTAGCGTTTCCTAATTGGATAGGAAGAAGGAAGTTTTGAATTTTCGTAACCTGTATGTCTTCTACACTACAGGTCGCTTGAAATACG
This sequence comes from Diorhabda carinulata, assembly GCF_026250575.1. Taxonomy (NCBI): domain Eukaryota; kingdom Metazoa; phylum Arthropoda; class Insecta; order Coleoptera; family Chrysomelidae; genus Diorhabda; species Diorhabda carinulata. Next base: position 22,315,610 of record NC_079472.1, read on the forward strand.
CGAAGAATCAGGTAAAGCATCAGGATTCGCGTGCTCGTCGACATCCTGTAACAATTTCCGAACATTACTTCTTGGTTTTCGGACAATACTTTTATGATACGTACCTTTATCGGTTTTTAGCAGAATACCTTTATCTCTGATTATTTTAGTTTGTTTAAATTTAGGGAGTTTTTTATTTCTTAATTTAGTTTTTACGTAGGCGGTTTTTTGATTTGAATAGTCTAAAGGTTCGGACCTTTTTCTATTTAATTTCTCTATAACCTTTTGTTTAGTTTGTTCGTTTTGTTGTTTAATTTTTTCATATAAGCGTTTACTGGTTTCTTTGTGATTTTGAACGTATTGAGATATAACTAAATGATCATTCAGGTCAAACGGGTCAGGATTGTTTATATGTCCTTTTATAATTTCGAAAGGCGTGAATTTTGTTACTGTATGAACTGAATTGTTATAACTAAGAATCGCGTGTTTCATTATTTGATCCGGTGTCAAATTTTTATTATCTTCCTGTATACATCGATAATGTTCTAAAATACTTGAATGAAATCGTTCAACTGGCGAATTGGAATTGCTATTTTTCGCTGTGGTATGATGCAATTCTATATGGTGAAGTTTGCAAAAGTCTTCTAAATCGAAATTCTTAAATTCAGAACCACTATCTGTTGTTATCTTTTGAGGTAGTCCATGGTGAGTTATGAAATTTAGTAAAGAGTCTACTGTGGAAAATCCTGTAACACTTACTATGGGGTAAGCTTGTCCGTAACGCGAAAAAGAATCAATTACTGTTAGATAAATTTTATTTGCAATTTTAAAAACATCCATATGTACATGCTCAAAAGGCTTAGACGCTGTGGGTGTTAGACTAAATTTGACTACAGGGGGATTCCTATCATATTTATTTTTCAAGCATGTATCGCAATTATTGATAAAGTTTTCTACATCTTCGATCATTTTCGGCCAGTAGTATCTACAACTAAGAGATGTTTTAACTTCGTTTATGCCTCTATGACCTGATTTATATATATGATGATATTTAATTTTTTCTAATTGCTCTTCTTTTGTTTCAATATCTGTTACTGATTTGGTACACATTGTAAATTTAAATGCAGAATTCTTAAACATATTCTGTGCAGTTACAATAAATATTCTCGATAAGGGTTCGTTCTGGAAATAAAGTGCATAATTTTTTCTGGGGTCAATATATTCTTTAATGAAGGTTATTATATTATTTTCGATGTCAATTACCGGTAATGTAACGTATAGACGAATATTTTCGAATACTTTCTCTCTTCTAACTTTAAAGGTATTTATTTGACCATTAGTAAGATATATTTGATTTTTATACATATTTAATGGTTTTTCGGTAATTGGAATTGATAGAATAGGATTTTCAACAGATGTATGTACTGTTTCAATGTCTTCGTTATTATTAGGATTTGGTTCTTCCGTTATAGGTAATATTGGTAAATTATTGTTTACGAGATTTTCTATGTTTGAATCGTTTTGGTTAGATTTATTTAAATCTAATATATTTGTAAGATCTAAATTATCTAAATTCGGGAGAGTACTGGAATTAATTCTTTCAAATTCTTCATTCATTATTTCATCGATGTCACTTAAATTGACATCCATCGATGCAGTTTCTAATGCATTTATATCGGGATATCGAGATAATGCATCAGCTGCTTTGTTACTTTTACCTTTCAAATATTTTATATCGTACTCAAATTCCTCAAGTTTAAGGCGCCAGCGTACAAGACGTGAATTGGGCTCTTTTAATGACATGAGCCATTGCAATGGTTTATGGTCTGAAAAAATTGTGAATTTTTGACCAAATAGATACGGTCGAAAATATTTACACGACCAGACTATCGAAAGTAACTCTTTCTCGATTGTAGAATAATTTATTTCTGCGGAATTAAGTGTTCTACTAGCATAACAAATAGGATGATTATTTTGAGATAGAATAGCACCTATGGCATATTTAGAAGCGTCAGTAGTTAATTCGAAAGGTTTACTGAAATCGGGATATGCAAGGACTGGTTCTGAAATTAAAATGTTTTTACAAGTATTGAAGCAATTAATAAATTCTTCTGTGTGTTTAATTATGTGATCCTTCTTTAGACATATCGTCATCGGTTTCGTAATTTGAGCAAAATTTTTTATAAACTTCCTATAGTAACCTACTAGTCCTAAAAAGGATTTGATATCTTTAGCGGTTTTTGGGATAGGGAAATTTTGAATTGCTTTGATTTTATTCGGATTAGGTTTTATCCCTTGAGGAGTTACAACGTGACCTAGATACTCTACTTCTTTGCGAAGAAACTCGCACTTGTCTAGTTGTATCTTAAGCTCTGCGTGGCGTAGTTTTGAAAATACTAATTTCAGATTTTGTATGTGCTCTTGAAGGCTAGTACTGAATATGATAATGTCATCCATGTACACCATGCATATTTTGTTTTGGATGTCTTTAAGGACTTCATTTACAGCTCTTTGAAATGTAGAAGGGGCATTTTTAAGACCGAAAGGCATTCTAAGGTACTCGTAATGTCCTCCATCTACGTTGAAAGCCGTTTTTTCTATAGAACATTCGCTCATTTGTATTTGATGGAAGCCGCTTGCCAAGTCGAGGGTAGTAAAATACTGGGCTCGACCTAATTTATCCAATATATCGGATATATTGGGAAGCGGGTACCTGTCATCAATTGTTTTTTCATTAATTTTCCGGTAATCAACTACCAGTCTCCATTTTTGGGTATTTGATGCGTCCATTTTCTTTTTAACAATCCATATCGGGGAGCTCCAAGGGGAACAGGACGGTCTAATTATGTTTTTATCTAACATCTCTTGAATTTGTCTCCTAATTTCCTCTCTGTGGACGTAGGGATATCTATAAGATTTAGTGTGAACCGGTACCTCGTCTTTGGTTCTTATAATATGTTTAACATTTGAAGTGAAAGTCAATTTATCCCCTGGTTTTAAAAATAAATCAGAATATTCTTTACACAACGAAATAATTTTTTGTTTTTCTTCTTTATTCATGTGATTTGTACGAATTAATTCGGTAATATTGTCATTAGGTTTTATAAAATTATTTTCATCAAAATCATTAGCAAAGCTTTCAAATTTAAAGAGTTCATATTGTGAATATTTAAATGGAGTAACTTGAATTGGTTTTCGTAATGTTATCGTTATCGAATTATTAGTGTGATTTTGAATTTCTATTGGTGCGAAACCGTTTCTCGCTGTAGATAAAATTTGTGGAATTATTATGTTTTCTATTTTTCGAGCGTCTACAATAATATCCCCATTATCTATATTTACGGGTAATTTCTTTATCGTTTTTTCTCCGGGGTCTATTGAAAAAGAAAATTCAATATCGTTTACTTTTCTATACTTAAAAGGTAATCTTAAGTGAGGTCCTAATAGTTCTCGATTAGTTAGATCAATATTTATATTCATACCTATTAAATCTTTAATACCGAGAATTCCATCAAAATAATTGTGAAAATCATATAGTATAAAATCGATTTGATAGTTTTTATTTTTTAGTTCAGGAAATGCAGGAATAAGCGCTCGATACCTAACGTTTTTACTTCCAAGACTAGTAGATATAGTAGTATCAGAATGATAAATTGTATCTGGAAAGTATTTTTCGGCAATAGAAGGTCTTATTATTGATTTAGAGCTACCAGTATCGATTAGCAATTTAATTTTTGGATTTGCAATTTCTATATATGGTAGCGGATTAACTGAAAGTATATTTATTTCTATGTTTTCCCGTCTGATGGACGAGCTGCTTGAAAATTTTCATCGCGATTGGCTTCGTCGTTTTCATCAAATTCTATTTCGTCATATTCATCATATTGATTGTCGTGATTATAGTCTGAATTGGCATATTGATTTAAGTATAACTCTTCGGAAACGAAGTTTGGTTTAGCGTTTGGATTTGATCGGAAAAATCTATTATTATTATTATTATTATTATTGATAGGTTTTCGAGTACGTTCAGTAAAATTACGTGATGTCGTGGACATCGGTTCAGGTGTTGGTAATTGGTTTTGTGGAATTTGGTTAGGTTTGAATACGTTTTTGGGAGGGCCGAATACTTGTCGATTAGTAAAATATCTTTTATTTTGTGGTATGGATTGAATAGGTATCGGCTGATTTGGCCAACTTTCTCTATTTTGTACGAAATTTGGTTGGTAGTTTTGTCGATTGCTATAAGAATTCGGGTAATTGTTAACAGGTCTGTTATTTGGTACAAAATTTTGATACGTATTAGGATTTTTATAAAAATTTGAATTGTTTCTTTGAGAATTTTGGCTATGCGCATGCTCTCTATTAGCATTATTAGGTGTACTTTGTCGATTATTTTTATCGTTTAAAGAACCGTACAGTCTTTCAAAATTTTCGAATTCAGCCACATAGGCCATCGCGTCTTCTAAAGAATGTGGTTTTCGTAAATGCATATTATTTTTCAGAGTACCGTCGCACCCTGCAATAAACGTATTTAAAGCGGTTTTATCGTATTGATTTATTTGACAATTTCTTTCTTCAGCAGTTATATTGGGGTCATTGCTAATTCTTTGAATTACACTACTACGAATTAATTGAAGTCTACTTCCAAAATCAATAAGATGCTCGTTTTTTAATGGTTTGGCTCTGATCAACTCTTGCACAAGACAATTTAAATCCCTTCTATCAGCAAAACACTGTAATAAGGCCGTTTTTAATTTTGGCCAAGTATTTAATTCAACTCTGTTACCGACCATGAAGGCTGCTCTACCTTCTAATTTCTCTTGAATACATTCTATAATGTGTAAATTTAATTCTGCATCATTATAAATTCTATATGACTCTATTAAATGCTCACACCTTGTAATAAATTTATTCAAATATTCGCTGTCACCGTTAAAAGGCTTAATATTTGATAATTTGGATTTGAAAAGATCCCAATTCATTGCAGGAGGAGCCATTTTGTTAGTATCAGTTTGTTCTACGTTATTTTCGACTAAAGAAATATTATTGAACAATTGAACTATGTTATCGAGATTACTAGAGTTTAATTCACTCATAAATTGATAATTTCTCTTTTATTAATTATATACGTTTTTTGAAACTTTAAAACTTAATAATCAATACTATCTTTTTGAAATCCAAAAAAGGTAGGAAAGGCAAGAAGAGGACAATAAGGCACTTACGTTTCTGAAGAACAGGCTTCTAAAATCTTCTCCTTCGATGATTCCCTGTTACCTCCAATGTTCACCACTAAAGGGCTATTGCACGATAATTGCTAGTCTAATATTGTTCGTTGTATTCGCACTTAAAACGTTGAAACGTTAAAGCCGTGAAGTCACTAAACTATTTCGCACGATCCAAAATTTTGTTACGCACTGTATGCCCGTAAACGTTTTAGTGATTTTTGATTTCTACGACTTGCGCGATCCTACTGACTGCGCCAATTTTGGTTTTCTTTACGAAAAATTCGTTTTTAAAAAATATATTTATTCTAGCAATTACAAGTTTATTGTTAGAGATCTGAACAGAGAATGCTTTATATTAAATGATATTACAAGAAAGTAAGATTTATCTACATATGTTGTTAAGTAACAATTTCTCAGAAAGTATAATGTTTCTGCTGCGCTTTTAAGTTTCCTTGATAAGCGGCGTATGTAACTATGACGAAGTTTTTTTGAGTTATATAAACAGTTGACTAACGAAATTTAACAAAAAAAACACTAAATATCATGGAAGTAGCAATTACGATGCAAGAAATAACTCTTATAATAAATTATCTAAAAAAAGAAAGAACAGAAGTCAAATACAGTAGAACTAATACAGGAAAATATATCTCTTTTAACTTCATTTACTCCTCGATAAAATCTAGAATGATGAGAGACTCCCAAAAGACAAAGAAACAATGATCAAACTACCAATGATCTGATTGTGAAAATTGATCACTGAACAAGAAGAGTAAGATCTTGGCTAGAGTTATCCTGGAATCAATAAGAGAACCACTAAACGACAAACTATTCAAATCCAAGCTGGATTCAGAAGTGGCAACTCTTGTATTCACCATATTGCGTTAGTGCAAATAATACTGGAGCAAACAAAGCAACAAAATGAAATTTAAACTTTCAAACAGCATTTGACTCGATAAACAGAAAAGTAATGTGCAAAAAATATCTTAAAATCAGATAAGTACTCCAAAATAATAAGTACAACTTTTTTCATGACAATTATCCCAGAAAATCAAAATCGACAAGAGAGACAGGAACAGTGATAATGAGCAAAGCAGACGATAGAAAGTCAGGAATTAACTGGAACCTTTTTGAAAAACTGAAGAACTTCAAATTCGCGGATGACATATATCTATTAACAACAAATAAAAAAATCTCATGCAATAGAAAACTAACAAATTATATAATCATTCAACACCAGTTGGACTACACATAAACAGCAATAGATATTGCGACACAGCAAACCTGATACAAAAAGAAGAGAAACAGATCAAGTTGAACAATTTTGCTATTTACACAGTTCAAAATGAGGTACTGAAAACGACATCGAAAAAAGAATAGGCTTGTCGTAAAGCGTTTTTAAGTAACTGTATAAAATATAATCTCCAACAAGTATGTCAAGAAGAACAAAGTTAGACTGTTTCAGACCAATATAAAATTTGTTCTATCAAATGTGGCCGAAACTTGGAAGTATAATGGAAAGATGTTCCAGAAAATTGATCAACAGCTGAAGTGAAAATGGAGATGGATAGGTCATACACAACTGAAACTAGCAACAAACATAACTAGACATGCATTAAATTACAATACGGGCAAAAGAAGCAATTTTGTGTAAACACGGAAAAAACTATCGAGAAAAAAATGAAACTTCTTGGAAATAGGCTACGCAAATAGTTTTTAGTTTTGTAAGGGTAGTACCGTAACAGATGCGATCAAAAACATTTTCGATTATTCTGATTACTATGACTCGTTTCGATCTAAAAAAGCAATAAAATTAGGAAACGACATGAAAATGCAAACCAGGAATTCAACACTCTTAAGCAATCTTGGGCGACCATCCAAGAACATTTGCAGCAGATTGCTTTTGCGTCTCCCCTAATCTATCCAAAGAGGTCAATTCCAACCGATAGTAGTGCAACGTATTGCTTCAACGACATCATACAGAACGAAAAAACATTTCTATATAATAATACAAAACGCAAAAGGAATACTGTGAATCCCAGTTTACATTTTACAAAAATTACTGGATTGATTCCGTCGAATTTCTTTTTATTCCGATCGCTACAACATTTTTTTGATGGGAGAAAAAATGAAAATTTAGATGTTCAAAATGTCCAAATATTTCACTCATTTGGTTATTCCTGTACGATTGGGAATGTGCACACTAGATGTGCCCTCTGTGTATAATCAATAAAATTTAATGAAACCAACCATTTTAAAAGTAGTATTTGTTTTTTAATTTAGTTTATTTTTAAGGTAGTCGACCAATTTTCGCATAAGAAAATATTAATTTATGTCCCTATACCATTTTGTCTCGTCGGCCATTTGTGATTCACAAAATAATACTCAAAATATGACATTGTGTACTCAATATATGATCAAAGGAATGGGGTTACATTTCTATTACTGTAATTGACATTAGTAAAAGACAATAGTATTGTATTTAAATCCGCAATAAAACTAAAATGATCTTTAATTCATTCTAAAACTTATTTCCTAACATTTAAATAGAACTTCTAATTCCGATATAATGGAATTTCTACAGTGAAAAGATAATTAGTTGTTAATCATCATTATCATATTTGCAGAAACGACAAATAAATTATTTGATTCACAATGATTACCACTTAGTATATTACTCAACAATTAAAACAATTGAGAATTTGCTTTGTTCCCTTTTTATAATGGGTGTTGCAATAAAATTACACGATTTATTTTAAAAATAAAACACATTTATTAAGTTCGTGAGGATTTTTTTGATTGTATTGTAAATTCAGTATAAAATATCCGGCATAGAGCCCTAGTGCAATTGAGCACAAACCCTTGCTCTTACGTCCATAATAGATTCTACTACTATTCGGCGGGTTCCTTTGATTTTGGATAAATATTTTTAATGTCGTGTAAATTCTGGATGGCTACAATATTAACTTTTAGGCGGGTCTTGAATTGGACTACAGCCACCTACTATTAGACGCTGATCGGGATCTAGAACTGGCCCAGTTAAAACAGAATCAGGTCATGCGAGTGGATAGCTGGATGGACGTTCATGGACTGTCGTTGGTCCTGAACAAGACCGAAGTTGTCATTCTTAGAAACCAGAGAATCAATAACAACAAAAAACATATAAAAAGCCTTTTTCACATTTTCAGAAAACGGTCTCTCTTGACACCACCTCAAATCTACCACAAGTATAACAAAATTTGTCCGGAGAAATTTTGTAAATGCGTCACTTATAACTTGCCATTTTTGGCGTAAAAAAACAATACAGAACCATGTACTTTAAAATTCGGAAGTAGACCTAATAAGAGAATGAATACGGAAGGCATTACAATTATGAAAATAATAACTGTTGAACCATGTTAAGGTTATTATTAAGATGTGAACAATCAGATTAAATGAAGACGTTTTAGTTAGAATGTCGTCAATCAATTATCTAATGAACGAGTCCACCACACACACCATAAAAAAACTGCAACATCTACGATACCTTTGTGTCTTCGAATTTACTGTCTTCTTTTCAAATCTTGAGTAAATGTGATTAAATTCTACCACCGAAACTTTTATATACATTTCTTTCGTAACGCATTTTCTCAAAAATAATACTGCTAATAATCAAAACAATTGTTGACGACAGCTGTCAACTTTAGCTTGTGATGATATTCAGTTATAGGACACTCTTTTTAAAAATGCCATGGTTGAATAAAATGAGTTTCACTAATTATCACAGCCATTGACATTAGCTTTCCTTTACTCGTTTATAACATCTCGACTAGAGTTTATTATAATATATTTTCAGAGTAGTATAAGATGTTAACCTTGCTTAAGCAGATAAATTTTTATTTGTGTTTGGAAAAGAAAGATTAACAACCTCTTTATGGATTTCCTTGTGTACTATAATGTATTTTGTTTGTTATTTAATAAGACAGTGACACATGATTACCATAGGAATTTCTCTCTTTTTATTATGTACACTGCAAAAAATGCAACAAAATAATTTTGTCATTCCACCAATTCTTAGAAATTTTTCGAAACAGCTTGTTATTATATATTCATTAAATGCCACCATGAAATTATTTTTCTGTATTCAAAAATAATGTAACTTTTACAAATTTGAATCTCAAATTAGATAACCCTATTAGGCCTTAACGAATATTAATCAACTACCCATGAATAAGGCTGCAAAATGCATGTTTTCATATTTTAGAATTTGTTAGATTTTTTTACATATCCCATTATAGACCTTATATTTAAACGTATTTTATCTAAAAACCAATCATACAAAATGAAATGCAGGAAATTCCACATGAGAAATGATGTCTGTGATTTTAAAAAAACTTTTTTTGTTGTAATTTTTTATTGAATCTTTAGCGTGCAAGCGCTTGAGCTCGATCTCGATTAGTTGAAATTTTACTCGTTTTTTTTTTCGCGTTTAACTTTTACGTATTTGATGAAATTTAATGGATACGCCATTTTAAAGTATTCCCACCGACGAAATTAAGGCAGAGGTCTACAACCTTTTGAGCCAGGAGAGAAATTATAAAATTTCAAAGCTTTCGAAAGGCCTCAAAATTTTTTGTTGCCAATCATAAATAGTACTCGTTTAAATAAAGTAAAAAACACTAATCTTTTATTCATATGAAAAAAAAAATAACTATTTATTCATATCTTTGTAGTGTTATTGACAACAAAATTAGATAATATACATACATACATATTTATATGGAATTATTAGATAATTAGATTATATAAAAAAATGAAACAATTAAAGATTTACTGATTTCCCTAACTTCCCAATTAGGCAAACAAATTTAATGGCTCATACCTTGTTTTAAGTTTCAAACATGACTCTAACTTTTCATTTGTTAGTTGGATTTTCATTTTACTTGAACGAATACGTCAATCAAAAGATAGTCAGCACTCCAAATATCAACATCTTCACCTCACTGTGGCAATCTGGAAGACTGCTTCATGCATTGAATATAAGAGCCTCAACTCGTAACATTTCTTTCAAAGCTCTGTACTTTTGTTGCTCTACATACATATATTTCTGGAACTCCAACTCTTCAAACTTACTTTTCAACTATGGAAATTTTCAACTCAATAAAGCTTTCTTTTTGAATCGATCAATTGCGATTATAGACATCCAGCTTTAATTTCAAATGGTAGATTTCGGTTATTTGTGTTAAGATGATTTACTATGAATGCTAGAATGGTTTTGTTGGTTTCGAATTGCTCAAATCTGTCAGCAAATTCATCTTTAATTTTTCTTATAAATGTGTGCTGAAGTAATTCGTGTCAACAATTGTACTAGTTCTATCGGTTCAAACATTGAATATAAAATGATTTACCACTCTGAATATCTTCTGCAAAAATAATTATTTTCTCTTCAAAACATAGGCTAGTTTTTCCACTACTAACAATTTTAGATTTAGTTCATTCAATTTCTCTATGATATCTACCATAAAGTAAAGTTTTCGTAATCATTTGTAGCTCTTCAGGGTGGTTAATACATTTTTCATTCATGCATGTACGAGGATATATTGAAAAATTCTTAGCCTACTATAGAACCAAACAAAATTTCAATGTCAAAATATCTTATCACTAAACATATTCTCCTCTTAATTGGATACATTTATTACAGCAAACCTGCAACGTCTCTAGACCTTTAAAAAAATGTTTCTTCTTGCTCTGCAAACCAAACCTCCTCAGCTTTTATTACCTTCTCATTGGAAGAAATTTTACGACCTTTCAAATTTTTGTTCAGTTAAGGTAAGAAATGATAGTCGAACGGTGCCAAATCTGGGGGTTGTTCTAGTAATTCAAGCCCTAATCACGAATTGTTTGCATGGCAACATGAGATTTGTAGCAGGGGCATTGTCCTGCAAAATCAAAACACCTTCCTTTGGATAACTTGCCCATCTTTTCTCTTTAATTTTCTCCCTTAGAGTGGTCAGTAATGTCGAATAGTAATCTCCAGTTATTGATTGGCAATCCCAAAAAACTGAGTAAGAACTTTTCCGTCAGATTTTTGGACACGAAACTTTGGACTGAAACTATATGATGAATGCGTTTTTATGAAATATTCAGAGCTTCAGATATCCGTTTTAGCCCAATTCGACGTCTGATAAAATCATTTCATGACTGACACTGAAACTGGCCTTCCTGATCGGTCATCATCTTCAATGGAAAATTTACCTCTTTTGAAACTTGCAGTCCAATTTTTCGCCGTCTTATACGAAGGACATTGATCACCAAGGGTATTAAGCATATCTTCGTAAATCTGCTTACCTCTCAACCCTTTTAAATACAAGTACTTGATTGTGGCTCGATACTCCAATTTTTTAATTTATTGCTTAACTCTGGTATACTTTTGACGTCAAACTTTATACTGACACTTTTAATAAGTTATTGATCTTTGCTATGGTCTAGGATAACTAAATATCAATACATCCTCGTATTTATTTTATCCAAACACCAAGCTAAGCATTTCAACACGTTACTTTTGGTAAGCCATCCCACAAAGAAGGAGGTCAGAATACTGAGTCTCCATTATATACAATTTTAATTATCAGATTCATAACCTCAGCAAAGCGCTACTTGGTGTATTATGAAGTGAAACTTCAGAACTTCGTGGTTAATTTTATTCTGAAGTACCGTCGTTGCTCCATCAGTTACTATTGAAACGATTATATTTAAATTGATCCCGTTGTCTTCGAAACATTTCTGCACAGCATTCCGCTAAATCTTCTTTCTCTCTAGAGTGGTAGCAATTAGAGAAGTTCTTTTATTGGACATTGGAAAAACGTTTAACGTATATTTAACAAAAAGAACAGCTTGTATCGTGTCTTTTAAGTCGCCTGACTTATCAATAGCATGTAATAAGACTGAAAAAAGTTGAATAACTTCCACATGTAAATATTTTACATTTGAAGATATTTTAGCTAATCTCTCTTGTATAGTTTTAGCAGATAATGGCAAATCCTTGATCTATTTCAGGATTTTTGGTTTGTTTTTGAAATCACGAAATTACTTCAGATGCACATTTGAAGTAATCCTTCATGTGTGTCACGGGGAAGGAGGCGAAAAAAGTGAGTACAAGTCGCTGAAAGATAGAATCAATGCCTAATCTTCGTGATAATAGTATTTGAATATGGAACTAAAAAGGCGAATTTCATATCCAAAGAGCCGCCGGTTGTCGACCCCTGCACTAGGGGGTCATTGGACTATGGAATCATTAAATGCTTCAATGTAAAACATTTTTAAGATCTATCTTCCGATCATACCCCAATCTTTTTAACGATGGACTTCAATTTAGTTCGAATATCTAAACCAAATAATAATGGTTCTAAAAACTCGATTGAGCTAACGTCATATCGTCCAATAAGCTTATCGCCAATCCTATCCAAGGTACTCGGAAAACTGTTATTGAGTCGATCAAGACCAACTCAGACCAACAAATAATCCCTAACTACCAACTCAATTTTCGTAAGCAAATCCATAGAGTGGTAGAAAATATAAATAAAGCGTTTGGAGAAAAAACATTTGGCTAGAGATGCAGCCAGGAACAAAAGCTTAAGTTACAGTTCCAAGATAAGTTTTCACCCTAGTGAACTCGTAAGGAACCTTGAAATTTTAGAATGAATGCGTTTATTGATAAAGGAATTGTGTAAATGCGTATAAAATAATGATATACAAAAAATTTCGTTTAATTCATATCATATTTTTATTTATAATATGAAATATATATTTTTAATAATAAATGTTTTTGATTTTAAGATCCGAGAACAAAAGACTGGTTCCTGGCAGGAAAACTTGGACATTTAATACTTATCCTAGTTACTTATGTGTATTTCTGTACAAAGATTGGACCGAAGTTAATGAAAAACAAGAAGCCATTTGAATTGAAGAAGACCATCCAAATATACAATTTACTACAAGTATTTGCAAGTGTATATTTATTCTACGAGGTATGTAACATAACATGTCTACAAGTATTATTTCATAATTTCTTTACTTCTCTCATTTCTACCTGTGAAATATTTCGATTGTTATTATACTTAGTCTATTCTATTCAAGGGGTTAATTAATAGATACTGTCTCTTACGTTCTCAACACCATACACTACACTAACTTATAATACTTCACTTATCACTATCACTTTATTTAAATTCTTCCATTACTTCGCTAATTCGCTCTGTTCACTACGACTATTTATTATAAATTGAGCTAAGCTTCGCTATAAAACTACTTATATATGAATAAAGAATATCCCAAACAATTCTCCAAACTTCTGGAGCATAAAGAAACATGACAAATAAATGAATAGATCTTCCTAGAAATTATTCGAAATAAACAATGTAAATAAACCGCTTGCTATAAAAAAATTGTGATCAAACAAATCCCGCAATGTATAAAAAATATGCTTCTTCAACGAAATTTAAAATTCCATTTTGCGAACTTATTGGTGGCATTAATAAATATTTTATCATAATATTTCGAGGAATCAACATTAATCAAAAATAAGTTGGTGAAATCTAGCTTGACACTATATACAGACAGTTCATCAGGTACATCGGAATATTCATCAACAAGCACTACATCTTCCATCAGTTATATCGGTTGGTTAGTCAAAAAACACTACTGAAAACAGTTCATCAGGTACATCAGATTATAAACATTACGGCAGACAACTCTACAACTGATAGTTCACCATGTATATGAAATGGTTCGTCAACAAGCACTACAAAAAATAATTCATAAGGCATGTTGAATAGTTGATCAACAAGCCCTACAACTGACAATTTATTAGGCACATCAGATGATTAAGCCCTACAACAAATAGTTCGTCAGATATATCAGGTGATAATCAACGTGCAATACAGGCACATCAGATGACGTGACCATAGGCAAAACTTCCATCCACTTCCACTAGAGTACAATCAGTTTTAATGGTATAGATTACTAGTACTAGATAGAATGCTCCTTATTTTAGGTCTCTTCTGTTTTAAAATTATTTTTCTCATTAATTTTTGGAAGAAAGATAAAATATCACGTTTCGACTTTACTTTAAGTCTTTATCAAAATAAATTTTATCATTTTATTATTATTTTAAAAAATAATTAATTAATTAAATAATTAAATCAATTTAATATTGAATACTTCACGACTTCACGTTAGATTTTATTTATATCATATATAATAAATATAATAAAGGCTGCGTAAATTTCAGGGTCTTGCAGCTGGATGGGCAACAGATTACAATTATACGTGTCAACCACTTGTTCCAGGTGAAAAAGGAATGAGGGTAAGATATTTAGTTTATAGTTGAGACAATGTATATGCTAATAACCGTACAATTTTTGAAAAATATTAAATATTAAATATCAAACTACATTAATAAAAGGCATTCATTGATTTAGATCGAAAAAAAATCGATTCTTTCTTCTCTGTAATTGCTTTTTTCTTCCATTTTTTTACAAACCTAAATCATCTTTAAATCAGCATTAAGATCGATTTGAAGTCCAATTCATAAACTTGACTTTCCGTTTGCTGTTGCCGTTGACGTTTGTTGTTACTAACTTAAAAACATTGAAATTTATGAAACAATTCATAGTTACCGTTTGCCGATCGGTCTGCCGTTCGTAGCAACTAACAAAGAGCCAATCACATCCGTTGGCGTTTGTTACACGATTTTGACGTATGACGATAGAGCGAGATATTGGGGTTATTTCCCTTTCTGTTTGTTTGCTTATGTCTTTTTGCTTTACTTTATCTTCGTTATTTTCCATAAATACCGGATAACAAACAAACACACAAAAATATCACGAAAACAAAAAAGCAGTAAACACGTCAAAAAGAATAACAAAATTTTTAGGTTAACGGCAGGAACGTCAAGTTTATGAATAGAATTTACTACGAACGGCAAACGTCACTCGCGAACAGCAACGGAAAATTTCTAAATCGGACTATAGTTGATCGATGAAAGTTTAGATAAAAATAGAAGCCAGTATGTTTATCTCAAAAATTTGACAGAAGATAAATGATCCTATGATTTTGAAGTGTCATTTTGAAATTTCTGTGGAATCATCTGGAGGAACCAGTGCAAAGTACTTGGTTGCTCTCTATATTTTGATTCTCTCGTTAATTTTATGTCTAATAAAGATACAAAACAATTTTTCATACAAAAATGATACGAAATCAATTTAAAAAATGATTTCATTGAAATTTATATATCTGTCTGTCTTTCCTATTTTGGGAACTAGCAATTTTCAAATTTTGAGAAACAGCTGGCAAGCTCAGTGGTGGGTTCTAAGCAAAAATCTGTTTCGGTAACTACAGAGCTAAACAATTGTTGAGGATCATAAATATTTTCTAAAATCGATTTATTATTTGGCAAATTAATTTTAGATTAAACAACAATAAAAATATCTGGCAATAATCGATTCATGTTGCAAAAAGTTATAACAAAAAAATAAGCTTAGCTCCTATGATGCCCGGGAGAGTGAGACAGATAGTATATTTAAAAACTGGCCTACTTGAAATTCTTGTTCTCCCGATGTTGCTAGCTAACTAGTACCAATGTGAAACAGCCTTTAAACATTCATTTCTATATGGTGTTATGACCGCTTATGTGAATTGATTAATAAAATTTGCTATTTACTATTCGGGTTTTTATAATTGTAACGTAAGTCTAAGATTTTTTAAAAAACACACATATTTTGGTTCACTTCGTTTTCCTTATTAATTTGTTATTTTGGTAATACCCTGATAATATTTTCAATAGTTCATTAAAACAGGGAAATACAGACAAACATTTTACTTTTAACGATAACGTATGAATTATTTCACTAACATTAATGTCTCTTTTAGATGGCAAAAGCTGTTTACTTCTACTTTATTTGTAAATTAGTGGAATTGTTAGATACGGTATTTTTCATTTTACGTAAAAAATATAACCAGGTGACGTACTTACATCTTTATCACCATACAATTATGCCAATGTGCGCTTGGATTGGAGTTACCTTTTTCCCAGGTAAGTGTTTGGGAGTTTCACTAACGAAACACGATTGTCTTATCAATTGTATCATATTCCACCACCATAATATGAAAAGGAAATCGCTTCGACTATTAAAATATTCAAAGGTTGATATGTGGCTATTAAATATCGAAACTAACCTAAATGAAAGCTACGGTTATACTGATTTATTCACAGTAGCAAAAAACATTAAATTTATACCAAAAAGATTCACCATAACAACTGTCGATATTTTGCGTTTAGTGCTTGAGCAATTCTTCTCAACATCGTTAGTTTTGTTATTTAGTAACCACAACTCACACACACTCACCATCCAACTCTACCTTAGATAAATGAAATGAATTAAATTAGCTACATCTCCAATAGCAATGCTCCTATTTGTTGCTACTGCTAATTTTCAGTTGAGTTTTCTTATACTTTTTCTTCTGTTTTTCTTGTATATTGGAATATCGATCTCAATTATCCAATCTTTAGACATCTTGTTTTCATTTGTATATTAGATTCATATCGCGTTCGTTTGGAACGGTTTTTTATTAAGGACTATTCTGATGGTCTGATTGCGACTTTCAATCGAATTTTCTGGCGAAAATTCACGATTCAGAACAAAATGTAAAGATCAGGTAAATATATAAACGTGAGACTCTATAAATTTATTAATTGCTTTCATCATAATATATTTATACCATGATGAAGTTGATATGCAAGTCTGTTTTTCCATGTTCGAGAATGAAGACATAGAAATACTTGTGGGAAAGGCCAGTTCGAGTTTTTACCTTTCTATTTCAATGGAATTATTCTGAAATAATCATTTTTTGGTTTTTCATACATTGATAATCATAATTCTTCCTACCAGATAATTAAACTATATTATAAAACTTTTTATTCTCGATCAATAGAATTAATAAATAGGGTGGAAGCACATGTCCTTTCGTTGTCAAAAATCTTTTTGAGATGCACTCCTTTGAACTAACTTCATTTTGTAATTGTCTCAATTATCCCTTTAGGTTTATTTCGATCAATTTTTTGTTCTGTGAAACTATATCTAAAGCCTTTTCAAGACGAAAAAAGATTAGATAAAGTTTAGAATTTGATTAGATTCCTTTTTTAAAAATTTGTTTAAATACTGTTTAAAGACTGAGTACTGTATCTGCTGCCTTATTTGATTGATTCTCAACTTTTCCTCTGAACCTTACTTCAAGAATTCTAGAATAAAACTTGCCACGAACGTCGATTATAGATATACTTCCGTAGTTTCTACATCCAATGTGGTCACTTTTCTTATAAATAGTCCCTACACTAATATAGAAGCCCTCGGTCCTTTTTTGTATCAATTTCTGTTTTCAATGTTTGTACTTTCATGAAAAGTTCAAAGTTCTATCGATCTGCTATACATTTATTCTGTTCGTGTATGATGTTATCACTGACTTTAAATTTACTATGTTAAACTTTTCTTAGTGCCATCTACTTCCCCGTTCCATTAACGTTAAAAGTTCTAGACTGGACTAGAGTTTAATTAATATGGATTCCCGTGAATTTACGGTTGCATTTTTAAGAAAACTTCCTCTATAACTTCACTTTTGGGATTATACAAGTGACTTGCTTCGTTCACGTCAATCAATTGTTTTATCTTTTTCAGGTGGTCATGGAACCCTTTTGGGACTCATAAATTGTTTTATTCATGTGATAATGTACGTCTACTACTTTCTTTCCTCACTAGGTCCACAATACCAACCATATCTATGGTGGAAAAAATATGTTACAAAACTACAAATGGTGAGTTATCAAAGTTCAAGGTTATCATGTTTTACAAGATCTTTCGAGTATAATTGCATGATTTCAGATGAATTGTAATTTGATTTATCAATAGATATGATGCATATACACACTATTTACACTACCACTACACCAACACTTACAATTACACGCGTTTCGATAAACGAGTTATCGCTTTCAGAGACTGAAGGTATACTACCTTAGTTTGCTGAAGATGAACTACTTCACTTTACTCAAGGTAAACTACATTACTTTACCTTCAGTCTCTGAAGACGATATTTCGTTTATCGAAACGCGTGTCAGACAGTGTAATTGTGAGTGTTGGTGTAGTGGTAGTGTGAACAGTGTATTGAACTAGAAAAAATCACCAAAAAGTCCCCTTGCAGAATATTAAAAAAAAAATTATAATACACTATTACGTCATTAATTTTTGTGAAACATTTCTTAATTTTTCAATAAGTATATAAAAAAATCTGAATTCTGTACTTTCATCAAATGAAATTTGAAGATTGGATTGCCAAAACTGACATATGAATTTCGTATAGTTTTCACAATATGTGGTTTCAATTCAACTTCAATAAAACAATCTGGGTCGATCCAATTATGTTAATATATAATCAATAATAATTTGTGATTTAATATTTTTATATTTCAACATTGATAGTAAATATTGAAAATTTTTGGGTACGTACCATCGCTCTTAGCATACCTTCAAGCGAATTTTAATAATCGTGTTTTCTGCATGTTTTAATGTATTCTTTTAATTCGTGACTGAATGGGATCGATTTCCAAAAAAGCTTCCAATTTTTTCTATCATAAAAGGCATTCTATTTCAATTGATTGCCCCTCATCGTCTTCATTATATTATCAATCCAATGTTTTTTGCTCGGTTTCAATTTATTATAATATAATTCAATTATCTTCATTTAAATTTCTATCGTTGATTATACTTCAGAGATTCGAATTTTCCTATTGGTATAGGATGTTAAGAATACCGTAGATAGCTCTAACAACGTATTCTTCCGTTTTGGGAATAACTAAAGTACCACAAATATATTAAAGCTTCTCTCCAGTCGTATTATTAAATTTTTTGGATATATAATGAGGAGTGATAATAAAGAATAGCTTCTACTGCTAGGGAAGACTATAGAAAATCTAAGGTGAAACTGATATCATCTGGTTTGAACAGAGCTGTATTACAAATATTGAATCTGCGAATAGACTAACCTCAAACTAAAGATAAAAGAAAGAAAGACACTCAATTGACATATTTTGCAATAACAAACGTTAAACGACGTCCGATCTCTGATGATAATTTGATTTTGATACATTTTAATGCTCCACAAGGTAGTACACTCTACATAACACCTGTTTCTAAATCTCCTTAATTTCAGGTCTCTTCTGTTTCAAAATCAGTTTTTTAAATAATTTTTGAATGATAGACGTTTCGACTTTTCTTTAAGTCTTTATCAAAATAGTATTCTTTTATCGATTATTGTTAAGTTGTCTCACCGTAGAGACATCACTATGCCGTCTTTACTATTTCTGTTTTTGTTGAGAATTACTATTAAATATTAGCTATTCGCTACTCTTTTATCATCTAAGCTTAAAACTTGAACGTCTCCGTTACACACTGGTAGGTATAATTCTTCCAATATCAATTGCAGATTATTAAAAACCCTTGCCGACAATTCTGTTTGGTCTACCGAAGGCGTAGATACCTCATTTTATAAATTTATTATTTTTATAAATACTTTTAAAAATTTGTATATCTTATGCGAAAGAATATTCGTTAAAAAGCAATCGAATCATTATAAATTGGACAGCATTATACGCCGTTATTTAGACAGATGCACTTAATTGTAGTACTACTTGGAACTTGGAAAAAATAATTATTATACCGCGTTAACTTGCTATAACTGAATATTAAATTATAAAACGTAAATAGACGAGTAAAATGTACCTGCCTGTAAGGGAGCTTGGTTTAAATAGAGTATCAGATGTGAACTGAGCCCTTTTAGAGCCCCATTCGTCTATTAGAGCTTCGATAGTCTTTTATCTTTAATTTTGTCGCCCGAAATATCCTTGACGATTCGGTTATTGCCAACCGTTAATTCAGTTTTTTGTGTTTAGAACCCCACATGCTGACAAAACTTGATGCAATGTTTCTAAACTGCTATAACTGTATTCTGGATAATCTGCTACCTTTTGCTGTATTACTTCTAATATTGCCTATTCTCCTTATATAAATTGTTTTACGTAAAAAGTCTTGAGTAGCTTTTTCAACTGATTTCAGTTTTTCTTTACATGTTTTTCGGTTCTGTGAATGATCCACAGCAACCCCTTCCGTGACTACTCGATAAATGGAAAATTTATTTACTCTAGTTAATTCAGCAATATTTATTATGATTGCGTTATCAGATTGCTGAATGTTTTCCTTTTTTTTTAACATTCGAATATATTTAAAATAACTTGTGGTGTTTGTATATCTAAATCTTTATTATTAAATTCATACCTGTCCTTATTCTCACTACAATTTGCAATTTCATTGTCTTCATTATAAATTAAATAAATCTCACCTAGCCCCGCCACTGCACAGACTGTCTAGCAGGAATATTTCATAGAAATTGTATATATACGCCTTCCGACAGCTTCGGCCAATAGAAATGCATTTGTGTTTACGATTCGATGTTTTCATTGGTAAATAATGGAGATGATGAGTCCACGTGGACTGACGGGGAGTAAATATTGGTCTTCTGCAATTGATATTGAAAGAATTAAACTTTTTCAGACTTATATTATTGGTTTAGTTTTTTACAACATGTACGAAATCGTCTCGAAAAAGGATTTCATTGCAGATAAAATGTTTTAAAAAAGTTGGGATAAGCTACGCAATGGTTTTTTGATTAGATTCTTAATTGCTTCAAATGATATACTTTTGTTTCCGAGTTGATCGTCAATTTATGCAATTCTATCAATTCCTTCTTTTGTGACGGTTTGATTACCCTTATTATTATTTTTTAATATGATGAAATATTTATTTTTTTTTTTCAGATTCAATTCTGCATCGTTTTCTGGCACAACTTCCAAGTACTGTTCAAATCTTGCGACTACCCAAAATTTTTGAATATCCTTCTCGCCAGTCAAGCCGCTTACTTCCTGTACCTTTTCGGCTGCTTCTACGTGAATAGCTACATAAAAAATAAGAAATCCAAGTTAGATCAAGAAGTAATAACTAATAGAGTTAGTAGGAACGGCTTACAAAACGGACAAATCAAAAACAATTCCACAACAAACGGTCACTTGGTGAACGATTTTACTTCGGTGGACCCTTTCAAAACCAGTAAAACGAAAGCTAATTAGATAGGACATTTATCCTTTATCTTAATGTATATGTGTACAAAGGCTTTTTGAAAAAGGTGTACAGTAAACATAGACCTCATTTCTATAAATCTGTTGTAACTTTACCAATTATAGAGGGATTTTATGTTATTATAGAGTCTAAAAATTATGATTGGATTAAAAGTTAAAATATAATTCGTATGTCACGTTCTCTTTTAATTTATACGTATTATATATTCAATATGAGATGAAATTTTTTGATAGAGTTGGAAATATAAATTTCTGAATATTATTCTCACTCATATTGACTTTTTCGATTTTTATATGGATTTAATTGACGTACTTTGATTCTTGATTCTGACTACGTATTCATTACACTTTTTTCTATTTCAAAACCTTAGTCTACGTGTTATGTGACATTGTTCGTGTCAGCTACAATTCAATTGCTAAAAATCTTATTCCTCTTAAATACTGGTTTTAGACTTAATACACTCCCAGGACCGCTTCAAATCATATTGAAGAAGGAACATAATGAGGGAATTAATTGTTTCTTAATTTCGACATATGAATTATAAAAATATAAACATAACATTTTTTTGTATTCACTATACACTTACGGCATATAAATTTGTGTAAGAAATGGGACGTAATTATCATCCGATTCGCAGCTGATGAAGCAGAAAACTCCAACTATAAAGTGAACAGGAATTATATTAAAGAATAGCACTAATGGACGTATGTTTATATGGGACGAAACTCGTCTCTAAAGGCTCTCAACAGTTGGGATCATGCATTTATTTCATATAAAACTTTTGTCAAATTTAATTTTGATTAGTGCTTTTCCGCTTTTCGTTTGCCCTGATTAAGATTTGCGCTGATACAGGAAGCAAAAGAAAATTAACGTCACATTTTCATAACTAAAAACTAACAAACAATTATGAAAGGTACAAGAAAAAACATTCTTTCAAAGTTATCGAATTGAAACGATCTGCTTCACAACGAATTACAGATACAGAGAAAAATCTGCATACTCTATTTTATAAATTCCACTAAATAGATTATAGAACTTCTGTATCTAGTCCTAGAGCTGGCTACATAAAACAGCATCGATGAAGTACACGACGTTTGAGCTTGGAAATGGGGGGCCCGTAATTAGTACACTACCAAACGGCGTTTCTGGCACTCTGTACAGGTCGGGTATGGAAATACCCGCCGGTTTTCCTGGGCGAAAAAATGGGCTGGAAAACATCATATGGTACACGAGTGAAAACTGTTGAATCGTGGGGTCCGAACCTCAAATAAGAACGCTGTAATAACGCCAGAAGTGACCGAAAGTGCCGGAAAATTGGTCCGAAAAACCCGATATGGTACACGAGTGAAACCTTGTGGAACATGAGGTCCGACTCTCGACTAATAGCAGTGTAATAGTGCCAAAAGTTTTGCAAGTTGGGAAACCCTCACCAGAAGCGACCGAAAGTGCCGGAAAATTCATCCGAAAAACCTCACGTGGTACACGCATCTGCGCTCTCTCTCTCTCTTCGAGGTCATATGGTTAGGTTAGGTCAAGCCCATGTCAAAAATTTTGACCTGCTCGGGTAAAAATTTTTAGGGTAGGTCGTACAGCGTGGGTCATTCTCTATCTGTGAAAGGCTACGGTAATTAAAAGTTTTCGCTCATAGCCTTAGTTTCTTTGCGAATCAATAATGGATTTTTTGTTCTAAGCACAACATTTTGAATTTGCTATCTAAGAAATTTTATTCAATTATATATTGTTTATACAGGTCAAATCGAATCCTTATATTATTATATTGCGTGCAAAAAATGTCGTAATGAATTAAAAATGAAATGGGCGCGTTAAATGAGCGAACACTTGAACAGATTTCTGAGAAGCGAGCATCATCTTACCCCAACCAACAACATAAACATTACTGAAGGACTTTTCGCAAAGATACAACTGTTCGCAGACGTTCTAAAAAGAAGTTCATGAAAATCGATTAATAATTGGCGCTGTAAATGAATTAACAAAAAAAGTCCATTTTCGCGGCTGAAAATGAGTCAGCGGCATGAAATCACGCGCGCGGAAAAAAAAATTGTATTTCAGCGAATTTTTATCGTTTCCTAATGATTTTTTTTTAATTTTGGGTAGCGCAAACAAATAGTTTCAATGAAGCCAACAAAAATAATTTTCATTTGAGCCGAAAGCGAAAAGTTTTCATTTTCACAAGTACGTCAATTTTCCTTTTTTTGGAGGTTTTCCGACCTGTAAAACTTCTGGCACTATTACAAGTTGAGAGACCGGCCTCACGTTCCACAAGGTTCCACTTGTATACCATATCGGGTTTTTCGGGCGAATTTTCCGACACTTTCTTATTTGAGGTTCGACCCCACGATCCAACAGTTTTTACTCGTGTACCATATGAGGTTTTCCAGCCCATTTTTTCGGCCGGGAAAACCTGTATATATCTGACCTGTATAGAGTGCCACATATACCGATTGGTGATGTACTAATTACGGGCCCCCCCGTTTCCAAGCCCGTCGTGTACCTTCTCGATGTTATGTAGCCAGCTCCCGACTAATCCAAACGGAAATATAAATGAAGCTAAAGAGAAAACTACTGCTATGGATTTTATTCTAGCTGTATACCAACCATTTTACAAAAATATTCTTCACCGCAGGCAACCCGAGGTAACTCAGTCATATAAAAGATTTAAAAAAAATGTTCCACTTTTTGTTTTTTGTTTTATTATTGTTCTAATCGATAAAGTTTCTTCTAACCAAAAGTATTCAATACACACCAAACCAGAAACTGACAAGTGAACTAACTCATATTCATAAAACAAAATTAAATCCTCATTCTGTGAGAAATTTAAGACATCTTGTCAATACTCTATAAACCTTAACATAAACAGGATGTTCACGGCTGAACGGATTTCCTCCATTTTTTTAACCCATTTTCAGGCGCTGGAATTTATTGGACTACGCCGTTATCACACTCACGGCGTCATTAGTTACCTATATGAAACTCATTCCAAAAAACAAATTATGAATTTCAAATGCTGGTTAATATTGTAGATATTTGAAGTATATATTTGATTTTTAGATAATCAATAAAGTTCTTATCAAGATTTTTCGTTATTTATTGAAAACCACACTTTTAAGCATTATCTTTTAGAAAATTTAGTTTGTAATAGTTTTCCATAATTTGCATAATTGTTAGAGTTTTAATTTTTCTTTAAATGTAATTTGATTTATTAATACAAATCAATCTTTCTGATTTCTGAAATTTCTAAGAGATATTTTTCCTATACTTTCCTCTATACCTATAAGTATAATTTCGAAATTATACCTATATAGATGCATATATTTAATAAATCATGGACACGAGCCTAGCGCAAAAGTACTTTACACACGAGTATTACACGATATTTTATCAACGACTACACTAAAATAGTTTTTTTATGTGATAATTGTGTAAAGTAGCTTTTTTCGACAAATGTGAATATTGTATGACCCGCAGGAGAATGTGACAATCACATGAGTCGAAAAAAGTCCTTTAAACACGATTTGCATATATAATATTTTTTCTACTAAAGAATATTTTATCAAAATACACAAGGTTAATGGTAATTTTCTTCATGCACTAGTACGGTAAGTGAGTTTAATTTTTTGTAAGAAAAAATTATAACGCTTTTATTAATTCTGTATAAAATATATATATTTATTAATATTTTCAACATTTTGAACAAGATTAGGACGAATTAACAAAACAACAGACGAAATCAGTTATTAACAAGACTTATATTGAAGGTACAATTTTTACAGTTATTAACTTTGTCAACTCTTCTCTTCGGCATGCATAAACTAACATAAAAACTTACAATCAAATTATTATTGTGTGTGAGTGAGACTGTATAAGCACAAAACCCAAAAATGCGAATGCCTACTTAGTACGTGGGACTGTACAGGTAGATAGTTCAAAAATACGGATTACTACTTAGTACGCAGGACTTTATAGGCACAAAACACAAAAATACAAATTCCTATTTAGTACGTGGGACTGTATAGACGCAAATTACAAAAATGAAGATTCCCACTTAGTACGTGGGCCTGTACACAAAAATGAAAATTGTAAATTACCACTTAGTACGTGGGACTGTACAGGTACATAGTCCAAAAATACAGATTACTACTTAGTACGCAGGACTTTATAGGCACAAAACCTAAAAATACAAATTCCTATTTAGTACGTGGGACTGTATAGACGCAAATTACAAAAATGAGGATTCCCACTTAGTACGTGGGCATGGACACAAAAATGAAAATTGTAAATTACCACTTAGTACGTGGGACTGTACAGGTACATAGTCCAAAAATACAGATTACTACTTAGTACGCAGGACTTTATAGGCACAAAACCTAAAAATACAAATTCCTATTTAGTACGTGGGACTGTATAGACGCAAATTACAAAAACGAGGATTCCCACTTAGTACGTGGGACTGTACAGGTACATAGTCCAAACATGAGGATTACTACTTAGTAAGTGGGACTGAATAGGCACAAAACTCAAAAATGCGAAGATACAAACTGCAAAAATGTGTAGATATTGCGCTCCAAAGTCTCATGTACCATTCCAACTACAAATAAACAGTATGAAATATATATGTTCTTTGGTAGACTGTGAGCGATTGTTTCAAGAAGCTGGATTTCTATTGGTGTCGCAATATCCAGATACCGCTGTTTTAGAAGAAAATTGTTAGTGCATACCAGGGATATGGACGTAGGAAGAAGTCGATTCCAAAAATATATGCACACATAACAGTTTTTATAAGAATATTTGCTCACTTTTATTTTTTCAAATAAATTAAATTATAACATATTTATAGCTTAATTTGTACATATACTTATTTTGATAATAACCGAAAGCAATTTCTATTAAAGAGTCATTACAAATATAAGACATCCTAAATCAAAACAATTAATCCACGAAAAAGATCTTGGGAGTGGCAAATTGATAGTTATTACCTATTAGTAATTACTTATTCGGCAAATATACAGATATTACTTTATGCATCAGTTATGTAACAAAAAGTAGGTACTAATATAGTGGCCGATGTTACAACTTAAATCATAATTTTACTTTGATTCATCACTTACCTAGTAAAAAATTTATGAAAAATAATTTCATCTATATATATATATATATATATATATATATATATATATATATATATATATATATATATATATATATATATATCTATAATAGTGTTTATAATGGATTTTATATGCAAACTCCGAAGAATATTATAACAGAAAATTAGCACAGGATTTGTAACAAATGATTAATCTCCTATTATCCGATATTTTTGTCTAATCATCATTCACAAACAACTAGTTAATTTGAACTATTTGACCCTTAAAGTATTCCAACAAACAATAATACATCATAGCTGACTATATAAAGAGTAATGTAAAGTAAAAATGTTTAAAAAAAAAGATCAAAGATCAATTGCGTAGTTTGTAATAAATGGAAAAGTACAATACACCCTTACCTCGCAAAAATAAACACGTCACAAACTATATCTATTGAAGGAGCTTGTAGAAAAAAGTTGATTTTCTAAATTTGTCACAAGGAAAACCGTAATATTTAATTCGGAAAATTTCAAATGCCACCACAAAAAATGGAAATACTTTATTTCAAATACGTCAATAAAACATGACTTGACATTTAACCCTTTTGTTACTATAAAATTTTGATTTTGAGTACGGTAGCTCGTTACTATTAGCAGTGTAAATAGAAGTAGGTACGTCTACTTTCGCCGAGATCGTCGCTAATGAGTAAAATACACGAAAATCTATAACTCCCGTTTGATTTCCTCATTTCTTCAACAAGTATTTACCACTTATAAGTTCTAAAAAATAGTGCAGGACGTGATTTATGAGAACATCAAGATTTCGACAGTTTCCTAGCAATTATTCGACTACGATCACTTCTAAAAATGTGAAATAAGCTTTAGATCAATACGATTTGTAAATAACGATTCAAGATAATCATACTCATAGACTTCTTACTTATCTTTTGACATGGAACTTCTACAGAAGGTTTTCCATTAGTCATATCTGTTTTGAAAATGTGAAAATACCTACGCCTCAATTTAAACATGTCTTGGTAAGACTAGTCTCTAATTCTATGGAGAATTTAATAACTTTACCCTATTTTAGTTATTCTCTCTTTTATTATTAATGTAGCAGTACGTTTTTATAATAAATAGTGTGAAGTGCGAAATATGAAATTCGTTTATTGTTAAGACATTAATGAAAACAAGCCCTTGCAGCAAGGAAAATATGAAAAATTGTAGAGAACGACATAGTTAATGAACGAAGAACACAGCATTGTCTTCATTCGTCTTAATGGTGTAGAAAACCAACATAGCATTGGTCAATTATTGGATCTTCTAAATATACCAGTTGTCGCCACATAAAAAGCATCTAAGAAAGTTGTCGAATAGTGCCCCACGAATTAACCGATATTCAACCGAAACGTCAAGTGAACAGCTTCTTGCCCTACCGACACATTGTTACTTGCGATGGAAAATTGATTTTTCTAAATAAGAAGGAAAATCAATGGTTAGACAGAGGAGAATTACCAGAAGCCGTCGCGAAGAGAAGTCAAGTCAAACGGGAGGTCTTTTCCTACCACATCCAGCATTTAGTCCAGACATTGAACCGTTAGACTACTATTTATTAATATATATATATATATATATATATATATATATATATATATATATATATATATATATATATATATATGGCGTAATTCTTGCGTGAGAAATATTTGAAACCAAAGGAGATTATGCAAATGCAGTGCAACAATTTTTTGCATCTAAGCCAACACAATGGTTTTACCAAGGTCTCAAAGAACTTGCTGAACGGTGGGTTGAGGCCATCGAATACGATTATACGATTATTTAATAAATAAAATGAATATCGAAAACAGACATTATTGCCTGCTATTCTGGTTAACATTACACGTCACAGTGAGAGTTCTACGTATCATATACGAGGTCCACTCTGTATATATTGAAATGTCACGAATCAAGAGACAACATTAAATTTTTAAATGCCACCATCAGTAAGTAACTCAACTGCAGTTGAGTAAATGCAAATAGACTGAGTAAATAATAGAACATACAAATTGCTATCAAAATATAAGTTTGCCAAAAGACTATCTGCAAGTTTTGATATACTCTGATTTCAATATCAGTAATAAACAAAGTCTTGAATGGCTGCAAAATGCATTTGGTTTAGAAAATACTTCATGAGCAATTGTGTTATCTGTACCTAAGCCCTGATCTTCAGTTATAGATTCACAATGACGACATTATTACAAAAGGTTTACCTGCAGCTGTTGAGTCACTCAATATACGAGGGTTAATGTATTGTCACAAACTGTACAGCAGACAGTTGAATTTTTACCGTAAAATAATGTAAAACCCATACACATCTAACCAATTCGCCTTATTTGGCCCTGTGTGATTTATAATTCTTATTTACCATAAAGAAACATTTACGTGATAAACAGTTTACGACCGAGGACGAGATAAATAAAGCAGTTCATCAATTTTTTCAAGTTTTTCAAGTTTTCAATTTGTGACCAATTAGATTACAAAAGTAAATGATGGAGGATGGTGTTTATAACGATTATTATACAGCTTCCTTAACTTTTAGTTTTGATAGGTGAAATTACTCCATATATTTCTTCGTGTAGAGACTGTATAAACTGTTAATTAATCTGAAAAGTAAATATTCCGTCTAAAACTCATCAACAATGCATATACATCTTGAATTTCATGGTAATGTGGTTCTTTTTTTACTTAACGGGGCTTTAATGAATGCTTATTTTGTGGGGAATGACCGAAACCTTTTTTTATTCATGATACATTTTTAAATATATTTTTTCATCAGTGACAATAGGACAAAAGGTTAAATAATCACCTCAATATTAATTCTTACAGGGTTGGATTGAAAAAAATATTCACTTTTTTTTCGTCTAAATATATTTTTGTATAATATTAATAATCTCATACGGACAATATCAGAAGAAATGAAAAAACCTAGAAGAAAACAAGTAACAGTTGAAAAGGTTTTGTATTGGGGGGAGCTAGGATCAAAACGAGAACTATAGTGGTATTGGGGAAGACGGAAAAAGACAATACAATCGAGTGTAAGATAGACTAGATTCCTTATACAACAGAAAAGTAAAAGAAATTAGTAAAAAAAGTGCAATTAATCACGAGCGAAGGGTTTATAAAGACGTTTCCAAGTTTGCAGGCATCCCAAATGAGTTAGGAATCATACAAACGGATGGGTTAATTTGACTAACACCATAACATCAGTTGAAAGCATTGACCATTCTACAAATTCGCACGGACGGAAAGTTTGGCTAAATACCGAGTCTATTCTTTTATCGGTATCTGACAAAAAGGTTTAAAAAAATAAATGATCCCGCATCTAATTTTATCATTATAAGATTTTTGTATTTATGCGTCTGTTGCTTACTAACGCTCAATGTTTTCACACACATTGATCTAGCACGTTTTTGTTAAAAACATTATTTCCATTATAGCAATGAAAATAACAGAAAGATATTTCCAAATATGTCAATGATAATATATTGTTGAGCGATTCTTTAGGATCTCATCAGAATAGAACCACATCTCTACTAATCATCAGAATCGAATGATTCCTTATATACTCATAGAAGACAGAAAGTTGGACTTGAAGGGTGTAGATCCAGGAGGAAGTGATAGCTCATCGACGACGACATGAACGGGTTTTATAGCATATTGGATTCAGAAGATTGGTCGAGTATGAGCAGATGAATCAAATATGAGATGTGTCAGTCAATATAATAACTAAGCTCTTGAAGAGATATAAAAATATAAAGGGCTGGAGCTCAATATTTCTCCCTGTTTTGCAGTTTTTTATACATTTGTATACAATGTATGCTGCCTATAACGGGGTGACGGCATAATTGTCATGTTTTACAATGAAAATGTCATCAAAACACAATTTTTCTGCATATTTATTGAAAATATAGAAAAAAAGTGAATTTTCTTTACCTATCTATTTAAAATAATATCCCGTGCCGTCACATGGGGTGAAATTGGAAACCAGGTGCAGGACTGATCACCAAATCACTTCTTCATAAATTTGAATTTTCCGCCAAAAGTAAGTATGCCAATATATTGTTTCTAACTTCAAATATGTAAAAGCAAATATGAAAGCCAGCACGCTATGAAATTTCTCCATTTTTCAACATGTACGACAAGGTATTTATGGTTTTTATTAGCTTTTGTTTGTATCTGAACATCTTGAGCTTTGTCTGTTACGTCAAAAATCTATGAAAATGTTAGTATTTATTTGGAAAGCGTCAAAACCTTTATGTCTTGTGAGCAATATATTTGAAGCAGAGTGTATTTAGTACGGTCATCACCATAATTTTCGCATTAGTGTAGGCATTAGGGTCAGATTTATCGGGTATATGTTTCACACCACATCAAAAGATTGGAAGTAGGTTTTTTTTCTATTTTAGGTGTAAAATTCTACTAAAATATCAGTGGATTCTTGGTTCATATATAGAGACTACCCTCAAAATTAAATTGAGGAAGCTATGAAAAACATTGCAGAGGACAATTGGTCTATTCGTCGAGCATCCTCTACTTTCAAAATTCCCTTTAGCACCCTAAGGAACAAGTTTAAAGGGCATAGGCTTAAAAAAGTAGAGAACTACGGAAAACAATGAAAAAGCTTTTGTTGAAGTAGCTGATCGTGAGGGGAATGTAAGTTTTCTTTGAATTTCCTTAACTTGCGTTACTCAACTAAAAGCTACTTGGATAGTCAAGGACGTGAAGTTACGAGGTTCAAAGAAAAACATGCCTGGTTCAGATTGGGTTTGATAGAAAGACTCTAAAGGGGCATAGGTCAAAAAGTTGCAGCAAGTATCAAAAAGTCACGTGCTAATGTTTTCAGAGAAACCATAGCCCAGTATTTTCATAATTTTGAAGAAACCCTTGAGAAATTTATAAGACGATCATAGTAAACAAAGAATGCTTGTAATGTATTTTACTAAAACAGCAATTTCAATAAAGATGTGTGGTTCTACATCAAAAACCCTTCTTCCTCCATATGTAATTTATAAATCAGCGAAAATGTGGCAACAGTGGATAGAAACGAGCCCAACAGGCGAACCATGATGCAGTGAAAGGTGCTGCGGCTCTGGATCCCGATATAATCGTACACATCATAGATATATTGATGCTCAAACTTTTTCGAATTGGTTTGAGTCTGCTTTTTTACCCCACGCCACGTTTATGAAGTCTCATTGGTGATAATATTTCATCACAGAAAGTGTTCTAAGGCAATGTGCAGAGAATGACGTATCCTTTGGTTGCCTGCCACATCACACAACTCTTGGTGATTGGCTTTTTTCGTCCTTTCAAAACAGCTTGGAGATCGATTTTGAACAACTGTGAGGAAGCGCATCCTCAACAAATATCTGTGGATAAAAAAGATTCTTCACAACAAAAACTGAATCAAACAATTTTATAAAATATTCGTTTGAGAAAGTTGTTGATGTGTTTGAAATGAAATAGATTTTTATTTGTACTTCGTTACTTATATCTTACATTTCAGCAGTAAATACATAATAAGACTTTTGTCTTATTATGTCGAGTATTTTGTTCAGTATATTTCTTCAAAAAAATCTAGTTGATTGAAAATAGTTGTTAGCTTCAAACATAAAAATGTCTAATGATTAATCACACCCTTACTGAACAAATCACCCCAGAAGATACGGAGCGTAATATCTGAAAGTAGTTATGGTAAAATAGCCAGAGTAACATTAATCAATCTGCCTATTTGTTGAATTTGGTCCTAAGAATTCCAACTTTTAGCAATTTAAAATGTTTGATTTTTTTCAACACAATAGCACATTTCCTGCAATAAGAAAAGAAACTTTTTTGTCGATCAATTCAACCCCAAATGACGATAGTTGAATTTATGATTTTCCTTTTCGTCACACTCTGTCTATTGACGTTATAATCATATGCAAATTAAATCATTATTCCAAAGAATGTATAGCATATAATTGAAATAATCGCCTCAAATTCTATAAACAAATTGTTTTCTCTCTTCAGCTTATTCAATGTTTTTGGAATTGATTAAACGATTCTGTCTTCAAAATGTTCATAAGTTCATGACCACTATTCATTAATAAATTTTAATTTATGATAATTTCACCGAGGAATACGTTATTGTTTTACCAAAATCAATATCCAGGTGTGATTGCTATCAACACCTTTCAATTGTAAAACAACAGTTACAGTGAATTTTTAGTTCTTTCAAAGAAATCATCAAAAATGGCCTTAGCATTGAAAAGATTATATCAAACATGGAATTGGATCTTCGATGAACTGGCGGGTATGCTATAAAAATTTTTACTATATTTAGTTTATCAAGAAACCAATATCAGAAAATTTCGTTTCTCAATATCAGTTCAACCTGATCACAATAATATATTCTGACGATTTTCAATTTTAAATAATATTAATAATACAATGTTTTGAATAAATAATCTATTACAAAAATTTATTTTTGAGGATAATACAAAATTTATCTGTTAGGTCTAGCGACAATTAACATTTCGAGCTACTTCGGTCGTTACAAAAATATGGTTTCATTGACTAGTTCCCTCGTTGAGGAAATACCAAATCTTATTGAAGATGGATCGTAGCATCTTTTAAGATGTTTGTATTGGTTATACTGGCGGTGCTCCACAGCTTAACCCCATAAGTCCCTCCCAGTAGAACCTTGTTATCTATGGTCAGTTTTGATCTGCAATCAATAAGCTAATACATATGTCTTCATTTTATTTCCAGTTAATGGAGTTTTGTGAATGTATGCTTTTTCCAAGTAAGGGGGCGGTCTAAATCAGCGTCGGATTTAAGACGGGTCTATGGGAGGCTCCTAGCAGGTAGGGGCCCCGCAAAATGACTAATTTGATTATTTATTTTGAAACCAATATTTGATCTGTGGTCAAGACTGTGAATTGAAAACGAAATATTACAGAATAAGAATTTTTTAAAGATAATTGAAAATTTACCATAACTAAATCGAGAAAAAAAAGTTTTCTAAATCGAACCTTTATATGGTTTATGAAATAAGATTTTAACTTATTTTGACTTATAATTTTTAAGGTTTTTATTTAAAACTAATATACGTATTACATTTAAGTTCGAGCTGATTTTGATTTCCTTTAGTGCGCCTCGGATCTATTTTAGCCTCATGCCCCACTACTTCTTAATCCAAACGCTGTTCTAAATACAGACCAAGGTATTTGGCATCCTAGCCTTATAGACTGTAAATTTCACTTAAATTATTTTCTTTCTCGTTCTCATTAATGTGAACCATTTCTAAAGTTCTCTTCTCGAGTATTATATTTTATTTCGTTTTAAGAATTTTTGAATCTTTATTATTGAAGGTGTTTTTGGTATTTTGTGGTTTGTTATTGCAGTTTTTTTTTCGTATTGATGACCTTTTAGTCTATTTTCTAAATACCGAGATGTCTGCCCTAAAGAGTTCTAAATAAATAGCAATCCTGTGTGCAATACCTTGTCGAAAACTTGGGTAATATCAATAAAAGCAGCTGTGTAATATTGTCTGGTCCTTATTTTGTTGAAATTCTGATATTGAAATACTGATTAATCCGAGAAATGTGCCAAAAGAAGATTTGAAGTAAATAAATAATAAAAAAGACAGTCGTTCATCATAAATTATGTAAATTGATGTTTGTCATTAACTACTTGGTGTGAAACCAACAATATCGCGTCATACCTAGTTCGTTTTGTATAGTCTCAATTAGATAGAATCTGTTAGTAATATTATTCTAATGAACCATTTTATTATAACTACTAATAACAGATAATAAATCAGTCCATACAAAAAAAATCATAAGGATCATTAAGATTATAGATTAGACTAAAACAAAGTACGTGGTATATTGCTTTGTGAAATTATTTATTTATGAAATAGGCTGGCATACCAAACTTGATTTAATTTTCAATTTGAAACTTAATTTACTTGAACGTTTTCAGTTGTAGTGGCCTTGGGTATCTACTATACTTATGTGTATAAACACCAAATTCAACAAGGACTTGTATATCTGAATATATAATTGAAGACAAAAATTCACAACCTATCGTATCATATGCTGCAGAAATATTTGTGTACAGAAAGAAAAGAATCAATTGATACTATTCGGAAAATGAATTATCTGAACGATAATAGAGAACAAAATGGCAAAATAAGACCAATGATGAGATACTAAAAAGAAAACTTGGTAATATTTTACAAAGCGCGCATTATGGATTTATATGAAGAAAAAACGAATACCTTGAAGTTAAATTTGCCTTCTACAAGCTTAAAAAATTATAAATGAATATAAATTTATTATTAAACAATTCTAGTCATAGTAAAAGCTAAAATATCGGGTTGCAAGTATGCAATTCCATGCAATCTAATTATGCATTATGCAATTTTGTTCATCTGAGTTAAATTACTCCGAATATATTGATATTTTACGTGTGAAAATAAAAGACTTCATTTATGCAAAAAATATTAATTTTCACGTGGAAATAATAGTGCTTATTTTAATTAATTTGGATTAATGTGAGATATTTAGTTAGTAGCTTTAAATTCGAATCAAATCTGTTTCGCGAGGTTGCCAATCCACTTAGTGAAGAAAAGTGAAGAGAAGAACGCACGAACGTAAAAACGCGCTTTTGTAGATTTAGAGAAAAAAATTATTTTGAATATAAGAATGAAATGACCGAAGAGGATATCATGTGAAATAGTCCACCATTTTTCTACAATAAGTAACTAATGAAGAGAATTTTTAACCCTACCAGAATATCAAATTGTCTTATGAATTATTTAGCTACCTATTTTTTCATTCATTGATCCCCAATTACTTGGGACGCTTAACCAACAAGTTCTTCTATTCGTATACCGTACGAGGCTCAGTGTTACCACATAAACTTGTCCATAAACTAGCAAACTGAACCTAGATAAAGTAAGACAGCTTTGCATCTTGTGGACCCTCGATGTCCAATTCAAAATGACAATTTTGAGTTGGTAAATGCCTCTAATGAGAATAATGGAACAAAAATTATTAAAACAAAAAAGTAATTTTAATTTATTGGATCGTTTGAAGTAGATAAGAAAGATTTCGTTATATGCTATCCGAGTAATGTGGACAAAAATAATATATTGAATTATTATGATTATTATAATAGTTCATAAATAAGTGAGCAAAATTTCGAAATTATATGACGCTTTTGAAGTGCTTGAAAATTGAGTTAAAAGTTTCAAAACCTCTGAAACTGAAAAAAACACCTAGTAAAATAAAATGAGACCTATAAAAAGAAGAAAACGAAAGACCTAGGACATTATTCTTCGAATGAAAAGATTCTAGAGAAATTTTTAACGACGGTTCTTATGTCAAATTAGATTTCACTGAATTTTGTTTTTCATTCTAAACATAAGAAAAGAACATTTTTATTTATAGAAAATAGTCTATTTTCAAGTCTATTCACTTAGTGAAGCCATACTGTAACCTTTTTAGTTCATCCGAATAATAGTTTTCCTCTAGAAAATAGGCGTTTGAATGTGCAAAAACGTCCTCGTCTAATAAAAACCTCACTTCTGCAAATGAAACTTTAACATTAGGAAACAGGAAAGTCACTGGGAGCCAGATCTGGAGATTAACAATTCCATAACTATCCCAAAAAATGGTTGCAATCACTTTTACTTCCGATAAAATCGTCTTTGCCTTTTTTGGAGGTTCGCTCTTTGCAATTCTTTGTTTCTTCATTCTAAGAACGTAGTGAATTAGGAATTAAAGCATAAAATCGCCCTTCTCATTTCAAGACAAGTATTTAATGACAGAAACAGAAATTAAGTATCCAAAACAGTTGAAATTTCAGAGAAAATGTCTTAAGGCACTGGTATACCAGGCAACAAATTAATATTGAAACTGTTCTGTTGATTTTCTTGGACTTATAGTTAGCCGAAGTCCTATTTCTGTTTCAGATAAGCGAGCAACAGAACAGAATTTGTTTTTAATGTCATCAGTTTTGCTGCCGATATCAATAATTGCCGCTTACTTTTACTTCATTTATAATTTGGGGCCTCGTTTAATGGAAAATCGAAAACCTTTCAACCTCCGAAATATACTACTAGTATACAATTTTTCGCAAGTCATTGCAAATTTTTATATAGTAAGCGAGGTAAGTAAAGAATTTTAATAAAAAAAAAACTATTTATTTTCATACTTGTTTTGTTATTAAGATCTGTACATTTAATATATCGATTGAATAATAGATTTTTGTACCAAATGTTATAAATAATCTATATTAGGAATATCTAGCTTATTAAAAAAGATAATTCATGGCATAAGTACCTCTCTGATAACTGATAAAGGCATTTATTACACTGTGGTAGCACTGTGGTAGCCACCTCTTATTTTTAATTTTCAAATAAGAACAAAAACAGACATTTCTTACAAATGAATTCGAAGTCCTTCAAATAAACTTTGTATGAGATTCCAATTTGAAAACGTACTAGCTTCTAGATTTTGGACCCTACAGAAAATTCAAAATTGCTCAAAGCAACGTTATAGAGTCCCTAGGCATTCTGGTATCCGCGAAAATGGAAAGGGCAGACAGGACCGTCAAAAGTACTCTACTACCCTTTAATTCCACTATCCGATGATTTCATCAAATGTCTAATGGACAAAAGAGCTGGAAATAGCTTTCATAATAAGTGTCATGCGACATACTAGAACCCCAATTTCAGAATTCAAGTTACTGGAGGACAGTCTTATTCAACTTGAAAGAAATATCGAGTTGATTATTAGCCACGCCACTGATATATAGCCAAGTACCTAAAGATGATATTTATCACGTAAGATGCTCACTGCTCAAGATGCAAAGATGAAGATGAAACTCCACTCCTCGTATTGTTTAATTGTGCTTACCTCCGGGTATTTGGGAGGACATCTTGGAAAAGAAAGCGCAAAAACACATCAAAATAGAGGAGACAGATATATGTAAGATTTTTCACTTAACATTTCAAATAGATCTTCATAATCTGTATTTCAGCTCATGAATTGTCCTTTATGGGGATCAAGCAAAATGTATTACTTACCAACCGTATCATAATCCAATATTAAAGTCATACTTTGTAAGTTTGTGGAGGGACTATCAAACAAATAATTGAAGATACTGATTCCTCATGCCATTACATACAGAGTTATCAGAGTTACCATGTTCATTTCAAAAAAAAGAAAGAAGAAACGCTTATAAAGAGAAACTACTGGTTTAAAAGAATTAAAACTCAAAGAACATCGGCTTGTTTAAATTTTGTCGATTGTTTTCATTGTCAGTTAGCGACTGTCAGTCTTATCAATTCGGCTCTTTTAACAGAAAAAGAAAGGATAGAAATGATAGTAGGTACGGCGTTAGACTTCGAAGTCATGAAGAAACATGTGCTTTATTTAATGAAACACATTTAGAACGAGATCCAACAGCTAGAAGCACAGTCATCGGGATTTCTGCAAAATTAAATGAAGATGGATGGGTGTAAAATGATCCGAAAGCAGGGAGACCAGGAATAAGCGATGATGCTGTTAATTAGTTGTTAGTATCGTTTTTAAAGAAAGAAAAGCTGCACCCACAAAGTTCAACTTGTTCACGATCTCTCTCGAGATAATCCGAACAGATTTTCGTGAAATTTTCTGGTGGCCTTGTGATTTAATTCAATTCAAATTTTTTTATAGTTTATTATTTTCAGACAAGACTACGTTTTGTTTGACTGGTATTCCCACCAAATTCAGACACACTCAGCGCTCCAAAAAAATTGGGTAGGAATTGTCAGGGGAAGATTCATTAGTCCTTTTTGCCCGCGTGGGAATTTAACAGCCGAGCGATATTTGAAACACCTTCGAATGGCAGTGCTTCCGGACCTAATTGCGACATTTCCGGATCCAAATAATAGAACAAGCTTGGATACCAGTATTTGGTTCCAGCAAGATGGTGCACCAATACATTATGGTTTTAATGTTCAAAAGTACCTGGACACTATGAAGTGATAAAAAACTCTAAGGCAGATAAGCTTGCTAAAGGAAGGACGAGAGGAGAGGATGCCGAGGAGACAGTAGCAGTGCTACTACCGATGATATTGGTGATATGTTATTAACAGAAGAATCAAGTCAACCATCAGGATATAGGATCAAAAATCAATGAAGAGATCATAAAATCGTAAATGTGGTTGCAGTATGCCTCTCCAAGACTCAAGTGTATGAATGGTGTGACAAACTTGCCACATGCACAGCTTCTCATAATAATTGTTACCAATAAGAAAATCAGATTTGTCGCCATGCGACTATTATTTATTTGGTCCATTGAAAGAAGCACTTAACCGACTGCGATTTTAAAGCAATATGGAAGTTGATTCCTTTCAGCGGGAATGGAGATTTTTACGAAAAAGACATCCGGAAGCTTCCGGAGAGGTTTCCAAAATGTATAGATTGTGACGGAGACTATCTACAAATTATTATTTACTTGTGTTGTCAATTAAATAAGAATGTGTTATTAATTACATTAGATAATTAAAAAATTCTAATGATTACAGGCCGTTCCCGAGATATGGTATCACGTGAATTGGAGCTGTCAGAAGATTGACTACAGCAATAGTTCTCACGCCCTACATATACTAAAGCTGTACCACTTCTTTTTCCTTACTAGAATGTTCGATCTATTAGAAACGGTAAATCATGTTAAATTTTGTAATTTGAAAATCGATTTAACGAAATAATACAAAACATATATAAGAATCCACATAGAGAAATTCGGGAGCAAAATAAAATTATGTTAATGAGGAGAAATTGAATACATATTCTAAAAAGTAAAAATACTTCTGCTATCTTTTAGATGTATTCTTACATAACTAAACAGTATATGATTCTAAATATATCAGGATAGTGGAGCAGAATTCGACAAACGTTTCATCTGAATATATATGTCAGGTTAGGTTAGGTTAGGTTAGATTATAATCTATTTCGCGAGATTGTGAACTGTCGAGAGATTGTAAACCGTAACATATTGCCGAAGTGAAGCTGTTAAATGAAAATCTTACAATTGTCAAATTGTCAACTGTCCGAAGACTGTCTCTTATTATTTCAGTGGACTGTTCTGTGTCTATAGAGTTAGGAATGAAACTCTAATAGAATAAATACACTTCAAGAATTGTGACATCGAGTATTTATTTATTATTAAGCTGGTAATCAATAATTCTGACAGCAAATTTTATCAAAATAGAAAAATCAGAAACGTATCAATATTTTCTCCTCAAACACAAATTTAAGTTAGAAAAAAAAATGAAATTTCCTCTTGGAAAGCTTTTCTTTGATAGACATGTTTTACAAAAAGGAATACCGAAATCGCAAATATTGGCACTACATATTTATGTTTCAACCTAACCTAACAATTTCATATAACTAATTCTAAAGGTTTGGTTATTTTCAAATCAATTCACAATCAATAAAACACTGTTTGTTTACATTCTGCAACAAACGAATTAACATACTAAATACACTGTTTACACCACTCACAATTACACAGTCTGATGCGCGTTTCCATAACCAAGTTATCGTCTTCAGAGACTGAAGGTAAACTCAGTGTGTTCAGTATTAATATCACCAACGGTTCCAGAAATCACAACTTTAACGAATTAACAAACAAATCTGAAGGTTTCAGTTCGATAGATTATAATCTACCCAAAAATAATTTAAGCAATTTTTTACCGTTCACAATCTTTCGACAGTTCACAATCTAACGTTAATTACAATTTTACGGTGACATATACATTTATTGCTGGTGAATGTTTATGAATCTTTTTGTTTTTCATGCTTTCATGAAAAACAAAATGACGCATTATAAAATTCTAAGTTGAACAATAGTATATACATTACCTTGGCAATATCTGAACATTCTTAGTACACAGCAATATACAAACACTCCGGATTCTCATATTCTAACTTAGCTTTGAAGTTTTCGATAGAATTGTAAGTGAAATTAACAATCTATCCGCCAATTTAATATATTGAAGGCAATAGTTTTTGCAGAAAATTTAAAAAACAAACAAAAACAAGATTACCAACCAGAAATTTCCACAGTAGTTCTCATTAATACTTTACAAGTTATGATCACTGTTTGTATTTGGAGAGACAACTTAGCACAGTGCAGTAATGAATCTATGTCACAAATAGTCGAAAAAACAATTGCTCCTTATTCGGAAGTAAAGCCTAAGCAGGTTTAAGTATAACTTCTTTTGTCACTGTTGAAGAGTGAAACTTAAATAATTTTGTAGTTAAATGTATACATACATATTAGATTATGTTGCAGATACTCATTTAAGTTAGAATACTGGAAATTTATGAAATTTGT
This sequence comes from Diorhabda carinulata, assembly GCF_026250575.1. Lineage (NCBI taxonomy): Eukaryota > Metazoa > Arthropoda > Insecta > Coleoptera > Chrysomelidae > Diorhabda > Diorhabda carinulata. The sequence goes on from NC_079472.1 coordinate 22,356,571, forward strand.
TCAAATTGGCACCTTTTTATGTGAAATATGTATTGTAAATCAAGTAGAACTACGGGTCATTCTGACACAGAACACATTTCTAGCTCAAGACATTTTCCAATACTTATATTTCATTATGATTGTTCTATTTTTAGTAAAAATTGATCATTCATTAAAAATTGTCACATATGTCGTTTTCATTGGTTATTCATGTAGTTTGAAAATCACTTATTGCATTTAAGAAAAATATTATAAAGAGTGCAGTATTCAATACGAATCCCTAAATTAACTTTTCCAAAACCGGTCCTGCAATGGAAGCTCATTCATTACCAGTCGAAGGCTTGATAGTAGTGTATGAAAAAATTATGAAAAATTAAATTAGCTGCCTAAACACTATAGCTAATTAAAATTTAATAAAAAATAGGAATTGAGATGATATCCTCCTTGAGGAACTTTACATATGCTAGGAAAGTATGTAAACTTCCTCATAATTCACCCGGTAGTGAGATTCCACTTTAAGTATGTAGAAAACGGAATAGACCAATATCAGACCACCATTTTGTAGACATCAATAATTATTTCACCTAATGTTTTAGTAATCATTCATCCTGTTTTGTGTTTCAGATATTTTTCGTATTAAGAAAAAAGCAAAAACAAGTGTCATTTTTGCATGTCTATCATCATGCTGGTATGTTTCTTATGACATGGATCTGCGTAAAATTCGTTGCAGGCGGATATGGTTCGTGGGTTGGATTAATAAATTCGACTGTACATGTTGTCATGTACATCTACTACTTCCTTTCAGCTTTGGATGATAAATGGAAACGGAATATAACATTCAAGAAATCCATCACACAATTGCAATTGGTAAGTCCCAATAATACCACCCGACCTCTTTCTAGAAAAAATATTACTCAGCGCGCCCTGAAGAAGTAACTTGTTTATAATTCAAACAGCAACCAATTAGATGTTGTAATACTTTCAGTGATTCTCAGAATTATTGGTAGTAGATTTTGTCTTTAGGATTCTCTTCTTCTTTACAATTTTTCACCGTCGTCGTACAATAATTATTACCCCAGAAATACACCTGGATAAATCATTGCCCCCTTAAGAAGCTACAAAACCTACCAATGGGCAGTAACTCTCGCTTAGGAACCTTTGCACAATTTTTTTTTATTTCAGAGAGTAAATTTCCAACGAACCATTTCAGTTGATGAAGTGGCCATTTTTCAAGTTGTGTTCCTTTGCTATTTGTTTTCATAAAAGCCAAATTCACTATTTTTCATATTAAAAGGTAGTGTATAGGGTAGAAATAAGGAAGATCTGTTAATATAAAACGACATTCAAAACCTATACAATTTCTTGCATATTTCGAGTCGATCTTACATTATTTATTTGTGAAACTGAGATTTGCAGTAATATTAGAATTCAAACTACCCCGTAAGACTAGTTTCAACTTGGAATACGAGGTCTGTATTTTGTCTGTAATTCCTCATGTAAAATTTTTCTAACCGTTGCATTATCGGAGTTTGCAACCTCGGCAATTATCCAGAAGCTCACTCGACGATCTGCACGCACAATTTGGTTAATTTTGGTCACTGTTTCCGGAGTTGAAACAGTCAAAACGCGACCTGGGCGCTGGTCATCTTCAGTGCTCTCTCGGCATCCACTAAAGCGCTTACACCACTCAAAAAATGCGCACGAGATAGAGAATTGTCCCCATAGGCCTCTTCCAACAATTTATAGTACTCAGTCGGAGTTTTTTTCAAATTAACAGGAAATTTGAGATTGATACGTTGCTCTTGTTTTTCGGCACGATAAAAAAATACTTTCGTTTCAAACTGCATTAATATATCACTATAATAGTGATGGAAACGTGTTTTGGCACGTGCATAAATAAGATATCTAGACACCCAACGCACTACTCTAGGGCGCCCTCTAGGCGCGCAGTCTCGTTATTTAATAGCCAGACGTTGTACATCAATTTTACGAATATTTCGTTAGACATTTCAAATATTATAATACAAGAAAACACATAACAAGACGAAATCTCTTAAAAAGTGATATATTTTAAGTGGGAATGTTTTAATACATACATTTCTTTTCTTATGAGATACTTCTCGTTCTTCCTATCCCATATAAAAGAAAGTCACAAAACAAATTTCACAAAGTAATCAGAAAATCTAATGAATGAAATGAAAAGGGCGCAATTGAACTAAGATAAGTTAACTTGTTGGCCTGCTGAAACATTTTAGTTTTGTATCGGTAGCAGGTGAAAGGTGCTTAAATTTTGACTATACAAAAATTTATTTATCCGAAATTTTATTACAAAAAAATTTTAATGTCATTGTTTACCTTGATATAATGCAAACTCATGTTTAAGACTGGCCAGTTAATACAGATTGAGTCATCTGTCAGAACGATTGGATGTAGCTACTATGTGCATTCAACGATTTTTAATGAAGAAGTTTAAATTTACTTTTTTTGTTCCAGGTTCAGTTTTCACTATTGATATTCATCTATGGAAGACAATTATTCATAGAATGCGAGTATCCACGCATTTTATCTTATTTCTTTGTACCCCAAAATTTCTTTATGTTGATACTCTTTGGAGACTTCTATAGGAAAGCCTATTTTAATAAATCTGTCAAACCACGAGCGCAAGGTAAGATCATTTGATTTAAAGCGATATTTAAAAAAATATACAAATAGATTCAATAACAAATAATTTCCAAATTTTGGAGGTACTCACAGACATGCATATCTAGATGCGTCATCGTCGGCTTCAATCTGTTATTGTAGCGATGATTCCCATTTTGATGTTGGTCATTTTCATTTTCTAAATTTATGTAATCTTTCCAGCAATCAGTAAACAATGACAGCTCCTTTCCTTACATATACGGTTATAGGCTGCACTAAAGTAGCTCTAACCCTTTTATTATTTGTGAATATCTCAAATCTGAAGTCTCAATTCCGCTCTTCCATTCCAATTATCCATGAATCTTGGACGAATGTTCCTTTGTTATACTTTCTCCTTCCAATTTTCATCACATAAATGTTAACTCTTTCACCAGTACTACCAGCGTAAGATACAATAGAACCAATATATAACTAAAAATGCCAATGGATAAATCTCCAATTGGAACATGGAGTAGAAGTCAATCACGAAAAATTTGGAGTGTCAACGTAGTGCTAGGATGAGGGAAGATATCAAAGAAGAAGCATACAATAAATCTATTATGGAAAAAAGAAAAACCATCTGAATTTTTGAAATAGTAGAATTGCGCTATTTGGAACGGCGATATTAAGGTTTTAGCAATGGAGAAGAGTTTCTACATTGATTTAGTAAAATAGGACCTTAACTAGAAGCAGAAGCAATAAAGTAATAAAATGAGACGAGTATACTGAAACAAATTCGAGAGTATTCTTTGAAATGTTGAGTGTAAAACCAAAGTTCGTTTTGATTGGTAACTTAATTTGGTTGTGTGATTTTTAAAAAAATATTTCTTCATTTGGAGATAAAAAGAATTTCCCATGGCAATATATAATGCTTACCGTCATCTACGAATACGTTTAAAAATAATTCCTTCTATTCTGTTCTATGGCCCTTGTAATCATTGCGCGCATGCCCCAACTTTCCCCATGTTTTTCGGGTACTTTATTTCCAAATGTAGGAACAGTGCATACTTTTATAATGAAAATAGCCTGAAAACAAATAATGAATAACAATTTTTTATAAACAATTCCAATTATTGTGCATACATGCACGATACACATATAAGGTATGTCTATATGTGTCTACGTGTGTCCATATGTCTACGCAGGCACGCGCGATCTCTCTCGCACAATATGTCGTCACGTCGGAAACAAAATGTGAAGTATAATATATGCTGTATACTTGTTTAAAGTTTTATTTTCATTCCAAAAATAGTATTTGATGCAAAGACATGTTTATACGGGTATTATTTTTTATGGTTATCGAATTTACCAGTTTACGTTTTTAAGGTCGCGTGCCGTAAATCCTTTCAAGAGCATTTATATTCTTTTCTTAGTTATTCAAAATCTTGCTTAGAATATCGACAGACACTCATTAAAATAAATAAGCAAAAGCACTAACTATTTGTCATAAATATGCTAAAAGTGATTTGTTGATAAAACGGTGATGGTCAATTCCAAGGAATTGATATATTTGTTCACTTAATTTCAAAGGAACATCTGGTTCAACAATATCCGAATATCCAGTGTAAAAAATAGAAATATTATTTTCCTCTATCTTAACCTAAATCTGCTGGCACACAATTGCGGAGAGCGTTCGATTTTATTTCTTCTTTGAGGACGACCATGTCACTATAACCATCGTTGTAGCTGGTGGGTTTTTACGGCAGTATACACTAATGAAGCACCGTCAATTAATTTTTTATTTAATTGCACTGATATTAGAGGTGATAATAAGTGTTGCTCAGCCATATTTATAAAGAGTGCCACCTTTTTAACATGGCGGACGCGTTTGCGCTGAGCGTACTCTTAAAAGGCCTATAAGCATACCTTTCGGCTCTACTCTTCATACATATTGTTTTATCAATGTAAGAGAAAAATACCATAGCTGTTATATTTTTATATATGAGGGAAACAAACCATATGAGATTTCCCCCGTAACATGTTCTAATTATGGTAATCATTCAAATATAATTAACACATTTTCTTTTTCAGATTAAACGTTGATATCATCATAGGAATGGTGACTTTGTTTTAGAAGTTATGAATATGTATTTATAGTTTCGGTTATTTACTAAACGTATAGTTGATTTTTTGCAAAACATACATTCATTTATAAGGTTAAATTAATTCCTTGGTTCTTTCTTCATTCTTTAACAAACTCAATATTTTAACAAACCTTGATTATTTTGTTAAGAAAATTATATATTATTTTACTTATCACTTCCACTATAATTTTTTTGACAAGAATCGTTTCCTTATCGATCTCACGATTGTTATTAGCGATTACCCAGAAAATAAAGCTCTAAAAAAGGCAAAACCTCGCCATTTTTTGTGGTTTGTGAAAAAATTTGGAATTACCATTCCACACTTTTTGTTTTTTAAGGGTGAAAACTAGCCCTAATTTTAAAAAAATATCAAATAACATTTTAAACCTTAATATGGGTGAAATTTGGCTTGGATTAGTTAAATAAGAATTGTTTAATGTTGTAGGATACAATTTCATAATATTTCAACCCTTAATAATAAAGCCATTTTTATAATATAACTTAGTTATCTAAATACAAAAAAAGTAGAATTCCGTAGAAAAAAATATTTTAACACATACATTTACATACATAGTTACGTATTACATGCAATGAAATTTACAAATCTGGCTCATTAATTTTATTTCCATCAAAGTCGATGTTGTCTTCGTCCTCTTCAATTACTGGTGAACTATTATTGCAGTATCCACCCGAGCAGAACAAGTGGAATTGCAGTACAAACAAAGTTTTCTTCACCCGCATAAAGTGCCGCACCCTCTTTTGCATTAACAAAAAATCATTTTTAAAAGTTCCTCGGTACGTGGTGTAATAAACATTCATTAAAATGCCTTCCTCAATCTACTGCTCTGATGTTTTCATTTCTAAGCCATTCTTGAATTTGATACCCTTTAACCCACCACTGTGAAGAGTAAAGGTATATCTATGTATATAAAAAAATGTCCATCGAAGTGTTTTGAATAAGGATGGCGCCACATTAGCATGGGGGTGAATTCCATACTTATTCTTTTAGGTTATATTTAATATGATACACATTTTTTTTATAAATTTTTCATTGACAAAATATTGATTAAACTATATATATATATATATATATATATATATATATATATATATATATATATATATATATATATATTAGAATTTATATTATAAATTTTGTAAGAATGTTTTTTATGTCAAATACTAAGTAAACATTATTGCTTTTATAAACATTAATACATAATAAAGTGATATACGTATTTGATGATTACCATATTGTGATCGTTTTTCTTAGTTATTTGTAATGAAAAAAATACAAGAAAAAACAAATATTAATAAGACATGCAATACATTCTTACTATGTTACTATCTGAAACTTAAATAACTGTTCACATATAGAGGTAGCACATTCATTGCACCCTATAATATGCCAATATTCCTTATTCAGTAATTTCTCTTGTATTTTGACCTATTACAACTAACCATACTTTTAGACATAAATTAAACAATAGATGAAATAGCAATAAGTAAGTAGCTCACAAAGAAGCTGTTACTTTAGCGCTATGGTAGTAAAATGTCGATTTATTACAAATAAGTCCCTTCTATTTTGGTATAACAACATTGTTAACTGTTAAATACACAGATTTCTTTTTAAAAATGTTGGTATTATTTTTTTATCCCTAAAATTAATTTGTCAATTGGAATTTTAGTAATACTCATACTGTTTACACTACTGCTACAATTACACTGTGTAACCAATGTATCATCTTCAGGGACAGAAGGTGAACTGGATAATATACTGCACATTTTGAATTCCATTGTAATTATAGTGTTGTGATATCGTAAAAATACTTATTTTAATAAAAAAAGTTTTAAATTATATTATTCACATACAAAACTGGTAGAATTTCTTTTTCTTTCTCAGTTATTTTAGTCTTAGGGTGCAAAATATGATTAATTGAATAACCTCAAGTAGTTTTTCTAAATTTCTTGAGAGAAAGAAATATTGGTTTCAAGTGATTATCAAAACTTTTTGATTCTTACATTTCACTTACACTGTAATGATTCTATCCAGTCAAAAAGTTGTACCAAATACAAATTAAATTGTTAATATTCTATTACACTTTTCATTTTTCCACTCATAGTTACAGTGGTCCTGTCCATTTTCTTCATTCTTCAGTAAGCAAGTGGTTACTTTTCCTATTTTCTTCCTCTGTTGTTGATTATATTCACCATTTTTTTCATTGATTCAGCTTAAATTGTAATTATTTCCAAGTGTTTATTTAAATGAAAAGAACTAAATTAGAATAAAAAGAAAATTTTATTCACTATAACACAGGAAACTATTGGAAGTTTTTTAAACCTATTAATTCACTTGTTAAATAAAATATATTCACAAAACGAAATTCCAAGGTATACTCAGTAATCCGTCAGAAAGTACTGAATAATAGCTTGATATATTTAAACGCAGATCTTTAGTATAAGGTTGAATTTCATGTTTATGTCTCAATAATTGTTCACAACATTTTATCATCAAATCCGGTGTAATATTGTCTTCCTTGGTTAAAACAGCAAGGTCTAACTCTTCGATGCATTTTTTATTCAAGGCTCGTTCAAGGTATTTGTTACTGAAAAATAATCATATATAAGTGTACTCCAATACAAGGTTATGGACATAAAATCGACGAGAGATAGTTGTATAACTTTTTTAAAAGTTACCAGACGATGAATACATAAATATTCGAAAGCTCTGAAATATATATAATTAGTACACTTTGGTGTTTAATTTTACCACATTCCCACTACGAAAATGCTCATAATCTTCTGCGTTCTAATTCAATATTTCGAAAATGTCTTCTGCCGTTCTTTAAAGGAGAAAACAAATACTTTCCTGGCTAATGTCTCGACCAATATTGAATTACATCTCCTCTGAAGAGAATGATGTCGATAACAACATCCTCAATTGCTCGTAATTGCAAGGAGGGAAAAAGCTCTCGTTCGGACTTAAGATGCGAGCCATTGGAGATATTAATATCGACAACTAGGTGGATTGACATCACGCTCTTCAGAGGAGATGTAATTTAATATTCGTCGAAGCATTAGCCAGGAAAGTAGTTGTTTTCTCCTTTGAAGAACAGCAGAATAAATTTTTGAAATATTCAGAGTACAATAGTAGGAATCATTTCTATAAAGCTTCGATTTGAATATTGAATCTAACAAAAGTTTATGAACCTAATATTTTTTTTAAAAAGTACATTTATCACACCGCAATGTTTAACTAATTGATTCCCAGACGATGAATACATAGGTATTCGAAAGCTTGGAATATATTAGTGTTAGTACACTTTCACATTTTTAATAAAATTTTGACTAAAGAACATTAAAAAATATTATGATTAAAACGTGTTTTTTATATACTCATATGTAATATGGAAACACTTCTTACAGAAGTCAAAATTTCTTCTAGTTTAACAGACATAAAACATGGTTTGGCGTTGTAATACTACAAATAATAATAGAAATAACAAAATAAATTTCAGGAGAGCTAAATTCAAAATGACTTTTTGGAATGAATTTATACGACTTTCTAAGCTTTTTTATATGACTGGTATGAAGCAATAATTTATTTATCATAAGAATACATCACAGAATACAAGCACAAGTTATTTCGTCGTAGTATAATCCCAAATCAAAAAACCTGAAAGAAATAGGGTCTATCAATGCATGAGCCCCCCAACCTCTCAAAAAATCCAATTGATCCATGCACCAAACTCCCTGTATAAAAGGAGAGACATATTAAATAAATTCGGTATGTATAAATGTTTAAAGTATCATATCTCTTTGAGTGAAAGAGATTACACCATGTGAATAAAACGATTGTAACAAATATAAATAAATCTTTTAATGAAACAGAAATGAATTGTTTTCATAAAATGCCCAATTAGTCTATTACAGAAATATAAATTACCTTTTGTATATTGTCATTTTCTTGGAGGCATGATCTAAATTATTTGTGATAAAATTGACTAAATAAGATCCAGGAATTGTGGACGGTACTATGAATTGTCCCGTAGGTGATACCATAACAGGACCAGCTTCACTAAAACAAGATCAATGTTTTTGAATGAATCAATTACACAAACAGAATGACATAAATAAATTTTTGTACCAAAGATACAAAAAAATTTTCATCTCACCATTTCAAAAGATTAATATTTAGAAACTAGTATATAAGAAAAAAACTCGATTTTCAAATTTCAATTAAAACCAAATCTAATTAATCAAGTACATTAGAATCCACTGGTTTCTATAGAATAAGTGTTGCATACTTTACTTTACAGTAATTTTATTAATAAATATAAATATTATATATTACAGTCAAAGATATAATAAAATATGTCCTAACATTTGTCACAAAATAGAAAATTCTCAACTTTCTGTAAAGCAACTTGAATCAATAGCAATTAACGATGGGGAGTGAAGAAAACTTTGTTTAAAACGTAAGGCAGTAATCTGTACACACCTAGAAAATAGATTTAAGCACTTACGTTTCTACTACTATTTCGAATTCTTCTAAAGAGCTTGGCCATTCTTCTGGTAGATGTCTTTTTCCAATATAATCACTGAGAGATGTTGTTATTTGTTTAAGGTTGTTCTCATACTGACCAGCTACAATTTTAGGCATGAATTTCCTTGAAAAATACATTTTTTCATTAATACTTTCAAATTTAAAAAAATTTTTGGAAGAAACTATTTTAATTCAAACTAAACAAACAGAAACTATATTATTAAAAGTTATTATTATTTAATCTTATGTACCTTCTACCTATTTTAATATTTCTTAAAACGTGTGATAAAGATTTTTCAAAAGCCGGAATTCTCATCAAGGCAGCATCATACTGATCTACATTTTTAAGAAACTGAAATATGAACATTATGAATATAGTAATTATTTGATCATTTCAACATATTTACATCTAACCAATTATGACGAACTTCTCCGTTGTAAAGCATAATATGGCCATCGAGACTAACCCCAGTAAAAAATGAAGAAAACACTAAAACTCTACCTACAAAAAAATATTTCAATTAACATGTGAGAATACAATTCCACGTTTGAGCTACAGAAGTTAAAGTTTCATAACAAAATTATCTGTCGACATTTTTTAGAAGTATATATTCAAGAATCTCAAGACATTTAGATAGTTTAAATTGGACAAATTTCATGTTACAGCTTCAAATAGTCTAAAATAATGGACTTCAAATGTAGTTGAAAGAATGTTAGGATGATAATGAACCAACTCCAAGTGTTGCTAATAAACTTTATTTTAACATCTGCTTAGAGATTAAATTGGAACTATTATAAGAAATGACCATTTCTTAGATGAAATCAAAAGTTAATTGACAAAAACAAATCAATATCAGAATCCGTTCCTTTAGTTGCTTCGTTGTTCTGGCGACGAGTTGTATAAATAGGGGGTATGTAAGGGAGAAGGGACAACATATCCTCCCCTTTTTTTGGAAGTCATTTATCTTCTCGTTGAGAAGAAACTGACTCTTCTGTGAAGTCAACAAGGTTTGCACTTCCATGGGTCTCCCAGACCTTCATTTTTTACTTGTTTTATTCGAGATCCCCATTTTCAGAATCCTAAAGGATTCATTTTTTTTTTTAAGGGTGCTTCTTTCTCAAACCCCAACCACCATATATTAAGCCGAATAATTTTTCTACCTTCAGTGTCCTTTTCCCTGTTTGTGATTTAATCTTTGAGGAGTTTTGTCACAAAAGTTACTAAACATAACATGTTTGAATGTCCTGGTATGTGTTCATACAAATGTTTCCTCTAAGGCATGAAACTAGATCTTCAAAACCGCTTTCACAAGTAGTCTCATCCTAGAAGTACATATAGGCAGTATTCTATTAAAACAGTTAATACCAAAGTTGTGGACATAAAGATTTCTCTTATAGTAGGCTATTTAAATTGTGAGTTTGATAAAAGAAAAGGTTTTTTAAAGATCAAATATGCAAACACACTTGCCTTGAGTACAAAAACAAGCTAAGTCAACTTGCTGCTGCCCAGCAGATATTATCACAATTAGGACTCACTTCATTTCACACTGAAATTTTACATAATTGGTGCATGTTATGGAGTTGCTCAAAGATGACAAAAGTGGACTTGATCTACATGTACTCTGTACCAATAGCTTCAAATTTTATATTTTTTATGCACTCAATTTGTAATGGAGTAAGAATATTTGAATGAAATATTTTTATTTTAGTTTTCCATTTAATTAACAAGGACAAAATTTTACTAAATTTGAATTTACAAATTAATTATCCAATCTTTTTTTTAATAATCATATTATATTCTTAAACTTAAGCCTATGAGCTTTACAAAACTAAAAACAGAGTCTGATTATCTTTAAAAGAAGACTTGTTATAGCTATTCACTGAATTTTCAATTTTTTGTGTACATATTAACACATGTTAAATCCTTACCCTTCAACACAGGTTTAATTGAAGGGTGATGTGTCACTAGAGACATAAAACTAAGCATACATCCTCTTCGATGTTCATTATTCCAACCACAATCCCAACGTATATCTTTAATTCCTATATCATAAATGATAGAATCTTGGAGTCTTCTTGCTTCTTCTCTAAAATTTGATTATTCACCCAAACATATCATTAATAGGGAAACTTGATCAATTTACCTATGAATATCTCCCTTTTGAGATCTTTTCATTGCTTCGGGAGCATTTTTTCTCAAATAATTTCTCAATTTTAATAAATCTTGGGCTTCTTTTATGTTCATTTGCATTTTAATATGAGCAAATATTGGATGATTTTCATTAACTTTTGTGAAATCAATGTCATTTTGATATTTAAATTTGAAATTTGGATCATTTGGGTCACTTGAGGTTTGTTGTGGAGGTATGATACTATCAACATAATCTGTTGGAAGATTACAGCTTTTAAGAATAGTTATCAATGCTGCACGTAAATCATTATCTTGAAAATTTATTTTCACTAGACGAAATTTCTCTGAAAAATAAATTTATGTTCAGAAATAAGTATTAAAAACTTCTGATTAGCACATAGATATCTACGTTATAAAGTTAATAAGAATATTCTTTTTAAATGGAAAAGGGTATGGATTTTATATTCTATGGATATATTTTGGTAGCCTTTTTTTATTTCACAGCGTGTATGTGATTTTAATTAAAAAAATCATCCATAACTCCACCTTGGGCAGTTCAAATAATATTGTATTGTTTAATTTGTGACATCAACGTAATACGGGTGAATTTGAATATGTTTTTACTAAAAAGCTGCCAAAGTATCAAATACCTGAACTGTTCCTTTTATGTTTAACATAAAAATTCAAACTCACAGGTCTGCTTAATCTAGATGATTTAATATTCTCCAAAATTGAACTCAACTGTTGTAAAGACGATTCGTTTGTAGCCTAAAATATGCAAATTTAAATAAAAAGATAGAATTTCAGATAATATCATATTTACTCTTTCGAGTGGATACTGTCCAAATAAATCTGGATGAACAGAAAAGTAAAAGGGGCGCAAAGCAGTTGATATTTCTGTGGATGTGAAGTTACGATTAAGTTGTTTTGTGGATGGTTTCAAAGTCATAAACCTGAAAAAATATAGAAATTAAAAAATATTTAAATAAAATAAATGTTTTTCATACAAATTAGATAATCTACGCATCATTCTTTCATCGTGAAAATAATATCGTAACAATTCTTTTTTAAATTTGTTGACATAATGTCATACAAAGTATCATTTCTGTTTTTCAGTCTTTCACACTATTAAAAAAATATATTTATCATCAAAATTTAGAGAACATCTTAATTTATAGCTCATGTTCCTATTATTAACTTTTTAAATTAAAAAAAATGTTTTGATGTACTTCGCTGGGTGTCTAGGAATCCATTAAGTTTGGTCTTCCAATTTCTAATCTAAATTATCTACAAGAAGAAGAAGGGACACATGTCTTTGAAACATAACCTTTTATTTGTGTTGTAATTTTTACTTAATTTGAATCTTAATTTTCTCAAAATTACTTGAAAATGTCGTGGATATTTGGTTACGGTAAAAGTAAAGATCAAACTCCTGATTTATCTCAATTAGGCTTGGGAGCCCCTTCTGGAGCTGGCGGTTCCGGTGGAGATGACAAGGAACCTCCAAATTTGACTAAGGCTGAACGAAGAGCGATGGAGGCCTACAGGTTCGATTCTACTGCATTAGAACGAGCTGCTCAGGCGGCAAAGGAACTGGAGAAATCAAGTAAGAAATCATTCCTTATCAAGGTTATGTAATGATTGTTATTTACCATAAAGTTTTTTACTGAATGAAACATTGAAAGAAATTTCCAAATTTAGTACTAATTCTAAAACATCTGACTAGTTTTGAATACGTGGAATTTTCGTAATAATAATTTTAGAACATGCAAAAGAAGCTTTAGAATTATCTAAATTGCAAGAAACCACTCGTCAGGTAGAACAGCAAGCCAAAATTAAGGAATATGAAGCACATATTGCTCAAATGCAAATTGAAAGTAAGAGAGCTGAAGCTGAAGAAAAAAGAAAACTCTTACAAGAAGAAACTAGACAACATCAAACTAGAGCCCAATATCAAGATCAATTGGCAAGAAAGAGGTAGGGTCAAAAATATTAGCTTTCATAAAATTTGTTTTTTATTTCATTCATTGCTCTAGGTATGATGATCAGTTATTGCAGCAGCAGAGAATGAATGATGAAAACCTAAGAAGGCAAGAAGAATCTGTAGCAAAACAAGAAGCAATGAGGAAAGCTACTATTGAACACGAGATGGAGCTTAGACACAAAAACGAGATGAAGAAAGTTGAAGCAGAATTGAAAGCCAAAGCAAAGATTGATAGAGAAAATAGAGATTTAACTCTAGAACAAATCAGACTTAAAGCTGAACAAAATCGAATCACTGTTTTGGAGAGTATAAGGTAAGTCTAATTATAGTTAATAAGTTAAGAGTACTAGAACCAGACAGTGTATACCTATGCCAACACTCTAGTTTGATCCTCAAAATTAAGAAAAATATCATTGTCTCCATGTAACTGCTATTGGGTAAATTAGAAAATAGGATTCCCTTCACTTATTTACCGTGTTGAACGACTGACTTTCTAATTTTAATATAGATATAGGTGGTAGAATGTTACAGAATACTTAATTATAAATAGTATGTATATAATTTTGAAAAATTTGAAGTAGATTATTACTAAATTATTCAATTAATTAATTCGAAAGGACTTAATTATGAAATAAGTTAAACAATTTTTAGGTGTCATATTATGAGGTTCTTCTTGTTGTAAATACTTCTACTGTTCCCCATATTTTTTCTTACCCTCTGTAGTTTATGCTTTCTTCTCCTCAATCTCCCTTATTTGGTCTATTCACTTTTTCTTAGTCTACCTCTTCTGATTCCATCAGTTTTCTTGTAATTCTTTCTATTACTAATTCAAATATTTCCTTTTTATTTTTCTTGATTCTTGCCTTTGTTCTTTGTCTTAAATCTTATCACTTGAACTCTCTTATATTATCCTTTTCTTTATTAACCCATTAATGCCCAGAACTATAAAAATGTTTTGAAAAAATTTTGTAATTGTTAATTTATGATTTTGAGGGTGGGTTGTTAATAACCTCTTGGGCACTTGCAGAATCGAAATAAACAAGACATATTTGGTCGATGCCAGGTAAATTGTGATATTTCTGTGAATTCTGATAAGATTTTATTACTGTATAAATACTGTTAAATACAGACTTTTGAATTTGAAATTAAGAATATATACTTGATATTTTTAGTTTTCTGTGACTTTAGGGTTATAACTATCTAACCATGAGACTAGAAATCAAACTAACTTTTTTTTCAAAATAAGGGGTGTGTTGACTTTGGGTACATATATTTTTTTTTATTTGTATTAGTGGTTGACTATAGATACAATAAAGAATATATTATGTCACAAAATAGACTAAAATACATGATGATTCCTATATTATTGATGAGTATGTTCCAGAAGTTAAAATTGTGAATAAGGAAGATATTAAGTAGAGTGATTTTGTATATAGTATATATATATATATATATATATATATATATATATATATATATATATATATATATATATATATATATATATTATATAGTATCTTTTTTGGGTGGAAAAGGAAACTTACAAGTTTACAGATATGTCTGTATCGTTCAAGAAAAAGTAAATGTTCTGATTTATGTCATGGTACTTAACTATATAGACACTACCAAAAAAATCTTTGTTGCAAATGAAAAAGATGTGTCATTTATCAGATCAAATTGTTTACCTGGAGTAATGGCAGTGGGTGAAAGAATTAGTTGTTTTTAAAATTCCGGTAAAAGATATTTTGGAAAAATAATTTTTACTTAAGTATCTATGTAAAATCTGCATTTATCAGATACCGATAATGATGATTTTTTATAATATTTAGTGTATAAATAATTGGAATTATATATTTTATTTATACGACCCAAAACATATTTTGAACCTTCTCATACAATTCACATGGATAAAACTAATACTTTTCTTAGGACTGCTGGTTCAGTTATAGGAACAGGAGCACAAACACTTCTTACAGATTGGAACAAAGTCCTTACAGCTGCTGGAGGCTTATCTCTAGTTGCCCTAGGTATCTACTCTGCCAAAGGAGCAACCAGTATTACTGCTAGATACATAGAATCTAGATTAGGTAATATATTTTTACAGTGTAATACCACCAAGTTGAAAACTTTAATTTTATGTATTTTTAAGGCAAGCCTTCATTGGTAAGAGAGACTTCAAGATTTTCTGTATTGGAAGGTCTAAAACATCCCATTAAGACTTTGAAGAGTTGGAAAAATACAGGGGAAGATGCTTTATCTGGTATAGTTCTGGCACCCAAATTGGAAGGTAGATTGCGAGATGTAGCTATAGCTACAAAGAACACTAAACAAAATAAAGGACTTTACAGAAATATTTTGATGCATGGACCACCTGGGACAGGAAAAACTATGTTTGCAAAGGTAATAAATATAACCTGCTGTATCCAGTGAATTGTGTGCAAAAATTTATCTTTCTCATCTATAAAGCTCAAAGTATTATAACTTAATAAAAATTTTGCACCTCTTTGAATATTTATAATCCATTAATTGTTGTATTTTAAGAGCATATTTTGAATTATCATCTGTTTTACAAGACTAGACAAGTATATTCTTATTTGAATCAAACTGTGCAAAATTTGACTTAAAAGCAACAAATACTGTTTTATTTGATGTTTTCTGATCAGATTAAGTTATAATTTGTTATTGTTGAAATGAACTTATTTCAGAAACTTGCCAAACATTCTGGAATGGATTATGCTATATTAACAGGTGGAGATATCGCTCCAATGGGAAGAGACGGAGTTACAGCCATTCACAAAGTATTCGACTGGGCAAATAGCACCAGAAAAGGTTGGAAGATCATACTAACAACGTAATTGTATTTATTAATATATGCTTCCAAATTTTTAGGTCTTATACTTTTTGTCGATGAAGCTGACGCGTTTTTACGTAAACGTTCTTCCGAAAATATTTCAGAAGATCTTAGAGCTACACTTAATGCATTCTTATACCGTACAGGAGAACAGAGTGGAAAATTCATGTTAGTTTTAGCTTCAAATACGCCCGAACAGTTCGATTGGGCTGTTAACGATCGTTTAGATGAAATGGTCGAGTTTGATTTACCTGGTTTGGAGGAAAGAGAACGTCTCATTAGATTATATTTCCAGAAATTTGTTTTGGAACCAGCTACTGAAGGAATTAGGTAACTATTTTGAGTCTACACTGACTCGAATTTTGTTCTGTACAGTTTCAAAAATGCCTTTGATATCATTTTGATTTGATTATTAAATTATTCACAGAGCCAGCTAAAAATAAAAACTCAGTAATGGTTTTAAAGCAAAATGTAACAAAATTTAATTTTGTCAGATGTTTTTAATTAGTTTGGTGATCATCTGGAATTTGATGCTCATGCAATTGACTACAGAACCAGCAACAAAAATCAATTTCATATTTCTGTTTATTGATGGCTTTGGAGACAATTATGAACTCAAATTACTTTTTGTATCCTGTTAGAATTTCAATACTGTCTCCTTCAAACTTTATTTGTGTAACGTTGGGACAACTTTTGAATTTACAGTATGGTTGACAAAAGTCTTCTTCTCTTTAAATATCCTGTCATTATTCTTTCATAATGTGTGTTCTTTTAGGTAACTTTTTGTCCAAGAAATTCATTATTTATACTTTTAAATATAGTTTGCTATGGTTTAGTTGCCATTCAGATGTTACTGCATTTCATATAAAATTTTATTCAATTTCTTACAGACGCTTGAAAGTAGATAACTTCGACTATAGTGCTTTATGTAGTAAAATGGCTCGAATGACAGAAGGTATGTCAGGTAGAGAGATAGCTAAACTTGGTGTAGCTTGGCAGGCAGCAGCTTATTCATCAGAAGACGGAGTACTAACAGAAAAAATGGTCATTGATAAAGTCAAGGATCATGCCAGACAGCACCGACAAAAGGTAACATTATTTGTTTGTAGTTATACATTTTCTTTTTTGCGTAAAACAATACTGTTTTTGAATTATTTAGGTTGAATGGCAATCGGAGCAAGAGAGGAGGGAATCAAAAAGTATATACCATTCTGAAAAGGAGGATTCTTACATCCCAGCTGGTCTCAAAGCTATTGAAGATACTGCAACAGTAGATCCAAATCCAATTAAAGTTAAAATAGAAAGTACAACTAAAGACGATTCAATAAAAGTAGATATCAATAAAGAAACCGCCAAAGAGGAAGATACCATTCAAACAAATACCAAACCAAATGAAAGATAGGTGTACTAAATCGTAGATTTTAATAGTAAACAAAGTTAGGTTAAAGTCAAACGGTACTCTTGATTCTTTTATCGTTTACTTGGGACCTAGTCAAGGAATCGAAATTTAAGTAAGGAAATGGTTCAGCATGGATGAATTATTTGATTTTGGTGAACTGTTTAATTAATTAAAAAGTCAATCTTTTTTTTCAGTTAATTTTATGCATATTCAAAATTATTTTTCATAGGAAATAAGTGTCATATTTCTCTATCAAAAAAATTTAAGTACTCGACTGTACTTAACTATTTTCGTTTCTTATAACATCTTGATTTTGTTACACCGACCTGTTAGTACAATCGAAAGTTTCATGAGGAATATTTATTATTCCTATTTTGCTGAAATATAAACTGCTTTCATCTGTTTTATTATTTATTAAAATACGAGCTGCATTTATTCTTCACTATTTTGACTGCTCTCGAACATAATTTTTATATTTATTTTTTAATTAATGCGAAAAAATATGAATTGTGATATTTTGAATGCCACTCAGAGGAAATTGTACTACTTTCCTGCGTTCAGATGTATTTGATATTTTGTTAACTGTTGTTGAAAAAACAAGGACGTTTTTATAGAAAAAATTAAAAGTTCCATGTTAAATGTCTTTTTTTTTTACTGCCTCGGTAAAATCTCAATTAATATTATTATCCAATATACCTACCATTTCATTGACATATGTGGAGACATTGGCTAAACAACTTTCTTGGATTGATATTTAAATAGCTACTTGCTAGCTATTCAATGAAACTAAAGAAGTATGTTTCAAAGTTTTCCAATTTTCCAATGGTTCCAATTTTTTTAATTATCTTTGGCATTTAGATTGTGATATTATATTTAAATCTTTCCCTAATGAAGCATCTCGAGAAATAGATAATAGACTTAATACTCCATGTCAAATGCGTTTACCTACCGATAAAAAGAATTAAAAAACGAAATCACTTCTAATAAAGTACCAAGATTCGACCTGATAACGAACATAATGCAACAAAAATTGTCATTGAGAGTCAATAGAGCTATAACACGAATATTTAATGCAATAATTATAACTGGATACTATCTAAAGAATGGAAAATTGCCAAACCAAGTAAACTAAACCTGATTCACAGGGTAGTAAATCATATAAGCAGAAATCTCTAGGGAAAAAATACTGTTCCGTAATATTTTTAGATATATCACAAGCCTTTGATAAGATCTGGCATCTTGGGCTATTGTCTAAATTAGAGAAAAATCTGCAACATGACATGTTTTAAATCCTGAAGTCTTATTTGAAGAACACTTTTTAATTGAACACAATTGATGAATGTACAGAAATACAACTGATTGAAGCAAGTGCCCCTTAAGGACCTACACTTTATTTGTTACATACAGGTGATATGCCTACTACACGCTTAACCACCTTAGCAATGTATGCTAACGTAGATCCGACAAGAGCATCTCGCAACTTATACACTGCACCAGACAGAATTAAAAATATGGAAAATGAGATTAAATCAGTTTATATAATCTTCACAAATGGGATAGAAAATTGTACTGTAAAATTTAACAATAAAAATACAATTAAATCACACAAATACAGTTGAATACCTTGGCTTATATCGTATATTGAATTATTAATGTTATCATACAAAGTTATGCTTAAACCTATCTGGACATGAGGTATCAAGTTATGGGGAACTTCAAACATCTAGCTATTTTGGAAATATAAATATATATGGCATGCCATTTGTAACAAATCACTCAATAAGTCGTGTGACTAACGAAGAAAAACACATTTTTTGCCAAAAATCGATTATATTCATCAATGTAATTTCCATTCCAACGCTTCTCCAACTTCTCGATACCGTGCTTGTAAAAGGATTTGTCTTTTGCATCAAAATAGACTTCATTTTCAGCAATTGCTTCTTCATTTGAGTTGTATTTCTTCCAGGCGAACATTTTTTGAGATCATCGAGTAGCCAGTAGTCACTGGGGACCAAATCTGGACTATAAGGTGAATGAAGAAGCAATTTGAAGTGTAATTCGTTCAATTTAACAATCGTTGCCATCGTGCATTGTCTTGGTGGTTTTTTCTTCGACATTCTTTTTTCCTCGATTTTTGCATTCAAACAATTCAACAACTCTATGTAGTATTCGCTATTGATTGTCTCTTCCTTTTGGAAATAGTCTATTGATTGTTTTTCTTTTTTTTTTTGATGAAAAATATTATGCCTTTGGACGTGGTTCACCGGCCGCAGACCACTCAGATGATGATTTTGATTCTGAAATGAAGTGATGGATCCATGTTTCATCCATTGTCACATATCAAAGCAGAAATCTGATTTATTACGTGTAAACATGGCCAAACACTGCACTGAATCATCAACACGTTGTTTTTTTTTATCGACTGTGAGTAAACACGGCATCCATTTTGAAAGAAATCAAACGTTCATGCATAATTGTAAACACACTGCCTTCTGATATCTTTACGACCTCAGCTGTCTCACTCAATTTCAATATATGATTAGATTTAACCAATTTACGGAGTTTTTTGATGTTTTCTGGAGTAGTCATCTCAATACGATGTACGACCACGTTTAAATTCAGAAAACCAATGGTTCTTTTCAATGCTGAGCTTGTACAAAATTATTTTCATCAAGAAACAATGTGCCTTAGCTCTCAACTTCCCAAGCTATGGATGAAGTACCAGACCTTCCATTAGGACTATCAAGAGGTAAAACAAGTAACAACTATAAATTTCTTTTTTTTTAAAGCCAAATGACAGAGAGAAAATGAATATTGTCGGCACCGTAATGTAATTACGTTTTTTCCCATACCAACATTCCATATAATAGTAGTACATTCATCTATGGTTGGTACTTCATAATGAAGTTTATGTATTTGACAATGGCAGAGCCATTGTGTGTCAGTTACACGGCTTATTGAGTGATGTGGTATGTTCCAAATGACGTAATGGCGAATGATCTAAATATTCAACCAGTAAAGAAGTAGGTTCAGAAGTATAGTGAGCGTGTCAAAATGCATCTTAATGTACTTGTCAACCAACGAATAGAAGAGAATTCTTAGATGAGAGACAGACTTAAATATATTGAATAATTATGGTGTATACAATTAGTTTTAGTCTTGATCAAAACTTTCATGTTTCTTTTAACAGACATTCTAAATATTTATTGTCCTTCGTAAGGACAGATTGTATAATAAATGAGGTTAAAAAAATATGCTCCTCTAAGGTATGTGTATGATAAGATCAATAGACATCGCCATTAAAGGAAGGGCAAGTACTGATTACGTTTCCAAAAGTAGGTACAATAAGGACTTCGGATCGTTTAGGTATTAAATCTACATCTGAATCAAAAATTGTTTCGTAGCTATTTGTAGGTGTTCAAATGATTATTGAACTGTTTTCCATGGTAGTAGGTATGAAATAAATACAATTTACAAATTTGATCAGTTCATGTTAAAGATTTTTTTTACAAATTCCGAAGACTATAAATAATATTTGGTATTTTAAAATGAAATATATCATGCTCCAAAATATTTCCTAGCTAAAACACCAATTCGAAGATAAATGCACAAATATTCATTAAGAATGTTTTGAAAATAAATTAATAAATACTTTAAAAGCATCAAAATTATTGCTAGTTTGGTTTTTGGAGCTATCTAGTATCACTTATATGAAAAAAAATACTACAGAAAAACTTGCACATAGTTGAAATATTTGACATTTATATTGTCAAAGTATTTGTAGATTTGTTCATGTCTTCCTTCTTTTCCTATTTGGAATACCTCGAGTAGAGGTAGAGTTATTTATTCTGTCTCTTCTTTTTATATCAGACCTCACTAGTTGCAAAATACCTCTTGTTGCTTCGTTGCCATGATCTAAAAAATTGAAATAAAATGGAATGTTAATAATAAATATAAATTATTTCTTTAATTTCTTAGACCTTCTGATATGTTTATGCTTCTAAATGTTCATGATTTTGGGTCTCTTTTGATTTAAAATTATTTTCTATATAATTTTTTAAAGACGAATGAAAATTTGAGGTTTCAACTTCTTTTAGTCTTCATACATATTTTGATGAAGACCTTCGACCATCTAATAATATGTGAATTTTGAGAATAGTTTTACGATGCCAAAATACAAGTTTTTATGTGGTAATATACTGGGTATGTCGATTTTCCGAGGTCAACTCCCTATAATGACTGGACTATACAAATTTTTATTTTTAAGTAATAAAACACTATATTTCTGTGAGTTTTGTCTTTGTTTGATACGACTAGTTTGATACTAAATTTTAATAAACAATAATTTACGAACTTACAAAATTGTGCCTAACAAAAAAAAATAAAAAAAACGTGTCCTCAAAAATGTTGTTATGTTGCCTATACAGTTATTACAGGGAGGTCTTCAATTATTTGAACTAATTTCATGTTTTCTTTGTTTCAAGAAAATCTATTTTTATGACTCACCTTCTGGGAATTTTTTCTTTTTGAAATGTTGCTGCAAATTAGAATGCATTGGTAAGCTATTAGCTCTTGGTCTATTTTTCAGATGTGAATTATTAGAGTGTGAAATTGTACAAGTTTTTCCTTTGCAAGCCATCAAATGTGTTAAAGTGTCGTGAAGATACGAAAGCTCTTCCGGTTTAAGAGAATCTGCTCTGTTTTGTAATTCAAATGGATCTAAAACAAAATAAATGTAATTCAAATAAACTATTAATCTCGAAATTGAATCATTCAGTATAGGAAAAAGTGTAAATGGAAAAATGCTGACCAGTTTAATTCCATAATTTGAATTTCATGTAACATGTTATGTCACAAATATTTTTAATCGGATAAATTGTTCAAAAATTCTCATATTTGTGGAATCAACTGGTTTTTTTGATACAATCGATTTTGGTGTTAATAAAATTATAGAAAAGTGGGGTGCTCAAAGATTGGTGGGGAAATTCACTTAATAGTCAAGTTTATTATTATTTATTGCAACTTCTACTGAAGCAGATTGGCAGAATATTTCATTTTATATGTAACTCAGAATTAGACTATATAAAACAGCATCGACTTTGGTTGTTTGGTTGTTTTTTTCTCTAACAAAACTAAAAAATTACTATTTTGTTGATATCAAAAATTGTCTGACTTCAATTGCTGAGATAAAGTGTGGGAGCGCTGTTCTACTAAACCAATACTGAATAAAATTTCAAATGTGTATGATTTGAACCACCACGACGAAACAGACTCGCCGATTGTTCTTTTAATTCGAATGACATTGAAGAAAATTAGAAATAATAAATATAAAGATGTCAAGACATTTGTCAAATAGGTATCAGATAAGTAGAAACCATACTTCCAATCAATGTTGCATGGTATTAATGAACTTGGTTCTTCTGAGTAGAAAACTTTCACAAGTAAAGAAAATATTCTGTTATAAAAAGTTTCAAGACATAAAAGTAGTAATAATGTAACTATGTAAATTTTGAGTCATAATAATAAGAAGCCATATTTTCCAATTTTTCAAAGAAATAATAGTTTCATAATTGTTTATGTTTTTATTATGGGTTCTGTAAAGAACGTTAGTTTTATGGGTTTTGGAGTTTCCCCGTGAGGTTTGCTCTCAATTACAGAGATATAATTTAGAAAAAACATCGAAATTCAAAATAGAGAATTAGATTTCAGTTTTTTTGAACCTCGGTATAAAATTTTCAAATAAATATCATTTGAATTCTATAGAATGGTTTTTATAACTATTTTTTTCGTAATTGGTACTTTACAATTTTTGTAGAATTGTTCCAAGAATAGCTTTTCGTTAAACCTAATATGGATTTTAATTTTTTGTTTTAGTTTTACTTGGCAATTATTAATATCAAACCTTTACTTAATATAAACATCACTAACCTATTCTCAAATTGTAGTACGTTACAAACCCAGTTGTAAATTCACAATACAAATAATTGTGCGTTGAATTGATAGTCCTAATACAAGTGTAGGTATTGTTATTTGAATTCATACAAAAACAAAAAGGTCCCTTATTCCATAAAGGAGCTGTTTTCCAATGATCATTGTCGTGATGAAAACAGTTCATCTTCTCAAGACCACATTCTTTTTCCAATTGTTCTTTTTTTCTTTGTTTTCGAAGCTTCTTTTTAAGTCGTTCTTCCCTGATACGTCTTTTGTTTTCTTTTTCCTGATCTTCATTAGATACATAGGTATCACAATGGCAAAGATCGGGTTTCACTCTTCTTCTTGGAAGGGGGATCAAATCATCTGTTCTATGCGGCTGAAAGTGAAAAAAATATCAAAGATAATTTAAAAAAAATATATTTATCCTCGAGCATTAGTAAATGTAAGTTTTCTATTAGCTAGTATGTTTGAAATTGAAATGAGGTTTTGTTCAGAATTGGGGAAACGGCGAAAGACAATAATCAAATTACTTATAAATCACTTAATAAGTTAAACTAATATACAAAAATCCTTTCAATCAATGTAATTTTTTTAGAAATATAGGATTAAATCAACATATTATCTTTATAAATAATGTGATATGACATCCACCAACCTTTTGACTTTGTACTTTTCTTGTCCTGGTAGAAGAAACAACTAAAGGCGTTGATGTAGTTGTTGACATTTTTTGTGTAAAATTGTAAATTTTATGGCCGTGTCGATGATGGTTCGTCACTAATTTGGATGAAAATGTAGCACTTTCTGTAGTGGAAGAAATATCTTCTGGATCGGTAGTCATATAATTAACATTATTCGTAGAGCTAACTTCAGTTGTAATTTTCTCTGATGACACATTTACAGGTTTTCTCCTGCGCTTCTTATTGTTAATTTTATTACCGATTGTCATTGGTCTGTAAAAACCGGGATTATTAGATATTCCTATATTCAAATTATTTCTTTGGAAAGTCAAATCGTTGAAATTGTTAAGTTCCGAATTATTTGGTTTATTATGTATCTGATCTGGGGGTCTGGTATTCTTCAAGTGGCGTCTGATTTCTTTCAAAGCTTCTAGCTTGTATTTTAATTCTTGAATTTCGTTTTCAACGCGATGTCGAGATCGACGCCACGTTTTTTTATCCTTATAAATAACGGTTGAACAATTAATTTTTCCTTTCTGTATAAAACATGCTGGGCCTATGGAGTTGGTGTTGAGGTTGACTTTTAAAGATGGATCACTGATAATGGTATTGTTTTCCATCTGAAAAAATATTGATGGTAGAGAAGTAGACATGAGTCATTAAATTGGCAACAGGTAAAAGTTGGAATATAGTAAGACAGGGTGAAGTTCCGAGCCAACTATTTTTAAATAAAAGATTCTAAAAGAAGTTTAAATTAAACTTGAAGTAGTTGCAAACTTTAAAAACAACAAACATTTAAAATGAGTTTCAATATTTGAGAAAACAGAAATAATTGTAATTAGAGGAACTAAGTAAATATATATAAACAATTTGAAAACTTGAATATGTGGGTTCAGTAACAAATGGGAAAGGAAAATTACAGTGAAAGTTTGATAGTCATATTAAAGTTCTCAAAGGGAGGTGTAGTAACTAATGTAACGAATTTTATATTCTAATTTCACACCGATGTACATTAATTTTAAAATTTATATATATTTAAAGTTATATAGTTTAATTACTATTTTTATTTTTTTTGCTTACTTTCAAACCATGTATACGGTCTTCAACATCTACCATAGCGTTCTCTACATGTGCCAGGTTCAGCATTCTCTCCCTTTTCGACAAAATGTGGGATTCGTTACTTTCGTCATCATAATCCTCAAAAAATATTTCTTCCAATGCCGAGTCTCTTTTTGTTCTACTGTTAACATCAGATTTCCAATACTTTTCTCTTGACATATTCTGCAACTAAAAAAGGTGATCTGGTTTAGTAAAAATTATTGTTTTTTTCAAATTATAGTTATATTCATTCGAATTTAAAGAAAATATTTTTTTAATTGTAATATATCTCATGTACTCTATTTTTCTTTGTAGACAAAAATGTACGTAATCTTAAAAAAATAATACAAACACAAACAAAATGTATGGTAATCATCGAAATACGAGTCTTTGTCATATACTAAGCAATCACTCAACTGAATAAATTCCAGTAAATACTAGACGTTATCAAAATCATTTTGTATGTAAAATCAAAAACGTAGAAAAATTTAAAAAATAGTACATATCAAGTATGTATCATATTATTCATGAAACAGAATAAAAAGCCATCAATGCCATGGAACATCTTTAAGTAACAATGCAATAATGACAAAAATTGTTCAAATAGGTAAAAAAGAATCTTAAAATAGAACCACATACAAAGAGAAAATACATAAAAACTATATTAATGATGAAACCCTCGACGATTTTGGACAAAATGTATAATCACGTTTTATAAATTCCATGCATGTAGGAACCCATCGAATTTATATTTGTAGTAGCTAAAGAAAATTATTGCTAATTAAATTATTGATCATTAGAATCAAATAACCAGGAGTGTTTGAAAAATAAGCTAAAATTTCAAGGTTATGTTTTTCACGTCACCTGTTGCCGTAATTGTTTAGTTTACTTCACAGTTTTAGTTCTCTATTCGCTATTTTGGTGATTGTTTCTGTTTTTTTTTCTTGATTTTTAAGCTTGTATTGCAGCTTAACGATATTTTCAAAAATTCAGTGTTTTTTCTCTTAATCATTTATGAGTCGGTACTAGCGTTACTTTATACTATAGTACAATTGCGTTTACAAAATAATGAAAATAAATTTGAAAAATAAAGAACGAGAATTTTCAAAATATGATATACATAAAAAGAAATCTTTGAATACTTCAGTGGACCAGCAAAATAAACAAAACCAGTTAATTTATAATATGAATTTATTACAAACAAGAGGGAAAAACGTGAAACAGCCTTTTTTCATACCAAAAACAAAATATAAAAAAGCAATTGTGGCAGAGAGTTAGTTACAAACATAATCTGAAAATATGAAATTTTGTAAAATTTATTTAGCACTCTTTGCTAGCTTAATCTCATCGATTGCAACTAAGTTTAATAAATAAAACAATTAGTAAAGTTATTTTACTCTACCTTGCCCCTTTCCGTTTTTATAAAATAGTTATCGAAATTAGATAAGTAATTGTTCTTCTCTAAATTGTCTTTAATCTATATGATAACTTGGCCATTAAATGTTCAGGAGCGTTCTATAAATGCCTTAGAACTGTGCTGATAAAAAGCTAATTTTTGCTGATTTCCTTTTTTTCTGTGAATATAGCGATTCAGTCGTCGAATAATGTATTGGTAAATACCAAAAGTTGACCGAGAAGACAATAAACATACGAGTAACAAAGTTAACAACAATAACAAATATATAATGATTATATTATAGAAGACTTACTGGTAATTTTTTATATACCAGACCATTAGGAGTAAAACATGCGCATTTTCTAAACGTCTTGTTCGTTATTGGAGTATTTACATCTCTCGTTATAATTTGATTGGTCGATTTGCATTTCCTTTTCCTCCATCTACCAGCATCGTTTTCACAAAACCACTTTTGTCCTTTTTGGCAAGGTAACCGCATTTCTGGTCGTAAACATTCCACGGCTAATCTTTCGAGTTTAGACGAAAGAGGCACTGGTGGGAGCCGATTATCCAACTGCATATCACCTATAAAATTTCATATATTTGTAAATATGGTATTGGACATAAAATAAAATTTTATTACCTTCGTTTATAAAGTCTAGAGCTAATCCTACATTATCAAAATTAGTCTGCTCTTCTAGATCCCCTTCTTCTTCTGTAACTTCTTCCATTCCTTCGTCGTCTTCATCAGCGTCCTCTTCACCTTCTGAATT
Organism: Diorhabda carinulata; assembly: GCF_026250575.1. NCBI lineage: Eukaryota > Metazoa > Arthropoda > Insecta > Coleoptera > Chrysomelidae > Diorhabda > Diorhabda carinulata. The sequence continues at coordinate 22,384,102 of NC_079472.1, forward strand.
AATTTCGGATTGATCTTCGGAAGATTCGAAAATTTTAGGTGTATCTGTTGCTTCAACATATTGAGCTGTGAACATTTCTTGCTCAGAAGAATTGAAGAAATTATAACTAGTCGATGTTGGATCGTCTGCAGATAGATTGATTGGAGAAGCGGTGGTTAAGTATTTCTGCTTGTTTTTTTCTGGATGCGGCATTTCCCTTCTACCAGAACTGACAATGTAAACCAAACAGTTAAAAATAACTTTTACCGAGTATATTTAATTCCTGTTTTAATTTACCTCTCTATTAAAAACGTATCAGGCCATTTCATCTTTTTTCTTTTGGCAGTTTGAAATAATGGTAATACAGATTTTCCGTCCATATGCGGTGGGGGTTCTACTCCAGCCATATCCAAGAATGTAGGCGCTAAATCGATATTAAGGACTATATCGTTCACTACTGTACCAGGTTCCACTCCTGGACCTCTAACAAGAAACGGTACACGGACATCAAATTCAAAAGGAAAACTTTTGCCCTAAAAATATACGTTTACAAAATTAAATCACAAGGAAAATATTCAAACATCAAGGATGATTGGAGGTGAAATATTTGAAAATTAGCAGAATTACTTACTTTCACCAATCCAAATTGACCTAGATGGTATCCGTGATCGGATGTATAAATAATATAAGTATTGTCCAACTCTCCTAATTCTTCCAGCTCTTCTACAACTTTTTGAACAGCAGCATCAACAGATTGTAAGGTCTGTAAACGTTTCGTCATCAAAAGATCAGTAAAATCTCTTTGTATCGGTGACATGTTGTTGGTAACTTGTAGTATCCATTGTTTGTCAGGATTTGGTGCGTGATCATAGCTTGGAGTACTAAAAAAATATTCCGAAATTTATTTTAAAACATATTACTTAATCAGATAGCTCATTTATCCAAAAATGTGAACTATAATGGGGTTGGTGTCTCATTAGAATACCCAGAAGACATTATTTTGAATAATGTACACTGGCAAATAGTGAATACAGCAAAATTCTTAAAGTAAAAACTGCGTTTGAATTCAGAACAATAAAACTATCAAAACATGTTTTTTAAAGCCGATAAAACTTACAATGAGATTGGTAGGTCATCATTGATGCTTGAGCAACACTACTAAATTAAATTGAAAACTAGTAGCGTTTGGTGATTTTCATGTCGCACGCAATCATCCATCTGAGCAACCATCTATCAAACTAGAGATATTTCATACCACATATTCTCTAAATGGTACAATAATACAAAAATGTCGAAGGAATGAGTGTAATGAAGAGAATATCCTACCGTAAACAAAAGTGTGGAACATTCTGAGAAAATATCCTGGTCTGCATCAATATAAGATTTGGCTATTCTAGGAATTGAAGTTACAAGACCATCACACGCCTTGGTCGCGTTTTGGAAAGTGATCCTGAGTTTTATCGCTAATTTATGTTTTTTCTAAAAGGGTGTGTTCCATATGGATTGAAATTAAACCATAACAGACCCTATAGATATAATTACATCTAGATAAACGCACCGGTTAATGCAATTCACACTCTGGCGGCATCATTGGGTCTTATTTCTTTTACAACCAAGCTATATCTCGCGTTATGGTTGCATAGTGTTTAAGAACATAGATGACGGACAAAGCAGCATTAAAAACACCGCAAAATATAAGTTCCAGCATTTATCCACAATTTTTTAAATACGTTTAAAAGACAAGTTCCTAGGATCTGAATTTTTTAATGTAATTCTAAAATAATCTAAGGACAACCAGCCGTGTCTTCGACGTCTTTCGTAGGAAATAATATGCAATGGCACCGCGTAGTCCTGACCGTTCCGCGCCGTAGACACAACGCATCTGGCAAGTTTGGCTTCCATTTAGATAGATACGTAAGCTTCTAAATGTATACTGAACTTTGAACTTGAAATTACCTATGACGATGGATTGGATTCAGATCCTTACAGAAAGTCTCTCAATACTAAAGACAGAACCAATATAGAGAGAGCGGCATGTAAGTCAAATTGTAATACTGAAAGGGGTAGAGATAGCATTGGTTTATCACTGTCTATCACACATCGTGATTCAATCAGAATAGAATAGAAAGTGGTATACCGATATTCGTTCTTTCTCTAACAGCAGTTCGGACCTCGCCCCCTCTATCTTTAACATTAACGTCCATGTCTTGCTCGGCTTCAGTACTAAGATAACTCGAGTCTAAATAATAAACCGCTTAAACTTGATAGCACAATGATCACGTGTTTATCTTGATTACTAGTCGGTTTTAACGAGTACATTTTTTTAATTAAATGGGTAATAGCAGTCTGTAGTTATGGTTTTTATAACTTAACGATCCTAGCTTGGAATTAGATCTTGAGAAATTTTAGATGCGTTATTCTACATTCCGCACGTTAACGTCGAGAGTTCTTTACATGGTACTGCTCCTTATGGTTAATATAATGAAAATTCAAAAAGCGTAGCATATCTGGTTTGTGTTGAAGCTTCGAAAGAGAAATTTATAGTAAAACTTCATTAGTATTTTTGTCACTCATTCTCGAGACCATTCAATATATATCAGAATCATTTTTCAACTTTACTCCATTCCATTCATTTTGTATACTATCATAATGAATCAATATGTCATTCATACAAATTGTATGTAAACTTATTCAATAATAAAATAAAAATTGAGAGATATTCCATTGTTTGTGTAAAAGCGAAACGATGAATACTTATTTTTAAAGTAAATACCGTTTTGAAACCAAATAATGAGTGATTTTTTTTCTATATTATTAATATTAAGGCACTTAACATTTTCATACAAAACATTTCTTGAGACAACAGGAGATTTTTCAGAAAACGACGAAGTAGTGGATGGACTCTTTCACTTTACTGCGCACTTTTTGAATTAAGTCATGGGATGAATTTCAGCTATTTTAAAGAAAACGTATTATAGCATCCACCTCGCAGGCGGAGTTCTCAGTAGGTGGGGACATTTTAGACATTTTAAAATCACGCAAAAGATGTAGACTCCATAGGATGAGTATGTAATGACGTCTGTAGCTTTCAAATAGATGTATATTCAATCTCTAATCGCAAGCGCAGTGCTACTGTAAGGGTAATTTGAAAATGATACTTCCAATTATAAATTAAATTAAAATTTAATAGAATTCGACGAAGTAGAAAATTTCATGTATTTGGATGTACTATTAGATAATAAATGTCATGAAGAAAAGGAAATGGAACTAAGAATTGCCAAAAGTAACAGCTGTGCATGCAGTCTTAGATATTAACATCGAAAGAGTTATCCAGATCTACGAAAGTTCGAATTCATAAGACAATTTTGAGACCCACTCTGACATACGTCTGTGAAACTGGGAGAGAAAAATATTAAGAAGAATTTTTGGAGGACAGCAGACGGAAATAGGATGGGAAAGAAGATCAAACCATGAAATTTACACACTTTTCAATGAGTCAACAAACAGCGCGTTTATAAAGACAAGAATGTTGCAATGGCTAGGTTACTTAGAATAAAAGGACGAAAACAGACTTTTGAGACGAGTTGCATGGAAGATACCAGAGGAAAAGAGGTAGACCAAAAAAACGGTGGAGGGATATAGTGGAAAAGGACCTTAGAGAAAAAGAAGTGGAGAGAAATTACCAAGGCTATAGACCTAAATGGTCTGCATATATATACTTACTTTTAAAACACGCCTCGTACAGTACATATTTATATAAAATATTTTATTATTAAATGAATGGTTCATCATTTATTGGTTTTGCAAGTTCATGCATTTTGATTTTTTTATTACTAAAGATCAAAGTAAGGTCAATTACCAATAAAAATTAATTTGGTCATTTGTGTATTTAAATAATTATCTGTAAAATGTTTTTAAGACGTATAAAATGCATCTACTTTTTACCAATGGAAATTAAGCCCAAGCCCCCCTGATTTATATAACACTGGTTTTTCAGTAGCATTGTTTTCGTAAAATAACTCAGTCAGTCAGAGAGAATTATAATTTTATCACTTTTCCACTAAAATATTATAAATGTTTCTACGTACTGATGTGTTGTTACGTTGAAAAATAGGTCGGAAAACTGCGGAGCCGAGTCTTCAGGACCGTGAGGAGCTGGAAAGGACATCATTAACATCACCGGTTTGTATTGGTACTGCTTTTTCGAATGCCTTAAGAATGATATTGAATCATTCAATATTAAATCTGAGTAATAATCCTGAAAAATATTTGTTTCTAATTTTTCATACTTATATAAATTTAATAATAATACCTTGTGATAGTCAAAACCGTGTTTTATTTTCTTTCCATTCATATTGATTGAATAATTGTAATATTTGGAATTCATTATTAGTCCGCCCCATTCCCTCCATCCAGGTGGAATATAGGAACCATTATACTTGTTAAGGTACTTTCCGAAATAACCTGAAATCATAAAAACTGAAATTATCGACTTTGTATTTTGAAAATATAGTTTAAACAATGACTGTGAAGCCACATCGTTACTTTTGTCAAAAACAGTTTTTTACAAGTAGAATATCCCATCTCTATACATGTTTTCTGTCATATCGATGTATATTAGTTTTTTATTCAATCAAACGGCAACATTTCAATACAAATTTCGCTTTTAAACTATTTATTTTTATTAAAATTTGTTTTAAATAATAGTGGTTGATTTTCCGTTATTCTTAAAATAGATAATGATCCAGTGGAAATTTTGATATTGCGGAAACTGGTTATTTTGTATGCTCAGTGTTTATCCAATACTATAAAGTTTATCACGTTACCACAAAACCATTATTAAATTTTTTATATCTAAACGAGACTTTTTTATAGCAAATACACATCGTTCAACAAAAAGAAAAAACGTGATAGAAAAAATATCGATATCTTTTTGCCTAAACTGAAACCGAATTTATTTCTAATCATAATGATATTAAGGGACTTGAAAATAATGTCGTTTCTGCGCATGTCGATATTTGATTGTCAATTATCAGCTCATTGTGTACTCGAAGTCGTATCAAAGGAATTTTGAGGTTATTGTGACTTGTTCAAATAATTAAATATCAGACTTTTACCAGAAGATCTCATGGACTTCTATCGGAATACCAGCAGTATTAGACAACAACATATTAAGGGCAGAAGTGGAAGCAAATCCATGTCAGACAATCAAGGAACTCTTATACACCTTTAACCAACCTTGGTCGACCATCCGAGAACATTTGCAGCAGATTGGAAAAATAAGCAGAGCAACAAACCCATCATATGCATATTATTGCTTCAACATTACCATAAAGAACAGTTTTTTGATGGGTATAGATGGTAAATGATGAGGCTTCCAGTATTTGTCGAAAGTGTTTGTCAATGGGTGTACGTATAAATAAATGTATGTGTTCAGGAAAAACCGGCTTGATAACATTGTACGAATCGAACTCGTCACTCTGAACGCCGAAGTTCTTGCTGTTGCTGTAGATGTGATTGTGTTGGTGCATAGTTCTGTACAGGAAAGTCCATCGACTGTGGTTGGTTATCGAAGGGCTGTTGCTTCGGATTTTGAGCTGCTGCTGGTATCCGTTGACTTTGCAAGTTGATGTCGTCTCGCGATGTCTCGTTTAAAGTGTAAGACGGTTTCAGTCGGTCGATCGCTGAAATTTTTTTCACCTCGTAAGATCCGTCGTAAGGCATGCGCAAGGAGTTTTTTCAATTGTCGTGGCGTAGAAAAACATTTTGTGTTGTGGTCAGATCTTGATAGACGAACGGCGATTGTCAACGGAAAATGTGTTATTCTGCGACACTATAATGCAATATCGCATTCTACAAGGCGAAGAAATTAATAAATTAGAATGGAAAGTGCTACTTCACCCACTATTTTCCACTGATATCGAATCCTAGAATTTCCATTTATTCTGTTCGCTACATTTTCTTGGTAGCAAAAAATTATATCCTAAATGGCATCTCGAGATATTTTATTCAAAAACTAATTGGTTTTTATCCGTCTGGCCTTGAAAATTTTCGTACTAGATAACAAAATGATGTTGATAATGAAGAAGAACAACGAAGATTATAAATTTATTCGTTTGAATTTAATATATTAAAGCGATATAACTTTTCGATTTCCCTTTGTATCAACATATTACGATACTTTTCGTATCCGCTATATACAGAAATCGAGAAATAAGATAATAACGTGTTAATTTGACTTACCGGTTCGATAGCCAGCATTTGATAGGTACGTTGCAAATGTTCTGGTCTCGTGTGTGGCCTGCCATTGTGTACTCGAACAATTATCATTGTTCGTATAAACAAAATGGTTGTGAACATACATTCCTGTAAGTAATGACGACCGAGACGGACAACACATAGGGGTTGTAACGTATGCGTGACGGAATTCAGCCCCGTGGTCACGGATTGATTTCAAAGTTTTTGGCATGTAATTCATCGAACCTAATTCCACGTCTTGATCGTCGGTTAGTATTAAGATGATATTAGGTTTTGGGCTAGATCTCGTTGTTATCGGCGTAAATACCTTGAAAAAAGTAACAAAAATAATAATATTTGCAAATTTAAGAAATATTGATAAAATAGGTGATTATTAAGAACGCTGTTCCCTTTGCTCTAACAGTTATATTTAACAATTTAGTAGTTTGCAGTTCCTCAATAAGTGCATCCTCAAATTTAATGCCTTCTCTCTGCAGTTTCGTGCGAAATTCATAATGATTCGTGTGCACATTGCATCAGTGCACTTGTAGCTTGCAAATACAGTTATCGGTGTCGAAATGGGAATTTTTACAAAAAGACGGTTTTTGGCATGCAATATATGAAGACATTTAATTTTTCCTTTCTTCCATTTGACGTGTTTATTATTTAAAAACGACCAGATTATAATGAACAAAATCTGTCGTTAGAGATTGAAACTGAATAAAAACTTTTGATAGAAGTACATTAGATGAAAATGAGTTAAGAAACAATAATGAATTAGGTATTTCTGAATTTATCTTGAAAAATGACAAAAGTTTTGTATATTTTTTTGAGAAAACCATGTACTCATTATCAGTAGTTATAACTCAAGGAAATTGATAATTGTTCGAAAACATTTTATAACAGACTTCGAAAGCTTGTTGTTTGGAAACAGACCGACGTCGAAGGCGGATGTTCGCTGTCTATAAGCAATTTCTTAAGAAAGTTGTAATAAAGTTTTTGAGCATTTATCAATGTTCGAGGGTTATTCACATAGAAATGTTTTTGCTAATAATAGAGAAAATACAGAGCAAAGATAATCTATTTAAAGGGGCAATTAACGAAAGAACAATTAGAAAATTCAAGTGAAGATCCGAACGTATTAGTTTCTAAAACTGATGAAGATGTATTTCCAATACGCATGCTGTTAATAATTTGTTGATGTTCTCCGTCAATATTCTAGTACGGTTTTATTGACATTGTTGTGACCCGTAATTTTTATAAGCTCTTGCTCTTGTACACCACTTTTGGCCAATCGACTAACCACGATCAATCTATTGAAGTGATTAGTAATTTTTTTCCTTGGTATTCAATTCAATTGCTTCGGTAAATAATTTTCTCCACTTTTGAATCGTATTTCTTCCACATTTTCCAATACCAGTGATTATTTTCGGATTTTCAGTGACGATTTATTCTTAAGAATAATCTGTAGATTTTAATATTTGCTGTCGTTGTTTTCTATTAGAAATTGGCTTTCAGTAAAAATTCTTCAACCACCTTGGCAAGTCTTACTGAATACAAGGTTATATTCAGCATCGGATTTAAGACGGGTCTATGGGGGGCTGAAGCACTAGGTCCCGAGCAGGTAGGTGCCCCGCAGAATGACTAACTTGATCATTCATTTTAAAACCAATATAGGATTTATTATCAAGAATGTGAATTGAAAACGAGAAATTACAGAATATGAAGATAATTGAAAATTTGCCATACTAAAACGGGAAAAACGTTTTTTAAATAGTAACTTTATATAGTTTATGTGATAAGATTTTAACTTATAACCAGCGCTGGTTATTTTCAACTCGATTTTTTACAGAACCATCGAGGTTAAATCAATACAAAAAAAGTCAGTCAAGTAAGCAGCAGCTTCCCCATCTCGCTAAGCTAATTCTACCGCGGTTATATGATGGAATTTTCGTTGCAGCCCTTCAAGGGTATATTCATACCATAAATCTATCATTTTCGTTGTTTCTACGGAATTTAATGCTGTCAAACTTTGTTTGGGTCAATAATAACATTCATTTGTCTATAATATCTTTCTTGTAACAACTTGTTTGATTCCACATGGTTATGACCGTAGTTTCTTTAAACCCAATCCTTTGAAATCAACACCAATTCTTCCGCCGTCCGATTTCCATCTAATTGATATTCTATCATTGCAAAAGGCCATAAGTGCTTTCCATACAAATTTTTTACTTTAAACGGTATTTTTTGGTATGTTGATTCTATAATTTCATTAATATTCACGTCAGTATTACAACCAAATCGTGACATTTTGAAAGATTAAATATTTGAAACGTCAAAATCGAAATAAATGTATCCAAAGCAGTATCTGTTTTTAGTACTACTTCAGTTGTACTGATTGCTTATCTTCAATCAGATGACTTCGAATTAATTGATTTCAGTATATTTCTACTGGAGCCAAAAATTTTCCGGGTAAGTTTTTCATTTATAAACAGAATCCTTTGTTAAATTGACATTATTGACGTTATTTACATTCTGTTGTACAAGCGCAGCCACTGTAAACTAGTCCAATAAAAACTGTTGACTTACCTGTGATTTTCGTTGCCTGCGATGAAGATAAACATTGCCATTAACACTAAAAATGACTAGGACTAGAAAAACTATGACAATGGAAAAACTGGCCATCTTCAATTTAAAGCAATTATATTCTTGTTTATTTAGTCTTGATATTTTATTAATATATTTAGGAAGCGATTTCCTAATATAATCAAAAATTCAAATTTATGTCATTTTTGTTAACTGTGACAACATTTAATTATCCGCTAAACTTCGTTTACGATAATAATCCCTCTCTTGATTTCATGACTTTCTTTCGCTGGCCCAAATGACCGAAATCCTGCAACAACAAAAAAAAATTTAACACGAAATACGATAATGAAACATGTTGATATTTTTTGATATATCGAAATTTTGATGTTTAAATTGTGCATTTCGAATATACGGTAACAAAATCCTGGACAATGAGATCAATCACCGCAAAAAACAACTCTACAGGATAAATACTGGAACCTAATTTAACACGAAAGTTCCATTAGAGGTGAAACGAAAATGTATAAAAGCTTTGAGAGTTAGGGATATTATGATTCAGTGCTCTGATTTTCGAAATAGAGAGATAGAAAAATCTATAGTATGACACTACCTATTACTGAAGACAATAATAATAAATTATGTATAAGTTCATTGTTATTTTTTGGTATATTAAATTATATATTTCTTTATTTTCTTATTTCTTAGACATTTTGATATATTAATGCATCTGAATGTTCTTTATTTTATGTCTCTTCTGTTTAAAAATTAGTTTTTTTTTGATAATTTTTAAAAGAGAGATAAATTTTAACGTTTCGGCTTTTCTTTAAGTCTTTATCAAAATATGATATTGACACTGGCAATTTGCTCATTTATCACCTTCATCATGAATGTCAAAATAAGGATAAAATCAACAAAGTTCTAAGTTGATTTTTATTTTGATATTCATGATGAAGGTAATCTATTGATTAATGTATATAAGCACATTTTCAGTGTCAATATCATATTTTAATGAAGACTTAGAGAAAAGTCGAAACGTCCATTTTATCTATTTTTCAAAAATTATTGAAAAAAACTAATTTTGAAACAGAAGAGAACTAAAAACAAGATTTTAGGTCTCTTCTGTCCTTTTTTAATAATTATTTGAAAGAAAGATAAAAATTTCGACTTATTTTAGACTTTTTCAAAATATGATATTGACAATGACAATTTGTATATTTATATGAATCAATCAATTAGTACAAACTTTTGAAATGTATTTGGAGTCAAATTTGCATATTCTTTGTGGTATTTCTTATCCCTCTGTGACAATATTTTCTAAATTTGAGAAATATCGAGAGTGCTACTTTTCCACGAAAACAAATTTGATGAAAAAATAAAATTGACAGCGAAATCTGTTAATTAAAAAACATCAAATTCCAGTTTTTCATTATTCGAACAAGTCGACCAACGATTTTATTATTAATTTATTTGTCTACTATTCATTAATTGATGTCAATTATTTTTATGTTAATCATAAACGTTTTTTTGATATTCTTTTTGATTTATATTTGAGAAACTAACCTAAAAATTTTCTCTATGTATTTATTAACATTTATAGGAGGTTGTGAATAAACTTAAAATAGCAAAAACGTGTTTTTATTATTAAAATATTTGTAATAGACAGTGTCATCATGATCATTAAATGGGGAATATAAGAAATGTTCGAAACAGATGCAGTTGAAATTACTAGTGTCAATAAATGGGGATTAAATACCAAGATCTGTTGAGTGTTTATCAAGCAAACAAATAATAATCGCTAAAATTAACCAAACTCTATATCTAAAACAATAAACATGTCTAGCATATGCGTTTTTTCTAATGGTGTTCAAGAAATAATACGATGATATAAACATATGGTTCAAATTCTTACAAGCATTTCTTCAATACAATTCTCATTCCGTATACTCAAAAAAATTCGACATAACTTTTATCAATTTTTATTTTGTAATAGTAATATTAAAAGTACAACTGTAAGCATTATTAATTTGAAGTGAAGAAGAAGTTACATCGTCTATAGTTGTATTAGTACTTATTCGATTGTTGGTAGGATTGTGAACATTCACAATGTTGCTTGAAGTCAAATTAGTTGTTCCCGTTAAAATTTCCACCGCGGAATCCATTTTGTTTTTTATTGAATCGTCTAAGTAACCCTACGCAACTGTGTTGGATTTCCACCCACCGTGATTCTTTAGTTGAATTATTTCACCACCGGGAACCACTAATAGAAGCTGAACATGAGTTTTTGTATAAGATACTGTGGCAATTAAACATTTCCGGTATTATTAATATTGTTACACTTCATTTTATCCTGCGGTTCAGAATATTAAAACAAGCTGAAAGATGTTACAAACAATATCTAAGCTTACAATAAAATTTTTTGCTGTCATACCTTATGCATGAGATAATGATCGTCTGAAGCTTGCAACAGAAACTTATTAATTTCTTTACGGACAAGACTTCCACATTTTTTATTTAGTTTCAAAGTAAGCTAGTAACTCTCTTTATGTGAAGCTGTTTATATCTTTTTTAGTAGGCCCCTCCATAAAAGAACTATATTCCTTCAAATACTGTTCCCTGGATTTCTCAGGGAGAAGATTCATAGTCGCTGCAGTTGCCTATTGAACAACATCTTCTAGTATGAAGCTTAAACTTTCTTCACTATTACTCTACATCATTAATAATAATACTACAATTCTTTTAATTATATACAAAACGGATTTTTGTTGAAGAATATCAAGAAATAAAAGAGGGACAGTTTATCGGAGAAACGAATTGACATGAGAAAGAAAGCGTTCACAGCTCATTATTTTCATAAAAAAATTTTGTAATTTTGTTGAAAAATGACACATGTCTGCAGTTTTTTTAACGTGAAGCATGAAAAAATGAACCGAAAATGAATATTATAACGGACAAAAAACACATTTTCGAGTGCGTAAAACATATTTTGAGCATTTAAGAGTTATTTAGTTAAGTGATTATATATATATATATATATATATATATATATATATATATATATATATATATATATAATATAGTACGTATATCTCATTCTGTAGGTCCCAGATTCAAGTCGCCCTCATTCCATTTTTTATTTTCCTACTTATTTAGTAATAATTATTTTTAGGTGGCATTTATGAATGCCGAAAAGAAGAGTTGCCAAATTAATTATTGTTAATAATTCAGTTGTTTTGTTAATTTGTTTAAATCTTTTTTAAAATGTTCAAAATATCAATAAACATATATTTTCTGAGGAATTAATAAAAGCATTATGATTTCACTTCCGATTGAGTAAAGAAATCACAAAAAAACTGCCTCACATACAGAAGAAAATAAATATGTTTTACAAAGAAATTACTTGAAATTTTAATTTAGATAGATTAATTCCACGAAGAGAAATTCTGTTTATATTATGACCACATATATTCTGTAGAATAATATAAAATCATCAATAAATTTTTTAGACAACGCCATCTAAAAGTTGTTCGTCCTGTATTCATTTACATACCGAAAGTGACAGTTCCGTACTGCCAAACACTTTCGGGACGCTCTGGAGTGACTATAGCCACTTCAATGTTGACAGTTGACAGTTGATTTTGCATAACCTTAAATTTTGAATTTTCTGAATTTATTTGTTTTATCAGAAGTTTTGTCTAAATTAATGAATAACAATGAATGATGATGAGGAAGAATACATCAGCGATGAAGTGTTACTCGAATCTATGCCACCTGATCTCACCGAAGAAAGCAATGCGGCCGTTCTTAATTTGTTGCCGGATAAATCTCATGCAAGGTAAGAAAAACAGTACGGGCTCTCTATGAAATGGTGTCACCAGAAAAAATTATAAAGAAAATGTTTATAATTCTCTATCATTTATTTTCTTTCCTCAGTGTAATTGAAAAAGTTTTGGATCTTATGCGTCGTCTAAAAAATGTTGTGTACGCCGCGGCTGAAATACTTCATTGTTGGACTCGTCTGTTACTCGCCTCGCTTCGCTCGTCTCGCAATTTTCATACTCGTCCAACAAAGTAACACTTTCAGTCCTTGGCATACAAATAAATATTTTTTTCATACTGTACTGTCGACTTTAAACAACTAATTTGAGTCCGGAAAATGCACTTCACTTCTGCCTTTGTTTACAATGTTACCTTAGTTTCTGTTAATTTGTCCTTTTTTTTTTAAATAATAAGAGGATAATCAAACGAGCTATTTTTCAGTAAAATTGTCAAATATGACATTCCATACTTTAATATAATTTAATATAATTGTTTTTTATTTAAAACCGACAACAGTATGAAAAAAACATATTACGATATACGTCCGTGAAGTTATTATTACTTTTCTCGATTAGATATTCTTGACTCGGCTTCTTCGTCGCCTCGTCCATAAACATCTACCTCGTACCGTACTAAAGAACTTCCCGGACTTATAACGCAAATAACAATTATTTACCTGACATATTGAAAGAAAAGAATTTTTAAAAAAAATCATTTTTATATGGTGTTTTTTTAAACGCAATATCATTACAAATAATTAGAAGTCGACATTTTATTTATGACGAATTGATACGTTAAGTTTTAATTGAAAAATATCTGATCGTTCTGCAGTTTTCAATGAACTTCTATAATTATAGGTCAATGTAAACAAATGTAACTAATAAAATCATAGTATTTCAGAAAGTTTATCTCCTTATTGGTAGATAAAATGTATTTTGTATACATTTAAGCAGAACTCAGAAGAAGCTGCTAACTTCTAACAGACAATAATATTTATAGAAATTTATCGTTGGTAGAGTAATTTCAGTTTCATTTGATGTTTACTAACCTTGGTTTTCCATATCTAAGTGTAATGACATGAAACTGTTGAATGCAATAAACCATATTCTATACACCCCATCAATAGATTCATTTCAATAGGAATGAAAGTGCCCGAACTTGAATAAAATGTTTAAAATGTTGATGATTTCAAGCATTGTGTTTACTTTGAAATAGATTGTGTAATTTTAACGAAAATTACATTATACATTAAACTTTCTACTTCGCTATCATAAGAGATAATACACGACAGGACATTTTCATAAATTTTCAGTTTTGATAATTTAATTTATTGTCAATGGGGTTTTTTGGAAACTAAAACTCGGGCCAAGGTGGATCACTTATCAGCTGATAGCGGATCCTAATCTAGACCGTCGCATTCAATTTTTGACGCATATTTCAAATTTAAAGCATATAAAAACTTTCGAAAAACTGAAAAATGTGATGTGAGTTGATATCTATCCGTTAGATCCGGGAAAATTAGTAATCTTTGTTCTTATATCAACGAACATCAATCCAGTACGTTTTGTAACAAACTCTAAAGATTTTGTATTTGTGTTTCTCCATTTATTTGTAATTGGAATATATTTATCATGTTCCTACATCGAAGTTCCTAATTTCTGTATTTGTAATATAGGGGATTAAACCTGGCCACTATTATTGCTTAAATTGTTTGTTACAAATTATTTCCATCCTACTCAGTTAAACTTTGATATCGCCCTAAATCCGATTCTGCACTGTGGGTTTTAAGACGAGTGTTATTTGTGACCTTTTGTCCACGCATTTATTTTAATGAAACGATTGTGAATCCACTTCCGTCGTTAAATAAACTTCTCGACACTTCATGAAGTTGATAATTTTATTAGAAAATATAATTTAGCATCTACCGAGGCGGAGTACCAAAATGGAAATTTATCACGATTTTTTTTGGAATACCTACGCTTAACTAGGACAATAGATATTTTTTTAATTCCTACACACATGTACGTGACTTGCCAGGTGTTGATGAATTATAATAAATAACGATACAATCAATAGTTAATTATAAGCATACGGGTGACAACAAATGAGTTGGTGTTTCATATCCGGCTTGAAGGATCATATGGAATCATTGATTTTTATGCACTATTTTTTTTTGCTAATTTGTGTTGCAAATTATACTAGAATTAAACAAAAACTTCTTATTACATGTATATCTTGTATTTATAACATCAAAATTTGTTTTAACGCCAGGAGTTATTATTAGTTAATTTATTACTTAATGGTTAGTACCACTTCTTTCTTTATATGGTGGGCTCTCCATAATCTTCGTCGAGCTGAATTGAAATTTAAATATTCATTTACAGCCATTTTAAATCGAATTTAATATCGTCCACATCTAAGTCTATTGGATAGTTAACTAAATCATAATAGCTAGTATTGAGGTTATTTTTTTTATTTCCTAATTGGTGAAGACCCATTGAAGGTAAATTTCAAAAAATCCCAACAGTCCAAAAAGGAAAGAAGAGCCTTGACATTTTTCTTTCTCCTGAACTGAACTGTTTATTTTTTGACATTAGAGCCAGTTATTCTGGTTTCGGATTTGGCTTGTGTTTTTACAACAAATATTGTTTATTCGTTGATTAAGCGATAGTTCGTCTCGGAAACATAACCCCTCATTAACTATTATATAACTATTCCTAACTTTCGCTTATACAAGACTTTGGTATCTACATTAGTACACACTTTTTGGAACCACGTTTCTAGAACGATAACTTTATTTTTGTTTCTAGAGTTGGTATAGTATATTCAAATTTAATCTACTGTGACTTGCCTATAAAATAACTCCCGTTTGAAGATATCCAAATTTTCGTTTGAATTTTTAATGCAAGCAAGATTTTGTTCGCAGCAGTAATCTTATCTTGTCCATAGGTTTTTTACATGTAACGTTTCATTAAAAATCTTGCGGTTAAAATATTGATATGATATAGCACTAAATATATGAAATGTTAATTAATGACGTTTCATTCTTTGGTGGATTAAACATAGTTTCGACTCCTTCAGAATTACTATATGACGTAGACGAAATTGCGTATATCACCTATTTTTATATAAATTCAAATCATTCGTTACCAACAGGGTATTTAAACATAAATATAAATAAACCAAAAAAAAAAAACGATGTACTCTAAAGTATTTGAAATCGATAAGCAATCGATTCGAATCCCATATAAATAGTTGAACATAGTAGTGTAATGTCAATATATTACACAAGTAGTTCAATGAATTTATGTTTATTCATTAGACTTCCCAATTCAAATTAAAATTTATTGGGCTATTAATTTTAGAAAGTTTTCACCAGTAGGTACATTTTGTTTAATGATCACATGTTTTATGGTGTCTGTCTTCTGGTTATTTCTGATTGAAGCTTCTACATTCGTAATTTCGATATTTTCGAAAATAGAAACCAACATATGTATTTTAGTCCTTAAAGAATATAATCGAAAAATAACTACAGCCTACGCAAACAACTATAAATAAAGATTGACTATTGGGGGTAAGTTTTGATTTTATTATTGGGTAGTCCCACGACTTTCTGTCAGTTCAATTTTGGGAAACTGTTCACGTGACGTAATAAAATTTGGCAGCAATGCGTGTACCGCAACATTGTTTAATTTCAATGAAACAATTATACCTACCAATATATCTCAGTAAGAGTTTTGAAAATATTTATCCAAGAAGCAATTCGGTCAGAGAATACGCAAAAAATGCGTACAGCTTGAATTTAACGAAGATTGCATGCAAACCGTCAGGTTGGTGTTTGAAGAGGTTGAGGAAAGACCTGATCTTTCAGGCAGTGGAATGTGACAGATGTAGAAATATTCCACCACTAAAAATCACGCGTAACCTAACCTAACCTATTTAACAACATATGTGGGCTATATATTACTGAAATATTATGACTGCTTTATAAGTCGTTAGTCAGTTAAATTACTCAATATAATTAGGAAATGTTACGTAATCCGTAAGACCTGATGTGTTATACAAGTCAAATGTTTCTAGTAACAGCTAGGCGTTGTTTATGGTGATGTACGGTGTTTTGCCTGTGACATTCCGCTGCTTCAAGAGCCAGGCCTTGTCTCATCTTCGTCAAACATGGCAGGATGGACGCAAATTCCAGCTGAAATGAAATCTTCGCGGAGCACGTGCACATGCTATAGATTTAGTAGAAGAAATGAAATATTTTTAACAGCTAGTCTCGGGTAGAATGTCTACTATGGATCCAAAAATTAATAGCATTCGATAAACTTTAAATATTTGGCTGAACTAAATACTTCTTCAATCCAACAGGCTTATACCAAAACTTCTGTCAAAAGCTCTTGGTATTGGACATATTTTTCAAGAAGTGCTTACCGTAGTTGAACGATTTCCTCTTATTTTGCGTCCTACAATAATTTCTTCACTAGTTAGTTGCTTCAGTCAAAATAGGCACTAATAATAATATTGGTTAATGTTATATAATAAAAACTTATGATGATATCTTAATTTCAATATAGAACCATCAAATTATCGTCTTCAGCTCAGAATTGAAAATTATAGATTTATTTAAACATTTTAAACAATAATACCATGACTGATCCCTTTGTTTCCGCCCCGACCCATCTACAGTAAAAAAAATTAATAAACATAACATTTTCATACTCAATTAAGGTTTACCCATAAATGTTCTAAAATTTCTAATAAGTCTCGGAAGAAAATAATGAATTTACCGCACATATGAAGAACGGAGAAAAATTTTTACTATGCTAGTCTTCCTCAAGTTTTGGATACAGCTGGGAGCCATATTTAGAGAACATGGTGGATGCTCAACCAATACGAAGCCTGCGTGAGCTATTGCGGCTATAGCTCTGCTTGAGTATGTTTCCCCATACATTTACATTTCAGTTTATCTGTTGACCAATATAAGTATAGTTGTTTATATTCAATATAAAAATAAAAAAACGGCATATTCCTCAGTTTGCATAAAATAAACAAAAAGATAGGGCACCTTTAGATTTCTTTCTCCGTGCTATTAAAAAATTATATCACACCTCGACTGATTTAAATGATTTGAATAACAAACTTGGAAAGGTGGAAAGAGAAATATTTATTTTGAACAATTTATTGATTCAAATTTCAACAGTTTTTTAAATTACTTGTACTTTTTAAATGCATGTTAACGTTTTTCCAATAAAGTAAGTCATTTTTACTATTCCAAATTATACAGATGTGCATTTAATGACCCGTTTTATCATAACTGCACAATAGAATGTTGACAAGATTACTATCGATGAATTTATTTTTGAGAATATATGAAATAATTTGATGACACCCTTAGTCGCTTTAAAAAAATTCACCTTATAGTGAATGACAGGACAAAACGAAGTATTTTCAAAATAAATATTAGTAAACACGTCATATGAACAGTTTTCGAAATATTAGAGTCAATCAAAACGTATATAGAGTAACACAAAAGTTTTTCAATATTTTGCGAAATATAAGTTGTACTACAACAAATACTAAATCTATGTTTCACTAGAAATAAATTATTTATTCTTTAAGCCCATCTCGGGATCAGAAGTTGTTTATAAAATTATTATTTTGAGTTATTTGATGTTATACGAGGTCTGGCTATCAAATAACGAAACTGTGCGCCTAGAGGGCGCCCTAGACGGGTGGGGTAAAAAACGAATAGTGCGCTAGGTATCTAGATATCTTGTCTATGCACGTCCCAAAACACGTTTCCCTCACTATTATAGTATTTGTGCAGTAGCGGTTTGAAACCAACGTTTTTTTTCTTGTGCCGAAAACTATGTTTGACGAAAAACAGGAGCAACGTATCAATCTCAAATTTCTCGTTAAATTGAAAAAAACTCCGAATGAGTGCTATAAATTGTTGCAAGAGGCCTATGGGGATAATTCTCTTTCTCGTGCGAGTGGTGTAAGCGCTTAAGTGGGGGCCGAGAGAGGACTGAAGATGACCAGCGCCCAAGTCGCCCTATAACTGTTTCAACTCTGGAAACAGTGACCAAAATCAACCAAATTGTGCGTGTAGATCGTCGAATGAGCATCCGGTTGATTTCCGAGGCTGTAAACGCCGATAAAGAAACGGTTAGAAAAATTTTGCACGAGGAATTACACATGATAAAAGTCTGTGCGAAGATGGTGACAAAAAATCTGACTCTTGACCAAAAGCTCTTGCCTCAACGGGTTTGATCAGATTTCCTTGAAAGGTTAGAAAAAGATCTGCTTTGAAAGGGACCCGATTTGAGTCGGTAGAAGCGGTAAAGTAAAAAACGGCAGAGTTCCTAAAGGCACTCACCAAAGAAGACTACCATCAATGTTTCGATCAATGGAAAAAACGTATGGAAAGGTGTGTGGCGAGGAGAGGGAAGTATATTGAAGGAGAGCATTCGAATGCAGTCTAATTTTTATAATAAAACCCATTTTCGTAACCAGTCTCTTTATTTAATAGCCAGACCTCGTATAGCATTTTTATTATTACCAATTTCCTACGTATACATTGATCGCTGATTAAATTTGAAAACAGAAAGTTGAATCTTATAATGAGTAAATAAACCGTTAGGTCATCATACCCCAATAGAAAATCAAAATTCAGATTGAGAGGCACGTAAATATGAACATTAACTAGTCAAAAAAATGAAAATAAAAAATAATTTTCGACTAATACATTGAAGTTTTATCATAATATTATAAGCGACTGTTACGTAACAACATTATGTCGTAAACTATCATTGTAATTGTAATTTGTGAACTTTAAAATCGTTTCCTCTATCGAGTTTTTACATTCTAGCAACGTAAACCAGAATGAGGTGCATCTGATGGAACAATATTTATTACTTCACTTACCTACAAGGATTTTAACAGCATATTCTTTCACAAAGTTATTTATAGAGGATATAAAAATCAAAAATAGGAATACAGCTAGTTGAATTTATGAGCGTTCTTTTTTCTTTATAATCCCGAGATTTATGGATAACGGGCAGGGCATATCAACTTTTCTACAGGATGTTTCCAAAGTAATCTTATTTTTTCCATTTTGTATATTTACTTATTCAAATTTGATTGTAGTGGGATGCTATAGCATTTTCTTTTCTTTCTTCTCTTCTTTTTTTGTACGTATGTACACTTTTTAGAGCGACATATACAATGCGACCCAATTTGTATTCCCTTTTCTTGCTGTGGCACTACTTTGCGCTGAGATCAGTTTCCAAACAATTAAACTTATCCACCTCCTTAACAGTTTATTATACCCTTATTGAGTCGCATCAACGATATGTAAATGTGGTGCGCCTCAAATTGAGCGAATCTACAAACTATAAAAGAGAGCTGTTCGATATTAACTCGAACTAAGCAGCAGGGCTCACTGCAGGGACTTCTTTAAATGTCCTTTACGCGGAGCACGACCTTTACCTACCTACTCCATGTTCAGAATCAGGAAAATCAGTTGTTAAACTGATGAGACGTAATGACGTCGAAACTAGTCATTAATTACAACTTCTCCTTGCAATTGCGAGCCATTGGGGATGTTAATATAGACAAAAGGGTCGATTGCCATCACGCTCTTCAGAGGAGTTGTAACTCAATATTCTTCGAGGCATTAGCCTCCTCTGAAGAACGGCAGAATATATTTTCGAAATATTGAATATAGAAATTAGTTTCGAAAAATTCATATAAACATTTACCATTAGCCATTACGAAAATATTTTGTTTATTAAATTGCTTCTAGGAATCAATAATAATATGAATGACCTTGACTTATTTAATTTTCATTAAATTATTTGGCATTTTTTATTATCAAAAAAAATGACTCATCTGCAATTCTAATATCGCGAAGGTTAAGTTTACCAGGTATAGGGTATTAATGTAAACATTAGAAAACCTGTTACTTAGTTTTGTTAAATGGATATGCAGACAAACCACTCATTAAAAAATTAAACGACTAGACGTACTAATAATATCGCAGGATCGGCTCCAATATAACTATAAAAAATATATTTTCAAAATGATTCAGTATACATGTTAATACACAATTTAGAGATGGAATGAATATAGTTACCAACGCCAATACAGGGTGAATGGAAAAAATTGTATATATATTATGAATAATGAAAATTTACTATGTATTTGTTTCTTATCAGTGAACAGAAAAATCACTTGTTTAGTATCAAATACGTGTTGCAGTCATTTGAGGACAGTACCGGATATACAATGTTTTAGTGTATTTTGACTAATTGGGTCAAATAAAAATATTATAGCAGACGACGTTGCAAGGTTTTTCCACATTTTTTTCCTACTTTTAGGGGGTTTGCATGTTTGCAACATTAGAAAGGTTAAGAAGGGATTGAGTTTAGTAATGGAAATCCAGAAATCACTATAAGTAAAAAAAGTTAAACCAGACAACCATGTAACAAACGAAAAAAAAAAATTATTAAAAAATATATGATGATGATATTCCGTATGATTTGGAAAAGTGGCAATAGGTGAAAATTGAATACATAGTACATGTTACAGAATCTGTATTTTTTTCATCGTAATAATAAATTTAATATCGACATTTTAATTTTAAAAAATGTGTTTTTAAAGACATGCGACAAAATTCGAGATGTGATTACTCGTCTGAAATTAAGATGGGTCTTTCCTATAACAAAATTTCCTCAGCTCACATCTATCAGAGATAACACCCTTAAAAGGTGGTGACAAAAACTGAGTTTTTATTATTTTTCTAAAATTTCAGTAAAGCTAGGAACTTGAAATTCTGTAATTTTCATGCACTCGCGAAGGACTAACCCGGGTATTTTTACAATGAAACTAGCAACCCCTTATTTTATATCAAAATTTCTTTTCAAAACCCAAAACCAATAGATGAAAAATTTAATTCATATAAATTCATATTCATAATAAATGTTTGAAAGTAAGGGTTGCTAATTTTACCCCCGTATTTCAAGTTTTTAGATTCACTGAAATTTTAGGAAAAAAAATGAAAAGTCTATTTTAATTACCACCATTTAAGGTTGAAATCTCGGGAAGCTCTTAATTTCATACCTCCTGAATTATATTGCATAAATTTAGAAACACCCTGTATGTCATTGCTATGTATAAAAATATTTTCAATACCGTAACAAGATTTGTTTGTTTTTTAATGTCACCATACTTACTTCCTTCGCAGTTTTTTAAGTTTATTGTACTTGTATTATATAACTGGCAGATGGTGATACTTATATAAAAAAATAACCTTGAAATTAAAACTTCTCGTGTAGATGAAGTGCATTTAGGAGTTTAAATTTTAGTCCGGTGAAATGAGCTTTAATAATACTAGTGAAGCTACAAACATTCGAAAGCTTCAAATAGGTATTAATAATATTTGTTTGATCAATATAGGGGGATCAAAACTTTTCTGCGATTGTGGATATTTGATTGTCAGCTCATTCTTTGTGTATTTCGAAGTCGTGTTAGAGACATTCTAAGGTTATTTCGACTTGTTCATTTATGAATAATCGAATATTAGATTTTTTTGGTAATTTGGGATTAAATGGCAATCCAAATATCAGAACAGGATCAGCATCAGAAGAACTATTTGAATTTCGCAATTTTCATAATTTTGATCACTCTGACCACTATCGTTTAGAAAGATCATCAATATTAGACAACATACTATGGGTTGGAGTGAAAGCAATTTATGTCAGATAATTGAGGACCTCTCAAGCGTCGTTAACAACTAGTGCTAAGCCGAGATTACATCTCAGAAGGCGGTTCTACGGGCTTGCTGGAGTATACCCGGAATGATTAATTTTGAAGTGTTAACAACTGGACAAGCTTTTGATCTTTATTATGAAAAATTGGATGGAGTGAATCAATCTTTAATCGAAAAGCATCCGGCGCATATTGGAAGACGAACGAAATCAAGGAATTGAGATGTGATTTGAGGCTTCACGCTCCATACTCTCCCGATATCACACCCTCGGATTTCTACTTAAACCGATCCGATTCATAGTGAGAAAAAATTAGAAAGTCTCGAGATATTTTACTAAAACTTGAAAAGTCTAACATCAAGACCTTGAATAGACTTTTTTACAGGCACTGCATCGGTAGGGACTTTTTATCATTCATTTATAATGGTGTTTTGAATATTCAGATTTTCAGCTCTACGCAAATTTTTAGACCTTGGCATGTCTAAATTGACCGGACTATTATCAACTTTTTTATGCACAATTTAGTTTTCATTAGTTAGGTTGTTTGATATGATTGACCTACAACAACACTTAATGAGCATATATCCACATAATTAGAGTTATTTTAGTTTTTATTATTTCTGTTGTGTTTGTAACATTTGATCATTTGCAAATTTTACATAATTATTTTTATTCTTTTGAATCGTTTCAATCTACAAGAATGTTTTTACTGAGGAGTAACTTTCCAGAAGTTTATTGGATTACATTGTTAGTTTCCATCATGTTATTCATGTCATCTATGAAGAAGGCGGTTAAAGGCGGGCGCCAAGAATAGTAAATTCTGATCAAAAGCTTGCTTGCATTAAAAATTCGAAGTAGATAAAACTTGTGTACATAATTATACAACAAAAAATTCAGTACAGAATGGACTTCGAGGAACGTGTTCCCAATAAAGCAAAATTTATTTTTTTCAGTCAGTATGGTTATTACCGTTTGAGAATTCCGAAGATATTTACTGACTATTTAACAAAAAGGGAGAACACCATTTGGCTTATACAATGCTGCTTTTCTGATTCCGATAACATTATAGAAAAAAAATCAAACTAAGTTACTACTTATTGCTTAATCCACTATATTCACCAGACATGAGTCCCTCCGATAACTTCCTGTTACCAATCTTAAAAGAGGTGTTTTACGGAAAGATTCTATTTTTAACAATTTGAAAAAATTCTGGAATAACTATGTATAGTTGATTAAAGACTATGAAGAAATATAAAATATTTGTTTTACAGTAAATAGGGTAACTTTTTCGATGAAGCATCACAGTTACGAAAAATGATCTTCTCACGCATATGTAGACGAACAAAAACCTTAGCGCCATGTTTTATTTCCAGGTGGTAACTTATCTCTTTTTCATATGTTACCTACCTGTCAATAGGGGTACGTATCTTCATATACAAATCTAACTCACAAAGCCTTTTACCTGAGAAGGGTTAGACGGGTCGAATTTTTTAAGTTGGATTATAAAAAGTTGTACAAATCTAAGATCAAAAAACCTGATCAATAGACATCAGATCAGGATCGGATTAAGTTTTTTTAAGATTAGTCATAATTTTAAAATATTATGAATTTTTAGTTAAATGATATTAGCTGTTGCCCTAGTCAATTTCTGTTATTATGACCACGATTTTAAAAGAATATACAAGGTGTTCCAAAATTATCTTTACAACTTAAAAATTCTTAACTTCGAACATAAACAAGATATTTTTATTCTGTATTTTGCATGCATTACTGCAACTAATAAAGTTTTTTCTTTCAATAGACTGAACAATAATAAGTAAGATGTGTACCCCACAACAGAAAGCTCAATGCGTGTCATGGTTTATAGAGACGAAATCAGATACACAGGTTCAACGGAACTTCAGGACGAAATTCTAAAGAGACCCACCATCCAGAACCTCCATTCGTGCATGGCACACAAGCTTTATGAGCACCGGATCAGTATTGCATAAAAGTGGAGCCGAACGACCCAGCACAAGTCCAGAAAATGTGGAGTGAATACGGCAAACATTCCAGCACAATCCGAAAACTTCAATTTGTCAGGTTTCAACGCAACTCCAAATGCCTACAACCACAATCCACAGGGTTCTTGGTAAACAGTTGCGTCTGTATGCCTATAAGGTACAGTTGCTGCAGGCACTGTTACTAACAAATCGACTAAAACGTGTGGAATTTGCCGTAGACATGTTACAACGTATTGAGCATGATGAAGATTTCTTAAAAAAAGGTGTGTTTCAGTGATGAGGCCACGTTCCATGTGTACAATCAACCGCAACAACGTACGAATTTGCGATTGTCGAGCTTCAACAAGACAGCCTAAAGGTTAATGTGTAGTGTGGGCTTATGCACAACAAAATCATTGGTCCTTTCTTCTTCATAGAAACCACACTTACTGGCTGCGTTTACCTGGATATGCTCCAAAACTTTTCTCTTCCTCAGTTGGAAGAATTACAGCCGTTTGTTTCCTTCCAACAGGATGGTGCACCACCACACTGGTTGACAGCAGTTCAGGAACACCTCAACGAAACTTTTCTCAACCGATGGATTGGACGGGATGGCCCAATTCCATGGCCACCAAGATCTCCGGACATAACACCCCTCGACTTCTTCTTGTGAGGTTATTTAAAGGACATTGTTTACCGGACACCGGTTAATGACATTGATGACTTGACACACCGCATTACACAAGCTTTTAGTATAATCACAGGCGACATGTTACAGCATAACTGGCTTGAAATTGATTACAGACTGGAAGTGCTTAGGTCCACCAAGGGTACTTAAAGAAACTTTATAAGTTGCAGTAATACATGCAATAGACAGAATATAAATACAATCTTGTTTATTTTCGAAGGTATGAATTTTTGAAGTTGTAAAGATAATTTTGGAATACCCTGTTTTTTAAAGTACTTCTGCGTAAATGATATTTTTAGTTTTGTTTTCTTGTGTCAGAAAGTTGTGTGAAAAGCATGTTTTACGTAAATCCATTCCTACGTGGTTAAATGTTTGCCCTTATGATTTATTATTAGGGCAAATGATAACTTAACGGGAAATTGAATTCTTTTAAAATTAATAGGTAAATGATTTGAAATAATGGGATGCGAGGTATAATATAAGCACTGTTTGACCAACTACTGAACCAATCAAAGAAATTTGACTTGAAGTCGTGCCTCGATACATGTATTTGGTGGTTTAAGATTTCTAAGTAAAATTATTGGGGCACCTAATTTTAACTTGAATGTGGGAGAGGGTTACTCGGGTCCTGTGGGTAATGGACCGCATCTTCTTGATCCATTACATTATCTATATATGTGTAGGTAACTGTATCTCCTGGAGGTTTAGTTGAAATTAGATCGTTAATTTGTCCTTTGACTCATCCATTAATAATCTTCATTTTCTATTTCGACTATATCAGGGTAAACTTTCGATATCAAATCTTCAACGCTAGTCACTCTTAAATCGCGACCAATGTCAAGTTTATTTTCAAAATGATGCTTTCCCGTCTCTTATTAAAAGTAACTTTGGATAAAAATTTGGACTACTCCCCACAAATGTCTTCTGATTTGGTAGATAGTTTTAAGATATTAACTTCCATAATAGGGAACTTTTAAGGCAAGACTTTACAATGTTTGCTCTAGTCTCACGCATTAATGTGATTATATATATATTGACATATACTACCACGAACATTTTTTTAGATCATTTAAAGAGGAATAATTCTTCCATACATATTTTGTAGGTAATTTGAACCGTTTACGCAGCGCACGCAATGGAAGCCCTCAAATATGAATAAATTTTCCCGTTTTTGCAACATTTTTCACTGATGCTTCGCTCCTATTGGTCGAAGCGTGATGTTATATAGCCTAAAGTCTTCTTCGATAAATGGACTATCCAACACAAAAAGAATTTTTCTATTCGAACCAATAAATCCTGAGATAAGAGCGGTCAAACAAACAAACAAAAAAACCCTTCAGCTTTATAATATTAGTAGAGATGTTGTAAAACATTTAAGCGTTATGAAGACTGACTCAGATCCCCCGAAGTAGAATATTTTATCATATTCAAGAAAAATTTTAGTTGTAGTTTTAGTAGAAATGTACCACATACTAAATATTTTTTTCGGAAACTACATGAACTCAATTTCTATATATTACTAGGTATTTTTTTTTAAAAACACATTACGCAAAATTGGATTGCGACATTCGATTTTTTCTATAAAGAAATTTGTAACATAGGTCACCATATCCCCCGCTGTGAGCTTTCTATCTGAAAATTTGCTTATATAAAGTTACTGTCTTGCAACATCGGTTACTTATTCCCGAAAATAATTTTTGTGAGTACTGAACTCTAGCCTTTAACTAATTGCGTATGCTTCGTAAAAATCAGAAGTTTCTACAGTTTAGTGATTAAAAGAGATTAAAGTTATTTCCACTTTAACACTAGACGATTAAGCGGAATGCTAGAAATTGTTCGAAAATTAGAAAATAGTAGAAGCTTAAGGTCACCGGAAAGTGCTTTATAACACGCTAATACGGCAGTAAGCTTCCAGTGGCAGTTCATGTACGTCGACATTTTTTATATATGTGTTGAAATTCCCTAGCATAAATTTTAAGAGACAGTTGTTTTAGAATAAATTAGTCTTAGTATATAGTTTCTCTGAAAGGAATTATAGTTTAAAAAAAGTAACTTTGTGTTTTGTAACCAATTGTTTTGAATCTGATTCCCCGTCCAACTGCCATAATGATTTTTTCAATAACTCAGAATTATTCAGTGAGTAGGACTTCCATTTTCATTATTTCTTTCTTCCCCCATTCGTTCAATAAGCTTGAAATGTTTAGGTTATGTATTTCTTACGAAGGTGACTGAAATGTAAAAGTGGTACGTTTCTCTAATATAACTTAACTGTTAAAACTTCCACGTAATTAATAGATCTGGGTTCGATTCCTATTCTGGGTCGTCCAAATTATTTACTGAAAATTCCTCTCTTTATACCCCATTTACCTAACTCGCTCAAAATGGTGATATCGAAATTTAGGACTCGATGTCACTCGTTACGAGAGTTGTCTTTTAGGTTGTTGCAAAAAATGAAACAGAAATATAGTGTTTTATTGCTTCTCTAAATATTCGCCTTGAAGGTCTTTACATTTTTGCATACGCTTAAACAAATTCCGGAAGCTTTTTTCCTACTCTAAAACTGATATCGTAGAATTATGCTTTTAAAAGTCTTTAAAAGCTGCTAAAATAAAAAGCAATAAAGTGGATGAATACTGGCAAAGAGACGTTAATTCATCGGGATTTTTATGAACGTTCACGATCAACATGTAAAAAATTGGTCATCGTTATGTGATGCATAAAAGCTGCACTAGATTCTACCCTGGTTGAGACTGCTCCGTCGTTATCAACAGTAAAATATTGGGTAGCAGAGTTTAAACGAGGCCGTACAACCTGCGTGGACCTGCATCGCAGTGGTCAACCAAATGAGGTGGCAACTCTAGAAATGTTAAAGAAAATCCACAAAGCGGTAATGGATGATCACATGGAATAATTTCCATTGGTTATCTTGAAAAAGGAAGAAGTATCAACAGCGAGGATTATACAAACTTATTGCAACGTTTGATCTCCATTTGGTTCATCAAGACCATTCTGTTCCCAGACCTGAAAAAATGGTTGGGTGGTTAAAGATTTTCCAACAAGACGAGCTTGTCGGTTCTTATTATAAAAAGGAAGTAAAAATTATTGAACATCGCAGGGAAAAGTGTATAGAGGCAAGTGTTTTCCTTTCTAACATAGAAAATGCTATGAAATTTTTTATGATGGTATTTCAGTCATAGAAGCAACTACGAGTTAAGTAGCTGAGTTTTGGGAAACTATACAACAGTATTTATTGACTAAATAGATTGTATTTTAGAAAACCAACAGTTGATAAACATTTTTCCGCTTCTATCAACTCTCCACTACACATCAACCCAAAATTCAGATCCTGTACATAAGCACATGTTTTGAGATAATAAGTATCAAGTTTTACTAGGAAGAGAAACACCTGGGTAGTCTTTCGGCGGAAAACACCATGCTATTCGCGACGAGTTTGGCTTCTAGTCTATCTACATCCTTGAGGCTTCTGGTTCTTGCGGAAAGTAAAAATTGTGTTGAAAGAAAAACATTGGACAAAATTTTTGATTAATTTGAATTTTATGTTATCTATTATTATTTTTTTTAATAAAATAACTAAAATGTTTTTTCACAAGCCTCGTAACATGTTCTATTCTATATAACTAAAGAATAAAGGACGGAAAAAAGTACTGTAAAAATATTTTCAGATTTAATTGATTCATGATTGTTTTTATGTTGTCTGTCTGGTTTAGATCAGAATTTGTGCCCTTTTCTTGATTCCGCCAATGAAACCAAGCGGTAATATTCTTGGAAATCGTCGAAATGAAGTAATGAAGCAGGAGTTTCCGGAACCGATAGAGATCTCTGGGGATGATGCCAATTATTTACGACGATTGAATCGATGCGGCCAGCTTTCGAGTTGCTTTATTTGCCACCAACCGGACTCGCTACCCAAACTCCTATTCGTGTGAATAAACGGTTTTTTTGTCAACCGTTTGTTCATACGTTCAATTTATTGTCCATCAGAAGTTAGTTGACACATAGCGTTGCATAGAAAAGTGAAATAGATGGATTGTGGAATATAGAGAATCTAGGGCTGAAAAAAGAATCGGACACACTCATACAAAATAGACTGTGTCGAAATCAACAAAAATAAAAATTTTAAAAATAAGTATTATACGATATGTGATTCATTTTCCGTTATTTATAGCATGATTTTGAAAAATATAATCAATATATGCATGTTTATGCAATGTTCATTGCCATTACGATATTTTTGAATAATTATACATAATTGGGTTCCTACTATTCCTATAAGGTGTACGTATTTGGGAAAAAATGCTGCTATACAATACTAGTTTGTTAATTTGATGAAATTAAATAATAATATATTCACTGAATATTTCCTGGTACTTCTTCGTTCCTAAATATTGATACGTTATCATTACTAACTAAAGTTATCTTAGGAAGAATCTAACTATCATCGCTGCGTGTGTTTATAATCACTACATTAATAAAAAAATTCTCTTTCCAACGGTTTCGTTTTCTTATAACGCGATTTTTATTGTTTTTTCGTTGTTGAACGAATGCATTCACGAGTTGTACTACATCATTTACATTTATCTGAGTGTTTCTACATGCAACATAACTTCTCATTGCCGCCCACAATACCTCTATCTGATTTATAGTCTATTTCAGAAAGGTATAGTAATAAAATAGGGAATTCCGTCCAGTTCGGCTCAATTTCGGTGTCGGCCATAGCTGCTTTGCGTTTAACAGGTACCGTTTAAACTTCTATTAGTGCCTCTGCCTAATTCCAAACCTATTTCAGATTCGGTTTTCCTTTTTACGAGTATCCTACCGGCACGCCTTTGACACACTATTTTCAGTGTTTGTGAATGGATAACAATAGCCTAAACCCAAAAATTGACTCCAACCCGGTTGGTACTACCTGCCCTTGATAAAAAGAAAATAATTTACAATGAAATCAATGCCAAACTATGAAAGTGGCTTAAATATTCGTCGGGTCAATTTGTGGTCCCTTTGCATACCTAATGAGGTTTTATTACTCTATACCTTTCTGAAATAAACTATAGATCGTTCTTTATGTTTTACCATATCTGTCAAAAAGTGTCTACTTCTGCTCAACAACCACTGTTGCATCATACTTTTCTTTATTGCAGATGAAGAACTTTTGTCCTGTTATTTGTTGTTATATGAGCCGTTGATAATGACCACAACAGTGTTGGGTGGTAAATTGGAAATTAGCTAACCTGATTCCCATTCCCTTGTAAATTTTTTTTGTTATCGAATAAGTGAACTAAACATTCGATTGGGTGTGACCACAATGTATGGTTTATTATATTTATGATATTACGTCCTTCTGTGCTGCAGGAATCATTCGCTCAAAAGCTGTGTACGTACAAGTCGGATTTCATTCGTTATAATTATGAATTAATAAATTCGATAACAGTGAGTTCTTATCTTAGATAACAGAATTATCGTGCAACTAAATTCAAAGTTATTAACTTTACTTTGAAAAACTATCTTTAATATCTACATAATATCAAATTATCTTGTTAACTGTTCGCTTAGATTACCGCACTTGACTACTATTAAAGAAGGATGAAGATCCTAAAACTAGTCTCTAAATATTTCGTCTTTCGGTTAGATATTATCAGTAGAAGGTATTTATAGTAATTTATAGTAAAGCACGAGGATCGTATCAGGAGTACCTGGGTCAACAAGAAAATACGAAAATTTTGGGAAAAAATATATTTTTTTTTTCAATGTAATCTCCTTCTAGCTCCATACACTTTTCCCGGCGATGTTCAATAAGTTCAATACCCTTTTTATAATAAGAATCGTCAAGCTCCTCAAAATAGCCATTAACTGCCGACATCATCTCTTCATTGTTGGAAAATATTTTACCTCCGAGTCATTTTTTGAGGTCTAGGAACAGAAAATAACCCCAAGAGGGTGTATTTAGCGAATGGGGTGCATCAGGTAGTAATTAAAACTTTAATTCGTCAATTTTAGCCATTAGAATAACGGATGTGAAAAGATTTTGTTGCTAATTCCCACGTTATGATACACTTTGAAGTAATTATCTTATGGAAGTCCCGACTTTGTCTTTTGCTCTTATTACCAGTATTTCTGCTTTTTCTTGGGTAAAAATTCTTAGTTTTCCACTTTTTGGGAGTATTTCTTGTTCATATTCGGCTATAGCACGCTAAATGCTTCTGCGTCAAATATTTTAATTTTGAAAAAGCGTAATATATCAGGCATGGAGATCTGTCCAATCAAATTATATTCTTGGTACTAACTTATGAGACATTCCAATTCACCAGACATAAAAAAGGACTTGTCTAATTAATCTCAAGAAAATAAACAATCATTTGTTCACAAAGTCATTTTGATATTGTGCCAAAACTATTGCGACATACATTATTATACCTTAGAACACCCTGAATCCTAAAACAAAGAAATATGTTATTTGCATGTTTTGGTTTAGATTTTCATATTCTCAACTTACACTACACTTTCAACTTCTGGTTCATAATCATTTCAATTTGAAGGTTAAAACTTAAGTTAATCATTTATGTATTCGAAGAAATTGAGTTGTATTGAAATTACCATATTCAACTCATATAGGGTCGAAGATGGTGCTTTCATGTTTACGTTAAATCAAAATTTAACATATTCCTCTATGTTCTACAATTATCTACATTATTTGAGTTTTGTTTCCACCCTGTATCTCATCGTTTGCTAGACCAATCGACCCTTAAATTTATAATTTTAAATGAATTAAGGGATACCCATCGAAGTTGTTAAGATTAAGATTCCAATTATGGAAAAAATGGGCCAGTTTTCCGGAAACGTGCTGAATATTTTATTTGATTCCTAACCATTCCGGTGAATTATTTTCCACGAGTTTTCATATAAATTTTCTCTTTAGCGTGTGATATTCAGAAGTCAAAATATATTACCCTTTCACAAACATTCATTTCCTTTTACTTCTTGGATTTTATTGGAGAATTCTTCCCCAAGAATTTCTATAACCAAAACTGATTAATAGTACAGTTATCAAAAATGGCTATTCCATAATGTACTGTATTTACAGAAAGATATGACCATCATTTTTATACAGTGTTTTAATAACCACTAAAATTCTTGGAACAATATCAAATCACTGAATAAAATTAACAAAAGTATAATGTTTAAGCTACTGTATGTTTTAATTGTTCTTTTGTTTCTCTGAAACATTGTCAAACACTCGATGGAAACATCGTCACGACGCTGTCATCTGTCATGTTCCATTGTGAGCAAACGCTGCACCCATCTTGCTCACAGCTTTCTCATAATCAAATTTTCAGTTAATATGCTATGTACCACTTTTTTTAAAATGCCTACTATGTCTGCGATCATCCAGTACCACTTCGTGTGGATTTTCTTCATCATTTCTGAAGTCGTGACCTCATTTGGTCGACCACTGCTCTCCAAAATATTACTGTTGACAACGTAGTATGTAGCAGTCTCACCCAGAGTAGAATCTAGTTCAGATTTTATATTGGTCCGAATGTCATTCAGAATTATCATGCAATATCCGAATATGAGAGTCAGTTAGCAATGGACATTAACATCTATAGGGTAGTTAGAAAGTTTGTTTCGTCGTTTGATTCAAGCTTTCGTCTTGTAGAATAACCAAAATGTCAGATTTAAATCTGATATGAGTCGTTATACTAGTGGGCTTAACAAAAAATTTAAAAGGATGAATGAAAATGTAACTGAAGAATTAGCGTTGCAGAAGAGCTTTAACAAGTAACTGCATATATTTAATTTTGAACAATTTCCTACCAAAACAAATTAGAAACTCAACTGGACACAGTTTTACCTAATAAAATGAGAGTTAAAGAGCAGAAATTCTTTCACATCTATTTGTTTATAGCTGACAACCAAATATTTACCTTCTAAAAATTTCAGTAATAAAGTTTTGTTTAGTAAGTGTCTGTTAATTAGTATATACAACTAAATATTCATACTCAGTGTTTGTTTCGACCGCCATCTGCATTATCCGAGTAGTAAGTAAACATCGTCGAGGTAGAAAAACTATCCTAATAGGTAAATGTTACATTTCTCAAACCAATTACGTCTAAGAAGGAAGTCACGATACCATAAGCACGTTAATAGATGTTATGCTTAAAAAAAATTAACAAAACGTACATTGTTAAGTACATTTTTGTCTTTACTGCCACTGTGGCTTAACTTTTGAAAGCACTGAAGTATAAAATGAAAGAATCACAGATTTTAATCTCTTTGAAATATCTTCTGATGTTCACATTGAACACGAACATGACGAATGGATGTTACAAAGGATTTTTTACAGAAAAGACATCGTTAAATGATCTTGATAGGTTCAAATACTTTGATTAATGTTTAATAGAGTTAAGGGGAAAGTTCTTATCGTTTTATATTTATACGTAGAAGGTATGATCATAAAAAAAGATTACAACTGAATTATCCCTAATGAGCGGTGGAAAAATTTATAAATTCTAATTGGTAAACGAATTTTTTTGTTTCAAATGGGTAGTTAAAACAGTTGAATATCGATAAGAATAACTATTTGATGTCTTATTAACATCCAATACAATTAACTTAGTATGTATGTACAATCCTGGTCATTGAAATAGCATAAAAGCTTTGGGACAGATTTTTCCAATTTTTTAGCTGTGTAAATTTACCTGACAGTTATTGCCATGTTAACCAATATTAAGTGATAAGGTTAGTATCTACCAAAATTTTTTTATTGTACCATAATTATTAACCACTACCAGTCTAGCAACTAGCATAAATCCTTACATTCAAACAAAGTTGTTCGTTACAAGATATGCTTGAGAATCACAACGGAGAATCATTTTTTCTGATGACTACTAAAGCACAATAAGTTCATTACTACAAAAATGCCTTTTTTGCCTTTATATTCATAACAATGAATACTCTTTTTATTCTATATTTCTGAATCTATCTAGAAGAGCTTCTATGAGCACCTGGTCAATAAATAATTCCCTTGGGAATTAGAGAAATGCTCATAGTGATATCTACAATGAAATAAAGAAGGTAAAAAGATAAAGTCTTTCGATGTTATTACCAAACAGGGCTGCAGAACGAAAAGATTGTTCCAAATCGTATTGGTTCATACTAGAACAGCGAATTTGGTTGCTTTCCGATCCGATTTCAGTAAGACCCTGGCAGTTATTTAGCAGATAGATCTTCTGTACTAAAAAGATAGCTTAAGACGACCTGTTATATTACAGGCCACGTCATAAGTGTTAGGTTAGGTTCTATTCAAGAACACTATTTATACAACATCTTTCCGTGCTCTTTTAACACTCTCTCCGCCACACCCCTTGATCTTTTTTTTACCCTATTTTACCATAAAAAAATAGTTAAATTGAATTTTCAATTTTTCCATATGTATTTTTCTATGATAATATCATAATTACTAATGGTTACATCAATTGACAATTACAATTGTTCATAATTCCACTGAATTAATTTCATAAATTTTTCTCATATTATTTTCACTATTTAGCTGTATTTTTTGTTTATATATTTCCAAATAAAATTTATGATTTGCTAACACACGTAATTTAGAATGTGTCAAATTTTTATTCTTTAACCCTCTCTATTTTTTCAACAAGGGATGACCGACGGCTGGTATAAATTTTTTTGTCTTCAGTACACTTTTCTTTATCACCCCCCACAATCCCAAGTCGATAGGGGGTGGGGGATGATTTTTAGATAATTACTGAATCCATGATAAAACTTAAAAATACAGAAGTTAAACTGTTGATAAAATGTTGAAACAATAGATAACAGAACAGATGTTTGAAATATTCGATAATGAATAATTGAATAGGAAAACAAATAATTTGTTGAACTATTGTAAACTAATTGTTTTTATTCAAATATAATTATATTAGAGCCGTTGATTCATAGCTAGCATAACTTAATTTGAATCATCTGTGAAACATACGAAGAACGTTTGCCACCAGCCACTCATTTTCAAAATAACCTTGACTGTCACTTAAACCGAATATGTAATTCACACTTTATAATCATATCAAAAATAAGGTAATCTATATTTAGAATGAAATTACATATGGAATCTACCAGAATAAACAGTACCCAAACTCGGGATGCTACGTATCATGATTGTGAAACGAAATTGACTGTATGCAGTCACTGTAACTCTTCAGATAATTAAAACACAGCATCAGTAGAACATCTGTCAATAGATTAGTTAATTTAGAAAGATTTTGAATTTTTATTATATCATACTTGTATATACGAGGGCCACACGGTTTGTTATTTGTTATCGGAACGTTTTTGATAACCTTTTAAAATTTTGCAGAAATCGTACAAATATATCAGTTCTAATAGTCATATGAAGAAAATTATTTTCGTTGTTAGGAAATATGGAGAACACAGTACCAGGGAAGGTAGATGACGTCGATGAGGATGGCATCGATAGCAGGTCGCATAAAGATGACGATGACGGCAACGGTTTTAAGTCATTTGTAGTACAGAGAATTTTATTTGATATTTTTTTCTTCTGATTTTCGGAGTCCTCCAAATAGCTCTCAGCGAGAGTAGTAGACTTCCAGCCACCGAGGGGCATTAGGTTGGTTATTTCTTCGCCGCAGTCTGCTAGGAACGTTGCCGAAGAACGTCTTAAACTGTGTCCTTTATAACGTTCCGGATTAGGTAGGCGTAAATATCTATCTCTGCTGGCATCTTACCAAAAGTGTTTACGCCATCGCATTGAACTGAGCATTTTTCATTCTAATAATGAATAAAAAATCGGCGGTGTGGAGTGGTAGGTGGTCGTAAATTTGTGTACTTTCTGTACAGCGTCAAATAGGTTCCATCATTTATTTCTTCAGATAAAACAAATGATCTTGACGAATGATTTATGGAATCAGAAATTTTCTCAACAATTAGGTTGCCTTTATCTGGAATGTAGTCGACAGTGATATTTATAAGCTCGGATCTGCGGAGAGCGCCAGCCAGCCAGTGCAAAAATGGTACTCACTTTAATCATCAGGTATACCTCATCGGAAGCTAGCATAACCCTGGATACATCTTGTTTGGTAAAAACTTGCGCTTTCTGAGTTGGAAAACCAATATTTTTTTTATTAAAAAACGACGTTAGCTTATCGAAGTTTCCTATATCCAAATTTTGTTTTATTTTTAAACAAATTAAACTTTTTACCATCGAATAGCGGGACCATAATGTATTAGATTTCAAAACCTTACTTAGGTCTGAAAAATACGCCAGAAATATCTCATCCTTATAAGTTTTGGCCCCTTTCTCCTTACACCATGTAACAAAATGGTCGTATTGCTTCTCATATCTTAGTATGGATTTGGCAGGTAACAGCTCGGAATTAGCTTCATTTGCAGCCTTCAAAATGGCTTTGAGAACTTCTTCGTCGAATGAATTCATTAATATTATTGTATCGGATTCGGTTTAATGTGGTTTGATTTAGAAGAAGATTGTATTTATTCGGTCACTTTCAAAACGTGTTGATCATCAACTTGACGTTTTAGTAACAATTACACGTCTAGTTAGTGATAGCAACTGTTGAGTGCCGGGAGTGCTCAATGATGATCAAAAGCTCGCACGCATTAAAAATGTAAATGTTTGGGTAACCTCAAACTTAAATAAAGTAAATTTTCTCACTTGTTTTAAGTTTTATACCTCGGAAACATTAAACCTCAGAACTAAAATTCAATTGAAACAATGGACTTTCTTCCAGAAATGTTTTTCAAAGTAAACAGAAACTATTTTTGAGTCAATAACGTCATGACTACAGTGCTTTTGGATTATAAAGGTCAATATTATGCCAATACGTTTTCATGCCGAACTAGAAAAAACGAGAGCATTTGTTAAAGAAAATAGTTCTGATTTACACGACGTCATGCGTCGGTCCGTTATTTTTTCTGAAAAATGAGCTGACTTGAATTATGATTTAATGTCCCATTATCAAAATTCACCTTATCTGGCTCCTTCAAATTATTTACTGATATGAAACAAAAGATTAAGCTTTGTGAAAAACTATTTATGACAGAAAGAAACACGTATTTCTTCGAATTGATGTTCTCTATGGTTTGAAAAGATAGTAAACTCTCCGGACTATTTTAGCACAACAACAAAAATAGTTGTTTATAACACAAGAACGAAAATTAGAGTTTTCCGAATGTCATTAAATCGAGGATATGTTATCTGATATTGATCATTATCAACTTATTTCAAATTCTGACAATTTTTTTTACTTTTTACGATTCTTAAATCGTTGCTATCAATTTTATTACTTCAGATTATCTACCATGAGAAGGATTTTAATTACCATGTAACATGTTTTATATGTGAGAAATGAGCATTTTTCTATGTGTATCTACTTAATAAAGAAGGACTAAACCAATGATGGTAAAAGCAAAAAAATGTTGGTAGATTGGATGGGTAGGTACTTTGAAAACGGGTTTGCGAAGAGATTGCCATACCCGTACATTGTTGATGACCTTTCGACTTACAAGCGATTTCAAAGTAGTTGTAGGTATTCTTTATTTCCGGCAGACATACTATTGTTAATAACTATTTAACCAACCAAATGAATAGCCTATGCCAAAAACAATAATAAAGTTTCTAATACAGATTAAGTGAATTATATCAAGATATATATGGGTCCCTATTTCAATAAATACATAGCATTTCTAAATCCTGGTCGTAATTGCTCATATAAAATCAGGATGAATCTTCTCAATAACATAATTTCCTCAATCGATTCTCTACAGAGATACGACTCCTAGAAAGTGGTGAGTAAAATTGTAAATAAAGGACGAAATTCACAAATTACTAACTACAAGTGTTTTTTCAATATTTATGTTATATCCCTGCAACACACGCTATCCACCACGCTGTTCAATAAAGTAATGGAATGGATAGTACGCAAAATTATATTCGCAGAAGATGTAGTAATCCTTTCAACATAAAAATTTGCAGAGCCTTCATTGAAACGGCAAAGACAGTGAATCTACGAGTCAACGAAGATAATTCGAAGTTCATGATATTCAATACAACTGAATTAAAAAAAAATGACCTCAGAACAAGTTCAAATTTTTGTATATTTTGGGGTGGTTATAAAGGACGATGGTGACGAGAGAGGAAATCTAGAAGAAAGGCTGACGAAAGGAAACAATTGAAAATACTGAATTAGACAATAAGTTATAAAAAAATGTCCAGAAAGGCGAAGCTATATTTATACAAAACAATAATAAAACCATCAGTGAGCTACGGAAGCGAAACTTGGATTATTCACAAAGTAAATGAAGAGAAATTAGATATATGGAAAAGGAAAATGCTCAGGAGGGTATTAGGGGGTAAAAAGGAGGGAGAATTTTAGCTGAGAAGACCAAATAATGAAATACGGAATTAATTCGGAGAAGCAGAACTAAGTACAGACTCAAAAGAGTAGAATAGCTGGGCCACATACATAGAATACCAGATTTTAGAGTAACAAAAAAATAATGGACATAGAAAAAAAAGGAACATTTGAAGGGAAACCAAGGGAAAGATGTGAGGTGACCTAAGAAAGAGAGGAGTTCAAGACTGGAAGACGAAAGAAAAAAATAGGAAATAGTGGAAAGGAGTCACTTCCATGGCATGAATCTTAAAGACCTTCGTGTAGCACTGTTTATTTTAGAACATTTTCTAATTTTAAAATTTGTTCTGGAACCAACCGATTTTTAATGGAAAATAAAATATTATTCTTTATTAAATTCCGTACTTAGAACATCATAATAAATTGAAAATAACAAAATATTTAGTTTTTTCTTTTACTCAAATATGAGGAAGAAAATGAGAAAGATAGTTATGAAAGAGAAATCGTTGGATCCTTACTAGAAGTCAGTGAGTTAGCTATAACGGCACTATTAAACTTATATAAATGAAGTGAACCATAGGAAATAAATAAAATAAAATAAACGTACAGGTATATCGGCATATTGGTCATTTACATTTCTCCCTTTTCTAAGTAATCATTAAAGATTATACATTAGTTTGAATTATTAATGCGTACGAGCTTTTAATAAGCATTAATAAGCAACAATCGCGGCAACTATAGGAAAGAATACAGAGGTAGTTCTACTCGCTGACTTAAATAAAAAATTTTGTTGCAATCTGCTAGAAGCTTTTTGTTTCCATGAGCATTTTTTGCACCTTTTATTCCAGTCCACATCCTTCCCTCCTAAACCCACGACAACTCCAACCCAGCAGAACAAAATTTCCCCTATAACAGGGCCAAACCTCATCCTACATGAATACTGTCCCCATCCCATTCATTAACAATCCAACGA
This sequence comes from Diorhabda carinulata, assembly GCF_026250575.1. Classification (NCBI taxonomy): domain Eukaryota; kingdom Metazoa; phylum Arthropoda; class Insecta; order Coleoptera; family Chrysomelidae; genus Diorhabda; species Diorhabda carinulata. Next base: position 22,423,557 of record NC_079472.1, read on the forward strand.
ACAAACGAATGAAATAGTTGGAAATTCGAGGAAATTTTTGTATCTTTTATATTTTGTTGAGAATTCATTATATACCAAAACAATAAGATATTATTTTACACTTCCTCAATGACAAACTATTATTTGGCAACGTTGTTCGAATGTGACGTCTATTTTTATAATTTGAGATTTATACGTAGAAGCTTTTTCATCAATAAACATTAAATTTATTTGCTACTCCATATCATCATTATACAAACAATTCTAATTAAAATTTGCTAATATTAAGCTCTTCTATTATTGCAGTAAATTGTTTATGCGCCGATGTTTAGAATCTTTAAAAAGAAACCGTTCTATCACTGATTTAAGTCAAACTTCTTTTTTAATCCTTGAAACCGTTGGATGGACGCCAAAAACTTTTCGCCAACAGTAAATGAGGAAAAAAAAAGTTTCTTGATGATGCAAACCACTCGAAGCGAGTTTAAATATTATTCTAAACGATGAAAAAACTGAAAACTGCATTGCATTCATGGCTAGAAGGCAATATGGTATTGGAGTTTTTTAAGTACGTGTAATTAATATAAAAATGTGGTTCAAAGACCTCGACTGTTTTGATGTATTCGCTTTTTTTCGGTTGAAGAGCAGTTATACTTTAGTTGTTTTATAGCTTTTTCGAGTTCAGTATTGTCAAGTTAATTTTAATACAAGTAGAATCACAAGACAATTTCTTTGGTTGAATAATATTGAGTGAACATATTGGTATAGTTCTTCCAATATCAATTGCAGAAGACAGTTATGCGAGGAACAATCAATATTTCATAAATACGCATGGCACTCATACCAAATTAAGAAATTAAAAATAATGTTTACTCCCCGTATAAAATTCGGTAAGCATCTAACATACCGTCAGTCCACGTGGACACATCATCTCCACTGTTTACCATTGGAAACATTGCATTTCTATTGGCCGTACACAATTACACAACATGTAGACAATTTCTTAGAAATATTCCTGCAAATATCTTAGGTCTTTCGATATTCTTTGTCGGCTTCCGAATGAAATTATCTGTTTTTTTTTGGAACATATTCTTCAAACATTTTGAAAGCAAATTTTGTAATATGATTATTAGATGTCGATTAAATAACGAGACTGCGCGCCTAGAGGGTGGGGTAAAAAACGAGTAGTACGTTGGGTATCTAGATATCTTGTCTATGCACGTCCCAAAACACGTTTCCGTTATTATAGTATCTACGCAGTAGCGGTTGCAAGGGGCCTATAGGGACAATTCTCTATCTTATACGCGTGTTTTTTTGAGCGCTTTAGTAAGAAGCCGAGAAGCACTGAAGATGACCAGCGCCCAGGTCGCTCTGTGACTATTTCAACTCCGGAAACAATGACCAGTGACCAAAATCGTCGAATGAGCATTCGGATGATTGCCGAGGCTGTAAACGCTGATGAAGAAACGGTTAGAAAAATTTTACACGAGAAATTACACTTCACAAATGTCTGTGTGAGGCTAGTGCTATAAAATCTGACTCCTGACCAAAAGCTCTTGCGTCAACGTATCTGCTCAGATTTCCTTGAAAGGTTAGAAAAAGATCTGCTTTGAAAGGGACCCGAGTTAAGCCGATGGAAGCGGAAAAGCAAAAAACGACAGCTCCTAAAAGCACTCACCAAAGAAGACTTCCAGCACTGCTTCGATCAATGGTAAAAACGTATGTAAATGTGTGTGTGGCGAGGGGAGGGAAAGATATTGAAGGGGAGTATTCGAATGTCGAATCTTTTTCGTAACCAGTCTCGTTATTTAATAGTCAAACCTCGTATAGTCGAAACAATGGACTTTTCAATCGAAGAATGTGCTTCCAAAAAGACAAAAAGTTTTTTCGGCCAATAAAAACACGGACAATATTTTTGGATTGCAAAGTACACTTTGCGAATGTGGTATTTATTGAATATTTAGAAGGAGAACCAACGATAATTCGTAGATTTCGTACAAATAGAGACGTATTTGTTGGTATTTTCAACCGATTTTTTTTAATGGTTTCAAAAAGTTACAAGGGGATTTAGATAAATATTAATTATTTTCTTCACAGTAAAGAAACTTTTATATTTTTTATTCAAACATATTTGTTTTTTTATGTGCCATCCTTAGGTTACGTTTTTTTTTCTAAATTATGGTCTTGAGGTATAACGATTTGTAATGTTGACCTGATGATGTAATTGATTATCTTTATTATTTATAGAGACGTGAGTTTTATAATTTTTTGTAAGATTAGCAATGTAAATGACTCAACTGAATATTGGATTAATAAGAAATCGGTTATGAAGTGTCTACAAATAAATTATCCGTAAATTACTCAAAATGAGGTATGTTCACCTTAACAGTATAAACATCAATGAATAATTTAAACAATTTATTTTTGGCAATATTTATCTTTAGTAAGTCGTCCATATGGTCATAACCTACAAAGACCACGCTACAAGTTGTATCAAATTAGTCATTTTTGCCATAAATCAATTCACAGAAGACGTAAAAAATAAATTATACAGTTTCTTAATTTTTGTTTAGCGAAAATCCAATAAATATTTGTTCATTTAACAAAAAATTATCTCTCTTGTTCATCTTGTAAGATTATAGTTTTTGGAGTGATAACAATTCTAATACGAGGGCCGTTTTTTTTTTCAATCTCCGATCGCTCCGTGCAGAAGAAAGCGGATATGCGCTGTAGGAGACTGCAAACCTCTCGCACTACATACTCCAACATTGTTGACATTGAGGCGTCAGTCGGCGTTGTGCTATTGCCACGTAAACATGTCCGCCATTATTGATGCTCCTGCCAAGTATGTATGGGAAAAACTTCATGAGTGATGGTGTTGTGCGTGAATGATAAAGGGGGCCAAGGACGCGAAACTGTCGTTTCATATGAACTGGTTCAAAGAGTTGAGAGAATGGTTAGAGAAAACCGCAGATTCCCATTACTGCTTTGTTTACGGAATTTCCAGAAGTTTCAAGGACTGTTTTGTACTCTACTTGAAGTCATTGGCGGCAACTTTCTTTGATGGGGGTATTGAAAAGCTTGTCCACAGATATGACAAATATCTCAATCTCTTCGGTGATTATGTCGAAATGTAACCGTAAGAAATCTTTCGGTAGTAAAATTATTGTTTTATATGAACTTGTCTTTTATTTATAGCTTATAGGAAAATGAAAAAAAAATGGCCCTCGTATATTGATGGGATTTATTGTTGGTCTGGTTTTGTGTTTTAGATTTTGGAACAATAGAAGTATAGGACCAATCTGTATATTCAGTTTTCAAACTATAATTTATCCTACTTCTGAATACGCTCGTGTTTTGATTGTTACCAAAAACTGATAGCGGTTGCGAACTGAAAATTAATTCTAATCAGATTCAGAGGAACGTCATCTGTTTTCCGTTCTCAAATGAATACATTTCAATGAGATTATTCCGCATTATAAAGTTAGTTAAATAGAATTTGTAATTTATATATATATCTCACTGTCAACCTGACAGTATTGTTTAAACAAAAATTCATCTGAAAGTGTATTATTTATGCAAACAAAAGTACCAAATAGATTTTATAGAAATTTAGTGTGTGTGTAGTTAAAAATACGGTGAATAAACTTCTAAAGCTGTTGACACACGAATCCGGAAAATTGCCGGTAAACTATATTCCTTATGTTCTTATTTTAGGCAGAAAAATTTATTCACAATAATTTTATTCATATGAATATCGTTGGTAAAATAATCAAGATTTATATTTTGATAAAAAAAATATAGTAACCATAGTTTTTTAAGTATTATTTTGAACTCGTTTTTGACCAACAACAGTGTTTTCAAAATGGCCACCAGAAGTAATATTTCTTCACATGAAGTTGACATTGCTTCTAATAAATTGGAGTCAAAGTGAAATCAGAGAATGTGCTAGTGATTCAAGTGATCAATAGATTTGGAGAGACTCCATTCACGTGTCCAAATTCCTTCCAAAGCTTTTGGCAGAAATAAGCTATAAAATAATTTCTGGCAACAATTCTTCCCATGATTGTAGATGAAACAGATTTGAAACACAACAAAACATGAAGATAGTTTGTATTTTACATTGTATTTCTTCCAAAATATGTAGATTCCTCGCAAATTAGGCTATTTTTCTGGGGTTTTTGTATCTAATTTCCCAAGGTGTTAGTACTAAAACTTTATAATAGTTTGATGTTTCTGCAGATAAAATAAAAACGCGATCTGTACACTCCAACCTCAAGTGAAGAAGAATACATTAAAGTTATCTCGGATTGAATAAAAAATCGACCAAAACATTTTTTTTTAGATCAATAATGCCATTCGGGCGATTTGGAAAAAATCAAATTTGAGTTTTATAGACAATTCTGTTGGTTAAAAGTTATAAATGATTTGAAAAATTAATTCAGACGTCTATCGACGATTCATTGATGAAGTTTCGCGCATATCTCGGTTATTTCCAATTCAACAAATCAATAATGACAAGATTTGGTGAAATTTTACAGAATTTTGTTTAGAATATTGACTAGATTTTGAAAAATCTACAAGCAAAAAATATTAATATCTCCATCAGCTGGTGAAGAAATCCTGTTTTTGTTGATGGAGCCAAATACTGCAATTTTATTTCATAATTAGGGGTCACCAAAGAAAATAAACATAAAGAACAAAAGAAATTAAACGAGGTGATGTCTAAATTTTGGTCAGTCATGACATAGATGAATTGACAAAAACTTCATTCAATTATTTCTATGTCGGATACAGGTGAAAATGACTACCAATTTGAGATTCTTATTCTATAAAAGATAAGGCAGTCATCGATTATTATAATAGTGGGATGGGTAGAGCTTACATTTAAAGATATAGAGAGAGATTAATTAATTGTCAAAAAATTGTTACGCACGTAAAATGTAGCAGTCTTTGAATTATATATATATATATATATATATATATATATATATATATAAAAATTTAATCACCTTATATTGGGGTTTCCAATAGGGAGTTGACAATTTTGAATTTAGTTTGTGAACGCACCTTTTCACTTGACATCGAACTGTCACTGTCCGTTTATCCAGTAGACATAACCTTTACTACAAAAATTCGGAGTCGGTGGTCGCTACTTTAAGAGCGTTAACTCCGATTTTCGGTCGTAATTCTCGACCTAGTAGGCAGGCAGTAACAAGTAGTGAAAAAGTTTGAGTCTACATAATCGTTATGTGATTTTGCCGTGCCAGTGAGACTACGGGTTGGTCGAAGTGTCGAAAATATCGCTGCCGTTGAAACGTCCGTAGCAAATGATCCAAACCAGTCAATTTCATAAGTTGGGTATCGCCAAGACCACTTTATGGCGAATTTTGCGTAAGGATCTTACTGGAAAAGATGCGCCAAGATGATCAAATTCATCGCAAAATCATCTTCAGTGACGAAACTCATTTCTCGCTCATTGGGTTTGTCAATAAACAAAATATGCGGAATTGGGCGGGTGAAAATCCACATGTGCTTAATTAAAAATCACTTCTTCCACAAAAGATAATGTTTGGTGCGGTTTACATGCCGGCGGCGTCATAGGGCCATATTTTTTCGTCGACGTTAGTGGTCGCCACGGTGATCGTTATCGCGCCATGATTATCGATTATTTTTGACCCGAATTGGAATATATGGACTTGGACAGCATTTGGTTTCAACAGGACGGCGCCACAAGCCACACAGCACACATTACAATCGATTTATTGAAGAACAAGTTTGATGAGCGTGTTATCTCAAGAAATGGACCAGTCGTTCGTGCGATTTAACGCATTTGATTTTTCTCATTGGGGCAAAATCATTGGTCTATGGTAATAAGCCGACGACGTTAGACGCCAACATTGAACGCGAAATAGCAGTCGTTTCCGGCGAGTCATGGAAAATTGGATCCAACGAATCAACCGCTGCAAACGTGCCCTCGGTGGCCATATGAGCTAAGTCGAGTTCCATTCAAAAATGTTTTGAAAGTACTTTAACCCGATAATAAAGCTTTTGAAATATCTCAAATGGTTTTCATTTCATTTTGAAAAAAAGTTCTAATTGGAAAACCCCTTACTTGATTCAAAATATTATTTGATGAAAGTTAGCGTATTTATACGTGGCAAAGTTGTTGTTGTCGTCAGTCAATGGCCAGTTTATTAGTGTATCGTTAGGGTTGTTTTTTGTTTTGTTGTTTTACAGTGCATGATGTACTGTGGTAAGTCACCTCAATAACTTTTAATGAAAATATCATTTTCAAATGGCACTGTTAACTTTCCAAAATAAATACTAAGATTTTATTTCTTGTCTCATCATAAGTACAAACAGTTGTGTGCTCTTTATTTATATTAAATATCATCCTACCATCTGGTAGTAGGTTATTAACTATCATATATGTAGATGCCAGCATGTGCAGATATGTACACTTCGGAATTAATTTAGGCCACTATGTCGACAATCAAAATGAAATTAATTATGTCAAAGATATCAACAATAGAATTAATCTGTCATTAATTGTATAACCTCTATAATAAAGTAGCTCGAGCTCTAGATGTTTCATGTCTCGGTTTTCCGAATAAAGAATTATTGAATAAAGTTTTTTGGATCCTTTTTGAACTTTTGGTACCATATTTAGACTCTTACTGTTATGAGTAGCGACAAGTTACCATACATTCCTTAAAAAAATTAAGATTCAAGCTTTTGGATACAATACCAATATTTAAATGCCGATCAAAACGCTACCGAAAATCCTGTGAACATATGCTCGTAAGATTACTGTCTTATTACATTGAAATTTTTTTGATTTGTATACCTCCTTTCACTTTACTGCGAAATAATACATGATAAATGAAAAATACACATAAAGTTTGTTGAAAACACGCTCAAAAACCGTCCATTCCACCATCCGGTTCCTTCGAACCGACCAAACTAATGGTGGTTTATCGAACGATCCCATGCTAAAGTTTCAACTTCATAGGGACCGTTCGAGAATCTATTCCTGGAGAATCATTACGATACTTGGTTGAAAGCATATTAGTTTTTTTTGTTTTTATTAGTCCTGTTTTGTGACTTTCATAAGTAAAATTTAATTAACCCTACAGAATTGAATTTTGTGACGTCAAAAATTACAGAAAGCTTGTAGCCATCCTATGAAAGCTTTCATCTCGGTGACATTGACAATAAAAATGGTCATATTTTTCACATCGCCCCAATTTTTTAGGTCAGTTTTTCATATTGTGCTTATGATAGTATTCAAACTAAAGAAGCATTAACATTTTATTCACCTTATATAGGTTTGAAAAGAACCACATTTTTTATTATGTTGTTTGTTTACATTTTACTATAAAGTGAGATAATTTTATATAATTTGTGACGTCAAAAGACAATCTGATAGATTAGGTTAAGTGGACTGTCCTATTGTTTGTGGAAGTGTCCTTGGTGATGATTAATGCCTATATATGAGATGAGGGATCCTTCCAACAAGTTTCTACCATTATACGGTGACGAAACCGTGAACTAACGCACAAAATTGAGTCAACTTGGATAACTAGAAAAAATTTCTAGCAACTCGTAGTCTAAAAATGTTTAAAACAGAAAGATTCTTAGCATTTTGTAGAGTAGGTCTTTTTTCCATTGACTACTCAAGTGTAAATTCCGTTCCGTTAAAAAGCTGGTGGCGTCCAGTTTAATATTAATTGTTCACCCCATCTAAGTAACTGTATACAATTTAGTGGTTACAGTTACAGAGAACCGCAGAAAGTCTATTGAAAACGAATACTCGATTAATAGTTTATGGCGGGCTATAATTATAACTTTTGCGGTCAATGCCCCTTATCACTTATTTCTGAAACTATACACCGATGATGTAATCAGTGTCAATATAAAAATAAAATTTTTTTGGAAACCCTGTATACTTCACAGCTTCTCGGTCAAGAAAATTTGTAATTATAATTTGATAATTCAGTTTTATTTCTAATAGTTATGGATTGTATAAATGTATCTGAGGAAACGTTTTAAGGAAAATTTACACAAATTTCGTGGAATCAAATTCCTATTAGCATCATTTATGATAAGGAATCACGTCCAGCGATCACAACAAGAACTACCATAAAGTTGTACAATTGAGGTAGTTTTGGCATTTCTGGGTGACTGAAATAGTCGTGGAAGTACACCGATGACCCCACATACAACAAATAAAACGTTTTAAAACATCATCACCAACGAGGTTTATGGACAATATATGCTTCTGATTTATTTTTTTACTGTGGGACGCCTTAATAATGCATCCTTGCTCTTCTACCTGCGTTATGATCTTTATGGATATATTTAAGCTCGAATGTCTTCGTTGAGACAATGCATCATATACTATCTGCGATTTACATATCTAAAATATGGAAGTGACACTTGGAAAGTGAACAAAAGGAAACAGAGAAGAATAATAGTAGCAAAGAAGAAACAACTAAAAAAAGTAGTAGGGAAAATGAAGAGGAACTCGAAAAGAAATTAAGTAATTAAAGAAATGCTCAAACGGCAACCAATAGAAAATAAAATAGGTGAAAGATGTTTAAACTGATTCGGACACAGATAAATAAACTAAACAAAACAATTAAAAAGACTTGGTTAGAGTAAGTAGCACAGAAGGACGAAGAAAGAGAAAATCAATGCGACGTAAATGAAATAGCAGAAGATCGGAAACAGTGGAAAACATGGAAAAAAGGAAAATGAAAACTAAAACCCCAAAACTCTGAACTCGACAAGGCACAAATATTTCTAAAGAAAGAGAAATATAGTGTCCAGACCTGGGTTTGAACCGAAGCCGTCTGTAGTACGTTATTTTTATTAATCCAAAAACATTCCAAAATGAAAATGATGACTGTTTTATGTAAAATAATTATTGCAAACAGGCCTAAAATGCACTCACCAAGGATCTTGTGTACTACATTTACACCTGCATTGAATTGTCACTTATTCTTAGATGCATTTATCATTTCACCACTGCTTACAATAGGATTTATTTAGAACTAAGTGCTCATGTTCGAGGCAAAGAGTTTCTGAGGAGCCTTTTATTTATTAGCATTGGTGTGAAAATTGGTTTTTGAATAGCAACGACTTTTTAAAATGATCGTGAATCGATTAGTGATGATTTTTAAAGCTTAAAAAGCGTGTAAATTGATTTAGATTACCAATGGAAGTTTTATGAAAAGATGTTTGATTTTTTTATTAGTTTGGTAAATATTGAGAAGCAAAAGAATCGAACACAAAACATGAAAAGAAAGAATGAATCCACTTCATACGACATACGAAAATAAATAATAGAATTCCAATTTTTCCATATATTTACTTAAATAACAGGTAAAATTTTCTTATCTAAACTTATAAATTAACATTGCTTTGATTATAAATTGAAGTTTAAGGTACTAATAGACTATCTTCTTCTTCTAATTCTGCTACCCAATAACGGATATTTTCGATCACATCTGACTATTTTATCTTGTCTCTAATGCTATGAATTAATTCTCCTGTAGTTGTTATCCATCCGTGTCCAATTTTTAATATTGTGGAGCCACGACATCTACTTTCTGCCCAGCCCCCTTCTTCCCTCTGTCTTTTCTTCTATTAAGAGTTGGTGATACCTCTCGCTCCGCATCACATGTCTCAGGTATACTGTTTTTCTATGTTTTATCGTATCCATCAATTCACGTTCTCTTTCTATTTTCCTCATAATTGGTTTTTTTCCCGTCCATAGTACTCTCAAAATTCTTCGATAGATCCACATCTCAAATGCTTCCAATCTGTTTATGGTGTTAACTTTCAGTGTCTAGCCTTCCATACCGTACAATAGCACGGACCATACGTAGCATTTTGTGAATCCTATTCGAAGATTAAGGTCAAAGTCAGAGTTCGTGAACATGAGCTCCTTGCTTTCTCTATCCTATCTATTGTATGATAGTTTTACATCCTGGAACTAGTCTAATTTGCGGTTGATTACTAGGAATGATGTCTTTTATCTGTCGATATTGATTTCCGACTGTGTATTACAACGAAGTGCAGGAACCTTTAGAGGTCATTCATGTTGTCTGCTATCAGGATTGTGTCATCGGCATATCATTGTTGATCCATGTGCCACTCACTTTGATGTCTAATTGTTGACCCTCGAGGGCTTCTTGAAAGATGTTTTCAGGAGTGGAAAGAGGACACATCCCTACCTAACACCTCTAAGGATTTCCTGGGTCTTTGTAAGTTCGTTGTCAACTCTAACTGCAGCTGATTGGTTCTAATACAAGTTTCCAAAATAGCGTATATCTTTCTGGTCTATATCAAGTCGCCTCCAGTATTTGAACGAGTTTATGGTGTTTCATTCTGTCACAAGCTTTTTCGTAATCTATATAATACATAACTACATCTTTCCTTTGGCCGTAGCAGTTCTGAACCAGTACTTGAGTTGCATTTTATGGAAATTCTGCACTGAATAATTTTCAGAAATATAACAAGCTGATTAATCTGCGGTCTTCGCATCTTGTTGCGGCAGTGGGATGAAAAGAGGTGTAAGCTCTTTGGTCGCGCGTTACTTGATATATTAAATCAATATTCACAATAGAAATAGTGAATAATGATGATGAAAGACTGATATTTCTTATGTTTTATACTTGAAAATTTTCACTGAATATAATTGAAGTACTATTCTTTATTGAAAATAGTAAAATTGAAAATAATACACGGGATATGTTTTAGAAATATTTCAGTGTAAACAAAAGGTGGTTATTAGAAGAACTACCTACGTAAGAAAATACACTTTGATTAAGCTCACAGAAATTATTACATAAGCCCAAATATGAACAAGTAACCCAGAGTGCTCAAAATACATATGGAAAAGTTTCGTAATTGGAGGCTATATTTTCAACCTAAATGTCGTAGTTATTTTGCTTATTCGCAGTTTCATTTCATACTTTTTTATTATGTTAGTTTTTTCTCATGCTTCTTGCCTCCTGATCTTTTCAAAAACTTTCTTCTAATATATTTGTTTTTATTCTGTTGTTTTTTCTTGTACTTTTTGCTAATTTCTCTATATTCTCAGATCCCTTCGAGGGATCTTAATGATGATTCCAAAACCTTGCTTTCAAATTATTCATTTGTATTTTGTTGGTTTTTTGGATTGCAAATTCAATCGCTAATGAATAATGAAACAAAGTAAAAAAGTGAATGTAATTAACTATAAATTTATTATAGGTAATATAAAGTATTAAGAGATAAATAAAAAAACATATAAAATTATATTTTATACTACGAAATAACAGGTTCTTAGTGCGGTTCTGTATATATACGATGTGTGATCGAAAATAAGTGACAATTTGAAACCTTTTCTGCTTTATCAATCTGCTGAATTGGATCAATTTAAGGGCTTCGTTGACAACCTTTTTCAATATATGATGTAATCGAATCTATTTTATTTATATTTAATATCTTTCTGTACACAATCTGGAAGTATAATACACAATATACAATACACTATAATACACAAACACACTATCAATATCTGAAAGGGAAGACATTATAGAACATTCAAAGGTTAGGTTAGTAAATGTTAATATACTTTCTGGAGCTACCTCATTACAGAAAAAAATTTTTTTTTTAATTTTAATGAACAATGTTAGTGGAAGTAGTACACAGGACTCTGTATATTGCAATTTGTATTTTAGGTTTATGAATATTTCTTAAAAATTAGAAATTCCACTCTTCCGAATTCCGCATCGAAAACTTGACGTTCACATATTAGTTATCCTAGGAATGTCCTAATGAAACCATAAAGTAGTGGTTTCTCCTTACCCTCTTCACTCTTAATGCCAACCCAACTTTACTCACTTTACATCATTTTGAAGATGTTCCGTTCTGAGGTCAGATTTCAAGACGTTGATAAAATGCAAATGAAAATTAAATCGAGTAGCAGGATGCACTCAACTTAATTCTTAAAACATTTTTGTAACAGAAATAAGTTGTCCGAGAATATATTACTACACAGAGGCGTATACCCATGCCATATATTCATATTTTACACAGTGGGGGTATGTTTGGTTTGGAATAAATAGTATTTTAGTATATAGAGATTGTTCTAAATTATACGTTAAATGGCAATCAGTTAGTTCGATAGCTTTTTGAGAGCAGAGTGAAGTAATACACAACGGCCAAATATGAATTTTAATTCTTCATCAATTACAAGACAATAGAAAGTTATGGGAATACAGGATTTATAAAAGCCTGGAAGAAGTTCTAACAGATACACAGTTCACCTATAAAATTGTTTCGGTTCCAAAGAGGCCTTGTTTACCTACAGCCCGACTAGATTTTTTCATTGTCTTCATATATCATAATTACCTTATCAGGTTTAAACAAAGTTAACCTTATTAGGGTGAAACCTGATGAGGTCCTAACTAGGAGCGCATCAGGATAACTCTATTTATAATAAATTAATTTTCCATTAGGTTTCCCTGATCATGTGTACATATAAGGAATCTCTCAGGATCACCTTATTGAAAAGAAAATTATTTCTTCGTCAGGTTATCCTGTCGAGGATCACATTGGGTTGACCCATTTGAAAATAAATTAATTTTTCTTCAGGCTTTCCTGGGTATGTCCATACAAAGATTTCTCTCAGGATCACCTTATTAAAATAAAGTCTATTTGTTATCAAGTTATCCTGATGAGGTTGATATAGATCTCAATCAAATTTTTGCCTGAATATTGAAAATTGGAAGCGTTAGGGAGGGAGAGAGAGAGAAAAGGAAAATTTTAATAGAAGGAGGATTTGTTGGAGTGGGCCCTGATATAGAAATTGATTCTCTGCAGGGCCAGGGTTGTGGTGATTGCGTGGGGTTGTGTTTGCTACAGACCGACGCCTATAAGTAAAAAGTTTGAGAAAATTGTTATAACATTTTTGAGCATTTATCAATGTTTCAAGGTTATTCGGGTAGAAATTTTTAGTAATTATACTCTTAGAAAAAATACACAGAAAAAACAATTTGTTTCAAGGTGCAATTAACAAAACCACTATTAGAAAAGTTAACTGAAAATCCGGACGTATTAGTTTCTATAACTGATAGAGATGTAGTATTTCCAATATATTTTCATCAGAATACATTGTTGGAACCCGTGAAGAACTCTTTCTCTTCTACCTCACTTTTGGCCAATTGACTAACAGCGGTTGATCTATTGGAGAGATTAGTATTTTTTTTCACTTGGTATTCATCCTATTTTTTTGGAGGAGGAAATGCTAAGATTTGTGATTTTTTTGGACAGAAGAAGTCGAAGACAACTTGCAAGGAAAAACGGTTCTTTTTTTTTAAATAAAAAGGGGGCAAGCGAGTACAGCTGCTGCAGTGTTATTCCTTATCGTCGGCCATTTGGCTGGAGAACCGGTTCACCAGGTGGCAGGGAAACCGCAAAAAACCGACGATCAACGAAGAGTGTTTGGAGTGAGTGTGGGGGGTAGGGAGGTAGATATAATTTTTGCTTGTGTGAACTTCTTACTTCCGTAAAAACCAGAAGGAAAATCTAATCAAGGATATGTGAAGTAATCGTGCTGCCCAAGACACTCCTGAAAAGAACCATGTGAAGTAATCCTGATCAGAATCATATAAGGCTGATAAGAGCCTTATGAGGTAATCCTGATCAAGACCATATAAGGTAATCCTGATAAGGACTATTTAAGATAAACCTGATCAGGACCTCATTACTGAGCTGCCTTACATACTCATCGTACCGTACTAGGTTGCGGAATTAACTGATCAGGTCCTCACAAAAACTTCTAGTCGTGATATTTTGATACCAAACAAAATGTATACGACTGTTTATCGATTGTAATAAAGCATTTGATAATGTGAGACAACAGACAGTTAATAAAAGCGTCTGAATCAATGAGTAACACATGAGTGTGTTTTTTCTCCACTTTTTTCTAACGTCTAGCTAGAGGAAGTCTTCACCAAAGCCGTCGAAAATTATGATAGGTAAATAAAAGTTAACAGCATTTCTTCGAATAATGTGTTATGAAGACGAAGAAGCATCTAAATCTGAAGCGACCAACGAACAACTGAAAGTGGGCGACGACTGAAAAGAGTCGTGAGGTATTTAGGTACAATTATTGATTGCTTCGTGGATTATTGTTCAGAAATAAGGACTGGTAACGAGAAAGCCGGCATTTAAAGAGATCAATAAGCTTCTCTGTAGCCACGATTTGAACTTCAAGCAAAGTACACGAATACTCAAGTGCTATGTATTCCCAATCCTCTTGTATGGTTTGGAAGCTTGAACTTTCAAGCCAGCGAAGACGGATCATGTGATCAATATAGATGTACTGAGAGTAATGGAGAAAAGAAGAAGAAAACTTCAACATCTTGGCCACATCGAGAGAGGTCCAAAATATGAAATCTTACAGCCCATAATTCAGGAATTATTGTAAGGTAATGATTTATTAAAAAGGCCAAGACAAATAAAATCATTGAATAGAGATTTATTTTGGATACTTCTAACGACTTGGATTGAAATTAATCAACATTTTTATTAGTACCTCGACCTATCCCGGTTTGGTAATAAAAATTTTTCAAGGACTTCTATAAACAGAAGTCCAAAGAGATGAAATCTGAGGATCTCGGTGACCATATCTATTCATCAGTTTAAACATAAAGCATGTTTAAACATAGTCATGAGTAGGTCGTGTGAAATGGGGATACGTTTTAGCATAAACAGGGTTAGAAAACAAATTAACTAATTGCATAACTTATTCTTTCATTCTATTATTTTAAATTCCAACTAGCGAGAGTAGGTATAAAGAGTGAAATAATTGAATAATAGTAACAAAAAGATACCTGCAAATAAGAACTAAATCACCGAGGCTTTTATCGGATTTTTCCCGAAATAAAAACGTTCAAAGTGAGAACGATTCAGAAAAGCTTTATCAAGTATTCATCCAGACATAGAGTTAAACATAGAAATTATTATTGACACAATTGCTCAACTCAACCCCAGATTTGATTTCGTTTTATAGAATAAACATTCTATCCTTAAATAAAAATATATATTTCTCGTTTGGCATATAAAAAATAGAAAAACACAGAATTATATTTGATTTGAATTTCGATGATCTTTTTTTTTAATTCTTGTCTGTGCCCCCCCCCCGATACAGATCTCTAGATCCGTGCCTGATTCACACTCTGCCTGCTACTATGCTCCTGATGCCAGGACAATCGCTCAATAAACTTCAACTTTAGACATTATGTTAAAATCTCTCGTTTTGGTATTTCTCAATGTCGATGGAACAAAATTACTTCAATATGACGTTTAATAATATAATTTTAACCTAATGGTACATTATATTAAAAAAATTATGACCCGCTTTTAAGAGCAAGCATAACTCGATGAAAGCATGTGCAAAGTTGCAAACTTCGCTTGATTAAAAACCGTGTCACTGAACTCGATTTTTATTTAACGCAGCCAGTTTGGATTTAGTAAACATTTCGATATAAATCAAAAGGAATTTACACATTTCACACCCTGTATGTTACTATTGAGGGAAATATCTACCCCAACACGACATAAATTACACTGAGGTAGGGGAGGTTATCTAATGACACAACTGGGGTGTTGAGGATGAGTAATTTTTGATGTGACTTAAGGGTCTCTAGGGAGAAAACGCTTCTAGTCAATTACTGTTGATTTAAGAGTACATTTCTCTGTTTAGTGGTGCGAAGTCAAGAATACTAATAACTGGAATACGAAGATCATGAAAAGACAGAAAGTTGGTAAAATGATTTATGTGGCTATAAAGAGCTACAATACAAGCACATGTGCTTTAATTCATTATCAGGGTATAAAATATATTAGAGAAATGGTATATAGTTATAAAATTAACACAAATTACAATTTTTTTATAAGTATTTTAATTAGTTATTAAATTGAAAGCTAAATACCATATGTGTTTCAAAATTTGCTTATATAACAGTATTTTATTGTACATTGACAGGGTAGAATTCCTTTCAAGCAATCAATACATATTTATAAACTTTCAGTGTACCTATTCACCGTATCCAAAGTTCGCATGGGGAATTTGAGAATCTTCTTCTTTCGTGTATTAGGCGTGTCGCATGTTTTATCTTCGACATCCTTGCCTCCTATCCTGCTTCAAGGTTGCCGCTCCACCTTTTTCTGAGTCGGCCGGTACTTCTTCGGCCCAATGGGGATTTATCGCGCGCTATCTTGACCAGTCTGTTGTTATTCATACGACTTATGTGCTCATTCCATTCTTTCTTTCTTGATAGAACCCATTCGTTGACGTCATCTATTTTGCACAATTTTCTGATGTTCTCACATCTTTCCCTGTCCGGTAGGGTTTTTCCGGCTATCCTGCGTAGCACATCTCTTCTGTTTCCATCATTCTTTTGGTTTTCGCCGTTTCTGTACGTGTCTCTGCGGTGTAGGTCATTATGGGTCTTACCGTGGCCTTGTTTATGGTTTCGTTCAAACATGCTGCTATTCTTAAGGCTTTAGTTGTTTGCTCTCTTACTTCGTTTTCTACGTCTCCAAATCCTGAAATCTCGATTCCCAGGTATTTGAATTTCATTACTTAATGAATTAAATGGTCATCTACGACTAGCTTACACCTTATCGGAGTTTTGGATGTGGTCATACACTTTGTTTTGGATGCAGATATCATCATATTGAAAGATTTAGCTGTGCAGTTAAACACATGTAAAAGCCTTTGAAGATCATCTTCATTTTTTGCGTCTAGAACAGCATCATCAGCGATAATATTTCGGTCTCCCATCTGGTAGCCACTTAGCTTTCCTACTTTCTTAATTACTTCGTCCATAATGATATAGAAAAGCAAAGGGCTTAAGGAGTCTTCCGGGCGCATCCCTTTGTGTACCGCTATTTCCTCCGTTAGCACTCCGTTCACCTAGGCTTGGATTTTGTTGTCCATGTATCTTTTCAATGGTTTTCATCAAGTCATAAGGTATTTGTTTATCGTATAGTAGATGTACTACGTCTTTTAGTTGTACTCAATCGAGGGCTTTTTGTAGATCTATAAAGCACATCAATGGTGGTCTGTTATACTCAATCGTTTTTTCTGCGATCTGCCTGATGACGAAGATCACATCTGTGCACTACCTTCCCGAATTTGAAAATCATTTATTCTAATTGATAATTATCAATTATTGTTATTGTAAGTATAACTAACATGTACATATTCATTTTCGTTCAAATTAATTCGCTAACGATTGGTCAAAATATGTATTTAATTTAATGATGTACTTTTATGAAAGTAGGACTGGTTTTTTCCTTGGCAATCCTGTGGTCACGTTTAAAGTAGAGTCAGTTCCCGGCCACTGAAGAGAGCAGATCGCTTGCTCTGTAAACCCCTATCGCAACTCCTTGTCACGGAAAATCATGAAGCGTTTCATGGCTACAACGAGTGTTTTTGAGTGTCAAAAGCTGTTTCGAGAAAGTAAGAGTAGAAGACAACGACTGATATGGCCGCCATTCGACCAGCAAGACCAACGAAAAGTGTAGCAAGTGAAAAATTTATTTTGCAGTGATCTTAGAATCCAAACCTTTACGATCTTGACTGAAAACTTGAGGAAAGTGCGTGCGTAGTTGGTGCCGCGAGTGTTGTCA
Source organism: Diorhabda carinulata (assembly GCF_026250575.1). Taxonomy (NCBI): domain Eukaryota; kingdom Metazoa; phylum Arthropoda; class Insecta; order Coleoptera; family Chrysomelidae; genus Diorhabda; species Diorhabda carinulata. The sequence continues at coordinate 22,441,233 of NC_079472.1, forward strand.
GAGGAGCAAAAGTCATCCGGAAAGCGGCCTGCCAAGATCTTTTTGGCTCCACTAAACTTTTGTCTATAGCCGAGAATAAAATCGACAATTAAGGAAAAAACATCACGGATCGGTAGAGGCGGTCCAACAGGCCGTAACGCAGGAACTGCACAGCATTCCAATCCAAAATTCCTGGAGGCGTACGAAAACAGTGTCTAGTTGCGGAAGGATGCTATTTTGAAAAATAGGATAATAGTTTTTACTATTTTAATAAATATTTTTTTTAAATTAGTCCTACTACTTTCAGAACAGACCCTGAATGCTGCTCAAACGACTTATCCATGTATTTCAACACGCTCTCACGTTAAGAAATACAGAAAAGGATCAAATACAACCACATCGTATGAAAAACAATTTCAGTTAGCATTTATAGCTACAGTAAATCCCAGAGATATTCCATTCATAAACCCCATAAATGCATCAAACAAAATTCTAAAATTACAAATAAATTGCCTCGGGAAATTTTTGTGGTACAGTTTTTCATCTGGGTAATTTAAAAGGAAAAAAGGCTAAAACTCAATCCATTCGCTGGATTTAATATTCCAGAACGTTTCGTAATTGTTATGGATACTGACCCTTCGTGGCCACTAGAACAATTGCTAACAGCTGCGATAAAAAAATAGAAATAACCGTCTGGTTGAATACAAACAGAATGCAATAAAAAGGAAATTGTTACTGTAAAACCTATTGTATCCATTTCACTTGAGTAGAAGTTGTCGTAATACCGAACAGAAGAACTTTAGATAATTAAGAAGAGAATACTAACTAACTTAAGCGAATAGAAAATTCCGAACGATTGTGTAATAGGTATCATTTCCCCACTTTAATTTGACTTCAATAAACGTTGGCTACTTTTGCATGTACAAATTCTCTATATACCATACCATACTATTAGCGAGTTTCATTTGAGATCAACATCACGTAACTTTTATAAATGACAAGCGTTAGAGATACTAAGTAGTCAAGCTTCCTTTATCAAATATATTAAAAACTGTAGACGTAAATCAGATAAATGAAAAATCAAAAATCAAAACACTTAAATAGTAATCAGCTACACACACGAGAAAACTATTTTTGATTTAAACCGAAAATACACGGAAAATAACTAAAAATAACTTTTAATCTTTGGTCAGTTCGCGCAGCTGCGACTTACATATGTAAGAATCTATGGCTTACAGGGACTACTACAACTATTTTATCTACATTTGTAGTATAGTAGTAATAGATACGAGGGCCGTTTTGTTTCAACATCCGATCGCTCCGTGCAGAGAAAGCGGGCATGCGCTGTAGTTTTCGCACTACACACTCCGACATTGTCGAAAATCAGGCGTCAGTCGGCGTTGTGCTACAGCCACGTAAACATGTCCATTATTGATGCTCCCGCCAAGTGTGAACTGCGAAGTGTGATTCATTTTCTACAGGCTCAAGGCCATAGTGCCGCAGAAATCCATCGGAGAATGAGTCATGTGTATGGGGAAAACTTTATGATGGTGTTGTGCGTGAATGTTGTCGAAAGTTTGAAGATGGCCGTAATGATGTGCATGATGAAGAGGGCCAACACGCAAATTTGTCGATTCAGATGACCTGGTTTAACGAGTTGACACAATGGTTAAAGAAAACCGCAAATTCACCATTACTGCTTTGTCTACGGAATTTCCAGAAGTTTCATAGTCTGTTTCGTACTCTACTTGAATTCATTGGCGGCAACTTTCTTTGATGAGGGTATTGAAAAGCTTGTCCGCAGCTATGACAAATGTCTCAAACTCTTCGGATTATGTCGAAAAGTAACCATACGTGTACCAATCTTTTGGTAATAAAATTATTGTTTTATATGAACTTGTTTTTCATTTATAGCCTATCGGAGGTTGAAAAAAAACCGGCCATCGTATATCATTTTCTTAGAGTAGTACTACTTCTTTATAAGCAGTTGTGGCATTTCATTTGTATTTTCCCAGGTATTTAAAGTTGACGCATGATAATATTTTTTTACTACGAAAAATCTTGTAGATCGTACAGAAATAAAAAATTATTCACCCTGGATTTTATCAGTGGGCAGTTGTGCTGTTGCTTTAAAAGAAGGATGGGTGGATCAATGCCAAAAAAAAACGAAGAAAAAATAGAGGATACGATTATGCAAGATCGTTCATTGGCCAGAGATTTGTTTGATGTCTTGCATTGCAGATCTGCGTAAAATGACTAATATACCATTTTATAAATGGAACAGAGACTTGGTCATACTACCATGTATGTATGTATGTAGATATTGGGGTATCATGTATATTGCAACCCAAAGGATTTAATGTGCCCCCCTTTCTTGCTGCGATACTAGGGAACCCAGTGTTTACAGCTGATCGGTCAATATCATTCATTTTAGAAAGTACAGAACGTGGGATGGATGTAGATGCTAAAGATCCTCGTCTTTCATTTCATACTCTCTTCTGTAGTGCTTCGGAGTTCCGTTGTGTTTCACACTTTGAAAGGATTTCGTCCACTGTGAAACAAAATCTGCACGTCTAGCGTCTTAAGATGTCTATTGAAGCAACCCCGATAAGATTCCTGTTAGTATTCGTAGATTGTTCTTACTTAGAGGCTGATACATTCAGCTTATGTTCTCTGGTTATAGTTTCCCAAGAAAGTCTTTGCCTGTCGCAGCCCCTGGAGGTTGTCTCAATAATTGGTTTTGCTCCTATCTACCTTCTTTTCCAATATTACCATGGTCCTGTATCAAAACCAAAGGCTAACGCTGCCGTTCTACTTCCAGGCATAAGGCGGCGGCGACGTCACAAGTATCTGTTTTACATCGCCAGTTGGCAGGCGACAACGCGGTGGTGTCGCCTGGCTGTTATCCCCGTAAGTTTTCACTCTCGATTTAACCGCATGTGCTTTTCAGAAGAGATTAGTATCTTGCAAGTTTTTTTTCTCGCTCTAGATTTTTTCAAATGCAATCGAATGTTCTAACAGACATCTGCATAAATTCAAAATACCTTTGAGGGTGGCTTTCTAGATCTCGATAGAAATCCGTCATATCCACTTCTCAAATAGGATGGACACTGTAATTTCTTTTTCTTCTCTTTTCTTCTTCTTCTTTGCCGTCTTAGCATGATGGTTTGGCTCTAAAGCAAGTAGAACCGATATAGCGTACGATACATGCGTTTGCTGAATACATAATTTCGCAAAAGAGTTAATTTCATACTACGTATTGCATGTTTTATCCATACAATTGATTAGATACGGTCATACAAAAAGAAGGCCATATCATAATTTCAAAAACTCAATTAGTTCTCTATTGAAAAATGAAATTTATTTTTGATAATGTTGGTCCAATCAAATCTAACAATTGGTTAATTCAACATTCTTAAAAAATAAAAATGTTTCTCCTGGTCAATAAGTCATTTAGTAGTGAGCTCCTTGATGCTTTTGGTTTTCAAAAATACTTCGTGGTCTTTGGGGTTTATATATCTTACATTTTTGTATGGATAAAAGATTCAAAAGGATTATGTTTGGCTATCATTTTACTCTTCTGAAACAACTGGTTGAAAGATTAGTTGGTTTACATAAGAAAAGAAATAATTTCTCATAAAAATGGCCTCATACTCAAAGAAACATTGCGAAAATAAGTGAATTTCAGTACTAACTCTTGCAGCATCCACCCAATTCCCAAGACTTATTTCCTCTGGTTCTTGAAGGCCTATATATCTCAAAACGTAAATCTTTCACTTCAGAAGTGAAATCCATACATTAGACTAGTACATTTAAAAAAACATATTGAATAAGAAAATATCTTTCAAACTATAAAATCGCGTCTTTATTATGAAACTACAAAATTTATTAAATCGCAAGGTTATTGAGTAATTTTTGGGGAATAAATAAAAGAAATTTGATAGAGAAATTTAAGTATTTTTCTTGAATATAAATTAAACATTGTATGTGTCACGTTCTGAGGTGTCTATTTTCAATAAAGTAACGGATACTTGAGACATCTGGTATATTATTTACAAGCTACTGCTGTATACGAAATGACTTTAAAGAGCAATAAACATTCACAGTTATAAATAAATATTTTATTTCAAAGCATGTTTGTGGGTGAAGAAGAACATTATAAATTTAACGCTAAAATGTAAGAGGTTGACTTGCCGCCTTTTTGACATTCATCGAAATATTCAGGTTTCATTTGGAATTCTCACTAGTCTTTTGTCGATTTGTTCAACAGCTAAGAATGAGTGTGTTTCTTGGTAGATGTGCTTTACAATGGGGATGTATTTAGCGAACAATAGAGATATCACAGGTAAGCAAAACAGTTCGTTTTAAGAAAGAGATTATCTTGTTTCCGGAGTATTGCCTTTTATAGAAAATATATAAATATAGTAGGTACTTATTATTCATTTAATTGAAAGTAGCAATTTTGATTTTCCAAATTTTGTAACTTGTAAGGCAAGATAATATTAATACTTTTCTTTTAGTACTAGAGTTAGTTTTCTAAACTGATTATATACCGATTATTTATTATTTTTTTTTTCGAAATTGCTAATTGAAAATACGTCGATAACCTCCAATTATTCTCTAATAAATTCTGCTGAAGCTTGCAAGCTCCTACTAAGGGCACTCGAAATGAATACGTGCATTGAGCACACGGTGGTTCGACCGCACATTTTTATAGATTTGCAATCAAATTTATGATATTTCTAGATGGATTTTCCAGAAAAAAATCACCACATTTGTGCGACTATGATTTGAAACCACTGAAAAATTAAAAACTGGGTGGGCAAAGTCATCGCCATGATAGGGGTAACTTTGCCCCCCACTATTTTCCTATGTTTATAGGTTCATATTCCCGATGTGGGCAATTTTACACTCTGGCATGTTGGAAGCACCAAGATTGAAGATATTAAAAAATTAAATTTATTTTATTTAGTGTATATTTTTATAGAAAAATCTTGAATTACACCAAACATAATTCTTCAATAAACAGATTATGAAAAATACTTAATGAGAATAAAGCATTGCCAAATACACAAACACTTAAAACGATTAAAAAACACTTCAGAAATATTTGGAAAAAATGGAAAGCTTCTCTTCTTTCTTGTAGAGTATCAGCTTTGGGAACAATGTCTTCGCGTTGAATGCACGACTCATCTAAAATTTCAGATAATCTGAATGTTTTTCTCTTTTCAGATGTTCGCATGTCCTATGTCCGCATCAATACAAAAACTTAGTATTTTTGCCATGTAACGTGCCACTGATTTCCTTTAAGTTCAACAACAAGGAAATCTCCAACATAGCATATGATGCTATCTGTTTCCATACGTTGGCCAGAGGAAACAGTTAGTCTTCTTCATGGTTCGTCTAATATTCTATCGAGGAGAGAATAGAGTCATGCATAGAATATTCGTCCTCGTCTTTACTAGTACTCTCCCTTCCAGTATCATGCTTTCTTCTCTGAGCTTCAGAAGTACTTGGTGTTGGCAAACATTTTGTTCAATTTGTAATGTAGATAGAACAACGTATGATGGTTATAATAAGACTTTAATAATTAGGTAAAATTAGCATTACAATATTAAAAAATGGTAATTTAATGAAGATTAAACAAGAAAACTAGGTGGGCAAAGAAACCCCGTTTTCTGGTGACTTTACGCACAAGGTTTTTTAATTTTAATCAAACGACTTAAACAAAAACAACAACTCATAGTCAATCCTCATTATATACCTCAATAAACTATATAGTTGATTCAACTCACCTTTTATCTAAGAATCTGGGAAGGTTGATCCAAATACATCAGACGCAGCTGGTGTCACTTGGATCAACCATTTTTATGTACTGAACATTTTCTCAAAAACTGGGCAAAGATACCCCGAGGGGCAAAGTCACCCCAATTGGCGGCACCGTAAATAAAAGAAGAGTTAATACTTTCTCATCAATGCGATTATAGTCATAGTCTTCTAACCTAACCTAACCATTATTAAATTAAAAGGCTTGTGATAATTATCTAAAAATCATCCCCCTCCCCCTATCGACTTGGGGTTGTGGAGAGTGTTAGTGGGAGGTAATTACAATATATGGAAGGTGGAATTAGTCGTCGGTCATTGTTTTTGATAATTTTATACAACTTCAAAGTTTTTAATATAACTCATTCCAGTTGATCACTTATTATATGAATACTTTTAAATGTAACAAATTTTTACTTAATTTATGTTATAAAACCTTATCCTAGAGAAAATTATTCTTAGAAAAATAGATAATAGGATAATGCACAATATTAACATTAAGATTTTGTAAACATACAAGAAATTTAATTTTGTAAATATACATTTAATTTAGGTTAGGTTGTTATAATTGTTTATAATTCCATTAAATTAATTTCATATATTTTTCACATATTATTTTAACTATTTAGCTGTATTTTTTGTTAATATATTTTCAAATGAAATTTATAATTTGTTAACATACGTAATTCCGAAAATGTCAAATTTTTATTCTTCAACCGTCTCTATTTTATTAACAAGGGATGGCCGACGGTTGGAATAATTTTTTTGTTCAGTACACTTTTCTTTATTACCCCCACAATCCCAAGTCGATAGGGGGTGTGCGATGATTTTTATAGGCTTTTTTGTGGAAAATTAAAAATATGCAATCTTTTAATTATTTTGAACCTAATACGAAAAATGCACTCATTCAAAAATATTCAATTTTTAATCAATATTTCATATTGTATTGATCACTCGCTCATTTTGGAAAATCTTAGATGTTGCTGATGGTTTTTCGTTTTGTCTTGATGATATTGATTTTCAAAAGTTCGTATGTTTTACCATCAATAGGGCTCACTTCGGCAGATAAAATTTTCTTGTGCGCTCGTCGAATGATCTTTCGATATCGATACATGTAGTGTGTGCTAGATGTACGAAATGCTTTCTAAATGTGCCTATGAGCTCGATCCAGGTGCGCTCCTCGCACCCAACCCTCGAAAATTTGAGTATTTCATGCTGATACCCAATTCATTTGTTCAAAAATTGGAATTTCTTTATTTGTACTGCAATTATAGTTGAAATTTCAAAATCCAGGTGATATTATATGTAAATATAGAGGAAAATGTTTATTAAAAAGTTGATGTTTTGAATGGTCAAAATTTCAGCCACATAAGCCGCGTTTATATGTACGAGGTATGGCTATTAATAATACTAATACTATTAATAAATATCATTTATTATATCCTTCAATATACACTCCGCATCTATCCCTATATCGCTCAATGCGAATCTTCCGTTGTTCTAAACAGTGCAGGGAAGTCTTTTACTGTCCGTTCCTTCAGGACCCGAGCCGCTTTTTCTTTCAAAGCTTCAACAGAATCAAATCTTGTTGTTGACCTTTTCTGATAACTTTGTGTCATTTTCAATCGCATTTGAAATATCAATACAAATATTTTAGCGTGGAAGGGCGAACGTGAATCATCTTCAACATCTTCTCGGGCATCTTTAAAACGCTTAAACCACTCAAATACACGTGGACACGATAAAATTCATTGCCACTTATTATAAATTTCAGTTGCAAATTTAACAACAATCTGTTTTTCTACTTTTACGACAAAAAAAACAAACGAAGGGCTACACTGGTTTGTCTACAGAGACGGTAGACATTGCATTCGAAAGAATAGAATTCATACTGACTGTCGTTAACCTTTTGCGCATGTGTACTTCTTCTGTAGCAGCGCTACTCTCGGTATTAACAATTTCGATATGGAATTTTTCGGCGATCGACACAGGAAAAGTTGTAGTTTGATAGACAATACCAACAAAATTTACTTGATTGTAATTATCCATTATTTTCACCATTGAACCAATAAAAAACAATTTTAACTAGTTACTGACAGGATAATATGCGTTGCTTCTCCCAGCGTGTTGTCTAATCGCTGTCGCATTATAGTTTAGTTGCTAAGAACAACATACACATGTCATCCAATGGTGCAATGAAGATGACAATATGAATTAATTTACAAATTGGAATCAATAACCTAACGAATAAGTTACGAATCCAAAATTCCTTATAGTATTCTGTCACTATCTTGCGAACTTAGATTTTCGTTACTTCAGATTCTAACCGTATTACATTTTTTTTTCTAATTTGGCGTGTAAATTATATGAACAGGATTTTAAATTTTTTATTAAAAGACTCAAATTTCGAACACAATAAGCTGTAGGATGCGACGCAGGCTTCAGCGGAAATTATTAACTGTTCTATTCTATCTGAACTAAATTAAAAATTCTAAACATTGCTGAGCAAAACGTACGAAATCATATAATTGAATTCATCATCTAAAAATAGCAAAAAAACGAACTAAATTAAAATATTTCAAACGAGGGATGCGTCAAGAAGTACAAGAATCAAGTCATAAAGAAAATAATTTGCCTTTTAGACCGTTAATATTTCAGAACTATATATTTACTTTTGTAATGTCTGTTTACAATTGTTCCAAAACGTTCAAAATGGCATTATCTTTTATTGAACACCTTTCTATGAGAAAATAAGAGCACCGAATCACTTTGGTGATTGAGAAACCAAAAATTTGGCAGAAAGAAGATCTAATACTCATTTATCGAACCAGAAACTTTCTGTTTTCCAGGGGTAATTATTTGGAAGGAAAAATTGAAAAAAAAAACTAGAAAATTCAAATGGGAGTTCTATTTCCAGTCTTGGATATTCGAGATTTTTGTTTAGAAACTACGACCAAGAAAATTCTAATAATTATTTTTTACAAGGTCCTTGTCTCTTGATTAAACACTATACGATATTAAAGATGGAAAACACCATTGATCAGTAATTTGTGGGCGCTAATCTTAGTATCGTGGAGAGGTAGCGCAATAAACAAAGTTCTATAACTTAAACTTACTATAATATATGAACAAATCTATATACACAAACAATTTCAAACGTCTAGTCTGGATTCGTGTAAGTATGGAACAAAGAGCAGATAGAAGGTTTTAGTTTTTCCCAAAGTTAGGTATATCGGGAATGATTAATTTAATTGTATGCTATTTGGCCGTAGGTAAGTAGGTTACTTTGGATTCCTTGGGTGAGGTATGGGTCAGTCAGAGGTGTAAGGATTATAGTTTTATTAAAGAAGTTTGTCCGGAGAATTGTATACTTGTATCAAGTCTTCTTAAATACAATGTAACATTGCATGGTCGCCACAAATTTTCAACTTCACATTGTATATAAATTTTCAATTATATTTATGTAATTTTCCAATTGCTTTCAAAACTAACATTCCTTAAATAAAATCAGTGTTTTTATGATGGCTTACATAATTAATTACTGCAATATATCACGATAACATTCCATTATTATTGATGGACTTTTCACCTCTGTCTCTCTCTCCCCCTCTTAAAAATAATAAAAGTTGATATATAGTTGTTAGTCATTCATACCTTCTAAAATCGTAAAATTTTTCGACCTTATTCATTGTCAAAAGCTGCTAAAGCTTTTAAATGGTGGTCAGGGCTTTGTAAATGAATGATAGCGCTCATAAATCATACAAGATGTTCTGATGAGTTATTATTAAAAATGTAATTGGATGGAGTAAACTAACTTTCTATCTTTTGTGAATATTCGTAGAAAATTCACATCGAAAAGTCAATGAATACTGAAATTATCAATTTAATGGTTTATACCCAATATTAAATTTGGAATTTGATCATTTAAATAAAAGGATTTCAAAGAAATAAATAGTTTAGAAATTTTGAGTAATCGAAAAAAATGGCACTGAGAAAAATAATTCTGTAGAGCATTAGATTGTGAAAATACAAAATAAATGTTCAACTTAAACCAGTTTAGAAAAACTGTGTATTAGAATTTATTATGTAATGGTGCTTTTATGAGAAGCATTTTCAAAAAATCGATTATGAGAAATAGACGGACAAGCGATTATCATAGGCTATGAATTCCTTAGACAAAATGAACACTCACGTGGTAATTTTTGCAGAACAGCGACCGTGAAAAATTCAACTGCAAGCTTCAAAAAAGGTAAATTGTTCATTGAAGATGATGACCGATCGGGAAGGCCAGTTTCTGTGTCAGTCCCCGAAAATATCGATGCAGTTCATGACATGATTTTATCAGACCATCGAATTGGGCTAAAACGGATATCTGAAGCACTGAATATTTCATACGAACGTGTTCATCATATAGTTCACGTCAATTTGGACAAAAATTGCTGCAAAATGGAACCCCAAATGTTTGAATGATGACCAAATGCGGGCAAGGGTAAAAGTATCGCTTTCGATCTGTACTCGATTTGAAAACGATATAGAATTCTTAAACCGAATTGTTACTATGAAGAGACTTGATGTTTTGGATAACCGTAGAACAATAACTGGAGATTACTATTCGACATTTCTGACCACTCTACGGGAAAAAATTAATGAAAAAAGACGCGGAAAGTAATCCAAAGGTGTTTTGTTTTTGCAGGACAGCACCCTTGCACACAAATCTCATGTTGCCATGCAAAAAATTCGTGATTCAAAATTTGAATTACTAGAACACCCCCCTTATTCACTAGATTTGGCTCCTTCCGACTATCATCTCTTTCCTCAACTGAAAAAAAGATTGAAAGATTGTAAATTTTCTTCAAACGAGGAGGTAATAAAAGCTGTGGAGGTCTGGTTTGTAGAGCAAGAAGAAACATTTTTTTAAGGTCTAGAGACGTTGCAGGTAATAAATGTATCCAATTAAGAGGAGAACATGTTGAGTAATAAATAGTTGTAGTAGTATACAGTGTGTTCGGTATGAATGTTACTAACGGTTTCAGAAATTCTTACTTAACTATGATCTAGACACCAAAATGCAGAATAAGGAGTGGAATCATCAAGGTTCACCATTTCCGAAAGAGTCAATTTTGTAAATTACCTCGAATGGAAGGCGGCAATTACAGTTTCTTATTATGTCAGTTTATTTTCAGAATAGTGATTAAAAGAAAACGCTGGGGAAAGTGGCGCAAAGGTGATCGTTTGAATTGGGATATGGCGCTGAGTCACGAGTCCGCCATTGGAATGAATGAAATAGAAGAGATACTTTGAATTCGTTGAGCAACTCTTCTAGAAACTTAAAAAACAAAAATTGATAATAACATGAATTGAATTCAAATGACCTTCCAACTTCCAATATTTGAAAATATCGATTTAGGTGTTTTCAATAAGCTCAATGAATGACTGTTAGTGATACCTCAAACAAGTATTTGATTGTTAATTTTTTTTATAAGCGTATAATAAATCATTTATCCTAAAACTAAAATATATTTATATATAAATAAGATTGAAATGTTTCTACCTAACTTTTTAAATTTATTGCGAGCCTTTTGTCTAATATGCACATTATATAAGCTATGGGAATATGGAATATGGGATATGGGAATTATGCCTTTAGTTACAAAAAGGAAAAGGGTGATAATGGATTTACAATTTTACTAGTCGCATTGTTTTAATTAGATATGGAAGATATGGAAAACACGTATATAGTTGGTCAAATTTTGGAATCAAATATTCATCCATTCACGTAAGTTTTGGCTAAAATCTAAAATCTTTTATACCATTATAACTATTGCGACAATTGGAAAGATTTTATTCACAGATTTAATAGTTAGTGGGTGGTTAGGGACACATTGGCTTCCTCGCAGGCCCATGAAACCCCACTTAAAACTATCAAAGACCGATGATATCTTTGATCAGTCACCATGGTTTTTGAACCTATTAATGTCACTAGGCAAACTGTAAGGCTTGTCCAAACGTTTGACTCTCACAGATGTGAGTGTTGTGCACTCACGGATGACGGGGTTTGCAGTTCTTTTCTCTTTCATGCATCAACGGCATTTCAGATCGTCCATAATGCCTAAAGCATGGTTAGAAAGCCAGTGACAAGTCAAATTTTGCGCTTGTCGTCAGTCCCATGTCGAAACGATTATTGTGCATAATTGCTTTTGAAGTAATGACAATTCAGACAAGTCTTTGAACTTTGCATTTAAAATAGACACCAGATCATTGTAGGACTTGTTTAATGTTCCTTTTCTAGTACGTCATTTTCTGGAACAATTTACTTCCATAAAATCTTCATTATAGAATTTGATTCATGTTGAAAGACTATGTTCCGAATGTATCGAAGTTAAAAAAGGACTTCGTATGTCTGATTTTACTATAAAAGGTCGTTGCGTTGTCCGTACGCGACAAATTATTTGTGTCCAGCCTTCTGCAGAATAGACTGGAACTTCTATTTTTGAGTGTATCGAGTCGTACTCCATTTTTGTGTAGCCAGTTTCGAAAAATCAATGATCTATTTGATTTAGAGTAGGAGGAGTCAAAGGAATTTGAAGCGCAGCGAAAATTAAGTCTCTTTGTTGGCCGTCACAACCATCGGACATCATGCGAAACTCTGATAATATTTTGATGTGCGAGAATGAAAGAAGATATTTCAACTGATCCCCTTTTTTCTTGAGTTTCCTCCCAAACATAACGAAAAAAATCTTGGTTGGCTACGTTGTAAGCTGTCAAATTGTGAATGGCTAATTTTTAAAAAAAAAAAAATTTGACTTTCTGAGCCTTTCGATATAACTTCTTTTACAATTCTAGTCATTATCGCTAGATTTGCGTACTAATTTTTTTCTTTGTAAATGTAAAAATGTTTTTTCTATTTTTTATTCATTCAGTTTTAGCAATTTCCATATACTCTAAACACTTTTTGCACTGGTCCTTATTCGGCCAAAAGAGACCTAAATTATATTCCCTAAAAATCTGTCCATATTTTTCTGAAGAGACTGAATTTTTTTTATTCTGGTATATTTCTTTATACAGTGCATACATAATGAACATATTTAAAGAGGGATTAAGGTACTTTTTTGTGGAGAGCGTCTTCAGGAAGATTACTAAACGCCGGGAAATATTTTCCCTAATCAACTGCTCATCATTATTGATAAGCTTGTAAGACGTTTTTTTAGATGTTTTCCACGCATATCCTTCTTGACTACCCCGTTGGAAGTGAGTTTTTGCAATAATGTACAAATGAAATAATTTGTTGTATTGAGGGTTGTCATAAAATAGATATTCACGAAACTGACTCATTCAGATCTAAATAAATGTTTGCAACGCCAAATACACGGAAGTGGCACAGTCGCATATTTTTAATAATTGTTCCCAAAGCCAAAAACGGGAAACTGTCACATTTGTGAGGAGTACGTGGTGAAATCCGGATAATTTTTTGTGATTAATTGACTTGACCTTGTGAGGAATTGGCGCGTAAACACATTCATGAATTTGGCATGGCTAATATGGGTCTTTATGGTGCAAAAGGCAAGTTCATTTAGGTGTGCCTTTCCTTGTTTTATTCCAAACTTTTCCAGATCAAATCCCTCAACAAATTGATTTCTATTTAAACGAAAACGTTGATAATTCACGTTCTTTTCGAATAAGATTGTAGATATACCCAATCAATCTAATATATGATGATGATATGTGATAGATGATGGTAACTTTTCATAACTAGAACACCCTACATATTTTCAGTTATTTCTATAGAGCTATTCCTTCTCATATTAAAACAATAACTATTAAAAACGATACGAGTGATTGTATTTCGATATACTTCTAGTAATAACATAATTTTTTTATAAACGTAATGTTGAATAATATTTGAATAAAGGCCGAAACTTTTTTTCTAAAGACTTCATTATCGTTTGATAGACTTAACATACCTAAAAATATATTTTATTTGAATAACCGCCAATATTAAAGATGTAATTTGAAAAACTCCATCTTAACCTAACCAAAATTCTATATTTACGAAAGCATTGAATATTTTTTTTCTTGGATGTGAAATAATTTTAGAAATAATTGTCACTAAACCAACAGAACTTTTTTAATCGACAAGAAAACTTTATATAACGTCCTCGCGTTTTATCGGTTCCTTTCTATAAACCTCTTCATGAAAAAATGACGAAAAACAACTAGAAGTTTTCTTAACATGCAACATAACCATATACAGTTAAAAAACCATTCTCAAATAAAAATAAACAACTCGTCGATAACTTTAAACAATATTTCTATTTTTGTTTTCCGCAGAGAACACGCATAAGTTCACCTTAAGGAAAAACTCGTCCTTTTTTTACTAATTACTTTAATGCCTCTCTAAAAATAAACTTCAAACATACTCCGAATAGAAGCCACGTGCTTCACGACTCCTACTTACCTTTTAATAAAATAAAAACAAAGAAAAAAAGCTGGCGTTCGACTCAATTAAAAAAAAACAACGAAACAAAAAACAATCAAAACACCAGACACAAACAAAACATAATCACAAACGTCCGACTTATGAACAGTATACCTAAGATCGCGAGCGACAAAGAATGCCGTGAAATAAGAGAAGCGCACCGTGTACTCGATACGCGAAGAATCACAGCCAACTGAGAATTTTTGTTTTTCGATCCAGACGTCGCCCGAGAGCCAGCGAGATATTCAGACGAGCGTTCGGGTCGTGTTGCAACTCTCTGAGATTGAGTGTTGGTTGACCGGCAATCCACCAATAAAGGGATATCAAGAGGGCCGTTTATATTCGATAGACTTTAGCGAAGACGGCTATTACCTCTTGACCAGGTGGACGTACCCGTCACAAGTTGCAGACTGTATTATGTGGTCGCCCATAACCCAACTGTCGATTTTCGGAGGAGAACATAAATTTTAACTTATGTTCTGTCAATAATCTTTAGTCGAATATAAATCTTCAAACGCGCGGTTTTGATATTTAATGTAAAGTTCTCCAGCTAGACGGAAATAGAAGTTGAAAAAAAATTAAAAGCAATCTCGGTCATACATAACAGGGGCGGAATAATTTCAATTTATCGTTACTATTTACTATATTTTTTGTCAGAAACAAATTTGAAGAATTTTTATTTTGTTTATGTTTTTCTTGTTTCGATTGTATTTTGTTTTTGGGCTATAATGTACACAAATTTCATCTACTTTGAGCTTTAATAATCATTTAGTAACTTCAACATACACTTTACAGATAACTTTTTCAAAACCATTATGTAAAATTTTGACAGATGACAAAAACATAGTGGAAACTTACAATATAATCAACTCAACCTCTGAAAAGTCTCTTCTTCTCTCTTCATTCAAACCACCTTCGTAGTTAATTCTATTGTAAGGATAGACATGTCTGTGTTTATGTTGATACTGCTCTCCTTTTAGCTCCATATCCTTTTTATAATAAGAATCGTCAAACTACTCAAAATAGTCACTAACTGCCGACGTTACCTCTTCATTGTTGGAAAATCTTTGATCCCCGAACCATTTTTGTCAAGTCTGGGTAAAGAAAATAATCCGAGGGAGCTAGTTCTGGCGAATAGAGTGCGTAACAATAGTGAGGTAACAATTTAACCTTTAATGCCATGACCTTGCCTGCAGATGGAACGATATTTGCCTTCTTTGAAGCCGGTTCCCCCTTTAAAGTCCATTGTTATGAATGTTCTTTTAGTTCGAGGGTGAAGTGATAGATCCATGATCCATCCGTAGTTATGAAGCGCAAAAATTTGGCTTTCTTCCTGTGAAACATTACCAAACACTCGATGGAAACATCTTCACAACTCTGTTTTTGTTCGATTGTGAACAAACGCGCAGCCATCTTGGTTTCTCATGTCCAAATGTTCAGATAATATGCGATGAACCGCACTTTTTGAATTGCCACACTATGTGTGATAGCGCGCGCACTTTCGGTCGACAATCCTGCAGTACCATTATGCGGATTTTGTTCAACATTTCTGGAGTCGTCACCTCATTTGATCGACCACTGCGATGCTGGTCTTCGTAGGTCTTACGGTCTCGTTTAAACTCTGCTACTCAATATTTTACTGTTTATAACGAAGGAGCAGTCTCACCACTAAGGGAATCTCGTTCAGCTTTCATATTAGTTCGGCTAAGGTCAAATAAAAGTATTACATCACATAACGATGACCAATTTTTTCCATGTTTACAAATTCACTGAAAACGTTTACTATTGATAGCTGCGAAACAAATACTAAACAACGTGACGTTTTAAAACTTGAAATATGTGCTGTGTATAGATTGAGTACTTTCTAAAACAGTGGTAGTTGTCAAGCAGCTACTGCCATATTTATGTCAAGCCAGGTACTTCTGGGACCGTCCTCGTATTTTTGTTGTTTCAGTTAAATACCTTTATGTAAGAGTGCGTATACAAATCCACAACCAAAATAATTATGTAAAACTTAAAAATGATTAATGTTATGAATAAAACAAAAATAATAAAAAATGAAATAACTCTAATTATGTGGTTATACGCTCATCGACTTTTGTTAAAGGTCAAATAAGTCGCACATCTTAACTAATTAGAATTTTAAATAATAAGGTCAATTTAGATATGCGAAGTTTAAAAATTTGTTTAGATCTAAAAATACGAATTTTGAGCACACAATTATAAATGAGTAGCATCGGTGAATGTTTCGGGGGTGCTCTCTATTTTTAGTCTTAAAAAAATCGAAAAAATAATTTTTTCAATATTCTATTTTCTTTATATTTTTGGCGCATTTTAGATAAAAATGAGACTTAGCTCGAAAACCAAAATTTCAACACTTTTTTGGCAATTGAAAAAACCATACAAAATGATGAAAAAAAAATAATTGTATATTATGATTTCAACATTAAAAATTTCGTCATTCTGCGTAAAGTGAAAATCGAAAATCATTTTCAATAATTTTTTCCAATTTGTTAATTTCTTTGACGTACTTAGAATAAAAATGTGAAATTCGGGCGACATTACATAGATGAAATATCACCTAACCTAACGTAAGCGAACGACATTGTTCAAAGAAAAAAAATTATTCTTGGAGACAAATAGGAAATTTATGGTTTTCGGATTTTTTGTTGGCCAAAAAAGTATTCAAATTTTATTCTTCATATTATTATCCTTCCTAGGACGAAATTACGAACGGAGTTGTGGGTTGAAGACCCGAAATAAGAGTTTTTTAAACTGCCAATGTTGTGAGATTATTTTAATATAACAATATAAAAAATAAAATGATTGGGACACACTGTAAATGAGACAAAAATTTTAAACAAACTATATAACTTAAACAAATAATAAAATGTTTGTATAAATAGAAGAATAAGATCCACTTCCAAATAATACGAAATATAAATTTTACAATTATCAGTATCAAAAAATAATGAAGGGTAAAATCGATCTATCTGTAACCTTGATACTTATTGTTGTTACATTACACCGTTTAGTTTGGTCAGGTTTCATAAATACTGTTTTAATATCGTTATGAAAGTAACATATATAAAATACGAAACTTCATACTTTGACTTAAATTACCTTTTTATTGGACATATTTACTACTTGATACCTGGCCAAGTCAATTTTTGTAACAACGAAGGATTCTTACTGTAGTTAGAACATTCACAAATATGTCTTTTCCATAGTTTGTTATATATTTAGCAGAAATTATATTTTGTTCTAAATTAACAAGCAACTAAAAGTGGTGGCGGGCGCAAAAACGATGAAGGATAATTACTGTAAGTGAACAAAGTCGCAAACGTTTCCAACGTTCTTCCACAGTTTGTTGGAACAAGGGATGAGCACGAACAATTTCTATATAATCTGCTGAATGAATGATCTTATTATAGTCCCGTGTTAATAATCAACGTGTAATTTATAGAAGTTTCGACCTTCATCCGCATAATTCAATTTCAAGTAATCAACCGATTTTATTATCATATAAGATTGGTCTTGCATTTTTGAAATCGTGTTTTTCAGGGATATTTCAGCCGAAAGATTCTGGGAGTCACAACTATATACCAGGGACAGAGTTGTTGTACCTACATCAAACTTCTGAATAATACAAGTAACCACAACACTGCATCCAGACGTACACATGATGGATGGCCAGAACATCGGCCAACGTATTTATTAGTTAATACATTTGATGAAATGTAACTAGGGAGTTAAAACAGAAAATAAAGACATTTTTAATAAATAAAATTGGTCTTGCAGAAAAAGTAAAACTACGACTAGTTTTAGGTCCGCAGAGCAAAGACCATGGCATTGCAGTGCAGCACTTATGAAAAACAAAGATCTAGTATTTCTTACTAATGCTTTCTATCAATATTCGCTTTAAATAACGAGTTTCTCATAATTGGCATATATGGCAGTTTTGAAAATTCCACTAATTCCGCGCACTATAATAGGCAAAATTTTGATCCCACGTGATTTTATCAAATACATCTTCCTTCGTCCTCCACTTTCATTAAATGATGCTTCTCTCGTTGGGGTGAAGACAGAGTAATTTCATCAAGTAATAATACGCAGTGACGATCAAGTTAATTCATTTTATTGACTTGAAGCTTCATTGATACCAGTTTCAAAAGGAATTCTTGACAAAATTCCTTTTTGTGTTAATAAAACTGAAGAAAATTGAAAATAATTTGATAAATATCTAGGACTTCTTCTGTACATAGAAAGAGCAAAATTTTTATCCTGTATAGTCCATAATTTTCGTGTACCTAGTGTACGAATATTTCTTGACTGTGAGTAAATGAATTCTTTCGTTACATTATTTAAACTTTCTTCCATACACTCAAATGATTCAATTTCACACATCTTCAATGTCTTTATTTGATCTTTGTTATTCTTTAGACTGTTTTTCAATTTTAATATTTTGGTTATTGTATTCCGATGGACTTTATAGATAACCATTTCTCTCGGTGTTAAATTGTTCCAGCTACAGTAAAAAAACTCGAGTTTTCTCTGTCAAAACTATTAATTTCCTCTGTAGCAATGGGGTTTGAAAACTCACTCTAATTGTTCTTCTATAGGTAAATTACCATCTATTTGATGCTGCTCGACAATCATATCAGTGTCTATTAAACCTGTATTCACAGCATATACATTTTCATGGTTCAATATACAGTCATAATCTTTGGCGTAACTCGGATCTTCATAAATGGAAGTAGACAATGAGAGGTAGGATTAGATGGGATAACTTCATACTTTAATATTTTCTATTACGAAAAATTCCAGAAAATGATTTTCACACAAGCGATAATTTGTTTTTAAGCATTGAATTTTACAAAATTTTTAGAACACTGAAACTCTGGAAAAATGAATGTATGAAGTGATGAAGAGTCTGTGTGTACATATATCTGCACGAACAAAAGTCTGTATCGTGTGGACCCACCATTACGCTGTCACCTACATTCAAGTCCATCCTGAAATATTCAATGGAAAATTACAGAAAAGGATAATTTTTTCAGTTATTTCCAATGAGATTCTTTGTCGTCTAGGGCTAAAATTACAACCTGAATATGCTGAAAAATATATATTCTCAAACCGATTTCAACAACAAATTATAATTATAAATTACATTTCTTTCTTCTATATTGACATTGACAGTAATGACACATTTTTATTACACTAGCGTTACGTTTGGCAGGTGACAGAACTAAATTTGTGTTGACGAGATTCACATACAAGACTTTTTTTTGGTATGTTTTGTGTCTACCATATTTATCAGTACTTCCTCACTATAATAAACTTGGCATAAATCTTGGAAAATGAGCATTTGCACAAATATACCTCGAACAATGTAAGTGTTCACTAAGAAAGAAGAAACCATGATTACATAAACTAGGTTTACCATCTATCAAATCAGTAATGTTTCTGTTATTGAATACTTACAGAAACATCATTTTTGTAGACCTACACGCGTTATCTATCGCATACGTAACTGTTTAAGCCCATAACACACTTGTCATACACGCTTCCTAACTCTTTGGATTTTCAGCGCCGGCTCGATACATTCGCCACTCTAGCTAGTCTCCATTCAATTGAAATCGAGGAAAGGTTCTGTGCGCAAAATATTCAACTGCGGTTTGATCATGGTGTCACTTTGTTTAGAAGAGAAAGATGATGAAAACCAGAGATATATCATGGATAACAGAGGAAAGCGCAGTTTTTGGGTACATTCTGCTTGGAAAAGAAGATCCGTAGAAACACTACAAACATTTGAAAATATTACAAATTCCAACCGATATATGTCAAACTAATAGATTGCACGATCGGATGCATGATCGGAGTAGGATCGGACACGTGTCGGCAAGGTGTAAATTGAGATGTTTTTCATTTAGTGACCATCGATGGTTGATAATCAACGGAAGAAAATCTTCCGTTTTCCTAAAAGAACAAAAAAAGAATAAAAGAAAACAATTAAGATCATATTTTGATGAAAATATGAGAGAAACAATATAGAAGAATTTATCAATTAATATTGTAAAGATAAAAAGTTTGAAATAAAAATATTGGGTATTAAATTTCCCACAATAAGTTCCGCAGCCATATCCTCTGAGAAGCGATTTCTGAGAGAGTTCAAAATCAGACCTGCTTGGAAGAATAGACG
Source organism: Diorhabda carinulata (assembly GCF_026250575.1). Taxonomy (NCBI): domain Eukaryota; kingdom Metazoa; phylum Arthropoda; class Insecta; order Coleoptera; family Chrysomelidae; genus Diorhabda; species Diorhabda carinulata. The sequence continues at coordinate 22,461,713 of NC_079472.1, forward strand.
CTCAGATGGAACGGAAGCACCTTTTGAGTACCACTTGAAAAATAGTAGGGTAAGTGTCCTTCATCATTTTCCAGAAAGCCAGAGGCTTCTGCTGAATCTTCTCGTTTCATGGGAGGGGATTCAAATAGTGAAATAATTAGTCTTGGCTAATTTGAAATTTATTAATTGAAGTAGCTTTTCAACAACTAAGAATTATTGAAATTACCAAAACATCGATGTTTATTTAGAACCATAATTGCAAAACATCGAAAGGAAATCGTCTATTGAAAAAACATCGATGTTTCCGTGAAACCATCGATATTTTGTTACATCGAATCATCGATACCCATCCCTATGAGTTTCATTTCGCTCTCAGATACACGTCCCACTGTATTATCGTGGTCGGATAGGAAGAATGCATCATATGTGTGTTTATGGACAACAATGCTAAACAAATCTCATAAGGAAGAATCAGGATGCACTGAAATGGGATATGAATCCAATTGAAACCTTATTATCATAAATACAAAGTCTGATTTTTTGTTGTAATTAATTATAGCGAACTAAACGCATTTCTATACAATTGTTTTAAAAATTCCCACGTTACAAAACAATTCTTTCTAAGAACAAAACTGTTGGATCCATCTAAGATAATAAATACTTTTACTGACGCAAAGCTTTCGGAATTTTTTAATAGATTTTGATACATTACATTGTTTATTGTCTTATGCAACAGATAACCTCTGACTGCATATAGAAAATTTAATTAATAACAATTACATTGAAATAATAAATAATTACAGTGTACGTAAAAATTTTAAAATAATAAACGTTTCAAATATCTCTAATCTGTCTGCTTGATTGATTAGAATATTTATAATAATAATAATTTCCAGAGTAGGACTCTTCAAACTTCAATTGTAAACTAGACATATCTAATAAAGTAAATTGTTCATTCATTGTACTAGGCCGAAGATAGCATAAAAAACCGACAAAATTAAGGGGAGGGTTATATGCAGGGGTTTCTTCAGAATACCCTGTGGAACGAAAAAGTTTATGAGCACTAAGATGTTGTCTTATCATTTCTGAAAATACAGCACTCTACAAGGTTTCAGTTTAAAGTAAGCGCATTGTTGTCATTATTACACAGAGTGTTCCGGAACTTCGAGAATAAGTATATTATGTAAAAATAATGCTGTGAAATAAAAAATTTTCTTATCAGAGTTATAGGTGTCTGAACATTGTCAATTTTTAATAGATGATTACGTATGTCGATATAGTGAGTTTAATGGAATAAATAATTCTAAACTACAATCTGCAGGCCAGGAGCGATTCATGCCCAATGGTTAACAATCGGTAACTTTTACAGGGAGAACCTGTACAATCAACTAAAAAAGACTTTTTGGTTAACTGAATAAATTTATGGTTTAGATTTTTAGATGGTTGTATATAGTAAGAAAACCGTTCGCCATAAAGAGACATTCTGAAGAAAATTATGATAAATTTATCGAAAATATTTATAGGAGGAAGAGAAACTCAATGAAATATTTCTAATTGAACTGTATACTGTCAGATATCGTGTTATTTACATAAGGAAAAAATTGAAGTGTAGACAAATTTAATTGGTTAGCCTACAACTTATCAAATAAAAACAAAAAAATATCATAATAAATGTTCGAAGTGGACACCATGCACATCTGCACACTCGAAATCTACGGAGGATATTTCTTTGAACTTAGAAGAGCACTGGTACTCCCTGTAAAATTAAGGATTGTTAACCATTGTGCATGAGCCACCCCTGATCTTCAGATAGTAGTTTAGAATTATTTATTCCGTCAAACCCGGTGAATGGACATACGTAATCATCTATTAAAAATTCATAATATATAGTTTAGAAAAATACTTAAATGAAATTTCTGACTTCATAGCTTTAATTGCACATAGCTAAGAAACGAGGGGTCGTATAAGAAAATCTTTTTTTATGTCATACCATTATTTTCACGTCATCTAATCATCCCAAATTTTTTGTATCAAGTCAACACCCGTTTAAATTCATTTTTTAGTTGTGTTTTCCATCGTATAATGTCTACGTCAATATTTCTTATTCACAGCTGCAAATGAGAGCTAGTGATACATTAACTGTGGTGAGTTTGAGCAAAATATTCAGAAAGGACGAAATAATATACAAATTATTAGAGAAACTGAGCTATAAAAAAAGAAATATAGAAGATAGTTATGGCGGGTCCACACGATACATACTTCCTTAAAATTCTGTAGAATTTTGTCTGTGCAAACTAGACAATACAGACAAATGTCGATGCGATCCACAACTCGGAGTATATATGTAAGTCTGCGTATTTAACGTAGCTAAGAAATTTAAATTTTTGGAAGACTGAAACTTTGGAAAAATGAAAGTCTGAAGTAATGAAAAGTCTGTACAGACATTCTATCCAAATGTTTGGGTAAAATTTTTTACTTCGACTTCATAGTGTGTACAGATATCTGTACGAACAAAAGTCTGTATCGTGTGGACCCACCATTATTGATCGTCAGTGCTGCAGATTTTTAGTGGTTTACTTGTAACCTGGTGAATCGGTTCACCAAATGGTCAGTTATAGGGAATAATGGAGACGCAGCTGTACCTGTATTTTGTCAGGCCTTTCCGTCTTTTTTTTTCTCTTCTCTTTTCTCTATAGTAGGAAAGCTTGTTTAAAGTGGGATTAGGGTAGAGAATGCTGAGGAGACAATTACTAATGGAATTGTAAAAAGATACTGGAATCAGAGCCAAAAATTAGACTATATTATCAGTCAGTCAACGGACAACTATTGCAGAAAGTGTAACGGAGAAGAAGAGGCGATTTGGCATCGGCTCTGCAGGTTCCTTGCCTTGACGGAAATGCTAGGGGAGAACATAATAGATTGCCGCGAAAAAATAGAAGAATTAGTAATAGAAAATATAAAAAAATTCATACTTGACTAGAGGTGCATGAAAATAAAGTATAAAAGGGAAAAATATGGGAGATTTGTTAGATAAATAATTATCACACCTCCAAGTGAACCATCGAGATTGCCCTAACCTAATATAGTATTGAAAAATGAAGAAAATGTTAAGTATCTGACAACGTAGCTATTCCCCAAATAAAAAGACAAGGTTATTCACTCATTTTTCTCACGTAATTGTATTGTAGTCGTTTTACTCATTTACAATCAACATTTATCAGATAGTAAAACTTTTATTATAAAAAACAATCAACCACAAAATGTTTAAACATTATCACCAACTAACGATTACTAATGCTATGTCATCATTTTTAAAATTAGGTTAAATATTGTTACATCATCTCGGAACCATCAACCTTTTTAAAACTATTGTTATAAATACCATAAAATATTTTAAATAACGTTCGATAAGCGTAAAGGAGTATTTTTCGAATCGTTAATTGCTGTTGCTAACGAAATGTTATGACGCCAACTTCATGATGTCGTTCGACACAATTATTATTTTTAAAACAATTCGGTTGGTTCCCCAAATATAATTTCTTTACTACAATCTTAAATCCACTTATTTATGAGTTTTTTATGAGCAATAGTTTTGTTAGAAAAACGTAGTACTACTATTTTCTCACTTAGCTATCAGATTTACAAAAATTTATTTATTGAGTGAAGCGAATGTGACTTTTTTCGGCAATTATCTAGAGCAGGGTTCTCCAAACTGCGGCCCGAGGGCCACATCCGGCCCGCGGACAGATTTTGTCCGGCCCGCGGAGAGCTAGCATACTTGAAATCTCCATTTAGAGAACATATTTTTTATAGCAAATTAAATTTAGTTTACTGAAGTATTCTAATTTTATATTGAATAATTATTAATATGACACCTACATTGATATGGTCATGAGCTAACTACTCTTAACATTGTTGTAGGCTTATTGATAATTGTTTTTGTGATAAGTTGGATAAAGAAACACAGAATTGTAATGAGTAAAGACATGTATAATATGCAGATAATTTAACTTCGGTATATAATAACTAACAAATTATTGAAATGAATCCAACATTTTATACATTTTAAATAAAAACATAACTTATAACAAGCATAATGACATATGAAATACTAATGAGATTTATGTAATTGAGATTTTCCACTGACAATAGTTTGTAGTTGTGGACTAATTTTACTTGTACCAATTTATTAAAAGAAGTTTAAGATGTTCATCAGTTAATTTAGATTTGTAAACATTTTTTGTGTGCTTCATTTTGGAGAAGGTCTTCTCACACAAATAAGTAGTACCAAAAACAGAAAACAGCCCACGAGTAAATTTATGCAAATTATCAAATTGTGTCAGTGGAAGACTCTTATAAAATTCCAACAAAGATGAGTTTTGATATTTGTTCTTAATTATATCACTACACTGTATATCAATCATTTCCATTTGAAGTTCCAGGGCTAGGGTTTAAATCTCAGTATCAAAAGGATTCTGAAAAATCTTAATTTGATTCGCAATGGCATCAAAGTCCGAGAAACGAGTATCAAAATTTATTTTCAAAGCACTCAAAGTATCGATTGCAAAGTCGATAGGAAACTCAGTCTCAGTGGTGTGGCTGAATATTTCACATTTTTTAAAATGTGAAAAACATTTTTTTCGTAGTTGTGATTGAAACAGTATCAATTTCTTCCGGAATGATTTGATATTAGGGTATAAATCAGGAAGATGCTGATTTTCTCCTTGCAATCTCAAATTCAGTTCGTTCACATGTTTTGTCAAACCAACATAGAATGCTAACTTCCACTTCCACTACTTCCGTTGTTTTGTAATTCAGTATTATGTAATTCAGGGCGATGCTTTTCATTCAAAAAAATTTCGATCACTGCTCGAAGTTCAAAAAAGCGATGAAGAACTTCCCCACAACTAAGCCAACGTACGGCCGTATGATAAGGTAAGTCATTTTCTCCAATCTCTTCAATAAATTGTCGGAATTGTCGGTGATTCAGCCCAAAAGATCTGATAAAATTAACAGTTGATATGACTGGTTTCAGAACTTCAGACATATCCAAACATTTTCCGCACAAAGTCTGTTGATGAATGATACAATGTAAGACTAATGGTTTTGAACCACCTTTATTTTCTACAGCCTTTGACACAAGAGCGACCACTCCTTTATCTTTCCCACTCATGTTTTTACCTCCATCAGTTGTAATACATTTCAAGTTTTTCCATCGAAGGTTCTTTTGATTAATGGCCATTTCAACTCCTTTAAAAATATCTGTACCAGTAGTTGTTCAATGAATACTATACATATCAAGAAGTTCTTCATGCACTTCATAGCTTTCATCTACTCCTCGAATATAAATCAACCCCTGAGCAGTATCTGACACATCCGTTGACTCATCCAAGGCCAAAGAAAACTACTCAACATGTCCATTTTTGTCGAACAGTTGAGAGGATATATTTTCAGCGATGTTTTCTACCCTTCGAGCCACAGTGTTTGCTGACATACTGACAGTTTTTAATAAATGTACCTTTTCAGGGCACATTTCTTCGGTTACTGCAATTATGCATTCTTTGATCATTTCTCCATCGGTGAATAGTTTTCCACGTTTTGCAATTTCAAGAGCCACACGAAAGCTGGCACGAGTTGCAGCCTCTTGTTCAGTTTTGAGTTTTGTAAATGAAGATTGCTGCGATTTCAATCCGCGCTTCATAGCTTCGAATTTTTCTGTCTGCAAACTTTCTGTATATTTTGAGTAATTTTGAAAATGGTTTGTTTCATAATGACGTTTGATGTTATATTCTTTGAGAACAGCTATGCTTCCATTGCAAATCAAACATAGCACCTTGTTACTCGACTCAATTACGAAATACTGAATATTCCACTGATCTTTTCATTTTCTGCATTCACTATCGATTTTTCGTTTGTTTTCCATACTTCTAAATCAGACACAAAAGCAAAAATTCAAATCAAAATACTGTTATAAAGATGTCTTAAACTTAAACACGCACAAACACGTTTTAATGAGGTACGCACTATTTTATTTCACAACAGTGTCATACATTTTGATATTTTTAAACTGGTGAAGTAGTATCCTCGACCTTCACGTTCACACAACACACATTCACAAACCTCCGGAGCTTATAATATTATCAGCATCTACAATAAGAGATGGATTGGTTGGATGAAGAAGAGAAAATGGTTGCGGTTACTGCAGCATTGCTTGTGCTACAATATGAATCCATGGAGTATTGAATTCATCCAATATACCAGTGTAAGCACGAATATGGTGAATATCATGCTCTGTGATCCGAAATTAGCAATGACGATGACAGCTGTAAAATGTTCGTCAGGATGACCAATAACGAATTTGACGTAGTTCACAATTTACTAGAAAGTAAATTGAAGAAGCAAAATAAAAATTTTAGACAAGCAATATCTCCAGAGGAACGACTTCTAATAACTTTAAGGTAGAAAATAACAAAATACAACCGAGTATAAAATTATTATAAAACTTCACATAATATTATTATTGGAAAAGTAGATTAACATTTTATAAATTTGTAACATCAATTAATGTATTTGAAAAGGAATTTCCTTAAATATTTTCTGAAACATAAGTATTGGTTTGAGATTGTTCATCATTGTGAAGCAAATAATGTGTAGATGGTGACTGAACAACGATTTCAGAATCATTCCAGTAGGTAGTTACCGAGGACACAGCTGGTGAAAGTTGCGGCATTGATACAGTTACAACAAAGTTACTTATCTCGATTTTGAGACGAACTTGTTCATTGTAGGGAAGTTTTTTTACAGTTTTAACTACACTTAAGATATCATCACTGTTAGTTTGTACTGCAGTTTGATGTGGATGTTGGATCTGAGACCTCACGAGGTTATTTGATTTCATTATATCCACTAAGCCACTAATTGACGTCTCGATTTTCTTTTTGCCTGAAGATGGTCCAGAAAAAGAACGAACATTTGGTGTATCAAGATCTTTTGGTTTTATTGATACTTCAGAAAAAGAATTAAGAGATTTGCTCGTTGCCTGGTCTTCGCCATTTTCTTTATTTTACGTTTCAGTAATAACAGTCATACATCTATCTTCACTTTGACTTCATCTTCTAATATCCATTTTTGAATTTTTTTGGCCACTCGTCGCCCGGTAAAGGTAAACAAACTAGACACAGGTGGTGATTATAACCTACAGTACTTTGTAGCCCTTCTGACGAAAATTTGACCAACGTAAATATTGAAAACACGCACTATGACGTGTTAAAGCGTGTTGTCGGTCTCTGACAACAAGATATTTATATAACACGTGTTAATGAGTCTTAACACGACACATGTTAAAAATGTGTCCTTAGCTGACGGGATGTATCGTGACCAGTTGTCACGTTTCTGTACATGTTTCAACATGCACCGTATTTCCCCCTTTAGTTTCCACTACGAATATTGTCGGCCGATAATTTTTTTTCCACTGTACGGTACATCACGTCACGTCAAGGCACGGATATGTGTGGATCGAAAGTCCACAGATCAGTGTTCCCAACACTCAAAAATTTATTTATCTAAAGCCCATAAAATACCCAAAATTACTAAGGATTCCCCTTAAAAAAATTTATTATCTATAAAATAAGTAATTAAATATTTTTAAATAAATAATACATTAAAAATATGAAATATCATTGAACAAATAATAAATTTCAAACAATCAATAAAAAATTTCATTCAGCAACGTCATCTTTTTATATTCTTTATTCATAAATTAGCGAAAACTTCAAGTAACAAATCATTTTATTTAGATTTGGATTTTTTTAATCATACATATTGACATAGAATAATTTCCCAGGATCTATACTGTTACATTTATTTTGCCAAATTTGAAATATAAAAAAAAGATATTTGAAATTATAAAAGTGCCTAAACAAATAACACCTACAAAAACATTCCATCCCACATTTTACCCCCCATAAATTTGGGGAATTTCGAACTAGTATGACGTTTATTTGTATTATTATGCGGTTTATCGGTGAGTTTCATTTTCCCTCGTCGCTATGTACGAGGTCTGGCTATTAAATAACGAGACTGACTACGTTTTTTCCATTGATCGAAGCAGAGCCTTTAGGAGCTCTGCCGTTTTTGCTTTACCGCTTCCATCGACTCAATTATAGTGACTTGTGTCCATCATTTTTAACAACTAAAAATTTGTCAAGTTGTTCCGCCGGCGACGAGAATCATTTGAAGATGAATTGAATTACATTAATAGAAACCAAACAAACTATCCCCGGGCAGGACTATCCAAATTAATATTTATTGATGAGAACAATAGAAAAAGTTATCTAAAAGAGCACAACGAATGGAAGCAGTTATGAATTGTGTATATGTTAATGATAAGACTTATCTATGGAAAGCAGCAAAGGTTGCAACCCTTAACTGAGTTCCGATTTGTTGGAGTTAAATTTAACAAGAAGGTGGTGAAACTTCAACTTGGCAGCGATAGAACTGCGGAAAAAAATGAGGAGGGAAACGCGAACACATATGAAAATTACTGAAGAAGAAACAAGTAGGTAGAGCAGATTTTAATAAAAAGGAGCTTATACTCTAACATATAAAAAAACTGAATATATATATTTTTTAAAATATAACTAAACAGAAATCTATTCGTTCTGTTCTCCAAATAAATGGAAAATACGGAAACTATTATTCAAAATTTGTTTAAAAGAAAAGGAAATTAATAAAGATAAATGAAATGTTATCAGCACTATATGAAGGTTAAAAAGATGTATGAAAATCTTACCAGCGAATATGAAGAATAATATCACCACATATTTTATTAAATTCACTCTTAGAGTGTAGATAGATAAAGGACGATTTAGCATCGAATTGTTCGAAGGAAATGGGAGGTCGATAACAAATTAATTTCTCCAGAAACTCGAATAGAAGTGACTATTGAGCTACAATACGTGAAAAAAATGTTTGAAGAAAAACGTAACAAGCCGAATGGCGTGTTATAATTTAATTAGTTTTTGGGATAAATATTAAGTCATACCCTGTTCGTTTCTGTATGCTGTACGCCACTGCTAGGTACAATTTTCGCGTGCCAGACATCAGTGTAGGCTTGAAAAGTGATTTATGACATTTAGATGACGAGATTTATTGAATTATTACGACCTTCCGGGATGCAACACAAAGAAAGACGCTTCGTCTACGATTTTCTGTTTTAAAATTTCAACATCGTCCCAAACGTTCCACCAAGTAACACAAATATGTAAATCTATGTACTATTCAAATAATCTGAAAGTAATTTTCGTTATTTTTTTGCAAATATTGTTTTATACAATTTATGCTGACACGATAGTGTTAAAAATAAAAAAGTCCCAAAATTTGGGAAATTTTAATGAAATATTACAGTATTTATATGAAGCTATAGATCTTTCAAATGACTGTCTGCACAATTTGTCATTTTATGTGCATATAATAAATCATTTAACTCCATATCTTTGCTTAAAAATAGTTTTGTAAGATTTCAAATTCTTATTTACTATCACGTTTTCTATGATAACGAACAGTTATCTTTGTATTTGCATGAAATTAAAATATTTCAAGATGCAAACCATATCATTATTGGGTCTTGATTAGTAGCTTGGCAATGAACTGAAAAACTGATTTGCCGAGATGGTATTTAACATTCTATTCTTCTATCTATATGTGAGATAAAATGTTTTAATAGGCCACTTACCTCACTTTAATTACTATTCAAAGAACTTTTACTTTGATAAGCGCACACAAACAATTTGGAAATTGGAAAAAAAATATAATATTTTAAAAGTTCTGCCTATTTTTGTTCACTAAAAAGAACATGGGGGTAATGGAATTAGGTAAAGAAACTTTTGAAATAATTACCGATGAGAAATGGCCAGTTTTGGTAGGGAACATCCACAAAATAATAAAAACCACATATTCCCAGAAAATGGTAACTGATGAAGTATTGTCCTCTTATACAGGTTGGGTCAGAAAGGCGTACGATTTTACAATTTCTCTTGCGTTGGAACGTTATGAGAGGGAGCTATGCGGTTGGTGGGGATGAGTAGCTCGGTTCTCGGAAATTTAGTCGCGAAGGATCACTTCACCGGAGCGCAACGTACATTCTGCATTAAACAATTTTACAATTGTTTCGATGTGAGTTTGGATTACATGACATAAATCAGTGTCCGAGGGAAAGTATGATTCGACCATGGGCCAGACAGTTCGAAGCTACTGGTTCGACTGTCAATCAGAAGCCTACGGGACGCCCGAGATCATCAAGAACAGAACACACAATTCAACAAGTTAGAGCTTCAGTTCAAGTAATCCTGGTCTATCGAATCGCAAGCGATCAGCCGAACTTATCTGAATCTGAAATTACACCCGTATAAAATTGAACTTGTGCAGAAGTTACTGCTAAATGATTTATTTTAAGCCTCCGCATTCGCCGAAAGTAACCGTTTGGGGGGCCATATCCGCGCATGGAATTATCGGACTCTATTTCTTTCAAAATTCTGAACGATACATAGCCATTTTAAGGGATTTTATTTTTCTGCAACTGCAACAATTTGAAGCCTATAATCATACGACATGGTTTCAACAAGATGGCACTTCTAATGCCTTTATGGCGGTCGTAAAGCAGATGTTTGCTGGGAAACTGATATCTCGCCGAGGTGACATTGCATGGCAGCCTAGAAGTCCGGACCTAACACCACCCGATTTTTTATGTGGTACATCTGTAAAGTAGAGTCTACTCCAATAACCCAGTCACGCTTAATCAGTTGAAGACCAATATCCGAGAAGAAATATCAGCTATTGCCCACGCAATGTACCAGCGAGTTTTTACCAATTTGAGATCTAGATTCGAGTTGCGAGGCTGCATAACGAGGAAGCATCATCACACATGCATGGATGACGGATGAATTTTCACGTGAATATATTTTAATAATCATTGAATATCCACCCTATTCGCCTGATGTGGCCAGTGATTTGGGTTATTTATATTCATAGATAGATTTTTCAATTATTTTTAGATAATTCAAAAAGTAGTTGGGGGAGTTTTGGTTAATCAAGTGCGTAGATGTAGGTGGTGTTTACTTTTAACAGGAATACAATCATTTTTCATATAAGATAATATGAAAATAAATGAAAAAGCTGTTACCGTAATGATTACAACTTAAAGCAGCTGCAAAAAAGGAAAAAAAGGTGGGTACATCTTATTTTGGGTCATATTTTGTTGAGAATTGATCAGATTGACAGCTGACCCGTCCTATCCCAACCTTGACCCTAACCTTACCTCACACTATTTTGTTTTATATAGAGTCAAAGTTGGTAACCATGTTCATGTTAACTTTTAATTTAGTTAAGTTGGCAGGCGATAAGCACTTTTTTATATGTTCACGTGACAGCGAAATAGCTAAATAAAATGGCGACCTGCAAACATGCTCCAATTTGTAATATCAAGAATTATTAAGTATTGAACAACAATCCGACGATTGTGTAGCAAGAGTTTTGTTAATCAAAACAAGTATTGTCAAACTGATTCAAAAGGTATGCTCATTTCGTATCAAATTACTAGTAAGCTTTATTTTTGTATTCAAATCTTGTCACCACATGCCAAAACTTGGTTCACTAATTTTGTTTCAAAGAATTGTAAACAAACAAATAAGTTGTTTTTATATAAAGTTTTAAACCCACTGAAAATAACAATATTTAGTTCATAAATTCCACATAAAACCTTTTGATTACCGCATTTTTTAGGTTAGATTCTAAAGTATATACGATAAGCCAATAGACAAAGATATTTATTAAAAAACGAACGTGGGATTGTGACTCCATCTAGTAGGCAAAAACTTATTTCCAATTTTATATTAAAAACTGTATCCATTTACAGAAAAATGGAAACTCCCAATTTGAACAATAAATTGAAAAAAAAATCTTTTGATAACCCAGTCGATTTTTACGCTTTTTTTTTTTCATTTTGCGTCGTTTTTATTGATGCGTTTGTGAGTGAATCCGAAATCTATCGACAAAATCCTTTTCAAAACTTAAAACAATTAACAGGTTGGCTGAAAAGTTCGTATGTTAGCACTTAAAAAATATTTTTTTGAGAGAATTTGATTCTATTATCGAATTCAGTTGCCATTGAGGACGATATAACGATTATAGTCGTCATAGAATTTTTCGATACCATTTGCCTTTAGTATCAGAAAGGGCTTCAATTTTGGCAATAATCTCTAAATCGGCGCAAAATTACTGTCTAACGAGCATCCTCTTGAAGTCTGAGACAAGAAAAAGATCGCTACGGGCCAGATCTGGAGAATACGAAGGAAGCGGAAGCAATTGATGAAACAGCACTTCAAATGGGACCATTTTCTGCGATTTCGACCTTCAAACACCCCTACGCCCCTACGATTTTGAATTTTTATTATTTAATTTCGAAATTTTAATATGGTGTTATAAGGATTAGGGACTAAACAAAAAACTGTTCTCTGTTTTCTATAATTTATTTTAAATATACTTAAGGTAAGGTGTTAAATTTCTTGGAATAATAAAAACACTGTGAACATGCTTGCAAGATTTAATGTTAACAAAAATACAATACGAGTCCATCATTTCATGTATTCTGCTATATTTTTTTATCATATTTACAATTATTGTTTTTGTTGTTCATATCGTCAAGTTAACGTGCACCGAAATACGAAAACAGTCGTCGTGGTAAAAAACGAAATTCTTTATGTTTAAGCCCCCGGTTTTTCATCAGAACCTGTCACTCCAGTAACAGTGGAAACCGTATCATCTTGAGCCGAACCACAGATAAGCGACGGGAACTTCTTTTCGAGTGCTTGCCTGTATTTTGGATGACTGAAACATTTTAAATAATCTTATCATTAATTCTATGTATGACCTATAATAAATTTACAATTAATTAAATTCAAAAGTCAACAATAAAAACAATGAATAAATGAAACCTTTTTAAGAGGTGATTGTCGTAAATTTCTTGCCGGTTATTTTTTTATTATGCCTGTTTTTAATGGATCCCTTTCTTTTCTCTACTTTTTTCAAATATCTGCAAAGATATTTGAGATCTATATCACTATTATTCAAAGAAATAACCTAAAAGACTATTGCCCATTGATTATTTAATCTCTCGATTTTCTATGTTGCCTCTAATTCCTTTCTTTGTCATTGTATTATGCCTCACAATATTTGTCCTGCATGATTGATGATGATGATGAATGATCTATATATCTTCATTTCCGAGTTTCTGAGGATCCCTTTTGTTTACGTTTCGATGACTTTCATTTCGAATGAACGACTCATTATTAACTTCAAAAATTTTCAATTGACATTCTGATATTTAAACTGCCTCAATCGTTTGCTTCTTACCTCAAGTAACTTCATATTTCTACTCTCAGATATCCAAAACTAGATATTTTATAGATAATCACAATTTTTCGTAATCTGGATGTTTTTGATACTGGGTGCTTTTGATAGCACTATTTAGTTTTAGAGGTTAATATCTGTATAAGTTTCTACAGATATTTACCAAACAGCAAATAATTGCATATTCGAAAGAAAGAAGGAAAAAAATTATGGACTAGGAATAAACCAAGAAAAAGGAATACATAGGGATTGAAGCGGGAAAGAACAGCAAATATAAGACATAAGAAAAGTCTAACAATTCGGATACTGCAAGCAATACTGTCAAATAATAATGAAGAACGGACTTATTCTTCTTTCAATGCATATCCACTAATGGAGTGGTATGTATTAAATCCTGTCCACTGCCTGATGTTTCGCTGTCAAAATATTTTCTGCCATCCGATCCCTCTCTTTCCCTCAATTTTACTTTCGATCAGTAGGTGCAAAAATTCATATTTGTTGTTTCCCATAATGTGCCCTAGGTACGCTGTTTTTCGCTTCTTAATTAATTCAAATACTTCACGTTGTTTTCACTTTCAGGATTATGCGGTAGAGCCACATCTCGAAAGCCTCCAACTTGCTAATCGCAGTTGTCTTCAATGTCCAGCCTTCCATGCCGTAGAGAAGCACCGAAAAAACGTAGCACTTCACGAACCTCAGTCGTAAGTTAAGATCAAAATCGGTGCAAGTAAGCACTCTTGGAAACCTCAAGAATGCCTGTCGGGTTTGTTCATAACAAATTGAAGCAAATAAAAGAATACCGATCGGAAGTAAAGCTGTAGGGTCATGTTATTAAGTTAACAAAATTACAGAAATTATATATATAGCAGCTAAAATCAGAATATATCGAACAACCAACAGTTACATGGGTTTTAAAAAGGTAGAAGAAACAAAACCGCTTTCTGGTGCAATAAAAACAAATGAAGTACTAACCAATACTTGAAAGATACCCATCAATAACAAGATACATAATAGTTCAAAAAGTAAAATGATTTGGGCATACTAAAAAGCGCCAGGAAAAAGGATCATTAAAGAAGAAGAGGGAGGTCAAGGAAAAAATGGTTCGATGCAGTGTTGGAGGATTTTGGAGATGAATAACCGGAGTACAAAAGTACAGAATCACAACCCGTGGAGAAGAATTGTGAAATCAGTTGAAGACTGATGATAGAAGTCTTGGACCTTAGAAGTCTAAAGTACTGTACATATATAGTATATATTTTAGAACATCGTACCATAAGATGTGATTCGATTTAAATAAAAGTATCATAAAAACTTTGAAAGATAATATTACTAAGATAATGAGATATATCTTACCTAATTCCATATACGATTGGATTGTATACAGCGTTAGCCTTAGCAAACAACGAACACCAAATAGTAGCCAAAGGACTGATTTTACTATTTCCTAAAATACCCGCAGCATTCGTGACTAAATATGGTGTCCACGCCATAAACCATAAAGATATAGTCATAAGAGCGATTTTGGCCAATTTACATTCAGCGCTAGTCTGGGAAGCTTCGGAAGAACGCAGAGAAGCCACATTCATTTTTTTAGCTTGCTCTCTCATGGACTTTTCATGAGCAGCTACAGCCTGAAAAAAATTATCAACAAATATACTCTACAGCTGTTAATAAGATTTTTGTAGTTGTATATTTTTGGGCTAGTACGCATCTTGTAGTAGATATGTAGTTTTGTATTTGCTATAGTATATGCCAGCTCTGTTTACCGGAAGCGTCCCTCCCACTCTAATTTAGGTTAATGTATATAAACTGCCATATTGTAATTATTGTGCATTCGAAAGAAAACCCGCACCTTATTCCATACTTATGAAACCTTCATCCGTTCTATAACAGCATATAGAGCAAACGCCTCCTGCTGCTTACCGGACCATCTCCTCAAAAAGTCTTGACTTTCCAGCAGTACATCCTCAAGTATTGCCAACAGAAGTGCCGATTAAGCCCTAGTAATACCATTAAATCGATATTGACATAATATGCATTTCGAGCCGTCTAAATGACCTTCAAGCCCGTTATTTGACTCGTACCATCGAATCAAAGAATTCCTTTGCCATAAACATCCTTATAACTTCCTGGATTACTACTAGACTCCCAACTAAAAGTTATAATTGCTTGGGGATTTGTTGGAAGAAAAGTGATAAGAAACAGATGAATATAATTGGAGGATATTTTAGCAGGATATGACGGGAGAAAAGATTGTCGTCTTAAGGATAGAAAGAGACATAGAGGCTTTAGCAGAAGGTGGCAAGGCAGAGACGAATTAACAGAATTCAATAAATCGGTTGGGAGCGGACATATAGATAAAATAAACATAGTCAAACTTGGAAGACTGATGCCTTTGATTTTATTGTGAAAGTTATACACTGATTTACAATGGGTAAATATAAATTTTGATTCTTTTAAGAGTTCAAAAATATAAGTTTTTTGCAGCATAAACTATCGTGTCTTTGTTACGTTAACTTAAAAGTTTTTCCATGGCTCCAAGAACTATAGATCTTAATCTATGGTTCTTTCTTCTTCTCAACAGAACGGCAGACAGACAGAATGACAACTAAGTGATTCTATAATGGTTTCAATGTTTGAGGAAGGAAACACAAAAAAGACAATTTTTGAAATTGGGTTATAACCAATTTAAGTAAAACTCTTTGTATTTTATAAATTTCATAGTAAATTCAGTTTAGAAACTATTTCTATTGTCAGTGATTTGTATTTGTATTGTCAGTGATTGACATCCTACGGCTCTGTGACACCCGTAAAGGATTCCTTCCTACGTGCATCTGAAGAACTGTTTCGTGATTTCAAAAACAAACCAGAAATCTTGACAATTTGCCATTATGCTCTGAAATGTCTTTAAATGTAACATATTTGCAAGTGGAAGATATTCAACTTTCTTCTGCCTTATCACTTGCTATTGACGTGTCATAAAAAACACGACACAAGTTGTTATTTTTGTCAGATATATGTCTTCCCAAGGTCCAAAAGAAGAACTTCTATAGTTGCTACCGCTATCGGGACGAGAAGAGGAAATATCGCGAATGACATGTAGAAATACCTTGAAGTCAATTGGATCAATTTAAATAAAATCGTTTTAATGGCAACTGATGGAGCCAGAAGTATGACATGAAGTATAAAAAAATAAATGGGCAACAACGATTCTTCAGAGCAAATTAAACCATGAAATTCTGCAGTTCTGAAGTTTCACTGCATAATACATCAAGAACCGTTTTGTTGAGGTTATGAATTCGGTAATCAAAATTGTTAATAGCATCTTGTTAAAAGCAATGAAATAAATACATTCCTACAAGGAAAAGGTATCACTTTGGATGAAAGAGCAACAAATGGTTGGAAAAGTTTTACTTTATTATGGATATCACAGCGAAATTAAATGAACCAAATCTTAAATTGCAATGAAGGTTACACCCTGCCTAGGTTTTGGTACAAGAATTGGTTTGTTTTGAAGAGAAATTACTTCTTCTTTAATTTTTAAAGCAATATTCCGATAAAATCAGTGCAACTGTTGATACAAATTACAGCTCACACTTATAACAAAAATTAAAGATGAATTTGCTGACAGATTTGAGCAATTCAAAACCAACAAAACCATTCTAGCATTCATAGTAAAACCTCTCAACACAAATAACCGAAATCTACCATTTGAAATTGAAGCTGGATATCTATAAACGCAATTGATCGATTCAAAAAGGAAGCTTTGTGGAGTGGAAAATTTACAGAGTTGCAAAGCCAAGTCAGAAGACTTCGAGGTCTAGAAATGTATGTACGAAACTACACAAAAGTGGACAGCTCTGAAAGAATTGCCGCGAGTTCAGGCTCTTATATTCAACATAGTTTTCCAGATTGCTACGGTTAGGTGAAGAAGCCGTCTCTCCTATTAAATTGAAGAACAAGTTAGGGTTGTGAGCAAATGTTCAATTGCCTCAATTTTTTAACTTAAATTAATAAGTAATTATCTAATAATTCCATATAAATATGTATATATGTATATCATCTAATTTGTTGTGAATAACACTACAAATATATGACTAAATACATAAACGATTAGTTTTTTGGTAATTTTATACTTTCGCGGTCCCCTCTTTTTTGACTCTAGAAAATCGAAAAATCATCCAATTTCGACGAATTTTTTTAAAATCTTTTTTTACGGCGTATTTACTGAAAAAAATATGGGAATAAAAAAAAAGAAAACTTATGTTGGTTGCAGGGATTTGAATGTTCATGAAAATGCACTCATTCACGTATAATTGTTGATAACTTTTTTCCAAATCATCAAATGAAGTTGTTATATTATATTTTTCATAATCTACACGAAAAACGAACAAATTGAAAAAACAATTTATACAAAAATGTTGATTTATCATGTTTTCACAATTAAAAATAATAACAATTTCTCTTAAAGTTGACCCTTTCTCACATATAATCGTTTGTACCTTTTTTATTAAGTAATCAGTAAAGTTATAAGAACAAAAACATTCTTAAAATCACTTACTGTAATGAAGTGTACAATATTAAAAGTTAACTTTAAAAAATTGAAAATTATCACCAATTAAAAAAATGGTATCTATTCTTACTAAGGTTGATTGTTGAATAGAATTTAAAGTCATAAAACCATATAAAATCTTCAAGAGAGATAAAAAAGGAATAAATAAACATTTTTCAATTTTTTTTTCAACCAAAATGTTCGTTTTTTGTGTAATATTAACAAAAAAAATATATGAACTGTGTTTGATGCTTTGTAAAAATGTTATGAACGATTATATGCGAAGAAGTGCGTTTATGATCACATTTAAAGTCATAAAACTATATGAAATCTCCAGGTGAGATGTTTCCCATATTTTTTTTCATAAATCCGCCGTAAAAATGAAGATTTTGAGAAAAAATTCATCGAAATCGGATGATTTTTCGATTTACTAGAGCCAAAAAATTACATTTATGCGAGTACTATTTATTATTGGCAACAAAACATTTTGTGACCTTAATATAAGAGATATTAAAGTTAGATGATATTTTGATGAAGACCAAAATTAGGTGGAAACGACAAAATAGTTTCTATAAAAAACGTTTACAGAATATAGAAAACGAACGAGTGATTGTATAACGTACGACCTATATTTCCTTGTATTTAGTATATTGAAGCTCACTATATATTCAAAATATCCAGCATTTAATTCTTATTAATTAAATGCCAAATAATTCAAAAAGCTGCACAACATGAAAGATCAAATGCATATTTTATATTGCGAGAGTTCCCTAGAAAGTGAGCATTACTTGTACCAATCTGCAGGTCATATTTCCTCTGACGGTTTTAATCAAATTACACAAGCACACGAGTTTTATTTGTCCGAATACCAGTCGGTTTTTTATTAATCTACATTGACATAAGCGTATCTTAGAATATTTACAATAACCACACACTTTTAATGCACAAATATCACTCTTAATCATCAGTTGGTTGCATGAAAATTAAAATTAATATTCTATATAAAATATAATTGGAAGTCATAAACTTCTTTCAATAAAAAATAAATAGGTACAGAGTAAAAAAATATTTTTCACTCACATTATCATAATTAACATCTTTTAAGTGCCTCAAATGTTGCTATAAAGTCTCTGAAGGTATTAATTTCTTAAATGATCCATTGTACATTTGTGCCGATTTAGGCAAGTATATTATAATTATTTAAACGAAGGTCATTACCCCACCAAGCGTCAGCTTTTATCTTCCGTGTTTAACTCATGGTTTTTATAGGTTTGTTCCAACCTGCTAGTCTAGACTGTTCTTGGAAGGGTTATTGGAAGCTTTTAAATGATATTTTCTGCGCAATCTCCGACAGTTCTTGTCACAGTACTTGCTATTAACAGGTTCGTTCCAACCCATCAAAGAACCGTCCTTGGTATGACGATTCTGCGCAATAAAGATTACGTGTTCCATCCGGGCGGTTACCGTTAAACGAACGATTCTTATTTGTGTTCCAACCGTCTTAGGTATCGTTTGTGAACCGTTTCCGGAACGGTCTTTTCGATACTAAGTTGATAGCAAGAACCGCACATAGCCGGAGATTGCGCAGAAAATATCGTTTAAACGCTTCAGATAACCGTTCCAAGTACAGTCCCGACTAGCAGGTTGGAACAAACCTAAGCAAGTATCGAAAAGACCGTCCCGGAAACGGTTCACTAACGATACCCAAGTCGGTTGAAACACAAAATAAAATCGTTCGAAAACAGTAACTGGCCGGGTGGGACACTATTGCGTAGAATCGTCACCAAGGATGGTTTTTTGATGGATTGGAACAAACTTATAATGACTATAATATCTATCTGTAAAAATGTGACATAATTTTATATTTCTCTCTAACTTGATTTATGCCATTTTCCTCACTTGTTGTATGGTATACTATTATCCATGATCATTGGAGAATTCTTACTATTTATGTGAAAAAAAATTTAAGCAATAAACAAACAAGAAATCATTGAAAAATCCATTAGAAACCTATAACTCGACTATTCTAGCTTAGCTATCAATCTTGATCATTGTTAGATGCGTTGTGACAAAATTTCAATATTTTTTATTTATTACTTAATTTCAAAACAACGGTTTAAAGATCAATTTCTAATTAAATTAATATTAAATTTGTATCAGTTGCTTTCGAAGTAAGCTTACAACTGTTTTTCGAAATTATAGTGAGCCCAAAACCAAAAACAACACATGAAGTAGACTTGATACTTACTCTGCAAAAGAAAAATTCTCAAATTTTTGCGAATAATTCAATTATGATAGAAAAAAAGGCTTCAGAAAAAAGAGTTCTAGAAGGAGAAATATTATCAAAAAGTATTAGTAGAACGTGGGACGCCTAGTATTCTAAAGAACACACCGGCGGGGAAGCAAAGAAGAGAAGTTCCGCTACGTAATATCCGGCGTAAGTGGCAACCCTTCTTTTTAGTGGTAGTATAGAAACAATAGTAGGGTAAATACAGATCTTTAGCACTAGAGAAGGAATTGTATCTAGGAGAAGAAGCTCCGATTTAAAATCCTGGTCCTCCGGGTTTGGGGTTGAGGCATCGGGCCAACCCTTACAGATACTCGGAAAAAAGTGGAAAAGTTAAAAACCTCGATAAATCGCCTCGGAAAGTGTGACAATTTTTACCCAATCCATTACCTCACTGTAGTTATAAGATGTTCTGGTTTTTCGAAGCATATTCTTTCAAATTTTCATCTAATGTATTCTTTCAAAATCAAATAGGTAGAATTTCATCTTATCTTGCAGATTCAAAGTTATGCTCTTTTGTTTATAATATGATCTAATCTTCGAGCTCACATTTCTCGATCCTTGTTTTGTTTATTTATTCTTGTAATTGTGTCTGGAATAATTAAAAAACTGTATAATCTAAAATCTGTTACGCCAATGTATACACAAGTAACATCATTAAATAAACAAGTATATTGCACCCGAGAGGTTACATAGTAGATTGTGCTTGTATACGAGACAAAAATGTAATATATTCTCCGAAGGGCTGCAATCTCTTCTCAGAGGGAAAACAAATTGCTAGGTGTGGTTGAAGGTAATCTGCTTCTTTAATTCTACCACTAAGAATTTACTATCACGAAATTTACTGGTATAAAGAAATAAAACAATAGATTGATACCTTATTTTATTAATTCGTGCACGCTATTACTACGAGAGTTACTCATAAAATAAACGTCTGATACCGCTGGTCATGAAGTGGTATCTCAGTCGGCTTCCAACCAAAATAACGGAAGCAGTTCCACTTCTGATTTAAAATATGCGCTGTATTTGAAAATACAGCAAAACCTATAGAAATTCTAGCCGAAAATGGTATGCTTGAAGTTTAAAAATGGCCGAAATCAAGTTTACTACTGAGAGTGAATGCTCGAATATTATGACCGTGTTGAAACCGACTTCACAACTTTCACTCACTTTGTTGTTTTAAATTATCAATCAATCGTAACTGATAATGAGACGTATCTAAAGTAGAATCTCTTGAAGTTATATACAGAATGTTTCGGAATAGCACTCCAATCTCTCGGGAAATGATTCTCTAAGTAAATATATAGAAAAAAGTTGGTATAACAAAATTTCCAAAAAGCGAGTTGCAGTGAGCGATAGATTTGTTTGGTCTTATACGTATTTTGACCTGAAAAATTGAATAAAATGGGTCTCAGATCTGGAACTGTAATATTTATTACGTTTACTGACGTAAAACATACATAAATAGCCGGTGAACATCTTTTTTCACGAGCATAGAAGTTATAGATTTGATTGGATATTTTGTGATAGAAAAAAAAACAATAGCAGACCTTTTCAAGCTCTTTCATCTGCTCAGGAAGTATCATAAAAAAGTTGACATCTATACAAGGACATTTCTATTCATTCTATTATATATTTACCAACACCAATCAGGCAGACACTTCGATTAGAACTACTATACTCATGAAGATAAAACAATAAAGGCAGAATATTATTAATTATTGCTTGTTACGTTAAAGAGGGAAATTGCAAGAAAGCGACACCGTATTTGAATAAAAATAAAATGTTCTTCCATCAGGAAAACGCATATCTACTCATACTTCCGTGATCGCCATGGCTAAAATTACACTTTGATTGGATTGACAATCAACAGTAATCACCAGATCAGGATCCAGCGATATTTTCCTGTTTCCTAACATACTTGAATGCCCATTTCGAGGAAATAGACGTCAACTATTATTTGGCAGTGGTGAAAAATTTAGCTTAACGCTAATCATAGAGATAGTAATACTATCAATATTAGAACGATATACGAAGAGGGTTAATTTCGTTAAATGTTACATCGTTCTTTTCGTCTATACCCTTTTCTTATTTCACCAATTGCTCTATCTTAGATCAGAAGCTGTTTCTTTTGGCACAGCTTTTCTATATAAATCGTACAGTGTATCAAAAATATTTGACAGATTATAAGATGGTAGCATGTGATTTAAAAAACGAAAATTGTAACAAAGATTTAATAAAAATCAACTGTTTTTATTGAAATAAAAAATAAGCCGAACAATAAAAATAAAAAATTTAAAGTTATCTGAATTCAAATCGTTCTAATATACTGAAAGGTGTAATCCACCTCGCATATTGTTTCTCATTTAAAGAACCATTTCCTTATAAGTCTGTGGATCTATTATTTCCTGTATAACTATCAATAATCTAAACGTTTCGAATTTATACTTACCTGCACGATGAAGAAATATGAATAGATAATAGTGAAAAGTGGTAAGAAATAAACGAAAAATCCATAAACGTATAAATAGCTTTTGCTCAGCGGATCTTGGTTGAGGTAATCGGTTCCGCAAGCAGTCATGTTACCCTCGGGGACATATCTGCAAAAGGATAAATAATTGCAAGTATATTGACTGTTCCCACACACTTTGTTTGAGAACTGATAAAACTATAAATACTAAAATTTTACAATCATTGTTTCTACTATGAAAAACTTTTTTATCTAATTTTTTCCAAAAATGCAACTTTCTCATATTTCTGTTATGATCTATAATATATTTTCTCTACGTCCGTCATAATATTCACGTTTTTTTTTATTCATTTGCATTTATAAAGAATGTAATTTTTGGATCGGTCAAACAGCGTGAAAAAAACGTGTTACGTTTTTTAACGCCATTATAAAATTATTTTATCAAAATATTGTGCTGTGAACGCTTTCTCGTGTCAATTCGTTTCTCCGATAAACTGTCCCACTTTTATTTCTTAATATTCTTCAAGAAAATCCGTTTTGTGTCTAATTAAAAGGCACTGCACACCAAAAGATATTGTTGAATCGGCAACTGCAGCGACTATGAATCTTCTCCTCTGAGGAATCCAGGGAACAGTATTTGAAGGAATATAATTCGTTTATGGAGGGGCATACCAAACAAGATATAAACAGCTTCACATAAAGAGTGAAGTGAAATTAAATCGAAAATGTGGAAGTCTTCAACACTTTGGTCGACTTATTCAAAACTGAAAGGCATCTTAATAGTAAATAACGACCTAGACATCAATAAATACTCTAAACTCATTGCATATTTGAAAAATAAATCAGTTGGCTATAAACCCAAAATATCTAAAACATTTGTCCGTGAAGAAATTAATAAATTTTTGTTGCAAGCTCCACACGATCATTATCTCATGCATAAGGTATGACAGCAAAAAATTTTAATGTAAGTTTAGATATTATTTGTAACATCTTTCAGGTTGCTTTAATATTCGGAATCGCTGTAGCTCTGCGGAGGAAGGAATTATATAAAAAGAAGTGTAACGATATTAATAATACCAGAAATGTTTTAACGTCGATTTACTGTTATTAGTGAAATATCTGACAATTGATTGGTAACAACTTGGTAATCATTTGTAAAAAATTTACGACGCACAAATGTCAAAACAGATCATTTCTTTTTGCAGTATAGAATTGGAAAATGCAAAACCCAAGTTGTAGGTATCAATACCTTTTCAAAAATTCCCTCGATTATCACAACATACTTGAATTTACCTAATCCAAAAAACTACACTGGGCATACATTTCGACGCTCTTCGGCGTATCTATTGGTGGATTTCGGTGGTGATATAATTCAACTAAAGAAGAACTGTGGGTGGAAATCCAACACAGTTAGGAAGGGTTACGTAAACGACTCAATAAAAAACAAAATGGATTCCACAGTGGAAATTTTAAAAGGAACATTGTAAATGTTCACAATCCTACCAACAATCCAATATATTTACTAATACAACTATAAACGATATTATTTCTTTGAACTCGTCAAATGTTGCCAATTCAAGTACCAATAGTAATGTAACATCTTCCCTTCAAATTAATAATGCTCACAGTTGTAACTATTACAAAATAAAAATTGATAAAGGTTTTGTCGAATTTTTTCAAGTCTACTAAATTTTGTACTAAATTCGTGAGTAAAATAAGTTTTATTTCACTCGTAGAAATTACCGGTCAAACCGTCCTACTTGTGAAAAAATGTATTATTTCACTCACTTGTTGCATACATAACTATCCCTAACTTTGCGCTTTTTTGTGTATTTTTTTTTAATTTTTAGAGAGGGTATGTTCAATTAAACTCCTATTAACTCGTCATTAGATATACAGTATGTTCTTGAAGTAACGTATCGGGATAATATTTCAATTTATGTTAAATTTGCGAAAAAAAATGGTTACTAAAAGTTTTTTCAAATAAGTCATATGTGTAACTGTAGCATAAGTATACAGCATACATCATTAGCACAAAACGACTTTATATATGTATAAAAACAGTTAACAAGTCTATATATTTTCATAATCTGATACTACATAATACAAACGTCAAGACACCACACACAATTGTTCCAAAGTTACAGTCTAGCCCGAATTAGCCTTGTCCACAATTGTTGAGGTACCCGACCCGAAGGAGCTCCAAAGAGTCAAACTTTTTGAAAAAAAAATCTCGACTCACAGTAAGAATCTTGATAAAAGAAAGAGACTTAGCTTGGTAGTATTACATCATAAACAAAAACCTATGCAAGTGCAATTAATTTCTATCTAGATTAAAATGACATTGATGACGAGTTAGGCTAGACGCATACATATAACTTTTAATTGCACAACTATGTATTTGTTTGTTGAAAGACTATTGAATAAAATAAAAATGCGTATACAGCCAACACAATAAATGTTCTGGTTGAATATTCTCTTGAACTTCTTGTCTAATGTTAATTTCATTTGAAGCTGTGATATCTACAAAGGTTTGGCCAAGAATTTTTTCTGAAATTCTTCTCTTATTTTCTAATAAACTCTCAACATAGCCTTCGACTACACTATTGGATTTCCATCCTCAGTGTTGCTTTATCAGAATATCCACTCCTGAGTCTGCCAGAAAGAGTGTCTGAAATAATGTGCTGTGTATCCTTCAACATTAGGTAGACCCACGTACTAAACAATCTTTGGTAATCTCGCTGGCACTCGTTTTGGCAAATATTACTCTTGTTGAACAATTTCACTCTTTTTTTAATTAGTTACGTAAATAAGTAATTTGAGATCAAGGTAACGTGAAGGTAGCATAAATATTATTTGATTTATGTTGAAGTAATCAGTAAAAATATGATAAGTAAGGAAAAAAAGTCAATTGGACCCAGGACGATCCAATCAAACTGTTAAACACATTCAAATACGATCCTTTGGGCCGTGGAAAAGGTTTGAAATAAAATACGTAGTGCGGTCCATAGGACCGTTCTGAGCTGTGAGAAAGTTCAGTTACGGGCCTATGGACCTCACGGGGACTCAACGTGTTGAATCATTCTTATACAAGACATAAATGTAATAAACAATAAGCATCGAAGTTATTCTAAAAATTATTGTATTGTCGAGAAAAAAATTGTACAACTATTGTACAAAAAAATGTGCAAAAAATGGGTAGAGAAAAAAGTGGAGGATCTTTTAAGAAGATCTAAAAACAAAGCTCGCGTTATAAGCATTAGAAGTTATAAAAGAAAAAACCATAATAGAAAGAGAACAACATTTATTGGAAAAAGGATTGGAGGAATCTACTTATTGATCAGAGTGAATCAGAAGAAAATAAATATATAATGATGGAAATAAAAAGTTTTTACAAACATGTATATAAAAATTTTTCTCACCTGTTCCAGCCAAATAATGGTGCAATAGTCCATCCGACGGACATAGTCCAAATGAGTAAAATTCTTAACAAAGCAGTTTTCTTAGTCAGTGGTTTAGCACTCAATCCTTTAACAATGACGTTGTATCGGTCCAAAGCGATGAACACCATTGTCCAAATTGAAGCACAACCGAAAAGTGATCCGAACATACCATATAATTCACAAAAGAATGGACCTAGATAATAACAAAATGAAAATCAGAGTGTCTCATTGAATTGAATGTGAATCAGAAAATTTATTTATGAAAAGTGATGCCTCAAAATTTATTTTGTAAACTTATAAAGAACTACAGCTTGAAGAAGATTGAATGTCGACTATCCATTCAGCTTTACATGAGAGCTTAAAATCATCATAATTATCTGTTCAAAAATATGAAAAAACATGCCAGAAAATAATCTTTTAAATCTAATAGGTGGACTAATAAATTCGTATACTGATAGAGAAAAAATATTTTTTTGTTAGAATCAAAATAGGCTATAATAGCGAAATAATCTTAAAAATTAAGAGCACATCTAAAGAATATGCTAGATGCGCAGGCAACTCGAAATCAAATGGTACCGTTTTGCGCATCTTCGCCCTTCAAATCTTTCAATACTGCTACGTAATATTCACTACTAAGGGTTTTTTCTCTATTTAAAATAGTCTATGCATATTATACAAAACGCATCTCAAAATACTGATACCATAACCTTGCCAACCGACTTTTATGTCTCTCCACGATTTGGAGTTCATCACGTGCAATCCACTCGGCTGACTGTCGGTTGAACTCCGGTGTGAAATGATAGACCATATTTTATCCATTGTCACATATCTACGCAAAAATTCGGATTTATTGTGATTGAACAGCTTTAAACATTGCTCAGAACTCATTTCGTTGTTGTTTTTTGTCGATTGTCGATATTTGGAACAAAGCTTTCACACACCCGAATACTTATTCATAACATGTGCAACAAGTTTCTCCGATATCTTTAGCTTCTCTTCAAAGTCAAAAAATTTAGGGTTCAGCGGAGATGAAGACAGTTTGTGTACGAAATGAAAGTTTTCGATTGTGCAAAATAAAAACTAATTGGAACTATAGGATAAAAGAATACTGTGAGGATGGTCGACCCATTATCTACAAGGACGAAACTTTGTCTGATAACAATAACGAAAGACTACAAAAACCAGTGCAGAAGGGGCAGCAGTTAGTTATAGTTCGTGCGGAAAGGAAAAATGGATTCCGCCACGTGTATTATTAAAATTGATGAGGATAACATAAAGTAGAGTAAAGAAAGTTGAAACAGTGGTAGTGGTTCAAAAAAATCTAATATGGATAGCATGTCACAGTATAATTGAAGTTATAGAACTTCTGCGGTTAGAAAAATAAATTGATTATACGCCTTATTCTTTCCTTTTTGGAACACAAGTTATTTTCAACTAACCCCTTTCACTTATTGGTTTTTTATAAAACTTTACTGCACTTACTCAAAATTTCTATAAAAAATGTCTAGCATATGTCAAACCTGTCATTATTTTTTTGCTTACTTCATTAATCGAAATATTCAGTGTTCCTCATATTTCAATTTTATATTTTATTTTTCAGCTTAAAATATTTTATAATGAGTTCAAATATAAAATATAAACTTATTGGATTGGCAAATATTTACCCAAAACCCAGGTTTCGTAGTAGCAGTTAATAACCATAGGAGGAGACATAGTAACCATCATGAGAAAATCGGAGAAAGCCAAATTGACAACGAGTAAGTTGGAAGGAGTACGTAGCTGTTTAGTCCCCAAAAAAATATATACAACCATCCCTAGAACATAGGTTTTAATGAAACTTTGTAGTATTTTTATTTCGAAAAATTGTATAGTATCATACCGTTGCCAACTATGGCGATAAAGCCCAAGACGCCGATCATGAAACCCAAAATGCCGTGCCATAATGGATTCATTGGAGGAAATTGGTACCAATAGGCATCGACCATATGCAACATATCTGGCAATACCTATAAATATAACTTGGATAATTAGAATTATAGACCAAATGACTAATTTCTCCCTAAATTTATATTTTGAAATCTTTTCCTAGTAAAATTTGCTTTTATTATTACTGAAGTAATTTGAAATCGTCTAATGATACACATAACTTCATAATGTCAAACAATAACTAATATTTTATATATATATATATATATATATATATATATATATATATATATATATATATATATATATATATTATATATATATAATATAATTTTTATTTGAACTAAAAGTTGTTTGGTATAAAACAGTAAAGAAACAGTGAAAAAAGCATGAAATATCAAAGTAGTATGTAGTGAATTTATTTATAGTAATCAAAAACTACTAGTTACCTTGTCCACAACGGTCATATTACCGCCAAAGCCGGCTGCTCGCTGTGCGGCCCATCCGGCAAAGCTCGGTTCGCCCATTACAGACATTTTATATATGGCACTAAAAAATTGATAATGATCTGAATTAAGAAATAACACAATAAAAATGCATGATTTACTATTAGCTCTTCCCCAAATTAACATTCCCTAACTATTTTGTCATCATTCAATATCCAGAGAAGACTACCAATCAATAATATAATTCTCAAATAATTCCAAATACCTTCGGAAGGAATTTTTCAAACTAATAACACGTCACATCTTTTCTCTTTTAAATATTTCTTAAAATTAAACCTGCATTTAAACAATTGACAATGTACAGAACCAATTTGACGTCTTGCAGCTAACAGAACGAGGTATGACTGGTTGCGTTACGCTAGGTTGTGTGTTAAAAAGAAAAAATATTAAGAAAAAATAAAAGCCAACTTTGATTAAGTTGATGAGGACTTAGGAGTAAATTAACTACACAAACATTGATTACAAAAATACTAGGTATAAACCATGATATCAATTAGTATTTTATTTTTATATTAGGTTATGTAGCTATTTTGTTTTTAAAGCAATATGTGCAGTATTCGATTATTGAGTTATAGTAATAATATAATGAACAGAAGTAGTATATTTGATGTCGCTATCGTAGACGTCCTCCTGACTTTAAAATTCAAAATCGTCGCCTAAATTAAGTCCAAACATGTCTATGAAAGATTCTACTTCCACAAACTTCTCTTCCCATTTTATCGAGTGATAAAAATGTTTTTTTTTTTCATTCAGCAACACTAAATTCTTCAAATAATCTATCACATAACTGTTGAACATCTTTAACTTGTTCTCTACTATTCAAATTAGATGGCTCATCTTTTTAAACATAATGATAAGAAGCATTGTTAATAGTTTTTAAATTTTCGGTTTGAACATCCCGCTGAAACGCTCATTATCAATATGGCGGTGCAGTGACGTCAGTACATAGTAAGCTTGTAAACAGTTTGATGTTTATTTTTTTGTTATAAAATGTCTATTGATTGAAACTGAGTATAACTAATACATTGTGTAGAATCACCTGAAAAACAATTCACGTGTCTACAACAATGAAGGAACGAACAAAGCTCGAAGACATCCAGAGACTTATCGACTAAAACTTCAATTTATATTTGTAAAGATCATATGTATGTAAGTATAAATTGTTATTTTCCTTAACTTGATAGAGACCGATGTAGATCGAAATTTTTACATGCGGATTTTAATAGAAATCGTCACGAAAAAAATTAATTGTTATTTATTATAAATATTTTGTAACTGCAGGAAAAAAAATACTGGTATACTAATATATCATTAAACGAACTGCATCTGAGGTTTACTATTTAGTGACGTCACTGGCAGCTGATTTGTGAACCATCTGTTTCTGATCCCATGACAAAATTTTTAATGAATTTGCATTATTAATTTCATCGTTTTCAACAAATAGAAAGAATAAAATGTATTTTTTTTAATTTTTCAGACCTAAATTTATTTTTTACCATTCTCAAATAGCCTAGTACTAGCGCGAACTTTCGAGGAAAGTTAGAAATTAATTTTTCTAGCAACCATTCTTTTCATATTGTATCTCTTCATGGTATCCCCGTTATGGTATTAGAAGAAATCTCATGTTTTCTATGAAAACTTTTACGTTGGCTTCTGTTTTTCTCCAATGGAAGCAGATACTTCTTTTAGAAGCGCCGACCCCGCAATAACTTCATTCACGCGTTTGGTCGTTCAAAACATTTTTATGTAGTTTCCTCCATCACTACTTTAGTTTATTGCTTAAACAGAAGTGAATATTGGGTTCAAATACGGTCTCAAACCATATTTACAGATATATTTTTGTGTATAGGTCTTTTCAATGATTCCGTACTCAAAAGGTTGGTTTTGAGACTTATTAGATTTCCCTATATAAATTATACATTATTTTTTTTGTGTTTTTAGTTTATTTACAATAATTATTGTATACAACTATTAACAATTTTTTTATTGTGTATTGTAGTCACTTCCCTTTCGTAATGAAAAAAGACGTGAACGTTTCATCCATCATTTTACAATTTATTTATATAGTTCCTCACATTCACAGTGTTTCGTAATCAAATCCCATAAATTCATAAAGAAATAAAAAATCAAAGCTGTTGACACAAGAGAGTTGAAAATTCTTTGTTCGTTCAACCTTAATACTATTTCTTCTTCTTTCTTCCATAATAGGTCTAACGCCTGTTCCTTCTTCGATATATTCCCTCATCCTGGCTCTATATTGTCTACCTTCCGAAAAATTTTAAACATTTGAAACCATTCGAAACAATTTTAGTGTACCTGATTAAGTATTATTATTAAAAGCACATAAAACTACTTAAACAACCACTAGTTTATGGCGGGTAGTTATCAGTAATAGAGTCGTCCTTCTAAGTCATTACAAAACTTAAATCAATAACTCCAAATCAAATAACATTTCTTTTATGTAATGTTAGTGTAAGTTTTAAAACGAATATCAACGTGTCTCAATTTTATTATAAATGATACAAGTACAAACTATAACAAAGATATTATTATATCAATAAATCTAATCTTCCACATCGCTTCCACCTTTATAAATACGATAAATGAGAAAAAGCGACTCACCCTAAATATGATCACAGTCTAATATAAACACGGTTTTTTTGATTTTTTTAATTAGACTTTTTACATTTAAATTATCTGAAAGACGCTCTTGGGCTCGACTCGTCGTTATAAAATTAAGATTTTCTTTTATAGGTTTTTCGTGAGGAAAATTTCTTTACGCTCATAATTAAATAAAGATAAAGCTCTTCGTTTTAAGGATTCGCATACAAGTACCTTAATACGATTATATTTCTTATTCTTATTATAAAAAATTTTTCAGTCAAGGTCACTTATTACATACATATAGTTCCATGTTGTACAATAATCAATTATCAAAATACACTCAGTAGTTTTTTAAAAATTGAATACGAGTTTTGTCGAATTTGTTTGTCATATATTCTATGTATATTAAGTAATAGTTTTATATAGAGTAATCATTGTGTAAACTAATAAAGTTAAGGTGAAAGCACAACTCTTTTCATTAGGTGAATTAATTTCAAAGTACTTACATACAAGCATTGATGATTACCTGGCAATTTGAAGTCTACTCTAGTCAATTTTATTGGCTGGCTGGCATTGGAATATAAAATACAGATTATTTATTTTTATAGGGGTTTGTTGGGATTTTTTTAATTCGATTTTTCATGGTGAATTACGGTGCCTTTTCTATGCCTCTGATTAAATGACCATTCCATAGATATAGAAACAAAATTCATGAAAGTCGCTGATCTGTTAAGGCAAGAGTAACTAGATTGCAACTTGCACGCAATAAAAATGGCACAAAACCGATAATGTCAAGATCTTGCATGAAACCATCAGATGAACTTCATCTGCCCATGCTTTTGATCAAGAAATATTGCGTCTTGCATTGCATTGCACATTGTATTACATCATGTCAAGCGGCCTTAAAGAAACTTATTGTTGACTAATTGTTTGAAACCATGAATCCAACTGAAATCATTTGACATGTTATTATATGCCTCACCTATTCTATGCCAGAAATGAAAAAACTCGCATGGAGTCTTGGTTCCATTCATTGATAACCATATTGTCAGCCTAAATCACAAATCACGTAACTCCTTTGTTTCCCATAACATTTTGATACCATTAGATAGATAATTTCTGAACGTATCTAACAGAAAAACTCGTAAGGGCTCAAAAAAATCCGTCACAATTTTAAAGTGTAAATAAAAAACTTCGCAGCTCCTGACCGCCATTTTGTTTAAAGTTACCCGTTAATTTACTTTAACCCTTTTTCTTCAACTATTTTTTCGAAATTGATATCTGGTCACTATTTCAATCTTCTATTAAAAAAAAGATCATGTTAAGTCTTCATTCAATTTTTTTATGTCTGCTGTACAATTTAGGGCTATGGTCGTCGATGATATTTAGACTAGGGGCAGTTGAGGCAAGTGCCCGAAGTGGCAAAATTTTGAAAGTAAAAAAAAATTTTATCTAGTCTTATCAGGATTACTGCATATTATTAATTTATTTCTATTAATTCATAATTATCTGTTTAATTGATAATTCAAGAAATTCAATTCATCCATTATTTGTGAATTTTCTTATTTCCTTGGAGATTTAAAATAATAATTAATTTTCCTATTTTCTGATATTAAACAAATTCAATTAGTAACTTTTTTTGAAAAATAGAAAAATTTTGCTTTACTTTTTAAATTTTTTTAAATATAAACTTTAATCAACCAATGAATCTTAAAAAAATGTTATAATTTATCTATTCACCAATTAATTTTAATTTAAAAGAAAAATCTTAGATTTTTTAATATAATAAGCTTGACCAGCGCATGCTGCCACCTACAGTCTGTTTAACAAACACGTGTATAGGATCGCAATTCATAAGTGCCTGTAAAAAAAATTATATAATAAGAAAAGAGACATCCTTGATGTCAAATTTAAAATTGTAAGAGAAAAAAATTTTTTGTTTTTGGATTATATAACATATAATAAAGTTTCTGCAATTAATTAGTCATTTTATTTATAAACAATATATTAACTATAAGTTTAAATTCCAGAATTAGGGCGGACTTTTTTCTTGTGTCCATTAAGTTTAAATCCGGCCCTCATGATACGCAGAAATGAAAAATTGACTCGTATTAAAATGAGCATTGTATGAACCATAAATTTTATCATGTGATTAGGAGAAAAATGTAATTTAGCAAAAGTTGAAGTAACAATAATAAAATATTTAATCCCAAAAATAGAGAATAAAAATTAATTATTTTTAAAACCATTCCATAATATTCAGTTCAGAATACCTTTCTTAAAAAATAACCTAGTTTTCTAATTAACAATGTACCAAGTTTGAAGTTTGTAAGTAGCCATTTTTTTGAGATTTGAGAAAAGGTAAATCCAATTAGTACTTATTTTTGCATTTAGCTGAAGAGTTCCTGGATACCCTATGCAGTGTCACTAACATAACATATATTTTAAATTTTTCTTCAATACAATGTTAGTTCCATTATTATTATTATAAATCATTTTACTAAAAATTTTTTCTTTAAAAATCTAGGGAAGATCAGAAAGAAGTAAACACAGTTAACCAATTTTTTATTTAAATAATGTATAAAATAGTCATTACAAAATTCTTTGACCACATAGAATTGAATAAAATCTAAATGATGCTTACAAAATACACATGCAAGTAATTCAGTTTGATGAGTTGTATCAACTTTCACATATGTTCTATATGAAAGCAAACTTATCAGA
This sequence comes from Diorhabda carinulata, assembly GCF_026250575.1. Lineage (NCBI taxonomy): Eukaryota > Metazoa > Arthropoda > Insecta > Coleoptera > Chrysomelidae > Diorhabda > Diorhabda carinulata. Next base: position 22,495,608 of record NC_079472.1, read on the forward strand.
AAAAATTGTAATATCAATTTAACAATTCACTCAATTCTGTTTTCAAATGTTTCAATTCCATTATTAGTTGGTCCACTTGTTCTAAAGTAGCTTCAAAGGATACAAAAGTATTTTCAGTATGTCCACTATTATCCTTAATTCCATTGAAATCAATCTGTAAATATGGTTCTTTTAATGTAATCAAATCCGAAGACCCCAACACCCATCTTAACCTCCAATCTATATTTTCTATGAAGATATTTCCACCTTTTATTATATACATTTTTGCTAAAAACTGAAATATTTCTTGTTTTCTAATATCAAAGCAACATCTTAGAGCTTCTTTAACATCTTCTGCGATATCATCTGGGCTTATTTCAAATCTTTTTTTTATGGTACATTGTTTGTAAAATGCCTGTACACTCTTTTTGGCGTTGTGGAAATCATCTTCAGTCCACTCGATAGGACTGGTATTATAGTAGTCAAATTTGATCTTACGTTTCTCCACTAAGTCATCTATACATTCATGTAGAAACTAAAATATATTATTATTTTATATATTATTATTATATTATATACAACATTGTCTCTGTATCAAAATAATACCTTTTGAAGTTCAATAGAATTTGATATTTTTAAAAGTGGGTAAAAGACATGATCTGCCATCACAAAATGTCAATGTCATGTCATATATCTTCTTTTTGTTATTGACGAGTGCTCTACCAAAGATTTAAAAGTCCCAGCCAACACTTGCTTGTAAAATTGTAAAAGAACAATTTTGTTGGAATAAATATTACTAGGTAATCAAAATTTTCTATTTCATACGAATCCATGTAAAATTATAAGAAAAATCGACAAAAACCATATTTCCCTTATAACTACATCTACTTCACAAAAGTATTTGTGAGGCACATTGGAAAACAGAATATCCATTTATATGAATACGTCATAATACATTGCATAAAATTATATGACTAATCAAAAAATTCATTAAAATTTCGATTACATATATGGCTGTAATCTTTTATGAGACCAAATTTTTATTACCAGCAGACAACACTGTTGAAGCAAGAGGAAATGACGTCAAATCTTTAGAAACAGGACAAGAACCGTTTTGTTATCGTCCATTTTAATGATTTGAGGTTCATCGAGAGGAGTGACATTCTATTGTTTGAATAGTTTTTATCCATAGAATTATATTTAAAAGTACAAAAAGTAAGTTATCAGTACTTTGCTATCACTAAAACTTTAATTATAAATAACCGACGAAGTGAAATATCTTAAATATCAGTAATTGAATTATTTGTACCGACGCCGCTACAAAAATTTTTGATATTAGAGACAAATTGTTTTTAATAGTAAAGTTAAGTCTACTAATTGTGTATTGATGAATATTGAAGTATTATAAATCCTTTATTTGCGAATAAAAATAAGCTAGATCTTAATAATCTTTTGTATGTAAAAGATGGCTGACGCAGCAACTGAAGGTGCACCTGCCGAAGTATCAGGAGGTTCAGGACCTCCAACTGGCGGCATGCCTCCAAGAGGTAGGGGAATACGTGGTGGCCCAGGTAGAGGTGGTCCCGGAGGACGGGGAGGTTTTCGAGGACGGTAAGACTAATTATCCCACCTTAACCATAGTGGTATATCTTATTTATTTCTAGTGGAGGAATGGGAGACCGAGGACGCGGAGGCCCTCCAATGGGCCGAGGACGAGGGGGTCTAAGGGGAGCTCCTAGAGGAAGATTTCCACCAGGTAAGTTTTTTAAAATCAAAATTGTAACTAAATATTGTGTTGATTTTAATATTGGAAGTTTTCCTTACACCTATAAACACTTACAATAATAATTCATTCAACACAACCTTTGCGCACTATTTTAGGATAAATTTTATAACATAAGCTAAAAATCTATTAAGTGGTTGTTAACATCAAGTACATGTTGTTAATGACTCAATCTTTTTGCAACTATCTCAAATATGAATAGAGCACAGTTTCTGAAAATTTATATCTCAAACCCATGAATTTTGAGTATATTTCTTCATACATATTTGTATATTTTAGTAGTAAAAAATCTGAAGAGGTTTCATCATGTTTGCTGGTTGAACTATGAAAATTTAAGTCACTTTCTAAATCTTGGTAACTTTTTCCAATCCCTATACTTGTATCAGAGTATTGGAATTTTAGTTCTCATTCTTCTTTTATCTGTTATTTCCACTATTTCTGATTTTTTGCTACTTCATTTCTTTGCTGTATTCTTTCCCCTTTCTTCTTCCTCACTGAACTACTTGTTGAAACCAACTTTTCCTGGGTTTTCCTTTTCATATGTTTTTTACTTCTGCTTCTTTTCTTATTAGGCTTTGTAGTGTTATCTTTATGTCTCTCTACCAGTTTAAACATCTTTTAACTATTTTTTCCTAATTGCTCCTGTCAAATTTTTTCTATAATTACCATATTTCATTTCCTACACATCCTCGTTTTCTTTGCTATAGTTTTATAGTTGCTTTGTTGCTACTATTCTACTTATTGGATACTTTTATTTTTATGTATTTTTATTTAGATCATAGTATGTTTGATTGGTTTTGCTTACTATGTTCACAATTTATTTTTGTCTTCTGTGACTGTCACTTATTATTAAATAATATATTAAATATTCCGAATGTTCTCTTTTTCGATTTACTATCATTCTTTTGATTTTCTTGATATTTACTCTCATTCTCAGGTCTTGGATTGTGTTTATTCATATGTCTTTCTTCCATTTTCTTAAATGTATCTGCTACTATTACTATATGGTTTACCTACACTAATTAGTCAATTTTTACTGGTTATAGATTTCTGTAGCCAATTATCCAATTAGGACAAAGGATATTTTCTTGTTTCTCATCCTAAACTCTGTCAATCTTATTCCATCTATTTAGCTTTCCCTCTTACGTTTTCATATATTCCTTTTATTATCTGTTATTTTTCTAGGGATTTCTATTTTCCTCATTCTACCCCATACCATTTTTCTATCTATTGGATCGAATGAAGCTAACAAATTGATGAATGTAATATGTAATTTTTTCCCTTGTTCTATTTTCTTTTCTATTGGGTTTCTTAATATGTATATGTTGCCTATTGTTTGTTTTCCTTTTCTATGTGTACTTTGTTCTTCCTCAATTTCCTCAATCTTTGTGTTTATGTGAATTGTGAATAATTTGATTTTGGTTCATAATACATTGAATATTTATCATTTTATATCTGTTTCCTCTAAAATGAAATTTTAACTAAAAATTGTAGCATATTTTACATTTATTAGCGCAAAAATTGTTTTTCATAGGTGGGGATATTGGTGACAGAGGCCGGGGTGGGGGTCGTGGAATGGGTAGGGGTGGACCTGGTGGTTTTAGAGGGGGACGAGGTGGCCCAGGAGATCGTGGGGGAATGGGAGGCAGAGGTGGTGGTCGTGGAATGGGAAGAGGTGGCCCTGGTGGATTTAGAGGGGGACGAGGTGGTCCAGGAGGAGGAAGAGGAGGTCCAGGGGGACCTGGTGGACCAGGAGGTTTGGGGCAAAAGAGGGCACCAGGACAATTTGGTTCACAAGGGGGAGGTCCAGGGGGACCAGGAGTTAAAAGGCCTAGGTTTGACAATGGACAAGGAGCTAATGGATATGGGCAAGGGTAAGTTTAGAATATATAGTCATGTTTAAAATCAATTAATGTCATAATATTTAAACGTAGTAGTCAGCCATCATATTCCACACAATATGGTGGACAAGGTGGATATAACCAGTATGGTGCACAAGGCGGGTATGAAGGAGGTGGTTATTCTACACAATATTCAAATCCTACTGCAGGTTATGGTAGCGGGGGGGGAGACTATTCAAGCTACCAACAAGGGAGTGATCAATATGGTGGCGGCGGCTACAACACTGGTGGACAAGGTTATAATAGTCAAGGGTATGATGATCGAACTGGAGGATATGGACAACAGAATTATGGTGAGTCTATTAATATTTACAAGAATATTTCTGAATATTGTATTGGTGTAAAAAAAGTTTCATAACTCACTTTGTCAACATAGCACACCAAATTTTAGTCAATAAATCGTGAATTACCAATTTGTTATATTTTTTGCAGGATGGTAGACCGCAGTGCACAAAGAAGTTAGGACAACAAAAATATTTTGACTTTAGGTATATACAGTACAATTAAAATCATAATCATAATAAGCAGATCACATATACAAAGCACTTTGCATTTATTGTGACAAGCTGAGTTTGAAACAAATTTTTACACTTTTGAGTATGAGAATATAAACATAAATGTAGTAAAAACTTTCATATATCTATTTCAATCATTATCCTGAATTATATTAAGTTATCAATCAAAATGATTAATTTAAGGATTAAATATATACAGAAAGTGCTTTTTGTTTATGAAATACTGTATAAATTCTTTATTTATTAGAACAATTTGGCAAATTTATTAGTTTTGCTAAAAAGAAAAGTAATGTTTGACTTCCATAAATTTGTGTAGAATTTATTCCAAAATTTGCTAGAAAGCCAAAAGGTCAAATAATTGAAACTTTATAATTCCACTATTTCAGGTTCGGTCCCACCTAGGCGCTACTAATTTTAAAATCTTCCTTAACAAAAACAAAAAAACTTATGATTAGTATTATTTATGAAAAAACCTCCAGTATAATGTGTTTAGTGTACAATGGACAATTATTTTTTATATATTTTAGTTAATAGGTTTTACTATCCTTTTGTATAGGATCATTGCTTTTTTAGTGGCTTCTTAACATTAAATTTGAGCAAGATATTGATTAAATGTTTCTGAATGAAATTGGAAAAAGTGATTAGTCAAATAAAAATATCTTTGTATAAAAAGTATTGGTTGTGTTTTAATTTGGATAATAAATAAATTTGTAAAGATTTTCTCAAAGAGAGAGAGAGAGAGAGTGATTCATAAGCATTGAAAATAAATGATAAATGTATACATATATAGTTTGTTTTTCACTCGGGATATTTCTTCTACCCTAAATCTATTAATGAAAACAAAATTTAATAATTGGTAAATGTTAGACAAAATATTACTATGTTTAAATATTTTAATATTCACATTTTTGAGGTTTTGGCTATTTGTAAATTCAAAAATCATCATAAAGTTATGGAATATATGAATATCAATGTTTTAAAAAAATTTCAATATTTATATTGTTCTCTCCTTAGAGCGAAAATACATGGTTCAACCAATTTGAATGTTGTTTACATGGTATCTAATGTTCGTTATTTTACAAATATATATTAATAAACAATTTATTATTACTATTATCTCTTATTAACTGTCAAATTTATCTGTCCAAATACTTTCAAATGATACTTATAGGGTTTTAATGTTTCTTGGACAAGGAAACTCCACCCAAAACATATGGCCCTGGAGACATTTTGAGTCTCTGAAGTATTTGCCCACCCCTGATTCACATCATTATTCTCATATACAGCGATTGAATAAATTTCTGCATAATAATTTAAATCTATGTATTTGCAAAAAATATTTTTTTCCAATTCTATTACTCGATCTTTAATTATACGCTTTGTAATCAAGTCTTTTTCTTTTAAATCACCAAACAAAGTAGCACCACATTCTTAAAACGCTTTTTCTTTACAAATTTTCCTTCTGAAAGAAGTTTCTCCATGACGAGAAATGCAATACACAACTTGGAAACTAGCTCCTGTAATGTTGGGGAAAATTCTCATTTTTCTTTTGTAAAAAATAAGTTGTTCTTTAATTTCAATAGTTCCATATCCCAAAAAAATTAAAATTGACATTTTCCGCCCAATGTATGTAAGATGTTACAGGATTTAATAGTTCAGTAACACAATAGAAATGAAAATCAGCTAGCCAATCTCCAGCTGGAAATATTTTTTTATAAATTTGATTATAGATGTAAATGTTATTTTTTTTTACATAAAAAATGAATTAAAAAATCAAAGTGGGTCAGTTAAAAAGCTTGGGTAGGTCAGTATATGATGGGTCATAGGTTCGCCATCACTGGTATATAGTATGTATCGCTACTGTCCAAATGTTAGTCTTTCCTCTACGACGCACCCTACTCACTGAAAAGTGAATAGTTAAATTCCTGTATTTACACATTCATTTCTCGTTCAATCGCTTTGACAGTGATTGCCAGAAATGAAAATATTCAGTATGTTCAATTCTTTCAATTTGGTTGCTTAAATCAAATTGTAAGGTAAAAGTCAAACGGGTAATTAAACCTTTGGGAAATAGTTCCTAGCTGGTTTAACTTGAGCAGCTTTAACCTTTTTTCATCTTTTTTGCTAAATGATTGGGAGTGGAAATTCACTGGAACAATTAATTATTATAATTTATCGTGACATTCTTTTGAAGCATTCACCAATAGATTTTAGTTAGGTCTGTTAAAATTTGTGTATTGATATTCCTATGTTCCATAAAATTTACCTCAAACACTGTATTTACTGATTAAATAATTACTACTAATAAAATTTAGCACTTTCTGTTATTGAAACAATATCACATAGTAAAAAAACATTTAATTTTTTAAAATTTATATTGAAATGAAATACCTCAAAAATCTAACTAGTATTTAAACAAAGGTTTTATTAAAATTTATAACCAGTTTATTAACTGTTTTGTTTGTTTGTATAAAAATTTTGATGGCATGATAACATAAAGAAATTATAAAATAAAATGTTTAAGATTACTGAATAAAGTAATGAAATCTAATTAACTTTCTATTTCTTAAATTATTTAACATAAATATTTATTGAAAAAGTATAAACTGCTAGTTTTTAACAATGTCTCAAAAAGAAGTATTTTGGTACAGGTAGTGTCAAATTGTTACGTAAGGGTTAGGTGAATAATTTTTCAAAATAAATAACAATCTCTTAAAAATAACTATATAAATGAATCTGTGTATTGTTGGAAAGGAAAATTGATCGACATTTTATATTAATATTCTGAAAATAGAATACTCGTTTTAAATATATTGATATTGCAAATTACATGTTGAAATTTTTTCCAATAATCAGTAGTATCGATAAAATATGTTCATTTTTATAACTTGCAAAAACAAACAAAAAAGTTGAAATTTGTCGAATGATTAAGAAATTTATAACTTCATTTTAGTCTAAATGTACTTTTCAATATCTTATTTATTTTGTGTCCTTCTCGGGTATAAAAAGCCAGCATTTTCCTGAACAGTGCCTTTTAAGATAGTCAATACGATATAAAGTATTTTTGACAAAAATATGTTTAAAAAAATTTATGAGGTGTAATAGGTAGATTCCAATTTTAAGATAAACAAAATATACTGTAATGTTTAGCAAGATTAATTCTTTCAAGACATTTTCTCTATCCGGAGTTTTCAAGAAACTTCAGGACTGTGTTGCCTCCTTGTGGAGCCTACTTTTGTGTTAATCACATCTTCTGGATATATACATATTTCAGATTATTTCACAAATACCAGGGCGCTTTGAGAATGACCCCCTTGTAATAATAGACCTAGTTTATGTCAATATTGCTGTTTGCTTCTTTAATGCTAAAGCTGAGGGGTTTGAGCTATTATTTGTAGAATATTAATGGTTTCGTGTCCAAAAATTTTAAACATTTTCATAGCTGTAGCAATATGTTGTCATCATCATAGTGAATCTTTTTCAACAATTTTCAATATCAATTTTTCAATTTTTTTCATAGGTTATAATACTTTTTGATCCAAGTAAACACGTCTTGCTTTCTAAACAGCGAAAAATAAAGACCCAATTCAAATTTAACATCATCTTAAAATAGGGGTATATTTTAAGATCTGAAATCTTTTTTTTTAGCCTATTTTTCAGTTGCATCCTTCTTTGCTCAACAAAATTGTATACCTTAGAAAATCAAAGTAGTGGCTTTATTTTCAATTCATTTATTGAAATTTCTTTTTATCCCGAACAAATACTTCATTTCTTTAACTTGTGATTTTCTGCTATTTGGTAGAAATTAGTTTATTTGAAGTGGAATTTCATATAACACAGTGTCCGTAAAACAACAAAACTTCGTATATAAATCAAATGTATTCTGTTTTCGATATAAACTGACAAATATACGTCGATTTTAATAAAATATTAGTGAATAAAATATAAAACCATATAATAAAATGACCAGTTAAAATGAAAGTTTTGTAATTGTGATAATAGAAAATTGATTCATGTGTTTCCAAAATCAAACACCTTCAAAAGAAGAATACATCCACCATCAGAGACTTATCTGTCCATTCAAAAAGTTTAAATATTGAGACAAGTACTTGGTACATTCATTCTAGAAGATATAGATTAGGTCTATATAAATATATATATGCGTTAATGTAAGTATATAGCAGTAATTTATTTTTGATAACAATTTTTGTTTACTCTTTAATTATTAGAAAAACAGGGTGTCCATATCTTTTAAAAATGACTTTTTTGTCAAACAATAGCCAAAATTACATTATTGGGCAATTTATAATTGGATGATGAATTCATCCAATTAATTTAGAAATATTTTAAACGCAGACACTGCCAAATCACAAAATAAAGTATAAACAATAAATAAAGCTGGACACCTTGTATAGTGCATGTATTATTGTACCAAGATTTCAGATTTTTTAGGATATGTTACAAATCAATTTTATATTTTTCCTCTTTCGAGAAAGGAATTCAAGACAGTATAATCTACTGTCATCCCAGAAGCCACTAGCCACCATTAAAATTGAGGAAAATCAAGGATTTTAAGCAAAGTAAATTCCTTTTTCCTGAAAATAGTTAGCTCTTTAAATTATTTAATAAAATAGTCTTTCTTAAGTAATGAGGTACCCAAAGAAGACATTATTCTCAAACATAAATTTATCAAATAAAAATCATTCAAAAAATTGTTACGAGGTAAAGTATATATATTTTTATAGTTAAACAACGTATATATAGACTAACAAAACGAAATGATGTGCTCCATATTAAAGTTCAATAATTAAAATAAATGGGAAAATAAAAGAAACTTCATCCCAGTATATAAATGTTTCAATTTTTATACAAAAATTTGACCTAAAATATTTAATTACATAGTGATACAAAACTACGTTTTCGTTCTAAATCTTAAGAATTAAGTTTAAAAACCCAGTCCTTAAAAGATTAAATAAATTTTTCACAAATAATTGGTAAAGAAAGGGAGAAATTAACAAGTTTTCCGAAATGGCTTGCTATAAATGGTCTTGAGTTTACTTCACAAAACTTATTCAAATAAATAACTACAACATAGAGACTGATAAATATGTATAATATAATAAATAAATTATTCTGTGTTTATTAATATTTGCTATTGTGATATTTATTTTATAAAAATATATGTGTAAAAGACAGTATTTGCAAATATATATTTATTAAATAAATATTTCACAAAGCAATCGATTTCATTATTAATGGTATTATATTTTTTTTAGGTTGAAGAAATATGTGGACTTCGAGGGATTTGAAATTCACGCAAGTATCGACTAAGATAAAATGTTGAATGCTTGATTGGGGTATAGAGTTATATACATGGGATTATGGTATTGTTCAAATATGTGGTTACACCCAATGGTTTCAATAAGTTCATTATAGTTCTTTCGGTATGAAATTGTTGATGATTGATTCTATATCCAATAGCAAACTTAATTTTTTTCTTTTCAAATTCTAAGGACGGATCGGTTCATTTATTAGGTATTCAAAATGTCACTGGAATCTTTGATCACTACATACTTGTCAGAAGTCAATTTTAGAATTATAGTGAACATGAATTCATCAGAAATAACTTTTCAGTGGAAGAATGAAAGGTTTTTTTATCCAATTGAAACGTTTACGTGTGTGTTACTATCTTGTGAATTACTTTCGGTTTAAATAGAATTTTTTGTACGCGAACTGACCTTTCTATAAATTTATTTACTCATATACAATATGGAATAATTGCAATCCCTGATGCACATTTGGGCATTTTTAATTCAGAAGTTAAACATTCCCAATACCATATCACTTTTTAAGAGTACTTGTTAGAAAAGAATGAAATTATTGAAGTAAAATAAACGTCCCTCATTTGGAAATTCGCTTATTAATTTCCAAAAAGTGTCATTGGGCTGTTTATATTTAGGTACAAAAAACAAAAATCTGTTACTGATTGCAACATTAGCTTGAACTGCAAGGTGGTATAGCTCGTTTTTAATTTTATGAATTAATGTTACATTTCTATTTCAGAAATTGTTCAGTATTGAATAAATAAATTTTTAATAATTTTGAGTTTTATTTAATCGTTATGAATTGTCTCTTTCTGAAGTGTATTAATAAACATCAGAGAAGTGAGCATTTGGCTGTGTTATCGGTAAAACTCGCAGTGATTGTACATGTTTAGTTATCCAAATCAGCCTATTAGAATATTTTATTATTGTAATAAATTTTGAAATATGTAATAAACAGTAGATTTTTAACAAGAATAATAAATTGCTAAACAATAGCTTGGAAAAATCGCATACTAAACTTCAAAGTTCCAGATAAAAAATAAATTGATAAGAACATGAATTATCTGTTGAAATTATGAAACAGTGGAAGTGATTGATGTTTTAACATCTTGAAAATGCAATGAAATTCTTCATTCATCATCATTATCTGGTGAAGAACTGAAGTAAACAGTCATAGTTGATTGTGGGCGGCCAAGGATCCTTCAGATATGCCCGTCATGACTCACTTGACCTTACCAAAGGCCGATGTCCTTTGAGTAGCCGATCGGGCGCTTTAGCTGAACTCTTTGATGCCATTGTACAAGTAGTAAGGCTTGACCAAGCGTCTAAACCGCTCTCGTATAAGTGCAGGGCACTCACAAATGACAAGATTTGCCTGTTTAGTTGGAGCAGTTTGGTGTGGGACGTACGAGGTCCATATGTGCCTTTGCTTACCTCATTCTTCATTGCATTGTCAGAAATGGTAACTAAAAACGTAGTAATTGGATTGAATTTTTTGTCACTGAATACAAAATTTATCTGATGTGTGCTCTCTAAAAAATTCTAGCAGCCCAAAAAGTACTATAATGCTATGGAATAAAGCATTACATACAATAGGGTACTAAAAGTGATTTGCATATCAAGGGCCAATAATTATAATGCACATTTTGTTCTGGGGTTGTTAAAATATCAGCTAAAAAAAGATATGTTTGCATTCATATTTGTTATGAGATTTGAGGGAAAGTAGAACTGCATAAATATTTTATGGAACTGAAAGGAATCATATTGATTTAAATTACAAGAAATGGTCGTTTACAATGTAGGCATCCCCGAGAAAAATATACTCAACTACTGAAATCAATGTACAGAGCATGTTTCTATATTTTATTCTTAAAAGGTTTAGATAATTTTCCATTATACACAAACTAATTCATGATTGCTTTTGAAAAGACGCTGATTCGAGAAAACATTCCAGTATCGAATTTGAACAAAAAATTGAATCATTTGGTACCATCCACAACATGATTAAATCATAACTGGTGGTTTTTGACTATATTTACACCCTCTCGAAAAGATTTCAAAATTCAATACATGACACCTGAAAAGATCTAATATGTTCTTCCTTTGCTCTAGCTGGGCATACATGCTTCAAAGTCTTATGATCCCAGATCATAGATGAATTTTATCATTTGTGACAACTTCAGGAAGATTTTTTTCTATGCTTTTGATATCTGTTGACCTGAATATCCCAGTATGGGTGTCTGCAATCTCGGTGCTTACAGAAATTATGTGTTTCAGTGTTCTTCACAAAACCTGCAATCATCTATTAGAAACCTACTTAGGTCGATGTATCCATTAGACCTATCTCTGTCATAATTTGAGAACAAGTCTCAAATGTTTAAGACTCATTCAAGTGCTCAACTTTTCAATTTTCTTCAATTCTGGATTTAAGTGATATTATTTGGTTCTCCAATGCAATATTGAAAGCATTGAATATTATGGTATGTTATCAGATGAGTTGATCAATTCAATGCAACTCACAAAGCATTCTTGATCTATGGAAAATATTTTAAATGGAGCCTTTAAAAAATGTATTTATGCAATGTAGTGGTTTATGTACCAATGTTGAAATGATACAATTTTATGTTATTCTGTCTCTAGAAATTAAATTGAGTAAACCTAAAAATAAACGAAATTTTCAGGATGATTATTATTATATATTTATCATACTATTTAGGATAATTATAAAATTTTTTCAAAATCAAAACTACTGCCAAGATTGAAGGTAAACCTTTAATTATATATAGATCATTCAAATTTATCACCATACTTATTTTCTTGTGGGGCATTATAATCCCTATCAAATTTAGCTTCTGCTGACAATTTATTGAAAGGATCTCTAAAACTACTTGTTCTTTGCTGTGCATATTCTTCCCTGTTTTTCTTCCTTAATTCTTCATAAGTTGTAGTCCTTTTTTGTTCAGGGGGCATTTCTTCATACATTTCTAAAGTTTGGTTATCCATAGAAGGCCTAAAATGGTCATCTAATCCAGGTGTTTCAGGTCTAGTAGTATCCAAATCCAGACTACTAAAGGGATTCACATCACTATATGTGTCTGCTGAGCTGACTCCAGAAAACGGAGCCAAGGAGAACCCTGAATTCAAAAAGTTTTATATTCAATAAATGCATTAATCTTTTTCAATTATACTAACCTGGACCAAACCCACTATCAGCAGTCTCGGAGACCTTTCCTCGTCGTTTCTGTCTTAACATTTCCCCTATTTGGCTATGAGGTAACTGCATCAATTTTTCTGCACATTTTGATTGGTATGAAAATTTTCCAATAAAATAACCCACAATTGCTCCTACTATAACTTTTGGAGTCGCCCCAAATCGTGGGTTACCTCTCAAATAGCCCGTTTTCACTGCGTAATATGCTACACCGCCTAATATAGTACTGATAGGAATACATCTTTGGTAAAAACTTTCTTTGTTGCATTCCTTCAAAACTCTCAGTTCATCGGGGGTGAATTGGTATCTTTTTCTATTATTAGGGTCAATAGGAGGCCTCCTATAATTCTCGGGATTTTCGGTTTCTGTGTTTATCATTGTGATATTGAATAAGTTTTAGGTTAAATATTTTGACATTGAATCTTCTTTTATACGAAAATGACAATCTAAGAAACTTAATTGCACAACATCAAAAAACAAATAATATAGAGAAGCGTTCGTAATTGTTTCTAACTTCTGCTGCTCACTAGAAATAATAAGTTATTTCTCTTATTTTATTCGTAAAATCTATATATAAATGTTAGAAAGAAAGTTTGTGATGCTTACTATAAATAAGAAGCTATTTCTCTTATTTTATTTGAAAAATCTAAATATAAATATTAGAAAGAAATAAACAGTATAATGAGATTGTTTGGCATTAATTAATTTCAAACTTGTTTTTTTTTTAGACAGAAAGTGAACTGTCTATGAATCAAATCTGACTTATTAAAAACGATTGTTGTTTTATGAAAATAACAAAAACAACCGGTCTTTCAAGATTAAGCCCATCTCACATCGAGTGCATATAAAAAAATAATTAGCTAAGAAAAATTTCTCTATAAATAGTGGTCTCTGTCAGATATTTATATTCAGGTATTTCCGAAACGTCTGGAAATTCAAATTATTTTTAGATGCAAAATAATTTTATGATAACAACACTATGTACATTATTGTCAAGGTCTGCAATCATAAGATTTATATTTTCATGTAATAAGAGGGGTATATAAGGTATAATGATAAAATAAACAAACAGGATACTAAATAATTCAATTTAATAATGCACAATATTTTAAATGTTAAGAAATTTTGTGATGTATCAAATAACCTGAGCATATAAAAGCACTGAGGATACATGACCTATAATTACTAACAAAATAAGTATCTTAATTCTATTTCTCCTTAGCTTCTGGAGCAACATTGGAGGGAGTTAAACCATAATAAGGAGCTGAGAATGGGCCAAAGATGAATGCTGTAAAGAAAATAACTTTTTATAAAATGTAACACAAATTTTAACAAACATTGCATAACAGTCACATTGTTCAACAGCAAATAAATGACTATCAAGTTAAATAAGCCTACTGGAATTTTTTATATTACCTCCACGAGGTCCAACTCCGGGTCCTTTAGATTTCCTCAACATTTCTCCAATTTTACTGTCTGGAAGTTGTTTCAGTTTCTCAGCACATACTGACCGGTAGGAAAATCTTCCAGCAAAGAACCCAACAATTACAGCGAGCAAAACTTTAGGAATGGCACCAAATCTTGCATTTCCTTTTAGATAGCCAGATTTTACTCCGTAATAAGCAGCACCTCCTAAAATTGCACTCAACGGGAGGCATCTTTGGTAAAAACCTTCTCTCATACATTCTCTAATAACTCTGAGTTCATCAGCAGAAAGTTGTGGTCTTCCTCCTGCTGGTCCTGGTAGCCGGCTAGTTTCTGTAGTTTCGGTTGGAGCACTTGCCATTTTGAATAATTTAACAGGTCAAACAAAATATCTAGACTGAATTATCCTTGAGATAAAAATAAAGTAGGTGTGGATAATTGACATGTGAGAATCTTCTTTCCTTCTGTAGTCGATTAGAGTTTAATTACAGCCACTTAAATAATAAAGCTTATTAGGAACAATAATAAAATATTCCAAAGAATATTTTTATTTGATATTTGCAAGTTTACAAATAATTAAATATCGAAAATGTTTTTATAATATATGGAAAATGATTTTCATGACGAACTAATGAGTCAAGTAAGGTGGAGGTAGCAACTTGTTATAAAAGAAGATTTCAAATAAAAATATTGTACTTAATTATCATCTGTTTAATTGATTAAGTTTTGTATTTTTAATTGATTATAAAATGGGAGATTCAAACGTACCGTTTTCAAATGAGGATATTATTAAAATGTGTAAACCTTCTTCAGAATCAACCAAGGTATGAGTTTGTATAATTAGAAATAGGGCGTTTTAATTTTTATTACAACCTTTACAGGACTTTATTATGCAACAGACAATGTATAGAATCAAAGATCCCAGATTATCTATACCGTTCTATACTGAAATCTTGGGTATGCAACTCTTGACTAAACTAGATTTCCCAAATATGAAATTTTCACTATATTTCTTGGGTTATGAAGATCCAAAAGACCTTCCGGAAGGGTTAAGTTCCAAAGACCGAATCACCTGGACTTTTGGAAGGAAGGCAACAATAGAACTAACACAGTAAGTTTGTGTAATAAAATTGTTGGACACAGTTAATAAACTGGATTATTTTAAGTAACTGGGGATCTGAAAATGATGACAGTTATAAACCTCATAATGGCAACCAAGAACCTAGAGGCTTTGGTAAGTTTTTGTTTTGATTAAAATCAATATTATATAGTTTTAACATTATACTGGAATTTAAGCATGTATGTGGTCAATATTTGAAATTCATCTCTATCACTAAATTATAACCAAATAAATTTGTTTGCTTGTTTTGAGTGCTATAAAATTAAATGTAGGATTGTTTTTACTGTAATTATGTTTTCATTATATATCCAAGTGTTGAAATTAAGTTAATAATAAGAAAGTTGGTAATCACATGTTTCTAAAATGGTTATTAATATCATCTTCAATAAATATTATCACAAACAATGTAGTTAGTGGAGAGTTATCAATATGATTTCCAATTTAATGTTTGGACACATTGATGGTGAGAATGAATTATTTCAGGGCATATTGGAGTGATGGTACCAGATGTGTACAAGGCTTGTGAACGATTTGAACAACTTGGTGTTAAGTTTGTTAAAAAACCAGATGATGGAAAAATGAAGGGTATAGCATTTATAACTGATCCTGATGGTTACTGGATTGAAATATTTAATAATAAAAGAGTAGGGGATGTTATAGCTTCTTGTTAATTAATAAGATTATGTTTTGTTTGTTTCAATTAAAGAAAATAAACATATTGTAGTTCATTAATTGACATGATGTAACAATTTTTTTTTAAAGAAATTTGAATATAACCTGTTTTATAAAACCTGTAAAATCCATATCTAATTTTATATATATGAAATCTAGTCAGATGATATATTATCTAATTTTTGAAATGATTATGGCAAATAAAACTATTTTGAACAATAATAAATTATTTATTCACAAGAAACACCACATTATATCATTATTTATATATATATATATATATATATATATATATATATATATATATATATATATATATATATATATATATATATATATATATATATATATATATATATATATATATATATATACAAAAAGGCAAAAACTAAAAGCAAATATCTGGAAATATAAAACACCTCTAAAACATTTCTATAGCCCAATTTTATGTAAAAGTAAGATTGTAAATCAGAAGGATAGATCACATTAGTTTTTGCATAGCATTGTGAGTGCTTTCAATGTTATATTTATTAAATCTGAATTGTAGTCATACAATAATTGAGCTAGAAGTTATCGATTGTAAGCATACTTGAATACAAATAAAACTGCAGCTACCTCTTACTTAGGTTATTAATTGATTCCATAATAATTATGTTTTGGTTAACAAGACATTGTAAATAGTAAGAAATATGAAGTGAATTATACACACAAAAAAAAACAAATAAGCATTAATATGATTGAAAAATTGACAAAAAATTAGTACAAAGAGTAGAAGATAATAAAAGGATTTTTATAAACGAAGAAATTCAATTATCTGGGCACTATAATAGATAAAATACAATGAGAATAAAAAAAATTGAAATAGGACGAGTTCCATTTCCGAAATTTATATTTAATTTGTTGTTCATAAACATTTTTTTCTTAAATTTACGAATTAATGAATGAACTGAATTCTGTAGAAAAGGCAAGTACACTAAGTAAGGATAATTTCAATATTTTTAAAACGAAAGGATAATAGTGAAAATTGTACATTTTAATGTACCTGTGCCATCGAACGTTCGCGTGACCTTCAGCTAACAATTCCTGATGAAATGATACAAATTAAAAAACAATATACATAATTATGTCGGAAATTTTTAACGGAAATAAAATCACTTGATTTCCATGTTAATTACATATACAACAAACCCACCTAATCTAAATATAGCTAAATATGAATCAATATTAAACTTTTCAATAAATACAGTCGTTATTAAAAAATTATAAAAATATTAATATCTTATAGTTGACGTTAATTACTGTCTTGAAGCTAGAATCGTTACAAGCAACATAAATTTGAATAAAAAAATTATTGAATGAGAAAATTAAAGCAATTGAAAATAATTAAACTGAAATTTGGATAAGAAAGTTCATTGAATAGCATGAAGTTGATGGTTTTTATCTTCTTTTAAAAAAATCCACGCCCTAAAAATGACCCTTTGTGTCAACCGCAACAATTTTAATGCAAACAGTGTTCCCAACTCTTAATAATTTATCTCCCTAAATCCCCAATCAAAAACCGCTAGAATCCCTTCGATTAGCTATCTTCCCTTCAAATAAATACAAAGTTAAACTATTTGGTGCCATTGATTATTAGAGTGATTAAGGACAGTATTAGTTCAACGCAGTTGGTAATTTTAGTTGCAATCGTACGATTAAAAATTATTTGAAAGCTTTACAAGCAAATTTTTTGAAATAAACTTAAATATAAGAGGCTTTTTGATACTAATTACCATGTTTGTTACTGATAAGAAGTTTTTTGGTACTGGTAGTTACCAGCAAGATATAGGTAATAATGATTGTTTGGGTATATCCCAATCGTCACTGAGTCGAGCAATCACAAAATTATTGAGGTATTCAATAGATAGGAAATAATGGATACATTCAAAAAATTCCCCCAAACAACTCCGGAGTTAATTGATATTAGAAGAAAAAATTACGATTTATTATGATAATTATGATTTATTTTCAGTTGAATGTAAATTTGAAATATTTGAGATTCTCTTTAAAATATAATGTACCTGGTATAATTGGATGCATTAACTGCACTCATGCTGCTCTATTTGTCTCCTCATAAACTGCTACTGTAAAAAAATGGTTTTAGGTCGGCGTTTAATTGACAGCACAAGCACAGAATTAGAAACTATGTTGACAAAATACGCCAATATATCGGTGTTGCCGTAACTAGTCGCTCGTGTTACAAATTTGCGAGCGGAGGGGCACATGAGAATATTAAAATTCCATATCGCTGCCAATCAAATCACTCTCTTTGATGTGGTGGATCAAATGGGTTGACAAACTGAGACATTCAATCAGTTTATTGTATTCTAACCCAAAATGCACATAAAAAATTAAAATAAATTCGCAAATATTAACGACGATGTTAATCACTAGACACTAATCAAAATCAAGTAAATGTACCCTCAAACTTTTCAATAACTCGTCAAAAAACTGAACTGAGTTATTTCCGTAAAACAAAAGTTGGTGCTGCATTGGTAAGATGGGATGTAAATATCTCAATTCATCTGATTTGAGTAATATTAAATGGGATGTAGAATTCAATAAGCTACACTTAAATAAGTTCAAATTATCTGAGATTCATTCAAAAAGAAAGCAACTATTGTCTCAGGTAAATGACCATGGTAATACATTAGAAATAAAATTTGGCTGCATGCAAAAAGGAACATGATAATTAGATATTCAACATCAATAGAAACAACTATTCAAATTAAATACATAACAATTGATATAATAACAAGTTTCAATCCAGAATATTTATGTAAATGTTTTCTGTACCTATCACAGTATTATTTCTTTTTCATTTATATACATTTAGTTTGAAGTACAATAAGAAATTCAATTTAAAATTAAACATTCAATTAAAATTTATACATTGTGTACAATTAATGAAATTAAATTTTATTTTTAACCACGGTTTAAAGAATATTACATTTTTTTGCTACATAATTATTAAATGAATTATCTTATACATATGTTTCAGTAAAAATGATAAATCGGTGATTATATAAAATTACCACTGAATTTGGTAAATATGATAAATTATTTCATATTTATCAGATTTACCATTTAGTATTTTATAAAATCCCTAACTTGTAATGGGGATTGAGATAAATTCGGATTTTTCTGTAGAAATAAACCAAACCCATATTCTATAGGAGAAAATAATATATTTGCATTTACATGTAAGTTTACTTTTTTAGACATATTAAGACTGTTTTAGAATTAATAAGCTTGCCAGTTTTTTTACATTTGGGCTTATCATCATAATCACCACTAAATCTGGGAAATATCCAAGTCGTAATGGTAAATGTGATAAATATAATGACTTATTTATAATTATTCATTACTTTATATCCGCAAAAGTAATACAGATCTTAAACAGCGTCATAAAATATAATTGAAGTAAATTTCATACCAGAAGCTACACTTTTTATAAGCATAACATCATTTTAAACACTGATGGATGATCAGATATAACATCAGATTTTGTTTGTTTTCTTAGATTCCTTAAAATTAAATAATTTGGAATTAAAACGCTCTAGCATACCAGCTACTTCTGTAATCACGTGGTTGTCATGTGCCAAGCTGTTGAGAAAACTGAATGAATTTTCGTAAAGTTGGAGATTTTATAAGCTAAACCGTAAATTTAATAGATATTTTGTCATATTTATCAAATTCAGTGGTGATTATGCATAATCACCAAATTTATTACTTTTACTGTAACATACAGTTACAGTTCAAAAATAAATTGAAAATAGTTGAAAAATAAAGAATTAATTTTATATAACTGCACATTTTTTATACCTATATTTAGGTCTAGTTATTCACAAAATTTGTAAGATACTCTCTATGCTACTTAGTTTCTTAATTTTGGAGTAACTGATGTTTTATAAGAAATTTCATCAATTTTTTTCTCATAAATATTTTCACTTTCCGGATATCTCACAAATTTTCTTGTTCTATTTATACTTATATTACCCATAGACTTCTGAAGAATAATAAAACTATTATCTAATATGGAATTTGATTTTGATAATACTGTATCATGTCGTAAGTACGTGTCCTGAAATTAAGGAAACTGTTCCTGATTATCTGTAACATATAATTTGCAGCTTCTTTATCTGTAGCTCCGGGGCTAAAACGACCACGGAGTAATTTAATGGTTTGTCCTCTAAAACATGGTAGGCCAGTATCTAACATTAGAGATACCAAAGATATGATAGCTTCACATTGAGGCCTAAAAATAAATTAGCTTTGTTTACTATTTTGATAAAGACAACTCCTGTTGATTTTAGAATAACAAAACTAATTGATAATTCAAAGGAGAACTTCATAAACTTCATCTATATTATAGGTAATGAAATCAATTTAAAAAAATCACCCATAATATGAAATTACATTAAATATAGATGAACAAATTCTTTACCTCACTGCTAGGTACGCTTGAACACACAAATCAGAAAACCATTTAAATGGAGGAGCTTCCATTTTACCACCCATAATCATTACCATTTCGTCTGTCAATTTAATATCAGGTTCAAAACCGAGATTTCCACCAGGAGAGGATTCAAACATAAATCCAAAATCTAGAAAATAAAAAAGAATCTACAAAATATTCATTTTATTTATAGTTTCAATGAAACAATATTTTTTAATTATATCTTTATACAATCATAATTATTTCAATAATTTCGCAAGCAAATTTGAATATTTGAGTTTTTTTAATAATATGATTGTTTTAAACTCACCAATATGTATAATGTGTCCATCAGTATCCAACATAATATTCCCGTTGTGTCTATCTTTAATCTGTAATAAGAAACCAATGACACTGTATGCAGCCATTGATATAATAAAATTTCTCCTAGCATTCTGGAAATCTTTAGTACTTTCATCTCCATATTTTTTTAAAAAATACTCGTACATTCCTATATCTGTTTGTCTCCCTAACTGATCTCTAGATTTTGCATTTGGAACGCATTCTATAACACCACACTGGAAAAAAATGTATACATTTTATATTTAGTTCTTAAATTGTAAAATTTTTGTGGTAAGTTATAATATGACCAGGAATTAAAGCAACATAATGAAATTAATATATAAACTCTTATCATTTACATCACAGCTTTGTGTGAAGAATGGTTTAAAATTCGATAGTCAAAAAGGATAATAGAAAGCAAGGTCTATAACTAGCAACTTTTATTTTGAAGTTTTTTTCACTTCCCTTCCATAGTGTACTACTTTCGACGATTGTTTATCGAATATTCTAGTAGGTTCCCCAAATGCTACAGAACATAATCACATACTGCTAAGTAACACTGAAGGACACAATAGATCCTTTGGATTGCAGTGTATACGAGACTCCAAATCAATACAAATAACACAGAAAAGAATATTTCTAGTCCTGTTAGAATAAAAATAAAAAAAAATGTATATCACTTACCCCTGGAGCCGTAGCGACAACCCTGTAAGGAAACAAATACAATTCTAAGCCGACAGTTTGAAAAATATTTTTGAATATTCCAATAACTTGTAAAGCTAACATATCTTGTCTTACATCATCGCCGACTTTAAATATTGCAGCCTGCCACATTTCCGCACCAAGACTTTGTTCCCTAATCTAAAAAAAATTTATTTATAGATTGATTGCAATTTGTTGCATGTTGAAATTACATACCTGATTTGTTGATACATCCATTGCTATATTTTCTAATTCATTTATACCACATTTAGCAACCTTAAATCTAGCTAAGTAAGGAGCTTTAGCCGCACTTTGCATAGGAGTACCACTTTTATAATCTATATCGATAACCATAGCTTCGGGATTGCTGGGTAAGTAACATCCAGGTTGAACCTAAAACAAAACAAACTAACTCTCACAAAAACATTTTTCACTAACAGTGTAATTGTGTTAGATAGCGCCTCGTATCATTCAAGTAAAATTTGTAAAATTCCAACTAAATATTCTTCAAAAGCAGACATACGGGAGTTTTTTTGATCAAGATTTATATTTTGAAGAGCATTACACAAATAAGCAATTCATAGAAGTTTTAGAAATAAAAATATTAGCCAAAGAATATACTGTAGACAAAATGGTCCTTTTCAAGATTTCCTCGGTACTGCATTTTAAATCCAATCGAATTAATATTAACTAAAAAGATAGACAAGATCTAATAACACTTAACCCAAAAATTCCTTCTCCGTTGTGGAACTAATAATGAGAATGTTCGTACGTTAGCATCAAGAATTGGAGAACTGCCATGAATCAGGTAAAAAGAGTTGAAAACCAAAATATTTAACATGAACCAGTTTTAAATAGAGTTGTAATTGGTTTAAATAACAGTGATTTTGAGGAAGATGAATGTGATGCTAGTGATTTAGATTAATTGTATTGTAGGATTTGTATTATAATTGAAGACCCAAGAATTTGGAAAACTTGGTAAGTCACAATTTTAGAATTTTCCACACAATTGTCATAGCTATGAAGTTATTTTCCAGTATGACTTTAGTGTTAAAAAATATATACTGTATTATATCTATGGCAACAAAAACAAAAAATGGTCTTAACAACTTTTTCTGTCAAAAATTTTTTGGCTACCATTTATCAAAAAGTGCTAAGTAACTTTTACCCTAGTTTTTAAGTTACAAATAAAACTGAAGCAACAAATTTATCTTTGTATTTAATTCTACTGAAATTATCTTCGCTTCTTATATTAAGCTCAACTCTATAATTCTTGATGGGGTCCTTATCTACGTTTGTAAGCCGATTATGGTTTTACAAAAAGAAAACATCTGTGGTAACATTTTCGCTATTTGATGACAGTCATTATAACTTGACAAGGTTTATAATATAGGGAAATGAGTAAATACTTACTTTTACTAATGAGAATATTCCACAATACGAAGAAAAAAATGTGCAGTTAATTTTCTAAGGGTGCAATTAATAGATTTCAAACGTTATTATTGGAAGTCAACATTCCTTACTATGTTTTAAACTATTTCAAATGAATAATAATTAATAAAAATGTTTGTGATTAAACCTTTCGGATTGCATATTTTTCGACAACTCACAAATACACAAATTAACATTAAAAGAAATTCCCGACGCCGGGCAACATAATTGGTATGGGAATTTCACATTGCCAAAATTATAATCACTAAACAAACTATTTACAACTACATCAACACTTACACTGTTTAACACTTGTTTTGTACAATTACACTGTTGAACACTTGTTTTTTTATAATTACACTGTTAAACACTTGTTTTGTAAAATTACAATAGATTGCACTTACTTTTATTTTACTCAAAGCTTCTAGACATGCTCTCTTTCGTTCGATACCTTTAGGGAACGGGCGAATTTCTCCAGAAATATTGGTGATTTTATCGAAAAAGTCAAATTCTCTTTCATAGAACAGTTTCGCTGGGCCAGAAAGTTCACTAACAATACTATTTACTAGAGATTCTAAAATTTCATAGATGGCAGCTAAAAAAAATAAACAAAATTTTAGGCGCCAAATAGGGAAATTAAATTTGTTAACGTACGGTCTTTCTGTTGCATATCTTCATCTACAAACATGTTGGTTTTCATGTTCCATATCAGTTGATGGGCAACTATTTGTGATTTTTTAGCTATATATTTGATGAATTCAGTCGCATAACCCATCTAAAATAAATAAATTCTTGTTGAGATGTTTAGTTTTGTGATTTAGTACAAATTGCGATAACAATTGAAATAATTTTAATAACTAGCGATAGATTTTAAGGGTTGGAAAATAAATTGTTCCATAATTAATTTTGAAATTTATGAAAAACATAGCAAATTCCTCAAATGATATAATTCTTCAACGTCTGTTTCTCTCACCAATGAACTTCCTCCCTCGAAAAAGATCAGTACAGAAATTAAAGCGGTGAATTTTTAATCTCGTTTGGTGTCAGTGCAGATCCCGCAAACCTTAGGGTACCTTGAGATTGAGAATTTTTGAGCTGATATAATAGGAAAATATCTACAATTAACGAAAACATGTATGAAGCAAAATTATTTCCAATATGCAAATGCCTATCACCATTTATGGCTGAACTATTCATGAGTCACTTTAAAAACCAGATTAGTCAAGAGTTTCAGTATATTTGATACGAAAAGGGCAATCCTAAAATATTTTAAAACTCAATTTAAGATATCCATCCAAAAAGTTTACTTACAAACTGGAAAATAATGGACAGTTACCATTTTTAGATAATTCAATTAGTAAGAAGAGTAATAGGCTAGATTTTGATGTATTTAGGAAAGACACAGCTACTTGCAGATACATCCCGTTTGATTATTTCCATTGTATTCAACATAAGATGGCTAGTCTCCATTTCCTGGTACATTGTTTGATTAATTTTCCACTTAACATTATGTTAAAAGAATTGTAAACAGGTTAATTCATAACATTTATCAAGAATTAAAATGAAAAACAGGAAAACATTGCTCTGGACCTTTCAACCCTATTGATACAAAGGATTGTAAGGAATTTTCATACAGAGTGATTTCAAAACTTATATATAAATCCAGTTATACATTAAAACAATTGTTGGGTAATACGAAGGATAAAATAACAGATTTTATCATTCATAACCATGAAATAAATATGAATAATTTAAAATTATTAAAAAAATTTTTCAATGCATTTTACAAAATGTTATATAGAATTTACAATGTCGTACTTTGTCATGTCTAAGAGCTTGTACAAGTTGTGGAATGTAAAATAATACTGCGTCGGCAGGATACGAACTTAGCACTCTTACGGCATACTGTGCAGATATTGGATGGGATGGAAATTGTCGACTGAAGAATGCCAACGCCTATAAATAAAAACATGTCGTCATTAATTTTAATTTTGTTATCTATATACTGCAATATACTTGAAAATGTAATTGTTGCTATTATTGTCCGGGTTGCGGACTCAAAATAAAACTATAGGAGAGTTTTTTAAAATACCAATGTTTCGATCTTTTCTTTGAACTTTATCAAGGCTAAAAATATATGGTACATTATAACTCCAACGTTGATGAAGATAAAAAAGTAAACAAAAAATTGTCGGTCGTAGTAGTAATTAGGCGACCAAATAGTAAAATATTAATAAATTGCTTTTCCAAACCTTCAGCATCAAGCCGACTACTCAACTTTTATTCGAGCCATCCTTGGAGACATAAATTAGGTACAATAAAAGGGCTTATAGACAGGGTTCAACGTCTAAGTAGCCTTGAATTCTATACTGATAATAATAATAAAATCATATAAATTCTCTAAGTTAATGGTTAACCCAAGAGAACTGGTTAATAACAATATAAATAAGAGCAATCATAACGTAATACAGGTACCTCGAAACGAAAGTAAAATGTATTATATATTCACACATATCAAAGACAAAACTTGAAGATGATTGTCGAGAACAGGTTTTTACTTATATGTGTATATATTGGTTTCTATAAATGACTTATTTATTGTTCTTCTGTTTTATACAACTACGTTCTTGTTTATTTATGTTATATAGTTTGTCTTACATACAGTGTGTCCTATACATATATAAATATTTATATTTTACACTATTGTTTTACTTCCAATTTCACAATTTTTTGTTCACTTGTTTATACATTTGAGTTATAATGTACCATATATTTTTAGCCTTATAAAGATTGAAACGTTGGCATTTTAAAAAACTGTTGGATAGTTTTATATTGATTCCTCAACCCGCAACACCCTTCGAAATAAGATACGTGAAAATATTATATAACTTTGTGAATATTTAGGTATACTAAAAAAATACTGCATTTATCAAATATTCTGAACACCTTTATAATTAGTTTTAAATAAATGTAAACTTCTTAGCTACAATCAAAAATGTAGTAAACGCCAAGTATACAATATACTCACTAGTTTGCTTGGACACTGTATAAAAATGGTATAGTTCTCAAAAAACAATCATGAATATAAAATTATAATAATATTTGATAGACAGAGCCGGATTCTCCAGTAGGCACGGACATATGGGTTCAAGTTTTCAGGGAGAGCACGGCCGAGAGGAAAAAATACTCCTAAATATATCTAGGAATAAAAATAAATAACCATAACTTAACATCACGTACTGTAATGAATTCATTCATATTTGTAGGCCTGTAGCAATGACTATGCTATAATGCGGGAATGTTCTGTGGGTTGGATCGTTTTGTTTCAGTTTGTTTATTACATAAAATTGCTAAAAGTGTTTTAAGACGGTATTTTGTTAAAACCAGAACAAAGTAAATTCCTTAAAAATTTATAATGATAGAATTGCATTGTGTAGTGGTGTTCAAGCAATTACCATATACAAGTCTGGTAAAAATTTTTAATAGAGGTTTTTAGGTAAGTAGCTTTAACTACACACAAAATTCTGAATCCGGCCCTGTTGATAGATATAGAAAATTAAATTCTTTGAATTTTGGGGTATCACACTGTCCATCCTTCATTATAAATAACAAGATTATTGAAAATTTAAATAAATAATGAAAAATAAAGCAGAGGAGCAAGAGCAGTTTAGTGTAAACTTGCAAATGGGATAAAAGAATTCACAGAGAATAAATCAAAACAATAAATAAACTAGTCCGACTGAATCATTAACATAATTAAAATTTATACTTTTATATTTAAACAATTGTTAACTGTACCTGTATAGGGGAAATACGGGCCCAAGTGAGCATATTTACTAACTTGGGACTATCACTTAAAATAGATTCAGTGGTAACTAAATATTGTAGGGCTTCGGCAACATGAGCAACTGCTGTTGGATTCATTTGTACCAAGTTTTTTACTTCGTTTATAATAGCATCGTTCATTCTAAACCTATAAATAAACAAATTAATAATGATTAACATCAATGATAACCTTTGATCAATTTAAAATATAAATGAAATTTGATAGATTCAATTATATTACCATAACCACTTAAAATAATACATTCATATATTTATAGGACTGAGTAAATCCTGAAGCTGAAACGTCAGTTACAAAGAGATTTAGAAAGCAAAAAAATAAACAAAGTCACTGAAGGGATAAATAATAATATACCAATAAATATCATTGATAAATTATAATAAAGAAACGAGCCATAGCTAAAACTACAGTCCATTGTACACGAACAAGGTCATTATTACCTTTTTGGTAGAAAAACAGCTAAAACAGGTGATATATCCCAAGCCAAACGTGTATAATCGTGCCACTGTTTTTCAGTAATTGTTTTAGCTCTCCAAAAAGCAACATTTTCTTCACCCGTTATTTGAATTTCAGGTCTAAGTCCTGGATTATGCCATACTATAAGGAATTCGATCTCCACAGCCTGTAAAGTATCTTATAAATAAACGGTGTTTTGATTATATTGAAATGGCAGTACTTCCAGTTATACCAGATCATATAAACACAACATGTAGCTTCAATTCTACTAACCATTATCCATTATATTGTAACTAATTTTGCATAATTCATTTTTATTGGTATTGAGTGCGTCTGATCATATTTTTAACCACATATAAATACTCTAAAGAATTAGAATTTTTTGCTGCTATTAATTTTTAACAATTGTATGGGCTTGATCTGGTGAAGTTATTTTGTAAATAGTTACATTATCTATTGGGAATTTACATTTACTTACAAAAAAGCAAGAAAGTTGTGAAAGAACACAATTTTGTAAATAGAGAGAATCAAAACAAAACTGAATACACTCCACTCAAAAAAGCACACTCAAAATAATCTCTTAAAAATCTTACCAATAATTCCAAAATAAGATTTCTCTTTTTTAGATAACATTTAACAAAATTATCAGCAACTGGCATTCGTTTAGCCGATTTAGCCGATCTTCTACTTAAAGTAGTACTACTACTTGAAAGAGGTACAGTGTTAATCCATCCAGTTGGGACTTTGTTGAAGTCGTTGGGTTTTGATAATTCATTGCCTTGTGCTGTAGTAGTTACATTAGGTGTGAATTCAACCTCTGAAATAGTATTAAAAATATAATAAATTGGTCAAAATTATTTACTATGATAGTTTCAATAGAATGTTATTTTTATATCGTCATGATTTATCAAAATCAGCTCAACCAAGTAAGCTAGAAATGCAAAGATTCTTAGAGGAAAATTTCGCTATAGTTTTGATCCTCTCAATATTTATGTTTTTTGGGTCACTGAACATAAGTTTGAAGTTTGTGGGCAAAAATTTATTTTTTGAGAATTTTTTGACCAAATTTTGACACCTTTTCCCGTTTTGGCTTATATCTCATAGCAGAAGCGTTTTTTCGACAAGTCCATTTTATACAAAATTGAAGCAAAGAAAATATTCCACATTTCTCATGACTAACATTTTTTTCGAGACTAACTGTTTTGCCGCTAGAGCGCGCTAAAGAATTGTAACAGTTGATTACACCGTACAATTTATATACAATAGAATTTGACGTAAGATTTACCAGTATAAATGAAAAATATTTTATAATAACTTGATCTTGACTCAAGCAATTCTAAAAAAAAGATGTAGATTTCATAAAATAAATTTACTAAGGTGGTGGTTGGAGACCTTTCGACTTTTCCAACAAGAAAACGTATTCGTTCTAAAACCAGGACTAGGCAACGTTCCTCCAACCTCAGACTCTCCTATCCACGCTCTGAAAAATAAAACCCTTTAAGAACATATCATGTTTCTTCTCGCAATGACTAGGGTGCCACGACGTTGACACCATACAAACAAAGGAAATTAAAGTTTGTAAAAAGTCTCACCAGAAACCCCCAGCTTGCCAATGTTGTAAATGTATTCAAAAACCTTGAACCAACTCCAAAAAGCTTTGCAGCGGCAGCGGAGAGATTGTTAGTCTACGTGTACAGATATCCAGGAAGGATTAAACCGTTGATAAACCATCTGAAGTACAGTATTTATGAGAAGCTAGTTTTCAAGACTCATCAAAAATAGATGCACTACCACCACCAA
The DNA here is from genome assembly GCF_026250575.1 of Diorhabda carinulata. NCBI lineage: Eukaryota > Metazoa > Arthropoda > Insecta > Coleoptera > Chrysomelidae > Diorhabda > Diorhabda carinulata. The sequence goes on from NC_079472.1 coordinate 22,524,590, forward strand.
CAACTGCAGCTAGCAGTTTTAAGGTATATCATCAGGTGTAGCAATAGCTGAGGGTTAAGAAGAATGCCGAAGATTGGGGTTGGAAATGAGCTTCAGCTTGCATGGAACCGATCACCTCTCTACAAGCATCTGCGCCTCAAGAACCTCTGCTTCTAGTGTCATGCAGATACGTCAAGACCTGCAGAAAAGCAGGCCTCGAATGCACTAATCTTTGCATCATATGTGTGAGGTTGTACAATAAGACAAATCTCAAATACTAATGAGGGCGGATTTTTTGATGTTGAAATTCCAGACGAAGTTGGTTTCCTTTGTCGCCGGTTGTTAAGGCCATTTAAGAATATGTGGACAAAGAGAAAAAATAGAGCATTTCTCTCCCCAAATATTAAACTCACATTGTTCGAGCATAAATGATTGAGTTACTTAATATGAATGTACAAGCTAACCCATATCTTCATTATTTACAGATACTCCACCAACTAAGTATGGATAAAAAAAACTAAAGAGGATGAGACAGTTTATTGAAAAACACTATAATGCCTATCAATAAATCCATAAAATAACTAAGACAATTTCATAAAGCAACGATTATTCATGTTAGGTATACTGGGTCCAAACATGTTGTTTTGGAACTCTCTAGGGACGAAATGATTAGTCTCTTGAAAAAACTTTTCAAGAAATAAATGTAGGAAATTTTGTTCAATTTAATTTTGTATAGGATTTACTTGTCGAAAAAACGCTTCCTTTTTGAGATATTAGCCAAAAACTGGAAAAGTATCAGAATTTGATCCCCACAAACGACGTTGCGGGAAATTTTTTGCCATAAAGCTCCAAATTCATGTTCACTAACCCAAAAAACATAGATGGTGAGGAAATCAAAGCTATAGCAAAACTTTTCTCTGATCCCCTATGATTTTACTAGTAAAGCTAGCCTAATGCATTGGCACAATTAATTTCATTGCACAAATAAATAATTAGAAAAAACATTAGCAGCAGAATGTAGAGTATATCAATCAATATGACGGTAATCAGTATGGAATCAAGAATCGGTTTATTTATGACTCAATACCTTTACTTATCAAAGAGGCTATTAGAGTGTTGAAATATTCAATAGCTTAAGGTAGAGCTGGTTTTGTGCGAGAAAATATAGATAAATACCTCCTACATCACTAGCTTTAAGGTACTTTTTATCGGAATGTAAAGTTTGCCAAAATTTTATTAATGTAGATATATCTTCTCTTAAGTCTGCAGGTTCCTGTGATGGACACGTGACTGGTTTACAAAAATAATCCAAGCAACTACAATAAATTCGTTCTCTAAGTACGTTCTTCCCTAAACTCTTAGGCAAAATATCCCCTTGTAATAATGACAAACCACAGGAGAGAAGTCTAAAAGAAATGAGTAGCATAAAATAACAATTTTTTTATAATAATTATTAAAACAACAAATTATGACAAATATAAATATGAAAAATTGTGTAGTATTCTTCAAAAATTATTTCTAATTTAAATACTAGGAGAAGTCAGAATAAAGAAAGGCAAGAAATGGGAAATTTACTTCATCTGTACATAGCAAACTTCATCGACAATTTTTAGTCGAATTTTTCAAGGAAAAATTAGACTAATACGGTAGGCATGACTAGAATAAAAATGGGGAGCACATCATTTTTCCCGTGTTTTGAGACCTCCTGAACACGATTATGATGGTTTTTCGAATGTCTATAGTTTATATATATATATATATATATATATATATATATATATATATATATATATATATATTGTCTGTTTATCTGTTTAAGCTACAATTCTTATTTTCGTCTCTCGAGCAATTGCTATGGGTCCGATTAGCATACATGGCTTTTTTGGCGGCGGATTGATGTTATTAGAGTTTGGTTGGCTGTCTAAGTTCGAAACTTTCCATCTCCCCGCCTCTCCATTTTATGGTCATTTTTGTTATATTTTCTTATTTTTTGGCCAGAAAAAGTTTAACTAGAGGGTTCGAACTTCACATGCAAGTAGGGGTGATGTTGAAGAATTGTCTTTCTCAAGTTCAAAGTTTTCTTCTTCAGTTCTTCTAGCACAAAACGCCCGAAATCATTTTGATCGTTGTAATTGTTGAACTGGACCGCCTCCTATTTAATGAATAATACGAGTATGATCGTTGCTAGGGTGATTTTTTTTTACTTCCCATTTTCGAAATTTCTTGTCATTATGACAATTTTTTCTTTGTTGTCAATTGGAATCGAACAAGAGGGTTCGAGACCATCAGGTCTATTGAAATTATGAATTTTCATTCGAGAGGGAGAGTTAACTTGTGAAATGAAAAGTTATTGAGGAATAGCAAATTTTCCATATAAAGAAATAAGATTGAGAATTGTTATCATTTCCAAGAAATTCATTTTATGGAAAGATTTGTTTGTGTATTAGTTAAATTCTTCATTCGACGAAAAATTCGACTTTCGTGATGGAGCTCTGCTGCTCACGGCTTTTTTACAATTACAACTAGGGGGAATTGAGAAGTTATCATTGATCAACTTTCTTCAAATTAGAAAAACTGATCACACTTGAGGATCTCAAAGCAACATTTTTTTGTGAATTTCTGAACCTTCTTAAATCATACTCATATTGCAATCAAATTTAAGAATTGTAGAGCTGAAGAATTCATATCATACTTGAATCTAACTCCGATTGCTGAAATATGTCTAGTTTGAGATGGAGGATCAGCACCGACGTTCATAGTTAATGAATGATGTATCAAACTGCTTATCATTTCAACTTTTTCATAACTACTATATTTTATTGTTTCTACTAATTCGCAAATAAATTGAACCCAAATAGCATGTGGTTTTACAAAAGGTGGATCCGGTTCCAAACGGCAACCTAAAAATTTTAAATATTAGCACACAGAGAGATCCAAAATATTGAATATGTAACCTTCATATGCGGCTAATGGACTAGTTTGAGGTCTAGCAACAGAGAACAAGCCAAGTTTCTTTTGAACAGTACATATCCAAGCTGCAACCATTTCTTGTAAAAATCTAATCTCCAGTTCTGGTCTTGCAGTTATTAACCATTGCCAACATTCTACAGCAGTTCTCATGGCTTCTACTGTAAATAGCTCCACCTAAATTATAAAAGAAGAAATTTGATAAAAAAAATTCTGCAGTCTTATTTGTGTTGAGTTTACCTGAGACCATGCTATGCAATGTAACAAACTTCGATTCAAATCTCTAGTAGATATAAGTAATGCTGTAGCTTGCCACAAAGCATCCCTATGTAGATTGTCCGATCTTTCTTTACAGGCTGTCCACACACGATTCATGATTTCATTTACTAAAAGATTTTTGTCCTTTCCAAATTCCATACCAATCACCTGTAACCAATAACATTAATAAAATTAATATTAATAAAAAAAACTAGTCAATGGCTTTAGTCTAACGATTAATGAAGTATGTTCAAGAAATATTATTGTAACCATAGTAAGAAATAATCAGCAGAAATAGAAATACCCAACAGATATATAACAACTTGTAGTATATAGATCTATAGAGATGCCTAAAAATAATGATGTCATAATATAGATGTAGATAGATATTGGGGTGTCATATACACTGCAAACCAAAGGATCTATTGTGTTCCCCCAGTGTTTACAACTCATCCTTTAATCCCACTCCCTTTAGAAAATTCAGAAAGTTCTTCATCTTCTATTTCATACGCTCCCAGTTGTATTGCTCTGGAGTTTACAAAGCTACGGTAGTAAAAGAAATTAAGAAAGTAGCAAAAGTATGAGAAAAGGCAGCATGAACATGGTAACTATGAGTACCCAAGAAGATATCTGAAAAGAAATGAAGAAAAAAACATATTTGATAATACATATAGGTAGAGAGAAAGAGGAATAACTCTTATAAGAAAAGTTGAAAAAGTGTCCAGCTGTATACGATAAGTAATAGTTCAAAAACACTTCCAGAATGGCGATGGTATATAGAGAGTATGGTGTAAATGAAGGAATTCTAGATGTATTTAAGTGTACAGAGTCGTCAAACAATATAACTTATAAAGAATTATTAGGAGAAAACGTGCACCTAGATTGATTTTATTTCTTATTTTTCCGTTAATATTTGGCGCTTCCTTTAAAATCTACCCTGATGCTAATGTGGCGCCAGCCATGTTTAACGTATTTCGACGGACACTTTTCATATACACAGACTTTTATCCTTCTCTCTACCTTCCATATTATTACAGTAAGTAATAATTTCAGAAAAATAGGCCGTTCCTTCTCCGTTGTTTGATTTTGTGGCCTCATCCAATCAGTGCAAATTTTTTTTAAAAACTATCAATCAAAAATTGTGACTTAAAAATGCCATTTTGACATTTATGGAATTTCCTAAGCTAGGAAAATATTGTGCTAAATTAACATGTAACAAATTCGATTTTCTCCCTATTAAATGCGATGCTTGCCACCTAGATTTCTGCGTTACCCATATTAGATATGAAGCACATAATTGCCAATATGTAAGAAAAAAAAATATTCCTACTATAGAAACGACAGTGAAAATACTAAAACAACCAGAGAAAAGTGCGGACACTTCAAATGTGAAATTAAACAAAAATGAAAGCAAAGATCCAATTAGAAATCAAGTATGTCCAGTATGTAACAAAATTCAGGAAAATTGTGTGTTGAGAGGTAATAAAGATGATCTAACTGTTGGATATGTCTATAAAAATAAAGCATACAGGAATGATAGTCCCACAATTATAAATCCAAGTCCAAATATAGAAAATAATGTTTGTTCATTCAAAGCTTGTAAACAGAAGGAAATGTTGAAACTAATTTGTCCACATTGCTCAAGAAATTATTGTAAGAAACATAAACATCCAATTGATCATCTGTGTAATGGTTTGAAATTTAAACGAGGATCTGCAGTATTCAAAGAAAACCTAACAAAGGTTTAGTATGAATTATTTATATGTTATCTAATAAAAACATTATGATATTCCTATAACTCAGCCCCAAAAATTTTGTTTTCTTTTCTATTCTGATCCTTGTTTGTTGGGTTTTCGAACCTCTGATAACAAAGCTAAACACGATTTTCTCTGATTACAACAGATTTTTATCAATATACATAAAACAGATGATTGACCTTATCTTATATACTTAGTGAACTATTTCCATTTGAATAGCTCTCAAAAATGTCACCTACCCTATAATTCTGGAAGTTTGCTTGTTCTATGATGGTGGTCAAGTTTCAAACTAAACCTTCATATTATCAGTCATCTTATAAGAACTTTTACAACAGCAAGTCTCTTATAAGCACTGACAATAGAACACGTGTTGTCTATTTGAGGAATCGTTCAATGCATAATAAGTTAAAAAGTATATTTAAAAAATTGAACACTGAATCTCTGTCAAGAGCAATATAATCATTCCAACGCTTCTCTAACTTCTCGATGTCATGCTTGTAAAAGGATTTGTCTTTTGCAACATAATAGAATTCAGTTTCAGCAATTGCTTCTTCATCGGAGTGGAATTTTTTACCGGTGAGCATTTTTGAGATCAGCGAATAGCCAGAAGTCACTGGGGACCAGATCTGGCCTATACGGTGGACGAGGAAGCAATTCGAAGTGTAATTCGTTCATTTTAACCATCGACTTGTGAATCGGTGCATTGTCTTGGTTTAACAGTGATTATTTCTACGCCATATGAGGCCGTAATTCCTTGATTTTTGCATTTAAACGATCAAACAACTCTCTGTATTAATCGCTTTTGATTGTCTCTTCCTTTTGGAGATAGTCGATGAACAATATTCCATGAGTTTCCCAAAATACTGAAGCCATAACCATCCCAGTTGACTGTTGTTCCTTTGGACGTGGTTCACCGGCCGCAGACCACTCAGATGATGATTTTGATTCTGGAGTGAAGTGATGGACCAAGTTATTAAGTGTAAACATGGCCAAACACTGCTCTGAATTATCAATACGTTGTTGTTTCTGATCTACTGTGAGTAAACGCGGCAACCACTCTGAAAAATGCTTTCTCATCGTCAAATATGCATGCATAATTGTAAACACACTGCCTTCTGATATCTTTACGACCTCATGCAATTTCAATATACGATTAGATATAACCAATTTGTGGAATTTTTTTATGTTTTCTGGAGTAACCACCTCAATTGAACGACCAGAACGTTCACCATCATCAGTGTATGTGCCACCACGTTTAAATTTAGCAAACTAATAACAAATGGTTCTTCTCGATGAAGCAGAGTCCAGATAACACTTTTGAAGCCATTGCTGAGGTATCTGCAGGTGATACATTGTGTTTTGATGCTGTTATTATGACTGATCGAGATGGTGTCACATGCATACTCCATGTTCAAGTGATCTGCTGCTAACTCAAAGTTGTATAGTATATAGAGCAAGAGAGATAGTGAGGAACCAGCGAGACTTCTTTTTGAGGTACAATTATCCATCTTTATATGTTTGGATAACAGAACACAGTGTCAAATGCCTTTTTGATATGATACCTCGTATCAGAATTACTGGAACTATTCATAGTATTAAATTTCATTTAAAATATTTTTCATACATACATTAAACATATGGTTGAGGTAAGTTATTCTCAAAGCTTTTTGATTAGTTTACTTCAAACATATGAATTTGGTATGCTATAAAAACTTAGTTGTGAGATAAATCTCACTCACCTCTCCGATGTATCTAGATCTCATTGAAGAAACTGTAAGCAATTTTGAAGAATCACTTTTAACACATTTGGGTCTCTTTTCGAGGATGCTCGAAGTCAAGTATGCACTTTGTATATTTGGAGGGCCCCATTGAAGGATCGATTCTAGAGCCATAGACAAACCAGTGTGGTGCCACATTCCATCTACAGGTATTTGATTTATATACTCTTGAAGATGAGATCTTGTCCAATGAGGAGTCCATTTTAATGCTTCTTTTATTATACGTTCAGCGTTAGCAGCAAAATCTTTTACAATAGTCTAAAATAAAGTAACAATAAATAATACATTTTATATTTCATAGAGTTTATTTTTACCTCTCTTGCTTCCAAAGTATCCATGAGTTGAATAGTATATCGAGTTTGTGGTATCCTTAACGTTGGTGTTTCTTGATTAGGATCTATTTCTAGAGAACGTGACAATACTTGCATGATATCCAACAATGTCCAAAGCACTCTGAAATTAAGACTCAAGTCAATTTGCTCAAGTTTAGAATCTTCAAGTCAATGTTTAAATGCAAATATTTCTGTTTGAGTTTATAGGTTCTAGCAGGGATTGAAGTAATGAGTTACCCTTTTTACGAATGATTTCTTTTTGTATACATATATGGCACTTGTTAATCTTTATGTAGTGTTTCATTTGTCAAATACAAGGATAAATCATATATAAAGACAGGAAGAAAAAATTTATCTTTGCATCATTTGCAAGCAATGAATTTAATGTTTTTGGTCTAAGCTGGTCATATGAAGTATTTTGAATTGTATTCTTTTTGAATATTTTTGATACCAAAATCTAGATGATAAATAAAGGTTTAATCATGGTTTTATATAGTAAAAGTTTGTTTTCCAGAGGTATTTGTCAAATAGCCAATATAATACTCTTACCCTTAAATTAATTTGTTCAAGTTTATGATCTTTGAGTTCAAATATACCCTTAGATATTTTGTAGTATAATTATCAAATATGTATCAAAAGAAAAGAAGACTATTTGAAACTTTATATTTACTACTAACACATTAATAAGGAAGCAACTAGCAGTTGCATCAGTTACTTCTATAAAGAAAAAAGTTTGATTACTGTTTACAAAATTGTCCAAATTGAATACAGAAGAAATGAAGTCTATTGTAAACAGTAAAATTTTATGAAAACCACTACAATTTAAACTAAAATCTTCCAATATATCAAGCTATTAGGATCTTTACAATACTGAAATAGAATGCAACCTATAAATTTCTTTATTATCATGTTAATATTATAAAAAAAAAACAAATCTGTAAGGTCAAATCAATAAAATCTAGAATGCCACCAACATAATTTTCAGTTACATAGTACTTAAGACACATTTGTACTGTCCACATTACAAAATATTAGTTTTCAGAATTATAATTTAAGAAAAATTATTTCCAACTCCAAATGTCACTTACCTTCTACTCCACAAAAGATGTGGAAACTTATCAATCAAACTGGCCAAAAATTTATCAGAAACTCTTCGAATTTGCTTATGTTGATGGTTGAAATTTACCAACAAGAACTGGGCGTGTTCTTCTAAATCCAACTCTCTAGATTCGTTTTTGGGTCTGTCTTTCATTACTTCTAAGAATTTTTCAAAAACCCTTTCGCTAACAGATTGAACACAATTCCACATTCCAGCTTTGTCTTTCTGTAATGCGGAGTCACTTAAATAATCTGCAATAATGGGAACTAAGCTGGGCTCGCCAGAATGAGCAACCCTAGAGTAATAATTGGAAAATATCAGTCAAAATGATGAAAAAATCTCAAGCAACAATACCTTAAGGTTTCTACCCAATAGACACTCAACAAAAATGTGCATTGAGCAAAAGATAATTTATTGACATATGCGGTTATATCTGCAGGATGTTTCAATAAATCCAAAATTTGTGTTCTTAATTCATGTAATTCATTGACAGATACGCTCTCATTTCTAACTGCACTAGTAATTTGTAATTCACGCATTTCAGATCTACTAGACATAAATGATATTAGAGTAGGTGATTTTACAGCTATTTCTTTTACACTTTCATACCATTCTTGAGGCCAGAGACCTACAACATGATTAACCCTTATAAGTCAGTTTTTGCAATAAATGACAATATAAAACATTCTTAATCTTTTATTCACCTGAATCGGATGCTGTAAATCCCATAATTACACAGTACAGCCAAAAATCTCGAAATAGTTTATGGATTCGAGGTTTGGGATTTTTTATGGGTGGTAGTCGTCTCAATAACACCGCTATTACTGGTATCAATACTCCCAAATTTCCGGCGGAACTGGAAGCTTTCAAAGCGCCTAAAAGAAATATATTAATCAACAGACGTTGAAACATCATAAAATATAAAATAGTTATATTTTGAACAATTCAAAATATTAATACCCTAAAAATGGACAATGGGATTTTTGAAATAAACACTCCATACCATTAGGAGAAACACCTCACTATGTTTAAGGCAGAGTTGTTAGTAATAAATATATGTGCTCAAGAGTTTTTGAATTTTGCTTGAAAGCACATTGAGTGCAGGTTCAAGCTAGCATAGGAGTGTAAATAAACTCGAAAAGCATTAAGACAATCCAAAAGATCCATAACCGTATTAGCAAATAATCGACATTAAAAAGGTGATTGGTTTTCTGACAGATCACTGTCTTGTCAAATACCATTTTAAGAGGATAGACGTGGCAGAGGACGACAACTGCAGATTATACAAACAAACCACAGATACATGACAAGGCATCTACTATGTAAATACTCTGCCCATTTTAGCAAAAGACTTAGGTAGTTGAAGGAGCAGTATTAACATCTTGGGAAGGACAAAAAGCCCCCAGAAAATTATGTTACTTCTGGAGGAGTCTATATATTTGAAGACAGAACAATCATATGCGAAGTCATGTCCAAAATATATTTTAAGGTATAGGTGCAGAACTCGACTCCCCAAACAATTTAATCAAAATCTAATTTATTTTAACAACCACTTCCATATTTACCTGGAGATTTGTCACTTGCTCTTTTGCCTTCCAGTCCTAATTGTACAAAAAGTTCTAAAAGTCGTCCAAGTAATTCATTCATCTGAGATTCTCCTGCAATATTATCTGCAATATTGGCCAAAGCGTTGATCACAGGTCGTGATACATGTCTACAATTGAATAGATATTATATTTTTCAGTCATGGATTACATAATTAAGAAATAAAATACTTTCAGGGTTAGGTGAACGCGGTTTTAAATAGTAAATAAATTTTTATCATAATCTAACTTCTTACTGCAATATATTATCATAAATATAATACAATATATTGATCACACTGTTTACACTACCAATACGGTAAGGTAAACTACTTTCAGTCTCTGAAGGCGATAACTTGATTATGGAAACGTGCGTCAGACAGTGTAAATGTGAGTGTTGGTGTAGTGGTACAGTAAACAGTGTGTTCAATATGAATATCACCAAAGGTTCCAGAAATTACAGCTTAGTTATAAAGCAATATAGTTTAGTTGATGTTTTCTAAAAATGTACAATACCTGTACTGTGTTTTATCATTTGTTGTATTTCCATATGCAGTACTGCCACTTTCTACAGTTATCATTGTAAACATCTTCATAACTACTTCATACACGTGCGGTTCGCATTGAGAAATAATCATACATCCCAATTGATCCACTATTAAAGTATCCAAAGCTGAAGGTACTCTACAAAACCTCTGTTGGAAAAAATGCAGAATAGTATCCGTAGTCTTTGGGGTTCCTTTCATGGAAACCGCTACGTGACCTAACATTATTACAATGTTTGTTGAAATCAAAGTTGATTCACTAGAAAATAACAATCACAATGAAAGAAATATTTTGATTCAAATCATATTTGAAATATAATCTTTAATGCGCATTAAAGAATTATTCATTAAAACTTGAAAATATTAAAGGCAGTATATAGCAAATCAAACCAATGAGAATATATACCTAGTAAGTAACTTGATAGAAAACACAATAGAAATAATATATTTATTGATTTTAAACGAGCCTTTGATAAGGTAAGTAAAAAAGAAATACTAGAGGGAAAGTGGAAGACAAAAATAGAGATATGGATGAAACAAAATATATAATGCCTGTACCAAATATAATATAAACAGCCAAAAATTGAATAACTAAATATAAAACATAGTGGAACACAATAGTAATAAAATAAATAACAATAGATGGACACGATAAAGAATGAAAGTGATAAAACAAGAATTAATAATAGAATAAAAAACAAGAAACACTAAAATGATATGAATGTATTGAAAGAATGAAGGCGGTGAGAAAATAGACACTATAAAAAAATCCAAAGAGACCTAGAAATAAATTAAAAGACCAAATAAAAGAACTAGTGGCAGAAAATGAAGAACTTCAGAGAAATAGACAGAAATTAGTGGAAGAGGAATAACAGCGCTTATTGGGTTGAAAAGGTGAAAGGAGAAGAAAAATATATAATTTGTAAAAATAAATATAGTTACTCATATTTTTTTATATATATTTTATTTCATATTTTTACATCAAAATATTTTGTAATTTGTAGCTACTCACCTATCACTTTTTTCAGCAGTAAATAACCTGTTTGAAACTGAAGCTACTAATGCTCTTACACAATCAGGATCTAAAATATGGGCAGCACTAAGTGCTATACATAAATTTTCTATGGCTGCATCTCTTAATCTTTCGAAAGCGGTTTGAATAGGAGATGAAGCTTTTGATGATTCTGCTTTTAATTGATTGCCTTGTGCTAAAAAATGATTTTTATTGATTTAAGGAATACGATAGCACAAAATGTTTCTTAGAGCTAGAGCTAACATTTAATAAAAATGGCTAAATTATGTTACCTGTTATCTTTACATGTTCTTTATTGCTTTTTTCGTTCGCTTGTCGATGTAATTTTGATAAAATCGGAGATGGAGTAATTAAAAAGTCTCTTAAACAGTAGATTGATGTTGAAGCTATGTTTGGAAACTTCTGAGCCAAATTACCCAAACCTTCTAGGCATACCATCAGAAGTGGCATGTGTGCTATGACCAATCTGTAACCATGGTTTGAATTTATTTTTTCTGTTAATCTACCACATAAACTATCTGCTCCTAAAATTTTTTTATAAAGGTTAAATCTAAATGATTTAAATATAAAAAAGGCGATGGAGAGCGAGAATGACAAAATTATAATTCAGCAGCACCTTCTAGCTCAACTTATTGCACAATTATTCAGATTCTAAAAATGTTTAGATTTGTTTCGTTTAATTTAGGTGTTGCAATTAAATTTTTAAATAACTTGTGATTGATATTTTGATGTTACTTTTTTATCGGACGATTTAAATAAATATTCATTGTTTGTTCTCGAGAAAAATTTAGTTTTGATAAGGTAAGTAAGTTGAGTCAGATCTTTATATATTTGTTGTAAATAACTGCTTTTCTATACAACTAGTATGTAATTATTTTTTATAATTATATGACAATTGTGCAAAATTTGATAGAAATTTTTTTATCCTACAAGTTAACTTTTTATGATATCTAAAAATGATCTGAAAGTAAATCAAATTCAACAGTGTAATTATTGATTTTTACTTTTTCCTAACTCTAATTTACAGTTTAGAAAAACCCTCAAGATCAATTGTTTTTAATTTGGAATATTTGGCAAAATCTAAGATTCATTAATGCAAATATAAAGTATAAGTCAAGCATTGTCTATGCTTTGAGTTAGTTTTATCCTTCAAAAATGTACGTTTTCCCTCTTTTGGAAAAAACAGGACTGCACAATATTGCAGCAAGCTCAATATTTTTATAGTAAAGTCTCAAGAAATGAAATAGGATTTAAATGCAAATTTTGTTTAAAGTGAACGAGTGAGTTTCAAAATGGTAGTTCTGTCTAAAGCAATACAGTTATTTATTTATCAATGACCTTTTATGAAGAGTTTTTAATAATTACATACCTGTAGTAGTAAGTTTTACTAAGAATTTTTAAAAATAGTTAAAAACCAATAAACAATGTTATTTCACAATATCACACAAAATTGACTTAAAAACACTTAACAAAACCTATTATATTGTAAACACATGTAAAAGTCAAATAACAAGAAATATAAAAATGATTATAAATTAATTAATTTCCAACTCTGATTAGGAATAGTCGAATAAATGAGTTAATAGACATAACTTCACAATAAAAAATCCTAATGTGGAATCTGGAATATGAAATGGCGAGTATAAACGTTTTTCTTTTTAATATTTTTACAAGTGTTTACAACTTAATAACAAAAACTGTCAAAAATCGCATTTTTACGTCCAATTCTGTAACACAAAAAAACAAAAAATGGAGAAGGTAGCAAACAAAAGGAATGAAAAACTCAAAATCAAAGTTTATTTTTCACCTAAGATTATTATTATGAAGTGCAGTAAAGTAGTAAAGTTATATTCAGAATCAACTGGAAAAAAACAGAAAAGGAAGATTATTAAATTTTAGCAGAAAAAAATTTGAACACAATAAATAAGAGTAGTTATTTTTTCAGAAAATTAGAAGTTTTAAAATCTCTTTCTATAAACAACAACATTAATAAAAAAATTATAATTGGAAATAATTTTCTGAAAAACTAATTATCAGTTCAACTGCTCAAAAAAGCTTTTAAACTTTTTTTAATATGATATAACTTGTATTAATGGAAATATTAACAGACAAGGTGTAATTTAAGAGAATTAAAGAGAGACTTAAAGCATGACAGGAAAGAAAAACACAGTTTTAGTGAATTAAAATTGTCAGTAATGAATTTACAAGTTAATGTAAAGATTTTCCTATAAGAATACACCGTTTTTTTTTATAAAAATACGAAATGAAAAGCTTGGCAGTATATGGAAGAGTTTTGGCAAGTAATTCTGAGCAATTGGGAATAATTTTTTTGTTTCTGGTTATCAGTAAGAAGACAAAGCATTGTTTAATATATCTACAATTATACATTATGTGTATAATACATACTACAATAACCACATCATCTAGAAAAATTTGAGATGAAAGTTAACCTTAGTTCTTTATTTTCTTTACCTACACTTTGTATATTAGTTAAAGAAGTGTATTTTATATGAAATACAGACAATGGTAATATAATTATCAAAAACTAAGTATTATTGTAATAATTTTATTGAATTATATTGAAAATGAATTCAATTTAAAAATAATAAAATTAAATTACTACTAAATTAAAATAAATAATACCAAACAAGTATGTAAAAATAATAATAAAAAAATTATTTCAAGTATTAATAAGAAATTTTTAGGGGAATCGAAAAATAAAGAGATTTCTACAGCCAAATTAATATTTTAAACCATGATATAACATACCTGTTTCATCTCCAATTGCCCAAACTAGTAATTCCACACAAGCCGCATTTGCCATGACATTAAGTTTAAATTTATTCACTAATGCATAATTATTTTCTCTATCTTCTTTTTCACTAGCATCATGATTTCTGCTTTGAAGCTCTGTCTGACCATTCAAATAAAGTCCTGAAAAAGGGAAAATAAACAAATTATAATTTTTTTTTCTATAAAATTAAAGTCTCACCTTTAACAAACTCCTGAACATCTTTAGTAAATGGCACAGGCAAGTCTTTATGTGGTTGCAGCAATTCTCTCATCAGTGTCACCATGACTAAATTTATAGTTTCGGAAAACGTTTTATATGGAAAAATTTGAATTTTTCCTGTTGAACTTACTTCTAAGCTTTGCTCGTCTAATATACTCAACATATCTTTGGTCAATAGCATCTTACTAAGAGTTAAAATGGTAGAAAGGTGAGGTTGGGAAAATATTACTTGTGTTTTTTTGTCGTTCGTTTCATTTAGTCTCAAATGTGGAAATTGATTGAAACTGGAACCAAATTTACTAAAAAAATATGTTTTCGCATCATAAGGGCCTGTATTGTGTTTGATCGACATGCCTCGTTTTAGTGAGCTCGAGTTGAATGCGACGTCTGAAGTGTCATATCCACCCTAAAAAATGACATCTTTTTATCAATAACATGCTCCCATTAAAAGTGTGTATGAGTGATTACTGAAAATCAAGTATGAGAGCAGTTAAAAGTTATGTGTGTATCATAAATGAATTCATAGCATTTTAAGGATTAAATAACCCTGATGTGGCCTCATTGTACTCACTTTCAGTATACTAGAAATAATACTTACAGTAGTAACAGCCAAAATATCAACAGTAGCATGGAGATTCCCTGATAAACTCCTTGGAATAATGTTTCTAAAACTACTAAAACTTCTTTTATGTATATTTTCTTCCCTTGCAGCTCCTGGACTCAAAGGTGGTTCAGGTTTAGGAAAAATTCGACAAATTAAAGGGGGGTCATTTAGACAGAACCTTCCCATTGCTCTAGCCAGGCCAATAAGGACAGGTAAAGTTGTTTTGCACAAAAACAATTTGCTGGCACTGTTTCTGTTGGTTGAATCTTGTATTTTTAGTACTTGATTCGTCAGAGATGTTAAGCTGTCTACCTGAACATTTAAAATATCGTTTCTCTCGTCTTCGCATCTTACTGCTATGTCACTCAGAAGGGTGTGAAGACAAAAACTAAACTTTTCTGCTATAGGTATTCCTAAAAAATTACTTTTATTGTAGATATAACAATTTTAAAATTATGGGAAGTGAATTATAAACATAGTTCTCACCCAAAACATTTAAAATATTGGAACTATGCATCAACACAAGATTATTTAAAATATTTAATAAGTAGATAAATTTGATAGAAGATAAATATAGTGCATTATTTTTTTGTGAAAGACTTGAATAGCTGACTTAATATTTCCTCTGCGAATTTCATGAATATAGAAATTGCAAATTTATATATTATATTATGGATCTTTTTAATTTAATGCAACACATTCAGAAATTGTTAAAAGTTTATTGATAAATATGGGAGAATTGTAACTATACAAAACTTTAAGCTATTAAAAAGAGTAGTTTTCTGCAGTATTATTGAAACATTGAATTAAAGGTTGTTTCAAATGGCCTTGAATATAAAATATTGTAAAAAATATGTGAATAGATATAAATAAATGAAAGATGGTATAGAATATGTAAATTTAACCTTTGAAACGAATAATAAATGCAAGATTCACAAATTTTCATTTGTCTTATTTTGGATTACTGACAAAGTATTCTATAGTTGAATATACTTTATTAAATCGAAAAATCAATTAGAATTGATATATAGTAATACTTACGATCTGTTGGATTTAATTTGATTTCATCCTGCCACTGTGCTTTTTCGATCAGTTTAACAAGTTTTAGTAAATATGGTAATATAATACACTTGTGTTGGAGCCCAGATTCCAAAAAATAAATGCCAAGAGCAATTACAGCATCTTGTTGCCGACAATTTATAATGAATGTACCATTTTGTGGATCAGAAGGACAAAGTGAGAACAAAGTTTGAACCTGGAAATGACGAAATTGATAAAATTATGTATCAAAGTTCTGCAATTAAAACTTACTTTACTCCAAGGAGTATTTTTAATATTAGCTAGGGATCTTGCTAAATGCTGAACTGTTTTGTGGAAAAATAGTTTGTCGTCTCTGGTCATTCTGTCTAATTCAAAATCATTTGATATTTTCTTATTAAAACCAAACCTATTTCACATCACAATCAACTTCATGTCATGTATTCAATATAAATTTTGACAAATAATGACACTTGACAGAAGTGTATAGAACGAAAAAAAAAATATAATTTTAGGCGTTTTTTAAAAAATAAAATTTCAAACGTATTTCTTGATTTTGTAAATATGTGTACACTTTATTTAAAATTTCTAAAAAATGATTTAATTATTAAATTTCTAGGTTCCTAAATCCTCATTCTGCAATACATTATTAGGTTGTAATTGATAGTTCTGCTCTTTAATGACACTTAGAAAACATTATTTCCTCCCATCACAGATTAAAAGAAAATTTCACAACACATAAGTTGGCACAAACGATTTTTAAATTTATAAAGTGTTGCCTAAGCTTTAAAATAGACTTTGAAATGTAATGCTGAAAAATAAAATTGAATTACTATCGCTATCAAAAATTTTAGTTAAAAGTATATAAAATATATTTCTAAAAAGTACAACGATTGTATTGAACGTAAGCAGAGGAAAGAAATTTTATTGTTTAAATAATTTTAGATCTCGGAACATTTGACATTGAAATTCGAAACTTCAGGTTGCTTTTGAAACATGAATTTTGATTCTGAAGATGAAACTGCGATGGAAGAGGATTATTATTCATTTTTGAATATCCCTCGAGAGGTATATAATCATTGTAAGAATTATCCTCAATAGGTACATTCAAAAATTATTATTTTTTTTTATCAAGTTAACCTCCAAATTTAGTCATATGATGAAATTTTAGGCTTCCAAAGATGATATTAACACTGCTTACAGGAGGTTGAGTCGGATGTACCATCCTGACAAACATGTCGACCAAGACCTCAAAGAAAAAGCTGAAATTATGTTCAATAAAACAAAAAAAGCATATGAAGGTAATACCCAAAAATAAACCACTTTGTGGTGAAATAAAGAAATAAATATATAGCTGTTGTACAATATTTTAGTTCTTTCTGATCCTCACAAAAGAGCTATTTATGATTCACTTGGTATCAAAGGGTTAGAAACTGAAGGGTGGGAAATAGTGCAGAGGACAAAGTCACCAGCAGAAATAAGAGCCGAGTATGAACAGTTAGCAGAAGAAAAAGCAGAGAGGCTGAAAAAACAGGCTACAAATCCCACTGGAAATATTACAGTAGCTGTTAATGCAACTGATCTATTTAATCCTTATTATGATGAATTATTAGAAGACGAATACGATAGGTATATTTCATATATTCAGGAAATTAAAATATTTTAAGTTTATTATTTTAGCGACTTGACTCAATTTCCAAATATCGAAATATCATCAATGCAATTTAATCAATCAGTTGATTTTCCATTGACTCAAAAAGACACCTGCACACTATCCGGGCAACTTCAAGCAAAAAATGGCACCGGAGGAGGTGGTATTAATTTAAGTTGGCGTCATATATTTTCTCACAAAAGTTGGGCTGAAGTAGAAATGACAGCAGGTACTGTTATCTATATAATCTAATCAATTTTTTATTTTCATTTGGGTTTGTTGTTTCAGGCAGTGGTCCAGCAGTATCTTTTAAAGGTTTTAGAACACTCACTAGAAGATTTTTTTGGAATGGAGGTACAATTTTACAATTCACACCTGAAGGAATTCTGCCTGGTATAATGTCAAGTGAGCAATCAGTGATTATTTATCAAATTTCAATAAATACTTCATAAAAAATTGGAACTATTCAAACATTTTGTATATAATTGACATTGTCAAATATTTTTAGCTTTGGCAATGCAAGTAGATAAACACACTATAGGATATTTGTCATACCAGGGAGGCCCTAGATCTGCATTTACCACCCAAATTATTAGAGATACAGGTAATGAAAATATTTACAATGTTCTATTGTCATTATTATAAATGCTTTACAATGAGGATTTGCTTAAAGGGCGTAGCTACAGTTGCCAACTATACTGTTTTTCATTGAATTATACTTTTTACTATTTTACTAAAGTAAAATATACAGAATACTGTTTTTGTATGTAGTTTTCAGCTATTTTGATTTTATTAAATTTAATTATATTTTCAATTATAATTAAGCACATTATTTATATCACTATTTACTGATTTCAAATACTTGTTTTAGAAAAGAATCGTTACAATTTTTCAATACAAGTAGGATTACCGCATTCTTATGTTCTTTTACAATACACAAGAAAAATATTGAGTCAAGATTTGAGGCTTAGACTAGCAGTAAAGTAAGAAAGTACATTTATGAAACTTCCTACCATAATTTAAATAAATTTTTTTAGAGCAGGCACGTTCGGAGGGGTTTTAGAATATGGTGCAGAGAAAAAGATATCAAAACATAGTAATTTAGCATTTGCAGTTGTATGTGGTGTACCATCTGGTGTTAAACTCAAAATAAGGTGAATATATTAGGATATGTTATGAGATTAACTGTTAAATCTTTCATTCCTACACCCATAATCATTTTTCATCTTCTAATGCGTTTTCTAGTTGTTAATACTTTTTGTTCGGCTGTTGGTAAATATTTTGTTTAACATGAAACATCTATAACACATATAAATAAAATATTGCAGGTTAACAAGAGCGTCTCAAACATACTCCTTCCCAATTCATCTTTGTGAAGAAATAATGCCAGCCCCCGTTTTTTATGCTACTGTTGTGCCTTTAGTAATATACATAGTTGTTAAAAAAGGTTTTGTTGAACCTTTCTTACGAGAAGAAAAAAATAAGAAGGTTGAAAAACAAAAACAGAATAATTTTAATAAATTGCTAGAAAAACGAAGAGAAGCAGCTGCTGCTCAAGACCTTATGACCGTCACTTACAATAGGATAAGAGATGAAGAGAGCAACAAAAAGGGATTGGTTATAATTAAGGCAATATATGGAAGGATTATGAAAGGTAAATATACAAATATTTGAAAGACAAATTGTTACATTGTACCAAAATTTTAGATACTAGTCAACAAGGCGATACAGAATTGTCCAACGAAGTTCTGGATGTAACTATTCCTATTCAGTGTCTAGTCAAAGACAGTAAATTAGAAATACATGTTCAAAATAAAGTAAGAAACTTCACCTTATATATACTATATTAAACGTTCACTACAACCAACAGGATGATTAAAATTCCTATATATACATAAACAGGTTTTTTTACAGTCTTTCTGATACATATATTAGATAATATGTACTCCAAAAAGAACACAAATTTTTGGAAATTTTGTGATTTTAATAATTCTCTAAATCAACTTATAAAGAAGAATAAGTTTGGTATGGATACTGGGCATAAAGAGATCCAATCAGATGCAACACCAGAAAAGACAATCACAAAATAATTTGTATCTTATAAAACTTTCAATCATCAAGAGTTGGTGACTGAGTTCTAAAAGAAGGACAAGATGTGAAGAAAAAGCAGATAAACAACATCTCCTTGGCTTGGGAACTAATGAAAACCCCACAAAAATACTGCTACTATTAAAATGCTTATCAGCCCAGCAATTTGTTACAGAGCTAATATAAAAAAGGAGACAGGAGAAATTATAGACAGAGACATTGACTTATAGCCAATAAGAGATAGTTAAAAGACTTATAAAAATCCCACAAAAATACTGCTACTATTAAAATGCTTATCAGCCCAGCAATTTGTTACAAAGCTAATATAAAAAAAGGAGACAGGAGAAATTATAGACAGAGATATTGACTTATAGCCAATAAGAGATAGTTAAAAGACTTATAAAAATTGGATACTGGAATATTATTTTATTTAATTTCGTTGTTGTAACATACCAATCGTTCATGTTATTTTTTAACAAATATCTTTTTAATTTAAATAATTATTGTGGCTCAGTAGTAAAAAAAATCAATTCGATTCTACATCAGTAATTCATTTTAAGATTCTTATTACCTCCTAACAGGCAATGATTATAATTAATGTGATGAATGTCCTTGTTGTGAAATTTCTTTAAATTCAGTAGCTTCTATGTTCCGACTCCTAACGATATGATTGTGGTGTCACTCAATTCATAATCGCATGTAGGTTTGGTTTTATCTCAAAGAATATTTGAAATATTTTGAATCTGAAAAATGATTCGAAATGCCAAAGAAATTTCCTAAAAAACGTCCTAACTCCCAGAACTGTAGGACAAATATTTATAATTCTTTTCGAGGACTTTTTATCTCTTAAAAAGCCTTCAAAAAATGGCGAATAGAAAACAAATTGAGAGTAGTAGTTGAACAATTACCCCCCTTACAATATGCAAGCTACATGAAATTGTTAA
Source organism: Diorhabda carinulata (assembly GCF_026250575.1). NCBI lineage: Eukaryota > Metazoa > Arthropoda > Insecta > Coleoptera > Chrysomelidae > Diorhabda > Diorhabda carinulata. The sequence continues at coordinate 22,545,259 of NC_079472.1, forward strand.
TTAGCAAATGCATAAATTATTGCAAAAACGCGATAACAATGTTTTGCCGGTAGATTATGATTTGTTGATCTGTCATGTAAGTTCCTGAATTAAAATTTCAATATTTACAATGTCGAAATAATATTTTTTGTTGAACTGTTCGAAGGTTACACTTACCCGTTTTCGAAAATATTTTCAACCTTTGATAAAAATTATAAATATTGATCCTACAGTTCCAGGAGTCAGGACTTTTTTTAGAAAATGTCCTCCCCTTTTTGAATCGTTTTCAGATTCAGAATATCTCAGATAGATAGATAAACAAAAACCCTTCCTGGATTACCTGTTTATATATGTGAAGACGTAATGCTCAAAATTTCAAAATGATCGATTCAGAAGATTTTGAGTTCTAATGTTCACGAACTTTTTTGGAAAATCAAAAGTTTTTTATATGTAAAAATACGAAATAAACCATCAATTAAAGAATCATAATTTTTATATTTACTTAGAACCATCAATACCAGCAACACACAGACAGAAAGGGATTCAGGAAAACCAAGGAAATTGCAGCTGCTTTCTACTATGGGTAACGAGTGGCTGCATATATTTGTACACAATATTCTCGACATATTGTTCATTTAGAAAAAAAAAATATTTGAAAACCTCACCCCCCTCTAAAAGTTGCATTATCAGGGCATTTATATCTTGAGATATCAATTAAACTTTTTTTCTTTTTTATATACTGTTCTCTACTACTACTAATTTGGGTGTTGAATAATGAGCATTACTCATAAAAATGAAGCAATTTCCACTTAACAGCAAGCAGAATCTACTTTCTTAGTTCAAAACAACAGTAATGGTTGGATTGTGATTGTAAATGAAAATTTTGCTTATTCAACATGAGCTAAATATGTAATGTTTTGTTGTAGTCTGAACTACCTGGTTTCTTTGATCCTGCATTAGGAGAAGAAAAAATGTTACATATAATTTACAATTATCACGATCAACCCCACGAAGTTACGGTAGGAGATAAGGAGTTATTGAGATTACCAAAAACCTGTAAGTAAATTTTAAAGTTATTTCATTTTAAATTTATATCAATTTTGTTTTCTAAATTAATTTTTCATATTCTTTCTTAATAATGTTAATTATTAATATTTTTACATTTTTTAAATAAATTGGAAAATCTTAGCTATTAATCTCTATCTAGATTTTGCTGGTATCAAATGAGCACTGGCTTGTGTCACTAGCTCTATTATGTTTTTAGGAATATCTGGATTTTGTTCCGGATACATTTTTAAAACTAACATTAATTAAATTGACAGAAAATTCCGTCATTACTAATTTAATATGAAAAGGAGTCGAAGTATATGACACCAAATTTTATGATGAGTTTTGTAAATTAAAAAAATAGATTTACGAAAATTTTTAATTCAAAACATACCTGTAAAGTAACTTAGTTCTTTTGGTATTTTTTCATTTGCTTTTCTCTAGAAGTTTACTAAGTTTGAATGTTCTCTTGCCCTTGTTTTATTAGTAAAATTAGAAAGTAAATCATTATTTTAGAATACATCCGGTTTTTATTAAAGGCTTGTCCTGAGTGGAAAAGTTTTCTTTTGGTAATTACAGGAAAAATTACAAAAATAGAAAATTATATATTAGGAATAGCTTCCATTACTTAAATTTTTTACAAAACGTTCATATTACCTAATTGGAAATTAAAAATTCACCAACTTTAATATTTCATGCACATTGATATTATTTTGTACTCCATATATTTCAAATATTTAGGCAAAGTTATCGATAAAACCTTCCAGGTTTTTAAACACTTATATACCTAAACCTTTTTCATGAATAATTTTTTATGGAAACGACATGAAAATTATCAAATAGTATTATAGTGAATAAAAATGGGAAGATGTATTTCCAATATATCTAAAGTACATTAGAGTTACATAAATTAAAGTCTCAGAGGATATGTATTTCCAGTGCCAACAAATTAAAATGTAAAATGAAATTTACATGCAAATTGCTAAAAAATATAAATATCTGTTTTCAGCACATCGAACCAATATAACATAATGAAAGGACATATATAGTTGACCATTAGGAATGCCGATTATCAAAATTGTAGACGTTTGTAAAGGAGGAACCAATTGTAACTGCTTTGGAACCCTTTAGGTGTCTGCTGTACATATTGTTTTAGTTGATGTTGGAAAAGTATCTTTTTATAAAAACAATAAAAATGTTGTCTGAAACTTTGTTTTATTTCTACATATATGCTCATACTCAAAATGTATTGGTGCTAAACTAAAAATAAATTGAAAGTATGAAACTGATACACTATGATGATTCTGAGGATTGAAAATAAACAAAATTGATCAAAATACATATAAGTAAGAAGCCGATTTATACAACTTGTAAATATTCATTGTGTAATAGAAATACCATTTCCAAAAATGTATTCTAAATATTTGTATATAGAATACTTTATACCATTTATTTTATATTGAACCTACAAAAATTTAATCTAACACTTCAAGTTATTTATTTTAAACCTATCTAGGGTAGTTATATTTCTACTTAAAAAATTAAAACAAATATTAATAAATGTAAAAAATATGGGTTTCAAACTCCCATATATGTATTAGTAACGACCACTTCGTCCAGAACGATGTTTTGGGGATCTAGAGCCTTTCCTTTCTCTGGACCTGGAACGTCCACGCTTAGGAGAACGAGATCTTGAATGAGATCTTCCTCGCCTGGCACCCTTTCTTCTAGAATACAAGTACCTAGAAGTAAATATACAATTGATAATTAAACAAACCAATCATATATACTACATAAGTTACCTCCTTAGTTCTCTTGAAATAGGCTTCAAGTGCATAAAATTACAGAAACCAGATCGTGTACATTCACCCATCTCATACTGACGGCAGCAAGCTTCCCTAAAATCAGTCACTGGACTCAGTTCTGCATAAACAGGTCTCCCACCAAACCAACGATTGTTTAAATCATTTACAGCTCTCTCTGCATCTTCCTCTTTTCGAAACTAGAAAAAAATTGAGTTAGTTGGTAAATATACACCCATAAATTATAAAAATATTACTTTAATGTACACATTTCCTACTAAGTGGTCTCCCAAATTGTCGCAAACGTTCATTTCTTCAATTTCTCCATATTTGTCCTCACATTCAACAAAAACATCTTCAAAGAAATTGTCATAATGTTCTTGCATTTCTTCATCAGATACATTGGCAACCACTGCAAAAGTATTGTTAGAACAAGTATATATTCAGCTATTAGATTACTTTATAGTTTTAAAACTTACAATGGCTTCCATCAGCAGACTTTGCAGAATTTTGTGGGTTTACATACAGGTTTTGTAATAAACAGGTTTGTGAGAAAGTTGGCTTGTTATGAATTCTAGAACACCTATCACCATGTCTGCAAGCTCCTATTTTAAAGTAAAATGAGCAATTTACCCTAAAAATAAGTAATTTTTTATAGAGCGTAAGGACAGAAATCAAAAATAAATTTACTTGTCTTTTTCAGTTCCAAATATTGAGGCTAAATATTCAGCCATGCTAGTGAAATTAAGTTGATATCAAGCACAAAATTTTTTAGTTATTTTTAATAAAAAATTATATTCTACTCAACTTAAAGCCACGAAACTTTCGGCAAACTAAAACATCAAAATGGTATAAATGACATTTATCAAATTACAAATTATCAGTTGGTAAAATTTTCTGTAAGGCATATTTTAATGATCTTATCTTTTAGGTAATTTGACATTTTATGGTTCACGAAAGAATGACGTTAAACTACGATTTTAATTGTTATCGTATATAATATTGATTAGTATACTAAGATTAAGCTGAGTTATATCTTAGACTATAGTTAAATTGTGATTAATGATCAATTGTTTATCGCTATAGATTTGTTGAGGTTGTATGGGTGAATTATGCAGCACATTATACAGTACTAACGGGGGACACCAATTTGTCACACGGAGGAAAAGTAATTTTGCAGTCACTAATAAATGAATTGCATATACCCTACATAAAAGTCGTTCTTTTCAATTATATCTTAGATCATACAGACTGCTCCTTTGCCGAGAAAGTGGCAAATCATCTACAAGGACTAACGTTAAAAAGATCATGCAAAAGGAAGCACACGAGAAATATTGAACAAAAAAAGGTCAATATGGTTTGAGTTAAAGTGAAACACATTTTTATTGTTCGTTTTTAGTATGACATGCTTATAGGGAGTTCAAGAAAAAAGAGGGGATACATAATATGAAAAAAAACATACAAAAACGTGGAGGTATTTCATTTATTTAAAGATTCGCAGTTTCGATTATAACTCACAAGAGTTAATGCTTTAATTTGATACAACATAACATTTACATGAAATATAAAGGTAAAATACAATAATATACTCCTACACCATAGTACAAAATTAAAATAGATGATTTTATTAAAGTAAAATAGACAATCAAACCATTTGCCTTTCTAATTTCCTTTTAGAACTACTGATCTAATTTCACTCTCCATCATGAACCTTGTAAAATAATAAAGAGTAGATTCTCTCAAATCTTTGTTTACGTTTGAAAATTTGTCGGTGATGTACCGAATGTTTCCGAGGTATCTATTACTTTTAGTGTAGCCATCTATAACAATTTTGAAGTGATTTCGCCATTCCTAACAAGTAGCCGTAATACCAACAGATATTGAGACAAGTATTTAATGACATGATCGTAATTTCAGGGAAATTTTTAAAGTATTTACGATAGATAACTCACAGTTCCAAACAGATTTTTTAAAACTTCTTAATAAAAACTTTAGGTAATGTTCTAATCTCGATATTGCGACAAAGTGGAGGAATTACTTTCAGAATACTATATATTTTTTATTCCTCACAAATGCCCATATAATCCCAAAGTTATTACATTTTTAGCCTTGATGATGTTCTTTCGAAAAAATAAAAAAATTCTAAGTCGGTTAGGTTTATTCTAAAAACTTGGGGTTTCAAGATTTCATGATAATTATCCGAAAATATTATTATAAAATTCAAGTTATTAATTAAATAGTATAAAATATTTGCCTTGGAGTTCATTGCCCTTTTCAAAGCAGCTGATAATATGGGTTAAGGTTGTTTGGTATAATACCTCATTTAAAAAGCGAAAAAATGTTTAGATTTGACTCTGCATCACTTTAAGATGATATTCCAGTCAAAATTGAATCACATGATCTCATTTGACGATCTAAGCCAGCGTCAACATGAAATTGTGCTTTTACCTTTAATTGTTATTTCTAGCGTATCAAAAATCAACTGCATGGTGAACGTTTTAATATACTATTATACTCCGTTTCGAAACTAGCCGGACTAATTTGAATTTAAGTTGGCAATTTTGTAGATTTCTGATTTTTAAATCGCAGCCGATTTTAGACAGCACTTTTGACATATATTATGATTAACAATTATTTACATTTGATTTACATTTGATTAGAAACGACTCAGACTAATATCATTGTTCTAACATTCATTTCATCAATCAATACAAGACTTTAATTTTAAAATTCGTTGTATTTTGTATCTAGTTTTAAATAATATGCATTCTTTCTTTTACAGTGTGTCTATTACGTTAATTATTATTTAGTTTGTGGTTCATTATTTAAAGGATGTATAATTTTAATATGCCAAGTATATTATGTAATCGCTTCCAATCTAGTAACTTTTTTAGTGATTTTTAGTGTTGTGATTCAGGTTCCCAAAAATGGTCCGTCTAGTTTGAAAATAGGGTATAATAATCAAAGTCGCTTCAATTATTGTTGTGGAAACAGTGCTTGGATTCAATTTCGATTATGGGAATAGTAACCATTGGGAATTTATTGGGGTTATGAAAAAACAAACATAAGTTAAACATCCTAAATTATATATTTATGTTTATAAACACATTCACACGTACATGAAGATTTATATTTCAATCATTTTTACCTACACACACAGCCTTTTTGATAAGTCGGCGGTTAGAATTATAGCGAAATATCAAATAGCCGTGGAACATTGAATACAAGAGACAGAATATACTTTTCGATTTGATATAAAACGAATTCAAAAACCTAATTGCTAATATAAATTTTGAGACACGCTAGTTTCGTTGTGTTATTTTCATTTTATTTATTTTTCTTTTTCGAAAACAACTGATTTCAATTTAAAATTTTTTCAAGACAAAACACGAAGCGGTAAATGTCCATGTAGATTAGAAGTTATTTTGACCACATCCTACTACCAACACACTAATCAGCAAATCGCAAATCTCTACTTTTTACAATTCCTTTTATTTAGCTTAGAATTACATTCCATCACAGAAATAATATAAGGCATGATAATTCAACTAAAAACTATTAGTAAACAACTCTTTTAAAGATGCTATTTATGTTTTGTAATAGTTGATTTTACAGCACGCACTCCTCTACTAACCATATGAAGGTTTTATTATAGACTACAATCCCAATGGAAAAATTTGAGGGGTCATTTGAGTCACCATTTTAATCAATAGTACTATATTAACAAACAATTTTGAAACTATGCCATAAATTCTTATCGGTACAGGTGAATACAAAGGTAAGATTAATCTAGCACTGAAGGGGGTACTTTTTGGTGAAACATATATGTATGGCATTCATAACTTAAGTAGGTAATACAAAAATAATGATATACGCCTAATGCCGTACAAAAACATTGGTACCAGGTGCAGGGAAAATTTTTGAATTTGTGAAAATTTCCACAACGTTTAAGGATATTTGATACAGTACAGCATTTATACGCAATGATTGGGGTGGTTACTTACTTTTTTTGCTCCTCTAATTTTTCCAATGGGCTTGTAGTTCTATTACATTTACACAAGGATGAAAAAATGCATTATTCTACATTTATTTCACTTATTTTCTTCCAAATTACTTTCCTAGAAAATTGTATGTAATTTTGGGATAAGTTTATAAATTTTCATGTTTTAGTTTCAATCTCCAACTCAGTGCAATCCAATAAACTGAAGTAGTTTGTTGGATTCTTTTTAGATATACTGGCAATGGCTGTCACAAATATTTAATGTGAAAGTTTCTTCAAAGTTAGTTCATTTAATTTTAAAATTAATGAATCAGCACAATTTTAAATATTTCAAATTGATGTAAACACAAATCGAAAGAATAGGGTTGAATATAACAAACCATTTAGTAATAAATTTAGAAACTATACTTTTATGAATTTCTTTCGAAAGTTATGTATGTATACTTTTTTCCCAAGATCCTTCCGATCAAGCATACTTCGATTCAAAAAGAATGAATAACATATAGCAACAAATTCTAGCTAAGCCTTGCGTTTTATTAGAATAACCTCCAACACACTTTTAAATTTGAAAGTTTTTCCGAGCAAATAAGTGATCAAATGCATTAAGGCCGCTTGACATGGTGCAAGACAAATTGCAAGAAATTGCATACAATTTCTTGTAATTGCATTATGGCTGCCACTAACACAAATTCAATAAGTGAATTAAACAAATACCTTACCTAAAATTTGTGATCGGTTTAAAAATGATGATACAAGACTAAGTGAATAAGTAACGAAGTAAAAAAGTGGATAGTGGATCACTATCAATAATTATATTTACTGCTGTCCTTGGTTTGGAGTCTGATGGATAGATTGGTTATTAAGTCAAGTCACTAGATTTCTCCCTAGAATTGCAGCTTGCACGCAATAAAAATGGCACCAAACCGATGATGTTGCAAATACGAGATCTTGCATGAAACAATCAGCTAAACTTTATCCTGCGCATGCTTTTTATCAAAAAATATTGCGTCTTGCATTGCATTGCACGTTATATTGCATCATGTCAAGAGGCCTTTAGTAATTTGTGGTAAAGTATGAAGGCATAACAATACGAAGATTAATAATTTTTCCCTGGAAAAATTCACGAATCGAAAGAAAAATCAAATATAAGTTAATGCAATAGAAAGTTGTGGAAATGACTGACTGAACATTTGGTATAATGAATTTGAAATTATCAAGAGATTACTTTTCCGTCAACGAGAGCTTTTAAATCCAAAATTGTTTATTCTATTCTATCCTATTCTATTATATACCTATGTAGGTACCTACTTTTTGTTTTGAAATCATTAGTGGCCAAAACAGGTCCTTAAAAGACCACATGTGTCCACAAAAAGTTTATTTTCACAGGTTCACTTTTATCGGAAAATCACAAAAATATTCTCAAGGTTGTGAAATTCAAAGTATTTAAAAAAAATACTACAACCATTAGTTCTGTACAATTTTCATTATTCAGAGTTTTTGTATGATTTTTTAATTTTAAAACACGCCTTACACCGGGCACAAATGTTGCTTCTACCCTATAGTAACGAGTTCCAGATAAGTCTTGTATTTTGTCAATGGTTTCCGTATTTGAAGGTAATTAGAACAACCTAGCAGTTGTATCTAAGGTTTTCTTGCAAGGCATCAAACTCACACACTTTTAAGTTTGTAAGTTTTTTACGAGCGTATAAGTGATTAAATTCATTAGTAATTTGTGGTTATGTTAGGTTAGGCAGATGCGTAAAGTATGAAGGCATAACAGTTAAAGTGCCTAAATCCACCACTGTACTAGAAAAATTATATCGAATAATCAGTGATTTTATTTTAATTAACTGAGATATAAAAGAAATATAAAAAAATATTTTTTGTGCTTGTCATTACAGTTTTCTTTTCCTGAAATAATTAGCATTTTGCTATAACGCTATTATCATGAACATCCCTTATAAAAGCTCCATTATTTTTTATCTCTGTGAAGTGTAGGAAATGACAAAAGCTTCTATTTTTTTTTCAAAAGATATTCGATTGAAAAAAGCAATACCTGGTGAAACAATATAAACATTTTATTTCCTCATATATGTCCTAATAATGGTACTTGATGATGTTTTACCAAAGATGTAGCTTCAAATAAACTAGTTGCCTATATAGAAGAAAATACAAGAAGCACAATATTTAAAACGGTCGATCTACACACTTATACTATTTTTTTTTTCAAATTTTTATACAGTTAAAAACATATCCTGGTGAAAGAGTCTTACATTGGACCGACAATTTTTAGTAGAATTCAACAGCTAAATACATTTACAAAAAGTTCACCGAGTAAGTATATAACTTCCCTTTTTTATATTATTATTATTATATTTATTATAAGATATGTATCTAATCTAAATAAAAGCTACGGTAAAAATAATAATTACAAATAAAATAAGGATTATTAGAGAATAATTTTAAAATATAAAAACAAAGAGTCCGGTCTATAGTGAAACAGACTGGCCTAAATGATAATCGAATAGTGATGACAACACAAGATAGCTCACCTAAGAAATACTAAGCTATACTAAATGTTTTATATTACAAAAATTGTATACGATTAAAAAGCCGTTTTCACGACATATATAAAACTGTTCAGATTTCTAAAGACATTATAAAATATTTCATCATGAGAGTATTAAAAAACCTTTGATTACATTTGTTATTTTAAACATGTTTTTTATTAAATATGTATTTAGGCAGCTTCCATTTTTTTATTTTTTGGTCGGATTTACTCGATCACTGCCCGAAGTGAATGATCAACTTTTTGTTTTTGTAGTTCATTTAAAACGTATGTATAAAACTTAGTTCATTTGATGGTAGGACAGACACAATCTTACTCTTCTACTGATGCTACTTCCTGAAACAAAAGAAAATTCAAATGAATTTAAAAATAACATATTACATAACGAATTTGGAAAGTGATAACCCTTTCCAACGAGTTGTGTACACTATTTCTCCTACGACCAAGGAAAAAACGTATTTTTTAAATAAGAAAATATCACACATGTGTTGAAAAGTTTATAAACACGTCTGCTGAAAAGTTGAAAAATCCTACAAAATATTTTTTATTTTGTAATAGTAGAGGTGACCAAAACAAAAAGAATGATTATGAAATATTTTATAGCTAAAGAACAGAAAAAGAACCAATAGAAAAATAAATTTTTTGTAACTGTATTAGATACCTAAACTAATTTTTTTTCAGACGTTATAAAAATTAAATATATAGTTGTTATTATAACAGTTACTAAACTGAAGTAGATTTTGTAATGTTGCATTATTGGTGGTATCCCTAACATATGTGTTTATTGCCTCTTGTTGCTGTATAGATGAAGTGAGTTGATCACAACTTTTTACTGGCTAAGATAAAAGCAGATACTCTCTACCCACTTTCGGTTAAGACTTACCAAAGTCGAGTGCTAATAGAAACTTTAAAGATGGAAGATATTAAAAAACTGAGCCTACATACCAGACGAGCATCGGGGATTTTTCGAAGAAATGTGTGACTGTCCAACTGATAACAGATCTCAAGAGATTACCAGCGATTTCGAGGTTGAAGAAACTAACGATGACCCATAAATCAGAAATACGGCCCCAAATCTACATCTTTGATTTTTTCCCCGCTTTTAAACTCATTTAAGTAATTTTACTATCTTTTTAGTAAATTTTAAACTTTGTCTTATAATAAAAATACCAGTTTTTATTTGAAATTTAATGGTTTTTTATTTCCTTGCGTAACATTTTTAGAGCTATATAACTAAGTAAAGTAGATATTTTGATTTAAACAGTATTTTTAGTTTTCTTTCTTGGACTTACGCCCGCTTCAAATGTGCTCTTAAGTATTCAGTTTCTATTAAGGCTTTCAGTACCACCAGGAACGTAAAATTGAAATTACAAAAAAAATATGAGAATCCAAAAATTTCAACGACAAATACTATGAGAGTTGGAACATTAGACTAACATAATAAAAGAATAACAAGATTGATTTTTTATTGGAAATAGAATTAATTAAAAAAAAAAGAACTCACCGAAGCAGTTACATTCTCAGTATCATTTTTTACTACTTCACTTGGAGTTTCTGCAGGAGGGACCTGAAAAATGCATTAACATTTTTTTAAAATTAATTAATGTTAAATAACTGGAGATCTTATATGATTGAATTTGATCTTTTTGAAACATAGATAATTTATATTTTCTTTTCTTCCATGCTAGACACAATATTAAAATCAAGCAACAATTAATTCAAATTGATCATGACTATATTGTAGTTGTACTGGAAAAGCACGGGAAGATCACATAGCACACATAAACAAATGATGTTTGTAACGTCGTAAGTTCCATTTTAAAACAAAAATATACATGCTGAAATTTATTAGACAAAAATCTATCACTTTTTTGACAACTAGCATTAATTTCCAAGCTTTGTCACATTATAAAGTATTATCCCCTGTAATTGTGGAACAAATGAGAATCCCTCGGAGTGAAGTTTGGGTTTTACGGAGGATTGTAAGAGTTTTTTTGTCAGATGGACAGTGTGTGGTTAGTGGCGGATTTACAGATTCGCTGCCTGTAGGCTTTTCACCTTTTGTTTCCTCTACTCTACCGACTTTTGAACTTCGATAGCTTAGTTTACAATTATTTAAAATTACATTTTTTATCAAAAAAACGTTAACTTTGTAATTCAAAATCTAATGTCTAGAATATGGGATGGCATTAATTGGCAGAGATCTTCATCTTCCATTTCATACGCTCTCAGGTGTAGTGCCTTGGAGTTTCTCAGTATTTCAAACTTCGAGAAAATGTGGATAGAGGTTTCGTCCTCTGTGCAATAAAACTTACATGCCGCATTCAGGTGTTTGTTGAGGTTACATTACCCCGATAGAACTCCTGTTTGTATTCGTACATTGTTCTGACTTAGGTTGATACATTCTGAAGATCTACACTGGTTATAGTTTCCCAGAAGAGTTTTTGCCTGTCTCAGCCATTGTAGGTTGTCCCAATAGTTGGTTTGACTCCTATCTACCTTTTTTACAGTGTTTTTTCCATTGTTCTTCAGTTGATACCATAGAACGGTCCCATGAAGGACTTGGCTGCACCCGCTTTAGCGTGGTTATCAGCTATTTCATTTCCCCTCGCTCCGGTGTGTCCCGGTATCCATTGTAGGGTAATTTTATTTTTTTGTCTAGCTCGTTTAATTTTTCTAGGACTTTATGATATTGGAGTTAGAGCTTTAATGGCTGCTTGACTATCGGACAGAATGAAGATCTCTGTTTGCGATAGTTCCTACCTAGATTGAACCGAACACATTTTTCAATTGCATAAATTTCTGCTTGAAAAATGCTTGATGCGCTGCCCAGACTTTAAGAGTATTTGGTTCTGGGCCCGTACACTCTTATGCCAGTGCCATCTACTCTTTTAGATCCATCCGTATACCATTTAATGACATTTTTGTTCATTTCTTGTATGGTGTTTTGGTCCCACTTGCTCTTACACTTTATTATTGAGGTAAAATTTTTCTTAAAGCTAAACTTCCGTCTCTGAACATTCTAAGTGATGTTTTCTTTGCTACGTTTTGAGGAACTATGTGGAGAGTTGGGAGATTTAGAATTATTTCTAGTGCAGCTGTTGGGTATAATTTTATGACCCCGGTTGCACATAAACCATCGCCCCATATGTGATGATAGTTATTTACGTACTTAGTTATTAAAAGAATGATATTGTTCAACAAGTGTAATATTTACAAAAAAGGAGTGACAGTGAGTTTTGCAAATTACGCATGCAAAAAAAATCGGAAATTTTGACGAAGGACAATTATAAAAAAGAGAGATTGCGGGAGCCTGCAGGAAGGTTGAACTGACGTTTCTACGAGAAGGAAACGAATTTTTGTTGAAGCCCTTTTTTTTAAAATTACAATTCCAGAAAGCAAAACACAATTTATTGGCGAATTTGTGGTCACTGCTTGAAATATTACTGGTGTCAATCTTGTTGAACTCCTCAAAAAGTATAGACATATTAGAATTCCTGCTGTAAAGCACAACAGATTTTTTGTGCGATATTATAATGGAAAATGTGGCATGAATACCATTGGGAAATTACCAACAAAAATTCCTCAGTACCCGGGTCTACCTCATGTTAAAGAGTACAAAAAGCATTGTTTTAGACACTCGCCAGCGTCTTTTCTGGCAGACTCAGGAGCGGAAATTCTGATAAAGCAACACGGAGGATGGAAATCCAATAGTGTAGCCGAAGGCTATGTTGAGAGTTCATTAGAAAAGAGAAGAATTTCAGAAAATATTCTGGGCCAAGCCCCTGGTACATATGTAGATATTACAGCTTCAAATGAAATTAACATTTGACAAGAAGTTTAAGAGAATATTCACACAGAAAATGGACTTACTTTTAATAATTGTGTCTTTAAAATTGAGTTTAAATAATGAAATAATTGTAAGTTTTTAAAATAATTAATTAATCATTCTTTGAAACATAAAGTTTTTACATAACTACTTTTTATAATTGATATATGAATGTTGTGACATTTCCTAATGTCAAGGAGTGACTTGAAGTATCACATTTGATAGCGGAATTAGATAAATATATTTTTTTTTATTATCTGCGGGCATTGTATTTTTATTTGGAAATTTTTGTCTGTTATAGCCTTTGCTAACTAGGATAATGAGTCTATCTAGACAACAAGAGACTTGTTAATTCTAAAGTAATCACTCGCAGCCATTCCTATATCTTCATCAGTTGTTTTATCAGATCTTTTTTTCTTTTTTGTTATTTTTCTCCACATTTTTCTAGTATATTCTTTCTAAACGTTAATTTCATGACTTTTTCTTCGAAATAGGTACATGCTTATAATTCTCTTGTTTAGTTATGAAAATCTTGCGGAGTTATTCATAAAAATTAGCAACGGTAACCAAATCTCATTAAAACTCGTTTTCTTCGTGAGAATAATAAGTTTTTTTTTTAAATTTTGTAAATCGAAATAGAGAAAATTTGAATAATGAAAATGAAATCTGCCGTCTCCTTGAAATCTGCTGCCCTACGCTATAGCATACTCAATCTGCTGGTATTGTAAAAAAACCACCAATGAATACATTTATCAAAGAATTTTACTAGATTTACAACGTTTCTCGCCTTTAGAAACCAAAAAACGAAAATTTTAATTGTGATACAACAAATATTGAGTTCAAAAGTTTGGAGGTGGTAGAGAGATGTTATAATTTGGGAATGGAGAGCTAAAAAACTGATACAAAAGTTGTAGAGCAAGCTAGTAATGACAATTACTTGAATCAAGGAGCGGGAGTTTGTGTAGCCTTCATGAGAATTAGAAAAACTTCCTTAGATGAACCTTTACTGAATGAATGAGTAAAGCTAGTTGTTGCAATCGGAAACATATCTAAAATGAGTATTGAATAATATATCGACAGCATAATTTAATCATGAACAAATGTATGAATTTTTTTCATCATAACTAAGATTGTAATATCATGTCTCAAATTATTTATTTTGATCTTCAATAAGTCTATGTTCGAATAATCACTATACAGTTGTTTCAAACATAGTATATAGGGTTAGACAAAAGTGAAACTGGAAATCTAATCAATAATATACTGTTTTTGATTATATATTCATTACACGTCAAGTATCTAGACAAATAATCAAATTTTTACAGAAACAGCATTTAGAAACTAATGAAAATGTTTTAATTTGACGGATTTGGAGAGTCATACTGTCAAAAGTTTGTTGATAAGCGTGTACCTGGAATTTGATGGATAATTTGAATCAAACTGTACGTCAAAAGTAGAAAAAAACGTGTCAAATATTACAAGTAATAACCAGAGTGGTATAAGCGCTTTCAAGATGACTGTGAAGATGTCGAAAGCTTGGGATCACTCAGCAAATAAACAACCGTTGAGGAAGTGAAAAAAGAAGAGATAGTTATAGCGTGAAATCGTTAATGATGTAGGTATATCGACTGATTCAATGTTACGAAATTTTTTATAACGTTACAACTACAAAACATGATGAATTTTGGAAAAAAATTACTATGTATGACAATACATTATTATACATTACTATCTCAGTATCTATATTTGCCAAACAAGGCTTCCATTTTCAAAATTAAAGGGTGCTTCAAGAGCCGTCTCACAGTGGAAAGTATAACTTAACAGAAAACCATTACATGAGAAAGTAAAGGAGAACCCCGACCTCCCAAACCACGTTCCAAGTAAGAGAACATCGCTTCCTTGTGTGCCACCAAGGCCAAATATCTTGGGGTCTTGATAATTGAAGATGATGACGTGTCAACGGAGATCAAGTTAAGAGTTGCTGCGGGGAGCAGTCCAGAGAGCCCTCAAGTTTAGAGGAATCTCACAAAGATCAAAGCTCACAATTTACAAAACAATAATCCGTCCCGTTAACACATGCGAGACATGGACTCTAACGACGACAAGTGAGCGGATTTTGAACTACTAGGAACGTAATATTCTAGAAAGATTTTTGGCCTTGTTTGCGAGAAGAGTGCGTGGTGGATCCGGAAGAATGCAGAGCTGAGACAGATCTATGGCTAACCAGATTTGGTGGCATTCATCTGAAGTGGCTGGGACACGTGGAGAAGATGCCTTCTGATCGATACCCGCGTAGACCGTTCCTAGAGAACGGCGACTGAGAGGAAGAGGAAGACAGCGCCTTCGCTGGTTGGAGGACGTTGAGGCGGATCTGATCCATCTAGAGGTTCGAAGTTGCTCAGGACGGAAAGGATTGGCAGACGATTGAGATGGTACTGGTTCTTAAGGGAGCGTGGAAGAAGGAAGAAGAAAATAAAAATTGTATGAGTAAAATGAGTGAAAATAGAAAGTGATTTTTGTAATGAATATGGCTATGTTGGATAATGCCGTTTGGTTTTTTGATTTGGGATAAGCAGAACAGCCGTAATCTTGGTCAGCGTCAAGCACCTCTTTTACTTGATGTCTTCATGCTGGTCTTCAAAAAATTTGTTAAATTATTATTAAAATATTATACAAAAACAATGAGATTGATTATTTCAATGGTTTTTTCCGTCAAATATTATCGAAAAATCCGTGAAAAAACAGCCGAGAAATTAGAGGACCTCCTTAAAGTACAATCTACATTTTGATGACTTTTAAATTATATAAAATAAATTATTTTTGACCACCGTTCGCTAGTCAATCCTGCTAAAATTTTTTTTTTATTATTTTTCCTGTAATCTAGATTTACATATGAATAAGCCACACCATTACGAGAAGTGTTTTGAGAATTGTAAGAAGCCCTGGTACAAGTGCAAAGTATCTAAATGCAGCAATTTCGAAACTGACAATCTCGATGTAGAAGAATACACAGTGGAACCTCTTTAACTCGAACCTCCTTAACTCGAAATCCTCTCCAACTCGAAAAAAATCAATGTAAAATCACAACCTCTGTAACTCGAAATCTGATCGACCGACAAAGTCCTTTATTTTTCGATATTTAGCCCTAATAGCCTCTATAACTCGAAGCGACGAAAATATAAAGGCATATAAATATACGTACGTATGAGTAGGCCTCGGTATTTACATTTTGACTACCGTCATGGCAGGTGCTAAGAGAAAACTGAAATGTCTGAGCATTCCTGATAAAGTAAAGGTTATTGAAGCTGTCGATCGAAGTGAAAATAATAAGAAAGACATAGCAAAAGACTTTGGCATTCTTAGCACATTGTCAACGATTTTGAAATAAAGACGAAATTTCATCTCGATTTTACGAAGGTATCTGTAGCCATAAAAGAAAGAGAGAGGCTGAACAGCCAAGTGTTGAAGAAGCTACGTTGAAATGGTTTAAGCAGTATGTCGGCGAAAATGCCATAATTTCAGGACCAATTTTACGCGAGAAAGCTGAACAATGTATTTAGAGAGATCAGAAGGAATTGGTGATAATATAGCATCGATAATATCATAGATCTTCAATCTCTTAAATCAAAATCTCAAAGAAAAATAACCGATTTTTTCAATTAAATTGTGTAAAATTTTTTGATCGACAAAAATAAAATTCATTATATAATGTAGCTCGAAGTAAATTTATTTCGAAATCTCCCTTACTCGAAACTCCTTTAACTGGAAATAGATTGCTTGTCTCTTAAGTTTCGAGTTAGAGATGTTTCACTGTATGAATATTTTGAAAAGTTTCTCTTATTTTTGAACGAACTATATCTGATTCACTTTTGCTAATCACTGTAGACAAGTTGATTATTCAAGAATGTTAATTAACATACTGAGAAAAAATCGAATGTTAAACAACCAACACAGAACTTTTAACATCTACAATATAAAAATAGAAATTAGTAAGGGAAGGTGTTTAGGTATTAAATTCATTGAGGTAATGTTAGGTGAGGTTAGCACAATTCAAACAGGTTAAACACGATGTGGTATAGGTAGCAACTATTTTTTTTTTGGGCACATAAAGAAGTAATCTGAGTAGCAACTAGGTTAATCTAAGTCATCAACACAAGGTTTTGCTGGGGCAACAAAGATCCTTTCGTGACTTCCGATATCGACAACGGAAATAACGTCGCGAAAAATTACCCATCAATGGTAAGGATAAAATAACGAAAGGCTCAAGACACAAATGGATAAATGAAGTTCCATGCAAAAGAAATTATAAATATAAGGATTATTGTTTTCAATAAAGGTATTTTTTCAATGTAAACAAAACAAAATGCGAGACTTATCGGCTTGAGGTTCCAGCAGATGAAGTATAGGTTGGAAAATTGCAACATTTACAATACAGATTAGTAAAAAGGAGATAATCGTCACAGGGAAACGGGTTATCTAAAAGGAAATCACGAAAAAATGCTTTGTTTCTGATTTCTAGGTAAAATCACCTGTTTAAGTTGTCCTTCTTTCAACATCTGTACGTCGTCATCGCTTGGAGAAGGTAATCCATTGGTGTTCCCGTTAGTGAGGACGGGATGGGAATGGGGGATAGATTCGCTAGGAGTCAGACAATCAGTAGCAATTGGTTCGGGTACTGAATCTACTGGAGGTAAAGACATGGGCTCGGCTAAATTATCAGAAACTGGTTCCGGAAGGGACGGCAGCGATTCTGTCGATATATCAGGCAAGGAATCAGCTGGATCAACTACACGGTCCAAGATAACAGACGATGGTGGAGGAAGATCGGTAGGGGAAGGTAAATCAATGGGAAAATCTTCTGATGCAGATTTTTCTTCGGAATCATCTACTTTACCACATGGTTTCAGTTCTTCTGAAGGTACGCATTCTGAGGCAAGGAGAGTCTCGGATGATTCTTCTGAATATACTAAAGATAATTCAGAAGGTATGACTTCAGTGGAAGCTGCTGGTAATTCATTGGCAGATTTCTCAAATTTGTCTTCAGAATTGGCCTCAGAAGTAACTGTAGATGGTAATTCAGTATTAGAGTTTTCAAATTCTTCTTCAGGCTTTACCAACTGTGAAGAATCATCTGAAATAACTTCCATTTCCGAACTATGTTTTTCAGCCTTATCTTGTAAGGAATCTTCAGCGTTGTTCTCAGATTTTGTCGGTTGTACCGACTCTTCAGTAGGTGGTATTGATTCTTCAGTAGCTTGTGAGGAGTCTTTATACAATTCGGAAGCAGATAATTTGATTGGCGTTGGTTTTTCGGAAGGTTTTTCATTGATTTCAGGAACTAAAATTTTCGAATTTTCAATCACATTTGGTGGAGGAGGTAAGTCTATACTTTGGGGTGGAAGACTACTTAAACTCTCGGCGGGATCAGTCTTATTCGATTGGGTAAGAGAAATTTCGGAAATCTCTGATGACATTGTTAGTAGTTCAGACTTTGATTCTGTTTCAGACTTTTGTTGCGATTCTTCTCGAAGAGAAGCTTCGGAAGTTGTCTTTAGTGTTTCGGTTATTTGAGGTCCCAATGCTGCATTCAACGAATTAAGAGGTTCCGAAGTTTCCTGCTCAGATGGATTTTCAAGTAACTTTTCGGGTGAAAGACAAGTTTCGGTTAAAAGTGACTTTTCGGAAATATTTTTCAATAAATTTGTTTCGGCGGGTTGAGGTTCTAAAGACGTTATAGATTCTACACTAGCTACCTTGGTTTCACAAAATACTGGTTCCGAAACAACTTCGATTTCGGAGTGTTTTGCTGCCTCGGATTCGCAAAGTTCAGGATCAGGAATAGATGCTAAAGATTCACTAGCTACCTTAATTTCCGAAACTGAAGAATCTGAAACTACCGATGAAAGTTCAGCTACTTCAGCTTCGGAATTTGCAATTGGTTTTTCAATATCTGCTGCCGCAACTGGGGAATCTACAACATTTGTTTCTGGAATGATATCGGGTTTGGATTCAGATTCTTTAGCTACCTCATTTTCGGAAATAATTTCTGGAGAAATTTCGAGTTTCGGTTCGGATTCTTTAGGAACCGCAATATCAGTAACATTTTCTTGATCAGGATGTTTCAGATCTACATCTGAAACAGGGACGGGTTCTACTTCGGATTTAATTACTTCTGCAGAAGCTGTCTCTAATAAATCAATGTGTGCGGTTGTTAAAATGTCAGCTTTAGTGGATTCGGCAAATACCGTCACCGAGGAGGGTGGGTTAGAGGAGGGTAGGGGAGGAGGGAGCTCCTCGTTACGCACCTCTTTGATTTCCTCTACAAGTGGATTTGTGGGAGCGGGTTCCTCTTGTTCCTTGGGAGAGGGATCGGATTCAACTACGGGTTCAGGGACTTTAGGTGGTTCAGCATCTACTGGCTTTGGTTCCTCGGGTTTATGTTCTTCCACCTTAGGTTCTGATACCGGTTCCGTTTCAGGTTTATCTTTAACAGGTTCTGTTACCGACGGTTCTTCTTTTTTTCTCTCCTCGGTAGCAGCAGCAGCAGCATCGGATTTGGGTTCATCATTTGCGAGTTCCTCTTTTGAAGCCTCACCGTTCAAAACTGGAGTCTCCTCGGGAGATTCAACTTTCTCTGTTTTTGGAGTTTCAGTGGATGGAGAAGTTGCGGTTTCATCGACATTCTGAAAAAAAATTGGACGTAATTATAATATTTATTATGGAAATAACAGTTACTAAATATGGGTAACAAAGCGTTAGATGTCATAATATTCTTTTAGACTTAGTGATGACATACGTACGCATCAATGTAGTAGTAAATTAGTTTAACAACATGCTCTTATTTAAAATTAGATCAGTTTATGAAATATTTTAGATTTATATTGTCTTTGCGTGGAGAAAACCGATTCGAATGTTTGTAAACATCATGGTCAAGAAAATGAGCTAGTACTGACTCAATGAGCAATGATTTATGTTATTGATAGATGTTCATGTTAGTTCATTTTAAATGTATATTATTATTATTTGAGATATGCATATGGAGACAATTTAAAAAAAAAAACGTTTGAAAAATCATTGCATATGGTACAATTTCTTCGAAATTCATAGTTCAAAACCATTTGGTTAATGCAGCGATCGAAATTTGATTCCTTTCTAATTAGGCGCTAAGCAAAAAAATTTTTGTCAATGTGGAATATGTTTTAGATATTTTTTAATCAAAGAAATATTTGTATAACATTATAAAAAAATCTATTCAACAATCAAATTTCATTAAAAACTACGTTTCCTTTTGTAGTCGACTAAATATCAAAATTTTATCGATGTTTACAAATTACGTATTGTATTCAACGTCCAACTGTTGTGTCTGGTCACGTCAAATTAGAATTTATTATTAAATTTGGAAAGGTCAAGAATCGTAATCATGTCGAGTGGGTAATAAAATTCAATTGGTTTAAAAGATCGTTGAATTATGCGGGTTAAGCCGTAACGGAAATGTCTAAATTGTACAGGGGGTATTTACAAAAAGAATACACTAATGTCAATCGGTAGAATTATATTAAATAGGAAGAAGAATTAAGTTCGGACGATTTCCTAATTTCTGAAACGGATACAAAAGAATAATTGCTTAACAATATATCACCAAAGTATAAATGATGAATTTATGAAACCATTCATAGAAATGGATTATGTGGACAGTTACGGCAATTTTTATAAAAACTTTTCCATCTTCAATTGAATTATCTATTGAAGACAAAAAAAACCGGATGTCAGTAAGTAATATTTTAATCTTACGTAAGTGGCAGTATCAGTGGAAACAACAAGACAGATAAATACATATACAGGATTTCTTTACAGGTAGAATTGAGGTAGAAATACAGAGAGCTCAAATATTTAAATAATAAAATATAGCATTTTAAAGTTGGAAAAATAAAATTATATCTCGCAATCGAAAAGTTTTTTCTCCATGTTTTTTTATTGATTTTATTGATTATGAACTTTCCCTTATCTTTGTTTATTCACATAAAATACTATCATTTCAACATATAAATAAATTATAACCAAAATATGATGACTAATTTTCGTTAAACTCTTGCATTTTTAATAGAATACTCGGCAACGGAATTATTCTATTTTTCCAACTTTAACAGCATTGGGTCCAAGTATTTGAAAGGTCTGTATTTCTATCTCGATTTTAATCGTTTACTGTGGAACGGTTGACGGTCGAAAATTGGACAGGTTTGTCTTTGTTCCAAATAAGAACCAAAGCTGAGGTGTATAAGGGTGTCTAAGTTATGACGGAGTTGCATCCCTGAGAAGTGACAGGGCCTCAAATTTGGACCCAAAATTTCGAAAGAAACTTATTTTTTAAAACTTTAAATTGAAAATACCAAATTTGGAGACTAATAAAGACGTCAAGTAATGATAAGTTGAAGGCATTCAGGGTTTGAATAATTTCATGTTTCCATTTATTTAAAAAATATATAACAATTTAATTACTTCGAAAACTAAATTGCTTGTCAATTTGGATGTAAAAATGAATAGCCAACTCTCGATTTTTCTCTAACTTTTTAAATAACATTGTTGAAAACATGTCTTTGAAAATGACAAAGTTTTACCAATAATCACAAAAAAACTTCTGTGATATTTTAATGTTCGGTCACCCCTTATTAACCTCCCAGAATGGTTAGATCCCCTTTTACTACCCATTATTTAATGTCTCATACAGTATACCAAATTTGATATTTTAAATTCAAGGATTACAAAGATTTTGTTTCAAAATTTTTGACCACACTTCAAGGCTCTACATCTCGTCCGGGATGCAATTTGCCTCTACCTGTTCTGTGTCGGTTCTTGTAAGGGACACACTGTACATGTGGGGTGATCAAAACACAGTGAATGCTTTTATCACAATATAAAATTTGTAGCTCTTGGTTAGCAATGCACTCCCAACGTTGAATCCACGACTGCAAACCTAAAGGACTTTAGTCCTTTAGGACTTTCGTCTGCTGGGTTAGCTTTCCCATGTTTCCTTTCTTGCAATTTTTTTATGGTCAGAAAGAGCCTGTGGTATAATGGTGTAAAGTATGGTGAATAAGGCGAATTAAAAGCGAATTGTGGAATGAAGAAGTAAAAAACTGTTGTCTTTCTCCACAAATCTTTTAGTAAATGTTTCAGTGTTCAAAGTTGAACGCGTTATAGTCTAATAATCGAAAATAAAAAAGCATGACCTGGACTATTAACTTTGAATGATTTTTAGGATCATTGGTTTTCGACTAAAGCGTATATAATAGCAAAAACTAACACGCTGGAACGGTTTCGATCTAGTTGAAATGGCAACTTTAGTAACTGCTGTATTTTTTATCATATATTTTAGGATATTGAAACAGTAATGGAATAGCAAACAAAGAGACAAATGCCTCGCCTAATTTCCTAGAGAAACACTGAAAAAAGGAAAGTTAATGAACTTCATTTCGACATCCTTCGGAGTCGTCAGTAGTATCTGAATCTCGTACTTAAGGATGTGGGGACAAAAAATCCGTACATTTTTAGACAGCATAGCAAGTAAAGTGGGTGTTGACTGAAAATGTTATTAATTGTTTATCGTAATTTGGTAGTTGTCAAATGTCCCAAGTATAAACATTACGTCTCTGTTAGAAGTTTAGTTCGAAGTATGGAAAATCTAAAAGAAAACGAACGACGTAAGATCAAGATCTAAAGAAATCGTTTACGGTTACTTTGTAAGAATGGACATAACGACGAAACGAACAATTTACGATATCTGTCGGTGTGTTGAAACAGGTATTTGGATTGAAAGAAACTTAAAATCAGGCATAAAAGCAAAAAAAATGGCCAAAAAAGAAGAGAGTACATTTGATGGTGGTTCTTCAGCCTACATTTGCCCTTCTAGAAGTTCTGAACCGTCAAAATATTTGAAAAGAGTGTGTTGATTCAGATTAACGCAGTTCATGAAGAAAAAGCATCCTGAAGGAAATTTTATGGTTTGGCTAGATATGGCAAGTGCTCACTATGCAAATGACGTAGAAGATTTTGCTGGAATGTTCCTAATTTGCATCCACTAAGGACAATTGCACGATTTTGGCGAAATTCAAAATGAAACGTATATTCTGAGGTTTGGAAGCAATAAAAAGAAATGATTTTAAACAAACTCAAGCAAACGCCAGATTAAGTATTTCATAATTTAGAAACAAAAATTAGAAAAGCCTTAGTTACTATTACAAATCCAATAGGTGAATTATTACGCTGTTAATTAAAATAATATTTCTAATTAGAATACACTCGATATAAAGAAGAGTAAATAAATCATCTTCCTCTGGTAACAGTAATTCTCACTTAACAACTAACTAAATATAATTGACTTTTTTTTCTGTTAGCTTCTACTAAACTTATCACCAGATGGCATTTCCGGTAGAACGGTTTCAGTTTAAGTTGGTCTAAAAATAGATTCAATGTATTTGAAACATCAATGGTATCTAAATTGTCTATGTCCGCTTCGATTATAAATAAAATGCAACGCAGAATATTATTAAAATGATTCATTTATAGATAGAGGAAGGTATTTAAATGAAAACATCGCAATTAAATTTACCAAGTACCGGATAATGATTGCGCTTTTTGGAATTTATACAAACGTTTATTGGTCATTGTTCTATGAAATTGGCTCAAACTATTTGGTTAAAAATTAAAGCTATAAGGAATTACGTTTGATAGGAGTAAACTGAATAGGTTTCGAATTTTTCGGAAAGGAGAAAAATCGGACAAAAGCGTAGATACGAAGAGAAGAAGATAAGAACTAGTAATAAATCAAATATTTTTATTTCAAATTAAAATGCAAAAAATAATTAATGAAGGATTGTAAATGTACATATTCTTCCTACAGGTATAACAAGCCGTGGCTCTTAAGGTATTAAAGGTATGCAATAAATGGGTTCATAGTTCCTAACAGCGTTGTGGGCGGTCAAAGGCCGTTGAACACATAGGCGCAATAAATAGGTGGATTCACGACAAAAATTATTCATAAATTTCAATTGAATAGCTATTTTATGAAACGAGATCAATTTGAAGGCTCTTTATACTCTGACTACAGTCCAGTATAAAGCGAAAGAAACCAAGAGATTTGTTTACGTGTATAAAAGTAATTATATCTCTTAAATTCGCTAGTAGATAAGAAAATTTATTACATTTTGATATTGATATCATTTAGATATGACTATTTTATTCAATAAATTTTGTAACTAACAACAACATCCAAATTTAAGGTATATTCGAATGGTTAATATTTTTCAGATAACGTGGGAGGTCGTGTGGAAGCATTATTTGTCTGCATCAATTTACTCGTATGCACATAAATAACAATCTGAAGGTCCGATTTCATAAATACAGATAAAAAATCGCAGCATATACAAATTCCAGGTTCCTATTCATTGTTGGAATATCTTCGACCACCGAGCTATTTTTTCATTCTGCCGAATAGAATGAATGAGGTAGCAATTCAAACTTTAATTCGTTAATTTCGGCAATTGCAATAAAGTTCACATGTATACTCGCCGTTGATAGTTATTCTTTTTTCAAGATAGTCAATGATAATTATCCCACGCGCATACCAAACATCCGACGCCATGACCATGACCATGAGATGACGTACATATTTCTCATGTCCAAATTTTCAGTTAATATGCTATGTACCGCACTTTTTCTATTAGTACGCCTGCTAGCACTAATATGTCTGTTAGCTGGTATACTTCCAGTCGACGATCATCCAGTACAGCTTTATGGATTTTATTCAACATTTCCGGAGTCATCACCTCATTTGATCAACTTCTACGATTCTGGTCTTCGTAGGCCTCGTTTAAACTCTGTTACCCAATATTTTATTATTAATAACTAAGGAGCAGTCTCACCCAGATGAGAATCTAATGCACTTTTTATATTAGTTGGGCTAACGCCTTTTAAATAAAAGTATTGAATTACATAACTATGACCAATTTTTCTATGGTTACAAATTCACTGAAAACGTTCACTATTGACGGCTGTCATACAAATACTAAAAAACGTATGTTTATAGTAGGCATTTCAAAAAATGCGGTACATCGCATATTAACTGAAAATTTTGACACGAGAAAGCTGTGCGCAACATGGGTGCCGGGTATGCTCACAATGGAACAAAAACAGCGTCGTGAAAAATAGTGGACTGAAAAGGGAGGAGAGCCGGCTTCAAAGAAGGCAAAGACCGTTCCATCTGCAGGCAAGGGTCATGGCGTTGGTTTTTTAGGATGGGCGTGGGATAATTTTCGAGTATTATGCGAACTTATTGCAACGTATAAGCGAAGAAATCAAGCAAAAGCGGATGCATTTGACTAAGAAGAAAGTGTTGTTTCATCAAGACAATGCACCATCTCACACATCCGTTATTGCAGTAACCAAAATTATTGAATTAATATTGAATTGCTATCTCATACACCCTATTCGCCAGATTTAGCTCCCTCGGATTATTTTCTGTTCGCAGACTTGAAAAAATGGCTCGGAGGTCAAAGATTTTCCAAGAATGGACCGGTGATGTCGGCAGTTAACGGCTATTTTGAAGACGATCTTATTATAAAAAGGGTATTGAACTTATTGAACATCGCTGATAGAAGTATATGGAGCTAAAACGAGATTACGTTGAAAAATAAATATATTTTTTTCCACAATTTTTATGTTGGTTCAAGTACTTCTGGGACCATCCTTGTATTCGATATCTTTAGTATCTTTTACCGAGTTATTAAAGAAGAAAAATGTGGCAAGTTTGAAACAGCACGTAATGTTCCAGGAAAATCGAAATTTCAACTAGATAATCATTTCAAAGAAAGAATTCGAAAGAAAGTACATGCATTATACTTTAGAAAAGAGTTTTCTACAGTAGAAATAGTTCTTGCCACTTTTAAAAGAAATAGGTTTTCGCTAGAAAAAGCATCCCAGAAAGTCTATTTTAATAAAAAGAAATGATATTGTGGCATAGAGAAATTACCTCAAGACTATAAAAGAAATGAGAAACCAATAAAATAAATATATTTTATTTAGATGAAACATGGACCAAGAAGGGACGTACACCAAATACATTTTGGCAAGATGGACTTGTTACAAGACTAAGACTCTTCCGGTAACTCCCCTGAGGACATGAATGCTGATGTCTTTAAAAAATGGTTCGAACAAATGATAAATTTTCTTCCTCAGATTGTATAGTAGTAATGGATAATGCAAGTTATCATTTTAAAAGAAATTTCCCACAACCAAGTGGTTAAAAAAACATTTACAGAATTAAGTAAATTCAAAGAACATTAAGTTCCATACTGTTTTTGGGAGAGAACTGTATTCTTTGGGTTCCGTTTATAAAGAGAAATGTTTGGAAGTTAGATGTAGATTTTAGGTAAAAATACAAGTGTACGCCCGATATATTCATTATAAATTTCTTTAACTTCTTATTTCTTCGACCTTTTGATTTATTAATGCATCTAAATATTTATCTTTCTTCCATAAATAATTAAAAAAACTAATTTTAAATCAGAAGAGATCTAAAAACAAGAACATTTAGAACCATTAATATATTTATTATATTTATACAAATGTTATTTCATACGAAAATACTCGAGGTATAATTTGAAAAAATATTTCAACTGTCTATTAAAAGATACATTAAGAACAGTTTAAGAATATTCGATAATAACGTAATTATATAGACAAAGAACAAGTTACAGGGGAAAAAAATAAATCTACTGAACAACCTACGTAACCTTGTTATAGTATATGAAAAATGTCATTAGAAAAGATATCAAAGATATCAAAAAGAAAACTTACTACCAATAGTATTCAAATTTTGCTCAAGTTCGCTTATATTATTAAATTCGTTTGAAATATATATTGAGGTTAAATTTATCTCGTAGGTTATTTATAAATGATAAATGGTTATAATGAAATGTTACATTAAAATACCAACATATAATATCATCAATGCAACCAGATTGATGTATTAAATATTTTTATTATACGCGTTTTGACACGTCGGATGAAATATGAAAATTTAACTATTCATACTTTTACAATTGAAGAATTCTTTTGTTGAAAACAGGTTCATGCATAGACGTAAGAAATGAAGGGCGCTTCAAGGTAATATCCTTCAATACATCTTGTGTTTATTACCATATTTTATTTAACTCAATCTGTTAGTTTGTCTGGTTGTTCGTTTGTGTCTTTATATGGAATTTTCTAATAAAAATGTCACTAATTTTTATATTTTATAATATTTCGTGAATTTTTAAAAATTTATTAATTTTTATATGAAATAAAAATTTCTATTTTGCACTCTTGTTATTCTCTGACAGAATTTTTATTAAATTAATTTTATTTTATAAATTTCGTAAGATTTCAATATATTTTTGCCCCTTTAACCAAATGAAGTTTCAAATGTAAAATAACTTCAATGTAAGCGGCTTGTCTTATGGTTGGTAGATCGAATCTCGTTAGGAACGTCAATAAAAAATTTTCTCAAAAAAAAAATAATTTTTACCCTAAAACTTTTATTACTTAAGCACAACATTTTTTAAAAACCACACTTTATGTATATACCAAACAATAAAATTTTTGGGGTACAGATGTTCCTGATGGAAAAGTTGAACAGGTATATTGTGAAAAAATAGTTAAAATGTATGTGATCAGAGAGGTTGGGCATTTCAAATTGTATCCCATTGCTCCCGAGCTCACTGTACACATTAAAGTCCCATACTTTATGGTATTACTAGGTTCATTTACTATTTAATTATTTTTTCACATGTTAAAACCATTTTGTGATAATTTTAACTTTATCTATATGATCATCTTTCGTTAACAGATCTGTACGTATCTTTATGTTCAGCTTTGTTCTGATCAGCATCTAATCAAATAATTCTTATCACTGGAGAAACTGAAATTTGGTCAAAATAACTGCATGTGAACGAGAAACTAATGTTTGAAGAAATAATACTAATTATTAATATCTTTTATTTATAGTTAATTAAAATGTTTCTAGTAAATAATAAAATAATTTTACTATACTTGGAGATAAATAATGTGTGCAAGATTATCTGTACATTTTATTCAAATGATATTTTTTGGTGTGTACATGGATATTTTGTTGTTGTAGCCAAGTCGTGCTAGACAAATTGTTTGTTTGTTTCATTGAGTTAAAATTAAAAATTTTATCGGCTTTCTGGACTTTTCAGACACTATTTGCATGGTTTGATGACAAACTTTGTTGTGTAAACCTATTAACTCACAAAATCGACGAAAATTTCCAAAAAATTCGACATCTTGTTCTCACAGACCGAGAAGTGACAATTGATCAAAATACGGTGAATAATTGGTCAAAAAAGGCCAGATTTACGGTAGACATGAGGATTTTTCCACCAATATAATCCACCTTCATCTACATTAATATGGATGGGTACAATAGAGAGAATTTTGAGTGGATAAAATTGTTTTGTAAAAAAAATTTGGAATTAAATATTTTTTAAAAATAATTTTGCTTATTTTTGGATTGTATTTAGTTTTTTTCCTAATTCTTTTAGAAATTTTAATCAAAGGTTGAATTTAATCATTTATAACTGCTCAATAACAGTTATTAAACATCTAGAATCTATTCTACAACTGAATAAAGATCATGGAAGAATTAGCGTACGAGAAAATTAACAAATATCAGAGATTCTTACAGATCATGAACTTTTCATCGAAAATTGAAGGCGACCTTCGGAAACTTTGATTAAAATCTCGTTCTAGGTTAAGATCCAGAATCAGCTGATCTCTAATCCAGGGTTAAACTTTCCGAAAAGTCCTGTCAAGTTCTGATGAATTTTTCTGCCTTATAACTCTGTATTAGGAGGAAAGCTGTTGTGATAATTGAAACGAGACTTTTTTGTTGTTTGTTGTTTTCATAGTAGCCAAATCTATGACTGGTAGCATTTTTTCATTACTTTTATCAATTTTCACGAATTTATGCAGCTACACAATTCTTTGATTTAAATTTCTTTAGTTTCTTATTTCTTAAGCACTTTTATATGCTTGAATCTTCTAACTGAAAATTAGTTTTAAAAACATGCAAAACATGGACGTTTCGACCTATTTTTGATAAAGATCGTAATCGGTTTTTTACATGTTTTGAAATTCAATTATCCCTGATTTATACAGCAGTGGAAAATGGAGAAATCTTATTCTTTCATGGTTTGGCTGCTTGGTTTTATTAAATTTCTAATGGTTCCACCTGGAATTGTTTTGTTTTGGCTAATAATTTTGTTATTTTGGCATGAATGACATGCTAGTGAAGAAGTTATCTCATAGCTTTTATATGGCTCGACAAGTTTCATAACAACAATTCAATAATAAGTCGTCAAAATGAATTCCTTAGGAAATGGACAGTTAAAAATCAATTATAGGTACGCCAAACATTTTTTGTACACTTTTAAAATATATTGTGGTTTTTTAACTTAATTTTTTATAAATTTTTTTCCCTTCTTGATAAGCCTGAATATACTGTTTTAAGTATGATTCCAATTTCGTAATACTGCCGTGTTGTTTAGGCGAAAACTTTGATTACACATAGTATCAAAAATTATTAGAAACCGTAAAAAACTATTACTAATACTAATACTGACTCACGTATCCATAAAAAAGATTTAAGTAAAAATTTCTTCTTGTAAATATGCCATTAAAAATTATATTTTTATTCTTGAAAATTTATCGAAATAATAATAACAAAAAATCTCATGAAATCCATTTTCCTTTTAAAATAAATTAATGTACCACATTATCTGACAAATGATCTTTCTTTTTTATATTATTTTAAGGTTTTTCACAATCTTTCAAGAACAGTCGATTTGTTTAGAAACTAATATATATGAATGAATTGAGACTAGACTTGAGTCAAAAATAATATTCTATTGGAAATAGTAGTAGTAGTAATCGTCGTGGAATAATGTCTGTTGGACAACATCTACAAAAGTACCAAGAAACCGTAGTTTTAAGTCAGTTGATAACTGGGTAGTCTCAGTGACCAGGTCAGGCTTGAAATATTTTTCTTAGATGCTTCAGTGAGGGAGAGATTTCGATAATTGTGTATAAATCACTAACGCACTTACAGATAAAATTCAGAATTACTGAGTATTTCGGATTAATGATTGTCATTAGAAAATTGTATGTTTTCATTCTAATAGCTGTTCAACATTCGCAAATTCTAAAGAATAATGTTTACAAAAACATCCATAAGATAACCAATAAATAACATATTAGCCACTAATATGATGTTTTTAATTTCGATTTTTTTTCTTCCATTTCTGAATATATACAAACAGAAATTATTATAATTTCTTCAGTTAAACTTTAAGCATCGAGGTTTCAATTGTGAGTTTATATGTCAATTTTTTTTAATTCAATGATGTTTCGACCGTGGAAAATAAGTGTGTGAGGATGTGCTCGAAAATGACGCAGAAAACGTGCTGGTACTCGAGGATATCAGAACGATAAAGAAAACGCAGAACTTCTTGAAAATATAAATCCAAGTCCAACACCTTTAAGAAAAAAGGTCATTTGGAGTATGATGCAGAAGAAATAATAAAACAACGTATACCAAAGTCTTCGCTTGAAATAACTTTTTGCATTCAACATGTTAGTTGGAATGATCTTTATATGGTTCTGCATTCTTTAAAGTGCCAGGCAATTTTTTTGATTCGCATATTTGGTTTATTGCATGGTGAAAAAAACTCAAAATAAATTATGGAGCCATATGGAGCTTCATAATATGACGGTTACTATGCTTTTGAAATCAATTTGTAGGTTTGCTGGACGAACGAAAATTATCACTTTTTCTCCAAAGATGTTTTTTTACGAACACGTATAAATTGTAGAAATTGAAAACATATGTTGATGAAATGATGATTTTAAATATACATCAATTGATAGATGGTAGATAATTATTTTAAATTTTGATTCATAAAAGGTTTAATTCTGATTTGGATTGTATGCCCCCTTAAGCTCAATGAGAGGGGTCGGTTTTTCATAAGTAGTTTATAAAAACGCTTTGAAAAGAAATTACTCAGCCGGCGACTTTAAACCGGCTTTTGAGCGAGCTATCTTGTAAACTAGCCACGAGTTCTCACAGTCGAAAAAAGTGTAATTCTTTACTGAAATCTCAAAAAAATATATCTGCACGAAAAGGAGTTAGCAGTGAATGTGTTTTTTTTTGAAGCAGTGATTAAAAATGTCATCTTATTGAATTATTATTCAGGAGAGTGTCACTGATTGAATAGAAAAGTAATTAAAAAAAGGGAATAGAAAAACACTAAAAAACTTAAATGAACTGTGATTATTTGGAAAAATAGTTTCTGAAATTGATTTGTGGCGAAGAGTCTTAAGAATAGAAATTAATAATTCTATCTATAGAACCGAATAAAAAACAATAAAAGTAAGAAGCAACTCGATGTTAGGCAAAACAAATAATAGTACATTTTACACTAATACAGTAAACGATAAAAACAGGATCCCCTGTCTCTATTCCATTGATGAAATGAAAAAAAAAATGTTTTCGACACGAAATGTATATCGGTTTCAAAAAACAAATAGCAACAAATTAAAACTGATCTAAAAAGCAATAACAAATTTATTAAAATCAAGTCAACTTTAAGAAATTAGAATTCAAAAAAGGAATAATTGAGATGTTTTTAAAAATAATTATTTTTTACAATGGTTTAGGCAGGTTTTTTTTAAATTATAAATTATCAATTTTTGTTATATGACACATTTCAGTCTCATTTAGCAGAATGAGTAATGCAAAAACGAAGAAAATTTTATTTAGAAACATACTAAACTTTCTATTCAATATTTTTCATTTAAATTGACATATGTTAACAAAACGATCTCTTATGAATCGACAAAGAAAAGTTAAAGTAAAAATATACCACAGAAAAAATATCAAAAGGAAATTTAAGAGCAAAATTTTGAAAATATCTCAATTTTTATCTTTAAACATTAGAATAACTTTGCACAGTGAAAGTGATGAAACTTAATTCAGTTTTATAAAAAAAAATTCAAATTATTTTCAAAATATATGTAATTTTTTGGAAAATTTTAGAAAAAGTATTGGCGCAGTATTAAAAATGATGCTAGAATTTTTGTTATATTTAATTGATTGATTATTTACTTTGATAATCCTAATTGATTAGAAACTTATGTAAATGTTAAAATAAGTTAGTAAAAAAAAGATAATGCAGCCGTTTAAAATTAATTCCAATAATATAGAGCCCACTTCACAAAAAAAAAAGAATTAGCAAAATTAGAAAAACAAAAATTCACAAACAAAAATAAGCATCAATACCCTGCCATCAATTCTTCCATAAGCTTTCACGACAACTTTTACTAAAATCGCAATCACCAACGAAACGATCCCGTAATACAAAACCGACAAACCGTTTTTTGTTAAAGTTACCTGAGATTCCATTTTAAATAACAATTATTTAATATAACTAAACTCCGGACTCTTAACGGTATATATTTAATATTTTTTGTAACTAAGCACTGTATGTATGTGTTTATGGTTCGATGCACCAACTGGTTCTGGCTCTTTGGAGTTACTATTTCAAAATTAGCAATTTACTGAATGCGTTTGAGAGTATGCACGTTGGCCGTATTTATAGCTTGATCTTAGGCTTGGTCTCGTTGAGTGTCGTTTTCTTCGTCACCCCATGTGCTTTGCGTTGCTCATCTTGTTTGGCGAGACGAAATTATACGGGACGTCCTTATAAAGAAAGGTTGACCAGTTAAAAAACGTGCTATTTTTCATAATTTGCGCCAAAAACGGTGCAAAATTAATACAAAATATAAAAGATACGAATCAAGTTATTCTTTATATTGTTTTATTTAGTGTACCGTAGTTTTTTTTTTAATTAATAAATACATATAAATTAATAGGGAAACTTCATATCTATGTAATGTTTAATGTTTCACATTTCTTGATAAAAAACATGCGCAGATGAAGTTCAGCTGATTGTTTCATACAAAATCTAGTTACTTTTGACTTAACAACCAACCTATGCATGAGGCTCCAGTGATTCACTGACCACTTTTCCACTTCGTTACTTACTAACTTAGTTTTGTTATCATCATTGTTAAACCGATCACAAAATAATGAATCTTTTAGGTAAGGTATTTGTTCAACTCACTCGTTGAATTTTTATTAGTAGCAGCCATAATGCAATGACATGAGGCTCCCGACTTGCAATATTTATCTATGCAATATTTTGACCTTGCAAGAAATTGCATGCACCATGTCAAGCGGCCTTTATAATCACAGTGGCCTCTTCAATCTTATGAAGTGAAACTTTATATGGAACTTTCAATAACCACTTTGTTAAATTTCATTGGTTTTTAATTCGTTTTTCAATAGGGTAAGCAATACCAGATCTTTTTGAAAAAAAAAATTAAACTATGATGAATTTTTGGATATTGAAACTATGCAATACCTAATTTTATTTTTATAATCATAATACCAACATTCGACTTTCTATAATACCAACAATTAGTGGACTCCAAAAAGTTGTTTTTGATGCGACAACTGAAAATGAAATTAAAATTATTGAATTGTTTTTTTAGTTAGTATGTCAGATATGCGAAATATTTTGAAATGATTTCACCTAATACTGCATATTTTTGACTAGTTCCTAAATATCTGAATAATATACTTTGGAAAACTGTAGCTGTATTATCAATTATTATTCATATTTGCATTGCGCTTTTCAACTGAAATAAGACTTAAAATCTATAATTTGACGTTCGTTGTCTCATTTCAATTCTATATTTTTTTATTTTAAAATATACGAGGGATGTTTGGAGAATATTCGACTTCAGCCCGAAGATGTCTGTACTCAGCAATATAAGTTGCGGATACGTTGAGATATTCTTACCAAAAATTAATCCACTTTGAACAATTAGTTCCTGTTTAAAAACCGTATAAGTAAATCGCCGGACGTCCCGATTTTCCCTAACTTGTTCCGCGTCCGCTGATTGTCCCGTATACAGCAGCATCTGACAACCCTGCTTATGTCTGTAAAATATTTGGTAGATGAATCCAAATGTGGCTGTATCAACTAAACTGAGGACGCGCGTTCGGCTCGTCCAAAAACTGCGACAGACAGCGATATTATCCGAAACGTTCAGGTTATCGGGGTACAAAAAAACGCATTTGCCATTATACCGTTCCATTAGGGCAACGTAGAACGGTCAATTCTGAATGGTACACCAACGTTTGTTTGCCAGAAAATCAGGGACAGCAATTGTAGAAGAAGAATTATTCTCGACCACGACAATGCGAGCTCCCACACATCGGTTCAAATATAAACGTTTTTGAACAGTCAAATCATTAAATTGATGGATCATCCGCCGTACAGTTTTTGTTTGGCACAGAATGATTCCTTCTTATTCCTGCAAGTCAAAAATAAACTGCAGGGTCAATGTTTTTCTGTACATGAAGAAGCGGTTGATGCGTTCAATTCACAAGTTTTGGAGGTACCTCAATAAATTATAACTGCTTTCATTTGTCTATCTCAAAACGTAGCAATTCTTGTACGTTACTTTATGAATAATACACATTAATCATACATCAAAAAAGAGTTTGTCACTGGGTCCGAATTTTTTTTATATTATTTAATCAAATAAAAACAAAGAAATTATCTTTGGATAACCTCATGACTAAGAAATGTTATTCTTTATTCTTCATTCACAACAAAAGAAAAAAAATTCAAAAATCGAAAAAAGTTTCTTCGTACTTTTACGTCCATTGTATGTTAAAACAATATTATAATTTTTTTTTAATTTGTTTGCCAATAATTTCTATTTGCATTTTATTACATCTGTATATTAGGAAAACGGTTTTTGCAATAGTGTCAGGTACATAGACTTACATTGTTTTGTTTAACTAATTATTTCTTCTTTTCTATGAAAGTGTTAATTAACGTTATCTATATTATATTTACTTTTGTTAGTTGCAGACAACGTGATAGAAGGTCGACAACCTTAACATAACATCTGTTTATAAACATGACAAAAAAGCCGAACTACTATTATCTGATATTCAAAATATATAATCTAATATAAATTCATTTATTTTTATTAACATTACTTTGATTCTTAATCGCTTTTAACATCTTTTAAATTATGGATAAAATAATGGTCTTAACTGTGATGGCAAGACGGCTTCTGATATTATGTCATTTGACTCCTGTAGAAAATTGAAAAAGTTTCGTCATGTTTGTATTTTATAGCCAGAGGTAGCAGATTACTTCAAACGGTGAAGATAAAATAGAAAAAAAGTGAATTTCAAGGGTTCATTAAGCATTATTTACTCAATTTCAAGATATCAAATGTTCTGGATGCTCCGATGAAAAAAAATTAGGATATAATGTTGGGCGGTTGGACATAGAAAGTACTAAAGATTGTCTTAGCTATAAGCATCTCACTATGTTCAGTGGTTCCAATTTAGAATAATCACTTGAGTATTAGAAAGAGGAGTGTTGTTTTTGTTTTAAAACCACCACAACATACTAGAGGAAAAAAACTATGTATCTAAGATGTGATTCTTCTTCCTGCATTTTCCTTTTTATCAATTTTGTAAGTACAAGTATTCGGCTTTGTCCTTATTCTAACCTATGTTCCACATTACCTGTCAATCTTATTTTGTTATACTTTGGTATATAACTAAATGAGGTTTAAGGGAAGCTTTATCATCATCATCAACTCTTTCAATCCTTTGGATTATGGCTATCGCTTTAAGCGCTTTAAAATCCTTTCAATTTTTATTTTCTTTATAGTTTGTCTTGGCTGCATTTGTTATTATTTTCCATCCCTTCTCCACCCCATACCCTTTATTTTTTTCTATGAAACTTGGCTAAGCGAGAAGAAATAATTTTTTTTCGAACTATAAAATTATCTTACGCTACTAGTTTGATGACATCGAGCTATCTTATTATTGGAAAAAGATAAAAACTTGTGTATAGAACTCAATAATTTCGAAAAATGACCATATACGTGTATGCTTTTATTAAAAAAAGTCACAAACTTATTGACCTTTTTTTGTTTCTCATAACACAAGCGAAGTTGAGGGAAAAAAGGTCGATGCGATGATAACGCATCCATAAACTTTTTCAATATAGAATTTTATTTCCAGGTTACAGACGGTATGGAATATTTTATCTTATTGAATCGATAAAAAAAGTAAAATAATTTCAAACACAATTATCCAACCATATATCATTGGATAGATACTGCGTTTGTTCTTGAATTAATACAGTGAATACGTTCAAGAAACAAACGAAAAGTCAAATTTTCTATTATTGATATTAATGATATTGTCTTCTAAAGCTCTTGTTAACTATTGAATTTAACAGATTTTATATACAAATATTTCTGTATTCTATTGAGTACTGTTACCATAGAAAAGTAGATTTGGATAATGTTCTACGATGAAAATGAGATAGACCCTGTAAGAGGTCGTTCACTTTAACGTCCCATCCTTGTTACAACAATAAAAAACTCCTAAACAATTCCATTCCAATCCACCTATCTATAAATCTTAGTATCGGACCGGTAGAAAACGTTGGCGAACTGATTGCCTACCGAAGCGAAACCGCGAACTTACAATGAGACATACATCCCTTCTATCGTCCTTTCTGATGTCTCCTCATTTCGTGTGGGATTCCGCACCTACAGTATGTCTCAAAAACATTCATAAAATTTGTTTGTTGACGAGTTAAGATTATGTTAGATAAACTAATATTATTTCAATGATTAATTCATGAATGGATACTGGAAAACCTAAGGCAATACAACAAGACTAAGGAAGCAAAGATTTATTGAATACTGTTATCGTAAATACACTACGTTCATCGACTTTTTTCAACTTACGCATAGTTGTTAAATGTTGTTCTGAACGTCTCATTCCGAAAATGGAAGTTGATCTTAGACACTGGAGAAAATGAGAAACATTGCATGTAAGATCACGTGGATTAAATTCTTGTTTTAGTGTTGTTGGGATGTACATCCCAACAGCAACAAAATCAATTCGAATAAAATGCCTAATAGACCGGGATTTTCCGTGAATTGCCATCCACATTCGGTTGGATCATATGAAACATACAATTTACTGATACAAAATGTAGAGTATCAAAATATTTTTGAGCATTTAACGGATCCACAAGACATTAATAATAAAGAAAAAACATATATAATACAAAGATTTGAATGATGAGGAAATTTTATCTCCCAATTACACCCTTTAAATAGGTAAGCCGATTTTTTTAAATTAATTCACAAAATTTCTTATCGAATAGACCGTTTTTTATCGAAATCCGCGATGACGGGAAAACATTTTTGGTTCTTTTGAAATAATTATTTTTTTTTCATACTTTCGCCCAAATAAATCGACTTTTACAGAGTGCATTTTGTTCCTATAATTAATAACTGTCGATTTATATTGAAATGTTGCAATTCCGCGATCACGGTATTTGAGATTGCAAGCTCCCGGACTATAAGAGATCGCAAAATAGTCTAGTAAAAATTGAAAATTAAATTCCCCTCTTTCTCTCGGTTTTTCCAGGTTGTTTTTCTACATTTTTCCGGTTGAAATTTCGTAAATTTACCACACCAATCAAGTTTTTTTTTTCAATTTAATTAATTCTTGCTCTACTGCTGCAAACTGTTTTTGGGATATTCAATGATATTCTCTTTTTAGTATCCATTTTTTCTCTAGTTTTTTTTCAGTTTTAAGCAAATCTTGTGATTTTATGTGCTGCGCCATAAAAGGCATTCGTCATAGAGAGTATCATAAATTTTGAAATACTCGTATCTACCTCTTTTATTCTACCAATTTTTTGTACACTAATCTTTGGTGTATAAGTGATTCTTCTTTTAAAATTTCAACCGAAATCTCCTTATTGATATAAGATCCTCTCCGTGCTGTCGCATTACATCCAAAAACATCCACTCTATCACATTTGGAATAATTGTTTCACCTTATTTAGAGTGATCTCTAAAAGCCCTGTCGGCTTCTTACAATCTAGTTGCATCTGCAGTCAACACAATGTCAAATGCTTCAGACATCAATTGCACGGATTGTTCTGGATCTTATTGGAATTAAGGAAACTTATTAGTTCAGTTAAATAAAACGTTAAGGGATATTTTCCAAAAGTTTGGAAACCGCATACATCGAATAGTTTCTACAATCCGAAAGATCAACATGTCCTTATCTTTAGCGCCAATGCATTTTTTCGAAGCCGTTCTTCTGGCAAACACTAAATCGATATCTTGCTCTTTTTTGATGATACAGAATAAACCATTGACTTCTTTTTTCAAATTGTCTATTTTATAAACAGGAGTACTTTGAAGAATTTTGCCTCATTCAATTTTTAAGGAATGGCTCTAGTTCTTCGGATAAGGACTCAGCTTAAAAATAGTTTAGTGTTTAAGTTTTAGTGTGTTTTGGCTTCCAAACAATATTCAACTATAAGAGAACCAATCAAAAACTTCGAATTTGAAAATAAAAAAGTACAATATGTAAACTTTGCATTCATATCATGCTTGGTACAAGCGAAGACCATTAGTTTTAGTTTCTTTTGTTCCCTGTCTGTTATATTATACAACAAACCTTTTTTCTTCTAAGCTACTTGTTTTTGAAGAAACGTTCTGTATATTACAAAACGCAGTTAAAAATGAAAGTTTATTCCTTCTAATTGATGTGATCAACAATTTATTGTCGTTCTGCTTTTGTAATTCGCTGTAGTAAACGAACAAAAAAAACTTGATATCGTTGCTGCTTGTCATTCAGTGAAAATTCGATACTTTCTCAGAAATTCTATACCACGATATGGCTACAGTTTAAAGATATTGATCTATTTGTTTACTTCGCCGTTTTATATTTTGACGTCATGATTTACGGAAATATCTTTCAGCACTAATTATGCAGGGCTAAAGTAAATAATTTATTTTTAAGTAGAATCGTTTTTATGTTATACTTCCCAGAACGATTATTGAAATACTTGCGGATTGATAAGAATATTGCCGTTTAGATACGATTGAATCACTTGTTTTGTTTAATACGTGATTATTATCAATTCGAGAAACG
Organism: Diorhabda carinulata; assembly: GCF_026250575.1. Lineage (NCBI taxonomy): Eukaryota > Metazoa > Arthropoda > Insecta > Coleoptera > Chrysomelidae > Diorhabda > Diorhabda carinulata. Next base: position 22,584,670 of record NC_079472.1, read on the forward strand.
ATTAGTTGGTAATTTAAACAAATATAAACATGTTATTTTATTAACTTTATCTAAATTCGTTCGAAAGATACGACATCACAAGTATGATATAGATACGGCCGTAAACGTAAAATATAGGAATATTACTTGATATTGTAATATTGTAATTGTAAATATTGTAAAAATAAAGAAGTATTATAATGTACAATGACTATTGATAATGCTATTTAGTAAAAATCTCTCTATATATAAACGAATTCCTATTTCCCTTGGTCACACTATCACGCGTGAGCGATTTCACTATTTTTGATGTTGTGACAGGAGAAGGTACTTATGAAAGAAAAAATTTAAACAAAAGCCGTGAGCAGCAGAGCTCCATCACGAAAGTCGAATTTTTCGTCGAATGAAAAATTTAACTAATACGCAAACAAATCTTTCCATAAAATGAATTTCTTGGAAATGATAACAATTCTCAATCTTATTTCTTTATATGGAAAATTTGCTATTCCTCAATAACTTTTCATTTCACAAGTTAACTCTCTCTCTCGAATGAAAATTCATAATTTCAATAGACCCGATGGTCTCGAACCCTCTTGTTCAATTCCAATTGACAACAAAGAAAAAATTGTCATAATGACAAGAAATTTCGAAAATGGGAAGTAAAAAAATCACCCTAGCAACGATCATACTCGTATTATTCATTAAATAGGAGGCGGTCCAGTTCAACAATTACAACGATCAAAATGATTTCGGGCGTTTTGTGCCAGAAGAACTGAAGAAGAAAACTTTGAACTTGAGAAAGACAATTCTTCAACATCACCCCTACTTGCATGCGAAGTTTGAACCCTCTAGTTAAACTTTTTCTGGCCAAAAAATAAGAAAATATAACAAAAATTACCATAAAATGGAGAGGGGTGGAGATGGAAAGTTTCGACCTTAGACAGAGGAAATCATCTCGCAACTAATTGAACCTACATGTGAAATTTCATTTTTCAGTCGCTTTTCGTTTGACCTGCAGAGGTGAGCAAAGGTCAAAAACCACTTTTTTGCACTGCGACCCCTCGAAATATTCATTTGTTTTCAACCAAACTCTAATAACATCAATCCGCCGCCAAAAAAGCCATGTATGCTAATTTTGAACCAAATCGGACCCATAGCAATTGCTCGAGAGACGAAAATAAGAATTGTATATATATAAACTACAGACATTCGAAAAACCATCATAATCGTGTTCAGGAGGTCTCAAAACATGGGAAAAATGATGTGCCCCCCATTTTTCTTCTAGTCATGCCCGTAATAGTCTAATTTTTCCTTGAAAAATTCTACTAAAAACTGGTGCGGAGGTTTTGAAGAAAACTAATTTCTAATTTAACCTTAGCGCTTTGGACAATATAAACTTTTTAAATGTAAAATTATGACGTTTGACATAGTATTCACAGAATGCAAATATCAAAGAGTTAAAATTACAATTTTATATGGAGTTTTGGAAAGTTTGGATAGACTCACATGATTGTTACTAACATAAAAAGTGATATACTTGGTTATAAAGAAGAATACAATAGTTTTCTTTAATTTACAATTGAATTCTCGCAATGATGCGAGTCAAAGATATACAAGAGTAAGTCAAACTAACGAGAAACGCGAAGCGCGGAATGAAGTTGAACGGAATCAAAAACATAGAAATATTGGATTTATCCCTTATTGAGCTGCATTTAATTATAACGAAGAAATCGAATACAGTTCACATCAAATCGTTGCTATTGGACCAATAAACGTTGTATGCCAACATTGAAAGGCGGTTTAAAAATGAAGCACATGAATTGTGATGTGCGAGCGGTGATGATATCTTTCGAGTTGGATGAGACTGTTTTCCAGTACCTTAGATTTTGTTATGTCGCATGTCGGTTGTTTCCATGTGTGTGTTCTACCATTTTTGTGCGGTAATATGTAGCAAAATCTAATTTCGAACGGCCCTGGCGAATTACTTCCAGCGATTCTTTTTCATATCAAAAGTGCCGCTCTAAGGACACTGGTTTTATTACAAAGAGATGATTGAAACTAATGACGAATGAACTAGAAATAATTCCAAAAAACTGATTTCCAGGACAGTTCCAGTATATGGAATGTTATTCAATCAAATGTACGACTACTACGGAAGATGTCACTCAGGGATTGATAAAAAATAACATCGATATGAATATACATTACTTTTTGGAGAAACCTCATTGATGAATCTGCTTCTAATAATCTGCGATTTGATTGTTTCGTCATAAGAAGGAACTACATTATTTTTAATATATAAATATTTTTAAATTTCTTTAATTTTTTAGACCTTTTGATATCTTTATACATCTAAATGTTCTTGATTTTAGGTCTCTTCTGTTTTAAAATTAGTTTTTTTAATAATTTTTAGGAGAAAGATAAAATTTGACATTTCAACTTTTCTTGAATAATCCGGTCAATTTAGACTTTCGAAGTTACATAAACTCCCATCAAGGTAAAAATCAGTAAAATTGTTTAAAATACAATTAAACAGAGAATTTGGATGTTCCCCATCATTTTAGTGTATGGAAAAAATTTTATTCAAAGTCAAAGGTCAACAAAATGAGTTTTTCGCAATTTTCAGCAAAACGGTGAGATTTATCATATAAATACTTTAGATGAAAATTGGAGCTAATAAAATTATATATAAAAACGTAATATTACTTTTTTCCTACAAGCCAATGTTTCTGAGATATAATGATTCAAAAAGTTGTAAAAGTTGTCGTATTTTATGATTTTACCAATATATTTTCAGCAATAAACTTTTTTTACAACATTGAAATGAACCGAGACTTGTGAGTATTTGTAAGAAATTTCTGTTGACTGATGGGAACTGTCATAAGTTGATCAAATAAATTATCGATTGACGAAGATGTTGCTAAAGTTCTGCATTTTACTTGAATTATTTGGATCTTTTTTATCATTTATAACTTTTTCGTTCTTATGAATGTTAAAAATTTTTATTATGTATCGTGTATTAGATTCCGATTCAAGAAATTTTGAATTTTTATAATTGAATTTGTTTTTTTGATATTTCACGGTTCGTTAAAGCAGTTCTATTTTTTTCATCATCATCTCAGTCTATTTTCTAAATACTGAGATGTTTGCCCTATGTAGACAGTAAAATTTATAGCTCTTTATAGCTCTATTTTGTAAATTCCAATAAAACTACAAATTTAATTGATTACTACTATATAATTTTTCTTATTAGAAGAAAGTTTTAATTTGATTTTATTCTTATTTTGATATTCATGATGAAGGTCATCTATAAATATAAATGTGCAAATTGTCAGTGTCAATCTCATATTTTGATAAAGACTTTAAGAAAAGTCGAAACGTCTAAATTTATCTTTCTCATAAAAATTATTAAAAAATAATAATTTTAAAACAGAAGAGACCTAAAATCATTTAGATGCATTGATGCTATATAAGTAATTTTAGAGTTTGGTACGCATAGAACCTTTTCGAGTAACTGCAAATGTTTAAAATATCAAATTTTTCGAATCTGACAGTTATAGCAGCGGTGGACTTCTAAAATTGTTTTTCAAATCAACATTGCGCGTATGTTCCGACCATAATGGAATTTCTTTGTAGATTAATATACATTCATCAAAACCATGACATTAACGGTAATAATGGAAAGGTAAAAGCATTAGTTGGTTTTTTCAGGAACTGAGTATCGCTAGATACGTAATTATATGATGTATTGTCATTATGTGAACTAAAAAGAAACAGAAAAGGACTCATTACCGACCGATAATAATTATTAAAACTTTATATTACGAGAGGTTAATGTCCTCAAAGGATGTTACATATCCAAAGAATGAAACTAATTAATCTATTTCATAATTCTGATATAAGCGATTTATAATAACAAAAAGTATTGTAAAATGTAAACAAATTCTATTTCATTTATTTGCAAAATTATATATTTAACTATACATTCAGCGCACGACTGAATGAAACAAAATTAAGAGCACCTGGCGTCTAAGGCCACCCACATATTTTAACACCCTATTAAGTAATAATTCGAAATATTCTTAGGGTGGCTTTGATCATATGAACTTTCTTCATTAGATCAGGAATTGTTGCTTTCTTCATCTCTTTCTTGAGGATTCTAGACTCTTCCGGACAACTGGTGATTTTTGTCGAGTAATTTTTACGATCAGATTACGTTACCATATTTCTAGTTGTAGAATAACACATTAGCTGATGCGATGTTTCCATTTTCTTCTAAATAGACTATTTGTGTACTTCTGTTTCCTTTGGGATTATAAGGCACGGAGGAAGTGTCGTTTTTTCTAACCGAGTGCCAGACAAACTAAGTGATAAGTGATTGCAGATTGAGGTTGGGTTTCCGAGATTATGAAAAAAAAATTCCAGATGATTCGCTTGTTGGAATAGTAAACTCTTATCAGTTTTTCGATAACAAAAGGTTAAAAATAGAATTTTCAGTTATTTACAAAAACGAAAAGTTCAGAGTCGTTCCTGGTACCATTTCGTTTCTATCCCTGTTTTTTTTATCATGAATTAACAACATATTATTTTTCAAAAGCCATTACTCATACAAATGGAAATTATAAACGGAACGCTGTTTGTCAGTGCTACAAAAATTAGAAAATTGAGAAATTCGATGAAAGAAAAAAGATTGTTTGCCTGTCTGCTGAAAAACACTCTCTCAAAAATATTGACAATTTCAATGAATGTTTAACTGACGGTATTTCGAGCAAAGTGCGAAGAATAGATTTCAATCATCGTTAAAACTATCGTAATATTGGTTTTCACATGTGAAAATTCCTACCCCTCAATTTAAACAATCTACAGTTTCAAAACTGGTCTCTAATACTATGAAGAGTACATTTGCTCTACTTTCTCTCAAGACATTGAAATCAAAAGTTTGAAGCAGTCGTGATAACGTGTACAATATGTGAAACCTTGCACCAGCAATCGGTGATTATTATTCTAAATCCTTCTTTCTAAATATACCATGGATCACCATTTAAAATCATTAGGTATGATCTAGAAGTGTCACACAAATTAACCGAAATTCAAGCGAAGCATCAAGTAGAGATACATATGTAAAAACCTTCCTGCCATTCTAAAATATAATCGATTCATTAGACGCATTGTTACTTGCGTTAAAAGATGGATTTACCTAAGCAACCCTAACATAGCATTTTACATATATACACGATATAAATATTGGCAAGTTGTGATATTGTTTTTAAATTTTTTTGAATTAGTATTCCTACTCCTTTATTAGCTTTTTTATCTTTGTCATCTCTGCTGTATATAAGTATGTAGTTGCCATATTATTTCTGCTCTTTGCCTTTATTCCTTGTTTCCTAGTTTCGCAGATCTAGATATTCCTATCTTTCTTCGACCCCCGTATGACGTTATGTCACAGAAGGATCTTCTCAGTATATTTTTGTTTTTAAATTTTTTTATTCTGTTCTTTGATTGGGTTGTTAACGTTGAATCATTTCATATCCGAGGCGTTCTATCGCTACTTTCAACTAGTTATCTGTTTTCTGAGAATAGGTTAAGTTAGGTTTTTTCTGGGTTTAGAACCGGCAACAGTGCCACTAAAGGCTACTCAATACACCAGTAAGTTCTGCAGGCGGTATCACCGCGTCAGAAGCAATGGACAGCTCTACAATTGGACCACGAATGACGGGGAGTTGCAACCTAGAACCAGAATGAGGAAATGTATCGAAGAAGGAACAGACGATAGACCTAATATGGAAGAATAAAGAAGAACCCCCACATAGAAAATCAGTTTAGACAAACGATAATTACCAGAGCCTCTTGCAAATAGTGGTTGATTCGAGGGGAAGTCTTGTTGTATGTCAGGTGGAATTACGAAGGTATAGTATACTCATAAATAATTCCAGATGGTTGATCTATCAATGCCGAGGTATAAAGTGGACGGCTGATGCGAATGTATGGAGTTTTTTTGGAGAAATATCCAATGCGGAATAAGATCCAAGAACTTGGTGGTACCATATTCAGCATATACTCCGGATCTTGCACTTTCAGATTACTATTTATTAAAATTCATGGCGAAATTCTTATATGGAATTTTTTACATCTAATCCCTAAGAATGAATTTACCAAGGTCTCTAACAGTTTGCTAAAAATTGGGTTAAAACAATAGAATACGATAAACTGTACTTCGAAAATTATTTTTTTGCTAATTGTATCTATTTAGTAAAAAGCTAACATTCTGTGGACTATACATCTTCAAAAGATGAAAATAAAATAGATTCGTTTTGAATCTTATTAGGCTTTTGGCACTACTTTCTCTCAAAGTCACGAGTCGTCACTGCTTCTAGATGAGATATCAAGTCATATAGATTAAAAACAATACGTTTAAATAAAACGTCTATTAAAAAAACTTCATTTAGAGGGTAACAATCAGTGGAAGAAAAAAATCAAACTTCTGTAATTTAAAAAGTATTTATGCTTTTAGAGTTTCTCTCGTAATTAATATTGGCATTCGTGTTTTTTTTTAAGATATAATATTGGTTTTCACATTCGCCGACAACACTTCGCCATGCATATTCAATTTAATACTCCCAAGGTTGTCATCGATACCGTCTGAATCGCAAATTGTGATGTCAATAAGATTCAAAAGTCGTTTAAAGTTGGAAAAAATATTTCGTTACTTAGGATTTTAATAAAGTTTTCGAAAAATTGGGTATTCTTGATAAAAGCATATGATTAGAAAGCATAGAAGTAATTGAATTAGTTTATGTAGTCTAGTTGAGCTCGTCTGTATCCCGTAAGAGTTTCAGGAAGTGGTATTTTGATATTACATATTTTATTTCTTCCTCTATTTTTAATTTTATTTATTCATATATTTTTCAAGAACTACACCAATGAATAGATTAGAGCGCGGCTATTTTAGGTACATGACAGATGTTTGAGTAAGTCAAATGTAAACAGAAAAGAAAATGCCGACTTTTCTTAGGTGAATTAATCATTTTGAGTTTAGAATTATTTGAAAATTCCATTGTAATTCAATGATGATTTCAACTTTTTATGATATTAGATCACTCATTAAGTCGTGTGACTAACACACAGATTGCGCCGCCATTGTAAATCCATATGACGTTTATGAAGTACTAACTTTCAAAAGACTATATGTGAAATTTCGATTAGTCAGAAAAAAGTGACAGCCATTTAACTCAAGCTACTTTTGTTATTTTCAAAACAATGGATTCAAAACAATTTCGTGTGTTAATTTATCATTGCATCTTGATGAAAAAAATACTGTACAAGCTCAGCAATGGCTTCAAAAGTTTTATTAGGATTCTGCTCCATCGAGAAGAACCATTTGTTATTGGTTTGCTGAATTTAAACGTGGTCATACAGACACCGACGATGGTGAACGTTCTGGTCGTCCAATTGAAAGAAACATCAAAAAAGTCCCTCTCCAAAAGGGATGGACAATCAATAGCGAATACTACATGGAGTTATTTGATTGCAAAAATCAAGGAAAAACCACTGTTTCACCAAGACAATGCACCGATTCACAAATCGATGGCAATGATGGTCAAATTGAACAAATTACACTACGAATTGTTTCCTCATCCACCGTATACGCCAGATCTGATCTCCAGTGACTACTGGACATTCGCCGATCTAAAAAAAGTGTTCACCTCAAATGAAGAAGCTGAAACTGAAGTTTATTTTGATGCAAAGCACGGCATCGAGAAGTTATAGCGTTGTTCTTAAAGGAGATTAAATTGTGTTTTTCTAAGTTAGTAACACGACTTATTGAGTGATGTGTTAAGTTGAGATTTCAAAACTGATTGTTTTCTCCACTACTCAAAAATAATAAGTAAGTGATCGAACGAGTGTTTTAATTGTTTGCAAATGATCGTCCACGATTGAATTGCTCAACTTCCAACAAAAAAATCATGAATCATGTCAAAATTATTCTGTAATTGATACCTACTGCAGTTACTAGATCTGTTTAAAATAATCAACACAATCTGTATATTCTATAGTGGGTAGAGGTGAAAAATGTAAAGGCGTTTTGAGGTTAGGTGTTGTTACTTCCTGCCGAGCGTTTTGCATATAATTTAATCTTTCAGTCGATTTAATTTCCATGTCATTCGAATATCGGTTTCATTCAGTTTTACATATACAGAGAGACGTATCAATAACAGAGGTGTGCTTCACATCGAGAACACATTTATCGATAAAACAAAAGTTAGTTAGATGACTTATGAATAATATTGAAATAAATCCCTAAATCCCTTCATGGTTTCTTCCACTTTGTTTGATAATGTGTTCAAAATTTATATATATATATATATATATATATATATATATATATATATAAATATATATATATATATATATATATATATATATATATATATATATATATATATATATAGTTCAGTATCACTTTATTTGTAGAACCCTTCATGCATATTCTAAATTAATTCTTCCCCTCTATATTTCTGATTCATCAATAGAATCAGATCCTTCGAGTTTTATAGGTTAAAGGCATAGTCAATTCGCTACACAATTTAAAATAGTGTTGAATATATTGGAGCACCAGCACTCATCATCCAGTATTATTCAGAAAATCGAAACATCTTTCACATTGAGCTATTATTTGTCTCGATTGGTATCTCTGGAGCACAGCAGATGCTAAACAATAATTTTTTGTTGCTTAATAATACCTTATAGGTAATGAAGGTGATTTGTAGCGATCTTTTCTTATTGTTTTAAATCCAATTTTACTAAAAGGATCGTCTGATTTCACTATGAAAGCAATTAGGGATATTCATTCTGTTTGTCAGTCACTCTATGCAGCGACACTGTAAAGTATAACAACCAAATCAAACCTGATTCCGAAATACAACAAGGCACTCAATAAGCTAGTTGCCGAAATAGTGGTAGAGCTCTTCTGAATCACTGAACAATCCAAACTTGAAGCCACCCAACTAGTGACAGCTACTATGTAGTAGGGACCTCCCCAAGTGGAAACATATCAAGTTGTGGAAAAGGAAACAGCAAATAGCATGCCTGTCATATGGCAGCAGATAAGCCTAATCTTTCACAGATGAGACAAACATCTTGTATACAGCGACGGAAATACTATAGCTAAAAAGACGGGAGGCAAATTCTATGAGTTTCACAGATATAATACAGGTGTCCTCCGTGGACAGTCCAACTCTACCAATAGCCCTGCAAAGGGATTACCCAAGCACCTAATATTGACAAGGGTTCCCCATTATTACTAGTGAAAAGAATACTCTCAATTATTTTTTTAGGTTGCTTATCTTTTCTACCTTTTCCTCGAATGGCACTGGTTATCTTCACAAACGTTGTGTAGTTGCAATAACATTATTTATTGGGATATCTGAGAAAAGTTCAATTATCTTTGGAAAAGATGTTTCTAATGAATTGATAATACATATCTTCAATCCTATTCAGAACATACTCAATTCAAGAGCTTTCAGCCAATTGGTTTAATGGAGGTAATAATTTCGGTGAAAAGAAAATGTCACATTGATTCAAGTTCAAGCGAATAAATGAATAGCTGTCAGAAAGTTTTTACTGACCAAAAGTTGGTTTAGTGACTGAACTGCGTACGGCTTTCGCGTCCATCGTTCAGTATATAGGGTTTTTGGGCTGTTCGGCCGTCAGTAGTCAAACAAATCGTAGCTTTTGAAGTGCCAACCTTTCGAGTTGTCGACACGTCAAGAGTAAGAAAAAACCGACGACGGCCGAACAGCACATATATTGGTTTATTATGCTGTGTTAGGTTATTTTAGCTAATGATCTGAATGCTCAAGTCCTCGTTCATTAGTTCTTAGAACTGAATTACTTCCGCTTCTTGCTTCATCTTTAATCTCATTATGAATATGTCTAAAGTCACTAAAAAAATTGGGTACATTGACAGATCGTATGTCTCCGTAAGCTTGTGCAGTCGAACAACGACTCATCGATTTTTAGAGCACATTATAAAAAACTTTTCTAGTTTGTTTATACATGACACAAAAGTTATAAGTATCTAATCAAAAAATAAAATTGTCAACACAGAAAAAAAATTAAAAAAGATCTTTTCTATGGTAATATTTTCATCTGGTTTTCAAAGTACCTTCCTGGTCTAATAGACGTTAATCCAACCCGTCAAGTTCTTCTAGAATGACAAACTATTCAGTAGAGTTGATAGGCGTGAAGGATGTAACAGTAGTTTTGGAAGGAGACCAATTTCGTCTTGGTTTTCTGAACCAACATTATTTATTTAAATCTAGAGAATTTTCGATTTATTAAAGCTGATGACACCTTTGATTTTTTGAGGTATATGGCTATAAACAATAAGAAGAGCTGTTGACCATAGTCGGTTATAGATCAATGGAAAACTATATTACATTTTGGTCCTTAGAAGACATGATTCCCGTTCGATCTTATTCAGCACAATACGTATTAAACTGCGCTGCTTTGAACCCAATTCTTTGAGATAGATTCTTGATGTGTAAATATAAAAATTATGGCTCAGTAGTAGATTTTTGAGAAATTACGTATTTGTAATTATTATTTAATTCCCTGCTTCTCTATCCTTAATATAGATGACTAGTATCGTATTATATTTAGCAACAAAATGAGAAATTAAAAGCGCAATGTCAATGTAGCGTTTAGATGATACAACGGAAATAACGAACAACTTAAATTACTCATTTATGCGTTTGCTGTTTCTATTCTAAGTCATCTTTAAAATATGTTATTTCGTCTGTTCTAGCGGCCAATGTCAACACTCAAGAGCAGAGTAATTCTGGGTCTGTTGAACCTGAATGTATTTGTATATAAACGAAAATATTATACTACATGTCCCGTAACTGAATCATTGTATAACATGAAATAAATTCCAATTTCGTAGATAGCAATGTCCTTTATCGAAAGCATTTTATCAAAAATTCATTTTGTGTTTGTCGCCAAGCTTGATAATAGAATTTGGTGGTTACAGTTACTTAGAATCAACCACTAATTTACCAATTTTTTCTTTATGGTTATTCAAAATTCTAGTTTGAAAAAACAGGCCTTTAGCAATAATGAAACCAAGAAGCATAAAATTAATATTAAAGATAGAGAGCTAAGTGGGTGCTAGCTTCTAATAAAGAGAAAACGGATTTTGGTTTATACTCTCTATCTCTAACTCTTCTATTCTGATTGGATTTCCATTATGACGAAAGTTCAAGGGATGGGTACGGCGAGGTTTTAATACCGAGTAAAAAGAAATAGATAGTGCGAAACCGATGCTCTTTCTCTCTCTTCCAATAGTACAATTATTGCATTAACCTCTCTATCTTTGATATTAACTCTATGTTGAAAAGTCAAAAATAATTCTGGACATAAAAATGTAGTTCGTAATGACAAAATTAATGTCATTATTATAAAAGCGTCCTACTCAATGAATATTATTCAGTGAGTAGGACTTCCCTTTCCATGATTCTTTTCTTTCCCTATTTTATTAATAAGCTCGAAAAGGCTCTTTACGATAAGATGGACGGAAATGTTTCACGGTGGGTCTCCTACACCTATAACTGAAATATGTCTCTAGTCTAGCTGTAACTGGCAAAGCTTCTAGTGTGAAACCAATAAATGTGTTCGATTCCTATTCCGGGTCATCTAAATTATTTTTCGGTTACCGAAAATTACTAAGAACGTCTTTCTAGTTTATAATATATAATATTTATAATAATTTAAAAATGTCATAAAAAGTAATATTTATCTTTTATAAGTACTATTTTTGAATTTTTAGTTTCATTATGGCTAAAAACTAGTGTTTCTAAACTATAATTTATTTTTTAGTGTAACTTAATTTAAAAGTGTCTTACTCAGTGTTTTAAAAATGTATCTTATTTCTGCTCTATAGTTTAATTTGCTATTTCGTACAGACGTGTTGATGGTGGTATCTCGATTTTGTGAGGCTGGCACTGCGCGGTTACGTAGCTTACCCACTAGCTTTATCTTTTATACTCTCATACAAAAGATTCAAAAATAAATTTATGAATCCTGGTGAATCTAATCAAGATAATCAAATATTTTGATCGCAATATTGCATTGTGGTGTGTAAAAGTTTAAATTAAATATGATCGCTCAAAGTAGGGCAAAATCGAGGCTAACAAGTTACAAACTACAAGCATACAGGTGGAACTGATAAAATCGTGTTGAAAAAATGTTTATCGATATATTCTAATTTTTGTAAAGTCGATGTATATATCCGTCCTTGTTTTTATACGATTTGATTTAGATTCTAATTAAGAAGGGACTCTAAAGTGGAGTGAATCCAGTGGAATAATCAAGTTTCTGATAATTATGGTAGATATGTCTGAAAAGAGAAGAAAACTGGTAGGTTGGGATTAATTTGCTTAAAGTGTTAACACTGAAATTTACTATTTGTATTTTTTTAAATCAAATCCTCAGTACTCTTACATAAATTCAAATGTGTATTGAAACATAACGTGGGTGATACACTTAGTACACAACTTTTTACATACATTTCAATGTTGTTCGAATACCAGTTTATTAAAAAACAAGACCAATTGAGCATCGCCTACTATATGTTGATAGTTAATTCTATTAATAAATATACAGCATGGAGTGACTACTAAACCGGTTGCATGTGAAAAATTTAAATTGGTCTTAATTGCATTAAAGAGAACTGGTTTTGGTACCTGTGTACAAATTTCACGCTTTTTCTAATATATTCTGAGATTGTTAACAGATATTTCTAACAATTTATCAGTTTATAAATCGAGACGTAGGTTTTTTTGGTAGAAAAACATGTGTGGCATTAAAATTAGTAACCATTTTCTTCAACAGATTTCATATAAATGAACAAATAATTGAAGAATTCAATGTGCGATTATAAAAAAGTGATTAAAATTTATCATATGTGTTAGTATTGCTGATGTTGAGCGATTTCTATCCTAAACACAGCGTTGCCATATTGGTTAGTTTGCAAATATTGCAAACTAATATTCATCATATTAGGAAACTTAAAGAAATGCTATTTTTTTATAATATCAAATACACTCTTCATTTCTCATGGTACTAAAAGACCGAGGAAAAAAATAATCAGGGAAAGATCATTAAAATATATTCAATTATTTTTTTTTTCATATTTGTGGAAAAAATCTCAATATTTGATCAAGGTTAGTCGGATATCAATGAGACAAGTTGATTTTTGATTAAAATTACATTTTCACATATACATAATACGAATACAAACCTCAACAAAAAAACAGCTCAGCCCAAGGCCTACTGAGAAAAATATTCCTACGAGGATGGTCCCTGGTCTGATGGCAGTAGTTACAACTTTATTAGAAGGTACACAATCTATACTGTTTCAAGTTTGAAGATGTTGTTAAGTTAGATTATATGGCAGCCATCAACAGAGAACGATTCAGTGAATATGTGGAAAAAATTGGTCATCGTTATGTGATACAATACTTTTATTTGATCCAATATAAAAGCTAAACTAGTTTCTACTCTGGACGAGACTGCTCCTTAGTTACCAACAACAAAGTAATGGGTATCAGAGTTTAAGCGAGGCCGTACGAACTACGAAGACCAGCATCGTAGTGGTCAACCAAATAAGGTGACGACTCCAAAAATGTTGAAGAAAATCCACAAAGCGATACTGGATGATCGTCGACTGAAAGTACGCGAGTTAGTAGACATTTCAAAAAGTGCAATACATCGCATATTAACTGAAAATTTGAACATGAGAAAGCTGTTTGCAAGATGAATGCCTTGTTTGCTCACAACAAAAACAGCGTCGTGAAGATGTTTCCATCGGGTGTTTGGCGATGTTTTACAGAAATAAAGTCAAATTTTTGCTCTGTTTCATAATCATGAATGAAACGTGGGTCCATTACTTCACACCCGAAAGAAAATAGCAATCAAAACAATGGACTGAAAAGAGAGAACCAGCAAAGACCGTTTCATCTGCAGGAGAGGTCATGGCGTCGGTTTTTTAGCATACGCGTGGGATAATTTCATTTGACCATCTTGACAAAAAAAATTTGGCTAAGAAAGTGTTGTTTCATCAAGACAATGCTCTCACATCCGTTATTGCAATGCAAAATATTCACAAGATTTAGCCCCCTCGGATTATTTTCTGTTCCCAGACTTGAGAAAATGGCTCGGTGGTCGAAGATTTTCCAATAATGAAGAGGTGATGTCGGCGGTTAATGACTACTTTGAGAAGCTTGATGATTCTTATTATAAAAATGGTATTAAACTTATTGAACATCGCTGGGAAAAGTGTGTAGAGCTAAAAGGAGATTACGTTGAAAAATAAATATATTTTTTTCCACAATTTTTGTGTTTTCTTTGATAGGCCAGGTACTTCTGAGACCATCCCCGTATTCTCAGTTATTTTCAGTGATCATCTATTTGGTAGAAGCATAATAGTTTGGCAACATTGGCTATTTAAAAAGCTTGTCTGACAGGTCAAGTCGTTTTTTTCTGGTAGATTTGCGCGGCTATGGGCAGTCTCAGTCATAAATAAATCGTAAAATAAATAAATTAAAAACAACCACTAGAATGTGAATGCGAGTTAACTTGTAGGATGATAACAACACCCGTAGAAGTTAGATAGATGTACCTACCATATGTGCGTTTGGGCGTTTATCTTATTCTATATATAAATGGTTTTCTATCTCGAAGCAGACGAAACATTTAATACAATTTACGACAATACATATAAATTATAATAACTATTTATAGAATAAAATGTATCTCAAACACGTAAGTATTACATATACAATATATTTCATTTAGAATCGCAGATATTTTTTACTAAATAATGATGTGACACTTTGTACTAACAACGGCTGTCATCTAAATAACATGAGGAGTGAAGAAGCTCCCATGTAAAGTATATTATATCGATTGGTATATATCGCAAGATTCATCCATTGATTCTTTGAAAGGTACTACGCTCGATGAAACGTATAACAACCACAAACTAACTACTTATTAATAATGGAAACGAAGTGGAAAATCATCACTGAAGAAAAGATGAAGGGATAAAACATCATTCAATATTTTGAAAAATAGAAACTACAAACAGTAAGTTATAATAGACCGGATATAATAATTGCCAATAAAAAGGATAAAAACAATACAAAAGTCATACAAAAAGAACAAGAAAAAAATAATGGTTACAGGATGTAGGTGAATGGATTGTCAATATTATAATCTAATATTACTGACAAAGAACATTAAATGGGGGATTCAATAGAAGTCACGAACAGGCGGAGCCAGCTTCTGCGGTAGGCGAACCCAACGTAACTAGGTTTTTCTCGTTTGGGAAGCATGCTACCATCTTACAAAGTGAATAAAAAAGTCGAAGTGACTAGGAAATGTATTGATTATAATAGAAATACTATCGTAATCATGATACTAATCATGAGGACTTGGAGGCACATTGTTAGAGAACAGTGAATGGGTGACACTAAGCTCGCAAAAATAATTACTGAAGCCAACTGGTATACGGATGGCTAAAATAAGTTTTATCGCTTGGGGAATAATCCACCCTCTTAGAAGTCGAAGTGTTCGCTGTGATGGAATGTGGTCGTGGGATACTCTATCGGCGCCATAGAAACACAGTAATATCAATCTGCTCATATAGCAGGACTTCCATACAATCCATAATGGCTGAATCGGTGTGCTGTAGGTTTGGAGTGTAAAAAAGTCCTACTAAAATTGCAGAGGGATGTCTCCTGATCCAAAACCCATTCTTGGTGTAATCAAGTACTGCTGGTGCGTCTCTCGACAGTCTTCTTGAAAGACAAGCTCTGCGAAAATGGATAGAAATAGCTGGCATGACATGACAAGCTATGACACACAAATGTTGGCCTTCTACCTCTTGTACCAAACAACAAAGCCCAAAATTTGACGATTCACTGGACGCCGCCTACATACTATGGATATCACGTGCTGGTGATGCATTGTCAGTGCCAGGTTTAAACACTTGGTCTGGTCTCACAGTCTGCCTGGTGACATCAAAAGATTCAAGCCAAAGTGCCCGATTGCTTCGATAATTTGAAGTGGGTCCCCCATAATTTGTCCGAAGAGAACCAATCAATTATATGCAATGTATTGCTATCGCTGTAATATAAACAAAGATTTTTTTATCACTGGAGACGAAACATATATACGATTATCCAAAAAGTAGTGATTCTCTTCAAATGTTTATATCGAAGGTGATTATAATATTGATTAAAAATAAAAAATTATTCCTTAGAATTTAAGAACATTGCTTTCCGATCCCTCTTTTATATAGATCTGTATACATTAAACAGTTTAAGATAGCTTTGAACCAAACTGTATGAATGTGTATGGAGAAACACACAGTTTATTGTTCCTTTCAATATAAGTGTAGATAATACAATTTGAAATGAAGACAAGTTATAAATATATTATAAATTGATTCGATAGATTATAACATTTCAGAAATCAAATTATTATACATCTATTTATGATTACACTACGTGTGTGGATACCTTTAGTGTTTAATTTTATCAATAGGGAAAGTTATTTTTGTGTACTTTAAATGGAAATCTAACAAAAGCTGCGTTACGTTAGGTCAAGTTTAGTTTTATTTTGGTACAACGCCAACGTCGTCAATAAAAATGTCTGCACGCTAACGAGTTCTGATCGTTCGTTTTCAGAAGGTAAAGGCGATAGCATTTTTTCCTGCATTCCGCAATAATTTGAGGACAGATTTACAGGAAAGTGCCTTCTACTTTGTAATAATATTCAATTCCGGACATGCTGCATACTGGTTTAATTTTGCTACAGACTATTATTAGCTATAATTTAGTTATTCATTGTGGTTTATTCTTTATTTAGTTATTTTTATGTTTGTTTTTTAGTTTTTACAAGCTTTTGTCTACAAATTGTAACACTTTTTCACTGCCATGTGTATAACTGCACACTTTCGAGTTATTTTGTCACTGGACTGATGTAGCTGTGGCCTGTCTGTACTTTGCTTAGCGTAAATTTTCAAGGATGCTCCCGTTATGGATGTATCTTTTTAGAAAAAATTAGATTTATCAAAAATATACAACAATTTTAAGCATTTTATTTAAAAATAAAATACATATGAACAAAAAAAAACATATTTCAAAATTATAGGAAGCGGAAGCATTATAAAGAAAGTTATGTGTGAGGCAGAATGTGTAATTTTTATCACTAACTTTTCACAATCAACGGCTAGCAAATAAATCAAAAATTTTGTGCAAGCAAGCCGAAAAACATGTTTAAACCATGTATTCCAATCCATGGCAGTGTATTCCAATGCCAGTGCCAGTGTATATTCAATGCCTATTATTCCTTTCTCTATCAACGTTTTCAAACCTGCTAGACATTGATCGACAAATTTTTTGAAAAAAATCATTATAAATAATCTTATAAACGTCCTTTTGCAAAACTTTCAACTAATCAAAAAATAATATACATAACTTCGCCTATACGGTTAATGAAGCCAGCATGTTATTTTAATACGAAATACGTTTTAGTGAAATGTGAGCAAGGCCTCCCGTCGAGGTTGTTGCTAGTATAATCTTAGGTTAGTGCGCTTATAAACGCAGTTGAACAGTGAGTGGGTTTCTATCCTTTTAAGCGATGTTGTCGTTTCTCTGCTATCATTAAAAGAATTTAGGGAAAATAAAAAAGCTTTCTCGAAAATTAGTTTCGTTCAGAGTAAGATCCCCGAAATCCATCTCATTAAAAAAAATCGAAATTGTGAGACTGTTGGAGGAATTATGAAGACCAACAACAGACCAAAACATTATAAGTTTGTGGTATTAGTTTTTGATTACAATATGATATGGAGTAAACACATAGATTATTCAATATGCTTTAAAAATTTTGTATTATCCATGGAATTGTTGTTTATGGAATGCATATAGAAATGTATCGGACCAGTTCTTGTTCCTTGGTATTTTTTAATATCAACTGTTTTCTGATTTTCCTCATTTAATATTAGATGCTGTTTGAAGAATTCAAGGAGTGATGCAATGCAAACCTCGCAACTTGACCTGAAGATTTAATGTTAATCATTCGGCCATCAACGTCTTAATAAATCACACTATTTCCCATGTCCACCACTTATTCTGGTTTCTTTCATAACTTTCATAACACGATCCAAAGTGTAGCAGCTTTTACCTATGGATAACTTTACAATAGCAATGTTCAGCTGTTTCAAAGGTTCCATGGTAGAAATTACAGGTATCATCAGAATTCTTTGGTCTTTGTACTTTCATCATTCACCAGGGTCTGATATTTTTCTATTGTTCTCTTTTTCTTCACAACCATAGCTTGGTTGTATGCATAACAGGTCTGCTCCATTGAACAGAATTACTTAATCTGAACTGCTAATTCATTGCCGGGTACTCCAGAATAAGCCAGTACTAGACAATGTTGATCTGATACGGGATGTTTTACTGCCATGAGCAGAAACCCTTTCGTAGGGCTAATTGGATTAAAGAAACGTGGGTGATTCCGTTCTAACTGTGATTTTTTGTATTCAAAATTTCAAGATTTTAAAATTTAACTTTTCTAACTTTTTTATGCATATTATTCATCTATTTTACTGTAAAAATAAAACTCTAAGAGGAATTTACTACAACTTCAAAGTATCACGAGCAAGACACAAATGTCGGATTTTGAGTTCCACGGTACTGACTCATTTATCCACGGTACTGACATGGTAACTTAAGATATTAAACAACAAGTGCATCAATTTTCCTCAGTTTGATCATAAACATTAGAATTTATAAGGTAATTAGTTTAAATCATTTGTTACGACAAAAAAAATTAATAATTTATCGGTAAATTCTAGGAATGGACATGACACGGTACTGACATTCAAGTGATGTAGTATAAGTTTTCTTTAAGTGGCAAGTTATATTGTATAAAAATAATGTTTAAATATCTTAAGAATTATTCAATTAACACAAAATTTTTATTAATTGATTATTAATTAATGACTAGTACAAAAAAACAATACAGGACATTGAATATCACAGTTATAATGGAATCACCCACGTATCTACCGGCTACGACTCGTGCATAATCATCTGTGTAAAAGACCATAGGTTCTTATAGGAAAACCATTTTTTCATTATTTCATAAATTGCACATGGCGTCCTCACATTCTAAGTATGATCCTGAATTGTGGAGTTGTTTCTGTTAAAAGATAGACTTTGCTACTTGTTGAAGATTTTTGAATTTAATTATTGATTTGGCCCACGATCACTAGATGAGATTTGCGTAGCTAACGTTAACAAAATGGATTTGTAGATTTTGTTGTTTAGTTCCGAATCAAGCCCCAAGATTATCCTTTGGTATACAAAGAGAGCTCCTTCTGTTTACAGCCTCGAGATCTAAGTTCCAAGAAAGCTTTTTGTCAAAAATTTTATGTGATATATGGAAAATAAAGAATTGGGAGTATTGAAGTTAAGGCAATGCATGGTTGAATGCTATGTATGGCCGGTAATGGTGTATGGAGTAGATGTGTGGACTCTAAAAGTGAGGATGATGAACCAATTGGAGACATTCGAAATGTGACTTCACAAAAGAATGCTTCGTATATCATGGATACATGTTACAAACGAGAATGTACTACGAAGAGCTTACGTCGTTAGATAATTCTTGATGACACGTCAGAAAACAACGCTTGGCGACCGTGAAATGCTGATGTGTTTATTTTTGAGAAGTGATAAATATCGTCTTTTACATCTCATATTAAAGAGCAAGATCGAGGGGCGCCGTGGAGTTGGAAGGAAGAAAATGTCGTGGATCAGAAATATTCGAGACTGGATCGGCATAACAACAGCTGGTGAACTTTTTCGCTTAGCAGAGGACCGTAGAGCTTTTTCCATGGTGATAGCCAACGTTAGGGAGACCGAACAACGCACACGAAACATGAGTAAGAAAGAAATCTGATATTTTTATGATTGAATGTATTGCATTGCACAACTATCTCTCTTAAGACTCAGTAATTGTTAATTTAACTAATAGAGGTGTCCTCTATGACCTCAATTCGGAAACACTCAAAATTATTAACAAGGAAGACGAAAAATTATTCTAATTTTATGCAAATTCAAGTACCAGGAAAAATTTCTAGCATCGGCAACATCGCAAGTTAACCATAAAGTATTTAAAAAAAAAAGAATGAAGCGTGCATGTATATATAGTTGCGTGGTAGGTACGTAATGTCTTGTCATGTCCCCTCAAGACTAGTCGAGAAGAGATCGCGTGTCTATGTAAGCGAGGGCGTTATACGGTGTCGCCATATAGCGACCAATCCGAGAATTATTTCTTTTGCATGCATGCGTGTGCATTTATTATGACTAACAATAGTAGGGTTATAACAGAACATTTAAAAGGCGTTATAACTGCAAGTAGGTGATATTAAATAGTACAAGATATCGATTGTGTTGTAATTTCAAAAATTTCTTTCGTTGTATAAAAACTTTTACTGCTTTATCATCAAGATTACGTTGTAGTTTAGTTGGTACAAAAAGTTACAAGAATGAGATAGTGTATTATTCTCTAAATTTCCTTTTTTTTTAGATCTCTTCAGTCAACCATAAAGATTCAATGGAGTGATTCATTTCAATTTATTTTCCAAACAACTATTCCGCTTAGTTTATAAAACCAAATAGTAGTATTATCGACCAGAACCTGGACATTTTAAATATGTAGATTACAAATCAGCAGAAGAAGAATTGCTGCAGGAATCTATTGAATTTTAATTTAACAGTGAAATATACCATCGCTTCTACTTCACGCAGTTATTTTCTTCGATGGGGCATCAGAAAGACAGATTTTTAGCAAAAAACTGCTAACATTTAAGAACTTTTTGTTTTATAATAATTATATTATCAATAGTAATACCTTGGGTTATTACATTGATATTTTAAAACATATTTCGAAAGCTTGTTGCTTGAAATCAGGCCTACGCTTATAAGCAAAAAGTTTGAGAAAGTTGTTATAACATTTTTAAAGATTTATTAATGTTTGCGGATTATTCAGGTAGAAATTTTTGCTAATTATAGAAAAAATACACAGAAAAAAACAATTTGTTTCAAGGTGCAATTAACAAAACAACTATTAGAAAAGTTAAGTGAAGATCCAGACATGTTTCTATAACTGATAAAGATTTATTTCCAATACATCTTCATCGGAATACATTGTTGTGACCCGTGAAAACTCTTGCTCTACTCTATCACTTTTGACCAATTGACTAACAGCAGTTGATCTATTGGAGAGATTTTTCCCTTGGTATTCAAGCTAATCGTTTTGGCAGACGTTTTTAAAATTAAAAAAATTGATACTAACCGATGATCTTACTAGTTATTTTTAAGTTTCAATTCTCTTCATTTTTTAGTTATTTTCGTAAATTCAAAATCATGTTTATTTTGTTTTTTTATCACTTCTGTCAGTTTTTTCTTATATGACATGTTTTTTGCATTTTTTATATATACGTTGTACGTTTAAGGAATTTTATGCATCATTTCTATAAAAATATTTTATTGAAACTCTTTTTATTATTTCTTCAATTTTATGTTTTCGTGTTCTGAATAAACTGAGTGAATAAAAACCATTATATGCGAGTCCACGATTGTCATTTTTAATTTATATAACAAAAACAGTCTTCGATGTTTCAAATAAATTATTGGGATCTTAAAGAAAGTTTCTTTATGATTGTAAATAATGCAGCAAAATTTAACAATTGAATTTTCTTCGAGTATATAGAGGGGAGCAAAAAATTAATATTTGAAAATTTTTTTATAATATATATATGATTTAAGTGAAAAAGCTAAAGTAAATCGAACTTTTACGACAAGGAATCAAAAGATTCATAGTAAATATCATTTATGCTGTTGACAATAGGGCTGGAGTGCAGAAAAACGATTAGCTTCATATTTTTACCAAATACTCGTATCACACACTAGATGATTACACGAAAAAAGAATTTTTGTTGTCTCACAAGAAAAGAAGATAAGAAAATTTTTTTCCTAACCTAACTTAACCACGTATATTCAGCTAGTGATATTTTGTGTCTATATTTCGAATTTTTATGACACAAAAAAGCATAGAAAGACTATGACTGTGATGGATGAAGAAGTTTGCCAAGTTTTTTTGCGCTATAAAAATACTAAATATAGGCACAAAATATCACTAGCTGATTATACGTGGTTAAGTTAGGTTAGGAAAAAAATTTTCTCATTTTCTTTCCTTGCGAGACGCCAAAAAATCTTTTAGGTACAATCATCTCGTGTGTGATAGAGTATTTGGTAAAAATTAGAAACCAATCGGTAGGTTCCTTTTTTCGGAACTCCAGCCGATAGAAGTTCAAACAATTTTTAAACAATTGCCTATTCCAAAGAAATATTTAGACATATTTAAAATCTGTCAGTATCAATAGAAGCTCTAATATGAGTACTGAGCTATAAAAGGAAAGGCGTAAAAAACTTTCTAACATTAGACAAAAAAAAATATATTTGTAAGCTAGAATAATTTTCAGAATACATCAATTTCATTACATTTATAAGTATTGAATTTCAAATTGTACTTCTAAATTTGAAACTGAATCAAGTTTTTGATATGAAATATATTTTTACAAAAACCGATAGATAAATTATTATTTTTACTGATATTGTTTTTATATAAACTTACATACCAGTATTGAAGAAATAACAATTCTTAACTTTGACTCACCTGAAACAAAGGAAATAAATTTAAATAAATACGTAAATGGAAATGTATATTTTTTTAGACAAAAAAATTTGTTTTTTAATATCTCAAATAAAAAGAGGTTAAATTACTGATTAACAATTGTTTGTTTGTATTCGTAGGGCACGATTCTTTAAATTAATAATTGGTTACATATTCTCGTCTTTACAATCACCCCGACTCGATTGAGAAACTCCTCCAATATTTAATGCCGTGGGATACAACCACCATTTGTTCAATATTATAATAATTTTGTACAAATTGTTTATTGAAAAAATATATTTACCAGGGTTTAACTAAGAGTAAGGTTCCCATATTTTTTACAAATAGAAAACATTCTTCAGTTTTTTACTTCCAAGATATGTTTTTGTTGCTA
The DNA here is from genome assembly GCF_026250575.1 of Diorhabda carinulata. Classification (NCBI taxonomy): domain Eukaryota; kingdom Metazoa; phylum Arthropoda; class Insecta; order Coleoptera; family Chrysomelidae; genus Diorhabda; species Diorhabda carinulata. The sequence continues at coordinate 22,607,855 of NC_079472.1, forward strand.
AATCGTTTTTATTTTAGGTCTCTTCTGATTGAAAATTAGACTTTAAACTAGGCAAAAAATTGGCTTTTCGACCTATGTTTTTCAAAAGATGACTTGGGAGTGACAATTTGCATGATTATTATAATCAATTTACAACATTAATAAGAGGGTTGCTAGTATAATATATTTTGACATTTTTAATGGTGATCGTACTCAGATTGTGTTGTCATACGAGTGTTATCAAAAATTGGCTATTGTGCCAGATAAGGTCAACGAGCTCAACATTTTCTTAGACCCGAAGAATGAGTTGATGCGCCGAACTGAATCTGAATGGCTTTAGACGTATACAAAAGTGAATTGATCTTAAAGGAGAATATTTTGAAAAACAATAAAGCCATATCCAATTACAAATTAGGGTTTTACAAAACTCGCAACGTTGAACTTTGTATGGGTGCAGTTTTTCTTTACTACAAACAACTGACTAATATTTTGTTGTGAGAAAATTTCTGTTGTATTTGGTTGTCTAACTTTACATTGTCGCTTATTTCTGGTCTTTGACATTTTGGAGCATTCTCACGCCTCCAATTCCAACAAATTTTGGAACAATTCTTCTTACTTCGCTTCTAACAATTGGAGGAAAATAAAGCACATGCTTCTTCATGACTTCGAAATCTATCCCCATAATCTACTATCATTAGAATTTCTATCCCTTCTCTTTCAGTTAAAGGAGTCATAATGATAAAATCTAAGAAATCTTAAAGGAGTATATTTTGAAAAAAAATAAAGCCATATCCAATCATAAATATTTATTTTTATTTGTCTACCTCAAAACTTAAGTAGCAATCCCTCATACCAACACAATCAAATCTGTTTCAACCACAATAAATTAGTATTTTTTTATCCTTAGTTGTCACATCTCAAAAATAAGCACCAACCATCAATCATTCATAATTGCATTGAAATTTCTAATTTTGATATCTCATGGTTTGTTAATGCATTTACTTTTTTATCGTATTGATGATCTTTCAATCTATTTTCCAAATACTGGGATGTCTCTCCCATGTATTTATATTTATACATCGTTGAAAAGCTTACACTGCACAATTGTCAACTATTTAATATAGTTTCTATTTTTTTTTGTGACACACTTTTGAAGCTCCAAATTTTTTATTGTTAATGGTCGTGATCTTCACTCGTAGTTATCCTTCGATTAACGTTATTATCCAGATAACAGATAACGAAAACTATTCGATTATAAACTTAGGATAGATTCATCTGCCGGGATAGATAACTAAAGTTTAATTACTTCTTGAAGATAACGGCTATAAGTCGAAGAAGACTCCAGACAATGTGCTGAGGAAACATTTGACCTATGCTCGGACTTCATATCGCTACGCTATAAGTGTTCCTTTGAAAGCTGCGATCTCCACACTGCACTAAACTGCACCATTGCGGACGTTCTGAACGGATATGTACTCCTCACCATAAACCTCAATCAGTTGCCGATGAATCTCCACAGGTAGGAACTTTTCTGCGTACATGGAGTGCCGATCAATACTTCCACCACTGGCGGCTGCCAAATGAACACTGAGCGATGTAGCTAATCACAGACGGGCGGGTTCGAGAGTAGGGGAACCACTGCACATAGCACTGTTGTCGGATTTAGCATAGCAACTTCTCTAGAGGCTCTAGCTTATTGAGAACCTCACTTTTAGTACTATCCTCGTAATTAAATTGTTTAGTTGATAGTATTATGAGAAAGAAGCTTCAATTACTAAGCGTTGCATATATGTGAAAAAATTACTGATTCAGAGTTTCTCAAAATTCGCATTTCTAGGTTATGTATTTGACGTCCTTGGATCTTATATAATTGTTTTGTTAACTTCGCAATTTCAGTTCGGTATTTTTTTATTTTGTCTTATAACGTCTAAAAATCGTTTGTTTTGATTAGGTTGAAGTTAGTTTGTATTTTCTACATTATATTTGATTTAGTATAGTATGAATAAAAAAAACAGATTGAATATCAGACGAATCGATTTAACGCGAATATATTTTATTCCAATGAGTAACAAATTTTATTGAGAATACACCAGTCTTATTGACTCCGGCTCTGATAATAATTTAAAATTACAATGTTCCTTTTAAACCGTGAAAGTTATCTCGTAGAAGCAATCTTCTTAACAACAAAAAGAAAAGACTAACGGTTAAAAAATTAATCATTAGGCGATGGATAGATAGGAGACAAAGAAAAAGGCCACCGAACTGAATCAAAACGAACTAACGTTGAATCTTTCACGATTTTACAATTACTGACATTATTATTGAAGCTTTTCCATTTTACAACTGTCTGTAATGTCGTATTTTCATGAAAATAATCAAAATGTGTTATAGCAGATACACATCGAATCAATCAAATTACTGAAAAACGTTTACCTGTACAAAAATGTAACATACGAGGCGTGATAAAAAATATCGAATTTTGAATTAATCTCAAGCCAACTGGATCATTTCGTTTAGTTTTCATCTGCTCTGTAGTAGCAGTATCATTTCAAATAAGATCAAAAAGTTTAGCACAGAGGCCTCACGAATAAAAAAATATTAGTGGCACGACGACTCATTGTCATGATCAAGAAGAAGGCCGTTGTCCAATTTCGCCAATGTTTCAATACTCTTTTCTAAAAATCGAAGTTTATAGTTATTTCAGATCCTAATAATCGAAAGAAACAATGACACTGATGTTACAATTTGATTTAAGAGTTTTTCAAGGTCATTGGTTTTCATTTTTTGTCTTATTGTAACAATGAAATCTGGATTCGAATGAAGATATCCATGTTTCAGGAGAGACATTGCAAAGACGGTTCTACTAAAGCGGCTGAAGTAGCAGACAGACACCCCAGAATAAGTTTAAACTTGAAACAGATGCTGTGTAAGTAATTGGTGCTAAAAAATTTACAACCAACCCGTATATCTCTTAATACTTAGATGGAATATTATTCTATAGGCGCCATACAGTTACAAAATAATAGAAATTGCGTGTAATACAAAATTTTTATGTCAATAATTAGGCGATCAGTATTCAACAGAAGCTGCAAAAAAACTTGCTACGTTTAAAGAATAGCAACTATTTATACCGAGAATAAAATAAAAAATGATTTCTTTTAATAAAAATGCCTTAATTTGGAATGTCTTACGTGGAAAATGATTAGCTTTTTTTGTTATGGAAAATAAGAGATTCTTATAGCAAATTTAAGCTGATGTAGAAGATAATTTAAACTAAAATAATTTTAATTTTGTCATTATTTGTGTTGGATTCTAATGAAATTATGATCTTCCTCATAGAAAATGAAATTTCTTTCATTAAAAAATAAAACCCAAAAATAAAATTGCCGCCAAATGGAATTTATTTTATTAAAAAAGCTTTCCTGATATGGAAAACATACGGGAAAATACAATTTTCTTCATAAAAACTTGAACCTCAGCTTATAACTTTATGAATCTTAGTAAAGGTTATTTTTTTCTGAATTTTTTGTTGATAGAAAATGAAGTGTCTTTTATTCTACTGTAAGAGTAACTTTTCAGAGGCCATGTTTCTGATTTCATCTGTCAAAACTTCATACAATTCTGATCAATTAGTTTTAACACTCACAGCCAGAACACTCTTTTCGTTATTGGGTGAATATGAAGAAAAATGGACCACGCTTCCGTCTCTGCTCAGTTTAGGATCAAAACACATTACTTCAGCGTTTTCTAAGTCATAAAATCCATTTATTGAGGTACCATATGTCGGAAATTAGTACTTCTATTTTACTAATAATGGGATTGGTTCATTTTTTGAACTGGAAAGATTTATTTTCAGAGGTCTATTTTTGAGAGACGGATGATTGGCAGAGGAGAAAGAAAAAAGTTGAAAATAATTGTTGTTTCTGTTTTTGTTTATTCAACTTTTACTTGCATTGGGAAGTGTCCTTTGATGTTGTTAAGCAGACCGAGGAATGGATCCATTTTATGGTTAGATTAGATTAGGTTCGATTTATTCTATCGTCGATTAGACCTATAACTCCGGGAAAACAAATGAAATGGGAATGTTTTTATAATAAAAAAAATCTAGCGTTTCATGTAATTCATGAAATCATTAAAAAAAGCGGAAGTACCATTTTCAAACGTCTGGAACGTCTCGAAAACGCCCAATTTTTATTAAATTTTAAGTCGGGCAGATACGAAAGTATTTTCGAAAAAAAATTTCGATTGTTAATTTATGCTAAGTACATTATGCTCTGTCTCATGAAATGGTAAGTTTTTCTATGGTTCTATTAACACAAACAGATAGCAAATGAAGTAAATATTTCAACCGAACGGGTGTGAAATACTTTGCATGAAATGTTATAATATTAAAAAGCTATTTGCAAAGTGGGTACCGTGATTGTTTAATACTCATCATAAGCTCGCTACATATGGAGCTAAAAACAAATACTATCAGTGAAATATAGTCTGGAAGAAAAGAATATTTATGGAGTTTCTTTACTACAAAAGAAGTTAAGTTTTCCTAAAGTTCGGGGGTCCATTTTACTACTTAGAATAGGGTGATTATCACATACGATAAACGTAAATATTTAGTGGCTTTAAGTTTACTTAATACGTCGTTTAAAATTCAAATCTACACCGTAATGAATCGAATTTATATAATTAAAAATGTTTGATACGCTCGTTAGTTTCTTTTGCATTTAAACAATTAAGTTGCAACGTATCGAGTTGCTAATTTAAAGCGATTTTCTGCTATTAGATCAACAATTAACAATAGAACTTTGTCGGCATGCAGAGATACAAAAGAAATATAATAGAAACAAGTTTCAAGGTGAAAGTCCACTATATACCTGTCGTTCATTAAAATCGTGATGAGACAATCTGTAAAATGTTTCACCACATTCTAATACGGCTAAATACTAGATATTTAAGATAAGATAGAAGGCGCACCTGTAAAATTACAATTACAGACAAAATAATAAACCGATAAAGCAAATGTATCATCATTGATTTTAATTCTCTGTAGGTTTAACCAGCTTTCAAGAGCTTTTATGCGCTATTGAAGATTGCGGGAATCTGATCGGTTCGAGAGCCGACAAGATCTCTCCTTAAAATGAGTAAAAGAACTCGACATTCAATTTAGTAAACCGTATTAAGTAATTGGGAGAAAATCCTTGTTTATAGCTCTTGAAAAACAGAAGATTATTTCTAAAAGAAATGGAAAACATCAATTATTTATCTTACTTTATTGCATTAGACTGAAGGTCACTGATTCATCCGCAATTAAAACATTCTGGAAATATGTGTAATAAAAAATTTGTTCTAAGAAAAATTGCTCCATATGAATCAGCGATTTTGCACGATGAATTCAAGATTTTGACAAGAAGTTGTTATTGAAACTTTTGTCAATTGTTAGTCCTTTTATTTCGTTCATCTTGCGCACACTACCTGTGTCGAATCCGGAAGATCGTTCGACGAGTGCATAAGAAAATTTGATCTGCCGAAGTGAGTCCTAGAGATGGGCAAACACACCAACTTTAGAATAATTATTTATCATTAAGACAAAACGAACAACCATCAGCAACATCTAAGATTTTCCAAAATGAGCGAATGATCAATACAATATAAAATATTAAACAAAAACTGGTGGAAAAAATTTACTTTTTCTAAAAATGAGTGCATTTTTGGTATTCAGTTTAAAATAATTAAAAGATTGCGTATTTTGAATTTTTCACAAAAAAGTCTGGTTGGGTTAGGTTAGAACTAGGTTATTTCATTAGGCATTATAGCAGTTTTTATGCTAATGTTCAGTATAAAGTAGAAAAAAGTGAATAAATCGCTTCAATTTTTCACTTCTTGACCCTTTGATAAATTGTTTTGATTTTAGATCCCTTTTGTTTTGAAATTTGTTTTTAAAAAAGGTTATTAAAATATGACTTGACATTGTCAAATCGCATAGTTTAAATTAATCAAAAGATATATTTGATATTCATGTTGTGGTGATCCATTAACCAATATAAATATGCAAGTAGTCAATAAATAGGTCGATAATTTTTAAAACTAATTTATCAACATAGAAGTAAATATTGTTAACTTCCTATGTTCAATGGATTTAAGTATGACCACCTGGAACAACGTCGAATAGAAAATATCACACAACGTGAAGAAGGGGTTAAATAATAACTTAAGTCTTCCTCAGTGAGCAATTATAAATATCAATAAGTTGGGTAAATCATTTTGATTATTTTTCAAATGTGCGTGTCGAAAAATATACAAATATAGGAAAATGAAGAAAAAAAATTCCATAAAACTGTATATGAGTGCTTAGATTAGTTTCAGAAAACGCAAATCGAAGTACTAGGTTTCTCCGCTCCAAAATAATGACAGGACAAAATTTTCAGAAGTAAACTTAAATTTGGGAGCGCAAGTGCATTTGTATAGGTACTTATTGACGCACCGCCGCTGGTAAAAATATTTTGCACTACGATGAAGTTTGCACATAGAAAATAAATTATGATTGCTGTAAATATTATAAATATAGTGAATGTTTTTAGTAAGTTCTTGTATTTATTTACCTTCCATCTTGCTCCACTTTAGTTGTTTACCTTGACTAGAATATTCTGCAAGTTCGTCTTTTTACATAGTTGCCAATAGGCTAGGTAACTTAGCACATTTAAAATCTTGTATTGTCATCACAATTTGAAAATAATTAAAAAAACTGATTTTTTTGATATTCATTGCAACTAATCATATTTCTAAAGGCCGCTTAACAAGAGGCAAGACAACGTGCAAGAAATTGCATTGAATTTCTTGGAAGATCAAAATATTGCATTTTATTTAATATTTGTGTGCGGTTTGAAAAAAAAAACAAGAAGAAAGTGGTCAGTCAGTGCATCTCGAGCATTAATTATAACTTCTGCTACTTTGCTTCTGGAGTATGATAGACAGAAAAGAGTATTGATACAAATCCTAACCTTAAATGTCATTTAATATTTTGTGCCTAGCTTAAAAATTAGTGTTAAAGTTGCAAGTGCGAGATCTTGCATGAAACAATCAGCTGAACTGCATCTGCGCATAGTTTTGATCAAGAAATTTTGAGTCTTGCATTGCACGTTGTCTTGCATCATGTCAAGCGGTCTTAAAATTATCAAAAACGACAAGGGTTGCGCGTTGATAAAAATATGCGCATCAACCCGTAGTTGATAGTTTCGGGTTCTATAAAAATAAATGTTTCAAAAACTATCAACAATCAATTTTAATGTTAATATTTTCGGTATATTTTATATACTATAGCAGTCATAAAATTGTTATAGTTCGATTTGTTGTTAGTCTAAAAACAGGCTTCAATTTCGGCGATAACATCTTCATCAGCGAAAAAATTCTGTCCAACAAGCATCCTCTTCAAATGAGAGAATAAGAAAAAAGTTGCTGGGGCCAGATCTGGAGAATACGATGGATGCGGAAACAATTCAATTCCCCAGATTTATTAATTAGTGACACGATACATTTTTTAAAGATAGTTTTAACATATCTCAAAATGCTCACGCCATAACCTTGCCAGTCGACTTTGCGCCTTTCCACGCTTTGGAGTGCATTCGGTGCATTCCGATTGAACTAAGGTGTGAAATGAAAGATCCATGTCGGGATCACATATTATTATTATAATAAAAGCAGTTCCAAACATTGCTCAGAATTATGAATTCGTCATTGGTAGGTTGTGTGCTCCCGCGGCACCCACTATGAACAGAGCTTTCACATACCAAATGTTAATTCACGATATGTCCAACAGATTCCTTTGACATCTTTAGGACCTCAGCTATCTCTAACGGCTTCATTTTACAGTTATTCGGAATTATATTGTGGACTATTTTTATGTTTTTGTTGGTGAAAGCTTCTTTGGGGTATCAACGTCCACGGTGCTCATTTTGTCTGGTTTAAACCTAGCAAACCACTTCAAAACTGCTTTCGAACAATTGCTTTTTAGCCTTTTTAATATCTAAAATCACTGCCTCGATCCAAATGTTTAACTCTCAAACTAATAGTACGGCAGTTGTCAAATTTATACACGTGAAAGTTAGTACCAACAAAAAATCGTATGCATTTAGTAATAGTACACTTAAAATACTGTTCAATAATCAGAGTGGTGAATCATAATATAAGTGTCAATCTAGTTACTTTGTAATGCAAATAGCAAACATAATTTTGCTAATTTATAATGGCAACCCCGCTTGCCTATTGCATTTCCTCATCGAGTAACCGGTATTTGGCCGATGCCGTGCCGGTAATGTTGGTGGATAGTGGACGGCGTCGGCAGCAGTGAGTCATTAATGTCTATAAGGGACACTCCCCGTTTAGTTTAGTTGACGGTCGTTCAGATCGTAATAAATAATTATAAGTACAGATAGTACTATTATACAGGGTAGTAAAACTCGTATAGGTAAATAACACTGGTAGACAAAAAACTTTTTCTAGTAACACAAGAATGAATAGCATTTTGTGAAAAAATGGACCTATACAAATACGAATATATGAAAATATGATTGTAGCACGTAAGGTTTTCAAGTTACATTTATAGAACCATATTCATTGGTAAAATATTTAATACCTATTTATTAAAAAAATTTATTTCACATTTTTTAAATCGTATATATTGACAATATTTATAGTTTACATCTAATAAACATGCCTCACATCTATTAAAAACACCAACTTTTAGCTCTATTTTTCCCTTTTATGAGGTTTTTTAAAAAACAATAGTAATTACCCATCATGGGCGAATCTCATCGTCCTTGATACCGAATTTCGATTCTTCTAATATCTTGGTGGGACCTTTCACCCTGCTAATCACTAACAGCTCCCAAATTTTCGGGAAAAAATGTCCGATGGGAACGGAGGAAATGAATTTTCAATGACATTCGAGCACCAAGGAATTTGTAGGCGTCTAGAAGTTCATCAACCCAACCAACATTGGTAGTTTGGATCCATATTTATGCCTAAAAATCACCTCACTACACTAACAAATGCCTTCCACGCTCTAAGTTCTTGTCTGATGAGCTTTTTTACAAAATTTTCATCGTCCAGCAATTTTCTTATTTGTGGCCCAATAAATCTTTTAATTTGGCATCACTAAACTTCTCTAAGGTATTTGAATCCATCACCCTCTTTATCCATACCCTTTATAAAGTTTTTCATTAATCCAAGTTTAATGTGAAGGGAAACTACATAGTGTTGATCTACTGCCCGTCTGTTCCATAAACAAAGAAAACAGCAATATTTCGTAAACCCTCCCTGATGTCCCATTAAAATTCCAATCATCTTCAGGTCCCCACATATCTGCCACTTATACTCGTTGTAGTTAAATTTATTTAAAAGCAAGCGAATTTTTTATCTTGTTTCATACTCACAGAATGAGCAACTGGTATAGACGGTTTTACATTTCAATTGTAATAACATCCCATTTAAACTGTATTTAGACGAGTCAATAAATAGGCCCCACTCACTGGGATTATGCTCAATATCAAGTTCCTTCATCAGACTAACAAGATTCGTACACGCACACTGTAGAATGCAGAAAATTTCTTTTTCTAAAGGTCGTAATTTTTGTCTCTTTGGCTAACAAGTTCCATTCCTTAAGACGGGAAGCAAGAAGTTCCGACTGTTGCTTTGATAACTCCAAGTGCTAAATCATTCAACTCAATTTGAAAAATCGAATTTGGCTCGCCGGAACTGGTACTTGGAGTAAAAATAGGGTCGGTGCATTATCTTTCGGAGCTTCCTGATGTACGTTGTCTCCAGTATCTTCTAAAACAATAATATTTTGCGGATCTAAAGGCGCAATCGGTACTAGTAAATCTTCGTTATGGGGAACAGGTCGTATAGCAGACGGCAAGTTTGGATACTCGATCTTATGCTTTCCTTTCTTAAAATAACCTTCAGTCTTTGTTAGACAAAAATAGCAGTCGTCAAAATGGTTAGTTCGTTCCCGCCATACCATTGGAATTGCGAAAGGCCTGCTATTTTTTTTCTTTCCATTCATCCACTGCACCAATGACACGCTAGAACTAACACACGTGAGGGGCCCACTGTTTGTCTTGATCTCCAATTAAAGTACCAAAAAATTCGAAATAGGCTTTTTTCACATTTTTGGAAGTTTTGCAACTGCGGCGCGTTTGACTTGACATTTTCGTCTTTATAATCACTTTTTGCACTATGAATAGAGAACCACTTACTATGAAACAGTGGTACGTGTTAGTACTTAACAAATATTTTTTCTATTATTGGACGGGTATTTCCATTTTAAAAATAAATGTCTCGCCTGTGTTACGAAAATCTTGTCGGCCAGTGTAATTAATAAATACAGTTTAAAAAGCCTACAAAACACGCTTTTAGATCGCATTAAATTAAAAAGTTAAAAATAATATTTAAAATAAGCTTAAAACAATAATTTACGCTCGATGTACGCGAAATATGGATATAATACTAGTATTTTTCATAATCATTTTAAACTTATTTTAAATATTATTTTTAACATTTAAATTTCACATACCACGAAAGCGTGTTTTTTCGTTTTTTCTAAATATATTTATTGACCACTTTTTGGTTCGATTTATTGTCAAAAATAAAGTTCTTTAAGTTCTAGTCATTAATGTTGTAAATCTCCAACAGAGGGCAGACCCATTTTATTTACAGCGCAAACTGAATTTGAACCCTCGACGGCGAATCCGGAGGTTGGTGCCTTAGCCCACTCGGCTAATGAACGCAATTATAGTGGTGGGATATACTAACAATAATAAGTCACAAAGAAGAGTTACAAATAAAGAAACTCACAAACAAACAAACCCACATACAGGTGAAGCTAAGATAAGTGTACTAAAAATTTATAGAGGACTATAAATAAGGAGCGTTGATGTTATGTTAAATAAGATTTTAACTTAGGGCTCATCTATTTTAGAATAATTGACGAAATTTTTATATGTTATTTCAGAATTATAAAAATACTTCCTAAAATATTCATAAATGTAGGCGCGAAGCATGAGTGTGGATCTGATTCGCATATTCTTCGCGGCTTGACAAGTCTCCATAATCGCGGGTTGCTCAGCCGCTCAGTAGCAATTGCCACGGACGGTTATGTTTTCGATACCACGATTTTGGACACAAAATGAGTACCTGCTGTAGCGTTTTCATTGCCATACCTACTACATATAAACTTTGAGAGAATTACAAGACGAGCATACGCGTCAAGAGCGCGAATTATAATGTGAGCCCAGCGCGAATCTGCGAGTATAGACTGTTGGCGATTCGCGCTGCTATTCACATCATGATTCGCGTGCGAGTGTAGATTGGCCATAAAAGACGCAGAAAGTTTTCTATAACTTTTTTACACATTATTTAACAAAAATTTTGTTCAAATTTGTGTCCCAATCAGTAATTTAAACTGTAGTTTTAGAAATAGCCTTTAAAAACGTAAAGTTCATGGCACAAATAAATCAACAAGAATTTATGATATCCGCAACGGATTTACTGCCATTGAAATTGTGTACGATAAATTTTAACGAATTCCAGATGTTTCGCCAAATCGCACTCTAGATGTTAGTTAAAACCGTGGTGTAAATGCATCATTCATACTTCGTTGATGATTGTGCATGTTGATGTAGAAATAGTGGAACGATTCGAATAAAAACAACCGAGATTTACATAAATCATTGTTGAAATTAAAAGGTTATTGACATTATTCAAATGACTAATTGTAAATGTAAATAAATCAACGATTTACAAAGTTTCCAGAAATTATTCAGCAATCGAAACAGATGTGCACATATTATTTATTTCTTCAGTTTACAGATTTTGCAATAAATACCTGGTACTCTACAAACTACAAACAAATCAGTAAAGTTGAAATAATAATCTTTCTCGAATCTAATAGCGAATTCGTTAGACTCCGTTCCTTTATGTAAGAGACTATTAAAAACGGGTGCAGAATTGATATTAAAGACTCCGAATAGGTCCTAAATATGGATATACAATGAGTCCTTTGTCCTTTGAGATATCAATTTAAAAATTGAAAAAGGACTATAGCCATTATTAGTATTATTTACAATCTTATAGTGTGGTCCAGAATGCAATGGCAGATCAAAGTTACATTTTTTTAAACATTTTATTGCATATTTGCGGACGTGCAATCTTCCCATAAACCTCAGTCAACTGCTGATGAATTTTTCCGGTCGGTAACTTCCTTGCTTGGAGAACCTCTTTGAGGGAGCGGCGATCCACACTAAGGGACGTAGCGAATCGTGGACAGTCGGGTTCGAATGTGGGAGAACCATTGCGCACGGTACTGTTGTCGGATCCAGCCTAGCACCTGCCGTCGAGGCTATTACGAATAGGCAATCTTATTTTTGGTACAAGTCTCATATGATGACGAGAGTGATCTCCATAATACTATTTTAATGCCAAGACCCCTTCGTGCATAAGTAAGAATCATTGAATATTCGTCCGATTTAACCATATGAGATTTCTAATTATTCTTCAGCACAAAATGAGATAGATTCATCAATTTTTCGAGAGTATTCCATTCTTAACATGAAAATATGTGGCGTCACCCTCGTATATGTTTATTTTGCATTTTCAAAAAATCATAACAATTAAAAAAATCTATTCGATCTAGTAGATTGCACAGAGTTTTATATGAATCGTTTTGTATTAATATTGTTCATAATGAATATCTAGTAAAAATAGTCTTAAATTCATTTAAAAACTTTGGTTCATTATTACAAAAAAATTTACATCGTTAATCTAGTACTTCAACGGATGTTTTGATTGAAAATTAAATTACATAAAATGACTTACGGGTATTATACAATACAAAACTTAATTGATGTTTTTGTTCATTTAACGTTTTTTTTTTACGAAGTGATCGAGATAACAAATTGGCCTTTGATCCCGTGTCATTCATTTCTTTTTATCGAGGACCACTCGGTGATATTCCATCGACGTTAAACAGCTATTTTTAAGAACGTTCTTGAACTCCAAGTGTAAAGGATATCAAATCCAGACAATTGTATCTTCTCACATACTTGACTGGTTTATCATAAGGTTTTCTTATTATTCTCGATTTATCGACTAAAGTTATTTGATTACTTATTTCGATTTTGCGTTTTTTTAAAAAGGGGAAAGTTTTAAAAGGGTAAGTGGCCGAAGGAACGAATTTATAGAAAAATTGTTGAAACTATACAGGATAATTACACCGTAACGTAGGTGGTCAATTAGTAGTCCTGATTCATGCTTGACAGTTGGCTTACATTACACTATTATATTTCACTAAAAGTCCAATCATTGTTTGTCTAGTTTGCCTTACTGCAAGAATCTTTTAAATCACCACAAAGGAGAACACAAATTCTGAAGAATGCTTATTTGCTTATTGTAACATATTTGAATTTACCTAAACCAAAAAACTACACTAGGCGAATATTTCGACGTTATTTGGCGTCTCTATTAGTGGATTCCAGTGGTGATATGATTCAACTAAAGAAGCCTGTGGGTGGAAATCCAACACAGTTGCGGAGGGTTACGTAGACGACTCAATAAAAAACAAAATGGATTCCACAGTGGAAATTTTAACGGGAACAACTAGTTCAACAATCCAATAAGTATTATGATGATTAATGATGTTCACAGTTGTACTTTTAATATTACTATTACAAAAAAAAAATTGATAAAAGTTTGGACGAATTTTTTCAAGTCTACGGACGTAGAAAAAACTTTGTATGAAACTCCTGATTAAAATAACTTTTTTTAACTCGTAGGAATTGATCAAAAGTATTACTTTATTCACTTTTTGCATGAATAACTATTAACGCCTTCTGTAAGCACAAAAATTGCAAATTTTCATTGAATTAAATCACATATACAATTATTGCTACTTTAAACAATGAGAAATTGATTTGGAAGTAACAAATAAAAGGACAAAGAAACAAATCCGTCGTTATTGTATTATCTAACTAACATTTTTGCGTTTCAACTTCGACGTTCCGCAACGAAAATATGTCCGTTCAATTTAAATAATGTCACTCTGGTGATTTTAAATCGGGTACGAATCTAATTGTAAATGTTCAAACAATTCTACCCTTATCCCAATACGAATCGAGAATAGGGAGAACATTATCATTCCCGGAAAATTCAACGAAAGGGACTAATTGAACATGGCAAAGTTCTGTGGAAATTCGGCGTCAAAGGACAACTTTTAACAAATTGTTTTGTCCGGTTCTTCCGTAATCAGGATCGGTTTGAGTTTAATTTCAATGTATTTCGAAATAATTTCAAATATTTTGTTCGTAAGGTAGAAAATAAGATTCGTTATGTGAATATCCTGTGATATTTCTATTGCTGGATGATTTTACTTTTTTTCATAGTTTAAATCAAATAATATTTCAAAGACTCAAGAGAAGACATAAGCGAGCATAAATGGCAAAAAAGTGGAGAGAGAGAGAGAGAGAGTTAGGTTCGTTGGGTCCTTCGTGGTTTGGTTGAGGACATTATTCATGTGAGGGACGGGATGTATTAAGATTGATCCTGATATAAGAAAGAATCCTCTGCACGGCTGGAGTTTTGGTAGATGGTAGAGTGATGTGCGCAGCAATAGAATGAAATACAAAAAAAGATTAAAGATAAAAAAGAATTGTCTGAAAAACAAACAATTCTTCGCAAAATGCTGGTAGGCAGGTGGCGGCTATATTATTCCCTATCGTCGGCGATTTGGCTGGTGAACCGGTTCACTAAATCACGCTAAAAACCTAACCTTCAACACCAACGATGGACGAGATGAAATTTGTAGGGGTAACCTAACGACGATAAGGGAATTGTCAAGAACTGCACGTTAGTTTTCGAGGTTTTCGTATGCCGTCACTAGCAGACGTAGTTTCCTTTTGGGATTTTCAAGAAAGGTCTAGTAGTGAATCAGGAGGTTGAAGAGTATTTTTATCAAAGAAATTGTTTGATTCGATAGTGCGAATCACATATCGGACTTAGACGGCTCGGAATGGGTGTTATTACTTGGGTTTGACCGGCCCTTGAATCACTCTTGGTAGTACCTGAAAATGGACTTATGGCAAGATAGGATCTCACTTGCAAATCGACGGCTTCTCTGTGGATCTCGCCAAAGCCTTAGGTGGAAATTATAAGATAGAAGTCCTACGTTCCTGGTATTGGTATAATTGAAGACGATAGCTTAAATTTCTTGAGAAATGATAGTTACGTTGAACGTTGAGAGAGCGTATGTCTGAGAGAAAAGTTGGGAATTTTTTTTAATTTATACTAAGTGACATGAAAAATGGAGCTCCCTTTTGTTAATCAAGTTAGTACAACAATTTTTTGCAATCGATCGATAGTTAAGAAGCAAAAAGAAGGACAAAAAATTCAGTTGGACCTTCTCAACGTCTTTTTTATTCATTTAAAATCTCCATTGACACTTTTTACAATTTACTCATTCCCAACCCTTTTTTTTTAAATTTGGGTACTATCATCGTGGACGTGATTTGATAATCTTCTAGATACCATTCTATTCCTTCGAAATCTTCATTAGTACTTTTCACACTAATTCTAGATTTAATAACTTTGACTGTCTGAAAGGCTGTTGTAATTTAAATAACAAGATGGTCTCTTAAGATATTTCATCTCAAAAAATTTGTACCTTATGTCGAAGTACCGTTTAATGATGAGTGAATCGAAGGCCAAGACAAGGTTAATCTAGGTCTGGGTCTTGCAGGGTCCAGTCTTGGTCTTGTACCGACTCCGGTAAGTATATTTTTGTTACTAGGTGCTTTACAAATTTTTCAGTAGAAAGTCTTCAGCTTCGAAGAACCAATGAAAATTTTCTGAGAATTCTACTTTCAGAATATTTGAGGATTCTTAAAGAATAGTAAGAACATTTCTGTGATCCTTTTTTTCTCAGTATCCGAGCCCCAGCACTCCTATGAGGATTGAACGACTGAACGTAGCTATTTGAGGATGTTATTTCAGGGAAGATCATATCAAATTATAATTCTATTGAATTAAAAAAGAATTATTCAATTCGCATCTTTCGTATTTATCGCGTACACATTTAATAACATCATAAGGTACGTATTTCGTGATTTTTGAGATGGTTCGTAGTCGCTCATTTTAATTTTACTTGGAAATTATTATTGAAAAATCTAAATGTAACCCTATTTGATGAAGCAAGGCGTACACGGAAAAAATAAAATGAGATCTTGACGCGAAGCTACATTTGTACCCTTCACAATTTAATGCTAAGCAATTTATCCGATTGAACAAAAGGTACGAAATAGCAGAAAAAGGTATTAGAGGTCAGAGAAACGGCAATAAGAATTTCTGGTGGATTTATAATGGATACCGGCATTTTGTAGAAAGGATAGTAAAAACTCTTGATTATTACATCTTAATTTGCAACTTAAATACAGGAAATGGAATAATTAGTGATTATGCACGCTTTATATACAAACTTATTGCTTTTTCTTTATTCTTTACAATCTCTTGTATGTTTGTGTGAACTATCGTTTTTTCGAGATACAGTGTAACGTCAGAATGTTAACAAACATGCAAACACAATATATTCAAATCCAGATGTAAAACATACATAAAACTGGATTGTAAATAATTTATTTAAAAAATATTCCATTCGGTTACGACCCAGGAGGCAGTATAAAGTAGAAAGGTCACGAAATGTATTATAGCTCTCTAGGGTTCACCGACAGATAATTTCAAACTTTACATCCAACCCTTTTGGAGAGCTTACGCTCATTTGTCATCCAATTTTTTCGTATAATTCCGTTCGTTATTTCACTTGAAAGAATTTATTTTTTTTTGTCTTATTATTGCTGTCAATTTATTTTTACTATTACTGTTTTTTTTATAATAAAAGAATTATAAAATTTAGAAGGGTGTAGGTCACTCAAATATATTGTCTAGCTACACAACAAAATGTACGTAGTGCGATCCATGAGTTCTTAGCATAACAGAAAGAAAAGTCATAAATAACAAAAATTATGATTCTTCTTCTCTTTTTATTCTCAGAACGTATGACTAAAGCTTCTGCGCCAGCCAAAATGTTCGGGGACGAGATCAGGTCATTATGGTGGTTGTTTAAACTCTGTGAAGCCACATATGTGTACAGTAGCTTTGGAGAGCGAAGCATTCTGGCATGGAGAATTGTCATGAAGCAAGCGCGGCTGATTTTACCACGTCTTTGTTCGATAATTGTTTGACACAACAGCCTTAGTAAGTCAAGAGTAGTATGCCACGGTCAGGGTTGTATTTGATTCCGTAAAGTCAATCAAAACGATACCCTTGCAATCCTAAAATATTGTAGCCAACTTTTTTGGTGCTTTTTTTGGCTCAGACTCTCCTTTCCGATAATTCTTAATGGAATCTCTTTTGGATGTCAATTAATCGGATTACACTTTCGTGGTTCTCGTGGCAAAGCTTTAAAAATCGCTTACAAAATATTCCACTCGACGTTGCTTTTACTTTGTGTTGAGAATTCCGGGCACCCTCTTTGCATTAATTTTTATCATAAGTAAATGCTCATGAAAGATCCTTGGATAACTTTTAATTGTCGTTCTGTGCTCCAATTTCTTTTGTTTGTAAGTGCCCTTCACCAACAACTATTTATAATTGTTGAAAACGATGGACACAAGTCATTACCAAGTCAAGAATTTGAAAAAACCGTCAGAGTCATTTTGAGATATTTTTAAAAATAACTCGACTGAGTGGTCGTTCAAGCTCTACTATAATAAAATGGATCGAGGCAAGCAGTAAGTTGAAACTTTGAGTAAAGTTTGTTGAGACTTGTCACCGATACTGACACGTGCATCAAGATTATTGCGAATGCACTGTATTTACAAGGGTTGTTACTCAAGTTTTGAGGTATGGCAACAATGTGAATATTTCAAATCTGACATTGCCATCATAAAGTTTGACATTTTTAATGGTGAACGTACTTGTGTGATCATACGAGTGCTATTTGAGTTGTTTATATATACTTGAAACATTTATGTTGATCAAAAAATTGAATCAAATCGTAACAGCAGTGTGCCGATCAACTAGCTTCGACTTTTGGTGATGAAGCACCATCTATGTTTCGCTGGTTTTCCGAATTCAATCGTGTTCGCACTTTGCTGCGGGATGAATTTCGTGAAAATAGTCAGTTGTGTCAGAAAAATTAATGCTGACGTCTATAAGATCATGACAGGCGACGAATCATGGATCTATGCATATGAATCCTAAACTTGACAACAATAGACTGTATGGGTCTTTCAATACGAACGAAATCCAACAAACGTTGGTCGCGCACAATGCACGAAACAAATGTCTGTTTGAGCAACGTAGAACGGTCAATTTGTTTGCCTAAAGTGGTCGAAAAAAATCAGGGAAACCAATCGCAGAAGACAAATCATTCTCTACCACGACAATGCGAACTTTCACACATCAGTTCAAACAAAAACATTTTTGTACAGTCAAACATAGAATCGATGGGCCGCCTTTTTGGCACCCATGATTTTTTCGACAATTTGTTCAAACGTATAGAAAAGTGTATTGATCTTAATAGAGAATATTTTGAAAAACAAAGCCATATCCAATAATGACTGTTTTTATTTTTCTATCACAAAAGTAACAACCGTCGTACTATATGAGGCCAAGATCTCATGGACCGCACTACATACATGGCTGTCAATTTTTTTTCTTTCTGTACACTATTAATATAGGTATTGGTAATTTTGACATGACGATCCTTTTTTCTAAACGAGCAGTTAATAAACCCTTAAAGGGTACAGGACAGTTAAGACAAGTTTTCTCCACTTTCCACGTTGTGTTGAAAACATTGTTGGTGTGTACATCTTGGAATTTATGTTAAGTGCGCGTGGAAAAAGTAAAGAAAATTTAGTGGCATTACATTAAGATGCACAAAGGAAGGAACTTTTATATCAGAAATTGTGTGGACAAATTAATCACGACCATCTTGACTTTGAAGTACGATGTGGCTTAACAGATATTGAACATTCACCATATAGTGCTGATCTAGCCCCGTCCGACTATTTTATGTACGAAAAGCTGAAGGCCCAATTAAGGAGTGGAAGATTTGACAGCTACAATGAAATTGAACAGGCGAGGTACGAGCATTTTTACTTTAAAGATACATTAAATTTTTATAGTGGCATAGAAGCTTAAGTTAAACGTTCTGAAAAGTGTGTGAAATAAAGGGAGAATATATTGAAGTAAATAGGACACTTAAAACGGATGAAAAATAATATTGATGTTAAAAAACAACAGAATGGAGACCCTTAGGAAACTGGCCCAAAGGAAACCAAAAAGCCAATGGAAAAGTCAATAATAATACCCAGAACAGGAACGAATGGAGAAAAATAGCAGAAAAAGCCAAAACATGCAATGAACTTTAGTTTAAAAAAGAAAATGGTTGGAATGTGGATTGATTCACCAAAATAAATGAGTCAACAAAGAGCTATTGATTGACCGGTTACTATTTTTATTTATTTATGAACTTTCTTTCTGTTAGGTTAAGGTTTCATGGACGGCAGTACGTAAACCAATAAAAAGTTTGTCTACCGATGAGGACGTCAAGAATACATAATATCCCAATTTGATGTTGGAAAAAAAAACCCATCGGTACAATATATACAGAATATGATCGTATTTATTTTTTATTTCAAAATAATGTTTTTCTCACATAATAAATGAATAGTGAATACCCCCTGCAC
This sequence comes from Diorhabda carinulata, assembly GCF_026250575.1. Classification (NCBI taxonomy): domain Eukaryota; kingdom Metazoa; phylum Arthropoda; class Insecta; order Coleoptera; family Chrysomelidae; genus Diorhabda; species Diorhabda carinulata. The sequence continues at coordinate 22,627,624 of NC_079472.1, forward strand.
ATAAATGCATAGGAGGGTAGTATCATCTCATCTTTAAAATCCAGGCAATCTCGCCCCTTTAACGTTGTACGAACGCGCGTGAAATCTATAATCGCTTATAGGTAAATTGATTTGATTTATAGTGCATACGTATACCGAGCGAAAGAGAGAGAACGAGAAACAGGGAGCTCCCTTTATGTTTAACAAAGTGACAGGAGAGCGAGGAGTCTGGGTTGTATTATTCGGGTGCAGTCGCTTCATCGATCCATCCGATACAAACGGCGGTCGCCATGGTTACCGCATCCCGAAAACTCGGGAGTTGTGCTGACGTAGAAAGTTCCGTGAGTTTCGCATGTAACCGGAACGGGAAGCAATTTTTTTTAAATATATCATACAAAAAAGATACCGTGAACGTTTGTGAAATATTCTAATGACGGACAGTATAATAAGTCAATTGATTTGAATGAATTGATGAGTCTAGTAGAATTTTTAGAATACCGCTTCCAATCTAGCAGTAGATCTAAATAATAATTTTATTTATCAAAAATTATGCAAGGTAAATAAGTATAAATATAAAATAATTAATAGTTTACTCAAGAGTAAGAGAAATGTGGTAACAATGCACGTATGTCAAAAATGTTTGATTCAATAAATGTCTTCAAAATATTCGTAATTTAGGATATAAAAATGAACAGGTTTGTGGATAGAAAATCATTTTTTCCAAAAATGAGATTTGTAGAAATTATTAAAACAGATAATTGTTTGTTAGATGATTTAATCGTTGTCAAATTTGATTGATTTAAGATCCGAATTAATATCGTCCTTTATCGTTGTGTCAACCAGATGAAAATAAGAATTCATTGAATGAAACAAAAATCTTGATATGGTTTTATAAGGCAATCCTTTGAAAAAGGTTCTTAATAGGGTAGCATGGTTTGAGAAGAAAATTGGATAGTTTATATACAACTTTTATATAATTTTTTTTAATTATTTGATCGATAATTATAGAAAAAAAATATTGAGATTTCGAAAATTTTGTAGGTAGTTTCAACATTTCAGTAAGGCCGCCATATTGCGTGACGTCATAGGTATAAAATAAACATTGAACATATGATACAAAGTAAATACGACAGTTATTCTTTCGGTTATTCTAAAATAATTATTTTTGTTGCCAGGATCATTTTAATGTAAGTTAGATTCAAATTTAACCTATTTTAATATTTTACAGTAATTAAGTTTATTATGCTTTTAATTTGTACGTTAAAAATTATGTAATAATGTAAGAACTTAATCTATAAACGGTTTATTTACTTTATTCTTATATATAAAAAATGTTTTATTTATACGTAACTAATAATTGAAAACTGTATTATAACAGCTCATGCTACGTTGCCGGCAACGATAACCTCGTAAACATAAAGCAGACAACTGTTCAATGTTTTTATTGACCCAATGACGTCATAACTGAAAAGCAATGAGAATCGTTTTCTTATGTAGTTGAAAATTTGAAATTTTTGCAATTTCCAATTAAATATTTAGATATTTTTACACTTTTGATCAAATATTTTATTTTCTGACATTATTTCATATCAAAAAAATACTTTTTGAAAAATGCAAAGTACCTTATTATATTAATCAATTGAACAAAACTCTCGTGAAAATTTTATAGTATTCTATTGTTGCTGAATCGTCTTGATTTAAGTTTCTTTTATTAGTTTATTAGTTAGCGATCTATCAAATTATTCATAGTTGCATTTAAATTTATAAAATAGAATTATAAATTTTACTCTAAGGTCGCACACATAAAGAGAGCAGACTATCCAGCGCCTACTTTAGGCGCGAAAACCGGCGCCGGTTTTTCTGCTGGTGCATGCACAAACGACGTTGATTGCCTGCCACGGATATACTTGTAGTAGACAACATTATTAAATGTACTTGTATTTTACATAACACCCTTATCGATAAGGAAGGATGTCAGAAACACCTAACTGAAGTAGAAATTTTGCAAAAGAATAATGAAAATCAGAGCGCTGGAAAGCAGCTCAAACAGTTAACAGAGATATCTTTACAAAGTGTTTCTCCAATAATCCATTAATTCTCCACAACTAACACAAATTCTTCATGATTATACTGAATTTCTGTTTATGTAATTTACGGTATTATTAATAAAAATCTTATCATCTATTCCCATTTCGCTGCTATCTCGTTCCACAGCTTTTGCGTAACATTTCGATTTCTTTGAGATTTTAGCCTCTTGTCCCACAAGACAGGTCTTCTAAAAATTGCGGGGATCGAAATTTTACTACCCATCAATATTTAACAAATATGTGATCACGTCCGACGATGACAACAATCGACCAAGAATTGAAAATTCATTCAGGTTAAACTTGTTGCAAGTTCAAAAAAGTTTTGTCTTTGTCCATAACCATTGACAGCTAGCTAAATTATCGGCGCTTATCTTCGCCGGTTGCAACCTGCTTTCTTAATGTGTGCGGCCTAATTGTTTTAATCGTTAATTTTCCTGTTTTTTTTTGATATTTCGTGGTTCGTTAACGCATTTTTTTATCGCATTGATGATTTTTTAATCTACATTCTATATACTGAGATGTCTGTCCAATGTAAACACCATCACAATCATCTAAGTTACTAGATATAAAATATTAACTTCTTTTGTTTTTTGGTGTGTGAGATTCAAGTTTAGTAAAATACCATAATATATTTTTGAAATTGAATTTTTTTATCAAAGTTCATTTAAATATATATTGAATTTTATTATAAACAATTTTACTTTCGGCATAGATAAACTATACAATAAAAACATTTTTATTTGCAATTTTTCAATTATTATTCTATTAAATTTACGGTAAAGTTGTCGAAATAGCAGCATTCTTTATACATGATAAAATATTTATTATGCAAAAAATAAACAAAGTCATAACAAACTTCTACGACCAATAAAATTGAAACGAATATCACATTTTTTTATACATAAATGTAACAATAAAAGTTATTATTCAATTGTCAGCAAATGCGCAATATCATTCAAAAACAAATAATACAATAAGGTCGGTGTTTTGTTTTTCATTTATCTATAAATAAAACGAGAATCTAGTGACCTTGGTACAGGATGCTAACACTGCAATACGTACGTTTTTTTCACTGATAACAGGTTATATACTATAGATGAAGCTAAATTTGAGGGAAAGATATAGAGAGAAAAATAGAGGGTGAGAAAGAGAGAAAGGGAGAAACGGAGAAGAAGAGAGAGAGAAAGATATAGAGAAAGAGAGAGGGGTGGAGAGAGAAAGAGGGAAAAAGAAAAAAAAATCGTTGAGTATTTTAGATGAGTTAAGGAAATTATTCATATTGGAGAAGGGATTTATTGGGTTTGGCCCTGATATAGGAAATACTCCTCTGCAGGGCTGGAGTTGTGGTGGATGGTAGAGTGATATGTAATGCAATAGGCCGAAACGAGAACGATGGAAACGAGAGATGGAAACGAGAGATGGAAACGAGAAATGAAAAGAGAGACGCCCGATACAAGAAAAAACGGTTCTTCACAGATATGGTGATATTTTTTTATTGTGGTTTTTTGCATAAAGCCCTGACACGGTAATCAGGATGAAATTGAGAAAAAAATTAAAACAAGATTCGGTCAAACGAACAAACCTCCTTCCAGATTCGAACGAATATTGATAAAGTTTTACTTAGTGGTTATCCTATAAAGACTGTAAAAAAATAACAAGTAGTATATAAGGCGATCTAATAATTTTTACTTGCCAAACATACTAAGTACTTTTCTGTCTCCTTGTATACAAAATATCGTCGAAATTTTCTCCGGTTACCGTTGGTAAATTACGGGTAATATTAAAATCTGGTCAATTCGAAAATGGAAGTTGCCATAAAATAAATCGTACGTCACTAACATACATCCTGCCTGCGGGTGTACGTCCGAACGTGATTTCCATTCGATTTCCTGTTTTATACCTTTGAATCCTTCAAAAATAACACTATTAGAACACTGACAGGCAATTTAGGAATTATATGTGTTAGAAACCTTAATAACTGTAATTTCTTTGAAACGGAAAAAAGCGCGTATTATGAAAAAAAAAAAAAATAATGTATTTGTTTCAGGTTGAATAAGAGTTAGATTGTATTAAAAATTTACGAACAAAAAAATAACCGAAGGTGTTAGTGACTAAGTTTTATCGATTATTTTTCGACAATATTTGTTTTTAAAAGCTATAAAAAAAGAGATTTGTGAGAACCGGTACTTGAAGGAGTTGAGGAAACTGCAACTAATAAACAAAAAATAATATTTCGTCTATTGTCTAGACGAAGAAAATAAATTCTTCTAATGAAGAGATGGAGTTTATTTTTATACCGGATCAGAGCCTTTTGCTTCTCATGGGGTATTCGCATTAGAGACTTAAAAACCTGAGCAAGACAGGTCTAATACACCAAATGAGAAATGAAAATTAATAAAATATAATGTCACGAAGGCACCAAATTCTCAAATTAGATTAATATTTAAATAAAAAATAGTTCACAATCTTTTTAATATCAAAAACCATGCTAAAGTTATATTATGTCGCATATTTGCTATCAAGAAATACATAGACTAATACCAGTTTCAAAGGATCAATTTCGTAATTCGTGTAAGCCCTTTAGTGAGAACAACAAAAAGAGCTTATCCAAAGAACAGCTCTTTTAATAACAAAAATGAACGTTTACATAAAAAAATTTTAATATGCCCGTCTACTTTTCAGCAAAATCTCATTTAAAAACACAAAAGAAAATGGGGAAAATACTTCAACGGCGACATAAAAGTGGAAACGCTACCAGAGTTTCAATTAGGGCGTCTGAGTGGGGCAGTGGGACTGAACGTTCACGAGTAGTTTAATAGGAGTCTTGGGAAAGCTTTTCGAAATCATTGCCACGTTCCCTTTGCGGATGTAATGTCGTTTTGGAGATTAGATACAGCTCTTAAACATACGTGACTTATGTACTCAAGTAAATATAAATTTCGTTTATATTTTAATATTTGTCATAAAATAGAAGAGCTCGTTTATAATAGATAAAATAGAATATTTGGAAATAAGGAAAGTATCCAATTGAAAATAGGATTCGGGAAACTCAAAGACATCGAATCAAATAATGATTAACGTGTAATGTCATCGACATTTATTGACTAATGACAAATAATAGAATGGTATTAAAAAGTAACTTATCAATTTGACCAACTATCATCAACTGTTTACATAGGACAGACGTCCTAGTGTTAAGTAATGAGATTAAGAAGTCATTTTGCCCACCTCATAGTCCATTCATTAAATTTCAAAATAATACACTTGTCAAGCGAAGATCGATTTGTCTTAAAATCAAAAATAATAGTGAGCGTTATTTTTTTTACTTTATACGAGCGCATGTTTATACTTTGTCGGCGAGTACGACAAATTTACCCCCTGAGACGCAATAACGTGCTGTGATTTATACTTTTTGACCCAAAACATCTTTTTGTGAAGTTCGTATACGGATTGATTTCGTTCTAGCGAACTCGGCAATAATCGCAAGTCTTCGTAGTCTAGGCGAAGTAACCATAACATTGCCGTCAAATTACAAATACCTCGTAATGTAGATTGTAATGTGAAAAAATGTGCATCCATCAGGAGCGATAGAAAACGTTCAGGAACACACAACCCACAACCGCTGAAGATAAGCGTATTGTATTGATCAGTAAACGTGATCGACGACTAACGGGTCCACAGATAGGAGCTATAAGATTAATTAATCTAGGAATCTAGGGAGATTTAGAGAAGCTGGCAGTGAGGAAACAACTTTTGAGATGTCAAAATAAATAACATTAAGAGGTTGCAGAGGGATAAAAAACATAAAAATTGGAAGCACGAAAAGTGGGAAAGAGTTTTATGGAGTTATGAGTCAAAGTTTGAGGTAATAGTGCGCAGGTCAAAGAAAGTACGTAGGTTGTATTCATGTGTAATCTCGACTGTAAACACGACAGAGGCTCGGTGATGGTTTGGAGGAAGGACAGATTGAATATCTGGAAAATTTGGAGGGATTTTAAAGAGAGATATAAAAAATAAAAATACGTTTTGGCCAGCATTTGATAGGAAAAAAAAATTTTCCAGCACGACAACGATCCCAAGCATTCAACTTCAACCCGATTGAGTTGTTATGAGACAAATTCTTAAATACGTATATTCTTTGAAATATAAATATTTTTGAATTAGAAAACAACTATGTTTCTGGTTGATACCGCGCCGAGTCGATTGATCTTTTTTAGTCGATACCGAAATTTTCAGTTGCCGTGTTCGATAATTCAGAGCAATCTAACATCTTCTCGTAATTGGAAGTAAGATTGACACTAGACACTATGCATATTCCCAAATGATCTGATGAGATCCAACTAGGTCGAAATCGCTCAGCGAATTTCGATTTTCCCCTTGTAATTATAAAACATTAAACACGAGCTGTTGATAGATGCACATAACATCACTCTACCCCCTTTAGATTGGGGTTCATGAAAAATTTTGTAAATGCACTTAAAAAAAACAGTGATGCTGTCCGATAGTCACAAAAAATCTTTCCAAACATTACAGAGGGAAAACTAAAAGTTGTTGGTTCACAAATCCGTAAAATTATGAAATATTCTCAGTTTGAAATCCTTTCATCATAATAAAAAAGCTCTTTGGAAGTCATTCGAAAAGAAAAATTTTTTGGAAAATAAAAAAAGTGAAATTGTTACAGACTTATTGGAAAATTTTCATTAGATGGGAGTAGACATGTCATTAAAGATTCATTTGGTGTTTTTCCCTGAAAACGTAAGAAGTATGAGTAACGAACAAGGGTAACGTTTTCATCGAGATTTAAAGGTTTTCGATGAAAGATATGTTAGCGAATTACTGTTGTTACTATTAGAAGAAAAACTATTTCAAAAAGTTAAAAAAAGGAAGCGGAAATTAGTCATTTTTTACTTTTTTTTAGTAATAATACCAAAATAATGTATTTCAGTTAAGTTAATAAATATTCCTTAAACCGGACGTGACAGAATTTTTTTATTATTTTTGCTGGATAAACTGCACTTTGCTTGTAATAAGAAGAATAATTTTTCGATTATATTTCATATATATTACATAAAAAAAGACGCTTACCTCTTCTGCCACTTCTTTAACGTCCCCGTTCTTCTCGGAATCCTTTGCGGGTTTCGATTTGTCTTTCTTGGAAAAAGATATACTCCTAAACGACCATTTCTTTTTCTTCTTTTCTTTTTGCTTCTTTGCTTCCGCCGTTTCTTCTACTTTATTTTCTGTACTTTCCGGCGATTTTTCCGTTTCATTCAAATTATCTCCTACGGATTCCGAATCGGGTGTTTTAGCATCTTCCGATTCCGATACGCCGTTCTCTTTAACTTCTGCTACTTCTTTTTCGGCATCTTCTTTCTCGGCGGTGAGTTCTTTCGCGGTTTCATCTTTTTCCTACAATAAAAATCAAACGAATTCATTAATTATCGAGTTTTTAATAATAAAATGGTTATTATGAAAGGCTAGGTTCAATATTGATTATGCCCATTTTGTTAATATTTTTATTATTAATTTGCTGCCGATTTGGGACAATCGTGTTGGATTTGTAACACGAGAGGATATTGCTAATGCTGGTTGCCAACGGATGATCCGATTGGTGCAGCAAATTTTGGAGCTGATGATATTCAACGCCTCCTACATCGTTGGCAGCGTGTGATAATAGCAGCAGAGTTCTAATTTGAGAGTCTTTAGGCAAAAGTTTGTCACATCAACATTATTTAGCACCGTGAAGGCGGTGACATATAAATATATAAATTGTATAAGCATATTTCAGTGTTTTTGATTGATAGTACATGTAGTAACATATTGTCATTTAGTCTCTACACGTAATAATAATGATGTAACATAAAAAAGACCTAACCCCTTGTTTTTGAGTTGTAGGTCTTATGCATTCAAAATTCATAATGTTCGATAAAAAATTTAGATAATTTCTGTTCTGATTTCGCAACATTAAAAGCCTATAATTCAGGAACAAGGATTCATATGAGAATTTTTTCACATTTCACATCATATTTTCCCTACTCACTGCCGAATTTTTTGCATCAAGTCCCGGAATATCCTGTATATGTTATATTTTCGAAGCGGACTGGTATCTCCAAGAAAAAAAATAGTCGTCATGACTTTTGTTCCAGCCCTCGTGTGTGGAAAAGCGCGTGTTGTAGTTTAAATATCAAACATCTCAATTTCAACAGCTCTGTTAATTGTAGTTAATATGCCAGATAAATTTCATGCGAATGCTCTAAATTGAACAAGGATGTTTATCTTTTCAGACGTTTATATTCCAATTATGTTAAAATGAAAATGTGGTTAACAACCAACGCGATATGACGGTTCAACATTCTTGAATTACTGTAAATTCGACCATGGCTCGCCAACCATATGAGTAAAAAATTATACTTTCTGTTCTGGTATTTAGGTTAATCAATCAATCAATACAACAATTCGTTAATTTGAAATATGTTTATTGATCAACACTATTATTATAAGCTCATAATTCAACAGCTTGGCGCCCTTTAATGTAGTCTATTAGTGTCTAGGTCATAAAACAGTCTACATGAATTTATTAGTAAAAAATAACTTCCGTTGCTCGCGCTTACAGAATAATTATTGTTCTTTAATAACACTTTTTAAAAACTGGTCCGAGTAAAAGTACCCCTATCGACTATCAGTGTGGCAAGTAAGCTGAAATTCCTGGAACAATTGGTGACATTCATACTGACGCGCGTTTCGATAATCAAGTTAGCGTCTTCAGAGACTGAAGGTAAACTGGTTATCGAAATGCACGTCATACGGTGTAATTGTGAGTGTTGATGTAAACAGTGTATTCAGTAGAGCAATTATTATTACCCAATTATAAGTAAATATATTAATGCTGGGACAAAGTTCTAAAATTGGATATATAAATCAATCTGCTTTAAAAAGCAAGAAATTACATATAAATGAAAAAGTCATAAATACATTATGGGGTTCCTTGTATTAATTATAATGCTTTTTATATGGGACCGATATCCTTATATTGAGAAAATAGATAGAGAAGTCAACCCAGAGGATGAAGCAAACTGCATGAGTAAAACAAAAAATTCAAAGAGAGAAAGAAGAACGCTAGCTTTAGAAACGGTTGCCAAAACTTTTCAGGAGCCCGTTTGTTAATTCTGATACTTATTTTATTGGTACTCATTTTATATGTAAAATTCCTGAGCTCTTTTTTACTATAAAAACTCATTGTTTGCAGTAAAATTTCATTGTTTTTTTCAATATTTCATTTTACTCAACTTATTTTAATAAATCAATATTTTTTTGTGAAATTTTGTTTTTATAACAAAATTGAAATGTACTTTGTGAAGTAATGAATTTTTGTTTTGAGAATCTATTCCTCCTGTAAAACAATCATTGTAAAACTTGTATTTTTCATTATAAACTTAGATATTTTCTTCGTAAGATTGAATGTTCCTTAAAAAAACTGAAATTTAGGTTTTCGTTGGACTATTTACCATAAAGCTTAATATTTTTTGTTAAATTCCGTTTTTCCAAGTGAAAATATGTGAAATTCTATTTTTTTCTGCAAAAGTTGAATCAACTTGTGAAATTTTGATTATTTCTAGTGAATTGTCATTAATTCCAGTCTAACTTGATATCCATTGACAAATCCATTGTAAAATTTCAGTTTTAACTGTGAAACAAGTATTTCACCATAAATTTTGATATTTTTTTGGTAGTAAAATCGGATTTTCACTGTAAAAACTGAACATATGGTTTTTATTCGACTTATTACTATAAAACTAAATATTTTTTATAAATTTTCATTTTTTTAAATGAAAACAAGTAAATTTTTTTTTCGGCAAAAGTTGATTCTTATTTACGAATGCACATTTCTAGCGAAATTTCCATAAATAATTACTAACTTGACATTATCTATTAGAAATAAGTTGTAAAATTTGAGTTTTAACTGTGAAACGAGTATTTCACGATAAAATTTGATATGTTTTCGTAGTAAAATCGGATTTTCACTATAAAATCTGAACCTTTTATTTTTATTCAACATATTACCATAACACAAAATCTATTTTGTGGAATCTCAATTCTTCGTCTGAAATGCCAGTAATTCCTGTTCAACTAGATATTTGTTGGTAAAATATGTATCGTGAAGATCTGTAAATTTGACTTTTTACTGTGAAACGTGTCTTCACCAAGATAGAGTCTCTCCTTTATAAAAATTGATTAAAAATATTTGTAAAATTAAAATTGGCAAAGATAAAACATAAACTTTCAAATTAAAATCATATTTTTAAATAATAGTATGAAAAACGCATTGATTTACTACAAAGAACACCTGAAACTAAGTTGTTGATAGAATATAAATGCGAGACTTGGACGTGCTTTTACACTACCACATACTTCAACTTCCACGTCAATAAAAGTTGTTTCCGTCATTTATTTGTTTTTCAAGATATTCAAATATTAGTTCACTACTATTTAGATTATAATATCAGCGTCATAAGTCATTTTAATGTCAATGCTGTTTCATCTATTACAAATGGAATATTAAAATAGAGAAGATTAAAGGAATAACAAATATTCAAACACCACTCAATATTTAGGGTAGTTGGTTTAATCATTGGCTTTGCTTTGTATTTTCAATTTCAAATAATATCGTGTTTCGCTCATTATCCGTTACGCGATACCTTTGTACATCAATTTGTCATACGGCTTCCACTTTTGTTCAATCGTGGTTGAGTCATTTCAAATTAGGATCATGTCTGCTAAAATTTTAATCGAATTAATTATGCGGTGTCGCATTCGAAGACGATTTTCATTTATTTATTTATTTTGTCATTGCTCACACTTCAATGACCCGCAGCAAAAAGAAAGATCCAGCCACCGCATGAGTCGTTCCATTGTTCATTTGGTATTTTGTCGGGCACACTCGTACAACAATCGAATAGGGTTTGGTGGGTTAGTATCCGTTATCAAGGTCAAGGTTGGTCCATCATAGGAATTTTTAAGAACAGACGAGATCTTAATAATATTTTACACCATTATATAAATAATAACTAATCATTGGATAAATTTATTAACGTTTTTAAATATGTAGGAAATACGGTTAAATCCAGTTTCACTGTATATATTATTATAACCATAAACCACAATATTATAACCATAAATGAGATTATATTGTTATTATTTTTATTAGAATAAATAATTTCAAAATTAATTAGATAAACGCTGTTATTAGTTGCAAGACGTTACGATTTTTTTGACAGTTGTGAATAATGGAAAATGAAAAAACGTACAAGCTTCTACGAGAATGAAAATTTAAAAGATATCCAATTCAATTTAATCGAATCAAAAAAATTAAGGATTTTTATTTGTTTGGCATGGGGGCATTGCGATTTGCAGTATTTCAATCCTAACAAAATCATTGTGAAATGTTAAAATAATTTCGAAGTACGTTTCTTAATCACAAAAATTTTTGTAAACCCAGTAATTATTATTGTTTCTATGGAAAACTGTGATTATGGTTAATTTTGTCTCGTCTGTCTAACGGAATTTCGATAAACAGCCACTTAATTCTAAAAAGTTGATTCATTTCCTTCGTTAATAACTTCATTTTATGTAACTTAATCTCTTATACTAGAATAAAGTCAACAAGGGTATTTGTATTAGGCGTTGAAATGTAGATATTCTTTTCCTCTGCTATTATTCTCAATTTTCCGCTCTTTCTGTCGGAAAAGTTCAAAACATGTCAATTTTCTCGGGTCAGCTAAACTGAAAATCTCAATTTGCAGCTCTCTCAATAGAAATATGTCGGACAACATTTTTTGACATTATTTACAGTCGATTTATCTGAAAATACGGTTATTTATTTTCTATACCGTGACATTTTTTTAGGATTCGGGTGATAAACACGTGAAATTTTAAATGGACATAGAAAAGTGTACCTGGAAGTGGTGTCAGAGACATTTCAAGGTTTTTGTCATGTGTTCACTTCTAAATAATTGAATATTTGTAGTAGAAGTGCAGAAGATATTCTTAAAAAAGATGTTTCTCCAAGTTCAGATCCTGCAGTATGAATCTCTCTATCAGGAAAATCAATATTAGACAACGAAATGCGGTACCTCTGAAAAATAAGAAGAGCCGATGTTTGGGTTCCTCTAAAACTGCCCGAACAAAGCTAACCGATCCAACACATGCAACGTATTGCTTCAATGACACCATACATATCAGTTTCGATTATCCAAAAACGCAAAAGCCGGTGGCAGTCTCCAAATGCCGGAACACTGCGAACCCAAAAAGGCGATTCGGTGTGGATACATATATAAAGATAACAAGGAAAAACTCTTCACGAACAAATGGATCGGTTAAACCAATCTTCAATCGAAACAGGATAATGCACAAAACTGTACCGTGTGTAAAAAAAAACAATGCTTTACGTGATGTACTGCCTCACCCAACATATTCGTCTGATTTAGCACGTTCAGATTTACATTTATTCCTATCGCTAAAACATTTTGTTAGTGGCAAAAAATTTGAATGTTGTCCAAAATGGCATTTCGAGACACTTTATTGAACAACCAGTTGATTTTTATCGGCTTGACTTTATTCTCTTGAAAAGCAACATTACGTTCCAGCCCCTTTGTAATTATTCCGATATATACTAGATAAAATGAATTATAATATTTTCGTAATATATAATTTCAATAATAGATTGTTAAAAAATGATTATGTGCAATTTACAGGCAGGTAGCGACGCGACGTTGAGGTAAAGTCAGTCTATCGGGTAGCCAATGTCAAAGAGGAAATCCGGTTAATGATGAGAATAACGGATACTTCTTTGTTTGCATATAGGGAATTGCGCTCGACAAATTTCGGCGGGCGGCACATCCCCATTTTCGGCGTAATTCAACTGTTTAAAAAACAAGTTAAAAATGACTTTGTGGTATTTTTTTTAATGGAATAGGCGGCGATACGTTTATTACACGGTAGGTGATGATTTTGTGTACGACGCTTGAAATATGGACAATGGCAAAGGAAATTCGAATAGGTAGTTATCTGTGTTTATCAACAAAAAATCTTTATGAGTATTCAAATCGGAATCACGACATATTCTGATTGCTATTCCGTGTTCATTTTTATACTATCATGAATATATTTTACAATTTTTGATTATTTAAATTTTGAAATAATAATTATTGGTAAATAGATTTTAAACACTTAAATAGCGGTTTTTTTCTTGCGAACACGTTTCTCCAATAAAAACCGTCCTTTCGATTGTATTTTTGTTTCTAAGACATAATGATATATCCAAGTTTCATCTACTGTAACAGATCGACGAGCAAACGAGCTTTTGGTCAGTATTAATCATTCGCACTACTCGTATTGCGCAACAGTTTCTTCATGTATATCCTCTCATGTAAAATACTACATACCCATTTGCAATATGGATCTGGGACGATCAGTATCATCCATGATTATAGCTTCACTTCACGTTTTCAGTGAATTTGTAAACATAGAAGAAATTGGTCAACGTTATATTATACAAAACTTTTATTTGAAAGGCTAGATAGATCCCATTCTGGACGAGACTGCTCCTTCGTTACCAACAACAAAATATTGGGTATATCAGAATTTAAACGAGACCGTACGACCTGCGAAGATCAATGTTGAAATGTTGAAGAAAAAATGCACAAAGTGGTACTGGATGATAGTCGACTCAAAGTACGCGAGTTAGCAGACATAGAAGACATATCACAAAGTGCGATACATCTCATATTAACTGAAACTTTGGTGATGAGAAAGCTGTGCGCGAGATAGGTGCCGCGTTTTCTCACAATGGAACAGAAACAGCGTCGTGAAGATGTTTCCATCGAGTGTTTGTCAATGTTTCACAGAAATAAAGCCGCAATTTTGCGCCGTCTCATAACCATGGATGAAACGTGAATCCATCTCTTCACACCCGAAACAAAAGAACAATCATAACAATGGACTGGAAAGGGAGTACCAGCAAAGACCGTTTCATCTGCATCGTCGGCGTCGTTTTTTTAGGATACGCGTGGGATAATTTTAATTGACTATCTTGACCGGTCGGTGGTATAATTCAACCTTTCAAAATAGAAACCGGAATATTATTGTGAATAGTGACCGTTATCGCTCCATGATGACAGACTATTTAATGTTCGCAATTTGTCCCAACAAGATGACACCACCTGCCGAACAGCGTTAAGCCATAGCTTTACTGTGAGGGCAATTTGGTGAACAGATCATTTCACGGTTTGGACCAGTGAATTGGGAGGCTACAACAAGCGACATCACACCTCATGACTTTTTTTTGGGACTATGTAAAGTTCTACGACTAGATTCATTGGCCAAATACCACTCGAAATAAACGCGTCATTGTGAATTGGAAATTTAGAATGGACCTTGTTACCCTTAGTCGCGGAAACATTTCAAAGAAATTATCTTTAAGAAATAATATTGTAAAAAATGGTTACTTCGAATGATAACTAAGATTAAAAAATAAAACCTCAAAAAAAAATACCTCTAATGATTCACCGAATACTAAAAGTTCTATTCGAAATTCGTATAAATGTAACTTCAAAATAATACCCTTGTATCTTGTCAATTCTTTTGAAGGTAAGTGCCCAACTCTACAAAGATGCTTAATATATCTTGGTCGTTTCCCAGTTGGCGACCTTAAGTATAAATTTAAAATACACAGCTGCCTGCGGTATTAAGAGTAAACTTGTTCAAGGTCGAACGGTCGAAGAACGACATCTTCTGAAGATAGGGCCTCTGGGCTGTATTACTCTACACCCGGCAACTAAGCGGTTGCCATGTAAATATATTTAATGCAAAAATAACAATGAAACGTTCACAAAATGAAGTTAGTCAAAAGTTTTTACAGCAAATGTTTCAATCGATTTATCATATAAAGAAAATAAATAAGAAACAAAACTGAGTTATTTTAGGACTACATAAACAAGTGTTTTCAGAAATATACATTCTCGACCTATTTTGAAATGATATTGTATGAGACTTACAAATAAATAATAGAATAAGATAAATATTTGTATATTAGTTAAACATAAATATACAGGATGGCTCAAAATACGTATAAAATACTTATACATAATTTTCTTTTGTTTCTAGAATAAATAATCTGAGCAGGAAAACTTAGGACCTACTATAAGAAGGAAAAATGAAGATACCGTGATGGGAAAAAGAAATATCACTCGGCCAGGCCGTTATAATTTAACCGCATCGTAGAGAATTAGACCACGAGTTCCGTACTTATAATAGTACATTCGGGGGACAAGCGTCTTAGCAGCTGAGGATATCAACGTCTCATGCCTCAGCTCAATCTCAAGAGAAACTACAACAGACTCGTCTATTACAGGACCTGATCTCAAATTACAGCTCTGAAGATACTGTTTAATCGACTGATGGGATACTGTTTCAAATTGTCTGGTCAAGTAAACAGGTACTGGGTCTAAGAAAACTCACGTATTATCTACCTACACGTATGATAATGAGACCAATATTCCCGTTGGAGGTATTAGTTTGGAGTACTAGAACCGGTTTGAACATCATGAGAAAGCGTGAAGGAAAAAACATCACTCATGAAGTTTAGAGGAGTCACACAGGGAGAAACAGAATCCAGATGTTGATCAAATTTAGGAAGAAATACCAAAAAGATAAACTTTGAGAAAGAATTTACCTCCAAAGGAAGCTGTACAAATAAATTGAATTAACATTGAAGCGTACACAGATTATCATGAGATCTAAGCAGATTTGGGAAGTTACTTTGGCTAAATAAAAAGAAAAAGTTACTCTTCAATGGGTTACGAGACAAATTAGAGTGGAGAGAGGAGAATAGAAAGAAAGACTTGCTAAAGTATGAGCGGATAAACCGTTCGTGCTACTTGAACCTTTGCATGGAATTGGCTAAAGGAGAATAGAGAAAACGCTAGAAAAGGATGTCATAGTTACTGGAATAATCTATATAGCCTGAGACATGGTTGAGAAACTATAACCAAAAAAGGTTTGATAGATTCTATTATGTAGAAGACGAAGCTTCTATCCTCTTTCTTTCGAAGTGAGGGAAACTAAGGAAAATAAAAAATGAAGATCTTTCGAAGCTAGAACAAAACCACATCCTGAACTTCCCGAAAGGAGTGAGATTAATAGTTAAGCTATAAATACTGAGCATCCTGCCACTGTTAGTGTCACGAGTCCTGATGGCTCAGGTATCTGGATATGTCGTGCCACAACTAAAATTTTTCTTTCATCCGTGGCCCTATCGCATTATTATTGAAGTTGATATCTAAGAAATTCTGAGGCATTGAAAGGGGAAACAGGATGCACTGAGTTGCCTCTGCGTTGCTCAGTCTTTAATCCGATGGATTTTCTTTTATTGGGGATTAATGAAGGGCAATATTTATTTTAGAAGATCCATTAAAGTTAACAAATTGCATCCAAGCTGGGTTTAAGGATATTATGAAAAAAATTGTCTCACACTGTTTTTGATGGTATAGATGGACATTTTGACATTTTTGGAATTAATTATATGATTATACTAATACATGCAATTGTTGTATATACAACTACAAAATTTCTTTTGCATGCTGTATAAACGAATTGGTGTGTTAAGGACCTTATTTATGATACAAATTTATTGAATATTTCAGCACAAAACCCATTTTGTAGCAAGTATCTTATTATTATTCTCTCCAGTTTTCTTTTTTTCCCATTATTCGAGAAATATAATTTCACTCCGTCTTGAGGAGAATAGAAACGAGAAATCATCGCTAACTTTCGAGAGTGACGTTCCACCCCAGGGCTGTACGTAAAATTGATATTTAATGATGGGGAGAAGTTGCAGTGAGTTTTATCAGTTGAGAAAACTTTTATAAAATTATTATTCGGTTAATCTATGGAGAGAGTTATTTTTTATGGGAGAGTCGAGCGGTGCTACAACTCAGGTAAGTACGGAAGAGAGTTCCAAAATACAAAAGGAGAATAACATCTATTTATTTTGTGAGTTTGATGACACACTCACAACTATACCCGCCCACCCAATTACCTGCTTATCTAGTAAATAATGAACGAAAAGAAAACACTTCCTTCAAACCTTGTTTGGTCGTTCGGTTTTTCTTTTTTCAGCATGAATCAATCACCATAGACTCAGACCTGCAGAGGAGAAATTCCTGTATCTGGGCCAATTCCAATGAATCCTCCTCACTATCAAAAATTTCCTCATTCCACCCAAAATAAGTCCAACGAATCTCTCTATCTAATTATGCAGGTAGACAAGTGTTCTCGTATTTCTCTGTAGCTAAATGAAAATTTATTCTATTTATGAACACTTCTAGCGAAGTTTCTGCTTCGTTTTAATATTTTTATTTCATGATAATAAACTTGAGTAAGTTTGGTTTGCTCTCTAATCTATCCCTAGGGGTGAACGTATGCCTTTAGGTTTCTATGAATTGTTTATGCTTTGACAAAATTTTGGTTCAACTCAGATTAAGCAATTCTTTATCAATCTTCACTTAATTCTTGAAGATTTCCTCCATTGTCAATTCTATATCTAATTTAAGTTTTTTTTTTAAATATTTTTTGAAGAACTATATTCAACAGTTGAGGTAAAATTATCGTTTTGTTTTACGCGGTGTCTAATTCAAATTAGATTTGGTAATCGATACGAGGTATGTCCGTAAAATAGTCATATTTCTTACTAAAGCGACTGTATACCGCAGCGCGCGTTCGGGCGTAGGATTAGATAGAGGAAGGTCTAGGCAACAAAGCGGACCGGGTGAGCTCTGAGCTCCGAGCTTGTGGAGCGATTGGACGCTTTGATTGAGACGAAATTAGGATGGTAAACACAATCGAGCAGCATTTCACGATCAACTTTTACGAGAGACCTCCAACGGAGACTTTTCGAAATCCCAGTGGGACAGTTAGCAGAAGATGTTCCGGAATGGTTGGGAAAAGGTCGAACACACTCCGAATTCCTGCTACCTGGACAGTTACTGCTAAGTTTCACGTTAAAGTACTACGAAGATAAAAACGGTATCATACCCTGAGCGACTTATATCCACGACTAGAGTAGTTAGGACGAGGTCGCTAAATGACATTCCCGTTGAAACCTTCCAGGTAGCCTATACCGCGTGGAAATCTCGATGGCAAAAATATATTGATGCAGGAGAATGCATTATTTGTACCATTCCGATCAATAAATTTTTAAATCCGTTTTTAGTTTCCGTGCGTTCACCATTAAAAATATAACTTTAAGATGACAATGTCAGATTTGACATATTTACATCTGTGTTGCCATATTTCATAACTCAAGTAGCAACCCTCGTGGTGCACAATTTTCTCAATGTTTACGATCTAGGAACATAAATTGTGATGATCATAACAAATAACCAATAAAAGTTTAATTGCTAAGAAAACAAAGTGAAAAAATATTAAAATTATTTTTTTTGGTATATTTAGTACCTTCCGCGTATTTAAACATTGGAACGTAAAAAATGTTGATTAATGATTGTTCTGTATTCGAAATCTTCGCAGAATTCGTTGATGCAGTATGAATACCGGTTCATTAGATTTATTACTAAAAAATTTAGAGAAAATGAGTCGCCGAAATAAATAAATAATTTGGATCTTGCCGTATCAGGGAATCCGAAAGATCGTTCGACATACAAGAAAATTTGATTTTCCAAATGAGCAAGTGTTCAATATTATATAAAATACTCAAGAAAAATTGAGAGAAAAATATCTTTTTCTAAGAATTTGTGGGTTTATGGTATTAAGTTCAAAATAAAAAAAAAATTGTGTATTTTGAATTTTCCACAGAAAAGCCTTTTAATTAGAGAATGGTTAGGTTAGTTTAGGTTAGAAGACTATGACTATAATGCGGCATTGATGAAAAAGTATTAACTCTTTGTTACTCTGTTGTTACCTCTTTTATAATTTTTCTTTTTTTATGTGGGGATTGAAAATACCGTCTTTATACCTGAAAATGTGCACTCGATGCACCTTCCTATATTATCTGTGCGCTAGAACCACCGTGCGCTCGATACATGCAATCCAAAAAAAATTACTTATTGTGTTAGTTTATGAGAACGGGGGATGTAAAATTTGTTAAATGAATTACCTAACTAATTACGATTTCACAATGGTCATTTTCAAAATTTCAAAAATTGTAACTGTTCGTAAAATCGGTGACTTGGTTTTATGCTGTGTAAATAATTTGTTATGTACTTGACAATGTTTATTTTTTAGTTAACACTTCTTTTATTATCTTCAAACTTTTCAAATTTTGTTGTTTTCATATGAATTTATACATTTTTTAAATATAAGTTTACGTATACCTATTTGACAGTGGCATACTTCAATTTTCCTCAATAGAAATATTTACTACCGCCCGATGTGAGATCTACTTCGAAAAGTTGATCTGACAATTCTACGATTTGTTAATGTACCTTCCAAAAGGACAACGATTGATAATCGTTCATACTGGAGGTCAAATTTTTTCATTTAAATAATTCAGGTACCAAAACAGATTATCATCCCGAAATAGAGTCAGTCAATAACGACAAATAGCTACGACAAAAACTGACATCAAATCTACCTGGTAACTTCGTAATCGTTTGCGACAATAAATCTTATCGTTCCCTGCAGGTTAATCCAGTCACAAATAGTAATTCACTAAATATTGAAATGATGGCGAATAGAAAAAATATTGTTTTCAATTTGAACAGCTTACGAGGTAATTGAATTACATAAAAATAGTTATATAAGTATCAATTTGTTGAACTCATACGAGAACATAGTTTCATTATATTGAGTTTACCCTCAAATTAACCGGATTTAAATCCGATAGAATTTATAGGGTATCGTTGAGGAAAACATAAGGCATCTAAATGTAACTTAAATAAATTGGAAAATTTTTAAAAATTGGTTGAATTTGAGTTTTCTATCTCAATATGAATATTTCAATCGAGAAACTACACAAAGAGAATATTTAATTTCCAAATAAGGGAGTAATACATTAAAGCGTTATGCATTTCTTCCAGGTTTCCTTGTTATAAATTTTAACCAAGGTGCTCGCTCCAATCTTATATCTGCATGTATCAAGTTCTCGAAATATAAGCCTTATCCGTAAATGAAAATTAAGATATCTCTTATAATCGGCAAAAAGGCATCATAAGATCTTGATATGTGCGTGCCTCGAAACATATTACTTTCAATATTTCCTTTGAGGAGATAGTACAAACAAAAATTCTGGTGGCGGACCTGCGCAATACTAATAACTAATAAAACACTTATCAAACAAAATAAATGTAAGTGGTTTACTAATTTTTTAGTACTTACCCCTATTTCTATATCTGTGTGTGGTACAGCACCATTCGTTGTGGACTTGATATCCGCATCGCCAATTTTGACTACTCTTCCTTCACCTTCTCCAATAGCTTCGGCCTCACCTTTTGTTGGAGAATTTGTGATATCTACTGATCTCTTTGACTGTTTCGCACCCATTTTGTGAGACAATTACTTAATAATTACTGAAACAATTAGAAATACATTGTTATATAGTTGATCATAATATGGTTTATAGAAAATAAGAGTTTTTCTTCCAATTATATATTTGTTTCCTTCCCAGACGCGTCGACGCGTATTTCTATTTGAAATATCCAAAAGATTTATTTTATTCAATACAAATTTTAGGTCTCTTGGTTTACGTTGTTAACGTAAAGTCGAATAAATTGGCAACTACGCATTTATCAGCTCTTGCTATAGCAACGGTTTCACATGGTCGAAAGATACGAAGACTTGTATGCTTCGAAAATGTCTCGACTATTAAATAAAAATATGCACTCATATATCTCCAGCGACATTTATTACAGAATATTTAAAATTTTTGCCAAAACGCATCCGTTTAACGTAGAAGAAATTATTCTCTGCGGCAAAGAAAGATGATAAAAATAAAATTAGCTAGAAATAGACATGTCTTAATGTTTACTTGCATTTAAACATGTTAGGAGGGTTTATAATTGTATGTATAAAACCATAAAAAACATACAGAACGGACATTTTAGGATACCTTCAGATAGTATACACTTGTATATTGTCCTAGAAAACTCAACCGTTAAGAAGTAGTTGGCTAAGTTGAAACTAGGCGAAATGAGCAGCGAGGATGATGAACGCAGTTGGAGGTTCCAAATAGATGAAGACATTAAATAAGTTCACAAAATAATTTTGGATAACTGCGAAGTGAAACTGATTGAGATAGCTGGGTCACTAAAGAAATTAGGCACGCGTGTTGAACATGAACTTTTGCGATGTTTTTGTCGATGACAAGTCATAGCGTTAAACGTCCTCGGTACAAATTTCGTTTCAATTTAGCACACCACTTCTCAAAGGTTGATTTTTGTTTGTCCGAATATTGTTTATGCAGCCAAGTCTTGACTTTAATAGTACATATTTTTTTGCCAAATACAGGGTAGCGCAATAGAACGTGCTTATTGCATCATCTCTTTTCGCGAGGTAAACGATGCGTGGCGGGGGTAACCTAGCGTGGTTGGATAGTTGCACTCGTGGAGTTTTAGTAGCCATGAGTCATTTCGATGAAAAGCGTCGCGCTGTTTGTATTCGCACGTTTTACGAGAACGGTCGTTCATGCGTCTTAACCAGGCGACTGTATCGATCAGAATATGGGTTAAGACACATCAATGAAGCTCCGAGTGCAAATTTAATTAAAATCAATGAATTAAGCAGCGTTTTGAAGAGACCAGTTCAGAACGTCTAGTACCATAGACAAGATTGTTAGGGTGAAGGAGTCAGTACGAGAAAATTCGCATGTATCTACTTGGAAGCGATTGGCGGATTTAAACTCGTCGCAACTAAGTTTATAGCGAATTTTGAATTTGAATCTTTAGTCCTAATGAGTTCCAGTTAACACAAGAATTAAAAGATACCGACTTTGAAGCAAAATTGTTGTTTTTGGACCAAAAAAATCCAAAAATGAAACATCAAAAACCACTGAATAGTCCGAAAGTAACGGTAGGAGCAGCAAGCAAAGGAATTATTGGCCCTTTCTTCTTTGAAGATTCACGAGGACGAAACATCACCGTTAACACCGACCGCTATGTTACGATGTTTGAGGGATATTTGACTCCAGAACTTACAAGATCAAGAATAGCGAATACGAGAACTTGGTTCCAACAAAACGGAGCTGGTTGTCGCACACCAAATGACTCTATGGCGGCTCTATGATGTTCCCTGCAAGAATATTTTCCAAAAGAGATGATATCCCTTGGCCTCCACATAGCCCTGACTTGACGCCTCTTTATTTTTTTTTGCGGAGACACCTCAAACTTAAAATCTACATGAACAATCCGTTGAACATCAGTCAGCTAAAGAAAATATCCTCCAGGAAGTGGCTTAATTACCTAATCATCATATCTTTTATTTCAACAATTCCTTATGTATTTATTTTGTTCAGCCAATACTTAATAAATGCACGTTCTATTGCGCCACCATGTACAATGTCTTATTAATACAAGAAATTCCTTTTTATTTATTTTTTCAAACTAAAGTTGATTCGGTTAAAACGCAATATCTCGGAATTTAATTGTACTACAGGTGTCCAATTTATACACGTATCTTAAAGGTTAGGGCTAACTGGAAATTATATGGATTTGATACTAATATCTATATGTTAGCCTCTGAACTTTTCAGCCCACCCAATAACGGTTAGCGCGCGAATTATTTTATTAGGTCTATCAAGTTTTCATGCCAATAATTACAATATTGATCCTTTGTAAAATTAATTGAGGTTTTTTAACACAATTTAAAACAATCAGAACAATAGTTGTGACATCTATGGTTTTCATTTCGTTAGCATAAATTTTTTGCTTTGTGTATTGTCTTGTCAATTATACTAACTGGATGTGTAATTTTTTCATAATATTTTAATGAGTTAAATGGTTTCTTTATTATAACAATTCTCAACAGCTACATTTCTAAAGAATTATCATCGTTAGATTGGTCAATTCATTTAGAAATATTTTAGACCATAAACAACAGTTAAGTTGGAAGACACTGACCTTTTATCAAGATATGGTATTTTTCCATAGACGTAATTGAACATGCGCTCTATGAATATAAAATTATTTAAAATATTCATTAATCACTGCTGTCAGATGCTTCCTCGAATTAGCTTTTATATTGTTTTTCTAACAAAAATCATCGGTTGTTAAATTTTACCATGTAAATTACGAAAAAATTTCAATTCAGTTATACAAATTTTAAAAAATGTCTTTTTCTGTACCAGATTCGAACCCAGGACCTGCAGTTGGAAGGCGTGGTCCATCTACACTGAGACATGATTATCGTGGATGCTGTGTAGTAAACTAAAAGTAAACCTTTAAAAAATGAAAATAGTCTTGTTTTTTTGAGCTTAAATTTGGGTTTATTAAGTAACGTACAAATTCGTCCTGGAATATATCAATGAATCAACTTTTGTTACCTAAACAATGAGGGAAACGAAGATAACGCAAGAGTTATAACTAATGAAGATATCATTTTTACCACTGAATAGGACTTTGCATGTCGTATATTTGTTTCTAACATGCCATGTTTTGCGAAACAAATTATAAATCGAAGTAGCTTTTGAAATACTGAATACACTGTTTACACCACCACTACATCAACATTCACGACGCGCTTTTAGATAACCAAGTTATCGTCTTCAGAGACTAAAGGTAAACTTAAACCTAATGACTTGATTTCATGTTTTATACTAAATTTTCCCATCAATAAACCTTCTCCCGCGAAAATTAAATCCAGCGGGAAAAATATTTAGCAGGGTGGGTTTTAAATTGGTTTATAAATCCAACTTGGAAAAGAGGTATATATGAAATTAGCTGTGGTGATTGTGACGGAAAGTGTATTGGGCATACTAAGAGATTCGTTATTGTCCGGTTTAAAGGGCACATAGCTCATTTGAAATAAGGACGGAGCGGAAAATCAGGTATTGTCAATCCACGCTGCCAGTCACAATAATGACATAAATATTAATAATGTAAAATTGTTAAAACATGTATCCAATATAAAATTGTTGGATGCATTTGGAAGGCTTGAAATTGTTAGATGTGATATTAACATAAATAGGGACAAAGGGCTAATTCCTTACAGCCCACTCTATAGTTTAGTAGTCAAAGAATGAATGTGAAGAACCCTGAGTTTTCTTCCACTGGAATTAATTTTCATGAAAGGAGGTTTATTGGTGAGAAAATTTAGTATAAAACAGGTAAGTCAAGTCATTAGGTTTTACTTTACCTTCAGTCTCTGAAGACGATAACTTGGTTATCGAAACGCGCGACAGACAATGTAATTGCGAGTGTTGGTGTATTCAATATGAATACAGGTTCCAGAAATTCCAACTTACATTTTGAAACATAATAAATTTGACTCGAACTTGTGAACATTATTGTTTGTGTGCTTATATTCCTCAGTGTATAGATATTTTGTGTTGGATAGTGTTGAACCAATTGAAAATGGAAATATAGAGAATGAAATTACTTTTCTTTAATTCTACGAGCAATTAGAGAAGCTGATGAAGTTGTCTCATTAAATTTATTATCGGAATAGTAAGGAAAATATATAATATTGTCTATAAATATTTGTTGAACTGGAAAAAGGAATTTTTATTAAATATAAATAAATACAATCATCCTGTAAGATTACGTAAGATACGTAATACTTGATAAGCTAGATACATAGATTTTTGTGTAAATAGTGATGTCCTCAAATCAACGAATCGTTTGAAAAGGACCCATACCTAGCTGTCTAAAAACAGCTATAATTGCACTCCTGTACAAAAGTGGTGAGAAAAATGATACTAATAACCGTAAGTATCGTTCTATTGCATTAATACCAATCCTTTCGAAGATAATTGAAAGACTAATGAGAAACCGTCTATTACCCTTTCTTTTCAAACATCAAATCTTGATAGCACAACAATTTGGTTTCCTATCTAATAAATGCACTAATGACGCCATTTCTCAATGAAATATATACCTCACTTAACAATAAATTTTGTACGTCTTCGGTTTTTGTGATTTCGCTAAGGCCTTCGATTGTTTTGATAATGAAATTCTGAGTATTATGACATCCGAGGTGTTCCCTTAAAATGGTTTGTATCTTACCTCGAATGTCGAAAATAAGTGATGCTAATGGTGAAGTTTCAAGTAAATTGCCAACTAGCAGTGGTGTACCTCAGGGTTCAGTTCTTTTTTTGGTATTCATTAATGATGTCACAGACTTACGAATTAATGGCAAATTCACTTTATTCGCAGATGACACTAGAGTAACCTGGAGTGGTCCAGATGACAAGCTTTAGATTCTACTATAGGCAAAGATCTCATTGCTATCAAGTCCTGGTCTGACGCGAATGGTCTCTGTTTAAACACTGAGAAAACTTTAGTTTTATCCTATAAAGGTGCTTTACCAGCTTTAAAAATCAACAATGACTTAATAGGATCTCAAAATTCGTTTCTTGAACAGCTCGATTCGCGTATTGCTGTAACAACTTACTACTCGTTGTTCGAATCGCATTTTCGCTATGGTTTACGTTTCTGGGGGTCTTATAGTTTACACCTCTTCGAATCTATCTTCAAATTACAGAAAAGAGCTATTCGTTTTGTTTATGCTTTCAGTAGTAGAGCGCAATGCGAATTCTATTCTATAGAACACACAATTCTCCTCTCATTTTAGAATCTGTTTGTTTGGTTCGCAAACACTTTCACAACTCAACTGAGAGACTCATTCATGCTATCTTACTAGAAGAAATAATTTGGACATTTACTTATGTACACCCACTTCTGATCTGGTAAAAAATTCCATCATCTTCAGCGCCAAAAAATTTATCAATTAGCTACCTTCGGAATTAAAAATACATTTAATAAGTTCCGAAGATTGACAAATACATTTCTGCTTGAAAGACCTTATCATTCTGTGGCAGAATTCTACAAGTACAGTAGACTTACAGTAGACATTTCATATTTTTATATTATCTAATATAAAATTGTGTCGCTTTGTCATTAAAATTGTAAAATTTTCTAATGGCAATAAAGCTTTTCTCTATTATTATTCACTCGGTGATTTATTCCACTTGCTAGCGATTTGGTAGGAAACTTCACTACGTGATTAATAACCTTCATTATACACTCGTGAATAATATACTATTATCTACCTCTATCAGGTAAGCATCATTTTGTTTAACCAAACCTTAATTGTGCATTTCATGAATTTCTATCTCGAGTCATGTTAGTTTCGCATAGAATGTGATGAATACTACGAGTAGTATGAGTGCTTTTGATGAAGTCGAAATGGCAGTGCAAAAAACCAATTCTTGTTCTGAAAATGTATTACTCATGTATTATCCTGCATTAAACAAGAAGTACAAATTAAAAATGTTTTTATCTTGATAACATTATCCAACCATAACAAAGGAATAATTTTACAAAATAAACATGAATAAAATTATGAATACAAGTATCCACATAGTATCATTAACACCCAAGAAAAGTTGTAATTAAGATCTGATTAGTTGATTGGATATTTATTCCAATTCTATTATGAATTGGTTTAATAATTATGTATGTCACCCTGAAAAAAAGCTTTTTCTTTGAGGATATAATAAACATGTTACCACTTGAGAACAAACGAGTCTCAGATTTAATGTTCTCAAGGAATTGTTGACTATTTTTATTCATACCTAATAAATACGATTAGTAGGACCTTTCGGAAACTAACCCGGACTACGTTCAGTGTTATTCGGAAACTGATCGACGGGGTCCTAGTTATATGGTCTTTCTTACCCTGATACACCAATGGGTAAATGAGATCAGCAGATGGGTTGTTTCGTTTATGTTTTTTTGGAAAATTACCAATTCCTCTTATATCGGCAATGTGTTGAGCGTTAGCCGTCATCTTTTTCATTTTGTACCAATTTTCAGTTTATGACAGGTGCATTTTCAACTTTCAAGTGTTTACATTATAATTCAAAGCGAGTTTATAGAAAAAAATTCATGTAGATCCACTTCATTTTCTTTATCTTCATAAACGAATTCCAACATTTTTTTTTCTAAGAAAGACTACAACTTAACATTTAATTTCACTTTCTCTACGACTACCTAGCACAAATTAAAAGCGGTCTGAAACCTAGAGTCCACTCCAGAATGTGTCGAGTTTAAACGGTATTGAGAGATTACTGAGGCTTGCGGTTTTCTTACTTTTCGGTATTTCAACATCAAAATGGTACTAAACTTGGTTGCAATATTTTGGTAATTCGTTTAATAACAATCATTAAAAATCTAGAATCTATTATGAAACTAAATAAATATAATGGAAAAATAACAGTACATGATTGTTGAATTTTTGAACTTGAAAACTTTCTATAAATAAACGTATGAAGATATTAAACCGGTATTCACACTCGATATTCGTTTAGATTATACTGGCCTATTCTAAATTATGGACCCATTTTTAAAAATTCGTATTTATTATAACTTTTATACCAATGAAAAGAGGAAGTTTCAAAGTTTTCTCTAATGTATGTAAAGTGTTCAATGTGGCCTCCAATTGCTGCACGGCAAACATCTACGCGTCATCTGTGTGTGTGTAGCTCATTACCGCAAAATTCGAGACGCTTCTCTTTGTCATTAGGGTTGAGAGCCTGCACGAGCTCTAAACGGTAGGACTTGTACAGTAAACGGCGTCTCAGACTTTCCATACTGTTGGTTGAGGTATTCCAAGTTCTCTACTAGCTCTATTGGTAGACTTACTTGGGCTGCGAACAAAACTATCTTCTATCCGTCTGACATCATCTTATGTCACACGCGGTCGGCATGTGCCTTTCCTTCCAGTCTCTGTAAATTTATTAAACCAACGAATAATGATTTTCCTGGTTGGTGGTTTAATTCCAAATTCAGCACGAAATACTCACTGCACTACAATTCTTACGAAATCAATAACACAGAACACCTTGTGCTCCACAGTCGCCATCTCACCCACAACTGGCAGTGACAGAAAATGGCGGCCTATTGCCGCGAGAGCTCTAGCGGCCGCTTCTGGAACCATCACCGCCTGCCTACACTTGTAATTAAAACAACTTTGAAACTTCTCCTCTTTATTGGTATAAAACTCATGCATATAGAATTTTTACTGCAATAAATACGAATTTTTAAAAATGGGTCCATCATTTATAATAACCCTATATATAGGAGGTTACACCGCGACCTCTAAAGGTTTATTGTGCCTCTCATCAAAAATGTCTTCGTCTCTTAACTATCCATAGTTTCTGCGTTAATGTCTTTAACTAGAAAATCCGATAGATAATTCTTTTTACCGTTAGGTCCTGGTGGGGCTTGTTTTATTTGGTGCTTCCTGAATCGATCTTGTTCGGTAAGTAGTTGAAGCATATTCCTATTATCATGATATTTCTTTCTTGGAAAAATCCGTCAAAATACTTCTGAATATCTTTCTAGTAAGTGAAGTTTCCTAACTGATCAGTAAAATGCTTTTATAACAAAATTTATTGGCCTCCAGGTTTCCTTCGATTCCGAATGATCAAGAATCCTAACCAGAAGTTTTTATTGATAGTAGTTGTGTTTCTTACGGGATTCTCAAAACAGCTTTTGATCGATAATGTGTGATCTTAATGCATAAGTTTGATTAGAATATATATGGTTCGCTATTGCTTTTCTGACAAGTTTCTTTTCATTCATTTCTATAGATATTTTGATAGCAAATATTTTTGCCTTGGCGCTTGTACACGATTCAAGTGATATCGAGTAAATTCCAATTGCTCCCATCGTGTTTTTTGAATCAATTGTAGTTTAGGTAGTAGAGCCTTTTTCTTAGTATTTCTTTTCACTTAACATCGTAGTAAAATCTGGCATAATTCGTCTAAGATTAATCTCTCATTATTAGTCGCAACTCTATATATTTGACTTCTACAGAGTGATTAATCTATCAATCGGTAAAAACATTTGGAATCTATGATGATCTCCAGATGAATTTATTCATCTAAACTGTGAGTAGCTATTTAAAAATTAAAAGAGAAGTAAGAAAAAATGATTTTAATAATGATAGAGTCTCAATAACAATCAATATCAATTCTTATCTATGCAAACGAGTTGATAAATGATAAAAGCTTAGATTAGAATATAGATTTTAAGAAATGCCAATCGATATGCGCGGTAAGGACAAATGTCTTTAAGATTATGAAGAATGATCACTTTTACCACAAGACTGATAGAATAAGATTGTAATATAAAACTATTATATCAAGTCTTTTGACGACGACATTGGTATTATCATAATAAGAAACATACATCAATACTAACCTTGAAACTTCACTATTTGAAGAATGGTAGAATCTGTTAATCAATTGTAATATTAGGCGCTACACTTAAATTTTCATACTTCGTTCAAGTTCTTGATGATAAGTGTTTAAAATTCTTCGCACAAGAGGAAACGGTTTCAATTCACAAAATCAAAATAAATGATTTCGTGTGACAGTTCAAAATGTCAAATTGATTTTTAATAATAAACAGAGTGCTCAAAATAAGTAGGTAGCAACTAGAATTACAACAACAATATACGATATCAGAGGCAAAGATTCTTGTTAGGAAATGACAGATATTAAAGGCTAGAAAATGTTGAGGTCAAAGTTATGCCAGATTGTGAAAAAGATTTTGTAAAAAAAATACGCTTTAAATCAACTACGATCAAGTATCAAGAAAATATGAATGTTGATGTTATAAAGAAAACGTGTGTGAATTGAATGAAAAAAATTTCAATGTTTGACTAGATATATGGGTAATTTTTGTATATAAAATATTTTTTTATGAAAAGAAAGTTATGAATTTTTTGTTTTCAATTTCGATCCTCCGATTTGTTCAAGTATTTAATCAAAGACAGTTATCAAAAACATAAAGGCTTGTTTTTATAAGTTTCACTTTATAATAAATAATAATATTAGTAGAATTATTAATAACGCAATTCACAAAGAATTGAACTATTGGAAAAAACGTTAAATATTTGACACAAATAACTAGAATTTAAGGTTATTAAAGATGTTTTACTATTACTTTCATGTCCAACTGAATATTTACACTTATTTTAGATAAAAAGTGGAATGAAATTATAGCAGAAAAAAATTTTTAATTAATTAAATACGAGGATACGTGAATAATTACTTTTATTATTCATTTTCAAACTTTATTAAACTAGGACAGATACACCATAGATATTTTTTTCTATATAATCTCCACATTTAGCATTGCACTTGGTACAGCGAACCACAAGCTTCCTATGCCATCCTGGTAGAAAGTTTTCGATTGGTCTTTGCCTCTTCTATACTTACTGTCGTCTAATGTCACATTTATAAAAGTTTAGGTCCGCTTGCAGCCATGCAAGCCTATTGTTTAGGTTCCTTTCCGAAAGCTTAGACTTTTCCTTGATTCTCAAATTCGGATCCTCTCAGTAATTGAGTGGTTCCAGCGGTCCACGTCGTCGGTAATTTTATAGTCTCTTAGTCCTCTATGCCTATCAATAGGAGCTTTACTACCGTTTCAGAAGCCAGCTCAATATATAAAACAAACTAGTACTAATTATTAAGATTAAATTCGAATAAAGGCAGTGACGATATGGAGTAGAGATTTGAAATAGAGCCAGAAGAGAAATTGATTGAGAAACTAAGTGAATTACAAAAGCTAAACCCGAACAAAATCGAATAAATCTTATAAAGGCTGTTTCCAGTAAATTAAGTCGTTTCACTTTCAAGTAACAAAAAAAAAGAAACGAATATGTACAAAACGACGAATTGAATTGAAACGGAATTACAAATGTCTTACTCTTTTCACTTTTGTTAATAAATATTCATCTTCACACTCAAAATTTCATCATCAATATATTTGCACCAAACCCGAATAGAAATTCCAATTTATGATGTTATTACTAAATAGTACAATGTACAACAAGTGAGAAAATTTACCTAATCATCTTAAACAAAGTTTTCCCCAAATCAAATGAGAGGAATATCATTTTCTCACATAGACGTACACTAAAAATTTTAATTCACAGTTATATTTGCATAGTTTTGGAAAGTAATTCCTGGTAGATTGTTTCGCTTCAAAACATTTTCGGTAAATGAAATATTAGCAGAGGTCGAAGTTGAAATTGAAACGTCCTGGGCATCCACAGCATTGTTGTATTCAGGTTCTAGTGGCGCTGGAGGCTGAATCCATTCTAAGTACTCCTCATGATTATGAGAAAATTGACTAAATTTCCAGCTCCCATGGCGTTTTATAGTTAAAAGATTTGTTCTGCAATAACTAAAAATTAAATAAAGGCAAAAATTTTACTATATTTTTGGGAGCGGTGTCGAAATTTATTCTTATTCTTCTTATTTCCATGAACTGTTTTGTATATTTATCATTTTGATAATAAAAAAATCAGGTGACATCCGTGTTTGGTCGAAGCTTCACAATTTTTTTATGAATGTGGTAGAATTTCTAGAAACTCACATCGGTATACCACTGTAAGGACAATAGCTGAAGCAGCCTAAAATTACCTTTATAAAAAAACTTTCATCAGGTTTGTCCTCTTCTTTTGAATTTCTTCAAGAATTTCTACAGTCTATTCAGCTCTCGGCGTTGAGATCTTTCACTCTTTATCTCCATTTTTTACTTCATTTTGCCAGTTCATAAGTCCGACTATTCTCAAATCCCTTCAACTTCCTCAAACCATTTTTTCCTTTTGCTCTTTCCCCATTTTTTCCTCAATTTAGACCTCGATTTATCCATCTATCTTCTGTCATTTCACCTATATGACCCAACCATCTCGTTCTATGCGCATTTATGATATGGGTTGTATTTGGATACAATCTTAACAATCCTCTATTTTTCTTTTGTACAATTCAACTCCACCGTAAATCTTTCTGAACATTTTAGGATTCCATATTACCAAATTATTTTGCTCATTTCAGTTTCTTGTCCAGGTTTTATATGCGTACGTAACTAATTGTCTTAATATGTTAGCTGTTCGTGATAAATCTTTTGATTTAAGCATTCTCCATACATTCATACTGCTTTATGCCTTTTGCTATTCTATTTTCCCTTCATTCCTCTCCTTTATTTGTGATTGTGCCTTCCTAATATTCGATTTTTTATTCAGTAGCTATTATTTCTACTACAATTTATCGTTATATCGGTTTCCTCGTTATCTTCAATTATTGGCATTATAATATTTTTCTTCCTTTCAAAATAAATTAACACGATATTTTCAGAAAAAGTATTCGCCTCAGTTATTCATTCTGCAGTCTACAAAAATACTAGAAGCTTTATATATTTTTGTTTCAGTTTGCTTGGTAGCAGATTACAAACATCGAATGCTTTGTGAATAATATCTGGAGGTGTATTTTCAAATTCTAAATAATTATATTCCATTATAATCAATATTTAACAAATATAAACTATTTTAACATAATAAACAACAATGGAATATTCCCGTTTGATAAGTTGACATTAATAATAATTGAATGTCATTTGAAAAGCAATTCATGTCAATTTTTAGTGGAAACTGAGCTAGACATATTAAACCATCGGTGAAGACAAATCCAATACGCATAAAAAACTCACTAAAAATGGTGCTGCTGAATTTCAAATTATCCATTTCGAGGAGAAGAAGACTTTTGACTTGACAAAACCGAAAACTCGTGTACCAGAGGTTTTAAAAATAAATGCCTACATGTCAATATCAATAAAATCAATGACTTAAAGAAAATCGAAGTTTATATTTGATTTGATTTCCGGAGATTTCACTATTTTGCATATAAGGTGTTCTCAAATGAACCATTCAGTACAATGTTATGGTCTTGTTGTTATAGAAACCCCTGCGAAGGCCTAAGTAACATGGAAATCGTGCCTTATCAATTTGACATATAATAATTCATGATTGACTGCATGAGAAATAATATTTGAACATATGGAAGCGATGAAAAAGGTGGAACATTTCATATCACCTGAAGAAAACATTCTTTGTTTATAAAAATAAACTTGATCTGTGTACTTTTTGCTTTCGGTCTATGTCATGTATGTTTATTGTGTGTAATAAATCGTTCTCACGATAATTTATAATTTGAAAATTTATTTAATCTAATAAGACACCGCGGCGTCATAGCAAAAACACTTTGTCGTTCAATTGACAGTACGACAATACATCAATTTAACGATACGTTTGGCACAATATAAAAAAATGAAACACCCCTATGAATCTATTATTTAATTGAGGATGATTATTAGGTATTTTCACCGCCCCTATGGCATAGAATTTTTGTATGTAATGAAGAGCTTTATGGCTACAGGCATTTCCAATAACTACCATAATGATAATAATTGTATCTCGCTATAAATTACTGTCCGTTTATACATTTATGTAAGAAACTTCTCATTAACTAAAAATGTGTTACTCAAACGGTTTGGTTTTGATTATAATTATTACTGAACAACTTACAACAAATTTTAGTTTAATATGATATAGGTTTGAATATTTTATTACGATCTAGTAAATTACGCTTTCTTGGAAACTATTTTGATGTCGTGTGTTATTTTATATCAATGTTTGTTTCGCACAATTATATTCCTCTTATTTTCATTTCAATCAACCAAAATCTCGTGAGCTTAATCTAAAAACTTAATGTCTTTGTACCTTTTCAGATGTAAAGATTTAGAGTGATCGCATGGGCTCCTTTCTCCACACCTATGTTTTTTGTTTTATTTCCTACTATCTTATTCACCTTTTTCCTTTGTATCTTTATTTTTTCTCTCCAGCTCTGGTCTTCCTTTCAAGTGTTATATTCCTTCTATCATCATTATATTGTTTTCATAATGATTTCCCATAATCAAAAAGTAATAAGAAAATCCAAATCGTATATAAACGAGATATGCTGCAACTGAACTGAGAACGGAGTTGAGCCGTGGAACATTTTGACCTTACGTGTCAGTAGTAATCTGAGAATAAACACAAATTCATTTAAATTGAATTTCAGTGACAAGATTCAGCTTGACACTGGGCTAGAGTAAAATGATTTATTGTATGCACATAAATCGGTAATGTGTACAGGGTTGCACTATACATGAAAAGATAACAGTAGTAACAGCTGATAGTATAGACAAAAAGTTCTCAAACTTTTCCTCGTAAATCACTTTCAAAATACTTGTTACTAGTTTCAGTTGATACATTTACACCATATTACCAATCCTTCAAAAACTCAAATCCAATTATGAAAATTCAAGTACACTCTTATTGTAAAAGTTCCCATGGACCTTTGGGAATCACTGGTATAGAGGATGTACAAAATCTTAAATAACCACTGGAATGAATATGAAATAAATACTAATATTACAAAAGCTAAGTGGTGAGTTTGGATCATCAAGTTATTATCTGCTGAAACTAAAGTTTTTTTTGTGTATGCAGATTAAAAATTAAATTGTAACATTCACAACACGAACTGGTTTTAATTTTTGTACAAATTCACCCTTCATTGAAATAACATTTAATTTTATTGTTTGAGATGTACTATTTTGAAACACAAATCGTTGATAAATTTATTCATTCAGCCGATAAGAAATTTATTTCGAAATTTAAGTGAATAAACAATTAAAATCCAATAATTATGTTTTCGTCATGAAATACAAATAATAACACTATTTTATTTGTTTTATCACAAGAAAATGCTAAGCCATAAAATAATATTTAATAACAAGAGACATCCTAAACCAACATTTCCGCGTTATCTTAGAACTAACACTGAGTTTAGTAACCAAACAGTTGATTTCATACTTAGAAGTCGGGTCGTTGCTTGTGTTTACAAATTTTGATATACGACTATGGTAAAAATAACCAGAACTGACCTATTACCAAGATAAAACAAAGGATATTTTTCCATTGTCGTGTTGTGTTAGGTTAGTTAGAATTGAAGGTTATTTTTAACTTTTTGGTCTATAAGCGTAGTTCAAATCGGAATACGTATGAATGAATAGAGTGAAATAAATACAGTTGAATCCCACAATTGAAAATAGTGACTCATTTTGTAAAGTAATTTCATCAAATTAAACGTTAACATATTCAGTTGCCACATTTCATTAATTTATTTTAAATAATCAACGTACCTTGGTTTACATCCAACTGCCTCACGGAAACAACCATTATTTGAGGTGTGACATCGTCTACTTTACTTATCTAATATTTTCTCTCAAACATCCCTTAACACTTTTTTAAACATGGCGTGTAAAGAAAGTTTCTTCAGTAATGCATACGTGAATAAAATTATTTATTAATAAGTTTTTCTTTATTTTCATCAACTTTTAAATACGTGAATAGGTTTTTCTTGTAGCAATCCTCTACGATCGCTAAATTTTATTGATTTTTTGGTGGAATTATTAGGACAAATATATTAAACTGTACACCCAATAAAAAGAAGAGATGTTTCTGTCTTTTATTTCAGACTAAAAGCGACAGATGTTTTGGTAGCATTCTTTCGATTTAACGTTTAAAATTAGTCTCTTGTGTTGAGGATTGTGTTAAAAGATGTACATAATACGGTATACAATTTATACGATTCTAGTACCGAAAATTATAATTTTAATCATTGGCACACACTACACAGGAATAATAGTACAGGCAAATTAAGCGATTTTGAGCTAAAACCTTAAATTAAATTGGACGGTTTTGATTTTCTAGATTCTGGGATTTTTTGGGATACTGAATAAGTCTGGTAACTCTTAAAAAAATTACGGGCACGGATTTTCTAAATCTTGCGACTTAATCTCAAAAAAATTTTGAAACATTAATAACTCGTAAACTATGGGGAATTCGAATATAACTGCCATAACAAAAAACGTAAAGTACAAAATTCTCTACAAAAAAGTATCCGAGATATTTATTCCTAACCTCAAAATTTTAACTTTAAAATAGGTTAATACACAAAAAACTATTTTGAATCATGAATAACTCGAAAACTACGAGGAATTCGAAAAAAAATGCTGGAGCAAAAACCGTACAGCACAAAATTCTCTACAGATTGGTTCAATCATTTTTTCCTAACCTCAAAATTTCCACTATAAAATAGGTTTGAACGCTTAAAATGATTTTAAAATTAGAAAAAAAGTGGCGGAGCACAATATCACGACTCGTAATCGATTCTGTGCAAGGTGCTTTCACCAATAGGGTTCTAAGGACATCTGAATTTATAACTTCCTCAGCTCTTTATATTAAAAGAAGCTTACTTTTATTCGTAAATCCTTCTATGTGTCTAAATAAATTGTTTGTTTTCCTTATAGCTTCAATTTCAAATCTTTAAGGTGTTTAAAATGTGAAGTATGCTGTGCCATTTGATATATCAGTTACGTAATGTTGAACATTCATTTGTGGTAACAATGTAATGCTTCACAGAAAAGTTGACATGCTGTTTTAAGTGCCCTGCATATCAAATTTTAATTACAATCAGAGTTCTAGCTTCACAAGCGGACACTTTTTGAATCAATTTTAGCATGACACTACTTTATTTACAGTAGCAAAAATATTCGTGTCTTGTTGTACAATGGAGAAAAATCAAATCAAGCATTTCCTCAAGCAAGTTTTTATATAAAATTATTTGTCAGTATTGTAAACTATTAACATCAATATTAAAAGCAATGAGACATTTTCTTTCTCTCTTTTATGTGTTTATGGCTCTATTCAGATATATGGGGCAATCAAATCAATTACTAGTAATGATTGTTGATAATATTTTTAACACGAATTATGGGTAAAATCAATATAGGAGAATATTGAAGATTACCAGTACAGAAATAGTTAATTTAATGTGCAGAAGAAGCAAAATTCAAGCTGCAGTAATGAAGAAGTATCAGAGGTATAACCGGAAAAAATCGAATAAGAAACTTAACAGCAATAAGAGAATAAGTCTATATTCTGTTGAAATCTTTATACATAAAATATCTTTTATGAAAAACATTGAAGCAATGCAAATAGAAATGGTAGAAACATAAATTCAGCAATAATCATATCTGTATTAATTTTAGTTTTATTCATTACCATAATTGATAATACAAAATTAGATCAAAATAAAACTTGTTTGTCGAACAGTGTTCCACCTGGCAACAAATTGGTTCGCGGGACTTGAAAAAGCGACAGGTGATACAACTACTCTACGAGTTTAAATACGCTAAAATCATGTGGTTTTCTTTTGTCTTCGGTCTCCTATTCAATGCCATATGAGGCGTCCGACGTCCTCAATTCATCTCATACGCGAACAACAATGCTAAATTTATTGAATATTTTCGTGACAATTCAAATATATCGTTGAACTTGTGCGGATATATATAATACAACTGCCATAAAAAAGGAATCTAGAACCCATATCACCTGAAGGAAAAATTGCTTGTCACTTTTATTGTATAATGCACAATAACATTATACTGATTCAAATCATAATTCGTATAGAAGTTCGATATTTTGTAGTGACGTTTACACTGCATTGGTTCGAAATAACTAGAGACGCGACGCAGTTTCAATTGCGTCTACTGTGTCAATACGCCAACGTCGGCGAAGTATATAGTTTCTTGTGCCTTTTTTTTTCAAGCACTACTCAAGTTATTAGCTAATCTTAACTTGCAGATATTGTATAGTTATTTTAATATCAATTGCAGAAGACAGTTACGCGAGGAACAATCAATATTTCATAAATACGCATGGCACTCATACCAAATTAAGAAATGAAAAATAATGATTACTCCCAGTATAAAATTCGGTACACATCTAACAAACCGTCAGTCCACGTGGACTCATTATCTCCACTGTTTACCAATGAAAACATCGAATCTTAATCATAAATGCATTTCTATTGGCCGAAGCTGTATGTACACAATTTTTTCGAAATATTCCTGCCACACAGCTTGCGATAAGCAACGAATACTTTCACGCATAAGATATAAATATTTTTGAAAATATTCATAAAAATAATAAATTTATTAAATGAGGTAACTACGCCTATAGTAGGTAGATTAAACAAAATTGTCGGCAAGGGTTTTTATAATCTGCAATTGATATTGGAAAAACTATACTCTCAATGGAAAAAATTTTTGGCTGTTCTTTATACCCAGTACACAGTAAGTTAAAAATAAAATAAATAATAGTTTTTTATGAATAAAATAAGAATTTGTCAACATCCGGCAAGATAAGAAAAACTTTTAAATACGTGAGGGTCAGCACAACAAAAATAAGTTTTAGGAAACTATTTGATTTGCTTTTTATCTTAATGACTAATAATTATGTAAATTGATAGAAATAGGAGTAAAGGAAAATCTAGAATGCGGTAAAATACAACTGATAAAAATATTTTATTCAATATCTAGTTACTGACTTTATCTGCTTCCTCTTATGGTATTCCAACTGTGATTAGATAGTCTAGTTAAATATATTTATATTCACAATATGAGTCACAAAATTTCAAGTCTAAAACAGATTTCTCTTATTTTTAGAAAAAAGAAACTGGGTTATAATGTTATATTAATTATAATATTTTATGCATTGTCTGAAACTATTCCATGAACTACTTTACAAGTAGATATACAAAATGTATTTGTACAATCATCCTTAAGTAGAATGAAAAATGATCCGTTATTTATATAAAAGATTTCTTGAAGATAAAAAAAACTGACCACCATCTCCTTTGAAAAACTGTCCATCCTATATTGTTATCCCTTGTCAAAATTTCACAGTAATTCAAAGGACCCTGTACACGGTTAAATTATTTGTCAAATATTTCAACAAACGTGATCGTTCAGTTTCTTGAAAGTATGCAAACTTGTCTGACATGTTTGTCAATGTAAATATTTGACGGAAATTTTGGTTAACGATGTAATCAACTCTTATGTTTGATAGTATGCAGCGCATTCCGTCAAATAAGATGTCAGTTATCGTCTCGAAACCATAACAACTGATAACGGATATAAAATTAACAATTCTAAAAAAAATTCTGTACAGAGCTAGAGGAACGTCCAATTTTTGTTGTGTTTTCAACTCCTTCAAGCAAAATATCAAAAATCCTCAAAAAATTGATTTTTTGAATATATCTCTGATGTCTTTTGATTGTGTAGAGCCACAAAAATGCAATTCCAGTGACTATCAAACATAAAAACTCAAAGAGCTTTTATTTTCTAAAACTCTGGACTTTATGACCATTCTAACAATAAAACATGGCGCATGCTATTGGACGAGTTGACAGCAGGGAGAGAAGGGAATGAAATGGCATCTTGCTCTTACTAATTGGCAGTACAACCAATAAGAAAAAGTTTTCAAGTTGTTTTAGAATCAACAACTATGTGACTTCAACTGCGAAGAAAGTTTGGCTGCTGTGTTGTTTTACGAAACCAGTTTTGAAGATTTCAAATGGGCTGACCTCAACCACCACGACGAAACGGATTCATGTCCATGCCTCCGTCATTCTTCCCATCGAATGACGGGAATTAGTAGTAATACATATAAACATCACAGCGTAAAAACAATGGAACCAACATAAAAGTCGAATGACAGTAATTGGTAAAAATAGTAAGGGATAAATCTCCAATTGAACCGCGTAGCCGAGGTCGAATACGAAATAGGTGGAGTACCAACCTAGAGCCAGGTTGGAGAGATATATCGAAAAGGGAAAAGGCGATATACCAATTATAGAAGAAGGAAACATATAAAGACCTCATCAGATAATTACAGGCAAAATTTTGCGGTTTTTTATTCTATAAAAATTAAAAACTTCGTTTTGAAGATTTTTAAAGAAAATATAAAAAATAGTAATCATGTAGTAATCAAGTTGAAATGTTAATTTTAGTTTCGTGTTACAATAACCAATAATTTCCAATCTTGAAGGAAATTTTTCATAATTGAGGTTAATGAGTACAAGGTAGATGAAAACACTGTCCACGTTGTTGTATGATTTGTTATGACTGTTGAAAAGAAAACTAGTTTTGAGTGATTTGGAAATTCCTTGAAGAATAAGTTACGAACAACTTTAGGTGTGAAAATAAGTGGCAGAAAAGATGTGGTACTGTTGAACTGTATCTACCTTCATTATGATACTAAAAAACTTGAATTCATGTAAGTCTTGATGGCCCACAGTCAGAAATTTTGCGCAGTCATTTACTTTTTTGCGCACTATTCGTAACAAATTTTCATAAGGATATTTCAATTATTCTCTAAACCATTAACCTTTATTCCTTTATCTTTAAACATAGTGCTAGCACCAGTGCCAAAAAACGACTTATCTGTAAAATAGGAGTGTCATTTTACGGCAAGGACAAAATCGAAATATGGGCAAGATTAACAAAGATACTTATTTATTAGTTTCATTATATGCGCTTTCAATTGATGAAAACAGTACGCTGTGAACAAATTAGATTTGGGACGACGCGTGAATACAGAAGACATTTGTTCCAACTAAAGCGGGATTTGCACTGTTTCCCTTTAATGTACAGAGTTAATGAGGTTAGAATTTACATATTTTCACTTTTTAACATGGTCACCTTCAACATTTAAACAGTTTTCGAACTGTATTTGAATCTTATTATCAAAAACATCTACCACTTCATCGTAAAATCATTTCAACAGTTTATTTCAACTTGTCATTATTTTACGATGCTTTTCACCAATAAATTCCGTAAGTTTGGAAAATAATGAAAGTCACAACTGTATACAAATTTTCTCATCAACTTTTTTGTGTCAATCCTACTGAATACACTACCACCACCACTACAACAACACTCGCAATTACACTGTCTGACGCGCGTTTTGATAACCAAGTTATCGTCTTCAGAGACTGAAGAAACAGTGTATTCAGTATGAATAAGGACAACGGTTCCAGAAATTCCAGCTTAGTGTCAAGCCTAGTTGACCTCCAGTCTCTGAAGACGATTTTTTAGTTATTGAAACGGGCATCAGACCGAGTAATTCTACAAGTGTGATTAGTGTGAATATCACCAACGATTTCAGAAATTTCAGCTAAGTCAAGCGATTATTCATGATTCCAACTTATCAATATTGTTCTTCGTACTAAACGTTTGTCCTTTTCTTCATTGAAACCATCTAAGCATATTTCCATTTTTAGCACAATTTTCAATAATCTATCGGTGAATTTCAGCATGCGAAATTTGATCAATTTAAAAACCGATAAGTGAGTGAACTTCACAGTTGGTAGGATTCCTCATTGACATAATGACAAACGAAGCAATTCAATCACACAGAATAGACGTGGCGACGTAGTAAGAGATATGCAAAAAAAGCGACCGACCTTGAACTAAGTTTACGTCACAAATATAACCCTCGTACATCTGAAATGAATCATTAAGAGTTAATTCATCCCTGTTTACATGTTTTCATTCAATCGATTGTTTCATATTCCCTATCTCCGTTCCTTGTCTCTGTAATTGAAGGGCTGGTCTCATTCGAGACATTTATTGTTTCACTTTACATACTCGTACTGGTGATAAGTATCAATGAATACATTTTGATTCTTGACATTGTAGAAAATTAATTAAAACTATAGGAACAAAAAACACGCAATAAGATAAACTGGTCGACTGTGAATTAATGAAAGGATATGGAGAAACGAATATATCATTTGTTTACATTTTTCACTATGGATGAATCATGGGTTCGAGGAACATCTCTCTCGCAAAGAGTTAGTGAGTTGTTAACATGTTTTATAGTTCATGTGATGGAAAATTATTCTATTCATATTCCGGTAAAATTATGTTCAACCTGATCCTGACGAGAATATTAGGTCAAGGTTGGAAAATTATATTAAAGAATCAAATTCATTCGCAAAAATTATTGAATAGTTATTTATGGTACTGGTGCGCAAAAGTACTTCATGCATCAGTATCATACAATATTTTATCTAGGACTGCATTAAAAAATACTTTATGAAATATACTTTTGTAAAACTTATGACAGTTTTCAACAATGAATAATGGGGTCACAACGTTGATCATTTCCATTGACATTGGCTTGAATTTTCCGATAAATATGATTTATTTTGATTTTTTTCGTCATATGTATATTTTTCTTGACTTTTCTGCAAGCAGGTTTCGAGTTACATTTCATGCAATTTCAGGAAGAGTGCCATCAAATTCTTCTTCCATTTTTATGTAGCTTAATAATCAGTGTTTTATCAATCGGAATTTGAAAAGTATTTTGCAATTTTGCACGATGACGTTTTACACTTCTTAATAACAGTACAGAATTATTACAATTACAGAGCCTTTGAGAGTTGAAATGATAATCCCATTTCATAAGCATTGTTCTTTTTCGCACGCTTTTAGACGTGTGTATAATATGTAATTCCAAGTATTTATATGAGTTTTTGAATGCCTAATTTTAATAGTGGCCGTAGATAAACTATATGGTTAATCCTTCTTGTTAGGACGTTAAACGATATTAAATAGCCAGATTTCTAGTTTGAAAAATGATCCGCGTTCGGCAGTGTACTAAAAAAATAATGAGTATATAAAAAATTATTTTCAAGTATTCTTATTATAGTAAGTTAACCCCACAATTTGATACCAAGGCGACCTCTATTCATTGATTGGTTCCAATGATATAAAATTTGTTTGAAAAATTTTTCAAAATAGTCGCTTATAAAATATGCAGAGCAATAACACGAGTAGTTGTATGTTTAACTAACAGTGTTGCCACCATAAATTTTACAATAATTGGAGAGATGAATTCATCCCTGGGAGTATGATCAAAAGAATAAAAACAATTCCAGCTCCTCTCCGCTTCAAGATATCTAAGATTGAAGTTACTATATTTCAACGATTTTACCGTTGGAGCCTCCCCAAATAAACAAAAATTTTTGTTTGAAAAAATATTTTCATTATTTTTGCTTTTTTATGTTTTTGGTTCAATTTATTTCGCGTTCCATTCAAATATAGTACAATATGAATGTAAAAAATGTAAACTTGTATATTCTAATTAGGGTATAATATAATAGATACTAAATAGAATTTTTTTTCAAGTAGTTACGAAAATATTTTAATTCGGAACTAATTTGCGTCAAGTTGTAGAGCTTCCTTTAATAAAATTCATCAAAAATTCTACACCCCTCTAATATTTAAGGTTTCTATTATTACTTCCATGCCTCCCCCAATCCATAGTGGTTGCTTGGAGGTTCGTTCATGATGACAAGTTGAACCCTTCTTGTTCTTCATCGTCATCGATTGGGTATCAGCTAATCTCCTACGTTCCTATACTCAGTGCAAGTTGGAACAATATTCAGAATGTGACTAATATATTTGTTCAAATATCGAAACGAATTCCACTCTCGTGTATTTGTATAATATTCCAAATAAATTATGATAAAAAAAATTATATAGTCAATATTAACTTTACATTTATCAAAATTTTCATATGCAGAAATATTTCCTTTGTTTCTATAAACTATTTTTTTGTTAGATTTAAGAAACATCAAATTACCAACCAATAAATAGTTATTTATGCAACAAGTGAGTAAAGTAATACTTTTTTCCCGAGTAAGACGGCAATTCTTACGAGTGAAAAAAATTACTTTACTGACGAGTTTCATCAATTTTTATTTTGTAATAGTTATATTAAAAGTACAATTGTGAGCATTATTAATTTGAAGTGAAGAGTTACATTACTACTGGTACCTACTTGAGATGGCAACAATTAACGAGTTCAAAGAAATAAAATTGTCTATAGTTGTATTAGTATATATTGGATTGTTGGTAGGATCGATTACAATGTTGCTTGAAGTCGAACTAGTTGTTCTTGTTTCACTGCGAAATCCACAAAAGAATTATATTCCTTTAAATACTGCTCCCTGGATTTCTCAGGGAGAAGATTCATAGTCGCTGCAGTTGCCAAATCAACAACATCTTTTGTTGTGCAATTTAAACTTTCTTCACTATTATTCTCTATATCACTAATAATAATACTACACTCTTTTTAATTAGACCCGAAACGGATTTTCCGGAATGAATATCAAGAAATAAAAGTGTGACAGTTTATCGGAGAAACGAATTGACATATTTTGATAAAATAATTTTGTAATTGCGTTAAAATGACACGTTACAGCATTTTTTTTTCTCGCTTTTCGACCGATTCAAAAATAACATTCTCTAT
Source organism: Diorhabda carinulata (assembly GCF_026250575.1). Lineage (NCBI taxonomy): Eukaryota > Metazoa > Arthropoda > Insecta > Coleoptera > Chrysomelidae > Diorhabda > Diorhabda carinulata. The sequence goes on from NC_079472.1 coordinate 22,671,972, forward strand.
AAATGTAAATGAATGAAAAAAAAAACGTGAATATAATTATAAATACTTACTATAATATATAAAATATATCCACTTTAAAATATAATAATATCCAAAAAAAATTTAGAACAATCACTTATTGTTTAGTTGAAACGAAAAAACATTTTCGAAACTCTAATATCAAAAAAAAATCTTCAGTACTGTTCGAAAGATAAAGAAACAAACTGTATAACTACTTTTGGTGGAAAGAAGCACTCGACACGAACATATAAAACCGCCGCACGATTTTCCGAACAAATGAATGCCGGATCTCTGGGTCTCGTGTGCGTGTAGTAGTAGTAGTAGTCGGTTAGCGACCGAAGAATCGAGGCGGGAGGGCCTAAACAACGCCGAAAACGAAAAATGGGGGAAGAACTATGTCAGAAAACGAGGAACGATTACATTATTGGCATAGAGATGGGATTTGTTTTTATTAATTTTATATAACATTAAGAGTAAATTCCACTGAAATATAAATTATAATGAAGTTGACTATTTCACTGGATTCTCAATAGTTTAGAACCCTACTTATTAAAATATAAATCAATCAGTATCAAAACAAGAGTGGGACAGTGTACGTGAGTCCACAAAAATGATTTATTAAAGTAAAAAAATTAATTTTGTTAAGAAGTATATGAATTTACGTATAATTTCTAATTATTTTCACTCAAATATGAGGTAGATTATTAAAAATAGTACTTGAATAAAGTTTAAACAAAAAAAGAGTCCAAATAACGTATCTCCATTAAAGAATACCATATACTATTTTCTTTAAAATTATTTTGAAGTCATATTAACATTCTACTTTGAATAATTCCAAAAGAAAAAACTTTTGGAGGTAAATCTATTGATTTGAAAGGCCATTTGATCGTACCACGTGCAGGGATAATTTCATTATTTCGAGCATATTTTGAAATACTTTCCCGCTCTTGTTTTGATACTGATAGATTTCGATTTTAATAAGCAATGTATAATTGTGTGAAAATTTACACTGGTATATCGTCAATTTATGAAAGATCAAAATTACCATAGTGGATAGACACGGACAAAAAAATGTCGATCTCAATGATCTAATCAATATAATGCTTCAGTTGGAATCATAGGAATGTTATTAAAAATTCACTTGAATGTTCTCTTCGTAGCAGAAGTAGTATATATAACTATACATACGAGGCTTGATAAACTGAAGATGTCAGCACTTATCAATACACACAATATGACCACTCCATACGAGCTGTTTAGCTCATGAGCAATTAATTGTCTCTGGATCAATCGAGTTCTTCACAAGGCCATAATTCTTTGTTACTCAATTTCCGTAAGTGAGTTCCACGCGGCATTTTGAAAAAGAGGAAAGTAATTGTCACGAACCGTCACAGTGTAAAAACTACATGTTTTCTTCCCTTCAATAGTTAGAAAACTGAGGTGGTAATAATCTTTTAATGCAACCGTCAATAGAAAACAAACATTGAGTTTCAACTTTCACGTAGAAAGAATGACAGAAGACAGATGGGCAAAGTGGGCTAAAACTCACACACGCAGACCTGTAGGCAGACCACCAAAGAGGTGGTACGAGATCTGGAGTTCAGCTTCTAAGTAAGATCCAGGAAGAGGGCCAAACGTATAGGATTGAACAGGACCTGTTCCTATTGAAAGAGGAAGAAGAAGAAGAAGAAGTTTCAAATTATTGACAGGTCAAACATGGTTTGTTTCCAAAATCTGATAACTGTAGATTATTAAACATATCAAAGGCCATTTGAAGCTATATGTTAATACATATTTCAATTTCATGAATAGTTTTTCCACATTCATACAGATTTTTTCACAGGATGGTATTTAAGATATAAAAACTTGATTTCATAAAAATGCGCAATATATTTTGACCCGTACTACGTCGGGTTTCTTTACCGGTTTAGAATATATTCAAATGGTAATACATAAAGGTTTATAAAAAATACTTTCAGTTGTGTCACTGAATTGTTTTGTTTATCAGAATAACTCGACTTTGAAATTTTTACGTGATTTGAAAGTATGATTCAGTTGTCACGAGACAAATGATGTTTTGTTCCTTCTTTTTCTCTCAATAAATGTTTAGTTTACAATATGAAAATTCGCAATAGCTTAGTTGGATGGTTACCTAGAAGTGTATATAAATATTGGGGAGATCTATTGTTTGCCTCTTTCTTGCTGCGATACTGGGGACCCCAGTGTTTACGGTCCACTCTCTCAGAAAGTTCATAATGTGGGATAGTTGTAGCTACCAGAGATCTTTCTCTTCTTTTTCATACAACTTCAGATGTAGTGCTCTGGAGCTTCGTAGACTCTCATAGTTCGGGAGAATGTGGATAGAGTTTTCGTCCTCTGTGCAATTTAATGAATACAACGAGACCTCATGTTTTGACTAATACCTGTTTTTTGCTCCTTTCGAAAACAATAAGTCCAGAGTGGTGACTAAAGATTGATTTACTTTCTTTCAATCCTTCTATTTTTGTTTATTAACGATGGAGTACGTTTTTATAATAAATAGTATGGAGAGCGATAAACATGAAATTCGTGTATTGGAAACAAAAATTCAAAGCAGTCGAGGCAGCAAGGAAAATATATGGGACTCCCTTGGACCTTCTAAAGATACCATACATCGCCATTAAAAATCTTTAAGTAAAATAATCTTTTCAATGAACGAATTGCTCTGAAAAATACACAATGGACCATCAGCAGAGCCCGTCGAAAAAAAGGTTAATTCGAGTGGATAGTTTTGTTGTATCTCTGGTGGAATTATGAAGGTTTGGTGTTAAATTCGACCAATCAAAATTTTTAATATTGTACTTGAGATTAGGAATGGAATTCAATGAAAACTAGATTTGAAATTACAACAACAATCGAAAACGCCATATGTCTTTTAGCGACATTTTATTGAAACGAAGATGTAGAGGGTTCTAAAATAATATTAGTTGATGTCAACATTAAGTGATATCAAGAGAATTTAGATTTTTCATTGACGGATCAAAACGAAATTGGATTGAAGTTGTACTCGATAAGGATAATATACTTCCATGATAGCTTGTAGCATATGGGGCTCACTAAAAAGAAACTTATGTTATTCTAATAGAAATTTTGGGAAACAATAATTGTCGAAAATACAAGTGGAATGTATGCGCAGCTTGAAAAGTATTGACTCCAATATGTTTCACCCCTTCAATTTATAATATAAAACTAGTCGGTTTTGTACTTGCTCATAAAATGTTAGAAACGAACCATCAGTACCATCACAAAAAATAATTTTATCGCCGTCATACATCAAATTTGTTTTGGTGAAGATTTTTGTAAAAGTACAGTTCGCAAACTGAATTTTGGTTTCTTAGAATAAAATTTCCAATATTAAATGGGCAAAAAACATTGTCATCGGTCCTAGAATAAGAATATTAGCCAGAACCTGCTTTTTTGTGAATCCTATGTTCTATTAAAAAAACGGATAGTTGGCGTTTGTCAACACCACAAAAAAATCTTTATATTATAAATTATAAATAAGCGGATTTCACGTAAAAATTTTTTCGGTTGCCGAATGTCGCTGAAAATTCATGTGATGAAAACGATGAGAGGTTTCATCAAGAAATAGCCGAGTTTGAGAACCGTTATCAGGGTAGATGGGAACCAGCAATGCTTGGAGTACTCTTGGAATCTCCAAAGGGATACTACTATCACGTTGATTTGTAATGAAGAATAAAAATTTATATTACTACTTGGAAGATAATTATATGAAATGAATAGACGAGTTTCAATATAAAACGTGATATAACCATTCCATTTCAATATTTGTACTAATGTAGGTAACGAGTCATGGTTGCATATAAGAGAACAAGGAAAAAATAGTTTATTGCATTATGTTAATTGAGAGAATTAAAATGAAAACTTTTATCGAATTATTCGAGACGTTCAGTGTGGTTGAAACTGCAAAAAGAAAATTTCTGCAAGATCTGAAAGAGGAATCGTTCCTGCAGTAACAATAATTTAAAAATTGTGGAAATATATCTGCGAAATATGAGATTTGTTCTTGTTTGCTGCACTAGGACTGTACTGAACTGGATCAGTGCAGACCAGTTCATGAGTGTATAGAATTAGTTCTATCAGATATAAAAAATGATGTAATGTAGACTTCCTGAACTAGCTCTGCCAGTGCAGCTACCAAGAACAAACCTATGGTGTTGATGTTTCGCTATGGAGGTTTAGAATAAATAATAAAAATGAGCACATCCTGCATCAAAAATTAATAACAGCGCCAGGTTGCTGTTTGCAAACCAGAATATGGAAATCAAGTTTCGCCTGTAGTCTTCAAATATTTTCTTTCAACAGCTTCTAGATAATATTTCATAATAAAAAGAAATACCTACCGAGAAAATACCTCGACGTATTTGAAAATCATTCTAATTCCATTTTGAATAATAATGACGGTAAATAATGGATATTCTGATAGGATAACGCACGTCAGTACGAGGGTCGCTACTCAAGTTTTGATAAATGGCAACAGTGATGTGAATATGTCAAATTTGATATTGCCATCATAAATTTTGACATTTTTAATGGTGAATGTACTCAGAAAGTTTTTTGAGTTGTTTACGGTTACTTGAAACATTCATTTTGGCAAAAAAAAGGGAATTGATGATGATGATTTTCTATGACTTTTGACGTGGATTAAACCAACAGTAGTGTGTCGATCAACTTACTTCGACTTTTGGTGATAAAGCCCCACGTCGAGCAACCGCGTTTCGCTGGTTTGCCGAGTTCAATCATGGTTGTTCTTCGTCACAGAATAAATTTCGTGATGGTCGTACAAAACTGGCCGTCGAAAAGTTTTGTTCGCGTTGGATACCGCATAATTTGAAAATCGCTTAAGCAAAAGCTCGTGTCGATTGTTGCAAAAAAATGCTGAAAAAATTCAATCGCGGTGCTTTAAATGAACCATGGATCTAGGCATATTAAGCCTGTTTTTTTGGAATAACTGGCCACCGTATACATTAAAGCATCGTAGAACGGTTAATTCTAAATGGTACACCAGAAGTGTTCGAAGCTTCGAAGCAATCACGAAAACCAATCGCAGAAGACGAATCATTCTTCACCTTGACAATGCGAGCTCTCACACATAAGTTCAAACAAACGCGTTTTTGAACAGTCAAAACATCGATTTGATGAAGGGTCATCTGCTTTATAGTCCTTGTTTTTCTATACCTGAAGAAACGGTCATATCCAATTATGAATATTTGTTTTTATTTGTCCATTCGAAACTTAAGTGGCAACCCTCGTAGATTATATTATTGAGGTGACCCTCGTGTTGCCCGAATATAAATAAGGTCAAAAATGCAATAGAAAATATCTCTTCTAATTTAGAGCCCGATTTATCAATCAATTTGGTTGACAGTCCGTCTTCAAGAGTTTATGAGTTAATTAGAAACGGAGGACCGGAGCCACTATTAATTTAGTAGTAATTTGAAGTTTGGACATTTATGTATGTATGAGGCTATAGTTCACCATCCATTTCCAATGTTTTTCTAAAATAAATATTTAGGTAAATCGTTTCTAACCATTTCAACATATTTTAGTTTGAATTTTTTTACAGTGGCAATAAGTGCTTTTAATGATTAAAGGTTCACCAACTGACTTGTAGGGAGTAATCCTGTAAACACTCTCTTCTACAAAAACACAAGGTTTGTTAATAATTTATTTAGATGTGTTGTCACTCTTGCACTATATGATTCATAGAACTTGTTAATAATGTCCCTAACAAGCGGAACTGTTAGGTCTTTGAGAATTTCACTGATTTTACGTACAATAGCCGCTATTATGCGTAGCATCTTGTATTAGCGATGACCCTGAGTTGTATACATAAGACCAAATTGGTTTAAGGATAACTTGATATATAAGTAATTTGTTCTCGAGTTGTGATTTCTTTCCAATTAGCCAATAAAGTTGTTTTAGTCTTAATTGCTTCCTATTGGAGATGTCTTTTAACTGTGAGTTACCGCCTGGTTCCAGTTGCGACAAGCCACATTTGATGGTTAAAAAAATTAAGTACGTAATTTGGGCTTCTGGGCAACAGCCAGAATATCTTGATGCCCGTCTTAAGGAATGGAACTTGCTTGCCAAAGAACCGAAAAGTATAGAATTTAGCAAAAAGTTTTTCACTATTTACAATATGGAAAATTCGTTATGTGTCTGTGCTAATTTCGATAATTTAATACAGGAACTTGACATCAAGCATTTTCCTTGTGCGGCGTTGTGCAGTGAATGAAAACCTTTGGACTGTATTTCACATTCAATTTATACTAGGAGAAAGCCATGAATAAAGAGGGTAAAGAATTTGAATATCCAAAACAAGTCTTTCCCCAGGTAAGTGAAGGCAACTTAAAGAAGAGTATTTTTATTGGACCCAGAATCGGAAAGATATTAATTTTTCGTCGTTTTGGATACCTATTTGGATGCAAACTACGATATTTTTCATTTTTTCCCCGAATTTGGCGGCTGTCAACAACGAACAAAATGAAATGTTTCCACTAAGATATCAAAGTAATGGAACCGGCCATTACGAGGATCCTGTTGGTTTTTGGAGGAGATAAGAAATAAATAATTTTAAAAAAAATCATATTTTAAATAATTTTTTTGTATGTTGTTTATTTAGTGTACCAAAAAACTTGTGCAATAGCTGGCCATGTTTGTATTTAGATCTAACAAGAAAAATTTTTTGGCAATCAATGTTATGGCTTAATTTATATTGAATTAATTTAATATATAACGGTTCCAATAATTGATTTCCAACCTCTACAGTGGCTTCTTTATCGTTTAGGGGATACTGTAACGGATGCATTAAGTTCTATCGACATCAACGTGCTGTGCGACAACTACCGATTACAACGACAACGACGACGAGAAAATATGCGAAATATGCAGGTTGAATTTCGAAACTAGACAAAAGAATCAACCAACGAGCAATAATAATTAAACTTCCGACGTAATTTCTTTTTTACCTGCGTAATTCGTTGACATAAAAAATTATGTTAATCATTAAATGCATAGGAAATGCACGTAGCGAAACGGACATAATCAAGGTTGAAAGTTTTTTATCGAATATTCTTTCGATAAGATTGAAAATAAGATAATGGGAAAACATTATTTATTTTTATTCCTTTCTACTATTCTTCTGCAATATGGATTGTTATAGTAGTTAGATATCTGTTCATTTATCAAGTTTTAGTGAAATAGAATTCGAAAGATTACACTTTTACGATGATGGCATCAGCACAACCAACACAAAAGCTGAACTAGATTATTCGAGGCCGTACGATTGGCAAATACCAGCATCGCAGTGGTCGGCCAAATAACATGACGACTCCAAAAATGTTGGAGAAAATCCACAAAGCGGTACAGGATGATCGTCAACTCAAAGTACGCGACATAGTAGGCATTTCAAAAAGTGCGATACATCGCATATTAACTGAAAATTTTAATATGGGAAAGCTGTGCGTAAGATAGGTGCCGCATTTGCTCGCAATGGAACAGAAACAGCCCCGAAAAGATGTTTCCATCGAGTGATTTGACAATGAATCAAAACTTCAATTGCTACCGCCAGATTTACCTCCTAGGTTTTTTTCTGTTCCCAGACTTGAAAAAACGGCTCTGAGCATATGCTGATGATATAGTTCTCATTGCAGATAACATCCAAGATCTACAAAATCAATTCAAGATCTACAAAAACAATTTGACATCTGGAATAATACACTAAAGCAGTTCGGTACGGGAAAAAATATTGCGGCTATGATACTCAAACAATAGACATAGAATAGGAGAAAGAATTGAAACGATAAGCAAACTCAAATACCTTGGAACGGAAATAGAAAATACAGGCGATAAAGAACAGAGACAGCGAAGATAATTAAAAGTCTCAAGAATTAAAATACTGACTCACAGTTGTGAAACATGGACTCTCATGGAATTCATTGTGCAAATACAGTTGAGCTGGTAAGGTTTACAAAGAATGGAAGATTCAAGACCAGTATGGGAAGCAACAAAAGGCAAAACCAAAAAAAGAAAGACCTAAAGCGACATACAACAAAGTATTTGGTACTATACTTGAGAAAAAGGCATAGCATGGATAGAAGCAAAAATAATGACTCTTAATAAAAAAATGGACAAACTTGGCATACAGAAAATAAATATGAACCTATACCACGCATCACTATGTGTTATATGTGGATCCGATTATATATGATGATAATATATACTGATTCATCAAAACTTTATTGTTGTTTTGATATCTGTTATTTATTGTCTAGTCAGAATAGCATTCACGACGTTTCTCTGACAGGCGCAATATGATTCTTAACCTCAATGTACGCAATTCATCTGAGACATCAAGTACATTTCTTATTATGGTTCCCTTAACAGAAAAAGAGAGGATAGAAGTTTTAATGGCGGTAGATTACAAATAGACGACGATGCAAATTTTTGTATTTTGCTGTCGATAAATGACAACGCACCAGAAGTTGTCTTGCAATAAAATATTAGTCGGTCGTTTGTATCAAAGTTTTTGAAAAAATTAAAACTGTACACATACAAAGTTCCATTTGTTCACGATGGTGAAAATCCAAATTATCCAAATAAAATAGTATTTTGAAACGTTTTGTTCAAGTGGTACAGTAAATCTACACAATTATCCCTACTGGGCTTGGGAAAACCCCCGCTGGATTCTATTAAAACACACCCAGCGCCCCGGTCTTGGTCTATATTTCTTTTATGGGAATTTAACAGCTGAGAGATATTTGGATCAACTTTGTATGGCAGGGCTTCTAATTGCGTCATTTCCAGATCCAAATAATAGGGAAAATTTCATCTAAATATTTACATATTGGACCATTTGGTGGACTGCCAATTATTATTGAGTTTTTGTGGTGTTAATATTATCAAATCGATTGCACGTCAGAAGAAATTTTATTTTCTTATAACGTTTCACTCAATAATCGTCCTAACCTCTCAGTTCTTCCAAGGATTACCGATCTATTAGTACCTCAGCCAGATAGAGTAATCCGACAAATTCCTTGAATTCAGCCAACTCTGTAGGTTTTGCGTCTCTAGCGATTGGGAAGATATAGCTGGAAGGTCTATTCTCTGTTGTGAAACACAGGAACTTGGTAGACCAAAATATATTCTACTCATTTTATAGATTAAATGCACCCGACGAAAGGTTAAAAAGGGTTTTTATTAAATGGAGATCTGAACTGCACTTAAGGGAGTTCAGACGTCATTTGATAGCGAACTTATGATGATTCCTCTGAAACATAAATTATAAAAATGGACCTACTGTTTTGATAGAAAATAAAAATTGATGTTTCGACCTACGTGGATCTTTATCAAAATTAAGTCAAATACTAGTTGCTGATTTCCAAAATGATCTTTTTCGACTACGGTATAAAAACGCATACAAAAGAAAATAGGGGACAAGCCGTAGAAAGTAAATTTTCTACCTGGAAGATAATATTAATGATTTTTTAAGGTCTTAACTTTCACTAGTTGAATTAATACAAACGAAGTGATCAGCTCAAATGGTACGTACTACCAACTGCATAATAACGTAAATTTCTATATAAAGGAAGTAAATAATATACTTCCTTCTATTGACGTGACTTTTCTATAAATACAAATTTATCGTTATCTTTTTGCCTTCTTTCTAAATTCAATATGCTAACATTCTTTCTAAACGTTACAAATATTTTTAAAGAAAACATTATCGGTGTCGAATTCGGTTTTTTTTATCTTTCAAATCATGTTTACATTGAAAATACATCTTTGGTTCTCAAGTTATCTGAACGGTTATGAAAACATCAAGCATAATAATATGTACTATGTCAAGATCTTGGCGATTTATGAGAATATTTGAAGAGAATTTTTTTATACAGACACGTAATAGTATTAAATTCCACAAGTACATCTAATATTTTTTGGAAAAAAGTATCTTTTCAGAACTATGGTAAAATAAATTAATAATAAAATATGCAAAAGATAAAATTGGGTTCTAATTGAGCCCGGCGCTAATCAATTCAGCGATTATTCATAGATTAGAGTTCAGATTATGGATACCAGGATGTCTACTCGAACGCTGCATCTTGGACATAGAGTATTTTACGTAATACCCATCGTCTTGACCATATACCAGAGGCCAATAATTAACCCAATGATCAACGTTAGACCAAGGACTCACGCAAGATTCAAATGGAAAATATTACTTGAGCGAGATACAAATTTTAGCGAAGGCATTGGTGTGTCTAAGAAAAGATTATTATCGATTGTACTTCAACATAAGAGATGCCCAGAAGGCAGCCAAACTCAGTATTACTATATAGATGCTATTCATATTCCTAAACTAGTGAATTGGTTTAGTGAATAGTGTAAAGTAAATTACCAATTATAAGTAATTTATATTGTTCGCTGATATAGACCATGAAGCCGGTTCTGTTCTATACAATAGAATCTGTTTTCCAGATCTGCCGGGTGAAATTTCCAGAAAATCTTCATAAAGCGGCAAGTCTGTTTACGTCTTTTGTGATTTCTTATACAGAAACGATTCTGAGAAGGCCCTTTTTTTTGTTTACGATAAATTAGATATTTCTGGAAGAGAAGATTCTAGAATGTGAGGATAGTGATATAAAATTAGTCTCAAGCAGCCGTAGAGTAAGTAAATAATCCGATGGCGTATTGAATATATCGGAATAATAAAAAGTAATGTGTATTTAAATAAATTAGTATGTTAAGAATTAGATAAGTGTTTTGTAATACGTGTTAGTGTATAGTTTAGTGATAGTACATAAATAAATTACATACACCGTGTGTTTACATTACAATTTTTCCCTTCAGTATATTTTCTTTGTTTTCTTTCCCTAAAAGGATGCACAATATCATTCCGACTTTCTTCTAATTCGTAAGTACACGGCAATAACATCGTTGTCCTCATTTGGAGACATTGATCCCTGAACTAAACAACTGCTAAATGTCATGTTTCGTTTATTTGGTGGTACAATGTCCTAAGTTGAGGAAGCTTCGGGTACAAAAGTGTATTAATGTAGGTGGTGAACAATAATTGAATCATATTCATAAAAAGATTTGTAGTTTTTTTGTATCTCAAAATATGTATCGTCAGTTATGTATGTACATAAAACAATTAACAATAAAAGACTTTTTTATGGCTTTATTTCTAATAAAGTCATCTGCTGGAGTCTTTGGACAAACCATATGACGAGATATTCAAATAGAAGGATTATTTACGCACACGATACCAATAGCTAATCATTTCAAGTTCTAACTTCAAATAAATTATTTTCTACTGAAAAATATCATCAATCATAGTCAGTTTATTTACAATTATATAAAGTAATTAGATAACAATATATATTAAGTATAAATAATAATCAAATAATTGATGCGCAACGTTTTAATTGCTATAAAAATAATAATTCTGCGACATCAAACGCCAGAGCTTTGCGTGCTGCGAGTTCTGATAATTTAAAATGAAAGTGCCCACTAGAAAGGATAGTATGCCGCGATCAATTAAACACGCAGTATATATATATATAGTTAGTAAATATACAAAAGGTCATTTTTTTCTTGATAAATATATAATTTATTATAATACGTAATACATGTTTGTTACTTTTTTTTCAATGCAATCTAAATATTTGCTTCAGGCATACTATTTATATCTCCAGTTTTTTGCTTTATCTAAACCTCAAGATAATCCAGAAATAACAAGGTTCAATCAATTGAGATATACAAGGTGTCCCGCCACTGTGCAGAGGCGTATATGGGAGCACAAAACATGCATAACACCCTTAAGTAATTCCCCAGATTGATTCGATCGCTTTCTACTTAGCTTTAATTAATGCCTTAAAAAGGCTTATACGGAGTTTCAAAACTACTACTTTTAGTTTTTAAGGGTTCCAAAGAATTATTTTTTTTTTCAAATGGTGGACCCTACTTTGGACATAAACATGTTTTTTCCAAAATTCGCATGTAATGGGACTCGAAACATAAATGAAATGTTTATTACCCTTATTACGAAATGTGAACAAAAATAGTTATTTCAAGCACGAGTTGAGAACAATTTTTTTTCTATACACGTTCCAACTTTCCCATACCAAATTATAACCTCCTTTATATAACGTTTTATCATTCCTAACTCAATATTTAATGGTGGAAGTATGATTTCGTCTCGGCTCCCTCATTACATTGGCTTTAATAATAGCTGGAGAATTTTTTACTGTATAAATCCCTTTTTCCCAATGAAGATGCTTTGCTCTACTGATACACATACAAAGGTACCAAGGGTTTTTCGTGTGTCTACTTGTAGAAGTGGAAAATTAACCATTTTTAAATCTACACAGATCAGAAATTTATGACCAAAGCAAAGAATTTTTTCTAAAATTTATTAGACATTTTCGTAATCTTCTTAAAGTTTTATCACATGGGCAATTGAACACGATGCGAATTTCAATGCTTATAAAACTGTCAATAAAAAACGCCGCTCAGTTAGTTTGTAGTCTGTTAAACCTACATCCAAAAGCAGTTTCCTAATTTAATTAATACACTTTATTAGTTCTTCATGGTCACAAATGGTAATAATTCACTTTTCGCGTTCTGTATGTAGTGGTTGGTGTCGATAACATTTTTATTTCAATTTTGAGGCTAACAGTTGAACCTTATTTGATAAATTGAGAACAGGTATCAAACCATTGAGTTCATTTTTAGAAAACACCTCTAGACAAATACATCATCCTCATTATCATTTGCGGCATTATTAAATTAAATTTTGAAATATGGCAACACAGATGTAAATATGTCAAATCTAACACTGCCAACATAAAGTTTGACATTTTTAATGGTGAACGTACTCAGAACGTATTGAGTTGTGTTAACAGATACTTAAAACATGCATCTTGGTGAAAAATTGAATTTAATCGCGAACATTTCCGTGAGATGATCTTCTATGACTTGACGTGGATTAAACCAACAGCAGTTCGCTGATAAAATTTATTCGACATTTGGTGATGAAGCACCATCTTCATTTTTAGTTGGTTTTTCAACATAATTTTAACATAATATATTAAAACACTGAGAAATTTAAGCAAACAAAAATTTTGAAAGGTTTGAGTCAAATTTGTATTGCTTCAAAAGGTACTTCAATTTAAAAATTGTTTCCAAAAAACCATGATACGCTAAGAAACAGATATATGACAAATACATTCAATTTAGCTTAGCGTTAATGCTCCGCGCTTTAAAACTGCAGGTCCCGGGTTCTAATCTGGTCTAGTAAAATTTACTTTTTAGTAGTGTTTTACATGATAAGATTATTGAAACCGTTTTAGTAAAATAATATAAATTTATTAAATCCTCTTAGTTTTTATTAATAATAATAAAGGGAAGGATTTTTGTCTTGTTCGCGTAGATTGGAAAGTTCTAGTTTGAAAGTATATTTACTTTATTACCGTAATAAATATCATATTCGATATATTTTTTTAAATATAACACAGGATAAATTATTGATACCGGTTTCTCTTTGTTTTCAACATACAAGTGTCAACGACACCAAGGTCAACTTATATATATTTTCAAGAATAATCCAACTTAATTAACATGTTTAAACTATTATGAATGACAATGTTTTAATGGTTAGGTACGTTTGCCGAGGCAATTTTATTACACAGTGAAGTTAAATTTGACAAGCGATTTAGTTATTTAATGACATGTTTGATAAACGAGATACGTTGTTTTTATATTGCGCCAAGTTAACAAAAAAATCTTTTTTTTTGTTTTCATTAACATTCATAATAGAAATCGGTCGTATCCAAAACAAAACATTTTTCAGTAGAGCCGATTTTCTGTTGCATATGGGCAAATGTGATGAGATCCAAATCTCTTGTTGTTAATGTTCCCATGGGATAGTAGTAGCACCATGAGGAAAGGTACAGAGAGGGAAAAATTCAAAAATGTAGTAAGAATTTGGGTTCTACAACCCATTTTAGGTTTAATTTTAAAACAAAATAAAGCTTATATTATTGACAAAACTGACATCAAATAATAGAGTTTAGTTTTCATTGAATTTTCGGGAATTGTTGGTGATATTCATAATGAACACACTATTTACTCAACCACTACCCCAATACTCACAATTACACTGTCTGTCGCACGTTTCGATAACCAAGTTATCGTCTTCAGCACTGAAGATAAACTATGTTTATTGTGACTGTTAATAGTGATAGTGTAAACAATGTTATCAGTATTTACACTTCTCTGGCTCGCACATTATTCTCCAAGACTGCACCATGCTTGTTTTGGATGTATTCGTATCTTAGAAAATTTTTTGCCATTCAGGGTTATTGAGTTCCACATTTGGGACACCTTCACTTTCCTTTTTCAATAAGGCAGACTTTGTATCGCACCAGATACAGCGTGGATGAAAAGAATGATGTCTTTTGTATTATTAATATATTGGCTCAGGACTGCTGACTAAGGTGTGAATAATCATACTGATACAGTCGTTTTTCGGGTCGAGAAGGCCCTCGCAGTCGTCCATATTGGTTCTGTAATGCCAACTAGCCGATCTAAAGACATCTACTGACGATACACGATCAAAATTGTCAAAAGTCAAAGAAAATTAAGTTCTGGCAGATGTAGAAAAAAAATTCTGTCGTACCATTTTTCTAATTTTGTGATTATCTCAAGTAGTGCGACATTCTGAACGAATCCTGTAATTTTCGCGACTAGCGGATTTTTGTTCGTGTTTTAATCTATTATTCCTCTACAAAAATTTTTGATGACAAATCAATCAGTCGTCACACATCCCGAAGTTTTAAAGGCTTATCGTAGGCAGTAAGCCTGTTAAGTTTAATAGTTTTGTTCGCGGCTCAAATTGCGAATCAGTTTAGGGACCTATCGCAAATCATCGACCCTCAAACGACAGTAAGAGTAAAAATAGTTGTGTGTATACTTTATAACTTTTTTCTGGTTCCTCTTCCATGCAATTGGATTCTTCGGTTTTTGTTCCTTCTTTATTGATTTTCCGGCAATATATCACGGATTTCTTTATTTTAGAAACAAAAAATGAAAACGACACTTTCGTCAATACGTGATATGATAAGGCGAGTATAGGTCTGGTCAATTTTGCAGGTCATTTGAGTTAACCACTAAAATTCACGGATTTGATCCGTTCTGCTACGGTTTCTCTTTGCTAATGGATAGGTATGATAGTAGAGGACGCAATACAATTAAAACAGCAATTATACAAACATTTTGAGTTGACTAGTTTTGCAACCAGAGGACACAAACTTGGGTCAAATAATTTTTATGATGCTTTCAAAACTAGGAATTTTGTTATTTGTTTGACTACATATTAATGATTTGCTATTAAATAAAAAATATGCATTTTTCAAATTAATATAAATTACACCCCTGTCCCACACGAAAATAACCATTAAATTCTGTTATGTAACGTTGATTCGTATGAATTTTTAGTCGAATGAATAGTATTTTGTCCTGAAAGACATTATCCATACGATGTGTTGAATATAGAAAATAAAATATGCGAAATAAATTGGAAACATGGGAACGAACATCCGCCTCTTTAACCCTAAGGAAGATATTCATTATTTGCATTAAAGAATGATAGGAACAGTTGTTGAAAATCCAAACACAAGCACAATACAGTGTTTTTAGGATTTTTAAGAAACATCCGTATCATACACAGGTCGTCAGGAATAAGGAATCAAATAAGGGTTACTATTAGTGTTCGATTTGATGTCCACATTGATCAATGCATTTACGGCAACATTTCTCAAAGATGATTGAGGTCCGGAGAAGCATGTCAAGCTGTTTCAAATTCTTCTTCAATTATAGTTCGGAGGTCGGGAAGGGTATGTGATCTTGCAAAACCGCAGTCCATTGTCCTCTTGCAAAAACGCGGTCCGTGGTCCTCTTACAAAAACGTGATCTTTGAGAAGATCCATTAGGAAGAAATCACATGACATCAGGTCACCGTGTGGGTAACTCAATGAATCCTCGTCAACCTATTCATTCTCCAAAATAAATATTAAGGTACTTTCGCTCTAAAACGCGTGAGCAAAGCGGCAAAGCTTCATCCTATATGAAATGATAAGAGTGTTGGATCATTGTCCATTTACCCACGTAAATTTTCGAATATTTCCAGATAACTTGGGCCCGTAACGTGACCCTCAAAAAAGTACGGACTCACAAGACCTCCATGGATAGCTGCTGATTATTCGAGGCCGTTGTTTGACTTATACCCGGCTCTGTATTATCTGCATTTATTCAGCAACAAATTTGTGGTATATACAGACAGATTCACTTTCCACAATGATTGTTTAATGAATTGTAAATGTTTAATATGTACTTCTTCCATACTGTGTACTGTCAGAGCATAAATGGATTTGGTGGGATTGGGCAGAATCACGTAATAGGTATTTAAAAAATTTTATCAATGTTGTGAAGATTTTGTATAAATTAATTTTATTTCTTTATATTTGTAACAAAGTAAAGGGGGGTCCATTCAAAGTGGTAACACCAAGACTAAATCTATATTTACGCTACTCTTTTACATTAAATTCATAAGTGCCAAGTGTAAGTTAGTTTAAAAAAGCTAATAAACACGCTTTAAGTATTAATGAAAGTGAGAAAAAATCTTGGCATAATTACTGATAAGAAAATTAATGTCAACATAAAAGCGTGTGGTGCTTTCTATGACATTTTTTTATGGTGATTCGGAATGAAACGAGTAAAAAATTATGACGAGTGACTTGGGTTTTTTACATTTTTTACATGACTAACTCTAAAAGCGAATCTCTCAGTATTCTTAAACTATTTTATTTTTTGCTTTTTAATTCAATTTGCTATTTCAAATCCCTTTTCAATATGTACAGATGTGTTGATGGTTGCATCTCCATTTTATTTGGAACTGCACGCTCAAGTAGTTCGCTCACTAGCCCTATCTTTCTAACTGTTATGCAAAGTATACAAACAGAGATTTATGAATCCTGACAAATCTAATCAGGATAATCAGATATTTTGACGACTTATTGCATTGTCGTCAGTCTTTGGCAAAGTTGAAATTAAATCCGATCGCTAAAATCATTTACAAACATACAGGTAATACTAATAAAAGCGGGTTGAATGAGAACCCATCTTAACGTCTAACGTAACTCTTGACCTTGATATTTTGGAGGTTAAATATCTATTGTCTAAAACGACAAAAGCCGGAAACATAAAAAAGTTTGTTATTATACAATATTCAATATTTTGGTATAAAAATTGACTTTTATTTCGTATGTTAATACTTTCTCAACATTTCAATGAAACTATTCGTAACAGATTTACAAATAATATGAAATAACAATATTAGTAATAATAATTCTTCATGAATCAGTTCGAAGAAAAATTATTTTGCTACACCTCATCAATACTAGTAATTGTTGTTGTATCTTCAATATTTTCATTACGAAACCACTGAAAATCAGCGAGTTTTTTATTATTGTATATTTCATTGGCGGACTTACAAAATCTACCGCATTTTTTTTCATTTCTATCACAGAACTCTATATAACTTTTCGTCGAAGCTGAAAATGTTGGAAAACATTCTTCATCGTCCTCTATTTCAATGGAAACATTACTTTTCTGTTTTCTCACAGGTTCTGCTTCACCGAACGACACAATTTTTTTGTTTTTAGACTTTAATCTTCTTCTCGTCATCAACGGAAAGCTCTTGAAATTCTTCAATTCGTTGCTAGGGTGCACAAAACTAGTACTAGGCATAGAAGATGCTGGTTCTTTTACGCGAAACGTACGTTCGCTTGAACTATTAGAACACATACTATTTCTTCCTGTACTAATTAATTCATAAGACGATGAATATTCACCTGTAAATTTAACGGATTTCAAAGTCTTGATACTTTCTTTAGAAGATTCCGATAAAGTTAAACCGATACACATTTCAGTGGGAACGCTCAAGGAAGCTAACACTACTAATTCATTTTCTCCGTCTAGATTATGGAACGGAAACGATGGGGGTACTTCCTTAGATTGCGAAGATCGACAAGATCTTTCTTTTTGCCTCACAGCTTCGATATAGTGTTCATACACCGTTCCACCAGACGTAAAATCTGAATCGTACAATTCATTATTACTAGGAGACTGATTATCCCCTTCGAAATGTCTTAAAGCATAATCCAAGGCGTTTCGTGTTCTTCGATTTCTATTTATCAACCAACGAAATACTGAACAAGCGATTAAAGTACAACACACTGTACATATTACATACATGGTGATGATAAAAATACTTGTTAAATCGTAAGTTTCTTGTACACAATGCTTTTCATCATAACCGTCCAAACAATCCGCTACAAAATTACAAATTTGATTCAACTTCAAACATTTTTCTTCATTCGGACATTTGATAAGCTGTGGACAACTTTCTGAACAGTTTATTTCGTCCTCACCTTTTGGACAATTTATAATTCCATCACATCTATTTTTGAACGGGTCGAAACATCTATCAAAAGATATATTACTGCAAAGGGCAGTTGATGAATTACAAATACCACAACCCGTGGAATCCGAATGATCCGTACAAACGAAATCTCCAGTTCTACAAATATCCTTGGAATTGTAACAACCCGATCTATCCAAACACTGAAAATCGAAATCACCGCACTCTGTATTTATTCTGCTAGAATACTTCAACCACAAATAGACAGGTTTATTATATTTTAGAGTTATCGAAAGTTTGTTTCTTGAAGACAGTACAACGGGTTTGGGTACGTCGTTACTGCACAAATTAATTAGAATATCGTCAAAACTTCTTATTGACAAACACGTGGAGTTACTTGAAAAATTCAATTTCAATATTCTCAACGTAGTTATTGTGTCTTTTGCTGAAGGTATAATCCAGTTACATGAACTGTTATTGTCTCTGTCTGTTGATATATACTTTATGCTTCCTTGTAATCCGAACGATGTCGTTTCTCCACAATAATCCGAAAAGTTTGCGTAATTTATCACGTTAATATAAGACAATAATATGATTTTTTGAAAGGTTATCATTACTGCCAAAATGACGTTTGGATATTAACAGTGTCAGTTAGAATGAAGTGAGTAGAAATAGCTCATTCACTCTTCTGCTTTCATTTATAGTGTTTGTCCAGCAAATTATGCAACACGTTGAGCAAAAATTACGCCAATTGAAGAAAATAGCCCTTAAAAATGAATTGTTAACATTATTTCGTTGTTTCAAAATTGCACTACCCTATTTTGTTTCTTCTGCTTATAAACGACATCGCCTATCTACACATCATTGGTAAATATGTCTATTTGCAGACTATACTACACCCTGATCTCACGGTATTTCATAGGATCATATCTAGTGACCTTATCACCTTTAAATCGTGGTGCGAGTCTGTCTCAACATTTCTAAAACCAAAGTTTTATCATATAAAAATACATTTCAGGCTTTTTTATTAAATAACACCACCATTGACGTCGGTAAATTGTAAAATTCTTAGGGCTTGTTGTGGACAATTCCTTGAAAGGAGTTACATATTGCTGCCTTATCTTAAAAATTAAGTTCCTCTTGCTTTGCGCTGAGATCAATTTCCGAAGAACTGAACTTATCCACCTCCTAAACAGTCAATATGCCCTTATTGAGTCGTATTTCCGATATGCCCTTCCCTTCTGGGGTCAAACTACAGAAGAGATCTATTAGATATTTACTCGGACTAAACAGCAGGGCTCACTGCAGGGTCTTTTTTAAAAGTTTAGAAATTTTGTCTCTTCCTTCCTTATTAATCTTTGAATCCGTTTGCCTAATTCGTAAACACGCTTCTCCAATTTTAGAAACATCGTTGCACGCTTATCCACCTATCCGTGCACAACCTTTACCTACCTACTCAATGTTCAGAATTAGTTAAGGGCTCAATATTTTACAAAACAAAAAAATGCACAATCACTTGCCAACTCCAATCAAATTGATATCATTTTTTCCTGCATTCCGCAATAATTTGAAGGCATATTTACCGGAGAGTGCCTTTTACTCAGTAAACGACTTCTATTCTAATAATAATATTTAATTCCGGATATGCTGCATACTGGTTTAATTTTATATACTAATCATTACCTATTAGTATTACTTATAAATTTTGTTACTCATTATGGTTTTCTTCTGTGTATTGAAAGTTTATTTTATTTTTATGTTTATTTATTTAAATGTTTTAGTTTTTACAAGCTTTTGTCTACAAATTGTAACATTTTTTGACAATAAATAAATAAATTTCTCTCTCTCTATCTCTCTAACTACACAGTTTTTTAGAAAATTTTTGTTACATACGTTATGTACAGAAATATAGTCGACACCAAAAATGACAAGTCATTTTTTAAATAAATATTAAACGTTAATGAGTGCGGTCCTGCAATACAAACCCAAACTGATGAAAACACAGACCCGGACTGAATCCAAATAGAATAGAAAAATTAAGGCACAATAATGTAGATAGACGAGTTTTGCGAACCAGGGTAGGTGTTGGGGTTGAACGAACTAGGTGCCTAGCGAAACTGATCGAGACCCGAAATTCGTTAGGGTGCATAAAGGAAAGAAATGAATGATAAAAAAGAAAAAGGCGATATGAAAACAATAGAAGAAATGTTCTTACAGATAAAAGGAAGTCTGAGGAGCATGGAAAAAAATAGACAGAAATGGATATATTATAGACGAATTAAAACAAGAAAATCAAAAGCTTAATCAAATAATAGCCGAACAAGAAGAGAGACTGGATAATGTGGAAAGAGAAATGAGGCGCAATAATATAATAATTCAAGCGCAAAACAAGAGGAACTTAATTTTTTAGATAAACCGGCAATATATAAGAAGCCCTAAGAATTTTACAAATTCAAAGATGTCAATGGTAGTGCAACGTATTTTTGTATGATAAAACTTTAGTTTCAGAGACGTTGAGACACAGAAGATTAGAATCGCATCATGATTTAAGGGTGATTAGGTCACTAGATATGGTCCTAAGAAGTGCCGTGAGATCAAGGTTACTCCGAGAAAAACTAGTGTAGACATTTTTTACCACTGATGTTTTAGTCGATGTCGTTTATAAACAGAAGAAACAAAATAGGGCCTAGTACTGAGCCTTGGAGCACTCCATATTCTATTGGCTTGCAAGAAGTCATCGTTGTATCAACCCTTACAAGGTGACGAGCAAGGTATGACTTAAACCCTGTGAGAGGTGTTTCACTGGAACCGTAGAACTGTAATTTGTTAATTAAAATATTAAGATTAACACAATCGAAAGTCTTAGAAAAATCACAAAAATTTGTTGGAGAAAACCCCAAATTGAGAGGAATAAAATGAAAATTAACAAGAAATAAAGGAATAGGTCCAAATGATGAGAAAAATAGAGGTAGAAGTGAACCTGGAATCTGATTTAGTAGAATGCAAGTGAATAAGAGCGTCCAAAACAAACAATATATGAATTAATGAAGACTACTCGAAAAAAATGCAAAAAGAAAGAAAAAATTTGTTACCTCATGTGAAATTAGCCAGAGAACAACGACGCAACACCCAAATTTAATAAATGAATTGTAAATAACAAAATGTATGGAGTAAAGGCATATCTGGATGAAAAGTCAAGATGTCAAGTGAAGCAAGCGATCTTTAATCAGAAAATGGAAGGGGGGATAAAGAGAAGAAGTGGAAATACTAGCAATTGAAGAAAAGAACATAGAGATAATGAAAGTCGACAAAGCAATGAAATGGGTAATGACTAAGGGTGAGAACAAGAAAAAAATGGAAGGATATATTGAGAATGGCATCATAGAATATCGGGTAAAAATTAAGAAAATTGCAGAAGAAATTTTGGGATACAAAATAGACATATTTGCAGGAAATAACAGAATGAAGACCGAACGAAGAAAGATTGCCAGATAGACCAAAAAATAAATGGGACGATCAAATTGTAGAAGATATGCGAAGTATAGGAGTACGTGATTGGAACAATCAGATGCGGGACAAAAAGAAATGGAGAACTATAGTCGATGCTTCAAAAAAATGTGAGTAGTGATAAAATGTAGGCTGGCCACTCACAAAAATACAAGATTAAAAGAGGTTACGTTGCGTTGCAGTTTTTTGTATTTGGATCATTCTACTATGGTACGCTTTTCAGTTTTATGTTGCAGGAAGAATACTTTTTTTTTGTTCAGCAGTGTAATTATACTTTTATACTAATTGAATGAATATGTGATATGAATTTGAACGAATACTCTTTACAAGAAAAAATTTCGTTTTTCGTTTAAAAGAATCATAATTATATACAAAACTTGTACCTTATAATTAAGAGTATTTATTTCATGTTACAGATATGTTGCGTGTTTATAGCTGCCTGGAAATGTTCAGCATTATTAAATTCAATCAAGTTTTGAAAATAAGTAAAAACGGTGAAATATTTTATCGGACAATAGTACAAACTAAATTGTATGTACGGAGATATGGAAACTAATAAATATCAGAGAAATAAGTACGAGATCAGAAGAGCATTGAAAAAAATTTGCTGAAATAACATAGTCTTTTCCGACAGGTTGTAGTCTTTCATTCTATTGTTGCGTTCCCGTACTATAATAATCAAACACCTGGTAACATTTAAAAAGAAAAAACATAAATAACTCCACTAATGCTACGTTTACCTGAATATGTGACTCACTTGAAAAATATCGGTCCCAACGGACCTTGGGATTTATATCCAGCAACTTGTTATTAGAAGAGAATAAAAATAGAATGACAACTTACCTGTTCTAATCTAGATTTGTGTTAAGACTCACAGCCCCTGAAAAATATACAATGAAGTAAAAAAATTCCTTCGAAAACATCAGATATAACGATGAAGATAATTAGAAATCAACGGATTTATCCATAAAAACGAATTAAACAAAATTCAGATTTTGCTCTTAGCAATTACCAAACTTAAAGTAAAAAGTAATTATTGATATAAGAATTACTGATAGAGAAATTGATGTTGATATGATGAAAGCGGGGGATGCTTCTTTTCTACATTTTTAAATTAACTGTAACCATTTTAAAAATCTATTTTTACAAGCAACCAGCCTGACCCAGGGATGCAGACCTGGGTGTATCTAGGCAATCAGTCCTGGTCCAGGCTTGCAAACAAAGTCCAACTGTTCTTAGTGCTTAAATTATAATTTTTGTATATTTAATATTTACAAAGGGTTGTACGCTGAAAACTGGAAACGTGTCACAACCCCGATAAACACGTTAAGCTTTATTAAAATTTCGATAATCTCAAGAATGAGAGTTCTGCTGGCCATAATCCACGAAGAAATGAATTTCGACCGCCTACTGAGTCAAATATTTCCAAACAATGATCAAAAAGCTAAATGAATAAGACATAATTAACCGAGACCGAATCACGCAATGATGACATCAAATATCTGCGTAATTGAAACTTCACATCTTTTCTCCAAAAGTATTGCGATATTCAATGTACCGGGTTAATCATTATTACAAAGTAACGACGTTAGTTTCTTATATTCGGAGGAAATTAAAGTTAAAATCCGGAATAAACATTTTTACATATGTATTGATGAATCCAGCGATTCTAGAGGACGTTATATTTATTGATAGGTACGACATTCCGTCAAAATTTCACCTCATTGCTTCTAAAAAGTTAGAAAAACAAATGAACTGACAGAGGCTTGATTTGTACAGAACACTTTTCTACATTTGTTCTTTCTACCTCTGTTGGTGGAGATAATTCTTCGTTCTTTTTGTCAGATGCATCAAAGTACATGACAAAGGATGAGCAAAATTTGGAAATCTTTCACCCCAATTTAATATTTGTAACATGTCTTGCCCGTGCTTCAAATGAGTTGAAATGATAAGAGAACATTTTACTATTGTAAATAGTTCAATTTTAAACATGAAAAAATCTTTCTTTAAGCATCTAAAAGGATTCAATTGTTTGAAGAAAAATTACCGAACACTCCTCTTCCACTTAAGCCTATTATTACGAGGTGGGGTACTTGGTTTGAAGTCGCTTTTTTAATTGGGAGAATTGTAGTCGTTAAAAATATTTGATTTCAGAATTATCTGACGAATCTTCTGATTCTCTGCGAAAACACAGCAATAAATCAACTTTAGTTTATAAAAAAATATAACTAGAGGAATCCAATTTGCCATTAATATAATCAAGTGTAATTTTTTTAATTTCTTTCATATTATTACAATCTATCCAGTAGAATGAGGATAATAAGTAATTTGAATGAATAAAAGCAGACGCGTAGGGGTATCTTCCGGTGAAGAAGTATTTAGAAGTAAAACTGCTACTCTGTATCAATTTTCTTCAACCTAAGTATAAATAGTATAGAGCCACTAACATAGTTAATATGACACGTTGGTATAATACATAAAAGTTAACTTAAAGCTTAATATAGTTAAAAATTATGGATCGAAATTATCATCACTTAAAGTGTGAATCTGTCTATCAGATCATTAGGTTTGTCGCGTTTTAGTTGTCGTACTTCGTATGCGTTATCAAATAACTTGTTTGCTAGAATATTAGGGTGTTCACTTATTCGGTCACTTTATTTTTCACTGTAATGTTTTATTTCTTCTTTGATTGAATGCGTTTGTAGGTCTTTTTCTATTGATGATGATGTAACGTACCAGGGGGCGTTGACTATGGATCGTAAAATTTTGTTTTGGAAGCGTTGTAAAATACTGATATTGGAATTGCTCGCAGTTCACCATAACTGTATGCCATACGTCCACACTGGCTTGATGATATCATTATATACTAGCAACTTGTTTTCAATGGTTAATTCTGAGTTTCTACTAATTAACCAGTAGATCTGCCTGAATTTAAATCCCAGTTGCTTCCTTTTGGTAAATATTTGATTTTGCCAGGTTAATCGCCGAGATATTTTGCATCGGTAGCTGGAGTTGTTTTCTGTTAGGTCTGCGGGAATGCGAATTAAGGTCTGCGGTATGCAGAAGGTAGAAGATGGGTTCCAGGACGCTTCCTTGAGGTACGCCAGCTGTAAGGAGATATAGTGGCGTAAATTGATCTTGCTGCTAGACCAGGCAAAGCCTATCCGTCAGATATGACTTTAGGAGGGGAAGAAAGGAATTTGGTAGTTGTTACTTCATCTTATAGAGTAGGCCCTCGTGCCAGACCTTATCGAATGCTTGATTAATGTCTAAGAAAGCTGCTGAGAGGAAGGACTTTTTTTCTAGCGCATTTCTTGAACAATTCTATGTATCTGCTCTATTGTGCCATGTGCCAAATTGATGTCGTGTTAAAAAGAGCTTTTCGAATACCTTTGAAATTATAGGGAGTAAGCTTATTATAGTATATGATGTTAACTCTGTTTTTTTCCACTGTTTGGTATCATCATTTAAAGATCTATTGTACCATTTTGAGACCTTCACATGAAAGTTCTTGTAATATTTTACCAGTTACAAGATCATACACCGGTGCCTTTGCGTAAAATTGAGAATCTGAGGTAGCTTTCAAAATTTTACAGGCTCAACGCCTAATTTACAAAAAATTATAGATCCAAAGTATTTCTTATGTTTGTAGTTGCAACTTATTGAATATAAGGTTTCTTTTTGAGAAAATAAGTTTTCTCGTTTTCTCCGGTATAAATTACCATCACAGGGTAGAAGTTGGCCAATCCTGGGGTGATGCCTTAGTAATTGTTACTTCCTTCAAAACATCGTCAAATGCGTTGTTTAGAATTCAGGGAAAGGAAAAAATTTAAGCTGTCCTTCTAAGCAGAATATAATCAGTTTTTCCATAAATTTAGAGACTTTATTAGGTGGTGAAAAAATCAAGCTCAAATTGAACAAAATTACTTAATCTGATTTAAATACGTTGTATATCTTATTTTATTAGTACTAAAATTTGTTGACATTAATACGAACAGTTAAATTCCCAGATGTGACTTTGGTCAAAACTAGGTTTATGATATATACATTTACGCTGACTATTTAAAAATAATCGAACGATAGGTCACCACAGAAATATTTATTCAGTAAGTCCAAAGAAATCATAATCAGCATCTTTGGTATGTCGACTATTGACAAAGCTATAAAATAATATAACTACAGATAAAAAAAATGACCATAGACGTGCTAAAAGAGAGGGGTTACATCATATTTATTCACTAAAGATAGTATGGTTCGAGACGATCACAAAAATACTGAATATGAAGGGAAGAAAGTAGAACGTATCGAGATTCTATATAAATTTTCTTAACTTTGCTTTGTTGTTTGTTTGTAAGTGAATTCGCAATCTGGCTTCACAATTTCTTTTTTTTTTAAATTCAAATTTATATTTAGCCCTCTATATTTTGTTATATTCATTATATTTTTAATAAATCTTGAAATGAAAAACATACGATTTTTCTAAGCGGGACGCATTTTTAAAATGAAAACTTCTGTCATGTGTCAACATCCTTCCTACCACTTCTAAGACCTTACATTAAATTTTTTCCTCACTTCGATAGTGAGCCTTTTATTTTTAACACATGATATAAATGTTAGGATCAATTTTTCTCATATATATATATATATATATATATATATATATTTTTTTTTTTCCACTAAATTTCATTTTGATTATGATAAATTTGCTGTCAAATGTTCTGTTGCCAGTGTAAATATGTTCACATATTCTGGAGTCGTTTTTATTAATTCTAATTTATCTTCTAATAAATAACAATTTGTTATTTCAGTTAGGGCGCAACTTCACAAAAGAAGTTTAGACCTCAACAAAATTTTTCAAAATTTTCACATTTTTTCAATATTACAAAGGGTTTTAGTCAAATGATTTAACATTTACACTCTATATTTGATGAACACGACGATGATGTTGAAGATTATCAACATTGTGGACGTGAAGAGAAAACAAAATGTTTATTTTACAATACATATTAACCAAAAGTACTACTTCATTAAAAGATGAATCGCTATTGCAAATTGTTTTTTGTTCATTTTTGTTTATACAACTTTCTTAGACAATTCAACTTTAAAACAAATATCGAAACATTTTTTTGACATCTGGTAAAATGTGACCTGTAACCTATGGCAATCTTGTTTATTCTTGGTTCAAACTAGAAGTTAAATTATAGTTTAAACTTTAATTAAATCTCCAGTTTTACTCTCAGTTGTAAAATTGGCTGTGAATCTGACGAAAAACACAAGTCGTGCTCAAATTATAATTGTTGTATGAAGACATGTGAATGTCAAAATAGGCTAATTTACTTGACCGTGGTCGAAGCGGTTCAAAGAGATAATCAGTATTAGACGATCCACGTGTAAGACGTTACGCAAAACATTTGCGCGAAAGTTCTCGTCCAACAACACAAACTAATAAGAAAAGCAAACTGCAACGATTTGAAGCGGCGCATTCAAAGCGACGATAGAAGCTGGATGAGTCAGATAAACGCTGGAGATGAGAGAGATATTTGATTATGACCCCGAGCCCCGTAAACAAAGTCTGCAGTGGATAAAATTCGAAAAGAAACGTCCAATAAAACCGAAGATATGAACTCAAGGTTTTCCAATTTTTTTATTATGCAAAACATCATTCTGTGGTCTCCAAGACAGGCACCATTCCTCTCTGAGGAATCTCCCGATTTTGTCCCCTAATTTTCAAAAATGGAGGAACTCGTAATGGTGGCGTAGAGGATGTTGAAGAAATTGTAACAGTGGAATTCAATGAAGCGGAATGTAGACTATCAATTGTGAAAGTAAAAAATAAAATTTCGGTCTGAAACTTGTTTTTTATTCTACTAAATAGAAAAGTGAAATTACCAAGAAGCATCATAATTTACAGACAAGAACTAAATTGTGAAAACTAATTTTATATTATTAATATTACGTTGTTAAAATAGAAAGTTATTAAATCAGATTTTTTGCGTTGATATATGACAATGGATGAAACATGAATCCATAACTTCACTCTGGAATCAAAACGATTATCATCTGAGAGGATTGCAGCCGGTGAAACACATCCAAAGGCACGAGAGTCAGCTGGGAAGATTAAAGATTAAGTATTTTGGAATGCGCATGGAGTATTGTTCATCAAATATCTCCAAAAGGGAGAAACAATCAATAGCGAATACTACATACAGTTGTTGAATAGTTTAAAATGCAAAAATCAAGAAAAACCGTCCTTATATGTTGAAGAAAAAACCACTGTTTTACCAAGACAATGCACCGATTCATAAATCGATGGCAACCATGGTAAAATTGAACGATTTACAATTCCAACTGCTTCTTCATTCACCATAGAGTCCAAATCTGGCACCCAGTGAATATTGGTTATTTGCTGATCTCAAAAAAATGCTCGCTGGTAAGAAATTCAGCTCAATTGCTGAAATTGAAGCCTATTTTGAGGCAAAAGACAAATCTTACTACAAGCACAGCATCCAGAAGTTAGAGAAGCGTTGAAATGATTGTAGGAGATTACATTGATAAATAAAAAGGTTTTTTGGAAAAATTTAGTCACACGACTTATTTAGTGATGTGTTATTTATTCAGAGCTATAGCGCAATTCTTTTGTGAGAAAATTTGAGTTCAAGAGATAAGAAAAATGCAACGCGACAATTTTTTCGCATCTTATCCTAAATAATGATTTAGTTTCAGTGAGCTTTCTGAACGTTATGTTAAGAATACGATGGGCTATAATTCGAAGATCAATGCTTTTTTTTTGTATGATAATTTAGCAAACAAAGTGTTCCTTTTCCATGTCACGCTTGTGTGAAAGATAAAGACTAGAATGTTATATCAATAAAGTTATTATCCGGTTTTTCATTACCAAGACATAACAACAGTGCATTCTGTATTCATAAACAAATCACTATCAAAACTGATAATAGAAGCAATAGTTTATTGTTCTTATCCGAACTAAATAAATTATTTATATTCACAAACATTCTTCGAAGAAAACGTACAAAAAGATAATAATTTACAGTTTGTCTGAGTTTCAAGGTTCATTACTGAATTATTTCATTACTTTTATCGTTTTTATTCCCCAAAAATAGTATCGACCGTTTCTCAACATATAGTTTAGTGTTACTATAGCATTTAATCGTTTTTTCTTTTATTCTAACTCCAGACGTGACTTTGGAAAAAACTTGCCATAAGTTACCCAATTAGAATCACGTCAATCTCAAAGTTAGAATCAAAATTACCGGAGGCACATTCAATTTGATTAATTGGAGGAGAGATTTAGGATCGACGTCTAAGTGTTTCTCCTTATACAGTGTGTTAATAAAGTAACGTAACTTGTTGATGTCTCATTTTATGTACACAAAAAAAATTTCATGAAAGTTTTTTTATATTATTCAAGCCGTCTGCATAAACCGATCAGAAGTATACTTTTTAAAATTCTTTTTAACAACATGCTTATATTAGTTTCACCTGTGGGTTTGTTTATGAGCATTCAAACCTCTGATGTTCGTGTTGGATATCAAGCACTTCGACAACCTTACGGGTCGATACAAATTTCGACGAGATGTATGTATATAAGCAGCGAAGCCTTATATGAGGATGCTATCAAATAAAAAAAGTAAAAGATGTACAGAGAGTTGAGAGATATTTTTAGAGCTTTGCCACGAGGATCAAGAAAGTGTGATCGGATCAATTGTAACGGGTAGTGAAATTATGATGATTTACTATGATCAGACATCCAAAAGAGATTCCATGGAGAGCCCGTGCCAAAGAGGAAAAGGTCACGAAAAGTACCGAAAAAGCGATAGCTACAATATTTTGGGACTCAAAGGGTAAAAACTTTTGATTTGATTGATAGCTTTTATTTATTTTTAAGAAATAACTGAAATAAGAAAGATGTAGTTAAAATAAATTATATTTTGTAAAAAATGCGATAAAAATTGTTGTTTATGTAACAAAGTAGTAGGTTTTTGTGTCATCAATTAGTTTTAGGTGTCATGAATTATTTCCCGTTGTCATAAGCAAAAGGTGTTTATGGTTATTGGTTAGTATGTACTTTTACAATTTAACTGAATAGGAAAGAATGAAAAATTTTATGATGAGATGTTAGGGTGATCGTAAAATAACTTATTCACTTATTCAATAATACGAATCCAAACCTCAACAAACTATACTTTTTCTAATCGTACTTTAAGAACTATCAAAGTGCCGATCGCACAACTGATACACTGAAGCGAGTTTTAAAGAACATTTATTCCCACGACAAAAGTACTGAATTTCAGTAGTCCACGTATTTTTATAAACCCAGAAATAAATCAGTGTAACCAAAGAGTACGTACGTATACGTTTATTTAAAAAAATTTATAAAATATTCAGTTTGGTTTCGACTACTGACAGTGGCGGTTGACGTTGTATTTAATGCATGTTATAATGTTATTTTTATTGAGG
The DNA here is from genome assembly GCF_026250575.1 of Diorhabda carinulata. Taxonomy (NCBI): domain Eukaryota; kingdom Metazoa; phylum Arthropoda; class Insecta; order Coleoptera; family Chrysomelidae; genus Diorhabda; species Diorhabda carinulata. The sequence goes on from NC_079472.1 coordinate 22,702,501, forward strand.
GATCTTAGTTTAGTTCGCGATATTTGTTTTTATTTTATTGTTTTATTATTATCATCTATTAATATTCATTGAGAGTGATGGGTGTTTAGCGACCATTTGAGGTCAGTATCTTATAAAAATAAGGCTAAAATTCCAATGTAACATGCACCCTCATAAAATACAAAGATCATATTACCAAGACTGATTCAGTCGCTAATGAAAATTTGTCAAATGAGCACAACTCTTCCAAAAAACAGTTTCTTGACATATATTCAATTTGGTTTTACTAATTTTATGTATAATATTTTTAATTAGTATACTTCAACAATTGTGTGAAATGAAAAAAATATCGGTTCTAAATATTTTAAGCTGACATAAAAGATAATGGATGTTAGTCACGAAAATTTTGTATCGTGTCAAGTCTGATCTATGGGGAAAGGTGAATCTAATGTAATTAATAGAAATTCTTCACGCAATTCAACCCCAAATATGACATATCTCTAACATTCGCATGAAAATAAGAGTGTAAAGATATACGTTGGTATTTATTTAATACAGAAATCGATTCAGTAAAAATTATAATCGATAAAATCGTACACTTTTATATTTATCAGTTTAATCTAGCAAATTATAAGGGATAGATAGATGCTTAAACAACAATATCAAATTATTCCTATTCGAAAATTAGACTTTATTTCCCACAGTCGACTTCATAGTAGTAGATTTCATACCTCTAACTCTTAAAATGAAGTAATAACACCAACACGTGGAAGAAATAATCAAAATTTATTGATTGACAAAGTCGTAGGAATTAGAAGTCTATCCGACCACTATGAGGAACATTTTGCACATAGATTTTGGCAATTGGAAATGATTTTGTTATTGATAATTGCGTCCCTCTTTAGTCATTTAGGATTTAGATCATTTAGAGCAAATATATGTTAAACGATAAGGCTCATTTCTGGTCTCTCTGCATTGAATCAATCCACACCAGACGGTCCATGAAGAGACTAGTAGGTCGAAAGAATTGAGGCTCTATCCGTCCACAGGACAATTTTGCTAATAGATTTTGACAATTGGAATTCATATTGTTATTTATAATTGCGTCTATATTTAGCAGTTTGAAATTTAGAGCTGATGTTTTATTGCAAAAGTATGTTTAGCGATAAGGCTAAGTTTTCACAGCCGTCAGTTTCACCGAGTTTAACCAATCCACATCAGATGGTCAATTGATAGATTATCACTTTTTTAAACAAGTATGGAAGATTTATCGATTGACTAGGTTGAAGGAATTGGAGCTCTAACGTCTACTCTATCGCAGAAAAGTACCACTCCGTGAAGTAATTTTTAACTACACCAAAACAACCAAAAGACCTTCGTGTTACTAGAGAAGTTTTTAAGGAAATGTTAAGAAATTTCAAAAAATAAAACAATGCTTATAATTTCTCACTCAAAGCACTGGTATTTGCTTGATGATGTTAATATCATGTTTTTCACAAAAGGAGATGGAGTTTGTTTTGACAATGACATAAAAGATATTGGTACAAATTGTGATCTAGCGACTGTCGTCTATTCCTTGGAAGCTTGAAGCTTCGAAGCTTTTATTATATAACAAATCGCTTATGTTCTAATCGCTCTCAGTAAATCATGAGAAAATCTAGGACAGAGTCAAAATCATGACATGAAATTTTTAAATGGCGGGAATTTCAATTTGATTACAGAGCGGATGCTAAACACTATATTCAACGTAAAATTTTCGTCGACTATTGAGGCGGAAAAAGTTTGTTAAAAAAATAGATAAAACTTCAGAAGGATACTTAGAATAGTTTTTCCTGAAGTCTCCAGGCGTGAATGTTGAAGCTGGGGATTTTGTTGGTTGACAAAAATTTCCAAAAGGATATGCTAAAAAATGTAAGGCCATGAACTGCAAAATATCATGTTGCATGTTCATCAGATGAAGACATGTCTTTGAAGTTATTTTGATAGTGAAATATGAAAATAATGAATATATTCATATGAATAGCTTAATTTTCAATCAAAAACTGAAACAACAGGTTTTGAAAAATTTAAGATCGTTTAATCTCCTACAAACAAAAGCAAATTTCCCTTGTAATATATTTTTTTATTCTAATGATTTTTTAATTTCATTATTGTACATTTTCCATTGAACGTGGCAAAAAAATAAAACGAAAATGATCATGGACGTGAAGGGATGCATTAGTTGAACTTAAATAAAGGTATTCTCGGTTGCTGTAGCTCGGATCATAATAATCTCTCAATTTCAATGAAACGTACCATACGAAAGGGAAATTGTTTTGATAATACACGTTCGAGAATTTTCCCGATCACTCATTAGTCCTGAAGTCTGGACAAGTAGTTTTACACTCATATTTATAAACAGAAAATCCCATCTCGAATTAATCAATTTTTGTTTAAATTATGTTGAAACGCTAGTTTAATCACAAATTTTTTGTTCGTATCTAAAAACAAACTTCTGTAAGGAATGGGAAACATCTTCTAACCCAAATTTATAACTATAATGGGATGAAAAACAAACGACAACGTGGTAGTAATTAATAACGATACAGACATTCGTTACACACCTTGAAGTTTCATTTGAAATTACTTTTAGATACTGACATTTATCTATAAACGATGTTGGCATAGAATACAATATCGTATTACAATGTGGCAGTCGCAATGAAAGTGAGATATTTATATAGTTCAGTAGAACTAGAAAATTCGTTCTTATCCATTTTTATAATGCCATTTTAATCAACGTAATGGTAATTGTCAATAGATGGAAAAATATATGTGGATCTAAGAGCAATTCCAAATTATATGTTAGAGTATAAGCTCCTTTTAATACAAATCTGTTCCACCTACTCGTTCCTGCTTTCCAAAAATTTCCGTTTCCAAACATACTGCTCCAACCTACCTTCATTTCCAGTGTTTTTTCCATTGTTCTGTATCTGTACCACAGAAGGATTCAGGTCCCATGGAAGGCTTGTCTGCCCCCGGTTTAGCGAGCTTATCAACTCATTCATTTCCCTTCACTCCGGTGTGTCCCGGAATCAATTGTTGGGTAACTTTATTTGTCTTGAGTAGATCGTTTGATTTTTCTAGGTAAACCCAAACGATTTTATGATATTGGAGCTTAAAGCTCTAATGGCTGCATGGCTATCGGACAGGATGATGATAGTGCCTCTCTAAATTGAAGTGGACACATTTTTGAATTGGTGTATTGCCCAGGTTTCCAGATTGTTTGGTTCTGGGCCCGTACACTCTTATACCAGTTCTGTCTGCTGTTCTAGATCCGTCCTTATACCGTTTCTCTTCATTTCTTGTATGGTATTAATATTCCACTTATTTCTACAATTTACTAAATGACAATAAATACCTACGTATATCAACATATGTTGATAATATAAGGAGGTAAGTTAGAATTTCTAGAAAATACAACCACCACACCAAAATTCACATTTACACTGACTGACGTGCGTTTTGATTCAGGGACTGAAGGTAAACTGAAACATATTATCTTGACCTACCTATTTAAAGTAAATTTTCTCGACAATCAACTCATGATATACCTTCAATTTCTGAAGACGATAACTTGGTAATCAAAACGCGCGTCAGACAGTGTTATTGTGAAGTGATAGTGTTAACATGTGTTCAGTTGTTGAACGAGGACGAAAAGATTAAACTGGAAAAAAATCCATAATACATCAACTTCATAAACATCACACAACTCTACTTGTTTCTTTTAAAAAGTATTTTTTGTTCCACTTTTCTTTTATATTGGTTAATTAGCACCGTTTGGTACAAGCACATATTGTTCATAATTATTATTGTATTTAAACAAAACATTATTATTAACATATCTTGAAGTAGGCAGGAATTGAAGACAATAGATTTCTTACAATTAGAATAACAGAACTATTCTTAAAAACAAAAGTTATTAACATTATTCATTTGGTCTAGATTCTCTAATAGAATGTTACGAGCTTAACTAAGTTTTTATAAAGTTTTTTTTCATACTTCACAGATTGAATTTTTAATGAGAATGAATTTTATTTTGTTGATTTGTGTTATATTTCCAAATTTGAATAGAATATTTGTATTTCAATCATAATTTATCTACTAACGAAATTCTTTTCTGACGAAAACGAAAAAAATGTTATCTCCTATCCTTTTTATTTTATTTTCATTGGTTTTACCTGGACTAAATACGTTTGGTAACGAATGAATGCCTTCCATGTTTGAATCGTGCATTAACTAGGGAAATTATTTCAGACATTCACTATTGGTATTGACATTTGTCATGGTTTATGAACCACACGACGGTTTATCTAACATCGAAAGCCATTAAAATTCGCTTATACAATATTATAAAACATACAAAATAAATAATATTTCTATCAATTACTATTAGCGTAATTTTCTACCCATGCAACAAACAAAAAATAACCAATGAGTGACTAAGATTTGATAGGTAAGGTAGTATTTTATATTTCTAAATATTCTTGATTTTAGGTCACTTCTGTTTCAAAGTTTTTTTTGATAATTTTTTAAAAGAAAGATGAAAATTGATGTTTCGAATTTTCTTTAAATCTTTATATTTATATGTGAAGGGTACTTTTTTTCGGAAATATATTAGTATCGATTGTGAAAAAAAGGTTTTACTTTTATAGATAAATGGACAGGTTAGAAATTTTTAAGATGTTGGCTAAAGCTAAAATATGTAACGTGAGTATTTAGTAAAGATACTCGTGATGGATAATAAATAAGAATTTTTTTTTATAATTTGACGTGATTTTCAATAAAAAATTTAAATTACAAAAACTTTATCATTAAATATCTCAATAGATGGAAAAATATGTGTGGATCCAAGAGCAATTCCAAATTATATTTTAGAGCATAAGCTCCTTTTCATTCAAATCTGTTCTACCTACTCGTTTATCATTAAATATCTCCGGAATATCCATTTTAGCGATTTGATGATGAGGACCTTTTTTGTAAAAAATTGAATTTTCTACAATAGTTTGTAGCTTACATTTTTCTGTAGCTCTTGTCATTGTCATTCACGAGATAAATGCGGAAAAAGGAGGCTTGTACTACCTCGTCGGTTCGAGTTAAAGCATGGTCGCAATGGACACTTTAGTAGAGCATTGAATTCTGAAAAAAAGGCCGTCCATGGTCGAAGGGATGCTATGAAATACCACTGAGCTATAAAATTTTGAAAAAAATTTGAGTTTCTGTATTTTTGTAAGGAGAAATCCTTGCATCCCTCGGTCGAATACTTTATATTAAAGGTTATAGGAAAAGAGTCTAAAGATGTAAACTAGATGTTAAAGACAACCACATTTACCAGTGTATGTTATATACACCACACTTAGGAGTCGAGATAACGTGCGCCAAAACCTTACAAGAGATACGATCCCCAGTAAATAAGGCATCAAGAATTCCTGGTTATCTGCGGGAAAAACAAATATATGTCCATCCATAGTAAAGTCCGCAGATACAGAATGATCTTAAGGCCTATAATTACATATACAGGCGAAATTCCAGCGGACACAACAAAAACGAGGAACATGATGAGGGTAGCAGAGATCTAAGAAACGAGTGAACAAAAGCGATTTATTAAGAAGCAAAGCTATAAGAGAAGATCGAGTTCGGGAGGACGATGGGTAAGATGGGCAAAGGATGAAAGACGAATTTCCTCGAGACCTCCCGGCCGTCCTCTCAAGAGATGGCATGAAATCTTGACATTTACCCCTCAAAAGTCTCAATAGTAGAAGAAGAAGTTGCACTTACAGGAGAAAGATTCCCATCAGACGAATATGTTGTAGAATACGTACGCCTATTTTAAGAAAAGAGACGTCAACTATTATTTGGAAGGATTAAAAAGATCAGCATTAAAAAGATAGAGCATCGTTAGAATAAATATATATTATATGTTAAATAGGAGACAATATTCAAAAATAAAAATTATTATGAAATATATATCGTATAAGTTTACGACGATTTTATAGATTAAATAATTCACGAAATAAACTAAAAAACTATTTAAAAAACATATTCACCATCGACATCTACATTTCAATAAGAAACTATCGTCGAAAAAACTAGAAAATTTCAATGTTACTTAACTGTGGAAAAAAAAAGTTAAAAGTTAGTGCCAGAGGTCTTAGCGATCATAATCTTGTATGTTAAATAAATAAATTTTAGTAATAACCCCCGTATAATGTTTCCTCTATCTACATTTTACTACGTAGTTCCCACACAATTTCCTTTCAATATAGAATGTTCTACACTCAAATATACCCATTGTTAGTTGAATAGATCCTAAATTATTCATAACGAACCGAATTAGAAGAACAGGAGTTCTCTAAACTTGATTTGGTATTCAAACAGACAGAAACCAGACATATTCAAATTAAATATGTAGGTATAAGCTGATACGGCATCTCTTCCTATCGGTTATACTTACTCTTTCTCACCTTGAAGAAGCGGACATTCTGTTACTATTGGTCAGGGACGTTTTTAAGAACATGTGTACCGAGCGCACGCTTCAGGGAGACATTCGACCGTTAGTTAATAAAATCTTTATCGATCTTTTATCTTTTGGATATATTTGTATTTGATTTTATGGCATCTAAAAACTAATATAAAAAGTATAATCTCATAGATTAAACAAATCGAAAATTCATTCTCATGAGGTGCACGAAACCTTTGAGCGATTTTTTTTTGTTCATATCTACTATGGTATCATTTGCTTCGATTTAGATCCGTGAATGAGACCTCATCGATATTATAAACGTATTGCTGGAGTACCTGGCCATGCGAAAGTCTCAACGGAGGCGAAAGTCTTATTATTATGATGGGCACACATTAGTGAAAATGGACAGGATACTCCATGCCCCCAAAACTAAAAAATGGAGCCTCAAGATACACGAATTGCTCTAGGATCTAAATAACACTGTTTTCCGATATATTTGGAATCAAATAAGTATAAAATCAAATCGTAGTATGGGCTCTTCTAGCACCAAGACATTTGGGTTCCACCTTTCTTTCGAACCACCGTTGATTATTGTGATGTTTTTCCTCGTTTTGGTTGTGCTTTTTGTCCTAAATTCTCTTGACGAATTTAGCCAAACTTTTTATTTGTATCATGCCTGTTTCAGTATATTTCATCTATATAGATTTCACTTCTATACTATCGAATTCCGTTCAATTGTATTCAGCATTGGAAGAAAGAATTACAAAGCGAAGGGATATAAGACTATTTTCACTTTGCGAATATTTACAAAACCCTACCACCATCACATCACGTAAATTCTCTAATGCTTCAAAAGCCAATAAAATTTCGTATACTGAAAGTCTATCAGTGTTTTTGTTTGAATATTATAATACCCGAAGTCCTGGTTTTAAAACAGCGAAAACCCTAATGTCAACACATTCCTAGACATAGCTTCAATCTTTGTTGCAGAAATTTAAACGATATCTGCTAGACTATTCTTCACAAACTTGTAGGGCCATATTGGAAGTAGGCAACTTTTGTTCTTGATACAACATATATATCTTTCTATGGATAATTATATCCTATCAAATTATTCTTCATATTTATTTATATTGGCTCCTCTTCATTCATTCTTCCACTACTGTTAATACTATACATTATAACTTCTCAGTACGTTCCTGTACTAGTTGTTTGGGATTACCGACAACCTACTTTAAAGATTATTACAGGTAAAAACCCGATTATTATTGGGGTCAAGCAGAAATATCTTGGAATATACGAAATTTTATTCAGTGGTGCTCAAGATGATGAAACAAAAAAGTTTTGATTGAAACCTTCCCTCTTTCTCCTTTTTACGTGACGCAGATGAAGTTGCGTGAGTTTGACAGTGAGAATTTTTTTTAATTACTATAATATACTATTAAAGATGTAGATATTTCACACGCAATAAACTGCAGAATTTTGGCAACATGGGAGTTAGTTAAACCCACGGACGTTATACAGTTGAGGGAGGGTGCATAGAAATATCAGAAAGCGCACACATGTCTTTTGGCACGCACCTAAAAATAATAATCCCAAAGGTCCTAGGGCACTACATTCCCCGTTCGACTATACATTCAATTCTTATCGATTTTGGTATTTCTTGAACCAGGCAATAAATACCAGACTTCCTAGCCTTGCAGAAAAAATAATTAGAAGGAAAGGATACGCAATAAAATTACTTGAGTCGAATAAATATGTTGCATTTGAAATAGTTATTGATAGTTCAGGAAATATCCCATGTAAAAGACAGGCTGACCTCTGGGTAACCCGACCTCGGCCATCCTATAGTCAGCCAGGCTTTCCAATTCTCTGAAAAACTATATAAAGTTTTGTTCTAATATGAATAAAATCCTGTTATACATAAAGTTTCTTTATATGTTTAAGGTCTGGTCAAGGCTTGCAAACCAAGAGAGAGACATTGTTATCATCCCAGAGTTCCACCAAGTCTGGGCCAATAACGGCTTCCAAGATAGAGCCAGAGTTGTACATACTTGGCCCAAGTCTGGACCTATACTCGGCCAATCGTGAAATCCTATATGGGATAGAGTCTAGTGAAAAATGAAGTGTTCCATTATTGTACTCTTTACACGTACCTATTTCTTATTTGAAATTCGTGACACAGACGGAAATAGGCTTTATTGGACCGTTTATTTGAATAAAAGGGCGGTGATGAACCAGTTTCAAAGACCTCCCAGCAGTTCAAAACTGCTTTCTATTTTGTAATTCTTGATAAAGTGATTTCCTCGGTAAATGGGAGATTCACCTTAATCATAATATTTCTATCTGATTATATGAAATCCTTCATTGATTAAGATATTAAGTTATAGGAGATGTAACAGTATACAACTTTCAAATGTAGTAAGTATACTCAAAAATCTTTTGTCTAGTGAAAAACACCCAACTGAAATATTGGATGTTATAATCAAAAATTATTAATTAATAATTATAAAAACGTAAAAAATGCTTTTTATCGAATCCGAAATCTTGATTTTACCTAAAATATTGAGAAATTTACTTCCAAGAAAGCTAAAAAATTTGATTTATATTTAAATATTAAGTATCAAGTCTTTGTAGAAGAACTAATTTTTAAACTTTTCATTTTAAGAGATTTATGTCAAGTTACGTAGCAAATCTGTGCGGTGCTTCTAAACACGTCTATAAGATCGTGACAGGCGACGAATCATCTATTTGTTTACCAGAAGTGTTAAAAAAAATCAAGGAAACCAATCGCAGAAGACGAATGCGAGCTCTCACACATCAGGTTAAAATAAAAACGTTTTTAAATAGTTAAAACATCGTATTGATGGATCATCCGCCGTACAGTTTTTGTTTGGCACCCAATGAATTCTTGTTATTCCCGCAGATCAAAAATAAATGTCGAGGTCAACGTTTTAGTTCACGGGAAGAAGCGATTAATGCATACAAATAACATGTTTTCAATTGGAAAGGGGACAATTGGTTCAACCGTATAGATCTTAATGGAGAATATTTTAAAAACTAATATCCAATTATAAATATTAATTTTTATTTGTCTATCTGTAAACTTAGTAGCAACCTTCGTAATAGATTGAATACTGAAGTCTTAGGCACTTATTTTCTACTAAGGAAGAAATTCTTCATCATTTCTTCATAAAATTTTGAGATCTAGTCGGGCGTTTATTATATTGCAACATATTAACGTTGGTAGCGTTAGAAAAGTGAAATTTTCTTCTTTTGAATGTTGTGAAGACGCTTTTTCAAAAACAGATTTTTTTTAATCAAAAAATCAAGAGGACATTGATTTCATCATAATTGAATCGAATTAAACCTGAATCGGAGTAAAGTTTTACTTTGATCCAACTAATGATATAAAAGTTGTAAAAAAAAAAACAGATTTTTAATCATTAATTTGTGTTTTATATTCGTTTCAATCTGACCGACTGAAATGCTTGCCTGGTCTATATCGTCAATTTATTAAAGCAAATGGAAATAAAATCAGAAACTCCACACATCGCATCGGTGCATGATTGACGTATTTTCTATGGTCTTTCAATGGGGTATTCGAAACTGAACAGAATAAGGGTAGTAGGTATAATAAAACGATTTTATAGAAGATACACAAGATATGACAGGGTTGGGTTCAGAATTAATGCTTATGGAAATATATTTCTTTATCGTAGACTTTGATAGATAAAAAATCGATGCAACTAATTGATCGTTTCATTATATCATATTTGTGTAGTGAAATATTTAATTTAGCAACTCTGCAACTTATTTTACAAATAATGAAGAAACATTATTTGAATGAGGATGTTTCCATAAGTACATAACTTACAGAAGCAGAAAAAATTTTGGAAAGTGCCGATTTTTTTTTATTTAGTCTCCTAGCAATACGTCAACTTCTTCAACTCGCCTGAAAAATGTATTTTCTTGAGATCTGCAAAGTACGCCTTCGTGGCGGCGAACTCCTCATTCGACTCAAATATATGACCGTCTAGTGACTTTTCCAAGATTGGAAATGAAAAGAAGTCACGCGAGGACAAATCTGGAAAATGAGGTGCGTATGGTAGCAGTTATTAGCCCAAGTCGACCAATTTGTCCGTAGCTAGGGAGACGGAGGTATGAACCGGTGTGGTATCATTGTGAAGGAGATTTTTTCCCTTCAATTTGGCGTTGAGTCGGAATTGAATCAGCCCTCCGATCGTTATTTACCATTCTTCTTGCTGAAAACGGTGGCCATCACTTTTCCGCTCTGGGAGCACGCTCGTCGGTCAACTATACTTTGATCTCTGGTGTGTACCAGTGGGTCCATGATTTCTCAACAGACATAAAACTACTGAAACTCCCTGGGAATGCGTATAACCAATATCAAAGATTATTATGAAGCGGTCTCATTAATACGATTATTATCCGGAGTGGACCAACGAGGCATTTTTCTCATGCCCAAAATTTCATGCAGGATAAGACCTCTTGTCCTTTTGGAATGCCTACGGTCTCAGCCATCTAGCGCATCTTCAATCAGCGGTCTGCCAATACAATATTGTTGATTTTTATCACGTTATCCTTCGTGGTAGCTGTATTTGGATCACCTGGCGTTGGCTCATCAAAAACCTAAGAGCGATCCTACATTGGTAAATTTTGTTTTGATATTTACTTAGTAGAAATTTATGAAATTATATTTTAGGTAGAAAAAATTACATATACTAAATTAATAATAATTAATAACGGGCACCTACAAGGTGGATTTAAAGCAATAAAGAGATAATATAAAGTTGCTTTATTTATTGGATGTAATAGAGGTAGTTGGCGATAAAAAACATTTAAAATAAAAATCCGGCCAGTTATTCTATAAAAATTCTAAGTCATGTCACCTCTTTATGACTAAAGTGAGTTGTGAACGAAAAAAAAAACATTTTTTTTTTCAAATTCACAAAATCATTTTCTGATTTTAGCAAGGGGATGCCACTGAAGGCAGCAAGTATCCTTTGTAATTTTCTCAACGAATTTTTGTTTCTCCAAGTGAGAATAGAACGACTATAAATACATAATGGTAACTTATTGGGACACCCTTTATATACTTAATCTACACATCTCTTTTTTTAGAGCACATAATAATTTCAAAACATATTTCCCTTGAAATCAGTGCATTGATCATTTATCAACTCTATATTATGCAAATGGATCTTTCATTTCATTTACTCTGGAATTTTCGACTCATTCTGATAAAAATCGCTTCTACAATTTCAAATAAATATAAAACATGAATCATTAGAAATCCCTGCATATTACAAAGAGAAAGAAAAGCAAATGCTTAGGAAACATATGTGAAAAGTATTCGGTTCGTTCGGTTAATGAACTTACTGGAATCGTTAACAAAAATGTTGCTATTAACACTTGTATTATAAACAAATAAATTCGCCGTTCTGTCAAACGAAAACATATTCACAAAATTTATAGTACGATATCTCTTTTATCTTGCATTAACGATTAAACCAGAAATTTATAATTTCTACTCTGCGTATTTTAGAGAACAACAAACTTTTCTCGTTACGTAGTAAACTTTCCTAATAAATCTGAATTCTTCCCTATTTAACATTTGGAGTGAAAACCCAGGAAAGTTAGGACGAGATATTTTATTTCAGCTTTAACAAGTTTGTTGTAATTCATTAATTTATTGGAATTTTATTGCAGAAGATATAAGTGGTAACACTGTTCTAGATGAAAATTGGCCCAATCTTGAAGATTCGTATGTAAAATGACCTGTTTTCCTCTGATTATAAGGGACATCCCCTACTTATTTATCACATACTTCCTATTTTTCTCAATTTTTAGCCGTTAAACAATATTACTATATAAAAGTATAATATACACTCGTGGTCAAAAATAGCGCACCACCCCGATTTCTGAAATCATTTTTTTGTTTAATAAATTCAAATTAATACTGCCATTGTTTAAATTCTTTTCAATCATTTTGACGCAATAATAATAAATGTGTAGTAGTTTTGAGTGATTTTTAATGAGTAAAAAATTGAAAATAAAAACATTGCAATAAAACCAAATTTTCTTGAAAATTAAACTTGCATTCTAAACAATAATGTTCCCAGTAGCGTATATTTCCGCCTCTGGATGTAATTGTTGCTAAGATTCTCCTGGGCATGCTTTCAATTGTATCACTTCTTGAGGTATGTTCTCCCATTCCTCGAATGCCACTTGCTCAAGCTTATTTAAATTTTGAGGAGATTGATTTCGACGACGAATGCGACGTTTTAAAATGTCCCAGACATGCTCGATAGGATTCATATTAGGACTTCTTGGTGGCCAGTTCGGGGTATGAATTCCTACTTCGTTTAGGTAATTGATATTATTGCATGATAATGGTCTACCATTATCATGCATAAAACGAAAATCATCACCAATAAATAGCCCAAACGGAACGACGTGATTTTCAAGAATGTCAGTTATGTATGTTGCTGCCTAAGGGCGGGTCTAGGAAGAGAGACTAATTCTGCGCGGGCATCAAAACAAATTCCTCCCCAAAACATGATAGGCCCTCTTTGGAACGTCTCCCTGGGAATAATACAAGACTGCGCAAATCTTTCTCCTCGCCGTCTTCCAATTTGATTACGTTCATCTGAACTTCTTAAACTGATTCTTGTCTCATCAGGCATCAACTTGGCACCAATTTTATAAATTCCAATCTAAATGTTGCCTTGCAAATCTTAGTTTACCAAAGGTGCCTGGAAAGCTCTTCTGTTGTGTAGACCAGCAATCTGAAGTTGTCTTATTGATCTATCAGAGATATTTACATTTCGGACTTTTCGTAAAAGGCTGTTGAGCTCGACATTTGTCATTGACCGATTTCTTAACGAATTTAATTGCAAAAAACGGTCATCTCGAGGTGTTGAAACGTCTTTGTCCAGAATGTCCTAGAATGTGAACCGGTCTCTCGAAATCTTTGCATCAATCTGCCAATGGTTGTGTGGTGTACGCCAAACAAATTTGGCACTTCACGATAACTTTGTCCCTGTCTAACTAACTCGGCTATTCTTTCAGCTTCGCATTCACTTAACTGTCTAACTGCCTATTCATTTTTAGTTTAACTAGTCTCGACTTTAACACACCTTGATTGACTTCAATTACTGCTGTTCACAAGTTGGTACAACAATAGAATGAAAGAAACATTAAAATATGCCTAAAATTAATATTTTAAAAAACAGTTATTTTCTGATAAGAAATTTTACTATATGTAAACTAACTAACTAACATTTAAGATACTTTAATTTTTTGTGATAGAAAAAAAAGAAACCCAAAAGATTAACATTTTAGGTTTTGATATTGAAATAAAGGGTGGTGCGTTATTTATGGCCACGAGTAGAAATCGGTAAAATAGAAATCACAAAACGGCTTGACCGATTCTCATGAAATTTTGTGTGCATATCGGGTAGGTTTGAGAATCGAAAAACATCTATTTTACATCCCCCTAAATGTAAAGGGTAGTCCACCCCTAATTTTTTTTTATTTTTCAGATAAAATTTTTATTTTTTTATGATACTGCATTAGAATATACATGCCACCACACCATTTACAATTGAAGGTTGGATTTCCGATTATTCTGCTTCGTAACTTGAGCCCACCTCGGCTGTGTAATGGCACACGATTAGTCATTAAAAAATTAATGAAAAACGTTATTGAAACCATCATTTGGAATGGAAAGTGTCAAGACGAAAATGTTTTGCTGCCACGAATCCCTTTCATTCCTACAGATGTGCCAATTGAATTCAAATGCACTCAATTCCTAATTAGATTGGCATTCGCTATGACAAACAATACGGCACAAGGCCAGACATTGTCTGAATGTGGCTTAAATTTGGAAACACCATGCTTTTTCAACGGACAACTATATGTGACATGTTTTCGCGAGGGAAAATCAGTTTGTTTGTGTTAGCCAAAGACGTACTAACCAAGAATATTGTACATACTAGTGCACTGAGAAATTAATCTTTTTTTTTAACTGACATTATTAATACATAATAAAAATATGAATAATTATTTTTGATGTTTAGATAGCGATTGGAGTTGTATTTTAAGATAAATTTGTTATTTTAATAAAGATTAAATTATTAACCTAAAGAAGGCATATTTTCATTATGTACATCCCTACACACTACACAATTAGTTATTTGTATTGAACTAGAAAAATATTTCGTAAATATAATTTATATGGTAGAACAACGTTTGCAGGGTCAGCTAGTAAAAATATAAAGAAACAGTTAGGTATATCCACTGCACGTGGAGGAATTTACTTAAAATTTGTTGTTCTAGTTACGGCCCTGCAATCAGGATTCACAAAAAATTGCTGCTTCCTTTGTGAATGGGACAACCCAGCCCGAAACAAACTTTACATCATACATAACTGGCTTCTGTGAGAAAATTTTACCCTCTTGCCAGAATAATGTCGCCCACATCAAAATGCCACCTTTGCACAAACTTGGATTGATCAAGCAGTTAGTCAAAGCAATGAACAAGACAAGTGACGCATTTCAATGTTTGAAAACTAAATTTCCTCGTCTTAGCGAAGCTAAAACCAAGGAAGGAATTTTTGTGGGTCTCAAAATTTTTCCAAGATTCAACGTTTATTGAACACCTAAATTAAAAAGAAGAATGTGTGTAATCACTTTTTGGTAACCACAAAAGTGATGACTATGAAAATTTAGGAGCTATCTCCGATGAACTTACGAAACGGTTCCACCAAAATATAGCTAAGATGGAGAAGAGATTTTCAGGGAACTGGAATGCAAGCAAATTAGCGGAGTCGTTTTTTGGAACGAGACATCTGTACCTCGGGGTATAAAAGGAAAGCAAGCACCAAATAATGATACATATTTTTATTATTCATAATAATTGCCAGGTAAAATAGTTCTTTTCACCCCTTCAAATTAAATCAATGTCCATAAGTTTATATTATCATCGAAAAGTGTTAAAAATAAAAATACGGGTGATGGAAGAAAATGGTAGTTATATTTGGATTCAGAACATTGCAGCAAGATACAAAAAACGTTCTTTAAGTCATTTATGTTTTGACAAGTTAATAAATTGAACCATTTTTTTATAAGTCTCCAAGTTAATTATAAACTGATATTTATCTTTCCATTAATTATTTGATTAAGTTTATATTAATTGAACCTTTTCCCAGAAGTACGAATTCATTCTTAAATTCAATTAACGATTTAACTATCAACAGTATTTAACAGTATATTTCAAAACCCAAAATATTGCTGGTTTCCATGTTGCAATGTCTTAGTCTTTTTAAGCTTAAGAATTCTTAATATGAACTCATAAATCGCAAAATTTTTTTTTTTGGTCAAACTACGATTGAAGTATAAAAAAACTATTAAAAAGTTTTTAAAAACCAATCTTATATAATAAGTTTTAATCTCCAAAAAATAAATTTGAAATCAGAAAAATGCCAAGATAAATAAATTTCTATTAAACAGTATGTGTATAAGGAAAATTTTCATTCAAATTCAACAAAAACTTAGGGACTAACAGTTTATTAAAAAATGTAAGTTGTATATCATTGTTCGTGTCAATATGAGTGACCATGTATATTTGGAAAGATTTTGAATCTATATTTTCTATGTGTTTGTTTCAATTTTCAATATTTTTGACTAGTTCTGCACCCTGTACAATAACATAAATATTACTAGTATTTATCGTTGTCTAATTTTTCAAACCAAAAATCGATAACCATGTCTGTATATAGCCCGTATTGAAAATGTTTGTTTGAATTATTAATTCTCTTTAATATATATTCTTATTCATATAAATATTTTACCATAAACTTAAAGTATAATAATTAGTCAAATTTTCCTACTTGTTTATCGAAATTCCTAAAAATTATAGGTTTGAAACAACTGAATCAACTTTTGGTGGAATTCATTTGGAAAAAATACACAAAGACAGAGGCAGTTGGGATAAACTGTTAGTATATATAGAAGGTTTTGTAAAAATGAAACAAACATTTAAATACTATGAACTATCCGCAATTAAACAATGATATAAGCAATTTTCAAGAACTAAATTTCATCATCATTTCAATGGAAACTTTAGTGAGTAATAAATAAAATGGATGATTCAAAATATGTCTCAATAACTCAATAACACGGTAGATCGAACATTAGTAATAAGAAATAAACAAAAACACAACTCTACCCAAAATTATATTAATAGCAACAGAACACAAAAAAGTCAAAATCCGTTACTTGTTCTTTAACGTTCAGATTTCTAACCAAAAAACAAGTATAGTAACCGGCGAATCGTGCTATAAAAAAAGTCAAAACTTTAATGTGGAAATAAATAGAAACTACGTCAACTAACGATGATATCAGAGCGGCATTAAGTTTCTTTGTAGAGTTTATATGATGTTTCATTGATACAATGATTTAAAACTTACCTTGGACACCAAAAATATCCCGTATAAAATGATCACTTATTCAGTATTCACAATAAACGTGCACGACATACAACTTTTATTCAACTAAAACGCGCACGATCAAGAATCAAGATGGCGAAAGCCCCTCCGATAGCACCGACTAGAATTATAAGCTATCATTGGTCGATTTGATTTAGGACGCTTTGGCATTACCAACTTGCAGAAATGTTAACCCAGTCTAACCCTTGCTGTTGCCATATTTATAAATTTTTACTGGAAAATGGTATACGTATAAACAATTACTTGAAATATTGACATACATAAACAACAAAATTTTTAATGAATATCGAAGCTAAAAATGTGTAGTATCTATAATAATGTAAATTAAATGTAAAAACAGTTGAAAAAATTGAAATCATAGAATATATGTATTTATATAATTAAATTACTGTAATTTATTTTGTTACACAAAATTGTATAAAAGAAATATATGAAAGAATATCCATCAAAGGTAGAACCTACTTATTAATTCAAAAATTGGTCGAATGATTACAGTTAGGATACATCGAAGTAGTCATTACATAAATATATGTTCTTTCTAACGGTATTAACAAAATAAACCATGAAATGTCTATAGAATACATTAATTTAGTTTCTTGAATTGTTTAATCACATGTGGTTGACTGAAAAATACAAAAAAGCAACAGGCTTGAAAATTATTTCAAAGTTTTAGCTTTTCAGTAATATTAACTTGACAACAGCGCGTAACTTCTTGTAGATGATGGTGACATTAAGGGTGTGGTTGAATTTTATTTTCAATTTAATGTTTTAACCTTGAGGTACCTTAGACGGTACTACGTTATAAAAAAGTGAATCAATTTTTTATGTCGAGGTTTTTTCATTATTGTAAGGGATATGATAATAAGTAGTAATAATAAGTATCAAGGAAGTATTTGATATAACTGTAACAAATATTTGAAATAAATAAAAAAGAAATATATTTATTGCCATCGAATTTCTATATTAGGATACATTTTACAGCGTATTTAGAAAATATAAATTAGAATTTCAAATATTCCAAGCAAAAGATGATGCTGATCTCTAGTTATTAACTCAAAAACTTATGGTTAGTTAAACATATTCTATATTATTATCCTATATTTAAAAGAAGTTAGTTTATTGAATAAATTAATTATAATCAATTAATCAGTTTTTCAAATAACTAATATGCGGGAGGCAAAATAATTAAGTATCTATCTAATTTGCTGCCATCTGTTAGCTTAATATTCAATACGTTTAATAACACGTCGGTTTAAATGGCAACTTTCGTAACTGTGTTTCATAGATCAACTACAGATGTCAGGAAATTCATAATTAGTGATTTATTTATATTTTATATACCTACTATTTTTATTATTAAGAATACTTGATATTAGTAGCACATACCAGTTTTTGAAGAAATTATTTTCAATGAAAATCTGGTACCCAGGAAGTATTGAACATAGCTGTAGATAAATATTAGAAATAAATGAAAAATTGGAATACTTATTACCAAGGAATTTTTATATTAGATATATTTTACGGCCTGACTAGAAAATATAAATTTTGAATTTAAAATATGATAAATAAAATATGATGCTGACATCTAGTTATTAACTCAAAAACTTAAGGTTAGTTAAACTTGTTCATTTGCATTCTAAAGTATTTTTATAAACCCGAAAAGAAGGTAGTGAATTGAATATATAACCAATCAATTAAAATCAAATAATCAGCTTACAAATAATCAGTTTACGAAAAGCAAAATTATCAGAAATCTATATATTTTGCTGCCATCTGTTTTCGTAATATTTAGTACGTTTGGTGGCGGGTCGATTGAAATGGCAACTTCTTAGCTGTCGGGAGTGTGTTTCATAGATGAACTACAGATGTCAGTAAATTTATAATTGTTAATTAACTTTTATGTCTCTATATCGGTTTTAAAAATTACTTAATATTAGTAGCACATACAACCCTGTAATGACACAGTTTTGAAATATTTAGATAAATTATTTCTAACAAAAGTCTAAAGACTACAATAATACAATCATTTCAACATAAAATAAGAGTATATTGTATATACGAGGTACGCTCAAATGAATCCATATATAAGTGTCGATAACATCGGTAATATGTATTGTAATCAAGTGTAATTTCTCAAAATAAATTTTTGAACTAAGAACTTTGCTGCAAATTTATGAAAGAACTAGCCGTTTGTAAGAAACTGTGAATCATGCTCTTATTATCTTTTTCGCTCTTGCTTTCTGATGAAGTTGATTCAGACACCACCGGCTTAATTTTTTTCTTCGTTATCCAAATATTAGCAGCAAATTTTACTTCTATTTTCAAAGCATCCCAAAACGATATCTGAAATTATAACAAAATGCTAATTACACATGACGAATTATCGAGAAAAGACCATAAATAGTGTCAAAAGGCACCGGGAACATGATAACTGAATCTGTCATTTGACAAATAACATTAATCGTTTTTGGCAAATATTTCAATAACAAAAGAAAAATTTCTAAAGTAAGCAGAGGCGGAGCTATTAAACTATTGACAATTGTTGACGCATGTTGTTTCTCAAATACACTGGCGATCAAAAAATTGAGGTCACCTTGAAATTTTCATGATCTTTGAAATATTATTACCAAACTGTACGTCATTGCATGTGCTTTTGTAAGCTGAATGTCATACACTATACTAAAAAAAATGTATTTTTTTCTGGGATTAAATGAGTGATTCTGAAAAAGCAACAAATTAACATTTTGGGCGAATTTCAACATTTTGTTGTTAGGGAAGATATGGAACGAACAAAATAAAAGAACTTGACACTAATAACGTGTATTCCCACTTCTTGTATTGATAACTGCTTGAAGTCGGCGCGGCATACTTTGAATTAAGGTGCGGATCACATTATGGTCGATGTTATCCCATTCCTGCAACAGCAATCTTCTCAGCTCTGTACGAGCTAGTGCAGTGATTCCCGCCCAAACCATAACTGACCCACCGCCAAATGGAAGACGCTCGTCAATGCAAACTTCAGCATATCTTTCCCCAGGTTTTCTCCTCACTCGTCGACGTCCCTCTGACCCAGTGAGGCAAAAACTCGACTCATCTGAGAACAATACCCAGCTCTAGTCATCATCATTCCAACGAACGTGATCTCTGGCAAATGTCAATCTTGCAGTCCGATGCTGGCGTTGCAACGGGAGACCTGTAGCCATTCTTCTACATGACAGTCCAGCAGCATGAAGTCTTCTTCTAACGGTCCATTCACTAACGTTGACATTTCTCACTTCTTTTAACTGATTTCGCAGTGAAACCGCAGTAGACCCTGGTCTTCTAGTAATCAGGCCAGTCTCCAGAAAGCGCTGATACACCCTTGCGCACCACAAGGACTAGCACCAACAATTCTTGCAGTTTCACGTTGCCCTCGACCATTTTGTAACAGCGCAACCATTCTTGCCACAACAATCGGATCTAAAGGCATTATGGGCCTGTTAAATCACTGCACATTGCAATCGTTAGGTTTCATACAAAGAATTAATAGTAAACTGGAAAACAGGCAAGAGACATGTGAATGTTCAATGAGCGCATAGGCACATTTTACATCAAAGTCGTACTCTAATACATCGAATGACAGCTGTCAAGTCTCGGAAAACATTTGCTTTAACGCCTACTAATCCTCATCAATATTTACGCTAAAATTATTCGCAATTTTTGAATTATTCGCAATTTCTGAAGTGACTTCAATTTATTGCTGGGCAGTGCATTATTTTTGTGTATTTTTTTAAAGGATTTTAAGGTGTAAAAATAGTTTTTATTAGAAACATGCTTATACACTTCGCCAAAAAAGTATTTCTGCCGCATCACTATGAATTCTGATCTTTGGAATGAAATAGAGAGAATAACTATTATTTATATAAATATTTTCATTTAGTCTCAACTGCTTTTTGTATCACAGTAATAATAAACAGAAAGTGATATGAAAATATTGTATTTGATTCATATTAGTCAAGGGAACTCTAAAATCTAAAATTACAGTTCAAAATAATTATTTCTTCTGATTAACTCCTCCAAGGCCAAATTTTTCCACTCAGTCATTAACACGAGGTAGAAGATTATTTCGTTAACACCCACACGTTTGACGCCATCTCTGCTTTAATTAAAGAAACAATATTTATCATTCGACTTCCGTTGTTTCTCACATGAATGAAATATCATAATAGCAAATTTACTTATGACGCTTTCTTTGACTTATATGGATTCCAAAATTATTCATATTAAGTTTTAGCTGTGATTTCTGTTGTTTCTCAAATAACTAACTCAAATCTGTTACCTACCTAATTTTTTTTCTCTTCATGAAAAGAGATTTCGTAAAAATGATTGAATTACAAGTTTTCTTAAGGAGAATATATTTAGGGATTGATATTATGGGAAAAAATATTTTTTTTTTAGAAAAATGACTCACATGTTCTTCTACTGATATATTTCTCACATTCCATAAAAATTCCGTCAAACCTAGAGCTATAGCAATGGCCACTCCAACAGTCAATACTAAAAAGATACCGCTTGTTCTTGCCAAATCTAAATCGCCATTGTCGTCTTTATTTTGAGATCTAATCTGAAATATCATACAAATACTTTGTCAGATAATCCCTTTTAGTAATTCTTGGTCTTTCAGATTCAACTTTTAAATAGTTTCTCAATACTGTTCCCATTTTTTTCCGATAATTGCATCAAAATCGACATTCCGACGCGCATTTTCACAATCATCTTCAAATTCAAAGTAAAGAAACTGATTATATAGACTATTTCCTTCGAAAAATTTAAGCCAACCAAAAAGCTGTAATATTTTATGTTTACCTAGCAACGATCAAATTTCAGCGATAATACTGCACTAGTGCAAATTATGGATAATTTGCACTAGTGCCAAATTTTCGTCTAGGATGTAAACTCATTTTGAAATATTTTTTCACGAACAAAACTGTTGTCAATAAGTTACCGTAGATACCAATTCAATGCCAATATGATGATCGTCAACTACGGTATAATTTAAAGAATAACAAATTTTAAACACAGAATTAAGTTTATTTTAAATTAAATTTTTCTCAGGAAATAGTCTGCCAAAATGCCCTCTCGTGCATGTCAAATTGTCTCATAATTTCCTCTCGTGCGCATTCGCGCACTTGAGAAAATTAAATTATCGACAATTTGACATGCACTCGGGACATTAATATTGAAAATATATGGAAAAAACATCGAATTTAATAAAAAAATATAAGTTATTGGGTTTATATTTGATCAAATTCTGAAAATATAACAGATACTTACGTTTTCACATAACGGCTCTTTTCTTTTTAACTTCCACCACTTCTCTTTTAAATAAGAAAGTTTACCAGCTTCTTGTAGTTGTAAGATAGCCTTATCAATAGCTCCTCTATAATTGGCATCTAAAATTTTTAGAATAAAATGAATGTCTTATATTTCTCCTTTAGCCAAGTTTTAGTCTAGGCTCTGGCTAATACGGTACAAAAAGTTATAACATGGATCTCGTAAAAGCTACACTTCTATTTCTACTTTTTAGCATAAAAAGATTAAAACAACCACTATATCCAAAGATTGCTCAGCATCGTAATGTTGGCAAATATAGGAATGAATGAGAAATAGCCACTCGTTACTAGATGATGGTAGTAGGGATTAGTACAGTCCCTCAAGCAGGTGTACTTGACTACTATTGGCAGTTCTATTATGTCCGTTGGATAGTGAAGAACACTGCGTGGGTACCTACTTTTATTGTTTTTACTGGATACCGAGGTAGAATATAGAATATATATTTTATTATGGGGTACAGAACCTAGTACTTTGATTATTTATCGTACTAATTCACCAAGCGCATATTACCCCCTTTGCCATCAGAATACTTTCTAATTTTAATTTTGTGCTTCTGGTACGTTTCTTGACATTATGGGTAACATGGGTGTGCAGGCAATCTAACAAAACAGCTGATCTACATCAAAATGGCGGGATAAATAATAGAATTCTCCTAATTACCCGTGTTAACTTTCTTGTTTTTTTTTCAGTAGTGATAGTTGTTTTGTATTGTTTTTTTATTTTATGGTGCTAAGAGAATCTTCAGCGAATTTTCTTGGATGGTCGATTAAGGTTGTTTAAGGGAGTTCACCGACTGTTTGATATGGATTTTCTTCAGCTTTTGCCCTTCGCATGTGATTGTCTATGGTCGTTGGTTTTCCTGATCGATAGAATTGAGAGAGATTATCGGATCTCATTTTGGATCCTTGCTACTTACGAATTACCAAAGGACTTGGAAAAACATCAAAAATGTTTTTGGTTGTGGTTGCGTTATCACCTTTGCGAAACTCAAAAAGCAAACAATGTTCCACTGATATTTGGCTGGCCATTTATTACAAAAAAGTCTCATATCCAATTATTTTAAAGAGAACAAATAACTATAACTTCTAAACGGCTTTAATACGACACAATGAGCTAACAAATGTCAATCAAATATTGATGTGCAGAAAGGATTTACTTTCCGGTTCCCCAATACATTAAACAGTTAACTGGGCAAAAAATACTTAAAATTACTGGTGCCGCAGTGGCTGATAACTCAGAAGCGAACCTCAAAAAGCAATAAAAATTTGTCAAAATTCTTAAACAACATATACTCACTCATAGGCATTGCTATACCAAAACCTTTCGAATCTAACCACGATCCAACTTGTTTCAAATCGCATTTGGTTTGAACGTGATATTCTATACCGGTAGATTCCATTAAAAAAGCGTACAATTCATTTTTAGTATTTTGTACACGTTGAACACCATCTAAATTATCTTTTTCGAATACACTGGGTCTCTGGGCTTTCATATCCACATACATCTTCTGATAGAGAGATAGATTAGATTCCTTAAAAGAATTTGAATTGAATAATGAATAATGATAAACATTATTTGGAAAAATAAAACTGGCTTTTATGGAAACTTAATTATATACGACTTTTGGATGTCACGATTTCTTCACACACTAAAACTTCTAGCACTACCTCAGAAGGCTCACTTGTCAGACAATATTTTTAAGACAATATTAATAAAACCTTTGAAGAAAATCAATTTGTCTCAGCGGCATTTCTAGATATCAACCACGTCTTTGATAAGGTTTGGCAGGTTATGCGAAGTCAAAAATAAACTTTCATGTCACTTTTACCTATTATTAGAATCATTTTTGGGGGATAGACACCTCTATGTCAAATGGCAAGATAAATATGGGGGATTACACCCAGTCAACTCATGGGTACCACTAGAAAGTATACTGGACCTATTCTTTATCTAATTTATACTTCTCATCTACCGACCACCAGGAAAATAGCAACGTTTGCTGATGACACAGCAATTCTTGCGAAACATACAAATCCTCAAAACGCAACGAAGAATTTACAAGAGAGTTTAAATAAAATTCAAATCTGTATGAACAAATGGAAATTCAAATCTAATGTAATAAGTCGACTAAGGTAACATTTACTTTACGAAAAGATACATTCCCACCATTGACACTAAACAACATTGAATTAAAACAAGAAATTGAAACAAAATATCTGGGTATGTACCTAGATCGGAGACTAGCATGGCGAAAGCACATCTTCGCATAGTGGAAACAACTGGGTAATGAATTCAGAGACATGCACTGACTAGGTTTGAGAATAAATCCATTAGAACTATTGTGAAGGCCCCGTGGTATGTTCCCAGTTCGATCATCGAAAGAGACCTTTAAGTGCCTTCGATTAGAGATGACACCAAGAACAAAAGTCCTCACCCAAATGTACTTGTAAGGAAACTGAAGAAAACGTAGATTCAAATCAATCGAACTTGTAAGTAGATTTATGGAAATATAAAAACTGTCAGTAATTAAAACAAAAAATGTCAATTATAACCCTTAGCCTATCTTGTCATACAAACTTATTTGAGTTAGTGTAAAAAGTATATCCTTATTAAAGGATACTCCTCCATAATTAATATACTCATTGTCCCCTTAAGACAGATTGTATGTTAGATAAAAAATTTTATTATTATCATCTAAAAATCAGTGGTCCCACCTTGAAAAATTGTTCAGTCGCACCTCCTTCTAAAAGTCCATATTTTATTTTATTCTGTTTCGCTAAATCTTGCACATTTTTGATAGGAGGTTCCAAATTAGCTTTAGTTAGAAATGCCGTCAAATTAGCTATATAAGAGTTAGTTATAATAAGAGCAAAAAACCACCACATCGAGAGTGCCAATCTCGAAGAAATTCCCCTAAAATTTTCAACATATTTACGAGGTAATGATAAATAGATATAAAAATATACTTTGGTAAAATATCGCATCCTTGGTTCATTATAGTACCTAGTGTTGCCCAGTGACAGTTTTTCAAGCCCCAGATATTCTCTAGTACCGTAGGATTCTCATCGCATGGATGAGGATTTTCCCAATCTCCTGGAGTCATTCTTGCAATGAAATAGAGTACAATAGACACGACTAAATATAATGTAGCTGAATAAATCCAAACTGCTGTAGAGAAAGGATCTAAGAAAGCAAAAGGATTGGCTTCTTCTTTAGCTGGCAATTTATGCATAATGGCGATACCTGAAAATAAAAATCACCCACACAAGAGTTAAGAATCTTTTATCAATAGAATATTAGTTAGATACAAATGAATAAATATATGACTAAGGAAATCAACGAAGCAGTTTGTTATCAGACATTTAGTTTTATGGAAATATATTGAGCTTTGTTAGGTTTAAAATGGATATTTATTGTTAGTGAATTCACTTTTACACCCAATAGCTACAACTACCGCAGTTTTTTGCAATCTGCCAGAAGTCAAAAGTATTACATCTTCTTTCAGTAGGTATAATTCGACAAAACTGAAGATATACATTTTGTAACATCTCTGACTGCTGAATTCTTCTTATGTCTGTGGTAATCCATCTTTTAGAAGCTCCACCGTCCTGTTGTCTGTAATCAAATCTTTCAAGTTAAATTTGATCCACTTCCCGGTTTTCGATTGATCTGAAATTTCGCATGCATGTATAAATAGGATGACAATCCAATATTATTATAACATAGAGCTGATCTGGTGATGGAGCTAGAAGGTGGCCACAGGAATTCCGGAATTAAACAACCCCATCGAGTTTGGGCTCGTTTGTTACGACTTGACGAGAAGCTCGGTTGGCGTGAATATGCAATTTAAAAAAATTTGGGAAAAAAAGTTTCGTTTGTTATGAATGTGGATTATGTCTGATTAATTAGATGTATCTCCCAATGACAAGGTAGGCACGTGCCGAGGGCTGAATGTTATGAGGGTGTATAAACATTTCATATCGGCAACATTGTGTTTTAGGTTAACAGGTCGAATCCCGATGTATTGAAGCCCTTATTTCTCTATAATTGACCTTTGTGGGGATGGACCGTTTTTGTCTTATATTCGTGGGTACAACATGACTAAAAAAATCTTTTACCGTTTTATTATCATTGTCTTTATCTTCTTGTGTTTTTGGTTGAATATATTTATTTCACTTTTTTCTTCTACGTCAGATCTATTCGAAGAGGTCGTTCGCGAGTTACAGTCAAACCAAACAAAAATTCAATGTCAAAATATTTTATTACTCAACATATTCTCCTCTCAATTGGATACATTTATTATAACGAATTTGCAACGTCTCTAGACCTTTCAAATAAAATGTTTCTTCTTGCTCTGCAAACCAGACCTCCACAGCTTTTATCACCTCCTCGTTGGAAGAAAATTTACGACCTTTTAAATTTCTTTTAATTGAGATAAGAGATGATAGCCGGACGAAGCCAAATCTGGTGAATAAGAGGGGTGTTCTAGTAATTCAAACCCTAAATCACGACTTTTTTGCATGGCAACATGATATTTGTATGCAGGGGCGTTGTCCTGCAAAAACAAAACACCTTTGGATAGCTGTCCGCGTCTTTTCTCTTCAATTTTTTTCCCGTAGAGTAGTCAGTAATGTCGAAGAGTAGTCTCCAGTTATTCTTCTACCCTTATCCAAAAAATCATCATGATTACTCCATGGCAATCCCAAAAAACTGAAGCAACAACTTTTCCAGCATATTTTTGGACACGAAACTTCTTAGGTGTTGGATAACCAGAATGTAGCCATTCCATCGATTGTTGCTTTGCTTCTGGATCGTAGAAATGTACCCAAATCTCATCCATAGTAACAATTCGGTTTAAGAAGACTTCATAGTTTTCAAATCGAGCACAGATCGAACGCGATGCTTCTACCCTTGCACGCTATTGGTCAACATTCAAACATTTTGGGATCTATTTTGCAGCAATTTTTCTCATGTCCAAATTGACGTGAACTATGGGTCATCATCTTCAATGGAAAATTTACCTCTTTTGAAACTTGCAGTCTAATTTTTCACTGTCGCATATGAAGGACATTGATCACCAAGGGTATTAAGCATATCTTCGTAAATCTGCTTACCTCTCAACCCTTTTAAATACGGGTACTTGATGATGGCTCGATACTACAATTTTTTAATTTATTGCGTAACTCTTATTCACTTTTTTGACGTCAAACTTTACACTGACACTTCTAATAA
Source organism: Diorhabda carinulata (assembly GCF_026250575.1). NCBI lineage: Eukaryota > Metazoa > Arthropoda > Insecta > Coleoptera > Chrysomelidae > Diorhabda > Diorhabda carinulata. Next base: position 22,730,121 of record NC_079472.1, read on the forward strand.
GTTATTGTTCGTTGCTGTGGTAACGCAATATTTTGTTTATGCATGGAACTGGTCTAGGCTAACTAGATATCAATACATCCTCGTACTGGTGAAAAGAACGTATCCAAGCAGTAGCTGCTCATTGAGCGGCTGCGTGAATTGTCGAATAATATTCGTTAGAAAATTTAGCGTTTAAAGCCCGTGTGGGCTGTTTGTTAATCGTTTAATTACTGTTACAATATGCTTTTCACTTATTCTTTAAAAGTTTTGCTTCTATTTAACAACTTACCCAAAGTCATAAAAGGCATACTAAAATCTACATATGATCGTCTTTGTTGATTAATTGTTAAATCACAAAGTGCAAGATGCGCCCTCTGAAATAAATACTTATTAGATTTTTTTAAACAATTAACAATACCAGATAATCAACAAAACAAAGACCTTCAAAACTCTGCCCAAATTTTATCGATTAATACCTATTGTAAAATTATATAATTTTACTTACTCCTTCAAGAAGATCTCCTATCAAACCTGTCCACCGTTTTTCTGATTCAATAAATTTGCCATAAATATTACCTTCTGTTAAGTAAATTTCATATTGAAATTCCAAAATGTTTGCTATTTCATCCATCAAATCTTTCGTTAGACCTTCGTATCTGTCGTTACCCTGCAACGGTGTACCATCCGGGGATTCGGCGTACATTAAATAAGGTTCACCGATTCTGGAATAAAACATATAAATTGTCAAAAAAAAACTATTTTTTTAACAATAGGGCTAAACAGAAGATGCAGAAATCTTTGGCGGGTTATTTTCCTTGACGGTTACTGGTTTGTATGTAACGAAAAATCCGAAATCATTAAATATAGAGTATGTAATGCCAAAAAAAAAAACAGCTTGTCTGACTTAATCCTAAATAACAATCTTATTAATTCTTTCTGTTGGAATATTTTCACAGCAGGCGTCGAATCATACGATGTCGTATAATATAGAAATAATACTTATGGAAGGCTGGTAGAAAGCTAGAAAGCTATTGGATTTAGATGATAAAACGTTTGCGTAAAACGTTAATATGAATTTAGATTTATGTAAAATGTCGTTGCCAACTTATAAAAGACATGTCGTTCCATAAAAATTTTACTTACCAAGGAAATCACATTAAATCCCAAAGTGGGATCTGTTTAAATCGAATTTGAGGTATTATATTGCTAAAAGTCTTAATCAATGTCAATCATAGGGTTGGGTAGACTGGTTATGGACTAACACCCTAGGTTTCACTAAATTGTATCTTAGAGGTTAAGGTATGTAACGAAAAAGTTTGCAAAATGTTTCCCTAGGCCGGCCCTGTGCAGCTACTATGGAATTTTTAAAATTCGGCGAATTCGCGCGGCGCTTTTTGAGCATTGTCTTTCATATTTTTTATAAATGGAGGAACTCGTTCGATGTTTATTTGTATATAATTTTTTTAGTAGCAGTATTTCTTTCAAACAATTTCTAGGAAAGTCTATTTATTAATTTCTTTTGTTCCTTTTTGTTCTAGAACTTATATATATGTATATGATGTATGTGTATGATGTATGATGTATATAAATGATTGTTGTTAACGTAGTTAGTTTAATTTTAAATAAATAGTATTAGTAAAAAGAACGAATTAGTGAAAGTAATCTCAGAAATTTTTGTGTGATTTTTACAAGTAAATTATTACAAGTTGAGTGAATTGTAAAGTGTGTAAATACAGTAAGAAAGTTAGAGACAGTGTTTATCAATTCACCCCACGAATAGAAAGAGTGTAAGTAAATACGAAAAACTTTACAGGTATAACAAATTACCTTGTCGAAACTATAACTTTAATCCTTTTCAAATTTGAAATAGAAGCCAAATTAGTTTCTTCAGATGTTCTTGTCAGTTGCAACATTTCGTTTTGTGCTTGGTAAGTAGCTATCGCCTGATTATCCAAATGAGTGTACACATAAATGTTAAAATCGATTCTATTACCATAATCATCAAACTTTATTGGTCCAGTAACAGGCGACAGTCCTTCTACCTGTAAATAAATATAACCATGAGGTACATTGAAATTATCTAATGCCAACATGTCGCAGCTTCTGTCTAATAGAATACTGTAGAATATACAAATTTTACTAAAAGTGTGACGAACTATGAGAATTTTTGAGAAACATACCATATAAATACAAGACTACTGGAGAGATTCGGTCCCGCACAGATATATGCTCTCTCAACGTCCGATTCCAAAATCTTCTACGTCAGTTCTCAGATTGGTGCAGGAAATGAAGGGTGGCTCTCAATTATCAAAAAACCCAAGCTGTCGTCTTCAAGCATCCCAATATCTAAGGCAAACGATTTCTAGTGACATTCACTCACACTTTCAGTTTGACGGCCTATCTGAACGATACTATAGACAAAGTGCGAAGGCGATTCCGTTGCATTAAGGCACTCGGAGGAAAATTCGAACGAACCAACCCCCTTACTTTACACCTATTTCAAGTGGTCTAAACAACCTCCAAGATCGTTATGTGATTCGTACTATCGAATCAATCAATTCCTTTGTCAAAAATACCCTTCTAACCTCCTGGATCACTACCTTTTCTTCAAAGCCCAATTCCCCCTTCGGCAGCTAACGACGGCAAACGAAGACCTTTCCGAAAACTACTTTGCATTCTTCGACAATTTCGGTGAACCAGTTTACCGTTCGATTGACAGTACACACATTATTCTACCATCCATCACAAGTCCAGTACCGCGAGGAATCTTCTTCCGCATGAACAACGTCCTCGTTCAAACCACAAAGAATCCAAAGAACTTCTTTCTCAGAGATCCTCGAAATAGTTTTACAAGTGCGACAGACGACGAGAGCAGTAATTCCGAGTAGTGGATATAAATTAGAGGCTAGTGAATAGTGTATTTAAAGTAAACTTATTTATATAGTAGCTTAATAAATCAGAAGCAAACTGCTATCTTTAAAGTTGGCCATAATGCTACTTAAATACCACACCTTTACTTTTATATGTTAATTGTGCTAGAAGTAGTAATATCCAGTATTTAAAGGGATCTCTTAGTAAAAGATTGTGTTTGTATCATCTTCATTTAGCATCACATGCAAAAGGTAGCAAGCACTATATCAAGAATACTTCACAGAAGCAATCTTTTATGCATTTTCACGCACTTGCCAGATGGTTAAGAGAATACCCACAGTTATGATCAAAATAGCATTAAGCATACTAGTGCCTAAGAAGAAGATCATTGGTCGAAAACGAGCTCAAGTATTTGAAGTCAATCTTTATTAAATGCCGATACTAATTATCCTCTACTAACACTTACCAGCAAGCAGTTAATAAAGCTGTAGAAATCACCTCTTAAGATGATAAAAAACAGGTTAGAAAAGATTTTCACACATAAATGAACATGAATAAACAATGAACAAACAAACAAATGAGTCTCAATTTTTGTATACTCAATCGTACTGGAGGAATTACAACCAAAACATTGTTCATTCACTAGGAAACCATGTTTGCATGAATTATTTTCAAAATATAATCAAAAGATAATTGTTTAGTTCTTACATATTTCGTAGCGTTTATTATAGCAGGTCCATCAATAAATTCTCCTAACCCGAAGCAGTTGACTTTTTCTTGTGAAATATTCGGCATATCCTTCAGAGCGGTCGATAAATATAATAGGGCATCGTGTAAGAGTACTGTTTCTGTCTGAAAAATAATATAGTGAAAAATATTAGAAACTAATTACTGGAACTATCTATATATTACTGATATAGTATCAGGACGTATATCGACGGCGTTACGATAAAATTCAAAAGCGGTGTTGCTCCATTTTTGTAAAGTATACTTTAAATTTTCAGAATTGTTGTCAAAAATTCTTATTGTTGTTAGGTTTGCCGTTAAATTTAAAGAAGAATAATCCACCGTGTGGGCATCCTAAAACAGAATATTAGTTTAGCAGGAAAAACGTCTAAAACAAAAAATAAATAATTATATCTTGATCGATTTTCATTTTTTTGTATTATTACCAAGTAAGAATATATCTATATATATAAAAGAAAGTCGTGTTAGTTACTCCACTTATAACTCAAGAACGGCTGAATCGATTTAGCTGAAAATTGGCATGGAGGTAGTATAGAGCCAGGAGAAGGACATAGGATACTTTTTATCCCAAATCTATGGCGCTATGTGAAGAAACTGCAACTGACAACAAACATGAGAGTTACATTGCTTAATGATACATCTGCTGAAGATTTCTCGGAGCAATTGCTGACTATCGGTAATGGTCAAGTACCTGTCGATGAATCGAGCGGATTAATATCATTTCCAAATAATTTCTGTAATTTTGTCTCATCAAAAGACGAACTTATCAACAATGTATTTCCAGAAATTATTTCTAACTACAAAAATAATTAATGGTTGAGTGAGCGAGCAATTTTAGCGGCTAAGAATAAAGATGTAGATGACCTAAACTACATAATTCAAAATAAGATCATTGGAACAATGCATTCATTCAAATCTATTGACTGCGTCACAAATGAAGATGAAGCCACCAACTATCCAATTGAATTTTTAAACTCTTTGGACGTGCCTGGCTTAACACCGCACAATTTACGCCTAAAGGTTGGCTCCGTAGTAATCATGCTTCGAAACATAAACCAACCAAAACTGTGCAACGGTACGCGTTTGGTGGTTAGAAAATTGATGAACAATGTAATTTACGCTACGATAATGATAGGAAAATCAAAGGTGAGGAAGTTCTCATTCCGAGGATACCGATGATCCCAACCGATATGCCGTTTGAATTTAAAAGACTTCAATTTCCGATACGTCTTGCATTTGCCATGACCATCAACAAATCACAAGGCCAATCCTTAAAAGTTTGTGGTTTAAATTTAGAACATTCATGTTTTTCCCATGGTCAATTATACGTGGCATGTTCACGGGTCGGAACACCACCTGCGTTGTTTGTTTTTGCGCCTGATAATAAAACAAAAAATGTCGTGTATCACAAGGTACTTAAATGAAGAGCAACCTATGTACTAAAATACAGAAATAATTATGAATGATTAATGTAGGTATTTAATTTTTTTTGTATTTTTTCCAATTAAAAAAACTGCTTATTTATTGCCATTATAAGGCGGAACAAAGTTCGCCGGGTCAGCTAGTTTAATATATATTAGATATTGTTTTTATGCAGTTAATTTGACGTGCATGTCCAAATCTATATTAATCTATACGAGTGTTGTCTCAAAAAGTTTCCTGAACCTAAAAATGTCAGCACTTATTGGAAAATATCTTTGCGCATGCGTTGAGATATTCTCATAAAAATTTCAACCCTTTTAGACGCTTTTGAGAGACAATACTTATGAAAGGGGAGTTATATACTTACTCCTTGGAAACTATAATCAGGGAAGATCTGCTGAATGTATCATACTAAGTAGAAGAATCTACGAATACTAACAGGAATTCCGTCGGAGCACAGTTGCCTCAATGGACACCTGTAGGTGCTAGACTTAACAAATAATGTGGCATGTGGAGATTCTGTTGCGTAGAGGATGAAACCTCTATCTACAACTGGGAGCGTATAAAATAGAAGACTTAGATTTCTGGCAACTACAGCTATCACCCATTCTAAACTTCCTAAGAGGAGTAGGGATTAATAGATCAGCTGGAAACGCTCGGATCCCCAATATTGCAGCTAAAAAGGGGAACACAATAAATCCTTTGGGTAGCGATGAACATGGTACTCTAATATACACATACATACGCCACGAATTTATATAATAAAGAATAAACTGATTTTTATGAACATGCTATCTCAACTTTTAAATATGTGTTGACATTTGTGTACATTACTATGCTCTGAAATAGATAATGTTTTGTTAAAATTTAACGTGTTAAATTATGTAATTCATTTTAAATAAATTCGTATATACAATTTCAGGTGTAATATGGATACATCCTTCTTCCTTTAACAATATTATAATAAACTGAATCGTAACTAATAAAAATAATATTTTTGTAGACTTTAAGAGAGCATTTGATAATATTAACCATAATTTATTATTGCATATATTATATCAAACAGGTGTGAGTTCTAAAATAAACAATATATAAGATCACTAATTCAAGACTATTAAACTAAATGGTCGCTTCAGCAAGAAGTTTGATTATAACTGAAGGAGGTCCTGCAGGGTGAATCATTAACACCTTTGCTGTTTCTGATGTTTCTTTCAGATATTGAGGATCAATTTAGATCTGTTGGGCAAACTGGAATTAAAATAGATGGTGGAAATGACGTGTTACTACTTTGGAATCCTATTCCAACTCAATAAAATTAGAAGTAAACATACAAAAAAGTAAACTATTGATAGTAAGGGTGGATATAACAACAAGTATAAACTTAATTTCAGATATAATAATGAATATTTGGAGGTAGTAAAAATTTTTACATATCTTTGTCTTCATTTCTAAATATGACAGAAAGACTAACCAAGACTCTTCAATCTACAGGTGCTGTTATGAATATTATGTGTCGGTCTAAACTTCATTCTTGGAATACTCGCATGGAATTTTACAATATCATTTTATTATCATTACCTATCATGTGGAATTGGAATCTGGATATTACGATATGCTGATTTACTTTAACAAGTTCAGATTAACTTTTTTAAAAGGTTTATGTATCAACCTCTTTGTATTCACAATTATATGGTGAGAGTAGAAATTAAAACCGTTAGGTTTATAATATTCAAATCAGCGTTGTTGTAGTTAAATAAAATGAAAATCAAGGATCATTATTCTATTATCAGGTTCATTAACTAAGCAATGCTTCTTGAGGTTAAAAGCCCTCAACAGTCACAGTTTTCTGGACCAAATTAAGCAGCACTTCGACTATGTTGGTTGTGATAATCTGTGGTTAAAATTCTTGAACAATAACTCCAAAAACCTTTTAAATAACATATTAGATGACAAACTTATCCAATATAAATAATTTGAATAATGTACCAAATTAGACCAAAACTAAAACTAAAAATATATTATGGAGGTATGAAGTACACAGTAGATTTGACTGCAATTTGTATGAGATCGAAACTCACACTTAATACACTCATGTTTAGAATGTCCTATATATAATGAACTTGGGGAAGATTACATATTTTTAGAATTGTATACATTTCACCAATTAATATGCATTCTTAACACCAATGACTTGATTAAATTAACTAAGATTTGTGACTTATCTTCTCAATATTTGGAAGCTGAGGGCCTTTGTACTAGAAAAATAAGATACTTATTGTGTTTCCACTTTTTTCTCATCAAATTAGGCATATGTATTTAATTATTTTAATCCTGGTTGATGTTGTTTTAGCATTTTATATTCTTTTAATGCAAAAAAATATGTCTATTTATATATCTAATAATAATTATTGAAATAATGCTTACCAAAGATGTGAGAAAATAGTTATATCGTATATCTACCATATCCAATTGGGCAGCTTGTTTTAATATTGGCAAAATATTTTCGGTCTTACAATCCAAAATGATATTATTTTCCGTGCTATTTTGAAATTTTTTGAATATATGTCTAAAACAAAGTGCACATATTGAAGTTTAGTTAATCTGGCATATTTAATTCGAAATAAGGAGTAACGCTTTAATTCTATGGAATAATTTATTAAGAAAAACCAATTAATCTAAATTTTATCCCACCGCTTCCGAACTTACTGTAATCAAACACCCACAATCAGTATTAAATTATTATTTCATATATTACGATTGTTTTTGAATAATTTTAATTTTAAAAAATGTTTCGTAATTATACCTGTCACCGCATTTTAACTTTACTCAATAGCTGATTTTTCTGCTAATGATTTAAAAGTAATACTTACTATTCGAACAACTTCTCTTCAAATTTATGTACTTTATCATCATTAGCATAGCAAAAACTATTACACAAAAAAATTAAGTTATTTTTTTTAATTATATTATAATTTTTGAAAGGTACTATTGCAACTATCACAGGATCGGTTATAATATATTCTCTCACACACACATTAACACTTTATGAATACACAATTTTCTAAAGATTATGGTAAAGTTGTACATCATTAATAAATTGAAGTAGGTAGTTAATTTGTTCCAAATCACTAAGGCTATCTTTGTAGTTAGGTGAAAGCTGAAACTGTTGTCTTTTGTTGTCTTTGGACGGCATATTTGTGGCAATCGGTCTAAAATGTAGACTGACAAGGGCTAGACAACATCAAAGATGACGAAAGCGTGTGCTTAGAGTTTGTTGACTTTGGAAATTCTAAAGTTTCGGATCGAAGGGTAAGATACCTAATTTTTTGACGCATGGTTAGGTCTTGGACGTCTAGGACGTTATTTTTATGGTCTTGAATATACATCGTTTGCGTAAGAACTCTTGTTGTTTTATTTTCATATCGGTACTCTAAATTGTCTATTAAGATTTACAGAAGATATTAGATAAACAATAGCCGGTTTTTATTTTTACTCTTTTTAAGAGGTTTAAGTCTTGTCTGGAGAGAACTAAAATTTACTTGATACCTCGAGTAAGATTTTATCCTTACAGTTATTTTGTCACTCACTCACACACTGTGTGATACGCGTTTCGATAACCAAGTTATCGTCAGAGACTGAAGGTATACTGTTCAATCTCTGAAGATGATAACTTGATAATCGAAACGCGTGTCACACAGTGTAATCGTGATTGTTGGTGTAATGGTGGTGTAAACAATGTATTCATATGAATATCGTCAACGGTTTCATATATTCCAACTTAAATTTAAACGTAAATACAACCAGTTATCATTTCTTTGAAGGCATTTTTTATTACTTGTGTGGGTGTTGCGTGTTTTTCGTATCTTATAAGGGATGTTTTGAATTTAGGAAGGTTGATAGTCCATGGATAAGTAATAAGTTTAATTAATTCATGCCATAATATTAAATATATCAATATTTTTATTGACTTATTTGTTGTCAACAAAAGTAAAACAACTAGTCAATAGATTAATTAAATGCTTTTGACAATTGGGATAGAAACTTTCAAATAAACAGAGAAACAAACAAGTAAAGAAACTTGCTTACCTATAGTCTGGCCCACCAACGAGGTGTTCTATACGAATAAAATCTTGATTATCTGTTTTTTCAACGCTTTGAAGTTTTATAACTTCTTGCAAATTAACTAAACCTTCTTCGTCCTCATATAAAATAATAAAACCTACCCATTCCAAACTTCTTATAATTTCTGCAATACCTAAATCACGAAAATCGAATTTTTTTAGTTATAACTTACTCCAATTATTTAAATTGGTCGTTTCAAAGGATTTTGGAAACTATTCTTACCATAACAGAGCGTAGAATCGGTCAAGTAAAAGAAATGGTGATTGGAAAAAAATCGTTAATATTTAAAAGAGAGCTGATGTATCTCAAAAATAATTTCATAACGCTCTGTATGATTTTAAATATTATCATTTGTTAAGAACATTGAAGAAAAACCACCACACTATCTTATTATGATTCTGACAAACTTTTTCCTCTTTCAGAAACGTTTGTCTACAAATTGTAAACAATTTTTTGACAATAAAGCATTTTCTCTCTACTACTATTTCTAGGCACCTACTCGCAATCTATAGAACATTTTGAATAATCCACGGTTCCAGATGTTATACAGATACTTACCCTTAGCTAATCTATCTGCATCTGGGTGGAAATTCAAAAAAACATTCGATTCTTCAGTATTAGTTTTTCTCCAAGAAGTAACGATATAAGGGATACTGAGGCTTTTACAAGTTGATTCCACTACAGGTGTGGTTATACGATTAGGTGGACCAAATACAGCTACAACTCCATCGCTTATCAAATTACAAACTAAAAAATAAAGTCTTATGATTAAACCAATCGAAAAATGGAACTTGACAATGGTTTAAACTTTCGTTAATTCGTACAGTTTAAAGGCTCATCAAGTTCAAATATCGTATATCTAATATTTGATAAGAATAAGTACGATCTGACGATGTTCATTCCATCGAACGTCGTAGATTGTAGTACCTTGTTGAGGCTAAAGTAGTATGATGTTATAAATAATGGAGTATATCTACAAAGTCATATTTATTTCACATCATCACTTTATTAAACGTTCTTATAAATATTCTCGTTAATAGATTTAAGCATTATTTTTATATATAATAGATTATTTTATTGAGTACCAAAAAAATTTTGTATAAAATGTCATTAATCAAGATAATTAAAAAAGATGTGACACAAGCCTTAGCTTGAAACAAATAATGAGAGAGCTATTGTCCATCTTAATTATCATTTCTGTAGTTTTTTTTCTTTGGTGAAATACCAAGAAGTATGTAGATTGAGGATTTGGAATCATACGGTAGGATTGCGTACAGCTGGAAGATTGAGACTACTAAATTGGAGCACTTCTTAGATTAATGCACAAAGAAGAACCACTTTTCTTGATAATGGCTTCAAAGTAGAAGCCGAAACGTCAACTTATTATGACTTAGTATGAACGAACATTTTTCGTGTAAATTATATTTTTCTATCCAAAGGGAATTTTCAAACACAACAACAATATTGAGAAACTAACTAAATACCTCTCTGAACTATTGTGTTTGGGTTTTAAATACCTAATTGGCAGGGTGCGCGACAAAAACGACATCTGAACGTTGCTTAAAATTATGCTCGGCAATAGTATGGCACTATGTATATATGTATAAACAATTTAAAAATTGAAATTCATTAAATAATAATTTTATCGTGTTTTCAAGTTTAAATTAAAAGTTAGGATGAAAAGAAAAAATAATTATTAAAAATGTCCATAAATATCGAAAGAAATTTGTTAGTTAAGGTTAATTGATGAATGTAAAAAAATATGTCACACGGCATCTGTGAAAATAAAAATTGCTAGAGTTAGGTTCCAGTATTATTATTGAAGATGGTTCTGTGATGAAAATATTTATTTTAATCACTATTTACCAACAATTTATGCGAGTAATATCAACGAAAAAAATTAAAACAATAGTCATTTTGGATAATTCACGGGAATCAACATTAATTAATTTACAATAACGTAAAACAAAAGTTTCAGAAATTGAAATAGTGCAAAAGACAACTATTATGAACCACGTTTCAACTAATTTTCACGTGTTTATTTATATTAAGAGCATTATTTGACGATAATTTGACCAAATCGATCACTGCGATCGATTCAGTTCTCTACTTTATGCTCAGCTCTTTGCCTATACGCGGTTTCCCATTTGTATATTTGTGAAACGACCCGAAATATATCGCAAATTAGGAATAAATTTTTTCGATATCTCGCTTCGTTTTCTAAATATTGATAATTAAAGCTATTGATGAGGTTGTACAATATTTTTTCCATCAAGAAGCAATGATAAGTTGACTATCTTCGTATATTATGTAATATTTATCACGGGATGATGGAAGTCATAATATTACTTTTTAATATATTATGGAAAAATTCAATAAAAACCTTTTGCTTGTTAAATGGAAGACTCGTGTTATATTTATAGCCATAAAAACTTTATTCTCGATCAGTAGTCGGCAAAGTGCGGCTCCAGAGCCACATGTGGCACTTTAGGTCCTTAAGAGCGACTCTGACACAAATATACACAGCAAACGCAATAATATTTTCAATTAAATATGACTGGCGTAGAAAAAAAGTTTGATGCTATTTTAAGAGAAATTGAATCACATGATCCTTGTTTACTATTGTATCATTCAACAAGAAGCGCTTTGTGCGCTAACAAATCCGGAAGAAATGTGTTATGTTATGGAGTTAGTGATCACCCTTATCCCCTCCGTTTTAGCTATAGCTCTTACTCATAGCCAAAAAATTTATATTTGAAATGGAGAGGGAGTACGCATCTTCTGCCCACTTCATAACAAGGTATGTTGATCAGCTTAATCATAAACTACAAAGAGAAGATACTTAATTTTTTCGATGTAAGAAGTGATAACTCGAAAACAAATTATTAATTTTTAATCATGGTTGTGAAAGGAAAACATTGTTCTCCTTTTTGAACCTGCTAAAAGCATCACAAAGAAAATATTTCCTCTGATGACAAAACAATAATTTTGAAGATTCGGGAAGCATTCTTCAGTAATTTTTAGAAATTTGAAAACAGCACAGCATTTGTCAAAAATCTATTTAATGCTACAATAACTAAGTTGCGATTTTCTCCTCTTGAAATTAACATTGAAATACACTTGCTTGATTTGAAAAACAAGGATATATTGCGTTCTAAATTTGAACGTCTTTGAGTTGAATTGGGAATATTGCAGAAGGAAAATTGTGATCTTAGTTCAAAACCCAATTGGTCTGCTTTGAATGACCTGGAGATTTGCTGTTCTTTCCCTTTTTGGTTTTAAATGTACGAGGGTGAATCAAATATAAACAAGACTTATTTTTTAAAATATTTATTTTGATTTTAAACGCACAAACAATCATAGTTTATTTTTCTACATAATCTCACACATTTTTCCCAGCGTATAGGTAATTTTTTAATTCCTTCCAGGTAAAAAGAGTCAGGTCGTGTTTGTAGCCAATTGCGCACATATGCTTCAACCTCATTATCGCTGTGGAATTTTTGCCCTCCCAAAGCTTCCTTGAGAGGACCAAAGACATGGAAGTCGCAGGGAGACAGGTCTGGACTGTATGGAGGGTGTTCCAGTGTCTCCCAACCCAGGTGCTCCAATTTTTGTACTGTCAGGGCTGCCGTATGGGGGCGAGCATTGTCATGGAGGAGAATCACTTTTCTCATTGGAAGGTGTCGTCTTTTGCGGCGATATGCAAGTCTGACCTCAGTCAAAATTTTGCAGTAGTACGCCGCATTAATTGTTCTGCGCTCATGCAAAAAATCAAGGTGCAGCAGGCCACACTGGTCAAAAAAAAACGGTAGCCAAAACCTTGCCAGCCGATAATCGTGACTTGGCTTTCACTGGTCCGGTTTCTCCTTTCTTCCTCCACTCCATACTCGCTTGTTTCGACTCAGGGGTGTAGTGATGCACCCACGTTTCATCACAGGTGACAATGTGAGAAAGAAATGGGTCTCCTTCTTCCCGAAATCGAGCAAGAAGACGCTCACACACTTGAAAACGATTCAGTTTCTGGTCAACTGTCAGAAGACGAGGAACCCACCTGGCACACACCTTGCGATACCCTAGCTCCTCTGAGAGTATAGAGTAAGTGCTCCCATAACTTATTCCAACCTTAATTGCAATATCCGAAGTTGTTAGACGCCTATCACCTTCAACAAGTTGACGAACACTGTCGATGTTGCCCGCTGTAATGCTGGTGCGGGGTCTGCGGTCATGGCTCTCATTTTCAACACGTTCACGGCCCTCCACGAACTGTTTATGCCAAGCAAACACTCTAGCTCGCGACAGCGTCTTTTCCCCGAACTGTGCAGTCAATCTTCTCAAGATTTCGGCCGGTTTTACACCTTCTGCAGCTAAAAACTTTATAACAATACGTTGCGCAATAGAGGGAGGTACCTCCTGCTCGGACATCGTAACGATGGACACTGAGCGAGTCTATGATGATGAGTCACGTGCTTCCCCCACTCCTGACAAACCAACCTAACAGCCAATAACAGCGGAACGTTCTTCCATCACTATTGCGCGCGCAGGTCCAAAAGTCTCGTTTATATTTGATTCACCCTCGTATAAGCGAACAATTTTTTTCAAATATGAATATTATCAAGTGTAGACTGAAAGTTGTCCTATTGATGAGAACTTAGAATCATGTCTAAAATAAAAAACAACACACAAACCTGAATTACTTATATTTATTTAGTATGAAAATTAGTTTTATTTAGTGTACTACTTTTTAGTGTAATGGAAGTTTACTAATGATTTGGCTACCAATTTTTTTTAAATTGTTGTAATGTTCATATTTGGTTCTTTAGTTTATAAGTTTGCCGATAACTGTTCTAGATGAAGCATTAAACGCCATCTATTCTACAAAGCAAATCTCCAATTAACGGTTGTTACGTCAAGTATCGGTATCTTCGAAAACGAAGCGAGATATCGAAAAATTTTATTCCTCATTTTAATTTTATTATGACCTCATTGAGCCAAAATCGTTGTCAGATTTTGGCCGGAAATCGTACTCTTCCCGAACTTATATTCAAAATGAAAAAATCGTTTATATTCAATACTTTCACTCACCAATTTTAGAAGTTTCGAAAATATCTATCTTGGAAATAGTTTGGATATTACTGGTTAATGAAATTGAATTTTTCTCTATGAGATTTGTCTTAATAATAGTATCATTTAGCGGCAATTCAGCATCTGATGGTGTTTGATGTACTACCACACCTAAAAACATAATATTTAAAACAACTCTCGTTAACACTATATCTGATATTTTCAGTGCATACTCCTCAATAAATAAATATAAATCAACACGTTTTCCGATCAATATTTTGAATGGCGCCATAAAGTAAGAAAGATTTCTAATTAATACTACCAGATGCCGCACACCTGCTGTTCAATTTATAAATAGTACGAAAAAGTTCTTCAAATTTTACCTAGCTTATAATCTTTTCTTCGAAAACAATAGCATAAGTTAATATAAACCACCAACAACAATAACCACGTTAAATTTTTCATCGTTTCTATTTTCTAACGAATATTTACGTGAAGCTAAATATAAGAAATAACATTCCGTTGATGTCGCGTAGGAAACAACAGCACACAGAATATGTCAAGCGAATTGCACGATTTCCTTCTTGGTTTTGTGCCAGTTTTTAGATCTAGAATTAGAATATGCTGCATAAAGTACATATAATTGAGAAATAGACTAAGAAAATGAAAGAAATAAATTATTTATGTAAAAATAACGACAAGACAAATAATCAATTAATATTTACACTATAAAGTGTGCTTACAATAAATATGGGGGGTTACCAATTGTTGTACATACGTGTATTTCTGTGTAATAAAAAAATAATTTCTTGCATTTTATTTTTTTTGTCCTGCTTACTACTGCATGCAATCAGTACCTATATTGAAATATACTTACGAGGATGTATTGATATCTAGTTAGCCTAGACCAGTTCCATGCATAAAAAAAATATTGCGTTACCATAGCAACGAACAATAACTTATTAGAAGTGTGAGTGTAAAGTTTGACGTCAAAAAAGTAAACCAGAGTTACGCAATAAATTAAAAGAAAAAAGATTTCCACCGAAATTGTGAAACTGGAAAAATTGGAGTATCGAGCCATCATCAAGTACCTATATTTAAAAGGTATTTAAAAAGCAGATTTTCCATTGAAGATGTCAGTCCCCGAAAATATCGATGCAGTTCATGACATAATTTTATCAGACCGTCGAATTGGGCTAAAACGGATATCTGAAGCACTGAATATTTTATACGAACGCGTTCATCATATAGTTCACGTCAATTTGGACATGAGAAAATTGCTGCAAAATGGATCCCCAAATGTTTGAATGTTGACCAAAAGCGTGCAAGGGTAGACGCATCGCGTTCGATCTGTGCTCGATTTTAAAATGATGTAGACTTCTTAAACCGAATTGTTACTATGGATGAGACTTGGGTGCATTTCTACGATCCAGAAACAAAGCAACTACCGATGGAATGGCGACACTCTGGTTCTCCAAGACATAAGAAGTTTCGTATCCAAATATCTGCCGGAAAAGTTCTTGCTTCAGTTGACTCACACCTATGGAGGCTCCTACACAATAGCTAGTCTTAAAATGCATGATTTATAGTGTCCTATGTACTTGGTCGACGGTACTATGTTGTTGTTCAAATCCGAATTGGTAGTTGGGTAACATGGTTATTCGCTTCAATTATTTGCATGATCCTCGTTAGTAACAATTTTTCCAGTAATTTGTTGAGGATAAGGAGAAGGTCTGTAGGAGATGACGTTATTAGGAGGTTTTCTAGGCTTAGGGGTAAGAATGATTTTCGAAACTTGCATTATAAGATTCTGGGAAATATAAATATGATTTGTTGAATTATATCTATTTGATATCTGGTTTTTGTATATGTATATATTCTTATTTTGCTGTGTAGCTATTAATTGGTAACGACAATAAATCTATTATTAAGAATAAAATAAAGCTGATGCAATATTAATCCATAAACAAAATAAAGCTTGATAACTAAGTCAAAATACACTAAAGAGAGTGAGACTTGGGTTATATTTAAGGTGGAATGAGGAAACTTCCATGTGGGATATAATATATTTTAGAAATGGCCGAAATAAAGGAAATATATTCCTCTGTACGACCGAGATTGGGTGATTTTTAGGAGAAATTGTCTTGCGCTTGGCACGTCTTATCTCTTATTCTTGCAAAATTTTCACAGATGGTTCTTGAGTACAACAAGATGACATTGCAGCGGTTATTTGCAAATGAAATTCTATCACAATATTTTACTAAAATCGGATAAACTATCCTGTCTACACGCGTTCACTTTGCTTCAGCCAATCGAAAAACAAGAGTGGGGGAAGCCATTTATTTAAGTAAATACTGCTTCTATTTAAGTGACCACACTTCTAAGGAATAATGTTTCTTGGTGAAGTACTAAACCATGGTTTCCATTATCTACATACCCGTTACTGGCTTTAGTACTTCTATCGATTGGAATTGTTTGAAATTTCATCAAATATCAACAAATATACATTATTTCTGTAAATGCTGAATTGATTCTTTCATGTATATCTATGCCATGGTCTTATATCTTTAACGTTCTAGCGCTCTAAAGAATTGATTATTACAAAAATGTTAATCTGTATAAAGAATCAACAAAGACTCATTATTTTCCAAAAAAATTAAGATTAACATTTAACTGTACATTGAAATCGCAAGTCTGTCGAGGTACTACCTTGGTTTTCGGGTTCTCATCCACATCTAATGAAACTTTGGCAGCTTGTAACTTTTTCACATCCAAGTTCTACACTTCAAAAGTTATTTATACGATTCATTTTTCGGTTGGATAGATTTACTTCAGAAAGAACAATTCCGTGGGAAGAAGATGGACAATCATGAATCACTGAAGTGTTCGGTAGGTTCATTTGGGAAACTATATTTTTCCACAGAATTGAACGTTTATTTTTATTGTTGTCCAAAAACATATGACTTTGAGCTAAGTTCTGAAATCAAGAATTCGTTGTATTTTCTCTCTACCAGAATAAACAATAAGCTGGCAAATCTTGTTCCTAAATAAGTTCTACTCCTAGTTTTCTTTAGAAAATTTGGTACCGTAATTGATTTTGGATCGATTCACACAGCAATAGCTAGAATTTCCCATGGAAATGTACTAGCTCGCTCTCGTACAGGTTCTATCGTCAGAAGGCGTATAGCTTGTCAGAAAATCCGAATTATTAACAGTGAATTAATTGTACTTATTTCTCAGTTTGTAAATCAACATCTCGGAAAGTTTCTATTCTTGTATTTCAATATTTTAAACTAGTTTTACTCTACTCTACTACAAAAGCGACGCCCTTTATATTTAATAGAACCAAATTAATAAATACTCTTTAGGCATATGAAAGTTATTATAAGGAATTTAGAAGAAAATGTAGGAGAGTATGACTGAAGTAAGATAGCGATGAGGAGAAAAATTAAATGGTTAATGGAAAAGAATGAATATTTTCAAAAGAAATTTCACAAATCTCAAATCCGCCAAATAAGTATCTCTCCGTGTTTACCACCTTTGCAGAAATAGAACCAAGCAGTTTTTCAGTATTTCTAGTTTCTTAACTGAAATATTCGAGGAATTTGTCAAATTTTTCTGATTCTTTTTAATTATTAGTTAATAAGATAACGAAGGTGAAAATTTTAAAAAGAATTTCATGGTATCTTTAAATGAAATACTTATTGAACCAATCGTGTTGAAACAATTTTATTTATACATTTAACTACAATAATAACATTATTTTTTATTCATTTAAGTTTAAGTTGGATCCAATACTCTGTAACATACTCTGTATCATGCTTTTGCTTTCGTTCTTTTCATCGTCTTTTTCACTTCTCTCGGATGAACCATTTTCCGACAAAAGTGGTTTGACTCGTTTCTTGGTTATGAAGATGTTGCACGCGAACTTCAGCTCGATTTTAAGTGCGTGCATAAAACTAATCTAAAATTAATAACAAAACATATAATATATTGCTATAAACATGTTCATGTTTCTAAATCGTCTTGATTTTAGGTCTTATCTGTTAAAATATGAATAATAAATAAAAATTTGGCGTTTCGACTACTTTCAGTCTTTATTAAAATATGATTCGACACTGATAATTTGCGTATTTATATTAAAAACAAAAAAGAAACGAAACATAAAACATTTCTCTTTACCATAGAGGGAGAGATAGATAGATAGGTAGATAGAGAGAGAGAGAGAGAGAGAGAGAGAGAGAGAGAGAGAGAGAGAGAGAAATGCTTTATAGTCAAAGAATTGTTACAATTTGTTCGTAAAAACTAAAAAAAGAACATGAAAATAACTAAATAAAGATAAATCAAATAAAATAAAATTTTAATATACAGAATAAAACCACATGGACATTTCCAGCAACTATTGAATTATTTTAATAAATATGATATTAGTATAATTCATAAAGGACATTATACATTATTCAAATATTCAAATATTTCGACTAAACTAAAATCTGAAACACCAGAAAACCTGAAAAGTAATATTATACATCAAGTGCCTTGTACTAATTGTGACGCTGCCTGTATAGGGCAGACATCTCATAATTTAGAAAATAGACTAAAAGGTCATCAATACGATAATAAAAATATAGCATTAACGAACCACTAGATATAAAACATATATTCCATTAGATTCAAAAATTTTTGGAACGGAATCTAATCTTTTAAAACAACTACAAATAATTTAATTGATGATTGTTACGTATTTGAGATGTAAAAAATAAGGAAAAATTAATTTTTCTTGTTAAAACAGATTTCTATTTTGATATTCATGATGTAGGTGATCTATTGATTAATATATATATACGCAAATTGTCTTTCTATCTTCCAAAAATTATAAAAAAACTAATTTTAAAACTGAAGAGACCTAATATCAAGACGATTTAGAAACACGAACATATATAGAAGGTCTAAATTAAAGCTATAAACATGTAGAACACCATGTATCTGTTCAAAATTTCTATAAAATATGGAACATAGTGATAATTTATAAAAGACCACAAATATTTTAGTACTATAAATAATTCTTCAACTACTAGCGCTTGAATTCGAATGTTTTTATTTAGGTGGGTATAGATAATGCAGCTGACTGATTTCATCTTTAGTTTTTAGACTATAATTGAGATGTGTGATTTATATCAGCATCAAAATTATTCCGATATTAATAAAAACTACCAAATTAGTAATTTGATTTCAAATATATAAAATTAGGTTAGTAACGTCACTTGTTGTATTTAACACGTTAACTGTCGATAAAATTTACAGCCTATATATTTCTGATATGTTGAATCGATTCGAAGTTTCAAACTGAGCGTAATTCCCTATGTATAGATGTTGTTTAGCGTACAAGCAAATTTGTACATCATTGTTTTGGAAATTGCAGCATGGCGAGAGGAAAAAAAATTGCTACATATATAATATTGTGTTAATTTGCAAAATACGTATGTCATTTTTAAGCAAATTAATAAAACTGCAGTTTTAAGGATTATGAAACTTTTTGAAAATCGCCCTAAAACTGGCCTACCAAAGTTCGTAACTAATGACAAAAAATCCGCTTAGAAAACTGTACCCCAACATGATGTTACTAAAGAAGTCTGGACGTGGGGTGGAATGAAAACCAAATGCATTTGAAAGTCAATGTTCAGAAGTTATTATCGGCATCACTGTATTTATTTTGAGAAATGGAATCTAGCAGAAAAATGTTTTTCTGTTTTTTATAACTTAACCACGTTTAGTATATCGTTCCTAATCATTATTTTTTGATTTTTTTAAACGGTATATTAGTTCATAAAAAAATTAATAAATGTAAGCACCTAAATGACGCGCCAAAACGCATTTGTTCTCACATGACTGAGTGTGACGTTATGTGACGTATAAAGTAAGTAAACAGCACTGAAAGGTAATACATATGTTTTAACATCGAAAGTTTCAATCAAAACATAACCTTCAAAGCCATCAACTTTATGACTACATTTCAATAAGGTCCAAGCAAACAAATGTGATAATGACGTTACTATAACAAAGTCTAATTAGTAATATTTACGTATCTGCTTTTAATCCACGTATTTCAGCCGAAGTAAAGAATTTATTATTAGCAAAGAACGTAGAAACCAGGAATGCATCGAGCTCAGGTAGATTGTCTGATATTGCTTCGATAAATCCTATTTCGGTCATCTTTCAATTAGAATAGTCTTTGAAATACTTACAAAAAAACAAATTGCATTAAACAACCAATTACTTCCATTCACAACAACACAATGGCGTTTGAAAGGTGACACGCGGCGACCACGTTTCAGTATTTACTTACTTTCTACGTCACAATCGCAGTAGCTAGTAGAAACATGTTTTCAGTCAAGTGTTATTATTCAAATTATCATCAATTTATCTTTTCGATTCATAATATATTAATATAAAACAACTCAACAAAAATTCATAAATAAGAAGTGATATTTAAATTTTTAAATATGTTAAATACCCAAATTACCGACCACTGCAAGAGCCCTATAGGGTTTCAACAGTATGAAGTTTTCCAAGACAAATATATTGAAAGTAGAGACACAATGATGGTCAGCTGGAGGATTATTTTTTCTTTAAATATTGTGAACAGTACAAAACCCGGTAAATGGAAAAACCAGGAATGAAACAGTGATAATGATACATTTCACAATTTCAACATAGAATTATGTGAGTTATTTGTTATTGCTATGTACAGAGTGTGCTATACAAAAAAAATATATTAACAGGTTAGTTTGGTATAAAGATGCACCCTGCTTAACGCAACCTTACGAACAAATTGTATGAAAAAAATTAAAATTTCATTGTTCATGCTGGATTTGAGTTGCTATTACATTACGAAATTATACTTACGTGCTCTTGTACAGATATTGTTCTACAATTCCATAGAAACTCTAATATTGCAAATACACAAGACATTGCTATTCCAATTCCCAATACCAAAAATATTCCACCAACATTTGCTAGGTCCAATTTTAAAGAATCTTCTTCCTCACTTGGCTAATAAATTATGAAAAACTATCAAATAGAGCTCACTATGTATTATTAATATTTCGATATGCAGATTCTTCTAAAATAAAATTATGCTACCGTAGAGCGGCTGATCACTTTTTGTGTGCCACAGTTTCATGGACCACATCTCCATGATTATTTTTAGCTCCTTGTTGTTGTATCGACCACAGTCGCAGTTGCATTGATTATAAAGCGATACCACAAGGTAAAAACATTTGAACATATGGAAAGTGACATTTTGCAGAAGAAATACTTCCAAAATACAATTTTGTGTCACCAATAAAAAAACAAGCTTTGAGTTCATATATACGATGTCGATGGGGCTACAAACCTTCGCACCGACCGATTACTGACGCACCACAAGGCAACCTCATAAAAACCCCTATATTATGAGCTTAGCATTTTTTTGGTTGAACTGCAGTTCATCAAGAAGCGACTTCAAATTAATGAGAAGGCTACCACAAAATGTTACGCGTGTATAGTCATCACTGTAACATCGAATTTATAATCATTTTCAATAATTTTAGACACCGTTAATAAAATGTTTCCCTGAGAGTAATTGTGCAAGTAAAAAAATAAATCATTAGCGGTAACATATGCAGAACAGAAATTTCTATCACAGCCGATAAAGTTTTTCATCGGGAAATCGGGACAGTATAGAGTCGAGCATTATTGTGATGAATAATCCCTTTTAATTAATCAGCTTAGGTTCTTTTTAATTTACAATTCTTTTTAAGTTTACAATTGTCCTCTATACACCTTATTCGCTAAGGTTGGTGGGAGTTCATAATGAAAAATCGTTTAAAATTTCCACACAACACCCATAAAATTTTTCGTATATCAAACTGCCATCAAACTGTACTGCCATTATAGTTGTCTCTTCAGATTATGACCAAAATATCTTCGATAAGAATATATTCTAAAAACTGCAATCGGTTTTGACAACACATTGCTGATTGTGATTCTTTGATTGCGGTTGTTTTCGATTAATTCAATATACAAACTTTTAGACGTTACCAAAAATTTATTGCAAATAGTTTATGGTAAACAATTTGAAGCTATCAAAAGTTGTTGTTGCATTATTTGAAGATGCCTCACCAATTTAAACGAGCACTAATGATTACGACATTGTCCGATTAGACTCCTAAATATTCATAAGTATTGAGAATTATTTATATAAATCATAATATATGCGGAAACATTTTTATGATGAAATAAATATTACATACTGCTGGACAAGATGGTTCTTTTTGTTTCTCTTTCCACCACTTTTTTTTCAAATCTCCTAGTTCTCCAGACTCCTGCAATTTCAGTACTGCTCGATTTATCGCGCTTCTATACGGAGAATC
Source organism: Diorhabda carinulata (assembly GCF_026250575.1). Taxonomy (NCBI): domain Eukaryota; kingdom Metazoa; phylum Arthropoda; class Insecta; order Coleoptera; family Chrysomelidae; genus Diorhabda; species Diorhabda carinulata. The sequence continues at coordinate 22,752,737 of NC_079472.1, forward strand.
TGCAACAATCATCATTATCGTACGTTCTTATATTACTGTTGTTGATAAAAAAAATTTGGAGCAGCAAAAATCCAAAAGCAATGAACAAATTTTTTAACCAAATATCTAGCAATAATATTGGTATCATGCAGTGCAATTTTTTTAAGCAGAAAATAGTATCTTGTTAAAGATTGAACTAATAATGTAGGTTCAATATTCTAAATACATCTGCTAGTGAAAAATGGCGATACAACCTATAATATACACGATCTGTTTAAAGGTGTGAGAAAAGAAAAGAAAAAAGAAAAATGTCATAAAAGAAATAAATGAAAATCGATAAAGTGGAAATTTTTTATAAATAAAGTGAAAAATGGCAAATTTTAGAAATAAAAAACAATGTATTAGTGACAGTTGCTAGTTGAATTCATAAGTTGTCAATTTCTCTCTGTTCTGTACGTTCAATTCTGCCTTATTTATTACAAATTCACAACAAATTGTTTATATATGATCAAAAACATTGGATTTTTCAAGAATAATTTTGTATTAGAGGTGGATTGTAGTCGAAGTGGTAACCAGCGAGGCAGATTCTTTAGCCTGTTGAAAGATAGGAGGTAAATAATAGATTCTTTTATATCTTGACATAAAAGGGTATATATTATCTATATTTTAGCAAAGGGATGGTCATTAACGTTAGATTAATGGAGTAAAGGATATCAGTACAAATAGCGATAAATGAGAAGTACATGCGAAGTATTGGTAATGCATCCGACATCAATGTAAAAGCTTCTATGTGAAGCACTCAATTGTACGAATTCAAATGTAATATTGTATATAAGATTATCTACAGAAGTAATCATGTGAAATCCTAGATTTCATGGAGCAAAGACGGCAGAAAAATATTAGGGAAAAATATATACAGAAAAATAGATACAGAAAATAATCAAACAAAAAATAAGAGTGGCCACAGAAGATTGGATGAAAGATAAATGCATTGAAATGGAGAGTTACAAGACAAATATGACACATTCAATATGTTTAAAAAAGTCAGAGAAGTAGCTGACCTATACAAGTAGACTCCTCATACCTTAATTCGAACAACTTGATATGTGTATATCAAAGATTTGTATAATGACTCTAGATCAGAAGAACAAATGGAATTTGAAGAAGGCGAAGGACCAGAAATACTAAAGTCAGAAGTGATACATGCTATAAAGTTGGCATTAAACAAGAAAGCTGTTGGACCTGACAACATTACAGCAGTGATGTTAAAGCTTATAAATGAAAAAAACATAGGAATATTAGCCAAACTGTTCAATCATGTTTATTCAACCGATGAAATTCCAGAAGACTGGTTAAAATCCGAATCCATAACTTTGCCAAAAAACAACGTCCGAAGCACTGTAGTAACTATAGACTAATAAGTCACACTATAAAAACATTCTTAAGAATCATCCACGCTAGAATCAGAAATAAGTGCGAAGAAGATCAAGACGAAACTCAATTCGCGTTAAGAAATGGGTTGTGAACAAGAGAAGCACTTTTTGCACTGAATATATTATTACAAAAATTCCGGGATCAACGGAAATATGTGTTTGCAGTCTTTATCGATTACGAAAACGCATTCGATCGAGTACAATACGACAAGTTAATAAATCATCATCGAAAAATTATATTGGCGTCAAAGAGTGGGCGTTTGAGTCAACGGAAAATCGACAGAAGAATGCAAAATCTTATATATACAAAATATATGGTATTTAGTCGCTTGCTGTTTCATGACACACAGCTACAGGTAAACGGACAAACGATTCAAAGAGTGTCCAGCTTCAAATATCTTGTTTGCTACATTACTGAACAACTGATGACTGACGACGGATGATCAAATGTTACATATGGTCAGATCTCTTATATGGTGTCGAAGCATGGACTTTAAAAATATCTACCATTAATCTCTATATAACCACTTTGAAATGTGGTTATATCGACGCATGCTCAAAATACCGTGGACAGCTATCCAAACAAACGTTGCCAGACATTAACAGAGCAAATGCGGTTCGTGAGCTGGTGGCAGGTTTAGTATCCTCCAGTTGATTAGGGTGGGTAAAGTTGAAGGTCGAAGAGGAATTGGAAGAAAACAAGCCTCTTGGTTGAAGAATATCATAGAATGGACTGGGAAAAGAGAAGCAGGACAGTTATTTAGACTAGCTCAAGACAGAGAGAGAAAAAATGATAAAACAACAGATATCATCAGATACAGCAAAAAATGTTCTCCTCACAAAAAATAGGATGCTATTCAATATTTGTATAACCATTTAACATTTGAAAAAAGAAACTAATTATAAGATTTTCAATATCAGATTCAGATTTCTATCTACCACACAGCACTTAAAATAACTCACTCATGGGCATGGCGATTCCAAAACTTTTACTATCCAATAGTCTTCCGATTTGTTTTAAATCACATTTTGTTTCAACTTCATATTCAATTTGCGTGGATTCCATTAGGAAAGCGTATAAAGAATTTTTCGTGGTTCTCACTCTTTGTACACCTTCAGGATTGCTCTCTTCAAATACGCTTGGCTTCGTTTGTTGCATGCTCATCCACATTCTATAAAAAAGGTATTAACAAAAACATATCCCGTGCCTAGGATAGTTTAGCAACTACAATTAGAACAATCGTGACAAATATACCAGAAAATTGATTATTTCAACCGGAACGTATGATTTTTAACAATTTTTTCGATTAGATCTTGAAGAAATCATTAAAATGTGTATCAGAAGCTTTTCAACTCCACGCAAATATTACTAATTGATATTTGGGAAATTGTACGAGGTATGATAAAAGAATACAGTGAATTATTTTATTAAAAATATAGTTACATAAATATATAGTTACATAAATTTCGTCTCGTGCCTTTTCAATGTCAGTAATAGTGTGAAAACGTTTTCCTTTTATCATAACTAGAAGTCGTATGAAATTAATTCTGATGAGTACGATACCGTTGTATTTTACTCAGTTACCTTTGATATGTAGAAAAATTAGAGTTTTTGAAGAAGGATTCCGTCGCTCCGTTTGCCAAACAACCATACTTTATCTTAGTTTGTTTGGAGAGAGCTTCCGCGCCATCTATGGGTGGTTCTAAATTAGCTTTAGTCAAAAACGCGGCTAAGTTTGCGGTATAGGAACTGGTCATAATAAGTGAGAAGAACCACCACATACCTACTGCCAATCTCGACGAAATTCCCCTGAAATTTTCAATAAAGCATAATAGTTCTTCTCTTATAGTTGGAATGTATCTTACTTTGGTAAAATGTCACAACCTTGGGTCATTATAGATCCAAGAGTAAGCCAAAGACAATTTTTTACGTCCCAGATATTTTCTAATTCTTCTGGGTTTTCTTCGCACGGATGAGGGTTTTCCCAGTCACCTGGAGTCATTCTAAAAAATATATTTGTATACATATACAACTATCACCGTTGGCATGGTACAGTACAACATACGGTTTAAAGAATTTATAGGTACAATTGCATAGTTTCGGTTAATTTATGGCTGCGAGTCTTGTGATCGAGGATGGCGATGATGTAAAATAATTATCAAAGTGTCTATCCTCTAGGAGCAACGTAGCTAGACCAGAATCGAGTTACGTGTCGTTCTACGCGTCAATTTCGAGTGGACGATTGATCCGTTCAACGTTGGGATCGAAAATTTCCCTTTTGGGTTCGTGTGAGGAAGTAGGTTTTTACTAAATCGCAAGGTATATTGGAGAGAAACATTATAAAAAAAAAGAAAATTTGGAATTCCAAAAAGGAAAGCGTCGCTTAGACGGGTAACTTTTATTGTTTCATTGAGGTAGTTGTTAAGGGAAAAAGTCGAAGGATGAAAAGTGTACCTTTTATTTTTTTTTAAATGCATAGTAGGAGTGCACATTGCCGCCGGAGTTCTTTCTACTGCTGTTCACGTGGTTATACTGATGCGTCGTCCTCTGCAGGGAAGTCTATCGCCTGTGGTTGCTTTTCGACAAGCTGCTGTTCCGGAGCTCCAACTGTTGCTGGTACACGTTCGTTTCGTAGGTGGATAGTTACACCATTGTAGTCTGGTGAAGCGTATAAGTGGGTTTCAGCCGATCGATCGTTAAGGTTTTTTATTTTCCGCGAACTTTGATAATGAACGTTCAATGACTTCGTAAGGTACGTCGTAAAGCATGCGGAAAGAGGTTTTACTCTCATCGTGGTGTAGGTCAGTCAGGTGGCAAAAGTAGGGGAGCACATTGTGTGGTTGCCACACATTTACGTCTATTAGTATTTGTTTAATGGTAACAGAACAAGTTGCATTACTCGGTGGTCATTAAGTCGCCATGAGTCGATCTTATTTGACCAATTCGCAGTCTTTTAACAATCACATCTTCGAAACTAGATGAGCGATAACCGACCAAAGATGGAATGACTTACATACAAAGCTGTAATTATTTGCTCAAATGTATTTTTCAAAAATTACGAGCCAAGGACTGGAATAAGGATTCCAGGTGTTGCCTGAGTTAGATTTTAGTTGAAAAGATAACCAGAGAGGCAGATTATTTCGCGTGTTTGTCAGATAGAAGCCAAATAAAAATGCTTTGTATCTCGAACTTGAAAGAATATATGTCATGAATATTTCAAGTTTATATTTGTAAGGTTATTTAGTTGGTATTTTGATAAATTGATGGAGTAAAGGAATTTAGTACAGTTAGGGACATGTTTGAACATATTTTAAGTCCCAAATAATACTAAATATCTGTCCTGTATGTAGTAAGCAACCCAGAAGTAAAAATTCCAGAAATGTTTGTTCTATAAACCTAGAGAGGAATCACTATAATGGAAAAGGGAGTCGTTAAATGAGAGTGAAGAATCGTTAGCTACAGAAGTGCTCATCTGAAAAGTAGGATTAGGTATGCTAGGAGTAGGATATCTTATCTTACCTGGAGATAAAAAATAATACAATAGATATTATCAGATACAGCGTAGCAGTGTATATCCAAACGATAGGCGAAAAAGGATCCAAAAAACCGAACATATTCACATCACCCTTATCAGGCATCTTGTGCAAAATTCCTATACCTAAAACAGTCCAAAAATTTCCAAGTTCATTCGAAATTAGACATGAACAATTGATGTTATGAAATGAATCAATAAAAACACGATCTCATTATTTTTAAATTAAATTGGTTTTGGTACTAATGCTTCATAAGGTGTATCCACTACATCCACTAAAATCGACTGGCCGCAAAAAATTATTAACTTGAGAATTTGTAAGAAAAGTAACTATTCGCTATACAAATTGGAAACTGGAAATTGGTATATTCTGAATACCATTCTTGATGCTTATTATTGCCTTCAAGTTTTTACAATCGAACAATAGGTGGCGTTAATGAGTTATGACAACACTGTATTTGTGAACACTGACGTTTATTTTTCCAAGCCGATGGGCATTTAGAAATTGAATGAATGAGTTGTTGATGGAGAACGTTTTAAAGTAGCAAGTTTGTGCATAAATGAAAATACCCCGTGATGACTGACATTGCATGATTTTTATGAGATTGCTTAGTGCAACTTATATTATCATTCCGAGAAACATCGATGCTGTGCTAAACATGATATCGCAGAATGCACTACAATCGATTTTGTTTTCCCTTCACCTTTCGTAAACAAGACAAAGTAGTTTGGTCCTTATTCATTGTACGTAACAATGCGTGTATTTTCTTTCTTGTGCTTCCACTTACCTGAGCGAGAGTCGTTCAACTGACAACCATGGATTTTCGTACTCAATGTATATAAAACTTTATTTTGCATCAAAATTTAAAAAAAACAAGTTAATTAACAGAAATATATCTATTTACACCTGGCAACCCTAACAATACGCCGATTGAGAGCTGGTCATAAGGAATATGACCTGCTTTTGAGGGCACTCAATGAAATATATATGACAGCAACCATTTTACGTTTTCAGAGATTACAATATGGTTATTCACTTTACCAGACTACCGTATAGGATAAAAGTGGATACTTTCAGATTTTATATTTCATTTGCTTTTGATTATATTTAATAATTAATAGTAACTGAGAATAATATTTTTTTCAGAAGCAATCAATAAAGACTGATTTGAGCTGATTATTTTGTCTTGGTATTTTATACCTTTCTGCTAAAACTTTAAACGTCTTAGGTTCTTAGCTCTTTTATAGAAATACTTACCTAAAGTCATGAATGGCATACTAAAATCAACTACTTCTCTCCGTTCAGGAGTTATTGTCAAATCACAAATTGCTAAATGAGCTCTCTAGAAATAAATTTCAGTTTTTAATTAATTAAATCAATGTACAAGTACGTATGTATGTTTCAATATAATATCAGTGTTCCTACAAATTCTAAAGTTTTTGATTTAAAGACAATCATTGCATTTTTATTTCCTTAAAGGAAAGAAAGTTGCTGCTCAGAAAGAAATAAGTGTGGTGCTGCTTGCTTAACAGAGAGCACATGTCAGAATTAGTATAAAAAAGCCGTTCAAGAGATTTTTCCATCAAAATTGAACAACGTTCTGGTCGGCTACCGAAGTTGATGGTGACCAAATCAAAGTCACAATTGAAGAAGATCGTCATATAACGAAGAGGCTAGCTACATGTATCGCACACAACAATTGCAAAAACCCTTAAAATGTCCACTTCACTAATTGAAAGAAATTCATATATTTCCTCTTTGTTTTCCATTCAATGACTTGTCCGTCTAGGTAGATGGGCTTGAGGTTGAATTTTTTATACCTAGTGTAAACTTCTTTCTTGGATGGCCAGAATAAATTCAAAAAAAACTTTTCAAATTGATCTTTATTTATATTGTGTTTATATATGCCTGACGCAAGTCTCGATCAGTGTTACCAACCTAACATCTCAAAATTCCCTTTCTAGAGCGCGAAATTCGAATTAAAATATAAAAATGCTTACCCTAGTAAAGGAAATTATGTAGGTATTATTCGGGTTGACGTTCAGTCCCACCCACTTTGAACTATGTCATAGAGTGTATTCTCAAAGCATCCTTTTGCGTAGAGGACTATGTCTTCTGCATATCCTTGATGTAATATGCCGAGTTCAGTTGGCCCGTATAAGAGCTATATTACTAAGCTCCACATATGGGAATGTGACACCTCCTTGTGGAAATCCCCTCTTAGCAATAATTTAAACGATGTCTTGCCCTACTTCCATTTTTCCTGTTCTAATAGATAGCAGTTGGTGCCATCCATCTGGCGGTTGTCATATCGAGTCCTCTCTCGTCTAATGCATTTGTAGGCATACGAGTCAAGGATATTATCGAAGCGAAAATATCGTCGTTTCTGGTAGGGTTTAGTTGGCAGTCCAGTTGTGCATTATAATATAGCTATAGGAAGAGTCATCCTTGTGAAGGGAATTAACCAGAACAACTAGATATTCTTCGTGTTGCGATATCTGTATTTGAGTAAAGATATAGTAGAGAATTGGACTCGAAAAACCGGATTGAGAAGAGACTTTCCTTCCGCCATATCTGCCTCAGAAGAAGAAAAATTCAATCTGAAAATAGGGATGGTTTTAGGTATATGTGGTTTTCTTCCTTGCCAGTTCCCGAAGTATAAGGGATAAATTTCCATTTTCTATAAGACCACTGTAAATTTCTTTAATCTTATCTAATGTTTTGTGTGCCTATTTTGGGAAGTAGCTGTCTTGACCAAAGTTTTTTTGTCATTTTCAACAGTTTATTATCTACTCTGTTATTTGACTAAATTTGTAATTTTTCCGACTCTCTTAGTTTTTATGTTACATTAAAGTATAATACTCATATCAAAAATTAGACTTGTTGTAACCAGTCAGCCGAAAAAATATTTTACTTAACAATTTTGTAGATGCTTGTATCGAAATCGCAAAAACTTACCTTTTCTAAGACTTCTCTTATTAAACCGTTCCATCTTTTTTCGACTTTATCATAATTTCCATATTTATCGGTAATTTCGAACTGATAATTGAATCCTATAATTTTCGCAATTTTATCTATCAAATCCATGGAATACCCTTCATAACGATAATTTCCAGTCAAGATCTCACCTTCATATTTTGGTTCACGAAGCATCAAGTAAGGTTCACCAATTCTACAACAAATTGTCAACTTCAAACTGCACAAACAATAGTGCAATATATACTGTTATCTAATTTAATTGTTTTGATAGTAAACTTTAGTTCTATCAATAATAACACCATAAGAAAATTATTTTTTTAGACATTATATTCTTTCGTCAGTTAACGATATTAAATTTGCTTTTGGCATTTTCGAAAAGTTATTGGGAATTCTGTTAATCTACTTAATTGCGCATTCTATATTGTGAATAATAACAACATTTTGATACTGCTTAGTATATCGTAAATAAAAATTACCAAGAAAGTATTGATTTCCCTTCACGACGGGTTGTAAGTCAACTTACCACCTTTGGATGATAATAATTTTTTATTCCAGCATTAATGTAACAGTGATTTAAAAAATTTAGTGATATTGATCGGAATGTTAATATTAATATTATAATTATTAATAATATGAATATTATAAAAAAATTGATTAGTATTTTCTCGATTTTTCTTCCCAATTTGTATGAATTGCTCTGATTCCATAATTTCTCTATTTCTAACCAAGTTTTCTGTTACTCTCGATGTACTGCAGGAGATTTCTGGTATTGAATCAATCTTCATTTGCAGCTTACTTTTTATTGTTGATGATTTCCACCACATAACTTTCCTGCTTTCCTGCTTTAGCGAGCTATCAGCTATTTCATTTCCCTTTACTCCGGTGTGTCACGGAATCCATTGTAGGGTAACTTTATTTTTTTTTGTCTGTAATTTTGCTAGGCAATCCCAAACAAGTTTGAATTTTATAATATTGGAGCTCTTGGCTACCAGACGGGATGATGATCTCCTGTTTGCGATGGTTCTTCTCTAGATTGAGCTGGACATATTTTTCAATTGAATAGATGTCTGTACGAAGAATGTTTGATGTGTTCCCGATTCAGAGTGTTTGGTTCTGGGCCTGTATACCCCAGTTCTGTCTGCTGCTTCAGCTCCGTTCGTATGCCATTTAATGGCTTTTTTGTTCATTTCTTGTATGGTGTTTTGATCCCACTTACTTCTACAGCTTAAAATTGAGGAAAATTTTTTCTCGATGCATTATCCTGAGGCATTATTTAGGGACGCGTCTTTCTTCGGTGATTACGTCTCTGAACATTCTAAGTGATGTTTATTCTGCCACGCTTCCCAGTATTATATGAAGGAGTGGGAGATTCAGAATCACTTCTAGTGCAACTGTTGGATATGATTTTATGCCCCCGGTTGAACATATGGAAACAAGTTTAGCTTCGAGAGATTGTTCCTCGTGGTATTCAGATGATGAATCTGGTTTGGAAATACTTCTTTCATTAACTAAATTCGTCCAACATTACCATTTGGCTGATTACGCCAACAAAATCCACAATTCGCCTATAAATATGATAGGACAAGAGAATTGAGTTCAAAATCAGTATTTGAACGAATTAGAACCTAAGTTATGAGCAGTGAACATAAAGTAATAAGAATTTTAATAATGTGATTCCTGTGTGTATTGTAAATAAATTTGAAGTGAAGAAATATATCGTTCGTTTAAAGATATTTTATCTATCGGGGTAAAAATATGATATTTGAAGTATAAAATACAAAATAACAAACAAATATACATACGTAGTTTGTTGGATTTGGAAAATCAAAACGTATTTCAAAAAGTCCTTTACTGCGTCTATCTGTCTGGTCACGATAGACTCAAAAACTACTAACTTATAGATTTTTATACGATTTCCGCAGTTAGAGAAATTTATGACAAAAGTGAAATTTTTTTCTAAATTAGTTGGATAATTATATTGGAAATATTCAAGATGCTTTGGAAATTTGATTGAAAATTCTTTTAACATTTTGCAAAACAATGTATGCTGGCTTTTATAGGTTTAAGCTTTATATCTTAAGCTCATTATACTCATTCTAAACTTATAAAACAATTTATACGGGTACATTGTAAAGGCCCGGATACACCTATCATTCATCCGATTCGACTACGATCATACAGAATGACGAGTATCTGAAATGAAAATGATACTATAGTTTGAGCGGCGAAGTTCACACCTTTGAGACACGTATCCGATCCCACTCCTACACGACTATGATCATATGATCGTGCAGTCTATTCTTTTAATGGCTGTAGGTTGAAATCTGTAATAATATTTTTGAGATTTTGCAGTGTTTGTTTTTTACTTAATTGGCAATAATGTCGGGTATAAAACCGGTAGAGAAAAAGTTGCGAAGGCATTAAATGTCAAAGGTACACTACAGATTAAAATATTATCCTTGCTAATTATATAGAAAGTAAAGGCATAAACACAATTAAGTAAAAAGGTGATAAATAATTTTATTTAATGGGAAGTACACTGTATATATGTAATACATCATGACGATAATAAGAATATATCCAAAATCTGTGCTTTCCTCTGTTATCCATGAAATATCTCTGGTCTTCTTCTAAGCAAAGCACCACCATGACTAAATCGTAGTTGCTGAAATTTTTGAACATTTGGTGCACAGAACCTTTCGCAATTCTAATTGAATCGAGACGGGCGAGAGTGGTGAATGTATCGAGCTGGAGGTGGAAATCGGAAAGCGTATAGGAGGTGTGTGCTGAACTTTTCCGATTTCGCATCGATCCGTTCCTTGGAGTAATAACGGACCGGAGTCGAGTCGGATCTGAGTGGTGTATGTATGTCCCTACCTTTAATCGTTAATATTGCAAAAAGTAGTACAAATATTGATCTCCATTTGCTCTATTAACAATACCGTGTTTCTAGCTTATTAGTCTAAGAGCTAGTGGGCGGCAGATCAAACATCTTTTAGGAAAGTCTAAAATTTCATGAAATAAAAATATACTTTATGGATATGTTAAAATATACTATTATAGCTCTAAAATCTAGAATAGAAACGGCAGACCATTATCGCGGTTCTAGAGGGGTGGCAAACATTTTAAAAAATTCAAAATTCAAACATATTTTAGGCCTTTCTAAAATATGTTTGGTCTGCCACCCACTGGCTATTCGATTATATTACAAACATCTTACCTTGAAGATACAATAACTGTAATTTTTTGAAGATTTGAAATAGCTGCGTCGACGGTTTGGTTGTCACTTCTTGCTAAGGTGAGAGATTCGTTATTGGCGAACCATGTAGCTATAACCGTATCGTCTAGGATATCAACAACGTGGATATTAAAATCGATTCGTTCCCCTTTATCGTTAAATTTTATAGGTCCTGTCAGTGTAAGCGATGGAGTATTCTAAAATATGATTGAAAATACTGTTTCCACTTCTTTTGAGACATAGTGGAGTGGCGATATGTGTCACGAAAATGAGAGAATGTAAGTAAAGGTTGCAATCTCACTTATAGGATATCGTATAACGAATATGGCAATGAGCACTGTTATAATTAAAAATATTTTCTATTCTATACTTATTTTTTGACTTTGGGTAAGTTTTTAATCTCGAATTTCAAAGAATGATGAATTCGCAATATACGAATGGAGCTACTCTGTGTATTTAAAACGCCACAATACTATAGTAGCAACAGATAGCAACATTGCACTTTTTAATGCTACCATCATTAAATAGCATGATTAACGTGACCATTGTCTGTCGACGCGACGATAGTTGATAGTGGCGAAGACCTCATCGCTTGCGCTTTGTTTACTAATCGTTTGACAGTTTTCTCGTTCGTCCACTTCTCGATATTTGTTTTGTTGTTGTTTGTGTACCCTGTAAATAACTTGAGCGTCTTTTGTTTTGGAACCATAAGTTAAAATGCCGAAACGCAAGTGTACGTTCAATGTTAACTTACAAGCAAAATATCCGTTTATCAAGCAAACAAATACTCCCTCAGATGTCAGATGTGAAAAGTGTCGTACAGAATTTACCGTTTCCCACAGTAGTGCCAGTGATATTGAACAGTATTTGAAGTCTGAAAAACATAAAAATGCTGATCGCGCCGCTGCTTCGAGTTTTTCGATATTAACCTTTTTCAAGAAATCGGACACACCAACTTTAAAGGGTCTGGATATCGCTGCGTCAGAAGGTGTCTAGGCTTATACCACGAAACACGAAAACCACAGTTTTCGATCAAATGCTGGTTCTTCGAGACAATGACAACTTAATTTCGAAGGCGAGGCTAGGAGAGGAACTAACAATGTGTTAACGAAATTACAATCATCTCTGGTAAAACCATTGATAGGTATTGGAGTGGAGCCCATGGAATTCACAAAGCAATAAAATCAGCTGCAGACAGGCTACCCTTAGATTACGAAAGCATCATTAAGATATATTAATTTTTTTATATTTACACTTCGAGTTGAAGCTCTAAAGGAGTTTTGCGCCGAAACTGAAACGGAACATCAACAAATGCTCGGTTATAGCAAAACCAGATAGTTTTCTCTCTTATGCCTGCCTTGGAAAGGGTTTTCAAAATGTATCATCCAACATTCAGTCGGCAAGTTTTCATCAAGCTGTATTGAAACTGGAAGGTCTGATGGTATCAGCAATTGAAGCTGCAAAAGAAATCAATCAATTAAAAGACAATTTGACAGACCAATCAGTTTCTTCCATTTATGGTCCGTCTATTAATAACGAAATCTAAAGATAATGTTACTGACATAGGAGAAGAATTTGTGAAAAGAGCGGCTATAGAATTTTATGAAATATCTGGAGCAGTGGAGATGCTTTTTTACCAAAGAAATGGAGATATTTTGATGAGCAGTTTTAAAAAAGGTCTGGATGTATTAATTGAAAAGGAATATATTGACTGTAATAAAGATGCAGAAGTTTTTGACGATTTTTTTTTTAATTTGTAACCACATTACATCGCAGAAAGTAACTGAATGAAATAATCTAAATGTTTCCACGGAAACTCGTTGGGTGGAAGTATTCAAACACTTTAAAGCCAACAATCTTCAGCATTAAAACTTTTCTATTTTAATTGAATACATTTTATGTTCACCTGCTACAAATGCTCCAGTAGAAAGAGTATTTTCTAAAATAAACATCTGGCCATCTGAGAAAACCCAGTTACAAATTTCAGATCTAAAGGCAATGTTGATAAGTAAGGTTAATATAAAAAAAAATATGCCAAGCGTTTTATTCTTACTTAAAATCGTCACCAGCTATATTAAAGCAAATTTGTTCCTCTGATAAATATACGTTTCGGATATATATATTTTTTAATTTGTAACTTTTAAGTTAACTGACATTTTCTAAATAAATAACTTTAAAAAAGTGTTTTTTTCATTGGCTACCTGTCAATTAACTTGAATAAACCAATGTTCCGAGTCAAAAAATAAATGGTCACTTTAAGTATGATCTAACTTGTATTGACCGTTATGGCATTTGAATCACCACTTCACTTAATGTGTATTGAGAAACGGATTCTTTGATTATAATAAAAAATTAATTTCTTAGACCTTTTGGCCTCTTCTGTTTCAAATTTTTTTTTTAAATAATTTTTGAAACAAATATAAAATTTGACGTTACGCCTAATTTTGAGTCTTTATCAAAATATGATATTGACACTGACAATTTGCGTATTTATATTAATCAATAGATCACATACATCATGAACATCAAAATAAGAATAAAATCAAAATAGAACTTGGTTCTAATAAGAAAAATCAAGTTTTCCTTGGTCCTTACATCTGAAATATGTATCAGTAATCAATTAAATTATTTGTAGCTTTATTAGTATTTAAAAAATGGAGCTATAAATACGCAAATTGTCAGTGTCCATATCATATTTTGATAAAGACTTACATTTAGTCAAATCGTCGAATTTACATCTATCTTTTAAAAATTAAAAAAAAATAATACCGAAGAGACCTAAAATCAAGAACATTTAGAAACGTGAAAAATTAATATGATCACAGTTTAAATAAAAATAGAGAAACCATTGTTTACTTACAATTAGAATGTATTGTCTAAGGGTAAATCCATAGTCGGATGTATCATTACCATTACATGAAATTGGTTTGTTATTAATGTTAAATTTGACTGATATTGCATTTATACTGTCAGTTACTAGAAGTATAGCATCATGAAAAAGTACGGTTTCAGTCTAAAATAAAGAAAATATCGAGTTGCACTATTAAAATTTTATGTAGGTTAATTTTGACTAAAACGATGGCAAAATATGAAGGCTGTTTTCACTTCTATTTATTTCGTATTTTACTTTGTCAAAACAACGTCTTTTTTTATAAACGTCTTCTTTTCTGATTCTCAATAACTCTCAATAAATAGTGTTTCAACAATCCTTAATTGGCACAACTGTTTGGATCGGAGGTAAATTAAGAGAAGACAACATATATGCTTATGGGAATACTTCTAAAGAGGAACTAGGTACAAACAATATAAATTCCAGAGGGTTCTCATGTCTATATACATATCTAGGTACAGTAATGATAGAAAATGGAGTAGAAGATTAAAACCAGAAAGCTAGAATAGCCAGAGAAACACCAAAGTTTGGAAATACGCAAACACTGGTAAAATAAGTTGGAAACAACCATAATAAAATTGTAGAGAACGGCAAAATGTTTGGACCGTACATAAATTGAAAGAATTCAACAAATATGCTAATCTGAATGCTCCGAAAGAAGAACAAGGTACAAATAATATGAGAAAATGGAGTAGCATATTAAAAACTAGCCAAAGCTAAAGAAACATCAAAATTTGGAAACACGCAGGAACTGGTAGAATGAGTTGAAACCAACCAAATAAAATTGTAGAAAGCTGCAAAATGTTGTTTTGACCGGACATCAATTAAAAGAAGACAACATATATACTAATCGAATTCTCTGGAAGAACAAGGTACAAATAATATATGTTCCAGAGGGTTCTCATGTCTGTAAATCTAGGAATAGTAATGGAATAGGATATTTAAACCAGAAAATTAAAATGGCCAAAGGAACACCATATTTTGAAAGCACGAAAGTATTAGTAAAATCAAAGTATGTTGAAAAATAAAATAAGAATATGTAAATCGGTAAAACGCGATACATAGATATCAAAGA
This sequence comes from Diorhabda carinulata, assembly GCF_026250575.1. Lineage (NCBI taxonomy): Eukaryota > Metazoa > Arthropoda > Insecta > Coleoptera > Chrysomelidae > Diorhabda > Diorhabda carinulata. The sequence continues at coordinate 22,767,865 of NC_079472.1, forward strand.
AAACAGATCGTAACAAATTAAACAGATGATACTCAGAGGAATGAAAAGCTCAGATGAACTCTAGAGATGAAGAATTGGAGGAATTTCATGAAAATATGGAGGAAGTCCCTTTTTAATAGAGAAAATAGTAGAAAAGAGATAAAAGGTACATGGGGCTGCATAAAGACAATAATAGTGCAACAGAAAGAAACAGGAAAAAATGAAGTAACATATTGTAGGCAGTGTGAAACAAAGGACAAGAAATTTTGCAATGTAAAATAGCTTACTGTTGAATATAGAGCTCGAGAAATATTTATAAATTTCTGTCAGATGTCTATTCGTGCCTTATGCATATGCCTACATATAGGAAATAGAAACTACTTCCGAATTCGATAAACTAAACAAAATAGTGGGTTAATATAATTTTCCAGCTTTAATACTACCTTCTAAGTGTCATTGAAGAGCTCAATATAAAAATGCTCGAGAATGGAAAACAATAATAATAGGAAGAATCATACTATCTAAACATATTTGTTACTTCTCGGCAAACATCTATATACTTTTGAAACACTTTGTACAGTTACAAGATAATAGCTTTTGGAAACCACTACTACTTTGGTAGTAACCACCAATGTTCAATACACAGAAAATGATTATCATATTTGAAGGTGCTCTACATAATGGTGGTTGAAAATTGGTTGCGTATTTTTCATCGTAAAACAATTGTGGAAGATCATTCACTACCTTTATAGACAAATAATCCAATGGAACCCTTTTATTGTGATTCTCAAATTCTGTGAGTTCCCATCTATGAATGGTATTTCGAAAATCGTCACTTTTAGGGTCATGGAGCCGTATGGTAGTGATATTGGCTGTGGTATTTAAAGACGCAAAATCTAAAGTATGAGCATCCTAAAATAAAAGAAATAATCAAAATAAAATATTAGCGTCGTTTATTGTAAAATGTTTTAGGTAAAATTTTATTCACACGCAGTCGTTTAATTTTCTAATTAAATGAAATTTGTTTATTCGTTTTCATTCTCCACTAGAGAAATTTTGAAGTTTGATTTGAAAGTTCCTCATCATTCTGTGTTATTTAAAAATTAAATTGAATCATTCATGCAATAGTATTCAATATTTCACCAATTTATGGATTGTCGTCAAAAGTGAGAAAGTTTTATCGGCGCGAACTATCAATGTTTTAACAAATAAAAAATTCCAGTTTAAGTGTTTCATAATCTTAAGCCTTTGAGTACTTACCAACGATGTTAAAAAGTATCTGTTGTGTAAATTCAGCATTCCTAAGTTTTTGGCTTGATTTAATACCGGTAATATTTTTGTTGTTTGACAGTCTAAAATAATATTGTCTTCAGTTGTGTTTTTAATCTTTTTAAGCAGAGGCCTAAAGAACATTCATATTAAAAATTGCTAGAAGCATAAGTTGTCGTTAGTCCATATTTTTTTAAATTCACAATGTACCTGTAATCCGGATCGGAGCCAAGCTGCATCACAAGGATGTTATTTCTCTTCGAAGCAGGACTAAGTTCTTGCAATTTCAATATTTCTTGCATGCGTATTAAGCCTTCTTCGGTTTCATATATAATTATAAAACTATTCCATTGGAGACTTTTCACAATTTCGGCAAGACCTATTTAAACAAAACATATCAGGTGATAAATATTTACAACACTAGTGATCCTTGTATAATGGTTGTCGTTTTAAATTAGCTTATACGGACATTTTTTCGATATATTTTTCATTCCATGATCTTATGGTTCCATACTCATTGTGACTTTCTGCCATTCCGACTTAACCGGATTTAAAATAAAATGACATCAATGGACTTAAAATGAATATTGAATATGAGGTACAGCTGAAATAGGTGGATAAATCCTAATACTTATGAAGTTAGATAAGGCTAAATCAACAATTGTCAAAATTGAAATAGATATGCTTTAGAGACCTAAAATTACTTTCTTTATGATGCTGTACTGGATTGGAATGAGTACAGTTTTAGAGAAATCGATGATTAGGCTGTAACATGCCATTCGTCCTGTTAAGTTTTTCTTCAAATATTTTAATATTCCTTAGTTTACTTATTATGACACTTCTGATTTATTTATTCTAAGGTTCAAGTTTTTGAAGAAATTTGTTATAAACCTTCAACTCCAGACGAAAAATTCAATGAAACCTCAGTGCCTTTCCTAAAAAGTCCTCTATCTACATTCTACAATTAGAGTAATAAATCAAGAAAAAATTTAATAAAATTTTTGGTGATATTATCCTTTATATTCGCTAGTAACTTTTTGTAATATCTTTTGAACCTTTTGTGTAGATTGCTCCCAAAATTCCAATTATCGTACAAAAACTTACAAGTGAATATGAAGTTTAATATCACAAAAACTAGCTGCATAATGAAACATACAAAGAAGTGCATTGTTCACATTACCTAAGAGAAGATCTACGAAAACAGACGAAAATAATCTCAGTTGAGGAATCGGAGGAAATGGTTTAGACAATAATTAAAACAGTTGGCAGGTACTAACATAAACGTCCACTAGTACATGAAAATCGGAAAGTGTTTATGGTACAAATTAGATTTGGTAACAATGAGTTATTGGACTGGTATTGGTTATTAAGAAGTAAAATTGATTTAATATTGGAACTATTATTGGAACTCTGTGAAATATATTTTATTACCTTTTGCATAAGCTTCGGCTTCAGGAAAAAAACTGACTAAAGCTCCAGATTCTGCATCTCCATATTTTTTTGTTGGGTGTGGGTTTCTCCAAGAAGTCGTTATGAATGGTACTTCAAAATTTGTACAAGTTGACTCTAATATTGGGATGGTATTTATAGCGTCTGAGTATACGGCTATAACACCCTCATTTCCTTCCAACATATTACATACTGGAAAAATTATATTAGAGCGGTATTAGAAGTACTGTACATACTTTTAGACTAGGAATTAAGGCTTACTAGATATATGATAAATGCTAAGATCTAGTATAAGCTAAACATAAAACTTGTCCATGATATTCGTAGTATTCTTCTCAATATCCACATTTCAAAGGCTTCCAGTTTTTTCATTAATGCTTTGTTTATGGTTATCCATTCCGTACAGAAGGATCGAGTATATCTCACATTTTAACATTTTCTTTTTCAATTCCAATTCTTACTATTACCTCTTCAGTGCTGTCATTTCTCGAATTAATCCCAGTCCCTAGATATTTGTATTTCTGTACTTTTTCAATGTGCTTATTTCCAATTTCGTCGATAATCTCATTATTTCAATACTTTATGCATACATACATTCACTTTTTGTAAGATGTAATCCATTCAAATGTACAGTTCGCCACATTTGAAGGTAACCAACGTGTGGAATATATCTTCAGCTCTCCGTTTTTGAAAGAACGCTCATCAAAAGACAAACATTTTTGAGGTGCAATAAAAATTAATATTGTAGATTGAAGGGTTGATTATCGAATAACTTGCAACAAAATATGATCAAAACAAATGTTGTGGGTCGAGGAACATTATCATAGAGCACATCGCGCAGTAATCAACGCAATGCTTTTAGTATTCCAGAAGTCACTGATTGAACATTGCAGGCGAAGGGAAGCTTCCATTTCGAAAACGACCAATCACGTTCATTTTAAAGAAAAATACACCGTGAAACTTACTGTCTATGGATGTAGACAACGATTTTTCGAATTTTTTTGCCCTTATTCAGGGCTAGGTATTGAATTAGACCTTTCAAATTGATCTGGCTTTAGAAATACCGAAATAAAATCCTTATTCTAACACTTTCTGTATCTGCTAACTGATTGAGTCACAGTAGTTTAACATACTTTCCAATTATAGTGAGAGTTCCAGTAAAAATTTCTAGTTATTTCAATGAAATATACTAGATATGATAAAAGAAAATGTCGGAAATCAATGTTATAGCAGTAATTACAAACGGTGCACATAGATCTTGAACAACACAATTCATTAAATTTTATTTCATGCTAAAAAGAGTACAAAATAGCCTCATGATTTGTTTAAATACATCTATGGTGATACTATATTTACTTTGAAGACTTATCTCGCTATAAAAAGGTCTGTTAATCAAAATCGAACATCGATGTCATGTTATTGGTTTATTTCAAAACGAAGGCAAGACAATATGCGAGGAAACAGACCTAAACCACATCTCACCACGGTTCAGATAAAAACCTTTCCGAAAGAAACCTTTTTGCACTGCTTTCAGTCATAAGCTCAACGTTGACATAAATGCCAAGCTAGGATAGTACGCGTTTAATTAAAATTTTATTTTACCTTTTGACTTTGTTTTTAATAAAATAGCTCACACTATTTTTTTTTCATTACACCTTGTAAGTTTGACAAGCGATGTTTCACTACACTTGTTGTATATCTATAGTAGGTACTCACAAGTTTGGCTTGCTTCAAAATTATCCGTTCCAGAAACTGACATAATTCTACTCGAGAAAGGAACTATGTGTTCAAACATGTTTTTCTTATAAATTGTACTATTCAATGGAATATTGATTTGAGAAGTTAAATCTTGTAAAAGTACACCTAAAACAGTAGTAAACAATTTAACTTAAATATTCAATTCTATGTCCATTATAAAGTTGTTTGGGTTATAATCAAAAGAAAGTTTTAAGAAGTTTGAGAACCTCAGCTATTCATTTTGAAAATATGCATATTTTCAAAGTTGTTTAATCTATTTTACGAAAACAAAACAAAGAAATTATTTATTCCAGAATAATTACGAACGAAGAAAGTATTTTTAAACTAAATTTTTTTTCTTAAATATGTGCTATTATCTGACTGGTCAAAATTATGCTAAAAGAATAAGAAAAACCTATCCTGTCCAGAATTTCAATTTTTTTTGTCTCATTACTTCCAAAGCAGTTACTCTTAGGACTCAATGTTAGAGAAGAAATTGAGTCTTACATATACCAAAACGGTGAATAAGGCTGAAAGACAGCTTTGATTTAACATACGTGGCACATCCCCTTAAAATCGTAATCTGTTCATCACAGCAAAAGACGACATTCTTTGTGTGATTCTAATTTACTGTAAAAATCAGTCATCGATTCTTATAGTCAACTTATATTCGACTTATTGATTTTGACATCGCACATAATCGATCATATCTTCTTTGAATGATTTAATAATACCAAACGTGAAAAGAATATACGGAAGTACGAGGTGAACTAAAATGTGGAACAAAATCTAAATTAATGGATTATTCATCTTTCGTAATAATGAATATGCTTGGACAATTTTGACAAATATCTTAACCTATACGTGCTTAAGATTCAACTGGTCCAAAAATTGAAGATTGTAGATTATTTCTCTTGAGATCATGTGCAGTCAGTGGCTTAAACTGATAAATAGCAATAATTGTAGCCTCGAGAGTCAAGATTATTATTGACATAGAAGCAGCAATACTTGACAAAATAGCCCTCATTGGTATGTCCAAATCAGCCCGAAATCATTTCAAATATTAATGCCATGTATTATTCGGTCGAATTAAAAATTTTCTTGATTGAAATTTACAATTTAAACTTGAATTGAGAATAAAAATAAACAAATGCATTATCGAATTCTCTAAAAATTTGATTTCTTGCAACAGATTACGAATTTGTCGTTAAATACAAAAGATATGTAACTAAGAACATGTAAAACAGTATCTAAGTATTGACAAGAGGGTTAACATGTAAAAAGTATCTGAAAAATTGTTAGCTAAAATCTTATTTTGAATGGCACGGAAATATCGCGAACTCATCGCAAAAAATACTAACACGTGATGAATTAAAGTTCTCATGAACTTAAGACTACTCGCCAATCTTCATCTAGAGAATGTTTCACAAGTACTATTGGTTGTCATATGTGGAAATTTCTACGCCTCAATTTAAACGTATTGTTAAGACTCTAATTCTCTCTGGAGAGTACAATTGCTTTTTAATCTTTATTGGAAACAAAAGCTTTGTGGAAAGGGAAGATAATTACCAAAACCCGTCACAAAAAGAGGTCAATTCGAGCGGAAAGTCTTGTTGTATGTCTGGTGGAATTAAGAAGGTTTACTGTACTTCTAAATAATTCCAGATGGTCCAGCTATAAACGGCGAGGTATATTTTGGTTGGTTTTTGCGGAAAAATATCCAGATTTATTTAATACAAAGAGGGTTCTCTTTTACAACAAGACAATGCTAAACCACAGACATAACACCATCAGATTACCATTTCTTCAGATTCATGACGAACTTTTTGCGTGGGAAAAAGTCTGAATTAAAAGAAGATTTTGAAAATGTAGTACGACAAATTTTTTGCACCTTAACCCAAGGATGGGCTATACTTATATCAATATTAACGCTTTCTTTTTGTATAATTGAATAAACAAAGTCAACATTGGACATTGACGTTATTTATGAGACACACTCTTTCTATATATAACAAATGATCAAACAAATATCAAAGCAGTAATGATTGTTTTTTAGATATTCATTGTATCGTGAACCTTCATTGGATTTCCAAAGGTCAAGTCAACAATCAGCATTACTACCTTCACGCCCTTGCAGAACTTTTTGAATAAAATAAGGAAAAAATAGCCCGAACTAGAAAAGGATAAATCAAGGAATCTCAACCAAGATCATACGTTAACTCATTCCGCTTTGCCTGTTAAGAATTTCTAGTTTAGCTAGATCTTTATATTTGAAGAAATAAGATCTATTTCGCTGTATATTCTATTTCAAACAATGAAAGGTTCTTTTGTTGTAATGATAGAAAAGGAGAATGAAAGTATTATTTCATATACGTTCAAACTAAAAAAATGTTGTTCTGTACCATCTTTGCCTTATAATTGATATAGAAAGGGCCTGAATATTGATAAATACTTTTATCCGTTATATTTGAAAGGGGATGTTTGTGAATGTTTGTCATCAATATCAATTACAGATAATAAAAACTTAGATGAAAACCCTTTACGACAATTTTGTTTGATCTACCTTAGGCGTAGATACCTCATTTTATAGGTACATTTATTATTTTTATAAATACTTTTGAAAATATTTATCTCATGTAAGAAAGTATTCTTTGCTTATCGTAAGCTGTCTGGCAGGAATATTTTAGAGAAATTATGTACATACGCCTTCCGATAGCTTCGGCCAATAGAAATGCATTTATGTTTAAGATTCGATGTTTTCATTGGTAAATAGTGAAGATGATGAGTCAACGTGGACTGAAGGTTTTTACCGAATTTTATAAGAGGAGTAAATATTATGTTTCATTTCTTAACTTGGTATGAGTGCCGTGCGTATTTATGAAATATTGATTGTTCCTCACATAACTGTCTTCTGCAATTGATATTGGAAGAACTATACAAAGAGGGTAGATAATAAGGTTCTAGTTAAAAGGGAATATGAACATGAAATTATAAAAATTGCATTCTAGTATAACAAGTAACGAATTTTAAGTAATTCGCTGTTTAATATCATATATTTAAATAGATACTAAGGGAAAATGTATACATATTTAAAATAAAATATTTCAATGCACCATTTGTCCAACTTCATTTTTTCCAAACCTAGTAAAATTTTTCAAATTATAATCAACAGATAATATCAATCTTATTATATTTATAAAAAAACACCAAGAAACCGAACAATTTTCGAAAACAATGTGGTCATTCAATGCTAAAAGAATAATCCATAAATTTAATGAAGGCGAATAGGCTGTAATTGAATTTCCACGATGTGTAATCATTTAGTCATTTTTCTTCTTAAATGTGTCAAAATAATGAGACCACTTGTCACTTTTCAGGATTATATATCCAAAAATCTTTGAAATATTTGTCTCTATTAGAGAAGTTAGTTCAATCAAGTTATTTTAGATTTTATGTATATACCTTTTTTATATCTTCTATAAGGTCAATAAACTTTGATAAATAAAACGTGAGATATGTATGTTAACTGCATGATATCCTAATTAATATGACGGAATAATTTTTCCCTGACACTTTGTTTTCAAAATTTATATCTTGAAATTATTTGACTTACCCACAGTCACTTCACGTTTTATACAAATCACATATTTTAACAAGAATGAATAGATAATCCAATAAACATTGAAATGCAATAATTTTTCCATTTTTGATTAAGGAATATGACATGAAAACACTAGAAAATAATACGTTACATTTCCAGAAAGTACAATTTCTGTTTATAAGGTCTAACAAACTACAGAGTTAGTATTGCCTGGCACTTCGGCTGGCACGTGTCCAAAATTTAATATTAAACGAGGCTAGAAATAGCGCAATATTTAGTGAAACAAAATATTACGAGGATTTTATTGGACTCAAAATAATTAGCATTTTTTACTGATGTCCCAGTTTATTTTCCGCAGTCTCTTGTGCATTAAATGAAAACGTCATTTTCCCAGAAAAAGTAGAGCAAAACACCTTTCTTTTTACAGTAAATTATAATTTATATATATAATTATAAGCCTCTATTTCCTCGAAGATATGGGGCCTTTTTAAATACTTTTTGATGCAGTTATTCCTTATTGCCATGTTTTCCTGTTATGTCCAATATTTCAAGTTTCCAGGTTTTCTTGGCTTTACTTATTTTCTGTACATTATTTGTTTGTTCTCCCCATATAGCTTTAACTGGTTCCTTATTTGTCATCCTAGGCACGTGATCAAACCATTTCAGCCTGCTGATAGATCGTCGTCTTGGAATCCGTCCTGTTCCGAAGGCAAAGTATTTGGTCTTTGAGTAATGTTTCTTTTTTACCTTAGGCAGGGAGTTAACCTAACCCAAGAACCCTCCTTCTTTATCCGGGCTTGAGACCGGCAACATGCCCTTCTCAGCTACTCAATCCACCGATAGGGCATATAGACGAAGTTCGGAATAGAAGCCAAATCGAGAATATACAAAGTCACGGTAAGACCCATAATGACCTACACCGAAGGACACGGCCGGAAACGGCGAAAACCAAAAGAATGATGGAAAGGATAGACGGAAAAACCCTACTGAATGGGTTCTATCAGGAAAGAAAAAATGGAATGAGCACATAAGTCGTATGGATGACAACAGACCAGTCAAGATAGCGCGCGATAAATCCCCATTGAGCCGAAGGAGTACCGGCCGACCCAGAAAAAGGTGGAGCGACAACCTTGAAGCAGGAAAGGAGGCAAGGATGTCGAAGATAAAACAGGCGACTACGCCCAATACATGGTAGAAGAAGATGAAGAAATTTTCTATCGTTTCAACTATCGATTCTTAACTCAATTCTTTCAAGTGATTCAGGATTTTCAAAGAAGGGATGAAATGTGTTCACTCTATCTAAAGAATGCAACTACTAATAATCTTGAATCTTGAAAGACCTATATAGTCGACGGTTATTTAGTTTCATGTTCATATGCATGAATGATTCGTCGCCTATCGCGATCTTAGACGTCTTCTCAAGCACCGCAATTGAATTTTTTCAATATTTCTTTGTACCAATCGACACGAGCTTCTTTTTGAGCGATTGTCAAATCATGCGGTATCCAACTCGAACAGATCTTTCTCATATACAAATGCCGGCATACTGGCTGGCTAGTTTTCTGGCTCAACCGCCGCTTTTAGACAAACTTCAAAAAATTCATCCTGCAAAAAAGTATGACCACTATTAAATTAGGAAAATCAGTGAAACACGATGGTTCGAGATGGTGTTTTATCACCAGAAGTCGAAGTGACTTGATCGGCACACTGCTGTTGGTTTAATACACGTCATAGAAAATGTTGACGTTTGGATTTATTTTTGACCATAATTAATGTTTCAAATATCTGTGAATAACTGAAGCAGTCCTCGTATGACAGCACTTTCTGAGTACATTCACCAATAAAAATGCCAAATTTCATGATGGCAATGTCAAATTTGACATATTTACATTCGTCTTGCCATCTCTTAAAATTTAAGTAGTAACATTAGAAACTACTTGAGTAGAATAACCTACGTAATAAAATTTGTAAGTACCATTTGTGAGTTTTACAACTTTATCGAAGTTGCTCGTTTTTAAAGAATTGTCTACGAACCGGTTTCAACAATATTGTTATAAAGCGATTTAAGTATGATGTACGTAAAGGCTAATTTAAAATGTTAATACACGAAGATGATGTTTGGCCGTATCATAATATTCACTCCCTTGCTTTAAAAAACTGCTAATTATGAGTACATATATCCTTTTCGTCGTTTGCTCTTTATTTGTTTGAAAATTCTATTGAATTTCATCGGAATAAAATTATCAATGACTATCAACTAAGATTGTTTTGATTGATTCGGAGAAAAAATGACATCAATAATAATTTGAATTATAATCTTATCTAAGCTAAAGATTAGATACATTTATTGAAAACCTTAAAATTATAGTCGCAGTACTAATTTTGTTGACAAAATATCACAGTGAATTTATCATAAAAACAATCGTTAAATTTATTAGGTAAGTTGAATAAATTACTAATAAAATCTTATACTGAGATCACAACATCTAAATCATACTGTAAATATTTACACATAGTATCTCAGAACTTTATCTTTTGATTACCAAACTAGAAAATTCTAGAGAGAATCTCCTACAAATATCCATATGGTCGATTTTAGAATTAACTTTAACCAATATTTCTTGGTGAGATTTGTCCCATCATGTTATACAAGATCACGATTCATCATAGTATAGAGATTTCGACCCACATAAATTTTAAAATGCGATGTTGAGACGTATGGTGGCGCAGGAAGACGTGAACTTTTTCGGCGAAGTGAACTGCCTTCGGGTGTATGAAAAAGATACAAGAGGTCTTTTCAGAAACTATGATCCGTGATCTAATTGCAAATTCTTATCTGGAACGGAATGTTGGGTTCTGTTTTTACAGCTCAGAAAAACAAAACCAAACGTATCAATCCGTAATCTAATCGCATGTACCTGACTTGTATACTGAAATAGAAAAGATCCATTATATGGCTATGACCCGATTACTACATTAGTTAACGAACCTCAGTGAACGTAAATCTCGAGAAAATTCAAGTATTTTGCATTATCTATATATGTAAAATAAAATCGTGTTAGTTACACTATTTTTAACTCAAGAACAGCCGAACCGATTTGGATGAAAAAGCGTGACATAAAACGTGGTTAACAAAACGCAACAAACAAACAGAAAACCGAAAAATTTATCAGTAAAAAAATCGTTAAAATGCAACTAACATGGAATACGGAATAAATATAATGTTGTATATAGTTAAGTATGATTGAAAATTTGACAATAAGAAGTTTTGAAGTTGACGTGTTCATTTCGAGTTTCGTGCCGATATTATCATTAATAATGCCTCAACCAAGACGATCGAATATTTCCCGACAAAGCCGTAATGCAACTAGAATTTGAAACATTTGGAATGAAAGGACTGAAGAAGAAAGTGCATGTGAAGAGCGCCGCGTTAGTAAGGTTGGACTTCGTACTTTTTACTCGCAGGAGCAAAGTGAGGCAGCCCGCGAAATGGCTCGGTTGGCAATACAAAATCGTCGAGCAAACCTCAGAGATCAACCACTATATCAATTTTGACGCACAAAAAGAAATCTAAGAAGTACTGATTTGTATTGAGCAGTGTTTCGATTCGATGGCAGCACTGAATACAGCGTTCGCATTAGGCCAATGAGCGTTGTTTGCAAATATTGTGGCGCAAGTTTTCCGGATAGTGCTGCCTTAAAGGTAAAGTGAAATTGGACTCCTCAACATGAGCCAATGCTTTCATTGATTCGTGTCGAAGCACTACCAAACACTCAAAAATATGAAGGTTACTTCTAATTAGAACAAAAAATTTGGGACGGGCAGGATTTAATCCAATATTCAAGGCTCTATTTAATAGGATGTGCTTGGATTACCGCTGGATTATCTAAGAATAAAAGTTGGCTTCGTAGTAATCATAAACTCCAGGGAAAATTCCACTATCCCAACCGATTTGCCGTTCGAATTTAAGCAAGCTCAATTTCCGATCCGTCTTGCATTCACCAAGACTATTAATAAATCACAAGGACAATCTTTAAAAGTTTGTGGTCTGAATCAAGCAAATCCATGTTTTTCCCATGATCATATATATGTGGCATGTTCATAGATCGGAAGACCATCTCTGTTATTTGTTCTAGCACCTGATAATAAAACAATAAAAATGTTGTCTACAACAAGGTGCTTCATCGAATCTATGCACTCAAATACCTGACCAAAAAGTATCATTAAAATATTCAATTTTTTTTATTTACATTTATTATTCAAATGAAAAATTGAACTTAATAAAATCCAAAATATGCTGCACATTTTTTTTCTAAGGCAGAACAAAGTTTGCCGGGTTAGCTACTTACTGATGTTCAACGATTAAAGTAGCTATAAATATGGAATAAATAATAAATATCAGAAATCGAAAAGTAATACATTTCTCACTGGACCACCCACTATATAGAAAAAATTGTCTTGATTTTAAATCTTTTTGAAGAAAATTAATTTCAAGAAATAAGTAGAAATTGACGTTTAGACCTGTTTATTTAAAACTAAACTAAAAAGTCCTAAAATCAAGACGATTTATGAAAGACTCATCAAGAAAAAAAATGGGAGTATTTGCATTTTGGGTACGTATTTCGTACGAAAATTCGTCCCCTTCCCAACATTGTTGAAGCATCGTGTACACTGAACATAGTCTTTTTTAAACACAAATGTTTGAAATAATTAAATGTTTTAGGTCATGGTTTTTCCTGAAACAAAACGGCAAAAACAATGAGGAGAGAACAGTTTGAACCAGATATCGAGCCTCTTCTTGAGAACAAGTTAGTTCTTTACTATATTGTAATATTTATTATCAAAATAAAACATTTTTATAATTAATAAAAAACAAGTTCATCCGCAAGAAAACAAAATGAAAACTTTGAAACATTCTTTTTTATTACTATATCTTTTGTTTAATCAATTCTCATTATTTTTTTTATTTGTAGTAATCAAGAAAGAGAGCAATGGAATTTATTCAAGAATACGCCTCGACCAACTGTCACCGGATCTACAGCGGAGTCCAAATATATAGATATTTCTGTAAAGATACTGAAATTTATCACCATCATCGTAACATTCTTAGTCGTCCTAGGTACCGCTGTTATATCTAAAGCAACTCTTCTGTTTATGACATCGCAAATTAAACCCAGCATCACAAGACTCTACTGTAATAAATATTTAGGTAATTATACGAAATGTTGCATAAAATGACTGAAATATTTAAAATAAGGAACTGTATCAATCGTGCCAGTCTTATCATAAGTAAAAATCAAAGCAGGTATCCAATTTGAAGAATGTTAATGAACATGTTTTTATTTCTTTTCTACATAATATAGGAAAAATCTAATGCAGAGTTTGGGAGAATGAAAAGGGAAATAGACGTAAATAAGACGAAGGCTACATCCGAAGGAAACAAAAATGATCATAAAACTATAGATAACAAAAAAAGAAAACATTTTAGAAAGGGTGTTGACGTAAATATACAGTGTGTCTACTTAAGTTGGAATCGTATGGAAAACTTTTTTTATAATTCAGAAAAATGTTATAAAGTAAAGTTATATTCAAATATGCAATTACAGCCATTTATTATGAAAATTCAGGTTTTGTGATTATTTACTGATCATTCCGTATTAATTATTCTGACTGGATAAAATTTAAATCAGTCTAGGATGCCCTGACATGAAGTATGTGAAAGTGGATGTCAGAGTGAGTTGTTTATAACATTACAATAAAAATGGCAAATTGTTTATTGTGTTAAATGTTGGAGGCAATTACAAAACACATAGAGAGGCCGCAAATAGTTTTAATAATAGACATCCGGATAGAAACATTAGGAATTCAACAAAAATCTAATATATAAAATTCTCGTGTCACAGTTTTCGTTGCCATACTCCTCCGAAACGGCTTGACCGATTTTGATGAAATTTTTTGTGCTTATCCGGTATCTATGAGAATCGGCCAACATCTATTTTTCATCCCCCTAAATGTTAGGGGTAGTCCACCCCTAAATTTTTTTTTTATTTTTTAGACAAAATTTTTAATTTCTATTTTTTTATGATACAACATACAAAAATACATACAATCCTCAATTTTCACCCTTATTTTTTAATAGCCATTTTAGTAATTTAATCATTTTTCCTCTACGGTCGAAAACTGATCAATCGTCATTTAAGTAGTTAGACATTACTAGGAAATTATTTATATGGCAAAACAACGTTTGCCGGGTCAGCTAGTTTCAAATAAAATTTAACGCTAGTGAAAGTATAGAAAATAAATTTAAGAATAAACGCCGAAAACGGGTTGCGAATAAAGAAACTTAATTTGAACTGATGCTTTCTATTTTAGAAAACCAAAAATGTCATTAAGAAAAAGGGCCTCTGCAATCTAAACTATTTCAGTAAGTAAAGATACAGTGGCAAATATTTTGAAATGTAATAAATATCATGCATACAAACCGCAATTTGTACACACGTTACTACTAAGGGATTACGATATTCGTTTTGAATTCTGCGCTCGGATTCAAGGAAAGTTGGATGAAGACCCGTTTTTTACAACAAATATAATTTTTTGCGATGAGGCAATATTTTCTTCAAACGGAACCGTCTCATCACAAAATTGTCGCTGGTGGTATAACAGTAATCCAAACTTTGTAATAAGAACTCGGAGCCAATATTCTTTTAAAACGAACGTATGGTGTGGTGTGTACAAAAATAAATTAGTTGGACCTTAAATACCGCACAATACTTACAATTATTAGAAAATAAAGTGATTTTTTACACGACTTTCCGTTACAAGTCAATTTGGTTCCAACAAGACGGTGCTTCCATCCATAATACATTCAACGTTAGGGTGCACCTTGAAAATGTGCTTAATGAAAAAGTGATTCAAAGGTATTCAGATAGTTTTTGACCTTCTAGGTCTGCTGATTTGACTTTTTTTATGGGGTTACTTAAAACAGTAGGTTTATCAGCGAGGACCATTTTATGATGTAAACCATTTGGAGAGGATTATTTCTGAAAAATTACTCCAAATATGATACGGAAAGTTATACAAGAGTTTGACAAAAGAACAATTGAATGTTTACAAAGAGAAGGTTGATAAGTCGAAGCTATAGGACATTGAATTAAAATTTAATAATGTTTATTTCTGTTTAATAAATATTCTTTGTATGGATTTTTCAATTTCTACAATAAATAATTATTATGCATTAGTGAATTGCAAGGTTGTCCAAAAACAGTAATAAATAGAAAGGTTATCATGTTTTTAACAGGTAAGAGAGATAAATTGTATTCAGCTAGAATAATTAATACGGAATGATTAGTAAATAATCACAAAACCTGAATTTTCATAATAAATGGCTTAATAATTGCATATTTGAATACAACTTTTAATTCAAAACCTCGTATACTGCTTGAAAAAATTGATATCTGATGGTTAAATTTTACCTTTTGGACCATGCAGAACTTTTTATCAAGAATAACTTTTTTTCATAACACCACTAATAAAAAAGTTTTCTACGTGGTTCCACGACTGCTAAATATTTTTGCTGAAGCTTCTCTAATTTCTAGCAGTGTTAAAAAAAGTCACTTTCATTTTCTATATCCATTTTTATTTGGTTTTTAAACATAATTTTACATAAAATATTAAAAATCTGAAAACACAAATAATGTTGATAGTTTCGAATCCAATTTATTATATTTCAAAAACTATTTCAATTCATAAATTGTTTCACAAACCATGGTACGTTAAGGAACAGACATATGTCAAACACATGTCGCTGACAGCTCAGTGTAAATGTTCCATGCCTTGGAGGTCCCTGTTTTAAGGAAAATTTACTTTTTCATGTTTACAGAAATAAATTGTAAATATTTAGTAGTTTTACATAATAAATTTATAAAAATCAATTTTTAGTGAGAATACAATATAATTTAAATAAATCCAGAAAGCATCTGACAGCAGTGATTAATGGGTATTATTAAGGTCTAGCAAGAAGACGTATAATGGGTACAATATACAACAGTCGTAGATAAAATATTTTTTAATGATATTATGTATATTAATTTAGTATAACCTTCAATATATACCCCTCCTTTATCTCTATATTGTTCAATGCGAAACTTCCATTGTTCGAAACAGTGCAGGAAGTTTTTTTCTGTCAGTTCCTTCGCACCGGTTTTACTTTCACGGCCTCAACAGACTCCTTTTAATTTATTAGTGAGTTTGCATCATTTTCAATCGCATTAAAAGTGTCAGTACAAATATTTTTGTGAGCTTCTTGTTGTTCAAATTTGAGTATGTTAGTTAGTTAGGCACTTTTCACATCTTGACATTTAAATGTAAAATTTACCAAACACATTTTTTTTCAATTCCTATAGATTCAGCGATAGCACGAATACTTAGCCGACGGTCGGATCGAACAAAATTACCGAATTTTTCGATATTTTATCCGTTTTTGACGAGGACGATCCTAACGTGAATCAGCTCCAACATCTTGAAAACACTTAAACCATTCAAAATCACGTTGACGCGATAAACATTCATTACCATACAATTGTTTCAATAAATTATAAATTTCAGTTGTAGTTTTTTCAAAGTTTCATGTGAAATTTCACAACAATTCGTTGGTCTATTTTTACCGCAAAAAACGGTCCTATACAAACACGGGTAACGGCTACACTGGTTTATCTACAGAAACGATAGACATCGCATTCAAAAGAGTAGACTTCAAGCTAAACAGATGATAGTCGTTTACCTTTGGCACATGCGTACTTTTTATGTAGGAGCTACACCTCTTATGCTTTATTCAAAGAAAATAGGAAAAACGAATTAGGATGAAATCAGCATTAACACACGAAGAAAATGACGGAGCAAATAACAATAAACGATAACTTAAGAAGAAACAGTTATATTTATAAAGATATATGAACAGCCTACACCTATTATGACGAAAATAATTGAGTTAAGTGAATCAAAGAAGAAATAGAAAAGTTTAAAAAGACTTCACCAGATAGTTAAAATAGGACGAAATAAAGGAAAAATTCAAGAGGAAATGAGAGTACATGCTTGGAAAGGAAAAACATAGAGAAAACGATGGAAACAGAGAATTCCAATCAGACTCCTGATCAATCATAAGGATAAAAAAAAGCCGTGAGCAGCAGAGCTCGAATGAAGAATTTAACTAATACACAAACAAATCTTTCCATAAAATGAATTTCTTGGAAATGATATCAATTCTCAATCTTATTTCTTTATATGGAAAATTTGCTATTCCTCAATAACTTTTCATTTCACAAGTTAACTCTCTCTCTCTCGAATGAAAATTCATAATTTCAATAGACCCGATGGTCTCGAACCCTCTTGTTCAATTCCAATTGACAACAAAGAAAAAATTGTCATAATGACAAGAAATTTCGAAAATGGGAATTAAAAAAATCACCCTAACAACGATCATACTCGTATGAGGCGGTCCAGTTCAACAATTACAACGATCAAAATGATTTCGGGCGTTTTGTGCTGGAAGAACTGAAGAAGAAAACTTTGAACTTAAGAAAGACAATTCTTCAACATCACCTCTACTTGCATGCGAAGTTCGAACCCTCTGGTTAAACTTTTTCTGGCCAAAAAATAAGAAAATATAACAAAAATTACCATAAAATGGAGAAGGGTGGAGATGGAAAGTTTCGACCTTAGACAGAGGAAATCATCTCGCAACTAATTGAACCTACATGTGAAATTTCATTTTTCAGTCGCTTTTCGTTTGAGGTGAGCAAAGGTCAAAAACCACTTTTTTGCACTGCGACCCCTCGAAATATTCATTTGTTTTCAATCAAACTCTAATAACATCAATCCGCCGCCAAAAAAGCCATGTATGCTAATTTTGAACCAAATCGGACCCATAGCAATTGCTCGAGAGACGAAAATAAGAATTGTAGCTTAAACATATATATAGAATATAAATATAAACAGACATTCGAAAAACCATCATAATCGTGTTCAGGAGGTCTCAAAACATGGGAAAAATGATGTGCCCCCCATTTTTCTTCTAGTCATGCCTACCGTAATAGTCTAATTTTTCTTTGAAAAATTCGACTAATGAGGAAAAGGAGACCTCTCTATACTAAAATTTTTATAAAATAAAAATATGAATATTTATGGGCTTTCAGATTTTTAATATCAAGAATTTTATTGCACTTTATACCGACTGACAAAACCTTGTTAAGTAAATTTTTCTGTCTTAGATAAACGCCAACAATATATAGTAAATTTACCAGAAGAAGAAAGAGTAGTTTGGATATGGTTAATAATAATTTCCTACATGGTACCAGAACTAGGAACGTTCGTAAGATCGATCAGAATCCTTAGTTTTAAATCATGGAAATATCCTTCAACTTTCGACTTTATCACTCTAGGTTTAACAGAAATTTTACCGACAATCGGCAGCGCTATACTAGTTTTCGTCATTTTTCCGGAGATGGATGTTATTAAAGCTGCTATGCTAACTAATGGGGTCTGCTTAATCCCGGCAATTATAAGTGAGTGTGTATAAATAAACTAAAAAAGATGAACTTCATTTAAAAAGCTCCACGCATCTTTCCATGCTGAAAAACGATTCTTGAAAATATATTATTCATATAAATAAATCCTGCAAAGTGACAGCTCTTAACCAAGTAAGGATTCTTCAGGGCTCTTGTTTTATTATGTGTGTGCTCTAGTTCGTTGACCCATATTTCAGTCCAAGCTTTATCATGATCAAAAAGGGAAATAATATAATACATTTTTCTTGCATAGACTTTTTTCCTACATACAATAGGTTTTTCTAATATTGGTTATTGACAAATGTCAATAACCAATTGAATGAAGATAGAATTTTTAATTCTATCTTCAATTTTTATGATTATTTCTAAAATCTCTTAGTTTTTATTATGTTAAAAACAACTTCCACAATGCACACAATCATATAAATTCTATTATAGTATATTGTTATTCAATTGAAATGGTCTCGAAGTAGAAGACAATTCGAAAAGTCGCGAAAAAAGTTATTTAGTCGGGATAAGACAAGCCAACAAAATTTTCAAAAATGGCGGAAATACGACAACTAATTTTTTTAATTTAGTTCCTCGTGCAAATCACAGCTATGCCTATAAGCACAAGATATAGTTATTGATACAATAATAGACGAAATTGAAAACTACAGTGATTGATATATAATAAGTGACTCAGAAATTACCTTAGATCCATATTACATCTAATAACTGTATATTTTTAAGAAAGTGAAGAATAACTCGATTTATTTTCACCATACAATTCAGCAGGTCTCTTAGCTTTTATTTTAGTTGAAAAAGGCGTCTATGGGTAGCAAAAAGCTTGATAAAGTTGTTATAAAGCTTTTGAGCATTTATCAATTCGATAGAAAATATTCGGATAGAAAATTTGCTGGTAATTATAAAAAAATACAGAGCAAAAATAATTAAAAAAAGAAAAATTGAGTGAAGATCCAAACGTGTTAGTATCTATAACTGATGAAGATGTATTTCCAAAAATTTGTCAAAAATTTGATTATGATGCTCTTCGTCAATATTCAAGTAGGGTTTCATTGAGCTGTGAACCGTGATTTTCATAAGCTCTTGTTCTTGTACACCACTTTTGGCCAATCGACCAATCGCGGTGGATCTATTGAAGTGACTAATAATTTTTTTTCCTTCTAATTCAAACCATTCGCTTCGGCAGACGATTTTGAATCGGATTTCTTCCAATAGGTATATTAGCATACCAGTGATCATTTTCAGATTGTTGTTTTCGTCGTATAAAATCGCAGGAGCATATTTTTCTTTTTAGAACTTACTTGTTAGGTTCCACATACAAATTTTACGGTATTTTTTTATTAATGTTTGAGTCTATAATTTAATTATTATTACTTAAAACGTAACATTTTTATTTTCAGTATAATGTTGTACTTGGTTGTCTTCAACAAGATGACTTCAAATTAATTGATTTCATTGGATTTCTACAAGAGCAAAAAGTTTTCAATAAAACATTATATTTTACATAACAATTATGGTGTTCTCTTCTACTAAACACAATTTAAATGAAATTAAGAGTTTCTCTAATACAATGGAAAGTTGTTGTTCACGCTATTAATATAATCAATTAAGAACTTCTCTAATACAAGGGAAAGTTGATGTTCACGCTATTAATATAATCAATTAAGAGGCTCTCTAATACAATGGAAAGTTGTTGTTCACGCTATTAATATAATCAATTAAGAGCTTCTCTAATACAATGGAAAGTTGTTGTTCACGCTATTAATATAATCAATTAAGAGCTTCTCTAATACAATGGAAAGTTGTTGTTCACGCTATTAATATAATCAATTAAGAGCTTCTCTAATACAATGGAAAGTTGTTGTTCACGCTATTAATATAATCAATTAAGAGGTTCTCTAATACAATGGAAAGTTGATGTTCACGCTATTAATATAATCAATTAAGAGCTTCTCTAATACAATGGAAAGTTGTTGTTCACGCTATTAATATAATCAATTAAGAGCTTCTCTAATACAATGGAAAGTTGTTGTTCACGCTATTAATATAATCAATTAAGAGCTTCTCTAATACAATGGAAAGTTGTTGTTCACGCTATTAATATAATCAATTAAGAACTTCTCTAATACAAGGGAAAGTTGATGTTCACGCTATTAATATAATCAATTAAGAGCTTCTCTAATACAATGGAAAGTTGTTGTTCACGCTATTAATATAATCAATTAAGAGCTTCTCTAATACAATGGAAAGTTGTTGTTCACGCTATTAATATAATCAATTAAGAACTTCTCTAATACAATGGAAAGTTGTTGTTCACGCTATTAATATAATCAATTAAGAGCTTCTCTAATACAATGGAAAGTTGTTGTTCACGCTATTAATATAATCAATTAAGAGCTTCTCTAATACAATGGAAAGTTGTTGTTCACGCTATTAATATAATCAATTAAGAGCTTCTCTAATACAATGGAAAGTTGTTGTTCACGCTATTAATATAATCAATTAAGAGCTTCTCTAATACAATGGAAAGTTGTTGTTCACGCTATTAATATAATCAATTAAGAGGTTCTCTAATACAATGGAAAGTTGTTGTTCACGCTTTCAATATAATCAATTATTAATGAACTCACATACATGTATTACATTTTTGTTTCAAGATTTGTTATCCAGGGAAAAAATTCTAATTAACAGTAAAATACGTTTTGTGTTGGACATACTCGCTATAATAATTCAAGCAAGTGCTCTCGTAATTTGGCCAATGGTAGAAGGTAAACTCGTACTCATGGCAATTCCAGTATCTTTGACCTTAATCTCAGTTGGCTGGTGGCAAAATTTTGTTACTGATAAGTCCTCTATAAAATTCATAAGTAATATGGGAAAGACTAGGAAGGAATTTCTTACAGACACTTACTTCATTTATGCCATAATAGCACCAATTAAATGTATTATATTTTTCATCGGCGTTTTGGTAATATTATGGATCAAAGAAGGAGATGTGATGTTTTTATTCAACAAACTACCAAAGGCGATAACTAATCACCCTTTCAATGTTACTCAGGTAAGAAACTTAAATTATCATTCACTCTACGCATTAAGTACAATATTGTTAGGAACTTGTCTACTGTTCTATTATGTTGTTAGAATCTAAAGTTTCGCAAATGCGACTCCAATTTTTCAATGATAAAATATCGGCAAAACTATCGTTCTTCATAGTTGAAATCTTCTTGTCCATTTCAGCAGAAATATCTTCACTTACTAGTGTGTCTTTCTACTAATTCGCTCTTCTTACAGGACTTTCCAGCTCACAATTCTCCAATTCTGCTTTTAGTTCAGTCTCTTTCAGGTCACCTAGTTTCTTGGCTATTGTTACGTAACTATTTGTTTATATAATCCCACAACTGACACCAATGTAATATCTTTCTCATTTAATCAAACTGTTTTTAACGGTGGGGTGGATTTATAAAAACTTCTCACTTAATTAATTTATTTACACACTATGTTTCTTACTTACTTATCTAATTTATTTATAGACTAACCCTAAATTCACTATTTATTAAAATATGTCCAAAGACTTATTACTAAACACGTATCTTCCTTCTCCTGATAATTCCATTTTAGAATGTAAACTAACATAAACTTTTTCCTAGAAATTGATTCTATACAAACGGCCATAGCATACTGGAAATAAATTATAAAAAATGTAACCGCATCCGCATCTATGTTAGTAGACGAGGTCGTAACAATATACAAGAAATGACTGGAGAAATCACTTCTAGAATTAATGAATTCCGCTGTTCTACTCTTGATTTATACTTCATACTTCATTAAGAACTATTTCAAGTAACTCAAAATCTAGTCCACTCCTCAGTACTATTCCAGTACAGCTCTTGATTTAAGACGTTTACAAATTTCTCCAGTAACCCTAGTTTAAGATTCTGTCATCTGTCTGTCGTCTTTATTACGTACCTCAAATTTGAGTCATTTAATGATGTTTGAGGTAAATTTCATCAACCTATACCAGGGATGGGGAAACTTTTTTCTTCGCGTGCCAATTTTTGTTAACGAAATATATGGCAGGCTAAGTTGAGGCTTTACATTATTTACTAAAATTAAAATATTGCCATAATTTTTCTGTAATACTAATTTATTGTGCAATATTAAAAAATGACATTTTTAATAACATTGAATTAATTGAACTTTAATTAGCTGCGAAGTAGAAGGTTGAGGGGCACTAGTCATTGTGGGAAAATGTGACATGTGACATGTGGAACTGTTTTTGTTTCTACATGACTTCATCATAAGCCGGCTCCATTTGTGATGCTGAAAACTTTAACAATGAAAAAAGGAGGTCATCTGAAAACCTATTACGAAGACAATTTTTTCATTATTAAAAACATTTGTTCGCACAAATAGCTTGTACCAAACATAGCCAATATTTTCTGGGTGTGGGAAACTATAATTGGGTATTGTGTCCTAGATAAGGACTTATAAAATTCCAATTTGCTGGTGTTCAAAAATAGTTACCTCAAATAGGTAGTGAGTTCGACGACAGTCGGACTTACGGGTTTTATGCCCGACGTGTACTGCCTTTACTGCCAATTCAATAGAATGTAATTTCTGATAAAAAGAAAATTGTACTTAACTTTTGTTTGCTGGTCGTGGGCCGGATTTCAACGCTTTGCGGGCCGGAGATGGCTTGCGGGCCGTAGTTTCCCCATCCCTGACCTATACGACAGCAGACTTGAACTGTTGTAATGTGCGTTTTGTGATGAAACTCTTCCACAAATAATTGTATTTCCTGGTATATTGAAATTAAAAGAGGATGATACTTGCTAGTAGGCACATCTATTGAAGCAACTCTTGATGTTGTATCAGAAACAGTAAATTCAATTATACATGCAATAGTGGGGAACCCAGTGTTTACAGCTGATCTATTAATATCACTCTTCTTAGAAAATTCAGAATGTGGGTTAGCTGTAGGAAAACTATTGACAGGTTATGAAAGGGAGATGTTTGTATATTCACGAAGATTGACCCATACTAACTATGACAAAAAAACAAGGTCTGTCATGAAAGTTAGGTACGAGGATACGGACTTTTACAATTGATTCTTTTATTTTGTATTCCCAGCGATCTCATATATTTTCTAATATTTTGTCTCCTGTGACGGTAATTGAAGATCTAATCTTTCTATAGTCGTATCTACTCATGTCAGTCTTATTAATCCAACTCTAATTATGTTTGAGGTTTTATGAATATATTTATTTTGCTTGTTTTAAAGTATTTGTAATAATCCTGTGTTTGTATCAATAAAAGAACTGTAAATTTTCTCAGTTATTTGTTCATATGTTCTTTATATGCAAAAGTTACATGCTTCACAATCGAATGACGGATTATACGAGGAGTGGTAAAGATATTAGTTTAGCAAGGTCATAATAGATTCGAATTAATCTCTCTCAAGCATTTCCTTAGTTATTAACGCATTTATACCTACCAGGGTTAAATGCGTACCTAAAAACATTTTGGTAGGCGTTTTACGAATGCTCAAAGTCCCGTGTTGATAAATATAGCGACTAAACAGCGAAGAAGACTTGTAGCACTCAAAAATACACGAATCAAAAACGCGTTACATCATAGATGGTTTTTAATATTTCGCGAGCTTCCCTTGTACTTTTTCCCAACATAAGACAAAACTAGTGTTCATATTTTTTTCAAAATTTATATTTTATAACAGACTATGCAAACTGCTTGTTTAAAACATGTCAGATATAGTGGAGCTATAAATTTCTTGCAATTCTTACTTCCTAGTCATTTT
Source organism: Diorhabda carinulata (assembly GCF_026250575.1). NCBI lineage: Eukaryota > Metazoa > Arthropoda > Insecta > Coleoptera > Chrysomelidae > Diorhabda > Diorhabda carinulata. The sequence goes on from NC_079472.1 coordinate 22,792,283, forward strand.
TTTTGATAAATTTTCTTGATAAGTTATAATAAAAGCAGGGTAAGTAATTTTTGTTGTGAAAATTCATTCACCGTATTTTTTAAATCACATCTATTAGATAGAAACTTCTTAATAATTATATTTTAGTTTGTTTTTATTTTTTATGCAGATAGAACCGATCGTTGGCAATTCTGGTATAAATTACACGGATGCGATAGCGGACATAGTACCTATACGAATGGAAGCATCTTTTTGGACACCTATATTGACATTTCTTATCAACATTGTTTCCACATATATGTGTTACGCTTTCAGTAAATTTGCCTGCAAAATTAAAATTCAAGCTACCGGTTTTGCTTTACCAATTAATATGGCAGTGCCCGTTCTTTTAACAGGTAAACTTTCAATTCAATTCATGAATTTGTCGTTTTTCGGGATTTACTATAAACAAGGGTTGCCCGAAAAGTTTCCGACTTCAACACGAAGATGTCAATATATTTGAGAGATTCCCATTGAAACTTTAGTCATTTTGGATGTTTAGCTTCTGTTTGACAATCGTATAAATGAGTCTGTGAAAATTTTTCTGCAAATGGAAAACATTGAATATCGAGCTGTCATTAAATATTTGGTTTTGAAAGGCAAAACGCCTTCGCAAATAAAAGAGACGTTAGATACTGCCTACGGAGACTCAATTCGAACGTGGCAACATCAGCTGTACCAACGTCGAGCTTTCGGGCAGTCAAATACCGCAAAAAGGTCACCAAATGGCACTAGACGAACGTAGGATTAAGGTTAAACATATAGTAGTAAAAAAAACGCATTTTTCACATATTGACTAAAGAATTATGCAGCATGCGTAATCTATGCGTCCGTTGGATTCCGCGTTTGCTAGCATTGGACCAAAAGGGCATTCGAATGAATATTTCCCAGGCCTTATTGACACAGTTTAAGCAAAATAAGTTGAATTTTTTACATTAACTAAACTCCAGAAATGAAAAATACAGTCAAGACAGTGGATTGCAAAGAGTAAACCTACTCCGAAAAAGGCAAAGACCGTTTCATAGACCATAAGGTGATGGCGATCGTTTTCTGGTATAGTCATGGGATTATGTTCATCGACTATCTTCGTAAAAGTAAATCAATAACAGGAAAGTATTACGCATCATTGCTCGATAAAGTCTTCTCCTTCCACACTGTATTCTCCAATTTCTTCAGTCTCGTTCTTGGGATGTCGATGTCCATGATTTGGCCCATCTCTTTGAAGGTATGCCTTCTAATCTTCTGGTGGTTAGCTTTTCCTTGTATGCTTTTTTCGCCAGCTGATCTTCCCCAATTCTGTCGACGTGTGTCTTCCATTCTCGTCTTCTCCTCCGTACCCATCTGACTACATCTGTTATCTGGTTACAGGCTATTGATCTATGGGGTTCTCATCTATATTGTCCGAAGTTGTTTTGTCCTTTTTGTATCCGCTCTCGTTTCAGCTGCATAGGTCAATATGGGACGTACAGATGTTTTATATATACGCACATTGCTTGAGGTAGATATGATTTTGCTGCACCATATTCCGTTTGCTTCATGTTATAGGTACTGTATAGTTGAAGCTCAAATGTGGTCTATTATTTTATTGTTCTGTTATATGGTTGAATCTGAAAATCATTCGTTGTAGATTTCTTCATCTTCTGCTATGAGGACAGCAACATCTGCGCAGCATACGATTCGGAACTCTCTATCGTGTATTTTCTTCCTGCAGTTTTACTCGTTCTATTATGAGGTCTAGCACAAGATTGAAAAGTATTCGACTTAAACTGTCACCCTGTCTAATTCCTGTTGTTATTAGAACGTCATCTGTGAACATATTGCCGTGCTGTATTCTTGAATGGTTTAGTGAGCTCCTTGACTATTTGTATCATTTTTTTATTGACTCGTACTTCCTGTAAAATGATGCGTATAACGTCTTTGAGTTAATTCTCCCTGTACCCAATCATGGGTTAGGTCAACAAAGCACAGCAAGACCAGCTTATTATACAATATAATTTGTGTCAGTATGAGTTTTGCGTCTATGGTAGATCTATTGTGTCTGGAGCATTGTTTCTCTTCATTTATTTCTATATTTATCGAGAAGTACTGTGTTAATATCATTGTTAAAAGTTTCATTATGGTGCAGTAATTACTTGGATCCTTCTTCTTTTTTTTATGAATAGTGATGCTGATTTTCCACTCACAGAATACTGTCCCCGAATACATCATCAAGGTAAATAATGCTGTCAGTGTGTTGCCACCATACTTAATCATTTCGTTGCTTATATTGTCTGGTCCTGGAGACTTTTTATTTTTCGATATTGAAATCGCCCCTTCGCTGATTTCAAAAGTATCAGCATGCTAGGAGTATCCTATAGGTTGTTAAAGTGGTTTGTCCACTCTCTCTGTGAGATCTTAGCCACAGTATATTCTGTAGTAGCTTTTTTCTTCATCTCATCAAATTCCATATCCCTCTTTGACTTACGTACGTTCTCACACTTCTGTGAATATCATGGATAAAATTCACGAATTGATTGACACTTACCGTATTCATCAGATTTGGTGCCCAGCGACTTTTTCCTATTACCTAACCTTAAAATTTCATTTTAAGGAAAGATATTTACATCAAACGAGTATGTTATCACGCCTATTTTGAGAAAAAAGACAACAACTTTTATGTGGAAAGAATAAAAAGGTTAAAGCTTCGCTGAAAAAAATGTATAATAGACTTAAAAGGAGATATAGGAATGGTTATGCAACAAATTGTCTTTTTTCTTTGTTACGTCGGAAAATTTTAAAACAATCTTATATATGAATTAATAGAACATAAATTCATTCTATTTAGTTTTTTTATACGTACATCGTAATTAAGTTTGATAATTCATTATATGAAAATATTAATTTATAGTAATTATGCATACATTAAAAGCAGATAATTTTGAAGTTGTAATGAAATTTTGTTAAATTTAAGTTAAAAACTAATGATGACAATGTTTTTAAATAACCACATATTTTTTTTATGAATAGGTTTGATATCAATGTGCGGTATGTACAACAGAAACGAATGTGCCTACGTAGATTCCATCCCGGCTTACCTCTTCTTCAACACACCCAGCTTGACGTACCTCGAGGATTTTGTTGGCCATCAGTATGCTTGGATATGGTTAATATGGTTATTATCACAAACATGGATTACCCTTCATAATTGGTCCAACAATCATGATAAACTTGTTTCCACCGAAAAATTGTTTTTCAAACCGATGTATGATGCATTTTTAATTGATCAATCAGTGGCTATGAATAGGCGAAAGCAACAAGAAAGTCTTATAAAATTGATAACTGCTCATAGTATGTAAAATTCTGTTTATACCGTCGATGAGTCTTGTGACAATTTATTTTATATAAAAAACTGCTAATTAAAACAAAGAAAAACAAATATTTATAATTATATACGGCTTTATCGCCTTTCAAAATATTCTCCATTATCAATACACTTTTACATGCGGTTGAACCAATTATCCGAACAATGTTTTCTTTCCGATTAAAAATATGTTATTTGCATTAACAACTTCTTCAAGTGTAGAAAAATGTTGATCTTGAAATTTATTTTCGAATTGAGGGAATAAGAAGAAATTGTTGGATGCCAAACAAGGACTGTACTGCGGATGACCCATCAATTCGATATTTTCGACTGTTCAAAAACGTTTTTGTTTGAACCGATATGTGAGAGCTTACATTACCGTGGCGGAGAATGATTCGTTTTCCTGATTTTTTTCTGGCAAACAAAAGCTGTTATACCATTCAGAATTGACCGTACTACGTTGCTTTAATTGAACAGTGACGACATGTCCAGTTATTCCGAAAAAACAGGCGAGCATTTGCTTCGAAGTGCATCGTACGCGAACAACTTTTGTTGGATTTTTTCAGCATTTCTTCGCACCAATCGACACGAGCTTTTTTTGAGCGATTGTCAAATTATGCGATATGCAACGCGAACAAATCTTTTTGACAGCCAAATATTCGAGCAATATCGAGTAATATCAGTTTATGCACAGTATCGATGCTTTCTGGCACAACAGCCGCTTTTTAACGACCTTCTTAAAATTCTACTACACATAATCTCGAAAATAGTAATTTCCCTCAGTTATAGTAATACAAAAATATTTGGTTAATAGATAGCGCGATAAATCCTCTTATGTTTCTGTGGCTTGATAGGGACAGTATGGCCACATGAAGGTGGGGCCGCCATGTTTAACCTAAACTGCGCCACAAAATAAATTATCCACGTATTTTTTTGTAGTTAAAAATACTATTGAGTCTTTGAAAAATTTTTTATTAAGTACTTGAGAATATGAATTACGATTTTATAAGCGTTATTATGAGAAGAACAAATATTAAATCTGCCGAGGTTGGGTTAAACATGGCAACCACTGTCAAGTGGCAATACTGTCTCTATGAAGCCACTGTGATAGTCAGAGGAAATAAGACTAATTTATTGTAGATTCATGAAACAAAATTATGAATAAAGTTTTGGATTTTATCATTTGTAGTTTCGTGAAAAAATGTCTCAAGACGATTACAATCCAACTCAAAAAACTATAATAATATTTAATTATTATTCAAAATTATAATTATAATAATATAATATTTAATTATTAGGTAAGGTTAGTACGAGCACCCTCGACTTAGATTGGTCGTGGTTCACGATTAAACTACCTTATTTTTCACAATTTCGAAACTTATATAACTATCTAACTCATTTCCAACCAAAAATAACATGTTTCTTAATTTTATATCTCTAATTCATTTTTTTCTTCGAGCAATATACTGTGTAGTCTCCAAGCATGTGAAGGCAGAACAGACGCTCAAGTGTCTCTTCTTCTTCGTTACATTCTTTACAATAGTGGCATTGTCACTTCCCATGATCACTTCAATGATTATGGTTTTTGTTTTTTCTTCATCAATCGTTAGTCAAATGGATATCGTAAAATCACTTCTTTGACCATATATTCTGGTGGTTGTCTCTAATATCTCTTCGATATTCTCTCACATCATCCCACTTTTTGAAAGCCTATCCGCTTCGAGCTCTCCTTCCACTTTATAGTATCGAAGTATCCACCAGAGGTATACAATAGTGTCACGGATTCAGGAAAGTGCCTAGCAGCAGCTCATTACCATTTTTGATGTTTTGATTCACCACCCTCAAAAGTCGGTAGCCTTCACTATATTCCGTGCAATTCCGCTTGAAGCGTATAAATCCAGGACTGTACGACTTTTATTGATCAGTTGCCTTCAAGACCCACCGGCTCCTGTTCCATTTCTATTACCGAGCCATCTAAGAAGATTCATGTATCCTTTATTATGGATTTTTAATCCTATTTTATCTGAGTTCTCAGTTAATAGATCCTTTATTTTTAACCATTTCCTATTTTTATGCCTTAAATTCTTTTGCCTCCAGAGGTTGTTCTCTTCCGATCGAAAAGCACTTTCAGAGGCTATACCTATTATAAACAATTTTATAGGCTACAGACTTCGGATTGCTTATAGTATCGCTTGTGTAGTACATCTCATGGCTCTGATGATTTCATTGTTAATAATTCAATAATTATCAAATGACATTTATGAAATTGGTAATTCAATTTCGAAAACACAGACTCGAAGCAAAAGGTTCATGAAGTAAAATATAACTATTGTTTGTAGATCCAGAAGATATATCTACCGATAGCGATCAAATTACAAAAATATACGCATGTGGTACTATGTGGCATGAAACCAAAGAAGAAATGGTGGAATTCTTAAAATCTGTATTAAGAATGGACGAAGATCAATGTGCTCATAGAATTGTCAGAAGCTACTTACAATATAATATGCCAGATTATTACGAATACGAAAGTAAATACTTTTCTTAAATATTTCACATCTTTTTTATTCATTTCGTTGAATAATTGTTTTTCCGTAGCATATATTTTAACGTTTCGCGCAAATGTTACCTGCCATTTACAACTCAATGTCAATACCAATATGAATTAATACATCATCTAGCACTTGAATATCAAAAACAATCTGTTTTCACACACAACTAAAAATAATAATGAATATAATAAAGTAAGCAATTATTCAAATGTCTTTTTCATCATTCATGAATTATCTCTCTTGAATTTGCCTTCAATTTATATAATTAAATCTTATCTCTCCTGTTATAACGTTTTTTTAATGCAGTTTTTTTGTTGATGACTTTTTAATCCAATTTTCAAATACTTCGATATTTGTCCCATGTAGACAGCATCACAATAATTACAAAGAAACTCTTTTACACATAATATCATTTTTTTTTATGAATAGTGATAAAATATTTTGTTAATCGACAAAAAACTTGGTACAAATAGGAATTCTTCTTCTTTTAATCTTCATCTACCTTTACGGTTTTCAGATGAGGATGCAAATTTCTAATCATCCCTTATATCTATTATTAGGTCTATTCAATTTCTCGGTATATTTTTTCTTCTCTTGATATTACTTTGAGCTTCCCACACTTATCTCCTAAGTTTGTTTCCTTTCGGTAAATGTGTGCAACTGGGTCCTCTTCATTTTTCTACATACAATTGATGCAGATTGTTACCCGGCATTGATATAAAAACAAACTGCACGTTCTCAATTATCTTCAATGGAATTTGACTGAAGAATTGAAATAATATTTTCGTATTGCTAATTTTATTTGGTTCTGCTGCATTGCAGAACGAAACAAAATTACAGCGAGGGTCTTACAGCTTTCTTCGTCGCATCCCGTCTTTCGTAGGCCACACTTTTCTATCTATCCACTCGTTTTCCTGGATAGCTCTGTCTTTCATATTTTGTTCAATTCCTTCCTTTCAGGTCATTGAGGATATTTCTCATCTCTTTATATTCTGCGGTTGATATGCTTTCTTCGGCCACGTGTTCTACTCCATCCTCATAATATGTCCGGACCATAGCAATTGCTTAGTCTGTATTCTCTCTGACGTCGTATATACTTGACCTGCTCTTCATTCCTTATATGCTCTGATTTGGGTATCTTACACGATGTTCTTAAGTAGTTCATTTCGAGAGTCTCTATATTTTCTCCAGTCTATCTGTTAGTTGGCAGTACTCACATCCATACGTTAAAATAGGTTCCACTATGAATTTGTATATTGTCATTTTGGTGTTAAGGTTAATTTTTTCTGACTACAGCAATCAAATTTAACCAATACATTTTATCATCGGGTTGTATCAAGATAGATAACAAGAAACATAGCCCACGGTTATTTCTAGCTTTTTTATTCTTGCAAGTTCTAAAAACTAACTTAGTAATTACATATATTCCAGCTCACATATTCTTCGACGATGCTTTTATAAGAGTTTCACAGGACGATCAGGATCCCCACGTGAATCAATACGTATTGGACTTGGTAGATTCTGTCAATGATGCAGCTAGTAAGGTGCATGCAGTAAATGTCAAAATACAACCGCCCGTTGTATATCCCACTCCATACGGTGGTAGATTGATTTGGACTCTACCAGGAAAGACAAAAATGATTGCACACTTGAAAGATAAGGCGAAGATTAGATCCAAGAAGAGATGGTCTCAAGTTATGTACATGTATTATTTGTTGGGGTTCAAGTGAGTATTTTTTTTCATTATATGTTAACAACTTATGAGTTGTTAACATATAATTATGAGTTGAGCTCAATTTTTTCGTCATCACTAAGAAGAAGTTACGATATAGTCACATCTAGATCGCTGGAAATCATTCCCATGCAAACATCTTTTAACCCATTCTTTGATAAATATTTGTAAAGATTTGTTGTTTTAGGATTATGGATAACGAAGAATTAACTCCTAAACAAATAAAAAATATGGCAAAAAATACGTACATTCTTGCTTTAGACGGTGACATTGATTTTCAACCAGCTGCCGTTCATCTTCTTGTGGAATACATGAAGAAGAATCCAACATTAGGAGCGGCTTGTGGAAGGATCCACCCTATAGGCTCCGGTGCAATGGCTTGGTATCAGGTGTTTGAATATGCTGTTGGACATTGGTTACAAAAGGCGACTGAGCATGTCATCGGATGCGTACTTTGTAGTCCTGGATGCTTTTCACTGTTCAGAGCCGGTGCCTTAATGGATGATAACGTTATGGCCAAATATACCACTGAAGCTACTGAAGCCAGGCATTTTGTACAATATGATCAAGGCATGTATTTTGAGCAGACCCAACGCGATCAATTCACAATACTCATATACTTGTCGTCAATGTTACATCAATACATCATAATCGAATAATTTTGCATAAGCACGTCTGTGTTTTACGATGAACACGCTAAGGAAAGCTTGCTTTGCTATAATTTTGGCTGTGACATTAAAAAGGGTACAAAATCGATGTTAAATGAATGAATGGATCACAAAACGTAATGAATATTCACATGATACTCTATCGAAGAAAATATGTAGTATTGAGACAGATGACTAATCTAAATTAATTACTAACTAATATTTTTCGAATGGATGAAGATCAAAAATTGCATAATCTCAAGGCTTATTGAAAGTTATGATATTCCAGACAAAAATTTCAAATCTTAAAACATCTACGAGTGACCAGATATCTCACGGTTGCAGCCTATCCATTCTAGTACAGGAAAACTGTTTGTCTATGAAAGGTTCCATAATCCATTTGAAAATCATGTGGTCATATGTTTCATTACCATCAAATTATTTCAAAATGAGCTTGTTCTAGAACAATTTATAGTTACTCGTAACTTAAAATACTGCGAAAATTTCAACGCGTGAAAAATCCACATTTTGAAACTTATTATTTTTCAAAATAGGGTACTTGCATGGTTTGAGAAAAAAATAGTTTTGGTTAGTTTATATACAACTTTTATCATATTTTTTTCCAATTCTTTCATCAGTTTTTATAGAGAAAAAAATTATTGTAGGTAGTTTAAACATTTCAGTTAAGTTGCCATATTGTTTGACGTCATAGGTATAAAATAAGCACTAAACATATGATACAAAGTAAATACGACAATTATTCTCTCGGTTATTCTAAAATACGAGTTACTATTTAACTTTGATTAACCCAAAAAATGGTATATAAATCGTGTTTTGTGCCAAGATGTAAAAATACCAAGACAAATACCTGATAAAGTTTTTTAGTTTTTATGATACCAAGAAATTCGAATCTCCTACAACAAAAATGGTTTGAAAGTGTTGGTCGTTTATTCAATTATTCAACTTATTTAATATTTTATTGTAATTAAGTTTCTTACGCTTTTAATTTTTAACTTTATTATGTAATAATGTAAAAACTTAACCTATAAAAGGTTTATTCACTTTATTCTTGTATATAGAAAAATGTTTTATTTATACGTAACTAATAAATAAAAACTGTATTATAACAGTACACGCTACGTTGCCGGTAACGATAACCTCGTGATCACCAAGTATACAACTGCTCAATGTTTTTATTAACCCTAAGACGTTACAACTAAAAACCAATGACAATCATTTACTTATGTAGTTAAAAATTTGGAATTTTTGCAATTTTCAATTGAATATTCAGATATTATTTCTTCTCTTTTAATTAAATATTTTACTTTCTGACATTATTTCACGTCAAGAATTGGTTTTTAGTGAGTTGATTTGTTTCCGTATATCTATGTGTTGTCTTGCCATTTTTTTCCATATTAAGGATATGCACTGTTCCACAATGCCGGTTTCATACAGATCAATAATTTTTTAAGAACTATTTTAAACTGACCATGACGTGATTGACCATATCTTGTGAAATGACTGATTATTGACGGAAATGTAGATAGACGATAATACACGATCCAGTATTCTCACTTCCACACCTGTATCGATATTTGACATCTGGGCTTAATTCAATATTTCTCATTAATATTTGAATACAGACACTTCATGTTCAATACTATAGTCAATATTTTGAAGTATTGTCAACATATTGATCGTGCAGAGTATGCTTTAATTATATTGACGTGGAAGTAATAAGGGGGCTGCGAAAAAGTAATTGCCCGGTTCAATAATTTGGAAAGAAAAGTTCAGGCATATATAGATATTTTAAATCATACCTTCTTGAGCAACCAACGTTATCCGGCGTAGTAGAAAGCTACAATTTTGTGTATAAGTATGAATATTGATGTAAATCTATTCTCATTAATTTATAGCAAGTTTCATTACTTATAAAACCTATGAAGTTTTATAGACCCAGTAATATCACCCATATTGAAATGGTATTTAAATTGTTTTGTATCTAAAATCCGTAACTTATTTTAGGGGAAGACCGTTGGTTATGTACACTACTACTTCAAAGAGGTTATCGTGTAGAATATTCAGCTGCGTCCGATGCCTATACCCACTGCCCTGAAGGATTTAACGAATTTTACAATCAAAGAAGAAGGTGGATGCCTTCAACAACAGCCAACATTCTGGACCTTTTAACCGATTATAAATATATTGTCAGTGTTAATGATAATATATCAAAACTTTACATCTTATACCAAGTAGTTTTGATGATCGGTACTGTTATTGGACCTGGAACTATATTTCTTATGTTAGTTGGAGCATTCATAGCTGCTTTCAAAATTTCGCAATTTTACAGTTTGGTTCTAAATATCATACCAGTGTTGTTGTTTATCATAATATGTGCATCATGCAAATCGGATACACAGGTGAGACAGAAATTATTGCCTCTTTAAGTGATGAATCTAATTTTTTTCCAAAAACTGATTTTATTCATCAATGTTATCTCCTTCAAGAGCAATACAATCATTCCAGCGCTTCTCTAACTTCTCGATGCCGTGCTTGTAGAAGGATTGATCTTTTGCATCAAAATAGGCTTCAGTTTTGGCAATTGAGCTGAATTTCTAACCGGCGAGCATTTATTTGAGATCAGTGAATAGCCAGTAGTCACTAGGTGTCAGATCTTGACTATAAGATGGATAAGGAAGCATTTTGAAATGTAATTCGTTCAATTTAACCATCTTTGCCATCGACTTCTAAATCGGTGCATTGTCTTAGTGAAAGAGTGGTTTTTTCTTCGACATATGAAGTCGTTTTTCCTTGATTTTTGCATTCAAACGATCCAACAACTCTATGTAGTATTCGTTACTGATTGTCTCTCCCTTTAGGAGATAGTCGATGACCAATATTTCGTGGGCATACCAAAATACTGGAGCCATAACCTTCCGGTTGACTGTTGTGCCTTTGAACGCTTTGGACGTGGTTCAAGTCAAGTGATGGATCCATGTTCCATCCATTGTCACATATCGACGCCAAAAGTCTAATTTATTACATGTAAACACGGCCAAATACTACTCTGAATCATCTACACGTTGTTTTTGATCGTATGTAAACGCGGCATCCACAGCTTTCTCATGGTCAAATGTTCGTGCATAATTGTAAACACACGGCTTCAGCTATCTCACACAATTTTAATTTTTTCGATGTTTTCTGGAGTAATCACCTCAATTGGACGACCAGAAAGTTCACCATCATCGGTGTCTGTACGATCTCGTTTAAATTCAGCAAACCAATAACAAATGGTTCTTTTCGGTGAAGCAGAGTCCGGATAACACTTTTGAAGCCATTGCTGAGCTTGTCCAGTATTTTTCTTTTTCATTAACAAGCAATGATAAATTAACACACGAAATTGTTTTGAAACTTTTGTTTTGAAAATAATAGTCACTTAAATTGCTGTCACTTTTTACTAAATAATCGAAATCTCATTAAATTTTACACAAAGTTTTTTGAATGTTGGTACTTCATAAACGTCATATGGATTTGACAATGGCAGCGCCATCTCTGTGTCAGTCACACGACTTATTGAGTGATGTTATAATTGCACATTCTATGTATAAATTATTTTTCTTCTCTCTGATCATAATGGTGGAACATTTGTAAAACGTAAAAAAGATTGCGGAATAGCAACCAAATTTTACTACTTAGGTTTTTTTGTTTTTGTGTGTGATGCACCGCTTAGTTTTTATCAAAAATCATCAAAATTGTAACTATTTCCAAAAAAAAATTAATAATGTTCGAAGCACTGCCCAAATAGATGAGGGCAATACTGGACAGGAATGACTACTAAACCACATTCGAGCTCTTGAACTGATATAATAACACATTTCGTATTGTTTAGCCTACTTATACGTGGCTGTTAATCATCACAGCAAATTATTTCATTAAATTACATTTTACTTCTTTTTTTGTTGTAGCTATTTTTTGCGGCGATGATAAGTGCAATATACGGTTTGATAATGATGACAGTATTCGTCGGTATAATGATACAAATCGAAGACGATGGTTGGTTGGCACCTTCGTCACTCTTCTTGATAGCTACAGGAGGAACCTTCATAATAGCAGCTCTATTACATCCGCAGGAATTTTATTGTTTAAAATATGGAATTATTTATTATGTTACCGTTCCCAGTATGTACATGTTATTGGTTATCTATTCTATTTTCAACATGAACAATGTATCGTGGGGTACTAGGGAAGTCACGGTCATAGCCAAACCTAAAGAGGTGCGTAAGTAGAAAGATCCTTCACATTGTTTTTCTGGCATTATAACTTTATTTGACCCTTTCAACAATCGCTGACATTCTTGTAAAGATGAAAGTTGTGCATCTGATGTAGTCAAGAAAACTGTTTTTCTTGATAAAACTAGTTAAGTCTTTGCCAAAATATCACTTGACATCCACAAGTCACCTACAACACAAATATGAAAATAATCTGTTTTCTTTAAAGGTTACATTTCAAAAATATGTAGCAGCCATCAATTAAATTATTTGTAACTGCATCAAAATTTATATAACTTTTACTTAAATAGCGTCTTAAATAAGTCTTTTTCATCATTGACAGAATGCTCGTTCCTATGTGAACCATTTCTAAACATTCTCTTTTTCATTTCAAGAATTTTCAAATCTTCATAATTGAATTTATAATTTGGTTTGTAAATGCAGCTTTATTTCTTTTATCGTATTGGTGAAATTTAAATCTATGTTCTAAATACTGAGATGTCTGCCCTATGTAAACAGCATCACAATCATTACAAGGTAGGTACCTGATATAAATATTATTTTTTTTGTTCTGGGGGTTTTAGATTTTATTTTGCAACAGAGGGCGAAATAAAAAGTTCTTCTCCCTCTCACCTCATTTTGTAATGATTTGAAAACAAATTATTTAAACATTATATCAAAAAATTAAAAATATCAAAATTCCTAACGAATATATATTTATTTCATTAAATAAGTCATGAAGGACATAAAACATCATCAAAATATTTCACTAAAACTAAAATTTAAAACACGAAGAAACAAAAAAGTAATTCTATATATTAAGTAGTATTTTAATGATTTTGATGTTGATTACATAGTACAGACATTGCCGCATTTAAAAAATAGATAAAAAGTTCACTAATACAATAAAAAAAGTGAAATTGCATTAACAAATAAAAAATCGTTCATAAAAAATATAAACTCCCTTCTTTTTCTCCTCCCTTTTAACTTTAGTTATTTTTATTCGTTATTCCACCAATCTGTTTTCAATTTTAATTTATCTTCATGGCTCTAGATATTTTTTTGTACTGAACTTATTTTTTATTCTAAATTAAACATTTCAGTTATTCTACAATTAATAGCATTGAATTTTGTGTTTTCTTACATCTTATTTTTTCCAGGATAATAAGAAAGGAGACAAACCAAATCCAGAGCCTGCTTCGAAACCACCAGAAAATAAAGTTTTATCATTTTTCGGCAAGCCAAATGATAATACTGGATCATTGGAATTTTCAATAGGAGGCCTGGTTAAGTTGATGTGTTGTACTTACGACAACAAAGGAGAAGAAAGGGAAATACTTAGAAATATACAAACATCTATTCAACAGTTACAACAAAAGATAGATATATTAGAGAAAACCAGAGTTACCGGAGATACGGAACGAAGAAGAACTACTAGAGGAACTGAATTTTTCACAGGAAATAGAGCTACCAGGTGAATATTTTTCTGGCTTATTTGAATAATTGAAGTATTGTATAACGTGTTGATTATTATAATTGTTTTAATTTTTTTTACAAGGTATTTATAAAATGAACCTTTCAAGGTATTTGTAAGATATTACTGATCTATGCGTAATTCTTTTTCAATTCAAATTATTACGTTTGTGGGTTGAAGCACCAAAGTCTATTCACTAATGTACTTTAAGATCTGGTAAGTTACTACACTTAGTTAACGTGTATTCACTAATGCACACTAAATTCTGCTTTGATTTTGTTACTTTGATTTACACTAGCTCAAAAAGCTTCTTACCAGATCGTTATTGTCCAGGAACTGGATAATCTCAACATGCCCGTGATGGTGGAACCTTTATTTACGACTTCTTGCGAATTTTTTAATTGTATGTTCAATAGTATTCATCTCAAAGTCCCGTTGAAAATCACTATTTCTGCAGTATTAAGGAGCGTGGGTTTTGCTGCTTAACACTTTATTTTTAAGTTTCTAAATTATCAGTAGATTGGCTGGTATAGCCCCAAAGCTCGATAACATATATTACTACAGATATTCCACGGATGTAACCAGGGAGAGGGTATGGAGTGTTCAACCCCCTGCCCGAAAAGTTATGATATCAACATGAATAATATTAGAATAAAGAGAGGCGGGCCGTATAACTTATTGCTAATTAATTAATAATAAATATTGTTCCAACTGGCCTATTAACGAGCGTAAACAACAAACAAAGCACACAACTATGAATAGATACTTAGGTAAGAAAAGAACAGAAGAATTGTGTTTTCGCATCTTTCATGCTTTTCTCATTTATATATTACGGTTTACCTCATGCACTAGACGTTTTATTTTCTTCAACCCCCGCCGATACTAAAACCTGGCTACTTCTGTGTTGTATTTTGTTGTAAGTTGACCTTCTTCTAAACAGTCAATACATTCTGCTAAACTTTATATTCACATCTGCATATTTCTTTTTGATATGAATTGTATGTTCGTTGTTTTGGTTAGTATATATACATACATACGAATATAATTCCACCTAGAGCAGTTTTTACAAGACCTATTCGATAAGTACACGTCGCTTATGAACAACGAGTTCGCCTGCAGATGCGCAAAAAGTCAATTTATCGAAACTGCTTTCTTTGGAAAAGTGAAGACTGGAGAATCAGCTAGCAACGCGCATTTATACCGAACACGACAACCTACAGAAGTTCAAGATCAATATCCACAGACATCTCCACACGGCAGGCACCACTCGAACTACACGAGTATAATAGGATTTATCCTCTTGTGCTTGCTTCTTACATAAAAAACACTTGATTCAAAACCAAATAATAACACTTGCATTGTAATTACTAAAAATATTACAATTGTTTCAAGGACATCTATTACCAGTGGAATTATTCAACCGTCGGCGCCATACTTGGACGGTGACGCTAAAAATGAAAACGACGAGGATGATGATATCGATGAGAGTGATGGGGAATCTATCGAAACACCATCAGATGGTGTGGAAGCTAACAGCTGGTATTATGACGGGGAATTGATTAACAGCCCAGTAGACTATATTAACAATTCAGAAAAAAAATTCTTTGAAAAACTTATTCAGAAATATTTGTATCCGCTGGACGAAACATCGAAAAAAGTACGTAACTTTTGATTGTATTATACGCAATAAATTGTTTCATTTTTCATATTCCCTAGCTAAAAACATTTTTTCAGGCAGACATGTATTAATTTGTATTTGTCGAGATGAACTTTTTTTTATTCTTTTCTATAAAATTAAATACTTTTTAAATTATTATTTCTCATAAATGTATTCGAAAATATTTGGATCAATGTCATACACTTTGTAGAAGCATTATTTTGATAAACAAAAGGCACCGATAATATCAATATTCAAAAGTTGTCTGTATGTTCAATTTTACAATATTTTGTTCTGTTTGGATCGAGATACTGAAGATGTTATGTTATACAAGCGGAGCAGTCGCTTAAAAATTGTTAATCAGGCTCTATCGTCAACAACAGTTGAAAATTGATCTGCTGGTTTTATATGTGATGTAGCTTTGGTTTCAAAAAATCAAATAGTTTGTATGAATGGAGATAAAGATATCAGAATGCATTTTCTATTTTTACGATGTATTCCTAAATATTTAGTGCTGGAAGCTTGTGGGGTTTGTGCCATGTCTGTATGCTATTTAAATACCTTTGAAATATGATGCTACAGCTGAAGTAGACATTCGATTAGTTGATGAAAGAATTAGGATTTTTAAAAAATAACGTGGTCCTAATTATCCGGCTTATAAATAATAGTGTTAAAAATAATTATGATAATGAAAATATATTATTAATCACACAGTTAGGATAAAGCTCTAATCACAAATACGCAGTATCATTTATCGATTTACTTAAATCTTTCGATACATTTTAATATTTGTTTGTTTGTTGTTTCAGGCAATTGTTGAGAAGGAGCTGAAAGATTTGAGGGACAGAATGGTTATAACCTTCTTTATGTTAAATTCTCTTTTTGTATTGGTTATTTATCTACTAAACTTGCAACAAGATATCATCCATATCAACTGGCCGATTAGTCCTAAAGTTAATTATACTTATATAGAAAGCCAAAAAGAAGTAGGTATTATTAAGATGAGAAGTTGTAATTTTTGTATTTTAAGATTAAAAATCTGAATTTTTCAATACATACGAGGATATATTGAAAAATCCTTAGCTTAATATAGAACCAAACTAAATTTGAATGTCAAAATATGTTATCACTCAACATATTCTCCTCTTAATTGGATACATTTATTACCTACAACGTCTCTAGACTTTCAAAGAAAATGTTTCTTCTTGCTCTGCAAACCGGTCCTCCACACCTCCTTCGCTAAATCACGAATTTTTTGCATGGCAATATGAAATTTGTATGCATGTCGAATAGTAATTTCCAGTTATTGTTCTACCCTTATCCAGAAAATCAATCATGATTACTCCATGACAATCCCAAAAAACTGTATCAAGAACGTTTCCAGCAGATTTTTGGACATGAAACTTCTTAGGTCTTGGAGAACCAGAATGTTGCCATTCCATCGATTGTTGCTTTGTTTCTGGATCGTAGAAATGTACCCAAGTCTCATCCATAGTAACAATTCGGTTTAAGAAGTCTACATCGTTTTCAAATCGAGCACAGATCGAACGCGATGCTTCTACCCTTACACGCTTTTGGTCAACATTCAAACATTTGGGGATCCATTTTGCAGCAATTTTCAGTCCAATTCGACGGTCTGATAAAATCATGTCATGAACTACATCGATATTTTCGGGGACTGACACTGAAACTGGCCTTTCCGATCGGTCATCATCTTCAATGGAAAATTTACCTCTTTTGAAGTTGCAGTCCAATTTTTCACGGTCACATACGAAGGACATTGATCACCAAGGGTATTAAGCATATCTTCGTAAATCTGCTTACCTCTTAACCCTTTTAAATACAGGTACTTGTTGATGGCTAGATACACCAATTTTTCGATTTTCACAATTTCGGTGGACATCTTTTTTCTGGTTCACTTTTTTGACGTCAAACTTTACACTGACACTTCTAATAATTTATTGTTCATTGCTATGGTAATGCAATATTTTGTTTATGCATGGAACTGGTCTAGGCTAACTAGATATCAATACATCCTCGTACAATAATGTAATATTAACAGAATACACTTCTTTATGTCGACCCATTTAAAGGATTAATAATAAATAGATATTTTCGGATGGGTGAGAAAGAGACGACGACCTTAACGAATAAGTAGAAATCAACATTATAGGGTCAAAAATTAAAAACCTGATACAACATTACTAAAAATCAGATGAGAAAACTAGCAGAAACAAGTCCAAAAGAAGACAAAAAGAAACAAAACGTCATATCTTCCACCCAAATCATATTTATCTGACAAATATAAAACAGAAGTATCAATAGAAATTCTCAGTACTGTATCTTCCACGTCAGACTTTTTAGTATCAGGTGCCATAATATATAAGGACACAATTGTTGCTTCTCATAACCCACAAAACTGTTTTTCCTCATAGAAAAATGAGCAAAAATGAATGGAGATTCACAAATCCTAGCATACAAGATGTGATAAATAAATACATTGAATCATATTATTTCAAACAAAGTGAAGAAAAAAGTTAAAATTACCTTTGAGTTGTAATGCACTTATTCAAACGTTCAATGTCTTAAATGGTATCAAAACATTTACCTTTTAGTACATTTTCTGTTTTCGTGATCACCCATGAAACATATGGTACTAAATTTAGTGAGTACGTGGATAAGGGCAGGGCAGGTAGTAACCAAAAGCACGCATCAAATTAAATACTGACTTAATGTTTAACTTTAATTACCGACTCTTTTAGGGTGAAGTGAGTCAGTAATTTTCCATTGAGAACATTTGTTTCAGGATCATAACTACGACAAATATTGTACATATTCATTTGTCAAAGAGTGAACGTTAACTCATTTCCCCTTTTAATCAGTTTAAACAGTTTTTAATGATAACTATACACAAATTTTACCATTTTGTTATCTTCTGCACATATTTTTCTAACTTATTGTTAATGCGGTATTTAAATCCACTTTTCACGACAGATACCGGAAATATGATCTAACTAAACCCGGAACGGGCTCAAAAATATCTTTGCGTACCTCAATACATGATGGTTCGGGACATACTTTGTATTGTATTTTCTATCACACTTCGAAGATAGATATTTGTTAAATAAGTTTTCAATCTCTCAATAAAGAAGGTATATCGAAATAAGTATGGATTCGTTATACTCAAATCCAATTGACACAAAAGCAAAATATCACAACGATTACTTTAAGAAAATCCAAAGTAATTCCAATACATATGATATAGACCCAAGCTCCAGTGAATTAAATAGAACAGGACCAACCAAACACTCTAAGATTAATTAATTAATTAATAATCCGTGCTACGCATTCAACAATATCCAAATACATCAGGACCCCAGAATAGTAATAGGCAACAATGAAAGAGATACAGAAAGTTGTCCAGCAAATATGAAATAAAGTGTAAAAAGGGACTTCTAAATGGAGAAATCCCCTGCAGGATAGTAACCAACCGGTGTCTTATAACTTATGGAATCCAAAATTGATTTCATATGAAAAATAATACATTTTCCATAATATAATATTCGCTATTATAATTTATACAATCTATCTAATTAATACAAATTTTCATACAATTTCAGTTTATTATTCAAAAAACGTATCTGCAACTTCAACCTATTGGATTTGTCTTTTTGATAGCATTCGCATCGTTGATGTTAGTACAATTCATCGCTATGTTCATTCACCGATTTGGAACTTACTGTCAAATTATGGCCAACACAGCCATAGATTTCAGTATCTTTGGTTTTGATAAAGTGAAAAATATAACGGAGGAGTCACTACTGGACAATGACCCCATTAAAATATTTAAGAAACTTATAAGGTAAATAAATTATTTGAACACAATAAGTTTGTTATTGAAATTATTTTATTAAATGTTCAAATTTAGAACAAAACTTTGTAAAGCAAAATAAACATAAACTTAAAAAAAGTTTCTTTTTAATAAACATTAAATAGTACAGAAAACACTTTTTAAACTACCACTACACCAACACTTAGTTTACAGTCTGTGAAGACGATAACTTGGTTATAGAAATGCGCGTTAGACAATGTAATTGTGAGATTTGGTCTAGTAGTAGTGTAAACAGTATGTTCAGTATAAATATCACCAACGGTTCGAGAAGCTTAACCCTTAAGTAGAATCATTTTGGTTAAATCTGCCATTCTTTCCAAACCACGTGTACAGTTAGTTGCATATCCATAAAAATTTATGCTTATCAAATCTTTTCTTTAAGGACTCTACTATATTAATTTATTAATAACCAATCACAGTTTTTTAAACTTATTTTATTTTAATAGATTACAAGGAATTAACGACGAAGACAAGGAAGAAAATGTTTCTGTGGGAAAAAGAAACACAATCCATTGGTTGGCAATGAAAAGAGGAAAGAAAGCTGCACCTTGCATAAACAATTTAGATGAAGCATTCTTCAAGAGAATGAGTCTGATTAAAAAAGGGCAACTAAAGGGTGAGATATCTCGTTATATTTATATGTTATACCATGGTAAAGTCTAATAAACTAAAACTGAAATTAGACAGATACATTATCGGTTTATAAAACATACAAATTCAAACTCCAGCTGCGGAGAGATAGATTCAGGTACCACAGTCACAAATACGAAGAAGAAAATCTATCAAATTTGATTAAATAACCAAGAAGGCTATAAACACAGTTTTGTATTTTTCACAATCTAAAAAGGTGCCTTTACTACTGAAACCTATAAAGCCCAGTCATTTTAGGTACGTTTAGGCATGAATTTCGGAAAATCGAGATACCCAGGTATAAAGTCGATCAAACTTGTTAATTTGACATCCTAAAACTCCTCTCAAAATTCACATATAATTCGATATAAGCAACTTTAAAAATTTGGGGTGAAAAGTCAAAAAGATCAATTTTTTGCACATTTTTTGCAAATAACTCGTTTTCTATGAGTTTTACGCTATTTTTACATGTTATTAATATTGTAGAGCATTAAATTCTCTACAACCTTTGTTTGAAACATATTTCCATACGGTGAATTGTTTCTGAGATACAGGGCAGATACAATGAACATCTGTCCCTACTGGCTATAAATAGGAAGGTTCGTACGATATAATAGGTGCCCAAATGCCAGGTATAATTTTTAACGTTATAAAGGAATTTCAAAGTTTAAAGATTTTAAACGAGATGTACTAAATTATTTTCTACTTAAAATGTAATTAGCATAAATATATATATATATATATATATATATATATATATATATATATATAAATACAATAATAGAATGTAATTAAGATATGTCTCTTAGTAATTGTTCAATGACAGAAATAAATTACAAGTATTTTTGAATTCATAGATAAGTTCATTACTTTTCACAGTTTCTAATAATTATTATGCATTATAACTTTCGTGGAAATATATGTCACATTCGCACAAAGAGCACTTTTTCTGCAGCCTGGTATCTTATTCTTTTGGCGACTATGATAGTCTGCATTATCCATCACAATACAACTAGTCGTTAGTATATTTGGCATTCATTTATTTTGAAACCAATCTTCGAAAACTACCGCGGTTATATCACAGTAATAATTCAGGCTGGAATCCTAAATATTCTTGACGGCTAAAAATAGACATTCTACTATCCATCCTACTGTCCTCGCATGTAAAATAATTATTCTTTCACCTTTATTAGACGTAGCTTTCGTGTAACATTTTTTTGAACCATTAACCCACCCTGGGTGTCGTATCAAGTCTCATCTAGACATATTTTCGTTCGGTTTTCCGATCTAACTGTATTTATTCTTTCGAGTTTTTACAAGTGCTGGCACTACAATATAACTTCCCTTTTGTCAATTCTTTTGAATAAACCCTCCAAACGACGTAGAGTACGCCACAAAGTTATAGTGTACCAATTAAACTCACCATCAGTTTTCTGGAACAGTCTCCGTGAAAATAATAATGATGTTGGCACTTTTGGTACAGCGTATATTCCACAAAGATTGCAGTGAATTAATTCTTCTTGAAAGAAATCAATGCACTTTGGTACACCATTGTCTTTTCGTGTTTTTAGGAGGTTTCGAATTATTCACAATTTTCCAAACTGTACTTTCAGGAATGCTTGTTAAAGCTGAAATATCTTCCAATAAAATAATTATTTATGTAACAAGTGTGTAAAGTAGCCTTTGTTCAACGAATCTGAATATTGAATAAAAAAAAGCCTCACATACGAATTGCATACAATATTTTTTCAATGGAAATTTTCCTTATAAAATATATTGTATATTTAAAAATACTTTGAACATTTTAATTAAGATTAGAACAAATTAACAAGACAACAGGCGAATTCGTGTTATTAAATTTATCAAATCTCTTCTTCGGAATGTATAAATGTCACTTAAACATAATCATTACCAAATAAGTAGAAAAATAAAAAAATGACTTCAGCCCGAATTGAACCTGAGACCTCCCGCATGTGGCATCGTATTCTAGCCAATACATTTCGGAGACCTTAATAACATGTTTTTCCACACACTACTGCTTAAAGTGTTTCTTTACGCACTCGAAAGTGTGTCTTTACTACGTACTTTACGCCACGGTCGTAGAAAAAGTATTTTTCTTAGACTCGGTCTACTAACTTTGAGTAAACACTATCATTTTTGCTTCAACGAGTAAACATTTACGCTTTTTGGTAGACATTTTAAAAAATACTGTCGAACTTTATAATACACACAGTTTAATGGCTCGAAATAAACTGACACAGACAAATGTGTTAGAACCAAACATAATCTAATCCTGTTAGGATCAGATATAAATATATTTTATGGAGTGTAGTCACTTTCTTAGATCGTGAAAAATTCTGTACCTACATAGATGTTATTTTTAAAAAGGCATTCCAACTGGCAACAAAGTATTTGAGGGAATCGAAGACTGCGAGATAATTCCAAATATAATTTGTGAAATCTGCGTAACAGCATAGCAGTGATTTAATTGCATGAGAATATTATAAAAAATTATAAGCGCTCCGCTAGTGGCGTTTGAATTCGAAAGTATTAATTTCTTACATTATAGACGTTAGTTGACACATTTGCACGCACATCTTCAAAATAACGGGAAGATTGTGCCTCATTTATCATTAAATTTGTTAAAAGAGCTTCATTTTCTCAATCAATTGTTGCAGATACTCAGGTTCCTAGACCCACAATACAACAAATCTTGGAAAGAAATCGAAAATCGACAATACTTGGACCCGGATCTAGACCGGCTCCTAAGGATTTTGGCAACAATGTTCCTAATGATGGAATGCACTTTTCAGAGCCCTCTATGATAATACTAGATGATACAATGACATCGACAGATACGTGATACAATATATTTTAAAGGTTATAACCTAATTTTACTTAATTTATTTTTATATTGTAAATAAAAAGGAAGAAACGTTATTCACATTTTTTTACTCAAATAAAAGTAAAAACGCAGCTACTTTATAAGCTTAGGTAAGTATTTCCCCGGTTCTGACTCTTCCTCAGGAGTTGGTATTCGGCATCCGTTAAAAGTATATAAACAACTGTATAATACAAACTACTCTATTACCATTAATAAGAATAAATGAGAATTGCATACCGATTTTAAAAAATAATCATATTATTCAGCTGGAGTGATGGATTTACGCCTAGGCCCGCGAGGCCCGGGCCAAAAACGGCATGATTTTAGGGGCGGCAAAATGTTTTGAATGCCAAAATTTCAGAGACGAAAAATGTAAAATCTATTCAGATTAATTTTTGTAAGAAACTTTCTAACTAGGTATATCTACTCAACGTTGGAAAAGCTTGGTTCAGCGTGCAAATTTGAAAGATACGAGTCTTTCTTAAACTCGTTGGTCTGCTGTTCACAAGCGCGGATCCCACCTAAACATCCTGATTAATTAACTTGGTTTTTTGTTTCTTATAAAAGTGCGTTGTGAAATATGATTCAAATTCGATGAGGAATTGAGGTTAAAAATAAAAATTGCGTGAAATTCGTCATTATGCTGTCAAAAACAACGTAATTAACTTATATTTTGTGGGTAAAAGGCTTTAAATGCCATGTCTTTGGGGGAGGACTCGTCCTAATACTAATGACCCCCCATTTGTTAAGACCCTGGATCCGCCAAGGGCTTGACATGATGCTTATTACGCGTTAAGCTGTTCACTGATCTATCGGTATCGTTTCGTTATGCTTTATTTACTGAAAATGCAGATTGGTTAGGTTAGGTTAGAAGCATAAAAGTAATAAAATTGACTTACAATGATTAATAAGATTTGCGGTAGCTTTAAATTCTGTTAATTCTTGTGAAAACATTAAATTCATGCGAGGTTCAAAATTTAAAATTCAATTTGACATTTTGATTCTGGTTACTGTAGAAATTGTTATTAGTTTTTATTTATTAGATTATGAATGACGTTGAATTTTTATAGTTTAGATAAGGCTAGGTTGTAGTGAATGATGTTGAATATTGATTGGTTAGTTTATGAATGACATTAAATTTTTATAAGCTAGATCGTTATGAATGTAGCTGAATATTTATTGGTTCGATTATAATGACATTAAATTTTACAGGTTAGGTCGTTATAAGTAAAGTTGAACTTCATAGGTTAAGTGACGTTAGTTGGTTGTTAATGGCGTTGAATTTTTATAGAATTTTTTTTTCAAAATCTAAAAGATATGCATAGATTACGTAAGGTTATTTATTTTCTTATTAATGCATTGATTATTTTAAGCAATATATGTTGCTTCTAAAAATAGATGTTTTTTGTAGTTTTTCTCAGTTTTCAAAGCTTTGTGATATAAGTGAAAATTGCAAAATTAATGAAGAAACTCTATTAGAAATAATACCTTTCATATTCTTTGGTTCACTTGTAGTCATAGCGATATTTTTTGTATTAAATTCCAAAATAATAATTCTACATTATTGTAATGATGTGCAATCTGTTTAACTGAATTACTATTTTATTCTGTGTACATATTACACTTTTCACTTTTTTTTATAGAAAAATTTGTATTTGGTCAATTTTCATTTAAAAAGCTACATTGTATTCACTTCTACTAATTTTTCTTGGTTTAGCTAAAAATTTACATAAATATTATTTTCTAAATAAACATGTCCCAGTTCTAAGAAGTTTTTTTTATTGTGAAGTTAGGAAGCTGCGAAATCTGAACTGGATAAAAATGTTATAAATTTAAATGAACCACGAAAATAGATTAGATCTGCCACCTACAATTGAGGGCACTGGCATCGAAAATCCACCATGTTGTTTCCACTGAATAACAACTAAGTTTGCATTTCTTCTTAGGGTAGGTTTTTTGTCTGTAACTAAACGCGTCACTTATAACCTATTCTGCTCGATTCAATAGTAAATACCTTTAAAGTATCTTTTTGTCACTCCGAGGCGTTTAAGTTATCTCCATCTCCTGACAAAAAGTATAACTTCAGGGTCTTGATACAAAACTAACTATTAGATGCAAGGGCGAAAGAAAATGTTATCAGTTACTCATTTATTTGTTAACAAATATAAATCCAACAAAATCTCTCTATTTGTAATTCTGTTACAATTATATCTTATTCTAATTTTTATAATACAAATAACATAAAATTACAATAATAAATCACAGAAACAAAGTAATGTAAACAATAATATTTAGAACATTGAAATATTCTACATAAAACATCAAACTTTTAATAAATTCCTGGATACAAGTATTTATATCATTACTTATTAGAAAACTGTAGGTATTTAACAATTATAAATGATGAGCTGATTATAAACTATTTTTGTGTTTCTAATCATTATTTTTATTAACCCTAAGTTACGGTGGACGAGTCTGATTATTCATTTGAATTTGAGAAGATGAAGTTGATTTTTGCGTACCACAGCCAGTTGGCGTTGACCACAAACAATTGCCTGTCGTTTCTTTTTGACATCTTACAGTTGCAAATAAGGTAAATTCGTCTCATAATTATTTTATCCCTGTTATTTTATATACAATATTTAAGATGATTAAGATGATTTAAGATTTTATGAAAGCGAGAATGATAGTTGCAATAAAGTAGAATTAAAGTTATATAATATATATAATCGCGATTACCGTGAATTAGAGAATGAAAATTACGAAAACGACAAGGAATTCGAAAGTGATAGTGAAGTAATACCAATACGTCGAATACGCACGCGGCTTTTATCGATATAAAACAATTTCAAAAATTAAAGGGTTAGGCAATGAAACGGTGTGGGGCTTGCAGCGCGCGGTGGAGTGGTAGGGAAGACAGTTACAGGCCTGTCGGGACCCGAGTGACTTGCCATTTAGTCTACAATGGAGCATTATCAAAATGGCAAACGTGTCGGGATTTTAGCCAGCATTTTAACATACCACGTAACCAACTTGTTCCGTTAGACCATGCGATTAAAATTTGGGTAAACAACCTCGAGCAAACTGGATCGACGTCTAGAAAAAGAGGTGGTAGTGCCAGAATGATTCAAACCCCTGAAAATAACGACCGTGTTCGACAAGCAGTCTACGTCCATCGACCATATGTCACGCCACACCCCTACAAATAAGTGACAAATCGGTGAGAACGATAATCCATCAAGATATTCGACATCACCCGTATAAAAATTGCAAATAAACGAAACCCAAAAGCGGTTTCCTGTTCTAGTGGATAAAATGAAAGGATATGTTGCATTATGTTTTCTTATGTCTCAAGTAAAAAAATCTGAATGGAAATTATATTGATAAAAAAAAACTATTATAAATACTTCAATTGTTGCGGCCAATATGCAATGGAATAGATTTTTTGATATCACAAGATTCCTTCACTTTACAGATAACGAAAACTTGGATAAAAATGATAGAATTAGGAAGAAGTTTAGTTGATTACCTAAATAATACATTCGACAATCTATATGCTTCAGAGAGCGCAGTATCATTAGATAAATCTTTTACGAAGTTCAAGTTTGTTTTAAAATCTATGTTGGCACAAATAAAATACCGGGAACTCATATAAGTCCTATAAATGGCACAACCCATTTTGAATAAAAGGCTACACATTGTACATGGACAATTGGTATTCATCTCCAAAATTATATTTAAAATTAATGGAACGAGAAACAAATGTAGTTGGAACTGTACAAAGAACAGAAAACACTTGCCAAAAGAGCTTACTTTTTTTAAATTGTTAGTTTATGCTGTTTCACTGTACCACACTAGTGTTCCAAAGTGAAACAAAAAACATTTTAGTTAAAAAATGCTCTTCAAAAAAAAACATTATTTTTCTGCCAACTTTCGATATTTTATTTCAAAGATAAATGTATAATTAACTAAAATTTTTGATAAAACTGAACTTTTAGGGTAACATTTGGATTCGGACAACAAAAATTAACAAAGTGATTCACTGTGAAACACTTTCTCTTTTATTACTTTCAAAAGGTTATGAATCATAATTCTCAATATTACACTGAGATATATATCCACAAGGAACTGCTAATTAATTAGTGATTAATAATAAACAAATTAGCAAGATAAACGTATAACAAATAATTTTTTTTTTAAATATCCAGAGTGATTCTATTCAGGAATTTATTTTTCCAGTAAGCGGAATACATTTTATAAACCATGAATTGTTAGTTTTAAATCTAACAATTTGTTTAGAATATATTGTTTTTCCAATTATGGAAATTAAAGATATTAAATAAAATAGTAAAACATATTTCATGGAAAACGTTGCGTTAATATTAAATAAAGCAATAAATTATTTAATATCCGCCACTGTCCAATGAAAACTCAAGGACGAACTGTAAAATAAAAAAACAAATTAGTAAAAAAATATCAAATATTTCCAATTTGATGAAATACATTGTTGCTTCTTAAATTCTATGGAATATAAAAGAACTTCAAATGGTGTTGCAGGTTTAGGACTCAAAATAGAACTGTCTAAGAGTTATTTCAAATACCAATTTTAAAAAACTCTTGGGCAATAATTTCAATAATAATATAAAATAACCTTGTACTTACTAATAAAGATAGATATATTCACCATGAAATAATAGAGGAGGAAAAGGAGACAGTTAAAAATGAAAAAACAATAACTGGGGACAAAATTGGACACACTTAATAAGAATTGAATATAGCAAAAAAGAGAAGACAGTGAAAGAAAAGATTACAAACAAAACTGGAACTATCAAGGCTTAAGTAAAAAAATTCCTGAACTTCACTACATAATATTATTGATACAGTTTGAAAAAAAACAAAGAAATATTTGGTGAAAATTGTGAATGATAAATTTTGCTCCACTCATCACAAAACTTCCAACAGAAACAATTTCAACCTAATTTTCAGCTATTACATGTAATGCTGAGTTTTTATTGATTTCCCAAGATTTTCATTCAAAAAATTCTTCATCTGTCTTGATTTCTTTTCCCTTATATTATCACATGTTAATCACTGCTTCTCTCTTATTCATTGTGCATAACACTTTCTACCCATGAGATACAATATTCTAAGATAACCTCACCATTCAAAAGTTTCCTTTTTTTTCAAAAAACTTAACAATATACTTTTCTAATACATAAATCTAAAATGAAATTTAATCTTTAAAGCAATGTTTTGGTGTTATGAATGTTTTTCTTTGGTTTCTAAGAAAAAGGCAACAATAATACAAAAAAAATGTATTACCGATGGAATATCTATAACTCGAATATTAAGGGAAATGCAAGAAGTTTTAGACATCACAAACTTCGAGATACATTATTTAAATGCTGAAATTTCGACTTACAAAGACACGATTTTTAAATATTTTTTATATAATCAAATTGATTTTAAAACAAATTACTTATTAGTGAAGTAAACTGTACACTAAAAAAATTTATTCAGAAAATTTTCAAATTTTTTATTAACTATTTTTTCAAACTCAATGAACCGAATACATAATCATCACATTTTTTAATGTAAGTTCTTAGTGTATTGATTGCAGCTCTGGATTCTATATTTGTTAACGATGTTTCAAATCTTGCTAGATTAGTATCAATATCATTTTCATTAACATCATCGTCATCTACATACTGATTTACTGTGGCGATTATTTCAGCATCAGTTAGTGTTCCAGTAGTTCCAGTCTACTATCATGTCCTGCTCAAAGAGTTCTTCATGTGACATCGAAAATCCACAGCTTGTCAAGAAATTTAATATTGTAGTTTTAGATATACTTAACCAAGCCTTGTCTTTCATCCTAACTGCATGCAATACATTAATAGATATAGCTGACTGTTGTTCCATATCTATTATCAGTTTCAAAACAACTTCATTTCTGTTAGCCAGTTTTTTATTATTCATTGATCTAAGGGCTGTAGCTTGGATGTTGTATTGATTTGAAAAAAATTTAACTTTCACTGCTTTCAAAAACAGAATTATGTTGTCTCAATGGAAAGTAATATTTTTAGTTTCTCCTTAATCTTTTTTTTTTGTCGACTTTAATGAACCATCTTTCAAATAATTCAGATGTCATCCAAGCTTTCTTGTAAACATCACAGTCAAGTGGTAAATATTTACAAGCAAAACAACAACGAGGTTTATGTTTTTTAGAGCCTGTCCTGTTTGTTGTTAATCGCTCTTTACTGTGCTTACCGCCATGACATTTTCCATTTTTAGAAATAAGAGTTTTATTTATCTGGTAAACACTTGACAAAAAACCTAGTCTTGTCGGCATTAAAGATATCTTTTGATTCATAAGCTCTGCAACTCAATTATCCATCCATCACATATCTTGTTATTGAGACTTACACACTTTTGCAAACTTTTCTAAACACAAGTTTATAATGCTTCTTAAAATTCACCAACGAGTTATAGAGATTCCACTATATATACTAAAAACCATCATCTCATCTGTAACCATTCTTACCTGGTCTATCTTCCTCCTCATCACTAGTATAAGAAGACATTCCACTAACTGCTCCTCTAGTTGATGTAGCTTGCATTAATTCTTGATCAGGAGCATTTCTATTTTCGTACAATAGAATATTTAGAGTTTCTTCATATATTCTTGCTTCTGGGCATTCAACTTTTGTATGTTTTTTATCTGTTGCATATACAATTGAAGTACAGCATACTTCGGATACCTATAAATATTTAAGATTAATTAGTTTAGTGCAAATAACATTTAGCAAGGACCGCGTGAGTTGGTACAAAACGGTTTTAATTGTTACAACACTTGAGTCCACATTAATTAAACTCTTACTCACTCAACACACACATACCAGACGAGATGCTCTCTAGACACAGGTGCTTCAGAGAACACCTTCAAATTCCCGCGCTTTAGAAAGTCTTGTCACACCTGCAAGACTGCCTGGATAGCAAGGAAACTTCGCTCTGAAGAGAAGAAAAGGAGTTAAATCGAGACTAAAGAAGCAACAGAGAGAAGAGCTGAATAGCTAGATCGTCCCTCCGCGAAATAATGCCCATCGAGAGGCCAGATATAGAGAAGGTTTTTTTGTTTGTATGAGCAAACAGGAACACCAAACCCTGAAGATACGTAACAATATTTTTTACCCAGACCTTTATAAACAAAAAAACTCTCACACATATACATACACACAGTGGTGAATTCATCAACAGAATAACTGGAATGTAGCCTAAGGTTACATATTTAAAGGGGCGGAAAATTTTGATCAGAAATGTTTTATTTCGATTTACAAAATTTTAAAAAAAATATTGTTCACCAAGAGAAGATCAGTTGTGACGATATTTCCTCATAGTTGCTAATCTTCATGAATCACTCTGTAAGTTTTTCATAGATAAACAAGAGAATTTTGAAGTATTTTGAAAAAAAACTGGTGGAATTAAATGCGTAGAAAAATGGGAAAATGCAATAAAAAAAGATTGGATTAAACACCTGATTAAGATATTGGAATGAATACTTCAGAGTTAACACATTTCTCATTTCAAACTTTTAGAAATTTTAGTTTCTTACAAAAATGAGAAATTTTTTACCATAGGTTACATGAAAAAGCTAGTTTCCTGGAAAATTTGTACCCTTATAATTAAGAAACAGAATTAGTTTAGGAATGTGTACACTTTCAGAGCTGCCTGTCTTCTGACATAATTCAAATAAAACCATTTTATTCAAACTTTGATATAGGACTTCATATTGTTCCCAGTACATCAGGGACAAATTTTACTTGTGAGAAAAGCTTTTCTTTCTTGAGAGAAATGTTCAACACTTCAGGTCTTTTATGCATAGTAGAGTCAGATCTAAACAAAATTTCATACAAAAAAAAATCAAAGATTTTGCAAATTTAATGACCCATAATAATATATTGAAATTGATAAAAAATGTAATTCAAACAATTGTGAACTAAGGTATTAAATATCTGAAAATCCGCCTCTGCACTCACATAAAAGAAAGTATTTTCGAACTATTGAAAGATAACAATAATGGGAAACAATGACTTAAATCAGCACTCTTTGAGAAGTAATTTATACATTGATTATACAACAAACTTCAGATGCACCACAAGACAGGTAATGAAGGTATGTATGAGATAACTTACCTTTTTTCCATGTCCATAAAACACCCAACAACAAATTTCACTTGTACTGATAACATCTTTCAAGAATAGAACCCTATTACTGTACCACAAACTAAGTTTATCAAATAGTTCAATATTTTTTAATAAATTATCATCAGAAGCAGTGGTATAAGAATATTTATTGTTATGTCTGTTTATTAATAATTTAATAGCCGGTTTTGTAGTGGAACTTATTAAACTTTCTTCTTCCTTTTGAGACGTAATTAAAGGTACTCTACATGTAGGTTCTAGTTCTCCTCTCTCTTTTTTAGCTAATGCTTTGTTGCAAGATTCAGCTAGTTCAGCTATACAATAATACTTGGCTTCGGCTAGGAGCTCTACTATATCTTTTGTTGATTCTGGAAGGGTAACACTTCCATCTCTCAAAAAGTTTAGGATAGTACCAAAATGTTTACCACATCGATCAATGAGAATCCAACCTAAAACAATTCTTAATAAATTAATAAGCAATACTTGATCAAATTCTCAAGAATTTGATTTTATAAACTTACCATCAGAATCAGATAATACCTCCATTCGACCACTGAACATTGCCCTAAGCATTGTATCGTGTTTTGTTAAAGTACCGATAGTAGTGTAATGGAGACAACCCCCTACGTTGAGCTTAACGTATTGAGAAGGATTACCCTTGATAGTTGTTTTTCCAGACATAGTATCAATTTCAGAATTAAGCATTCAGATGGATTTAATGAGACTTTTTTAATTGCCTTATTTAGGAATCTATTCAAAATGAATTAACACGTATTCACCTTATAAGGGTTATCGATTAATATATTTAATTTTTTGAAACTTGAGTAAACATTTTGAAACACTATTCACATTTTGTTAATTTCTAAGTTGTCGAGATTTTTCAACATTTCGTCAAAGCAATACACATAATATTTTAACCAATTGCAAACTAGTATATTGATCTTAAGGATGACAATATATTGAAATGATGAGTGAATATCTATAGAGAATTTATGACAGCTTCTAATATAATATTTTGACATGTGTGCTATAAACATAGATTTAATATTAAAGATAGAGAGAGCCTCACGTAATTAAAATTGTATTTTTAGAAGAAAGAGAATGAGCATCGATTTACCCATATATATAGTCATAATCATAGTAAAACTAGACTATGATTTCTATAGTGAAAAGTTGTGCCAATTTTAGAAAGAAACAACCTCTGGTCTAACGTAAAGCTATATTTGTTCCACTGTGTAGTCATTGGTAAAACAAAATAAGAGATAGAAATATAACAGTGGATAGAGTTCGATACCAGAAATTAAAAGGAATACTTGACAGATATAACGATACTACAACTTTCTTTGTATCTTGTTCC
Source organism: Diorhabda carinulata (assembly GCF_026250575.1). NCBI lineage: Eukaryota > Metazoa > Arthropoda > Insecta > Coleoptera > Chrysomelidae > Diorhabda > Diorhabda carinulata. The sequence goes on from NC_079472.1 coordinate 22,824,935, forward strand.
AACATAACACTTTCCTATTGAGAGAGTCTAATATTACTTTGTCTATGGAAATAGTAGTATTGACAGTCTCTCCTCCTGCTATTGATCCAATCACAATAGAGTAGAAAGAGAAAGAGAGTGATATACCGATGTCTTATAAAGGCAATTCGGGTCCAGTTAAACAAACGAAACAGTAAATTTAGACCATCCTAGTGCCGTAACGTCACTTTCCTATTTTTCTCTAAAGGTTATATTGGTGCTTAGTTCTACTTCCATTATTTGAATAATTTCGAAAGTGAAAATATGAATGGATAAAATTTTTTCCGAATTTATTAATTGTTCCCATTTAGATACATAAATATTTGTCCTTTTGAATCTGAACATTTAAACTAACAGTTTATTCTCTGATTTTTTAATTATTCCTATTTGTGTTAATATTCGTAAATGAGTATTTTTACTTTATTTTAGTAGTAAATATTATTTTTTTAATACAATTTTAAATGAAAAATATGCCTCTGCTCTTTAAATGAGAAAATATATCTATTAATTTAAAAGTTACACTTTACAGACATACGTGATTGCAGGTAAAGGAATAAAGAAACTAACAACTACAACTACACATAGTAATAAAAGTCAACAAATTCAAATAAAAGTAAGAAAGAGTAACTTTATTTGTATCACATTCTAATGTTGGAACACGAATTTCGTCGGACGAGCAGTCTACAATTCTATGTCTACGATTGGTAAGTTTTTCTGTCAAGTGTCAAACTTGAAATTAAGTCAATAATTAATTTCTTATTTTTTCCACTTAAACAAGCTAGACAGTAGAGTCTGCAGAAAAATAAAATTTAAAATATGTAAGTTTTGGAATTCTAATGGAAAGCAGATTGTCGCCCTCTATCGTTCATTTCATCATATGGATGGTATTATGTTTTAATGTCAGAAGAAAAGTAAATCAGAGAATTGAGAATTTTTTATTTGTATTTTTTCTTCTAATCAATGCATTCTTTCTTTGTATATTTATAACTAAACTTCATTAATATCGTAAAAAAGAACTTAGGGTATCTTAGTATGAATTTAAGGGATTTTGAAATATGCTTGGGGGAAAAGTTGGCATCACTAATTCATACTGCATTTTCAATCTATGATTGTCAACAGTACGGTTGAAAAGGCTTTTCAAGTAAAATGTTTAATGAAAATGAATCTTTATTACTAGAGAATATTGAGGATGTGTGTAGAACATGTCTTAATAAAAATGTATCATTAAATCTATTTGGAAGTTTTTATAAAGATAAAGTATACAGTGATTTATTAACTATGTTTTCATTATTGAAAGTAAGTTGAACACTTCAACTATTTTAGGTGTATATCAAAGTAATTTTAGGTACAATCAACAGACAACTTACCAAAAAATATATGCACGATATGTGCAGATCTACTTATAAAAATTCATTCATTTAAGGATAAAATTGAACAGTCGCAAATTATATTAAACAGGTGTTTAACTGAAATAAAAAACATTGGTCCACAATCTGCTGATGATTTTGATGAAAGTTTCAATTCAAACGTGGATAGTGATGTTTCAGATTGTAAAAATCAACAAATAGAAGAAGGTTCAACAAAAAATTTCACTTGCTCCTTCTGTAGTTTAAAGTTTTTTTCATATACAGCTTACATTGCACATAGAAAAAGTGAAGCGGATTTGAGAAGAAAAAAACAAGCATGTAGTGTCTGTAATAAACTAATCAGTACATATAAACTTAAAGATCACATGAATTCTCATACAAAAGAAAGACCATATGAGTGTGAAATATGTGGTGAGAAATTCAGGTTTAGATCAAGTCTATCTAGACATAATTTTCGACATAAGGATAAAAAACCCCATGTTTGTCACATTTGTGGAAGGGGTTTTATCCAAGCACCCACACTTACAGATCACATCAGAACACACTTAGGTCAGAAATCTTGTATTTGTTGTGTTTGTGGTAAAAGTTTTATAACCAAACACGCTTTAGGAAATCACATGACTTTACACAAAATTGGTAATAACGAAATTGATTTAAGTAGTAATTCAATCTGTAAAGAATGTAACAAAACATTTACATCTCCACAAGCCCTTAAACAACACATGCACACTCATTGTGACAAAAAATTTTTGTGTAGTAATTGTGGAAAGAAATTCTCCACTAAAACATTGTTAGATTCTCATTTTAAGATTCACACTGGTGTCAAACCATACATTTGCCCAATTTGTGAAAAAGCATTTTCCCAGAAAAATAGTCTTGCTAAACATAGTCGTATGCATACTGGAGAAAAACCTATTGTGTGTATTATTTGTAATAAAAGGTTTTCTCAACAAAGTCATCTGACGTACCACATGCGACAACATAGTGGAGAACGACCCTATAATTGTAAATTTTGTGATAAAACCTTTAATCACTCTGGTTCCTTAAAAATCCATACCAGGTTACACACAGGAGAAAAGCCTTACACATGTAATATTTGCTCAAAAGGTTTTTATGATAGTAGCAGTATGAAAAAACATAAAAAAGGACATGATGAAAATAGAACACAACTTGCTGTTCTAGTCACAGTTGGATAACAATTTTTATATAAGTTATTTAAAAAATATTTCATTACAACAATGTTAATAATGAGGAGTTCATCAATCATTTTTTCCATTTCTCTATATAGAGGTTGAGAAATTTCAGTTTAATTGTAGCTTTACACCATTGCATATTAGACTCTAGACATAATAATTTGCTTGAAGTGAAAGAATCATTTCTGTACTAGGTTTTAATATCAGAGCATTGATTCCTAACCTGGGGGTAAAACTTTTATTTCAGAAGGGCAACAATTGTTCTTATCTTTAATAAAGCCTACCTACGTATTTGTATATTGTTTCATTTCATCGTTGGGAGGAAGGGTAAATCAGTGACCATAGTTAAGTCATAAGCGTAACATACCTAAAAAGGTTAAGAATCACCACTTGGTGTTAATATCTCTTGATGTTAATAATGGTTAACATTAAGTAGTATACAGGGTGAAATAAATATAACTAACATTTTGAAACGATTAAAAAAATTTTAAAACTGTATTGAATAAAAAATAATGAAAATTGTAATAAACTACAAATTATGTCATATGTCATATAGAGGGGTACATCACCCGCGAATTGCGTTTGAAATGTATTCTTATTTGATGGTGATTACCATGTTCAGTATATAATCTTAATTCAGTTGTCTAACGTCAATGAACGGAATCCGGATTAATTTTCGATCATTCAGATCATGATCAGTCAGCTCAATCATAATTCCTGAAAACCCCTATGTGTCAAAATCAAATAGGTTAAATTACATCACTGAATTGAAGTTACTTTAATCAAAAATACAACCTTAAAATGGCTTCACAAGCCGTAAGGAAAAGTATTAAAGAAGTTAAACCAATTTTGTCTTTAAATCGTGAGGAAGCACGAAAAAGGGTATTGAATTTGTACAAAGCTTGGTACAGACAACTGCCTTATATTGGTATGTAATTTTTCAAATTTTATTGAATTTGTTTAAGCGATTGCCTTTTTCAGTTAAAAATTACGATATTCCCAGAACAGTCGAACAATGTAAAACCAAATTACGAGAAGAATTTACTAAATTTGATGAAATAAAAGACGTTAGATTGATTGATATGTTGGTTATAAAGGTATCATTTTTATTTTTTATTTATACATACTAGCTAAAACTTAATGGTTTTGTAATGACGTTATAGGGCCAAATGGAACTAAAGGAAGTGGTTAATGTTTGGAAACAAAAATCACACATAATGGCATACTTTAAAGATACAATAGAGCCAAAACCTAAAGATTTTTTATCCAAGTTTCTGAATGGTAAAGAATAGCTTCCGAACTGCATTATGTAGCTTCTGTTTTGTAAATATTAGTCTATTGAATAAAACAAAAAAGTACAGAGTACAGTTAGTACTGATATTCTTATTTCATAGCCCAAAAATTATGTTTTTAAGAGCTTAATTAAGAAAGACAAAAAACTTATTGCAAGCTTTTATTTTACTCAACTCTTTCAGATTATTAATTATAATAGATTGGTTTATGATGAATTAAAATAATTGTTAAAAAAGAAAATATAATTTACATGAAATTTATTTAAAGATTCTTTATTTTTTTAGTATAAAGATTGTTCATATGTATCTTTTAATGTTTATGCTGATAATGTGATGTTGAGCAAGAAACAGAAGAAAGCTTGAAGAAATCACAAAACAACTAATAGCAGCAAAGAGATAGGCCTACACTTCAATAATGATAAAACAAAGTTTATGGAAATAAAAAATAAATGTAGAAGCAAGACAAAAAACCATTTCAAAGTACATAAAAACAATGGGACATTAATAGAATTCAAGGAAATAGAAAATTTCATGTATTTGTGTGTACTACTAGATAAAAAATGTCAAGAAGAAGGAAATTGAACTTAAATTGCCAAAAGTAACAGTTGCCGTGTGTGTGTCTTGGAAGATATTAATATCAAAAGAGATATCCAGAACCACAAAAGTTCGAATTTGTAAGACAATTTTGAGGTCCAACCTGACATACACCTGTAAAACCTAGATAATGACATATAAAACTAAACATAAATTAGAAATTTGGGAGAGAAAAATACTAAGTATTTTTGTAAGAAAGCAGACAGAGCTAGGATAGGGAAAAGATCAAACCAGGATATTTTACACACTTTTCAATGAGTCACCAATCAGCACGTTTATAAAGACAATGACTAGGTCACTTAGAAAGAATGGACAAAGACTGACCCTTGAAATGAGCTACATGGAAGTTACCAGAGTAAAAGAGGTAGACCAAAAAACAGTGGAAGGAAGTAGTGGAAGATCTTAAAAGGAAAAACATCCAAAACTGGACAGAAAAAGCAAGGGACTGAAAGGAGTGGAGAGAAATTACAATGCTATGGATCTAAATGTTCTGCATCTGCATCTTTTAATGTTAATCTTTGTTTCATAATTTTTCTTATGAAAATCGACAATATTTTGTAAAATATATAATTTTTATTATTGAAAAAATAGTAAACCTATAAATCATCATCTCCTTTTAAGAAACTAAAATAAGTTATTTCAAAATAATATCAAGAAATAAAGTTTATTTAATTCCTTAATAGTTGATAATTTTGTTTTTATTGAAGTTTCTAATTTTGATTAATCTTATTTCTAGTAAATGTTGTAATAAGATCCAGTGCTACTTCAGGTTGATCTCCAGGTACCATATGTCCTGCATTTCTAACAACAATTTCAGTTAGATTTCCTGCTTGTTTGATATATCCTGCTAATTCGTTCCCAACGTACCATTTACGCCTAACAGCCGTTTTGTATTCTTCAGCAGCATCAAAGTCCAAATGTTTCAAAAAGTTTTCAGTCAGAGGATAAGCGACTATAATATCTAATTGACCATTATAAAAAAGAACTCTTATATTACTAAGCAATTCTGAAATCCAAGGAGCTACAGACTGCATTAAATCTTCTACCAAATGTTGTTCAACTTCCACACCATCATGGTAAATCAAATCTCCAACATGAATTGCTTTACGTACATCTGAAGTTTGAAGGAATTCAGTGTAACTCATATCCACATCGTTATTCTCAGGATTCTCATTGTACAAATAATTGAAGTAGTGGTTGTAGCCCGTTAAATTCTTGAAAAGAGTATTTCCTCCATTCAGATCTCCATTTAACAGATCATCAAATAGTAGGAAAGCTTTGTTGAAGTCTTTATTGCGTATGGCTGTTATTACTGAAAGAAAAATTATAATAAATAATAAGAACAGTATAGTTTGACTGTATTTTATGTTTGCTGTTGTGATGTGCTAAGATTTATTGATTTGATTTAATTATATGAGTTTATTTTATTTTTACACACTTTGAACTGCTTTAACTTTTTTCTTCTTTCGTATTTTTTTTGCATGAATGAAGGTTTCATCTGTTTTATAGACCATGTTTAAACTAAGGGCCCAATAAGGATTTAGTGCATCCTCCTTGAAGAGGTGGTTAAAATGCTGTTTATATTCGAACGACTTAATAGCCGAAATTCGAAAAAAACTGACAGTATTCGTTTAAGATCTACTTTCACACTTTATGGAAGGAGAAAGGGCAGATTAAACAGCAGTTAGACATGTGTGTCCTCCATCAACCATATTTGTTTTCATTTGTGACAGCTATTTGAAAAGGCCTATTTTGTGCTCATAACTAGTGTTGCCACAATTTAAAAGCTGAATGTAAAAATTGAACTAGAAAATGTACTAGATTGTACCAACTTCAAACAAATTTAATAAAATTATAGAAAGATGTATAAACATAAGTTTAAATTAAATTTTTTCCAAAAATGTTATAGATTGTGTCAATTATTATTTTAAGGATGAAAAATTTAGATAAAGTTTACCGATAAAATTAGCAATGCAGTACAAAAATCTCACGATCTAAATATAAATCAACTTGGCTCTGTTTTTTAATTATTGTTACAATCTAGTAAAATTTCTAGTTTATTTTATTAAACGAAAATATAAAATAACTCTATATTTGCGAACGCTGGGAAAATGTATTAGAAAAAAGGAAAAATGTACTAGCGTATAAAATACACTAAAATGTACTAAAATTGTACAATTGTACTAGCTCTGGCAACACTGCTCATAACCTCACAAAATTTAGAATTTTTTAAAGTTGGCAAACTCTTAGTTTGATTTTAATTTAAATTTACTATTAATTTTCTGCTTGAATTGCAAGCAGGATTTCAGTGTCTTTCAACTTGTAATTTAATTTGTTAGTTTAATGGTAATTTTTAATTTTGGCCGCATAAACCAAGCTTCACAGACAAATTAAGTTTCAATAAAAAAAGTATATAAAGTATATATAAATATAGTCTTGGGGATATATCTATTAACAACATTAATCAATCATCTTAGTAAAATTCTTAGACTTACAATCGTTTTCAAGATTTTCAATCTGCTCTTTCCCTGACGTATCTACCAGTCCAATTTGATACAGATATTCACCATATTTCATCTGATTCTCAGGATCACATAATCCGTTTCCAATAGCCATACCTTTCAAGTTTATCTTAAAATCAGCAGTTGGGTTCTTTTTAAGAATAGTGTAAGAAGCTGCTGGAACATATTTACCTCCATACGACTCACCAGTTACGAAGAATTCGTTAGTTTGTAACTCAGGAAAAAGGGTAAAAAACTGTTTCAATGCTTCATAAAGATCTTCACCAACTTTCGTTTCGTTCTGAGCAAAACCATTAACTGTAAAGCTGTAACCTGTTTGTACTGGATTGTCGATGTATATAACTGAGTGGGTGTTTGTCCAAGAGTAAGGATTTAACTCCAGCTCTGATTTCATCAAAAATGGCCCGTTTTCTTTAAATACAGCGTACAACGATGAAGCACCTGGACCTCCTTGTAACCAAAGTAGCACAGGGGCATTTTCATAATCTTCTTTAGCTGGGAAGAACCAAAAGAACAAGTTTGAATCAAAATTTTTATCTACTGTGAAATATCCTGAGTAACTTTTTACATTTTTAAAAATATCAGATGGTACTTCAGCTAGACTTCTCGCTTCTGCTATCTGGTTATTTTCAATTAGTGGTGTTAGGAATAAAGGATTTCCAGAATTGTTGTCTTCATATTTTAATTCTTTAGCTTCAATATTCACTAAATTCAAGTTAGTAAGGTATAAAAAAAGCAAAACTATTGATACAATTGATGAATACATGGTTATGAATTATCGAACTGATCGAAATAAAGGAGAACTTGAGTTGAAATGAAGTGTGTTGGATTTTGAGATAATAATTGATAATCAGTTTAAGGATATTCAAATTTTAAAATTTGTAGATAATATAGTAGTAACATGTATAGTGACGTAGTTGAATTTTGATCTTTTAAAGCATGTACAAAGTACCCTAATTTAGATTATATTATTAAGAAATAAAGTTTCTTCTAATTCAGAATTGAAAAAAAATATTCAACCATCTTTAAGTTATCATCATCTGAGATAAAAAGGATAAAATTATGTTTTAATCATTATAAAAAATTCGTTTCTATTATATTTTCAAACGAATTAATTGATATTAGGTCTACAAGATTTAATCAATATTTTTATCAGTCGATTTAAGTACATTACAACTGAAAGGATGGCATTTTATTTATACACAGAAAAAACTAGAAAAATTAAGATAACTACGCATTAATCAATCACTGAATTTGGTTTTTTATTGGGATCAAACAAATAAACTTTCAAAAAAAGGTAACGACTCTTTTATATCAACTTTAAAGACTGTTGAATATGCTTGGAATCCCCCTTCCTCCTAGTTTAATTTAATATACGTTTGGTGCGACTCAATTTAAGCGAATCTTCAAACTACAAAAAAGAGCTGTTAGATATTTACTTGGACTAAATAGCAGGGACTTATTTAAAAGATTAAAAATTCTGACTCTTCCTTCCTTATTAAAATTTGAAGATTAAAGATCGTTGCACGGCTATCTATTTAGGGACGCGGAGCTCGACCTTTACCTACCTACTCAACGTTCAGAATTAGTTGAGGGCTTAATATTTTACAATGCAAAACAAATGCACAATTATTAGCCAATTGAAACAAATCGATATCATTTTTCCTGCATTCAGCAATAATTTGAGGGCATATTTACTGAAAAGTGACTTTTACTCTGTAAATGACTTCTGTTCTAATAATATTAAATTCCGAGCATGCTGCATACTGGTTTAATTTTGCTGTATACTAATTATTACCTATTACTATTACCTATAATTTTGTTACTCATTGTGGTTTTCCCCAGCCTTTCCCTTATCTTTATTTAGTTATTTTTATGTTTATTTTTTAGTTTTTACACGCTTTTGCTTACAAATTGTAACAATTTTTTGACAATAAAGCATTTCTCTCTCTCTTTTTTATATTAGGTGAGTTAAAAATGTTCTTTAGCTGACGCATAGATGAAGCAACCCGTACTAAATCCATATTATTTTCAGGTAGTCTTAACCTTCAAAAGACACGTTTGTAAAATTGAGGGCTGTTGAACATTTGGTATGTGAGCTATAACTTTTTGAAAGAAACAACTTTTGCTTGTTTGAAAAAATATATTAAAATAAATTTTATGTGTTAATAAAACGTAGGTTTTTGGCAAAAAATACTGTAGAAACCAAAACTTAGTTTCATAAAGATTATTCAATTTTGCTACAGGGAAATCAACCGTTGACATGTTGTTTACTAAGTTTAAACAAGAGGAAACGAGCATAGATATTAGAAAAATACACATAATTTCGGATAACAGCAAAGTGGAGCTGATTGAGACAGATCAGACCCTTAAGATATCGTGAATGAATATTTGGATATGCGAAAGCTCTGTTCAAAGGCGGTGCCGCACGGATTCGCAATCAACTAAAAAAAAACGTTTGATGTTTCAGAGTAGTGTTTGGAGTTGTTAATTGTAAACTCAAATTTTTGACTCTATATATAAGAATGGTTGGAACATGGTCCTATTATTTCACACCGGAGATCAATTGGCGGTCAACTGAATGAACTATTAGAAAATCCAAAATAACATTTAAGAAGAAATTTCGTCTTTATATATTTCCGCTAGAGAACTTCTGTACAATATACTTTACTAAGTTGGTTGCCTATAAACACATTTTACAAGACTACATCCCCTGTTAGAAAGTCAAGACTAACTGTAAGATTCTCCAGATACACAGATCATTTTTCTCCAACTCAGGAAATAGAGGTAAAAATTGTATAGCAACTTATAAAACCTCATCGTTTTGGACATAGACTCAATATGTAAAGCTGTAGTCAATTCCTACTAGATTATTATGTAGATAACAGAATTCGTTTCCACCCACATACAATATCGAACTTTCAATTATTTTTCATGATTTACTTTAGAAAAACCTTTTTCTACAAATAGACGAATTAATGAAGAAGCTCCTGGATCTCATTGAATTAAAAAAATAACGGGAGCGTTTGAATAATCATTTAGGATTGGGACAAACCAGGAAATTAGAGCTGAAACTCTTGTCCACTGTTAAATATTTATTATTTTTTCTACAAGTTTTTTCGGATAGACACATTATGAAAACAATTTCTAGTAAATTGTGCGATAAGATTCAGTGCTATTTCGGGTTTATCCTTAGGTACCATATGCCCTGAGTTTCTAACTACAATTTCAGTCAAATTTCCTGCTTGTTTCATGTACCCAGCTAATTCGTTCCCAACGTACCATTTACGCCTAACAGCTGTTTTGTATTCTTCAGCAGCATCAAAGTCCAAATGTTTCAAAAAGTTTTCAGTCAGAGGATAAGCAACTATAATATCTAATTGACCATTAAAAAAAAGAACCCTTATATTACTAAGCAATTCTGAAATCCAAGGAGCTACAGACTGCATCAAATCTTCTAACAAATGTTGTTTAACTTCCTTTCCATCATGGTAAATTAAATCCCCAACATGAATTGCTTTACGTACATTTGAAGTTTCTATAAATTCTGTGAAGCTCAAATCCACACCTTTATTCTTTGAATTTCCAATGTACAAATAATTAAAATACTGGTTGTAGCCTGTTAAATTCTTGAAAAGAGTATTTCCTCCATTTTTATCTCCATTTAAAAGATCATCGAATAGTAGATAAGCTTTGTGAAAATTTTTATTACGAATGGCTGTTAATACTGAAACAAAAATTAATCATTCAAATTATATGAATAGTAGTGTACAAGAATTTTAATAATTTTAATAGCGTGGAGATAACAATAAGTGTAGGTAATATTCTAATACCAGAGTAAATATATAAATACAAAATCTAGAAAATATTCTTATTAAATGTTCAAATTGAATAGAAGAGTTAAGGATTAATTTTTTTGGGTTAGTGTGTGAATTTTATCAAAAAGTGTAGTACCAAATGGAACATTCCATAAGCCCAAAACTTTTATGTGATGTAGATTTCTTCCGAACGTTGATATTGTTAAATTCAGAAATTACTGCGCTTCGAGCATCAAGATAAGCTATTATAGTTGACTTCTTTACTGGATACTATTTGGATATAGCAAAAACTGACTACTTTGTATGTTATGTGGAAGGAAGATGAAAACCCGGATTACTTAATTCTATAGTGCACAACTATTACAAGCATGTGTAAGCAAAAAATTATTTGGACAAAAACCAATAAGAGCGAAGATCTAATTTCCTTCAAGCCAGACAGATTCATTAGAATTCTGAAAGTGGGCAGCGAGTTTTATAGATGGAGGTACAATAAAATTTCAGATTTCAGTGTAACGTAGAGTAATATATTTTCCTACGACCACAAATGATAGATTTCACACTCATTTTTACGTAAGAAAGTAGCTTATGTCACACATGTACTAAAAAATAACTAAACATACATGCATTGAAATGCTTCTTTTTCTTATGTTATATATGGTCTCGAACGATAGAGGGAATATGCGAATACAATATGAATCTGGCTGGGTGCCGAAAGACAAAAGGCCAAATTTAAGAATACTGAAGAAGTAGACACTATGATTTTTTGAGGTTTTATTAGAGTTTACAATAAAAATTGAAAGTTTGTTGTATTTCAGCACACGTATTTATTTACTTTTCAACACATGTGTGATATTGCTTAACTGACTTTTTTATTTAAAAAATTAGTTTTTTTGAAGAATTTTTTACGTGGTCGTAAAAAAATAGTGTACACAACTCGTTGGAGAAGTGAAAAGTATTCGGATTGCATACCTTATAAAGATGAAACACAAAAGAGTTTACAAATAATAAATGACTACTAGGAAAAAACTACAGACGAAGACTATGAAAAAGACGAATAGAATATATTTCAAAAACGGTAGTGAAGCAATAAATTCACTGGAAAGTACTAGAACAATTGAACAGAAATTTGAGGGCGAGTAAGGAAACTCCCTTCAACAGTTTACTGTATTTTGGATCGAGGATGACAATCCCGCAATACTGAAACTATTGTAGGAACTTAGGCCCAATTTTACAAGTAAAATTCAAACCTCAAACGTCAGTTTAAACTATAGTATCGACTTTTTCACGTTTTATAGATGGCGTTCACGAAAAAACTTCGATTTAAACGTTATCGGCGGTCTGAGAGTAGTTTAAACTTCAGTTTAACATGAAACGGAGGATCCGAACCCTACTTTTTCAATATGTTTACATTTTTACAATATTATAAAGGGTTGTGGGGAAAATGATTTAAGATTTACACTTTAAATTTGATAAACTCGACGATGATGGTGAATAAAATATCAAAATTATCGACACGCCGAGAAAACAAAAAGTTATTCGTCCTAGGGCAAATTTTAAAGTGTCCCATCATTTTCTGAATTTGCTGTGCTTCTATCGAAAATATTTTTTTCTATATCCTCTCAAGATCAAATAAAAGCATCACTTCGTTCTTTGTTCATTTTCGTTTATACAACTTTTTAAACAAATCAATTTTAAAACAAGTATGGGAAAAATTTTGGTTATATTTCTGCGTGACAACTGGCAGAAAAATGTAGGTTTAACTGTGACATGTACAATAGAACAATTTTTAGTTTAAACTAGAGTTTAAACTTTCGTTTAATCTCCAGTTGTAAAATTGGCCCTAACCTTACTTAACCCACACAATAATAACCGAGAGATAAATGGCACGTTTAATTTCTTTTATTTCTAATAACTTACGGTTATACGATTTTTTTTAACATAATCGAACTAGTAACAAAATTTGATTTGAATAATTATTAAATAATTGAATTCTAAATTTAATATTGGGTAATTTTCGTTAAAAATTAAAAAATAACCTCACTTACACTCTTTTTCCAGATGTTCAAACTTTTTCTTCCCTGAAGTATCTACCAACCCAATTTGATACAGATATTCACCATATTTCATCTGATTCTCAGGATCACATAGTCCGCTTCCAATAGCCATACCTTTCAAGTTAATTTTCATATCAGCAGTTGGGTTCTTTTTGAGGATAGTGTAAGAAGCTGCCGGAACATATTTTCCTGCATACGACTCCCCAGCTACGAAAAATTCATTAGTTTGTAACTCGGGAAAAATAATGAAAAACTGTTTCAATGCTTCATAAAGATGTTCACCAACTTTTGTTTCGTTTTGAGCAAAACCATTAACTGTAAAACTGTAACCTGTTTGGACTGGACTGTCGATGTATATAATTGAGTGGGTGTTGGTCCACGAGTAAGGATTTAATTCCAGCTCTGGTTTCAGTATAAATGGTCCGTTTTCATTGAATATAGCGTACAACGATGGAGCACCTGGACCTCCTTGTAACCAAAGTATCACAGGTGCATTTTCATAACATTCTTTAGCTGGGAAAAACCAAAAGAACAAGTTTGAATCAAAATTTTTATCTACTGTGAAATATCCTGAGTAACTTTTTACATTTTTAAAAATATCAGATGGTACTTCAGCTAGTCTTCTTGCTTCTGATATCTGGTTATTTTCAATAAGTGGTGTTAAGAATAAAGGTTGTCCTAAGTCGTTGTCTTCATATTTTAATCCAAAATCAAAATTACTAATACATACAATAAGCAAAAATATTGATACAATTGATGAAGGCATGGTTATAAATTAACGAACTGATCGAAATAATGGAGAACTTACGTTTAAATAATGTATTTAATTCAAGATAATAGTTCTAAATTATTTTCAAATATGTTTACATTTGAAATTTTGAAGATAATATTATGTATATATTGAAATAATTGAATTTAAAAGTATCAGCATTAATCAGTCAGACGACTAATATTTATATTATGATAGTTGAATAAGCAAAATTAATTAGATTTTTATATAAAGTAATTTAGAATTATATAACTATAAACATGGTTCAGTATTTTTCAGGAGTATATCGATTAACTACGAATTTGTTTTTTTGATGTTTTATTTATTGACGCACTGTAGGAAATAGATGAAATACACTATTATTTTAATTCTGTTTTATAAACACAACCCTTTTCTATAGACGGTTCACGCACATAACATAAAATCAAGTTAGTTTGGATTTTAAGCCATAGATGGGTCTGCCATTATACATAAACAGTTGGCAAAAATAAATAATTTTAGTTTGGAAGCACAATGACGATTCCCCAAAGATTCCCGTTCTAGGTGTTTATTAATTATCACAGTGTAAAGTTATTTATGAATTAAGCTGTGTCAGTGTTGTTTGTGTATTTTTGTTTACAGATTATAGTGATATATTGTTGGTGAAATTTTGAGAATAAACAATATACTTTATTTGCAAATTCATTAATTTAATGCATTTAATCGGATACCTTTATATTTATAATATAAAAATTTGAAACATTTTTAATATTGCTGCTGTACAATAAAAAGTAGTTAGGTGGATTTAATATTGTTAGCAAGGTTAACAGCAAGATTATGTCCCTAGAAAACAACTACCTAACCTTAATTTCATTGTCTGTGTGAGGTTTCATGAGATGCAGAAGGAGTTTGACATTGGAAGGTCCCTGGAAGATCAATTTACTTTATAGAAAAGTCGCAAATGGTTAGCTTTGTTTTTATTCGTACTATTAAATAAAAAAAACAAAGAAAATAAAAAAAATACATATATTTCTGGCAGAAAAATGAAAACTTGAGATTTCATCAAGGAGTAAATAGTTTTATTTTTAATTTGTATTATCGAATTATGTAAAAATTTTATTTGCATCCGTCTAAAAACAGAGTAAAATTTTAATGATCGTACCTTCTCCGCATATACGGTACAAAATTCTGATTCTAGCAGAAATTTAGTTCAACTAAAAAAAAATCACACATAATTCGCTTTATTTTGATATGTGCTACTTAGAAATTACCCTTAACTAATTTGCACTCTCAGTAGGCTGGCCATAAAAACTTTTTTCAAAAATGGGACGGACATATTATTTTTGCGGTTGAGGTATAGGGTACAGGAAAGAGCTCAAATGTACCGAAAATTTCAAATTTATTTTGCATTTAAATTTCAAAGCCTTTAAAATATCAAAAAGCGTAAAATATTTTTAGGATGTTTGATACTGGCCTAACCCAAAACTAAATAAAAATGTTTTATAGTTATGCATGTTTATGCAAACACTTATTATGTTTATGAAATTTTTGAAACCAAATACAAAAACTGGGTATTTACAAAACATCTTACAATTAAATAGTCTGTTCTAACATGTATACAAATGACAGTTCAATCAACATTTTCATTTGAACGTCCTGATTGTTGTGTACTTTCTCTTCCTTTGTTCCAAAATTACTTCTGGAACTATTTCATTTTTTATGAGCTTTTCGTAAAATTCATGACAAGAATGATCGATATTCACTCAGACCATCAAAATGGTACTTACCGTTTCATACATTTTTTCTAAATCTACATGAGTATTGATTAGTGAATTTAAATCTTCACCAAATGTGTAAGAAGAAATTACCAAATAACTGTTTTTACTTATTTTATAAAACTTAAAATCATTCAAATTTTCATATTACTGGTAAAATAACGGGACTTTTCATAAACCGACGTGACAACCCCAAAAGTCTAATATAAAACATAAAAGTAACGTGCGCTCTGAAAAAAATAATCATTACAGAAAAAAATTAGATTACAATGAAAAAATTATCTTATTGTTATTTTATTTCTTATATAATCACTTCAATCTACAGTAAAGTCTTTTTGCATTATGGTTCAACTTGTTTGGGAATGTTTTCAGACAATAAATAAATCACACAGTAAAATTTCAAGTAATCTACTTTTACTACTCTCCATGGCGATGGTAACTGAAGTTAGATGTGATTATAGGTATTGTTCTACCTTAAAGTTTAATATTAAGATAGTATTATATGTATGACATCAAATGGTTAGTTTATGGCGTTTCTCTTTGTTGCCATTGTTGTTGCCATCCTGGTGCTCTGAATAGGAACTTATCCCAGCCCAGAAATTTCTAGAATGATTTGGAAAGTTTCAAAATGAGAGCAATTTATTATGATCGATCAGGAATGTTCGGAAAGTTCTTCTAAAATTATGTTTAAAGTTCCATAATGATCTAGAAAGTTCTAAAATGTGTGAAGTTTGTTATGATTGATTTAGAATGTTCTAGAAATTTCCGAAATGTTCTGAAAAGATCCAAAATGAATGCGATTTATTATGAACGATTTAGAATGTTCGAGAACGTTCCAGAGAAATCTCTAGAATGATTTAGAAAATTTTGAAATGAGAGCAAATTATTTAAGCGCAGAGTTTCTCCGCTAAATAAAAATTAAAACTCGATGAGAGAATTTATCAACTCTTTTAATATATTTTGTAATATAATCACTATTTATATGTTACAATAAAAATATTTTCAAGAGATTCAACAATATTTATTTTATTTCATTGTTTTATTATGAAAAGGTTTATTTTTTGTAAATCTATTAATAAGATCAAAAGCCCATTGTGTTTGATCTGCTGGTACCATGTGACCAGCATTTCTCACCAATATTTCAGTCAAATTTCCAGCTTGTTTTACATAACCTGCTAAATCAGTACCAACATACCAAGGGTACCTTTTAGCCGTCTTATACTGCGCAGCACTGTTAAATTCCAAATTCTGTAAGAAGTTTACTGTTAAAGGATAAGCAACGATTATATCTAATTGTCCATTGTAAAATATTATCCTGTAATAATTCAGTAGTTCAGATATCCAAGATTTAACGCTTTGCATTAAATCCCCTTGTAAATTTTTTTCTACTGTCTCAGCTACAGTACCGAATGGTGTTGCGCCTACATGTATCGCCGCTCTAACATCGTTTCTTTGTACATATTTTCCTGCATATTGTATTTCTAATCCATTGGGATCTGTAGGGTATAAAAAATTGAAATAATTCTGGAATCCAGTTGCATTTGTAAAGAGTGAAGAACTATTGCTAAAACTGCCATCCAATAAGTTGTTGAATAATTCAGCAGCTTTTTCATATTGTTGATTTTGTATGTATTTGACACCTGTGATAAAAATAAAATTACTCAAAAATTTGTTATCACATTCAATCAGATACTTCTGATACATAATTACTATTATTATAACCATAGATAATTCAGTTTCAAAAAACTAATGTGTTTATTGTTTATAAAACATAATTTCACTTATTATTTGTCCTTTTCATTTAGAAATTAATTTGCAAGGTATATAGTAGGGTGATTCATTTCCAGAAATTCTCACCATTTAAAATGCATGTAAAAACATTTTTTGTCAAATTTCTAATACTTAGTCACTAAATCTATTTCGAAGAGTATAAAATTCCCCACAAGGTCCATCAAACTGATTTGTATTTTATAGTAAAAAGTTGGTATTAGAAAGTATTAGAAATTTGAATCCTTAATCCTTTTTTTCGGAAATGAATCACCATAGTATATAGGGTTGTGGAAAAAAATTTATGATGCAAAGGAATATCAATGTAAAATATTTCATCAACTTTTTAACCATCTCTGCATAATAGATTTATATACTGTTAAACTGAAACAGATTAATTAATATCATGACATTTTGGTAAATTTTTTGTTTTATTTTAATTTGTTCAATTTACCTTGAAGTTTATTTTTGTACATTTTGAGTTAACCTTCAGTCCCTGAAGATAATAGCTTGGTTAACGAAACACTGTTATTGTGAGTGTTGATGTAGTGGTAATGTGTGTTCAGTGACTTTTTGAAATTTACTAACTAGACTTTAAAAGCGAAAAATTAGGTGAATATACTTATGATTAGTATTAGCCAAAAATGTGTAATTCAATAATTATAAGCTGAAATAAGAAAAAAGGAGCAGTCGAATATATTAAAAATCATTACCTTGTTGTTCAATTTGCTGAAAAATCTGTTGATAATTGGAATCAATTAATCCTAATTGATATAAATAATCACCATAGTTTATCTGATGCTCTGGATCACAAAAGCCATTTCCTATGGTTATACCACGCAAATTGATTTTCAGTTTGGCTTGAGGATTGTTTTTGTGGATAGTATAAGCAATGGCAGGTGCATATTTCCCACCTAAAAGGTATATTATGCTGAATATGATTATCCACGGATTTCTACCACAAATATTTTTTTACAAAACACTGAAGCACTTCGAATCGATACATTGAATTCAAATCCTTCAAATTTTATAAATTATTTTTGCCTTTATAAAAAATAGCTACATCACAAATTTTTATTAATGGTTTCCTTCTTGAGTGTCCTTTGCTATAGTATATTCCAGCTAGAAAACTCTGTCTGAAATAATTCACCCGTAAAAACATTTTATATGATTACATTCACTGTTATAGATACAATTTTTTTAATACATCTTCACGAACTACTTCAGAATATTAATATTACCTTCTCATATTTATTATTTCTAAAACATAATTAGAATATGTATTAATACTAACCGTAAGATTCTCCAGATACATAGAAATCATTTTTCTGCAACTCAGGAAATAGAGTGAAAAATTGTATAAGAGCAACATATAAATCCTCTCCGACTTTCGTTTCGTTTTGAGCATAACCACCATTTGTGAAGCTGTAGCCAGTCCCTACTGGGCTATCTATGTAGATAACAGAATGTGTTTCCACCCATGAAAATGGTCGAATTTTTAATCCCTTCTCAGGTTTTACTTTAAATGGACCTATTTCTCCAAATAGACCAATTAAGGAAGAAGCACCTGGACCTCCTTGAAGCCACAAAATAACTGGAGCGTTCGAGTAATCATTTAAGGCTGGGAAAAACCAAAAAAATAGGTTAGAGTTAAAAGTTTTATCCACTGTTAAATAGCCTGAATAGCTCTTAGTTTTCTTAAAACCATTAAAATATACAGTTGAAGCTAATAATGCATCCTGTATCCTGTTTTGTTCAATGAAAGGAGTTAATATAAGGGGAACCCCGGGATCATCGGTGATTTCTTCTGTAGGAATTTTTGGATAAACATTAATAAAACTTGAATGGGTTATTTGGCCAGATAAACACACAACTAACACTAAAATTATTAGTTTTCTTATATTTACACTTAGCAAATACATAATATATGTAATTTTTAAATTGCCGTGATTTCACAAAATATACTATCTGTTATTAAATTTGTAAATAAAAATCATTTAGTCAGACTTCAGTTGGATTATTTATATTCGAATCACGATAGAATCATATTAATCAAAATAGTGTTTTATTTACTTTACAAACGCAGATAAACCGTAGAGTTAATATTAGGTTAATATTAACTACGAGATAAATATAATTTGGTTCACACTGACTGTTAGGCAATATTATATACAAATGTTTATAATGTCTATAGGAACTAGTGACATCTGGTATCATTTCAAAAGTAAAATAGAGATATCTTGTCGTTATTTTTTGGAGTAGAAATTTGTAATACAAATATGTTAGTTCAATTTCTCAAGTAGAGGTGTCTATACACATGTCTCAACATATTTTGATGAAGCTGAGACTGGAAATTGATTTATAGAATATGGACGTTATTCAAATGGAATATTTTTAAATACGTTTCTCGGCAAAATCTGCAAATGGCACACTAAGCTAATTTGTTTTGTATGATTTTTGAAACGTGAGTGGAACGTCGAGATTTTGGCAAAATAAATCAGTTAGCAGCGTCCAAAATATTACTTGACATATAGTTAATTTTATATTTTAATGTTGCTTTGTATTCTAAAACTAAAAATGATGAAAAAATAGTTACACAGTATACCGTAGATTGTTTGGTGACGTATATTAATTGAAAAGAAGAAAGGAAAAAGAATGTTGAGCGTTAATCGTAACTTAAAAGCTCAAATGGGAATATTAATAACATCTGTATTACTCAAAACGTCATTTTTTAGTTGTATTCCAAAATATTTACTTAGTATTTATTAACAAAGTAGCGATACTTTGTAATAAAATTTTGATTAATGATCCTAAATAGTATGTTGATTCGAAATAATGATCTGGATCAAATATCAAAAGAATTATTATAAATTGTCGTTATTCGTGGTCTGTCATTGATGACAGATGTTGGGAAATAGCATTAAAATTTGACATTTGACATGTTATAGAATCTTGTAAAATTGATTTATATCCTATCTATGTCTAAACGCTATTATGATAATCTAATAGTTATTTACGTTAGTCTTGGAAGTCTTGGAAGTGATTTAGTACGGTACGAGATAGAAGTTATGGACGAGGCGACGAAGAAGCCGAGTCAAGAATATCTAATCGAGAAAAGTAATAATAACTTCACGGACGTATATCAAAATTTTTTTTGAAATGAAATGAAAATAGCTCCTTTGATTATTCTCTTATTATTTAAAAAAATAAAAATTAACAGAAGTCGCTAAGCTAACATTGTAAACAAAAAGGATATCGTAAAGTGCCATTTTCCGGACTCAAATTAGTACTGTAAAGTCGACTTTAACAAAAGGAAAAAAATAACGTTGACAGTTCAGTCCAATATGCTTCACAACGCGGTTTGATACCTCGTACTGGATCCTTAACTTCGAATCCTTGCACACTTTTGGAATTTCTTCATTGTATTTTTTTTATTTTAATTAATCGTTTAGAGTATTTCAAACAAATATTTTAGAAACTTCCCACTTAGTTTTCTCGTCACTACTCAAGCATCCAAAATGTTTTTTAATTGTATTTTTTTGTAACTAACTGTTTGCTTATTCGATTAATAATAATAATTCCCGAATTTTTTATTTCCTTAACTAAATCGTTTATTTTTTTTCCGGTTTTATAGTTTTTTATAACGATTGTCACTTTTTCTGATTATGTTATTTTCTACGGTGTCGGTTTTCCGGAATACGCTGGGAGTGCACTCTCGTAATTTATTTTTTCTTATTTATATAATTACAAGATTATAAAAATTGAAAATGTGAGATACCACATTAATTTATAGTGTATCATTATGTTATTTTAAAATTTAATGTTGATTCTTTCGTCTCTATAATTAATCCTATGTACATATATAATCTTTGTTTATCATTATTATAATGTTCCTCACTCTATTAATTTTGCTGAACAGTATCACTTAAATGATAAATGAAAAATTAGGAAATTGCAACCATCTTGTACAACAAGTACTAATTTTAATGAAGTAAAAATACATTACCACAGACATGAGACATTAATTGACCGATTTGGCTGATTGATAGAATTTCTGTTAGAAATCTATTATAATAGTCTAGCCATTCTAACCATAAGTCGATAATAAAAAGCAGTTGATTTGGTACTGGCACGTGCAGAGACTGGGGAAGGGAAGTTTGAATAATGAAACGAATCCCCCAGGAGAACAGAAAGAGAGGAACACGAAGATTATCATGATTGGACGGAATAAGGCAATCAATGAGTGTACGAGATCTGAACACGATGAGAATTGCAACGACAGGAAAGAGTGGTGGTAATGAAGCATCGGACAACCTCATAGGACTTTTTGAACCTTTACTTTTGTTTAAATTTTAAAAAATGCTCCGAACAACAGATTTACACTTTAACTTAGCCATTGTTTACTTTTAATTCCATCTAATTCAGACGCTTTCATCTTGATCACGGAGAGCCAATTCAAATGCTCCACAAAATTCAATAAAATTAATCATTTTCGATAATACACACTTTTTGTTTACATTTATACGTGCATGATCCTAAAATTATATATCTTGAGTAAATTTACTCTGCTAACATTATTTCTTTTATAATGTTAGCTACCTATAGCCTACCTCTGGCTCTTAGCTCTTATCTTTTCTTCGCATTAAGATATACAAAATTTCTTGATTTTATTTGAGTGAAAAAAATTTGCATACTGCACAAAATCATACAAATTTTATTATAGTATATTATTATTCAGTTCCAATCATCTTAATGGACTAGTCGCGAAAAAATGCCATTTACTCGGTACCTAACCCATCGTGTACTACGCGTACTACGCCACACTCTTTTAGACCAAAGGATTATAACGTAGTTCATTGAAAAATCACGCAGAGCATGTTTGTTTATTCCAGATGAATAATAATAATACAACAGCGGAAAATATGTGAAATATTGAATTGGTCAATTTTACTGTGTTGTTTATTAAGGTATTACCAGGCGACTGCGATGTATTAGAAATTTTATTTTGTATAATATGTGAAAAAAATTATTATTGAAATTATATAATTTTCCTCGGAATCTAAAAAATAAATACGTACAGGATTGCCGGATGCGAACAAAAACATTGCTCTTTATTGGTGCATTAGGGCAACTTCTGTTGCAATAGAGTTAATACGTACTTTTTTTCATGTGTCCATATTTGTTATACTAGAATTTAGTTATCCAAAACAACCCTCTTCACAGCGGCGCATCATCATCAATTACTTATTTATTATTATGAATTCTAACCTCTTTAACTTATCGTTGCTACAAATGTGTCTATGTTTAGTCTGTCTGTAAGTTTTATAGTTTCCACTTCAACCCCATTGAAGTATCGTCTTCAGTTAATTATTATTAATGTGGCAATAATGAACCATAAATATATTTATCTAATTTTATAATTATTAAGGTATAAGATAAAAACTAATATATAAAGAAGCCTGTGAAACTATTTTTTTGTTCATTCAACTGATATTCGTCTAGTACGCCAGTCAGATTAGTGTAACTATTTGTAACTTTAAATTATTAAATTGTCAGTTTGCTAAATAAATTGTTTTAAAAAAAGCAAGTTGGTGAATTGAGTTATTTAATTATAGTATTTTAGTCTTACCGATATATGATAAATAATTTATTACATTTTTTTATTGCAGACCTATCACATTACTCGAAATAAAAAGTAACGTCTAGCGATAACAGTATATTCACCTCTAGCTGCATGCTATTAACTCCTTGGCAGTTAACGGGCCGTATTTAATGTCTTCGATAAGCATGAGAACTCCAGAATGAAGATAAGGGTAGCGATTGAGCAGGGTAGAAAATATGTTAATGTGAAGGTTAAGGGGGTCAATGATTTTTATAGGTTTATTTTTTGATAAATAAAATTATCAAACAGCGACGTATCATGATATTTATGTATTATGAAATTTTTCCACAACGTTAACTCAAAAATTAAGTAGAATAATTTGAATTTTAGTGTTCTGAAACACTCTATAAAACAATCGAAATACATTTATTTATCAAGATTAATCTTAGTATTTTTTTGTTTTATTAACAACTACAAATTAACTGGTTAAAAGGGACCAAAAGTTTCTCTGCAACTTGATTCACAGCGTGCTTTTGAAGAATTCTCGCTATTTTAAATCCATTCACAGTAACCTACTTTTTTCTGTGCAAAATTTTCGATGTATTAGAGTGAAATATCAGTTTTTTTTCTTATAGAAAACTCAAACTCAATATTTTGTTTTATCAACATTTCACTAAAAATTACAAAAATCGTTCTACCACGGCACTGGAAGTTGTGTGAGGGAATGTTAGTTTGCAGGCAAGCTTTTTGAATGTATTATTTATTATTTGTTATATATTTTCAACGAGATTAAGCCGATATTTGTATTGATATAGATTAGAATGTCAGTATATTTATTTCTTATACTTATTACAAAAAAAAATATTTGTTTGAGTTTTATCACGAAACGACGAAACGCCTTTATACTACACGGAATTATTTATGCTTTTTAATGAGAACGTTTTTATGTGTAGTTTTTTATTTTTTAAAAAATAAATATTTATTACTTTAATACCCAGTAAATATACAAATTGTAACTTATAATCATACAAATTAAAGTTATTATTATACTTAAGTTTATTCTACTATCTTTGGTTTTCATAAGACCGTTAGACAACGTGCAAGACATAATATGTCTAGATTAGCATGTACAAATGAAGTTCATTTGTTAAATTCTATTTCTGTTGCTTATAAACATGATGTAAAGATTACAAGGTGTGTTCTTACCGAAGACCAATTTACGACCTCTATTGCGCAGTCCCACTTTCCGCCATATTGCCTGTCACCAGCTGACTGATTTATATTTATTTACATTGAGTGTATAGAGTAGTTATTGAGATTAAAATGCCTTCTTGTTAGGTACTTTCATGAACAAAAACAATACGAATTGTAGAGGCAAAGATTTTAGTTCCCATAGATTTCCTACAAAAGATATTAAATTACTTAACTAATGGACAAAAGTTTGTGGAGAAACACAACTTAAACTTCAACACGGTGTTTACAAGTTTATCCTATATTTTTTTGGTGGTTGATTTAAGATTGATCAAATATTTATTGTTGGAATAGCGAGAATATGCTAGAATCATTTTAAAAAAAGATGCTACGTGCAAAAGCCCGAGCACTTGATTTTTAGTGAAAATACAAATAACTATGTGTTATTCAAAGATGCAGTGCCAACTGAGAATCTATCTACCAGTGAAAATTTAACGTGAGTGTAAAAAAATTAGCAGAAATGCTGTATCACTATAAAATATTTGTAAGTAGATTCCTAATACAAGTATGTGTAAAAACTGTTTATATCTGACAGTGGAAGATCCGGGAAAAGATCTCACTCTTATAGTGATGAGACGTATGTTGAATCTCACAAGAGAAATCGAAAAAACAGTAACAAAGAAAATCAATCATCTGAAATCAGTTTAGAGTAAGTCAACGAGCAGTGTTGACTTACTGCTTACTATGTGTTTTGTTAGGTTACAATATGTTTTATTAATTTAATAAATTGTTAAAAAACACACGATGCATTTTATTTTTTAACTAATTTCCCTTGTTAAACGAAAAAATTTATAATATACATTCTTTACATAGCAAAAAGTTTGAGAATTGTTTTTATTGAAATAACTTTCAGCCAAGCCCAATTTAACATCTGTTGAATTAATTTTTTACAGTTCTGTACCACATTCGCTGCTCAACGTTTCATTAATAAAAATCTTAAAATGAAAAGATTCAAATTCCCGCATTGAACTGATTGGCCAGAAGAAAAATATGGCCGATAGTGGGAAAGGCCTCTCATTGGCTATGGCTACCCGGCTGCCCAAGAACGCAAGTCTTTGCATCATTTCTGTAAATTTAATCTAATTTAACAACTAATGTCTCTTAAGATTAACTGTTTCTAACACTTCTATAGAACTAATCTTTCCGAATTTTTAATGATTTTATTTTATTATGACCAAGAGTGGATAAAGCACAGTATGCAAGGAAAGACGCAATATTCCTTGATAAAAAGCATGCGCAGATGAAATTCAGCTGATTGTTTCATGCAAGATCTCGCACTTGCAACATTATCCAATTCTAGGAAAAGGCTTAGCAACCAACCTGTCGATCAGACTTCAGAAGCAAGACAACGGCAGATATAATTCTCGTCAGTGATCCACTGACCACTTTTTTGTTTACTTTACTTAGCTTTGTTATTTTTATTTTTAAATCGGTCAAAAAATATTGAATAAAACTAGAGGTTAGGGATTTGTTTAATTTTACTGATGAAATTTTCGTTAGTGGCAGCCATGATGCAATAGCAAGAGACACGCATAGTGTCAAGCGACGTGCAATATCCATCTATGCAATATTTCGATTTTGCAAGAAATTGCATGCATATTGTCTTACACTATATCTAACCGCCTTTAGTGGCAGTCGGATGCAATGACTATAGGCCCCACAAATGACTCTTGTAAGCCGTCCATTTTCCGAGTAGTCGAAATGACCTTGGACTCCGATAATCAAGCAACGAATGTGCCTCTTATCTTGAAACCCATTACTAAATTTCCTCAATTGCCATCAGATGGAACACACTGCTAAAACCCAACCTCGTCGATTTTGCTGGTTTTCTGCAGATTTCCTGTAATCTGATGGAATCATTCTGCAGCGAAATGGGCGACGATAGGGCATAATACAGTAGCAGTTTGTAGAGCAGACACACAGGCAATGAGTTGATATCTCGATCTATCTTGAAACCCCATCACTACAATCTCAGTACTGCAGAAGGAAAGTTTCTCCATATTAGTGACATACAAGAAATGACATGAAATTGTTTCTATTTTCCAAATAACAATACAATAACGAGCTTTGCATAATGCCAAACAATATTTCAATTTTTTGCATGTTCTATATCTTTCATTTTTTAAATGACCTATTTTACATTGGTGTAATAGTAAAAAGTAAACCATTTCGGGAAATTTAAATTTCAAAGTAGTCTAATATAACACGTTTAAATTCGTTTCCATTGATTACCATGCATTAATACAATTAAGTTTCAGAATCTTTTCGAACTCAACAAGTCTTCGGTTTTCACATCTAGCAATTGCATTTGAAGCGATCCAGTTTCCAAATATAATGCAAGGTTTTGATAATAAATTATCAACTGAAAAACCGGAACTTACACCAACTTAACATGCATGCAGATCGCGAGCCGCTGGTTACCTGTTATAGTGGCATAAATTATTTAGATGTACCAGCACTTTCTTGGCAGTTGAAAAATTATAAAGGATATGATACATAATATTTATTAGTACAAAAATCTAAAATATATATTATTTATGAAATTGCTTGTACTAATTGTCGTGCTGTTTATATAAGACATACATCTCAATATTTGGAAAATAGATTTAGAAATCATCAATTAACAAACTATGAAACCATCACAAAACATTCCTTTATAGTTATAAAAATACGAAAATCTTTGATACAAGCAATAGCAAACAAAAATTTGGAAATGGTTCACATACACACATAAAAATGTGAAATTTGTCTAAGCGATTGTCTTTTAATTTTTGAATCTGGTAATTAGACAAAGAAAATTTTTGTATCGTTAAAACAGATTGTGTTTTGATATTATTCTGGTAAGTTATCTATTATTCTATGAATTAGACCTGTCAAGTAAACGTAATATTTCGATAAGATCCAAATTAGGTCGAAACATTCAAAATAGTGTCTATAAATAAAACCATTAGTTTTTTTATTATTAATTACACAAATATATCATAATGCAGTTAAATAAATTGATTTTACGTGTTTGAAAATCGTGTACAAACATTATATTAAAAGATCGTGCCAGACGGAAGAATGAAAACTATTTTAAAACAAACACACCTCCTATATTATTACAATATTGAAAGCGATACTCTACTTGATCACGAACCGCGTTGCCAATATCAGGTTTCTTTCACATCGACAATTAATTGAATACCTATTTCCTATTTCATTTTAGAAACGAACTGAAAAAAAGTGATTACAATGGGCTTGGAAAATTTAAAAAAAGTATATACTTTTTTAACGAAAATAAACACAACTTAATTTTATAAGAATAATGGTGTTTATTTCAAGTCGATAGGATAAGTACTAACAAACCTACAAAGTTTAGTCTTTTATAGTGCTCAAGATACGTTCCAAACAGGTACTACGTCATCATCGCCGATGGTGTAGGAGACCTGTTTGATGTTTTGCACTGCACTTATAACGTGTAATTCGTGTCTAATTGTGTCGTTCCTTATGTTATCCATCCATCCCTGCTATTTTTCTTAGTATCTACATTTCACACTTTTTTTTTGCTTCAATTTGTTCGTTAGCACTCAGGATTCGCAATCATAGATCAGTATAGGTAGTAGTACTATATACCATCTAAATCAACTCCTGCAATTTAACTGTGTTTGTTAATTGTTTCAGAGTGATTTTTCAATCTTGCGTTGGATCTTTGTTGGATCTGAATGCTGACGATGTAGCGACATCCCTTTATAATTTTTATGATCGTTATTACTTCCTCGAAAGGTGTTATTATTCATTCCCCTGTAACTGTTGATGTGTATTACAGTAGTAAAGTTGTGTGTAATACTAATTGTATATAATCATTTCCTAAGTACATACGCATTTTCGCCATTATTTCATTTATTCCCGGTGCTTTCCCTGCATCCAGTTTTTTAACGCTTATATTTCCTTCTTTTTATCTCTGTTCTGACTTCTCGTACTATCGCTTCTTTCTCTTCCATGCTCTTCTTCATCGCTTTCAATTCCTTATATAATGATGTTAATAAGATATTGTAGTTCCTTCCATTAGTCTAATATTTAATTTTCTTTGGGTATAATATTCCCCTCCAGGTAATTATGTTTGATTCATCTTAATTCTTAATATGTTATACCGCATTTATCTTTTCTCCATATTCCTTCTAGCTTTTTTTTCTAAATTTTTTACTTTGCTTACCTGTTCTACGTATATTTCATTATTTTTGATATCTACTTTCATAATCTTTTTTTCTCTTTTATCTTTTCTGTGTTTGTTGTTTTACTTGTTCCGTCTTTTAAAGCTCTACAACATTCATTCATTTCTTTATCTGTAATCCTCTGATATTTTTCTTTGTAGTCTTCATATCTTTGTATTTCTTTGTTACTGTTTTTCCATCACTGTCAGCCACTCCTTCTTACCATTATTCTTTTATCTTCTTTTATTGTGCTTCTTTTATCCAGACAGAGGTCAATAATAGATTTTTCATTTCTGCTGGTCATTTCGTGTGTGTATTTATAAATGTCTTGGTTATGTTGGCAGAAGTTGTTGTAACGACCATGTTACGTTTGTAACCCAATTCTCGTTATTTAATTGCCCCGCCTGTATATACAGCTTTCAACACTCTTATCGATTCTGAAGACTAGAAAGCGGTGTTAGAATTTGAACCGGACATTCAAAAATCTCATAAAAGACAAAATATTCAATGAATTGGAATTTTCTAGTGATGCCCATAGATGTTAAATTCAAATTAGAAACGTCCAAATTCTTCATTAACGTATTTAATCATTAGCACATTGTATAATTCCAAAGTTATGAAACTAGAAGCAATCCAACAAAGAATACGAAATAAATAAAAACGAGGACATAAGAATATGTTAATTATACACATATAGTGAGCTTGATTTGTGGCATATTAATATTCATCAGTGTCTATGTATATTTAAATTTATTTATACTTCCAAAGTGAGGTTAAGAAAGGTATATATGTTGAATAAATTATTCGACTGCTCATAGACGATTCAAATTGTATAAATTAATGAGAAGTGAATTTTTAATTTCGGTTTCAAATTGGGTTAAGAGCTCAACTGAAAGGCAAATGAACCGACCTTAGATACTAAAAAAGAATAAAGAGTGTTACATATAACAAAAGTGACGTTTCAAAGGGCCTAGAACTACAAAAATATTCAATTAGGTGATTAAGCATCGTGTCCATGATCACGTACCCATACTAATAAAACGAATTAATGTAAATTGCATGTTTGAGGTAAACAGGATGCGTCGATTCAATCCGAGTAGTCGTTTATTTCGTAGTCATTTTATTCACACCAAAAATTGAAAAGTAATCTGAAAATTTTAATGTTAAAATAGAAAATTATAACTTATTGACGACGCAGTACGTTTTTATAATAAATAGTATGGAGTTCGATAAACACAAAACTGATCTATTGTTGAAACATTATTCTAAACCAAATTGTAAAGCAGCAAGGAAAATATGTAAAATTGAGTGAAAGACTGCTCACACTCAGGCATCCACCTGCGTTGAATGTTGATGTTACAAGGGAAGCAGTAAAAAACCATCCTAGTACCAGCATTCGCCGATTATCAGACCCCTTTGGACATTCTAAAGGTACCATTTATCGTCGTTTAAAATCATTGGTGAGATCTATAGAAGTTGTCAAATAGTGCCACACAAATTAATCTAGAATCAAAAGAAACGTTGAGTAGATGTGTAAACAGTTCCTTACCCTACCGAAAGATGATTTTTGTATTAAACGCACGATTCAGATCCATTGCGGAATTAATGCGTGCGAAAAAGTTTGTATCTAAAGGAGATGTTGAAAATGCAGTGCGACAATTTTTTGCATCTAAGTCCAATGAATGTTTTTTCCAAGGTCTCAAAGAGCTTGCTGAAGTTGGGTTAAAATCATATTTAGGCTTTCTTTTGTATGATTATTTAAAAATAATAGAGTAAACATTAGAAACCGACATTATTTGAGAGTAAGCCTAAATAATTTAAAAAATAATCGCATTGAGATAACCGAAATAATTTTGAATAAAAACATAAAAAAAAATTCAATCGATGTTTAAAATATCTTTATTTTTCACGAAAAAAAAATTCATTTTTTTTATATAATATATAGAAATAATATTCTAAATATTGCAAACTTCAGGGTTTTTAGCGCATCGTTTGCTAAAACTAATTGGCCGCGAGGAAAACATCTACTACCAATTTTGCTTTCATATTTGAATCCTTCCTATATCCTAGAGCTATTTTTGATTCACAATTTTAGTCTCATTAAAATAAAACACCGAAATTCCTCAATAAAACTAAAAATATATATATCAAGAACACCTACCCACTCTTTTTTTTGATACAGTTAAATTTATTGACTGTTAGAATTTACATGGTATTTGGAAGTAAGTTATAGAATTCATAATGCAACTTCTATGTTCAATAAAAATTTTTTCAATACTCCATATGAAACAATGTACTCGTATATATCTTTTTTATAATAAACCATATACCATTCGTATATTAAATATATGGAAGTATGTAAAGGGTGTGGTTAAACATTTTCTCCCTCACATTAGAGATTTGGATGCTGCGCTCTGATTGCGATGGCAATTTCCTCCTATTCCATTGGCTGCTAGCGCCCTTTTCAATTCTGATTCGCACATTTATCACGAATCTTTCCGTCTTCGAATAATCTCTCGTAGATGTCTGCATAAGTTGATTAATGATTTGCATTAAATATAGAAAAGGTAAAAAAATTAGTGTAAGACATGTTGAACATAATGTTCTTTTAGTACTTGCAAAAGAAAGCAGTTTTCAAAAGATCAATCCAAGCTTTCACATTATTGAAAATTAGCGTTTTCGTGCTCAAATGTACTTTCAACCGTTTTGTTAACCAAAAAAACCTTGCAGCTCATTTAAAAAATTGAGAGTTGTAAATATCACTATCACTCTATTCTAATGCAATATAACATGCAAGAAATTGCATGCAAGTCTCTGAAAACAGTAAAAGTAAACAAATTCCTAACCTCAAATTTGTCTAATATTTTGTATATAGTTTAAAAATGCAAATAACTAAGCTTTACAAATTTTACGAAAGTAGGCTGATCTGCTTTGTCAAAAGTAACTTGCATGCAATAAAAGTTTTGCATGAAACAATCAGATGAACTTCATTTGTGCATGCTTTTGATCAAGAAATATTGCGTCTTGCATTGCATTGCACGTTGTATTACATCATGTCAAGCTGTCTTAACAAACTTAATAGCTGTTAATAGCTTTTTCATTATTTCTAACCCCATTTGTTAAACTTATAAGACGCGTATTACTGTAGAATTTCATTTGATCAACTCCTTGCGAACTAAATAGAGAGATTGGACTAACTTTGGCAAGCTGACACATGTATTAAAGTCACATATACCGACATGTTTCAAACGAAAGGTGTTCTTTCAGTATTGACTTATGGCTCGGAAACACTAGCACAAAAAACTGTAAATAAAATAAGGATAACTCAACGATCCATAGAGAGGTCCATGTTAGCAGTGATACAACAAGATAAAATCCGAAACGAAGAGCTGCGGGGAAGAAAAATTGAAACAGTCACATATTTAAAATGGTAATGTTACAAGATTATTAATAGATATGGTCCAGGCTAAGAGAGGTTTTTGTCCAATGATAACGAGACCAAATGATGATGATGATTTCAGCTATTTCGGACGCTTCGGACATAATCATATGTATAAGTCAGTAGGTTTTTATGAAAATGGGAAAAAGGGATGGAGCTATTGAAAAGCAATACGCCTCCGCAAACGAAAGAGGAGTTAGATACTTCGTACGAAGACTTTCCACGATCATTTACGACTAAAAATTCTTGTGCAGATGAATTCAAATGTGATCTTCTCAGTCTCTGCACTGAAGAAAAAGAGTTTTTTCATCACGACAACGCACCATCTCACATTTCGGTGATTGTCATGGCTATAATTGATGAATTGCACATAGAATTAGCTTACCACCCACTACATTTACCAGATTTGGCTCCGAGCGATTTTTTTCCTGGTTCTTCACTTTAAAGTTCCATTTGCAGGTGAGATATTTTCATCACACGAGGACGTTATCACATACGTAAACACCATTTTTGAGAAGAATACAGCAATTATATTTGGAAGGGTTGAACAGGCTAGAACATTGCTGATAACGACTAAGTTATTGACCATATCGATAAGTAGAAATGATAATAAAAAAAATTGTTTTGTTTATTCGTTAGCTCTGAAACAGACAATCCTAGTATATTGAGAGAAATATGGTAATGCCAGTCCCACATTTGTCATTATAAACTTGTCTCCCATCCCATCCGTCTGAACGGCCTACAAGTTTAATATGTTAACCCTATTATCTTATGAGGAGATGATTTTGCCAAAGACTTTACGGCTTAGCACCCAAGTGGGGATTTCCTTGCCCCTGTCTCTTGTAACAGCTCATCTTGTTCTTCCCAAGTCTTCTTAAACGATTTCCTTATCGGGTTTATCAACTAAATAACCGAAAACAGTTATTAGGCTAAGCCAATCGACCCATTTCCAAAGTAATCATTCCTTATTTACTAAAAACAAATTAAATCTACCGAGTTTCTCTATCTCCGGTTGAAAATAGATATTTATATGCAAAGAAAATCCCCGTCATAATTGGTACAATTCTATAATTTTTAACGTTTACTGCTACAAAATCTATTTTTTATGTGTTAATCATAGTGTAAACCGATTGTTCACATTTTTTCGAAGTTTCCGACGAAAAATTGTTTTGTGAATATTTTCTGCGTCATGTCTGTTGTCTGTATAAACAACAGCCAGTCTACATTCTACAAACGATTATATTTTCGTCTCATATTTATTTTTAATTTGTAAAATTCAAACGTAAAGAATACAACGATGAAAAAGAGAGAATGGGAGAATCTAGATCTAGATAGAGGTGTTATAATTGGGTGCGGGAGTTCTGGCTCGGTTGCAACCTAATACATAAGCGTACCAAGATATTTTTTAGGTAAATTTTGGAATGAAATATTTTTTTGCTCTTATGGATTTTTCCTGTGAGATACGTTTGAATAAGCGTCAGTATTTGTTTATCAAATTAATTTGATCAAAAAAATTAAATCTGTATTGTTTTGAATAGAATTACGACTTTTTCAAATTTCCGTCTCTTAACTTGAAAGACAACACTGATTCCGTCAACCAATATCAAAACTGGATAATTTTATTGTTTCGCGGTCCTCTCATTTTTTGGTTCTAGAAATTCGAAAAATCATCCGATTTCGAAGATTTTTTTTAGGAAAAAAATTATGGGATTGAAAAAATGACCAAAGAAATAAGTATAATTTGACTATGTATATAAATTATAAAATATTAAAAATTAAGAAACATAATTATGTGATTTTTATTTTTCAAAATGTTCGTTTTTTGTAGATTAACTAAAAAAACATATGTACTTCGTTTCTTGCTGGCACAAAATTTATGAACGATTGTATCTTAAGAAATGCATTTATGACCATATTTAACCAATAAACAAAGATTTTCAAGTTTTTCTCCAAGAAAATATGAACTGCGTTTGGTGCTTTGTAAAAAAGTTATGAACGATTACATCTCAAGTGCATTTATGATCACATTTAAAGTCATAAAACTGTATGAAATCTCCAGGTGAGATATTTCCAATATTTTTTTTCATAAATCTGCCGTAAAAATGAAGATTTTGAAGAAAATTAATCGAAATCGGATGATTTTTCGATTTTCTAGAGCCAAAAAAATGAGGGGACCGCGAAAGTATAAAATTACCTAAAGTTGTATTTTTTGTTTTACCATATTCATACCATAATCATACAACTTTTTACACTTGTCTAGCGATGCTGAAACTATTTAATCCAATCAATGACCATTTTCCCGTGTATGTGTAAGTTTTTTCTAGAAGTCAATACTTTTCGAGTAAAATTGTTGTTTTAGGCAAAAACACGTCTTCAGATTGTTTCTTGTGAATAAGTGGAAAAATATGCACTTAATCGAAAAATCTATGGATCAAAATTATAGCTTAAAAACAAACAAAAAAAATCGTGTATTTACGATTTATGCAGATCCAATACAAACGAAATTATTGCTTGTTGAAAGTTGATTGGTATTTTCAAACGCCAAAATGGAAAGTTTCTGTTCTGAGCGATTGATCCGTTTAAAGTACTTATTTTTTAAAAAAAATTTGGCTTGAAGTGAGAAAATTATTTTCGTAACTGTTTTTCAAAATAACTCAAAAACTATTAATGATACGCAAAATTTTGTAGAGTAGAAAATTGTTTCTTTTTACATTTTTTGAGGTTTCTTAGCTTTAACCTTTTTAAAATAAGATCTGAAAGAAAAATGTTATTTAGATGAGCTCACAGTTCTTTAAAAACCTACAAAATGTTTTTCTGAGGAACTTGATTGCTTAAAAAGTGAGTTATGGGGAAAAAACCAACAGCACATTTGTCTAAAAAGATAGTTTTTAGAGGTTTAAACTGTTTAATATATCATAAATTGTCTATCAACGTCCATTTAACGTATTTACAGATAATAATACGTTTTAAACTAGTACTTCATGATTTTTTTCGAATGGGGGTAGTTTTCAACCCTCAGAAATAAAATTCAACCACCGGCATAAGCTTAAATTCAAAGTAGAGGATAGACAGAGCCTACATCCAAATTTTTATGCAAATCGATACTGTTTAATTAGTGAAATAACTGTTTAATAAGATGTTAATTATTATTTTTTAATGATGTCTGTCATAAGGGGTGGTTGTTAAGGGCCGAAACTGAATAAATTATAATAAAAATTGGCAATTGACGTTTATTTATCTGATACAAATATGATTTAAATGGATCATCTGCTCCAATCTAAATTAGTTTTCACCCCTAAAAAAACAACCCTCGGATCAAGGTAGATTTTGAAATAGAGGGTGAGTAAAATCTAAATCTAAATTTTCATACAAATCGGTGCTGTATTGGATAAATACACAGTTTACACTTATTTTCTGACATCGATTGGACTATTTTCAATATTTTTAAATAAGTGTGGTTAGGATCTAGATGCAGATACAGGATTAGACATAAGATTGATTCGGCCTGTGCAACGATTGTCTAAACTAAAAACTGAAAAAAAAAATGGTTAAATGTTATATTTGGTTTGTGCTGTTGAAAGGAGCTGAAGTCTGAACACTGAAGACCGCCACAATTAATAACATTTGAAATGTGACTAGATACCATGTGGCTGACTAGAGAATATACCGATAGCCTATTTTATCTATCTGACCTTAATCTTTCCATAACAAATATTTAATGACGGCAATTTTACCATTTTCAGAAAAATCTTTACAATGACTCACTTAATCGATTGTCAATCAGAAACTAAGCCTCTAAAATGACTGAGGAGCTTGAGCTTCTTTAAAAGGCAAATGAAGAAAGTTTCCAATATTTATATTAAAGATACTTTAGTTAACATTATTCAAATTCAATTTGTCATTGTATTATGAAGATTCACAATAAATTTACTAGGATTCTTAAAAAACGTCGTTGATGACTTGAGAAGTGTTAATATTGTATTAAGTTGAAATGACAAAGCAGAGTGAACAAAGTAAATGACAGCATATTTGGGACACTTGTGCCAATTTATCAACAATATGAATTTTTACTTGCTATTCAACTTATTAAATCTTTCCAATGAAACTAACATTTTTTTTGTGTTAATATAAATTACTTTTGCTGTTATAGCTCCGCCTATGACGCATATATTTCATTGGTATACGCGATGTTTCTGTGACAGGTCGACACGTCTTATATTTTCCTCTACACTGTTGTTGTGGTTGGATGGGCGCCAAGACTTTTAGAATTCCACATAACGACGTCGAGGCGCAGCTAGCATCTCATTTAGAAAATCGCCTCACTGTCAAAATGGAAACGACTTACTTCTACTAACAATACGAGAAATTTTACTATTCATTTATCGAGCATTGACGCTGAAATTTTATTTCTAAAAAAATAACAAATTCTATTCAGGTTTTAATGTTAAACGTAATGAAAACGATTAGTTGGGCGTTTGATTACTTGAAATTGATACATTTGGTAACTGATATAATTTGAATATTTTAAATTTTTCGAAAAATTTTGAAATATATATATTTGCTTATGTTAAATAATAGAAAATCAAATGGAAACCATGATTAGTTTTGCCGTTTTTTCAATAAGTAAACAAACTAAGAGGATACAAAATCAGGTATGAGAGAAAGTCAAAAACATACGAAATTTGTACCAAAGTATTGTTTTTTGTCACAGGTGGTAGAGCAAATATTAAGCTTAGAAAATAAAACAAGCAGGAAATAATGTTTCAATGATATAATAAAAAGAAATTGGAGGAAAGGAATTTAGTACAACTAAGTATACTAAAAACTGACTCGACAGAAATCAAAAGAAAATATTCAGAAATCGGAGAGAATATTAAAAAGATACTCAGACAGAAAGAGAGAATATACACGCTAAAAAAACTACAGAATACTTTAGAAACAAAGAATTGAAAAATTTTTAATCAGAGGCCAAACAATTAAGAGAGAGCACAGTTAATTACCAAGTACCTCGTATCAGGGACATCGAGTCAAGCTTTTAATAGATCTATATGAAAAAGTTAAGAGATGGGCTCAATATTTTGAAGGAGTACAAGAAGAAGAAGAGCCGGAACAGGAAGAAGATATAGGAGATGAAATAGAAAATCAGGATCTTATGGAGGAACCAAGTGATAAAGAAATGTTAGAACAGATAAATTTGAAAAACCATAAGGATGCAGCAGAGAATAGGTCTCCATCAGAAATTATAAAAATCGACAGGGAAGATATACAGAAAAGAATAAGGAGAATTATACAGAAAATTTGGAATAAAGGAATAATATGTCCAATATTTAAGAAAGGAGATGTAAAAATTATAGAGATATCATTTTTGGATATGGTGTAGAAAATTTGGCTGAAGTTGTGAGAAACAGACTCAACGAGTACCAAGAAAGGATAGTCGGAGAATACGGAGAAACTTACAAGAAAGGACGAGAAGCAAAGGATAAGACGATCAAGGATTAAATCTATAAGCGAAATCCTATTATTTCTATAGATTTTAAGCAGGCTTATGACACAGTGGATATAAATAAAATGTAAGCTGTTTTTAATGTACTAAGAATCCCGAAAAAATTTGTGAAATTAGTTAGGATGACATTAGATAAATCACCCAGTAGAGTAACGATTGATGGAATTGTATCAGACAAATTTAGGGTTGAAAAGGAATTAAAAACAATGTCGACAATGGCTTTTAATCTGGTAGCAACATACAAATAACAGGACTCATAAACAACAACAAATTCATATGCAGACAATTAAGATACTCGTATTGAGCTTGAAACACCATCTTATATGAGCACGATGATTCTAGCGGCATCTTCATTCGTCATATGTATTGAGCTTGAAACACCAAAACAAATAAATAAATAGTAAAAGCATTCTGTAAAATAGAAGATGCTGCAAAAAAATATGGACAGAAATAAATAAAAGAATAGCCATAGGAAGTGAAGCTCATGAGATTACTAAATGAATCAATAAGATCAAAGGAGTTATCTAGAGAAGCTAAAATTAGATTATACTGAACAATAATATGACCAACAGAACTAAAAAGAAGAACTAGGAAAGAACTGAAGAATTTGTATCAATAACAAGATACTTAAAGAGTAAGATGGTAGGGACATATTAAAAGGATACCGCTTAATAGATTTGCAAAAAGGGTCATTGAAGAACGAAAAGAGATACAAGAAGGAGGGGGAGATTAAAAAAAAGGTTGGATGCAGTTTTGAAGGATATTAAAGGGATAGAACCGAGTTGGAGCGCAAAAATACCGAATCGCGGCATGTTTACCCAGAAGTTAAAAAGAACATTTTGAAGATAATCTGGTGTTCTTATTGGTGCCGGATGTTGCTGAATTTGCCATCCTAGATGGTCCTAAACATGCTCTTTTGGGTTAAGGTTCGGGCTATGTGCAGGCCAATTCAGGGTGGGTATCTCGACCTCTTCTAAGTACTGCCGAACCACTCAAGCAGCGTGTAGACGAACATTATCGTGCATTAGCGTTGTTACCGATATGAGGCATATAGGGCACTACATGAAGTTCTAGGATATTGGTTATGTATCTGTCAGCATTTAGTCTTCCATCATTCACTGGTACTAACTCCGAGCGACTCTTGAAAGAAATTCCTCCCCAAATCATGATAGAGCCACCACCAAAGCTTTCAGTTTGACAAAAATTAACCTGATCGTACTGTTCACCACGTCACCTATATACTGGTACACGCCTATCTGATAAATACAGACAAAATCTTGATTCATCCGTGAATAAAATATTGGACAAATCTTGAATATTCCAATTTGCGTGTTCTAGAGCAAATTCCAATCTTGCTACTCGATGTTCTCTGGTAACACGTGGACTTCTAGCTGGCACTCTGGCTCATCTACTTGCTTCTCTTAGCCTATTTCGAACTGTTTGTAGGCTTATTCGGACATTACGAGCAGCCAACAGATCTGTTTGCAGCCTTCGAGTGGTGGTATGCCTAATTCTTTACACCGTTAACCTCAAATAACGATCATCTACTACCGAAGTTATCCTTCCGCGGACTTGTCCGCGTCTTCTGATTAGCTGCTCTGTTTCTTGGTAGAGAATAACAACTCTGGATATGGTGCTTTTTTGAACTCCAATTACCCCGGCGACGTATCTTTGACTGCGGCCATCTTGTATGAGCACGATGATTCTAGCGGCATCTTCATTCGTCATATGTGTTGTTAAACGTTGCGACACATCCATTATTAATAAAATAAATTTAAATTTTCACTATAAAATAACACAATTTACATAGAAAGTTCTCAATCTCAATGCATTCTCCAAGACAGAAATGATTTACTCGAGCATTTTTGCTTCCAAAAAAATTTGTAAGAAATTTTGATATATTTTTGCCCATGATAAGTAACCAGAAATATCTATTAAGTTGATACATATATAGATTGTCCCAAAAAACTAAAATTAAGTATTTTTTTTATATATTTATTTATAATTATATATTATTTATAATTTTTTAATTTTTACATATATATATATATATATATATATATATATATATATATATATATATATGTATACAGACCTCAAATATATACATTCGAGGAAGACAATTTAATTAGAAACGGAAACATCCGTCTTCGTAGGTGCGCTATACACTCTGTTATATTTTGCACCCCTTCAATATTTTTCATTAGTCCAATTTTTTCTAATTTTAGCATCTTGTGCGAGGGTTTTACGACAATCATTACATTAACAATGGAGTAATAAATTCCCATAAAAGGGTGGGCTTTTTACTGTTTTTAGGCATCACGTGCTATATTGGTGGCATGTCGGTAACTATTAGTGCGCGCTGACCCTACTGATATGCAAATGAGTATCGCGGATTCTATTGATTACTCTTTCAGTCCTCGTTTTTTCTTATTGACCAACCCAAAAAAAGTTTTAAGCGTCTGCGCTTTATATTTCTAAATTTATCTTAATCGTTTTTTTTTGTAAATGAAATTCATAAAAGTAAAGGATGCTGGAAAATATTTCTGGAAACCAGCCTAATTCCAATGTACTAGTGTAACTTTGAAAGGAGATGTACATAAGTTATAGTCTTTTTTATGCACGAGAGAGTAATAAAACTCAATTTCTAATCCAAAACTTAGTACTGTGATTTCAAATATTATTACGGAATAATCTAAATTACACAAGTAGAAAAGCTTACAGTTAGAAGTAAACGAAATGAAAGCGGATGTTCATAGCAAATTGGAGAAAAAAATTTAAAGGTTCTCCAATGTTTTTAAAAAGAAGTTATTGGTTTGAGTTATTGGTAGGGAAACAAAATATTCGATTTTCAACACTCTTTAGTAAATCGTAGAATGTTGGGAATTGAAAACAGCAGGCAAATCGGTGTAGGAGTCACGAATTTCAAGCTTTTCATCTCTAACAATCTTAATATAATGTTTATGAGATCCTCGTGGTGGGCGTGAAATTTATATTCAATTATGACATGGTAGAGAGATGATATAATAAAAGTTAGTGCTTTTTGTTGAAATCTGTTACATTTTGGTCTGCGAATGCGTATCAAACATAATAAATGTGTCTAAAGGTATGCCAATGTATGTATGTGTATAATAATAAAATTTCAGGGCAGCTGTGTCACAATATTTTTCTAGATTTCCA
The DNA here is from genome assembly GCF_026250575.1 of Diorhabda carinulata. NCBI lineage: Eukaryota > Metazoa > Arthropoda > Insecta > Coleoptera > Chrysomelidae > Diorhabda > Diorhabda carinulata. The sequence goes on from NC_079472.1 coordinate 22,865,251, forward strand.
TGTTGTTTGAATGATGAATATTTGTTGTAATGTGAAGTTTGAATTATTCTGAATATTCTCTCATTAAATTTATATTTCTTCAATTTTTTGGTTAGTTATTTGTTTTATATCGTAATGATGAATTCTCTATCTATTTTCCAATTATTGTGATGTTAGTCTTATGTGAAAAACATCGCCCTTATTACAGGTGACTGTAATTTTTTTGATTTCTGGCTACCAAAATATTTTATATTCTTCAATTTGATAAATTTGTGTGTAATCTCCTTATATTTAGTAGAACTAAGGGCTTAATTTTGGGTATAACAAAAATGAGTTTAACTGCAATATTACATGGTACGAACTGCTACCAGATGGAAAAATACGGTGAATTATTCCGTTAAAAACAAAATTTCATTTTAATCTCCTTAAGGGTACTGCTCTTGGCTAACAATACATTTATATTACGCTGACTCCATGACTGGAAGCAGTTCTGGTTTCTTTTGGAAATATGTTCCTTTTCAGTATATTTTTCCGGTTTATTTTCAGGAAAAGCAAGTCGCATAGCTCTAAATCTGGCGAGTAAAACGGATGTGGATAAATGAAAAAGATTTTTAATGCCTAAAACAAGCGACTTACATAACGGCGCCTAACATGATAAAGAAGAAAGCCGTTGGCCAATTTTCAGGTTCTTTTCACCCAATTTGTTTCAGTACTCCCTTTCAAATTCCGTGCTTCCAGTTGTTACTCTTAGAACGAACTCTGATTACACTATTTCCTTAGAATCGACAACAATAATCTTGAAACTAAGCAAACTATTTATAATACCATTATATTAACACCCACTTCAGTCTCTGAAGGTGATAACTTGGTTATCGAAACGCGCGTCCTACCGTGTAAATTATCTTGATGTTCGACTATGGTTTACGGGCCTTTATAAGGCAAAGTGACTATCATAAATTAATTCACGACATTTTATATCACACCTCGTAGTTATTCCACTTGATATTTTTGTTATGCGTAGTCGCAGGTGTATGTGATAAATTTCTATAACTATTATACCTTATATTAAAAAAAATATCGTGGAATAGATTTTGATATATTAAACGGTCAGTTTAGGCTAGAATGATCTTCGCTTGATCATTTTGCACCAACTCAAAATCCTACACTGTTTGCAACATCTATATAAACTTGTCCTTGTAGCATACCTACGCAAATTGCAGGGTCAATCTTTCTCGTATGATGGTTCCGTTTTCAACCGGCCTCCCAGTATAGTTATTTAGTTGGAATTTCATTTTAGGTAATTTATATCGGACCGGTTGTTGCTATCGAATATCGATTTGAAAACCTACAGTCAGAATTACATGTGCAATGTTGTCATTTTATTCACAAATACAAATACAACATTTTTCTTTAGAACTAGTACAAGATAGAATCTTGAAGATAAAATTTCTAGATGAGGGTAAAAAATTTGATATTACTGTAGTCTTTTAAATTTCTTGGTGTTTTCATTTCAAATAGATGCTGAGCTATTTAAGAAATAACCTCCATTCTACATCTTCGACGATGCTTAATTATAGAGTTAGCGACAGATTCTCAGACGAAATGAAAATTCACATACTAATCTCTGGCATCTTTTTAATAGTAGTCACAAAATACAATTTTCTCGTAGTATTTGCCATAAAAATTTCATTTCTTGGAATACCAGTCTTTGTCATACAAAATATGGTTGGTGAGCTTTCGCCATACCATTGGAACTGCAAAAGGCATACATTTTTCTTTTCCCTTTACTCCACTGAATCAATGATATATTACAACTGATACAGCGTATACGATGAGCCCATTGTTTGTTTTGCACAGAACCATTCACTTTAGAACTCACATGTAAATAGGATAATAAATAACCCACTCTATAAAATCTTTCTGCTTTTAAACACAAGCTAATTTAATAATACCCCCTAAAACAAAAAATGATCTTAATAGTATATTAGGAATATATTTAATTTGGAAAGTATTAGCATTATAAAAAGAATTATTTAAACTGTGTTACAAAAATCGTGTGGGTCGGTGTTTATAGGATTTCTATCACGTATAGATAAAATGTATTGACAGGAATATTCACCATCAATATCAACATTATTTTCTTGGATATCGACGTTGTTGTTTGTGATTGCATCAAATACTGTTTATGGCCGTTAATCTCTTCTAAATGATTTCATTTTGTACAGAAAGATCTATTAATTGTCCCCGGATACAAAGAACTTTACGGAACAACTCACTATCATGTCCCACATATACTCGATGAGATTTTAATATAGTGACGAGGGCAGTCACAGCAAAATATTAACGCGAGGTTCTTGGGGTTTGTAGGACTTTGTCAACATAACGGCCATCTATCATTCTGCCTCAAAATAAACACAAGTCGTGGTGATCGCATACCATTAGCAACAGCTTCACAAACTATTGTTCCAACGTTTCTGAGCAGCTCTTGTCTTTCAAAACAAACATATCTAAATTGCGGAGTCTTACCCTTCTACGGCCGTTATGCGCACCTAAATAGAAACGCGATTCGCAGACGTTTTGTATCCCACTTCCCAACAATTGTCTACAGTTAATTGAACCACTAATAGATGGTGTGAGAAGAGATCAAAGGCTTGGAACCGGCGATAAAGTGAACGTATAGGAACAGATCTCATTTGCTAGCAATTTGGCGTGTACTAGTGTCTTGATTGACTAGTTTGTCTTCTTCATCTATCCTCTTCTGTCCACAAACTAACAAACACACACACACACGTCATCGCAATACGATGAGCAATCATCTCACCGAATTGTGGCTAATTATTTTCAGTCTCTCTTTATTACTTTGAATCTCGAATTAAAGCCTTTCAAACTAAATGTAAATGAGGGTTAAAAATACTATAAATGTATTTAAATTGTCTACGTATTATACATATTACTGACTATATGCGTTTAGAATATTATTTTGATATGGAAGAAACTCGAAGCGTATAATAAACATGCCCACGATGTGATAAACGCCGAAAATATTTGTCTGTTTCCGGTAACGATACCATCATTGCATATGGATATTTTTCAAGTAAATAAACCTGAAAATGTTAACGTTAGTGAAATATTCCTATAATCACGATAGTCTCTTATTTTAACTTAGGCCTGAAATAACTTCATTGCAAAGCGGTTTTCAATAACCCTCCATTTATTTTTATTTTAATTGTATATAATTTAGTATACGAATTAATTAAGAGTAGAAGAGGGTAGAATAACTTACATTGAACTTTTACTGACGTGGGGAGAGGTTCTTATTTGTATTTATTTAAAAGGATAGTTACTTTCGTAGTATCCTTTTCAGGGGCGTAACTACCGCCGTATCACAGATACGGCTACAGAGGCCCCTAACGTGTGTAAACAAAAATTAGTGAAATATTACCCCCAATGTCCCTTAATCTCGTGTTTCCCGGCAAAAAAACATATAAAAAAACTGTCATACGTACCTATAGAGTTTTTACTTCAGAAATGACAAAAGTTAAGGGTGAAGCACTACAACACGCTAAGCCTCTTCAATGTTATATGCCGTACACAAACTATAGATTTTCTTAGTGCTTGTCACATGTTTTTCTTTACTATTTGAAATCCTGTTGAATATTAATCCTGTTTTTTAAACCTTTACTTCATGAAAATAGTGACTTACAGAAAGCTAGTATTTTATTAAGTACTCTTTTGAATAGACTGAGCGAAATAAGAAATCAAAATTCATTCAATGGTTTGCTAAATGAGATTTAGCAAAAGAGTGGAAAGTAACAACTGTTTTAAAAAATAAAACACGAAAGATAACGAAGCGTTTTTTTGATGGGTTATCACTAGATGAGAGAATTTCAGACCCGGAATTATAGTTCAAAGTTAATGTATACTATTGCTGTTTAGATATATCAATTTCTCAAACTAAACAAAGATTTGAGAGCCTTTGTGAGTAATATGTTAGAAGTATTACAACCGGAGAAACTCCTATCTTCTTCAAACGAGGTGATAAAAAATGCTTCCGGAAAACTGTCGGCTTGCAGAGATTCAGGTCTAGAGTAAGAAACTGCCACTGAGTTCTAGAAGTGAATCTTGACTGTCTCTAGATGAGGTTCTTACACTGTCACTCTAGTCACCGTATTTGGTTCCATGACTTTTATAATACCACGAAAGTACAATACCATTAGGAAAGAATGTTTGTATAAATGCTTCCTCTCACGGATTCATACCTACAAAATGCGTTTATTCTCTGATCGATGCAGTTCGTCTTTCAATGATTCATCTAATATCTAACCACTATCGCAACTTATCGATTTCAAATTTTATCGTTATATTTTAAATCATCATTGCTATAGCTGTCGTCGCTGTCATTTCAATCCCTCATTGTTAAACCAACTTCAGTCATTATATAATCAAGAACGCGGCTCGGTACTGAATTCATTAATAATATAGAAGAAAGGTCTTTGTTCACCAATTTCCATGCCTGTCCGTATGATTTGATTGTAATACATATACTCTAGTTGTCAACTCGCTTGAAAATGCTAGAATGATTGATTTCAAATCAGTGGTGTACACTACAACTAATCTTTTAGTGTATTTTTTGGTAATATAAATCTAGTACTCATGAAACTTGTTAAATATCTCTAGCAACGATTCTAAACTAATTTTCCACTAATTACTTTACATTTTGGTCGAATAAAAATTTACTATTCTGTACTACAAGAAATTGAGGCCGTTTTGGAGGCTGTCTTGCTTTTGGAGTCTAGTGGACAGTGTAGCTAGAGTATTAAACGAGAAAACAGAAAAATTAGTTGAGAATCGATGAAGAAACATTTAAAACAGTCTCTAGGAAAACAAAACGCAATATAAGCTGTATAGAAATTCATTTGTTTATAAAATTTAAATTTAGACTCGATAAAAATCTATCAATCAAATCGATAATATTGTAAGTGCGAGATATTGCATGAAATAATCAGCTGAAATTCATCTGCGCATGCTTTTGATCAAGAAATATTGCGTCTTGCATTGCATTGCCTCAAGGCCGCTTGGGGGGGCAAGGCAAGGCAACGTGCAAGAAATTACATGCAATTTCTTTGAAGATCAAAATATGGCAAAGACGAATATTGCAGTCTCTTTCCATTGCATCATGGTTGCCATTAATGAAAATTTCATTAGAAAAAGTAAACAATTTCCTATTTTATATTTGTGCTCTGGCTCATTTTCGACTCGTTCTGTCTCTCAAGAGCCAATGAGAATTCGCTCCCAAATTAGCGCGTCGTTTTGGAAAATTATATTTGAGAATGTATGAAGAAACATTTGATAAACTCGCAAGAATAATAAAACAAAAGATAATTGAGAAATCATTGGCAAGACGGCAAGAAACTCATTTCTTCCAAGAATTGCAGTTTGCACGCAATAAAAATGGCACCAAACCGATAATGTAACGAGTGGTAAGTCTTGCATGAAACAATCAGCTGCCTCTAAGAAATATCATGCTTGCAATTTATCGGCTTTCAAATTTGTAGACTTCTTTTATGTCCAAGAATGGATAAACTATTCTGTGGAAGAGAAAAGGGTTAGTATTTGTGAGGTAAGTGGTAAGTTTCTCGTATAATGTCAAACAACGTCCAAGATTTATCGTATAGAATCTATCAATTAAATGTAATTCTTGTCAAGCTACGTTTAAAATTAAAATTCATAAATCACGAAAAGTCTCTGAAATATTTAGATATATGTATGTTAATACCATTATAAATTCAATTTATCATAAAAATACCATAACAAGCAAAAATTTAAAAATTATTATTCTCTAATCGACACTTATAGTCGCAATTAAGATATTTTTATATAGGAAGATATATGTATACAAATTTTTTATTTGTGGCTTAAACCTTATGAAAAAATATTGAAGAAGGTACTTTCAAATGTTTTATCTAGTGTAGTTACATTTAAGCATATATAGCTTTGATGTTCACCATGTTGTAGTAGCAAAAATCTATCAAACAAAGAACAATAATAGAAACATTATGTGTATCTACAGTTTATTCTAATCAATTGCAAATCAATCACAACTGTCACGTATAAACGATGGTAGAAATATTGTACAAAGACTCATTTGGTTGCCCAATCATCAGAAAGGATTGAACTGGGTTTGGACAAAGAATCAAATTATGAAAATACAATCTAATTTGTGTTAAATAGAAATCATATTACAGCCATAACGGTACTAATGAGTTGAGCTATACACCAAATCATCAAAGATTAGATCGCTAGATTGAAGAATCTTTTTGTTCAAAAGAACACTACAGTTTATGTTTATCCTTTTGTATTACTCACTGCAACTTGGATAATAAACACCAATTTTATTAGGTTACATAACCAACTCAAAGGTATTAAATCGACTGAGAAAAGAAGGACAACTACTGCAAATAAAAAAGTGACAAAAAGCATTGAATATACGTCAAATATTAAAGAATTCCTGTTACTAATTTATTATAGAGAAATCGAAGGAAAAAGAGACATTAGATATAAAAATGTAAACGTGTCTAAAGAACATAAGACACTGTATAAACCTCAAAAAAAATATGCTTTTCGGAGCTGATCATGATCTATAAAATTATGCAAGAATTTTCGGAAAATTTAGCAGGAAACTACACTTAAAAAGGTAGTATACGGTGTAAAAACATTTCAGAAATGTAAATAATCTCAAGCTCAGTTACACTGATGTGAAACTAGTTATTGATCACATGAATAAGATGGTTCTCTGATGTAAGATATTCTGAGACGATTGATTCTATGATGTAATTGACAGATAAACATTATAATGAATATGGCGCTCTAAAGGAATTTGACTATGTCAAACGTAGAATAGAAATTAGGGTGGTGATCCAGAAAAAATTCCTTATAAATTTGATTTGGGTAATATGACGATAGATCATCGAAAAAATTAGGAATGTAGTTTAATTGTTGGAGATTGAGAAGAAATTGTGTAATAGATCTATACAAAAAGACATGAAGCACGTAGAATATCATTTTGATTAAGTACTATTATTTTATTAATTATTTATATTTATAATTCCTGGTTTCATAAATGTAGTTTGCATAAGTGATTTACGAGTATATAATGATTAAAAACTTTTAACCCATATAGTAAAATTCATATTTCATTAACTCTTAACCTAAAGGCGCGATAAAAGCAGTCGTTGTGGTGCCAAAATCAATAATTCCACGATCGATTCGTTCCTGCTATGCAAGGCACGCACTTACAATAGCCTCAAGTAGGTGTGGAGGATGGAATATATATAACTGTACGGAAAAAAAATTATTCATGAATATCACCTGTCTTTGTTAATGACACGGCATTCCTGTTTTGGAGTCAATGGCGACCAATCAAAAGTTATTTCAACAGAACGTCGTAGGTAAAATATTTGTGATGGGATTCAATACTATAAATTCGCGGAAGATAAGATGGTTTTGTTTTTCGAAAGCGAATGATCAGTTATAAAGTAATTATTTATCAATACGTAATGTAATATTTTTGATACATTTAACGAGGAAAACGGATATATTTCTACTGCTTCCTGCTTTGCATTTTAAAAATTTGTGTGGAATTGTCCTGTGATTTCATGGGGGCTTGATTCAATAGCACTCAAATGATGTTTGCATAATCTATACACAAATCTCCACTAATTTTTGTTTTTCCAGATGAGGTATCTTGTATTTACCACATTTTCACTCTCTACTACGAATTTCGGCTTAGATTACCCTTCCAAATATGAAATGTACTCTGAAATACGTTGCTTCATTTTGCTAACAAATAAATGGAGAGTTCAGATCATTTTTTAGATTTTGTTTATTTATTTATTTGACAAACGTTCAAATATTCACATTTGTTGATTCATTGTTGTACAATAAATATTAATCGTTTATCATCTTAATGCAAGTACGTCCAAACTAATTCTAGACAATTTCATAGAAAGTTTTAGGTCCTACATTCTTTGTTTGGATCTTTTTCTCATATATTTTTACCCATGTATGTATGGATTTGGAGTCTCGTATACTCTGCGACCCAAAGAATCTGTTGTATTCCAATTTCGTACTGCGTTACTGGGGATACTCAATCCTTTTAAAAAATCTATAATGTGGGATGTCTTCAATAGCCAGAGATCTTCGTCTTCTATTTCATACGCACCCAGGTGTAATGCATTGGAGTTCCTAAGTATTTCACACTTCGAGAGAATATGGATAAAGGTTTCGTCCTTTGTGCAACAAAATCTGCACGCCGCATTATCTGCTAAGTCTAGCATCTTCAGCTGTATGTTATGGCAACAATTCTTCGATAGAACTCATGCTAGTATTCGTAGATTGCTCTTACTTAGGTTGATACATTAATCAGATCTACTCTGGTTTTTTAGTTTCCCAGAAGAGTCTTTGCCTGTCTCGCCCCTGTAGGTTGTCCCAATAATTGGTTTTTCTTCTATCTAATCTTTCTCAGTGTTTCTACCTATTAGAGATCTGCTTTTTTTTGTTAGCAATTTGAATCCATTTTTTTATCGTGCTATACAAATATCCTAGTAGTCAAACTGTACATAGCTATGAAAATAACGATAATAACGATTCTTTCAAATATATCCACTTAACGACAGTGTCAGAACAGAAGTTGAAAAATAAAAAAAACTCATTAATATATAAGTTTTCACACATGTTTATCGTTTACTTTTGAAAAAAAGATGAAAAATAGGACTACTTCACTTTGAACATCTGTCGCGTATTCAAACAAGTGCTGAAAGAATATTATTAAGCTTAGGGTTGATGTCACATATTAATCGACGTATAATTATGTCTGTGTGCAAAATTTCTTAAAATAACCTACAAAAATGTCTGGCTTTTACCGTTTATTTTATTTCTTTCATTTTCCAAACAAGTGCTCAGATCTACAACTATGTCACTTGTGTGAATTATCATTTATAGAATCTATTGTTGAAAAGCGTAGTTTTCTCTAGCCTATGTGTCTGTTTGTAATTGATGTTTCGTTATTTACTGAAAACAATTAAAATACCTTGGACAACGAGCCCTAGCGGTATGTCGATTAGCATCATGTTCACTTAATTGACAATAAATCGATTTACAGCGCAATGATAAATCGATAATTGTGAGGTAATGTAGATAAATTCTTAGAGAATACTTTCAATTCACAGATATTGTTGAAATTCGATAGTTGTTATAGAATGTTTTATTTATACTCTTATAACCAAGATTACCTGTTTTATGAATTTAATACACTATTATCGGATTTAGTACTTTCCTTTCTTATAAAACAGATTAAAAAGTAGGTCTATTTTTAAGTACGAGATAGTAATAAATCCTAATAACTAATCTAAGACTAAGTACGGTTATTTTATTTATTATTACAGTTTAATTCATTTCCTAAAATTTTCATAAACGTACCATTTTGCTAAAAGTTAGAAATTTTGTTCTAATTCCATGAATCTCTTCCCGACAAATTTCACCGAAAATACGATTTTTACATATAGAAAGTAGGTTCCAGTTGTGTACTGTGTACTGTTATAAATTGAAACAGATTTTTAAAATTATTTATCTACTGGTTTGAAACCACCAACAGGAAAGGGACGCATATAGTACTACACATTGGCAGTTCAAACGGTTTTGTAAAAGTGGTTCATTGACTTTCTAGTCTACTCATTCCGATGATTAGCATGTTTACATGAATGATGATGTTTTTGAAAATAGTTCGAAGAAATGATAGATCTTCTTATTCAGAAGTGTATAAATATACCCCACAAAAATTATCGCATCACTGGTATTTTAGGATATTTTTAATACCTAATTTCAGTTTTTTGGGACAATCTGTATATGTATCAACTTAATAGATATTTCTTATCATGGGCAAAAAAATATCAAAATTTCTTACAAATTTTTTTGGAAGCAAAAATGCTCGAGTAAATCATTTCTGTCTTGGAGAATGCATTGAAATTGAGAATTTTCTAAGCAAATTGTGTTATTTTATAGTGAAAATTTGAATTTATTTTGTTAATAATGGATGTGCCTCAACGTTTAACAAGATATGTGACGAGAGAAGCTAATGCAAGATAATGTTTGTCTACACGCTGCTTGAGTGGTTTGGCAGTACTTGGAAGAGGTCGAGATACCCACCCTGAATTGGCCTGCACGTAGCCCGGACCTTAACCTAATAGGAGCATGTCTGAGACCATCTAGGATGGCAAAATCAGCAACATCCGGCACCAATAAAAACACCAGATGATCTTCAAAATGTTCTTTTTAACTTCTGGGTATACATGCCGCAAGGCTACGTCCAGAACCTGTTTATAAGCCTTCCAAGTCGAATGGAAGCTGTAATTAGAGCAAGGTGAGACAACACATGCTATTAGAAATTCATTGACTGGTTTTAGTTTAAGCACCACTATTTTTTTTGTATAGATTTAAAATTTTTAAAAATTAATAAATGATGCGATCATTCTTCTCCTTTATTTTCTGATTCCCATATTTTTTTAGCCAAAACATTCCTGCCATTTACTTACTTATTCACTTTATTATACAAATCCACTGTGTTTTTTAATGCTTCTTTATCTATTTTATTCAGTATTAATTCGGCAATCCTGCTGCAATCAAATCTATTAAAGTCCCTGTATCAATTGTGCTCCTTATTACCAACAAGAGCTTACGTAACTGGATTCCAACCCTTATTCATGAATAATATCAATTTTCTTTTCATCTGCTGTCACATCAAAACGCGTATACTCATTTTCAAAAAAGACAATACATTGATTTGGATTCATACTCTTGTTTGTGAATTTTTCTAGAACAAACATCTTTGCAATGTGATTTAAATTTGGTTGTTTAGTTTCTTGTGTATTATCCAATTATTTTATCTGATGTAGCCATTTCCTTCGATGCGCAATTGAAACCGGTTCTGGATTTATTTCTTCTAAAAATTGATCTCCAAATTGTAGGTTGCCATCTTCGTCATATAAACTTCTCTTAATTATAATTAATAAGTAAAGCAAACCATATTTCCAACTAAAGAAATAGAATTTCCTTACATGTATATATTACGCTCAAAGACCGAAAACGTGTTCTGTGCGCCTTGCATTTGCCAGAATGCGTTGTGGCTGTTTTGATATAGCCAGAACCCAAATTTTAAATCCATATAGTCAATAGTTAATATAAATTATTAACAGTCGTTTTAATGTAAAAAAGTATATTACTAAAATCAATCTTCGCTATCTATCCACTTATTTGTGTTTGCACGAGAAATTTTTGTGGCATTTATTCAAATAATGAGTGTTGTTCTATTTTGTTACCAAATGATTATTAATAAGCAACATTATATTACGTGAGTTGACATCTTCTAAATCTTAAATAATTTCATTCGGGTTCTGGCTATATCAGAACAGTCACAACGCGTTTTAGGAAACGCAAGGCGTACAGAACGCGTTGTGGCTGTTTTAAACGGCCAAATTTTTTGACGTTGATTATTATTAAAAAACAGTAGAATTAATCAATTTTTCAAAATTTCACCGGATGTTTCTTAAGAGATGAATGACTAGAAATGACAGAAATCCAGCTCAAATATTAACGAAACTATATTGTTTTCCAACTTCTCAATACTTCATTTGAACCTGAAGAGTTTCATTTATTAGAACAATTGAAAAAATTGATAAAAGCCTATGTTCTTACTAGGTAACTTTAAGTTTCAATTCATTTAATTGTGTACTTTTTCTCATTTAAAATCGAGTTTATTTTGCTTTTTAGTGTGATGTGTTTTTACGTTTTATAATAGGTAATTTTTTGACTTCCTATTTTCCGTTATATTCTAAAAAGGTTATGGAATTATGAAATATGTTTATTCTACGGATAAAAACATTTTGAATGAAAATTTTGTAATATAATCAGTTTGATCCAGTACCAGAAACATCAAAGATACCAGAATAATATAGAAACTGATTTTCTCCGGGTCATAAATGTCTTCAACGAACTATATTTATTCTAGTAACTAGCTGGCAACGTTTCAAATGAGTAATTTTCAGGGAATTAGTACAACATACCGAGCGGTAGGGACTAATATATGGCCAAGAAAAAATATTACTGGTATGTTTCAATTAATTTCAATGATTAATTTAAAGAGACGGAGCTACTAATGGTTCTATATACAAAATCACATGGTGTCTAGTTTTCGGCCTTTATTGTCGAAAACATATGAAGTGAAAATTATTTCCAATCAATGGTTTTCATCTAATTACATTTTTCTTTTCCCCATATTACAACAACGCATTTTGACCCTGTTTTCCAGGACGTCAGTTACAATTACCAAAAAGGTAACGATTGTCTTTGAAGACAGTTTGTAAGTAAACTTGATGACGGGTCGCTTCGCCAGACTCATGACTCTTGCTGAACTTATCCCAACCTTCCCTCCCCTCGCGCACACCTTACCATACGTTTCTTTCCATTGATCGAAGTCTTCTTTCGGGTCAAATCGGGTACCTTTCAAAGTAGATTTTATCGTTGGAAACCAAAAAAAAGTTGCACTGTGCCAAATCTGGTGAGTACAGCGAGTGTTCGAGCACTGAACTGCGTTACTTCACAGATAGCGCGTTATGGGTATGTGCGTTGTCCTGGTGCAATATCCACGAGCTGTTCTTCCACAACTCGGGCCGTTTTTTACGAACTCGTTCTCGAAGTGTTTCCAAAACTGACAAATAGTAAGTCTGGTTAACAGTTTGACTCTCTGGAACCCATTCAGTCATTACGATACCGTTAATGTCGAAAAAAGGATTAACATTCTTTTGAATTTTGATTTGCTCTCTCAGAACTCACTAAAGCGCTTACACCACTCAAAAACCAGCGCACGAGATAGAGAATTGTCCCCATAGGCCTCTTGTAACAATTTATAGCACTCAGGCGGAGTTTTTTTCAATTTAACGAGAAATTTTGAGATTGATACGTTACTCCTGTTTTTCGTTACACATGGTTTTCGGCACGAGAAAAAAACACGTTCGTTTCAAACCGCTACTGTACAAATACTATAATAGTGACGGAAACGTGTTTTGGCAGATGCATAGACAAGATATCTAGATACACAATGCACACTGGTCTATGGCACTCTGTAGGCGTGTAGTCTCGTTATTTAATAGCCAGGCCTCGTATATCTCATAATCTCATTAACCTGCTTCTGTCGCCTTTTTAGCCAGACCGTGTTTCCATAGTATGACGTAAATGTAAAGTGTTGTTAAGTGTTGAAAAAATCACCAATGAAACTTCCTACAAATTTAAAACAGTTGAAAAGGAGCACAAACGGGACAAACTTTGTTAAAACAGCTCATTGTCTATTGGATAGTTTAGTGGAGATCTCGTACTAGTTCGTACAAAGCAAGTGAGTGTCAAATTTGTTCTGAAAATTTTTACTAAAGTAAAATCATGCTGTAATTTATTTCGCGATTTTTCGACCGTTGAAAGTCATATTGTCTTCTGACTTCCTAAAAATAAAATATGCTAAAACTGATACGTTCTCATACGTAACATTGAGAAAGCCATCTCATAGCAAATGAAAGGATAAGTGAATTGCTAGCCAATGGTAGTACTTTGAAACAGATTAATTCATATTTCATGTTAACTTATATCTCTGTTTCCAATAAAATAATTCATTATATCAGATCTTTTACCAAACTGTAATAGATAATAGACAAGATGCCATAACTGTTATGGCAACTTGTTTATTATTTCAAAGTTATCGAACCGGACCTGGACATTTTCAGCATGGCGTTCATTGTGAATTAGTTAAACCTGAATTGAGTTGCAATGTAACTCTGAATTGAAGCAATTATTTCTCAACTTTACTAAAATTGAATTCTACAAAGCCCTATCAAAATCGAGTTTCCCAAACCATCTTGCTACAGATATTTTTGCAGAAACAGCATTAAAAATCCATTTACTGACGATAGTTCAGCTTCACTTCTGCGAATCAGCTCATCCCAATTATTTTTTAAAAAAATATTGAATTTTCGTAACTTCTTCCTCTAACTTTTTACCATTGCAGCATAAATAAGTTCATCGTTTATAATTTTTTTTTCGGCCCGCCTACATAATTTTTTGTTTTATCTGGCCCTCCCTCTACGAAGTTTGCTTTCTGCTAGTACATAAGAGCCTAAGGCTTAAATGGCTCAAAAAAACCTAATAATCAAACGCGTTTAAAATTATTTAAACAATATGACTGAAACCGTCCCATTTTAATTTTTTTATTTCACAATTCTTATTCTAGTTAATCTAAGATAAATTTCAAACGAGGTTAATATTTGTTATTAGTTACCATGCAAGGTCTATAAACAATTTGATAAATGACTATGTTTGTCGAATTTGAAAAATATTGAGTAGACATAAGAAATTAGATTAACTAACAGTAAAACATATAAAGGTTGTCGCATATGTGCTTGATTATGAGAATACGGCCATAATACGTACTTTGCATCCAATTTGTTGCTTTTCTTAAAAGAACTAATCAATTTAAATAATTTAATATCTAGTATAAATTAGTGTTTTCACATATTTAAATCTGATAGAATTTCTGGTGACTCATTTAGAAAAATTCATGACGAGAGTTAGCTACTAGAGCAGAGGTAAAAAACCTTTTCAGGACGAACGGCACCTTATAACTTACTTTTGACGAAGGGCATCTTTTTCTGCTTTAACTAGACTAACTTATGACAACGGTCATTACACTTTAATGTGAAACTGCTAACTTTTTATAATCCGGGATGTAGTTCTAGCTTTTAAGCAATATTTCGAATGAGTTTCAGTAAATAGATAATGGTATTTAAGTTTAAAATGATTCATATGAGAAAAGAGACAGACGCATATGTTGAAGTACAATAAGAACTTATTTTTAGAGTGCATTTTCTCAATCTACGAAATTCCAAAATAGTTTATCGTTTTGATGTGATTTTAAAATTAATTCATTTTCTAGATGTTTATGATGATTCTAGATGATTATTATCTAATGACTTGACGAGTGCCATATTGTTAAAAGTTTAATTTATAAATAAGTTCGCATTATAAAATGAATTGAAAATTTCGCTGATTGTGAAGTTGCTAAAAGATAAATGAATCTTACATACAAAAGTTTTTTTATATTGTTTAGAGAAAAATCAATGATAAAAAAGGTTGCAAGAATATATTTAATAATACGATTGCTGTTTTTACCGAATCTTATAAAACCAAGAAGTTCAGTATTTTGAACGAAGAAAATATGGCACAATTCTCACGTCAAACACAGAATGAAAAATATTTACGATCCAAAATAAAACGTAAAAGTAGATCATAAGTTATCAAAAAACTGTATCAAAATCATAAAGAATTCCTTGGGTTTATTGATATTCACAAAGCACTTGAAACTATTTCCGGTAAACAAATATGGAAAAGTGCAGAGTAGTTGAAGTTAAATTAACAAATAATATTGAATATATCTAAAAAGCAACTAGTAATTAAAGCGTGTATTTAATAACCTTTCTTTTCTTTTTAAACCGATTAAAAAATGTTTTCAGATGAAACACTGGGAGAGGAATATTTGCTATTGAAAGTGTGTGACTGACATACAGATGGTGTTTGTCAAATCCTTCTGACGTTTATGAAATACCAGCTTTCAAAAGACCCTATGTAAAATTTCATGTCAATTCGATTAGTCAGAAAAAAGTAACAGCCATTTAATTGAAGCTTCTTTTGTTATTTTAAAAATGATGGATTCAAAGCAATTTATGTGCGTTAATTTATTATTATGGTTAACGTTCTGGTCGTTCAATTGAGGTGGTTACTCAAAATATCAAAAAAGTCCACAAAATGGTTATATCTAATCGTAAATTTAAATTGCGTAATAAATATCAGAGGACAGTGTTGTTCAATCAGATTTTTTGCATCGATATGTAACCAAGGGATGAAAAATAGATCCATTATTTCACTCTGGAATCAAAACGATTATCATCTGAGTGGACAGCAGGTGGTGAATTACGTTCGAAGGGTCCAAATGCACAGCAATCAGCTGGGAAGAGAGAGACGAGCAATAGTGACTACTACATAGAGTTGTTGGATCATTTGAATGCAAAAATCAAGAAAAAACAGATTCATATGTCGAACATAAAACCACTCATTCACCGATGATTAAATTGAACTAATTACACTTTGAACTGCTTCCTCATACACCTTATAGTTCGGATCAGGCCCCCAGTGACTACTGGCTATTTTCTGAACTCTAAAAAATGCTTGTCGTTAAGAAAATCAGCTCAAATGAAGGAACATATGCTGAAACTGAAGCCTATTTTGAGGCAAAAGATAAATCCTTCTACACGCACTGCATCGAGAAGTTAGAAAAGCGCAGGAATGATTGTATTGCTCTTGAAGGAGATAACATTGATGAATAAAATCAGTTTTTGGCCAAAAAATATGTTTTTCTTAGTTAGTCACACGACTTATTGAGTGGAATACAAATCTAAAACCACCAGGAATATCGAAATATGTTCTCCTTGAAGTGGAAGGCGGAAGGTTTCTCATTTTTTCTGAATAATACTAGTTCTAAAGATATGTAATGTTTCCATTTTCGATACTGCCTTCTGTATAATAATTTCAAATTTATGTATTCAAGTTGTGCGTTGAAAAATGAACGATTTCCAGATTATCAAGAGCAACCACTTTTTTATCATTTTCAACAAAAAGTTCGTATCCTAGTAAAAAATATTAGAGAACTCTCAATTTTCAGGATTATCGATATGGATAAAACCATTCGCACCACACGTAAATCGAAATTGCGACATGCTGTATAATCTAAATAGTACAGACTCGTGTATAGAGAAACTAACCAAATAACTGATACTAATAGATAACCTTCTGCTTGTTTATTACCAATAGGGTCTTGTTGTATGGTATATATAAACCAAAAATAAAATTTATTGCGATAAGATAATTATATCTGTGGTCAGAAGTCGAGAAAATCGAAAAATTATATCAACGAATACATTATTTATTATCATATCAAATTTTGATTTATCATTCTGCAACTAATGTTTAAATTTAATAAACAGAATGGTATTTGTTTAGCAGAGATGGATTAACCGGCAAATGTTTATCCTTATTCAAATCAATAGAAATCGATTCGACTGTTAATTTTAACATTAATGAGTGAATTGATTACAACGACAATTGTGTTTAAAAATATAAATCCCATTCTATTTTCTAACGATTCTTAAACTGTTAATCGTGAAGAAGAGCATCAGAAAATCTGAAACCTTTCACCTAGAACAGCAAAACCAGGGTCATCATGATCATATATAAAATACGTCCGAAAGTGTAAAGACCACATGTTACAAGCTTCGACAAACCCATTTAGCTTGTAGAAGTTTTATAGTACAGAGGTTTGGCGTCGTTTTACAACTAGGAAATTTTTCATTCAATTTTAAAATCTATTAAAGTATATCTTACCAAGTTTTGAACATTTTATTGCACTAGTCAAAAAAAGTGTTTTTACTTCTTAGACCTTTTTATATGTTTTCCTCGATAAATCGTTTATATTCATTTGAAAGAACATTAGTTTAAAAAAAACTGATAAAAATTGACGTTTCGGTCTTTATCAAAATCTTTTCATAGATTTTTTATCAAAAGAGACTTTATGTCAAGACGATTTATCAGGAAAAAGTATCTCAGTTGTTTGCCAGTATCGCAGGGTTCCATTTCCCTTTATATAGTTTGTCAACATAACGATAATACGTTGCCGAAATCGCTGTTCATCAATCGTAGCACCCATAATTAGAGAGTATAGTTTTAAAGATAAGTTTCATTCCATATTATATAAGCTTTGGATATCAATATATTGGTCGGATATATAGTTACCAGAAAAATTGATTGTAACAAAACCAGACCTCCTTTACTGCAATGTTTTAACATGATAATTTCATTAATATCAGGGCCTACAAATATTCTCACTTAGCTATGGCTTCATTCAATGTCTGACAATTGTATCAAACACCTTGACCATCTTTTTTATAGCTTTAACAAAAGTTTTGATCAGCTCAAGTGCAGACGTGGTAATATCACTTTTTTCAAACTGACCCGACAGTAAAATTTAACATCCTTTTATACCAGGATGTTAGTAGTCCTTGTAAGTCACATTTTCTGAATCTAATGTTGACAACAAAAACAAACACCTATGCTTGGTCTAGCTTTTAATATTCAGTTTTGTATAGAAGGTGAAAAAACACTATTTATCGTTATGATGAAATTTAAGTTGAAATATGCAGTATAAAACTTTTTTTTCAACTTTTTCGTGCCTATCAATTGTATATAGCACAAAAAGTTGCTAGGTATATAAATAACTATGTTGGTTACACAATTGGTGTCAAAATAAATTCATAAAATTTTCAAACACTTTTTTTAATTTGATTATTTCGTTAATTCAAGATGTAATACAACAAAAATTGATATTTTAGTTTGCTTCATAATTTATGTTAATAGTGTTAACTCCCACCATAAACACACACAACAGTGTAGTGAAAAATTATTTGACTTAAAAACAAAAAAATTAATTAATTTGGGTAGTGAAGTTATCCACATAATAGCGCAAAGATGCGAAGGAAGTTACGAGATGCTTCTACTTGTTTTCAACTGTACCTGAACAAATTTACAAACAAAATATTATTATGTTTTCCATTTATTACAAAAAACAATATGTTAAAGACTTGGTTCAACTCCCAGAAATAACTAGTTGAACATAAAAATATAAAATTATTAGAAACTAAAATTTCCACATCTGGTGAATATATCAAAAATTAATTGAATAAAGAATATTTATTGAACAATAGTTTCATTACAAAATTGGAATCATAATAAGATGATTTTTCGGATGTGATGATCAGATATTTTTATTTAATGACAAACAAAAAGAGTGGATTGGGTCACTTCGAAAATACTGTTTTTAAGAACAAATCCATGAATTTTTAAAATCGACGGCTTTTTAGGAAGTAAATGAACAAAATTCTGTAATCACCCTTACTACATATTTTCTGTTTATTATGAGACATCTTCTATGATATAAATAATTATCGATATTGACGGATATCATTGAAACATACTCAATATATATGGGTGATTCCGTTCTAACTGTGATTTTTTGTATTCAAAATTTCAAGATTTTAAAATTTAACTTTTCTAACTTTTTTATGCATATTATTCATCTATTTTACTGTAAAAATAAAACTCTAAGAGGAATTTACTACAACTTCAAAGTATCACGAGCAAGACACAAATGTCGGATTTTGAGCTCCACGGTACTGACTCATTTATCCACGGTACTGACATGGTAACTTAAGATATTAAACAACAAGTGCATCAATTTTCCTCAGTTTGATCATAAACATTAGAATTTATAAGGTAATTAGTTTAAATCATTTGTTACGACAAAAAAAATTAATAATTTATCGGTAAATTCTAGGAATGGACATGACACGGTACTGACATTCAAGTGATGTATGGTAACTTAAGATATTAAACAACAAGTGCATCAATTTTCCTCAGTTTGATCATAAACATTAGAATTTATAAGGTAATTAGTTTAAATCATTTGTTACGACAAAAAAAATTAATAATTTATCGGTAAATTCTAGGAATGGACATGACACGGTACTGACATTCAAGTGATGTAGTATAAGTTTTCTTTAAGTGGCAAGTTATATTGTATAAAAATAATGTTTAAATATCTTAAGAATTATTCAATTAACACAAAATTTTTATTAATTGATTATTAATTAATGACTAGTACAAAAAAACAATACAGGACATTGAATATCACAGTTAGAACGGAATCACCCATATATATATAATCATACTACAACTATATTTACTTCATATTTAGTCTACATATTTTTTATATTGTTTCATATTTACAATTTTAATATATATCGATACATGGTGGAAGACTGCAAGACTGCACAGTATTTATTAATAGACTATAATATAACTTATTCCACCACACTATAACCCAAGTCACTCAGATAGGAATCGTTATCGCCAACGAATTTATGAATGTTTATTTTTCCTTTTTTGACTGTCTTCCTTCAACTTCGAAGATTGTATCTTACGATTACAAGAATCATTATATTATTTTTTTGTTTATATTATCAACAAACCTTATGGATTTGATAGATACGTTGTTGATGGTTTCTAAGAATTCAGAATCCTTATAATAACGACATTATTTTTTTATTTAGAGACCAGTTCTTTGAAATTAGAATAAATATACACAATCCTTTCATCGATGAATGAACTAGACAATTTTATTGCAATTTTTAAGTGAAATAAGTACTTGAATATATGTACCTAGTTTGTGTTTTTTTTTTCATAAAAATATGACATCATTATCAGAATTCCTACCCTATATACCCTTTATACCCTATAGGATATATAACTTTATTATTTAGCTACTTCCTTATGGAAAGTTTCCAGTCCTTTCTATCTTGCGCCAAATTTTTCGCTTCGATCCTTGATCTTCCCTTCTTTTTTCAGCTTGTCCCTTGTTACTTGTGATCTTCCTTTTTTCCTGGCATTTTACTTTCCCAAATTTTCTTAACTGGTACTGGGTTATTTATCCTTTTTAGATAGCCCCGCCATACTATTTTATTGTGTGAGTTCAACTCGTAAGTCTTTTTTTATATGCGTGTTTCTGTGTCTACCATTTCTAGTTATTACTTTCTCTGTGTCATTAACCGAGACTCACACCAATTGCTAGGTACTCTTTCATTTTTGTTTATGAGCCCCTTCCTTTAAATGTAGTATACCTTGTTCGACTTCTAAATCCTGTCTTCCTGTTTCTCTCAACATAATTCCTGGGTATTGGAAGCTACTAACTTGTTTTATAAGTTCTTTCTCAACATTGATTTCGATTTTTTCTGTCTTATTTTCCACTACCTTTGGTTTTTCTCTTATCCATTTTCATCCATTTTATTTCAATATTTGATTCCAGCTTTTTAAATTTTCTTATAGATTTCATATTTTTCTTTATTACCTTATTTCTCGTTTCTTTATACAGGCATTTAATGACTTATCGTTCGTAGGACTTTATCGAATGCTTTTTACATGTCTAGGAATGAATGTATACTGGTTTGGATCTTGCCATTTTTCTAGAAATGATTTATTTTATAGTGATCACATGATTTTGTGTGCTTCTGCTTATTCGAAATCAACTTAGCGCCTCTTTTGAAGTTTATTTGTTCAAAAAGTTTACAAAAATATAAAACCAAATCTTCTTCTCTCCTCCTTCTACTTTTTCAGTTGATAATACCGGTTCCTGTTATACCCAATATTTTCTCCCGTTTTCTTTAGCTAATCTTTTCATTTCATCATGTTCGTTCGCTTCTTTACCTCTATCATTCTTATTTGACCTATCCACTGTCTTGTGCGTCTACTTCTTCTCTTTGAAATATGTACAGTTTGTCTGATTTCTCTTCATTATTCTTCTTATTGGTCTTTGTTTTCTTATTTGTCTTTTTAACACTTCATTTTTACATTTGTTCCATAATCTTTTTCTGTAATTTTTCATTTCACGGTTTAACTTTGCTTCGTCCTATTCTATATCTTGATTAGTGTGTTGTACAAACTTATTGATTTATTCTTCATATTTGTTATTTCTACCACTATATTTATATTATTATCAATAAAAGTTCCCAGATCTTATCGATACTTTTTTCAGTTTCTCATATTTGCATTTTAGTTTTATTAGTATTCATTTTCAATCTTACATT
The DNA here is from genome assembly GCF_026250575.1 of Diorhabda carinulata. NCBI lineage: Eukaryota > Metazoa > Arthropoda > Insecta > Coleoptera > Chrysomelidae > Diorhabda > Diorhabda carinulata. Next base: position 22,887,069 of record NC_079472.1, read on the forward strand.
TTGTATTTCATCTCTTGTAGCCGATTATCGAGTTTTCTTTCTTACCATACATACTTTAGACCTCAAGTTCTTTTGACACCCTTTTAGCTTCATCATGTTAACCTCATCTCATACCAGTATCTACAGGTTTTGGTTCTTTCCACCATATCTGAAAACATTTCTTGTGTTTCTTTTAATTTTCTTTCTATAAATACCTTATCTAATGCCAAAACAAAATATCTAATTGATGTTAATTGGTAACAAAAATATAAATTATGGAAGAAACATAAAATGTGAAAATATGACTTAATATTGAAGTATTTATAGTAGGTAAATAAGATTTTAATAAAATGAGAAAGTAAGATCATGATGAAAGACACAGGAAAAGGTAGCTAGATTATCTTGTTGAATATGAATACGCAAAGAAACAGTAGAGTAATAAAATTGGAAGAGCTCGCTAAACAATGTGATACAGAAATCAAGCGATACGAAGAATAATTAATTAGCGGAAACCAATAATAGGGAAGGAACAAACGAAACATTTGGAAACAAACATAAAATCAGAAGAATAACAAAAACAGTAAGAAGTATAAATAAGGTAAACTAAAAACTGAAGGAAAGTAACGGGAAAATAAGAAATGAAGAATCCCGTACATGATGATCTTCATTTTTTGTTAGTTCTATATTAAATTAATTATTTTTTAAATATGAAATATAATAAAATCTTAATTTAGTGATGTTTTTAAATATGCGTCACGCAATGTATCGGTTCACAGTTTTCAAAAGATGTTTTTATACGATATCCGAATTATAATAATTCATAGTTGGGTGAGTTAACACTATAAGAGGATGCTGTTACGCCACTGTTTTTTATCGATGGTAGTAGGTTGGGTCGAGGGCTTCGACCAGCCGAATACAAGAGGAAATCCTAACGGGAAACCGCCAAAAATGGTCATGCGACTTCGAAAATGCAAAAGTGCATCACAATTTATTGCCTGGTGTGTCTCGACGATGATTCAGTGTACTATCATCTTTATTAATGATTATTCCAACGGATATATGAGACAGTCATATATTCATGCACTAAAACGAGCCTTATCGACCAAACTGATATTTAAAAAATAATTATCAAGTATTTTATTAGCGTATAGTTTGAAACTATTTGGATTCTATTGTCGTTTTGCGTACTTGTGTTTGCTTGTGAAAAAAAGTAAAATGTCCTTTGAGGATTATATTCATAAATATATTAACCATAAAAACTAGTTCTCCATAATTGTCTATTAATAAGTCATAAAAACATAATTACTAAGTAATAGCATGAAAAGTTATCATTATTGAAATCAAAATGACAATATTAAGAGATGTTATCAATTATGCATTAACAGTGATGATCAAATTAAAATTAAACATATTAAGTATATTAGTTATTTATTTTTACAGACTGTATTTTGGAATGAAGTCAATAGTTCAATTACAGTTACTATGTACCCAGGGGTTATCAATCTAGAGATATAACGATCTTTTAAATGATACGATACTGTTATTTTGTTGGCTGTTACTATAGGGTGTGTGAGTTTATATATAACTGCTATATATTAAATTTTTATCCCTCCTCAATTACAAGAAAACAAGAAAGAACAGAATTATGAAAAATAAGTAATCAAATCAAAGAAATCCAACTCATGGAAAGAGTCACCATCTTGTTGTTTTTACGAAACAAATTAGCAAATTATTGCACTAGTTCTTGTAAAAAATTCAAATATCGTCTTCTGTGGATAGTTTCTTCAAATAATATTAGCCTTGTGACTTTTTTCTACAATATCTACCCAATTACTCACTTTTTTAAGCTTTGAATATACATTTACCTCATCCAAAATATATCCTAATTCACAAAAAGTGGATAATTTTGTCGACTTACGCCTACATTTAACATAAATGTAGTATCATTAAAAAATAGAATGAGCTCTTCAGATGTATTTCCTATCTAATTTATCGATAATTTCCTCATCAAACTGTAGTATTCTATCGACATCATCTTTAAGTAATTTTTGGAGGATTGTAAGTTTGTAGGGACGTAATTTATGTGCTCTGAGAATTCGTGGTATCGATTATGGACTAATTTCAAAATTAGATATCTGTCTGGTAGAAATAATTATTGATGTGGGTAGCAGGTCAGGAAATTTTTTACTTTGACAAATGGGAATTAAGAAATAATACTACACTTGATTGGATTATGAAATTTATTAAAAATAGCATTATTCCGAAGAAAATCCCTGGACTCGATCTAAAAAAAGTACAAGAGCTATACCTATTATAACATATCTGTTACGAAAACTAACCACATTTGCAGACGAGGGTGGAATATTGCAGAATCATTAGGAGAGGAGGAGAATAATCTCCGAAATTTGAAAATTAGAATAGATATCTTGATTACCAATTGGCCTATTAAAATTAACGAAAAAAAAACTGACCATATCAATTTCACTTAATGATGATTCCGTATTAGAAAATGGTCCAATATCTGGATAGTAGATTAGTGGAGAAAACCTATAAAAAAACATACTATTAAAAATAAGTTGCTAGTATGGACTTTTACAAGGGTTATACTAGTCCAAAACCGAATATTGAGGTGAACAGTTAACGACTATAAAGATCCACATCATGAAATTGGTAAAGGTCACATAAACAATATATTGCTGAAACTTCTAGAGAATAAAAACAAGTCCGCCGACTCAAATGCAGCAAGCTTTATGAACTGGCGTGAAAAGTGGTAGTCAAAATTCATTGCAATGATTAGTAGCTACAATAGTGAAGTTAATTTTTCAGAGGAGTTTCCGAAAAGTCCGACGAATCCGGGCATTAAAAAAAAAGTACTATTTGGACTATTTATTTTATTTCAAATTACTGTACACAACATTTGACATAACAAAAATTCCTTTATTTATTATTTATTATTTTTATTCAATATAATTAATTTTTTGTTCTAAATCTAATGTTTATATATGTATTAAAAACAAACTGTCCTACCGTTTTATATAGGAGAGATCCATGAGCAATAATTTATCAATGCTTAAAATATTTCTACAAATCTTTTTGCGGCTCCGCATGATGTATTGTAACTGACGTCGTTTCAATTCTTTCTAAACCTATAACTAATATTTTCCTATCTAAAGTCTAAAAATATGTAGTTATTTATGTAACCAGTGAATAAAGTAATACTTTTTTTACGGGTAGGACGGTATGACGGCAATTCCTACGAGTAAAAAAAAATTACTTTACTCACGAGTTTCATCCAAATTTTTTTTCTACGTCCGACAAAACTCTCATCAATTTTTAGTCGAATTTTTCAAGGAAAATTAGACTATTACGGTAGGCATGACTAGAAGAAAGATGGGGGGCACATCATTTTTCCCATGTTTTGAGACCTCCTGAACACGATTATGATGGTTTTTCGAATGTTTAAGCTACAATTTTCGTCTCTCGAGCAATTGCTATGGGTCCGATTTGGTTCAAAATTAGCATACATGGCTTTTTTGGCGGCGGATTGATGTTATTAGAGTTTGATTGAAAAGAAATGAATATTTCGAGGGGTCGCAGTGCAGTTTTTGATCTTTGCTCACCTCTGCAGGTCAAACGAAAAGCGACTGAAAAATGAAATTTCACATGTAGGTTCAATTAGTTGCGAGATGATTTCCTCTGTCTAAGGTCGAAACTTTCCATCTCCACCCCTCTCCATTTTATGGTCATTTTTGTTATATTTTCTTATTTTTTGGCCAGAAAAAGTTTAACTAAAGGGCTCGAACTTCGCATGCAAGTAGGGGTGATGTTGAAGAATTGTCTTTCTCAAGTTCAAAGTTTTCTTCTTCAGTTCTTCTAGCACAAAACGCCCGAAATCATTTTGATCGTTGTATTTGTTGTACTGGACCGCCTCCTATTTAATGAATAATACGAGTATGATCGTTCCTAGGGTGATTTTTTTTACTTCCCATTTTCGATATTTTTTGTCATTATGACAATTTTTTCTTTGTTGTCAATTGGAATTGAACAAGAGGGTTCGAGACCACCGGGTCTATTGAAATTATGAATTTTCATTCGAGAGAGAGTGTTAACTTGTGAAATGAAAAGTTATTGAGGAATAGCAAATTATCCATATAAAGAAATAAGATTGAGAATTGATATTATTTCCAAGAAATTCATTTTATGGAAAGATTTGTTTGTGTATTAGTTAAATTCTTCATTCGACGAAAAATTCGACTTTCGTGATGGAGCTCTGCTGCTCGCGGCTTTTTTTTATTTTGTAACAGTAATATTAAAGGTACAATTATTAATTTTAAGAATAAGTAAGGAATTGGCAACATTTGAGGAGTTTAAAGAAATAATATCGTCTACACTGCAGCGGCTATGAATCTTCTCCCTGAGAAGTATTTAAAGCATTATAATTCTTGTATGTAATGGCGTACTAAAAAGGCATAAACAGCTTCACAGAAAGGGTCTTACTAGCTTACTTAGAAATTAAATCCAAAATGTGGAAGTCTTCAGTACTTTGGTTGACTTATTCAAAACTGAAAGGCACCCTGATGGAAAATAACGACGTAGACATCAGTAAATACCCGAAACTCAATGCATATTTGCAAAATAAATCAGTTGGCTATAAACCCAAAATATTTAAAACATTTGCCCGTGAAGAAATTAATAAGTTTGTGTGTATGGCAGCAAAAAATTTTAATGTAAGCTTATATATTATTTGTAACATATTCGGAACCGCAGGAGCTCTGTGGAGGGAGGAATTATATAAAATAAAGTGTAACGATATTAATAATACCGGAAATGTTTTAATTATCACAGTACCTGATACAAAAACTCATGTTCAACGTCGATTTACTGTTATTAGTGAAACATTTGACAATGGATTAAAAATGGTAAACATTTATAAAAAATATAAAAACCAACGACCCACAAATGTCGAAACAGATCATTTCTTTTTGCAGTATAGAAATGGAAAATGCGAAACCCAAGCTGTAGGTATCAATACCAATAGTGAATTCCGGTAGTTATATAATTCAACTAAAGAAGCACGGTGGGTGGAAATCCAGCACAGTTGCGGAGGGTTACGTAGACGACTCAATAAAAAACAAAATGGATTCCGCATTGAAAATTTTTACGGGAACAACTAGTTAGACTTCAAGCAACATTGTAAATCACCCTACCAAAAATCCAATAAGTACTAATACAACTATAGACGATGTTATTTCTTTGAACTCGTTAAATGTTGTCAATTCAAGTACCAATAGTAATGTAACTTCTTCTTCACTTCAAATTAATAATGCTCACAGTTGTACTTTTAATATTACTTTTACGAAATAAAAATTGATAGTAGTCTTGTCGAAGTCTACGGACGTAGAAAATTTTTTGTGTGAAACTCGTGAGTAAAGTAGCTTTTTTATTCACTCACTTGGTCAAACCGTCCTACTCGTGAAAAAAGTATTACTTTACTCACTTTTTACATAAATAAGTATTGAAAACCGTTTTCGTTCGACCGTAAAGACATTTGGTTCAATTCCATTTAATATCTTTAATTAACTAATCATACATATTTGTTAATAACGAATAATTATTGTGTGTAGTTTGGTTTAAATTATATGTGCTCGATTAATTTCATTAATATTAGTTTGTAACTTTTATAAAAACAATAAAAAAATATCATCACTTTCTAATAAATTATCCAGAAACCGCCTATGACGTACTTATCTAATAATAGCTGCAACTATTTATTTACTGTCAATCCATTTATAGCATAATAAAATCGATTGTAGAACTGTGATTAAGCACGTATAAATTAAATTAAGACAAAGGAAAACAGACATTTGTTTGCCTGGCCTTAAAACAACCAACGAGACATTAAGAGATTTGTTGGAATTTCACTGTACATGAAAAAATTTTAGATAAGTAAAACAGTCAGTGGCGGATGAAGACTTTCTGGCGATTGTTTCTGATTCATCATTAAAAGATTGTAAAAATGATTTAGAAAATTCATTGAATCAAAATAGTAAAGACCAGTAATTGATTTGGTATTAGGTTTCTAAAACTTATCATATTTAAAATTTTTGAGCATTTTTCATGATCATTTGGGTAAGAATTCATAGAATTGTTATTCACGTGTAGACAATCAACGTTTTTTCGCTTCCACTCGACCTTGTTCTTTATCTGTGGAGATGTTAACTACTGGAATGTTTGGAAATCTTTTTGAATTAGTGTCTTGAAAATATATTGACTAATACATAAGATAAATATTTAAAAACTTATTGGTAGATTATTCAAATATGGAATCGTGTTGTGAATGTAAAATAATGTTTAAATAATATATATTTCTTTAGATACTTATTATTAGACCCTTTTATATGTATTTGTTGATATATTGTCTTGATTTGATATTTCTTCAGAATGAAAACTAGTTTTTTTTTATTAATTAAGATAATTAACAAAAATAGTTATTTAGGCCACAAGTGAGTAAAATAATACTTTTTTTCACGAATAGGACGGTTTGACGGCAATTCCAACGAGTAAAAAAAATTACTTTGCTCACGAGTTTCATACAAAAATTTTTCTTCAACGTCCTTTATCTTGAATACGGATGGCGTTACGAAAATTTTCAGTTTTCTATCTATCCTAGAGATGGTATCAACTGTAAAGAATAAAATCGAATTGGAATGCAGTGCGTCAATTGTATAGTATCTGAAGCCACAAATTAATATAAAGGGGGATAAGAAAGCAAAAATTTGGCGAAATAGCATGATAAGACCACATACGAACCACGCATTCTTGTAGGGATTCGTACCGTATGAATTTGGAAAAAACGTACCAAAAATACTATTGGTCTGCGATCAAACTCTGTATGTTTTGATTACACAGATTGTCTTCACATTAAGGCTAACTTGAACCAGATGGCGATGTAAAAGAGCAAGAACGCATTCGGATGAAAAGAGAGAGCAACATATGTGCCTTTTGAAAGTTTTAACTGTTTCGATCTATTTAAGCATTTTACGCGAATTATTTAGTATATTAATAATTAAGAGTATTAATGTACATCTCTTTTGTTGCTTAAAATTAAGGAAATAGATACATTATTGTCACAAGTATTTACTCATAGAGTCGTGGAGAATAAGAAAAGCCAAAATACTCTTTACTCCAATAAATAATAGAATCGCCATAAATCAATTGAGCTTTCTTTGCAACTGACTTCATCGTCATAGTTGGTACGACGGACAAAAAACAGTGAAGAAAAATTTACCAAGGTTTGTAGCTTTTCTATTTTCAAAGTATTCAGTTATGAATTTGCCTCATATGTCGAAGAAAAAACCACTGTTTCACCAAGACAATCCACCGATTCACATGTCAATGGCAACGATGGGTAAGTTGAACGAATTACACTTTGAATTGCTTCCTTACAGACCTTATAGTTCGGATCAGGCCCCCAGTGACTACTGGCTATTCGCTGATCTCAAAAAAATGCTCGCTGGTAAGAAAACGGAAGCCTATTTTGAGGCAAAAGACAAATCCTTCTACAAGCACGGCACCAAGAAGTTAGAGAAGCATTGGAATGATTTTATTGCTCTTGAAGGAGATTATATTGATGAATAAAATCGTTTTTGTCGAAAAAAGTGTTTTTCTTAGTTAGTCACTCGACTTATTAAGTGATGTGTTAAACAGAAATCAAGACGATTTAGAAACATGAACATATCAAAAGGTCTAGGAAACTAGAAATTGTAGAAATTTATAAGTGGATTTATACATAACTAATTTATTTTTCATCACAGAAAAACCGAGACGTATGATATTTTTAAGTAGGCTGATTAATTACGATAAATACCTAAATTTATTCATGATTGTACAGATTACCTTATGATATCAACATAAAAATCTGTATTTCCTTTAAAAGGAGGAAACTGTAGAAATCCCCGATAAAACTTTGTTAATTAATACTCGATAATTAATGTAAAAGTTTCATATCTTACGAGTTTTATCTTAAAAATGTTGTAAAATAAATTGCAAAAGTTGTCCAAGGAAAATAGCAGCTGAAGTATAAAACAGAATATTTTTTTTTATTTTGAGAAATTAGTCAAGGCTGTTTCGATAACATTCCTAAAATATTTATCAATAAAGTATATTTTCTTGTATTATAAAGTATATACTAGTTATCTATGGAAAAAGTGAGTAAAGTAATACTTTTTACTTGAGTAGGACGGTTTGACGTACAGCAATTCCTACGAGTGAAAAAAAGTTACTTTACTCACGAGTTACAAGAGCGTCGAAATGTATGCCCAGTGTAGTTTTTTGGATTTGGTTAATTCAAATATGTTGCGATAAGCGAGGGAATTCTTGAAAAGGTATTGATATACTTACAGCTTGGGTTTTGTATTTTCCATATACCATATACTGCAAAAAGAAATGATATGTTTTGACATTTGTGGGTCGTTGGTTTTTATATGTTTTATAAATGTTGACCAACATTAATATATTGTCAGATATTTCACCAATAACAGTAAATCGACGTTGAACATGAGTTTTTGTATCAGGTACTGTGATAATCAAAACATTTCCGGTATTATTAATATAATAATATCTAAGCTTATATTAAAATTTTGTGCTTTTCTAACTTATTAATTTCTTCACGGGCAAATGTTTCAGATTTCTTGGATCTAAAGCCAACTGATTTCTTTTTCAAATATTCGATGAGTTTCGAGTATTCACTGATGTCAACATCGTTATTTTCCATTAGGGTGTCTTTTAGTTTTGAATAAGTCGACCAAAGTATTGAAGACTTTCACATTTTGGATTTAGTTTCAAAGTAAGCTAGTAACACTCTTTTTGTGAAGCTGTTTATGCCTGTCGAAAGTACTGATTGGAATTAGATAGAAAAATCCTTAACTTCTCATCAACCACTTTCAAAAACACTTCAAGAACTTTGCAGTTCAATGACTATATAGTAGAGTATCTAGTAGAGTTGTCCAGCTGTAATTGATGTAAAGGTGTGTACATTTTTTTAATGAAATAGTGTACAGAATCGTTTATAGTCTAGTTTTATGTACGAGTAGTAATAAAACCATAGTTGTATCATAAAGTCTATAATAAATTAATTCGTTGTTTTCTCATATAGTAATCAAGTTGTTTATTCTCAACAGTTTAGTCTAGTTGCAACTTCATCAAGATGTAGTGTGCAATCTATTGTTAATTCTAATCTGATTATGGAGAATTTCGAAACATTAATATTAAAATGTTTCAAATCATTTATGTAAAACTGCATTGACATAGTAGAATTAGATTGTAGTACGCTTGGTATTGGGGAATCTAAGATTTACAGAGGTATTAAAAAAAGAAATGTGGCCAATTTCAAACAGCACTTAAAGTTCCAGGAAAATTGGAAAGAAAGACTTCGATGGGAAGTACATGCGTTCGTGTTTAGGAAAGATATTTCCGATAGTAGACAAAGTTCTTGTCACGGTTCGAAATGATGAGGATTACCCTGAACTGAGTCAAGGCACACAATGGAAACTTTTAAAAGAAATAGGTATATTTAATGGAAAGAAGCGATATTGTAGTATGGAGAAGAAATTACCTAAGGACTAAAGAAAAAGACTAAAAAAGAAAGAAGCATGAATCAATGAGAGACATACACCAAATAAAGTTCGCCATGATGAAACTCGAGGATAGACTTTTCCAAATAACTCATCTGTTGGTTTAAATCCACCAAAAGGAAAGGGACGCTGACTGATAATGGTACATATCGACAATTCAAACAACTTTGTTTATTGATTTTTGAATATTCTGGTAACTAATATGAGTACAAGAATGCTGATGTTTTTGAAAATGGTTCGAACAAATGATAGATTTTCTTTCTTGGCCTGTGAGAGAATAGCTGTACTATTGTTGTTTCCTTCATAAACAGAAATTGAAAATATATGAAATTGATGAAATCACAAAAATCGTGGAATGATGGTGATAAAATCTCCACCACATCATTGGGAACTAAACCTAATTGAAATGGTATGGGCACAGAAAAATCGAGGTTTCAATAAAAAATAATTCTATTGAAATGAGTGATTTGAAAAAGTTGTTGATAGATGTTGTGGATAATGTGAAGCCTGAGCACCGGGTAAAGGCAGTTAATCATACGATTAAAGAAGAAGAGAAATTATTCTTCATAAACGTGTGCTTGTTCAAAAAAAAGTTTAAAACCTTATACGTATATAATCAATGAAACATAAAGAAATCACCTTCAGCTGTTGGGAAGTTATAAATAAGTTATGTAGGTGAAAATATAAGTATACACCCGATATATTCATTATATTCATAAAAATGTAATTTCATACGTACTTGAAAAAATATTTCCACATTCTACTAAAAGAACTGATACGCCTATGGATTATGAATGATTAAAGCATTTTATTACTCTCTCATCCATAAAAATAGACTATATATAAAAGAAACAACATTCAATTTACGATATACAATATTTGACTGGAAAATAATTTCGAACTTTATGAACTTGAAAACTTTTGTAGAGCAGTTTATTAAAAAATCTTGTTCCTAATGTTCATTTTTGTATTTTCTTATAATGGTAATTTCTTAGCCCAATAAAATTATCATTTTTACCAAAAAGCATTATTTAAAAAGTACATAGAATAGGAAAAAAGTATATTCGTTAATAAAAAGTAAGGGAAAAAATAAATTTGGGATAATACAGTTATATATTTTTCAATAATTAATTTAGAGCAGTTACTTTTTGGAAGAATCAAGTAAACACTAGGTTTTTCCTTTTATGTTTCTGATTATAAGTAACATTCAACGTATTTATTGTATTTTTTTTTCATCCTCTACGGTATCTCGTTCCACAGAGGAATGCTAGGCTTTAAAAATAACATCGTTTTTCTACCAACTGAAAATAACACGCTGTAGTGTATCTTTCTTCTCTCTCTCCGTTGTTATATTCATAGAACAAGAACGATACTACGCTAAAATAACCTCTCCGAAAATATAAACCGTTGACTTGAAAGAATGTTAAATTGTTTTTATTATATAATAGCAGTTGCCCGAAGCTGAGCTGGAGTACTTTAGGAGACACTTGAGTTTTTATTTTGTTTTTGTTTCCGGTTCTTTCTCACTAACAAATCTATAACTTGATAATGAAGGGTGGCTTTATATACAGGGTATTAATATGAAAAAATACCACCCTCTATGTTTCATCCCCTATAGAAAATTCAAAAATATGTAAAGTTACGCTAATGAGGCTGGGTATAACCCCTATAAGCTTAAAAAGGGGGTTGAAAGAAATAGGGTCTATCTTTTACAAAAGTAGCTTATACATGTGAAACCGTTGGGGACTTCGAAATTATTCCTACTATTTTTCCCAAATAAATTTTTCTTTAGCATTAAGAAAAACTTTTACCTGGAGCTCTCTGCATGTAGTTTGTAATATTGCGGCCGTGTTTTATGAAAAATTGATGCCCTGATAGGGAGAAATATGCAATCGCTAAATCAAACCATGTGTGGGCTTTTCTCTTTCTCTACTTCTCTCTCAATCTACCTGCCAGGAAAAGAAAGTAAAGTGATGGAGTTTCATTTTGTTGTGACAAAGATCTTGCACAATCTGTTATCTATCATTTTTTGAAACAAATTAAAGTAAAGCTCACCGTAGGTTTTTCTCAATGGACAATGGTTCAAAATAATATTGACAAAAGTACCAGTCAAAACTTTCGTTGAATACTGCATGCCTCTCCCAAAAATTTCATAAATAAAAATAGCAAACGTTTATTAGTGAAGCAAGTTATGTTTAAAACATTCATATTTTTAATTATCAAAGCATTACGAGGATATATGGAAAAATTCTTAGCCTACTATAGAACCAAACAAAATTTCAATGTCAAAATATTTTATTACAGCGAACCTGCAACGTCTCTAGACCTTTTAAAACAAATGTATCTTCTTGCTCTACAAACCTGACCTCCGCAGCTTTTATTACCTCCTCGTTGTGAGAAAATTTACGACCTTTTAAACTATTTTTCAGTTGAGGAAAGAGATGATAGTCGGACACAGCCAAATCTGGTGAATAAGGGGGGTTTTCTAGTAACTCAAACCCTAAATCAAGAATTTTTAGCATGGCAACATGAGATTTATGTTCAGGGGCGTTGTCCTGCAAAAACAAAACACCTTTGGATAGTTTTATACGTCTTTTCTCTTTAATTTTTTCCTGTAGAGTGGTCAGTAATCTCCAGTTATTGTTCTACCCTTATCCAAAAAATCAATCATGATTATTCCATGGCAATCCCAAAAAACTGTAGCAAGAACTTTTCCAGCAGATTTTTGGACACGAAACTTCTTGGGTCTTGGAGAACCAGAGTGTCGCCATTCTATGGATTGTTGCTTTGTTTCTGGATCGTAGAAATGTACCCAAGTCTCATCCATAGTACCAATTGGGTTTAGGAAGTCTAAATTGTTTTCAAATCGAGCACAGATCGAACGCGATGCTTCTACCCTTACACGCTTTTGGTCAACATTAAAACATTTGGGGATCCATTTTGCGGCAATTTTCAGTCCAATTCGTTGGTTTGATAAAATCACGTCATGAGCTGCATCGATATTTTCGGGGACTGACACTGAAACTGTCCCTCCCGATCGGTCACCTTCTTTGATGGAAAATTCACCTCTTTTGTACCTCCAAAAGTCCAATTTTTCACGGTCGCATACGAAGGACATTGATCACCAAGGGTATTAATCTTCGTAAATCTGCTTACCTCTTAACCCTTTTAAATACAGGTACTTGGTAATGGCTCGATACAATTTTTCGATTTTCACAATTTCGGTGGACAACTTTTTTCTTTTAATTTATTGCGTAACTCTTGTTTACTTTTTCTTAGTTCGAATGCTCATATTATATTTATCTGCCGTTGTCTTTAGTAGGCTCTGCAGGTTATCTTCATTCTCTATCCTTAGTACTCGATTATCCGCAAAACATAAAACTTTTAAGAATCTATACCCCACTCTGTAACCTGCTTTAACCTTGGTGCCATTTTCTATGATCCTGTCTATGATCATATTAAATAGTATAGAGCTATGGTTGTCTTTCTGTCGAATTCCATTCATAATCTGTATTTTATTGAATAATTAGTAAGTAATTTTGAACAACAGCCTTTAGAATAACGTATCACTCTCTGTCTATCTCTATCTGCGTTTCTAATGCTTCAATGAGTTTCGTTAATGGATATCAAAAAGTAATTTTAATATCTGCCTATAGTTGTCATCATATTTCTAGCTAAAAAAGTAATTTTGAACAACAACCTTTAGAATAACGTATCACTCAACTTCCATCCACTTGTCCTCAAATGGTGGTTTAGAGGATTTCAGCTTTATTTTCGATGACGCAACAATTCCGTAAGATGCTCTAATTTGGTCTAATCTGTCAAACAACTCCCGAAATATGTGGAAATATGAATTTACATTTGGTAAATTTTTTGTAATCAAACTCGTTGATTATTTTTTTGTCACACTTTATATATGAGTTAAAATAAGCAATAAATTATTGGAGTTGAAAGACACAACCTTAATATTAGATTCAAATTATCGCTTGGCTTGTGTCCAAAATTGTATACGATATAAAAAAAAACAAATCTGAACAATACACTATATTAACAAGCCAAAAATGAATGCTTGGAATGCCTTTTAAGTATATAAAAGTTAAGACGTGATAGCAGGCCAAAAGGAATTAAGGTTAAATTGTATTTCAATCATTATTGTGTAGAATCTATTCTTAATAATATTAATCAAGGGAACATTTTTTCAAAAAGAATTCCATATTATTGGAAAAAATATTGACAACCGTTTATATAAACAATATGCGACTAAAACTTGGAATAATTAGAATAAAATCAATAATCCGAACATAATGTTATTTAGAAAAATGTCAAATATTTCCGAGAATTCGTTCAATTGGTTCATTTAACTGAAAATCAAAACACATTTTGTCGTTTTTGATACTGTTGTTTTCAAAGATGTCTGGTTATGTGTATAGATTGTTATATTTTTGTTTGAGTCTTGAGTCACCAATTTCCTTGGCACCCTTGGTCGCTACTAATGACATTTAAAATCGTTTTCTTGACTACCTACCTACTTGCACCAGTAGGTACGAAACAATATATTACTTGTTATTGGGAAAATATACATATATATCTTCTTTAAAAAGTTGAAAGAATCTCAAAATAAAACGTATGCCCAAATACAAAGTTTTGATGTTAGTACCACAAACCTAACCTAAATTAATAAGGATGGCAATTATTTGATTTATTCCAAATTACAGTGGCTCTCTGAAAAGACATTATATGATTATTATGATATGATTATTTTCTTCTTTCCACTCTACAAAGTGGTGTTCACTGAAAATAATTTTTGGTTGGCGTACATTTGGAGAAATTTTCGTAGCGAATTTGTTTTTCTAATCTAGTAATTACAATATTATTTTCTCTTATGGGTCTCCTCAATTATTGCACTTCATCTCAAATAATCCATTTATACTACTATTACTTCTCGTTTTATATCAACTCGTAAAGTTTCGTGTTAATTGCACCAAGGTATTCAAAATCATCTACTTCTTCGATAATCACCTTGTCATATATCAGGACTCATTGTTACATAATTTTCATGAAGCTTTTTGATCATAAACTTTGAATTGTGAGCATCTTGAAACAAAACTGTTATTTTCTGTATTAGTTGAAGCTACTAATATCCTTATTTTACTTACACAATTTTCTATAGGACAATATTTATAATTAAACTGTAATAATACGGATCTGCGTACATAATTCTTACTTATAATCGTTGAAAGTAGAGTAGGAGGAGAAGAGGTAGGATTTGCGCTTGTTTATTTTATCAAACAATAGGGCTCGAAAGATAAAAATAATCTTAGTGAGTATTTGCATTGTCACTTGGCTTACCCAGTTTTAAATATAAGCTACGATTTTATGTTCCGATTATGGCTTTGTGTTAAAATGAAAAAAGAGAAAAATGAGATTGTTGCATATTGTTAAGAGCAACTTCAGGATTTTTATATAGAGAGTATGTAGTAGTATGATTCTAGTGTATTTACATTATCAAAATATCACCAGGGCTTTACTAATACTATAAATAATGAAAACAAACCACTTGTGAGTATAGTTCTTCCAATATCAATTGCAAAAGTCAGTTATGCGAGGAACAATCAGTATTTCATAAATATGCTCGGCACTAATACCAAATTAAGAAATGGAAAATAATGTTTATTCCCCGTATAAAATTCGGTAAACATCTAACAAACCATCAGTCCACGTTGACTCATCATCTCCACTGTTTACCAATGAAAACATCGAATCGTAAACATAAACGCATTTCTTTTGGCCGAAGCTATCGGAAGGCGTATGTACACAATTTCTTTGAAATACTCCTGCTATATAGTGGCGTGAATTGGTGAGATTTATTTAATTCGTGAATTTCTTTAAATAAATAGAAATATGGTGGTCCTTTGACCATTGGCGAATGAAGACAATGAAATTGCCCAGCGTAGAATAAAAACAAGAATGAATTTAATAATAAAGATTTAGATATACAAGCAGCAAGTTAATTCAAATATATTCGAATGTTTAAAAAAGGAAAATATTCAGCAATCTGATAATGCAATCATAATAAGAATTGCTGAATTGCTATTGTAAGTAAATTTTCCATTTATCGAGTAGTCACGAAAGGGGTTGCTGTGGATCATTCACAGAACCGAAAAACATGTAAAGAAAAACTGAAATCAGTTGACAAAGCTACTCAAGATTATATATGTAGGACAATTTATAGTTTATATAAATAGAACAGGTCTGCGACATTAGAAGTAATATAGCAAAAGGTAGACAATTATCCAGAATACAATTATTCCAGTTTAGAAACATTACGTCAGCATGTGGTTTTAAACACAAAATACTGAATAAACGGATAAGAATAATCGAGGATAGTTCCATGGCGACAAGATTATTCGCGTCAGATAAAAGACTACCGAAATTCCAATAGACGAATGGGGTACAGAAAGGGCTCAGTTCACGTCTGGTACCCTGTTTAAATCAAACTCCCTTACAGGCAGGTACATTTGACTCGTCTATTTACGTTTTATAATTTAATATTCATTTATAGCAAGTTAACGAGGTACAATAATGTTTTTTTTCTAAGTTCCAAATAAGACTACAATTAAATGCATCTATCTAAATAACGGCGTATAATGCCGTCAAATTAATAATGATTCGATTGTCTTTTAACGAATACTTTCTCGCATAAGATATATAAGTATTTATAAAAATAATAAATTTATAAAATGAGGTAGATTAAATAAAATTGTCAGTAAGGGTTTTTATAATGTGCAATTGATATTGGAAGAACTATACGTAGTATTTCAACCTCTCCAATTTCCAGGATTTTTATTGTTTCTTTTTATTATAAGCGAAAATATTAGTCTGAAATGTTTTTCTTATTTTTTTATACGATTTCTAATCGTGGGGCGAATTAATAAACACTGCTTCTTATTTTCTCAATTTATTGAATTGCTTTACACTACACTAGCTTATTACTATCACTTAATTAACTTTATTTAAATTCTTCGATTACTTTCTATGTCAGTCTGTTCACTACGACTATTTATTATAAACTAAACTAAACTGCACTATACAAACTTCTTTCTATTTATCCCAAAAGAATTCTCAAAGGTTCTAGAAAGTGAAGAAAGAAATTAAATAAATGAATAGACCTTTCTAGAAATTATTCAGAAGAAACAATGTAAATAAACCGCCTGCTATAATAATACAAATACCAAACGGATTCCGGGTATTTCCAACGTACATCAAAAGCGCCGCGCTTCCGTCAAATTTTAGAATTCCGTATAATCGGACAGGACCATCTCTAGAATCTATATTCCATCTCATATCATTACATTATAAAAGTTAAACATAACGGCATTTGTCAATTCGATGTTTCCCCTGAGCCAATTATTAATGAAGTGGATAACGTGTAGATTTACGTGTCTAGAACTTTTAATTAGATAATTTTCAACTATATTTATATGGAACATTAATAAGTCTCATGTTCAATTTTTCAAATCATGCGCATACTTTTGTTAGCCTTTCTAAATGTGTAAAGCGGTATACAGAATGAACGCAACCATGATGCGCTCTAGAAGCTCATAAATGTCATAAGAAGTTCACATTGTTAAGAAACTGTTGTAACGCACACAATTATGTACTTTTTACGCACTGATCGTTGCTAAACGTCAAAATCATAACCTCACTATTCTAGTGCAATTTATAGTTGCAGATACACTGTACAATGACTTCTCTGAGTGAATGGCTTACAGAATTTGTACGTACTCATGAGTGTGTATACAGAACAAATAGTCGGATGGATACCAGAAAAATAAAATTTGGTAGAATATAGAAAATAATTATTCCATTTGAAAATTCCACGACAAGAACTAGTGATTAACTTCCTGATCTAATCGACAATCTTCTTATTGAATGTTTTGTTACATCTCTGCTCAATACGTTAAAAAGTTGATCGTATGAACGACGATTCATCTATGTTTGAAAAATTCGTCTGGATCTATTTCGTTATTTTAAAATATGTAAAGTAACTGTAGATATTTCTATTCAAATTGAGGGGTCTCACCAACCAAGTCGTGTCAAATGACGCTTTCTATATATTTCTCTACACATTTCATACACTAAAGTGAATATATAATATATTATAAATAATTCAAAATTGTTGATCACCGTTCAAAGTTCTTTATATACGTGAACAATTAAGGTTATGTTTATTAGCGAACTAACGTCATGCTCGCGTTCATTCTGTGCAGCTTTATATTCTGAGTGTATTTTTAACATCCATGAACGTCTAGAGCGCGTCATGTTCGCGTTCATTCTGTACACCGCTTAATATAATAATGAATCGTTGAATGTGTTGCTAAGCGCAAATCTCGAGAACGAGTGAACCTATTTCGCTAAATCTTTTTTTATGATATTCCTTGAAGTACGATGATAGTTTTTACGGAGAAAAATTTTGAAAAATTGTCTGAAAAAGTCTAAAAACAACATTGTTTATTTTCTATATTTTAATCTAGTATTAGTGGAGAGGTTCAGGGAAGGCAACACAATGGAATGACGTTCGTATCAATCAATGGTAATGACAATCTTTATACTATGGTAAAATTAGTCAAACACGAATTGCCTGTGTTAAAATGTCACTTGAAATATAAACGTCTCTTTAATATGCATCGATAATATTACTAAATCCAAAAGCCACAAGTTTCTATAAAATTGAAAAAATGTTTTATGTTTGTGACCCATCTCTAGCGAAATGTTACAAAATACTGAATAACGTAATTGAGGCAATCATTTTGAAAGGAAAATATAAAAGGAGAAGACGTTTGGCTTGCTTCGCTATGACTATACACAAATTCCAGGGCGTTATTGAGTGTTTGTGATATTAATCTATAAAACTCGTTTTCCTCGCATGGTCAATTGTATGTTGCTTGTTCCTGTATTGGAAAACCATTTGTTCTATTTGTTTATGCTCCAGGTAAACAAAAATATCATGTATCATGAAGTACAACAATAAAAATAAAACTTTATTTAGAATAAGTAAGAATAAAGTGAAATATATCATACTTGAAAATGTGAAATATTGTCATTTTCATCCTAATTTTTTATTTACTATTAGACGAATTTTTGATTTTTTATAATTTTTTGACATAATATAATTGTCCCGAATAGTAGTATAAATATTAAAAAAACTAAAAAATCGACTGTTAGGCGGGTCAGCTAGTATCAAATAAAAGTAGAGATTACTCAAACACGCGTGTTTCTCGTTGTAAATTCCTTGAAGCTACGAAATGAATATCTTTCTTTGAAATTTGGATATTTATTGTTTGGAGAATATTTACACAAAACGTGAAATTCCGAATTATTTTCAAATTAAATCTAGTCACTCATAACTATAAGAATTTCCGGAATCTTCGGTTTCTGAAGAAAACAACGTTGTTATCGATACTCGCGGCAAAGAATGTAATTGTGAATTTTGGTGTACTAGCATTTATTCTAGCAAATTCTTCAGCTTTATATTCACGGCGAAATATTTATTTTACGTCAAATCAATATCAACGTATTTCTTATAATATTGCAGAGAAGCCGATGAAAAATAAATATAATTCTTGAAGAAGTTCTAATAGGTTTATAAGCCCCGTTAACACAGAATCGTCACCTACAAGATTTAAAATGTGAATGAAGTAACCTCGTTTATACATTGTTCGTTACCTAAACCATCAATTATTAATTTTTCCATGATCTATTGTAAACCTCAAGACCTGTCTCTATCCAGCAGCGTCTACGAAATCATATAATTCTTGAATAAATTCAAATAGGTTTATAAACCCTGTAAACACAGAATCGTCACCTACAAGATTTAAAATGTGGGTCAAGTAACCTTATTCAAACATTGTTCATTATTTAAACCATCAATTATTAATTTTTCCATGATCTATTGTAAACCTCAAGACCTGTCTCTATACAGCAGCGTCTACGAAATCATATAATTCTTAAATAAATTCAAATAGGTTTATAAACCCTGTTAACACAGAATCGTCACCTACAAGATTTAAAATGTGAATGAAGTAATCTCGTTTATACATTGTTCATTATCTAAACCATCAATTATTAATTTTTCCATGATCTATAGTAAACCTCAAGACCTGTCTCTATCCAGCAGCGTCTACGAAATCATATAATTCTTGAATCAGTTCAGATAGGTTTATAAACCTTGTTAATACAGAATCGTCTACGAAATCACTAAAAATTTCTTCTATTCCATATAACTATTCGAACATTATCGTTTTTAATCATATTTGATCAGCCGGAGTTCAATAGGTTTGTTCCAACAGTATGTTCTAATCATATTTCGAACTCTGGTGCACTGTGCATGACTTGACTATCAATTACGAACACGTATCCAACAATTGATGTTAGAACATTACCTATAACACAGGTGTAGAAAAGAAGAAAATCGTAATTTTTGCTTTTATAGTTTATATTGTCTACATGGAATTTTAACAGCTTTATTTAATGAAACACATAAGTCAAGTAAATATTAACTTAACATATTGTACTTTTTTACAATTATACACAACTTGCATCTGAAAATAGAATTTTATCGATTGTTTTTAAACTGAATTTTTCTTTATTTATAAGTTTCCACTGATGAAGGGTCATATTTTTTTGTTTTTTTATCTGAAACAAGAAAATTTTTTTCATTATCGTTCCATCCGCACATGACAATTAAACATAGTTTATTTCAACTGATTAGATGTGAATAGCATTGATTAAATAACTAATTAATCTATGAATTTTTCATGTATTGCTGAACTGTGATTTATATGTAAGGTCCTCTAAACATTTGTCTGCGTTCAAATTCTTCTAGTAACAATACATGAATGATTCGTTTAAGTTTCACTAAACCATTCATTTTCATCTACACTTCCGATTAAATATGCTATCTCCATTTTAAAAATATTTTACAACCTGATAAAGTTCGATACAATATCTAGAATATGTATATACCCGGATCTATATGTTCCAAAATTCATTAAAAACATTTTCACTCGTCTCGAACTAGTACTGAACAAGTTAATTTTGTTGCTGATATCGCGCAGACCTAACTTAATAAGTATTCTTCACAATGTATGATTTACTTTCTCAATGTTTTGATCAATACTTTGGAATGATTTCATTTGTTATATCCAAGGTAATGATACATTTTTTGACTATTTCGATTAATCTCTCCGAAGTTTTTCTCCAATTCCTAAATCTTGTAGAAAACAACAACTATTTTTTGAATTGTGATTAGTCATTAGGATCTACAAACTTCCACAGAAGAATTGAATACCTAGTAAACAAAAGGTAAGTACAAACTACAATGAATATTTGAAACGGAACAAGATCGTGGAGATCAAGCCTGTCCTTTGAATTGGCGACCCGGGTCTTTTTTCTTCCTATATCTGGAGATGAAATTACAAATTGACATACTCGAAAGAAAGAAATTGATTTCTTTCTTTTACAGCTATTATTAATAACTAGATCAATTAGGTTTGGCTATTAGGTACACTAACACTTGTTAAAACCTACTAATTAGGTCGTAAAGAATATGCTTTTTTAGCCGACGCTAAGCTGTTGGTTGCACCATTAGGTTAGATACCAGTCTAATTAGATGGAGGCTTAACCTATTCTTATGTCACGAGTTATGACAAAGTTTGGCAAAAACCATGGATAATTCGTAGGAACTGCGATTGGAATCGCTCCAGAATTTCAATTTGGATATGGCTGCTGATTCCCACAATGGGACTCCGTAGGTCCATATGGGTTTGAGGATTGCACTGTAGATCAGTACTTTGTTTTTAAAAGATAATTGGGACTTCCTACCTATAAATAAAAGCTTAAGATGCGTTTTTGGTACAGATTCCAATTAATCTTTAAATGCTTCGACTGCTTTCTCCTGTGGTACCTAATAAAACTTGGTATATAATAAATGGTGGTGGACTTATCGTTGTTATGTTTGCCATTTTTCAATAGTTTAGTTTTTCGTCCAAGTTTGTCTGTAAAAATTTGAAAGGTGATAGTCATAATAATCGACAAAGTAATATGCGAACGGAAGAAGTCTTGCTGTTTCCTTTCCTTTTTCGATAAATATATACATATTATTTAAATAATAATATCCAATTCTTTATAAAATATACATAATACGAGCTCACAATACTATAATTTTATTTGCAAATTTAGTCACGCTACTGTTGGTTATTATACGCCTTGATTCTTATGCTGTACGAATTAGGGGAAAGTGGTGCAAACGAAAATGAAATTTTTAATTTTAGGTTTTGAAAACTTTGAACACTTTCTCTTTCATTCACTCATCAAAGAGAATGTTTTATGTACAAAACGGTGCAATAAAATCTTCCGAATATATGATATACGCAAATGCTTTGTAGTGGAAACAATAACATATAAAAAATTTCTATTTCCATCCTCGAAAACATGTACAATGAAATGTGTTTGATATTAAAAATTAATAAGGCGAGAAAAAATTGTTTCTATACTGTTACGGATATGTTTTTTGAACAAACTTTCTTCTCATCAACAGCAAATTATGAATTAAAGATTGTCCATTATGAGTCACATGGAATTTTTTTTTTGTTTCACGAGTTACAATAAATAATTACAGCAACAACTTTATTATTAACAAATTTCATTTACTATAGATACTAATATTATATATGAGTGAACTATCTAATTCATCAATTACACTTTCCTCTGACATCATTTATTATTTTGTTTTGCGCAACAAAATTTGACACTTTCTTATCAGGTTTTTAAATTATATTTCTTTCATCGTATCTTAGTTATTCGTTGAATGGCTTATTTTTGTTTATTTTCCATAATTGAAAAACTAAAAACATGAACAGTTCATTCGAGACAGGCGACAATCGAACTAAAAAGACTTGTTGGTCTGTTGAATCATTTTAATTTAATAAGGTATCTAATTTCATTCACGAAATAATATGGGATATTTTGTTAGTAGTAGTGTTAGTATTAAAGTTTCTATTCTTCTTGTGTTCTTATGTTGGGTAAACCATTTTATTAAATTTTAACATGGAGTGAAACATTTGTTTATGGTATGCTGCATAGTGTTTTAAACGGCTTGAAGTTGCATCCGGTGTATCGAAGAGTATGATTAATATACTGATTTGTGGTTTTTGGGAAACAGTCAAGGTTTCTAAGAAGTTTCGGACTTGAAGACCAACATTTAATACCAGAAGGCTTAGGGCACGAAGAAATGGTATCAGACCACTCACAGACCTGCAGTTAACGACAGCCTTATGGGGTTTGGATACATAATGTTTATTAATCGTCTAAGTAGTTCGAGCCGATAGGACAAGTATGAAGGAATGCTGAATGTAATATTTATATATAAGTCAAGAATATGCCTTCATAACGATTCTTGATGGATGAGAATTTGGAAAAAACCTGGAAGACAAATCCTCCATAAGGAGGTAGCGGTGTGATTTGGCCAAGATATTTTTTATTAGTCTAATTTATTAAATGGTTCTACGAATTATTGTCTGATATATCAAAATCCTATCATAAAAACATATGTTAAGGACTAGGAGAATATTTAGAAGCCAGGTTTATGTTTTTGATGACAACGCGCGATCCCATAGAGTCAGATATGACTTGAGGAAATCTAAAAGAATGAAATTTAGTATTTCAATCCCATCTAACACATTTGGTATAGTTTCAAAGTGTATTTCAAAGGTATGTAGTAAAAAGGTCTAGAGTATAATAATTTATTAGATGTACATGAAATGACTGAAATGCAGCATTGCTAAAAACATTGAAACAGCAGTTTATGGAGGGAGGTTAACACACGAATAAAGTGATTCCTCAGTGATCCATCGAGAATACCTGTAGATATTTTACATAATGCTTCACTATTTACTAATGTCCTAATGTACAGTACTTATTTAAAGGACTGTACACTGGGGGACTCTATAATATTTTCAATAAGTTTGATATATTTATTTTTCATATTCTCCTTATTCTCGAAGAGTCAAGGCAGTCAACACCGTAATCTTTTGAGGCATTTGCTCCATAAAGATCATGCAGCTTTCTCTCTGTTTTAAGTTCACTCACTTTATTGATTCTTCTTAGTACTTAGTGAAGCTCATTGCGTCTGCATTATGTGTAAATAAATTTTGACGTTTAATTGACTCGGCAGAACGGTTACATATTCATTTTTGTGAAGTTAGCACTAGTTTTTTAGATTCAGCCATTTATTTTTGTTTTTAAGCACGAAAGAGCTGATCGTAAGTAATGCTGTCGATATACATTTTTTAAAGTTCTATTTCTACACCTTAATATTTTGTTCACAACTCTTTCTAATTACTTTAACAGCAATTATTACCGTGGCGTCGACGTATCTGATATAGTTAATCAAAACCCCATTCACTTTTATACAAACGATTTCATTTTCCAAGGCTTTTAGTATAATTTGTAGATATTGGTAACATATTTTATATAAAAAATTACTTTATAAATAAAATAAATGATGAAAATGTTGTTATATAAAATGTCAGAAAATGTTATGAAAAAAGTTGATCGACTTATATCATGATAATATATTCCCGGTTGATTGGCCTACAAATGAACGTTCAGCTTTCCCCTATGTTGTAGTGACCGCAGGAGTAATTTTCGATATGTAAAACGTGCTCACACTAGCTGTTCGCTTACAATATCTTACCTTAATACCAATTACCATTTTTGGCTCTTATTAACTACAATTAGAAGTTATTTATAGGAAATATCGAATACTAAGGAAGGTCGGGTATATGTAATGGTTGGTTAACAGTGATTCGCTGCTAACACTTAACAATGCTATTGATAATAATAATTAGTAATCAAGTGATGCATGTAATTTGGCATAAAAACGATGTGATTTAAACGTAATAAAGAGAAATTGATGGAGTGCGTTAAGAAATAGGAATAAGTTGATCGTTCTCAATCTAAATAATTAGTCGAAACCGAATATTTTAATGGAATTAAACCAAATATCCCAAATGTTTTAAATACCCGTACTGTCAAGTCTACGGCGTTTTAACTAAATTAAAACAGAAAACTTTATTTCACTGTATAATTAATTAGGAATCATTGCCATCCAAACATTTAAAAATGGACCATGTTATGCAACCTATAATTAAAATGGTAAATTTTATAAGGACCAGAGGATTAAATCACCGAGAGTTCAGGCAATTTGTACAAGATTTGGACGAAAAGTTTTCTGATGTCCCTTATTTCACTGAAGTTCGTTGGCTTTCGCTTGCTTTTTGCATTACGTCACCCTATTCAAGCTTTCATGTTAGAAAAAGGCAAAACAATTGATTGTGACAATGCCTGGTGGATTGACTGTGCCTTTTTGGTAGATATGAATAAACACTTGAATGATCTGAATATAAAGTTACAGAGTACAAATCATTTCCCTCATTTAAAATCATTTAACTCAGTGAACAAAAAAAATTGGATGAATATTCTCAACTTCTGCAAAATTTAATTACGGAATTCCACAATAGTTTTGTAGATTTTCACAAAATGAATGAAATGGAATTGTCAATTTTCAACAATCCATTCAATTTTGAAGCTTCACAGCAAGCAAATGGAGTGGATAGATCTTCAATCGATCAGTATTTTGAAAGAAAAATTTAATGAGATTAACATTCTTACATTTTATACACAATATTTCAAGAGTTTGGATAATTACCCGAAATTAAAAAAGCATGCACCACGCACTCTCTGCATGTTTGGTAGCATGTGAGCAGATGTTGATATCTGCTGACAGAGCCGACAACAATGAGCTTGTCAAAAACAAGAGAAGTCAGGAATCTGGGTCCTCGAGCCCAACATAATTACCTACCATCTTTTATAACTTTGATATGATTTTTAACAACCGTATTCTATATACTTATATAATTTAATAAATAAAATAATAATTTTGAGTTTGACACCTCTGTACTAAAGGGTTTCAAATGGTCTTGGACTGGATTGAGTCTAGGTTAGTTAGCGCCGGTCTGAAGAGTTTTGGCACATAAATATCGATGGATCTCTATATCTTTTTGGTTTCATCATGACGACAAAGTTGAAACAATTTTTTTAAAAATTATTTGAAATACGAAGAATGATAAAATACATACAGGGTGAATAACATATTAAACTCAACTTGGTTTTGTCAATTATTCTTATTTTACAAAAAGTTGAGGATTAGTATTGAGGACACTTCCTTTCCAGAGGACCAAACTGTTGGCCATATTTACTGCGTCTCAGCTTTTTGAACAGGATCATAACGACATGATTGATGAAGTCTGCACAGATAGTGTAGTGGCAAAGCATAACCATCGAATCTATGGAAGACTGCTAAGTATGTGGGGAAAAGAAAAAGAGATATGGCTCTAGTTATATAACTGCGATAGGACAAAACGTTTTCGAAACCCAAACCCAAACACATAGAGAAAAATCATAAAAGCTGAACAAGTAGAAGACCTCTCTTTTGAAGCCAGTTACGTCTGGAGGATTCACTAATTCTGGACTTGCAAAGTGATTGCCAAGGAAATTGGAATCGACAAGGCATGGCAGTTCTTAGGAATATAGATAAAATTTAAAGGAAAGCTAAAATTAAAGTGTATATTATGCTATATACTAAGGTAATGAGACAAATCAGATAAGTTTTTATAAAAAAAGATGGATACAGCATCGCTTTTTACAATAAATTAATTCTCTTCATTAAATCTCAAGCAAAAGTAATGATAATTAGTTGGCTTTCAACAAATATAAAGATAAGTGAAATGATATCAGTTATTTAGTCTATAATGTAATTATTCTTCAATATTTCTTTCCAAATTCTCTAATAATTTAATATGGAAATGTAAATAACAATTAAATTTAAATTGTTTACGAGTTAAAACTTTCTATAGTTATAATTGAATTGATCAAAAGGAAAATTTTAATGACGTATTTGATTTACTATAAATAGATATTTTTATTGGAGAATTACTAGTTATAATATTATAAGAACATCGAAACTGATAGATTATTTTACGAGCAACGAGAGCGAAAAATACGAATGAAAAATAATAATATAATCGATTATTTTCGATTGCTCGATTAAGCAATGAATTCTCGCTCTTCAATGTCGAATACTGCTTTTAAATGCATTTCTGTGTTTTCAACTTGTTCAGAGGTGTTAAAAATCACATTTCTTCGCTTATTTCTGCGAAAGAGATTTTCACAATGGAACCTTGACCGGTTAACAACAGTTTATCCAGATTTATATTCGGTTTTTGCTCACACTTTCGAGTTCCCACATGTATAAAGGAGCTGGGTTTGGAGTCTAATACATTTTTGGGGCTCCCAGGATGAACACAGTAATTCTAGAATTGAAGTTTCGAATGTCGAGGAGCTAATCTTCAAATCTTCCTATTTCAGTTAGATAGAGTTTCCACAAGCTGAAATTTTTTTTGTTGAGGAGATACAAAGAGGGCATTCCCAAGAGAAGCGGTTGTTGGTACTAATCCGAAAATGAGCCAAAGTATATTTGTTAATGCTTTACCAAATAATGGCGTTGTTTAAATGTTTAGCAAGGAATCTTCATTTTTTAAATATTTTATATTTGATTAATATAAACCTCTCGTCTAACAAAAACACATGTGCTATTCATAATATGTGTAACATGCCTTTCGGCTTGTTACGATTTTGAATATTCCTTTGTTCGCATATTGTGGCACAATAGCCACTTCTGATTTATTTATTCTAACATTCAAGTTTTTGAAGAAATTTACTTGTTATCGACCTCCCACTTCATTCGATAAATTCAATAAAACCTCGGAATGTATTTGAATTCTTCCTCTACCTATCGATACTACACCTATTAAAGTAAATTTCAGTAAATTTTTGGTTATATTGTTCTTTATATTCATTGTTCTACTGCTGCCAGGTGGGAGTTTAAGCCACACCTAATAGACTCAATCGGTACACCACCACACCAAACAAATTCAACTCAACTCCAATATCTGGGAATCCAGTTGAGGGTTGAAACCATCCCAGTCTTATCTTTAATATATATAAATTTGAGTTATTTTCAATTTATAACTGCTTTTATTCGTTGTGCTCTTTTGAATACGCAGTTAATGCGAATTTATTATTTTTTATTTGCTGCTGAAACTTTTTTTATTGTTATTAGCAATAAATATCAATTTAGATAATTGTATCCGGGGATAGTTTAAGTTTGTTTAATTTTCATTTTTAATTTAATTATATATATATTATATTATATTATTATTGTATTATATTATTATATATTAATTGTTCACCTCATCTAGTACCAGTTATTTATATACTCTAACTGAGGGCCGAACGCTACTTCCTGAGGAAGAGTCTCCTGCCGTGGGATTCCAAATATAACAGCCTGCGATGCAGAAGCTCCCAATGTATCACATTCATTTCTAAATTTGCTTTTTCAGTACGCTACTGGATGTTCTGTTACGGTTTTCCTTTTCCATCAAAAGGCTTCTATTTCCGTGATTTTTTTATGATTTGAAAACAGCTAGTAGTCGCTGAAGAATATGGTTTTCTTGTTCTTCAATCGGTCGAATAATATACATTGATAGTTTGATGTTTTTCCAAACAGTCAATACATAATATATCGATTGTTTTATCTTATTTCGGACGGTTTTCGATAGGTCTAATTGACTGAGATGTTTTCTGTCTTGATTTAAGTGTGTAGTGGTGACTCTAGATTCATAGTTACATATGGACGAGGAAATTCGTTTTTATTTCACCTAAATAGCTAAAAACATCAGTCTGGATAATCAAATTGCTCTTATTTTATCCATTATGCTGAAAGGTGGCATGTAATCTATGTAAACAACATATATATTCATAACATCTACGATCTCTCTCAAATTACAGTTACAGTGTCCTTTCACATTTTTAGACCTTTTTATATATTTTTCAGTATAATTGTCTTTTTTCGACATCCTGATAGTTGTCTATTATCAGCGTTTGAACGTTTAAAGTAAACTTTTGGAGAGAATGAGGGAGAACATAACAACGAGATTATGAGGATCGCGATGGTACACAAGACTTTTTTGACTGTTTTTATGTGTGAAAAAATTGAAAAATTTTCTTTTTTCTTTTTTCTTTCCAATATTTAGAAATTTTGATATATTATCAACGTCATTTGTGAAATGAATTTATTATTTACCATCAAGTTTCCACGTTCACATTAATTTCAAAGATAGCAGGATTTGATAGACATTTATGCCAACGTAATTAATGCAGAGTTACGACTAGCTTTTATCTGATCCATCCCGCTCATTAAACTTATGAAAAATAAGTTTCGACTGAAAATATACTCAGTCACTATTCTTAGTTAGAGCAGATCAAGATATGAGATTTAGACGAAAGTAGTTAATCTCATTTCATGATTCCTCCTTGATTTCAAATATTTTACTAGGCAGTTTATTTTCTAAATACAACTACAATAATGATCTTTGTCAAGTATATTTGTCAAGTACTAATATTAAAGATCTTTTGTTCAAACTTTGTTATTGACAATTAAATTAACTTTCAATAATTTATTTACAACGTTTATCATTAATTTATGCTGTAAGCTAATTAATGAAGATACTAACTAAATAAACAAGAGAATATTTTTGAAAATGTGGACATAACAACAACAGTTTATTTCCGACCAATTATACATAATGCAGTCCTTGAGTGTTTTGCTTCATATATGTAGTAAACAAAGTGTGTTCTCAAAAATCTTTCTGCTTCATTCCATTTTATTATGGTATAGCTCAGTATAGCAAGTTATTTTGAGGAATACCTTAAACTTTGCGCTGTAATAAAATTTTCAATACCTACACAAATAAAAAACGGAGTGGAGACTGTTTACGATGCATTGTGTTCATCATTTTCAACTAAAAATTGGAGGTGGTCGTGTAACTTCAAATTAGGGCCCACATTTTCAAAACAGTGTTCTAAGGATTTTAGATGAGTAAATATAACAAAAATTAGTGCCTCGAATTCTGAGCCCAGTGCAAAGCAGCGTTGAGTAGAATGTTTTGAGCGATTTTTAGAGCTTTGCCGCGATTTGACATCCAGATGCAGTTGCATTAAGTTCGCTGCCGAAAACAGCAAACGTCATAAAAAGCACCAAAAAAGTGACTAAGTAACTGACTAAGGCGCGACAATATCAGCCGAGTTGAACACCTACTATATAGCCCTGATCTAGCCCCGTCCGAGTATTTTTTGTTCGCAAAGCTGAACATATTGACTGTAAACATGAATGATATTTTTGTATTGGCATAAAAGTTTAAGTAAGACGTTCGGGAAAGTGTGTGGAAATAAAAGGAGAATATATTGAAAAATAATTTGATTATTTTTAATTAATAAATCATTTTGAAGCTGTGACGATTTTTCATTTGAATTTAAATTTTTAAACGACGATTTCTCAAAATTTCAAATTATGGAGTTACCTTGTTTTGGCCGTAACCCGACGATATAGAAGATTAAATTATATAAAAAATGTAATAAAAAGTTTTGAGGATAATCACAACAAATCATTCAATAGGACGTAGCTGTTCAGGATATAAAATTTCTTTCTCACGTAAAAATGGTTAATCAACACTCTAAATTCTTATTTCTCGATAATTACCCAATAACGAAAACAGTTCATGTTAGTATTAAAATTAATAATATATTTGCCTGATTTATGTGTGATTTTGGCAGATGAAATCAGAAATAATCACCGCAAGGAAAGCGTCGTCAATCTCTGAGTCCCCTTCCGCCAAATCGCTCTCGTATATGACAAATAATTTTTAAATATCTCGAATAAATGATCTTCATTTCAGGTCTATTTTGATAAATAACTTGTGTTACATTTCATTTTTTAAGTTTATATTTTACTTAAAATATCACTCACAATACGAATATCAAAATTACAATCTGTAAATAGAGTCCAAACATCAAAAATTTTTTCTATGAAAATAATTAACCCAAATAGTTCTGAAATCATGATCATTTATTCAAAAAAATCAATATAAATATATTCAAGGAGAAAGAAATTGATGAAATAAATATTTCTAGATAAACCTGACAACACCAGATAGGATACAAAAATTTCTTAAGGTTCATTAAGATCAACAAAATTTGAATTCGACTTGACTCACATCGAGTTCACACATAAATTAAATATTGATAAACCAGTTTCAGTATTAAAAATCCTGTTAAAAAAACTATAATTAGAGGATAAAGAGAAATACACAAATCATCTGTGAATGTCAGAGAAAAAATTTAATGAGCTCCTGGTGAAAGTAGAAGACCGTCTAAAGAAATAGTAATGCCTCAAGTACTCTCACCAAAAATGTAGTAGGAAGTAGCTGTAAGATATCTGGCTACTGGAAATTCATTTTCCGCACGTGATACTTTCATACTTGATGGCCATTTTTTAAAAATAAATTCACAATGTACAAGTGGAACTCACTAAACATACTCTTTATCAATCGAGGTAAAACTTAATTGTGAGGTTCACACGCCTCGAACAGGTTTCGATTCGACAGCAATATAATTTGTAGTTACGTTAAAACGAACGCGATGCTACAATCAATATATTATATTGAATACTATCATTTAATTCATGTAAAGTACATGGACGAAAAGATGGATAATTAAGTTTTCAAATGATATAATTGATAACTATAATGAAAAATATTTGTAAGCAGAATATTAATACAACTAAGTTATTGCTTGATATTATTTATTCATTTAGCCAACGTTTAGAGCAAGATGTCAGTTCAATTAATACAATGTGCTTCTAAATTTATACGACAAAATTCAGGAGATTGTATGGATAAAATGATAATAGGGCTTAAGTATAACAAAATTTCCCTCCTCTTCCGCGGGATTCAGTGAATTTGAGTTTTTTTTTTGCTTGAATATCAGTAAAGAACAAAATTTGAAGTTTTATGAATTCCGTGCAATCGTAAAATTTTAAAAATTCTTTATAAAAGAGTGGAATCAACAACCTTTAGCTTGTTTCTTAACAATTTTTATCAAATTTAGTTATGTAAAATCGAGATAATCAATTAACCACCATGTAGGAATGGGGTCTACTGACGAGGTGGATTGGGGAAATTTGGTTGTAGGAAAGACAAAACAACTGCTCGTGGTTGTAACGTACGACGGTTGTTTAAAAAGAAACAAGAAAATTTTTTCCATAATCATTTTCATTTTTCAACATATAACTCTTTTTAAATCTATACACTTACTCCAACAATTTTATAACTTTTTAACTCTACCAAATAAAACTGAACATACTATTTACACTACCACTATACCAACACTTACAATAACATTGTATGACGGGCGTTTCGATACCAAAGTTATCATCTTCAAAGACTGAAGGTGAAATGCATATCTCCATTAAGATCAATACACTTTTGCATGCGTTTGGGTGCCGAACAAGTACGGCGGATGACCTATCAATTCGATGTTTTGACTGCTTAAAAACGTTTTTGTTTGAACTGATGTGTGAGAGCTCGCATTTTCGTTGTGGAGGATGGTTCGTTTCCAGTTATGCCGTTATGCCGAAAAAACAGGCGACCCTTTCGATATATTCAGCATTTTTTTTGCACCAATCGACATGAGCTTTTTTTGAGCGATTGTTAAATAATGCAGAATCCAGCACGAAGAAATGTTTTTGAAAGCCAAATTTGTATGTAATATTAAATGTATGCGAATGGAATTATGTCTCAGTATACCTTAATCTCACGATATGTCAGATAACGATCTTGCAATACCCATTCACGCACAGCATCGATGTTTTTTAGCACAATAGTCGATTTTGGACGACCTTCACGAAATTTATTCTATAGCTAAGAGCGACCACGACTGAATTCGGAAATCCAACGAAACCCGGTGGCTCGAAATGGTACTTCATCACCAAAAGTCGAAGTAAGTTGATCGGCACACTGCTGTTGATTTAGTTCACGTTGAAAGTCATAGCACGATTTAGTTCTTTTCTTTGACCAAGATGAATTTTTCAAGTATATGTAAACAACTCTTATTGCAACACGTTCTGAGTATGTTCACCATTAAAAATGTCAAACTTTATGATGGCTATGTCATATTTCACATATTCACATCAGTGTTGCCATATCTCTAAACCTCGTATTCGACGGTTTTGTTGAGGAAGCCTACGAATTTAATGAGTGTAATTTTTGGAAGTAAACCAATTAGCTAGCAAGCATAGAAGTATAAATATTAGTCAATGCGTGATTCCTTATTGAAAAAATGTATAAGAAGATGAATAAGTGAGTTCGAAGAACAATGAAGAAATAAAATGGTCGAAATAATAACTAAAGTAGATTTCTGTTGAGTCAACAATTGGTAAGAAACGTGAGAATGCATGAAGATGATATTTAAGAAAGAAAGAGCGAGAAAGGACAAAATACTGAATTTACGAAGAAAACCGGGACTACTAGTAGATAAATTTCAACCAAAGAGAGTTGTACATATTTGCGTTGCAGTAGTGACTGTAGTAATTGAGTATTTAGGTGCCAAATCGGCAAAATGACAGACGAAGCGGTTTTGGAATACCTCAAAAATAAGCACATAATTAGATCCTGTATAAATTACTGGATTATATGTATCAGATAATATAGTCATCGAAAAAAATTTGAATATCTTCTAGAAAAAGTATTAAAATTTCTTTTTTTTTGTAAACTTACCATTCCTTGAATGAGGTTGCTGTAAGGACTTTATCTTCTTAATCACTTGAGGAATTTTATACATTAGATGTTTAGGGAGTCGGAGGACATCTTTACCTGACAGTATTAGAAATGCAATAAAAATCTAATGCTGCCCGGTAAGATGTTAACAGAACTCCTAGAAATTGATGTAATCCATAACTTCTTCCAAACTCCTCCTTCCAATTATTATTTTAACTTTAACAGCTACAGAGTATGGAGGGTAGAGGTAAGGAAAACCATCTCGGTGTATTGAAAAGTGTCTGTAGAAAGGAAGGAAATTAAGGTGGCGCTATAGTAGCAAGTGGAAGAATTTTAAAAAGAAAGCCACGAACTATTAGAGTAAGATAGTTAATTAAATTCTATTTTCAAAGTAATAACTATTAATATACAAATTCATTCGAAAATTGTACATAAAATGTATAATTGCTAAATTCATAATATTTCCACTTGATACACTAGCGCTATTTTGGCAAGTCTTCATATTATAAATTGCTGTTTACAGCTGGACACTTTTTCAACTAATCCCCCATAGAAGACGGTTCTTCTTACCTCTACCCTCCATACTACAGAGATAACAATTTCGAAAACATTTCAACAAAATTAGTAATGAAGATCAAAGAATAATTGTGAGTACATGAGATAGAGTGAACAATTTTAAATCAAGATTCTTAGATTTATTGTATCTTGAGAGAAACAATGTAGCTTATTTTATGATGGGCATAAAAGGTTCGTAAAACGTACATAAAATGGCATCCCAGCATAATCCGAAATAGCATTCCATTTTAAAATATACAAAACCGCGTTTTTGCCATTTTAATTCTACGCCTTTACTGCTAGTCTATTTTATTAGATAGTTTTTTTAAAAAAAGAAAAGTGTACAATAATTACTAGCTAATATAATGGTGAAAATTAGTTAATTAAGTTTTTATTATCCGTAATAATGACAAAAAATTAATCGTGTATAATTCTGCTTGATCGCCATTACTACATCCACATTAAAATTAAAGTTAACAAAAAAGATTCAAAGTTTCCATTAACTAAACTTTTTTCCTTGCAAGTTCATTGATTCTTCACTTAATTAAAGAATGTTAATATTGAATACATAGTAATGTACATACTAAACTGTTTCAATCTTTACTATTATCTGTTCGATTGAAGCTTAAGTTATAAGTAAGAAAACACTTGATACTTACCATCTAAAATAAATGTAGAAGCGAATGCACATTACCGAAGTTCTTATAATCAACTAATCTTGGTATCAACTGAATTTTAAACACAGTATGACCGCTGCGATTCACATAAGGTCGAGCAATTTCGAAAATAACTGATAAGACTTACGAAATATTCATCTTGTTCTTATTTTTCGAAGCTGAAGGTTGTTACTGATAACTCTGCATTTTATGGACTAACTAACTAAACTAAGTACTTAATATGTCGTTAAAGATAAATTATTTTATTAGAGGAGGGAGAGCGATATTGAAATACAGGTCAGTACTAAGTGAAGTTTTGGGGTCAATTTATATTTATATTAGTGACTTAAGTGGAAATCTTCAGTTGAAGAATGAAAAAAGTAAACATATTGATATCAATAAAAGTAATTTAATTATTCCTATTTATTTTGAACGTTCAAACATATTCTTTTCGTGTAAATCGTTGAAAACGCAATTTGTTCTTGATGTGTACATACAAGAAGTTTATGTGGATAGGTCATCAACTCTACTTTCTGGCTCATGATAAAGAAGATTTCAGGCAAACAAATTGTTGTGTAATATTCGAAGTTTACCGTTTTACGTTGCTTTAACGTTACTATTGCTATATTATCGGAAATGCCAGAGAATAAGACAAACATTTGCTTTGAACAACTTTTGTTTGACGTAAATTATAGTTTAAAAACGCTAAAAAAAATACAGAATAAAAGTACTGATGAGACATCATTAATGTCACTATTATAAAAGCGTGGAGTATGCTTTCTATGGCATTATTAAATTAACTGCGATTTGTAACCAACAGATCTGAGTCTGATTCCCTTTCGGGAGAATGCTTTTTTCGATTATTAAAAATGATTCACTTATTAGGACTTTGCTTTTTATTATATTTTTCTTTCCTATTTTTAAAAAGCTCGAAATGGCTTGCTTAACTGGTAAAGTTTCTAGGTCTTCCTTTTCCCTTTATTATACATTTCCCCACTAAATTCGCTCAAAATGGCGATATCCAAAATTTGGAATTCGATGTTACGCGTTAGTTAGATTATTGCTAAAAGCGTGTTTTCTTAAACTATATTACTATTACTCAAAGCATGTGTCTCAGTGTATTTTTTTGCTTTTTAGTTAAATTTGTACATATAGAATAGTTTAAATTAAATCTAATCATTCCAAGTAGGGTAATATCGAGACCAAAAAGTCTCCTACAGGGAAACTAATAAAAGCTAGTAAAAAGCGAGTAAAAAGCCGTGAAGGACAGAGGGTTGATTTGTCGCTACAAGCTTGCCTTTGTGGTCACACTTCAGTTAGTTTATTTAAATTGTTTGTGTTACTTCTTCTTCTTAGTGTTGGCGATCAGCAAGTCTAAACAACTGTCCTGCTTCTCTTATCCCAGTCCATTCTCTAATATTCTTCACCCAAGAGGCTTGTTTCCTTCCAATTCCTTTACGAACTTAACTTTACCCACCCTAATCATCTGGAGAATACTAAACCGACTACCACGCATTATGTGTCCCAAAGAAGCTATTTTCTGCATGTTATCCACCAACTCACGAACCGCATTTGCTCTGTTAAGATGATATCAGACGGTTCACTTTTTATTCATTTCTGTTTTTCATTCAGCATGCATCTTTCATTAAGAATGAAACGTCTAGGCATTAAAAAGTGATAAATGAATTTATTAGTGAACCAATCCAGCGATGTTGGATTTCGGCATACGGCATCAATCACTCGCACTCCCGCACTCTGAACGAAAAATGAAACGTATGAACACGAAGAGAACCTTAACTCGAGTTCGTTTGACGATATATTCGAGGAAATGAGCGAATAAAGTTTTTTGTCATTTTTTGTGTATCTTGTGAGCGTGGAATGAAAAAAAAAGAGAGAACATTCACCTGATTGATCATTCATCTGAATGAACCGAAAAGTGAACCGTCTGATATCACCTTTAGGGACTGCATGGTTTGTTTGCAAAGCTGTCTACGGTATCTTGAGCATGCGTCTATATAACCACATTTCAAAAGCCTCTATGCGATTAATGATAGATATTTTTAAAGTCTTTATTCCATATGATAAGTTGTGTCTAGCTTGCTTACTTCTACTTACATCGAAATGAAAAATTTCGTAACATTTAATCAATGTGCATAACTTTAAGTGACTAAACTTCAATATTATTCGTCAATCTTAAGGTATGTCACGGTTTTCGCCTTGAAGTGAACATCTCGACGAGAAATAAGTTTTAGAGGGTTGTAGGAGTTTGTAGGAGGGGTTCTTTGGCTTTGTAATATTTTAAGGTCAATGATGCACTCTTCTTGTGATAATTCACGTTGAAATTCGAAAAAATATTTGTAAGAAATGGTTTGTGAGTGAATCGTTTCATTTTTTACTACAAACTGCAACTAAAATCACATTTACACAACAAAATGTTGTGGATGAAGTTTAACAATGAAAAGTATATGTTTTTTACAGTTTTACACGTCGATATATTGCAAAGATAAAGAAATTGAATAAAATTATACAATTACAAAAGATAGAATTATAAATTTTAATATCAGGCTGTTTTAGCGCCTAGATATGAATTTTTAAATCTTTAATGCAATTCAGCTGACCTGAGGATTACTGTTAACTGTGCTTACAAGGTGAGTGAGGTTTGAAGGTAGCGAGTAATTTTGTTCAATAAGTGCAGTGTTTTTATAGTGTCTTCGCCAGGATTCGTGCATTTCATTTTTTATTGAGTAATCGCATTTTTTCCATAAAAATACTCCATTCAAAACTCAAGTTTTTAGCAATCTATGCGCAAATGTTATACTCAAATTCAAATATATTATATTGTTGTCACATAATTTACGACATTTCATTCTTATTTCGACATGAGTCTCTTTCATAGTAGAGTATCTTGATGTTTTATGCTGGAGTGCAATATTTACATTTTTCATTCTATTCTAGAGAAACTTTATTTCTATATTGTTTTTTGTTGCTATATTTAGTTTTTAGGATATTTGCTTTTTAGTATACAACCTCTAGTTAAGTAACTAGAATTAGAATTTTTTTGTTTTGTTTCAGAAAAGGACGTACATACTACAGAAACCAACGGCAAAGAAACACTGGAAATTATAAGCAAAACTACAAATCCTTTCATTCACATTCATTGTTTCTTGATCATTTCAAAAGTGTAAATGTTCACTTTACTTTAATTACGCCGAACAACACCTGTATATTGGAATTGCATATAATCAAAGTTCTCCACTTGTAAAACAAGTTGGACGCCGGCTGTACATCATTGAGAAATATTGTAAATGCCATGCGGCAGTTAACGTGTTAAAGAGCATACATCAGGCAGATATTGGACAATGCATCAAAAATAATAAAATGTAAAAATATAATGAAACTTAATGTATAATATAATGAAAGGTTCTGAATAATCTAACAATACAATTTATTTTAGTTGAAATGATTGAATTGATGTTTGCATAATAATGTTGAATTAAGAATTTTGAAAATTGAAGAATTCTAATAATAGATGTTAGTTTTCAATATTGAATTAATTTAAAATAACTCACATTTTGAAAATAAAATGATAGATAGAATCTGTTGCAAAAATTTCCGAATTGGCGAAAGAAACAAATTCCAATTCAAATATGTTCGTGTTCAGCATCGCTATTGTTTTATTCACTTGTATTTGATTAACCAATCGACTAATATCTGGGCTGACGAATTACACAACCAAAAATGAGATTGAACACAAGTTTTTACAATTGAACAATAGATGGTGTTAATGAGATGTGGCAACACTAAATTTGTGAACGTTTGCTATAGCGGAACCAGTGATAATTTAAATATTGACTGAGTGAGTTGTTAGAGATAGTGAAAGTTTAAAAGAAGGAAATTTCTGCAAAAAATTTTTTCTGATTTTAAAAAAGGCTTTAATGAAAAACAATATATATATATATATAATCGCTTCGTGCAACTTTTGGTCACGAAGAACTATCAGGGAAGACTGTTTATAATTGGTTTGCAGAATTTCGTCATGATCGTATGTCCGTCAGTAATGAATTTTGAAAAGGCCAAAATCGGTTGTCACTTCGAGAATCATGTACGTATAGAGACTTCTCTTCGGATATCGTAGCTTACAAAATAAAAGATTTTGTATGAACATTTAGGCGTGAAAAAGATTTGTTCCAGATGAATTTATAATGCCGGCTCTGACATACGTCAAACAAGTAATTTTTAAAGGAGAAAAACATCTCATTGCTCTGTATTTACCCCAAAATATGCGCCGACAGAGATTTTTATCACATTAAAGAGCTGTTAAAGACTTGTTTCTATGATATCAGTTTCGGAGTGGACAAATTGTTTGCATAATTGGTTTGATCGTAGGCAAAAATCTATAGATATTAAGAGCGAATATTTCGAAAAGCAATAAGACACCTTGTTTCGAACTTGTTCGTTTCTATTTAACTTTTTGTAAAAACTCTCAATCCTCTTTAATCAAATTTTTGGAATAAATTTTAAATAATAAAGTTTATTGCACGTTTTATCAGTTACTGATCTATAACTTGTTACATCTCCATAAAAATCTATTTTTATTATATGACACCGAAAGAGTTTGTTCTTTCTCCGAAATTATTAATATAATAATGTTAAAAAATATACTTACATTATAGTTGTATAGTATTTCTCTTATATAATAGAATTTTGATAATAATAGGAACCTGTAACAAAAATATTCATCAATATTTTCATATGAAAATCATATAATATTATAAAAATTAACATTGATCAGATATGAATGACTTTCATGATTATATTCAAATAAACCCTTTAGTTCATACCACACATCATACAGAAACAATAAGCAGTATTTGAACAAATTGTTTGATTGGTAAGTTTCAAATTTTAGTGTAAAAAATTTTTTTCGCCATTTCGTGACATTATAAGTAGAAATGGAATGTTTTTATACTTTCAATATTATTTCAGATACTTTTATCAATTTTTTTAATGTGAACTCAAAGAAAATCAATTGTTTAATCTCATTAAAAAGGTACGACGCGTTGCTTAGTTGGATTTTGCGAAGTAGTGGATATTTTATGTGTTTGAGATGATGTCACAATGAGTTTGTACATATCAGGGAGGAGATTCTGTATCTATATGTTATTCTGAAAATAAGTGTAATAA
Source organism: Diorhabda carinulata (assembly GCF_026250575.1). NCBI lineage: Eukaryota > Metazoa > Arthropoda > Insecta > Coleoptera > Chrysomelidae > Diorhabda > Diorhabda carinulata. Next base: position 22,926,867 of record NC_079472.1, read on the forward strand.
CAATTTATTGGTTTCATGGCTTCTTCCCAATTTCAGACCAAATAATATCTCATCTATTATGATTATTATTGTAATTTTTATTTGAAATGATATAACGTATGTCTCAATAGTTTTGACAAAACATACCTCAAATTGGACAGCCCTAAAGTAAATAAGAGGGTTATCTTGTTTTGGTATAAAAGGAATGTTACTTGATACTGATGGGGTAAAAACATTATATAGTCCCCAACGTGATGTTAACGTACAAAATCAATTAATTTAGGGAGGCAGTTTTTAATATACCTTTCAGCATCTACAGCTTCTAACTCTGCAGCTATAACTCTCTCTAACTTCTGCAAATGCAGGAACAAACCACCAGCTTGTAATGACAAAAATGCGAATAACCATTCAACGTTCTTGTAACAAACCTATCAAAGAAGTAAGCAAATTGAATAGAGAATCCCTATCAGACGAGTCGACAAAATACCTTTATCAACAAAGGCTCAGAGAGAAAATTGCTGCTAATAATATCCAAGAGACAGATGACATCGAAACAGCATGGATAAAACTAAGAACTAATATACTACAAGCAGCAGAAGAAGGACTATAAAAAAAAGGGGAAGAACAAATACAAAACCGTGGTTTAGACAAGAAGTCAAGATCGTAGCCGAAGAGAAAAGAAAATCGTACCTACAATACAGATCCAATGCAACAACGTACAATGACAATAAAGCTGTAAGAAATAGAGTTAGCGAAAATATTCGAAAAAATTAAAAGAGATCACTGGGAGAAGTTTTCGAATGATATGGAACATGACTTATATGGGGGACAGAAAAAAATGTGGAATCTTCTGAGGGATAGGAGAAAACCAATAAACGAATACATACAAAACACAAAAATCACGGCAGACGAATGGGAAACACATTTTGAAAAACTTTATAGTTCAACACAAGCTAACGTATCAGCACAGAAATTATCCTACGAAGATGAAAACATCAATGGAATACAAAATAGGATTTTCTCCCTGCATAAAATACAACAAATGATAGCCAAAATAAAGAATAGAAAAGGCCCAGGCATCGAAGAAATAAGAAACGAAATGATCAAATATGGAGGCGACACACTGTATGATGAACTACAATCCCTCTTCAATAAAATACTACAAAAATGTACCATCTGAATGGAAAGAAAGTATTCTGATACCGATTTTCAAAAAGGGAGAAAAACCCGATCCCCAAAATTATCGAGGCATTAGCCTAATTAGTACGGTTCTGAAACTTTTCACTAAACTCTTAGCAGGAGAAGTAATGTCTACCGGGATATGTGAAGAACAGCAAGGTTTGAGAAATAACATATCTGCTATAGATGCTATATTTATAATGCGCCAAATAACTAAAAAAGTCATAGAGTTTAATAAGGCAGCCTTTATGTGCTTCATTGACCTCACCCAAGCGTTTGATAGGATACGCTTAACTGATGTTATAACTCTAATAAAAAAAGGAACATTCACACCAATATAATAAGAGTTATCGAAAAACTTAACACCGATAATTATACCTTTGTGAGAACGGCAAACAAATTTGGCAATAAAATACCTGTGGCAACTGGTATCAGACAAGGGGATAGCCTAATCCCAATCATGTTCAATATTATAATGGACGAAATCATCAACGAAGTAAAGCAAGCCGGGAGAGGATACCGAATGGGAGACAAAGAGATAAAAATAATATGCTATGCTGATGACGCAGTAATCATCTCGGAAGACGAAGATAACCATGTTGACAGAATGCCAAATGAACGGTTAGCAAAAATTGCAAAGGAAAAGAAACCAGACACAACTCGACCTCCTGGACGACCACCTATAAGGTGGTATGAAAGCTGGTCCTCAGCATCCCAACTACTCCAGGCAAACCCTTGATGAAAATACAGGACCTGGTCCTAACGTAAGAAGAAGAAGAAGAAGAAGAAGATCTACAGCTTCTCCCCACATAAGGTCTGGATATCCCTCTCGTGAAATCGCATACCAAACCGGAGCTTTTATCAGCGAATTTTGTTCATTCTTCATATTTTACATTGTTAGGGCACTCTTTTATATAGTCCGTATAAAAACCATCGTTTCATTTGATTTCCAAATTGGTAAGTGTGAAGTACTTTTTATCATCCATTACAATGATTTTCTATTCGCAAAATATATCCGCCTTAATTGAAGACAACATTCTGGTATCCGTGTTAATTGGTTTGGAGACTTTAACGCGACTTGAGGTATTTTTAACCATTTCTTGTTAATTCCTGCGATACGATAATCTTCGAAGTATGGTATTCTCCGCTAGTTTTGTTACGGAAACCCCGACTCTGTTTTTACTCTTCTTACTAGTCTTTCTACTTTTTCTTTGGTAGAAATTCTTGATTTTCCACTTTTTGAGAGGTTCAGTTAAGGTATTTTTAATATACATTAGTAAATGGTTCTGCGTGAAATATTTTCGTTTTGAAAAATGTCAGGCTAAGGGATTTGTCCAATCAAATTATAAGTGCTTTTTCCTATTTCCAGCTAATGAGACATTTCAATGCAACTGATAAAGAAAAGTGTATAAACAATTTCTTATTTACAAAGCCATTTTCATATTGTATTATTTACAACTCCTAAATTTTGTGCCAAAACTATTGCAACATACGTTACAGTTCTTCATATTTTTAAACCAATAAAATTAGTTCGCTTATTTTGTCTTGTCGAAATTATATTCTGTACAAAAATCTCTATAATTCCAATTCCAATAAGTCGCCGCTCCGGAATCATCAAAATTTCTATCCTTCTCTGGGGCCCCGATAAGCTATAAAATATTGCAGCATCTAGCCGCGATGTTTTAAGGCCGCTTGCCATGATGCAACACAACGTGCAGTGCAATGCAAGGCGCAATATTTCTTGATCAAAAGCATGCACAGATCAAGTTCAGTTGATTGTTTCATACAAAACTTCGGACTTGTAACATTATAGATTTGATGCCATTTTCATTGTGCGCAAGCTGAAATTCCAGAGAGAAGTCTAGTTAATTTTTGCGTACAAACCAACTGCAAAAGCGAGGCAGTGTCAGATATCATTATTACCAACAAAATATTAAATAAAATTTGACGTTAGATACGAGTATTTGTTTGAATTACTTATGGGGCAGCCATCATACAGTGGTGAGACACTTGTCAAACGACGTCCAATATTAATCTATGAACTAGTTTGACTTTGGAAAAAATTGTATGCAATTTCTTTCACATTGTATTGCATCATGTCAAGTTGTATTTACAAATTACGACATCCTACGAACGTGTGTTTGCGTTTTGACATCCAAAGTTGTGATTTTACGATTCGTCGTTTGCGACGATTAATAAGTTTTATTAAAATATACATAAACAGGATTATCAACGTCTGTATTCAGAAAATAAAAGCTTAACTCAATCATCTGATAAGTAGAAAATGATTATGATAAGTATAATATACGGAAATACCGATATTATCGATATAATAACAGATAATGGTAAAAACCATAACCGTTTATGTATAAAGAGCAAAGTGCCATAATGAATTGAATTGCCTATATCCTTGTGTAATAAAAGTAATGCATAACAAGTAAACAATTATAGATCGAATATAAAAGATAATGAATGAACAGAAATGTCAGCGAAGTTATAAAGATAAAGAAATAGGAGGTGCAACTGAAACAAAGTGTTTAACAAGATTATGGTTAAAAAAATAACTGAGGACAACCAGGTGTTATTGCGCATAATGAAATTAGTATTTTGTAACGGCCATATTATAAATATTTGTAGTTGAATTTATTCTTTCGAATGTATCACTAAACAGGAATGTATTGCGCATTTTTTATAGATATTACAATTGATTGAAAGTTATATTTTCATGCTTTCACGTCGGTTCTAAAAATTAAGAACAAGTAGAGGTATTTAGCATTTTGAATAGACGAAAATATATAAGGATTAGTAATAATCAATTTCGGTTTTCTATTTCTTTTTCAAATAATTTGAATATAGTTGCTGTTTTATCATAATTGCGCTGCCACAATATCATCTTCGACGTTTTTGATGTACTCTTCATTATTGAAATATTTTAAAAATGAGAATTCCGTCGTGGGAATATCTGTAAAATACGCAGGTTGTTTGAGAGCTTCCCATCCTAAATAGCATTGAGTTTCCGACTTGATCTTGCAGTACGCGATCATACGTTATCGTGAAAAATTACTCTCTTCAGAATAATAGTGGTGGTTCTTCTGTCCAACTATTCTGATCTGTAAGAATTGGTTCAAAAACAACATTGGATGTAGACTACAGATAAGCTAACTGAATCCGTCTAAATTGTATACTTTCCAAATTTTTTTTGCGAACAGATCAAAGATATGCCAAGTATTTATTAAAAACTTTATATAAAAGACCGTGAGTAGATAACAATTTATTGCAAACAAAACGTCTTTGCTTACTACTTTGAGCAGGGTCGGATTAAGGAGAAGTGGGGCCTTAAGCTAAATTCGACCCGAGGCCCACTTAAAGAAATCAAAATTAATTCGAACTTTTGTAAACGTAATACTTCCAAACAATTTTTATGAAAAATGCAAAGGATCCAATATTGCTGATAAATTCATTGTTCAACTTAGTATTTTGCGTGGCCCCTGCGAAACCACTACCTGCTCGGAGCCTGGTACTTCAGCCCCTCCTCCTAAATCCAACGGTGTCTTTAAGTCTAATTAAGCAGCGATGAAGAACAAACATATTTATACGATGAGAAGTACCCACTCTTAATAAATGCGGATAATAACTCAAGTAACACACAGTTTACTTTTTTATTACCAAATTGTTTTATAAATATATAACTGCTGTGTGAGAAATGTTTGTTTCATAAAAGTTTATTTTACCTGATTCCAAAGCATTCATAAAACAGCTTAATTCAAGAAAAACATAGGCCCACAAGTACCGTTGTTCGCTTCGTTTAAAAGATCTATAACAAGTTTTATATCACCTATACAACTATTCTTATAACCTTCAAAAGATTCGTATGAATTAACGTAGTCATTTCAGCTTTATTATATTTGTAGTGCGACGCTTCCATCTACCCAATTTATATTTACTACTATATACATTTTCCATTTTCTTTCGAAATCAGTTTATCGATTCATAATACGACATATGGCAATAAAATGTACAGAATGTGATGTCATTATAATATTAGTAGGGTTCACACCAGCAATGAAAATTTAGTGGTTCAAAAGGACCACCTAAGTTATGATTTAGTGGTCCAAAAATATAACGTGGTAGACAAAAGTAAAAAAATTTAACATATACCTACATGCTACACACATTTTTATACATATTTTTACGGCATATATAAATTCTTTTATGCAAAAACAGCACAGTAAATATAAAACATAGGTTTTTTTTAAAAATATTTTGGGCGACAAATTTGTCGTCGATGTGTATGATTTTGGCGACATTTCTTGATGATTTGGCGACAATTGTCGCTATGTCGCCATGCTGGCGTGAACCCTAAATATTAGCATATTGATTATATATCTCAAAAAGAAGTCCCAAACGGTTAACTGAGAAAACTACTAAGAATAAAATAATGCTGATCTCGAATTATGTCGTTCACGTTGTCTGTACTATGCTAAGAGTTATTTAGAGGTAGAGAACAAAACTTACATGTAGCCAGATTCTTTCACTTTAAAGTAATTCTAAATGATGGTACAAGTTACAATTTTGGTTTATTATCATATTATTTTCAAGATAGTATTTTTTTCACTTGTTAAGAACTAGTCCATTTTCAGGAAATTTGTCATTGATACTGATTAGTTACAAGTCAATCAAATTTTGATTTCCTCTTTTGGAAGAATTATTAGAATAATTTAATTTGTTTACATTCAATGGGCAAATTATCTTAAGCAGGTTTGATAGTAAAGAGGATTATGTTGATAAATTATAGAGAAAGAATGATCTTCAACGTTTCATGATCAATAATATTTATTCTACAGATGCCCTGATGCATATAATCGAGAAAAAACTAACAAAGTTCTCGAATATTATATTATTCACCTATCATGCAACTTATACAGCTTTTAAACTGACAAATCTCACTTGGGACGTATTTAAAGAAGTGTAGAAATGTGTAGAATATGATTCCATAATTTTTAGCTTACTTCATATATGAGACTCGTGTGTACCACGTTCCCGATATCTCGCACATTTGAAGCTCGGCTCCCAAGCATAATCTGATAGTGCTCGACTCAATACAGAAGAGAGCAATTCGACTTATAGACGATCCAGAGTTGACCAGAAACTTGGACAGCTTAGAACATAGAAGTAAGCTCACCGATATGGCTCTGTTTTACCGATACTACCACGTTAAAAGCTATTCAACATAATACCATTATTTATAGACCTATTCGACAGGCAGACGGATGAACACCTCCAGAACGTCAATTTATGGGGACGGAGAGAGGAGAAGTGCAAGTCTGTGGAATCATTTACCAAGGTACGTCTTTCCGGAATACTACAACTTACACAAGTTCAAGATTAATATCCACAGGCATCTCCAGACAGCACTCGAACTACTCGAGGGAGAAGTGAGCCAATGAGAGGGAACAACGTTGTAAAAAATTGAATATCATTTAAAACACAATTCCGGAAGTTTTTGGTCTCTTCATAATAAAGGAAATAAAAAAGCATGAATATATCGTTAGCAAACAAACCATTCACTTTCGAAAGTAGTAAAAAATGTGTTATCGCAACAGGCCCATATTTTCTTGATATTTCAGATGAAATAATGAAAAAAATTGCAGAGATTAAATTAAGATAAAGGGATAGAATCGTCTTTATCATCCAACGTATCGGTAAATGTTTAAAAATGTTAATGGATATAGGTACATTTTCACACCGAAAATTAAACGAAAAGTAGTCGTTACGAAATATATCAAGTTTCCAAATTCGTTAGGTGACTACATTACAATGTTTTGTTTTGTTATTAGAAATATTCATCATACATCTACAAGGACACCATAGCCTTATCTGGAGGCATATGTGGCGCCTCAGTTCAGGACCACCCACTGTCTCACTGTCCCACTGCATTTATACCTAAGGTTCGTTCCAACCCATCAAAAAACCATCCTTGGTAAGATGACGATTCTGGGCAATAGAGAATACGTGTTCCAACCGGGCGGTTACACCGTTTCTGTTTTGCGTTCCAGCCGTCTTAGGTATAGTTTGTAAATCGTTTCAGGGATGGACTTTTCGATACTTAGTTGAGATAGCAAGTACTGTTACAAGAACCGTGCATAACCGGATATTGCAGAGAAAATATCTATAAACGCTTCCGATAACCGTTCCAAGTACAGTCCCTACTAGCAGTTTGGAACAAACCTCTAATGGTTTCTGCGAGATAACCTTCAAATATGCTTTCAAATTTAAGAGGAATTTCGAAAGTGAAATATAAAAATGCAATAATTTTAATATTAGATTTCTGCTTTATAAATACGCTTACATTTAACGGGAACGCCTCGAGAGATGATAATTTCTTTTATATTGGCAGCCAAGCAACGAAAAAATACATTCATATCTATCCGATTTTTTTCCTCGGGTAGTATAAATCAAATTTCTAGTTCGAGAATAGTAATTTTATTATGATAACATCGCACTCACTGTGTGTGTTCCACATACTACAATTTTATCGAATGCATCTTACAACTGTAATAATAATAATGTTTCATTTCGTTTTTAGAACAGATCAGGTGATAAAGAAAAGGTGCGAACCACTGACGAATTAATTGGAAACTAACTAAATGTATGCAAATCGTGTGTAAGTAATTTCTGTTGTACAATGGTAGTTAACAGAACGGTATTGTCTTTGCACAGGAGCATTATTCATTGGCAGTGGCGGCTTGTTAGTTTGAGAGAAGGTGGTACCACAAAATGTTTTATAAATGAAAAATACAGTCCATCAAACTGACGCGGCAATGCTTAGAGAACCATTTATAATTTTATCTCAATTATAGATATAATTATAACAAAATTGTCTCGCTAATTTGTCTGTACTTTACCATTAAGTCGGTACCACACGATGCGTCAAATGTTGGACGCTGTATGATTGGATTCATCGTGTGGTCGAAGTGCGAATGTTTTGTTTCCAACGCATTGGAATTGCATTGGAACGTTGGCCATTGAAAGACGGTTTTTTTCGATACGCATCTAAGGAATACCCAAGATTGGAACGAAGTTAGAGCCAAAATTTGTAGTACAACTACACACAATTCTTGTCTTCTTGTTCAAAGTTGCCATTTTATTTTAGAAGAAGTTATATCTGTTGTATGCCACGTTTTCATTTCTCTCATTAATTTCTAGAGGTAAGTTCAATTCTACAATTTTATTTATATATGTTCACACAGTAGACATAATTACGGCGGTATTTACAATAGATTTTTAATGTTTCTCTATGTTGTCTGGAGGGTATTCGTTAAATAAACAATTTTATTTCCTTCTTCAGATAATACTTTTTAAGGAATGATTACCTTCTTATTTACTCTCGAATTTATCGAACTGTATAAAAAGTATCCTATCTTATGGAATAGTTGGCACCCAGGCCATAAGGAGCCATAAGAAAAACTAGCAAGCGAATCCAGTGCAGAGCTAACAGTGATGACTTTGAGGAAGAAAAAAAAATAGTTAATACTTACCGAAACTTGAGAAAAAAAGTCACTGTAACTGATTCTATAGAAAATTATTTCCTTTGGAATATACTAAAAAAATATTCGTGTAAAATAGAGTGAAATATAGTAATAATATGATCTGTTCGAAATTATACAAAACGAAAGACTGATAATTATAATTTAACATACTGACAGTAAAGAATCTAAATTGCCATAAAAACATGACGACTCCTGACATGTTTGTTTTCAAAATATGATTAGAATATAACTAAGTTTACCTTGATGCCGTGGAAGTTAAAATTTTACGACTTGCCGTCAAAAGTTTACAGTTGTAATTTTTTGAAAACAAACAAGAATAGATTGTCTATCTTCTGTTTTGAACTAAAAAAAGTCGTAAAAACCAATGCATAAAATATTGTTATTTTTGATTTTAAATATTATAACTTTATTAATGGCTCACATACATCTTAAACCAATTTTCTACGATTTTATATTACTAGAGAAAATTTTAGAAGAGAAAGTAATTCCTTTATAAACACTTTGCAAACCCTATACATATATTAGAATCTGGATCTAAATGCGAGGATGTGTACGACAAAAATTAGGAGATATATTTAGAGAGAGATAGTAATCAATAAAATAATTTCAACAATAATATTATATGGATGGGATTTTGTGAAATTTTAATAGAATTTTTTTTTAATAGAAAAGAAAGTAAACATTTGTCATCTTCTGTACGGACATAATATAAATTAACGTTTGGGCTGAAATTTTTGGGAGCAATTTTTGGATTAATAGAAATTGAATGGGAGATAAATATTTGAACAAAATTAAATCACTCACAATCACAATAATTTTCCTTGAGTAGATTTGGTTCCAGCAAGTAGATTGTCATGTTCATGATAAACGTAAGGTTCAAAATTATTATGAAAATACGTAATGAAATTATTTTTCAAGTGTTGCAATCAAGTAACCTCCCAAATTACCTTCAAAATATTATCTATCTAGCAGAGCTATAAATTTAGTGATGAATAAATGCTATGTGGTCTTATCTATTTTCTTGTTTAGTTATTTTTTATTGTCACTATTTTTCTATACTTTCAATAGATTATAAGTTTGAGAAAAATATATATTAATGATTATATATCCTATAGAAATAATCTTTTAACAGGGACAATTGAATCAAAATTTTGATTTCTTAGTGGGAAGTGCACATATATGGAAATTTCGTCAATAATTTTATCTACTCGCTTAAAGCATTTTGCATTTTCGATCTTGCAAAACGAGATCTTGGTCTTGGTCTTGTGAAATATTTTTCTGCAAGACGTTTACAAATATGTAATCCTATTAATTGTAAGTATACTTTTTCAACACTGGTTTCTGAAGCGTAGGTAAGCATGTGATTATTCTCTTTTTTTTGTGAATTATAATACTCTTTTTTTAATTTAATGTGAAACTATTTGATGATGGAATTAACAAAATTTGATGGTTTTCTCCTTTCTTTCCAACAACAAAAACGAGTGTGTTAAAACTGTAATTTTATTGATTCAATTGCCATAAAAAATGTTAGACTGATTTTTTATGGCAATATAGTGATAGTGATAGGAGAGTTGCGATTTATTTGCATTTACGTGTTTCTCGGTTATTCACAGTCAATTGTAGAGTGTAATCCCAATGGAATGAATGAAATGACATTCATAGGAAAAACATCAATAAGGTAGTACATGATCATTTGGTGGAGAAAAAAACATTTATCCCGGTTAAATTTGACATTAACGGTTATGGGGCGATAATGGCGTTTGAGTAACAAAAAGTCCGAATGATGTACAAAAATATATTTGTCAGAGTTTTTAGGAAAAACGTCAAATAGGAGGCTCTCACATATCTGCTAGAACAAGTAATTATTTGACCCTCCACCATACAGTTCTGATTCGGCACCTAATAAAATTCATCCTTCAAAGCATTTCCCGCGTTAGCTTGTAACCGCAAGGCATTCTTCCCATCCCCACAGAATCTATACTCATCAATAATTGTTAGACTCAGATAGATCCAGTTATTATATCTCATAGCATTAATGATCTGCATGATTTTGATCAAATCTGGAAAGCATCGACCAGAGCAATTACCATTAGCAACTACTCCTTTTTCTGCAATTCTTTCTTGGAACGGCACTTTTCCATATAAAATAGGCGTCAACTTTTATTTGGTACAATAGAATATACAATTTGTATGGACACGTTCAAAGAAAGCTAGATTATATTCGTTCAAAGAAAGTATTTAAAATGGAACTTCTAAAAAGACACTTACATTGAACAGATGAAGCTTTGACAGAAGGACGATTGGAAAATGTAGTGGAAGGCAATAAAAATTTGTAATAATGTAATAAACCTTGAAAACGAATTGTTATAACGAGTTCTTCAAAGATATCCTTCAAGTACGAAATTTACAAAAGAAGGCAGGTTGAAAGTTAGTACTACGAAATAAGCAGTGACTCAAGTATACAGGAAATTAAAAATAACTTCTGATATTTCTTATATATCGTTCACTTTATTTTATGTCACAAACTAACAAGTTTAGAAAAAAATGTATTTCAAATATTTGTTAACGGACTACAATGCTTGTAATTTATACTACTTGATTTCGGGATGCCCTGTATTTTGGAATATGGAATATCTGGAATGTATAATAAATAAAATTACCAAGTGCAACTTTCCGATTTGAATATTTTAATTGAAGCATATTATAACATCTCTATAGAATGTCTGTTTTATACGGTTCGGCATTTATTGATAGTAGTTTGTTACCTACCCGCATTTTTGATTAGTTCAATTAAAATTGATTTGATATCCCTGCCTTTCATGCCAATCAATTTAAAGGGCACAATCTAAATAAAAAACAAAACGTTGCCGACAATAATATGTCTCGGGAATTCAAAATAGAAGCTAACAATTTAAGTATAACTATTTTAGTATATAGTTGAAAAATAGATCAATTCAATGGATTTTTCAAACTACTTACCACATCTTTTTCCACATATAATGAGAGGAATCAATTTATTTCAAATTTTTCTGAACACATCCATCAATTGAAAATCTACACTAGTTTGAGAAAAAGTATGAGAATTTATTTGAGAGGTACGATGAATGAGTTGCTATAGGGCTAGCAATGCCCTTATCCCAAAGTTGAATCTTTTAAAAAGCCTTTTTTGAACAACTATAATATCCGTCTAAGCCAACTAATAGTGTCGCAACGTTTCCGTTTTAACAGAGTTTTTATTTTCAGATTGTACCAAATTCTTGTAATGTATTACAAGTGTGGGTTGCATCTCCCACCCTTAGATGTAGGAAGGGGTCTCTCTAAGTCAGGGTAGTCGTAAAGATGAGAATATGTAACCAGTGCAGTAATAAACTAAATACAGCCCTTATTATATACAAGCAACACAAAGCTAGAAAACGAATAGTGCTTAATCTGAAGAATAAAACGATTGTAGACAGTATTTTAAGCGGGAATGAAAACAAAATTTTACACTCGTCTCATTCGCAAATGATCTGTAAAACTTGACTGTTTGAATAAACATTTATTTTCACATTATGCACATTTTGGCTTGATTTTGAGGTTCCTCGTTCTGAAGAGATTAATTTCTACTTGTATATCGGACAGCTTGTAAACAGTCTTCAATGTTACTAAATTATCACCTAATTTTAACAATAAGTGATATTCGTTGGCACTTTTTTCGACTTAAAATCAAACTTAATTTCCAAATAACACATGATAGACATACATTTATTGACCGTATTTGTTTGTCACACCTCGTAAGTATTAAAATTACCATAGTTAGTGAGGTGATACTCAATGTATTAGTAAAAACCGAAGAGGTTGAATAGGATTTATTTGAGGTGGTTTAGATGATAGGAAGAATGAAAAGCTGTATATCATTTACCCTTTGAGCTGTGAGAGAAGCCTCTACAGAATTCTTAAAATGTCATAAAATCATAGATACATACTATGGATGTTAAGTAAGTCCTAAAAATGTTTCCATTCAAGAAACTTTTAACGCAATGTTTTAAAATACAAAACAGAATAAGACGATGAAATAGTATATTACACGTCAAGATGGTGAAGACTATTATTATTAACCGACCACCAAGATTATTTCTCGACGGACTTTAGGGCTATGAGAATAAGGTGCGAGGCCTATAAATGTCGTCACCATCTTGATGTATATACTATTTTTTCCACCTTACCTAAACTCAAAATGATTATGATTTATCATATCACTTTTATTAGAAAGATGTCAAAATTAAGGGCGAATTTTAAATTTACCATATTTTTAGACTAAAATAAAAATGAAATTCGTTCATTATTGACTAGTGGTTAATAATGAACAAATTATTAACCGCTAGCAGCGCCGAGGAGGTGAATGTAAACTTGGCTATAACATACTAGAACACGGATTCTATGACTAGTAGTATAAGTAACAAAATCTGAAAAAATTCATATAAAAAAAATGGCGTGCTTGAGTGAATCTTAACATTCCTTGCTATATTCGTATTTTGTCAAATCCATTCCAATATTTATGTTTGACTAACACTAGTCGTGAATCCTATCTGTCAAAGGCTACTGATACCAAAAATAAACCTTATCCTTATTTCAATGTTATAAAATTATGTAACTATGTTACTGTTTATGGATTCTATCAGGCTTTATGGTTTTTTTAATAATTGATTTTAAAATATAAAACAAAAACAAATTATTTTTTTTACTACAACCCAATCAGAATATCGTTTGTTATTTAATTTTAATCCCTAGGTTGCAAATAGAATATTTTGTGGCAAATTTTTCGATTCAAGCTTAAATGTTATAAAATGGCTAGAAGACATACTTTCAATAAACTATTTTAATACGGAATAGAAATTGAAAGTTATTAATTAAAAAACACCAACCAAATTACACAGCAAAGATTCGTATGATAATACAAGGAATATTTTATAGGTACAAACATAAATTTATTTATAATTAAGTATAACCAATACTTTTTACAATTGATTTTTTTGGTTTTATTATTGTCAAATACGAAAAACGATTTATTTTCCATGTGACATTTTATTTCTACTTTCCAAGATCACAAATACCTACATTTCTACAATCTTCTGTGTGATCCCAGGTCAAAATTATCAATTATTGGCAAATCTTCTAAGGCAATTTTTACTCTATATATCGATTCAAGAATCACTATTCAAAATCCGTCAAATTGCTAGCTTTTGGCATGCTCAGTGTTGGTCTTACGTAAGTTTTTCAATACGAGTCTTGAGCTGCTCAGTCTTGCAAAAAAAAAGACAAAGTTCATTCCTATAAATAAGAAACATGCCCTACACAGGTTTTCTTTTTTTGAACTTTTCGTACCTAAATTAGAAATTGACTTGAGCAAACAAACCTTTTTAAGAAAACGCAGGAATAATTTTTTAGTGGCAATAGCTGAAATAATGTCGTGTAGTAATAGTAATAAAAAATAATTCTATCGACAGCATCTTTCCGACGAAAAATTCCACATTCATTCCTAGACTACTAAACTATAGAGTCCTTATTTAAACTGTCCTTACATTTAATAATCTCAATGCATTCGAATGCATCCAACAATTTATTATTGGGTATATTTTTTGAACAATTTTACATTATTTATATTTATTTCATAATTACGACTAGCAGCGTGTTTAGCAATACTTGATTTTTCGGCCCGTTCATATTTTAATCTAGCTGTATGCTCATTGAACAGGACATTAACGAATCTTTTAGTCTGCCCAACATACTTCTTGTCACAATCATTACAGCAATTTCTTAAATACTCTTTTGCAAATCTGGTATTTTGGTATTTTATCCTTTCTCATTAATTGTTTTAATGTATTGCTGGATTTATAAATCAATTTTAAACCCATTCTGTTGAAAATTCCTTCTAATCCTTTTGTATAAATATGATTGAAAGGTACCAGAGCAATTGTTTTTCCCGTTATTAATTTTGATTATGGAGAAATGACGGTTAATTAACCCATCCACAAATCTCTTATTATCACCGTTAAGTACAGCCACATTCTTTATAGTATCTTTCGATGTTTAGAGGAAAATAAATTAAACGATGTACCAGGAAATGGAGACTGGCCATTACTATTACCATATTACTATTCTTAATTACCAAAGTTCGCTGGAAAATAATGACCAAAGGAAACAGTTTCTTGTTCGATAAATAGATTTTCAAACATATTCGATATTACTTATCAATTATAGATTCCTTATTTTCAATTACAAAGATAATTTAGAAGATATGCTGAGTTTTAATTACTCTTTGTCAGTTTAAAAAAAACTTACGACAATGTACAAAAAGTAAAAGAATGCTTGGCCTTGGACAACTAATTTTTTTGTTTCTTTTTTAATTTAAATCACTTTTCCTTGTTTTTTTCCTTTTATAAAATTAGTATGACAATTAAAAAATCTCGAAAGAAGGCTTAATAGAAATTGAGACTGTAAATGTGAAGGCGGTCAAGAACGTTATAATAATTTGGTGTTGGTTGAATTTCAATGTGACAATTTTGATTTCAATACATATGGTAATTTTGCAGGTTTGATGTTTTGTTTGGGTAGAATTTTGTTTGGTCCTGATAGAACGTTTGTTCTCACTGCAGGATTTGTACGCTTTTATATGAAGTAGGAGTGAGGGTTGAGGTGAAACGTGAGAATTTTAAGCATTTTAAGTAAAAAGAGAGGCGAATACACTTCACCAATTTATAGGGAAAGCGCAAAAACCGATCAATATAAAATGAACATAAAAACTACTTTAATTTATTATAAGGAATTATATAGTGATTAAGACGAGAATAATTATAATTTTAAACAGAAGCCTGCTATAATTTATGAGATAGTACTAATTGGAATTCGGAGATTGGGTCATTAAAAACTACTTTCTGATTTTTAATGCGGTTTCCAGACTTTCCTATATAGAATTTAATTTTGTGAACACCCGAAGCTAGATAACTGTAGATAATTAAAAAGATATATATTTTATACAAGTGCATATGAAAGTATGTCGTCTTTCGTAATAATTAATTTCTAATAGTTAATATAAACACTAACATGTTGACATGGTTTGTAAACAAGGAGTATCAAGTTTATCAATTTTTATTGTTTATGATGAATAATGCAATCGTGAGGTCACAAAGAATTCTTTCATTTTTGGTCTTTCATATATTCGGATACTAAAATATTGTAAAATCAACTTGAATAAATAAACTTAATGTTTCTCATTGCAGTTTTTCACTTAAACGAATGATTAATTAATCTAATTTGTAAATGTTGTGTTCTTTGTACCATGTAAAGCATCGTTGTTATTAAAACAGCAGTTTAATCACTATAAATTGATTGGCCTTTAACTTTGTTACAAATAGAGATGAATGAATATGTTGCACCTGAGTTTTTTCAATATTTCATAAAATAAAAATAAGATATCTCTTGTTATATATATATATATATATATAAAAGAAATCTGGAAATTATTTAATATACAGGGTTAATATACTTCCCTAAAGTTGAATCAAGTATTTTAGCTAACATTATGTTAATTCTTATTAAGATAATAAATTAATGCTTTTTTGAATAACCTTAGCATAACAGTTTCTTATGTATTGACGTAAATTTTCTACATGTGTAACCGTATTGAATTTAGATTATTTTAACATTATAACATCCATTTTATAGCCACATACGATGCTGAAAATCTAAAATTAACAAAAGCTACTATAAACCAAATGTGTAGCAGTAACAAATGTAACGAATGATGCTTAGTTTACCTCTGAAGGACATAGTGACAAATATTTATGAAACATGAAATAGAACAGGCAGGCTATGTAACCAGAAGAACAAACAATAGGTGGACAAAAGAATTATTGAGTGGAAACTGAGAGAAGATGCCCTTAAAAGTAGAGGACGCCTTACGAAACGCTTGTCTGGCGATGGAATTAAGAGGATGGTCACCGACTGGCTTATTGATGATAATGATACACCATAACCAATCGTAAAAATCAAACTGACTACTTAAATACACTGTTTACTGCTACTATTACTTCACACTACTTCAACAAAAAGTAAAAATTTCTTCGGTTCCTGAAGACGATAACTTATAGAAACGAGCGTATAATATAATAAGCGGATATATACAGTATAATTTGGCGGGTTGGTAAACTGGTAACAGTAAATAATATATTTAGTATGAATATTATCAACGACTCTAGAAGTTTCAGCTTATGTTGTCAAACTTCCAAAACTCTGCGGCGCGCAGCTACAACTAAATAAATATCTAGTCTTATGAAAGCCTCATAGTTATATTATATACAGATTTTGTATTTTGGATAAGTTATCATTGTATTCGATTTTTGTTTTATTTATTTTATTTATATTCATCTTTTGAATAGTGCTGTTGTTGAAAATAAGGAGCCAACCAGATTATAAAATTCAATAAATCCCCAGAGTTTGTGACATATGGTGACAAAATGCTAATGTTTTCTAATTTTGGTTTTCTGAAAGATATGTTGTCTTTCTCAAATTTTCTGGTGTTTTTTATTCAACTAATTTATCAAATTTTTATGTGTGCGATTGTGATAAAATGATATAATATTCTATTCTCAACATTAACTTTTAATTATAGTAACATGAAAATAACGGTACGTTCGTTTTGCTTGTAAGTTTTCAGATATTTGTAAATGTATTTTTACTTCGAGATAGATGTATTTGTATGCGACGTAATATATTATTTCTTTCCAGTTTTCTTGTTTTTCTTATTCTCCACATGAAGTTATAATATTTCAAATTCTCCAGCTTCTGTGTAATTTATGTTTGATAAATAATTTTATTGACACTTGAGCTCTGTATTTTCCGGGTTATTTTTAAATTTTGAACCTCTGTAAAGCTCAAATTTTGTTTTGGGGTTGTAATACCTGAAATACCTTTATATTTTGCGATGTATGCTAATGCAAAATAAACGAATTAAAAAAAAGCTTCACTCAAAAGGCCTTGAGAAATGAGAGATAGTCACTTTTCATAATATTTGCATAAATTTCGAATTTGTAAGCTAAGGAATTTTTTTTAATATGTAACAAGTAAGTAATCATTTATTTAGCAAACCATCACAGTATAGAAGCTCAAATTATTTCGTGCTATTGCAACCCCAAATAAGTGGCCTTACAATCTCCATTAAGTGGTATTACAATCCCAAATAAAAAGGTATCAAGATTTAAGGGCAATCTTTTGGACGATTTTCAAATAACCTGAAAAAGATTCCTACCACCGTAATATTTGAGACAAAGAGTCTATAGGAGAAAACTGGTGAATGAGCCCTCCAACCCTCTCAAAATATTATGTCGGTCCATGCCCTAAACACCCTATATATGACAATATTTGGTTAGGAGAAAAAGATCTGGCCGAAAATAGAAAATGAAAATACATGTCATATTGGGACTTTATTTTGAAAAAAATTTGAAGGAACTTTTGTATAGCTATTGTTATAAAATTAACAGCTGGTCAAATTTCATTTAAAAACCGGGTATGACATTTTTTTCATTACAAAAATATTGTCTTCATTTGTTAAGGTAATTTAATACCAGGTGGGAAAATCCTTATATGTTCAAGATTTTTTGTAATTAAATATAATATTCGAATTTTTATGCAGTTTTTGCATTGCTCATAGCAGTGTATTTAAATTTGAAATCAGATTATATCAAACATATATTTTGTTATTTCTTCAGTATAAATTCAGGTGCCAAAACAGGTTCTATTCGTCTAAAAATAGGTACGTCAAATTTCAATGACAACATATATATTAGTAGTAATATTATTCACATTTTCCTTTAGTGTAATTGAACAAATTGCAATGTAAATTACTTATTTAACCTCACTTAATAATGAGTAATTATAAACGTTTTTATACGTGGAAAAATTATAAAAACCTTTCAATTTATATATGCATTTGAGTGTTTACATTTCTTACATGAAATATTTCTTTATCGTGAATTACTTGTTCATGTAGAATAATTCTATAACAATAAATGTTTTGATGACATTAACTACTAATGGAATTAGTAGGTAGGCATTGTTAAATATAATGCTTGTTGAAAATTGTAAAATTTTTAAAAAAAGTTTTAAAAAGTTCAATAGACTAATGTTAGGGTAATAAAGTTTTTCGAAACAATCTACTGGTAGAACAGATGCTCGATGGTCTCTTTTCGTCCCACAAGCCTATCTGCTTTGGTGTTCCCTACCACATTGTGTCGAGGTACTTAGACTTACTATAGTCACGAATCCAGGCGACTGCCCCGAGGTATCTCTTACTTATGATTTTGTTGTTCAGATGTATGGTAAGTAATTTTTAAGAAAATGAATTCCATAAAGAATTATGCCATAATTAGACGAGCTAAGGTGATATACATGCGCTAATGCTTCTTATTGCAATGCTTTATAAGAACCGATTACGGAGGAATTGAGACTCTAATTGTATTATTTGCTTTGTATTGCACAGAATATAGACAAGCCACATCTTATCACGGTTAACAACTACAGCAACAAATTTGGGATAAAAACTAAGTTAATGATCATTCGAGGAATGTTTATATTTTCCCACTTAGTAGTACTGTTTATTACTGAAATTTTAGGTGTAAACTTTCCATTGTTTAACATTAACATCATGTCGTTTGAATGTGATTAGATAAAATTGAATGGTGAACACTTTAGTGCAATTACTTTTTATATTTTCCACGTTTATTATTTTCATGAGGATATACTTAATACATTATAAGAAATGATGAAGCCCCACTAAATACCTGTTACTTTAAAAAAATTATATGAACTTAAGAACAAAATCCGAGAAGGGCGTCGTTATGTCTGAACAAATCTGATTAATATTGAGACTATGGCCATTAGTCAGGAACTCTGGGCATTTCTAAAGATAAGTTAAATTACATCCAACAAAAGTAGTTTGTAGTTTGTAGTTTGAAAAAACATATCAGAGCAAACGGTTGCTTGTTTCTTTGGCATGTTGCAATAGTGGCTTCAGGTACACAACTATTTGTTTTCCAGAAGCTTTTGAATGAATTCGTAATTCGTCAAAGAGAGATTAATAATTCTTCATCAAAACAATGCAACTAGCATTCAGTTATCCATCATACAGCTCTAATTTAGAACAGAATGACTTTTATTTTGTTTTCGAAAATCAAAACTAAACTGCTAGTCAACGATTTTCAACAACAGAAGAACGTTTATAAATGGAGCTTTGAAATTGGGTCATTACGCATGTCAGAATATTTCAATCTGGAGAACATTTTGAAAAAAAGTTTTTATCAGTTTAGATTATACATACTTTTTCATCCGTGAGATAGAAATGAAACTGGGAAACAAGAATTAAAGACGATATAAGTACTCTAGTCGTTCCAATTGAAAGTGTCTATTGTCGAATAAGAATAATAATCACACCATATAAATAAGTAGTCGTAGGGAAAAATCTACTGGCATGATGAAACATTGAAAAAGGCAGATGCTGAAAATGTCACATAATTCTAAAGTTTAGAGAACGAACAAAAAGAAAAACTAGCTTTGAACTTTGAATATGTAATGAGAATACACTAGTACAAAGTGGAAAAATTTTAAAGAAATAAATAAAATTGTGAATCCAATATATTTTCAATTCAATTCAACGATTCTTGAAAAATGCAAGTACTTTCACTTCAACGATTTATTTGTGCTGCAGTACCAGATACGGATTCAGTTATACCTATTTTGCAATTAAATTTTATTATTCGCAGTGATGAATGGTTGATATAATTATACATCTTAGAATCATTAAAATAACAGTTGGTTACAATATAAGAATGATGTCACTTTAATTTGTGACGTAATGCTACAAGTAAAAGTAAGGTTGCTTTCAATTGATCATTATTCAAATTCCTACCTACTCTTGCTTACGTAGTATTTGAAAAATGATTACTAAATAAGAAACAAATATATTGGTAGGTGTTGACATTCATAGGCAAGTTATATAAATATCATTAATTATTGATCTACAGTAAATTACAGAGTATCATACGTCGAGATGCAAACAAAATTTCAAACAACCATAATATAATAATATAAATCATAAATTAATAGGGGTCGTGATGCTCTAGAAATCTTGGCAATCGAGTTAAAAGCCGAACGGAAGGAGGACCATCCCAGGGTAGCCAAGTTGTGCACGGAAAGTATTAGGACTTGCACTTCCTTAAATTGACCACCATGACAGCTAGATACTTCCAATACGATTGAAAGTATGCGACTTCGATTGCATTCTTCTCTTGGTGACCCTGTTGAATCTAAATATAGCTGATCTAGACCGGGAGGTCGATAAACATCCCCCGAATCCAAGTTGGTAGACATCATGGCGACGGATGAATAGCAGTAGGGTTATTGCTGTCTCGAAAGATCCACCTGGGGCACCGGGTCGCATCCCATGTAACCAGACCTTACTCCAGCTTGCAAATCTCTGCTGGAATGGACCTCCCCTGGCTACTCATAGGAAAACCATGGAGAGAGAAAAAAATAGAATAGGAAAAAAAATCCCGAAAAAAAAAGGGAAGAAGCGGGTAAAGATACCGCTTTAAACTCTAAGAACTATTTAAAAAAGTAGGATTAATGGATCAGCTGTAAACACTGGGTTCTCCAGTATCGTAGCAAGAAAGGAAATATCATAGATCTACATATACATACATTGTCATAAATACATTATGTTCCCATTTTTTGCTGTGATATTGAGGATTCTGATCTGATAATCTCACTCGGGCGTCGGGATTTCATGCGCTAGTTGGTATTTCACAATGTGGGAGAATGTGTATAGAGGTTTCTGCTCCTACGTAGCAAAATCTACACTCTCATCTTCTGCTGAACCCAGCGTCTTCAGATGTTCATTGAAGCGGCAACGCTACAACAAGACTAATTTTCCTACAAATATTCTTTGCTCATAGGTTTCCTGGTGTATCTTTCCCTGTCTCAATCTCTACTGCTTAGTCTGTTGTTCTGTAGCTGATTTCACGGAAAGATTAAAGTAGTACAAAAAGGTTTATACGCTCCTTCAGCAAACCTGTTTCATTCTCCTCCAGTCCAGTGAGTTCCAGGACTCATTGGAGGGCAATTTTATTCACTCTCTTTGCCTGAATTATTCAACTTGTCGAGGCATTCCTACCTCATGACATCTGAGAGGTCTAATGTCTGCTCCTGTTCGCGATAATTGCTTTTCGAGATAATTTTTTGTGATGCATATGTTTCCGCTTGAAATATGTATTCAGCGTGTATGGTTCAGAGCACGTACACTCCAATTCCAGTTCTGTCTGTTGTTTTGGAGCCATCCGTGTACCATTTGATGGCATAGCTTTGTTCGTTATTACGTTAAAATTTGTTCGATTTTGTTTCTCGTACTTATGTCTATAATAAAGGGTGTATCAGGTATCAATATATGACATCTTCACGTCGTAGCCATTCATTTTTTGCTTAAGCTTTCTAGATAATGCTATTAAAATGGTAGAACGACTTTTCGAAGTGTGTTCTTTGTATATGTGGATGTACCAAATAATTTCCACTTCTATACTATACAAAAATTGGAATAATGAAATTTATTATTCTTATTATTCAAATTCTTAGAGTTTCCCAATTCAACGAACATCCAAAATTATTGTTTTTTTATTGTATTGTGTAGTAACGTTTCGATGCCAGCCTCTACCTCAAAAATTACATGCATTGTTACGTGAAATGCTTTGTTAACGAAACTTATTGTAACCGCCAGTTCCTCGTAAGATTAAAACCTGTTGGATTTTGTATTATAAAAAAATAATCAATAAAGGATTCGGCAACAACCTCGAAACTCTTTTTGACGTTTCGCCAGCTTTATAATTGAATTATTGAAATTTGTGTATGAAGATAAACGCAAGCCGAAGCGCATAATTGAAAATTTTTAGGTTTATCACACTCCTTGTTTAGTTAATTCAACAAACATTTTTATTGTAGGACGTGTTATTACTAATGTGTTAACCTCGAAATTTGCATACATATTAATGGTTGTATTTAAAATACAAAGTAAAAACATACACTCACTAGACATCGTAATAAAAAGCCGACATTGTAAATAGATATCTCATATTTTATAGCGGTCATACATTTGTTGATACCATTATTAAGGTTGGTTATTGGTAGCTGCACTGGCAGAACTAGTTCAGGAAGTGTACACTAAAGCGTTCTTTGGAGCAGAACCAGCACTAGTGTCGCCGTTCTTAAAAGCAGTGCAAGAGAACTAAACTAGTTCACACAGTTCACAGTTCAATATCAAAAAGTACTAAATCTTTTTATATTATTGTTGATACTACAAGGCCTGAATCACATCAAATAATATCAAATACAACAATAAACAAACGCTCCATTGCTCTCTGCACTATATCGTTCTTTGTATCCGATCGAACTAATTCTATACACTCATGAACTGGCCTGCACTGGTCCAGTCTCATTGCAGCTATCAAGAACAAACATATTATATTATTTGTGACATGATGCATTGTCTCATCGAAATAGCACTCATTTTCTAGCGAATTCGTACTTCACAAGCCCCAATAATTTAACGTAATAGAAGCTGTTTATAGTTTTTCCTTATTAAAGTAGTCTTTGCCAATCAACTTTTGCGTCTTCTCGCGTTTTAGAGTCAGTGCTTCACGTGCAGTGCATAGAGGTTTGACAAATCGAAATATTCCTTCACGATATGTCTATCACGTTCCTTTGATATCTTTAGAGTCTCAGCTATTTCAATCAGCTTCACTCTACGGTTATCGGACATTATTTTGTGGACTTTTCTGATGTTTTAGTCAGGGACAAATTTTTTAAGGCTGAAAAAATATTGATATACTGGCCCAGTACGGACAGCATTTTCAAGTGTGAACTTGTACATCTGTAATTGATTTGTTAAATTAAAAATATTCATGGAGTGAGTGTTTTTTACTTAATCTCAAAATACAAATTGTTGCTAATAATCATTGACTTCAGCTTTGGAATACAATTTTGTCCGAGTTTTAGTCAAACAGTATCTACTGAAGTTTTCTACAGTTATGGTACCAAATATGTTCAAAATATTGAAAATATAAAAATCTGAAGTAATGAAAAGTCTATCCAAATGTTTGTATTAACAAAAATGTGCTCACAGTAAATCATTTTTCTGTAAACCTGTTTCATGCTAAATCCGTCAAATATTTTGATTCCAAATAAATAAAATTTTTTTCACTTTATTTTGATTATACTACCGTCTACCTATACGTAGAAAGCTTTCATTTTGCGATTACATTTTTATTTTGTGACGTTTGTTAGAGAAATAGAGAACATAAACCATTATATGAACAAATATGTATAGAAGGAATATAATGAGGAAATTTCCCGATTTCTTTGTTTACGAATTAGAAAATGAGAGTAAAAGAATCATAAAAACAAATCCTTAAAGAAATTACTGACGAGAAGCGGTCAGATTTTATTACCAGGAAGACCTGTCTGCACTTATCATCTTAGTACAACTAAAGAAAAGATAAAAATTATGTATAACTAATTGTTGGGTAATTAATGTTTTTCAAAGAACCGTTTGTGCCGCAGTTTTTAGTTAAAAGAAAGTGGAATGCATAACATGCTATAATCTCATGAAGAACTCTGTAGTATATGATAAATATAACTGAAAAAGTATAATAGAGAAAAATGTACAAAATATATCTATATAATAAAAGATGAGGTATTTTTTTTTAAATTACAAAAAAAGGGAGATATATATACAACTATTCAGAAAGTTCCAGTTCCACCAACGTTGTGAGCTACCAGCATTCCACATCATACTAAAAAAACGCTACAAATATAACCACTCAATTGCTGATGACAAGATGATGAAAATTTGAAATTTTGAAATTGATATAATTGATTTGTATGTAATTCCATTGATGACTAGTAATATTCAAAATAAAAATTAACTTACTGGTCAAATGAATTCTAGTGGTAATCCAAAAAAAATCTGAAAACAAAAATATGAAAAATTAATCATGTTTTATTTGGATAGTGCTCGAAAAACGAATTTCATCGTTTTATAGCCAGACACTCATGACATGATTTTCTATTAGAAATTAATTGTTCGTTTTATACTTTTCTTCAACGATAGCCCAATGACTTAACGAAGACAATCTGCTCCTTCTTTGCATTCTATTTCTTCAAATTCTCTTAAAATGTTTGACCGTTTTATTTAAAAACTTATCAAAAATACTGTAAGTATTCTACGTCATACACATTCAACTACATTGGCTTTAGGTTTTTTCTATTTTTAGTTATGGTTTTTCATGAATAGGCAATTCATCAATTGGAATTACAAATCACCTGAACTCCATAAATAAGAAACTTTGAGAGTTGGACCAATGACAATATTATTATATAGTATTAACTTTATATTTCATCATCAAGCATAATACGGCACTGTATTTCCATATTTATTGCTTCAGCAGAAGTGCGATTCGTTATGTTTATCCACATTCCCTATAAATGAGTAGCATGTAAACATATTAATCATAAAGAAAAAATTGGAGGCCTTATTTACTTATTATTACAGTGTCTTCACAAAATTATGACCAATAATGAATGACAGTGCTTTTTATTGCTGTAATATATTTTTTTTATTCATGGTTTCCTCAATTTTGAGCGCAAAATATCGCTGTAATAAATTTTTGAAGAAATAAATTGAATAACTGGATATTATAACCAAGTGGTGTGATATCGTTGGATTTATTTTAAGAAGCCATATCAAAAATAAATTGTTTACCAGTAGTCTCATTAGAATCACTTTATAGGAAATGACAAAAAACGAGTTTATTTTTTATAATAAACTTAAGCATTAGTATCTAATATTTACATCTTTCAAATTTCATACATATCATGTGAACAGTTTTTCAAATATTTACCTTTCAATATAGGAACAGGATTATGAATTTCCCTTTTCTTTATTATAATTAACAGATTTGTCAAGTAAATACATTATTTCTAAAAATTATATTTCCTTTGTATTCGATTTTGTTTAAAGAAATTTTATTTTTTTAAAATATGTTATTTCATTTTTTTGATTATTAATGAATTTTTATTCTATTTTACAAATATCGTGATGTTTGTCCTACGTAAACAACAAGTTATTTTCCGGAAGTTGATATTTACATTCCTCTTTATTTTTCAGTGTTATTAGTTTTACACTAGCGCGCTTTATCAAGCTAAATTATTTAATAAAATAATTTGTTAACTATTAAGACAGTTCCAGTATACACAGTGAAGATTGGTATTTCACGTTTTAATATTTACTGCTAATTCTTCCAAATGACGGAAAAAGAACGGAATAATGATTTTACGTTTATTTTAATATATTACAAAATGAATAAACTACATGATTCAATTATTTTTTTCGATGACAAGATAATCAAATCATGGATTAACTTCATTGAGGCTGGGATCGTATTAAGAAAATTAATCAATCGATATACCATTTCAGATAAAGATAAACAAATAATTAAGTGACTTGTTCGGATTAAGGCGCTACATAAGTTACGGCAATCACCTACTAGTTTTATAGTAGCAACAGTTCAATCGGTCAGTGGTGTAACTAGAAAGTAATTGAATTATAATTATAGAAGAAATTACGCGCTAAAATTTTTAAATGCTGATATCTTCATAATTTCACTGTAATATATTTTATGAAACAAAATGGGACGTTTTTCAATCCCATACAGAAGAAGTCGGCTAAGTCAAGCCACGAATTTGCTGTAAGAGATAAAAAATGCTGCGTCAAAGTGAATTTATTAAAAGAAATTACAAAAGGTATTCGAAAAAAGATTATTGAAAGTGTTCAAATTGATGTCCATCTTGATCAATGCATTTACGGCAACGTTTCTCAAGCTGTCCACGAAGAGATCCAACTTCTTCAATTGCGGTTCAGAGGCGGAAAGGGTGCTTAGTCCTCTTGCAATATCGCGGTCTTTTAGACGGTCTCACAGGAAGAAGCGGGCCTATTCATTATCCAAAATGAATATTAAGGTACTCTCGCACACTTAACGTGTAATGCGGCAAAGCTCCATCCTGAGTTCACGCAGATGTTCACGAGTGTTGGATAGTTGTCCACTTGCTCAAGTAAATCTTCAATTATTTCTAAATATCTTTGACCTGTTACGTGACCCCCAAAAAAATACGAACCCACGAGACCTCCAGTATGAATACCGACCACTACACACACACCCCGGGAAGGTTTAATTCTTCTTCAATGAAAACGTGAGGATTCTGGTCGTTTCAGTACACGCAGTTATGCTGATATACCATAGAGTTCAACTTGAGGTACCAAGGTACCACTTGCAAAATTTCAATCTGCGAACGAAATCATCCTCTTCAGGTGGATGGAGGAGACGCGGACGGTAAACTACGGATTTCTGCACTGAAGATTGTTTAGGATGCTCAACTAACGCCAACGACAACTGGTCATTCAGAACGCAACAAGTCGACAACAGAGCCCGTTTTTAAGAATTTATAGTACGTATTCCACACTGTTGAACAATTTGGTAGCGGCTAGTTCGGAAATTGTTATTGAAATTTTGATTTTCCAAAAATGTTTCGGTAAAGTACGATCCAAATTCCACGACAGCATAGCTGATTTGAAAAAATTAATTTTTACAAATTTTTTGAATTGTTTGAATGAAACTTTCAAATTATCAAATATATATATATATATATATATATAATATATATATATATATATATATATATATATATATATATAATATTGTAAAATATCGATTCACTGAATCGGTTCAGTCATATCGTCATTATTTGGTCCGAAGAATCGATTTCAAATCGCTATGTCTAATTTCCAGTTTGTATTACACACTGTTGAACAATTTGGTAGCGGCTAGTTCGGAAATTGTTATTGAAATTTTGATTTTCCAAAAATGTTTCGGTAAAGTACGATCCAAATTCCACGACAGCATAGCTGATTTGAAAAAATTAATTTTTACAAATTTTTTGAATTGTTTGAATGAAACTTTCAAATTATCAAATATATATATATATATATATATATATATAATATATATATATATATATATATATATATATATATACATATATATAATATTGTAAAATATCGATTCACTGAATCGGTTCAGTCATATCGTCATTATTTGGTCCGAAGAATCGATTTCAAATCGCTATGTCTAATTTCCAGTTTGTATTACAGATCTCTAACGAAAGGTTGTAACGTCACTGTAATGAGACACAAAAAAGTCGAAACTAGTGAGCGGTTACGACATAAAAAAGGTCGATAGGAGGAGATATAATTCAATATTCATTGCGGTATAAGCCAAGAAAGTAGTTGTTTTCTACGTTGAGGAACGGTAACCCATAATTTCAAGTTATTCGAAGGCGGCAAGCAGATATATTTTGAAATTTTTAATACAGTATCTACATAGAAACATAAAGCTACAGGAATTTTATTGAACATGTGTCCGAGGGTCGTTAATCAAACACCTCTGAAACTTTACTTATCGAATGAGTCGAATCATAGCATCTAATAAACTTTTCAGCTCAGCACTCTCTAGTTTATAATACAATAATGTGAATAAACCGCCTTCTATAAATAATAAGTTCTAAAAGAAAATATCAAAGGCGCGTTCGCCATTTATAAAAAACAGATGAAAGGCGCCGCGCGAAATCGCCTAATTTTGAAATCCCATTGTAGCTGGAAAGGGTTGGCCTGAGGAGCCATTTTTTCTCAAAAATATTAATTAAACTTATAGAACGATACCAGATAACATACTTCGAACGAAGTTCTCTAAAACTTACTGGTGAAATGTGTTGATAACAAAGTTTCATTTGAACCGAAAGAATAAATACTCGATCACAAAGAATAATCATTTAAATCATCTATTTATTTACAATAGAAATAAATTTATGTAGACGTGATTACATCTCGAGAAATATCTGATAATGAAAATTTATCGAAAATAAACAATCCGAATTTAAATTGACGGTTAAAACAACTAGAATCAAGTTTGCCCAGTTGTTTTTTTACAAACATTTGAATATATTTGTTTATGTTTAAAAACGAGGTGTTAACATCACAATAAGTCGAACATATTTTATTGCATAAATTTATGAAATAAGGATAAACAATGAAATAAATAATTGATGAATTTTATTTTTCTGTAAAAATGAGATAATACTTGGAGCAAAATTCACGATCATTGCAAAAAATAGTAAAGAGTTGAATGAGACTTTCCGTATATGTTAGGTATAAATTTTTGTCTCCCGAGTTCTCAGGATAACTAACACAAAAAAAGTGTCTACCTAAGTAAGCGACAACTGTGTTTCTATGTAATTTGGCTTGCTTAATACGAATCCAGTGTCAAAATCGCTACATGACACTTTAGTTTTATTCAACTTGCAAGTATTGATCAGCAAATCCGAGAAATTGCTTTCTGGACAATTTATGGATATTCAATAAATTTCCGGAATAATTTTGTATTGGAAATACATTTTTCTGGAATATTTTAACCATCTGAATACAAATCTGCAGTTACATTGGATTCTTCACCAACCTTTAAGCGACTTCCACAGACAGATGCAAGAATGAAAGAAGGCATATTTTAGTGGGTAATTATGAGAGTCCAAGTAGTAGAAACGTTAAGAAGTTATCACAACTTAATGAGCAGAAAGGTAATTTTCCTGAAAACTTGAGCGATTACAGCGAAAAAGTGAAAGATTCCACCGTAAACATGACGGCATGTTATTGTTAGATGATGAATGTAGATAAAGATACTGCAAAAGATAGAAGGATACGGAAAGGAGTGATTCTTCGTCATTATCAACAGAACCAACAACGTCTTCCTTGGATATTTCTATGCGAGTAAATTATGTAGATGATAAAACAAAATCGAAATTTAGCAACTAAAATTATAGCTAGTTGTTTGCGATATTTTCCATTATTTCGTTCTTTATTCCTTTTTAAAGAATCAATCTGGATTGCAGAATCGTCTTGAGTAAATCAAGATACAAACTTTTGTTAGATGGAAAATACTTATACTTGGTGAAGTCCACACAAATAATAAAAAAGCTGATTTTTTCGATTCTTTTTACTAGTTTCACCTAGCTGCTAAGTCAAATCTAACTATAGCCAACTACCAAAAAAGCCCATATTTCGGATTAATACTTGCAAATTATTCTACAATCATATTTGATGAGACAGATAATCGATACAATCTTTATGAAACGGTAGATAAAATACTAAAATGATAACATACTATCATTTCTTTGTTTATTTTAAGATTTATCGAAAGATTAAAGCTGTCAACTATAAGTGTTCGGTTGTCGATATAGAATTAAACATAAGAGACACTCTTGACATAACTGTACACTACTGTTAAATTTCACTTTATAGTACAATCTTGAGAGACATTTTTTAACATAATAGTTTTCTCCAATGAAAATTTGCTCATATGTTGTAACCTAAAATTGTGGTATGTCCTATATATGTATATAATGCGGGGTGTTATATACACTACGACCCAAAAGATCTATTGTGTCTTGTTCTCTTACTGTGGCATTGGGGATGCTCAATATATATGGGGCATGCCTCTAGTTGTTAAAGATCATTTTCTATCCAATACGCCACCAACTAAGTTAAAATTTTTGAAACCGTTGGTTATATTCATACTGAACACATTGTTTACACTACCACTACACGTCTGGCGTTCGTTTCGATAACCAAGTTATTGTCTTCAAAGACTCAAAGGTAAACTGTTTACCTTTGATAACTTGGTTATCGAAACGCGCGTTTAGACAGTGCCATCGTGAGTGTTGGTGTAGTGGTAGTGTAAACAGTGTGTCCATACAATAGTGTAAGGCTTTAGAGTTCCGTGTACCCTCACACTTCAAAAGAGGTGTAGAGGTTTGATTTTCTATTGCATTCTCTGCTATTACAATATTCGCAGATTGTTATTATTTATGCCGATACATTCAATATTCCCTTGTATACGTCCTTTTCTAATATCCTGTAGTCGATTCCACAAAGAGTACATACTTCCGAAAGTATCTACTATTTCTATTGCCTTGTATGGTAACTTTATTAGTTTTGTCTAGCTGACTTTTTAACCCTGTACTGTTAAGATGATTGAAATACTGAAATTAATTTCCTTGTGACATTCTGTTGAGTTTACTTGAACGCTTCAACTGTAGTTGTTCTTGAATACTATATATTTAAAAAAAGTTTAATATTATTAACTAAATTTATAATTTACTGGGTTTTTTCCGGTTATCCTTTTATGCTACTATCTTAACGTTTATCAATTGTTAATCTATGTTAACATACATTTCCATCTTAATACCATTTAAACGATATTTATTTTAGATTATGTTTGAAAAACACCCCGTGTTGGTCTATTACAACAATCAACACCTTTTCGAGAAGAAAAGAGATTATTTGTATTCACATCTTAACCAACTACAGCACGCTTTCACTAAATTCTTTCAAAGATTCTTATTTATATGGCAAAGGCCCGACCAAACCTCTTTTTCTGTCAATAGCCTTATTTAGACTGTTCATTTATATATTACTCTTTCGACTAGTTTTCTTATCTTCCTATCCATTTATATTTCTTTTCTTTACAATTTAAGTTTTATTCGTTGAATGGTTGAAATCGTTAAACTTTTAAATTTTTATTTTCCATATTTCCATAATTTCAAAAAAAAAAATGGTGAAATTGTGAAAGATCGAGTAAACGACAAGCATCAATTGCAAGTTATAAAACTTATTTATAAAGAAAAAACGAAATAAAATAGAGGCCATTGCACTTGGTATTTTTCAAATTATTTTGGCTAGAAATTATTACAAAGGGAAACCACATCAGTCGAAGCTAAATTATGACCTAACCTCACGATGGACAAACTCAAATGTAAAATGCTAAGGGCCCTTTCACACCAAACGAATCTGGTTCAAATCAGGTTTGATTCGAGGTCGCACTTGATTCAACCTATCAGATTCCTCGTCCGGTCAGTCTTGAATCAACAACCGTACGAGATGGACGTGGAGTTATTAATTTTAAAAGTTAAAGAAAATAGTGCGATTTATGACGCCAGTGATAAAAATCACAGCAACAGAAATCTCATATCGTCTGTGGAAGAAAAATTGGCGAAGAATTAAACATTCCAGGAAAGAAGGATTTTTATAGATTCAGGTTGAATCAGCTGGTGTGAAAGAGTGGAGATGACGAATCAAATTTAACTTGATTCGGAGTGATCCAGATTGATTCGGATTCGTTTGGTGTGAAAGGGGCCTGAGGCTCGTTTTGAGCTACGAGGATGGAATAATGGGCACCTCAGCATTTACTGAAAGAGTTTTTCAGTAATTAATGCTAAGTGGCGGGAGGACAGAAATAGAGCATCAATTAATTTAATAACAAATTATTTTAATTTCAGTTATAATTATGGTGAAGCGGATAAAATTTAAAAAAAAAATTGTGAATTAGTAAGTTGTGCGAAAATCTCTAGAAAATATGTAATTCAAACAATAAACAGATCTGCATATACTTAATTTCTTGTAAAAAAAGTTGGCAACCCTAAACGTAGATCATCCATCGTTTTGGCTGTTGTGTTTTTTATCGTTTATGATCCCGTGTACGTGTTGATTTAATTTTTTATGTTTTATTTATTACACTGTCTCGTTTACTATCTTCCCTTCTTTTATGTCCCTCTTTTTGTCATATCTACGTAGCACGTATAATTTTGACATTTTGGTGTCTGTCCTTGTTTATGTTGTACGGGTCTTACCGCTATTTTATATACTCTCGCTCTACTTTTTGTTATAGTGAATTTGTTTTTTCTTATACCTATTGTCACTTTATTGGTTTGTTTTGTTACAAAGGTAATTTTCGATAAATCATGGTTGACGATCAGTATCACGTTACGGATGGCATGTGGATAATTACTTAGAAAAATTGTAGTAGATACGAGTATCATAATAATTGCTTGATATTTATTCATAATAATACATCGATTAAGCTGATCTTATCAGTCAGTCCATTGGCTGTTTGATTAATCCGTGTTAATATAAAATGTTATGAACACACTTCATTTGAACTCTGAATACTTTTAAGGTACAGTTATACAAATACGAGGTCAATACACCATCGCAAATCTTGAGCTGTGTCAATTGTCAATTAGGTGTAGGCTAAAATAATTTAACAGGTCTGGTCTAGCCATAATGTCTTACAATAGGAGTGATATGTTAATAAAAACCATTTGGAATAAAAATACCTGACGAATCCAAATTATATAATCATTGCTTTTGACTTTCGACTGGTCTTAAAAGGTTTCATTTTTGAGTACGTAATTTTCTAACTTTGCTTTTGTATATTTATTCATAGATATCCACATAAATGTCTCAGCCATTATATTTTTCAATGCATCAGGCGGTTGCTAACAACTAAAAAATGTGCTTACTATTTTTATTTTGTTTTATAAAATCAGGAATTTTTGTTGGGCAATCGTTATAGATGTCAAATGAAGCAATACGTCTTAAAGTATTAGACTAAGATTTTTTTCTATTCAATTAGAAAACATTTGAAGCGCAGAAAATTTAAATGTTTTTGCCTGTTAAACATAACGTTTATTAGCGTTAGCCAAACTTGTATAAAATTACAAAGTATCTGAGCATACAACCGAAAATAACAAAAAGTATCTTCAAGCTCCTAGTAAAGAAAAAGTTCTAATTGAATAATAAAGATAATAATTTAATATCTGTTTTATGTATCTGGAATAATACAACAAATTAGTAATAATAATAATAAAATCGTTTGTTATAGATTTTGATCCATGAAAGGAAGAGGTGAATTTAATTTCATCAGTGATTTTGAAATTATCCAATTTTGAATGTTAACTAAAGCTTTGTTTAACGAAACAGTTTGACTTGGACTCTCAAACAACACTGTCATATTTGGTTGGCAGTGGTTCATTGACCGAAATCATCTCATGATGAGCAGTTTCGTCACTTACTTATTGTTGCTATATTCATATTGTGATGTTAGAGATATTCAAACTGATTCCATGGACAGGAGTATTGAAGCAAAACCTATACACTGAAGAATTAGTTCAATATTTTGATGTGATTCTTTGCTTCTTTGCCCATATTTATTTTCTCCACCTCGATGACTGAAATTTTTCCGCAAAAAAAAAAACAAAAGTATCCGCGCATGGCATTAGCTTTAGTTTAATACTAAATAAAAAACTTTTCACATTATTTTTTTTGTGTTGATTTGTTGTTGGTTTGTAAGTGAACCCTTTATCTTGCGACACAATTTCGATTTGAGTTTTGGGGTATTTAATTCCTTTCAAACTTAAAAAACTTCTTTAAGTCGATGTACTTCTTTCCAAATATTGCATTTCAATTAAAAAAGCTCATTTTAGCTTCCCTAATTAAATATAATTAACACTATCATTGATATTAACTTGATATTAAGCCTTTCACTATTATCATATATTAAGGATTACTTTCACTTTGATGCGAATTTAATTTATTTAACTGACGTATCGAAAGTTGGAAAAACTCATTTTATTTGATGTTATTCTATTGACCAGTGAAAAAATATAGGAGATTCTCTGACATCCTGGTATAACAAGAATCACTGGGTTGATTGCAAAAATCTCCCTCACTCGTTAGAAGATATTAAAAAAATGTATCCGATTGCCCCATACGTGCTGAAGAAAAATCTAGATTTCATAGGAGAGAATATATGTTGATGTAAAAATTGAATAAATGTTTTCCACTTTAACTAAGTTAGATATTTTCCAGAAACTTGTCTAATCTGAACACTAACTGGTTTACGCAAATAAACGGTAACAAATATTTTTACAAAAATTTAGCGTTTTATATTTAATATTGGAAACTTTATTTTCAATCTCTTGTCTATAAACAGACCTCCTTATCCTTACCTTTCAGGCAAGAAATATTAAAAATTATGTTCACTATAACATTTCAATATTCGTTGAATGGTTCATCCTGTAATTGTTTTCCTAGGGTCACGATTTTTATTATTGTTATTTTCAAATTAATATAATTACGTCGAATACTATATTCGATGATTATAAAATATATCCAGAGAAAAAGCCAAAAACCATTCATAAAAATTCTAAAACCATTATTAGATAGTTTTAAATTTATTTGAATGTTGATGAATCTGAGAAGATAAAATGAAAAATAAATTTGATGTCTATTCTCTCTATACTGTTCTAATGTTCTTAAGCAAGAAGTAACTGTAAAATATTCACAGTTAACTGCTAGTTTTATCATATTATGGATTCCAAAAATTTCTTAATATGTTAATTCAGTGATTTTAGTTGAAATATTTCGTGCAACGTGTGACCAAAAAGACGGAAACACATTTTTATGAAAACATATATAAAACATTCTGTTTATCAAAATAAAGTTGGAATCGCATATTTCAAATCAAAAAACGTAGCTAAGTACTAAAGGAACTCATATGGTTAAGATTTCTTGATAACGAGTAATTTTTTTGCTAAGCTCTTTTTGGCAACACTGTTTTTGACAGATCACGCGTGAATCGTGTCAAACTTATTCAGTTTTTTCTATAATTTAATTATGAATTGACGACTTACAATTGAAAACGCTTACAAATAATTGAATTTTTCTATCAAAATTCATGCTCGGTTAAGAGAGTGCATCGCGCACTTCTTCCAATTTATGGGCAGTTTGGTCGGTCTTCTGCAGGAACTATTTGGAAGCTTGTGACTAAATTTCAAACCCAGTTTACACTATTGGACATTAAACCACTAACACGCAAACGTACAGTGAGGACTGAAGAAAATATTGCGGCTGTATCTGCCAGTGTTACTGATGACCGTGAAATGTCGATTCGCCGCCGTTCGCAATAATTGGGCCTCTGTTACTCTACTACGTGGAAAATTTTGCGAAAGGATTTGGGTGTAAAACCTTATAAGATACGGCTGGTGCAAGAATTGAAACCACGCCATCTCCCACGTCTAACCTTTGGTGAATGGGCGCTGGCAAAGTTGGAGGAAGATCCACTTTTTTATCAAAAAATTGTGTTCAGCGACGAAGCTCATTTCTGGTTAAAAGGATACGTCAACAATCAAAATTGCCACGTCAGGTTTCAACAAGATGGTACCACAAGTCACATGGCACGCGAAATAATGGCCAAATTAAGAGCCGCCTTCGGTGAACATTTCATCCCACGTTTGGGGCCCGTCAATTGGACGCCTAGATCGTGTGATTTAACGTCTTTGGACTATTTCTTGTGGGGTCATGTTAAGGCTAATATCTACAGGGATAAACCAGCAACGAATGACGCACTGGAAACCAATATTGAAGCATTTATTCGTGAAATACCGGCCGATATGTTGGAGAGAGTGTGCCAAAATTGGACCTTGCGCATGGGCTATCTGAAGCGGAACCGCGGCCAACATTGCATGAAATCATCCTCAAACATTAAATTTTACTGATCGTTCTATCGATTCCAATCATCAATTTTTTTGTGGTTTTTTTCAAAATCAAATCCTATTCATCTTAAAAAATTACTGAATATTTACGCTTATCATATCATATGATAACAATATCAACATTTTTGAACATTTTTAAGAAAAAAAAAAACAAATTTCTCTCTTAATAAACCTGTTAACTACCGCCGAATAGTATAGATATTGTTATTTAGTTCATCTACTGGCTTTTATCGTAACAAAATGCCTCCTCCTGCTAATAGGTAGCAGAATATTGAATGGCAACTCGCTCTTCAAAACCGTTTTGCTATATAATATCTCATCAATATACCTGTTACTATGATTACACATCGCCGAATTTGAGATTTTGATCTCTATTAATATTGTCCTCGATAAGTGTTAACAACCTTTAACAAGCAACCAGTATCATCAATATTTGAGCTGGTGCAGAAAACGGCATTCAGCAAAAAATCGCTAATCTCTTTATTTACTCATGACACATGTATAAGAGAGAGAAACTGTGATTGGATTTGTTGTTGGAAATCATGTGCACACAACGATGGGAACAATTCTTTGTACAGCTACTGCTGATAGTAGTCGATCGGAGGCAATATGACAATCTACTATTTGTTCTAAATAGGCGTCCGCAAGTTGAGTTTTAGCAAGACAAAACACGTCCAATTATGGAGTTCCTCCAAAAGAATATGTTAACACAACTCTACAGACACAGTCGGCTCACAAGTAGACATCGACCACCTTTTATTGAATATTTAGCAGGAGTGTATTTAAGTATAGGGTAGTCAAACATCAATTTTGTTTCTAAGGAAATATAATATAATAATAAATAAATAATAATAAACCTTTTTCCAAATATTATCACTTCATTTTTCATGTAAATCTACTACACCACCAAAACACGTAAAGCAAACGTGTAGTGAGATAATAAATGAGTATAAACGAAAAACCACGTTTTCTGATTATATAACAACAATAATAGTATATAGCTCTAAAAATCTTGATATTTCTATTGGTACCTAGGATATCCAAAACTACTAAAAAATACAGTGCTTATGGAGCGATATTTTTTTTAATTTATTCTCTAACAATCGAACATTGTTTCTGGATATTTTGTTTCAATATCAGCCTTCATCGATCGATTGCAGAATGATGAAGGCCTCTTCAAGATGAGTCAAATTTGACTAATTAACTAATCCGTTTATCTTTTTTGCGTAGTTGAAAATTTAAATTTAACAGAGGAAATTGATAAAAAACTTAAGATTAACGTATTGTACATTTATGTTTGGCTTCATGATTAAATTTTAACTAAAAATAGCACCGCATCGTTAAAGTTAACTAATTTCAAAATAATCCCAATGAAAAATATCCTCAACTAGTCATTTGAAACTGTAGAATATATTCATACAAAAGTAACCATTGTTTAATTCTTTTGTGAGACAGTCTCATACATCGATCTGCAGAGCTGCTGAATGGGCTAAACATTATAAAATGCAAGGAAAAACTGCGATGATTCTGAATAGGAAATGAAGTAGTCGATGGAAATGACATATTTATTTGGTATAATTTATTATTACTACTCAAAAATTAAATATTGTAGATATTATTTCAAGTTGTTTTTCATAAAATAGCTACATAACCAGATATTAAAGTAAAATTTATGGATAATAATCGGTCTTTTCGAAATAACTGGACACCGTTCCATTAAAGCAACGTAGAACGGTCAATTCTGAATAGTACACCAGCATATGTTTGCCAGCTTTGTTCGAAAAATCGAAGAAGACGAATCATTCTTCACTACGAGAATACGTATATATTATATTATACATCAGTTCAAATAAAAACGTTTTTAAACAGTCAAAACATTGAACGGAAGGGTCATCCAGCAGATCAAAAATAAATTTCGAGATAAACGTTTTTCTACACATTAGAAGCAGTTGATGCTTTCAAATCACATTTTTTGAAGGTACTTCAATCGGAATGGAAAAAATACTTCGACAATTGGGTCAAACGCATACAAAAGTGTATTGATCTTAATGGACAATATTTTGAAAAATAATACAGTTATATCCAAATACAAATATTTGTTTTTATTTCTATCTATATGTTAAAACTTAAGTAACAACCAACTAGCTGAAACAGAAATGGGCTTAACGCATCCGTCAGTTCAGTTCCAGGACCTGTTTTGTTGTTAGCTGTAGATAAATTACAGGAGCCATACAATGCTTTCACTGAAATATGATATAATGTTATCAATATAAAGAGAATACAACAGATGACCACTTTCGAATCCAATACAAAATTCTCTTACTTGAAGAACACAAAAATGGTTCTTTGAAGTTTTGTTTGTTGAATCATTAGAATTTTTTTGTAAATAAAAGTAATAATAATAAAAGTTTTTTCTTTTATATAAACCCAAAAGCCACATTTCCTTAGAATTTGAAACATTGTTCTAATAGTAAACTTTAATAGATTAATGTATATTTTCCTATGAACATATATGATGAATTGCATACGATTTGTATCTTTAAATTTAACATTAAATGAATAAAATGATGGGGTGATTTATATTGAAAAGTTCTAGCCTTCTTTACATACATTTCCTATTCTTATAAGCCCAATAAAGAAAATATTGAACAAAAATATTAAATATAATCTCACTTCACCTGCCGGTTGTTTTTAAAGTCATCGATGAAACTGAGGAACCAATCCTAGTAACTAACGGATACATGTCGTCATGGGACACTGCTATCGGCAACACAAACTGTCCATTGAGAAACTTTTACTACAATCTAACTTAACATGTTTTAATTAATTGATTTAAACCATGTTAAGTTT
The DNA here is from genome assembly GCF_026250575.1 of Diorhabda carinulata. Taxonomy (NCBI): domain Eukaryota; kingdom Metazoa; phylum Arthropoda; class Insecta; order Coleoptera; family Chrysomelidae; genus Diorhabda; species Diorhabda carinulata. The sequence continues at coordinate 22,966,001 of NC_079472.1, forward strand.
CCAGAAAAATGAAGATTTTCGTTTAAAAAATAGGCAAACCCAAAAATAATATAAAACCAAGCGATGATAAAACGAAAGGTGTGAAATTCACGAATAAGTTTCCATTTTGCGTAACATTGAAGGCAAATATTTATAAAAACAACACAAATTGATAGAAAATAAATTTCGTGTGGTTTCGCTCAGTTTCTTCTCTCTTTAAATGACATACTATTTCCTTTCATTAGATCTAGATTATTAGAACTCGGATTCAAAACTCATTTTCGCCTATATAATATATGGGTAGTTTTCTTTCGAGGATTTTCTCCATTTTATCTAATGATTTTAAACATAACATTTATAATCATTCAGATGTTTTAATAGGTCCGTACAAAGAAATGATAATGAATCAACTTCTCTATTAAATAGAATCGTTGGTTTCAAATACGCCAGTGACGTAATTCAAAGAATGGTACATTATACCAATACATTTACTAGGACCTTTTAATTACTTAATGAATATGTAAGTTTTTTAGTTCAATCAATTATCTAAAGTACATTTCTCTGTTATTTAGAAGGTGTCACTGACATGGCATAATGTATTGAGTATATATTTGATTATATATACAGGGTGTTCCGCATAAGAAACTCGACAGAGTAGAGGCTTTTAGGACAGCCAAAAATATGACGATTTGGGATAGTTTACTTTTATACCAAGTTGCATCCTTGAGCAGATATTGGGCCTCAAAGTTCAACCAAAAAAATTTTCTAATATTGAAAGACGGGCTCGTCAAATGGGAAAGTTTTTCACTGTTACTCGAGAATATTCTATATAAAGAGCTTATTTTGTTTGTATTAACAAAGTGATCATCTGTACAGCGAACTATTAGACGTAATTCATTCTATCCATATCATTCCCTAAAAGTGCAAGAGGAGTTACCTTAAGACTGGTTTAGCGAGTGAAATTCTGTCGACTTATTTTATGTCGAAATATTCACTTTCGAAAAAAATATCTACTAAAAAATCTATTTTATCCATTATCGTCTTAATGGTAAATATCTGATCCGTTGTTGCTTTTTCCTCCTTGTTATTCTCCGACTATTTTTTATCGGTAATCGTTCAATCTGTTTTTTCACACATTTTGCTAAAAGATGGTTCACCACACCCCTCCATTGTTGAACTTGTCCAGTTAATAAATACACATTGACAAAATATTTAAGTTAACGTGTCTTATTCGATATATTATTTATTCTATTCCATTATTTATGAGTTTATTTCTACCATACCACGTACGAGTAGCTATTGCTGTCTGGGAATTTTCATATCGCTTCCGTTCACGAGTTGTTAACTTAAAACTAATATTTGTTAGGTTATTTGTTGTATTGACATTTCACAAAAGAGCGCACTTTATATGCATAAGTGATCAAATCACAATTATTTTGCAATATTCTTCTGAAATCGTACCATTCAGAAATCCTACAGTTAAAGATATTTTCAGACGAAATGCGATTTTCTTAACTCTCTGGTTCTGTATGACGATTTGAACTGAATAACAATATAGTATAATAGAGGTTGTGTGATGTTTGTTTTTAATTTAATAAACACCAAGAGATATTGTAAATCATCAACAACCCAAGGTTCTCTTCCGTCGAATCCTTGATAAAAACATTCTTTGGGCTTAGGAGCAAAAAATTGTCCCAATTTTCATAATTCATATTTTTCCCATATAAGAATTCGGCACTGGATGTGAATAAATAGCGATCCAGACTAAATGCTGCAATTTTCGCAATATATGGTTTACATCAATCTGGGGATACGAGGATATATTGAAAAATTCTTATCCTACTATAGAACCAAACAAAATTTCAATGTCAAAATATTTTATTACCCAACATGTTTTCCTCTTAATTGGATACATTTATTACAGCGAACCAGCAAAAGTTACGACTTTTCAAGCTTTTTTTCAGTTGAGGAAAGAGATGATAGTCGGAGGGAGCCAGATCTGATGAATAAGGGGGGTGTTCTAGTAATTCAAACACTAAATCAAGAATTTTTTGCATGGCAACATGAGGTTTGTGTGCAGGGGCATTGTCCTGCAAAAACGAAACACCTTTGGATAGCTTTCCGCGTCTTTTCTCTTTAATAGAGTGGTCAGTAATGTCGAATAGTAATCTCCAGTTATTATTCTGGCCTTATCTAAAAAATCAATCATGATTACTCCATGGCAATCCCAAAAAACATTGATCACCAAGGGTATTAAGCATATCTTCGTAAATCTGCTTACGTCTTATCCCTTTTAAATACTTGATGATGGCTCGATGCTCCAATTTTTAGATTTTCACAATTTCGGTGGACATCTTTTTTCTTTTATTTATTGCGTAACTCTGGTTTACTTTTTTGACGTCAAACTTTACACTGACACTTCTAATAAGTTATTGTTCGTTGCTATGGTAACGGAATATTTTGTTTATGTGTGGAACTGGTCTAGTCTAACTAGATAGCTCGACTATCTGGAATGATTTCGAAGTACAATAAGCCTTTATAATTCCAACAGACACACAACAAGACTTTTCGCTCGATTTGACAACTCTTTGTGACGGATTTTGGTAATTTTTCTTCGTCTAACCACTAATTTTACATATTTGGGATGTTCAGATAAATCCATTTTCCATAGTAAATAATAATGCGTCTAATAAAACGATCATCTTTCGACAGGACAAGAAGCCTCTTACACAGCTCCAATCGACGTTTTACTTGAATTATTCATATGACACTATTCGAGAACTTGAATAGATCTTACTTAATAATTTTCAATAACGATGTATGGTATCTTTAGAAGGTTCCAGAGGATCCGATAATCGGCGAGTGCTGGTACTATGATGGTTTTCTAGTGCTGCCCTTCTAATCTCAATACCTCACGCAGATGGACAACCTGATCGCGAACGATCCTCAAGCATCAAATTTTCATAATTAAACTAAAACTGTGCCGTTATCTCATTAACTGTGTCTTCCCCTTCAATTTTACATAACTTAACAATACACGAATTTCATATTTATCGCACTACATACTATTTATTATAAACCATACTAGAGAATACATAGAGAATGATGAGAAGGAACTAAAATACTCTTCATAGAATTGGAGACTAGTCTTAAGAAGTTACGAGATATTTAATTTGAGGCGTAGGAATTTTCACATATGAAAACCGACATTACTCATGAGTCATCTTATGTAGTAAAGTATAGTAAAGACCTCGATAAAGATGTAGACCAGTGCTGGGTGATTTATATTTTTTTTGTATGGCAACCGTTTTCACAATCCATCTCATTTCAGCACGTAGGTTTATAAATTCAATAAAAATTTGACACAAGATGACAAAACTTCAACAACGTACGTTTTTTTTTTGGAATCTTTGTAGAACACCTAAAATTTATTACCACGAGCCGCTACTGTCTTGAGTTCATTTTTTAAAAGCTCACCTTTGCACATTACCTATTATCATTTTAACATAAATAAACGTTTTCTAAATTTAGTTTTTTATCATCTGTTGAATCAAAAAATATGAGGAAAAAACTGCTTCTACTAGAAACTGTTCTTGGCACTTGTACATATGCAAATTAATAATAAGTTTCGTTTCTTAACATTTTATATTGCTTTAAAAAGAAAATTTATTGAAATAAAAAAAAGTGATTAAAATTGGAATGAAATATATCTGGTAGTTTATTTCTTCTGTTACACTAAATGGTAATTATCGGTAAATTTTGCAAATTCTCATTAAAACTTTCCTTCTGAACATTGCCATACCCAATACCCGCGTCAACACAAGGTAATTGTATATTGGCTTGAGAGATTTCGAACTTTCGCTAAGAGAAATTGTAGAAACTCAAGATCACAACTTTATTTACATTTTGGTTCAAATGGTCAGATGAAAGGGTTCAACCACTACATTCCCGGAGGACTATAGAAAAATTCCAACATTTTTAATGCAACGCACTACAATCCTTACACAAGATGCAATAATTAAGGTTTGTTCCAACTTGATAAGCTGGACCGTTCTTGGAACGGTTTCTGTAAGCGTGTAAATGATATTTTCTGCGCAATTTCCGGCTATGCTCGATTCTGGTAACACTACTTGCTATTGAATAAGTATCGAGGAGACCGTTCGGAAACGATTCACAAACAATAAGTCGGTTGGAACACAAAACTGAATCGTTCGTATAACGGTTAAAACACTTTCTATTACGCAGAATCGTGGCCGTACTAAGAATGGTTTTTTGATGGGTTTGAGCAAAGCTGTTGTATTAATTGACGGTAACCTAAAGTATCTGCTCTTTAAGTAGTTACTTCAAGTTGATATTTCAACTTCAAGATGTCTGTAATATCACACCCGATAAGTAACTGGTAGAACGGTATAAAACATATCGTAGCAGAGAAATATAAATGTTCTGGAAATGTTAACGGAGGGAAAATTAGAACTAATTATTATGTTTGTGGGAAATGAGGAGGTGATAATGACTTCTTCTCAGGAGAAACAAGGTTTTATTGTATAGAATTTTCTAGCAATACAGAGTTCCACATAAACTTTAAAATAAACTTTGTTCACTAGACGATTCATTAAATAAGATATCAATAGTATTTAGTTGTTTTAAGCTTTACGACTAACACAAAAATGTATTATTCAAAACCTTGTACGAGACTAACCACCTAGAACAGTTGCTAAAAAATGTGTCATAAAAAAATTATTTGACAAGAAAAATTCAATTCATACGGAAAATCCAGAGTTGAAGCCAGCCATAGGACGTCCAAGAGGTCGATCCAAAGCACGCTGGGAACTATGCAGGATATTGCACTGGTGGGGGTACTGGAGACAAGTCGTTGAGGACAGGGGGAAGTGAAAAAGGATAGTGAAGGGAGCGAGCAAGAAGCTGTAACAGGTTGGAGAAACAAGAAAACTCAAAGCGGAGTGATTCACTGCAAAAGATGAATCCAAACGGCAGCTTTACATAATCTTTACATATTCCGAACGTTCTTTATTTTTTATTTGGATGCGATTCTCACAACCATTTAAGCTATTTTTAAAAAAGGTTTTCAATTACTAAAAGTAATCCGGACTCTGAACTTTCAGTCTACTTAGTTTTAGAACTGAAGTACTCTAACTCAATGATATTACAATTTCCAATAAAATTGTCAATTTTAATTACTATTAACAAGGTCAGGCATACAACGTTGCAGGCTCAAATGTAAGCGTTATGCGCCTTCTCCATAAAAAGCACTATCGCGCGTCCCCTCCAAACAGTTCGTGCAATGAAAAGTTACCTACAAGCGTCTTCATTAAAATATTAAAAAAAATCATTTTCACCTCTTCTTTTTTATAAAGTATATTTGTATTAATACCAATCTACGATCATTACCTATTCTATGTTTTATATCTTAAAGCATGATACCTAAAAGCGACGGTAGCTAATTATTCTTTGAGAAAGCTGAATAATGAAATATACTATAAATTATTGAATTATACAGTTTAGATAGTCACATAATTTACCACAGTTTTGGATCTTCTATTGTCTACCTACTCAGAAAAAAGACAAAGTTCTAATTTTTACTACCATATGTATTTGTTCAAAAATTCTATAATTCTAACAAATACGATATTTCTTTTCCTTATTTTTATATATCTAAAGCCTCTCTTAATGTGGCAGGACTTTTTTTTAAGTTCTATATGATGACGTAGATATTTTTCAAGTAGCAACAGCATTCTGGTGGAAAAAATGAGTAAAAAACTAGAAAAAAGTTGCCGTCAGTATTGGAAATTCGAAAAAGGATAATTTCAATGAAATTACCAGCCTAATAATTTCATTACAGAAGTTTTTACGACTTACCTAAAAGAAATTTTTAATACGCTCAATTTTTTTAATGCAATTTATTGAAGAAAATTAAGGTTTTTATTGCTACAGACTTAATTAATTCTAATATATTCGAATGAAATAAATTTAATTAAGCAACTCACCATCAATTCATCGTCCATTCTATAAAAAAGTCTAAAAATAACACAAAAAAAATTGAAATTAACACCGAAATATAAAGAATTAAGTATATCACCGCATTAAAATTTAATTGAGCCACCGAACAGTGAAAAAAGTGGGGAAGAAACTCGGTAACAAGACACTTTAACGCACCGCAATCGGATGTCGCTGGTGAACTGAAAATATCATCGGTGGCATTGCAAAGACGAAACGTACACGAAATGAATCGAGAGTCGACGCTAGTGGCAATGAGTGGGGAAGAGGGCGAAAATGACGGGCAACGTCCAAACGATAATCGCTTTCAGAATTTCGGAATCATAGGCTGGTAAAACGACAAGAAAAGTAACGGACTTGGATGATTTTATCAGTTTAGTACACATATTTTGTATATAGTAGAGTACGAACAATTTGCATCATGTGATTTGGAATTATTACAGCAATAAAAGTGGTAGACGGTACCACGAAATCTGTTTTATTTTTTCGACATTGACAAGTTCATTGCAGCACAATGAACCGACTGTTTTGAAAAGTATTTAATACTCAATTCGAAGCAGAATATGGCTCACATTAACTTGAAGAACAGACGGATTTTAGTGTATAAAAGAGAATCTTCTTTGAGCGGCGAACACCGAAGTTCTTGCTGCTGCTACTGCTGTTGTTGTCTAGCTGGTGCGTTGTCCTCTGCAGGGAAGTCCATCGGCTATGGTTGGTTATCGCCAGGTTGCTTTTGAGCTGCTGCTGGTACTGTTCTTTCTACGAGGAACTTTCGCTGCACTTCACTTGAGCCTGATCGCTTCGCTGTCTCGAGACTGAGACTTAATTTCTCCTTGATTCCAAACGCCTCCCCCTGATGCCTATGTTTGTTTGGAGAGATGTATACCTGTAACAAGTATTTTCATATACAAGGACACATAGCGTGGTCGCCTCACAAAATAACACAGCTCATTAAGAAAAGATCCTCTATCCCAGCAGCTCTTTCAATAAACTATTGTTCTATAAAGCCCGATTCAGACTTTCGCGAGGCGCTCTCAAGACACGTGTCCTGTTGAGCGGAGGCGTCAGAAGTGCTGGCTATCCACATTCTCAATTTATGCTATATTCACGTCATCACGCTCTTCGACGTGCATCTGAATAACAGACACAAAATGGAATGACAGGTAGGCGAAGGGAGAAAAAGTAAGAGGAGGCGCTCGCATTGTGCACACTCTAGTCATCGTGTTCTCTCGTTGAGTCTCGTAGGGAGTATGGATCTGGCATCATTTCCGCTCTAGACTCTAGACTCTTAAGTCCTTATTCGCCTCGATTCCCTATTACTCCAATGCTAGTTGGTTTTTAGGGACCAAGCCAAAGGATGTGAAGATGTGTATGTAGAATAAATTGAGAGCCCCTAGTAAGAGCTTCTCGAGTGTCTGGATCGGGCACTAGATGCTATCGGCAAGAGATTTGACATCTGGAAGCGAGCCATCCACACTCTCGATATATTCACTTTTCCGCTACGTTTTCTACAAGTGACTGCTTTAGCTATTTTGTGTGTCTATCAAAATTATAATGATTCACATTTATAACATCAAACTAAAAAAAAAGTTGAAGAAAAATCATTGTAGTTAAACCTAACTATAAGTAATTTTCTCCGTATTTGATCCTAGGCGTCATTCACTTTGTTTTTATCCTTGGTGAGTAGTGAACAAATCGTTTTTGTTCATGCGCTCAAAAGCTTTGGTGTTGGTCTCTTTAGAATACGGCGAAAAACCCATATCTCAAACGCTTTAAACGTTTAACCAGATTTTCTGTGAGCACCGTATAAGATCACAAGACAGACAACTTAGTATCATCCTTTTACCCAAATCAAGGTTAAGACCATGGCTACAAAGAAATTTAATTTCATCTACTTGCAAGTAGTGTTTATTATGTTTTCCAGGTACGTTATTTTCTTACTTGATGTATCTGTACGTTATTAATCGTGATTTCTCTTTCTGATACATTTTGTTTAGTTGTGACCATATATTCGGTCTTCATTATATTAAACTTTACTCTTCAATTCCAGCAGACTACAGTAATACGGTCCATGAGCCTCTGTAGTTCTTCAAACGACTAATGAAAAAGTATCATCAGCGTCGCTTATATTGTTGACAAGTTTTCAAAAACACCTGACGCCTGGACTTCAACCAATCTGGTGAAAAATTCCAGATTCATAGATATTATTAAACAAGTTGTTTCGAACTTTTATACCATTTTCAAAAAGTGCACTTAATCTACCTCTACCAATGGTTTGCGGATATTAAAATTTCTACATTAGAATATGTGAATTTTACAATGGACAAGAAAGTCTACGCAGTCTGGCTATTAAATAAAGAGACTGGATAGAAAAAAGAGTTTTATTATAAAAAATTATCCTACATTCGAATGCTCTCCTTTAATATACTCCCCTCCTCTCGCCACATATCTTTCCATACGTTTTTTCCATTGATCGAAGCAGTACTGGAAGTCTTCTTTGGTGAGTGCATTTAGGAGTTCTGCCGTTTTTTGATTTACGGCTTCCATCGAATTAAATCGGCTTCCTTTCAAAAAACCAAAAAAAGTCGCACGGTGCCAAATCTGGTAAGTACGGCAGGTGTTCGAGCACTGGAGTGCGCTTACTGGCCAAATACTGTTTCACAGATAGTTATGTACAGGTGCGTTGTCCTGGTGCAAAATCCACGAGTGGTTCTTCCAAAACTCGGGCCGTTTTTAACGAACTTGTTCTCGCAGAATTGCCAAAACTGACAAATAGTTGTCAGTAGGTTGACATTCTGACCCTCAAGAATTCATTCAGTCGTCACGATACCGTTAATGTCGAAAGAAACGATCAACATTGCCTTGAATTTTGATTTGTTCTTTAAGCTCTCATTTAAGCACGTACACCACTCAAAAACACGCGCACGAGATAGAGAATTGTCCCCATAGGCCTCTTGCAACAATTTATAGCACTCAATCGGAGATTTTTTCAATTTAACTAGAAATTTGCGATTGATACGTTGCTTCTGTTTTTCGTCACACATGGTTTTCGGCATGACAAAAAAACACGTTCGTTTCAAACCGCTACTGCACTAATACTATAATAGTGACTGAAACGTGTTTTGGGACGTGCATAGATAAGAATCTAGATACCCAACGCACCATTCGTTTTTTACCCCACCCGTCCTGTAACTTTCATAAAATGGTGATCTTCCCTGTACAACCTGTAACTGAACACTTTTCCGGCTAATTATTATTTCATATGAGGTATATCTGAGGTTTAGTTCGAAAAATTTTGGCAGTCGATTTAATAATACCATTGCAGTTTTATTATAAAAGCAGAATTATATCTTAATACATATTAATCAATTTCACTGTATTATAATTTCAAATTTGTTATGTAGTCATAACCAGAACCTTTCTTGACCTTAAGGCATCCTTAAACTCTAGTTATTTTGGACGATATTTCCATATTTTAACTGATTATAAGTTATAATGATTCCATAAACAATGATAAGGCAGTTCAGAAGTCATTCCAATTTTATTGAATCGTTTCAAAAATAGAACCTTATCTATCTCAAAGGCAATAAACATGTTATTAATAATTGATAACTTTGTTAAAAGTTACGAAATTTTACAATTAATATAAACATATAGGGATCGGGAATAAAATAACCTTTAAATTATGTTAAAATCATTTTTTCAACAGCTTTATAGTTAAGGAGATATCTAGAAAGTTTTAAAGAATAAACACATTTGAAAAAATATTTTTTGTTGGAGCATTAAAAATCTAAATGGAAGAAAAGCCATTTATACCTGCATATCAATAATGGAATAGCAATAGCACCGATATTGTTTTATATTTAAGGAATATGAAACAAGTTCATGATGGGACGAGATAAAATGAATGACAATCAACTGGTGATACCAGTTTCTTCTTCTTTCTTCCATAATAGGTCTATCGCGTGCTCTTTCACCGATATCTTTTTACATCCCGGCTATCAAGTTGTCACTCTACCTTTTTCGTTGTCGACCTCAATTCCGTGTTCCAGTTGGAGACTTATCCCTTGCTATTTTCACCAGTTTATCCTCCGTCAATCGATTTATATATTGTGCTTTGATACCCTTTCATTAATGTTATCCATGAAACATTATCGTCTATTGTTTTTTTTTTTTCGGTGTTTCTCAAGATTCGCCTGAGAATTTTTATTTCTATGATCCTTTCTGGCTTTTTTATCTCGTATAGGTCATTATATGTCTTATTGTTTCTCTGTAAATTCGTTAAGTTATTTAATAATCGTTGAAGTCATCGTCTTACACTGGATTTTGATTTTTCGTTACTCATTCCGTAATCGTTGCTTAGCCGTGCTTTTTTTTTATAATGTTATCCATTATTATGAATAACATGGAACTAAGCAAGTCTACTTGTCTAATTCCGCTGTTGACTGGTATGGGTTTTGTTTGTTCAGCATTAACACGTTGAGTTCCGGTGAGGTTCATAGGCCTGCAACTGTACTTTTCCCACAACCTAGAGCGATCCTATAAACCGCACGACGTATTTTATTTCGAACCTCCTCCGCAGCCCAAGAGACCATATTTAAATGTGTTTCACAGTTTGGTTGAAACATCCTGGGTTCTTGAAACATTACCTTACACATGGTATATTTGTTTTTTTTGGTTTTTTTCTCACCTTGTTACTTGACACCCTCTTTCTTCACTAGGCAATGGATTTTTTGGTTTTGGCGTCTCTTAATCAGCAACATTTATAGTTTCTTTCATAAGTAACTTCTTTGCTACATTGATTTGAGAATCAGTAATTGCTATATTCTTTTTTGTTATTCTTTTATAAAAAGTATGGGCATTTACCATTTCTGTATCAAATGGCAATAGCTCAATAGCAATTTTCCTGTATCACTTCAACGTCCTTACCGTTTAACTCCAAACACACAACAAACATCATTTTTAGCACTTTTTATTCGAAATAACTATTTTTATTGTTTTTCCTTCCATATCCCATATATAAAAACACTAATAAAATTTTTGGGTCCTGGGTTAACGTTTTAATGCGAGTGTAAATTGGCTAAGTATATGTTTTCGATTGTCCGAATTATACTGATAGGTGTGTCACTATGTAAAATAGATGAATGACACCTTCCAGTTTAATACGGTAAAGTGCTTTTGTGAGATGATTGAAGCATAAGAATGCTAGTAATACCAGTTTCAATTGATATAATTGTTTAAAGCTCCGATATTGAGAGCTTATTGGAATAAAGTTGGTTGTGGACAACCCCATTTTTATTTTGCACAGTAGAATCTGGTTCAAGATATTTCTGAGTTTTTGTAATTCCATATTTTGGGGAAAACTTTATAAAGACAAAAATGATCAGAAATCATAGTGATCCGATACTTTTTTGGCAGTGTGTATATACAAATTAACTACAAAACCACAAAATTCTGTAACCAATTATCACAAAAATGTCTCGTGATTTATTTTTGTACATATATCCTTTTATTTGTGGGTCTTTTGACAGTAAAGACTTTTGATATCTTAATTTTCCGATACTACTGCTATTTATTACAAATTCTCAGGAACAGATCTAATGAAGAAGTTCAATGTATTTCTATTTGTAACCGATATAAACGACAATTTTAAACAATAATACATCGTCATCAGAATTTCTAATAAATTGTTATTGTTTGAAGTAAAAGGCAAGAAATTTGAATTTATACTCCTATGGAAACAACATAACATTCGCATGTTTTAAATTTAATTAAAATTGAAAAGCCCATAAACACAATGGACAAAAGTTCATTAGAATTCTTTAAAAACGAATGAATATTTGAAAGCATTTAACCCACGACCCGAATAAGCAAACTTTTTAAAATTAATGAATAATAATTCTATTGTAATTTTCGGGACTTATTGGATTGTTGGTAGGATTGTGAATATTTAAAATGTTACTTGAAATCGTTAAAATTTTCACCGTAGAATCCATTTTGTTTTTTAGTAAGTCGTCTACGTAACCCTCCGGAGCTGTGTTGGATTTCCACCCACCGTGTTTCTTTAGTTGAATTATATCACCACCGGAATCCACTAATATATATGCCGAAGAGCGTCGAAATGTATGTCAATTGCAGTTTTTTTTGGATTAGGTAAATTGAAATATGTTGCGATAAGCGAGGGAATTCTTGAAAAGGTATTGATATACCTACAGCTTGGGTTTTGTATTTTCCATATACCATATACTGCAAAAAAAATGATCTGTTTTGACATTTGTGGGTCGTTGGTTTTTATATGTTTTATAAATGTTGAACAACATTAATCTATTGTCAGATATTTCACCAATAACAGTAAATCGACGTTGAACATGAGTTTTTGTATCAGGTACTGTGATAATTGAAATATTTCCGGTATTAGTTACACTTTATTTTATATAATTCCTCTCTCGGAGATCTCCTGCGGTTCCGAATATTAAAGCAACCATGAGATAATGATTGTCTAGAGCTTGCAACACAAACTTATTAATTTCTTCACGGGCAAATGTTTTAGATTTTTTGGGTCTATAGCCAACTGATTTATTTTGCAAATATGCAATGAGTTACGAGTATTTACTGATGTCTACGTCATTATTTACCATTAGGGTGCTTTTCAGTTTTGAATTAGTCAACCAAAGTGTTGAAGACTTCTATATTTTGGATTCAGTTTCGAAGTAAGCTAGTAACACTTTTGTGAAGCCTTTTATGCCTTTTTTAGTACGCCTCACCATAGAAGAATCATATTCCATTAAATACTGTTCCCTGGATTTCTCAGGGAGAAGATTCATAGTCGCTGCAGTTGCCGATTCAACAACATCTTCTAGTGTGCAGTTTAAACTTTCTTCACTATTACTCTCCATTACTAATAATAATACTACACTCCTTTTAATTAGACCCGAAACGGATTTTCCGGAAAAAATATCAAGAAATAAAAGTGTGACAATTTATCGGAGAAACGAATTGACATGAGAAAGAAAACGTTCACACCCCACTATTTTGATAAAACAATTTTATAATTGCGCTGAAAAAAGACACGTTGAGGCACTTTTTTTAAAGCAAAAGCGTGAAAAATGAACCGCTACGGTACTTTTTTCACACTTTTTGACCGATTCAGAAATTACATTCTTTATGAATGCAAATGAATATTATAACGGATGTAGAAAAATTAAATGAAATTGATAAGAAAATAACGGTTATTAAAAACAACAGAAAGATGGTAAAATGAGCCTAAGAGTTGATATATAACCTACAAGACAACGAAAGAATAGAAATATTGGAATAGGACAAAGTGAATTTTCAATAGAGAACTTCACTTTTTCCTCGGATGCCAAGAAGTGTTCCATTTTTCTTATCACTTCCATACGTTTGAAATGAAATAGAAAATGTATCACGTAATGAGAAATATCCGCCATTATAATGAAAAATAATTTCTTAGTGTTATTATGATACATACATTTGTGATATATATATATATATATATATATATATATATATAGAAATATATATAGAAATATATACAGAAAAGGCAACGGTCTTCAGCCAATGGATTCTCAAAAGTTATAGAAGCAATAAATGGAACACATATTAAATACAAAAATTACAGATATTATATTGTGCTAGTTTTTGGGTTCTTTGTGTTGACAGATGATTAATCCGTTCCCAAAAACAAAAACAAAATGCTGTTTTGCAACCTGCAATTTGCAATTATCTTCTCGTTCCTTTGCTATCGGAACTGGTTACCTCTATTTACAAAGTGTCTCAACTATCAATGAGCAAATTTATTTGTGAAGTTTTGGATGAAATATCTGAAGGATTAAATCTAGGTATAGTAAGATAGAAACTGTTGCTATAAAAATAATTTAATCATACATGGAGATATCATGAATAACTTCAATAATAATTTAAAATCGAATAAAAAAACAAAACGGGAAAAAATAATTAAGATTGTGGAGAATGATAAATAATTAAAAAAAGAAAATTGCGGCTTAAGGGGTCGAGTATATCGTCTGAGTAAAGTAATCGATAAGGGTAATTGGGCCTACACATTTATAATTTTTTTAAATCATTCTAGAACTGGTCACCATAACTTATTATTAATTCTTAATGTTATTTTTTCAAACAAAAATATAATTAAGTACGTTTCATATTGCCGTCTCTCCCAAAAATTTCTATTTCTTGGTTATTATGTGTTGAATAAGCATTGTTTGTTACATTACATTAACAGGAGTCATGACGTTAAATGATAGCTTTGAGCTTTGTCTTTAAAAATATTTTATTGACTTTAGGAGGAAAATCAATTATCATTAAATGGTATTTAATGTCGCCATACAATCATTTCAATAATCAAGTTAATGAGATAGTAAATATCATGATAATTTCATATTGAGGTGTTTATATAAATGTTTGAGCACAAAAAAGCGTTTATGTGTAACCATGGATGTGGATTCAAAACTACAAACTTAGATCAAAACGGCAGTCATCTGTTTGGACTGAACCATGCGAAGCCAGCTAAAGCCTTCAAGGCCACGGCATAGTATTTTGGGATATACAAGCCAAGGTCTACAATGATTATTACTATACATTATTAGACTGGTTGAAGGAGGGAAGCAGAAAACTCTCTTTCGCCAAGACAATGCATTGTTTCAAAAATCGATGGAAACGATGGTTAAGCTTAGTGGATTGATTCCACATTGAATATATTCTCACTAGACCGGAACTTAATGTTCAGAAAAGCCTTTCATAAATTATTTTTAAAGATTGAAATGAAACTATATAAAGTTTATTATAATTATTAGTATTTACGATTCAAATAATAATATTTTATGCAAGGTGTTTCGTACTCAAAAAAATACATCGGTATTAGTAGTCTAGGAGTATAAAAGAGAAAAAAAGTTGTATGAATAGTATCATTAACCTTGGATACATTCAAATTTATTTTTACGACTGTTGATTAGAATTCTTATTAAATAAACATAGGACTTTTAAAATTTCAAGACTATACCAGTTTGGTTGTATTCATAAAACTTAAACAGGAAATAGAAATGTTCAGTAATTAGACACTTTAGGAAATTTATTTAAATAAGTTTTATATATATTATTTCGAATTGGACATTTTATGAAATTTTCTAGATGTAAATTGTCTCAATACCTCATTGAGGTAGGTACGTGCAAATGTGAAGGGGGCAGCTGAATTAATGAACGATCTGTATTCCTTGAAAAATATAAAAATAGATTTTTAAGCCAGAGAAGCATTGGAAACGATGTTCGATTCTTCGAGTCATCAAAAACATTACGTGAATAAGAAATAATGTATAATTGTGCTATATTGTGATGTTATGCTTTGCTACTTTTTCGGTTACAGAAGCTCTCTAGTATAATTAGAACGTTCTTTTCATTTAGCAAGTATATCACCTACAGAGTTTTTTTTTAAATTTGAGCTTCTCGTCCATATGGTTATCATTTGAAAGTTTTGGTGATTCATAAAGACCTTGATCTGAATTCTATTCATTCGTGATATACTTTTTAAGACAAATTTAGAAAGAAATGTAGATAACGGTTTCCCCTTGATATAGTAACTGCAAATTTGTTCAAAAATTTATTTATATCTGTTGGAAACAATGGAATTGAATAAATTTAAATACATAGTATTTTTGTTCGCGTCAAATAAGTGTTTTAACAATTACTTGACGTACCGCTAATTTACATACGAGGTCTGGCTATTAAATAACAAAACTGGTTACGAAAAATTATTCAATGTACTCCTCTCCCCTCGCCACATACCTTTCCAGACGTTTTTTTCCATTGATCGAAGTAGTGCTGGAAGTCTTTTTAAGGTCTTTTTTAGGGTCCCTTTCAAAGCTGATCTTTTTCTAACGTTTCAAGGCAATCTGAGCAGACCCGTTGCCGCAAAAGCTTTTGTTCAGGAGCCAGATTTTTTGGCACAACTTCGCACAGACTTTTGTCATGTGTAATTCCTCTTGTAAAATGGTTTCTTTATCGGCGTTTACAACCTCGGAAATCATCTGGATGCCCTTTCGACGATCTGCACGCACAATTTGGTTGATTTTGGTCACTGTTTCCGATGATAAAACAGTGACAGGACGATCTGGGCGCTGTTCATCTTCAGTGCCCTCTCGGCGCTGACTAAAGCGCTAACACCACTCAAAAACAAACGCACGAGATAGAGTATTGTCCCCATAGGTCCCTTACAACAATGTATAGCACTCAGTCCGATATTTTTTCAATTTAACGAGAAATATGAGATTGATTCGTTACTCCTTTTTTTATTCACACATGGTTTTCGGCACGAGAAAAACAACACGTTCGTTTCAAACCGCTACTGCACAAATACTATAATAGTGACGGAAACGTGTTTTGGGACGTCCATAGACAAGATATCTAGATACCCAACGCACTACTCGTTTTTTACCCCACCTGTCTATGGCGCCCTATAGGCGCACAGTCTCGTTGTTTTATAGATAGACCTCGTAATTATTAAATATATAGCTAACCAACATAATTCATTGATCAAATTAGTACTTATTAGTAAATTATATCTTATCAGACAAACTCTTTATAGTTTCAAGTTTTGTATTTATGTACAGTGTGAATGAATTATTATAATTACAAATGACATTATTATCTTTGTACCTCATTTTTTAATCTAGACAATGTACTAGTTTTTACTCAACCACTTTACATAGAAGATAACGATAAAGCTCGAGGCTTTATTCCTTTATTTGAACGTTTTGAATAATATTTACGAGTTTCCGAACTAACAAGGAAATAAGACATTTTTTTTCATAATCATTTTTATTTTTCAGCATAGTTTCTTTTCAATCTTCACACCACATCCAGATCTGGCGAAGTGCAATTCGTGAATTTTAACCATAACGATCACCAAAGTATAGAAAAGTGCATTGTCCTAATGCCCTTTATTTTTCTTTAAATACGATCTCTTTTTTGCATTTCCTCCCTTTACCATATCAAGCAATGATGCGTAATACTCCTAATACTTTACACAAGGCCATCGCTATAAATC
The DNA here is from genome assembly GCF_026250575.1 of Diorhabda carinulata. Classification (NCBI taxonomy): domain Eukaryota; kingdom Metazoa; phylum Arthropoda; class Insecta; order Coleoptera; family Chrysomelidae; genus Diorhabda; species Diorhabda carinulata. The sequence continues at coordinate 22,983,072 of NC_079472.1, forward strand.
ACATCAGTTACTGGCGAATGTACGGTGCGCGTTCTTTAAACATTTCTTTTTCAACAGAACTTGCCGCGAATTCATTTTTCAACTTCAAATGTGTGCACATCCGAGGAAAAATTCGTAAATGAATGGCCTCGTCTAAACAACAGGGTTCAGGCCAACACTGTTTTATTGTTAAGACAATCGATGAACACAATCTTTTTATGGTCCCAAAAAACCGTCGTCATTACTTTACTGGCCTTTGGCTTATTTGGAGAGGTTTCGTCCTTTGCACAAAATAATTTCGACAGTTTTTTCCGTTTCCGGATCCAGGTTTCATTAGTCATGAATTCGTGCTGATAATCCGAATAATTTGCTTACAAAACGTCATTAATGAAAATATTTATTCGAATACGATGTTGGTACAAAGTAAGCGAATGCGGTCCTGAACGCTAAGATAGCTTACGCATGCATAATTCTCAATCAGTACATTGAAAATACATTCTTTTGATATGCTGATACCTTCCTCTAAATCGACGATCGTCTATTTTTATTTTGGGAACTTTTTCTTTGATTGTTGTAGTTTTTAATCGTTAGTCAAGCTGGACAATTCAAATTCAGCTGCCCAAAATTTTTCGATCGTAAATGATGGTGCTAGCATCAAAAAATGAAGGATGGCAAGAAAAGAAATAGAAGACTCTAAAGCAAATCAAAAACTCTTCTACAAAACATATTTTGTTGAAAATGAAATATATTGGAAAAGGAAATCATACAAAAGTGGAAAGAATATTACCAGGAACTACTCAATAATGAGTAATGAAAAAATGTACAAATTGATATAACGGAAGAATCAGTAATAAAAATTAGTCACGAAGAGATAGAACATACTATAACAGAACTTCAGTTATGATTAAAAATATGGGACAAAAAGGAAAAGAGTTTCATATTTTCACTCCCAAGAGACGGCAGAAGGTATAATAGTACCAATTTTCGAAATAGGTGTGTAATAAAAGACTGCAACAACTACTAAGAATAACATTAATGTGCGGCGTTGAAAATGATGGACAAAATATTAGAAAATAAAATTGGATCAACAGTAGAGGACACACTTAAAGAATCTCAAAGTGGATTTTGAATGGCAGGACGAAAACAAGATCATGTATTTAGTATGAAACAGATGACAGAAAAAGCAATGTAAGAAAAGAAAAAAATCGTACGTAGCCTTCTTAGACCTAGAGAAAGTCTGTGGTAGAGTACCAAGAGGGAAAATATGGAAGATATTGGAGTTAAGAGGAGGTTAACCTAAAAATTATGGAGATAATACAGAATACTTATGAAAACAATGAGATTGTAGTCATAAGAAATAAGCAAACATCAAAATGCTACACTACAAATATGGGATTAGGACAAGGGGGAAGCTTAAATACATTAATATTCATCATATTCATGGACGAGATCATAAAGAGATGCATTGTTTTAAAACAAATTAACATCAATGAAGTAGCATCTGCAGACGATGTTATACTAATAGGAAAGAAGGAAAAAGAATTACAAGAAAACATTGAGGTGTAGAAGTACGCAGTTATAAGTAGATATGAGTATGAGAATAAAGAAAAACAAGATAAAAGTAATGGTGAGGTAAATATAAGAATCGATACAGAAACACTGAAACAAGTTAAACATTACTAATAACTAGGAAAAATAATAGTTTAAAACAGGACACAAGATGCAGATGTAAATAACAGAATTGCAAAAACCAATAAAAAAGTATATTACGCCATGAACACTAAATTCATAAATAAAAAAGAAGTTTCTAGAGACACCAAACTTAAACCAATACATAGAAGACCAATTCTAACATTCGGATGTGTAGTATTGACAGAACGTCAAAAAAGTAAAATTTAGACGATAAAGAAGAAAGGTTTAAGAAGAGTACAAGGATTGATAAAAAATGGTTAAAATAAAAAACATGAGATGCACCTAAATATACAACCTACGGTAGACTGTATAGAGGAAAGAAAATTACAATGCTGGGGACACTCACAACAGATGAATGAAGAACGACCTATTGAAAGAATAAGTTTTGAATATTGAATGAACGAGGAATAATAATACATATATAATAAGGTACTTTGTAATGATTGTGTCGCTGTCTAGATAGGGCAGACATCACAATATTTAGAAAATAGACTAAAAGATCATCAATATGATAAAAAAATAAACTAATCACGAAATATCAAGAAAACATATATTCAATTATAAAGATTCAAATATTCTTGAAACGGAATCAAATAGGCAAAAATGAAATTTTTTAGAAATGGTTAACGTATAAAAAAAAACAGAAAACTATTAATGATCAAAAACACCTTGATAATAAAGTAAAATTTCTAGTTGTTTTGTTTTATAAATTTTAATACAACTACAAATAATTTGATAAATGGATGTTACATAGTTTTGAGATGTAAAAACAAAGAAAAAATTAATTTTTCTTCTTGAAAAGAATATTCAATGACAGCCTCATACTTAATTTTTCCCATTTTCAGAAAAATCTTTAAATTACGATCATACACAGAAAGTAAGCCACCGAAACGGCTGAAATTTGGGAAGAATCCCACAGGACATGCGTTTATATTCCAAATATGGAATGTCGACTAGATCTAAGATATATGAACAATATATTAAATATTAAATAGTTAATAATAAGTGTAAACAGCGGAATATAGCTCTCAACTTCTTTCTTAAGGCAAAAACCAGTTTTCTTGTTTCCACTTTGTAACGTTTTCTTCGCCAATACTTCTATTTGATTATAAACACACATTAATCACGAATATAAATTAGCAATCCTCTTGAAACGATAATTAAGTTTGTATGACAGTTTTCCTACATGGCGAGAGTGACATTGTTATGGAATATATATTAATTAATCATATTTTTTGATCTTCGATTAAAGCATGTATATGAAAAAGGCGACCAATCCATACATGGACTAGTATAGAATAAAAGCACCAGCTATTTAAAACGTTTAAGCTATAAGTAAGAATGGGAACTCTCTGACTCACAATATTATATAAAATTTTATAGTATACAGAAATTTTAGCTTTCTTCTAGTTTTCTCTAGAAAGAAATTGCTTTTAAGAATTTGCTCATATCTAAAAGCACGCAAACGCGACTCACTCTGAAAAATGCTATAGCAATTTACTATCCCGTGTAAATATTTCATTTCGTTCTTGATTTCGCTTAATTTTGTTTTTTGTGTAGACTTGTGTAGCTGGAGATACAAAATAATTGAAATCAGAATAGAGCTTGTTGTTTATTATCGCCGATTTTAATATATTATTTCAACAGTTAAAATAACAAAATAAACACGGCATCAAACACTCCTGACTACAAAATAGGGATGACTAATACATCTGGACACGAGATTTTATCTAGTATAACTTGGCACGCAAGTCGTGACTTTATTAATTTTCATATAAAAATTAAATGGAATACTACAATAACAGTAACAAGTTAAAAGCATTCAATGAAGATATTCATGGTCTTTTGGAGAATGTTTTAATTTGTTCTTAATATTGTTACGAACTCACCGCGTTTCAGCCGGTCCTGCTTGGGTAGAATAAAATTCTAAAATTCGGCGAAGGCGCCACCTTTGATGAAATATCAGGAATTCGTTTTTATATTGTTTTCTTTTGAATAATAATGAATAATTTCTAGCAAGGTCTATTTATTTATTCTTTATTTTTCCAGAGCTTTCCAGAGTTTATGTAGCGCAGTTTAGTTCAGTTTGTAATAAATAGTCGTAGTGAATAGAACGAATTAGCAAAGTAATCGAAGAATAATTTCAGTTAGTTAAGTGATAGTGATAAGTAAAATATATTATGCTAATGTAATGCATAGTGTTTAAATAAGTTAAGAACCGTAGAGACAGTGCCTCAATTCTCCCCATGAAAGAAATCGCATATAAATTAAAAAAACATTGCAATGTTAATAAGTTTTTACTAAAAAATACTGATCTTATATAAACACGCATTCATCACGCAGCATAGTTATCTGAACAGTTAGATTCCATCTCGAACAGGAAGGCACTTGGAAATACTTGAAATATAATTCGAAATGTGTTGAATCTAACGTTTGTCGCAATAGCTTTGGCAGAAAATTTAAGAGTTTAAGAAATCATATATTATCAAAATGGCTTTGTAAACAAAAAATTGTTTCTTTTATTGATATTAGTTAGACAAGTCCTCTTTTTTGTCAGTTGTATTAAAATATCTCATACGATGGAAATACGGAAAGGTATATATAATTTGCTTGGGAAGATCCGTAAGTCTGACATAGTTCGCATTTTTCGAAATCAAAATATTTTACTCAGAAGCATTCACCGTGCTACAGCCGAATAAGGAGTATCAATACAATGTCTGACCCTCTCAAAAAGTGGAAAATCAAGAATTTTAACTAATAAAGAGTAGAAAGACAGGTAAAAAGGCAAAAGATAGAGTAGCGCATGATTACCATACTTTAAAGAGTACTTGCGGCAACTAGTGAGAAAATGTCAAGAAAAAGAGAAAGACTAAATACTCGTATACCCCAAACCAATTAGCATGGATACCAATCGTCAACTAAGGCTGATACATTTTTATGGAGGGTGAAAAATTCTTTACAGTTGCCAATTCAGATATCAAAGGAAACGAACGTTTTCATTCAGACAATATTGAAGATAGAAGAGTGCCCTAACAGTGTAATATATATAGAATGAGCACAATTCGCTGATAAATTTCAGGACTGGTGTACGATTTCGACAACAGAGACATCCAGGATACAATATTTGGGTTGAGAAAAGGAAGAATGTAGATTCTGCAAAATATATTAATAGCTGCTTCACTTAATTAACTGATTTAGTACGTTAACATCACGTTGTAGACGACGGCGACTCAAAATTGGCTACATCAAAATAACATACCTTTTGTACCACAACAAGATATCCCCTACCCGTCTAATTGAAGATTTTTGGACACTTTTATCTCGCGTATGATGTGTATGATAGAAGGTGGTTAGCCGAAAATTTTTCCAAAATAATGCGAAATAGATGTTGAAGTCTTCCAACATCTAATGAGAGATGCAGAAAATTAGGCCTGGGTGAAAAGTACGGGCCTCTTAATGTTGTTTAACTTATTAAGTTACTAAACCATTAATTATGTCAAATGTGAAAAGTTTCATTAAAGATACAAAAAAGTATTGGGACATGCGTTATTCAAAAATCAAACAACGAATTATAATCTACATCTGAGAGAGACACTAAAATTCCAATTTTCTGTATATATGTCAAACAAATTGACGCCGTGGATCAATTCCTTCGTCATAGAAGTCTGCCGGCTGTGATCTCAGCCTGTAACTGACGCACACCCACAGCACCTCGTCGTCGCTTAAACGCTGTATTGCTACTAGCTCTCTATTCTTGGAAACAAGTGAAAATATCTGTAGGGAAAACTATTTGTCTGGGTTTGCTTGATGATTCAAAATTTTGGACGTTAACTTTTTGACCTGATCTTCTAAGGTTGCGTGAAGCAAAATAAGAATGCTTTATAGTCAAAAAATTATTTAAATTTGAACAAGAGCTGGTAAATAATTCCAAAGCAAACAAACAAATAACTAAATGAATACACACACGAAAAAAATAAAATGTAAGATTTAATTTCAATAGGCAAGTGATTGTGCATTTTTTGAATTATAAACTATTGAGCCCTTAACTAATTCTGAAGGCAAGCGGATTCAAATCTGAATAAGGAAGGAAGAGTCAATATTCATAATTTTTTAATGAAGTTCCAGTAGTGAGGTCTACAGTTTAATCTGTAAGTAAATATCTATAGCTCCCTTTTGTAGTTTGAAGCCTGAATTTACTCTGCTTTACTAGATATAGCTAACAATGCATATTTTGCTTCTTTCGGAAATGTGTGTGGGGAAGCATTTTCACATTGCTAATGTAACGATAGAATAGATAAAAACCATTTTGAAGTAAGCCTTCCAGAATTTTTTCTAATCAACATTGGGATAAATGCATAACTAGCCGAAAACTGTAATTTGAAGGAGATTAATTCAAATTTCTTTTATTTCTTTTTTCACTTTTTTCAGAAATTGCACTTTGTTAGAATGACAACATAAACTGTACTGTTCTCTATTTTAAAAATATCTTGTAGATTATTAACGTTGAATTGATATTAATAAATCATTTTAATTATATTAACCTAGTTAATAGATAGCAGAAATCTAAAAACATTCTTTTTGGGATGAAATAAATTCTATATGATACCTTGAGAATATTTACTCTACCTACTGCTTACACTCTCTATAAGTCAAAATGTCCAATGCTCTCACAATTTATTAAGTATTGACAAATGTATATTAAATATCTCCAAGACACCTTACAAAGTCTAATCACTAGACTGTCATTCACTTTTAACATACTTTTTGATTTATTAAATAATCCAAGTAATTACCGGTATGTCTGGATTTAGAGAACTTTCTAGTTATATGAAAGTATGTCAGTGAAGCCGTCGAGGATAATTTTCTGAAGGAAATATCCAACAACTATAACAATTAACAAAATACATATAGAATTTAGTGTAGGATTACAATAAGTCGCAGTAACTACATCGTTTTCCTACAAACAATATAATGAATGTAAGAGTATATTGAAATTCAACGGATTTGTATGAAATTTGGAACACAGATAATTCATCATCTGTATTGACACACAGAATAATTTTTATCACAGAAAAATATCAAGTTCCCGTGGAAATATCAAAAAACGACGTATAGTACGTACCATTATGAACTTAATATTTGGTATAGGTGGACGTGTCTACATTATCATCGTTGACATTGGAGTTAGATCATATTCTTATATTCCCACTGAAAACCACGTAGACCTTATCTTATATGATGATTTACAGCACCAATTCTAATTTCGAATGATGTGGAACAAATATTTTTTTATTCTTGTTTATCTTCTAAAAATTATTTTGGGTGAAGATTCCTTGTTCACTCATTTAACCCAGCCTCCACATCCAATTGTATATTCCTTACATTGTCTATTACCTCAATGCATTTAGATAAATCACGGGATTAGTTTGGTTAAACTTCTGTCACCAACTTATTCACAGTAGATAGGATTTCGGTTAGGATAAAGATTATTATAGATACTTGTTGATGATCTAATATATCATACAAATAATAGTTTATTGAAACGTCATATTTCTTATAATGATCATCATAGCGATTATTCGGCATGAAATAACTCAACAATATTAGAAAAATAAACAGGGAGAATTCTTTGTTAATAACAAAGTTTATATTAGGCGCTTTTAGAATGCTATTAGTAGTTTAAGTAGGAAAGGAGCTCAGTGTCGAGTAAATCAGTTTTATTTCCTTCATCAACTGAATAATTGTCCGTGGACAAGGGAATCGAACCTCATCATCAACATGGAAAGCGATGAGCAAAATAGAATTACTCCAAGAGGTACATTATAACAGTATCAACTTCTATGGAAGAGACCGGATACCAGTTGGATTAATCGCAACACCAGACACTGGCAGTGGCCCACTTGGCTGCTCGAGTGATGTCGAAAGAGTCAAGCGATGACATAGCCGATCAAATAGGCAAAGGTGGACCAGGGAGTATAACATCTGAGGATTGTTCAAAAGCAACGTCGTCGATATGGACTCCAAGAAAGAAGAGACGAAGCTTCTCGGCGAAATACAATCCGACGATGGCAGATGAGCGAAAAGAAAAGAGTTGACGCCAGTTCATATGATCCGAAGGATCTATAGAAGCGTCTTCAGCTTTTTGTAGAAATAATGAAAAAGATCCCAGAAGACCTTACCGAAAGAGAATGGATTCCTAGTAAAAAACAGGAAAACAGCTGCCAACGACGAAAAAACAAAATCGACTTAGAAGGTAGAAAGCTAAAGAGGTCTACGTGGTTATTGTAAACAATTCAGGAAAGTCTAGCTAACTAAATTTTGCAGAAAATTCCGGTAAAAGACTCAGTGAAAAGAACCAGTGAAAAGGAGGAAAGAACCTCGAAAGAGACTAAGCCTTCTGGTCCGAGCTTGATTGATCTGATCCGGATCGTAAGATGATAATGGAGAAGTGAAAAGAAAGGACCAGCTAGCTATTGCTAGTTAAAAAGGTAACTACTTCAGCGACAGTATAAACTTTGACGGAGTTCGCTGGGAGAGAGGATTCAATGTCATTGGATACTCCAACAGGAGATCTATGGGACGTAGCCGGGAAGAAGCCAGATACTGCATCGAAGTTTATTATATTTCCAAAAAACCTAAAGAATTAACAAATCATAAGATTCCAAAATCTTCGTAAACATAAATATATAAAAATCATGTATACGGTTCATGAGATAATGTAGGCGTTCCATACAAAAAGCTCACTATGTATATAGTGTGTGGTATTACTCTTGATAAAGAAAATTTCTTAATAATTTCATTTTTAATATGTAGAAGAACCAATCTAATATTTTATTTCTATTGCAGAAGTTCTATACTTCATTCCGTATCTTCATTCTACTCATTACAACATTGGACACATCTAAAATACTTAACGAACCGCCACTGTCATAATAATTGGTTAAATATGGATATGAATGGTTCAAACTATTTTTCATAATACACTTAAAATCAATGTAAATACATAACCTTTTTAGGTTTCAGTGTCAATAATAATGAATGAGGGAAACCACAAGATTGACATTTAAATACAGTTGGGTACCACTTCGGTTTAAGTTGTTTGTTAACTTCTTTGACGCAAGTTAACAATCTAATTAATTCTGCTGACTATACTGACGGAAGCGAATATTAAATTTGAATTTATGTATAAATACAGGATAGTATTGTAAGGCATTTATTTAATTTTTTTTATTCATATTTCTAGACATTTTAGCTGTTCATAAATGAACTATTTAATTATGTAATGGATCGTAGTAGCTTTCTTAATTGTCTTTCTCCCCTTTGCTTTTGTCTTCGGCTATTCGCTATGTTATTATGAATTTAATATTCTCTAAATTGTTTTGATCTTAGTTGTTTCGACTAATTCAAAATATGATATTCTTTTATTTATATTTACAATTTGATAATTTGATACGGCAGTAATGCAATTATCTACATATCGGAAAAAGAATGGAATGTTTATATCAAGTTTGCTTAGGACAGATTCCTGAAGATCTTCCATTACTAATTGTGCTATAACACTTGAAATGGAAGCTCCCATATAAGCACAAGCATCAATTTGTTTGTTTATTTCATTTTCATATTTGTTGAAATATGTTGTTGTTGGTGTGAGTTCTATAGCTTTAATAAATTTGTTTTGACGTATTTCTTTAATTTTGTCCCATTTTTTTATTAATATATTTTCCACAAAGGAAATAGGAATATTTGTATATAAAGAAACTACATCTAACGAAATAAATACATATTCGTTAGGAATTTTCATGCTTCTAATTTTTTCTTTGAAATTCTATGTGTTTTTGATAAATAATGCGGTAAGAGGAGTTTGAAGTTTGTGCAGCTTTGGTAAACCATATATTTTAAGGGGTAAAGCATTTTTGTATCTGATGGCGAAATAAAAAGTTGTTCTTTCCAAGATCGAATTAGATCATTATTTTGTTTTTGATATGAATTCGTGGGGTCTTCTTTAATTTTTTTGTAAGTTGTCTTATCATTTCATTATTATAATATTCTGATTTCATAATAATAGTTTTATTACATTTATCTGCTTTCAAAATTTTGATATTTCTGTTTTGATTGATAAATTCTTTGTTTTAGTTATATTTTGAGGTTTGATATTTTGATAATAGTTGTGGCCCAAACAATAGATCATAAAATTTTGTGAAGCCATATATACGAGGTCTGGTTATTAAATAACGAGAATGCGTGCCTAAAGGGTGCCCTAGACGGGTGGAGTGAAAAACGAGTAGTGCTTTGGGTAACTGGATATCTTGTCTTTGCACGTCCCAAAACACGTTTCCGTCTCTATTATAGTATTTGTGCAGTATCCGAGAGAGCACTGAAGATGACCAGCGCCCAGGTCGCTCTGTTAGTGTTTCAACTTCGGAAACAGTGACCAAAATCGACCAAATTGTGCGTACAGATCGTCGAATGAGCATACGGATGATTGCCGAGGCTGTAAACGCCGATAAAGAAACGATTAGAAAACTTTAACACGATTAATTACACATGAAAAAACTCTGTACGAAGTTGGTGCCGAAAAATCTTACTCCTGATAAAAGATTTTGAGTCAACGACTCTGCTCAGATTTCCTTGAAAGGTTAGAAAGATTAGAAAAAGATCTGCTTTGAAAAGGACCCGATTTGAGTATTTATGCAATCGGTAAAACAAAAAACGGCAAGGCTCTTAAAGGCACTCACCGAAGAAGACTTCCAGAACTGCTTTGGTCAATGGAAAAAACGTTTGGAAAGGTTTGTGGCGTGTGTGGAGGGAAATATATTGAATGGGAGCATTCGAATTTAGAATAATTTTTATACTAAAACCTCGTAATGTTATATTCATTATAAATAATAACTGCTATTTTTCCTTATACCCACCGGTCGCTAAACTAACAAAGCAGTCATAGATAACAGTAAAACAGTAAAATTAATTGGTAATCAGTCTTGTCTTACTATTTACATACCAACAATTGTTTCTGGAGGTTGTGAATTACAAATAGTCACAAGTAAACAGTAACAAAGTCTACCGTAGCTGTACTTCAATTTATTATTTGTCTTTTAATTTTCTAATTTGATCATTGAATCACCAATTAACTAATTAACGTCTTTATACTCTTCTTTCAATTTTCAAAAATGTCCTCAGCAACTTATTTGAAATTTGAAACTTCCATTGACTCAACCGTGTTAATGGGTTGCTCACTAAACTAATGTATGCTTTGGAACACCTCTGAAGTTGCATCTAATTAATCGAAAAAAAAAGTCAAAGCTAAAGAATCATTATGTCCACAGAGAGCCAATTCAAATTCAATAGATTTAATAATTTTTAACAATATATACCTATTCTTCGTCACAATGTCATTATGCCTCTTGATATAGTATATACATTAATCTCCGCAGAGGAGCAATTCCTATATCAGGACCAACTTCAACAAACCTTCCTCCTATGAAATAAAAATTTTCCAAAAAATCTCTTTTCTATATATACATTGAGAATATGAGTAAGCCATTATATATGTTAATTATAATAATACAATTATGAAGATGAGTGTTCGTGTCCTTCGTGTCCAAACTTAAGTGCTCTGGATTGCTCACCCCTATTACCGCTATCACAAGTAAGCAGGGTAAACCATAAATTCAATAATTAAAACAAGTTTTCCTATAATAATATTTAGTAAAAGTATTTAGTTTTTAATTCTATCTTTTCCCCCAAAATGTCTTGATATTTATTACTTACTATAAAAAATATCACAAACTCTATTATAGTATATTTTTATTCAATTCAAACAGTAGTTAGGAATTGGATAGTCCGGAAAGATGCGAAAAAAAGTATTTTCTGTGTATCTACGCCCCCATGCAACCAACATCTCCAGATAAATTATAACGTAGATCATCTGAAGAGCGCGCAGAGCACGTATTGCATCAAAGTGAATCGGTATTATTGAAGATTAGAATTTCGTATGCAATTTTTTTATCAAGGTACTGTAAGGTCACATTGAAATATTTCTTTTGGAAAAGTAATGAGAAAAAAATATTTCCTCGTTGGAAAGGTAATGAGAAAAAAATATTTCCTCGTGAAAATTAATAACCAATTTGTTGATTTATCGAAAATCAACAATAGCACAATTTTTAAGACACACAAGGCAAAATCCAATTTAACGTCATAAGTTAGTGGCGGAGAATTTCTGGAACTAAATACAAAGTTTTTTGCATTTAAATTTGGTATATACGAGTATGTATCTAGTGATGGATATTTAACATTGGAAGTTTATTTACTAATTTAATTTCCACGTCACTGAGGCAGTGATTGGTCAATACCTCAAGATTTGCACATTCACATTTACATATATGTCATATATCTATATGGACAGTTTCTATTGAAAGCTTTTCCGACTAGGGAAGACAAAATGGCAACGATTTCTCTATCCTTCAAGATTCCAGCTCGGTTCTGCGCATTCTTAAGCATGCGCAGTATAGATAAAGTGTCTCGAACGAGAGAGAAAATGAATATTGTTGGCACTGTAATGTTGGGACGTTTTTCCCATACCAACTGTCCATATAGAAGTATTACATAATAAGTATATATATTATATTGTATATATGTTTTTAAGGTTGATCACACATCTCGTGAATATTGACATAATAGAATATCAATATGCACACATAAGTGAAATCTAACTCTGAATTTGGATTGACTACACAATAGCATAGAACCAGTTATACGTTTAAAGCTATAATAAACAGATTTATTCTCTCTCTATCGCCAAAATAAATGTCATGACCCAACGAATATTTTTTAATTCTTTTCTATTTTATGATCTCTTTGGTGTTTTATCTGTCGACTGTGATAACGTGCCTTGTCCAACAACATTTCCTGTATGTTTAGAAGCATATTGATAAATATTTTCTATAATACATTTCACATTGGAAGATTTAAATATTCTTTCTAATTCAACATTATTGAACTTTCTACCTAAAATTATTGCAGGTAAGTACTGGATGCAAAGAAATATCTTGAAACGTATTATCAGGTTGCTAAACGATAACTATATCTGAGGGTTGCATAAAATTATGTTTAATAGTTTTATGAGATATGTGAAATCTGTCCAAAAAAGGATAATCAGTCTTTGCATTATAAAACACTACTTCAAAACAAATAGTTATTACTATGGAAAAATGTCGAGTTAATTATACCGTTCTTTTGACATTCTTACAGAAAAAAGGATTAGACAAATAAGACATCGAATTTATTAGAAATCTCTATTGGAACCAAGAAACAACGGTTAGATATGGACAAACGACATCAGAACCGGTGTGTATAGAAAAGGGGATGCGACAAGGTTGTGTTTTGTCGCCAGTACTGTTTAATATGTACTCTGAGCACATATTCAACCAAGCAATAGGCGATGACGAGGATGAAATAAAAATTATCGGCAGGAAATTAAACAGCATACGTTATGCCGACGACACGGTTATCATTACAAACAATCCAGAAGCCCTTCAACGTCTATACAACAAAGTTGTAGAAGCGGGAGATCAACTGGGCAAGAAACTTAATGTAACAAAAATAAAATTAATGGCCATAACAAAACTTCAAAACCCACAAGTCGAAGTAAGATCACGTATAGAACAAGCTAGAGCCATATTCCTAAAGGTGAAAAACCTTATATGACGAAACCTTGAACTTGAACTTAAGATACTGTTATGTAAAGGCGTACGTTCACTCAGGTCTCTTGTATGGAGCAGAAACATGGACATTAAAAGTAGATACCATGAACAGACTCGAGGCTTTTGGAATGTGGATCTTCCGTAGACTATCAACTACTACTCAAGATATACCTAACGATGAAGTGCTTAGACGTATGGGAAAGGAAAGAGAGTTACTTACAACAATAAAGAGAAGAAATGCTGCTTATCTGGGTCACATATACTGTAACAACAAGTATGATATACTGAAATTAATAATAGAAGGAAAAATCGAAGTAAACGTATCATCATCTTTAATTCGTACCATTCAGGACCAAAATAAGTATAGTGAAATTGTCGCCAACCTTCATTAAATGGAGATGGTACCTGAAGAAGAATTGCTATGGGAAAAACTACCCAGAATTCTAGAAGTCTGTGAGGATAACCAGTGAAGTATAAGCAAATTAATACATGGCATCAGCTATAATAAAAATTTCTAAAATAGTTTTATAGTAATAAGACAATTATCTGAAATAAAATAGAAAATTTAATAATAATTGGAATGTCACTCGTAACTACCTATTCAAATTTATGACATAATTCTACAGGCCAGTGAAAGATTTTTCAATATTTCAATTTGACATCCAAGACTACAATAATTTTGAATATTACAGATCGACAACGATCGTTGTATTGAAAAATTACTGTTTACAATTATATCTAAACATGCTGCTTCGGAAACTCAAATAGTGTAAAAGATTTTGATTAATCGTGTTGAGATTATGGATTAGGTAACGGTGTATACATAAAAAAAAATTTAAATACATTCTCAATTGGAAGAGGTATGTCCTTACAATGTTGAGGATCGGAAAGAACTGACTACCTTCTACTTAAACTCAATATATTTTTGGTTTCTATTATCGATTTTATATTTAAAGTTACTTGGTTTGATGAACTAGAAAAACTTTTTTTTCTTTATTTTAGGAAACACCGAAATATATATTTTTAACAAGATTAATAATGTGTAACCTAACCTAACCATTCGTTAATTTTATATTTAATTAACTTCATTACACTTATGTAAATATGCAAACATTTTGTATATTCACAAATAAACCAGTCATTTGACAATAAATAATACTATCCTGCTACGATTCTGGAATATATCACAGGCCTTTGACAACCTCTTACATAACTATTTCCTTGTCGTACAATCCAATTCACAAGATCGACATTTCCAAGTAGATTTCCTAAACTAAAACCTTGCATCCAATAATCTCAGGTTTGCCATCTAAAATCAATTCTGTATCTACTGTATTCAGGTGATCTTCCCACTAATAACCAGAAAAAGTTGCAGCATCTCGAGCACTGCACTTTGATGTCATTTCCATCCAGTTTAAGCGATGTTGCATCGGAGTGAATGAAGAAAAATCCGTCTTCATTACTTTCACACAGATAAAAGGCATATATGCCAAGCTATCACGTTTAACTATTTATACCAAAAAAGCACATCAAATACTTAGTGATACATCAGTTGTCAATTAACAATGAATTGTTGGTGTATAAAGCGATTCTGGAACCAATATGGTTTTATGGGATACAACTCTGGTGCGCAGCGTCAAAATGCAACATCGAAATTCTAGAAAAGTTTCAGTCTAAAGTACTTCGTACTTTTGTAAACACTCCTAATAATGTAGGTAATGATTCAGTCGCCCCCATTAAATATTCCGTTTTATGCCAAATTGGCAGCAAGCGGATTGTCTAAATAGAAAGAGATTTTAAATCTGTTTAGAGTTTTTGTATAGTTCGGTGTGTTCCAATAATTTCATAATAACGATATAAGCAGTTGAGATAGTAAACATGATATAGATAATGGAAGCATCATTTCTGTGTTGAATTACTAAGTACATACTTCAGGTTATTTTTACCCCTAATTCTATTCAGCGAATCCATTATGTAACAATATCTTAATTCCACTCTCAAGCATATTGAAAAATTTATGAAGTATAAAATATCATTATTTTACTTATCCTTCTACTTCACTTCTCTTAGAACTTTTTGCGTGATAAATCATTCTGATTTTTTAGGTCTATTTTGATATATAAATAATATTAATTAATGTCCTGTCATAAAACTGAAAAAAAATTTTTTTTTACAATACTAAACTTTATAATTTTATTTTGTGTAAAATTCCTATTTAGTTAAAAGTTTGTATTTTATTTTTTAAACTTTAAAGTAGAGAAAACTACAATTACTACTACGATTCTTGAGAAAATCAAAGAAGAACATCAATGCATGGTTTGTGGTGCTTTTGAAATAATAACAATGGTGTTGAGTCAACATACAGGTAATACAAAATTCTCTTGTTTTCTATGTTTGTGATTTAGTAGAGCCAGAGAGCTGCACTGGACAATAACTGACGGGCCTCTACGACACGGTTTAACTCCTGGCGAGAAAAACCGTTCATCAATACAACTTTGGTTCCGCCAGAAAAGGTTTTATTGTCACCTCTTCATATTAAACTGGGCCTAATACAACAGTTTGTAACATCATAAAAAAAAGATGGGGTTTATTTTAGATATATATGTTCCAAGTTCACGAAATTGTCTGAAGCACAATATAATAAAAAGGGTTTTCCTTGATGCAAAAAATTCGGAAGTGAGTAGATGACTTAAAAATAATGCAGAGTCAAAAAAATGTTTTATTAGAATAATAGGCATTTAAATTTGTAGAATCAGGAAGTATATTTTCTAAATTATACATTGGAATATTATGAATTTTCAATGGATGATTACGTATGTCCTTGTAGTGTGTTTGACAGAATAAATGATTCTATACTACTATCTGAAAGCCCGGGACGACTCATGTCCTATGTTTAACAGTCCGTAACTTTTATAGATACATCCTGTACCATCTAAAGATATCCAAAATGAATTTTTCAATCGATTTTTTAACGATAAGGTATAGGTTATCTAAGTCCTTGTAGTGGAAAAACTACAATAAACTTTAATAAAAAATAAAACGCTGGCTGTTTTTAACAATTCAAAGACGTCAACTCTATATTTTGCACAACAACTGAACACAGACAAAATAGCCTGAATATATAAGAGCACCATCTAATACATACCAATATCTTTATTTACTACATCCCCTCAATTGAAATGTATTAACAATCTAAACAAAAGGTACCCTTTGTTTAACTCGATAAAATTCATAGTTTAGGAAATATGTAGATATGACCATTTGCCATAAAGGGACATTTTGAGGAAAATTATTATAAATTGTAATTATTTATTTAAAATACTTTCAGGAGGTAAACGCGATCAAATATTTTTTAGGGATCTAATGAATATATAGGTAAATAAACATTGTCTGTCACTTACAGCCTTTTCTACTATACGTCCTATACAACTGCAATTTTTTTTGTTCTGCTGAAAAATTTGAGATTTTGCATTTCTTCCGAAATGATATCATAATTATCTACCAGTTCATTGTACTTTCTTTTCGTTTTAATCTAGTTTATCTTCACTTTTTCACTAGTAGGAATAGCAGCTGGAAAATTATGGTGTTGATATAGATACCTGTCTATCAGTAGTTGGTTGGCACATAGTGTAAGAAATAATAAATTGTGAGATTGAAATGAGTAGCTATGACGGAATTGCAGCACTTTGACCACTGAAAAGTTTTTTGTTTCCTTTACTTTGAAATAAACTATGAATTTTTCAAATTTTGTTCACATGTCTACCTACTGATAAACGAAGGATGAAATTAGTCCCTAAATATTTCTTTTTGCGGCTACATCTCGGGAGAAATTTACAGTAATATTAAAAGACCCAATGATGAAGATCTATTCCGCAAAGCAAATTCCACTTCTTACAACCATTTCTATCAGGTATTGTAAATGGTACAAAGTGTCTTGTGAATTTTTCACGATAATTCGATGGAAAATATTTAGATATGATATGGCCCTGACATAGGAACTGCTCCTCTGCAGGGCTGGGGTTGTGAAGATTACGTGTGGTTGGAGAGGAGGATAAGCGAACGACCATCGACCAGAAGATAACGAAAATAAAGCTCTAGTAGTAGTAAAAATGGTTCTTCTCGGTTTAGGAATTTTTAAGTGAGATATTTTTGTTTGTTTTTTGAAAATTTCATGTTTTTTTATTTTTTGAAAAATTTAAATGGTAGCTACGGCTGCATTATTCCCTATCGTTGGCCTTTTGGCTGGTGCACCGGTTCACCAGGTTACAGGGAAACCGCAGAAAACCTGCAACACCGACGACCTACGAAGTGATGAGAAAGGGTTTTACCTGGATATGGGAGAGTTGTCAAGAAAGTTGAGGTAGATTAGATAGCAGCCAGATGGGCGGATAGGAAAGTTTCCTCTTGTGCTTTGAGGCGAGGGATCAGGGGGTAAGAAAGGCTTCTTTGGTAGCGCAGTTGTTTGATTCGATGGTACGAATAACATAGAGGGCTCGAAGTTCATTTGAATTTATACCTGACACTAACAGGATCGAATTATGTATGGTCCCAACGCCTTTGTCTGTATTAGTTCATTTACAGTCATGAAATATTATGTCTTTTAAAATGTCTACCAAACAGCGCAAATGATACTGAATAGACTGTTTACATCACCAGTACACTAAAACTCACAATTACATTGTCCGACACGCGTTTCGATAATCTAGTTATCGTATTCAGAGACTGAAGGTAAACTGTTTACTTTAGTTATCGGAGCGCATGTTAGACAGTGTAATTGTGAGTGTTGGTGTAAACAGTGTATTCTGTATGAACATCGCCAACAGTTCCAGGTACTTAGCGCAAATGTCACGAAAAATACTCTTCATTGAAATTTTCAGCTTTAAAGAGCATCTCTGAAAATTGTGAATAATTCGATAGCTCTTAAATAAAGACGAAAAGACAATGGCATACCGGAAGCCATCGATTTCTTTCAAGAAGACTTAATTCGCCGCTATCTTTATGGAATGTATGCGGAATAAAAAGTGCCAACATTAATGTCACTATCAAGGAAACTGATGGTGAGATTAATTGTTTCACTACAACTTTGTGTGTGTGATTACGGCATCTATTATCATTTTACAATATACCTAGCTCGATGCTTTCTCTTTCTATGAAATAGTACCTAAGTAATTCATTTTCTTTTATTCTGAAAACTTCCCTAAAATTGTGGATATTATCGAAATTATCTTGTAGATAGCTTTCAATAGACTTACTGATTATAATGATAATGTTATTAACAAAAGAAAAACAAATCAAAAAAGTGAAGATGAAAAGGAGACAAAGAGTCATTAATAAGTGCATAGCTATATGAATTCTGTACCTCGAACAATGTTATTTGAGTGAACACGTATAGTAAAAGTAAGTACATCATTGTAAATTTATTCATAAATCAGCGAAACTGTCGTAGGAGGACTACGTTTACACGATCTGATCGTCGATTGGCCCATCGAAATTAGAATTGCAAATTATTACACGTACCAAGTAATAAGTAATTTTTATTAATTATATTATCCAGTGCATAAAAACTATTAATCATTATTTCTTAAGAGATTACGTAATTGTAATTTAATTAGGTGCACTAGTTAATTAAGTTTTGCTCCCTGGGGTATTAGACAACGATGTTATTGCTTATTACAATGTCAATTTCGCAAAAATCATTTGCATTCGTTATGCTGTTTGGCATAATAAATAAAAAGAAAAATAATTTTATTACTACAGCAAATTTCTTTAAGTGATCAATGAAATTTGTAATATGCCATTAAAATTCAGGCCAACGATAATCTTTAATAATAGACTGTGAGTAAAATGGAAGTTTAGAGGATATATTGATATCTAGTTAGTCTAGACCATTTCCATGAATAAAAAATATTGCGTTACCATAGTAACGAACAATAACTTATTAGAAGATCAAAAAAGTAAACGAAAGTTACACAATAAATTAAAAGAAAAAAAAAGTCCATTGAAATTGTGAAAAAGGGTTACAAGATAAGCAGATTTACGAAGATATGCTTAATACCCTTGGTGATCAATGTCCTTCTTATGCGACCGTGAAAAATTGGACTGCAACCTTGAAAAGAGTTAAATTCCTGTTTCAATCCCCGAAAATATCGATGCAGTTCATGACATGATTTTATCAGACCGTCTAATTGGGGTAAAATGGATATCTGAAACACTGAATATTTCATACGAACGCTTTCATCATATAGTTCACGTCAATTTGGACATGAGAAAAATTGCTGCAAAATGGATCCCCAAATGTTTGATTGATGACCATAAGCGTGCAAGGGTAGAAACATCGCGTTCAATCTGTGCTCGATTTGAAAATGATGTTCTCGATTTGTTAAAGCGAATTGTTACTATGGATGAGACTTGGGTACACTTCTACGATCCAGAAATATAGCCACACTCGATGGAATGGCGACACTCTAGTTCTCCAAGACCTAAGAAGATTCGTGTCCAAAAATCTGCTGGAAAAGTTCTTGTTTCAATTTTTTGGGATTGCCAAGTAATAATGATTGATTTTTTGGATAAGGGTAGAATAATAACTGGAGATTACTATTCGACATCACTGACCACTCCACGGGAAAAAATTAAAGAGAAAACACGCGGAAAGCTGTCCAAAGGTGTTTCGTTTTTGCAGGACAATGCCCCTGCACACAAATCTCATGTTGCCATTCAAAAAATTCTTTGGTAGAATGACAAAGCTGTTAGTTCACGGAAAAATACAAAAAAAGATTTGGGGCGACATCTATCCATCAATCCGGTGATTTATTGATCGATAGTATGGATAGAGTGTGGCCCTTGAAAGACTCAAAGATTCTTCATAAGTATGGACCCATAACTGTACCATTTATTAAGTTACAACAACCAACATCAAACCATCAAATTTTTTAAACAAGTGCTAATGAACTATTCAACAATAACACAAAATAATTTCAGAAGAAGATGATCTCCAGTTGTTTCATTTTCGAATCTTTGATGTAGTTGATCATCATGAACGGAGATGTTTAAAATTAAGTAACTTGATATTTAGTTAATCTTTGAAACATGTTGAGCTTGATTGCCTATTGTATCAAGATGTTCACTTAGTTACGTTATTCTTCTTCTCTTTTAAGTCAATCTTTATCTTTATGATTAAACAATACTGTTTAAATGTTTTTTTACTGTTCTGATGGTGTTTGAAGATAACACAAAAATATTCGATAGATTTGGATTGATTAATAAGGAGGAAGGAAATTTACAGAGAAGATATAGAAAAGTATCAAGATTTGAAAAAAAACTGAGCATATAGTTTTGTAAAACAAACTTTTTATTAGAGAAAATATTCAAATCAACATCTTTTTGAAAGCAAAAATATAATTTCTTGGCTCGTTGCTTTCAATGCGTCTATTCAAATTTCATAAAATCTGTTAAAAGAAATGACTACATAAAGACAGTGAATAAATCAAGTGTGATTTATGTAGCAGAAACTTATGACCTAAATGCTATTAATTTTCAGTTTTTTTGACATATCCACAATCTCCTTCTAAACGCTGTTACGGCATTTATAAATATTTACCATTCCGATATTGGTAACAATTTACGCGGTTCAATTGTCAGCACTGCTTTTTTTTAAAACTCGCTAATGCAAGTATCGGTATCCTTATTTTCTTGAAACATATCACATATTTACGGAGAGCGTAAAATTAATGAAGTGCTTTTATGCGATGACGGGTTCCCGACCCTAATAATATAAGGCAAGGTCTAAATTACTGTTTTTTATTGTAGGTTAATTTTGAAAAACTCAGTAATAAAAGATAAAAACTACTCTAGTTCTATTAGAGACAGTTGGAACTTAACAGTTCACTGTATTATAAGTTGGTAATGTTGTCTGTAAGGCATTGTCAAATAGTTGTTTGTAATTATGACACTGAGTTCAATTCTCCACATATTAAGAATTAAAAATTATTTTATTGACGACAAAAAGAGCAAAAATATTCTTAATACTTCGTTTCAACGCAATATTCCACAATGTAGATATCTATTTTATTCATCAACTTTAAACAAGCATTGGACAATCTGAAAATTATAAAAGACATGGAAAAACTACAAGAACCCCAAAATTCTAATCTAAGGAATTTAAAATTATTGTTGGGGTAAGGCAAGGTGAAGGACTTTCAACGGTATTGCAGTTAAAGGCATAATAAGGGAATGTAATATCGATGGAAGTAACATTAATAAATCATTACAAATAATAGCATACAATGATAATTTAACTTTAATAGCAAGTAACCGAAAAAGTCTAGAAAACACATTAGAAAATATTGTAAGAGAGGTAGGAAAAAGATAAAATAAATGGAACTTGAAATAAATAAGTACTCGGGAACAATGATAAGCAACAAAAATGACACAAAGAAAGACAAAGACAAATTATAATGAACAGCAAAAGAATAAACAGAGCAAACAAATTTAGAGTCTACATAACTGCGATAAAACCAGTAGATACATATACCTTTGAAACACTAACTAAATATGGTCAAAGAACCACTAAGGATATATGAGAGGAGAACAATTAAGAAAACTTATGGACCAGGAAATAATGAGTATAGAGGACACATGAACTACAATTAAAGCCGAAACAATACAAGGGTACGGATACATTAAAGGAATGGAAAAAGCAGGGTACAAGTATAATTGCAGAATGGAGAACAAAAGAGAAAAGATTGCTAGTTAAACCAAAAAATGTGATAAGCTGTAATTAAGTACTGATAAAATGTGACCACTCACAAAAATATCTGAGCATTTACATTACATTTCCTCGATCTTCATACTACTTTACAGCACTGGTAACGTTGTTCAAATGTGACCTCATATCTACGTTATGAAATGGACAATTGTTTACCGTGTAAGACCTAAAAATGTAGATGAATCCATAAATTTTATTTTATTTATAAACGTCGCCCTCACAACAAATTACAAAGAGGAGTTACAGCTACCAAAACTGAATTTATAGATATCTTACGTAGTAAGCTTTGACTGAAGTTGAGTTATAAAGTTTTTCAGCTGTTCAGTCGTCGTTTATTGTATTACTCTGGATGTTTCGTCATCACAAGAGGTTTGCTGCGATCAGTTTGACTGCTAGTTAATTAGCAATCAAACTTCTGGTAGTCAATTTTGTTGGCGAAACGTCAGACAACCAACGACGGCTGAACAGCCGTATTTGATTTGGAAAGTCCTTCATGAGCAACGGTATTTAGTTAGTATAGTGAATTCAAAAGAGGACGGATATTGCTTGTTGATGAGGCATGTACTTCGGTTACCGCTGGAAACATTGAGTGATATTATTTGAAGATTCAAAAACTTGTTAGATAAAATGTATCAACTTAAAAAGAAACCAATTCACAGGACACCCTGTACTTATTTATTGAAACAATGGTTAACCAAATTTGCCTACCAACCTGTTTGTTCTAATGAATTATATATTTCCTTTACGAATAGAAGTTTAACGTAAAAATGTTTCTTCGATGGCATACAACTTGCACAAAATGAATTTCTGGATTGAGATATTTGATCGTCAGTTATTTTTCAACTTGACACTTTGACGATGCTAATCGCCGCCATATTCTATATTTAGATATTTCAAGTAGGAAGGTCGAAGAATTCTCAGCAGGCCGATTTTAACCACGTTTACACGACATATAGGGAGGATATTAGTCATGGGACAACGCATATTGCATCATCCAACAAGTTAAATATAAAGTGAGAGTCATTGTTCTAGCATATGAATCTTTTCATTGACATGAAAGAATTATTGATAACAACTAATATTACATACATTTTTATA
Organism: Diorhabda carinulata; assembly: GCF_026250575.1. NCBI lineage: Eukaryota > Metazoa > Arthropoda > Insecta > Coleoptera > Chrysomelidae > Diorhabda > Diorhabda carinulata. Next base: position 23,006,304 of record NC_079472.1, read on the forward strand.
CATTCATTCTCTTTTGTGTCTTTGTACATTTCACTTTTATAATTGTATGTTTTATCATATTACGGCACGTTTATTGTAATCGAAAAACGCCTCGAAACATTTCAATGAACATAACTGTTCTACTGCATTCACATTCCACTTATTAGAATTAGATTCAATATGCCCTTTACGAAAAAAGAACATTTAATATCCTTTTTTAGATCAAAATGATGGTCAACAATGAGTAGTTCAACAAGATAACGCATACAATCATGTCTGTGGTTGTGATAAGTGAATGTAAGACCAAAACCAGGTTAGTCTTGGTCTTGCATATGTGGTTCTGGTCTTGCAGGGTCCAGTCTTGGTCTTGATCTTGGTCTCATTAATGCTTTGCCACTAAATGAAAATCACTTATTATTACAATCTGCCCTCGGGAGAACAGTTTGAAAGAGGAAGCCGAAAAGATGGCAAGAGCTTGTCAAACATGTACCAACTAGGTGGTCGTCATTAGGTCTAGCCCTTGAGAAGATTGTAAGTTTTTATCGTACTCTTCTTTCGTATTTTTTCGCTTTTGCGCCCAAATTCCTTGAAGCAACTTGGGCTTAGAAGATTTGGAACAAATCTACCAAAAGCATTTGATCACTCGAAACTGCTATATTTCTTCTTTGCTAATATATGCACCAGCATAGAAAAACCAAATATAAAACTGGAACAAGCTCTACTGAAATCTTTGTAACTATAAAACGTTTAAAAGTTATTCGTAGGAAAGAATAATTTTTTGGTTCCCATCTGAGAATGGATAATTCAAGCAGATGTTTTTCAAAATGCAACTACGATAATCCTTGAAATAAAATAACTTATCTATCCATGACAGAGGACATCTCTTTTAAAAGCATTTTAGAACCTACCACTACACTGAGCAATGAGAAAAAAATCTCCCTAGATTATCTATTCTATAAAGGCCACTTGATATAACGCAATACAACGTGCAAGAAATTGCATGCAAGTCTCTGTTAACAGTAAAAGTAAACAAGTCCCTAACATCAAATTCTAATATTCTGCATCTAGTTTAACAATGAAAATAACGAAGCTAAGTGTTACTAAAGTCAGCTGATCTATTAAGCCAAAAGTAACTAGATTGCAACTTGCATGCAATAAAATGGCACAAAACCGATAATGTCAAGATTTTGCATGAAACAATCAGATGAACTTCATCTGCGCATGCTTTTGATCAAGAAATATTGCGTCTTGTATTGCATTGCATTGCGGACTTAACAATTCTATCGTAAAACCAGTTTTTCCTGAAGTTAGTAAGCGTTCAACTCTGACAAAGTAAATTTGGATGTGCTAAAAACCGTATGCGTACTTAGTATCCTTGCTTCTAGCGCCGCGGAAACTTGGATTTAATTAGAGCCGAATTTTGCTTAACTTCAAATTTAGATGTAGAGATTTTTGTATTATGAGCAAAATAAGGGCTTGATAAATGCCATACCTAACCAAAAAAAAAATATCAGTGGAAAAATTAGTGATTGATGAAGACTGAAGAAGATACTTTAGTGTCCCGGATTTCTGTCGCTTGCAGCTGGGTTTAGCTTAAAGAAGAAGGATCTTAGTGCAAGTGCAGTACAGCACAGCTCCATACTCCTCCTCATGTAAGATTTATTTTACAAACTGAAATGTTCGATGAGTTCTTGTTTCAACATTCATAAAACATAATATTTAATTATTTCAAGATTCAAATTCAGTAACAATTTAATTATTTCCTTACCAGATGTAGATAGTAATCATTTCAAGATTACACGTTGTGGTTACCATATCAAACATGTAATTGATAAATCTTTTATTGTATCGTAAATATTTTAAATTCAATATTCGAAAACAAAAATATCAACTTGTCTCTAATTTTTTACGTGTATAAAACTATATATAAACAGCTTTGTGATTATATTACATTATAATTACTGAAGCTCAATAAATATTAATCGTTCTTATAGTAATTGCAGTAAATCGTGAAAGTGATTTAATAAGCTGGGCATGGCGCCTTTTATAAATAACAACACAGTAATTGCACTGGACTAACAGTTTATCATTGACGGCCAAAGAGGGTTTTTGTTAATAATTGATCAATAACGATGACAGGAATTAATTGATTGAGAATAGTTAATGCATATTACGGAGGACAAGGACAATATCTTGAAAAAACTATCAAATAAAAAAAGTGTCATTAGGCTTGTGACACACACATCGTATTTTATCGAGAACGTACCGTATCCACTGTCGTACGAATAAGCTGATATCACGTAAATACAGGGCAGGACATAAATGTTTACACTTTTGTAACCGATATAGCGTAGGAACCGAGCAGAGTAGACGTTGCGGCTGCACACTCGCAGTTCTTGGTTTAAAGAGTTCGAAGCATCTCAAGATTGTATAGCCAACAGGCTAACTCTTAACAAAAAGAAAAGACCCAGAATCTCCCATAGAACCCACGCGAGAAACGAAAGAAGACAGGGGGTTGGTGGAATGTCCCTCTTCGCACCAATCCGGGTTTATCCGGGGCTGGATGCTTAGAGGGACCACCAGTTTTCTCACTGGCCACGGAACATGAGAAACGAAAAGACTGTGGCGCAAATAAACGAGTATGTATGTGACGATCCAAGGTTGAATACGCGTTCAGATGCTTTGACGATGCCCTGAAAAACTATGCGTCGAATACTGAAGTTGGACTTGAAAGACAACCTTTTAAGATATAATAAGTACAAGGATTTGAAGTGATTTATAGATAAATATTCTTCGATAAGATGAAATGAAACATGGATGTGGTAAGATAGCTAAATCTGTCATACTTCCAACGAGAGTTTATCCGTAGTAGAAGAAATGTTCCTAAACAAATTTTTAACCAGAACAATACGTTTAAAGCCCTATGTGTCGAAGAATTTCCGAAAATTAAAGGCCAGGCTTAAGAAATTCCAAAAGTGAAAATTTCCGTTGGCACTTGTTTACAGGCCAGCCACTTTTGATCTTTTTTTTCTTCGTGTAATTTACAATCAAACACTGGTCAGGATTCGCATGAAATTCGTTTTTAATAAGATCACTGGACAATGTTATAATTCTGTTTAAGCAACACAGATTATTCACCGAAGTAAACAGTACTGAACTACATGTGTATATTCTCGAATAAGGCAGTCCAAGTTTCTTGTCATGTTTTGTAATAAAAACCATCTCAGGTTTGTCAAAAAGGCTTTAGTAGCATCATTTAATTAACTGATGGTTTGTGGTGAACATTTAGAAACTTTATTTGTAATCACGACTCACGTCACGCCTGGAGAATGTGAAGGAAAAGTCAGTGAATTGTGTAGTAAATCTATTTAGAAAATGAATGAATTGATATTTATCATTTCCGCACTATATAATTGAACTTCAAGAGGTACGACAAAGGTACGAAAACGATATGAGAGACGACATTAATTTTTCACAAAGCTAGAATTTTCATACTGTAAAGCAAAAATTCTGGTGGAATAGTCATTTTAGTGCCATAGTCTGTTGTTGATATACCTAAATCACATACGAAAGTCTATCCAGCTTCTTCAAAATACTTTTGTTCATTTTGAAATTACTTTATTATTTGGAGAAGGTTTATTAACACTTTTTTCACTAATTATCCACTAATAATTAATTATTTGAGCTTTATTGTACAGTTCTAGACTATTTAACTTGAGTAAGCCATAGAGCATATAGAGACACCGGAAACTGTTTAATTTGGCAATACTTTACTTCTATATTACCGTATCAAGCCATGGATTAAATTCAAAATGTTTAAAACAAGGAAAATGTTAATATGAAACCACTGATAGAATGTAAAAAGAATTTGGGATGAGATACTAAAAAATGGTAGTAATAATCACAATGTATTTATAGATAAATATTCACTATATTTATGAAATACAGAAATTAACAATTGCTTAGAAAAATCGAACGAGGCTAATGAGCATGTCTGTAAAAAGAATAAATTGCAAATTGTGTTATTCGAGGATGTCGCGTCTATTTTCTCGATAGAAGTCACTCAAAGTCAACGCTGAATAGCGGCTATCAATCAATCAATGTTCCACTGCCATTTGAGAGAAATAGAGAAGAAAGTCCATGATTTTTATTTTTAGTCTGAGAATCTCTTATATTTTTTTTTCAATCAATAAATCAAATCGATTTCGTACTTCATGATGCGTGAAAAATTTTGATCTCTAGAAATATTATTTTAAAAGCGACTCAATTCAACCAAACTATTAAATTTGTTGAATGAAACATCTACATTATCTACATTATTACAACTAATCTAGACCTTTAGATGGATACTGTTCAACAAGCTGACTGAAATTGTACCATAAGTGTTCAATCGGTCCTAGCCTCCTAGCTACTTGTAAACATACATTATCATGCTATAATAGCTTATATTTGCTTTTAAATCGAACATATGGAATTATATAGGGTTCTAAAATGTCTCTTATACAACGGGTGGTAGTTACACGACCGCTTTGGTTCACAGATTAATGCCACCACGAAACCCACCACCAAAGCTGACATAATCTGCATAAGATCATGAGTAAACAAATATAATCGTAAACAGTAACTTCAATTTTGATGTCCTCGTACAAACAGATGTTGTCTGCGATAATTCAGATTAAAATAGTATCAGTTGTTGCTCTAAATTAAGAGATACTGCTTTCTCCACAATACTGTGTCTCAACTTATGCAGTAATATATCGATAAACATATTGCTGTATTTGTAGTACCAACATTCTCAGTTAAAGTCTTCTTTAATTCGAGTCAGTCACTTCATAATTTGCTAATGCTCTGGAGATCGTAGATTGGGTCACGCTATAGCGAACTTGTGGGATTTCCATTTACACACGTGCTTTTTCTTCAGTATATTCTTCATGTAAAAGATTTCTTATCTCACGTTGGATCACTCTTAATAATGTGAAAAATCAACAACAGTAAATATCACCAATAAACAATAATACTACCTTACGGAATACACTGTTTAAAGCTACCACTATACCAATACTCAGACTTATTGTCTTCGAAAGCCAAGGGGGAAGAATTTATCTTATCGCGGGTCAGATAGTTTAATTGTGATTGTTGGTGTAATGGTAGTGTAAACAGTGTGTTCAGTATGAATATCATCAAATAGTTTTAAGTTTCAACTTAAAAATTTAACATGTCAGTGAATTTGTGTTCACAACATACTTTCATTACTTTATTCAGAAAATGTTGTGATTTCAGTTAACATTCAAAAAGTTGTACAGTTACAAACCATTATTTCAAGTGATTGAAATTAAATATTTTTGTTCATTTTTCGGTACGGAGTAGTTATGATTATATAATGAGAGAGGAAATATTGAAAAAGGATTGAAATACAAAACAATAACCCACTTTACATCTTAAGTTTTGTATATAATCAGGTACTACTGGCACAATCAACCTAAATAATAACAATCTACGAATACTAACAGGAGTTCTTTCGGCGCATTGTCCCCTCAACAAATACCTGAAAACACTAGACTAGCAGATAATTCGGTGTGCAGATTTTGTTGCACAGAAGATGAAACCTCTATCCACTCATCATTCTCTCAAAGTGTGAAACACTCCAGAGCACTATACCTGGGGGCGCCTGAAATAAAAGGAGAAGATCTCTGGCAACAGCAACCAGTGGGATTGATGGATTAGCTATAAACACAGGGTTTTCCAGTATCGCAGTAAGAAATAAGGACCCAATAGATCCTTTGGGTCGCAGTCCTCATATCCACACATACATACAATACTAGCTCAAAATTTTGACTCTAGAACATAAGTCCAGAAAGATAATCAAAGGAAAAGGATTAGGAGTTAACATATTAAAAACAAAAGTACCTGAGCACAAATGCCATTGTAAAACGTCAAAACTAAAAAATGCTGTAAAAAATACGAATATTTGGCTATTGAGGACAGATATATACAGAGGAAAAAACATTTTCAATGCTAACCACCATTTTATAGAACAGCTACCAAGAGCAGCACCTAATAAACAATAAAATCATGGAGGTGGAGCTGAGGAAAATATAGTCACCCTCTATGTGACATATTCTTGACGAAGCGACGCAGGCTGGTCAAGATTAGAAAGGATAACTGATAACCGCATATACTTTATAAGAATAAAGTAATTAAAATGGAAGGATGAAGTCCAACTAATTCTTCATTAGGATTCAGCGGAAAGACTAAAAATGGGAAGACCATGTTAGAGAGAAGATAAGATGATCTTTGGCGGAATATGAACATAAATATGAAATAAAACACCTGTCCCAACAATCCCTTAAAGAATATCTATCCTTTGACAATAACTATAATAATTCATATTTCTTTCCAATATGTTTTAGTATCATATAATAACATACTCATTTGTTTTTTCTCACTTGTATGACGATCCATTGTGTTTTTAATCTTGGTAGTTATATTGTAGAGTGAACGGCTAAAATGTCAAATAAAATTATAATTTCGGAAGGAGAAAACGTTTTGCAAAAATTACGAAACTCATAGATTTAATTCTTTTTGGTAGAATATTTATTTTTCGATCTACAAGAAAGTTTCAGTAAACTCTTTTCGAATTGATTGATATAAAACTGTTATAATGCATATATGGAGGAATATTTTTCTACAGGTATGAATTTTGGCACATGGAATACATTTAGGGAGTATATTTGGATTATATTTTAAACTGAATATTATTAACAATATCATATGTTGCAGTAATTTGACTAATGTCATGTCTGATTATATTTATCTTGTCAAGTAATTAGTCTTTTCAGATACCTCCCATTTTATATAAAAAAAAGTTTGAAGGTGACAAATTTGGCGACTTTGCTGACTTCTCTATATAACCTCGTTTACAGATGTACCTTCTCGAAAAGCAACATTTAGCTTTGTTTGAAAGTAAAGGTACCTCTTATTCCAAAAATAAATACCCTCCTATTTTTTGAAGAAAAAAGGTCAATGATTGATTCTATCATTAATTAGCCCTGACCAAATATTCAGTTTTTTTGCGTGTGTTCATTATCTAATATGAATTTTATCAACTAGTAATTTTGACTATTCATCTACTTCAATAGATTAATAAACCTCGGATCTTAAGAACAAGAATGTTGCAAACAAATTGCATTCGGCGATAGGGATCATCCGCATTTGGTTTTTGATTTAGTTGAATTTAATAGGAATGTGTTTTTTTATTAATGAAATACATTTATAAAATTCGGTATCTAGACTAATTAGTGCTGGCCTACTATGATGAATATCCCACACATTTAATAAAATATCAAGTTTCACGTGGTCGGCAATTTTAGGACGGCCAACAATTAGATTATGTCCAGTTTCTCTTCATTTTTCTTAGATTTTTCTTCTTGAATGATTTTCTTTTGGTAGTTTCCATTAAACAGATTGTTTATATCTACCAAGGATCAAAATTTCACCTAGATTGTCCTTAATTTACTATTAAAAAAGTTATTTCAGGGAACCAGGGATTATTTCGGTCAATGAACTCTAGCTTTCAATAGTGACATAGTGACTTTATTACAAAATTTTCGACTGTCGTTTTTTATCCTTTTTATTATAACTAACATATGACAAAAAACTTATTTAATGTTTTCGACGATACACATTCTCGTAAGTTATTCTTTTCGCTTATATTTTGAGTAAAATTACATTAGAAATTCATATACATGTTTCACAATTATCTAGAATTTTTTAGGATTAAAATGAAATAATATAATTAATCAAATCGCTGAATAGATAATTAAAATCTTTCTCGAATATTATTTCACATGAATTTCATATTTCACACCAGCACCAATTACGTGATCTTAAGTAAATGTAAATTAGAACATAGGTGTTGGATAAAAATTCATCAGGTTCTAGTTTATTAAATAATTTAGCAGTTCACTGTATATTAATTCAAATAAATATTAGTTTAGTGATAGTTGAAAGAAACTACTGATTATGCGATCCATTTTAGCTTCTTAATGAATTCGGCACTCAAACATCGTCTCCATAAATTTAAGTGATTTACTATATGAAAGGGACAGAAAATAACATTTTCCACAATTATAAATGATTGAGGATCGTTTAAATTCACAGTTTGATAACACATTTGCATGACGTTGCATGTCTGGATGTAGATATAATAGTCAGATGGGAATTACACTCCATTAATTAGTTTCTAACGCCAATTATTTAGAGAAGCAAAATATTTAATATCTAAAAAACAACTCTAATCATATAGCGTTTTAATTAATAATTCGATTTTATTTATAAGACAACTTGATTTCTTGTAATTCTCTAGGACGTGAATATGGAATGAGCTAATAGGGAAATAACGAAATTTACAAATTATTTTCAAAATATCGAAAATTGTCTCAGTTCGGGAAGTGAATTTTTGTCGTCTTTTGAAACGTTAATGGATGAATCTATATTAAATCCTTGAATACCGTATTTAATTTTTCTCGTCATTTGATGTATTCATTGACCTCATTGCAGTACGTTTCTCTTAGACTTCTTCACTCTTTTTATACATCTACAACTTTTTTCGGTAGATACAACATCTTTTTCTGGTAGTTTTGTATATCGTCTGAAGTATTCGGATATTTTCATGTTGCAATATGCCTGAAATATTTTTTGACACAATCACTACTTCAAATTTTTAAGTAATGTCTCTTGAATTTGTGTATTTGAAGTAGGAACAAACATAACATTTTTCAGCTATTTCTGAACATCACGTTGTTGAAATTTGACATCTTCAGTTCTTCAGTAATGATTAACTGACGTGTTTCATAAAAAGTTGCATATTTCAGCTTATTATCTTTTTCATGCTCTTTTTTCTTTTAGTTTTCTTATTGCTATGTTATTGTCTCCAATTTCTCGACTAATTTCTTAGTAATACCTTTGAATTTTTTTATTCTTCAATTTTGTAAGGATATTAATTCATTTTCAGTTGATTGCTGAATAATCTCATTCCTTTTTATAATATCTACTGTTATTATTAGTTTGAGGTGTCTTATTTTCGGTAACGGTTTCCAGGAGAGAACACTAGACAACATATAACATTTCTCAATTTCAATAAATTTTTTAGAAAAGTTTGTAACTAACTCTCGTCTTAAATGTTATGTTAATTAGTTTCATATATCAGAGGCTTTTCTAAAAATAGGGCGTTTATTTCTTTTAGAAATAAATCTTCGAATTCTTTCGTACATTTTGTATTTACCGTATCAACAATATCTTCTTTAATATCGTTTCCATTCATATCTTCATTAGTTACTATAGATAACTGTCATAAATGAAAAGAAAGAAGAAGACCTTAAGATAATCGAAAGAAAAATACTGAGAGCTATACTCGGACCACATATTACAGGTGATTGAGAGAGTAGATTGAAAAAAAATAAAGAAATAGAAGAAGAACTGGGAGGAAGAAATGTAATAAGATATGTAAAAGAACAAAGACTAAATTGGGCAGGATATAAGAAGGAAACCTGCAGAAATGATGAGGAGAATAACATAATGGATACCCGGTATAAACAAGAGGCAGAGGTAGACCAAGAAATGCCTCAAGAAAACAAATTGAAGAAGATATCAGAATCCTAGAAATAGTAGACTGGAAAGGTGACAAATGAAGCAACAAAAAAACAAGGGGAGTAATCCACCTAACCCCTATAAAGGGATATGTAGGCGCCCCAAGCGCTAGGAATAAACTAAGAGATTAAACGGCATGATGATGATGATAGATTGATTCAAAGTAACACACAATGGGAGATTGAGATATGGGCTTCACTTTTCTATCTAGTATCCCAGTACGCAGTGGCGTAGCGTGTAGTAATATAATCATATCAGCGAGGCCCCTTTCCTTTCATTGACTTACCAAATAAATCTCATCAAACATTTTTGAAAACATAAATGCACGGCGAAGAGAGAGTGAGAGGCTGCCAAGTCTTTATAAAGCATCAAATTGGGAGTTGTGTTGTATTATCTGTTTCAGATTCAAGAAAAGTGGTATTCTCTTTTTTTAGTTTTGCCATTATTATACCAATATCAATAAAAAGTTAATAATCCTTGGAAAGCATACACAAAAAACCAGTCTTCTGATTCTATCTTCTACAAGGTCATTCAATCACAAAACCAAATCCCAAATAAACAAAATTTCTATCAAAATGCATATTTGATGAGCGAAAAAGCTGTTTGATTGATTGAAATTTCCATGGATAGTCATGGTTTCTGAGTGGCATTGCTTGTTCCGAAACAATACAATGTGGAATTCAAAACCAGAATCGATTAATACAAGATTTCACATTAGGAAATTTATCCATTTACGGAAGCAAAAGAGAAAAACTTTAGTGGCAAGAACCTTGTGTTATGAAACAAATGTGCAAGCAGGTAATTTCTTGCGGTTTTTCTGGTTCTAGGCTAAGCACCAAGATACCAATATTAAAAAGAAAACATTTAGCAAATACTCTTTTCTATACTCTCTTTACAATATATTTTTAAAAATATCATAAAAAATATGAAGACTACAATTTTTTTAAAATTTAATAATCGCTCCTCACATCAAATATAAATATTGGTAAATACAATGTAATAAAATAAAATACTAAAAGATAACATAGATACTGCTAGAAAATGTCACTTGTTCTACGAATGTCAAATACATGTCAGTCATCCTGAACCAACGACTAATATTCAAGGACCATGCCGATTACCTAATGGACAAGAGGACTATTGAGGGATTTATCGGAAGACGATTTAAACTGGAACTAAAGACCATACTTCACTTTCTTCTTCACTTCTTTCATTCTTATTTTCATCATGTTGTACGCATCTACACCATGAGTATAGGTACACTCTCAAGAGCCATGGAAATAAGCTCCAAGCTCAGCAAAACATTAGCGTCATGCAAGCAATAAAGGCCTCTTCGTAAGAAGAAATGGAGAGATAAACGAAGATGGAGGCTACTAGTAAAACGTATATATAAGATTAATGAGAGTGGTGCCGATCAGAATTATGGTTCAATTTCTTACGTAATATACATATTTTACATCTATTTAATATTTCAAATAAGAATAGCGATAGAAAAAGCAGGCAAGCGGAAACGTTTAACAATGAAGTATATGATAGGCGTTCCTGTAGTTCATTTTATTTGTTATACGATTTATTTGTATAATTGGTTATGCACTATTTCCTATTTTATTTATCGCATAGGAATGTGACAGATAAAAATCTTGCCATTTTAGTAACTGGCGTTTAGGCGAAAGCAAAATCAAAACAAATTACGTATTGAAACAAGAAAAAAGTGACAGGTACAGATAAGGTTCCTCTAGCATATTATTTAGTTATTATGAATAACTATGGGATTGTTTTGAATGCAGTGGCGGCTCGTATGATTGAAATAGACCCTAGTTTTGAGTTGATATGACGGTTGCAGCTTTTGAAGCAGTTGCTTCAAAAAGATATTTCGAGTTGCATTCACCAAATACAAATGCAAATATCACAAATGAGTAAACAATTAAATCGTTGGCTCGCTGAAATATTATAATCTCGCATATAGGTAGAAGTAGAATTATAACTTGTCATGTACTCGTAGAGACGACAGTCCCCCAATTAATATCAATGACTCACTAACCGGCCCACTAATAATGGAAGGCGAGATTGAAAAAACAATGATTCAAAGAATAATATAATAATTAACCTAGACGCAATCTTTTCAGAAATATTTAAAATTCTAGGTAAAAGGGGCGTAATAGCACTACACTATATATGAGGCCGGTCACTTCTCCAAACAGTGGTTCAACTTTTATCCCCTTCTTACCGACCAAAGCAAAAAAGCGAAGATCACAGATTTATTAGCCTGATGAGTCATACACTAAATATACCAAAGCATTTACTTAAAATGTGAAAGGGATATGAGAGACTCACAATTTGGGTCAAGAAAGGAATAAGGTACTCGAGATATCTATGCTTCATTGACTACGAGAAGGCATTAGATAATGTACGACACCACAAATTAATGCAGTTCCTCAAAAGACTAGATATAGATCAGAAAAATTTTCGATGTATTGGAAACTTATATTGGAACCACAAGTAAAAATAGAAATAGACAAGGATATGTGCTGTCTCTACTCCTGTTTAATTTATATTCGAAGGATCTGGAGGACCTGAAGATGAGAATAGGCTCGTTTTCACTAAGAATAAATAGGATTACTTTGAGTTTCTAATGATTAACCATGATAATTAGTAAATAAAAAAACAACTTTTCTACAGAAATAATAAAAAATTAATAATATTTTTGAAAAATAAAATCGACAAAATGAGGCGTTTAATCACGTGTTGTAGCTGTTATTTTCGTATAAAGTGACCAGGTTAATTCGATTTTTCAGCAATTATTGTTAAATTTATAAAGTTCGTTTTAAGTTTAATCTTGAAATACAGGTATAATTTGCCATGGAATCAGGATTTAACAAAGTAAACTGCAGTAATTTGCCCAAAATTGACGCCGTTATGCTTGACAAATTTTTTGCAATGAACACCTACAGTGCGCAGTGCTAAAACATATGTAAATATTATGGAAAGTCTTATTTAATTAGCATTTACCAGTCAGAGAGTCGCATTTACCTACTATGAAATGAAAATAATTTACTGATTTTGAGGTTAGCGAATACAAAGTTTCAATAGCTTTAACTTAATAATCTACATAGAAATAATTTGTGGAATTAGTTGATAAAGTAACGTATTTGAATAATTTGTCTGGCGTTTTTATCGTTGTACTTTCACATTGAGGTACTATTCAGTATTTAAAATACGAGAAATTCATTATTTATTAAAAAACACAATTGACTGTCATAAACAAACACAGCTGTTTCGTGAGGTGTGACGTCATTCAAGACGCCATGACAGTTTTGACCTTTTTCGCGGTCAATTTCAAATTCATTTCTAAAAACTCAAAATACTCACGTAAAAAACCTATTTTTCTTAAAATAATATATTTTTGGGCTGAAATAGATGCTAAGTTTTAAACTAATTTCCAAATTTTGTCAACTAACCTATTATTATCAGATATACTGATGGCACGGTCTTCATCGCTGATAACTTGTCGAACCTACAACAATTGATTGATTGAAGTAGGAGAACAAAGCAAAACAATGGGTTTAAATATAAACAAAAGAAAAACAATATATCTGGAAACCTCAATGTTTACGAAAATTCCAACATAACATTTAATGCGAGGCCCATTGAAAGAGTAAGTAAATTTAAGTAATTTGGCTTCAGAAGACTGGACATCCGACAAAGAAATAAAATTCCACATCAAAAATGCCCGACAGTCATTTTTGAATTTTCGAAAAGTGTTTACCTATTCCGAATTTGACATTTTTTCTACGACTGACATTCAATAAAATACTACGTATGGTCGGTGCTTGTTTACGATATGGAAAGATGAATATTAAAGGATGGAATTTATAAATTAGAGGCTTTTGAAATGTGGATAAATCGCAGAATCCTTAAAGTACCCTGTACAGCTAACCTAACAAATGAAGATGTGTTAACAAACGAGAAATCTATAAAATTATTAAAAAGAGAAAAAGGCACACTTATAGTATATAATTCGAAATACGAAATATCAATTCCTGCAATTGAGGGCAAGATTGAAGGCTGAAGAGGAATCGGAAGAAGAAAATGTCTTAACTGCGAAATGTCAGACAAAGGACAAGCCTACACTATACGCAATCACCAATGTACGCCGTAAGGAATAGAAAAATATCCATTACTGCGTTTGGAGGTGAGTTAGACTTCATAATTCAATGCCTTTACGTAGTACGAGGGCACTGATAAAATTATTCATCATTGTTGAAAACCTCCAAAAACTTGTTCACAAATACGCTTTCTTTAACTTTTGTCCACTATGATAAATAATTTCAAGATCCTTCTGTCGAAAAGCTTATGAATCCAACAATAACAGCTATCACCTTTCAAAATGCGATACGGACAGAAAGAAACTATGAAATATCACTGTAAGCTAAGTTTATATCTGTAGGACTAAAAGATGCAAATGTGAACAAAATCGCAAGAGCTGTTGAGTTATTCAAGGAGCTGAAAATTCAAACAAATTAGGTTAAGTTAGGTATCTTCAGATCTACACTAAAACCTGCTTTGGTATGCTCGGTTAGGACTCAAGATAAATGACAAGAAGACACCCTCTATTTGGTATTTCTAAGGAAAATGTCGAGTTATACATCGGGGAAGTAGTCCTACTCAAATTATATGGTTCTATCTGAGGAAGTGAAATCAAATACAAATATCTACAACAAATAAAGTCCTCTCGGAGTAGTAAGGGACGTGCCTCTGTTTACATGTTTTAATTTAAATTATGAAAAAATACCAGATATTACTTAATTTATGGTTATTTGCCATCTACCTCTTTCCAGTTCATTTAACTGAAGATTGAGTATCTACTTGAAATTAATTATAAACCAAAAGAAAATCAAGTGAATTGATTGAAACCTTATAATAAGAACAAAATGAAATCATCATTAACCGCGTTACAGTTCGTTGTTTACCGTTTATACATCGAATAATTTCTCTGTAGTTTGTGCAATAAATGTAAGTCAACATGTTATTATGGTATTCTCTGTACTTACACCAAGAACAAGTGTTGCAAAATCGAAAAAATATTAAAAGTTTAGATTGAGAATATGAAGTAGAGAACTAATAATCATACCTTCTAGTTCACATTTATGAGGGTATATTACACTATATTTCATCTTCGCGAAATATAATTTTAGTTTTGTTGACGTAGGTATAATGCGTGATTTTCAAAATGGATGATTAGAACATAATCGCTATGGGAAACTATTCAACTTAACATTAGAATACAAAATGAGGAAAATTCATCAAGAGAATTTAAGTTAGAGTGGTAGAAAAATAATCGCTTACGCTGATGATAAATCCCTGTAACCAAAAGAAAATCTAAAATGAAGACAACGTTAAACGAGAAAGTTACAGAGAAAAGCGGATTCGTTAAGAAATCAATGGAAACAAAACAAAAATAATTTGAGATTTGGAAAGCAATATCTAAGGGAACAGGTTAAAGGCGAATATGAATTTATTGTAGAAAAATTTAAGTATCTCGACATTATGAGCAATAATAGAGAAGAAGGGTTACTGAGATTGGAAAAAAATAATTATTAAAAATAGAGCTTTCAGTGTTAACAGGAAACTATTGGAAAGTAAAAATACTGACAAAACTAACGAAGATCAATATATATAAAACGATGATTAGACCAAACTTGTGATCGGTCTTCTGATAGGTCACTGCCCTGTTAAATACAATCTAAGACGATGGGCATGTCAGAAGATGACAAGAGCAGATTTGGCGAGCAAGCCATGGAAACATCATAGTATGTACTCTGCGAATATCCTGATCATTTCGCTAAAGACCTTAAGTACCTTAAAAGACTAACACCTATGGAAGTGGGACATAAAAGCCTCAAAAACATAACCTTCTTTCGGGGAATCTATTTATTTTCAAAACAGAACAATAAGATGTAGAATCTTGTACAAAATATCTTCTACGTATAGGTGCACAACAATCCACATAACGAGTGTTACGTTTCTAAAATATTTCCAAATCCTACAAGCGATATTTTGGTTATGGCGGAAGCGATTTGATTTCACGTCAATAGACTTGGGTGACACAGTAAAAGAATCTCCTACAAAATAGAAAAATCACATTAACAAGAAATTATGAAGAAAAATTGAGAAGAATGAAAGAAACGATTATCAGAACCAGTAAAAATTAGTGAAAGGGAATTTAGGATAAGAACGAACTAAGATATAACTGACGAACTCAACGAAGACGATGTAAAAAAATCAAAGCTTAATGAATTAAGTACTTCGGGAATATAAATGAAGAGAAGGAAGAAAATATATAGCATAAAATATGATGCAATGAGGTCCCGGTGGCAGAAAAGACACGCAGGCCTAGAAAAAATGACTAATAGAGGTGAAAAATGACCTAAGCAGAGTAGGACTTAGAAACTGGCAGGAAATATAGGAAATATGAATTATGGGGACTGATCCAACCCTTACAAGTGCATTATTGATCCGCCACCCCATCAAAAATGCTGAACCATTTTTATTATAACTATAAAATAATGAACAATTGTGAATCTTCCTTAAACCAAGTCCAAATTGTGAAATATCACAGAAATGATATTAAAGATAGAGATAGCAAGATATAGGAGTTTGTTTAAGTGAGCTCTAACGGTTGATAGACAGGGAAAGAACGTCGATATACCACTCTGTATTTCTCTGTATGCTCAATTTTAGTTGGATCTTAGAATTAACTCTATGCATAATATACGAGGATATATTGAAAAATACATTTATTACAGCGAACCTACAACATCTCTGGACCTTTAAAAAAAATGTTTCTTCTTGCTCTGCAAACCAAACCTTCACAGCTTGCATTACCTCCTCGTTGGAAGAAAATTTACGACCTTTTAAACTTTTTTTCAGTTGAGGAAAGAGATAATAGTCGGACGGAGCCAAATCTGGTGAATAAGGGTGGTGTTTTAGTAACTCAAACCTTAAATCACAAATTTTTTTCATGGCAACATGAGATTTGTGTGCAGGGACGTTATCCTGCAAAAACAAAACACCTTCGGATAACTTTCCGCGTCTATTTTCTTTAATTTTTTCCCGTTGAGTGGCCAGTAATGTCGATTAGTAATCTCCAGTTATTATTCTACCGTTAACCAAAAAATCAATCATGATTACTCCATGGCAATCCCAAAAAACTGGAGCAAGAACTTTTCCAGCAGATTATTGAACACGAAACTTCTCAGGTCTTGGAGAACCAGAGAGTCGCTATTCCATCGATGGTTGCTTTGTTTCTGGATCGTATAAATGTAACCAAGTCTCATCCATAGTAACAATTTGGCTTAAGAAGTCTACATCATTTTCAAATCGAGCACAGATTGAACGCGATGTTTCTACATTTGCACGCTTCTGGTCAACATTCAAACATTTGGGGATCCATTTCGCAGCAACTTTTCTCATGTCCAAATTGACGTGAACTATATGATGAACGCGTTCGTATGAAAGATTCAGTGCTTCAGATATCCGTTTTAGCCCAATTCGACTGTCTTCAATGGAAAATTTACCTCTTTTGAAGCTTGCAATCCAATTTTTCACGGTCGCATGCGAAGAACATTAATCACCAAGGGTATTAAGCATATCTTCGTTAATCTGGTTACCTCTTAACCCTTAAATACAGGTACTTGATGATGGCTCGATACTCCAATTTTTCGAGTTTCACAATTCCGGTGGACATCTTTTTTCTTTTAATTTATTGCGTAACTCTGGTTTACTTTTTTGACGTCAAACTTTACACTTGAACTTCTAATAAGTTATTCGTTGTTATGGTAACGCAATATTTTGTTTATGCATGGAACTGGTCTAGTCTAACTAGATATCAATACATCCTCGTAACAATTAGAAGCGACTAGGGAGAGATAGAGAGATGGTCTTTTTTTCTCTTCCAATAAAACTCCACTTACTCGCTCTATCTTGTGATAATATTCTATTTTCTCTATTCCTAGTTTATTATTGATGGTTTTATTAATATTCGGAATCTCCATATCAGAATAACTATTCTCTCATTAAGAAGTATAGAATAAGAATTTGCATAATTATTTGAGTATCAATTTGGAATTCAATTTAAAATTCCAATTTCGAATTTATTATTCCATTTCAATACAAACAGAAAATAATCATATTTGCTTTTATGTGTGCATTTGATATTTTATTTTCAAATATACATTTTATTTCTTATTCTTAGATTTTTGTTTGAGTATACATATATCAAATTTTATATAATATAAATATATATGCTTATAAAGTCTTACATCAATCCGTTGGCAAACTGTTTTAAATCGCTTTCGAGTTATAAGTAAAAAAGAAAGGTAACGACTCAGAGGCGTTACATATATTCAATGATGAGTTATTCATATTATTTTCCAATATTTGCTGTTTTGTGAAAAATCTCACCAATTATTTCTCTCGTTGACTAATTTAAATTTTCATTCATTTGATTTGATTAATTAAGAAGGGATTCGAACTATAGAGAATCTGAAAATACTGAGTTTTATTTTGGAAGGTGACTAACAAAGATAAAGTTAATTATCTTTTTCCTTTGAAAAGCACGGGCTTTACATTGACACTCAGTAGAGATTTAATACTTCTAGTAACTTGTTGTTGAAAGATTGTTGTCTAAACTAAGGTCCGGGATTCACTTACAGTTGCATCTAATTCGTCATGTCCGCGAAGAACCACTTCAAAAGATCAATATAAATAAATACCATTTCTGAGTTTATTGTCTTTTTAGAGATTCTTGTCTTCCCCCCTTTCTTAGAATCCATCGTCAAGGGCAATTGATACTTTTTTAGTAATTGTTTCGTCATTGGAAACAGTGCCAAAATGTGTTATTTGCAATATAGGGAGGAAAAAAATTATTAATAATGCGTTGTTTATATTTATGCAGTTAACAGGTAAATCGTACACAATAAAAATAGAAGATCTCTTTACACCATAAGTGACATTATAACTCACTGCAATTTTCAAGTAATGAATTAATACATTGCTACAATTCATTTTCAAACAAAACTTATTATTAAAACATTGTTAATATTCATATTTCAGTAACGTGCTCAAACTGATTGATTCAACTCTCGAGGATACTAGTTGAAATAGTTGCAGCGTAAGTAACTGCTGCTAACTTACATCTCTTGTATTATTTTCCTACATAAATGAATACGATAGATGTAATGAGGATGAAGGTTCTTTTCAGTTTATAAATAGTGTCAGCACAAAAAATATATATAGGGATTTAAACACATGAACCAAATAGCGACGATCTCAAGCCCTAACGAGAGTTTGTTATACCGCTCTGATTAGACATAATAACGTCGAAACTAGTCAGTTGTTACAACCTCTCCGTGCAATTGCGAGCCATTGTGGATGTTAATATCGACAAAAAGGTCGATTGATATCACGCTCTTCAGAGAAGCTGTAATTCAATAATCGTCGAGGCATTAGCCAGGAAAGAACGGCAAAATACATTTCCGAAATATTGAAATTCGAAATTATTTCTGAGGTGAATAGTAGTAATGTTTTATTTGATTTGTACCGTTAATCAGTTTGAAACCACTGAGCTTTACTAATACTCCTGGCAGATTTAGCTGTCTGCCGTGACACTTAATTTTGGTTCTCTGATTAATCTGATTACAGAAAACATTTCGAGGGAAAAAAATGAACGAAACACACAAAAAATAAAAAAAAATAAAATGTTTTGCTTACATACCGATCGGTTCTGAGAAAATTAATAACTATCTATACAATTATGTGCCTTTATAAATACAAATGTACGCTTATGCAAATTAAAACTTCTGTGGTACCGTCTCGGACTACCACAAGCCACGTTACTAAGCTCCAGGGAGTGACTTCTAAGTAAATGATTCTGCTCAACGACGATGACGCCGAAAAGACTGTGGTAGGAAGAAATTGTTAATCAACGATACGATGATGAATCTCTCTACCAAAGGCGAAATTCACCAGGTGCGCTAATTGTATAGATTGGTTTATGGCGTGTTTGATATATTTGAAATAATTCCGCAAGGAATTTTCTTCTTCATGTATGTATAAGAAGATGATATGAGTTTTGGATGATAGCTAAGTTGATTAGCACTAAAAACAAAACTTTGTTCCATTTGTTCCAGTAATTTAATGTAACTTTATCTACAACTATTACATAATCTATCTGACAATAATCTAACTGACAATTTTACGAAATTATTAAATAATAAATTTCACATCGTCAATCGCCTGTTCCTTCTTTAATATCTTTCCGATATCTTTCCTCATCCGGGCTCTAAGTTGTCACTCCATCTCTTTCGTGGTTGACCTCTACTTCTACTACATCTACGCAGAATCTTTCCGATTTGAATCATAGCTGCTCATCTTTTAGTGATGTGATTATGTTGAAGGTAATTACTGTAACAAGTTTCATTGTTCCATCAAGCAGATTTATTCTCCTGTAATTAACCGGTTCTTGTTTATCTCCTTTCTTCTCCTTATCGAATGAATTCTGTACGGGACATTTTCTATTTTCTAAAGTCTTTAGGGCTTGGTCGACTTCTTGAATGGCAATTGAATTCCGAAAATATTTACAACGGCATGAGTAAGTCGATTGCTATAGGCAAAAAAATGTTTCTAAGACTGAACTTTAAACGGGTAATAATAATTTCTTTGATCATCAGCAACAATTTATTTAAGCGGGGTTGGTCACATCAAAGCAGTGGAAAAAAACCAACCGCAGTTGCTGCATGATAACATAAATAACAAGTTAAAACGAGTGAAAAATTGTGAAAATAATTGACAAGAATAATTGTATCATACAGGTAAAGAAAACCCACCTATGATTTTTAATAACTATGTGGTTTGATAGTTTATCTATTGAGTAACCATTGAACTATTATTTTCGATGTTTCTAGAAGAAGAAGCTGTCTGTAACTAGACTCAGAAGGTTCTATATTCTAAAAACATCTCAAAACATATAAAGCAGCTCACGGTATGGTTAGTGAGTTGAATATTGAAGATACTTGGCAAACGATAGAAG
Organism: Diorhabda carinulata; assembly: GCF_026250575.1. NCBI lineage: Eukaryota > Metazoa > Arthropoda > Insecta > Coleoptera > Chrysomelidae > Diorhabda > Diorhabda carinulata. The sequence continues at coordinate 23,027,020 of NC_079472.1, forward strand.
GCAATCAAGTGGAAAAAAAGTGATAGAAGTAATTATTGGTAGTGTTGTAATTACTGCGACGATTGTGGTGTAATAAAGTATTTTTTGTCAAATTAAATTGTATATTTTTATGGACGAACATTCACCTGGGAAACATCGCAGTATGTATTCTAATCGCTAGTAATGTCTATTTTTCGTTCATTACATATTAATTCATACCTAAGTTTCAAACCAAAACTGTGTGACTGTAGTAGTTGTATTTAAACATATTGACATAAAATATGACATAAAACGATGATATATAATTCGCCTATGAAAATCCACGTTTTCTTTGACGACTGCTCTTCTGAGAACAATAATGACTCGACTTATGGTTATTTTAAAATACGATAAGAGTTTTAATTAAGATGCATTTTCGAAAATTGGTAACTAAAAAGACCAATATACTCACAAAAGTATCTATTTGCATTAAACGAAAACTATATTTTGTATTGTAATGTTGATTTTGCGGATTGACACATTTTTGTAATATTTGTCGAGGAAAATAATTTCTAGGAGGATTATTTCCAGAAATAATAATGGCGACTAACAACTGTGCAAATTTTCTCGTTGTAAGAATGCCGTTTTTTTTTCAACCACCGATAGGCTATAAATAAAAAACAAGTTCACATAAAACAATAATTTTATTACCAAAAGATTGGTACACTTATGGTTATTTTTCGACATAATCGCCGAAGAGATTGACACATTTATCATATCTGTGGACAAGCTTTTCAACACCTTCTTCAAAGAAAGTTGCCACCAATGAATTCAAGTAGCCTTTGATTTTGGTTTGAAGGTCCTCATTGGTTCGAAAGCCACGTCTTCAGTTCAGGAAAAAGATGAAAGCAGTAATGGTAAATTTGCGGTTTTCTTGAACCATTCTGTCAACTCGTGGAACCAGGTCATCTGAAACGACAGATTTGCGTCCTTTGGCCCCCTTCATCATTATGGCCATCAGTAGTTAATACAATGAGAGTTCTAGAGCAGACGGACAGTAGCCATCGAGTTTTTGGTCTCATCCCTTTGAGGAAGTGGTATAGCTTCTGGAGACTATTACAAGAAGTTATGACGTCACAGAAAATTGGCGTATCTTTCGACACCATTCACGCACATCACCATCAATCTTGAAGTTTTTTCCATGGATTTCTGCAGCATTATGGCCTCAGCCTGTAAAAAACGAATCACACTTTGCGGGAGCATGTTTGAATGTCAACAATGGCGGAGTGTGTAGTGCAAGAGCTTCGGAGTCGCCTACAGCGCATGCCCACTTTCTCCTGCCCTCGTAGCGTCTTCACGGAACGATCGGAGATTGAAAATAAACGGCCATCGAATGTATGTATCCATCCAACGCCAAGGATCCGCGATGCTCTTTTTTCTTGCTGGCAGAGAAAAAGAGAGAGAAAAAGACGTCGGATGGTTTTTAGAAGGTTTGTTGGAGTTGGTCCTGATATAGGAGTTGCTCCTCTCTAAGATTGGGGTTGTGATTGAGAGAGAAATACTTTATTGTCAAAAAACTGTTACAATTTGTAGAGAAAAGCTGGTAAAAACTAAAAAACAAACATAAAAATAACTAAATAAAGATACAAATACAATAAAATTTCAATATACAGAAGAAACCATAAGGAGTAACAAAATTATAGGTACTAATAATAAGTAATAATTAGTATATAAATCAATAGTAGAATTAAACCAGTATGCATCATGTCCAGAATTAAATATTATTATTAGAATAGAAGTCGATTGCAGCGATTGTTGCATGATGTTGTGCTGTCATAGCTGAAAGGTGGAAAAGCGATCGACCATTGGCTAGAAGGGAACGAAAAGAAAGCTCTAGATAAGTAAAAACGCAGAAAATCTGCAACAACGACGATCGACAAAGTGTGTGTGGATGGGTTTTATCTAATGGATATGGGAAAATTGTCTAGGAAGCTGAGACACTGAAGCTTCTTAAACTTTATGGCTAATCTATAAATTCCACCCTATCCAGAATATTTATTCGCCCTTACTCTAACAAATCTATTCATGATTCCATGCGGTTGTCATATGAACTTTACGTCAAGACAAAATATTTTTATTCGTTGAATGAAAATTGCTGCACAATCGGAGATAAAAAAAGATTCTCGTTGCATTACTGGCTTTAAAGACCAGTTCGTGCAGTAAAGAATCACTTTATACACAAGTCGCCAGAACGCTGAATAGTGTCGTAAATAACTTGATTTCCTGAAAGTTATGACGCAATTGGAATTGCGAAATAAAACAAAAACTTCAAATAAATATGTATCGTAAGGTAAATTCTGTAAATAATGATACTACGTTTAATTCACCTGTGCATTTTTGTATTATCTAGTTCAGTCAGCAATAATTATTCAACATAAACTGTAGAAGTAGATAATAAAGCTTCTTCAATAAACAAGCGTTACCCTGAAAGTTCCAACATAATGAAAATGCGGAGGTGTAATTATTGCTATTGAAGTTGGTTTGTAAACAGCATTAACATAAATAATATGTAAATGACAGAGATCTACAAAACAACATACAACATAGCACGTTGTTCAACTACATAACACAACGCCTCAATAGCATAGGCCAGACAAAAAAGTAATATCAGAGTATATAATTTGATCCAAGATCTTAAACCAGTAAACTGTAAATAGTACACTAAATGTAACAGATACGAACAAAAATAAATTTCGTCCTTCTTTATTGTAAAATAATAGTAAATATAGTAAAGATTTTCAAGTGTAGTGGCATTATCTATTTCTTGGTACCTCTACTTTGAAGTTAAAATACTGATATTACGATTACTATAATTAGAATTCCACATGATAATGTATGGATATAATTTTAAAAAAAACTTAAACTCAAAGTAGAAGATAATATTTTAATTATGTGAAATTAACAACATAATTCTTGAAAGCCTTAATATTTGCAAAAAGTCAAGAAATGTACTACAAAGTACAATTAATTAGTTTATGTTTCCAATTAATTTGGTTAGATACGTTAGTTCCTGAAAGGTGATAGGAAGATTAGTTCTATTTGAGATTAAATCTCTCCATGTTCTTATGTCCGGCAAATTTGCTGGCCACGGTTATCTTTGAATATACTTAATCTTAAGTGCATTTTGTATTCTTCTGGTGCGATGGCACCTAGTTCAATAATGTTTCTCATCGTAGTGTCTGAACTGGGAACAAGCTTTGTATAACGACCAAGAATTATACCCAAAACATCATCAAAACATCAATGTTCATCTTTGGTATGGAGCAACTTCTCTGGCAAAAGGTTACCCCGGCTTAATTCGAAGCCAGTCTCTGAGTTCGTGTGCCCACCGTAGACGAGCGGCTATATGTTTGGGTACTCTTAATGATCTCCTAGATCACAAATTTATTCCAGCAGTTTTGCGTCGTATTTTGGTACTAGCAATGAATCACACGATCTTCTAAAATGAATTCGTGCAGCTGAAACTATTATGATTCAATTCCGACGAACATAACACGTTAGATTGCGATCTTTTCTTGCATTAGTTACTATTTAATACTGTTATGGTCGGTCCATACGATACAGACTTTTGTTCGTACAGATATCTGTACAGACTATGAAGTCGGAGTAAAATATTTTACACAAACATTTGGGTAGAATGTCTGTACAGACTTTTCATTATTTCAGACTTTCATTTTTCCCAAGTTACAGTCTTCTAAAAATTTAAAATTCTTAGCTACGATAAATACTCCGACTTTTGGAACGCACCGACAATTGTCTGTACTGTCTAGTTAGCACAGACAAAATTCTATAGAATTTTATGGAAGTCTGTATCGTGTGTATCCACCATTAGTTTTCTGGTACAAACGATTGTTATTTTTAAATGGGGGTTTGTAAAAATTTCGTTAACGACCCTTATGATCGTCAAAGTTATATCTCTGTTATTGTTTCCAAGACTTCTCATAGTTTGACCAGTGGTACGTTAAGCTTTTTTAGATCTACAAACAATAGTGAAACTAATTTACGGATGCAATTTTTACAGAAATAGAAGGTCCACTGTTGTTTTACTTGGACAATTCCAGTTTGCTTTGTGTGGTAAGTTTAATGTGTTTACAAATTATTGATGTCATTAGTGCAATACCTCTATAATTTCTACAATCTTCTTTGCTACCTTCTTATGAATAGGGGTAAGGTAGTCTCTTTCGAATTCCTAGAAAATTGCGTTAATTTTAGTGCATGTTACCTAGTCCGGGCAATTTCTTGTTCTTTAAATCACTGCTTGCGTGTTTTTTCAGAACAGCAAAACAGTATATTTACCTGAGATTTAATGTAATGAAAAAATACGATGTATTTGATCTGCTTGGATTGAATCCAATGTGCCTGGTCTATAGCAAACACCCACGTGAATCGTTCCCCAATGAAAGTATAGCTATTTTTGTAACAAGTGACATACTTAAACCTGATAAATTTCAATTCAGAGACACCATAAAACGCTAAGTTATAAAAGTGGACATTAAAAAAAATTTATCTTCTAACGCCAAGAAAAAAATGTAACTGTAAGACTTTTCTAATTTCACCAGTATTTTGTGTTTACTCGCTCTGAAAATATATACAAGGGAAACTTCTAATGTATTATCTTCAACAGTACTAAATATAAAACTATCCCAAATTCGACATACAAAAACGAATCGTTGAAAAATTTGCAAATATCGGTGATTCGATGAAAATTACGATGAAAATTACCATTTACGATTCATACAAACATAATGTTGTACCTACTATACAATCGATTGAGGAAAAACTTCCAATTCTAAATACATAAATTCTGAATAATATTGCAAGTAAAAAAGACACATAGTTTTAACGTTGCTACCTTATTATAGTCTACTAGTGTGCGAGATGGTGTGGAGAGTCCTTAAAACGGGAGTCTTAAAAAAACAACATCGCCGGTGTCGATCTTGTAAATTTAATTAGAAAAATTGACGTTGAAAGTTCTTATAAGTATTCTACAGTAGTAGAATAAATAATTACAGTAAGCGAAAAAAAAAGAAATTTGAGATTTTTTGCTTGTTGATAGTGAAGATGAAATGTAAATTTCTTTGAAGTGCCCGGCAATTTTTGGTATTGAATAGTAGTCGGCATCTAATTTATTGCTTGGTCAAAAAGCCGCAAAATAAATGATCATTATTTACGATAAGTTGTTTAACAGGAGCCAAACAGCCTTATAGTAAAACGGTTGCTATACGAAATAACGTAATACTTTTATAATAATAGCGTAGATAAATCATAATAAAAATAAAATTTCATGATAATAATATTCAATAGCACTCCAATACATATCCAAATCGTAAATACACAATAGCAATTTATTTGGAAAGTGATTGTTTGTTAAGATTAATTTTTGAAGATATCGTAAATCAACAAGATGATTGTCAAGAATTATTATTCTTTAGAAAGGTTATAATATGGTAAATATAATATCGAAAATCGTTGCGTTCAACTTTAAATACATTTTTAACGGTATAAAACTTTCATTTCCTCGAGGGGGTATTGGGAATTTGTCATTTAAAAAGCAACAATACATCATTTCACATTGGTCCAATAAGAAAGTAAAAAGAAGCAAGAGCGTCGTGGAAACACGCTCTACTTTTTTTTTCATTCAAGAAAACGCACAATTAACACCTTTCCACGCATAAATGGAGGATCTACAACTAATATATGAAAATTTTTTGAAATTCCTTGTCGTTCTTATGATAAACGCTAAAAAAACGAAAAGTTACGATTTTTCCAAAAAAATTACTATTTGCCAATCCGACATTACAGCTATTGAGATCAAGATAAATCAAGAGCAAAAACTGTTACTTAGTTTGTTTATAGTTCTCTGTTTTCTATAGTCATCTCAATGTTTATACTATTCTCAGCAAGATTATGACTCAAATTTTGTATTTCAAATAAAATTCTCTGGAAAGAGAGACATAAGAATATTATATCCAAGTTCTTAAAAATACGTACTTATGATACAATTAAACAATCAATTTTTTTAGAATAAATAAAAAAGAAATGAAGAGGTGAATAATTATGTAAAATGAATGCCAACAATTTGAAATTGTAATATGTGAAATAAGAACAAGCTGGTCAAAGGGACAGGAAAAACAGAAGAACGCAACTACTTTTTCTAGTTTCCAACATTTTTATGTTAAACTAATGTAAAGAAAAATTGTATGGCGCTATAAAAAAACAATAATTCTGTCTTCTCAGTATTTTGTACGCCTCTGTACACGAATTCACGATATCAAACGATATTTTGTAAAATATTTCCATCCTATTTCTATATAACGATAAATCTATTTGTAAAGTGATAAGAGACTAAAACAAATATAAACATTTCTGATAGCAGAGGAACTTTCAACTTTTGTCCATTAACTTAATATTCAAATACAAGAAGGAATACGTTTAGAACAAAAAAAAGATAAGTTTTATCAAGGGTAAAAGTCAGAAGTCTAAGACCTCATATACATCTTATCAGACTCTTTCGTCAATTTTGTTGGATGTAACATTAAAATGTTCACATTATGTAAGAATATATGTGGAGTATCACAAAAAAATTTATGTCTGACACCAAGATTCAATAATCTTTATCATTAATTATACGGTAAATTTCTTATCCAAACCAAAAGAAATATTATCATTTTAGATTTTTTTTGAGTATGTGTTTTTCCGTAATGAAATTCCACATATCCCAAACTTGATAATTAGACGATTTTCATAGTCGTCAGACAAAAATACTAGTCTAAGAGCTGGTCGCCACTTCGACTAAGGTACTTTCACAAGGCTGAAACTTTTTCTATATGTTATTTAATATAGTTAAAGTAGAAAAATCAACTTCTGGCAGGGTTAGCGCGGTTGCAACGATATCCACTGTTTTTTGCATATTGCATATTTTTTATTTAAAAAAATGTATCTTCACAAATCTGGCTTTCAAGTATTTTTTTTAATTAGACAATTTTGAATATAAAAAAAAATTGCCAGATGATTTGCTCGGTTGCAAGTGTCTGTAAAATGGACCGAAAGTTGCTAAGACGGCTGGTACGATATTCCAAATCTAATTCCTAAAGAAAATATCTTGTAAACTATTTTGTGAAGTTAGGTATTTATAATAAAATATCATGATACAGGTAATTTCATATATATTTTTCTTTAATTACAAAAGCTTAATACTTTAATTACAATACTTAAGAAAAATTTTTTTTCCAATAACTAATTAATCATCTCCCTCTTCGTCAGGAATAATCTCTCCTCTCGAAATTACATCGTCGTCCTCTACATTTTCTTCGCTCTCTGGAAAAGAAATTATTATAAATACGTGATATTACACATAAATTTTCATCATTTGCATTTGATGAATTTGAAGTATCGGGCTTCATTGACGTTGTCTGCTTTGACCATATAAATTTGGCAAATGAATTTTTCGATTGTTTCAAATATCTCATTACTACGTCCGGTGATATGAGCATTTCCAATATCTGTTAATGCTTTTTGATATGGTATGGATTTCTTAAGGATTTCGAAAGGTTTTTTTTTGCTCTTCTGAAAAATGAAGGATTGACATCGCAACCCGTCAGTGCATGAAATGCTGGTAAGCTTGGTGATAGTAATGGTCCTAATTGATTATATAGATCTGATATGTTGATTACTCTTCTTTTATTTCCAACACCATATTCCATAAAAATATGCAACGATGAACTTGATAAATGGTCCATGTTTCCTAACATTATCATCAAGATATCTACATTAGATGCTTTTATCAATATATTGGTATCATCATCATTCTCGATCTGAGTTATGTGATACACGATTTTTGTGTCAGCTTCTTCATGGTCTAAATTTGATAAATTTTCTTTTATTGTAGATATAATGGAATTATTTTCTACTATATAATTATGACAATGTAAATAATTTAAATTTATTTCGGTATTTCCAATAAATGGGATAATTTCATCAGAACTCCAATGTTCAATTAGAAATTCGACGAAAGCCTCTTTGAAATTTATATTTTTTAATTCTTTGGTGAAGTCTACTGGTCTCACTTGTTCTGGACTAGTGATTGTGTATGGGATGTTCCTACTTTCTCGACGTTGTTGTCGCTCATAATCTTTTGTCGATGGAGAGTAATGTTGATCAAATATAAAATCTATCGACAGGGTCGGTAGACGTTTGTGATGAAAATACTGTACTACCCGTCTTAGCAACTTTCGGTTCATTTTACAGATACTTGCAACCGAGCAAATCATCTGGCAATTTTTTTTTATATTCAAAATTGTCTAATTAAAAAAATACTCGAAAACCAGATTTGTGAAGATACATTTTTTTAAATAAAAAATTTGCAATATGCAAAAAACAGTGGATATCGTTGCAACCGCGCTAACCCTACCAGAAGTTGATTTTTCTACTTTAACTATATTAAATAACATATAGAAAAAGTTTCAGCCTTGTGAAAGTACCTTAGTCGAAGTGGCGACCAGCTCTTCGACTATACGATATTGTGTTATTTCAAGGTATTCGAATTCACAATCTTTCTACCAATCACATTCTGTCTTGCACCATATACTTTGTTTTGTTTTGGTTTATTCTTAGACCATAATGCTCTTTCCATTATGTTTGGTTATAAAAGCTATAATTGTTTGCATATTAATTTATTTGCTGTTCATAATAATAAATAAACCCCGTTGTTTGTATCTTGCTCTCTAAAATTTTTTCGTACACCAGATTAGAAACCCCTGTCGATATTGGATCTCTTTTTTCAACCCTAAATTTCTTTGAAACAATTTCTCATTATTTAGTCGACTGTGTGAGGTATCTAATGTCATATTGACTAACTTCACAATTTTTTTCAGGATTCCTGGTAGGCAACATACATTTAATTTCCATCTACTATGTTTCCATCTACTACTCTATAATTTGTCACTTCTGCCTTCTTAAATATTTAACGTATTATTCCATTTGTAAAAGGACCTTTTTTTAATATTGTTGGAGAAATCCGGGCCTATCGTCCACCACGATGAATAAATTCCAACTAGTAGTTTTCAAGATTAGTACCTAACGTTTACCCAAATAAACAAACAATTTTGTGATGTATCATTTTTTTACTTGGCTCTAGTAATAATAGTTTTAATTAATTGATTTTTAAATATTTAATTTTGTAAATAATACGTTAAGATATCTTCCGTGTATATACTCACTATTAAAAAACTCAATTTTTTGTTCTTACCAACGTGAATGAAACGTAGCATGATGCGTTTTGTTGAAAATCATATGTAATTTACCTACCTCGCTATGCATTCCACATATTAATTAATACACATGAAATTGGATGAATTAGAGACTATAAAATGGCTATAAAACGTTTAAAAGTTTACCGCTATACTGATAGATATAATATATTATTGTAGTACGAGGATTGTCCCAGAAGTACCTGGCCTAACAAAGAAAACACAAACATTTTGGAAAAAAATATATTTATTTTTCAATGTAATCTCCTTTTAGACCCATACAACTTTCCCAGCGATGTTCAATAAGTTCGATACCCTTTTTATTTTTTCCTGTCTCGGAACGGAAAATAATCCGAGGGGGCTAAATCTGGCGAATGAGACTACAATTCAAACTTTAATTCATTAATTTTGGCCATTACAAAAACGCATGTGTATGCTGGCGCATTGTCTTGTCGAAACAACACTTTCTTCTTAGCCCAATGTGGCCGTTTTTGCTTGATTTCTTCGCTTAAACGTTGCAATAAGTTCGCATAATAGTCGCCGTCGATAGTTTTATTTCTGTTGGCAAACACTCAATGGAAACATCTTCACGACGCTGTTTCTGTTCCATTGTGAGCAAACGCGGCACCCATCTTGCGCATATCTTTCTCATGTCCAAATTTTCAGTTAATATGCGATGTACAACACTTTTTTAAATGTCTAATATGTCTGCTAGCTCGCGCACTTTCAGTTGACAATCATATAGTATCGCTTTGTGGATGGTCCCACAAGTACCTGGCCTGATCTAGAGATAGCGGTAGTTGCTTGAAAAAAGCCCATTGTATTAGGAATCTTCTATACAGCATATATGTTTCAAGTTTAAAGACGCCACGTTGTTCGGTATTTGTTTAGCAGCCATATATAGTGAACTTGAAGACCTTAGCCCAACCAATATAAAAGCTGAACTAGATTCTATTCTTGGTGAGACTCCTCCTTCCAACAGTAAAATATTAGGTAGCAGACTTTAAACGACTTGTGAAGACCAGCATCGCAGTGATTGACCAAATGAGGGGTCGACTCCAGAAATGTTGAAGAAAATCCACAAAACTGTACTGAACGATCGTCGACTGAAAGTGCACAAGCTAACAGACGTAGTAGGTATTTCAAAAAGTGCAATACACCGCATATTAACTGAAAATTTGGATATAAGAAAATTGTGCGCAAGATGAGTGCTGCGTTTGGCGTCGTTTTTTTGAGACGTTAAAGTTAGTTTAGAAATTAACACATTAAGGCTTATTACTGACTCCTTTTTCCTTTTCTTTTGCAAGATTATGGTTGAATGAAACGTTTGTTTAATACTTTGTTTCAGCATTTGTAGTAGTACTGATTTGTAGATTTCTTTTTTGTAAGTTTTATTACCTCTTGTTTCTTAAAGAATATTCTGTACAGGGTTGCATACGTAGATATTATCTTATTTAACCCATAGGCAACCTCTTAATCAATCTGCGTTTATTCCATCCTTTCTCCAAACTCATCTCAAGACTTAGCCTTAGCTTGTTTCACTAGATTTTTCACTTTGTCCCTCGGTTTTCTGTAAATTTCATAATCCTCATTCTTTTTATTATTGCTGAGATATTTTTTTATCCATTTTTATTTCTTAATACTAATACGAAGATAATTATTTCTGCTCCGTGCCATGAAAGATTTACAATTGATTTTCTGTGGCCATATTAACACGGAATATGCTGAATACCTTGACAATTCCAATAATGATTAATAAAATTCGTACCAAAGGGAGATTACGTTGAAAAATAAATATATTTTTTGCAAAATTTTTGTGTTTTCTTTGTTGGGACAGGTACTTCTGGGACCATCTCTGTATGTATTTTTAAATAGGAGGGCACATGGTGGGGTCGCCTCAAATTCGAATACAGACAACAGTTAAGGCTGAAAATATTCATATGAATCATAATAATAGTTGCAATGATCAGAAATTATACTGATGGGATATTGTGTTTTGTTGATTATTTTTCATTTTGTAATTCGGTTTACTAACAAAACGTCTTTTAATTTTTTTATAACTATTATCTATTCTTATAATCACCTAAAGAAACAAATGTTTGTTCTTAGAACCTTTAATTGTGATTATCTTTTACAGAAGCACTGATATCATAAAAAAACCTGAACGTGGTTAAACTTAAGTAGCCACAACCATAAAAACCATATATCATTGTTTCGTGTGACGTACGAGTATATTTATGGATATAAATAATTTTTTTCTACGTCCGTTATAATATTCACGTTTTTTTTTTCATTCATTTGCATTCATAAAGAATGTAATTTCTGAATCGGTTACACAAAGCCAGAAAAAAAGTACCTAGAGTTCATTTTGTCACGCTTTTGCTTTAAAAAAAGTGTTTCAACGTGTCTTTTTTCAACGCAATTATAAATTTGTTTTATCAAAATAGTGGAGTGTGAACGTTTTCTTTCTGATGTCAATTCATTTCTCCAATAAACTCACACTTTTATTTCTTGATATTCGTTTCGGAAAATCCGTTTCGAGTCTAATTAAAAGGAGTGTAGTATTATTATTTGTGATGGAGAGTAATAGTGAAGAAAGTTTAAACTGCACACCAGAAGATATTGTTGAATCGGTAACTGCAGCAACTATGAATCTTCTCCCTGAGAAATCCAGGGAACAGTATTTAAAGGAATATAATTTTTTTATGGAGTGGCGTAGTAAAAAAAAGGATAAAAAGCTTCACAGAAAGAGTTTTACTAGCTTACTTTGAAACTAAATCCAAAATGTGGAAGTTTTCAACATTTTGGTCGACTTATTCACAAATGAGAGGCACCTTAATGGTAAATAACGACGTAAACATCAGTAAATACTCGGAACTCTTTGCATATTTGAAAAATAAATCAGTTGGCCAAAAAAATCCAAAACATTTGCCCGTGAAGAAATTAATAAGTTTCTGTTGCAAGCTTCAGACGATCATTTTCTCATACATAAGGTCTGACAACAAAATAAATTTTAATGTAAGCTTAGATATTAATATTACCGGAAATGTTTTAATCATCACAGTACCTGATACAAAAACTCATGTTCAACGTCGATTTACTGTTATTGGTGAAATATCTGACAGTAGATTAAACTTGGTAAAGGTAAACATTTATAAAAAATATAAAAACCAACGACCCACAAATGTCAAAACAGATCATTTCTTTTTGCAGTATGGGAATGGAAAATGCTAAACCCAAGTTGTAGGTATCAATAACTTTTCAAAAATTCCCTCGCTTATCGCAACATATTTGAATTTACCAAATCCAAAAATCTTCACTGGGCATATATTTCGACGCTCTTCAACTTCTCTATTAGTGGATTCGATGGTGATAAAATTCAAATAAAGAATTACTGTGGGTGGAAATCCAACACAGCTGCGGAGGGTTACTTAGACAACTCAAAAAAAACAAACGGGAACAACTAGTTAGACTTCAAGCAACATGTTCGCGATCCTACCAACAATCCAATAATTAATAATACAGCTAAAGACGATGTTATTTCTTTGAACTCGTTAAATATTGCCAATTCAAGCACCAATAGTAATGTTAGTTTTTCTTCACTTCACATTAATAATGCTCACAGTTATACTTTTAGTATTACTATTATAAAATAAAAATTGATAGTAGTTTTATCGAATTTTTTCAAGTCTACTAAATATTGTGTAAAACTTGTGAGTAAAGTAACTTTTTTTTCACTCGTAGGTCAAACCGTCCTACTCGTGAAAAAAAATATTGCTTTACTCACTTGTTGCATAAATAACTATTTTTAAACTTGAAATTGTTGTCTCCTTTGACCTGAGATGGTAATATTTGAATCAATTACACGTTATATGAAATTTTAATTTATAAACGTGTAAATTTTTTAAACATTATAAATCAAAATTATACTAGGTATAATAAATTGAAAATACCAAGAATTTTATGAATGTTTTGAATGATGATGAGATGTAGTAACACTTTATTTATCGACACGTACTAGATTTAATCAATGCTACTTGGATTATTATGTATCGTAAAATTAATTCGACACGTAATAAATTTTTTTTGATTACAGTCCTCATGATTCAGACAAACGAAAGTAATGCATATAGATTGAAGTGGCAACTAGAAATGAGCGATAACTTGATTTATAACTACGTAACAAAGTTGAAATTAGTGAAGTACCTACGTATCAAGCATAATAAGATTTTGTTAGAATCTCGAGAGATAGGGAAAGACTGAAATGTAAGAGTTGTCGATAGGTCCGCAACTACTTAAGAAAGGCGAGACATGATTCCAAAGTAGTCGGTTTCGGAAAATTTTGAACCTTTTGAATTAAAAAGTCGGTTCAAAAAAATGAAGCTTTAATCTTGATATAAAGGGTAATTCAAAAGAAGATGATACAAAACTGAAAAATATTTGGGGTTTACTCAGTGAAAAATTTTTTGTCGCGTAAATGAGACCCCATTAAAAAAATTTGATCTGAGGACTTCCATTTCTTGTAAGGTTTCACAAAAATCCATTCTCATCAGTACACAGTTAATTAGCATTGGTTAAATCGTTGTAATAGTGAATATTTGACGCTTGAAGATCGCTGAGTATAGGACTACCTTGGACCTTCTAAAGATGCTTTAAATTATTAGGTATGATCTATAAATGTTTAAAGAGTTCCTTGCGCTGCCGGAAGATAATTGTTTCATTGTTACTTATGATGACAAATGGATTTATCTAACAATCCGAACATGGAAAATCAGTGATTATACGAAGAATGATTTCCAGAACCCGTCGAACAAAAAACTCGATTCGTGTGGAAAGTCTTTTGTATCTAGTGGAATAATGAAGGTTCATTGCACTTCGAAATAATTCTAGATGGTCGAACTATCAATATCGAGATATATAATATAGAACTGATGCAATTATATGAGGTATAATCGGGTTCTCTCACAATAAGACAAAGCTAAATCATATAAGCGGAATAAGGTGGAAAAACTTATTGTTGAGGTATTAAGCTCGTAGTACATCCATCATCTAGTCCGGATCTTTACTGTCTGATTACTATTCATTCAGATCCATGGCGAAATTTTTGCGTGGGAATAAATTTGAATCCAAAGGAGATCACGGTAACAATTTTGTGCATCTAAGCCCAAAAATGGTTTTGTCTAATTATCTTCGAATAGAAATATAACTATCACCAAGAAAAATTCTAACAATCATACGACAAAAAATATTATCAATTTTTTGAACAGAAATTCTGGATCTCACATCTTCGCACAGAAACTAGAGACCCATACGACAAAGAATATGATCAATTTTTTGAAGAAAAAGTTGCAGAAAACTACTTCAATTTATTTAATGTGAGTATTTGAAGCAAAAGCTACTAATCAAAGATATTTTGGATCTCACATCATTGTACAGAAACTAGAGACCCATACGACAAAAAATATGATCAATTTTTTGAAGAAAAAGTTGCAAATGGTACCAACCAAAGAAATTTTGGATCTCACATCTTCTTACAGAAAATAGAGACCCAGACGATGAATTATCGTTAACCTTTGCTGCAGGAAATTTAGCTATCCGCGGACCTTTTCGAATGAATATGTGGATACAATCAAATAATAATCAAATAAGACAATAAATTTTTTTTTCGGCCAAATGACTGCGCAGGCCATAATGTGTGGTTTGTGCAATCACGGGCATGAAGTAATCCATTGTGTGGATTGGATATTAGGAATAAAAACAATAATTTACTAGTATAACATATAAAATGATGTGAAATTTTCAGCTTGTTTTGAAATCAAAGTTTTTTTAATTAATGTATTGAACAGTTATATATTCCTATAAACATTTGATTTAGAAAAGATTTTCATAAATTTAAAAAAATTATCATTTTCTAACAGTTTTATATAAAACATGATATCTATTCATTGAAGTATACAGTGAGATTAAAAACTTTTAAATAAATTAGAGACAAACATGACAACTTGAAGATTGTTCTTTCTATTTGTTTAAATGGTTCAAAAAATTTGAATAAAAAATGCTAGGGTAACGATTTGAAAAACGTATTAACCTTAATTGATTGACTATATTGAAAAACTGTTTATTATAAATGGGTAAAGGGGGAGTAAAAAATCTAATCTAAATAATGCTAAAAAATTGATAATTGATACTTGTGGATAATTAAGAACGTTACAAAAACAGTTTGTTTTACATTGACGTCTCCGTTTCGAGACTGGTTGTGTACCCCGTCGAGCGAAGCCCTCCGAGCACATCTTCCTCTCTTTTGTGCACTTGGAGATTACAAATTAAGTCCCTGAAACACCTGCTCGTTATTTTCTTGCGTGATTACCAGTTTATTATACAAAACTTGAATTAAAATTAATATGGAGAATAATTAAATATCACATTTAAATTATGTGGTATAAATAGAAACAGAACGTTATCCAAGAGTTTAAATTATACAAATCGTTGGTTCTATATAAAATCTTATAGTATTTCTCCAACTTATAGACATGAACTACCGAATGTTCGTAGAAGATGGATGAGATAAAAAATTAATAATGTTGAAATGAATTGGCTTTTAGATAGAACTCAAACTGAGCCCAAGCCTTTCGCATTAATAAGTAGGACATTCACAGAATAGATGCTCTGCTGGCTCTATATCTTGGTCTCCAGTAAAACTCCATGTAACGTCTCATGAGACCACAGTAAGTCTCTTTTCTAAAATATGGAGTCGTTACCCCTTTTTAGCTGCAATATTGTTTGCTTCCGCATTGCCTTGTGCTTTTTTTTCAGACCCGTACATTCTTTAACCTTCAGGACCTCAAAGGCCACTTGGTTACTAGAGTAAATTCTCTCCAGCAAGGTTTCTATACAAAACCAAATTCACATTCGATTTATAGGGTATAAATCGAAATTAGTCGAAGGCTTTGGATTATAAAAATCATTCTGCATAAAATCAAGTAAGATCCCATAGTAGGGATCAAAAAATTATTAGATGTAAAAATCATGTGACGCGGAAGCCTTTTTCGAAGTAGAAGCTTACGTTTTTATTTATTTCTTGAATATTTTCAAAGATATTCCAATTGCATCATGTATATATCGCCCTAAATATTAATGTTATGTTTCCAACAGATATTAACATTTTCCTTCAAACCTTATCAATTTAGGTTAAAATAAGGGAAAAGGAAAAAGTGCGTGCAAACAGTTATTTTGTGATACAATGAGATTATGGCCTCTACGCAAATATATCAGGGTCCAGAAGGGTGTTGTTGTCGTTTATATTGTAAGGGTTGTAACTACCACACCCTGTTCATCGATCGGGAAACGCCTTGTTCGGTAAGGGAGCGGCTTCACCTGCTAGGTACATCAAAAGCTCACTTTTTTTAATTAATTTTTCTCCTTCGTCAAGTATGAAGATTGAGTGTCTCATATTTCATTGGGTGGATGAATTACACTTAGGGTCGGATAGAAATAAAAAGAAACAACGAAATTGTATTATAAACAGTCCAACAATTACTAAAGGAATATATTAAACTAAAAATTAGAATTGAAAGTACTTTCAAATATTTGCTTCGTGTAGTTTTCTTTTTGATGTATTGAAGCCTTTTTTTAAGCATATATAGTTTGTCCAGCTGTGCTCTAATCTTGGTCAAATAAATCTAATCAAATCAAAATGGTCAAATATCTGGGAGAAGAAGGCCAGACAGGAAGGTTAGAATCAATACCACAAGAATGGGAGGAGAATTTGGTAGTTCCAATCCACAAGAAAGGAGAACAAACAAATTGCAAAAACGTTACAAAAAAAAAACAGAAATACTGCACTTAATGTTCATAGACCTGAGAGCAGAATTTGACTCAATCCAAAGAAACAACGAAAGATATTAAACAAACTGGAAATAATAAAAAAATTATAACACAATCACAAGAAACGAATATAAAAGAGTAAAAGAGAAAGTACGACTGAATGGACAAAGATCAAAGGATTATGGAAAAATGGATAAAACCAGGGGACAGATAGATGATAGCAATAACACCAATTTTGATAGAAGAGGTACAGAAAATGCTAATGGAAATTAACCTAGAAAATGCAAAACAATAATAAACAACGAGAAAAATGGCAACGCGTCACAGCTTTTGCATATTTTGGAATAGTAAAAACAGATGACAGCAAAATAGAAGCGGAGGTTACAAAAAGAATAAATAAAAGCAACAAATATATACTATGCATTGAATAAAACCATGTTCCATAAGAAGGAGATATTAAAGAAAAGAAGTCAAACGTGAGTAAATAACGATAAAATAGATAGTAAAGTAACCACAATAGAAATGAAGAAGAATCGAATGAAGAATCGAAAACTAGGATGGAAAGAATGAGAAATGAGATTATAAGAAATAACTTACAACAAGAAACAATCAAAGAATGAATAAATAAGATAAATTAAACTGGATTAAACAAGATAAATTAAATAACAATAAGCAAGAGCTATAAGAAGAAGGAGGAGGCACAGATCAAGAAAAACATGAAACGAACAAATAGCAGGCATGGGAAAACAAAGGCAACAGACAATAAATCAAATAATTATACTGGCAGAGAAAAGGAAAAGATGGAGGAAATGGATAATAAATACATTTCCGACGCGTTAGAGAGGATAAGAGGGAAAATGAGAAAAAGAAGAAATAACATTTGACGTCTTTCTCCTCAAAATAGGTGTTTACTTAAGCTTAAGCTCGTCTGATGAAAATGTGAATGAAACTTTGAGGTTAAGAAACAGGAAAAAATCGCTGGAAGCCAGATCTAGTGAAAACAGTGGGTAATCAATCAATTTGATGTACAATTCGTGAATTTAAGCACTTTTTCTTCTCTCTCTTTGAAGATAATCGCTGAACTCAGTCCCATAACTTTTCCGACCAGCTTTTCCTTTTTTCGGAGCAGATTCGCCCTCTACAATCCACTGTCTTGGCAGTTTTTTCGTTACAGGAGTGTCGTGGGATTGTTTACACTGCGTCACAAGACTAGGCAAAGTTAATTCGAAAGAGCTGTTGATTCAAAGTGAGCACACGCTACACCTAACGCGCGAATAATTTACGCATGCATGATTCTTCGGTCAGTATATGGCAAAAAATTTGTTTTGACTTGCCTATAGCCTCTTCCAACTCTTTAACCCTAATCTGACGCTCGACCAGAACTATTTGGTGACCTTTTTCGATAGTATAGCAGTTTTTTGGCTGACCTGAATCTGATACGGTCACATTTAAACTCAGCCATCCAAAATTTCACGGTCGGAAATGACCATGCAGAGTGTCCATACATTCAATTCAATCCAATTTTTCGGAACAAAGCTTCCAAAATGGCTGAAATTCTAGTAAGAATCTCTCAATTTACGCACAAATATATCTCTCAACTTATACCGTAACATCTACAGGTTGAGGTAGGCTACGCTCGTATTTACTATAAAAAAATTGCATTGGTGAAATCAAACCTACAAGCGATGTATGAAACAAAACAATACATTGAATTCTATGGAATATTATAAATAATTGAGTTCCCTCTGCCACTGCGTTTACTAACGTTTGTATGTTCCGATAATGTAAAATATTTTGTGCAAACTCCCTAGATCCGTCCCTAGCTATCTGTAAATATGAACAATATAAAATAGTACAAAATTCATTTACTGCTTTCACATTGTCTTGTTTTATTGCAACTCTCTAGTCAGTTCACCTCTATTTCCCATTTATTTTCGGGATAACATTATTTTCTTACAAACCGTTTATCGAGGACATCTAACAAATATAAAGCGTACTAATACCATAACTGAGCTTTAATTGCACCAGCCTATATTATGAGGTAGTTGTCATACAGGAGCGGCGATCACTTAGTTAATATGCAGAATTGGGAATCGTGTGTCTGCTGTTAAGGTCAGTGACTGCGATGGAAGGTCGCGGAAGGTCAGAGGCGGACTGTCGTCGGTAATGTGCCTCGTGGACGGCATCGGCACGCCCATACACCAAAGTGACGATAATAATCGTTTCCACCAGGTCTACTTTCAAGTCGCGTGGCGAAAATTATTGAATTTTTGTCAAGTGAATCAAATAAATGTGCAATTTCACTCATATACATGCTAATTTTTACAAATAAATGTGATTACGCAAGGAAATATCCGATTGTATAGGTTTAGATAAAAATGGAAATCTTTTTAAGTAATTGACATTAATAACAAAAACGAATAATTAGCGCTTCCAATAAATCTTAAAGTGAATGGACAATAAAGTGAAAAAAATAAATGATATAAGAATGAGATGAATGGCCCTGTAGGTAGACAAATATAAATTCTTTATGAGTAAATAACTGTGGATATTTTAGATATAAAATTTGTGTACCTGTCAGAATAAAATAAAAAAAAAACATGAGAAATATGTGCATACTGAGTGTTCACAAGACGTTAGAATATAAAATACGACACATGCTTACCATTACTCACTTGTTTTTGCTAACTAGGGTAGTTTAATTTCAAGCTCTATGTATAAAAAAAACAACGCGTTGGTTTTTAACATATGTTGCACATTCTAACGTATTTAATTATACGTTGGAGGATAATGTACAATAGCGGAGTTTTGATATGGAAAGCAGGAACATTTAAATATAATTGAAGAGACTCAAATGTCAGAAACCCGAAAAAAAAACGCGATTTATCGCAAAATTACATGACAAAAAACCGTTGATTTGTTAATAAATATTACAAACGAAAAGATTCGTAAAATTATTATGTTTAAATTAGTCCGGGATGAATTTAATACGGCAAAATTCCAGTGACAGTGGTTGTATTTAACTTTGATCTTCATACCAAAGAAGTTACAAAAATGCGAAAGAGATATTGAGCCACTCACAATTTGGGCTTAGACCAGGACACGAGGAGTAGTAGTCGCCAGGCAACTATTAGTTCTGAATTGCCATGAGCACACAAAATTAATCAATTACGAGAAGGCATTGTACGACACCACCACTAATGCAGCTTTTCAAAAGACTAGACATAGATCAGAAGGACAATCGATGCATTGGAAACCTATATTTGAACCAAACAGTACATGAATAAATAGATATTAATCCGTCCCTGTTTAGTTTATTTAGGAGGCGATTTTTGTAGTCTCTGGAGGACCTGGACATGGGAATTAAGGTGAATGGAGTGTGGATCAACGGTCTTAATCGCTCATAAGATTTGATCAATAAATAGGAGAACAAATCAAAACAATGGGTTTAAATATAAATTTAAAAAAAAGAAAAAAAATTATGATCAAATCTAGAAACCACAATATAAACGAAAATTCCAGCATAACATTTAACGTGAAATAGGAAATAAATTGAAGTATTTTTTTTATTTGGCAAGCAGGTCGTTTCTACTATTGTGGTAATTAGCAACAGATTTTATAAATATGTTATATTTGTGTTAATATGTTAATGTCGTTCAAATATTAAAAAGATTTTTCATTTTACAATATTTGTCGAGTGTTTGTTCCATAGCAGTGATTCGCAAAGTGGTCCAGGTGGACCTCTTGGGATTCATGAGAGATTCGATGGGGGTCTACGATGGCGTGACGAATAAATGGAGGTCAATGAAAACTATTTGGTTTTGATAGTGAAGAGCTAAAATGTTGACTTCTCTTATCAACTTGTAATATTCCATATTCAGTAAAACGTGTAGACTTGATGTCGCCGCAATTGTTCCGTCCGCAACGCTTGTCCAAACGTACAATGGGAGCGTGGACCTTAAAAGTTCTAATGATCAAAAAACTTGAGGCATTTGAGATGTGGCTCTATACACCAACGACGAAGTACTAAGACGCATTGGTCTCAAAAGAAAGCTATTATTAAGATAAGAAAAACCACTTGCGCAACAACAAATACTGCTACATAACATACCACAAAATATTGCGTTGCCATAGCAACGAAAAATAAGTGTCAGTGTAAAATTTAACGTCAAAAAAGTAAGTTACGCAATAAATTAAAAGAAAAAAGATGTCCACCGAAATTGTGAAAATTGGAGTATGCAGCCAACATCAAGTACCTGTATTTAAAATGGTTAAAAAGTAAGCAGATTTACGAAGATATGCTCAATACCCTTGGTGATCAATGTCCTCGTTCAATGTTTCACGTATGCTTATTTTTTGGGATTGCCATGGAGTAATCATGATTGATTTTCTGGATAAGGGTAGAATAATAACTGGACATTACTGAGCACTATACGAGAAAAAATTAAAGAGAAAAGACGCGTAAAGCTATCCAAAGTTGTTTTGTTTTTGCAGGACAACGCCTCTGCACACAAATCTCCCCCCTTATTCACCAGATTTGGCTCCGTCCGACTATCATTTCTTTCCTCAACTGAAAAAAAGGTTAAAAGGTCGTAAATTTTTTGCTGTGAAGGTCTGGTTTGCAGAGCAAGAAGAAACATTTTTTTTTTGAAAAGTCTAGAGACGTTGCAAGTTCGCTGTAATAAAGTATCTAATTAAGAGGATAAGAATTTTTCAATATATCCCCTTAATGCAGGGTAGAGTAGAGGGAAAGAAAGGCATCAGCAGGAAAAAGTAATCCTGGCTCCGTAACATAAGAGAATGTACAAAATTCAGCGTCGGAAAATTGTTTCATGGCACAGAGACGCATTTAAAACCGTGGTCGCCAACCTTCAATGAGAAGACGGAATGCGAAGAAAAAGGAAGTAAAAATATTTATTAATATTAAAAAAAGTAACTTATTTTCATGTTATGTTACAATAATGTCCCTTCATGTGGAGAAAATGAAAGGTGACGGGGACTGTTAAAAATTTCAGATTTGTAATTCAATAACAAAAATATTTATAGCAAAATTCCGCTTTATATTTGAACTACCCTCGTATAATAAACTCTATGGAATTTTATGATAAACAGTTCACTTTACCTGTAGGATTTAATTATAATTTTGACAGATGACATCAGATCATGACGGCAATTAATAATTTAATAACTTTAGCGAAAGTCTTGCTAACCACGTATTTAAAAACCACTGGAAACATATTTTAATCATGAACTCACCGTTTGCTAATTATTTTTTTTTGTTCAGTTGCAGTCTGCAGTTTCAAGTACGACACTTAAATCAGTAACATTTAGTTTATTTATGTGCGTATTTTTTAATAATAATGAATCACCGTATAATCCAAGTATATACAAAAAATTGAAGCGAAAAGTCGTTATATTCGAACTACAGCGAATAACAAAATTTCCGAAAATGTTAATTACTAATCTATGTAAATTGTCCGTGAGTACGAAATTAAAAAAATCATAAAATACAACCATAATAAAAAAATATATATCCATAAAAGCTACGAAACTAATAAGAAGATTCTATAATGAGGCAGTGTGACTTTTTTAATTATAAAACCAAGTCAGACAGGTTCTCTCGAAATGAGCACTTTGCTAAAAAACCAGAAATATTATGTAGTTACTTCAAAGCAGAGATGGTCTCGCTATTTTTATATATTTTCATAGATAATGAGTTCGGATTTTAATTTTTAACAATAATTTTCCCACTTATTTCACTCTCCTCTATTTCGAGTCGAACTTATGTGATCAAACAAATTTTTTTCTCGCATTTTTTGTATAACAATCTTTTTAGGTCTTGCTTGGTTTAATTTTCATATTCAAATTTGATAGGAAGAGCATTATTTGATCTTAGCGCTGCTACTAAGGTTTTGAGAAAGACAAATAAAACAAATATTTATAATTGGTTATGGCTTTATTGTTTTTCAAATTATTCTCAATACTCTTTCGAACTAATTGTCGAAGCATTTTTCTTTCCGATTAAAAATATGTGATTTGAATGCTTTAACCGCTTCTTCACGTGTAGAAAAACGTTGTCTTCGCAATTTATTTTTGATCTGCGAGAATCAGTGTGCCAAACAAGGACTGTACGTCGGATGACCCATCAATTCGATGTTTTAACTGTCCAAAAACATTTTTGTTAGAAATGATGTGTGAGTGGTCGCATTTTTGTGGTGGAGAATGATTCTTATTCTGCGAACAACTTTTGTTGGATTTTTCTCGTCTTTAAAGACTCATACAGTCGATTGTTGTTTATTTTCGTTCATATGCATAGATCCATGATTCGTCGCCTGCTACGATCACATAGACCTCTTTTGAGGCAGTGCGATTGAATGTTTTCAACATTTCTTTGCACCAATAGACACGAGTTTTTTTTAGGTGAGTAAATTATGCAGTATCCAATGCGAATAAATCGTTTTGACAACCAAATGTTCATGCAATCTTGAATGTATGCGAGTGGAACTAATGCCCAAGTATGCCTCAATCTCGTGGTATATCACATATCGATCTTGCAATATCAATTTACGCTCAGCATCGATATATTACTGACACAACAGCCTATTTTGGACTACTTCAGGAAATGTTGGTTTAATCCACGTCATAGAAAATCATCACACGAAAATGTTTGCGATTCAATTCAATTTTATGAACAACTCAAATAGCATTCGTATGACAACACGTTCTGAGTACGTTTACCATTAAAAATGTTAAACTTTAAGATGGCAATGTCAAATTTAATATATCCACATAAGTGTTTGCAATGGTTACAGTTGATATATCAATTCCACTCCATTTAGATAGTTTAGGAAGTGGTATGGCTCCAACTGCTAAAGATTTTCACCTTATAATCGTTTCGTTTACGACGTAGTATAATCGGCACGCTTCGTCCAACTAGCCTCTTCAGTTGTTCATTGAGATACCAATGCCCCAACAATATTAGTTCTTTTTTGGTTATTAGCTTTGTCTATTTTAACTCTTGTAGATTATTCCAACGATTTTTTGTGCCTATCTGTATTTTCTGTGTTCTGTAGCCATAGAAGGGTTCAGTTTTGGTAATTCTGTTTGCTATCAAAGTTCTCATGACAGATTATCTACTTTCCTCCAAACTTCAACTCATCATCATAAATTCTCTACATTATCAACAAAATATATATCAACGTATTATCCTATCAGTATACTAAGCATTATACGAGATGTAGCAATGAAGTTCAGGTAATTTATAAATGAAAAATAAGCACTAAAATGTTATTATGGTCCATTCAACTCTACTTAAAGATTCCCAAATTGTTCCTACGATTCAAATCATCCCAGTTAATTGCCTAAAGTTAAATCGTTTAGAATAACGGTCACAACTTCTTTGACTTCTTCTACTCCACCATGATTCTTGTAGGGGGCAATATCAGGACTATAGAGTGAGTATGTGATGGTCGGATTCCTTTTTTTGTCAAACATTTTTGCACAATCAATCAAAACCTTATTTTTTTTCTAATTACGACAAAATAGTCCATCATTTTTCATATCAATGAAAATTTACCAGATTTTAACGAAATATTGAATGATAACACAGTGGTTTTGCAAGAACTGACGCACAGTCTCGAAGCAGAAAAGCAGGTGAATCATCAGGACTATTTATTAATTTTTTGAGGTTATTTAAAACTACTGATTTAGTAAAATAGGAAGTAATTAATTGCAAGCGAATCATATTTGAATTAGTATTGTCAAAATGAGAAGACGATGAGGTAACAGTTATCATAGTTTTTCATTATTTTTTACCTTTAAAATAAAATTCAACATTTTTTAATTATGAATTCTATAAATGTACACTAATATCATCTTATATTGAAAAATGCAGACTTGCCTTTTGGATAGCAGTTTAAATCAGTTTATCCGATTATTTGGAACTATTAAATGTAGAATTATGAGCTAAATTTATGGACATACTGTTTATATTATTGAAAATAAAGTAGGTATATATCTATTTAAACACCACAGATATTTCTAGCAATTACTCCAGGACTTTTTCTTGGAATTTGATTAACCTGACTCTAAAAACTGTTCCTTAATATTGCAGATCCGCCCCTGATTAAAAATGTAGGTATAATTTTATAAAGAGGTGTGTCATTCTAGTAACTGAAAGTAGCCGCCTTTGAATTCATATTGGTTTATATTTTATGTAACAACTTTGAAATGGTTTTCAAAACTTCAGTATATACGAACATACTTAGAAAAAATTATTTGTGACTGAATATACGTTATTTGAATTCCATTGGTCCATAGACGAATTTTATGTAAAATTTACCATATTATTGTTTTTCTATGCTATCTGGCCCACATAGTCTATTCACGGTATTGTGGTTTAATATATTTATAAATGTATACTCATCTGACCTCTCCATTCCTGAATTATCTATGATTTTACGCCCAAATACTTTAAATTCGAATGCAATTGTTTTTTTTTAATATATCATACCATTTTATAAACATCGAAGCATATTTTATCAAAATAAAATGTAAAAATATTTATTAATATTAAAAAAGAAAAAGTTACTTATTTTCTTGTTATGTTACAATAATGTCACTTAATCTGGCGAAAATCAAAAAAGTAAACTTTTTATGGAAGGTATGCTTTTGACATTGAGCTAAAATGTCACCTAGCGTAAACAGGAAACTTTTTAGCTCTGTTCTAAGGCGAGTTTAGCTAATGTCACTAACTTCATCGTCTGTCTGCGGCGCTCGTCATTCACACACGGCTTTTTATTTGTGGTATATTATATTTGGTATATATGATTTGGACTAATAACGATACTGCGCCGCGTTTCTCCCAGGATGTTCACGTGCTAATCACGCACTGTTCATCGTTTTGGTTTACTATTTCTTCGATAAATAGACTTTTTGAATTTCTATTAGAATACCTGAAATATCCATTGAGATAAAGTCCTCAGGTTCTTGCATATATAAATATTCACAATCTTCTGCAAGTACCCTATTGAGATAATTATGTCTTATATGTTCAAATTGATTGGAAAAATTGGAAAAGTAGGGACATGAATAAAATAAACAATACGGATACATAAATTATTTATTATATATATATGTGTGTATATATGTATATAAATAAATATTGTTTCAATTTTTGCAGTCGTACAAATAAAACATATTTAAAATTAGAATAGTGGTTAGTCTAAAGTTTCGTAACCTCTATAGTCTTTTAAGCTATTTGGAAAACCATACAATCCATACACTGTAAAACCTGTAAATAATATTAAGACACGTACACAACATATTGTAATATCAACAAAAAAAGTTAATTTTAAATGAGTATAAGATAATCTCCAGTTGTATTCAACATGCAACAAACATAATTAAAATACAATGTATTTCCAAAGTAATCGACCATATAAGTAAGCGTGATAAATTTTATCATCAGGTTTTTTAACTCTCTTCACTTATCAAGAAATATCAACAAGAAGTTGTTGTAATTTTTTCCTAGTGATAATAATTACTTTGGAAAATCACTGTATAAATATTTCACACCGGTACATCAAATTAAAATATATAATACAAATATATTTGACACATTGTTAAATATATGTTTTGTATATTGTAAAATTCATCAATCGCCGATGCGGTATTTGAAACGTTTTAAAATATTTAGCGAACTTTTTGCCTTATGACACAAATATTTGGAGTAAACCATGTAAAATTGAATCCCGAATTATGTTTTACTTAATTAGAATCAATACTCAATACAAGGCGTCGTTTTTATCAAAATCTACCCATACCACATTAGTCACTAGAGGCACTAGGGTAGGGTGATGTTTCGATGTCATGTCAAATGACACTGTTTAGGGTTCAAGGTTGAAATACTTTCTGAAAATTCGCGAATGTCTTAAAGGGATAGTTGTTTCTTCGAATCGCTAATTCGCTGGTGGCACCATTGGTGAGCATAAAAACTGAAGATACAAATGAGACTGGAGGAGAACATTGTACTTATTTTTATAAATAATTTATATTTCAAAGAACAATGGAGAGAAAGCGACCTCATTACTGCTAGAAATGTTCAATAGAGTACGGATAGAAGAAAAGTTTCATGACGATTGGAAAATGAGTTTGATACTACCGGTCCACAAAATTGGAGAGAACAAAAAATGCAATAATTATAGATCAATTTCCCTGTGATGTACACCGCTAAAATTTTTTTTAACAAAATTATATTTCAAAGAACATGGGAGAGAAAGCGACCTTATTACTGCCAAAGAAGGATGGAAACTGTAATAATTATAGATTAATATCCCTGTTATGTACACCGCTAAAGCTTTTTGATCAAATAATCGAGAAGAGACTAAGAGCTAATATAGAACCAAGTTTGAAATAGACGCAAAGTGGATTTCGACAGGACCATACAAGATCAAGTGTTCACTATAAAATAATTCATTTGCAGAAAAAAGGCAAGATCCAAACATTGCATTCCTAGACAAGGAAAAAAATTTTTAATGAAGTTCCACGAAAGAAAATATGGAAGAACTTGCAATAAAGAAATGTTAGCAGCAAAATAACGAAATCCCTAAATGCCTATACTAAGAAACAAGAAATCAGGTAATAAGCAGGAATATGAAATCAGATACGCTCACAATACATGAAGGAGTACGACAAGGAGGCAGTCTGCGTCCATTACTATTCATAGCTTTCATCTAATTTGGAATTTGTTGAACCGTTGGTGATAATCATCTGATTCTACCATTTCACCAACACTAACAATTACATCAGTTCATAACGGATTCCGCATTTATATATTGGAATGCGCCTTAGCAGATGATGTAATGATCATGGCATAAAATATAAAAGATATACAAGAAAATTTAAGCAACTGGAACCGAATATTATACTGAATATCACCACACAAACACTCACAATTACTCTATCTGACGCGTCAGACATTGTAATTGTGAGTGTGGATGTATAGTAGTGTGAATAGTGTGTTCAGTATGAATATCACCAACGGTTCCAGAAATTCCAACATAGTTGGAACCAAATATTGACAGAAAACGAAATGAAACTGAACAAAAAGACATAGTTATGGTAGTGGCAAATTTATAAGAAAAAAATAGGATTAAAGAGGAACTTATAGAATAAGTTCGTAGCTTCCAATACCTAGGAATTATGTTGGAAGAAACAAGAAGAGAGGATTTAGAATCAAACATAGAATAGAGAAGGCGAACAATGTTTAGTATGCATTAAGCAATAGGCTTGTGAACAAAAAAAAATAATCCTACGAAACAAATAGTCGTGAATTTCAGGTATTGGCAGACAAGAGTAAGAGATGAAATACCTAGAGGTGTAAAAGGAGTAACTAGAAATGATAAGACTCGAGAGACTCTCATAAAAGAGAAGAGAGAAGATTTACAAGTTGAACTCATACAAGAATACATAGAAAGGGCACAACTAGGATGGTGGGGCTACCTAAAAAGGATAGATAACACAGTGCCAGTTAAGAAAATTTGAGAAAGTGAAATACCAGGAAAAAGGAACAAAGGAAGATCACTAGCAACATGGGACAATATTTTAAGAAAAATATGAAAAAAAGAGGGGAATTTCAAGGGTCGAAGCGAAATTAAAAATCTTGGAAAGTTCTTTTAAGTAATTAGTTAAGTAAGAAAATTTACACCCCAATACTCTATAGGGTAAAAAGGAAACAGATTAGCTCAAGATCAGCGGTGATAGTGTTAGTATCCATGGTGTTTTCGATGATAAACATTATATTTTATTTCTATTTCAATTAACTATTTAATTTTTTTCATTCAGCTTTCATTTTTCAGTGAAATTCCAAGGAGTAGGCAGATTGATATCTTGGAATCAACCAAGTGGTGATTCGTTGCGTGGAGTAGGCAGATTGAAACCACGGAATCGGATCACTTCTTGCCAATGAACGAATAAATACCCTATCCCCATCCAAGTGGGAGCCGAAACGCGAGAATTTTCAAAATTCCAACGCGATCCAACCTAGATCTTTAGTTCATATATTAATTATATAAAATTATATTTTAATTTCATTCATGTGGTGTCAAATATGTTCGTATCACTTACAAACGACTTTGAAATAAATATAATTGAATATGAAGCATTATGTACAGTACCAAAGCAAATACCATGAGCAAAAGTCAGGTATAAAGCAGACAGGAAACTATAAGATACCATTTTTAAAAGTTGGTCAAAAGGCAGTTTAAGCAAAAACAGATCCAGTATCTTTCAATACTGCTATTCTTGTATTTAAAATTTATCAAAACTTGAGTGGATTGAAAGGATTCGTGCCTAGGTTATCCACATATTAAAAAGGAGTAAAAAGGAGAATCCTCATAATAGGAAATTGTGTTTAATGAAAAACATTGCATTATAGTATTAGAAAAGATAAAGGCAACTAAAATTGAACATAAATTTCCGTATATATTCAAAATTGACTGTATTGTAAATAAAAATTGGGTTGGACACGATTTTTTTAAATAGCAACATATTTTTTGCTTTCATAATACTGTCATTAATTTCCAAGAAGAAAATATAAAGTACATGTTGGACCATATAACAATATATCTGAAATTTATTTTATAGGCTACATTTAATTAATAGTATTTCCAAAATATTTCGAGTAGTCAATACTATATGGGGTATCCAGAAACTATCATATAAAACTCAAATTACAGATACAAGGTTTAATTATATGTTCATTAGGGGGATGGGGAAGCAAAATATAAATCAACAAATAGAAAAAAAAATTCTCACCAATTTGAGCTCTTAATACTAACAATTTAAATATAAAGTGTCACCATTTAAAATGCATGTAAAAAATTTATTTTTGAAATTTCTAATAATTAGTCACTTTTTACAATAATGCAAATGGGTTTGATGGACCTTGTGGGGAATTTTGTGCTCTTCAAATTAGCTTTAGAGTTTAAAAACTGTGTTTTAACGACTCATATTGGTGAACCAGTGCGAGTTACACAAAAAAACTCGTAAAAACTTGAACAAAAATTCTTTTCGGAAATTAATCACCCTAATGTCCATCTAAGCTAATTTATTTTTATCAAAAAGTTCCGCATAAAAGAGATAACGCCCTTTGAAGATGACGCTATTTTTAAAGCATATCTTGAAAAAAACTGTTACCCCCACAAATTTCAAACTTATCCAATGTTAAAACTGCAATGAGATGGAGCTTCTTTAAGGGGGACTATTGAAAACAAATTCATTTAGATTTTGAGGAAACATAGGAAACACTGTCATTTAAATTATATGTTAAATTTAAATCAACTACCTGTTCTGGTTAACCCCGAGCGCCCTCCGACATTCGACCCTTTTCGGACCTTTTGTGTACCTTTTTAGTAATGTTACAGTGGAAAACAATTTTTTTTATCAACAATTTCAATTTATTATAACAATAAATAATGAATACTGATTACAAAAAAAAAACAAGAAAATAAGTTTTTGAATTACGAAAATTCGAGCACTTTGAGAATATTACTAATTTGATTATATTATTTTTTTACGATTATGCCTAGTAATATTCCGATTTTCGTCATTCAAAAACGTATTTTCTTGTTTTTTTAATCAGCATTTATTATTTTACTGTAATAATTTAAAATTTTTAATCTAAATCTTATAGTATCATCGCATCTAGTATCTATAATGTGTGCTTGACAAGTTTCTGGACACCCTGTATAATAAACTGACATAAAACGCTGACTCAAATTTTATAAAAAATGGTATATTATTGTAAGAAAAGCTAGACAATACTAGAAGCGTGAAGCATATGGGAAAATAGGCAAACATTTTCAATGTTCCAATAGCCAGATGATGATGCTAAAAACCGGTTTTTTTCAAAACTATAAAACCGTTATTAAATCCTACATAATTTCCCTCGTTCTTCTTGAAAATAATATCGGTAATATTTTCTACATTTTTTTTGATCAGATCATTTTTTGGTATTTGAATCTTTTCGGTTTTGAGAACAACAAATTATACTTTAGATTGTTGTTTCGTACTTTCTTTGCGTCGTAAATTAATAGTGTCGAAAATTTCACTCATTGCTTGCCTATGTTTCGCATGATCATCGATTTTATGATCCAAAGATTTAACTATTCTTGTTGGGCTATTCAATTCCTTGGGCGTATCCATCATTTTCATACTTCTAAAAACATTTTTCATTCTGTTCTGATGGGCCAAGTAAGCATCGTCTACTGTTTCTACAACAGGTACTATCTCATCAGTTTGTACTACCTCATTTGACGTAGGCCTAGAAATAGGCAATGGTATATCAGTTACCTCCTCTGACTTGTTATTACTAGAAATATTATTAGAAGAATTGACTATCCTAGCGTTGATGTATAAACCCAATTTTTCTCGAGCGCTCTCCCTACTTATACTCTCTTCTATAACGTTTTCGTTTTTTCTTGGCTCAATCGGCGTCGGCGTGATGATTTTGGGAGGAAGCGGTGCGTGATACTTCAAAAACGGCATATGATTCGGAAAATTTGTAGAAAGTTTATTATTTAGCTGTTCCTTAAAACTTTTAGCTTTCTCTGATCTTAGTTTGAGATTTTCGTCGTCTGGTACATATTCGTTTTTTGTTTTATCGTTTTGCTTGCGCCAAGATTTCAGCGTTACACCTTTGATGGCACTTGAAGTAACTCTTTGCAATGGAGATTGAGGTTTTATAATGTCATTTGAAGTAGTTTCGTTCAATTTTCCTGGCACAAATAATGGGAAAGGTGGAGGAGGTGGAGTGACAGAAACTTTAACATTTTCCTCTTCGATTTTATCAACTGGTAGAGGCGATTGTGGTGAAGAAGATGGAGGTACGAAAATGTTTTCCTCACTTTCTTTGATAGTTTTAACAAGTAGAGGTGATTGTGGTGGGGTTAAATTTGGTGAAAGCGGGATAGGAGTATCAAAAGCTTCTTCGACTTTGTTAATAAATAGAGGGGATTCCGGTGGGGTAGGTTGAGATGAAATAGAAGCAGGACTGTCATTAATTTCGCTTTCGGATTCTGCTGTTACTGATTTATATGATACAGGTGTGTCTGGAGGAGCTGGTGAGTCGATTGAACCTGATCTCTTCTTTTTCTTCTGTATCTCAACAGGCGGGGCTTCCTTTTGTACTTCTGAAGGCTCCAAGTGTTCATTTATATCATTTTGATAGTTTAAAATTGTAGGATCTTCAACGGATGTTGTTGTTGGGAAAGGAATTGCTGAGGTAGTGACGTTATTACAATGAACATCAGCAACAACACTTTCTTCGCGAGACATAGACACATTTACACTACAAACAGATGATTTACGAGTAGTTTCTAAATTATTAGAAACTTCGTCCAACATTTCATCGAGTTTTTGTAATTCATAATGTATTTCATTGACTTCTGTTTTGTCTTCGTTGATTTGTGGTGGAAGTGGTGCTGTCTTCTTTTTCGGATAGTTAAAAGTGTCATCAACAAATGCGACGTTGTTATAATAATTTACTTTTCCGTTTTGGTTTCGATCGTTGCCTGTTTCTTTTGGTTTATGTTCGTCGATTGCCGATGCTTTTGGTTTTTGTTCATCGATTGGTTTTAGAGAAATATAGTAAATAGGAATGCCTAAAGGAAATATCATCGAAAGTGTTTTCATGCATTTATTTACAGCATACGTGTTATTCAATTGCATTGTTCTTCATGCAAATATACTGAATGAAGTGGACTAGCAAGAATTAAAAATGGCAAAGCTTGATCTACGCTATTAATTTTTTTTCTAATTCAAAAATAAATACTATAAATTATCTTTTAATAAAAATAACGTATTTTCAGTACTATATTAGTAGTTATAAATACAAGGTAATTAGTTATTAAATATAAAAGGAGGATGTGATTACAATGCCATTCGGCTTGTTACGTTTTTTTTCAAACAATATGAATATTTCTTTATTCACGTATAGTGGTACAGTAGCCACTTCGGATTTATTTATTCTAACAATTGAGTTTTTGATGAAATTAATTTATTTACCTCCCACTACCTCAAAAGTGATTCGAATGGAGTGGGAGGTCGATAAATTAATTTCATCAAAAACTCAATTGTTAGAATAAATAAATCCGAAGTGGCTACTGTACCAGAATACGTGAACAAAGAAATATTAAAAAAAAAACCTAACAAGTCGAATGGCATGTTACATCTAATAAGAAGTTTTGTTGTTTTGAAAAGTCCTTCAATTCAGAATGTTCATTCATGTTAAGTCTATTTATCGAAGAAAAATAGTAAGCCAAAACATATTCACACATAGAGCACATGATCAGTATTTAAATAGGTGGAATAGATAAAAAGTAAACGGCCAAAATATGAAACACACTCAATTAAAAATCAGGTATTGATAATATTCGAGTTTTCACTTTGTCCAATGATTATAGCATCTTATTGCTAAAACCGAGAATGCTTGCCTTGAAAATTGTATGGAAGAGTCCACCAGAACCAGGTAGTAAATTTTTCTATTTTCCTCACGAAATTTTTCAATTTTTCTAAGGTATTAGGTATTATTAAAATCCGGTAATCCTTATCTTCATTAACTACTCTCAGAACTTTATCCACTGTAGGCAACTCATTTTGTAAGCATTCTTCTGATGGTGCTTCTGTCGAAATAATGAATCGAATTGTTAATTTTTTTCTTGATGGATTCTTTTTTGGGTCGGCCACCGAATGATTAGCTCTGTACTGTACTCACAAACGATTCGGTAGACACTTGAAGAAGATACTCCAGAAATATTCACCCTTTCAGAAATAACGTCATCAACAGTTTGTCATCATTTTCATGTAATTCATTTTTATAAATCTTCACCGTCATTTATTTTTCGTTAGCGTTAACTTGAAGCTCTGTTCTAAGGCTGTAGCTGTAGTTGATGTCAACAACTTCATTGTCTGTCTTCGTTACAGACATGTTAAATTAATACAATAGACAAATATAAACAATATGACTGCAGTACGATGCCGTCCCTGTACTACATCTGATTTAACAGCTTCTTCAGCGATGCTGCGCTCGCTTCTTCCACGCGTCTTTCTATTTGTGGTATATTACGTTGCCTCTGATTTGTACAAATAACGATACTGCACCGCGTTTTTTGACCGAGATATTCACGTGCTAATCACGTACTGATCATTTTTTTGGTTTACTATTTTTCTTCGATTAATAGATTCCAATATAATTTTTTGAACCTTTATGAGAATATCTGAAATATCCATTAAATTAAAAGTAAATGAAGTATAACTGCTATCTATGTACACTACCGGTCAATAGTTTTTGACCTTTCCTTAATCCATTCATTAAATTTCAAAATAATACAACGAATTTCCCTCCACATTTTCATACGAATCTCAAAACTGTGTGTTATAAATTAAAAATAATAATGTCCGTTATTTGTTTACGAGCGCATCTTTACAACTTGCAAGTACCAGATGGGTATTTAGCTCGTAACGAGTCATTGAAATTGCATTTACGATTTTTTGACATGTTTCACAACACTGTAATACAAAAAACATTTCACTCAAATAAAAGAAGAATTTCTACTAAGTGGGTGTCACTAATACTGATAAGAAAAAAACAATATATGACGGGTGACGAAGAAGAGGGGAGTAGCGCGGCGGAAAGATTAGCTACCATGTTGCGTCGGTGATAAGCACGACACCCTCCAAAGACGAACTATACTACGACGAATCTAACTAAGACCCACTTAGCAACAGTCCTGTACTGTTGAATGATGGATGATGGGTCTATTTTAGTTGGTTGAAGCAGTCAAATGTTGAAAATCTTGTGTCAGACTTTAGGGGCGGTCCGCAAGTACGGAACATTCATCTAGATCTACTAAAAGGGAGAAATCCGAAAAAACCTCACCAGGCAACTCTAGGAGGGCGTCGCAGTGAAAAGGTTAACGGACGCAGGGTAGTAGAGTTACATCGATGAATGAGTTATCAAAATATTTTGATGAAGACCGAAGTAGGTCGAAACGTCAATTTTTACGTGTTATTTGAAACTGACTTTTATAGAAAAGATACCTAAAATCATCACAAATAATTTTTAAATACCACGCCTATGGTAAAACGGATATTGGGAACCATCCTGGTCCACCAAACTTTTGTTTATTATTCCTTCCTTTACTTTAAATTCAATGGAAAATCATTTATAACAACTAACTTAGAAGAGTTCCAAATTATCTTTTTCGATTCCACTGTGTGTTCACTTATTTAGTTCACTTCACAGTTTCAGTACGTTTCTTTTTATTTTGTTAGTTTTTTTGTATTGCACACATTTTTTTATATTTCTAAAAATTGTAAAACCCACATTGTAGTTTAGTGCTCCTTTAAAATCTTTTGCCCAATAAATATTATTTTCAACTAGTGCTTGTATATTATTAATTTCAACTAACTTATTTAAACTGAGGTTAAAAACACCAGGTATATGCAGTTTTTTTTTCAAGCCAAAGAATTGTTAGAAACAATTCTCTTATCATAGTTATACCTTACAATCTATATTTATCACAAAAAATATATTTTTAACAAAAAAAAATGCTGCTGCTATGTATTCGTTAAGGGGGTATTTCGGTGTGGAAATTTGAAATTTTGACTTAGTTGAAAGATTTGCATCCTATAAGCTTGTTACCAGTACTTTCAAAAGTCCTCGAAAGAGCAGTGCACAACCAGATGAACTCGTTTTTACACGAAAATAATCTTCCCGTGCATAAGTCAGGGTTTCGTAGGGGGCACAGCAGCTACAATGTTAAATATATCACAGCTTAATAACAGCATTGGATAAAGAGAAGGCTGTCATTTCCATCTACTTGGATTACTCCAAAGTATTTGATGTGTTGGATCATGATCTTTATGCAAAACTGAAATATCTGGGACTTGAAGAAATATCTTTTGAATCTTCTTAAAAGGAAGATGACAGAGAGTTCGCACGAATCAGAATTCATTTGAGGATGGCAAAATAGTATTGGCTCACTTTTGTTCCTCGTATATGTCTTTGATATATGTGACAGTGTCTCACACTGTCACATTCAATCATATGCTGATGACACTCAGTTCCTACACTAATTTGATCCAGCAGACCCAGATGCAGCAGCTACATACCTAAATAGTATAAAATTTAATTTGGAGTATTTTTAAAAAAGGGTCAAAGAAATTGATATTTCATGTTTTTTTAGCTAAGGTCAATGCGATAGCTATATCTTTACAGAAAAGAATTTTTCAAATTTTTTTTCTTCCAAATCACTACAAGCGCTGAAACCATGTCAACCAGAGTGTACCGTTTTTTTTGTAGCCTCCACTTTACCGGCCTGTATAGAAATTCTTTTTTTTTTTCATAATTTTTTTAATATTCTTAAAAAGTCAATAAATACAATTTAAAGAAATAGATGGTAAAATTGTTTTTCATTTTTTTCTTTAGTTTCAAAAATACCTTCTAGACCAGAATACCCCCTGAACTCAAACAAAAATCGACAAAATGCTTGTACTTTAGAGGTAAATTAATAGTAGAGACAACAATGTTTATTATTTCGCATTCAAATATTAAAATTGTACATACCGACTGCCATCCATACACCAAAACGAATCCATGTCAAGTAATCCAACATAAGCATTAAATATATATTAGCTAAAATACTGAGAGCAGGTATAAGAGGAACCACAGGAACCTAGAATAAAATTAGCTAAAGTTATATACAGTTGAGATACAGTTGAGTCCTGCTAATTCGAACTAAATGGGACCGAACACTGTTCGGATTCATCAAGCATTACAAACAGCAAATTAGCTCACTGCGTCATTATTTATAGTTTTGTGACATGAGCGGCAAGACTACGCTTAATGCATATGTGACTATGCTGGGCACGGACTGTACAAATAACCGAGACTGTACCCCCCCCCCCACTCATAACAGAAGAGACGACATATCCTAAATCTAAATAAAGTACTGTAGTGTTTTTTGTTTGTTGTGTTATTGTTTTAAAGATTAGTGTTTTGAAATGTGAAAAGAAATTAAAATGGCTACTAAACGTAAACACCTTAATCCTTAAAGAAAAATCAAAGCCCCAATCAAAAACCCCTAAAATCCAATTACTAGGGACTTTTTCTAAAAATATGTATTATTTGTAAAATAATTAAATATTTCTATATAAATTGAAGATAATAAAATATCATTAAATAAAAGAAAATTTGAAACCATAAATAATTTTATCCAGCGACATCATCTTTTTTTTAATTCTTTATTCATAAATTACGGAAAAATTCAAATAACAAAGCATTTTCTTCAGATTCTGATTTTTTAAAATCATACATATCGGCATTAAATAATTTTAACATTTTTGTGGATGGTTGAGATATTGTGAATGATTCACCATTCCGTTGCAGTATGAATCGAACCTATATAACCGAACCTATATAAAGATTCATTGACTGGCCTTAGATTCTGAGGTATAAATTATAATATAATAATATAATAACATAATTTTAAATTTATAATCATGAAAAGATATATGAATGCAATATTTTCAACTTCTATTATAGGAAATTAAAACAATTTAAAAAATACCTAAATAGGACAAGTCGACCATTTCAAAATAGAAAGAATCTGAAATGGTTATATTCGACTACAATTGGTTACAAGTACAAGTTGCCTCCAGTAAACTGTAATAATATTCTTCGATGTGCCAGGGTTAACAGAAGACCAGCTACAGACACTCTGGGCCTTAAATCAAACCCTTAAGTCGACACTTTATAGTATCTGCTATTTATTGTCGATAGCGCTAAATAAAATCTTGGCGAAGAGAAGGAAACTTAAAAAATCTTTGCTTTGCATTTGATGTTACAATATTTGGTCCTTTACTTGTCTATAGCTCTGGACAATCATGCAACATCACGATTGTTATTGTCATTTAAAAAATTTATATATAGGTTGAGTTATATTAGTTATTAATTATACGATTCTATAAATTTTTAATATTTACTTTACGGTAAAATTTTCACTTACTTTAAAGCTCAAATCTCGATTTGATGTAGGTTGAATAGCTACGGATATTATTAGAATGGTAGCTAATAAGATGACTATCGAGACTAATACTATTGCCCATGTTTTACCTTCAGCTATAGGATCTTTAAGATAAATTGCACATAGTCCCACAGCAACACAAGCAATGCCTGAAAAATGAACGATTTTAATAAAGGTTGTCTAAAAACTCTACTACCAAAGACAAACTACAGATACTAAATGTACCTAATTCCACAGATTTCTTCCTAGATACGTTTCATTGTATCACAGTATTGAATTTTACAGTGTTATCTTAAAATTTTTGGATAAAGTTGAATTAGGTTAGATGGACATAAAATGATGCCCAAGACACCTTTGTTGTTAGTTGAAGTTACCGGACACCTGGTTTTTATGGATATAACTTAATATTTACCATCAACAAATTCGAGGAGACAAAGAATATTAAATATATTAAATTTTAATTATTAACTTTGTATTAACATTGGTGCTCAGATATTTAGTTTTAGTACCAAAAGTTTTAAGACTTGACGAGTGGTCGAGGTTAAAGTGTCCTTCATTTAAAATCAATTGCTCTGTCTGGGTAGGTCAGTACTACAGTTAAAAGTAACAATTATAATGTCATAGAAAATTTTATGAAGCTACATGGACAAGTATAGTTCTAGTTTATAAGAACTGTCTCAATCTAGAAAAACGTCAACTTCGCCATAGACATTTTTAATTTCGTATAGATTTATTACTATCAATAAATTAATAGTAAGAAAAGTTTAAAATTGACGTTCGTTGATATTAGTGACAAATTATTGAACGTTAGTAATTTAAGATGTTAAAATACTAATGCTTATTATGATAATAGTATACTAAAAGATAAATGTCTAATTCATGATTATATAACGTTTAGACCAATTCATTGAAACATACTTCAACTCTGAATGAGTATGAGTTTATTATTATACAACAAACCAAACAATCTAAGACCAGTAGAAGAAAGATAACCGAGATGGTTCCTCCAGATACAATAAATGATGATAGAAATGGAAACGACTATCTGAAACTAGAGCAATTAAGAAGTACACAAGACCAAAAATAGCATTGATGTGAAGGTAGCAACAGATAAGAGAAAGAGCCGGAAAAGAATACCAATATACTCAATTCCTATAAACAACCCAGTAAGTAAGTACAAAGAAAATAAACTTACTTGGAATTATGTAATTATTGTGATTTGCGCTAATATGTTTAACTTACAGTATAATGCGATATTAAATGCCACAATGTTCTGCGAAACTTTCGTCGGGTTTGAATGTCGTCCACAGTTAAAAATTTGTGCAATCACACTTGAATTACTTTTGTTTTCTTCAACAAGATAA
This sequence comes from Diorhabda carinulata, assembly GCF_026250575.1. Classification (NCBI taxonomy): domain Eukaryota; kingdom Metazoa; phylum Arthropoda; class Insecta; order Coleoptera; family Chrysomelidae; genus Diorhabda; species Diorhabda carinulata. The sequence goes on from NC_079472.1 coordinate 23,066,560, forward strand.
CTGTCATCATTATTTGTATTGTTAAAACTATTTTCAGTGTACCTAAAAAAACACTAACAATAACAAGATAATACTAAAAAGATGTCTGACAAACTCATAAGGCATTGGCCATAAAGGTATAATATGTATACAGTATGTTATAACTTAATGTTTCATCTGAAATGTATTTATAAGGCAATAGTATTACTAGCATAAAACTTATTTTTCAATACTATATTAACTTATTGAGAAACGCATGTCTCTGTTTTACAGGCATTATACACAAAAACCATCACTCTCTGAAGACGATAACTTGGTCACAAAACTGGCGTCGAATTGTGAGTGTTGGTGCATTAGTAGTGTCAACAGTGTGTTTAGTATAAAGCATGCACTATCTATTGGACCAAGTGAAGGTATTTTCTAAAGTACTAATATGTCATCATACATTTTTCATCTATTTTTTTATCCATGCATGTCATTATTACATTGCCAATATCATTCAAACGGTCACGTTTTGTTTCAGATACACTAGTATTCAGCTCGAAAAATTTATGTGAAGATAAAATATGTGGAGATCCTGTAGTGCACCATCCTTCTGGAGCCTGATTTCAGAAACTATTCGATATTTTAGTACTTCTAATATAATAATATGAACCAAACCTTGCTTCCTTTAACATCTGAATAAGTTTTATACGTTTTCTATGTCCTGCATGTGGGCTGCAATAGAGTATCATAAAGTTTTGGATAGATAGATATAATATTTGTACACACATGTACATAAATTATAAAACCGTTAAGACTGCTTTAAACATAATGGTTCAGTAATAAAATATACATCATATTATTTTGTAGTCAGAATGTTTTTATATATAAGTGGTCATAGCAATGAAAATAACAAATTTTTAAATATTCTCCATAACCTTTCTTGGTACCTTTTAGTAAGTTCGAGGTGGGCTGAATTTGTTTTCAGTTTGTTGAAAGAAATTTTAAAAATTGGGGAAAATTTAAAAAAACCGCAACATAAGCAATATACAAAACAGAAGTAACACAATATTTACTACTAGTAACATGTATATAATCATGCAAAAGTTTTAATGTTAAAATGAAAGCATGTCAAAATGTATATAAAAAAGAGAATTTTAGAGACCCAACTAACTAAAAAATGTATGAAAAAATGAAATACTCATCACAGTGATACGAAAAATTGAAGCTATTACATATCAACAAGTTTGAGAACATATTACTGGTGGTGTCGAAGTTTGTAATAAGTGAAATAACATACTGATGACAAAAAAAGAATCTGCTAAAAGAAAATGTGTGTTACAGTTATTTCTATAGATGAAAGAAGTAGGAATGATATAAAATTTCCATGTCATTGGTTCAAATCAACACTTTAATGCTGAAAAAATCTTGATTAAATAGTCAAAAATAATAAGGTAGAGTGTCTGGCTATACAGAAATCAGAGGAAATCGGAAAGCCAATACCCTCGCCAGTATAGGAGTAAAACTGTCATTTACTGACCCGGGACACTACTGCAGTATAGGAACATGTTTCCCACTTCAAGTTCCCTTGCAACTTTGATATCGCTAGATACAATGTATTTGGAAGTAAAACCAAGCTACATCGCAATTAAAAGCATATGTTGAAAATGATTCAAACAATTTGCAGGAGTGAAGGTCTAACTTCCTTGAAGCCATCCCATGTAGTAAAGTTCAATAGATCTCTTGAAATAGAATGCAAGCTGTAAATGTTCAATAAACAGTTAAGGTTACAGTGCAATGTAATCCCTAATATACATCTATTACTACAAAGCTACAAGCATATCAAAAAGGAGAGTGTATTGGAAGCACTTATTATGTAATATGATGTTCCCATAAAAATGAAAGTGGTTATAGAAGAAAGTAAATCACATTCAATTTATAACAAACATAGAACATTAGTACAACTCGATCAGCAGTTAAACTTTAACTTAATTTTTGATATTTGATACTAATTAAATATATTCCTTGGAGTAATCAGGAATGTGATCAACAGTACATTCTTAGTATGAAATACATTTCCCCTAGAGTGATAGGAGCAATTCAAAAGTTGTATGTGTGTATGTATGGATTTTGGAGTATCATATACACTGTGACCCAAAGGATCTATTGTATCTCCCTTTCTTGCTGCAATATTGAAAACTCATTGTTTACAGCTGATCCTTTAATCCCACTGCTTTTAAAAATTCTAGAATGTGGTATGGCATTAACTACCAGAGATTTTCAGCTTCTATATCAAGCACTCTCAGGTGTAGTGCTCTGGAGTTCCTTAGTGTCTAACACTTTGAAAGAATGTAGATAGAGATTTCGCGCGACAGTGTCTCCATAGGACTTCTGTTATAATTCAAAAGTTACATTTTCACTGAAGATAAAATTTTTGTTTAACGTTTAGTAACATTGTGGAATATTCTTTAAAATAAATAAAAAGAAAAAACAACAAAAGTTCCTGAATGATTCTTCAGTGGAACCTTACTTTGAACATAGATATATGAGAGTTTCGAGAAGAAGGGATAGTACGCACAGAAAATAGAAGAAACGAATGTGACAAAATTTTTTCCTGTAATGCAATGTAATGTTCAGTTAGTTAAAGGTTTTAAGAAACTTGTACTACTGATCGAGTTTATAAACAAAATGTTAATCAAGAAATACCACATATATGACAAACAACATACACTTACGGCGGCTCATTGTCGTCAGAATCTGTATTTACCCTTAAGGGTGTATATGCTGGTGTATTGTCCACTGAATATCTAATTAAAAATACATCAAATTTAAGCGATATTTCAAACACTGCATAGAAAAATAAATCGAAAGGAATTGTTATACTCTACCTTAAAAGTAAAACACTAGCAGCTACTACAGTGTATGCCATTAATGTACCTATCGACATCATGTTAACTAACTGGCTCAATTCAAATAAGGCACCCATTGAACCTAAATAAACGCTAAGTTGAATAATTTAAAAAATTTAAATACAATATTTTTATACAACCACCCAATAGAATAAAACCACTCCTATCAAAAACAAAATAAAACCAAAAACACAAGTAACTAACCCTATTTTTTTTTGGAATTTACGTTCAAGTCACGTTAATTTTAATCATTTCCATATTTAGTGAATTAAAAACATTTAGCATTCAATATTTGTTTAAAAATCAGTGATAAACTACTCCCCAGTCACAATTAAATCTATAATCAATGAGTAATTGTTAGCTAATTTATTGAAAATATGTAGGACAAAACAACTAAGATATTTATTACAATCAAATCTCATTGATGTCTATTTTTTATTGTAAATTCAATGTCTTGTGTTATGAATACTAAATAGATTTTTTGTTTGTGGTTTTTTCATAAATAATAACACAATGAATAACCGAATATGATGATCACCTGTTAATACTCCCGCCAGTATAGTACCAATCACAGGTGTATGGAATCTGCTGCTTACTGATCCGAGAAATCTAAATATCAAACCATCAGATGCCATTGCGTAAATGATCCTTGGAAGAGGAAACATAGCACCAAACAAACTACAAAAAAATAATAAAATATTAATTAGAACCAATGAAAAGGTATTAGTATTCTTCTCTTATCTTTGGTATTTGATTCAAATGTACGAGTTTTTTCTCTAATTCTTTGTTGAATTTACTTCAATTTTCGGTTATATTTATTTTTCCAGTTGATTACTTCAATATTTTCTAATCATGATTATCATTATATTAAAAAAATATTGATAATATACTTCGAAACAAAACCTTTCAGAATGTCTAATTTATTGATTAAGTCATTCTGTTGCTTTCCAATGTTATTTCCTAGCATTCGACATAAACTTATCAATAAATTTATAAAGTACCTTGAAAACAAGCCACAAATTCCTCCTATTGCAACAACCCATTTAGCCCAGTGCCAGCCAACATAATCAAAAGCGTAAGGGAGTGGAGCATTTTCATCCTAGAATAAATTTTGAATTTTTTTTTGAACAATCAGTAATAATAAATAAATCAATAATGATGAAAGATGTTGAGCAATCATAAGGTTGTATAACTTCAGCTTGCCTTCCAATTATAAAATTCTAATGATCTCCTATGTCTTTACTGTCTTTAAGAAGATTAGATCTTCTACGGCTTTCGGTTCAAATCATTTTTTTATATATATCTAGTGATTCGTTTTAAACATCAATTCTAGACCAGCTAGACTAATCTCATTTGGTGCATTTCCCTACACCAAAGAAAGACTTCGGACATTTGTGTATGTTTCCTTTGATTCTTGTCTGACCATAACTCAGGATAGAGAATACTTTTTTTGTCGATTCCTTAATTACTGGCGTAGGGTTATATTGACCCAAATGTGTTGGTTTATTCGATCTTTTTGCTTTAACTCTTTACAATTGTCTGCCCCCACCTTAGAACTTTTTTTGTCCAGTTTCATTATAAGTGAAATCTTCGTCAAAAAAGGATAATTTTGTGCATTTGATTATTTGATCCGACGCCAGTCTTTGTGTATAAAAAGTGAGGCTATTTTAACCCGAAGCCAGTGTTTACATCCAAGAATTTTTTATTTGTAGTCACATTGAGTACTGTTTTGAAAATATTTTTACTCTTCTTGAATTAAATAACAACAGTATCATAGTAAAAAAAGTGGTTTGTAATTTGTCTAAATAATCTTTTGAAGAAAAAATCATATGATGGAGTTCTATAAATACTCTTGAATACTAAGTAATCTCTAAAAATCTGGTACTATTAAATTAAACCTACCTGAAGATAGTAAGGTACCATGAGGGTGAGTACTGTAGATATTCCAAAATATGCTAAAAATATGATTGCCAAAGAAAGTATGATGGAAATAGGAATTGCCTTCTTGGGATTTCTAACTTCCTCTCCTGTAGTGGCAATACAATCGAATCCGACAAAACCGTAAAAGCAAGTTGCTGCTCCTTTTATAGTACCATCTAAACCAAAAGGGAAAAAGCCTCCTGTTCCTACTATTGTGGAGTTTGTAGTATTGTCGGGGTGAAAGTGCCAATTTGCAACATTTGCTATAAAGAGTTCAAAAAATGTGAATTACAATTGAAACTTATGATATATGGCTTACCTTTAATTGATCCTAGTATAACAACAAATAATACTATGCCAATATTTAATGATGTCACTATATTGTTCACTAAGCTGCTCTCCTTTAATCCAAATGACATTGCAACTATAAAAAGAAAATATCATTAAAAGAGTAAGAATATGATCAATTTTTCTATAACAAAAAACACTTTCGACTGAACCAAAGTCATTAATTTCTGAGAACTAAGTAATACTGACATGTTAACTGGTTAGGGTGTTTAGGCTGTAGCAGCACCACCAGGAGGTAGGCATAATCTAGACGGCATATAGCTTTTATTTTATTTCACTTCCTGATTCACAATTATTGATGATTTTATTTGCTATTACCTTAATATTATTCATTTATAAGTGAAAAAATTATAAATTAATAAAAATAAAACGAATTAATTTAACATTTGCAAAGAAGGCATTCAAACAATCTTTGTGTATTATTTTGGAATGTTTCCCACACATATGCTAAATAATTTCCACACGATTTTGTAGTGATGGGTTTTTTCGATTTGCACTGTTTACACGACCTTTTAGCCGCTTTTTATTTTTCTTCTTTGTGTATGAAACTATTGTCAAGTCTTTTTGGATGTCGAACTGGGAACTTCCTACAGCCTTTGACTTATTTGGCAAAAGTTCTGGAGGGATAACCGATTTATTTTTCCTCAAGGTGCTCAGGAATTGTGTTAAGCTAAGTCACTTGAATACCAATTTTCAGTACTACAAACGGCAGTTGACAACTTTCACATCAACATTCACTGTTCATTGAACGACAGAGCTTTACTTTTACTCTTTTGTTGTAGAGGATGAACAGCAGTTAGAATAACTAGAACACAAAAAGTCAGCGGGAATTTCCATTTCCTAATAATAACGAAAACACCTATCTGCCATTTACCGGACAACATAGCACCTGGCAAAAGATTAAATCAAGAGGTTGGTGTAGTGCAAAATGGTTTGTTTCAGTTTCATATAAATCTTGCTATCCCTATAATGCTATAAGGAATTCTTTTATTTTCTGCCAGTTCCTTCAAATGGTGTACCACTATTTATTTTAGAGTTTCAGCTAAATTATAATTTCTTGGTTTAACACTGAGAGTGTCATAGACACAATGAGCCTTATTCATCACATAAATTTGGGTTAGATATACCCTAATTTTTTCCTGGATTTCAAAAAGGTTGTGAGGGTAGTTATATTGATTAAAAGGAAGCCTGTTAAGGGACACAATGTGTGCAATTATCAGTTTGAATTTAATAACTTACTTGCCAAGATAATGGAGAGTCCAAATGCGAGAAAATCAAAATATTCAGACATAAAAGAAAGATGAATAGGTGCTATATCTTTAAAAGTTGTTTCCAATGTATTATTAAGTAGAGTGTCCAAATATAAACTGATCCCTCTCGCTACACTGGCAGAACCTAAAAAAAAGTTGTAAATGCCAGAACAAATAATTATTATAAGAAAAATAAATTATTTTTTCAAATACAGTTAAAAGGATAACAGAAAATTGATTTTTTGTACTAAAATAACTAAAGTGGTTGGAACAGTCCATCTCATAGAAGGAAAAGTTCGAAAACCATACCTATTTTTGAAAAACGAATTAAGTCCATTAAACTGGAAATACATTAAAACTTTTGTGTTTCATAGAACATATGAGACTATTTATTTTCATGTTGTATATTAAGTAATACTAAGCAATCACGGCTACTTTTACTTCCAGCACCAAATTTGAAATTTTTCTGTGTGACAATAATTTATTTATATAAAACTTCAGAATTGCAGCATATTTGCATAATTTTATAAAAATTGAAAACCAAAACTGCAATAAATTTCAAAAAATTGAAATATCAATTGTTTTTAATGAATTTAAATAAATTATTTTTCAAGTTTTCATTTGAAATCTTCCATACAAAAATATAAAGATGCAGTCAGGAATTGAAACTAAGTTTATAGAATAATTATATCATTATTTCTTCTATGAGATTGTTTTGCCCAGAAATTAACATGGTAATGAAACTATAAATAAACTGTTATTTAATACTGAACAGTTTATTTGAACAGAAAAAAAATTATTCAGGATTTGTTTATTCAAGTTGATATAATTATGCTGATTATGGCAACAGATAGCCAAGAAATATAACATTGGAGAATAAAATCGAAGTGGAGTATCAAAGTAAAAATTTATATATAGTATATAAAATATTAAGAATTTGCATTTTATATTTTTCCAATTGATTTTGAAATTTGTAATATCTAGTATTTTAGTCAATTTTTATTAAACTAATCTCAAAAATAAAAGTGGTTTTTGTATAAATAAAAATGTGAAGTTCCTCTCTCACAAAGAAATTCGAATATTTTTGAGTAACTATGTTATTATTATCTTTAAAAAATCTTGGAATATTTGATTACCAAACCTATTAGAAATACAAAAAAATAATTGAAATCCAAATCTTTGCTTGTAAAAGATAAGATAAATCAATTATATTGTTTTTCTTAAGATTTTTTTAAATGTATGTATCTATTTTTACAATAAAAAAATAAAAAGTGATAAAAAATGCACGAATAGTATCAAAATACTGAGATCATGGGAATTCCATTTACCTTGATGAACCTCTATCTAGTAAGCTTAATGTTTATAACTTGATGATTATTAAACCAATCCATATCTTACTTATAAATTAATAAGAAGACGAATAGATTGTATTGGATTGATGAGAGTAAATAGAAAGGAAGCTCCAACTGAAATAAAATCTAAAAAATTACAAAAAGGAAACCACATTGCAATGTACAGAAGGAACCAAGTGAATGAATATCTAGAAAATCTCAATGGTGCATTAATTTTGTCCAGGAGATTATTTCCACAAGTAAAATTGTATGCAAGCTTGCCAATATTTCAGTAAATTTAACTATAATCAGTTTAACACTTTTTGTCCTGTAAATTATTATAAATTACATTAAAAATTTCATTACAAAAAATTAATAGGTATTGTTAGAATTTTTCATAAACATATTGCTTTATGTGTAACATGAATATTACTTATATCACAAAATTAATAGAGATAAAAAATGTTTCTTATCTATTGTGTGCTTTTCAATTCAACCAGCAAATGCAATATGATATGGTTATCAAGTTTTATTATTTTACTGTATATATGTTATGAAACATAGAATGTATGCTTATCAATTATCCCGTAACACTTATATACTGAAATTAGCAATGGAAAAATTGTGTAAAATAAGATGAAGTTATCCAATTCTATACTTTCATCAACCAGCAAAACCATAAAAATATATTGTTTGAATATATAAAATTAAAACTAGCAAAAAAATTTAATAAATAAAGAAATTATTGAGGAGGAATATTGAGGAACAAAAATCAGAACCAATAACTGCCAATAAATGAAAAGAACCATTGGTAACTTTTCATTTACAAATAGATACATATACCTACAATCTAATACAGATTTTAGCCATATCAATATATTTCTGGTAGAACAAACTGAAATAAGTCTTTTTCCCTTCACCTAAAACCTCATAAACACTTAATAATCTTCATTAAACTTACCTATAATGTATTCCAGAATAAGATTCCATCCTATCACAAATGCTGCAAATTCTCCAATACAAACATAACTGTAAATATAAGCAGATCCAGCTTTGGGCACCCTAGCTCCGAATTCTGCATAGCACAATCCTAGATAGAAAAAAAATACCAAATATTGCTCATAATATCATAAATAAAAATTTGAAATAATTTAATAATGTTTATTTTCTATTGTTGATAGTATATCAACTTCCTATAACTTTACTATATTTGTTAAAATTGAATAGATATTAATTTTAGAATACACACTAATTAATCATCTGATGTATATGAGATGATTCATTAATCAATTGATTAAATTATCAAGATATCTTACCAGCAAAGACGGAAACTACTGCTGCTATAAAAAAAGATAATATAACTGAAGGACCAGCTGTATCTTTGGCTACTTTTCCTGCTAATACATAAACTCCTACACCCAAAGTACTGCCCACACCTAGCGCGGTTAAGTCAAAAGTGCCCAAAATTCTAGACAATCTAGTTTCTTCTATAGATACTGGATTTAGCGTTTTTTTTCTTGTTAATACTCCCCAAATTTTAGACATGTCAAATGTAAATGATAAAGCTTTTTTCACTATATCCCGCTTTCTACACTCACATCTCTATTTCAACTAAAATACAAACAATGAAATTATATAGATAAAAATTATTTATTAATGAGATAACTCACTATGTAATTAATTTATGTGACAAATTCGCTTTGAATGAAATTCTGCATTACCTATAGGAATATGCGGTTTCTCCTCTAATCTTGATATAATATTTTAATTTTAAATATATTTGTTCATTTCCTAATTTGAAAATTTCATTGCAGATTACTACAAATACAATAAAACTACATTAACACGTAATAATCAATTTATCTTGATTAAACAAAGTAATGTCATTTCACTTATCAAAAATCTGACAATAACCATAACAATCAGCTGTGTAAATTCAATCCAATAGAGGGCTTTTCGACAACTATCAGATAGATCACATTTAGCATCACGCATCCTAATTCAGAACAAGATTTTTATCATTTGATTCCGAACGATGCCTTCTTTTTTCGGTATAAATTTCAAATAAAAAATTAACTACAATTTTTTTTATTTGTTTCACTTTAGTTTTGTGCTTAAATGTTTCTATAGATTTCCATATTTACATCTTATTACATCTTTTTTATAGACCTTTCTTCAGTGGTGTAAAATTTAGACGAACCTGTCAGCTAATCGCATTTACCCACTGATATAATAAAGTAAAAAAGATTTTATTATATGATTGTGACCCGTTCCCCTTCTTTAATTTCTAAATGCAGGTGAACGAGATTCGGATTACCTTCCGAAAATTCATATCATGATCGATAGTCTCGATCATTGTTTCCGAAAAGCACCAGAATCGCGTAGTTCAAGTCGGTTTTTTTGTATTCAAAATTTTTGCGAAAAAGTTTATTTTTCATTGGAGTCCGTGACTGAAGATATAAACTTTTAGAAATTTCAAGCATCTGCATATATAAACTGTTTAATCTAGTCATATAAACTTTTAAACACATGATCTCGTATCGTAATAAACGTAAAGTACTGTGCGCGATCAAATAAACGGATTTCCTAACCCAACTTTCACCTAATTTGACATTTTTAGTACACGTCAAAGAAAACTAAAAACACGTAATTGAATATTGTTATTAAAGTTAAATTAACACATAAAAATTAAACCTGGCATCTTTTAAGATGAGACGCGCCCATGCTGGTAATTATTATGAACCTTTACCACAAAATTCAAATGAAATCGAAGACGAAAATGATCGAGTTACGAGTGAATTACAAGAAAAAATAGGTGTGTTAAAATCGCTGTCTATAGATATTGGAAATGAAGTTAAATACCAAGATAAACTACTTAGGGATATTGACGATGATATGGACAGAACTGGTGGATTCTTAGGAACGACGATGTCCAAAGTTTTAAAATTATCAAAAGGTTCTCATAACTATTATATACTGTATTTATTTGTATTCTCTATCATAGTGTTTTTTATATTGTACCTCGTGTTAAAATTTAGGTAGGCAATATTAAATAATATTGTAAGAATGTATCATGTTGCATTAGAAGCAACATTGTTGAGATATAATTTAAGAACTATATAGGAGATTGGGCTGGGATTGAGATTTTTATATAAAAAATGTTATTCTAATGTATAATTAGTAAAAGTGAATTCTTATGTGAACAGTATCATCTTGTACTAACCAAGTTTAATATTTAAATGATTATTTAATATCAATTATGATGAATTTTTGAAAGTACAACATTTATGTATTCTTTCTAAAAGATCTGAGTACTTTCAAGTGTTAATTAAAATTTGTACATATATGAAATTATGGAAAATTAATGTTTTATTTTCTGATTAACCAAAATAGTTTATCTGTTCACCTAAATATTATTACATCTTTTGCATTCTTTTTCTATATTGGCAAATGTTCATGTACATTTTGTTTGGATAATAAAAAATGTCTTCAAATTCTTGGGAATCACAAAATTTGTAAATTACTGCACCATAGTGACCTTTATAGCATTTATAAAGTTTGAGATAATTTACTAGTTGATAATTAATTTTTTAAAAGATAATATATATTTTTGTTGTTTTCTTTCTCTTTATATACTTCAGAATACTTTATGTTCACAAAAATTTACTAAATATATCAATTTTGTTTTAGTATATATTAGATTTATTTCTAATTAACTACTAATTCTTTATAAGATATCAGCCTTAACACCTTTTAAGTGAGTTATCTATCTAGAAAGTAGGTATTTACTAACAAAGCATTGAAGTCAAAATTATTGTTTGCGCAAAATATTATTATGATAACAGAATATTAGGAAACTTTCTTTGAAGTTACATTATAACAAGGGAAAAAATTAATAATTAATATTATAAAAAGAACAAAAATGAGATTTTATTTATATAGAGGGAGAAAGGATGTCACTTTATACTATACATATTTCAATTGAAATAAAGTAATAGAGATAGCATTTGACATTACAATCAGATTCTAGTTACTACAAGATAAATTATTATCATGGAGTCCAATACAACACTTGATGAAACTTGGTATTTCATTATGTAAACATAAATATCACATCTTGTTTTGTGTTATCCATCTTATAATTATATATAACATTATTTTATTATTCATCAACAGAGTATATACAAGATTATTTGGGTTTACTGATATATTGGTTGTGCGATTTAAGAGGAGCTTTGGTAACTTTTATTTAGTTTGGCTTAAGTACAATCCCAATACCAAATCTACTCCTCATTGAAGATGTTAATGTTTTTAGTTTATGGTTCTAATGATTATCCTCATTGCAACTTAAAGAGTTGAGTATTGAGCTTAAAAATTGATCTACAGGACAAACTTCACTATTTAGAGTAATGATTTGAATGGAGCAATCAATTGGATGACCAAAAAATTTCCCTTGGCAATTTTTCACCAATTTATACATGTAGTACAACTTTATTTTGCATCAAACATTATCAACAGCAATTCTTTCTGTCGCCTTCATGAAAGTTTCCAAGGGAGAACGATTAGTTGGTTTTCACTGCATGCCATTAATATGCCAAATGTCCACAAATTCAGTGACAAAAAGTCAAAGTTGTAGATTTTAAAAAAGCGTTACATAAAAATTCAGAGGCGGCAGTTTTCTTTTCCAACACATTTTAGGGTTTGTAGTAAAAAGAACCCTTGAAATAATCATTAATATAGAAAGGAGATTTCAATTACATTGAATGAAAAGTATATGAATATGGATGTGTCGTATATATACCAGGATTAAATCATCAACCTTTCCATCCTTTAGATTATGGATATCTCTTTTAGCACTTTAAAATCCTTATAGGTGGATTACTATTTGTTTTCTTAATAGTTTATCGTTTATATGATTTTAGTTTCAGTGTTTTCATTACAAATGTAATGAGTTACATATTTTGACCAGAACATTCAATGTTTAGTTAAAAAATATCAATGTAAATGTGAAACTTCTATCCACTTTTAAAAAATGAGAAAATACTCCTTCTAAGCTATTGTATTTGAATATATTGCCTGTTTAGATTACCAAAAAAAACAAGCAAGTAATCAAAAACAAATTCTAATAACACTAAATAATTAGATATATTTATAAGTTTAATTTAACATTATTGAACCCTCTATCACCATAATCAGACGGTTTGGTTCTATCAGATACACGAGGATAACCAGGATCTCCTTCATGGACAGCTACACTAGACTTTAAAATTCTCATACCATTTTTACGAGTCCAATCATTTGTATTGTATTTTACATAGTAAGTCAAAGCATAAACACCTGCTAATCCCAATAAAATCTTGCCAGTGAAGTATCTAATTCTCCCTGCACGTTGTTCGCCGAGAACAGGTGCTAATGCTTTACCTAAAAGGAAATATACAATGTACTAAAAAATAAACCTCGACAAGATCAAAACAATGCATTTGTACCTAATTGATCTAAAGGCCATCTATAAAATCTTCTGATTGGGTTATGAGTAGCCGTATATATTTCAGGAACAACTCTTGGCTCCGAAGGAGCTAATATTTGATCTTTTAACCATTGTCTACGAAAGGCTCGTTCAGCATCTGTCATTCCAATTAAACGTTCTCTTTCATTAGTAAATCGCCCTGTTATGGACATGGGTTTAACACCCCCCGTAAAAGAGGATTTCCCCATATTTTTCTAGCTAGAAACAATGTATTCTATTAAAGTAAAATAATACTAATTACGTAATTTTTCTTATTTTTGATGGAAATGCAAGAGGTTATGTACAATATTATACCATTGACATTGACTGATGTCAAACTGTCTACTATCGGGTGCGTTTTTAAATAGTGTATTAATTTAGACATTATTTGAAATCTGTTTATTAAGAACTAGAAAAAATGTAGTTTATATTCACAAGGTCCAGTTATATTGAATAAGGACTTTTCGAAAACTATGAATGGGTTAACCCGATCATGGTCTGAATGTACGGAAGCTAACCCGGATCACGTTCATTGTTGTTCGGAAACTAATCGAGTTAATTGGGTCGTCATGTGGTCTATCGGTGGGTAAATACGATCAACTGACGGGTTGTTCTATTTGTTTATGGTTTTTTGAACTTTGAAAATTGTTTATTCCCCTTAAATGCTAGTCACTCGGGCGGCGATGAGGCGCACCCGCTCGCCAGATTGGAACCAGCAAATCCACTAATGGGACTACAACCCTTTATTGGTGTAGCCAAATGTGTTGCTCAATATCTCAATAATATGCTTCCAAGGCTCTGCGGAGATGGATAGGAACACTTAGCATGAGACAAGCTAAGACACAGATAGAAGGGCCTACTGCTTTTCTTATACCGCTGATGCATGGAGGAGCCAAAAACAGAGTCCGCTTCATCGGTTAGTCCCCAGTACTCACACGTACAAGATTCAAACACTCAGTTTGCCTTGTGACGTATAAAAGACTCAAGCTAAAATGCCTGATTCGTTTTTCAAAAGACATCGGCCTTTGGTAATAAAAAGTGATTAACAAATTTTGTTAACCAAAAACCAATATATGACTCTTAATTTCATATGTGAAAAAGGAGGTTTGAGTGACGATGTAGTCCATCACGAAATTGGATTTCGCTTTAGATGTGAATAAAACAATTTGTTTACTTTTTTATATCGACGAAACCTCCAAATAACAAATCTCAATTCAACGAATTACTTGATATCTTGGACGAATATTCGTTCAAGCTTGATATAACGAATATTTACTTGTTTCCTTCCAGTTTGCTATTTCGAGGTTGCACTGTATATTCTTGTTCAGCGTAATTTTCTCTATAGCATACAAAAATTTTAACGAAATCGGAGGGGTGCAATCTAATCTTTCCAAAAATATTAGTTATAAATGAAAAAATAGAACTAAATAAGTAATAACTGAATTTAAATTATAATAAAGGATTGCTGTTACAATATTCTAATAATTCATGATCATAGTACATTTTACACAGCATAGCAATTGTTATATAGATTTAGTATATTGTATTTTAAATTTATTAATTTTGTTAATTCAAATAGAAAATTTTTCAACGAAATATGCCACCGCTTCAAATCTGCTGCACTAGGCCTGCTGGTAAATCAACTAGTGACTATAAGTCCTGATCCTTCTTAAGAATCAATGGGTGGCCCTTGATATATTCCAGCCTTTGTTCCATGCTCCACCCAAGCCCTCCAAAAATTCTTATTCCCCCTATGTAACATGTACATAATTTTTAATATTAAATAATTGAATTGTTCAGTTGATAAACTTGAACGAAAGGAAACCATTTTAATATTTATATTAGAAGCGGAATTTTCCTTTACCCCTTGAACTTTAAAAGAAATAACATTAATTTAAAAAATAGCCTAAATTAATTCGAAATATACGACTAAATACACGCGTAGGTGAAAAGAAAAGCTCAAACTCAGTCGGCGTCGGTCACCTGACCCATACCATTACAGCGCCAATTGTTTGATTCAACTGCTTTGAGACTTCCTCCACAAATTGAAGTTCTTTGATTGAAATGCCAACTGCATTGTGTAGAAATTTTAAAGCTTCTGGGGGTCCCTGCTGTTAACTTGATGACCCCAAAAACACTATTGATATTTTGGTCTCGTCAACGAATTTTTATATATTGGCCGCATACATTTAATCTTTTACTTTTTTCTTCCAACTGGACATCAAAATCTAGAATTGCTTATTCAAATTGCCCCCTGTAGGGCGTGCACTCCACGTTGGGAAACACGAATGTATCCACTTTCAGTTAAAATAAGCAGAGGACTGATGTGTGAAAAAAATAACGGAAAACATTATTCACATTTTATTCTCAAAATAAAAAGTGTATAATTATAAAATTAAATCTATAGCCTAGAACCTCAATTTTTGGAAGAACCATTTGTTCTTTCCTTGCTTGTACCTTTCTTCAAATTTTACACGGGTTTGGAATCTAACTTTCTTTCTCTTCATGGGATCTTTGAGGTCCTTAGGTCCTACTTTTAAATCTGATGCCAAATCTACTGAGTACCTTGTAGGCATAAGGTGATTGTAATTCAAAACCTACAAAATATATAACTAAGTATGCAATATATTTGATAAATACACATAAAAATTTTTAATATCACACAAATTAACTTCAACTTTTCATTGTGCATGTTGTGGTGTTTGACACTTTGAAATCAAGACTTTAAAATCATCAAAAGGGGAATAGTAATCCATGGTCTGAATATTTAAATTGAAACAATTTAACAAAACTAGTATTCTACTTTTAAGGAAAGTAAATAATTTGTGTAGTCTGTATAGTAGAAAAAACAAGAATGGATCCAACATATAAATTATAAATAGTATGATACCGTTGACATAGAGAAGTGATGACTTTGAAGAAATTATGTTGAAGACAAAACTGACAACAAACTATCAAAATTATGCATCACAGTAACTGTGTCAAAATTTAAAGCATAATACATGATTAAAATTATGAACACAAACCTATTGTTTAATCAAAAATATCCAAAACAATTATTCTTTTTAAAAGATTAAAAAAAAATTTTTAGTCTTACGTGTTGCAAGGTAAATTGTACCAAATGCAACAAAACTCTATGCAAAAAGAGTGCAATGAATAGTGTACTTTTAAACACTATAAACTATATGATGTTTATATTCAAGCCTAACAAGACAAACTCTAAAAATTACCTTGATAAAGGGCTTGATTTTGGACCTCTTGTGCATTTTACCTTTGCCCATACGTTTGTGAATTTTTCTTGGGTATCTATCAATACCTGCAACTAGAGCATGTCCATACTGTTTATCAGAAGTACCATCGTCATATGTTTTTATAATTACGGCTTTTCTGCCTGCGTATCGGCCTCCAAGGACCAATACGACTTTACCAGATTTCATTATTTTACCCATTTTGGCCTAAAAATAATAAAAAACTGTTTGAATATAACATAACCTCTAAAATACTTTTCAATTATTTGAACTGAAATTATCCCATTTTTTATAAAATAAGTAATAAGGAATATATAAGACATTTTTTATTAGCTTACTCAATACGAAAAACAAGTAAAAGTAGTGTATTTACATCAGATGCAGAAAGATTTAAGAAAATATACTTACAGTGCTATGACAACTGCTGAAAAAGAATTTGGAAGATGTTTTGTTGCAATATTTTCTATTTTACCGACTGAAGTTAACTACTAAATCCTAATATATGTATAGTGCTGCTACTACTCAATAGATGTCAAGCGAAGAGGGTTAGCTATTTCCTATTAATTTCAGGCACATACTTTTTAAGAAAATTGAATTAAATTCGCTACGTTACAGCAGATGTCGCTAATTTTATTACTAATTATACTTATAAAGTTTTTAGAAATCTATATAGTTTCGTTTGAACTTTTGTGTGTTCATTTTTTCTTTTTCTATAAGACATAAAGAAATAATTTTATCTAATATAATTCTATTTTTTTTCTTTCTTTGTTTGGTTTGTTGTAAATTAAAAGGGTTTACGCTTAATACGAGTTTAAAATTTAACCCTCTTTTATAAGTTTTCATTGATTCCGTATGTATAAATTTTCTGAAACGAGTTTGAGTAATATGTGGGCTACATTTTTTCGAATATATCTTAGATGGGCTCGGGATTCTTATAGTTGGAGGGCTTCCTATCTTTGAAACTGCCGATACTACAGTAGCTATGCTTCTGCGTTTTGTTTGAATTAGATTTATTTATCAATTTATTTTTGGTTTAAGACATGATATTATATCTTGAGTTGTATTGGTTCGATTATTATTAATTAAATATTGATACTCTAAGTATATTATTCAATTAAGTCTAATTAAAAGAAAATATTAAATCAACAGGAAACTCTTTCAGATATTTTCATTCACAATAAAAAAATGTTACAACTTACCCAAAGGCTCAGGCTGATTATAGCATCTATTGTGTATGTAGTAACAACAATAGTAAAACCAGAATTTTACACCTTCAATCATTTATTGTCTCCACAATTTGCTTTGTTACCAATTAAGTCCCGTAATTATCTCTCAGTTTTATCTTACTTCTTATAATAATCAGCCTTTCAAAAAATCTCTACAATTTCAAAAAAATTAGGCCTCAGCTGAGTTAAAGTAAGTACAGACAAAAGAAAAAGTATTTTCTGTGACCTTCCTACATGTGCCCATATCTTACATTCTATCCAATCACCTTATCCTAGCTCTTTCTATTCGATATTTATTATTTGCAGATTTTTGACATTCCCTTTTCCCATCTTGTTTATGCTTTTTCTTCATATTCCATTCTAAAAGCTTCTTTACCAGATGTGTCTGTCGAAACCGCTAACTTCCTCTTAAGCCTGCTATATATATATTTTTACCTGGTGGTGTTTTCGGTAATAATGAAATTTTCAATAAGGAAACTTGACTTTGACCAGAGCAGCTCGGAATTCAATTGTTTGCAATTTCGATATCACGTATAATTCGCGTCGTGTGATATTTAATTCGGGACAGAATGCAAAATTTTTGGATTTAGATAATTTACTAGTTGTTTACTAGGATCCAGAGATCTGGACGATTAGTAACCAAAATGCCTGAAGCTTTAAATCCACTCATAATATTCGCAGGGTTCAATGATTCCTTCACTACACCTGGAATGTCATATTTGGTCATCGTTAATCCCGGATTATAATGTATCCATGCTTCCCTATTTAAGTAGATTTAAAAATGGCCATAGACTCCCACGTCCTCATGTTATAGGATCAATGAGTGGGAAACGAAAACATATTATTCATCTTCCATTCACTCTGAAGAATTGCCAGCTCCGATGCAAACTGGAGGTGTATCACGAATGAAAATTTCAGAGTATTAGCCTGGGAAAATAAACATCAATGGAATAAAATTACTTGCAGCGTTACTGGCACAGACAATAAATGCAAGATTTCCTCTTTCCGCTGATGTGATAGTGCCAACTTGATTTTGACCACGAGCAACAAAATTTTTGTACTGTAATGACCCCGGTTTCATCTATGTTCCATAATTGAGAAGCAGTAAATATATACTTTTTAAGAAGACGTTGATATGTTTTATAGAAAGCATTAACATAATCACCGTTCATAAACAGTTAAGTTGGTTATCTGATTTCCATAGGAAATAATCCAAGATATATTTCAGCATAATTGAGGATACGTGAAGACAATTTACACTCGACTTTTTCCTTGAACATTTGTCTAAGCTACACATAATCAACTTTTGGAAAATGTTTTTTTTATTAATGTATATGTGAAGAAATACGTGACATACATCAACATGTTTAATCGCCTTCACAATATACTTGTTCCGTTACAGTGAACTCGTATACATTCTGGCTTTCGTCTTGCCCGCTCAGTCTAAAAAAGAATCAAATAAAACACATAAAATGAAAGTAAAATACATAGAAGTAAATGTTAACATTTTACAGCATACCCCAAGTATTTATTACCATAACCGACATCAATAGAGTAGCTTTGAAAACTATTACACCACATCAAATAAAAATATATTTCAACACCGAATACAATTAAGAATGCTACAAGAACTCGATAATTGTAAGTAAAACCAAAAGTTTAGGAAAGTAGAATAATACGTTGCGTGCTGACAACGGAGCCTCGTACACAACCAACCACTGATAAGATTGAGTAAACGAAATACGATAATAAGTTTCATATTCCTAGTGAACAAGCACTGTTACTACTTACTTCTATTATTTAACCTCTTACCCCTGTATTGGTGACTTTGGTTATGATGAATTGTCCTTGTAAGGGTTTGTATATTAATGTTTATAGATTTTTTATTGAAAATTTTGAACAATCATTCTACTGTTGCGCTTTGAAATTTTGGATAAACTTCCGAAAAACGCCAAAAGGAATTGGAAGGTAAAAATGATAGGGAATGGTCACTATTCGAGCCACGAAAAAAGAAAGAAAAATAGAAATACGACAGTAAACGCACCGGACCTAACCTAACCTAACCTAAGAGCAATAAAAAAAATAGAAATAATGAAAAGCAATTTTATTCCAAAAAATTTAGTCACTTTCCTCACCCTCTTCCAGTGGAAGTCGATCATTCTTTCCAGGATAAAAAAATTATATATCTACAATGATTGCATCGAATGGATTCACATTGTTTCGCCGGACTAGCCGTCTCCAGAGAAATTTACAAAGATGCAGGTTCAAGTTACTTCTGATTCCCCCTCGATATTCTTCTTCTCGTGTGCCGCCAGTTGGATACAATATTTTGGTATGGAGGGTAGAGGTAAGGAGAATTATCTCTGTTCCACAGAAAGTGTCCATCAAATCCTTTACGTAAGGGAGGCGCTACTATAGCATGAGTTTAAAGAAAGATAATGACTGCGGCGTACCACTCGGACAACTTTTCACTGAGAAAATTTTTTTTGTCATTATGATTCTATTGTGTATTAAAGTTTTGTGATAATTGACTTTATAATTCCTTGCAAAAATTCTTACAAATTCACAATAATTAATTAACATTTAGCGTTATCTCACTGTAGCTTTTCTAGGTTATGTTTATAAAATTATTTTGGACTACGTGAATAGTTTAGATTTTGTATACCAATATTTAATTAACGACTCTAGTCATTTGAGTTATTAAATTTTCTAACACTGCATACTTCACTCTATCTAAAATAACTAAGTTCATATGATATCTCGTCCGACAGGAGCGCCATTCTGGTCAAATTTTGAATTATAATTTACCGTCTACAAGCGGACAGTTTTTAAGCTAAGCTCCCATATGAGGTGGTCCTCATTACCTCTATCCTGCATAGTTTTAGGGTCAACAAAGTGCTCTTGGTGGTTGGATATTTCTGCTCCTACTCACCTGCGCACGAGATGACCGCGATTTTCGACCTTGCGAGGTCGCAGGAATTTCAAAAATATCGACGTCACCTGTAAAATTTCATTGGCGTTTTCTGGAAGTTCAGCCGAAATTTTTGCCAAAATTAGCAACACTAAATAAATAATATTATCTAATTATGTGAAAATGTGAAAAATTTCTAACCTAGAAATTTGTTTATTGCCCATATTTTTCCAGTTGAAGGATTAGAAATCACAACTTTATTTACTGAACTATATTAATTTATAAAAGAATGAATAAATTAATAATATTTGAACGACAAATGTACAAAGGTAGGTGGGGAGTACGAGAAATTTTAGCTAACCAAATAGTGGGTATTTTACAGTAAGAGCAGTACCGCAGTCCTATTGAGTGAAATTAACGGTAACTAATAACGACGCGAGTGATTGATGTTTTGCCTATTTTGGATTATAAAAAATTTGATAATTTTATGTTGCTGTCAGGCTCGAGGTAAGATAAAATAAAGTCTCTTCACGGACATTAGGAGGCAAGGCAAATATTGCTTAATTATTTCGAAAAAAAGCTAGTCCTTGGCATTGGGGTTTGTAAATAATTTACGCTCACATCATTGGGAGATTACTGTTGACTTTCTGTGAAAAACTGAAAAATGTTAAATGTGATTCTTTCACCGCCTTCAAGAAGTATTCATTCAAGATCCTATAGATCCACCTTAAAAAATTTTATCTACGTCAACAAATAGTCGTCAGTTCATAGAAGTAATTGATAATTGATAAATTTTTTTTCGATGTTTTTCGAGAAAATTTTCACTGATAATTTCTGAAACAAGTTTGCGGATACACTAACACCAATAAACCACATAGGAGAGTTACAAACAAACAATCTCACAAACAAACAAAGGAACCCACATACAGGTAAAGCTTGTTAAAAAGTGAAATTATTATGATTAATAGTATTTTGCTGTGAAGTTGTAGACATGCTTATTCAAGCTGAGGACTCTCTTGAGTTTAACTATTAGTTACTGGTATATATCTCTTTCTTTTAAAAAAACATATGTTTGATTTTTAATCAACACTCTGTATGTTTTGCAATAATTTCAAAAGTTAGTAAGTAGATACTTATATACATAAAAATTTCATACTTTCCATCGTTATCAGCAAAATCTTTAACATACCCACACGCAGTGGCGGCACGCAGTAAAAAGTTTAGATTTTCGGCAATGTTGGTTATAACTACAAATATAATAATTTCTTGTATAAGCATTTTGAGCAAATTATGTAGCTTTTTCCCCTAATTACATCAGTTTTTTAAAAATAATATTTGGTAATAGCCCGCCTTTCATTTTTAATTCTTTTCTTCGTATGAAATCTCTTGGTATTGATTAAGTTAAAAACAACTTCCATACTGCACAAAATCACACTCCACAAACTCCATTATATTATAATTTTATTCAATACAAATCGATCTAAAGACCTAGATAATTTGGTAAATTTACTTGCACCTAACCCACTGTGTATTACACGTTGCGCTGGACTGAATGCTTGTGAACCTTTAGGGTTAAATCACAATACAGTGTCTTAGACTGCCAAATACCTACGCATCTACGCGTCTAGTTTCTTTTCGTTAAATAATAGAAAAATTTCAAAACAATATTCCACAAGAGATTGGGAAGGGGCAATAAAACAGTTTGAGCTCTAGAAAACCTATTAAGGTCCAAAGATATATCAAGGGTAGCGAAGCTAAGAATTTACAGGACAGTTGTACAATCTACGGTGTTATATGTTAGTGAATGCTGGGTCATGAATAAGAAAGAGGAAAACTGGCTAAATGCATGGGAGAAAGAAGTATTGAGAAAAAAAAATAGAAGGATACGAGTGGAGCAACAACGAATGCAGATATTAAAAGGATGTACGGTCAGGGAGAGGTCTGCTATGTAGTAAAAGCAAAAAGACTGCATTGGTTGGTGCATAGAGGCTTAACAAGTGGGGAAGGTGCATAAAGAAGAAGAGGACGTCCACTTAGAAAATGGCTAGATGCATATAAGGGAGACAGAAGCTAGGGATAGTGAACTAGCGCAAAGCAGCATTTAACAAAAGGAGTTGAGCTAAGCAGCAGATAGACTTCAAGCCATGAGCCTATAAGGCCTGCTGTGCTGTTTTTGATTATTATTATATTTATGTATTTATATTTTCGAGCATAAGTTTTGAATGGTTTCGCACAGTGTCTGGCTCATCTGCTTTTGAAAATTGATCAATCTTTATGTTACCATAAAAATCGATAAAGGGATATACCTCCATCTTCATTATTATCGAGTTTATGATGTAGCAATAAATAATATAACAAATACAAATCATTAAGTCACAAACTAATGTCATATTTACAAGATCTAACAACGATTTTAGAGAATTCAAGTGTATGATTCAGTAAAATGAATGTAATTTATTTAATCTGTTGTTATGTATCAAATGTTTAGATCAGTAGTCAACTAAAGATTATTTAAAAACAGATAAGATATTTATTATTTTTTATTTAGATTTCCTAAGCAACAGAATTTTATTTGTTATGTTAATAGATAGCCAAAATAAAAAAAAAACTTAGTATCTTTGTTAGTAACTCAAAAAAGGTATTTAGAACTACGTGCTCTCTTGTAATATACTTATTTTTTATAAAACTACTTCCACTACTACTAAATTATTTAACTATCACACACACAAAAATTAAAAAAAAATATAAGGAGTCTTGAATTAATTCTCTTTCATACGAGAAAAGTTTTATGATTAAATATCGTTTTGAAATAAAAAAACAGTGAACATTTTTTGGTAATTTTATTTTCTCATGAAAATTCCACCAATATTAAGGTGTTTATCAAGTCCCATTTGCATTCAATTCGTCCATCAAACAATTATGCTACCTTTCTTGACTAGAGGCTTCCGAGACGAGTCTTAATTTATTAAGTTGCTCGCTACATTTACTACATAATTTACGTAGTTTAAGTGCTGTTTTTACTGGATTTTCTCCCTAGATGCATTCTAAAAGTCATTGTAAAGGATTTTTTTACTTATAGTAGTTGTAGTTGTTCCTACATATATTTAATTCTCTACTTATTGTATCCCGCGAGATATTTACTTAATTTTCATCCTCACAGTCTTTGATCGGCACCCGAAAATCTGATAGCTGTAGCCTCGCGGAGAATTACACTCACCATCATATTAAAGGTATGCTAAGAACATAGAATTCCCTCGTTATTAAATAATGAGGGTCAACCAGAAGCATGCCGAGAAAAATGAAATAAAAAGAACTAATTTAACTCAAAATAAACTGATATGCACTAAGCATTTCATATTAGGCAATATTGGACTGGTAGTAATGTTTTGATAAATTCGCGTGGAAGCCGTTGGGTATGGTAATTTTAGATTCTTTAATTTGAAAGGGATCACGCTGCGAAATCAAAGAGAGTTTGGAAGCTGTGTATGGTAACTCTTCTTCGATGGCGACCGTCAAAATAGCTTTAATTAATTTAAATGTGGTGGCACGTTGGTTTTTGATTAGTTATCTCCAGATGTCCCGAAACCGGCTACCATCGAGGAAAACGTGACAAAAATCTACGATCCCGTATATGTAAATCACTCCTGACAACAAGCGCCATAACAACACTTAAGAGTAGTGTTTGAAGCTGTTTAAAAGCAATCCTGAGGAGGCAATGAAACATGGATTCACTAATACTTACGAGAGACCAAGAAATAGTCGAATCAGTGGACTTCCCCCACGCTCCAAAGACATCCTTACAAAATTCAGTTTGCGTCAGAATTGAATCCTCAAGATAATGGTCACACACAAACATCAGAAGCCCCTACATTTGCTTAAAGTGACCGAATGGGTTGCGATGTTAACGCGAGGAAATATAGGTACTTATTTTATCGAAGATGAAAGGGGACGCACAGTTACAGTGAATTCAGAGCGTTATGTGCAGATGTTAGACGATTTCTCCGTGCCTGGACTACAAAACATTAATGGTTATAACCGACAAACATGGTTCTAGCAGGGCGGGGCAACTTCGCAAACATCCACGAGCTAGTAAAAATTTACCTGGCACACTGATCTTTAAGACATAAGAAGGCCTTCATAATTTAAAACCTACACTTTTCCCGTGCAGTTATGTCAAATCTAAAGTTCAGGCTAACAAACCGCACTTCCCTGGTACAATTAAAGAAAATATCACGAAATGGCAGCTATTTTCAAGAAATAAACTTCTTATTTTTGTTGAAAGTGTTTTTCAAACAGTCCCGATAATATGATAATATGATAATTTTGTTATTTTGACGTTTTTTTTTGTAATTTTATTACCCTCCCACACATTTAGGTTACTCTCAGACCGTCATATTAGCGAAATTGAGACTGTAATAAATCCCCCTTATTTTCATCGGACACGTTCGAGAATTTCAGAAGATCGATTTTTTCTACTAACCCAGAGTGCACCCACTAGATTAAGGACTCATACATATCAATCTGTAATGTACCTTACCTATTATTAATCTGACGCGCTCGAGTAAATCCCAAAATCCCCTCTTGGGCCTCCCTACTAGGAGTACAATCACTTCGTTTTTCAATGACAATGACGGTAGAGTACCGACCGACGGGTTGAATACTTAGCCTAGGTCAATAGTTTTAATTATGTACTTATAATACGATCATGTCTAATAACATTAATTACAAGATTGAAACTTTGTGATTATGTTTTATATTGTAAACAAACGAAGTGGAAGAGAAACAACCTGCAGTCATAATAGCTACCTCAATCCGGAACAAAAATATTTGACCTTTATCGTAAGAGACGTAATACATGCGTCACAGATCGCTTATAATATGTCTTCACTGGTTTGCAGTGTTGCCTGATTGTTAGAATAGTCGAGGAAAAAAGGCAATTTTGTAAATGTAAGGTTAGGTCATTTCATGTGACGTGTTTCGTATGACGGGATTTGGGAAAAATAATCGTATATGAGATTGTATAGACCACGAAACGAAGTCTATTAATGATAATTTTATTTGTATATTACTATATTGTATGAATTATTTATTGTTTATTAATTCATTCATCATGTTTCAACTATAGCGTAATATGTGATTTACTTTTTATATAATTACCTGTATTGTAATTGTAATGTAAAGTAGATATCCTTGATTGTACGAGGTGCTTCGTAAAATCATCTAATATATAAAATTCCCGTGTCGAGGTGTTTGTAATTGAAATCCTCAGAAGCTGCGTGACCGATTCTGATGAAATTTTGTGTACGTATCGGGTAGGTATGAGAATCGAACATCTATTTTTCATCCCCCTAAATGTCAAACATAAAATTTTTCAAAATTTCAACCCTCTACGATCAATTCCTATTTTTTATTTGTTGATTATAAATTTTAATTTTTTTGTCAAAATTTTTATATTTATTTCACTAAGTATTAAAAAAAATTCATATTACTCTCAATTTTTTACCCTTCTACGTTCAACCCTTATTTTTCCATCGAGATTTTTACTTTAATTTTATCCACAGATCCGCAATAGGATTGCAAGATGGCAATCGAATATAATAATTATAGTACGATAAATTCTTATATATAATTTCAACGTCTTTTTTTGTATCGATCATAGTAGTGACTGTTGTACGTATCATTTTGATTTTTCTGTGCAGCTCTTATGTTAATTTTACTCTCATCGTAAATTTATCATTAAGTTCCAATGTAATAATTATTTATCAATAACTGAAAAGTCAGTTATTACTCACATGTAAATAAACAAGTTTGAGCTTCCGCTGATAACGGTCATTATCGTACCTGTACATATTGTACTTAACATTTTTTGAAAATAGTTTTAAATCAAAACAAAAACGTGTACGTGTTTTATTATTGTAAAAGGTAAGTCAAATAATGAGCAAACGAATACAGTATTAAATCAGTGTTTTTCGCAAATAAGTATATTAACTTATTTATAGATTATTTATAGGTTACAATCAGCAATGCCAGCAACACCTGCAAGATATATAATCACAAGATGCACGAGATGAACAAAATCAACAGACAATTAGAACGAAGAGAAACGCACAGATTCATAGTAAACATACGTAGAGGAATTGACAAACAATGCCAAGAAGTTCTTTGAGCATTTACATCAGATTTATATCTTCGACTAGAATTCCAGTATGAGTCTGATGTAGATTATTAAGCTAATTTCAAAGTGGTTATTGGGCAACTATATGTAGCATAATCTCGCCAAATTGGTACTAAATATATGATTAATTATTTTTGACGTTTAGACATCTATCAAGATTTGAAAGATACTCGTTACTTTAATAAAGAATACTTTATTAACCTAAATAAAGCATACATAGTAAGTTATTTTTATTGAACTAGAAAAATATTTCGTAGATATAGTTTATATGGCAGAACAACGTTTGTCGGGTCAGCTAGTTATAAAGATAAAATTTTAAAGCTTCTAATACCTCTAATACCATACAGAAAATATATTTGCATTCGTCAGTGGCCATTATTTCATTTGGTTAGCGTCCTTTTAATGTGTGTGACCCTACTCGAAACGGGATATTATGTAATCAAAAACTTGTTTATAAACTCGACTTTCTTTTCGATTAATTTGATGCAATTAAACGTTTTTCGTAACGTTTTAATAACTTAATGTTTTTGGTATTTTTCCAATATATCAGTTGGAACACGTCGAAAGTTTTATGATCGTACGAAGTGATTAACATATACTGGTTCGGGGTTTTTAAAATAATATTAGAACTATATGTTTTATTTGTATATACGAGCAATCTCTCAGTTAATCCAACTATGGATGTTTTTTGGTACTTGTATCGTTTAGCCCTCACAGCTCCGAGACTTAAGATTTTTTAAAAGGTATAAGATTTAATTTTGGAAAAAACCACAAAAAATTTGAATAAAATTGATGAAATCTCTATTGGAATCGATAGAACAATCACTCTCTCCAACATATCGTCCGGTATTTCATGAATAAATGCTTCAATATTGGCTTCCAGTGCATTATTCTTTGCTGGTTTATCCCTGTAGACATAAGAATTAGCAGGACCCCACAAGAAATAGTGCAAAGGTGTTAAATCACACGATCTAGGCGGCCAATTGACTAGCCCCAAACGTGAGATGAAGGCGGCTCTCAATTTGGTCATTGTTTCGCTATTCCTGTGGTATGTGGCACCGTCTTGTTGAAACCACATGTCAGGCATATCCAATTCTTTCATTTTGGGCGAAAAAACCGTCAATCATCACACGGTAGCACTCGTCATTCAAAGTAACGTTGCGGCCATCGTCACCTTTGAAGAAGTACGGCCCGATGATGCCACCGGCCCATAATCCACATCAACCAGTGACTTTTTCGGGATGGATTGGTAGCTTTTGAAATGTTTCTGGCTGGTCTTCACTCCAGATGCGGCAATTTTGCTTGTTGACGTATCCATTTAACCAAAAATGAGCTTCGTCGCTGAACACAATTTTTCTATAAAAAAGTGGATCTCCCTATAACTTTGCCAACGTCCATTCACTAAATGTTAGACGTTGTTGTGGCAGATCGTGTGGCTTCAATTCTTCCACCAGCCGTATTTTATGGGATTTTAATTTCAGTGTCAGTCATGACATGATTTTATCAGACCGTCGAATTGGGCTAAAACGAATGTCTGAAGCACTGAATATTTCCTACGAACGCGTTCATCATATAGTTCACGTCAATTTGGACATGAGAAAAATTGATTCAAATCCTTTGTAAACAAACGAAGTGGAAGAGAAACAACCTGCAGTCATAATAGCTACCTCAATCCGGAACAAAAATATTTGACCTTTATCGTAAGAGACGTAATACATGCGTCACAGATCGCTTATAATATGTCTTCACTGGTTTGCAGTGTTGCCTGATTGTTAGAATAGTCGAGGAAAAAAGGCAATTTTGTAAATGTAAGGTTAGGTCATTTCATGTGACGTGTTTCGTATGACGGGATTTGGGAAAAATAATCGTATATGAGATTGTATAGACCACGAAACGAAGTCTATTAATGATAATTTTATTTGTATATTACTATATTGTATGAATTATTTATTGTTTATTAATTCATTCATCATGTTTCAACTATAGCGTAATATGTGATTTACTTTTTATATAATTACCTGTATTGTAATTGTAATGTAAAGTAGATATCCTTGATTGTACGAGGTGCTTCGTAAAATCATCTAATATATAAAATTCCCGTGTCGAGGTGTTTGTAATTGAAATCCTCAGAAACTGCGTGACCGATTCTGATCATATAGTTCACGTCAATTTGGACATGAGAAAAATTGATTCAAATCCTTTCGCAAAATTTTCCACGTAGTATTAGTTATAACTAGTAGATCAATTTTGCTTAATAATTCTATTTACGATTTTACGTTACGTTGATTTTGGAATAATGCAGATGACAATTCATGGTTTTTAAGCCATTTATCCCTTTGTTTTGTATAATTTAATAAGTGTTCAAACGGTATATTTGGATTTATTACCACCAGCGACTTGAGAAGCATTTTAACCCGATAAATGCAAATATTATCATTTGTTTTACAAAGCCTACCTTAACTTTATCGAGGCAGACAAACAAACCAATCAACTTAAGTTGTCTTCTACCTCTATTTTTGATAAACATTAACCAGTTTGTAAATAAGATTAATTCAAAATAAAAAATTCTAAAAATAACCTCGTCCATTAAGTCATTTGTCAATAAATAAATAAAGAAACCAAAAATATTATATTACAAATGAAATTTTTATGTGCTACGAAACAAACTCACAAATATCATGTTTTAGAGAATCGGCTCGAGTTAACTTTTCTATTAGGAATTGCTCATTAGTAACTGGAGCAATCTTAGCCCAAAATGATAAGATTTAACCTAAAATAATTAATAAAATATTTTTCCTTGCTGAGATATAGAATGTGTTATTACAAATATTTTCTCACTCACTTTTTAGAAATATTGAGTGTACTAGTATATGGTGATGTGTACGTTACCGTTAAAGTATATAATACAGTTATAACTAGTTATTTGTTATAACAAGGATTACTAATATGACACTTGGAATTACAAAGGACATAATTTCTAAAATAAAAACAATTTTTGTTGACACACTGGGCTTTACACGTTTTTTTATTGCCTGACCAGTACTTAAACTTTGAGCTGTAACAACCACCCGGAGCGATATTTCTACATCCGGTACTTCTTCGATTTTAATTAATTTTTGTAGACACTGAACCGGAATCGGTAAAATAATTGTTTTATGCGGCCGTTTCTCGTACCCAATTGGAAAAATCATTCTTCGGTTATTTTTATGATGATAGCTAAAATAGATTTGACATCACTTTTTCCTCTGTCGGCTTCAAGCACTGGGATACGGACGTTAAACCCCACAGAGGCTTAATAATAAGATTTATCCGATATTAATTTCATCTTTTTCGCTTAAATTTCTAAACATTTTTTAGACTCTTTTTATTTGGACATTAAGTCCGAATTTATTTTGCAGGTGAGGTTAATCCATCTTGTTCTTCGCTCGAAGCAGCTCTCAAAGTGTTCACGCCCCTGCTTATTTTCATAATTTCATCCAAATGCGAGTTCGCTTCAGATAATGAATCTAATTTTTCACATAGTATGCAACTACGGGGATGTATTGATATCTAGTTAGCCTGGACCACTACCATGCATAAACAAAATATTGCGTTACCATAGCAACGAACAATAACTTATTATAGAAGTGTTAGTGTAAAGCTTGACGTCAAAAAAGTAAACTAGAGTTACGCAATAAATTAAAAGAAAAAAGATATTCACCGAAATTGTGAAAATCGAAAAATTGGAGTATCAAACCATCATCAAGTACCTGTATTTAAAAGGGTTAAGAGGTAAGCAGATTTACGAAGATATGCTTAATACCCTTAGTAATCAATATCCATCGTATGCAACAGTGAAAAATTCGACTGCAAGCTTCAAAAGATGTAAATTTTCCATTGAAGATGATGATCGATCAGGAAGGCCAGTTTCAGTGTCAGTCATGACATGATTTTATCAGACCGTCGAATTGGGCTAAAACGAATGTCTGAAGCACTGAATATTTCCTACGAACGCGTTCATTATATAGTTCACGTAAATTTGGACATGACAAAAATTGATGCAAATTGGATCCCCAAATGTTTGAATGTTGATCAAAAGCATGCAAGGGTAGAAGCATCGCGTTAGGTCTGAGCTCTATTTGAAAACGATGTAGACTTCTCGAATCGAATTGTTACTATGAATGAGACTTGGGTACATTTCTACGATCAAGAAACAAAGCAAGAATCGATGGAATGGTGACACTCTAGTTCTCTAAGAGCGAAGAAATTTCGTGTCCAAAAATCTGCTAGAAAAGTTCTTGCTTCATTTTTTTGGGATTGCCATGGAGTAATCATGATTGATTTTTTGGATAAGGGTAGAACAATAACTGGGGATTACTATTCGACATTACTGACCATTATACAGGAAAAAATTAAAGAGAAAAGACGCGGAAACCTATCCAAAGGTGTTTTGTTTTTGCAGGACAATGCCCCTGCACACAAATCTCATGTTGCCATACAAAAAACTCGTGATTTAAGGTTTGAATTACTAGAACACCCCCTTTATTCACCAGATTTGACTCCATCCGACTATAGTCTCTTTCCTCAACTGAAAAAAGTTTGAAAGGTCATAAATTTCTTTCCAACGAAGAGATAATAAAAGCTGTGGAGGTCTGGATTGCGGAGCAAGAAGAAACATTTTTTTTTGAAAAGTCTAATAAAATATTTTGACATTGAAATTTTGTTTAGTTCTATAGTAAGCTAAGAATTTTTCAATATATCCTCGTATTCTTATCAGCCATGATACTGGTACATGGTTCATCCATTTTTTGAAACCTATAATAAATAAAAAGTAACAAAATTTAATGAGATTTATTCATTTTCATAATTTTTTATTATACTTGAATTGACCTTAAAACATCTACCTATTATTCAATTGTTTAATATTAATTACAGTTTTTAATTCAATTACCTTATTACCACACGAAGAAATAAAAAAGTCTTGAACAGAAATTTAACAGTAAAAGATCGTCTCCAATAAAACAACATACACATGACACGCGTCATTTATAAGTAAGCTATCCAGAAAACGTGCGTTTAGTTGCACGTTACAGCTGCCTTTCAACCTACCCTCTCTCCTTCCCGTTCACGATCTACTATAAGTTCAAGGTCTCACGACCCTTCATAAACGCAAGTATCCCCAAAAGACGATTTTCTATATCTACTAGAGTCAAATTCAACGTATATATGAAAAAAATGCTGTTTGAAGTTAAATTATATGCTGAAATATGAATTCTTAATCTTTTTTTAATTCAATAAAGAAAAAATTAAGAACAGAAAAAGAATTTTGGTAAGCTTTGCAAGTTATAGCATAACAAAGAAAATACCACCTCAACCAAAAAAAAAATCATTTTCATTGTATTGTTTTCAAGTACAATAAACGAGCACAGAAACGGTAGCCCCCCAAAACTGATATAAGCAATAAAATGAGATTAGATATAGCAAATCTATCGCATTAAGACAAAATGATACTATTTACGTTGAAAGTAACGAAGAATCAAGAGAATATACTGAAAGGATTATCAAGACAATGGAGTACATTCTACTGCGATTATCTATGTGTGTGTGTGTGTGTCTTCTCACGTACTTACAAGAAGAGATAAAATTATATGATATTATCAAGATATAATAGCGTAAACCATTCATCTTCTAATAATGCTTACTTATTACTGCTAGTGACACGTTCCAGTAAACGACATGAAAACATTGATTAATAATTGTTATTTATTTTAAAAAATGTGTAATTTAATACATAATTGCGGAAATATCAATGCATACAAACGTGGAAGTGAAGTTATATATTGGCTGTTTTGAAAAACAATAAATTTTTAATTGCAATCTAATTAATGAGCTGCTCGTATGTTTAATATGAGATGTAACAACAAGGTAAGTTATAAATTAAAACTCATTTTGAACCAAAAAATACTTTCACCGAACCAAATTTAACTTTGTAGTAAAGTAATTTATATTACAAAATGATAATAATTTGGTTCTTAATTACATTACGCTAATATAGATTCTTACAGGTAGAGCCTTTTTTAAAATAATGATAAGATAGAACTAAGCCAGGTCGTAAAGGCCTTGAATTTACCTCACTTTGACTATTGAACTATTGTGTACCCCAGACTGTTTACCAATCAGGTACCAATGACTGTCTGAGGATTATGCGGCTTACCTCTTCAGGCTACAAAAAGCTCACATGTTAGTACCGTAATCTTTGTCTATGGATTACCTCTCACTCACAAAGGTGGTGTTCGGCGGTTTTCTTGGCTCCTTACAGGATAAAAGCTGTGCTCTTCAGATTCTAGTTTACCAGAAAATGTTTTGTGAGCATACTACTAAAACTCTCCTTAGTTCATCTTTGTTCAATGGTCAAGTGACTTTTGAAACCAGTTGGTAAAATAGAAAGAAATTTCTTCGATTGTTTCAAAACTAGGATCTTATTCCATGTTTTTTATTTCTTCTATATGAAATGATTACTGCTTGAAGGTGTTGTCTCCATGTCATTCACTGATCGAAGGTCACCCCGAGATATAATATCTGACTTTAGGGTTAGTTCGACGTTGTTGATTATGAGGGTTTTTGGAAAGTATTTGTTCTTCCTAGTGAATGGAACTAGGGTCTTCTTTGACGGGTTTATGCTAAGATCTTCATTAACACACATCTCTGAACGATTGTTAGGACATATTATATTTGAACTCATACTATTTCATGCTTACCCGTTTATCGTCATATTATTATGGACTACTAATTACCATAATAGTGGCGATAGGCAGACACCTTGTGGGCATCCGTCTCCCGGTTTTGCATATATTGCTTTATCCCCTAGATTGATATTGACTATCTAGATGGCCACAATACAAGCCACCCTGCTTGGTTCGACTCCTCGTCTTACCAATGCATAATGGATGAAATGTCTTGGCTTATTGGAGAAGGCACTTTCAATATCTGTAAAGGCACATAGCGCTATCTCTTTATACTCTATAGCTTTTTTCAGTTTTCTAATTAGAGTATGCAGGGCAAAGACAGTAGACTTACCGTTTTGATATTATGCAAATTGATTTCTATGTAGAGAATCATTTGTGAGGAGAATCAATAATTTTTTCCATCAATTTTAAAAGGAATGAAGAGAGGCTGATGAAACACGTCTGCCTGTCGAGTAAGTTTTGCACAAACTGCTCTAGGCAGAATATGTTGAACAGTTCGAAAGTGTATTTGCCATGGTAGTATCGGTAAGTAAGTTTTAAGTCAACTCTGGATCACTTATAAGTTGAATTACTCTCTTCTGTATTGATTCGAGCATCCTCAAGGTATGCATGATAGTCGAGCTCCAAATGTGCGAACAATGGACAAATTTTGGCCTTGTAGAGGACTCGTAGTTGTGGAGTATATATAAGTTTTTGTGAAGCTGCCTTTGCTAAATCGGCCACGTGAATATGCCAAAACATACTGCACCCAACAAGCGAATTTGCGGTGATGGTGATATTTTATGTCCTCATAGGACCAAATCCTGAGCCGCAGTACCAGCCTTCTTTGTAAAGAAGCCTGGGTATTTACTGCATTAAACTCAATCACATTGTTTCTACCCTACTCCAGAATGTTTTCAAGATCGGTATTGATGTTGGTAGTCTATTGTTGCCTACGGATTTGGGTGTTTGCCAAGTTTATTGGGACAGTTCATTTGATCGATAACACCAGTGTGCTATAGTCCGCGAAGCTATAGGTCGAGTTTGCAATTCGGTCGAGTAAATCTTTGATGATGATACAATCAAACATTCATACAGCAACTGTGTAGCAAAACATGACGTTAACTGAAGCAAGCAATTTGAAAACACACAAATAAATAAAACCAATTTGTTCCATGTTTATTTTAATTGTTTCTATTTCAAAATCCGTCCTATTTTACTTAATTGGAATAATACAATTTATTTTTTCAAGTAGATTTGTCAAGTAATTAAAAAAAGTGTTTTAAAAAAAATTATTTCCTCTAAAACAAGCTGTCAATTTTTTAATATACAATTTGTTTCGAAATATTACCTACTTATGAAAATGTAACTTTTTATATCCGCTTATCTGTCAATATTTATATTGATAGATGGTTATGTGTAACAAATTAATTATGCCTTGATGATTCCATAAATATTTTAATTATTTTCAGTAGTTTTTAGAAATAAACGTGACTTAATTTCTCAAGTTTTATACTTCGGTCTATTACTTCTTTTAGTAGACAGTTAAAATATTTTCAATACCTCTGGTATTTTCGTCGGAAATAACATTTGTATAATTATAATGAATATCGTCAATTTGGAATGTAATAGACGTAATCCACAAATCAAATTTTAGTTTGTTTTTTATTTATTTATCTTGTCAAGTTTTCAATAATTACCACCCATAAATCAGAATTTCCGAAATTATTTGGCATCTTACTTCCTTTGACCACGAAATTATTTGGTAATTATTAGGATATTTTTTTTCATAAACTCATCTGTAAAAGCAGCATTCATTTCTGATTATCTAATTTTCACCTCACCACAATTATTACTACTTATAAAACTAATAATATTTTGTGTATTTTCATTTAAATTAAATACAAAAATGACTTTAAAATTTTATTATTATTGACTCAGATCTATAAAAATATTACAATAATTATCTTCAATTTCGTCTTCTGTCTTTTGTAGAAATCGTTGTAGGCGGATGGAATGGTGCCTTTTTTTCTTAGTTCCAATAAATCTTGTAGTTTTTGATTGTTCATCTTGGATATGCATATATAGTGGTAGAGGTACATTATCAATGGATTGATTCCGAAATGGTCGTCGCTGAGTATTCAGTGATTGAAAGTGAGTCACTGAGCTTTTGCTGTTAGGTATACTGGAATCGTTTGAATTTTTGCCACTTTTTCTTTCCCTCATTTCCGGACGGACAATGTTTACTACTGAAAAGTTTAAAATTCAAATAATCTGTATGTACCACTTCAATAACCTTGTGATGCGGTTTCTGGGTCTCAGGTGATCGGGCTTCCATGTATGATACAGCTACGTAATCTTATTACACATGGCTAGTCACCTAGGAGACAAACCTCTTTCTATTTTCTGTAAAGCTCTGGTTATAAAAGACCAATAAAAAGCCGAAAACTTGTGTAAGCTCAGGTAGATTTATGAAAAATTTATGTAATATTAAGATTATTCTATAATAATATTTAAAATGACCGTACTAAGTTTTTGGATTGAACACGCCAAAGCCAAAAAGAGTTTTAGCGTCGTCGAAGAAGTTTAAAAAGACTATCGTCAATAGTTAAGGTTCAAAAGTTCAAAACCCCCTTGATTGAACAGCATAATTGAAGATTATCATTCTTATTATTTTAAGTTAAGTTGTTAAATAATGTGTGATCGGTAAGATGAACGACGATCTTAAAGGATGAAATCCCCTATCAACACGCCACGCCACCCCACGCTTCGTGTCGAATATATGTGCATATGGTTTTCTATTTAATTCAATTGTCTGCGTACACACTCAGCCCACCACACGCCACCCCACGCCACGCCATCCCACGTGGGACAATTCAAAATTCTCAGATGTAACCGACGCATGTTAAGACGTGTGAATGACCGTTTTAACGCTTTGGGTTTGTATTAAAGATTTACTCGAAAAGCACCATGATCCAAAATATTTTTCTCTTGCTGTGCGAAACCAAAGTAACACGTTCTTCTAAAAACTCTAGGCCACTAGACGAACTACTAGTGCGCTCAATAACGTACTGAAAGCTACTGGAAATTGAAATTATAGAATTAAATGAGCGTGTCGTTACAAATGTGTACACAACTATCCTTTTAATCTTTTTAAAAAACTGACAAAATACTATCAACTCCCAATACGAGCGCCAACGTCTTTCAACATACTTGTAAATATTTTGACTTGTGTATAAATTTGATCCGGCATTTTCTCCAATGACGAAGGAGAATTTCTTGTGACAATATTCGAATGTCGTAATTTTTAGTATGTATATGTATTAATTATTATGGTTACATTATTTGAATACAACTTGTTTGTCTTGTATAGCTTTTTAAAAATCT
Organism: Diorhabda carinulata; assembly: GCF_026250575.1. NCBI lineage: Eukaryota > Metazoa > Arthropoda > Insecta > Coleoptera > Chrysomelidae > Diorhabda > Diorhabda carinulata. The sequence continues at coordinate 23,103,436 of NC_079472.1, forward strand.
AGTTTTTCATCTGTTTCGTTATGCTACAGTACCAGGCACTTAATTTGCATTTAAAAATATTGACTTTTAAGAATTTATTACATGTATACCCAATTTAATGGACATATTCAAATTTTAATGTTCCAGATAAATATATTTATCGACTATGAATTTTACATTTTATTTCGTGTCGAAATTGTTTTAAAATTATTAAATTACTAAATATTGAGGCTATAAGTGTTTCAGTTGTATTGTTTTGCATGCAATATTTCTTACAAAGATTTAGGTTGAGGTAAAACTACTTTTACAGAGTATCTACCAAAACATCTTAATAACAACAATGTTTTGTTATATATAGGTTTGTATGACAATCAAACGAAATCGTCAATGATAAGCATGGAGTTTAACAATCAAAAATTGAAGTTGAATATTCCATTTTATTTTTTTGTTGATTTCTACAACGAACTTAATAAGGATAATATTGGAACAGAGAAGAAAAAAAATGTTTGAAAGGATATATTCCGTCAAACAAGTCCAAAATTGGTAATAGAACTTGTCATTCAAAGGAGGTTTAAGATTAATTCATTATCTGACTTTAACGTTATAATATTGCAGGTATTGCATTTCATCACACCGTATACAGTACAGAGCTTGACTTTAAATTAAAAGATGAGATTGTGTGATTAGAGGCTTCTTGATACTATCCTAGTAGAGAAAATAAATACCTTAAACTGATGAGACATACAGATACTGAAACCGATCTTCGAGCTTATCATATGTGACAAATGATTACTCATGATTACCAATATTTCGATGATAACATGTATTCGTACTCTATTCGTATTTGTGGAATTGTTAACGTACAAAATAAAATTTATTTTTTAACCCATTTTCCAAATCCAATTGTTAAAATAAATTGACGTTTAGATTTCGCGTTGTTTGTTTGAATGTAACGACAGTAATCATAAAATCAGCAAAATATTTGCTGAGCAAAGAGCATTATACCTCGCAGCAGCTTCTGATCCAAATTCGGTCATCCTTTGAGAATTGCTGACCTAGAGCTCGGGTACCTATGTTTAAGAATAGGTACTCGGAAAATGCTCGACTTAATACATTAAAGAATAATTCGACTTGTAAGTGAACCAGAGTCAACAAGAAGCTTGGACATAGAAAAAAGGTCGATGATCTGAATCGGACTTACCGGATCGATTACTTGATTTTGTTCTACTGCTCATCTGAGCTGTACAAAATAATTCCACCTAGAACGGTATTGGCAAGCTCTACTCCACATGCAAACGTGTCCCATGAACGACGAGTTCGCCTGAAGATGCTCTGATCGTCAATTTATTTTTTGGAAAAGTGCAAGCCTGGCAGAAAAGTTAGTTTTTCGCCGTAATATTTTATTTTTTATTGCGTTTTAATTAAATAGGTTTGTAAGCCGCGCTCACGAACTATTGAGCTATCAAAGCTATTTTACATTTGTAACCGGATTGGGCGAAAAGCTCATATAAATGATTACAAAAAGTCGTGTTGAATTCTGGAAAAGAAGTTAATGTAATTAAAAATACTATTATAAAATGAGAAAGCCTGGAGATACTTGAGAATATTGATTTTGACATTCTGTAGATTGTAGTGTTTGGGAAAGCCGTGTCTCGGTAGCTGATTCTATAGACTTCTTTTTCGCGTGACGTGACTGTTATAGATCGTTAGCTCCCATGTTGGCTATCATATTTTCTGCAATATGGAATTGCTACGCTGTTGGTTTCCAGATCCATTGACGAATATTTTTTAACCACGATGTTATTCGCCGAAGTGAATATTTCACCTTAATAGGGCATGCATTACATGACAAGTATAGTAATTTACACGGCTTTAGAGTGTTGTTTATTTCTAAAGTTTTGTTTTTGTTCTCAAGAGTCTTGGGACTTGCAATTCTGCGATCCAACTTATCCCTAAAATACCGCGATAAACTAACTTTTCTGTCAGGCTTGCACTTCTCCAAAACAATAAATTGACGTTCTAGACGTCTGCAGGGGAACTCGTTGTTCAAGGGACAGGTTTGCCTGTGGAGTAGATCATGCAAATACCGTTTTAGGTGGGATTATGTAGTACAGCTCATACATCGACTTTTCTTCTAGTTTCTTGTTAATTCAGGTTTACTTGAAGTCGAATTATTCTTTACTGTATTAAGTCGAGCATCCTCTGGGTACCTATATTTAAGAGCCGTGCTCTAGGCGAACAAGATTCAGAGGATGAACGAATTTGGGTCTTGTAGAGGATCAAAGCTGCTGCGAGGTATACAGCTTTTTGTTCTTTGTTCTTTGCTCCAAATTTTTGTAAATCTTATTTATTTATTTCAGCCACACAACTATGCCAGAACATATTGCTCTGTAACTTAGCACCAAACAGGAGTATTTGGAATACTGGGGATATTTTATGTCTGAACAGGACAGGTTTTAAATCAATAGATAGATTAAAAGTTAGTGAACATTTCATCTAGGCAGATAAACTAACAGAATATTATTTCTGGTATTCTATTTTGCTCATTTTATGATTGCTATCGTTATAAAAACAAACAACGCGAAATCTAAACGTCAATTTTTAATTATTGATCTGTGAAAAGTACTTTGGAATATTGAATGAAATACAAATACTGCAAAAATCTTATTCAAATCATCAACAATCTAATCAAAATTTTCAGAATTAGTGTTTATTGTTTGAAATGTTAATTCAATTTTTTAAATGCTGTTCAAATTAAAAATGTGCGAAATATTTTTCTTTTATTCAACGTAACCAGTTGCCACAGTTACCGATTTCCATCCCACTTGTTGGATTTGATCCTTTGTCATACCATTGTTTGACATAATAGTAGTAGATGTACGTTTCGACGTACATCTGCTACAAAAGCATTATACGAGTACTAACCACTTGATTGTGTACTTCCCCTTATCATACCTTATGAAAACTCGATCTCTACTGACATTTCGGGGGCGCAATGATTAAACTTCACCAAATGCACAAAACTAATGTCATCACTATCGGCAACTATGAGACGTCGAGATTCCAGCATCTTGGTCGAAAAGTGATAAGTGATATGTTTTTGTTCTTCCTTAATATCTTGTAAGCGTAAATCACAAATGGTTATCATCTTCAACAATGAATACATAGGCCTCCTTGGGCTACGTCATTCTTGCTAATTGCTCTATTTTGAGCACCATTGTACTCGAAAAATCGCGCGTGTTTCAAATATTTTAATATCCACTTATACTTTCATATACTATTTTCTTTCTTAATTACTTTACATAATTATCTTATCTGATTGCGCTATAATTGATTTAATTGTTTTCATTTTTTTTGTTGTTTTTACACTAAATCGATTGTTCCAAAAGTTTCCCACCGATCATGAAAATTGCAGAACTTCCCCATTTTGGTTACTCAGTTATGGTTTAAAGTTCATTTGAGTAAGTTGTCAGTACCGAGCTGCCTTTTAATACTGGTTTTTGGAAGACAATACTCCGTGGAGATCAAATATGGATTCAACAGTGTATTTATAGAACCTCCGGAACCTACGATCGTGAAATTTAGTATAGCACAATGGTACTTGATGAATTAAGATTGAAGTTGGACATAAATTCACTGCACAATTTGGTTGCTTTGGTTGTTTTATTATATATGTAGATGAAACTTTGATTCACCACTATGCTTCGGCAATTTATGAAAAAAACATTACTTTTGAAAAGTTTCTATCAAACAAATGTGCAGATAAAATTATTTTACGAATCACCATATTCTCCATATTTGAGGCTTAGCGTTTATTTGGTTAGAAATTCCGATTATTGAATAAGTTACATGTCTATTTTGTAGAGGAATACAAAAACTCTTATTTTGACGGGTTTTAGACAGGGTTGTAGAAAGGTATAAAAATATCTTGATTTAAAAGCGTGCTCTGCTATTTAATAATTATGTCGAAAACTTATGGAACAATCCTGGTACATGTCGTCATTTAGCTGCCGGATATTTGAGGAGCGTGCAAGTGAATATCGACTTTCTTGTCCCTGTACCCTGTATATTTGGGATTATTTTAATCAATCACAATTCCAGTAAAAAATATAAACTTTTATTATCTAATCTAAAGATGGATTAAACTATATTATGTTGACTATAGGCGGAATCGTCGAATTCATACAAATACGACATTGGCCTACTTTTTATATTGTAACTGAATGAAACAAATACAACAAAGCAAATACATAATATCAGATAGTGAACATTGAATTTCATATGAGGATTATCTTAAAAAATAAACAATAAGAGGAAAACTAATACTGAAAATATCCACACGCAATAAATAATATACTTTACATGATATTTAGATGTTGTGAACAAAACTTGTTCAAAATTACTTGATTATTTTATTAAGCTTCGTTTTTCAACACAATAAATTAATAGTGTTAACTCTTCAGAATTCGAGGTGGACCACATACGATAGAATTAATATTTCCACAAGTTACTAGAAGGAAGACGCACCTATCCTTAATGGAACTAAATTAATACTTTTCAATGAAGCAAAATATCTAGCAGTCATCCTGGATAAAACACTTAGCTGGAACTATCACCTCGAAAAGGTATTTGCATAAGCCACTGCAGCTATATGGACTTGTCACAAAGACATGGGGACTGAAGCCTAAAGTGGTATAAGGGGTTAGGGGTAGTCAGAGGCACGAAAAAATGAGAATATTCAGTATTTGTTTTGCTATTAAATCGTGTTATTTTACAAAAGTAGTTGTATGGCATTATTATACAATGTTTTGACTTGAAGTCAAGCAAATTTCAAAAAAAAAAATTAATTTCCAAAGCTATAGCTGTCTGTGTTGACCCAGTTCCAAAAAAAGGTCCTTGCGGTGACAATCATAAGTCCTTGGAGATTCATCTAAAATCAATCGGATAAAAAAAATTAGTTTTATAAATAGATAATCCTGGGCCTGATCGAGGGATTTTTTTTTCAAAAATTAACAAAATGGCGGCCTCGGGAAATTATTGTCTAGATTTTTGGGAAAAATCAACAGTTAATTGGTATTAAAAAATCGAAATTTTTGAAAAAAAAAATTCTTCGATCAGGCCCGAATTTATTATGTATTCTAAAAGCTGTATAAATTTCATTAAAATCTACTGAGCGGTTTTCGAGTTCAAAAAACATAGTTTTGAGAAACACGCGTTTAAAGTTTCACACAAGATTTACGTTCAGAAATACGAATTATTAAATTACTTACACCGAGTCATCTATTCCTGGGCCATATAAGAGTTCTTCAGCCATTGTGGAAGCTTCCAAAACATCAATTTGCTGTTTCCTACGAAGCATTCTGCCTTCCCGAGTGTTGTCGTTGGCGCTCTGATCTGCCACTTTCACACGTGCAGCATCCATTTTTTCAGCTACCTGCTCCCGAGCACTTTAAAGTGCCCGAGTTCTCTTTGTTATTTGTCGAATAACACAAAAACTAATTATCGGATCAACTTGAAATTTTCAGAGAGAATTTTAAAGATATTACACTTAACAAAAATGCAAAAAAATTGATTTTTTGAAAATTCGGACTACCCCTAACCCCTTAATGGATATACCAGTCATCAAACCCATAATTACATGTGCTTATTTGGTGGTCGAAAACTGAGTAAACAACAGCTCCAAACAAAAAATAAACAAGATTCCTAGGCAAATCTGTCTATGTATTACAGAGGCAATGTCAACCTGCCCCACTACAGCCTTAGAGGCGCTACTGAACATGCCTATTCTTCACCTTATAGTGAAGAAAGAGCCCACAAGCTAATCGAGACAGTAAAACTAAAACCAAGAAATCTGATACGATTCTAGATCTAATAAAGTTCGAAAGCCTTGACAATCCAATGGACCAAATGCATAGCATGTTGCACAAATATACCCCATTCGAAGTGGTAATTAACGACCCCTATTTATGAGTCAACAAAAATCTTTCGAAATTACGAAATGTATCTCTCTGGTACACAAACGGTTCGAAGCTATCACAAAAAGGTGGATTAGGAATTTATGGACCAGAATGCAAGTTGTTCATACCTCTACGAACATCACTCACCATTTTTCAGGTAGAGCTGCTAGCAATAAACAAATGTGCTCAGGAGAGTTTGAATAAAAACCTCTCTAAAAAGCTCATATACATTCTCTCAAATATCCAAGCGACATTGGAGGTTTTGAAAGCTATTGAGTGCAAATCTAAACTAGTTTGGGAGTGTAAACAAACTTTATCGTCGTCATCGAACGATCCTTGACGATTCGGTTATTGCCAGCCGTTAATTCAGCTTTTTGTGTTTAGAACCACATGCTGACAAAACTTAACGCAATTTTTCTAAACCGGTATAATTGTATTCTGATAATCGGCTACCTTTCGCTGTATTACTTCTAATGTTACAGCCCTTATTATATAAACTGTCCTACGTATAAAATCTTGAGTAGCTTAGTTTTAATTTACATGTTTTTCGATTCTGTGATTGATCCACAGAAACCCCTTTCGTGACTACTCGATAAATAGAAATTTTATTTACTCTAGTTACTTCATAAATTCTTATTATGATTGCTGAATATTGGAATGTATTTAAAATAACTTGCTGTGTTTGTCAGCCACGCCAATGCTTATCGCAGACTTTCTAGCAAGAATATTTTGTATACATACAGCTTCGGCCAATAGAAATGCATGGAATGCAATGGAAACGAGGAGTCCACAGGGACTGACGGTTTGTTATATGTTTACCGAATTTTATACGGGGAGTAAAAACTATTTTTCATTTCTTAACTTGGTATGAGTGCCGTGCGTATTTATGAAATATTGATTGTTCATCGCATAACTGTCTTCTGCAATTGATATTGGAAGAACTATACCAGACAATATAATTCCTCGTCTAAATCATATGATTCTGATTCAGTTGGTGCGCTTCACATTTTCTAACTGAAATTGAATTTTTGCAGTATTCCTTTGAAAGCAATGAAAAATAAATAATAATTTTTGTACACTGTCTTTTATCAATGTGAGAATTATCTTTATTCTCGGTTAAATTGTAAAGAAAATCTAATGTTTGTTCAGTATGTACCAATTAATCACAATTACCATTGTAAAATAATTTCTCTCTGATTTATTTCATTTTTATTGCACTTTACATACAAAGTTCCGATAAAATCTTCTTATCTTAACGATAGGTCTTAATTCAATCGTAATTTAAACCTCTCGTCATTTTTTCTTGATTACCCGTGTGACTGAATACTCGAATACAGATATACTGAGAGGTAAGATTAAATTTGTATTGTTTTTAAGTTTTTCCAAGGCTTTTCTATGAAAAGTGCAACGTTAAATAGATTAAATTACTGTTATTTCGTCATTTTATCAAACATGATTGATAACAGAACTAGTGGAAATTATATCTAGTAGCATTACATTAATATTCGTCAAAATAAAAATAAATTATAGTTTACAAACAACTGAGAAAATGTTTGTTCTTAGTTAAACAAAAAGTGAATTATTTATGATATAAGGATAAAATAACTGACCATAATTAATTTCACTGTCAGCTGCTCAATATTTATCTTTATTTTTTACTAGTTTTGATCAGGAATGCGGGATTAGTTTTAAACTAAAATTGTCCTACAAAGCATCCTAATCCTTTAGAGTTGTTACAATAATTTTTTTCTTAAAGTGTTTTCTAGTTTTTTTTTTAATACAATCATTTTATATGCACTGTAAATGTATCTCGGCCAAGTATTCGAGCTACATCGATGCGACGAGTACATATTAACATTTCTCTGTAAAATAATAAGATAAACATAAATAACTAAAGATCATTTATAAAGATGGAAGTGCAGCAGTCGAATTAAGGCAATAACTAACACTGTGCTGCAACCTGCAATTTTAATAAAAATGGAATTATACTTCACTTTATTTTTCCTTCGAATCTGAGCCAGATTCTACAATTTTCTCCTTCTATAGGAGATATAGTTATAGGTCGATCGAAAATTATTTGTTTTTAACTTCACATTGGACCGAAGTCTGGTAATTCATTACTTAAGCCAACTTCACATAGACAGTATCTCGGCAATATTTGTTTCTATAAGCATCTGATTTGAAATCCCACATACAATCATAAGTTTTGTATTTTTGCATAGACTTTATCTGGATATTTTTAAAACAAAACAAAACAAAATGGAATGAAATAACTCGCCTGTCAGTCGATCGAGTATGTACTCTGATTATGGCCCAATTACACCTACCGAAAGCTCGGCCGAGTAAGGAAGGATCCCCACCACCAATCGTACTCTCTTATGAATATGATTGAGTGAATGTATTGGAATATCCCTGAAATTCGAGAGAATGTTGAGCTAGTTGCTGTATAGGTATTTTCTATGAAATTAAAGAGAGGTTTCGTGCTGTGTATCATATGTGATACCCAACGAGATGGGGAACACACTGTTTCGTGAGCAAGTCCAGATGTCAAAAATCAATGGAATAGTGGAAGCATTTGAAATTTTATGTTTTAATTTACTAGTAGATTCTGTCAGATAGCAGTATACGTGTATACGACTCTTCCTACTGTAAAAAGTTACCACATGGTTATTAAAGTTCATCAATGAATAACTATTGTGATGAAAACTAAAAACTTAGAATCTAATGCTTGATGGGAATACAATGAAAGAGTGTACCAATGATTAAAATCCCTTATTAACAAAAAATTAGAACGATTTCATTCGATTAGCCACCTGGGGCCCACACAAGCAGGTATCTCACAGAGCATCAAACGGTAACATCACGCCGAATAACCACATAAAATTGATTGGCCAATTTCGGGTTAAATTGCTATACATTCCACTTTTCTTGTCAATGAATACATCAAAGAGAATCACCTCAATATTCGTACTTAATTATATAGGAATCACCAGAAGCATCAAATAATAAGAACCAACATCTGATCACTTCTATATGATTTGTCAATACAAATAGTTTAAAGTAAAAAGAAATTGATTCTAGGTAATTATAAATTTATATTCACTAGGTATATTGCTATTACGTTATATTATTTATTTCCATCGGTCAATTGTTCAATCAGTCAAATAATCAATTATGTGAATTATTTTTTATTCATTATGGTTTTTCTTTTTGAAAATGTCTAACACGATTATCTTAAATTTACGGTCCAGAAGACTATTTAGATTGTCCTTAATACAGGATAAACAACGTTCAAGTGATATCATCAATAATAGTTTACTTAAATGTACTGAATAGACTGTTTACACCACCACTAGACCAACACTACACTACACTGTCTGACGCGTGTTTCGATAACCAAGTTATCGTCTTTAGAGACTGAAGGTAAAGTAAAACCTAATGACATGACTTACCTATTTTATACTAAATTTTCCCACCATATCCTTGTCAAGAAATAAATGTGAAGATTCCTGCCAAGGAGGTTTTCCCGCTGGAATTAATTTCCGCGGAAGAAGATTTATTGGTGGGTAAATTTAGTATAAAACAGGTAAGTCGATACGGTTTCACTTTACCTTCAGTATCTGAATACGATAACTTGGTTATCGAAACGCGCGTCAGACAGTGTAATTGTAAGTGTTGGTGTAGTGGTAGTGTAAACAGTGTCTTCAGTATGAATATCACTAACGGTTCCAGAAATTCCAACATAGTTACTTGAATGTAGGATTTCTATTTTTTTAAGACACTTTTAGTTATTAGCTTTGTCTATATTTGTAATTTCTAAAAACTCGATTTTCGAGTTTTCAAAATATCAGATTCATCTACAACCACGCAAAAATGTCAAAGATGGATCCCAAATAATCTTAATAAATACCTTTGATAAATAAGTCGGAAGAAAGCGACCATGGGATCAATTTTCCCATTTGGATGAGATTCAGATACTAGGGACTGGTTTAGTACAGTTATTTTCAGATCATAACATAATATCTACGTAATTTTTTGTATGTAAGTAGAACTTCCAGAGTCCCCCTAGTTTCTGTTCTTGCTTTCAAAATATGTCGTCAAGAAGTTCTCTTTGAGGTGATGACACAACATGTACATGGATTTTCGGGAGCAGCAAAATACCTACTAATGAATCTAAAACTTCCTTGAGTTCGTCAAAGAGATAGTTTGAGTGTGAGATAAGATTAAAAATATGTTAGTAATCACAAATAGATGAGGATTTCAATTCAATATTTAACTATACAAGCACATACCCTTTCGGAATATACTCAGTTACCATATAAAATCTAAGCACCCGCTTAGCTAATGTTAACAACTTGTAGTATTCTAGTTTCATGTTTATTGATCTGTTGTTAGCAAATTTTTGTACACTGTCCTTTCTGGAGATGACGCATTCTCCATCAATGCAATGTAACATAGTTTCTAACTTTCTATTCAGAGGAACAATTTTAATTTGATGTTATCTACATCAGAAGGTAACTTTTCAGAGCTGTTTTGAATGAAAAACAGTTTTTTTTTCGTTTATCAAGCACGTGAAAAATGCGTTGTTATTAACATTTTTTGTTAGCTATTAATTTAATTGTACGTCTGGCATTTATGACCAGTCATGAACTAAAATCCTTACGAAAATATGTACGAGTGTAATCCTTGATTTCAACAACCGTTTGTGAAGATAATTTTAATGTTAAACAATTGTTTATAAAAATATTATGTCACTATTTACGTCGCAGTCGCAGTTTAGTGAAATTTGACTACCTGTAAAATATATTAAGCCACATAAATTTTGAAATACGTTGTAATTAGAAAAAATAGTTACTGAAAAAAATACAGTATGAAGGACAAAGACGTTAAATATACGAGGATGGTCCTAGAAGTACCTGGCCTGACGGTAGATACTTGAAAAATACCACTGTATTAGAAAGTATACAATCTATATAGTATATATTTTAAGACGCCACATTGTTTAGTATTTGTTTGGAAGCCATCAATAGTGAACGTTTCCTGTGAATTTGTAAACTTGGAAATAATTGGTTATCGTTTACTTTTATTTGAAAGGCATTAGTCCAACCAATATAAAAGCTGAACTGGATTCTACTTTGGGTGAGACTGCTCCCTTCTTTATCAACAGTAATATATTGGTTAGCAGAGTTTAAACTAGGCCTTACGACCTGCGAAGACCAGTATCGCAGTGATCGATCAAATGAAGTGACGACTCCAGAAATGCTGAAGAAAAGATACAAAGCGGTACTGGATGATCGTCGACTGATAGTGCGCGAGCTAGCAGACGACATAGTGGGCATTTCAAAAAGTGCGGTACATCTCATTAACTGAAAAATTTGGACATGAAAATGCTGTGCTTAAGATGGGTGCCGCGTTTTCTCACAATGGAACACAAACAGTATCGTAATATTTTTCCATTGAATGTTTGGCAGTGGTAGAATTAAAACCGAATTTTTGCGCCGTTTTATAACCATGGATGGAACATGGGTCCATCACTTCAAACACAATGGATTGAAAAGGGAAAACTAGCTCCCAAGAAGGCAAAGATCGTTTGATTTTTTGAGCGTAGTAATCAAGCAAAAATTGCCGGTGGTCAAAAATCAACAATAAAGAGGTGATGTCGGCTATTAATGGCTATTTTGAGGATATTAACGATTCTTATTACAAAATGGGTATCAAACTCATTGAACATTGCTGGAATAATAAAATAAATATATATATTTTTTTAATTTTTCTTTCCTTTGTTGAACCAGTTACTTCTGGGACCATCCTCGTATAGTATTTTCTGTAAATAACCTCTGTTTAATTTTCGGTTGTTATATATGTACTGCGTGCTCAAATGTTATCGAAAAATAGGCTTTGTTAAGTTAAAGTGTCAAAGATATTTATAATATATTCAAAGTAATTATATATTTAAATTTTTGCTGGTAGTATCTTACGTAAAGATAACGTATATTAAAGGATATATACACTATTTTTTCGACATCCATGGTTAAGTATTTTCCAATTAATAATTATTATATTTATTCTACAAAACAACAAAAATGAAGGTCGTTTTAACATATGAACTCCTAAGCATATCAATTTATCAGTCCACTTTGTTTATGCGAAAACTTTTGTTTGTATAATTTGTACAGTTTATTTAGGAGGTGAATCTCACTCGGGTGAATGTTTCATATCTATATTCAATTGAAGTAAAACATTAGATATATTTATTTTATTTGGTAATATTTTTCAATATAACCATCTCAAGGAAATGGGTCCTCAGGTACTAATTCGGGTATAGTTTCGAATTTAGGAAAACCTTCAATCTTGCTGTGATTTTTGTTTTGCCAAAGCTTGTCCTTGATTAGAGAAGATAATCCCTATAAGGATTTTTACCGACAAAGCTTCTTTCGCACCAAGCCACTTTTAAAGCTATCATATTTCACTTGATACTTCCAAAAATATTTTTTTTTTGGTGAAAATCCGGAATTTTCTTCTCTAATGAAGTACAAACTCCGGTAAAATTTTCAGCAAAATCATCTTTTCGGAATTACTTACAGGGATTATCTTCTGTTGAAGTTTCTTAATTTTCAATATTATTTACTTTGAAGTGCCTGACATAGAATTTTTCGGAATCATTTCCCTGGTTTGGATGAAAAAAATTGAAAAAAGTGTTTTTTCAGTATTTTGAGAACACAATGAGTTAGAAGTTAGAGAAAAACTTGGAATGAAAGCTACAGTTTTTCGAGATTATTAATATTTACAAAGAAATGGTGATGATAATTACATTACAGAGTTAATAAGTCATTCAATAATTACCATTATTCCAAAAACCAAACACTTGGGGTGAAATTACATTGTCTGAATCGCGTTTCGATAACAAGGTTATCATCTTCAGATACAGAAACTTTACCTTCTGTTGTATTTATTTTCAATTCAAAATGTATTTAAGATTCTACCATTTGCTAACCCATTGGTAGAGGTGGTCAAGTGGTGACCACTTTTTTTACCTTACATTGTGCACCCCTAATGTTTATTGATTAAAGTTATTATTGCTATTCAAACAGCTGACCAATCTTGTAACAGAGTTCACCATAAGACTTTTTAGAAACTATGATCGGGTTAACTGAATGTTCGGAAACTAACTCGAATCACGTTCATTTTTGTTCGGAAACTCATCGAGTTAATTGAGTCGTAGTCATATAATATGATCCTTTCTACCCTGATAGACCAATGGGTAAATGCTATCAGTTCATGGTTTGTTTTATTTTCCTATGGTTTTCTGAACTTATTTATTCTCTTCAAATGGTTGTCTACTATTGATTTTCGTGACTAACGTAGCTCATTGCTGTTAATTTTTAGTGTAAAATCAGTTTGAGGGGGTAAATCGTTGATAAATGCTCAATAACAATTATTGACGATCTAGAATCTGGAAACTGTGATCAGAATCTAGTTTTGGTTTAGGATCCACAATCAGCTGATACATAATCTACTTGACCTCAGATCATAGTTTCCAAAGAGCCCTTATGCTCCATGGATAGCTTCAGAAGTGAACAATTTTCTATATTGATCAATTCATTCTTCGTTCACACACAATTTTAATTGGTCACTTGCAATAAAAACAAACATTTCCGTGACAATCATTTGATCCTACCATTTATGAAGAGAATCGTTTGTTTTTTTTTACCTAATCATACATTTCTGTCTTTCTAGCTTTTTGAAGTGAGTGTCTAATTTATCTCTTATAAATAGCAACCAATTTGATAGTAAAAATAGTGAAGGTCATTGTTGTTATTATTACTGACTTATTTCTTTTATGTTTGTTCTCATATTCTCAATTCCTGTTTTTATTTTTTCCAGATGAAGATCAAACAGGTGACAAATTTCTTCTCCGCACTCGGTCGTAAAAAAAGAAACGATGGGGAAGGAAGCAGTCCTTTAGCTAGAGTTTTAACACTTGTGGATTTGACTGCGTTAGGCGTTGGGTCTACTTTAGGGTTAGGAGTCTACGTACTCGCTGGATCTGTTGCAAAAACTGTAGCTGGTCCTGCAGTTTGTATTTCGTTTCTAGTGGCAGCTGTAGCGTCTGCAGTTGCAGGTAAAAAATTTAAAAAGTACCTGAATAGTAGGTATTTCAGTTCAATAACAAAATTGTTTATATAATTGCAATGCGGTATTTCAACCTCCACATTCCATGGGAAAATAAGTTGTTATATTTATACATGGTTAATTTCTAGTAATATCTTGGATAAAAATATAGCGCCATGATGCAATCTATTTCAGCAAAGACAATTTAATTGATTTGGCATTACACAACAACCTTGTATGTAAGCTCAATAAAAACTTATGAGCCGGTATCAGTTTCGATTCAGAATATTGATTAGATTCAGTCACAAGTTATGTTGTATAATAAATAACACGCGATATTCGAAACAAATTATTTATACAGTGTGTTTACGTGAAAAAGGTATTCTTTATAAACAGTTCGACATGGTCCAAAACACAAAATAGAATAAATCAGATATCAAAATTAGTAGTCGTATAAGAGATTTGTAAAAAATTTTACTTCTGCTTAAGAGTAAGTATCTTTACTTAATAACGAAATTTATTTAAAGAAAAATGTTCAAAATTATAAATAACTTCCAAATACATTGTATTTTATTATTGAAAAAATGCTTTTTTCGAAATTTTATTCATAAAAAACAATTAAATAATTATAAATTTAAATGTTATAATACACCTTATAGACCAGGGTCAAAGCCTTCAAAAATTATAACAACTGAACAAAAATAATAGTAGGATAAACCTTATTGAAAAAGAAGAATATGATAAAAAATAAAAGAAAAATAAATTATGGGCGATCCGTGTTCGGGAAGTGGGAAGGGATTTTTAGGGCAAAAAATGGTTTATCTCCATATCCAGCAAAACTACAATTCCTAAGGAAAAAATCGAATAGCAAAGTTGTAGGTAATACAAAGATCTACAACTTTTGTATTTACAATTTTTTCACATAACCTGAAAATTTATGTGAAAAATTCAAATAATCAAGTTTTTGGTTTTTTACTTGTCTTTCTCAAAAAAAATTTTTTTCTACGAATTTTGGGGAAAACTCACCTTTCTATGTCCCAAATACACTGTAATTTATTTGATTTAAAATATTGATTTTTTCGCCTTAATTTGACTTACTATCAAAAAAAGTATCCTAATTTTTAAAAATAATTTTCCCGTCGAAATATCAGCTTTTTTCAAAAACTCGGTGTGCTTTGAGATACTTATTAAAATTTATACTTTAATTAATCAAAAAACGTAAGATTAGATGTTACGTTGATCTACGAAAAAATTGCAAATTGAAATATACTACCCAGAAATTTAAAAATCAGTTACTTTCACAACAAAACCAGCAGCTATTTCGACTAAAAGAGAGGAACGCGTCGTAGAAAAACCTCAGACAATATTCCAAAGTTCGATTATCAAAGCCATACAAATATGCCATGTTTGCAGAAAAATTCTCATCTATCGAAAAAGCCAACGACAAAATAATAAAAGTTACAATGAAAATATTACAGTCTCAGGGGTTTTCTTGGAAACAAGTAGAAGATGATGGTGCCACCATAATTAAGACCTCGATAGAAATTGCCAGAGATACTCATAAAACTGTCATTGTTGTTTTTCTCGATTTTTTGCATTTTCTGAGCACAATTACTACCAAAATGTACATTTTTTAAATCATCAGAAAACAGAGCACACCGACTTTTTGAAAAAAGCTGATATTTTGACGCCATAATTTTCGACTGAAAGCCAAGTTGCTTTTTTGATATTAAGTTAAGGTGGAAAAATAAATATTTTGACTCAAATAAATTACAGTGTATTCTGAAAAAGATAAAAATAAAAAAACTTGGTTATTTGAAAGTTTCACATAAATTTTCATGTTATGTCAAAAATTGGAAATATAAAAGTTGTATTACTTAAAACTTTGCTATTTTTTATCCTTAAAAACTCATCTCCAATAGGTTTCATCCAACTGCTTACTATTTTTTTTTGGTTCCAAAAATTATCGAACCTGGTCTATTAATTGTTCAATAATTTACAACAACGTATTTGAATTGATAACCAATTGTATTTATGATCAAAAATGCTGCTATCTTGTTTTAAACGTTAAATGTAGATTCGGAAAAATAATCGTTCTCCACCAAAATGGGTTATCACTTATTATTTCGGCAGGTTTGTGTTATGCAGAATTTGCCGCGAGAGTACCGAAAGCCGGATCAGCTTACGTTTATAGTTATGTTAGTGTTGGAGAATTTGTAGCATTCGTTATTGGCTGGAACCTTATTTTAGAATATGTGATCGGTAAGTTGACAATGCAATAGTTTATATAAGCTGACCAATTAGCGCGTGCTTCGCGATCACGCATAGGTGGATTTTTTTCATTTCATTTCATTTCTCAATGAAAAGCTTTAAACATTAATAAAAAAATTTGTAACGCTGACCAATTAATAAAACTAACTAACCTTTCATGACAATTTCTGACCTTTCAGATGGTATAATTGGTCAATCGAAATTCCTCACAAGGGGTGCTAAGATCGCGAGGTTAAAATTTTGAATCTCTGTAGATTCATCACACGCGGTAATATAATTATTACAAAATCATCACTATTCAAATAATCGGAAATAAATGAAAATTAATGAATTCTGAATATGGACTTAAATTTTTCTATTGAAAAGTCGTCTTGTTATTAAGTTTATTTTAATTAAAAATTGATTTTTAAAACCAATTTCGGTATTTATCCTTTATTTGATACATACCAAAATAGGTTAGACTAGATATTATTTAGACGATAATTTTACAAGTAGATCACGCTCAAACCCTCAGTCACAATAGGGTTTAGAGAAATCTACGCGGGATTATTGAAATGTATTTTTTATTTATTCTTTCCATACAAATCTAGCCCGATATTTGTTTTGTAAACTTGAATTATTTTCAGTACTTGTATAAAATTGTAGGTATAATAGTGGACAATAAATTTTGCTCTGATTCAATAAATCCTTACTTACTTACTACTAAATACTTTTCAATTAGGTATATAATTAACGCGCTGTTACCAGCTTTTTCGGAGGTAATTAAAATATTCTAAGATGATGATTATTATGTAAGTTTGTAATTCAAATTCTTATTCTAATTTCATTAACTGATTAGGAACATAATGATACTAAATTTGAGTTATTTAAATCTAAACTACATAATATTTCACGCCATGTTCCACTTGTTTAATACTCAGTTTAAAAACTAGCAATTCTAATCAAACCATTTTTAATTCGAAATAGTGCCGAGGTTAATTTTCTTTCAACTAGTTACAAAACACTGATTCTTTTAATTGTTCTAACATCAATGCAGAATGTTATTATTATAATTATCTGAAAATCTTATTAAGGTGTCGTTAATCGGACATAAAATTCCCCATATATAGATCTTCTCAAATGTCCAAATGTATGGTATCAAATCTTAACTGTAGCTAGCCTATTTATAGAGTGAATTATTTCATTCAAAATAATAGTTACGGGTCAGTTGTTGAATCCAAAAGCGTCCAAAAACTTACGAATTAATAAAAGCGTTTTGTGGCAGTGCGTGTGGTCATGATTTTTTTTTGATTTTAAGGAAACCTTGGGGGATTTCCTAACATTGAAATATGATTATCAGCGGGATCGATAAATAGTTTCATTCTATAAAAAGTTACCATAAATGTCCTGAACCTATAGGTTTTACTCAGTAGAAACTCTTTGAATTGTATTACAATTAACACTACACAATATGTAATTTCGCAGTTTGCTAAGCTTTTACAATAATCACTTAAATAACTTACGCTTCGTTCTCTCTTCTATTTAGATTGATGTTATTGAGTATAGCCGAATTCCTTCGATGTTCACGTGGCCGCAACAGAGTGCATTAACACTGCTCCTCAGCGTTTTATTTTGTGATATCTGGATTATTTTTGTGTTGATTTCGCTGAAACATCTCCTTAGTTGAATTCCGTAACTTCATCAGAGTTCGTTTATACAACACTAATTTATTATATTGACATAGTGAATTTTCTTCCCAGCAATCAAAACATATTCTTGTATATAGTACCTATTTTTTATCGCTTCTTTTCTATGTGAAGTTTCCAGCGTAATTTCCCATCTAGTGTTAGTTCCAGATACATTGCTGTATTACCATAGATATGGTATCGTCTTGTTTAAGCTAACTTTCCATTTCTTGGTTCAATAATTAATTTTATTGATTGGCGTCTGTATGTTGATTGTTGCTTCTTCGTTTTTGTCGCCTACAGCCAGGTTAGCTGAATCGTCAGCAATTGTCTTCTGTGTACTGTTTCTCGTACTTTATTGACTCCTCTTCTAAATACCACTTGCAAGTAGTCTTCAAAAACTTAATATTATTAATATATGCGTACAAAATATATATTATACGACAAATTGAAGATCTCATTGAAACAGAAATAGTAACAGACCGAGAAATCGGAATAAGTTCAAACTTATTTTCGTGCACTCGCAAAAGACTAACTACGAATATTTTTTCAATATTCTTTTTACATTATACGGGAGTGAAATTGGCAGAAGTTTTATGAAATAAACAATCAGTTGCAGAGAACAAAAATAAACACTGTAATTTATAATTTTTTAATAAATTGAGTGGACAACAGTAAAGATGTAAAATGTAATACGATTCATTATAAATGTTAGAAATAACCACCTCAAGCCAAAATACATGAAGGTAGCCTACATGTCATGAGTTGCTGTACACGTTAAAAGATGTGTATTTCTTATGGTATCACACGCTGTTTGAATACGATTATTCGAATCGTTGATATCAACTAACGGTGTCATCTAGCCTAATGACTTAATGTCACCTCATAAACAGAAATCACAAGGATTTAACTTTGGAGATCCAGAAGGCCAACGTTGGGGCCAAACTCGATCAATCCAACGGTTGGGATATGTTGCATCTAAATATTGCCTAGCAGTCTGTTGAAGAGAATCATTTTCTAGAAAACTTGTATAAGACATTTCATTCAATGGCTGAAGAGGAAAATGTTGTTATACCATACAATATCAATCCATATATCAAAAATATTTTGAAAATGGTGCTCTATAATTATATGGGAATTCTCGTCTGACTATATATGAAAGATACTCTTGAAAACAATACATTATATAAAAATTTGAGGGCCGTGTCGCATTTCGTGTGTTAAACATTCACAAAATGTAACTTGTTGAGGAAAATCTCCAGATAAATGAGCTTGAACCCATTGGATATAATTGCTGCTCTTTCATATCTCACCACATAGATGAAAGGCTGATATTTAGGGTGTTGGTAATTGGTCTAGTCCTTGTTTCCAATTGTATACAAATTTCATCTAAAATTGCTGGTTATACCATTAAATTCCAGTTTCAGATAGGCGGTTGTGTCTAACTGCAAATATGGAATGATGAGGCGTCAATCGTTACCGATATTTTTCAGCATAAAGACGTCTAGCTTGCAAAATCATACACAAAATGCTTGTCGGATTTTTCAGCGTTTCTATACATGTTACAATACACAGATAACGCATATCTTACAGACCTCGATTGGTAACTATCAACAATAGTGCTAGACATCATTCTGATATAATTTTATAAAACATTAGGTAAACACGGTAAATGAATAGTCGAATTTTATGAAATTTTGATATGAAATATGAAAAGTAAGGGTTGCTAATTGCACCCCCGTAATATGTAACAGGAATATTGAAAAAATGGCTGTAGTCTTCTACGAGTGCACGAAAATTACAGAATTTCAAGTTTCTAGCTTAACAGAGAATTCTAGAAAAACAAAAAAAATCTAAATTTTAGTCATTTTCTTTTAAGGGTGATATATCGGAAAAGGGTGAGCTGAGGAAGAAAAAAACCATCTTAATTTCATACGAGCAATTACCTCCTGAATTTTGTGTCATGAATTTATAAATATCCTGTATGTGTAGTAATTTAATTTGGGCTGCTAGTACACTAACGATCAAAATTGCAATGTCGGAGGCACGTGTCGAAAACCACGTTATCGGCTTCTAACTGCTATTTTACCTATTCATTATCAATGAATACTAACTTTCCTTTCTTCTAAAAGAAAAAGGAAATTAAAAAGATTCAGGTGTTCAAATTTACATTTTCTCGCGTCTAATGAAATGAAAATTTTAATATTACCTTACAGGTACGGCAAGTGTGGCACGTGGAATGAGTAGTTATTTAGACGCACTGGTAGACAAAAAAATCAAAAATCAACTAACAGAATGGATGCCTATAGATATTTCATTTTTATCTCCCTACCCAGACTTTTTATCGTTTATTTTTGTTATGGTATTAACAGGTAAGATAAAATTCACTTATAGTTGAATCTGTAATCGTTCCATCAATAATATGGTCACAAGTAGATTATTTAATCCACTCACAGGTTTTTTCTATCTCATTTGTAATATTCCTATATCGATAGCCGGGATATGCAGAAATTTATTTTTCCTACGACAACTTATGAAAACGATAGATTGCACACTCATTTTTACCTAAGAAAGTAGTTTATTTCACACATGTACTAAAAAATAATAAAACATACATGTATTGAAATGCTTCTTTTTCTTATGTTATATATGGTCTCGAACGATAG
This sequence comes from Diorhabda carinulata, assembly GCF_026250575.1. Taxonomy (NCBI): domain Eukaryota; kingdom Metazoa; phylum Arthropoda; class Insecta; order Coleoptera; family Chrysomelidae; genus Diorhabda; species Diorhabda carinulata. The sequence continues at coordinate 23,124,085 of NC_079472.1, forward strand.
AGGGAATACGCGATTACAATATGAAACTGGCTGGGTGCCGAGAGGCAAAAGGCTAAGTTTAAGAGCACTGAAGAAGTAGACAATATGAAATTTATTGTTCTTTTTCTGTTCTTTAATTATAAAATATTTCATAATCATTCTTTTCGTTTTTGTCATCTCTACTATTACAAAATAAAAAATATTTTGTAGGATTTTTTAACTTTTCATCGCACGTGTTTAAATACTTTTCAGTTCAACTCTTGTGGAATATTGTTTAATTGACTTTCTTATTTGAAAAATAGTGTACACAACTCATTGGTTGAGGGTGTTTCCAAGTTTCATCTACATATCGACGGAAAAATTCACTTCAATTTTATTCCATGGTATCCACTGATTTGTTTCATTTCTTGAAGACAGCGAGCTTTTGATCAGCATTAATTAATCGCGGCCCCTCATCTCACAGATATGTTACATTTTATACAAAATATTGTGTACCCATTTGGTTGAAATATTCACTATCTTACATACATGAGGAAGGCTGTGTAAAAATACGCCGTGTTTACAGAACCAGTTTTAAAAGCATCAAATCATTCCATGAGACGCAGCACTATTAAAATTAACCAGAAATGTGGAATATATTCGATAAAACTTATTACTCTGGTAGTTCCGTTTTTTTAAAGTAATCACGTCAAGAGCAGTTTTACTTGCAGCTTGTGCCCTACTAAACATGTTCCGATGTGTTTGTTGATGATTTTGTTTAGTCATTATTTAGTTCACGATATGGACATGTGACTTCAGCATTTTGAACAAAATATACATATATAAAAAACAAGAAGTTTCAGTTATGACACTTCTAGATTGTCCCAATTCTAAAATAATAAACTTAACTAGAATAAAAATTGACCTTCATGTTTATTCATACGTTTTTTACTTGTATCAGATGATTAGTAAATGTATATATATTTCCTTGTGATACATTCGAGCTCAATGAGGAATATATGCAACAAGAAATTGTCAATATAAACAATAAAATAATAATACACTTTCATTTTTATGATATTTATTCTGTAATTGAAATGTGACATGCAAGGATTTTTCAAGTAAAATATCGTAAGCAATTTGCATTTTAAAACAGAACACCTTATGGCTAAATTATATATCTGACACAATTCCAAATCGAATATCTAATTAAGAAAATGTTATATAACTATATAAAATGCGGAAATCGGAATAATTACAAGAGCCTTGAAGGAATATACGAGGATGGTCTGGCCTGGCCAAGAGATGGCTGTAGTTGCTTCAAAATTGGTCATCGTTATGTTATACAAAACGTTTGTTTGAAAGGCATTAGTGCAATCAATATGAAAGTTGAACTAGATTCTACTCTGGTTGGGACTGTTCCTTCATTATCAACAGTAAACTATTGCGTAGCAGAGTTTTAACGAGGCTTTACGACCTGCAAAGACCAGCATCACTGTGTCGATCAAATGAGGTCACGACTCCAAAAATGCTGAAGAAAATATACAGCGGTACTGTATGATCATCGACTGAAAGTGCGCGAGCTAGCGCACAGAAGGCATTCTAAAAAGTGCGGTACATCGTATATTAACTGAAAATTTGGACATGAGAAAGATATGCGCGAAATGGGTACCGCGTTTGCTCAGAATGGAACAAAAATACTGTCGTGAAGTTGTTTCCTTCGAGTGTTTGGCAATGAGAAATAAAGCTGAATTTTAGGGTCATTACATAACGGCAAGTATTATGCGAATTTATTGCACGTTTGAGCGAAAAAATCAATCAAAACGGCCGAGTTTGTCTAAGAAAAAAGTGTTGTCTCATTAAGACAATGCACCAGTTCACACATCCGTTATTGCAACGGCCAAATTCAATGAATGAAGGTTTGAATTGCTACCTCATATATCCTATTCGCCAGATTTAGCCCACTCGGATGATTTTCTCTTCCCAGACTTGAACAAATGCCTCGGTGGTCAAAGATTTTCCCACAATGAAGAGGTGATGGTGGCGGTTAATGGCTATTATAAAGGGAGTTCGAACTCATTGAACATCGCTGGGAAAAGTATACATATAAAGCTAAAAGAATATTACGTTGGAAAATAAATATATATTTTCCAGAATTGTCTTTTCTTTATTGGGCCAGGTATTTCTCGGACTATCCTCGTAGTACTTACCGGATGCAACCAAATATATTTATAAAATGCAGAGTGGACCCAGTGGCGTAGCCATGAATTGACTTTGGGAGAGAGGATTCTGCAATACTTAATAACTTCGTTCAAAATTAAAAAAAAAATGAGTTACCTTTCTGCTCTCTACACACGAGACAAACAGAAACACGAAATGAAAACATAATGGTTTTTGATTTTGGAAAAATCGTCGACCCTCAAAAACTGAAAATTAGCACATTTTGGGCAAGATTGTTGTTGCATGAAACGTTTATTTAATACTTTGTTTCAGCATTGGTACTGATTCATAGATTCATAGAATTTTTGTACCTTTTGTTTCTTTTTTCTTGAAGAATACTCTGTACATTCTTTTTATTATTGCTGAAATATCTTCCATAATCTTGTTTTCTCTTTTATCTTCGTTTTTTTTTTCTTAATACCCATACGAGGACAATTATTTCTGCTCCGTGTCATGAAATTATAAACAATTTATTCGTGGCCATATTACACGGAATATGGTGAACACCCTAACCATTCCAATAATGAATAATAAAATTCGTGCTCTTGTTCTTGGCGTCCATCGAATAACAGTATATGATATAGTTAATGAAGTCAATAGTATATGTAATATTTTTCGTGGAAAATTACTTATAAAGAAGATATCTCTTAATTTAATGCTAATTAAAAGTTGCTCCGCGTTAAAAATTTCAATGCATTTTCGGATATTTTAAAGAGTTATCCAAGTGAATTTTTTTATGGATGTGTCACAATGGTGCACCCATTACACCATAGACATTTTGTAAACAGAAAAATGTGAGTCTTTCACAAAATATCTTCTAGGTATAGGTGTAGAGTGGATGAAAAGTCGAAACAAGTCTTCATCAAACCAACTACATTGTCTCTGAAACAAAAGTACAATGGAAACAATGAGCTCCTAGAAAGCAAGAACCGTTTTTATGACCTTAAAAATCACAGCTATAGTATTTTAGCATTTCAAAGGTGTAATCCTTGTTAATCATTTATAAAAGGAGAAAATATTAATATTATGATGATTTACTGGCACGTTTTGAATCCGAATTTAAGAAAAAACAACCGCATTTGTGGGAGGAAAGAATTTTATTCTAATTCGTTCGTTTCGTTCGCTATTATAGAAAAAATAAATAGATACAGACGAACTCGACTTTCGCGGAAAAACCGCTCATGAACATTTTCAAATAATATTGAATTAATTGATTACGGGTATCAATCAAGTTTGCTGTACGGGACATGGTTCCAGGATTGTCGTTTATTACATTCGGGACTTTTTGAAGCCATAATCCATGAGAAAATGTTCATTTTCGTCTCAACAATGGCCAGAAAAAAAAATAATCAAGCATGTTTCAACATAAGGTTATACATTGAGAAAAGAATAGTATCTATGAAACTAAACAACTTTTTTCTAGCAAAGTAACAGTATTAAAGAAATGTTATGAATAATATTCCAAATCTGCCTTAACTATTTAGTACTCTCCTAATTTATGATATTTATTCTCTAAATATTTTAATAAATTTTGAATTAAAAGGTATAATTTGACCAGAATCTTTCAGCAGCTTGTATGTTTTAGGTCTTCTTGCTTTCGGAGTGAAGGAATCTTCAAGTTTCAATAATTTTTTCACGATAATAAACTTGGTTACGATATGTATAGCTATAGTGGCAGGATCAATAAATGGTAAGAGACATCACGAAAAAATTGTTGGGAAATAACTTATATATTTTTTCTTCAAGCTGATGTAAAAAATTGGCAGATTGATACGAATACTCTATCACCAGCAGATAAAGAAGTTGCCGGGGCAGGAGGCTTTATACCTTTCGGAGTTGCCGGTATAATGGCCGGAGCAGCCAAATGTTTTTATGGTTTTGTTGGTTTTGACGCCGTCGCTACAACCGGAGAAGAAGCTAAGAATCCTCAAAGAGATATTCCTTTAGCAATTGTGATATCATTATCAATTATATTTGGCGCGTATTTTGCTATTTCCACAGTTTTAACAATGACTTGGCCGTATTATCTACAGGTTAGCTTACATTGATTAACACCCAAATGCACCATTTTGAAATGGCAATCCTAGTTAATCCGCTAAATTTTCAATGTACCGTGAAAGGATCAGTCTAGTTCAAGTTCAAGTAGATTGGCAACATCGTAAAAATTAGAAAGATTTTAGTGGACTTATTTTCTGCTTATTATTGAAATATCGATCAAGATCTGGAAGTTAAAGACTACATACTGTATATACGGAATTATACAACTTTATTTTAAAAGAAATGAACGACAATTCAAATTACTGTCTATATAAATACACAAGTAGGGTCACCAACTAAGCTTTAAACATATGTCTAATTCTTGGTGTTGCTGCTACAACGCTTTTTGATTTAATGACAAGAAATTGAAGAAAAAAACTCAAAAAATTAATGGATCAATTATTTCACAACCAGCTTTTTCAAAATTTTCTATATAAAGTTGAGAAAGTTGGTTTTTTCGAACAATAAAATGGCATTGTGTTATGTATTCGTTGAGAAACTAATTTTTTCAGGAAGTTACCATGTCTAAACCTAGTTATTTTCGATATCTTTTTTATTTTTGCTTTAGACGATGCCAAGAAGCCACAATAAGTGTTTCTAATTTTTCATCCCCTCCATCTATGCAATCTATTTTGAGATTTAAAAGTGTTAAGTGGTATTTTACCAAACATAATTTATAAGAATTTTATTTTAATTGTTGGATGTAGATGTAAGCAAATAGTGTGTGTATTAGATATCGATAGTGAAGGCTCTCCTCGATATTTTATGAAATGCTCGTAACTTTCAGTGCAGGGACAATAAATAGTGTGATCACAGTGATCTAAAGCTGCCCGTTTCAAAATTATTATTATATTTATCCATTTCAGGATGCTGAAGCTCCTTTTCCTTATGTGTTCGATCAAATAGGATGGACTGCAATTAAATGGATCGTAACGATTGGTGCCATTTTTGCTTTATGTACTAGTATGTTAGGAGCAATGTTTCCCTTACCAAGAGTTATATATGCAATGGCTAACGATGGTGTTATCTACAAAGTTTTATCGAAAGTAGATTCTCGAACGCAAACACCAATTATTGCTACGGTTTTATCAGGACTTTTTTCAGGTAAGATTCTCTGTTAAATCCCATTATTAGTTATATGAAACTTGAAGGATTTTCTACTAAATCTATTTTTCCGGAACAATTCTGATAAGGCGCTTAGTAACAAAACCTGTTGTTAGTTTTAAGAACAAATTTATTAACTCAATAAACTACGTAGGTCTTTTTGATGACTAAGTAATGATGATCTGTCTCAATAAGTTCTTTTCAATCAGTCTAAAATAACTTCATTCTCTATCGTTCATAGAATATATAAATTCATTAATCTCTTACTTCATCATTCTTTAAATGTTTTTTAGGGATAATGGCAATTTTATTTGATCTAGATCAGTTGATTGATATGATGTCAATAGGAACACTTATGGCATACACCATAGTAGCTGTGTCTGTATTGTTATTAAGGTAATTTTTATGTTGAGCACATTGTTCAAGCTACCACTATACTAACATTAACAATTATACTGTCCAACTCGCGTTTCGATAACCAAGTTATCATCTTCAGAGACCAAAGGTAATTTTCCATATAAGTATCAGCAACGGTTACAGAAATTCCAACTTAATTTTGTTCTTGTGAATGTCTTTTATGGAGACATTATTTTTTAGACTAGAAGCATTATTTCTTCACTTAACAAATAATAAATAATTGATTGATGACGTAAACTAAAAATAGCAATAATTTACTAAAAATATTACGTAGATATAACCTACTACCAACTAGAATTGAGTGTGAATTATCATTGATTAGTTGGCAAACTCATATTATCACATAAGCTCATTCGTAACTATTAATTCATAATACCGTGTGTTTCATTAATATGGGCTTAAAGCCTAATTACTTATACATGATACATCAAACCAAATAATAGTTCAAATAGTTTTATACTCTGCGATTTCCATCTACAAAGTTGGTTATTGTTTCTCGAGTAATTGCTGCTTGAATACTATTCCACGATTCGGAAGGTCAGCTAGTAGTGAACTAAAAAGATTGAAATAATACGGCATTATGTTTTTTGTGCCTCCTTATACCGTGTAGTTACGTGGACTGCTTCATTGGCCGATAAAGTGGCAAAAAATCCAAAAGGACTAACGACAAAACGATCTTGCTCAACTATGCACGTTTTAAAATAGTTCTTGATTAGTCAGTAGTTTACGACTCTTAGACACAAATTATAAACAATTTTACTTGTTTGAGAAGAATCAGCAATTCTAATTGTTTCATGGAATCAAGATCAATTATAATTCCTAAAAAAAGAATTAGAAAGTAATGTTTCTATTCTATCTAAATTGTTGAAAAATTCAATCACCGTTTTTAAGAAAGCGAAGTAAAAATTCCCACTGGTTGTCCTAGCGAGAGTAGCAGTTCATGTAAGTGTATAGCCTCATGCTTGCTCCAGGCTCTCGCGAGGTGCATCTTAAGGAGTCTTGGTACATGTCTTTGCTAGTTGAGGCGGCAGTGCTAGCACTCACACCCTCGATTTATACAGTTGCCCTCTATGTTAGTACAAAATGTACCTGATCCAAGTGACTACTTTAGTTTCTTTATAAGCGCTAGGCAAGGCTGAGTGATCCTCATTGGCGCACTTTCTATCTTCTTTGTAACCTCGTGAAGAGTCTGTAGCTGTTTTAATCGCAAATTTCATTATGATAGTAAAGAGGAAAGTGAAGTTATTTATTTCATTATCTTTTAACTGAGCGATAGTATCAAAATAAGAAGTATCAGTTCCAGTTAAGTATATGAGTGTCTACTATGGATCGATTCATAACTGAAGATGATGTGATCTAGAAAATCTTAATCGTCATCGGACAACGTTATGCTAGCGAGCTTAGTGCCTATAGCAAAAGGAAGCGATAAGAACGTTCTTGTAGGAGCCTCCTTCTCAGATAATCTCCTCAGTTAATGTTAATTCGAAGTTTTTGCGATACGTGTGAACGACTCTTCCTTCCACTCAATGTTCTCTTTACTAACTTTTGATCGTTTGGTACTTTTTCTTTTATAAACAATGTTTATATTATCTGGAGGATCACAACAGAATTTAGTACAAAAGGCACGCTGCAAAGTAACTAAAAATTCCGTTGATGCAAACGATAAAACACAAAAAAAGCTTTCCAGTCCCTACTCATCAACTATGCTACTAACTGATACTGAGAAAACATTGTGTGCGCATTCTCAATGGTGACAAAGAAACAAAATTATCTGTGTTGTTTTATCGTTTCATGTATCATTTGTAATTGTAAATTTGACGTGATAAACACGTAATGGACAGTGACTATAAATTTTTGGCATTATAATATTGAATCTTAGGTATCAACCAATTGAGAAAAGCAAGTATCCCGGTTTGGAAATGAATGAAAAAATTGAAAGTATCGAAAATTACATGATGAAGAACTTGAAAAATCTGTTTAATCTACATAACATAAAGTATCCCACAAAGGAATCATCAATTATAGTAAATTGGAGTATAGCTTTATTCAGTAAGTATCAGAAGAGATCCATCAGCAATCTGAAGTCTCTTCCATATTAGTTATGGCACCATTTTCCGTTGTTTATTTGATTATATAAATTCTATTATTTGGACTCCTCTAGACAAAGAGGAAACATTTTTTCACTCGCCTTATGATTTTTATATGATTATTTTTATTTTTATATTTATTATGGTATTTTGTTTTTTTTTCTAGGCATATTTACTGCTTTATTTTGTGCTACAGTAGCAAATGGAAGAAAACTTGTTTTTACAGAGCCTCTTTATATTCTGGCTTTTATTATTACTATTATTGGGATGGCAGTATTAATGGTGATTATGATTAGACAACCTGTAGCTGATGAAAAGCTGTCATTTAAAGTGAGTCAATATCTTAATTTTTATACATTCTCTTACTCTATTAATACATTGTATCTGTACAAAAAAATTATCATGTTGCTTTTTAATTGATAATCTAAGAAATAAGTGTTTTAACCTGACACTAAAACCAATAGAAATGATTTTTAGTATACGAGTAGTTTGTGTTAAGAACAATAAAGTTGTTCTGCTCGCGAACGCAAATTGGAGAAAACTCCCGGAAATCCTCAGAAAATTGGTATTTTATGTATAACGTGGAAGGAGTTGGAAATTTTAATACATTGTATATGAACAAACTTGTAGAACGTGAAAAACTGGACAAAAAAGATCTCTACATATTTTTTCCAAAAATGCTTCCTTGCCGTGACGCTCGACTAAATCTCTTTTTTTTGGGTGAAAAGTCCCAAAGTAAACAGGATTTTGAAGGAATATCCTTCAGTAATTGATGTATACAGCTGGCAATGGGGCGTTGAAAGTTTTTATTTATTATCCAAAGATGAAATAATTTTGTTTACTAAATAAACAATATAATTTTACTAATTTTTAATATTTTTTTAATGGATAATTTCGATAAGTAGTTCCAATATTCAGTAGGTCAAATTTGAACAAATAGGATATAGTATTCATTCCCACCTTGTCTTTGGTCAGATTCAATAACATTTTTCTAAACACGTTGTTCGTTAGTTTGTTCATTTTTTCTGATCGATATCTTTGCGATTGACAAAAAAGTATCAAAGTTCAGATTCCTGAAAAAGGCCACTTGTTATTCTAGTCCCAATACCTTGCTTGTTCAGAATATGCGTCTAAAAACGAGCGATAAGAAAGTTCTCATTCATCTTTTTTACACTTTCCAGAAATTTTCCAAAAATTCTTCTGATAAGGTTAGTAAGTCTATAGCTTCATCAATGTGACAATCCGTATTTCAGAACCTGCTATTTCTGGCAGTGACCTTCATTCTTTTCTTGGTAATCTCAGGTTAGTTTCATTTTGATATTCCTAGCGACGATTTCTAACACAGTAATGATGATGATAATGTTGATATTTGAATAATTGAATAAAGATGATGTATTTCGGGTTATTACTTACAATTATTTAATAGATTAGTAAATTAACATATCTTCAGACATTCTGGTTTGTACTAGAAATTTTTTTCTTTCTTTTCCACTTATTTCACTACGAAAATTCTAATTTCTACCCGTTCTATATGATTTCATCCTTTGAAATTTATTTCAATAATAAAAGATTATTCAATTTAAATACAGTTGAAGCTGTTTTCAGAATTGGGGAGTGAATTAACAAATATCAATTGTGTATAACCGGCAAATCAACTTTATAACAATTATTATAGGAAACTGATTTCAGTCTACTAAAATCACAAATCCACACAGTTACAGCCCAATTAACCTGAGCATGCGCGTCACAATTCTCACACCAGGGGGTCCATTACTGAAAAACAACAGTTCAGGGCCACTTATCTCAAAAATGAACTATTTTTCAAAAAAAAACATGTTTATACCTTTTTTGTGAGAATTTTCACGGTCTAAATACATGTTTCTATACATTTTATTGAAATTTTTAATCCCTTTCATGATATTGACGAAATACAATTTTTTTCCGGTGGATTTCCTCATTTTCCATGGCCGCTCGCGCAAAGAACATTTTTTTTTCTTAAAGTTTTGGCTACATCGCCTGGACTATGAATAATTACGTAAATGACATCCGGCTCTTTGTTTGAATCTCGACAAGGTTTCATTTCTCGATATTTTTAGATAAATAAATAATGTGATTAAATTTGACCAGGACTAACCGAAAATACATTTTTATCTATTTTAATACAAGTTTGGCAACGCTATTTTTAATTTCCATGCACTTGTTGAAAACTTTGGCTAAGATGACCTTCAGTATATTAAGTGATTTACTTTTTATGCCTTTCCCGTGTATTTTTGAATTTTGGCCAAGAAATTTTTTTAAAAAGATCTAGGTCTTTTGGAATGAATCTATTGTTGATATACTTCATATCCGAAACATTAACAAAATATGCTGAGTAGATTCATAACGGATTTTGAAAGCTTATCCTACATCTCGGATGTTGAATCAAATACTTTCGTTCGCGATAAAATACACTACCCAAAACATTACCTGCAATTCCAATGAAAATATAAAATTTCAAGCAAATTCCTTGCTCAACTTTTTTCCATAGTCAATATCGCCAGACAAACTTTTCGCATCGTAAACACATTGTAATGGAGATATGGCACTCAAAGTTGTACCAATTTAGAGAAAAATATGTTGCACAGTTTAAATGAACTATCTGAGGCTAAATTTGGATCATATGATGTTTTTCTAAAGTATGTTTTCATTTGCAGGTTCCTTTAGTTCCATATGTTCCTTGTCTAAGCGTAGTCTTTAATTTATATTTGATGTTTGAACTTGATTTGAACACATGGATACGATTTTTAGCGTGGCTAGCGATCGGTGAGTTTTTAATTTAATATATCTTTAAATTATGCGGGGTAGACAACACAGCATTCAAAGTATTTACCAGACGTTCATACTGTACAAAAGTCTGTTACAACATATAGTTATTCAGTTCAATTTGTCCCAAAGAGTAAGACAGATAAAAAGCTATTTACTCAGAATCTGCTTGAGTAAATAGCTAAGGCTGCTTAACATGATGCAATACAACTTGCAAAATTCCTTAATAAAAAGTATGCGCAGATGAAGTTCAGCTCATTGTTTCATGCAAGATTTTTATTTAAATTTAATTTAAATTTTTATCTAAATCTAAATCTAGTTACTTTAGGCTTAACAACCGACCCGTCCATCAGGCTTCACTTCCAAGGCAGCAGCAGGTATAATTATTGACAGTGATCCACTGATCACTTCGTTACTTTCTTACTTAGTTTTGTTATCATTATTTTTTAACCAGTCACAAATATTGAATCAAATTTTAGGTAAACTATATGTTTAATTCACTTATGGAATTTTTGTTAGTGGGAGCCATGATGCAAAGCAAAAGACTTGGATAATTTCAATATTCATCTAAACAATAATTTGATATTGCAACAAATTGCATGCAATTTCTTGTACCATATCAAGCGGCCTTTAAATCATGCTACAATGTTTCTAACCCCCGAAAATATAGCAAAGATCATCGAAAGAGCGCGCTGAGTACTATCGTTTGTAAACAATAGAAAATGTTATATTAGTTTAAACGATTATTGTTGAAATCATGTAATTATAATTTTTTCAGTTCTTTTTTTTGAGAGATCTTCAGCACTGCAGCTTTTATGAATGAACATGTGGCCTTATTGCCACAATAAAAATAAAATTCGTAATAAAACTGCCGATAACGTTTTTTAGTAATTATTCAATTATTTTTCCATAAACTAAAGATTCTTTTCCATTCACTTTATTCAACTATCAATTTTTTTATGTAATAGGTCGACAAACATCATGAAAATTAATCACAAGCGGTGTTAGTATTGATAAGTTACCTATTAATTCATATATCAAAATTATCAATTTTAAATCATCATATCAACATCAAGATAAACTGCTTTTTTATCGCCATTGATTGTTCTTTAGAATAGGCTGCAAGATTGTATAGAATTTTTCGTGTAAAATTAAAGTATCTTCAATTCGATTTGATATTTTCAAATATGTACAAGGATTTCTGTATTGATTTATCATATGTAGTCCAATTTTTTTTGCTCACGCCACGTCTCACTGCCCTTAAGAACGCACTAAGAAATTTTAGTATCCGAAAATAAGCAAATCAGTTCTATAATCTGTAGTAAATATAGATATTTATCATCAGAGCAGAAGATTATATGATTAACTTTCATTTTCAGGTTTCGTAATATACTTTACCTATGGTATACAACATAGTGAGGAAGGTCGATGTATCAAAGAAAAACGAGAAGGGAAAGGAGCACAAGAAAAGGAAGTAACGACCTTTTAAAGAAAATAAACGGTTAAAGCGGTCTTCAAAGTCAAACTAAAAGAATATTTGACTATAACTATAGAAAATCTAACGTTTATAATAATACAATGAAAACGAGGGGAGATTTACTTCTGTATTCTCTTTAAATCTTTTGGGGTGATTTCCGGATAAATACGTCAAACTGTGAAAAACATATTCGCAACTAAACAGGGGATGTGTGCTCTTAGTAATTAGATATTTAGCAAAACCTGTGTACTAAAGTAATATCCAAATTATTTTCATCCACTACAATTATCAATAGAAAATAGAAAGTTCAATTATTTATATGATATATATTGAGAGATATTTAGGCAGTGAGGATAATATTTGAATTAGACGACGTGAAAACTTTAAAATTTCACTGCAAAATACGTAAGACGAAAATATATTCATACCTGCCAGCAGCCTATCTAGGTTTACTAAACCCTGTACTTGATTTAGTTCCACAGCAAACTCGCTTTAGCTAGTTTCGCGATTCAGCATTGAGAAAGATGATAATGGCGAGTTGTTTTACTACCATACAAAACAAAATTAGGTGACTTAACAACGAAAATGTACAAAAGCTGAAAGGAAATTGGCCCACTTTTTATAAATCTGAACATTTTTTTTTTAATTTAAACATCTCTTTTTGGTAATTTTATACTTTAGCTTTCTTTAATCTTCTTGAGATGATTAAAACATCGATTTTTTTGCCTAATCCTACTTAGGAACGTGGAGCATGATCTTTATTTACCTACTCTACAATAAGAGTTAATTAAAGGCTTAATACCGTACAATGAGGAAAAAATGCACAACCATTTGCCAATTTAAATCAAATCCCATATTTCGTAAGAATTTAAGGGCATATATACTGGAAAGTGCTTTCTACTCTGTAAAGAGTATATTCTAATACAAATATTTAATTGTGAGCGTTCAAACAAATTAATCGTTAAAGATAAACCATACTATAACGCTTGAATTGAGCTGCCCAAAATTTTGCGGCTTTAAATGAAGATACAGAGTCTCCGTATGCAGTGTCAGTTCTTGTTTCATTCGCGTAAACATATTACATATCAAAAACAAATATTTAATGACAGATCTATACTCAATTTTTTCCATTTTCAAAAAAATTACCATCTCTTCTTTGCATTGCTGTATCAATGTGTGTTCACAATATATTTTTTCCAGTTTATCATTATTACCATCTATTACATAAATCATTCTTAAAAACCAGTTTTTATTAATAAACGGATCTTTTTGATTTGGTACCTCCAGAAATGTGTGTTTTATAAACAGAGAATAACTTGAATTATGTGGATCTGTTGATGATTGTGTTATTTGACCATGCTAACTGAAAACCTTCCGGATTAGCTTGAAAGTTGAATAGTAGTTAGCGCTAAAGAAAAAATGTCGATAGCTATGTATATATGTGATCTCTATGAAGAGTAAGGAGTAGGTGATTATGAAAATCAGAAAAGATAATGAAATCATTTAAAAATGATTTTGTTCTTTTTTCCAATAAAAAATATATTTAAGCAAATGCTGTATTCGTAAATATCAAATAAGTTATTTGAATTTCATTTACTGGGCTATGACAAATTTTAATTAGTTAGTTTGTCACTAGAACATTATTTTGTGATAGCACCTATTTCTATATTACAATTTTAGGAGATCTGTGATTTAATTTTATTATAATATTTCAAATCAGCAATTATAATTTTAGTAAGCTATAATTAGGAAATTTATATACACAAAATATTAACTGTTATTATAACATTTTAGTATTCCATAGATTTTCATAAATTTTGGTATTAAAATAATTTTTGTTACAAAATAGAACAAGTAACATTAATGGAACAATGTCTTTTCCAGTAACACCATTTTTATAATAAAAAATAAAATAAAAATTTTTTAAGAATTGTTTTTTTATTACATCCAAAACCTTGTAATAAAATTATATAGAATCTATTCTTTGATTTTTATTTATTCCTTCCAATAATAACAGTGGTATTAAAAAATTATATATGCATTCAATTTCCATTACAACTTCCAACATAAGTAAATGTAATAGAAACAATAGAAGTAGTAGAAGTAGCATAGTGAAGTGAAGTAGTTGAACATATTGGGTAACTTTTAAACGTTCGAGATGTTTCTGAAAGAAGTTGGATACAACTAGACACTTTGAAAGACTCTACCATGCTCTGGAACATGATAAATGTATATATAAAGCAGGATCATACAGAAGAGAGAGGGAATAATGCAGCCGCAGCTATAACCGTCTACCTGGCTATTCACTTACGTAAATAAACTAAAAAAAAAACAAAAACATATTGCCAATATTTGAAAATATTTTGTATCGAATATTTGTTTGTTTGTTTCCTTAACTCCTCGTTTTAATAATTCGCTTGTTTTATTCAGTCATCACATTACCATCTACCACAACATCAGCTCTGCAGAGGAGTAATTCCTATACCAGAGCCAAACCCAATAAATCCCTTCCTCAATATGGAAAATTTCCTCAAAACACCAAAAAAACCAATGAACGATTTTCTCTCTATCTCTTGCAAAAGATCGGGTAGTTTAAATTGGAACATTCTTGGCGAGAAGAGATGAAGTTGGTAGTATTGTAATTATAATCTGTTTCTTATTGTCTGACAGCACGCGAAAAGGTCACAGATGCTAGTAGTAAACCATAAGCGTCACCGTTCATCTAAGGAATTTATTTACTATTTAATTTTATACCCGATCTGATATATAAAGGTAATATAAATGTAAATTCGGTTAGTTAAAACAACTAACTGACCTTCATACATTTGTAGAGTACATGCAGTTAAAACAATAAATTATTTTTGAAATAATCTTGTAACTAACTTGCAACTATTCTGACTGAATATTTCATTAATTATCTTGATAATTTGGCGCAGGTCAATTTTTGGGAGACATATTAACAAACCATTTATCAATTCATTTTCCAGATAATTACTTTCTGATTTTCGAAATGTTGATAATAACAATTCCAAGAAACATTACAATAAGTTCCTACTAGGGATTGTCCTAATAACTACTTAGAAATTTTGCAGGTATATACGGTGAAACTTGGTCTCGCCAAAATTTGTATGATTTGTTTTGCTTAGAGAAAGCTTACGTTCCATAAGTGTTGACTGTGTTATGAAAAATGTTTTACCCCAGTAAAGTGTGCTGCTTAGCTTACAAACGAAGACTGTAGTGTTAAATGTGCATGATGCTGTTGTACATCAAATGCCGGCTGCTACTGTTAGAAATATAGTTTCGACATGTTCCAATATGACAGAAGTTAGTGAATCTTCTAGTTACAGGCTTCTAAGAGAGAGGAAATATGGAAATATATCTCTACCCAACCCTTGAAATTATTCTAAGAATGGAGAAGGAGGACGAGAATTTGCTGACATAGGGCGAAAATATTACACAAATTAAATTTTACTTGGTCGCAAATCAGTGCTAATCGACAACAAAGAAATATGTTGGAGACTCCAGTATTTACGAGATATCCGAAAATACAGACAGGAGGGAAGACAAATCTATTATCTAGATGAGACATGGCTCAATGAAGGACATTCAGGTTTATCTACTGGACTGAAAACTCGTATCGTTAAAGGTCGCCGACTAATAATAGCGCATATTGGATGCAATCAAGGGTTCGTTGAAGGTGATTTACTGGTCAACATCAACCAAAGATTATGATGAAGAAATGACTGCAGATGTTTTTGAAAAGTATTTTACACAAATGGTCGAATTAATTCCAAATAATGCTGTAATCGATATGAACAATGCCACTTATCATTCGCGATTAAGAGAAAATCTTCCATCTACCTCTCGGAGAAAAGCTTATATTAAAAACTGGTTAATCGTAAAAGATATACCATTTGAAGATGATATGTAATATCGTAATCTCCGCCACTGCCGCAATGTTTATCGTTTAGCTGGCATTGTTCAGTTTTATTACCATATTGTATTTTGAGCTGAAACAGGGTTGTACAGATAACCAATACAGACACCTACTTGTTTTGCATTAGAATTTTAGCATTTACTTGTAAAATTCTTAGGATCACTCTGTAAGAGATAATTTTCTATTTGAATATTTAATGAGGCTACTGTGCTGTCAGACATTAAGAAATAAACTATACTATGATAATTACCAAGTTATCATATTCAGCGACTGAAGGTAAACGCGCGTCAGATAGTGTTAGTATTGGTAAACAGTGTGATCAGTACGAATATCATCAACGGTTCCAAACATTCCAACTTGGTAAAGGTTTGAATTGTTAAATTAACCTGTACCGTACCATTTTATAGATGGATTTTCGCTATTTTCGCTTCCGAAATACAAATTGTGGTTTATATATTAAGAATTCTCAATTTTCTTATTTATTTACAATGTGTTTTCTACTTTTTCTTCTTTTGTTGACATATAAATTACTTTCGTCAAAAAACTGTAGGTACCAATTCGTCCCATGCCAATATCTCTATACCAGAGCTGATCCATTTCGTCTATGCTGTATGCTATTATATATGTATATACTCACACTAGAAATTGTCAAGCTTCTTATCTATTGAAGCGTGCTTACTGTTGGAACTCGAGATCTAGATATTCGCATATTAATATCAAAATAGATCGGGCTGAGCAACGTATGGTGATTGAAGATTTTGATTTGAATGAAATGACCCCAACGCATCTTCACAATGATCTGTTTCAATGTAATGTAGCTGAAGTAGCCATAATCGCTACCACAAACGAAAAGTTAGTATAATATAGCTATAGCTATACTAAAACAAACGTGGTGGGGCCAAGTGTTGATTCAAGCTTTTCGAAACTAACGAAGTTTTATGGTTCAAAATATATAAATGAATATATTTTGAGTGACAGATTTTTGATATATCAGGAAAGTGGATTTTGCGACTTCGAATAGAATCGCCTCGCGGTTCCAAGCGAAGTCACCTTAGCGATCTGAGGAAGTCGTTTTCATGACTTTAGACTCAATTGTTTCTCCCCGCAGCCTAAGGAGATTGAGAGGATATTTCGGTGGAATTCAGGGTCTCGAATAGTAGTGCAAAGTGTATTTTCTGACGAAACGCGAGTGGATAGTGCACAGAGAAAAATTTCTTGCAAATCGAAATTTACTATTGATAAGTTAGGCTGATGAATTATTTGTACCGGTTCCTTGATTTCTTAGACTTAGGATAGGGTGTGGCATTCTGACAAATGAGTTTATTGCAGTGAAATACATTTTTATAGAATTTTAAAAACATTACGACCAAAAAAAAACTATCAAAATGAAGCATACTGCACCTAGGAGAGTGTAACAACCCCTAACGATTCCTTTATCGATCGCTGCAGACAGTCCACTCTTCTAGGGTAACATTTTGACACTGGTGACAGCAGCTGCTACTCAGAAAGGAATTGATTTGTCGAGAATAGCGGTTCTCAGATTCTTACAGTTACAAGTTATAATAGTGGTGACAATAGCCATTTATTCAGTATCAGAGTTAGGGCGGGTCTAGCGGGGGCTGAAGCCACAGACCCCTAGCACGTAAAGGCGCCGCAAAGTTACTAATTTGATCTTTTATTTTAGAAGCAATATTGGATATAAAGCAAAATTTGCATTTTTCACAAAAATTTTGTTGGAAAATCAAATGAAACGAATAAATTAGTTTACTTTATTTACTTTTCCGAATGCTTATATAGCCTTTCGATTGGGGTAATAAATAAGCGATAATTGTCATTAAAAGGCTTGCACAAAATTAGTTGTTACAGAATATGAATTTTGATGAGATAATTGAAAATTAAATCGAGAAAGAAGTTTATTAAATAAAAGTCTTGTATAGTTTAAGAAATAAGATTTGAATTTATTTTACTTATAATTTATGTTTAATGTGAAACTACTATATTAGATTTAAAAGAGTTCGATCTGGTTTTGATTTCCTTAAATGGGCACCGGATCGATTTTAGCCCCACTACTTCCTAATACGACGCTGCATTTATTACACTAGAAAATTTTCTGGCAAAATTTCTAACAACGAATGAGTCATAGATCCATCACAAAATCAAAGATTTGCAATTGTTAAAAAATCTTTCTTTTCATACATATTAGAAATGGTGCAACATCAACGAGAAAAATGTCACTATATTAAAAAATGAAAATATCTTCAACAATTTTCTATTGTGAGTCAGCCCTCGTATTTAATTATATCAAATACCACTTCCAGCTAGGTCATAAAGTTAAAGAGCCCAACGTGGAGCAGATATAATGTCTATAATAATTTATCTGTCTATAATTTTCCCAAATCAACTATATCGAAATTGATTAAGACCTTTAAGTTACTCTTACGTAACTAGCAACTTTAGTTAAAGTTTAATTGAATTTTATTCTGATTAGACGATAAATAAGAAATGAAATGTTCGGATACACATATTGGGATTCACGTGTAGATAGAAATATATGTTATAATTGCCTTAGTGACTAGATTACTAGATTATTGCGAAATGAAAGCATTTGCTTTTTCAATCGCGTCCAATATTTTGCTTTGTGTTACGAGATAAAGATAAGAAGAGATAATTCAAGTTAGTTATCTTATTACTAAGTATACATATGAACGACAAAAATGATTTATTACCCTATAATTTTTCTAAAATTGGTTTTTATCAAAATTTATTGATTCTTCTAGTTACTTTAGTAGTCGTCATATGATTCCATATAATAAATTTAAGAGTTCAATTAAAGATATAAAAATAATGAGTCACACTTAATCACTTGTCTAATAATTAAGATGAATATGAGTTATTTTTTTCAAATGAAGATGAAAGCATAGATATGTGGCCGCAAATTGTACATGATAACGGAATTCAAAGGTGATATTTTTAATAGAAAGAAATCATTTTTATCACACTTTATCTAATGTTAATTTTGTATTTGTCTAAATGAAATTTTTTGATAACTTCTAATCAACCTATTGATTAGAAATTTCGCATAATTTCTTCGTTTTGATAACAATGCATACTTAATTTGAAAAAAAATGGGGAACTTTCTAATAACATCGCGATTTGTATGGAACAGAATGTTCTAATTTACATTTAATTTAATTTCATTGTATAATTAGTAGATATTTTGAACTAACTTGATTTCACAAAATTCATAACGATGTTTTATAAAATAAATCATCCTGGTCTAACCAAATGTAAAATTGTATCGATAGCTCAAAGGTTCGTGAATGCGGTTTACAAACTTATGCTCGTAGATCGAATCTAATTAGAGACGTGTATAAGAAAGTTGATTTATTTATTTTAAATATGGAATTTTCAATCTAAAACTATCTTACGGAAACGGCTTGAAAAGTTTCCGACATAACGAAGTCCTTCTAAGTAGATGAACATAATTCCATGACTCCCCCAAAAATCTGTCTAAGCCTTTTTCTGGGTAGGTTATCCTTCTGCAAATCCACTGTCTTGACTCTTTTATATTACAGTAATGTAGTGGTGGATCCAGGTTTCATCTACATTTATAAATCGATGCAAAAACTTGACTCATTTGAGCAAAATGAGCAAAAGCGACACCCAATGAGCGAGTAGGTTACCCATGTATAATTATAATGCAGTCAGAATATAGCAAAATATATCATTGATATTAGCAGTTTATGGCTGTTCCTAAATGTACGGTCTATTTATCTAGTGACCTAATCACCATTAAATCATAGTGCGATTCCAATCTTCTGTCGTGTCTCAACGTTTTGTCATATTATAAATACGTCGTAGCCTTTTGTAATAAATAACACCATTGACGTCGTTGAAGCTCTAAAATTCTAAGGGCCTATTGTAGACAATTATCTGAAAGTGCAGTTACATATCGTCACTTTAACTTAAAAATTAAAGTCTACGCTAAGGAACTAAAATTATCAACCTCTATAACAGTTTCTGATGCCGTTTTTGAGTCACACCTCCAATATGCCCTTCTCTTCTGGGGTACGAGTTGTGTACTCAATTTGAGTGAATCTTCAAACTACATAAGAGAACTGATATTTATTGAAACTAAACAGTGGGATATATGATTCAAAACATCGATTCTTGCTTACTTATTTATATTTGAATACGATCTTTATTTACCTACTCCACGTTCAGAGTTAGTTAAAGGCCCAAGACTGTACGACGCGAAAAATGCACAATCATTTGCCAATTCAAATCAAATCTATAACATCTTTTCCTGCATTTCGTAGGAATTTAATGGCCAGTAAACGACTAGTATTCTAATACTAATATTTCATTGTGAGCATTCCACACTTGTGTTTAAACAAATTAATCGTTATAGATAAACTGTACTTTAACGCTTGAATTAAGCTGCCCTAATACGGCCACGTTTGCATTTAGCTGCCCAAAATTTCGCGGCCGTAAATGATGGTGCAGTATCTAATTTCTCTTTAATTTGCGTAAACAGAGTACTCTTCGAAAACAAATATTTAATGACAGATCTATACTGAATTAGTAGCTTTAAAAAATCTACATTTTTTAGCCACAAATTTCCAAAACTGTGAATACCAACAGGATGAATCGAACATTTTCTTTTTTTATAATTCATAAATATCATAATATTATAAATGTATAAAATCAAATGTTCTTGCCAATTACAACAAATGTTGTTTCAATGTGTGTTTTCGAATCTGGTATTCGTATGAGTATCATGTCTTCCATTGTCGTCTATATGTTTCAATTATCATCTTTGTTAGCTCTTCCTGTCTACGCGCATCTATCCATCTATACAAAGCAACGTTAGTTGTCAGATGACGATTTTGATAGACATGAAGAGTTTGTAGACCTAATGATGGAAAATGTTACAATCAAAACTATTCGAATTGTTTAAGTAATGTTATGTTTTGCCATGATGCCACTTTTTGTATTAATGGAAACGTAAATCGTCATAGTTGTAGATACTGGTCACGTAACAATCCTCGTTGGATGCATGAATCCCATACCCATTATCCCGAAAAACTGAATGTATGGGGTGGAATAATAGGTGACAAAATAATTGGTCCCTTTTTCATTGAGGGTAACTTAAATGGTCTAGCACATTTAGATTTATTGGAAAATAGTATTATACCTGAATTGGCTTGAATATTTCGAAATCCAAGTAAGTTATTTCAATTACATTTAAAAAAATTACATTATTAGAAATTTTCAGACAATAAAAATCTTCTAAACGACCCCACCCCACTCTGCGTGTGTGATGATGAGGCAATACCTAAATAATGTGTTTCCAAGAAAATGGATTTGAAGGCTTGGTTTTATCGAATGGCCCCCGCGACCACCCGACATGAATCCTTTAGATTATATCCTTGAAAAACATCGTTTATAAAACAAAACCTGCCAATATTCAGAAATTAAAAGATTACCACAGAGATAAGAAGAATTGAGCAGTCAGGGATGTTACAAAATGTATTGCAAAGTTTTAAGAATCGCATGGCTTGTTGTATCGAATTAAATGGACCACATGTAATGCTGTAAACGCCTAAAATACGCAATTTTTCTACTTCACAAATGTGGATCCACTTCTAACATAACACAAACATTAAAAGATTTGTCTTCTGTTGTTGTAGGTTTTCAGCGCAATGATTTGGATAAATAAACTTTTTACTAACTTATTGACACTAGACCTTGGTACGAAATTTGTATTAGAACATAAATTACTAAGAAATATTCAAATTAAACGAGTTTATTCAATCGTAGCCATCTAAATGTACAATATTTCTGGTAACTTTGGTGGAGAAATTATGGCATTTAGGTATAGAGAATCTTATATCGAAAATAATCAGTTATTTCTTAAGGATATCCAAAAACACAAAATATATAGGGTGATCCATTTGAAATAAAAAATTTAGTTATTTTTCCGGAAAAAGAAGAGATCTGACAACAATGTTAGATACCACCACGATACCAATTGTATCACAAGATCCTTGTACACAAAAATTTATAAAAATCATATAAGCCATTTTCGAGATAATTGAGGCGTTCTGTACATAAAACTCACTCTGTATACATACATACAAAGTTTGCCAAATATGAATTTACAGGACAAAGTGAAACGACTGTTAAACACAATGATCTTTATTGAAAACTCAAAAATTCTACGGGTTCTACTCTGTAGCTATAGAGCAGGAAAGAAACGGTGCACAAAACGGAAGTAGGAACGTACGAAAAGTGGGATTAAATTTCGTGCAAACAAACCTCTCAGTCGGTCAAAGCTCGTCCATAAAGGCTACGGTTCTTCAATCTCCCAGTAAATTACCGCATACCCTTAAGAAGCAGTTTTCTCACCATCTGTACATTAGGTTGATTGATGGCCATAACACCACCACTACTAAGACATGTACTGCGACTAGTGTTCTGACAATTTGCTTGCATGGGTTTTCCGAAATGTTCGTTTCAGCTAAAATAATTTCAGTTTTCTGGAACTTCCGGTTATACCGAAAGTGGATCCAAACTTCGTCATTTTAAGCGGAGTGTTATGGTTTTTTTTTGAATTTTTGGAATCTACTCGAAATTTTAATATAACTGTAGATAAGGCATCGTATACGTACAGTGCACCATTTTTTAACTATTTCACATTTTCGAAATTTTTGGACATGCAGCCCTCCACTAAAAAAATTATATTTCTAAGTTTAAGTGAGTCAGGTCTAATATTTTTGGGATTTGGACAGAATGAAAACAGCTGACGTCTAAGCGGTGCAAAAGTGTTCATCATGTCCCGTTTAGGATTTATTAATGAAGATTATTTCAATTTGTTAAGTTTCTACAAAAACCGTTAATTTGAGATATATGAATTTACTAACGAAGTCCCCTTAAATTAAAACGTAGAAAAATGGGGATTGCCATTTGAAAAAATTAAGTTTTCGAAGTTTTTAGATAGCGAAATTCGGCACCATTTTTTGAACACTCTGTATAAATTTTTGCCAAAGTTTCCACAGATTTTGAAAGCTGTAAGTGTTATTTGTCCAAATCCCAAAAATATTAGACCTGACTCACTTAAACTTAGAAATATAATTGTTTTAGTGGAGGGCTGCATGTGTCCAAAAATTTCGAAAATGTGAAATAATTAAAAAATGGTGTAATTTAGGCATACGATGCCTTATATAAAGTTATATTGAAATTTTGCGTAGATTCCAAAAATTTGATAAAAATATTTTAACTGAAACGAGCATTCCGGAAAACTCATACAAGCAAATTTTCAGAACACCAGTCGCAGAACTTTCCCATATAAATATCGATTCAGCTCGTCGTGAAGGACCCTGTACATTCATTTGGGGGTTTCCTTGTAGGGGGTTTTTATGAACAAGTACAGGTGTAAATCACATAGCGTCTTATCGGGTGCTTACCTACCCTGTCTGAGAATCAAGAATTGCAATTTATATCTCTGTTCGTTGATTTTATAAAAAAATACATATTGAAGTTTCATCTGTAAAAGGCAGACAGAAGAAATAGATCAAAGGTGATAGTAAATTTGACTTACTTAATAGTAACTAGTTTCAATCAAAATATAATTTCAGCTTCATCGATCCACGTATTTTTCAAAAATTTTCTAATAAAATTAGAAGTATAATTCCAAATCCGTTTTGCTATCAATATATTCTGTTTAATATACGTGATTAAGATAAATAAAAAGGTTGCTAATTATTTTATTCGCAATATCCAACAAGTATCGTAAAGATATTATCTATATATTTCCTCATTTTCAGTTCAAGTGGAAAGATAACCATCCTAAATTTGATTGGCTTAACGAAATCTCCCCCCGAGCCATATATATATATATATATATATATTAAATAAATATACCTATTGATTTTTATTAACAGTAGTCATCAATACAAAAGTTTAACGCAACTAAAGTTCCAGAAAAAATACAAAATGAAATTTTTGGCAATTATTCTAATTTTTTCCTTGGTGGCAGCTATCTACTGTAAAGACGATAATACAGCTGGTAAGAGAACTATTTTCAATTAATTTAATTTCATATGTTATAATTATTGAGGAGGGTGTGGTCTATGCGGTTCCCTATTATCACACTTATACTGTTACGTTTTTGTTTGTTAAGATGAACTTGAAATTCCGCATACTTTCTGGCTTTTGATGACAATATATAATACAACAAAAATTTTTTGAAATATTTAATAATATCGCGGGAATAAACTTATTTTCATATGAAAAATTTTGCATATTTGACAATCTATATTGGTATTTTCAATTAATTTTACCAACCTAATTACGACTTTTTGTAGAATAAATCATTTATTTGAGCCTTTGCCAAATGAGGTTTTAAATGTAACATAGCTTCAATAGGTTGTGAATACGGCTGGCTTACAATCCTATGGTTAACATATTGAGCGCTAGTGCGGTCCATAGGCCCGCAACTGAACTTTCTCCACCACCCAAAGTGCTCCTTCACAGCCCAAGGGACCATATTTAAATAAATTTTTCAGTTTGGTTGGACCGTCCTGAATCCTTGGATCATTACCCTACACTTGGTTCATTTGATTTCGTTTTAGTTCATACTTTTAGTGTTTTCTTCGTCAAAATTCAAATAATATTTGTTTACATTTTTTAACTTGTGCTAGCTTCATATTACCTGTACCTGTTTTTGCTAATTTTGTTTTTAAGGGTATAAAAAACATGACAAACAACATATTACAATATAAATACAACAATAAAAAAATTTTATTACAATCTGAATTATTTATGTTTTCCGCAAAACACTGATTACAATGGGATTTTCCAAAGCAAACACTGCAATAATTAATCACATTTTCTACTTTGGATTGTGCAATATTTTTTTTTTTTCATTATGCCCTTTCACTTTTTTACTTATACCTTTTTTCTTCACTAGGTAATGTTTTTTTTGTTTTGGCGTTTTTTGATCAGCAACATCCCTAGTTTTAAACGGTTCAGTCTCCCCGAGGGACACTATCTCAAGCGCACCTAAAGTATACATCAATTATTTTCGGTACTAAAAATTATTTCATTTTATTTACTATGCTTTCCAGAATTTTCTCATGGTATATATCGATTTATTGTTACATCCCTCATCAGTAACTTTATGTAAGAATAGTGAAAAAATACAAACGAAAATTCGACGGTAACATGTATTAAACAAAGTTATCTGAAAAATATACAAAATTTTCGAAAGTACTGAACAACGTACATGGACTTTATATTTGGAACAAAAGATATGAGTTTTATATTTGAATTTCTTGAATTTGCAACTTTAATTTCGTTTTTTTTTCAATCACATTTGATGTATGGTTGTATCCATCATAACTCATTTCTATAAAAAGTTGTATCTCACTTCTGGAACTGCGGAATTCGAGTCAGTTGGTCTTCTCCTCTTAAGAGGTTTTCAGACCAGTATGAGGTGCTCTGCAACACTTTCACGAAATGCCAAAAGATCCACTATCTTTTCCTTTGAAATTCCCAGGGCAACAGCTTGCTGTTTATATTAAATCGGAACATCCGCGTCATAATGCAAGAGTTCCTTATCAGTGAGATGTTTTTTGTACTTTTGTATCCTGGAATAGATAAAAAAGATAGATGAAACATTGTACAAACGCAAATTCAGAGGTCCAAAACCAAGGTACTTACCAGAAAAAATTAGAGAATTACATCCAAATCATACATTTATAGAGTATTTTTTGAGGTGTCAAGTTTTTTGACTACTGCCAAGGGTCACAAAGAATTACGTCTTTTGTATAGATCCAAACTATGCATAAACACAACACATAATTATTGATAACATTACCAAAAATAAATCTTATACTCACCAACTTGCAGATCTTTTTAATAATTGAGAGTGGAGCTGGGAGGGTTAAAGTATGAAGGCTGGAATATTAGAGCCACTTTCTCTACCAATTTGTGAAATGAAGGGAAAATTCATTATTTACCCAAGTAACACACAAATTGAACAAGGGCATATTAATCGATTCATAATTAATTTGTACTTTAGAATTGAATCGCAGAGATTAGGTCCGTCAGTGGACAAACGAATGTTCCGTAACAAATACTGGCTGTTTGACTGGACTCTGTATACCTGAGAAGATTGTGTTTTTGATAATGGTGGCGACATACGAAGACAGTTTAACTGTAGAGCGACTTTTCAATGTGAAATATTTCATTTCCCCACACAATCTCTTTCAAACTCATCTTAATATTTGTCTGAAAATGCTTTAGAAGGTAATCGGAGGGAACCAGATAAGGTTGGTAGATGAAGCAACCAATAGTAACACACTTTAGCAAATCTATCTGCAATAGTGGGCGAATGGGCAACAAAATTTTCGTGTTGGAACAAAGCTCTTCTACTGTTTTGATTGCATTCTTCTTCCTGGGCTATAATGATAAACTAAAGTTTAAATTTTCAATGCCAGCCAATTTTTGTTTTGATTTAAGCAATCGTGGCACTCAGCTTTTACATAACTTGTATCCTTTTATATAAAATATTGTATATTCTCGGAAATATATTTATCCTATGACGTACAATGGCACGAATTTTATTGACCATTTTTGGGTTAGTTACAGTAACTGACGATACCAAACCAAACCAGAAACCCTCTTACAGATAATTCCGTGACACGAAGTACTTTCAGGATAATGTTCACGTAACTTTTCCTCGATATTGTTAATTTTTTTTTTCAAAAAACAAAAACAGTTTATTCTATTTAGGAATTAACACCAAACTGTCAGATTTATGTAAAATTTTAACAGAAACATGGCGGACAATAACAATATAATCATCATAGCGAAATTAGCCTCTGAAAAGTTCCTCGTCCGTCAAATCACCCTCGTATTTCGAAATGTTATAGATTTTTGTTTTGTTTATCAGTACAAAATGTCGAAACTAAATTAAGTCTCGAACATCCGCTGATAAATTAAATTTACTATTGAATTATGATAGTGACGAGCAGTGAATGCGGCTTGATTAACCGAATTCACTCTTCAGAGAATTAGTTAAATTAGGAGGGAATAAATTGTCATTTTCATTCTTAATGGAAGAAAAAACAATTAGGAAAAACAGAGACTCCATAAATATATATCTTGCAATCATATCAAACACATATCAAAGTTTTGAAAATGTCTGTTAAAAAAAAAAGATATTATGGTCTCCGCACTCTTTAGACTAGACCAGTGATTCCCCATGTGATCCAGGTACACCCTAAGGGTCCACAGGTCTATAGTTAGAAATGAATTTTTGACGAGTTGGTAATATGGTGTGAAAGTATGAACTAAAACTGGTAATAAGTATTTTGAAAGTGGTTTAAGAGAAAAAAAGTTTGGGATCTTCGGGACTAGACCTAACCCAATGGAACTATAAAGAAATAGGTGTAACCTACTTTAACGTCTACTTTCAAAATACGAGGATGATTTGATAGTAAAGAACTTTTCAGAGGTTGACTTTTCTATGCTGATCATTGTTAGTTTCCGTCATGTCTCTGATGTCATAGGTTGAAATAAATACATAAATCTGAATCAATTTTTTTCTTATATAATATAATTCAAAAACAACGTGTTTTGTACATAGTCAATAGAGTCAATAGGGTCGTGGAATAAAACAAGATTCTAAGGCAAAATTGTTTTCTTTATAATATTATCACCTGGTCTAAAATCAACCCCGACCTGAATAGAACCGTTTATGGGTATAGGATATGTTTTCAGCAGGACGATAGATATAAGGGCTGGAACTTCAGCAAGAAGGTATCATCGGATGTAAACTGCATAGTAACTAGATATATGTCAGAAAGAGGATGATATTCTTAAAGATCATATGTTAATCCAGCAAAAGCTTTTTCCAACGATTGCCCATTGCTTGAACAACTACATAGCGAGGAGAATCTGTTTCTCCTATTTTCTTGAAATGCTAATTTTGTTTGTAGAACTTTGTGTATGAGTCCAAGTTAGTTTAAAACTGTTTTCTATTTTATGTTTTTTCTGCGATCTGAAATATGAAGTGGTACCGAAAGCACAAGATGTCGCAATGATTTCTTAATTCAAATTATCAATAGAAATTTCAAGATTCTTATTCAAATATGTTAGTCATCACTACTTGAAAAGTGTGTCCGTGAAAAATATTCTTATATAGTTTACTTTTAGACTCCATTACTAGATTATGCTCTGTATGTACAAAATTCATAAAAAGTACAAATCCATTTTTGGAAAAAATGCAAAACACGTCAAATGACACAAAAGTAAGATTAGTAGAAAACAAAATAAACTTGGTATTGAATTCTTGAAAAAAACTACATAAGTAAAGAAATTAAAACTTAAAGTTATCTATTAAGAACATCTGGTTTTATCAATTTTTCAATTGCTTTAATAAAATAAACGTTTATCAATGTTAGTCTTACTAATTTTAGAAATTCTAATGACGCTAGGTTACGGCGATAAAATTCGAAGTCATGAAATAGCGTTCATGTTTGGGAAGATTTATTGGTCCTCATTTCTTTCGCGGGAATTCAGCAGCTGAGCAATATTTAAATAATCTTCATATGGCACTGCTTCCGGACCTAATTGCGGCATTTGCGGATCCAAATAATAAAGAAAACTTGAATCCCAGTATTTGATTCATTTTGTACCTTTACATTATTGTCCTAATATTCGTAGGTTTCTGTTTAACCAACCTGAAGAAAGGTGGATTGAAAGACATGAAGCAATGGAGTGGTCACCTGATCTAAACTCCTTATTATTTTTCACTGAGTTTCCACTTCCAGATTTTTAGTAGCTTTCTCATTTTTCTCTTATTCGACTTCTAATTTTTTTATGATGCAGAGAAACAAGCTGAATCAATTAATACTACAAAAACCTAGATTCCTTCTGAAAAATATTTATGACCTCATAACATATATTTGTTGACTTACATCTTAAGAACGTTGGCGACGAAGTAATTTCGGTTTTGTAGTATAAAATACTTCAACAAAGAATAGTTTTTACTCAATTATATATTTTCCATTTTACTCAATGACCTTTGGCCATCTCTCTTTCAGCTTCATAATTCCGCGCTCATAA
Organism: Diorhabda carinulata; assembly: GCF_026250575.1. Taxonomy (NCBI): domain Eukaryota; kingdom Metazoa; phylum Arthropoda; class Insecta; order Coleoptera; family Chrysomelidae; genus Diorhabda; species Diorhabda carinulata. The sequence continues at coordinate 23,153,261 of NC_079472.1, forward strand.
AATTTCTGGCAACTGAACCAGGTGCAATTGAAGGTCATCGTCATTTGTGATAGTTTGACTATTCAAAGATTTCTGCAAACTTCGAAATAAATGGTAATCAGATGGTGCCAGATCAGGGTTATATAGGGGATATGGCATCACTCCTCAGCCAAGCTCCAATAGGTTACCACGAGTTGCCAAAGATGTATGATGCCTTGCATTATCATGGTGGAACACTAAAACTTTCGGATTTGACAATTCTGATCGTTTTTCTTTGATTGCTTCATTCAGTTTCATAATTTGTTTTGATATCAAACATCAGAATTGATCGTTTGGTATCTGGGAAGCAGCTCAAAAAACACAACACCTTTGTATTCCCACCAAATTGACAGAATGGGCTTTTTTGCTGTTATTCAATTTCGATGTGGTTTGTGCTGGTTCATCATGTTTGTTCCATGAACGTTTTCGAATTATGTTACTGTACAGGACCCATTTTTCATTACCAATGATGATTGTTTTCAAGAAAAGATCGGTTTGATTTCGTTTAAAATGCATATAGCAAATGTTGATTCTTTGTGTTGAATGATTTTTTTTTCAATTCGTGAAGTACGCAAATGTCAAGCTCCTTAAATAGCTCAAGACATAAAATGTTTTTCAATTATTTTGTGCGATTCGTGTAGCCATTCGCAACCTCTCGAACAGTTATATGCCAATTTATTCGGTTATGACTTTGATTTGGTCATCATCAACTTCAATAGGCCGACCAGAACGTCACTCATCTTTGAGGGAAAAATATCCATAACGGAATTTTTTTATAACAATTCTGACACGTGGGCTCTGTTAAGTAATCTGCACCATAAAGTATACCGATGCTGATGTTTATTATCAATTATATTAACTATTCTTTATTCCACAGCATCATCCTCGACTACGAATTCAGCATCGACTTCAACTTTAACAACAGCAACACCCACACAATCGTCTGTAGAAACAACCACCAATGGCGCAGTTGTAAATATGGTCCCATCGTTCGCTGTACTTATAGGCACAGCGCTTTGGTGTCTTAGTTGAAGTAATCAGCAAACAAAGTATATTTCTACACACGTTCAATGTTAATCGTCGAACAATTAAACTAAGAGTTGCGGCCTGCCAGACATACGTTCGATACGAAATCATTTTAATAATAGCAATCTCCCTCTGTAGCCATGTAGCAGCTTTTGAATTTAAATTTCAATTCATTATTTTTTCTTCTTTCACAGCCTAATAATTTACCGCTTATCGTTCTAGCGCTCACTGTTCTAAACTATAACGTATGGCTGGTATGTCGCAGCTCGCACTCTAAATATTTAATGTTAAAATATTTTCTTTGTCTTAGCACCTAAAATGTCATTTATTGTGATAAATGTAGATAGTTTATGCAATATTTTACATGCTCATAATATTCGATTCTTCTAATAAATAATTTTACTAATTACTTAAATAATTTTCTATCAGTTGGTTTATACCCAAGTGAATCACAAATAGCTAATTCATAAACGACTTAATGGTACATTAACTAAGCTATGAAACACACACATTAATAAAAATAAGGGAAAGGAAAGCCACTCCTACATTTTTAATAATAAGACATAAAATTATGAGTATGTAATTTTGTTTCATAATATTTTTTTATTTGTAAACTTTGGTTTTGATCATTGCATTTCATGTATTAGGTATCTACTTTTTTATATTAATTATTACAGGAATAAACTAAATTATTACTTATTCTAGTTGTGATTCCTATTTATTTGAATCCTTCCTTTGATCCTCATTAATTCATAGAGAAAAACATCATTAATCAGTAAACTTTTACTACTTTCCAAATAGCTTTAACTGGTCTCTTACTTATAATCTTCCATTGTAGATTAATTTTTTTCTGCTTTATTTATATCATCCATAACTATTATAAACAGCTCAGTAGCCCTGCCTGGCACAGTCAATCTCATCCATAAATTTCGTCACACGAATTTTATAATTTTCCTAGTCTTAGTCACATTTGTGAGACCCCCATTTCTGCTGTGACATCACATATTTTGCAAATTTACATTAAGAAATTATGGAATGAAAACAGCGGTTCCGAAATCAGTTTTATTTCTATTTAAACTATATGAATTATTTTTTTAACAAAACAAAACAAGTTTAATCATATCAATTGAAGAAATTAATAAAACAAAAAATATTAATAGAATTATATTAATTAAGGATTTAACCTCAATAATCTTGAATCCATGGACTTTGAATCTACTCTTCAAATTATTTTTCACTGGTATAGCAGCCTCGTTCTCGTTTGGGTTGTTAAGAGGTTCGTTCCAACCCATCAAAAAACCGTCCTTGGTAAGGTGACGTTTCTGCGCAATAGAGATTCCGTGTTCCAATCGGGCGGTTACCGTTATACGAACGATTCTGTTTTGTGTTCCAACCCACTTAGATATCGTTGGTGAACCGTATCCGGGACGGATAGCAAGTACTGTTCCAAGAACCGTGCATAGGATATATCTACTCGTATATCATTATATCTATATTTTTTAATATCTATAAACGCTTCCGATAACCGTCCCAAGTACGGTACCGACTACGACTAGCAGGCTAGAACAAACTTAATGTAAGGAACATTAGTTGTGTCATCATCCACAATAAGTTCTCTGGTACGTCTAGCAGCAATTATTTGTGGACGAAACTTCGCGATAGGTAAAAATTCTTGTTATGTAATTGCTTGTGTTGATTAGTAGCTTTGATTAAGAATTAAGAACGACGTTGTTTCATCCGTGAAAGTCGGTGATCAAATGATATAGAAACAAAGAAATCACTGCTAGACGCAATGCGTTTGTTGGCATTTAACAAAGGGCGCCTAAGTGATCGACACGTAGAGCAAGTAGAGCGAGTTGTTGACAAAGCAATTGGTATTGATATCTAGTTAGCTTAGACCAGTTCCATGCATAATTAAACAAAATATTGCGTTACCATAGCAACGATTAAAAAGTGTCAGTGTAAAGTTTGACGTCAAAAAAGTAAACCAGAGTTACGTAATAAATTAAAAGAAAAAAGGTTTAAGAAGTAAGCAGATTTACGAAGATTTGCTTAATACCCCTAGTGATCAATGTCGTATGCAACCGTGAAAAATTGGACTGCAAGCTTCAAAAGAGGCAAATTTTCCATTGAAGATGATGACCGATCGGGAAAGCCAGTTACATGATTTTATCAGACCGTCGAATTGGGCTAAAACGGATATCTGAAGCACGAACGCGTTCATCATATGGTTCACGTCAGTTCAGACGTGAGAAAAATTGCTGCAAAATGGATCCCCAAATGTTTGAATGTTGACCAAAAGCGTGCAAGGGTAGAAACAACGCGTTCGATCTGTGCTCGAATTGAAAACGATGTAGTCTTCTTGAACCAAATTTATACTATGGATGAGACTTGGGTACATTTCTACGATCCAGAAACAAATAAACAATCGTTGAAATGGCGACACTCTGGTTCTCCAAGATCTAAGAAGTTTCGTGTCCAAAAATCTGCTAGAAAAGTTCTTGCTTCAGTTTTTTGGAATTGCCACGGAGTAATCATGATTATTTTTTTAGATAAGGGTAGAACAATAACTGGAGATTACTATTCGTCATTACTGACCACTATACGGGAAAAAATTAAAGAGAAAAGACGTGGAAAGCTATCCAAAGGTCTTTTGTTTTTGCAGGCCAACGCCCCTGCACACAAATCCCATGTTGCCATGCAAAAAATTCGTGATTTACAGTTTGAATTACTAGAACACCCCCCTTATTCACCAGATTTGGCTCCGTCTGACTATAATCTCTTTCCTCAATTGAAAAACAGTTTAAAAGGTCGTAATTTTTCTTCCAACGAGGAGGTAATAAAAGCTGTGGAGGTCTGGTTTACAGAGCAAGACGAAACATTTTTTTTAAAAGTCTAGAGACGTTGCAGGTTCGCTATAATAAATGTATCCAATTAAGAGAAAAATATGTTGAGTAATAAAATATTTTGACATTGAAATTTTGGTTGGTTCTATAGTAGGCTAAGAATTTTTCTATATATCCTCGTATATGTTTTTGAGGTTTTCGTAAAGTAATAGTTCAAAGTTCCAGTTTCAACAGATTATAATAGATTTTCAATTGTGATGTCACGAAATTTAGACCACTCCCACTCCCTTATCACCCAATGTCTCACTCTACTATAACTAACTTTAACGTGTGACTTAATTTATGAAGCTTTGAGATTCTTTGTTATTGACAAATAAATGTTTTATTGTGATTATTAGTCTTCATACTATCCCAAACTGTTTATTTTACACTGTAAAATGCTTGTTGATGGTCTAGGAAGGCAATATATATATATTTTTTGTTTTTCTACTGTACACTGTCTCATCCAGCATTAATTATTATCTTTGTATTTTTCGTATGTCTGATTTTTTTATATTAGACTGCAGATACACTGGTATGCTTATGCGCAGACACGCGCTATCTCTCTCGCACAATGTGACGTAACATCGTAATCAAAATGTATGCCGTATACCTGTTTTTATTTTGATTCTAAAAGTAATATTCGATGCAAAAACATATCTATATATGTATTATTTATGTGGTCACATTCTTAAGGCCGAGTGTGGTTTAAAAAGATTATAATTTCCTGACTGTTCCGTGGAATAAGAGACTGTTTAAAATACATGGTCTTTCAAAACGTTCGCATGCGAGTTATATCACTGCATTAAGCAGAAAAAATCGCCAAACAATCACATGTCTATAACGTATAGATTAATCGCAAATTAACAATAAGGTTTAGCCAATCAAAGCTTGTGGAACGTTCAAGTTCCTCCCTATCGAGCGGTCGAGAGAGCCCTAAAAGTATTTAGCTGCTGCCGCAGCAGTTCAACGATCGATAATAATATGCACCGAAAAACTTTCGAGTATGTTTTAGAAACAAAGGTAAGTTCAAAAATGCGGCAGCAGCTAAATACTTTTATGGCTATCTCGACCGCTCGATAGGGAGGAACTTAAACGTTTCACAAGCTATCGTCTATCGTCTTCGAAATGAATGGAACAAACACGCGCTAAAAATAAATAACACTTAATTAAGGGGTATCGTATCTAAATATTTCCAATCAGACTGAAAACTTTCTTTTTTTTTTTGGAAATCAAAGTATTTAATACCTGTTCCTTTGGTATTTCCTTTAGGGTTTTTGCATGTAGCGACGGTATTTTAATCTCATAATAGACCCAGTAAATACGTACAACTTCAACCTAATCTTAATGGTCAAGAAACATTCTGATTCCAGCGTGACGTCATGCGCGAGTCGTGTCAAATTTGAGCCGATATGTCAGCATACCAGTATATGTGTATCCTGATTTTCATTATAGTAATTCGTTGTTATTGTATACGAGGTCTGACAAATAAGTAATGAAACATATGCCGTGGAAAAATTATTTTCTCCATCCGATAGCATCGGTACCTATCACAGTGGTTCCGATGTCTCCAATCGATTTAAAATGCGCTCTTTTCATAAAGTTTTAGCTTTTGGATGAGAGAAATAAGTCGCAGAGTGATAAATCTGGTACTTAAGGGGTAAAACTTCCTAAAATCTGTAAACTATATCACAACCAAACCGCAATGTCAGGATGCATTGGCTTACCACATTGTGCGTTAAAATTTTTGTTCTTCCAGAGTTACCACGAGCTCGGCAAAACATTACATTAATTATCCAACCTTTTATCTACTCTGTATAGAAGGTATAATATGAGTCCAAACACGCTACCTTGGGGAATTCCCCTATAGATAGAATATTCACCACCCAGCTTCTCAAGTGATATGAGAGTTTATTTAACAAAAATTTCACAATAAATTAAATATTCAGAGAGTAGTGTGTATTCCTGAACACCTATTATGAATGTGTTCTATGTAACTTCATATGTATATCTTTCATCAATCATTACTGTTATGACAGTTTTCAATATACTTAATTTATATCAGATTAATACTTTTTTGTTTACAATGTTATACTTAAATTAGAGAATTGCGAGTCTGTTTTTAAGGTATGTATAACTTTTTCCGAGAAAAGATTTAATGAATGGTGTTTTAAATATATTTTTTTATAAATAAATTCTACACTAAATAAAAGGTCACAGCAAAGTTACTGGTAATAGGACCGATCTTGCTCAATCGCCATCGAATATTCGAGATGCCAGGCACACCTATAAGGAAGTTTTGTTATAGTGTGGCCTCGCAGAAAGAGAAATATCGAACGAATATCCATAATAATAAACTTCAATGCTTTGTTTGAATGTAATTTCTAAAAATAAAATATGAGACGATATCACAAACAACATATTAAATATCTGATGCCCCTATAAATAAAGATGGTTTAAAAAGATTAAGGAAACCGAGGAAACGTTACGTAAATACTATGCTAAAAGTACTCGGTCCAAAAGAATAATTTGTAAATGGTTCTCTGTTTTTAAAAGTGGTCATCTGAACACAGACAGTGCTGTAATTCGGGTCCCTCATTTACTACTTCAAAAAAGGTTAATAAAATCGGTATGAATTTCTTGAGCTTATAGTTCGGTCAAATTAGACCAAAAAATAAGAGTGAAGCTACATAAATTTCCATCAAGCTGAAAATCAATAAAATTGTTTATAATATAATTAAAATATAATTTTAAAGTTCCCCATCATTGCATTGAGTGGAAAAAATGTTATTCATGGTTAAAGGTCAAGGAGTTTTTCGCGATTTTCAGCAACATTGTAAGTTTTATCAAAAAAAAAAGTACCTCGGACAAAAATTATTGATCATTATCACGTATTAATACTTTTTTTCCTGCGAGTCATCATTTCTGAGAAATATAACTATTTTCTTCTTAAAACCAGGAAAAGCTCAACATCAATCGGAAATCTATTCATCAAAAAATTTATCTACTTTTGGAAAGTGTCAAAATCATATACATACTATTTTTACAAGCAATAACTGAACGTGACTCGACATCTGCATTTTACAGAAAGGGTAAAATAACAATTTTCAAAATGTTTGAAAAATAAGATTTAGTTTTTAAAAACAATAATTCAACTCGACAAGAAGTTATTACCAACGGCATTCGCTTTCTTCTTTTTATATACGGAGCTCCTAAAAAACTACCTGCTTAGATAAGTATCGATATGCATGTTTATTTAAAAATACTAAAAGTAAAAAAAACAAGTTCAATCGGTTGTCTTCTTCCAACCTTAGCTGCTGCTCATCAACATATTTCTCGGGTATATTAACAAGCTCAAACGTGGCTTGGTTATCAGCTAGACCCTACGGACTGGTGTTGGAGTTGGTTAACAATACGTTAGAATCCGTTTATACTTTACTCCCACCACATACAATTTTTTGCAGCTGCATAAAGAATGTAGTGCTAAATGTGGTTGCAAAAACTCTTGTTTTGTTCTCTGGCATGTACACCTTGTCAAGGTTTTAATATTGAATCACCAACAGTGGAGGATCCGTTTGATTCCAATGAGGCAACAAGAAGAAGAACAATTTGAAAGTTACGACTCGGATTAAATTTCACAACTTTTTTTTAATTTAAATCGCTTTTATCTTTTCAATCTCTGCTAATTTCCATTATTTTGCAATAATTTAAAATTAAACATGATCGCAACACGTTATAAAACGCGCTAATTACATTAGCTCATAGGTGGCGTGGAAACGTGTGCATATTATGGTGATTACAGCTGTTACGACTTTTTGAATCATTATATCTCAAAAACTCGTAGAAAAAAAAGTATTGATGCATTTTTTGTAGATAATTTTATGATCTACAATTTTTGTTGAGGTATTTTTATTATAAATTTTTTTCACACAAAGGAATGATGGGAAGCTTTAAAATTTTATTTTTAATTACATTTTAAACAATTTTGCTGATTTTCAGCTTGATGGGAATTTATGTAACTTCGAAAGTCTAAATTGACCGGACTATTATGAAACGAATATTTCTAACGAACAGGTATTGGCAGGGAGCTCTATGTGATCTAATCATACTCTTAATAATAAATAAACAAGTGAAAAATTTGAGAAAAAATATCTCGTAATAGTTGTTGTGTTGTTGAGTATCATGTAAACATTCGTTACAAACTAATTTTAATAAATATCAAGAACATAATATTCAATCAAAATTTAGAAAATCGTGGCAATTTATTCGATATTTTTGAACTCTTTGGGTTTGCAAATTATTGATAGTGTTGCACCAAAAATTTGCATCGCCATCGCCTACTCACGAATAAATAAAGAAATTACAGTTAAACATCCAGTTACGTACAGTTGTATGTATATTTGAGTTAATTAACGATTGCTTTGTTTCAATCTAATTTTACTAAATGCAACACTTGTTGTCATGTATCATCTTTAAAAATGTTTTTTAGCCGAAATGATAAAAAAGACTAAATTTGAAGAGTTGAAAAGTTCTGGATAATGCACGTATGTATTCGTCCAGTATCAGCGACCAAATTTACCTGCTCTGGCTACCTCCGATTACCTCACTTACTAAAAAAATGGCTTGGTCAAAAGAGATAGAGATAGATATTAGAGATACTTTTTGTTATCCTCCGTTTAACCGCACCCGTATAATCAAACTTTTGAGTTTTTATTGCTTGCTATCAATTTTTGTTTTTTTTTCCGATACCTGAAAAGATACAAGTAGAAAAGAAGAAAAAGATCTCAAATTTTATTTAAATTGTTGAGAAAGATCAACTAATTTACTAATTTCTTTTAAAGGTTCACCTATAGGGTTCACCTATGTATGATTTTTGACGAATGTAAACATTTAAAATTCTGTTTATAATTTTGTTATTAATTTTGATAATATTGACCTTGCAGATAATAAACAAATCGCGTGTTTTGCTATATATTTGTGTCAATAACGGAAATTCCAAGCTGAAGATAGTAGACCTAATTACTAATTAGATTAAATATTAACAATATCAATTTATGATAGCTATAATGTAATTTATACTAACCAGGGCCGGATTAAGCTAGGGGCTTGGGGGGGCTATAGCCCCGGGTCCCAGGTCCAAGAGGGCCCCATCATTTGGAAATCATTCTGTATTTTTTGATGTGTTGATACCACAAATCTAACGTATTGATATTATTTTGTGAATTTTTCCGGGTTTTCGAGTTCCTTAAGGGGGCCCCGTCATTATTTTAGCCCCGGGCCTTATAAATCTTAATCCGGCCCTGATACTAACTATTAGAAGAAAAGTTTAAGATCTTTAACTCCCACTGTTCCAAATTGTAGTAGGTGATAAAGCAATTACTAAAAAAATAACAATGGACAAATAGCCATTCGACAACTTGACTCCTTATTATAGTACAACATATACAAAAGAATATAAAAGATGGAATCTACTGCAGTATACTTGAAAATAAAACAGCATAGATGGACTATCTGGAATATAATTATTCTGATATCATTAGACATTTGACGTATATTATGTATTATAATTGCTAAATTAATATTGCACCTCGTCCCCGCAGATAATACAGGACAATATATTTTAAACTTTCCAAAAAGTCGTTCAATTCAGTTTCTTATTTTTATTTGTGACTCATTATACTATTGTTCCCATTCTCCACGTGGATTAGAAAATTGTGTTAAAAGATAAGATCGCAGGGGATATCCTCTATCTCCAAGTATACTCATTTCGCTTCAAATCTCATTTGTTATAAAAATGTGTTTATCGTGACTGGATTCTTGGCATCTTGCCAATAATACTTAGAATTTTAAGCTTAGAATCACACATGACTTGTGTGTTGATTGAACTGGACTATATATATATATATATATATATATATATATATATATATATATATATATATATATAAGTACCGAGTAATTTCCTAAAATTTCTCAACAGTTTTTATTTTATCTACAGCACATCGATAGTACAGTTTAGTATATATTTATTTGGAACAATCCACCGATTTATTTCGTTTTGTAAATTTTGTTCTATTTTTTGAAAAATAAACTGAGTGGTGGGTTTTTGGAAGAGGAACCTTTCGTAAAATTTATCATCGAAGGCATTCATAGTAAATATGTAATTATTTGGATAATAAATATTCTGAAAAATGACCTAATCAAATATTGGTATAATTAATACCCAGATCACTGTTGTGGCAAATAATATTTGGCAAATAACTCGAATTATTTAATTTTAAGTTGAATATAATAATTATTGGTATTTTGTGTTTTTTAGTGAACCAGCTCAAATTTTGTTGAAATATTAAAGAAATAAGGATAATTCATACAATTACAGAAGTACCACAAAAACATATACTAGGACATAAATCTGTTAAAAATAGATTAAAAAGTGGGAAAGTAACATTAAAAAAAATTCTTTTTCAAAGAAAAATCTTGACAACATTTGCAACATTCTCGCTACCATCAAAGATTTCATTGTGAACCATCAAAATATTGCAAAAAGTAACATTCTATAACCATGAGCATTGTTACAGTTAGGCATAAAAATAATTAAATCCAATTTGGCAAATTGCTAATACAAGTACCTAATACAAGTGTTAGCTCATCTCCAGTAATACCGTTTATTTATGACCGATTGGGAGGGCAGTTTCTGTGTCAGTCCCCGAAAATATCGATGCAGTTCATGACATGATTTTATCAGATCGTCGAATTGGGCTAAAAGGGGTATCTGAAGCACTGAATATTTCATACGAACGCGTTCATCATATAGTTCACGGCAATTTGGACATGAGAAAAATTGCTGCAAAATGGATCCCCAAATGTTTAATTGCTGACCAAAAGCGTGCAAGGGTAGAAGCATCGCGTTCGATCTGTGCTCGATTTGAAAACGATGTAGACTTCTTAAACCAAATTGTTACCATGGATAAGACTTGGGTACATTTCTACGATCCAGAAACACAGCAACAATCGATGGTTCTCCAAGATCTAAGAAGTTTCGTGTCCACAAATCTGCTGGAAATGTTTTTGTGATTGCTATTCGACATTTTTGACCGCACTACGGAAAAAATTAAAGAAAAAAGACGCGGAAAGCTATCCAAAGTTGCTTTGTTTTTTCAGGACAACGCCCCTGCACCCAAATCTCATGTTGCCATGCAAAAAATTCGTGATTTAAGGTTCGAATTACAAGAACATTCCCCTTATTCACCAGTTTTGGCTCCGTCCGATTATCATCTCTTTCCTCAACTTTCCTGAAAAAAAGTTTAAAAGGTCCTAAATTTTCTTAAGAGGAGAATATGTTGAGTAATAAAATATTTTGACATTGAAATTTTGTTTAGTTCTATAGTAGGCCAACAATTTTTCAATATATCCCTTTGACATAATACCCATTTCAAGTCGTCTAAATGACTTACAAGCCCGATACGTGATTCATACCATCAAAACAAAAAATTTTTTTGCCAAAGCATCCTTCTTATCACTTGGATCGCAAGTAGACGGCTCTGTTCCTTAAAGTCCAAGAGGAAACTAGCCTATTCCTCCCTCGGTGACAAGAGACGTCCTACAAAAACCTCCCTGAAATATACTTTATCTTTCTGGATAATTCCCTCGTCGCCGTTAGGTGAAACCCTCTATTTCCTACCTCTTTAATCGTCGGTTTTGTAGGAATTCCATAGTTTTCGTGTAACCTGATGAACCAGTTCAACATCCAAATGGCCGACGAAAGGGAATAATACGCAGCTATACCCGTTTGCCTAAATAAATAAAAAAAATTTATTACATACTCCGAAGAACCGTTTGTTTTTCGAGCCTTTATTTACTTCATCTTCTTCTTTTTTTTCGTTATTTTTAATCCATTTCAGTTCACATCACTTTATTCTCCTAAATTCCAGCTCTGCGGAGACAAATTATTCTATATATAGTCCGTATATAAATATATACATAAATATCCCCACCCCACCAGAATTATATCCTTATCCAATTGCCAAACAACCAAACTGTCTCTCTCTGTATCTCGCTCTATTTGGCAAAGATTGATGAAAAATATGATCAATTATCTGAATTCTTTATTATTTGCTCAGTTAATATCCTTTAGATCACAATTTTTGTTGAGCAGGTAAAAAGGATGTATTTAGTTCCCAGTTCAGTTTTCCTGCGGTGATTTTATAAGAAATCTCATCATCAACCAACTGATTATTTCATATTATTTTCCTCTTTATTTATATGCTTGCAACCCATTTTTCTTTGTCACACGTTGCACGCTTCCATAGATGATATCTTAACATCTATTCGAATTAAGTATAGTATGTTTCTTACCACGTCGGGCTCAAATAATTCTTCTTTACTAAATTCAACTTCACAGTAAACCAATCTTCATTAAGAAAATATACAATACTTCAAAAATAGAATAGATGAAAAGAAGATAATTATGATGTGCAGAAAACAGAAAAAACTAACATATAAGTCGAATGACACTGGTGAAAACAGCAAGTGATAAATCTCCAATTGGAGTAAGGAGTAGAGGTCGACTACGAAAGAGGTGGAGTTAAAGCTTAGAGCCAGGATAAGGAAAAATATCCAAGAAGAAAGAGGCATTAGGCTTATTATGGAAGAAAGAAGAATAAGAAGGAAAGAGTACGAACATTAACTTATGATATTTTATCCTTTTCAAATAAGAATCTTTCTCCTCAAAATAGGCGTTTATGTTTGCGATAATTTCCTCATCTGATGAAAAAATATCTCTCCTGCAAATAGATTAGGAGCTAGGAAATTCATTGATGGGCAAATCTTGTGAGGATGGTAAGTATACAACAAATTCGAAGTGCAATTGAAGAATTTTAGCTATGTCGATCAATGAAGTGTAAGTGCATTGTCCTGAAGATAAATCATTTTATTTTTCTTCAAATGCGGTCGCTCTAATGCAATGTCTACCTTTACCTTACCAGCAAAGATGCCTCGTCTACCTCTCTAACCTTATTTCGATGGTCGTCCAATTTCTGGCCATCCCGAACACTCGCCATGAATCAAGTTGATACGGTCGCTTTAAATTCAGCTGTCCCAAAAATTTTACGCTTGTAATGGTGCAGAGTCTACACAGACAGTATATAATTCCTCTTTCATTTGTGTATTGCCTTTCAAAACCAAATATTTAATAACAACTCGATACTAAATTTTTTCAATTTTCAAAAAAATCTTCACAAGGACTCAATTACATGGTTCTGAAGTAGAAACTAAAGGTCCAAAATGGTTGAAATTGCAGTGGCATCTTCAGGTTAAGGTTGGAAACTTTACAGAATACCTTCATATATCGGAAAGAAATTAAAAATTAGACTATAGGAAGACAACATATGCTTCCAAAAAATAGAACAAATTCATTGACTTGTTATTCTGGTCTTACAAAAAATAATCTTGGTATTGCTACATATTTGTATCTTATGAATTGAAAATAAGCACACTGTATAAATATATGATTTATTCAGCTTGGTTAGAAGCAGATAGAAGACTAGACCAAAGAAGGCTAAAACATCAGTCTAACAAACGCAGAAGTACCAAAATGAAATTATTTATTATTAAATACATTTACTTTGATTGCGTTATTGTTGTTGATAATAATTGGGATATTATCTTTAATTATATCCATATCAACAAAAACAGTGGTGTAGTAAGGAATAAATAACATACAATTGCCCTGTTTATCAATCTACGTATTATATCAATCAAGTATGTTGTAACAAGATATTATTATGCGTTTGTTTTATATTTTTAAATTAAAAATTTATAGTTTCAATGGCATTCAAACGGATAGCCATACATTTGCATACTGTCAATACTCTCCATTTTTGCAGTGTACAGCACTGACCAATAAATATAACATAATCAAAACTCGTTCCGTAGAACGGTATATCAGTGGGTATTACACAGAACGTGAGGTTGGTTGGTGTTCGGTACTTGTTAGTTTATTATTGAGAAAATGGTGATTTGTTAAGCAAATTATAACATTAAGCAAGGTACGTCATCTTAGTTTGCAATTCATTTAGTATAATTATATTATTGTTCTATATTTTAATAAACATTTATTCTATTTATTAATTTGAGTCAGTAAAAAAAAAATATTCAAATTAGAAAAATATACTATCGAATATGATAATCTCGATTATAATAAAATTAATTAACTAAACACGAAAATATGTATTTAAGTGATTAATAATTATTGACACAAATTTTGTGATCTCAATATTTATTTTACATATGGTACTCTACGTTAATGTTTGTTATTGGCTTTTTTGGACAGAATCTGGTTCACCATTATAATAAACTAAATTTGCAATAACTCATAAACTAGCTGTTCGATTAAATCAACGAAAAGACATAACGATCGGGAATAAAATAATCTAAATTATGTTTCTTAAAAAGTTTTACCAGTTTTATAGTTTAGGAGATATTTATAAAGTTTTGGTACTTTTTCAGAAAAATTTTGAAATATTTTTTCTAACACCATTCATTAAAAATCGAAAAAATACAAAAAGTTTTGCTAAAAGATAGCACAGCGTTTTACAGTAATTGTAAAATATATAAGTTCATATTTGTGTACAAGGATGGTCCCAGAACGATCAGGACTGACCTAGAGATGACGGTAGTTGCTTGAAAAGTACCACTGTATTAGAAAGTGCACAATCTATACATCATATGTTTCAAGTTTGAAGACGCCACGTTGTTTAGTATTTATTTGGCAGCCATTAATAGTAGACGTTTTCAGTGATTCAAATGAGTTGACAACTCCAAAAATGTTGAAAAAAAAATCCTCAAAGCGGTACTTGATGAACGTCGACTGAAATTGCGCGAGATATTAGACATAGCAGGCATTTTAAAAAGTGCGGTACAACTAAAAATTTGGACCTCAGCAAGATGGAAGTCGCGTTTACTCACAATGAAACAAAAACAACGTTTTCTGGAGTATTTGGCATTGTTTCACAGAAATAAAGCCGAATTTTTGCGCCGTTAGATGAAACGTGGGTCCATCAATTCACACCCGAAAGAAAATAACAATCAAAATAATGGACTGAAAAGGGAGAACCGGTTCGTAAGAATGCAAAGACCGATCTATCTATTGGCAAGGTCATGGTGTCGGTTTTTTTGGATGCGAATGAGATAATTTTCATTTACTATATTGAAAAAGGAAAAACTATCAAGGCATCTATTATGCAGCATTTGAACGAAGGAATCAAGCGAAGATGGCCGCATGTGGCTATGAAAAAAGTGTTATTTTATCAAGACAACGCACCAGCTCACACATCCGTTATTGTAATAGCCTAAAGTAATGAATTAAATTTTGATTTGCTACCTCATGCACCCTATTCGCCAGATTTACCTACCTTGGATTATTCTGAAGACTTGAAAACATGGCTCGATGGTCAAAGATTTTCCAACAATGAAGTGGTGATGTAGACAGCTAAAGGCTATTTTGAGGAGCTTGACGATTTTTATTATAAAAAGAGTATGGAATTTATTGCACAGCTAAAAGGAGATTACGTTGAAAAATAAATATATTTTTTCCAATTTTTTGGAGCAGGTACTTCTGAGACCATCCTCGTCCTTGCTGTCCTTTTCCGTTTTTATGAAACACTCTTTAATAACCAATAGATATAAATTGGTTTCGACTCCAATTTACCACTCAAAGAGAGTTGTATTATTTAAGTGAAGATTATTTAATACGGAATTTGGTTTTATTTGGAATAGTCTTAATATATAAATATTTTCGGAGGTATGAATGAAAAATGTCTCGCTGAAAGTCTAGTTAAGTGAGATCAAGTAAAGCAGAAGGGCTGAATTATTTCTTATAGTCGACTATTAGACTAATAAACAAATTTTCAGGTTACAGTGATATCGCAGAAAAGCTAAGTAGTTAAGTGGGGTTTGGGATTGAGATTTTACCTCAAAGCGATACCTTTTGAAACGAAATAGACAATTGACAAAAAGTTCCAGTTTTTAAAGAACGATTGAAAATTTTATATTATTTCCTTATTTCTAATTCGATTCAAAACAAACGGTTACAAATAAGATTAAATAGTTTTTCATATAAAAATAAATCAATGGTGCATTGGCTTTGCATGTCTTGAAAATTTAATTAAATCTGGATAACGACTTTTAATTTCCAATCACGACTCTAGATTTGTATTTGTTAGTTGAATTCTGGTTTTATTTTTTATAATATTCATGCAGGAGAAGGTCCAAAGATCCTTAGCACGCTATATATCAATTTATTCACCTTACTGTAGCATTCCAAACGCCGAATACGAGGGTCTCAATAAATTCTGACATTTCTGAACTTTCAATTTCCTCTTGAGGTCTGTGAACTTGCCATTTCACAATTCTTTGGTTTTCAGACTTAGCAATGTCATTTGGAGAAATCCGGCATCAATTTTAAATGGCTTGATCTTGACGAGAGAGTAGAACCCCGGCTCTCGCGGAGCTGTCCTATTACTGATTTTAACAACAAGCGAAGAGGCAAGCAAAACCATAAGTGATTGAATCAACACTCATGAAATTTAACGACCGCGCCTTCCAAGAATGACTGACTGAAAATAGGGTTTTGATAATATTTTATTAATTTTTTCGTATGTAGCTAAAGAGCTGGAATTTAGCACCAAAAGAGCCGGAAGTTGTCGCTCCTGCGATAGGGAAATCGTCAAAGTTTGCGAAAAGTAGATGGTAGGCCATTGCTAGTAGGTTAAAAAGTGGATGGAGTCTAGTAGTCTAGGGTATGAGGAGGATGTTTTTCACTGCGTGTAGCTGTTACATCTTTGAGTAAACTATTCCCAAGACAAGCTCAGCGGAAATGGATAGAAGCACTAGATAGAAGAACTGATCCATTTAACTGCGTGGAATACGACTGATAACTGGACTTCTAGCTGAACATGGTCTTATAAGACGTAATTTGTCACACGTGCGAGATTCAAGCACTTAAATTTTGCCTAGTGACAGGAAAAGGCTCAAACTAAAGTGCCTGATTAACTTTGGAAAGACATCGGTCATTGGTAGTTTTAAGTGAAGCACGACGGGCTTATCAGAAGACGCAATGGTCTCTGACCGTTTACTAACCTAACTATGAACCATAACCATCCTTACCAACTTTAAATAACAAAACAAAAAACTGCTTAAATCATGCTGCTACTTTTTGGTTTATACTTAAAAGATTCGGTCCTAGCAGAGTCTCTGGGCAGAACGCGGGCGGTTCTTGTCGGAGTCACATATGACCCGCCCCCTACTTCTATCATGACAGAAATGTTACAAGAACGAAAACAATCATAATCGTAAGAAAAGTATTATTTTTCTCAACATTTTTTCATACCCGGTGTTGAATACAGGACCAAGACCATGCACCCATCTTTATCTAGGTATATTGAGTTTTTCTTTTTTCGTGTAATGCGTCAATATTCAGAGCTATTATTATCCATTATTAGATTCAGTAAACTTATTCATAGGGAATCTGATGACCCTAAACTTTAACTCTATGATAGTAATAATATTCAACACAATTTAACTAATAATAAGAATTGTACAGTATCGAGTGAATAGAATCAGACAAGTGAAAAATTAATAATAACTGTTGAGATTTTTTGATAATCATTGAATTTCATATTTTTATTAAAATATGTAGGACAGAATTTCTCAAAATAAGAAATAAAGATCGGTATATGATATGTTGAAGATCAGTAGCAAAAAATAGAAACTTTCTCATAAGAAAGAGTAAAATTGTATACAATGCGTTACCTACCCTTTTGATATTTCATTTCGTCAAATTATTTTTAAAAAATTAGTTGATTTCGTGCAACTATAAAAAATTTATTAAATATTTTTATAACAAAATAAAGCGGGAGTCAGTTTAATGTGAATAGCCCGGTACTTTTTATAAATAATTCAAGAAGCATTAATGAATATTGCAAATAATCTCGTTACTTCAGCATTTTTCATTTCATTATCTTTATTTTCATATATTTTGAATATCTATAATAGACAAAACTGATATCTCTTAGGCATTTGATACGATATTCTAAGTGTTATTTGGCTTTGGTTCAAATTTAATGCACTTCAAATCTAAAAGGTCAAAGGAAATTGAAAATATTCAATATATGATAACAATGATGAATAAACAATGAAAATACATCTTCCCAAAAGTATTAAGGAAACAACAGATTTGCAATATGAATGAACGCCAGTCGGGTAATATATATGATAGAAAATTCTCAGGAATACATGGGTTCTCATTCAACTATAAATGTCCAGATGAACTTCAACCTTTCGAATAAAAAACCCAGATTAAATAATGTAATTACTTTGCTTTGTAATATCGTTGTGACATAACGTCCTCCATGCTTGCCTTATCTTGGTTCCCACTCTTGTCTAGAACTAAACCCGCAAAATCTAAAACATAACTACTACAACCTTCCAAAAATGAATCCAGTCATCCAATCCGTCCCTATTTACGAAATCACCGGTTTCCTAGCCGGGTAACCGATATCACAAGGCATCAATACTGTATCCTTCGAACTAACAGTAAATAATTTATGATAAAGTACCACTAGATCAATTGAATTATTTTAACCCTTCTGAGGAACGAAGAAGCTCAGCTCTCCACTCAATTATGTATCAACTTTCAAAGTAGATGCGTCAAACAACTAAAAATACTTTAATTCTCTATTTTCTCATTTTTATACTCCGCTAAAAAATATTAATAACATCATAGTACCATTTTCAATACACCATAATATAACGCTCGATTCAAAGATCCGCTGGAAAGCTCATGTTGAAAGGAATAGAGGAGAACTTGGAATCAGATATAAGATGTATTGGCTTATAGGAAGAAACTCCACTCTCTCTCTCTCTCTCTACATGATAAGCTTGTACTGTACCAGGAGAGATTAAAACAAGTATGGATTTATGGTATCCAACTGTGGAAGTGTACTAAACAAAGTTAACTATAGTAAATAAATAATATTGGAATGGAATATTGCCGACTTTTCCTGGCATATTCGCAATAGTGTTAGAAAGGCTTCATCAACATGTGAACTTGCAAGCCAGCTGCTAGACAACACAGGAATAGAAAGAAGATTTTAAAAACCAAATTATTTGAATTAGTGAAGTGTAACTGTTAGAAGCGTGTACAATTTTA
The DNA here is from genome assembly GCF_026250575.1 of Diorhabda carinulata. Taxonomy (NCBI): domain Eukaryota; kingdom Metazoa; phylum Arthropoda; class Insecta; order Coleoptera; family Chrysomelidae; genus Diorhabda; species Diorhabda carinulata. The sequence goes on from NC_079472.1 coordinate 23,172,398, forward strand.
AATGTCAAATTTAGTGTAAACCCATCAGTTAGAACTTGAAGATCACTCTTTTACTTTAGTTTAAAACATGAAACTAATATACGTGGGTTAGAATAAAATTGGTTATTGGTCTTTTATTATAAAATGCTTAACGAATGTTGATATGAACCTTTGATCATTTAATATTCCTGTTACTTATACTGTTAGTTTTTTATTTATAAACATTGCTTTGAATTTGGTTCCAAGCAATTGCTTCAAATACAAGATTGTTTTTAACAAATTGCATCTTCATATTTGCTGTAATAATAAAATATTAAACACACCAACTATCGGTATCAGTGAAAAATGTGTTTATTGACCTTTAAAGGTGATAAATGTATAGAATTAGACTACTCATAACCAAAATATATGGCGAAGGATCTATAAACTTAGTTCCAGTATAAATTTTTTTGTTTCTATAAAAGAAACACAATTTTGTGGGTTAAATAGAATGTTATGATTCAGTAAACTCTCCCTGAACTTAAATTTACTTGATCCAATTAGGTTCTAATTTATTCTGTTCCTGATTCCCCATATTAAACATGTATATTGGAATCAGGAACAGAATTTTCTAATTTCTAGCAAAAACACCAATTTGAAAGATGCTAACTCTAGAATTGTCTAGGCGAGAATATTTATTCGGAACTGGCTATATCTAGGCTTAATAACGTGCTTTTCCAACAAAATATATATTTGCTTCACATTTGATTCAAAAAATAAAAAAAATCATGGTGTGTGGGGCTATTTAAATGGAAAAAACATTCTGATTTTTTTAACATTTAGCATTTAGGTATCCACATTGGGCCCCGAACTTTTTTTTAGTAATTTTTTAACTTCTATTTCTTGGAATATTAAATGATCATTTTCTGTTTTCCCCACTTTTTTCGAATCTGTTGTCTGAAATGTAATTTTCACACCGGATCAGATTAAAAAAAATTAATATTCATTTCCCATATTTTTGGTAGATTACCTGAAAATAAAACTGTTCAAACGGCTCGAGAACGTCCAAAAATACTTTAGGACTCTATTATTATGTATATAGTATTGTGGAGGTGATAAGAATCAGGTGGCTGAACCATGTAAGAAGAAAGGATGAAGAGACAACAATAAGAAGAGTATGGAGAGGTCAACCAGAAAGGAGGCGCCCACTGTGAAGACCGAGAGCAAGATGGAATGATCAAGTGGGACTTGGTGGTGAATAGACATGGCTGAGGATAGAAAATTATGGAGGCAACTTGGGGGCCAAAAATCAACTTGGATTTCAGTTGCCACAGTAGTAGTACTATGTATAAAAAACTAGGGTCTGTTCCGATGCAGCAAAGAACCTGATCCGATGAAATTCTTCTAGAAAGAACGTTATAAGTAGATAATGTCAAAACTATATCAAAAATCGAATATATTATTTTATAATATTTATCTCCAGTAGGATATTCCTAATATAAATTCAAATTAAATTTACAATATAATCAATGTTTTCGGTATTTTCGTCCTTTCTGACTGGACCTGTGATTCTTCAGAATACATTAACAAAATTGATCCCGGAAGATTCAGGAGATTGAGATTTTGAATACACAAGTAAAAAATAAAACTTCTCGTGCTTATTCTGACCAAAATAATGAAACTAATCATAGAATTGTGTATGAATAATGATATAACGATACTTAATTGAAACTTATAGATTTCAAAGTTTAATTATAATAATAATTCAATCGCTATCTTCATCTATAACTTGATCTTTGTTAGAAAATAATTCTAGAACTATATATAGATTATTAGTAGCAAATTATTAAGCCTAGCAAACCTTGAATTGGGTTTTGGGTTCTGATAATTTTACTCGAGAGATATTCAAGTATGATTAGTCAGATCCAAATAAATATCCATGTCAAGACAATTTTAACGTGTTTATCCAGCTATAACCTTTCTATCACCTATTTAACTTCCGTCAGAGTGGTATTTAAAAATCCTTTCTTAGTGAGAGGTTACGGTTTAAAAGAAACCTATTGCCCAAATGTCATCAGTTATGGTTATGCAGTAGTGATCAGTCAGTTAGCCAGGACATGTTATTTTAAGGAATATGAGATAGGCTTTCACGACTATCACCTCTTCGTTCGATGGAAGTTGTTGAGAACGATCAGAAATTAGTGAAAGGGTGATTATTACAACAGTTCATTTTTAATGTCTACAGATGAGTACCAAAAATGTTTCGTACAATAAAAGTACCAGTGAAACAAATGTATTTGTTGTATTGAAGTATTTTTTGGAGAAGATAACGTTGTTTTAGGAAAAATTTAAATTAAATCTTTTTTCGAAAATAATATTGGTTATTCTCGGTTCTCCCTCGTATTTTATCGAATTGAAACAACTAATTTTAACGTGTTTAATAGTATATCGTATTAGAGTACCCATCAAAATTTATATTTCTTGTTGAATTTTTCCTAACAATTGCTTTAAAAAATTACTCTTTTTATAAATATAACGAGTTCATAGAAATTTACTTTATAAATAATACCAGGTACAAAATTCTTGGAAGCGAGATAGAAACAATTTCCAATTAAGCCAATTTATTTAAAAAATTTAAACTAAAGCCGCTTACACACGGATGAATGATGAATTTGTATTTGAATGGGGGGAAACTACATACCTGTAGCCAACCAATCGGCAACGTGTTGGCAACCAGTTTAAAGAAACTCGACCTATTGATTCGCTGGAAACTTGAATCACCCTCCCCGCAAAGGTTTCAATGGACGAAGATTTTTTGTTTTCAAACTGAGCACGACAACACGAGTTTCTTGGAACTATATTTGTTATTTTTTTATATAAAAAAGCGATCGTCGGTGTTGCAGGTTTTCTTCGGTTTCCCTGCAACCTGGCGAACCGGTTCTCCAGCCAAATGGCCGACGATGAGAAATAATACAGCTGCAGCTTCACCCGTCCGCCCCAAAATGAAATAAAATAAACAAAAAAACATACAAAATGTCAAAAATCCAAATAAAATAATAATAAAACCCCTCAAAAATGAAAAAAAAACGAGAAGGCCTTTTTGCGTACAAGCTTCACTTCATTTTCATTCGGCCAAAATCTCCCGTTAGGAATAGTTAGGCAAACACAACCTAACGAAACCATCACAATCCCAGTCCTGCAGAGGAGCTATTCCTCTCTCTCTCTCTCTCTCTCTCTCTCTCTCTCTCTCTCTCTCTCTCTCTCTCTCTCTCTCTCTCTCTCATGTAAAAAAGCAAGCACAAGGGATTAAACTCTTTTATACTCGAATAATTCGAATGGTGCCTGCCGTGTGAAGTTACCTGTGGATATTGATATTCAAGTTGGTTATAGTGTTCGGTAAAGATGTGCCTGATTCCACAGGCTTGCACTCCTCCAAAGGAAGGAGTCTCCATAAATTGCACTTCACACTTCTCCCAAAAGAATAAATTGACGTTCTGAGTCACCGCAGGTTAAATTGGTGTTGATGAGCCACGTCTGTCTATCAAGTAGGTCTTGCAAATACTGCTCTTGGTGGGATTATGTTGGACAGATGCGAAGATCATCTGCCGTGGTGGTATCGGTAAAGCAGGTCAGGCCTTCTTTACTCTAAGCTTTCCAAGTTTCTGGTCAACTCTATAAATCGAATTGCTCTCTTCTGTATTGAGTGAGATGAACAAATAGTTTGTACATTTGCGGATTGTTTGGTCCGACGAAAGGTAATTTTTTTCTATAGTTAATATTGAAAAGGAAATGTAGTATAGCTACTGTCACTTTGTTCAAATGAAATGTGTGGTGTGTGTGCAGAGACATGTCACTAATCAGTTGGCAACTAGTTAATGACTTCAGTTTCTCCGTTTATTTAACCTAAATCAACCAGTGTTTATCTTGTTCAGAGACTTAAGTTTATCTTAATTATCGAAACTTGTGAGTATTGGTGTAATGATAGCTCGAACAATTCATTATGAAGAAGCTATTAACGGTTCCAGAAATTCTTGCTTATGTGCATCTATGATCCTAATTTTGGTATTTCCTTATCTAAACTACTTATTACCTATCGTCTCTTTTTTTAGATGGTATCAAAGTTGTTGACAGCAATAACTCGAAAGAAAAAACTAGATGCAGAAGAACCAAAAACAAACCTAGCAAGAGTGCTTTATTTACTTGATCTTGTATTGTTAGGAGCTGGATCTACCTTGGGTTTAGGAGTCTACATTCTTGCAGGATCAGTAGCGAAACTTTATGCAGGTCCTGCAGTATCCATTTCATTTTTAATAGCAGCTGTTATATCATTATTTGGAGGTTAGTGATTCTATAAATATCGATTAATTCATTGAAACTTTCAAGAATTTATTTTGAATAAAACCTTGTGGGAGACAAAAAATTATCGCCTTAAATAGATTTACTTTTATCACGAACGAAGCATGAAATTGTTTAGTTCAATAGTTTTACGCCGATAAGGGAATTTCTCTTATTGTACATAATAAAAATGGTATTTGTTTATAAAATTGTTTGAATAGAAATCGAAATCGGTGATAACAGAAACTTAATATTTTGACAAAGAACTCTTTTATAAATTAATTAATTAAACCCATCTAAATGTAACATACAAATTTTTTCTTGGCGTTCATATCATTTTTATAAATCTATACTTTCCGCCAAAAATAACAAATTTTATTAGCTCTAATTCTCTATAAAGAGTATTTCAAAATATCCATCCCTTCCGAATATGAATAAGTAGACTGAAATTATTTCTTAAGAATAAAAATTTTGTGTTTTATCCCCTTTTGAATGAACTTAATTCAAGATAAATCAAAAAGAAAGTTGAGCAAATAGGAAGTAATGAAGCTTCAGATCTCAATTCAGCTTAACGGATATTTCAACACCCTCAATGGATTTATAAACGGTTGAAGACACTGATGAACCAATATTGTGACACAAGATAAAATCGAAACTAATTGTTTTGTTTTTGTGAAGCTTAAAAAAAATTTTGCTGTTTATTACGTCGGAAAAGTTCTCACTTATTATTCGTGTACTGAAAAGAGCTTCAGAAAAAACTGGGATCATCTTGGTCATTTTTTCCCTGATATATAAAAAGCATACACTCTGTATATCAAAGATGTCACCAAGATCCCCCCTAATCCACAACCTTGTACAGCTAGAATGGCTGGACGCTTTACTGTTGCAGTTAATTACATAATTATGCAGTGCAATAACTTCCAAAGTAATAACTAAATATCCGATTAAATCCATTAAGTTTAAATAATTTTCAAATACTGTACGACAATCTCATAGAAAATTAATATGAAGATTCATTTAGTCTAATCGTGAAGCTTGGAGTTATCAATAAGTAAACTAAGGATGAACAATTTACTTTTTTGTTATTTTTCTAAACAATTTATCAACCTTGAGTCAAGTCAGTCAATTATTATTGATATATTGATAAATAAATATTTTTATAATAATTAATGAAAATCAATGACTTCAATATGCTTTGAAATTACCCCATGACGTATGGAGGTGCCCCTACCTACTGTACGAACGTACCTTTCGTTGAAATATCTTATCCAAGAAAATTAATTTAATAAAACACTTTAAGCTTTTGACATAATGATAGATAAATTCGACAATTTATCATAAATTAAAAAAATAACATTTTGAAAAAGTGGGAATAACGTTCCCTAAACACCAAAGGATGTTGTTTACAAGTTCATTCAATGAGCGTATTAGCAAGAAGTTTAAATATACCTTAACGAATATTGAATTACATCTCCTCCGAAAAGCTTGATGTTAATCAGCCTTTTTGTCGATTTTAACATCCCCAATGGATGTTCTACTGGACCAGTGGCTCGCATGCGGCGTCATATAGCTGGGGGAATTATTTTACTATAAGAACTATACAGTGATGTTGTCTTCAGTTCGGGTCTCCAGTCCGAACAAGACTTTGTTATACCACTTTGATAAAACTAGTCAGTGGTTACAAACCTCTCCTTGCAATTGCGAGCCATTGGGGATGTTAATATCGACAAAAAGATGGGTTGACATCACGTTCTTGCTTTGAATTTGTAAGGATTTAAATCTGGTCGCTCTTCCCAATCTAACATTGAGAGAAATTTGGGATATTATAAAATTCTCGGCGTTATAGAGATTATAATAATTACAAATATTTTCAGGTTTATGCTATGCTGAGTTTGCTGCAAGAGTTCCTCGGACTGGTTATGCATATGCCTATTGTTACGCGGGAGTTGGTGAATTGGTAGCATTTATTGTAGGATGGAATCTACTCTTAGGAGCAGTACTAGGTAAAAATATGTCAGGGATCTCTGAATATATTACCTGTAATGAATATACGTATATAAAAGTAGTTTTTTCTAACCCGATATAACTTTAAATTATAGAATATTCCAAAAATTAGTTTTATTCCAAAGATAAATACATAAAACTAACATTTGTAAGAGATTTTAAGTCTAGTTGACAGGTCCATTTTTCAAAATCAATTGTAATAACAATAAGTTTATTTATTTTGTCCAGCAATGTTATGACCCTTTTAACCCTTTCAAATAATAATTGCGATCTTCCTCTTTAAAACGTATGCGGTTACGTTCACTTCTGATGGAAATTTCTCCTCCAAGTGAAACATTGAGGTTAAGAAACAGAAAAAACTAGCTGGGGTTCGATCTGGTAAATGCGGTGGGTAGTCAACCAATTCGAAGTGCAAAATACAACTCATTACGAATAACGCAGGCAATTAAAAAGTATCAGTTTTCATTTTCTGATAAACTGTGTGGTACTATAATTATAGAGAACCTTTCATCACCGTTAATGAGGTACAAACAAATTCATGTGTAATGGGTACTTATAACTCTTATTATTTCAGATTTAAATATCATATATATTTTTTTAGGTGCTTCTAGTGTGGCAAGTGGAATGAGCAGTTATTTAGATACTTTGGTAGATAGAAAAATATCAACAACTTTAAGATATTGGTTTCCAATGGATCTTCCATATTTGGTCTCTTCACCCGATTTTTTGGCGCTTGGAATAATTATGTTACTCACAGGTAAGTGAATATTATTGTCATTATTATTAGTAGAATAAGTAATAAATCCAAAACTTCATGATCAATTATAATTTATAACGTAAAATTTCGGGATTGTAGTTTAAGCTAACTACACAACTACTCAAAAAATCTCATTACTAGTAATGTTTCCAAAAAATCTATTTTTTATATTAATGCCTTCAAACCTAATTCACTAACGATTGCGCAGTTACCACAAACTCATAAGTTCCTTCCACTTACCTTCGACGTGTAGTTTATACAGTGGCGATTTTTACACTATTTTCCTGATTTCAAAGATACCCAAAATATCGCCATATGTATTCACTTTTCACTGACCATATAATAGTACAAAACATACTAGGCTCTCTAATCTTGTTTCCATCATACAATAACTGGAAACGAAACTGCGGATCTCCACGCTCTAACAATCCTCCAGATGTCCTAGTCCAACTGGGTTTCAAACTAGGCGTAATCTACGGAGCAACAGTACTACACTCCGAGGACGATACCAGAAGTACCTGCCCTGACCTAGAAATGGCGGTAGTTACTTGAAAACTACCACTGTATTAAAATTCATAAACATGGAAAAAATTGGTCAATATAATACTTTTATTTGAAAGGGATTCACCCAACCAATGTAAATGTAGTTATCAATAGAAAAATATTGGATAGCAGAGTTTAAACGAGGCCTTGCGACCTGCGAAGACTAGCATCGCAGTGGTAGACCAAATGAGGTAGGGACTCCATAAATGTTGATAAAAAAATCCACAAAGCGGTACTTTATGAAGGTCGAAATAGCAGACAGAGTAGGCAAGTGCGGCATAACTAAAAATTTGGACATGAGGAAGCTGTGCGCAAAATGGGTGTCGCGTTTTATCACAATGGAACACTCAGCATCATCAAGATGTTTGGCAATGTTCCACAGAAATAAAGCCGAATTTTTGCACCGTTTCATAATCATGGATGAAACATGGGACCATCACTTCACACCCGAAACAAAAAAACAATCAAAACAATGAGCTGAAAAGCGAGAACCGGCTCCAAAGAAGGCAAAGACCGTTCCATCTGCAGGCAAGGTCATGGCGTCGGTATTTTGGGATGAGCATGGGATAATTTTAATTGACTATTCCGAAAAAGGAAAAACTATCAACGGCTAACGTATGGCAACATTTAAGCGAAAAAATCAAGCAAAAACGACCGTGTTTGGCTTAGAAGAAAGTGTTGTTTCATCAAGACAACGCACCAGCTCACTCATCCGTTATTGCAATGGCCAAAATAATTAATTTAAGTTTAAATTGCTACCTCATGCACCCTATTCGTCAGATTTGGCCTCCTCGGATTATTTTCTGTTACCAGACGTGAAAAAATGGCTCGGTGGTCGAAGATTTCCCAACAATGAAGAAGAATGTCGTCAGTTAATGGCTATTTTGAGGAGCTTTACGATAAAAAGGTATCATCTTTCGTACACTTTTTACCTTTAACGGAATTTTATGAGTAGGAGGGCAGCTGTGACAATATTTTTAGCATACTAAACTTACTCACGGTTATTTGATGTCTCAAGTGAGTCGTCTTTTGACAAAAGTGTATGTGTTTGTCGAGCACATCCTCACCATCACCAATTCCAGATAATAATTTTATCACAAAAATCTTATAACCAATTCAGTCTCGCGGGGCGCCTCCAATATATTCGCGACACGAGCCTTGGTGAGCGAAGCCGGCAGGAGTGCTTGCCATTCACACTCTCGATTTATTCTTTAATCAATCCTCTATATCCCACGCTTGATTCACTTTGACTCGCGCCCGAAAAGCGGACTAGCAGAACGAAAGAGAGGGAAGGCGAGAAGACATTAACGGACTGTCCACACTCTCTCACTCGCCTTCCCTCGTGGAGAATCACTAATGAGCTTAACTTTAAGCCTTAGAGTTAAGTTGGATTCCCTTAAAGTTAAAGGCTACCAACCTTTATCACAAAATATAATTTATTTATTACGACAGTTTTGTAATAGTCTTCTATGTGATGTATTATGTAATTTTCCTATTTTCTGTGCCAATACCTAGCGGTGTAGGTTAATATTAGCTGAACGAGCACATTTCATTAAGCAAATAAAAATAAGTAAATATATAAAAGTATCAGTGAACAAATTATACACACAAGGTCACGTATTCAAAAGTGATTACTTTTTCAGTACTTTTATCCGTTGGAATGAAAGAATCGTCAATATTCAATAATATTTGTACCGCTTTAAACTTGTTCACCATCTTGACAGTCATAGTGGCATGCACAATCAAAGGTAAGCAAACTATATTATTATATGATTTGAAAATAGTTTCAAAGAATGATTATTTTAAATTATTTAAAATATTCTATTGAATTACCACATTTAGTAATAATTTAAATGTGTTGACTTCAGCGGATATCAAAAATTGGAAAATTGCAGTAGACCAAATAGCACCGAAGTATAAAGAAAAAGCAGGTAGTGGTGGATTCTTTCCTTATGGTATAAGTGGTGTAATAGCTGGAACTCCGAATTGTTTCTATGGTTTCACTGGCTTCGACGCTTCTGCGGGATGCAGCGAGGAAGCTAAAAATCCAAAAAGGGATATACCACTCGCTATTCTGATCACTTTATTTTTAGTATTTGTGGTTTACTTCACCATCTCAACAGTTCTAACATTGGCCTGGCCATATTATCTACAGGTTAGGTAAATATATTTATTATAAAAAAAAATGTTTTGATCAAAAAAATTAATTTCATTTTCGACTTTCCTCAGTTAATGTAATTTCTACGAGGGATGTAACCTTTCAGACATAGACATTACTATACCATGATTCTGATAACATCTCCTTTCATTACATAAATCTAAGATATCGATTAGCTTCAATACTCATATAAAGAAAGTTGTTTTCATTACTATGTAGATGTGATATTACTATATATTTTTTACATGGAAAGCAGTTAGAAAAACCGAAGAAAAGCTACATAATTATTACCTAGCAAGTACGAGATTCCATGGAAAGTGATTTTCTCTGGGTTTACCCGTTTAACTTCTGTCGTATTTAGAATACAATTCACAATTATTAAAATGACGTTTTCCATAAGACATTTAATTGATTTAATTTTTTTAGCAGTCGATTTCGAAATATTGTACAGATTTTAATCTACTTTGAATAATATAAATTAGACATAAAATACAATTTCAAATATATTGAAAGTATCCTGCAAGGATTGCCTTTCAAGTTTTTACAATCGAACAATAGGTGGCGTGTCATCACTGTGTTTGTTAACATTGACTTTTGTTATTGCAAAACTAGAGGCAATTGAGAAATTGACTAAAATGTTGATAGAAGACGAAAGTTTGTGCAAAAATTGAAATCTCCCGTGAAGGCTTACTTTAGATGATTTTTCATGATTTTAAAAAAGGATTCATTCAACAACAATGCATATAATCGCTTTGTGTGCAACTTTTGGTAATGAAACACTATCAGAAAAGACTGTTTACAATCGGTTTGCAGAATGTTGTCATTATCGCCATCATCCGTCAGTGATGAATGTCAAGAAGATCGGGTATTATCAGTTGTCATTCCAAGAAACATCGATGCTTTACCAAACTGGATTAAAGAACATTAGCATATGACTTACAGAGAGTCTCTTGGGATAATGCAATACAACGATTTCACAAAACTATTTAGGTGTGTGAAAGATATATGCCAGATGTATTCCTAATGCCAGTTCTCATAAACAACTGAATATTTGTTTGAGAAAAACATCGAATTAATGTCTCATTGCTCGTATTCATCCGATTTATCGTCTAATCAGTTTTTCTTGTTTTCCACTGTCAAATAAAAGATGCGCATACAGCGATTTTTATCACCTCAAGAAATTGTTGAAGACTTTGAATACTTTATTACTTCCTTTTGTTTAACTCTTTTTGAAAAACTTGAAATGGCACCCTCGTACTAAACATTAACTTATAGTAATATGCGGAATTATTTTACATTATTGTTACATATAAGTATATTTTGATTTTTCAAAGAGTGTCAGTTTCCCAAAACTGCTGAAGAAGAAGCATACAAAAAATTATTAAAAATTTCCAGAAAAACACAAAACTAACCAACATATTCTGCATTCAAAATAGCTTCTATGGTTGCCACATTAAAGTGAGCTTTACGATATGAACCAGTACGATTCTGTCTTGTTTTGTTAATCGAAATATCCTTGCAGTTTTCTTCGCAGATTCTTCAATGTGTTGTTACAGCATTACCTCTATTATTTAAATACAAATATATTACCGTCCCTCCGCAGTTAAATTCTATTATGGGAAAAAAACAACGCATTCGCCAAAATATAAAAAGTCTATTAGACAGAGACGGCTTCGACGCCTACACATTTATAATATACATAACAAATTGTTATAATATTATATTTGTGTTCAATGCCGTCACTGTTTGTGAGTACTGTTCTAAGAATAATTTAATAAAGGTTATCAATCAAACTTTAAAATCGCATTCATGAAAACTTTAAATATGATAGTAATATTATATTTATGTTAGAAGGTACAATAGAACGAGAATTTATAGATCACAACTTTTAAATCATTTGTGTTAATTATGTACCTTTAGAGTGAAGAAGCACCCTTTACTTATGTCTTTGATCAATTTGGTTGGGTAGAAGTGAAATGGATTGTAACCGCAGGAGCAGTTTTTGCGTTGTCTTCCAGTGTTTTTGGTTCTATGTATTTTGTTCCAAGAATATTCTACGCTATGGCTGAAGATGGATTGATTTTTAAATTCTTAGCCAACGTTCATCCCACTACCAAAACTCCTCTGGTATCCACGGTTTTATCAGGGAGTATCGCAGGTAAGTTATAAAACGCAGTTTATTATTTTAAGCGTTATTGCCAAGTGAAGCCATTCGAGTTTCAAATGAGAATTATCGATTTTTATTTAAAAAAAGGCAACTGAAAGATGAAGAAGATGAAAGACAAAGACGTCAAATCAAAGTTAAAGTGAAACATTGCTGCCAATTTAAAACATCATGAGTTTCATAACGGATCGCTCTTTTTTAGATTTATGAATGAATCTATTTTAGTTGGATCTCTTTCATATTTGAAACCTCCTTTTTGTATCCTTTTTCATTAAAGTGCACCTAAACTATGCTTTGGCCAAATGACTAGATAAAATTCTTCTATTTTATCGAATCAGGTGATTATTGATTCTACATACTATACATATATACATTTTTTCTTAAAACAGGTATACTTGCTGCATTCTTAAAACTAGAAGCATTAATGGATCTTATGACGATTGGAGCATTTTTTTCTTATATTGTAGTAGCTGCCTCCGTCATAGTCTTAAGGTATGTACTTTATGGGTTTTGAACGCCATATAACATTTACGATATGTAAATAATTAAATATATTGAAGTTAAATACATTTTTAAATATTTCAGATATGAAAATAAGCAAACTGTAATGGAAGTGGCATCAGGGCAAGATTTTTACGTACACAGTAAGCAGCATTATTTGGAAAGCCTATTTAATATTAGTAAAAGTAAAGTTCCTACAAAAACCACATCGATTGTTGTAAATATAAGTGCGATGTTCTTTAGTAAGTAATTATTTTATACTATGGATATTTTACGATAATATGGCTAATCATACGGCCTTTTAAATTAAATTTATGCAGGCAAATAAAAATAGTCTAATAGTGTTTATACTCAATACACTATTTACACCAGATAAACTTACCTTTAGTCTCTGAAGACAATAACTTGGTTATCGAAACGCGCGTCAGACAGTGTAATTGTGTTGTGGTAGTGGTGGTGTAAATAGTGTATTCAGAATGAAAATCACCAACGTTTCCAGAAATTTCAACTTAGTGTTTATATAATAAGAACATAATTTTTGGAACCATCAATTAGGAAAAGTCACTTTCCATTCACAATGTTACTTGCACTCCAATTCGGTTCTAACCTAACCTAAACTTCTTACTCTTTGAGATTTTATGTATCTTGTTATTGATGGATATTTATAACCATTCATCTAATATTGATATTCTAGTTTAAAAAAAATTATTTTATCGGGTACACCTGTTAATTCAAAACAACAAATCATATATATTGAACCGGTAATTTCTAGTGGCACATTTTTTTAAAGGCTAGACAGTTGCCCATTTTATTTCCTGCAAATATATTAATAGTAACATATTAGGAATTTAATCAAAATATACATTTGGCAACTTCGCTTCTATACGCAGAAATAACAAATTTCTCTAACCTTATGGATAAAATTTTATATGTCAAACAAGCGTGTGTATGGACTTTTGTGCTTTTTAAATAAATTTTGCATTTTATTACTGTACAGGGAAGAAGTAAACACGTCTTAGCAGCCTCCACAACCTCTAATTTAATCGATGGTTCTGTCAATCTCGACCTTTTCATCAGTAATAGCGCTGTCAATAAAAAATCACGATACTTTACTATTTAATCTCCCAAACTCTTTTATTGAAATTTTTTATATAAAGTTTCGATAACTTTGTCCTTAATTTTCTTCATATACTTATCTTATAACGACCCAACTACTTTAATTGGAAAAAAATACATTTTACTTATTTTTATATGTATTGGTATGAATTGAAAGATAAGAAATAAAATTTAATTTTTAAACACGACATTGTTTAAATGACGGCCATCACGTTGACGGACGGCACTTCTCAAACCGTTTGCGTTCATTTACAATAACTTTTTAAGGAAGTGGTCGAGGAATACTCCTGATCTTTTCTTCAATATTGTTTCTTAAATCTGTAAAATTTCGTGGATTATTCTCGTAGACCACGCTTTTAAGATAACCCCACAATAAAAAATCCGGTGGGGTTAAGTCGGGGCTCCGAGGTGGCCATTCAATATCACCTCTTCGTGAAATCACATTTTCTGGGAATAACTCGTGCAATGCAGCTAAAGAGTTGTTAGTGGTACGCGATGTGGCCCCATTCTGTTGGAACCATGTCAGCCAGTTAAAAAGCTTACATTGTTGCAGTGGCAGCCACATTGAAGCCCGAAAAAATTGTGTGTCATGTCGACATAGCGTGCAGAAGTTACAGTCACTGAATGTCCTCTGTTATGTTCATAAATGTAGGACCCAATAATGCATTTCCCGACATAGCGACCCACACGGTAACTTTTAGGCGATGCAACGTTAATGTAAGCTCTGTGGATTCTTTTATCGCCAAAAACGACAATTTTGGCGATTGATGTATCCATCCGAATAAAAATGTGCCTCATAGCTAAAGAAAATGTTGTTAACATTGTTAAATTTCTCTGACATTACATTCACAAAATTCAATCTTATAACGAAATCATTTTCATGTACAGCTTCGACAATCTTAATTTTATAGACATTTAGGTGTAAATCAGATCGCATTATGCGGTGAATTGTTACTCTTGATAATCCCAGTTGAGACTCAGAGTCGAGGCTGTCGTCGGCTTCTAGAATCTGCTACTGAATGAATGTTTACAGGAGTTAATGCTGTCCTTGGATGGCCGTGATGAATTTCGCCAATAGCGTTTCCAGTAGTATTGAATGTCTGGAAACAAGTTGAAATTGTTGGATTGCTTGGAGTTTTCGTAAGGTTGCGCAGTCGATAATGTAACCGATACAACTGTCGAACTCGAATAAGTGATCAATTATTTTCGAAATACGCGCGCACGCAAAACGAGCGTTGCTCTTCCGTATATGACATGATGGCAAATAAAAATTTTTTTGGGACACCTTGTATATGTTGAAGGAGTTTGTTGGAACATTGGTATCTACAAAATTCACAGAAACAAACAATCATTGTGAAAATTATGTCATACAAACAGAAATATAACATGAAAAATGTACAGTTTCATAAGATCGTAAAGAGAGTAGATTTAGTACATATATATAAAGTCAATGTGAAAACTTTAAAAAGCAAGTAAAAAGTTTTATATTTATAAATAGTAAATGTACGCTTTTGGCCGGCATTTACGTCAATGGTATTGAAAATGTCTCTTTACACTGACTTTAGAAAGACTATATACTACTATATACTTTTCTGTGATGTTTTTTTAATAAAATAATGAAGATAGTCTAATTTATTATTTTTTTAGCTATTATAAGTGCGGTATTCTGCATAATAATAATCAATGATTCGTTCTTTTCTTCCAAAAATATGCAGTACATAACTTGTTCAGCGGCTCTATTACTAATGATTATAATAATGTTGGTAATATTTAGGCAACCAGAATCCGAAGCGAAGATATCGTTCAAGGTAACCTTTGTTTGTTTTTATTGTATTTCAAAGAGTTACTTTTATTTCAAACTTCTAACAACTGGAAATAAAAGATATCCTATGATTAGCAACTAGACCTGAAACCAAAATTATCAATGACATTATGAATCAAATATTTAATCGTCTTAATACTAATTATTTTCGAAAGAATACAAAAAAGAAAGAACTATAAATAGTAGTGTAAACTGAAAAACTTTGAACATACGAGTATCACGAGATATGAGAAAAAGTAATTAATACAACAAATATTTTTCAAAAATGTGCAAACATTATTAGGTACTAAAGTTTACTACTTGAGCAATGTTTAAGAATCTAATTTTACATGTTATGAATCCCACAATTCTGGGAGAAATAACTTTTCCCTTAGACTATTTAACACAAAAAGATATAACTTTTTACAATGACAATCGTAGAAATTGCTGGTTGCCAAATGGAACGGTCGCGTACGTTGCACATATATTAAGAATGACGCCGGATTGTCATTGGTCAAAAAAATATTGTCAAAAACTAAAAGGAAATAGTCATGACAAGACCTCTCGTCGTACTTCGTTAATGTATGGATTTACGGTACTTATTCATATTTTGTCATCTGTCATTAGTGTAGCTTTGATTAAAGTTAAAAATTACTTTATCTATTATTATCAAAAAATGTCTTTATTTCTGTTCTAATTCCTAGTTACATTTCATCTAATAGATTAACATATAAATACGTTGGCCAATATGCTGGTAGTTCATAGATATCGTGTGTATGTCTGGATGCAATGCTGTAGTTCCTTGCAAAGGGGCATTATCCAAAAGTTTGATGTAGATACAATAACTCTGTCCCTGGTATATAGCTGTGACTCCCAGAATATTTCGCTTTTCCTAGCTATACGTCTGTGTAACAAATACTCTGTTTTTGAGGCGTTTATAGATAATTTATTGTTCTGAAAATATGGTGAAACTTTGTTGCTTAAATGTGTTTGGATAATTTTGTGTGCGTGATCGGGATGTTTCGCCGATGCTACAAAACAAGTGTCGTCAGCGTACATGACTGTTAGGAAGTGGGAAGTGGGTAGGTTTTTGACATTTATGTGTATTTTTTGAAAAACTCTTAAGGGGTGTTAATATTTGAAGTTTTGATTCAGATAATAGTCACCAGTACAAATTTTATAATAAAACCACTATTGTAAGTCCGTTATAGTAATAACAATAATAATAAATATATTTCTGCATCATCATGATGAAACTAAAACATTTTTCAAGGGTTATAATAATTGTAACATTCAAATTTAAAACTATTATACTATTATAAATATATTTTTATCATTTCTTTAGGTTCCATTAGTACCCTTAATACCATGCCTTAGCATATTATTTAACTTATATTTGATGATGCAGTTAAGTTTGTTTACGTGGATGGGATTTCTGGGCTGGATTGGAATAGGTAAGTGTTTTAGAAAATAATTTTAAAAACTGGTGTGGTTAACGACAGATAATAAAACTTTGCATTTGTAATTGTTGCGAATTTTAATTTAATAACTCTCTCGCTCGCTCCGGCCCTGTCACAGAGCGCAGATTTAACGGCGCCGGCGTGTTAGAAAGCAATAAGACTTGAATAATTCTGGGTGGTATACAAGGAAATGATGTATTATATTATGTATAACTATTATTTGTCAAAATAATAACGGCCGGTTTCATAACACATTTAAAGGAAGCTTTGAATTTAAAGTTACGATTAAATTAAATCGGGCGTTTCATAATTGCCATTTGAACTTTAAGATAAAGTCGGAAATGTTTCACTTTAGCAGATTAAAGTCTCCTTTAGCGTCAAACGTCAAATGCAAACTTAGGTTATGTTTTTTTTGAATTCTAAACAGGCCCTGGCGTCTTTATTATAAATTTACAAAAATAAAAGTTTTATGGCTCAATTGATAGATATCATGCTACATTACGTTTGAGTTTGGAAGATAAAATTTGACATTTTGACTTTTCTTTAAGTCTTTATCAAAATATTTTGATAACCAAAAATTATTAAAAAAAAACTAATTTCAAAACAGAAGAAACCTAAAATCGAGAACATTTAGATGCATTATGTAATATTTATCAGGGGCTATATAAGTCTCATGTTGAATTTAATGCGATAAAATCTTCCTTTGAACGAAATATTAAACGCCATCTGTTCTATAAAGCGAATCTCAAACTAACGTTTGCTGTGACTTTAAGTATCTCGAAAACCAAACGAGATATCAAATAATTTTATTTCTCATTTTCTTTTTATTTTGACCTAATTAACATATATGTAATACTTCTATATGGACAGTTCCTATAAGTGGAAGCTGTTGCGACTAAGGAAGACAGATTGGCAACGATTTCTCTATCCTCTCAGGTTTCAGCTCGGTTCTGCGCATTCTCAAGCATGCGCAGAATAGATAAAGTGTCTCGAACGAGAGAGAAAATGAATATTGTCGGCACCGTAACTTAGGGATGTTTTTTCACGTACCAACTGTCCATATTGGAGTAACAAATATATGCTAATTAAGCAAAATTAATTTTCAGATCGTGACAGAATCATTGCAATAATTTTCTTTTTTAGAAATTTACTTTCTTGAGATCAATATCTGGACGGATAATATCGAAAATGTTTTCTTTATGATTTTCCATCATAATTTCACAAAATTCCGGCCGATTTATTTCGCCGTCGTAAAATATTTTCTTTGTTGCTTGTACTTCAAATTTGTTGCATAGGTACTTCGTTTCTAACAAGTTATGGAGGGCAGAGGTAAGGAAAACCATCTCGGTGTATCGAAAAGTGTCTGTTGAAAGGAAGCAAATTAAGGGTGTTTAACCATTTAATGTATATATTTAAATTATGTTGAGTGCGCTACTGAACTTGGCACATGCGCCTACCCAGAGTAACCGGGCTTGCGCAGAAGAAGACAGACATCAATCATCAAGGAGCCACGAGGCCAACAGCGTTTTTTGTTCAGGCTCACAAAGCATTTGTACAATAAAGTGAAAATCGAAACAAATCGTTTTATTGTGCTTCTCACATTGTATACAGTCCACTTTAAAACATTTTCAATCAAGATATCCAACCAAAGGGGGCGTTATAGTAGCAAGTGGAAGAATTTTGAAAAGAGCGCCGCAAACTATTAGAGTAGGATATTAAATTAAATTCTTTTTTGAAAGTCATAATTATTTCAAAGAAACTATGAATATACAAATTCAATCGAAAATTGTACATAAAATATATAACTGCTAAATTCATATCATTTCCACTTGCTACACTAGCTATACTTGGCGTATTATAATTTGATGTTTACAGCTGGACAATTTTTCAACTAATCCCCTGTACAAGACGGTTCCCCTTCCTCTCTATATAACAAGTCAAAAAATGGAGTGGGAAACCAATTAAACAGTTTACATCCCATATTCCATAAATTTTTTCTCATTACCGTATATAAACGTAGTTTCTGTAATAGAATGTTAAGAATATTACACAATCCAAAATAAAATGGGTTACTCTTGTCATATTTGTTTTAGGTTGCGTCGTCTACTTCTTTTATGGAATTAAACACAGCGTATTAAATAAAGAAGAAGGAAGTAGAGAAGAAGTCAAAATTTAATTAGGGAATAATTTGTATTTACATTATATGCGTTATTCTAGTCAAAAGTAATAGTCATCGAAAAATGATAAAAGCATTGAAATTAGATCAACGTTTACTTGTCAGAGTTAACTGTACACGGGATAATTTTCTTTTTTTATCCTAAGTGTATCAAACATAACTTTTCACAATAAATATATAGTCTATAGCTAATACGTTTAACTGGCGAAGCAAATTATCTGACTGAAAGTAATAACAATAAGTCGTCACACACTCTTCTATAATAGATATTTACTAAAACATATCCGTTTATACAGAAATCGGTATAATACAACAAATATACATTTTAAGAGAAAAAAATGCAGCTTCAAAATGAATTTATTAAAAAAAATTACAAAAGGGATTCGAAAAAGGATTACAGTAAATGTTCAAATTGATACCCATTTACGGCAACGTTTTTCAACCGCGAGGCATGCTAAGAGCTTCAAATTCTTCTTTAATTGCAGTTCGGAAGTCGGTAAGGGCGGGTGGTCCCCTCGCAAAATCTCGGTCCTTGAGAAGGCACTACAGAGAGAAATTACAGGGTGTCACGTCACATCACCGTGCAAGCCACTCAACGAATCTTTGTCTGTTTATCCATTATCCAAAAGGAACATCCCGCACACATAAATGAAGGATGTTGACGAGTGTTGGATCGCTGTCCACTTATCCACGCAAATCTTCGAGCAATTCCAGATAACTTTGGCCCTACACGTGACCCCCAAAAAAGTACGAACCCACGAGACCTCCAGCATGGATACCTGCCGATTTTTTTTTTTTTCGAGAACGTTACCTGACTTATGGCCGACCTCTGTAGTATAGTTTTGTAGTATGCCAACTTCACCTTTTATCTTCAGCAAACTGTAACTATAAGGGTAAATAAACAATAAAAAAGAAAATTCGATTTACAATGTATTAATATAAATTTAAAACTCGGTTTTTCGTCAAAAAAACTGAAGTAAATGGTGTTCAAAAATCACTAAAGATATATGTGCGGTCTCTTGTTGTTCTGATAAAAATCTATAATGTTCTATTCACCGTAAACCGTTAAACATTCCAATTATTTTTTCCATATATTTATAAACGAGGTGCGAACCTTGAAATATATATTTAAGATCGAAATAATGCGTAGTTTATTAATGAAAATGATAAAAATGTGAATATTATATCATAGTAGTAAAAGTAAAATGTTTTCAAACAACCCTTGTAATATGAGAATTAGCTAAATTCATATTAAGTGCAATAAATAGCACCATCATTTAGAAAGTTAAATAAAAAAACTAGAGCCGGGAAAAATCACCTAGGTTGGCATCGTTGCATATTTTACCGCTCGCTTGACAACGTTGTAAATAAAGTATTATACATAAAATAGTAAAAACAATTTCTGAATCATTTGATGATAATAGGCACTTTCAGTAAACCGCAGAAGGCTCAGTTAACTCTTCCTAGAAAAAGTTGATCTGTTTATTCTCAATCAACTTGAACTACAATGCAATCCGTCCGTGGTAGTTGGAACAAATTCGAACAAAATGATGATTTTATTATGATATTTTTGTAATCTATTAATATTAATTTAATAAAGAACTGTTTTTAGTTGTTTTCGTTTATTTCTTTACCAACCAATCCATATCGTTTGAAGGTCATTAGATAGTAACATCAATTTCTAAACATTCTTTTCTATTAAATTTATGAAATTCGCCTTTCAACTTGTTAGAAAATATATTGATGATTCTGTAATATTTAACAAAATAATTCTGATCATCGTACAAACAGAATTACTGTTCAAGGAATTAATCTTCTATCAGGTAATACGTAAGCAATTACGAAAGATTCATTAACTTCAGTTTGTCGTACAAGCACGGAAGGAAGATTATTGTTTACTGGAAACTAAATTTAAGTTTCATAACCAACCGAGAATATTTCTTTTAATGACAAAATAAAATGAAGGAATAGTTAATAATTCATGATGTATCAACAAACTAACTGTATAAGCTTCTTCCTAAATAAATACTTTAACTCTTTCTACAAATGGGCTGGTAAAGAAACGTCATCTGATACGATATAGGACTTCTCGAAAACAAACAGGTAATAATCATATAAGTTTTATTCCACCGATGGTTAACATAGGTTCGGTATTATAACATATTTGCAACCATCCGTTGGCCAGCCGGAAAAATTTGCATTGGCTGCACTTAGAGCTCAATATTGATCAATCAAATCCGAGTGAACTAACATTTTCCGGGAGGATTTGCAAAGGAAAAAAAGAAATCAGATATCAGATGAATCATCATTACTACTATATTTCCAAAGTAGCCTGTTTCGTAAAATTTCGGGGGAAGATGATGACGACATCGGAACCATCCGTTGGCCAACCGGAGCTTTCTGTTGAAATATTTGCGTTGGTTGCACTGAGAGTTCAATTTTAACCAATGAAAGCGGACTGAAGTGACATTTGCCAAATAGAGTCAGTCAGACGTCGAAGTATACTTTTGTTTGAAGTTTCCACGTGCAGTTTCAATATTATATAAATTCAAAAACATGAATTGCAAAGAAAAAAGAATAATCAGATGAATCAGCATTACTAATATCTTTCCAAAGTAGTTTGTTTCGTGAAATTTCGGGGGAAGATGATGACAACATCGTTCAAATGGTTCAGTTAATTCAAAATAATATATAAGTTGAGTTCATCAAAGGCAAGCCAAAGTAAACAAAAATTAAGGTTAGAAAGTACCTTTCAACTCTCAGTTGACACTTCAAACTGAACTTTCGTTACAGTTGAGCCAACCTGGCTAACGTTTAAAATACGTAAATTCGGCTTCAACCAACAGTTCAATCTCAACCTACGGTCAAACGGACTTTGTAATACCGACCCTAAGGATCCTAACCTTAAAAATATTTCCGAACGTTACGTTCAATTTTCGGTGGAAATTTCAAATTCAAAACATGATATATAAGAACTTGATTGATTGATATTCATTACTTTTTTGTGAGCTAATTCTTCGGTAGTTTTCTTGGTTCCGTCAAAATCAAATGATCTGAATGCAGAGAATAGAAGTTGAGAATAAGCGTCAGCATGCGCAAACGTACTAATGCCGCAAGCTGTACATCACAGTACACAACACATGACACATCAAGAAAACTTTTTTACAACACCAAATAGGCTGTAACAGCAAACACATCAGCTTTGCCAGTTGATGCATAATCACCATTTCAACATAAAATTATAAATATTAAATATTGGTATTATTTATTTTAGCAATACTTTATGACAACAACTACTTTTTAGAACTCAATACATATTTGAATATATTTTTGTGAATATCTCATAATTTAGACACACTTGCGCCATAATTTCATACTAGACAACTCTGTAAATATCTGAATCAATAACGAATCAAACATGTAATACTCCTATAAAAACAGTTGATATGGGAAAAAACGTCCCGTGCGCCTGCTTCATACGCACAACTAACTGAAGCGCTCGGAGGAGAGAGAGAACGATACACTATTTGTTTCACTTAGGAACTGTCCATACAAAAGTATTACATATATGAGATGAATATATATGTTAATTAGAAGTATTCTCTCAATTATACCTGCGTTGCCGAGTCAAACTCTATTTCTTGCCGAATCTAACAGTTTCGTTTATGGTTGTATATTAATATACTCTCAATAACAGGATGACAACCCCAACTGTACAGATATACATACATCTGTCTCCATAGTTTGAACTGGAAATACTATGCGCATGTCCGAGAATAGCGCATGTTCACAAGCGCAATTGTATTTATAGATGTTAAATATTGAATGTAACAATCAAACATTTTGAAAATATAACTACAATCCTTAGTTATTTAAAATAATTTCATATACATACATATGAATAATTCATAATAACAAATGAAAAAAATTGACCGTGCGTGATTCGAAATATGACCCAGAAATGGTTAGAAAAACTTTGTTATAAGCCTGGGGTGGAGCTTCTCTTACTACAGTCGCAACGCTTGCGCACAAAGAGTCTGAATAGGTGAGATAGAAGAGTATCGAGAAAACGATATGAATACTATTTGCTATTCTTTATTCCTAGCATCTCTGATAAACAATAACCAATCCTCATCTATAAACGAAAGTAAAGTAATTATGATACTTTTTAACGCCAAAAATATGTGTTAAGAACAACATAAAAAATAATTGAATGCACTAGTTATTTACTAACTAATAAATAAAAATTTTGGCACTTATAGAATGAAACAATAAATGATATAACCTCACTTATTGTCTATATTATTGACATGACGATATATTTGTATCGATTTTCATCTATCGATTGGGGAATAGAATTTATTCGATTTTTTACTTTCACTTGCCTTAAAGCTTAACATTTTTAACTTTGTTGGTACAATTTCTTAACTAAAAATAATTTTATATGTGGTCAAATTCGTCGCTCGGAATGAACTACAGGCGATTGCATAAGGCTATACTATAATATAGGTTTTTTCTCGGATTCCTACGCTTCGAAATCTGTTTTCTACACGAATCAGGTTATGTTGTAGGGAGCAAAAAAAAGCCGCTGTCTTTTGTTTTAGAAAGCCAGCGGCAAGAAATGAAATTGTGGATGAGGCATAAGCTACACCACAGAAAAAATCATTCATGATACTGACTATGGTCAAGTTGTAATTCATTCTACGTTAATTCATTGGGTCAACAAGACACTGTCATTGTTTAAGATAAACTATTTTAATCTCAAATTAGGTAAAGAATATATGAAAAGAAAAATCTTTAGTAAACTTTAGACACTTTAAACATATTTAAAGATACCCTCTTGCTGCTAGATAATACATAAAATGAAGGTAAAAGTAACCACTATGACTGATTTTACATTTGATTTGGACGTGTCTGAAGATTTAGAATTGGAAAATTTTAAAGCGCTCTGCGAGATTGAATCTGGTTTTCCGGCTTCTGAAATTGCAATAGCCTTGAAAGGTAGACCTTTGATGGAAAATGCCAAATCACTGAAAGAACTTGGAATTAAGGATGGAGATAGTGTCACTCTTCAACATATACTATCTGGTATGAACGTAATAAATACCACTGTATTTTCATATATAAATTCAAAACGAATCAATTTGTGTTTCACTATGATTATAATTTTTCTCTATCATTAGTATTTTTAGAACATATTTTTTGTTTTTATTACATAGATAACAGTATAAGATATTTTAATAAACAAATTACTCGTACAACTTGAAAAACCAAAAAAAAAAATGTACTTTTGTTTATCAAGAATTTGTAAATTGGAATAATTTGTAACGTTAATATTTAACACAAATATTTCAGTAAATTTTGACGCCAGCAGTATAGAAATTTCCAATAGTAGAAGTAGACGAGTTGAAGATGATCCTGTACTTATTAGAGAAATGTTTCTTGCAAATCCTGAACAGCTTGCTCTTTTAAAACAGAATAATCCTAGATTAGCAGATGCTCTCCTTAGTGGTAACATAAGTAAGAATTGAACATATCGAACTGACTCTCTGTTACTTTTAATTTACTTTTAAGATACATTTGCAATAGTTCTGCAAGAACAAAATAGAGCAAGAAAAGAACTTGAAGAACAGAGACTGAGAATGATGAAAGCTGATCCTTTTGATGTAGAGGCACAGCGTCTCATTGCTGAGGAAATACGACAAAAAAATATTGAAGCAAATATGGAAGCAGCTATGGAACATAATCCTGAATCTTTTGGTACTGTAGTTATGCTTTATATTAATTGTAAAGTAAATGGACACCCAGTTACAGCATTTATTGATTCGGGTGAGTCAATACTTTTGTTTAAATATTGATTGATTAATAGTTTTCTAAAAATCATTTTCTACAGGGGCACAGACAACAATAATGTCTAGCCATTGTGCAGAACGTTGCCATCTGATGCGTCTAGTTGATACTCGATGGGCAGGTATAGCTAAAGGAGTAGGTGTACAAAAGATAATAGGAAGAATCCACATGGTACAAATCCAAATAGAGGATGTTTTTCTTACAACTAGTTTTTCTGTATTAGAAGATCAACCAATGGATATGCTGCTTGGATTGGATATGCTAAAAAGGCATCAATGTTGCATTGATCTCAAAGAGAATGTATTGAGAATTGGTACCACTGGTACAGAAACAAAATTTTTACCTGAAAGTGAACTGCCAGATTGTGCAAGACTGAGTAGTTTATCAGAAGAAGATATTATTCTGAGGTCCAGAAAGGAGGAGGAGACTACTATGAAAAATACCGAACAAGGTTACTTGTATACTGCATCTATTTTACAATTGAATATTTCAGACACACTGTATATTCCACAAACCTTCAATATTCATAATCAATTTATAATTCTATAGGCTATTTTGTTAACTTGAAGGTTACAATGAAAAAATAACCTCACATATGTCCTGATGAGATTCCAATAAGAAATCTCCTCAACACCTCATTTTAGTTAATCTCTTCCTTGCATCAATGAAGGGAGTAGGGGATTAACATTTAATTCCAGCCTTTGGTAACGCATTAGGCTTCTCTGTTATGTTGTTTCTTGTACTGTTGCAATTAGAAGGTCTTCGTGTATCATCTGGTTTGAAACATATAGGGAGCATTGACAAGTGCTCGCATAATCTTAGCTGGCACAGTCCCATAGCTCTATGTTGTTGTTAAGTCCAGATTGGAATGCTGACAGTCCTGTACAATAAGATTTTATTTTCTAAAGACAATTTTGATTTTCTGCTTAGTAACCAATACATTCTCTCATTTTAAGGCCTATTTGTTATGTGTTACGATTTGCTTTCGTTACTGTTTATTCTTCACTTTTTGAGCCATTCTTCTACTTCGAATATATGTTCTTGTAGATTAGAGGATGTTACTAGAGGATCTTTGTTGGTCGAGAGAATAACAGTGCCTGTTATGGTATTAATTAGAGACTGGGAGTCTGTCTGATTCCAGTAAGTTGAAAAAAGGAGTCTGTTTGATTTTAAATAGCTAGCTTGACTTATGTCTCAAAATACTCCTGAACAATACTTTTTTTTTTCTAGGGCTACCTATGTTTATTTCATGCGCAATTCGTTGGCACTTTTGAATTGTTGAGTATTTTTGCCAAAAACCAAATTGATGTTGTGGAACTATGTCTAAGTTGAGATTAATTCGTTGCATTAACAATTTCTCAATAAGTTTTGAAATGGTGGGTAACAAGCTTATTGGTGTGTACAAAGATGCATGGGTTAGATCTTTTCCTGGTTTAGGAATAATTATTATTACAGATTTTTTGAATATTTTTGGCCAGTTTTGCAGTCTCAAAATCACGTTAAATACGCAGGTTAGCATCATCTAAATATCTTTGAAGAGCCTTGCGGCAAGTCTTTTTCTTGGCTGGTATCTTCAGTCTACTTGGAATTACAAAATTTTATTAGGATATTTAATGATGTACTTCCGCCTATTTTTTCCACTATTTTAGAAATAACAACTCACATTTGCGTTTTAGATCCCAGAGAAATTGTTATTTGTAACCCCATAATTAACATTATCCATTTTTCAGAGAGAAAAAGATTCCGAGAAAACAAATCCCTCCCTACAACTTCATCCAGTACTAAAAGAAACAAGAAATAAACCCCTTCAAACACTCATCATTAATTTTCAAATAAATGTTATTGCAGCAAATAGCTTCACAAAATAGTTCAATATATGTTTGTTATACATTTTCAAATTCTTTATTTCTCTATTTTAGAAATGTATTAATTTGGAATAATATCTACTATACTTTAGAATACTTCAATAACATATTTAATGGAAGTCGTACTGTTTATTTCATTTTGCATACACTGTTTTACATAAATTAATTTTTATAATGTATTTTATAATGATGGTTCCGTCTCTTTCTAATCAGTAACTTGAAGCCGTCACTATTACGACCAGCTTAACTTATATCAATAAGTGTAAATAAACCGTCAGCATCGCAGGCCGCCAGTAGTATTATAGAACGATAAGCCATAGCCAAATACATATAAGGATATCACCAATAGCGTTTTCGTTTTCTTCTCAATCGTAAATAAACAAACATCGTTATAACTTCATCTTCGCTATTGGAGGACATATTGCTTTCACGGTCAAAGCAGTACTAAATATTTTATTCAATTAGGGTACTTGCATGGTTTGAGAAAAAAATTATTTTGGATAGTTTATATACAACTTCTATTTCAAGTTTTTTTCAATTGTTTGATCAATATTTATAGAGAAGAAATTATTGAAATTTTCAAAAAAAATTTTAATGTTGGTATTATCAGTTTTGACCGAAATATTTGCTGTTCCTGTAGCTAAATTATAATTTCTAAACAATATCTCACACGATTTAGGTTATTGAGGCAATTGATTATAAAAACAATCCATAGTATTTACTGAATATATTTAGATTTTCGGAAATGTACATTGATAAGTTTTGTCAAACTTCTAATTGAAAACTAATACTACCGTTCCTCCCAGAGAGCCAAAAATCAAAATTGTATGTCTCTATTTACACATATACAATAATTATTCGGCTAACTCTAAATTTAATTACACATTGGCTTATTTAGGCTGCATTCCACTAAGCACTTACGACAATCACGACCACTATATTTCCCGTTCCAATTAGTCCTGATTGGTATAATTGTAAACCCAAGTGGATTGGATTACGAGGCGTTTAGTGTGTTCGAGATAAATATTAACAAATGGAATCACAGAAAAAATAAAGCAAAAGCTTTAAGAGGTTATGTTACAATTTGTAAGTCATTGAATTTTTAGCGGAACTAATTTACATTGAAGTAATCAAAATATTTTCTGCGGAGACAGTAAAATATTTGGTAGAGCGTCATAAGAATGCTTTAATAGAACTCATAATATCCCATACCGCATCAAATAATGAGATAGATTCTCATGGTTGCAATCTGCATTGAACGCTCAGTTCGACTCACATCATGAGAACGGTCGTCGTTAACGTTCATCATGACGACGTGAACGCTTAATGGAAAGCACCAATAGTGATATACCATTTTTAAAATATTCTTTTTTTCAAAATATTTCCTTTATATTTACTCTTTTTTGTAAACTTTCATAATTAATAGGAGCATTCAACAAAGCTACAAAGCTTGTTCAATTATATCAATATGCTTATGGTCAATGCTGCAGCTTCAAACATTTGACCGCCATTGGAATTTGAAGTCATTATGCTCGATTCTGTCGTAAATTTTAAAGCTTTGAGGTTTCATTGAAAATAGAGTCATTTAAATTTCTTTCCAACTAAAAGTTCCTCTGTTAACACTTGATATGCTTCGTTCAAAAAATTCCTCTATGTTAAATGTACAAATTGATAGCTGCTTTCCATTTACATTCAAGTGAGCTGAGACACTCAGTTATCTTATACTCAAATAATCACGTCACTGCTCATTGAATAAAAGGAACACCGTCCTGTGAGTTAATATTCTCAATACATCAATGAATGTTTCCAATAATTCGGTAATCTGTACTTATTTGCTTATTTAGATGACAAGATCTGACAACGTGATATCCTCAACCTCACTTTCAATCTGAGTTCAAACCACTAAAGCTCACAGTCTCAAGCTTGTGCAGATTGTGGATAAAAACTCAGGTCTCACCTGTGAAATTGAAAAGGAAGGTGCATTGGACTGAATTATTACAAGTGAGATTATCTGAGTTTTGATTTAAATGGAAAGCAGCAAATATACGCAATTTTTTCTTCATCCAGTGTTAGGTATAGATATTTTTTAGCTCCATCCATTGTTTTCCTAATACGGTGATAATATCATATCATCTATCCATAATTCTTCCTATGCTTATTTTGATGACAAGATCTGATAACGTGATGTCCTCAACCCCACTTCTAATCAGAGTTTACAAAAACCACTAAAGCTCACGATCTCAAGCTTGTGCAGATTGTGGATAAAAACTCAGTTAGGTCTTGTCACTTGTGAAACTGAAAAGGAACATGCTTTGAATTGAGTCATGACAAGTGAGAATAATCTGAGTTTTGATTTAAATGGAAAGCAGCCGATGTGAGACCAAGAGCAATATAAAGTTGATCCACTTCTGAACAAATCAGCTGGAAATTAAATTTGCAAGACAATAAAGTCTTAAAATCTATGAACATTATAAAAAATGATCTATCACACATCCATAAGAAATTGTAGTAAAATCACTTAACCTAACCATTTTTTTTGTTAACTAATTATTAATCACATTTCTCGATTAGATTTGAATATACAGCATAATGAAAATTCCTTGGCTACCTGCCTTTTAACTTTTTTTTAATTTCCAACTATCCGTACAAGTCTAATTTTACTATATACAGGTACTTATTTCTATATACATGTTATCAAAATAGTAAGACATTCAAAAGTGTCAAATAAAGATTTATACAAATACCAAATTTTAAACACTTATTTATTACTTAATTATATAAACTATACTTGAGACGATTTTAATGAAGAAATTTGAAAAGTTGACTTCATACTTTATAATCCAAAATGAATTTGAAATAAAATATTTTCTACTGCTTCCATGACAAATATTGCAATTAGCGTCTTATTTAGGAAGTCATTAGAACTCCGCCAGAGTGAATAGTCAACATTACTTTAATTATTTATACAAATAAGTCTGAATTTCACTTCCGGAAAAGTCAAAAATAATATCCTCAGTTAAACTCATACCTAACATGAAAAATTTTCAATTTTCAATGGCTTTCGAAGTAGGCCGGTTAAGTACGAAAATGTATACCTGGGAACACTAGTGATCGAAAATACTCAATGGAAATAAGGGGACGTGTGAAAGCGACCGTGCAAATAACGGCTAGATAATGTCGAAGAGGATCTTCAGGAGCTAGGTGTTAGTAAATGGACACGCCGAGCGTTGGACCGTTATGACTTGAGGAATGTGGTGGACGAAACTAAGGCTCTTTGAGGGCCGTAGTCGCACTTAAAAATATTCTTCAGAAATTTTCGCTGAAAGAATTGTGTGAAAGAAAAAAGAAATGGAAACAATAAATTATTAATAATAAACATGATCCATATTTCTAGAATCTGTGATTGATCAGGGAAGAATAAGTTAAGTAATTCAAGTATATTTACACGATCATGTTGCTATTCAATTACAAGATAATATTGACCTAATAATAAAATGTTTTCTTAGGAATTTAATTCAACTGTTAATTAGTATGGAAAATTAATATTGTTATTGATTGAATAAGGTGATATTTAAACGATAAATTCTATATTATTGTTAAACTATTGAATTTCTGTATATTGTTAAAGCTTTTTTTATTGTAAATCACCAAACAATATGAAATAAAACAATGTATTTAGTGAGAATCACTATAAAAATTGGCATATTAACACCAAATTTGGGTGTAAAACCTACCATAAAATGGATGTGGAAACTACTACAATAACTTGCTGTTGCAACATTTAAACAAAGTATTAGAGGAAGAAAGTGATGGAAATACATTGCAATCGATCGATGTAACGATGAAAGTATTGAATTTTTTATTTGTTATAGTATATTTTAGTAACACCTGTACCCATAAGTCTATGTAATCACAAGTAAAATGGAACAGTAATGTTCACGCCTATTTGTGGAGCTGCATACAAGTCGAAATGAAATGTTGTTATAAGACTAAAAGAAGACACCAATCTCAATATTTTCCATTCACATTTGTTTCAATATGAAACATAAATCGGTGAACTTTCAAAGTGAAACAATCTAAAATTTGCTTACTTACTTATTTGCTTACAATAACCAAATTCTTGATGATATTTGTGCTTAAAGTGATAACTTTACAAAATATGTTGCAACAAATGGAAAAGATTAGACTATCAGGTCTCATTTAGGCACATGCAAGTCAATATATAATAATTGATATTGTTGATATAGTAAGAGATTATTTTCAATATGGAATAAGTTAGAATTCAGAAGAAACCATATCCAATTTGTATGTTTGTGGTTTATATCAAGCAGCTTTATTTTAGACAAATTTGTACCTAGTGAATCATTCTCTACCACAATATGTTCGAAAAGTTAAGAATATTATTATACAGTATTTAAGAAAATAAATGTTTTCTATTAGTTTTACTAACAAAAATTAATCCGAATATAAATGGAAACGAAAATATATGAATAGTAGCAATTCCAACAGAAAATTAGAACAGGACAAAAATAAACGCAATGAAATAACAAAAAACAGAAAAAAAATCAAGTGGGACAATATAAAGAGATAAGGTCAATGATTTAGAAAGAGTAAAAAAATTATGTTTATCAAGAAATCCCAAATATTCTTATTTACACTCTTATTGAGCGAAAATTGAAAGATCTAAGAATAAAGGAAAAATCCCGAGTGGAACAACATGGAGAAATGAAGTCAATAGTAGATAGAGTAACTAGAAGAATTTCTTCAAGAGAAGCTGCATATTAATTTGTTTATAATTTTATAGTTAGAGAGTTATAGTAATATGAAAAAAAATAATGCAAGATTCTTTTGTTAATACTATTTTTACACAACAAACATTTTTTTAAATGGTATTTTTAATCAACACTATTGGAATAGCAACATTCCCAAATCCTCAACCCATCCAAATAGAATGTAACTAGTTTCAATAAGATTTTTATACACCAGTTCAAAATTATCTGAATGCATTTTACAAAATACTTTGATATAGCCAAACAAAAGGTGAAGGACATTTTGAATATTTAGTTAATGAAATATTAGTTAACACAATTATCAAAACAATATTCTACATTTATTATTTAATCTGTTTTATGTTCTCATTATTTTTAAACTATTAAAGAACGTAATATCTTCTCAATACTGCATTTTAAATTAATAAAGTATCTAAAAATTAAATTTTTTGTAATGAATATGTGAAACAGTAAAGAAGCGATTACAATTCTTTTTAAACGTACTGTACATAAGACTATATAGATCAATAAAAACCACCATTACAATATTTGAATTTTTTATATTTAAAAAATTACGTCAAGTTGCTTTCTGAAGCAGTAGTTTAGTGTTTAAACACAAAAATATAATAGACATAATACATGATCAAATATAATGAAAGCGTAGACAATGTATCACAAGAAATTATTAAGTTGACGACTCAAGTTAAATAATAGAATGTTTTTCATTATAAATATATACAGTAAGACCCCCCTTAATGCTGTTTCGGTTTAGCGCTCTTTTATTTCAACTCTGGAATTCCCCGAAATCGCTAGCGCTAGGTTTCCAAATATCACATCAACAGTGTATGTAGTTGTGTTGATTAGGTACGGTGCTGTAAGGACACATTTTTATTAATTGAAACATTTGTTGACATTATTGTAAGTGTATAAATTTATATAATACTATAACGATTACTACATTGAAATATAAAAAGAAAGCAACCAAAAAAAGCATTTGACTGGACACTAAAATGCAAGTGATTAGAAGATTAGATTCCGGTGAAGGTCAATCTAAAATTAGTGCTGCACTGAATTTGGCAACCTCAATAATAAGTACAATTCTTAAGATTGAAGAAAAAATACTTAGTTATTGGTAACTGCAACTACGTCAAACTAGAATTAACCGTTTTATAAATAACATTATTGAAAAAATGGAAAAATGATTGTCTATAAGCCAATCTATCACAATGGAAAAAACTGGAAGAATTTTTAATTACATTCAGGCTGAGGCAAGTGATATAACTGAAACTTTCGTTGCTAGTCTAGGATGGTTTAATGATTTAAACATAGAAATAATCTTCACAACATAAAGATTACAGCGACATTAAAAACAATAATTCAACAAGGAAACTATACTCCAACATTGGTTTTTATTTTTGATGCAACAGACCTGTTATGGAAAAGAATGCCAAAATAAAGATTTCTATCCCGTGAAGAGAAACGAGTATGAGGATTTGAAGCTGCAAAAGATCACTCAACACTTCTACTGAGTGGTAATGTAAGCGGAGATTTCAAATTAAACTTACTTAAATAAAACTACTACTAGTTTATCACTCCAAAAATCCAAGAGCGATGAAAGGCATATCTAAATCAATTTTACCCGTAACTTGGGAGTCTAATAAAATATCATGAATAACGATGCCCGTCTGTTAAATGTTGCGAAATTAAAAAAGAGCAATAATATTAATTGATAATGCTCCAAACCACCCAACAAGTTTATCAGACTTGACAACATGCATTCCACTCGAAGTGGTCAAGTTCTTGCCGCCACATAACTGCCTTAATCCAACCAATTGACCAAGGTGTTATATCCAATTTTAAGGCTTATTACTTGCGACGAACATTTAAGCAGATGTTTCAAAAAAGAGACGGAGAAGAGAAGCAATCAATAAGAGAATTTTGGAAAAACTACAATATCATGAATGCTGTAGAAAACATAAACCTTTCTTGGAATGAGATAACAGAAAGATCTTTGAAAGGAGTATGAAAGAGTATTTGGTCAGATTTAAGTAAGAACGATGACATTGGACATTCTGTTATTATGGATGAAATGGTTGAATTAGAAAAACAAACCAGTTGAGATGAGGTAAATGTGGAAGACTTTGAAGAAATAATTCAAGAAACAGCAACTAGTTTCTCTAATGATGAGATCATGAATTAACTGAGCAAGAAATGAACAAAAATATTGATAGTAGTGATTTCGAAAAGACAAACAAAAAGAACTTTCAATGGTGTTTGTAAAAAGAAAATTGACTACTATAACTGAAATTATAGGCCAATTGGTTGAAAATGATCCAAATTTTGCAAGACGGGTATTAGTGCTTTATTCACTTATCAACAACTTCTGACAGAATGCGAAAGGAAAATGGAAGCTACTTTAGATGCCTTCTTGACAAAAGGCAGAAAATTAGAAACACAGAATAGACTCGTTTAGCACTGTTTCTCAGTACGCTCTACTTTGATGGAACGTATTCACCGCGTTAAGTGGAGTCTTACTATATAGATATAAAAAAGTTGAAAGTCTGATACATTTGAGATAGATAAATTAATAATATACTTATCTCGATATTTCTTGTGAAGAAATGATTAAAAGTTTTTACTTTCAAGAGAAAATGTAGATTTGTAATTTTAATCTTTTCCACCCACATACAGAGCAAACTTTATTTGTTTTATAAATAATTTTTTTTTTATTTTTAATAATTTCCATTTCAATCTTAGAACATTATATAATATATATAATTATAAAAAATACCATTACCTTCAACCAGATTATGTACGATAAATTAGATCGTTTTAAATTTTTTTTACTGATAATCTAGTATCGTATTCCTTGGAAAGAAGCCTCTAGATGACATAATTCCTCAATACCTAAGTCACAAAAAATTATTTATCAAAACTTTAATACTATAATAAAGACTAGTTAGAACTCCCTAACCAGTATAATCAATAATTTTTTTTAAACTAATAATGTAAATATTATGTTTTACATTCATTGTCAATAAATAGACTATATGCCATATAAAGTATAAGAACTCAACAAATAATGTACTAGAAACAATGTTTTTATATAATTGTAAACCTATGAAAATATAGGTTCAATTTTTATTAATACAAATTCAAAAACTAAAAATATATATAGTACTACAAATTACTCTCTCAGATATAATCATTGTAAATTTATTTTAACAAAATATTAGGTAACTTGAGTCGCCTATACAAATTATCTAAGAGCTCCATGGGAAAATAATAATTCAAATTCAATGAACCAAACGTAAAAACTACAAGTTCTTTACCACTCACTTACTCTTAAAACATTTATCAATCACATAATTCAATTCAAAACAGTTTTTAATTTAATTGTTTTTCATATGTTGTTGCATTATCTCTCGTCTTGTTTTCTTTTTTCGACAGTCGGGGCAGAACCACTGTCCTTTAGGCGGTACCATAATTCCAACGCATTCGAAATGGAACCATTCTATTTCACAATCGGTAGCGTCGCATCCAATCATCTCCGAAACCTTAAAAATAATAATAATAAAAGACCTTTTATTAAGAAGAATAGGTAAAACATAAAAAAGTATATAATAAAGTAGTGGAAAGTTTCCGAAATATATTTTGTCGAGGTATTGAGTAAATGGTTAGGAATATGACAATATTGTGCCATTTTTATTGCGTGCAAGTAGCAATTCTAGGGAGAAGTCTAGTTACCTTTCCCGTAACAACTAACCTCTTCATCAGGTTCCAAATACAAGGCAGCAGCAATTCGAAACATCATTTTTTTATGAATCATTCAAAAGTTATTAAAAAAAACTAATTTTAAATAGAAGAGACCTCAAAATCAAGAACATTTAGAAGCATTAATAAATATTATCATTATATTATAACGTAAATCTTTTTAAATTTATAAATAAACTAGTTGGCATGAGATCTTTTTTTCATTTATCATTTATTTAAAAGCATGTCTTATCTTTAATGAAATAAAAAAATAATTATATATTAATTGAGTAAGTATTAATTAGTATTTAATTTAATATTTTCAAAAAAGTGTCATTTTACTTGGCTTTTTGCCTATCTCGAACATCTTTTTCTAATGTTGACATCCTGTAAAAAGATAGATAGAGCGAGTCCATAACCTTTATTAGGTCCATGACTAATCCCCATTCATTTGAATGCGTTAGTTACCTAAGTATTTCATGCACATTATAGTAACCTTTATGCTAAATAATTTTAATGAATATATTAAA
This sequence comes from Diorhabda carinulata, assembly GCF_026250575.1. Lineage (NCBI taxonomy): Eukaryota > Metazoa > Arthropoda > Insecta > Coleoptera > Chrysomelidae > Diorhabda > Diorhabda carinulata. Next base: position 23,208,138 of record NC_079472.1, read on the forward strand.
AAATAAGCCGCACGAAAATAAATTCAAACGCGTTTATTACATCCATGGAGATTCGTTAGATGCGACGTTTAACTTCTAAATAAAATATGTTTATACATGTTATCAGACAAAAACTAGAAATGTTTTATAACTTTTTACTTCTTAGACCTTTTTTTATGCTTTTCATAATCATTTGTTTTGATTTTAGGTTTCTACGTTTCTACCTACTTCGGTCTTTATGAGAATATTTTGGCGTCAATTTCTACACGTTATTTTAAACAGATTTTCATAGAAAAGAGACCTAAAATTAAAACAAATTATCACGAAAAACATAAAAATGTCTAAGAAGTAAAAAGTTCAGTAAAAAAATGACCTTATGACCTACTTTGGCCTTTATCAAAATATTTTAATATGTCAAAACGTATTTCTACACGTTATTTTATTTTAAACTGATTTTTATTAAAAAAGACTTAGAATCAAAACAAATTATCACACAAAAGAAATATTTAAATAAAATAAACTGTAACCAATAAATTTCGTTCTAAAGGAGTGATTTCCTCACCAACATATTTTATGCCATACCAAGAAGAAAATTAACTAACCTCATCATATGGACACCTGCAGTAACAATACAATTGTGGCTGAGCAGGTTTTGGTGTAACAGTTGTTTGCTCATCCGAGCTAGAATCATTGGAATCGCTCTCACTATCTCCGTCGCCTAATCCGCGACTGCTCAACAGTCTTATAGGTGGAATGCTAGGCTTCGGTCTGGGACGTTGCACTCTAAAATCACTAAGATGTGTTCCAGTTCGGATGGAAATAGGTTCAATAGGTGGTTGAGGTGGAGTAGGCGTTGGAGTTTTTATTGTTATAGGAGGAACTACCATAGGTGAACGTGGGGTTTGAGATGACTGCAAATAAAAGAGTATATAAACATGTATTATGTCCAATTCACCGTATTTGTATATTATTTCAAAAATTCTTGAATTTAACTCAAGAAAATATAATGTTGTATCAAAATAACTACAAAATGCTAAGAATTTTCGATAGAACATAATATATTGAGCATGTACAACTAACCTCGGTCTTACGCTGTTTAGATACAGGTTTATCAACTTCTTCTTCACTAGAATATCCGTAAAATTTATTAGGTACTCTTCGACGTTTCGACGCCCTCAAGTTCTTTTCTACTGAATCTTGTTTACTAAAAGTAGGTTCAGTTTGTACTTTAGAATAAGGTGCTAGTGATACTGGGGTAGATACAGATGGCAATGGACTGGATACTGGGGAATTTCTTGATATTGTTAAAGTAATAGGCGCTATAGATGGCGTTTGGGGTTGCAGTTGTTGCTATAAAAATTAAATATAATAAATATAATTTTTTGCATTGTAAATACAAAATCTTTAAAAAAAAAATTTGAGTAGTAACAGATATGACACCTACTGTTCTAGTTATTTATGCATAATTTGTTTTCTATTGATATCAAATTTGCTGACTGAATATTAGTTTTTTGGAACACCCAATTTTATTATCATTTAAATTAATAATTTTAGAAATACTATAAAGATATGGTCGCAAAGTTATCTATGTATGATAAGATGAAAACACACAAATATTACCTTACAATGTTATTAAATTGTAGAACTACAGTAGTAAAAATAAAAATAAGAAAAACATCGATCAATTTAATCACAAACTTCTATAATTCTATATTAATAAATTCACAAAAGCTTCCCCTCATATTTTGATCCACAGTTTTTAATACGCATAAATCAATAATAATAATACAATAATAACAAATACCTGTTGATGAAACTGTTGATAATATGGAGGAATGGGAATATCTGGTGATATAATATTATTAACAATGGGTTCACTATATTCTGCCAATTTCTTCTCGCTCTTTCTCTTTTTCTTTTTTTTAGATTTCGATTTTTTCTTCTTCTTCTCTTCCGGTTCTATAACTTCTGATGGTGGAGTAGGAGGTCGACTTGTACTTTCTATGAATGAACCATTCGGAATATTATTTGGTCCCATTAATTCGAGAAGTTGTTGGCGTTTTTCTTCGAGAATTTTTTTTGCTAGTTTTTGGGGTGCTTCATCATAAAATTCTTCGTCAGTTTCACTTTCAGTAGTTTCTAAATCGGATTCCCTTATCGGAGTTTCGATAACAATAGGAACAGCATCTGATACTATGTCCACTTTATTGGCTAAAATAATTTCAAAACTGTCAAGACAATTGCTAAAGTTTTCAAGACAAATTGAATTTAAAAATGTTGAGATATTACCTTTTTCTTGTTCTTCCTTCAGTTTCTTTGCCCTCTCCTTTCTTTTCTCCTTCTTCAACAACTGCCTTTTTCGTCCTTCTTCTGATGAACTATCTGAACTAGAGCTGTCAGATGAAGAACACGAGCTGCCTGAACTAGAACTACAACTGCAATTTGATCCGCAAGAACAACTTGATGAATCTGAATCACTACTACTACTTGACGAGCTATTTTTTGTTGCTTCCTTTTTATCATCCTTTACGGGAGTAATTGGCTGTTCAACAATTGGTTCTTCTTCCTTTCCAGAACCTTAAACACACAATTTTATAATTATTATGAATTATTTAACCTACACAACAAAAAAACACACATACCTTCAGGTTTGGAAAAGCAATAATCATGATCAACACTTTCAGTGAGAGCAAGTTTAACTTCAACCAATGTGGTATCTTTAGTGATCTCATCAGGGGAAGCGCAATAATTATGCTCACTTAAAACTAGATATTTATCAGGTTTCTCGCTTTCCAGAACAGATATTTCTGAATTATCAGTTTTTTCCTGATCATTAAACATAATATCCAATTTATGCTGTTTCTCTTGATAATTTTTGAAATTGTCCCATATGCCCTGCATAACAATGCTGGTGTTTTCTTCTGGAATTTCAATAGCTGATTTATGCTCTTGGAGAATATCCAAAGGAGGCAATTCTCCTGGAGGTTCCAGTTCAGTTTCTGGGTTTAAAGTCTCTTGTTTTGGTTCTACAGAGTCCTGTTTTTTAATTGGAGGATTAGCCTCAGTTTCCGATTCGCTGCTACTATCACTTTCAGAAAGATTCAGTGCTGGCAAATCTTCAAGAACGTCAATTTTCGGTTTTGGTTTTTCTCCATTCTTTTCATCTTCCTTCAACAGTTCCTGGTCATTCCGGTCTACCTAAAATGAGATAAATTTTCTTTGAAACAATATGTTTGTTTGTGTTAATATTTTTTAAATAATCAATTTAGTGTAAATCATACCTCTTCTTTTACTTCATCTTTATTGGGTTCAACTTCTTCTGTTTTAGGTTCTTCGGGAGGTTCAAAGTGCTTCCTTTCGTGCGTCGCCAACAATTTTTTAGATATAAACTTTTCCTCGCACCCTTCAAACGTACACGCATGTTTATATTCATTTGTATGTAATCGTTTATGAACTTTAAGGTAAACTGCTCTAGAAAAAGTTAATCCACACTCATCACACCCAAAGCTCGAGGGAGGAATACAAAAATGGTAGACATGGGGCCACTTTTTCTGTAAGCATTTCTTACAAAGAACGCTTTCTGTACCATGTTTCCAGAATAAATGCCTTGTAATGTCTGGTTTGTTTCTATATGCTATACCACACCTATTACCAAAAACAATATGTAAGACAACATTTTTTATAGACAATACAAACAATTTAAATAAAACCTAAAACTACATACATAATAAAAAAAAATTGTTTATACTCAACCTCCCTTGCATTTAAAGCTAACAATGAAGAATGTCACTTAAGCAAATATGCGTGATTGCTACTGAACTAAAAGTTGATCAAAGAATTATCACAAGAGTTAATCTTTGATGACAGATAAACTCAAGAGATATATTGAATATAACTATTTTGGTTAGTTAACTTCTATATTGTATGGGTACGACGGGCCTATGTGTCAACAGACTCTTGGCCACCCACAAATGTCTATATTGTATTTTGCTTTTGTAAAGAAAATGGTAATATATTGTGAGATAATACTTTTACATTTTAAAATATTAAGATTGTAAATTATTAACGAAAAGCAGGTATAAGTACTTTCTCACGGAATAAACAAAGAGCATTATATGTGTTTCTTGTTATTTGTTCCGAAAAATGTTGGATGAAGTTATTAAATTTTACTTTTGATTTGAAAAACAATTGTGGTTGTTGTAGTTTCCAACTTGATCAATAAGCTGCAAAGAAAATTTGACAACATGATGGAACAAATACCAAGTCATTATCTGATGTCTCAATGGAAACGAATAAGAAACTAGAGACAGATTCTTGTGAAAACTGTAGTGGGAGTTTTTTTCTCTGAATATCAATTAGGTATATCATGTGTAGACAAATGATACTATTGGATTAATCTATAATATTTCTGAGATGCAAAATACACAGGGGATAAATGCAGAAATTCCAAAAATGATGCTTGGACCATTTTACCCAATAAAACAAATTACATATTAGTGTAATTATATAGAGATCGAGATATCGTAAGAAGTTATAATTTTCAAGCAATCCATTATAAAAAAAATAGTGATAGCTATCAATTTTGATTGCTTCTTTGGATAAATAAAGTTTTGAAAGTTCATATTTATGGCGACAAGAAGAAACATATCAAATGCCAACAAAAGTGGCTCTATATTATTCTAGTGGATACATATTATGTGATTTTTAAAATATTAAACTGAAATCTTTTTGAACAATTCCTACCTAGCTTGGTAGTATTTTTAAACAATTTGGTATTGAATATTAAATTGTTTATGTAATTTTATTATATTAACTATAATATAGAACAATTTTATGGTACTAACTAGACTAATATTAGACATATAACATACCTGTAACAAAAATGATGTAACTTATGCTTCCAAACATGATTTGATAACCGATGTTGGGTATGACAACTGTCCAAACAAACATCACAAACATTATGTTTTGTCCTTAGATGAACCATCAACCGAAATGAACTGGGCAAATCATCATGAACACACATGCAACATTTAAATGTTAATTCATAATCTAACACGTATAAACCGGGACATAAATGACATATGAGTTCACTGTAACTGTAAAAGTTTGATTTGCACATAATACACAACAGCATATTTTTTGAATGATATTTCCGATTGTGTAGGTACAACTCCTTGTGAACTGTTGTGCTAAAATGGCACTGAAAACATTCAAACAGATGTGAAAAGGTTATTGCTTCATTACTGAAACTGGATTCCAAGTTGAAGAAGACTGATGATAATTCATCTAAGCATTCCGATATCCTGAAACAAACATAATGAATCAAATATTTATGTAAATATTTCAATTATGAGGCTTGATTATTCAATTCAAGAATATACTACATTGTTAGCAATGATAATAAGTTTATTATATATCAAGTACTTCCTTATTTTTAATAAATAATTTAGATTTGTGCAAAAATTATTAAATTGTATTATTGCTCTTAAAAATGTTAAAGATATTTTTTATATGTAGATCTATTAACTACTAATTATTTAAATGTATAACTCAGGACTGCTGGTATATAGTTCATTATTTTCACTTTTTACTTACCTATTAACAAAGTTTTGTGGTATCAACTCTTCAGCAGTTATACTATTTACTATTGCAGAAAATCTATGTTCTGCAATACAATGCAATCCTAGTTGTTTACCATTTACTGCTATTTTTCTTGCATGATTACAATAAATACAAGTGGGAACTGTCATTTTTAAGCACTTTTGCAGTAAAATTCTAGGATCAAATTTATCCAAAGGTTGTTCTAACTGTAACTCAATCACAGGAATATCAGGACCTGCAACTTGATGGTGATTTTCTTGTTTTTTAGAAGATTGCATTTCAATTTCTTGTGTTTCTGCCTTAATCTCTTCTGTACTTTGTTCTTCGTTATTGGTTTTTGTTTCCAATTCATTCTCATTTTCGTTGTCATCACTTTCCACCTGGTCTACTTCCATAGTAAGTTTTTCACTGTCATCACTATCCTCAGGTTCTGGTTCATAAGAATCTAGTTTAGGCAGTTTAAGTGACAATTTTGGCACTTTTCTGGTTTCTTCAGATTCGTCCAAAACTTCTTGATCATCTTTTCTCATGGAATTGTTATAATCAGCTTGATGTTCATTAATGTTATTTTGATAATCAGATTTGTTATTTGAGATATCACAGTTATCCGTAGATGTTTCAGTATTTTCTTGTTTAATGGAATCCTCAAAACTTTGATTTTCTTCAAAATCTTCTTTATTATCATCCATATTTTCGGATACAGGGCAAAGTGATTCTTTAGGTGATTGAGACTCTGTGTTATTAGCTCCATTAGAAAGGCTACTTTCTTCCTTTTCTTCATTTTCTATACTCATTTCTGTTTCATCATTATTGGACTCTGTTAAATGTTTACCATTTATTATGCTTGGTTCTGCATTTTCTACAACTAAAAACAACATATGAATAATTCCTTTTGATATTTATTATAAATATATTTTAAAAATCAATAATCTTATAAAGATATCAAATATTTTACATACTCTGTTCTTTTACTGTTTTCATAAATTGAAGCAATTTTGCTTATACAGTAATATGCTATGTATACGTATGTTTACACTTTACTACTAAATTTCCAAGAAATATGATTTTCAGAAATAATGTGTTTCTCATTTTCATTCTTGAGATTAAAAAATGTAAACAATAATACTAATTAGTTATACCTTTATTACTACCAACTATTCACACAATCAATATAATACATTAAAAACATATCTTCTGTATGACTCCCATGTACTTGATAAACACATTTGCTGACTAATGTATGATGGAGATAATACAAAACCATGATTTACGGGCATATACTTAGTGTCAGCCTATAAATTATTATTTGTATCTTTATTTTCTCCTCTTTTTGCAATGATAACTTTGATAATTTTAAAACAAATATTCAACGCAAAATATTTGTCAAATCATCCTTTCGTTTTGGCATTTTGGAAAGACCACGGGCAAGGACATTAACTATCCTCTATACTCACATGTAGTATTATTAAATACCTATTACATATTAAGTTTTTTAAACTTGTATTGTGAAAAAATTGATATCTCTTTTTTGCACATAAAAATTTCTCTCATTGCACTTTTTCTTAAATCCTACAATTTATTAACTAGATTTCATCAGACTTTTTTGGTAATAAAAAAAATCCTAAATCTAGAAGGATTTGGTAATTTGGAAATAACATTCCAATAGGATGGTGCTCTTCCACACAATTGGTACTTTGAATTTATTTATATGGGGATATCGCCACTGAAATTGACAAAATTGACATTAAAACAATGTATTTTGGTAGAATGTGGGGTTATTCCCGCAGACACTTTTGAAAATGTATGAGAAGTAACTGAAGCTCACTTTGAGCAATTATTACAATAGATTCCTCAATCTGTAATTAATATTAAACATTATCTATTATCACTAGTTGAGAACTTCACAATCCTTAATAATCAGTTTTAAAATCTCACTGGTTTATGTATAAATGGTCCAAATATAAGAGGAAGAGTAACTTTTAAATAGCATTTTTAACATTGAACAAGTAATTCCAAGATTTACTTTGTACTTATATATAGGTATTTATATACTTACTAGTAACTTTTCATTGTTTCACATAATAATTTATCACACCATTGTCATTGAATGAACCTTGTAACATCAGCGTAGTTTTAAAGAGAGTGTGAGTTAAAAAGTTATTAAAGGAATAGAAATTGAGTTCCACTGTCTTTTTGACATGATACAAGATTTTTAAGTGTGCCTTAATTTACAGCTATAATGTCAATAGGAAATAATAGTATTGTAAACAGCAACTAACAAAAGTAATAGTTAGATAAAAAATGGAGTGTGATATAAAATCATATCATAATTTGGATAAGACATTTGATTTAATTTCTATAAGCGAACCGAAGAAATGAATTGAAAATGAAAACTGTATTGGATACTTTGATAATAAATTTTTTCTTCCGGGCTAATCAACATAGTCCCACCTAGTTTTTGCAAGACCTACTTGACAGGAGGACGTGGTTCATGAACACAGAGTTCACCTGCAGATCTTCAGATGTCAATTTATTGGTTCTCCTTTTTTTGGATAAGTGCAAGCCTGTGGAATCAGCACGTCATTCAGAACACTACAACCTACAGAAGTTAAAAATAAATATCCAAAGACATCTCCACAAGGCCGACACCACTCAAATTACTGAAGTGTAGAAGGGTTTACCCTGTTGGGCTTGCTTTTCTCATTAAAAAAATTCCTCCTTGATAAGCTATAAAGGATTTTTGTATAAAAAAATATAGAAGACTATTTGCACCTAAAAATAGAAAGGAAGAATCCAGTTATTTCCAACAAACTACTAAGGAGCATTATTCATGCTATTCTCTAAGAGTCAAGAAGAAACACTCATTCCATAGCTCTTTGTACAAATCTAAATAGAAAACAAAAATACTAAACCAGAGAATAATACTGGTGTATTGGATGATAAGGTCATTCCATATGAAATAGACACATTTTTTTCAAATACCTTAAACATTTTTAGAATTATGGCTATGTGAAATTTCCCAAAATCCACCAAAAAAATCACAATCGCTTTTCTCCTGTGTTTGAGATATAGGAGTAATGTCATATTAGTCAATTTCAAATGCTCTTTATTTTGATATGCAACTCAACGTACTTTGTTATAAAAAGTGTTTGTGTCATATATAGCGGTTATATATCCATTTGTAGCTTTTCAGGGCATTTTTGGATTGTCACTGTTTCCTATGTTGTATCTTTAGAGAATATTTTTAAACATATGTTTGATACACTTAAATTTGCAGGCATATAAGCATGATATTGCTACGTTCCCTTTTACTTCTTGGCTGAAATGGGTATTCAAAAATTTCTTGTGTGGAGAAGGTGAATAAATGCCAGATAAATTTTCAACTGACCATTCATAAAGTTGAATATGTGTTAAAATTTGGTTGTCATATGGACTTCATAGGTTTACTTTTGCTGTGAGTTTTTTCACTTTGGAAAAAGAACTTTCGACAGTGTTTGTAAAAATGAAAAAAGGACAAAAAAAACTCCTATATCTCTAGCTCAATTGCAAGAAAGCTGTGGTGATTTCAAATTATGTTCTATTTTTTTGATGGATTTTGGGAAACTTCACATAGCCGTGATTTTTAAACCATTTGAGATATTTGGAAAAAATGGTTTATTTCTTAATCTCTATATGAACAACCTTCATATGAAATTTAATTATTTTCTGAGGGGATCAGGTTCATACCCCTTGTTGATTTGCTGTAGATAAATTGAGTAGTTATTAGAAATTAATTGAAGCAATAATCAAGTTTTTTTTTTAAAACAAAAATTCAGTTGAATGAATAACTTACCCTGAGTAACACCGGAATCCATAATGTCTGTTATCTGCTCCTTGGTTACTTCTGGTTCTACCTTCTCTATATTAGTTTCAGATTCTCCTGTTACGTGATTTTCAGGGGTAATTTGTTGTTTAACTGGGAGTTTCTTAGGTTTATTTTTGCCGACACAATTATGATAAAAAAAATTGTCTTGCTCACTAAATAATTTATCACACTCACAACACGCTATATAGCAGGGTTCATTATAAACACTAAAAAACTCATCAAGAGTATTTTTATATCCTGGTTTAAGATTGTGTTTAGATTGAATATGTTGACAAAGATCTTCTAACAATGAAAACATTCCTAAACAGTATAAACATATATATCGTTTATGGAACTCCAGCATATGTATATACAAGTTCCAATTTTCATAGTACGTACCACATGCTGAGCAAAGAAAAACTTTACGAGTTAACTTAAATCCAGAGCTAGAGCAATTTTGTGTTATATCTTGTACATTTTCTTCATTACACTGAGCTACATGTTCTTGTAATATTGGTAGAGTATCAAAACCTGTCCTACTACACTTGGGACACTTGAACCGAACTGATGGTTGAAGTCCTAAATACTGAGCATATTCTGTTATTTGATGTTTTGGTTTCAATTTCTTCTTATATTTTTTTATATTCTTCTCAAACTTGTTTCCTGAACTACTAATCGCATCTTCCTGGTTATTTTGATGAAGTTGTGTTAACTCAAAAAGGGATTCATTAAAAAACGGATTTGAATGAGTCACTGTTTCACTACAATTATTTGAAATTTCTTCTGGGTTAAATGTCAATTTTTGATCAGGTTTTTTATTATTTTTTTGTATCTTATTAACACTCTCATCAATTATTAAGGCGTCACTTTCAGAACTTAATGAATTTTCTTCGTTATTCACAAAATTAATGTCATCACCATTAACGTTCGCAACTTTAGAGTGTTCTGTCGTATTTTCTTGATTAATAGGAATATTCCAATCAGGGAATTTTGCCATTACGGTGCTAACTGCTCCATTCTTCGTGTGCTCAGACACCTGGACTTCAAATAGAGGGTCCTTTGGACCATTTTCCATAACGACTCCGCTTTCTTCTTGGCTATCTGTGAATAGTAAACAATTCTTCAACTCCTTACAAATACAAACTGTCAAATTTATATAGAAATTGAAACAATCAACTATTATAATTAAATATAATGTAATTCTAAAAATATTTACCGTTTCATAATGAATATGCCACAATGCAAAGCCACTAAATGAGGAAAAAAGGCTTACGATGTAGATCAATCTATTGTAATATATATTTATGTACAAAACAATTCCACATACCTTTACGACAACCACTGACTTTTTGGACCGAAATTTGTATCATTTATGTAGGCAGACATACTTAATAACAAATTCACATATCCCCGCCTTAAGGTTAAGAAAATGGCGCTCCTTTGCGTGGAGCAAGCACTCTCGTGATTGAACACTTGCAATATGAAAAAATTTGAGTGATTATGAGAATTTATGAAATTTTCAATAATTTTGTGTTGAAAATTGTAATTGAACATGGAGGTATTGTAGATTTATGGTATTTTAAAGATTTTGCATAATAATGGGATAAAAAGCTCCTATCCTCTTGGAATGTAAATTTAATTAAGCGCATGCGTGGACACGTCAATTTCCAAATTATTTCATATATTCTAAAATTTAATTTAGAGAAAGGATTCTTAAAATTAAATAATTTCGTACCTCCAAGCATTTTGTTCAATTCAGGGAGTATAAAAACCCAATTCGACATAAATATTTTAAATATCGATACTTCAAAATCGATCATCATAATACATCATATTACACCACCAAATAAATCGAACAAGTCTCAAGTCATAATTTAGTTACTGTTATTTTCAAGTACTTAACAAAAGAATTTCTTACAATTACGTAATTGTGAATACTAATTCACATACATTAACATATACTGACAATAATTAAAATCAAAAGATCAAAGTTAATAGCTGAAGACTTTCGAATTCATTTGAAAACTTCCTTCCAATAATCGACACAAATTGGATAATCGATTAAATTATAGATTATTCTAAAGTTTTGTTTGTAGATTGATTTAATAGCAATTGTTGATTCATGATGACCTATAAGAAATTGCTTTGACAGAAAGCTACTAACATAGATGAACCATGCTACTAACATGTGTATGGCTTTTATGGGACTGTAGTTCAAGTAAATAACTTATTTTGAAATCATAAACATCTATTATCTAACTTTTTGTCGATTTAATTTGGCATCTAAATGAAGTAGATTCAAATAATTATTTCGTTTCTATTATATCAAATCTAATCTAAAAATTAAGTGGTTTTACGACTTTCATGATAACAATCATAATTAACTTAGAAAACTTGTATGGCGAGGATAATTTTGTGAAGTATGAAATTACGCGAAATTTTTGACAAGTAATCAATCAACGTCTATATTCAATTTTTGTTCTATATTGACTTGTATATCAACTTACATAGTTAATTAGTTTGTCTTATTTTCATACAGTATCGGAGTTGTAAAAATTTGAGCCCAATTATCATTGTTTAGAGTCTTTGCTATATCAACAAGTATAGGATTTTGGATGTACGTCTGTCTGTTGCGACTATACGACTATATATTTATATATATATATATTTATATATATATATATATATATATATATATATATATATATATATATATATATAGATATGTTGTATCATTCTCTCTTAGTTTTAATTAATATCAGAGGCGAATAAAATAAATAAAAAATAAATTGTGTGAAATATATAATTCAAAAATAATAATTACATAGTGTACTTTAAATTAGTTATCAATATCAATGATATGTCACACACAAGGTTCGAAGAATTTTTTTAAAACAGCCCTGTATACTATAAAACAGTTAATAAACAACTGAAAGATGGGAAAAGATGATTTGACAGTTGGTGATAAATTTATCCCCTCTATTTTGTTGACGGAAATACTCAATGTTCTGAAAAAAGAGGGAAACAAATATTCAAACTACAAAATATTTTTTGATAAATAAAATAGCGAATAATAGCAGTATTTTATTCATATAAAAAAGTACCATAATTGTTTCCTTAATAAAGTAAAAATGAATTTCTTTTGAAATGTCTTGAAATTTCTTCTTTGTTATGTTTATTACGCATTCGCCGTAGCTTCCTTCTACGCCATGTTGTTTTTGACTGTTTATTGTTTGCGGCGCCCCGCTACCGTTGTTATATTAAAATATGATATTTAAAAAGTTAAAACATTAGTGCTATTAATAAACCTTATAAAACATATTAATGTGTATTGAAGAGTGTTTAGTGTTACTTATTCACATTATAACTGTATAAATTCTGTAAATTTGTTCAAAAACCTATGAACAGTTTTACAATGGCTACCTCCGCGTCCCCCCTAATAACTAAAATTGACAGTGAAAATGTTCACGTGATATTTAAAAACTAATAAAACTATTAACAATGTTTATTTGTATTAAATAAAGTTAATTCTTAATTTTTTAATTACTACAGCTATGAATTCTGATAATCAGAATGTTTTACCAACAGTGCACGGAACTTCAGAGGTAAGTGAAATAAACAATTCAAATTGTGTTACATGACATTAAATGTTTGTATTTAGATGCGTCTATTATTATTCCACTATCACTATATCTTCAAGTTTTTTTGCCGAATTATAATTAGTAACAAATCGTATATGTGAAATAAACTAAAAAACTATAAATTCGAAAATGAGATGAAATTAAATGCAGAAGTTTTTGTATATTTACATTAATTATAAAAAATATGTTATAAAAAATATTTGATAATTTTAATTGTTTACGTTTTTTTCTCAATTATTTGGTTGTTTTAAATAAGCTGATATCTAAGTATTGAATTTTTAGGGAGCTTCCCATAGAAGTCCTGCCACTACTTCTGTACCTACAGATTTGAGAGTAAATACTACAGCTTTAAATGCTGTTGCTTTGAGTAATGTAGCTAAATATTGGGTATTAACAAACTTGCTTCCTGGACCAATACCACAAGTATCAGTTTATGGATTGCCAGGTGCTACTAGGGAGAGCCAAGGAAAAATTTCTCAAGTGAGTGTTACTTCTGAACAAAAACACTAATATAACTACAATTTCTTGTTGGGAGAACTTGGTAAAATTACAACCAAACATTGTGGTAACATTATAAGACATGTTTATATTATATTTTTTAGGATACTGTTCTCAGCCAGCATAGTTTTCTACAAACTGATCCACTGCTCATTCAACAGCACACTCAAATTCCAGTTAGTATTGCAACATCACAAGGTAATATTGGACTGCCAACAAATGCTGTGCATCTTGAAAATGCCCTTAATGTATCTAGTCACCACTCGAATGAAAATATATCATCACAGAATATGAATCAGTTATCTAGGGACATGAGAGTAAGTTATTGTTTTATTTAATAATTAATTTTACATGCATTCAATATATGTGACATTGTACTAAATTTTTATTTATTAGAAACTTACTTTTCTGTTCAAAATATAGAATTTAAAGGTAACTATTTCATCACTTTTTTTAAAATGATCTTTTTGTGGGCTTAAGTTATAGTTTGATGATTTAAATAATCGCTTTAGTAGCCCATTTTCGGTGTTCATTGTGTGTAATTTATTGTTATTAACTTCTGTTATGACGGCCAATACACTTTTTGGGGTAAGGCGGCCTCTATCATATTCTGTAACATTTTTGTAGCTTCAATTTTCATGTTTTTAATGATTTCTTCCGTTTCTTCAAAATTTTTTTATCTCTATAAAAAATTTCAAGCTCTAAATAGTCATTGGCTTTTATTTGGTCATTGTTGTTACTTAGTAATTCATTCTAATTTTTACCATTGTCATCTTGATCACTTTTATTATATAATCTTTCTACGGTTTCCTCCAAGTTGACTCCATTTTCTAAATTACCCTTGTCATTATCTTCAATTTTTCTGGTTCTCATGACTCGTTGTCTAAGTTGTTCACACTGTGTTACCTAAACAGTTTATCTGCCTAGTACCAAACATAGCTTCATAGGGGCTTCGCGATTCTAGTTTTTCTCGACTATAAATTTCAAGTTCCCCGACTATTTCGTGTCATTATTTTCCATATTTTCACTGAATTATGCAAATCATACTGATTAAAATAGGTTATGATTCTTTGCTTCGTGGTTCTTTCACATTACCCATAAAGAGATGATTTTCGTATATGTTCAACCTTTGTCATCAAATCGTGTTTTGGATTTCCTAATTATCGAAAAACGCAGTGTTAGTAGTACGCAAGGCTCAGTGGCTGGAAAATGCGGATAAATTTACCCAAATTACGATCTGGGTTATTGACAAGTCTACAACACCTTGTGTATATAATTTCCCTTATATTCCATATGTGCCAATTAAGTACAACATATACCCTTGCAGAGTTATATAGTAACTGAGAAGTTCTTTGAACTTTGGATATATTTGAAATAATGTGATTATAATTTTATACATCTTTATTTCCTAAATATTGCTGCTTAACAAATTTTGTACATCAATAATTGATGTTTCAGATAACCCATACTCAACATCAAAATCAGCAATCTCAACAGCATCACCAGCAGCAGCAGCAACAACAACAACACCAGCAACAACAACAACAGCACCAACAACAAAATTCTCAAAATTTAGTTCAAGTACAAGTCCAGGATAATTTGGTATCAGTGATTGAGGATACCAAGGATCAAAAAGATATATCGGCCCAACTACAAGCAGCCCAATTACAACTTTCAGAAAACAATATAGCTCAGCAGTCCTTGACTGTTCAACAGCTACAACACATGCAGGTTCAACAAGTTTTGGAAAACGTGGTATTTATAAATTTTGAACAAATGTTAATCATGTCAATTTTCTGTTATAATTCTAATTTATTCATTACTTTTTCTCTTGGATACATACATGGATATGTTCTAGGTGCGACTGGAGAACTCTGTGGAAAACAACCAGAACCAATCAAATAACAATCATCAGGATTCTCTTACAGAGTCGATACAAATAGTAAAAGACGAAAAATCATTTCCTAGTTGTAAATTAGTATCGGGCTCACAATTCGGTTTGCAGGATCTCAAGAGTAACATGATGGACGTCAGAACTGCTGATGGTAGCATCGTTAAAATACAGACTAATATGCAAGAACAGGAATTGGTAAAAACATTGGGGCTGGATATTGTAAACAACATGTATAAAGTTAATGTGGATGATTTGAATCAGTTGTTGGCTTATCATGAGATTTTTGGAAAATTACAGGGCAACCAAGGTAATATCTAATTTTTTCATCTAAACATTGAATATTGAATGATATGTAGTACACATCACATATGACACTTCCCCAAGCAAGCTAATAAATTAGAATTGAATTTGAAAACAGATTTACTTTGCGCAATTCACTAACTTAGATACCTTTTGATATCAATATTCCACTGTTTCATTTTAATTACATTTTGTTATCTATTTTACTAGAGTGTATACTTTGATATAGTGTCTGGTTTCCATTATATGATATTTCCAATATAATACTTGTAATTTGCTAACATATAGACAATTTTTGAGATTATCTAGCAATAACATTGAGGTTCAAAATATCATATACAGTTCATTCAATCACTGGAGTTCTAGGATATTCTCAACAATTTAATATGGAATACATTGAAAAATATCAAAATGTAACACTCAGAGAAAGAGATTTTGTGTTACAAGTGTTAAAAAATATACTCAGTCCATCCAGGAATCAATAAACCTCACTCTTATATTATTAAAGTTATATCAAAATATTTATGAACAGTATTTATGAATTTTTTTAGTTAATCTCGTTACACCTCGCTCAATCCTTATGAAAATTGAGTTTTGGCCAATTTTTCTAAAACCTGGTACCATTACAGTTTGAATCAAGTTTGCATAAGCACAAAATCGTAAAATCTCCCTAACCACCTCAAGACCACCTGTTAAATGTCCAAGCTTATTCTGGAAGAGGCAAGTTTCAGAAAAACTAGCCGAAACTCCCCCTCCCCTCCCCTTGGACTCTACAGGGGTAGTTTTGGCGAGGCTAGGGGCTTTTTGGGTTTTGTGTTCATCAATGATACTTTTTACAACTTGCTTGAAACTATCATTGTGTCAATTTTCAGAACAATTGGTCAATACCAATTCCCTTCCTCCCAGGGTACCTTTGGACCCTTCAGTGGTAGTTTTGAAGGGGTTGGGTGAGGTTTGAGTTTCGTGATCATTAACACTTTTAGTCAACTTGCTTCAAATTATCATTGTGCCAAATTTTAGAAAAATTGGCTAAACCCTAATTTCTGTATGGATTGAAGGGGGTCTTTGTGACAAATTTATCTCTCAATACATATAGTTGTTAAAAGCGTTTGTTAATTGTTTCAGGTACAGATTTGTCTAACAATAACCAAAATGTAACACAAAATTCAAATCACTTGAATATTTCAAATTCTAATATAATTATCACCAAAGACGAACAAGAACCATCCACGAGCAACGTTTCCAACGAAAACCTACCAACGGTAGTCCCAACACACGCATGCGACTTGTGTGGTAAAATGTTTCAATATCGTTACCAATTAATCGTACACAGACGTTACCATACAGAACGTAAACCATTCACTTGTCAAGTATGTGGCAAAGCTTTTACTAATGCACAAGAACTTACTCGCCACGGAAAATGTCATTTAGGAGGAAGTATGTTTACATGTTCAGTTTGTTTTCATGTATTCGCAAATGATGCTTCATTAGAGAGACACATGAAAAGACATTCTACAGATAAACCATATGCTTGTAGTATTTGTTCAAAAACTTTTGCAAGGAAAGAGCACTTGGATAACCATACAAGATGCCATACAGGGGAAACACCTTATAGGTTAGTATGAATATAATTACTTAAAATAACCCCAATTTTCCTCTTTAAATTCATTGAAATAATCAGATTATTCAGTTACTTCTGGCACAGTGATGAATGTCTTTTTCATTTGTCAGGTTTTGTAAATCAAGTCAGTTTTTCAAGTAGTATTTTTTCTTTGTATATTTTTTGTGTATATATTTTTTAAATTTAGTTTTATATTCCAGGTGCCAATATTGTACAAAAACGTTTACGAGGAAGGAACATATGGTAAATCACGTTAGAAAACATACAGGAGAAACGCCTCACAGGTGTGAAATATGCAAGAAATCATTTACAAGAAAGGAACATTTTATGAATCACGTTATGTGGCATACTGGAGAAACTCCACATCATTGTACATTTTGCGGAAAAAAGTATACTAGGAAAGAACATTTGGCAAACCATATGAGAAGCCATACTCATGATACACCTTTTAGGTTAGTATGATTATATATATATATATATATATATATATATATATATATATATATATATATATATATTTAATATTGTTAATAATATTCTACATTAGATTGAATTGTTGTGGTTTGGGAATTGACAGAAACAGAATTTTACTGAATTATTAAATTTAATAATGAATACACAGTTTAATGTTCAATTGTAGTTGAATTTGAAACATTAAGGCCTTTGGTCACTGTAGGGGAGGAGGAAGGTCTAGAAGGTCTACGGCTGGACTAACAGTTGCTGTAAATTTTTAATTATGAGCCAATGAAGTTTTTTGATAAAGAGGAAAGTGAAAAACTTGTCTAAAAAGTCAGATAATTGTTAATAATAAATGAACTATGCAATATAAAGAAAGATATATTCAAAATTTCAAGTCAATAGGTTGAAAATTGTGTGAGCTATGAGTCCAGCCAACTGTAAACATTCAGAATTCAGTTAAATGTTTTGAGTAATAGTATACTTTAGAGTAAAAAGGAATTGAAAAAATGACAAACACGCTTGTTATAATTTTTCAATAAAAAGAGCCAATTGAAAACATGAAAAATGTCAGTTTTCAAGCTACCCTAAACAAATTTTGTTAATTATACTACAATACTTATTTCAGTGCATATAAAATCTGCCTATTTATTTTTTTTGTTATATATAAAATATACTTTTGTCCTCAAATATCTTCTGTAAAACATTATTAACAATATTCCTAATGTGTTTTTTCCAGATGTGAAATTTGCGGCAAATCGTTTACAAGAAAAGAACATTTTACGAATCATATAATGTGGCACACTGGTGAAACACCTCATCGTTGTGATTTTTGTTCTAAAACTTTTACTAGGAAAGAACATCTCTTGAATCACGTGAGGCAGCATACAGGGGAATCCCCACATCGGTGTGGATTTTGTGCAAAATCGTTCACCAGGAAGGAACATTTGATTAATCATGTTCGGCAGCATACAGGTACAAAAGTTAAAGAAAAAAATACTGATTCAGTATAATTACTATTAATATTTCCAGGTGAAACACCGTTTAGATGCAACTTTTGTCCCAAAGCTTTTACAAGAAAAGATCACCTCGTCAATCACGTTCGTCAACATACTGGAGAATCTCCTCACAAATGTACCTTCTGTACTAAATCTTTCACCAGGAAAGAACACTTGAATAATCATGTTAGACAACATACAGGGGAATCTCCTCATAGGTGCCATTTTTGCTCCAAGTCTTTTACAAGAAAAGAGCATCTTACAAACCATGTCCGAATACACACAGGTTAGCCTTTATTGAGTATTGTTTTTTCGTTTGTTTTAAAAATAGTTAGGCAATATACGTTAAAACGTCATTTTCATTATCATAAACAAAATTTTATTGGAGAAAAAAATAATATTTATAGATTGTTATTTAAATAATATCTCGACTCAAATTTTAAACTCGTTTAATATATATTCTTAATATATACTCTTAATGAATACATATTAAATACATTTTATAGAATAAGAATCGAGACAATATATTATGTATAAAACTCAATAATAGAGGAACATGAATAAGTGAGAATAATTGTAAACCATTCTTCTGGTTTATGAAAATTGTTTTTTTTTAAATTAAAAATTCAAAGATGAATCTTGATATATTAATATTATTGATAAAATATATTTATAATATATGACTTTTGGAATGCGTTTTGCATGTGTTTATGCACGAACAATAATTTTCAAAATTTTATGTAATTTCTGTGATAACATCTCATAATAGTTAATAATTGGGTTTTAATTTTTTCTCAAACTTGTTTTCTTTAAAATTTTAAGTTCAGAGAAAAAAACGTGCAAATTTTTTTAATTTATAATTTATAGATAATATATTGAGTGTAGATTCGTGGTATTTTACCAAAGACCCTCTATCTTTTGTGTGGAGCTAATAAAAATACATCTAATTTTGTGTGAAGCTAATAAAAATACATCTTCTAATTTCACTACATCATAGTTCACTAGGAATTACTATTATTTTAGTTTCATATTCTTATTACTATTGTAATAAATTTTTATAACATTGACATTTAACCATCAACTTAATAATCGTATATTTTTTAACTTATTTATGCTGCATTAAATGAAAATCTTCGCAAAAGTGCAAATTCTACCCAATTTTAATAGTTTGCAAAAAAAATGTCAATTCGGAAGAAATTATAAAATTACTGATTTAAATATTCAATAATAATAATTCATCTATTGCTTGCTTTTATAATTAGGTAAAATCCTGAGGTAAGCCCATTTGTAATTTTTTCAATATCTCATTGTTACAAAAGCGTTTAAGTGACGTACAGATTTGGTGTTGATAATTGTGTCAACACAAAATTTGTTTTTGACTCCAATGTATAAAATTTCGATAATTTAAGTAGTAATTACACGAAAAAAATCATATAACATAGAATAGTTTGCTTTTGTATTTAGAAGACTGACTATATGATATTTCATAATAACACTGTCCAAAGTTCATGATGTCCTGATGAAAACGTTCTCTTTGCTCTTCTGAATAGCCTCCCATATTGCCATATTGCTACTGCTGTAGCCCATGGCATTAAAATTTTCAACTAACTTTTCCTTGTCTTCAGCTTTGTTGTTTCCTAGAAATCCAGAAACTACTGCTTCAATACTGTTCCAACTCGCTTTTTGAGTACGATTCAGTAACTTTGGAAATTCTTCATTGGCGAAAATTGGTCTAACCAACCAACAAAAACCCCATCTTCAACCTTTGCTTCTGATAACTTAGGAAAATTTTTTCTCATATCTAAAAGCTTCTAAGGTTTGAGCGAGTTTTTTAACAATTTGTTGCATTAACCCTAGCTAAAGGCAAAGGCGGCATTAACGCTTCAACAATCGAATCATATTTTTTGTTTTGTTTTCCGACACCAAATTCTGTTTTTACATGCCATGACCGTTGAATAAAGTGCTTAGCATCCGCTCCCCAGTCCCATCAAAAATTCGACCATTTTGAAATCTCCAATCAGCTGCCAGTTATACTCGTGAAACTTTACTGATTTAAGCAGTTTTTTAACACTTTTTTCAATATACTGAATGAGCAAATGGAAGAGATGGGAATCTATTTCTGTCGTGTAATAAAACAGCTTTTAAGCTTTTTGTAGAGCTGTCAATGAACAAACACCATTCGCTAGGAATACAAAGTATGCCAATTTCTTCAAACTATTTCTTATGTCATTACAAAAACAGTCCAAAAAGTCCATCTTAGGTTAGGTTAGGTTAGGTTTGTAAAAAACGTTGGGAATGTTTTATGCCTAGTTCGCTGATCTGTGATCAGCAAGTAAATTCCACTGTTTTAAACGAAAGCCTAAAAGTTCTGCTTTATTTTTCTGCAAATTCACATCTCTTATCAATTCGTTAAAATCTTCTGTAGTTGTAAGATGGTGTTTTGGTGGTTCTGGTGGAGATAAAAACTCCATATCAAAATTACTACTGTTAGAACTAAGAGATGAGCTCATTTTGAGATAATTTTTTCGGTGGCTCAGGTGCTGGTCGTGTAAGGTCATATGCAATTGGAGCAGACGAAGATTCAAGGATGGGATATTCGATAGTCTTTGCATTTTTTTCCTCTACGTCTTTTACTCGTATTTACAATGGAAAAGTAGCAGTCATGGATGTGGTCTTTCGGTTATCACCAGATTCTTGGTATTGCAAATGACATAGACCTTTTTTCACCTAATCTAACTAACCTAAAGTAAATAAATAAATATTGTCTAGTGTTAAGATTTGATTTAATGATGAATTGAAAATTCCAAACATCTTTTACAATAACTACAAGCAACATGTGGAGCCAATGGTTTGTCTTGATTCTGAACAGGACAGTCAAAATATGCTTCGTAGGCTCCACAGAGAATATAAGATGTCTTTAGTTCATATTTTATGTCTCGAACTTTAATAAATTGACCACTTATAAAAAAATGCATCACCATCATATTTACACCTTTGATATTACATGTTAACATTTTCTATACATGTACAAAACATATGATCGTTATTTATCATTCGAGTGCCATCTGGAGACACCCTACTCTGATCTCGCAGTCTCTGTATTGTAACTAATTGAAATTTATCAAAAAATTTGAAAATTGGTATTATTTCTATAACTATCACAAAAGCAAAGTTTATATCAAAAAAGGTATTTTCTATTCGTTTTTGTGTATAATTGACCGAAAAATCATAATATAAATTTTAAGACAAACAGCGAAAATATTTTTGTTGAGTCGTGATATTGTATTTTCATGAAATATAATTTTAGTCTGATGTTTTTATTATAAAAAACCTTCATGTTTCTTAAATGTTTTCAACTTCTAATCGTTCATTTAATAATAATGTGAACATATCTTTAAGAAAATAAAAAAAATAAGGAAGATGAACCTAGTTTATATGTAGTAAACCAAAGTGATCTGTTATTAATTTACTTAAATGGATTTTGATGCCTGTCTTCTTATTACATCATGGTCTAGATGAACCTTCAAACAATTCACCAGATTATAGAAGCAAATAGATTGCAGTGAATATGATAAATTACCTCTGAAATAATTGTTAATTAGTTTTTAAATTATTTTAAATTCAGTAGTGACAATTTAGCACTGTTTCTAGAATTAAAAATAAAAAAATCAATTGAATCTGATAATACTTGTAATAAGTGTGAAAGTATTGATATTATATTTTTCTCTAATTAACAATTTCCAAGTATTTCAGCTTTATTTTCTTTAAAATCATCATGTTTATATATTACAACACTTCTAGCTTGTTTTGTTTTGTAGATAAATTTTTATCAGGAAATGTTTATTATCAGCCTTACCACCTTATATTCATGATAACATTTATTTTGAGCTATTAACCCTTATAATATCTTCTGATATGGCATTATAGTTGTAAAATTTGTTGTAAATACTATGAAGCTGAATTTTCACTATACAATTTAAATTCAATGTGCATCTTTGACTTTACCTGCCTCATTTTCAATTCAATTTCTTTGTTAACCTATACATCATATAGTTCCTTAGTTATTTTGACCTAGTACTATTCAATTAAGAGCTCTAACTGCCATATATGAATGTATGTTAGGAGATCATGTACACTGTAATCCAATTTATTATATTCAATTTTCATGTTGTGATACTGGGGATACTCAGTGTTTTCAAGTGATCTATTAATCCCACTTTTATTAGAAAGTTCAGAATGTAGGAATATTCAAGCTGAAAGAGATCTTCGCCTTCTAATTCTTGTACTCCCAGGTGTAGCGCTCTGGAGTTCCCTAGTCTCTTACACTTCGAGACAATGTTGTTAGACGTTCCATCTTCTGCACAGCAAAATCTGCATACTATATTCTCTCCTACTTTTAGCGACTTGATGTGTCCACGACCTCTGTTAGTAGGTTTTTCTTATCTAGGCTGATACATTAGCAGATCTTCTTTGGTTGTAGCTTCCCAGATATGTTTTTGCCTGACTCAATCCCTGTAGATTGCTCTAGTAACTGGTTCTACCCCTATCTAGCTTACTTTCAAATTTTTTCTATATTGTTTTGTTGCTGACACCACCAAAGGGTTTAGGTCATATGAAGGGTTTGTCTGCTCCTACTTCAGCGAGTCTGTCCGCCATTTTGTTTCCCTCTTATCCAGTGTGTTCCAGAATCCATTACCTTCTTTATCTAGCTCGTTTATTTGGTCCAGGCATTCCCAAACCAATCCTGATATCACTATATGATATCTTTTCTTTCTAAATTGAATTGGACAAATTCACAATTGCATATATTTATGCTTGAAAAATTCTTGGGGTGTTGCCCAGACTTCCAGAGTGTTTGCTATTTGCCATGATCCTATTTTGGGGGCATTTGATGACATTTTAGTTCATTTCTCTTATGATGTTTTGATCTCAAGTGTTTCTACAGCTTGGTATTAAGGTAAATTTTTTCTCAAAGCTAAACTTTTTTGGTATTTCGTCATGAGGCATGTTCCAAATTTGGTTCTTTTTGGGGATGGTTTTTGAGTGTTAATATTTCTTTTCTGAATATTCTGAGTGACGATTTTTCCGCTAAACTTTCCAGTACTGTGCGGAGAGGTGGGAGATTTGGGTTATAGACCCAATTTCTCCCTGTGAAATTTCTGTACACGATCAGGGCTTTCGTGGCTTTGTTGGTTATATCCTTTTCATGTTTATTCCAGATGATCTAATTATCATATTTATAATGGTGAATAAAAAAATGCAAACTTTGTTTTTGGCAATTGCTTATTTCAAAAGACAATTTTGATGGTACAATGTGTAATGTAACAAATTCGTAGTTTTTATCTACACATTTATGAAAAATTTGGTTACTTTTCGGTCAGATTTAGTCACCTTTACCATTGTTTTGGTTTCTTTTTTAGAATCAAATGATAAATGTCTATCAGATTAGTCCCAAAATTATGGCATTTTTTATAAAATCGGTAAATAAACTTTTTTTACGTATTATTAAATTAGTATTTGTTGTCATTTGTTACAAAAAATATTTACTTGGAAACCTATTTTATCAATTAATTATATTTGTGAAGTTTTATATAAATTTTTATACTGACATCTCATTTTCGTTTTTTAGCTTTTCTTATAAAATGTAATAGTTATATTTAAATAACATTTTTCTACAGCCTTTGGGATTTTACCTAACAAGTTGGTAGATTTCTAACAAGGTTATTATTATTCCAGGTGAATCCCCACATCGATGTCAGTATTGTCAAAAAACTTTCACCCGCAAAGCACACCTCACCAATCACCTACATCAACATACAGGTGAAGACTATTTTGTTAAATTGTTTATAACCTTAAACTAATAAGCAAAACAATTAACCTAAGCTTTGCACTAAATTGTTTAACAGACGATACGTGTCTCATTTAGTTGATATTCTAGATAGATTTGTACTGATCTGAATCAAAAGTGATAAGCTTTGGCATCTCTTCGGCCATATCACTAATTTGCTTCACTCTTCTTGACCTGCATATCTTATTTTCACATAATTAGGTGTATAATACATGTACAATAAAAATTATCCGAATCTGGAAACAATTGGTGCACCATGTCACTAATTTTACATATTTAATATGTAATTAAAAATTTTTTTTGTTACTCTTGAGATTATATACTGAAGTTTCTTTGAGTACAGAATTTTGTACTAATCTTTAGTTTAAGAGTGGGGAACTCAGTTATGATGTTATAATACTGTAAGGTGTTCTCAACATAGCAAAAAAATCAAGAACTTATGGATATACAAATGTTCTGTTAGCAGAAAAATTTCAATCAATGCATTTTTTTATATAGGTAGATTACACGAGTTTCATACAATGTAGCAGCTGTTTAGAACCGTCTTCAAATTTTTCTTGGTAGCAATGCTAATATACTAATTATTAAATAATCATAAAAAAATCTGAGTATTTATAAGAACATATACAAGCTTCTGCATGATAACAATTTCCAGTTATTTGGTTTGAAATTTCACAAATAAAATATTTTTTTATATATTTTTCATGTCATGTTACACTTGCATGTTAAGAAAATTGGTTACAATATAACTTGTGAGGCATGCATGGACAAATTGAGTAATACACTAAAGTCCATATGTATGAATGTTTACAAAGTAGTTTATTGCAGCCAACCTCGATTCTTATTTGTTTTGTATAAGTTTTAGCGATATTGCCAAGCTTATTTTTTCATAACACTATGTATTATTGCAATTACAATTGTGCTAAATTATTTCAGGCGAATCACCGCATCGTTGTGAATTTTGTCAAAAAACTTTCACTAGAAAGGAACACCTCACTAATCACTTGCGGCAGCACACAGGAGAAACTCCACATTGCTGTAATATTTGTTCTAAACCTTTCACCAGAAAAGAGCATCTTGTAAATCACATGCGATCACATACTGGAGAAAGACCTTTCGCTTGTAATGACTGTGGGAAGTCATTCCCACTTAAAGGAAATCTTTTATTCCACCAAAGATCTCATAATAAGGGGGCTAATGCAGAACGACCGTTTAGGTATGTACCTACATATGCGAATAATTCAATAATTACCAATAATTGAATGCAGCATGTTAATAAATAAATAAACCAAATTTCAAGAGATTTTTTTATCATTACTAGTCCTATATGTATATGATCTAACACATTACTCAATAAGTCGTGTGACTAACTAAGATAAACACATTTTTATGCAAAAATTGATTTTATTCATCAATGTAATCTTCTTCAAGAGCAATACAATAATTCCTACGCTTCTCTAACTTCTCGATGCCGTGCTTGTAGAAGGATTTGTCTTTTGCCTCAAAATAGGCTTCAGTTTTCTCACCGGCGAGCATTTTGTTGAAAACAGTAGTCACTGGGACAAGATCTGAACTATATGGTAATTAATTCAATTTAGTCATCGTTGGGATCGACTTGTGAATCGGTGCTTTGTCTTGGTGAAACAGTGTTTTTTTTTCGACATATGAAACTGTTTTTTCTTGATTTTTGTATTCGAACTATCCAACAACTTTATGTAGTATTCGCTATTGATTGTCTCTTCCTATTCCTATAACCAATTTGTGGGCTTTCTTGATGTTTTCTGGAGTAACCACCTCAATTGGGCGAACAGAACGTTCACCATCATCGATTTAAATTTGGCAAACCAATAACAAATTGCTCTTTTCGATAGAGCAGAGTCCGGATAACATTTTTGAAACCATTGTGGGGTTTGTACTGCATTTTTCATTGAAAAGCAATAATTTAACAATAATTTTTTCCGACTAATCGAAATCTCATGAAATTTTATACATAATTTTTTGAAAGTTGGTACTTTATTAACGTCATATGGATCCGCCAATAGCAGCGCCTGTGCCCGTTACACCTTTGGATTTCTTATATCAGTATTTTGGTTTTTTTGTGGTGATTTTCATGCTACCTTTCTCCACTATAGGTTTCTATATGCTTATTTTTTATCCTTTCTATAATTATTATAACAGAAAAATCAAAAAAAATTAATTAATTATTTACGTATTAAGATTTGGTTGTTGGTTCTTCCTTCCTATGTTGATATACTCGAAATATTTATATATATATTTAAGGATATTATTTAAGGATTCTATTATTTATTTCACTCTCTTGCCGTCCTTACCATATCTTAATTCTAGAGACAGTATTAAACACTTATCTTGAGAATTTCTCTCTTATATCAATGCATTTTGTGTCTCTTGACAGTTGGTTCTCTAGAGCAGTTTCAATTCCTTAATTTAGTAATATCGTTCCCATGTAATTTTTATACTGTTTTTGGGCTCCTTTACTATGTATACGGGTTATTAATGTATAAAATAATGAAAAAAAACAACACTGAGTGTAACATGAGATTTTGCTGTTTCTGTGAAATTAATTGTATATTTATCTCAACTATTGTACATAATCATGTAATAATATCAATATAGGAATATACGAATATAATAGTACCACAATCTTTCTTTTAATTTATTGAAAATTTGTAGTTCAGGTATTTTGCATATTTTCAAAAACAAATGAAACATGTAGTGAATTGTGTTTACTACTTCTATACTGATTAATGAATATCCATAAATTCCAACTTAATACATATATAGGTTTGCGAGAAGAATATAAATAAAGTTAAATAAAATTTGATAAATCCAGACAAGTTTAGGACTCTTACAAATTGTATTTCCTACTTGAAAATTTTTTAGAATTATTTGTTTTTGAACTCAGTGTTTTTATTTTAGGTGTGACCTTTGCGAAAAAGATTTCATGTGCAAAGGACATTTAGTATCACATCGTCGATCACATATGAGCGAACGACCACATGTTTGTCCTGATTGTGGCAAAGCGTTTGTAGAAAAAGGAAATCTATTACGACATCTTAAAAAACACACAGCAGATCAAGCCCAAGCACAGTCCAATAACCAAATACAAAACCAAGGTAAGTTGATTGACATTAAACTCTAGGTTTTGACTGATTTTAATGAACAAAATATTTAATGAAAGTAAAAAAAGTAGCAGAACTCTTGAAACTCATAAAACAAAACAATTACATTAGGGCAAAAATACACAGGAGAAAAATTGGCTTGTTAGATAAGTGTAGAGGATAAATTGTATCACTCAGTATACATTTGTCTATATCTTCTTTATTAATTAATAACTTTATATTTGGAAATGTGGTCTAGGTCATCCCATATTAGAACTTTTTATGATTACGCAGCACCCTTGTTAATTGGTAATGAGGTGCCTAATATCCAATTATTCAATAAAGATCATTCAAATGTTACACTTGGTTAATTCGACATTACATGGCGATCCTGCCAGGATATATTTCTCTCCTATCTATGGGTATAGGAAAATTTAAATCGACTATGTGAAATTCCTGACTTCGATTTAAAAAAAATTAGGGGTTACTTCTAGTAACGTATTGTATAGATATTATTATTATTGTTAAAGTTATATCTATGCTTACAATTATTATTTCCGTGATAATTCTTTCTACCTTAAAATTTACTTAGTACCTCTTGAACAGAGGAAAGTGATCTAATTTCAACTATCAATTTTGATCTAGACTATAATTTTCGACTACTTTAAGTGGTACTGCTTCTGAAACTGATTTTTTCAATTTTTCGGGCAACGCTTTAATATTTTGCCTAAGATTTAATAATTTGGCTGATAAAAGGTTGAATTTTTCTCCCTTAATACTTTGTTGAAGTTTAGTTATTATGTCATTAATATTTTTCTCGTTGGCAATAAGATCTCTTGCTTTTTCCGTCAATCGAGTGTGAACAAAGCGTTGTTCTCACTAGAAGAATTTTATATATCAGCCACCAAATGAATTTGGAACTAGTTTACTTGTTAAGTTCAAAAAACTCAATTGCACTGACAGCCATTGTATCTACTTTAATATCATCAGAATTCAATAGAAAGTACAGACAAAACTTGGGTGAATAATACAGTTAATTATGTTTAACATAAATCCAATATTTGGGAACTTCTCTATCTTTTGTTGAATAGATCAATTTGAATACAAGGCTTTATACAGATATTTATATTATTTTCAGGTAATAATGCATCACAAAATACTCAACCCGCAGTAACTACACCAAATATTCAAATACCGCAAGTTCACGTTAGCCAAGCTCAGCAACTGCAACAAAACACCAATGCTAACTTAGGCCAATCTTCACATATGCAAATGCCACCTCCTAGTAGCCATACTGTTATACCAACAGCAAATAATAATGTACTGACCTATTAGGCTCTTTATCCTGAGTTTATTTTTGGCGCAGAAGACAGATATTAAAGTAGAAATATATTGAAATTGAGTGAAAAAATAAAAATTATTACTCAAATATTTATCTACAGACTGATTCTAGAATTAATGAATTTTACCTAATATCCTTTGCAAGGTAGGTGTAGATGCATTACGCAATTTTTCTTCATGAAAAGACATATCTGAAATGTCTACAGTTCTTCTTCTTTGAGCATATTAAAATATCCAAAAAATACAAATATTTTCCTTTTTTATTACCAAATAAATTGTTTAGGAGAGAACATTGTGTACTAGCAAGTACCAAGTAAACTATGGTGAGAATGCTCGACTTCGTCTTCCGGGGAAGACTTGTTGACAATGAACAGACAGTAGCCTAATAATATGGTCATCTATGTTAGAAAGAAGAAGACTTGAAAAATTAAAATCATTATCATCATTAAATGCTCCCATCTGTCTTTTGATGCCTACATTAAATGAGCTCAGGTGTATACTGCAAACATATTTGTTGTGTGATAAATAATTTTAATTGTTAACGAAGTAGTGTTTATTTCTGAACAGTATTTTATTTAAATTTTATTAAAGGAATTGTAACTGCCGAAATAATCGGTGATATTTGTTTGAATCTCCATATTGTGAGGGGTGATTTATATCCTTGTAAATTGATGGTACTATTAAAATATTGTAATATTAACATAGAGGTATTAGTACACGTTTGTGCGCGTCTAAATTGATAGTTAATAAATAAATATCCGGGATTTGCAGTATTAAATTACTGTTTTCTAGAAATTTTTGTTAGAGGTTATAGAATGTATACTACCATTATCCCTTTGTTCTTTCCGAATATGAGTCCAGATTAAAAGTTTGCGTTATTTCTTCCGCAATTGCGTGATTGATAAAAAACAGATATCTAAAAAAAATTTTTTTGCAAACATTTGCACGATTTATTTATAAATCACGAACCCTTTCAAGAATGATCCATATAAAAATATATACTGCTAATACGAACCCCAAAAAGGTTCAAGGTAAACTATTTAAAAAAATTCCAGAAGAAAAATTCTCCTAGAATGTAGATCTGGTGATTTAGGAGGTTGTAAGCAGAATCAAGTGGGAATTTTGATCCAACATTTGCACGTTTTATTTAAAAATCACGAATCTTTTCAAGCATGTTCCATATATAAATATATAGCTTTAATACAAACCATAAACAGGTTCAAAGTAAACTATTTAAAAAATTTCCAGAAGAAAAAAATCTAGGATTTTGATCTGGTGATCTAGGTGGGTGTAAACAGAATAAAATAGATTAATTAGGTACGATGTGTGGTTTAATTACATTATCATTTAATAACCTTGCTCAAAATGTTTATTGATTTTATCAGAGTTGATTTGTTAACAATAGCAAATCAAATGCTGTTTGTGGAATTCTATACAAAAATTACTTATTTTATTGTTGACCTGAATACAACCTTCAAATTTTATTGCGAGCATTTTCATCAATTATTGTTTTTAATTGATTATGCTGGTCATAATGAACACTTGTAATTATGTTTCTGATTTCAAATCGTCATATATTTACAAAGAAATGAGTTTTCGAGGGCATAAATTTATCCCTTTTGTTGCCTGGAATAGAAAATAAATAATTATAAACAATTACTAGTATTTTTCTAAAGTTGAGAGTTGGAAATAAAAGGAAAACCTTCTTTTTCATAATTAATTTATCTACAACGGTGTAATAATGTTCATGAAAATGAGTCTCTTCCAGATACGTAATAATTTTGAAAATTTGTCATTGATTTTTTTAGATCTTTCAAATTTGAATGATATTAACGACGATAAAAAAATGTAAAACACTACATAACTATATTTTGGGATTCATATTTGGATTTTTCAATTAAGGAAATTTACAACAACTAATTACCAATACAGTAAATTTCGGAATTATGAACGCCTATGTGCTCACTAATTTTAATTTATTTGATTTTTTATTGCCTCCAAGGTTTGTGCAATATGACTCATATATTATCATATATTTTTTATATATTTTTTTATATCTTTGGTCTTATTTTTTTATCATATATAATAATGGGAACAAATTTCTTCTAGTTCAAGATGATCTAACAAAAACGAAACATAACTTATTTATTTTTTTTTTGTATTCTATATTCTTTAAAAAATTGAAAAACACATAGGAAATAAAAAGATATTATACAGAAAATTTTTATTTTATAGCAAGAAAATAGTACAAGAATTAAAAGTGTCCAAATGAACATTCAAAAGTCATAACTAATATAGTGGAAATATTTAAAAAATTTAAACGGGCAATTTAACAAATCTGGGAAGCAAAATAGTCAAAATAAGGAAGATTAAAAAATTTTTAGAGTAACTGAAACAAGTGGAGTACTTTTGTTAATAAATAATATATATTAAAAGAATAAGTTAAAATCTCAAATTTTAACAACATACAAAATAACTTCCGTCCTAGGTATCATGAACTGAAATAAGAAAATTTGTATTTATTATTATGACTTATGAATTTTATATTGTGTAAAAGATTATAATTATTTTTATTAGTTACTCAAGGTAGCCAACAAGAAAAAGAATAGTAAGATGCCACTATTCATTGTTTTCTTGTATCAGGCACTGGATCGACTTCCAACAATTAACGTCTTATATTTACACAAAACTTTAATAAATTAAATACCTAAATCTTCGTCAAGAATCACTATATTCATGAAAACTGTATGAAAATATGTTCCATATACATATAGACAGATGTGGAGGAGGATTTTACGTGTACATTTACTTTTAACAATTTGAACAATTCGTATTGTAAAGAAGATATTCTAATTTGGATTTTCATTTTTGTTAGCTCATCTTGGTTGTATTTATAAGTTGTTGATTCATATCATGTGGATATTAGATAATTGTTGTACAGAATGTTTCTAAATTTGTAATAAATTTTATTCCAATATTCTGATTACCAAAGATTCTTAGGCAACATTGAAGATTATTGTATATATTCAATATAATTAACCGATGATTTTCGGAATTTATGCTTTTCAAAAATTACAGTATTTGCTATTTACAAGCTTCAGTTTGAATTTCAGAAATTAAATTTGGAAGTATTCTGTATATATATATATATATATATACTTTGTATTTAACAATTTAGCTTTATAATAAACGAATTATTGTAAAAATCTTTAGACACAGCTACTAATTAATTAGAAAAAATATTTTTAGCTTAGACAGCCGAAGAAATATTTTGTAATTGAAATAAGCTGCATATTTTCAGGTTATAATTTATATAATATAGATGATGTACAAAACAATGCATTGAAAATAAATACTTTTTTCATTTATTTATTTTTTATTTCAATTTTATAATTTAGTAAAGAATTTAATTACACATTTACAGGATAAGATGTTACTATCGACCTTTAAAAAAAATACCAAAAAAATCAGGAATTGTTATCAGTCCTTAGGAATATATACTTTATTCGCATTTGTAGTTGTTGTCGGTCAAAAATTTTGGATATTTGTGGGACGGAGATAAAATACCTACTTATCTGTTAGACTAGTTATACGTTGCCATTCTTATTTCCCATATTAATGCTAGTTATAAAGAAATAATTTTATGGTTAGCAATAATGTATCAATTAATTAATGTTGAGTTTGTTTTAGTTCTAACATAGTATTTGTATCCTCTAGTATAAATACATTTTCGAACTTTTGGCTTCGTCCAACAAGCTATTAACATTATATCTGTATCCGGAAGCTAAACTGTATTAACTCACAAAAATTAAATTTTACAATAGAATAATTTTTATAGGTAATTAATTAATATAATTTTCGAAACCTCTCATTAATTGTATTTAATACTTTTTTAGAACGTGAAAATGGGCAATAAAATACTGTGAATATATTCTGTAATTATTTTTAATGTCTGCATTGTCAAAAAAACTAAATACTGCTGATTATTAAATATCATCCGTTGCCTTATCAGAATGAGCTACATATTCATAAAAATCGTCAAAAATGCTTGAAATTCAGGGCAATAAAGACTGTGGTTATATTTCTTGGACAAAATTTCATTTGTCTTTTCCCGAATTTGATATAAAAGCTAAGGACAAACAACATACTTGTCATTTCGTTTAAGATGGACACATTATTTAAACGTGGGTGCCTTGAAATGTGTTTTAAAATAAATTACATTAGAAGGTTTACTCTTAAAACTGGAATTTCTTATTGAGAGAAAGAGGGAAATGCTTTATTGTCAAAAAATTGCTACAATTTGTAGACAAAAGCTTGTAAAAGCTAAAAAACAAACATAAAAGTAACTAAATAAAGATACAATTGAAATAAAATTTCAATATACAGAAGAAAACCACAATAAATGACAAAATTATAGGTAATAATTAGTATATAAGTCCAGAGCAAAAATTAAACCAATATACAGCATGCCCGGAATTAAATATTATTATTAGAATAGAAGTCGTTTACATAGTAGTAGGCACTTTCCAGTAAATATGTCCTCAATTTATTGTGAAATGCGGGAAAAGATAAAATCGATTTCATTTCAATTGGCGAGTGATTGTGCATTTTTTGCATTGTAAAATATTGAGCCCTTAACTAATTCTGAACGTGGAGTAGGTAGGTAAAGGTCGTGCTCCGCGTTCCTAAGTAGATAGCCGTGCAACGGCCTTTCTGAAACTGGAGAAGCTTACTTACGAATTAGGAATACTTTTGATTTCCTTAATTGGGCTCGATATTAGCCCCAGACCTCATTACTTCTCAATCTAACGCTGGGAACAAAGCAAACTAATAAAAAAACTATACTTTTTCTTATAAGTTAAGATTTAAAAACATAAGTATAAGGGTTCTTAGTTTTCTTTTAGAAGTTATGTAATAAACTTTTTCCAGTTTAATAATATTGGAATTGTATGTTACATTATCGCCAATCTCTCTAATTAGCTTTACTTTTCAAAAAAAGAGAATCACTTACAACCTATAAGTGAAAACAATTAAAAAAAACTAATTTAGATAATACTTTTTTTTAATTTAAGTATTACTACAATAAAAATATTGAGTATATTTATTTTACTGTGTGAATATTTTTATTTTAAATCCAATTATAAAAAAAACCTCCAGTTTAAAAACTTTGAAGCTATTTGTGCCAAAACTTTCCAGATTATACTTACCCCTTCAATTATTGAATGATTACCATCGACCTCCATATGTGAATAGCCACGTAACCGAAATTTGTGATCAATCTTTTTTATATTTAGATATTAACAATAAAAGTTTTCATTTCGAAATGAATGTTCTATTTCTATAACTTGACAAAATAATCCTTGTAAACCTGCATGATAATATTATTGGAAAAGTTCGGAAACACTTGTTATCAACAATTCCAGTAATGGCTTCAATCTAGTTTTCTTGTGACATACACAACTGTTAGGTAAACAAATTGTTTTTAGTCTTCAAGGATTTGTTTTGAATTTAAATTAATCATAAACTTCTTACATAACTTACTCTTTTTATCTTTAACATTGACTCTATGGAAACTAAACTAAATTCTGAAATGTTTTTGAAAATGGAAATTTTAATCCTCTGAATATGTATTTTTACTCATTATTTTAGAAAACTTTTTATTGCAAAATGGATAAAAAATACAGTGTGTTCCTGAAGTAAACTGCTTCTAGTGATTAGATGTTTAATTTCAACACGATAATTGTGTGATTGGAACAAATTTGATTGGAAAAACGTTTGTTCCTGCAGTATGCTCTAATTATATTTCGAACTTTGATGCATTTCGCATGGCTATAATCCGTTACGAACATGTATCCAACAATTTCTGCTGTAACACCGCTTTTAGTATAGTTAGAGGAAAGAAGAAAATCATTTTTCTTTTTATACCGGGTGTTCGGTATGATCGTTGAATAGGATCGATATCTTCTTCCTAACCGGAGATGTAATTTTTTTACGTAATTGGACCATTTCGACGAAATTAGACGAAACTCGAGAAGTTACAGATTTTTTCTAAAATCAATACAAGGATTAAAATAATGAAACAAACG
Organism: Diorhabda carinulata; assembly: GCF_026250575.1. Classification (NCBI taxonomy): domain Eukaryota; kingdom Metazoa; phylum Arthropoda; class Insecta; order Coleoptera; family Chrysomelidae; genus Diorhabda; species Diorhabda carinulata. Next base: position 23,243,367 of record NC_079472.1, read on the forward strand.
TATCAAAACTTGAATTATTTATTTTAAAATCTTCATTCAATTTAAATTTTGTTCGATTTGGGGCCCCTAATTGGTTATGTAAGCTCTGCATCGGTTGGGTATTTCCACTGTAGTAGTCCGCATCTCTTGTTTCATTGTTTCAAATACAGCGTCAATCCGATGAATTAATTCTTCACGGCTTGTGATAACTGTGATGTATACTAAATCTTTGGCCCTTCCCCAGACATAAAAATCGATAAGGGTAAGGTCGGGCGTTCGCGGGGCCAAGGAATTGGACCACCCCTACCAATCCATGAGTTGGGGAAAGCGTCGTTTAAGAATTCCCTCACATTCAAGCTCCAATAAACCGGGCAGCCGTCATGTTGAAATATAATTCGCGCATCATCCTGAAATACTTCTTTCACTAACTCAGGTAGGTCATTCATCAGAAATTCTAAGTAATTCTGTCCATTCAAATTGTCGGGTAAATAATACGGCCATGTTAACCGGTTTCCGACAAACATTTACGCTAAATCTTCTTTGGAAAGCCCTATGTCTCTTGACGCGTAGGTTTGCGAGTTTTGTTGCCCAGTAGTGTAAATTGGACTCGTGGTACTCCAAAAGTGAAAAAGAAAAAAGATATGATAATAAGCGTGCTATTACCAGTTTAAGCATTCCACAGAAACTAAAAGAGAGGGAAGATAGCTATTATGGTTGATCGAGAATGTAAAAAAAATCTACCTGCTTAGTAACCATCCCAAAAAAGCCGTTACATTGTTTTCACCTTTGTATTGATAAATTTCGCAAAACATGTAACTTTGAACATTAAGTAGAATTTCGTCGAAATAGTCCAACTACGTAAAAAAAATTACAACTCCGGGGTCAGAGATACGAAAGTGACAAAATTTCTAAAAAACAAAAAAAATTCTATAAAAAGTTTTTTTAAGACCTGGATTTTTTTTATTGCCTGAATAGATAGAAAATGACCACGCCTATGTTCAACGATCTGCCGAACACCCTGTATAGTATATATACGTATAGTATACTCGTATAACTAAATTCTCTATCTCCATCTTAAAAAATATCTTACAACCTGATAAAACACGATACACAATCTAAAATATGTATTGAATTGACTGGCTGACCCGGCAGACTGCGTACTGCTCAATCGATAAGTAAGACTTAAATTTTTGTATAAAATGAACTTAAAACAAACGAAAGGAATCTCTTTTTTGATAAAACAATTAAAAATGCTCGGTATGAATGAAGTTACATTATTATTTTTGATTAATTGCACATGATGATGCTTATTTACAAAACAGAATTTTTCCGAAATACTCGCTATTTATAAGATTTCAATTTAATATTGACAGACACACACAGTTGTGATAGAGTCTGTTAATCAATTCAAAGCTTTCTGATAAACTATATTTTTTGTTTTGTTTTGTGGAGTGTAAATAAACAAAGATGACGGTTTTCTAACGTGCCAACACGCGACGTATAATTGTCCATGCGCGAAACAGGGAAACTCCAAGTTGATTGAAGCAAACTTCCAACGACTAGCCTAGCGATTTATTTATGGTCATTGTAAATGCCAGACGTACTGGAAATTTGAAATCAAATGGTAAATCCGCTGGAATCATCGGTATACCTGGGATCAAGACATCCTCTCCTTTGTATTTTCCCTTTATAATTGTTGCCTTGATGACGTTATTCATCATATTTTTCACAGCCAGGCTTGCTCCATTGCAAAGTCGAAGTTGATTGATATTACGCAGCATGATGACAATAGTTCCTATTTTTAACTGCAAATTGTGAGGTGGTAATCCAGGCAATTTCAGTGAATTTAAAAACTCCGTGGGATTGTTGACTGCGTCATCCTGGTTCATAACGGTGTCGACTGATTTGAAGGAAATCCGGAAGAAAATTCTGAATGGTCGTATTGAGATTCTCGACATCTTTATTTTTATTGCTCCTTCATCCAGCCAATTATGGTTATTGAACTGTTGCAAAAATACTCGCATGTTAACTGTAAAGTGTCACTATTACAAAAGATCAATAAAAAAAGAGCACATAACTTAAAATGTCACTATCACAAAGGATCACCGAAGTGAAGAAAGTTCTCGCGCAGGTAGTGGTAATCGTAGAAGGATGCATCGACATATTAGCTGGTTGTCAAATGTCAAATATTATGGTTGCGTTCACAAATTTAATTTGTTACAATCTTGTTACTGTTGCAACTCAATTTTGATTAATTAGTTACAGACAGTCTGTCGAAACAAACCTGTCATTTGGAGATTCACGTACAATCAGTGCAAAATATGAAAGAGCACCATAATGCATTAACCCCATACGACTTTTTATTACGAGGTACATCTAGTTTTTTGTTTTACCGGTAGGAAGGACTAAATAATTGTCAATAATGTTAATGCATACATTTACGTTTGTTGGAATCTTGTTATAATTGAGGGATGTGTATTTACATAAACTCAAATGTGTTTATTGTGAAAACGTACAATGCTGAGTCTTGAGACATTGCCTCAGTTTGTGTACATAACATATACGGAGCGTAAAATTATTGGGTAGAAAATATTGAATGTGACACGGATACTTTTCCATTTAGAATACTCCAACTAGTTTTTCTAATAATATTCACTAGTTGATCAGGTCTCCTGGGACCTTTTCTGCCGTTTTGTCAGTAATTTGAGAAATGTAGTCCTCCAATTGTTGAATTTGAGCAAATTAATTCAATAATATTTAAACGTTTGAAAGTTGTAAGCATTTTACTAAGTCGTTATAAGGATAATGTTGGGTATTACCATTCCCTTATCCGTACCATTGTATACAGAATTCTTTATACAATGTCCGTACAAAATATGTGTACTAATTGTATTGACGTACCAGTATTGAGAAATGTAGTAAACTTTACTCGTACCGGTAAATCTGAGAGTGTCTGCCAGTGGTCTCGGACCTAACTTCTTTTTATTAAGGTAGGAGTGTAGGTATGCACGTGTGTGTGAATCACTATAGCACCAGGCTGCTCAACCCTAGGCCCGGAATTTTAAGTGGCCCATACAAGTGTGGTTTAAAATTACGCACCAAATTAAAAAATCTCGCGGCGCACATTATGGATCCAGTAGTACGCTACATACGATCAAAACTCTTAACAGACGTCAATTCAGGCTATTATGTGAAGAAGAAATCAGAGAATATGGAGAGTTACAATTGGGCTGTGCAGTGGCTTTCAAGGGGCAGCATGCTGAAACATTTCTTTAACTTGCGAGAACAGGTGTCGCAATTTTTAGAGCAGAAATGAGCTTTACCATTCGAAGTTGATTTTACTGAAGAATACATCCTGGTTGAGTGATCTTACATTTCTTGTTGACATTACGAATTACCTCAATATTTTGAATCTCAAATTACAGGGTAAAGAGTGTTCACATTCGACTATGTTTAACTTGATAAGCGGATTCAAAGCAAAATTGAATCTCTTTTCAATTAGCTCTCTTCCCCACATTTGTAAGAGGAGCTCAATATTGTTTTTGTTAATTATTCTAAATACCAATCCAAAATTAAATACTTATCACACTCATTTCAGAGAAGATTTCAAGATTTCTAGAGTAAAACACAAAATGTACAAATTTTTATAAATCCTTTCGTAATAAGTTTGGCTGAAATAGTTACTTATCCTGCCAATATTCAATTAGAACTTGTTGAACTGCAAAATCATGATACGTTGAAAAACCTTTTTGCTAACAAATTGTCTTCGAAAGCACAAAATTCTTCAGAAGATTTTGCAGATTTTTGGAAATTGGTACCAAAAGGAGAATTTCCAGCAATAACTAACCTGGCGTTACGGTTTTTAAGTAGTTTTGGATCAACATATGTATGTAAAAAGGTTTTTTCAGATATTAATTATGTAAAAAATGAATACCGCACATCCTTAACTGAGCAACATATTTGTGACTTGTTGTTACTGTCAACGTCGGATTTGTCCCCAAACATAAGTAAATTATTAAAAGACAAACGATGGCAGAACTCACATTGATTGTATAAACAAATTACCTTAGATTTAAGTTCAATTTTGTTTCTTTATTTATATTTTAGAATAAGATACAATTTGTTCCTAATAAACAATAATTCAATTTTATTTTCTTAATAATTAATTTTTTATTTCGCTTGTCCTGAGAGTAACTGAAACAGTAAATGTAAGTGGCCCGTCGTTAACGACTGAATCCACTGTTTGGCCCGTATATATTCAGAATTAATTTTCTTCTACAGAAATTTATTGAGTTGGCGTATTGAGAAATAAGAAAAATTCATTTTTCTACAGTTACCCTTATCATGACAAATTGCTACATTCAAATGAAACTGTAAAGTTGACAAACTCAGAAAATTCTTACTTTACGCTTTTGAGCAAAAAAGGGAATCTTTTTCACTTGCTCATTTCAACAAATTTGGTGGGATTAGTCTTGACAACGAAAAACAACAACTGAACGTCAAGTTTTTAGATAATACTACAGCATATACTTTATTAAACATTACAATCGGAAAAACCCAAAAAGATAATTGCAAGCTTTTTTTATATCGTTTGTGAATTTCACTATAGAAAATGACCAATCTTTTAGAATTCCTCATGATATTTCTGAATTAGTCCAAGCTGCAACTTTAATTACTTCCAGAAAAGTCTGAAAACACATATATAAAACAATACCAGTTATTTAAAACTTGGTGGTATTAGAAAACTGCAATATTTCCTGAAAATATATTGCTAGCTTATTTGATAGAAAGAGCAAAGGTAAATAAGCCACCTACACTTTAACCTATTTACTCAATGTTGAAAAAGACAATATACATCAATGATTATTTCGATACCAAACAATTTAAAACCGCCCCTAAACTTAATTAATAATTTCCAAATGATGAATACATAAGTATTCGAAAGGTCGGAAATTATTCCCACTACGAAAACCCTTATAAACTAGCTTGCAAAGACTTCGTTGCTATTCAAATTTGTTATTTCTTCTAGCTTCTCATATAATTTTTCTTATACGAGTATACTTTTGTTGATAAATTATCTTGATTTCAAGTCTTCTTCAGATTCCGAAGGGTCATGTTTTTATCTGTTATTAAATGAAGTTGCCGCTGTCTTCCTTTTCTCAATCGTGTTCCCAATCTAACTCTGTACTTCCAGTCACCGTCTTCTAATTTTGTCTTCCTGCTTTATCGACATTATCTCGCCAAGATTTTCTGAGTCTTCCTCGCTTCCTCTACACATGAGACTCCAGTCGATAACTCTTTTTATCCATCTCTCCATTTCTGATATTCTTAAGATCTATACCAATAATCCACTTTTTAGTTGTTTAATGTATCTTCGTGTCTCTCTCAATCTATTTTTGATTTCTTTTTCCGTTGTTGCCACCTTTTTGACGATAAATCCTATATATTTGAGTTTATCTAACTTTTTAATTTCCAAATTTTCATCTACTTCCAGATTATTTACTCTTACATTCGTCATTGCTAGATATGTATTTTGTTTTTCAAAATATATTTCCAGCGCTACTTTCTTATATTCTTCCTTTAACTCCCTCACCATATAACTCAGATCCTCCTCATCCTGTGTTATGACTACTTAGTCGTCCGCAGTACTGGGTATAGATGTTCATTTTTGATTGTAATTCCCAATCTCTTGCACTTCTTTTTCCAATGTTTTAGTATATTCCATGAAAGTTCTGAACAGATTAGGTGATATAGATTTTGTAGACTTTATAGACCTAAACCTTCTTTAGGTCTATAAAGGCTAGGTGCATATTTTTCTTTTTGGCCTTCTTCTTTTCTAGAAGCAATCGAATTGTGTAGACGTGATCTGTTGATAACCTTCCTGCTGTGAAAATCCTTTTTTCTTGTATTTGTTCTTCAATCTTGTTTCTAAGTATTCTTCCGTTTATAAAGATAAACACATACTCCAGGATAATTTTTACATAGTCAGCGATCCCTTTTTTCGAAGTTTTTTGTAAATTTATTAAATATTCTTATTCATTTTGATACTCTGTTTTTTACATTTTTTATTAAACATTTGTCCACAAAGGGATCGACGCATGTTGTTTTATTATTATTTTGTATAACCTCTTGAACCCTTTTATAAAACAAAAAACAGCATCCTCAATATCCATTCATCTTCACAGTAAACCCCTTTGAATTTCTTCTCTGTCGAACAAAGGACGTGTATCGTCTCGAGTATCTATATTAGAACAAATAAACGCTTTCATACAAAAGGAGGTATTTGAATAATAAATTAAAAGAAAATGTCCAGGGCTTCTATGAAAGACAACATCTCAAAACTTTGAAGCTCGGCAAACATTTTAATGCGGATATTGAAAGTGTTGCTATTTCGCTTACAGTACAGAACGTTAAGTATCGTATAGGAAAGTTTTAATAATAATATTTGTCTATAATTTATCGTTAAACGAGAAAACTAACTTTATCTTCACTAGGTATTTTAAATTATCTAACATTTATTTTATAAGTGAAAACTTCTGAATAATAACCACACTCCAAGTTTTTATTGCTTACTAATTTATTTTCCAGAAGATGGATTTGATTGCGTTGTTTTTCCGCAATCACTTGATACAACTTCATTTCCTATGGAACTAATTAATAAAACATAGTTGTATGAACCGACAATATTCGAGAAATAATTTGCATTATCTCGGAGATAAGAACGGTTGCGCAAACAGTGATAAAGCAAAAGGATTTGTAGAATTTAAAAAATTGTTTAAGTGAGAGAGGTTTATTGGATTGTTTGTGAATGGAATAGAGTTAATTTTTATGTGAGGTAAGAGATATTTTAGGCTTGGCCCCGATATAGGAAATTTTTCCTCTGCAGGGCTCGAATCGAGATAGATTTGGAGGGTAGTGTGGTATGGATTGAAATGAAAAGAGCAAAAGAGATTTCACGTAACAACAGTTTTTGGGAGGGTATAATAATTTTTTTTATTTAAGTAAGCGAGTGGGTACAGCTGAAGCTGTATTAGTCCCTTTTGTCATCCATTTGGCTGGTGAACGGGTTTACAAGCTGCTTTGGTTTTTTATCAATTTATTAATATTCCTTAAATGGCTTCATTCTGCTTTTTCACTTTTCCCAAAAGTGTCCGAATATATTGAAACCACACGACGCGAAGTCGATGCTCTAAACTTTATTGGCTCTAAAGTTTATTCTCACTCATTCCTCCACACCTTATCATCTCCATGTTTGAAAAATTATTGTCGCCAAGTACCTAGGCTGATCCATTTGTCCGCTCATGACAAATTCATTTATAAGTCTAATCAATTATTTATCATCATGTCAAATACCAACCTATTATACGTAGATCCATGCTAGGAGCAGACAAGTCTGAATCTGCTAGAGTGAGCTTACAGTAGAAGACTGAATCACATCTTAATATTAAAATGAATCGTTTCAAGCAACGCACAGTAATTAAATACTTGCGTTTGAAAGAGTTAACTCCAATGCGAATTCACAAAGATCTGCAGGATACATTAGGGAATTTGAGCTATCATATCACATTAAAAAAGTGGTGGTCTCGCATTAAATAATATACTAACTGCCGAACGGAACATGGAAAAATTTATTGTCTGTACGAACATAAACAGATGCTCACAAGCGAATTCAAAAAGACATTTGCAGGTGAAATAACAGACACGGTCTTCATCGCGTTCTGATAATTGGAAAAATAGCTGGAAATCCAAATGTGGACACGTGCATATTAGAAGGTTAACTCCAATTTCAATAACTCTGATGCTGATCTCTATTTTGGACATAGCCACTTTCACGTTAAGTTCCAGGATATAGTTCCGGAGGCATCGTAGTGCTACTCTCATATTTCAATAGATGGATCGATATTAATATTTGTTTTCAGATCTCGAATACATATTGTCATTGTTTTGTTATGATTACTTAATCAAATTTTCCATTATCTCCATATTTACTCATAAATTCCTCGAAAACAGAATCTTTTCGGATATGTTTCACTATTTCCTCTTCGTTATGTTTTCTTCGAATGAGGCTTGTTGGTTTTGATAGATTACTATCGGTATCTTGATCAGGTACGAAATTTCCCAAGATTTTTGTAATTTTGTAGAAAATTAATTTCTTCTTGTAATATCAAATAACCACATTTTATCTCCTTTGAAACTACCTTTTGTGTCCTGTATATCGTACAGCTGTTTCATTAAGTCGTTGACAATTTAGATCCGATCGAAACAGTGTGTGTATATCAACTAGTCACAAATTTCCTGGATTATCTGGCTTCCGATAATTTGTATCCTGACCTAATACTTCCACGGTAGTTATATTTATTTGATTTAAGATTACACCAACAATGAAATAATACATTTCAACAAGATTCCACACCATTTTCTATTGTCGGTGAAGGCTTAACGATATCTAAAGCAATTCTCCCGTAATGGTTTCTAACATTATTGGGTGTATATTTCGTATAATAATTTTTTAAATCGTCGGATCTATTTGATCTAATAAAATTTTTCACGGCACTGCTGCTTAGTATCCTCGATGGTCTCTAATGAAAAAACTACTCATTCTATCAATACAACTAGTTGTTTTTACTTCTTTTGTTTGTACATTCGACATGTTTTTTTAGACAGTGGTCAGTAGGACAGCACCGGTATGTGATTTTTTTGTATTAAATTTAATACTTAAAGCTTCTTTATGGTAGAAAAATCTCAACATGAAAACTAGAATAATGAGTTTCAGTTGTGTTTCTTATAATCATTTTATATTCTTATAACTGCTTCATCAAAATCTTTTTTTCGAATTGGTAAGTTTTCCATACATCCGGAAGTATGTTCAAAGCAATTGAAAGATCTTCACGATAAAAAGTTTTGTCGTAAGTCTTAACCGCTGGTATTATATTCATTGCGAGTTAGCATGCTATTAAAATTTAATGTTGAAATGACTGTACTAAGATTAGTTGACGTAATACGACGCTGTCGAAATTAATGAAGTCTAACTTTGGGAACAATAAATATACCTTTTTCTTATTAAGAAGTAACAAATTTGGTTACAATTCTCAAAACGTTTCTTGCATTTACTTGATTAGAAATACTCCTTCAACTTTTCCTCATCTAAATTCTCAGTATAGGGTGAATTTTTTATGAAAAGACACTTTTTGTTCTACATTTTCATATAAGTGAGAGCAAATTACATTAATTGATATTACATACAGAGAGAGAGAGTAATTTCTTCGGCAATAATTAAATGATTGATAACATTAATATTTTTTTCTGAAAAAATTCGTTCACAGGACCGATCCTAGCAGGTATACAAGTTGCACGCGGATGGTCAAAACAATGGGCGACGCAGACCGCATCTGATTTTATCAATCAAGCAAAATTTTGATGAATTTCTTAAACTATATAGTTCGAATAAATATACTGTGTATCAAATAGTTAATAAAAAATTGAAATAACCTAGTCCAATTTTTGCAACAGCGTAGTTTAAGATATTCAGATTATAATTGAAAATATAGTCGTTTCTCCACTTATTTTAATAAACAAATTGTGGCGAAGTTATAGTTCTTCCAATATCAATTGCAGAAGACAGTTGTACGAAGAACAATCAATATTTCATAAATACGCACGGCACTCATACCAAATTAACAAATAAAAATAATGTTTACTCCCCGTATAAAATTCGGTAAACATATAACAAACCGTCAGTCCCTGTGGACTCATCGTTTCCATTGTTTACCAATGAAAACATCGAATCGTAAATGTAAATGCATTTCTATTGACCGAAGCTGTGTGAAGGCGTATGTACACAATTTCTTCGAAATATGCCAGACAGTCTGCGATTAGCAGTGGCGGGGCTTGTTGAGATTTATTTAATTCATAAATTTCTTTAAATAAATATGACGTACTTTAGACATGTAAAGAAAAATTGATATCAGTTGACAAAGCTACTCAATATTTTATACGCAGAACAATTTATAGTTTATATAAGGAGAACGGGGCTGCGACATGATCCAGAATACAATTATACCAGTTTAGAAACATTGCGTCAAGTTTTGGCAGCAGGTGGTTTTAAACAATAAAATCCGAATAAACGGTTGGCAATAATCGAATCGTCAAGGATAGTTCGATGGCGACAAGATTATTTGCGTCTGATAAAAGACTACGGAAGATCTAATAGACAAATGTGGTACAAAAAGGGTTCGTTCACGTCTGGTACCCTGTTTAAACCAAACTCCCTTACATTTTACTCGTCTATTTCCGTTTTATAAATTAATATTCAGTTGTAGCGAGTTAAGGAGGTATAATTTTTTTCTAGTCTAAGTCTAAGATCTAAGTTTTCCAAGTAGGACTATAAGTAAGTGCATCTGTCTAAATAACGACGTATAATTCCTTCCACTTTATAATAATTCGATTGCCTTCCAACGAATACTTTCTCGCAAAAGATATAAATATTTTTAAAAGTATATAAAAATAATAAGTTTATAAAATGAGGTATCTACGCCTATGGTACATCAAACAAAATTGTCGGCAAGGGTTTTTATAATCTGCAATTCAGATTGGAAGAACTATAGCAATATTTAAAGGCGTTTTGCTTATCAGGGATATTGGTGTCGGCTTATTCGTGGGGGTACGCGACTACTGTGTAGATTTAGAGCTAAATAATTATTTCGGCAAAATTAAAAGGATGCGGCATTGGTATTTTTTCTCCAACTTCACCAGTATATAAAAAGGAAAATAAAAGAAACCATTCCCATTTTAACATATTTATTTAGTTCTGATTCAACTTACAATGATACTGATAATAACATAATGAAAATAAGAAAAAAAAGTTATTAAAAATGTGTTTTAATTGATTTTTCCTTTACATAAAAGCTGTTTTGTATTATTTGTGGAAAGTATAAAACTTCATTCGTTGTTCGCCTTTAAATTTTTGAAAAAACAAAAATGTTTTGTATAAAAGCTCACTTGCAATTGCGTAAAATTGAGTATTTCTTACATTTTTTCTATGCAAAAATTATAGCGCGTGTTTATGCATATGAAGTAACAATCTTATATAGGGTGTCCAGAGTTGGAAGTTTCCTTTGTATAATAAAAAACAATAAGACGTTGCTTAGGATCATGGTTGTGGAAATACGAATGTCAGTTAAAAACATATTCACCTTTAAAAAATCACTGATGATGAAGAAAAGACTAAAATTGAATATTTCTTACACGTTTTCTAAGCAACAGAATATATGATTCTTCAACAACGCTAGAGGTAACGAATACTCCTAGAAAGTTCAAAACGACCCCTCACGCATTTTATGGGTTTGTGGATGATTTCTGTTGAATTTTAGTATGCTGTAGATTTGAACCTTCCTACAAAAAGTTATCAATTACCCAACTTAATCATATGACTACTTTTAGAGATAAAAAGTGTTGAAAAAAATATCTCGTCTGAACTAATAAAGTAATAAAGTGAAAATTTATTTTTAGTTAAAAATTATGATAATTAGTATTCAGGCAAAATAAATGGAAAACAATAAAGTGTGTTTATAGAGTGTCTATAGTTTCCTTTTTATACCTAATACAAAACATGGGACGTTGTTTAGGGTCATGGTTGTGGAAATTTGGATAAAGGTTTAAAAAATCACCGATGACGAAGAAAGGATTTTATATGAGATAAAAAAATCAGGACTTTCAAATTTTTCAAATCTTCGTGAACAATAAACCAATCTGACTAAATTAACGGAAATATTGTGCTCAAATTTCAAAGCCTTGATTTTAAAGGGTTTTTGTATATTGTGAAAAGACGTTACTTGGTTTCATGTTTCTGAAAATACAAGGTTTTAAAGTTGTTCAAATAGTGAAGAACATGAGATCGTTTATAGATTAATTCAGACTGGACAAATAGAAATCTTGTGCTAAAATTTTGCAGCAATGTTTTCCAAAGGGGTCCATGTATGAGAAGAAAAATCAATATCTCGCTTGGGGTTACGGTTCTGGTAATACAAAGTAAAAAATATGAGGTCATTTAAAGAATAAATCAGGCTAAAGTAACGGGAATTTTGAGTTCACATTATGAAGCTATGTTCTTAAAGGGTTTTCTGTATGTTGTAAAAAACATAGAACGTTGCTTGTAGTCACGTGTTTAAAATTAAAATTAAAATTAAAATTAAAATTAAAATTAAAATTAAAATTAAAATTAAAATTAAAATTAAAATTAAAATTAAAATTAAAATTAAAATTAAAATTAAAATTAAAATTAAAATTAAAATTAAAATTAAAATTAAAATTAAAATTAAAATTAAAATTAAAATTAAAATTAAAATTAAAATTAAAATTAAAATTAAAATTAAAATTAAAATTAAAATTAAAATTAAAATTAAAATTAAAATTAAAATTAAAATTAAAAATAAAAGCTTCAAAGCTGCTCAAATATTAGTGAAAAATATATGTGCATTAAAAGGATAAAGGCTGAAAAAATAGAAACATCAATCTCAACCTTTGAAGCACCGTTTTCAAAAGGATTTTTGTGAGAGAAAAGCAATCAAAATATGGTTAAGGTTGTGGTTGTGGAAATACAAGGATTCAAAATTATTCAAATTGAAAAAAATATGCACGTTAGAAGAATAAAACAGGCTGAAATAACAGAATATTCAGTTGGAATTCCGAAGCTATATTCCCAAAGGGTTTCTGTGTGTTGTAAAAAATCAGGAGATAACTTGGGCTTATATTTCTGGAGGTTTTAAAGCTGACCAAATATCAGTAAAGATAAAGCAAAATTAGAAATATTGAGCTCAAATCTCAAATCTTATAGCACTGTTTGCAAAAGGGTTATGGATGAAAAAAAACCAATGTGAGGTTACAAAATTATTAAAATATTAGTAAAAAATATGACCTTGTTTAAAGAATTACTTAGTTCCTTTTTTATATTACGAATACTTAGGCAGTTCGTTAGGTGTAGGTGCAAGAATTGATTTATATACTTTTTATTTCGCGAAATTCATGTTTAAGTTTTTATAAGATTGTATTTTCTGAATGAATACCGTTATTTTGTATTTCTAATTATAGAATATCTATTTCTATTTAGAAGTTTGTACTTTTTTCAGTACCTTGGTATTGTTTCACTATTACAACCTGTCTGGCTAAAAACTAAACTTATAGCTTTCAAAATTTATTTGTATTTCCAATAATACCTTACTTTTGCTCTTAAACACAAGATACATAAGTTTATGTCATTGTTAAGTAGTAGGAAAAATTTAGAACAATCTTTGTATTCACTAATTAAAACTACTTAGTAAAAATCTATGCAAGAAGATAATTATTTAACTTTGTTTTAATAATCTGACTACCGTACTCGACGGACTCCAAAACTATTAAGAGCCTCGTATCAGTTAACAAACCGCTTCAAATACCAAGATTCTATTGTAGACAAAAGCTACAAATAATTATATTTATGGTTGTTCGAGTCACATCAATATAAAATAAAAGTAAGTAATTTGATATGCTAATGTAACTTCGAGTGTCTAAGGGACACATTGAGCGCTTAACTATGACGTCAGTTCTCATTAGGAGCGGTCAGTGTACAATAAATCCTTATGAATACAATAATAAACTTAGGAAAATTATTATTCTTCACAGTCACATTAATCCGATACATTAATGGAGGGTAAAATAAGAGACACTTTGTATCATTTAACTAGATGATTGACAGGTCTGTGTTACATTCGTGCAATGCTGCCTATTTTTATTATTTCAGAACAGCCGACACCCTAAGATCGGCCCTGCTTTTCTACAAAATCGTAATAGTCACATAGAACACTTAATCCATCCGTTTGTTTTCGGATTCTGCACATAAAAATTAACTAGGAACAATAGGAAAATGTCTGTTAGACTACTTCAATTCAATGCAAGATTATCTAATTTCCTCCATTATTTTGTCAATTGCTTGTTTGCACTGTGTAAAAAATATAAAAATCTCATTACTAGCAGGCACGAGTTGTATTATTGTACGCCCTTCCACTACTGTAGATTTTCTTTTTAGTAGGTTGGTTCAAAGCGTGCATCACTGCAATACGTACGTTAGCAAAAGTTTCTGTTTCAGTTATGGTTCAACTTTCGTGAGGTGGAAGTGTAATTCTCCGCTGGGTTAGTTGTGTGCGCACGCGATCGCCAGGACGAAAAAGCACGTGAACAATTAACTAAGGGGGACTTGCTAATTGAATTAGTGACGTTTTGGTTAAAAATGAAAGTCGTCAATTCATGGATCTGTTTCTGGTATTTAATTATTTTTTTGTTCAATTTTTTTGAATGCTTCTATTCTAAAAAAATTAGTAGTACTGGTACATAGATGTATTCTTATTTAACGAACCATGACAACTGAGGTAATTTACAAGTTTTAATTGAAATTTACTTATTCTAAAGAAATTGAACTTAACCATCAATTATATAAATGGGATGGATCTCGTTATTACTAAATATTCCCAATGTTTAAAAGTGGACTACTATATTCGAAGTATTAAATAGTTTTTTGAAAGATTTGTTCACATATATCTTCTTATAAGTTAATACCGTTTCAGCTGATAAACTTCAATGTGAACATTAGATTAAATTATATTAAAATAAGGATTTTAGGAGCTTATCCCATCCATGCTGTAGTTTCCAAGAGATTTCTACTATCCTCCTTGTTGCACCATCTTTTCATCCTCGATCTATAAACCTATCCTGGGGTTTTAATGACATAATGACTTACAGAAGACGCTAAATTTTTAAGAAAATATAATTATAGATGGGCTATTAGTTATCTAATCTATTAGATCTATTCCGAAAGCCTCAAAATAGAAGAAAAATTCTATTCTTTGCAGTTAATATAAAACGTAGCACTTTTGCTATCAAAACTACCCAAAACATAATCTTTACATGAAAAACTAACTAGTATCAAATACTACGAGTGTTGTTATTTAAGTTTTCAGATAGACAAATAAAGTTAGGGGTTAAACTATGATAGGATAAGTAATTTGAATAATGTGGCAATAAACACAGTGAGATCGACGAGATTTAGAGAATTTCCGCCACAGATATGCTCATTATTCATAAACCAAAGGTTTTGATATCGTCAATTAAAATATTAAGGAAGATTCTTTGATCTTTCTTTTTTTGCGATGTTACTGAAAAATTACATCAACTAAATATGCAATTAGAAGGTAGAGGTTAAACAATGATAGAATAAGTAATTTGAAGTCATTTGGAGAGAAACTAAAAATGCTCGCAATGCAATTAAAACGTCATGATTTGAAGTATAATCAAAACCTGGCTGATAAGTCTTAAAATAAAAAGGATTTTATAACAAATATGTTGATATTATTACATTGGTTCTCAAATAATTTGATAGATTTTTGGCAAAAATAATTCATATAAATGTGAAATAAATCTTAAGTCACTGGTTGTAATTCCTGAAAAGATAAATGTCTAAATATTTGTATAAGTTGGCACGATGCAATACCTTTTTTGGTTTTTGGATTAACATATTGAGAATTGTCTCAAATTCATATCATATGAATTCTAGAAACACTTGCTACACTATTCGCTCGTAAACTATATCTTTAGATTAAGTCGTCTCTAAAATACAAAAGTTTTCTAACACCTGTTATAAAGTAACGATGCATTCATACTTTCATACTTCAGGTTTATTAGAAAAACCTTTTTGTCATCATGTGTTTTTGTACACTTAACAAAAAACGAAATATTAGCAGTTACGTTACTTAACGAAAACATTGTATAATTATCGATTGAGATTTTAATAGGCAATAACAAATACGAGGGTGTTGAGGTTGTAAAAACTTAACTCCCTCAACTTAACTTTACAAACTTAACACAAACAATAGGTGACGTTAATGAGTCGTTGCACCACTGAATTTGTGAACATTGAAATTTGTTGTTACGAAGCTAGTGGTAATTTAGAGAGAAGTTATTGAGAGTGAAAGTTTATGCACAAATTGAAATTACCTGTGAAGGCTTACGTTAGAAGATTTCAAAAAAGACCTTACTTCACAACAATGCTTAGAATCGCTACGTGTAACTTTTGGTAATGAAGCAGAGAAGACTGATTAAAACTGGTTTGTAGAATTTCGTCATGTCAGTGGTGAATGTCGAGAAGGTCGATCAAAATCGGATGTTATTCCGAGAAACATGGATGCTGTGCACAACATGATCAAATAAGATCGGCAATACAATTGATTTTGGATAAACATTTACGTGAGTGAAAGATAGATTCTGCATGCCAACGTCCATAAAGCATAGTAAACAATTGAATATTTGAGTAAAAGATTGAATTTATGTCTTATTGCCATATCACCCGATTTATTGCCTAATGACTTTTTCTTCTTACCCACTGTCAAACAAAATATGCGCGGACATCGATTTTCATCATCTCAAGAAATTGTTGAAGACCTTCAAAACCAAGTTTTTACTATATCAGTTTCAGTGGAAAAAATGGTTTGAGAGTATACAAAAATGTATCTTGAGAGCCAATATTTCGAAAACTAATAAAAAACTTTGTTTGGAATTTATATGTTTTTGTTTCACTTTTGAAAGACAACCCTGGTATTGTTTTAATGTGTATTAACTTTGGAACAAGTATACTCTCATCCACCATGTATAATTTGGGACAAAAACCTCGGATTTATTTTTAGCAATAAAATTTTGAAATGCGTGTTGATGATTTAAAAATAACACACTTGTTAGTTGATCCAAGTTATTTTGGGTTATCCATAAACATTGTTTCGAAATGTTAATTTCCTTTTTTATAGACAGTTTCTAAAGGTACGTTACTGAAAATGCTAATTACAGTTTTAATTTATTCCCAAAATATTGTGATGTAAAAGTCATAAATACAATAAAAAAACATTAACTAACTACAAAATATAGAAAAATCATGCAAAATTGGGGGTTCAAGTATGAAGATTAGTCTCTTTTCAAAAATTTTATGTGTTGTTTAAATTCTGAAGAAATTTGGTTTTGGGACTTTTGTGAGGGGCAAGTTTTCTTTGTGTACTTGTAGTACAATCTAATAATTCAAGCTGCACCCTTATCTATAATTCTAAAATTAATTTGATAAAAATACATTTCATTAGTTTGAATCGTACATTGTAGTTTTACCAATTCCCATATTGGTATTAATATGAAGAGTAATTACAATAACATATCTAAGCGAAAATGTATGCAGGTACATAAATAGCTCGAATCAACTAAACATTTGAAACAATAATGGGTACAATTTTCATTAGATTGAATAATATAATTTTGGTAATTGCTTCCGTTATAGGGTATTTATTTTGTTCTAATCATTTATCATTGGATATTTTTATAATCATTTCAGAGTGAAAATGATAATTCTTACTTAATAGTCTAAGTTGTATATATACAGGGTGTCACGGCCTAAGAACCGACGCAGAGCAGAGGTGCATTAGGGTGCACAAAATATGACGATTGGGGCAATTTACCTCTATCCCAAATTGTATACCTGAGGACTTATACGGCCTCAAAGAAGGGCACAAAATCTCCAAAAATTTCTTTGCAACCTTTCAACTTAAAATTATCAAATTTCGTACAGTGTATGGGGTATTAAGTAATGGTAAGGCGATCGAACCATTCTGGGGGGTAATAATCTGTAATTTTATTTTTATAACATGGATAATTTAATTCTTAAACGTATTATTCTTGTAATTTTTCCATCTCGTTGGAAGTTATGCTTTCTTAAGGTTGCAATATACTATATGACACTCTACTACCACCAGGACATGATGAGGCATGGATGAGGATGTTCCTGAATAGTTTCGTCGGTAGATTCAGAGCTAATATGAATAAGATTGGGCTGTGGAGAAAATTCCACTTATCCAGTTCAGCTACCTGCACAATAGAGGATCTATATGAAGCCTCAGATAATTCATTCCAAGTAGCTAAACTTTGATAATGTTAACATAATGTTAACAATTTGTGATTTTTCGTGAAGATGTAAAACTGGTTATCGAAACGCGCCACAAACAGTTTAATTGAGAGTCGTAACAGTAAATAGTGAGTTCAGTATTTGTAACTGTGTAAATATGTATATGTATCTTTCATTTCTCAGAATAAGAATTACAATTTCTTGATTTAAGATCTAATTTAATCGTGTTTTTCATAGAAATTTACAATATGCCCCCGGAAGGGTTGAACGATCCTTCTAAGAGATGAAAAATTCTGGAGGCGTTTTATCTATCTGGGGACACAGTATATTTTTGACTATTCAATATAATTTGACTTCACTTACGAGTTTATCACTCAGACCAAATTTGAAATTTGATTTTGATGTTTTTATATAAGTGGTTATATTTTGATATTCAGGTAGAAAGTGATAAAATTTATATTTCAATTTATCAATGTCAAATAATATTGTGATGAAACTCAAAATTGTGCTGGAGCATACATATTTCATCATCTGATTCAAGTGAATAGTAAAGTTGATCGAAAATGTGAAAAATAAACGTTCCACTGAAAGAATAGTTGTTTTTATAAATAGAAAATTGAGTGTAGGTATACATTAATATGTTTAATTTTTAAAATAGAATACTGCATTCTAGTGAACGCTTGAGAAAAGTTATATTGATATTTTCATAGGACTAAATTAAAACAAGGAATAGTCCAGTCATCCGTGTCATTACTTGTATTGGTGAAAAATAAAAGTTTTGAATTGATTATCTAACTCATTATGTTGTTTTATTCAATTATTTTCATTTTTATCGTTTTTAATAACAAAAATAGTCTTTTTGTTTTTTTTTTTAAAATGTTGACACGTTGAGTCCCGGTGCGGTTCATAGGGCCGCAACTGAACTCTCTTCACAGCCTAGACCGGTTCTAAGGACGTATTTTATTCCAAACCTACTCCACACCGTATTTAAATGTTTTTCACAGTTTGATTAGACGTCCTGGGTCCTGGAAACATCCTACACTTGCTCCATTTGATTTTTTTCATGATCTCAGAAAACCTTTTTTCATATTTTTTTTGTTTTCTTCAACACAAATCCAAGTAATATTTGATTAAAAGTTTTGATTTGTGCTACCTTGACCTTAAATAATATTTTTCAAAACATTTTTCTATACTTCACATAAAAGTATGAACATCGTTCAAAGGATAAAAAAGCAAGTAGGGTGTACTTTCAAAAAAATATATTTCGATTAAAAAGTGCAAAAATGACGTTTTCTGTGTGCGGTTCATAAGACCTTTCTGGGCCCCGGAGGAAGTTTTAACACTATACTTTAACTTTTACTTTTTTTTCAACTAAATTTTTCCACTATTTTTCCTTAGATCCACATCCCATATGGAGTGTAAAACCTCAAACACATTTTTGGGCTCCGGAGAAAGTTTACCAATACCAATGGTCGGGGCCGTGTTAATAATTTGTTTTGATTTCTTCTTGTAGGTAATAATATACAATAGTTTCAGATATAACTAGAGTTGTTTCATTTTATGATGGGTATTCACTTGTAACAAAACACTCCGAACGAACCAAACGCGCCGCGCGCGCTCTATCAAAGTCATCTAATTACTACGTTTCATTGAACAGAACAAAAAGCGCAAAACATTTTCGGAGGTTTGTCGGTAAACGGGACTTGTTCAAAGATAATTTATTCGTTCGTCTGTATCCAGTGGAAACGGCAGTTTTGAATGTTCGTTGCGTTTGTGGTGTTTTAACTTAGCGTAGCTATGGAAAAGTGTTTAGAGTTTGAAAGGACAGTCTACTTGGGATACGAAAAATGTTTAAAATAAAATAAATTTGATGAAAAAGACCTTTATTTTATCATTAAGCTCTTGTATAAGTGCGATGTAGGTTTTAATAATTATAACTCCAATTCATTGTTTAGAAATTTAAAATAAATATTGTAGACTACTGTCGCTAAAAAAACGCAGTTGTACAGGAATTGCCTTTCGAAATACGGTATATTACTTGGTTATTCTTGTACCTACTTAACATATTTGATTCTCGAAATTTTCTGCAGCTTCCATTGTGAAATTTTTATGTATATAATCTAGATTACTCATCACACAGTAACGCCATATTGTGACCGTGCATCTTGTTCACATTTTTCGTTCTTTTTTTATTACCCGCTAATGCCTCTATAATTTAAAAAAGCACCAGCGTCAAGGGTAAATCAGATGCATCCATGTCGTCAAACACACAAACAAACTGGTGGGAACGCTGCAAATTGTTTTGTTGCAAGTGAATACGCACATTTAGAATTCTTCTAACAAGTTTCTGTCCATAAAATAGTCCGACCAATTGATATTTAAGGGTATAGCCATTCTATTCCTTCCTGAAGAGGCAAATAATATAGTTGAAGTACAAAATAATAAACGATTCTGCCATATTCAGCGGCGTCCCTATATTGAAATAATTAAGTTAATTATTATAATAGTTAATAGTGTTATACTGGAATTTTTATATTGGAATTCTATGTAGTCTTCTTAAAAATCACTTTGTAAATTTAAAAAAAAATTTGCCCATGATTGCCCATGTCATAAAGATTGGGTCATAAAATGATTTATAGTTTTTATAGCATAACTGGCTCGAATTTTAGTTCAACTGATTTTTTAACATCAACAACTGTTGTTAGATAAATATTTGAGATTGAAAACTTATGATGGAACATTTACTACACTGGGTATTTCATAAGTAAGTTATTTATTGAATAGAACCATCTGGTTTTTTCTATATTAATGCATTCAGGAGTAAAAAACAAGGCAAGTTATTCAGATATTAAATGTTTTCTGTAAATTTTTAGGTAGGTGAGGTCTAACCACGGTAGAAGTCGGCCATCTTTGAAAATATTTTAGTTAAAAAGGTCGTATCCGAAAACCTAAATGTAGAAATTTTCATGATTTTACTATAAGTATTTTGCCATATACAGATAGTTTTAACTCGTCGGTAGACACTTCACGACAATGATATTATTTCTTTTTTAAAATTGCAGGTTCTAATTATGGAAAAATAAATGAAACAATATAAGAGGAAAACAAAAGTAATATCTTATTATTCTTGAATATTCAGTAGCTTTTTTAATTGCATGATTAATAAAATCAAAGCAGAGATAATTATTGAGGAAAAGTTGCATTCACTGTAAATAATTTTCCCAGCTAGTTGCTGAGAACAATTCTCAGCCAACAATATGATTTCATTCTCATACATTTCATAATTTAAATTCATCTAGTACTGGAACCAGGGGCGGTTTTGTTACAGAAACTTTGCTACCAATTCATTATACAGGATGTCTACATTCATATAAAACGATGAAGTTTACACCTTAATATTGAAGTTATCGTGATCCCCACGGATATAGGAATATAAACCATAAATATTTCTGAAACTGAAGATATTTTGAGAAATTTGAATGCAGAAAGGAAGGATGTTGAGAAGGGTTATAAATTTCCGCAATTATGCAGTTTCATGGAAATGTTTTACCAGTAGTATGATGCATCAACATACATCTTAATTTTCAGATTATTATTGTGATATCTTCCGACTCATTCGGATATACTTTTTATTATAAAAAATGAAGTTTAGAACATTTTAGAAAAAAGCGGGACTAGATGAAAAGCAGCATCAAATGTTTAGAACATGAAGTTAATATCTGTTACGATACCAATTCTACTTTGAAATGAGAAGATTAGAGATAAAAATATTATGTATAACCAAAAGAGACTACCCTTCACGATTGAATACGAAACAATGATACGTTAAAATCTAATAAAAGACATCCAGTTTGTAGACTACCAAAACTCAGGTACAACAACCTTTTAAAAAGCCTGTAAAAGAAATAACGTGACCTTATATTTCTAAAACACAGAAGATCATATTGAATTTATTCTAATAGCTCAAAATAGTTGAAAATGATTCATACGCAACAACAACAAATTAAGCTCTGACAACACAAATCAGACAAGGAGACAACATGAGCCCAATTCTGTTCGAAATGAAAGTTATAATGTGTAAATATTCTAGAAGATGCAAACTCGCAATCTATGATAAGAGTTTGAAACAAGTGATGTTACTAAGTAACTAAAAGAAGAAGTAATAATTCAAGTTACAAAGGATACTTGCAAGATGACTAATGGAGAAGCTCAATAGGTTTGGTTGTTTTGATTTGGGATATAGAAAACGAGAGGTTGGTACATCTGCGGCTGTATTATACCCTATCATTAGTTATTTGGAGGACGAACGAGTTCACCAACTCGAGAGGTAGTGATCAAGTAAATACAAGTATTTATCTGCTACATTCCAAGGCACGTCTTCAACGTACAGTTCAAGTTCAAGAAAAAATATCTACACGTATGTCCAAACTACGCACTTGTTGTTTCAGATTCAATGTACATAAATTTTTGTTTTCTGAAGGTATTGAGCATGTATCGTCCTATTTAATTGAAATTAAAATGCTCTAACGAAACCGTTATAGTATACAATGAAAGACAAATTGATTAAAATCCATATTACAAACGAGAGTTAGTTTGTTGGATATAATGCGGAAAAGAAGCATTGTGGATACATTTAATGGACCTCATTCTATATTTTACGGGTATAAGCGATGTTTTAATAATTCAGAAGCAAGATAACGAATATATATGTTAGTATGTAACACATTTTAAAAGTTTGTCATATACCGACTATTATAGTGGTACTGCTTCGAAATTTCAATTTATTTATCTAAACTAATTTATATAAAAAACAATCCATTATAAAAACCAAAGAAATTGGAATTCATCCCGATATTATAAAAGCACCACGAATTGATTGTTGATACTTTCGTACCCTGAAACTAATACTGGTACTGGTCAGCCTTAATTGCGTGGATAGCCCTTTGCAGTTCCTTTGGTTACCCTCGTCCCAGCTCAAGGAGGCTAGATAATCTCTCAAGTGTCGCTAGCTTTAAAACTATGCTCTTCCAATAGGTTATATCCTTCTTTCCCGTGTGTTAATAAGAGCTTGATAGTTGCATAGGATTGCATCGTTGTTTCAGGTCAATTAGTATATCACTTAATTCACTTGAAGAAAACAAAAAGGTGGTTACCGATCATAACATATTGTTGGGCTGTGAAAACAAGAAACATAACAAGTGCCTTGCGATTGCAGGAATGTCGCCTGAGTCGATTTCTCTGCGGACGAGTGTATATTAATTATTCAACTGCTTTTGAGTAATTGATTGGTTGATGAATAAGATAGATACTTCAATTAGAAAATACAACATATATGAATAAACAAAATAAAAAAGAATTATATACTATTAATGAAGTTAGAAAATTTTTAAAAGCACATTGTTATGTAGAATAACTGATAAAGATCTCAAATTTTTCTTTAATTTTATAAGTAGTATAAAAGAAACCGTGAACCTCAACACTTTTCTTTCGCATGCTTGCTCATCGAGTTAGCTTTAATGAGATCTGTCATGCGTTCCAGTTTTTGTTTCAATCCGCACGGCTCCATATTTATGGTATAATATAGTCATTTCAAAAGCCGCTCTGTAACGACAATGCCGTTCGAGAATACAACACCAAGAATTTTAAATCAAGTAAAGAATATTTCAAACATGCCTTCGGCTATCCTGTTCTAATTAAAAATTACCAACTCACTGTGTCCCCATCAAAACTGCTCAACTACGTGAATTTTGTTTTGGAGAAGAATTAAATAAATGGAAGTGCTTGTGATGAAATGGTAATTTTACTTATTGTATACTTTTGATTGAAATTTTATACTGTAAAGCAAGTTTTTTGTTGATTTTCTGTCAAGAGTTGACTTTACATTATTAATATTTTGGAATATTGATTTAATTATTATGATTTTTCGTTTTAGTTTTATTTATCGTATCTCACTTATTTTATGTATCCTCTTTTTTATAATGGAATAAATTAATAGTACGAGGTTTGGTCAAGAAGCTCATAATATTTAAAATTAGTCAAATTCTTAAATGAGAAAGCAGCAAAACTCTCTCTATATTGAGCTAGTCAAAATAACTGTCCTGTTTCTCTAATCCCAGTCCATTCGCCCATATTCTTCAACCAAGAGGCTCTCAAAATTTCAACCAACTATTTCATTTAGTTTATATTCCGACAGCCATTGATAGTAGATTATCTCGTGTGACCAATCAACATTATCTCTCAAATCAAAGCTGAGGTTAATGAACATCGCAGACCTGTTGGGAAGCAATAGAATTTGAAATTTCAAATTATCATATACCTCGCGAATATATGACAATTTCGCAGAGTACAACTTCACAATGTTCTACTTTTTGCTCGATTTTGTAATGGTGGATGAAACTTGGATCCACCATAGCATACCATAGAGCGAATAACAGAAAATAGTTGGTTTAATGGTAAAGATATAGTCAAACATTCATTTGATGATGGATCTTCAGTTTTATACTGTTATACCGAGGCGAATTCTAAAGAAGCTCCTATAAGACTTTTTCCCAATTAATAATTATAAAAATAATTAATTATGAAAAGTGCATTTTAGGGTTATTAACTATTTGAATCATTGAGCTTTTTGGCTTTGGTACCTATGTCGGTCGAGAGAGATAAATATTTACATGACGAATATCAAAGAGTGATTTCTAATATGTTTCAGTGCCTTAGACAAGAATCTAATACATAATAAGTGATGTTTAATAAACTCTTGTGGAGTGAATTCGAAGTTTGTTTATGGCAATAATAAAAAATACAGTTATTCTATCAAAATTAAATAGTTTCATATATTTATTATCGAAGCGTGGGCATATAACAATTCGGATTAGTACCAACATCTGATTTCGATCAAACTTATGTGATGTGTTGGGGGTGGATGCACTACTGATTTTTTCTCATCTCTTCTCAAGTGGAGAAGAATTCCACTGTTCTGGATTGGTTTCGTATTTGGGAAAAGGGGTTTCTGGGCTACGACCTCAAGTGTAGCTTTAAATGAAGAGAGTAGACACGACATCTATACGCAAAGAGTGAATCCAAGGAACTTATCTGAACTATTTTTTTGTCCTATGAGGTGGATTGGAAGCTCATGCCAAAATTGCACGGGGCCTGTGCACTGTCGTGCATTAGTGTGAGTATCTCAACTCATTAACCATCCTCCTCAGTCTTGAAGTCGAAAAGAAGTTTAATCTACGTACATCGAATCTCATCTGTTTCTTTATTTCCATTCTCCCTCTCAATTCCCCTGTTCCCTACCTCTTTCCTCTTGATTATAGTTACTATAAAATTAAATATATCTTCCAAAACTCTTCGGCTTTTATCATTTTTGCTATTATATTTTCAGTTGTTGGCAGTTCTCCTATTTCCTCTTATATTTTCTTTCCTCCTCCCAACGGGCACATTTGTATACAACATACTCCGTATCATCCAGGCATTTACATACACCGTACGCACATGAACGTGCGAAAGGAGCTATTTCACGTTAAATATTGCGTGAAAAAGTATAATGTGTGCTTGTGTTTGCATTGCACCCATTGTTTTATGTTTGTTCACTTTGTTCACTTCGTCTTTGTAGTTTCTTTATCCCATCTCTCCTAACACTTTCTTAGTTTCTTCTACGTACCATCTTCATTTCTCTTTCTGTGTGACTTCCAGTTTTTTATAGGAAGCACCTCTCTGCAACCATTAGATCTATTGGTGGGGTTCACGTAATTATTAGCATTGCTTCTGTTGATACCGTCCGATATGCTGACACCATTCTTTAAGAGTCATTTCCTTTGGGCTGCTATTAATTTGTTTATGTGTTTTTGGCTTTTCAACTCCTCTTTCCAGATAGGCACTGCATAGAATACTGTTCATTACCTCGTTAAGTATTTATCTTTTGAAGTATGCAGGTTCACTGATGATCCTCACTCAACCTAACCTGTCATAATCAAACTTTACCTAACCTAACCTAAACAAACCTACCCTAACTTTGTTTGTAAGGAGCTCTTCTCGGTAAAATCTTATAAAGGTGAGGGATAGAACCATCCTTAAAGTTTTGTATGTGATTATCTATCCTCTACTCTTTACGATGATCACAGGACGGAAATAGAAGCTTCGCGTGACTATCAAGGCATGTTCTGGGCAGTTTCCTGTTACCACTCCCTGTGAGCTTTAATTGTTCAGGGAAAAAGCTTCTTTGATTGCACAGAATGTGTCATTGAGGATGTTAACACTTCTCTTTTTGCATCAACTTTTTGATAATCTCTTATGGTCTCACAATGGAACTATGATCGGTTAACAATGGTTTATCCAGTTCTATCTGGTTTTTATCGGTAAGTGCTCGAGTTTTCTAGTTCCCACATCAGTGAGGGAGCTCGGCTCGGATTCCAGAGCTCTGAGGGCTTCTAGGATGAACACAAAAACTCAAGAATTAGCTGAAACGAGTTTTGGGGAGCTAACCTTTGAACCTCCATATTTTAATTGAGACACGGCTTCCGCAAGCGTTTCCTGTAAAAAGGGGGGTATTCCCAAGAGAATTGAATGTTGGTACTAATCCGAATGAATGAATGAAACGAAATTCTACGATAACATAATTGTCTGTTGAGATGATACAATAAAGTTAATTTAATCCTGGGAAACCGCTTAAGACGGAAGAATTCTTTGGTTATCTTCTTTAACTACGAATATAATGACTATATCTTTAACGTGAAGTGGTACGGTCTATGTAGTGTAACTAAGTCAATTGAGGACTGGGATCCTCAATAATAGACGAGAATGTGTTAAAAGTGAACTTACTCGTTCGTTCAAACAAGTGATTGTAGTACTCTGACGTGTACAAAACGCGTAGGAAGAAAAATATTTGAAAAATGTTCGGTTTTCTTCTTCATGATGCTCCATTCTGCAATTTGAAAATGCTACGGAAGAGCAGATGAAAGCTATTTCGAAAGAAGCCTACAACGAATTTTACCTTTTAACATTGTTTATGATAGAAAATTGTATTTGAAATCTAAATTAGTAATTTCATATTCCTTCGTGTCAGTTCTAAACGTTATTTCTAGATTTCGTATTCATTATTTATTATAAAAATTTCGTTTAAAGAATTTGCAATCGTTACTAGTTGAGTAGGTAAATCGTTTATATTCTAGTCCCGCCTCCGCCGTCGCCCAGACATCGTATGGTATTACATTTTATACGGTTTCGTGATACTTTTCGAAAAGCTACTTTATTTTTTAAGGATAAGTATGTTTTCAAATAGACGATACTTGAATAGACAATATTACCAAATATCCTTAAACATTGAATCAAGAGCATATTTTATAGGTCAATAACATTCTTTATCAATTTACAGTAACAAATTCTACCCAAAGTAACTGTAGACAATGTACAGAGTGTCCTAGACTGATTTATACAACTATATCTCATGATAGAACAGATATTTAGTTTCTAACATAAAATTGTTAATAACATTTCACAATTTAATATGGCGTGAAGATACAAACTATTTCATCATTTCATCATTATTTTTTTGCACAAATTTTCATTAATCTGCACTTATATTTACTTTTTTTCGTTGCTTAAACTATAAACTGAATGTTTATGGACGATAGTTAACTTAGCTGACTTTATTTTCTGTTTAAACATAATTAATTAATCTCTTGGAAAAAATTTTCTAAGTTTTGATTGTCGTTCACTACAAATTAGATTTACTTTCAATAACGTCCCAAGAATATACTAATATAAACAATACAGAAAAGCTATGAGCACAAAATAGAATTACATCTTCTTTTTATTGACGTCCGACAAGCCTTTCAATAGCATTTAAAGGCAAATTCAACAGCGGAAATCAAAACATATAAAGAGGAGCCAGACAACAGGACGGATTATCTTTAATTTGACACAAGAAGCAGTCATACGGAACACAGGTATTAACAAAACAATCGTACAAAGTGGATATGTGGAAGACCTAGAGCTAGTGGCAAGAGAAGATACTGGTAATACCAGCTATTACTAAAATACAGAAATCTCATATAAAACACTAGAATAGAAGCACTGAAAGATGAAGGAAAACTAAGAATGAAAGAAAGAAAAATACTGAGAAGTAGCCTAGGATTGAAAAAACTACTGTGTGGAAGAAGAACACATCGTAAAGTGCGTCAGACTACAGACACTAAGATAGTTGGAACTATACAAAGAAAAGATCACTAATCCATTCAAAAAAATCATAAAAAGGAGACCAAGGGAAAGACCGAAATAGAGATGGAAAGACCAAATAGGCAAAGACCTGATAGTACTGGTTGGTTGGAAGAAAATGGCAAGGGAGAGGAAATAAGAGTGAAAAACCACCCCAAAATGAGAAAAAAACGGCGAAAAGCGGATCAGAAGGGCTCTCCAATAGCGGTACTTTAGAAGAGTTGAAAGCCATAAGGAAGATTTTCTAATTTTTACTGTAGAAAGGTGATATATGATGAAATTTTTTGGTGAAGACAATTCTGTTAGTAATTGTTTCTGTTAAAAGTTCTAAACATTCAAAAATATTCTCGCTACGTGATGCTTTTTCACTTAAAAAAGTTATAACTCATCAAAAATATGCAGAGAAATTTATGCTATTTATGGTGGTGCTATGTTATTGAGCGTATCGCGTGGTTTCAACGTTTCCGAGTTGGAAATTTTATTTCGAAATATTTGACTCGCTCTGGTGGAATTTTGGTACCAGGAGATATATCGGCATCCAAGCTATTAAGATCTCGCTGTTGCACTAGACATCAACTATCGAACAGTTTGGATCCATTTCAAAAATTTAGTATTTCAGAGCTGCATGTTCAATGCAGGAAATTGAATGAAAGGTATCAAAATTCAAAGTTTAAAATGAACGTCCGTAGCTGGTCGATAGAACTGGAATTTTTATCCATCACAACAACTCCAAGACTCACAAAGGAGGATGGACGAAGCCAACACGAAATGAGTAGTACTTGAGGTGAATACTCCAAAAAATGAAAAAGGTTTACAGACGTATCTGAAGGGTCTAAAACAAATCTATGGATTCTTCTAAAACTGGTATCACCACTAGGTAATAGGGGACAGATGAAGTGTTGTAGGTATGTGGGAATCTTATCATCAGAATAACTTCAGGAAGCGCTTCTCTCTTTTCATTTGGTGGACCTCGAATGCGCCATCGGTGTTAATATGTATATATTTGATATTTGGATATATCACAATAGTGATCAATAAACATGTTCTTCGTGTATTGATTTTCATCTATATAATTTGGGGAAGCGATATGGAAGCGAGAATTTGAAGTTAAGATTCTTGGATTCGGTTTATATGGATCGATAAGAAGTTATTTAGTGTGAACAAGATTTCCAGTTATGTTGTCTACACACATCTTGTAATACTCGCCAAAAATTGGTTGGAATGTATTAATGCATCTATTGTATAGCTAGGATGTGGCATTATCTGAATATCATTTCACAGGAGACATCGAAAATAATATTGCCAGTTTTTTGCCATTATACCACAAAAGTTGTATGTGGCTGAAATTATTAGACTACTCGAAAAGGTCAAGGAAAGAAGTAATACTTTTTAGGTGACTCTATATATTGTAGAAATGATAATAATTAGTTATGCTAAGTATTTTTAAATACGTAGATCTGAGTCGTTGCCAAAAATTTTATACATCGATATCACATATCGAGTATATGGAGGACTTATTGAATATAATGAAATGAATAATCAGTTTGTTCTACAACAGATTCCAGCATTTGAGATGTATGCGATCCTAGGTAAACGTTAAGTATTGTTTAGATTGTGGGAATTTCTAAATATTAGCAAGTATTTCGAGATTGCAGAAAAAACTCTTAATGACTCATTGTGAAATAAAACAATAACAAATTCGTTTTTGATGCATAATTGACTAGTGATGTAAGGATATTATATACTCGTTTCAGAGGGAAGGACATTATGTAAAAATTAGTTGTAAATAATTATCTAAATATAATTAAAACCCAGTTTGTAGTAGTCAAAAATATCAGATCTAAACTGATCAGAATAATAGGAAAAAAATAATGTTTTTCAATATTAAATAAAAGATAACTTGCTTCGTGTCCAAATAACCGAGTCTTCAATTCAATGAGATTCAGCTTTCAATTTTTATGTGCCTCTTAACATGTTGCAATACAACGTAATTTTGAAAGGTTAGTTAGTTATTATGACCGCCACTAACCAATAACCATTTTTTCTTTCGTGTGTTTAATAACCTCCAAAATTAGAAGTGAAGTGAATATATGCTAGCAACAAAAATAAATAATTAACAAGGCTAGATTTATCATAGAAGACGTTAAAATTAGTGCACCAATTGATCACGTATATTAAGCTGCATTGGTCATTTTGTAGGGCATGCTTCGGACCTGGCTCATAATTTGTTGCTGTTGTGTTACTTGGTAATGGATTTTGTTGATCCAGACGCTCCCGAAAAATGCTTGGTAATATTAACTTAGGTTAGCCAAGTGCAAGAGAGCTAGCGATACGAGTCTGGTGGCATATTTTGTTACTACTTTGGTTCTTTCAAATAGTAGGATCCATTACAGTATCAAATTACTGCGATATCTCAAAAGCGTGTTGAGCTGGCGACACGAACCAGGCGCCATAATTTGTATTGTTGCGATGGTATAATTAAAATTTCCAACAAAATCCTCTATCCGTCAAACCTATCCTTTACTCCTGTGGTATAAAGCTACGGTAGTCACTATGCGAGGTAGAGGAGGCCAAAATAGTGCTTGATAAATTGTTCTTCAGTGGCTAAAGTTTTGCCCTCAATCCTATTACATACAATTATAGAAAAACGACTTTCGTAACTTAAGCTCACATACGGTTAATATCGAAGTAGCTTTGACTGGTACTGAAATTTTTTGGAATATTCCATATATGACCATCTTGAAGTAACAAATTAGTAAGCAAAATATGCCGTCAAGTCTGCCTAGTTAACTATTTCTGCAGAAGTAGGGGGTGGGTTTGGCGAATAAGATATTTTTTTAAGGTTTCTGATCATACTAACCTAAAGCAACAAAATATCCCGACTGGTTCATGTCCCCAGTTATCCGAGATATCACAGTGAGCTACAATAACTTAATAGTGCAATTAGCCGTATTGGTGTGTACGTTTTGTAGGGATGGGTTTTTGGAATTTTTCGATATAAGAGAATTATCAAGTTAAACGACCGGGAGTTATTTCTATTATAAAGTAACAAATTAGTAAAAAGTAAGTCGAGACCGGAAAATGCCCTCCAAATGGCCCCCTGAGCTTAATATAAGTTAATTGATAAGCTGATCTGACTGACATTTGGTTGTTTGTTAAGCCAGAATTACCTAGATTCCTTTCCTAGCACATTTGTTCTTATTGAAATTGGTTTACTTTAGTGCCTGTGTACTACGATAAGTTTATTGAATACACTGTTTATACCACCAACACTCTTTTTGATATCGTCTTCAGAGGCTGAAGATGATAACTTGCTTATCGAAACGCGAGTCAGACAGGTAATTGTGAGTATTGGTGTAGTGGTAGTGTAAACAGTCTATTAAGTATGAATATCACCAAGTGTTCCAGAAATTCCAAATTAATAAGTTTATTATTATCGCATTAATATAGCGAGCAAACTCACAAAGTGGTTCAAAAAATTAACATGGAAGATACGGTTATCAAAACTTTCACAATTCGAGGCATTACTGATGTTTTAGCTCTAATTATTTGGTAATCGTATATATTGGATGTTCGAATATTGAAATAATACTTAACAAACTATAATCATCTATTGTTTTATATATATTTACAAAGCATAAACAGTGTTTACCTATTTGTGGTAGCAAACGATCGAAAATGGGTCTCTCGTGTGTTTGATTCAAACATACACTTCCTGTTTCTTCTATACATTGTGGTTAATAGGATGTTTTATGAATGGCAGGACTATACCATACCCTTCGGGTTCCATTTATCTACTTTGATTACTCGATTGTTAACCACTGCTTAGGGACGGATTTGAATTTACAACAATTACAGATATTGTTATTAATGGCCTCGCTGACTCTCGCTTTATTTAATTAGTACAAATAAACTAAAAAATCACTTGAATGAACTTATTGAATTCATATGAGCGCAAACAGAAGGCGAAATAACATATCGTTTTTATTCAATAACGTAAATTGGCACAATTCATTTTCCAAAAGTGAAACAATCAATAATTCTCAAATTATACAATGGGCCAAACATTTTTTAACTTGCAATTTCCAAGAAAAAGGGGAACAAGTATTTATTGAAAATAAAGAACTATAGTCCAAATAGCCGACATCTCGCTGTTGGAATCCCCGAAACCTGACTTGATTTTCTAAAAATTCGACGTATAACACAGGGTATTATCCATTTCTTGCTGAATACTCTTCTTTAATTGGAGTTTTGTTCTTGGTTCATTCACGTAGACTCTATTTTTAATAAAACGCCATAAAATGAATCAGCTGAAAATAAGAGTCAATCCAAATTGATGACAAAATGCCCTTATTTGCTCTATACATAATAAAAGAGACATATTGATTTCAAGGATTATAGCGGATAGATTACAACCCTATGCTAAAAAGAGAAAGGTCGACTACCAGTACAGTTTCAGAATTAGCACGACTATTTAATTTTTTTGTATCAGTTTCTTGGAAAAGTTTTGTAAACCAAATAACAAACAATATCAAGTTTTTCTAGATTTTACGCAGGCTTATGATTGTTAAAATAAAGAACTTGTTCTATAACCTCCATTTTATTAGTCTCGATCTGGGATGTTGATGTCTATGATTCGGTCCATTTTTTCGGAGGTCTGTCTGCTGATCTTCTGGTGGAAAGCTTCTACTTGAATCCTTGTTTCTTCAGCCAATCCTCTCCCATTCTGTCGATGTGTACCTTCCACTCTCACCTTCTCTTCCATAACCATCTGACTTCATCTTTTATCTGATTGCAGAACTGCCTAATGTCGAATCTATCCTAGAGGGCTACTCCTGCTGTTGATCTAAGGATTTCCATCAATATTGTAAGGAAAAGTTGTTTTTCCTGCTTGTATCCGCTCTCGTTTCAGCTGCCTAGGTTTATATAGTTTATATAACGTACAGCTGTTTTGTATATACGCACTTTGCTTGGCTGGCGACATTGTTGACTTGTATACGTACAGTTCCTAGATAGTTTATAACTTGTTCTATTATTTTATCGTCTATCTCTGATTTGTAGCATACTGGGTCTTCACTAATTTTCTCAAACATTATCTTGTGAAACGATCTAATCAAATTTTTGCAACGCTAATGAATTGGATTTGAAGGCAAGATCAGAAAAGTGCACTATTTAAATCTAAAGGATTTAGAAGAAGATGCAAAGATAGTGAGACATCATTGCTAACAGAAATGAAGTTCGGAGATAAGAGCTGCTTTGGTTACTGGGAGTCGTTGTGCTATTTTTCATTGAGAAAGGTGCCTTATTGTTTTGTACCAGAAAGTCGAAACTAAAATTATATTAAACAATATTTCTTTAATTTATTATTTTCTAGACCTTTTAATATATTAATGCTTCTAAATCTTCTTGATTTTAGGTTTTAAAATTAGTTTTGAAACAGAACAGACCT
The DNA here is from genome assembly GCF_026250575.1 of Diorhabda carinulata. NCBI lineage: Eukaryota > Metazoa > Arthropoda > Insecta > Coleoptera > Chrysomelidae > Diorhabda > Diorhabda carinulata. The sequence continues at coordinate 23,276,969 of NC_079472.1, forward strand.
AAAGTCAAGAACATTTAGAAGCATTGAACAGTATGTACCAGAACTACCACTCAGAATGCTTATCATTTTTGAAAAGAAAATTTAAATATTTGGACCAACAAAGGATGGAATTATTTGAAGAATTAGAAGTAATTTAGAGTTAAGTTTTACAGTCGCACGGGCATCTGCAAGCTTTTAATGAGGAAAGAGCAAAAAGATAATCTATAGAAGATGAAAAGAAGAAGATGGATTGTACACCCCAAAAAAGTTGGTTAGATAGATCATGTGGAATATGAACATGCAGTTGTATAATAAATTATTACCAAACAAAGTATAATCCACGATAACAAATTTTGTTCTAAGAACTGTTGCTATATAAACAATTGTGATGGAAATGGTTTAAACAAAATAGTAACGTATATGCAGTAAGCAACGAGAGAGAGAAATAGAAATACATAAATTATTCCCTTTCTCTATTTATTCACACGACACTTCTATCTATAAGCATGCCCACTCTATCTGTAATATCTCTATGAAACGTACGCGTGAATGAAGTTTTTTTATTATAACAAGTTTTGCACCCTGCACCCTTTCGTTGCATAAATGTTACATTTATTGATTTTCTCTCATTAAATTTAATCCTCTATTATTGTAGACACTCCTGTAATTGGTCAAGATGAGTCTGGACATTTTTTGCTGTTGTTTGTGGCTCTTGATCAGTAGAGAGGATGATTGTGTCAGCAAAAGTTCCTGTTGTCCTGAACTGTGTCTCTGGTATATGGTGATGTATACAGTATGTAAAATAGCGGGCCTAGTACGCTACCATGTGGCACCCTTGTTGCTATAGTAAAATCTTCTTCATTAACTTCTGTTTGGAAGATGAAATATAATCTGTTACATCCTAAGTATGTAATCAATCTGATATTTTTCCATGTAGATTATATCTTGTTTATGTGATTTTTTTCAAACAATTTTAATGGAACTTTAAAACTCGGTTTATACATTGACCCGAGATTCTTGTTTTATGCTCTACTTTTGTCAGGGAAAATACGCATGCAGGTAATTAATATAGTAATTGGAAATAATCGCTGCTTACTCTATTTCTGTTGTTAACCGAACCGTGAACAACGGTTATTTTCTACATTGACTTATTCTTTTGCATTGATAATTGAAGAACGAACGTAGCAAATCGGTTAATCGTTATTTATTGGGTGAAGAAGAACGTCGATGCTTATAAATTTCTAAAGTTTTTCACATAAGTACGTGAGAAGTATTGTATTTTATATACAACAAACTTATTTATTTAGTTTATTTATTCAATATATTTAGTTTAATTTATTTAATGAACATTTTAGAACGTCTTATCATTTTCAGTTCATTAAAATTTCACTTACTGTTTATAATGGTGTGTGAGATAAACACAAAACACACGGTATATTTTCATATAACTAATTTGTTTATACGCTTCACTTAAGCTATATAATTGCGTGCTTCTTGTTTTGAATAAATTCATTTATATTAATTTTGCGCGCTTTGAGCTCTCGTTCATTATTGTTTTACTGACTTTTAGTGAGCCTTATCGAGAATGCCCTTTTTTCAGAAGAACCCGCGTATTCTGCAGAATTTTGAAGTTCGACTTGATCTGTTATACACGGCAGGCTTGAACCTGTGTGAAGTTTTCCAGGGAATTCTTCCACGAAGTAAAATAAACTGAGCTTTTGCGAAAAAATGTTAATAGAGGAGACATATAATGGCATTAAGATAGGATACATAATTTTAGTACCAAAATTTGAAGATTAAAAGGACAAAAAATGTTTAAACACGTGATTATCAACATATTTCCCGATTCTGAACCGAAGACCAAAAGAAAATATTTAACTACATATTATAAAAATTAATTAGAAAACTATTACAAATGACCATCAATAAGGAAGTAATTCACAAAAATTTGTAATGTAAGTATTTTTTATAACGTCAAAACAATGAATATCGTTCTCATTCGCGCCCGCTTGAGGATCTTCCGTGGGTAACTGGAAGGCACAACATTTTTTCAAACATACATCTTCTATTAAACATTTAAATGAACGTTTGTAAATACAAAAGAATTTAAATAAGAATACAAGAATTACAAAAATTAAAGTGTCCTTTGCAGCAGAAAATTTGAAACCATTTTGGAATTCGATTTATAAACGAATGATGCGTGTCAGCGCTGAAACGTAAAGTTTATGATTTTTTTTGCATTATAAAAATACATCACAATTATTTGTTAATAGGCTCCTTATTGAGTTGAAGGAAATTTGACAGAATTTTAGGGCTAGTACATATTTTTAAATTTTATACCAAGATCTACGTATTTTTCTAAACGTGGACTATTCTGCATCAAGTCAGATATAAGGAATATGACCGTTGTTTATTGTTACTTTTCATATTTTTGCTTTGTTTAACTTTACACGCCATATATTTGTCCAGGTGTCAATGTGGTCTATATATGTTTGTAATTTCATATTAACTTCTTCGTGGTCTTTTCCAGAGGCCTAAATGGCAGTATCATGACCATAACAATTGTATTGTGTTTAAGATTTGGTATCGCTGGTAAGTAGAGTATAGGGACTGGTAACTACCCTCAAGTACTCCTGCCTTAATTTCTGTTACATGAGATTATTCTTTTTTATGTTAAACTTTATTAAAAGCCTGTGCTATGTCTAGGAAGGCAGTAGAGCACATTATATATTCTTCTAAGGATTACGTTTGGAGGATAAAATGGTATCACAGTGGATATATTAAAAATAGATCGACGAAAGCTGCAGATATGCAGATTGATAAAAAAAATTGAGAAGAACAGTGGTTATCAAATGATTGGAACAATGCTGGAGTATGCCATATCTATAAAAAGGTTGACGAGATCTGCTGCTAAAACTACAGGGGCACAGCACCACTAGATGTGACTTACAAAGTCACTAGGATAGGATAGAAACAAACTGGGACCAATTAAGGAGACTTTAGGGAAGGGCGAAGCAAAGCGATTCAGATTTGTACTTTAAAAACAATACAATGTCTTGGTGAGGCTTACATCCAGAGATGCAACACCTCTTATACCTCATATTAGGTCTATAACAACTCCTCTGGTAGTGGATTTGGGTGGGTTTCTACAGTTTTGTTGTATTTGATGATTCTTTGTTGTATAACTTCTTGTACAGTTGGCATTCCCCGGTCCACGTGAATGGTGTGATTTGTTACATACCATGGAGCATCTTTTAGTTGACGGAGTATTTTAGATTTGAAAGCGCAAGCCCACAGCTCTATTTCATATGTCCATATGGGCTTGATCACACATTTGTAGTTAAGGACTCTTGCTTTTATATCAAGTCGTTTTCTTTTTGAACAATAATCAAGTCCAAAATCTAGAACTACATCCGTTCACAGATTATAAACAAGCTTACGATACAATAGAGAGAACAAAGTTGTATGAAACTGACTGAGATCAAAGTATTACCTGAAAGAAGACTATCAGGAAGTTTTGAAGGGGAAAAGAGCCCTATCCACTTTACTCTTCAATCTTACATTGGAGATAATCATAAGTAAAGTGCATATACAGACACAAGGTTCGAACTTTCACCGAAAGCATCAAATTTTAGTATATGCAGACGATATTGTATTACTAGCCAAATCCAGGGGGATATATAGTAGATTGCACAAACCATCAAAAAGATTTGGCTTCAGGTTGAATGGCAAAAATATTAAATACATTGTAATGTAACAGTTAAGGAAGAATTAGGTAGAAAACAGACCTTTTAGGAGGTAAAACGAGGACTATCATTTTGTTGACTTCTTCGACTACCTAGGTGTGTTGATTACGAATACGGATGGTGAGACGGAAGAGCTAGAAAATTGGATAGCTTGAAAGATATTTTTAAAGTAAAAGCAATTTTCAAAGTAACACAGATAATATTGTACAGGTGCTTGGAACATGTTGCAAAATGGATTGAAACGTAATTGCTAAGAAAGCACAAATTTATAAATACATATTTTGTAAATATGTTTTATGTACTAACTCTAATATATTCCCAAGCATTCGAATACTTATGTATTCATCATCGAGGACTGAAATTATGGTCGAAGTACAATATAATAATATGTATAAAAGTATAATAATGATAAAAATTATTTACATTGACTATTTAAGTATTGCATCTTTTAAAAAACATTAGAATCATCAACTGATGAGAAAGAATAACAGTGGCAATTTTTGGCTCGACAACAGGTCAAATCCAACAATAAGTTAATCAGTTAATCAGTAGAATGGATTTCGGCAGCTGAAGGTAATGGTTACGTTGGAGAGAGTAGTAGGTAGGTTATAATATTTGAAATAGAGTAGATTATCTCTAAATATGAGGCTCATTACTCTTTATTACCGTGTGAGAATTCAAATCTGATTTCTTCCAAATTACGAAAATATTGACATTTCGTTTCAAGAATTTTTCAATCTTTATAATGGAATTTATGTTTTTTTCATATTTCATGCTCGTTAATGCAGTTTTATTTTTTATATCGTATTGATGACCTTTTAGTCTATTTTCTAAATACTGAGATGTTTGCCCTATGTAGACAGCGTCACAATTAGTACAAGGCACTTGATATATAATATTACTTCTTTTGTTTTTTGGAAGACCTAAATAATTTAAGTAAAATTTATAGCTCTATTTTGTAAATTCTAATAAAACTACAAATAATATAAAAATATTACAATATTACAAATATAAAATATATAAAAATATTACAAACAAATATTTCAGCTGTAAGGACTAAGGAAAAATTTTTCTTATTAGAACAAAGTTCTATTTTGATTTTATCCTTATTTTGATGTTCATAATGTAGGTGATCTATTGGTCAATATAAATACACAAATTGTCAGTATAAAGATCATATTTTGATAAAGACTTAAAGAAAAAACGAAACGTTAAATTTTATCTACCTTTTAAAAATCATCAGAGACAAAAAATCAAGAACATTTAGAAACATAAACATATCAAAAGATCTAAGAAATAAGAAATTAAAGAAATATATGTATTTCAAATAAGACACACTGTAAATTATTATTATACAGTATGGTACAAACGAAAGGAATAAATTCGTTATTTTGTAAACTTGCGGCTTTAAGGAAAAATCTTGCAACTCATCGATTTTTCTTTTAATTTGTAAGTATACCTTTTTATTTTGACGACATCGCTAAAATTTTTAAATAGAAATGTGAGTGGTTTAGTATGTTTTTTTGAAAGGTCTTTCTTATAATTATTCATCCATATCAATATGTCAGAAATACAACGAAACCAAAATTGAGTGCTCAAATTGATAATCATCAGCTGAACTCTTCCCGAACCTTCTCTTTAACTTCCGGAATTATTTGCGTTACCTCAATACGTATCCTTTCTTTGAGTTTAATGATATATTTTGGTCTATATTGGTATACTTTCAAATATCCCCAAAAAGAAATCCTATTGTTTTTACTTCGACCTATCTACTGATTTGGAAAGACGTTGTTAAAGTAGTTGCACCATCTTACTGCAGCCATAAATCATTTTGGAAAAACTGTTTCAATTCGAAGATCTAGAAGTTTTGAAGAAATGCGAGGACCTGTTAAGGTTTCTTCAAAAAAGTATGGTCATATTATCACAGCCCATCACCGATAAGTTTCACCAAAATAGACCACAATAGATCATTGAACTTAAAGAAAACATACGTATTGAGGTTGTATGAATAACTACGGAAGTTATAAAAAAGGTTCACGGTACGTCTTTCTCATTAAATTGCAGCTGAATATTAATAATTGGACCACTTAATTTGGGTTTTGTGGTATTACATACATACACTTTATTGTAATAAATATAGTTCATTCATAGATTATACAAATATAAACATCAATTATTCAGATATATTGATACAGCTGAATTTATTTAGAAAGAACTTTTAGATAATGTATTAAAACACTCACATTTTCATTTAAATATTGTAGCGATAACATCTGTTTCAAAATAAAAATCGATGGGCTTCAGGATTTTTCCTTAAAGTCGTTGGTTAACCAAATAACGAATTCTCGATATCCCAAAATCTTGGCCATTAACAACAATGTAAACGAAACTACTATTAGATTCAATTCGAATCTTAAATTCTAAACATCGTATATGTTAATCATTAAACTTTACCAGTAAATTGTATATATTGAAGGAATAAACGATATTTGTTCTGTCTGAAGTTAGGTTATGGACAACATTCAAAATCTACTTTTTAAGGAACGAATGCAGGAGTAGATTATTGATTTTTTTCATGTTCTCAGTTTTTATGTACGCGGCATTTGCTTTAGTTTAGAAATAAAATCCCTCAAATTCATTTTAATCTGTACACTAGCATATTGCATCTGTGCAAAATATTAGAGCAGTTTTATTAATTCCCATTAATGGATAAAATATTTACGTATTTCAAAACAGAAAACTAAGTAATTAAAATTGATTAAACCGTGAACAATCACTACATACGGTTTTCATTTATAAAAATTGGATTGTTTCAGACTACAAGCGACAATCGGGGTCTACCAGATTATATTTATTCGTATATGTTCTAAATTAAAAAGTTTTCTTGTTATGGCAGATATTATTTGTTTTCGTAGTTCTACAGTTATTACAGTGACATGAGGGGTTATATTTACAAGTTTGTTACCTAGAATTATAATAGAAATTCGTTTTACGAAAAAAAACTATAACTAGGTATAACTAGGTACCAGAACGAGATATGGCCAGTGGGGGGACTGCTGGCTGCTATATATCCAAGTTCGAGCCAGAGAAAGTGGAAACAAAAAAAATTAATTTACAACATTGATAAAGATAAGCCCTGATATAGACCTTCCCACTTCTTGTTTTTGTTAATAAATCCTTTAGATTTTAGGTCTTCTTTGATTGATCACAAATTAACTTTTGAAACAGGAAAATATTGACCTATTTCGGTCCCTATCAAAATACTAGTTTTCAATCAAAAGAGACCTTAAATCATGTTATGAACAACAATTAATTAATTATTGTTATTATTAAATAAGAGTAAAAAAACTCTTCTTAAAAAAAGCTTTTATTATTTGTTGATAAAATGAACTAAAATGTTAAATATACTTTATATGTTCATAATTATATATTTTTAACACTACAACTTTACACCTTAATTTTGATTGTGAATGTAAGGGGAAAAAGAAGGTGTTAAATCTTCTTAATTATACCATCAAAATGTAACAATCTTTTATTTATAAAATTGGGACTATGATAAAAACGAAAAGAATCTATAATTAAGGTGTAAAATTTCATATCATATAATAATAGCTCGTTTTTAAAATAGGTTTTTTTCTTTAATTTTTTTTTCAACAATTTTTAATTCGAGATTTACTATTTCATCTAATCGTTGGCGCTTGTGATATCGCTTTCATTAGCAATCTTCTCCTGCCGTTTCAATTTCGCCTTCTCTATACGTCGTTTTCTTTGTGTAGTAGTTTATTTTGTGCTCATGTTATTCCCACGGTCCATCCCTCCAAATTGTAGACGGATAAGGGCTTCAGTATCACAGGGGTATCACCCTGGGACCCCGAGATAGCGATATGAAATGTTTATCCATCGAATCAATCAGACATAATCCACATTTATAACGGAATGAACTTTTTTTCCAAATTTATTCGAGTTAGAGAAATACTCGAATCAAAGAAGCCAAACTTCGATGGGGTTGCGTGGTTTTATCAATTACGGAGTTCCTATGACCATATTCCCCATCATCAAACCTTGCTTATCATCTAGTAACAAAGTTCTCGTCAAGACGAATCAAACGAGCCCAAACTTCAATGGTCGTTTATTTAGTTATGGAGTTCTTGTGGCCATATTCCCCATCATCAGACCTTGCCTACAACAGAATAATATGCATTGTCATCCGATTTATACATGGATGTTAAATTTCAGCTCAATCGGAGACCGTGGTTCAAATTTAACTTGCAAGATTTGTTTACACACAGCGGGACAGGTGAAACTAACTAAAATATTGTGAAAATTAGTCCATTCGGTGGCACTATGATTGACTGCAACATTAATTTATCACATAATTGTTTTCCTCTTTCTTCGAACAAGTAATTTCTTATGCCAAATATTGTTCCGGTGGTTGCTATATTAAAGCCGGTCCAGATTTTACTGCGAAAAAAAATTGTAGTACTATCCCACGACCCAGGTAGACTCCTAGATTGTGCTAGGTTCTAATTAAACATCAATAGTTCAAAGGAGTTTTTATAAATATGGAATTGTCGGAACGTAAAAATCTAGCTATCCTGTATTTACTTAGTTACCGAAGGAAAAAAACTTCGCAGAAGTTTTTGGGTTCATTCTATTTGAGAAAGAAGATAATTTTATGGAGCTTTCTATTCATCATTGTCATTTGATGGACTTATAGAGAAGATAAATGTACACATTCCAGGGCAATTTACCAATATGAGAAACTATTTTGAAGATAATTCTCTAACTGTTCCTCATTTTGTTTTTATACTTATAAATATCTGTGTTCTGTTCGAAACTTTAGCTTTCTTGTACAAGACTCAATAATAAATCACACAAATAATCACATCTATTTTCGTAGACGTCATGATTAAGCATCCAAACGGCACCAAATAATATTTGTCATTTCGAAGATCATTATGTGAGGATTGGAGTGTTCAATAGGCGCCGGGTGATCGTCCACTACTTGTCTTCCGAGAAAAGCCCAGTCTGGGCAAGTAGAGAATACCCAGGCGAAAACCCAGGCACTTTTGTGCTCGCCCTAGGCTTATGCATCTCAATATACTTCTCCTTTTCCCCGTTGTATCTCAAATGGAGTAATGAGGCGGTTATCGCATAATTATTTATTAAAATTTCATCGGTCGCGAACGCTTTAATTTCGGCTTGGAGCTTTGTGCTTTAACGTTTTAAGATCGAAATAATGTTTAGATCTTGACCCGGTCTAACAAAGAAAACATTTTCACCTTTTTTATTACAAGTCTGTATTATCGTCATCAAAATACAAAATAGGCTTTTTTTGAACCGATACAAGGATGCCAACGTTTAATATAAATTTCCATACACGATGCTAACCTCGGTTGGAATAGTCTTCATTATCTAAAGCGGCTTCTAGATTCAGCGCGTTTCTCGAAGTGAATTTCTAAGTTTCGAAAAGAAAAAAAAAGTCACAGGAAGGCAAATATGGCGAATATGGTGACAAAACAATGAATATCGTATTGTGTTAAGCCCAAAATTTACAATAATACTGAAATGTGGATGCGAAGCACTGTAGTGGTGAAAATTGTCTATCGTTTACACTTTTAGATACATCAAAACTAAGCTACGTACTTCTCAATGACAGTTTGAGATGACAGATGAACCACACTACGGTAATCGAAGAAGAACATCATCATGATTTTCGACCGACTTTCGCTTTCCTTTACATTTTTCGGCATTTTCGACGTCATAGTCATAAACACACGTCTCGTTATGGTGTTTCTAGTATTGACACGCTTTACACCTAAAATATTAACCAAAATATATTGAGTCCACTCATAAGAGATGCTATAACGTTTGTAAAGATTCCGTAGCCGTAATTTCATTGGAAACACAAAATATCAAGCAAATTTGTTGTTAAAATTGTTGAAAAACACTTAGTAATTAAGATGTGATTGAAACTTCGTACAAATATCAAAAACGTTTTTAAAAAATTTATGCAAAATAATGTTACCGATTCGATTTACGCGCGAAGGTCAAAAGCACCCGTCCGGGTCTTATGTATATCTGGGATTAAAAAATATTTTTGAGCTACTATTCTTACAGGAGTACTGATATGGTGCCACATTTATATAATATTAATCCAATTTAACTGAGAGCATGTCAATCAAATCTGTTATAAGGGCAGCACTGTTTTCATTTTTTTTTGTTTCGGCATAATACGAATTGCTATGTAATTTGTTCACTTGTTTACGCAATCAATAATTTTTCGAGTGACAACTACATTGTGAATAAAATATAAATGTGTACATCTGTTCATACTGCCATTACAATATTGGCATTCAATTCAGAATAGTACTACAATTAGGTATGTATTAATCGACATAAGTGCTAGTCATCATATTGATAGACATGTCAAACAAATTTCGCTGATTAAGAGTAGACTCGGCGTAACCCTTAAATAAACACTTTTTGAATTTGGAGCGGTCACTAAATTGAATATTAAAATGCCATATTTCATATTAAAATACTCATGGGAATAAAAAATATTCGAAGATATTTCAGAAGCATCAAGAAGGTTTCTAATGAAAATTTAGATATTGTGATCAACAGCTTAGTCAAAAAACATGTTATTATTGTTTCAGTATAGCGTATGTTTCTGAGGAAACCGGCTATAGAATTTCCCCTATGTTACCATTTAAACTCTTTATAAATTTTGGGTCAGATCCTTATTGCTCCGGGGGGGGGGAGGGGGTTGACAAACCTTTTCGGGTCAGTCTTTCTACCTTAATTTTATTGTTGATACATTAAGTAACTTTAATAATTTTTTTTTACATATATTTTGATTTTTCGAACAACTTTAACAAATGATAAGTCTGATTAATAGCTTGAAACTTGACTGAATTTTCATTTTGTTAATTTTTCATATATTTTATCTTTATCTAGTTATTTTATAACAACAATTTATTTTAATATTCGATCAGAGAGATAAGTAGTATTTTTTATTTTAAGGGATTGTAAATGAACAAATTTACTAATAGTATGTTATGACAAAATTTTTATTAAATACTAAATGAAAAACATTAAAATAAATAGTACTTTTCAAATCAAAGCTTTTCGATAACAATTTTAAACATAATTTTTGTTAAGAGGACCAGAAGTTGTTGTTCCTGCTGGAAATCAATTTTGATGTGACTCATCATGTTTAAACAATTTGCAAGTACGACAAAACTAAAATTAGAATACATCGACCCGAAACTGTCAGAACGTAACTAAAATTCTCAGAGGAACGCGTGTAACAATCCTCAAGACTTAAATTAAAGGCATTTACATTCAACTGTGGAGTGCAATTTCGTCAGCTGCAATTATTGGTACCTGGTTCTTTAAAAAGAAAAATGTCGCAATGTAAGCGAAATCAAACTGGTATGTAAACAAGAATTTCTTTCCAACAGTTAGATTGACTTTTGTTTCTAACAAGACCACGCAACAGCACAAACCGCAGGAGCATAGATGGCTGCTTTAGGCGATTACTTCCTAGAACGTCTTACCTTAATCAGCGGCGATTTGCAGTGGCTGACGATTTGTCCTCTTGTGATATTTTTCTATGGGTTGCTTTGTAATCTCGAACATAAAGCTTTCAAGTACCCTATAAAAATTTAAGAACAGAAATGTATCAAAATTGGGCGACCTCACTTACATGATTTGTTCTTTAAAGCTCAGTAGAACACAACCTTAGGTATGTACCCACATGGTGAGAACACATTTAAACTTTTTGATTCATACAAAGTATTTACCAATGAATTTTTAGTTTCTTGCAACTGTATATTATATCGCCCATAATTCCCGCCCAAACATTGATGAATGATTGATTTATGGATATTGAATGCGGGATTCTTCTATTCAAGAATGATTCATACCTGACCATATTTATATTCAACTAATCATTGTAAGAATAACAATTACTTTTTCGTTCTGTCAGCAAACTTCTTTCTTCTATTAAAATCATCATCTGCCAACTCTCATATCAACTCCCTTAGATACTTGGATATTTATGTAGTAATTAAGTGAAGATTGTCTTCTAACATTTAAATGAAAGGTGCATGAATCTAAATTGGGACCGAATATTTGAAATTTGAACCTGCACTAAAAACAGAACACAACGTTCGGAAACTCAGATGAATATTTCTTGTTGATTCGAGGTGTGCAATCAACTAATAAGTGATCTATCTGATCCAGGATCATAGTATCCGAGGAACCCTATGATACTATCATATACATATACTGATCTGAATGCTTTACTGTGAAATTATTAACTGTTCGTACGTTGCTTAAAGCAGTTGTGTCAGCAGGAAGGTATGTGAAATTGAAGGGGAAGACCTGGTTAATGAGCGAACGGCAAAGCGTTGGTTAAATCGTTTTAATAGTGGAAATTTGACGCTAGAAGATCGTTCGCGCACAGCTCGTCAACCTGCTTGAGATATTAAGGTTATAAGAGAAGCAGTAGAAAACCCACCTAGTACCAGCACACGCCGATTATGAACTCCCTTGGACCCTACCATACATCGCCATTCAAAATCGTTATATGAGGTTTATAAAAGTTGTCGAATAGTGCCATATGAATTAATCGATACTCAAGTAGAGGTGTGAAAACATCTACTTGTACATCCGAAAGAAGATTGTTTTATTGGACGTGCTATTACGTCATGGGAAATCAGGAGTTAGACAAAGGACAATTAGCAGTAACCGTCGATTCGAGCGGCAAATATTGTTGTGTATTTTGGTGGCATTATGGTTGTGGTGGTTGGTTCTCTTACGACAAGACAATGCTATACCACATACCGCAAAATTTAGGTTAGGTTAGGTTGGAGATGTGTAGGAAGGTTTCCTTTTTGTATTATTATTTAATAAATAAAGTTAATATTGAGAACCAGAATTATTTCTGAGACACCCTCTATATAACTATAACAACTTATAAATATTGAAAAGTGAGCATATTTATTAATAAAAGATAATTTACAAGAAATGAATTATACGTAAACTGCTAGTTTTGGATCATCTTTTTAAAGATAAAAATGTTTCTACAATAATTTTTCATAGTGCATGAAGAGACCTTGAAATATTCCAACAAAAGTAAATAACGTTTCGAATAACCAATCGTTGTTGCTGTTTCACGGTTTATGGGTTTCCATCACGTTATATGTCTTTTTAGATATGTGGTGGTCTCTGTTATGGCCTGCATGATTTATATACCTTCCGGTAATTTGTATTATGCCAGATGTCATGCCGGCAACTCCGCCGTTTTTCAGATACATACTGCAAAATACTACCATGTAGTGAAGTCGTTACATGTAAATTTGGGGTGGACTAACTGAAATAATCTGTTAAAAAAATATGCAAATATGATTTTGGAATCAACTTTTCATATACTTGACCAATTTATTCACATTATTCTATACTATTGAATTATACAGAGCTGGACTTATTTGTTGTCAATAAAATTTTTCTTTTTAAGAAAACTCCTAACATTGTCATCTGATTATCACCGTGTATGTAACAGTTTTAATCTATTCTACATTAGTATAAATGTCTTCCTCTGCTTTTACACTAAACACTTAGATAACTAATTAAAAAGTCTTCATCCTCTTCAGTCTTCTCCGAAGATTATCGAGGAGCTTGATTGCCTTGATGTTCATTTGTTTTGAGAGTCGCTGTAGTGGATATCTGCATTACTGTCTCTATCTCCAGGTCCCGATGAAGATCGCTATTTCGAAAGTACCAGGGTGTATCAACGCTGCTCCTTGGCTTTCTATTTTGGAATTTCTTGATTATTTGGATGTTTCTTTCGCTAGCACATCCCCATAGTTTCATCCCGTAGGCTCAAACTGGATTCAGGATTTGTTTATATATAAGTGATTCATTATATATAAATTTCTTGATTATTTGGATTATTATTTCGCTAATACATCCCCATAGCTTAATCCTAAAGACTCAAATCGGTTTCAGGATATGTTTATTTATAAGTGATTCATTATATATAAATTTCTTGATTATTTGGATGTTTCTTTCGCTAGTACATCCCCATAGCTTGATCCCGTAGGCTCAAATCGGTTTCAGGATTTGTTTATATATAAGTGATTCATTATATATAAATTTCTTGATTATTTGGATTATTATTTCGCTAATACATCCCCATAGCTTAATCCTAAAGACTCAAATCGGTTTCAGGATATGTTTATTTATAAGTGATTCATTATATATAAATTTCTTGATTATTGGGATTATTATTTCGCTAATACATCCCCATAGCTTAATCCTAAAGGCTCAAATCGGTTTCAGGATTTGTTTATTTATAAGTGATTCATTATATATGAATTTCTTGATTATTTGGATGTTTCTTTCGCTAGTACAATCCCATAGCTTAATCCTAAAGGCTCAAATCGGTTTCAGGATTTGTTTATATATAAGTGATTCATTATATATAAATTTCTTGATTATTTGGATGTTTCTTTCGCTAGTACATCCCCATAGCTTGATCCCGTAGGCTCAAATCGGTTTCAGGATTTGTTTATATATAAGTGATTCATTATATATAAATTTCTTGATTATTTGGATGTTTCTTTCGCTAGTACAATCCCATAGCTTAATCCTAAAGGCTCAAATCGGTTTCAGGATTTGTTTATATATAAGTGATTCATTATATATAAATTTCTTGATTATTTGGATGTTTCTTTCGCTAGTACATCCCCATAGCTTGATCCCGTAGGCTCAAATCGGTTTCAGGATTTGTTTATATATAAGTGATTCATTATATATAAATTTCTTGATTATTTGGATTATTATTTCGCTAATACATCCCCATAGCTTAATCCTAAAGACTCAAATCGGTTTCAGGATATGTTTATTTATAAGTGATTCATTATATATAAATTTCTTGATTATTTGGATGTTTCTTTCGCTAGTACATCCCCATAGCTTGATCCCGTAGGCTCAAATCGGTTTCAGGATTTGTTTATATATAAGTGATTCATTATATATGAATTTCTTGATTATTTGGATGTTTCTTTCGCTGGTACATCCCCATAACTTAATCCCGTAGGCTCAAACTGGATTCAGGATTTTCTTCCCAACAACCAACATATTTTCTGTATATCGGTATCGTTAGCAATTTTTTGTTTTATTCTTGTGAAAGTGCCTATAACTTATTTTATATTATTAATAATAGAGTAGATTTTTGATAACTTGATTCTCGATAATATAATAACCTTTATAAATTCATAAAATGTTGTGTTCCCTTCCCCTCTGAGTCCAAAACCTCTTTCACTCAAAGTACGAACTGTCTATAACTTACGAATAATTCGGGCTTCGCACCTGAGTAACTCAAAGTGGTAACGACGACAACCTTCAATCATCTATTAATTAGTGATTTTAAACGAATGTACAAACAAGAAAGGTTATTGTCCATTGCTTACCAAATGGCTTCAAATGTAAACATTAGAGTAAAGTCTAAGTATTTACAGTAAGTTATTTGTATGTATGTATTAGTATCAATGCAGTGAAAAACTGATTTAAAGCCTGTTGTTTTTTCTGTACCTATACCCAAGAAATTATTAAAGTGAAGGGAGAAGATGGAATAAGTGAATGTAAAAATACTTTCGAAGAATTCGTCACATGCGATGATGAAGTAGCCATAGCAGGAACGTTAACAGAAGAAGAAATAATTAATACTGTTATTAATGGTACTGAGGGCGATGATATAGACGAAGATTTAAATGTCGAGCCGTAAGATCCATCGATTACATCTATTAGCAAAGCAAGAAAAGCAGTAAACACTTTACGATCTTTTGTAGAGCAATGCAGTAATACAGAGTATGACATTTTCTCTTCTTTATTTAAGATTAAAAATAAAATTGATCTAGAAAGTGTGAATAGTTTGAAACAAAAAAACTACCTTTAATAATTGTAAAATAAAGTATGTATGTACTCGTATATTTTAAGAGTTTCATTTTCATATAACCTAGCTCGTCTATCTTTGTAAGTCCTAAAAAAGGCTCTTAATCGAACCTCTGTAAGTAAAAATGTAAACCAATGAAAACTCTTTAACTTAAACCCTTAACGTCTCCCTAGGTCTTTATTTTATCGAGGTTCTACTGTATTGGATTGTTAAGTAGTTTTTGAAACATGATAGCAAAATTAATACTAAAAAGTTATGAAAAGAGTAGCTCTGATATTTAAGTCCAGTTTTCTAAATTCGAATATATTATCGATTGTCGGATATACCTTTGAAATATAATATTTCTTGGCGACCGTGACAGAACCCTGGAAACATGGAAAGAGCAAAACTTAGACAAACTTAAACAAAAAGTAGAAATAAATGGCCGAATATAGAACTTAAAAAAATTTGAGGAGATTTGGAAAACTAGGATTTAGGAGACATTTTATTGAAATTCATGGGGATACAGAATTAGATGTAGGTAAATTTCAATATTTGATACAAGCAACTGCATCCAAAAGTAGAGCTGGACAGTTAGTAGAAATGAAATTACCTAAAAGTTATCCAGACTTTGAAATAAATGAAAATAAGTATGTTTTATGATCAAGCAAAGCAACAGATACGAGCTTCAGAAACTTTAGGTTGACATCAGGAACCTGCGCTACGATGCTTTATTCTATGGTTGAATCTTGATAGAAGATTTACTCCTAGTTTGGTAAAGAAGGTCGATTGGACAAAAAATTTATGCATAATGACTAGTCCAAAAACAAAGAAAGAGTCGCTTTAGCAATATCTGTATTTGACAAAATAAATTAAAAAGAAAACCGAATGAAACTCAGAAGAAATCGATTCTAAGAGTATCGAGATTGAATAATAAAAAGTTCCAAAAGGAAAGCTCAAACATTTTATTTCCAGTTTTCCAAATTCGAATATATTATCAATTGTCGAGTAGATCTTTGAAATTCTGAAAGCTCGTTCTCTTGTATACGACTCTAACTGATTTAACATATTGTTTAGGCAAGAGTTTGTAAAATTCAAATTTATTGTACTTTAAACTGTCATAGCCACAAGCCTATTTAATTTTCATTAAGATTTTCATATTTTCACTATTTAGAATATATTGTAGCTCATTTCATTTATAAAGAAATATTGTCATAAATTCAGGGATTGAATACTGTTTGGATTTAATTTTTTTATTATATTATTATTGCACAATGACAACTATTGTACCAACGAGTAGAAAGTAAGTGAACATTTTTATTTAATACTTATATTTCCTGTTTCCTCAAGTTATATCTTCATTGTCAACAATGAATAATTTCACACAACTAAAGTACACACTTATTGATTTTTTTCCAATTATTCAAACTGACTATATTATAAATAAACTCACTCATTAACAAACATGAACTCAATATCTCTCTTACGACTCTCTATTATGACAGTGGGCATTTATGAAACCATGCACCCATAGGTCATATGCCCCTGGAAAAGTTAATCTGGTATCTTGGCTAGAACCTTTTAACGTCATTTGTCAAACTGTGAGTTAGCGACATTCCGGTTCATCCATGATGCTTATAGATCTTAGATTATCGTGTCCGGTTAAAGGCAATCTGCTAAGAGTAGCAATGGATTCGTGAGGGAGGCAGAAAGCTCAACTATGTGTGCCTTAACATATTCCATGCCAGACATTCAGTGATGTGTTAGCTACATTTTTTGCTTTGATCTCAGTATGGTGAGCGAATAAGCCTCGTCATTGATCTCATTTATCAAGCTGCTCCTTGTACAGCAGTTCAAGTTTTTTCCACTCCAGAATAAGTCTAAAATACACCAGTTTGGTTTTTACGGGATTTTTAGCTGCTCTGCTTTGACTATCCAGCATAACAAATTTGGAGTCTCCCATATATTGTTGTCTGTCAGTAATGCGTGTCTTCCAGCGCCGCGCCGTGTGGACACAGCTTTCAAAATATATGAACCATTTATCGATATATAACATCTATTAAACTTATTAAATTCTATATAGATTAACACACATTGTTGAATTTGTATTATTTAAAGCATAAAATATCATTTGGTAATGATTTAAAACAGTGAAAATCGATTCACTATATTCACAACTAAGTAATAAAAGAAATAATTTCACTCCAATAACTTGTAGTTAGTAATAAGGTGATAAAACAACTATTGTGTTTAGCTCTTATATATATACATATATAAAATGGATTTTTCCATGTTTATTGATCAATTGTATTAGTTAAGACGAAATAAGTTGAAACATAATTTAATATTAATTACAAATATTTTGTTTTATTTCTATCAACCCGCACGTATGACATCTTTGTAGTAAGCACGTTCGTTTATTATCCACACTCCACAATGAAACACATTTCATGGTTATACTTATACTTGCCAATTAGTAGCTTTCATACCATTCGTTGTACTGTAGCTTGTTTGTTTTTGTCGAAGTATTTTCTGGTGGAAGAAATTCAAACAATGAAAAGTCAGTTAACGACAATCAAAATCCGTCTATATATTAAACCTTATCAGAAACAAAAGGAAACGGCGTTAATTCCTTATCATTCGTTGCTTTACTCTTATCTTTGACACTGGATGCTTCTGACACCAACACTATCTTTCCTTTATTTTTTCCTCAAATACTAGAATGGGAAAGTACATCAATTCATTCTATTACATTCTAGTCGGTGACAGAGTCGTAACAAACGCATTTTAAATTGCTATTTGCAAAAATGTATCCATAATGAAATGGAAATATTTATTTTAAAACTTAAATTGTTTGGTGAAAGTCATGTTTACAAAAATTCCGATGAAAGTACTATCCAAAATACGTTTAGCACGCACTAGTTTAAAATTCAAATCTAGTTTTGGTTGTTAGATATTATTACTTTTTAAAAACATTGAGATTACAAAAAGTAGGTCAGATCAATCAATCTCTGGTAGTGCTCAAAGCATATGAAAAAGCGATCAAAAGTGCTTCAAGGATTGGGAAGAGCTTTGAAACAGAAGTCTGCGAAGAATTTACTTGGAAGACATAAATATCTAGAATTGAATAAAAAAGGTTGGCTGGACAAAGAAAAAGTAACATTGTATTTTGTATAATTATTAACTAAAAATTAAAAAGTTTACTTGGAAAAAAGTTATATCCTTCCTATATTCATTACCAAATTATTGTAATGTTTTTCTTATTCATTTAAACTGATTTTAACGGTGGGGTGAATTTTTGGACACGGTATTTTTGCTTACTTTCTCAATACATTCAAACAGTTACATTAAGTACACTGAACTATTTACTATTCACCAAACGATATACTAAGACTTATTACTATACACTTATCTAATTCTTAACATATTAATTTATATAAACGGTCCTAACTTACTGTAAATAGGTTATTAAATTAAAGAACCCGCCGCATCCGCCAAACGTTAGATTCTATCAATATAATAGAATAGAACCGGCTTCATGATCTACGTCAGTTGACGAGTATGTAATATTATATATCCTAAAAACAGAATTATAAAATGATAACAGTAGTTTTTACTTTTATTGTACACCACGTAACAATATAAATCAACTACCCAACTTGTTTACAATAACTCTAACCCTTTGAATTTAAAGTAAAGGAAGGAGCAATAAACAAAAATTTGTTGGACCAGGATGGTTGTTGCATATGACAGTCGGCAATTTCCTTTTTAACATATACGGGGTATATCATAAATAGTTTATATCGAATAAAAATTAAGGATAAAATGACAGTGTCAAAATAACAATATAAAAAATTAACAAAATTTAGAAATAAAAATTTTGTTGTCCTTTAAGTGTGATTAATTTTGTTAATGTATTCCTAATACAATCTGAACCAATCATATTTTTACAAATAAAACGAAATTATTATTATATAATGGATTAATGTATAATATAGTAGGGAAAATTTGTTTGTTTTCAAATCGATTATTTACTTTTATTTTTATCATTGTAACGTTTTTCGTATTTATTTACACTCTTTCTATTCGTGGGGTGAATTAATAAACACTGTCTCCTACGTTCTAGGAGTCACTTAACTATCCTAAATAGAATTCCACAAACTTCTAGAACAAAGAACAAACAACAAATAAATAAAAGACTTTCCTAGAAATACCCTAAATAAACCGCCTGCTATAATAAAAAGTTCTAAAAGGAAACATCCAAGACGCGTCCGCCATTTATAAAGAGCAGATGGAAGGTGCTGAGCGATTCGCCGAATTTTGAAATTCCATTATAGCTGGACAGGGCCGGCCTAAGGACCTGTTTCTCGAACTGGTTCGTAGCATCATATTTCTATGAATCTTTAAATGTTTGAAATCGTTTGTTACACGCGTCAAAAATTTTTCAGCAATGACACATATATGATATTATCGCTTGGATATGTCTTGATCTTGTCAAATATCAAAATATAAAATTTCTATTTTAAAAAGGGGTCACTAAAGACGTAGTTTTAGGAGTTTTAGAGCAGCCACAAGCTACACAACTAACCATTTTATTTTTATCACTATTCTAATTGATCTTGAGATACTATAAAAATATAGTAAAAAAGCAAAAAAAATATACAAAACCACTATAGAATTTATATAAAATTACCAAAAAATAAACACAAGCACTGAAACAAATGCAACAATCAACATAAAACGAATCATACTTAGTTTACTCGTATCTACATAGTAAATAACCTAAAGTTATGTGAGTACTCTCGAAATGGCCGGTCCTGTCTTCAAAGAAGAGGTCGAGTACCTCATTAAGTGAATAGAGAAGAGACCAGCTCGGATCTCAAGTCATTGAAGGAATATTTGGATGGGCGGAGTAGTTAGCAAAATGATCTCAATCAAAATTTTTTCATTCATTCTGTAAAAGCTGAAACATATTTCATGGTAATTCTTCAAGTTCGCATGTAAAGTATGGGATTTCCCATTTACTAATCTTTTGCTGACAATAGGATGAACAGAGCATCTTCGTTTTCTTGTCCTCTTCATATTCTCCAAATGAAGGAGAGCACTGGACAGAGCTCTTAGATTAGTTATTGATTGTCTGTGCCTACACAATTTAAGTAAGGTGAAATCGTTGATGACCATCGATTTTGCCTCAATAGTTGAGTCGATGGAACGTTGTATGTATGTGCATAGCCTAAATTAAACGGGCTAGTAGAAAGTGCAAACAAAGCGTAATGTTTTTGTTATATTTGTGGACAGTTCCTATTTTCCAAGAAAAGAAGACTCATCGTAAATTATACTTCCTGTTCAAAGTACTCTTAATTATTTTGGATTTCCTATTGTGAATCAAAATAAAAAATGGTATTTTGTGAAAGCTGTGAAATTAATTTACTAAAATGGTCAGCTGGAGATAACTTCACCAATGTTACGGAGAACCGAAAATAGATACAAAATTTAAGGCAATTATTAGATATGTTCCTTTCTCAACCCATTCTACACCCAAAAGATCTTCCATATCCAATATTATGCCGCTAATTATAGTCATAATATATTCGAAGACTACAATGGAAGTCATGTTGAAGTTCAATCGATTTCTGGTGATTTGGGCGATTCATTTTCTAGAAAATGCTCCACATTTAATAAACGAAGCCGAATTAAATGATCTGAGATTTACAATTATCAAGATCTAAAGCAAAACTTTTTGGATATTGCTTATAACAGTGAACAGAAACAGAACAGAAGAAAAGAGGATAATTGTTATTGGGATAAACCGAGAACTTTTAAAGCTATAATAACACAGAATGACAATTATTCGTTGATTTTTCAAAATACAGCCTAAAAGTTGTTTTATTGCACAAATGGAATAAGAAACGACTATACTTTGGGCAGAATGAACATCGAACATAAGTCGTTGGTATATCCACGAACCATTGTTATACTTTACAAATAGTGCTTCCAAATATTACAAAAGGAAAACTAAAAAGGTGACATAGATCGGTAAAGTTATAAAATCAGTTTGAAAGTCTCTCATCTGTTGATGAAAAAGCTGCTTGGATCTAATTCAAAAAGGTTGTTGATAAGTTTTTGGGAAAACAATGAAAATTTCAATAGAAACGAGTGAATGCGTCCTTGAAGATTCATATCCTGCATTTACATTTGAATTATTTTATAAACAAGGCTTTTCATTTCAATTTTTGGGATAAAAATAAATAAAAATACCGGGTGTCCGGCGGGAAGGTATACTACTTTGTTTTGCCGCCATTTTGTTAAACATTAGTGTTGAAAGTTCGTATTTGGCAGTCGGGCAGTAGACCAACGTGTTTTAATCGTTATAACATTTTATCAAAATCAATCATCGATGAGAAAGTTACGTGAAATTTTTAGGAGAAACACCGTGCTAACAAGACGCACTATTTATCGTGTAGTGAATGATTTCGAAGAAAGAGGGACTGTAGCTGATAGGCTCAAACATGGACCACAACGTACTGCAAGTTCGGCTGAAAACATTACTGCTACTCAAGAAAATGTTCAAAAGAATCCATCAACCTCAATTCGACGCCGTGCTCAGAAGCTCGGTCTTCAAAGAACAACTTTGACCACAATTTTGCACAAGGATTTGCTTTTGTTTTCATTTAAGGTTCAGTTGATATAAGAGCTTCTTCCAGAAGACCATTTACGTCGCCGTATATATGCCAATAGGATGTTACAGCTCGCCCATGAAAAAATCATAATGAGTGACGAGGCACATTTTCATTTTAATGGACATGTGAATAAACATAATAGTCGTTCCTGGACAATGGAAAATCCTCAAATTATTCATCAGTCACCTTTGCATCCATTAAAAGTTACAGTCTGGTGTGTAATTTGTTCAGGAGGACCCTACTTGTTTGAAACTGAAAACGGCGTAACGGTAACTGCAATGGGGAGCGATATCGTGATATGATTGAAAACTTTTTAATGCCACGACTGTATGCATGGACTTGATTAACAAGTGGTATCAACAAGACGGCGCCACATCCCATACAACCAGGATTACAATGAAACTACTGCGAGACCTCTTTCCACAAGTTGTTTCAAGAACTTGTGATTTTGATTGGCCTCCAGAGCTGCCTGATTTTACTGCTCCGGAGTTATTGTTGAGGAAAATCTGAAAAGCGAGGTTTATTCAAACAAACCAGAAACGCTGGAGCAACTCAAACAAAATATTCGTGAAATGTGTGAGAATGTAATGAAAAATGTGCTCAAAAGGGCTCCCATTTGTAAGGCTAACAGAGGCGGACATTTATCTGATATTATATTCCATACATAATTTCTGACATTAAATAAAACATTTATCAATATAAGATCCATTTTCTTTCATTTAATCAAAAATTATAAATAAACAAAGTAGTATACCTCCCTGGCGGACAGTTGTTATGTTAGGCCATTACTCTAAGAAGAGAAACTGACTCAACAAAAGCCAAAATTATTGTCAATGATTTTGATACTGTTCATAAGTTAACCAAGTTGTATAAGTAATAAAGTATTTCTTAAACCCTAAATGCTACAAACTAGTATTATTATTATTCTTTCCGGCTAATTATTACCTGAATAAATGAAAAATGACAACTTTCAGCTGGGGTTTAGAAATCGTTTAAACTAATGTAATATTTTCACCAGAATAAAACGCATTTGGCACCGTAGCTGATATTTGTTTCATTTGAGACACTGCACTCGCTTATTTTTCTTTTTACAATAATTGTTAATCTGAATTTATTTCTCATTAAATTACAAATATGATTGTATTATGAAAATAAACATCAGGTTGTGAAGCAGTTGCAGATTAATTTAACACTTCATTATGCATTTTTAACTCTCTGGTGTACGTTATATTAAATAACAGGTTTATGTATGTATTCCAAACAGTACATTTCCGCGAATGTTGTTTCCTTTTACTTCTTCATTTTCTAAGTAATGCGTGCAAACGATGCTGTACTTAACGTTTGGCAGTGGCAAACAAACCTTGATGCTATTTTTATACCATTGTTTTAAATAATTAAATAATTGTTTTCATTGTTGATGGTTCAGTAACAGTTTAAACGGTCGAGGCTTTGATGTTTTAGATTAAATGGGGTTCATCTATTATTAAGACTACATACAGAGTATTCCAAATAGAAATGTTGTATAGAATGTAACAAAAAAAAGATTATATTAATACAGTTGTGAGCAAAACAAACTGGTAAAAGAAACTGAACAAACATTAGCTTTAAAATGATTGTAATGTTTCTTGGTATCACAGTCTAACAATTTATTATGATCGCTAACTATCTTTTTTATATTTATTCACCATTACGATAATTAGGCGTAACTGACCCTCATAAAAGGTTATCTTCCTTACGCACGACCACTAACAACAAGAACACTACTTGAAAATGGACACCGTATGTGAAAAAGCTACTCAAGCGGTCACTCTATTGCGAAAAGGCCAGAGTCAGCGGAGAAGTGGCCAGAGCGCTAAAAATCGGGCCTTTATTGTTGTTCAAGTCTAACAAGAGCTCAGAAAAACTCGAGAAGTGGCTTTGAGTGACTGGATAGTCAGAAGAAAACTTAAAGCTGCTGACCTTGAGCCCAAAGCTATTGGCATCAAATCAATCACAACCCACCGACAGCCCATCTACGTTTTTCCTCAGAAAATAGAGTGTGCCTGCATGGAAACGATAGAAGAGCTTGAGCTCCTGGATGGTGTGAGTGTGCATTTCCATGGAAGCAAAATCAAGTTGGTCTTTATTGTAACTGGTGGTGGAGCGGGGGATGAACGGCGTACCAATAGGAAAGAAATTTTAGGAAACTACTGGAGGTTCCGTACTAAAGTAGTTACAGTTTGTCAAAATTGCCGCTATGGATTGGCTGTCGCGTAGCCTGGATTTAAGCCTATCGAGCATGTTTGAGATGAACTGAGGAGAAAAGTTCGAACTAGAAATTCTGCACCAGCCACGAAATCGAACCTCTAAACGGCGCTCACTGAAGAATGGGATGGCGTCGAACAAGATGGAGTAAAGAAACAACTTATTCGATCCATGGAAAAGCGATTGGAAGCTGTTATAAGGACCAGGGGAGAGAACACATTTAAGCTTGTATTTTCTTTACTGTTAATTATAACCCAATTCCATTGTTTGATATTTTTTCTTTGCCAGAAAAGCTAAGACAAATGACTTGAAGATACTGAAAGACGTAGGTTCAAATCTTTCTACTCGTGTTAAAGAAGTTGGATCTTTGCTTGTACAGGTTTTTTGTCCAAAAAATTCCTTGTGTATGTTTACTACGGTAAATTTTATAGAACTAGTTGAATTGGAATTTTTCCTCCTCTCCACAGAACCTATACTCGTCAGTTTCTGTTAGAACTAATCTCAGTGAGAAGATGTAGTTTAACTTTATCCAAATACAAATAATTTTCTGGATATAGCAGTATCAAATCTCGAAAGTAACCTAATATATTGATAAGAATAAAAATTATAATTATAAAGATATCTTCAAAGCAAAACCCAGTAACCCAAAAATATACGGATACCTACCTGAAAAGTATATTGTGCCTCTTGGAACGTACAGTATCAGATTATTATTTGGAACAAGAAGGTTATTTCTGTTTCATATCTTTTCTACAAACTCTGCAGTCACCGTGCTTTCCAATTTAATTTTCTCAAGCTGTTCATTTAAGCAACAGTTTCCCGTTAGGATCTCTATGAGTATTTGCGGGTAATTCCCAGCTCGATACATTTATTGAGATTTTCTGTCCTCGTTTAAGTAAGAAACAGAACGGTACTGGTTTGGGAAAAGCATTTTATCCCCACTTCTTTCCAAACTCTTTACTTTCTCCGTTTCCTGTAAGAGCCTGTATGCTGGAAACCAAATGAAAAGGACTTTTTTGCCTTGTTTTGTTTCTAGATATGCCATAGTCTGATCAACTTTGTCTTGATTGTCTGTAGGTAGATCATTCTGTTCGACTGCCTAATAGTTACTGTCCAAATTTATGTCTAAAATTTTTTCAATGGCTTGGCCTAGAAGAAGATAGGATGGGTTCTATTGATTCGGTTTTTTTTGGATCTTGCTCCATACACGTATTCCCGTTTCAATTGCGTTTTTCGAATTATCAGTACCTAATTCAGCGAAGTATGTTTCACCAGTTCTCTTCGTTTATTAGCAATACTGATAAATTCTTCAGGAAATTTCCTGGTTTAGGTAAATCATCTAACGGATCTGCATTTTCCCGACATTACTAAGGTCTATCAAATAAAATATTTATTGCTGCTGCCTATTATCGGTCTATACATCCATTGTAGTATACAAAGACGACATTTTCACTTTTGCCACTCTCTTGCACTCCATGATAGCTGTTGTGGGATTTTTGGAGATATTTTTGATGTGCTTCTCCCACTGAAGTTTACTATCCAAGGGAATTCCAAAATACTTCATCCCCATTTCACAATATTTTCCCTGCTTCTTTTATCATATTCTTCAGAATCTTTTTCTTCGTAAATGGAACCACTCTTAGAGTGAAAACCGATTTGCCAAACTGAATTTTTACGAAAACTCTTATTGAACAATAGGATTCTAGTATCAGATAGAACATGTGTGGGTTCGCATAATCATAATGTAAAAGTGAAAATTTCATGAAATAATAACTATTATAATAACTGTAAAGTTTAATTATAAATAGTAATTTTAAAATTTTATTTCTCTGCTATTTCATTATTGTTATTAATTTCAATTTCATATCCCTGTAAAATGTGAAGCATGAGCGAAATAATTATAACTTCCAGATGAGAACTGTTAAATAGAAACGTATCTCACGGTTGTTAGCTAAGGATTATAATTGAATTATATAGAATTAGTCTAATACGAATAATATAAGTTATATACATGGTTATCCAACGAAAGTACCCATCCTAAATAAATGCGGAGATAACTTTCTAAATCATGATGAAATGTAACAACCTTGATTTAAAAATGGAGACGACTTACCTAATACTTATATATGTAAACTCATTTCTCTACCCTACACAATCAACCCCTTGAAAAATTAAAACTAGAAGGGGGTGAGTGAATTTATTTCTCTTTACAATCATTTATAAATTTCTAAAATTTTTCGAACGGATTTGAAAAATATTTGTACCTAACCTAACATTAAACGTTCATCCTATTAGCTTTATTTGGCCATAGCTTCACCAAAGCTGTGCAATAACGATGTTGCTAGAGTATTTTTACCTGTAGTTTACCTTATAATAACTAACATAGATACTTCTTAAATTACGAACGAGACTGCGCGCCTAGAGGGCACCCTAGACGGGGGGAAGGTAAAAAACGAGTAGTGCGTTGGGTATCTAGTTATTTTGTCTATGAACGTCCCAAAACACGTTTCCATCACGTTTTTCTTTTCGTGCCGAAAACCATGTGTCGAAAAACTCATTAAATTGAAAAAAAAGCTCCTACTGAGTGCAATAAATTCAAGGCAATGTTGATCGTTTTTATCGATATTAACGGTATCGTGGTGACTGAACGAGTTCCCGAGGCTCGGACTGTTAACCAGACTTACTATTTGTCAGTTTTCGCAACACTACGAGAACGAGTTCGTTAAAAACGGCTCGAATTGTGGAAGAAATACTCTTGGATTTTGAAGTAGGACAACGCATCTGCCCATAACGCGCTATCTATAAAGCAATATTTGGCCAGTAAGCGCATTCCAGTGCTCGAATACCCGCCGTACTTATCAGATTTGGCACCGTGCGACTTTTTTTGTTTCCGAAGATAAAATCTGCTTTGAAAGGGACCCGATTTGAGTCGATGGAAGCGGTAAAGCAAAAAACGGCAGAGCTCCTAAAGGCACTCACCAAAGGAGACTACCAGCACTGCTTCGATCAATGGAAAAAGCGCATGGAAAGGTGTGTGTCGAGGGAAGGGGAATATATTGAAGGAGAGCATTCGAAAGTAGAATAAGTTTTATAATAACACCCTTTTTCGTAACCAATCTCGTTATTTAATAGCCAGACCTCGTATGTCAGTTGTGTGATTTAAGTTTGAGCTTTGTGATATTTCATCATCATGGCACAAAAAAACTATGGCCAAGAATTCAATAAATATAACTAGCATAATATTTTCGCAAATATGTGATTGAGATAGCTTGTGTAGTAGTAGCCAAAACTCTTACATCATATAAAATAATTTAAGCAGTGCTGCGTGCAAGGTAAAAGGATGCATTAACCATTTCCTTTTGGACTACCTTTTATTTAGTAAATACCAGTATGGCAGTAATGACAGTAACATCGTGGTCTTCATATGATGACATTGTTCACTAAACTGACTGTTTGTGTCATGCTGAAAACGTGTCGCTGTTATATTGCTTTGAAGAAACAAGGGCCTAAATAGAGGAAGATCAAGTGATAAGTGTGAATTGATGTATTCGTGGAAAATTAATATATATAAGAAAGCGGCTGAAAAGTGTTTGGTCTTTCTTGGAAATCCTATGTTTCTGAAGAAGCAACCGAAATTAGATTTTGACAATAGTAGAATATGGAGTTTGTTTTAAATCCTTGCTTCTAATAATTCATAATTTCATATGATGTTCATTATTATTTAGATAAAAGAATGTATCTAACCATTGTAATTTCCAATATGATTACGAAATAAAAATTAATATTCATGATGACTCATTTTATCTAAAGTTCATTCTCCTCATATCAAAGAATGTTTTCCGTATTCTAGTGCCGTTCGTCAACAATACAGACACTCTATTAAGAAAGCTTAAAATTGGAAGGAGATATGTCGTAACAGCCGGCAAAATGAAAGGGTCAGTAAAAATATAACTTGATTTCAAAAAATTAAGTAAACAATGAAATTTCAGGACGAGTTTTTATTTTATTATATGGGTGTTCGATGGTTTATTGGATCGAAAGAAAAAATGAGAAAGGTGAAGTTTAACTTACTTATATTGATGATTGATCAAAGTTTGAACTCAATTCTGTTTAGAGGGTATCTCATAAATTATGTCAGTTTGTTTATTTAATAATCATACAAAAAAAGCCTTAATATTTGAATTATAACCCATTGTTTCAACCCGACGTTTAAGATATTTGTAAAATCATTATTTGGCGTTAGGTGCCATAATTGCATAATTTCTCGAAAAATTATTAAACGATTGGAAACTCGGAAAAATTGCTCAAAATTCGTTTCTCGTGGGGTTTTCAGACAAGCTGAGGCCAATTCTGCCATTGAAATTCGCCGGAAGTGGTACTACTGGGGTGCTCGGGGGGTGAATTTTGGACAAATTGCATGGGTCAAACAAATTAGCCGAAAATCGTTTCTCGGGGGGTTTTCGGGCATACTGAAAATGGACACGGGGGCGCTCGGGGATGTCTGTAAGGGAATGTATAGGGAAAATGAAAAATGACAAATTACGAAAATATATTTTTGTATTCTTACTCAATTATTTATGATAATGCTTTATTGTTATCTTAGTACAGTATATTGTTGTTTTTTCATTTATGATATATTTATTTAATCATCTATAACATCTTCCAACTCTTCTTCTTTTTCATATATATATATATATATATATATATATATATATATATATATATATATATATGAAATTTTAATGAATTTAGTGAATTTCAATTACAAAGTAACGAAACCCCCCGAGAAATGATTTTTGACCAATTTTTTCGGGTTTCCAATCGTTTGATAAGGAAAGAATGCAATTTTCGAAAAATGGCGCAACCAGTATATGTAGACTATTGTTGCGGCCGCTTCACGGAGACAATGCAAAAAACCGCATCTTGATATCTACTGCTCACCAGATTTGTTTCCTATCTTTCCTGTACTATGAGCCGGCATAAGCATTTTAGTGCTGAATTAAATGACTGCCATGTACGCAAAGTTTTACATTTGAAAAATGTTATTACAAGAAATAAATTCCCAATTATTTTAATATGTAATTTTTTCAATAAACGAACTTTTTAAAAATTGTATTTTTAATTGTAAACTTTGAGACACCTTGTATTTATTATAAAAACGTACTCATTTAAAAACAGAAAAAGAATGATAAAGAAAGTAAAGCAATTCTTAGATTAGTCGCAACAAGTTTGATATGTTCAAGTTAGAACGTAGGGATTTTTATGAAAGTTGAGATTACTTATGAGACACCCTCTGTACTTCAAAATGCAACAAACTTAAATCCTTCCTAGTTAGCTGAACGGGTAGAGAATTAGCTACGATTTTAATAAATTATACAAATTATAAAGTACGTTTTGACATTTCTAAAATATCAAGTGAATATTTATACAGGGTATTCGAAACACGATGTTCGACATTCTGCAGTTCAATTAGAAATATTTCTTCAGAATGTCTCTTTACGACGAATGGTTTCCTGACAAGTACAACGATCTAAAAATCTAATTTTTTGTAAAAAATCCATTAAAAATTCATTTTTCTATCTTTAGATTATAAAGGTTGTCCCTGTACATATTACGGATTGTTAATCATTGGATATGAGCCACCCCTGGCCTTTAGCTAATAGTGTAGAATTATTTATTTCGTCAAATATACTATCTGAACACACATAATCATCCATTATAAATTTAAAGAAATGAGGGGTCGTATGAGAAATTTCTTTTATGTAAGCGAATTTTTCGTATCTCATCCCTAACACCCTATAGAAATCAAAAATATGATCAGACTAATGTCGAAGCACAGTGGGATCTCATTTTCTTGTCAATAAATATCATATCATAACAGAAACTTCGGAGATCAATTATCAAGGAAGTCATTAAGACAAGTAGAACAATTTCCTTCAATATTTCAATTGTGTAGAAGCAGCAGGTTGATTCGATTCTCGATTTTCAAATCAATGCAAGAATTTCTTGCGGGAAAATACCATTATATCTTCGCTAATCGATTTATTTGATAAATATATTTAGAATATTTTTACTTGTTTTTCTATATTTATTAGATTATCTGGTATAACTTTAGTAATGATGAGAGCTTTGGAACTATTATTGGGTCTATAGTCAATTTCATTGAAAACAGGAAATTGTCGGCCGGTTAATCAGATTTATATAATCACATTGAAATTACCTAGTTATCGCTAATGGTTATAGCAAAGGGAAGTGGTACATCAAATACAACACTATTATTGCTCAAAAGCGAAAACAACGTTTTCATTTATCAATGCAAAATGTCTAAATTGGAAAATCAGTTACAATTTATTTTAATTAAAATTATTATGTAATTAATTAAAATTGTTATGTATTTAGACCTGTTTCCTCTACACTAACAACGTCTATAACAAACTAGGACCTTTCTAGGCTCTACCTAGTAGAGCACCTGCAAACAAATATCAGATTAAAAGAAAGAGAAGATGTAGACAAAGCTGTTAAATATATTACAAAAATAATCCAAGAAGCAGCGTGGAAAAGCACATCCTTACAAATTATAAATGCAGAAAGAAACTATAATATACTTTTATACATAAAAGATTAAATAACATTAAAAAGTCGTACAAGATGTAAATGACACAGAACTGTAATCCAGATTATAAAAATATATACAAAAGGGTAACCAGGCAACTTAACCATACAAAATTCAATTTTCGAAGCATATATAATAAAATTGAGTGAAGGAGACAATTGGATTTGGAAAGCAACTAAAAAATCATCAGTTTACAATTCTCTATTTCTAGTCATTCGCTTTGAAATCAGAATGAGATTGAGAGTATATAGTTTTATGATAAAAAATTGGTTTACGAATAAAAAGTTACAAGGTTATTGGCAAAACTTGAATTTTTATTAACCTCCCAAATGGGATTCTAAGCCACGTTGATGAACCATTAAGATTTCGAGGCCATTTTACATTTGAAATCGAATTTGACAAAAGTTCATATGAATGATAAATCTTACAAAAAGTACTATTGAAGTGTGAGAAAAATGCAAAATTCCCTATTTATCTGTCAGACTTGAAACAGCGACAATTCGACTCCAAAACTACCTAACCACACGACCGATGACACAGTTGATTCATTCGATAATATTCAAGAGTAAAAAAAATACTAGTCGTGCTAATGAATGCCGTAAATATATGAATGTTTTCCATCTTTTGGTGAAATTACGAATCTTCTTCGTTTCTTATAGCGCCAACTATCAGGGAAACTTTAAAGTTTAAAAAATTGTATAATATTCTGTTTAATATGAATATTTAACTCCCGCAAAATTACACACATCTCCAAAAGTCTTAGCTCTCCTTGTAAAATGTTAAGTTTGTATATGTATAGAGCCCATTTTTTGTTTTTAAATTTTGTAGCACCTTATCATAAAAATTAAAACAATATCGTAACAAAAAATTATTTTCGTCCGTGAATATATGAATTTTTGTAAAAGGAATAAGATTTAAAGATTTAACTTGACAGAGAGTTCAATAAAATTTTGTTGAAAATGCCGGGTAAAATGATTTCTGAGTTTGATAGAGGAAGAATAGTGGCCAATCATCAAAAAGATTTATCTAATCACCACATTGACCTTGGTATGAATGTCACGGACTTCGGTGATGCGGAAAATGGCCCTCTATCAGAAAACTGGTAGTGTTGCGCGAAGATCGGTCACGGGACGCCCCATAATTACATAAGAGAGGGAAGATCTTTACATACCTAATTTCATCCTAAGAAACCGATTTATAACGGTAACAATCGTTTAAAGTCACTTTTTGCTAACATACCGAAGGGCAGTTTCGAGAAGTACCATCAGGAGATTATATTAATTGTATCTAAGAGCAAGAAGACCTTTAAGGATGCCTAGACTTTCACGACGACACATAGCTGCCCATCTCCTATGTGCTCAAGAGCACAGGGATTGGGTTTTACAACAATGGCGTAAGGTTCTTTTTTCCGACGAGTCTCGATTTGGTTTCCACAGTGTTGGTCGGCGGGAAAGGATCTGGAGAAGCCCAGGTAGACAGAATTGATGGAGCAAATTTAATTTTTCAAGATGATAATGCCAGACCACATCGCACAGAAATGATACAAAACATCCTAGAGGAAGGAGGTATCCAAAGAATGAATGGGCCAGCAAATTCACCAGACATGAATTCCTTTGAACATATGTGGGATTATGTTGGCAGAGAAATATCGAATCGAGAAAACCCACCTGTAGCTCTTCAAGACCTGACTGCTGCTGTTCAAGAAGAGTGGGACAATATTGCTGACCATGTTATCGATAAGTTGATTCGCGGAATGCCGAGACGCATT
Organism: Diorhabda carinulata; assembly: GCF_026250575.1. NCBI lineage: Eukaryota > Metazoa > Arthropoda > Insecta > Coleoptera > Chrysomelidae > Diorhabda > Diorhabda carinulata. The sequence continues at coordinate 23,309,943 of NC_079472.1, forward strand.
GACCAATTGATTGCAAGAAGGGGCGATCATACTAAATATTAATTTGTTTTTTATTACATTATATTTTTTTTCTCAATATAAAAATCATCACACTTCAGTATTTTGCCCATTTTTGGTTTACTGTACGTAAATTTAATTTTTTTGCTTCACATATATTGTTATTACACTAAAGTATAAGATTGAGCATATTTTATAAATTTGAAAATATTTTTTTATTAAATAACCAGGGGGAAGGGCAAAAATTTTGGAAATGTGAGTATTAAATATCCCACCAATTATTTATTGAATCATATTTCTCATCAAAAGCGACAAAGTATCCAAACGATTTTTGTGAAAATTTTATTATAAAACTTCATGTCAACATCCCATTCCCAACTTAATAACATTTTCGGTGGTACACTGTATAATATTTTGCATGTAGATGGGCATATACAATGATAAATAATACATCAAGTACTTTTTAAATAAATAATAATCGAAACTAATGCAATAAAACGTAACATCACAAAACAAGCAAATAAGCACATGCACAAAAACAAATATTATTTATCATTATCTAAAATCAAATATTTGAATATATTTTTTATATCAGAACACACGAAATATAGTATTACAGTGATACTCATTAATTGATTTGTGCAAGATGTCTTTTTTTGTTTGTAATAACACTTTGTAAGTGATGCAATCACTTCCTTGCTTGACTACTAAATTGTTTTCGAATTTTATTTATAGTACGTAGCCTTGAAAAGTTATAATATGATTGAGGTTACACAATGTAAACATAGCCCAAATATATGGATAATATATTGATGTTTTTAAATCGTGACTACTTGTTAGTTTTCGAAACCGACTCTAGAGAATAGCAAATTTTTTAATAAATAGAATTAAATAACTCAATTCACCAACTTGCTTTTTTTTAAACAATTTATTTAGCAAACTGAGAATTTAATAATTTAAAGTCACAAATAGTTACACCAATCTGACTGGCGTACTAAACGAATATCAGTTGAATGAACAAAATATTATTTTCACAGGCTTCTTTATACATTAGTTCTTATCTTATACCATAATAATTATAAAATTAGATAAATATATTTATGGTTCATAACTGTCATATTAATAATAATTAACTGAAGATGATACTTCAATGGGGATGAAGTGGAAACTATAAAACTTACAGACAGAATAAACATAGACACATTTATAGCAAGGATAAGTTAAAGAGGTTAGAGTTCATAATAATAAATAAGTAATTGATGATGTTGCGCCGCTGTGAAGGGGGTTGTTTTGGATAACTTAACTAGAGTTTCATTTGTATAACGGATAATTTTTATTTTATACTGCCAATGGTCATAGTGTTCAGAAATGTTAATTATTTTTGTTGAACTAAATTCATCTGTTTTCATCAACGAATCAGTTTTTCTGTCGTTAAACATTAAGTTTTGTTATTTTACTATTATTTTTTTATTATCTAACTGCTTGTTTTGTATTCTATTTACATCTTCATTTGCATTGGTACCAAACTTTTGTTATCAGTTCATCATGTTGAATCAAAATCAATTTTATGTAACTTTTGCAAATTTTCAAACACTACCGATTCTTTTGGATGTGCCTTTTTAGGCAGGATATATTCGTCAGAATTTTGCTACCATAAGTATTTAGATATCAGTAGAACTAGCTACAACTACTCGCTAGCTTCCTAATAGGGTGCAATCATCCCAGGAAATACCTGACGAGAGGGATTCTAGTAGAAACTGACTTGTTCAGGAAAAAATTCTCCACTCCATCTAGTTCTAGCCTCGCTATTACAAGCACTTGAGAGGGATGTTCTAGCCAACAAACTTTTATGAGCAAAAATCTAATCTATAGGGATTAATATCTGACTTGTACTAACGAAGGAATTTTTAAATCACGGTAAAGCAATTATTAATTCTTTGTGTACTTTAAGATAGTTTAATGATATTTTATGGTTGGAATATATTTTACAGCAATTTACGAATATGATTTTTTTAGAATAAATAAATAAAAATTAACGCAAGGAAAGTTTTTTTATAGGTATATTGAAGCAAGCAATCATTGTCACATGTTGTGCATTACAAAAACACTTAGAGGCTATAGGCGAAGAAGAACTTATTAATAATTTTGAGAAGTATGTATTAAACGGTCCAAAACTATTTTTAGACTGTTTATTATACAGAAGTCGATTCTCTGCTATTATCCACGGTGACTCTTGGAGATTAGTAACCTGATGTTTAAATTTAACGTGGAATTAATGGAAAAGTTTGTGATTTTTTTTCGTGTTACGGTATGAAGATGTGTCGTTTTCAAACTTGGTTTTGTCAAAAAATTTATTTTCTGGATTTAACTCTGACAGAAAATGGGTTTTCCTATTTTAATATGGACAAAAATGGCCTTATTTCAGAGTTGTTTTTCTATTGAAATATTTCTATTTAAAAAAATACTTCTATAATTTAATTTTCAATGAAAAATGACTTTTTCATACTTAATTTCATCAAAAACTGGCTTTTACAGATTTTACTTGGAAAGAAATGGCTCGTCCAGACACTAGAAGGCGAATTCTAGATATTCAAAATAGTTCTAATAGGGAGCACAATAAACCTTGAGGTTACAGTGCAAATCCTCCCAATAGAAACCTACTATTTCTTTTTATTAATATCCAAATAAAATTGTAAGGTCTACCTGCAGTCTTTTCAGATATAATTTATTGTATTTTTTCTAAACTCCAATCTCTAATAAATACTTCCTTTCATTTTGTACATTTCAAGAAATTAAACAAAAGTTATTAATCGAAGTACCTCGTATATTGTAACATCGTCATATTCCAATTATTCAGCTTAAGAATGTATGACAATTATGAATGCATAGTTGGAAATGCACTTAACAGTCGAGAGGACTTGCCGTATGTCATCATTTTTTAAAATGAATTTTAACAAGAAACAAACTCTTTGTTACTATCATTTTTCAACTAAGTGTTTTCCATTTGGCACTGACTCTGTATTCCATTATTTAGATCATTAAAAGGTGAGAGTTTTTAATGAACCTGTCAAATCAACTTCATCATTATGGATTTCCGCATTGCCCGTTAACGTATCAAAAAATAAAAGAATAGAGAGAGTCAGATTCATGAATTCAATATCCAAAATTGTTTTCATCGCATTTTGAGCGGTACATTAAATTTTGTTTATACAATACATAAGAGAGGGTGTAATTTGTTTGATTTATGGAACAAAAGAAAAAATAAAAGTTATATCAGGTTGTGATGAAAAGGCTTCTCATTATTACTTAAACTTTGGTAATATTTAGTCTAAAGTTGCTCTTATTTGTTATAGAGACAGCAGTGTTGTACAAGACACTTTGTCATCAAAAATCCGTTTTTTTTTCAATCAACTCTTGTTTCTGAGTTATGAAGAATTTTAGCACAAGAAAATAAATCTCCGCCGTGTTTTACAGGCGGGATTACACACATGGATCTAACATTCGTGCTTCCTCTGAGCTGCTCTCAAACACTCTTCTCTTAGACCCAAAAACCTCAAACATTGACTTATCACTCCAGAAAACTCTCTCACACTCTTCACGCGTAGTACTAAAATGCAGGTCCTTAGATTCATTGATCTAAATGCTATTTTTGAGCCCGGGAGTCGTTGATCACTTTTACTGATCAATACAATACGTTTATCTTCAGCGATTGTGGTTATTCGAGGCCGCCAAAGTCTGAATTTGCGAGAACGGTAACAATTCGTATACGAACTTCACGAAAAATGTCTTGGTCCAAACTTGGACTAAACTACAAAGAATGGTAAACAAATGACAACATGATGTTTTTTAGCGAAGTTTTGATTTAAGATAACAATAAATATATAAAAAAATTAATGACAAAGGTTTTTTATAAACCATATAATGATCTGGAGAATAAATGAATGATGGTTTGAAAAACTAAGAAAACACGCTTTAACAGTTAACAAAATTAAAAATTGGAGAAATAATTTTTCCTTATTTGGGTATTAGGACGTTATTCTCGCACGCATTTTCGTGTTAGAATGGATTCTACTTTTAAACGATTTTTGGTACTTTTCTGTAGTGGGTTGGTGCTCCTGAATGACAGCTTCATTTTGACAGATGACTGGACGATGCATTATTGGTTCACGCGGGAGAGCGGTGTGAAGTTAATTCAAATTTAAGACACTGTTTTCAATAAATTATAATGAGTTTTTCGCGTGTGTCCGAACTTGGAACTCTTGCTAGAATAAAAAACCTTCTGTTACTTGTATTTCAATATACTGGTCCAACACTTCAAATAAGGGTGGAATGATTAATAAAATATATCATTCGTGGGGTACTCGATGTCCATTCATGTTAATATTTTATGTAGATATATATACAGATAAATATAGTTACTATAAAATTATATAAGAAAGCGATGCCTAACGGTGGTCTCGCGGGGGTAACAGAGGCCAGAGATAGAAGATGTTGCTCAGTCACTATGAGAAATATTACGAGTCCGACATACTAGGCAGGATACCAAGCCCTGAAAATATATAATACTACTTTTATCCAAATAAAACATTTACATACATACATACTTACCAAGTTAAAAAAAGCACTTTAAACATTAAATTTTTGATCTTTGAAAACCATTTACATAATGTACGTTGATGATAACAAAGTTGAGAAAGTATGTTAACATATAGGTACAGAAATGTAAAGGAAAGTCATCTAGAAACTATTGTATTAGAATAATAATTTCAACAATCCGCTCTTTTCAAGTTGTAATGGATACTAACTTATAATATGATAAAGTTAAAATTATTTTGTGGTTATAATGCGTGAAAAAATAGTTTAAATACTACAGATGAATCACTACTTTGATTTCTTTCACAATGCCATTGTGACCGCGAACATTTAAATCGTGTAAATTTCGCTGCTGTTTTCAATCGATAATCTTGTGCGTGTGTTTCTCTAAGCTGACCCTTTAAATCTTTAAATTTGTATATTTCTCGTAATTTCGTTTCTACATCTTACTGAGACACCTGTAGTATTTAATCTGGGGTATTACCATAAACTTCAGGACTTTCAAATTTTAACATACTGCTCCCGAACTCACAGTATGCATCGCGCACACTTCATGGTATTATTATGTTCCCTTACTCTGTAACCTTTTTTTTATACATCACAACGTTTGAAACGTCAGTATTTATATCAATGAATATGAATTACAATCAACAGCGGATTTTCAGCTCATTATTAAAAAGGATATAGTTCATAATTGGATTGGGAGTGATCGAGGACCTTTGAGCACATAGGTCTTACGATAGGTCCACCATACCTAACTTAAAATTACCAAAGAACGATTTTCTTTGGAAAGGCAATCAGGTTCATTGGTTTGAATCTTTTGACGTCACTAGGGAAATTATGAGGCATGTCCAAATGTGGATGCTCATTATTCGCATTAATCTCCGTAGAGCTTGTCTTACGAGCAGACTGCTTAAAGCATCAGTTTTGGCTACATCAAGAATGTGTCCAGAGCTCATCGGTGGATTTGCTAATTCAAATTTGTCATTACTCTTGTTGTATGAATTCCCGGGCACCCAAACAATCTTGAAGGACGTTTTACTATCGACTCAATTGAGAATCGTCCACATTTCTTGAATTACCTTGAATACTTCGGCTTGAAGGCAGTAGCATGTTCCCCAAGCGAGAAAATTTGCTTATTTTGAGGTGTCCTTCATTGAAGCCTGCTCCGGCCAAGCTATTGACCCTGAAGCCATCTGTTAATCAGTCAGCTACATTATTATTATAAAATAATAATACTTTCCTCTAAATTTCTGTACCTATTTATACGACTTTGACATTATCAGCATGAATTATTTAAATAATCCTTAAAGATCAATTGTATCGAAATTTACATCAATTATGCATACCTCAGAAAAAGAAATAAAAAAATCTAACGGTGTTAAATCACACGATTTAGAGGGTCAATTCTGATCAACGAAAGGAGAAGGTACAAGAACTGAAAATGTCTCAAACACTAATTGAAATGTTTCGTAGGCTGTATGGTACGTGGAATACATGTTGATGAAACCACGTATTGGCCACATCAATATCATCCAATTTCGGCAAAAAGAACTGTATTATCATGCCGCGATATCGAGCACCAGTAATAGTCACTGCTTTACTCGCAATGATCCATTTATGCTTCCAGCTTAAAATGCACTCCAAACAGTGACACTTTGTGGATGCATTTATTTTTGGACCATCAAATGTAGGTTTCTAGAACCCCAAAAGCGGCAAGTTTGGCGATTGATAAACCCATCAATATGAAAATGTGCTTCGTGCATTTGTTGAAGCTCAATAATCCATTAAACAAAATCTCTACGCTGTGTGTGGAATTTTGTAAGCATGGAGATGCAGAGAGTTATTGAATATACGCTTCTTGTCCACGTTACCAAATTGAGGTTCCTAGATTGTCAACGACATTGTCACGCACTACTTCTATCTTGACGTTTAAACAACTTGTTTTTGGACGACTAGTGTGTTTGGCATCTCCAACGGATCCTGTCTCGTTGACGGATTGACAATTGACGAAGTTAAAACACAATTCCCATCAAATTTTGCGGCCGCCAAGATTTCACTATTTTTGTAATATTTTTCAATAATGAAGACACTTTATTCTAATCAAGTAACCTTTCAGCTGTCGATTTGATTTTTTTAGAGTTGACAACTCTTAACTGCTTAAATGGTGGCAAATTTATATCTCGTGTTAATTTTGTAATACCCTTTATATTTTACGAAAATACTCAACCTTTTCTTTTATCGATAAATGTCTTTACTATTGAATATCGTGTTACTTGACGTCACATTCTATATTTTAATCTATATTAGATGTAAAAAAACATAGAAACGAATTTTAAGGGGTTATGAATCTTCATTACGATTTGTAATTAGGGTCTAAATGTTTTCTTATGTTGTACCTGTAAATTGTATATCAATAGCAAGGAAATTAATTGTATAGAAACTAAGGGACGCTAGAAAAATACAAAAAAATGTTTTATGTTAAAAATTAATTATTAGAATTCATCTTAATAATTAATAATAAAAAAATAACACGTGTGCGTTCGACCATGAAACTTGGAAGCAAAACTACATAAACTAAAATTACTACTATATGTATACACTGAAATTACAAAATGGATGCTAATAGATATGTAATGTACCAGGTTTTTATCATAAATTACCCACATCCAATAATCTATTATTATTGCATATGAGAAAAACATTAAGTAGAAGTTTCGTAGTTATAATTGGATTTTGTTCATATGTTATTAAAAATAGCGTGTGAGCTTTAGGAAATTCAAAAAAATAATATTTTTTTTTCATTGGAATAATCTGTATATTGAGAAAAAATAGAAAGATTATTCAGTTAGGAAGTTTATTCTTATTTACTTGATATAGTAATGTGATTTTCTATATCGTAACCTGTCTTTTGCCTTCACGATTAGGCAGTGATTGAAATTTCTGTGATTCTATAAACGTCTGAAGTACATACGAGAATATTTCTGGAAAATGTATGTATTTCATTGTTTTCTGTTAGTCCTTCTCAATACCGTTTTCAAGTTCTTGAATATTGAATTTCTTAAATAATTAGACACTATAAATATGAAAAAGATTATGGTTATGATTAACGCTATCCTTTCATGTGTTGTAAAGATAGCAGAGCAGCTCTAAAAGAACTTGATTCTTATAAAATTGAGTGAAAGCGTCGAATCTTTTAACGTAATGAAAGCAAACAGTAAAGTTACTATTACATCTGGACACATCGGAATAGACGGCAATGAACAACATATCATCTGGCGAAAAAGACAGGACAATTCCATAAGACCACAACCGTTCATATGTTTCCCAAGAAGTCATTAAGTCATGGTCATAAAAAGTAGGAAAACTAGAAGAATTGAGAAACCTGAAGTTGAAGAGATTTCTTTCTCATTTCACCAATTGGTCTCAAAGCCCGAATAAGTAAAGCAAATTCGTTGCTACTTCACTACTAAACAGTCCTGGGTATACCATAGATTAATAGGTCAAAGTGTTAGTGCGGCCTTTACGCACTAGCTCAAATACGCGTATATGTATGCACGAAATTTTGGAAAAATATTTACTAAAATAAGCTCCTTCCATCCTTTTTCCCTACTTGAAAATGTCAAATAACAGGTGACATCCTACTTATGAAAATAATTGGGACCAGTGGGTAATGGACTAATAAGATTTAGGGAAACCCGAACTGTCCTACTATTGCTTGATACTTGGAATCTGATGCAATAAGCCTCATATTGGAAAACAAAGGTTCATAAATTTGAGTAAAAATATAGGAAAATTTGAACCTTATATTTGGATCGATAAGTGTTAAATTGCAATATTTATTTTTGAGACTATTTTTAAGTTTATAGAAAATATGAAACAAAACTCGGCCAACCACAAGTATTAACAATAGTGGTTAAAGTAATTTAACAAGCCTTTTTGTTTGTTGTTTATATTTCCCATGCAATTGAAAAGAGGCAATTGTGTGTAGACGTCGGTAGGATAATGTAGTTTGCCAATATAGATTGGATCGATTTTCATTGCACTTTTCATTTTAGAAATATAGTTTTACGATTTGGAAATATAAGTGGTACTTTATATAATCGAGAGGAAGTCCAACCTATGAATAATTCAATACTTTTGTATTATAGTAATTTAAATGATAACTACAAGGTGTGTAAATGTATTTTCATAGCAGTCGTTATTTACGCTTGCTGCTTTGATCCTGTTTAAGGTTGTTATTCAGCTACTATAATTGCTTCATGAAAATCGTCGATCTTGAGCAACGAATTAATAATCAGTTTTATTATAATTAATTAGTGGGTGATAAAAAAAATAAATAAATAAAACAGTATAAAATCGGACACTGGAAAACGACATTAAAATATCGGAGATACTATACGTAGATGACATAGTAATAATAGCAGAAGATGAGAAAACCTTGAAATAAAACTTAAAAATATACAATGACGGTCTACAGATATTAATTATGAAAATAAACGAACCCAAAACTAAGACGATGATATTAAGCCGAAAGGATGAAACACGTAAGATAATAATCAAAAACAGAGCATGCCAAAAGCTTTAAATACCTCGTTATGATACTGATATAAAATGGAAGATTGGAACAATAGATAAACAAAAAACTGAATTATGGAAAGTGATTAAGACACAGTTTCTTGCCAAAATGGAAATACCAATACAAATAAAAAGAGTATATCACAAAAGAATCATACCAATATTGACATATGGATCAGAGAAGTGGATACTCACACAGAATCAAAATATACGACAAAATCAGGAATAACATTATAAAATAAAATTATAATGAAGATATATGAATCACAAACTTACAAAAAAAAAGGAAGAGCTGGTCAGAAGAAATTGAGATGACAGAGAAAAATCGAGTCAAAATAATAGAAATTAAAAAAAAAGACACAAGAAGAATGGAAATAGTTGTGGGAAAGGGACTCCAGCGAGCACTACACTAGAAATGCATTCGAATTAAATGAATAAGTAGAATATCAGTAGTTGGATGAAAATTCTAAAGAAGCTCTCGAAATATTGAAATTTATCTATGTCGATAAACTCAAATGACTTAAACTTAAACTTAAACAACTACTAGTGGCTTATTTAGTAATTATTCAGTTTCCAATTTTAAATATCGCCTTATTTTTTTGTCACTTTTGATATATAAAATCTTATCTGCTTCGTCTCTTACATAACTTTTGCGTATTGAGAATATAAGATTTATAAAACGAAGTTTCGATATATCTTATTCAAACTTGAAAGTTTCGGAATTGTAGATACGCTTTCATACTTCATCTGTAAAGCTTGTGATCTCTAAATATACCAAGTGATTGAAAATACTGAAAACTGAAGAACATATAAGAACCAATACGTGGTTAGTAGATTTCTAAAAATACTTCAAAAATGTTCTCATGAATGTATTATTTATTGGTGTATGTATAATATTGCACTGTAAAGTTTGTTATATTTCAGTTATGTCCTCAGAGGAAATCATTATTTCTATAACTTCTAATGATGTGCAAAATAGAGAAGAAGAAGGATAAGTTTGAATGACTTATGATTTTTTTTTGTCTTACTTGTTTGCGTTATCATTGACATAATTTTTTGGTGAGAATTCGTTTTTGTCTCGTTTTAGTGAGCATATATAATTTTCCAAAGCAGCATGAATATGTTCATTGTTAATGAAACTTACACTCTTTTTATTACAAAACTATGCTATGTAAAGCCTCATTCACTTTTAAAAGAAAATTTCTATCCAAAACGAATTTCTATATTTACCTTACATTTATTCTGAACGGTAGGATACATTCTAACACACCGCAAATTTTCTTTTTCTTCGCTCAACTAGCTAACTGCATTTCTTACTAATTTTACACTTTCTGCGAATCAAGTTTTCGATTTTATATTCTAAATAGAGGTATTTGGTGTTCATACAGACACAGGATACATGTTAACGACTCAGCTATCTTCCACCTTTCATTTGAAAAACGATGTCTAGAAGGGTAGGGTAAAGATCGAATTTTGTTCTAGTTTTCAGTTAAATATTTTAAATTTTTATTGTGATATAGGGTAAGTAATTAAGTTAGTTCAAGACTTCACGGTTTGAATCACGTTGGAATTTCGAAAATTCTCGACGTTTCAGCTTCCACTTTGTTGCCTTTATCAAGAAAAGGGTGGTTATTCGTTCACTGGTAAGAAGTGATCCGATTCCGTGGTCTCAATTTGCCTACTCCACGCAACGAAGGCCTTACCAAGGCCTTAATCTGCCTACTCCTTGGAATTTCACCTAGGAAATGGAAAGCATCAAGAATACTGTTGACAGTAACACATTCACTGCTGGTCTAAATATGTATCAATAAAATTAATTAATTTTGTATATATTCAATATATTGTACTGAACTAATATTCAACTCAAAACAGTGAATTTTGACGGGACGTGCGGATACTTTCATAGTCAAAAACCTTAAGAAAATAAAACACTTTCCACTGTGTCCGTGGAGTGAGGACTACTCATCCATCGTGAATTTTTTCAGTTTATCTGTAAGGTTCTTTTCTGAGAAAACCATCTCAATCCCCAAAATTTTAACAGTCGACATGTTCTATTAGAAACCATGTGTAATTTAGTGATAATACGTATATTCTTGATCTAACTCTATTATAAGTTTCGATATATTTGAATCACTCAATGTATAAACAAGTAAAAATTGTAATAAGATATAAATAAACTGAATATGTTTTTTACAATTATACTTTATTTGATTTTAAGTATGAAATAAATTATGGATTGCAACCGTAGAAAAATGGTGGTTTCGACCTATGTGGTACATTTCCATTGTGTTAATTTCCACTTTCATACGTATTTGCATTCTATTATCCGGCACAGAAATATTTATATTCCTCCCAACTTTCTCCAATTCAATGTAATGGAATTTCAATATTTAATATTTCATCATTTTTCCGTTACTACCTATTTATTCGGTAGTGCAGTCTAAATATTTTATAAATGCATAACGCGTACAAAGCACTATTTGCATTGTAAAGTGATTGTACTGATTCCATGAATTAAATGATCAATGCTTAAAAGAAGATCAAGAAATCGTAAACCAAAATAGATACTTATGTTAAACACGAACATTATTTGTTCATATTTGAAAAAAAATTGAAGTAATTCATTTCTACTGAAAATAATGAATAATTGAAAATTATAGGAAAGAATAATAAAAATTTTCTATAGTTACGTTTACAGTATATATATAAAAATATAAACGGCTTGATACTTTCTAGTACCACCCATGGCTCCTCTTGATGATGGCGCTCTGTTTGGAAGTGTCATTATTGATAATGTTGAGGTACGAAGATGGTCCCAGAAGTACTTGGCTTGACCTACAGATGGCGGTAGTTGCTTGGAAGATACCACTATATTTTCAGTGAATTTTGTTATGTATTACAATACTTTTATTTGAAAGACATAAGCCTAACCAATATAAAAGCTGAACTAGATTTTACTCTGGGTGAGACTGCTCCTATTTATCAACAAGAAATCATTAAGGAGTTTAAATGAGGTTGTATGACCAAATGAGGTGACGACTTCAGAAATATTGAAGGAAATCCACAAAGCGGTACTGGATGATCGTCGACTGAAAGTGAGCGAGTTAGAACTCTTAGTAGGCATTCCAAAAAGTGCGATACATCGCATATTAACAGAAAATTTAAAAATAAGAAAGCTGTGCGCAAGATGGGTGCCGCGTTTGTTCACAATGGAACAAGAAGAGGGTCGTGAAGATGTTTCCATCGAGTGTTTCGTAATGTTTCACAGATATAAATCCATCACTCCATATCCGAAACAAAATTACAATCAAAACAAAGGATTGAAAAAGGAGAATCTGCTCCAAAGAAGGCAGAGATAGTTCCATCTGCAGGCAAGGTCATGGTGTCGGTTTTAAGGAATGTGCGTGGGATAATTTTCATTGACTGCTTTGAATAAGGAATAACTATCAACGACGAGTATTATAGTAACTTATTGTTGTAACGTTTGAGCCAAGAAATCGAGAGAAAACGGCCTCAGTTGGCTAGGAAGAAAGTGTTGTTTCATCAAGACAATGCACCATTAGCGTACAGGGTCGGGTATTTTCATCAATAAATATAAATCTGTCATCTCTTGTGTCAGTAAATTGCACAATTATCGACTCTATAATCTTGTCGCGATATTTTACGGCCGTCACTGTTGCAACAGTTAAAATTACTAAGCATATGTTTCCCCAGGCACAAATTGAGCTGCCTAAAAAATAGTTGTTGAGGCATTTAAATATTTACCATATCGAAGTCCTCTTTTTCTTTAAACCAATATTCGTCCATCAGACGTATATAGACGAAATTTTGATTCGTCGGAATAGGAGTAATGCCTCCATTCTCAAAAGTTTATTTGACTGGTTTCAATTGCCTAGTGGTATCTGCATGCAGGCTGCCCCGTAGTCAACCGTGGGTATGTAGCGCCTTTTTACTCTCAAAACGATCTAGACCATGGGTTATGGTTTTTTCCCTTCCCCTTCGTATATACCGATTCTAAGCCCGAATTTGCTACACATACAGTCACATAGTGACTTGAAATAACCTTTTATATGTCCAACGTACTAATTGCCCTTGATAACAATATAAAAACATTTTTGTAAATGCACGTAACCACCGCAATTCTTTTACAAATCAAGAATAAAAAATATCTAATTCCATTGTTGCACAATGTATTTGATAACATTGAATTTTTTTCTGAAATATTGTTGGAAGTATTTTAAGTATTTTAAAAAATATTAGTTCATTGAATTTTGATGACGTTATCAATATTTATCGTTTGCTTATAAACGTTGTGAGAGGGTAATATTTCAATATATTCGATATATTTCATTATTATTATCGATTTGGCTTACCTTTTTTCACTTATCTATCGTTCTAATCAGAATAAAACGAGAAATTTTGGCTAAACGTTGTTTCTATTGGCTTACAACTTTTATAGTAATTTTTGTTTATTTTTTCACTAATTTTCTGTAGTTTGATGTTACATTCAATCATGGTTGAATATACTTCAGATCAAAATTAAGTATTTTCTGCTACGTATTAATTAATAATACCAAAAATTATCTAACACGTTTTTTTTTCTTTTGCAGAAAATTATTATTTAGACTCGAAGAATCTGGATCGACCACTTCACAGCAGGCTGCAATGTGCAAATTCTGCAGCCCCTCAAAATACATTCCAACAGAACGCCCCAACGTTTCTGTCAAGAAAACACCATCAGGAAACGTCTACAAATGGCGTCACTTCATGTTTAATAATAAAACACACACCTCAAAACTCTGTGATTCTAGCGAAACGATACGGCTTAGGTTCAAGCAACGAAGAACTTCTTCAAGATCCAGACTACATTCACGATCACTATAGTCCAAAGATAATAAAAAAAACTTTAAGAAAAACGAAGTCAGAGGTCTGTTCACATGCACCTAAGTTGAAAGAAAATAATAAAAAAATATTATTTAATGATGTATTCAGAAAAATTAATAATAAAATCAAGACAACAGCTGTGAAGGCGAAAGAAATAAAACTGAACAGTAATAATAAAGTTTCTGTATCTCGAGATAGCTTATCACAATGTTATCATGTAGCTGATAACTCGAAACAAATCGTATACATAAACACGAATCAATCCAATGAATTAACATTAAGACGACTCGGAGATGTAGTAGAGAAGCAGAAATATTCTCGAAAAAATCAAACCAAAGAATTTACCAAAGAAGAGTTAACATTAAGCGATAGTAGTCGGGTCAAAACGAAATATTCGCCACCTCCCGAGGATTGTGCACACACGAATTTAGTTGACAATTTCACAATACACCGTGTGTCGTCAACAAAAACTGATACTGCTGAACTTGCTTCGGATACCTCGGACATTTCGTCGCGTAATAGTGTTGAAACTGTTTCGGACAATCGGACGGGTATTCTAACTAAAAACAGAATGTCGCGCACTTTTAAAAGTGCCATCGGAAAAATGTTGCGTTCGGGGTTGAAATGGAAAGAACGCATCATTATCGGAATGTGTATAATTGTAGTGTTGTTTACGTTGTTGTTAGTGGTGGACATTCAAATGGACTTCGGGATATCCGGAAACCAATTAGTGGCGTCTCACGGTAGGGTGAAATACGTTGTAGATGAGGGACCCGAGAGTGTTTATAATAGGTTTAGGAATAGGCTGTTACAGAAAACACATAGGTAAGCACAATAGTTTATTAGTGGAAGACATACGAAATAATAATATACAGTGCGTCGCATTTTGAGATATTTTCGTTATTATATTTTGAATTTTTATTTATTCACACAGGATTTTTAGAGATAATTAAATTTTTGAAATTTACATTTGTAGTGTTGACACACATTGCCAATTTTTTAAATCACGTAAGGATATAAAAATTTAGAGATTCAACACAATGTCAAATTATTAGTATCATGTTTTTGAAATCTTCTGTAAAACATACGAAGGAATGATAATTTTATTTTAATGAGATAATTGAATGAAAAAAAATAATCAACTGAGACAATAGTGCAGCCAAATCTTCCATAAAATAATTATTGCCCAGCAATATTCTTATTTGTAGCTCAATAAAATAATAGGAGAAACACTTGCCTTGCCTTAGGATTAAGGTTATCCTACTTCGTTTTAGAATTCATTTATAGTTCAATTATTTTATTAATTTTTTATAAGTGGCTTAGTTCCCTCACCACCCCTAACCTAACCTAAGTCAACTTTCAAAATAGGATTTATACACCTGGAACATCAGGTACTTGTAAAAACTAGAACCACCCGGCTTTTTAATTGTAGGAATCGGAACGTATTACTAGCTTGATAAGATCGAAACAGCATACTCTACATTTCTACATTTAATTATCGATAAAACAACATACAACATAGATAAAAAAACATACAACTCAGAAGCGAGAGGCCGTATGAGAAATTTTTTTTTTGTCTCCAGCATTATTTTCAAGTCATTTACTCACTCACGAATTTTTTGCATCAAGTCCCAGAAGTATATGAAACGATCAAGAAAAATTTAACTATAATAGATAACTTGTTAGTAAATTACAGTCTATAAACAAACAAACTATAAAAAAATTCCCCAAAACTTTCTGTAATATAAAAGAAATTTCAATAAGCCGATGTCCAATGTTCTCAAGGTTATTAGATTGGTGTGGGAGATTCTTTAAGGATCCATCAAGAATATCCTAAATATATTCAATACAGTTCAGATCTGAGCTTGGTGCTAGCAACTCCAAGTATTGATTTTAATATTCTGTAGGTAGGTAATTTTGTACCGCTTGAGCTGTTTGCGGACGTTCCATCAGAAACAAATTTTGCTTCTTATAAAACTTTTGACAGTGGATATCTTTAAATATCCGTCTTGCATGGGAATTGTGATACGTGGTCTGCCCTATTTAGATGCTCTGAAATTGCTACCATTGTATTAATCGAGATACTTTGTGGAATTCGCACCGAACTTTTTGCAATAACTTTCTTTGAGTGATACCACTGCTTGAGCACATTTAACCCAAGTAAAAATTAATTTACGCTGCATGATTATCCAAGAATAATAAAAAAGATCAAAAGTTGTTTAGTCACTTGCTCAATAAATGAAACCTGTTGCTAAAATCAATTTTGTAAGTTAACTAATTTCCTTATCAGTCATTTTTTGTTTGTAACTCATAACAATCAGTTCCATATCAGAACCTTTCATAAATGTCTTACGATATTTAATCTATTTATAGAAATTACATGTAATCCCAATGAAAATTTTGGAAATTACTGCGTGATTCATTAATATCTGGAAGTAGTATGGATCACTAAAGCATTGATTCTAACCTTGGCAAAAAGTTTTAGTTTACAATGAGGAAATCGATTATTCAAAATAATTTTCGAATTGTTAAATATATTTATTAATGAAAATTGATAAATCACTTGCTCATGGCCAGCTTTTAATCAACATCAAAATTACTTTGTAAATTGGTTTGAGGAGTCATTATGGTTTTTCAGCCATTCTGCATCTATATCTAGAAGATATTTTGTACAAGACTTTACACTGGAGGCTATTTTTCTGGGAGTCACTTTCCAAGATGTTAGAGATACTTCTTCAAGGAATTTGAGCCTTTTAATCGGACCATAAGTTTGATAATTTTGCCCCTTCCTCTTCTTCAAAAATCATTTTTAATAAACAGAATTTATTATAGGATAGAAATTTTTTTTATAAATCTGTATGGTTTCAGTAAGCGGAAATTAATGCATTAGATTTCAATTATGAAAATCATTAATATTTAACTAAATACTGATTCAACCTAATGATTTTATCCACAGTTAAATACATTCATGCATTTTCGAAATAATCTTAAATGCACGATGTTTCAATATTGTACAAGTTTATAGAACATTAAAAGATAACACTAAATAAATAATTTATATCCTTTAAAAAATAATCTTTGGATTTATACACGAAGATGTGGCAAGTGTTTAGTGTATACCTGACATGTCAGTTAAAACATATCACGCTAATTACCTTTGTTGATTTTCTTGCCGAAAGAAAACAAGAAAAAATATTAGAAATACTAATAGACAAAAAATATCAAAAAGAAAATGGCACAATTGATGTTCAATTACAATTATTTATTTAGATCGAATAGATCAACAATCCCACTTAAGCTATCATTCACTATATATATAATGTTTTACGTCTTGTCTGTCTATCTACACCTCCAAGCTTTCATTCAATTCGTTCATGCAACATTTCTTACATCTGCCCCATTTTCTTCTTCCCATGATTCGACAGTCTGCAGGCCCTCCAATCGACATTTCCGATACCTTTCACTATTCTATAATCGGCTTCTATGATATCTCTGACTTTCTCTCCGTTTTAAATTTTTCTGTGGCTCTTTGCTCTCCATTTCCGTAGTCTCCAATATCTCCTTTGTCTTTAATTTCAACTACCATACCTTGTTTGTCTCCCCTAAGCATGTCTTTGCTTGCTTCCTTCACGATCAATTGTTTGATAGGTCTTTTTGTTCTGTTTCAATACAACAGATTTTATGGAGATTATCTTCCAAGCACCATTCATATTTTTCATTAAATTTCAGGTTATAGAGTTTTCAATCATTGGCTATAGTAGCTAGTTATCCACTCTTGATCTTCCGAGTCGAAACCTCGCCTGTTCTTCGGCTGCCGTATTTTGATATTCTTCATTTCATGTATTCAACGATTACAATAGAATATTTAATCACAATTTTTTATCGATCGAACTAATTCTTAGGTATATGGTTACAATACGACGGTTAAGAAATCAGTTGACACTTATTCTATTATTCTAAATGTATGTCGGCAAATAATAAGTCTATTCAGCAAATTACACAATATTATATCTTACTTTAATCATTCAAGGTTACATATTAGAAACATTATTCGTTTAGAATGATAACAAGAATCTTGCTAAGGTCGGCATATCGTAAAAGAAGTTTAACTATTATAAAACTTGGGATATTAACAAGAGCTGAAAATATTTACTGTTAATAAATTATATAACTTGGTCTTATTTATATTCACAAGTTATACCAAGGATATTTGCGATACTTGTAATAAGAGCTAAAAGCTTTACAAGCAATGACTTGTACAGTATAATTCATATCTCAAAACGGTTGGATTGGGTACAATATTATCGTCTCAAAACACGTGTTTCGCTGGAAATCGATACGAATATCTAATTATGTTAATATTAACAATATTTTATTAAAGATAAAGGATGAAGTAATTAATGCATGATTGTTAAATAAATGATACAATTATGGTATATAAATTAATTACCTGATCTGCGGTTTCACAAAGGTAAATTCACTGGTAATTTCAGTCAAAAAGTGTCACAGGTATTTGAGTACAAGAGACAATTGGATTTTTTTATTAGATAAACGACTTGGAAGTAATACGCATAGCAGGAAGATAAAAATAAGATTCGTGGAAAATATAGAATTAAGCGCAAAGTCCAGTTTTCAGTAACCATTTCCAATTATTGAACAATTAATTGTGTGAATTTATGTCCTCAGCCACCAACGTTTAAGACATTGCGGTATTCTGGCCACCTCAGAAGTCATTTGTCATTTAAATTTTTTTTTCGAAATTTGTATAGTGTACATTATTAATTAATTGGACAGATAATTAAAGTAATATAAATATTTGGTAATGGTTCTTTGCTTGTAAAAGTGGTCACATGAGCACGGATTATGCTGAACATCCTGAACCTTCAATCACTGTAACTCCTTCAGAAATCAGCGCCTTTATGATCGTCGAATAAAAGTAAGTGACAGAGCTTATGAATTAAATATTTCCACCGAGGTATGAAATATGCAAAAGGTAACGTTGGTTCCGCGATTGTTTAATACTCAAGAAAGCTCACACGCATTTATAATTCAAACGATAACCCAAAAATGAAAAAACCGCGTGAAGTTTTCCACGGATTTCTACCACAATTTTTTTTATAATATAAACTGAACTGTCAATAGAGGAGACATAATAATAGGTTACATAATTTTACTACCAAAAATTGAAGATTAAGTGGATAAAAAAATCTTGTGTTTTTGTACATATTTCACGATTCTGAACAAAAGATAAAAAAGTAGAGAAAAATTATTTAACTATTACCAAGTTTACCTAATCAATAAACTATTGATGAAAATTGTGATGTATTTTTTATTACGCTAAAAAATTCAAAAAGTTTACATTTGAGTGTTGACGTGTATTGTTCGTTTTGATATCGAAGCCCCAAAATTTTTCCAAATTTTCTTTAACTATTGCAAAGCACACTTAATCCTTATTACAAAAAATTGTTAGTAGGTTCCTTGGGGGGTTCCTTGAATACACGGTATTTTAAATCTTTATTGTGTATCACTCACTCAGTTTTAATATCACTTAATGTTCCTATTTCTGCAGGAAATTTGGTACTTACTGATTTTTCCTTTGCAATAGTTGGTACAATTGGGGCTTCGATATCAAAACGAACGATGCGTGTCAGCGCGCAAACGTAAAATGATTTTTTTAGCGTAATTCTTACATCACAATTTTTGATCAATGGTTTATAAATTAGGTGAACTTTTTTTTATATCTTAACGATTATAACCGCAGTCTAGTGGAGGCCAATATTATGTTGACTTGCTGACAAAGGAAAGAAAAACAACCGCATTTGTTTCATGACAATGCACCTGCCCGATCTTCCGCTACTTTTGTGGAAAAGATTATCGAACTTTTTTTACTTTCTATTCTCGAACTTAAAAAATGACTAGGTGGAAAGCAAATTCGGAAAAATAAAAATGTAATGAAAGGGACAAATCCGTGTTTTGCGAAACTTCATATCTTTTGGTATATTTTGGAAAAAATTGAAACTCACTGGACTAAGTATGCAGAACTAAAATATTTATTCACAACAATTTTTTAATTGAAAAGTCACTCTTTCGTCAATCCGTTCTCTTGAAGAAAATCAATTTAGTAAGTGTTAGTTTACTTTCCGATTCTAAAGACGATAACGATCTTAGTTTTTATAATCTTGTAATTATGTAATAGTAGAAACAGTAATATAGAAATGAAAGAAAAGAAGTTATGAACCTTTAAATATTAAATTTTGGGCTGTTCAACTTTTATCAATATATAATATTGAATTTGTAAACCTGACTTTTCAATTTGTTTTGAATGCATTTGAGCTATTCTGAGATATTCTCGCGATTTCACATCAATTCCGGAAGGATTTTGGCGGATATATTTCACGAGAACATCGACTTCTTTTTGTTTCCGACCTTCCGTATATTTTTGTAATCTTCTTTGTTTTTGTCAGCATTATTTAACGTGAAATATCCAACTTTTACTAACATATAAATCAGTAGTCCTTTCATTTAATATCCAGATTTCTCATTATCTATAGCTTATTGTGTTATATTGAACTGTCTTTTTGTATTAATTCTTTAATGGTATATCGTTTTTGTGAGACTATTTTCAATAGGAGAATAATTGTCTGGTTATTTAATATATATTTCCAAATTGTTATGAACTGTATATAACAGACAGATTAATTTCGAATATTGAGGAATGAAATTTTTGGTCTTATTATGAGAAAAAACAGACTTGAGGAAAAGAGTCCTTTAATTTTTTTTAAAAATTTTTAATGACTATTTTTTGACCAATAGAATGCAGAATATTTGACACGTTTAAGTATATTTCATATTATTATTATATCATAAATTGATTATTACGATTACAGTGTTTAAAGTCTTATATATCTCATTATTTTGTGATTGTTAGAAAGCTTTTGAATGTGATGAACATGAAATTTTAAAGAAAACATTGCAGTTTTTTGGTAATTGTGGTACTCTCATGGAATGGTTCCTCGAAAGTAGAAGACAACGTATCAGGTATACTAATGAGGGATTTTTGGTAAAATTCTTTCTGATTTTCATGGTACTATATATTTAAAAAATAGTGAAAAAATAAGCTTTTTTTTCTATGACACGTAATCAATGATTTTTGATTATTAAAACCTGGTCAGATTTCAAAAGACTTTGTGTTAACAAGATAGAAGTTATTTGTTATAGAAGTGTCAATACTTGTTCTCAATAACAACTCAATTGAAGCTGGTTTTTGGGTCTTTACAAGTCTTTAAAATGGAGATTGTGATATAAATTTTATTATTTGCATATTGCGTAATTAGATCAGTTTATTAATCCACCGCCTTAATGTCTTACTTTTCCTTGTTTGAATGTCACCTACGTTAAATAGATTCTGACTTTAAATTCCTTGAAAGAGTAATCGGTTATATATTTATATTAGGCATCAGAATACATTTCAAAAAACTTCTTACTGCTTTGGTTATTAGTCTTATTTATAAACACGGTAATCTAATAATAACATTCTTATATTACCTTAAAAATTTTACAATAACGTTATTGCCATATTGGCCTTATTACAAAACTCTTAATAATTTCTTATTTTGTAATGTTTTTTAAAATGTCTTGACACATTTAACACACAATTTCCCAACTCTGGTTACTTAGGAACATGTAATGTGCAGCAATTGTTATTAATGGAAACTTTTAGAAAAATTAATTGCAGGATGAAATGAAACTATTGAATGAATAAATATTGATTTAAATGTGTAGGTATTAAATTTATCAAATCCAGCACCTTATCATTTAACTAAAGTACAGTAAACATAAAATAGAACAAAATATCATAAAGTTGTCTATAGGTGTACTAAAATAAAAGAAAAGATATAAAATTTGATGTAACAAATGCTAAAAGATAAACAAATCTATTATTCTGGACAACGTCGTACCTTACCAACAGAAGTCAGTTTCTAAAGGTTGATACAACAATGTCATCTTGCAAGCCAATAGAATATGGAGTGCCGCAAGGCTCAGTGAAATTCTTGTTGGCTTGTGGATAAAAAATTAAGTCTTCCTGTTTTGCGCTGAGTTTCCAAGGACTTGAACTTATTCACCTCTTCAACAGTCTACGATATGCTCTTCCCTTCTGGGGTAAGTGTGGTGCGACTCAATTTGAGCGTATCTTCAAACTTCAAAAGAGAGCTAAAAATTCTGACTCTTCCTTCCTTCCTTATTTATCTTTGAATCCGTTTACCTAATTCGTAAGCACGCTTCTCCAATTCCAGAAGTAACGCAAAGCATGACCTTTACCTACCTACTCCACGTTCAGAATTAGTTAACGGCTCAATATTTTACAATGCAAAAAAATGCAGAATCACTTGCCAATTGAAATCAAATCGATATCATCTTTTCCCGCATTCCGCAATTATTTCCGCATATTTACTGGAAAGTGCCTTATACTCTGTAAATGACTATTCTAATAATAATATTTGATTCCGGGCATGGTTCATATTGGTTTAATTTTGCTATGAACTTATGTACTAATTATTATCTATTACTATTACCTATAATTTTGTTTTTAATTGTGGCTTTCATCTGTATATTGAAATTTTATTTCACTTTAATTTTTATTTAGTTATTTTTATGTTTATTTTTTAGCTTTTACAAGCTTTTGTCTACAAATTGTAACAATTCTTTGACAATAAAGCATTTCTCTCTTAACTCCTTTCATAGGATCATACCATTTTTAGGTTTCCTAAAAAGCCATCCAATGCTTGTCACAAAAAAGTGACAAAACAAGAAGCAATCAGAAACATAGAGTAAGACTACAAAAGACTAAAGACATACAAAATATATTTTTCTTATATTACCAACGTGTCCTAAAAGGCGCATTCATTAAGCAAAGCTAGACTAAGAAGAGTTAATGGTATGTTCACTGAACATTCCGGTAAATTACCATCTGAAGAACATCGGAGATTCTCCCAACTGCTCTTGTCGTTGCTAGAGAACCAAATAAGAGGTAAACCGCATAGACCCCATAGAGGTGGCAAAGATGGTAAAGCTATTGCTACCTGACTGGTAAACAGTCCAGGTTATACAATAGGTCAAATTGTTAGCGAATCACGACCTAGCTAATTTAATCTAGTTTGTACTTATCAAACCACAAGATTGTATTTCACTATTTGTCGCCGGTTAAAGGAAAATTATAATTACTTCAAAGCCTCTTTATACTTTTATATTTATGTAAAATAAGAATAAAAGAGCCTGAAACAGTGAATCAAGTACTTATTAAAATCAAAAATTTCATTTACTTCTATGAAAGTAAATCTTAACCTAGACTTAACTTACTTATATAATAATTAACTTATCACTACTAATATAATTAACTCACTACTCTCCTAATTCATTTAAATTAACCGGTTACTTTTCTATTTCGTCCCTTTTAACTTTTAATTATAAACTAATTAAGGAATTTCTGGAATTCTAGAAAGTAAACAAACAAACAAACGAATAAAAAGGCCTTCTTAGAAATTATATATAAAAACAATCCAAACAAATCGCCGCTGTGAAAAAAAGAAACTTCAAACAAATCCCGCTTTTTGCTAAATTTTATACTTATAGCGAACAGCACCGTCTTCACGTCCATGTCGTGAACGAGATGGTAATTCTACTTTATCTGAAAGCTAGATAAATTTTTTGATCGCATTATTTCTCCTTATTTTGAGCAACTTTTCATAAAAAATTTTTTCCTTGCAACTATTCACAAAAAATTTATTTGACGCCCAGGTTATCTTATTGATATACACGAAGTTATAATGGTACTAATAATTTTTCTTTCAGCAATTGGCTCATGAGGTGAATATTTCGAAACGATGAACTATTATTCTATAGACAAAAGTTACATAAATGTGTCAGATAAAGCAATCTACAAATAATTAAGTTGTTTTGATTGCATTCAGTTCTATAATAACAAAACCACTGAATTTTGATAAGCAAATATTGATATGGTTTTTAGTGATGTGTTAATTACTAAACACAAGTATACTAAGCAGCCAAAAGGTCATTTATTTAATCTAATAAATATTTATAGCGGAGATTACTCCATGAATTTGAATTACTTTTATCGATTAACAAAACCACAGTATGTTTAGAATGTAATGATGAAGAAAAAAATAAATTAGTTTAATTTTCTTTTTTGGAGAGTGCAAGTAAATATTTGTTTAAATGAGATAGAATTAAAGTTGAACTACGAGGTGTAATTAAACAATAATATTAATTAATTTATATAAAATAACACAAATTAATTACGTCGGATATATTTTGTGCTATGAGAGTCAATAAGTGATTTTTCAATAAATAATATATTAATAAAAAATAATAAGAAACAAAGCCAAGAAAGAAATTAAAGAAGCAAAATAGAAACCATGGGAACAATTCGGAACAATCAAATAACTATAAAAACAATAACAGATCTTTTCTAATTAAATCAGAGTAATTATATAAAAATCATCTTCCACCCCCTATCGACTTGGGGTTGTGGGGGTGTTAGAGGGAGGTAATTACAATATAAGGAAGGTGGAATTAGCCGTCGGTCATTGTTTTTAAGTTAGGTTAGGTTAGATAAGGTTAAGTTAGGTTAGATTAGGTTAGGTTAGGTTCTTCTCAAGAACACTATTTATACAACATTTTTCCATGGTCTTTTAACACCCCCCGTCACACACTAATCAGTTTTCAACACCATTTTATCATAAAAAAATAGAATTTTCAATTTTTCAATATGTATTTTTTTATTATAAAATAATAATGACTTATTGCTACGTCAATTAACAATTATAATTGTTCATAATTTCACTGAATTAATTTCATATATTTTTCACATAATATTTTCACTATTTAGCTGTATTTTTTGTTAATATATTTTCAAATAAAATTTTGTTAACGTTAATTCCACGTAAAAATGTCAAATTTTTATTCTTTAACCCTCTCTATTTATTTAACAAGGGATAATTTTTTATGTTCAGTACACTTATTTTATTACCCTTCACAACTCCAAGTCGATAGGGATGATTTTTAGATAAGTACCAAAATCAGAGCAATGAGAGGATGGAAAAGAAAGGAAATAATAAGAATAAGAGATAAAAAATAATATAAAACACAGTAAATACAGAAGAGGAAAAAGAAGACAGGAAATCATGCGATAGGGAAAATCAAAACAGGGGAAGCGTGAGGAGGAGGCAACATAGAAGCGGATTATTCAAGACAAACAATAAAGGAATGGATATTAAAACTATTCAATATAGCATGAAACACAGATTAAGTATCCAGAGACAGGGAAGAAAATCAATCGATACCACAACATATAAAATGTGCGAAAACTAAAGAGCAGTTGGCTTACAAACATTTACGAGAATCACCGAGACAAAGATAAGGTAATAACATTGATGACGGAATGGAGGAGGATCAAAGTACATATAGAAAATAGAAACAAACGATAGATAACATACATATTAAGGAACTTAAAATAGAAAAGAAAATATAGTAGAGAGAAGAAATACTTATCACATTAATCGATAAATCAAACAAATGAACATGAAAAAGATTTAATAATGAAAGGATAAAGAATAGATACGAGTGACAACTTTTGTCATTTTCACACAAGACGGAGAAATAGATATGGAGATATCAAACAGAATGAGAAAACAAATCAAATATAGCGGAATTGTGTTTTCAATTCTATAGTAACTTTGAAGACTGTATACAAGTGATGAGAGGGATTTTGAAGTGGAATTGTGTAGTTAAGGACGAGAAATGGTAGGAACGTCATTTGATCTGAAAATAAATGAAAATGTGCAAAAGTGCATGAGAAGCATTTTAATTGACGATATGCGAATGAATGATATCAAATTTGGATGAAATGATGAATCATGTTTATATGGAATTCAATACCTTGTATTTAAAAGGTGTACTAGCTTTTACCCGCGGCGTTGCTCGCATCGAATCCATTAAATAAGTATCAGAAATCATTATAATAGAAAAAAACGAATTCTGTAGCTATATTAGAACCTGAGATATAGATCTTTGAATGTAGAAAAATTGCCAAAAACCTACAAAAATCCATAACTCCACATTGAATGTCCGCGCCTAGCTCCTCTCCAACTCAACCGATTTAAGTGTTCAAAAACTTAAAACAAAGAGGGTGTTTCAGCGAGTTTTCTTAAACCAAAACGAAGTCTCTATCTTGAATAGAACCTGAGATATTGAGGACTCCCATAAGTAATGTAAAGGGGGAAATCGCATTTGAGTATAACTTGAGAATGGTGAAAATTAGATGAAATCCGATGGTTGATGGCTGATGTGTGCATCAATACCATTCATTGAAAAAAAAAAAATTAAGCAAGTCGGTTGGGTAGAACGCCTGAACGGACTCGGAATGGTAATCATCAATTTTTTTAATATATAATATAAATAATTGAAATAGTAATTGTTCTTTTTTACTCGACCGTTTGGGAGATTATGTACGAAAAGATTTTAAAATAGTATCTTTCCTTCATCAAGACAACCAGCCGCCTCACAAGTTGCTCTTATTCGCGAGTATTTGGCCACAGAAATCTGTCTATATGTGCCTTACTCAAAACTTAAGCACCATGCGACTTCTGACATTAAAGATAGCGAACGTCCTCATATTGCACGTCAGAATATGCAACAAGCAGACATCGATCAACTTCATTCCGTCAATCTATAGACATGTACAGGAAGTTACGAGGTCCGTTTATTATCTTTTTAATCTTTACATACGGTTATTTTCAAAAATCAAACTCGACAAATCTTTTCTTGTGGTGGTATTACGTGGATTTTTACTCTACTTTATTGTTTTAATATATAAAAAACGATCATGGGTTACTAAATGGAGAATTTATATCTGAGAATTCTGATATTATCAAAATACACATTGATTAAATAATCTCATTGAAAGAATTACTCAACATTTTGTTAGTTTTATACAACCATCACTCAACTATTTTGTCCAGTCAATGAATAATTAATTTTAGATCCTTTATATTGGCTTTCTAATTTTGAAGATTCTAGGGTTTTTGATTGCATCGTAAACGATTTTACTATATATATATATATATATATATATATATATATATATATATATATATATATATATATATATATATATATATATATATATATATATATAGTGAGTTATAATTCTTTAATTAAATGAAGTAACTACAGGTATTAAAGTTGATTGCATCTTTATGAGTTACCGACAGTTTCGCAATATTTTCTACTAAGAATGGAATATAATGAAAAGCAATAAAATTTCTCTATTGGACAGATTTATTCAATTTTTTAAACAATATCCAGTCTTTGATCATCAAAACATCTTGAAACCACGCTGGGTAAAGAGAAACTGATTATAAGAGAAGTGTAAAGCTGTAAGCATTTTCAAATCATTAGATAAACGCAAAATACAAATATAACGTATACGTTTTAGACTAATATATCAGTTTTCACGTATAGTTGGGGTAAGTAAGGAAAACCAAATCAATTGAAAACATGATAAAAGTTTCCAAAAATTCTACCCTGATTTTTAATTTTCTTGTTTTCTCTCCATCCTGTTACAGATTCTCGCTTGCTTCTCTTACTATCCTGTTCCACTTCTCTCTATCATCTACGACTTGTCTCCAGCTCCTCACATCCACTGCTGCAATATCCTGCATGACTCGTTGTTCCTAGTGTCCTTTTTGTCCACCGCTTGGCCGTTATATGGCTTCCTTTCACTACGTTACATTCCGTATCAGGCCTTTTGGATCTCGGATTTTTATCACTGTCATCGGTCTTGACAGGTCCCAGTATGGCGCAGGATGACCAGAGAAAGACTAGCAAAGATCGCAATAGACGGTAAACAAGGGACACGACGACCTTTAGGAACACCTCCAAAAAGTTGGATGAATTCATTGACATCAACATCTCAAAGATGACAAGTTGGAAACTACAAGCCTAAAGCCTACAATACGTTGAAGAAGAAGAGGATCTTTATCACTGTCATCGGTCTTGACAGTTCCCAGTATTTTCCTTAAAATTTTTCTCTTCTTTATTCGAAAATATACATGGTTTCCATATGCAATGACGGGTTTAATTCCTATTCTCTATTCATGGTCTACTCTTAACTCTTTAGAAACCTCACATACCTTTAATGGGCTCTCTAATTCTCTCCACCACTTTATGCTTTATTGTTTCATCTTACATTCCTTGGAATTTAGAACCTCCTAGAATAATTTCCATCTCTTTATTTGTCCTTCTCTTAGTAACCAATATGTACTTTGCTGTTTGATAATTCACCTCCAACCCCATTTCACTGGCTCCATAAACTGCAATTTCTTCTGAGCATATCCTACTATCTGCGTATTGTTTTGGGATAAAGTCTCTCCCACACCTATCTCATCTATTACTCCGTTTATTGTGATGTTGAACAGAGTCGTTGGGAAACAACTGTTTGTACTGGAATCACTTTTCTTTGCCCGTCCTCTATCAACATTATGGCTTTGGAGCTGTTCACCGTCATACTTACCAATTCAATAAGCTTTGAGGACATCCATTTTTTTCTCATCACCTGTTCTAATCGTTTTTTATTGACACTATCAAAAGTCTTTCCAAAGTTCACAATCATTACATGCAAGTCCATTCGTTGAATTTTTCTACTGTTTGTGACATCATATTATTGACCTGCTAGTTCTGAAACCCAATATCAACACATTTTTTAGAATTTGTTGTGTTTATTTAATCTTTTAGTTTTCTCAAGATGTTAAAAAATCAATCGTTACGTTACAAATTATAAAGGAATAGGTCTCTGAAAAACACATATTTTGAAAAGCATATGTAATATGATTATCAGGGTACTGTTAATAATACAATAAGGAATTTTGAGACCGATTATGATTCTTTGGTTTGTTGTTAAATGAAAAAAAATTAATCAATTTATAATCTTTTAATGATCTAATTTGCTATTAATAAGTTTTTGAAGAGCAAGAAGTCTTCTTATGAATCCTCAGAAGTAACTATTTTCTCAAGGGATGACAAAAAAAATATCACGAAAGTACCAAATAGATTGAACTTTAATCAAGCAGCAGAATAAATATGCTTGTGAAGGCCACGATTTTCGAAGCATGGAACAAAAATATTCTATCATCAAAATAAATAATAAATAAATTAAGTTTACGCGGTCGCCATTTTGTTATTCGAAAATTTGAACGCACCAACTATTTTAGACATATTTCCTTTATATTTCTAAAAACTCACATCGCCAAGATTCTTGGACATCCGTTGTAAACTTTAAAACGAAATATGTACAAAGTGGTTCATATCGATAGTTGATTTTTTTTGCAATTATATCTGTAATAGAATTATATTGTTCAATAGAGCAAAAACAGGCTAGGGATTCCCAGCGCTTCAGTTATCTGAATAGTGCATTTGTACCAGGAAACTAATAGCTTTGAATAATGACGTAGAAGTAAGCATAGTAGGTAACTAATGCAAGAGGTTATGTAGAGAGCGAACCAAAACGTTCAGCTGTTCGGACACATTTTAGAAAAACCTATGGTTGAATCATTTCCACGTTACCACAAATGACCGACTTGCTAGAACCCATTTGCAATCTAAGGGGCTAGTAAGAGTGCCCAGGTTCTTCCCAGTCATAAAACCGTTTTTCTAAAGTAGGCACAGGTATACGGAGACCGGCTCTTACCTCAGGTGCGAAATATCCGAAAAAAAATAGATTTGCTCTAGATCTAGTCGGTATGTAAAAGTCCAAGACGACCAGAAATACTATTTTTTACCATAGAAGTTTGGGCAGGCATAATGTAGGTTATTCCTATTCCTTTATGACTTTATGACAGGAGATAGATATGTTCGAAACATTATTGCTGTCAATATTTATGTTCTCCGAAATGACCTCGTAGCCAATTTTAATGTCATGCTAGGCTCCATCCCACAAGAACTTTTCCGTGGTCAATATATTCGCCAGATATGAATTCCATTGAGCACTTGAAGAGCATGTGAATGGTGGGACGAGCAATCTCAAATGAAAGTCGCACTGGCGGCCTAGGAAGAATTGAAGAAGATCCCAATGGGTACCATTAACGACTCTATTGTTTTTTTTTACAGGCCGGTTACACCTAAATACAGAACAGGAGAGGATAGAACGAATATCGATGGATTTTTGTTTTCGCATTTTATTATGCACTATTCCACGTAATGTGAGGTTAACTTTTCGTCTTAACTTCGCTCCATCCGTTGCTGAATTTCGATATCTCCTAATGTTTTCCACAGTATTTTATATTGTGTCTTTGCATCCAGTGTCGGACTGCTACTCACTTAATATCGTCACGTTAGCGTTTCTGGAGTCTAACTACTTCACTCTTGCTTTCTCTTGGTCCCTATTTTTTAGTCCTCATGGTACATCTTTCTTTTTCTTGTTTTCCAATATGCGATACCCACTTCAACTTACCAATGCGTATACGTACGGATACTATACGAGGATATATTCAAAAATTCTCAGCCTACTATAGAACCAAATAAAAATTCAATGTCAAAATATTTTATTACTCAACATATTCTCCTCTTAAATGGATATATTTATTACCTGCAACGTCTCTAGACCTTAAAAAAAATGTTTCTCCTTGCTCTGCAAACCAGACCCCCACAACTTTTATTACCTCCTCGTTAAAAGAAAATTTACGCTCTTTTAAACTTTTTTTCAGTTGAGGAAAGAGATGATAGTCGGACGGAGCCAAATCTGGTGAATAAGGGGGATGTTCTAGTAATTCAAACCCTAAATCAAGAATTTTTTGCATGACAACATGAGATTTGTGTGCAAGGGCACACAATACCTTTGGATGGCTTTTCGAGTCTTTTCTCTTTAGTTTTTTTTCCGTAGAGTGATCAGTAATGTCGAATAGTAATCTCAAATTATTGCTCTACCCTTATCCAAAAAATGAATCCTTCTCAGGTTTTGGAGAACCAGAGTGTTGCCATTCCATCGATTGTTGCTTTGTTTCTGGATCGTAGAAATGTACCCAAGTCTCATCGATAGTAACAATTCGGTTTAAGAAGTTTACATCGTTTTCAAATCGAGCACAGATCGAAGGCGATGCTTTTGGTCAACATCCAAACATTTGGGGATCCATTTTGCAGCAATTTTTCTCATATCCTAATTGACGTGAACTATATGATGAACGCGTTCGTATGAAATATTCAGTGCTTCAGATATTCGTTTTAGCCCAATTCGACGGTCTGATAAAATCATGTCATGAACTGCATCGATATTTTCGGGGACTGACACAGAAACTGGCCCTCCCGATCGGTCATCACTTTCAATTAAAAATTTATCTCTTTTGAAGCTTGCAGTCTAATTTTTCACGGTCGCATATGATCACCAAGGATATTAAGCATATCTTTGGAAATCTGCTTACCTCTTAACCCTTTTAAATGCAGGTACTTGATGATGGCTCGATACTCCAATTTTTCGATTTTCACAATTTCGGTGGTAAATTTAGGTAACTCTGGTTTATTTTTGGACCTCAAATTTTACATTGACACTTCTCTCTCCATTGCCCTCTGTGTTGTTCTTAATCGAGTTTTTCTGTGAATGTCATTGTTTTCAAGCCCTATGCTGCTATAGGAAGTATACATGACAGATACCTTCCTTTTCAGGTTACTAATAATGGTTCTTTCCTTGAACCAAATTCTTATGCTCATTTCAGGGGTGAAATTATTCATTATCTTTGTTTTGGTCACATTTATAATTTATCCAACGTTCTTGACTACCCTGTTAAATACATCAAACATGTCCGTAAGTTCAACAATATCACTATCGTCTGCAAAGCGTATAGATTGTTTAGGTAGGATCTGTCAATTCTTTTCCTTTTTGGTTTCATGATAGTTCATTGAATACATCTTCCAATGCGAGGGTAAATAATTTTGGAGATAACTATTTTCGCAATTTAAATGTTTAAATATTGATTTGATAAAATAGTGTTCAGTCATAGCTGAATGTGTTTATTTTGATTTGTGAGCAATTAGATATAATAATAAGCAAACTATTTTCTCAGAATAAATGAGTGATGATTCATTTATAAAGTGATTAAATTAGTATTGCTGTCAATATTTCTAGAAAAAATATTTTTTTTTTAATATAATAATAAGAATCTTATAACTCGCTTCTACTATAGAATTTTAAAATAAAATAAAAAATTCAGTATTGTCCAGTCTAGAATATTATTATTCACTACAATTTTGTTGTTTCAGTGCGGCCATGACAGGCGCAAATTTTTCCAAAGAAACTCTTCCGAACGATATATCTGTCCTTAATGGACGTATCAAAGATATCGCTACTGCTTCCAATGACGCTTTTCTACCAGATGACAAGCAAAAAGACGGTAGAAAACTTCCCGTCCAGCATCGTCACGATGATTTTAGCGACATTGTCGATTACATCATGTTGGACGAATATGACAGGCAAAACTTCCGAAATGAGATAGATAGAATACATGCGGTCGTTTCCAAGCAGAAAAATAAATCGACAAAGAAAAGGAGGACCATCGGCGAGATGAAACGACTATATATAGAGTAAGTAATACATTTTTTTTAAAAAATCATTTGCACCTCATTATTTGGTATTATGATTTAGTTAGAAATCTGATAGCTTTAAAATCACAATTTATTTATAAAGTCATTATATTTATAAAGTTAGTTTAATCATATCAGAGTGATATTTTTAATGAACAGCTGTTTAAAAGTTTGGGATATTGATTGAATGCGATTTTAAAAATTAAACCAAAAAAATTCAATACCATTTCTCAAAAATATTCAATGGTGAATCCCAATGCCATATTATAAAATCTTCTTTGACTTATGTTGAAATACTGGAAATTGTCAATATAAAATAATGAAACAAAAGAATTTCTAAGCAACAGTTAATTTTATTATTATTACAATATTATGTTACGCTGAAGATGCTGTTCTAGTCGCAAAAAATGAGGATGAACTTCAAGGGCTTTTACATGAGTTTAACTGCTTAGCTAAATCTTTCAATATGATAATATCTGCGTCCAAAACAAAGTGTATGACCACATCCAAAACTCCGATAAGATGTAAGCTAGTCGTAGAATACCAGAATTTGGAGACGTAGAGAACGAAGTAAGAGGGCAAACAAGTAAAGCCTTAAGAATAGCAGCATGTTTGAACGAAACCATATGGTGAAATAAACATATCGGAATTGAAGCCAAATCGAGAATATATGATGCCACGGTAAGACCCATAATGACCTACATCGCGGAGATACGGCCTGAAACGGCGAAATCCAAAAGAATGTTGGAAATAGCAGAGATGAAAGGGCTAGCCGGAAAAACCCTATTGGACAGGAAAATGAGAGAGAGCATCAGAAGATTGTGCCAAATTGATGACGTCAACTGATGGGTTCTATCAAGAAAGAAAGGAACAAGCACATACGTCATATTGATAACAACAGACTGGTCAAGATAACGCGCGATAAATCCCCATTGGGCCGAAGGAGTACCGGCCGACCCAGAAAAAGGTGGAGCGACAACCTTGAAGCAGGATAGAGGGTAAGGATGTCGAAGATAAAACAGGCGACTATGCCTAATACACGGAAGGAAAAGAAAAAGAAGCTAATATTCTTCGTAACTCTCATTTCACAGCAGCATAACTTATTGTATGATTTCTACCAATTTGTCCAATAAATGTTGTTCTATTTCTGCTCGTAGTTTCGAATAATTTCTGATCCCCTACATTTTCCGGTCCCGGATTGTGGTCGTCAATGGCGTTTTGTAAATGATTCCAAGCATGCTCCCTGTGAGTCAGATCAGGCGACCTGAGTGGAAGTGTAGATGAAGAAAACCTTGATTTTATAATTCTTTTTAAACAATTGATGTGGTCTTGTATTATCATTTATAAGGAAGAAAAAAAGGTCTTTATTGGCAAGTATGTTACACCCTATATACCTGTCTTGTTATGTTTACATCTAATTGGAATAACTATCGAATATCTCGGGAAGAATCATCGATAGTTAATTTTCTTTTTAGTATGATCAAAATCAACCTAACTCTTTAAAAATTTTGCACTAAAAGCATAAAACAAATTCCTGAAAAGTAGTACAAAAATAAAATCATAGTTAATTTGAATGAATAGAACGATTTCGCTTCAAATACAGGTCGATTTAGAAATATTGTAAAATGGAATTCTATCTATAATTGGAAATATCGTTGAATCGTCAAGATTGAAGTTTATTTCAAATAATTTCAAAACTATTTGTGATACTTGGTGGGAAATTTAAACACTGCAAAAGTCCTCTGTTATTCTGGAACAAAGTAGAACAAACCTAGAACATTAAGTTAAAAAAGATGTTGATGCTCACAAACAGAACCAAATGATTGAGAACCATTACCACAGTCATTATCCTCTGTCGTACGTCTTTGGCTGCAAATAATTTTTCAATAAAAAGTACTAGGCCTAAATAGTTCATAAGTTTTTGTAGAAAACATCCTGAAGGGGGCAACATTTAAGTTGGATTTTAATAATGTAAGGACACAATTTAGCAATGAAACACTGAGTTTAAAATACTAGAAAATTCATTGATATATGATAGACGATTGGGTGGACAAACTTGCTTGTTTGAATTTGCTCGGACAATTGAAATTTTATGACGCTTGTTTGGTTTCAACATCATGGAATGGATGCATGTGCAATGTCTAAGTATATTTTAATACCGATCAATAATAATTATTCAGTAAATGTTTTCTATTTCGGTAATTGATTTTTTTATCCGTATAAATTCTTATTTCGGAAAACTACTATTTGCCTAGGTAATCTATTAGATGCTCTGTTTAAAAACTTACTACTGTTATTGGGTTCTGTTAGTGTTTCTATTCATTTTGTATCAATGATTCAAATATAATTCAAAATTCTTCAGTATAAATAGTAAAGTAGATTGAGAAAATTCATTTCATGCTCTTCTTTCAATATCTGGTGAGGTTTTCATTTTTTTCACCATGTTCAATGAAAATTATACAGTTATTTTTCTGATTGATTTCTTTTTCTTCTTTTTGTTCTTCTTCGTCTTAACGGATTGAAGAAGAACGAAATAAACTCAGGGAACTGAAAAATCTTCAGTTTTCTATATTAAATGATACAGTTAGTGAATTGGTTAAAAAGGAGGTCTTTTTATGTATCATTTAATGTTAATTTCTATTACGTGCTCTAAATTTTCTTTATACATTGATTTGAATGATGTGACTAACTATTAATTTATTTACTACGCACCTAAGAGATTAATAGTAATAATAGTTTATGATAATGTGAATTTGTAGTCAGAGTATGACAAAATTAGATAATTGAATTATCACCAAACACTGTCGATTAAACAAACTCATCAATAAATACATTGTGGTTAAATTATTTCGCTTCGTTCATTAAATTTGTTAGCATTGTTTGATTAGCACTCAACAACTGACTTGTTATTTTTATCAGTAAAGTTCGGTTTTGTCAATGGACAATTATTATTTACGAGGCTATATTGAAAAATTCTTGGCCTATTATAGAACAAAATTTCAATATCAAAATATTTTATTACTCAACATATTCTCCTCTTAATTGGATACATTTATTACAGCGAAACTGCAACGTGTCTAGAACTTTAAAAAATTTTTTTCTTCTTGCTCTGCAAACCAGACCTTCACAGCTTTTATTATCTCCTCGTTGGAAGAAAATTTACGATCTTTTAAACAGTTTTTCAGTTGAAGAAAGAGATTATAGTCGGACGGAGCCAAATCTGGTGAATAAGGGGGTGTTCTAGTAATTCAAACTCTAAATCACGAATTTTTTGCATGGCAACATGAGATTTGTGTGCAGGGGCGTTGTCCTGCAAACACAAAACACCTTTGGATAGCTTTCCGCGTCTTTTCTCTCTAATTTTTTCCCGTAGAGTAGTCAGTAATCGAATAGTAATCTCCAGTTATTGTTCTACCCTTATACAAAAAATCAAACATGATCCATGGTAATCCCAAGCAACTGAAGCAAGAACTTTTCCAACAGATCTTTGGACACGAAACTTCTTAGGTCTTGGAGAACCAGAATATCACCATTCCATTGATTGTTGCTTTGTTTCTGGTTCGTCGAAATGTACCCAAGTTTCATCCATAGTAACAATTCGGTTTAAGAAGTCTACATTGTTTTCAAAGTTTCGAGCACAGATCGATGCTTCTACCCTTGCCCGTTTTTGGTCAACATTCAAACATTTGGGGATACATTTTGCAGCAATTTTTCTCATGTCCAAATTGACGTGAACTATATGATGAACGCATTCGTATGAAAGATTCAGTGCTTCAAATATCCGTTTTAGCCCAATTCGACGGTCTGATAAAATCAGATAAATGTCATGAATCTACCACTTTAACTTATTGATATATTGGACTGTTTACGTCAGGTAGTATTTCAAAGTGGGCTAAGAGGCTTACTTATCCGATCTTTAGAAAGATTGAATGTAAGTACTGCAGGCTTTGTTTAGGAACAAATTCGCACTCACAGAGGAAGTGCTTGTTGGTTTCCTTTCATTCCTTGCAAGAGCTGTAGGGAGTTTCTAAGATGTTCCTTAGATAGTAATTCACCAGACAGTGTCCAGTAAGCACACCAGTACACATTTCTGCCTAAGAACGGGCCTCTTTGGACCAGTTAATAAAATTCGAAAGAAATCTTTTCGAATGTTTCTGATTTATTCTCATAATTAATATAATATAATTATAAATGGTTCTTTTGCCACGATTTATATTCTTCAAGAAACCAATTTGGATTCTAACTTTTAACATAACATAGAAGTCACTGGAATTATATTCTTTAAAATATATTTATTTTTCATCGATAAGTAGTTTTATACTGTTATACTTTGAAATTATACGTATTTCTTTGAAAATGTATAACTTTTCAATACACTTGTTTGCAGCTTTCTGTTATAAATTTGATAATTCAACAGAAATGTGTTGATTCTGCACTCGATACATTTCTAGTGGAGCATTTAATTGTATCAGTAAAATCTCTTTCTTTGGTACGTTATGGTGGATATATCCGTATGTTATGACTGATAATTACTCGGTTCGCTATTTATATCTGTGCTGAAAATCACTCTAAGTGTACTTAGAAAAACACCTTGAAGTTTTTCCGAACCAACAACTTTCACATTTATATCAATAAATTTTTCAATTATTATTCCAATTCTTCGTGTAACAAAACTATTTTATAACTAAGGAGATCCGCTGTTAATGAAAGTGTCTATTGTTTTGGGATAATATCCAGAGATAAGTAAATTATTTCACGAACAGCCTCGATTTCATCATAATCGTTATAAGTTTCGACAGTTTATCGTTTTCCATTGGGGTCGTTTCTCCCCACCCGTCGACTATCGATATAATGCTGCAGGTGGCGGGTCCTTTATTAACTTTTGGATGTTCTCCCCTGCTTGTGTACCGAAAATGTGTCGACGGGGAGTAGATCCCGCCAGGGCCATGAAGGGATTTACAAGTTTCGAACCATTACAAGGTCATTTACAACGTCACTTAACTTAACAAACTCGTTAGAGGGTATTGACTCCGTCCGAATATTGGCCCGGCACCCAGTCATCAAAATATCGAAGGAAATGGAAAAAAGTAGTCTAGTTATGGAAAATTATATAAAGTGCTATTATCGGAAATGGATGTTGTCTACACAATATTTTAATGATTCTCATCATCCTCGGTCTACGTTCTCAGTATTTTTCTTTTTATATCTGTATAACATCAACTTTTTGCTTGCATTATAATTTCCAATCAGTTTGTTTTTGATTCTTTCCTTTTTTCTAATTGTTGCTTTTTCAAATTGATTGATTACATACAAGTCTCGTATCTTTGTACAAACAAATATTTATGAAAAATCTAATTCATCTAGTATATCTCACACCTCTATGTCTTGAGACAAGCAGTTAAATGCTACTATGCGTTCTGGCCTGTTAACGCAGCGATGTTAAGTTTTGTTTTAAAATAAAAAAGTGCCTTCGGAATGTTAAAACCTAATGTGGTAACTTAGAAGATAAGTTCCAAATATTATGAGCAACTTAGAAATGAAAATGCGTTAATTAATGGTGAGGAACGATTAGAACGTTTTTTGATCCACAAAATAAATGAAAATGTGGACATTCCGTTTTATCCACATGCCTCAGTTCTTCCCATTCAGACAACATTCCTGATATCGACAAAGTCAGGACATAGCAGATGGAAACATTTCACTTCTTTTTGAAGTTAATATTTTCTGAAACTAAGCATTTTATTAGTAGTAATTAAGATTCAAGTAAATATTGCGTGTAATTTGAATAACAAAACTGCTAGTTATTACCTATGTTTGGCGTATTAAAAATGACTGATAGTTATAAATATGTAAATACCAAAATTTATTCAATTTGGTGTCTGGGTTATACTAGGTTTTAGTTCGTTATGGACGATGGAGATGTTTATATCTGTTTGTAACAGAAAATCACATTAGCCGCCGGCATATTAACACATTACGATTTGAACATGAAAGTATTGACTTTTAATACTTTAAGTTTTGCCAGAACATAATGAAATAGAGATGGAACTATTTCTTTAAGGCATAAGATGGAAATATTGTTAGGGTATGTTTGATCCAAGGAGTTTGAAAATTTCCAGAAAATGTCGATGTCTGCAATAACCGAAATAATATGAAGTACAATTGTGTATAGAGACGCTCAGTGGCTTCATATTCCTGCAACCCTTGCTGACATGAAAGATGCTAAGGCTATGTGAAGACGGTCTTCTTAGATGCCCTTTTTAAGCGTTGGACTGTACTCATTTTGAGATTAAAAACCTACATTACATATAGTCTCACCCAGTGCCATGGTGCTTCCTAGGAGATAGAGGATATCAGAGAACATTGTATAAGTATATAGAGAGTATATTTTGACAGTTTAAATAAGGTTTCCTATTCCTAATAATTGCGTTGTAGTCTGATTATTAAAAGTGGTCGTGTCTGCATAATGTTTCAAGCCATTTATATGTCGAATTTGAATGTGATGAAAAGAAAAATTAACAAGAGGTTGACGCTGCTATTGTAGGCGAAGAGGAGAATAATAGAGCTAAAAAGTGGGGGGTGAACAAAAACATGCTGAAACCGTGCAATATTACAATAAATTATAAAAACTGCTGCACAAAAATAGTAAATATCAGATTTATTTTTTTCATTAGTTTGAGTGCTCTCGTCAGCTTGAGTAGGTTCTAAAAAATTTTTTTCTTGTTTCAGTTTTCATTTTCTTCTCAGCCAAATACGGCAGTTTTTGCGCCCAAATGTTTGCATAATACTCGCCATAAAAATTCGTCTTTATTTCTGTGAAACACTCGATGATGTTTTTTTCCATTGTGAGGAAACGTGGTACCCCTCTTACGCACAGTTTTCTCATGCCCTAATTTTCAATTAATATGTGATGTATCGCACTTTTTGAAATTCATTCTATGTCTGCTAGCTCGCGCACATTCAGTCGACGATTATCCAGTACCGATTTGGTCGACGACTGCGATGCTGGTCTTCGCAGTCGTACTACCTCGTTCTCAGCCAGAATAGAATTTAGTTCAGCTTCAATATTGGTTGGCCTTTCAGATAAAAGTATTGTTTCACATAATTTTTTCTATGTTTACAAATTCACTGAAATTCATTTTTGATGGCTGCCAAAGAAATACTAAGCAACGTGGCGTCTTCAAACTTGAAACATATGCTGTATAGATACAGAGGAATTTTTCAAGTAGCTATTGCTATCTCAAGGTCAGGCCAGGTACTTCTAGGACCATCCTCTATTTTATTAATTAGAATTAGAATTAACTTATGATAAGGCTACTGTCTATTCAGTGTTTAATAAAGAGTACCAAGATATGGCTTAGTTTTCACTAACTAGTTGTAGTAAATTCTAATTCACCTTTTGTTAGCTTGATGCTTCTTGTATTTGGTACCAATTATAAGTTGCCCTATTCACTTAATTGCGCTTCTCATGTGTTGTGTGTCTGCTCTTATTTTACTTACGATTCTTATTAATTCAAAATATAAATTATGCAAACTATGGAAAATTTTAAAAATGCATTGCTATAACAAATTCACAAATCCGATTGTTTGCTCATTCCATTATTTGTCTTGACAAAAGTACTGATTATAAAAATAAACCGTTTTAAGTGCTTATTATAAAACGTTACGTGATATTAATTAATATCGGCTATTGTTGCTTCTGTGAATACTAATCATTTTACTATATCCTATTTGGATCGTTGTTTCGTAATTCTGTTATTTTCATATACAAAAAGTGTAACAATGAATTTTTAAATATTCCACATTACGTTAATGGGGGACGAGATTTTTTATTTTTAATGTTAAACTTATCTTCTTTGAAACGTATCACAAACGAATGAAGCATAAATATATTCAAGGAAATCCACAAAAAGTTTAGAATACTCATAAAACAAAATCCACCATACCATGACGCAGTGCACTACATGCGAAAATAACCGAATGACATTAGATTTACCCAAAGAAAAAGAAATTTTGAGTTACTTTAGTGATAATAAAAAGCAGAGCAATGAGCGGTAGTGCTCGCTTATTATATCACCTTAAATTAATTTTTGTACTAAGTAAGAAGTAAGATAAAACTTTTAACTAGATTTTAGCACTTCAAAGACGTGTAAGATAAAAAAACCTACTAGCGTTTGATTTGGAATTCTCAGAAACGATAATTGTAGGTCTTTATTTTGTGCTTCTACTTCAACAGACTTCCACGGGGTCTTACGAAAACCATGAAATGAGATTTTTCATTTTCCACTAAATGTTCTTGACAATAAACACTCGCTTATATCTCTTGTCCTGTTATCTCAACAATGTCAGCGTCTATGTTCAAATTATCGTAGTAATATGCAATTGAATTAGTTATTATTGAAGATTTTGTTCCAGTTAGAGAAAACTCTTCAGCGGCATAATGCCTCAGTTCTTGTACATGTTATAGAAGAGAAAATGCTATTGCTATCGCTATCAACTCATACAGTTACATCTTCTATAATTACCACATTCTATGTTCATTCTTCGCTTTAGACATATTGATCTACAAATAAATGAATGGGCATCCACCGAGCAACAAAAAGACAAAATACAAAAAGAAAGAGGAGAGCTGGAAATAGAATTTACAATGACAACAGGCAAACTACATATGACTAGAAAAATAACCTAGGTAACCATGGTTTTAACTCCATAGAAATTAGCATCTTCTGGAGTGCCTCAGGGCTCAGTATTTTATTTTTAAAATGTATAAATAACATTGTAATTCCATATCGAACATTGATCAATCCGATATAGATACAATTTGTGATTGGTGCTATAAAAATTCACTTCCTCTCAACATTTCAAAGTGTTGTACCTCTTTCACTAGAAAACTGTCCAGAACTACTAAGTCTTTTAAGAGTACACACTCCTCGAATTGCCTACTTTTTATTCCACTTTCCAGTTGCTAGAACTCAATATTTTGTCGTTTATATCAATATTATCACTGTCAAATGCAGAACTCTCTGGATATTTGTTGGAGCACTATTTCCAGCATAAGAAAGAAAATTTTGACCGTTCTTTAACTTTCTCATTATTCGTATTTGGCAAAGTTATCATGAAATTATATAACTGCTTACTTTTTTTGTATTTTTGTGTGTTCACACTTAATCTAAATATACCATTGTTTATTTGTAATTTACAACTTTAATTGTTAACTCTTATGTATGTTTTACTTTCAATTGGCCCTCGGGCTGTAGGGTGGTGTGAATAAATAAATGAGTACATGAATAAAATAAAGAAGGAGACCAAAGAAAAATGGTTTGATATAGTATCACAAATACTAAACACAAAAAATAAAATATGTAAAAAATATGGCACAAAACAAGAGAAAATTGACAAAATACAAGAAATAAAATCTTAAACTTTGAAAATTTTAGAGTATATAAGGTGAAACCACGTCTTCCGCTCCCTTGTCAGATGATATGAAACGCATCCCACAATTTTGATAAGTATGTATAACATATAATGTATGAGTATAAAACACGTAATAACGTCGAAACTAGTCAATAGTTACAACCTCTCTTTGCAATTGCGAGCCATTGGGGATGTTCGACAAAAACTTCGATTGACATCACGCTCTTCAGAGGAGCTGTAATTCAGTAATCGTCGAGGCATTAGCCAGGAAAGTAGTTGTTTTCTCCTTTGAAGAACGGCAGAATACATTTTCGAAATCTTGAATTTCGAAATTATTTCAGAGGTGAATAGAAGAATTCTTTACTTTTGATTGGGAGCATTTTCAAAAGAATAATTAATATATGATGATTAAAATATTTGTAGAATAGATAAAGACATTTTGGTAGATATCTTAAAAACATTGTATTAGAATCAATGTATTTACCTCGAAATTTCAATAGAACGATATTATACCAGGTAGAATGAAATAAACTAATTAATCAATTTATGGTAAATTTGGATGACGTTTTTTATATCTTGTCCATCATTCATTGCAGATTTATCTTGTTTTATGTATATGATTTCTTTTATTAATAGTTTTTGATAGTTCGTGTCTAGAGCTAAGATTTTTGTTTTTTAACATATCTAACATAAAAATGTGATATTTCATCGAAGTTTGATTATTTCATCCGCA
Source organism: Diorhabda carinulata (assembly GCF_026250575.1). Taxonomy (NCBI): domain Eukaryota; kingdom Metazoa; phylum Arthropoda; class Insecta; order Coleoptera; family Chrysomelidae; genus Diorhabda; species Diorhabda carinulata. The sequence continues at coordinate 23,352,787 of NC_079472.1, forward strand.
ACCTACGAGCAGCCCAATTTTATTTTGATAAAGACTTAAATTAGTCGAAACGTCAGTTTCGTAGCGCAGTTTAGTTCAGTTTATAATAAATAGTGGAACAGAACGAATTAGCAAAGTAATCGCAGAATCTAAATAAATTATTCAAGTTAGTTAAGTGATAGTGATATGTGAATTGTGAATTATTATAAGTTATTGTAGTGTTTAAATAAATTAAAAACGTAATAAACAGTGTTTATTAATTAACCCCACAAATAGAAATCGTATAAATAATATAAAAAAAGAACATTACTATGAGTATATTCCTCCCATGGGATATTTAACATGCTATTCTACTTCTTCTTTTGAGTTATGGACAAGCTCACATCCTTTATTTTTTAAGCTTCTCCCTAGGTTATTTTCATTATTATTGCTACTTTTCTTATAATGGAAATCAGAAAAATTTGTTGGTTGTGTGTGGCTGTTGATTACACGTGAAATGAAACTGATATGAAATAAGGTATTAACACTCTTGTATCCCGGTTTTTTTGGTATACGTTCTTCCGTACAACAAAGTATTGCGTTTTATTGTCAGCGAGAAAACGATTAATTTCCCAGATAGACTAATTGAGTATTTATCAGGAACAAAAAACGGTTCGTTAAAAATAATAGAATAATAAATTGAATTAGAAAATGGAGGCGAGAACAATGACCGAAGGTTGGTACACACAGCGTCACCTACATTCTCATTCAATAGACTGTTCATTATTCTCGTAATCTGACTTTTGCCGCAGTTGATTAACTTTCGTCGAGAGTAGAATTTTGATAACAATAAACCTAGAAGTTCATTCTTACGACAGATGTCAACAGCAGCACATTTCTTCTAGATTCTCGGATTTCACCTAGGCGGACAATGTAATGTAATTTGTAGGTTTATCAGATTTCTCACTCAGAATAAGGATTTTTATAAATAGGTCGTTTATCTGATGTAGTTTCCATATCAACATAATATTGTCACATCGTAAATTTACAATAAAGGTCTCTACGAAAATTAAACTCGTTCGTGAACAAAATCATATTAGTACAATTCTAATCAAATTCAGGGATTTTTGATATGAATGTTTAAAACAAAAAACTAAATGTCACTTGAGAAAGTAAATAAGTGTTTTTTCAATATTTACAGGATTTACACGACGTTGAGATCTAATTTGATTAGAAAAATATAAAGTTTATTACCTAAGTACTTTTTACGAGAACTTTGTTGTGAACCATCTACATAAAAAGTCTATTTATTTCCAATATGGACACTACGAAAGTTTAGCTCAAGATCAGCCATTGAATATGATTCAGTTTTTCGTGAGCTGTGAGCTTTCAATACAAGCGACGCGTATTTGATCCTGGGTTTCATGCCCTTTGGTATACGAATATCAATATTTTGATAAAGACTTAAAGAAGTCAAAACGACAAATTTCCATCTGTCTTTAAAGAATTATAGAAGAAACCAATTTTAAATCAGAAGAGACCCAAAATCAAGAACATTTAGAAGCATAAACATATGAAAAGGTCTACGAAATGAGAAATTGAAGAATATATATATTGATAAAGGCTGAAAGTAGTCGAAACGTTTCATTTGTCTTTGAAAAATTATAAAAAAAAACATAATAGAAAGAAAACGAAGGTAATGACAATAGACAACTGAGGTTACAACATAAGAGGCGAAGAAATAAGACAAGTAAATGTAGTGCAATATCTGAAAGGTGTACTAGAAACAGATTGGAATCTAGAGACCGAAATAAATAGAATTGAAAATGCCAACATGTATATATAAAACTATCTGCATATGGCAAGATACTTATAGTAAAATCATGAAAATTTCTACGTTTTTGTTTTCGGATATGATCTTTTTAACTAATATTAATAAATTTTTGAAATTTTTGTCTAAAAAGTTTTTTCGAAAAATACATACTTTTTGAGTTATTATTTTTTTTTGTAAAAATTTTGACCGTTGCAGACCCTTAGAAATTATTTTTTTATGAGGATATTCTTAAAGATATGAAAATGGTTTCTGTTCGGTTTCTTTTAGCAAGGTCAGTCGTATTTGAATCTATGCTTAAAAATTTTTCATTTTATACAGGGTGTGTATGAAAAGTGTTCAAAGTTTAACTGCATAAATATCAAATTTCATTACTTTTTCAAATAGAACCACCCGGTTTTTCCAATTTTAATGCATTCAGGGGTAAAAAATAGGGCAAATTTATGTATACTTTTCTATAAATAAACCTTACCGTTATCCAGATATTAAATGTTTTCTGTAAATTTGCGGGTGCTAAATTTTATATTGACTCTTTGATACAAGCACTAAGAAATAAAACGTATTTTTCTTATTTATCTGTCATTAGTCAATTGTTGATACTTTCGAAAATCGTTAAAATGGCTTGTTCTCAATTTAATAACGAATAAATAAAATTCAGACCACACTTGCATCTCTAAAAATTTACGGAAAACATTTAATATTTGGATAACGGTACAGTTTAGGTATAGGAAAGTATACATAAATTTGGCTTATTTTTTACCCATGAATGCATTAAAATAGAAAAAACCGGGTGAGTCTATTAAAAAAAAAATAAAGAAATTTGATATTTATGCAGTTTGAACACTTTTATAGAAGTATAAAATGAGAAATTTTTCAACATATATATTCAAATACGTCTGACCGTGCTAACAGCAACCGAACAGACAGACAGACCTTCCATATCTTTAAGGGTATTCTCGTAAAAAAATAATTTATAATGGTCTGCAACGGTAAAATTTTTTTCAAAAAAATTAATGACTCAAAAAGTATGCATTTTTCGAAAAAAGTTCTTAGGCAAAAGTAAACTAAATTTTATGTAGACTTTAAAAATGTATTAATATACAGGGTGTTCTATTTAAAATAACAAAGTTACAGTCGACTTCCGGTTGAACCGGTAGTTAAAAAAATCGTATCCGAAAACCGAAACTTAGAAGTTTTCATGATTTTACTATAAGTATTTTGCCATATACACATAGTTTTAACTCGTCGTATTATGCTCTGGTCAATGGATTCATTAATAAAACCGAGAAATTTCGAACTATATTTAGGCCCATACTAAGATATGGCTAAAGAGATTGAGTATTTGAGGAGAATAAAAAGAGTGATACGAAAGGATGGTATTAGAAATGATAGTATTAGAGAAGAGCTGAAAGTAATACCAGTCACAGAATTCATTGAGAGACGACAGTTGAGCTGGTGGGGACATTTATAGAGAATGTGTAATTCAAGACAAATAAAAAAAGTTTGGCAAGCTAAAGAATAATAAACGAGAAACAAAGGAAGACCAAAAGATATATGGACGATGTCATAAGAAAAGTTTTGAACAAGAAACAGCTGACATTGAACGAAGCAAAGAAGGTTGCTATAAATAAGAAGAAAAAAACGAAAATTGTATACAATTGAGTTGAATATTGTAAACATTTTTGTAGCTCTACATCATAGAGGATAGAAGTGAATTTTATTATATATTTATAAATTTGCTAAACAGCTTCATTGAAACACAAAATAAAAATTCCGAAATTAACTGCGTATTACGAGAAAAATTTTCTACACAACGTTTGCAAAGCACAATGAAACTGTAATGTTACTCAACTTCCCATTAGCCTGCGGCCACTGAACAAATTTCTTTATGGAAATAAAAACGTTTAGTACACGTATGTAAGCATTCGGAAAAAAGTCCATTACCGTAAAATCGTTTCATGATCGTATATCAGATAATTAAGGTATCCTATAAATGGAATTCAAATATCCTCCATAGCTCTATATCAAATTCTTGATAATTACGGAGGGACCAAACGGACGCGGTGTTCGCTTTTTATCGATATGAATTATGCAGATACGGTTGGTATCAGTAAGACAGTGTGGTAATATTAGGAATATATATTTGCGTATTATTAGCTATTCGTATGCACAACCCTGTGTCTCTTTCTAGTTAGTGTTTCATTCGATCCTCTAGTATTCTCAGTAGAATATGTCATAACAATAATTTGATTAAAACTCCTTTCTTCTATAAAAAACTAGTGTTTTTTGTGAATACATTTCACTTATAAGATCTAGGACTTCTTTTCGAAAAGTGAAAATACCAGCTTCTAGTACAGGTAATGAATAAACTAAATTGTTAATAACGAGTTGAATCAAATATTTATAGAATAATGAAGAGTTTAAGAATAATTATAGTAAGAATAAGGAGAAGGAGACTAATAGTCAAGGATTGGACCGTTTTTTACAGTATTCCCCTTTATTTACCGGTAATGACTGAGAAGAATTTAAGATTAGCTTACAGAAAAACAAAAAAAGGTTCAGAAAAGAATTTCGCTTTTCATAATCATAATTTCGTACTTGGAAGCTCGTATAATAAATTATAGACGGTGAATTATAACTATTGGAGCCAGATTTGCTGCTTTCATCTTTTCCTAATCCCAAAAAAAAAAATAAAAGAATCTCTAATGCAAATAGTATTTATTATTGAAGTTCCATCTACCCAAGCTTTTTATTGCTATCAAATCTTCCATTGTAAAGTATCAGGCCTAAAGCTTAGGCCTATAGCCTAAAGAATCGTTAATAGAAGGTAGCTCATACCCTATTGGTTGGGTTAGGTAAATATGATTTCAAGTTAAATATAGTAATATGACAAAACTCTTAAAAAAACTTAATTCTGGATTCCTATATTTTTAAAATCTCATCCGTTTTTTGTAACTGAATGTTTAATTGACAAAGAATCAATCTTTAGATCAATATTTCACTAGTAAATGTAATGATCTTATTTAATGTGTTGAAAGAAGTTAACACCGAGATTTGTTATGAAAAACCAAGACTACTACTTTAGAACAAACACGAAAAGGAGATAGTGTGCAGAAACTTGACAGGGGAATCAGTGTTGTAGCCCAAACATCCTGCTGTGGATTTATACAGTGATAGTGAGACTAATCATCACGTGTAAGGAGCAGTTGAACCAGTCTGAATAACGCAAGAATAATTATGTAGAAAGTACAAAGACTTGCCTGCATATGTATAACCGTGGCCATGAGAATATCCCAAAGATTGCAGTGTTTCTAAATCTTCCACCTCTTCATATATTATTGGAAAGTATAAATAACCTCAATTAGAATGTTCAGAGAAGAAATTACCAGGGATAAATCAAAAACTTCCTCACAGGATGACATACCGATAATATCTAGCTTTAAAAAAATGTACTTCATCACTAAGCTGAAAAATAGGATCAAACTACAATAATAGATATGAACATCATCATATCATTTAATGACAAATGATACACAGGTGAGCTCAGAAATAGCAGGCAGAACTGAAATAGCTTATACACTGCACCAAGTATTTTTCAAGCAGAAAAATATGAAAATGAAAAATTTGTTCAGCTCAACTCAAAATTAGGGGTGGATCAAGTCTTTGTGAGACCCGAACCCTTCTGCGGAATCGGCTAAAATACAATAGAGAAAAAACTAGAAAAGGAAATAGATAGGAAAAACATCAGTTACTGGAATAATCTACAGAGGTTGAGATAGGCATAGATACTTCCGGGAACCTATAACTAAAGATGATGTATTGAATGTATCAACAAGTACAATTTACGAATACTGAGTAGCTTTATCAGGGCATTGCGGTCCCAATTGACACCTAACGATTGCTAGGTTTAGCAATTTAAGATTAAGATTTTGCTACGTGAAGGACGCAACCTTCATTCGCATTCTGTCGTAGTGCTAGAGATTATGTAACTCCAGGGCATTGAAAGTCTTATGAAATAGAGGAAGGAGATCTTTGGCGCCAGCTAGTGCTATTCCCCGTACTGAACTTTCTAGTAGAAATGGGACTCACAGATCTGCTGTACCCATCCCCAGTACCGCAGTCAGAAAAGAGGACACAAACAAATCCTTTGGGTTACATTGTATATGAGACCATGTATTAAACATATACAAAATCAAGACTAAGAACAGTCGAAGGTTGGCAATACTAAGATGTAAATGCAAAACTAACTCAAATTTTTTGCAGTATTTAAATTATAAATACATTTAAAGCTGTGTGTTATGAAGTTCCGTGATTTTTAAGGTATAATATTGAAGTGAATATATATATCTAGTCAATATGGTCCAAAGTAATTAGATTAAAATATATGATCAAGTGTTGCCGAAGTTTGTTATGATGTTTCTGGAGATGATGATATGAAATGTATATTCAAATTAGCGGGATTCAAAAAAAGAGGTTAACTATGAAAGATCAAGACTCTACATATTATTTGTGAAAAAGACCTGCGCTTTGGGTAATTAGTTTTACGAGATATTTTTGCCACTATTCGTTAAGTGATTGACCATTGGTTTGGATAAGAAGGTAAATCTATTGCAAAACATATACTAGCTGGCTGCATTCTAACCTTAGGCATCTTTTCAAACCGTTCACGATTACTGCTTATCTTGATTGAGACCATTTTTGTCAATGTTTGATCCAGTACAAAAAAATGCAACCCTTATAGCCATAATAACATAATATCATAATCGGTGACGAATCACAATTCTGTTTAGCTGCTAGGACTAATGCTTATCGTAGTTGACCACCACTTGTACTTTTTTCGAGGTACTTTCACAGAGAAACGTTATGTTGATGATGCTCTACATATTATTTTATCGCTGTAATGAAAGTATTTTTTTAGCATGTTTTTTTATTACATATCTTGGACCTAATATGAGAATTTAAAGTTGCTTGGAATGGAGTATCACTGGATGATATCTAGTATCGATTTTTTTGATTACCCAGGTTTTCAGCTCTATATTTGTATGTTAATTGACTTTTCACTAATTATTTTGATGTAAAATCTAGAATCGAATGAATAAATTATTCTTTATGTTTAAACACTTCTACGACACCGAGTATAAAAAAGCTGTTTCATTAAATAGTGTCCAGCATGATTTGCTCTGTCTCAAATCGATTTTATAAATGTAACGAACTAGCCCACTGATATAGAACGTGAAGTCGGTCCTGTTCCATTATGTCAATCGATGCTAAAGTTTGTCGGATGTGACGTGTACTTTTCATGTGGCAGCTTATTCTTCGTATTTCTTTGTGAGCTATCCAGTAGCCAATAAAAGTGTATAATATTCTAATTCTGAGTTACTCATCGTCAATGTCTTTGAGAACCGTGAACATTTGTATCAACCTCTCGGCGTAAAAACGAATTACATTAGGTATATAATATAAAATATGAACTGTAAAAGTAAAATGTGTTACTTCATTGTTAACTTGACATCTAATGTAAGGAAACAGATAACTCCCCTAGCGTCATTTCAGCTTTCTCTCGACCTATTCAACCGGGGACGGTATCCCAAATGATTAAAAAGTGAAAAAATAACATGCCACAAATAAACCTCAAGAGATTAATTGCTTTGATCCATTACTTGCGCGCATTATGGGAAGAAAATAATATGAAATATGACAAAAATTCAGTTTTTGTACTATACTGTTCTCTTATTTCTGATTCATTTACTGTTTATCCTGATGTGTGTGATAAATTTATGCATTGTTTTATATATTTTTATTTCTAATTCATCTCACACTTCACTTAACCTACAAACTATTCATTAATTCATATTGACCGCGCGCGTTTCGAGCTCTTTACCCTGACCACTATTCTTGATATTAAGGACCTTATCATACTAGAGGATTGCGAGCGTCTTCAAATTGGAGCAGGCGCGCAACGATCAAGCCTCGCACTCGCAGCGTGGACGCCAACCCATATATGTAATACTTCTATATGGACAGTTTCTATAAATGGAAGCTGTTCTAACTAAGCAAAACAAAATGGTAACGATTTCTCTATCCTACGAAGCTCAAGCTCTGTTCTGCACATTCTCAAGCATGCGCAGTATAGATAAAGTGAAGAGAGGGAAAATGAATATTGTCGGCACCGTAACGTAGGTACGTTTTTCTCCCATACCAACTGTCCATATAGGAGCCTGTAACGGGACACGAGTGTGAGAGGACGTAGGTGCTCTCTAGTATCATCATTGCATCATTGGGAGATTCGTATATTGATGATATGTAATATGGGAACAAAAGTGCGGAGAATTTTGTGTTCGTAATTTGAAAAAAAAACGCTTGATAAGAGATTTGCAATTTGTTTGATAATGGGTCCATCCAAATTCGTCGATGCTTTAGTTACATTTCTGCCACGCGTCCGCGATGTCCTCGCTGTGGAACCGCGGCGTGTTCGTCCGCTCCGCCCCGAAGCCGCACTAAAACTCTAATGAACAATAGTAATAAAAACCGGCGCGGCCGCCACAATTCTAAATTTGCTTTTCAGTATTTGCTTTTTAGTGGGGGCGGTAATACCTACAGGAATATATGACTTCGTAATATTACAACATACGACCTCTAAACTTGAAATAGTTCATAGTTCAGAGGATGTGAAAACAATTAAAATTCTCTGAAAGATAAAATTTTTGTGGTAAATTTTGGTACAATTGGTCTTTAAGAATGATTTAAATAATAGATATGTGGTTGACAAAACTATAAACTATATTCAGAAATGTAAAAGAAAGTCGGTCATATTATAATTCTAATAACTGAAAAATTCGCCAACGTACAATGAGGAAAATTGAAAATTATTAGTTGTTACTTCAACCCCACCTCTCCAATTTTCTTAACTCAGTTCCTTCTACCGTCAGAGCACTGACAGTAGCAGCTCAGCAGTTACGAAAACGAAAAGAAACGAAATTGACAAAGCTCACCAGATATGAAAGATGCGGTTAATATCTTTGCCTACAACATTGTCTTTTGTTTTCCTCCAGTTGATTGGAACGTTGGTGATGGTGATTTTGAAGAAGTTTGAAAAAGTCAGTGAGCTCTTTATTGTTCAAGTACCAAACACTTATTTAAATTATAGTTTTACTTGTCTACTTGAATTTCTATTACTCTTTCTTGTATCTTACTTTATGTTACTATTATAAATTTCAATTAATGAGTAAATGAAGTCACGCAAAAATTGATGTATGATTCACTAGAATTACTTAGAGCTAATTTTATACAATAATATTTGGTTTCAAATGATTTGGTTATGCTCATTCTAAAGAAAATAATAAATTTCCAAATTGAGTTAATAACGAATAGTTTTAACATCCATAGTTTTAAGGGGGGTTGATTTTAGAGAAGTTTCCTTCTATTTTTAACAAATGTGATTGTTTTTTTGAGCTGTTCAAACATTTTTCTTCTAAAAAATCTTAAAGTATGAACATTTTGAATTTTCTCCCACTCTTCCCGAACTTAGACATCAACTTTAGGGTATTACTATGTTCATTTAGTCTTAAACTATTTTTTTTACAGTTCGCAACCATTCTCAGATGATTTTCACTTTATCATATTGTATGTTAGTATCTATGAGAATGAATTTTAACTCTATTCAATAGAGGATTAGATGATGAAGATCAGAAAGAAATAGTACCTACATGAACAACTATATATAAAATACACGCCAGAAATTTCCCACATCATTTTTCTAATTTCATCTTTTCTAGTTCTATGAGAATGAAAACAGTTTTATAATGGAAAAAAATGAACTTTGATTTAACCATTGAGCTACCGAAGCTTTACCACATGATACATCATTTGACAAAAGCTGAAATTATTTATTTTACAATAAATGGTTATAAATACTAGTTTCTATTTCTAATACTAAATTTCTCATTCACTACCTAACAAACCTAACCGTCTGTTCACATATGAAACTAAAGTTAGTTCAAATGATAATATTTAACAGACAATAAAAATTCAAATCGAGCTATTGCTATTAATACCATTATTTTTGTTTATCGTTTTCAGTTTATTTGAACAAATTTACTTCGAAACTGGTATTGCCAGGTGGAACTATAAATATCTTTTGTTGCTCATAGCGCCAACTATTAGTGAACAGGTACAGTTTGATTTAAAAGTACTGTAACATTCTGTATCATAAAAAAACTTAATAATAAATTCACACGATATGTTTTTTATCAAAAGCGAGAATATATGCGAAATTGCGAATCATTAAAAGGTAGTCCACATTCCATCTAAACTTTTAAACTGAGTTGAATAAAATGTGGTAAATCGACACATTCAAATAATAGAAAAATTTCAACGATAACGAATCACATCACAGCATGCAAAAATGTCAGATTGATCTAAAACAAGAACTTTTCGTGTAGTTCCAAAAGATATCAATTAACAGTTGACTAACCAAATTTAACTCTTTCTTTTGATCAATTATTATTTTCTATTATTCAATTTTCCCCACAAAAATTCGAAAAGTACGTACACCATTTTTTAAGATGAAACCAAATAAACTCATTTCAAGTCTTCGTGGAGTTTCTCGCTAGTCAATCAACCTCCAGAGGTATAATTTATATACAACATTTACCTGATCTCCAGGATGTTTCTTGATGCGTAGCTACCCATGATGGCCGGTCGTATTTTACAAGCGTTTCGCGACAGCGGTATTCAGTAACGAAAACGTCAACTACGGCCCTAAAGGGAAACTCACGAGTGTGTCACTGTCGTCCCTTGTTTCTACTAAATTACCAAGAACTGTACTGGGTGGCTAAATAAGAATGCAAAGCGCTAGAACTTCGAATTTGTTACAGTGAAAAGTTTTATTACCAAAGTAGAAGAAGAATTTTGTGTTTTTCCATACTGAACAAATTCTTACAAACTTTAGGATAAACGTTAAACCTTCAAACCTATTGAATTAGTGCGAATTCCGATTGTAACAGAAAATCGAATGCAATATCATGATTGTTTCTATAAAAATTATATTTGAATAGTTTTGTGAGAACCTTATTTCGATATCTTAATTCTAGCTAACATTATAAACAAAACAATTCATCATCAAAGCTGCTATTGAATCGGATTCTTCTCTACTCTCTAAATTTTTTAACCAACAAAAGCTGAACCAATGTATTCTCGTTAATTGTTTTTTCAATATTATAAAAAATCTACCTCACAGACATTAGCTATCATGATGTCAAGAATGATTGGTAGAATTTCGATCAGGTATCAAATATTTTATGACTCTTTCTCATCCGAGTAACAACTTATCGATTACTTTAAAAAAATCATCACTATCGAATTCAATTTAGAACATCCAAATGCGTTAAAACGCTTTTCTCTTTTCGAACAGATTTTCCAAATGGGTTTGCCGTGAATTTTCAATGATTCCTTGGAAAGCTACGATATTGCCAAAAAATTTATTCATGTTGTAAAGTTTTGATCGAGTCGTAAAAAACATCACAAAACATAATTTTATGAAACAATAAATTCCATTATCACTTTCTTAATAATTTTCACGTTTTTTAAAATAGAATTAAGCGTTTTTAGGTTATAGATTTTCTCACATCGTGCTTTCACGTCATATACTAGGGTTGTCTGGAAAGTTTCTGACAAATAATCCTCATAATCATTTTTATTATTCATGATAGCCTTCCACTTTTAAGTCTATACACTTATTCCAACGGAGCACTAACCTCTTTAAATTTTCAAAAATATAGTTGCCGTCTCCTCAAAAAGCATTTACGTATGCGATATCGTCCTCGTTTGATAAAAATCTCTTTTCAGCGAGTTAAACTTCGATGCAAAGTATCAGGAGAAAGTTTTTGGTAGTCAGATCTGGTGACCGTGATAGATGGTGAACCAATTCGAGATACAATTTGTGAATTTTATCCATAATGATAGGGAAGGTATGTTCTCCTGATGGAAAAGCACTTTTTTTCAAATGCTATCAGTTTTTTGCAATTTTTTATTCTACTTTTACGGTTATGCAGCAAAATGACTTATTTAATTTTGAACTCGTCTTTTAAGGTATCACTAAAAGTGTCCGTATTTCTAATGAGCAAAAATTAGAATTACCAGTTTTTACTTTCCAGTTTACAGCCTAAAGCACCAAATCATTTTTTATGAAAAAAATGAAGAATACCAAGAAGTGAACATTTTAAAAAGGGAAGACCTCATATTTGAATATATACAGGAAGCGAGAATTGCAGAAAACAAACTGCGAAATTTACGACCATGACTTCCATATATCATTTATTATCCTTTTTTCTTTGGGTTAATTTCTATGGATACAGTGCATGATGTTGAAATTTTGGAATAAGTCTCTGTTTAGTAAAATGAACAATAAGCTTGGTTGGTTGATTTCCTATTATTTCTTCTATTTATTCTGTTATTCTTTTTCGATACACAATGCGATGAATACCCCAAAAACGGTTGTGTCATTACTTTTCCCGTCGATGAAATCGTCTTTGCATTGGAGCAGGCTCGCCAATTGCAATCCACTGTCTTGTTTGATTTTTCGTTTCAGGAGTGTTATGGCGGATCCAGGTTACCACTACAGATGCAAAATTCGACTCATTTGACTTAAACTAGGACTAGGAAATGCTCATTCGAATTCGCTTTTGGTATAAATGAGCAAACGTGACACTCAACGCGCGGAGAGCTTACGAATGCATAATCATCTAGTCAGTATATGCAATATGTCGTTTCTTCTTTCTCTTCAGGATCTATTTCGTGAACTGATACAGCCACGTTTGCCCAAAATTTTAGAGTCGTAAATGATTAAGCAGAATTTCCGTATACAGTGTCTAACTCTTCTTTATTTGCGTAGCTGTATTGCCTTTCAAAAACAAATATTCAATGACTTTAATCATTATCTAACAAAAACGAACTGTCTAAAATGGCTTCTAGTGAAAATCCCTCAACGAATTCACAAATAGAAACTTCAAGACAACCATTGTAATCCAGATTTGCTTTTGTTCATAACCGGTATGAAGACCCATGAAATGACATAGTTATAATATTGTCTTCATCATTTTATCCACTGACATCTTCGACCAGATGTTTTAGAAAAAAGTGTTGAAATTTTTGAAAAGAACCTAACGTAAACATTGTTAATATATTGCGAACGATTTTTTGTCTTGTGATGTGAGGATCACTAAGAGTGGGAGAGCGAGAGATTCGTTTTTTGGCAGGATAAGGGAAATTTATTATAAGAGGAAGGTTTGTTGGAGTTGGCCCTGATATAGGAGTTGCTCTTCTGCAGGGATGATGATCGGTATAAAGCACCGTCTTATATACAAATCGTCGTTATAATCAAGAGGTGGATAATAACACGCTCAATGCAGTTTAACTGTGCCAAATAAAGTAGGAATTTCCGAAACCGTTGTTTCTTATCTTCAGTCTCTGAAGACGATAACTTGCAGCGTGTTAGTATGTGCCAAATTGTTTTAACATGATAATAATAAATATTATCATTTCTATGTGTAAGTGATGAAATCTTAAAACCAGATGTGTCATTTCAAATAACAAAAAATTTGTCTCATTCGATTTCGCTACTTTTATTAGTAGTATAGCTATTTCAGTATTGCTATGTTTAAAAATAATTATTAAATATCTATCGTTCCAAAAGTAATTAAATAATCTATAGAAGAAAATGGCAATAGCTGTAAAAAGTAGATAACAACAAAACAAACCGGAAATAGAACCTTCAAATCAGACGCTTGTAGGATTAATAGTATACAAGAATTATATATCACTTCGTTTTGATTGCCTTCTGCGCTCTGTTCTCATTAAAAATTTTCAAGAGTTGAGAAAATTAATCAGATTCCTTCCCTGGGAAAATAAAGAAATACGCTATGAGATAATCTTTGCTCTCTCTGAGGTTTAAATTAACTCTTAATTGTGATGTATATCAAATTAAGACATTTCCCTAATTGCCCCAAAATCTGGAAATTGCTGATAGTTTAGTTCTCGCTGTAATTTCTATGCAAACTTCCACTAATAATGCTCTATAATAGCCTAACTTAGTGTCATAATAAACTCTAGGTGATTACTAAGAAGAAAACTTCTTATTGATTCAATTACGAATGGGCCACATAGTGGTTAACAGAGTTGGTAAGCTGCTGTAGCTCGGTAACGTTTCGTCTATATCAAACTTTGGTGGTATAAATTGAAAATAAGTTATAGAAACGAATCTGTTGGTAGTGTCGTAATATTTTTCTAAATCATTGTACATTCGGTATGAGCCAACCAACTTTTATGAAGAGAAATAGTTCGAGCTCTTCCAACATTTTGAGACAATATTTATTATAGAACAGAAAAATGTTCAGTTAGTAGAGTATGTATAAGATAACACGTTTATTTCACTTCGTATTTGAGAGATATCGTAAAAATAAGAAACTAATTTGGTAATTATTTAGTTTAGATTGCATACGCCCGATTTCCTGGAAATTTTAGTATGTATACAGTTTTGAGCACGGTAATTATTCCTTCACATACTTTTTCGAGGTTGGAAATTTACATGGATTATCGTCAGTATTTTGGGGAATTTCTATTTAAAATACATTACTCATATTCAAATAGAATTGAAGCATTTATTGAAGGAAGGTCACGAATGTATCCAATGGAAATAATGATTATTTTTACGTGTAAATAAATGATTATTGTTAGAAATTGATTTGTGTCATTACATTAGTCGTAACAAATTATATTTAATGTTGGTGAGGATTGGGGTGGGAAGAAGGGTTGTTAGAAGATAGTCTAAATTTTCAACAGACCCCCCCCCCCGCCTCTAATCCTCTCCAATATCAAATATTTGCAAAATATCAACTATTCAAGATAGTGTACATTTTCCAATGTTGAAACCATAAAAAATATGTGAAGGAATGTTTTCCGCGCCCTATATATATATATATATATATATATATATATATATATATATATATATATATATATTCTTTTTCGGCATAAAAAACTGTATAACATACTAAAATTTCAAGGAAATCGGGCGTATGCAACCTAAACTACCACTAATTTTATTAACACTTCAAATAAGGGTAGAGTAATCAAGAAAAGATATCATTATATTTTTAAAAGCATGGGGTGGTTGATGTCAAACTTTTATTTTCTTATAGGCTGATATGAGGGAGTCATAATAAAAATAAATAAAGTAATACCCCATGCTATTTTACAATAAATTGTTTTTTATTTAATATCATTTATTGAAGTTTGAAAAATATATTCTAAATTCTAATTTGTTCTGCTATTTAAGCATGTTTTCAAAATATCATCTATTGTTGTTAAACTACCTTCTTTAATAAGTGGTTCTAAAGCTCCTTTTCTAAGAAACCTCGTTTTCTTCGATCCTGGTAGTTAGTACACTAGCACTAGAACTAGAAATTGGATATAAAAAGTCGCTAATTGTGGTGTTCCTAATCAGGATCATAGCACGAATTTATAAAATGATTGTATTTTCGTCTGTCCTTAATACGAGCGCTGCTACTTAGTTTCGAGATATGGCAACATTGATGTTAAGTTTCACCTAAGAACGTGTTATTATACGAGTGCTATTAGAGTTGTTTACAGATACTTGAAACATTCATTTTTGTCAAAAAATAAAATTAAATCGCGAACTTTTCCGTGCGAAGACTTTCTTTAAATTTCGACATGGATTGAATCAACAGCAGCGTGCCGATCAACTTGATTCGACCTTTGGTGATTAAGTACCGTGTTTCGCTAGTTTTCTGAATCCAATCGTAGTCATACTTTGTTACATAATGAATTTTAATGAAGGTTTCCAAAATCCTGTAATAAGGCTTTGTTAATTCGGTTTACACAATCAAATCTGGATTTATTTACTCCTCTATAATTTTGGCGCAAGAATAATGAGACTCTCAGAATATACTATTAATGTACTCTATTAACTCTATATAAGCTTATTATCATCCTGTGTCAAGTTTCCAAAAGCTGTGCGAATCCCCAAATCCAAAAACTACTTTGCCACTTTTCTTTTTTATAATTATCTTCAAATGTTTTTTTGTCACATCAAAAGTGTTCATGTAAATGGATTTACAAATAACCGCAATATTAACCTCTCCGTCCGGAAGAGTGTAGTGGATGGTAGATTATCGATCATTGTTGTTGAAACTGTCTTCATATTTGTCACGTCAGTCAACTGTATTAAGCCCATGATATATATTCTTCGAACGTCAGGTCTGCACTCGTAGTATTTTTCAAAAAGTCCGTCTATAAGCTTAAGCCGTTCGAATTTAAATTTTTATATAACCTGTAAGAAAAAAAACGTATTTAGTGTTTGTACAGGAAATAAGTCTTATATACCATACGAGCAAAAGACGCTGAACGCTTGGACAATAAAAAACAAATGTGCAATTAAGAGCAATGGTTATAAACATATTTATCACTAAAGACAACTAGGGCTTATCGTTCATTACAATTTTTTCTGATGAGTCGTCTGTAGATACTTGAAACCAGAACCAAAAATATATTTATACGTTAGTCGTGGTATTGTTTATGCACTATTAAATATATCAAAAACAATAACTTGCTTCTAGGTTAGGTTTTCTTTATTCACCTACAGAATATCTATTTCTCTGTTCATATAACTATTCCGCATTCTTCTGTTGTCTTTGTTTATCACGCATTCTTCCTAAGCGCTTCTTCTTCTTCCGTCTTGTATGGTAGGTTTGAAACCTGTTATTTTTTCAGTTTCAGCCTCCTGTATCCAGATTGTCACACCATCTCTTTCTCGGTCGACAAATACTTCTTCTGCCTATTGGCGATTTATCCCTTGCAATACGCACTAGTCTTTCGCTTGTCATTCTGCTAATGTGACTATTTCATTATTGTTTTCGTTTTAGTACCCAGTCAATTACATTTTCTACCTTTCACGTATTTCTTATGTTTTCACTTCTTTCTCTCTCTGAACGTGTTTTCCCTGCTATTTTCCTGAGTACTTTCATTTCCGTTGTCTCTAGTAGTCTTTTTGTCTTAGTTGCCTTGTTTGCGAGGTTATTAAATCTGTTTTACAGCCATAAAACGATATATTTGGATAGTGCACGGAATGCATGAAGTCACGCACTACACAGCAATGCGCGCTACGTTCTATGACACTTATTTAAGTTTAAATAGTACAATAATATACACTTAGGCAAATACAGGAATGAATATGAAATAGCCACGCCCTTAATTGCGCGTTACTAGATGATGGTAGTAGGGATTAGTACGGCCCCTCAAGCAGATATATTTGACTTCTATTGTCAGTTCTATTGTGTCTGTTAGATATTGGAGAGCACTGCGTGGGTACCTACTTTCATTGTTTTTACTGGATATCGAGATAGAAAATAAATTTTATTCTGGGTGACAGAATTTAGTACTTTGGTTATTTACCATACTAATTCACCATTTGAACTTCGTGCCTCTCGTACGTTTCTCAATATTTACTTCTGTATTTGCCAAACTGTTCCTGTTTATAGTGCTTTTCTGAGATAAAAACAACCAAATATTCATAAGAACGTGGTAAAAGTATTCTAGTGGCCAATAACTCTTGGGCACCTTTTTGATAGTTTCGTGTAGATATTCCAGTCTCTTCCTCCCGTACTCAAGTGAACAAATGCATTTCCAATCTGTAAGTACACCATTTAAATACACCAAGTTAGATGTGACGTCTGTAGACACAAATTTTAATGATTTTTGTTCCTCCTAGGCCCCATAATATATGTCCCGCTTTAAAACCGTTTTACATTCTTTTAGTTATTTGCTTCTGATTTCAATATATTCTATGATGTTAGAATTGGTTTACTTAAATTTTTTTAGACCGATTCTTAACCACAACTTTTTGTTCTAACCACTCAAACACGTTAAGGAAATAACGAAATTGAAGAAAGATCAAAAAAATACTACCAAAATCACTAAAAACACATCAAAAACCAATCAGCATCAAACACCCAAGGGCCATCTAGTGACACGGGATTTTTGCCAATAGAATATAGTTGATGGTACAGAAAACCTCTTTCTACAAGTGTCTCATTTTGTAGAAAATTGGCCTTTTCATACTTTTTTCCTCAATTCATGAATTGAATAACCAAATTTAAATTGTCATTTTATATGAAATTCTTCGTAACAAACTATGAATACAGTTAACTATTAGCCAAAATACGTCGCATTTTGATTACTCATATTTCGTGATTGGTATTGAAGTTCTGATTATTGATAATGAATGCTCCTTATTTATTTTATTTGTATTCAGAGTTAAAACTGATGATTGATTATGAATAATTATGTCCAACAACCATCCGTAACCCATCATGAAAGTAAATATTTTAATTTCCCCAATCCACACAATTTGAAAACTCCTTCAAGGCGAATTATATTGCTTTCCAATATATACTACTAAATATAGATTAGACTTGGCAATCAACGGTAATCACCTCAAGAAAATCCGGTAATACCGGAGCCGGATTGTCTTGTCATGGTTCATGCAAACACAATGCCGTTATTAATCATAAAATGTCGATAAAAGCATCTTCAACGTCACTGAAGTTGAGTTTATGCCAAGCTCGATTTTCATTGATGTCTCCAACAGACATCAAAGACGGTGTAAAAGTGTAAATGCCTAAAGATTACCTTTCATAGCATACATGTTAATTAGAATTTTTAATAAAAACTCAATTAAAAAAAGACCAGACGATATATCGCCATGCCTATGCACACTTTTTCACACATAAAATTACGTGTGTTCATAAAATAATTAACTGGTTGATATTTCCGTTTTTGTCAGAAAAATGTTGGTTGGAATTTTTATCGAGTAATTGAATTCGCAAACGATTTGGTATTACTATCGAAATGAAACATATAGATAAATACTAAAGATAAAACCAGTTAGGGATAAGATATAAGAAGTTAACAAAAAATATGGATTAAAAATTTGAAAGAAGCACATGAGAAGAAAAAATGAAATGAGAAGAAATGAAATAATTAATTATATATCATAACCCTCAATTAAACCTCACGGTAATCTGGCTATTAATGATAATAACTTATTAATGTATTTATTGAATAAAATGCAATGTGTATATTTTCAGGTTTATTAAAATTTTGGATATCATTGGAAATTTGTCGATAAATCCAAAAAGATAACGAGAAATATATAACAGGGTAATCTTACGACAAAAACATTTGCTTATATAGTAACGTGGCAAATAAGCCATCTGCAAAAGTGGAGTATTATTTGCTTTTGACATATCAAAATGTAATTAAATATTGCCAGAAATAAATTAATAAAGAACATATCAATGACTCGAATAAATAATCATATTGATCACTGATAATGCGAATGAAAAAAATATGTGCCCTGCTAGATATAGGTCATGCTATATAGGTATAATAAATAACATTTTGACAATGCTATACGTGTCTAGTGTTTAAAGTAGATTATGTTGCAATATTTTAAAATAATTTTGTCCTATTTTTTTATGTCCGCTTTTAATAATAGCCCATGAACCGTTAACACTGAAATTCCTGTTATAGCAGAATCCAAAAATTTTTATTTAAATAAATTGAACATTATAATTATAAGAATTAATTAAGCTCGGTATACATGGATTCCTATTGCCGAAACAATGTAAAAAAACTTTTACCGTCATCGCGGATATGTATTCAACAGTAGAAGTAGAATAATTTCTTCAACTTTTGAAGGTACTGCTGTGCCTTTATACCACAATGGTTTCCAACTTATTTTCTTGATTCAGTTGACATACACTTTCAGTTGGTTCAAATAAAATAAAAATTGGCTCAGTGGTATTTTGCTACATTGCATTTATAAATATGGTGCGTAAAACTTTTTGTGACAGAGTTTTCCAGCAAGGGGAAATATTTCTAGAATTGAAATTTATTAGACCTTTGTAAAACTCTTCTTTGTCACTGAGGTTTGCTAAAAATTTCAAGAATAATTCAAATCTTGCACTATCAACATTATTTTTGTCTATATTATACATTTCGTTGATAAATCTTTGCATAAGATCTGTTTTCTCTTTGTCATTGATGTCTACCGGATCCGTCAAATGTTCAAACATATTTTGGTATTCTTCGTTCTGCATTAAAATGTTGAATGGTTTGATTTTTCCTTTGCGAACAAAAGAGCTCAACAAAATGGTGGACCTAATTCTCGTGCAAGATCTGCAATTTAACTCTATAATTAATTTTGTTACCTAATTTATTTGTTATCCATATTTTTTGGTTTTCGAATTTGTGAATATTTCCGAGACAAATGATTAACACGTCAATATCTATAGATTTAATGAGAATTTTTTGGTGAGATGAACATTTTATCAAGTGGAAGAAAATTCTCGTATCAGCCTCTTCATGATAACATGAATAATCCTGGTTTAATGTCCGCGAGGCAGCTCTATAGATATTAGTGTAAACGTAGCATTGGTCTTCAACTGACAAAAATTTTTTTATCATTGAGAGTGGAGCTGAATTTAGGGTTACTTAAACTTCTATTGAAATCAGTTGGTCTACTCTGTATAGGTCCTGCGATTTCAAATGGTATGTTATTTTCATTTGGTGCTAATAATATAAATAAATGCAACACTTTTTTTCCAAAATAGAAAACGAAATGACAAAACCTTCGACACTTGAAGGTGAAACAGACTGAAGGGACAGAATAGCTTCTACCTTCTAAAATGCCCAAAGACAACCTTATCTGAACTATTTCAGCTCTTGCGTTCACCTCTAAAACAGTACTCTGTTCTGAACTATGTAAAAAAACATTAAACAACAAGAGTAATTTTACAAGAAACATAATTATTATTGATTTAATATCAGATAAGATATCAGATCATAATAATTATGTAACAACGGTAATTCGACAAAAAGGATTTACTCCAAAATAAATGTATTGAACATCGTACATTTTAGAGTAGATGCACTTAAAGATGGTATGCGGGATTTTTTCGGCAGTTTCAGAGCGCGCATACCGAGATATTTTTAAAAATTTATTCCCATACTTATGTTCTATTTATTAAAATAAAAAAAAATTGATTCCGCTAGGACGGGACTTTCAGTGTTACCGACCCCTCGCCTAAGTTCTAAGACTATTATTCTCTCTATTTCAATACAAAAAGAGGTATAAAGTACATATTTAAACACAATAGGGAAAATAACCCAAGCGATAACAAAATTCACATGCTTTTTAAAGCGTTTCATTTCATTCATCAACAAAATATGTATCGCTCTTTTCGCATTAACTCTACTAAATATTACTCTCTTGAGTAAATATATTCGTGAAAGAATATCTAATATATTTTCATAGCGGTGGTGACCCATCAAATTACGTGGAAATGGCTGAAGATAAACGACAAGCTGTGAACCGTCATGATATGCTTGTAAGAAAATCCTTTTTAAGATTACCATATAAACTGCAGATATCCTGCCGATCTATCGCACCATGTCACCGAATTATGGCTGTATTACAGGAACACGTCGTCTACATAGAAATTATTCATGGGTCTCTGTAAAAAGATAAGGATATGTTCGGTATAGAAATATTTCTACCGGTCGGTTTAAAAGTGGAAATATTACATAAATAATAACGGGATACAATCATGTATTCATGTATTCGTTAATAAATAAATGAGGACGTGTTGGGAAAACGCTTGAACACATCCATTTATATTTTTAAATTCTAGCTTAAAAATTATACATTAGCCAATACGAACTTTCTCATTTCAAATTTACCTTGTCTATATTATTCATTTTTTAGATTCTTCAGAACATTCTAGACATAATTGAATGAATTTTCTATACCTATCATAACGTGTTTCGGAAATAATAAGTGTTATAAGATTTATAACCATTACCATTACAAAAATTAAATTCACATATTTGCTATATTACACTCAATAAAATAAAAATTAAATGCAATGCAATGTTAGTTAACAATGTGATCCAATTCTAAGATAGATCAAAGAATAAGAATCTTCACTGGATGAGTAACACAATATCCTGAATAAATTAATGTTTGTATCCTGATCTATCAAACCCCCAAGTTGCGGCGAATATAATATGATTTCAATAAGGTGGAGCGTTGTTAGGCAGGTGCGTATCGATAGATTGGCCTGCACGTTCTTCTGATCTGACGCCATTAGACTTCTTTTTGTAGGGATAAGTCAAAAGTATTGTATAAAAACTGAACCCAGCAACTAAGAAGACATTTCTATACTAGCAGACATTCGCGGCAAGCATTTTGAACATTATTTAGAAGTAATAAGTATTATTTTTTTTTCTTCATGATATACAGATAGATCTTAACGTCTACGGTGTGTTAAGCAATATTGGAATCATACAAAGATTTTATAACAAGGTATTGAGGGGTATAGATAACGGCCATCGATTTATAAGACGTAGCGACCACCACAGGGACCTAGAATTGGAGAGATCAACAAACGAAACAAGATATTTTGCAAAAAAGCATGAATAAGGATTCGCAATCACGAAAAAGTCGAAGGAAACTAACTACTGTAAGAATGTGGAACAGTAAGAAGACTCAAAAAAGCTGTTTTTTGACTTTTATAGTAGTGAAAAAGCAGAGGACAGTGCTTGATTTGTAGTATAATAGACAGAATGAAATTGATGAAACTCTAGTAGGTCAAACTCGGTGGAACAACTCAGTATTTAAGAATGTAATAGAAAAAAAGAGGCTAAAGAAAAATGGTTAGGAGAAAAATATCAAGAGATAGAAGAGGAGGAACGGAAACATGGCAGCTTTAACATACATAAAAGAGTCAAAGAATTTACCTATACTAGCAGGAAAGGAAGGTTGGAAAGGTAGTAGACGTAAACGAACTCATTATAGACAAGGAAGAGCAGTTGGAGATATGGGAAACCTACATCAAAAATTTGTTAACTATTGATTGTCATGCAATAAACATTCTTGATCTGAATGGACCCGAGATAATTAAAAGTGAGGTAATAAAGGCCCTAGAACAAACAAAGGATGGAGAAGCAACAGGATGCGATGAAATACCGGTTGAATTTTTGAAAGTTATCAATGAGTACAATCTGAATATCGTGTTAAACCTGTTTAATAAGATCTATGATACTATACAAAATCCATCCGACTGGTTGAAATCTACATTTATAACTCCTCAAAAAAGCAAACTCCAAAAAGTGCAACGAATATCGCTTGATAAGCTTAATGAGCCACACCCTGAAGGTATTCTTGAGAATTTTTCATGCCAGAATAAGAACAAAATTAGAAGAGCGTATAGGTCATACACAGTTTGGATTTAGATTTGGTTATGGGACACGGGAGCCCCTCTTTGCGATGTAGGTCTTGATTAAAAAATGTCATAATGGATTATGAGCAAACATTTGACACTATCAACCACGACAAACTTATAGAACTATTATATCGTTCAGGGCTCGACACCAAGGATATTCAGATTATAAAAAATCTATTGGAATCAAACTACACATAGCTAATATGGAGACATGAAAATTCAGGACATAGGCATTGCTAGGGGAGTTAGGCAGAGTTGCATTCTATCGCCATTGCTGTTCAACTTGTACTCAAAGTAAATATTTATAGAGGCACTGGAAGAATGTGGTAAGGACATCAAAATTAACGGTGTACCAATCAACAATCTCCGCTATACGGATGATACTGTCTTATTGGCAGATAACGTCGAAGATCTTCGAATAATTCTCAATAGAGTAACTACAATAGGCGACAAATCTGGTCTTAACAGAAAGAAAACAAAATTTATGGTGATTAGTAATAGAAAAATACAAAATGTAAATCTGTGTATAGAAACGAATTCC
Organism: Diorhabda carinulata; assembly: GCF_026250575.1. NCBI lineage: Eukaryota > Metazoa > Arthropoda > Insecta > Coleoptera > Chrysomelidae > Diorhabda > Diorhabda carinulata. The sequence continues at coordinate 23,376,479 of NC_079472.1, forward strand.
ATTGAGAGAAAACATCGCTTCAAATACTTGGGATATACAATAAATTATGAATGGAACTCTGATTTTGAGATTAAGATTAGAATTGAAATGGCAAGATCCACATTCATAAAAATGAGAAAGCTCTTGAGCAACCCCAACCTGAGCATTGGTACCCGATGGCGAACCACGAAATGTTACGTACTCTCCAAGCTGCTTTACGGTGTGGAAGGATGGACACTAAAAGTCGCAACAATGCAAAAATTAAAAGACGGAAAATTAGACATTTTCAAATGTGACTGTACATACGCATTTTAAGAATAACCAGGACTGATAGAATAATCACTATGGAGGTACTGAGACGAATGGCCAAATATTTAGAATTGCTTGTAGCTATTAAGAAAAGAAAAGCGTCCTACCGATGCCATATATTTTGGAATTAAAAATACGGCTCGCTACAACTTATCGTGGAAGGCAAGCTAACAAGTAGGAGAGGGTTAGGTAAATAAAACTTACCCCAAATAGCAGAAGCTTCGAATATAATTCATGCGGCACAAAATACAGAAGTCTATCAAATGATGGTCGCCAACCTTCGGTAGAAGTCGGCACTGAAAGAAGAATAGAAAAATATTGCTTTTTAATTTTTTATCTAGATTAGTTGTAGTAAAAAATATGCTTATGGATTTATGTCGATTTCTGAACTTCTTTGTCTGATTTTATGATTCCAGTGATCATTTCTATTTTTTTTATCGTGTATCTTCACTGGTAGCTTTTGTAAATCTATGGATATTATTATTACAGTCGAACTCCAATAATTCGAACTGCAAGGGACCGTAGCAAAAGTTCGAATTATCGAGGTGTTCGAATTATCGGAGTTGTGCACATTTACATACATATATGTATGCATTTCGATGCATCTTTCCATTTTTTAAATAAATAAATATGTTATGGGTATATAACATGTTTATTTATTTATTTATTTATTTAAAATAATAATTTGTATACGTTCGAAGAATTTTTGGTCCTAAAAAGGACCGATTATTTATCTTAAAATAAAAAAAAATACATATATTTATTTTTTTGTAAAGAAATCAGCTATGCTAGATTGCTTCATGCTGACGATTTTTTCCTTTGAAGCAAATCGAGTGATTCGACAAAATATCGTCGTCTTACCTCTAATCTGAAGATTCGAATTTTTCAATTTTTTTCAACACTAACAGTTCGAATTTTTTAATACCTTTGTACATACATAATTTATACAAGAAAAATTCGAATTTTTCAATTATTCGAACATCAAAAATTCGAACTTTTCAATTATTTAAACGCCAAAAATTCGAATTTTTCGGTAATTAACACAGAAAATACGAATTTTTTTGATAATTCGAACTTCAAAAGTTCGAATTATCGAGGTTTTTTTACATGTGTTAGTAATAGGAATGTCAAGGGACCGACGCAAAAGTTCGAATTAACGAGGAATTCGAATTATCGGTGTTCGAATTATCGGAGTTCGACTGTATTATATTACAGATCGGCAAAACGGTCCTAAAGTATATAATGTTTATTTTTGTTGTAGGAAAAATTCAACAACATTAGAAAAATTTCATGCTCAAATATCGGAAGACGAATTATATTCTGAGGATAGTCCTTATGTAGATAAACTTCTTCGCGAAATGGCTAGTGAAACCATAACACATGTTGGTAAGCTAATTTTTGTTATCGTTTATATTTATTTTGCAATTGTTTAGAATCAGTTTTCATAATTCTATAACAAATATTGTATAAAAATAAAACTTGTTGCCAAGATGTTATATTAGTAGGGGAAATAACAAAAGGCTTAAAATACGATACATTAGAAAGAGAACTACAATTATAAATCTCATTTGTTTTCTTTTGTAGTACCATCTATTAGTGAATTTTTAAAGTATGATTTAAAAATTCTAAAATGTCCTATTTCATATAAAATTTTAGTTAATCAATTGACGCGATATTATTTAATATTACACAATTTTTTACTGAACCATCTAATTTAATCAAGAGTGGAATAGAATAGACATTCCTACCTTATAGTCCTAGTCCACATCTTCAAAAACGTGAAAAATTTTACTTTTATGCCATTACTTGATGTAAAAACGGCAATAACTAAGTTTAAAAATTTATTATAAACAAAATAATAAACTTTTTTAAACTGTTATCACGTGATCTTCTTAAGTAAATGTATAAGAAAGGGTTCACGAAGAAAAAAAAATGTATAGATCAATTATTTAAAGTTTTAGACCGTCATCTATGTAATTGGAGAAAGCAAAAAAATTTGAAAGTTAACAATTGCATAACCTTTTGAAAAATGACGATAAAAGTGTAATTCCAACGGGACCTTATTGTTTGAAATGATTAGAAGACAGCATAATTTTTTAAGATTTTCAAATGTTTATTTAACGCATAAAAAAAATTATTTATTGCGGTGTGCTCTCTCCAGCGGCGATGCGTTCATGCCGTAACGGGTGTGCGGAGCCCTATTTTCAACGTTAGATTAAAATTATTGATAATGGAGGTTCTGGGCACCAGAAATATTTTATTGGAAACTTCCTTCTATTTACGAATCTTTTTTTTAAATTTCTTACAACAATTAAAATTTTTGCGTGCTGTAAAATCCTCAAAACACCTTTTTCTAATTGTTATTCTGGATCGAATAAGCTATCGCTCATATTTTTAGGAGCTTTATCACTATAATTAACGTTTTTGAAGATATTGACTAGACTATTAATAGTCAAGCGACATACAAACTAATATAGTAAGAGGACTGAAGAAATATATATGTTATATGGTTAAATCCTTCTGATTACTCCATATTTGAAGCACTAATGATGTGTCACGCGTGGAATATTCCTCTTAAAAAAGAAGATATAGAAGTGTAAGAATTGACAAATGTGTGTATTGTGTATATTAGAATTTATTTAAAATCTACTGACTACCGACAAATATCGATTCGGTATACAGATTCTGTATACCGAATGTATAATTCAATTCGTAAACGTAAGCCGTTCGTTTTTTCAGTGAAATATTTACGAGTATGCAGTTTCGACAATCTGCTCCGTCTCGTCAGTGTTTGAATTACCGGACATTAAAAGTTTCGCAATGCCTGGTTTGTCTCTTTTATGGATGTAGAATATTTATATTTTACCGTAAAATTGCATTAACCTTTTAATGTATATTAACAAGGTATTCTGCAGATTATCTAGGTGAGTTAAAGTGAAAAAGATTGATTCAATTCTTACATCAACTAGATAATCTGCAGAATACTTTCGTAGACCCAAGATCATGCATACGATAAATTCTAAACAGGTTCTTGTTTGAATAAAACATTTTAATTATTTGTAGGTAATTTAGGTTATAGAGACTTATAAACTAAGAAATGATAGAATGTTACAAATCAAATCAATTAGAGAAAAACAATATAAACAATCTGAAGTTGACAGGCAATAGAACTTCAAAATTCCACCATATTACTTATTAGTGAAATCTAAATATTGGTGACATTTTGAATTACACGAAGAATATTTTTAGTCATGACTGACTTATTGACTGTTTTGTCGTGGTTTGACGTAAGGAAATTTTGACATCAGGAACATCATATTTTCTTAATAAACTCCAAATTGAGATCTTGAATAGAATTGCTTCGAAATTCCACTTTAAGTGCCCAGATTGTAAAGTCCATCATCAGATCTTTCAAGAACTGCGGAGATCAGTTTTTGATCTATCAACTACAGGTATTTTTATTTTGACTGTAATTCCTTCTTCGGCTATTGGATGATTAGCATCAGAAACGGATTTCGTGTTCTTGGCTTTTTTTGCAAACCTTTCTTGATATTCTCACGTTGTGTTTTTTTATAATATCAATGCTTGAGTTCTAACGCCGCGTAAGTCCAAATAATGCCTTTTTGATTTTTAATGTCATTCGATAGAAAATCAAAAAATGCATTTCTAAACAACTGGTAGAAAAACTTGAAACCCATCTATGTTTATAAATTAAATAAAAGCTATATGAACCCAGAAAACGATATTGTTTATACAAATTTTACATAATTGTCGAACCCTTCTTCTTCACCACAAATTGCATGAACAAACATCACAATCAATGCAGGTATGAACACCTATTTACTCTTTGGAGCAAACAACACACAGAACTAATTCGATAACCTTTATTATATATTCGAGTTATATTAGAATTAATACACTCTTCAGTTAGTTTTTGATTTTTTGAAGGTAATGGATCTTGAAGAACAGTAACATTATTATTGCCTTTAGTAAGTTCAATTATGTGTGGCTATTTTGAGTTTGTAAGAGTTTCAGTGATTTTGTCTTCATCATCCTGTACTGATATCACAGTCCTCAATAGTTCGAATTAATGAAGACTGCAAAGGTGTATTATTGGACACATCTAGACGCGTGTTGTCTAAATTTTTCAGATCCTCTTCTTAATGTAGCCAATTAAATCTACCTGTGGTTTATTAGATGAAGCCAATCCAACCTATTAGGTGAACATTCTCACACGATACTCTGAAACGCACGATCAACCGACGGTTACCGAAACTGATGATTGGAGATTTTTTTTTTTTTTTGTCTAAAATGGAAGAATTGAATATGCCTTACTTGTGGTTTCAACAAGACGGTGTCACATGCCACACGGCCCTCGAAACAATGGCCAAATTGAGAGCCGTCATCTCACGTTTGGGGCCCGTCAATTGGCCGCCTAGATCGTGTGATTTAACGCTTTTGGACTATTTCTTGTGGGTCAATGTTAAGGCTAATGTCTACAGGGATAAACCAGCAACGATTGACGCACTGGAAGCCAATATTGAAGCATTTATTCGTGAAATACCGGCCGATTTGTGTGCCAAAATTGAACCTTGCGCATGGGCTATTTAAAGCAGAGCCGCGACCAACATTTGCATGAAATCATCTTCAAACATTAAATTATACTGATCGTTATAACCATTTCAATAAATGTTTCATTAATTTTTTCAAATTTTCTGTGGTTTTTTTCAAACTCAAATCCTATACCTTTTAAAAAATCACTGATTATATATGTAGTTAAATAAAGAAACAAAATCACCAAAACAGAACTAAAACTAAATCTTAGGAATGAGAAGTTTGAGTTTGGTCGGATCATCTATTTAATGAGACTATTATATTTGTTAAAAGGTATTTGTCTGGGTTAATGATTGGAACTATATTGTACATGATCATAAGTGTCTTCTTTCATATATCAATATTTTATCTTAAATATAACGATCATACAAATAGCCAAACAGCATATTTTGATAAAAACTTGGTATTAAATTTATGTAAATGATCAACTTGGAAAACTAATAGAATACTAATGGCAACAGAAGCATTATAAATCCATTAGCCATGAAGGTTTTGCTGTTACAAGTGTTATCTCCTAGTTGACCACGCTTTTTGGATATCTCCAATAGTGTATAACTTATTTTATTTGTAGAATTCATTTAATGGAGAAATAGCAGAAACTTGAGCAAGCCGATTAATAAACGTTTATTGAATAATCAGTGAAACAAACGATTACAGAGTCATTTTTTATTAAAATTAGTATGGAGATGATATTACAGAAATTGTTTTTAAGGGTGATCTAAAAATAGTATAGATATAAAAAACTTTTTTATTATAGATTCTAAGAAATATCGTGTTTAATGAAAATCTCTGCTTGACCTAAAAATCAAAATGTAATTGTCAGATATTAATTTTTAAATCGCATATAAGTTATGTCAAAAAAAGAGTTCTGCTTCAGAGCGAAGTTATCTCAAGGACTTTTCGGAAGCTACGATTGGATTTAACCAGTCATAGTCATAAGTTATGATCCTTTTTACCCTGGTAGAATGGTGGATAAATACGATCAGCTAAAGGGTTTGATTAGTCTTTTGTTTTTCAAATGGCTGTCCATTAATAATTCTCATAGAAGCGTCATTGATTTTTGGCAATTTCAGCATAAAAATAGCATATCATTTTCAAAAATTTAGTGAAAAATCCGTGAGAGGACGTAAATCTTTGATAAATGCCGAATAAAAAATATGAAACATCTAGAATCACTTATACAACTGAATAAATATCATGGAAGAATTAACGTACAAAAAAGTGATAAAAATCAAAATTTCTTCTATATCACGTTATCTAAATCTCGTTCGGGGCTAGGATCCTTAATCGGCTGATAGGTGAACTATCTGAACTTGGGTTATAATTTCTACGAATAAATTGATTTCAAATGTCTCTTTAAAACTTTCATAGAAACCACTCTGGACTTAGTTTTATAAATTTTTTATTTATACCACCATCAATATTGCAAAGTGAATTCTCTACTAACGATTATAATATGGAAAGAGAGAGAGAGGTAGAGAATATTTTTTAGGTAATATAAAGGAAATTTTTTATAGGAGGAATGTTTTGTTTTGTACAGCTGCGGTTGCATTATCCCCTATCGTAGCCGCAGCTGCACCTGGGTCCTGTACAGTAATACAGTTCGAAAACTATGATTGAGCAAACACGATGAACCAACACAAACCATATCGAAAGTTGAGAAAAAAAAAAACAAAAAAATCTCATGCTGTCAGTTTGGTGAGATTACAAAGCTTTTGTGCTTTTTGAGCTGCTTCTAAAGAACTAAACGATCAATTACAATGTATACTGTCAACAATCAATTGAACTGGATCAAGCAACTAACGAAAAATGGTCAAAAACAAATTTTTGGCAACTCGTGGGAAAATATTGGAACTTGGCTGGGAAGTGATGCCACATCCCTCATACTTCCCTGATCTGTCACCATCTGAATACCATTTATTTCGAAGTTTGCAGATTCTTTGAGTGATAAAACTTTTACAAATGACTCTGATCTTAAATCGCACCTAGTCCAGTTTTTTGCTAATGAGGACCAGAAATTTTATGAGCGCAATATTAATAATATATAATTAATTTAAAACAGAATTTTTGCTAGAAATCAAAAATCATGACAAAGTTGTAATTGCATTCCTACTATTTATTTCAAAGATATCTTATTTTCAAAGTCGTATGTAATGCAATTGTTAATTTTGTGACATATTTTCAGATTTATTGTACTATTTAACGTCATTAGAATATAAATATTACAGAAAACAGAGTGATGGCTACTATAGAAGCTGAAATTTGCAAACTCAGTTCCCGGCATAAATCATAAACCTAAATATATAGGTATATAATCCTCTTATATATCTCTTTAACACTGTCCCTTGTACATAAATTACTTATCTTGTGGTAACGCCTGTCGTCTACATCCTTTCTAGGATTTAATAATGGGAATCGACAATTAGTTTTAGAGTTTCAGAAACTACACCTGAGACTTACCACACTGATTGTAAATATCGAGATTCGTGGAAACATCCTGTATACAGCATATTTTATAAATTAGGTTTGATAGTGAACTTTAGAATGATTTATTCATGGGGTTATCAATAGGTTGACGTTCAATATAAATACGAAAATGTGGTACTTTGAAACTGACGTACTAAATAGTAATGTGAGTACCAAATGTTGTCTTTTACAGTTTATCGAGTCGAAATATCAGATGTTTCTTGCCAAAGTGTCAGTCGGCGTTGTGCTACAGCCACGTAAACAAGTCCGCCATTATTGATGCTCCCGCCAAGTGTGAATTGCTAAGTGTGATTAATTTTCTACAGGCTGAACGCCATAGTGCTCTAGAAATCCATCGAATAATGAATCGTGTGTGGACCAAGGACGCAAATCTGTCGTTTCAGATAACCTGGTTCAGAAAACCGCAGATTCACCATTACTGCTTTGTCTACGAAATTTTCCAGAAGTTTCAACGTCTGTTTTGTACTCTACTGTTTCTGAACGGTTTGGCTACATTGGCGGCAACTTTTTTTGAAGAGGGTATTGAAAAGCTTGTCCATAGATATGGCAAATGTCTTAATCTCTTCGGTTATTATGTCGAAAAGTAACCGTAAGTGTATAAATGTTTTTGTAATAAAATTATTGTTTTATATGAACCAGTCTTTTATTTATAGCCTATCGGTGGTTGAAAAAAAAAACGGTCCTCGTAGTTATCGGTAATGAAGAATTTTATTTAAGAATCCTTTTATCCATATTGTATCCAAGTAAAAATGACCTAATCCTAAGATGTTATGTTACTTATATTTTAATATCACAGACAGGGATGCACGAATATTTTGGCATGAAATATTTACATTTTCCAAGAAAACATATTAGAAAAATTGGCATGCGTGAAATAAGAATAATACACTGAGACGAAAAGTTAGTTTACGTCAGCATTTCCAAAGGAAAAAATTCTCACGATTGAATTGGCATTTCAATATTTAACTAAAATTATGAACTAATTTAAATACGTTCGTTTATTATGAACTGTGAAGCAATACCTCTTTGTAATAGGGTTATAAAGAAACAACTGATTGGAGAATTTGAAAAATAAAAATGTATAACAAGTAGTAATATAAAAATAATTTTTATTTTTTGAGATATGGCACAGAGTGTTGTTCAACTAAACTCAACTACGAACAAATGCGGTTCGTGCGAATGTATGCAGCAAAACTTGCAGAGCATTGATTCTAGTACATTTATTCTAGATATTTTGAGATAACATATGAAACAGTGCAGAAATATAATTCGAAAGATGGTTGAGGGTAACAGTGTGCTTTGGAAGAAATCAAAAATTGAATTTGCTCGATTTCCCACACGGAGATCCGAGGTTCAAATCCTCTGTCGAACGAAATTTTTTAATAAATAAACCACTTGTTCTAAGTCCAAAGGAGAGTTAGAAATTATATGAGTTTCCTCCCAATAAATGTGTTTTTTTTTCTTGTAGAACAGACATTTATATATTTAGAAAATAGATTAAGTCATCAATGGAATAAAACTATAGTAAGAATATAAATATAATATAAAAAACACGACGCTTTAGGGCATTAGTGATAGCAATTATTTTTGTTCTTGTGGATATGTTAACGGATCACAAACTTTATGTGTCGCATGGAAGCTCGGCAAGCATAGTGTGTATGTAGAACAACAGATCCATGACAGCTGGTAGTAGTACAGCGAGGGTTGTGGAATTAGTCAGTTGATGGGAGTCGTTCATCAATGGAGGAATGCATTGGAATTTCAATGTGATTCAGTCAACCCCTTGAGGATAATGTATTACCATTCTTTGCATTAAATAAGTAATGAGAAGCAATCCGGAAGACTGGTCAGTGAGCGGGGCGACGTAGCATGTACCATCATCTAACAGCTCAAGGATGAAGACACAGATGGGGCTACTGGAGTTAGAAAAAGGAAGTGGCATCGAGAAACGCAGTATATTGATTGACAAATTTCACTGCCCTCGCTGCGCCACTAATAGCGATACTTTGCGAAATAAATAAGAAAAGGGAAATCTATTAATAAAAAAGACGTTAAGCAACATCGTGTAACCATAAATAATTTGAATTGGTGGCTGCTCAAATTTCGATATATTAAAATATGTAATATTATAAATGAGGATAGAACATCTTCATATAGTTTGAACATATTTTATTTTAATATTTATGTGTTGATTCATCTAATCATCACAATATTATCAACGTGACTGTGTATCATCACACCCGTTTATGATCAGACTATTATTTCTTATTTTTGCCTAAAAATGTTTGTACAACTGTATTGATAACATCTTAACACGTTGATGTTGATAAATTTGTTTTCGGAAATTTAAATGTCTGGCTTAAGGAAAACACATGCTAAATTTACATAAATTAGATTATTAACCTATAAATCAAAGAGTTACAATAGAAAAGCCGTCAGTTGTTCATGAAAAATGAACTCAACAAATAGTTATTAGAAAAGCTAATCAAACAGTAGTGATTGAAAACGAAATTTCTGACAAAACCATGAATTAATCATCATGAGTATAGACCAGTTAAGCACGTATAATTTTCGATAATATTCATACAGTTGGAAAAAGACAAATGGAAAAAATTCATTATTGCAGTTACCGTTACTGTACATATAATTAAATTAATAAATAATTGAGTGTTAATGAAGTAGATGCTCATAATGCTTGGTAATATATCGAATCTTGATATATTATCTAATACCTCAGTTTACGCGACCACACTTTGCGCGATTTCTCTATTATGTGGTTTTTAAAATTTGCGCTAAGTCACCTCACTCTCATTGGTTTTCAGTTGTGACATAATAGGTTTAATAAAAACATTGAGTAGTTGCCAGCTTGATGATCACGCGGTTATCGTTGCCGGTCATGTAGCTTGTGCTGTTATATTATTGGTTTATTATAAATAAAGAAATTTTTCTAGATATGATAATAAAGTGAATAAACCTTTTATAAATTAAGTTCTTACATTATTACATAATCACGTTAAACATTAAAAGCATAATAAACTAATTACTATAAAATATTAAAATATTGAAATAAGTTAAATTATTTACATTAAAATGATCCTGACTACAAAAATAATTACATCTTGTAGGATCATTAAAATGACAAACCATTTTTTTCTTGTGGTTTATTCGAAATTATAAAGAAAACTTTATCAGGTGCTTAAGTGATATTTTCACATTCGTTGGAAAATTTTTAGGTATAATGGTATAAAACACGATTTAAATACCATTTTTCAGATTAATCAAAGTTTAATAATAGAATAACCGAGAAAATAACTGTCGTATTTGCTTTGTATCATATGTTTATTGTTTGTTTTATAACTATGACGTCACGCATTATGGCGGCCTTACTGAAATGTTTAAACTACCTCCAAATTTTTGAATTTTCAATAATGTTTCTCTTTATAAATATTTATTAAAGAATTATAATAAGTGATGTATATAAATTATCCAAAACTATTTTTTCTCCAACTATCGAAGTGCCCTATTAATTGGTCTTTTACGCTCGTAGCGTGATAGCATGAGCCATTAGTTCCTCGTCTCTTTGATGATGTTTATATTTTCTAGTTGTTACTAGGTGGGTGAAAATATTTCTAATATTTTACGGTAATTACTGAATAAGATTGCTGGTTCACAGACGAGTTCAAGATACTATAAGACAGGTGGTTAAAGATATCGCTGTTATGATGGACGGGTATGAGCTTGGAAGTATTGCAGTCGAGAAGCTCGAAGAATTCGTAGCAACCGATAGCGCGCCTTTGAACGATGAAGAATTGATAGCGATCCATTAGAGCTCAGAGCGAAAGACTTAAGATCTAAGTTGGTTTGAGAATACCTGGTGACAAGGGAGTGGGGATAAATGAAGTAACAGACACAGTTGTAAAAGTAGAGGTGGATAAACCCTTCGTAAGACCCGAACCTTTCTGTGGAATGGGCTACAGGACAATAGAGAAAATACTAGAAAAGGAGGAAGATAAGAAAAATCAGTTATTGGAACAATCTTCTGAGGCTGAGACAGGCAAAGACACTCTTGGACATATATAAAGCAACAAGAAAAGTTGGCACAATAGATTTTCTGGTTCGAGTATGTGACACCTTTAATTTATAGAAAAATCATTGAATAAAGTTGACTGGAGAAGTCTTCAATATTTATTTGAATGTAAAGTATTTTTATTATGACTTCAAAATTATGAAGTAACTGGTATAAGTAAATTTGAAGCTTGAACAAATTTTTGATGCGATCAACCGGTCTAATAGGAAGTTTATTTTGGAATTCGAAACAAAGACCATCAGCCTTTTTGAAACCAAACCAATTATTGTTGAACAAAAACAAATCAATTCGTGTAAGTATTTTAATTTTCGGGAACAATGCATAGATTTCTAAAAAACACTTTATTAGTTTCCCGTCAACATAAATGCATCAAATGATTTACTACAAAAATGTTACCGACTACTAAAATGAAAAATGATTCTACATCCTGTTTTCAACTTTGATGTTGGAGCAGTTTTCTTTGCATTTCAAAACTAGGTGAAATACTTGAAATTAAATACCTCACTAAGTATGTGACATTAAATTGGAAAAACGAGTGGCAAAACGGAACGTGCATATTTAAAAATATATTAAAAAATTCTACGAAAGTCATAGTTAAAATAGATCAAAGAATTGTAAAGTAGTATCTGAAGTTTATTTTTTTAAAATATCACCATAATCTAAATAACGACTTTCTGCATAATGGCACATCTATAACCGTGAAAGGAAATTATTGAAAACCCTCTTCAGTAATGCTAATATAATTGCGGCCAATTCACCACGAATAATCTCCTTGAGCTGATCGTTGTTTTTCATATTATTACTGTAAACTTTTTGTTTGAGGTACCCCTACAAAAAAGTGAAGAAATGTCAAATCTGTATTACGAGGGGGCCATTTAATATCACTTTTTTTCGATATCAGTCAGGAAATATCTGTTTTACAACTACCATGGGGTGATTTGGTGTGGGACTAGTAGCTCCGTCTTGTTGAAATCAAGTTCTATTGGAGGCCAAAAAAACTTTTAACATTGCAACATGGTGTACGGTTGATAGTTTAAGACTATTAAGTGGTTTCTAGACTATGAGTTTGGGATTCTAACTACTCCATCAACGACAATTCAAACCAATTAATTAACGACAAAACAAACCATAGATATGAAAATGGATCCCATCAGAGGAGGATGTTGCCAAAATTGGAATATCGACCATGTATTTCCTTAAAAATGCGAGTCTTTCCATGAAATCACATCCTTTCAATTTCTGTGTTGATTGCAGCTTGTATGGATCCACTTAACAATCTCAATCTTGTCTTCGGTCCTATACGTTCTAGGACGACCTATATTTTAATTAAATTAGGACTTGGAACTAATTCGCCGTTGTCCATAATCAGATCGGTATAATAGCCAGGTAACAATTGATGAGCAACAGTTCTCGTAAAATGCGCGTACGCAAAATACATGACGCATTATGACGTCCACGAACGTGTCTACTCAACGGAAGTAAGCTCCAAGTCTGTGCGTCCTATTACGCCATTTCGTATTTTCAGCTCTTAGATATGTTTTTTGGGGTATCAAACCACGTTGCTCAACTAATTGCCTAATTTCCCAGCTAAACAGATTATGATGATTTTTTTTGTATTGTTCTGTGTTTTTGGATCCCTATGTAATATATATGAGAAATACGATGAAAACGTTATGCTATGGTACCCGCCATAATGAATTATTTTCATATGACAAAAAATCTTCAACTACATATTTTCCAGAACCTCTTCCGCTCTAAATAAAAAAATGGATAACCAAACAAAAAACTGCATGATTACTACAAATTGGGTCTGAGTGAATCGTTTTAGAAACACTTGTATGAAAGTGGGATGTAATTCTGAAGCCAAAGTTGAATTTTATAGTATCTGAACAACAATGATAATTCTCACAGAGTTGTTATTTTTTAATTATCGTGGCTTCGATCGCATAGCTGTGTACATGGAATAGAAAGATTAATTTTACAATAAGATTCACTGATATCATTACACAATGTCTTCCACTCAGCTACCCAATTGTTTCTTAAATATATTTTCCACTCAGGAATAACGTCGTTTCTTCACAAATATTTATTTCCATTTCCTGACAAAACTGTCTGCTCGATTTCTAAGTGTTCTTCCGCCTAGATAAAGGCAATAAATTATGTTAATTAAGTTTGTATACTTTCTGCACAATATTAACAACAATGGGGGCAAATGTAATTCCGATAAATGCGGCATTTTTATGTCACTGGATTTATAACAAATATATGAGATATGACATCATAGTATTTTTTTATAATTTATAATACACTAGCGGACCCGGCAGACGTTGAATTGTATATATTTCAAGCGATTAGAATATTAAAAAAATTATGAAATGGAAGACAAATTCTTCATTTTGAAATAACATCAGTGTTTGTTAAATTTTATCTTAATGCGAATTGAACAATATTTTTATATAATCCCTGAGTAATATAAATGGATAAACTTGAAGATTGTCCAACGAAAGAAAACGCCACATATAAATGGCCATGTGACAAGATTGTACAGAAAAATTAAACTGTCATAATAACGAGTCAAATTTAATATAATACACTCAAATTAATGAATAAAAAAATAAACGAAATATGTACATTCAATATACACGAAACATAGTAATTCCATCGATCTATATATCGAATACAACAGTAGTCAACATCAATTGCATTTAGTGATACTAGTATAGATAAGTAATCCAAAAACCGATCCACTCTTATGCATACATAAATGCAACGCTACCTACCGTGCTGATTTGAGAATGTAAATTTTCCAGGTCCCCATTTTAATGCATACACAAAAATTCATCAAAACCGATTTAGCCGTTTAGTTAAATTATAGATAAATAACCTTGATACCGACTATAGCGCCATCTGCTAGCTGATTTGTCATCAAACATCACAAAAATTTATTCAAATCGGTCCAGCCGCTTAAGAGGAGTTAAGTGATTTATATACACGTACAGTAGAATTATATGACATAAATTCGAACATTTTAGAAGATACACAGCAAATTATAGTTGTAAGCAAAATAATACAGTCTCGGTTATTTTATAATATTTCGGTCTACCATCTGAGGAATTTTCCTAAAAAGTTATGAATGAATTTTATATCCTTCAAAACATCTCAAAATGAATTCTAACAGATCATCAGTGCTACTGATTATATTACTTTGGACTAAAAACGTTGTATACTAAACTTTGCTCGAAAAATAAAAACTTGGGCTACTATCTGATCCGTCCTTCATACACAGTAATGTCGGGTTGATGAGAAAACATCTTCAGATTTGACATTTACCATCCTGAGATTCCAGATCTGGCTATTATCAAAGGATTATTAACTGAATACTGCGAAAAAATATATTTTAAAAACATTACACTACAGGGGATTCTCAAATTGGTCAGGAGTACCGCTAGGGGTCCACGGGAAGCTCTACAGCAAGAGTGTACTTGAATTTCCATAACTGATTTTTTGTTGATAATATGGTATAATATATATAAATATAAAAGTAATATGGTTACATCTCAAACTAGTTATAATTATTTTGAAAATCATTTTCGAGGAAACAAGTTTGGGTATTTCTGGACTAGATGAAAGACTCAAGAGAAAGGAACCCTTCGCGCTGGTTCAGGAATAAATAGAGTAGCGCAGTACTAAAATACACGACAAACAGTATTTTGGATAAACATATTCGTAAATGTGATCCTTAACATATTCATGAAGTTTGTTGAGTAGCTTGTAATAGCAATTAGGATGTATTTTGTTTCAATTTTCACCGGTCAGGCTTCTTTTTTCATGAACTTATGACTTCAAAAAGATCCCTCGCACAAGTAGGTAGAGTTAAACATGGTTTCCAACCTCAATGCAGCTTGGATTATAAATCGGTATTTTTTTTTTGGGAATAGAGACCAAATATTTCCAGTAGTAAAAAGGTTCTTTGGGGAAAATCGAATATTGCCGTTCCAACAACAGTTTGATCTCCAAAGAAACGTTTTACATTACCAGCTCAAAGAACCTCTGCATACATTTCTAAAAAAATTGGATGAATAGAGTCACAATCAATAAGCTTTTAAAATCTGGGTATCGTTTCTAAAATGGTTACCTGAGTCTTGAAAAAATGTGGACAATTTTATTTGTGATCGATCTTCTTCATACTAGGAAAGTGCTTCACACCGGATAACATTCTTTATCCACAATTCAAGCTTTCTAGAAATTGATGTTACGTCTAAAATCATTGTATCAATTATCTTTGCCTGGAAGCTGCAACCTCAAACCTCTGTATAAATAGATCAATAACCACCCTGGTATTATAATTCTTTTGTTTCTTCTACGACTAATCGTCTTTGGAGAGCATGTTATTTTCTATTGTTTTTATGCCATTGTTCATACCAAAGAATTTTCCATACAATGTTTGCTGGTTTATTATGCAATAGTAAGATATAAATTTTGGTATTTCACTATCTTCGTGACAAAAGGCAGTAAAGCCCTTGTCCAGCCTACCATTGCAGGAGATTCATCCGTAGCTAAGCTCACTAACATCCCCACGGAAAACTTTTCACATTCCGTAAACTTTTCAAATGCTAAAAATATATCATTCTTAATATTAGTAGTATGCCTAGTCAACGTCGCGTGGGTCAAATATCATTCTTATAAAAGCAGCCAATTTTTTCAGTTGATATGTCAGTCAAATTGGAAGGAAAAATAATGACCAAAGGAAGTCTTAAGCTGAGAACCTATATCAAGGCTCATAGTTTGAGCTCTTTGTATCACTGTATTAGCAGAAAGCTGAACAGATTTAATCATCATCATCAAATAATGTAGTTACAGCAACATATCCGGTGTTGATTATTGCGCATTTAGTTGAAGTTTTAATTGCATCAGCTTTTTAAATTCCACTGTGAACGTTCTTAAAATGACGCTCAACATTTCCTTTCTTTCCTATTGAGATACATAACAAAGCAAATATACGCACTAATGTTTCACTTGTGTAAAAAAGTGATCGGTTCCCTACTTTTGGTTTGAATTAACCATACTGAAAACAAACCAAGAACTTGAACATGAAAGCGTGAATTAAATACACACGGCTTAGAACTAACCTCACTTAAGCTAGACAAGTGACAACTGACTATATACTGCGCGGCTGTGATGGTTTCCATGGTTTGACCATAACCAGCTCAGAGTTGCAGCACGAGCGTGGCCGTGAGATACCCAAAATTACACTGCGAGTTATCGGTTGTTTATGACTGTTTAGCGACCACTGATAAATACATTTTCCAAATATCGGTGAATAAAAGTTATAAATTTAAATAATTTTCATGTATATACGTAAATTCTAGGGGTATTTTACGTAATCTTTGTACAAGCACCATTACAATGGATACCTTTAATTTTATGTTTTATTTTCAGCCTTGACTGAATCCAGATTCCAAACTTTTTTGAGGGATATATTTGATGGTATGTAAGCATGTTCTGGGTCAAAATTATGACATGGGTATTACTAACCCCCAATTAATTACTAAAAATTTAATAATATAGGGAATTTCATTAGTAATTATTATATTTTGATTGTGTTTAAAATATTTTCGAATTGTTTTGTGATTGAAAGATTATGACTCTAGCTCATCAGGTTGCATTTGACCGATGGCATGAATTATACGGCTTCGAGAGCCCCTGGAGTTTATAACTTATTCACATAAACTTGTGTACAAGAAAAAGTATGATGGAATATAATAGCATGAGTCGACGGCTAGTTTACATCATATCGTAAGATGACTACACCCTCAAAACGGATTGTTTTGTATGAGCCACTTCTTTTAGGTACCTACATACCTACAAAAGAAGTGACTTTTTCGAATTGCGTTCTTGACCTTATCTCCTAAAATTATGGTTACTTTCTAGTTACTCCAAAGCCTCTTCAGCGTAGACAAGTAATTTTTTATAGTCGTGTACCTTCAACTCCTGAATCAGTTTTATTTTGTATGAGTGCAGGCTGATCTCAAGACAGAAAGTGTAAAGTTGTGATTTGCAAAAGTTCAAGTTTTGTTAGCGGTGCAAAATCGAGTGCTCAAGGACAGTTAAGATATATCCAGCAGATATTCATTTCTTCAAGAATTGCCTGTTATTGTTCACTGAATAAGTGTATTCAACTTCATATACCACACTATCCTTGCAGTTAGATGATTATGTAAGATTTAAAATGAGCTAAGCGCACCCGAAGAGAACGCTTAATTTGATAAAACAAATAATTTACTTATTGCAAGTTATATAAATCCATGGTGAATTTGCGGATTAAATGAATGACAGAGATAGGCTGAACAGCATGACCAACTGTTAAATAGTAGAAGTCTTCTATTGGAAGACATCATAAAAACATAATTGAGTAAAAATATAACGTACTTCGTAATAGGTGTTCACACCTCATATTCAAAGGGCTTGTAAGCATGAAGCTATAGGAATATAAAAAGGTATTAACGCGAATGCCACTTTATTGGCACTTTCAATGAATGACACATTTTAAAAATTGGTCCATTGAGGACAAAGTATTTGCAAGAATATGCAGAGTAACGATTTTGAACCTAACTCACACAGGCTTTTTATATATTTCAAATACGTCCTCAATTCTCGAAAAAAAAAATGAAGTAGATCTTTAGTTATATGGTTGATACAGCTGGTCGTGATTTGCCTTTTATTTTCTTATACTTTTCAAAAATAAATTTACTTGAGCTTTGGTCTATTCTTATGAATAATTTTAAAGTAATATATTTTAACATTTTGACACAACCTCGGCTGGAGATTACTTGAAAAGTATTCTACATAAAAATAAATAATTCAACAGAGATTTTTCAAAAAAAAACTTCTGATTAATAATAAATATATCTTTCATCAGATGTGGTATATTTTCAACGAAATATTTAGATAACAGTTATTGAAGGAAAAATGTAACCGAATTGAATAACATACAAAACTATTTTGAGAAAAATTCGAGCACGTTGAAAAACATCAAAATCTAAATCTAAAATATTCAATTCCAATTATAAATATTAATTTTACCCTCAAGATTAAATGAAATAATATTTTTTCAACGTCACTCCACATAACATCAACATAAAACAGAATTGTATAAAAAACCAGATTGTTCCTCAAGATAATTAATATCACCCCAGCTCCCAAAAAATCAGTAATTTTAAGCATCGCTGATAGAGCTAACAAATCCTCAATTTAGAAAGGCTGAAATTGAGCCGAAACGCCAAAAATATTTCCATAAAAAACACATTATTCATGAAAATCGAGAAGGGATCTAATGAAATGAACTTTTTGTGAGAAACAAAAATTTGAACCTCCTCATAATATTCGAATATAATATTTGTTTCAGATTATCAAAAACCATAAATTGAATTATTCATTGTATGATTTCTATCTCAAAACCGTTTTTTTACACTTCTGTACTATTTTTAATACATTCTCTTTCTTTGATATGTCAACAATTTTCGTTCTCAAAACTATTCAGTTATAACTGAATCATCGCATGAGAAAATAATTGGATACAATGCTACTTTGAACTTGGGAGATCATTTTGAAACGTTTTGATTTATAATCAAATATTTATGTAGCTATCAATTTTTAATTACACATTTTCACAATTTTTCAACAATTGAGGTAAAATACAACTTACTGAACAGTTTTTTACTTGTTTCAGCTCAAAAGACAGGCGGAACACAACTTAAGCTTGTCATAGACTTCGCTAATAACATGCAAGCACTTTTTAAACCAATGAGGTAAGTAAATAATTTAATTAACATTTAATAATTATATTATTTATCTGTAAATATTTTTCTTTGTTCCACTTCTCAAGTTGTTGCAATACTCATTGAAGACCTTTTAGCCTTTTGCTAGAATGAGCAGACATTCACAGAGTAGATCTTTGCCATCTCTATGATTTGCTCGAAAAATTTACAGTTGTCTTGGGCTATCACCCTCATCTCAAGGTGGTAGTTGATGGAGCAGTGTCCTGCTAGAGAATTTACCATCATCTAAATATTGTTTCGTTTCTGGAGATCTCAAGAAGCTCCTCATACTTCTTAACTGATGTGTCCTAATAGGGTTCTGGTCCAAAATATACAGTTTGGGTAAGCTGTCTATTTCAACATTCCCTAGGTAATTCTTGCGACCTGGTAGCCACATTAAAGTTACTTTGTTTCTTTCAACTAATGCTTGTAAAGTTTGTTCACTGCTAACTTGAACGTGGACTCAATAGCCTTCAGGGCCTCCAAACATTTTTGATCACTTATATTTGTTGCCAGCAACTCTACCTAAAAAACAGTGTAAGTGATTTTGCTCGTGGTTTGGACAGTTTGCATTTTGGTCCAAAAATGCCAAATCCAACTGATTGATCATTATTACCAGTTCGAATAGAATAGCTATATCCATCATGCTATTGATTTCGACTATTTGCTTATGACTGCTTTATAGCTTTATGATTGTGATTGGTTTGTTGCTTCAATGTAGTGAGACATAAAAAATAACTAGAAATATAAACACTAATGTCTAATAAAATTGATTAAAGAACCCGACTAAGAATGCTCGAAAAACCGTCGTGGTCTAATTCCACATTTATTGTTGGAATAATTTTGTTGTCTAAGGTTTTAAGGTCAATAAATTAACATTAAACTGGCTGTTATGTTACTCGCCAATCTGTAGTAATTGACAGCATCACAAAAACTTGATAAACTTGATCTTGGACATTGACAAACAGACTTATAAGACATGATAAGAACATTTCGAGTACAGCATTTCAGATTACTTGCATGTTGGGTGAAAATACTGAACAAACGCCTGAGGATTATTAAGTGGGGTAATCGATTGACTGAAGAAGAATAGTTAAGAACTACTTATTTATTATAGTACTGTAATCTGGGGTTGCAATATATACAATGCATTGAAGAAATCGAAGAAATGCTGCCGGTGTATTATTTTAACAGTGCTTAGTCGGATGAGATAATTTATTTGTTGCAAAATTTAACCCCAAAGTGTATTATCTCCAATATATTTCCGACCTTTCGAATATTTATACATTCATCATCTGGTAATTAATTAGTTTCAAGTTTCGTTGTTTGTTCTAAAAGACATTTCAAAAATTTCAAAGATAAATATTCGAGCTGACACTTGATAAGAATTTAATCAATAACCTTGATATTTCTATAATATACAAATAAGAAAAAATAGTAGAATACAGTTTTGGAAAATCTTAGAGAGGTTGAACCGACTTGTTATAGAATAAGCTATGCACCTTGATTACATGCAGTTTTGTACATATATATTTAGTGAAATGCACGAAAACGTTAATTTCTTAGATAGATCATAAATAAGTAATGAATATAACATGTTGTGTCCAACAGAAAAAAATTATTTGATTTGAGAATAATAGTTAGGAACTGATGATCATCCTCTATACGAGAACAATCAAAAGTTTTCTTGCTTAAATTTTGTTAGATAGAGATAAATTGGCAAAAATGCTCGACTCTAATTGAAATTCGAGTATTAAATGTCGATACGAACTGTAAATTCATATTTGCGATTTCGTTGGATAAAAATTCATAGCATCTCAACAGATTATATAATGATTATTCAAATGCTTTCCCATTCAATTATCAGTAAAAGTGAATTTAAGTTTCATTCCGCAGCGTTGATATGAAGTACCTAGTAATTAAAACTCCATATATTTGAATTTCAAATTCATTTTCTAGACTTCTACTACTGATAACAGGATTGGTATTCAGGCTATACTTTTTTAATCTTATATTCATCTAGCGTCAAGAAAATATCCCGTGAAAAAATAATTATTATTGTTCATACGATATTTCTTTGAGAACTTTTTTTGTCATCCTTCCATCCCGGCAATCTATATTTTTATCTTTTATAATAGCAAAGCATCTTTTTCAATTACTAATACGAGTATAGTTTGACAAAAGTAATTTAACAACACTATTGGACTTCTTGTTTTTGTGTAACAGAGCAATCCGACAAGCACTCAGCTTCACAACCTCGTAGAGTAATACTGAAGGAGTCCGATGAGACTCGTAATTTTGTTTTGACCACTTGTGGAAGCGGGTATATCCGCAAATTTTAGAAAAATGAAAAAAGAGCTTTATCTGTTGGTGATTAGATTATGTATTTATGAGTATTTATAGTGAATTTTCACCATCATGACGACTCTCAAATTGGTTTTACGAGTTTTTAGGTGGTCTTGATGAGTCAAGTCCAGGTATCCTGAAAACAGCTACTACAGAGCGTAAAAAATCGGTCGTTCGCCCATTGAAGTTGCGCGGGATAGGCATAAGGATCCACTAATATTCAACGAAAATAAATTTGAGTCCATAGAGGAGGTCATCGCTACCACGGAGACTTACTTTGCAGACCTCGGAAAAACTTAAACCAGTTACAAACGTCGTAATATCTCTGGGTCCCGTGTATCGGCCTATTTTGAGAAATATTTCAAAATTTTTATTTTTATTTTGGATCACTCTCACATATAATATCTGCTAAATGATTGGTGGCAATAGAGATATAGATTGGTATATATAGCTGTGAGATTTGGTTAATCTTTGGCGCCACATTGATCAAATATGCGCCATTTACGGGGATGGAAATTAATCTGAGCTATCATCATTACATTCTTAGTTTCATCCATGTTTTTGTTTATTATCTGTAGAAATTTTACCGAAAAGATAGAAGATAGATTAGTTTCAATCATCTTATGAAAAAATGTTTTAGTTATTGATTAAATACAGAAAAAAATTATTCCGAGTGTTAATTCAACATTATTTGTCAAGAGAAATCATAATTAGAAAAACCAAGGAAAAGATACTTAAATATTATCTTAAAATGGTTCATATGTGGTAATATGATGAATTGTTTGTAGAATACTAAATATTTCAACCAAAAATGATACAATATTTTCATGAGAAATTGCATATGAATAAGCCAGTAGCAAGGTATAGATATCTTCAAATATATGTGGTGAAGTTTTTGGCGATATGTCACAGTAAATGAAACTTGGACTTCATCCATGGCACTAGCTTTTGGGATTTCGAAGCTATAATCTTTATTGATTATTTAGAAAATGGGAAGATGGTGAGAAAAAATTCCCTGGACTAAGTTAAGTTGAAGGCAGATTTTGAAAAATAAATTACCTATTTTTCACAACTTTCTCGAACTTCTTTTTTAAAATTCACTCGCTCATAATTACTATTTAGCAATTCACTAGTATAAATTAGTAAATGATAAGATGAAACCAATACATTTCATTTTCTTTCTTAAAACAGCTTTTCCGATGGAAATCTAGAAATTACTATAATGAAAATGATGAGAAATATGAAATCCTTCGTTCCTTCTCCATAGAGATCAATTTATCTATATTTCCCTGGGGTTCTAAACAGATATTGCTATAATTTTCAAGCTCTCAGTAGTATATCAATAATAATGTGATAAATAATTGTGGTGCAAGTATCATATGTTTTACCTATTTACATCAGAAAATAAAATTATTGATGCAGATACCCGTTTCAGATAATATTTATATTGGAGCAAGTGATGTACAATGGTTATTTATTACTTCATACTTGTTCATCTACTTAAAATAATTTGATATTATTTATGGAAATCAAAGATACATTTGAGCGTCTTTCTCGATTTCTCGATTTATTCATTATCAATAGCCCTAAGTAAGTACATTTATATATACATATATGAATCAAAGTCGTTTCTATATAAAGAATATTGTCCAAATTTTGGCAAGGGAATTCCAATAAAAATTGATTCAGTGTTTAAATACTCAACGCTCGAAGAGAAAGTAGTTTAAAGTAATAAATTGGATAAACGAGAACTCGCATCGCGAGCTGTGCATATTAATTAATTGTGTATAGTGAATAGTATATTTAATAATAAGAGTCCAAGTGAATTGGAATTGGAAGATCGGAATATATATCACGATATGGTAACGCCAGAAAAGATATCCTAGTGTGGAAAGTGATAGTGCCGTTGACGGCCAGAAAATCATTTCTAAAATCGGATATTCCGAGTGAAATGGAAAATCCGATAGACGAGAAAAAATAGGAGTTATGCAAAAAGAGTGAACAAATAAAACATCACAAAGCAGAAACACCCCCAAGATAGAATAGATTGGTTAATTAGCCCGATTCAACGTTGTGAACCAATTTAGTGAAACAATTTGAAGCAGACACGAATAAATCATCGTTAAGGAGAATGCTGTAAACTTCGCGTTTCGGTGAGATGCCTTAGATGTCCCTCAAACTATGCCCGGTGAAGAAATATTGCAACGTATCGAATTAAAATCTCTCAAAAATTTCAACGAATTATTTATTACTTTTGTTTGTTTTGTTTTTGTTAAATTGGGGTCAACACAAGAAAAGTTATCCACATTTTCTAGTAGTAAAGATCATTATTATTTCTCAGAAACTTTTAATTGAATAGTATATTAAAAAATTAAGATTGAACTAGACATACTTTATTAAGATATAGGGAAGTTTATTTAATCTAATAAGACAGTCTTCATATTTGTTGAATAAAATTCAGAAATATCGGATTTGGTTATAAATATGAGGATGGTACCAAAAGTATATGGCCCAACAGAGAAAACGTAATTTCCTTCTAGCTACATACACTTTTCCCAGCAATGTTCAATAAGTTCGATACCGTTTTGATAATAGGAATCGTCAAACTCCTCAAAATAGCCGTTAATTCCCGATGTAACCTCTTTATTGTTGGAAAATAGTTTACCCTCGAGTCTGGGAACAGAAAATAATCCGAAAGGGCTAAATCTTTAATTCATTAATTTAGGCCATTGTAATATAGGATGTGTGAGCTGGTGCATTGTCTTGATAAAGCAACACTTTGTTTTTAGCCGAATGCGGCCGTTTTGCTTGATTTCTTCGCTCAAACGTTGCGAAAGTTCTCATAAAACTCGCCGTTGATAGTTTTTCCTTTTTCAAGATAGTCAATAAAAATTATTATATTAATACCACGAGCATCCCAAAAAACCAACGCCATGATCTTGTAGGCAGATGGAACGGTCTTTGCCTTTCTTGGAGCCGATCCTCCCTTTTCAGTCCATTGTTTTGATTGTTCTTTTGTTTCGTGTATGAATTGATGAACCCAAGTTCTATCAATTGTTATGAAACAACGTAAAAATTCGTCTTTATTTCTGTGAAACCTTGCCGAACATTCGATGATAACATCTTTAAGACTCTGTTTTTGTTCCTTTGTGAGGAAACACGGCACGCATCTTGCGCACAACTTTCTCATGTTCAAATTTTCAGTAAATATGCGATGTACTGCACTTTTTAAAATGCCTACTATGTCTGATAGCGCACTTTCCGTCCACGATCATCCAGTACCGTTTTCTTCAGTATTTCTCGAGTCGTCACCTCATTTGGTTGACCACTGCGATGATAAGCTTAGCAGGTTGTACTTCCTCATTTAAACCCTGCTTACCAATATTTTACTGTTTATACCCAAGGAGCAGTCTCACCAAGAGTAGAATCAGCTTTTATATTGGTTGAGCTGATGCCTTTGGTATTTGGTATTTTTCAAGCCACTACCGCTATCTCTATATCAGGCCAGGTATTTCTGGAACCATCATCATAAGTTTTAAAAATGTGAACAAACAATAGAAAGATCCCTTAGGAGAAGAATTATTAAATACTTAAAAATTCTTGAATAGACTATTAATTGAGGAAAGCTATAGGTTAAATTATATCACTCTATGACCAATAAAAGCAATGCATCAATGGAAAATGTTATAAAAACATGGAAATTTATTTTTTTCATAGTTTTCAATACCCTATTTGTCAAACTATTTGTGTGATAATTCATCGTATATATTCTCTTCAAATGATTAACAAGCAGTGTAATGTAGGTCATAACTCACTGAAGAAGTTGAATCCTACATTTTTTACGACCATAAAAATAAATACCAAGATACAACTGAAAGAAAAAAACGTTATGCACAAATTTGGTTGTTCCTTTTATCAATGCTTTAAAAATTTTTGTTGTAATCACCCATTCTATTTACTAAGAAAATGAAATGCAAAGTTATTGGTTTTTTGCATATATGTAGTTGATATAATAAATGAGTATATATATAGTGAATATTTCATGTGAGGTATCTGAATTATTCTTGTTAGAATCATCGTCGTATCCCTCAGCCTCAGGAGTTGATCGCCATTCGCCATGGCATTTCAATGCGCTTATATCTCCCACTGTATCTGCTGACAAAGTTGCCGACGAGGGTAGAAAACAAAGCACTATGAATAAATTATAATCTGGTAGTATATTTTCCTATTGCTCCAAATTTATTAATGCCAATTCTTTGTGAGTGATATTTTCCATTTTCAAATTTGAAGTTTTTGTCTGATAAAAAATAGATCCGTGATCTCTTGAATCTTTAATTTGCATAGAGTGTAATTATGTTGTGCCCTTAATGCTCATTATTATTGTAACCTAAATTCACTCTTTGCCTTTTTAGATAGATGTTTCTCTAATAGATGATTTTTCTTACTTTCTAGTCTAGTCTCTTTCTTATTATTATTTTCCCCTTTGGAATTCTTAACTCGGCACCCCATTTGAAAAGAAAATTATTTAAAAGAGGAGAAATGTTATGTACAAAAAGAACAACAAACATTTTTCCCAGTATACCAATCGGATATTTTTGTTCAATGATTTAAAAGATGACATAATAGATTAGAGTATAGATTAGTCTATGAATAGTTGAATTCATTTGAAATTTTCACATTTGTATAAATAAACTATTACAGACAGTGCTGTTGATATGAATTTAAGAAATATCTTAAGAAAGTTGCTAGGAAAAATATTATTAATAAATCAATATTTCGAAATAAGAATTTGCTCAAATAAAGACAAAGAAGCAGTATCTCTTCTCATACCTTATTAAAAGAAAAGTAAATTTTTTTGAATGGAATCGATTTTCCTGCTTGATTTGCTAGATTGCATAATTTTCTGTTCCATCATATCCTCTCTACCCATGCCATTGTAGTAATTGCCAAGGAGAAAGATAAAAAATCGTTTTAAGAGAACGTGACTGAGTTTTCAACCAAACTTTAGCATTTCATTCGATTGTGTCCTCTGACAAAAAAATTATTTCCAATGAATTTTTCGACAGAAAAGTTCGAAACTTACGGATTTCTCCCATTCACCAATTCAAACTCAAAGTAACTGGATTATAAGAATAAAAAAATGCATGACTAATTATGATTTAATCGCTTGTAATTGAATTTTAAAATTCGGTGAATTCGCGCAGAGTCTTTAATCTGTTTTGTATAAATAGCGGACTTGCCTTTGATGATCCATCATGAAGGACGATATTTCGGCTATGAAGATTGATATTACGGCTAAGATCAACTAGAAGGTTTCGACCAAGAAGAGTTACATTTTTGCCGAAATTCTATCATTGAAAACCGACTTTGCTGTTGACGTCTAAATAAAACGTCGTCTCTAAAATCGGATATCGAGAACAAAATGACAACGATGGATGAGAAAATCAAGGAATTAGAAAGAAAGATCGCGAATTCGAAGGCAGAAGATATCCTAGTAGAAGAAAGGAAGATCATACAGAACCATACAACATACAAGCACCACTGAAAATAGAAGAGATCGGCAGTTCTACACAAGTCAAGGCCCCAACGTTCGAAGGCAAGACATCTTGTACCAATTACGTTAAGTAGTTTGAGGCAGTCGCTAGAATGAATAATTGGTCCGATAAAGAAAAAGTAGTGAACTTGACCATTATACTATGACGAGACGCCTTAAATGTACTCCAGACGATACCTCTTGAAGAAACTGACGACAGTTGAAGAAGAGGTTGGACATGCGATATGGTCACGAGCATCTAGAACACCTATACCAATCGCAGCTGAAGAAGGCAGTAGCGTAACGAAACTCTTCGAGAGTACGATGTCTAACGTCTAATGTCTAATACTAGAGTTTATATAAAGATATCTTTAAAATGTTCAATCCGTTGGAAACAACTATCGATCCTATTGGGTATGGAATATTACATATTTTAAATGTTCACAAAGGCATCCGAAATGTACAATTTTTCAATACTCACTGAATTAGACCGATGGCCGGTTTTCTGTTGGCATTGAGAACCGCTGGAATTCTTGGTATATTCGCCCTATCTACCCTATAACGAGATCTAATTTTAAGATCTCGGTGGTTAGATTACTATGATCTCGAATCACTCATTCTAAAGTTCAATCCCGCTTTCAAAAAAATATTCCATATCAAACAGTGACTTTTCCCAAAAACCTAAACAGCACGCTCTTGGATCTCATGCTCAAGAGTTTTGTTTACCGACGTAGCAATTCTTCCAGTAATGGATATCATCATTGAACATATTTTTGTGTTTAAAACCATGCTCAAGTTCTAACTACTTCTACTCGGAAGCCCAGTCAACGAACATACGTCTTTGTCTATGGTGGATCACCTTGAAATCCTAAGTCTTTAAAATTTTTACGAATAAGGCAAAATTCATTTGTGGTCTTTAAAAGATCAAGTTCTTGTGAGAGACGCGAAGTCGACTGTATTTCATTTACACTCTCATGGACAGTGGCGATATATTCGATAAGGAACAGGTTTTGATTGATCATTTACTTATTTTTTATTTATTATGTCGACCATAAAATAAACAAAGTACTTGGAATATTGCCAGAACAGATAACAAATTTTGATAAAATAATTTATTCATTTGTACGTATGATTGGACTTTATTATCCATAGAAATTAGGCAAAAAAACCTGAATAAATGATAACCAATTTGACAAACATAGCTTCAAAAGCATAGTCGCTACCTATTGGCCAAGCTAAGCCCCCATTGGAAAGCTTTCCATTGAGATATTGATTACTGTACCTATGTAATTAATTCATCAACATAAAATCTATATAGATTCTGAAACTTAGTATGATACGTTGCCATATCTTAAATTTTAAGATATGGCAACATTGATGTGCATATGTCAAATCTGACATTACCATCATAAATTTTGACATTTTTAATGGTGAACGTACTCAGAACATGTTGTCATACGAGTGCTATTCAAGTTGTTTACAGATACTTGAAACATTCATCTTGGTCAAAAAATAGCATTTAATCGACAAATTTTGATTATTTTTTATTACTTTCGAAGAACTAAACCAACAGCAGTGTACCGATCAACTTAGTTTCCACTTGCATAATTTTACAATCACTCAAAAAAAGTTAGTGTCGATTGGTGCGATATAATTCTAAAAAAAATCAATCACGGTGGTTCAAAAGACGTCTGTAAGATCGTGATAGGTGACGAATTATGAATCTATTCCTATCAACCCAAAACTGAACAACAATCGACTGTATGGGTCTATCAAGACGAACGAAAAAGTTGGATATGTCGCTACTGTTGCATAAGAGCAACGTAGAACGGTCAATTCTGAATGGGACAGCTAGAAATGGTCGGAAAAATCATTCTCTACCACGACAATGAAAACTCTTACAAAGACTCAAAACATGAAATTGATAGGTCATCTGCCGTACCGTTCTTGTTTGACACCCAATGATTTCTTTTTATTTCCACAGATTAAAAATAAATTGCGATTTACACCTGAAGAAGCGTTCAAATCACAACCACAATCTGAATGAAATGTTTACTGATATTAAAGAAGAATATTTTGAAAAACAATAAAGCAATATCCATCCTATCTCAATACTTGAGTAGCAACCCTCGTATAACATGTGATAATATTTTCAGTTTTACTGTTTCTATCATTTCAGAGCATAATTTTTATATTTTATGGAAATTCGTATTGCCATCTAAGTATATTTTTATCATTCTATCACTGCTTTAGTTTTAGTAATAAACTCATGAAGTAGTTTACAAGACTATTAACGAGATCCTCACATATCTAGTGTGGCAGTGAATTCTTCTGTAATAATAGGCACCCTATTTTGTTTCAGATTTCCACGAGAACAACAGACTCTTCCTAATCACTTCTATTTTACGGATTACGAAAGACACAATGCCGAGATTGCTGCATTCCATTTAGATAGGTATGTATAGATTTTCCAAGGGTAGTTTTCTAAAATATACACCTCAAATCACATATTTTGAAGATTCTTATTTGTTCCACAAACAAATTCTCACATTATATGGAAATTGAGAACTAATTATATCAAACTAACAGTACGATTGTATTCATTTCAAATTTTTCTGATCTGAACCGATTTTATATTGGAAAATAATTTACAGAAAAAGGGGACCAAACAGGAAAGTTTTTCCCTTGGGATACATGCCACTCCCTGTTGATATAAGAAATAACCGTAAAATCTTTGTTGTATTTATCCGTTGTTCATTGCTCTGCATGAGAAGGGCTCTACGAAATTACAATTCTATATTTCGTAATTGTGAATCCTAATTTTGATAGAACAAGCATTCTTTTCGGTAAAAGCTTATTGAAATCGAATTCTCATGATTTTGTATCAACGTTTAATATCAGTCAGAATTGATTGAACTTGAGTTTTTGCATAAAAACGATCTCCTATCTATCTATCTAAATAGTGGAACTGAAAAATATAATTATCATTTTCAATTTTAAAAATACTATCCTTTACAGTGGCATAATATGGTTTTTTAATCACTTAATTCTGAGGGTTGAGATAAATTTAAACACACGATATATCTTACTACTAAGCTTCGCTTAACGCACTAATTTATATTTTAAATACACCATTCACTACACACCCGTTTGTTGCACTAATTTGAACTCTTCAATTCTGTTATGAAAATAGTTGACAAAAGTGGTTTCGATATCTACACAAGAATGTAATTTCGTAACAATACCTGTATCAGTTTTGTAAAACCACTGAATTCAATAATTCGAAAGTTGCTACTTAAATTTTGAGATATAGCAACACTGAATGTACTCAAATCCTGTTGTCATACGAGTACTATTTGAGTTGTCTACAGATACTTGAAGTATTCATCGATCAACTCGCTTCGAATTTTGGTGATTAAGCATCATCTCGAACACAGTGTTTCGCTGGTTTTCCGAATTCAATCGTGGTCGGCCTTAGCTACAGAATAAATTTCGTGAAGGTCGTCTACAATCTGCTGTTGTGCCAGAAAACATCGATGTTCTGCATGAACTGAGATGAACAAGATAGTCTTGTAACATACAGTGAGATTGAGGCATACTTGGGAATTAGTTCTATTCGCATACATTCAAGTTTACATGAACATTTGGCAGTAAAAAAGATTTATTCGCATTGGATGCCGCAGAGTTTGCCAATCGCTCAAAAACGATCGTGTCGATTCAAAAGATCGTGACAAGCAATGAATCATGGATCTACGCATATGAATCCGAAACTAAACAACAATTGACTGTATGGATATTTTTAGATGAGCCAAATCCAACAAAAGTTGTTCGTGCACAAAGCACTACAAACCAAAGTTTCGGATTAACTGGATATGTTGCCCGCGTTCCATTATAGCAACATATAACGGTCAATTCTGAATGGTATAGTATTTGTTTGCCAGAAGTGTTCGAAAATATAAGAAACATTTGAAACTTTAGATTGTGGATTCATCTGCCGTACAGTTCTTGTTTGGCACCCAATGATTTCTTCTTATTCCCTCAGATCAAAGATAAATTACGAGGTTAACGTTTTTCTACACCTGAAGAAGCGGAGGTACCTCAATCGGAATAGAAAAATTCTTGGATAAATGGTTCAAACGCATGCAAAAGTGTATTGATCGGATCTACGAGTATCTTATCGCCACTTTTCCTTTCTTCACGTGTTAAAAATTATCTAAACGCAGAAATCTTGTAATAAATTTGAACCGATCTCGAGCTACTACTGCTGGGATTATTTGCGAGTATAAGTGGGATCACTAAGCCACAGCATTTCTGTAGGTTCCTCACTGCTTTTCAAAGCAACAAATGTTTATGGGAATGATATTTTTTTATTTGTCGCTTGATCATTCTATTTTTTTAAAAATACCTCCAACTTACGACTTGTTTTTCTACTAGAATGTCCAATATATCTTGACATAAAAACAATAAAAAGGTATATTTTATACGTGACTTGACAGCCCCGGAGCCTTTCTTACTATATCTTAGTGACTTCTGTTTACCACACCCTCGAACGATACCTTTGACCAACAAATTCCGTCTTTAGATACACCTAACCTGATGAAAAAATACCCGTGTGAACCCCATCTTCACTTTTCTTCCACTTCATCGTTCCCAGTAATCATATCATCCTCTATATATGGTCTACAGACTCTACATCACTCGCTCTCTTGGATCTAAAAATTCCTCATACTCCAGGTAGTCAGTCTCCAAAAAAAAAACATTAGTTTTTCATCTTAGTTAGGTTTCTGTTGTTCCAAATTCGTTTAGTAGCACTCTCTAACGATACTAAGCATAAACAAACTTTCTGTTACAGCAACTTGAAAGCAACTGACTCTGTAGTAAGGAATCTAACACTTTTATAAAATAATACGGAGATTCATAGAGAAGTACCGAGGCTAAGCTTCCATATACAAAGGGTATTTTTCCAAAATTTCAGGGCACTTGTCTATAAAATTCAATACATAAAAAAACTTAAATGGCTGTGTACCCCAAACAGATTTTTTGTTATAAACAATTAACGAAAAAAAGTACTTCACTGTGGTATGTTTGTACCCCTCTTAACGTTATGAGGGGCATTATACAGTTTACGATACCTAAATATAAGTAGTCCAAGCGATAATGTATACTCCTTAACGAAATTCAATTTTCTCATTTTATCTGAATGAAGTTATATCGAAACTAGCAACTCGTTTCAATACATTTTCTTTACTTTAAACTTCATATCAGTATTCAAAAGAGAAACAACATTCTCTTCAATGTAACGTCAAGATAAATATAAAGACATGCTTATATACCAGTTGTGCAACACTATGTTGACAATGTCTAAAATTACAACCGTCATACAAAGTTGAGAATAGCAATTTCATACGAACTTGATAAGTTTGTTAAAACCAACTGAAACATAGGACGAGCTTGTGTTACTATATAGACGTTCGAAAGTCTTTCTTGATTTAACATTACGATCTCATACACAAACTTTTCCAAATTGAAGCGAGTTTTATATTGATACATTTATTTCAAGCAGAAAAAAGCGATTGGATAAGTAATTAAAGGAAAAACTACACTAGAGCTTTTTATAATCCCCATTAGAACATAATATAATACGTATTAGTAAAATATAGTATTATTTTTGTATCGGATGCAAAACATAATTTATTTTAAAATACTTAATTTTATATTTTTATTTTGTATAAAATTCTTATTTAGTTGAAACAATGTATTTTATTTTTAGTTGAAATTAAGATTTCTAATTTCATTAGTATATGTAACTGGGGGGACCAAAGAAAAAAATAATGGACGTAAATAATTACGTTCATTCTTTTTCTCTATTCCCAAACAATCATAGTTATAATTTTGATAACGGGGGATAAGGATTTTTTGTATTAGCCACACTGTCTTTTCGCACTCAGTTGGCATCCAGCATTAAAAATCTACTGCGTTCTTGTTTTTATATTGGCTCATAGAGGTTTTGTAATTTCTCTAGACAGCTTCTGTTATATTTGTGGTGCATGTACAGTACACAAATGAATATAAGTAATACTGTGAAGAAGGTTTATTTTGCTTACTACAAATTAATACTTGGTGATTAAAACCAAGCATCGGCTCTTCATAAGGTATGCAAAAGATTTGAGGAAGAACTATGATTTAAAGGTAAGAAAACTGCATTTCGTTTTGGCATATGGCGTAAACAAAAAATCATACAACCCAATGCTATTTCTGTTCAGTAGACGTACTTTAATTCAGCTATTCGACCAGTGCCCCATAGCTCTGAAATTCCAGCTCCGCACACACCTCCTAATTTAAATGACATTCTGAGTGATGCAGAGGACTAAAAAACGTTTGTTGGACAAATTTTTCAATTGACGAAGAACTTCAACTTTCCACAAGTTTTTATTTAGTTTCATTTGTCCCGCTGTGTGTAATCAAATCTTGCATGTTAAATTTGAAACATGGTCTCCGATTGAGCTGTAATTATGCATGCATATATGAATCGGATGATAATGTAAAATTATTGTGACATTGAGTTGATCTGATGATGGAGAAAATTACCATAGGTACTACGCCGTACCGAGGGCTGGATTCTTTCAAAAATGTGGTGCAGAAGTTTTTGGGCAATACTATGGATCCCCAACATAAAACTATTGAGCAGCGGATACTGACGGCATATAAAGCTCAAGGGTGTAAGATAAGCATTAAAATTAGGTGTTTGAATCTCGCACGTGGGAGTACTGGTCACTCACCGATGATGTGGTCTACAATCACTTCCTCCTCTATCCATCATCAGCATTCCAAATGGTCAGTGATGTCTACAGTTGGCGACTTAGACTATCATGTTCAATTTTTCTGCAAAGATCTTAGATATAAACAATAATACTTGATTTTTCGAACAAGAGGGTCAGATTTTCCGAGTTTTTTATCTGTGATGATAGGATATCATATACTGGCCTGCACCAAGTTCTTCGTAAAAAGTTAATACATACTGGGGTGTATATTCGCCATTCTTTGTATTTTTTAATAATAAGAATTTAGCGCAATTTCAGTTGAGATGCATATGACATTTTCTGTTCGTCAAAATACAACAAAAATGAACTGACTTAACAAATTAAATGATAGAACAAAATTTTTCTATTTGATTTACGATTTTTGTGAAATTTAATATTTTAATTCCATCATTCATATATAATTTGTGAATAAACTCAAGATTTCTATCCAATTATACACTTTCCATGCATTTGATACATCACTACTCTTTGTTGTCACACTTGTTTAAATTGCTAAAAATTAATAGTTCTAGTTTCATCAGGTCGATATTAAGATATTATATTAAGAAAAAATAAGTGATAGAATATATAAAAATTTCTAATAATCTGTAGCATTTGTAGCGGGAATAGAATTCAAATTTATAACATTACATCATAATAATCACTCTTTTGTTTCAGACTATTGGGCTTTCATCGCGCAATGCCTGTAACCGGCAGATTAGTGAATATGACCTCAGAACTTTACCAAAAATGTGAAGGGGATCTACTGAATACATTCTTCGTATCACCTAGCGATAATCTCTGTTTTCATGGGAAATGCTCCTATTATTGCGATACGTCGCACGCTATTTGTGGTAATCCCGATATGCTGGAAGGAAGTTTTGCTGCATTTTTGCCATCGCCAAAGCGGGCTCCAACGAGGGTAATGCTTGTTATTATTTCATTTTCACTGACTTTTGTGGAAAATCATTTCTCGCCATATTACCATCATATCATGACAAGCTTTACTTACTAATTGTATGGGATCGACGTTTTCACATAGTTATACAATCCATGTGACCATAAGTCAGTCAGAGTATTGTCATAATAAAATGAGGACGTCTTTATTTTCGTAGAAAAGAGAAAAGATGTTTCTTGGTGCACCTTTATTTTGTGAAAAATTGAAGTCCATAACTCAATATAAGTTAAATATTAAATTCGTCCACTCCAAATTAAGTAAGCTCTGTAATTGTACAATATTGGGTATTACACCACTTCTTGGACTGATTTAAAGCAGAATGCACTTGATAGTGGCATGACCGGCATTATTACCCTAAGAAAATTTATTATTTATGGAACGTAACTTATTTGTGGATGAAAAACGTTAAAGATGTCTATATAAATTGAAATTGTACTTGTCATTTCAATTAATCTTTGTTGGCTAGCAATACAGATTTTCAAATTTTGAATCCTTAACTGGAAAAATTTCTGGAATGGTGCCGAAACAATACCTTTCTAATAGTTTTTCGGGAAAATCCGGTATGGTACGAAATCCTGCGAATTAAGTGGATGTGGGCGGAGAAGACTTTTAACAACCAAAAAACTCTTCACTAAGCTCTTAATTATTCAATCGCCCGTTTAAACGAATGAGTTTGTCAACCATATATTTCATATATTCACATCTATTTTCAAGCTCCAACTACTCCCTGGCCATTGTTTTCCTTGATTGATTAATTCAGACATTACCAGTAGCATATTGACAAGCTACAACGGGTTGAATCTTTTTTGAACATATTAGGGTATGAAATATATTTATTGACATAGATGCAGTTTAAATAGACGTTATAACCATTGATTCGTCGCATTTTTTAGTTTGTCTTCTTAGTTGGGACCATATTAATTCGATGGAATTTAAAACAGTGTGACCATTCTTTCTGACCATTTAATATATAATACTTCTCGAAATATGAATAGTTCAAGTAGAAACTTCTGAATGCTTTGGACAAATATTATGGATTTGTCTTGAATAATACGAGGCATTATCTCATACAATTACACTGTTTGCATGTAGTGCTGATAGTCTTTGAACCTAGACTAAAAAAGACTCCCTTCAATATCCTGGTGGTAATCTAAAGAGGTATCCTTAACTTGCTTCGAACTTAATAATAATGCATCATTCACCTAACCTTCCTCTCCACCGCAATTTAATATGCATATGCTTTTACCTCTGGAATGTGGTGCTTTCGCTTTACATTTTCAATTATCATTTGTCCAGGTTTAAAGAACAATATCGTAGCTATCAAACCAGTATCACATCGAAGTAATAGATTTGTTTCCTTCATTATGACACTCCCGAATTTTTGTTATATATTTGTTTCTCAACTTTATCAAACGACTACTTTACATTACTGTTTGCCTGTTTCATATCTAAAACCATGTTTTTAAAAAATCTTCCCAGTGATCGTACCGTTCCTGTTTCCTTTTCAGTTTTGCAAGAATACAGCATTGTTTTCTGGATAGTGTCTTTTCTGGACATTTCTCGGCTACAAAGATGGTTTAAAACAGTTAGAATCACTTTTTGAGTATCTGTTGATATATATTGCCATCTCTTTTCAACTTTTTGACCTCTCTCTGTGCTAGGCTCTAGTAGAACGTTGATCTTGAGGCCATGATTGCTATATACTTTATTGTTTCCAAAATTTTTTTAAGAAATACTTGACCTTCAATACATCGTATTGCACAGCTCACTAACTACTGACTGTGAACCGGAAACTCTACTAAGAGTACCTACTTGAAAAAATATTTCGAATTATGTGTAATACCCTTTTTACGTTTATTATTTTTCCATTATTATTCAATTTAGTAAACGATTTTATTCAGGAATTCCAAGGGATGAATTATTTTGGTATTGTTATTTTTTATCTATACTTTTAAATGATTCACTGATTGTATTGTAATACGGACCTGGACAAGTTGTTTACTATTCAGTTCGCAATTGGATGAGGAAGAGGTTCTCGCTATATGTTCACCGGCATCACAAAAGTCGCCAATTTCAGATTAAATTATAAATAATTTATGATTGTGAATATGTATAATTTTCTTGTTTCTGACACGAGACTAATAAAAGTCGAACTTTACAAACAAATTGAGTTAATTAAACTTCTACAGGTCTGGAGGCATCCATGGAGAAGGTCGTATCATAAACGACGTAAAGCTCAGTGGGAAACTGATCCGAACTATTGTCAACTTGTGAGAGAAATTCCACCCTACGATAAAGGTAGACGACTATTCGACTTAATGGACATGTCAATTTTTGATTTTCTCATGGGAAATATGGATAGACATCACTACGAAACGTTCAAGTAAGTAATATGTTGGTTAAGGAAAACACAATATAATAGTTTATTGTTATGAGAGTCTGGAATTCTGAAATTCTAATAAAATATCATCAAATATAAATCCTCGTAAGCTTTCATTTTATAAGAGATATGGAATGCCGCTAATTTTGTTTTTTGTATTCAGTCGCTATGCGGAGTTTTCATGACGACCGGCCATTATACACACTTCTCAAAATTGAAATAAATGGTTTAACAAACTAAAAATGGAATTGGTCAAATACCTCATATGTATATAAACCTTCGAAGGTTTATAATCATGTGTGTTATAAACTGCGAAAGATGGGTACTACTTTGTTAACGGTATTTTGATACTTCATTTGTATTGTTCTTAGTAAAAAAGGTGAAGTTTAAATTAGACATCAGAGACATGAGGATAATATTTTTTGCTAAGAAGAAAAAAGAGGTAAATATTATTATCAACAAACGTGTTTGTAATGGGAATCAAAAAATTTCACAGTGGCTATGTAATAAAAATAGCACTCCGGCCAGAACCAACAGTGCCAATAGCAATACGTTGAAATGTAGTCGGAAACAGCTAGATTCTCAATACAAACAGATAGTATGCGAAGTATTTAAATAATACATCATTTTCATTAGAGAAATTCCGACCAGGAAACTAGACATTTTCTGCAATCTAATACAGGTTTCTAGACACTAACAGGCAAAGAACAGTGAGTGATAGTATAGTTATAGGTGGAAATGACAGTGGATGTTTGCAAAAAGTAGCATGATTTTGTATTGAAAAAACTCTTAACTATCATCGGGAAATGAACACAGATTGCTTCGAACTGCGGTTTGAGACATATAACGTATTGAAGATCAGTCTATTTCTATTATATAAAGGAGTCCCGTACAACAGTCGACGCAAAGTAGAGGCATCTAGAACGATCCAAATTATGACAATCAAGGGCAATAAATGCGACTGTCATTCAGTAATGTTAAGTAGAACGCGATAGAACCGTTCTGAGGGATTGATTAGAGCTGACATAACCTTAAATATAGTTTTTGACCTATCAGTTTATTTAAAAAATATAATTTTAATACCGTGGATAATATATTTCTAGAACTTTTTCTCTTTTGTGATTTTTCGAACAACCAAAGACATGTTTTCAACAATGTTATTTAGGAAGTCGTGAAAAAGAATCAACATTGACGCTATGAATTTATACACCAAATTTGACAAATCACAATGCAGTTCTTCCAGTAATTAAAATTTTATAATTTTTTTCAAATGAATGTAAGACATAATATGGATGGAGTAAATTATGTCATTATCGATAAGTCTTATACTCGTAAAACATTTTTGTTTATTGAGTCTGTCTTTTAACATTAGAAAATGTTTCTCTGTGAGGAAACACGCGATTTGGTAACCTCCTACGATCTTCTTCCAATCTTCTAGTACAGTTTCATACACAAAAAGCTCACACAATTAATATATCCACTTGTTTCCACTCCACTCATTTAAAGAAGTTATATTAATTTAATTAATATAAGAACTGAATTGCAAAGAGTCATGTTTGAGGTATAATTTCATAATCAACTTTTGACTTTTTTGTAACGTCACTACAAACAGTTTAAATATAATAATGACTATTTGAAGAAATAATCTGATATGATGAACTTCAATCAAGCAGATTTAATGGTAGCTACAAAACTACATCGGTCAATTTAGCTTCGGAACACTGCTTGTGGGAATTAGATTTTTTAGTATATACGGTTATTGGACCAATCGTTATTCATGTTGAGACTAATAATATTAGTAACGACAGTGACAGTTCGATATCTTTTCAAAAATCTCGTCTTGACTCGCAAGGAAAATTAGTCTCATCTCAAAAGCAAGATGAGACTCTCGCCAACGAAAGTGGGCATTACTAGATAAGCCCCATATTCTTATTTCATAATTTTTTACATCTTTAGTTTCCATTATATTATTTTGAAGTGAAACTAAGTTAATTACGCACTTAAACAGAGTATTGACTGCTCACATCGCTATAATTACACACTTCTCAATAAACTTATAATGTTATTTTCAACTTTCTTTACAGAATGTTTGGAAATGAAACGTTCACACTACATTTGGATCACGGCCGAGGCTTTGGCAAACCCTACTACGATGATCTTACCATTTTAGCACCTTTACTCCAGTGTTGTCTCATACGTCAATCCACTTTGGAGACATTAATTAGGTAACAGAATTTATTCAATAATTTTAAATATATTAACTTTTTAGTTATTATTTATATATATTTTTTCTTATTATTATAATGTTTTTCTTATTCTAATCTGTTTAAACTATTTTAACGTTGGGTAGATTTATAGACAATTTTTTTACTCACTATCTCAATTTATTTGAATACTTAAAGAATGAACTACGCACTCAACACTAGACTAATTATAATAATTATACCCTAATATATAATTACTTTTCATAATTTCGATCTGTTGACTGTGACATTCAATTATTTACTGACAAAACAAGTTAGTATTCATACCAAAAAGAATTTTTCGAATAATTAGAGTTTATAAAGTAAACTTTATAAAAAATCAATATAAACATATCACGACTTTGACTAAAATATGTAATACCAAATTTTGAACTCTACCATCAGAACTTAACAGGACATGGTCCATGTCGTGGACGAGTTCGTACTAATATCATATAAATCACTCCACAGTAATTCAGAGAAAATAATTAACTAATAGTTCATTAAGTCAATGATTTCTTCGTTTCTCAGCTTTTTATTTTTAAAATACAAGGTCTCTGTAAATTCAATACTCAAGTTTTTGCAATATACATATACTATTGAAAAAGTTTCACACATTAGAAAGGCTTTTTGTAACATTGCCATGGTCTTATCTCTAAATAAATCAAATAGAGAAATTAATTTTATTTGCAGCTCTACACATAAAGAACATTAATCATTAACCAGGTAAAGTCAATTTGTTTTCCCTATAACTTCAACATTACATTTCTAGCCAATAACTGTTATGTGGAAAAGTCTTTCTGCAGTAGAATTTATTCAAAATAAACGACTGCACAACTTCTTTAACTCCCTTTTCAATTTTAAATAATATAGTTAACTATGGTGAATTTCGCCTAAAATGTAGGAGCGAAATTCTTTGTCAGTCGGGAACATTACGGGAACATTAAAGAGTCTAGATAGGAGAGTTGCAAAGTTATCTTCATCCATTCATTATGTACTACACCTTCGTTGATGTTGAGAGTAAACCCTTGTGATATTTTCGTCATTTTTCTCTGTTATAATTTTAACAAAACATAAAATATAACAATAGAAGAAGAGAAGATTTTTGAGTTCAGTTTATGAGCGTAGAACGGCTTAATTAAATAAACTTATTTTGTAAATATCTGTAAAAAATCTGTGGAGTACCGCTTGAATTAATCGGTAGTTAAGGGAGAAAAATTCATGAAACTTTGAATTTGAATTTACTTAAAAAATATTTAACTGAGGGAGATGTAACTATGAGTGATGAGGAATTTCATAAAAAATCTGCCCAAAATTTGCACAATAT
Organism: Diorhabda carinulata; assembly: GCF_026250575.1. Lineage (NCBI taxonomy): Eukaryota > Metazoa > Arthropoda > Insecta > Coleoptera > Chrysomelidae > Diorhabda > Diorhabda carinulata. Next base: position 23,417,359 of record NC_079472.1, read on the forward strand.
TGCAATATGATCGATGAAGTACAAAAATATTAAAAAGCTAATTGAAATGATTCATTATTTTATTCAGAAACCCTTATAGCATTGCCTCTCTCTCTCCAATATTCAACTTCAAAATATTTTCTTTCGACAAACACATACTTTTAAGATAGCTTTTTATCGAATAATACCCAATTTACCAATTTTTTTTCTTTTTGGGTCACGATGTATTCGAAGTTTGTGCTTTATTTTGAGGTACTCTAAAATCATGCATGTATGTTGTTATGCATTATGCATTGATAATGCATATAATACATTGGATTGTCTAATATGTAACTCACCAATCGGATAATCTCTCACAAAAGCGATAGCAAATTATGTCGTCTCGATAGGTGTTCTTTAGCCTCACATGTTTCTTATGAAGGGCATTCTATGATTTATGAAACTGCCAAAGTTTTGAACCAATAAATATTTAGCTCGATTTATAACGACCTAGCCTAATATAACCTATAAAAATTCCATGTCATTCATATAATTCACGCTAATTTGTATAGCGATTAAAATCAATAGTTTAGTAATTATATCACGAGCCAATTCGAATATTGATATTTGAAACTTATGAATTTAATGAAATTCAATACTGGACAACAATCCTTAACTGATTGTAAGTAACTTTTATTATTGTTATAATTTGATAAATTATATTTTTATATCGACTATAATTTCACCCGATGATGAATACATAGGTATTCGGAAGCTCGGAAATATTTTAGAAATAATACACTAATTTCTATAGTTTTGCCACATTCCCACTCATACTAGTTAGCAAAGACTTCATTTACTATAAGTTATACTTTGATAAATACTGAAAGTAGTCGAAACGTCAAAATTTTTTGTATTTCGAAAATTATGAAAAAATTGATTGTCTAACAGAATAGACCTAACAACAAGACGATTTAGAAACATAAACCTATATAAAAGTTGTTTTACTGCTATATTTTCATCATTTTATCTATTTATTAAATATAAAAATTAATCAATCTCATGTGGTTTCTAGTAATTTATAATTGTATTTCAAACTCATTGATTTTTCTCTTTACTGGTAACAAGTAAAAGTGAAGTGTGTTCGACCACTTGTACTTTTCTGAAATCGAGTGTTTTCCTGGATCGTCAAACTTCACGCTACGTTGTTTACTCGCCGAAATTCAATAATGAACTCAGAAAATACCAGGTGAAAACTGTCCACTTGACAATCTCATAGTATTCAAAACAAATTTACATAGTTTACTTTTCTGTAGAGTTCCATCCCAAAAATGTTTCTCAAATAAAAAAATATTTAAATTCCGTTTCATGTAAGCGACGAATTTCTTTTTCATAAATCAATATTTAACTCTATATAAAGAATAAACAATAAAATATAAAACATCAATATCACGATGCTTAAATTTTGCCAACCTTAAAAAAATACTTGATACCTGCCACTGAGGGTTGTATATAAATAATTTCATTCTCCTCTTTTTGATGACTTCTACAAATAATCTAGTTTTTGTTCATTAAAAGTGATATATAATGAGAATGTTCAATGAAAAGTAATTTCGAAGAGATTAAATTGTTCAAATCATTGAATATGTAGGAAAACTATTGAATATATTATGTATTTCCACTGTTCTCATTAACTGTTTTCGCATAAATCATCTATATGTATACAGATATAACATATTAAGATATGAATTTAATTTCCGTTCTGCCTACCAAATCTGAGGGTTATCACGTTTTGTTGGTTTTTGTTCATATAAAGTGAACTTAATATACATTTTATGGAATATCCGTAGAGGAAAACTCGAAAAATCTAATAAATAAAACAATACTGTAACCCATGTCGAAAAGCTTTTAGCATACGTGAGATATAACGACTATAGATAATATTTCCCACTTCTGCCTGATGATTAATTATTAAAATTACGACGAAGGTGAAATAATGCTCCAAATGTGGAAAATTATGATTTTTTTCACCTAAAAAAAGACATTTTTACACAATATCACATTGACGTATTGTATTTCGAACATATTCATAAATATTAAAGATGTACGATGTTGTTTGTTTGAATACTGAGAATTCGAGAATTCAACTCTTAATTTCAAGCAATTCTAAATTTAATTTTTGTTTGCACCAGATTTTTTATGTCTGCTTAACAATGACACCACTTACATAAAAAAATTTGTAGCAGTACTTAATCAATCAGATTATTTGTAGTTTTACTTACTTTTACTTAAATTATTCAAGTCTTTTTTTAGCATTATAGCTTTTTCGTTCTTATGAATGTGGACCATTTTTAAAAATTCTCGTTATCGTGTATTAGATACCGTTCCAAGAATTTTTGAATCTTTATAATTGAATTTATGTTTTCTTGATATTCCATGGTTCGTTAATGCAGTTTCATTTTTTTTATCTTATGACTTTTAGTCTATTTTCTAAATACTAAGAGGTTTGCCCTATGTAAACAGCGTCACAATTAGTACAAGGCACTTGTTATATAATATTACTTCTTTTGTTTTTTGGTATTTTAGATTTTAATTTAGTGAAATATTTAGATAACGTATTGTGTCCTTTATGACTTATACTAATATAATAATTGTTAAAATAATTTCATAGTTGTTGAGAAAGCCCTTGTACATATGGAAAGGAGAAATATTTTATGTTTTTATGTTTCGTTTCTGTTCTGTTTTTTAATTGATTGTAGTATCTTTTCATCCTTTTCTTGAATATGTTGTTTATCGTTTTTTCCGGATAATTATTTTCTTTCCCAACAGCTATCAAATTATTATTATATTATAATACGTTATCCAAATATCCTAAAATAAAGAACATTTAGAAGCATTAATATATTATAAATCTAACAATGTTGCATTCAAAACGGGCACAACTATTTACTGTCGAAAAATATAAGGTGAACATCAACGTGTTATAGTTTTACACTTAAAATATAGCTTGAGGACAATATAGATGTTAACCATCAATTACTTGAACGTATCTTAGATTTGGTGCGAATAAAGTACACCACCAATATTAGTGCCGTTGTATCTTACTGTTTCTACATCTGACAAAAATTCAAATCGATTTATTTCCCTATTAAGAGTAATATTACTATTTAGTACATTAAAATGCCAAATTAGCAAATTCGAAAATATATGGCTTGCTTATTTTAGTTGATATTATTTGTTGGATCTTATTTAATCATACTCTCAATGTTACAAGCAGAAACTCTTGTTAATTCTCTATACCAACAAAACACAGTTTCTTGTGAAGGACTTTCATAACCAAATGCGTGCTGCAACCGCTCAAAACTATCTTGTTCACTTAAACCGACCTTGAAATCGTAGTAGATACTCCAGCGACTCAACTGCACTCACAGTTTACTGATGGTGGTATTTTTAAAAATGTTGGTGAAGGATGTGTGATTGCTACTGTTGAACCGTTTGGATTAGTGAAATGTAGACACATAGTACACCTACATTTTGTAAAATGGTTTTAGATCAGCATGAGGCTTTGAATATGACGCAAATCTCATACCATCTTGCGTGTAGAAATGCAATTCGACAGTTCACAATATGGAATTTCATTTTTTCTCGTGATATTTATTTATTTGTACAACGTTACTTCTGATATGATAATCAAAACATTATGTGACCACCAGCGGATCTTTCTCCAACTTCTCACAGGAAATAAATCGATTTACATACTTAACACTTTGTATACATACATCAATCAATTCTATGTTGTATTCTTGTTTTTAATGTCTGTAATAAAATTTATGTCATGCCAATGAAAAAGAAAGATATTTTTTTGTTCAAACGATATCAGCATTACTGTGATATAGCGAGTTGATTTGAAAGGATTTATTTTCATTCTTCTATAAATACATATAGAACTTTCTGTAAAGTGAACAATATTGACTAAACTGCCCTCATTAGTTCCTTCCTCGACACGATACTATTCCAAGATATATTGCAGGAAAGAAATTAAGCAGAAATTTCGTAGTTGTGAGAGTATTTTGTAGTTGTGTATGAACGCTATACTTAAAATCATCAATGCTGTTCTTTTGCTGCTTCAGTTATTTTAAAATTAAATAACAGTAATTGTGAAGATGCTACATAATTGGATTTATGAACATCCAGTGTAACGATTTTATTCTTTCCAAAAAATAGAGTACAATTTATCAACATAACTATTAATACCACTTGCATAACAAATCACTCAATTTAACATTATAAGTCACGTTAAAAATTAAAGAAACCGAGGAGAAATAATGTTCATATTATCCCAAAAATGTTCCTTCCCATAAAATAATTTTTGAGTGGTTACTTGCTTTCAAAAGTGACCATTTGACCGCGGATTATTCTGAACGTCGGGAACCAATATTAACTACAACTATTCCAAAAATGGTTAATACATTCTAAAATCCATGACCTTGTAATTAGCAAATTTCCAATTAAAATACATCAAAACAATATTTTACATGGAAATAGCTAGGTGGATACCGCGTTTACTTAGTCCTACTCAAAAGCTCGCTCACATTAAAAACTCGGGTGCATGTTTGGAGAAAAACACAGTCAAGTTGAATAATTGAAATTGTGCTGGAAAGTGAAATATTTTCAATGAAGAAAAATTCACTCTTTCGTCCAACCTTCCTCGTAACTTGGGTGTCTTGTTTTCGTTTTCTATATTGAGCGGAAAACTCTAGACAAATCTATTTTTACTTTATTTTCAAAGATGGAATTCGCATTAACCGACTAGATATGCTACAAGAATATTCAAATCACTTGAAGCTAACAGAAAAAAAGTTGTTCGGAGCGAGCATAATATCAATTTAATAAACTTTACTAATTAAAAACCTAAAAGAAACCTTTTTGGTAACAGATTTATCGACCTATGTACACCACTCGGGTTACATTTGGAGTTTCCAACATCAAACCGTAACAAATTAAAGACCAAATGAAATTTTTATTCCTATACGTCCCTTTTAAACTCAAAAATAATGTTAGAGAATATATATACCTATTACTGCTTCAATCATTCAGTAGAATTTTAGGAACTTGGGAATTTAGTTGATCTGTATCGCGTTTGAGACCTCAGAACTCGAACAAATTTACTATTAAAAAATAAATGAGAACAAATACAAACGCCAAATACTTACCCAGGAGATTCAAATTGTGGATAATTAATAGAATATGCAATAATTGTTGAATTGAACTCAATTTGAATATAAAAACACGAACATTTGATTTTTGACCAAATGATAAAAGGGTCTTTTCCGAGTTATCCAAATCCGAATCACAAATCGAAAAACTATTCTTCCATAATCTGGTAATACTTTTTAAACGAACTATGACTAAAACCATCAGGAACTTTATGTGTCTGTAACAAAATTATTGATACATTACATACAATAGACGAATAATGTATGACTTTTTTCACCACAGCATTACAAATTTTTAATAGTTATGACTTTGTTTTTTCCGGGCTTTATATAATGATGGAAAAATTGTAGAAATTCCATCCTCTTGTTTTATGGGAGACTACAAGAAGATATTCTTTACATATCTTTTATAGTTAGTCCAGTCATGGTCAACACAGCTATGTTATGAACTTGCAAAATTTCATGATCTTAGAGTTCGTTTGTGAGATTGGAGTGCTATACACAGTCGAAATTCTATTTAAAGTCTATAAATATCGTATTCAGATAAATATTAAATATTAAAAATGGAATAGGACTGGATGTTTCGAACAAATGAAATCAAGTAATATAAGAAATGACAATGACATTGTCAGTGTTTTGATAATTTATTGTCTTCAGAAACCAAAGCTAAACTAAAACTTAATTGATCCTATCGCGCCAATTAACTTCCTTTGCAGGAAAAAGTTCCTACGGTAAAACTTATTTTTGCAGGAAATTTTATATCTAATTAACATCTTATAAACTATGAAGCGGGTTGTAAGTATCAGTCTCAGTCTCTAATTAAACTATTATATGTAAAAGTTACTGAAATGGTACTCCGTATATATTTTAAATGAGCTAGGTGCTCCATAAATCAGATATGTAATATATTGCCTAGTCTGCCCAACATATTTTGCGTCTTTTTATCCATATATATTTTAAAGGCGCTAGATGCTTCCTTGATAAGATGTATAACACATCGCCTCGTCTATCCAACATATTTTCCAGCTACTTTCGTAAATACGATTATTTTCCAAATTGTTATCTAATAAATATATAAAAAAGTATTATTAGTATTTTTAAACTTGAAAAAATTACTTTCCGAACCTCTATTAAAAAATACTAGATAAATTCTCCTGTATTTAAGTGCTGTATTTAGAAAAGCAATATTCACGAGATTGGCAGTAATTATTATGATGTGAAGTATATTGGGCAAACTAGGAGATATGTTGGTGCATGGTTTAAAGAGCACCTAGTTAATAAAATGGATAGATATGAATAGTACCTGGACTATGATATGATATGAAATATTTCCAACAATACGAAATGTCCTCACAATCGTTTTAAAAGCAATTTTTTTGCAATAATAATTTATTATGTATAATTTGATCCTCCAACGGTTTTTCAAGTTAACCTCTAGTGTCATATTCAACTCTCTTCTTATATTTATCACTCTCTCCAGTATGTAGCATAAGTTTCTTCTCATAAGTTTCCGCAACATAATTTTCATCTTATTCCAACTCGCTTGTGTTTATTGCATCTATTTCATTGTTCTCGGAGAAGAAAAAAACGGTAGAAAACAAACAACCGCATCGTATAATATATGAATCAGTCACTTCAAATTCTTTATGTTTAAACATATAGCAAAAGAAATACGATCTGTGAACAGATTTTTCTTCTCTCTACTTAAAGCTCCGATTTCGTCTCTACCTTTTTTGCATCACTTTCAAATACTATTACCCATCAATTTTCCTTTATGGCATACTGGGGATTACTACTTTCCTTATAAGGCGAAGGGAAAGAATAAAAAGTAATTTTTCTACTTTATATAAACATATTATACGCTCGAACTCAATTTATTCCCTATCTAATCTTGTATTTGTGAAAATTGAATATAAATTTGATTACACTCCATGGTTTCATTAATTTAATATTGATGTCTACTCCACATTGCTACAGCTCAATTGATAAAAATCTCGCGAAGAATATGAGAATAAAAAGATTTAGTTTCTTCAATACTAATCTTTTATAATAAAAAGTACGTACAGAAATACGTGAGAATTAATTTTGTTAAATATAAATTTATCTAATAAGATACTGGTTAAATTTTTAACCTTTACTGAACCCAACTTATATAAACAAATCAACGAGTTAATCACATAGCGAGAGCGTATCAAACACTTTAGTCAGCGCCGAATTCGGGATCACTGGGAATGAATGTTAAAAAACTCAGATTTAAAGCTTATCATCTTGACAGTTGAGAAGCGAGACATAAAGATTCACTTAGGCCAGGGATCGACTACGACTCTTTAGTTCCATACGCAAATAATGATTTTATCAAAAAAGAAATATATTTAAAAATCATTCTGAATCTATTAACGAGGATTAGGCATCGATTCCATCTCTCCGTGACACACGTCAAGGATTGCTTCAAACGTGCATCTGAAGAGCTATTTCGTGGTTTCAAAAACAAACCAAACGTCTTTAAAAGTAATAGTTTAGTGAAAGGTGGAAGATATTAAACTTTTTTCTGCTTATCATATCACTTACGACATAAAAGATACGGCACAAGCTACTGGATATATGTCTTACCAATGTCCAAAAGAAGAACTTCTAAGATTGCTACCTTTGTCGGGATAAACTAGAGGAAAAGACAATGGGATCAACTTGAATAAAATCATTCCAATAGCAACTGATGGAGCCAGAAGTATTACAGGAACAAAATAAAGGGGTAACAACGATTCTTACATAATACACCAAGAAACGCTTTGTGCCCAAACATTTCTGGCCAAGATAGTAGAGGTCATGAATTTGATAATTAAAACTTATTAATTAAATTAATAGCATTTGTCAAAAGCATTTTAACATCGCTATCCATTATTACTACTTCTCATTATTTGATATAATTTTAAACATCATTCAAAACTTTCAATAAAGAGCGTGAACTGTAAATAAACAATATTATTTGTTGCTTACTAAAGTGATCTAACAATCAGTTCACATTAAATGCTAGTAATGAAAGTAAAAAGGTCAAAAAATAATCGACTGATCTCAAAATTTGATTCCACTGAAATACTTTCATTTATTTCATTATCGAAATAGGACAGTTATATACAAAATTTTATAAGATATTTGTGTTAAATGTAATTTTCGCGATTTTTCATTCACCAAATGAAAACTTCTAATATTTATATGAAAAATAGCTATTTCCTATATTATCTCTCACACCCGAACAAATTCAAAGCAAATTGTTTTCGTAAAAACTTTCCTCTCAATCCATGCTAACAATAAATATTGACAGTTGTTTATAGAACGGTGTTTTTGAAATATTCGCCTTCAAGCTTTCCTTAGGGCATAAAATCTTAATATCCACTTTTGTTGCGTCCTTGCTTGAAGGCTATTTAAATTATTCAGAATTCGGCTTATTTTTAATGACTGCAAAGAACGAGGAAACGTTGATTCTAATTGGAAAGATACGATCACTGAAGACAAATGAAAATATTAAAAGTTAAAAGTGTTTGTAATGTAATAGCGTGCTACTTCCATCAAAGCAAATTCGTTGGAATTTTAAAAATTCATTCTTTTGGTTCATACAAGTGGAAGATCATTATTTTCGAGTATTTTCTTACTAATTAGGAAATAGGTCAGGAGATTTGTGCTTAAAAGTCACATTAAAGTGAGAGAAGCTATTCTGAAGGGTGAGGAATCAACATATCTTTTAATACAACCATGAAAAACACAATGAGTAAATGTTTACTGGAAATATAACTTGCATTTTCTTACAACTAACATAATAAAATGCAAAGTTTGAGTTGTTTCAATTATTAGATAACGATCGCCAGCAAAATGTGGTTCAGTTGTTTTTTGTGACGAATTAGATTAGAATTATTATTCAAGTACAAGTACAAATTTTTCATGGGGTTATTTCGAAATTTCATCCCACATACCTATTTATGAACACGTCCACAACATGAGCAGTGAAGCTGGTCCTATTCGATTATTTCCATATAATCGAAAATCTAGTGGACGCTCCGGGGGCGGATTGCATGAAAGTGAGGTGAAAACCGTTTTTCTACATGTTTCTATCAAAACGGCGATTTGTTATTTCAATCAATTTTTAGGAAGATTTTTCTATTTATGTGTTTGTTTGTGTACTTTCAAGAATTCTAGAAATTCTATTCAGGTATAAATTCGAGCTTGTTTAGCAGCGAGAGACAGTAAATAATCTGCTGTCATCACAAACACATCGGTTTAGACTAGTGAGCGATGTATTTGAATAAATTAATAAGTTAAGTGTTTAGAAATAACTCTTAGTATAGTTTAGTGAATAGTGACGAGTTTAGTATGTATAGTGCTAGGTTTATAAATAAATTAAATAAGTAAGTGAACAAAACTTTTTTAGCTAAATATGAATGAAATAAAGCTTCAGTTGCCTTGAGGTTTGTGAGGCTATAGTATGTAATTCGTTGGCTCTAATTTCAAACTAACAAGATTAGGCAAGTAAAGATTGTTGAGAAGCTATAGAAATTAATGAAGCTCAAGTAATTATAATGAATTATCGAAATTTTAGTTCACACTGATGAGCTATGGTAAAAATATTTTTATTTAGATATTTCTGATGTCTTCTGTCATGATTTTGCATACATTTGACAAATAGATTAGTTTTAAGACTCATATATTATAAAGAAAACTGTTTATTTGTTGGATATATGTGAAAGAAAAAAAATCGAAATAAAATTTTTTCATGTGGAAAAACAATTTAAAAAAACGAGAAAAATTTACGTCAATATTATCCTAAAAGTTCTGCGTCCAATGGAATGATTCCTTAGTGATTATTTTAAAAGTGACTATATCAATGCGAAATGACATTTACAGTAAAAACAACAAAAATAGTTCATAAAATCCATGATTAAGTGGGATTTCCTTTCGATATGTTACGGTAGATGAAATTTGAATTTTTAGTTTACCCGAAGAAGTTACTCCCTGAAAAGCAAATTCGTTTTATAAAAACAATAACTAGTAAATATCATGCTCATTCGTCAACACATCTTGATGCGGAAATTTAGAAAAAAACTTTCCTTTCTCATGGTTGAAAAAATGCCTTAGTGGAAAGCAATTCCAAATAAATCGAGTGGTGATTACATAGACAAGATATTAAAATTGAAATTCGTCTGATGAAACTGAATGTAAAATCTTCTAACTTCATAATTAGTTTATACAATTCTGATTACCCGCAAATTATAAAATCTATTATTCATGCAAAACTATAGTACATGAGTTTACTAGATTCTGGTGTTCATTTTTCACTCAAATTAGAGAAATGTTTAAGAATTAACGTGGTGCTTTAGTTAAAATCACCGATTTGCTACTTTAATATGCACTGGCCATAAATATTTATATCTATATTCATGCAGAATAGAAAGAACGCACGAGGGATGGAGCCTCTATAAAACTATGCTTCCTTTCCCACTTGCATGCAGAGGTAATGATGTGGTAAACAACTTTCTCGATATAGACGGCTTCTCGTCCAAAAAAAATTGTCAGGTCAGAAATCTTCGTCAATTGGTTTTATGTCTGGATACATGAAATGAAATCCAACTACATATAAGAATTGTAAATTATCGAAAATTTATTTTTATATTGACTATTTATACAACGAAGAACGATGGAAATTGGAAGAGAGGAAAATCAATTAAATAGAACAGACATAAATAATTATAGAAGACTTGTTAGGAATAAACAAATGAAAAATAAAACCATATAAGAACAAATTCTGAGAATAAATTAATGAATAAACTTCTTATTTCATAATCCATTTATTTGTACTGTTTTTCCTTATTTGTTTAGACTGTTGTTCCACGGTGGGGTGAATTTATAAAGAATATGTATGCACTTACACTGAATACACTAAACTAGTAACTATTTACTGAACTATGCACTAAGCCTTATTACTAAACACTTATCTAATTATTATCATAGTAATTTATTTTTTAGATAACGCCATCTAAAAGTTGTTCGTCCACTATTCATTTACATACCGAAAGTGACAGTTCCGTACTGCAAAACACTTTCAGGACGCTCTCTAGTAGACAACTTTAATTTCCTTAAATGTGATTCTAGCCACTTCAATGTTGACAGTTGACAGATTCACTTCCATGATTTTGCATAACCTTAAATTTCCAATTTTCTGAAAGAAAAGAAAGTTACTTGAATCCACGCCACCTGATCTCAACGAAGAAAGCAATGCGGCCGTTCTTAATTCGTTGCCGCATAACAGTACGATCTCTTTATGAAGTGGTGTCACCAGGAAAGGCGAAAAATTTAAAATCTGGAAAAGTTCTACTTTATGGTCTACATTCGCGATGATTAAAAGCATTTTTGCAATAGAACAAGATCAGAAAATATCCAAAACTTACCAATTTCCTGAAGAAAGAACAAATGGTACACTGCGAAAAAATCAAAAACTTTAACCAGAGAAAATATAATAGAATTCTTGTTACATTCTTATGTGTCGTCTAGAAAATGTTGTGTACGCCGCGGCTACTTTGTTGACACGTCTGTTGCTCGCTTCGCTTCGCTCGTCTCGCAATTTTCAAACTCGTCCAACAAAGTAGCACTTTCAGTCCTTGGCATACAAATATCAAACACATCGTTTATTTCTATATCCCGATGTGTTCACGTTGACATCTGATTATTTACTGACTTCCTCGCTAATGAACAAGCGTCTATTTATACAACACGGATTTTTCAATAATACAGTTCTAAAATGTAAACTAACAAAAAGGCCTTCCCAAACATTGAATCTATATAAACGGTAACAATGTTTTTAAATATTTCAAAACAAAATCTCAGATTACATCGATTAGTTGTGAAATAAAATATTTTTATTGGAATAATTGAAATCTCCATTCACCCCATTCATTTTTTATTTTCTTGCTAAGTACAGAGCTTACTACAACTACACATTCACAATTACGTAGTGTCTATAACCAAGTTATCGCCTTTGAAAACCGAAGATAAACTCTTTGACTTTGAAGACGATAACTTGGTTATAGATCTCACTCCCAAAAAATTTGGGAGTGAGCAGATGGCGAGAAAATAACGCTGTGACATAAAGATAAAGTTTCTCATACGACCCTTGTTTCTGAATTGGGGGCTTCAAAGTTGCGAAATCAAAACTTATATTTAAGTATATTTTCTAAATTATACATTCAAACAGGTGCGGTTAACAATCCGTAACTTTTACAGGGACAACCGGTACAATCTAAAGATAGCAAAAATGAATTTTTCTATCGATTTCTTAACAAAAAGGTACTCTTTGTATAACTTGAATTAATGGTTTATGAGATCGTTGTACGTGCCCAGAAGAGAAATTATCATAAATTGTTATTATTTATTGGAATACGAGGTATTAAAAAACAACCAAACATATCTAAGTGAACTGCATACTGTCGAACATCGTGCATTATACCCGACTGAGGAATTTTTGTTAGGGTTGATCGCAGCTTACGGGAATCAGGTTTGCCTACATAAATTAAGTAAACTCGTTTACATAATTTTTTATTAAATGATATTTTATTAAGATGGCGGAGGTGAGCAACGAACTATATGAACACAAGCTATACAACAAAATGCAATTTAACGTATCAACGACAACTATACATAGAAGCAACTTTTTTTCTACCCCTTTTACATCTAGAAAGGGCATACCATGGAAGTAGAGGATTATCCAGCTGGACTAGCCTACCCTCGTTGGTTTCTAGATAAACAACGAGTTAATAATACATTTGTTGAAAAAATACTATTCACGGATAATACTGGTTTCACACCAGACGGTTTTATTAATTGCCATAACTTATATATAGGAAGATGAAAATCCTCACTATACATTTCAAACAAAGAATCAAAATCGATTTTGTGTTAATGTGTGGACAATAGATCCATATTTTTTTATAATACATTGAATGGTCAGCGATACTTAGAATTTCTCTAAAATAATTTCCCACCCATGTTATTTGATATACCTCTAAACATTCGCAGAGACATGTGGTTCATGAACGATGAAGCCTCTCTCCATTTCCTAAATGATGCGAAAAATCATCTTAGTAACATTTTATCTAATAGGTGGATTGGTCGGGGAGGTCTATTTGCATGGCCGCCACGTTCCTATGAATTAAATACAATGGATCCATTTTTTTTTTGGTGTATATCTTACGAACTTCCATTGTGACGCTATAAGGCAGAATCTTGGAATGATCAAAGAAATATCCTTCGTAGATTCCGGAAGAGTGTAGAAGTGCCAGATACCACTTTGAACTTTTCTTATAGTTTTTTTTTGTTTTTATTCAATAAGTTCTAGGCTAATCAACTAAGTTTTTCAACATTTCAATTTTTTCCGATACTGTGAAGCCCGATGTTGGACAGTAGAAATTAGAAATTTTAGATTGTGTTTCAATACCTCCTGTGAGAATTTTCAATAAATAAGTACAATTTATGATAATTTTCTTCAGAATGTTTCCTTGGCATGTATAACGATCTAAAAATCTACATATCTCCTAAACCAAAAATTTAATCGAGTTAAACAAAGACTTAAGCACTTTTGCTCACTTTAGACTGTACTGTTCCTGTAAAAGTTACGAATATATAGGTTAGAAAATATACTTAAATATAAGTCTGATTTCAAACCTTTGAAGACCTATGAATAACGTTACGTTATCTAATCACTCTCAATTTTTTGCATCAAGTCCATGAATACTTTGGGCAAATATCACCAACGATACGGAACGAAATTAGTTTTATTTTCTCAACAATTGCTATCAATAAATAAGATAATACATATTATAATATATATAATAATTATTATAAACTGAATATTGATAATTTATTTATACTTTTTCTTATAATAATAATAATAATAATTGACAAAAACTATTCTGTCGGAAATATTTGTTTGAAACAAACATTTTTGTATAAAAATATTGATACAGCCTTATTTAAAACGTGAAGAATGAAATTTCATTACATACTACGAGTAGTAAAACATAATTTTGTTCTTGTTTAATATAAACAAAAAATGCATAAAAAATTTTCCCAGAAGCTTTGCCGTTGTGGTTGTTCTATCTCGTAGAAATTAATGACCAACAGTGCCTTTTAGCCAAAAAGGCCTGTAAGGAAATGACTGATTTAAGATGAAAAGAGCTGAGAGATTATTTTGAAAGTAGTAAACTCTGTGATTAAAATGATGAATTGCAAAAACATTAACTAGATTTGAATTTACTTGAATATAAGATGAGTATTTTTTATATTTAGGAAAGGTAGTAAGTTTTAAATGACTATACATAACGGATTATGAATTTTCGTTTAAATAATAATTAATTGGAATTCGATCCTGCGTTTAATTAGGTTTTCATATCGTGGTTTTAGTTGCTTACTAAATCATATCAGTACGCCCTTTCTCTATTTAAGTATTTGTTAGCTAGCTGCCCTTTTATCCCTTTTTCTATTCTCGTTTGATACTGAAACTGTGTCTTAAATTCCTCCCTTTAAACAAAATAATACCCAGGCGAAAAATATTAATCTTCTAGTGAAATCAATATTTCCTACTAAATTAGCCATCGAAACTAATAAAATGTGAATAACAGAAACACAGAAAATTTTAACAAATTTGTCACCATGAATGAAAATATCTGGAAAACTACTAAAATTGAAAATTATAGTTTTCGTCTAAAATGAAAAGTGAATTTATGATCTATGTTAATGAATTCCAAATAATTTCATGATATAAATTGAGAATTTATGAAGTTAATCAATTAACTTCTTGAAAAAAATATTCGATGATTGCTTATGCAAATCGTTAAAATTAGATTATGGATGTAAAGATAGAAGCAGAAGAAATATTAATCTAGGAACAAATTAATCTAAAATGATTTGGAGAAATTTTTAAAAGATCAATTAATCAAACTAATGATTCTTACAGTTTCCTACGTTATATACTATAGAAATAAGAATGAGTGGATTCATTGTTATTCGCTCTAAATTTTAATAGAAATTCCTCGATTGTATAATTTAGTACTCGATGGAAATAAATGTGAATGCTAAAAATCCGGAAATACGAAGATTCTCACTCAAAAAACACTTAGAAGCTTTATTAACTTTTTACTTTTCCATAAAAATGCCGATATTCGAAAGAAAACGTTAAGATATCTTAGACAGCTCGAAGATAAAATAATTGCGGGAATGGAAAGCTAAATATTCAATTTGGATGGTTTATTTTCTTGTATTGTGAGGTATAAGAAACGAAGCTGTTTTTTATGTTGATTCTGGGTTTTGAATGAATGAATATTAAAGATAATCGATTACTCAAGAGTTTCCACATCTTCACTTTTGTATTAAAATTCTATATGCGTGGTTATGAACATCGTATCAATCTAACTTAAACTGCACACACCCGTTGAGTCAAGCTATATTTGTTTGTCCATAGTTTTGGTATGCGATTCCAGGTTATTGAAGCAGTGAGAACTTATGTCAATGTTATCATCGAGGGGTAATTGCTTCAAAATTATTCATAATTTTTGAATGAAATGTTTTCTCTATAATTACGCAGTCAAACCGCAAATATACGAAAAGATGAACGAACTGGACTAGTGACTGAAATTGACTGAATTGTCCTGACTTTTTTCCAATCAAAAGAATATGGTAGTGTATGTGTCCACTTAGTTTGATTAACTGACGTTCTGTTTTTTTAGAAGTTCCGATAAAGCGGCTGCTTATAAAATGCGATTCTCAAAATTCATTTGTTTATTAGTGAGACCTGACTTTTACGCTTGTCTAGTACTCTTTCAACAATTCCGTCCGAACTTTTTATCATTTTTCTGATTACCCTGACGGATTGACGTATAAATTCCTTATAAAGTCAGATAAGGCAGATGTCAGGGTTTACTTTATTCCTGAGCAAACATTTCAAAGCTACAAAGAGCTTATCTTTTTCTTGGGTAGTCTTAGTTGAAACGGATTTTATTTTTTTTCCGTCTTCTGACCCGCGTGATCCACTTTTTCTTTAAAATAATTTCTCAAACACCTTGGCCTTCTCCTCCGCGCCAAATCACCTCACAGAATTGCCATTTTTGGCCTCAGGGATGATTTTAACGAGATCCTTGAAAATAATAAAATCAAAATTCATCAACAACTTGAAGATAACACTACATTTCATGCAAAAAGAGATTAATATCACCAAACATAGACGGGATTTGATTAGGTTAGGTTAGGTTAGGTTAGGTTAGGTTAGGTTAGGTTAGGTTAGGTTAGGTTAGGTTAGGTTAGATTGACGCAATATTTTTTGGAGTGGCTTTTGTTACTTGCTTTTCTATTTCATTCTATTCACCAAGAGGAGCTATTCATGTGTTTCTAATGGCACTATATTTTTTATATAAAATACGAGTGTTGGTACTTGAATTTCGGGCTAGGGCTACAACGATATTAATATGTCAAATCTGAAAATACCATCATAAAGTTTGACATTTTTTATGGTGAACGTACTCAGAACGTGTTGTCAAACGAGTGCTATTTCAGTTATTTGCAGATACTTCAAACATTCATCTTGGTCAAAGAATGGATTTAAATCGTGAACATTTTCGTGCGATCATTTCTATGAACTTCGACGTGAATTAAACTAACAGCAATGCGGTGATCAATTCGCTTCGACTTTTGGTAATGAAGCACCATCTAGAGAACCGTGTTCCGTTGTTTTTACAATTTCAACTGTGGTCGCAATTCGCTACAGGATGAAGAATGAGCACTTCAAAGCAAATGATCACCTTTTTTTCAGAATAAGGGGACATGTCGCCACCGTTCCATTAAAAGAACGTAGAACGGTCAGTATACCTGCATTTCTTTGTCAGATGTGGTTGAAAAAATCAGAGATACCAATTGCAGAAGATAAATCATGTTCCACCAGATCACACACATCAGTTCAAACAAAAACGTTTTTGAACAGTCAAAACATGGAGTTGATGGGTCATCTACCGTACAGCCAAGTTTTGACAATTAGTTCAAACGTATGTAAAAGTGTATTGATCTTAATGTTATTTTGAACAACAATAAACACATATCCAATTATAAATAAATGTTTCTATTTGATTATCTCAAAAATTAAATAGCAACACTCGTATGTCGTAAACGTTTAGTCTAGCGATAATTTGTAAAGAACTACGCAACTATGAAGTTCAAATAATTCAATCTAATAGTTGTAGGGAATTTGAAATAGATTCGACAACTTCCTTGTATTCAAATCGAAGAGAACTCAACTTCTCAGGATTCTACTGAAAACCTGATCTAAAAGAAACTATACAAAACTCAAAAAATAGATCATTATCTAATTAAGGATAGTCATATGAATTTGCTACTTTAATTAGAAAATATAAAAAATTAAAATTCATTTTATCAGTGTACAAAAGGTTTGACAGACAATTTTACTTCATAATCCAGGCTTGCAAATTATTAATCTGGATTAAAGAATAAAATCACATAACGTCATCGGTACTAAATGGAATCCCAGTGCTCCTCAAACATTAATCTCATTCTGATTGTACTTCCCCAAACATCATTTGAACTAAAGTAAATTAACCATCACTCCATATGGTGATTTGATACTTTCTTCATGTAAAGCTAATATAATAAATAACATTGTAATTCCTCGACGTTTCATACAAAAACTTTTATTAAACATTTAATGAATTCAACTCCTAACAACTTTTATTTATAATTTTTGATATTATGTTTATGACTAACAAAAACTAGCTGTTCTATATAAATTTGAAAGTATGATAATGCAATAAGTCCAGAAAGTATTTTTTGTTACGCAAACCAATTATTTCTAATGTTTTTTTCGCTTAAACCATATAAGCTGAGCCGGAAGAACTTTTCAAATTAACACAGAAAATACTTTTTTCTCTTTTGATTCGAACCAACATCGAATCGGTCAATCGGAAATCCAAATGTACAAAAGCAATATAAACCCACGTAACTCTCGTAAAAACGATGAGTAAAATAATGAAAGACCATTTGCTCCTTCATATAAATAGAATATTTCATCCAGTGGCGTATTCTTTGTATAGTAATTGCAGTAAAATAGTGGAATGATCTGAAAAGTAAAGAAAAGAATATGAAATAGGAGAATTCGGAGAAAATATAACCGCAGTCCAATATTTCTGAAAATGAGGTTTCTTCTATAATATGATTGAGAATTTGAAATGACAATATACTTTATTACTAGAAAAAAAAATATCAATGAACACTATCTTTCTTGGTCATAACTATTAAATAGCCATAATTTATTCTGCATTCGCTGATAATTCTTCTGAATGAACAAAGTAATTGCTAATATTTCCTCAATTTCTTATTATAGATATGAATAAAGACGTATACCTTTGTTTTATCGATTTCTTCAAGGCTTTTGATAACGTTAAATACGAAATCTCGAAGCCACAGTAAACGCGAAATGGGACCAGACTTCAGAAATATGATCACGGATAGAAAAAGCTTGAGCTGCGATAAACAACATGAAGAAACTAGCACTAGCAGCAAAGATATTTCGTTACAACTAAAACTAAGACTAGTCAGGTGCTACATATTTTCTGTTTTGTTCTATGGTGAAGAAGCTTGGACCTCAATATAGGCTATTTTAAAAATACTGTAACCTTCAAAATACCCTGGAAAAAGCACATCACCAACATGAAAGTTACACAAATTCTACGGAAAGAAAAGGAAGTTGTGTTCTGCAGTTCTGCAGTTCTTCCAAGGTAGTGTCATAATTTGCAGATTTTAGAGGAGAAATGTTCATGTACGAGAGAAGCTTTATAAACTTTAACAAAACAAATAAAACTTTGTATAGTACACGATTGGAAAGGTTAGATCGAGCTTTAAGAGTAAATGAACTGTCGCTGATTAATCGTAAAAGCTTAATTCTTCATAAGGTATACGGGCTTCCGTACTCAAACCACAATGTACATATTCTTCAGATATTGTTCTATCCTATTATCATTTCATTAATTATTTCCTTCTTTGCAAAATATTTCCATAATCAAAAGTATTTACCAAATTTTTCGAATAACAAGGATTTCAGAATACACAGATTATAAGATGATAATTATTATAGCATTGGTCAGAAGTAGTTGGAAAGAAAACAACTCTGACTATATCTTTGAGTAAATTTTTTTTATTTTAATCGAATAAATCACCTCAAAAATCGATGGTAAAACGACATAATTATCACTAGAATGATCATACAAAACTAGTAGTTGAGAATACTTTCAATATCTTTAAAAATACTCAAATACATAAGTAAAAGAGAATTAAATGATCATTAAAATGATGCGCTACTTGATTTCTTTCCTTCTAACGATAATATTCAGGAGATTGAATCCCGATACCTCAAATATTCATTTAAAAAGGTTTACTTGACAATGAAATTGACCTACGTTTCATATTCCTTATATAAAAATATATTGAGGGTTGGAAGTTTTCCAAATTGAACCCGCTTATAAGTTGGAAGACTTGTATACAAAAATGAATTTATTATAGCTACTACGCTACTGATTGAATCTGAGAGTATCCCACGAAGATTGGACTGTTAATAGAAAACCGTAGTTTGCAATTCGCGTGTAATTATAGTCAGGCAGGCTAATTGTATTCGGAAGAACGAACATCCAAGAGTATTACACAGATAAAAGAAAATATGTCATCTTATGGAGTACGTATCAAAAGTGCTCGGAAAACATTTTCGACGTTGAGGAATTAGGAGAGTGATTTGAAGTTATAACACACAGGTTTTTTACAGAGTGAAAAAATTGTTACACAAAAAGGCCTACATTTTCTGCAGAATTTTCATAATTGATATGTAGGGCACTTCGGTCAACTTATGTAACATCAAATATAGAAATATTTCTGTAGTTATCAAGAAATATATTAGTTAAAGTTACATTATAAATAATAATTCACCAAATAATTGCATTCAAACTGAAAATTTGAAAATCCTAATAATATTATGATTGTGAATTTTGTTTGTTACGGTTTCACGCGAAAACTAATTAACCGATCATCATGAAACTTTGTATACATATTCTTGGAGGTGAAGATATTAGAATATACGATACTTTTTATGAAAAATAAAAAAATAGTTTGTCAAAATATCCCAAAATCTAGCTTCTTCAACGCCACCTAGCATTCCAGCAATGAAGCTCCAATCCAGAGTACTGTAATACCGTTCACTATGTATACTAATCCAATTGACTATAGTTTCAGCTGATTTATTTTTATTTTTACTGTCATTGTATAGCTCTATATCTATAAAAGAGAATGACCTGACTGACTGACTGATTCATTCATTCATCCACGCCCAGCCAAGGCTATTAAAGATAGAGACATGAAATTTTGAGAGTATGTTTGTATCGGTGTGTAGAGTTGCGCTAAGAAAGGTTGTTGTGTAATTTTGATTTTAGAGGGGCAAATTTCGATTTTTTCGTTTTTCTCGGCCGCTAATTGAGATATCGACTTTTTGTGGTTATGTGCTATTCACTATTTTAGATCTTATTCTTTGGCTTTAATTGTGTCGGTAAGTAAGAAATTTGTAATTATTTCCACTGACCTTCCATTCCAATTGAAAAGAACTCAGATTCTCGTCAAGCTCTCGTTACTATAAACAAAGCACAAGAGCAGACATTACAGGTAGCGGGAGTGCATTTAGAAAAACCATGCTTATAACTTATAAAATAGCTTACAAAAATATCCTAGATTAATACTCTACATTTATATCTTTTTGAATTGTTCAATTCGAAATTATTTATTTTT
Source organism: Diorhabda carinulata (assembly GCF_026250575.1). Lineage (NCBI taxonomy): Eukaryota > Metazoa > Arthropoda > Insecta > Coleoptera > Chrysomelidae > Diorhabda > Diorhabda carinulata. Next base: position 23,438,394 of record NC_079472.1, read on the forward strand.
GTTACAGTGAAATATATTTGAACGTTTGTTGTTGTATTCCAATTTTAAGTTTTTTAAATTTCATTGTATGTAGTAATTTTTAAAAGAAAAAATTAATATCTCTGTTTTAATAGCGTGAGGTCCTTAAAATTAATCGTTATAGTTTTTGCACACAATTTAGGAGCTTAAAAATAATACAATCTCAAAATGGGTTTTCAAACAAAATAATGTTCATTTTCTTGACATTAAAAAGACGAAAGTTCCCCAAACAACCAATTAGCACAGATCCTAAGCTGATATTGTCAACTAACGCGAATACATTTTGCGAATCAGAGAGTCATTGTTATGGACAATAAAAAATACTTCACTTTTTTCAATCAAGGAAACGATGCTTTTTATACGAACAATATCGAAAAGTACCCTAACATTTAAAATAATGAAAAAAAAGTAAAATTCAGTGATAAAGTTCTGGTCCAATATGCAATTCCGATAACATGGATATCCAGACTGTAGAAGAAGCTGTAGATTCTGAAAAGTATATCATTAACTTACTTGATAAATTAGTTGATTTTTTGTTTAAACTGTTAAATCATCCAACAAAACACTTTTTGGCAACAAATATACTCGAAAAGCGTGAAGAAATGTTAACAGTCTATGCCAAAAAAATCTTACACCGTACATTCTATGACTTTTTTCTCGGTAGACAAGCGATGAATTTATTGAATGATATAGTGCTCTAACTTTCGCATAAAGCATTCCACATTTCTTCTCGCGAGGATGGACCTCAATGACGGACACTCCTATCAAATTCTTCCCACAAAAGTTAAATGGAATTGAGATCCGGGCTGCTAGGAGGCCAAACCATGTTTATTGACACTCCTTGTGCCTCCTCCTCTTCCAAATATCCTCTGTATAATTTAAAACTATGCTTGTCCTGCTGGAAAATGAATCCATCACCAATTACTTCCAAACCTGTGGGAAGGGCATTTTGTTCTAAAAAATTTTTACACTGTTCCTGTTTCATAATTTCGTCAATTTTGTTCAAATCACCAATTCCATGGCTAGAAAAACAACCCCAGATCATAATTGAGCTACCACCATGCTTGATTGTTGGAACTCCTTAACAAAACAAAAAACTGTTTGTAATGATCCAGTTCATGGCTATTGTAGAAAACAATCGTTGCTCCTGACATACATGGGAAAGGTAACAATAATTAGTCTTGTAGTATCAGCTTATCATCAAAAAGCAATTATTAACTATGATTAAGTAAATGTACATTCCAAAGATATTTGGAATATAAAAAAACCCAAGACCAAATTTCTCCTTTACCTACTTCCAGGTACTGATATACTTTCAATTATCTTAATCCACGTAGATGGTCTGACTAAACTTGTATATATGCGTTTCGTTTTAGAACGCGAGATACGAGGATACGAAATCAATTAAAGTTTGCGAATTCAATGTAAATCCAAACCCGGTCGGATTTTTAGCGAAAAAATTTAAACTCAGTTAGATTTTGCGCTTATCTAACCAAGCGTTTGGTTATTTTCACATGAAAGCGGCAAAATTGTTTCCTCATATCTGTCTAACCGGAATGTGATGAAAAATTGAGACCAAAAATCCAATTCCAATAACAAAATTTTGTTCAATGAACGACGCGGGAGAGAAATTAATAGATAAATGTGATACATTGTAAAACTTGTATCTGTATAATTGTCCAATTAGTGATTGAAGTAGGTTTTATTATTTTTCTGAGAAACATAATAAGATCTTCTGAACAAATCTCTTACTTTTCTGAAGTTTTCAATGAAGTATAAACAAATGTTTTGATCGTATTTTCTTTCCTTGGATATCAAGTTGTAATGGTAATCAAGTATTCACGATTTAATACGAGGAAAAAATTATTCCGGTTTTTCAAATTGTGCTTTTCCCTAACTTTTTAAGTTAGATCATGACTTTGCCACTGTAGAACTTACAAGTTTCAAGGGAAAAAACTGTACCAAGTGATTTCTACAAGTCTCAATTAAAAAAAACCTTTATACTCGTAAGAACATTTTGCAAAGGTGAACAAATGATCCGACGGAATAATGTTAGGGGTATACGGGGGATATTTTAAAATTTCTTTACCAAACTAATTTTCCAATGGGCTTCCTTCAGTGTCCTTCCCACAAAGAGAAGTTCCAGGTTTATTTCTTGGTCATAGCTATTGCTTGGGAGTGTTTTCAGAATGAAAATTTGATGACTATTTGACTTCCCGTTTTTGAAACCTCACTGGTACTCACCCACTTGTTCATATCTCCCTTCTTATGCACTGGGTAAATAAAATTACCTTATCCCATTGGTTGTGCATCTGCTTTTGATTCCACCCCCTCAAGGGTTTGCCAGCATACTTCAATGGAATCCCATTCCTACCGGCACTTATGCTATTTATCATACTATTTATTACTTCCTTTACTTTTTCAATGGTGTTTCATATATCGAGACTGATTTATTTACTCCTCTTCTTCGAACTTGTCTTCCTCGTTCACTTTTATTTCATCATTTAGCAGTTTATTGAAATATTCCCTCCCAGGAAAAGGAATCGAATTCCAGAATAGTGTGAAGAAAAGCATGAGTCAGAATATTATCACATATTGTTTGCATAATAAATAAACGAAAACGTTTGACTGTGTAAACAAGTCTAGCTACTTATAGCGAAAGGTTTGGACTAAATATTAGTATAAATTCAATTTTACATACTTTATGGTAATAAATTAACTAAAATTTTAATATGATAGGGAAAAATCAAACACATGGTCACCCATAGCATATTTTACAATAATGCAATAAATTTAGAACTTGCCATTTTAATTTTTAATTCATACATTTCGAGGCAATTTTGAAAAATCTATTTTTTGGTTTGCCCTCAAATTCATTAATAAAAATTATTGATATATCATTAAGTATTTATTACGTATAATAAAAAAAAACATATCTGAATAGCCTTCCACGTACCAAACGATAGTGATATTGTTGACAAGTTATACGTCGTTTAAGATAAAAGTTCGTGCTATATGCCTATTATTTCGTCGCAAAGTCCCTTAAGGCCATAGAATAAAATATATACAACGGCTAAACAACCAAAATTAGAAACTGTTCACTCTATACGCAGTAGCGTAGTTTTTGAAATTAGATTCTTAATTAAAACATTAAAAATTGCTAAAAGAGATTTCTTGCCTTAATAAAACACAAGCAATAACAAATAGAATGATAAACAGAGAGAACAATTAAAAAAATTAAATAGTTACAAACTGTTAAACTGTTAAACGAACAGAAATAACAAAAAAATATATTTCGAAAAAATTTCAAACTTCTAAAATTCCAATACACAAAAATTTAAAATTACGTACATTATTGCGGATTTTTTGTCAGTTACGCTAATGTGTTCGCAGAAATTTCATCGTGAATAGAAGGAGTTAAAGATTGCCGTCGCGTGTATCACGCATTTTAACTCATTGTGTAGAGAATCTTCATTTGTAATATTAGATTAAAAAATGAAACTCCAAATATTATCTATTTTCCTTCGTTTTGTAAACTAATTATTTCTATAGTTCTACACAAATTTACAAATTTACCACACAATAAATTCTATATAAGTTTTTCGCATTAGAGTTCATATTTCAATACAAGGCTGAAGATTTTATTACCAGAATGTTAAAAAATATATAAACGTTTATTTTTTACGATTTTTGATTTTTATATTGACTATGAATAATATAACATCAGAACTATGATGATAAACATTTTTTTGGATATTCCAACACATTATTGCTCAGTTTCTCAATATAATAAGTATATTTGATATAATTTAGTATGTCTGTCAATTATATCTAATTCATTGTCTCTTTTAATTTCTTGCTACATCGACTCATCATTTTTTTCCTTACTTCTCGAGTTATTGATTTATGCTAAATATTCCAGTTTTTTGTTAATATAGCTCTTTGATGGTGTAATTTACTATGATATATAAAAGAGGTTGTACATATTGAACCTTCAACTATCGCAAACTTTTCTAGTATTCTCTGTAAAGTTCGACACCTCATACATTTTCTAATCTAATACTATTGTCTTTAGCTTAGCTTAATCATGATGGGTTTCTACTCTTTCAGGTGTAGGCTTGTTGCTGAATTATTGATTGTGCTCCCCTTTCCACAGTTGTATCGATTCCTTTCTATCCTGTGACTTTTGTTTTATTTTCTGCCATCTTATTGCTCATTATCTCCCTGCTATTTCTAGTCACCTGTCTAGTCATGTTTCTGATAGTTGTTCTTCTTCGATTTTGTTCTGAATTGTTTTTAAGTGTTATTCCTTATTTTGTCATATCTCTATTTACCTGTGTTTTCTTAGAAATGTACTTTGCTTTTGTTTTTTTTTATAATTGTCCACGTTTCTGCTCCAAATGTCAGTATGGATATTTTTTTTATAATTTTTGAAAGACAGATAAAAAATCATCGAAATCTGTTTTAACAGAAAAATTCAATTTTTCCTTAGTTTTCACATATAAAAAATATATAGCAACCATGAATTAAATTATTTGTAGTTTTATTTAAAATTATAAAATAGAGCTATAAATTTTAGTTTAGGTTTTTTTATCATTTATAGCTTTTTCATTCTTATGAATGTGAACCATTTCTAAAAATATCTTTTTCGTGTATTAGATTCCGTTCCAAGAGTTTTTGAATCTTTTTTTGATATCTCGTGGTTCGATAATGTAGTTTTATTTTTTTATAATATGATGAAATAATGAGATTACCCATTAACAAACCAAGAGATATCAAAAAAACATGAATTCAATTATAAACATTAAAAAATTATTGGAAAGGAATCTAATACATCAAAAAGAGAATTATTAGAAATGGTTCACATACATAAGGACGCATCATAAAAAAGTTCTTTCAAAACTACGTATAGAATTTAAGGTCCATTCTCAGTACAAGACATAGTGTTTAAATTTCCAAGCAGTAAAAACATTAAACTTATAACAAACTTTGTGCTTCGCCCAATGAATTTGTACAGACGTACAAAATGACCTCAATAAAATTATTATATTGAATTATAGTGATTATTTCAACTCATGTTGCTTATTTATAGATATTATGGATTGCTCAATAGTATAATAATTGATATATAACTAATAGGAATACATAAAATATTTTATGAAGTGGAAATTGAGTTAAATATATATCAAGTAATACTTTTAAACTTTTCAGTTTTCATGTTGTCATTTAACGGTAATATTAATGGAATTTCCCCTTGCGACAGATACGTATTTTTCTGATACTATATATTACATAAAATAGCACGAATTTTAAATAATTCAAGAACAAACTCTTGACGTAACTTTCCCGTGAATAATTTGGAACGTTAAAAGAGTTTTAAGAAATTCATTCTTTCTTTGGAGTATCAATAAAATAAAAGCCTCTGGGAAAAGCGTGATTCCACAAAACACCTTTGTTTTGAAAGTATCTTATACCAACAACAAAGGATCGGCATGTCGACATATTTTGCCTCTAGGGCTCCAATAAGGTATATTCATAATTTAGGAATCAAAACACCCTAATTTGTTTTGTACATTTTTAAACAGAAATCTTACAAAAAGGAATTGTATACCGGGAAGTGAATGTAGTCAGAAATATTGAGGATACTGAAAGTAGATTTTAGCTGTTACATATGAGGGCGTTACTTTGTCGTATTCTCATTACGCCTTATTTTTGCGTGAAGAAACTAGGACTGAGATCAAAGTCAAGCTTCATAGATAAATAAACCAGCCTTTTTTTCAAATAAATGTGATGTAGCTGCGTTTATTATAAAAACTTATGAAGAGGTCAAAATATGAATGGGGTACGTTTTCAAGTTAACAAAAAAATAAAAAATGGCTAAGTAATAGTGGGATCAGTAAATTATTAAGAAATTAATTAACTGAAAAAGAATCCAGAGATATAGTGGAAGATATAACAGATATACTGTGAATATGAAAAGTAACAACAGTAAAGTAGCTACAATAAAAAAATTAACGAACCATATATACAAGAATAATAGAAAACAGACTTGGAGACGAACTATGAAAAAACCATAGAAGATTCACAAAAAGGATTTAGAACAATCAGAGGTACAACGATCTAAATATCTCCCAAACCATACATTTTATCGAGTTAAGCAAAGAGTACCTTTTTGTTAAAAAATCGATTGAAAATTTCATTTTTGCTATCTTTAGATTGTACAAGTTGCCCTTTAAAAGTTAAGTATTGCTAACCATTGGGCATAAGCTGCCCCTGGCCTTCGGATAGTAGTGTAGAATTATTTATTCCGTCAAACATACTACATGGAAATACGTAATCATCCTTTAGACATTCATAGTTTTTGAATGTATCATTTAGAAAATATACTTAAATAAATATTCTGATTTCGCAACTTTAAATTCTTATAACTTAGAAACGAGGGGTCGTATGAGAAAATTCATTTATATCACAGCATTATTTTCATGTCGTCTACTCCTGTATACATACGCGCTAAGTACCTGCTACCTGAGAGATTAACATTATCACCTAATAACAGAAAAGCGCATACACAGAATATGTTTTGCTATTTGAAATATTGTATCTTGTATCTTGTTTTATTTTCATTCTGTCATAAATATTGTATTTTCGTATTATAGTAAGGTAGTTCAACCATTTAACCGAAACACCCATCTATCAGACGGATTAAGTTTATAGATTTAGTACTAGACCTCACAAGGGAGCGAGTGAAAGGTAGGTTTTCGCACCTGCTTCAGTTTAACTCTACTTTTCATTGTTACTGGATGTTTGCAGCCTTTCTCCGGACGTTGAACAGATTTTCTTGTATTTCACTGATTGTAATTAAGATATTAGTCATGTTACCTCTTCCTATAAACTACTTCTTTGTAAGATTTGACATTATTTTCTCATAGTTTTTACTTTCGAATGATAATATTAACAAAATTTTTGATATTTCTCTTTCTACTAGGCACTTCTCCGTGACATTTGTAATATAATCTTTTGTGTTTGACAGTAAAAAAAAATAAATAATTTTATGATCAAGTTGTCTGTTATTGATACATTGATTACCTAAGAAATGTCTTGTGTGCTAATTAATAAAAGAAAATGAGGTGAGGTGAATAGATGTCTTGAAATATTCAGTGAGTTCACAAAAAAGCAGAATTCCCATATCCGTCTGTGAGACGGATGTTTCTCATATCGCAATAAAAATCAAGTTAAAAGTCATTAGTGAAACAGTCCGACAAATTCATAAAAGACAAAATTTTAAAGAGCACCGAAATTACCAGAGATGTGCTATACGTTCTTAGAAGGCGAAGATTTTTACGGTTGGAACCAAAAATTTAATTTCTCCTTGTGAATTGTAACATAAATAGATTAAAGAATCTAGCCGACAAATTATAAGTAACAGAGTAAAACGAAAGGCTACAGAAGCTACATCAAAAGTGCCATCTAAAATAATACATTCTGTTTTTAGAAAACATTGCAAATATATAAATACAGTAAATAAATGAATGTGAGAGGGAAATCATTTACCAAAAACTGCCGAAAGAATTACGAATATGCTGAAATTAATATTAGAACAATTAGAGAAGGTGATTTTTTATTAATTTGTGACTAACATATTGTGGTACGTATCTAACCTTTAGTATTCGTTCAGCAAAGAAAAAATATACATGAACTGGACATTCAGTTTTTTGCACATTTTTTCTAGATATTTACTATTCACCCTTTAGAAAATGGATATTACATCCCCTTTACATTTTGTGCTCTTCTCGATAAATAGCAAGCAACTTTCGAAACTATTGTTCTGTTGAAAATGTAAAACTTTAAACGATGTTAATGTTGAAATTTTTTTTGTGAAGCTTACAATACTAAATAGCAAAACTTGGAGAAATGTATAGGTTTGTTCAAAGTTTCACTACTAATCTAATGATACGACAAGAGGGCGAATAAGCGTCAAATTTTGTAGCAGAGATTAGCAGCGTCTACTTTATGTCATCCCTCACAGGAAAACAAAACACTTTGCGACTTAACTTCCACCATAGCGTTCAATTTATGAATGCGCATACATGAAGCAAAGATCGATTATTCAAAAAGTACGATTGATAATATTCTTTCTATCACAACTATCCTCTACTCACATAAAGTTTGTGGGTCTTTATTTTTTTTGTTCATCTCGGGTCTTTCCGATTTTCACAATGGATAAGAAGATAAAAGAACGAAGTTGCGTGAGCGGAAACATTGAAAGTCCTACATTAGCCAAGGGTTAATGGAGTTTATCAAAAACACATGCGTATTATATAAGTATTGTTCATTTGAACGCTGGAAGTTTTACATCGTTCTCGTAGCTTATCTCTATAAATTCATTAGTTGAAGTGGAAGAAAATTGATATCAAATCTATAATAGCCGCTGTACTTTCTGTCTCTAACAAATTATTTCATAACATGTTTTAATACTTTTAGTGTACAATATTTGTTTTCATTTATTTCTTAATATATTAATGGTAAGTCGGGATTGGATGATGAATTTTACAAAACTATTCCAATTAGTTTTGCAAACGAACAAAGATATGAAATTAAAAAGTAGTCGAAGCAAAAATCGAGAAATTAATCAAAAATTGTTGTGAGAACGTTGGTAATTAAGTGAAGGGAATTGGAACTTGAGAAACTTATATTATTAAAGAAAAATCTGATTTATTCAAATTACCCAAACCTTCAGTATCAACAAAATTCTTATTAATTATATTTATTATAAGTTTAAAGCAATAAGGAAATGATTCATATGCAATTAGTGGTATTTAGGCGGCAGAAGCCGACAAAACGAAAAGAAGTAAGAACAAGGAAAGTACCTTAGGAAGCAGCTTTGCAAAGAAAGTAAATAGGTCGCAAAATGCAAAGAAAATGATAAAATTAATAGTAAAAACGTAAACAATGTTTTAATGACGAATTTTTTTTAATTTACAGATACTTTCAATTCTTTGTATTGATACAATTCAATTGCAAATATAACTTTTTATATTAAAGATACATCTATACTAAAAATTTGGTGCCAAAATTCCTCAGAATATAAATTACGTTGAAGAACATCTTCGAGTTGATATCTTCTTCTTCTTCATCGTACGTTAAGACTTGCATCAATTGTTGCCTTGCTGCTGCTGGGATGATGAAGACCAGCTTTCATACCTTCTTATAGGTGGTCGACCTGGTGGTCGGGATGTATGCGGTTTTCCTTCATTTGCTATCTTTTCCAACCTGTCATCTGACATTCTGTCGCCTCTGTTGTTTAAGCATTAGTTTTATTCTTTAGATTTCTATTACTTGTTATGTTCGCTCCTACAGTTTGAATGACATCCCTTGTTCTACACTAAGATGGTATATTGCGAATTTAAATCTTCTCGGTTCTCTGGATACCGTAAAAGATTTGATTTTCTTCAGGGATATTTGCATGTTAAAAGTTTCTGCTAGTTGTTCAAACCTATACAGTAACCTTTGTAAGTTATCGCCGTCTTCTAAGATGATCACTGCATCATCAACATACATACTATTTTTATTTCTTTGTTTCCCGGTATCCAGCTTGCTTTACCTCGTTTATAATCTCATCCATTATGATTCTGAGCAAGATCGTGCCGAGGCTGTTTCCTTGTCTGATACCGTCCGTCACAGGTATTTTATTGCTCACCTCATTTTCCGTTCTGATATATGTGTTGGGGTGAATCTTCCTTCTCTTCAGTGGAGTTGTTAGCTGTCCCTATCCCTTTTCCGTAATTTGGTGGATCACAAAAACAGCATATATAGCAAACTTGTTCTTTCTGAAACCCTGCAGTTCTTCAGAGATACCAGATGACATCACTTCTACCGCTAAAAGTTTAGTCGAACAATTCGAATTAATATGTGCTCTTCAAACCCGAAAAAAATTTTATTCTTAATAAATCTAAAAGAAATTTTTAAAAAAGCTTAAAACAATAATGAATGACAAATACTAGTATTATTGTCAACAAAGCGTCGAGCGCTCGATGTACGAGAAATATGGAACAAAACGCCTAACGCTTTTTTTTACAATATTATTAGTATTATTCTTTTTATTTGTTTGTCGAAATGCTTAATTTCCAACACGGAGATCGGAGGTTCGAATCCTCTGCCAAACAAAATTTTTATCAAATAAGCCACTTGCTCCTAGTTCAAAGGAGAGTTACAAACAAAAAAATCCACATACAGCTGAAGCTGTTATAAGCATGTTTTCTGCCAGAACAACCTTTTTAGAAGGCCGTCAATCCGATTTTAATTCAAATCCAGAGACTAAAGCTCCAAATGAAATATTCAAGTTACAAAGTGTTGGATCCAATAAAAATTTTCAAGGTATCAGTGATGGTATTCATAAATATGTAACAAACTCAATAAATTAGGGTCTAGAAATACTCCCATTACTTTTGAGCAAAATTCGTATGCTATATGTACCTCATTGCTGTCGGTTTTATTTATTTAAAATAATAATCTGTGAATCAAGATCAACCTAATTTAGAAAGTCGCTGCCACCAAAATTTTAAAGATTTTTAATGAGAGTGCGAATCCACCCAAAATTCGAATTATTCGGGGGCCACAATTTCTAATTATATTTATACATATAATATATAAACCTTTCCCATGTGCCTGGTGGACTTCTTATCCAGATCCAGTAACAAGCCCTATTTCTGTCTCAACCTGGCGAATATTTAGACCGTAAAGGTCTGTGAACGAAAACTTTTGAACTCACAAGCATTAAAATTGAATATTGATTATCAAAAAAAATTATTATACTCTTGGTGAAGGGTTTCATCCTTTGTGTAATCTAGATTCGTTTGGTAAATGAACTTGAAGAGTCATAGCATCCCTCTCGTTAAATTATCAAAACCAAGATAGTCCAGTTCATAACCACTGGTTCATAAACATCAATGTTAGTAGATATGGAATTAATGTTAATATAATATTGTTATGAATTTGCGAGAACGAAAACTATTAACGCAATGCGAAGAACAGTAAACATTCTAAATAATTTCTAGTCAGCACATTATAATGCAACCAATACAATTCTTATTATTTCTTTTTGGCAATAGGACACACGGAAGACAACTTCTAACGATTTTTTAGATTATAGAGAAGACGATGCTATGCAAACATCTATTGTGGAACTTCCTCTTAGGTCTCAATAAATCTCAATCTCCTTCTAATTTATCATCGGGAACTTTTTCCATATTTCGTCAATGATAATTCAAGGATAAATGTCCGGTAAGTGTAACTATCACAAAAGTTACCTATGTAGTTGCCAGTTTTGAATCACGGTAAGGGCCTATCGGGTTGCATCACATTTCTAGAATAAGTCTAGTGCAAGCAGTCGAGTAAAATCTGTATAGCGACGAGCTGTTATAGCCAGAGGTGCGGTTCGATGCAATTTATAGGTTTTTTATCCCTTTGATGCATATCCCCAAATATTTCTGATCATCTTTGAAATACGAAAAGAGCTATTTGGTTCTCACCGTTCTATCACTCGAATCAATTCTCAAAATTGCATTGAAAAATGTATTCAATTAGATAACTGTTCCTTCTGTTGATACTAAGGTACTACTAAGGTATTCATTCGACTATACTATCAAATGAAGTCCTTCATAGCCGTATTTTTAATTTTTTAATTTCAGAAATTACATCGCCGCAGCATGCGGTCAATGTTAAATTATATCCAAACCAATCTACATTTGTTTATTTGATTTCAGAATTCCGTAATCCAATATATAAAGGTCAGTCCCCATTACCTAATATATCGTTTGATGAATTTTCTTTGAAATACACATAAATTAAGGATTTTACTGTACTTGACGGTTATTGCAAGAAAATTGTAGATGAGTTGATCAATCTTCATAGGTTTATGAAATTTCTTTGTGAAATCGAAAAAGAAAACAGAAAGAATTTGTTCAGGTACCTACCAATCCGGTTTATTGAAAATAAAAGTTTATAGAACAAATCTAACAAACCATTATAACAATTATTGGGAAATCCGAACGATAAAGTACTATTTTTAGACTATTGACTAGAAGTATGTTGGGCAAACTAAGAGGTCTGCTAATATCCGGTTTAAAGAGCACTCAGCTCATTTAAAATATTAATGGACAGCAAAATCGGGCACACTGCCAGCTGTAATCATAGAATAAATATAAATAATGTAAAATTGTTAAAAACTGTATCAAACAAAAAATAAACGCACTTCATATAGAGTAATTTTGAATATTGGTGTAGTGGTATCATGAATAGTGTATACGTCTCTTATATTCATTGAATTATTCTATTAACTATGACCATACACTAGCGCTGTAAAATATGTGAAAGGATTCATAAAAATTTAGGAATTAAATTCATAAGATTCATGTACATGCCAAATACACTTCTACTTTCATAATTCACGACAGCACTAATGTATTAAATTGTAAAACTCGCGTAGACGTAATTATCTATGACAGCTATGATCCACAACAGGCGAACTCGCCTCGGTAATAAAGCTTGGAGACGTTTTATGAACTTCTCTTAATGCTTTATTATGTACCTTACTGCGACAACATATGTGACTTTATATTCTCTATATATAAACAGATAAATCACTATTAGTTCATCCTAAACAAATACTTTTACGAGAATTTTATATTAGCGAAACAGATATTTTTTACGAGAACGAATGTTCTGTAGTCTTGTAAGTAATTGTTATCAGGTTTCATCAATAGATTACAAAATGATAAATTCAACAGTTTTGTCTTTTCAAAAACATTATAGTGATTCCATCTGTTTTTTTTGTTATTTCTTGATATCCAAAATACGTGGGTCGTTTCTTCTTAAACCTCCGAATGGCCAAAAAAAGGCTAAGAAAGCTAATATGAAACAATAAATTTATTTAAAAAATTCTGTTATACTCAAGTTCACTTTTCAATATAATTATTGTGTACCTAGACAAGTTTTACATTGTCTGTTGTTTCGGAAATCTTAATTAGTTTGGAAGCGCTGTCCTCTTAGCTACGTCTCCAGTTCTGATAAAATGCGAAAGTCTCTAGGTGCTAAATCAGAATCGTATGATATATGATAATGGAAATGTCCTATTGAAATAAGGGGCCGTTTGGTTACACCAGCAGTGTTTGGTCATAGATTAGCACTATTCCAAAAGCTAACATTCCACTTCATTAGCTTTTAATGATTCTCTACAAACCTAAAGTTTCACAATAAACAGCTGCATCAATAGTGGCTTCAGGTACTGTACAAGCAAAACACCTTTTTGGTCCTAAAACGCGGTAGCAACTTTCTATCACTAAAGGTTAATTTGTACTTTTGTGGTTTGTTTGGGGAATATGGATACGTCCATCGGTGTGATTGACGTTTTGTTTCCGGTCTGTCGTATTGAATCCACGTTTCATCTTCTGTTCTCTCTCTCTCTCCTGTTTTGGTGCCGTTCGTAATAATTTTTGGGGCCCATCGAAGTCCAAACTTCTTTGATGACAGAGTATGTGAAAGTTTTAAAGACAAGGCAAATATGGTAAACCTATGACATCTCGTTTTAACAAGGTCGTGTGTAACGACACATTTACTTTCTTAGTTACTTTCTATTCAATTTATCGTGCACTATTTCGACTATTTCAAAAATTTCGATATATCAGTCATGCAGTTTTAGTTATAAACATTGTTTAGTCGCCTATAAATTTCCGATGCAATATTCCTTTCATCTTCCAGGAAACGAATTATGCTTTGTAATTCATATTTTGGGAAAGAAACATTAACGACAGTAACGTTTACGTAGCGGTAACCCAACGCAGATTGATGACGTTTTGCAATGATGTAATGTGTGGTCAGCTCGTGACTTATGCTCCATGTCCGCTATCAAACAATGATATCAAAAATAAAAAAAAAATTGTTAAATATTAGAGAAAGAAAGAGAAATCTACCATGTTCCACATTTCATTTTCGAAACATGTTATATGCTTTATACACGTTTCCAATCATCTGCAGATTTTTCTTGTAAGGCATTGAAAAAATAAAATTTTTGTTATCTAGCTTGAGATTCCTATCTTCATGAGCAACTTCCCGCTCCATTTAAATTAATTGCGGTTTTCTTATACACCACATAGTAATAGTCCATCAGCCAAAAATCCCTAGATATATAAGTCAAAAGCAGTGAACATAATGAAACCTACAGACCACCCTTCAATGTAAGCCTGACAGATGGTTTGGTTAATTCCTATTCTTCTATATTTTGCTCATAGTATGCCCTTAATTTTCTGTAGGTAGAAAGTTTTTCCTTAACTAAAAAAAAAACTCCGATTGAGTGCTAAAAATTGTTGCTATTCTCTATCTCGAGCGTGTGTTTATGAGTGGTGTAAGCGCTTTAGTGAGGACCGAGAGAGCACTAAACAGTGACCAAAATCAACCAAATTGTGAGTGCAGATCGTCGAATGAGCATCCGGATGATTGCCGAGGCTGTAAACGCCGATAATGAAACGGTTACAAAAATTTTACACGAGGAATTAAATATGACAAAAATTTGTGCGAAGTTGATGCCAAAAAATCTGACTCCTGACCAAAAGCTCTTGCGTCAACGGATCTGCTCAGATTTCCTTGAAATGTAGGTTGGTTAGAAAAAGATCTGCTTTGAAAGGGACCCGATTTGATTCGATGGAAGCGGTAAAGCAAATAACGGCACATATTATTTTTCACTTACAACAGTGTATCGGGAGTACATAATAACCAAATTAATTTTATATACACATTCGTCTTTTCAGTTCCTACTTTTTTCATTCTACCATTCTCCATTTTTCAAATTTTCAAATCTACACGTTGTAGAACAATAAAACTAGATAAGAAAGTTCTATAATATAGGAGGGCTGCTCGATTATAAATCTAGATTTTGCTAAAAAAATGTTATTGTTAAGTTACAGACCTGACATTTTCTACAATTTTTCTAGATAGGTTTTCCTTTTATTTCATCTATAAAAAACTATGCGATGTGAATGTAAAGTCATATCAATATGTAATGTGTGATGAATTTTTGCAGTAAATGATTCAACGAATAATAAATAGTTTTAGCCCCAATAACTAGCAAATATTATATTCCACCGAATTATCTATGATATACCATAAATGCACGTTTGACAAAACTAATTTCACATAAATAATTGAAAGATTATAGATGCAATCTTATTACTGTACAAATTATTGGAAAATAATTTATTTTAAAATTATTATCTATTAGTTTCTCCATTCGGAAATCTTCTAATTAAATTTAATTTGTTCCAGATTCCACAACGGACCTATAAAATTGAGTGCGGCGATGCGGATAAGCATGAGTTCAGATCCTATCAGCCCAATACTGTGGGAGCCCCATTTGGAGGCACTTGACCGTCGAGTAGAATTGATCCTTAAAGGTATAAGAGACTGTTTACAAAAGGGTGAAAACCCAGTGTCTGAACATGAAACGTAGAATTTAATATTATTTCCAAGACTTTACAACTTATTTCAAAATTAAGTTTTGTGATAAATGGTCACAGGTTCATAGAAACACGAAAATAATTACTATAAACAAGATTTTATTTGCTTGACAAAACGTTTTCCAGATTAAAATGGGTATGATTTATGTTTATCGTTATTTTACTACGGGAAAATTAAAATTAATCGTATCCTATGATGTCCAATTAGATATCATTAGTTTCCAACAGATCATGTTTACTCATAATTTTTGTTTAAAAACATCAGTAAATGAACGTTATTATTTATTATATATTCAATACAATTTAAGTGGTAATCCATAACTGGGAATAGATCCTACTAAACTTTTAACATCGGAAATCAAATGATAAATACTCATATAGTATCAATAATTATCTGTACCCAAGATCAGGAAGTTTATGCAGAAATAGAAGAGGAAATTGGTGTGAAAATGTATATTTTATTGTAGTCAAGATGTATGGAATAAATTCAATTTTAGCGTTATTATGTACTATGTGATAAAAACGTGCACACACTCGGAATTCTAAGCATCCCCTCGAAAATTTTAAATAAGAAAGTCCTCTGCTCAGCAATATAAAGTTTTTTTAAAATTTGGTGCAATCAAAACTGAGAAAATTAATTTTTAAGATGTAAAATTTTGATGTTTCTATCAGAAAACTTTACGTATAATGAAGATAATAATGTCTCATATTATTTAGAATTCATTATTCAATATATTCAAAATAACCACCATTCACTTTTTGACAATAACCGAGGCGATTTTTGGAATTCTCATACAACATCTTGGCCTCAGGGGTTATTTAGTTAATTGCTTCCGTTATCCTAATTTCTAAATCAGGTAAATCAGGTAATATAACAAGAGCTCAAAAGGAGGTTGTGAAATTTTTAATAATAAATACCCTGGTCATCACGTTTCACAGAATGTAGAAAATATTGAAAAACCAGGTAGAAACGTTCAATTTACTGATGGAAAAAGTTAGATGTACTTCTAGAGATTGAGGAATATCCGCATAAGACAACTCGAGAACTTGCCACCAACCATGATGTGAGTAAATCATCTATTTTGAGAGTTTTGCATAAAGACAAAAAAAACCATCCTTCCAAAGTTCAGTTGGTTCAAGAATTAAATGAAGTTGATCCTGATAGAAGGCAAGAATTCTGTGAATTGATGATGGACAGAATAAACGCATGTGCATTTTATAAAAAAAATAGTTTTTTCTGATGAAGCGATGTATATATTGGAGCAGAGCAAAACCTCACTGGATGTGTGAAACTTACATTCAATATTATAAAAAAGTGAACATTTGGTCTGGTAACATAACAATAATTCTTGATACTTATTTTTGTGAACAGATAGTTAATGGTGAGGTTTATCTAAATTCTTTCATTAACTTCTTAATGCCTACACTAAAAATACTTTTTCCTAATGTTAATCATCCAAATGAGATAGATCGATCTATTTACTACCAACCAGACGGAGCTTCACCGCTTTTTGTCACGTTTAGCTAGAAATTTTGAACATTAAATTACACGACCCCCTTCTTTATTTAAAACTTTTGAAGCAGGGCTTATAATTTAAAAGGGGTGCTGAAGTAGAATAATAATTTCATACTATAAATTGTCAATTTTAGAATAAAGATCGACTTGTTTCAGGTTTTTCACATAGTACACAATAACACTAAAATTGAATTTATTCCATACAAAACAAAACAGTAGTCGCTAGTTCGATAATTGTTCTCCACATTTTACATAATCTCACAGTAATCCTTGTATAATATTAACAAAAATTTCTATCCAAAATATAGTTAAATATTAACGAAGACAACTTCAGTGCGGGGAAACTTCAATTGCAGCAATCTTGAGAATTACGTGTGAAGAGTTCATTTAAAAAAATTCTCGCTTTAGATTAGCGCTCATCACAAAATACGTGACAGCATAAATTTTGGTTCTACGATCAAAAAACGCTGGAAAAGAATAAGATTGCCAAAGCACCGTAAATCTTTATACCTTCTTTAAATTTTATACACTATGCGTCGCTTTGGTTAGATAGTCATTTGATAAAAGAAATAATCAAAGTTTAAAGAATAAAAAGCAAGAATTTGATGACATATTTTATTTCGTAAACGATAAACCAAAATAAAAATCGCACTTATGGATAGAATCATGAGTTTTCAATTGCTTGAATAAAATGTTTCAATTATGGACCTTGAGTTGCACTATAAAATTAAAGACAAAATACCCTTAGTAGTGCAAAGTTTTTGCGATTTTAATGGATAGAAATGAACGAAATTGATGAAATAAACAAAATTGAAACTGTTCATAACTCATCAAGGGACATGGGAGGAAGTACCTCGAATGATATAGGTGCTATGTACATGGCTCAAAAATAAGAACAAATAGGACTTTGACGGAAGTACAGGTATAAGTACGAGCTATCGCAAGAAAATAATTTATCTCACGCTTAAAAAGCAACGATAGATATTGAATATGAGGGGAATAAAAAGGCTTATAGCTATTAAGACAAAACAAAAGGAAGTTGAACAATACATAAATGAATGCTAATTTCTTCCATGATAATTCCATTGCTTTTGTTCTTTTACGATGAATGAGGCAGTTAGTTCAGGGCAAGCATTCAACTCAAAAAGTATACGAACAATGACGATAGTAAGGGAAATAAATAACAAACATCTTGATACATATACTTATAAACAGATAAATGGACGTCCAATGAATTTGCCCCAAATAACGTGAATGTGTATGTAATGTCATGTTAGTAATTCCTTATTTTTGAGTTGATTTTTTATTTTCTTTGAATTATATCTTCCATTATTAACATTATCTGTTTCCTTATATTTACATCGAAACAAAATAACAATCAAATGAATGAATTATGCTTGTTTTCTTCGAACTTTGCATTTGATATATCTCTCTGTCAATCCAAATGACCTTAATATAAGTAATCAAACTGTAATTTCTCAATTACAACTTGTATCTATAACGCTTATTTTTTTGTTGCTGATTAACATTTGATTTGTCGTTTATTCCACTTTCATTTCCCTTATAGAAATATTAAAGGCTGATAACTGTAATGATTATATACTCGTTAAAGGTAATTTTAAATTGAACAAAGTTGTCTGCTCGAGCAATAGAACGAATGCATCAATCTATTCACTGAAAATGGCTTTTATGGTTTTTGTTTGAAAACACTATGCTAGTTATACTTGTGAATAGCCATATTACGTACTGTTTCTGTTTCTTTGTTGATCATTATTTTATTTAACATAGTAAACTTTTCCCGAAATTACCGATTTCACAATTCTTCTCTACATATTGCGATTCTGTACTGTTGGCCTTCCCCTCCATTTTGTACTCCCTTCCCCTTCTTCAATGAGCTTTTTAACAAATCTTTTTCCCAGAAACCTTTCAGTAAACCCCAACCATCTTACTCTTCACGCTTTCATGTATCTTGTTATGGGTATTTACACAAACCCATCACTTTTTTTATTACGTCAAAAATTTTTCTAAGCACCTTCCCTTCTCATATAGCCAGTTTTGTTTTTTTAGCATTTGTTAAAACCCATGTCTCCTCCCTATTCCTCTACATTTTTATTTGACAGTGATGCTCCCAGGAATTTAAGTTCACAAACTTTTCTATTTTATATTTTTTATCCTTTCCTACTTTAATCTTAATGTATTCATTTCTACGAATCACATTTTGTCTTAACACTATATACTTTGTTTCCTCTTGGTTAATCCATAACTTTTTGCAGCCTCTTCTAGCCTCTTCTAAATCTTTAGAATGTTCTTTCCATTTCTTTCTTTGTTCTGGTTATTAAGCTAAATCGTCTGGATATGCAATTATTTACCATTTATGTTACAGGTATTCTACTGCTCAGTTTATTATTACACCTTAATTACACATATTACATTTATTTCCAATCTGGCGCTTTGTCTGCATAACATTTTCACTTCTATGATAATTTATACGCTTTCTATTATACCTGATACATTAAAATCTTCTTCTCATTTACCCATTAGCTGAAGTTTGACGTCAGCTTTATTCGGCAAACAAACTCCACTGTAATTTGAGACAACTAGGATTTTTTGTTAATTTTATCTTCAATAACAAATATGGCTAAATATGTCAGGCCCACCATATTTCATTTGTGAAGTATTAATGAAAAATTTTACATTTTTTGGTTGCAGTATTAAACTTTTTACTGCTTAATAATAATACATTCAAACTTTTTTATTGAATTAACATATCAATATTGATAAATTTCGATGAAGGGAATATATAAATTATTATTTTTAGCAATATCTTTAGCGTCACTATTTGGAGAATTGGTATATTTACAGTTTTCTATTCAATTTTATTATACTTTTTGCAGTTGTGTGTATTTAACTTGCTGACTATTAAGCACTTACTCGAAATAGTTGTAAATTGATTCAATTAGACCATAAAAGCTTATTATTGATAGACCATCATTATTTTCACGTAAGTTTCTGCAGGGTACTCCATAAAAAAATTGTCGTTATATTTATAATATGGACTTCAAGTACTTGGAAGATTAGTCTTGGAGATAAAATCTTGATAATTTTAGTCTGCTTACGTGTTTCAACCGGGCGGTTATCGTTATACGAACGATTCTGTTTTGCGTTCCAACCGACTTATGTACCGTTAGTGAACCATTTCCGGGTTGGTTGATAGAAAATACTCTTACAAGAACCGTGGATAGCCGGAGAGTACGCAGAAAATATCTATAAACGCTTCCAATAACCGTTCCAAGAACGATACCGGCAGGTTGGAACAAACCTTATGTTAACGAACTTTTGTTCCATTTAAAATAAAGCAACTGACATGATTCTGAAATAAATGTTGTATACAAGTACTGAAAAGAACTTCTAATGTATTTTTTTTTTATATAAACGTCAAGGATTGCAAATAGTAAGTTACTATCGAACTGCATATTAGAGGATTTTGTAATATTGTAAAATATGTACAAAGAGTGTGAATTAAGTTCCTATGTTACCATTTTTATATATTACCAAATATACTGTAATAGATTTAATCAATAGTTTCTGTTATTGGCACTTTCCACGAAAATTTCCGTGGCTCTTAGAGATACGAAAATCTCCACTTTCCACAAAAAAATCCGTGGCCATCATTTTACCCTTAGAGATCCGGAAATTTTTATAGAAACGGATCAGAATGAAGCTTTTTTCCGTGTCTTTAAATCTTACCATATGATCCAAAATCACCACCCTCTACGGAAAAAATCGTGGTCTAATTTTAATCTTAGAAACACGGAAATTTTAAAACTAACCTAACCTAATCATCCGTATCCAATTGCCACGGATTTTAAGCGCTCGTGTAACGTTGTGCACTATCAGCAAGCTTAGAATAAGAGTCAGAGAATAAATTACGAGATATACACAGCACTATCATCAATTCATTATTACTAAGGTTATTCTTACAATCAAATTATTTATTAACAAATTTTTTGTTTGATTCATTCTAAATGGTGGTATTTATCCGTGGACAACATTCATCCGTGGACAGTATTCATCCGTGAGTTGATGCTTATTATTGTAACATTCACTGCTGAAATTAGAGACACGGATAAAGCTTCATTTGGCTCATTTCTTTAAAAATGTACATCTCTCTATGGTTGAAATTAGAGTCACGGATTTTTCCGTGAAGGGTGCCAATAGACACTTCGTTAATCAATATCAAATTATAAAGGGTGTTCCACACATGTCGTAATTTGGCAAATAGAAAGTTTTTGTTTTCACGGATTCTCGGCCGTTTCTCCATGTCATATGTTTTCCTATGGAAACTTGTGACCTCTTTGAAATCCCTGGTATTTATTGTCTCCAGTATATTACCTTTTTTTGGATAGAAATCTTTTTCATCCATTTTCAATAAATTGTTGTTCAACAGTTTTTCTTTTTTGACCTTTCATGAATTTAATATCTACTACTTAATGATTTGTTGAGAAGACTTTAATATCTTTTTTAGTCCACTTCTTTACCAAGCTCGGTTACAAGACAACTTACCTATTTAACTGAAAAACAGCTTCAGTTTCAAGGCAACTTAGAAACAACAGGTCTTAACAAATTAAAGTGGCACTTTAATTTTATTTTTTCAAATTTATTCCATGAGTTACATAAGTGGTACACCTTGTTTCATAATTTGTTATAAAATTATAAATAATTGTTACAGCTAATTAATTGTATTTAAAAAGGGCACTTCTTCATAAACAAAATTTGTGTTCCCTATTTTGAATTCACTATCAGCTTTATATAAGTATACACCTTGTACATGTAGAACCATAATTTGAAATTATTTATAATTTACTCTATATGATGGAGATTGCATAAAAATTTAAGTATAGTAGAATCATTTCCGTTAACTTCAATGAGACCATTTTATGTTATCAAAAAGTAATGCAATATAACAATTTTAGAACAATACTGTAGATCAGAAGTCCCAAACTTTTTATCGTAAACTACTTTCAAAATACTTATTACTAGTTTTAGTTGCAACATTACTCCATAACTCGTTAAAAAATTAAATCTAACTATGGAAATTCAAGTACAGTCCTGTTGTAAAGCTTCCCGTGCACCTGATCCACCTTGGAAATCACTGATGTAGACAATACTCACCTATATTTTAATTTTATGATTTTAGTATTGATTGATAATGAACCTGGGTAATTATTCTCGTTCTGTTTGATTCAAACTCTAAATGACTCTTCCAGTTAGGATGACTGAGATACTCGAAAACAGGTATAATTAGGATGCAAGAGAAATGCAAATGTATAACTAATATTTTTCAAAAGCATTGTTTATATAAAATATATTATGCCAGAAATTAACAACTACATGATCCCTAATTTTTCTATTATAAAAAATATATCTTGTACTATTTATCCATGATAAAAAATATGCTTACAGAAAAATAGAAGTTAAAGACTTCATTTATCAATTGACATATTCATAGTTTTTGGAGAAACATCTACTCAGGTTAAACGAATTTGTTGTCTCTGAAACTGTTAAGCTCAATCCAATTCTAACTGTATTCAAAAGAACCCTTTGAAAACAAAACTATTAACCTTCGGTCCACGTTTCTGAAATCACAGAGAATATAAAAAAAATATAAAAATGTTTAAAATGTCTGCTCTTCGATTTTTTCTTCCAATTCAGGGTACACAGATCTCCGTTGTGCGATAAGGAGATTCCAGAAATAATATTTTAAGGTAAAATGAAATCTAATGATTACAAATAAGTATACCTAAGTTATAATTTATTCAATATAATGTAATGATAATTGAATGCAATTGAAAAAAAATAGCGAATAATGCAGACACAACTCCACTATGATTCTAATTTCGAACCAAAAACAGCTGTTAAGAATTTAAAAGTAAAAGAGTTTTGATGTCCAATGAGACCGACAATGATTAATTATTCAATTCTAACTAGGCAACTCAAAATGCTATACACCGTAAAGTGTCTCGCAGAACTATTAGTAAAAGTTTCTGGGTTAAAATCAAAGTAAATGACAACGTTTACTATTCCCTGAAAAAAAAATATAAAAAATACATAGGTATTCGTTATGTACGTAATACTACTATATTATGGACAATTTCTATAAGCTGTTCCAACTAAGGAAGACAGAATAGCAACGATTTCGATATCCTCCGAAGTTCCAGCTCGGTTCTGCACATTCTCAAGCATGCGTAGTATAGATAAAGTGTGTCGAACGAGAGAAAATGAATATTATCGACACCGGGACTTTTTTCCCATACCAACTGTCCATTTAATAGTATTACATATATGGGTATTCGTCTCTATCAAAATATTCATACGTCACTGTTTTTATTTTCAATTTTTTGGCAAATATTTTAGTTCCATTCAAACGTTTTGTATATTTATTATATATAAGTCGCCCTATAATCCGAAGTAAATCCATCTATTTAAAACTATGGGTTGATATTACTAGATAGATACTAGAGAAAACATGAACGAGATTTATTTAACTGCCGGTTTTTGGGTTTTCTAAAATTGATTATGTGAACTGTGATAAGCAGTAGCGTAGAAACGTAAACGTAATAACTGAAGAATCCAGGAAGATTTTTTAATGTTAGGTTAGGTGTTCCTACGTCGATGTCAACAACAAGGAAAAGAATCCGTAATGCCAATTTAAGATCCAGCCGAGACATTTACACTTGCACAAGTGCAACAAGTTTGAGTATTGGGCATTACCAACAATGGTATTATAAAAAATATAAAACCACGATCTCGTTAGAGATTGTTTTTAGATAATTGACTAAAACGAATATGGATAAACCCATCAACGCCTTGGCATCAAATGTCAATTCAAGACATTCAACCCATTCGAAAAGTAACAATTATATACAATATATGTATAATAAATAGAAAACCCAGGTTTTCTTCATTTACCATGTCAACCCAGGTTACCTGCTGTGAATCCCTTAGAGTATATTTGGAACCAGTTACAAGAATCTTTTCCGCAACTTTGGGCAAACAAAATTTATAGTTGAAGGTATGTCAATGTTGCTGTGATAAGGGCAAATGTGGGTCACACACAATAGCTGTTGTTTAAATATTATTTTTTATTGAATTCTTTGGTATTGTTTTTTTATTATTCTATATTAGCACTTTGTTCAATTTTTAGTATTCTGATATAAGAAAAAAAAGTCTTATTATGAAAAATTGATTGAAGTAACGATCAATATAAATCAAGCATATTCCACACATTTAGAAATGTAGATACTCACTAAATTTAGAATAAGTACACAAGTAGTTTTATTGAATGGATGGTGAATGGAATACACAGTTTCTAATAAATTAGTAAAACTATTAATAACAATCAACTAACAATACCAATGTACCTTGGTCATAATTTTAGTTCAAATATAGACTCATAAATATCGCATTTTTACGTTAAACTAACAAAAACTTTTGCCTTGACTGTTTGCAGGAATGTCTGTAACTCTCTTTAGATATTTGGTTTGCTGTATTTCTATTGAATGACCTAATTAGAGGAGTACAGAATAAAGCGAGATGTCATTTTTCATTTAGAACTCTGGATCTCAAACAATGAAATCCTTGACATTGTCTATTATATTGGAGCGCTAACCGGAGTATCAAATTTATGTCAAATTAAAAAACACAGTATACTGTATAAATGTATACTCAGCTATATTAAAATTAATGTAATGTTTTCCTTATTTATTTATACGATTTCTATTCATGGGGTGAATAAATAAACACTATCTCTTATGTTCTCAATTTATTTAATATTATACACACACTTATCTAAGTTATAATAATTCACTTATCACTAACACTTAACTAACTTAAATAACTTCTTTAAATTATTCTATTACTTTCACCCCGACTATTTACTATAATGCAACTAAACTGTGTTACACAAACTCCATATATATTCTAAATAAATTCTCAAAACTACCATAAAATAAAGAAACAAAAAAAATAAATAGCCCTCCTATAAATTATTCAAAAGAAACAAGGTGAATGAACCGACTGCTAAAAACTCAATATAAAACAAACATCAAACGGATTCCGGGTATTTCCAACGTACATCTGCTGCTGAATTTTAGAACTCCTTTACATCTAAGCAGAACCGGATCTAGGGCGGAGAAGCATTCATAACATTAAGTTTAAAATATAATATACAGTTAATTGTTGTTTTTAAACATATACTCAAAATATTATTTAACTACCGTCATTATTCTTTGCTATCCATCAGCTTCTTTGCTAACTCTAACGTTTCATGATTTATATCTAAACCTAAAAGAAAGTCTCATTACATATTTATGTACGTGCTCAAATTAATGGTACTAAAAATCAATTCAATAAATCTTTCTCAATTGATGTGTTTTTCTAATATTTTGCTAATGCTAATATTTTTTATTTCGCATCAAATCTGCTCTCACAAGTTGAGCTTGTGAAGTGTCTATGACGTCTACTTCCGCTGGGCAAGTGTCATATTTATTCTAAATGGTTCCTCTTCCCTTAGGAATTCATTTTGTGTTGCAGTAAACATTTGGATTCTGTTACTATACAAAAATCCACCTACTGCATATGCTCTAAAACAATTAAATCGTTTGCCTAATAATACGTTCGATTTTTTATAAAATGAACCGAAACTATTAAACATTAAATTTGTTACTGATTTATATTGATGATAATGATGATGGTTATATTGATATGATAAACTGGTTGCTGATTTCATTACTCACATCTGGTGATTATGTTTAAATATACTCCTTCAAAATAAAACAAACTAGGTTTACAGTTTAATTTCTAAAGACAAAAAGATGTTTCATGGTTTCGAAAGCATATTTAAGTGTAAAAAATTGGTTTATTATCTTTCTAAATATGATTGTAAATATAAAATGTATCAAAATAATTGTATTGAAGTTATTTTAAGCACTGGCAGTGCCGGATTTAGTGTATTTGCGGCTGAACTGTACGTTATTTCAATCTCACTTTAAAACAAGTGAGTAGTTGATATATCTTAAATAATGGAAGTATAAAGTACATTTCGTATTAATACATAACGATTATCTCAATATTACTTTCCACAAAACGCTGCGACCCCCTTCTGCTTGCGGCCCGGTCGCGGCATAGTGGTAAATTCGGCACTTACTTAAGGTATCATTCTATAATATAATTACTCAATACTTACCTAAAAATTTCCATAGACCAAGAGCCAGGTAATCATTTCAAAAGTCACGAAACTTTCTATCTTTCTGTCTTTCTATCCTTACTGAAAATGAAAAGGTAGTCCTCTGTGTCCGAGCAAAAATTTTAAGGAGGGTAAGAATTAAGACTTAAGAATTTTAGTTGAAGTATCATGCCTGAAATTTTAGAAAATTACTTTTGACATTAATTTGACTACATGCAATTTTTGCTAGAACGTTTACATTTCTCCAAATTATTAACAGAACGTCATAAATATTTAAAAAAAAAATCATCTTTGTCACTTCATTCATTTTAAAAATTTAACAATCAAGTAAGTAAGATAGAAATATGAAAACCAGTGGGTTAGAAAGATTGAGAGTAAAATAAAAGTTGGTCAGAAGAAATATAGAAGTTGTATAGAAGAATATATAAAATTCGAGATTAATTTTATTGTATTAATTGAAAAATACAAAAGTGCAGTATCATATTGGTCGCCGTGATCAATCCTCAAAGCTCAATGAATACAAAATGATTAGAATCTTCAAATAACTCAATTCGAAACTCTAATATATCATTATATCATTTTTTTAATGATTTTTGAAAGATCGATGAGGAATTGACGTTTCAACTAATTTTGGGTCTTTGTCAAAATATCATATTTTGATAAAGACTTAAAATTAGTCGAAACGTCAATTTTTTATCAATATTTTAGAAATTATTTAAAAAACTAGTTTTAAAACAGAAGAGACCTAAAATCAAGAACATTTAGAAGCATAATTAAAATTTTAAGACTTCATATACATACGTAAATAATATGTAAGCAATTTATAGAAAAAAATCATTTACCATCAGTATTGACATAATCTGCTTCTATTTCAATGTTGTCGTTAGCGGTAGTATCACTTACTATAGGTGGTAGCTGATCTTCCTCATCCAGATGTGCATTTCTTCAAATGCAGACGATATATTTCGTTTTTAATACGTGTTGATACACTTCAGCTAGACATGGAAGCTAATGACATGAATCAAATTTAATAACTTTATTTTCAAATCTCTCTGAAGTAATGTTTCCACAAGATTAAGAGCAAGGTTCCATATTTCTATCTTACTTACACTGGACCGAAATCTCTCTGAAGTAATGTTTCAACAAGATTAAGAACAAGGTTCCATATTTCCATCTTATTTACACTAGACCGGAGACCTTTTTCACTCTGGTAGATTGTTGGTGATGGAATTTCGTTCTGGCATTGCAAATGAGGGTTGCCAGAAGTGCCTATTTATTTTCAATAGGGATGAAATATTTATTGTGGAAATTTTCATGACTATTGAAATAATTACTCAAAAATGGATCACTGGCTCTTTCTCTATCGGATACATAAAATATTAATCTTAGCCTTGTATATTTTTAATTAAAATTGAAAAATTAAAAAAAATTTGGAACTCAGACACTGGTTCCAACTTCAAACTAAATCGCTATGTCTTTGTATATTATTTATTACTAGAAGAAAGAGTTGAATCGTTTTCAATTGTATAAACATATATTATAAATATATATTTTTTTGTATTGTAACTATTTTCACGTGATACTTATAATGTGTGATATATTTAAGTTACGTAAATGTTTGTAAACAAATTATATAATAAGATACAACTGATTATCTATGTATGATATAATCAAGCTAACAACAAAAATGAGAAAAATTTATATATTATTAAATAATATAATTTCAGGAATCAATTATGTAGATATGCATGTATATATTTATAATATATATTTGAATGAGAATAGTGTTAAAATATTAATACTACGTATATGTGAAAACTAAGCTATCATCATTAATTAAAAAACAAAAAGACCATGGCACTTGTTTTTAAAGAGATACATTTTAGTCATTACAAAAAATCCTTTGAGATATATATGTGTGTAAAGATGATGAACAATTTAATATTGTATATCTTTGATCAATGTTTAGAAGTAACTGAAGTGTATTAACAACATTTGAATATTTTGGGTCTTATTTAGCAAGTTGTTTGTAATGAAATTAATCCATTAATATTCTACAAATAAGAATCTGAATTCCTCCAAAATCATATGATTTATTTATTTAAGCATTTAACACCATTCAAAAATACATTCAAAGAGAAATTAAATTCAAAAAGAGCAATTCAGCATTGGTTGATTCCCGAAATTTAAATTATCCAATCTCAATTATAAAAAAATGCACTTTTATATATTTATAAGTAATAATTTGACTAATGTGAATATCCTGTCTTTATTTGGTTAGTCAGATTTTTAATCTTTATGTAGATAATATAATATGTAACCAAAGAATGGTGGGAACTTGAGAACTGATATAATTGATATATCCCAAAGAATTTGCACAATGTGAGAAAATTAAGATTATTTAGCAATTAACAAGTTTTATGGATTATTTTGAAATCATTTATATGAAATTATATGATATGATAATTATATTTTTTCAATATGAGTACAACTTTTATTCAACACTGACATTCTTTGTTAAATTGGGAAATCTTCTATAAAAAACAATGAGATTCACATTTTCAAATAAATTAAGGGAAACTAACCACTCAACAATCCAATCTAAAAATATATTCTAAATTTTTTCACGTGAGGGATTAACGAACTGTTTGTATAAAAAATGGACAAAATCTAGCATTAATACTTATCAAAGAGACAAATGCAAAAACTAAAGAAAAGACTAAAGATGGAAATCCGAAACTATAGAAGGGTTTCATTGTACTTATATAAAATTTGAATCAGTGTTAGTGGTAAGCAAAGAGACTGGTAGCTCACTAATTGTTTTTTGAAAATTTGTTATGGAATGGAAAGTATAGTATTTTACATTTAAAAGGAGGCAATGCTATATATTTTATTAATTTTACAATAAATAATAAAACATAATATTTTGCGTCAATTTTAATTTTTAAGTTGCATAGACATATTTTTAATCAAGATATTAAATACAATAACTACTAATATCTTCAACGGCACCGCTACCTTACGACATACCAATTTGCAATTGCTCAAAACATTTTGTGTTTTGTTTTATATTTTCTGAAACAGCGGAAACTGGACGACAGAGCGTTCAGTATATTCGATTTCGACAACATTTAAAGTCAACATACCTCCTTTAACAGTTGTTGGGAATGGAGCATGTCTGAGACAGAAATAGAAAAAAAAAATAACGTTTACGATAATACTTTGATATTAAATGGATGGTTTATCCTACATTGATTTTGCAAGGGTCACGAAGAATATTACTCTGCCGTATTTAGTGATATAGTAACATAGCCAAGCTTTGCTTACCCAATATATTTTCTAACCAAAAATCATTTTTAATCAATATACATAACTTATTTCTATCCACGAATGTAGTGTCACTCAACCTCTTTGATGTCTTATCCATATTGACACAAATATATTCAAATTTTTACATCCATCTTTTAAAGCTCTTTCTAACCATAAGAAATTGATTTTTAATATCTTGACAATAGAAAAGATTCTAAGTATTTACTGATGTATGGTGAAAATGCCTGCCTGATATAGAAATATAAAAAAAATAGGATGTTACTTTAAAATTAAAGTAATGGCTCATCCTGAATTGTTTTTGCAAGAGTCATGAAGTATAGTATAAGTGTTTGACAAACTGAAGTACAGATAGCTTACCTATTTCCTATTTCACATTTATAAAATATACTCGTTTCAGATGCCAATCACGACAAGAACCCCCCGAGTTTTACAATTCAATATTTATTTAGTTGTACTGAATGTTTCATTATTTTGGCGATCATTTATTACATGCAATATACAAATTTGAAACAGTGGTGGATACTATTTTGTACTCTCCAAAATAGAAAAAAAAACTGAATATGTCTAATATAAACTTATTAAGAAATAATAAATATTTTTAATTTTCAGTATTTTTTGTATATTATATGTATAAGGAACTATCTACTGCAATTTAATAAAAGGATGAGAAATATTTTGTAAAAATCGATAAAAATGTGGGCGTTTACTTCCCTCCATGTCATTTGTGTTCAAAAATATTACTTAATGTATAATGGATCCTGTCTGAGACAAAAATAGAAAAAAAATTAATGTTTACGATAAAACTTTGATACTAAATGGATGGTTCATCCTGAATTGGTTTTGCAACGGTCACGAAGAATATTACTCTGCCTCATTTATGGATATAGTATGAGTGTTTAACATACTGAAGTACAGGTAGCTCACCTTTTATCTATAGTCAGCATAGCATACCTGCTTTAATAGTTGTTGTGTCCAAAAATATTACTCAATGTATATTACTTCGGAGTTTCTTTTTTCTCACATGGTGTCTGATTACATAAGCAGATTGTATATATAACCACTTGGACAGTTTATTTATTGATTAGAATGATGTTTTAATCATAAAGATTATTAAATTGGTAAATTGTCGCTCAATATTGTAAAAATAAAAATTATTTTATTTATTGTTGTCATTTTTTTTTCTCTACCTGGATCCTATATCATTATATTATTTTATGACTCTAAATAAAGTCGAGATAATAATTGCAACACAAAAATGAAATCAACACATTACTATAGTAAAAGAAAATAAGTTATTAGATAGCACATATATTCCTCAGAATATATGTTTTCGACGGTCCCTCTAAAATTTTTCTCTGAAAGTGTCCAAACTACAAAAGTATTCGTGATTTTATATCTCCAATGACTCTGGATATGCCAGCTTTTTCATCAGATCTAATTTCTCCATAAATCATTTTTCGTGATCGTGTTTTTGAACCTTCTGATCCTCTCCTGATCATATTTAGTGAGTAATGAACACACTGCTTACTACCACTACACTAACACTAATAGATAGATACTATTTGATGCGCGAAATATGTAATTGATAAAGGAGAAGTCCTTTTTTAAAAAATATATTTAATGAGTCAAACTACAAATTAACTCTATGTTTGTTCGGTACAATTGCGTTACAGTTACAGCATAGACTGACTTTTATAACATAAAAACATTTTCGGTGTCTTCATTACTATTGTAGGTATCAGGTTCTTGAGAGACTTTTTTCAATTTAATTGTTCTAAAACTAGTATATACAATAAATATTAATTAAAACATATAAACTATAGTTCTTGTAACGATAGGGTTGTCAACGGTAGCTGTTTCTAAATTTAGCTGGTTCTTAATTATTCTGGATCTGAGTCTGTTAAGTTCGTTCAAATCCAATCTCCAGAGATAAATCTGTTCAAATCATTGGAATTGACATCAATATCTGGAATGCAATCAATGTATTCCCATTTGAATTGCCCCGCACAGTTTTCTGATTCTAATAATTGATTATTACTATCTATGTATGTAATTTAAGAATATGTACTTTTTTTGATTTATGTTTGTAATTTTATTTAAATTTGGAATTTGAAATGATAGGAAGTGAACCAACCTTAAATTTACTAAAATCAGTTTAAATTTCTTTTATAAGATTGTCTGAACTCATATATTGTACTTACAAAATAAATAGTGCTACTTTGATCATGCTATACTATCATATGCTTCCTGAACTACAATGTAGTACAGGTCTTCAAAAGACTGTCGATCGATTCCAAAAACATTGATTTTCCATTGTACACGGGCATATTTTTTTTATAACGAATGGACGTGATGTCATAATTCACGTATGTATAATCAAACTAAACTGAGTTTACCTTTGGTCTCTGAAGATGATAATGGTTGTCGAAACATTAGTTGTTGGTATAGTGGTGGTATGAATATCAATAGTTCCAGAAATATCAGCTGTGATATTGTAGGCAACTTTTCATTTCCCTGTATTGTTAATCCACAACTCCGAGCCATTCCATAATTATCAAATTAAACAAGAGTTTAAAAAAAATATTTATTTTGTTTTATCATAACTAATACAGATCTAGTTCAACATTGGATTGAACTGGTTCTAAAGTATACATGAAATTAAGATATTTTTTTATTACAATGGTAAATAAAAGTGAAAAAGAATTTTTAAAAGACAGAACATCAAGACTTTCAATTTTTTGTTTACCATAAAACATACCAAGATTTATTGGTGAATATGTGGTAGAATAAGGCTTTATTTCGAACAAAGATCATTTTCAAGGAGTGATAGTTTACATGTATAAATCTATTGAATAAATCAAATCGTCAATACTTATACTTTGATTTAACAAAATAAGAAAAGTCATACAAAAATTGTAATTTTTGAACTCTAGGACTACCTTTAAATTGCGTACAGTTCAAAAAATATGAAACTATGTAATAACTAAAGGTCTTTTAAAAAATACCGATGAATAACTGTCCCCCATAAACTAATGTCAGCATTATATATAATTCTAAACCTGTGTGAGTCTAAATTTCGGATACTCAAATAATTCTGTGTATAACATGGTAGATTGGTTCCACGTTGTAGGAGTATTCCCATATAAAGCGTTCTTACAACCCCTAGTATAATTTTACTCTAAAATCTGGCATTCTTTGTATGTGACCAAGCCATTCTATTCGTTTGGATCTCATTATTTTGTTTAGTAATGCTTCCCCAAATAAATTTTATTATTTATATGTTGTCTTCTTTTTTACCTCCTAGTATCCTTCTGAGTATTTTTCTTTCCCATATATCCCACATTTCTTCCTCTGCTTTATTAAGAATCTACGATTCGCCTCAGTAGCTCACTGTTGCTCTTATTATTTTGTATAGATATAGCTTCGCCTTCCTGGAGATTATTTAGCATTTTATGTGCTCCCAACTGTTCACTCTCCCTCGTCATCGTCGTCCTTGATATTCACCACAAGATATACATGACTTTGAACTTATTCTAAGCTCATTGCCTTTCTTTCGTTCAATTCTATTGACAAACTTCCCATTGCTCTTTTCCTTTCTGGTGTTGTAATGATCATGACCTTCGACTTATCTTCGTTAACTTGAAAATTCACTGTCTGCCTTTTCTATGAAGGATCTGAAAATTTCCTTCGTCAAATAATTTTATTTAATTAACAACACAAATTACACACTTGCAAAATTAATTATGAACTGTATAAATCATTATAAGTTTCACAGTATAAACAAGAATATAATGTTGAACATTTCCGCGTTATATGGGAGTATTCCCTTGTTATAAGGGGGATTACTGTACTACATAGTTATTGTCAACAACAAGGTTTCCACAATGCAACCAAACCGTTTGAATAGTGCAGCTGTTAGTTGAAAGAAAGAATGTTTATAATGCTTACCTAAATATTGGCGTATATCTGATTAATCATTCATATTACTCATAGTGAATAATAGGAAATAAAATGAATAGTACTAAAATCGATGAGGTAGTCATGATACACGAATTATTGCATTTAAAAAAACTTTAGATTTCCTGTAATTGTAGTCTTGTGTTTTAAATACGATTCTGATGCTATTAAATCTAAACATATTAAAAATACATGTATAATGACTGAGATTTTAATAAATAACATAAATGTATATTACACAAAAATAAATACAAATAAAATAACATTGAAATGAAAATTATTACAGATGTATTCATCTATTCAGTTTTAAAAATTATGTTCTTGGATGTCTTTTTGTATAGGTTATAGGTATATCAAGTGAAATAGAACTAAAATTGCGACTGATAAAAATGTCTAGAACGAATTTAACATTTATCAATTAGATTAATCTATTTTATATTAATTAGAGATACCCAAATACGAATTTGTACTTTAATAAAAGATTTTGTAAATATTCTATTTAATAAAACGAGTATTGAATTGTTGCCTCAAATAATATAAACATTAAATCATATTAGTTAGAGAAGAGTTCAAAAGGAAATAAACGAATAGGAGGAACATAATAATTGTTTCTAAACGGAAGCGACATTTAAATACACCATAAATTACCTTAAACCCAAATCACTGATCAATAAAGAATTGAGAATTTTATTTTTGCTTCAAAATATAGAAAGTAGACTACGTAAGTAATTTATGGTAGTTCCAAAAGGGGGCCTTAATGTCATGATTTGAATGAAAATAAAAACAAAATGGAGATCATCAGCCAATGATAGTAGTGATGGTTTGCGGTTAAAAGGTGGACATCCCAATGGAGTTTACATAAAATTTTCATAATTTGAAATACATTTCAATTTAATGACAATACAATCGTTTTATTTTACCTTGCCTATCCCTAATTTGGAACGGAATATTTGATCAGTAAATGACAACAAAGCTTCCATCTTAATTAATTTAATTTTTCATATTTCCCGAAAGTAACATAGAAATTGATTAATACTGATTAGAATATCATTCCACTTTGTTGTTGATACATTTTGACAGGAAAACCAGTCGTTTAAAATATCATGAAGATGAGAAAATTGGCTGATACTTTTCTACAAGATATTTTCTATTAAACTAAAATTTTAATATTAGTATAGGAGTTATGTTGATACTAACTATAGGTGGTTCCATTAACATCAAAACGCTTCTAATTAGATGATTATATGAGTCTTTTCAATGGCACCGACTAATATTCTGAGATAACTGCTCACCATAGTATTTGCATCGTCTGCATTATAAGTTCTTATATGTTCTCATAATACATAATTTTACTCTAAATCTGTCCCAGCATTAATCTGTGCCACTTAAATTATTTTCTTAAAAAAATTAGAAATACAAAAAATTTTGTTTATGTTTTACAATTGCTTAGAAAGTATTTACCTTTTATTTATGATGGTTAGAGTAAGTCCAGAGAATCATTTCAAAAGGCTTACCTGACAAGTATTTCTATAATTACCATTGTAATGGTGTCAGTGAAAAGACCTACAACAACTCCAAAATCCTATGAAATATTGAAAATGGATTATTTAATTCAAAAATAAGTATGCCATTATTGTTCAATGACTAATGGTAATGTCCCATATAGTGTGTATCAACTAAAATCCCATTTCGGTGACATATTCTAAATTTATTAGCAATAAAAGCTAAATATTCGATGGGTCATTTAATTAATAGAATGTGAACACGAAGTTTTTAGAAAAACTTTGAGAAGTAAATGACTCACCAGATATAACTAGATATTTCCTTTGGCACAAGTAATAATTAACGATTCTTAATTAATGAGTAAATAATGTAACGGTCTAATAATAACACAAATTCGGTTTCTGGCAAACTTTTTATGTGAAGAATATATTTTAGATATGAGCAAAAGAGAGAATAGTATCACAGTTTTCATACCATCTATGGTAACTTACTCTTTTATACAGCAAATCTCAGTATTTTTTGATATTTTTAAAAAACAAATTATGCTTTCAATTGATACCATTCAGTCAATCAAGACTGTGAGAAAGAGATTTATAAAAAATTGTTGTCCTTAAATCTATCAGGACACAACTTCTAGTTTTGTTGAACCAAAAAGTTATTCATACAAGTAGAAAGCGAAGTTTTGCTTGAAATTTCTTAGTTTATTGATATGTTGTTTACGTTTTCATCGAAAATAGATTTGAATCAAAATAACAGAGAATGAAACATTACACATTTAATTGTAGAATTTTTCGGGAAAACAATCGCACCTTATTTGAGTGCAAGTATTTCAGGAATATTAGACATGGAAGGTTACCATATGGAGACAACCTTAAATTATTTTTGGTACAACATCAAAGAAGATAATCTGTTGGCACTTGGCACTAGATAATTGATGGAAAGTAGGGCAAACTTCTTAAAACATTACCTATTAGTCCGAACATCTAGTTGAATATAGATTATCAACTTGAAAGGAGATATGGTGAGAAATTTAGAAAAAAGAAGTGACTAATTTTTTCAAAATCCTATGGATAAAATATAAAAGCCTTATAGAAATATTAGAGCTTATTGATGACATGGAAAAAAATTTAAAATTAAGAAATAAATATGAATACATTGTAAACAAAAAAAATAATGATAATACCGATGATCAAACTAATTTAGCTTGGGTTAATATTTGTAATTTCTTCTTAATAACTTGACTATAACAAATCAAACACTCATAAAAGATTTTTTATGATTATTTATGCTTACTATATAATACAATATTTTAAAATATATTGCCAAAACCGAATTTATGGCATGACTAGTGACATGTAAATTCCAAACTGCTTTTTTGCTGCAGTTTTATTTCAACTAGGAGTCGAGAATAGCTGAAGCTGCTAATTCAACATTCCAATTAGTGTGCTGTAGAGCTGTTTCACATCGAAAACTGTCTGCTAGTCCTAACCTATTAAATACAATCAAATTAATTATGTTATTTAATGCTAATTGTTAATAGAGTTGGCACAACTGCAATGCGAACATTAATTAGTGTAATTTCGAAAATTTCACAATAATTAACGTTGCAGAATAAGAAAATAAAAAGTTAAAATTGAATAAAAGCGAACGTAAGGCTTACGTAAAATGCGCTTGCCTCTACAACAGGAAATGTTACATTTATTACTTGTAGATATAATGTGTCACGTTTGTTTAAAATACCTCCTCTAACTAGTCTAGCATCTCCATCTTTATAAACAATGAGCAGCTGTTAAGACAAACGTTTCATTGATGTGTGAGCCACCACAATCCCAACTAATGTCTCCAGTTCCATAAGCAATTTGGATCAATTTGGAAATTCAGCCTTGGTAACCACCAACAATTAGTTTTTGTTTTTGGAACAGACATTCGAGAACCTTTGTAGTCACTGATAAAGTTGGATTTAATATTTTTTCGTACGCATACTGTGAGTATGCTTGACACATTTTTTAGCTTTATTTCGAACTTTAGTACCTCTACTATATATTTTTGTTGTGGTGGTAGTAGTTGTTGATTATATGCTAGCAACACAACCAGCTATAATGTCCAACAACCAACCTTCGTAATCGCAAATATCTGTTGGATAAATTCTTTTCATAATATTTTCTCTAGCAGTTTGACAAACCATATTGTCCTCTCATCTCGAGGTAAACACATAGAATCAAAACTATGATTATATATTTATATGATCTGATCGTTATTGAGGTTAAATAAAATATACAAATATATTGTAATTAATTTAGACAACAAAAATACATACTTAACCAATTTATTTATCTTTAACGTCTTTACTGCAAAAGCAACATCCCAACCACTGGCTTGTAACACTGACAGACACTCATCTATATCTACATCTGGTATACAATCCCGTACTTGACTTATTTTATTGCTCCTATACTCTGGAGTCATCAGTCGTTCTGCATCAGCTGACAACTGTAAAATAGTAAGATTAGTAATGTTATTCTATAAAGAGTTTACTGTTTTTTTGGTTCATGTTGTAAAAATTTTAATAACTAGCTGGTTATGTCAAATATATATGTTATAGTTTTCCCTAGTTAAAACTAGTTAAATTAATGCCTTTATTAAAATTAGAAATACTCAGTAAAACTAGTATTTACCACTGATATATTTGATTTTCAATTAAAACTAGTTGTCATATCGAGCTGTAGTTAAAACTAGCACTAGAAAAAATTATTTTGGGATTGAAAACAAGATAAAGTTTTAAATATATTATTGAAAATATCTAAGACACTGAGAACCAAATAATAATCTAGCACTAAAGGAGAATCCACTTCTTCATCGATAAGATCGACTTGACAACGACTGTTCATTTCAGAGTGTATTATGGGTTTTGAAACAAGTTTTTTTTTATTCATATTCTTTTTAGGCTGATAATTTTTGTACATAGAGAGAAAAATATTTATCATTTCTAAGGTTATGTTTGCATATTTTAGAGAAGTTTCATTTTTCAATCTATCTCGACCACCATGTCCGATGACCACATGAGCTGCTTCATTAATGTCAAAAATTTTATCCACATACATGTAGTACTTTATCGGCTCGGCTACTCTTTAGTCACTAATTTTCGTATTCCACAAATATTAATTACCTTAAATCGCTTCAGCCTCCTGTACTGTTTTCGAAATTTTTGAACAACTAATTGTGCTTCTTCAATCGCTAATAACTTGTTTAAAAACTCCTCTTTCCATCGCGACCTCTCATTTAAGTTTATCATGACAATTGCGCTTGCTCGAAGGAATTCTATAAGTACTTATCGGAATAAAAACAAAGCGGGATAGAACGAAGCAAGCGCACAGCACGCGGTCGACGCTATTCCCCCGCACTTGTTTAATCAGGTTAGGTCTTGTGACCAATCGAAATAAAGTACGATGATCAGGTTATACAGTTTCAACTGACTCGCTTCTGAGTAACGCGTTTTATCTAGTAAGAACTAGTTTTAACTGATATTCGATTTGAGCATTACTTAATTCTAGTATTAAGGCATACAAAACTAGTTCTAAATAGCAATAAAGTGTTTCACTCTAAAATCTAGTTTTAACTGTAACATTTACATAGTATTTAAATTTAGGTATGTATGTATATAAGGGTATTATGTACACCGCAACCCAAAGGATCTATTGTGTCCACTTTGCTTGCTGTTATATTGGGAACCCAGTATTTATAGCTGAGATAGGGAGAGAACAATCTGCATGCTTTATTATCTATTAGCGTCTTCATGTGTCCATTGAGGCGACAGAGCCCCGACAGGACTTCTGTTAGTACTAGTAGGTTGTTGTTACTAAGACTATTCATCAGATCTTCTCTAGTTATAGTTTCCCAGGATAATCTTTGCCTGTCTCACCTCTTGTAGATTTAATTTAGGAAAGACGACTATCGAAAATATATTAAAGTTCCCAGATTTAGAGCAGAATTTACGAATTTTATAATGACAAAGTCAAAAAGTAAGTTTATACAGAAATATCGATACTTTAACAAATTTTTACATCGACTATAAATGTAAATGACAATAACAAGACAGCCAAATCTAAATAAATATAGTTTTCCACCATGAACTAAAATAGGGTTGAATTTCTGTAGAAATATTAGAGAAAATATTGAATTGTACTAATATTTAGAAAAAATGGGTATTAATTCAACTTCTAAAAGAATGTTTCCATTGTGTAAAAAGTCTAATGATTTGTACATAATAAAAATCTATCCTTTTAAGACTTCTATATATTAGTAAAAAGGCAAATAGCAATATGTGTATAATACTATTATTACACATTTTTTAATTTTTATATTTTTTGTTACCACTTTTACTAATATTTCATTTACCTTAGATATCCATTTTTTACTGTTTGAATCTTTTCAAACATTGTCTGTACAGTTTCATTTCTATATTCATAATAATATATCCAAAAACATTCATTGTTCATAGTTAATTGTGGGCGGCACATATACCTTCAGATAGGCCCGTCGTGCCCCACTTGACGTTACCAAAGGCCCATGTCCTTTGAGAAGCCGATCGGGCGCTTTGGCTTGAACCCTTTAATATATTAGGCAAGTTGTGAGGCTTGCTCAAGTGTTAAAACCGCGTTCATATGAGTCCAGGGTACTCGAGATGACGTGGTCTGAGATTTCGTTCTCCTCCATGCACCAACGGCACTCCGGATCGTCCGTGATGCCCATGGTGTGGAAATGACGTCTTAGATCGCAATGTCCAGTCACTAGTCGGATTTCGCGCCTATTTAGTTAGAGCATTTGTTTGGTGTGAGACGTACGTACGTACGTGTGCCCTCGCTTATCTCATGCTAGATATCTCTATCCATCTCTGCCGAGCCCTTCTTGCGAGTAGACCGTTATAAGACGCGATAGCAACACTTTTAGCTACACCAAGGATGAGTTCTGGGCCCATCGGTGAGTTCACCGATCCCAGTCTGGCGAATGAGTCCGCCCAGTCGTTGGCTCATCCAAAAACATTACCAAAGTAAAAAATACTGGAAATCCTGCAAATAGATGATTCAATAAACAGATGCAGGATAAATCATATAAACTATCAATCAAGTCAGTACCTAAATATAAATAATAAAAAAATGTTATACTAAAATTTTCATATACTTTGTCACTATTATATAGGGTGAGTCGGGAGGAGCGCACCAAACTCTAGGAGTGTATTATACACATGAAAATAATGTAAAAAAACTCATATGTTTTTATCCGATTTTCATTTGTTTTCAAGTTATAGCATATTAACAAATAAACAAATTATCACAAAAAATTTTCTTAATCATAGCGTTCTTTCAATAAATGTTCAAAAACACCTCCAATACTCCATAACTTGAAAACAAATGAAAATCGGGTAAGAGCATATGAATTTTTTTACATTACTTTCACTCCTAGAATTTGGTGCGCTCCTCCCGACTCACCCTGTATATAAATATTACCTGTCCTTGCTGAATCTTCCTCTGGATCTGTTGCATACTCAGAGGTTGTAGAGCACCAGGTTTTGTTGGAGCTGGTCTATGAGGTTTCAAGATATCATCATTTTCAGCATCATTATACACATTCTCAGGTATTTCATGATACAAACTCTCTTGTGGTACTTCACTGTATTGTCTACCTATTTCACTGTGCTGCCTGCCAACTTCACTGTACTGTCTACTACAAATACTACTTGCTACAGTGCTATAACCATACCTCGATGATTGGCTGTTGTATTCATTGCTTGCTGAATATGGATCATTGATATTAGCCAGTGATTTGTAACTATTTGTATTGTTGTAGATAGTATTACTATTAGAAAGGAGTGATGGAGTAAAGTTGTTATAGATTGTCTGAACTGGTGGGTTATAGATATTCTGAACTGAACCTAAAACAATGTTCATAGAACATTTACAAAAAAAATACATTGTGATGTAATTTCCTCTGAATTTTTCAAATTTAAAACATTGATTCTTAATATTGGTCAAATGGAACAAAAACAATTTCACCTACCATGGAATTCTGGAAACTTACTGGGTTAATAATGATGATTAACAATTTAATCTTTCCATTATCAGACAGTTTTCAAATACATGTATTAAAATGTATGGTTGTGACGAGTCTCTAATTAGCATCAGATGTCTATTTGGGGCGAACAAAAGGTAAGTTACACCTATCTATACAAAATAAATTATTCTCAAACAATTACTTGATTGATATAAATTTCAATCTCTTAGAGATAATTTTAGTAGATCAAATTCGTCAAACTACTAGATATTGAATTAAAAAAGGAGGCAATAATGAATTTGTTTTTGTATTTAAAACAATTAGATTCTAAGAAATTTTACCCAAACAAGATAAAACTGTCATTTCATGCCCAATATAATAAAAAAATAAGAAGCAGAGCTTTGAATATTTTTCTTTTAGACTCATTCAAGTAATATAAGTCAATTATAGGAATTGCCACACAAGATAAAACTGTCATTTCATGTCCTATAATAAAAAAATAAGAAGCAGAGCTTTGATTATTTTTTCTTTTACACTCATTCAACTAAAATAAGTCAATTATAGGAATTGCCAATTTGACTCATCAAACATGTCAGTATAACAATTAGTGGTACTTTAAAATCATAATTGAGCTGTATGAAATATTTTAATCATAACATAAGATAAATTGGTGTGGTTTCATTTGAACTAATCAATACCCTAACATTTATAAAAAACACATACCTGCTACATCAGGAGTTAAGTCATAATAACTATTTCCAGGAACAATGGAATTAGTCGAAGAATACACAGGATCATATCTTCGGATCGCACTGTATGGATCAAATTCTGCATTGACTGTGATATTTTCTTTTTTCTTTTGTGCATCTACGTTTTTATTATTCTGTTTTAAATTACCGTTACACGTGGATTCAAACCATATTTTGTTAATAATGGAAGTTGTGTCGTTTTTCTGGAAGTTGTCGAGTGTTTTGGCATAGAAATCTCCCAAGTTAGAATACGTTTCTATAAAAAAAATAAAAATTGAAGATACCAACGGGTGATCTAAGATCTGAAACGTCTCTACTTACGGTTTTGTACTTTCGGAAAAGCGCCAGCAATTTCATTGCTCTTTTTTTCCATTCTATCTGGCACTGGTGGATCTAATACAGGAACTTCATTTTCTTTTTCTAAAAGACATTTTTCTAATTCAGCTATAAATTTCTTTGGGTCGTCTTTTTGGTCCGGAGAAAGTTTTAGTAAAGAAATACCATTTGCTAAATTATCTTCAGGCTTGTTAATGAATGTACCCAAGTTTTTCTGAATAGTAGAAACTTGTTTTGATACATTTGGATCCCTTTCTAAAATAGATGTTTGTTTATTTCTAAATTTTGATACAGATATAGATATACTCACCAGTTTTGAAAAAATTCAAACTTCTGTTTGATATATCTCCCTGAACATAACTTTTGTTATGATTACGATTTCTAATAGGACTAGACTCGAAGAGATTCTGAACTACTTTGCTATTAGAAGTTGAGCTTTGGCTAAAATTTTTACTTGGACTTGTCTCAAACAAATTTTGAGTTACTTTATTGATAAATGTACTTGTAGGCGTTGATGACACTGGAGAGAGAGCTTTTTGGACTGATTGAAATACTGTGGAAGTGTCAAAAGGGTCAGTTATAGTATAGGTATTTGATTGAACAGAGGTAAAAGCAGATGTGTTATAGTAAGATGGCGGAGAGTTGTATGGAGGTGGACACAAATCTTGACTTTGAGTTTCAGTTGACCACACTTCGTTATCTATAAAATAATAAACATCAAGTGATTATTTTTTCAATATTTATATAATTTCGATTATTTAATCTCACCTTCTTGAGGTACGTCTATGGGTTCATCTAAGAGTGATACAGCTCTAGATTCCGGTCTACTATTAATTGTGTCTTTCACTCTTAATACAGGTCTGTCTTCTGGAGAAATATCAACAAGTACTCCTTCCCTGCTAGTGTCTATTTTTGGATCTGGTGGTCTTTGTGGTTTAAGCTTAAAACTATCCTGATTTGTTAATCGCTTATAATTAAATTGTTTTTCTGAAGGTTTACGCAGAGAGCCATTAACTGAAAAAGTTATTATATTTACTGCACAAAATAATTGATAAGGACTGTTATCTACCAAAATGTTATATTTTCATTTAGATAATCTTGAAGAGCTTCCAATGGGTATAATAACTTATATTTCCCAATGTAAATTACATGTTGCATCAAGTTGTTAATTGCATTTAGTTAGTGCCCTAATGGCGGTTATTATAGCAAAATTCGCTGTAAAACTTTGCTGATAATCTGTAGCATGGGTAATTAGAAAATTGAGTATACACTTCCTGGCTAAGAACTAAACGATTCAATTTGATATGGAAAATAAATGGTTATACTTTTTATTGAAAGTTATATATTTCATATACTTACTACTTTTTGTTGCTTTTTTCCGATCCGTTAGCTCCGGTAATGGTTTCGATTCCCTTTGTAAGCCCATTACATCTGGAGGATCCATGGGATTATTCAGATACATTTCATCAATGTAAGAAGGGCTACCCCAGGATTCACCAAAGGCTGAACCGTGACCAGTATGGATGAAGGAATGTTGAAGTGGTTTGCTGAGAATTCATTTTATTTAAACATTATATTTGAAACAAACCAACATAAATTAAGTTTCTCTTGAAAATGCCATTGAATTTTCTACACATCATGAAATATCTTATTTGTGTTTAATGTTACTGAGGGATTATAAATCCAAAAATGTAGTTGAATATTCAAGCAGAATGGCGCTAATATCAGGCACGATATAATATAAACATAGCAATATACTCCTTATTTGACAATGTTGAGTCTTCATAATAAAAGAAAATTTATCAAAGAAGGCCATTTTCAAATGTTTATTACATCTAGAAGAGCTTTTATGAAGACAAAATTTTTAGAAACATGAAAGATATATTGAGTTATTAATGAATGGTGATTATGTTGTTTCTTTACAATTTTCCAGTTCTATTAATTTTAAATGATTTTTTTGTACAAACCATTTTTTATACTAAAAAATGAAGGTGGAACAAATTTGATATGTAATGATTGAATTTCAAGTTTCAAAAGTAATACACAATTTATCCAATAGATTCTAACTTATACACTCTTGTATCTGCTTCTCTAGCTTTTGTTCATCTAGCACTGTATATATGTCTCTTTTAGATTATGCTTGATGCGCTCTTTTAGTCCACATATTTCCCCATATAAGAGTATGTAGTAAATACCTGATATCACCAGATTGCTTGGGCCTCATAGGATCAACTAAACATCTCGGCACCAGTCCGATTTCGAAAGTTTGCTGATGCTGACCTTTCCACCAATAGAGTTCAGCACTTCCATCGATAATAGCAATTTCATCACCTTCTTCGACTTTTAGTTTTCCTG
Source organism: Diorhabda carinulata (assembly GCF_026250575.1). NCBI lineage: Eukaryota > Metazoa > Arthropoda > Insecta > Coleoptera > Chrysomelidae > Diorhabda > Diorhabda carinulata. Next base: position 23,482,956 of record NC_079472.1, read on the forward strand.
GTTCATCTTGCCTTCCAACTGCTTTCATCACTGGTGTCATATTTTTCCGGAAAAAGTCCTTAAGTGATGCGAAAGTAGGGCGGTCGTGAGGATTCTTTGACCAACATTTGAGTAGAGTTGAATAGATAGCAGGAGGACATGCATCTGGTTGAGGTAGACGTTCGTTTTCTTTTTCTATCTTTCGAAGAATTTCGGAACCTAACAAAAAGAAATAAAATAAAATGTTATTAATATTTCAGCACTAACACAAATAGATTTATATTTTTCAAATAAATTTTTGTTTACCTATCAGACCCATCCAAGGATCTTCCCCGAAAGTAAACATTTCCCAAACTGTTACTCCAAACATCCATGTATCCGAAGCATGGCTAAATTGTCTAAATCTCAATGATTCCGGAGCACACCATGGAAATGGAACTTTTTTGTGCTCTGTCATTACATAACAATCTTCTTCTTGTGGAAGAGCGCGCATTAAACCAAAATCTCCTATTTTAATCTTAAAAATATCATCATGAAATATGGTGCAAACATTTCTATTAGGTATCAATTATTATTAATATAAATTATCAGCATAACAAATCAGTATAAAACAGTTTTCCCCATCCTGATAAATGTATTATAATTAAGAAATAAATGGATGTAATTTATATCCATTCAATTCAAACTTTTAAATATTCTGTTGACTTACTTTATCTACAGTTGAAAGTAACACATTTCTGCAGGCCAAATCCCTGTGTAAAAATCGTTTACTTTCTAGATACGCCATACCATTAGCAACTTGAGTTGAATATTCACACAGCATGGGAAGAGGAGTATGTTGGCACTGCTTTCTAAGGAAATCCAATAGAGATCCCAATGGAGCCAATTCAGTTACCATCATCATAGGCTGAGAAAGCACCACCCCATACAGCCTAAAAAATATATGTTCTAACAGAAGAGTCAGGATACATTTTAATACAAAATAATATGAACGATTCATTATTTTGCGGTACTCATTTTTACAGAATCAAATGAATGATGCATTCGAAATTTCATTTCATTCATTATACATATGACCAAATACATCCAAATATGAATATAACCAAATTGGAAAAAACTAACAATCCAAAATTTCACACCTTCACACATAATTTTTTGTTATTGTTGATATAAATAATCTTGTTTAATAAATGTTTTTTGAAACTTCTTGATAATATTAATGGATAATAAAAAAATTAAAATATTTCATGAGTAAAGTTAACATAAAAGTCACACCTACATACCTTATTAGATTTGCATGACTTAGTACGTGCATTGCTTGAACTTCTTTTATAAAATCCTCAAATACTCCAGGTTGACTTAATGCATCAGCTTTTAAAATTTTCACAGCTACAGGTAGTGCTTTGCCTGTTGGGCTTATCCATTCACCTAAAATTTTTAGAAGTATGGATACTTTGAAATTTTGAGATATTATACAAAATGATCAAAAATAATGTATATTAATATCTAAAGCTGATAATATATCCAAAACTAATGGTTAGGTTATTTTTCAAACTGAATGATAAGGGAAATACAACCCTCTAGAGCAATAAATTCAGAATATTACTTTTTCAAATTTCAGCCAAACAATTTTAATTACATATACTGTTATCAATTCAGTAAAAATTTTTATTTTAAAAAAATTTTTACAATATGGAATGTTTTCGGAAGATAGGGGGATCCTATAGCTTGTTGTGCAAATAAAGTTCATCCCTTTTTTGTTAGTTGGCAACAGATACTTTTAAGCTGTTGAGTGTTGGAATTTTTCTCTATTTTTTAATAGCGCTAATTTATTGATATATTTGTACCAAAATTGAACCTTTATGAAATTTTGATATCTGTGATTTATGTGTTCTAGTTGGATTGATATTTATTATTGATTTGTTGTTCCTTGTGTGAAAACAAAAACTTTGTTAATATGAAATTTTCTATGTCAAATGAATGCACGTTGATGAATCCAAACAGCTTTTCTTTTTCATAATTGAAATTTGGCATTTAATAATCTCAAATTACATTCCCATTTTTTGAATATCATGAATAAACTGTTTCAAGGAAATTTTCTCTATTCTACACTCAAATTATGCTAATTGTAGACTATTATAATATTTATATTTTAATTTACCTTTCCAGAGAAAGTTATGTAAGTTACTTCAATCAATTTAACCTTGTTTTTCCATTTACAATGACAAATGTTTGAATATTTGTCATAAAATGAAGTTGTTCATGTATCATTACATTAGTATTCATCAATAGTAATCATTACAAATATTTATGTTCATAAGTGAAGAATTGTTTTTATGTAGTAATACATTAATTAATATACATACATATATTAATTAACATACATACACTACCAGTCAAAATGTTTTTCCCATTTTATAGTTTGCGTGATACACAACAAATAAAAACAATACAATCGATTTTGATATATATATTTTGAAAAACATATATAGATAACAATGTAGTAATAATAAAGCTACAGTCTGTAATTAAAGCTACAGTCTGTAATATTTACATATTTAAATTTTTGAGTTATCAATGTAACTCCCTTTTGCTTTTAATTTGGGTGCACATTTTTGACATGCTCTGTAAGAATTTCGACAATAATCTTCGTCTATTTGGATCTATTAGTTTTTCAGGATATTCTAAAGATGTGCTTAATTGCCTCACAATTCAATTGGGTTGAAGTTGGGTGACTGTGATGGTCAAATCACTAGTTTCAGTATATTCATCCTTTCCAATTCTTTCAAAAACTCTTTGCACAGCCTTGAAAAAATGCTTGGGGTTGTGGTCATGCTGGAAGATAAATTATCTTCTGATCAGGCGTTGGCCAGAAAGTACTACATCTTCTTTAATTATTTTTCATACCCTTCTTTCTTCAAAATCCCTTCAATTGTTATCAGGTTTCCAATGACTCTTCCTCCAAAACATCCCCAAATAATTACCAAGCCTCTGCAGTCTTTCACATCTGTTCCTCCTTTGACCTGTGTACAAACACTCTCCTCTTAGACCCAAAAATTTCAAACTTTGACTCATCACTCTATAAAACTCTCTCCTCCTAATTTTATTTTGCCATCTAAAAAAAGAGCTTTGTTCACTGCCACCCTTCTAAAAAGGTTAGCTTATTTCAATGTCCTTTTCACTGCAGAAAAGCCTAGACTATGAAGACTTGCGATTAATGCACAAGTATCAACAGATAGTCCCCTGGTTTTACCCATTTTCAAACTTACAAGTCTGAATTTGGGACAACAACAACAATTCATATACAAACTTCACAAAAAGATCTTTTGATCCAAAATGTATAAATCACTGAACGTTCTTGCATCTCGGAGGGTTAACTAAGACTAAACTTATAGGCACTGAGAAATAATTAACAGTTCAAAAATAATAAACAAACATATTTGTTCCAGTCAGTAAAAAATATAAACATGGACTTTTCTAAAATAAACAAATAAGTGTACTGAAATAGATAAAAAAACATTTTTGTATTGTCCAGATATCAGTAATGATAAGCATTAATTTTAATGAGTGGTTAATTAACACAAAAAAAGTTTTAGAGTAATTTTGCAGTTATGAATAAAAAACAATATTTAGTAATAAAAAAATAATTTACATTATAAGATGATTGATTGAGCAAAACAATAATTTACCTCTTCTCACAACTCCAAAGCTACCATCTCCAAGTTTAACTGAGAGTGTAATATGACTTTCTTGAATTAGGCAAGAAGTAAAATCAGTAATTACCATTTCATCATGTTTCTTATTCGTATGATTTTTATTAGAGGCTGGAATAAATTTGTTTATCAAATTTCTCTTTTTTTGTTGAGTACGTTTCTTTTTTACAGCTTCTAATAATCTTCTAGCACCTAAAATCAATTATATTCAATTATCTGCTTAGTTAGTTATAAAACTACAATTGATTTTCAAGAAATAATGAGTAAAAATATAAACTTAGTTATTCTAATTCCATTTCATTATTATTATTATATTTTAATTCAAACTAGTTTACCTGGTTTGCTGAGACCAATATTTTCCAAGTCTTCAGGTGTAGCAAAATCAAAATGTTCCAACCTTGATATTTGTAAATCATCTCTTATTGGTACTAAAAACTGGCTCAATTGAACTTCAGATAAAATATTTCCTAACCAATCAAGTCCTTCTTCGGACATTTTCCACTGAATCTATTAAAATAGTGAATAATTTTGTGATATAAACAAAGTACACATTACAATTTAACTTAATTACATCACATGGGAGTGAAAGTTATTTAAATTCCATATGAAATAATACCTCAATGTTCCAATAAGTGAGAAAACTTTGTTAAGTTTATGTTTTATAAAATATTCATTTTCGACTAAAGTCTAAGTGCTATTGCCCGAGAAACATGATACCCATAGGAAATGCAGATGATTTCAATTGTTTTATTATTTTTCTTCAAGGTGAAGCAATAAAATCACTATTTGGATCTTTTGTGTGTAATAGGTTTTCCTCTTGAAATCAAAAGTAACTTTTCACGTAATGTGACACAAAATTCAGGCTATTAAAGTTTGGATAATAGTAAAAATTAAGTTTTATTTTTCAAGACAAACATAACAAAAATTACTGACATTGACAGTGGCAAAACTAAAAGGTGGAAGCGGCAATTTTTAAAGCCGTGATTTTGTAACTGGTCATATAATTGATGAACCACATTCTAGGTCACATTCAGAAATTTCATTTCACAAAATTTATCTTATCTTTTCAAGATAGAAAGATATGTCTTGGACGTTATATAGAAAACTGTTTCAATAACTGGAAGTTAAGTATAACGTATTTGGTCAAAAGTTTATAATAATGGAAAGCTGTAGATATAAAAATTTTAGTAATAAGGAGTTGAAACTTCTATAAATGTATGCAAGATCAATTTTAGTTCCGTAGCATCAATTTTTGTAAAAAATAAAGCTTTTATTTATTATTGTTCATAAATTTTATAGAAAAGTACCCCTCAAACGTAGTCAACCAGCATTACATCGCAAAAGTTTCGAGGATGATGTCACAAAATTACAACATGCCACATTGTATATTTTTTTCTCAAGGGTAAACATATCTGTATCAGACCACTGTTGTTTTCATTACGTAATCTAACTTTTGATTTATTTTTTATCTATACCATTAGATAAATAATAATAGAATATTGGTCTACAAAGATGGAAACAAGTTATTTCTGATAAATTATAAATAAATCTATATAATAAATGGGTTAAGTAGAAATATTCTCACACATACTTTCAAATGTGTTATTCAAGGGGTGAAATAACTGAAATAAAAAAAAATATTAGCCTGTTTTATAAACCAATCCCACATTCTTAATTTCTTGAAGAAGACAGGAGAAGCTACTATAGTTATAGGAGTATAACTAACAATAATACATCTTTTGATATGCAGTATTTATACTAATGTACATACATAAAATACAAGACATGATTTTCTAATAATGTTTTTGTAAATAAAACTCAACATATTATGGTACATTATAACTCAAATGTTAATGAAGATAAACAAGTAAACAAAAAATTGTGAAATTAGAAGTAAAACAATAATCAGATCAGATCAGTGTAATAATATAAATATCTATACATGTATATATAAATGAATATGACATGCTGTATCTAAGACAAATTATATAACATAAATAAGAACATTGTTGTATAAAATAGATGAACAATGAAAAAGTCATTTAAATAAATCAAAATACACACAAATCTCCAAGGATGGTTAGGATTCAAAGTTAAGTAGTCAACCAGATATTGAAGGTTTGGAAAACCAATTTTTTAATAATTTACCATTCTGTCACCTAATTACTACTGTGTCCAATAAAGGGATAGCACCGTCTAATTCTTGCTCATAGGTAAATACAATTGGAATGACAGGAGTTAAACCTTGATGAAGATCAAATAAAAGATCGAAACTTTAACATTTTAAGAAACTCTTGGACAGTTTTATTTTGGGTCTTCAACCTGCAACACCATTCGAAATTGTTTTGATTTTTCAATTTTGTACTTTCTACAATTTTTCTTACTTTAAACTACTAGCTTCCCGACTATTAACACTTTGAATATTGCACTTCATTTTGAAACTCGTTATAATGAATTATTGACAGTTCTACAGCATGTGTTTTGGTATCCTAGCGTTTTCATGCACCTAATTTTTAAAAAGAATCCAGAGGACGGGCACAGGGGCGTTGCTAGAGGTATCCATACTTCCAAGACCCCACGGTATAAGTCTTCTTTACAGGTCTTTGCCGAGGGCCCCGAATGGTTCCAGTCCTGAGCTATTCTTGTAATAAGTCATTTTTTTTAAGAAGCGTAATCCAAGTAGCGGATTCCACCAGAAGAGCTGATGGATATATGAGACTCCACCATCTTCTTATATCTCCGTCCAACCAGGGACTATTGTAATATTACTTTTGGTTGGTGGGTCTGTCCGTGTATGATGTTCCATTTGTTACGTTTCTATGAGAGCATCATAACAGGCAGTCGTCTACATCTTTTGCCTAAGAATTCTCTCTTCTATATAGGTAGCAACTAGTTGCCAACATTCTACCTTGTGAAGCATCACCTGGACGATATGACAAATTCTCTCTCAAACCTTTTCAGTGGATACACACGAAGAACGTTTGTTCGGCATTATCTCGTTGTCGTTTCCACAATATGTACATTCAGGTGTTTGTACTTTATTTTGTGGAGAGACCGTCGGAAGTAGCCGTCTAACGTCAAAAGCTGGGTAATGTAGAAGTTCACGTCTCCTTTTGGTCTACAGTCCAAGGTCTTTTATTAGTCATCACGTCCATTCAGCTGATTTCTCTTCTGTCCATCATTGTTGACACATTATAATAAGTCATTATATTTTCTGTTCTGTTTTGACTGAATTAAACTATTATCATATTAAATTCTGCTGTATAATTTTATAGTTAGTTTGGTATTTGGATTAATGGATAGCTATTTGTTGTTGTACAATTTACTCAATTTTGTGGTCTATTATTGTTTACATACAATAATTAAAGCTGAATGATTCATTCCAATATACAAATTCCTCAATCGAACCTACCCCAATGGCAGCGGCCATTGTCATCTCTTCTTCTGACCCGTTGTACTATCGTAACTACAATTGCAGTTATCATTAGACACTTCTTTTCTTCTTCAGTATTAACTACCCACCCCAATCACCTACTTGCCTCGTTTACTTATCTAATCGTCTGCCCAAATAAATTGTAGGCCATATGCTTGAAAACATTCATTTCGAACAAAAGATCTTCTTTTGAAATGTTTTAACTAAAAAAAATATAAAACTTCAAGCCTGTATTGGTCATAGTACACCTAAATGAAATATACCATATTATATATATCATTTATTCATAAAAAACATTCAAATATCATACTTTAGAATAATAAGCTAGTCACAACAAAAATTTGCCACATCATATAAATTTAGGTGTAAACACATACAAAAATACATTAACAATTTATGTAATTGATATAAAAAAGTTTTAAAAATAAGGTTTCCTCACTGTTTGTACATCTAATGGCCGGTTTCATAATCCCACCCTAATTGGCACTTTACCTAAATGTTCCTTTAGATTAAAGGGTACTTTAACTTAGTTTTTAAAGTAAGTAATTCACATTGTTCATCACCGATCGTGTCATTCGCCATTCGTTCCGTTCAGCATTCCTCGAGAAAATATTTTGTCTGATACCGTAAGAGCGGAGTTTGTATTATTATGAACAAGTTCGCAAAATGGTTCTCTAGGTCGGCCCTGTCCAGTTACTATAAAATTCTAAGAATTCGGTGAATTCGCGCGGCGTGTATAACGTTTTTGATAGATGGCGGAATTCTTGATGTTTATATGTATATATATATTTGAGCAGCAGGCGGTTTATTTACAGTATTTCTTCTAAATAATTTCTAGGTAAGTCTATTTATTTATTTCTTTCGTTTCTTTTTGTTCTAGAGCTTTGTAAAATTTTATTAAGGTATATAAATGATTGTGCAAACGCAGTTACTTAATTTTAAATAAATAGTCGTGAATTATGCATCACTATGGCCTTCAGCCTGTAGAAAACGAATCACACTTCGCAATTCATACTTGGCGGGAGCATCGATAATGGCGGACTTATTTACGTGGCTGTAGCACAACGCCGACTGACGCCTAAATGTCAACAATGGCGGAGTGTGTAGTGCGAGAGCTTCGCAGTCGCCTACAGCCCATGCCCGCGTAGCGTCTGCACAGAGCGATCGGAGATTGAAAAAATAAACGGCCCTCGTATTATGAAACCGGCCGTTATAGTGCAAATTTACTTACTAATACTGATGGTTATGAAAATAAACCTAAAATTTCATAAACATAATTTATTAAACCAGCTAGAAAGATTTCAAATTGCCCACATTAACTACATCAGTTCACAAACCTTATTGGGTTATTTTCTTCTTGGTGGCTAGTTGGATTTTTTTTTTAATTTAATTCTAATCATTATAAAAATATATTTTTAGAACAGCATATAAATTTGAAATTTTTATATTAACTAGTATAATAACTAATAGCAGCACTTTCATTTCAGCGTTTCAGAGTTCCTACATACAGCAAGCATGATGATCCAAGGAGTTGTAATTGATGTTTATTTTGAAATATTGTCATAAGAAGGAGGAACTGAAAGTACAAAAAATATATTTAGTGAAATGGTATCAGGTCTTTATCAAAATATTTACCATGTTTGTAATAGATTATGAGGATTTTTTTCATGAATAATAAAATAAATTCCAAGATTTAATAGCAATTCAAAGAAAAACAGTTTAATCAAACATCCTCAGTTTGTCTTGAAGACATTTTTTTAACAATATATAACCAACTTCCGATTAATGTATTGACTTGAAATTTGCTCAATTCCAATTATCAAATAAGAGAAATTGAATAACCTGCTGTGTTCCGACATAATAATTTTCTACTTAAACCATCAGGACCGTTATAGGTTTAAGAAATCTCTATTTGAAACCACTTTTTTTCCAAACTCAAAATGGAAAACAAGAAAAATTTGCTCTGATACCTTTCAATTCTGTTTATACAAAGGATTGGGAGAAATATTTAACAGAGCGGGTTTTAAATTGGTTTCTAAAAACAACAATACATTGAAACAATGGTTGGGCAATCCTAAGGGTAAAATACAAAATTTGGAATAGAGTGGTGATTGTGACGGGAAGTATATTAGGCAGACTAAGAGATCCATTATTGTCCGGTTTAAAAAGCACATAGCTGAAAACTAGGTACTCCTATCTGTATAATAAGGTCACCCGTTGCCACTGGTCCTTAAGTTCCTCCATATCTTAATACCACAGCTCAAACGGGTCACAACCACATTCCTGAACTTTCTTCTGATATCGCTCACGGTTAATTTTCTCACTATATTCTCTCAAAAAAGCCATACTTCATCAAGCAATAATCACTAGCAATGTCCCCTCTCATCGAAACGCATCAATCATGACAATATGGCCAACGCCTTTTTGTCATGATTGATCAATAGATGGCGCTCGCTGCCTCGTGCACCCCAAGGATACTAAACAGTAAACGATTTCTTATTTTCTGGACAAATACCCAAATAATCATTCTTAATGAATACCAATGATAATCATAAGATCAATATATAATTATCTAAAATATTCATTCAAGAGATTTCACTTACATTGTTCTCCCATAGGTGGTGCTGGTGCTGAAGGATATATACCTGCTTCTTGAGCTTTTGAGGAATATCCTAAAAAATGTTGATATGAATTTAAATTTATTACTTTATCGGATAAAACCATTTTTTGTTATTTTCGTAATTTGCTAAGACTGAATTTGATTGTAAATGACAATTTGTGATATCTCACCTAAGATTATTATTAAACTTTGCAAAAATTTGACATAAAGTCTTTTACCTGGTCCAGAGCTCATTGGAGGATATCCTTGTGGAGGATATACACCAGGTGGTTGAGGAAAAGGTTGAGTTGGAACTGGTGAATATGCTCCTTGTGGAGGATATTGAGGAAATCCTGCACCAGGTGGTGGATATGTTCCTGGATATAATGGGATACCAGCAGAATTACTATTAGGACCTTCACCATAGCCATTTATGGGAGCTTGCTGACCTATTTCTATGTGTCCCAATTCAGGGTACATATCAATTACTAGAGCAGAATGAACTCCTGGTAGATGTGCAATAACCTGTAGAATGATGAGTTGTTTTCTGATTTTATTATATAGTTTAGATACAATTCATTTATTTTCAACATAAATCACACATTTTCATTAATCAAAATTTAAGCACCTAATGATTTAGGAAATAAAGCTCATAGATAAGGTAGAACCTCGCAATTTTTCGTCTTGCATCGATTTGAACAAAAATTTGGGATAAAGCTCGTTTCACCCTCCAGGTCATTTCTTATATTGTACCGTTCTACGCCTTTTGTTTTCTAAGGGTGAAAACTACCCTTAATTGTAAAAAATTATAAAATAACAATTATGGATTGAACGAAAAAAAAACTAACAACTAACATGCCGTATCTCGGTTCGTATTGGTGGTAGAAAAATTATAAAAGAAGGATTTTGTTTGTTTTTTAAAAGCTACAATTTGGCTCTCTACAGATTTTTTTATAAAAAGCAAATTTTTTGATATAAGTTTAACGAAGAAAATGTAAATATCATTTATTTTCTAAGAATTATTTTTTCCTTCTATTCACTACCTTCTGTGAAAGTTTCAAGTGAATTCAGACATGGCGAAAAACTTGCATGCCAAAATGCTTCATTTCCTGGACTATAGCCACTTTAACTTGTGCAGTTTACAATTATTATGTTCAACTTCAATGTGAATCAGTCTCCTTCAAAGTACTGGAAGCATTTCTGGACGGCTTCTTCTGAGAGGACTTTATCTGCTCCGTCCTGACCATCTCATTAGCCTATTTTCAGATCTATTTCTTTACATATCATTCCAGTACCATGTTTGAACAAAAAAGTATGTTAACTATTTTGCAAGTTTATTATATTTTTAAAGTCGAAGGACAGTTACTAGTCTTTAGCATACGTTAAAATCGCTCATACTATATTGAATAATGAATAAAAATAATGATTGACCACCAATAGATGACCTTTAAAAAATATTTCAAATGCTGTAACAAGCCATTCGGATTGTCAAGTTTTTCTCTAAGCATTTTGAATATTCCTTTATTCATGTATTGTGGCACAGTAGTAACTTCTGATGTATTTATTCGAATATTTGAGTTTTTGAAAAAATTAATTTGTTATCGATCTCACACTTCATTCGAGAAATTCAATAAATCCCCGGAATGTATTCTAAATGGTCCTCTATTTGTCTACAACTTAAATTGGAACATATTCCTGTTGATTATATTTTAAAAAATATAAATTCACTTTTTTCTTAATATGTTCTTTCTATTTGTTCTGTCTTCAAAAATTTCCATCTGTTTCCGTTTCCTTCCTCATTTTATTATTTTGTTCTCGCAGTTCTACAGCCGCCAGGTTAGAGTTTCAACTACACCAAAGGACTCAACCATTACACCACCAGAAACAAATTCAATTCAACTCCAACAACTGGGAGTTTTACGGATTTCCATAGATAAATCTCAGTTTTATCTTCAATATATATAAATCTGACTTGTTTTTAATTTATAACTGTTTATAACTGATAAATCAAATCTTTGAACTGCTTATCATATATGTGAATTTTTTTGACTAAATTTTCACGATTTTCAAATAAACACTTACCCTGTAGGTGTAATTGACTTTAAATAGTTTGCAGTCAGTAAAGTTTGGCACAACAAAATTATTCGGCAATTGGACAGCCAATGTAAATGTATGTTCTCCATGTGCTCCAACACCAACTTCATGTAAATTTATTGGAGTATTTTCAATTGATTTGTCTTCGACAGATGTTGTAGATTTACATTCAATTTTCTAAAAAAATAAATAAATCATAACAAGGCAATAATCCCTTAACAACAATATAGACATTACCTGTATCAATTTTAGTTCTAGAGATTCGATATTTGTGTTAGACATGTTACTGATTCTGACCGGAATATTCACAACTTCTCCAGGTATCAGTGTTCTTTTGGGAAGTGTTACATCCATAGTAATTGGTCCTTGAGCACAACAAAGGCAACATACTGTTTTATCATCCGAATATGAAGTAGATTGCTATAAATAAATTGACAATTTTGAAATTAACATTATTTTTATTCAATTGTCACGTTCAATACGTTATAATTAACTTTTTTTGTTTTCTTAACTATAATATGAGTAACAAAATCATTAAAGTTCATTATCTATTTTTTTAATGAAAAAATACATGACACATGGTGGGTGAAAGAAAACTTACTATGAACATGAAGGATTGTTTGACTGATTTTTGCTGGCTGGATGTTAGTACAGTACCATTTTAGATCAAGTAAATATATATATTTTTGCTTTCTACCTTTTTAATTCTGATCTGTGCACAGTAATTAAGTTTCCTGCAGAATTGTGGCGTTACAATTAGTTATTTTCCCCCCAAAAGGGAGAGACAATCAGTAGTCATATGATATTGTTCAATATTAAAAACATTTTCTATAAAAGTCTCATATACAACACAAAATAACTTACCAAAAGTTGTGGATTATGTAGATGGTTCAAATCTATCAATGAATCAACAATAAAAATAAACTGATCTTCATAATCAACAGCCATTGGTCTATCAACTAAGGCTATTATTTTGTATGTGATGGAACCAAATTCACAATTGAAAGAGGAAGGTATGTTTATTGGTAACATAACACGGAAAGGATACATGTGTTGACCAGGAGGTAAAGTTGCTGTACCAGAACCTGTAAAGATTCGTTGTTTGTTTGAAAATCAAGAAGTTTTCACACTCACAATCATGTGATTTGTTTTTGATGCAATACTGAGATGGAGTGCAGATTGTTTAGATCACAGTAAATATTGTACCTCATAGAATATTAATAAATTTGAAAACCGATAAGTACCTCAAGATTTTTGAATTAATGTTTTGACTACAAAGTAAATGCTGTTAAAACATACATATGTGAAACAATATTAAATAGTGTTTCCAATAAAAATGCCAAGTTTCAGTGATCATTTCTTTTAACCTCTCTTTACTTAAAATAAATTCAGTTAACAATGATGGTCAGCTGTTGAATCTGTACCAATTTTATTTTGAATGTATTAAACCTATATTTGTGAAAAACACAAAAAAACATGCAAGATGAAGTTAGGGAAAATTCAGTTTCATATAACTTTTCTTTGTTACAAGTATTGGCTATAGCAAACATTGAGATTTAGAAAATAATTCGTTAAAACTAATGCTAGAATATTTTAGTTATATCGGTTTTTGGTAATAACCACTATATTTTCAAAAGGTATAATACTTACTTCCTCCAAATAAAATAATTTCAGTAGAAACTACATTGTTATCAGAATATATATTAACATCTCTTGTTTTGGATTCATTACTTCCAGGTTCAGTGTAGCTTTCTGTAGTTCTCCACTCTGTGTGTTCATTGCATATGAGACGAATTTTGATATCTGCAAATCACATAAAAATACAAAATTCCTTATTAGAGATTACATATTACTTCACAAAATAATAAAGAGAAGTAATTTGATCATACCAGCACATCAAACTTTTTACCAAATCAAAAAAATTTGAAAATATCAAACATGTACCCTTTATTCTTCATGACACAAGTGTATATTTAACACTCCAATCAATTTGATTATTATTATACACTAGAGCAGTGTTTCCCAAACTTTTAAGAGCGTAGTACAATAATTTAAATTGTTTAATGACTCAAATTATTTTCAAAGTAAATTTGATTTTTAATGAAAATCAAAATTCAAGCTATTTGTTTTTTTATTTCATACCCAAAGACTGTAAAATAATTATATAACAGTAATAAAAGTAATCAAAGACAATCAGTTCATTTAAAACTTGAAGGGAATTGAGTAAATTTGGTTTACATGTATTTTGACTTAAGAGGAAGTGATGTTATTTTTCATCACTTAGTGATATTAAATTAGGACTTAATTATATAAACTTTATTCTCAAATTAGGTTAAATATCCTAGGTATTTGGATACTCTTTTTTAAAGTACACCAAAGCTGATAATTAAGTTTCTCATATATAAGTAGTGGCAAAAGGCATGAAAAATTGTATCATTTTTTGCTTTCATTTGGATTTCTTCCTTATCAATCAAAATCGACAAACAAAGGATCTTTAATCCAAATATGTATATTGAAGGAATATCCAGAAAGTAGTCTCTAAAACTATTTATTAATTCCAAAAGATGTTCTTAAAATTGATATTATTATTGAAATTGATAGTATTTCAAGATGTAAATCTTCTTCATTGAATTTTGAACAGGTTTCAATAAATTTATATAACATTTCAAAAGATTTGAAATTTTCTTTTGAAAGTCGTTGTTTACACAGAGTAATATTTTAAATCATTTTAGCAAATTTTTCCTATACTTATTTATTACTTAAACCAAGGCACATTTAAATCAAGTCCATTGAATTTAGAAAATATGTCACAAAAATAAATAAACTAACTTCAATTAACTACTCGAAATCATAGAATCTATCCTTAAATGGAAAAATAACATCTTTTTTAGAAGTTTGATGCTCATTAAGAAATATTAAAGCTTTATCTTTTAGCACAAACAGACATTTTAGGATGTTTCCTTTTAAAAGTCATCATGAATTTCAATACAAAAAGAGGTGTTTATGATGATTCTCTATTTTCTTGATTACTTCAATTAAAAATCTGCTATTTAACAGATGTATTTGAAAAAGTTTCGAAAAGTACTGAATTTAGAAAAAAATGTTATGACAATTTTTGCCAAGAGCCAGGTAAATTTTTCTATAGTCAAGTGTCAGGTCGTACCACACCTGCACTAGAGCATTAATTAAGACTTCAGTTATAAATATCACCAAATTCTTGAATTTGAATGTTCAAATCCTACCCAAAATGTTATATTTCTGTCCCATATTATGAAATAATTCAAATTTGGGTCTGGATTGTAGAAATGAAATCGTTAATATTTCAAAGAACTTGTATTGTGAACCAAGCAAGTTATACCAATATTTCAGAATCTTAAACCAAATACAAGTGCTAAGAGTAATTATATAATGTATACATAGAATTATGTAGATGTTAAGATATTTCAATTTACAAATTTGTTTATTCCAATACTTTCACTGTAAAGGAATTTACGTTATTGTTAAGAAAGTAAATGATTCCAGTAAATTCTCATGTAATATATTTGTCAATATGCTTACTTCTGAATTTTGTATCACTATTGAAGTTTAATATTACTTTTCCCTCGATTTGGCTTCCAGGATAATACTTTCCTGTGTGATAATTATCTAACCATACCTTACAGTGAACCATTTTCACTCAGAATTATGGGCTAAAATACAAAAGTAAGAAACGTTCATCAGTTTATTAAATAACACACCCACCTTTTCCAAAACAAGTTAAATGACCTTGATAATTAAATAAGTACACTTCATTAACTGATAGTTATATATAAGTATAAAAAATTAGTGTATGTGCTGACAATGAGATAGCTTAATAGTCTTGCAATTTGCTTCCACAGTTTCTTTGTATTTATTTGAAGTAGACCATACATACACATCTACTCGTCAAGGGGTTTACGTAAATTATACACATAACCTATAGTAGAATCGATTCCGGCATAATATTGATATTCTTTCGAGAATCAGGATTCGAAATATAATGTGAAAGAATTTTTCGAATACCTCAGAGACGTTTTATTATGTTTACAGAATAAAATTTTGATTGATAATTATACATTTTTTCATAGTGTATTAATGAATTGTTATAAAAAGCTAGCAATTATAAAAATATAAGTAATTTATTTAAAAATGTGCGTAGGTTATCTTTGTATAACAAAAATATCTACTTAAAATACTGATCATTTATGTAATTCTCGGTCTATAATATCAATAGAGATATTTATAGAAATTTATTGCACAATAATTTTGTTTTCTTCGAAACACCGTGAGCCCATCTCTGTAAATTAGTTATCGGGAGGAAAGCGCTTTTCTATTCTTACCCCGATACAATCCTCACTATTCTTAATTAAGAGTTTTGCCGAGTAGTTAAGCTCGACATTGGTTTTGTTTCCTTATTTCTAACAAATTCAAATTTATGTTGCGGGAAGGATCATGTTTCTTTCCACTGCTTTCTTAACTAAAATAAATTAAATGTCTTGCAACGTGGATGAAGTTTAAAGAAAACTCATGCTACATCGTGTAATCTAAACTTGTTTTAAACAAACTTTGATATATTTTTCGTATACAATGTAAAGAAAAAAATACCAATACTCTATCTATTTCTAAATATTGATACAACATTTTTATTTTTTGTTTTATTCTGTACATACCTTTAGATTAAAATCAACCTTTTCGTCTACAGTATTTTTTGTGTCATTCTATACATTTTTATCTCTGGTCCATTATTTCCTTTTAACATCTTTATTTCATATTCTTCCTCAATTCCACTAAACGGTATTTAAAAACCGTTTTCTAAATCTTATATTCCTATTTTCGATTTCATTCTTTTAGGCATATTTGGATATGAATAAGCGACTATATGTTGACGACAAAATGTCCACTTTATATTTTTGGGTTTTCGGCTCTTCATATCTAATACATATCATGCATTTCCTTGAAATGCGACTGTTAAGTTCACTGCCTTTTCCTGTTCCAATCAATCATTCATTCTAGCTGTTGACTCGAATTGTTTTACGTAACTGGTTCATAATGACTTTCCGTCCAATCTTAACACCTTCATTTGGATGAGACTGCTAATACCCTCTATCTTAGAATATAGTTACAGCTTAGAGGGCTTGATTTGTTCAATTTTTCTCTCTTATACTGGCGTGTCCGGTTTTTTCTAATTGCTCTGCTTTTCTTGTCCATATCCGATTTTAGAAACTAAATTTTTGACGCAAGTAGTTGTTGAGACAACTAACATAAGTGTTTATTATTATCATAGATTTATTATATTTATAGAATGAATCAAACAAATTAGCCTTTATCGCACTGATGTTTCAATTAAAATATAGCTTCTATAGCTCAATGATTCGTAAATGCGACTTAAAATCCTATGGTTGTTGGAAATAATTTTATTGGAAATGCGAATAGAAAAGTTAATTTTATAGATAAGCGGCTTCGAAGCCTTCATTAATAAGTATTTTTGTAACACTAACAAGCCTATATTTAGTGATATGTTTTTTGAAATATAGCTAGTTCCAAGATATTTCAAACCTTCAAACTACGAGTTTATCACCATCAAAAAATATTACGAGATTGAACTCCATACAGTTCCAAGATCCTCTTCTAATAAATTCTCAAAATAGTGTTCTTAATGCTAGAATATGGCTCTGATAACTGTATCCTTATCCAAAACCAGTTTGTAATCATATTAACTGATATTGTAACATGCCAATAGCATTAGATGTTTTTCTTTAAATATTTAGAATATTCGTTAGTTACGTATTGTGGCACAGTAGTCACTTCTGATTTATTTATTTTAACGTTCTCTATCTAGATTCTATACGTGTAAAATCAAAGTAAGTTTAGTGAAATTTATGGTGATATCATTCTTTCTTTTCTAATATCTTTTTAAACTCAGATTTTTCTATATAGTGCTCACAAAATTCCAATTATTCAGGAAACTGAACGAATCGAATATTCCTGTACGGTTCTATTTAAAAAAAAATAAATTCAACTTTTATATGTTAGAGCATAAGTTCCTTTTAATTCAAATTTCATTCCTTCTTTAGTAATTTTCTTCAGTGTTCACGTTTCTTTTTTTATTTTTTTTTCGTAGTTTTCTAGCTGCCAGGCTGGAGTTTAACTATCACGAAGGATTCAATCGGTGCACCACAGCAACACACCAACATCTTTTGGAATTCAGTTGAGGGCTGTAATCATTTCATAGATAAATCGCAGCTATTATCTTTAATATATAGGAATCAGAGTTGATTTCAATTTTATAATGCAATTTGATTACTTTTGAATAAATTTAATTGATGTAGAAACTTTTTTTATTGATTACAGCAATAGAAATTAATTTGGAGAATTATATTCGGGGATAGTTTGCTAAGCTCTTATTATTTAATTTATAAGGTGTTTTCAGTTTTTCTACCTTTTTTTATCCACTTTTAAAGTCGTCTGTTCGAAAGCGGGGTCCAATTTAATATTAATTGTTTACCCCATTCAAGTAACTTTAATTATATACTTTAACTGAGGCCAAATACTACTTCCTGAGGAAGTCTCCAACCGAGAAAGTAAAATTACAATGTCCTCTCTTACCAAATCGATCATCTAATGTTCGCTCACATACTTAAGTGTTAAGTATTAACTTAGTTATAATCGAAATAACTAATAAACAACAGATCTTAAGTAACAAGATCTTCTCAATCACCACTTTTTGTTTATTATGTGCCATTTCAAAGAACCATGACTGGAAATCTAAGGGTGGATTTGAGATGGGATGTCGTTAAAAGGTAAGAATTAAAAAGAAGTACACAGAAAAGACGTTTTTGGTCGAAGTAGAGCACTTTTGTTCGACGTCTCTGCACTTTGTCGATAAGCGAAAACGTTCTAGACAGATTACGATACATTTGCACCGCGAAAAGACCGGATTATTTCAAGAATTCATCGATTGAAATGCATATTTTGTATTAAATAAAAAGATGTTTGTATCATATACTGTGTATTTAAGAATCATTACTGTAAAAATCCAAAGTTTCTGTATATATGACGGTTTATCTAAAAAATAGCATGAATGAAATGCCATTTTTTAACTGTTCTTTATTCTACGTTGCCAGAGTCAGTCCGTTAATTAGCATACATTCATTTAAAAATATAGAGAACCTTGGAGTTAGTTTTTTATATGTTAGAGCATAATCTCCTTTTTATTCGAATCTTTTCTACCTACTCGTTCCTTCTTTAGTAATTTTCATCTGTGTTCCCATTTCTTTCTCATTTTTTTCCTAGTTCTCCAGCTGCCAGGTTGTAGTTTGACTTGACTACTATCAAGGATACAATCGGTACACCATAGCAACACACCAAATGATTGACGAAGAATACAGTTTTGAAACGATGTTTTATTGATTCAAGTTTATTGTGCTGATTTTGAATGCTCTTTCCTAAATAATATATTCACGCTCTCTCAAATAAATACTCATTACATTTTCCAACTTATCTTTACGGATTGTCGGTTTCTATCAAATCAAAACTAGTGCATCAAATAGAAAAGAAAATAAATATTTTTATTATTCAATAAGATTTATTGGATTAGTGACCAAAAACTAATTTCCAAGACTAGTGATCAAATCCAGATTTGTAGACGTAGTAGTGGTGTTGCGCCTTCATCTTGGCCGCCGTTTGCGAAAAGGAAACTGTTATGAAGACAACTATGGAATAAAATGACAGTCGATTTAATTTTAGCACACCTAAGAAAACGAAGTAGCTTCTAAATATACCCCCAGCTCGAAAAATTATTTTATATGTTATATTATTTTAGGATGCTTGATGAGTAGTTTCTCTTGATTTTCAATAACGTGACAGAACAAACAGGCATCTATAAAGGAGCTCTTTAATAGTTTTTACTGACTACTGACTAAGTAACTCTTTGACACTGACGTTAAACTGCATGCCTGCTCAAGCAAATTCTTGAACTTGCAGGTGCCAAAAATCTACAGAAACATTTAGAAGCTTGCATCATCATTTTGATGTGTCTTCCTAAAAAACTGCTTGTATGATTCGATTCCTTGTATAAATTTCATACTCATATGGAAATCGGAAAATTTTCATCACCTATCTATTATTGAGGCCCAAATATAGAGCCTCGATATAAACAATGAATGGAAATACATCGAGGAAACCATAAAGAAATGACAGCTCTAACGCCGCAAAACAAAGAAAAAATAACAGCACCAACTAAGGAAGAAGTAGCCGAAATTATAGAGAAACTCTGCTGGGAGAATACAAGTGCCGATTTCGAACTGGAAGATCGGTAACATACCATATATTCACTTTTAAGCAGATACAGGGGTACGAATATAACTTGCCGTTATTTGCAATTTTCATAGACTTTCAAAAGGCATATGAGACAGTTACAAGACAACAGCTTTATAAAATAATGAAAGACCTGAAAGTACCAATAAAATTGATAAAGGTTACGAAAATGACACTAGAGAATATTCAAACAAAAATTAGAATTAAACAGAAATCATCAGAAAGCTTTATAACAAATATTGGACTAGAATAGGGGTTCCTCTATCTATACTTTGTTCCACATAATACTGGAATGAATAGTACTAAGAAACAGAATCAACACCACGGGAACATGAAAATAAGAGAAATCTTGGAGTGAAAGTACACACACAAAGGATAATTGAATTCGAGTAAGTCAACAGTCAAATCTATCTTGAAATACTTATCAAAGACATTGGTGATAAAACATAGCAGCAAGGTTAACTCGAGGAAGCAACCAGATAGGAACAATAAACAAGATACTGATCTCCAAGAATATTTTCTAAAAGAAAACAAAGCTACATCTATATCAGACAGTCATCAGACTGACAGTAGTTTATGCAAGCGAAACGTGGATACTGAATAAAATGGAGTAGAACAAGTAGATATATAGGAAAGGAAAATATTCAGGAGGATATTATTAGGAAAAAAGGAGGGAGACATATGGAGAAGAGCAAACCAGGAAGTACGGAACCTGTATGTTGAAGAAGAAATTAGTAAAATAGCTCTTAGAGAAAATACTTAGAGAGAATGTGGGAATCAAGAATGGCGAAGAAAATGACCGATATAAATATGGCAGGAATACCAGGAACACGAAAATAAGGAAGACCCAAAAAGAGATGGTGTGGAATGAAAGAAAATGATTACTCTAAATAATAAAATTTCTACTTACAATAATTAATTAAGATTTTCTTGAAACGCATTCTTGTAAAAAATTTGAAAATTCAATATTCAAATTGACGTAGATAGAAATATTGATTCTGGTTACTATAGGAATTTTTAATTGGTTAGATTATGAAATTTTATTATTTTTATACATATTTCTTATATTGTATTTGACCATAATTTCAATCCCAGACGATATGAATACATAAGTATTCGAAAGCTTGGAAAATATATTAAAGTTAGTCCACTTTGGTGTTTCATTGCCACGTTCCCAATAAGAAACCACATATATATATATATATATATATATATATATATATATGAGAAGTTTCATTACATTTTGTCACATCCTCGTAACTTAATTTCAATCCTTTTTCGTTTAACGATGAATGGAATCTTCTTCAAATCGCCCTTTCAGTTGAAGGACAACGAACAAGAACATTGCGATGTCAAGCACACATGTCGATATTCTGAATACGCTATCAACCAACATGCAAGCTTTCTAAAGCGTCAAGTAGAATTGAAATTGGATATTTTTGAATGAAGTGCCCAAATGTCCTTCCTATATTTCCTTCTTGAATAAAATAAAACTTGCGATATTTATTTTCTTCTGACAGCTCTATGCAGTGGATGTCACCGGATTACTTCGAATCGAATCGATAGAAAGAAAATGAAGTTAATAACATTTTTCTTTTTCTAAAGACATTCATTTCTAGAAGAAAAAAAAGTTTTTCGATAGAAAACGACTGATACCAAGATTAAAAATGTCTGGTTTGAATAAAATGACTTAAATACCAATGGTCACTAACCATTTGGGGTGGATTATTGAATAATGATGCAATAGGTACAATAAAAAATGTCAGAAATATAGAAAACGATAAGAGATAATGTGGAAAAATTGCAGCAAAGTGATAAGGAGAAAATGAGAAAATAAATATAAATACGAATGCTTGTTACGATAGAATAGATGAACAAGACATATAAAGTTTAAAGTAAACATATGAGGAAAAACTGGTGAAGATTCATTAACAGATTCAGTTAATACATAACGAAGAAGAGCATGAAGAAAATATAAGAGAAACGATAAAAAACGGAGTAATAGAAGTAATAATAAATAACTAAGAAATTGATAAAGCTTAGAGAAGTGAAGCTTTAAATCCTCATCGATTAATAAAAGAAATATGGAGAGAATGTCTGTACATAAAGTCGCTAAACTAGAAAAGTTAATGACTATCATGTCATTGACTTTTCAATGTCAATGTTGATTCCACACAATAAAAGTATTATCAAGCTGATAATGGAAAGCTCATGAGTAGAGAATCCTAATATGATTTATAGACTTGCAACCAACAACAACAGTCCAAAGAGAAAGAAGAGGGCATAAAAACTAAGTTAAGAATATTAATTGCATCGAATATGAATCATAAAAAATAAATATACTTAAAACTAAAATAGTGATGAAAGATTCTGGAACAAATTCATCTGAAAACAATAAAAGGTGAAAATATGAAACTAAAAATAGAAATTGGGATGATATGAATAAGTATGAGGAGGTTGTGGAGAAGATCAAATATTGTCTACTATTAGCAGTGATGGCAGTTATTAGGGTCTACCATGCTAATGAAAAAACTACGGAAAAGCAAATTAACATGATTAGCAAATTAACGTGTAACAAGAGTCACTAAATCTACAACAAAATCAAAAAATCTTAATGGTGTATGAAGCAGAGTTGATGACAATAACAAAAAGAGATGATGTGGAATTGAAAATAGTGAAATGAAAAATTATGAGAACTACGAGTATTATAGGACAAACAAAAAGTGAACTGTGAAGATATAGTGTATATACTATGAAGAAACAAAGAATTAAATAGCTTGATCACGTATGGAGAATAGAAGAGCGCCAGGAAGTAGAAGGCAAGAAAAATCCTAGCATAAATAGCTGAAAGAATTGAAGGAGGATATAAGGATAATAGAAATCGTTACAGGGAAAGAAGACATTAAGGAAATGAAATATTGAATCTACGGGAATGAATATTCGATCTAACCGACTAATTATAACTAATCAAAATTTTTGTAGCTAATAAGTTACCAGTGCCATTTCTCAAACAATGCATTAGTTACTATATTGAATTATTGGTTGCTGCATGCCAATTTGGGTTGGAAGAGATGAGCTCTTAAATCACCAGATATAACTCCTCTAAAGTTTTTCTTCAGCGAAAATATTTTCTTCGAACTTGTTAAGGGACGGGAAAATGTAGAAGTTCGTATTCCGTTTGAATAACTTTTTTATATTATTAAAATTATCAGTTTTTGATAAAGTTTGAAGATTTAGATTTCAATTATTTTGGACAAAATGCGAAATTTTTATTTTTACTATTACAGCATTAACATTCTTATCTCAGAAAACGGTAACAGATTTTATACACACTATGAGTTTTGCACAAGCGTACATTTTTCTGCGATAATTTACCGTACCATACGCATTTGATGTCAAAACAAAACAGTTTATCACACCTGAACATCAAGAATATGAAAAAGTAAAATTCAACTTGCCAGGTGTGTACCGTAGAGAAAACAAAATTTGCGAACAAAACATGAAAACACACACACACACACACACATATATATATATATATATATATATATATATATATATATATATATATATATATATATATATATATCGTGTCGAGAAACTCAGTTTAACATTTCTAACTGAATTAAATTTCGTCCAAAATATACATTTATTAAAAACTGCCAATTTCCACTATTTACATCTACCATAAATTCTCTTATAATTTGATTTAAAGTAGCATCTTTGGTTGCACTTTCAGTTGATGGATGCTCTAATATGAAACGTGGATGTTCATAAATCTCGTAATTCTAGGTGGAAATAATATTTCAAGTAAATTTCTATGTATCTTCATGTCATTTTCACAGAGGAATATATCTCTGCATTCTAATATTAATTTGTTTTCAATCCACGGATTGTTTACCAGTCTTTCAAACTTTCGTACACAGATGCGGCTTTAGTATTTTAGACGATAATATGAGTGAATTTTTTGAAGAACATTGATTGGAAAGTGGAATTTTAACAACTTTAACTTTTCCATAACATTCTGTTGGAGCAATTGTACGACATGTTCCTATTTTTGAACCTGTTTCTATAACTAATTCTCATTATCAGTGTTATCGAATCCGTTCCTGAATATTATTCCTGCTCCTACTCGAAATGATCTGACAGGAAAGTCAAATTATATGTCAAAGGTGACAGTGTCACAAAATCGAGGGGTTTTATCAAAAAGTGGCTACAGAAACGAACAAAGCTGTTAATTTTATTATTTTAGAAGTTTGTCAGCACAATATTAGAAAGAGGAAGGTAGTGTTATTATGGACGCTAGTCTTATGGTCAAGGATGGTGAAGTGGTAGCACAATAATCAAAGTTCGATACCAAACAAAACAACATACACAAAAATATATACGAAACGTAACATGAAAGTCACGCGTACCGAATCTCAAGGAGTAGCGTAGCTTCGCTGAGATCTAGGTATTCAAGATTTGCTCGCTTTGCTGTCCCATGAAACAGTGAACTTCTCATAGATCCAAAACGTTTCTCCTGAATTTGTGTGAGTAAGAAAAAGAAGGAGTTGCCATGAAATAATGTTGAAAGTAGAGGGATGATTTTTCCTAAAACGTGTAAGAGCTAATCGAAGAGGATTGAGTTAATTGCAATGGTATATCAATATTGTTATAAAAGAAATATAACTTGGAATTGGAGGATTGAGAAGTTGTTTGGAGAAACGATTATAGGATAAAAAATATCTTGAATCAATGTGTACCTGTATTATGTAGTTTTAAATGCGAGGGAACATGGCGTAGTTAAATCATTATCAATAAAAAATGTATCATTAATATGGAATAATAAAATAAACAATTCGTAGTTGACCTGGTCGAAGATCTTGACGTAGGGTCGTTCTGTTCTTCTACCTATTCATGAACGGCCCCGTTTATTCTATACTCGACAACAATCCACTACAATATTTACACTTCCACACATCTTCTTCATTCATTCATGTAAGGACCAACCAGTTCACTATTTGCCTCCTAGCAAACAAGTGATAACATGGTTTCAGTGCAGTAATATCCCCTTCTGTACGAGCGGAGAAAACAAAGCTTTGTATATAAATTACAATCTGGTGTTTTTTGAACAAAGTAATCTCATTACCTAATTTTATTTATGCCAATTGTTGGTATAAACATTTTTCATAACAGTGAATTTACTGTCTAATTTTATTTTTGATATACTGGCCACAAAACTAGATTCAAGATCTTCTGAATCTGTAATTGGTAAAAGCGTAATTCTGTAACAAACACCAATAATGCAGATTATTTCTATAACCTTAAATAAATTATGTATTTATATTTATATAATAATTTACTGGATGATGGAAACGATTGAATTCTTGTGGGATCTACTCCTTTTTTCGCCTGATATTTTTCATGAGGAACTGTTTATGAAATCATCAAGTTGTTCTGGTATAAATTTTTTTTTTAGCTATATGTTCATCTGACTGACGTTTAAGAAACGCACTTCTTTATAAATAATTCTCCAAATTGCTTCCATTATATAAGTAGAGTGTGCTTTTTAGCCTGGAGTCGAAAGTTAACAGAGACGATGCTTTATCTTTAGTGTGAAATCAGTTGAATACTCCAATATTGAGAATTTTTTTTATCTACCTTCATATTTATTTTTTCGGGCTATATATTCTTTATGGTAACATTAACTACTTGTCTTATTTCTGAAGGTATATATAATCATTCATCTTCTTTATCCGAATTCATCTCTTCACAATTTGCAAAAATTAATATGACGTGAAAATTATTCAAGTGAAATTACTTCCATATAATGATAACACTGTTCAGTACCAATACTCACAATTACACTATCTAACATGCGTTTAGACAACCAAGTTATCGTTGTCAGAAACTGAATATTCCTAACAATTTCAGAAAATACATTATTCCCCTCGATACAACTATGTAATGTTCCCTTTGGGCCTATCGGATTGTACAAAAGTATTGGGCCCCCATTATATTCGTTTCATTAATAATACTAAGAATCTTATTTATTATAGTGAGTTATTATAACCCATGCTGTTTGATTATATTCTTCTATGGTGCTAGAGCCTGCTGCGGACTTCTTTCCTAGTTATTCTTCTCGAAAGCTGCCTTCTTCCAGTCGCATATCTTACAACGACCGATAGGGTCTTCTTCGATTTCTTCCTGCTACTTCGTCCGGAGTCTTCCAATTAGTCTACGCCCTTCAAAATTGGATTCAAGCACTTCGCTACATTCGCTGGTCATGCATTCGCATTTTATGGCTTGTCCATCGCAATCTCTGTACTCTGAGAAATTCTAAGTTGTATTTTTGCGATAACTCATGATTATATCTGGATCTCCATGCTCTATTCTCACATTTCGGGTTATTTATTTTCCTTAATATTCTCCTCTCAATGGTATTTATGTAATCTGCCATTTTTTGTGTTAAGGTCCACATTTCACAACCGTACGATATCATAGATTTTATCATGTTTTTGTATTTCTAACTTTATTGTTATATGAGCATCTCTAGTTATAAATTTGTACAGTGACAAGTCTCAACAAGCTTTACACAAGGTTTAAACTTGCTGTTCCAGTCCACACAGCTCTACTTTCCGATTCTACTGTACAGGAATGTGAATTAAAGGAGATTGGACGCCATATATCCCTGATCTGGTCCCGTTCGACTTTTTTTTTTTCATCGCAAAGCTTTAGGCCGAGTTAAGGGGTGAAACATTTTGCATCTAAAGATGCGTCACTTTCTTATAGTAGCATAGAAACTTTAGTCACGTAGACGTTCCAGTGTGTGGTAATAAATGTAGAAAAATAATCACAGTTATTTTTATTTATGACCTTGCTTTTCTGTTAGGCTAAGAACTCATGGACCACACTATGTATTTATGTAGGTCTCTAGATCTAGTTATGTGCAAGAGGGCATTATGCCTGGTTGATTCTTCTTGATTGGTACATTTAAGGTTACTTTCCGAAATAATCACTTAAAAGATTGAGACATTTGTCATATTTGTGGACAAGGTTTTCAATACCCTCTTCAAAGATAGTTGCCGCCAATGTAGCCTAACCGTTTTGTAACAATAGACTACAAAATTTCTGGAACTTTCGTAGACAAAGCAGTGATGGTGTGATTAACCATTCTGTCAACTGGTTGAACCAAGTCATCTGGAACGACAGTTTTGCGTCCTTGGCTCTCTTCATCATGTACATCATTACGGCCAACTTTAAACTTTCAACACCATTCACGCACAACACATCACTCATGAAGCTTTCCCCATACACACGACTAATTTTCCGATGGATTTCTGCAGCGCTATGGCCTTACTCTACAATTAACTCTTGGCAGCGCATCCTCGCTTTCTTCTGCCCGCGTAGCGTCTGCACGGAGCGATCGGAGGTTTAAAAAAAATGGCCCTCGTATATAAATTAATAGCAGATAAACAAATTAACGCAGCTATTGTATGTTTTTTATATCTCTTAGTATATTATAAATTTTATTGGAACTGGAGTTAACGATCGATTATTAGGTCAAGGACAGTGTTCAATGCCACAGAATAAGATGTAAAATAATACGACAATTCGAATCTATCTCTCAAACTCGCTTCCCGTTAGATTTTATCAGACAATTTCCATTTTAAAGACAGTTTTCCGGTCCAAATATTCAGTGCCCAATTAAATTATTTTGCGACAAGTTGAAATTACAACAACTCCCAGGGCAGAAAATCAAATTATTTTCTAATTACAACTTTGGAAAGATTCGAGCTCTGCAAATTTATGCCCATCATATCATAACATCATCTTCATCATAACGTACACCAAGAAAACTTTTTGGCAATGGTATTATAACTTAACACCGACAGAAATATTTTTCAGTAACAAAAGATGTTAAATTCTCATTATTTCAGTGTCACAAGAGTGATTTTCACTTCTTCTTTTCTTTCATATCTTCTTGTTATCAATATGATAACAGTGGTTCTTATGAGCGTATTTTATCTTTCATAAAAGTAAATTATAAGCCTAATAAAATTTTACTAAGTAACAATATGCATATTTTAGTTATTTATTATAAACCATTTCGAAAAGTTAATACAAAAAAAAAGAAGTGTGGTGTTCATAATTTATATTGGAAAGAGGCTTGAAATATTATCCATTTGTTATAAATCCAGACATCGTATTCATAAAACATTCCTTTTCCGTTCAGTATATAACTTCGACAAACTATAAATAGTCCCTTTTAACTCCATATCAAAAATTTCAAACTAAATCTTCAAGCATAGTTTAACTTATTGCTTCAAAAAGGAAAAAAACACTTTAACCCTCTTCTAAAACATAACTTCGATTTATCAGAACAAAAAAGGCGAAAACCTGACAATGAATCGTTGAGAGAAATGATTCTATTTAAAATAACAAAAAAATTGAGTGTGGAACTTCGATCCGGATGCAGAGTGTGAAAACATTCTATATTTCACAAGAATTGATTCATTTGTTTTCAAGTAGGGGCAACCTAGTGCGAGCATCCCAAATAGAATTAGAATGAGGTTTATTCACACTGGGAAACATAAAATATTAAATATTTTTTCAATAATGTTTCATTTAATATATACTCATCAATATTATTATTAGTATTCATAAATAGTCTTTATAAGCAAAAAAATAAAGTAAAGGTGGGAGTAATAAATAATAATCAGTTCCATTTTGTGATTCTTAATTATAAAATTTTCTACTAATATTAAAATTAACCCAACATTTACCATTCCCTTGCTAATCTAAACATAAACCAAATACATAAACTTATCCGAAGCTTGACCTCTATCACTTTCGAATACGCTAGCCTTGTTGAAAATAAACTGTTTACCTTCATTCTCTGAAGAAGTTAAGTGATCAAAACGCACGTCAAACAGTGTAATTGTGAATGTCATTATAATGGTAGTGTAAATAGTGTGCTTAGTATGAATGCTACCACCGATTCCAAAAATTCCAACTCAGTGAGAACATTTAATTACCTTCATTATATTAGATTAATAATAGTGTATAACGACGTTCTCTTGCCATGACTGTATAGTATACAACCAATGCAATGCCTTTATTCAATTCCACTAAATATATATCGATGTAATCACCTACATCAGCTTCTCCAAATGATGTCCTAGAATATGTAACATAATATACCGAAACGACAGCTGCTATCTATTCGATGATAGAATCCCAGGCGACCACATGCCGTTAGCTAACGTGTTGCCCTCGTTTTTCTTGTCGTATATAGACACGTTTATCTACGAACGTTTCATGTAGTGTTAATCACGTGAAAATAATAGTATGGGAAATACGTGTTCATTTTCAAATGCATTTATGATACGAGTATAGATTCACGTGGTTTGTATTCTGTTAGTTACCAGTGTTGATATCTATTGCTCAACTAGCTGACCTAGTAGACTTCGTACTGCCTCAATCGATAAATAAAAGACCTAAACTTTTGTATAAAATAAACTTGATACAAACAAAAGGAATCTTTTGTTTATAACAAATAAAAAAATGTTCTGTATGAATAAAGTTTTATTATTACTCTTGATTAAGTACACATGATGTTGCTTACTTACAAAACAGAGTTTTTCCGAAATACTGGCTATTTATAAGGTTTCAATATGATATTGACAGACACACACTGTTATGATAAAGTCTCTCATTCAATTTAAAGCTCTTTGATAAACTATATTTTTTTTTTTGGTTTGTGATGCGTAAATAAACAAAGATGACGGTTTTCCGACGTGCAAACACGCTACCTATAAGTATCCATGGTTAAAACACATAAACTCGATTTCGCAACCTTCCAACGACTGGCCTTGCGATTTATTTATGGTAATTGCAAAGGTCAGACGTACCGGAAAGTGTAAACGTTTAAAATCGAATGGTCAATCCGTTGGAATCATCGGTATTCACGGGATCTAGACATTCTCTTCTTTGTATTTTCCCTTTATGATTGTTGCCTCAATGACGTTATTCATCAATGATGACAACTAATTCTACTTTTAACTTCCAAATTGTGAGGTGGTAATCCAGGCAAATCCAGTGATTTTCAAAACTACGAGGGATAGTTGACTACGTCATCTTGGTTCATGACGGTGTTGACTGATTTGAAGAAATCCAATTGTCCCGGAAGAAAATTCTGGATGGTAGCATTGAAATCCTTGATTGACTGCGAGGACATGAGTCAGGTCGTCTTCTTCTCGGCATCATAAATTGTAATTAATCAAAGTGAGAAAAGCTCTCGCGCACAACAAAAAAGAGCACATAACTTGATATATCACTATCACAAAGCATCATCAAAGTAAAGATAGTTCCCACGCACGAAGCGGTAATCTTCACTCACTCACACAAAGATTGAGGCATGTACTCTTTGTCTGAAGTTTAGATCGACATAGAAGACGGATCAACATATTAGTTGTTTGTCAAATGTTAAATATTATGGTTGCTTTCAGAAATTTAATTTGAGACAAAACTTAAGATTTATCAATCTATATAAAAATAATTTGATAGATAGTTAACAATTGTAGTTAATCTACTAACAGTGGTTAGCTAACATTAAGTCAATATTTAATGATTATGTAGTTAGAAAGATATAAAGATTTTAATTAGTTATTCATTTTAAACTATTCTTTTAATTCAATTTCTGAACGACAGTTAACACATCAAAGGAAAAACAAAATTATTGATTTTATTCAATTTTCATATTTATTCAACTTTTGAACCTTCTCTGAACACTAATAATTCAAGAGCAAAATTAGCCAAATCGGTCTAGCCGTTCTCGAGTTTTAGCAAGACTAACGAACAACAATTCATTTATTTATCTATGCGAGTAACTATATATATACGATTAGTATTTGAAAAGATTTTGGATTATGAATCCTTATGAGCAGCACTCGGAATACATAAGAAAATTCTTCATTTGGGAAAAATGACATTTAATAATACCGATAATGAATAATTGTCGAAGGAAGCCTATCGGAAAATTTTTAACCAAAAAGAGTTTTGAAGTAAGCAGACCCATTATCAACAGGACTGTTTAACCTTGTTTACGCAGATGATGTACTTATAAGTAGAACGACAAAGAATGTAGAGAAAATGTTTTTATTTTGAAAAGAAAGCAGTGTGACGATCAACTCGTGAAACTATTATTGCAGAATCGTCAATATAGCTTGAACACTTCGCTGTCAAAAATATTTGTTCGCGTTGAATACTGCTTGATTTGGCAGGCGTTTAAAAAAGCTCGTCTATGAAATCGTGGCAGACAACGAGTCTGGATCTATGCCCAAGGAATCGAAACTAAACAATCGACTGTGTGAGTCTCTGAAGACGAGCCAAATCCAACAGTTGTTAATTGCGCATTTCTAAGCAAATGGTCGTCTGCTTTTTCGGTATAGCTAGACATATCGCCACAGTTCCATCAGAGCAACGTAGAACGATCAATTCTGAATGGTATATTCACATTTGTTTACCAGAAATGTTCGAAAAAACCAGACTTAACCACGACAATATGAGCTCTCACACATCAGTTCAATAAAAAAATTTTGAATAGTCAAAACATAGAATTCGAATTATTACTCCAGTAGATCAAAAAAATTGCGAGGTCAACGTTTCTCTACCCCTGAAGAAGCGGTTGATAGTTCAAATCAACGGTTTTGGAGATACTTTAATCAGAAGTTGAGAATTTATTCGAACGCATGCAAAAATGTATTGATCTTGATGGAGAATATTTATAAATATTGTTTTTTATTTATTTATCTCAAAACTTTATTAGCAGCCCTCGTAATTAATAAAACAAATATTTATTCATATTTTTTCAAATAAAATTTTATATGGGAACGTTTGAAACGTACAGAAGTTATGCTGGTCCTTTCCGAACGCCAATGCTCTTTGCTCACCAGATGATAATATCCATCTTTTTAGAATAAGATGGGGCACCCCCGGAGTATGCATATTATGAACTAGTGTTTTCCTGGGTTGGTAGACGAGGATCTCCACATTTCACACCTCTAGATTTTTTTCTGTGGGGTGTACGAAGATGATCGTGAAATTTAGGGAAGTTTCAGAATTATCATGAGTATTACATTAATTCTTTTGTATTAATAGATTACATTGTTGCCTAATAGTTATTTATGTAACATGTGTGTAAAGTAGCCTTTTTCGATGAAAGTGAATAGCACAATTAACACCGACGAATTTGTGTTATTAACTTTTTCAACTCTTCTTTTCGGCATAAATGCCACCTAAAAATAATTATTACTACATAAGTAGAAAAATAAAAAATGGCATCAGCTACTACACTTCGGAGACCTTATTAATAATTTTCTTTGCACGCTACTGCATAAAGTATGTTACTTTACACACTAATGCGTAAAGTGAAGTTTTACTAACTCGAAAGTATGTCAAAAGTGGGTACTTTATGCACGGGAGTACAAAAAATTGTATGATCAATTTTTCTTCGTACATATTTGAATACAGAAGGCACTATAATATTATGTCACAAGATCAAGTTTATTATCATTCTAAAACGATCACGGGAAATATTTAAAGTCACTTTTACATATAATTTGAATATTTTCTTTTCAGTACTTATTTTCACAATAAATACCCTCATTCAATTGTATGTCTTTAAGTTACAGAATTGTTTACCCGATTCTTGGTAAGTCACCTACCAAATCTGTGATCTGAATAACAAATTTTGGAACCTTAAATATTTGTTATATTTTACAGCAGAATTAGACAAGAAGGAAACGGCGAGCGTTGAATGATTCGACTGTTTACATCGGCTCCCTTTGAAAGTTTGTTTACAAATTGTAGGAATTTGCAGCTGTGCAATGAATTCGAATGCGGGTAGGAATAATAAGGGGTTGATTTCAACTACATGTTTCGTTTCACTTATACAATATTCGATTTTTCATCATCATCAACAAAGCTAATTTAAATATATACTATGTAATAATAAACACTCAAAATATCTAACAAAAAATTCATTCCTAATTATTATCAAATCACAAATTGCTGAATAAAAATAACAATACCATCTAGAATTCCGATTCTATACATAAGTATTAGAATGATGTAATAAGTTAGTGTTGGTCAGTTTTCGGGTTCAGAGCAAATCAATTTTGATAATAAGTATACAAAAATTACATAGCCCAGTCATATTGGGTAATAAAAGGGGTCAACCTCAGAATGAAAGATAATGAGCTAAAAGTTGATATAAACCTTTGTTTTGTTGTTCTAAATATTGACTAAAAAGTCAGCATTGCTATCGTATTCGTGTCTTCAGATATTGAAGGTCAAAGGTTATGAAAATCGATTTTTTGTGAATATCTTGGTTCCTATTGCTAAAATGAGATTTATATTTGTGATAAAAGTTTTTTTTCCATACAATCAACAATTTTTGGGGTAGAGCGCGAAAAGTGCACAGCGTGGGCTTATGCAAGGTCAAGCGAGAGTTACGTTTATCAGTACGTTGTACGAAGTCAATTACTCACTCCAAAATCTAATGATCATTTCCGCTATACGCAATTAATCAAATTAGCGAAACTAAATAAACCTGTACAATTGTCAATAGTTCCACCAACAAGTGTAGCAGCTCATCAACATATCAAACATGTCTTCTACCAAATTCAAACGTGGTTAAAAAAGAGCTTAGAACCTCAAGAATGGAGTTGGATACTTGAAAATGAAATCCTGGAGCCCATAAGAACGTTATTACCTCCAGCACCAGCCGAACTACTTAACATAATACTTTGGAATTGCAAAAATGGTTAGGTAATCTCGATGAAGTAAGCGCTTACGATCCTGAAATTCTGGAAGGTTTGGAGATGAATATGACTTTATACAACGTACTGACAACCATATATGACTATACGCTGCGCACTCTTCGCGCTCTACCCCAAAAATGGTAGGTTGTATGGAAAAAAGCTCAAACAAAAGTTGTGGAGAATTCAATAGTCTACAACTTTTATAATAAATATAAATCTCATTTGAGTAATAGGAACCGAGATTTTCGCAAAAAAAAACGATTTTGATGACCTTTGACCTTCAATATCTTAAGACGAGGACACGATGGCAATGGTGACTTTTGGGACAATATTGAGATCGACACAACAAAGGTTTATTCCAATTTTCAGCTTATTATCTTTCATTTCAAGGTGAAACCCCTAATATGACTGGGCTAAGATCAATATATCCTTAAATAAGGATTTCAACTCTTGTCTAAGCTGGATCGTAGTCGCATTGGTAACGAGGAAGGCAACTTCTTAAGGTTGGTCAGCAGCTTCACTGTCATTCCGATATGTGACAGAAACCAAATGAGTATGAAGAGATTAGAACCAGTTATGTATATTTTAAAATGGTGTAGTGTTGCATAAAAAATAATTTTTTAGTTAAATGCTTGAAGAAATTTTTAATTTTTTGGTTCAGAAGAAACTTCAGCTGTTTACTGTTATCATATTTTACCATTTTTTTCTTTCAATTCAGATGTACAAGAGGTTAGTTTTAAGAGAATGTGAAATTTGTTTTTTCTAATCAATAAAAGTTGGCGTTTTAACAAATCCGAGCATCCTAGGTGAAAGATAAGTACTTAACATGTATCGCTGTTTTATATCTGGTGAATATTGGCCTTTTTTATTTGAGTATCTAATACATTCTTGCTTTTTCTCACAGTGCAGTGATGGAACTTTTTATATAATGTAACTTTATAGAATAGTTGATGCGTCAAGCAACATTGTCACTCAGGAATGAAAACGAAATATTAATCCGGAGGAAGCATTTTACGGTTATGTTTACTTTGACGACTTTTTCTAATTTCTCGGAAGCGTTGAAAAATCTGTTTAACAAAGCTAGGTAATTGTTTGATTTGATATACAAAACTTAATACACAAATTTCTTTACTGACAATAAACATTCATAAATCATTAAAACAGCAATAACCACTAATTTTCGTTCAAAAGGACAATTTTTGAAATTTGTTTCGTGAAATTTGGTTGAAATTTCTTCCCCCAATTTGTTGTGATGTTCTTTTAATTCATTTAAACAGTATTTTTAAACGTTGGGGTGAATTTATACACACGGTGTATCTTACTAATGGAATTTATCTATATATTCACACAAATATACTAAACAATTTACTATTCACTAAAGTATCCACTAAGACACTAATTTATTTGAAGAGACCATTTACTACTAATCCAATGTGTTTGTAATGATATCAAATTATTTACTGACTTTGGCTGCTACACTATTTCTTACTTATATCCACTTTTTATATTTGGGACTAGATTGCCTTTTTAGAAATTGTTTCCAATAAAACACACAACAAGATGTAAATAGCACATAAAAATTATATAAAGGAATGCCGCTCTATAACCGCGCATTCACCAAAACTCAATATCGTTTAACATAAACGAACAGGACCGGATCCACGATCCACTTTTTGCATTTTTTGCAATGGAAGGTTCATATCATAAAAGAATTTAATAATTTTTATTGCTATTCAACTTATCATAGAACCAAAATTTTTTCATATTATTCTGTAAAATATTTCTTTATAATTTCAAATAGCCAACATAAATATACGTTTATAACAAAATATTATAAAAGAGCTTAGACATAGTGGAAAATAATTATGTTAGAAATGTGTTTTATGTATGATATAGTATTAGCGATTTCGCGCAAGCATTTTTCACCGATAAGGAAGAGTGCTACCATATCCGGTGCTTTATGTAACCACTGGGACTATTTGGGATATTTTATGAATGTTTTGTTGAAGTGGCTCCGAGGGAATATACTGGCGATCAGCAGGGGAACTGAACTCTGTGAATTTCATATTTTGTCTAAAATAAAATATGGTATCTGCTTCCAATGAAAAAACTGAAAATTGTTGTTGCGCTTTAAAATATATTGTTTTCGATTTACCTCTTTGAATTATAGTTTGTTTCTATTTTGACATCAAATATCACGTGAATAATGCTTTTAGCATATATGTTCGGAATTTCTATCATGGGAAAAGGGAACGTAATTCCATGTGCTAATCGATACATTTCCACAATGTATTATTTGTATAAATTGGAAGTGTAAATTTCATATTTAAATTTCTACATATGCATATAATTTTGTGTAGGATATATGATATTTTTTTAAAGATTTGTGAGAACCACAAATAATACCAAACCAAGCAAAATATGTTATGCAGATAAATCCAGTTGATAGATTGGGTTTCAATTTAACGATTCAAAAGAAGATTGAATGATTCGATTGAGTGAAATATTGAAAAATTATAAACTATTGGCAAAAAATTCATAAGAGAAATCTTCAACAAACAGGTCACTTATACAATAGAGAAAAATAGCTAAACGAAAATAGTAGATAAGTGAAAAAATGTTGATAATAAATAAAAATCTTCATTTTTATTAAAATAATCCATGGAGATAATTATAATTATGAGTGCAATAGGAATAGATGATGATGGAAATAATCAAAATTCAATAAATAGTTTGGAGGGCTACTGTTTTACAAAATCTTCGAGATAAACAGGCGTGCTAATAATGACGACCTGAAGTAATATTGACTGACCTTTACATAATAATTCATTTGTTCATTTTGTGGATATTACAACATGACTACAAATTTTTGAAACTTAATTCTGGAGAGCAAATAACGACGTTGATTTACTGTCTAGTTCCTAATGCTCTTTAATGACAAACGTTCCCTCTACAATATAAATTTATCGGTCTGTCCACCCCTTAGTTCTTTTCAGGATATCCCTTCGTAATCTTTGAGGTGACCATAAGGACGCCTCAAGGCGCCGTGACGCGTCTTATCTGTGATTAGCCGTTGCCATGACCAACTATCTTACCCTTCTCTTAATGAAATTCTCCAGGAAGAAGAAGAAGGAACGTTTCAACTTTAACTTAATTGATTGGTGGTGCCTGAATTGGTTTTTTTCTCTCTAAGAAGTTTGAATGGATGGATTAATCCCGCTACAAATTTCCCTTTTACAGGGTGATGGTTGTTATCTTTGAGAAAAGCATCAAATAAATATTCGTTCAACTTAAAAAAGAAGTATTGATAATTTTAATATATTTGTGAAACGAAATAATCAACAAACTGATAAAGTTTTCTCATCTGAATACATATATAAGTAACTGAATACCATTTAAACGGAATGAATATTCATTTATTTAACTGAAAACGTGAGATCAGAAAATGGCAAAAATTATTCTCTACCTAAATATAAATTATTGCAATCAAAGTAAACCTCTTATATAATATGCAATAAAAGCAACGCAAAGATTCTGGTGGATATATACTTTTTCCCGTTGTAGTCGTTGGTATTTTTGGTACGTCGAGGTATTTTTAATTCAGCGGTAATGGTACGGTTACTTTTGCCTAGACTATGAAGACTTGAGAATAATGCACGAATTTCAAATGATCGCTTCTTGGTTTTACCCATTTTGAAACTTACAAGTCTGAATTTGCGAGAATAAAAACAATTCGTATACGAACTCTCCAAAAAGATGTCTTGGTCCAAAAAGTATAAATTTCAGCACTTACTTGTGTCTCCCAGGACTAACTGAGACTAAACTATAATCATAAACACCAAAGAAGTAATAAACAATGAGCCTGTACTTCCAAGTTTCAGCTTGTCGCATTCACCGACAAAATATAAACATGCGGTTCTATGAAGTAAACAATTAACACGTTGATTGCCAACTATGAGATAACTCGTACATTGCTTTCTTTTCTAGGACGCCAACTACGAGTTATCTCGTCCAGCGAATATTTGCCATTTTTGTGCAGCTACGATGACATAAAATTTATTAAAAAACGAATAAAAAATATAATTATAAAAATTAGTTCAAATTTACGAAATAAAATAATATTTTATTGTTTGTGGAACTTCTGAAAGCAATCTTACGCACAAAGGACTGGCTTTTCTTCACATGCTGGACAGAAACAACGCGTTTCTCTACGTTTTTTTGCTTGGGTACTAATACGACATGGCTTTGTCGGACGCTGCTTTTTTTCGGTAGGTGGTAGACTTTCTAACTAATGAAGCTCTTGCAATAATTTGTTTCGAAACTATTTGAATCTCTTCTCCAATCATCTCGACGACGAATTCTTCTCTGAACTTGATCAGTTTTATCTTAGAAGAAGTTACTTTTTGATTATATTTTGTGAGCATTGTGTATATATATATATATATATATATATATATATATATATATATATATATCTATAATATGTAAAGAAACCTTTTTCTATCTATCTAATAGTCTTTCTTAGATTTGCGTAGAGCTCAATTTCATTTTGAGTCACTGGTCTTTTCTTATCCGTATTGGATTCTTGATAAATTAATTATAATAATGATTATAAAACAAAACACTCAAGAAAGACGCAAATGTAATGCACTTGACAATATCTAAGATACTACTGACGAATATGGATGCGTATATATGATTTAGCTTTAGAGAAGCGACCGACAGGTCGAATCGTGTCTGTGCGTGTCTGCGTACGAATTAACTCGTAGTTGGCTTCCGCGAAGAGATTGATGTTACAGAAGCCAACTAAGAGATAATTCGCAACACTTTTTTTATGCTTTTGATGATAACTATGCACTAGAATTTGAGTTTTTAATAATATAATATAATTAAATCAAATTGTCATTTTAAACGGAATTCTGAACTTGCTGTAGCAGTCAACTGACACCATTATTTTTGGATTGGACATAGTTTCGATTCTTGTTTGACAATATGAAATTTGTTAAAGTATATTGTAATTTAATGAATGGATTATGGGGTAGTGATTGACTGGTAGTGTATGTCTAACAGCTCTACAATACAATTGAAGGGACATAAACTAACTTAATAAAGTATCTCTATCAGAATTCTTATTAATCCATACTTTTCTTATAAAAACAAAAATTACGAACAAACCAATGGGACACGAAAGGGCTCAACTATACATATCTTTTACACAAGCAAATTAGGTTATGAATGACATAATTTAACCTGTTACATATGATAAGTTTCATACTATTTTAATTCAATAGTTCCATATACAATTCACTTTATGTATAGGGTGTTAAAAAAATATGGTCCCCTTTTTAGTATAGATAGAAAACTGAAAAATATTCACATTTTTTACGATTTTGCCTCAATTACTGGCAACATTGTACTGAAATTTTAGACGAATATGTTTTGGAAGCTGATATACTCAATGAAGTTGTTTTTATGTCTGCCTCTCATAGAGGGCACTAGTCCGCACCAAGTAGTATTGATCATAACTTTTTCAATATTGTATTTGTTAAGCAAAATTGTAAGTAAGATGAGTTACACATCAATCAATTTTATACCAAAAAGCTACTTTTGATGAAACTCGATACTGTGTACCGTTTTCGGAATATTTTGATTTAAAAATTATGAAGTAATAACCGATGCTGGTATAAACTATTGATTATTAGTTATTATTATTATTAATTAGTAAGCATTATGTGAATTGAGAATTTTTTGTCGCGTCAATGAGACCACATATATGAAACGGATACAATTGGAAAAAATGGGACTGACGGCTTTTTTCTAACGTTTCATAAAAATCCAGTCTAATCAGTATAAGATTTTGTATTTCAAAGTTAAATAAGTATGAGAACTGAGCTATTGAAGGCGTTAGTGTGAAACAAACAACAATTTGATGATGTTCTGTGACTCAAACTGTTGTTTGTTTCATACTAAGGCCCCCAATTGCTGAGTATAATTATTTAACTTGGAATTTTACACGGTAATACCATTTTATCTGAGTTTGCCATGGAAAACTGTCATTAATTGATATATTCTTTTTTTTTAACGCTGTTTAATCTTTAATACGGATGACGTTACGAAAATTTTTTACTGAACAATTTCCAAATATTTTTCTATCTAACCTAGAGACGGGATAACATTTTTTTAAACAGCCTTATACATACACAAATCGTTGGTAATAAATCGAGTTTGAACTTTGGAATATCATTAAAGGCCGGAAAGATCCATTGCGTGCACCGTTAAAAAATTATGCTTTCATTGCAAAATTACATTATTGTCAAAATTACATGCGCTGTATCGAAAGCTGTTCAATATTGCAGATGGTCCAATCTGTAAAGTCATTATGGAGTGTACTTCTATTTTACTTATTTAAATAATCCATCAAAGATGCCTTAAAATTTCCATTATATCAAAAACTCGAGACACGTGAAGTCCATTTTGGATATCAACTTTTTGATAAATCATATGATTTAATTATAAGAAAAAAATTTATTGGAATTCAATATACAAATTCACAACCAAAAATATTTAACGACCTTTTAAACTGTCCTCATGGTATTTTAATCGATTTTTGATGGTGCTAATTAAAGGATATTTTCCTCCTCCACAATTTCCAAGGAAATCATCAGTATCTAATGACCATATCATTATACCCGATAAGTTCCATAATACGGTAAAATCAACTTTTAGTTTTAAAGAATCTTCATCTTCAAATCCAACCCATTGATCTCCCCATACTCTATGCGGAACTTTTTGTTCATCGTCCCAATAGTAAGTTGAATTAATACTACAGATCTGTAAAGAATGATTCATTAGATTCAATAAAATTCCACAGTATGGATAAAATATATTGTAATGAAATACAACGGCAGAATACTAAAATGGAAGAATCCTTTACATAATTGGAACTCAGCAAAATTAATAGAGTGAGGAATAAAATAATAATGTCAAATAAAGATTATATATGTACATAGAATTGATTATAGAGATAAAGGAATAAACATTAAATTTTCATTTGATTGATTTTCCAATTTTCAATTTCTGTAATCTTTCAATTATATAAATAAGAAAGAAGAAATAACGACAGTGTACTCTAAGTGTATTGCAAAAAAAAATCGTAGGAAAAAACATAATTAAAAAAGTGATAATCGTTATAAAAAAAACTATAAAAAAACGAAACGATTTAGTTACGGAAATGATTAAAAAAATATCGGGAATATCAGTAGTAATCTGTAAACCAAATAGTTCCTTACAAAAAAAATTAAAAAAATTCGAGTGTATGAAGTTTTGGGGAGTTTCGGAAACATACTGATTAAAGGACTTCAAGCGATTAATTGAAATCATTAATTAATTCCAGAAGTGTGCAAGGATTCGAGATTAAGGAGCCAGTACGAGGTACCAAAGCTAAATGGACTTCTGAAACATATTGGACTAAATTGTTAATGTAAATTTAAACATTTTAATCTAATTTCACAAATTGTCGTTATCTAATGTGAACGTAAATCAATTAAATAACAGTGACAGATAGATAGTGACAAATTTTAATGCTATTTTCTAACATCTGTCATCAATTACAGATCAAGAATAACGACATAATAATTATATATTATTATATATAATAATTCTTCTAATATTTGATCTAGATCATTATTTCGAATCAACATAACTATTTAGGATCATAAATAAAAATTTTGTTATTATTTTTTTTTTACATTATTATGAAGACTTACGGAATGAAAGTAAATGTTTTGGAATACAGAAGAAGAAAAAACGAAATTTTTAGTAATACGGATATTAATATTCCGTTTGTTTTTACTATACTTTGAATCATGAACGATAATTCTTCACGATTGACACACAACCTTCTTTTACCTTTTTTTTCTTTCTAATTTATAGATGTCACCAGACAAAAAACATTACCTTTGTACAAAGTGGTCAAAAGCTTAATTTGATGAAAAATATTTTTTCATTTAATTTCATGTATAGGTAGATAGTTTACCTGTTTAGGTTGTGTAAGTAAAAGGGGCAATTGCTTGATAAGTCAACCAATAAAACACAGTTTTTTTACCTCTTTCTTTTTGATTCATATAAATTCACTCAGTTCAGAATTTTAACCATTGTTCAAATGTGACTTGATTGAATTCGTTGTACCTATCCGAATATTCAAGTTTCAAATTTGCAAATTTCCACGTGCGTTCTTTGGGGGCATATTGTGATATCGAATTGGCAAGTTTGTTAAAAATGTGTAATTTTACAGAAAATATACATACAATTCATATTTATCGAAAATTTTTAAAATGGTAATTAAGTCAGGAAAGCATTACACTACTTCTCATAAGAGAAAACAAATTTGCAAATATTTGAAAAACGTGAGAATTATTGATAATAAACAAGCTAGTTGTTCAAGTACTGTACCTTT
Organism: Diorhabda carinulata; assembly: GCF_026250575.1. NCBI lineage: Eukaryota > Metazoa > Arthropoda > Insecta > Coleoptera > Chrysomelidae > Diorhabda > Diorhabda carinulata. Next base: position 23,525,371 of record NC_079472.1, read on the forward strand.
AGCAAACTATTCATTAGAATTTTGTCAACCGATTATTGATTGAAATACATAAAAATTGGTTTACAAATTAAACTAACGCCCAAGTAAATGATTTGTAGAGTGCGACTCCCCTTTCAAATTTTCAAAATACGCCTTGAAAGTTTCCTAAAAATTTCAGCACTTTCCGTTAATTTTCATTGTGCTGAACTCTAGCCTTAAACATTTTTGCTGATGAAACACTTGGTCATGAATTACCACTAAAGCCTTTAAGTTAAGTCGCTCAATTTCGCCCGGAATTTGATCGTGACGCGCTGTTGAATATTTCGCTTCTCGATTTTAGTAACAAGCACGTCTAAGATACAATACAAACATATAACTGAGATAGTACTAATGACGCAGTAGAAGTTCCCTTTTCTTAGGGTTACTATAAGTACATCATAAAAAACCAGTTTCATTACTCAAGTCTCAGACTTTGCATTATATTTAGAATTATGCCAGTTGTATTTGTGATTTTATAGATTATGAAGAACCGAGAAGTAAACAGAGTTAACTTAACTTTAAACATATGCTAATATGTTCATGAATTGTTTGAGAATACTTCTACGCAACACCTAAGCAAAATGAAAATATTATCAAGTTACGTTATTTTATGAAGACACTGTATCATTCACGTCTTAACACATACTTCATTATATCCTAAGAATCCTGAAATTTCTGTATAAGGTCCCTTAGAACCGGCACCAATTATAGGCGCGTATAGTTCAGTATTTGATTTGTCTTTGAGTTTGAATGATCTTCCATATGTAACCACTCCCATATTTATCTTTTTATTGTCAGCATTTTTGTACAACCAATACTCTATACTAGTGGCCTAAAACGTTTGAGAAAAATTAGCTACATATTGAAGATTCTTGATATTAAGTGACCACACATATACGTGGGTTGTTTGAAAAGTTTCCGACGTCAACCTGAAGAGAGATTTTAGCACTTATCAATATAAATTGGGAACATTCAAGTCATTTTGGATGTTAAACAATCACTAAGTCAATTAATAAAATTAGATCATTGTGAATATTTTTTTTAAATGGAAAATATTGAGTGTCGAGCTGTGATTGAATACATCTACGCAGACAAAGAGATACTGCCTCCTTTCATAACTGTAGATGAAGCCCGGATCCGAAACTACATTACTTATGTGTGGTTTATCGAATATCTTCAATAACGTATTATATATAGCCTGATATTATAAAGGGAGACATTTCAAAAGAGCCACCGTGTTTGAAGAAAAAGAAAGTGCATTTCCAAATTAGTCCACCACCTATTGTATTCACCAGATTTGACCACCAGTGATTTTTTCTTTTTTTCTCCCCTCAAGTTTCATTTGTAGGAAAGAGATTTGCATTATTTTGAGAAGAAAGACAGTAAATATTATGGAAGAAAAATGCGTCAGATCGGACACTTCATCTATAGGTGGAATATATGGCAAGATAGTTTACTGTGGTCCTTTTTTCGACTTATGCATCTTGGAAAACTTCAAACAACATCGTTTTCTTGTACGCTGCTATTTTTTTTCTTATCGAATAAACTATCTTTCAAAGAATCTAAATAGTTTTGTTCGACTGCTTTTCACAATCAATGGTCCAATAATGGTGGTGTATTGAGTCCTGCTGCAGTGATTCTGAGGTCATAATCATCATCATCATGTTGAAAAATGAAAATGGTTATGGGAAAAAAAATGTCTAGTCTAGTATCTTTATCAGGTCGGATACTTTTTCAGACAAACCTCGTATGTAAAGAAGACCGAAATCAGCCAAAGCTATCTTATCTATGTTTTGATGTTTTGATAATATGAATTATTTTATATCATAAATCATAATTGTACTTACGACTGTATATGTTGAATTCCGTCCATGATCGTAATCTTTTGAAGAGGCATGTAAAGGTGAAACATGTCCAACAAAATTGTCAAAAGCTCCATGGTAATCAAAGCTCAAAACGTTCATCATATCCAAATTTCTGGAAGGAAATATTTTTTTGTGAAGAAAGATAAGTCACAACATATTTTAGAATATGTTGCAAATATAATATAGAGGGTTTTCGGTTGATAGAAGGTGTACAAGGAAAGTTCTGACTTCAATTCATTGATTTAAGCTGAGAAAAGAATTATGAATGATTTATTGTTGTTACCGTATGATTTTCTGACAAACATATCTTCTATTCTAAATTCGATTCTTTTTATTTTTTAAAATAGTGGTATTCCATGTTATTATTTCATTGATAATATTTTAAAGTAATTTGCAAAGTCATCTAGTTAGTAACTGATAAGTTGAAAGGAAAAAGATTGAAATGATAGGAACTAGACTTAAGAAATTAGAATAATTATTATTAAATTTTACATTTGATAGCAATTTGTATAAATTGAAACTTACTCTGATACTTCTTTTACGTTGTACAGTTCAATTTTATCTATGATTCCAGCTACAGCGGCTGTTACAAGTAATCCTCTAGGTTGATACATGCTTTTAAAATCCTTTAGTAACTCTACGAAATTTTTCTAAAACACACAGTCGTTAAATATTTTTTGGGGAATTTCGAAGTAAACATCTTTAGGAAATGGTCAGATAATGTTATCTGTGAGATGCTGTGAGTGTGAAACTAATCTCTGAATCCATTATTATATTTAACCTGCCTCAATTCTAGATCACAATTTCTTTCTGTGTAGAACAACAAATACTATTATGCAAAATAAATCTCATTTCAAATCTTATCAGAATAATGGTAGCGATACTAAGATATACATCCATGTCTGAACTTCTAGCGTCCCAGCGGTCAATTAACCTCTTATTCATCCACAACGCCCCTCTTTTGGCTGAAACATTCGTTTTAAGAAACTGTCTGGATCGACGAAATCATGTTAATAACCCATTTGTAGATATATTATGGGAAAACAGTAAGATGAACCGATTAAACGAATCGAGTCCGAAGTTGGTCACCAAAATCGTTGCAACGATTTTGGTGAGCAACTTATACGATCTTGATATGTTATTTTTTTCCCATTATTTAGTCTTCATCAATCGATCTAAGCAGCTAACAAATATTTTGGAACATTTTGCTTACAGATATGAAAGTAGTGGATGACATTAGAGAGGGTGAAGTTGGTAGAAAGTAGATAGAAATATGAGTGAATTTTCAAAAGTCTTATAAGCCGTAATTTCTGTGAATTCTTGATTTATTTAATAAATAATTAGAGCTTCGGTCTGTTGAAAATGGAATAAGTTAGCTTAAGAAGATCGATTTGTTATTGCTTACGATTAGCTGGAATACTAACTTACCTTGTCCTCTGATTCTGTATCATTTTCTAAATTAGCATATTCCCAAAAAATATCGACTCCATCGAAATTATATACTTCAATCAGAGTAAGAGCTTCCCAACCAAGTTTTTTCCTCTTAATTGGATCTGCTGCCACTATTGAAATGTTTTTAGAACCCTCTTTCCAACTTCCCAAACTTAGAAGTACTTTCAAATTTGGATTTTCTGATTTCAGCTTTCTGAGGTTACGAAAACCTTCTGAAATAATATGAAATATTTATAAGAATTCTTAGCACCTCCTAAATTTGTTTGCTAGAAATTACTGAATATAGCGCTGTCTGTACTGTTGTCCTCCATTTACGTGTGAAGCACTTTACTAATATCAATAATTTTCTTTTTCGCTCGTACTCGTATAGTACATACTTTAATGTATCGTTTGCATTTCGTACTCAATACCAGATTTTCGATATAAGATCTGTTCGTATACTATATTAAAATCTATTGCTGGTAGCCATTGTCAATTGTTAATAGTTCTGACTGTCTTATTATTGTGGATAGATTAACATTGACATTGACATTGACATTGATATCGACATTAACATTGACATTGACACTGATATCGACATTGACATTGACATTGACATTGCAACACCGTGAAGTAGTCAAACTATAAATTCGGCTTTAATCTCGTTAATATAAGCCCATAAATTTTATACCTGTAATCTCTAGAATATTTGAAATACTGATGAAAAATAGAGTGTACTCCTATTTAGAGCAAAATAATTTTCGGGTAATCTTGAATGTTATTGAGAGTCTTGAGGAGGGTAAAAACACGTATTATTGCTTAAGAAAGAACAGTATAGATTCCGAGGTAAATGTTTGATGCTACAATCCTAACGAAAATCTAAAGGTAGCTAGAGCACAAGCTAAAAAAATAATGTCTGCAAAACGAGGTACCAGAGAGGAATTATTGGTAATCTTATTAGATGATTCCGGTGTTCACTGGGGGTAGCATACAGACTCACTGTGCTCAAAAATTTCATCGCCGCTTTTTAGCGCCTCCTCTATCAGCAGTAATCGTTTTATACACATAATTTACTTGATCCACAATCATCTGGCTTACGATATTCCTCTATGGGGCAACTTTAGCAGAGTTCAGAGGGTTTTTAACCTTCAGAAGAGTTCTTTGCGTATTATTCATAATACAAGAAGTAGAGTACATTACTTTTCACGGAATATGGGATCCTGTCATGGCTTTTCATGTATATATTTGAAACATTACTGTAGGTATATTTTGGTTATACCACCAGAGGGTAGACTCATTCTTAGCTACATCAAATACATACCATAATGTCCGCCCTCATCAGCATCATTAGATTCCCAAGGATCTAGAATGTTCAGTGTACCATCATCAGTCGATCCTATAAAAGCAAATATAATGTGAGTACAAAGATGTGCATCTATATTCGGTACATCGAATTTTCCTTCTGATGGTCTGTAGATTGCCCAGCTCGAGAAGTAACATACTATATTGTAACTAGTCGCTAAAAAAAAAACAAGAAAACATAAGTACAGAAAAAAGTAAGCTATTTCTATAATTAGCTACTGCAAATATCTTATATCCAAAACTGAAAAAAGCTATGTCCATAGTTAACAAAGAAATCATCATATAGAATCTTACTGTATACGAGGGTCATTTGTAAATATCAGCTTTGTAATACAACACGAGTATATTTAATTGTATCGAAAACACCAACAAACATAATAAAACAAAAATTCCCCAGAACCCGACAACTTTTATAAGGTATACACAGATGCTTCAAAAAACCAAGATGAAACTGGAGCCTTTTCCTACTCAGAAAACATTTCGAGATACTTTGTACTCCCTCTTATTACATCTATACACTTCACTAAACTGTTTGCTATCCTAGAAGAACTTAACAGATTGGTGGTTGATTTTTTCACGACGTAAATACGGTGCAAAAGAATCTAACAAATCTTGAAACGTATCTATGTTGACAATGTAGTAGCTTTGGAGAACTGTTAACAATTGATGATTTAAATGGGAAAATCAGTTAAGAACGAGGAACGTTCAGGAAGTCCCTCGACCTCAAAGCAGTTCAAAATGTTTAGAGAGTCGACAAATTTATTTTGTTTAAAAAAACGAAGAAACTATTCTAGATTTTAGTGGAAAACTTGCGTTTTCGTACGTGGGAAAAGGTGCAAAAACCGTATCCAAGTTACTCTTTATTACCAATAAATCTGCCTGTTTTTCCATATATTTTATTCTTAATACCTAGTGACTTTTAAAGGCTTTAGATTATTGATAGAACTTTGGTGAAAATGAAATTAGGTGTTGTATTGATTATATGAACTATTACAATTTTAGTTATTTATTCATTAATTTTATATTCAAATTCCTTATATATTTTAAATCAACTTGTGAATAAACTTACCCAAGCTCCAACTTAACAGAAACGCTGTTACCGACAGTGGTCCTAAAAACACAAGCATCTTCATCTTACTCTCAGAAAAAATATATATGTCAACTTCTATTTATCAGTAATCAAAATACCAATGGAATCAATTTGATAATTTTGGAGATAGATAACGTTTTCCATTCAAGCAGATGAGATACATAGTTTTAATTCATTAATCAACAAATCAAAAGATAGATAATAGAAAAATACAAATCACACCAAAGTGGATGTACCTAATTTTGATTGGAACATGATATCATTTAGATGTAGTGCGAGATATGAGGAAGACGTAGCTAATTCTGTACTTAATATTCAATTTAAATTAATATCGAATATGTCTAAGCATGTATTACATGTATTTCTGTAGGTTTAATTGTTATCTGATCTAATAAAAACCTTTTCTATTAAAGAGTGTTTCTCATTTTGTCAATTTCAATGTTGACTTAGTAGTTATTAAATAATGATGTTAATATTTGGAGTAATACTCATTGTATTCTATGGTGTTAACTCAACGGTCAGCAAGCTCTTTAAGCCCTTAGTGAAATCATTCTTTGGGATTAAATGCTACAAATTGTCGCATTTCATTTTAAACATCCTCTTTGAATTCAATTTTTTTTCTACGTAGAATTTGACGGTATAAGGACCGGACTAAATACAAGATGTGGAAAGAGTTTAATACCACCAAGTTTTCGATTTGAATCCTCGTAACATTCGCAGTATGTGGCTTAGCATTGTTTTGTTGTAAGAGAGTCCGCTTTCGATTAACTAAACCTGTATATTTCTCCCATAGAACAACCTCATCCATTCGCATCAGCTCATAGCAGGCCCGATGCATTAAAAACCTGGCCAAAATTTCAAATTAGAAAGTCTTCAGGAATACCGCAAGACTTGCTAATTGTGCAAAAATGTTCTTGGGTCCGTAATGGAGTGCTATAAAATATGCCTAAAACGTCGACTCTTCTCATTTTTGGTCACATGAATGTACGCGCTAATAGGCATCAGACGTTTGTTCTAAGTTGTAAGTTGTGTCTAAGTTTGCAAATCAACAGAAAATTTTGAATTATTTATTTTTGTTTTGGATATAATCTACTTATGGGTGAAAGTAATCTGAGTACGTATATTTATATGTGGTTATTCCACTTTACAGCTTTTCACCGTTCACCATTTGGCAAAAGCTGAAGGGTGATGATAATACGGAAAAATGTCAACATGTTCAGGATGTCGTTTGCAATCATTTCATATTTGAATAGCATAGTGAAGAAAATTTAAAATCTATGGAACGTAGCATTTATCAGCTGAGTTTTTCATTTTTGAAAAAATTGCAAATCGCTTATAAAATGGAAACAAGTATTCTGTAGAGAAATGCTTGGCTTGATGAACCGTTTTCATTATCTGTTGCCTATTTGCCTGATGGGACACCATCAACTTTTCTCATGGGACGGCCCGATGTAACTTTTTAAGTCATTAGCGAGAAAACTAAAAGAAGTAAAACCAAATTTTGTAATTCTTCCTATAGGGCACACCGAAAAAGCACAAGAATCCAGGAATAAAGATTTGAAAGCATTTCGAAGAAGCCCAACTAGAAAATCATCAGGAATTTACTAATGTAGATCCTTTTAGTTTTATACTAGCCTCATCCGATCCAGTTATTACTAGTTTAAGGAAATCGCCACAGAAACAAAGGAAAGAATTATCGCCAAAAGGAAATATACATGGATCTTCTTATATTTTAGTCAAAATAATATTCAAAGTATTTGGTTAGTTTTGAACGCCGCTATTTTTCGCGAGCTTTGGATGACGTCAATTGTCACGTTCAGTATTTGTTTACTTCAAGTTTGACAGTTACTTCATAGGTTATGATATTATAACCTATATAGTCATTGAAAATGTAAAAAAGAATAAAATATAGACACTCGCTAGAATTCAGACAGATGAGAAGCAAGAATGAAATGTTTGTATTGTTAAAAAGAATATTTCATTGCTTTTACTTCTTTGACCTCAGGCAATGTAAAATCTTGATTAGATGCAAAATATGAAGTAATAAGATATTAGGATATCAGAATCTAAAAACGCTTCAGGAACACAGGATTTTGTTCAAAATACAACCAACACTCTTTTTGGACCTCGATAAATCCAGGACGTGTCATTTTATACAATTGAGAAACAATTAAATAGGGAAATAATGATTTTATGATAATATTGGAACTATAATGTTTCTGGGAAAAATAATCAAGTGAATTTAAATTACATGCATATCTCCTATTAGTACAAGATTAGGAGATATTTCTTTGGGAAAAAAAGTATTGAATTTGGTACAAAATTCAGACTTAAGCTGTGCTGGAACTATTCAAAAATAAACAAAATCCATATTTAAGTGTATATCTTGTAAACAGCTGATTACTTACATAAGCTTCTATTTAGAATAAGCATCCCTTTCTCAATATTGTTTTGTTTTATATTTTAGAATGTTTGTGGTGAATGGCTTTCAAGATTTCATGAATGAGGTCAATAAAATAACAATTTATCAAATTTCTGCTTCGTTATCATGTTTAATATGGTTGTTTCTTCAATGATATACTTATAATTCTTCAAAAATTATCAAAGAGCTCAATTTGATTAAGATTATAGATAGAGAATTTAAATTATGATTCTTAATTTGTATAATGTATGTCTAGAGGTATTCATGAGAATTACAATGCTAGATATTCTGGAACAAAGATAATTATGAATTTATACCAGTTAATAGAAAAAATTCTACTGTGAATAGTTTCAATCTAAGTGGGAGTTATTTTATGTACCTTGTTGTTCTCCTTCTTCCAGTTCTTTCTTAATTTTCTCATTTCGTTTTTATTATATGCTAATACACAGTTTCAATTTTATTTATCTAAGGTCAGATCATTTTAATATTCAGAAATTGGACGAAATCTCTGAGAAAACTAACTTTCATATCTTTGTCCGATTTTTGGACTCTATAAACTATTTGTTGTGCAATTCCACACTGTTGCTTACTATATGGGGACCTCCACCATTACCTTATGGTAGTCTTATCCTATGGACAGCTTCTCAATTGATACGCAGTTGCTCAGCTACCTCATTGACTTCTTAGAAGAAGCGACAGATACGTTTCACCCTTTTTGCCAATAATATCTAACAAAACGGGTTAGTTAGGTCCACTATTGTGATGATGAGAGTTCCTTCATTAAGAATCAGTTTGCGCTTCATTCTTCTTGACAATATTCGTTTTAGATAAATATTTATCGATCTTATCACCGTACATTATTTTGACCACACAACTGTAAACATCAAAACTATGGAGGTTAATAACAAAATAAATATTTTAATTCAATAATTTAATCAAAACTAATTTTATTTTAACAACCAGTCTTATTTAAGAAATCTTCTTTTGTTTTTTCTTATTTTCGTGCAAAGTTAAGCGATTCTTAACAGTGTTGATTAACGGGTATTTGTTGCCGCACAATCCATTAAAATCGTCGGTATCCATTGTCCAAACCATAATACCAGCTACTCCATGGGCCATAGCGAAATCTACTTTCATTTCGATGGATTTTTCGTCGTCATAACCTATCCATTGATCACCTATTACTCTATGTGGAACTTTTTGATCATCATCCCAGTACATAACCGAATCAGAACCAGAGTAAAATTCACAAACCTGAAATTAATAATATTAATTATTCCAGTATAGGCATATAATATCGGCACTTATCATTTTCTATTACTAACAACCCTTTTGGGCTTTACGCGGTTAATTATTATGAATTTTACCTGTTGTATGGTTACTTTTTGTTATAACTCTTGAATATTGATTCAATTTATATTGATTAAAGTCTATATTGATAAGAGTTAAATGCTGGAATGAAGGAACGTTTTTATTTCAATCTCCGATTGCTCAGTACAGCAGCTGCTACCTAGATAGAGGTAAACTGGCACGCATTGTAGGTAGGTAATTGCGTAACTACACAATCCGCCATTGCCGACACGAATCCAAAAGTCTGCGTCGTGATATTGCCACGTAAATATGGATGCCATTATTGTTTCACCCATCAAATGAATTGCTGCAATTTATTGAGGAACTTCACGACAAATGCGGAGAATCATTAATTGAAAAAAAGAGGAATGATGACTTCTGGTATAGTGCCCATCTATGACAAAGTTTGTCTACATACTGCTGCTATAACCAAACGGCTCCCAGAACAATTTCAATGAAGCAATTTGCAGCAAATTTTTATGGAGACCACAACATATAAATCTCTATATCTGTTGAAAAGTAACCTCAAGTCTACAAATCTTTTAGGAATAAATTTAAGCTGCTATGTATATGTATATAGATCTATTGTGTCCTCTCTTCTTGCTGCGATACTGAGGCTTTCAGAGTTTTGGCTTTGGGCGCGTACCCTAATATTCCAGTTCCGTCTAATGTTTTTGATCCATCCGTATATAATTATTGAGGAGAAGTGGAGGGGTGGGAGATTTAGAATCACTTCTAGTGCAGTTGTTGGGCAAGATTTCATGGGCCAGTTGCACATAAGCACACCAATCTCTGTAACTTTGAGAGATTGTTCCTCGTAGTATTCAGACTATCTCGAGTACCCCAAAACCACTGCCCACCCACCCACACAATACTGTTCTCAATCATCACATTGAAAATGAAAATTGAAAATGTAATTAAGTTACGTAAAACCTAAACAAATTATATACTTGCATGTTTTTCATGAATAATTATATTTTTAGTCGCTAGACAATCAGTTTAGTAGTTTTCTGGGAACAGACACCCAGGAAGGTTTTGTTCCATAATATTAGTGATTATCTAAGCAGTGCAATTAGATTCACAACTTACGCCCTAGCTCATTTAATCTAAAGCAGGCCAATTTATGCAAGTCGAAGTTTAATTCAATTTACCTTATAAAACATTGATATTGTTTACTTAGACTCATACTATTTTCCATACACTTACCTCATGATATCCCAAGCAACCTAAAAGACCTGTATACAATCCTCTCTCACCAGGTCCGGTAACGGGTGCGTATAGATCATGGTTGTTCGGATCTTCTAATGTGAAAGTTCTTGCGTACGTAGGCACTCCCATGTTAATTTTACTTATATCTGCGTTTTTGTAGATCCAATATTCCAAACCTGTAGACTAATTTTTTTCATTTGTAAGATACTCAACTTTCATCTATTTATACGTAATAGTTATGAATTCTTTCAATTTGTATGGACTGAATATTGTAAAAAACATTTCAATAAACTACATAATTTTTTCAATTGATAAGAGAATTTTATTGATGGGAAACGTATCAAGGAATTGATGATTTTACGAATGTTCAAATATGTCCTTAAATGACTGTTACCAAGTTAGAATTAGAAGAGCACTAGGTACGTTCTTCTACATCAAAAACAGATGAAAATATGCTAAATGTGGATAAATTCATTCATTTAAAGAAGTTATTGACTATTGGAGAGATAAACAATTGTCCAAAGGTTTTCGTCTTTATTATAACAACGCGGCGTGTCCCATTGAGAAATGTATTCTTACACAGAAAATACCATGGCAAATAATATGAAGGGCATTCTGAAAGAAACTTTTGAGTAATACTTCTAGTCATGGATTATACGTTGAAAAGATATATTGCTGATCAAAGGCAGAAGTTTGAGGAAGAATAATGTGAGTGATATGATTTTATGTTCCTAAATAGAATAGTTCATCACATTCTTTTATCATACATCGAAGGAAATATGGTTGTGTTCTCTCCATCAATTCAAAGAATTCTTAACTTCAATTAGCAACTCTATTTTCTAATTTTCGAAACTAACAAAGATATTTACTTAATATGGATTCAATTTAGTTCAATGATTAAATGTTTGACTTAGCTAGCAGTTCGAAAAAATGTTTATTTCAATTCAATTGAAGTGAAATGAATGAATATGCTTGGTAACTCTTTTTAATGAAGAATATGTACACTTCTCTGGCTACAGTAATTATTTGACAGAATCATTGATAAAAACGCCACTAGTATAGACATACTTTGTACGCCTTGAATTCGTTTCAGTTTTTCTCAAATGATATTCAACAATAATTTTTTCTTAGAATAGGACAGGCGCTCCTATCCACACAAATAATTTTTTTTCTAAACTTTTTACTTGGCGAAACAAAAGCAAAGGTACGTTCTTATTAATAAAAAATTGAGAAATATGCTTGAAATTTAGATATAAGATTTACAAATTGCTGGAATAATTGGTTGAAATAATAAAATAACCTTTTGTCCCATTCACAGTTTCATTTTAACAAGACATAATGCTAACAATTCAAAATGAAATTGAAGACTCTATCAAGTCGTCAATTGTGACAAATATGTGTATAGTGCGGGGCACCTCAACACAACGTGTATGATTTACATATTTGAATATTTACCTACTCACAACACAAATTTTCTACGGACTCGGCTTTTTTAACCACTTGTCGGTTTTGGCTCGCGTCAAAGCGTTTCCGAACGAGCAAAATCTGTACTCATACAACAGACTTCACATTCGTGCGTCGCTCAGTTACGTGCAAGTTGAGTTACCACTTTTTTGGTTGTATTATCCATTACACTGTCCAAAATGACCGTATTTGTAGAATGAATTCCGAAAAGAGTTTTTTAAAAGTATATTCAAATGGAAACAGTTTTGTGGAACAATAGTTTGAAAGAATAGGAAAATAAACTGCAAAATCATAGTCCTAGTCATCTACCATTTTCGTTTCCTCCATTTCTTTTTGATTTGATTCCTACTTTTGATAAAGACATGATCATAATACGCAAATCCTTACTGCAGTAGCTGTTGAAGTAACAACGTCCATATATTATGTCAAGTGTGCGAATTATATTGTGAACACTACGAATGTAGATTCAAGAGAAACTCACGCACAATGTTTCGCCGCAAATCGTGTCCCAACTTACGCCCATGAGTCGCATGTGAATGTGGATCGTATAATCAATGACTGAAATTTTATATTATTCCAATATAGTAATAAACAAGTTTTTATATCGAAAACTTAGATGAATATAACTCTAAAACGAAATTTCTGGAACCGTTGGTGATACTTTCATACTGAACACAGTATTTACTACTAACATTGTACCAATAACCATGTTATATTCAGAGATCGAAGGTCAACTAACATTCTTTCTCTGAAGTGTAACAGTAATAAGCTATTTATTCGAACTCACTTCATTTTCCCCCCGTCTCAGCGCAACTATTTTTGGGATATTGTTTTTTAATATACAAGAATTCGATATATTTCAGCTTCATCGAATTGACATTTCCATCATTTCCCAGTTCCAAGCAGAAAGTTTAGTTATTTATGTTAAAACAAGATCGCGAAATTCGCGCGGGTCCTTTAATCTGTTTTTTATAAATGGCAGACGCGCCTTTGTTAAACTTTTTATTATAGAAGGCGGTTTATTTCAGTATTTCTTTTGCAAATTTCTAGGAAAGTCTGTTTTTTTTATTTCTTTTGTTACTTTTTGTTCTAGAACTTTGTAGAATTTTATTTAGGTATATAAATGATTTATGTAAACGCAGTTCAGTTCAGTTTCAAATAAATAGTCGTAGTGAAAAAAACGAATTAGTAAAAGTTATCGCAGAAATTTAAGTGATATTTATAAGTAATATATTATTAGTTAAGTGTGTTGTATAGTGTGTAAATACAGTAAGAAAGTTAGAGACAGTGTTTATTAATTCACCCCACGAATAAAAAGAGTGTAAATAAATACGAAAAACGTTACATTTAATTGAAACAGAATGGCAATATATTTGATACTTTATGATTACTGAATATTAAGATGTTTTATAGTTTATTTCTAGAAATCGTACAGTTATCAACAAATTTTTCTGGCATTTGTGAGGAGATCAATCAATCATTCATGGAATGTGGAAGAAATAAAGTTATTCTTTTGTATCTAAAGAACGTTTATATATTATTATTTAATGTTTATAGCGAATACGTCATGAGAGAAGTTCTAGATGAGTGGCAAGATGCAATATCAGTTGGCGGAAAGAGGATCAACAACCTGTGCTACGCCGACGACACAACCATACCAACAGTAACAGAAATTATGACCAGACTGTCTGTTGTAGGCGAAAAATATGGCTTAAAAATAAATAAATCCAAAACGAAAATAATGATAGTTGATAGACAAAACAACAATTCTCCACAAACACAATTTTAACTATTTTAATTATCTTGGTTCCTTCATTACCAACAATGGAAAATGCGAAAGCGAAATACGCCGTTGTATGACTGTGGCAAGATCAGCGACTACCAAGTTAAATAAAATATGGGAAGAATATATTACGAAAATAACGAAACTCCCTCTAGTTGATGTTCTTATCTTCCCCATTGCAGCCGCATGTATCTGCAGTACCTGGGACATATAGCGAGAAGATCAGGAACAATGGAACGAGTAATCATAGAAGGGAAAGTAGAAGACAAACGCCCAAGAGGCAGATTCCAACTAGATGGGTAGACCAAACAAAACCCTTAATAAATATGAGACTGCATAATGCCGAAAAGATTGCACAGGATAGGCAAGCATGGAACCAACTGCTGAATCAAATATAAATGGTGTCACTTCATCTTTTGGAGGATAATGGAATGATGAGGAGAGAGGATTTAAAGAATCATTTTTATTTTATTACTTTTAAAACTATGAATATGTATCTTTATTTTAAACTTGGAGATGATTTTACTTTGGTCTAACAGTTGCTTTTAGAATAATGAATCTATTAAATTGAAGATATGTTTTCATACTGATAAATTCAACATTAAAGCTACTTTTAAACTTGAAATTATAGTAGATATAAATTCGAGACAAAAATAAGCGAAGAGAAATGAATGAAAATAACATTTAATCCTAAAATCCACATTTTTAAATACTCACAACGGTATATGTAGCATTTCTTCCATGCTCATAATCCAAAGGAGAAGCATGTAATGGTGAAATATGTCCTACAAAGTTATCAAAGGCACCGTGATAATCATATGTCATAAGGTTTATCATGTCCAAATACCTAAAAATCGAAATTCACAAAATAAAATCGTTTCAGTGGATGGATTCAAATTACAGAATGAAAAGCGATTCTCAGTTTCTTGAAAACCAGAATTGTTTTAGGTTCACCGCTATACAAAATGGTAAATATTATTTTATTATAAAGTTGTTTGCCAAAGAAAATTTCCTTTGAATTGTACAAGTAGTAAAGTAAAATAAAAGAATACGAACTTTTTGCTTAGAATTTAGAGTTGCTGATATATAAGAAGTTAAGATGAAATATTAAATTTCAACGAGGAAAATCTAACAAAGGTCTAACTTACCAACCTTATTATTGCAAATGTAATTAAAGTTGATCTGACTCACGCAAACATATTTGATGTGAATGTCAGAACTGAAAATCTGGTTGCTAAAATTATCATTGACTATTATTGGTATTTCATTATCTGAAGTTCGAAGTAGAATGGAAATGCACTCTAGCAAATACTCTAGAAAAAATGTAGGCTGTGGACTTAGGTATAATAAATTATAAAGCATTTACACGAAGCTTTTTCTAACAGTGATTTTAAACTTTTTTCAACATATTGATGGTAACTGGTGGATATCTTGAAAAAGTGGAAATCATAGTAGAAGTGACTGATTGTATCAGTAAATATAAAGGACCAGATTCCTGGTAATGATTTTTGTCACTCTTTGAAATAATTTTGTGTTTTTAGAATTGATTATACAATATATACGTAAAAAATTATGACGCTTCTTGCTTAAAAATACTACTACAATACTCACTGCATAATTTTTTCTACGTCGTAAGCAGATTCAATTTTATCAACAGCGCCAGCTACTGCAGCAGTCAGCAGGAGTTTCTTTGGTTTCAAAACATCACTGAAGTCTTTTAGTAGGGCGACAAAGTTATCCTGAATTAAAAAATAAAACGATTGAATTATGTGATTATTTTTTTATGGATTCAAAACTTATTACAATTTCAATGTTTTGCTACTTACCTTATCTTCCGGTTGCGCATAATCTCTCAACGTGGGGTATTCCCAGTCTACATCTAAACCATCGAAATTATATTTTTCAATTAGTGGTAAGATTTCATTTATCAACTTAATCCTCCGAACAGGATCTGCTGAGACTATTGAGAAATTTTTGGAGCCTTCATTCCAACCTCCTAAGCTGAGCAAAAGTTTGAGGTCTGGGTTAGATTTTTTCAATTCTGCGAGACTCCTGAATTGATCTAAAATAGATTGTTGTAGTTATTAGACGAAAGCAACTACACTATTAGCTACATGCTGCGAGAAGTTTTGAATTCTATTTCTTATTTTTCCGGAAAACATGATAGTGGTCAACGTTTTAGACCAACTTCGTTGGGATTTCGATCAGAAGGAGGATTGCATAAGTCATAGATTGGTTTAGAAGGAGCAATCTTCAAACAGAATCGATTACAAAAGACAAAAACGTTTAGAAATGAGCTACTTAAAAAAATAGAACAACCCTCCAATGGCGTTCGGGATACGCTGGAATTGAAATAAAAGTGGGAAAGTCTATAGAACTCCACAGCACCTGGGGGTGTAGAATGTAGAATATTAAGAGAAGTGGGATTAATAACTTAGCTGTAAGAGCTGCGAGAAAGAAGGACACAATACATCTTTTGGGTTAAAATGTATTTGACACCCAAAACTACACATATATACATATAAATGTATCTGTAAATCTATATATAAAATGCATGAAAAGGTTTGATTCGTTCAATAAAATGTTTAAGATGATGCAGAACCTTCAAGAACTGCTAAAATATATTATATTTAGGGATTATCATAAAAATGATATATGGTAGCTATACAGATTTGACTTTTATATGATTCTTGTATGTTTGTCTGAAAATACTCTGCCCAGTATAAACTTCTGATGATTTGAAATTATTTTAAAAACTATTAGTTTCGGATGTTGTTTACAGTTGTACCATTGTTCGATAGCTTTGTTCGAGGATTTTGATTGATACAAAGCCTTGCTGGAAAGCTCATATTATGGTGCTGTTTTAGTTGAAGTAGTCTACACCCACATATTTCAGAAGAAGATACTAAGGAACTTCGAGGATGCACCTTGGTACATTCGAATCAGTAGCCTCTACAAGGATCAGGATAAGAAAACAGTTGATTAAATATTGGATAAATTCGACACGAGTTATGAACTACGACTTCATTAACATAACAATGTTGAGGTAATCCAGCTCGTTTATATTGCAATAGAAGTGATCAGATTCATGAGGATTAATGTGCGTGTTGACGTGTATGTTGTGTATGTACTTGACATGTAAGAATAATGTTGTTGATTATTGTTTTTGAGATCAGATTATGCTGTTAGCACAATGCCGTGTAAGGGAAATGTTAACAAAATTTTGATATTTCTATTAGAAACTTTTTCAATTAAGAACTAAAATTTCAAATTTCTAGTTTTAATATAATAAAATCCCCATTTCTTCAGAATCTTATAACTTATTTTGGTACGCCTATGGAGCACTTCTGGAAGAGGAAGGAGCTCGTGATTATATTAAAATTGAAGTTCATGTTTTTAACATCATTTTCTTAGTTATTTCATTTGTAAGAAAACCTGGAAGATCTCCCTCACATTGTAATATGATCATTATCACGATCACTGGATAATTTTTTTCTATCCCAAATTACTGTAATTATTATTTTTATACTTTATATTAACACTAAAATGTAAAATTCTGCTCTGCGTTTACACTAAACATACAAAAGCCATTCGTTCTCTTCAGTCTTCTCTCTAGGTTCGTTTTGTCGAGGAGCTGGATTGCCTCGATGTTCACATGTTTCAAGAGCCGCTGTTTGTAACTCTTTGCGAATTTAGAATGTTCACCTGCCTTATAGAATCTATCTCAAGGTCCCGATGAAGATCGCTATTTCAGAAGTACCAGGAAATTTTCGAATTATATGGGTGCTGCTTTCGCTGGTACATCCTCATAGTTGAATCCCGTAGGTCAATACCGGTCTTAAGATTTGTTCATTTACAAGTAGTTTATTATAAATTGACAGAGTTGGATTGTCTTCTAGTGCTAGCCCCAGATATTTTGCTGTATTAGCATATGGTACCTGTTCATCGTCTATTCGTACTGGTACACATTGCTCCTTTTTATTTGTGAAATTTCATGTACTGATTTTTTCTCAATACTACGTTTGGTGGTTTTCCTGGTTTGGGAATCATTATGATTTCAGCCATTTCCACAACGTAGGTACATAATCAAGACCCTGTAATTAAGTCGAAGTCAGGAGCTTTCTTCGGGTTGATATTTACTTTAATCATTGTGAATACTTCTTCCTTTGGAGTAGTATGTTATTTTCAGACTGTCTCGTTTTTGTATTAATTAATTAATTTTCAATTAGAAATAAATTTGATGTATTTATTGACAACTTTCCATGACAATTATTCATTTTACTGTCGTTTCAAGAGGTAATAACCCACTTGCTTTTGTAGTGTGACGTCCGACAAATACCAAAATATTTTGTGAAGAATTTATTATTACAAAGC
Organism: Diorhabda carinulata; assembly: GCF_026250575.1. Taxonomy (NCBI): domain Eukaryota; kingdom Metazoa; phylum Arthropoda; class Insecta; order Coleoptera; family Chrysomelidae; genus Diorhabda; species Diorhabda carinulata. The sequence goes on from NC_079472.1 coordinate 23,543,739, forward strand.
CAGCATCAATTCTCAATTAATTCCAATTTGTTTTTCATTCATTCATTCATTCATTTTATTATTGCTCTTTGGTGAATAAATTATAGGTTTAATATTATCTTGGGCTGTTATTACACACTCAAATAATATAAAAAGGTAAATGTGTATCAGCCACACAAAAATTTAATAATACATTGAGCCGAAATTGTCTAAATAGATTCCAAATTACATTTGATATTGAATACCAGAAGGTTTAAATCGTATCACTGTATAATTTCATTTATGTATGTACGAATAATTCTTTTTCTTCGAATATTAACAATCAAGTCGATAATTCTAACAATCGAAAACAATACATATTCCTATAATTAAACTCATACAATTGCTGATAAACTGATATAAACTAGTACTCACGGTAATGTCCACCATCATCTTCATCGTTAGATGCCCATGGATCCACCACGTAAAGGGATCCATCCTCATATAACTCAATGAATGCAAAACAAACATGAGTACATAGGTGAGGATCAATGTCACTGATGTCAAATTTTCCACTGAAGTTCCTGTAAATAGCCCAACTGGCGAAATAACATACTAAATTGTAACTTGTTGCTGTAATTAAAAAATCATATTTATCATCAGCTCAAAGACTGACATAACAAAATGACTTATTAAAAATATCATCACATCACGATCGTTATTCTTCAAAACCAATGTGATCTTTTTATTTAAGGTTATATGCTTTTTTGTCCAGAATTGATTTGAATACATAATCGATACGATTGAAAATATAGTAATGTATACGAATAAGCTTTTTCGCAGACTTGAATATGAGTTCAATTCTTTATATGTTACACCTCGGACGGCTTGTACTATCAAAAAACCTAACGTAACCTAACCTAACCTAACCTACTACTTTTTCGTTCATGTTATTTTCATAATACACCCTTCTTGTTGGCGTTGTATCTCGGACGGCTCCATCTTTCGTAATCCTTTTCTTCATTATTATTACTATTTTCATACAAATTTTATATGTTACATCTCGGACGGCTTCTATTTTCATAACAACTCTTTTCAATTCAATAACTCAACAATTAATGTATTAATTATTATAATTATTAATTATTTTAATTGCTATTCCATTGCTGTGAGAAAATTAAAGAGCACCTAATTTTTGAACTTGGCACCTAAAAAGCACCTAAATGCAAGTCCCGACTATGCATTACTAGCGAGACGGAGCTCTAAATGTGGATATTGTGTAGTACACCACACGGCCTAATTTTTGCAAATTGGACCAACCATAAAACGCGACATTATAAGAATCAAAATTATGTCATGAAAAAGGTTAACATTACATAATAAAAAAATTGAGAACGTATTTAATCAAATTACGCATTCACTAATTAAGTAAGATTTTTTACAAATCTGAATATGTACAAGGTGATTCTGGAGATATTAATAATAATTCGATGTTTATATGTAGTAGCTAATAATATATTAAACTACAAAAGCTGAAGAAGAGCGTCTCTATAATAATTGTGAATCCCATTAACATCTGAAAGACTTGAATATTGTGCCGGCTCAAACATGATTATCCTGAATTCATCCGTAACATCTGGTACGGTGATGAATACAATTGTTATTTGTGGGGTCATGTAAATAGGTGTAGGGGTTTTCCAAGATAACGATCTGACGACTAATACTTTTAAATATGCAAAATACGAACAGTGCATTCAACGTAATGGACGAACATGTTCGTAGCCCTAAAACTTTAATATTAATTTATTAAAGTGTTATTTCAAGTGAATGTAGTTTAGGTGTGTGAGTGATTAGACTATATTACAATTTAATTATTTGTACCCTAGTCTGGGAATCAAATAATTAATTTCAACTTTATATGTTATTATCTTTAAAGAACTGCTAAAGCCAAATAATAAATGAAATAATTTATTGTAATGATTAAAATTAATGGAAACTTACCTGTAGAGATCAACCAACACGAAAATATTAAACAAGAAGCACACAAAAGTATTTGCAACCTCATTTTGATTTCTCTTACATGAAAAAAATAATCAATTTAATACTCTTCAATATATAGCATGTTCAATATCAGTTAACTATCTTATCTGTACATGTTGATTTGAAAGGTAAACTTATCTGTTGTTTCTAGAATTTATACAAAATAAAAAAATAAATAACTCTAATTATTGGTAATATAAAGTGAAATTAATTTGAAATTTTGAAAAAAGCACATTTTATTCACAAATGAATGAAATTTCACCGTTTAAGTATGTTGTTCAGAAAATTTTCAGTTTTCATTATAATATTAACATTTATCACATCTACATTTATCAAGGGACGCCATAAAGTGCATACTCCAAACTTCATTTACCAAATGAAATCGTTCATCTCGCAATTATTCGAAATCGCTCGGAGTCAAATCTGGAAAATATAGCGTGTCCCTAATTAATTAGAAGTCTGGACGATTTAATGGTAAACTTTATTTTGACGCATCATACTTTCCTCGGAGTTTATATTTTGTCACACGTTACGAAATTTTGGAACTAAATAAGAACCTGTAATTGTGGTTTCCTCTCACATGTAATACACTTAAATAATGACTTAATCAACCCTAATATTGTTAGTATGAATTTCCCTGCTCAAGGCTGTATGATGTATTATTTCGAAGATGGATAGATGGATAGGTATATTTTTTATCCATTGCTACTCTACTAATTTTATATATCAGCCCTAAAGGGTTATTTGGTTCTCGGTTTCGAGACCTTTCACTTTTTCTATTTTTCACCTAAATATGCAAGCCGTATTCTCACCACATTTTATCCTTTGTTTTCCTCTTCTTTTTCCACAACTTCTCCACTTACTCGTTTTACCAATCTAGCTCCCGTCAGTCTAACTACAGGGTGATAAGTCTTTCTTATAACAAAATTTTCTCAACACATCTCTTTCCGAGACCCTTACACCCTTACAAAGTTGTGACTGAAATTGAGTTTTACGGGGCTGTAATTAGCAAACCTTGATTTATTTCAAATAAAAACATTATTTTATTTCAATAGAATGGAATTATAACTTAAAATCCTTGTTTTATTTAAAAATGCTGGAAATAACCACCTCTAGCCAAAGCACAGGAACGTAGCCTACATGTCATGGATTTCTGTACACATTTAAAAAAAATTAATTTTAGTCACTTTTATAGGTGGTATCTCGGATAGTAGTGGGCTGAGAAAATTTCGTTATAGAAAAGACCCATCCTAATTTCATACGAGCAATCACCTCCTAAATTTTGTCGCTGGAATTCAGAAGCATCCTGTATATGTCCCGACCATCTCGTACAAAGTGCTTTATTTATATGGAATATGGTTGGATGCTCATACAATTCATATATTTGTTCTTTTTCTGTACATTCCTTTGGTATATTTTTACTTCAGCTATTGGTGATACATCATTTGATTTCAATATTTTCGATACCATTCCTGCTGCTTTACTGCCTTTTGCTGTTCTTTTTTCTACTCACCTTTTTTCGAATCCTTTATTTCAATACCATGTATTTCGTTTTTTTATCGTTAATGACATATTATCTTGCCTATTCTTCCAGTTGCTAATCTTGAAAGAAATTTTTCTTTATCATGTTTTTACGGTGTTGAAAGAAGACTGCCTTTTCGAGGTTGCTTTTGTGAATCTGTCAACATTCGTGGTACCCCTTGAGCGGATAATTTTTTAAATTCAGTGCAGTACACCACATTTTAAATATGTCAGTATATTATCTACCATATAATAAGAATAGTCCATGTCTTAAACTATTGGTTCAATAGTCGTCCTTGCAACTTGAAGTCATAGATTGTTTAACATTTTCGTGTAAGGTAGCGGCTGTTGGTACTCCATCCACATGTTTATTTGTACACAACTGTCTACTACATTATAATTTATGAGACACTTTTCCAGTATATCATATGAGCAGCAAAATCCTTCAATGTATCCAACAAATCTTTATTAAATTAGGCTAGGAACAATTCTTCTAATCGCCGGTATTTGATCACTATTGCTTGCTCGACACCACATTCTACTGTATGCACGCTTCAATAGATTCAAACTTGTCAATGTATAGCCTTCTAAATCGGCGAGGAATCTATGAAATAGAAGATTGATAGGGGTAAAACTAGTTACAGAGATAATCTACAGGGGATGAGACAGGTAAAGATAACCATGTGAAACTATAACCAGAGAAGATCTGCTTAAAGTATCAGCATAAGTGTGCTATTGCGACGAGTTAATTGGTAGATTATCAGAAATCAGTTGATGGTGTTCTAAATCAATTACACTTTTTTGGAGAGGAAAATGCTGATGAAAGGGCTCTTAGATAACACTATTCATTGATATGTGAAAAAGGGCCAACAAACCTGTTTCAACTAAATGTAATCAAGCAGAGTCCATCAAGTTTTTAAGATATATATATATATATATATATATATATATATATATATATATATATATAGTATACGATAAGTGATATAATAGAAAGAATTGAAGCCCTGCAAAGAGTTAACAAGAACAGAAAAACAGAAAAATTTATTATGTTCCAGAGATACAGAAGTACTATGATTTCTACTAGTTAAGTTAATTGTTTAAATATTTTATTTTCTATTTGCTACATATCGATTTCCTATAAAATATAGGTCTATGTACCTTCTAATTTTAAAGTTTGTGATGTGACAAAGCAGTGGTTAAAAGTTAGTTGTTTTTTAAGATTTTGTTTTATAAGCAAAAAATATCATTTCAATTTTGTTCATCATTTCTAAAGTGCTTTGTAAAATATTGTAATAGACCGAATAAAACGATTTTGGTTAAGAATACGTGATAATTTGGTTAAATTATCCCCAAATTCTCAATGTATACTAGGTACACCGTAATACTGACCCAAGTGCATAGGGTATGTTGTATTTTGGTATTATCCACTATTTTTTTAATCTTTCAAAATATATAGTATGAAATATAACATTCCTAATATTTTGGTGGTGAGTACCGAAATAATTGATATTTAAAAATATGTAAATATGATTCACAATAAAAAATATATGTCTAAAAAACTCTCCTGAGTACAACAGGTTCCTCTATCTTCAATATGTGGTATGCACGCAATAAATTTCTTGCAGAATCCACGACTCTGTATTTTGCTCTTTTTACTTCTCTTTCTGGCTTTCCCGAGTAAAAATTCTTGGTTTGCTACTTTTTGGAAGGTGTATCTCTCTTAGCATTCAGCTATAGCACGGTAAATACTTCCAACCAACCAAATCAACAAATGCTTTTCCATACCATCAACTTTCAAACATCTTAACGCTACTGGTATAAAAATACTTATCCAATAAACGTCAAACAATTTTTTGTCTACATAGCCATTTTTATATTGTGTTATTAAAACCAATTTTTAAAGTGAATTTGGTCTCAAAACTATTGCGACATACGTTGATGTGAAAATATTTGTGAATTACATTCCAATTTACCAACTAATCTAAAGAAAAATCAATGATTACTATGAAATTTACTGGGATGTCACTACTTATCTTCCAGATATTATCGATGTAGAATAAACAGATTAGATTCATCCAATATTCAAAATATTTTCCACTCCAATCATTGCGAAATCAATATTTATATTGTAATGTTTTCATCTATCGTTTATGTCTTTGAAAAGACGAAAAGCATGTTACAGGTCTGCATGAATATTCACAGAAACATTTGTCGTTAGAATTTTCGGAAACTATGATCGGATTATCTGATCATGAACTGATTTTTCGGAAATTAATACTATGGGTTCCTGTTATATGTTATGATCCTTTCTACCTTTGTAGATCGGTGGGTGAATGCGATCAGCTGACCGGTTGATTCATTTGAGATAGAAATCTCGTTCTGCAATTAACTGATCGGTGATCTATCTGAACCCGGGTTATTGTTAATCATAGCTTCACAGACATTGTTTTTTTTTTGGTATATAATAAAAATATCATTTTGGTTTATAATTTTTATCATATTATTATCAAATACAAATATGTGCCAAAGCAAATAACAAATCTCAAGTGCTGCTGTACAAATCAGCTTTTTTTAAAAAAGTATTTTTTGAGATACGTTATCTTAAACAATGAAATGATTATATCATAAAATTAATGTTTATAAATCGTAATTACGAAGCAATATCGCATCAAAATATTCATTTACATATGATATCCACTTCCTACGTGCTTTATGATATTTAATCTCAGAAATGATGCTGCTCTCAGGGTCTCTTAAGCAAAAAAAACTAGCAGTGTAATGCAAAATACAATATATCTTGATTGAGTTATGCATATATAAAGTAAATGAGATGAGTTCCGTAAAATTTCGCAACTTGTAACTATAGGAACAAATCTTACTTTCAGTTCAAGATTTAACAAATTGATTTTGTAAACATTTTCAATTATGGTTAATCGTGATTATTGTTGCTGGCTTTTATTCGAAAGTTTTTCATTTGACTGGACTATTGGTTGGCTCAATAATTTTTTATATTATTCTAGTTTTGTGTTATTGTTGATTATATATAGTGTGATATCTAGAAAATCAATTATATCATTTGGTTCTATCTCACTCATGAATTTAAGTTGTTTATGATAAATATTAAAATAGTTTGTACAGCAGTTCAGAAGTCATCTAGATAACGAAAACAAAAAATTGGAATATCCATGTCAAGTTTGCACTTTTTTCAGATCTTCTAATTGTGATATAACACTCCATATGGATGCTCTCATAACAGAATTATCAATCTGTTTGTATAGTTTTTTTTTTGAATTTTTCCCCATTTTCTCTTCAATATAGGTTTCAAAATTTTAAAAACAAATATTTGTATATAAATAATAAATATTTTTGCAATAAATGGATACCTGATAGAATTTATCAAAGTTTACTTAGTTTAATCCACGTTATATGAAATTACAATGAAGAATTCTACCACAACTAAAGCCCTTTTAGTATGGCATCTCTGTATAAAAATAATTTCCAATAAGTGCAACCCAGTTTGTGTTTAAAAGTAATAATAATTTCAAGATTGAATGTCGTATTTTATTCCTATCCAATTCTCTGGAAAAAATTGTCGCGCTCATTTTCAACATCTCCTTTGGATTCAAATTCTACCGCAATGGATCTGATTAAATATTAATCTGACGGTGTAAGGTAGGGACTAAATGCTGATTGTGGTAAGAGTTCAAAACCACCAAGCTCGAATTACACCAAACTTCATAATTCAACAAACGATAAGACTTTCAGACCTCTCATTACGACGGTTTCTGGTAATTGATGTATAACTACGTTTTCATGCTCGAGTTGTTTGGATAAATTCTTTTTTCTTCACAATTAATAATGCGTCTAGCGCGACGATCATATTTCGGCGTACACCTTTACACGAATCACACTTATGGCTAATTTACGTCCAAAACCCTCAAAATTGCACATTTCTACATTTTTAGTCATTAGACTAAATTATTAAACAAACTACATATCTATCTGCCCCAAAAAAATCTTTTCATATTCCTTCTCACTTGTCTAGGCCAATTTGAAGTCGACCTTCTTCAAGGTAGTTAGTTTCTATTGTTCTATTGTTCATTGTTACACTTAAATATTCGTATCAATATAAAAATCGCGTTTCTTTTTGTATATGGTCTGCTCAGTTAGACCAATAGTTTTATAATGCGCCATATCACACTAAAGCATGTATCTAACGAAGTATAGGAAATTCCATGCAAGGGGGTTGTTGCTGTTTCTATAAAACTGACATTGAATTCGTAGTCAGCTATCCTAAAAACCCCAGGGTACCAGATTCCAGATCTATAACTTGAATTTTTTAATTTTTGCCAGCTTGTTCAGATTTGGCCTCACTGTGCGACGTTTCGCTCGAATCTTGGTTAATTCATGTGTACTCCTCATAGCATTAGAAATTAGTCTTGATAAGATAAGATATGACAAGTAGAGACAACCTCTATATATAGAAAAATGTTATCCCACGAATATATCATCTGCTACCTGCCCAAAGAATCACAATCGGAACACCCAAATATGCATAATACCTAAAAGTAGATTACAGATGCTGGCACGGAAAGGTATGATGAGAGAGTGCAAAACAAACTTTACAACTGCTCAAATGGATCAAGGCCTTTCTGGTCTGTAACAAAAGCAGTCAGCCAAGTCAAAAATTCCACCTTTGACTAGATAAGATGGGTCAATCGCAAAAGAGAAGGCGGATTTGTTGGGTCGCATGTTTGCCTCAAATTCAACTCTTAATTCGCGAGGAAAACTACCATGCAGCCTGCCTGGAGTTGGTACATTTAGGCCAGAAGTAGAATTTCGACACCAAAGATGTGACAAAGTTTCTCAAAGGCTTGAACATCAATAAAACGAATAGCCCTGAATTGAAGAATTGCGCAGCTGAGTTAACAGGTCCACCGTGCAAAAAAAAAATAAAATATACGGCTGCCAATAACTACCGTCCCATTGCTTTAGTCTCAACCATTGCCAAGGCCATAGAGAAAGTAGTTCACCAGCAAATCTTGAGATATCTTGAGTCTGCTAACATCATTAGCGACCATCGATTCAGCTTCCGTGGACATAGATCAACCGGGGACCTCTTGCACATGTCACTAACGGATGGACTGAAGTTATAGAAAAATATGAGGAATCCAGAGCAATTGCTCTGGACACATCGAAGACTTTAACTGGGTTTGGCATGAAAACTTTCTAAACAAATTAAGATCGTACGATTTGTCGTACTCACTTATCGACTGGCTTAGTAGCTTTTTCAGAAATCGATCCATTCAGGTCGCTGGTCGTCAACGCTGGTGTTCCCCAGGGATGCATCTTGTCACCTACGCTTTTTTTCGTGTACATAAACGATTTATTCCACAAAACTGCAAACGATCTATAGCTTCGCCGACTATAGCACACTGATGTTGTCGTTCAAATCAACCACCTCAATAAACACCTAAATCCGTAGGCAGCAAAAGATCACCATCATCAATATCAATCTTGAAAACTTTCGGGAGTGGGGTGATAGTAATCTGAAAGCATTTAATACGGCAAAGACCCAGGCTGCTATTTTTACAAAGAAGGCTAGCACTGCAGCGCAGGATTTGGTCCTGTCTGGACATAAAATATCACAATCACCGCAAAATCGCTTCTTGGGTTTTGACGTTGGAAGCAGTATATCCTGGCATAGTCACGTGGCCGATTTAGCCAAGGCAGCTTCATAAGAACCTGGAGCCCTCTTCAAGACCAAAAAGCTATATACTCCGCAACAGCTTCTAATCCTCTACAAGTCTCAGATTCGTCCATATTTGGAATATTACTCACACATTTTAAGCTCGGCTCCCAAGCGTACCCCGAATTTGCTCGACTGAATACAGAAGAGAACAATTCGACTTATGGGCGATCCAGAGTTGAACAGAAACGTAAACAGCTAAGAGCATAGAAAAAGGTCACCGACCTGACTCCTGTTACCGATACTATCACGGCAAGTACTTTTCCAAGCTGTCCAACATATTCCCGCCTAGAGCAGTTTTTGCAAGATTTACTCGACAGGCAGACATGACTCACGAGCACCCTCTTGTACGTGCTTTTTACAAAAAACTAATAATAAAATTTAAGCTTTGAATTGAACTGGCAATAGTTATTCATCAAAGATATTGACTTAAATATGGCAATAGAATATCACTGACAAATTCATTCGATTTTTTTGTTCTTACCAAACGAGCAAGTGATTTTAATATTGAAATGGTAACGTTGGGTTCAAATTGATAACCGAATAAGTTGTTGATATTCTATCAACTCTTATGATGTGTAACCTTTATATTTCGACCTGTATATTCCTATAACATATTTTTCATCATTTGGCATAACCGTAATGGGTAAAAATAATAATCTATCTATTATTTTTTGCGGTCAGAGTAATTGGTAGAATGAAGGACCTGTATTATTTTACGAGACAATATGCTGGACTGAAACAGGAACTAAATCCAAAAGGGAATATGACAGACTGGCCGCAAATTAAAGTCGTGAAATATCCGTTCGATGTCCAGTTATAGAAAATATATAGAGAAAAGGATTTTAATTTGGAACTTGTCAGAACAAAATAGGTGACAGGATAGGATTTCCCATCGAAATAAAAAAAATATCAAGTGAATTTGAGACAACTATCTACATATTGTAATTTATCTCAAAAACTAGTAATAGTAGTACTATAATAGTATAATGTGAATTTACATATATGAGTACATATTTATTTATCTTCCACATATAAATTATGTAGAATGTATCTGTTTGCTTTGAATATGAAATGATGGGCAGTAAGAATGAGAAATTAAAAAGGATCTCAAAATTATGTGGACGCTTGGCCTTTTAATGAAATTACGACATTGAAATGTTCAAGATACTTCTACAAACATTTTTGTGATTGGTTTCAATTTCAAGATATTAGATGGCTATCAAATTTTCTCTATTCAAAGGGGCGTGGGGTATTATGTAACGCAATTTGAAGCGTGATGGGTTCTGGTAAAACGTTACAGACAGGAATAACGCATTTCGTAACATTGATTTTTGTTTAAATGACAAAACTAGGAAAATGAAGTTTTCCATGTTAGCAAGCCTTTTCATGAATGTTTACCGGAAATTCCTCGATTGTAGTATTCGTCTCTTTTATTTTGTTCTACCAAGGTGCCCAACCTTTTCGTTGATGAGATGAGAAGATGAGAAGCTCTCCGTTGATTTGTCCCTTCTTCTAGAAGGGTTTAAGGTGATATCATAAAATTTCTTTTGCTGATCAATACAATCTGAACTCAAAATGAGAATTTGTGCAACCTGTGAGATCTCTTTCACTTCCCATAATAGTGTGCAAATACACAGTTGTTTCGTGCACGGCAAGACTGCACAAGATCATCGCGATGCGTATGGCCACAACGACTTGCTGTCAGAAGAACAAAAAACTTCTCTGCATTGTGCGCTACTGTGAAACATTTGAGGATGCATATTGGTTAGATGAAGATGAAGTACATGTAAATTATTTAACAATTCCGCAATACACTTTGCCTGATCTTACCCTAATAAAAAAAACAAGATAATTCTCTTCAAACTTTTACTTTGTACGTAAGAGTTGGACCATCTTTTATGTATCGTTTATTGACGTTAATGGGAAAAGCCTTCTTTGGGTTTTATTGACCAGTTTCCGCACCGAACTGTAAATATTTCTCATAAACGTACGATTTGATATATGCACCTGACAGGGAGATTACTGCTCTCACAACTATTTTCAATCAAGTTGGAATTTAAAGGTCAAAAAGACAAGCTAAATAACTCGCCCATATATTCCTAAATTGAAGGCATATTAATCTGTGGATCAGTAAAACTAATGCTGCAATCACCTTTTTATTGGTATCATATCGAATGATGTATTTAGTTACAGTATAAAATTTACAGTTCACTTATTTTAGATTAACGAATTTCTCTATTCTCCACTGAATCATTTTAAATACACATTGATATCATTATAAATCATGGTTTATATATACATTATTTACAGTTCAATGAAGTGAATCAGTGGATTATTTACTGAATTTTGGTATCAAAAGTACATTGCGTCGATTATAACAAATCAATAAATCATACAGTATAAATTTGCGTATTAGTTTTTCTCTTTTCACGTCATGAAATCATGAAATGACCAGGAAGAGTTTACTGTTATTCAGGATTAAATTTATTCGCAGTTGGGAGGGTGAGTTAAAGAGATTAGGTAAGTAAACGAAAAAACAAAATGCTCATATCTCTGGAAAAGTTTTGACTAAAATTCCTCTGATTCCTCTGAAAGTAAATGAGTACAAGTAAGAATTCAAGTGTTTAAGATTTTCAGTAAACGATGAAATATCTAATATCTAATAGTCAGTTAAATTCTAAAGGCCGCTTGACATAATACAATATAACGTGCAAGAAATTGTAAACAGTAAAAGTACCTAAACAAATTCCTAACCTCAAATTTTCACTAATATGTTCAACAATGAAAATAACGAGGCTAGTTTTACAAAAGCTGATCTGTATGCCAAAAATAACTAGATTGCAACTTGCATGCAATAAAAACCGCACAAAACCGATAATGTCCAAATTTTGCATGAAACAATCAGATGAACTTCATCTACACATGTTTTTGATAAAGAAATATTGCGCCTTACATTGTATGTTGTATTGCATCAGCTGCTTTAACAATTGATAATGAGAATTTAAGTTATCTTTGTATTATTTCCTAGTCTATAATATTTTCGTAACAATTCACCAATGAAATTCAGTTTAACATGTTTTGAAAGATTTTATCGTCATCGTTTCCATTTTCTATATAATATTCATGAGGTATTGAATGCAATTTATGAAACACTGAATTGGAAACAATAACCATTCTATTTTTCGATTTCATCTAGTGTCTGAATCACTGGATACGCAGTTTGGACAGTTTTCCATTGAAATTTCCAGCACTTCTATGCATTTGAAGTGACTATTTAAAAAGTTCAACATTTTTCCTCTTTGTAGACAGTAGTCGATTGCCAGATGGTAACGAAAGCTGTGGATTTTTTTTGATATTTTTGTATATTGATAAATATACATTGTCATTCAACAATTTAGTAAAATATAATAATTCGTTAAAATAACAATGGATAATTACTGTTTCGAGGTTTACGTAACAAAATAGTCCGGTTGAATTAGATCACAAAATAAGAGTGAAGTTAAATCGCCATAATATGCTTATATTTAAATATACAGTAGAGTCCCGATAATTCGAAATGATTGGGACCAGATCCATTTCGGATTAACGAATAATTCGGATTTAGCGGAATCATTACCAAAATTCAGACAAATATGAGATACCACGTATCATGTTAGCTATGATAATATAACCACTGACGTAAATTTTTCGACCACGATGTTCTTCTTCTTCCAGGACTCCGTTTTCCCTTTTTCCGTTTTTCCCTGGATGATAGGATGCAATATACTATACGTGTCAGGATTGCATATTACTTATGCGTATACAGATAATTTTCTGGTCTTAACAGATTTTACTATCTCTCTCTCCATTCTCATTTGTACTATAACGTCGTCATTACGCATTCTATCCTGCCAACTGCATACGTCCACATATGTCCACATTTCAAAAGCTTCGAGCTTTTCAACAGTTGCTTCCGTCAGTGTCAATGCTTCTACATCATAGAAAAGAATAGAAAATACGTAACATCTTAATACCCTGACGCGAAGCTGTAAACTTAGATCGTGACTACAGATGTTTTTTAGTCTAATAAATGCTACTCTAGCTTTCTCAATGCGAGATTTTATTTCTGTTGAGTGAACCCATTTGTCATTAGTAGTTGTTCCCAAATAGTTAATCTTTTCCGGTCATTTTAATGGTAAGGTCACCATCGTTTACTGGATTTTTGTTGATGATCATGTGATTACTCTTTTTGCAATCAAGCTTTATTCCATACTCCTGACATTTCTCAACCATTTAATCTAATAACGTTTGTAACCCGTCTATTGGGTTAATTACTAGGACAGTGTCCTCGGCGTACCCGGAAGTTGTTTACGGTTACCCCATTTATTTTTATATATTTTTCAACATCTTCACCGAAGGCGTCTCGAAATTTATGTTCCGAGTATAAATTGTTAGTTGTGACAGTATACAGCCCTGCCTGACTCCTCTCCTAATGTTGATATCTGGAGTTAATTTATCTTTTATTTATCTTTTTGATTCCACTGAAGATTCGCTATAAAATCAATATATTTGCTATCAATTCCAGTTGCCTGTAGGATTTTGATTAGTTTATAATGACCGACCTTGTCGCATGCCTTCTCAAAATATATAAAGCATAAATATACGTTACGGTTGATATCTCTACACCTCTGCACCAAGACCTGAATGCTAAACAAACCCTCTCTAGTCCCTAGTCCCTTTCGAAAGCCAAACTGGGTACGTTTGAATTACATAAACTAGTACAGGATAAAGCGATAAGGACAGTTTATTTTATTTTATTAGATCTTAGACCATCCAATTGTGTGTAGGCATAACAGGATAGTGAAAGTTTTTGAACATAGCACAAGTAATAATGTACATTAAAAGTAAAAGTAGTTTTCTACTTTTAAGGTATCGCATTCAAAATACAGTACAGTACATACTAGTATCGTAATGTAACAGCCATTAAATTTATCGGGTATCATTGAATAGTATTGATATGCCTTTTCTTAAATTATTTTCGACAAATTTCCAACCATATTTAATTAAATAAAACACTATTCGAATTGACAAACTTAAGATACGGTTTGTATGATATACAGTACAGTGTACTAAAAAGTTGCATTATCGTTTGGACTGCAATAGTGAAAGAGGTTTTTTCGCATTAAGTTGGAGTGATTGAGCAAAAAGTCTATATTCCGCTGGCGCTCTATTTCCTGTATTCAGTCTGCAATCTGTGTCAATGTGAGCTATTTTTTCTACCGTTTCTTAATTTTTTACATACTTCGGTTACATTATAATACAAGCTTAAAGTGTTAAAACGCTTAGACAATGGTGGAATTGTCTCAAAATTAGCTGTTGAGTTTTGACTGGGGAATTCCACAATCACTGACTAAAAGAGAAACCGATTAAAAATAGAATAGTTTTGTATTTATTCAACGATTGATTGTATTGAATCTCGTTTAACAGTAAAAAGTACACCATTGGAGAAACTTGACAGTTCTCTGATTGTTTGGTTTTCTTAAGAGAGAGAAAAAGGTATCCCGATTAGAGGGATGTAATGTAAATTAGTCTTCTTGAAGTATATAAAATAATCCAGCTTGTGTTACCACAAATTAGAATATAAACGCGAAATAAGATATAATCCGTATTTTGAATTATTTTTTTTTCCTATTATTAGAGCTGTCGAAACTTTGGATGGTGACGAATTCAACAAATACCAAATCTATCACTTGTAAGTAAGTAGCCTTTCCCAAACCTTATTCAAATAATTTTGTGGATTCAATTCAAAACAAAAATATTATATTTCGCTTTAAAAATAACATTTATACCACGTATAATATCCAGATAGTAAAAGTATAATTTCTCCACTTCGCTCTTGTTGATGGATTTGGGAGATCACAGTTGAGTCGTTAATAAAAATGACGATGAAGGAAAGAGAACAGGGAATCGTGCAATGGGCATTGACTAATCTTCTTGTGTCGCATTAGTGACCTTGTACAGGAATGTATTTGTAGAAATTGTTTGACAAAAAAATTTTGATCACAAAATTATCAGAATAATATTTTGAACATCGATCACACAAAATACAATTTCTTTGTGGTGTGTCATAAAAAAATTTTAAGGTCAAATTTTGGTAATATTTAGATTTTCTATGAGGTTACACAACAGAACTATCGTTCGAGAGTGTGGATAGTGTTTTTGAGGAGTGCAATTAACAATTAACAATTTCTGTATTGTATTGTATATGTTACGTCCCAAGCCCGATCTTGTACGGAGTCGAGCTTCGTACAATGAATTTGTACAAGCCATTTTGTACGAAGCCGAGATTGGCGGACTTCGGACAGAGATGATTGTACGAAGTCGACTCTGTACAACGCTGGTTGTACGGAGTCGGAGTATAGATACTCACTCGGTAATGAGCGCGTTATTCTGAAGTAGTATACGCAACCTAACCTAACCTAACCTAACCTAACCTAACAATAGATGGTAGCCAACTAGCCGGAGAACATACTTTCAATCACAATAACTACGTTTGTGTTTACTAACATCTTAATAGTGCGCTCATTACCGAGTGAGTATCGATGCTCCGACTCCGTACAACCAGCGTTGTACAGAGTCGACTTCGTACAATCATCTCTGTCCGAAGTCCGCCAATCTCGGCTTCGTACAAAATGGCTTGTACAGATCGGACTTCGTACAAATTCTTTGTACGAAGCTCGACTCCGTACAAGATCGGGCTTGGGACGTAACATATACATAGATGAGTTGAAATTTAAAAAAAAAACCTTGGCGGCGACTTTTAGAGAGCATTTGAAAAATAAAAAGGGTTTTATTGAAGCCGTTTACTGTATAAATGTCATTTGATTCTTGTCCCTTTTGTAATAGACATAGCGAGCAACTGCATAATAGGCTAGAGTATTGGTAGCTACCACTCTTGACCTGTGTCGAGAGCTTCTAGGAGGCGGCTCGCTAGAGTCTGGAGCGGGAAATAGATAACAAGAGTAAATTTATTAAGAGATGGCATTCTTTGCGAATGTCGTTTTCGTGACTCATTGAAACTATGGTTACATATTTACATTTTGAATTCATACGTTGATCATTATCAGCATGTTTTGTTTCAACGTTGTCCAGCGAAAAGAATTAAAAGTTTCCAAATCGAATAGTCCTAATGTATATAGGAAAGTTCTTCGAAACACTTTTAACTTCTTTAAAAATATTTTTGTGTGCGCAATTTTGAAAGTTACAGTTTCCACATTTTTATTAACGGCTATGTTCTGAAGCAAATTATTCAAATTAATCGTGATTCTTTGAAGACGTACAACTACCCAAATTGATGAATTAGAGGAAGAATCTCTAGGCTCATCTTCTTAAAAAGAAATAGTATTATCTTTTGGTATGAATTCTTATGGTTGAGTGAGATTCTCTGTCCTGAGAAACCGAATAAAGTTATCTTCCGATTTTATCACGAATATTATGTATTAAATTCAGTAAAAGTGGTACAGAGACTGAAACATTGCTTTGAAAATACATAACTAAGCTATAAATATTTCGAGATTTTTTTGTAGAAGACAGAGCGGAATGTCCCAGTAATAGTCATAGCGGTTGATTATTCTTAAAAATTGAACATCTAATATAAGTTTCGAATTATATAACAACATCTAATGAAATAACTGATAAAACTTCGTTGAAATTGAATACAATTTGTGATGTTAGTGGTTTGCTCAAAGTGTTTGTGTATGTTTTGAATAACTCTGGAGGTTTGTATAGTTATTAACATTAATGTCAAGATAAGTTGTTTGGGAGAAATCTTCCTATTATGTATCTAGAATGACTTATTGAATATATATATGTAAGCTATTGATATTTCTTAAAAATTACGTTTACGATAACAAAATAGACTTTTTTAGCAAATGTTTCAACCAAGGCGTTTAAATTTGGTTAAAAAATTTGTGTACCATTAATCGTCATATCAATAATGTAAGTGGATAGTTTAAATAGTGTTATAAAATGTAGTGACGAATACTGGGTCAGTAGGTGAAGATAATTGGGTCTTCTTTACAGATAATACGTTTTAATAGTGACGAAAAATGTATTAGCTTAATTCAAAATGTCCAAAGAATTTGTAGAGAAATTTGATAATAATAAATGTTAAATAATCACAGAAATCATCGACAAACGTAATTTAGTATAATAATAGAAATAGAAAATAGAAAATCACAATGTTAAGCAAACAAAAATAAAGTTATTATTGAATATTAGTCTGTGAATGTCAAATTCTGTTAAAAGTTGCGTCTTGTTTATAAAACTAAATATACTATTTTCGCATTATTAATTGTACAGGAATTAAAATATCTGTAATCGTATATGCTTTTTATCATTTTAGGTACGTACAATCCTGTAGATATTCTGTCGCCACCATTATCGTGTGTCTCTGCAAGTGCTTATTTTTTTCGTAATCTGATTTTCCTTGCCTTATAATGACTGGAATTTTTTAAAGTGGCGGATGCAAACCGCAGTTGAGAAGCCATCGTTTTTCATCTTTTTTACACTCAACTTATTCTCATCTCATTTAATAATATCTGCCTGTCACGAATCGAGCTCGAGGTTACGACTTGTTTGGAATTAGTAGTATTTGCACAGTACAGTAGTCGACATTCAATTTACCATTAATTAAGACACATGAGTATTGATCTTTTCTATGGAAACGTATTTCATTGATAGAGCGACATACTCGTACGTAACATGTGTGGTTCCTCTTTGGATGTGGATCTCATTTTGTGTTAAGGATTCAGGTAGTGTGCGCCAGATATCGAGGGGAATAAATATGCAAAGCTAATAAATCTCTACCTGGTTTCAACTTGAGCAATACTGAATTGTCATTAGATAATTCGAAGAAATGACAGAAAATAAAACTACAAAGTGATTTTCTCCCATTCGAAACATTTGCACTTGGATGTATTGTCACATATCCCATCTACCTGGTTTCAACTTGAGAAATATTGAATTGTCATTAGATAATTCAAATAAATGTCAGAAAATAAAACTACCAAGTGATTTTCTCCCATTTGAATCATTGACAAATCTCCCAATTTTCTTTGTGATTTATACAGATTGTAACAATTTATCAGGTTATCTCGCTTACTTACGAAGTTAGCAGCAATACCAACGAAACTTTCGCGATTGAGAAATTCATAGAGCAGTCATCGCAGTATGAGCTTCGGAACGATTGCTGATAAATTGAGTATTACTTAAAACCAAGTGCTTCAAAAGGTGACAGAAAACTTAACCATTAGGAAAATATACGTGAGTTGGTGCTGTGAGTGTTGATATAGAAGCAAAAGGCCAATCAAAATTGATATAACAGGATCTTTTCGTCTTCTCCAAATTGTTCTCTATTACCAAGAAGCATCACGGCTCGTTAGAGGTGGTCCAACAGGACGTAACGCTGGATATGAAAAGCATTTTGGCATAGGCTTTCCTGGAGGTGTACGAAAACTATATAGATCGTTGATAGCAGTGTGTAGATACTATTTTCAAAAATTTATAGTTTTTCGGCTACTTTCAACAATAAATATTTAAAAAAAAATGAGTCGCATAAATTTCAAACGTGACCCTGTATATGCAATAGTTATTTATACCATAAGTCTTCATGTTGGTGCCCGAGATATAGCATCTTTGTTATCGTATCAATCATGTCAAGCTCAAAAATTGAGTAAAATTGGAATCATTGATTTATATAACAACCAAATGGATATTGGAGGATCAAAAAACATTGCTCAGTTGCTACTGCCAGGAAAACAGAAGATGAGATATGAAGAAACGTATAAATACTTCAATAAATAATGCAGTTTCAAAAACCGTGTTTTCATGAACTTTTATAGGAAATATGCTATGTTGAAATCTCCCCATCAAGCTAATGGTGTTGCTTATGTTTTCCATGTAACTACACTTTTCTTAGAGAAAAACATAGATTCTAGATTTTGAGCAATTTTAGCATGAAAAAAACATAGATAATGTTGAATTGAGTACTTAAGTCATATGTCAAATATAATACACAACTTTTAATATACAGAAGGTATGATTTGAAATCAAAAATTTTAGTACTGTCAATAAATGTATTACTTTAGCCTTTAGAGTAGTTTCTTTATTTGTGCTTAATACCTTGCAATTACAGATACTTGATGTTTGCAACATTAATTGTATTTGAGCTGATTTCAAGTTATCTTGCGGTCTCAGATATTTTTATTATGTACACTTAAAGTACTAGAACCCCTGTTATTATGCTTGATGGGGTGCTGTTTATTTAATGTGGAGAAAATGGATGATCTGAAATTCGTGCTGAATATGACATCATTTTATCACACCATGTATATCCTCATATCTAAGTGTTACTTTGATAGATAGATAGAGGTCGTTAAGGATAATTTTTGCAAGGTTTGTTATTACGAAAAGTGTGGATCAGATTGATTTTTTGGTTTATTGTTTCCAAAAATTTGATTAAAATTTCGTTAACTGACAAAATGTAACAAAGATTTGAAATCCAAGATACCGACAAAGATTACAAGAAATTTCCTTTTGTTCTGAAACAATTCCCAACTTCAATATTAATCCCAATGTAAATTATTTAGTTTATGCTCGAGTTCATAATGGAGGCACTTGGACTTGAAGTTGAATGATGAGGCATAGAAGAGAAAAGAAACTTTGGAAATGCCCATGAAGCAATTAAACTTTGAAAGAAACTCAATTATGCTATGTAGTAGTGGGATAATTAACTTGAACAAACGTAAATACATTTTAGAATTATTTTAATTTTCGGCATAGATATTGTCTCTTATTCAACAACAAATTGTAGACGTGGATCAAGTATATGTAATTTATTAAGATATTAAGTAAAAGCTATTGCATGCGAATAAAATATATATTTTTTCTATACTTTTTGTAATAAAAACAAGAACTATAGTATATTATCTATTAAGCTCCATACACTTTACCCAACGACGATCATTAAGTTCGATAACTGTTTTATTATGAGAATCGTCAAACTCCTCAAAATAGCCATTAGCTACCGATGTCATATCTTCATTGTAGGAAAATCTTTGACCACTGAGCCATTTTTTCAAGTCTGGAAATGAAAAATAATTATAGGGGGCCAAATTTGGTGAAAAGGGCGCAAGAGTTAGCAATTCAAACTTTTAATCGTTAATTTTGTCCATTGCAGTAACGGATGTGAGAGCTTGTGCAATGTCTTGATGAAACAACACTTATTTCTTAGCAAAATGCAGCCGTTTTTGCTCGATTTCTTCGCTCAAACGTTGCAATAAGTTTCCTTAATACTCGCTGTTGATAGTTTTTATCTTTTTCAAAATATTCAATGAAAATTATCCACACGCATAACAAAAAACGACGCCATGGACTTGCCTGCATATGGAACGGTCTTTGGCTTCTTTGAAGCCGGCTCTCCCTTTTCAGTTAATTGTTTTATTGTTTTTTTTTCGTGTGTGGAGTGATGGACCCTGTTCTATCTATGGTTATTAAACAGCGCAAAAATTCGGCTTTATTTCTGTGAAAGTCGATGGAGTGGCAATGTTTCAATTTTCATGACTCTGTTTTTGTTCCATCTTGCGCATAGCTTTCTCATTTCCAATTTTTAGTTGATAAGCGATGTATTCCCACTATGCCTGCTATCTCGAGCACTTTCATCGATAATCGATCATCCAGTATCGCTTTGTGAACATTTTTCAACTCAACTACAACAGAGTAGAATCTAGTCCAGCTTTTATATTTATTTATTATTTTTTTCATGTTTACAAATTCATTGAAAACGTGAAAATCATTCTCGGCCAGAAAAGAGATTACACCAAGTTTCCCTGTTTAATATGTCTTTTGGGCAGTCGAGCTAAACAAGAGGATTGGGTGAAAAGAAACTAGCTCTCATGATAAAATATGAAGCCTTGAAAGAAAAATATTTTCCGGAATTCATTAGTAGCTCGTGACAAAATTATCTTTTAGCCGTTACATATGAACCTGGGCATCATAAATTATTTTGTTACGGTTAAAAACGAAAAAACTGCTTTTTTACATTTAAATATGGAATAGATATAAAGTGAACGGCCAAAGTATTCAACAGATTCATTTAAAAATATTATTCGAATTTTTACTTGTTTCAATAATTATAAATAGCCTCTTATTGCTACCCCTATATCCAGAAATCAAAACATAAATTATATTGAAACATTAAAATGAAATCTTCATTTTCTACTTGAATAAAGACGTTTTCTTATTCCACAACAGACAACATTGAGCTTCCACTGTTGTCAACATTTATAATAAGGGGCTCAACTTGCACATCAATGACAATGTCTATATTCCAAATTTTAGCTCCAACCTTGAACACTTAAAGAAGTTTCTCCCGAAATATTTGTCGTTTTGAAAATAATGTCACCAACAGTCCTAGTTTTAGTTTTCTAGGATTTCTAAGATTTCTAAGATAGTTTTCTTACATTCCCTTTTAATAAATATTCACAATCTTTTGTTTTTTGCTAGTGTTAAAATGAAACTTTTCAGTTCTCTTCTTAGCTGGAGTATAGCAAATATCAACAACTTTCATTTGTCTCTTTGTCAGACAAATTTAAGAAAAATACTTAAGAGATAAGTATGAACAACCTCACTGCTGTGCGATAATACGATGACGGTCCAGTACTACACCTGAACTAACGGCTTCATCTGGGACCAATAACGATACCGCGTCGCCTTTTACCAGGTATGTTCAGGTGCTGATCACGCACTGATCATTGTTTTGATTTACTATTTTTCTTTGATAAATTCGAACAATTTGCATGAAATTCATAATTTCATGTTATGAATTCAATAACTGTGAATAATTTGAAATTACGGTTTCTTCTTTTCAGGACAGAAAATCTTTGTATGGTCGAAGCTCAGTTTATTTTAATATTCTTGTGGTTGACTCGTATATGAATGACGAAATTTGTAAACAAAAATGCGTATTTGATAGACATTACGTACCTTATTTTCATAGTAAAAAGTGATTTGTTTTAAGTAAAAGTTTACTTTGTTAAGACATTGTTCAAATTTCGATTTCGAATTTTCTTTGGAGTGCACGAAATGTAAAGGAAGCAGACTTCCACATCTCCTTTGATAAGTTTTAATAAAAAAGTTCACCAAAAAGGTTAATGAAACGGAGATTTTTCATTAGAAAGGGTCAATCGAGAAGTGTTTAATAATAGGAAATTCAATTGAAACGTTAAATGCATATTCATGATGTCACATTGACGATTTCTCTTAATAAGACCCTTTTATGCTGATGTAAGGGTTACGAGAAAAATTAAACGAATTCCCTTCTCCTTAACAGTCGCTCGCACGAAAATCTCTAGTCATCAAAAGATAAGCATCTCAAAATTAAGTATGGTATTTACAACTTAAGCATCTGCCGTCTATATCGGTTAACTCGGCAGATTCATTAGTGGTTATTTCATTTCCATCTATTCCGTACAAGGTCTTGAAGTTAATTCAAATTTTGGTGTGGAAAACGCGGCAGTTGGAAAGTTCTCCTTACGGGAGACTAACTAACACACCTTAAATGATGAATGGAAAAGAAATAAGAATAAACTTGAATTTGTACTACGACCACATTGAAACATCTTCAGTATTGGCAATTATTTTTACTATATGATAAGGACTGAACTGCAATTTGAATATTCTACACTTTACAAGTGAAGGAAGAGAGTTTTTGTAAAGTTTTAGTCTGTCTGTCCATCTCTCTCTCCGAATAATATTCACAGTTTAAACTACATGTCAAAAAAAAATAATTAAAAATTATAAATAAACACCAAAAAAGTCCGGAAAATTAGTATATTACACTACAATGGACGAAAGCTGAATTTTAGGCCCTGCATTAATCGAAGCAGTCTTCTTTGGTGATAGCCTTTAGGAGCTCTGCCGTTTTTTACTTTACAGCTTCCATCGACTCAAATCAAATCACTTTCAAAGCAGATTTTTTTCTAACCTTTCTAACCTGGAAATATGAGCAACCCGTTGACGCAAGATCTGGTCAGGAGTCTGATTGGTTGACACCAACTTCGCACAGACTTTTGTCATGTGTAATTCCTAGTGTGAAATTTTTCTAACCGTTTCTTCATCGGCAGTCATCTGGATGCTCATTCGAGGATCTGCACGCACAATTTGGTTGATTTTGGTCACTGTTTCCGGAGTTAAAACACCCACAGGCCGTTCTGGGCGCTGATTACCTTTGCGCTTTAGTGAGGGCTCTTTCGGCTCTCACTAAAGCGCTTACATCACTCAAAAACACGCGCCCGAGGTAGAAAATTGCCTCTTGTAACAATTCATAGCACTAAGTTGGAGTTTTTCAATTTAACGAGATTGATACGTTGCTTCTGTTTTTCGTCACACATGGTTTTCGACACGTCGTTTCAAATCGCTACTGCACAAATACTATAATAGTTATGGAAACCTGTTTTGGGACGTGTATAGACAAGAAATCTAGATACTCAACGTACTACGTTTTTTACTCCACCCGCATAGGGCGCCCTCTTGACGCGCAGTCCCTTCCCTTTAATTGATAGCCAGACCTCGTAAGCATGTTTTTGATGCCTGCCGCTACATTAACGGAATGACAGCAGTTAAAAGTTTGTTGTAGCACTCGAATAAATAATTCTTAGTTACGAGTGTAATTACGCATGAGGATTTTTTTCCTTCCGCTGTTATAGAGGGCGCGCATGTACTTCTTACGGGGAATAAATGTTAAACTTTCGTCCCTGCTACTGGGGACGAAAGTACGTTTTTTTGACCGAGGTATGCAGAAAAATAAGTTTCTCTCCCGCCGGGATCGAAAGTTCGTTTTTGGTCCCTTGTATACAGATAAAAAATTCGCTATTTACATACATAATAAGGATTAAAAGATGAATTCAAACGATTCCAATGATAAAGGAAAAAGAAATTGTGAGGCATTTAGAAAAAGGATAAGCCATG
This sequence comes from Diorhabda carinulata, assembly GCF_026250575.1. Taxonomy (NCBI): domain Eukaryota; kingdom Metazoa; phylum Arthropoda; class Insecta; order Coleoptera; family Chrysomelidae; genus Diorhabda; species Diorhabda carinulata. The sequence goes on from NC_079472.1 coordinate 23,568,019, forward strand.
ACCAATGATCTATTCCCTACCAAATTCAAAGCGTAATATGAAAAGCGATATAATGAATTTATATCTTGGAAAGAAAAAAGTTTTTGTACAACTGCCATTAAAAGACACTTTCAATGGCAGCTAACAGTGTTAGAAGTGGTTATTTACGTGAAAGCGCATTAAAAATATCTCCATCAGAGTGTTCGTATTTCATTTGGAGAGTGGAAAAATCCATTTCTCGACGTGTAATGAACGATACTTTTTTATTATACTTATCCGAAAATAACGCAAAAAAGGATGAGAAATAAATTTAGAACACATTGGAACTAGTGGTACAAGCCAGTGCTGAGTATCAACTTTTATGGTGAGATCTCAAAAACGTTAAAACTGTAAGTGATGATATAGTTTATTATGTCGATAACGCCAAGAATATGAAATCTTCCACGTTATGGAGTCTCAATGCTAAATAGTTGTTCAGCTATATAAAAAATTGTTAGCAACAAAAAATATACTAGAACTATTGCTTTTTTGAGGCGTCAGGTTTTGGACTATATACCAAAAAAGACTAGGGCAGTAACGGTTGAACAAGTAACCACATTTTCATGCGAAGCTTCAGATAAACAATCTTTATCAGTGAAAGTTATGATTTCTCTACCACCCGATAACGAAAGTTTTAAAATGCGCATGCGTTCGGTCTCTAGACTAATACGGAATCAGACCCGCGCACAAAGCTTATGTTCATAAATCATCAATCGTTTCGAGCACAACATTATTGGATTCCAGAACAATGACAAATTTCTGGCGAAAATCACATATTTTGAACATTAGTAACATTTGAAATTATAGCAGTTTTTGCGGTGTTGTCAATTTTATCACATTCATTGAGTTCCTAGATACTATGTCGTTATAATCCAAGGGACATTGTATTGAGGTGTGCAGATTGTTTATATTTTTTATTAGCGCCTATACTTCTCATTTAACTGAAATTACCGCTAGTGGTACTCTAGTGACATAATATTGAGTTTTAGGTAATTTTCCATATACAAGGATAGAAGTTTGATAATCAACCCTCGTATTTAGATAAAGTTTTCAAAACCATCGGAATTTATCAGATAATTTTCAGAATAATAATAAATTAGTCTAAACAAGCAACACAGAACTTTCAAAATCCAATTCAAACTTTACCAAAATCAATTTGGTACCATTTTATAAAACTTTGTCAGCCGTGTAAAGAGCAAGACGAATCTTCGCAGCGACTCAACGAACAAGTTAATTTTGTTATATTACATATTATTAGAGTTGACATACATAAGTGCTCAAATAATTTTGAAAATTTCCATTACGTCGAAATCGAATCAAGAAATGATCTGGTGTAATTTTCTTTGTTCATGAACCGTTGCTACACACCGCTCTAGCATTAATGGAAATTGAGGTAAGCCAAAGGTTTCCGCTATACGAATCTGAATTTCTAATTAATATATACATACAACGAGAAATTAACTATTTTATTCATTTCCTCAATTTATCAACAATTAACTCAAAATTCTGAAAATTCTCATGACATATATCAATCAAGATTATATGGAGCACACAGTAAAAAAATCAGTTTTAATTCTCTTTCCGTTCACAATTACACTGTCTTAACAAAAAAGTATCAATTGAAATTTACAATATTCTTATGATTTGATGATAAAGTATCAATCCCGTTTGTCACATCCCTAAGACACTGAAAGACATGAAAAACTGTATTTTTCCGAATGTATGTCGACAACCTTAGGCTCCATCTTTAAAGCTATTTAAACATGGGAATAACATACATTTAACGAAATTAGCAAAATGTTCAGTACTCAATAGTGTTTTTTGTAACGTATTTATCAGAATCACTGAGATAACGCTTCACGATCTTCAATTAACACCTATTATCAAATTTATCAAACCTTATCCTCACTTCCAAATTATATTTTGAGTAGTATACTAAGATTGAAGACTGGGTATCCATACAATCATCAGCCTGTACCTGCCATTATAATTCTTATGCTGATCGCAATCATATTTTCTTCGGATGCAGCAATTACATTCATAAAACAGACAATTTGTTTCGGTCATTTGTTAAAAAATACTACTCTCTACATCACACACATTTTATGCATAGATAACCGACTGACGTTAAATCTATTAGTTAATGTTGCATATTAAAATTAATATTTGGGTAGAATCATCGAAAAATTCTGTGGATGATGGACTTGCTTCCAAACCATTTTTTTTCAAACACACATACACATACTTGAGAAAACGGATTTAGTAAACCGTTTCTGAAGTAGTTGTAGCAAATGATGCTCTCGGACGTGTTCACTTTTGAAAGCACAGAACTTCCAAGATAATATTTACGTATTGATATTAAAAAAATTTTGTTCAGTTAACACTCCAAATTTTTTTCTTTACACAATTACCCAACACCGAAGATAATTATTTTTATAGAATCAATAAAACTAATCAATTCGTGGGATTTATCTAAAATTTTGACATATATTTCCAGAAAATGGCGTAAGTTATATAGTAAGACGTTAATTGAGATATTGCCACTCTGCTCTATTACAATGTAGAAATGTAACTGTTAAAAAAAGGGATCATCTTTTGAGTGTCTATTGTGAAACCGAAGTCCCTAATCTGATAATTCAAATTTTTCGAACAAAAAATACGATCCTCATAAATTACTGCTTGGCACGTTTAATTTGAGAACATTTTGGGCATGTGTTTCGTGGAATATTCCATGATTTTTGTCAGCCTAGAAAAGACAATCGTCTCAATTCATCCGAAAAATAAATATTGAATCGAAAGTTCACATTAGTATTTATTTTTTCAGTCCTTTATGTGTTCATTTCATATATCTCCTGTACAAATATATATTGCAAGGTTATATTTTATGAAGTTTCAAAATACTAAAACTCGTAGTTAATAAAAAAGTAGAGTCGAACTAAATCTAAAGTTTCACATCATTTATTTATCAGTTACTCACTCTGAGTGGCCTCTAATAAATATGAGTAATAACATCTATAAAATTCGTAGGTATACACATCAAATAACTAACCAATATTCTAGCTTTGAAATGCCAAAAGAACTTGAATGTTTTGAAGGTGGTAGCTCACTAGAAAAGGAGTGCTGACGAAACAACTAATATTTTATAAATCTCTTATCAAATCAATATTACTAGGGATCTATTGCAGCAAAGAAAGCCGTTATTAACAAACTCGAGACAATTCAATTTCAGGATTATACTTTGAGCTTTCTCAACTACAACTACAACAGTGTAAGTTCTACAGTGAGAATTAGGACAGCCATTTTTAATTATAAAACGAAAACTTCTTGGTCACTTTTCTTGCCAATAATTCAATTCGAACAATTAAGTAAACTCATTCAAATATATTAGAAGGATTTCCGACTGCAAAACCAAAAAAACCAAAAGTGTTTCATTATTAGAAAGTCGTTGAAACAAATTGACTTCTGTTAACCAACAATTTACCTAATTGCCATCTATAACTTAGAACCCTGGTTAGTGAAGCCTAACAACGTAAGATAAATAAAAAACAAACTCAGCTTTTATGAAATCGAGACTGAAAAATGCCAAGAGATATATTCAGATTTCTCAGAAACTCCTTCATAAACTTCCACCTTACGCAAGTATTTTGCCATATTACAACCCTAAAACATATAAGCCAAAGAAGTGACCAAAACAATTTCGTTATCATCACATACTCCCTAAGTTCCCTCTACTCTATCTATACAATTTATCCAAAACACCGTTTGATTCATTACGTTATGAAAGAACTATAAATTGCCAAATAACGGGACAATAATATCATCTTTCTATGGATCCTATTCCATATTGTTATTAGTGGAAATTAAGAAGCAGACAGATTAGCGTAAATGACAATACACTTGAAAGTGCCGTGTTGTTTAGTGATATTTCAGATCTTAAATAATAAAAATTCACTATGATAACCTCAAAGGACGGAAAGTTATTGAAAACTACACCGAAATTAAACGTTTATACGAGAAGTGGTCAACACCAAGTCATTATTTCTCGTCTTTAGCTAGTGCATACAGAATTTACCCATAGTTAACCGATAAAATGTAAAAAAACACGAAAAATAATCTATGTAATGTCACTGTAACGGTGAAACCTATTCTCATAGAATGTCTTAGTTACCACATCGCAAGAAGAAACTGTGGACTATTGAACACATTTGGAGTCCCATTTCAGGATAATAACTATCATAAACTGATAATATTTTGAAAAATAATCAATTCAATTCAGTGTAGTTACATAGTGTTCCGTCGCTAACAACCTTCTATAGTTGATGCGAACTTTTTATAAATAGAAAAACATATGAGTAATAATGTTGCTTGTTTCATGGAGCTGTTTTTTTTTTCATACTCTCTAATTACAAAACATATGGAAATATGTTAACGCGTTTTGCAGTAAAACATTTCCAATGTCCAAAAATGCCTGGTCTAATTTACTAGCAGTAAAATCTGTTTTACTATCACACATTACATCTTTTCAAAATTCTTTTAAATTTACCTTTGATGTGACAAAAAACTTGACAAATATAATGATTGCATTTTATTTTTGGTTTTCTCAGTCCGCTCCGTATATGTGTCCATGGTTTCACCTTTTTCCCATATTCCTTGATGCACATTTCTTTCTAATAATGAATGGTTCGAAAGTCGCCCTCCCAAGGGAACATACTAAAATTTTTGCAAACGGCAGAAAATGAAAGTTCTGTTTCAAGATTTCCAGTTTGGTTATAAAATATAACTCCTCAAGAATAATTAGTTATTGTTCGATAACTTATATTGTTCCGTTTAGACAAAAACTGAGTTTAGCTGTTCGTCTAGAAGTATTTAGGACAACAAGAGATGTTTTAAGATGTGAGAGATCACTAGGCGTTCTTAAGGCCGTTTGACATGATGCAAGACAACGTGCAATGCAATGCAAGACGCAATATTTCTTGATCAAAAGCATGCGCAAAGGAGTTTCTGATCTGCTGATATTACGTTTTATTTTCAAATGTTTCTTCATCCATTCTCAACTAATTTTTCTACGTTTTCTCGTCTAATTCTCCAACTAAATTGTCCATTAGATTCCAAAAGCAAGACAGAGGCAGATATAATTATTGTCAGTGATACACTGGCCACTTTTTTGTAGTTCACAAGTTTGAGGTTGGGCAATTGTTTAATATTTATTTTGGAATTTTGATTAGTGGCGACCTTGATGCAATGTTAAATGATTTGCATAATGTCAAACTATGGGCAAAATTCCTATATGTAATATTTTGATCTTGCAAGGAATTTCATGCAATTCCTTACATGTTGTCTTGCATCATATCAAGTGATCTTTATATGAATTCTGTGGCTGTAGCTGAATATGTCCCGAAAGACCTAATAGTATTCATAAGACGATGTTACACACAATTGGATATCGACGGCTAAACAGAGAACTCTTTTAAATGACTTGCAGATATCCCTTGAATAGGGCAAATAGTGTATTAACTGATAGCCACTTAAGTTATCTAACTAATGTGGTTGCAACAGGGTGAAGCTGGTGCTGCACTTCTGGGTTGTTTGATTTATCATTTTGATGATCTACACTGTCTGGTGAGATCACTGAATTCAAACGTTTTAATAAGTCTTTAATTGTTGTAATTTACAAAGAGAATATCCATTAAGAATACGGGAATATATCGAATATAAGTGGTGGTAAATGGCTTAAATTGGGTCTATATTTTCACCAATTCAACAACACTGAAATATCGGTAACTACATTTCTTCAAATTGTATTATGTATACATTTCCAGGGATCTCTCAGTTTCTCAACGTTTGGTACTATTTAATCCTACTTATAAATCAATCCTCTTTATTTATAATAACAAGCTTGTTATTTCCTGTTGATATTCTTCAGTTGTCCCAATATTTCTTATCAATAATTTCCTCATTTTTATCACAACAAACATGTCACTTTTTATCAAACATATCAACATTTTTGAGATTCCAATATTATATTTGCATATTTTAATTTAAAAATTATGGTTCACAAACTAGCACTTTCCAGTGTGCTATGTACTAAATCAAAAGTTCAATTATTCGAGAATCGAAAAGCAATCTAGAATAGATACACGAACGGTAACTGAAACAGATGACCTTCCTGTGAGACAAACATCGGATTTAAAGAGAAAAAGAGAAATGCATGAGTGTCTAAAGTGAGAGGGGTGTTTTGTAGATATATAGGTATGTAAGAAGAGTAAGTTCAGAAGTTTTCGGGCACCGATTCGACCTAGTTGTTTGATTTATTTAGTTACGTTCAGTGCCGGAGATTAACACGACAGATTCCTCCTTTTTATTGGATCAAACCAAAATACGAACGAATGATAAGACGTACATAAAAATACTTCAATGAAGATAGAAAAATTGTCAGCACGATGAGTACCACGAATTTTAATTGATGATGTATAAATTCTGTGATTAAGAGACTAAAATGCGAAGTAAGGAGTGTCACTGCCGCCAGAAAAAATTCGAAATGTAATTCTCGGCAGATGGTGTCATGTTTAACCGTATTGTGGAAGGTGACTTTACGAAATATTACCTTATGCAATCTTCTTTTCGAATGCTGATGCAATAAAATTGAAACGCCGGTGAAAATTGTGCAAAGGTTTATATCACGATTACTCACCCAATCATAGATTTACCTTTACAATAGACTCAATAGCTCATCTAGGTTTCGAATTACTTGAGCATTCACCAATTCGTCATATTCTCCGTTTTAGCCCCCATCAATTACCGGCTGTTTTCAAGAACACTCGCGTGTGTTAACCTTTGATTAGAAAAATATTTGAGATAAGAACTATAGCATGTATGACCAAATTTGAACTAAGTAAAATCTGCAATCTAGTATCAAGTTTAAGAACTAATCGTTTTATTCTCATTGCTTATATACTGTAATTGTACATTTTGGGAACTTCCACTCAATTCTTGTGGCAATAGAACGTTTTGAGAAAAAACTTTCTCGGTAATTTACAAAGAGGGACTAATAATTTGTATAGTTCCCTTAACATAAGGTCATATTAAAGATGAACGGATACTATGACAAATTTTTTATGTAATATTAACACCTGTCGATCAAAAATAGAATGGACCTCCACTGAGAACATAACTTTTTGGCAAAGCGGAAATTACAGAAGTAAGTTTCATGCAAAAATAAGCTGCAAACCGCACCAAGTTTTTAAAGATGATAAATAAACATTAGCGGAACAACTATTGGGAACTAGGTGGTATTGATAGCAAGTTATGTTATACTTCTATCAATAAAAACTTAGTTGTACCTTTCGAAAGTTTTTAATTAAAATCGTGAATGTACCGTTTGATAACATTTTGAATCTCACGACAGTTTGCGGGAAAAATATTTTGTAGAATTCAAGGATTTGGAGTATTTGGAAAAAACGGATACAGAGCAGAAGTAGAAGTTGCATCCCGGAGAAGTTATAGAGCCTCAACGTAGGATCAAAAATTTTGAAATAATTCACAAATACCAACTTTGGTACAGACTGATGAGGGCATTAAGTTTTAGTTAGTAGGAAGCGTTTTAACTATTTTGGGTGTTTAATTAGGGGTGACCTAAGCCTTAACGGTTAACAGAAGTTTTCATTTTTATACCATGATAATTTGTTTCTAAAGCTTTTTTACTTTTTCTTAAAACTTTGTCGATTAACCAAAGATATGTTTTCTATAATGTTGGGGTATTAAAAAATTTGGTTAAGAATTTATACTGATTAAATTATTATAATTTGTTTAATTGGGTGGGGAAATTTTCTTTTAGTAAATATATATATATATATATATATATATATATATATATATATATATATATTATTGATGTGAAGGAAACTGTAGAAGAAGTTTGAAAGGATATCTGTGGAGTTTTCCTAATCGCGTGGTTTTTCACAAAGAATTATTTTATAATGTTTAAGGACGGGCTTGAGAAACAGGAACTATTAAAGTGTTATTAAGAGAGAATTAAGTCCTGTTTAAATGAGTGTGCGAGATGACTTATTTTGGGTACCATAGATGATATATTAACAGCAGAACTTTATAAAGATAGAATGGCATATTTAAGATTATCAGTACTTCGAACTATTAGACGTAATTTACGCCATCAATATCATTCCCACAAAGTGCAAAAGTTGTGAATTTAAGACTTAGTTCGGCGAGTGAATTTCTGTCGATGTATTTCATGCCAGTTATTCACTTTAAAAAGAAAATTCTTTTGACTGATGTGTCTTGCTCCACTCGTTATCTACTTCGATAATCGTTCACGCTTCTAAAAATGCCAAGATTCTTTGAAAAATTATAATGGTGAAAATATTTTCGGTTCGAAATTATTCATGGGTTGAAAAGAAAATCAACTTAATGCCCTTAACAGTTTCATACAAAAATTTTCTTGAACGAATATCAAGAAATAATAGTTGACAGTTAATCGGAGAAACGAATTGACATGAGAAAGAAAACGTTCACAGCCTACAATTTTGATAAAACAATTTTATAATTGCGTTAAAAAATGACTCGTTGAGGTACTTTTTTAATGCAAAAGTGTGAAGAAATGAGCCGCTACGGTACTTTTTTCACGCTTTTTGACCGATTCAGAAATTATATTCTTTATTAATGCAAATGAATAAAAAAAAACGTGAATATTATACGTAGAAAAAGCTATTTTTAAGTTATAGGGCTATGAAGGAATTAATTTATTTCGAAACTTTGGACCGTACTTTGGGACCCTATGAATCCGAAGGGATACAACTTACCCCCAATCGTCATGTTTTGAACTTCCCTATACAGTTCTGCTCTGTTCGGTTCTAATAAGAGACACCCTTTGTATAACTTTATACTGAAATTACTATATTTGATATATCAGATATTCCATTGCACAAATTTATTACTCATTCATCTACTCATTGTTTCCTCTTCAGTATTTTCTCTTTTTATATAACATAGTAATGGTTTGTTTCCAAATGAAGAAGAAGAATTGATAATTCTAGTTTTCGAGGATTATTATATTATGGAAGAGTGGTAGATATTAGGAATCAAATCACAAATACATGATAATGAAAAAATGAAAAATCCTCAGATCCACGAATTACAGTAATGTGAGACCTGACCATTTTATAAATCTCAGAAACTTTTGAAATAATCAATAATAAGAAAAAATAACAAGCTGACTAACATATCAAACTATGCAAGCCGATACTCTGATTATTTGGAATTATTTATCTATGAAACTTGTGCTCTATGAACTTAGGAGAGAAAATATAAGAATAACTTTAGATGATGAGATAATCTGTCTCGTCGATTATCGTTATATTATCGCCTATCCCCTATTTCAATATTTAGATAATAAATTTTAAACATTTCTTATCTTATTTATATTAGTATTCCGCAAAAATACTTCTGAAAAAATTCAAAGTATTCGAGATTGTAATCTACTTTGATTGGCACGACGAAAAAATGCCTAAGGGCCAATGCTTTACGATTGGATTGATATTCTGCATTGTATTAAGCGCTTTGTTTTTCATTGTGCACTCATTTATATTCGCGAAAGGCTTGTATGACTTACTCAGTTATCTTGAATGATATGATTATTACTTTTTGATTGGAAGCACAAAGAACAATGTTGAAACAAATTTCATCGTACCCCAACGAAAACCTCTATTGTTTACAAGTCTTTGAGCGTCACGTAGCTCACTTTGTTTTTATCAATCGACGGAAATTACGAAAATCGAAAGCAGAAACGGGTAATTCAATATGTCGATCAGTGTACAAAAGATATGCACCATCTAAACTGATGGGATGTACAGTGATACACAACAAAAAAGTTAAAAACGTAATAAATAGTTGATATCTATAGAAAAGGTTTAAATTAAAATTATATACGACTATATTCTATACAAGAACATTCTAGATTAATTACTGTTTAAAAAAGGTTTAAATGGTTTATTCTCATTTATACTCGTAAATGTTTTTTAACCCTTAAACACCGTTGCGTATTAAGCACGGTTGATTTCTTTTCACTCCAGTAAGATCTCCCTGTTTCACTGTTGGGCTTGATGTTCTAAAAGAGTTTCAGTGTTATTCCAGTCGAAGTAGAAAGTGCTTAAGTTTTCAAATTCACCAGCCTCTGGAGTCACACCGATATTGTAGTGAAATTAGACAAAAATTAGTGAGTTAGTGTTTTTGATGTGGGCGTTGCGTTTTGATGACTCTTTTTGGTTATTTTATATTCTTCTTTTCACATATTATGTTTCTGGTTTTTTATCATTCTGTGATATCGCGATTGTACCCTTGCTGTACCTGATTCCTAGATTTTCTAAATACGTACAGTTCTTATAATCAGTTATATAATAAGTTTGTTGTTTATTTATTTATTTATTTTTATTTTTTAGTTACCTTTTTTACCACTTTAAGACGTTAGTTATTATTTTTAATCTTTTTTTCAGTTAGTTCATTTGACAAAATAAAACTAACCGCATCTATTTATTTAATGGACAATTGTGAAAGTATATACTGAACAAAATATTTTCATACAAAAAATATTAAATTTAAAAGTTGTTCAAAATTAATAAATTATGATAATATTGCTGTCAGAAGAGAAACTATTGATAATAGTGTAATATTTTGATTAAAAGTAAAAATATCGGTTTCTCAGACCTGTACGCTCCTTGTAAGAGATGGCAAGGATGTTCCGGTCTAGGGGTTTTAACAATAATTATGAGTTGTGAAGTAAATGAAGAAAAGAAATAGAAATAATGTATTATGTTTATGAAATAACTGCATTGTCTGTAGTTTTTGGTGGCGCTATCATTTCTTTTGACGCAATTCCATCAAATTGTTTCGAAAAGCAAAAAGGAAACTGTTGTTTCCGTGTACTGCTAATGAACCAAGAGATGACGCTGAAACGGGAACTCAAGTTTGCTATCTAAGTGGTTGATCTATGACGTCAATCATTGTCATTTACATTCTTCCCAGTAGTGGACTCAATTCAGATGTGTTCACGCTCCCTTTTGGTTTGGAGTCTAAATTTAAAAGAAACAACATGAATAATTCATCGTAAATATACTTAATGAACAAAAATGGCATATATATCTACTCATTTGTTTATCAATGATTCCTTCTATAGATTTCTAAGTGTGTTATGTAATCTGCATTCGAAATATATTTTTAAAGTGTAGTTTCAAATCTAGAGAGTCCCGGACAGAGACAAACATATACAGAGAAGCGGGTAGACAGACAACGAGTCAACGACGGTCGGAACAATGGGACATGGAGAACGATTCGTTAGCGTATCCAATTAATTCTTTGTTCAGTTACATTTGAACTACTTTGTGTTTTCGTTTAATTGTCACTCTATCGAATAGCGCATCGGAAGCTGTGATTTATTTCACAGGAACGGAGGATCCGAACTATTTTTAGGGAGTTTCATTCAAGCAACATTAAAATTAATTCTGAGAGCATAAATAAACATTCCTGTATTTCTAAGTATTCTATTGTCTATGAAAGAATTCATTGGTATTCTCAGCATTCAGTTCAATTATTTGTGTAGTTATGTATTATTATTAACAATGTCTTTATTTCTGTTCTGGTGATCCTTAGATGATTTGCGTGTATCTGTAGGTGAAATTGCGGGTCCTTGAGTGAGATGCATTACCTACAAATTTAATAGTGTACAATAACTTTGTCCATGGTATAAAGTTGTGACTCTCAAAATCTTTAGGCTGAGTTATCCCAAAAATCAGCTGAAAGATATGGTTTCAAAAATCCATCGGGTTTTAGCTTTCGAGAAGTCAACATGGCTGACATTGATTATAATTCGTATTTGTTCGTAGGAATTGCAATTTACGATGATCGGGGTATTAAATTTGAAATTTTATAACCAAACATATATAATATGGATATAAAAAAAATTGTGCGGCTGTGTATTTTTTACGAAGATTATTTGGCAGATAATAAGTGTATAAGTTTTTCAAGATTTTTGATATGAAGTCTTTGACAGGCTATATCATATAACCAGGAGGCTCTTGGATAGAACTTGTTTTGTACTACCTGCAGGTAGTGGAAATTGTGTTTGAACTTTGTGTAATAAACTGGGGCTGCGTATTGTAAAATTGCTCTTATGATTTGTTTGTATAGTAGAATTTCGTTTTGTATGGAGAGTTTACGGTGATTGCAAATTAGAAAGTAACATCCGCCCATTGCAATTTTAGTTGTTTGTTATTGTTTCGAGATGTGTATTTAAGGGTATTGCTTGGAAAGATAGTTTGTCCGTCATTTTGAAGCTGCGAGTCATTTATAGCTAGTTTATTGTTTTTGAAATATGGGGAAATTTTGATGTTTGAGCGTGTTTTCCAATGCATGATTAGGATTTCTTGTCGATGCTACAAAACAAGTATCGTCAGCGTGTGTGAAAATGGTTGGTCATATTATGTGAAAAGGGAATACAACAAAGGTGATAAAATTGACTCTTGCACTGGTGGGGTATGGCCCTGTCTTGCTTTCGTTACTTTTAACGTGAAATCTTCTATTTATCAATTAGGAATATATAATTTTCATCAAATAATTTGGTATCTTTTATTTATCAGTGTTATGTACAATTCGCTTCTAACTATTCATAATTAATATTCACTATATCAATTCACCTCAAGTCCCTTTAAAATCACAATAGTTAAAAGGATGTTTTTTTTTCTTCGTAGTATTTTAATATGATCAATAAAGCACATTTTTGGCACAATCATTAATTATAACAAACACGCTGAAAATACATTCTTCTGTGACTTGATTTTAAGCATTTCAAATGTGCAGTCAATATATTTCATATTATGTTTATGATTAATTTTAATCTGATGTTTTCTATTCAATTTTTCTTACGGAAATAAGCAGACTGGTAATTTAGTTTGAAAAGGAGGATTAGTTCTCAGAACAGTAATTCTGTTTGTACTTTGACCAGAATTATTCATTTAACTCCGTGATTCCCAAAGTGGCCCAGGGGTCCACGGTACACTCGATGGAAGTCTACGTTGGGGGTCCACATTCGTAAATTTATTTGGTTTCAATAGTGAAGAACAAAATGTTGGCTTGGCTTCTAACTATCAATATTTTCAGCGACTATTGTAAAAATTTGTATTTTCCATATTCAGTAGAACGCGTCGAGACTTACGTTGCCGCGTCGGTCGTCGTCAAGGATTGTTAAGTTTTGTGGTGTATGTACCTAAGATTATACACTTGATAGATCTGCCACTATATAAAAATTTGATGACAAAGTTCGAACCTAGCGACATCTTCCAAATTGGCTTGGTACCAAGAAAAAAGATTTCTATAATCAAAGATTTGATCTAATTCCATGCTAATTTCGAGGGAAATTTAAAAATAACTCGAGTAATTTTAAATGCTCGAAGCTAGTTGTCGCATCAAATTGTGAATGAAACAAAAGTATTATGCAAAATACTTTCATTTTGCTAACATTTCAAGTTCAAATATTGTTGTTTACAAGAAAATATAAATACCTGAAATTAAAATGCTGTTTAAATGAAGTATTTAGTAAAATATTTTGGTTTCATTTACGATTTATATGACAACCAGGTCCGACCACCTAAATTTCACAATTAAGATATATAAGATATAGGTAGATGGAATATTGAAACACAGGATGATTATTATAATTTTTATTTTGTTTTTCACATTTTATAACTATATCCACAAACAAAAAATTTTCCTACACATTTTAGCAGGCTTAGGACTGTCAACAGTGAGATTTTGGCGTGTTTTTAAAATGTTTCTGTTTGTACATGGTACATACAATGGTATATAAAAAACTGATTTTATAACCATGGTTAATTGATGATTACCGTTGTCTTTCATGCAGCTTTCCCTATATTCAATATATGCCATATTCATCACAACATCATAGTCTTTACATTGTTGATCTTTGCCCTTCAAAATTTTATTAATAATACTTATGTAATGGAAGAGGCATATGTTAAAACTAATATTTACAAACATATTTACATAATCCTTATGGTCTGAACAAAATATTGAGGAAATGTCTGTCAAATCCTCCAAACGAAATATTTGTTTTTTTTATGCCTAACGAATTTATTAACTGGGACAATCTTTCGAAAATTTTATCAAAAAAACTTTTAAAAATATGACAGAATTTTGCTGAAGGCGCACATAAAACATTTTTTTATGTTCCCTAGAATATATTAATGAATTTGTCTCAATTAATTCGTTTGACAATATTATATTTTTACACAAGGGGCATTTTGAATTCATACTTACAAGGTTCTTCAAAAAAGGTTAGAAATAATCGCTCCCTTGTGTACACCTTAACAGGTTTTTTTGTTCCCTCTATTGAGCTGTTACCAGTAGGCCTTACAATTGATTCTAAAAAATATCTCAATTAATCTCAATAGAAAAAGGAAATCAGTAAGCAAAAATAAACAATTGGACAAATACATTATAGAAAATATTCAATGACATTTATCTTTCACCTAAATTATTATTGAATAATCCTTATGGTTATTAATATGAAATAAAAACATGAAGCTTGTTCCCCAGATGTTAAACACATCAATTCATTTCTACCAGCTTATAACTGCAACAAATGGTTGAGTCATGCCTATACCTAAAATGTATATTGATTCAAACAATTTAGCATCTTGATTACATGACTAGAAGAATTAACAGGCAGATTTTTGTGAAAATAATATACTACAATTATGAATTGTAGTATCAGCCTTTTTGGAGTTGGAAATGAAGCTCCTGTACCCAAAAAATATCATTTTCACCTTTTTCGTAAACTACAAACAAAAATGGCAATTCTTCTCCTCTGCATAACTTTTCACTAGAATTCATAAGAGGTTTATTGTCACAGTAAATATAAGTACGTACTAGGTGAATGTAGGGATGGTAGTGAAAGTTTTTTTAACCTGCCATTAGGGTTTCTACAAATTGATTCAAAATGAATATCACATATTCTATGTGATGTTAATACTGAATCTGCTATTATTATCTTGGAGTTATTTATTCATTGCAACCAAACAAATTGCAACAAATATCTTCATTTGTAGGAATGGAATGTCTATAAAAAAGTAAAATCAGGATAAAATCATTCAATATATTTAACCATTCAACAAAATGATTTCCTAAATATAAATTAATGAAGTTAGGAAGAACAGATTTATTCTCATATAGATATGAACTTGATTTCAATTTAAATATTTTTATGTTGATAAATAGTAAATATCACTTTCACCTTTTCGTTTTCTTATTCGTGCGTCCTGGTACACAGCAGGCCTTTACTTGTTTACTCATATTGACTAAGTAAACACGACAGCACAATTCGCAACAAATAATAACTTTCAAATACACAAAAATGTAAATAGCTAATAAACAAACAATATCAAACACCTTTGCAAATATTTTACACACGTTTGCAAGATGGACGTTGTTCATTTAATAATCTTGGGTGTTTATCAATGCATGATTGCAGCTTAGTTTCAGAATCCAGATTGACAAACATTCAAAAATAAAACACCAAAAGTAAGCTTTTAGATGTAAACCGATAACATAGATGGCGTTGAAAATCGACCTGAACTTGTCCTATACCAGTGCACATGCCCCGGTATGTATTTTCCTGCTGCGATACTGAAGAACCCAGTGTTTAGAGCTGATTCGTCAATCCCACTCCTTTTAAAAAAGTCTAGAATATGGGATAACTTCATAGCCAGAGATCTACATCTTCTATTTCACGCGCTACCAGGTGTAGTGCTCTGGAGCTCCTTAGTGTTTCACAATTTGAGAATATGTGGATAGAGGTTTCATCGCTCTCAATCTTGCATAAACTTGTGTTATTGATAGATTACAGCACTCGATTCAATTTGTGTTTAATACAGTTAACAAAATAAGAAGGAAATCATTTAATATTCGATTATTTGTACAATTCTGCGATGCAAATGATGAAGACTTCCAAGTAGGCTGGTTGTCGAAAAGTGCATGTTTATTAAGATTTTATTTACTTTTTGACTGAGTTTTAGACTTTGTGGAAAGATCCATTGCGTATTTGATAGAACCGTTCAAAAAAATTAATGATCTCAACTTACAATTATAAGGGGATAGCCTCAATTTAATAAAAACAGAGTGTAATTACAGCTTTTCTTGGTAAATTGCAATTTATGAAGGTGAATAACTCAAACTTATCGCAGATGCCTAGATGAGGATATTCAGACATACGTTCAACATTCGATTACCCTGCATGAAATCAAATGTGAAGAAATTCTGTCGCCGGAAATACCAATTATAAACATAAATCCATTTGATGAAACGGAAATGAACAAGGAAACTAGTCGAGCTTATCACTAATGAGGAGCTGAAAGTTATATTTAAAGGGACATCAAAAATTTTGGCTGCTGGTAGAATAACCTGAAATATCTTGGAAGTTTTAGTGTCATTACAAATTTATTAACAAAAATGAGCAGATTGAATATCATAGAACGGGAATATTTGCTGTTTTTTCTTACAAAACTCAAGCTAAATATTTTTAATTTGCTGTCAATCTATCAATAACATCTCTCTCATCAAAATTATTTTTTTTTGTAATAACTATTGTAGAAGTTACATTACGTTAAAGTGTTTAATTTTGATTATATTGCGACTGTTGTAATAATAATAATAATTAATAGTGTGATAATTTATATATATAAATAAATATATACTGCACAAGAAAATATACTATATTTCTTTTTACCACTCCGAATGGATAACTTTATAAATAAAATTTGTAAAAATTGATTGGTTTTTGTGTTGTGAGTAACAGTAAATTTCAAAAAAGTAAAGAAAGATGAAGTCACTTTTTCGATTGACCAACATTACTTTTTTAATATCCACTCACGGCACAATCAATTCAAATTTAATTGAAAACTTGCTTAGTTAATTTTATGATGAAATAATTAACCCTTTTAAACACTCAATTTCAACTTTTTTTTTAGAAAACTGTTAATTAGTCATTGAAACTTAGCCACAACGCTATCCAATCTTCACTTTTTTGGAATTTGGAATATAGTAGTGATGCAGCTGTAGGGGGTTCACCAGATCCAGTAAAATTTAGAAAATGGTATATGAAACAAAAAATTCAACGAACATGTTAACCAATCGGACAAAGAGTGAGAGAGTGGATTGGTTGTAAAGTTTTTTCTTTGGTTAGTAATTTTTAATGTTGGAATGTGTTCATTTTGGTTTTCTTTGAAAAACAAATTGTTTTACCAGCAGGTTTTACATTGAGAAACTTTCAAATACAGTTGTATGTCGTGTGGGGTCCCGGGAGTATTTATCCTATTTGAGTCAAACATCGAACGTCAAAATCGTTCGCTGTTTTGACGAAAGAGGCCGCTAAACCAGGTGTCGCTAGGAAGAAGCAGGATTTGGTAGTTCCTAGAAAATGATTTCTTATTAATGACAATCTTATTCGCTTATGGATCGAAATTATATTTCATAACATGAAGTTTGGTAGAGGATATCAACCTAATTTTCCGCCAAATAACTTGATGAAACCTACTCGTCTCCGTATTCTACCTAAAAGGGCGACCAACCGATTGGATGAAGACCGAATTAAAAGAGATTATAATCGATTGAAATAAAATGTGAGAAAGAGTGAACACCCAATGATTTTGATTACGGGTATGAGAGATAATTAATCACCAAATGAGGTAAGGTTGATGAATTATAAATAACGTATTAAAACGAGAGAGCGCAAGAAAATAAAATTTTATGCGCGGAGTAACATAACTGAAATGAGCAGAGAAGATTTTTGTCCTAATATACTTACAGGTAATATATTCTCCGCCTATGGATGAAGGACATCACATAATGGAGAGGACTTTTCTCATTACTTATGTTTGTATAATATTTCCACCCTATGAGCATAGTTTTTCGAACGAATAAAATCGAGCATTATTGTTCAGCATAATTTTATTGCGGATTAAGCAAATATTAAAAAGATTGATAAATATTTAGCTTTATTATGCTACTTTTTTCAGAATATTTTAGTTTCAAATATTTGAATTCTGATGAAATTCTGATTCTGGAAACCGATCAGTTCATACTATCTATATTATATTCACTTCATTAACTTTGGATACAGTTGGAATATTTTCTTGACACCTATATAAAATTATTCATTCAATAATGATAAGCGTGTGTTCCTCTAACAGGTAGACTACATCTTCAACTTTTGATTTAGTTTGATGTCTGTCCTGTCAGTGACGATTATTAAATAGAATTGATTGTGCAATATAAATGAGTTGTTTTAGACTTAATAAATAATAAAAGATATACAAAATTTTGTCTATTCAGAAATTACGAGCTGTCCGTGCAACACACAAAATTTGATTATTTGACGGGCGTTCCGATAACTAAATTATCTTAGCTCCGAGGATCATAGCTTTGTATTATGCCAATCGGCCTGTTAGATTTTTCGTAATTTTTTTATGTTTTATATCCACGTTCAAGTATTAAATGTGATTAGTTTGTTGCCATCACATCCAAAAATTTTCTCGATTTCAAAATGTCCTATAACTTCAATTAAATTTCAGAGTATTTGTGGTGATATCACCCTCACTAGTAAGTTTTTCTAATTTCTTTTCAATTCTGCTTTGTATATATAGTGTTTACAAAATTGTTTTTCCATATTATTCAATAATTTTTTTTCTAAAACATCATTTAAAGAAAATATTGATATTTAAAAAATAACAGGTATAGAAGGCAGCATATTTCTTTTTAGTAGCATTTTGAAAATATAAATTTAGTTTTTGTGTTTGTTAATGTAATAGTTAATGCAAAATTTTTATTTTGTTTTGTCAAAAAGCTGAAAGCGTTCAAATCAATACAAATTGTTTGCCCAATCTGATTACCAATTATATATAATTTAATTAACTCCCAATAGTACTTTCCGAGGATTACTCTCAAGTTCCAACATGTTTATTAAAACGGGCGTCACGCCAGACCAATGTATTTTTTTTTGTGTATTGATATAACAGGTGAGTTTAAAATTATGTCACCAATGCAACCGTTCCAGAAATGAATATAAAGAATGGAATAGAATATTGTTGTTCATTCATATATCCGACCAGCAATTTATTTTATCAGAAAATAATCAAACTTCTTTTTGAAAGATGAAATCCTTTTCAATAGAAAATTCTTCCATTTCTAATTTTGTTCAAAAAACTGGAATCTGACAAAATCGCTTGATTTTGGTCTCATGATTTGGTCTATTCAACCTATTTTGCAAATTTATCTTGTGTGGATGAAATATTGTTAATTTATTCCTCAATACCTATTTTAAGCTCTCGAAGTTTTTGCCTAGGAAATCTCCACTTTTAGCACACGAAAGTTAGGTTAGGTTAGTACGAGCAAGTTCGATCTACATTAATCGTAATTCACTCAGGGTCGTGAGACTCATTGTGTTACTAATCAAGAAATGATAAAGACAGTTTTAAACAACAAAAGTGCTGATATTTGTTGACACATAAAATATTTCTCTAATAGGAAATGTAGTTGGCAACAAATTTGCTATCAGCAGAGTGGTAAACGAAAGACAGATGGATTGGAAGTAGGGAAAAAGTAAAGTGGCCAACCAGATTTGCTGAATCTGAATCTTATTTCTGGGGATATACAAAAATAATATATTTAAGAAAAAACCGGATCATCAGAAAAAGTATAATACTGATAACAACTCATCAAATTACACATAAGCAATTGCGTAAGATGTTAGTTATTATTATGTGGAAAATGGTTCAGTAAATTATTTCAAGAGCTGTTAAGTAAATAATATCAGAATTATACTAACTGTCGTCTCGCAAATTTGTGAAATAAATTTACTATTTGTGTCGGATAAGATTTCCAAGTTTTTCTTGCTCTGTGTTGTACTTCTTTTTAGTACTAACCAATAGCGGAATTAGAATCAAAGAAAAAATACATCATTATGAAAAAGAAAGCTAAACAAAGGAGACGTTGCTGGATGA
The DNA here is from genome assembly GCF_026250575.1 of Diorhabda carinulata. Lineage (NCBI taxonomy): Eukaryota > Metazoa > Arthropoda > Insecta > Coleoptera > Chrysomelidae > Diorhabda > Diorhabda carinulata. Next base: position 23,588,115 of record NC_079472.1, read on the forward strand.
AGAATCTATTTGTAAATAGAAATGAATATAGTGGAAACTTTTTACTGAATATATTATTCCTGGATGACAGTTCTGGTCATTTTAGAAATTTCTGTCGCATGTCTCCTGCAGACTTTGAGTTCCTAATAAAGTTGATTGTCGAAAAATTGTGAAGAGAGACACGTAATTTCGAGAGTGCATAACCATGAAACAAAAATTATCTGTCACTGCTTATTGGCAAACGGTGATTCGTATACCAGTTTGCAATACCTTTTCAGAATATTTCGTTTTTCGTTTCGGCACACATTTTTGCATCGCATCGTTGTGATGTATAATACAAGAATTTAAGTCAGATGTGGACCCTCCTTCATATAATTCCAAATAGTTATAATTTATTATATATTTCCATGTCTGTCTTCGTCGTTTATAACACAAAATGGCGTGTTATATTTATGATTTCATAGAGTTCAAAATTCAATTTTTTTAATTTAACTTCCATTATATGAAGTACTCACAGATCGCAATCATGGCATTCCTTCTCTCATTTTTTTATGTTATAAATTTATAAAGTAGTAAAATAATTAAAATGTCCTTGCTGGAGGCAATTTACTTCTCGGCTTTAAGATTTTAATAATGATAAGGTCTGATGAAGTTCCTTATAAAAAAATGTTATATTCTACTTCCTAAAAAAGCGAGAAAATTCATCGCTCTTTTCACTAATCTGCTTGCTTGCTTATATTTTTCGTAAGAAATGAATTAAAAGTGGAATAACCTCACGAGTTGGAATGTTTTCAATAAGCTGGAATTTTTATCATGAGAAAAGATGTAGTTTGCTCGAAAATTTTATCTATTATCTTACAGTTAATTCAAATCTACTACAAGTAATTCTTTTTATAAAAAAATGTACGTTTCTTATATATTTCATATTTATTCAATGCAGTTGCATTTTTTATAATATACTTGAATTTTCTATATACTTGAATCTATTTACTAAATATTGATATATTTATTGAACAATGTCAAAATTGTTTACATTTAACCTCATTTATAATATACATTCTTTTATTTATTTGTAACGAATAATGGATTATATTTTCTTCGGTCAATATAACATTCATCGACTTTTTTGTCATATCGACATCCATACTGACACGCAAATCCCAGGAGACTGAATTCGCTGATCGGTTTCTATGTTAACGCATCTCATCAGAGCTTCATTTCCCTTTCATTTGGAGTCATCGATCTGAACTAAAGACAACAGGAATCATCACTACCATTTAATTATCTCATACGATACAATGAATATTCCATTCAATTTTATCGTCAATTTCATTCAACTTTACATCAATATTGAGACAAGTATTTAAAAAAATCTCTTTATTTTTCCAAAGCTTAATTATTGTGACAAAAATATTGTTTTCACGTCTTCTCATATTCCAAACCTATTTCTCTCTGGGTTGTAGACAATAAAGTTGTAGCAACAAGAAGAAATTACTAGCTTAAGTGACGTTCCTTATGATATATAACCTCACCTTCTAATAACATCACGTAAACTATAAGGGAAGCGGTCTCAAAATCGACAAAAATATTGCTTCTTGTTGGAAATACAGAAATTTGTGATCTGTCGTGGTTTCATGTTATATAATCTAAATTTTATGTATTCGAACGTTACTAAACAGTAGTTTTTTTTCTATAACTCATAAATTTTTTGTATACTTAAAATATATGTTATACAATTAAGTAAGGGCAAAAAATAAACAAAAATAATTTATAGTTTTATAAAAAATTAGAGATTTAAAGATTAAAGAATTAATGTCACTCTTCTTAGTACTTCTGAATTTGACCTAGATATTAAAGATGGCTAGTTTTTATTTTTTAAGAATTATATATTATCAATTCCAAAAAAAAATCTCAGATTGTTGATTTAGTACAGTCATTCGGTATTTGCATCAGGAAAGTTTTGAAAATTGACGATGGAAACATGGCTTCCATACAGTTTTCTTGAGAAACATTGCTCCTACTTATTTAACGTTAAAATGAGTTACGTAATAAATTGAACTAGAAAAAATTTTCTTTATTATATCGCCTTTTGCCTAAATAACTAATTCCCACAACAACATGCGGTTGTGTAAGTGGCGTGTTTTTTCAGTATATCCAGTAAGGCCTAATTCATTTGTTATAGAATATTATAGAATTTAGTGTATTCTCCTTCAATCTTGTTATTATTCATGTACCATGTTTTAGAAGTTCATCGTTTTCGGTACCAAGTGAAATGTCACAAATAGAAATTTCTCTCACGTCATGTAATCATCAGCTTTGTTTAGTCCATTTGTTCTTTGATTTTGTATTACGAGAATAGACTATGTTTTCCCCTCCTCATCGTTGTCTTGTAGTGGAGGCACCATTGCAATTAGTGTATATAACTTCAATCCAGCTTTCCTGCATCCACAGACTCCACGAAATTCCTTTCTACATTTACAAGAAATAAGTTCTATCCAGGTTTCTGGAGGTGGGAGCTCGAGAGTGGTTACAGAAATGATCCCATTCTTCCTTTTTTCCCTATCTCCATTACTCTACATCTTTTCCAACTCCATACCCTTAATGAATTCGGTGAAACGTGCGAAATGATTGTAGTCGTGCCGCTGCTTCTGTTAATGGAAGCAATGCAATAATGAATTTATTTTCTATGCTAATTTTGTAAAATACGGTTTTGTATATTTGTACCACTATAACGATATAAAGCAAGGAGAAAGCGCTCTCAAGATTCAGTAATGATCTTCGGTTAAGCATTTTGGTTTTGAATACTTGGATGATCTCGTTACTTTTTTGAGTATATTAGTACATTTTTCCTTAATTGAAGAGTGCTGACGTTGTGTCACAGCTACCGCAAGAATAACATGTTACCTGCCGCTGTATATTCGTTGAATATATTTGTCGAGAAATTGTTGCTTTTTCTGGTTTTACAATATATATGTTTAAACGCATCGATAGAGTTGTTAAAAGACTAAGTAGACTTATATCTTCGTCGACACTTATTAGATTACTAATCAATACTGATTGCTGTATTGATTAATTAATGAATTTGAACCTTACAGGCAGTAAGTAGTATATTGGATTTTCAACACATAGTAAGATGGTTTTTGTTAATATATGAACAAACACAACATGCCTTGATTTGTGGCTAACTATTGATTATACATAAAATAGCTTACTACATAAATTTGTAAAAATGGCGATGAGAGCGCCTAAGATATAGGTAGGTAGCAAAGGAAAAGTTCCATAGGAGCATGTCGAATTCTATTGAATCGCAACTTTTCAAAACTCCCAGTCATTTTGAGCCCTGACTGTACTTAGAATTTATAAGTGACCTTTTAATGAAGAAATTTTCATCTTTCAATTGTAGTTAAGTTAGATACGAAAGCGATTTCAAGGAAGAGACATTTTGCAATGGAAATATTATTTTACAAAAAAAAACTATCTAAAATATTTATTTGTATGTGTTGATGAGCGAATTTCTCATGAGAGTGTTTATAAACATAAGCATCAAGAAAAGCTTTCAAGAACTAATTCATTAAATATCTTATTATTACCATAATAAGCACAAGGAAGCTCTGGTTAAGTAATTCGTTTTATATAAATACTACCTTCTCATAGGTACCATATAAGTTGTCCCAATTATTTGGTTAGGTTAGGGAAACTCTTCTGGGAAACTACAAATAGAATAGATCTGCTGAATATCTCAAGTAAGAACAATCTACGAATACTAACAGGAGTTTTATCGCCTCAACAAACACCTGAAGATGCTAGACCTAACAGATAATGCGGCGTGCAGATTTTGTTGCACCGAGGACGAGACCTCAATCCACATTTTCTCGAAGGGTGAATCACTAAGGAACTCCAAAGCACTGGGAGCGCTTGAAATAGAAGATCTCTGGCAATTAAAGCCATCCCACATTCTAGACTTTTTAAAAGGAATGGGATTGATGGATCAGCTGTAAACACTGGATTCTCCAGTATCCAGCAAGAAATGGGGACATAATAGATCCTTTGGGTCGCAGTGCATACGAGACCCTAAATTCATTCATACATACTCACATAACATTTACGAGTATATATGTTAATAGTGTTGAATTTTAAGTTTTTAGCAACTTCATTCTTAAAGTTAGTGACACTATTTATTATAGGTTTGTAGCAATCTGGCTTAAGCAAACCGTATATTAGAAGGTAGGTTGGTTTTCACATTGTGTTATTTTATTTGACTAATCCAACCTAATCTAACGAATTTTAAGGGTGTATTATTATGTTATGTGGAATTTTACAAATTACGGCTTCTCCAAATTCTAAAAATTCATTTCTTTATTGTTTACTGTTTAGTACCTACATAATGTTGAAATTCAATATAAAGGATTTAGATATTCTAGGTTTTAATTTTTGAATTTTCCAGCTTTATAAAGTAGATTAGGTACTAAATTACAAGTTATACTCTGTCACGAGTTGTATTATATACTCGGTCTACGTATTCGTTTACCTGTAATATCCCCGTCCCGAATAGGCGCATTTTTATCTCAACAGATTAAAAATCGTCACGATTTGTGGCGCACCGTTAAAAATAAGTGAATTCATCTCATACCGATGAAAAAATGTATTGCAATATTTAATCTACTAAAATTTGTTTTTGATATAAACCGTAATCTTTTAATTAAACTTCGAAATATTCTAAAATGATCATCGAATTCTTTATTGCGTTCCAAATCGAGTTTTTTGTATGTGAGACAAATGAAATTAGAAGGATTGAGGAACTTAACAATATATCACCTTCATGAAAGTTTTTTTAGCTTTCAAAAAGTTCTTCCATCAAACCCCCTCGTATTACACAAATATAACATATACTAAATTTGGGTATTATTCATTCTGCCTTGTTTTTCATATGAAACAAAACCAATGCGCCTTTCTATTGATCCAACTATATGAATGTTTCCAAAACAACAACTTCTATATTATCCAGTTAGTAGAAAAAATGCCACCGGAGCCCTTACAACTCGAATACGTAGAATTATATAATAGCTCGGGTATTCCTTTTATTCTCCGCTTGCAGTTATCAATTAATAATGTATCCTAGAGAAACATAATAGATATTATTTATTGTTGTCGACTTTGGGCACCTTTGTTCCCTGTTTCGCATTTCTCGCTGAACTCGATGAGAAGAAGCGGAGGAATTGTTTGAAATACTCTCAAATCGGATCATAGGCGTACACAACGAAAATACATATCACAATTTATAAAACTTCATATTTTTGTAAAACTAATACCTACGCTAAGAGCCAGGGGCTAGAAGCCAGAAGAGATTTCAAAACGATATCGGCGAAACAACATGTTAATCGACGTTAGAATTAATTGGAACTATTTATCCTCCTTATATGATGAGTTCTTAGCAGCTTTGTACCTATTTATAAAAAAATCTATTCATACTTAACACACTGTTCACACCACCACTTTTCCAACACTCACAATTACATTGTTCGACTCACGTTTCGATAACCAAGTTCTCGTCTTCAGAGACTGAAGGTAAGAGGTTGAAGTTCACCTTCAGTCTCTGAAGACGATAACTTGGTTATCGAAACGCGCGGCAGACAATGTAATTGAGTGGAGGAGATGTAAGGGCTCCACAAATTCAGACATAAAAAGCTCTGTTGGCGATTTGGTTGAAAAGCTCAGTTTTAAGTTGATTATCTTCTCATCTATTTTAACGTACAAGAATACTACAAGTATTTTGAGGAATATAATTCTATTTATGTTTAAAAATAATCACTATATACTTCTGTTTCCTAAACCATCACATTTAAAATTTTTTAAATAAGCTACTTCATTTCTTCATCTATTTCATCCTCCGTCGTTAAACGTCTACCACGTAAATATTTCTTTATATTAATGGATAACCAAATCAAGCAAATAGGGTGGATATTCAATGAGTGTTATTTCCAGTAGTAACAGACCGACGCCGTAGGCAGTGTTTTGCCTATAAGTAATAGCTTGAGAAAGTTGTTATCAAATTTTTTAAGTTTGTTTTGCTTGTGTGATAAATATGAGTCGAAAATAAACTGATTAAATAAAACGAACTTATTTCTGGAATTATTTGTAATTGCTTTTGTATACTTCTTGTTTAGCCTCTACTGAAGCTCTATACATAAAAATAAAATTTAATATATAAAATTCTCGTGTCGCGGTGTTTGTATTTGAACTCCTTCGAAACGGCTTGACCGATTCTCATGAAATTTTTTGTGCATATCGGGTAGGTCTGAGAATCGAAAAACATCTATTTTTCATTCCCCTAAATGATAAGGGTGGTTCACCCCTAATTTTTTTTTTTAGATAAAACGATTAACCCTCATTTTTTTGCAAGATTTTTATTTTTCTTGTCATTACTTGAAATAGAAGATATTATATAACTGTGAATTTTTCACCTTTCTACGATCTACTATTTATCCATGGATTTTTTTATTTTATCCACAGATCCGCAAAAGGATTGCATGATGGCAATGGAATATATTAATTATAGTACGATAAATTCTTATCTATTATTTCAATTTCCTTTTTATATCGATGGTAACAGTGACTGTTATACGTATCATGTGCCACTCTCTTGTTAATTTTGTTCTCATCGTAAATTTATCATTAGTTTCAGTTGCACTAATTATTTATCAATAACTGAGAAGGAAAAATTTTTACTCTCATGTAAATAAACACGTGTTGTGATCTCCCACTAACGACGGCCATTACCGTATCTGTACATATTGTACTTAACATTTTTTGCAAATATAACATCTATTCTACCTGCCTATATATTTGTTGGAGGCCAACTCAACCAATGAAAACAGGATGTCATTGTACAGTGTTTAGAGTTTTATTTGATATAATATGATTGTGAATGAAAATGAAAAATTTTAGTTTAACACCACATTTTCCCGATCCACAAAATAGCTTTCCATGAAAAAATTTAATGAATGAGAGCTGCATTGAGTTTCTAGAAGACTGAAGATGAAAGCATAATATTGATTCATATTTTATTTGTGCAAAAAAATTGCATATACCATAAAAGCTAAAAAAATTAAGTACTAAATAAATGAAATGAAATTAATTGTGTTGCAAAGATTTGAATGGAATTCACTTTTCAAGTTAAATTTGACGAAATTATGTTTTGAGTTTGATATGATGAGAGATGAATTCAATCATCACAATATTTTTCCGCATATGTACTACAATAGTATATTCCATAACGAGTTTGGAAAGTGTTATATTTCTCACTAGTCACTGTTTTGCACGAGCTGAAATACACTTTCCAACGAGTTGTATACACTATTCTTTCTACTACCACATAAAATTTTTTTCAAAAAACGAATTTTTTAAATAAGAAAGTCAATTAAACATTATCAGTCATGTGTTGAAAAGTATATAAACACGTATGCTGTGAAGTTAAAAAATCCGACAAAATATTTTTTATTTTGTAATAGTAATTTTCATTCAACTACTTTATACATTAACAAGTAATATTAATAACACTTAATGTTAACGTATAAATTATCTTGCAGACACTAAGCATTTCAATGCATGTATGTTTAGTTATTTTTTAGTATATGTGTGAAATAAGCTACTTTCTTGAGTAAAAATGAGTGTATTTGAGGCTAAAAACTTTCTTCTTTTCTCTCTTTCGTATAGTATATAATGTGATGATTGATAAGAGTCAAATTTATTCCAAATATTCTCGCTTCTCAGTTAATTCGTATTTTTATTCTTTGTACTAAACTTGTGTTTATCCATTTTTTTTTTGCTTCTCAATAAATTATTCCGATGTTGAACAAGAATTTCTATTGAATACACTTCAATGAAAAATAAGATTCCAAGATAAAAAAATATGTTGTGTGACGTAGCAACCATAATTCAGGCGAACAAACCAGTTTACATTTAAATGTCGACGAAGTTCTTTTAATACTTGACTGTTTGGTGTATTTAAGATGCCGGAAAAAACAAAAGGGCACAATTTAAATTTCTACCACGGACGTAAATTCTCTTTAATAACATACATTAAAACTTTTAGAATTTGTTCAGGAAAAGTTAAGCTCTTCTAATTACATGAATTAAAGCCAACTTACATTCATTGCGATTCTTTGCGACTTGCACTAAGTTTCCACCACGACTACAAAATTAATTTATAGTGTACTTTGATTGGAGTAGCGCACAATTTCATTCTCAGATTGCTACTTTGGCGTCTTCTCATAAGTGATTGGCCATGTTTTTTGTTGTGTATCCATATTTCAAACCTAAACTCAAAGTAGTAAATGATGGCATACTAATTTTTTTTTTTTTTTATTTAGAGACTTCATCATGCAGCTTATTTTTTCTTCTAGAATAGTAACTATGAATGAGTTTCTCAGGTGAGTTGTTAACCAAACAAACGGATTCTAAAAGTAAAAAGCGGAGAGAGTTGAAATTTTGTATTTTTAAAAATAGAATTCGCAATGCGTTCTACCCCTTAAACCATAAATATAATGAATAGCTTTTTCTAGTTAGGTTAGATAGTGCAAACTATAAGACCCACAGAAAGGCAAATCATAGCGAAGTTGTTAATTTAATGGTAAAATAAGCAGGGGGGTGATTTTTTCGCCAAAGTCTCCACATGTACAGACCTGTGCAGGGCATTGTCAATATGTAGACCAAGAAACGAATTTGAAGATCTTATTAAGTCATTGCTGAATTTTAGATGCTGCGAAACTCCTTTGTAGGATGGAAATAAAGTGTTTGAACAGAGCCCATTTGAGTCAAAACAGGACTTAATAGTAAAGAGATCTTTGCCCATGGTAGAGTGTAAAGCTTGTATATCTGGACCACTGGAACAAAAAAAATTGGACCTAATGCTGAACCTTGATGTACACCACTGCCAACTCGTAAATTACTCGAAACTTTAGCACTAGCTCGTACCAGTTGCTGTCTCCATTCAAGGTAAGATGCAAACCATTCCAAAGGAACACATCGACTAGTTTGTTTATCATCAAAATATCACAAAGCTAAATCACAAAAACTGAATTCGTATAAAATTTATTATTAAGTGAGGTATACATTTTATTAACAACAAAAAACATAGTGTCATTAGTGCATTTATTAGGTAGGAAATAGCTGTTTTTAGACAGTTAGGAAAAAGCCCGTTTTCAAAAGATGTAAAATGTAATACGATTCATAATAAATACTGGAAATGTAGTAGGAATATTGAAAAAATACTCGTGATTAGTCCTTTGTGAGTGCTAGAAAAGTTTCTAGCATTACCGAAATTTTAGAAGAAAAAATAAAAACTCAATTTCAGTCACCACTATTTGAGGGTGATATATCGAAAAAGTGGGGGCTGAGAAAATTTCGTTATTAGAAAGACTCATCTTAATTTTGTCACATGAATTTAGACATACTCTACGTTCACCTCTGCATGTATGTATCCCACGCATTTAGTAAGCATTATAATACTAACAATTTTGGCTACTAAACTCCTATTCTACGAAAATGATGATCAGTTATGTGAAGAATGTCAGCAAGAGCATATTTCTAATCTTCCAACACTGACTATATCTGACTATCATCACTATTTCCAGCGTAACGTTTACGTCGTTGAACACAACCTCAACTACAACAACATTTACGACTAATTTGGATTTGTAGTAATTTGAGAAGTGCTGTCTTTGATTAAAAATGAAATAGACCCGTGAACAATTTTATTACGACAAAGACTACGTCGCTGACCATAATACAGTATATAACAATGAAGCTACAATGATTTCAAAAGTGATCAATGATCATTTCCAAATCTGTCAGTGTGCTTGAAAACATCGATGCTGTGATTGAACTTGTTTGAACCAAATATTGCCATGTAAAATATTGTGAGAGGAGATCGTATGACCTGCATTATCAAGACAATATATTGATAATTATTATTCTTTGAAAATTATTTTTCAAAATAGAAACATTTTCTTAAAGGTCCATCACAGGCTGTATAGCAAAGAAATAAGCAATAATCAATTATTATTTTTCAGAACGAGTTAAAAGAGTTGTTTACAGAAGACATACAATGAACTCTGTTTATTTATAATAATCGGATATGTGGCAACAATGGAATTGACGTAACGTGAAACACTCTGTTCCAGATGGTATACAACAATTCGTTTGCTAGAAATTATTCGGAAAACATCAAAGAAATAGCGAATCATTCTCGAATTTTCTCTCACAGCTACTCAATTAAATTAATTATCAACCAGCTACAAGGTCGAATTAATTAACATTTCACTCTATGCAATTCTGATTTGTCAATGAATAACTTCTTATTCTTCTTGAACATCAAAAACAAACTGCTTTGTTAACGATTTCCAACAATTTCAAAACATGCTATTTTTGTCGGATTTAAAAAGTGCTTTCAATTTTGGCTTAAATTTCGAATTGAAATTGCAGGAATCATTGGTGATATTCATACTGAACGTACTGTTTAGACTACCACTACACCGACACTCACAATTTCACTGCCTGTTTAGATATCTAACTTATCAACTTCAGACCAGTTTACCTTGAGATCTTAATAGAAAATACCATAGAAAAATTTTCTCTGATCTGATATTTGTTTTTGCAAAGTATATGAAACAGCTGTCGTACATCCTGTTGATAGATAGATAGATACATCGAGTACATTTAAAGTCACTTTTGTACAGCCAGTTATATCATACATGTACCTAAATAAATATTATTGTATAATATCGAACCATGTTGGAATTTTAAAAATTCTCGACATTTCGGCTCCCACTTTGAAAACATTATCAAGAGAAGATTGGGGATAGAGTGTTTATTCGTTCATTGGTAAGAAATTATTCCCTTTTTTTTATTGATTCTAATGCCTCAATCTGTCTACTCCATGGAATTTGAGGCAATTTGAACTAGGGATTTCATGCACTCCGTGGATATTTTATCTTTGGCGGATCTGATCTAGGTAGGAGAGTTTCTGATTGGGTTACACGTTTGATGTAAGAAAGGGATACCTTGAGTTGATCTTTCAAACTAGTGGAGGAGGATGGAGGAGTTGGAGATAAAAATTTGTGGATGCTCCTAGAAATTTGAGATTTGTTGTAATCATTCTGAATCAATGTTTGTCTCAACAAATTGATCTCAGATTCTCTGGATTCAGTCAACGAGATGGATCGTGATACGAGTGTATCAATGATAGAATTAATTTGGTTCGGATGATGATGGGATTGAGCTCTTAAGAAACGATTGGTATGAGTGGTTTTGCGAAGGACGGAGTGAGAGAAACCGTGTGGAGAAAGTTTTTTAATTGTGATCTCAAGGAACGGCAGAGATGACTCCTCCTCCACCACCATCGTGGACTGTATACAAGGATGTACGCCATTCATATGGAGCAGGAAGGAATCTAAAGTATCTCTTCGTTGGCAAAGCTGTTAAATTTAAAATTCGTCATAGCCCCACGTCAAGATGCATTGTACCATGTGACATTCAAATTGTTTTGTGTTGTGTCATTCTAGATTTTAAAGGTACAATCTCCTTATTATTTCTAGTGATATGATCATGAATATCTATATGGTTCGTCAGATTTTTGGGTATTTCTATCAATATTTCTAAAATGTACAAGCACGGAAGTGGTAATATTTCAAGTTTTCTGAAGATTTCTCGGCAATTTGTATTTTTGGGCATATTGTAATGATTATTACTGTTTTCTGTTATACAAATATTTTGTTTACCAAATGTCAATTTGCTGTGAAAATGGGAGTGATATACAATTTTTGGCAATAAATTTGACATGATATGAGGTATTTTCTCAACAAAATATCCTTTTACACGTAATCTTCAATGAACTGCAATGTTTATTTCAACTGTAAAATATGTTCAGTGTCTTCGTGTATCGAAACACAATCCCGAAATTCCAATAATTTGTCCAAATAGTTTTCAAAACGAAAATCTACTTGACCACTCTGTATTTATCAGTAATTTCACCACAAAATGCTCATCATCAATTCTACCTACGGACAATTTTTTTCCGATTTAGATAATTTAGAGTTGTTAAGGGTGCTGTTGCCTGTTGGGATTTTCACAGCCAAAAATTCGAAACAAAAGAGCCGTTAGTATTCCGCTGGTGTCTTTGATTCCCGTCCACTTGATGATGATACGTTGAAATGACCGCAACACACACAAATCCATAGTGAACGTAGTAAAGTGGAGAGTTTGTTGGGAAATTGCTTGAAGAGATTATAGGGAGGTTTATGAAGGGACCCTCGCTAATGGGGTCAACCGCTTGAATGAGTCTAAGCGCTTACTGACTCGTAAGCTACCTATCCAATTTAATTTTCAAAACAGGCTCCGTGTTAACTGAAACAATTTTTTGTTTAAAAATGATAATCCGAATATTTGGAGGAGCATACATATAAAATTTATATTAATAATGAAAGTATACTCATCATTATTTATAATAATACTTAATGTCCTTCACGAGAACAAAAAATATTGTTGAGCTTAATTTGACTGGTTAAAAATATGAAGATTATTATCATAAAATTGAATATGTCAGTTAATGAAACACAAAATATGCGTTTTTTAATTTCAGTTTAACGTGCATAATAGCGATGGTTATTGCCACATAACACAATAAAAAAATATGAGGTTACAAAAAGGATTGTTGCGAAATTTTTCACAACACTTAAATTATATTTTTTGATACAGCTTGATAACATCAAGGAACTCCAACTGCGATACTGGTCTCTGCAAGTCGTACGACCTCGTTTAAACTCTGCTGATAACAAAGGAGCAGTCTCAATCAGAGTAGAATATAGTTCAGCTTTTATATTGGTCATGTTAACGCATTTCAAATAATAATATTGTATCACATAACGATGACCAATTTTCTCCATATTTACAAATTTAATGAATACGTTCACTATTCATGGCTGTCAAACAAATACTAAACAACGTGGCGTCAAATTTGAAACATATGATGTATAGATTGTGTACTTTCTACTATAGTAGTATTTTTCAGGTCGATAGGTACTTCTGGGACCATATGGAAAAATTCTTAGCCTACTATTGAACCAAACAAAATTTCTATGTCAAAATATTTTATTACTCAGTATATTCTCCTCTTAATTGGATACATTAATTGCAGCGAACCTACAACATCTCTACACCTTTAAAAAAATGTTTCTTCTTGCTCTGCAAACCAGACCTCCACAGCTTTTATTATCTCCTCGTGGGAAGAAAATTTACGACCTTTTAAACTTTTGTTCAATTGAAAAAAGAGATGATAGTCGGACGAAACTAAATCTGGTGGATAAGTGGGATGTTCTAGTAATTCAAACCCAAAATCCCGAATTTTTTGCATGGTAACATGAAATTTGTGTGCAAAGTCGGTGTCCTGCAAAAACAAAACAGTAATCTCCAGTTATTTTCCAACCCTTATCCAAAAATCAATCATGGTTACTCCATGGCATTCCCAAAAAACTGAAGTAAGAACTTTTACAGCAGATTTTTGGACACGAAACTTCTTAGCTCCAGAGTATCGCCATTCCATCGAACGTGATGCTTCTACCCTTGCATGCTTTTGGTCAACATTCAAACATTTGGGGATCCATTTCGTAGCAATTTTTCTATATGATAAACGCGTTCGTATGAAATATTCGGTGCTTCAAATATCCGTTTTAGCCCAATTCGACGGTCTGATAGAATCATGTCACGAACTGCATCGATATTTCCGGGGACTGACACATAAACTGGCCTTCCGATCGGTCATCATCTTCAATGGAAAATTCACCTCTTTTGAAGCTTGCAATCCAATTTTTCACGGTCGCATAGGAAGGAGATTGATCCCCAAGAGTATTAAGCATATCTTCGTAAATTTGCTTACCTCTTAACCCTTTTAAATACTTAATGATGATTTTCAAAATTTCAGTGGACATCGTTTTTACTGGTTTACATTTTTTATGTCAAAACTTACACTGATACTTCTAAGAAATTATTGTTCGTTGCTATGGTAACGCAAAACTGGCTAACTAGATATCAATACATCCTCGTATTATGCAATATACAAAAGTATTATAAATATAATTTAATACAGCAATAACGTTTTTTACCACCCCTGTAAGTGATAATCTGTGTTAGGAGTTGTTTTCGTATTTTTCTCACCTTGAATATTGTATTAAACCACGCTCTATTGAAACGGCATCCGTATGGTTTACCCGCAAATAAATACATAAAGGGCTAATCACAGCAAATACAGACGCAAATAAACCAATTAACCTATGTTCAAACCTCCCCCAAAAAAGTTATCCGAGCAGAATATAGTCCGTTACGTCCCTGCCGAACTTAATTAACGCAAAGCCACGAAAAATCAGGCCATAAATTGAACAGAATTATTGAACAGAGAGAGAATTTCATTATTTCGAATATAAATTGGTCGTCTGCTATCTTTTCGCTTAAATGTATTCCATATTTCCAAAGCATTGACAATTGAATAACGATTTTTCATGTCATTCGATTTTCGTACCGAGTAGGCAGTGAAATGAAGGATGTTCTTTTATCGCACTTGCTTTCAAAACTTTACTGAAGTGAACCAAGACACTCCATTTAAAAATGATTCAACAAACAAAGATAATTTTAAATGAAACTCTTATCTTGACAATGTTCCATTGAATCCAACTATTTTTGACAAGTATTTCGGTTTATATATACATTTATGAAGCACTACTCGACTTTTTAATTAATTTGGGTGCGGCCACACCATACATTCAGACTAGTCCATTTCTAAGAAAGCCATTTCGAACTGACTTCTTGAATGTTTAATTATACCTACAAGTAAAAGTTGAGATAACACGGACGGAGCATCTTCGGTATCATCCAATTCCATACTGAGAAAGCAAGACACTGACGGAACAACTGATCTTTATCTATGTTGTCAAACGGCTAAATCAGAATATCCCATGCCTCCAGCACGTCTAGAAGCTTGGTAAACTGTAAACACAGGTACACACCTATTTCATCACGCAGGTTGTCACTGGACATGGATCGTTAGACACCTTCATGAAAAGAATCCAGAAGACACCGGATGACTCATATGGCCACCGCAGGCACGTTTACAGTGGTTGATTCATTGGACCTAATTTTCCATGACTCGGCCTCACATTTCGGTTGAAACGGCTGCTATTTCGCGTTCAATGTTGGCTTTGAGCTCTTCCAACGTCGTCAGCTTATTAGCATAGACCAATGACTTGACGTAGCCCCAAAGAAAAAGAAAAAAAATCTAGATGCGTTAAATCGCACGAACGAGGAGGCCAATCGACTGGTCCATTTCTTGAGATAACACGCTCATCAAATTTGTTCTGTTGAAACCACATGCTGTCCAAGTCCATATATTACAATTCGGGCTAAAAATAATCGTTAATCATGGCGCGATAACGATCACCATTCACAGTAACGTGACGGCCACTATAGTCGTCGCAAAAATATGGCCCTATGATGCCGCCTCCATGCAAACCGCTCCAAACAGTTATCTTTTGTGGATGAAGTGGGTTTCACTCGCCCAATACCGCATATTTTGTTTATTGACAAACCCATTGAGCCAGAAATGAGCTTCGTCACTGAAGATGATTTTGCGATGAAATGCGATTATCTTGGCGCATCTTTTGCAGATTCCAATCGAAGAACGTACATTAGTAACATTCACGTTGGACGGGACTCTGATTAACATAATTTCCGTTACTGAGTTGTTTACTACTATTGCTTTTTTGTATAGTTTTTGAAATTTGAATAACGAAATCTATCTTCACATTTTGCAAAATCAAATTGTACGTATGAAGTAGGAACCCAACTACGCCATACAGGTTTAAGCAAAATGAAGATTTTCCTTTTGGACAAGCTTTTCAAATTTATCTGAACACTTTTCCAGTCAAATTGCCAGACATAGCAGCTTTCAATTATTTTTTTGTGGATATCTGAAAACTGAAAGGTTTGTTATAAAATCTGCGGACCTAAACAAATTAAAAAATGTGCATCTATTACCCTAGAAACATTTTTACTGCATCCAAGCCCAGAGTTGAATTGTGGTAATAACACATTTCCAGCATTCAAATGAAATTTAATGCTTGCTTTCTTAAAGTTATTGTTAAATTTACAACTTTTGTTTAATAATTTAGTTGCGATGAATATTGTGACAAAACTTAAGTGAGATACTGAACACAAAATTTACTATTATACACAAGTTTCAATAACCATATTATCGTCTTCATGGACTAGTGTTAAACTTCAACGGTCAGTAATGACGTTAACTTGGTTATCGAACCGTACGTTACACCGTAAAATTGTATTATATAAATGTTTAGAAGAAAAAATTGTTCATCCCATTGATAAAGGTTCGTCTATAACTCCTTTTTGACCACCCTGTACACACGTAAAACATTCATTGAGAAATTTTCTTCATATTATGCATCATATTCTCCTCCTTGCTGATTATGAAACAAGGATAGAGCATTCTGCATCATGCTGGCATAATAGAAAACCGAAGTATTTCGCACAATATTTGCTTTACTGATTAGTGCACGTTTTTGGTGTGTTAACAGACAAAATCGTCCAACTTTTTAGAAGAAATCATACTGATCCAAAGAAAGTGAAAATTTGAGATGATATAATTAAAAATAGTATTATAAGATCAACATTCATTGGGCAAAATACAAAAGGTGAGCTCTAATTAAATTAATTCTAGACCCCATTATGACAATTATTTTGAAAAATCAAATTGGTGCACCTGGTAACATTATTTTGAGCTTGCATATTTTCAGGTGTTCATGTGTACCTGACCTTTCATCTTTAACTGATCATTTCACCTATAAATCGCCCATGCCTCCTACAAACAGTCATCAAAGTTACTGTATTATCACGAATAAATTTGTTATATTGAAACCCACTTCGAACTTAAGACAATACTTGTTCAAGATCAATTTCTTACGGAAAAAACAGCAGAGGTCATCTCAATAAAACGGTTATTACAGCAGACTGGTGAGCTCTGCTTAAATTAGCCTCCTTTATGACTATTTTGCAAAATTGATGTATCTGGTAATATTATTTTGCATCAAAATCTTATTCACTTCCAATAAGAAAGAGCTCAATAACATTATCCTCTTTCAGTAAGACAGTGGCTGGATAATAAAATTTTTTGGCAGCAGATGGATTAGTCAAAGAGGAGCTAATGGCTAACGCGATCGGTCAATCAACGCGTGAGAAGGGAAGTTCAAACAAGAGCCTCGAGATATCTTTTTATGAGGACTTTTAAAAACAATTTTTCATGAAACACATCTCTAAATTTGAAAGGTTGGAAAGAATAACGGTTGTGTCTAAAGAGATTCAAGTACTTTCGTTGTATCGATTGTATTAATTATCTATATGTATAAACTATGTAAACTCTATGAATTTTTTATCAAAAAACACTTTTTAATAGATAAAAGCTTGACCTTTTCACTTTTCCTTTTAATAAAGATAAAGTATTTCCTAAGAGAAAGTTAAACAACTTTCAAAATGGGGTATCGCTCAACACTTTCGAATTGAGAATTGAGAATTCAGGATTATGTCCGCTTCCGCTACATATTTGTAATTCGACTGAAAACTAATCTATTGTCTTCTTCCAAAATGAGTGTGGTGTGTTTTCGTATATTTCCGAATTGTATGAGAGCCGAATATTAAAAAGTAGTATGTTTTCAAATTGACACTCGAATATTTCTCAGGTTGTAGTGTACTGAACTTTGTCATCCAATCTTCAATTTTTAAATAAAAACTTATATCTATATTCCTAAAGGTTTCCTTTTGAAATATTATTATGTCCCAATTTGCCTTAATAGAGATGTATTATCATAATTGCACATTACCTATTCTATTTAAATGGAAATTACTAGACACTCTGTTTACCCTACTAAATCATAAAATTTGTTTTCTTTTATAACCTAATCGCGATGAAACGTAATTCATTGGGGATGTTTCTCATTCTTGTGCGCCCTCCTTTGTTCAGGTTGTGAATAAACCGCTGTCTCGTAAAAAATATACTTTTGCATATTAAAACAACGTGGATTTTCTCAAAAAAAATATCTTATTCGTTCACTTTTGTTTTCCGCGTTGTTAAATAATGGATTAAGTGTGAAATATATAGCATTTATAAAATTTTGTGTGAATATATATGAAAAGTTATCCATTAGTATTCATATCTATGCCCAATTTCCTCCAAATTTTGTCATTGCTACAAAACAGGGCAAGATGCTTTTGACCTTAAGCTGAATAGATGATATAATGAAAAATAAAATTACGGCCAACCTCCAAAACAAAAATATCATAATAATTTTATATAATAAACGGATGTGACAAACTAACAAAATATGTTATGTTATTTACTTAGTATAGTCAAAAGAAATGCTCTTTTCTTCTTCAGAAGTATCATGGAGAAGAAAGTCTAGAAAATGAGATCAAGGAAGAAAGCAATATGAATGCGATATTGAACTTGCCCAAGTTCTACTTAGTGACAGAGAAAATTTGCAGAATTTTACTACTGATATAAATGGAACATTAACAACTAACAGGTAAAAGTTGAGCTAGCCCCTAACCGAAAAGGTGGCGTCTGGCAGACTTTTGCACGCTAAATTTGTAAATTATTCGTAAACAAACACGCCTACGCCATGTGATATTCAAGTGATTGGACAGCTTCCTTATTCCCTACTTTGGAATTTAAAAACATTTAGACGAATAAAAGAAATTAAAATCAGTGTATCTTACTCCGTCAGATTCCACCTTTCTGTTAGTGAAATTTGAAATTAATATAACAATATAGTGGTTTGTTGAAGCCGAAGATGACGCAAGTGTTATAGAAAGAAATCCAAGAAAATGAATATTTGGAATACGAAGTTTCAGAAAACGAAGAAGTGGAAAAGGAAAATAGGGAAAGTGAAAATCTGGAATGCAGGAAAAACGCAAAAGCCTGAAATTATTGCTAGCT
Organism: Diorhabda carinulata; assembly: GCF_026250575.1. Lineage (NCBI taxonomy): Eukaryota > Metazoa > Arthropoda > Insecta > Coleoptera > Chrysomelidae > Diorhabda > Diorhabda carinulata. Next base: position 23,607,145 of record NC_079472.1, read on the forward strand.
ATACCTGCAATAAAAGTGGATTTGAGAAATGGACGAAAAATGTACAAAAAGTTCAACGAGTCGTCGTATTTGCCAATGACCACTAACTGTATTCTTTCGTATTCTTTTCGTTTCTATCGTAAATTCATTTATTTAAATCATTGATACTGTTAGAGAGAAATCTTCATTTGCGAAAAAACTAGCAAATTAGTAGAGGAACATGTGAGGAGGCGTTTCGATAATCTTCGGATAGCGTTTGGCGAGAGGAATACTATAAGAAGTGCAGGATCTCATTTTGCTTACAATCGTCAATACTGCTGTGTAATTTATGCATTTCTAAAGGTGAAAATTAGTGGTTGCTGCGAAGATAGTGTTGTTGCTAAATATAATCAATATGTTGTTTCAATGTTTTCTATATTGTAACGTATTGGTCTAAAGAATTTATTTGTACTATAGGACAATTTATTTGTATCTAGAGGCGGTTTGAAAAATTAACATTCTTGTTATTGTTCACTTTTCTGAAAAAAAAAATTGATATTTTTTTAAAAATTATATATTTTTTCAAGCACCCAACAATAATAGTCTCTCAGACGCCACCTTTCCGATGGTGTACTAGAAGTCCCACTGGTTAAAGGTTAGGTAGTTGTCAACTCCGTGCAGTTGGCATCTTCAGAAGTTGCTTGCTGCTTCGACTGAACAATTAATTCTTCAAAATCAGAATCTGTTTAATACTCCAGCAAAAGAAAAACATTGGCAAGTGACTGTGCATTTTTTTGCATTGGAAAATATTGAGCCCTCACCTAATTTTGAACGTGGAGTAGGTAGGTAGAGGTGGTACTACACGTTCCTAAGTGGATAGCCGTGCAACAGATCTCTTTTGTAGTTTGAAAATTCGCTCAAATTCAGTTCTTTGGAAACTGATCTCAGCGCAAAACAGGGGGAACTTAATTTTATAGATAAGGCGGAAATATGTAACTACAATCTTGTAGTTTTATATTGATGAATGAGTAACCGATTCTCAACGTTTATTATTCCATCAAACTATCATATATTTGATATATTTCTGGATACTCTAGAAGAATACAGAATAGGTCTATGAAGCTTTAACAGCATAAATCACTAATTTTTCTTTTATTTTCAGCTTTTTTGTGATACGCTTTTGCTCATATTTTTTTTCACAAATGTTCAATCAATTTCGCCTTGTTACATCGACTCTCTTCATTTGTACATCAATTCAAACATGTAAAAAACAAAAAGCATGTATGTGGGGCATAGATATTTAGTAGAAATTTCAGATTATACACAAGCTGATGATGTAGTATTAATAACTAGGATTGAAAAAGAATTACTACAAAACTTAATTATTGTGAAGTACTCAAAGAAATTGGGATGAAAAGGAATAGAAAAGAAACGAAAATAATGACAATAATCAACGGAAGTTACAAAATAAGATATAAACCTTGTGAAATATATAGAACCTAGAGACGGAAATTAATAGGAGAATTGGAAATGCCAACGGAGTATATTAAATATAGAGAAGACATAAATAAGAGAGACGTTATGACTGAAATATTTAGAGTAGCTAAATTAATAGTTACTTTGTACTGGGTACTCTAATTTTTAGTTTCAAGTAAAATCACTTATCCTTAAAGTATTTTTAAATAGTACTTATCACTCGTTACTTTGGGGAAAATAATTTATAAGGGTAATTATACTGGTTACTGGAAGTACTTATAACAACTCTGGATATATTTATATATGGACATGTTGATTCTTAAATGTTGTGTGTAGATACTACGAGTATATGTTACAGTTTCTGTATAAAATACACTTTGGCAAATCTATTTTTCATGATTTTTTTGTCTGAACCCTGTCCTGATAATAAACATAATGAAAGAAACTGAAAAAGAAAGTCATTGGAATGGATTTCAGTCAACATCGGAAGTGTATGTCACTACGAATGGCCACCCGGCTCCCACGCCTTTCATACTCTTGGTAATCATGAAAAGCTGTGGAAATGATGATCAGGGACCGAATAAAAGGGTGTGGGCCAGTGGCGTGGAAAAAATGCGGTCTACGAAGAAAATGCTTAGTAGGATCTGTTTTTTTCAATTTCTAAATGGAAATTTGAGAAACATTTCGCTGAGTTGTTTGCGAGTAATATTTTATAAAGCAATTTGGAGAGTCAGTTGGTTGAGAATTTGCAAAATAAGAAGATGAGCTCAAGTGAAATTCTGTGAAAATATAAATAAAAAGTGAATCTTCTTGGAAAAAGTCATTTAAATGATTAAAATATGATTATAAAAATGCGATGAATTGAAATGGATTTGGATATAAGAGAAATTAATTGTTTCGAGACATTTTTTGATTAGACTCTCTCAGGTATTTGTGTGGAGATCAAAAATTTATTTGATTCAACTAATTCTGTAGAAGTAAGAATTTCAAAATCAGTTGACATTTAACAATAATGTAACGCAATAATTATCGAATATGGGCTCAATGTTGATTCCTGATCGATCAAAGTTCCACTGAAACTATTCTTCCAGTTCTATGAAACATTTTTTCAAAAATAAAGAATTTTAACAGACTATAGATGTTCTTTTAGTTTTTTGACTACTCATTTACTATTTTGAATGACTATAAATCAACTTTTTTGCTAGGGACTAGCGAAAAATTTTTATTGATAACTAGAATACGGAACTAGGAGAACAAATTTTTTATTACGACCTTTTATTTGAAGTTGTGGTTATCCTAGAATTCTTCTAGGCAAAATGAGGATTTCTGTAGATACAATTTCTAAATATTATATTTTTAAATATATAAAAGTTACCCAATCCAGAGTCCAGAAATAAGGGAAAGTTTCAATAATTATGTTTTGTAAAGAAGGATTGGTTTATCATGAGTTGTTTGATTTGAGTAGTAACTGTGACAGATCTTAAAGCAATTTTGCGGATGCTACTTTCTCGACAGGGAGAGTAATCCGCGTAGTTTGGAACACCTCGAGACCTTTTTTCGTACAGGTTAACGGATGGAGGACAAAAAGTAATATGTCTGTGAGTGCAAAATAACCGTTTTTTATGTAGCGGTCACTCTAGAATTAAGAAAATGTACTGAGATTATAGAGAAGAATTGAGTTTGATACATAATTGCATTGTTCCATCGAGATCTTGATATTTTGAAGATATCATCTAATTACCGAATATTCTAGATCCCTGTAATAGTTTTGGTTGCATTCTGGAGGTTAAATCATTTTGGATAATAAATCTTAAAATTGTTGATTGTGATTTTCTCATCACCATATTCTGTGGAGAAGTAGGCTAAGCCAAGAAGAAGTTATTCCATTTGTGCTGACGGGGTTATCAGAAATGGGATCAAAACTCAAGAAGATTCATTATGTTTGAGCAGGCTAAGAATTCACAGGGTAATAAATCTGGTAATGCTACTCTGGACAAAAAACTATTAGCAGCAAAACACTCGTAAATAGAAAGCGTAAAAAACCCATTGCCACCTATTTTCTAGTATCTTCCTTCGTTAATCGTTTCTTGGACGTTCCGCTAAGCTATCAAATCGTTGATGGCCTGTTTGAACAAATAAATTTGTCCTTTTTGAATATTTTTAACTGATATTGAGGTTCCGATCGTTCATCCTTCCCCGATTAATGTCCAATTTTAGATTACACGTACCACATAAAACAATCATTAACAATTATTTACATTACATTACATTTAAGAATAATTAACACTCATTACTGTATTATGAATAACAAATTAGAATAATTTTTGAGATCAATTAATCACTTTTCACCACAAGACAATATTTGTTTAAGATCAAACCTTTGCGAGATAAACATTTCACTAAAACGGTTAGTTCTGTAGACTGACAAGCCCTAGATGCTGAAGTTTGTCACTACTTGTTTCCAAACATAAGTTTGTGAAACATACTAGTTGAGATAAATGTATCAGTTGCTACTATAAACATTCATTCACTCCATTTGTTAATCGCACCTCGTAAATTTTGGTATAAATACTCTTTGTATGTAATATATAATTTCTTTATTCAATATCTCATTGAAAAACGCTATAATATATTTTTCCACCCAATTACGATATTATTAGACTTCGCATGTTTTTGTTCTCCCATAGTCGTATTAAATATGAAAAGTCGATTAACTATTCTTATATTTCTTGTTTTACACTGTGTATTATTCTTCGTCCGTTCATTTGGCGAGAACATCCTTGTTTTTCAATGTCACGAAATCCTTGTCAGCCCTTCAGCCTGTCTCTCTTTTCCAAAACACTTGAACTTGAATAGATACGGCCGAGATTATACTTGGCCTACTGCGCCTAACCAGCCCGGAAAATTTAAATTGAAGCACTGACAGGCAGGAAAATGCTGTGGATTTTTGCTTGAAAAGAAAATATGAAAAACGTTTGGCGTCTAAATGCGTTGATGGATGATTGAGGTTGTTTTCATTGGAAATGACAGATGTTTTTGAAAAGTCTTAGTACAATACGGCAACTTAAGTTTCGGCAGCTCTTTCACAATTCTCCAATTCATGTAGACTATTTTATAATCAGGCAGTGTGAATATTTATGCATATGACGTAGATCCAAAAATATAGGAAATATGTACATAAACGTCTCAATCTAGCACAAATAATTTTTCAATTTAAACGTTTTTGCTTACTTGATTTCTTAAGAGTGAAAAGTATATTATCAAAGACATGTTTCATTAAATTTTAGAGTTTCATTATAACTGGATAGAGCCGGGTTCAAGTCGCGGACGAGTTGAGATTGGATTTTCACAACATGCCGAAACTGCATATAATTTATAAAACAATTACATGATTCAAGATATTTCTCTATATAGTATATTCCATATTGAACTGTAGTTTGTTTATTTTACCAGAAAGTTTTGCGAATTCAAAAAAATAATAATAAAAAAACTAAATATAATCCACATACAATTTTTTATTATATTTGAAATATACATCTGGAAAATTCATTTCTTAAAAAGAACATCATCCGTGTGTGCACCATAGCGCTGCAAACATTTCTCAAATCTAGATCTCAAATTGGTAAAAACTCGCTGGCACATTGCGTGGGGAATAGTTGCTATTTCTTCTCGGATGTTGGTCTTAACTGATTAAGCGTGGCTGGGTTATTGGAGTAGACTCTACTTTTCAGGTTTCCCCACATAAAAAAATCCGATGTTGTTAGGTCCGGACTTTTAGGCGGCCATGCAATATCACCTCGGCGAGATATCAATTTCCCAGCAAACGTCTAGTTTACGACCGCCAAAGAGGCATTAGAGGTAGGTATGACATGAGGCGTCATCTTGTTGAAACCATCTCGTACGGTTATAAGCTTCAAAAATACCTTAACATAGGCATGTATAATTCAAAATTTACAGTGACATATTGTACCTGTTGATTTTGAAAGAAATAAGGTCCGGTGCATTTAAGTGAAAATGGGCTTCGTCGGAGAACAGAATATTGTTGAAATTCTGAGAGCGCTCAAACATTATTCCAATAAAAGCTCGTATCAAAATTAAATTATTTGGCTATAATTTCTGCACAAGTTAAACAAAGATGTTCTGGATACCACAAGTTAGGCTGCTTGCTTGTGAGTAGATAGACATTACGTTGAACTGAAGTTCTAACTTGTTGAATTGTGTCTTCTATTCTTGTTGATCTTGGGCGTCCTGAAGGCTTCTGATTGAGATTCGAACCAGTAACTTCGAACTTTCTGACCCACGATCAAATCACACATTCCCTCGGACACTGATTTATGTCATGTAATCCAAACTCACGTCGAAACAAACACCAAACAATAGTACAAGAATCGCCATTTGCACGTTGCGCTCCGGTAAATTTCGGAGAACTGAACTACTTATCCCCACCACCCGCGAAGCTCTCTCTCATAACATTCAAACGCGAGAGAGTTTGTAAAATCATACGCCTTTCTGGCCCACCCTGTATAAGGAAACTATTGAGCATCCAAATAGAGCTAATTTTATGTGTGATTGATTGTATGTTGAAGCCGAGATGAGACTGACATCTAAACGATCATCAATGCCGTTCGCCGAGGATTATATCTAGAAATTGTATTTCTTTATTTCCTGATCGTCAAATAAATTCTTAGACATCTATTTATTCTAATTTTAGCAGTTTCTCATTCAGTTATCTGTCTGTTGAAACTTTTAGCGAGCCTTATACTATTAGTTCAATTTTTTCTTTATTCCTTCTTTCCTATTTCATGCAATATTGTACGCGTTTGAAATAGAAAAATAAAAATAAATATTTATAATCAAATATGGTTTTATTGTTTTTTAAGAAATTTTCTATAGAGATCAATACGTTTCTGCATGCGTTTGAATCAAATGTCGATTTATCTTTTCCATTACGATAGAGGTACACAGCTGTTCATCGAAATAGCATACAAGTCTTGGGACAGATATTTGCAGCTGTTTAGCTGTGTAAATTCACTTGACATTTGTTACCATGCTCATATTGGTGAAATATCAAGTTATAAGGTGAGTATCCACAAAATTTTTTTTATTATACTCTAATTAATAACCCTTTCGGTCGAGGCATTTCCAATTTGATAATAATGACATATTTAAGTGTATGCTTTTTCAGTGTACCTCCAAAATATGTGATTTGAACGCATCAACCTCTTCTTCAGGTGTAGACAAACATTGACCTCGAATTTAATTTTGATCTGCGACGAAAGACCCATCCATTCGATGTTTGGATTATTTAAAAACGTTTTTGTTTGAACCGATGTGTGAGAGCTCGCATTGTCGTAGTGGATAGTGATTCGTCTTCTGTGATCAGTTCCCCGATTTTTTTGAGAATTTCTCGCGAACAAAGTACCATTAAGAATTGACCATTCTACGTTGTTCTAATGGAACGGAAACGACATGTCTAGTTATTACGAAAAACAGACGACCGTTTGCTTCAAAAAGCTTCGTGTGCGAACAACTTTTGTTGTATTTGGCTGGTCTTGAAACACCCATACAGTCGATTGTCTTATAGACACAAGCTTTTTTTAAGTGATTGTCAAATTATGCAGTATCTAACGCTAAAAAATATGTAATATTGAATGTTGGCGAGTGGAAATAACGCCCAAGTATGCATCTCACTGTACGTCACATGACGATCTTGCAAAATCAGTTCACGCACAGCATCGATGTTTTCAGGTACAACAGACGTTTTGGATGACCTTCACGAACACGGTAGAGATAATGCTTCATTACCAAAATTCTAAGCGTTTTGATCAGCTTTGACAAGAAAATGTTCGCGAATAGCCCAATTATGACAACACATTATGAGTACTTCCACCATTTAAAATATCAAACTTCATGATGACTATGTTAGATTTGACATATTCACATCAGGTTTCTAGTTTCCAGATACATATCTGGTCCTTTTTCTCTCCTAGTTTATAAAATATATTATTTTTGCCCAGTTAGTTAAGTATTACTACGTAATTGCAAATGATTTGGGAACTGATTACAGAACTTGTTGATATAATTTTATTTGCTGCTTTTTCTTTTCTCATATTGAACGGGTGAGAATGTGCACGTGGTTTTATCTAAATACTTCCACAGGCTAATACGCTTTTGTTAAGAAAATACAAGGGTATTTTATTCACTGGAAGTATTTTCCCAACTATTTCAACTAAATCGTACAATTTTAAAAGCTTTGTATGAAAAAGTTAACAGTTGACTTAGCCATTCATGAGGATTTCATCCAAATTAATAAACATCTAAAAATGATATAAAGGCGTTTTGACGTGTGGAGTGGAAGAAAGTTCAACTGCTGGTTTTAGATAACATCTAAAATAAAACGATATAAAAACACACAAAATTATTTTCGGAGTTTTCTTTTGACGGTTTTCCAAATGTTAAGATTGGTAATAGGTTTCTACAGTTGATTTGATCTATCAATTCTACTTTTATTAACGCTTCCTATTATGAATCATCTGAGGTTTCAATAGTTCGTGACATTGTTCCATAAAACTTTGTTGAAAGATCTTAACACTGTATCATAAATGTTTTATCCTAACTTCTTCGCTTTCATAGTTATTCCATTTAAAGTAAAAGCTAAGCATCAATTATACCATTTAGCGTATTTGATGGATATAGAAGAAATATGAAGGATTACCCATTTAAATGTTAGTTAATGGTTGTTATGAATAGATAAAAATCTAGAAAATAATTAACTGTTGTAAACTTGATGAATGTATTGGAAATTTATTCACTAATATTAATTAACTATCTTTAAATTTGGTATTACATGTATAACATCAAAGTCAGTGAATATTTCTACATAATCTTAATCACAACATGTATAGAATATTTAGTAATTGACTAATAATTCGAATTGAAGATTTGTGAAAACTATATACGATGCAAAACCACAAAATTCAGTTATATTGATCCTTAACATTGAATAAAATGGACACTGGAACACATAATATTTTCTCGATTGGCAATCGGCATAAAGAGTATTGAAAGTTTCACTTTGTGCGCTCGAAATCATATTTTTACCCTTTTGGTTCCCACGATGAAATATTTTAGAGTCGGAAGAGTAAAATCATGTTTATAAATACAAAATCAATTTTTCTCTATACGCAATAGACAAAACCATGCGTATTATACGTTTAAAAAAATCAAAAATGCCATTATTAATATGTATCTTCATCATCATCATTCTTCCGATTTCCAATACTCTTCGTAAGTTCGATTCTCTCACAAAACGTTAGATATAGAGGGACATAGTGACAGCAGTCATCCGTGAAGAAGATAAATGAAACTCGCCACCAATAGAAGATAAGACGACGCCTCGAAATACGCCAGGCATAGTCGTGACAATTTAATTTATGAAAGGTGTTATATATTCACCCTGAACGTGTCTAATAGATAAAGAAACTGTTTCAAACAATATTCAAATATGATAAATACAATCATCTATCGGTGATAAAACTATATAATATCAATTGATAGTTGAGATATTTTTTTTTATGGAAAACATTTCTAATTTCATCTAATCGAATTTTCAGTACAATGTTTTAGTTTATGTTACTCTACATTAGAAAAATACTCATTTTGTCATTATACGCACCCTTCAATGTCGTTAGAAATGAATTTGATATTAAGTTTCTGAGTTATTTCGTTTTCGGAAGCTTTCTCTGATTGCTTTTTTTCTGTCAGAAGATAAATCTCAAAACCATTGGATTTTAATTTAATTCTCTCTGTATTTAGGTTATTCGATATTTGTTACTATCATAATATTTCCCGATGTTTTGAAACCTGTCTTGAATTTTGAATTGTTAAAAAAAACTTCATATACAACAGTGCCTTGGGTCATTTAACTTTATTAAAAATGTGTGCGTGTAACTGACACCAGCGAATGAAATGTGGTGAAAGATTAACTTTGCTCTGACCCACTGTCAATACTATCAAGTACAGATATAATTATTGAAAATATAAGAAGATTCCGTCACAAGTCTCATCGGTACCATCCTCAATTTATTGGTCTTGCTGAATTTTTTTTATGTCCAAAGTAGGTATTAAGTAGTTTTCAGTTGATAAAAGACGAAAAAGTATTTGTAGACACACACAAGAGTTGATATACGAAAGCCAATGTGGAAAAATCACACCTTATATAAACTCTTATCACTTTCAAATATTTTCCCGAATCAGACTCTTTTTTTTTGTTAAATTTTTGTTAAATTATTTCTCTTAAGCTTCACTTTTCACAAGAATTTAATATTGTTCTTGAATCTTGAATTATTTTTGTTCTCTTCCAAGACAGTTTCTTGTTTTCTAAATATCTTATGATAGAATCTGATGTTCCTATTTAGCATATCGACTTCAAGAAACTATTTTTAAACCTTTTTTGCTTACTAGAATTGAATATGAGCCCTGAATCCTAGGCAATTTGTTTTCTAAATATATATAATATATTATACATAATATTCCAAATACTTTTTTGAAAAATTCTTATTTCATAAATACTTTTAAGATCAACTCTGTTTTCTTTTAAATTATTTTCATCTTTTAGACATTCTTTCACATATAGAGCTCTTTAAAATCTTATATTGTCATTGAGTTTTTTTTGTTCTCCTAGGCACCATCAATTATTTGCATAGTTTTCACTGTATACTAAAGATAGATTCATCAGTAAAATGCGTATTATTTCCAAAAATGATTCTTGAGATTATTTTTTCAAATAGATACAGTTCCGAAGAAGATGGAGATTTTGATATTTTAGCGAAGATTCAAAAAAGAGCTCAAGTATTTGATTTTTTGTAGAGAGGAAGAGGAAAAGGAATAGACGTCCCATTTTTACGTTCTGTAAAAATGGACATCACGACGGAGAATCGAGAAAACGATGGGGTTATGATAAGGAAACTAAATCTACAGACAAAACTCGGTTTTAGGAAATATGTTTTCGATGATAATACTTGTCAATTACGTCATAGTTATATAATTTTTTATGTTTAAATATTATGAATGGAAATGAGACATTTCATTGATTTTCTGAAAAAATTTTGAAACAAATAAATTTTATTTGTATTCAAGTTTTCAAGATAATATTTATCATATCATATCAAGTTTCAAGAAACCGTGACCGTGAGATTTGGGTTATAGGAAAGACCAAAAAGTTCAGGTAAGGTTTTGGTATTTTCAGTAAAAACGGCACCTTCAGTCATCAGCAAAAACAAATTTTATATTTTCATATTCGAGTATACTCTAGGGAGTGGAGATTTTATTGAAGATGGATTTTTCATTTCTTCTTTAACATTATTGTTAGCACCACCCAAAAATGTACTTACTATTATACTAAAAACAATATTTAGGTTGTTTCCAAGAAACATCGACGCCACTGGAAGATGCCTAGTTTCGTTACGAAACGCACATGCGATATTTTCTTTACGACACCTCGTAAAAAGCATCAAGAGACGACGCTACCATCCAACTATGATCCTAGTGATAATCATCTATTACCTAATTTATTCTCTATTTTAGAGCCAGCTGGAGATGCTTTATAAACTTACTTCCAACTTTATACCCTTTTTTGCCGTTCAATTTTGGCACATCGATTCCGTACATTCTAAAGAGACTGCTACTTTGGGGAATATTATTGAAATTATGGATTTCAGTGTTATAATTTGAATAATGTAGGTCTTAGAGGCTTAAGTTTAAATTTCTGTCTTCCTCAATTGTAGAAGATCTTATTTCTTAAGTAGGTTCGTTTTAGTCATGCAATTTCACAATTCACATAAAAAAATATGTAAGATTTGAGTGTTCTTAAAAAACAGTATAGAACTAAGTGAATAAGTATACTACAGAAGTTTGTGCAACCTCTTACTTTGTAGTGAAATTATTCATCGGAATTCGATCAATGTTTTGCATCGAATATATCTAACCAAGTTTAACCTCAAAAAAATAGTAATACTTTCTTTCAGAAGTTGATTTATGAGACTTAGCGTCATACACGAGGGTGGTAGTATAATATATGATTTGATTTAGAAATATTACGTACGCTCAAAACTTTCTGTAAATAGTTGCGATGTCGCAATAGATGCATATTAATTCTTATCTCCTTAGACCTAGAAGTTGCGGTGAAAGCCATAAAGACCAAATTGATGTACTCCAGGCTTCTTATCGAGTGCACAAGGGCTCTACATATATTGGTGGATGACAATTACAAAGTTCAGCTCGTAGGGGTAGCCATCGACGAGCTAAGTAGCTCTCCATATTGGTATTACTAAAATAACCAATGTATCTAGAGTCTACTATTAGTGTAGCTATTACGTTGATGAGTATGGAACAAGCTAATGCATACATAGACTGGCTTTCCAGCTGTTCTACCAATCAACTGCTCCGTTTTTTCAATAAAAGGAAAAGGAGACAGATTATTCGAAGATCGTTACAGAAGTACCTAATCTGATCTAGAGATGGCGGTAGTTGAAAATTACCACTGTATTAGAAAATATACAGCATATGTTTCAAGTTTGAAGACGCCACGTTGCTTAGTATTTCTTTGGCAGCCATTAATAGTGAACGTTTTCAGTGATTTGTAAGCATGGAAAAAATTGGTAATCTTTATGTGATACAATACTTTTCTTTGAGAGGCCTACTCTGGGTGAGACTAATCCTTCGTTATCAACAATAAAACATTGGGTAGCAGAGATTAAACGGTGTCATACGACCTACGAAGACCACCATCGCAGTGGTCGATCAAATGAAGTGACGATTCCAAAAATGTTGAAGAAATTCATAAAGCGGTACTGGATATTTCTCGACTGAAAATACGCGAGCTAAGAGATAGTAGGCTTTTCAAAAAGTACGGTACATTGCATATTTGGATACGAGAAAGATGTGCGCAAGATGTGTGCCGCATTTGCTCACAATGGAACAAAAACAGCGTCTTGACGATGTGTCCATCGAGTGTTGCACAAAAATAAAGTTGAAATTTGCATCGTTTCATAACAATGGATGAAACGTTGGTCCATCACTTCTCATCCGAAACAAAACACTTTGTTTGGTGGTCAAAGATTTTCCAACAATAAAGTGGTGATGTAAGCAAAAAATTTGGTACTTTGAGAATATTCAATACCTAGTATTTTAATTCCGCGTGAAATACGTAATTTTTTTGTCAATGTTAAAGGATAAAATTATGTGGATAATTCAACCAAAAAACGGCACAAAAAATAGATAAATAAGACAATAATTAATGATTAGCGAATTTCTGTATTATTGCTAATATTTTTAACAAATATCTTTAAAATTGCAAATTGCTCCATTGATTTTTCATCAATGTTGATTACGTTCAAATTCTCGGAATGTATACGTTTGAAATTAATCTGCAAGAATAATCTCTACATCACTCGAAAGAGAAGATAGAATAAAGTAACTACTGGAAACAGCGTTATGTAAAGAAGAGATCCAGAAAATCAATAGAATAAGCGTACGTGTTTAATCCTACCTGCAATATCTCTCGAATTTTCATAACAGATTATTTCAGAATAATCTTGGAAATGGAGCTTTTAATATAATAGTAGGTAATTTTATATACAAGAAAATGAGTTTGTAACTGAATGTATCTTAGGGTTAGTTTTTTTATCGATTATGAACAGAAAGATGTTACATAACGTTGGTATATTGTTTCAACGATAAATTAATGAAAATATTTCTATAATATACAGTGTTGCCAAGGATTACGTGCGTAATAAGAAAACCGCTCGATGATTTTAAAGATTTCCTTTGTTCTGATCTGTTCACAGTGAAGGTTCGCAGTATAGATTTAGTACTTATTATGTATATTATATATATTTAATTTATTTTAGGGATCTAAGGATAGTTTTTTTCAATATCATCAACTGCTATACTATACAAGGTCAAATAATGAAAAAATACGGGAATCAGGAATCAGTAGAGAGTTTGAACATAGAGATTCATATCTCTCATTTCAAAGGGTTATTTCAGATATGTTTGACTTCATAAAACAAGAGTATGGAGATCAGTTAAGAGATGCTGTTATCAAGTGGGAAAATATAGAATAAAAGGAAAGAAAGTTAACGAGGCAACCAACATCATTCATTCGACCAATGAATGAATTATATGGTTCCCGTAAAGCCAAGTTAGTGCCAACCTTGGACAAATTGCTTTAGATATTATATTCATCATGATAGTAATAAAGATCCCAATCTTGTGCCTCTTAATATGAAGATATGACGAAATTATTTTGATATATATGAAGTTATAATTGCCGTGGAAGCATATCGACAGTTTTTTCGGGAAGAAAAATTTACTAATAAAGTTCATAATTGGATATGGTTCTATTGTTTTTCAATATATTCTACGTAAAGATCAATACATACACTTTCGCAAGTGTTTGAACCAGTTGTCGTTTTATTTTATAACGATTAAGGTGTAGAAAAACGATGAATTCGCAATTTTATTCTGATCTGCAAGAATAATAAGAAATCATTGGGTGCTGAACAAAGACTGTACGGTGGATAACTCATCAATTTGATGTTTTAACTGTTCAAAAACGTTTTAATATGAACTAATGTGTGAGAGTTTGCATGGTCGGGGTGGAGAATAATTCGTGTTCTGATTGTTTGAAATACTGGTGTACCATTCAGAATTGACCGTTCTACGCTGCTCTAGTGGAACGGTGGCGATTGTTGCGAAAAAACAGGTTTGGAATCGTGCGTGAACAACAACATAGATTCAGACGCGTTGATCTTATGAAGCACCGCCATTAAATTTTTCAGCATTCCTTTGCACCAATCCACCCGAGTTTTTTTTAGCGATTGTCAAATTATGCGATATCCAACGCAAACAAATTTTTTGGTTACCCAAATGTTCTTACAATATTGAATGTATGGGAGTGGAACTAAACAATTACCACAGTTCACCATTAATAATGTCAAACTTAATGATGGCAATGTAAAATGAGATATATTCAGTGTAGTATATAATAAAATAAAAATCATTTATATCGTGTTTACTTTATCGAACGTTAAAACTTATTAAATACACAGGTAGATTTCAGCATTGGAAATTATGAATAGCATATACTTTTATTCTTTTTTTCTTATTATAGTCTTTCGTTTGAATTTCATCTTCATAATTGCATTGTCCTGCAAAATCGTCTGCTATATTGAGATTGTATATTACGTGTGAATTCATTGGATAAACAGCTACGAACTTTACGTGCTAAACGCCACAAGAATAATCTCCTGCTATTTTCATAACCGATTATTCTCGTATAATCGCAAGAATGTTCTCTCTTAATATAGTGGAAAACTGTTTTATTATTATTATCTAGAAAATGGAAACAAGCCGAATAAAAATGAACCGTTTAATTTTGCAGACTGCTCGGGTTAATCCTGGAAATGCGGAAGTTTGGAGAATTGTGAGGCAAATATATTTCGCCATTGAATATTTTTCCCTATTACAAAATACTGAGAAAATCTATTTGTTTTTCATAACGGATTGTTGGATTTGTCTAAAGTCTCTTTCCAATCTTGTAAATCTATAAATATCTGATGGTGGCACATCCCCGAAACAGTTAGAGCAGTTTTAATGATTTTTTATATATTTAGTAATATAAATCACTATTTAAATAATAATTTCCCTCATATATATATATATATATATATATATATATATATATATATATATATATACTACATGAAATGGAAGATTGGTGTAATATTAGAAGGTAATCATATACATTGATACCTTGGTGACACCATTCTTTGAACTTAGATGCAAAAAAATAGTTGCACTGCAGTTTAAACAAGCAAGAATTTCCGGATGGATCTGAATAGTAATAGGAAAAACCTAACCTAACCCCCTTTCGGTTAACTAAACCTACATATTTTTCCGATAAAACTTAATATATATGTACCAGACGTCTATATAATCTCAACATGCGACGAGTCATGGATCTATTCATATGAACTAAGCAGCAATCGACTGAATGGGTGTTTGAAGATGACCTAAATCCAACAAGAGTTGTTCGTGCACGAACCACTTCGAAGCAAATGATTGCCTATTTTTTCCGAATAACATGTCCACTAGAGTAACGTGAAGCAATTCTACTTTCCAGAGAATAAGCGACCAGTTTTATTATGTTTAAATTGAGGCGTAAGAATTCTGACAAATGTTACTTATGAGATATTTTATGACATTAACAACATTCTGTTTTTGATCAGTAGGTACAATAACTGATTCTAGTTATGTGTACGTTTGATTTAAATAATAATTTCATTAAGACGCAATAAAACCAACTTTAATAGTAGAAATGATAAAGCGTGAAACTTGCGCAATAGTTTGGCAAAAAGAATATAAGAACAAACCCAACAAGATAATAGAAATGCGATGGCTTTCGAGTGCTGATTGATACTATGAACAAAAACGTCTGTATTGTTGTTCGCTCAAAGTCAAATATATAATGAACCAGTTATTAAACCTGTCCCTGAAATCCATTCTCACATTGAATTCATGCTTCGAAATCACATCGTTCGGAACAACATAATCAAAGCGGAGATCCTACAGCTCCCATTGCGCGATCCCGTATTTCGTCCGCCATACTTCGTTTCCTGGATATCTCTGTCTTTCATGGTTTGCTCAATTCCTTCCTTACAGGTCCTTGAGGGTCTTCCTTGTCATTTTCTATTCTGCTCTCTTCGGCCACCTGCTCTGCTCAATCATCATCATATGTTCGTACCAGAGCAGTTGTTCAAACTGTATTCTCTCTGAATTCGTATTATATACTAGACATGTTCTTCGTCGTTATCTTCTTTTAGTATATGCTCTATTGTGGATATCCTGCACAATCTTCTCAAACAGTCCTCTATTATTTTCTTCTGTGTATCCGCCAGTTGCCAGCACACATCGATACGTTAAAATGGGCCCCACTATGACTTTGTATATTGTCATTTTTGTTCATAGTTTAATTTTTTTGGCCTAAGCAATGAGTTCAAAATTTGTGTAACGTTTTTTGAGTGCTGCACTCTATTTCTCATATCTGCTTTTGTTTTTCCATCTTCCGAAATTAAGCGTCCTAGGTATTTGAATTGTCTACATCGTCTAACCTTATTCATTTGCAGGTTAGAGTCTCCTTGTGCGCTTCCTACTGACTGATATTCTGTTTTTGACGTATTCATATTCAAACCTCATTTTTCATATTCGTCGTCCAATTTTCTCATCATATAATCTGCATCATCCTCGTATCCTCGTATAAGCTATAATAACTTTGTCTTCTGCGAAAAATAGAGTTGATAAGTACTTATCCTCATTCTATCTCAATTCCCACATTTTAATTCAACTTTTGAAATGAAAAACCAAATGCAACGCAAAGTGAGCTCATGCTACTAAAGCTTAGACTTCTTTTCATGGTACAATACTAATAAGCTACGGACCTTCAATTATTTGCGCAATAACCTTAATCGCGATTTACAATAGAAGGTCTGATGGTGGATTTCAACTCAGAATCAGATTTTGATCACAGCTTCCGAACATCGCGTCTCTCAAGTCTATGGTAATTTGTAGAATTCACCCATAGAATAATAAAATCTTTCAAATAGAAATGCCAAACCTCGAAGGTGGGTAGCCGATTGGATAATTTTTTGGCACTGAAGATGATGGAATTTTTCACCAGATCAGAAGTAGGTATAGTCAAGTAAATGTTCAACTTTCTTCTTCTATGTAGTAAGGTAGGTATGCATAGGTAGGTCGCAGGTTGAGTTGTGGAAGTATTTGCGAACCAAACAAACAGATTCTAAAATCAAGACAGCGGGGAGAATTAGAATTTTGTGTTTTTCAAAATAGAATTCGCAATGTTTTCTATTACTTAAACCATGAATATAATGAATTACACTTTTTTTGTACTTTGAAGATAGAATCGAAGATGTGCAAACTACAAGACCCCCAGAAATGCAAACCATACCGAAGATGCGGTTCGAATAACGAGCAGTACGAGAATCGAAATGTTCAGGCACCAATATATAGACCAAAAATTTTGTTTGAATTTGAGGATCGTATCAACTCATTGTTGAGTTAACAGGATTTAAAGCTCATTCCTAGGATAAAACTAGAGTTTTCTCAGTGTTTAAACAGAGACCGTTTGTATCAGACCACGATTTAATGATATCTTTGCCTATGGTATAATGTGAAGCTAGTGTATCTGGATCTCTCTAGGTTACACTGGTGTCATCTGCGAATAAAGTGAAATTACCATTGATCCGTAGGTCTGTGAAATCATTGATGAAAATAAAAAAATGAACTGGATCCAAAACTGAACTCTGAGGCACACCACTGCCAATTGACAATTTACTTGAAACTTTACGATTAGCTCGTACCAATTGATTGATTGTGCGTTAATTCTTCCATAATAATTATTTAGCGACGTTAGTTTCCAAATATTCAGATCATGATCTGAATAGCGAAAATCTTAAAAACGTACTTTCAGTATCAAATTTAGCTTCATACTTTTTCAGTCGTAACTTTTATATTTATTTCGTTATGTTTGCTAATTTGTGTCCTAGGTTTATATTTATGATGAAATATCGTTCGTTCGAAATAAACCTCCACATCTATGCTATTATTACTAATTGCACTGAGAATTTAGTTGAAACGCGAGTTAGATGTAAACAGACAATCGGTAGGTACATAAACTTTTCAAATAATTCCACGGTAGGTACACTCGGTTCAAACTTTTGGATTGAGGCAAGTTTATTATAGTAGCAAGATGATTTATGTTTCTATCGATCTGAAATCGTTGATACTGCAAAAATGTCCTTCAATGCCTAATAAAATAAGCATTATATTCATCACAAACTTACGAATATATTGTGTGAATTATTAGTTATGTAACTTCCTTACGTTAAGAATTAAATTAAGTTTATCTGTTTTTAAAGTTGAAAAATATCTATGTGATATAACGACCATCACCCTCCGTTTCATTCGTCATTGTACAGGAAAATGTCAGCAATGACGTATTTCAGAATGCAAAAATAGAATACAAGCATTTAAGGACGGAAAAACGATAAAACCCCTTGTTGGAAAGCGAAAATGTCATCCTTTCTCAATTCGATCGACGTTACTACAGAGATTATAGCCTTCGAAATTTGAAACAAAAGAAATTATCACAAAAAGTTGTTTTTTATAAAACCAGTCTTCTGTTGCAATTCAATATATTGTGACACACTGATGATATTTACGCACAGATTGGTTCAAATAATGATATTTGCTTTAACTGGTTGTATTCGTTACATCAAAGTATATGAATATAAAATATAAAAAGAGGTTTGTACGGAAAATACGTATAAAAATTGAAAACTAACTATATTTTTACAATGTACCACAATATTGTTTCTTTCAAAATACTTTCCTTGAAACAAGAAACATTTCTGCCAATGCCGTTTGCACTATTGATAACAATGCTGAAAGTCTTCAGTTGTGATGCTGTTTTGTGTTGCCGTGTCGTTTCTGTCTTGATTGCTTCCACATCTCCCACATACTGAACTCGAAGCATCATTTTGCATTTCGAGAACAGAACAAGTCAGAAGGGGCTAAATCAGGTAAATAAGGCTGTCGCGGAGATTGAAGCTCAAAAACTCACATACAAAGAGCGATGTGTGAACGGACACATTGTCGTGATGAAAGATATTTGTGCCAAATTCGGTAGAACTCCCGCCAAAGCCTGAGGTGTCTCAAAACTTCAACGTCAAAATTTCATTCCAGTTTCTGGCCGGAAGGAAAAAAGTTCCTTGTAAACAATGCTCCTGTCAAAGAAAACAATGAACATTATCTTCACATTTGACCTTGATTTTCGTGCCTTTTTTGTTCTCGGTTTTCGTCTCCACTGATTACCGGGTTGAGAGAGTCTCCTCTTTCCTCTGATTCCTAACCAACCAATCCTCACAGCTCCCAATCTTTTTTGGTTTCTATTAAAACTTCGGTACGATTTTCGCTCACAACTTCTTCATTTTAAGTTTTTGCGTTAGAATTTCGTGAACAATTGTTTTGGAGATGGACAGTCAGGTATAATTTTGGCTGTCGATCTACGGACTTCAAAAATACAAGCCTGAATTCGTTTAGCATTTTTATCAGAACTCGATATCGACTGGCTTCCTTCGCCTTCCTGGAACCTTTATAACCACTTGTTCACGGTTGGCTTCTTCAAACTTTATGTTGATGTGATATTCCTTAATCACCGACGGCAAGTGAAAAAACTAGCTTTCAACAAGCAGTGCAATCGCAACTTCTAAAATGAAGTTATTATTGAACTTTTGTTTATATTTTCCGGACAAACCTCGTATACATAAATCATATTGAACTCCGCTTCAATTGTGAAGTTTTGAAGTGACGACTAAGCACTGGTTTTTCTACCTTAAGTATTGCTTACATTCCCACGTTCAAGTAATCAACAACTTTGTGTGCATAAAGAAGATTAACACCTTCATTAATATTTTATTCGTATCTCTAGAAATCGTTTACTTGTGTTGCGGTTAACGACTCCCCGTTAAAATGCCTGCCGCATTTTTTTATTATTATCATTTTACCACTACTAAAAAATAATTCTCTGTCCAATAAAAACTTAACTTGAATAAAGGTAATGTAAAGTAGAGTTGTAAAAACTTTTTAAGGGTTTTATGGGTTCTCTAGAGGTTTTACCTAAAAGTAAAAGTTAATTTGATAGCATAGTTATTACCCCCAAGATCTTAGTAAATCGAGCAGAAGTACGCTGTGAGCTTGTGTGGAATGGATAACTGGTTCATGAAATATTAACAATATATTGTTATTGTTTCAATTATATGTAACATACTTTGTATTAGAATAGGCAGTGACAAACCAGTGGTGTACGCTTGAATTATAATATTTTTTTCGCGATTATTAATGTTGAGGTTGTAATTTAGTTGGCTACTTTAGGAGGTTATAATTTTCTTAGTAATAGGTAATGAAAATCAAATAACAATCAATGTTTGAGATACTTTGTAATTACCATAGTATAGTAACATAGTGAACTATAGCCAAAAAAAAAAGATTTATTCAATGCGGTCTATATGAAAGGAATAAATTCAATTTTAGCGTTCTTATGTACTATGTGAATTAAACCTGCAACAGATCGATTTTTATTCTTAAATTGACAATTTGAAGTATGAAAATATTATCCCCCTCCAACGCCCTCTTTGAAATCTAAGCAATTCATCGAAAATTTTAAATAAGAAAGTTTAAGTTGGAATTCCAGGAACCGTAGGCTATATTCATACACTGTTTAAACCACAACACCAACATTCACGATTATACTGTCTGACACGCGTTTCGATAATCAAGTTATCGTCTTCAGAGACTGAAGGTACACAGTTTGAGTTTATTTCATACATATGGATCGCACTGTATAATACATATTCAACTTAAGTGAAAAACAATAAACATTATTTCATGAAGAATCATAGTATGATCATCAGGATATTTTCGTATTGAAGGATCTAGCTAGCTAGCATATCTTGAGTAATCGATTCGGTAGCGACTCGTTAGTTCAATCAATGCTATAAACAGAGTCTTTCACAAACATGGTGACCTTGGAGACTAGTAATGTAACACGGAATTGTGATATCCAGTAAAGCCGATCCATCCCTGAGGAAACTTTACAATCGAAAATATACTCACATGAATATTCCAATGTGAAAGGGACCAGCTCTTTTTCTAACATATCGAAATATGTTAGCAAAAGCAAAAAGAACCAGATCAAAACTTTATTGATTGTACAAAAAATAACCTTGCAACACATTGAGACTTCCTGATGAATTGCGTATTCTCTTGTTGCACGAAAAGCACAGAAAAGCTTCTAGAAAGTATATAACATCTGTCATACTAGCGCTTTTCTGGCAATTTCTGAGCTATATTTTGACAAAAGTACACTACCGTTTTCTAGTGAATCATATCGGATTTACAGATGGATAGCTATGGATTTTTTGAATCTAATGATTCTCGTTTTCAAAAGGTGAACTGTTTACTTTCAGTCGCTGAAGAGGAAAACTTGGTTATCGAAATGCGTATCATACATGAATATTGGTGTAGTGTTAGGTATATTGAAATTTAATAATAAAAGAAATCACAGAAGAAATATAAACAAATGTAAAATCGAAAAAATCACCTGGATTTGATGTAATTACAAAATAAAATCTAAAAATTGACCTAGAAAAGGAATAGTTATGCTAACAGACTCAATTAGTACAGCTTTATGATTGAAATATGTGCCATACATCAGGAAAGTGGCTGCAGAAACCAAGAGAACTTCCCAACTAGATAACATCATACAGTCCAATTTCTCTGCTGCTACTCCTTTCAAAACTATTTATGGAACTATTACCAATAGTGATGAAATCATTTATATATCGAAATGAATCAATTGCAAATTAGCCACTAAGATTATATAAGCAATAAAGAAAAAACCAGTTATTTCTTCTATACACAATTCAAGTAGATTTCACTAACAAAACAATAGCCAACCGTATACCAATTGTAATAAATGACTAAAGAGTATCATACGATCATATCTAACTAAACTAAGGTATACAGAACATATCAAAAAAAGAAAAATCTTGTTCAATACTTGAAAACGTTTCTAACTAAAGCACTGGAGATCATCACAAGTCTCACACTTCTTCATTTATTTATACATATATAAACCCATGAAGCCATTGTCAAGATATCTAGGAAAGGTACAAAAATGTGCTTGGTTTTCTCTGACTGAATACATCTGCCAAACTTCCTAGTAACGTAAGAAAATAAGCATCGATAAGACTACTGACAGTGAGACTGATATGTATTAATTTTAAGGTCATAATTCAAAGCAATTGGGAACTGCATTATTTAGGCAAGCGCAAAACCTTTTACTAGCCCAAAAAGTGACTATGACATAAAAATACGTACTTACAACAAAGAAATTCAAGAAAAAAATTAATGTGGAAGAGAATCATTATAGTAGATAATATTCTAATATTAGAGACACCTTCTCACTGGTTTCCTTACATGACACTGCTGCTTCAGAAAGCACCTTAGCTTAACCAAAGTTAAGATAAAAATTACGGATGCAAGCTACGTTATAGTGGTAGAACGTCTTGTCTTTATAAGCCTGCGAAAATACTACGTACGAAAATCTTGTAGAAGGAAAGAGGTGTCCGCCTTGAAACCATCCGAGGCAAAGGAATTCATTAGATTTCTAGAAATGCAGTGCGGGGGTAGATGATGGCAATGATGGCTGGGTTACTACCTACATTTGACTCAAGTTTGAATCTACTTATAGTAAAATGAAACAGCAGTATACGGTGATCAATATGATTTAGAGAAAAAAAAAAAGACGGGTTGCATTCCGGGAGTGCCGGCAGAAGTGAAAACTTGAATATTAATGTTGTGCATTTTTAATATTTTGGAACGGTTAGGAAATAATTTTGCACGGATTGCTTTAATTATCAGTATAAAAGTACTATCATTTATGTGGTAGAATACAATATTTATTTATTGCGCTATGGTACACAAACATGACAATTTATATTACAATAAAAAGTTTATCTCTCAGAAAAATCAACTTCCATACATAATTTCGATAACTTTTTCACCATCATTATTACCAGAACCATCATTGCCAATCTCTAAAACTGATTCGATCGGTTTATGACAGCTGAAGTAAGATACGAACAGTTTTGATTATAACCTATTTAAATGTCTAATAAAGACCGCATCACTAGTAGTTTTGTATTTCGTTGTGCTAAGATTGCGATCATTTGACATAGTTTAACCAAATTCATTATTAAAAAATTCAATTAATAGTTGATTTTTATCGTCTGCAATATTTATGTTGAAATCTCCACTCAAAATCATTGGCAATTCATCAAAGCTTTTTCCAATTTTTTTTAAGCAATGCAAATGTGTCAAGAGAATAAACGAATAAATTTTCGTATAGCACGCAATGACTTATCTGGAGAGATGTAAACAACAACCATAATAATTAACTGATTATCACTAGAGTGGTAACGACTTATACATATATCACCGATATCAGAAACAGTAGCATTAAACATTTTTTACCCATTACAAAAAAGTTTACAACGCCGCTAAAGAAGTTTTCACAATAACTTACTTTGATTTGATTGAGAGTTTTCTGATAGGCAAAAAAAAACATACGAGGAATACCAAAAATAAATCTCTGAAATAAAAAAAGCGAACTAAAACTATCAAATATATTAACCAAAGGGGACATGAAGTAACGTCAAAAATATAACCTAAGTATTAAGCACTCCTTAGACAGTGATTTCCTTTTGGTATGAGGTTGTTGATAACGTTAATTATACCAACTTACCTGCATGAGTTCGTTCTAATAAGATTCAGTTCAAAGATAACGATGCATTTGAAATTTCGGAAATGTTTCTCACAATTTTGGTCATTTGAAGTTGATTTCCCAGAAAAAATTGAAACGCACTACCAGTAATTCATTTTAGTTGAATAATTCATAAATATAAAAGTAATATGGAATAAAGTTTTTGTTGTGTATCTACTATATGTTTAAACATGCTTATTCAAAATCCTGGAAATTGTTTCGAACCTTTTTATTTTTGGTTTAAATGATAAATGACATCCCGCATTTTCACAAATTAATCCACCAAATTTAATTGTATAAATTAAAAAATTAGTGAATCAGGCTTTCGACGATTTCCATCACACTCAATTTAAAATTAAAAACACTGGTAAACTGAATGGCGTATTTTAAGAATCTCATTTATATGCCATTTTAATTGGACATTTTCATTAAACGAGACAAGTCACGTTTTGTCAAGTGGTTGATTAATTACAAGAATATAACTTTACAACTCAATTTCCTATGTACCATGTAGAAACTGGAATTTTCAAGTAGTTGGTGGGTGAACTTTCTTTTCGTTGCGATAACCATTATTAAACTGATTCATTCTTTTGTCAGCAGTTATCCAGAAAAAGTTTGTGAAGATTCAGATATATCTTATTTGTGCTAATAGTAGAATGAAAAATAACTCAGAAGCCTTATTCTTTGAAAGACTACTGTTCCTTTCAACAATAAAATCAATAATCCAGTTCTGTCTTCAGTTTACAATGATTTCAAAAATAAAACTTCGAATTTCACATTGTGTATACGTGCTCATTTGATGCTAAAATGTTAACATTTTCTGAGAATATGTTCATTATAATTTCCACAGTTTCTAAGAAAATGTCAATTGAAAAAACAGAACTGGTGCAATGAATATACTTCTGACTATCATATCAACACCATTTAATGGCTGCTTAGAAAACTATTATCCTTTATTTGTTCAATCAGCAGATTGCTAATCCAAACCCAATATGCGATTTTTTTAGCGTTTCAAGTTGGTAATATTCCTACACATACTCTTTATTTTTATTTTCTCAGTTTCGCTTTTGTAGGCATTTATTCAGTTTTCAGGTGGGTAATATTTATTGTTAAGCAGTTATTAACAATTTAGCAACATTCACTGATTATACACCAAATATTAATAACAAGCCATTGTTTATGTTCTAGAGCCAAAAATGGACGAAAACCGTAAGTCTCAACAACCTGTTGATTGTTTCGCTACCTGTAACAAATAATTTTGAATAAAGAATAAATTGAAGTTATAATATTAAAAACACACTACTCCAATAAAGCACCTATCCTATGGCAATCACCCTTTAACTTCGTTCAGGGAATTACTTTCCGAACATTCAGTTCATGATCGGTTATAATTTCCAAATATTCCTTAAATATTATACTCTACTAAGATACCACGACTCGCAACCAATGTCGACATCAATATATACGTACGTTAGCATATGGAGCATACCTTGAATAGTGTCGGTTTGGCTCCTCCAAAAGTGTTGTTGTGCTGCCATCGTGTAGTAATACTTCCAGCAACCTAGTTACGCTACCAGTGAAATGTATAGAATTAAGGCTGGTACACATATACATACTTACGATCCACCTCTGATCATAAAGTCCGAGTGTCAAGGAATATATTGTTCTAGGGTACAAACGGCGTAATTCACTTTGTTCCATTACGTCTCCATATTGTTTCCGATCTTCCTTTTCATCCTGCTCCGATTGTGGAGGCTTTTCGTTGTATCGTGGAATGCGTATCGCTGAGCAATTTACTCGTCGATGCGATTCTAAAATTAATGGAAAATTGTTGTCTTGTCGTCCAGAGGATGAGATAAGAGTGTAGAATTCACTTCTTCGTTGGATCTGGTTTTCCAGGCAGAATATACTCAAAGTTTGCGTTTTGTGGTATCATCCTCTAAAGTTTTTCCATCGTCTTCAACTTTTGTTCCAAACTCGGTGCGTTGCGAGATTTTTTTAATCAAGATTAATGATAGTTGCGGTGAGCTTAATCGAATATCAGACATAAATCGAAAGCTTGTGTGATATGTGTGCTTAATCATATCACTTCCGCACCGAACCGCACTTGAGACCTGGACTACAATCATACAGAAGGACGAGTGTCTAGGAGGAAAAGTATACTAGAGTTTGAACACATCTGCAGGACGTTTGTCGGTTGCAATCTGTAATAATATTTTTGAGTTTTTGCATTGTTTGTTTTTTCACAAAATTGGCAATAATGTCGGGTATAAAACCAGAAAAGTGCTATTGAAAATATGAGAAAGTATCCAGTACTGTATGACCAAACAGATGAGCAGTACCGAAATGCTGACTACAAAGACATGATCTGGAAATAAGGAATTAAATGTCAAAGGTACACTATAGATTAAAGTATTATCATTACTCATTACATACAAAGTAAAGGCATAAACACAATAAAATAAAAAAGAGATAAACAATTTTATTCAATAGTACATTGTATATCTGTAATAAATCAGGACAATAATAAGAAAATAAGAATGTACCCAAAATCTGCGTTTTCCTCTGGTTCTTCATGAAAAGTTTCTAGTTTCCTTTATCTTCCTTTTCTAAACAAAGAGTCACCATGAGTAAATCGCAGTTGCTGAAATTTTGCGTACAGAACCTTTCGCGATTTTAATTGAATAGAGACTGGTGGGAGTAGTGATTTATCGAGCTAGAGCTAGAACTCGGAAGTGTATAGGACATGTGTATATTATATAGGTGTCCAAGCTTTTATATGACGGCTTATCTACTCGAACACTAGTTTTTGGTAATCCGCATTAGTGAAAGAACGTCTATTTATCATCGCGAAACAATAGTCTATGAAAATAAAAATTCATATAGAATTTGGTTGGTGTCTAGCAACTATGTGTGTTTATATTCGATGTTCCAATGAATTTATATGTCGATAATATTAAAATTATAGCAAATTCACGCCGTTTTATGAGGCCCTTCACGAAAAAAAAAAACAATATTCAATCAGTGATGGCTAGCCATGCACTTGATCCTTCTGTGCATATCTACCTTACTAGAATATTATTATTTCTTAATGCTTTTGAATAAAAGACGTGTTATGAACTATGAAAATTCCTTATGCCTATTGAGTTTATGATAGATTATGTCACAAAATAATAGGTTCTTTCAAGCAGAAATGCCTTTGTCAATTTCTTAACTCATTAAATGTTTTTGCCATTTTTTTGTACTGTTTATGTTTCAACATGAATCCATTATTTAGCCGTTTTCCAAAAGACTAGCCGGCGAGGATCATATTGGACGTTAATTCTTGATATAATTGAATATGTTATGGATACATTTTATATTTGAGACAGCTAGCAGTTCATTATACAGGGTGGTGCAATAGAACGTATATTTATTAAATAGAGGCTAAAAAAATAAATACTTAAGGTATTGGTGAAATAAAAGATATGATGATTAGGTAATTATATGAAGTTTATTTTTTCTAACATAATATCATCTAAATGACGGCCTTCTTTCCCCTAAACGCGAACGCAGATTTGTGTGAATTCTTGTCAATAAATCTGGGGTGATTGCTGCGGGTATTTTCCTTTAACTGACTGATATCCCTTGGATTGTTAATGTAGACTTTATGTTTGAGGTGTCCCACCAAAAAAATCAAAAGGAGTCAAGTCAGGGCTACGTGGGGGACAAGGGATATCACTGCTTTTGGAAATTAGTCTTGCAGGAAACATTTATCTCTCAGCCGCCATAGAGTTTTTTGATGTGTGACAGATCACTCCGTCTTGTTGGAACCAGTTCTCGTATTCGCTATTCTTTATCTCGCAAGTTCTGGTGTCAAATATTCCTCTAACATCGCAACATAGCGATCTAATTATCGTCTTTTCAAATACCTCAATTAATTTGGAAAAAATATGTACAAACGTATGTGTTTTCCATATAAAGGGCATGTATATAAAGCCTAATATGAAAATATAATATCTCTGTATGAATGAACACAAAAGATGAGTATGTAAGTAATACTTCTAATTGATTTTCAATGAATATATTGAAATAATATATAATGAAATGTATCTTTTAATTTAACATCTTTTGTATGATTTTTATTTTAGAGATGATTTAATATATTTTTAAAATAATCTATTACATTCCAATATAAATGCACGCGAATTCAATAACAAACGTATGCCAATGAACTGTGTTAGATAAATGCTAATGCTCTTCAAACATTCAGATATTATCATGATTTATATTGCTGGAAAGATTGAAAGCTTTATTGCGACTGGCGGTGTTGTCGTTTTAGATGAGTCACTCTAAGTTGATATAATTGTTCATGGACTTCTCTTAACTCAAAACTCTACCTGTTAAATACAGTAACATAGCTTGAAACTCGAGAATTTATCAAAATTATTTGGTTTTTGAAAAGGACGCACAAATCATATCCGGAAGGAGGATTTCCAATAAAACTTAATATTTTTTTAACATAAATTGAATCACTTACCACAGAAAGTTGGGTTAGATAGATGCTCTTTAAACATCCAGATGTTATCATGATTTATATTGCTGGAAAGATTGAAAGCTTTTCAACGACTGGCGTTTTACAGGAGTCACCGTGAATTGAATTTGTTTATGGACTCTGAATAATTTCAAACATAAATTGAATCACTTTCTGTGGAAAGTGATTCAATTTATGTATTGACTTCCAACAAACGAAAGAGTATGACAAAATCAGTTCAATTTATATTTTTGGTAATTTTTCTCTTAATGAAATGAATAATTCAAGAAATGTCTACTTCATTAGGATAATTTTCATTTCCCAACCAAGAAGAATAAGAAAAATGCTATTTCATTGGAAATTCGGTGATTATATTAAAGTGTTATGTAAATATTATTAATATAGAGGGTGATCACATAGACAAAGATCAGATTGATTACATGACTACAAGAAATTATTTTAGCCCTTTGTAGCTACAATGCGATTACCAAGTTCTTTCCTCTTGGATTCCCCGTTCATTTTTTGACGATATCACATTTAAAAATATTATTATTGATGTTCTCTTCTCGAACTTCTAAATTATATAAATTATTACAATATTATTGTTTTATATGAATCGAAAACATCTTCACGCCATTAGAGATGATTAAATTTTTTAGATACACAGCTTTTCACCAGGTTTTCAAGAACATGTTTTTGGGCGGTTTTCCAAAGCGAACCTCGATATAAAGTGTTAAACCAAGTCACTAATTATATATGTTTGTGAAAATTCATTATCAAACGCCCTCGTGCTGATTATCTCTTACCAAAACGCGAGATCATGAAATGATCAAATCTTAATATGTTTATTTGTGTTCTTCTCATCGTCTATGAAGTTATTTCATTTTGAAAAATTTCATATGATTTTTATTTTACATTCTGATTCCATCTCTGTACTTTTTAGGAATGCTGCAACCGAAGAGGTATATTCAAAATCAATTGGAGAATCTCCTGGATGTCTCGATTGTTATTTACTATGCGTTTCACACGGTGGATATTTATCTTCGAAAGTGTTGAGAATATTTACGAAAAGGCGACACGAGAAAATTCTTTGCCTGAAAACGAACGAATTTGTTTTCTCAACTGAAAGCGAATTGATTGGTCAATAGGCTTTTCTTTTGTTTTCCTTATTATGAATTTAAAACTTACATACCTATATAAGTTGTTGAACATTCACAGAACTACAATTTAAAGTAGGCAGTTCTTTAAAGTATATTAAAAGTAGGCAATTCTTTAAAGTATATTATTAATATCAATATTACAAAAACACAATATCTCTGCAGTGATGAAGAGACTACAGATCTTGTTTTAGAAAATAATGGAACAATAAAAAAATGTGATAGCTATAACCATTTAGGCGTAATTTTAATGAGGAAGGAACGAATTACGCTGAAATAGAATCGAGAATAAAGAAGGCGAAAGAAATACTAAAAGCTCAAAGAACAAATTAAAAGGAAAGTAGAAGCTACAGAATTGGACGCAATGAGAAAAGGCAATGTAAGACATTAAGATTGGAAAGACTTTTCAAACTTTTTTTCAGTTGAGGGAAGAGATGGTAGTCGGACGGAGCCAAATCTGGTGAATATGGGGGTGTTCTAGTAATTCAAACCCTAAATTTTTTGCTTAGCAACATGAGATTTGTGTGCAGGGGCGTTGTCCTGTAAAAACAAACACCTTTGGATAGCTTTTCGCGTCTTTTCTCTTTACTTTTTTCCCGTAGAGTGGTCAGTAATGTAGAATAGTAATCTCCAGTTATTGTTCTACATTTATCCAATAGCAATCCCAAAAAAACTGAAGCAAGAAATATTCCAGCAGATTTTTGGACACGAAACTTCTTAGGTCTTGGAGAACCAAAGTGTCGCCATTCCATCGATTGTTGCTTCGTTTTTGGATGAACCCAAGTCTCATCCATAGTAACAATTTGGTTTAAGAAGTCTACATCGTTTTCATATATCGAACGCGATGTTTCTACCCTTGCATGCTTTTGGTCAACATTCAAACTTTTGGGGATCCATTTTGCAGCAATTTTTCTCATGTTCAAATTGACGTGAACTTTATGATGAACGCGTTCGTATGAAATATTCAGTGCAGACATTGATCACCAAGGGTATTAAGCATATATATATATATATATATATATATATATATATATATATATATATATATATATATATATATATGCGTAAATCTGCTTACTTACCTCTTAACCCTTTTAAATACAGGTACTTCACAATTTCGGTGGACATCTTTTTTCTTTTAATTTATTGCTTAACTCTGGTTTACTTTTTTGACGTCAAACTTTACACTGACACTTCTAATAAGTTATTGTTCGTTGCTATGGTAACGAAATATTTTGTTTATGTATGGAGCTGGTCTAGGCTTACTATATATCAATATATCCTCGTTTGAGGAATGTATGCAGGAATTGAAATATGTCAATGTATAAATTGTGGAAAGATTGAGTACCCAATAGAGTGAATAAAGCAAAGAAAATATTCAAAGTGATGATGATGTAATGTTTAATGTCACAATAGTATTTATAAAAGAGAAATGTAAAGTTATAGTGGTAGATGAAGAGCATGTTTTGACTAGTAGAAGCTTGAAGGACTTTGTGTCAAATGAGACCAATAAAAACCTTTTACTCCTCTTTTGCATTAGATCATCAATTTTTTGAATGGTCAATTGACTCAAATCAAATACAGAGTGGGCCATAGGAAATGGTCATCAAATTAAACATTTATTTTTACAGAAATGCCTAATTAAGCAGAGTTTTGTTTTATAGGAGACACATTTCTTACTACAGTCATTTGTCAACACCAAAAGTTGTACCTTTCCTTCCCCTCATTTTCACATAGACAATGTACCATGTTGTTTCGGTATTATAGTCTATTTTTATGAATGGAAGAGTAATAAAATAATAAGGCATTCGTAATCCATAGGCGTAACACTTCTTTTAGTAGACAGATAAAATATTTTCTCAAGTTATACGTCGAGTATTTTCGTATGAAATAAATCTATTATTTCTAATAAATTATCGGAAATATAAATGATTAAAAGCTTTAGAAATAATGTTGGATTTTTCCGAGGATTTGTAAATGAGACTGACGATTTTTATTTGTCGGATAAGCGGAGTGCCACTAAAAATGCTCTGAATAGAGTGATATGTGTTTTCCATGTATTTTTTCAAGTAAAATACGATAGAGTTGTTAGTTTTACGATAAAACCTAGATTATAAGCACTGGGAGTGGAATACTTAATATATATTATATGAGGTGGGGATTGGATGGGTCAAAACCGACATTTTTGTTGCGGGGCCGTATTTTCCGAACGGGACATTTTGGTTAACTGCTGTTATGCGAGAAGGTAGGTTAGGGTTTCCTGAAATACATATCCAAAATTCGTGCAAATTAATGGTGGGGTTTTTGAGAAATCGATTTTTGCAAAAAAACTAATTTTTTTAATTTTTCCGAGTTTCCTGGAAAATTTTTAATTCAATGGTAATTCTAAGAACCCAAGCTGAACGTAATTATCGCATGTTTTGAGAAAAAATTGGTCCTGAGAGGTCATAATGGTGGCCATTTAAAATGATTGTACCACTTGAAATGGTTAAATAGCGTAGACTTTCACAGGGCACCACAGGGCTCAAAAAATGGAAAGGGCCATATTTCTTCAAATTGAATATAGGATGATATCACAAATTCTGCAAAAAATCGTAAACATCGATTTTTTTCTGGGTAAATCCATTTAAAATGGGACTCCACGAAGCAAAAAAATTTCTATATTATTTAAATATTCTCTCATTACTTAAGAACAATGAAGAAAGTTAATTTTTGTTAATTAACAGTCGTGAAATTTGTTGAAAAAGTTGAATTAACACCGATTCGAATTTGTAGACCAGATTTTTGTTTGATTATTAGCTTCTGCCGAATGCTTCAAACAATTCTATAATACAAGCATCACACGAATTTTTCTATATCTATAATTGGTGAAAACCACGTGTCACTGGATGTCGCTGAATTTGCTTTCTATAGCAGTACACAACATGTAAGGGTCTTTGATGATGTTTAGTTTTTTTATGCGTTTTTAGTGATTGTGGTTAGGTTAGGTTAGTTAAGTTTTTCTTTATTTTTATGATTTCCATTATTTTCTAAACGTGTTTTTGTGGTTAGAACAAAAAGTTGTATTTAAAGTTAAAGTGGGATATAGAGTATTATGTGGTCTAGGAGGTACAAAAACCATTAAAGTTTATGTCTACTGACATCAGGTCTAGATTCCTAGCCTCATGACATTACAATGAATTTAAATAATGTACTTAAAGATTGGAAATGCAATTGTTCCTGTAAGTACGGAAGGAAGAGATTACAGATATATACAAAGCTAACAAAAAAGTGCACTAAAGTTTTATTAGCCATTAGAATGAGATTTAAACAAGCAGTACTACAGCTTGTACCACGTTTTAATTATTTTCGAAGTTCATCTTATGGATGTGTGGTTGTTTTTATATCAGAAAAGTACTTTCAACATATATATTATTTTACTATTTAGACTGAAATTCCAAATAACATTTTCTATTGTTTATTAAACAACAGAATTAGTTCGTATTCTGGTTTTATTGTACACCTCTATTGAAGTTTGAAAGAAAATCAACAGATACCACCCACTTCGTAGTTTTCACGAATAGTTAATTGGGAGCATTCAACATACAACCTGCCCATGTTATGTTCACGATATCACCATAGAATTCGAATAAATGGAATGTTCTTGTACTGTTAACCTTCAACCCTCGTACTAGTTTAATATATATTCTGCAATTCAGTCACTGCAGAATTTCTGTGAATTTATATGTAAATAATGAACAAAATTTTTTGTCGGTTTATTATACACATACATAAAAAGATTAAGTGGTCGGTCGAGCTGTCGCTGTCGGTGGAGTAGAGGATATGATCAAGTGAGCCATGCAGAAAAGAAAGACTCACTCGTGCACAGACAAAAGAATATGAAATTCGTTGTTGAAGTAGTAGCCGGTATGAAGGGCCTAGCTCAGCATTATTGTACTGGCACTTGTCAAAGCCTGCTTTAATTCTCGAGTTGGCACCGCCACTTCGCACGGTAAAATCTAAAACTCAAGAGACGCAAATCGTATATACGGCGTTGCCAAATCTAGAATCGATCACAGTTAATCAACTAATTCAAGGGAAAATGATTCCTCGAAAACAATTTGGTATATAACTATCAACTTCTGCATATTCTACATAGCTTTGATCTGTATAATAAAACTTCCAGCAAGAATTAATTGTAGATTTAAGATTTCTCATTTTTGATTTTGTACTGCTATTTCGGATGAGAAGTATTTTGTTGAAATAACTTAATTCACAACTTTGGAAAATCTATAAATAAATAAAGTGGTTTTAAATAAGTTGATTACCGCTCTCGTTGGATGTTACAATTATATCTGGCCCTGTATGCCAGTTCATTCTCTCTTAAATACTGATTCTATTGTATAAAAAAAGGTTATAATTAATTATTTTTATGGTCGTCACGTCACATTAAGAAAATAAGTAATTTGGTAAGTTAATGGAACTTCAAGTGTCTGAGGCTCATGTAGAACAGCTTATGAAGACATTGAGAACGGTCAGTCTACAATAAATCTTACAATACAAAACGAATACAATAGTAAGTAGGTAGATTTATGATTCTTCACAGTCACAGTAATATTGGACAGAAATTAGGTAAATGGAGCATAAAATAAGAGACATATTGTATAACTTCATTCTGTTAAAATATTTCGAAAAAAATTTGGTAAATGGAGCATAAAATAAGAGACATATTGTATAACTTCATTCTGTTAAAATATTTCGAAAAAACGTGTCGAAATTGAGTTGAATGGAAATATACATACCGAGCTCAATTTCTAAATCAAGAAGACTACCATGCTTATATAGGATACCTCTTCCATCATCGGCTACTTTACTGGTGTACTGTGGGAGTGATATCACACAATAAAATGACGAGTTCGCATAGTTCCAAAGTCGTCTAAGGAGGCTATATATGATAATATTAAAGAAAAAATTGAAGCAGTTATCAAAATTTTACCTGAGCCATGGTATATGCAAATAGGGGATTATGCAAATCATAATTTCTCAGAATATATCGAATCAGAATATTCCATCAGGGTCTGGAATTATAATTGAGGACTGTCACTACCCAAATCACAAAATAAACTACTAATATTTGTTCGAATAGTTCATAGTTATAATAACATAATAGTTTCTTTTTTATGAGAAGAGCAAATCAAAAGTTTTCCTATATTGAATTCTTACTCTATATTTGTTTTGAAAAGTTATAATGTAGATAACAGTTCAAACATTTTTCGTTTTGTTGCTGAGAAAAAAATGTGTATTTGTTATCATAAGAGAGATTAATTTTTCCTTTCGAGAGATAATGTATAACTTTGGCTTAATAAATTGATAATGATTGCTTTGTTTTAGACTCAGATATAAAAGTCCCTAATTTCCTAACAAAGAAGCAATCATCTTATGTTTTACCAACCCTCTTTTAAAATTTATACACTTCTTCTTGCAATGCTCTAATCCTTTTAACCTTTCCAAATAATAGTTGCTATCTTTTTCCTCAAAATAGGCGTTTGCGTATGCGACCGCTTCTTTATCTGATGAGAATTTCCTCCTGCAATTGGAGCGTTGAGGTTAGGAAACAGGAAAAAATCGCTTCGGGCCAAATCTTTTAAAAACGGTGGATGGTAAACCAATTTGGAGTGCAGCTTGTGGTAATAGCCATGGAGATCACCGAAGTGCCTCCCTTTACCTTATAAAACTGTTATACTATCTGTATGTATGTTATATGTTATACTCTCCTGTAATTGCTTAACCTTCTTGAAGGTGGCCGATTAACATAACACTTTTCCAGCCGATGAAATCGTCTTTGCCTTTATCGAAACATATTGGTCTTTTACAATCCACCGTTTTGACTGTTTATCAATTTCAGGAATGTAGTGGTGCACCCAGGATTCATCTATAGTTATTAATCGACGCATCTTTCTCGTATTTTGCTTAAACCACGGCAATGAGGCCCGTGGAATCCGACGGTCGATTGTTACCATTTGATAAACTT
Source organism: Diorhabda carinulata (assembly GCF_026250575.1). NCBI lineage: Eukaryota > Metazoa > Arthropoda > Insecta > Coleoptera > Chrysomelidae > Diorhabda > Diorhabda carinulata. Next base: position 23,642,721 of record NC_079472.1, read on the forward strand.
TTTCGATAATATCGGAAATGCTGGCTGTGTCGAAAGCTCTTGAGGCTGATACTGTCACGTTTGAATCCAGCCGCCCAATAACTTACGGTAGTAAAAGATGGTTCGGAGCTTCATACACAGTGTCTAATTCTTCTTCTATTTGAGTTGGCGTATTTCTTATCAAAAACAAATATTCCAAATGCTCGATACTCAGTTTTTTCCATTTTCAGAGAAATCTTCAGAACTCCTCACTTATACGATTATCAAACAAAAACAAAGCTTATAGCGCAACTATTTTTTTCAACTCACATTGTTAAGTTAACTTTCGTATTGTGTCGTTAACACCAGGGATAATAATAATTCGTTTTCCTCATCTCAAAAACTAGCAAACGTAATAACCCAAGGTCATTGATATTTGTTCGAAAAAATTTTATTTCGGATTTCGGAAACATGTTGATTGGAAACAGACCGACTTCGTAGGCGGAGAACTGAAGACTGAGGATGGAACATTTATCACCAAAAATACAATTGGAAAAGTTATATTTAAGCTAATCGCTTTGGCAGACGATTTGGTCCAATATCCAATGGGCATATTATCATACCAGCCATCATTTTCGGATTTCAAGTGACAATTTATTCTTACAAATAATCTGTTAATTTGGTTCCCTTTTTGACTAGACAAAGATGCTGTCGTTGTTATCTATTCAAAATTTGCTTTCGGTACACATTTTTGAACCACCTTGTCTTGTTGAATACAGGAATATATTCAATTCGATTTGTTACAAAACCATCGTTGTTTGATTCGATAAAAGCAAGTAGTCAAGCAAGCAGCAGCCACCTCACCAAGCTTATTTTATCGCGGCTATGTGATAGAATTTCCATTACAGCCCTTCAGGAGTATTTTCATTCAAAAAACTTCTCTCGTTATATCGACTGAACTTAATGCTGCCAAATTTTGATTCCTTTCTGATTGCAGATTTGATCGTATATCGCCGTAGCTCGCGCTTGTTGAAATAGAACACTTTTAAATGGGTCAATAATAACTTTCATTTCTGTATAATATTGTAACAGCTCATTTGTTAGGTTCCACATGGCTTCGACCGTAGCTTAATTAAAGTTCCATCTTTTCACCTCATGTTTACAGCCCAAACTTTTAAAATCAACGCCAATTCTTCCGCCGTCCGATTTCCATCTAATTGATACTTTCCATCATTGCAAAAGACCATAAATGCTTTCCAGACAAATTTCTCACTGGTAACGGTAGTTTTTGGTATGTATCTAAGGCAACGTGATAAAGTGAAAACAGCCCACGCGATCTGTTTTTAATATAATGTTGTACTGATTGGTCGTCTTCAATCAGATGACTTTATATTAATTGATTTCAATGCATTTCTACTAGATATACGTGTGGCCAATATGAATATCATCAACATAGTTGATAGCTATACTTGTAGCTATTAAATATTTTTAAAAGATAAGGGCAACATTACCTTTGCTCTGTAGATGATCGATTCTATAAACTTAAATATGTTTTCCCAAATTATAGTACATATTATTTTTTGGTGTCGATGTACACTAGATATTCTCAGTGATTTTCAATAATCATATTACTGTTAATATTTCCTGTTGACTGATTTGAGTATATAAATTTCAAAACACCTTTATATAGCTAGAGGGTAGAGGTATTTATATGAGTATTTTGTCGACATCGGCAACACCGTTGATTATTTTAAGTCCTTGGGCACATAAAATGCTGTCAACTTCGTGTACGCATCGCTGGGGCTCTTTCTGAATTCTGGTAAGGGTAGAAAACGGGTGAAAGAGGGTTGAAAAGAGAAAGCACTTGTGTTTCTGCATATTTCGCTGATTCCCGACAAGGATATGGCGTTTTAATCTTATCGAGGAAGTTGATGAGGGCTGGTGCTGAATCATTAGTGAAATCCTTCATTTTCGCAGTTTGGAACTGATTGGTTTGTTATTTTGTTTTTACGTGATGCATGAACTTTATGCTGAGCCTAAGAGTTTAATTTAGTGTAATCTTGAGTTAATTTGTTTAGTATGAAAACATTTGCTTTTGTCTCATCAACTTTAAGGCTACGACTCGATTTGTGTTACTGAAATATTTATTTAACTTGTTTCCTTAAATATCTAGAGGGGGCAAAATTATCAATATGTCGGAAATATTTTGTTTTAAGACATTGTGAAAAATTCTAATGAGAGAAATTGCATATTATTAGACACGAAAAAAAAAAGTAGTGAAGAGGAGTTGTGAAAAACGCCACAAAAGTGACGAACGAAATTGGAGAAGTGTGAAAAAAATTTTAAGAGTATACTAGTAGTTTCTCAGAACAATAATGAACGCTTGAAAATAAAAACTTTGATGCTCAAGACAAAATATATGCTCAAGAAAAAGTATATGCTCATTTAAAATTCTATTATTTCTACAGTTTTTCTACAGTTTTTCTGTTTTTCTTGTGAAATAAGTTATTTTACTTTCCTTGATGCCGGAAATGTCAGCTTGCTAGATACATCAAAAGTCTTTTTATTTTTTTGGTACCCTTGGTTAAGGAACGTCCGAATTATTACTACTGTTTTCAATAAAACTACTATTTGTACTTTTTATTGATATCTGATCTGATTAATTTTTATGATACAGTTTGTGGGAGTTGCTAACCATGTGAGGTTTGATTTAATATTTTAATATAGAAAGCACATCAACCTTCTCGTTTCACGTGAATTGATAATTAGTTATATTTCAACGAATTATTCAGATACTGTAGCTCCACCCTAATTTAACGAATTTCGGAAATACAAAGTGGTATCAGAATCCTAATAATAATAATCACCAAAAATGGAAAAGAAATTTGGTCTCAGTTACCTCAGTTCCATTGTAGTTCCCGGACTCGCAGTCGCTTCATCCTATGGAAACGCTACAGAATTTGAAAATACTCCGAGCGATGGCGCTTTGAAAGTAAGGTCTTTCCAAAAAGTCAAATTTTCATATTTAACGGTTGCAGAAGATTGTGTCCTCTATTCTACGAACCTGCAGAATGAATAGGCAGACCATTGAGTGTTAAATATACAATAATATACTCTGTGATACACCTCCTAGATCTTCTGCCCCCTATCTATTCAGCTGCAGAATTTCCATGACTCAGTCTAAAGGATTTTTGTCACATAAGAAGGAGTTGGTATTTCTGCAATCATTATTGAAGACAGGTATCTTTTCTACAGCTTCACGTGTTCTTTATTCTTCAAGTAAAGGATTTCTCTGCAGATTCAAGGCCTGTTAGCGGTTGAATAGCTAATTTGTGTCCAATTGCTTTATTCTCAAGTCTTATATCAATCCAAAATTAGCTTTGATTCGGTGAATATACTTTGTATTAGTACCGCTGCTGTGCAGAAATGTACACTAATATTCTATTCATTTATAAGTATTATTGTATTCTCATTTCACTGGCTATTATAATGAATGTTTCAGCAACAGTTCATTTCAATAGGGTTAATATTTCTGTCAACCGTCAATTTGAATATTGATTTTTAAAATCGATGATTCCTAGACGATCAGTACATAAATATTCAGGCTCGAAAATATATTAGAGCTAAAACACTTTGGTATTTAATCCCGCATTAAACCATTCATACAAGGTTCAAAATTGATTGAATCATTAAATAATGCACATATTTTCACAAAATGCTATGTGATGTGAATAATTGAAAATGATATTTTGAGATATTAAAAATGTAATAATATGAATGACAACATGCAAAGTTAATGTGAAATCCCATTTCTCAATGTTTTGCCATAACTGCGTTATGATAACACCTAGGAATTCATTTTCAAATTGAACGTAAGTCTATTTAAATACCAAAATACCATACATTAACAAACGTGCTATATACATAGTTTGAATTTGTCAAAAAAGAAAGATTTCTTCCTTTTTTTACCTGTCTACTTATATTCTAGTTTCCCTGATGATGGAAAGAATACTTCTCGAAAGCATGGATTTTTAGTTTAATAAAGAGTACACAAATTTCAAAATTTGCTGCAACTCCAATATATTGGTTTTTATTCTAACTAGTCAGCAAATACTATCCACCTTCGTACATTACTACATAATAGATCCCATATCGCAATAATTGGAAAACATTCTGATAGAAATATTTCTATTGAATATTCAATTTTGAATTCTATGAGTTTGAGAATTTATAAAAGCATCAATACTATCAAAAATCACCAAAAATCTAATAAACCTCTCATAAAAGTCCAACATCAGTAAATCTGACATATTGATTTTCTATATCTGGAGGAGGTTTATATTTCAACAATAAACGTCAAATTTTTCAATATTTGGCTTGGTTTCAGGATCTCTTGGAAATTGTTCCTGATGATAATTTTTTTTATTCCTTGATCTTGTATCATAGAACCCCTCAGTTTCTTGTAGTTATTTTTGACGCATTGGTGATTTTTTGTCTCCAGTCTGTCTTTGTTTCCCTTGAAAATATACTTACTCCATATACTTAGGAAAAAATTTACCTCTAGTTTATTAAATGGTTCTAGAACGTTGTAGGAATACTAATAATTTATAAATATTAACAATACCCTCTATATTCAAATGGCAAAAAACCACAAACACTTTTTATCTTGTAAAATCAGGGGGTGGAATTTTTCAGTAGTTCCGGGAGCTCGGCTGTGTTCCGGTAACATGCAGTCAACCGGAAAGTTAGATTACACCGCCAAAGTAGATAGGTCGAACAGTAGATCCGTTTTGTTCTATATATAAGCATTAAAAATATGAATATTAAGTATCTGGGAATATATGAAAAAACCAATATATTATCAAGAGTATCAATTATTCTTTTACGTAATACCTAACTCAGATTCCAGAATTGAATATCAAAAACTCATAATTTCAATCCATTTTTTGAATTTATAGTATGCTATTTTTGCGCGTGGAAAAGTTTTTAAATGAATTACCAGTTCTAGCCGCAAATTCTCTTTTATATCCTTTATCGTCCGAACAAGTCAATAGGCAAGGTAATTTGAATTTTTGTGAAAAAAAGAATCAGCTCCAGTCCGACTTGGGACCAAAAATTCCGTCACGTACACTTTTTATCGACTTTTTTCCAGTTTCAACTTAGTATTAAGGATTTAACATACTTTGAATGATCAATTTAGATAATTTCTATGTACGAACTTGTGATTTGACATAATCTAATGTAATGGAATCTGACTTGATAATTACCGTGTTAAATAGGCACGCATACATAATTCTTCTTTTCATGCAGTCTTCGCATTGAAGGTTGACGACCGCGTTTTTAAATGCATCTGTTCCTCACAACATGAAACAAGGCTCTGACGCTGAGATTTGTCCATTCTCTTATGTTAAGGAGCCAGAATTTTTTCTTCTTGCCGATGCCTTTCTTTCCCTCTACTCTGCCCTACAGTATGTTCTGTAGCAGCAGGTTTTTGTCGTTGCTTAAGATGTGTCCTATGTAAGATGATTTTCTTATCTTAATAATTGGCAAAAGCTTTCTTTTGTGACCAATGCGTCTTAATCCTTAATATCAATCCTTAATTTGAGCTTTCAAGGTTCAAGCTTCCACTCCGGACAGCAGTTCTGACCACTCATAATCCTATTCTAATATGAAGGTTTAGATTTCTGTTTGCAAACATTGAGGAGTACTTGACAAATTCTTTTTGAACCATTTCAATCCTTGTTTTCCATTGATTGTGTGAGTCGGGTTAATATTAATATTTTGGTTTTTTCTTATAACCATGAATTTCGTTTTTTTAATATTTATTGTGAGTACTACATTTCACATTCTCGGTTGATTATCTTTAATAGGATTTGAAGATCTTCTTCGCTCTCGGCCATTATAGCATTATCATCGGCGAATCTTAAGTTGTTGATTGATGTTCGTCCGTGGTTTACCCCCTCATGTCTCTTCTCCAGCACTTTCTGAAATACAAATTGAGAATATAGATTAAATAGTTGTGGAAAAAGAGCGCAGCCTTGGTGAACCTTTTGAATTTCGATTTCGTCTATCTCCATGCATACATAATACTGATCTGAATATAAAAGAACGACAATATAGAAAGATTACAAAAAGCATTTTTTACCAGATATAACTGATTAATAGTTTGATACGGTTGGGTACAGATTTCGGTCCACAAATCATGATGGATTGCTAAATATATTTAAATTTGATATTTCTTCAATTTACCACGAACTATAATTGACAGTAAATGAACTCAGCTTCACATCTCTAAGTACTTAGGAACAATGAAAAGCAACCAAAATAACAAAAAATTAGAATAGACAAAGAATTCATGCAAATTACTTTTTCGGTTTTCACTACGATTTCACTAAAACAGGAAAATTACAACACAAACATTAAATTTAATTTCTGAATCTACTTTCTCCTCTACTTCGTATATTTTGCATAAATATTCATATTTATACAGTGAAACTGCACAATCAGCGTCTCTAAAATAATAATAGAGTTATTGAATGCAATATAACTAACAAATAAGATACGCGTTCTAAATAAACATAATTAATTACTAATTGAATAAATAAACTTTATTATAATTATAACTTGCAATAAAGGGCACATAGTAGGTACAAAATCATAATGCAGAATAAGAGAATAAGCCGAGCAAGCAAATTGAAAGTCTATAAGTAATTACATACGACGCAGAAACTGAGAACTAACCAATATGGATTAAGAACAACTAAGGATATATTTCGGAATATTCATAGACCAGTAAAACTTGGAAATAATGAGGATGGAGGACTTAAGGGGCAGGAAGACTATGGGAACCTATGGGAACATCAAGAACTGTAAATAAGTGGTGATAAAATGTGACCTCCACAAAATACAATGTCAAAAGACTTCTAAGACTTATTAAGTAATGTAATATATGATTCACAGTGAGTTAAATTCATAAGAAGAAGAATATGCATGAGAAAATTGCTGGTGAGTGATATAGATACAAATGGTCCAAAACATTGAATGACATTTCTGTTTAACTTTTTCTAGCTCGTTAATATATTGAAATTGGCTGATTTCCGCTTTAAGCAAGCCTTAATTATCAGCTCACCAGAAAAAAAAAAGAAATTTGAAATTAATAATAGGTAATCCTAAAATCGGAAAGAATTTATGTTTGCTAGATGGTTGGCGACGCTTTTTCAACAAATACTTTGGCTCTGGACGATGCTCAACGATGTTCAGGTTTTGGGAGGCTCGCTATAGATCGCTATAGATGTAGCGAAGCGCTTTAATAGAGAGTATGATACATCTCAAAGTTGTGGTTGACTCCAGGTCTACATTTATATCTTTTATATAATTTTCAATAATAAATAATGTAATATACACGGAGGAATCGTATGTTTTACATTCAATACTATTTCATATAGTTGCTTTGAATATGAAACGAAAAGACAGCACTTATTTATAAAAAAATAAAGCTTGAAATTTGTACGTACCGTGTAACGCCCTTCAGTAAACCATTTTCCAAAAAAATACTTCGTTCAAACAATCTCTGTTTAAAGTAAATATCTTTCCATTTTTGAAAAGCACGAGTAACTACTTACCTGGTTATAAACGGGTTGCTACTTACGTTTTCATGTAGAAAACACTGATGTGAATATGTTAAATCTAACATTTCCATCAAAAGTTTCATATTTTTAATGATGAACGTACTTTATTCTCAACTCATTCAATTCGCTATGGGATGAATTTCGTGAGGATCGTCCAAAATCAGCTCTTGTGCCAAAAAACATCGATAAGGTGCATCAACTGATTTTGTAAGATCGTCATATGACATACCGCATTAGTTCCACTAATATACATTCAATATTGCATGAAAATTTGACGAATAATTATCCACCACGACAACGTGAGATCTCACACATCAATTCAATCTAAAACGTATTTGATCAGTCAAAACATCGAATTAATAGGTCATCTGCTGTACAGCCCCTTGTTTGGCATCCAATGATTTCTTCTTATTCACGCAGATCAAAAATGACTTCAGTCAACGTTTATCAACACCTGATATAGCAGTTGAGCGGTCAAATTATATGTTTTGGATGTACCTCAATCGGAATGGAAAAAAATGTTTCGACAATTGGTTCAAACGCATGCTAACATGTATTGGTCTTCATGGAGATAATTTTTAAAAAGAATAAACCAGTATATAATTATAAATATTTGTTTTTGTTTTTCTATCTCAAAACTTAAATATCAATCTTTTTATACTGGAATAATTATGATAAACGACTCATATCGACACATTTTGGAAAAGGAAAGAGCACTTTAAGTTTTTGTTTTTCTTTTCTTACAATAATATTTAAGGTAACTAATTGATAGACTTGTAAACTGTATTTGGTACCGTTGACCACCCAATTTACACATTATTAAATACATCCACTCAGTCATCTCTTTGCTTTCAAGGAACAGGTTATTGTAGTTTTGAAGTGTGATTTACATATCACTAGATATTTCCTTGTTGTATCAATTAGTAATCCAAGAACTACAATTTGAATATGTTGATTTGCAAATCCCAATGTAGACTAAAAATAATCTATCTCAATTAATCATTTGATATATATAAATTGTATCGCAATTATTCATTTTCGACAAGATGTAATGCAATACCCGTCGATGCTTTTACTCTTATTATTATTACCTGCTTCTATCGAATTACTATTTTTTTAAATTGGTTTATAAATGACTAATTCGAATGTAGAAAAATGGTGGGGTTTAAATAAAACAAATTTTCTGAACAATGTCCATATTATATTATTTTATCCCACATACACACGGCACGTTGTGAACCTTGTCTTATCATTGTATTTTAATTTATATGTACATTGTAGAACGCATATTAAGATATACATGAAGGCCCGGCAGGACAATTGCCGAACACAAAAATAGCCTACAAATCAACAAACAACAGATTATACAGATCCCATAGATAACTGTATTCTAATACGACTATTTTCATTTTGTTGATTGTATTAAAAAATATATAAGGATGCGGATAATCCAGACTGATTTCATAGAATCGCAGTAATTCATTTGAGCCATTTGAAATTATGGATACTTGGAATATCTCTTTCATTTTTCTTCGGAATTTTAAGCGAGTTAAATTCCATTTCATCGTACAGTTAATGATAAAACAATTTACATTTTGTCACTGAAGTACCTATTGTTTTTAATTGAAGTATCCATTGTGGATTAATGAATAAAAATAATCATAAAAACGTTTTGCGACATATTAAAGATAGATTCAGGATACAAACATTGCAAGTTAATAAATTTGAAATAAATGAACTGGTAAAATTATATGAATTGCAAGAAATAGAATAACTTATGAAACTACAAAGTAAAAACCATAACCAAGTATAGATACAGAGTCCGAACGTAATGTTAAAAGAACGGCATTAATTTAGGGGACAGATATTTCTTCGGTAGGGGGCATTACTTTTCAAGAAGTACTCGTTTAAATACTTATATAGCTCTAAAAAAATATTCTGAGAAACGTGTAATTAGTTTGAGAAAATTTTCAGATACCTCAGACGTTTTTTAATCACTAATATCGAGAATGTTTAAGAAATAATTTGCAAAGTTAAAAACATCTTATATTTTTTGTGAACTATAATACAAAATTCAGTAGGCACTAATCCATTTGGTTTTTAAAAATAGATTTATGCGAACAAAATTGACTTTATGGCAATTCCTTTTTGATCTTTCCATGTAAACTATTAAGAAATGTTTTTATGGAAATTCTTTAAATGTCAAATGTCTATTTATCTACGTATTTGTATCAAACCTCCCAAATTTCGACAAGTAATGTTCCTGTAATCGTTCAATTTTTTCATACGTTTAATCCGACTATAATAGACCAGTACTTGGCGAACATCTATGCAAATAAATTAATGTGTCTATATTCATAGTGACTTTTTTCATCCTATCCAATTCCACTGTAGCTGTTTTCAAAAGTTAATAACTGCCAAACACAATCAATTAGTGAAATATATCAATCAAAAGATATTTATTTTTCCTTTGAAGACTTTTTTCTAATACCATTCAAACAATTATATCCAGTTAATAATTTCATATACTATATAAATGTTTTTCTAATTTATTTTTATATTGACGAACCAGGTTAGCCAGTCCTTATTTATTTGTAATAATAATAATAATAATATCCTAAATACATGCGCAACTAATGGCAAAAAAGAGAACTATGATCTATTATGGTGTACATAATCTGTCCTATAGTGTTCGGACTCCTGGTATCTATACTCCGTGGTAAAAACAAAGAGCCGTAAGTGCACTTTTATTGTTAGAAATACTGATAATATTATCAAACTTACCAATATTTCTATAGCAATGGAACTCAACGACTCGTATTGCATATAAGATTTCACATATAGGTATTATTTAGAATCATCTGATTAGATATAATAAATTAAAATTGGAAATTGTTCTTGAAGGTTATGATCGACTATATTGGATCGAAAAGTTGATATTTTGACATGGTAAACACAATCATCATCGAATTAAATCAACATTTATGAGATCTGTATTATTCGTGTTCCTATAGACTTGACGGTACAACAATTTTTCTTATATTTTTACAAACTTCTATCTGTACAATCATCCTAACATGTGACATTATTTTTCTGCCATTCGCCTTCATTATTATCATTAGTGTAAAATCTGGTTTATATAGTACGTACTTACAATAATTGTTTAATATTATAATGCTTAATACATAAAAGTCGAAAGCGCCCACTGAAGGAGTATGGTTATTGCTTTTTTTATATTGCAAAAAGCCCAGAAGGCTGATACAATGATTTTACGTAACATTTATTGTCTAGACCGCACCGTATAACAACTACACGATATCTATTTTTTTATTTGCTTTTTATATATTGACATCAGTTCTTGCCCCAAATAAATTTCTTCCTGTTAAATAAATTACAAAAAGTCTAACTACTACGAAATTTTAGAAGTAAATTCGTTGCCAAACAAAATTTTTATTCCAAAACAATTAGAAGGCAAAGTTTGTCTAAGTAATTCTCACTTTGCGGTGCGACAGATGCATGCTAAAAACTTCAAATATTATAGAATACATTTTATTGTCTCACTCACATTACTAATGGGCTTATTCTGTACAAAAATATTTACGCTGCTAAGGTCGATAGATGTTACAAAGACGGTATTCTGTATGGTTTCAATGTTTCTTACATTAATGTATAATAACATTTTCGCTGTTGGAATAACGGCGAGCAAAACAGTTAACGTTAAGTTAGCTCTTAAAATAGGTGGAGTTAGCTGCTTTTTAACATTGCGCCGCTTAACACTTTTTTACATCCGATTGTTCAGAATACGATTTTGAACCGGGGGGTTTATTTTGATTTAACATTGCGATGTTAATTACATTGATGTCAAATTTACAGCTGTGTGAAACTATGGACGATTTATTCTATTTGATTCCATTCCATTCTAGTTCAGTGAGTTATAATTTATTTTGCCAGGTTTTTTCAGGTTTTTCTCTTCTAATACCTTAATCAGCGAAGGTATATATTATAGTGATGAAAGTTCTATGTCTATTGTTAACATTGTCTTGTTAACAATATTGTATTGTTTAATTTTGAATTTTTGGTACTACATAGAGAATTATTCTCTCTATTACTATCCTAACATGTTTTTGTATACAAGCTTTAGTACCGATTATCTAATTCCTGTGAGATGGATCGATGGAAAAATAAATACTAACTATTTTACCGGACAAAAAAATGCTATATTTTCATTATTTCCGAAAACAAAATATAAATGGAATGCAATATGTACTACATCTATTTATGACTTCAACGGAAAAGTTAATATACTTTAATATACTAATATACGTTAATATACTAATTAAAATTGGAAGAAAGCTGTAGGCATTTTGAACATATACAAAATTTCATACAAAATATTTTGGTTGGGAACATTCATATGCATTTTGTAACTAGGTTGTATTTGCGTGAGAGCTAGAATTTCCCAATTACATGGAAAAACCTGAAAGCAAGAAAAGTAGCAAACCAAAAAGATGAATTATATAATGTTGGGTAACTGCAGATGATGAACGAGCAGAAACAGATTAAGTAAATAAGAACAAATTAAAAAACGGAAATAGGGCAACAAAGTGAATAAAAAAAATGGATGGAATGGTTCTGATATGTGAATTCATTGAATACCTTGAATATCGCATACTTATCTGACTATAAAATTAATCGTTTTTTAGTTATAATCATAAATTTTAAATATGCTGTATACTGGTTAACTTTAGTTCTAAGACAATTTTGACTGTCGTTTCTACTATTTTGCTGTGCAAGTTTTTGAAATACCTAATTCATTACACATGCCAACAAAATCATTTTTTTAATGTTGTAAGGTTTCAAAATTAATTTGAATACATATAATATTGATATCCAATGCTTTACTTTTTTTAATTTTAGTTTTTGATATTTATCAGTATGGATATAACTAGAAATCAAATCACATCAATGATTCTTTGTACCAGTTTCATAGCTAAGTAGAAATTCAGACAACTTCGTTGGGAAACTACATAGTTTAAAATTAATTTTGAAGTTTGAAAGCTCAACAAAATCTTAAATTTTTCTCGAAATTTTCATACTCTCCCATATGAAAAATAAAATAATAGCTATTTAATGGAAATAAAGTTTCTATTATATTCACAATTGAGTGGCAGCAGTTGATTCACAGACATTTTTGTAGCGTAAAGTTTCCTATATTTTCAATTGATTTCAATTCTAAAAATATAAACAGTTATTTAGAGAATATTATGAAATATTTGTTGATCAAAAAGTCGAGAAATGTTTCTCCCGTCAATTTGATATCTTGATGAAACTTTCTTCTTGTTCCTCACTAGTATTTCCTAGTTTGTAATAAAATTTATCGAAACGTATAGGTACATAATGCAATTTGATATTTATGTTAGCTTTCATGTCTGACTATTTTCAAATATTTTTAGTTATTTCCAAGAAAATTTTCAACAACTAATACAAAAGTTACTATGAATATTTTGTTAATTTACGGAAAATGATTAAAAATTTAAAAATATACATCAATAATAAATTTCAAAATTTCTGCAAAATAAGGTAATACCAATGGATCTAAAATTAAATCAGAATATATGTAAAATATCAATGAAGTATGACCTTTTGATTATACTCATTTCATAAATATATAAATTTGCCAGAATTTTCTGAAAATTTCTTGATACAAAGATGTTAATAACATGATTGGAAGTATATTCTATTTTCAATACTTTTGCCTCTTTGTTAATTGTTGATTCGATCGATAATTAATTTTTATTCAGTTATTTCAAATGATGGGATGCAATATCCATTTTTTTCTATGTAAGAGTAAATATCATGAACACCAATAACAAATAAATTATATGCATTGGTACTTAGTATATATGTATACAAATCAACTAGGGCCAAAAATTCGTGCTCTATATAAATCTCTTAATAATTGAGCCCTATTCAAAATAAGGATTCTAAGAAATTGTTGTCACTATTCTCTTCAAATTTTTCCTATCATCTAGTGCTATCCTAGCTTTATGGTAAGTATTCTAAAAGCAATGATAGGAACCAATTCAATAATACTAAAGTAAATTACCCTGTTAGACATTTTGACACATGGTAATAGCCAAAAAATTGACTACGAGGCTATTGCATTCTAAAATTTTTAACCGTGCATTTGTTCTTAGATACGATCTAGACAAGGATGGACTGGGAATTGCAAAACACAGGGACATATAGGTGCCTAATACATAAGTGGCGACACCAAACCACAGTTGCTACCAAATATTTAAATTAGAGTATATATTTATGTATATCATAATATCAATATATACAGCTTGTATACATTCAGTAAACAAACATAAAATACTTTTAACAGAAAATTAACGCACAATGCGTTTTATTTTTAAGTAAGAAAGAAGAATAAGAACGGCGTAAATCTACATAATACCGTTCTACGGAAACTTATTATACAGTGTGGTGAGGAAAATATTGGTAATATACTTTTTAAATACAATTGGAAAAATGGAAAACATCACTCTGTATAATGTCAAGGTCAACTGAAATAGTAATAATAAAATTTGGACAGCACGTTTTAATTTTCAGTGTATAGTAAGGCCCACGATATACAATATTTTTAACATACAACTGAAAACTTCACAGTATGAATTAATATTGTCGAGATAAATTTTTTTTATACATTGAATAATGAAAGTGACTATTTTTTGCACAAGAAATTCTTATGCAAAAGTAATTGCTCGATTAAATATTCCATTTAACTCTAGAATCACCCAATCAAAGGAAACTAGAATTCATCTACATGGAATAGAATGTCAAGCGCAAAATTGTAGTCACAACCTTAAATAATGAATATTTCATAACTATCTTAATATCTAGCCTCTAAAAGACTATGAGATGCCTGATCGACAACTCTGTTGATCTGTTTCAACGTAGATATTACGAGTTGTTTTTAAATAATTTGCCTTACCTTACTAAGTATGTTTCTACCTCTCCTTTGAGACCAAACAAACGCATAAGTATTAAGTTCATACCTTTTACGTTTCAATCTCTTCTTCGGGTCATTTTTTGATAAAAAACCGAAATTATTACTCAAACAGAGTTGCCGACCTTCATCTTAGCGAGGAGAGACACACCAAAAGTTAGCCAACAATTTAAGTACTAATTTGAAGATTATTTTTTTTTGTTTTTATTTAGAGATTTATAAAAGTTAATTTTCTGTCTTGAACATAAATAATATGATAGTTAAGACAAGTTACTACAAATTTATGTCTACTCGTATTTTTCTCATGAATGATTTGTACTATATACTGATATTCACAATGTAATGTAACACACTTTAACAAAACTGTTGAACAAATATCATTCAAACAACATACTAACTCAATATCTGGCAATTTTTAGGAATTTGGTATAACAATTGCTAATATCTTGGTCGAATACTTTTATTATTATAACGTTAAAATCAGAATTCATCCACGTAATACTAGATTAAATACTAGCCTATAATGATACAATATGGAATGTTATTGTACATTCGATGAATTGACTTTTCTGTTGTTTATCATTTAACTTATCTACTTTATTGCTGCCCATAAATTATTCTAAAAAGCCGATACAATTTTGTAGTATAATAATCTTAACACACATATTAAAGAATATTGTGTTTATATCGTTAATAAAAATCTATACATGTAATAAACTTGAATTCTGAACCATAATGGAATAACTGAATAAATTCCTATCACAATATCACACTTAACTTATCTTTAATACTCAAGTTACATATTCCAAAAGATATTATGAAAAATAAAATAGCATCCTATTGTTCAGGAAAGTCAATAACAATGGAAAAAACTTCCAGCTCGATGACGAAATGAATATAATTGATTTTTTTCCATTCAGATCTCTCATGTCAATTAAGTGTTTATCAACACGAAGACAAAATGAACAATTTGAAAGACATAGTGCCCTGTATACAATTCAAAAATATTGCGATACAAAAACTATGTAAGAAATTATAAGAAACAAAGAAAATACCAACAAAACAAAAGATCAAAATATCAGATACTAAAGACATTGAAATGATATCTATAATTACACTAGTATGTTAGAAATCAGGCTCAGAATAACAAAATATATAGAAAAATGGGCAAAAAAACTTTTGGAACCTTACAGTTATGTTAACATAAAGACTAAGATAGTTAACACACGCTAAAGTATTGAAAATAACTAGTAGTACTATTCGCATATGTGGATCAGGTCGCAATCCAATTATTCCTTGACTTTAACACACTAGAAGTAGAGAATCAACAGAACTACATTTTAACGTATCAAGTTTTTGCTTCTTGATAGATTTTCATCCGTTCCACTTACTCGGAATTGTTTTTCATTCAGATATCTCGTTTCAAGACAAAATAAACAATTTGAAAGACATAG
Source organism: Diorhabda carinulata (assembly GCF_026250575.1). Classification (NCBI taxonomy): domain Eukaryota; kingdom Metazoa; phylum Arthropoda; class Insecta; order Coleoptera; family Chrysomelidae; genus Diorhabda; species Diorhabda carinulata. Next base: position 23,658,773 of record NC_079472.1, read on the forward strand.
TGCCCAGTATACAATTCAAAAATATTGCAATACAAAAAATATGACAGGAATTACAAGAAATAATGAAAAATATAAATAGTAGAGAGAATGAGAATCAATTAATTAAGGGAGGAGTAGAATTTTATATGGAAATAGAAAGAGTTGTATCATCTGCACAGGAAGAAAAAGTAATTTGATGAAAGTTTTGTAAAGTTTTAAGGAATAACTAACATCAAATCAATTTAAATGACGCTTAAACAAATAAGAAAGTACTACTGAGGTAGAAACGAATCTATTAGAAATAAGAAGATCGGTACAGTAAAGACAAAGAGAGTAGAGTAGAACTATAATAAATTAAACCGATGGAATAAAAGGTAGAAGAAAACGAGAAAAGAAAATAAAAATATCAACAAAACAAAATAAATACTGAGGATGTTGATAGGATCAAAATATGTCTATCTACACTTGTATGGAGCAAATAATTCCCAAGATAAAAAATATATAGAAAGAAGGGTAACTAGACTTTTGGAAGTCTTTGCAGCGATTTTAACAAAAAATTGATAATAATTTGAATCCATGCAATTTCGAGTTTACATAATATTATAATATAATACAATACCTGGTACCTTTTGGAATGATAGCAGAAGATCTGGATTTGAAAAAAAAATTAAACAGATATAGATGCCCCGTTATATAGGATGCGTTTTTTCTTGTAATTTGTTATTAAATCACAATATTGTTTTTCATATTATGTTTTCTTGAAGATTATTGGTTTGCTGTTCAGATGAATAATAATTTAAATTTAAGGATAACGCTTATTTAGAAACAACCTAAATATTATTTTGAGAAGATTAGTTACATTACATATAGTCATTAATTAGTTTCTTAACTTTTTGGCGTGTTTCTGGAATCTTGCCGCGCTTGTCTGTATCTGGCGTTTGATATGTTGTTAATTTCGGCTGTTTACTTACTAGTACTAAACTCTTCTTTAATATGAGATATTGCGAAGCCATTTGCCAGAACACAGACGCAAAGTTCATTCAACAACAGTGAATAATGCGAAATTTGTTGAATCGAACTTTTCGCTGTTTAGAAATACACAATTACAGATAAATCAGTAATTTGCATTCTTTAGTTTCCCAAGCGTCGGCATTGTAGACCGATCCTTATAAATAAATGATAACAAACATGTTATCATTTTAAATTGGAATTTCTTAAATTGTTATAACTACTTAATAACATTTCACTAGGACATTTAATACATTCAGTTATATAATACATCAAAAGTTTGTGACTCCAAAATAAATTAAGACTGATTGCGTCAGCCCATATTTTTAAATATATTATCAAATTTTAGACAAGTGTATTCAAATGTAGATACTTCATTTTTAAAATTTCCTAATCTGTCATAGATTGCGTGACTGTGTACTGTTTTGACAAAGCAAAACAACGATTAAGAAGCTTTATACGGTAAATATTTTTTTCAATTGATCCTAAATAATAGGAAATGAACTTTTGAAGTGACTGATTTTCATAAGATTCTTTATTTTTAACTGATTTCATTCGATATTGAATACTTTTATTTTAACATCGGAAGTTTTTTACTAAGCTAATCATAGTTCATTTCAAATGATTTCAGAAATTAAACCTCTATAGAAGATGAAATAACTAAGAAAATACTCAATCTCAGGACTGTTCTGGATGAATAAATGGTCTCCCTCATTTATTTGGAAATGAATGTTTCAATCTAGTAATATTTCTATTTGACATTATCTTCTTCTTCATCGTACGTTAGGACTTAGTCCTGTGTTTGCATCAATGGTTGCCTAGATGCAACTGGGACGATGAAGACTAGCTTTGATACCATCTTACGTCCACGTGGTCTCTCCATTCCCTTCGCCAATTTCTCACCCATCTCACTACATCCTGGATGTCACATATCTCCCTTATTTCATCATTTCTCTTGTGGTTAAATAATGTGTGTCCCGCTATTGATCTAAGCGTTCGCACTTCAGTAGTTCTTAAAAGACGCTTAGGTATGGTGTTCTTTGCTCTGGTCTCTATCGCGTATGTCATTACTCGTCTCACACAGGTCTTATATATTCTGACTCTGCTCCTGGTAGTAATATATTTATTCCACCAAATTACATCTCTCAGGTACCCTGATATGATTTCTATTACTTGTTATGTTCGCTTCTGGATATTCTTCTATACACTGATTGCGAGTTTAGATTTTCTTGGTTCTCTGTATACTGTAAAATATTTGGTTTTCTTCAAGGATATTTGCATATTAAAAGCTTTCGCTATTTATTCAAACCTATACAGTAGCCTTTGTAAGTTAATTCCGTCTTCTGAGATAATCACTGCGTCATCAGCATAACATTCTATTTTTATTTCTTTGTTTTTCATCTAGTATCCTCTTCCAGTTTGCTTTACCTCATTTATAATCTCATCCATTATGATACTGAACGAGTTCGAGGTGAGGCTGTCTCCTTGTCCAATTCTGACATATGTGTAATTATATGTTCTAGTCTTGGATTATTTCTATTATGTTGGGGTGAATCTTCCTTTTCTCTTGTCATTATAAAATATATTATAGCTAGGCAAAGAATGAAATAAGTGTTATTTCAGTGAATTCTCAGAAAAAAAGTATACTGAATGCAGTGCTCCAACTTAAATAATTGGAAGCAGGAATAATAGATTATATTCGGCTTCTCGAGGTTGAAAGAAAACTTGGGCAGTTGAAATAAGATTGCCAGCTGATTAAATGGGTTGAAACTATTAGTTATATTCATGGTAAAGGACTTCGATTATTAATTTTTACACAATTTTGTTTTGATTTCTATTATTTCACTCACCAAATTCTCTCTTGGAAAACTCGAATTATTGTAATCATGTATTTGATGATTTAAATATATTCCTAATACATCAAGAGTCGTAAGCTAGAATCCAAAGTGATGGACAACTAAAAATTTCATCAACGTCTGAACCTTGGCTGCTATCCTCCTATTAAAGAATACCAGTAGAAGTAGAATGAACAGAATCGATGATTTATAGAAACAATAAGTTGAAATGGAATATGAAATAGGAAGAATCAGTAACAGTGCGTATAGGTACGTTTTCGGGAAAAATTACTAAAAGGTATCGAAAAACGAAATGTTATCAAATACTGCTGAAATATACCCTGATAAGTCCAGGAATGAGAGACATTTGACAAATTTTAAGTAGATGGAAGAAAGATCTGCGCATAATTTTAATTATTATAGTTTGAAGATGTTTACATATTTATAATTTCTACTGAATTTGTAAAAAATATAATCATAAATACCACACAAAGACCAGAGCTTAGTTGTTAAGGGTACATATATAAAAACGATGTTATACAAATGAATTCCTAAACAGCTGAAGAATTTGATTTTTGGAAGAGAAAACCGTTTTTTATATAGATCTGTTCAATTGATCTAAGACTCAATAAAATTTGAAATGAACCATTCTGGAATAAATTGGTAGGATAAATATCCAATAAATTTAAATAAGTGGTATATTTTGTCTATCTCACATGTTTAATTAGTTCTTTTAGGATCGATCTACGTGAATAAAATATTTTTAATGCTAACTTATACCTATTACTCAATGCAAATGTAACACAGTTCTGCAAATATCAAAATTTATAAAAAAACCAATTATTTATTTTTGGTTAATTTTCCTGAAACTATCTACATCATTATATTGCTGCGGATTGACATATAGATACCAAAAAAAAATATCATTGACAATAGTATTGACATTTTAAAATCATTTGATCACCTTCAAAAACCGCTTTTTTAAAAACTGGTTTTTAGCCTAAACCTACCCGACACTCAAATATAATGACCATATTATATACAGATTCCTCCATATCTTTGGTAGGTATGTACTATCAGGTTCCTCTTTCGGGCTTGTTTTAGATACAATTTCTAGTAGATGAAGGGGACAAAGAGCATCTTGTTTTTTAATTGACTCATTTGCTTGTAACACAATTCAACCAAACAATCAAAAAAATTAATGTAAAAATATACAAGTAAAGTAAAATAAAATCTAAGTGTCATTATTTTTGTTTATCGGTATATCTAGCATCAGCACCCCATCACCGAGGTGAAAATAGTTTCTCAACATTTCATGGAAACGTTGACTAATTCTACAATTTATTAATTTAAGTCAATCGTTGCAACTTTTCCTACCTCTGAGGACCATCTAAATCAACTTTCCGCATCCAGCCTATGAACTAGTCTTTGGTTAGGTCTCATAATACTTACAAAAACTTTGGTTAATGATACTTATTAGGAAAAACAACAATTACACACCAATAATCATATCAAAAATATCGTTTCATTGCTATGAATAATTGGTGATCTTGTAATTTGCAAAGAAGGTACAGTGACAGGATCAACTTTTGAAAATACGAGATTAAGTAAATTCGCCAAAAATACTGAAATTGATATTATTCTATTTATTTTATTCTATTTATTCTATTTATTTTATTATTTATTATTATTGATTATTCCCCACAGTGGGGCTGTCAGCTTTTGAAGATGACGTTGTTAAGTCAGTTTTTCAAGCATATCTCAAAAACGCTAATTACTAGCTTCGTAAATTGTATGAATGCGTCGTGATAAATTGTATGCTAGTTGCAGCAAACGGGAGAAATTCTTCAAATTTTTTGTTTATACATTTTTTTAACAAATTCTTGAAGTGAATATGAAAACTGTGAGATAAAATGAAATTCGATATTTGATTTTATATGCTGATTTCGAGAAAAAATAAATTTCATACCAACTTTTTGACGTTTTTGAAACAAGTTTCATAACAAATTTCATAATATTTGATCTAAATGGCAACTATTTTTTGTATGACATGAAATTCGTAGTTTCTGGAATCTAATGCTCTTGGATTAATGAAATCTACAAAACAATTGGATTGAAATCGGGCGATCTTGCAGGCCAATTTTCTTTCCTACTCTATTTTGATCCGTACTATTGATTAATTATGATTTACTTTACTCAAATGAAAAGTACAACCAATCACAAGATCATTTTATTCTGATAAAAGCCGCAAAAAGTCCAAGTAGATGACAACAAACCTCCAATGGTACTAAGACTAAAATTTAATTTTCAAATTGTTTTTATTCTAGAAACTGTGCGTAATCGTGAATTCACATAATTGTAGATTTTTATAGAAAATATAGTTTCATAATTAATAGTAGTTGGCACGTACCCGTTGCCCCTATAACGTTAAATAAAGAGACAATGAAAAAAGTGGATTTATAGTATAATTTATCACTGTAGGTTCATACGATGTATTAGGTTTGAAGTTTGTAGATAGCGATGTTTTCAAGTTATGCTTATAAAACTAACTTCCAATGCGTCAGATTTCTTAGAAGAAACTTTTGAATAATTGCGAATTAAATTGGATGGAAATTAAATCCTGTACACCCTGGATGAAATTAAAGTATTAAAATAGCTCAAATTAGTAGACTATTAGAAAATCCAATCGAATTAAATCCGACTTGACTACAATGTATTTACCTATATTACTCACTTGGCGCACACCTCTTTCAGCAAAAAAAATTATATATACGTAGGAAATTAGAATATTAGTTCAAAGAAAAAAGTTAAAATCACAAATTATGACATAGGATGAGGGTAGAACTCTTTTAGTGATATCACATTCGGGCATTACCATTCAACCATATTATACTCAATCCACTAAATGAGCGACCAAATATTCATTTCACTAAAACAGCTACGCTATCAATAGAAATATACTGAGAGTATACATACTTTCTATTGAATTTCAACGCTTTAGCTCAACAAACATATTTTGAGGAAGTAACTACCTTGATAGGAATGATAATGGATGTAAAATATATTTTCCCTAATAACCAAATCATATTTTGATTTAAATGGAACTCAGTAGTGTTTCCATTACATTGTATTCACTCAATCTAATATTAATTGATTAGTTTATATCGTGGTGTTTTTGTACTGAGGAGACATTAAAATTACAAGCATTTGCATGTTTTGCAGTCAGTCAGACAACAATAGTAATAATATTCATATAACAAGCCTTTTGTTGGCGAAAAACGTAACTGAAAACAATAATTTAAATAATAACACACCTTATAAACCACATAAAGTCATATCGTAGACAGCAGAAGAGAAGAATGGTTTCACACCTATATTCATATGAGACACTTCGCACACTAATGATTTTATGGTTTGCGTTTGTGCTATATAATCAAAAAATAATAATATAGTACAAAGAATTTCGAATCCAAAGAGAAATTCCTTATCGCCATCATAGTTAATGAATGGAACGTATAACAAACTTATATTCACATATCTTAACAATATTTTCAATTCCTCTTTCCATTATGCTTAAACTCTTTTACATGAATTCAAAACTAGTTTACCTTGAACAAATATATTTATTTTTAAAAAGGAAATTATTGAAAATCATTCATTCTTGTGATATTGTTGATATTTATTGAATCATTTTCTTTCCATGATTAGTAGCTATTTTTGTCTACCTTTTCTCGGTGCCTCTGTTGTTGAGAGGTTATCCATTCATCTGAATATTTTATTGCAAGATTTATTGTTTGCATATTTGCAAGTATTTCTGGACTCATTATATTCACATATTTATTTCTCTTCTCATTCTTATCAACTTGTTTTATTTTATATGTTACCTCCCTATAGTGTTACCTCTTCGTGTTTCCATAGTCTTATAAATCTATTTACTTTCATTTTAATTATATTCATTTTATGCTTTTTATTCTACTGCATATTTTTATGTTGCAAAGAATTGAATTCTACGTCTTACTACTCTCAAGTAGCTACTTAATCTTGACGTTTGAAGTTACAAAATTAAAAACAATGAATTGCATAAGACAATAGTTGCCGTTTGCCAATCGGCCTGCCACTGATGTCTCTCAGCATAACCGAATTTTATCTTTTCCGGTCGGCCGTTCGTATGAGGTTAGAGCGTGATGTTGGAGTTATTTCCCTTTATGTTTGTTTGTTTATGGTGATCTTTTGGCTTTGATTGTTTTCTCTTCGTCATTTTTCATAATATTGTCCATAAATACCAAGAAACAGAAAGTTAAGTTTATGAATCGGCCTTTATTTTTGAATTAATACAGGATTTCTTTTTGAACTGAATGGTTGAAATGGTTATTCGATCCCTCTGAGACAGTTCATACCTCGACTTCTGAACTTCTACTAGTATCGAAAGTACGAAATAGTTGACGGAACTCATTATTAATTAGTCATGTTCATAAATGGTGTCTCAGGCGAAATTTTTATTACTTATATTCATGGTACGATCATTACTTCAACACTACACAATTTCTTTTATCTTTATTCTAAAGTTATAACTGGACAGTTACTGTGACGAGTATCATTATTAATTTCAAGTTTTTCTCTTTGTAACACATCAAAATGTCAAATGCAGTACCTCTCCCTCGGCTATATCTTCAACTACAGATGTTATTCACTCTCTAATTCAATTTCTGAAATTGGTTTAATAAATCCTTGCCTGTTTGACAGCTTTTTCCAGATTTAGCAATAACATTAATTTCAATATATTATTTATTTATATATCATTATATTAAATTCCTATCACAACATTTTTATGCAAAGCGGGTTAGTGGTTGAAATTTAATATTTTCAAAAAGGCAATGAACAAGCTAATTCCTACTGATAATTAGTTTCATATTTATATAAAAAAGCGTGATAATGGAAAGATAAACTTGATAAGATATTACGTGGTTAATATTTATTATATATTTCATTTCATCCCAATATATGTTACTTCCAGACTTATTCATACAAGAACGAACAAAAATATTATCATTCGAAAAAGGCTGGATAAATATGAATCATACTAAAATGTTTTCCATTTTTGTGTGTTTTTGAACTTTGAACGTTGAAATTTTCCCAGTTTGTATTTCAAGTTTTAAATTGGTATAAATAATCAATTTTTTTAAAATAATATTTCTAGAAAAAATGATTGATACGATTTTAGCTTGAGTAAAAGTGATATGCTTCTGGTAAAAGACATTGATATTTAGAATACCCTGCTGGCATTTGTAGTGTGAATTTGTTTATATGACATTACAAAAATTCGAGAGATATTTCGTGTTATCAGGTTTTCCGGGATTGATCAAAACGAAAGCTAATCACATTGAATAATGAATACAACAAAACAAATCTATGAATGGTCATGTTGAACATATAAATTTTATGATAACAGAAAAATTTTAATATAAAAACGTTGTCCTCGGTAAAGTTAAACATACATAGTCTGTAAATACAACCAATCAATTAAGAACATATTTCCCAAATTTTCTTATGTTTTATATGTTTACATATAACAATCATATACAAATTTTTAGGAAAAAATTTGTTTTACTACTTCTACGTCTACCAACAAGAATAAAATGCTTAAATATATCTTCAGATCCACTAAATGATTGTTTACTTCCCCCTCAATACATCAATACATTCGAGTAACTCTAATTAATCTTTTCCATTAGAACTATCTACTATGATAAAGGGGCACCTCCTCCTCAAACAGAAATCAATGAAAGCAGCGTTTTTCTTACTTCTCAAACGTATGTGATCATATAAACATCACCATAATGATGCTAGTAAAAAATAATATTGGTAGAGGCCGTACTTCAAATGTAGATCGACGCAATACAATTTTTTTCTCCCAAAAAGTTTTAATAACCAATTGTATTAAAAATATGATAAAGATTTTTAGTTTTATAACCACTGGATGTTGTTCTTCAAGAAAACATAGCGTTTTATTTGATAGAATCATAATTTTCGAATCTTCTGACTACAATCTCAAAAGAAATTTCCTCAATTTGTAGATGAAACACCCCCAAGCATAGAATTAATTCTGAAATAGTTATGAATTAGAATACGTGAAAGATATACGTCAGCCAGTACTCAACTATTAAGGCCGCTTGATATGATGCTAGACAACGTACAAGAAAGATCAAAATATTGCATAGAATAATAAGACAAGTCACTTGCCATTAAATCATGGTTACCACTAATCGAAATTTCATAAATAAAAGTAAACAGTTTCCGAATGTCAAATATTATTTATTATTTTATGGGTGTTTTAAAAATAAAAATAGCCAAGCTAGCTGGAGTAAGCAAGAAAAAAGTGATTAGTGAATAATTGACAATAATTATATCTGCTGCTGCTTTGCTTTTGGAGTCTAATGGACAGAAAAGAGCACCCAGGTGATGGTGAGCTCTGCCTAGATAGATACAAGAGAAAACATGAGTTTAGCTTTAGACAAGAAAATATACAAAAATTAGTTGAGAATAGATGAAGAAACATTTGAAAACCTCATACACATGCAGACAGATAACTAAGAAATCCCTGGCGGTCAGAGAAAAACTCATTTGTGTCTAGAATTGCAAGCGCGACATTTTGCATGAAACAGTCTGCGCATGCTTTTGATCAAGAAATATTGCGTCTTGCATTGCATTGCACGTTCTCTTGCATAATGTCAAATGGATTTCACTAATTAGAAATAAACAAATACTTTCAGGCTTTCACGAATACCAACAGGATATTTCAAATTTTCATGTATCCAATAATTAACCTAGCAAATTCATTTGGATTACACGTTGTCTTGCATCATGTCAAGTAGCCTTCACTGATCAGAAGTAAACAAATAACTTCCAGGTTGTCACGAATACCAACAGGATATTGCAAATTTTGATGTATCTAACTAGGAGCCTGGTAAATTCTTTTGCAGTCAAGCTCGTTCAATCATTATTCACTTAATAATTCTAGATACACCCAAAAAATTATCTAACTACTGAAATGTGCATTCGTGTTATTGGGTATATCTAATTACTGCATCTGTTCTCTTTTGCTGTCCGACCTATAGAATATGTATGTAATAACAGGAAACATTTATCATATTTATATAATATATACTTTTAAAATTGATCTTGCCTATCACTAAACAATTAGACAGATCTAATAGGGGTCAGAATATTACAATGAAGAAATACGAACATGATTTTTATATCCTACAAGCTACACAGACCTAAGCGTGATGGAACAAATTCCGAGAAATATATCTGCCATATCGAATTTTCAAATTCACCAGCATTAGACGATTTCCAATAGTTCTACAGAGGGAGTTCATCTAGTAGATTGAAAACTGAGTTCAAGTAATGCTAGATAGTTCGATACGCCATATGGTAGGAAATTCAACGTTGCTTGCGTACTTTGATATTTATCATCAACATTGCCATTGAAAAATATTTAATATTGGAAAAAAGTCCTATCAATACAATATTTCACCAAAATACAACAGAAGCCAAAGATAAAAACAGTTCTGAAGAGGTATTATGAACTTTTTTATCATTGATGAAAAAATAATCTACAAAAAAACTTTTGCGTATATCAAAACTCAAAATGCAACCACCAAATATAAATTTTTTAAAACCGTATACGAGGTTTGGGATAAAAAATTAATTTTACGCAAGTTAGGGAAGAATGTTAGTTATTTTAATTGGAAAAATATATTCATTATACGTATTTATAAACATTTAACATGATAATTCAGATTCGCCAAACATTCACGTACTACATTATAAAATATCATCTGCAAAAAATACGTTTATTCGTTTTTTATACAGAAAGGAGCCTAATCAAATCTTAATACACTCTACTAAGGCTTAGACATATTTTTTTCTTTGTAATCATATATAGAATAATACTTCTACATACTTTCCTCTTCAAATGGTCATCCCCGTTAAATACTTGTCGTTGATAGACTTGTCTCGATAAAAAAGTGACGATGAGCTAGAATATTAGACGTGAGTGACCAAAATAAGATGAGAATACTTGTGGATCACCTTTAGTGTGGGTACTTGGCAATACTTCATAAATTAATAGAAAAAGTACTCAGTTTCCAGTATTTGTTAGTAATGAACCGTTGTTTAAGAAATAATTGCCGCTTTATTACTATTTTCTCCAAACAATCAACATAATATTTATATTTCCTTCACGTTTATTGAAATACTTTTTTTCCCTTTGATTTAATAAATAACAACTCAACAAGTTGTACTTATATATGTACAAATCCTGAAACCGGTATGGACCTACCGGATTCTACTATGGAGATGTGTCAGCGAAAGCAGCACCAAAATAATCCAAATATTTCAAAATAAAGTGTCAAGGAGGATCTTTGATACACCCTGGTACTTTCGAAATAGCGGTATTCATCGCGATCTGGAGATAGACACAGTAAGGCAGATATCCATTAACACGAAACAATCGAGAAAACTGAAGAGGACGAAGCCTTTTGAATTAGTTATCTAAGCGCTTGGTGTAAAAGCAGAGCAAAGTGCCAAATTTCACATATTAGTGATAGTTATAATTATTGAAGAAGCTTCTACTGAGTAAGACCCTTAGTTTACAGACACTAGGAATTTAGTATAGAACTAAATTGTTCATTGATCGTGATAATGATCAGATCACAACGATGGGAAGATCTTACAGATTTTCTTGAAAATAAAACAAGTTTATAATTTTCATCCCAATTCCAATGAAATAAAAAAATAATTGAGTCATAGAAATCGGAAATAAATGTTATATTCCCTTCCCGTCAACACTGGAAGGGCAATAAAGAAACTGACCAACAGATGAAAGAAGCAGCAGGAATTAATAGTGTGGTAGTATTAAGTGTGATTTTCGTACCAAAATCAGTGGCTGAATTTGTTGATAAAACCAAGGAAAGGTCATTTTGAATTAAATCAACATTTACTTGCCCGTGTTATGTTCATTCATGATACATCATTACATCGTCGACAATTCATCACTACCACAATTTATTGGTAGACAATGTATTGCAATAGAAATTGATTTCAGAGTCAATATTATTGATATTATTCTCGTTTTACTGTCTTTTTATTCTGCTAGTAATTATCGAATTCTTTGGATGACTGCTGCATTGAAAGCTTAAAGCAAGACAGATCCAAAGTATGTACTACTAAAGCACTATGTTCACGGAGCTGAATTTTGCAAGAACTTAAGCTTTCCCAGCTTCAGCTCATGTTTCTAGAAATGTAACTTAGGTTAGGTTTTAAATATGATGGATTTATGTTGCAATGGATTTTCAGCGATGAATTGGCGCTTGATCTATTGTCTGAAATACCTGAGTGTAATACATGTCCAAGCAAGTAGCTGTGTTTGTAACCAAATATAATACTTGATTGCAATTGCTACAAAAATAAATCTTACGGGAATTGATTTATTGCAAGGTACTAATAAATGATGCGACAAGGAAATCATGTAATTAAACTCACCCTGAAATTCATCCTCAAATACATATTAGTATATCAGGAAGATCATTTTATCATTGTGAAGAGCAGAAACGAAATAATCAGTACCGAATGGCTGTAATTGTATATTTCAATATAATTTGAAATCCTAATAATACTTTTATAAATAACCTCGTATACGACTTGAAAACAATTTCATCTATTGGTAGTATTTGATGTTTAGATAATGCAGAATTTTCTTTCAAGTTTTCCAAATGGTTACAACAAGTAGACTCAAGGTATATATATAAATATATCAGAAAAACAGATATTCAAATCAAAATACTTTTAATTGTGATGTGAAAATCACTGTAGTCATTGGCATTCAATGAATTGTACTAATTAAGCCTAAAATTCTTGAAGATATGAAGAAATTATAAATATTAATAAGCGTACGAGTGTTTTATATTATAAGTAGTATTGGAAATATATAATTGAAACTTGATTTATAAAACAATATATCATAGTGATCAATTACATTTATAGCAATTTCTTGTTACTTCAAACCAGTTTTCAAGCGACAACTTGAAAAAAGAAAGAAAAAAACTATTAGAATGAAAAAAAATACTTACAGGTTAACAGATGGTCACAGCATAGATGTAGAGGAATCTAAATTGATTTGCTCATGAGATTGAAAGCGCTTCTTTATAATCCATTTGTTCCTTCACGCGTTAAGTAACGATAATAGAAATAATGATATATACAATATTTTAAAAAGACATAATGAATATTTTGTATACATTGACCGCTCAAATGCGTGACGCAACATAAAAACTTATTTAATTATATCTCATAAATAATACAATATATCATATATACTTAATAATAAAATTTATATAAAACAACTATAGTAAATTGAAAAATAAAAGTTAAAACAGTAAAATAATCAACTAACCACGGCAACGCCTCAAACTTTTTTCAATTACAGTTGACGCAGTTGCCAAGTTGGTCCTTAATTATAATAATATATGTGAGGATAATGTATCCCATTTTTAAGATACCCTGTAATACATCATATGTAATATAACGCAAGACGTTAACCAATAGTGCCTGTGTTTGGTGGAAAGACGCATTATCGGTAGCTGCAGAGAAAGATACAAGGTACATTACAGTAATAGTACTCAAAAGTATATACAGTTATACTCAATAAGAAAAAACTATTTCACAGGGCAAGCTTCAAGCGTCTAATTTATGCACCAAGAGCGATACTCAATGGTACTATATATCGATATAGAAACCGTGAACATTTTCTAGTTATCAAAGTGATCGATTTGTCTGATATAAAAATTCACTATTACATTTACAAATTGTCTAAAAGCGTCGTGTTTTCGAAGCTTTGGCCCAAAATTATAATTTCGAGCATAAAAGTACTTTTTACAGGGATTCCCAAAATGAGATTTATATAAATATCCCATGTAATGCTTACCTATATCTCATAATTTAATATAGAATTAGAATGTATCGTTAAACGTAAATCTTAATATCTAAAAATTGAAATATAAAAATCATATTTTTGGCGTTAATCTGTGATCATAAATGTTAATTGAAGATACTTTTATTAAAAGCTGCGATTGGAATATTGAAAATATCAGGTATTATTACTGGCATTAGTTCCATTTGGCAACATTTGAATCGACTTCGCTACATTATACGCGGGCTTTTTGTAGAAACAAAAATTAAGCAGCCAATTAAACTTTGGCTAGCACAAAATCATCATTTTCGACAACTTACACGGAATATTTAATATTTCGCCCTATAAACTAGTACGGAAAATGTGTATTTCGTACTATTATGATCCAACAACTTCTCACACTCGTATGTAATATCGTATTTTTCATATCAGTAGCGTTAACACTACTGTTAATTGTCGAAAATATGCATTTTCAATGGTATCACATAACGAATTATTTTTATTTATTATGGGATTTATCTATGTCAATTAACTGTATGAACATATTTTTGTACAGTATAATTACTGTTGAATATTATCTTGTGAATGATCATAAGGTTTCTTTGTGTCGCTTATACATTAAAAGACTAAACTGAATATTTTGTTAAATCTTCCTCAACATAAATTTCATAATGTAATCTTTATATTGGTGATTCATGTGATTCGGATTTAAGCAGAACGACTTAGAGTTGTACTTTAAATAAAAGGAAAACAACATGCTATTCCAATGTAGTGTTCTAGGTACATTTTCTGTTTTGAATTGAAAGTGCCAGTTTCCTATTTTTATTTCAACTTTTCAGATGTGTCTATTGTTATAAAAATTGTGATAATAATAATTATGGAATTAATATATCAATTTTTCATTATAAGCCAAAATCAAATTAGGAAAGAAGAAATCTAAAACTAATCCACTGATCAATACTTTTACGATTAAAATTTTCAGCGATGGAAAATTTTTATATACCTTTAAATCTTTTTATTTCTCTTTAATATTTTGACATTTGAAATTTAAATTTCATATTTGTGAAACTTTTGGAATATTGTCGAATCACTTGAATTACTCTATAATAATATATGACTACTTAACACAGTTTATGTTTTACACTCATGATTAAAGTTCGGATTATATGCTGAATATATATTTTTGCATATCATTCAAATTCATGGTAACTTTTGCATTCTTTCTGCACATATTTACTCAAATTACTGAATATTTATAATGCTTCTCAGTTCACATTTGTTTTTGTCCAGCATTGAAAAAAACCTCTTCATAAAATAAATTGCGAGAAATGTGAAATTTGGCGCAGACTTTGTCAACCAATTTTACAAAAAAGTAAGAAGACCCCTTCAAGTTTTATTTATCGAAGGACATGCGCGCAGACTTGGAAAATATTGTAAAAAGTGTTAATGCTGACTGATGCTGCTACACACATATTAATAATAATAAATTCACGGATGTATATCGTAATATGGTTTTTTTTCACACTGTTTTCGGTTTTAAATAAAATCAAAATTATATTAAAGTATGAAATGTCGTATTTGACAAATTTACTAAAAAATATCTCCTTTG
Source organism: Diorhabda carinulata (assembly GCF_026250575.1). NCBI lineage: Eukaryota > Metazoa > Arthropoda > Insecta > Coleoptera > Chrysomelidae > Diorhabda > Diorhabda carinulata. Next base: position 23,674,176 of record NC_079472.1, read on the forward strand.
ATTATTCTCTTATTTAAAAAAATAGAAATTAACAGTCTCTGATGTAATATTGTAAACAAAGGCAGAAATATTGAATTTTGTAAAGAACTGTAAAGAACAAAGATACCGTAAAGTGCCATTTTCCGGACTCAAATTAGTACTGTAAAGTCGACTTACAGTAGAGTATGAAAAAAAGTTTATTTAAGGGTGCAATCAATTCAAAATTTGAAGTCAACGGTTTATGAAATCCAGACAACTATTGACCAATCAATTATAAATATATGTATATATTCAAAAAATGAGTCTTAACTATTAAATGCTTTTAGCAAAAATGAATTTTAAACTTGTATTACTTTCGTTCGACGTAGAAAATGTACAAATTTATTCGATAGTACATAATAATAACCTATCAATGTTTGTGAATAGTTATACATATTAAGAAGATAAATAAAAACAAATGCACTTATCGATTTTTCACATTTTATTCACTTTACATGCATTGTTGCATATTTGGAGATTCATATTTCATGTAATTCCTTTGCATATGAATTCGAGCCTTATTCATGGTGTTCGAACATTTCCAGTTGCCTAAAAATTCTGTTATGGCAGAAGGAGATGCAGTTATCAAAATTTACCGAAACAATGAGTCATAGTGACACAATATAACTACAAAAAGTTCATTTCTTAGTTGTTACCTTCAGTTTTAAAAGACCCAGCTGTTAATCTCATCAAGCTTTCATTTAAGATATGAAGGATGATTTAGACCATTTAGAAATGATTCCAAATTGATGCGGTAAGTTTCGCAGAAGTGCTTTTTTATTTTTAATCACCCTAATAACTGTGGTATTTAACACCATTTAATTGAAATTTAAGTTTTGTCATGTGGTAACGTTTTGTATGAACCACTTTGGAAGAAATCATTCATTTATTTATTTTGAGATACGATTGAAATGCATTAAAAGTATACCTCTAACTTGGATTCAGTGTATACAAATGTTGACAAATTGGCGGAGGTCTCGTCAGCTACCGATTAGCGACGAAGCGGTACGCGTACACCAAACATTACAACAACAAGTGGGCCTCGCCTGGCGGGGGTGCTACATAATTAGATTATTATACATAAAGTGAATGTACAAGTGCAGTTGTGATGCCATCACGTAGCTGCCGATTTTTGGGTCACACAACACTAGATAGTACTTCGACTCAATGGTAGCCATTGGTGAATGCAGCCGGGATAAGAGGACCCTGGAAAAGAAAAACGACAATGACGAACAACAATATAAACTCAGTTCATCACAAATAAGTTTATGTATTAAAATAGTTTACAAGATATATAAAACACCATGTAGCTTTTTTGTTGTTGCCAAATACGTCTTCAAAAATATGTAAGAGATTAATCAATCTTATTGGATTGTTGTCCTCTCGTGTATTATTTCTGTAGATAAATATTCACAATATTTTCACGAAATAAGACTAGAATCTCAATATTGTAACGTTTTTCGTATTTATTTACACTCTTACGTTTTTAATTTATTTACCCACTATAAAATACACTACCCTACACTAAATACCCACTACGACTATTTATCCAAAACTAACTTACTGTGTTTTCACAAATCATTTATATACCTAAATAAAATTTACAAAGTTCTAGTACAAAAAGAAACAAAACAAATATAAAAAAATACTGTAAACAAACCGCCTGCTATATTAAGAAGTTCTAAAAGGAAACATTAATGACGCGTCCGCAATTTATAAAAAACATATCAATATATTGCTCAAATGTGTTTTTTTTTTAACCAAAATATGTAAAAATATAAAAATCAAAGATACTTCACACTATTACTATACCCCGCTATGTAAATTGAAACTGTAATTTTCTCATTTTCAGTCTCATGTATAGATTTTTTCTACTTAAAATTTATCTAGCAGAAAATTGGTTTGCAGCGGCTACGATGGAGAAATTTAGCATCTAATATTCACTTTATAAACCTGGGCGATTCTGATATTCAATAATTTCTTCACTCTAATATACATCGAAAGAAATTGTTAAATAAACAAGTTATGATATCCATTAACTCAAGTTTTTCAGAACTATGTATGGGTTTTATATGAAAATGTTTCTACAAGGAATTACCCAGTTTGCTTAATGGGGATCAAAAGGCTCATCGTATTATTAAACGAAGGTTTGGATGTCGTTGAATGAGACTCAAGTGATTTTTCCACCGATTTTAAAAGAACATGAGACTTTGGTACACTATTAGCTTTAGAAAACAAAAATTCCGCAGAAAAAATGGATTTCAGCCGAGAAAAGATCTCGCAAGCAACAGAAAAAATTTTAAATAATCTTTACTAATTATTTAAAAGAAAAAAATACTGGGCCAATATTATACCGATTCGCTGACACGTTTTGATGTTGAAAATAAGATCCATGCCCATTCATTCGTCTTCTATTGGTCAAACTACATTCAAATTTATCGCCCCAATCACCATATTTACCTAATATCTCTTATTTTAATTCATTTCTATTTACGAATTTGGAAAAATATCCAGGTAATAAGCCATATTTGTTTGAGAAAACATGAGAAACTGTCTGCCTAAAGTGTACAAAATTTGTTTAATGTAGTAGTTTTCTCATAAAAAGACAATCTTCCATCAAACTGCCATCTTGTCAACTATTTCACTTTTTTGTTGTCACGTAGATAGAGATAGAATTAAAATGAAATGAATATTAGAAATTAACTTAAAAGACAATCTACTCGTTTTATGAACTATTAAGTTTTTACCAATTTTGTTAGAAGAAGTCATATTGAACAGACCATTATATTGAGTTTTATCTAATCAACGATCAGTCGAAAGACTAAAAGAAAACATGAAAATATAAATAATAGATGTATTCTGAAACTATTTTCAAGCAATATAAATTAAAATTTCATTCATGATTCAATACGACATCAATATTGTTACTACTCAGTTCACTTTCTAAATTATATTCAATGATCGCTATAGTAATTATACAGTTCATTTACAATATACTCCTTTGAACAACTGATTACTGTACAATAAATTACCACTATCCATCATAGTCGGAGAGCTTGTCGCCACTTCGACTAAGGTACTTTCACAAGGCTGAAACTTTTTCTATTATATGTTATTCAATATATTTAAAGTGAAAAAAATCAAATTCTGACAGCACGGTTGCAATAATATCCACTGTTTCTTGCATATTGCAATTTTTTTATTTAAAAAAATGTATCTTCACAAATCTGTCTTTCAAGTATATTTTTAAAAGTTTACCGACCCTGTTGACCCTCCAGCTAAAGAGTTTTTACCTGAATATAAGGTTGACATACAGGTAATACATTCTTAGGCAGGGCAGTACAACATTTTACGAAAAATTTCCGTTAGAGGTTTGTCAGTTGCAACGCTGCTTATTTCGGAGCAAGTCGTCATAGTTTTTTCTAATTTACTAAGGATACTTGAATGTCCAATATCCATTTCTTTCATTTATCGACTCAACTGTATATTTTTTTCATATCTCAGTTACATTATTGTGATCAGTTGTGTGTAATGATTTTCTATTTTTTCATAAATTATGGAAGCGCAAGAAATGATCTGCGTGTTATGTAAGGAAAAAAATAATAATAAATTGATTAAATTTGAGCCTCAGATTTTATTTAGGACCATTACTATCAAGCTTACCAGCATTTCATGCACTCTATTTTTCAGAAAAACCTTTCGAAATCCATACCATACCAAAAAGAGTTCACAGATATTGGAAATGCTCATATCACCGGACGTAATAATGAGATTTTTAAAATAATCGAAAAATTCATTTACCAAATTTACATGGTCAAAGCAGACAACGTCAATGACGCTCGATACTTCAAATTCATCTAAACGTACAATGCAAATGATGAAAATAAACTTTTTATTAATATTTCACAGATACTTGCAAGCGAGCAAATCATCTAGCAATTTTTTTATTGCCAGATTTGTGAAGTTACATTGTTTAATAAAAAATTTGCAATATCCAAAAAACAGGGGATATTATTGCAACCGCGCTAACCCTGCTAGATGTTGATTTTTCTACTTTCAATATATTAAATAACACATAGAAAAAGTGTGAAAGTACCTTAGACGAAGTGACGACCAGCTCTTAGACTATCAATTTTATGACGCTCAACATTTGAAATTTCTTGAGAATCCTCAGATTCTCTAAATGAATTTTCTCTCAATTCGACTCAGTGTTATTTGAATCTTGGTTCTTTCTGGATAATTTGCACCTAATGCTGTGAATTTTGCGATGTGTTTCACTTGAATACGTAAAAAATTACTATTAAGAAAACATTTTTTATTGGAACCAAGTTTTCACTTCTCACAATGTGATGTGGTTGTGACAATTCATATGCCTCAATCAAAATATGTGGTAAATTGTCGAGTCTCGTGTCTAATTTTATAAAAAGTACAATTTCTTCACATTCTTTTAATTATTCTCTCTGTGTTTGTTGACGACGAAGTACGTTTTTTATTATAAATAGTATACTGTGAGATAAATATTGAAATTTCTTGTCAAGACATTATTAGAAACGAAAATTCAAATCAGACGTGGCAGCAAGGAAAACATGTGACATTGAAGGGAAGATCCAGTTGATGAACAAACGGCTCAGGATTGGTTTAATTTTGACGTTAGAAACCATTCCGCTCAGTTCGTCCACCTGCGTGAGATATTAAGGTTGCAGGGGAAACAGTAGAAAACCATCCTAGAACCAGCATTCGCCTATTATCAGATTTTCCTGGACCTTATAAAGATATCGTACATCGCCATTCAAGCGAAACGTCGAGTGTGTAAGCTGCTACTTGCGTAGGAAAACTTGAATCCAAAGGAATTGTTGGAAAAACTGAGCGAAAATTTTTTACCAAAAGAATGATTTTACCAAAGTCTCAAAGAGCTTGCTGACCGTTGGATTATAACCATAGAATACGAATAAAGTGAGTATTGATAACAGTCATTATTTACGATCCCTTACGGAATAGGCACCTTCATACCAACTGAGCATAGTCAACCCATTAAAAATTATTATTTACTTTTAGAAGTTAGTTCATCAATCACTATCAATGGCTTGATGCCGTTCAACATTTTAATACCTTCAAAGTTCTTCGTGTATGGGATTAGTGATTTAATAATTAGAAATAAAAACAGGTGAATGAATATTTAAATTCAATTATTCTCACCTTCACCAATTATCAAGATAAAATCTCAAAGCTAGGGAAAAGTGCCAAGGACCAGCATAATCCTGTACACCTTTAATTCCAAATGTACTCAAATATTAATTCTTATTTAATTGGATATGAATAAAATGGAATATTCTCTAAACTGTTGTAATATATAAATATACAAGGTGTTTCTATATTCATGCGACAAAATTCAGGAGGTGATTGCTGTTATGAATATTTCCTCAGTTCACCCCTTTTCCGAGATCACCCTCGAATCATGCTGACTGAAATTGAGTTTTTATTTTTTTTAATTTCAGTAAAGCTGGAAAGTTGAAATTCTGTTATTTTCGTGTATTTTCAAAAGACTACCCATTTATTTTTCCAATATTCTTGTTACATTATACGGGGGTAAAATTAGCAGCCCTTACTTCATTTCATAACAAAATTGAAATAAAACTATAACTTAAAATCCTTGTTCTATTTAAGAATATTTTTTTATTTTCAAAGTTTTTCCCAAAACCAAAAGCTGCATAGAAAAAATAATAAACACCATAATTTATAATATTTTAATTAAAATGGATGGATGTCAAATGTAATACTTTTCATAATAAATGTTGGAAATGACCAGCTCTAATCAAAATACATGAACGTAGCCTACATGTCATATATTGCCATACACTTTTAGATATTTGGGGTGTATTTTCTATGGTGTCACACGTTTTTTGAATACGATTCTTCGAATAGTTGATGTCAACTAAGGAAACCATGGATGTCGTCTAGACTAATGATTTAATGCAACCCCATAAACAGAAATCAGGATTTGACTCTGGAGATCGAGGAGGCTAGTGTTGGAGCACTCCTCCGCCAATCGGTTGGGATATATTGTGATTATTATTTTCTCTTTAGCTATTGGTTTTGGAAAGACAATTTAAGAATAAAAAATAATATCAAATAAAACAATTATTTAAGTTATAATTTCATTTTACCAAACTTCATTTTAAAGAAAAATTTTGATATTAAAGAGGGAAAGGGTTGCTTATTTCACTCCCGCATAATGTAACAGAAATATTGAAAAATACCTGTGGTTAGTTCTTTACGAAAATTACAGAATATCAAGTTTCTAGCTTTACTGGAATTTTAGGAAAAATAAAAACTCAATTTTAGTCACCACTATTTAAGGGTGATATCTCAGAAAGGGGAGACATGAGAAAGTTTTATTATAGGAAAGACCCATCTTAATTTCATATGAGCAATCACCTCCTCAATTTTCTGGTATGAATTTAGAAACACCATGTATATAATAATGATAATTTAATATCGTTGAATAGAGAATTTAAACCAAAGGTGTTCGACATATCTTTCTATTTAGAAAAATCATCTAATACATCACCACATCTTCACCAGTTAAATACTCTCAAGGTGAATTTAAGGATGGGTGTTTCAAGATATAATTTGACTTTTTCCCAAAAGTACTAATTTCGTTCCATAATTCATTCGTTGACTCTACATATTGTTTTAATTGTCTTTATCACGTAGTATTTCATTTTCCATTTTATTTCACGTTCCAGTGTTGTTTAATTTGTCATCGCTCTAGTTATTCAGCTTCTATTTTACTCATAAAGTGATCGAGTCTTTTTAGCCAATTTCTATATAATAGTTGAATCTAATGTCCAAAGTTTCTCAATTCATGCGATCCGTCCGTTCTAAGCAAATTTCATTAACATTAATGTCATATGAGATCGATAAGATTGTATTTTGTCATAATTTCATAATTAAACGTTCAAGCAAATAATACATTAATAATATGATTGTCATGTACGGAAAATACCATACAGGTTGTAATTAGTTCCCTTTACGGCTTTCTTCGTTACAGATTGCCTATATAATATTCTTATACATACTCACTAAGCCAGGCGTACTAAAATTTTGGTATTTAAGAAAGTTTCTTAACTACCGTAGTACATAAAATGTAAGTTAAATTTAAGATGTAATCACACATTTTTATTTTACTTGCTGTTTAGGGTGCGTGTGATATATTTTTGAATTATAGTATTCAAGTAAATGGTAGATAGGATGAATCGATTATTCCATAGGAAACCTTTTTTAGAAAAAAGGAAAAAAACTTTAGATACGAAGGCTCCAAAAGCTAAGCTAAGTGAGCTTAGAAACTACAAATCTTGTGTGAAGCAGAGTAAGTTGATATCTGGATTAAAAGCTTCTTATAATAGGTGCAATCCTATTGTGAGAGAAATAAACTGGTTTATTTTCTCATTCAATGAAAAGAGAGAAAATAACAGAAGAACTAGAAAGGCGAGGAATTCCAGAAAAATTAATAGAAATAATAGTGAATAAGAGTGACATTATAGAGTCATTCCAAGGCACAACATCAGAAAAGCCACTTACATAATGGAGTCAAACAAGGAGACTTAATGTCATCAACGCTATTCAATATAATATTGGAAGGCATTGTGAGAAACGCAGGATTACAGAATAAGATCATTATAACAGACATAACACAGATACGTAGATGATGTAAATTTCATAGCAAATGGACAGAAGGAATTAGTAAAGGCGATCGACGAATTAGAAGAAGAAGCAAGAAATTACGAACTGGAAATAAATGGAGAAAAAACAGATTATATATGAAAATACTTTATCGAGGAAGATTTAGAAACTATTCTCGATATTTGTACGATAAAATATAATATCAAACTTAACTTAAAATCTCTTTCAATCTCAATCTTCAGAATTTATCGTTTATAAATAATAACGTATAACTTTAATCAATTCATGGAAATAGTAACTTATTGAAGTGTGGCTTTTGCAAATGGTAGTTTAAACTTTTGTAGCAAAGAAAATAGTAGAGGCAAAAAAAACAATTGTGGTGTATTATCATTTTTTTCTCATGTATACTTTTTTTCATTTCATTTTTTATAACAATGTTATGTAGATTAAAAATATTTATACACATAGATACAGTGGAAAGTCATTCAAAAACTTACCGGACTGTAATTAAGCGGTGCTCTGCTGACGGCGATTGCCGGAAAGCTGCTAGGCTGGGGACTGGCGGCTTGAACATAACCGACGCTATCAGCACTGCTGTTGTACATATCAATGGTGGGTCCTGGAGAATTAGCTGCTGGGAACCCTGCTCTAGCGCCGGTTGTGTGCGGGGACGCTGGTGGTCCATATCCTTGCGCTTGCGCTTGTGCAGCGGCCGCTGCTTGGTAATTGTTCATCACTGCAAAGGAAATGGAGAAATGGTGGGGTTGTGGTGCAGCTGTGGGCGATTGCTGATGGTGATGGTCGGCTCCTGAAGGCTGAGGCTGCGCCTGCCATGCGCCACTTGGTGACCCTGAGAGATACAATTTACGGAATAGTCTCCTGGAGCCGACCCTTACCTAACTTTACATATTAAGACAACCCGTCGTTGTGTGATAGATTGCACACGGTATGATAAAATTAGTAGTCTTTTTGCCTATTAAATGAATACCTAGTCTTTTTCTATGATTGATATTTAAAGTGAAACATTCTATATCTTTGCAGTTATACCGTATGTAGATTATGTTTGCTCTCAAGTAATCAAAAAAAAGTAGTGGAATGTAAAGTATAACTAATTTTCCTGAGCCATTAATTAATTAGAAAATATTCAATTCCAATGATTTATCAGCATTCAAAACTTAGCGAGTCGATGGATTTCTTTCAAATATCTTCATAACGGATCAATAGTGTTTTTCGATATATGAGGTTTTCAATTGAAAATAGAAGTAAGACTGTGGTACAATAAGGATTATGCAAAATTTCTTGTCTGCATTAGATAAAGCGATCAAGGTATTAGTGTATAAATGTGAATATGTTTTTTTTGTCTCACAACGACGGGGCTCTTACCACTGCAGATATTTTACCCTAAGATGCTAAATATACCGTTTCACAAAGGTCATTTCTCAAGTTTTACGAAAACTATTTCATATATTTTTATACGATAAATGCATGAAATAAGCATTATCAATTCTTGTATCATTATTACTCAGTTTCTACTCAACTTCTAAAGCTAGCTCACAAAATTTTATCGTTACGTATATAAGAACTTGAAAGTAGACCTCACTTTTATAAACAAAAAAAGAAATATATGCTCCTAACTGATACGTCAATATAATATGATTTTTCAGTTGCTTATTATTAATAAAACAATTGACTAACTATTAAGTTGGAATTTCTGGAACCGTTGATGATATTCATTCGAGGATTGAATGTAAACTAAAATCTAATGACTTAACTGACCTATTTTATACAAAACTTTCCCACCACCTAACCTAACCTTCTTTCGCAAAAATTAATTCCAGCGGGAATATCCTTGGCGGAAATCATCAAATCCATTCTTTTAGTACTAAAATAGAGTGGAGTTTAAGGTTTTGGCTCTTTGTCCCTGTTTAAGCTACTTTTACATAAGTTCAAGTAGATCTATTTTTTTTCAAATCCAAGAAGTAAAATTTGCTCTGATACCTTTCAATACTGTTTATACAAAACGATTGGAAGGAATATTTAGCAGAGTGGGTTTAAAATTGGTTTATAAATCCAGCAATATATTAAAATAATTGTTGGGCAATCCTAAGGACAAAATACCAAATTTGGAAAATAGTATATATGAAATTAAATATGGTTATTGTGATTGTGTGATTGTGATATTGGGCAGACTAAGAGATTCATCATTGTCCAGTTTAAAGAGCACATAGCTCATTTAAAATATGGACGGACTGGAAAATCAGGTATTGCTTATCACGCTGCCAGTCACAATCATGACATAAATATTAATTATGTAAAATTGTTAAGAAATGTATCTGAAAATAAATTGTAGGATGCATTTGAAAGCATAGAAATTGCTAAATGCAAGAGTAGCTTAAATAGGAGCCCCACTTCCTTACAGTTCACTCTATAGTTCAGTATTCAAAGCAGATTCTCACCAAGGATATTTTCCCGCTGGAACTAATTTCCGAAGAAGAACGTTTATGGTGTGAAAATTTAGTATAAAACAGGTAATCAATTCATTAGGTTTTAGTTAACTTCCAGTCTCTGAAGACGATAACTTATCGAAACGCACGTCAGACAGTGTAATTGTGAGTGTTGGTGTAGTGGTGGTGTAAACAGTGTATTCAGCTTTGACTCAATAGTTAACCATATTAAAAATATTAACTTTCTCTCAAAATTTATGTTGAATTAATTAAAAATTTTGAAATTGTTGTGATTCTTAAATTTATAGACGTTATATTCATCAACGAGTAAAGATGTGAGGTGATTTTCAATGAAATGTTTTTTATTTTTTTGTCTGCTTTGTCTATATATACTTTTCTAGTCATCTGAACTATCAATATACCTAAAATTCCAAGGATTCAACATTAACACCATGACTTTGACAGGAGTATATTGAGAGCCCATAAAGATGTTTGTTAATCCGAAATTGTCCATCGTGTGACCTTAACTGCAACGACAATGGGTGGAAGGCTCCGTGAAGGGTAACAAGTCATCTAAACAATATTATTGGATTAATGGTTTCTTTGCTATTGCTTTTGGTAGCTTCTTGCATTCATTCTAGACAGTAGGCTGGTGTTAAATTGATTCGAGTTCTACAATGCAATGTCTCTAAGAAGTTGGCGTCGCCACTTAGGTGGGGTATAATAAAATTTGCACCACCCTCCACAGAATCTACGAAGTAAAAGTTGCTTGAAATTATGTACCTTACAAGTAGATACAGACCACCTTCTTTTATTGATTCCCAGAGCTATATAGAAAAAAATTAGTCCTCGAGACACTCTACTTTTCTCCCTATGGACGCAATGTACTATTTTCTACTTTTTTATCGAATTTCCAGGTGTTCATATGAGAATTAGTTTCTCTGAATTTGCAAAATGAAGCCAAAGAGATTATTTTCTGCATTGCCCATTCCACTGAGAAACTGATGTTTAAGTTCTTGTATCTTCACCTTGTCGCCGCTTTGACTGATGCAATTCATTTTGGAAATCAATAAGATGGAGTTAAATCATATTTTGAAGAAGAGATTGATAGTATAATAGGTTCATTGAATTGTGAGATAAGTAAATATAACTATAAGTAATATAACTATAACAAGTTGTAGTAGTGCTTAAAGAGATTCAGTATATCTCTATCTAAAAATTTAGATGAAAACAAGACATGTAATTTCTGCTACATTTCTGGTTAGTACATTTACCAGAAATTTTATTTTAACTTATCATCTATTACCTTTGAGTTACTCTTTATCGAACATTTTTTGAACGATAGACATTGTTCATATGTTTTTTATATCGTAGAAGTTTTTATAAAATCTCATTTATACGATACTACATAATTAGCAGCTTTCCGTAAACTAAAGTATTCTATCATTAATAACATTTTTGTTAAAGTTAACATTGAGACAAAGATTCATTATTTATAGAATTGTCGATCTATTTTATTAAAGATATCAGTGGGAGGTTTTTAATTGAAGTCCCTGAAAATACTCCGTTCTTTGAAAGAGATATAGTTCCAACGATATCAAATTGCTTTCTTCAGGAAATAGCTTTCTTGCGCAATCATCTGTCGATATAATTCACGTACGATATTGAACAATACAGGAAGAGAATTGTTGATTACCATTAAACGTTACTTTAAACTTTATCGAAATGACTTTCAAGAATCAAATAATTTGCCATTCCCAATTGTTTCGATCCATTTGGAGCTGTCTTTTTGGAGCATCAAAAATATGATGAAGAACTAGTTGATTCGAATCAAACACCGATTGGTATACTGATTAATATTTAAAAACCTATAAATGTACGTCACAATAAAAAAAAATTTACATCTCGACTAATTTTTCCGCGAAGTTGAGGTAGCTTTGAATGACAAATTCCAAAAAAGATATCAACTATTTTATAAGAGCCGAACCTAAAACGTTATTGTGTTTGCTTTCTCAGGAAATTACTCAATGAAGCTGAAATTATGTTCATTTATCAAGTTAGAAGCACCCAATATATCAAAAAATCATTAAAACTGTAAAAGTGGTTATAAGTGATTACATTTTTTTAGGTCTCATATATTTTTCAATGCTTGTTACAGGAATGTACTTCATATATACTAATAGTTATTATGCGTCAGTATATTTGCATTGGGAATCCAACAAAATGACATACGAGGTATGTTGAAATGAATTCATTAATCAACTTGTAATGAATTTGACTCAAGTACATGTTTATCGTTTGCTAAAAATTTATCTTGTATTGTATAAATTATTTTTTGATTGTGAAATGTATCTTGGGTACAATTTTTTTAAGTGTTATTTACGATTTCCAAACAGTTGATTCCTTTTGTAGTATATTTGTGGCTATGAATTCTACTTTTTTCATATTGTGTTGTCATTCCAATGTAATTTTCCAGTTATGGCATAGATTTACATATGTGGTGTTCAGACAGACAGTTATTCAAATACTTGATTTATATAGAGTGTGGTTTGATTGATACATTTCTGGTTGGTTTAGAATTTTTTCCATAAAATTTATATGTACGTTGTTGAGTGATACCATTAATTTAACTTTAAAGATATTTAGCTATTAGAATAATTACCATTTTACTGGGTGATATCAAGTTAATGTTACTCTCGCTTTACAAGGATTGTCTTTTAAGCTTTTACAATAAGTAGCGATGATGAGTTGTGGCACCATTGTATTTGTGAACATTGACATTTGTTATTGCGCGGCCAGTGGCAATTCATAAATTGACTGAGGAAATTGTTTATAATAAACGTTTAGAAGAAACAAATTTGTGTAAAAATGGAAATCATCCGTGAAGACTTACGTTGGATAATTTCCAAATGTTTTCAAAAAGGTCTCAATCAATAACACTGCATAGAATCAGTTCGTGCAACTTAGTCTATTGAAGCACCACCAGAAAAGACTGTTTACAATTGGTTTCCCGAATTTCCTTATTGTCGTGCATCTGTCAGTAATGAATGTAGAGAAAATGGATACTGCGAGCAGTATTAATAAAAAAGATAGATATGTGATTTAAAGATAGAAAGAACCGTCTCTTAGAAAATCGCAAACCGCGAAACAATCATGTAGCACGTCAAAAAATTGAATTAATGTTTCATTATTTGTATTCATCTATTTCATGGCATAGTTACTTGTTCTTATTCTTCACTGCCAAAAGAAGTTCGAACAGCGTTTTAATCACCACAAGAAGCTTTTGACGACCTTAAAAACCATAATTCTAGTTCTACAAGGATCAAAGGGTCAAGGATAATGTGTGGGCTAAGATTGCCAATAAAGTTGGAAAACCAAATATGTTGTTCTTCAGTTATTTAAGTCATTGTGTGACTCGTGCAAAGTATGCAAAATAAACTATTTTTAAACTTTTAGGATATTTTGTTCGTATTTTTGATCAATGGATCAATGTATTTTCGGATAGCAGTTTAACATATGAAAAAGTTAATTATATTCGGGTTTTATCTCTTAGCTTGGTGATCTTGCCAGCCCACTCTTCCGTCCGTGCTGAGGTATATAGCAAATGAGTCTTTAACATCAAATCCTTCAAAATAAGCGTACCCACGATCTCTTGCAAAACTAATCAAATTGCCTTGGGTGAATTTTGCATACGATTTAGTTCGTAGTAGAAAGATCCAGTTTTTGTAACAGAGGCATCCCTCAGCAGGAAACTATTACAACATTGTCGACTGTTTGAAGGAGTACCTATATTTTTTGGGGAGTAGGATATACGAAAAACTTGTGCTATTAAACCAAAATTACTTTTTGAAGTTGGGCGAGCACGGCACAATCTGTAATTAAATTTAGCTTTCAAGTTCTCTCTAATCGCATGTTCTCGGAAGTATGGTTTCAGAATGTTTCGATGTAAGCAGAAAGAATCATCACGGACAAACACGTGAGGTAGCACAAGATTGGAATTGAATAGTTTGCTTGGGAGTGGAAACAATTCTCCCTTATTGAACGTTCTCCCCAGAACAGACCGAACGAAAATTCCTGCATCACTTCTTTTCGTGATGAATAGGAAAAAAAATTTTCTATCATTGAAGGACAGACCATTTAATTTGCATTTAATTATGGAAGTACTTTTTTTAAGGTAAGCAGCCAATTTCTGAAATACACAGTAAAAAATTTTGTAATGTGGCACTTAATTAGCACTAAATTTTCCGCTTATTGTTTTTTCTGTTTGCTGATACTGCTCTGCTAACTTTAATGACGTTCTAGTATCGCTAGTTGTTAATGAATAGTAAGTAAACAAACCAAATTTGAGTGATACAGAGAATTACCTATAATTACAAGGTCCAGGGAACTAGCTCACAAGTTAGCTGAAGGTCAGTAGTGATTGTGTTAGTGTCCACAGTGTTCTCGATGGTAAGCATATTATTTCCATTTTCTATTTTATATTTTTTTGTTTCAGCTTTTCTTTTCCTCTATACACACTATATTTCTCTAGAATGACGTGATTGCGTATTAACGTGTGTGAAAAATTAACAAATCACAGACGGTCCAAACGAAATGATTAACAAAATTATCATCCAACGTTTAGTTGTACCACGATTACCGTTGGACGATCATTGTGACAATCGTACCAACCAAAACGTACTACTAGGAATATTGTTTTGACTAATAATGGTATATGTACGAATTCAATATTTCATATTTACAAGATTATTTATACATAGCAACTAAAAAATCTAATTAAATTCAGATATCTATTACTCTCAACGAGGTAAAAATAATACACTACATATAGCTGAAGGAGTAGGAAAGGTTAAAAGCAAAGTAAAATTGTATGTTTCCAAGTATATATGTGTTATTACATGGGTTAAAGTCGAATTACCTGACAAGGCCTGAGTCAACAGTGGAGTGTTATTATTCGGAGTGAGCTGTCCATTGGTTAGATCCACTGAAAGCACAGAGACAAACACTAGATTAGAAACACAGAAAAAACAAAACACAATTGAGTTTATTTTTGTATAACGTGTGAAGGACAGGTTGAAAGGATCTTCAAAGGATGTGACAATCTATTTTCTAGAAACGTATTTTCTATCGAATGTACAATTTATGTTAATTTGTTTTTATCTTTATGGTACTACGAATTTCGATAGTTGTGAATTAGTTAGCAATAAAATATTTGTTTCTAATATAAAGAACTTCTACAACTAGAGAGAATATAATAAATTTAGTGAGTTTAATCTCATACATATTACGAATGTGAGCTCAGATTAATGAATAAATACTAATCTAAAATCGGATAAGTTATTTGAAGAAACTTGAGATTAAATATAATTGCTATAGTGAATTTGAAATCAAAAGAGATCAGACAAAATCCTCTAGCTACTGATATGGTAAAAAAGAGCTTAAATATTGGATGGACAATTTAAATGAATGAGAATTACACTAGACAGTTTGACAGGCTTAGGGGATATTACATATTTTCTAACTTCTTTGCGCCTTATAGTATGTTCAATATACTCAATTCTACTTTGCAAATATAAATATTAACTCGCTCACTTCTTTGTATCGAAATTCTGATGTTGACAATTTGAAAAATCTTCATATTTATGTGTAAGTAAGAATTAAAATACTATCTAACAAATCATTCGAAATTTTTTTAATGAAGGATTCTCAATAAGTGAATGGATACAAATTGATACCATTAGATGATGAAGTGATATTGTACATTAATTTGATAAAATATTTCAAACAAAAACAAAGAATAAAATTTCCCTCATGAGAATTTATTTGTATATATATAAAAAGTAATAGTGGTATCATCAAGATTGAATATAATGTCGCGTTGTTTGATGTCACATCCGAAGAAGATTGATATCCCCTCCAATCTTTATCTCATAAAAACATTGATTTTAATCAGTGGAGAACAGAGGAAGTTGCAGTATACATATGATTAATAAACGGGTGACAAAAACAAAATACGATTGTTTAATAAACATTGAAATATGTTTGAGAGGGTGCTATAAATATATAGATACATTTTATTTTGAAAATAACTTTTTTGAAGAAATAACCAATAACTTTTAAGCAAATATACAAAAATTTCTTCAATGATCGCTTGAGATTGATAATAACAGATATAGAACTGTGTGTTTTGATAGATTGTGGTCGTCAGAAAAATTTAATAGAATATTCATCGCAACTCTAAACAAATTCTTAAATAAGGAAGTTAGTTAACTAGTAGAGAAGTTGAGTTCTATCTCATAATTGTACTGTTTTGTTAAAGGCCATAGAAGTAATAGAATCTTGCTTTATCTAGACAATCTTAGTCATTATTTGCAAACTAAAAATCAAAAATATAGTAACCATACTGGAAATTACGTAAAACATATTCATCTGGAGGTTATCATCAAAAACATTTATGTGAATCCTCACGAGACCTTTCTATTGATTATATTTATACATCATGCCAATAACTATACTTTATGAGAGCGGATAATTTTATAATTTCGCGGTTCCTCGTTTTTTGGCTCTAGAAAATCGAAAAATCATCCGATATCGATTGATTTTTTGGGAATGAAAAAAATGAAAACCTATGTTGGTTAGATAAGGTTAGAGGAGGTTTGCTGAAAATTCAGAACAAATTTTCACATTTGGTCCGCTTATCTTTAACAGTTAACATTAGTAAGATACCATTTTTTTAATGGTGAAAATTCTCAATTTTCCAAAGTTAACTTCTAACATTGTACACTTGATTACAATAAGTGATTTTAAGAATGTTTTTGTTCACATGACTTTATGGATTACTTAATAGAAAAGGTACAAACGATTATAAGTGAGAAAAGGTCAATTTTAAGAGAAATTGTTATTATTTTTAATTGTATGATGAACAAATGATAAATCAACATTTTCATAAAAAATTTTTTTACAATTTGTTCCTTTTTTTGTGTAGATTATGAAAAAAATATTACTCCATTTATTTATTTGGAAAAAGTTATCAACAATTATACGTAAATGAGTGCGTTTTCATGAATATTTGAAGCCTTGAAACCAATATAAGGTTTTATTTTTTTCCCCTAATTTTTCTCGTAAATCCGCCGGGAAAAAAAAAGATTTTAAGAAAAATTCTCGGAATCGGATGATTTTTCGATTGTCTAGAGCCAAAAAATTGAGAAAGAAAATTATAACATTATCTTTGAGATACCCTACTACTTTCTATTTCTTACTAGTACCACGTAATCTGTACTATGTATCGGATTCAAAACATCTTTGTATCGTAAGGAAGAATATTAGGAACAAATAATAATTAACACGTCAGTTCTATATATCTCTATATATTTATCATTCGCTATTATAAAATCAAAAACTGTAACACCTCGTATAAATATCGTATAATAGAATGAGGAAAACTTATTCATATTTTTCGATAAGACTGTTTTATTAAAATTTTGTCAAGTACTTGTCTCTACTTGAAAACATCGTATTTGCTTTGGAGACGCTCTGAAAAGATGCTGAAAATGGAGAAATTCCAAACCGAATTTCTAACAACATCTCATCTATCACTCCTAGACAGGATTTAAGGTAAAATATGTCTATACATTTTTTCCACCCTCGACGTTTTTCGCCAAGTCATGTTTCAAAAACAGGCGACGTTCGATTGGAGAGGCTAAAATATGGAATATGATGAATTAGTGAAAAGATTTGTGTCTTTAAAAATGGCGGAGATCAATTCCATTATTTTGTTAAATATTCGGAACATTGTTGAAATTGGACGTACTTTCGTACCCGTTTAATTAATTGTCAATAGTGATAGTGTATGCTCAAGCTCCTGTACGTTACCAGATCTAGTATGGTTGTTATTCCAAATGATTGATAAAATTGAGTTACCCATAAAGTGTTATTTCACTAATTTTAATATCAATTATTTGCCTTGTTAAGCTTTCCGTATTGCTTTGCAAATTTATATTTAGTAATCATCCGCCATTTTTCTTGAGTGTTGGAAATGTTTAGTTTGTTATTATGTAAGTGAGTAAATAGTTCTAGGCTAATATTAATAAGTAGACACATACTAGAGGTCGTATGATATCCAAACTATCATATAACTCTAGAGCTCATCTACAGGGAAAATACTATTATATACAGTGAGGACTGATGAGACTCATTAATACGATATAGCGATTTATAAGTCACAATAATTCCCATTTTTCAACACGATATAGGAGTATGTTGAGCTGGAAACTGAAATCTTTATCAATGAATAACCTTATAATTATAGTATTTTCCCCAACTACACATTTACTATGTCTATCACACGTTTGCCAACTTTTGTTCAAAATCTTCTATAGTATTTCGAATCTATAGGCGATTACATAAGTAAGTAAAGTATTTTCTACTCTACAATTTTTGCTATAAACTACTCTCTATATGCCTATTCTATTTTGGTTATCACAATTGTCAATACATTGTTATTAACTATTAAAAATACTATAATTTTAAATTGACACCCGCTATAAAATTTATTAGAACAACTACTTTTGGTATCGTAAAACTAGAAAATATTTATCGTAAAGTTGAACTATTAGAATGGAGTTTGTAACTAATTGATTCTCAAATTCAGTATGGAGCATAAAGATTAGTTGCTTCGCAATGAATTTGGAAATTAATTTCAAGAAAGTTTCACATCAAGGGAGACTAAAATCTACCTGTCACCATATTTGTAGTTAAAGTTAATTTACTTTCTCATAATGTGATGATTCAAAATGATAGTGAATTTTGAGCCAACTCCTACAATTCTTCTACTCTATAGATAATACACCCGATTATCTTATATTTGCCACTATCCATAACAAAGTCTAAAAGCACTAACCGAAGTTTTTTCGCATGTCGTGACCATTATTGATCATTGACTCTCATATTGGCTATCATATCATTGCTCTATTTACTGCTTCATCAAACAGCTGAGCTATTGATTCCTCCATTAAAATACGCCCATATCTCAAGCGCTTCCAAATATTTGATCAAGTTTTCTGTGAATTGTTACTATTTATAACACACTCTAATGTCGCTACGAGATCACCCGAGTATACCAACTAATGAGAAAGCAAACATCAATGTCAAACAAGGGAAAACGCCTCCCTATATTGTAACCAAAGCCCTACTGTGGCCTTATAAGATGTCTCTTCAACAACTAACTGAACGGAAGGCTCCTTATATAGCCTTATATATCAGCTAAAAAGTCTGATGTGCTCTTCGAGATGCTCGTAAACGAGTTTAAGCTGATGATCGGTCTCCTGACAGTGAAATATAGGCATGACAGTGGACTTGTTGTAAAAACTACAAGGTGTGCTATAAATCACCAGCTGGGAAGCAGCCAATGAGAATTCGCTCCCAAAATGACGCGCCAATTTGAAACATTTGAATTGAATACATGATGTGAAGACTACAAGGTGTGCTATTGCGCACCAGCTGAGAAGCAGCCAATGAGAATTCGCTCCCAAAACGATGCGCCAATTTGGAATTCTCATTGGCTCTTGGAAGATGCGCAGAACGAGTCGAAAATGAGCCCTCGGTAAGAACACACCTTGTAGTCTTTACATCATGGACAGTGGACGACAGATTACGAGCAAGCTATAGATAGCGTACTATTCATTTCAGTAAAAGGCTTACATACTTCAAAGGAGTAGTGCTAAATCCTCGGAAAGGGAGACATAAAATCCTCAAAAGAAAGCCTACTTTGCTAGGTTTCTACTTATTTTGGAGGGAGAATAATCAGATGCAGAGACATTCGCAAAATATATGTTTAGAAGTGCAGAGAGAAACTGGGAAGCCAAAATGACACCCATAACAATCTGATCTAATCTACTATCCATTTGATTACTACTAGAATATATTTTCAAAAATCAATAGATTGTCTGTCAATGTCACTATTAAAAACCATACTCTTCCAATTTATTGCCAATGACGTTGATAGTAACATAGACTAATCCCTTGGTGATCTCAATCGACAAATCAACTGTATTTTCGTAGAAATTCATTCCATAATAACAATAAATCATGGATGTTTAGCACAATTTTCCAAAAAATAAAAAATTTTCATAACATCTAATATAGATTAATGTATTTGCTAGTTTTACGCTACCAACTAAACTATATTAATATTTCGCTTCTACTTATCACTACCACTATTTCTGTATCTATTTTATTAAACATTTAAAATATATTAATCGAATCTATGTTTGATTAATCACATAACTGCTATTTGACACATTTCTAAATTAGTAGATTACTCGCCCCTTGTTAGAATTGGTGTACAGTTCCAAAATGGCGTCCTTTTCTGCACCTCACACACTGTTTTAACACTTGATAATGATCTTTTCTATTCTCATTTCGCATAATGTAGGGATTATCACGAAATGCACACCCAGATTAATAATTTCTTTCAAAATATTTAATTATCTATTATATATCGATTAACGATACATTTTTATTTTTCAAATAGGTCATACTCTTTGGAGCCAGCTCAGTAAGAAATCCACACTTTTACAATAGTCTAATTTAGAATGTATAGCAGAATACGTATCATATGTGATGATATTGGATAAGTGCAACTATTTCCATGTACTAAGTTATTTATTTATTGTTTATTATTCATTCTTATAGTATACCTTGAAATTAATATAGATGGATATAACCAGAAACGCAGTGCTAGAACCTATTAAATATGATTCAGGAAACTCGTGATGAAAAACGTGATGAAAAAAATTTCAGTTTCAGTTATTAGATAACAAATTAAAGATAAATCCGAAATGTCAAAATTGGCATATTTTGTTCGAATATATCAAACAGTTTTACTTCATACAATTGAAGATAAACGAATATTAACTATATATAGAGGAAACCCTTTTTTTAATTTATACAAGTTTTGACTTGCTTTGGACGTCAAAAAATTAAGTTCGAAATATCTGGCAAATCTGATAAAATTTTAGCAATTGATAGAATAATTTGGTTCTCAAACTATCCGTAAAACAAGTATAAGTAATTAAGGACCTCAAATTGAGTTTTCCAACTTTTTTTAATATAAATATCCATTAAAAAACACCAGAGTGACTCAAATAATGAATTTTTGTCTATTTTTATGTGGAATAACACTATATATATTCAATCAATATTGTTATGAACTCATCTCCGCCCTGGAGCCAGTCCATCTTATAGTAGAATTCGAAAATTTGGGATAAATATATAAGGAGTTTATGTATTGGAGTTGAGTTCAGTTTATAATAAATAATCGTAGTGAACAGACCGAAATAGAAGTAATCGAAGAATTTAATTATTTAAGTTAGTGCAATAGTGATAAGTGAATTATTATAAGTATAAGTTAGATAAGTGTAGTGTATTAAAATAAATTGAATAAAGTGAAAGACAGTGTTTATTAATTAACCCCACGAATAGGAATCATATGAATAAATGAGAAAAACATTACAATATATTGGATTTGAAAGAATTTTTCATAAATTTGACCACATTTCTATGTTTCACCCGTTAAATTGAATCAAAAGTACAAGGCTTTTTCTAATGTCAAAATAGAAAGACTACTAACTATATAGTCATAATTAAATAGAAAGGGTGCATACCTTTCAGTAGTTATAAGTTCCTCGGATGTGCTAGGATGGATTTGGTTATTACAGTATGTTTTCTATTGATTAAAGTGTATTTCCAATTCTTTTTGATAAAGTGAGAGTTTCAAACAACCTATATTCTCATGAATAAGATATTGTCCCTTTTATGAATCTTCCTGATCACACTGCACAATTCGCAGTGGATTTAAGTCTAGCATAGCTTTTTTAAGTCTTAATTGTCTTAATTGGAATCAATTAATTATAGACTTTTGTTTTAGTTTTCACTGTCTATAAGTAATTGCTTATCGTTAGGTACATCCAGTAAACTCTATTCCTACCTAACAATACTATTCTTTTGCACGATCCATGATGACTACTGTCAAAATAGAAGTATTTTTGTAAACTACAACTGTGTACCAACGTTTTAGTCATTTCATTTTTTTATATTCATTTGTATGTATGAAATAACTGAAGCATAGTCTACAGAAGGAATAAATATTGGTGAACAGATGAAACAACGTGGTTTGATAAACACATGCAACCACAATAGGTATTTTCAGTATTACTCTAAAATATCCAATATATGAGAAAATTGATGAAAATCACCAGGAACCAAATATCACGTAAGGGGAGGAAATTGAGAGATGCATATATAAATTTTGTAGATTGTTCTTTTGAATTCCATATTTCAGCTTATTGAAGGTATTATAAACATAACACTATTAAAGAGAATAGTTACGTAAAATAGAATAGAAAACAGGGCATGGACTAAATTCGTACTTTCCGAAAGAGCCGAATATTGAGCTAAAACAATGTGGCGTCTAAAGTATGGAAGATTAATCAAGTTTTCCGCGTGTGGTGTTTGTGAAATGGTAATTATTCATAAAATCGAAATTATAGACGTTGGCGTTGGTGCTTTTAATGGATTGCTCGCTAATTAAAATAGCTAAATGACGCTAACTAATAGTCTCAATTAGTGGAAGACAATGTAACCATCCGCGCAATGAGTAATTGTTTGATAGCTGAATATGGGAACGGCAAAATAATTGATTGTATCTTAGGTAGGACGAAATTTATTATAAATCTTATTAATATGTAATGTGATATATACGACGCTTATAATAACAAATACAGTTTTGTTTTGAAATGGAACAATGACAATTATTGAGGTGTTTGAGACAAAAAATTAATTATTATAAACCCAGGTTTAACTAGTAAAAAGTTTCCAATTAATTTTTTTGATTCAACCCAACCTGAACAACTACAATATAAATTCTGTTATAAACGTAAAAGCATCTATTCATATAGTCCGGTCAAATTTGACATAAAAATAGTGGTCAAATAACAAAAATTCCTGGAAAACTGAATATTTATGGAGAGTTCAGATCAAAAAGTTTTATCAAAAAAAGCTTCGAAGTTGTTGATCTTAAAATTCTCTACAAAAATAGTTGGTATGATTTTTTCCTAAGAGTTACCATTCCCAAGATATCGCGATTCTAAGAGTCACATTACATATGATATACACATATAAGACTTGTGAACATGGACCAGTCGCAGCAGAGGTATGATACTGATCAACGAGCGCCTCTTACTATGTCAAAGGCTAAAGAAAAGTTATAATGTGGAACGTTTTGGCGGCTCCAGGATAGAAACGTTCAATAGGTTTATATTGAATAGAAAGGGTTTTTGTGGTTCATATAAATGTAGTACAGCCCCACACTCCGTTCAGTCTCGTATGGTGCCAATGCGCATTTCCCTCCTCTTTGGATAAAAAAAAGTTAATTAAATATATATACTTCCAATTCCCAAAAAAGTAAAGGAGCGGTATTGATTTCTTGTAACAATTGTGATAGTGTTTATATATGTCGAACATATCAATATTTAGAAAATAGATTAAGAAGTCATTAATACGAAAACCCATTTAATAATAATAACACATTTTATAATACAACTTTTGTTGCTTCTAATTAGTGAATAGGAAAATATTTGTAGGGTTGAAATAGTTTTTATTTTCATATTCATGTGGTGGACGATCTATAGATACATATAATTATGTTGTTAATATCAGGTTGTCGTGAATATATATCTTTATAAAAAAATATATTTCACGGCAAAATACATCAAATCGAGTCTACGAGTTGGGATATTTAAAAAAATTGCTTCGATTATCGTCAGTTTCTGTAAAAATAAAAAATATTCACGAATCGAAATTGAAATTGATATTTAATGCATAAGAGATGAATCACTGCCTTTTTCTCAGTTTTTTTTTCATATTTTGTTGACTAATTTGAAAATCTTGTCTTTGTTTAAGCTAAATATTAACACGATATATCAAATTCCTTTTTGTAATTGGTACATTTTTGTACGACTATCTTCAGAATCTAAGTAGGTATCAGAAGGCGAATCTTTTTAATAAAACATATATTTACGAGAAAGAATACTGTCGGAACGGAATTTGAGTATCCTTCAGGGATTATCCCCGGCACTGGCTTAACATGAACTTCGCCATCTGCCGCCTTAAGAATATCGTGGAGTTTTAACTAACTTGTGAAAAAGTTATTCAAAGACTGAGCTGGTACCATTTTCAAGTAATGAGATTAGAGAAGGGAGACTAAATCCAGGTGTGCTTTTCGCATAGGTTAGACGATACTTGCAAAACTTTGACACATATATATATACGAATGAAATCTTAGAAAGAGATATATTTCCTTTTTTGCACGAATAATCTCACAACTTAAAAATGGGAAAGTTCAACTAACGCAATTCATATTTCTAGGAAGGATGTATCCATCTAAAAGTTCCATTGGAAAAGTTATGTTTGGGTATATAATTTACGAAGATTGATATCTTTACTGCAGAGGTTTTTGAATTCATATTTTTGAGAAAGTTTAAAAATGGTTGTATGCAATAAACATTTTCGATTTCCAAAAGAAAATCTAAATTTATATATCGAATTTTTATGAAAAGATTCTATTTTAACCTAATCTATTAAATTTAAGTATAATCAATATTATTGAGATAAATATCAAATAAATTTATAAGAAAAAGATACTTGAATAGATTTGAGCCGAATGTTTATCGAATTTGTGTAAACCAAATACGTGAAATTCATATATCATGTGATCAAATTTGAGCTGTACTGAACAAAATAAAAACATTTTCATATATTTTGATACAAATTTTCATTACCGCTTTCAAAATAGGCTATTTATTTTCTTGTCCTCACATTGTAAGCCTCGACTGGTAAAACCTCAAGTACCTTAAGCAAATTATTTTTCAATGGTCTTATGACACATTGCTGCAAGCGAAGTTTCAAATTTAGATAAGAGGAAACAGTTACAGGATACCAAATCTGGAGATTGCGATATTTGGTCGAAAAATCACAATCATGTTGGAATTTTTAGGCTCATCATCGCCTGCACATAAATTCGGTAGATTACTAAGAATTGCTTCACGGAGATGCCTAAAAATGAACAAGTAGCACTCCATATTAATTTTTTTTTCACTTCTACAATGAATTTATAATAAAGAACATAACGGTAATATGATAAAACAATGAGCATTATCTTGATTTTAGACTTTGACGTAGTTTTTTCAGTTTTAGCTAATTTTTAATGCTAGATTATCGGATAGTTTCGACGCCATATTCATAAAATAACGTCTCGTCGCCAGTAATGATGCGTCTGATGAATCTAGGGTCTTAACCTATGTTGTTAAGCATACGATATACTTGAAAATCACAGACTAATTGAGATATGACACACAAACTTCAAACAAACATCAAAGGAGGTTACACCATTTCAACAAAAAAGGTGTGACTGATTCAATTTGTTCGCGCAGCTTGGATGCACAAGTTTGGTTCAAACATTTTCACACAATGTAGATTCAGTGGAGGAAATATGATTGATGAAATTTGTCTTGCTTCGTCTAACTTTTCACGAAAAAATCCATTAAAATCATACAATTGACTGAACATGTAAATTGTCATAGCATCGTTAATGCATTGAATATCCACCACCAGCTAGAAATCATTTGGCAAATACTGAACCTACAAATAAAACTCGATATTCTATGATTAATAACGATGAAGATTTCAGAAGTGAACAATCGGAGCTTAGGCAGAAAGTTCAGAGCCCACGATGCGATGTTGTGTGTTTGGTGTGATTAGAAGGATTTGTATTCTATGAAATTCTGAAATCTGGTCCAACAGTTTATTCAGTATAACACTGCCAATAATTGAGCTGATTACAGGAAACATTCAAACGAAATGATGGTAGTTTTGTCTATACAACGACCACGACTACACCAATCTATACATCAATTATACAAAAAATTTCCTGGTTTTTTTGGGAATTCATGGTACCAATCTACTATGATTTAATTTGATTTCTGGAACACTTTCTTAATGAAAAAATGGACAATAAAGAAGACATCGAAAATAATGTTGCCAATTAACCACTGAAACACAGAAGTTCAATACCGATAACATCTCAATTTTGAGATCTCATTTGTTGGGCATAAGTTTCTGATTCTGTGAATAGTACAATTGCTCCATTTTCTTCAATTAATTATCTCTTTGTTTACGCAGTACAGTTTTGTGATATATAGTATGAAGGGCGAAAAATATGAAATTAGTGTATGTTGAGAGAGTATTAGAAACAAATCAAAAACAAACAGTGGCAGCTATAGAAATAAGGGAACGGAAGACTCGGTTAAAGAGAGAATAGCACAGCGTCGGTTCAATTATTTTAATAGTGGAGACAGAAAACCATGTCGAAAAGTGCCACACGAATCATCCCAAACACGGTAAATCAGTGGTTAGATGTAGAACAATTACCAGAACCCGTCGCGAAGAGAGATAGATTCGTCAGGTGGAAATCGATCCGATGGTCCAGCAATCAATGCCGAGATATATAGTGGATAGCAGATGCGAGGGTATAGGATTTAATAAGAGAAATCTCTAGATTTATCCAACTCAATGCAGGTTCTGTTACAAGATAATACTGAAATACATACTGCGAACATTAAGGCGATTAAAATCATAAAAATTGGTGGTATTGTACAATTCAAACCTAGCACTGTCAAATTACTATGACTTCAGATCCATGGTGAAATTCCTGGGTGGGAAAAATTTTAATTCAAAGAAGGTGTTGAAAATATAGTGCGACAAGTTTTTGCATCTAAGCCTAAATAATGGTTTTACCAACAGCTTAAATCGCTTGCTGAGCGTTTAAATCATAGAATACTATGTTCTATGCTTTGAATATCAACGCATTCTTTTTGTATGATTGCATGCAAACTGACTATATTCATAAGACGCCTTCTGTATCTTTACAGTGTCCCAAGACGAGTTAAAACTTTATATGGCAAAATACTTATAGTAAAATCATGCATATTTCTACGTGTTAGTTTTCGGTCTTTTTAACTAAAATATTTTCAAAGATGGCCAACTTCATGTTCTACCGGAAGTCGACTGTAACTTTGTTATTTTGAATAAAATACCCTATATATTACAACAAATTTGAAATTTACGTGAAATTTTATTTTAATATTGTCTAAAAACTTTTTCCGAAAAATGCATACTTTTTGAGTTATTAATTTTTTTGTAAAAAATTTGACCGTTGCAGACCCTTATAAATTAATTTTTTTCTAGGATACTCTTAAATATATGAAATTGGTGGTTTCTTTTCGACTGCTTTTAGCAAGGCCAGACGCCTTTGAATCTATGTTGAGAAAATTTCCTTTTATACAAGGTGTGTATAAAAAGTTTTTAAAAACTAACTTCATAAATATCAAATTTCTTTATTATTTTAAATAGAATCACTGTCATTAATCAATTGTTGATACTTTAGAAAATCGTTAAAATGGCTCGTTCTCAATTTAATAACGAATATTATGTAAATACTTTTTTATTTCTTACTGCTAGTATCAACGAGTCAATATAAAATTTAGACAACACCGGCAAATTTACAGAAAACATTTAATATCTGGATAACGGTAAAGTTTAGGTATAGGTAAGTATACATGAATTTGTCTTATTTTTTACTCCCGAATGCATTAAAATAGAAAAACCTGAGTAGTTCTATTAAAAAAAAAAAGAAATTTGATTTGTAAGAAGGTAAACTTTGAACACTTTCTATACACACTGTATGAAATAAAGAATTTTTCAACATAGCTTTAATTACGTCTGCTTGAAATAACCGAAGAGAAACCATTTTCATCTTTAAGGGTATCCTCGTAGAAAATAATTAGAAAATAAGGGTCTGCAACGGTCAAATTTTTTACAAAAAAATAATGCACTTTTCGAAAAAAGCTATTAGACAAAAGTATACTAAAATTTTCAAAATGTATTAATATACTGGGTGTTCCATTCAAAATAACAAAGTTACAGTCGGTCATCTTTGAAAATATTTTAGTTGAAAAGATCGTATCCGAAAATCTAAACATTTCATGATTTCACAATAAGTATTTTGCCATATACAGATAGTTTCAACTCGTCGTGGGACAACTCTCTATAGATATTCTTTTACAATATTTCCCTGAAAATATAAACGATAATTATGCATTTATTAGATATTTTGATACCGAAATTATGAGCCATTATCAATAAATGAGAAATTTATCATATTTTCCACGGATGAAATAATAAAAGCTTGTAAAATTAGATGTTAATCATTTTGTATAGAATAGACATAAAATGAATTAAAACGAATGATTATTAGTACATAAACAGAAAGTAAATGCATGTTTAATGGATGAAAATGCATAGATGAATATTTTTATTTTAATTTATATCAATTATTAGTCATGATGATTTGAGTAATTGATCAAACTGAAACTATTCTGTGTTTTATGAAAAGCAATAAGAAAAATGTATTTCTGATACCGTATTTTACGTTTTCATTAGCGCAGTACTATTTATATAAAATGTTTTTCACATGATTCCTACTGAAGTAGAAACTCATAGGAGAAATACTCTAGCATTTCTTTAAAAATATGATGTTTAATCAAAATAAAAATCATTAAATTTTTTATATGTAATGGAGATCACGATCTATTGAAATGGAAACTATTTATTAAATATTTGATGGTAGAAGGAATAAGAATTCTGAGAATCCTCTGCAGTGATTTGAATAAAAACATCCTCGTAGAAACTTGAATCGAACTTTTGAGGAAAATTTATTACTTCTTTTTAGATAAAATACGCATTATCTCTTTCTGATTCATTCGAATATCCGAATGAAAGTTAGACCGAAAAAATATAATCCAGTTTTTTTGCATAATGAAATTCTTGTGTCATATATTACCCACATATCCTTCATATAATTCTGTATTCTGAAAACAATCTGAAGTTGAATATTTTCAAGTTTTCTGGCATAAAGTTCGTGTAATATAATAAACGTGGAGTATTCGTTTTAGATTTACATGTTCTCTACATGTTTTGCAACTTTTTCAAGAAAAGAGAAGAGTTTTACTAATAGAAATTGGAATCAACTTTCAAAATAAAAAACAGATCGAACACTAATCGAAATGTATAATTGATATGATAAATGTAAACAAAATAAGTCAAAAATGAATAATTTGAAGTTAACAAAAGAAGTATGATTCATGATTACATGAATGGAACATCTCCCAACTTATCAAATCAAATAATAATAAAATCTAATAGATGCTAAATAAACAAAAAGTAAATTTTCACTATAGAAGAACCGGTAATGATTGTACAATCAAAATGAACTATTACCTAGTTTCATTTTTATTGTACACAAATTCTATCATTCCTAAACCGAAAGTTCATTCACACGTCTCACTTTATATGATCATCTAAGAAGAATAATCCAAAGGGACAACTGTGTATCGCTTTAGTTTCATCGAGTGTATACTACATTGAATCGTTTTTTAGAGTGTAAAATTTAACAAATGATCTGTTCCACAGCTGTGTTTATCAGTTCATACTCGACTAATCGAGTCTAAAACGCATTGCATGTTCTATTTACCATTCTATAGCAAAATTTCTAAAATATTTCCAGATTGCTGAGAACTTATCACCAACACTAGTGTGGGTAAGATAATAAATGTTCTGAACGAAACTTCCTGTCATTTGGTATCACAGTTACCCCACAGCAATAGACCAAAATTGAACAACAGTGATATGGATGAATTCTCTTTCTTCATTCATAACTTTGTATATAAAAATCGAAGTAGTGACCCATTCAACACATTCTTCATTTGTTTACTTAACTACATGAGAGTTATGAAGACAATGTAATGATGGTATAAACGGTTGATTTGAGGTTAAATTGAGTATCTTCATTATAAAATGTTCTTTATCTAGTTGGGTAATAAAAATAAATTCTACGAAATCTTCGATATGGCTTGTAGTCATTCAACTGGATTATAATTTTTTATATATGAAAAAATTGTATCAAATAACGTTCCCAGATAGGATCCAAGCAAACGATTGTGACATATTTGCACAATGTTGTGAATTCGATGTATATTTTCACGTAAAATAATAATTAATCTTTGAAAATTAATTGAAACAATAAATACTCATCATGAATATAAATTCACACTTATTTGAGGGTGCGTGTTTGTATGTTAGACATTTGGTATCTATCATCAAAAGAAAAGGAAAAATGGGAAATGCACACCCATGTTATTACGAAATAAGCGGAAACCTATATTTATAACGGACATTTATCATTTCATATTAATACAGAAAATGATTTTCTATTGTAAATGCCAAATACTACCAATAGTCCGGGAGCGGTCAATGTTGTCGTGTGCAATCATAGGGTCAATGAAAAAACAGTGGTTTCTTATGTATTTTGAGCCGCTGAATCCAAATATGCCCAGTGTTTTTCCGAAAAACTGGTACGTTTTGTTTTAATGCAAATATGGCCCATTTTAAGGAAATAAAGTCTCTCGTCATTTTTCCACATAAAGCATATTTAAAAATCGACGATTTTTCCTAACTTTCGATGTTAGTAACATTTTTCTAACAATTTTAAAAAATGATATTAATGCAGGTCCGGTGTTTGGCATTTAGCGCGATTAACAATCAAGTGTTTTCTCAACTATGCAGCGCGTGGCGACAAGCTTCGATCACCGCGCGCCGAACACAGGTAGCTATTCGGCGCGCCTTTTATGTCGTTCTAACTGCCTTAAAAAGAGATCTTATCTATTTTATTGAATAAATATTTAATCTACATTACAAATTTATATCACAGTGAGTATTACAAGTCTACGCACATGCTGCACAACGTTTCCATTTCATTCCAAAAGTTATTACAAAATATATATGATACTAGTACTTCATTTTATGATTAAATGCGTTAATTTACAATAATACTAGTTATAATTTATTTGGTCATGTAGAGAGCTTATGTAATGGAATGATATTGTTAATATTAATGCCAAAATTTTGTTGTTGATAGACGCTTGTCGCCTCGTGCTGCAACGTTGAGAAAGTGATTATTTGTCAATCGCGATAGGTGCCAAACGCCAGACCTGAACTAATATCGAAGTATATCAATGTGTGAGGTAATGTTCAAAGAACAATTTCGGTTTTTCAATTTTACAAAATGTTCAGTTGGTCAAAAGTTATTAATATCGAAAGTTAGTAACAATCGTCGATTTTATAAATTTTTAATTATGATGGGCCATATTTACATAAAAAAAATTATCCGAACTGAAAAAAACCATTGTTCTTAATTAGTTTAAGGAATTGCCATTTAAACGAATAAGTTTTCCATAAAAACGCCGGACATATTCAAATTCAGCGTCTCAGAATATATTTATCCTTGGCCCTATGATTGCACACGGCAGCATCGAACGCTCTCGGACTACAAACCATCCCTTCGTATATGAAACTGTGAATGTTATTAGTATTTTTGAGCAATTATATATTCGAATTATTGCTATCCAAACCTAAAGTTGCAAGAATTTTTATACAATAACAAATATTTATACGTCAAGTATTTAAATAAATGAAAAATTATTGTTTTTGTACAACTAGATTTTCACAATGTTTGCTTTTTGTGGTGAGTTTATATATTTTTTCCGATATCTGGGAACAATTTCGTATTGGAAAAATACAATAACATAATTCAGAGTACACCTTTTTTATTTCACATATTGCTCAAAAAATTTTTGGGACACAGCAACAGTCTCTTAACATTGATTTACTTATCGTAATATCTTAATTATATTTACACGCACACATGCTTACATACAAATTCATTATTATAATTAGCGCCTTTCTTATTTGAGCTCTTGCAGTGAAAGCGACCAAATATATCAAAAAACAGTTATAATAGTAATATTCATGTATATAGAATATTTAAATTTATCCCATTGAAATAAGCAAAAACTGTTTTGAACTTTTCTTGTTGTGAGTTTAATTAAGCATTGACTCTCTGGTGTCAAGTTCTGCGAAATATTGTTTTCATGCAGAAAACATAAAGTGAAAAACTGAATTGACATAAAAAAATTATTCCTTATTATTTATAGAAAATATTATTATTTTTTCTAAATAGTTTTACAACTACGATGAACTAAATTTTCTTGGTTCTTCATTATTTTCAAGATTGATTCATGAAACTTTCCGTTACCCTTCTGGGTTGCTAATCCTATTATTACTTGTTTCTACTAACACACACTTTCCAATTAAAGTTATTAAGTTGGTGTCATCTGGTACTTTTGTTTACAATGTTTAAAAAATTAAGTACATTTGGTAGTTATCAAGAAATGAAACTTATGCATCCTTTTTTGTTTCCAACTTAATACTATTTTTTATTGAGCTATCCATTTTTCCACATTCAAGTAGTATAGTCCAGTGATTTTAGATACAAGCCCAATTGACAGAAAAATTCTTAGTGAGCTTAATTTTTGTATACACCTTTATTAAAGTGTTGTAATGAGGACGTGAAAAATCGACATCGATATCGTGCCGACTAAAAAAGTTATAAAGGTCGAAATGTCACGAAAATCTGCTTTTCATATATATCTCGCGATTTATTGCTCGGAGGTCAATAGCGGTTAGTATCAAAAGTGTTCCTAGTAAAATTATTTTCTTTTTTCTGTACAATCAACCGTTTTCAGAGTAGAGTGGTGGAGTGCTTTATATACCATAAACCAAGGTGTAAACTGTATTGCTTTTTAATATAATTAACTATCGAACAAGAAAATTGTTCCCTGGATGTCATTGTCAATGCTGGAATACATTTGTTCCCATAATACATGGTACTTCAAATTCATAACAATCGATAGATAAATACAAATACTGCAGCTTTGCTAAACTAACAAGGCAAAACCAAGCTGTAAAATTTCCTTTATCACTACCTACTTCTTCAGCAGCTCAACAGCATATTTATCGTGTATATTATCAAACACAAACCTGGCTAGGAAGAGAGATTGATCCAGAAAAGTGGAGTTGGAAATTAAAAAATAATATAAAACACCCAGCTTTTGTAATTGTACGAAAGGTTGTCGCAGTAAATGTGGATGCGAAGAAATTTGATTGAGGTGTTCAAAAGTTTGTGGATATTGCCGTGACCAGTAACGCTAAAACGCAGTGTCAACAAATGATGGATGTCAGCAATTATTACTGATAGAGAAACTGAAGAAATCGGGAAAGAATGAAAAAATAACATACTAACTTTATTGTTTTATATATTACAAGAAAAATTATTTTAGAATAGAAGATCATTCATTGAATATTATGGATTATACCTATATACGGGAATATCATGTAAACAGAAGCGCTTCGCATTCTACCTTGATTGTAAAGAAATGAGTGCATCGTGATAATATAGTCGGTGTACCCCAAAAAAGGTGGATTTTACAGAACACGTTTTTTATAGATAATTTTATTGGAGACAATTTTTATAATAACTGCTATTGAAAAAAATACACGAGAGTGTACTGTAAGCGACTGTAAGCACGTTATGTTTATTTAAATTAAGTTACAGTTGAAAAGAATAATAAATTGAGAAAACATATTGAACTTTAACAAGACTATAGAAAGATCCAAATTTAAACTAAGAGGAATAGTTATCCTGATGAAATGATAAATAAAATATTAAGAAGTACAAAGAAAAATTGTATATTCAACAAAAGTAGAGTCACATTTTAACTAAGAAATTTTTTCACCAAATATGCAATAATAGTCATTATATTAATAAAATATTTCAGTAGACTAAAATTAACGAGATCCGAACTATTTTGCTATAAGTTAGACGATGAACAAAGAACACAATATTCGGAAAATATTACCTCGCATTTAATTATGGAAATAGAATGAAATATATGGAGATAGAGTTTCTACAAACAGTTTGTATACACAAAACTGAAAAATTTATTAATGATAAAAAAGATTTACGTTGGTAATTTGAGATACAAGTATTCTAAAATGGAATTATAATGCTCAATATCAGTATATTTTATCTTACTATTATAACATTGTTGATATATTTAGTTTAAAACATGCACGTCACTCAACTTTTTGTTTATATCGCTGTAATAAGATGAATAAAAATCATTCAGAAGAATAATTATTCGATTCATTTGTGCTTTCAATTGGAGATTTTCCGCTTCTTAATGATTTTTATTAATCATATCAAGTATTTAATGGACATCTTTTACTTATTTTTTGGACATCTTTCATTAAACGTATTTTAAAAATTTATGCAAAAAGCTTGTAGCGGTCGAATGCTTAGCAGATGTATTTAAATAATCTATTTCATAAAAACTCACATCTTTTGCATCGGAAACACCAAAATTCATTTAGAAATATTTTTTATTTGTAAAACAGTTATTTTACAATAAGTTTAAGTATGTACTGTTTTTCGTTTTCAATGATATTCCATGATATATACCTAATTTTATTTAGTCGAGATCCTGCTTGTATATTCATGTTATTTATGGTACATTTTTATGTTTCTATTTGGCGAAGATCTACTAATTCAGCTGTGATAACATAATATGATTGATATTTGATACTATTTTGAATATAAATTCATACTGTAATATTGACCTTGAATAAAAAAAATGGTATGAAAATTATATAACAACATATTTTCCTATCATATATATAAGAAACGTGAGAAATTTTTTTTAAAAAACCTTCTTAGTTCTTCGTCGTTTTTATCCTTGGTACATAAAACTCTGTTTCTTTTGAACTAACTATTACTTTTGAGAGTCACTATTATTGTTATTCCCTGTCTTTGTCATCACCGAATCAGACAACAAAGATTTTTCCAGTTTTCCAAACTCAAAGCTCATATCGAAATTCTTAGAATGAGTATCAAATGTTTTGTATTGGTTTTTATTTGAAAGCATGATGAAAGCTTACATTGGCATTTAATAATCGGGCACGTGGAATACAAACGAAAGTCATAAAACAACTTCTTGTACGTCGATCTAATTGTTGATATTCGTGATAAGCTCTACCATTGTCTAGCCTATTCGTTTTACTGTTTTTACTTCATGTTTAAAAAGCACAGAAGCACCATTTTTCTAATGGAATTTTATTTAAAGTACTAAGGAATTTTTTTATCTTTGATTATAGTCAATATTTAACTGTTGCTGCTGTCTACGAATTTCAGCATGAAACTTTGCAAGTGACATAGTATATACCCCAACGCCAAACAGCTGCACTAGAAGTCATTCTAAATATTTCACCTCTCCATAGAGTATTGAACAGCTTGGCGGAAAAATGTTAGTAGGAATGTGCAGAGGAGCCAACTGTTCTCAAAAATGATTAAATTGAAGAATATGCCTCGAGATAAAATACCGAGAAGCTTTGAGAACGAATTTACCTTAAAACTAAGCTGTAAAAGCAAATGGGATCAAATCACCATACGAGAAATAAACAGAAATGCCGAACAAAACTGAAATAGAAGTGTATGGGGATTAAATACCAAACACTCTGAAAGCCTAGCCAACACATCAAGTAGAAATATATGCAATTCATAATCTAGAAAGGAATTATGGCAAACAGGAGATCATCATATTGTACATTAGCAAAGCAGCTATTAGAGCTGCTCCATTTCATAAAATTCAAACAATCTAGGAAGAAAAATAAAGATACTTTGCAATGGTTCTTATCGTCTCGTGAATCTCATTCATTATTAATTTATTGGTTTGTATTTGTAAGCATGATGACAGGTAATATTCAGTTGTAGATTGTGCGGTGCTACACTAGGCACATAAGAATTCAAATGAAAGACTACGAGTTATAATTATTGTGCATTTGTATAGAAAGGCTGCTCGATTAAAATCAACATTTTGTAACATATCTTCTTGTGAGTCTAAGTTTGTCTCGTTCATTTTCCAAACCTAGTGGTTCTACTGCCTTTCTTTGCTTTTATGTTCAAGAAATGCGGACTATACTGAAGCGGTTTTTTTCTTTTTCTTCTTCAGTGAATTGATTCGTAATGTTTAGAAGACCAATTGCAATACGGCTCTGTAGAAAAAATCAGATCTTCTAGACCATGGCATGGATAATGATAATATTTACACAACAATATTAATTGGTATCATTTATATATTTATTATTTAATTCAGATCAAATCATTTGTGATTTCAATATAGGAATATTTAACGTGGTTCGCTATTTGAAACAGGAATTAATCCAGCCCTTAGAAATCGGCCCAGTAAATTGTTATAGTTGATACAAAACAGTCTATTTATATTTACAAATAATTCATATTGAACATTTCAAAAAGCTTTGTTCTGTGAAGAAACAAATATTGAGTAATTACAACTCCATCGATAAACACGTGGTTTCTACACGTGATAGGGAATTTCAACGTGTGGCTTACATGAATAAATTGGAAATCGTGATAAAAGTAAACTGAGTATGAAACATTTTGAATTATCTTTTATAACTGTACTTGAAATTTATTGGGTCTCACCACCTTGAGTGACTAATTAATCTTATATTGGTTTCAACAATGTTTGAAATGAAAGAATTAGTTAGTCATTTAATTTCTTTTGTTATATGTGAAAATTGTCTCAAACTGTTCAGAAAAAGAAGTAATGAATTACAAATGTAGACAATGGAGGTATTGAAACAACTGATTGACATTAACATACAAAAGGGGAAGAGAATATTTACAAAAAAATTATTTCAAATGCTACTACATAAAAAAATAGTAACTGAATAACAATGGAAAAGTTGAATATATTTAAGTCATATAAGTCTTTGGAATGACTGATTTGACTTTTTGGGCAGCTGAAATCATCGTGAATACAATTCAGAGACGTACAAGTAAGAAAAATGGGATTGCTCATACATATAACTTACTGTTATAATATGTCTTTTTGCCAAACTTCGACCGCCAAACTCAAACAAAGAAGTCATTTTTCACCTTGATGAAACTGGATAAAATGTTGCCAGAACAAAAT
Organism: Diorhabda carinulata; assembly: GCF_026250575.1. NCBI lineage: Eukaryota > Metazoa > Arthropoda > Insecta > Coleoptera > Chrysomelidae > Diorhabda > Diorhabda carinulata. Next base: position 23,711,383 of record NC_079472.1, read on the forward strand.
AAAACCAAGAAGACGAAAATTTATGAAGACATGGTCAGCAAAACTATATATCTCACTAGAATATTCATGAAGATTCGAAATTTAATATTGGGAATTTCGAATAATATACTAGATTATTCAAAGAAAAGTAATGCTATCCTTATTGGGTCGAAAAGGGCTAGAGTTTAGTTTATAATACTTATTATTTATATGTGAAGAATCCTATAGAGCGACGAAAATATTGAAAAAATATCTAACGCTGATTTATTATTTTTACTACAATAACAGCGAAAAAATCATTTGCTATCGATTGGCTTAATTAATATTCCATCCATAATGAAGCTTCATTGTCAAAATGAAGATTTGAAATATGTCATTGATATTGTCAATGTACTTGGAAATGAAAATCTGTCAAAATTTCAATGAATTGTGAAAATATCAATTCACTTGTACAAAAAATCAAACGAAAGTCGAGTGGCCCATCTAGTTCAGAAGAATCAGAAGATACCGATGTGGACACACCTAAACTTTCATTCAAAAAAATCTGCTCTGTTTGTGAACCGCAATTCTTGGATACTGTGCATACTTTGAAACAATCTTTTAAGAAGGTATCTATAGTCAATGTTTCATATTCGGCATAGCAATGATCCAAATTTTTCGGTTTTTAGCTTCTTAACAGACATAAAGCGAACCTTAAGGAAGAACTGGATAACTTGTTCGAGAAGAAACAGAATTCTTGTTGGTGTTTGAACTGTGAAGCCACCCTGTCTCGCGAAATCAGAGAAATAGAACATCGATATCATCGACTAGTCGACGATACTTTTAGAAATTTCGTAAATAAGTCAAGTGAAATTGGTTACTCTAATTTATATAGGAAGTACCGTCCAAAAATATACAAAAGAAGAAATATGTGAATGTATCTAGTGAATTTTTCTTCAATATAATCTATATTATCACATCATTCGAATGTTGTTTAGTAGTACATACAAAATGGGAAAGATTATCAATAAATATAATAAAAAATAATAGTATTAATATCTAATATTTGAAAAGATCTCCTAAATAAAGATTGGAAAACTTGTTGCGAATGTGATCAGAGAAGAATCAGAGAAAAAGATTCACTTGGTGCAATGATATTAATTATATAAAAGATAAGAACAACTATTGACGTAATTGGATCATGAAAAAATAGTGAATATAAGCCAGATAGAAGAAATTAAGTGCAGAAAAAGTTTTAAGGGTCAATTGACAACAGCTGGTGAATTTGTAATTACTAGAAAATATAACGAATCTACGAACAAATAAACAGAATTAACCCGTTGAAAAATAGGATACATCAAATGAAAGGAGTACGAATCATCAAATTCTACATGAAATGATGTGTAGACTTTTCTCAGATTGAGGTTTTGCGATTCTCACTAGGTGGCTGTCTAAATAAAAATAGGATCAATCGCAAATTTGGATAGAATTCCAAAATGTTGTTTCGGTTTTATCTGACCACTTGGAATCATGAAAATATATTATCAATACAAATCATGATATTGAACACGTATCACCCTCTATATTTTTATAGAAAATTCAAAGCGAGTTATCTTGGAGGTGTGCGGTTTGTATCTTGTTGTCAACCAAATTACGTCAACCCTTAAGCGGGACACAAACCCTTAATTAGAAAAGAAGTTTTATTGATACGTCACTTGAAGTTCGCTTAAATATCGTTCAAAAACTCCACCTACTTAATTTATGATAGATATTCGCAAATAGTCTAATCGAAATTTTATCAAAAAATGTATGATATTCAGTTGATAATTTATGTTATGAAGAACCGAAGCGTTTCCAATTGCTACAAGTTATACAGTGAAAGCATTCTCAATATTTCTATATTCATTATTACCGATACCATTTATGTGGTCAAACTAATTTTATTACAAAATTAGTTTCATAAGGTTGAGCGTTTAATTATTATTCTAATTGTTTTTGCACTTCAAAAAACTAAATCTATTTTACTGTTGTTAATGTGGAAGGACTCCACAAAAAAGTTAATTTGTTCGATAAATTTTATCCGTATAAAATAAAACAATGACGGCTTTCATAATTGGAAGTCATAATATTTTGTACGACCAAAGTTTTCTGATTTTCTGATTCCAGCCATTTGGTCTACTGAAAATGTATAGAAAGTACTTACAATTCGTAGAAAACTCCTTGAGTTCCCATTGACATTTTCCTAGGAAATTTAGATTTTCCAAAAAAAAGTTTGTCGTGCCATGATATTTTGATTTCTACCATTTTTTTGGCATGTATGTATGCGCATTTCTAAAAGTGTTATGATTTTTATTATTTGTTTGCCAAAAAAGACGTTTTCAAGAATATGTGGATTGGAACATGGAAGACAATATCAATTTTTTGCAAAGAATATCTCATTTTCCCAGGAAAATGTCGATGAAAGCACAAGGATTTTTTCAGGAATCCTAAGTACTCACTTCACTCTTTCAGTACTACAGAAGGCAGGAATCAGTAAAAAGCGGACAATGACTTGTCCAATCCCTTCCGGTAATATTTTCTTGAGAACAACAAAATTGTTGCTATCGGAGCGATGGAAATTCACAATTTTTAATGGAAAGTCATAGTTTCCAAAAAAATGAACTTTTCGATTATTAACAGAAATACTATTATTGAATTTTTACCTTCAGGTACTAAAAACTAAGTTGGAAAATCAAATTAACGCGTCTGGGAACATGTATATTGACTATCAACTAGATAAAGATCCACCACATTACTTCCTTTTAATTAAATAGGTAGTGGCTAAATAACTTGATTGGTTGGTAATTGTAAATTAACGCCTTTAGATCTAAAATTTGTGTAACAATCACAGCATCGAAGTTTGGAGGTTTTGAAAAAAATAAAAGCTGCGTAAAGTGTGCTTCAAACAGTATATTTTCTAAAAATTAGTAAGAAGATTAAGACAGACTCTATCTGTTTCGATTGAGAAAAATTCAAAAAAAAATACTTCCTATTAAATATTCATATTCTATTGATAGATAAAATATATTCACGAATTCATTTAATTTTTTCTGAAAAAAAAATCAAGTAAATTACAATTTCGTGAAGTGAAATGATAGTTGAACAACCCTTCAAATAAGATCACTTAACCTGCTTTTCTAATTGAGATTTCAAGGGTTGTATACAATTAAGTCTACAAACTCCCTATCGGAAATATTTGTGGCGGGTCAATCTATATTTTCAAAAGAAAAAGTGTTGTGCGTTTTAAAATTGAAGATATATATCGATGGAATAATTTTCATGAATAACTGTTTAGTATGATGCTTATTTGTTTGCCAGAAGAAATGATAAACTCTCAAAATTACATGATATGAATATTTTGGTGTCCGACATTATGAATAATTGCGAGTTTTTTTGAAATGTGTTGACGAGTAATTCCAAGGTATAAAAATGATTGGACATTGATATCGCGTCGCGTATGGGTACGCCTAGTTCGGACGTGAATTATTCATAATACACTAATAAAATCACCCAGTGAGTGAAAAAAAAATGATACCATGCCCATGTGAACGAGGCACAAGCCAAATACTTACACATTCAGATATCCGCCCGAAATTAGAAATAAATTATTAGTGTTATTTGAAAAAATTATTTCATTATTTCTCTACTTTACTTTACTTTACTTTACTTTAAATTGATCTAATAATGAAATTTAGAGTAATTGTTGACTTTTTTATATTATTACATCGAGAGTGATCGATTTCAATTTGTAACGAGTAATTAGAATGATATAAATCACACACAAATGTATTTTTTTGCAAAACGTCGATGCGAACTGAATTTCACACAAAACAATAGCTTTGATAAATAGTTCGGTGAAATTACAAATTAAATAAAAAAATATGATGCTAAATTCATACATAAAACATAAATTCCTACAAAGCTGAAAATCGGTGAAATTCTTTAAAATATAATTAAAAACAGAATGAGAAAGTTCCTCATCATTTCTGTGCATAGAAAAAAATTATTTAAGGTCAAAGGTAAAAAAAAATGAAAAAAGTTCAATTGGCTTGTCTTCGTCCAACCTCAGTTGCTGCTCATCAACATATTTTTCGTGTATACTACCAAGTTCAATTGTGTCTTGGTTATCAGCTAGAACCTACAGACTGAGGTTGGAAGTTGGTCAACAATATATTAGAACCCGTTCAAGCTTTACTTCCACTCGCGTCGGAAAATCTGCTGAGCACCATTTTTTGCAAATGCAAAAATGGATGCAGTGCTAAAAGTGGTTGCAAAAAAGACGGACTTTTTTTGTTCTCTGGCATGTACACCTTGTCAAGGCCGGTCGTGCTTTGCTTTAATATTGAATTACCAACAGTGAAGGATCCGTTTGATTCCAACGAGGCGACATACGATACATCTCTATTGTCGCAATTTACATGCACTCAGAATGAAGATGAAGAAGAAGAAGAAGAAAAACATGAACCAAAAGAAGAATTTGAAAGTTACGACTCGCAGGATTGAATTTAACAATTTTTTTTGTTTAAATTTGAATATTTTATCTTTTGAATCTCTGCTAATTTCCATTAATTTCAAATTAAACATGAATGATTATATCTCAGAAACAGTGGCTAGTCAGAAAAAAAGTATTGATACGTTTTGCTGAAAATTGCGAAAAGTCATTTTTTTAACTTTTTCCTTTAAATAAAATTATTTTCTTATTAGAAAATCATTGGCAACTTCCAAATTTAAATTCTTATGTTATTTCAAGCAAATTAACTAATTTTCAGCTTGGTGGCAATTCATGTAACTTCGAATGTCTAAATTGACCGGACTAAAACTGGGCGGTCTTAATTATATTATAGCTCAGTATATTCAGAAATAGTATTCAATTCACAATGTAGTGAGGGGATAAGTTTTATTGTATTTTCGATTTGTTTAGTTTATTACAAAGTATGTTATGTAGAAAATACAAAATGTGAATTTAGAAATAAAGACATAATTCAATCAGTGATTTTTTGAATACACAATGCAGTGAATCTGTCTTGTTTGCGAATCATCACCGTATTATAGCTCCTAGGGGAGCAAACGACAGTGTCGGTGTTTCAGCAGCTTTAGTGAAACGATGCGGGTTCTTGAGATACTTATTTGTAATTATATATATTAAGGTGATAGTCTGCTTTAGAGGCTCTGATAAATCGCTTTTTTGCATAAATGTCTTCCTAAACTATCCAAAAATGCGTTCTTAAAATTTCAGAAAAAGATTCGAAATATTTTCGGAGATGCAGAAAAAATAATGAGCAAGCGTTTTTTGAAGTTTTGTGAAGTTAGTCAAGATGACATTAGATAACTTACATAGTAGAGTAACTACTGATTTACTTATAACAGAAAAATTTGAGGTTGAAGAGGGATTAAAACAAGTAGATCCAATATCAACAGTGGTTTTTTATCTGGTGGTGGAAAAAATTTTACGAGATAGAGACATTCAAACAACTGGGCTCATTAATCACCATAAACAGCAAATAATTGCATAGGCATTGGAATTAGTGAGAAACGCACTCCGCACTATCATTATTTAAAACTTTCTTAGTGACCAGGTCTGTCTCTTGGTTGCCTCTTAGTGTGTAAGGGGATCCAGTTTTTTTCTTGTTATCTCGTATATATTGAAGATACTGCTTAGATTTGATTTCCAGGGAATTTGTGGTATGAATTTATTAACGATTATTGACTGAGTTAAGGGATGCTGTGAGTATCGGGTGATTGGGCGCAGCAGCGATGTTTGAAGCTCGATATATTGCATATAATTCAACAGAAAAAGTGGATGGGGTTGAAAAAGCTTCGAGGATATATTGTTATTATCACGCCAACCTCCCAGAAAGGAAGTATTTTCGTATCGATTTTGTATAAAAAATATTAAATGTCACTCAAGCGACATTGAATTGACAATATTATAAATTTATATAAACAGGAGTTGATTAGACTTGAGAAATGAACTTTAGTATACAATTACATTTATGTATAATTTTGCATCTCATCATTTCTGATTATCTAATAATTATCCAAGTTGTGCAATAAAAAGTGATGAATATTCATTTGAAGAGGTTGCAAAATAAGAATTTTTATTATTTCTCCCATATAATTACAATCTATCCAGTAGATCGAGGATAATAAGTAATTTGAATGACTAAAAATGAACGCGTAGGGGTATCTTCCGATGAAGAAACTCCTTAGTATTAAGCTGTATATCTGCTACACTATATCAATTTTGTTCAACCTAAGTATAAATAGTATAAACCAGTAACAAAGTTAACATGACGCAATGATATAAAACATAGAAGTCAACATGGAACGGTGGTATAAAACATAAAAGTTAACTTTACACAGTGGTATAAAACAAAAAGCTTAATATAGTTAAAAATTATGGATCGAAATTGTCATCACTTAAAGTGTGAACCTGTCTATCAGATCATTAGGTTTGAAGAGTTTTAGTCGTCGCAGTTCGTATGCGTTATTAAATAACTGGTTCGCTAGAATATTAGGGTGTTCACTTATTCGGCCATTATATTTTTCACTGTAACGTTCCATTTCTTCTTTATTTGAATGCGTTTGTAGGTCATTTTCTATTGATGATGATGTAACGTACCAGGGGGCGTTGACTATGGATCGTAAAACTTGTTTTGGAAGCGTTGTAAAATAATGATATTGGAATTGCTCGCAGTTCCCCATAACTGTATGCCATAATTCCTCACTGGCTTGAGGATAACCTCATATACTAGCAACTTGTTTTCAATGGTTAATTCTGAGTTTCTACCAATTAACCATGCCTGAATTTAGGTCCCAGTTGCTTTTCTTTTGGTTAATATATGTTTTTGCTCGGTTAATCGCATAGATATTTAGCATCGAGAGCTGGAGTTAGTGGTTTCCCGTTAAGTGTAACTGATGGACAATCTTTTCTGTTCATTATGAACGTTACATGAACAGACTTGGTTTCATTTGCTTTGACGCGCCATTTTTTAACCAGGTTTCTATTTGATTCAGATTATTCTGGAAATTTTGAGATGCTTTTCTAGAGTTTAGATGCAGTGTCATCTGCATATTGTGTCCCTACTGGAAGGAAGGTCTGCGGTATGCAGAAGGTAAAAGATAGATCCCAGGACGCTTCCTTGAGGTACGCCAGCTGTAATGGGATATTGTGACGTATGCAAAATGAGATATGTTTCAAAAATTCATTCATTCATACATTGAGAATATTTTGAAAATATGATCGGTGAGGAAATGATTTATTCACATGTGTCGATATTCTTCAAAGTCCATTGGTTATTTAATCTATTTGTCATGAAATTTGGGACAAAATTATATAAAAAAAGCTTCATAATAGATAAATTTCAACAAAGATTTCAAATATGATACAAAGTCTTTTCATGATCATTAATAGGGTCAAAAAAAACATATTTTACTTTCCTACAAATTCATCATTTTATACAAAATAATTTGTTACTTTTTTAGAGCAAAAAGAGAAATGTTTGCGCTATTTCAATTCATGAATACACAGTTAGAAGTAGGCCAATTAGTGGAAATTGATTGAATAAAAATGTGATTTCTTTCCTTTTGTTAATAATAATATATCAATATTTTCAACAAAATCATTTCTTCTCTAGGAAAATCACGATAATTCAGTATAAAAATAGAAAACGACAAAACGAGATGGAGCAAAATATAAATAACGTTTTGCAAAAAAATATGTAAAAATTCTAAACAAACAGTGTTATATATTTTTGTGGCTTTAAGTTCTAATAACATCTATTAAGAAAATTTGTTATGTTTTCAATCGATGAATAAGATCACTCTCGTGTTCAGTTTGATTAATTTGTTAATTGGACATTGAATCGCAGATCATCGCTCTTATAACTTCGTTACGGTTGTTTCTTTTCAGTCAAGACATTTATTAAGTTCTCAGCTATAGTTCTATGTCGTCTTTGCTGAATATCAAAACCTACTTAAAAACTTTATAACTTGTAAATCCTTCTGAATCTAAAAATTTATAGGTTACCTGCAGTCTCGATTGCTTTTGCGTAGAATAACAACTTTCACTAAGTTCGTTTCCATTATCTTTAGTTATGAAACTTTTCATTGTTCATTTTCCAAGTTTAGTAGAATTTACCAATTCGACTTAATGATTTTGATTTCCAAATGACAGAGGTATATACAGGATGATTGATTATTGTGTTGAAGTTCAGTTTGTCCTTTAAAATATCAATTTGAAAATTTGAGGGATTGTAGCCATCATTGATCTTCACATTTTATATTAATTAACAATCTTACGAGGTGGCTCCAGAATGCTGTGCCATATTACATTTTTTTGAATTAAACACTCTATTTGAAATAAGCTTGACTTTCCCATTGGGATGTCTTCTACGGGGTAATTGAAAAGTTACGAATTGTCCATAAAAATCAATACTCACATAAAATACATTTGAAAAAACTGAAAATATAATGTATTTGTACATACAAAATCGTAAATCTGAATCGCTAGGAAAAGATTGGTTCCGGATTTTAAATTTTTCCATATTCTAGATCAAACGAATATTTGAATGCATTTATGGTCGCGCCATCTGTCGCGCTAACGAGAAATCATATCGCATTACATAATAATGTAAAGAGAGGGAGAGGTATGCAAAAAATATAATAAAATCGCGTTCAATACTACACAAAAATACATTTATAAAATAATAATAAAAAGATTTAATACTTTATAAACATATTCATCATGCTATCTAGTGTCAAAAACAGAAGCTAAAAATTACGATTTTAGATATTCCGCGTTTTAGAAGACCGGGTTTGCAATGTTCATCAACTGTATTTTGATTCACCCTGTATCATATATATGAATATTAATGAAATTAATAATTTTCCAGAGTTTTTACTACTATTCGAATCCTCTGGCCGTAACAGATCTTCAATCTAGGATTTCTCTTACAATGTACAAGGTATTGAACTTGTTACGATTTTTATGGAAAATACCCCGTAGAACGTATTGAAGTAGTGAAGCTGAGTTCATATCTGCAATGAAATATGGTTTGTTTTATTTAAAAAAATGTAACTTTTGATATTGCACAGAATTCTAGAACACTATGTCAGATTGTGAATCATTATAAAATGTAAAGACTCATGATAGCTACAATATACTGTATACTTAATTTTTTTGTAATTATTAAAATGCAATGGTAAAAAACATGATGGTAATTTTTATGCCTCAATCATTATAACAAGAAGCACATGTAACGAAGTATAAGGAAACGATTCGACTAAGAGTGTGTTAAATTATTGCATCTTATTTTAAGAAGCGAATTTCTAAATACTCAAACTAAATACAAATCCATTCGCGATGAGACACCATTTGGAGGGTAAAGGGACGGTGATACGCTCATTCGCGAATTTTTGCGTTTAGGCATCGAGGTGTAAAAGTGAAAAATTATATAAAATATTTTGAACAAGCGTTTCGTAACATATAATTATATCATCTTATGTATAAATACGAAAATAAACGATTAACAACAACAATTATGTTTCGATTCATTTTTGAATTCCATTTGAATCAGTTTGGGACACAAATAATTGAATATCCTCATATTTATATGAGTTTTAGTAGTGGGTAACAGATTTTGAATAATTAAACAAATATTTTTGAATTGAAATTATTAAGAAAGTGTAGGAAACGAAGTTGCATTCCTTCTAGTTAATTAACAAAATCATTGTCTATTTGAGATTAATATGAAAAAATTCAGATTGTTAATCTTTTCTACCACCTAACTTTTAACATATGATAACTAATGATCTATAGAAAATCCGGTAGCAAAACAAATATATTTAACTCATTTGTTAATGCAAAAGTTTGAATTTTGTCAATAATTTGAAACGAAAATGTATTGAGATATTTATCGGTCTTTTCAATTCCCCATTAGTTTTCAAATATCCATCAATTTTATGAATCTAAATAATCTTGTAACAATGTTAAAATTAACTGACATCTATACAATCAACAATATAATAATTTAATGTTAAGAACATTTCTGTCAGTTTAGTAGAAATTCGGAAAAAATATGCTTTTTTGGGAATAAGAAAAAATTGATTCATTTATAGCACAAGAGACAAAAATTCCATGAAATTTTCAATGTAACGTTATGAACATTTGTTCCTAAATTTACATTTAGAATGTGAGAAAATAACAGAGGTTATATATGAAGACATGAAATAAGTTAACAAATTTTTCTATAAAAAAATGTATAAACTAATGAAGGATTGTAATAATAATTATTAAATACCCTATTTGACATGAGTTGTTACATAATTGTCATGATTTGATCTTTTAAGATGATGATTTTTGATACAACAATTGAAAGTAAATTTTTACAAATGATATAACAGTTTCATTGAATTTTGTGATATTTAGTAGAAATATAATTATTATTGAATACAGTCTGTTCATGTAAATACTAATTTTTTCAACAACTATAAATCCCAAGACTGAATCAAATGTTTAATGCAGTCAACCGATTATAATTAACTTTAGTTTTTCCAAAAATTTTCCCACTTACGATATTTTTGAAAAACTGAGATCTATTGATCACAAATTGGAATGCTTATGCCAAAATTTGAACATTATATTATTAATGATAAAATTTTTCCAAAAGGAACAAGTGATTTGGATCTGTATGAATCTATATCTAATATATAACTTTTCTCGTTCTCATATTGAAAAACTGTTAATTAATTGTTACAAAATATGATACAAATAGTGAGATGAGATGGGGAGCGATAAAACATCGCATACGAAGAATGTTTAAAGAAAATTAAACTACAAAAACTTATATAGTATCCATATGGAACTATCTAGTCAAAATATCAATAAAATATTATAAACAGCTGTGGATGAATAAATTGAGAGCACATATATAAGTAACAGTGGAAAGATGTTTAGCATGCTTCGAAGTAAAAGTATTTTTAATGTTTGATTTAAGAACATATTCGAAAAGATTTGCAGCGGATTGATATTTCTCACCAGAATAAAGTTTGTAACCCTAATTTTCATACCATATCAAGAAATTTTTCAGTATAATTACAGCATGAAAAAATTGGAGGAATAGGAAAACCATTTTTCATATTTATATGAAACAAATTTTAATCCTTTCGTATATTTTATCATGAATAACGCCATTTTTGTTTCAAATTTGGCATATTCTGCAGATATGGTGTTCAAAATAATACTGGACTAAAATAAGACACTAAAAATTTTATAGAACGGCAGGAAAGGGAATTACTACTGTTCACAAATTTAACCTATCCTAAAAGTATTACTTTTTCCTTTTAATTATTCCTATTCTAAGCTATACCTAACATGTAATATTTTCTATCTAGAAGTAGTAGTTTAAGCTAATAAGGGGATAAATGTAGATCATTCTAGTCCATTATCTAATTGGAAATGTAAATCTTGGAATGTCGAATGGCCTACTTTTTAAAAGCCTTTATATTTTGTAAGCCCTATCAACATTCTCACAAGTAATAGGTTAATGAGATTTGGGAAAATAAATTTCTTTTCGATATAGAAATTGTTTAGAAAACGTATTTAAACGGAGAATTGTAATTTATATAAATGTAGATATGATTAGTACAATAAAAATTCTTATCAGTTTCATCGATGTTATTCTCGACCTAACTAAAACTAGAAATTTGTTCATATTGAAGTGTGCAATATTCGGAATTAGAAGTCATTATCCCATAAATAGTCCATTGGCCTAGAAATGGGAGAAGCTACTACCTGAAATTAACTCGATAAGTTTTGAAACTTTATATATTCACATCGAAGCATTTAGGACTAGAGTTTACATATCACTTTGAAATTTAATTTTCTAAAATATCATGCAGATTATTAAACCCAAAAATGCATGAGAAAATAAATTTCCGACAATTAATCTGAAAACAGAAAAACACACATTGTGTAAGAAAATCAAATCCTCATTAGAAAATGATGATTTGAAAATAACTATTGCTGAAAAAACCCAGTCAAGAATGAGGAAATATTCAAAAATCTATCAGGGTTATTATAAGGTAAGTGTATAATTGAAGTTTAGACAAAATAATTGTGAAATATATCAAAATACAATATTCGAAAGAATTGATAACTTAACTTTGATGTTTTCATAATGAACTGGTTCCAGATTTACTTTGGTGCTTGAAAAGCTTTTGCAAATTAGAAAAATTAATTATGTAAGTACACTTTCTCTTATTATCGAGAAGGAGTTTTATACAAAGAGAAAACTGAAAATTTTTAATGCTGATAAAGCCGACCGCCCACGAAGCAAGTATTTTGAAATAAAAGATGCAAACCAGTAGATCTTGTAACGGTTTGGCAAGCTCGGCAACGTATAACAGCGGGGAACCGCACACTAGATGACTCGAATGAAACTAGTTTGCAATCGGTTCTACGTGACCAAGATTTCGCGATCGCAGTTACGAGAGACTTTCTAAATTAGAAAAATTAGAATAATGGAAGTACACTATTTCTTATCCATCGAGAAGGAGCTTTTTCTCAATTTTCTACAAAGAGAAAACTGAAAAGTTTGAAGGCGAATGAAGCCGAACGCCCACCATGCAACTGTTTTGAAATAAAAGTTGCAAACCAGTAGATCTTGTAACCGTTTGGTAGCTTCGGTAACGTTTAACAGCGGGGAGTCTAACACGAGATGACTCGAATGAAACTAGTTTTCAATCTGTTGTATGTGATTCACTCGTCGCAGCTTTATTTGATTATCACATGTTTATTATGTTTTTTTCAATAATAGTGATCAAAAACTAAACCACAAATTTGTAGGAGAAGTGGAAAAACATAAATATAAACGTTCTATTTGTCTCAAACAGTTTTTGCGCTGCTACGAATAGTCTAGAGTTCACTTTTCGACTTAGGTATGGATGAATCCAATATGATCTATGCAACCTGCGGTATTGATAATAATTAATGATGTCTTCGTTATCTGAATACATTTCCTTGCTGCACCAACTGATTTAATACTTATAATAATAATAGGAGTCGTGTACTTGTGCGTTCAAAAGTCTTATTTTGATTGCAAATCTTTTGCAAGATCAACTGGTTTGCAGCCTTAGTCTCAAAGTAGTTGTGCCATGGGTCGTCATATAAGTGGTAATACAATGTGAATTTGAAAACTGGATACCACATATTAGATATAAAAATAGTAATTCTATAGTCTTTATATGAGAATTATTCAAACTTTACTATAATTTACAATGAACAAAGTATTAAAAAGATTCAATATATATATATATATATATATATATATATATATATATATATATATATATATATATATATATATATATATATATATATATATATATATATATATATATAATATTATATTATTATATTATATTATAGACTATATATATGATATTTGTGACTAAAATTTAAGTTTTACTGTCCAATAAATCGCTGAGTCATCCAAAAAATATGCAGAAAATACATCGTTCACAGGAGCAATATCGGAAGAAGGATTCTCAACTCTTCTTGCTGTCCTTAATTTGTCTGTTGTAAAGAAAGACAATCATGTAAACGCACAACATATGTTTGATTCTACAATATTAGGTTCATTTGACCAGTTATGCATGAGTGGACGGAAAAGAATAAAAAAAGATGCATTTTCACTTTCACACACAATTTTAGGCTTTCGAGGATCAATTTATGAGGTGAAAGGTTTTCCCACGAGACGATTAAGATGCATGACGATCACCTTTTGGTATATTCTGGAGTTAAAGAATGGGTTGAAACAAAAATTTCTATCCAGGTAGAAAGCTGAGATGTTATGTTAAATCAACTTGTTCAGTGACCATCGGACTTGAGAAGCAAAAAGGATCCTATTAGTATAGCCGTTTTTCTTTTTCTAACTATGCAAATATGGAAGCAATATTAAAATTCTTCCTTTTACACAGAAACAAGTTTTAAATTTTCAGTACTTAGTGATTTTTGCTCTCCTAAACGAATAATTGCATCACTGGGAAGTAGTAATATCAATGACTCAGAAAAAAAAGTATCCTTATTAATAATATAACTATATTTGTCTCTATTGACTATATTGACCCTGATATTTGTGATTCTTGGAGTCATCTCTTCTAATTTATAATTAAATAATTACATTAATCCATTCAGCCTTTCATAAGTTTATCAAATTATTTGAAGTTTCTAAACTTTTTGAGTTAATATCAAGCAAAACTACCTGATGGGAAAAGAATTGTATCAAATTATTTGTTAAAAATTTTGAGAAAAAAAATAATAACTGTTCCTAGTAGTGACGAAAATGGAATATTTTCGAGAATATTCATATGAAACCTTGTCAATATATTGATTAATATAGGATGAAATATGTATATATGTATAATATTTAGAGGATGTGAAAACGATCAACTTCATCATTTAATGGGCTAGAAATACTACATCAATGTTGCCATACATCTATAGACCAGAAAGGAGAGATACCTATTAAATGACTATATTTATCTGTTAACTTAGAAAAAACGAAACAACTTCAAACGACACACAAAGAATAACAGAGGTCGTTGATATCAGTTCGACATAAAGAAATATCAGTAAAGAAAACATAAATTGACAAGTGACAACTAACACAAATATGTGCGCGTTAGTCACGTTATCGTGTTGTATTGCCAAACGTTCACAGGGGCATGGCATGCAGACTGGCAGCTGCAGCGTTGCCGTACACACCTAGATGGTGATCTAAGGGGTAAGACAACAGCTGCAGTGGATGATGGTGATGCAAACTGGTTAAAGCATTACCTGCTGGATATGGCAGTCCGAAACTAGGGTAGCCCGAGTAACCTCGACCGGCCGCATAGGCGGCATATGCCGCAGCGGGAAAACCTGAAAAAGAAAGCATACGTTATTAAAAAATAAGTTTTTGTTAAATATAATATCTGACTTGCCAATGATCTTTATATATAGCATGATTAAGAACACGGAAATCGTTATACTGCATATGTGCATGCGAAGATTATGAGAAAATGACAAGTTCAAAAATGTGGCAATTTTAACTAATAGACAAGCTATTCTCATTCTCATAGTAACAATTCGGTTTAAGAAGTCTACATCGAGCACAGATTGAACGCGATGCTTCTACCCTTGAACGCTTTTGGTCAACATTCAAACATTTGGGGATCCATTTTGCAGCCATTTTTCTCATGTTCAAATTGACATGAACTATATGATGAACGCATTCGTATGAAATATTCATTGCCTCAGATATCCGTATTAGCCCAATTTGGCGGTCTGATAGAATCATGTCACGAACTGCATCAATATTTCCGGGTACTGACACAGAAACTGGCCTTCCCAATCGGTCATCATCTTCAATGGAAAATTTACCTATTTTCAAGCTTGCAGCTTAATTTTTCAGGGTTGCATACGAATTACGTTGATCACCAAGGGTATTAAGCATATCTTCGTAAATCTGTTTAACTCTTAACCCTTTTAACTACAGGTGCTTGGTGATGGCTCGTGAGTCCAATTTTTCGATTTTCACAATTTCGGTGAACATCTTTTTTCTTTTGATTCATTGCGTAACTCTGGTTTACTTTTTTGACGTCAAACTTTACACTGACACTTCTAATAAGTTATTGTTCATTGCTATGGTAACGCAATATTTTGTGCATGGAACTGGTCTAGGTTAACTGGATATCAATCATCCTCGTATTATTGTGGAGTGGAGAGGAGATTATAAAAATTGTGATTTTTTTTGTCTGGAAACCTATGCCTTTGATTGAAGCTACAATTATTTGAAAGAAAGAATGAGTGGTTTTTCTGCCCATTAGGTAGAAGGCCTACAGTCGATGATAAAAAATACGTTTCGATTCTTTCAAAGTCACGAACCACCACTGCCAACGAGTAAACTCTTTGGTGGATAGGTCAAAGGTTTATTGGAATTGGAATAGTTCGATTATTCATTTCGCATATCAAATCAAAATTATTCATTATCAATATAGTTAATAAATTGAATCACAAAAATATTTTCACTGTAATATATTTTCAAGGTAAACTCCGAAAATGAATCAGAAATACAGTATTTGCAGACTATCATATTTGACATTAAAAATGAAGGTATGACTTTAAGCGAGTACTTTAATCTTCAGTTGAAATATATTGTTGATTTTATTTGTTTCTTGTGTCACCCATTTTTTTTTTTCGAAAAATAAGGTTATTATGTTGTTACCATTGTTTTTCTGCAGTCAATATTGATATGAGAATGATCATGCATACTCATTTTGAACGTAAGTCTATCCATAAAAAAACTTGGATATTTCCGGATAGCCGAACAGAAAACAAACAGAAAACCACATCGACATAAAGAAAAAAAAGAAAAACTGAAGATTTGGAAGGAATGTTTCAAACAACTGACGAACCAAAAAAGCGAGTTCGGAGAAGAGAAGAGAGTTATTGAATCAGTCTGGGTAGAGGAAACACCATCGAAGGCAGAAGTAGAGGAAGCGAATATATAATTTACTTAGAAACTTATACCAAACCAATAAGATGAGGCAGTCATCTACCCAGGAGTTAAGAAGATGGATGTGACAGACTGCGTAAATTATGGAAGTATCACTTTCTTGGATTTCGTATACAAAATCCTTGCTAGAATCGTAAGAAAGAGATTAGGTAAATTTGTGGCCGAACAAGTGGGTAAGACCAGGACGGTTTAAAAAAAGGGAAGTTAGTAACACTCGGAATAGCTAAGAAAATAGTTACATTTGGTAAAAATGAATAATTTCGACCATGAAGTAGTTGTCAAAGGAGCTTATCGGACAATTTGGAAACAAAAAGAGTTTTGGAGCAAAGGGACTCACCATCAACATTGCTCTTGAACCTTTTACTAGGAATGATCCTGAATAGTAGTGGCACCCAAACCCAGGGGATAATTCACATCAAAACAACACAAATCCTTGACTACGCAGATGATGTGGTAAGCAAAACAATATGGACTACACATAAATGCACAAATATATGGAGATGAGAAGCGATTTGAATAACTTCAACCGATTAAAAAAAAACAAGAAGTAAAGATTTGATAAAGTCCAGCAGTTTGAATACCTGGGAGTGACAGTAATAAACAAAGGAGATGAAACCAGGAAAATCTACAAAAACTTGCGAGAGAGAAAGAAACGTTTGGAGCCCCAGAAGGACTATTAAGTTCAAAGATATATCTAGGGTCACCAAGCTACGCATTCACAAGACATTTATGCAACAGTGCTGTATAGCAGCGAGTGCTAGACCATGAACAATAAAGAAGAAAATAAAATGAACATAAGATAGAGAAAGGATTTTCGGAGGAGTGCGGAATCAAAATAAGAGGAAGCGCAGAACAAATCTAGAGATCAAAGCACTTTATGGTCAAGCTGAGATGTGGTCAGAACAAAAAGACTCCGTTTGATGGGGCATATAGCCAGAATAAACAAAGATAGTTGGGTGGAAAGATCCTTATCAAGGGGAGAAGGACGAAGAGTAAGAAACAGAGAGAAGCATGAAAATAACACAATAAAAGAATAGGAATAGAGGACTGACTTGAACAAAAATACGAAGGAAAGAAGAGAGGCGACTCCAAACTGTAGTCCTACATGTCGATCATGCCTTGAGGATGAAGGTACCGCAAGCGAATTATCTCAACCTTCTTGACAACGCAGGAGAAGATAAGCGAAGTCGTCAGTCTTGCACCATCGTCGTATGAAAAGAATATCGTTCCAAAGATTGCGGCATTCATATCGTTTTGTAGCTAAGTTGTAATACTACATTTGTGAAGAATTATTATTTTATCCTTCAACTTTCAAAATAGAAATACCAATTGAAAAGAATTGAAATTTTATCAATTTGGAGTTATAAGAAAACACTGAAATTTATATATAGGGAACAGTTTTCACCACTCGTCGGCAACTGCTGCACTAAAACGTAATGGGAGTTGGCAATCAACTACTGTGACTGAGGAAAACGTAATGGGAGTCGGCAATCAACTTCTGTGACTGAGGAAAACGTAGACAATTCCAAACAGAATTTGTAACAGTTAGTTTATAATTGTATTTTTCCTTCAATCATCGATGAAACAAATAGACAAAAATTTATTTTCAATTGTTAATTTCATCATTCTATTTCTATGAGCAATCAAGTTTTCCAATCTTCATGTGGAATAATTTTTATATACAAGAAACTAGCAATTAGTGTGCGTTCATATCCCCCGAAGCAATCGAGATTTTTTTTTGGCTTGATTCGAAATTTTAGGACTTAATTTTATTGTACGGATCTTACTAGTTCAACTAGACATCGTGTTTCAAAATTTTCTTTGTAAGCATCTCAACTTTTATATTTTATGAGGATTGTTGATTGTACTAATTTTTGAGACAGTATAGATATTAATATATATTTTTTCGGTTTTTATTATTATGTGTAGGCTAACTAAGATTATGGAACTGGCCGAACTTTTTAGAATCGTCAAAGCAGGAACTTTGTTAACTGTGATAATTGGAATATATAATTTTTTCGAACTTACCGTCAGGAAGGGCTCCCAGCGACCACATAAAATCTATAAAAACGAAAAACAGTCCGTTAGTAAATAATTTATATACGTCGGAAGACAGTGAACAACGAAAAAAAAAATGTCTAATTTTATTCTATTAAAAAAGATTCATTGTTAACATTCATGAAATTTCAACTACGTGTCTAAGCTACAAGTTCAGTGACTTGAGACTAAAAATAGGTCATATCACGGAATGAAACATGAAAAGCTGACTTCTTATTTTGCCTCAAAAATCACACAACGTCAATGGTGAATTTTTCTCTCAAATATTTTTTGACCAATAAAACTTTTTTTGGGCCGACTAGTGGTGAACACAAAACGTTAGATCAATCATGTTAAACTTAGAAAAACCGCTGTTTGAAGGTTGAAGTAAATTTAAATAGAATTCATTGAATCAAAATGTTTAATCAAAGATTAAAACCTATTAATATGACCATGAAAACACTCCAGGACGAAAACATTGATCTAAAGTGGGGCTACGAAACTATATCCAACCAGGATTAACGTCATCTTGAATAGTTAGTGAATTACGCGTAAGAAGGCGGATGCTCTTTATAAAATGGCGAATGAAAATCAAAGAAGCCCGCCAAAATTTGAAAATCCCAATTGCAAAACTTTTGGATGAATTATCAAAGAAACTCCGCCAACATTTCAACATCCCAATTGTAAAACTTGAGGAGAAGATTGAGGAGAATCTATCATCAAGGCAAAATAAATTGATCCGGACTCAAGTTTTTCAAGAAAACTTTTTTTGAAAGTGAAGAGTGGAGTACACATTTCCGTATGTGAATATAATACCTCAAATTTTGAAGGAATAATCAGTAATGTCACGATCATAAAATCAACAAAATTGGATAGACACGTGTGAATTAGTCTACTACTTAGTTTGAACTTGACCAGGTAACAATTTAGAATGAGGTTTGCTGGTACATAATGGAACTCTGAAACATTATTATCATGTTTTGTAATCAGATGTGTAGATGTCGAAAATCACTAATTCGGCTTTATTGAGCATATTACATTTGCAAAAAGTTAATATGATAAGTAGGAAATTTATGTACCCTACAACGTTTGAACCAATGTAAACAAAATTTTTTCGTGGCTTTTAAGATATGCACGACTTTGTGTGAATTTTGATAAAACATTTAAAATTTTAAAATAATTCAACCTTTACGAATTCAGCTTTTTCCTAGTCATCCCGATATAGAACCCCTAATTTGACTGGACTATATGAACAACTGACGCGTTAAAAGCTTGAAGAAACATTTGAGTTTAAAAGAATAGTTTTTTTTTTGGGTTAGCACAAACGTTTAGAAAATTTAACAACTGCGTAAGACATTCGACTATTCTACAATGAACCAATTCAACAGGAAAATGCTAATACGGGTACATACAATATCCACAAATTCTACAAAGAAACAGAAACCTCTTCCTTTGATTCAAATACAAAACTTCCTCATGGAACTTCTGAGTTCGATCAACATAATAAAAAGTGAAAAGAAATTTAATTCCCACCAATTATTAATTTTTTGGAAGAGTTGTTTTATCTATTAGAGATCTTGACTGATCATCATTGAACAATTCTTGATCTATTTCATTTCACATTTCAATGACAAATACCCAAATGATTTCAGCACTAGCATTTCATGTAATTAGATCATTTTCTAAATACTACGAGTCCGGTTAATAACTAAGAGCAGATTATATGAACCGCTGCTTTGTGGATCTACTCACTATTGTTCTATATAACGCATTTGGAAAATATTTCAGTAATATTTATCTACAAACAAATTTTCTCGAGAAGAGATTATATTTCCTTACTTCTGGCTGGAACTCATGCAGTAGTTGACAATAAATAAATTTTCTTACATCTTCTTTTTCAAACTTGTGAAATTCCTTTAACTAATAATATGTCGTGGTACGTCACACATGGAAACATAAATTTTATAATAGTTGCATAGTAAATTTTCGATAAAACGCTGAATTTTTTCCAAATACGACGTCCAAGAAGTTAAAGATCTTTTGTAGAGTACATATGCAACTAAACGTGAAACTAAGAATATAAATTTTACGAAATATACTCTGAAGTTGTATACTTTAATGGACTGTTTCACTACTTTGGACTTTAACTGTCACATTAACACCTTGAAATGTTACGTTATTACAGAATTTTTTGTTAGAAAAGTTTCTAATACTATTTTTGACTACACTAAGATACAGAATCTTTGTTATTAACTATATACTATATATTCAGATGAAATAATGCCCAACACCAAGAAATATTACATAAAAGTTTTCGGCTTGAAAGCGAATTATGAACTTTTTCCTGTATTTAGTCGTGGTGTTAAGCGGAATATTAACAAATTTTTTAAAAATGTACCAAAATGATAATTTCTGATAGACAAAATTAAAGACTAAAACTCCTAAATCTATACAAAAGTTTAGATCGCACCTTCAGGAGGCTAAATAGCGTAAAGGAAGCCAGGCCGACATCTCACGAAGGACCAATAAGGTAGAATCCTTCCAAGACCTGAAAAGGATAACTACTGCCCCGACGAAATTTTTGAATATCTATACAAAAATAATTACCTAACTAACCTAAACCTATCAATACAGAAAACATTTACGAAAGAAAATCAAACCGAAAATTTTAGTTTTAGAGATGTACTGAAGGAAATATCCTTTTTGGAATTAATTTAAATAGTCATTGAACTTTTTTAGAACAGGTTTCAAAAGTAGAATCATAAATAAAACTGAAGTATGATTTCCAAATAAATAATCCTAAAATGGGGATTATCAAGTAAAATTTATATTTTCATTCAATATTTCACTTGAATGTATATATAGAAAATAGATTCTTTGGGTGGCATTGTACATTATACCTTAAAGGAGAACATACATACATACGAGTACAAACTTAAATGTATGATTTCGAGAAAATAGCTTTCAAAGTTCTTTTTTCCTCCTTTCTATTTATTCAGCAGTGATAATTTCATGCTATCACTGAGAAAAGTAACAGACAAATACTAAGAGGAGTTATATTGGGGCACTGTTGCCTCAAAAAACACCTGAAGGCTCTAGATCTAGCAGATAATGCGGCGTGCATATTTTGTTGCACAGAGAACGAATCCTTTATCCACATTCTCTCGAAGTGTGAAACACTAAGGAACTCCAAAGCACAGAGAAATAGAAGACGAGAATCTCTGGAAGTTGAAGCCATCCCACATTCTAGACTTTTTAAAAGGAGTGTTATTGAGCACAGAGTTTTCTACTATCGCAGCAAGAAAGGGGGACACGATAGATCTTTTGGGTCGCAGTGTATACAAATCTATATATACATACTTTCAACAAGTGTTGTTGTCTGTTAGAATAAAAACAATTTTTACTGAAATAATGACGTGCTTGACTTGGGGGTTGCAATGAAGGTGATTAAATCCTAGTCTTTGTAAAACGAAAGTTTAGTGTATATTCTACATGCTCTAAATTTATTGTTATTTTCTATCACTTACACACTTCCCAGTTAAACGTTATATACACCTGCTTTTTTTTCCTTCTCTATAAAATTGAGATTTTTGCATTTTAGCTAAGGGAACGGAGGCATATTTGATTCAAACAGAAAAATAAACATTATGAAAATAGCAAATGCATCGTAATCTAAGTTTATGACGAAATCGTTTTTCAAAATCGTTGGAATTACAATATTTTCTAAAAAATCTGGATTATTGCAGTGTATTATATACATCCAGAAAGGTGATGGTTTTTACATTAAAAGATGAGGTTACTCCTCATTTTATTCTACTAAAAATATTTCTAATGTTACAAAAAAAACCAACTGGAATATATTTCTCAGTATATTTTGATCTCCACATATTTTCATACTGAACACACTGTTTACTGCCACCAACACACAATTACACTGATACACGTTTCGATAACCAAATTTTCTTCTTCAGAGACCGAAGCTAAAGTAATTGTATGTTCAGTAAGAATATTACCAATAAATTCAGAAATTGCTGCTTATGCAGAAAAAAGTATTTCCCTCAATACATCATTCTTTATAATGGGAGTAATTCATTTTCGGTTTAATTTTGCACAATAAGCTTGACACATCGATGAAATTTCATGACCTATATAAAAATCTAATACTGTTTATAAAATATTTTGGGTAACCGAATGACATTAATCTATACCCAAAAAATATTGGAAAGTCTATCTAGAATACAAAATTTTCTTCATTCCATTACGGAGGCAATCCACAGATAACTAAATATTAAAGGTATATTTTCTGACGTGGCCGGGCTAATAAAGAATATTTATGCTAAAACTCCAACTAAATGTATATGTAACACGTTACTACTAGACTCTATTACACTTATAATATGAGATCATTCAACATTCATAACTCATATATATTTATTCCCTAAAGAAAACTCACTGTCACTATAACTGTGTGATTGAATTGAATTGAAAAAACTTATATCAACTTAGGAACCCGTGGAAATTGAAGAATTTAATCTTAAAGCAGAAGAAAATGAAGAAATTTCCAATGATTTTGGTTGTTCCATTGTAAAATTATACTCCGTGCTCATCACGAACTGAAATTTTCATATTTGCCTTTACGAGATAAATATAAAAAACTTAAGTGTTGATTAATAATATGTATTGCAATCGATGTAAGAAATAAGAACTCGAATAATGAGCAGTGAATTAAAATGTCCAATGAGTAGTCCAAAAAGAATTCAATTTATTGTGTATAATGTAGTGGGTAAATAAATCATAAAAAATATAAACAGAATGAATTGTATGTGACTAAAGGAGGAATGAAATTTTCTCCGAACTTTGAATCTATTGATTAAATAATGGAATAAAAACAAATGGAAAATGTATAAATGCTCATTAATATCAATAAGCTTGATACAATAATCTGATGGTAGGATCGGAACAGGAATGGATGTGAAGTAGGAATACTTCAGGGATCCAATTAGCTATGTGCAACAAATTACGTCAAGAATGACAAAAAAACTGAACTGGAACTAAGATAGTGGAGGATATAAGATATGTCTATTTGATTGGAAACGTGGCAGAAAAAGTTTACTCAGAATGTTTAGAGAAGGTGCAAGGATAAGCCTGAAATGTAATCAAATCTAGGACATGTCATAAGGGAAAATACCAAAAAACCTTAGATTTGAAAAATTAGATGACAGTAAAACACAATGATATAAGAAATAACGAAAATATTATTATGGATAGCTCCAAAACAACAAGTATTTTTCAAACAGAAATATATACAATCATAAAATGTATTCATTTTAGAGTTCATAGCAACAAGACAATTATCAATTATAAATTTGTCCAATAGCCAAACAGCCATCAAGCTCTGAGCTCCAATGTTAAAAGTTAAAAGCTGGTTTTGAAATATCTCAACAAATTGAATGAGCTGGGTGAAAAGAATGAAGTTACCCTACAATGAGTTCTGGGACATATTGAAGTAAAGGAAAATGGTAGCAGCTAGACTTGTAAAAGTCAGGAGGGATGGAGAAGCTTTTTATAAAAGCCCTACCATTCTATGGAATATGCTATAACACAATAGAAAAAACACTCAAAAAGAAGCCCAATTGTTTACTTTAACAATTTAGAGGGGTTGAAAGAAGCAAATATACTCCTGGAAACCTATAACCTTAGAAAATTTATTAAATGTAAATACGAATATTGAAGGGATACAGCTACCTCAATAAACACCTGAAGATGTTAAATTCAGAAGATGATGCAACTTGCAGATTCTGCTATATACAGGACAAAACCTCTATCCTAAAAGATTACACCTTTGGCAGCTAGAGCCATATCCCGAAATGTCTGGAGAGAGTGAGATTGATAGATCAATTGTGATCACTGATCATCACTAGTGCCGTAGCAAGTAAAGGAAACACAATACATTTTTTGGTTCATAATGTATACGACACCTTGACCCAAACATACATACAGGAATGTTTTAGCGAGTCAACTAGCTATGTACAACAGATGGCATTATGAAAGAAATAAAACAAGCTGGAGCCAAGAACTGGATAATAAAAGATTTGACCTGAGCACACTGAAGATATGAGATTTTATATTTGAATCAAGTAAACATTTTAAAGTATGCTCCCAAGTGACCAAAGAAACAATCAAGTCAATAACGGATTCCAATCGAATTAAGCATGAGTCAATGAGAAACAGAAGGAATTGATGAGAAAATTGTTAGATATAGAGAAGGATAGATTGGTATTTCGATCACTATCTAGTAATAGACTGGAGCTTATATACAATCGAGCCAAATAATAACCCTAATTAATGGAAAAATTAGAAAAAATAATAATATAACTTTTAAAATAACAAGACTGAAGTCTGCTGAATTTTTATAGAAAAAGTCTCAAGAAATGACAATAACCTTATCACACTCAATTTTGTTGATGTATGATGAAGTAGTTTTGGCTTAGAATACTTATAATTTGAAATTTTGGATCAGAAAATTTTATAGAGCAGATCAAAAGTTTGGAAATAAGATTTTGTTACATAGTCTTATAAAAACATATTCAATAATCCATGCAATCAAATCAAACACGATAATAATTAAAATAATTTCATTAAATTAGTTACTTTACCAAAGTGAATTTGTTCGTCATAATTAATAAAAATTATTAGGTCAAGATATGAGTTGGTTTTTAAGAAGGAAGTAATTTAGAAACTATGTGTTACGTTTTAACTAAATCATGCAACCGAGGAAATCTACCTATCGTTTTATAGCAGCATTAACGTTGACAATTTTATCCATCTGAATAGATTGGAAAACCAATTTTATTTTTCTAGTTCATCTATATATTTTATTGTTACTAATGAATCCATAATGAAGTGGTTATTTCTAGTATTAATAGTGGCGTATGGGAAAATATAATCACTACTCTTTTATATTCGTCGGACCGAGCTAATTTGGTATCTACCATCTAAAATTTTCACTAACAGTCTTTAAACTTATACTGTTCTAACAAAATTTAGGCCATTTCGAGAAATATTTCATCACAGCGGCTTCCTGAATCTACCCCATTAGGAATAATTTATGGGGGTGTGTAAGGGTTTATCTTTTCTGATAAAAATAGTGAACGTAAATTATAATTTTATGAAGGGCTGTAAGATATAACCGAGTAAATATAGGGTCGACAGCTTGGTTTGATTGGTTGTTCTGACGTCTTGAAGGAAATTTTGCATTTATGGAGCAATGAGTGGCCCATAAAGAATTCTAGCTGTTGCGTAGATTTATTGAAGCATAAATTGTATATATATTAGGGCTTTCCAAATAAAAGTAGGCCAATAAATACGATACCAATAAAACCACACAAAAATCACATTTACAAATGAGTTAGATGAAAAAGTAAATATGAAAATAAGAAGATACTCGTAATGAATACAAATAGATTTTTTTGTTAATTCTTAATTAATTTTAAGAAATATTCACCTAGATTTTCAAATTATTTTTGATGAAATCATCATATCACTTTAGAAGTTAATTTTTCCAGAGTTTTCTTCGGATTAAATAGTTGAAAAGGATCGGATTTTTTTTTAAATGAAATGTTATTTCAGGAATAATTTTCTAACCGAATATTTGAGGGGTTTACTAAAAAAACATGCTACTTTCAAGGTAATGTACTGAGTTTTCCTTTGTACACACATTATAAAGTAATACTCCAAATATTTGAGCAACGAGACAGTTAAATTTAAGTCTACGACGCTGGAATCGTGCATCAAATGCGGTCATGAGGTATAAATTATACCAAAACACCATCAAAAATAAATGTAACATCAAAGGCGCGTTAAGTGTCTAAAGCTTAACATCGAAACGGACTAAAGAAAACAATTCTTCAAATTGAATATCTGACATTCGAAAAAATTGTCAAATTTATCCGAACAAGAAGAGACAATGGAAAATACAGCTTAAAAAACCGCAGATTCAATACTATAGATAAATCAATACTTTGATTTCTGTCCAAACGCCGGACATTTCAATCGATTATGTACAGCGTTGTCTCATTACCCGACCGTGAAATTGAATTCAACAGTTGTTATCAATTGATAATCATAGGCGTGTATTTTGTTATACCGTACCATCAAATTGCATCTTTCTCATAATTCCGTTTCTTAGCTTACTGAGACATCTGTTGTATTCAATCTGGGGTGAAACAATGTTCATGTCCAGATTTAAACATGTTATGTATAATTTATTGTTGCCTGTAACGATAGATCATTGGAGAAAAGAAGCTTAAATATTTTTTTGTACAGCTTCAGCATCCATAAAAATTTGCTATTAATGTGTTCCTGCTAATGCTTTCTATCTATTTCGATATGAAAATTATTTCACTAATTCTACTATTATCCGTATGTCTATGTTTTATAATTTATTTTTATTCAAAATAAGAACGAAAGGTTCATATATTTAATGTAATATTCCAAGACAATAATTTGAATTGAATTCGAACATTTGGTTGAGAAAGAGGAAGAATCACGTATTACATTAATCGATTTGAAATTAGCATTCGACGTAATATATAGAAAACTAACATGAGATACTATGAAGAATAGGAATCTGACTAAAATAATTTATAGAACAAATGAAATATATGAAAACTTGATAAAGTTGGTTTAAATATAATAAAGAAGCTCGAAAGAGTTTAAAGTAAAGTAAAGCGAGGAGGTAGTTTTGGTCTATTTCTGTTTATATTAGTTACAGAAAGAATTGTAAATACAATAAAAGAGAAGAACCATGAGGTGTATAAAATAATTGACTGAGGACACCTACATCAGGTGAAAATAGACGTATTTACAGACGATGTAGTAATAATAGCAGATATAGCGAAGAAACAGGAAAGATGGGAGAGTAGAAAATTGAGATAAATATTAAAAAATTGAAAATTACAGTAGTAGATTAGAAATGTAACATGAGGAAGATATAATAATAGAAGCCGTTCAAATATACGGTGGTTTGAATAAGACAATATTTGAGAAAAAATAAGCGATGATATAAAAATGAATTTATGGAAGATGATAACAGTACCTACCTTAATAATATAGAAGAAAAACCTTGGTAATGACTAGAAAGACACAATGTAAACTAACAGCAGTACAGATAAAATAACTAGATATACGAGGATGGACAGGATAAGAAATACTAATTGAAAATTGTTTTCAATTGACAAAACCAAAAAGATATTATAAACAGAGGAAAGAAAGTATCAGGAAAACTTGGCTAGAACTGTTGGTACAGGAAGTAGAAAGAAAAGAAAATGCAATATGATAAATGAATGAAGTAACAACAGACCGGAAAAAATGGATGTAAAGTGAAAACTAAAATCCCAATGCTCTAACGGTATGAATAGGGTATAAAGTGTTCAAACAAGACGATGAAAAAAATAAGTAGATATTTTGATGAATATTTAAATCAGATCTATAGAAAAATCGATCATTACTTGACAGAGTCTGGTAATAAATGCCATTTATTAGAAAAAATAGGGAAAAAGATCTAAAAATTAAGAAAGAAAGAAAGAGAAACTTATGTTGCTATTTTGAAAATAGAAACTGATATATTCATATTTCATCTCATTCATATATTGATTATCTTTAAATTTGAATCACATATCAGATGGCTTCCTAGTCATTTATATCAAATGACCGCATTTGACGCTAGTACGTTGTAACTGTTGATGTAAAGTGAATATACCCTAAAGTCCATTAGAAATGACTACTCGTTGTATCAGCCACTTATTCTAGACAAAGCAATTTCATTATAATATCAAATAAGATAAAAATCACAACACCGAATAATATATTTTAGTATATATTTATCTTAAATTATTTACTATACTATATTTCCAGTTATTTTGTCAACTACATTAAACACATATAAAGCAGATTATAAGAAATAACGTTTTGGTTGGAAGGAATATATATTACCCTCGAATTTTAACTAGTCTGAGGGAGAATTATGGGATGCATATCGATTTTTGCGTTGAACAAATTGCTTGTGAAATTGTGGTATAAATTGGGGTGCAATCTAGAACGTAATACATTTTGTTGATTCACGCTGTGTCCGATGAAGCATTTCGTTTTCACTTAGAAATTTACTTTGGAAACTTATTCAACTGAACGTGACAATGATACCCAATCGTGTCACAGTTGAAATGTTTGTACAAAAATACTCAGAGGAAAAATGTACTCAAAATAATGAATTTCAAGTTTAAAGAATAAGGTAGATATTAAAATCGTTCAACGTATTGGAATAGAGTGATATTCACTTGATTTTTTATATAAATATATTTCAATTCCTACATAAATCCAGAAAAATCCAGTCAAAGATTCATTTTTATTTCAAAGTGACTTTGGAAAGTTGGGTTGTAACATGAGATGATATTTCTAGATAGACTGAAAAAGACCTTTATCTACTTTTCGTTTCAAATTCAATATCCAAATTAAAAAAATTATATAATAGATTCGTAAAATAATGTTTTTTTCGAAATAATTCAATAGGTATTTCTAGAATTACTTGAAAATTATGACACAAGATATATTTGACATTCACAAAGATATAAAATACGAGTGTTCAGTATAGAATAGGATCACTAATTCAAAATACTATGTCTCGATATTTGGGCAACTTGTACAAATTATCATTCTATGAAAAATTATGAAACAGGAAACTAGATCGTGTTAATAAATGTTCGAAAATAGAGATTATTACCAAAGCCTGCTCATCCAGAGAAATTGTTTATTCAACTGAAATGTACAAGATTGAAATTTTACAAATAAAAGGATTTATGTGAAATAATGACTGCCCCTAGTGAAGGTATCCCAATTTATTATAATCTTTTCAAAAAATTCTAAAAATATTTACCAAGCTTGTTGAAATTCGAGATCATAATTTCTTGAAGCCCATAGTGCATAATTACAAACAATAATCCAGAAATTACTGGAAGATGGTTCTGATAGAAGAATATAGTTTGATTAAAAAACGATATTAGGCTAATGAAAATCCACGCTGGATGAAGAAATAACATATTTAACGACCAGGGCAGGGTTTGCAGGAAACTTAGTCATCTGATCAATATACTTGTGATGAACTCTCAATGAATTTTAATATTTGGAATTATCGCGATAAGAAACACTGGAAATTGCTTATTATCTGCACCTCCCTCTCACAATATCTATTCAAGAGTATCTACATGGTATTTTTATATTAGACAAACAACGCTCTACCACCTTACGGGGCCTAGTTGGTGAGATATAGGGTGTTCAAAATTTTAAATCTAAATATAAAATTTGCCATAAATAGAGAACGCCTTCAAATTTGTTTTTCAAATTTGATGACCAATATGCTCCTTAATAAAGTAATATTTTGATATAAACAAAAATTTAACCAGTGGTGCGCTATCAGGGTTAGTTGTCTCTTTTATCCCCTTATTTTTTACGCTACTGGAGCAAATTCTTTTTTCAATCTTGTTTCAAATTGCCTGATTATTTTCAGTTCACAAACTAACAACCTTTTATGGAGTTAAAATGAACGGTGTTGTAGAAATTTGCCTCTAAGCAAAAGTCTGCAGGTTATTAAATACTACTCAATTTTCTAAATTATAATCTAGTAGGCACGTGTCATATTTTTAATAGTTCGTGACACTTGGTGTATTTGACACGATCTTAGTAGATTGATTCATAGAATTTTAAATTAGTTTTTATATTAATTTTGCTGTTATAAAATGAATTTTCATCTAAAGAAATGACCGATATGTTAATGATTTACGGGGAAGCCCTAAAAAATGGTAGAATGGCAGCTCGTTTATACCAACAAAGATTTCGCAATCGTCGAATTCCACATCATTCTACATTTGCAAGTATTGAAAAAAGGGTTAAAGAAACCGGAAACTTGTTAAATGGTTAAATCGGTCAAGTCTTCAAATGAAAAATTCATTTTATAACAGCAAAATTAATTTGAAAACTAATTTAAAATTCTATAAATTAATCTACTAAGATTGTGTCAAATACACCAAGTGTCACGAAAAAATGACACTAGATGTCTACTAGATTATAATTGAGAAATATTGAGTAGTATCTAATTACCTGCAGATTTTTATTCAGAGAAATTTTCTATAACACCGTTCATTATAACTCCATAAAATGTTATTAGTTAATCAGGCAATTTAAAATAAAATTAAAAAAAGAATTTGGCCCAGTCGCGTAAGAAATAGGGGGATAAAAATGAAAACTAACCCTGACAGCGCGCAAATGGTTAAATTTATGTCAAAATATTACATTATCAAGGAGCATATTGGTCACCAAATGTCAACAAATTTGAAGGCGATCTCGATTTATGGCAAATTTTTTATTTTTATTTGAAATTTTGAACACCCTATATCTCAGTAAATAGGCCCCGTAAGGGTTCGTATTCCTATATCAAAATGAATCATTTTATGAAATCTCTCTGTGGTAGAGCATTGTCGGTCGAATATGGAAACACCCTGTATATTCCTATATATATAGAAGAGTATGCCTATCGAGATCACCAAATCTCAACCCTTTCGACTTTTGTTTTGGAGGTACTTTGAAAGCGGAATTTTCCAGATCAAACTAACCAGCAAATCAAAAATCTTGGATAGCGTTGACTAAGTTACTGAAAATTTAGATTATGTTAAGTGAGTGACAATATTAAGAGCATAGATTTTTGTTGTTTTTCTATTTGCATGAAAAAAAAATATATTTTTTAGTTGTGTACTGGTTTCCATACCGTGTACCGTGTCAAAATAGAAATTATAATTTCTATTTATATAATTATAAAAATTAGTGTTGATATTAAATGAAATCAGTGTAATAATTCTAAAATAGGGCACCCAATATGAATTATTTCTTAATTGAAAAAGTACTAATCAACGACTTGGAGTATATTACATAGTCATAATTCATATAGATATCATTCGATAGATTTTATTTGAACTCAAAATATTACAAGAAATCTCACAGTGGGGCGAATATTCAACCGAGTTTTATATCCACTGTAACATTCAAAAATTTCCAAAAAATCCAGAAATTCTCTCAGTTAATAATTTGATTGGAAAACCAATACGCTGAATAATATCGTAAATTGTTTGTTATAATACAAAAACTGTATTTTCTATAGATATAATGTAGCGACGTGAAACATTTTGTGGTATACGTATAAGTATATTCATGAGAATAAGCAATAAATTATATTCCCTTCAACCAAATAATGAACGAAATACGAACCGGAGAAAAAAATTTACAACCCTAGTCCTGCTGGCAACGTATTTGTATATACGGTAGTCGGAATTTCAAGCCCTTGAACACCCAGCAAATCACTTACGGAATATGCCAGTGTGGGAGCAGCCCGAGCCGCAGTTAACGGCCTAACGGGTGCAAATACTCTTTTACAGCCCGCTACGTCATATAATGAATAATGGAGAGGAGCTGGTGCTACAGCGATTGCTGTCAGAGGAATTGTGGGTGTGGTGTTGATAGGAATTGGGTAAGGTGCATAACGGAGAGCGGATAACGATGTCGCGTTAGATGTCGCTGTTACAGGGCCAGGGTTGAGCATTAGTAACTCACCGTAGGCTCCCCGGCCGGCCGCACGGGTTTTGGCCAAGTTAGCGGGAAGCATTACTTCTTTTGGTTGTGCTTTCTTGCATTCCACCTGAAAATAAAAGAATATCTTTTATCAAATAATCTCTAGATTGTATATAAAAATGAATTGCTGTTCTTTAGGCTTGCTAAAACTCGATAATGGCTGGACCGATTTGGCTAATTTTGCTCTTGAATTATTTGTCAAAATCCAAAGAAGGTTTGAAAGGTGAATAAATATGAAAATGCACGGAATTGAATAAAAACAAAAAATTTGTTTTTTCTTGGTATTTTGTCACAAATTAAATTTCTGAACGCAACTATAATATTTAACAACTAATATCCATCCTCTATGTCGATCGAGTTTTCTGGATAGTTCGTTTCCTTTAAATCAGTCGACAACGTTATGAACCAGGATGACGCAGGCAAGTTTTCAAATTCACTGGAATTGCTTGGATTACCACCTCACATTTTGCAGTTAAAAGTAGGATCTGTTGTCATCATGCTGCGTAACATTAATCATCATGGACTGTGCAATGGATCAAAACTGGCTGTGTGAAAGGTGATGAATAACGTCATTGAGACAAGAAACCATTCCATTTTAAGCGTTTACAATTTCCGGTACACCTGGCCTTGGATGTTTGTGGAATCAACTTGGAGTTTTTCAGTTTCGCGCATGTACAATTATACGTCGCGTCGGAAAACCGTCATCTTTGTTTATTTACGCACCACCAAACAAAACAAAAAATATAGTTTATGGGAAAGCTTTAAATTGATTAACAGACTGTATCATAACTGTAGGTGTGAATATCAAATTGAAACCTTATAAATAGTTAGTATTTTAGGAAAATTCTGTTTTTCAAGTGAGCAACATAATGTGTAATTGATCGAAAATAATAATAAAACTTCATTTTTACCGAGCATTTTTTTATTTGTTTTAATAAAAAAAGGATTCTTATTGTTTGTTTTAAGTGTATTTTATACAAAAGTTTAGGTCTTATCTTATCAATTGAGACTGCTATAATTAGTAAATTTGGAAATGAGCTCATTATCAAATTGACTAGATAATCAGGCAATCGGCATGAATCCATAAAAATCATACATGATGCAACGTCACTCGAAAGAAACCTATTAATATATATTTTGAATAGTTGATAATATATAGTTTTTCGTTGTCTATCAAATTAGAACAAATCAAGACCACATAATTCTAACCACAAAAATTATGTACTTACAAAAATAATTAACACATCATTATCCCTTACTCCACTCTGTATGAAATTCGTTATTTTATTGTCAAGAACATGACAATGTTTGTCTGGTTCAAAGTGCACGAACGCCCATGAGAAAGGCTTGGACACAATCGAGGAGATCTATCATATATACGGAAAAATAATGTTTTTCAAAATAAAATGCAGTCTAAGTTTCTTGAATGCACTGTATATATTAATAAAAAACCTCTGTTTTTTCAATTAAAAACTTTTATTTGTTACTGTTGCGTAATTAAAACTAAGAATCGCTATAAAATTATCAAAACAAATTGCTTTGCATATATATATTTCGGAAATTTGATGATGATAATAATGTGAATATATTAAATATTTACACAGAATTGTTATTCTGATATCACGACGGCTGACTTTGGAGCAATTAGCTTAATGAGCCATTTATAGCCTCATAAAGTTTTCATAGAATCGCTTTATGAATTTTTAATCTTCAATTTAGTTGCTTGATCTCTTATCCTATTTAGTTTTTTACGTTACGCTTCGAGCGATGAGGGAAACTCTTTCTAAAAACAAACACCATATAATCCCTATTTATACGCCACCGCTTTGGAATATTATGATAGAATAATTCCCAACATACGTGTATCTTTGCGAAATCACTGTTGTCTTCAATATTTCAACTCTGTTGCGACAAGTAGGGTGAAAAACTTGATCAATATGAAAATTGGATATTGACTCTAGTTTATTCGTAAACTCTTTTTGAAGGAGAGAAGAAATATTTTTTTATATAATAACAAACTTGTCAGTATTCTTCTGAATTTCGAACTGAATGATCTCGTGAATATAACAAATTGTATTTTTTTGTATGTTTCTTTGTTACTATCCAGTGTTTCTGTAAGAATAGACGACAGGAGACTAAACAGGAGGAAAAAACGGTTTGGAATAATTGTATTCGATGCCACGAGTAGAGTATCGTTAGAGAATATTGATAATTTATTCAAATCAGATAATCACATTTCCGTTCCAAATTGTTATAGGAGTGTGGTTCAATCTATTGCCTACCATTTCATGGTATGATTTTTTTCCCAATTGAAAAATCACTTTACTGTAAAATATTTCATTACCTAACACAATCTACTTTCAATTGTTAATTTATTGTACATCGTGGTTGCAAATTTTTTCAGTCGTATAAACATTAATCTTTCGGAAGTGCAGCAATATTCGCATTTAGCTCTGCCTATCCATTTTTCTAAAATTGCTTTCTTTCAGTCAACCAATTATTTTAAGTTATCGAAGGGATCCAGATTAAGTGGATATAGTGGAGTAGACAATTAATCGTACTGCACTTTTCTCTTCAATAAATAGGGTCGCATTTTTATTGAATTGGGCCTTACATACTCATTTGAGGGATAGCTACAATTCAATAGCAATCTCACGTACTTTTATCTTAGAATTGCTAAGAACAAGGGCTTAAGCTTTATTAACCATAATATTTACATAATTGTTCCTCAACTTCTTGAATTATTTTATATGTAAAATCTAGTATTTCATAATCGCAATTCGGTTTTCTCTATAACAACAAAAATTTTTATATGTGTATTGAAACTAATATATCTCAAATTTCAGTTAAATTTTGTGATATGGTGGAGCTAACATAATAATCACCATAGCCAAAGTATCAACTTCTGAGAAATCGAACGTCCATCGTATATCGAAAACAGATGAAACAGTCCCAAAAGCAAAATGAATGAGATAATTTCAAGCCATTCGTTTGGTCGTTTTTATAGGGAAGTCATTACAAAATGTCACTGAAATCAATTAATGAACCGATGTGTTTATTGTTTGTTTCTAGTGATTAAACTCTGCAAAAACATATCAGTCCAAAATTTAGATATTTCAATTTACTTTTTGTGACTAATCTATTCGTACTTTGTGGAAACACTCTGTACTAGATTTTTTTATATTTAGTTTTCGATATATATACAAATACTGTAATGAATTGAAATGCAAAAATGTTTATTCAGAAAGATAGCAAAATGAATATTTACTCAACTAAATTATATTGAAAATGATATTATAAAATTCAGTAGAACTACATTAAATAATCATTATTTATAATGAAATGCTTTATTCATTCAAATTTAAAATAAGTTTTTCTGGAATAACATGCTAAATTATTCTCAGAAATCCACTTCAGTTATCGCGAATTCTCATTCATATTTTCTAAAATACAAAAGTATTGGATTAACTTTTGAAAAATCGAATAGGTCATATATGAGAGTAAGGTGATTTTTAGAGAAAATTCTTTGCATTTTTGTCAAAAAGATATTGAATATCTTTTGAATAAAAGAATTTAATTGTTTTCTGGTTTTATCTTCCAGATTAATATCTCTTCAAAATTTCTTTTGCTTGAGCAATATTATTTTTGAGATGAAGTTAATTAACGGCCAACATTTTTTTACAAGCACACCATTTTCTGAAATAAGTGCATCACGAATTTTCACACGTTATTATAAAAGTTGGATTATTTGCAAGTCTTGTATACGCTTTCAGAGTTTTTGTCAAAAATTACTTTGTTGGGATCGAAAAACGCACTCTAAAAAAATTTTACATAAAAAATAAAATCGTGAGGTACCCAGCTGAAGAATATGAAGTATAAGGCAACATCGTTTTAAAGGCAAGAAATCGATATTTCCCAACTCATTGGATTTCATCAAAAATAAAAAATGTATAAGATGTCAGATCGCAGATAAGTAACTTTGTCAGAGGATTTGATAAACGGTATCATGATTTTCTGTTATGTCATTTTTTTTCTATTTTATTAAGTCGTTCGAACGAGCAGGTAAAAGTTTTATATCATATCATATTGATAGGTGGATATAATATTTCAGGACAACTTTTCGAATGACGCAGGTTAGTTATTATTTATACAACGAAAAAGACAAGAATGTCAATAATAACTCCTTTTAGTAAGGGGTAAATGATTGTTATCAATTGATAATTAGACATATACATGTCAATGTGAACTGAAACGAAATGGATGTGATTGGAAGAATATTTTTTTTAATCTATATTCTAAAAAGCATTTTGACAGTGTTTCGAACAATTAACAAAAAGGTATCGATTGTTCTTGACGACGGGTTGCAAGTTAACTTACCACCTTTGGCTGGTTGTGAAACCTATATCTTATATACTTCAACACACCCTATATTCTTCATTTAGTTTCAACAACAAACATAGAAAATACATTTAATTCTCCATTTCCTGAACGTCAAACTAAAACCGATTCATAAAAACTAAATAATATTAATATTGTGGATATTATTAGGATTAAAAACATTATATACCAAAAATTGTTTTCTTTGTCTTTTTTATATTTTTATGAACTATACTGACTCCAAAATTTTTCCATCATAATTATGTTACTGTAGGAGACTTCTGGCTTTGTTATATTGTATAAAATTTCTCTGTAACAACATTAGATTTTTATACAAATCTATAATTCCAATTTCTCTCAATTTTAGATAATAAACTGTTAGCTGGAGATTGTTTATAGAATAAAGATGCTTATGATGCTATAGAATCCGGTCAAAGCTGTCCATAACGGCATGCGAAAAGTATCAAATTAATAAAAACCAAGAATAATTTTTGAGGGAAGGATAAAGAATCTTATATACTTCACTGGATCTCGAACTTGATTATTAGCCCTCGCTACTAAATGTTACTTACATTCCTTCTATTTCAAATAACTTTTGCGTCAAATTTCTACGTTTTTGTTTTGTTTCGAAATACAACATAATCACTATACTCAACAGATTCCTTTTATTTTTGATTTCAGTAGTATTGAAATGCCAGATTTTCTCAATTCATAGTTTGAAAGTCTGTACTAGTAGATGCTCGAAACAGAACACTCGAAATGTTCCTCATACTTATTAATATTAACATGTACGAGTATATTGCTATATGCTAAACTTTAACCGATGTCAAGAAGCAAACAATAATCATCATAGCTATAGCCATAGTGTTGTGAGCCTATGAAAGGTAATTCTTCCGTCAACCAGCCCTCATATTTCCAAAACAGACGAAACAATGAAAAACAGAATATTTCAAGCCATTATTCCACTCAGTGAAATGATTACAAAACACTATTTAATTCTTTAAAACGAATACCTATCGAAATCTTTTTCATTGAAGTAATATATAAGAAATAATAAAACATGTGAAGAAAATGTGATAAAAAAAAGTTTGATGACATGTAGCCAATGATTATTTCAAATTTTAAAAGCAGTCTAGTTATTATTATGCGATAGACTTATATGTGTACAAAGTATCAAACGGATTAATATCAGTTAAGATAATAAACTTCACCACTGTGTGGTTGGTATTCAATATCACAGCTTTCTAGATATTGGTGAAGGTGTTTTTTTGGTAATCCCCAATTTGGCCATGGTATTACTGACATAATAACTGGCAAAACTCACACATTTTCACCGTGCTACATCTGTTCACGTAAAATCATATCATTGCATACTTGGCCAATTTCTCTTGGTGTTTG
This sequence comes from Diorhabda carinulata, assembly GCF_026250575.1. Classification (NCBI taxonomy): domain Eukaryota; kingdom Metazoa; phylum Arthropoda; class Insecta; order Coleoptera; family Chrysomelidae; genus Diorhabda; species Diorhabda carinulata. The sequence goes on from NC_079472.1 coordinate 23,749,422, forward strand.
TTGAGACCGTTTTGCTACATCGAAGATTAGGCCTACATGTCTTTTCTTTTCTATCAAACATCACGATGTCAGGTTTCTTTTCACCTGTCTATCGAAAATAATGAACCTATCGTAGTAGAGTTTAAAATCGTCATTTTCTAGCCCCTTCTGCGGCTGAAACTTGTAGTACGTTGTATAGATATTGAGAAGACCGAACTTGTCGTCCAGTTTATGGTGAATGATATTGCATAATTGATTATGCCGGGTCAGTTTTAGGTAACACATCACAAGCAGATGTTATATGTTGGATAGTCTCTGATCTTTGCTAACACTTTCTGCACTTGTCGGATTGAGTATTCGTATCCTTAATAGAATTCTTTTTGTAGTCGTTAGTGTAGATATCTTGATCCTGGGTAGTCATCAGTAAGCTTTCGGTCTCTGGAGAGAGTAGATACGTAGTAAGCTAGTAAGCCAATCAATTTAGGTTTTTAAGTAACAAATACACAAGTGATGCTATATTCTCTCTTGTAAATAATGTCCAATCTAGTCTAAACAGCCATCACTCCACTGCAACGACTTTTTGTGATTTTTCTAAGGTTTTCGATTGTGTTAATCATGATATTTTAATTAACAAATTGCAGTACTACGGTTTCAGGGGAACAACTCTCGCATGGTTTAAGTCATAGAGTTAATACATCGATGTCTTCTTGCAAGCCAATAAAATGTGGAGTGCTCCAAGGCTCAGTACTTGGCCCTATATTGTTTATTCTGTTTAAAAACGACATCGCCTAACTAGACATCAGTGGTGAAATATGTCTATTTGCAGATGACACTAGATTCTCTGGGAGAAACCCTGATTTCACTGTACTTCTCTGTCTCAAAGTTTCTAAGACCAAAATTTTATCAAATGAAAATACATTGCTTTTTTTTATTAAATAATACCACCATTGACGTCGTTGAATTTGTGAAATTCTTAGGGATTGTTGTGGACAATTCCTTGAAATGGGAGTTACATATTTCCGCCTTATCTAAAAAGTTCTACCTGTTTTGCGCTGAGATCAGTTTCCAAAGAGCTGAACTAATTCACCTCCTTAACAGTTTATTATGCCCTTATTGAGTCGCGTCTCCAGTATGCCCTGCCGTTCTGGGGTACGTGTGGTGCGACTCAATTTGAGCGATTCTTCAAACTACAAAAGAGAGCTGTTAGATATTTACTCAGATTTAACAGCAGGGCTCACTGCAGAGACTTTTTTGGAAGATTAAAGATTGAGTCTTTTCCTTCGTTATTGATATTTGAATCCATTCGCCTAATTCCCTAGAACGCTTGTCCAATTCCAGAAAGGTCGTCGGCTATCCACTTGTAACCTTTACCTACCCACTCCACGTTCAGAATTAGTTAAGGGCTCAATATTTACAATGCAAAAAATGCACAATGACTTGCCAATTTAAATAAAATCGATATCATTATTTTCCCGCATGTCGCAATAATTTGAGGGAATATTTACTGAAAAGTGCCTTCAACTTTGCTGCACACTAATTTAGTTTTTGCTATGGACATTTCCCTCTTTTTTATATGAAATCTATCACCCGGAGAAATAAATAATTTTGTCATCGCGAATATATCAGGATAGTGACAAGTGAATAGAAAAGTGTGTCACTGAATAGTTAGTCTTTACATAAATTACATAAGTAAGATACAATCTGTGTATAATATTAATTCCACTGTTTTGTGATTAGATACTGTTTACATAAATAAGAAGAACATTACAATACAGAATGTCTTGTTACAAACAAAATATTAAATAACTTTTTTTCCAAAACAAATTATTTTTATACTCCAACATTTATTTTGAACGCTCTGAAAATACCCAGCAACCGTAACAAAATTATTCCAACACTCGACCATCGCATTCCAATTAAGCTTGGTGTTGATGTAGTGCACTTTCAACTTGTTAATCCGCATTTTCGTCTTCTAATTAAAAGCTGGTTTAATACGGTGACAAGGATTACTGCATTCGTTAGGTGTTTATTACCGGAGTGGAATGCATTTACAGCTACAGCTCCTTGGACGAAAATTCCACGTCTACCTGTCGCTATTTAGGATACTATATAATTTTCTTATTATATCTTGTTTTCTCTTTGGTCTTAGTAGAATTATCGAATAAAGGATAATGTAGTAAACAAAATGTAAAGAAGAGAGGAGAATTTAATTGCTGTTCACAACATAATTATAAATTACAAGAGATTGAAAAATATTTTAGTATGAATTATATTGCATCTAAAAAATTGTAGGTACGCAAGTTTTGTATTTTAGTAAATTTTACTGCATATTTATGCATATACGAGAGTTGTCTTGAAATTTTCGGATATAACAAAGAAATATAAAAATTTTTTTCCATAATCATTTCTATTTTCCAACGAAGTCTCCTTTCAAGTCAATACACTTACTTTAGCAATGTTGATGATGAAAATTTTTACCCATCCGAATAATGTTGGCCGTCTTCCTCCTCAAAAGAGGTGCTTCCGTATGCAATAACATTCTCGTCAGATGAAAAATTCCTTCCTGCCAATCAAACTTTAGAAAACAGGAAAAGTTCATAGGAGCAAGAACTAGTGATTATGGTAGGTGATCAATCAATTCGAAGTTCAATTCTTTAATCCTAGTCGGTTATGTTTTCTATATTTCTAACCTTAATCTGACTATCGTCAAGTATCATTCGGTGAACTTTCTTGATAATATCCCTGATTGTCGCAGTTTTGTACCATCCCGAAATCTCGTAGACAGTGTCTAACACATCTGTCATTTGCTTTCAAAAACAAATATTCAATGACAGCTCTATACTGTCATTGAATATTCTTTATTTCATTTTCAGAAAAATCTTCACAAATACTCACTTATACGATAGTCAGATAGAAACTAACCATCCAAACTAGCTGAAATTCTAGTGAGGATATGTCAACGAATGCGCAATATATTTACAAAATTATAATGATAAGTGCTGACATCTTTGCAATTCATTGAAACAGTTTTCGATTGTTAGTAGGTATATGAATTATGAATACTAGCAGAACATTTATAAAGAGTTGCATTTCGCCTTCTAACTGCAGAATTAATTTCGTGGAATTCCTTTATTCCTTGAAAGAAGTTGAATCTTCGTTTCTACAGGTGTCTTACACATTTTTGTATCTTCTCATTATCGAGGAATTCCAGAACGCCTTTCTATGGAACCTATATAAATCAGTTCTAATAGACTTATGAAGTGCTTCCTGTAAGGAAGTGATTCAGGAGAACTGAAATCCATATATTTGTTTGATTCAGTAGTAAGAATGAAACGTATTGTCTCATATTGCTTTTGCCTATATAGGTGACAGAGACTAAATTTTGATTTCATCGTAATATATAAGATTGGCAACTAAATATTATTTACTGATAAAGAGCGTTGCTTCATTTTTTTAATAACTTATGTTCGTGCTTCACTTTGCCGTTTGTCACGTGATACTGATCACATTAACTTTAGAAATAAGTTGTTCGTGGTTTTCATTAAAGCTATTAGTTGTGATGCCACTGCCCTGATCTGGCAACATCTGATTAAAATTTATTTTGAAGTTTGCATAATTCTTTGAATAGTCAAACTTTCACAAATGACGATGACCTCCAATCGCACCTGGTTCAGTTTTTTGCTGATAAGGATCAGAAATTTCATTAGGCGCGGAATCATGAAGCTGGAAGAAAGATGGCAAAAGGTCATTGGGTAAAATGGAAAATATATAATTTTTCTAAGAAAAATCAGGTAACAATTGATAATTGACTCAAAATTGTTCATAAATCAATCATACATTTTCCTAACAATAAGTATTGATTGAGAATTGGAAGATATTTGATCAATTCAGTAATTATCGAGTATTGATTATGTTATATTCAAAAACCCGTCAATTAAATTATAATGCAGTAATTACACAAATAATGATTAGATATGAAATATTTTCTAATATTTTTGGAGTAAATTGGATATTCGGCATCGTATATCAATTAAATATAATTACTTAATAGTTGATTGTTTAGTAAAATATCTTCTAGCCTTTTACTTGTACTACATATTTAATTTCCTTTGGTTTCTATTGAAATTAACTAAAAGTAGAAATACTATACTCACCATTTTGTTGTTGATCTCGTGAAAATGAATTTCACAAACTTTATCTACGACGTCTTCACTTTGAAATGTGACAAATCCAAAACCTGAAACAAAAGAGCACCATTTAAGATTGACTGACATTTACAAGAGAAAACTATTTCTATTTTCGGCGTGGACAATACATGGAAAAGTCGTTAAATTTGTTAGACGGGAGGTTTTACCCTGGAAATTTTTCGTGTCAATTTACTGATACAATTTAACCGATGATTGATGTTGATGCATGATTTATTCTCTCAACGTGAATATCTTTGGAGTATTATATGAAAAGTTTATGTTAAATATTTACGTATCTTCTGTTTTTGGTGATGCTTTGACGTTACAATAAGTATTTACAAAATTTTATATAGTTTACTACCTATATATCACCCAAAATCGCACTGGATATGAATAATAGTAGTACCAAAAATATAAAAAATAACAACAATAGCAGAAGAAAAAAGCCAGAGTTAATAAGTTGTTGATAAACTACTAGTTATGGCAAGAGACTAAGACAAATAGAGAATAAGTAATTGAAAAATGGATGAGCAAGTAAGAATGATGGATATGTAACAATAAATATGTAATAATAGACTGAAAAGAAGGGTTAGAATGGAGTGTGATTATTGTTTGGAGGAAGTAATAAGTAAAGATACAAAATACAAACAACAGGTTAGAGATGGGAAGAATTTAGTTAAGTCAAAACACCATCTTTTTCCAGTATACTGCTGTTCACTTCCACTCTCAGTTAGACGGTCGATATGAACAATATTCTGAACAGAGTACGCAGACTAGTCTATCTCATCAAGGAACTGGAAAGAATATTCGTACAAACCCACCCTCTTATCCTATTATACTGAACAATCTTTTCAAAATACTTATCTTGTGAGTAGTCGAATCTCAATCACTGTTCATTTTGATATTGACCTAACCCCCATTGAAAGCTGTTCAAATGACCTAAAAGCTTGAACGAAGACCTACGAATATCTCTTTCCTTGACAATTCCCCCATCTCCATTGGGAGAAAACCTTTCCTAAATATCACCCCGTCGATCGTCGGTGTTCCTGTAATCTGGTAAATGGTAAAACCAGCCAAATGGTCGACGATAAGTAATAATACAGTCGCAGATGTTCCAATCTTTACTTTCAATAATAACCTAAATATTATACCCTCAAAACTTTTTTCCTCTTTTACATCTCTCGCGGCAATGGTCGGACACACACTCGGTACGCGATTGCCAAACTTCAAAATCCAAGCCCTGCAGAGGAAACGTTTCCTTTATCAGGATCAAATAAAAAACATACCTCATGCCACATGAATAATGTCCATATTTTATTCAGAAACAATCCAACGAGCCTTTCTCTTTTTGATGACTAGTGCTGTTCATAATAGTTATGAATATTACGTTCACAAACAGTATGTATACACTGTTTGTCAGAAATGCGGAAACGAATGAATAATGAAAAAGAACAAAGACATGAAGCTATACTATAGGATGTTTAGTCTGGAGAACATTAAAAGATAACCCAGTTTTGAATTGGAGATTCTGGAATGCCATTTTTGTCACAATTTGTTTCATTACTTTCGAAACGGTGAAGCTGCAAAATCGTTACAGAACCATAATAGTATATTACATAACAAGAGTTGTAAGTTACCCATTACGCACGAAGTGAAAAATTTTATGCACGAAGCCGTGCAGCGGATACAATAACATGACATTTATTTTGAAAGCATTCTACTTAAGAACACGTGTCCTATTTTTAAAGAAATTGCATAATGTGTTGCCTACATTTAGAGGCATCACTCTTTCAATCCTAAATATATCTCGCTAATGCTAAAAGTTTTTATGTTTTTTAATTAACAAAATTTGTGTAAATAAACCAAATAAAGTCTTACGTAAATAAAAATTTGTTTGTACTTTATTTCAACCAAGAAGTTTGAGTTTTCTTCTCAAAACGCACGTGTATGTTATGAGATCTCATTAGGTGCATGTTATTGTTAAATGTCATTTACAAGGAATGTTGACTATTGCGATTTCTGACGTTTACAGACATGGGCATAGAAAAAACGATTTATTGAAACTCATTGAAACTTATTGAAACAAAACTCAAGTGGATTCAGTAGGACAATAACGTGCGGAATAGATTGAAATTTGGAGAAACTTATGAGAAAGAGTTATGCAAAGTGTTTGGTATAGTTGTAGAGGTATTACTTATCATGAATTGATCGATATATTAATATGATAATCTGCTATCAACAACTGATGCGATTAAACAGTTGATCCAGAGAAAGCAACGACAATAATTGGCTAACACAAAATGCGGCCACTTATCGGCGTCAATATTGAGTAATTTTGGTGCACTCACCGTATAGCCTTGATTTTACCCCGTCAGATTATCGTTTCTTACTGTCTTCATAATTTTTTAGCTTGGTTCATAAGAGGCTTGTGAGAATCACCAGGTTAAATTTTGCATCTAGAAACCTCAGAATTATCAAGAAGTCATTCAAAAATGTGGAAAGAAACCAAACTACTTTTTCTTCAACTCAATAAATACCTAAATTGTTCTTGAAGGAATTATATTTATAATAGATTAAAAGTATCACTACTAAAATAGACAATGAACTTCCTCGTGTATCAAGTACTAATTTGTTTTGATACAATATTATTAAAAGTCACCGGCCTCTATGAAATTTTATTGACTGAAAGTTACGTTCACAAGGTCGTATGATTGTACTTTCATTGAGAAATAATATTGTTCTATTCAACTAGTTTCAAATTGATATGGATGATTTTCTTTTTTAAAGTAACTGGTATTATAATTTCTGCATTTTTCTAATTACATTTATTGCATAGATAGAAAGAACGTGTTTTTATGATATATTTGATGAAATGCTAGGCTTAAAACTATACAAATAAAGTGTAACTCAGTTAAATGACCTTGCTAATATTGTTGCGGTAAGATAAGATTGATAACACTAATTTATTCAAATACCAATGAAGCTGTAAATCCAACAGTTTATTTTCTCAAAAATGAATTAATATTTTTGTAAACTTGACTACAGATTTAACAGTTGTGAATTGTTATATTGTACATAAGTAACTGACTGATATTTTTTATTTAATTATGTATGTCATAAGCAAAAATCACACAATAGCTGTGTTCCACTGTAGTATTTCTAAATCCTTTTTATGGCATTTTTACTTTAGGTAGGTACTAAACAATATACAAAATTAATTTTTAAAATTTGCGGAAGCCGTAATTTGTAAAATAACATATAACATAATAATGCACAATTGTAATTGGTTTAAATTCCATCCCCAATATTGCCACCAACGTTTGTTAAATTAAAATAATAAATTCGTTGTTCCGTTCTTCATTCTTCAAACAGATAACGTGGTGTAGATGTTTGTGACAAGTTAAAAATTGCATTAGTAGTAGATTTAGTAGATTATAGTATTTATTATGTAGATTCAGAGGGGAAACAAATTGCTTGTAATTAATGATTTTAAATTTTAAAAACACAGATTACAAAAAAGTGGCAAAACTCTTTGGTGCTATTCAATAGAAGGATGTGAAGCAAAGTGCCCAACCGATGGAGGTAAGTTAGGTTAGATGAGTCGTCTAATCTTCATGACAACCACGATCACGACTTGACACATTATGACAAAAGTTGAAATTTTATGGCGGGTATTAAAATCATGATGTAACGCACGCTCGATGTGATACTCAAGCCGTTTCATATGAGCAAATAATTTCTCGTCTAAGGCCAGTTATGTGATTCCGCTAAAACTGATTCTCCAAATAAATTTTTCTCACAATTAGCTCGCGATTATTGCGAAAGGGAATGAATTTTAAAATATAAAAACCAATATTTCATTCTCCATAATTATGTCAATTACATCTGTATCTACTGTGCTCTAAGTTCAAGTTGAACATTAGAAACTTAACAATCATTTCAATTGAGTAGTCACACCTACTCGACATACTGGTTAATATAGTTGGTAAAGTGATCAATAAAGTTTAAATCATTCACTACTCGTTGGATTCCTTGATTCGATATATATTCTATCAAAGTTCACCAGATACCATTATGGAACAATGGAAATGTCCTAAGAAGAAATGTTATTTTGTCATGATGGCTAATCTCAATTATAACTGCTAATACTTTAAGACGTTAAGTAACAAAACATAGAAACAACACTAAAATAAGCTCACTATCTTGAAGAAAAGCAAATATTTGAAATTCAAGTTACATATAAATGTTTTTTACAGATAATATTATCAGTTTATATGTGAAATCAGTTTATACGAGAATGTTTTTGAAAAAAATTGTAAATAATTTCAGTTTTACCAGATAGGCGCTCAAATTCCAAAAACTGTCTATTTTGGAGACTTGTTTGTTAGATATTGTTCCAATAAATCTACTGAGAAATATATTCATTCCGATCATTGAAGTGCGATTGAAAATGATCTACTGTTGTATCGAAGTTTAAGTGAAATATAGACATGCGAAAGAGAAGATGTATATGGATCACGTTGTTCCAACTGATTATTTTTTTCGTAAGTTACATATATGAGTCTTTAATTTATATGAATCACTATGTTTTGATCAATGACCAAACAATAGTGATAATTTTTCCAATAAATACATCACTTGCATATAGCCTTTGAATCCTTTTTGGATTCATATTGTTTTTACACTATTGTAGTATTTCTGAATTATGATGAATCCTACTTTAATGGCATAAATTCTAATATCTTACAAAGATCTTCACGGTTCTTACCAAAATATCCCTACCTATGGTTTAATTTTCTTCCTTACGATTTGACTAAATGTATTTATGGAATATTTTTCAATTTCAGGAGACTTCAGAGCAATCGGACCCCACAGATTGCAATTCCAGACAGTTTATATGTTACAATGAAACATTCTTCTATCAATGTGTTGCTAATGAAGAATTGGGAGGTACTTACATTTATGGAGAACCCCTACCTTGTCCGGAAGAATTATATTGTTACAATGATTCCCAATTAGAATGTGATGAGTATCGATCTACAACCTTGACATTTACAATAACCACAACTGAAACACAAGATAAGGATACATCGAGAAATACTGGAGGTAATGAAGATGTAACCGCTTCTTCTAGAACCAATGATGCTTCTGTTACTACTGAAACTACAGAGCAAACAACCGATACGGAGACATCGGTAAATACCTACGACTATTATACAACTACTGAAGGTAATGAAGAGGTAACCGCTTCTTCTAGAACCAATGATGCTTCTGTTAATACTGGAAGTACAGAACAAACAACCGATACAAAGACATCGACAATTACCCACAACTATTATACAACTACTGAAGGGAATGAAGAGGAAACCGCTTCTTCTATTACCAACGATAGTTCAGCCAATACTGGAACTACAAAACAAATAACTGACACGAATACATCGAAAAATACCAACGAATATTATACAACTACTGAAAATAATGAAGAGGTTACCACTTCCTCTAGAACCAATGATGCTTCTGTTAATACTGAAACTACAGAACAAATAACCGACACGAATACATCGGGAAATACCAACGAATATTATACAACTACTGAAAATAATGAAGAGGTTACCACTTCCTCTAGAACCAATGATGCTTCTGTTAATACTGAAACTACAGAACAAATAACCGACACGAATACATCGGGAAATACCAACGAATATTATACAACTACTGAAAATAATGTAGAGGTTACCACTTCTTCTAGAAACAATGATGCTTTTGTTAATACTGAAACTACACAACAAACAACCGATACGGAGACATCGGCAAATACCTACGACCATTATACAACTACTGAAAGTAATGAAGAGGAAACCGCTTCTTCTAGAACCAATGATGCTTCTGTTACTACTGAAACTACAGAGCAAACAACCGATACGGAGACATCGGCAAATACACACGACTATTATACAACTACTGAAGGTAATGAAGAGGAAACCGCTTCTTCTACAACCAATGATGCTTCTGTTAATAGTAAAACTACTAAACAAATAACCGACACGAATACATCGGGAAATACCAACGAATATTATACAAGTACTGAAAATGATGAAGAGGTTACCACTTCTTCTAGAACTAATGATGCTTCTGTTAATACTGAAACTACAGAGCAAACAACCGATACGGAGACATCGGCAAATACCTATGACCATTATACAACTACTGAAAGTAATGAAGAGGAAACCGCTACTTCTAGAACTAATGATGCTTTTGTTAATAATGAAACTACAGAGCAAAGAACCGATACGGAGACATCGGCAAACACCTACGACTATTATACAACTACTGAAGATAATGAAGAGGTAACCGCTTCTTCTAGAACCAATGATGCCTCTTTTGATACTGAAACTACAGAACAAACAATCGATACGGAGACATCGGCAACTACCTACGACTATTATACAACTACTGGAGGTGATGAAGAGGTTACCACTTCTTCTATTACCAATGATGGTTCATCCAATACTGAAACTACAAAACAAATAACCGACACGAATACATCGGGAAATACCAACGAATATTATACAACTACTGAAAATAATGGAGAGGTTACCACTTCTACTAGAACCAATGATGCTTCTGTTAATACTGGAACTACAAAACAAATACCCGACACGATAACATCGGCAAATACCAACGAATATTATACAACTACTGAAAATGATGAAGAGGTTACTACTTCTTCTAGAACCAATGATGCTTCTGTTGATACTGAAAGTACAGAACAAACAACCGATACAAAGACATCGACAAATACCTTCGACTATTATACAACTACTGAAGGTGATCAAGAGGTTACCACTTCTTCTATTACCAATGATAGTTCAGCCAATACTGAAACTACAAAGCAAATAACCGACACGAATACATCGGGAAATACCAACGAATATTATACAACTAGTGAAAATGATGAAGAGGTTACCACTTCTTCTAGAACCAATGATGCTTTTGTTACTACTGAAACTACAGAGCAAACAACCGATACGGAGACATCGGCAAATACCTACGACCTTTATACAACTACTGAAAGTAATGAAGAGGAAACCGCTTCTTCTAGAACTAATAATGCTTTTGTTAATAATGAAACTACAGAGCAAAGAACCGATACGGAGACATCGGCAAACACCTACGACTATTATACAACTACTGAAGATAATGAAGAGGTAACCGCTTCTGCTAGAACCAATGATGCCTCTTTTGATACTGAAACTACAGAACAAACAATCGATACGAAGACATCGGCAACTACCTACGACTATTATACAACTACTGGAGGTGATGAAGAGGTTACCACTTCTTCTATTACCAATGATGGTTCATCCAATACTGAAACTACAAAACAAATAACTGACACGAATACATCGGGAAATACCAACGAATATTATACAACTACTGAAAATAATGGAGAGGTTACCACTTCTACTAGAACCAATGATGCTTCTGTTAATACTGGAACTACAAAACAAATACCCGACAAGATAACATCGGCAAATACCAACGAATATTATACAACTACTGAAAATGATGAAGAGGTTACTACTTCTTCTAGAACCAATGATGCTTCTGTTGATACTGAAAGTACAGAACAAACAACCGATACAAAGACATCGACAAATACCTTCGACTATTATACAACTACTGAAGGTGATCAAGAGGTTACCACTTCTTCTATTACCAATGATAGTTCAGCCAATACTGAAACTACAAAACAAATAACCGACACGAATACATCGGGAAATACCAACGAATATTATACAACTAGTGAAAATGATGAAGAGGTTACCACTTCTTCTAGAACCAATGATGCTTTTGTTACTACTGAAACTACAGAGCAAACAACCGATACGGAGACATCGGCAAATACCTACGACCTTTATACAACTACTGAAAGTAATGAAGAGGAAACCGCTTCTTCTAGAACTAATGATGCTTTTGTTAATAATGAAACTACAGAGCAAAGAACAGATACGGAGACATCGGCAAACACCTACGACTATTATACAACTACTGAAGATAATGAAGAGGTAACCGCTTCTTCTAGAACCAATGATGCCTCTTTTGATACTGAAACTACAGAACAAACAATCGATACGGAGACATCGGCAACTACCTACGACTATTATACAACTACTGGAGGTGATGAAGAGGTTACCACTTCTTCTATTACCAATGATGGTTCATCCAATACTGAAACTACAAAACAAATAACCGACACGAATACATCGGGAAATACCAACGAATATTATACAACTACTGAAAATAATGGAGAGGTTACCACTTCTACTAGAACCAATGATGCTTCTGTTAATACTGGAACTACAAAACAAATACCCGACACGATAACATCGGCAAATACCAACGAATATTATACAACTACTGAAAATGATGAAGAGGTTACTACTTCTTCTAGAACCAATGATGCTTCTGTTGATACTGAAAGTACAGAACAAACAACCGATACAAAGACATCGACAAATACCTACGACCATTATACAACTACTGAAGGTGATAAAGACGGAACCACTTCTTCTAGAACCAAAGATGCTTCTGTTAATACTGAAACTACAGAACAAACAACCGATACAAAGACATCGGCAAATACCTACGACTATTATACAACTACTGAAGGTAATGAAGAGGTAACAGCTTCAACTAGAACCAATGATGCTTCTGTTAATACTGAAACTACAGAACAAACAACCAATACGGATACATCGGCAAATACCTACAACTATTATACAAATACTGAAGGTAATGAAGAGGAAACCGCTTTTTCTAGAACCAATGATTCTTCTGTTAATACTGAAACTACAGAAAAAACAACCGATACGGAGACATCGGCAAATACACACGACTATTATACAACTACTAAAGGTAATGAAGAGGTTATCACTTCTTCTATTACCAATGATGGTTCTTCCAATACTGAAACTACAAAACAAATAACCGACACGAATACATCGGGAAATACCAACGAATATTATACAACTACTGAAAATAATGGAGAGGTTACCACTTCTACTAGAACCAATGATGCTTTTGTTAATACTGGAACTACAAAACAAATACCCGACACGAATACATCGGGAAATACCAACGAATATTATACAACTACTGAAAATGATGAAGAGGTTACCACTTCTTCTAGAACCAATGATGCTTCTGTTACTACTGAAACTACAGAGCAAACAACCGATACAGAGACATCGGCAAATACCTACGACAATTACACAACTACTGAAGGTGATAAATACGTAACCACTTCTTCTAGAACCAATGATGCTTTTGTTAATACTGAAACTACAGAGCAAACAACCGATACGGAGACATCGGCAACTCCCTACAACTATTATACAACTACTGAAGGTAATGAAGATGTAACCGCTTCTTCTAGAACCAATGATGCTTCTGTTACTACTGAAACTACAGAGCAAACAACCGATACGGAGACATCGGCAAATACCTACGACCATTATACAACTACTGAAGGTGATAGAGATGTAACCACTTCTTCTATAATCAATGATGCTTCTGTTAATACTGGAACTACAGAACATACAACTAACACGGAGACATCGGCAAATACCTACGAATATTATACAACTACTGGAGGTAATGAAGAGGTCCCCGCTTCTTCTAGAACCAATGATGCTTCTGTTACTACTGAAACTACAGAGCAAACAACCGATACGGAGACATCGGCAAATACCTACGACCATTATACAATTACTGAAGGTAATGAAGAGGTAACAGCTTCTTCTAGAACCAATGATATTCCTGTTAATACTGAAACTACAGAACAAACAACCAATACGGAGACATCGGCAAATACCTACGACTATTATACAACTACTGAAGGTGATAAAGACGTAACCACTTCTTCTATAACCAATGATGCTTCTGTTAATACTGAAACTACAGAACATACAACTAATACGGAGACATCGGCAAATACCTACGACTATTATACAACTACTGAAGGTGATAAAGACGTAACCACTTCTTCTATAACCAATGATGCTTCTGTTACTACTGAAACTACAGAGCAAACAACCGATACGGAGACATCGGCAAATACCTACGACCATTATACAATTACTGAAGGTAATGAAGAGGTAACAGCTTCTTCTAGAACCAATGATATTCCTGTTAATACTGAAACTACAGAACAAACAACCAATACGGAGACATCGGCAAATACCTACGACTATTATACAACTACTGAAGGTGATAAAGACGTAACCACTTCTTCTATAACCAATGATGCTTCTGTTAATACTGAAACTACAGAACATACAACTAATACGGAGACATCGGCAAATACCTACGACTATTATACAACTACTGAAGGTGATAAAGACGTAACCACTTCTTCTATAACCAATGATGCTTCTGTTAATACTGAAACTACAGAACATACAACTAATACGGAGACATCGGCAAATACCTACGACTATTATACAACTACTGGAGGTAATGAAGAGGTCCCCGCTTCTTCAAGAACCAATGATGCTTATGTTACTACTAAAACTACAGAGCAAACAACCGATACGGAGACATCGGAAAATACCTATGACCATTATACAACTACTGAAGGTGATAAAGACGTAACCACTTCTTCTATTACCAATGATAGTTCAGCCAATACTGAAACTACAGAGCAAACAACCGATACAAAGACATCGGCAAATACCTACGACTATTATACAACTACTGAAGGTAATGAAGAGGTAACAGCTTCTTCTAGAACCAATGATGCTCCTGTTAATACTGAAACTATAGAACAAACAACTAATACGGAGACATCGGCAAATACCTACGACTATTATACAACTACTGAAGGTGATAAAGACGTAACCACTTCTAGAACCAATGATGCTTCTGTTAATACTGAAGGTACAGAACAAACAAGCGATACAAAGACATCGACAAATACCTTCGACTATTATACAACTACTGAAGGTAATCAAGAGGTTACCACTTCTTCTATTACCAATGATAGTTCAGCCAATACTGAAACTACAAAACAAATAACCGACACGAATACATCGGGAAATACCAACGAATATTATACAACTAGTGAGAATGATGAAGAGGTTACCACTTCTTCTAGAACCAATGATGCTTTTGTTACTACTGAAACTACAGAGCAAACAACCGATACGGAGACATCGGCAGATACCTACGACCATTATACAACTACTGAAGGTAATGGAGAGGTAACAGCTTCTTCTAGAACCAATGATGTTTCTGTTAATACTGAAACTACAGAACAAACAACCAATACGGAGACATCGGCAAATACCTACGACTATTATACAACTACTGAAGGTGATAAAGACGTAACAACTTCTTCTAGAACCAATGATGCTTCTGTTAATACTGAAATTACAGAACAAACAACTAATACGGAGGCATCGGCAAATACCTACGACTATTATACAACTACTGGAGGTAATGAAGAGGCCCCCACTTCTTCTAGAACCAATGATGCTTCTGTTACTACTGAAACTACAGAGCAAACAACCGATAAGGAGACATCGGCAAATACCTACGACCGCTATACAACTACTGAAGGTGATAAAGACGTAACCACTCCTTCTAGAACCAATGATGCTTCTGTTACTACTGAAACTACAGAGCAAACAACCGATACGGAGACATCGTCAAATACCTACGACCATTATACAACTACTGAAGGTAATGAAGAGGTAACAGCTTCTTCTAGAACCAATGATGCTTCTGTTTATACTGAAACTACAGAACAAACAACCGATACAAACACATCGGCAAATACCTACGACTATTATACAACTACTAGAGGTAATGAAGAGGTAACAGCTTCTTCTAGAACCAATGATGCTTCTGTTAATACTGAAATTACAGAACAAACAACTAATACGGAGGCATCGGCAAATACCTACGACTATTATACAACTACTGGAGGTAATGAAGAGGCCCCCACTTCTTCTAGAACCAATGATGCTTCTGTTAATACTGAAACTACAGAACAAATAACCGACACTAATAAATCGGGAAATACCAACGAATTTTATTCAACTACTGGAAATGATGAAGAGGTTACCACTTCTTCTAGAACTAATGATGCTTCTGTTACTACTGAAACTACAGAGCAAACAACCAATAAGGAGACATCGGCAAATACCTACGACTATTACACAACTACTGAAGGTGATAAAGACGTAACCACTTCTTCTATTACCAATGATAGTTCAGCCAATACTGAAACTACAAAGCAAATAACCGACACGAATACATCGGGAAATACCAACGAATATTATACAACTA
This sequence comes from Diorhabda carinulata, assembly GCF_026250575.1. Lineage (NCBI taxonomy): Eukaryota > Metazoa > Arthropoda > Insecta > Coleoptera > Chrysomelidae > Diorhabda > Diorhabda carinulata. The sequence goes on from NC_079472.1 coordinate 23,765,942, forward strand.
GTGAGAATGATGAAGAGGTTACCACTTCTTCTAGAACCAATGATGCTTTTGTTAATACTGAAACTACAGATCAAACAACTTACACGAATACCAACGAATATTACACAACTACTGAAGGTAATGAAGAGATTACTGCTCCTTCTAGAACCAATGATGCTTTTGTTTTCACTGAAACTACAGAAAAATCAACTGGCATGAATACATCGGCAAATACCTACGACTATTATACAACTACTGAAGGTAATGAAGAGGCCCCCACTTCTTCTAGAACCAATGATGCTTCTGTTAATACTGAAACTACAGAACAAATAACCGACACTAATAAATCGGGAAATACCAACGAATTTTATTCAACTACTGGAAATGATGAAGAGGTTACCACTTCTTCTAGAACTAATGATGCTTCTGTTACTACTGAAACTACAGAGCAAACAACCAATAAGGAGACATCGGCAAATACCTACGACTATTACACAACTACTGAAGGTGATAAAGACGTAACCACTTCTTCTATTACCAATGATAGTTCAGCCAATACTGAAACTACAAAGCAAATAACCGACACGAATACATCGGGAAATACCAACGAATATTATACAACTACTGAAAATGATGAAGAGGTTACCACTTCTTCTAGAACCAATGATGCTTTTGTTAATACTGAAACTACAGATCAAACAACTTACACGAATACCAACGAATATTACACAACTACTGAAGGTAATGAAGAGATTACTGCTCCTTCTAGAACCAATGATGCTTTTGTTTTCACTGAAACTACAGAAAAATCAACTGGCATGAATACATCGGCAAATACCTACGACTATTATACAACTACTGAAGGTAATGATGAGGTTACAACTTCTTCTAGAACCAATGATCCTTATGTTGATACTGAAACTACCGATCAATCAACCGAAACGAATACGTCAAGAAACACCAACGACCTTTACATAACTACTGAAGGTGATGGAGAGGTTACCACTTCTTCTAAAACCAATGATGCATCTGTTGATACTGAAACTACAGAACAAACGAATACATCGAGAAATACCAACGACTATTATACAACTACTGAAGATAATGGAAAAGTTACCACTTCTTCTAGAAACAATGAAGGTTCTGTTACTTCTGATACTACAGAACAGATAACTGAGACAAATAGATGGAGAAATACCAACGACTATGATAAAAATACTGAAGATAACGAAGAGGTTACAATTTCTTCTAGAACAAATGATGCTTTTGTTAAAACCGAACAGACTCAGCGACTTACTACCTCCTCGACACAACGATCTGATTCTGACAATACTGAAACCTCGTATACAACGATTTCAACGAACACTCCTAGAATTACCACAGAAACTCCTTCAATCAATAAAACCACACCATTGGTAATTCCGTGTTATAGAACTGGGAAGTATCCCCATCCAACAGATTGTAGTAAATTTTCCCAATGTGTCGATTTGGTTGGAGAAATGGTTCAGTATGTGCTATCATGTCCGGATGGCACACAGTTTGATTCTTCTAGGAAAATATGTACCACGCGGCCTGTACAATGTCCTGGAGATATAGAATTGAAATGTTCACAAGAAGGATCTTTCTTACACCCTAAAAACTGTAGTAGATGGTTCACTTGTATATGGGATTTTATCACCAATGAATTTGTTATTGATCAACATATATGCCCACCTGGTAGTAGTTATAATGAGCATTCAGGTAATTGCGAACCATCATTGTGCGGTCTTAGTAAAGCACAGTCTCCTGTCATTAATGATACCACTACAATAATACGTAGTGACACAAGGTTCACTTGTTTGAGTTCTGGCCAGTACCCTGATCCAATTAAATGTAATACTTATCACATATGTGTTTTTCTGCAAAACGCCTTATTCGATGTAGAGCTCACCTGTCCAGATGGAACCCTGTACGATTCAAACAACAAAATATGTTCCGTTGATACAATACAATGTCCAAACTATATTACATTAACCTGCTCTTCGAATGGGAAATTTGTTCATCCCAGCGATTGTAATAGATATTATATATGTAAATTGAATACGATTGATAATACCTACGATATATATCAGTACAGATGCCCTAAATATGAATCGTTCAACGAAAAATTGGGAATTTGTACTCCGTCGATAGCTTGCATGGAGAATGTGGATCTTACTTGTATCCAACCCGGGCGCTACCCTTTAAAAGGCAGCTGTAAAGAGTACTTAGAATGTCAAATTATTCATGGGAAGTTAGTTCCGAGATTAAAAACTTGTGGTTTGTTCAAGACGTTCGATAAAATAACAAGAAGATGTAGAAGGAAGTGTTTTGCAACTTGTTAATTCTCAATGAAATCATAAATTCTTTTATTATTTTTTTCGTTTAATTATCTTATTCTACATAATGAATTTTGTATTATCTGTTAAAATAAAAATTTGTAATAAAAAAAATCATTTTTTTAACTTTAACTAAGAAATAATCTAGGTTTGTATTTATACTAAGCACATTGTGCACCAAATCTTCGGTAATATTGCTTCCAAAAAATTGTAGGTACAGAGAATACAAACAATTATATTCCTTTCCAGTTTCTGTTACTTTTCCACGTCTTTCGTTGATTTTCTGGATAATTTCACTTTTGTTTACGTTTATAATTGTCCTTCTAATTCTGATTGTGAATCTTGTAACGTTACTATTTCAAATTTGGAGAGGATTTATTAAATACCCAACTCCAACACAGTTTACATCCTTGTAAGATTGCAATAAGTCAATTATGTAAAATAAGATTTAAGAATACTGAATGCAATTCCAGTGGATAAATAACATCAGTTAACTCATACATGTATATAAATCAATATAGACAAATCCCTCAAGTCCCAAAGTGGATAAAAGTTTAATATTTTGATGTTTATATTTGCATTCGACTTTCTTAATTCTGTTACATTAACATTTATTATATCGTTTATTGGATATAAGCAAGTCCAGTTGGCAGATATTCTTTTCAATTTTTTTATATAACATAAACAATTTTAAATGCGTGACTCCTTTAAATGTATCCGTAACTTTCGGTTTTTGGACGAAGTCAATACTGGAAGGACGCATTGGTCAACTATCTTTCGTTTGAGTCATGTCGGTATATATGACTTGAATACAAGTATTAGCTTGCCAAATGCAGCGCAAGTCAGTCCTTTTCTTTTGATTAGTTCGCAGGTTTGATTGTCTCTTTCCAATCGGTCTCATGTTCCAGATATTTGTAGGATGTTACGTATTCGATTTTTTTCTTTTCAACATTAGGTTACAGCTAGGGACTAAATTTGTTATAAATTGGGTCTTTCTGAATGTACTTTGAGCTTTTCTATTACCTGATGTATGTGCCGTAATATAGAAATGTAGCAGTGGTCTAAATGGCAGTTTGCAATTGCTTTAAACAATTCATGGTGGTTTATCTGATCAAATGTCTTCTCATAATCGACGAATACTAATGCTAGTTATAATACCACAAAATTTTCGGAAAAAAATATTATTTTACGACTAACGAACATAATTCATGAAATATTAATAGAGTGTAACTCGAGATATAATTATAATTCTAATAATTATTTTTGATTCGATTACTCGAATGGTATTCGTTACGATTATATTATGAAAGAACCGATAAAAATCATTCATTTCGAATTAATAGAAACATACAAGTATGGTAATTTGTGAAACATTGTTATATGTCTTAAAGCTATATTGGTAGTGCACGGCAGCTTTTTTTCACTCATATTTCAACGATGTCCCAAACTTAAAGCTACACCAAAGCAATTCATTCCTATTTTGAGATATTTTTGAAAAAGTTCCAACGGTGGTTGATGTTGATATCAAGCCTATTTACATGCCGTTTTTACGTTCTACCTGCACTTTTTTTCAAATTTCGTAAATTTTAAACATTTTTCATTCAAAACTGTTTTATCTACACTGAATGAAAATAGCTACACCATCTCTTTGAGGTACAAAATGCATTCTTAAATTATTGCGTAAAGTTGTGAAAGTTCCGAATTTATATCTATGCAGTGGCTGAATCATCATCATTATATCCATACTTCAACAGTATAAACGTTGAGTTACGTCCCATCACTGTCAACGGTTATTTAATTAGGGCTTATCTTAAAACACATAGAGTTATGGCAAAGGCAACGGCTGCAGCGGCCTCGTGGCTGTGTTAAAAGCTGTCATAATTTCCTTCTCTTAGTCAATTTTTCGGCAATCCATCTTTCTATCTTTCCTTCCAAAATGTGGTCGTATTGATTGATTACCTCTCGTTTGACTCGATAAAATCTTGAATCGACAAGCTGCGTCTTTAATCAGCTATATATATTCAATTATAGAGTATCATTGGAAAATGTATTTCAAGTGATTTTGTCTATGCAACAGTAACAGTATCTTATGAAAAGCAAGCAAGTGTTGTATATTAATAATAACGATTACATTCGAGTTGAAAACTATGGTTTTTTAACGACGACGAATAAATTTGAATAAAAATTATAGCAAAATTTTATGTTTGAAAGGCAAACTTTCAGGATATACGTAAAACGTGTTCCGTAATTATTCCATTAGAGTTTTTTATACTACAGCAAAATAGAAAATTCGACATTTATTCAAACTCATATATATAGGACTTCAATATAATTTTTAGTACAAATAAAATGTATGTAACAAAATACACTACCAATTAGTAACGATCAAGTTAGGAAGTAAATATAGTTGAAAATAAAATTTGCTTGAGACTGAAATGATGGATGGAACTTCACTACTTACATTTCTACATCTCGTCAAAACTTGTATCGAGCCGTAACGGTATTGTTAATAAAGTTGTGCTTAATTTTCAACAAGGAGGTCGAAGGTTCGAATCCTCTGTCTAACTGAATTTTATTAAATAAACCACTTGCCCTAAGTCCAAAGGAGAGTTACAAACAAGCTCAAACACCCACATACAGTAGAAACTAATATAAACTTTTTAAATATGATTTTCCAATTTAATCGTTTAATAAAATTATATTCATTAGCTCAGATTTATATTAGGACAGAAATCAACTTCAAAAAAAAGGTACTGAAGAGAATTGTATATCGGCAGAGATCCTGAAACAGGACGGCCAGTGTCTAACAAAAAATATTACAAATCAGATTTAGTTAAGAGCAGAATCTATAGCTGCACATGCTCTTCATTGATTTCGAAGAAGCGTACGATACAATTGATGCCAATGCTATGAAATATCTTGGAATACCAATCAAGATGATCAAATTAGTGAGCAAGGTATTGGTAGATTGTTTAACAAAAGAAGTTTTAAATGTTGATAGAGGAATAAAACAAGGTGATCCACTCTCGTCAACATTGTTCAACAATAGTAGGAACTATGATTAGAAAAAGTCATATTTATACTAAAGAGACTGTTTAAGACATTAAGACACAAATCTAGTGCTTATGAGGATGATATAGTATTGTTAAATAGATCAAAAACAGATATATATATATATATATATATATATATATATATATATATATATATATATATATATATATATATATATATATATATATATTAACCATCTAAAATTCAGGTATTCAGGACACAACGAGTTGGATGGCTGAAGTACGTATCCCCCAGTAAAATAATAAAAATGTTATTAAGAGCAGTAGAAGGAAAGATGAGGGAAAAAATGGATAGACGAGAGGAAAGCTGATATAAAAGAATTTGTATAAAAGATGGTAAGAGGGGTTAAGAGATAGAATTGATTGGAGGTAGAAAATTGAAAAGCAATGAGACGACGCGGTCTGTTTGCGCTGATGTATAAATATGTATCATACTCAGAATCTATTTAAATACCTAAATGACATTAAGATACAAAAAAACCCGTTCATATTTAGATTAAATATTTAGCTTACACACTATCAAAATTTATCTGAAAATCTGAAAGGTAAAAATAATTCTTTAGATATAGGCATTTTGAAAGTTCATGCAACAGTTCAATTGACAGATTCTGTGGATTGAAATTGTTAGAATTGTTGCTATTATTACAATGTGAAGATAGAGATCAAATTAGCTGATAGCAACTGGGGTTATTACCTTAATATACTGTAGTGTATGATAATGAGACCCATAAATACTTATGGAACTATGAAAATGTGTCTAACTAGAATACTAGTGTCAACTCTACAGATCCCACACTTATATACCTGGTAAAAGAATACGAGTAATATATATTTGAATATCATTAAACAATTAGTATAATATTATGAAGAAATAGAAAATGGAATAAATGTCTCGATTTTGTAATGTATCTCTGTATAATTGAATAATTATATGGAAATTGAACGACGTCTAAATAATTGTGTCTGTTCATCAAAAGCGGTATCGGTGCAATCCAATAATCTCACAATAGGCTCACACTGGCAACATTGCTTTGATTAAATCATTTATCACCCGAAGCGATTCGGTTTCCGAGAAATTGAGTAAGGTATTAAAACAATTCAATTTGGTCCGAGTAAACGAGATAAAAGCGGAACAAAAACTCACAGCCCATACTTTTAACTACTGCCATTCCATGTAGACCCGTTAAGGGAATTTTTAATGAAAATTTTGGAATATGAGAGAGTTATTGCAACTCTGAGATATCCACCTGTAATGGAACATACCCCAACAAATTAATTTCTGATATGACATGAATACTGGAACGTGAAGTTAGTTCTGATAACAATATGACAAATGACAATTTACTCGACGATATTTCAAAATATTTTCTGCTATTGTTTGTTAAATATTATAACTATGGACTATAATATATCATGGTCGTACGACAACGCGACATCTAGAGAATACCACCTAATTATATGAAACTGAATTATTAGAAAAATCAAATTATAACATCACAATTGTTTAAAAAACATGGACATGTAGAGCATCACAATTGATAGAGGCTTGAAGTTGTCAAGTCGATTATTCACCTTCACTCTCCAGTACTACAATTATGCATAGCATAGTGTGATTCTAACCCTCCAATGGGTTCCGTGACACCCTTGTTTAGACGGAAATAGAATAGCAAATTAGCTAAAGTAGGGCCTGAAGCTGAATTAACTATATATTAAAATAAAGAGCATCAGCTACTAGAATAATCTACATCCACTGTGGTAAGTAAATACACCCCTGGAAAACAATAATGAAAGAAAATCTATTGAATGTATGGAGTAAAAATGATCTACGAATACTAACAAGAGTATTATCGGGGCATTACCGCCTTAATGGACTTCAGAAGCTGTTAGTGCTAATTCTGCTAGGTACCGGACGAAACCTCTATTCACATTCTCTTAAAGTACGACAGACTACAGAACTTCACCTGGGAGCTTATGGAATAGAAAAAGATGTTTGACAGCTGGAGTCAATTCAGTACACACATACACGATGTTTTTTGGAACCATGCAACTCTGATTTGGACAATTTTCCATTTACTGATTAACGGCGCAAGGTACAGAAAGAATAAGATTCTTTCTTGTGCGTATTTTCTGGAAAATGGCATCTATGAAAAAATACATTCACTGGACACGCATTCTGATAGATATGCGTATTACTAAGAAGTAAATGGAGTCTTCTCAGATCAAGGATGCATATCATCAAACAAAAAAGCTAGATTTGCAAATTTAAAGAAACTATTAAATTTTTCAACGAGTTTTCCTTATGTCATAATAATTTTACACGACAAAATATTACTAGTTGTGCCCGCCGCAATAATTATTCTAAAAAATAACCAAAACAAATCGTATCCATGATTAGCTACATCTTTTTTATCTAGTAATATATTATATAACCATGTTAAGGTGTTACGGTATTAGTTTTGTGATAATCAATCCACAGTATATCTACATATTGTTGGAAGTAATTATAAAAAGAGGAACTGTATTGACATGGATTAGGAATTGGAATTTATATACTAAGCGACTATTTCCGCTTAAAAAAAGAGAAAAACTGTATTGGTTAATCTTGGTTAATGAATAATTCCCACATCAATTTGTTAAATGTTGAACTGTTCCATCGCAAAGGCATAGAGTAGATACTGATACTGATACTGCAAGTTTCTGTTTTTCATAACTCCATTAATGTCACTTCTGTTTAAGCAGATCGATAGCCTTTTTTCCAGTTTCTCAGTCTACCAGTTCGTTTCAAAACGGATGATGTATACAAACCATAACTTCATCGTTTTCAACATCAGTTTATATATAATAAAAATGAGTAGTCTATGGGATTATTTAGTTTTATCACTCAGATTTGCTTTCATTCTTTACTATTAATTTCCTAATCTTTCTGTGCGAAAAAATACACAAACCCACAACAGAAAAATCTCGTGAACTTTCGTCGTATAATTCAGAAATAACGTATTATCTATAGGGCTTTGTTCCCCCTTAATTAATAAAGGGGTATTACTTTTCCAGGAATAAACTGTCTACGTACTCGTACAAGTCATGAATCAGATGTTATTTACGACTCCTGGTTTGTTACGAAATATTCGACACCGTTACCGACGTTTTCCTGTGGGAAGAACAGCCCCTGAGAAAGCTCATCTATTTGGTTGGCGTATCGACACTTTCGTAAAATATTAGATGCACGTAAAGGATCTGTTTATCTTTGAAAATGTAATTAATATTAACGAGAATACGGAATTTATCTAAGGTAACGTCATAAAACAACTTCGAATGCTTCGGATCGATGAAAAGAGCGTGAATAATCGTGAAAAACGAAATTCATTCTGAGAACATGGTAACTTAGTTAAGATATACCTTAAATTGAATCCAAAGTATAAAAATAAACTATTGAGTAAAGGGAGTTCGTGATTTCACTAATCAATAAGAACTATCAAAAAGATAATCAATTTGCCATGTACATTCTCATTTAATCAGAAATTAAGACTAGAAGAAAACTTTCGTTACCAAGTACGTATGCAATATTGAATTCTAATGAACACACTGTTTAAACCACCACTACACCAACACTCACAATCACACTATCTGACGTACGTTTTGATAACCAAGTTATCGTCTTCAGTATCTGGTTATCAAAACGCGCGTCAGACAGTGTAATTGTGAGTGTTGGTGTAGTGGTGGTTTAAACAGTGTGTTCGGTATGAATATCACAAACAGTTCCGGAAATTCCAGCTTAGTAAAAATATTGAATTGCCTCAAAATTGCCGAAATTACACTTTCTTATTAATTACTCAAAAATTTCCTCACCCAAAAATTCCCATTTTTATATTTTCTGTTGTTTAGCAATTTTGTAAGCTTCTATCAGTGCAAAAAGTTGCCGATAATCCATTTTAGCGAAAAATCTTCAACTATCATACAATAAATGAATAAACTGACTCTCGGATGGACATGAATGATTCAAGGTCTCGAGACTGTTGAGGCTATGGAGTGTTTCCTTTATACTGACCTCAAGACTTTCTCCTCTATACATTTCATTAGAGGTACTGTAAGGTGATCCTTAGTAAACCTTGGGACAGTAGCAAGAGTTCTAGCTCTAAATGGAATCTGTATTTATTTCGATTTGTGATGTAATTTTGATACTGCCCTAACATGTTTCAATTTTGACGCAAAATCTCGAACGTTGGTAGGTGTACTAACAACTATTCGTAAAAATATTGTTTAAATCTATCAAGCGGCAAAGACAAATTGAAAGGCCTCTGAAATGTTTATGCCTTTTGATTTTGAATCTATTAAATTAGAGTAACTATTTAAAAATAACTTCAATAGAGCATTGTCTCTCTGTACCCAAGTACTCCACGTAATACTGTTAACTGGTTTATAACTACTAAATTTGACATAAACATCTGATCAAGAGAAATTGTTTTTCGTCTCCAGTATTAGTACAAAGTTCCATATTCAGAAACATAAATCAAATAAATCACTTTTACATGGAATAAAAACGAAACTGGATAAATGAGTTTTGATAATTTTTCGTTTACAAATGAACGTTAATTTACATTTTTCCCAAATTTATAACCAATATTTTTAGACCACAAAGAGCGAATCTGTAATAATATTTGTTTGATGTAGTGTACTTTTTTTGAAAAACTTTTAGAGCCACTCCTTGCAACTAAAATGTCCATTTCCTGCCAGATTCTCTCAATATCCTGATAAATATATCAGTTAAAAATACAAGATAATATATCGTATACGTGAGTACGTGAGTTGAGAGATGGGGACGCTTGTTTCCTTTCCATTTCTCCTGTTCACTTTAACAGATAGACAATAATTCATCCCGAGATACTCACTTGATAGTAATGATAAAACGAGGAGAGAAACACGGAGCACAAAGAAGAATGTATAAACATATCTGGAAGTTGTGGTAGGGATAACGATGGAAAACTATGTGTTAGGAATTTATTGCAGATCTTGATTTTTAATAATGTAAACGAGAATGTTTATAGTACATATTGCTCTAGAGATTTCCATTAATACAGCAATTCGTGGATCGTTTGGAATTATTGTATCAAACAAATGAATCAAACAAAGTAAAGGAGAGAACCAGGTCTTTACGAAAGTTATGTATAATGATAATTGATTAATTGATAATAAATTGACCAGAAATATAAATAATATATAAATATCCTCAATTTATCACTATCACTAGAGCTCTTTAAATTCGACATTGGATCTTAAACAGATACAAATCCTGACGATTCGACCTATTTCCACTATTAGATCCTACTGTAGCATTGAAAAAGCTACTATATCTTCGCCTGCTCTCTACAGATGCTCAATCATCTTATTTTTTTCTCTTCAAATTCTTCCCTTATTTCATACTTCATTCGTTCTCTGTATTCATTTCTATCAATCCTGATCGATACTAATAATGTACAATACATATTATTATACTCTATTAGTATACTCTACTAGTTGCTAATATTTTTGATTTTCTTTCCTCGTTACTTGTACTTCTAGTTCATAATCTCCTGTTTCTATTGTACCCTTTCTGAACTTCTTGTAATACTACATAATTTTTATTGTTCCATTAGGGGCTATGTGGTGAAAGATCGTGTGGTACGATTGTTTGATTTGTGTGCGAATTAAATAACATGATTATTTAACACCTGCGAAATATTCGGATTATATCTCTCAAGAATCACTAGTATACGTATTGTGTAATAATGGGATTACTTTTAAGAAATATACCCATAGATATTTCTTCGCAATTAATCCTATTATTCAACAAAACAGATTCGTGTAAGATGAATATTCGAAAACACGATTGGAATATTTCAGCAATCACAAAAACAAAGTACACAGTCATTTTAAAACAACTTAAAACAGAAATTTCACACTTGACTGATTTAGATGTAGATTGTTTTGTTTTTCAGCAGATCTGTACCTCTTCTAGAACATATTTTGTGTATGTGTTGCAATTATTATTCGGTACTTTAAAAAAAACTAATTTTGCAATAGAAGAGAACTAAAATCAAGAAGATTCATGAAACATAAACATAACAAAAGGTCTAAGAAATAAGAAATTAAAGACCTTTTGATATATTAATGCATCTAAATGTTCTTGATTTTAGGTCTATTTTATTTTAAAATTAGTTTTCTTTAAATAATTTTTCAAAGACGAAATTTTACTTGTCTTTAAGTATTTACCAAACATATAGATGCATTATTATATAAATATATAAAGAAGGAAAGAAAAAATTTGGTTAAGAAGAAAGTATTGTTTCATCAAGACAATGGACTAGCTCACACATCCATTATAGCAATGGTCAAAATTAATAAATTAGAATTTGAACTGCTACCTCATGCACCCTATTTGCCAGAATTAGTCTCCTTGGATAACCTTCTGTTCTTAGATATGAGAAAATGTCTCCTTGGTTAAAGATTTTCCAACAATGAAGAGGTGATGTCGGCGGTTAATGGGTATTTTGAGGAGCTTGGCGATTCTTATTATAAAAAGTGTATCGAACTTATTGAACATCGCTGGGAAAAGTGTATAGAGCTAAAACGAGATTGCGTTGAAAAATAAATATATTCTTCTCCACAATTTTTGTGTTTTCTGTGTTGTCGTGTCGTCAACATGAACGGCTCACACCAAACTCCTATTGGGAGGAATTGTTGTAGGTCAGTAGAAGTATTGAACGTCCAAGAAATATACAAAAAAAGATGAAACTATTTAGCAGTTCGTTTCAAAATATCTAAATGGAAAAACTTGCGACTTACAGAGGGTACAACAGTGAATAGTCCACATTTCAAGTAACTGCTGAATATGTTCATATTACTGTTAATCGATTTTTCTACTGTTCTACTATTCTACTCCACAGCATAATATTATGTAAGTTTTTACGTTTATCTTCTCACATTACTAGAATAATTTTTTCCTCAATCCCTCTTTCCTTATCTTTGAACTTTTTCATAGAATCTTTGCTAGTCTATTTTCCATCTGACAAATGTATCTCACAATTAGTCAGATTATTGTTCTGTAATCTCAAATTTTATATTTTCTAGACATCTCTTCTAATCTCAATTATATATTCAATATTCTGACTGCTTGACTTCCTATTGTTATGGTTTTATTTATACTATTATTTGCTACTTGTTCGTATCTCGCTATCTGGTACTATTTTTCCTTTTTGGTAACGCGAAGGTCCTATCCAAATTCGTAATTCTTATCCACAAAGAGCATTTAGCTAACTAGACTGAACAGTGAAAAAAACAAACACTTATAATTTTGTTAAACATATTAATCTTTTTAATTTATGGTATTTACATATACTTACAAAAAAATGATAAATTAACACATTTTTTAGAAAAACATTATCTTTAGATTTAGTTTTATTTATGTAATTCTAATAGCAGGTATTACTCGCTGTGCTAAGGCGAATGGCTCTAACCCTGTCAGGCATCAAAGAAATTAAATTCTGGACGTACTCCACCGACATAGTATTCCATTCTTCTCGAAGAGCAATTTAGAGCTGAATTAAGTCACTAGGTCAAAGATGACGACGTCTAACAAGCTTCCCTAAATTATCCAACAAATGCTCTAGGGAATTCATACCGGGAAATCGTGTAGGCAGTCTAGAACTGTGATTCTCAATTGCTCAAAGTATTCGGTAACAATTTTGATGGTATGTGGACGAGCATTATCCTGCTCACCAATAAATGGAGCAAATAGGATCTCAGCTTCTAGGAGAACTTCCTCGATGTATCTCTGAGCAGTCAGAGCCATATTATTTATGAAAATTAATTCAGTCCGGGCGTGGAAATTAATTTAATTCGGAAGCATAACGGATGTCCTTTCAAAATGCCGTGATTCACGAATGGTACATTGAGCAAATTGCTCCCGTGGTCGTCTCTACACTCTGTCTCGATCGTCTGAGTGGTATAGACCAATGGAAAGTACTGATCAGCAAATAATCGCCTTTCTCTTCAATGCTTTTCCAGGAGTTGGGGCTCTGTCGCAGATCGCCTGGATAAGATTTCATGCTCCGTCAATCTCCGCCACACTGTATCGGTCTCTCAATACAGATAGCGTAATAAATCGATCGTCTACCGTTGTTGCCCTTGGTCGCTCACTGCCGGCTCTTCTATCGTAGCTACCAGTCTCCCGAAGACGCTGCATCGTGAATTGTAGACTTCGCTACCCCAAGCGTTTTGGCACCTTAAGCTTCGGCCTTTTCTGGCTCAGGTATCAGTCCGAGCTATGTCAACATTTTAAAGAACCTTTATTCTGGACCAAAATAAAAAGAAACATGCCTATTAATCACAGAAGAGGCTTGGTTAATAAGTTAAAGATGTATAAATGTACTTAAGTTTAGAATAGGTCCGACAGGTAAATCAATTCCAAGACAAATAAATAAAATCTGAGTTTTATCTAATTGTTTACTAATTCTGACGGGATTAGTTCAATGGACTTTGACCCTATATGAAGTGTCCGGTTCTTTTAGTTGTAGTTTCTGAGTATTTTTATATGTAAACTATTGAGGGAAAAATGAATCGACTATGTGTATTCAAATTATGAGAATTCGTGAAATATTTCGCTAAAGCAACATATTCTAAGAAATCTACAATCTACATCAAAGTTCAATAACAGGATACTTTTAATTTATTTTTTGTATCAGCATATTATAAATCCTACCGAAACCTTTTACTTATCTAGTATGCGAATAATCGAATATACCGCTTGTCACTAATTTTACAACAATATTGTGCTTAAACTTCACCTAAAACATTAATTTCTACATATTGCGTGAGCATTAACATATCAGAAAAGTTAGTTGTTTCTCCCTTTTCTACCATGTGCGTGTGGCTTTAATCAAACCCATCACCGATTTATACGAATAATTACGTGGTGTTTTGTACTTCACTCCCACTTGGCACTTTTTATAATACACAAAGATTTGTAGCGGTATGCGTTTGAACTTATCACGTTCATCTACAGTAAATCCACGTGGGCATTTCAAACAACTAACAAATCCACACGGAACCTTCGCATTACAGGTTATTTTTAATGTATAGTTTATTATTATGTGCGAATAAGTTATTTTCGGTTAATAATCAATATATTTTTAATCTCTCTGAATAAAGATATTGGGGGCTTCAACCCTATTGATAACGACTATCTTAGATATGATTCTTATCGCATTCGGGGAAGTTTTCATATTATTGTGATAATTATATATACATATATATTCATATATTATAACAATTGGCGCTAGTATATTGGATATAACTCTCAATGCATTAGGTTGCGCTTTTGTTTTACGTGGTCACTATATATTTTCTTTATACCTCGATAAAAAGTACGAATCTCTTGTACCTATTTAGAAGTAGAAAGGTTCGTCCATTGGTAAAGCTGCAAATGAGTATAGTTCTCCAATATCAAATTCAGAAGACAGTTATGCAAGGAACAATCAATATTTTATATTGATACGCACGAAACTCATATCAAATTAAGAAATAAAAAGTAATGTTTACTCCCCGTATAAAATTTGGTAAGCATCTAACAAACCGTCAGTCCAGTGGACTCCTCATTTCTACTGTTTACCAATGAAAACATCGAATCGTAATTATAAATGCATTTCTATTGGCCCAAGATGTAAATTTATTTAAATAAATAGAAATATGATGTTCTTTTGACCATGGGCGAATGAAGACAATGAAAATCCGCAGTGTAGTGAAAAGACAAGTATAAATTTAATAATAAAAATTTATATATACAAACACAGCGAATTATTTTAAATATATTCGAATGTTTAAAAAAGGAAAATATTCAGCAATCTAATAATGCAATCATTGCTGAATTAACTGGAATAAATAAATTTTCCATTTATCGAATAGTCAAGAGGTTGCTGTGGATCATTCACAGAATTGAAAAACATGTAAAGAAAAACTTAAATCAGTTGACAAAGCTACTCAAGATTTTATACGGAGAACTGGCTTGCGACATGCAACATTAAAAGTAATACATCAAAATGTAGCAAATTATCCAGAATATAATTATACCAGTTCAGAAAAATTGAGTTTTGTCAGCATGTGGTTATAAACAAAAAAACTGAATAAACGGATGGGAACAACCGTCGATGTCAACAAGATTATTTGAGTCAGATAAAAGATTACCGAAGCTCTAGACGAAGGTACGTCTGGTACCCTGTTTAAACTCCCTTACAGGCAGGTACATTTATTTATGTCTATTTATGAAAATAATAAATTCATGAAATGAGGTATCTACGCCTATGGTAGATCAAACAAAATTGTCGGCAAGGGTTTTTATAATCTGCAATTGATATTGGAAGAACTATACCTACTTTCGACCGGCTATAAAGAAAAATAGTATACACTAAAAATTTCTGCCTTAGTAATATTATATGAGGTGTGGCTATTAAATAACGATACTGGTGATATGAAATATTTCATTTATTCATTCATTCATTCAGAACGCGCGTCGCTTTTTCTTTCAAAGCTTCAACAGAAAAAAATGTCCAACCTTTAAATGCATATTTGACTTTAGGAAAGAGGTGAAAGTCGCTTGGTGCAAAATATCGCGAATAAGATAGGTGGTTTAGCACTGGGATTTTGTAAAAATCTTCAAACCTCAAGAGGTTTCGAGCCAAATAAGCAAGTCAAAATTTTTATGTAAAATTTGCCGCACATATTATGTTTCAGAACATTGTTATTTTTTTGGGAGTATATGAACTTCTGAGAACTTATCCATCTCTTCTCTTTCTAAATTCTTGGGATTCAGATGAGAAATCCTGTTCCTCTTATATTTCATGGTGTCCTTCTTTCTAGTTTCCGAGTAATTTCAGCTAATATTTCTTCTTCTTCCATCACTTTATGATTTTGTCCATCTATCTATTCTATCCATACTAAGTGAAATAATCACAGATACTATTTTTGTATTAATTTATCAATTGAAAAACAGAAGTAATGTAGTTCAAAGAATTATGAAATGACGAACCGAATTATACATATATATATATATATATATATATATATATATATATATATATATATATATATATATATATATATATATATATAGATATTCCAAATAAGAAGAAAAGCAGCCAACAAGAATTATCTATCTCCTTAAAAAATAAGTATCATTCAATTTTCAAATCGAAAGTCGTTAAAAAAATTAGCTGATTTTTTGTGCGTAACATTTACATTTATCTTGATTAATAACAAAGTTAATGTAAAATAAATTTCTAGTGAAAAACCCGATACTGACACAAACAAATATTTTACCAAAACAATTCTTCATAGGTTCGAGAACATAATTTCCATTACTTATTCGATATCAATCCTAAGCGCATTTTGAATTGTTCTCAAACCATTTTCCATCCAAAATTTCATTGATTCATTTATATTTCCACGGAAGCAACAAATGCTACGTTTTTGACAGATGTATGTAATTTTATATAAATTTACTCAGTAATAAAGTCCATTTATAACAATCCATATTAACAAAAATTTCTAAATCTATGACTAGAAATTGTATTTGATATAACAGTATATGCACTTGTCTAGCACTACACCAACACAGAATTACACAGTCTGATGTGCGTTTCGATATCCAAGTTATCGTCTTCAGAAACCGGAAAAGTTTTACTTTCAGCCTCTATAGACGACAACTTGTAGTGATAATGGAAGCAATGTGTTCAGTAAGAATATCATAACAGTTTCAGATATTCCAAATTGCCTTGAGTCGTATTTTAGTATTAGTTGAATTTGTATAAAAGTACTTTTTCATGTAAAAATAAATTTAATTAAATATACAATATTTCGATTTTATCATCTTATAAAACCCGAATGAGATGTCCTAGTAATGTCTGAATGCAATATCTTCCGTCAAATTTAGTTGAACTAATACAAAACATCGCTATAACAACATGGAACTAATATGCGTGAAAGAGATAACAATCTAACAAAGTTCTCGATTGTTTCGGAAATACAATGGATTTGAATTTCAGACTTATGTCAAAATCAGGTAATAGTGAATTTGTATAGAGCACGGAGATTCACTAACAGTTCATCTTGATAATTTCTATAGAGATAATGGCTTCAAAATCGTTATTGACAGATACACCGGTAAACACGTATTAGTAACAATAGCTCAGGACAAAGTATGAAGAATATTCTCTAATCTGGCAATTTGAATATAATAGTCGAACACTGACATTTCAATGAAACATTCTCATGAATACAACGGTGATTGAGGAATAGTTTTTACAATATACACAATATCGAATGATATAATGAAATATTTTAAACAGAGATTGGTAATGAGAGAATTGGAGTATATAAGAGCAAGTTTTACTAAAAAAAAGTTGAAATGAAAAGAATTGGTTACTTTAAAACAAGTTTTCCTGAAACCCCCACGGACTTGATTGCTTTCTCAGAATTGTTAACATCATTGTTTCATTTATACAGAAGTCATGCAATAAATTAGAATGAAGGGAAAAATGCAGCGTCAAAATGAATTTATTAAAAGAAGTTACAAAAGAAGTTCGAAAAAGGGTTGCTGCAAGTGTTTAAATTGATGCCCATTTTCATCAATGCATTTTCGGCAACGTTTCTCAACGGAGAGGTATGTCCGGTGAAGCTGTTCGTGAAGAGTTTAATTTTTCTTCAATGAAGATGTGAAGATACTGGTTGTTTCAGTAGATGCAGTTATGTCGATTTACCGTACCGTTCAACTTGAAGGCTGTTTAATCCGACCACAAACAGCAACTGGAGGTACCTCAGCTGCTCGACTAACGCCAGCGCACTGTTTCCATAGTTTCGTTAATTGTTACAGATAACGGTCGTCCAGAACGCGGGGCTTCGGCAACAGAGCCCGCTTTTAAAAATTTCTGATACATCTTCCACATTATTAAATGTTCATAAATTAATAACTGTATGGGTTATTCATTCTAAAAACGTGTCTATTCGACGAGCACGTGTTATTATGACACAGATAAAGCTGTAGTACGAACATGCTTCATTTTAATCTTTTACGACAGCGTTGCCAGATTCATGAGACTTGCCGGACTTATGCCGATTTTTCTAGAGCGATGCCTGAGTTATACTGACCTCTGGAGTAATTTCTTTTTGATACATAAATTTTTTTGTGAAGATAATGGCTTAAGACCTTTTATGACCAAAAGCATATTTTGATTTCTTTAAGCGTCTTATATTCTTTCAAAATTTGTTACAACTCATTAAAAATTGAAACTTTTTGCTAAATATCTAGTCATTTATATAGACATTAAAATAATTTTTTAAATATCTTTTCATTGTCTACAATGACAAATATAATTTTGAAATTTTTCTGTAAAATAGGTAAAGAACAGTTGTATCTCCAAGTTAACTCATCAACCGAGCGAAGTAAACAAATCTATTGACTCTACCAATGTTAAAATTTGTCTGTTTTACCTCAAAATTTAGGATCCGTCAATTATTAATTTACAAGGATTCTACATCCTGTATCTCTCTGTCTTTTCACACTCATATTAGGGCTACTTTGTTTCCGTTGGATAAAGCTTTTAGAGTTTGTTTATAGTCCCACGCCATAAATAGTTTTCAGAACCCTCAAGTCCACTTGACTATCTCAGAGAATGTGAATATTCTGTTTAGCAAGGTTTCTATTGAAAAAACCCCGAGAACATACGTTCATTGCTCTCAGCTCTATTTGAAAAAGACTGGAAAATCGCACATTCAGTTTGTAGTTTGTTTTAAAAATGCCAAAAATCCAAGACCTTGCGCTAACCTCGAATCATTTGTATACTACAGAGAAGCATTTCGAGCTTGAATGTCTCATTATTGGCGGTTATTGATTAATACTCCGAATGGGATGTCTGCGTCCGTTAAGCAATAGATTTGGTCCATTGGTTTGTCACTTATTCCAAACTTCATCCAGTCTAGAATCCTTAGATGACGTGGCAAATGCTCCAGCTTTAATTGTTTTTTCTGGAATAGCTTGTGTGTCCTTTTTTTACTATAAGGTGAGACAGTTTTAACAGCGCTATTAAGAATGTAGTGAGTTATGTGGACACGGCCCATGTGATACCCAAACATATTATACTGAGTCATCATTTGTTCATCGTATGTGATTGGTTGATGGGTTTGATGACTGTTTGGTATACCTTAGGCACAAGTTCTTCTCTAGATTATTATTACAAGTTTAGTTCTATCAAGTGGAAGAGCGCGTATATTTGCATTCCTTCTCCTCATGAATGAGACCAGTGTTGACTGTGAATCACTCCTCATGTGTTTAGGGTCGTTTGCATCATTGCATATCTTACTACTACTACCAGATCATCTAGGACTACTCCACTGGTTATAAGATGATAAAATAATTATTCATTCAATTCTTACAAACGATTGGTGATCCAGCAATTCGTATTGTTCGAAAATTAACTTTTAATTTCGTTAATAATATTTATCGAATTTGAATATATTTCCCACTGAATTCGAATCATATTCACAGAAGTATGAATTTTTCGAGAAATAATTAAGAAATTTTGAAAGTATTGAAGTTGAAATTCTTGTCAATAAAAAACTTCTTAAAGCCGCTGCTCTTCTAACTAGAAAGGGTAATTATTTTTTAACAATCTTGTTCAATAGAGTTACATAACCTGTCATTATTAAAATATCAAGAATAATCAAAACTGTCCAAAATGTGTGATCCATGGAATTGAATATATAATTATATGTATAAAGTTTTCTATGTTGTAAATGGAATATTGGGGTCTCTAAAAACTTGTGATATCCTGAAATGTGGATTCATAATTCGCACATAAATTACTGAGCTACAGATAATGTCAAAGGAACTTATTTCCTATGATGTCAATGACGCTATATCCAAATCAATTACACAAATAGGAGCGAGATATGAGAGCTCCATAATTATCTTTACGCTACGCTTTAACATCAATATCAATTTCTTGATAGCATTTGTGATTGAAATTACTATAATAGAAAACTATATTTGAGTGATTGGGTTAAATCTATTACCAAAATATTGTATTATTCAATATTATAATATATCCAAACTATGGAAATAATCATTTTCTTCCGTTAAATGTTTCCCAAATGCTCTGAATTAGCGCATTTCGTTTATAACTATTTCACTATTATTAATGCATCTTATTTATTTAGAGTATCTTATGAGTATTAATTTTCATAATATTGTTCTTAGAACAAAAGAGAAGTGACTTGAACTTTATTCCTCTTCAAATTTATCTTCATAGAGATCTTTTTTGACTTAATTCCTTCAATTTGTTATTTTTGGCTTTATTTGTGCTACTGATTACTTTATTCAGTCCTCTCGATATTTCCATGTACTTCCATATTTCGGTTCTCCCATTAGGACGAAGGCTCTTCTAAGATCAATGAATGTTGCAACCATCCCTTTATATTCTTCTACTTGTCCCGTAATTATATCTTTCGCCTGTAATATGTCAATCAGCCTGATATGTTTTTTTTCAGGTAGTTTTCAAATTCAGTTGTTTGCTTATTGTGGCTCAGTAGTCACTTTTGTTTTATTTTCAAGTTTTTGAGGAAATAAATTTGTAGTTAATCTACCACTCAATTCGTTCAATAAAATCTGTCGCTTCTAAAACGTCCTCTACCTACAACACCTTTTATTTGCTGCGAAGTTCTATAAATTATATCTTTTAAAATTTTTATAAGGGTGCTTTCAGAATTTTCCTCATTTTTTAACATTTCCATAGGAATTATTTGAAGCAAATTTTGTTTACTCAATTCCGTGTAAGTTCGTATTTTCTATTTATTTTATGAATAAAACGAATAGAATTCTGTATGGTTATATCATGAAAATAAAAGCATAAGCCTCTTCTTATTCAAATCTGTTTAACCTACTCGTTCCCTCTTTAGTACAACTGTATTCACATTTTCTTCCTCACCTCAGTTCTACGGCTGCCAGATTGGATTTCTGCTGTTATCAAGGACCCACTCTTTACTTATTGTCAATTGACAACCGTTTTTTATTGAGTGTTTTTAATTTCACTTTTTAAATAGATTTATTATTTGCTGCAACAATTTTTATTGATTACGGTAATGAGGTGGTCCAGGCTTTTCCATTTTTTTCATCACCTTCAATTTCGTTTCGTTGCTGATGGAGTGCAATTTAATATGAATTGTTGTAGATATGGACTGTATTCCTGTTTCATCAAATATCAAAAAATATACGAGGATATATTGAAAAATTCTTAGCCTACTATAGAACCAAACAAATTTTCAATATCAAAATATTTTATTACTCAACATATTCTCTTCTTGATTGGATACATTTATTACAGCGAACCTGCAACGTCTATAGACCTTTCAAAAAAGTGTTTCTTTTTGCTCTACAAACCAGATTTACACGGCTTTTATTACCTCCTCGTTGGAAGAAAATTAACGAACGAACCAGAGTGTCGCCATTTCATCCTTTCTTATACTCAGTTTCTTTGTTATTTT
Organism: Diorhabda carinulata; assembly: GCF_026250575.1. NCBI lineage: Eukaryota > Metazoa > Arthropoda > Insecta > Coleoptera > Chrysomelidae > Diorhabda > Diorhabda carinulata. The sequence goes on from NC_079472.1 coordinate 23,787,915, forward strand.
CATGCTTCTTTGCTTCCATTCCAACATCATTCTTTCCTTTAGGTCCCAGGAAATTTGTTGGTAATTCCTGGAGATTTGTCATCTTTTCATTATAAATTTTATATTCTATTATTTATTACTATTCTATTCTAATATTAACTGAGAAGTTATAATCAACCTCATCAGGTTTGCTATATAACATTTTTTTCTAATGGATTAAACACAATTTTCCATCTTGTAATAACTTTCAAAGTGGATTTTAATTAATTTTACTTTTATTTTATATATTCCTCATGCGGGTGCTTTAATGGAAAGTATAGAAGATATTTTTAGGACTACTTTCACTAACAGAATTATTGCGGTTGTTTATGGGCAGTTATCAGGGCTCTGATCGCTGATACAGGGTGATTTACTCGTAAAACAGTCAAGCGGAAATAGAAGAAAAAATTTGAAGAACCTTTATACATTGAATTTGGTTTTATCTGACTTAAATTGATGAATAATCGGTTTAATGGGCTTTATCCTCGATGATAAGAACTGACCCTAGGCCTACGGACACATGAAACTATACTCACCCTACAGATTTTTAGGTGATTTGTGAAAATGTTTCACCTAGATGTTTATCACGAATTTGTATTGCGGTGGAAAATAGCTCTTTTGTTTGAATTAGAATTTGAATACCTGATAACAGTTTGAAGTTTGAGGTGAAATTGTAAATCACTTTAGTGGTACAGAGGAGGACGGAAGCAACATTTTAATCCAGCTTCTTTCAATTGAGATCTTCACCTAAGATATAAAGAGAAAATACACTTCTTTTTTATAACTTTTACATTTTAAATTGCGTTTTTGGAGACGGAATATATCTTCACTATAAGAAAATTAGATATACTGTTATACTAATAATAATACTCATAAATTCGACAAAATAGACGAAAAGATTGAGACAATTTCTAGATGTCATCGAATAGTGGTGAAAATTTTATTTTATACTTTTATTTGAATGTTGTTATGAATAATTTGGAGGGTATTCATAGACTGCAAAGATACGTATCTCTTTAGTCTCTTGAGTACACCAGGTAAGCGAAATCAATCTCGCCGTACAGTTCTCCTTATTGAACAAGCAGTCAGCAACTTTGGATTTAGTGTTCTCGAACTATCAAGTGTCTAATGTATGGATTATTGACAGCTGTCATGTCACGTGCGCGATCTCATTTTCAATTTCCCAGTCCCCATCCACTCTACGCTCAGGGCTGTCAGTAACCCTCCAAACCATTACTAAAAACAAGCAAACAATAGTATACAATAAATTTTTCACCATTGATCGATGGAGTACAAAAGTTGTCTCTATTTCTTAGACTTAAATGTTCTCAATTATTATCAACAGGGTTGACATCAAAAATTACAAAAAAAATCCGATTCAATCATATTATCATTAGCATAAACTATAGGAACTGGTGAGCAATCCGTACGGCAAATTCAACATGACAATTTTAATATAAAAATTGTCTACTAGATTTTTGGTTGAAATTATCACGTTTGAACATAAAACACTGCAGAAATATCATCAAAAATCACCTATACTTATTGAAAAGGAAAAAAACATATTATTTACTTACATATTTCAAGTGCTGTTCAGAAAAATGGTAGCGAATTAAGCATTACTGCTCCAAAAGTCAAGTTTAAAAAAAATATTTTACTGACCGAACGACACTAATCAATAAATAATCTACGGTGTATAACAATGAATAGAAATAGATCTCAAATACAAAAATAAATGCATTCAAACTAAACTTTGAATATGCAACTCTGCAGAGATGTCAGTTCAACGGAATGTTTGTTGAATCATATTTGCAATGGAGCTCAATGTTCAATAACATGTATGAACTATGGGTCTGCGAACTGTAATTAGCGTAATAGGGATTGAGGATATATTGAAGAATCTTGAAAACAAGCAACTAATTAATTAATAGTTTAACACTTTAACAAGGTATATTTGTAAATATGGGTGTTACTAAATATAACTCCAAAACAAAGATAAATAAAAAAAATGTGGATTGTTTGGGAAATCGCTTCTGTTTTTCTAATATAGTTAATTTGAGTAGAAGATCCTCGTGTCTACTTCATTATCATATCCAAACTTCCAACAAAGGCGATTATTGGAAAGGTATAAATCTTAACAGTATTAGTCCAATTCCGAACTGTCTAAATGACTTGCAATCCCAATACGTGATTCGCACCATCGATCGAAAAAATTCCACTGGTAAAGACACTCCTCTTATCCCCTGAATTACCACTAGACGTTCCTGTTATCCTAGACCCTTAAGAAAACTACCTTTTCCCCGCTTAGGCTGCTAGCGACTGTCTACGTAGAATTCCCGGAAAATTATCTTGCATACCTTGATGATTCTCCCATCGTCATGAGGTGAAAAGCTTTCACAAACCCCACTTCGTCAATCGTCGGCATTACAGCTGTACTCGTCTTTGTAAAACAACAATCCAATCACTCCAAAAAGCGATTGGTTCCTAGAGCCATTTATTTACTCCCAGTATTCCAGTTTTTTATACTTCAAGCGGTGATAGGCGGATACACACATAATGAGTTGATACCATACCAAAAGAAATTTCTCCTAGAAACAATTATAATCCCAGATTTTCTCTATATCAGGGGCATTCCTTAAATTAACCATTTTCAACATAAACACGTCCCTATTCCTTTCATCAGTTACGTTGTTTGAAAGCTGCACCGCGTATTTTCATCCTCTCATTTACTCTTCTAATTCTTCCGGTTGCAAAAAGAATCTCTAGATCTTTTAACGTGTCACTTGTGCAGTTTCAATAATTTGGATATTTGGAATTCATTATATATAGTAACAATGTTTTTTAAGAACATTATCTTGATATAGATGTTGGCTCAACGAGTTATTGTTTCTAAAAAATCAAAATGAGGTCATTATCGTGGTTCGCGATAATATAAATGATAACAATCTTTAGTTTATATATATCGTAAATTTCTTGATGAATAACTGAAATTTAACAGAACTGATTTTATTATTTCCCTTAAAGCAAAGTTATAATATTTTAAATCGTTAAGAAATTATCATGGGTACAAATGAGGAACAATATAGTTACCAACCCGAGTTTTTATTATCAAAAAATTCAAAATTTTATTTTATCTGCGTATCAAACGAGCTTCCTCGTTATTATATTAAAATGAGTAGAAACCAGGAATGGGAATTCTCTATTGTTATATGACAGTAAGAAAAGTGGGGTAAATTCTTCACTCTTAATGTATTCCCGAGAGGTCCAATCAATTTGGAGTAAGTTCATTGCACCAGAATAATCAGATCGTTGCAACGAAAATGACAGTCTTATTATTTCATTAGAGAATGTGCCTAGAGATACAATATAACAGTGTAATAATGTGAATTTGTGACTTTTATTTCAGTAAAACCAACCAGTTAAAGAAAATATTTATTCCGATTTTTTCTGAAATTTGAATACATTATATCTACTCGTATATATAATTGGTATGTTGGTAGAAAAATGTAGAAAGGATCCAATCGTCATTGAATAAATATTCATTTACGCACATGGAAAGTAAAAAGCTCTTTCAACATATAATTATATGGAATCCCAATCTTATTACAGCATGACACTTTTTTCTACTTTTAAAGTTATACTGAAGGTTAAATTATTTTTTGGATTTAGCTTTGATTCCTTCATATATTTAAATTGAATGTTAATGAGATGACCCAAAGAAAAAATATCTTTCTCTGTAGCTAACAATATCAAATGTACCAATGAAATCCAAATTCCATGTCTTTTTGTTATAATTTCGTAAACATAACTTCATACATCGTTACCGTTCATAAAATCTTTTTCTTAAAATTTTTATGCACGAATCGTTAATTATAAATAATATCGGTTTAGAAATGGTTTTGGCTACAAGTGATGCAGCGATGTCATGATGTCAGCGAAATGTCTGTTTTATGGATTCTAATAAAGCATTTGATGAAGTTAAACACAATTAATAGGAACCCCGGAACTAAAAAACCTTGATGCAAGGGATATACTTATAATAACCAAACTATACCTGAATCCAACTGCAATTGTACGCGTTTAGTCCAAACTGGAAAAAATCAAACGAAATGTTAGACAGGGGTGTCTTCTTTATCCATTCATTTTCAACGTGAACCCAGAAAGAATCTTCATCAAAGCACTAGAAAATGATGCCGGTGGAAAAAGAGTTAATGCCACTCAACTAAACAATCTGTGCTATGTAAACGACACCATTAATAATGCCGCTAAAATTAGACGGGAATATGGTCTGACGCTTAACGTTAAGGAGATGAAATATAAGAATTTCAACAAAATTGAAACGGCCAATGAACACCTGTAAGTGGAAGGCGAAATACTGGGAGGAGTCGAGAGGTGTGACTACCTGTATAAGTGTTGACTGCTCCATGGAATACTATTTATTTAGAAATAAGAATTGGATTCAAGAAAGCCAAGATAAAGAAGATTCTCTGTAGAGCTTGGAACACGAAGGCTCAAGTGCCAAATATTCCTAGTCAAGTCTTCGCTCGTACTATGCGGGGGCATAGTGCGAGCGAAGACTTGAAGCCTCAAGATGTGAGCCTACTGTAGGTTGCTGAGAATATCATAGACAAAACATGTGATCAATGTAGATGTTGTGAGAAGAATATAGGAAGACGTTAAGATTCTTCGTGGAATGAGAAGAAAACTTCAAGATCTTGGCAACGTCATGAGAGGTGCAGAATATTAGATCCTACAGCTTTTAATGGTTCAACTTCACATTGCCTGACTCTTCTGACCTACTTAGGGCATCAGCTTCAAAAATTTCAGTAGCTATGATGATAGGCAACTTCCCCAATGCAGATATCACATGAAGAAGAAAAAGATCGATTTACTTCTTACACAGTGGTGTGGTTAAGTTCTGGAAAATCCGTCTAAGCTTCCCAAACAAGGTTTCTTCTTTTAGAAATAAAATGTTATGCATTCCATATGACCGCGTTTATATAGAATTTTCATACAAGTTTTTTTGATAGTTTTACAACTGACAAAAGTATTTCTTTATTGGTAATGACAAAAAAGTGCTTCCATATCCATTACTTTGAACCAAATATATGTTGTGATCACCCTTGCAAAACATCCTAAGAAGGAAAAATTTATTGATTTACCACTAACAGCATTCATTTGTAGTAACATATTTCTTGAAAAAAAATATTCCGACAATTGTCTTTGATGAGTTCCAATTACATTCAAGAATCATATTTGATAATCTATATAACCTAGATATACATTCTTTAAATTTGTTGGTATATGATTTAATGCTATAGTTTTGCAAATTGTGCCAAATAGAAACGGCTACTGTAATCCAGAAACCGTGCTTTTAGGTAAAATTTGCAGAAATGAAGTCTCCATAAAGCTTATGGCGTGAATATTCCATTCTTTGCATACATAGATATGTTGTTCACAATAAAAATATAATGTATTCCATACAGCTTCTCCTTTTTGAAAATTTTAAATAGCAAAAAATTTCAACAAGAAAACGAATGAACGACACCCGTGTGAAATGAAAAATTTGAGAAATCTGACTGTGTTTTTATTTTGCACATACCCATATAGGATTTTAAGATGGGCCTAGTATAGACTTGGGCCAAGTATGTACAACTCTAGCACTAGCTTGGAAGCCATTATTGGCAGAGAGTGGTGAGACTCTGTGATGATAACAATGTCCCTTGCTTGGTCTGCAACCCCGGACTACGCTGGCTGCTTATAAAATGCACTCTACTAATCAATGTACATAAAAATATTGGATAAATACTATTTTTTATTATTAGAATTTTTATTGTTTTTTATGCATAAAAGAAATTTATTCATAAAAAATTATTACTTTTAATGTTGAGATATCTATTATGTATAAGATATTGGAACAAAATTTTATATAGTTATTTAGAGTTCTGTTTAGCCTGGTTGACTATAGGATTGCTGAGGTCGGGTTTCTCAGAATTCAAACAGGATTGGGTGAATATGGGATCGCCGAGGTAAGGTTACTTAGAGATCAGCCAGGCTCGGTTGTCAATAGAATGGCCGGGGTTAAGTTACCCAGACGTCAACCAGGCTTGGGCCATTATTGGTTTGCCAAGGCCGGGTGTCCCAGCATGGGCCTAAGCTAAGCCCCGACGTTCAAGTCTAGGAGCTCCTACATGGGTAGGTCGTTGATTACCGATAACTACATCTCCACACAATGGCATAATAATTTTTTTCTCTTGCTCTCTGTCCCTGGTATGCGGGACAAAGATGGCCTATTCTCTTCCGAGAAGAACTTTCTTTTGCTCCCGATATCGTAACAACGACTTGTTTATCGAAATGTTTATTCTTGTTTCCCTCACAGTATTTATTATCACGTGAAAATATAGAATTGAGTTTTAAAAAAATGAATTTAGACGGTTCTAGTGATAGTGAATTAGAATACGTCAAGGACGAATTTTTCATCCCGACGAAAGAAAAAATTGTATACGCACCACGGGAGAAAAGTAGGGCATTCTCGCCCACGATTTTGTCACCCGAACCGACGTACTTTCGTAGATAAATTGCTTTGCCGAATAACATTTTAAATTTGATTTTTGAACCCTTGGCAGAGCAAATTTGAGAGAATTATAGAATTTTCTGAGTTTAAAAAAATACTAACTGCAATTTTTCGTGATTTTTGGAAAAATATCATGTACAAGATGTGTTGAAAATTCTATTTCGCACACGTTTGCTTGAGCTACTCGCTCGTGGCTCAATTCTGCAAATCAAGTATTTGCATTTAAGCGGACAAAAAAAGGGTCAGAGAAAGAGCAGCTGTTTTTCTATTTCACTAATAACTCAAAGAATCAATTATGTTTTTATCAAATGGATATTATTTAAATCCTACTGATAAAGCTTGATTTCTCTTTTTTATAATTAGAGAAAATACATCTTGGTTTATTTCAATTTAGCAGATTAATTACTTTTTCAGATTTATGAAGAATTATTTTGGTATCGTTTATACTCCTACGTTTAATTTAGTTGATGTAATTCATCATAATACTAAATCTAAAATCTTTATTACATTGTCAAACGTGAAGTCTACCTCGTGAAAGAGATACAACGGCATAAGGTATGCCTTTAAATTCACATTATTTCATGCATAAAATGTGTTCATATCTCTGCGCCGTAAATTGTGCTGTGTAAAATTCGGTACCCCAACTAGGGGGATTACACTTACGGTCTGGTAATAATTAGATACCGTTTATGAATATTTTAGAAGTTGCGGTATATGAGATGTCGGTATACGTGGAAGAAGTGATTTAATGATTATTGAAATGGGTTGTGTGTAATTCCAATCAATATTATAATCAATTTATTTATTGCGTGGTTATTTCATTTTAACAATAAGTATTTTATTTACATGATTATGAGTCTACGTCATAATACCTAAGGGGTAATTTCAACAATTTACTACCAATATCAAGGTCATTTGATTTGCTCATATTAATTTTTTATTACGAGTTGAAACTCCGATTTCTCTTCATATTGATTCGAGTACGGGACGGTACTTATATTTTTCATAACCTAGAATACCCCAATGCTAAACTTTTGCAATTTAGTTTAATACACGTATGTTAGCGGGGATGTGAGTTTAGATACAAATGAAGTGAACTTTATTATTCATCATACGAAAATGTGTATTACAATGTTTTTATAATTTCTTCCAATTTATTTAAACTATTTTTCAGGTGGGGTGGATTTATTCATACCTTTCTTACTTACTTACTCAATTTATTTATAAACTAATTCAATGTATACTAAACTAGTCAGTATTCGCTAAACTATATGTATGCTTAACATATTAATTCAATTAAATACACCGTTTATGCATCCCGATATGTTCGGGATAACATCAGATCATTTACAGACCTCTCGCTGCTAAAAGAACACCAAAGAAGAATACCAAAAGAAAAGTCGTGAATAATTCTAGAAAGTGAACAAACATTCAAATAAATAAAAAATCATTCCTAAAAATTGGTTCTAAAAAACAATATGAACAAATCGTCGCTGCATATATGAAAGAGGAAAAAAATATCAACAAAAGAACAGCGACATTCGTCAAATTTTAGACTCTTCATCCCACCCGAAAAGGACCGGCTTTTCGTGAACAGTGTGTTCATACGAGACTAATGAATAATGAGATTTGTTTATAAAAGTTGTATTGACAGGAAGTGATACGTTTTAAACTGTCATCTCTAGCCACCCTGGAGTGCCATAAATTTGCCCAACGAATCCTTCCACTAATAGGAGCAAGCTTATATGACTCTCGATATGAACTTCTTCAAAACCGCCTTGATCTGCTGGTGACTAGACTTGATTTACTCATACTGTTTTTATTCAAAAATTGTTTTTGAGGAATTGCCAGAAGTCACCTAGAACCACATCCAGGCTGTATCGAGGATGTGGGAGCATTGCAATGTGTTTTTTCTGCCGGAAATTGCTCAAATATCAATTAGTGTTCGTAAATGCACTGCTGTGTGTGCTATCTAAACCGCTTTGTCTATTTATACACATGAGGAGACGATAGGTACAGTTCTTTCAATTTTTGCACGATTCCGGATGACTTCTTCCCAGATTTCGTCAAAGATCCGATCACAATTGTATGTTCCTGTTTCGTGTAACTTTATACACAATCCACTCAAGGTATTTATGTTGCATTAACAACGAACAAGTTCAAACTTGTACTATGCGTTGAACAACTACCGTGTTCACTACCAATACACGTGAAGAAGCAATTCTTATTATTTAATTACTACTCCTCATATTGGTATTTTCGTTATTATCTTTCCGTGTTTGGAGCTAGTCGTCATTCATTAGCAGAATTTTTGATATTGAAACACAGTAAAATAACAATTATTTTGAGAAAGATGATATAATTTTGATTTCAATCCCTGCTACGTTACAAAAAAAAATAGAAGGAAACAATAATTATGTTAAAATATGCTCCAGTTTTGGAGCTACGACTCGATGTTATTCCTAGATAGTTCAGGTCCAGTTTTCATAATAACTCTTCGTTAATTTACCTGTAGATTTCCTGTGCTTGTTAGTAATTATCTGAAAAATCTGACCATTTTGACATTCACCAATTTTTTCTACATGGTTGATGAAAGACAATTTCTTTCATATTGCAAATTTGTCTTATGTAGTTTTTCTTCTTTTGATTTTGTCTTACATAGATTTTGTAGATTCCTACTACGCTATAAATCCACATACTTATGCTTATTTCCTTAAATAATGTCCCTAAAAAAAGTTTCTTAATCCTAAGATTCTCTTCACTTCAAATGTACACACCTAATTTAGTATTGGTTATATACAGCAAATTTTCATAAGTTGAAAAAATGAATATTTCAAATCAAATAGATTACAGTGTGTTTAGGCTATAGAATGTTTCCACCAAATTTCATGAAAAAATCATGTTTTTCGAAAAACATGAAAATAAGAAACCAAAACTTGGATATTTCAGTTTTTCACATGAATTTTGAAGTTATGTGAAAAAGTGTGACTACAAAAATTTCACTTCACTATTCAACTTTTTTCCAAAGGACTTTTCAATGGGTTCCATCCTATCATTATCTTTTTTTTTTTTTCACTTTTTATCATCATCATACCAGGCTCTACCCCAGTCTATATGAGGATGTACGGGCAAGAAAGTAAGAAACATAGGTAAACGACTCAAGCTGAGCGATCATGTTGTACTAATCATACTTCTTGTTGAAAACAGCAAAACATTGATATAATGCACATGCTTCTGTCGAGCAATTTGTTTGACCAGATTTAAATTTAATGACACCTATTTGTTAAAGAGAGGAGAACATCCATTATTGGAGTACTCATAATTCTATTTGTTCCAATGAAAAGTGTTGAAAAAATTGTTGGAGACGAATATTAATATCAAAAGTGAAATAATTGCTGAAAAGATTAGAAAATCTAATCAATTGAAGTAAGATATCTGTTTCATAGTCCGAGTAGATATTTACAAAAAAATAATACTGATCAAAACCAATTAGTTTCGTAAATTGTGTAAATTCCTTTGTTATCCCTGCGTCCTAGCAGGTAACTACGAAAAGGAGTATTTAGATAGATCGATAACTTTAAACAGTGAGGGTTGTTTCCTACATACGCGATTAGCCCAAAACCTGAATGAATTTTGAAAGTGAAATGGCGTTATAAAGATAAATGATGTTGATGTCATGCACAATTTATGATTAAACAATTCGTTGTTTTCCCAAAATGAGTAAAATACGACGATTTTTCATACTTAATTGTTTTCTTGGTTACATCATTCTCACCATATAAAATGAAAACAAAACATTTTACACTATATAAGGCTTAATGATAAATCTGATAATTAATTACTCATTAATCAGACCTAGATCAGTAAATATAAGTTTCATACATACGAATAGAACTTTCTCCGCTAGAAATATATTTATAAGTAAGTTCTATAAATATAATCAAATTATTGTCAAAATGGATATAAATGCTTTTTGTTTCGTTAGAGGAATTTTCTCTTAAAACTCCATATTTTACTGCCAGAATAGTTGGAATAAATTTATATTATGGAAATCTTTTCCCTTATACACACCGGTGAATATAGAAATAGGAAAACGTTTCTACCACTACTTAAAAAACTCGAGTGAATTTTCCACATCAAACGTCTCGGTGGAAATTCGAAAGTGTTTTGGCGTCGTCTTGACGCGTAATACATCAAGAGAGCTGAGGATTCGTTAGTTGTCTAACTTCTATCCGAATCTGTTGGGAAACTGCACAAACACGCTAACTTACTTTCATTTCCTCGATTTTCTCCGACTCCCTGACGGTTCTATCTATGGCGGAAACTCCCTAACCCACAATTGTTTTCGGAAATTGGATGAAGGTTGAAAAATAGGTAAGCATTATTTTCAAAAGTACCTCCTGATTAGGAAAGGTGAAGTTGGGAGGAATAACAACAAAACTTAACAGTGGCGGGCTCATAGATTTATTTAATTTCTTGTTTTTTGAACGTCTCTCTTTTTATTTAATTTTTTACAATATTATTTTAGTTGCTCATTTATAGTCCATCTTCTCACTATTATCAATTATTCGAACAACCCTCGTAATAGAATTGTATTAACGAAACGTTCATGGATTGTTTTCGATGGAATCCATTTTTTTTTGTAACGGCTTACTTGAACAGAATATTAATAAATAAACAGCACTGCTTCGCGCCGTTACATTCACAGTCAAATTTACTTTTCTACAGTTTTGTTAAGTCCATAGTTTGCCGAGTCGAAGTGTTGAAATGTCGGTATGAAGTCACCGAATTATATGGATCCCATAGGACTTCCTGAAAATGTCGCATTTCCACCCTGACTTACCCACTTACCCACATACAATAATAATACCTCGAGGGATGAGGTGACCTAAAATCAGAGCCGGACTATGTTTGTCTCATCAATAATCGATATATATATATATATATATATATATATATATATATATATATATATATATATATATATATATATATTATACGAGGGTTGATACCTAAATTTTGAGATATCGTAACACTGATGTGAATATGTCAAATCTAAGATTGCCATCATTAAGTTTAACATTTTTAATTGTGAACGTACTCAGAACATATTATCATACGAATACTATTTGAGTTGTTTACTCATACTAGGAACATCTATCTTTGTAAAAAATGCTTTGCTATAGGATGAATTTCGTGAGGTTGTCCAAAAATGGCTGTTGTACCATAAAAGGTCGATGCTGCGCGTGAACAGATATTGCAAGATCATCAAGTGATATACCATGAGATTGAGGCATACTTCGCCATTGCTTCCATACGCATACATTCAATATTTCATAAAGATTTGACTGTAAAAAATATTTGTTCTCGTTGGATACCGCGTTCAAAAAAAGCTCGTGTCGAGTTGTGCAAAGACATGTTGAAATAATTCAATCGTGGTGCTTTGAAAGACGTCTATAAGTTCGTTACATACGACGAATCTTGTATCTATGTATATGAACCCGGAACTAAGCAACAATCAACTATATGGATCTTTCAAGACGAGCCAAACCCAAAAAAATTTGCGAATGAAGCACTTGGTAGTAGTTGGAAGTAAATGATCGATTGTTTCTTCGAGATAACTGGACTTGTCGTCATCGTTCCTTTAGAACCACGTATAACGGCCAATTTTGAATGCTACACCAGCATTTGTTTGCCAGAATCATGGAGACCAATCGCAGAAGACAAATAACTTTCCATAACGATAATGGGAGCTCTCATTTATCAGTTCTAACAAAAACAGTCGAATTGATGGATTATCCGTCGTACAGTTTTATGATTCATTATTCCCGCACATCCAAAATAAATTGCGATGTCAACACCTGAAGAAGCGGTTGATACGTTCACACGTTTTGTAAGTAGGTTGAAAATCAATAAAGTCACATCCATTTATAAATGTTTGTTTCTATTTGTCTATTTCAAAACTTAAGTAGCAACCCTCGTATTTACAATTCTTATCTTACCCGTAGATAAAATTTGAAAATTCATTTTGGCGAATCCTATGTATGACTTTTATATCGCAGATTATGTGACCATAGAAATAGGAAAGAGAAAATTTCTGTCCTAAACAAATATATGGTTAATATGAAATAAATCGATAAACCATGTTTTTTGTAGAAACTTCCTCGCTCTACTACTCAGCTTCGAATGCCGTTAAAAGATTTTTAGGTTGAATTTTATCCTCGTATGATGGTTAAAATGTATAGTGTATTTAGAAAAAAAATTTGTCTGTTGATAAAAAATACGTATATGACTCTGGAACGTTGCGTTGATATATAGAGTGGTATTTTCATTAACAAAAAACTCACTTGAGATAAATTAGAAACCATTTTAATTAATTATAGGGGTCAAATCAACCTATTAAAATTTTCATATAAAATTTTGGGTGGTTTCCAATTCTCCTTTTAGTAATTATGGTTACGTGATCAACGTTCTCTATATTTCTTTCTTCACATAAAAAATTGATATTGAAATGTGCTATCATATTATTATTAGACTACCGATTTATTTAATTCATCTATTTATCTATTATCTATTAATTGACACAATTAGGGACACTATCTTTCAAATATCTACTCCCCACTACCGATCTATTCATAGAAAAATCTGTTTTACGTCGTACTTAAAATGCATGTCGTGTTCTTTTTACTTTCATTATATTCTATTGTTAATTGATAATCAATTTCTATAACAAACTATTGATGACTTGTGATCAATGGACTGGACTGAATTACAGTACATGTACTTTCCATATGTTTTTATTTTGTTACCAACAGCAATTAATATCATTGTTTCAATTATTTGGTTCAGTTTAGTTGAGATTATAATGAATTCATTCTCAGGTAATTAATCTTAATCTTAATCTTAAAAGACGAAGAGTAGGTCTCTCTGCGTCTTGTTGACTGAGTTGCACTTTATGCCCAGAAAACATATGTGGTCATCTTCACTAAACAACTGACACTCACTGCTACGTCTAAAATCACTTTTGCTAGAGGAAAGGGAGATTATTTTTGAACCACCTTGCAGAAAGTAACATATCTTTCGATCATAGGCGCACATACTAAAAACCATACAAAAAGTACCACGTCATTGAGCAGATGCAGTGGTGCAAAAGCTGGAGAATCAATCTTAAAATAATCCGTTGTATACGGCGTGGTTGGGCAAAGGACTATTATAGACTGATGTAGTTATAAGACACACAAAAATTAGCTTGGCTATGTGTCAGGGGACTATACGAGCCACAGACACAGCTGCCTAGAAGTCTTGATCAACTTACTACCTCTTAACGTTTCCATACAGGTGCAAACTAGATTTTTAATGTAAAAATTGATACATAACCAATATCGTATAGAGCTGAAAGCGGACAAGAGAATGTGGCCACTTATCGATGTAACAGCAGCATGACATAACTTCAAGAGGAAGACTAGAAGGGTGCTCTACCTATATAAGTTGAAATAGTGGAACGAAAAAAAAATTAGTTTTTCCAGTAAGCACTATAGGTGCTTCCAAAACTATATGTAAGATATAATAATGCAGGTAATAACATTCCATTCAATTGATACCTTCACAGACACCTTGAAAGCGTTTAAGATGCTCGATTCTGTAGGAGTTAATTACTAGCTAGTGTGCAATTATATGCTTTCTCTAAATACGCTTAGTGTAAAGGATTACTAGTAACGGAAATATCTAATGCTATCCGTTGAACTTGAATCCTTCTGCGGTGTTGGAAAATTCATAGAAGAAACAGTTACAAAAAAATGAATTGAATCTATGGTGGTGGAGCTCACGAGATTAAAAACGAGTGAAACAGTTCAGGTAAACAGTCAAAATTGTTTTCAGTCTGTTTACAGGACATTATAAGCTCAATAGATATTTTAATGGATGAGATTGATACAGGAGTTGATGAGAGGACCACATTTCGTATGACTGTTAGTTAGTTTACACAGACGTGCATTTCTTGATAGTAAGTGTAGAAAATTCCTTAGCGGAGGACTACAAAAATGATACGAGCTGAGCTAATAAGCGACATGCAAAGAATAGAGCAAAAAATATAAGCTATATTTGGAGAACCAAAATAGAACTGAAAAGAAGGACCCATGGAATAGACCAAGAGCCAGCTTAGTATTATCTCTCTTTCATCATCATAATTAGGGTAGTTATTACGATCATACAATCGTGATTGTATGAATGAAACACTTAAACAAATGGGGTGAAGGAAAATTATTGAATTAAATTACTTTTATACTTCACATTCAGAAAATTTCCTATTGTTTTATTTTTTGATATGACAATTCCCGCTTGTTGGGCGCTACTGTTATGTGGGTTAATATTGTGTTTGACTTGTAAATATTTTAAAGAATCAGCATTGTGTCGGTTGAATGGCGCTCTACGTTACGAAGTTGCAATGGGAACTTCAATTTCAGGTATTCACAAGCTCCATTTTGAACGTGATTAAATTATATACCACATATATCTACCCTAATGTTAGTAATATAGTTAAATTATTCATACATATACGATTATATACGGAGTATTGTGTTTTTTATGATAAATATGTCAACTTTCCGTAAACTATATGGATATAAGTTTCGAACTGGATGTACCCATTTTGATTCTAGTATTTTATGGGTAGTATATTCTTTATATTATAAATGTATGTGTTTTTGATATTACTGAACTATTAAAGGATCAATATAAAGTAAATGTGTCAAATATTTCAAATATTTTCAATGCTTTCAGGCATTGTAACTAGAAGAGGAGACAATATTTCTTGGCTTAACCTAAAAAACTTGACTAATAACTAATTATTGCGCTACTTTCAAGAAACTGATGAGGAAAGAAAAAATAAACGAAAAATCACTAAGCATATCTAATCTTTTGAGATCCTAGTTGGTTCATATCACCACAATTTTTACAAAAAAGCGTTTTATAGTCACATTGGTACTTCATATGGTATGCAACCGTACTTGGTCTTTCCGTCTCTCGTACTGTCGTATTCTTAAGATCTCTTTATACTCGTAGGTCTTGGCATCTTGTTTGGTGGTTCCAAGTACTTTTCCATGCCATTCCCAAATCATTAATGAACTTTCTCCTATTATTAGCTTTCTCTGATTTAATGCCGTATCATACCTCTGAATAAATTCATTCCTGTTATGCATGTTACGCATACTTCTCAATGTATGTATTATTGTGAATTGTCGATAATAATTATCATCAGTGATCCTCACGAAAGAAGTTAAGAGGAAATCTTCTTTAAAATAATTAACAGTTATGAAGTATTTTTTTTTTTCATATATTATCTAGCTATAAAAGTATCCGAACTTATACAAAACAAATCCTAGAAAGAAGACATTCTATTATAGATCACATTCTGATGCAAATTTGGAATTACCTTACGGCAATGAATCCAATCTCAAAAGGCGTAACGTCATTTTAAAATATGTTCTCCTCCAGAACTCATAGAACAAGTCTCGAACCACCATACATCCTACACTGTAACTTTTAGTTTAACAAACATGCTAATCGGGCTGTTACATTTTACGTCAAAGATTTTTCAAACTGCATTTATTAGTTTGTGTTCAGTTAAACTCTACGTATAGAAGGTATTGAACAAGTAAGTTGCTACAAATACCTGGAACATGAAACACATTGGCAGAGATAACCAGCAGAAGTAGAGACTTAACATCGACTGCTTTTGGTAAGCTTAATCATGACTTGAGATCAGAAATCCCTGTTTGTTTAAAGAAAAAGATGTTCAAATAATGCGTTCTATAGGTGCTGAAATTTCAATTTTATAAAAGATACAATAAACAAAATCCAGGTTATGTAGCGAAGAATGGAACGAGCCATGCTAGTTTCATCTCCTAGGGACAAAGTGAGAAAAATAATATAGCTCGAGAAGACAGACTAGATTGATATGGAACTGAATGGAACAGAAGATCAGACAATCAGTGGTCTTAAAGAATTATTTACTGAAGACCTAAAGAAGATGCCATTAGAAATAGAAAACGTTCACCGACACGTTCACCTGACGATATTAAGAGAATGGATTAATGGAGGCCTATGTTCAGCAGTGGACGCGATGATGATGATTTATTAATTATTGAGAGAACAGTAGTTACTTCTATTGTATTGCTGATATGTAGAAGTGATTAATTTGTTGTATATTTTCTATTCTATTAGTTTAAAATAGCATTGTATAAGTTACAACTGTTCTCTATCCATCGTCACATAGATAATTCTTTGGTAAGTATGACTCTCAATGCTAAGCCCACAATTTTCTCCATATTTTCATAATATTCATAGTAAACCATGAGTGAAAGATTAAATTTAATATCTCTAAATTTCATCAAAATGTGATCAGTATGATATTAGAGAGGTTTCTATTTTATATTCTATAGCTTTGAATTAATTTACGCTTCATTCATTTGGATCATACAATATTTCCAACATTTATGAAGTTATGAAGGAAAGTTTTTGATTAATAACAAAAAAGATTAAATATAAGATGCTTTATTAATATTGTCTGGTGCGGAAGCAGAGCGGCGACTACATATACATTTATATTATTTTTCTTGTCCGTATGAAAAAGCGAGACTGAATCTCTCACATGCCTGTTAATAATTCCTCTTGCTTCTTGAAATTTACTTGCCATATTGTGAGTATGTATAAAGCAAAGTGAAATCTGCAACACGAGTATTTTGCTTTTTACGAACTCGTCCACAACATGGACCGTGATGCCGGTCTATTCGGTTAGAAGAATAAAATTTGAGGAATACGCCGGTTCGTTTGATGTTTGTTTTCACACGTATTTTTCTCATAGCGGCGCCTTTGATGTGTTTTTGTTTAAAATCAGAGGAGAGTTGTTTATATTATTTTTTAGAACTAATTTATAGTAAGGTATTTTTATTTATTTATTTGTTCACGTTCAAGAATGATTAAGAAATTTTTCTGGGGTATATATATCCTAGTTTGCTTAGCAGCTGGTGTTAGTATATAATCAAAAGGCATAGTAAACGCAACGAATCGGAGAATTAACCGTTTCATTTGAAAAAATTAGAAAACCAGTTATTGAAGTGATGAACAGTTAATTATAAATGTAGTAATAAGTTGATTATTCTATAAGGTAGTCAAATCGTTCTTCAATATCCAGCTAAATATTACATTCATACAATTGAAAGCTGCATTCGACTCAATAAATGGAAAAATTGCATGGGATGGTATGAGAGAAAAACAAATCCAGAGAAAAATAACAAAATAAGTGAGAGGGATAGTTCAAATAGAAGGATGAAGATAGATAAAGATAGGAGAGAGATAGATGTTAAGCAATGAGATACTCAAGAAGCAATAAAAGAGGAGAATTATAAACTTAAGACAAGAATTGGCTACAGAAACCAAGAGCCCAAGAGAAAAATATATAGATTAGTATACGTAGACGATATATAATAGTAGCAGATACACTGGAAAATGGGAGAAAAAGTATATAGAAGTCATAAGGATGAAAGTAAATACCAAAAAATGTAAAAGAATGGCGATAAAGCAAAAAAGAGAACATGGGGAAGATTTGATAATAAAATAACAGAGATTAGATAGAGTTTGATCTGAGATTGAGATTTGAATAAATGAGAGTCGTCATTTCCACAAGAGAAGAAAAAATAGATATAGAGATAGAAAACTGAATCAAACATACTTTGCTCTGAAGATAATTTTAGGGAAAAAAAGGATAGACGCAGACATAAAACTAAACGTATACAACTTGATGACGAATCCTATGTTAACATATGGAAGTGAAACTTAGGTAATGAACAAAAAGACACAGAATAGAATAATAGCAATAAAGATGGAACAACTAAGAAAAATATCAGGAAAAACGAGGATGAAGAGGATAAGAAATGATGTGATTATAGAAACGCTCAAACAGGAATCAACAGGGAAAAAACTGTTAAAAATTGTTTAAATTTATACGGACAAACAAAGCAAAACAATAAAAAACTATCAGATTTGAAATACTATGACTAAAGTAAGATATAGGAGAAAAAATTATTTTTTTTTTTGAAAATAGAATAAAAATTACCTGCACCTAATACCGCATTCATTGTCCATAGTTATTCTGAAAAGCGTTAGTTGAGTCTTTGATAAGAAGATGGGATTTATATCATCAAAATATACATATAAATCTAGTAAATCTGGCAAAAGTCTAAAGAAAGACGATGCCGAGTCTGCGCTTAACAACATAATCATTTAATTCGATTGCGATTTGTCGTGTTTATGTTCCCATGTCGTCGTTTCGGAGAAAATACGATATTGCAGTGTTGTCGCTTTAGTTAAGAGCAAGACATTTCAGTTGGGTACTAGAGTAATTCGAATGTTTGCAATAAAGCAAAATTGACGACTAAATGGTATCGAGAACATTTTTACAATGAAGATATATAGGATTTTTTTCTATTATTAATTGGGAATAGTTACGTTAACAACTTGGAAACTCCTACAGTAACGGAATTATGGTAGTTGAAGGTCATCGATCAAAATAGAATAGAACATATACCTTTAAATTTATATTGAAACATTCGCTTGAAAAAACATTCGAATTCGAAGATACCAAAGTTGCTGCCCTGATTATCTTTTCAAGTTTCAATAAGTTCAAAAACAAAGAATTGCTTTCTAATTAGTCATAAAATTGTATTCTAATACCTCTTGCATCCAGAAAAATAACAAAATAAGTGAGAGGGATAGTTCAAATAGAAGGATGAAGATAGATAAAGATAGGAGAGAGATAGATGTTAAGCAATGAGATACTCAAGAAGCAATAAAAGAGGAGAATTATAAACTTAAGACAAGAATTGGCTACAGAAACCAAGAGCCCAAGAGAAAAATATATAGATTAGTATACGTAGACGATATATAATAGTAGCAGATACACTGGAAAATGGGAGAAAAAGTATATAGAAGTCATAAGGATGAAAGTAAATACCAAAAAATGTAAAAGAATGGCGATAAAGCAAAAAAGAGAACATGGGGAAGATTTGATAATAAAATAACAGAGATTAGATAGAGTTTGATCTGAGATTGAGATTTGAATAAATGAGAGTCGTCATTTCCACAAGAGAAGAAAAAATAGATATAGAGATAGAAAACTGAATCAAACATACTTTGCTCTGAAGATAATTTTAGGGAAAAAAAGGATAGACGCAGACATAAAACTAAACGTATACAACTTGATGACGAATCCTATGTTAACATATGGAAGTGAAACTTAGGTAATGAACAAAAAGACACAGAATAGAATAATAGCAATAAAGATGGAACAACTAAGAAAAATATCAGGAAAAACGAGGATGAAGAGGATAAGAAATGATGTGATTATAGAAACGCTCAAACAGGAATCAACAGGGAAAAAACTGTTAAAAATTGTTTAAATTTATACGGACAAACAAAGCAAAACAATAAAAAACTATCAGATTTGAAATACTATGACTAAAGTAAGATATAGGAGAAAAAATTATTTTTTTTTTTGAAAATAGAATAAAAATTACCTGCACCTAATACCGCATTCATTGTCCATAGTTATTCTGAAAAGCGTTAGTTGAGTCTTTGATAAAAAGATGGGATTTATATCATCAAAATATACATATAAATCTAGTAAATCTGGCAAAAGTCTAAAGAAAGACGATGCCGAATCTGCGCTTAACAACATAATCATTTAATTCGATTGCGATTTGTCGTGTTTATGTTCCCATGTCGTCGTTTCGGAGAAAATACGATATTGCAGTGTTGTCGCTTTAGTTAAGAGCAAGACATTTCAGTTGGGTACTAGAGTAATTCGAATGTTTGCAATAAAGCAAAATTGACGACTAAATGGTATCGAGAACATTTTTACAATGAAGATATATAGGATTTTTTTCTATTATTAATTGGGAATAGTTACGTTAACAACTTGGAAACTCCTACAGTAACGGAATTATGGTAGTTGAAGGTCATCGATCAAAATAGAATAGAACATATACCTTTAAATTTATATTGAAACATTCGCTTGAAAAAACATTCGAATTCGAAGATACCAAAGTTGCTGCCCTGATTATCTTTTCAAGTTTCAATAAGTTCAAAAACAAAGAATTGCTTTCTAATTAGTCATAAAATTGTATTCTAATACCTCTTGCATCCAGAAAAATAACATTGGATGATCCTGGAAGAACAGAAACAAATTGAATAACGAATTCTGAAAAGTGGATGCTTAAGACTTACCGACATCGACAGACCCGGTGAAACCACTGAACTCAAGGATAAGCAAATTTCGAATATAAACTTTACTGATCGCAATTATTTGAATAAAAATACAAAAAAAACACACAGATCTCGTTGTGACAGAGAATAACTAACGTTGTTAGTTATTCTCAACAACACAAGTTATATCGTATTCATTAGGTTATAAAAGAGTGATTGCTATATCAAATTTATTCCATACAAGGATTTCTCTGAAATTGAATTTGGTGTTTCAACTCCTTAGTAAATTAGTTTTCAAACAAAGCAACAGAATACTTTTTCAGATAACTGCAGCTTTCTGTTTTCTTCGCAGTGATTATAAATATCGAAAACATTCTCACTAAACAAAAGAGATTTAAAATTAGGTTTTTATATAACGGTGCTTAAAACATTTTCTCTCTAGCCCAATATATTTATTAAAAGTCGAGATGAGAAAATTTTAATGTATACGTTTTATTTTCCAACAGAAAATCATCATCATTAAGGGCTAATAGGAAGCAATAATATAATTTTGTTAGGAATTATTCTAGAACCAAAAAGGAAAACATTGAAAATATTTGTCGTTTCTAGTCACGGTATTTTCCCTATAATAACGGAAGCATATTTATACAGCTTATATGGATTCTAATATAGTCTATACTGTAGTCAATTCTATAAACTTTACGAATTAATTGGTATGAATATATGGCAATAATCACAAAATCAAACTTTGAAACTACCGATATTGTTCATTTAAACAGATGCATTTTACGTTGGCGAATTAGTTTTACATTGGGATCAATACAATTGACTGTTTGCAGTATTTTCTAAATGGTAGTTCATCCTTTAATATAACGGAGCTGGCATTTCAATGAATTATACATTCTATTTATGTTAATTCGTAAGGTGAATCTGAAAAACCATCTATTTTAGGGAAAAAGAATTCACGCGTCATTATAGACTGTTTAAGGGTCATTTTGACATTCCTGTAGCTTTACACCCATACCTAATAAAATAATTTATGTGTACATCCAGTGGTTCCACCTTCAAAATACCTCTTAATATATTAGCAATGCTTCTTTGAGGTACCTAAGCCTTTTGCTAAAATGGGCAGCAAAACACTCGCAGAGTATATGCTTTGTTGTTTATGGCTTGCTCACAGAATCTGCAGTTGTTCTCCTTTGCACCGTCTATCGTTTCAAGGTGGTATTTCACAAAGCAGTGACTTGTCAGAAAACCGACCCCGGTTTAATGTCGTTTATAGACATCTTTAGAAGTTCTTTAGACTTATTGATTCGATTATGGATTGGATTTTCTTAGTCTTGGAGTAAGATCAATCTGATCCTTCACCTAACCATTCAGTTTGTTGTTGATGTGACATATCATAAGGTGACAGTAGGGCTCTTGTCAAAAATATGAAGTCATTTCTTCATCTATAGCTGTTTGCTTTCGTGCTCACGTACTAGCTTCGACGTGCATTCAATGTCACTTGGCTATCGGAGACAATGTGCTTTCTAGCGAGGTTTCTTCTAAAACACTCCTGAGCAGATATGTTTATTGCTAGAAACTCTATTTGAAAAATGGTGAGCGATTTTTTAATGGTATGAGGTTCCAGTGAACTGGTCTAAAAATAGCTTATCCTGCTTCTTCCGCTAGCTTAGAAGAGCGCTGGCTTGCAGAAGATCTCTAGCGAACCATGATCGGCAGTAATTGTTTATTACTTCGAATGAAATGCCAGAAAGACTATACTCAACCATTAGAAAACGTGAAAGACCAATATGAAACTCACATAATCAGTTCAGTAGGAAATTTGGAGTTCTTGGAGAAGAATTAGTACTGTAATTGTCTAATTCATTTCTTAACCCCTTACATACAAATGTCCTGAATGTGAATATATGGTTTGAACAGTATTTGAACTGCTTCTAGAAACTAGACATATAGATAGGTAAACAATCGAAATCTTCAACTCAATCAACTCTTTTTATGGGACATCTTGAAAAGAAAAGTTTGAAGATTGAACCGGAAAATATTGATAAGCCAAAAACAAAACCAAGTAAAATTAATTTTTCCTCAAATAGTTGGAAATTTTATCGCATTCACAAGTAAGCAAATGTATTCATTCATTCCATTACTTGTTAATCACATCTGCTATTTGAAGAAAAAGTCAAATTGTACCTCTAAATTGGATTAATTAATTAATTAATACATTAAGATATCGTGATTAAAAATATTAATCGGAGACTTCGAGCATTGAAAAAACTGTTATAATAACTGTGATAATTTCAAATCACTGACTCCCTGTATAGATAATTCTTTAGCTGCGCTTTATACACCGCTGCGAGACACTGTCTTTAATTTTAACAAGTTTAGATATTCTGTACCCCAATAGTCGTCTGTATTTTCCATACACCATATCCCTCGTCGTCTTACCGCGGAAGTAGCGGCAAAGAAAATGTCAAACACAGAAACAACAACAGATTAGGTTTTAGTTTGGAGAGAATGAAAAGAAGGGACGGAAGAAGGAATTAGCGAATAGGGTAAATATCAGTGGTGTTTAGGGCTTGTGGAGTAGAATAAAGCTTGAATCCAGTTTCGGAGATATGTAAATATATTTGATAAATGAATTGAACGATTCAGTTTAAGAAAGAGCGTCAACAAGAGCAACAATAACAAAATATTTTAATTCTTCTGAACTAACTTTTATATTAGTTTAACCTTGATAAGAAAAGATTATTTGTCAGAAAAATTTACATGATGTACGATACAAACTTCATTTTAACTTAATCAAGTATCGAGTAGAAAATGCCTGTTCATCTTACATAAACTTCGATTAATTGATAGCAAATATTATGTACTCTTCTCGGTTTTCAATAACTTCACGTACAACATATATCAAAATTCACTGCACAATATGTAATCTATTAGTTCCCGAAACTTTATACAGCATTATCTTAGGGCATTTACTATATCAGAATCTGCGCACAACATCTAGTATTATGTTACAACCTCGAAGAGATTCAATATTGTAGTTTGTGACAAAATCACGATATTTCTATAGCAGTTCAGTAAACTTCGGGCATTTATATGAATAAATTTTCCAATACTGCATTTTTTGAGAACTTCTCCCACATTCCAAAATAATATACGAGGTTTTTCAATAATCATAACTTCTAAACGGAATGAGATTCTTGACCACTATTGCAACAAAAGAAAAACATAATTTAGAAACTAGAATGTTCACATTTTTATGCTACAAATAATTACACTTAGCAATGATTCTCGTTTATTTGGCTTAATTCGAGATATTTCCAGGTTTACCTGGCTGTAAGAATTATTTGAAAATAAGAGTTTTTAAAAAATTTTATTCCACCCGATAGTTTTTTTTATTCCATTAATAAAAATATTGGAACCAAAATAAAGAAGGAGCATGTAATATCAACTTAAAACTTCAAAGTTTCTCTTTTTGCTGGCATCTCTGGAAGTGTTCTTTCTTAATGGCTTTCATCTACTATGTCGTTGCTATTTTCATATCAGGAAGGGTATCATTTTCTATTTTAGTATTTTTTTGGTTCTGGAAAGAGCCTTAAGTCGCATGGTGCTAGATCTGGTGAATAAAACGGATATAAATAAGCAAGAAACGGCCAGAAACAGTCGAAACAAAAACAATTTGTGGCAAAGAGTGTTTTAAAAATGATGAAGACAAGCGTTGACCTATTTTTGATGCAGAGTTTGTATTTTGGTTAAGAAATACACATTCCAGCTACTCGAGCTAACTTCGAATCGCCTGTGTACCAGAGAGATACATTTTGAACTTCCGGAAGATTTTTGTTGACATGCCATACATTTGGTCCATTGGTTTATTGACTATCAGATTTTCTGGCTTTAGTTTTACTACCTAGATCAGCCTGTGGGCGTTGCTAAATTCCTCTTTCTTCACTATAAGGTGAAGAATACACAGGTTCAGTAGCGCCTCTAAGGCTTTAGTAGGCCAAGTTGACACTGCCCCTGTAATACCTAGACAGATTAGCGTTTAGTTATCTCTGAGCTGTTGATAGTTCAGTTTTAGACCACCAAACAAGGACTGCATGTGTGATCATGGATTTTATGATTGTTTGGTATATCCAGAATACCATTTTAGACTTCCTAACAAGCTTGCCACAAGTCCAACTACATTCCAGGATGACTCTTAGAGATTTGTCTCCATTGGAGAGTATTAATTTAATTCCATTGAGTATAGATGCGCTTATATTTGTCTTCCTTCTCTTTGTAAATGAAACTAGTGGTGTTTTACAGAGATTGATCGAGACCTGTTCTTCATCACCCTATTTTTTTTAATGCGTTTAGGGCCGGGCTGCGACTACACTTCGCCCCTCATTAACACTACCAAATCATCTGCGTAGTCAAGAAATGTAAATCCGGCTGAGTCTAGTAAGGATTTTATCTACTACCTATGACCACAGTAGAGGTGATGGGTGATTCATATATTGAATATTACTTTTGTGAATGTTTGTGAAAACTGCATGTAGTATACAAAAATGTAGATGACTTGTTATTGTACTTACTTCTACTTATAGGTTATTGTCTATTTACAACGATAACAGCCGGTCTTTCCTTCTCATTAACAGTTTCATAAAAGGAATTAAATACTCACACTTTACGTCTAATCAATTCAAAACAATAACACAAAGAGCACTATTCTCTGTCAAATTTACCAAAATTTGAACAAAAACAATAATATCGCTTCCGTTTGTGTACCCGATCTCGGTTCAGTCAACTTGATAAACTTCATTGTACGTTAAAATCTTTATAAAATGATATAAACGGAAAATCCAAATAGATCAAGCTTATCTAGAAGATTGATACCTACCTTCACTGTAAAAAATTCTCTAAAAACCCAAACAATCGTTTGTTCCCATAAATTTGTTTGTCTTTGGTGGCGCCGTTTCGATTGTTATCTTTTGAGGAATTCGAATACGCGCGTTTCATCTTTTGTCGTCCTGCATGGGTACCTTAAATATCGAATAGGACCGTAGGGACGTTTTTGGAAAGGGTCGCCTCAGTGGCGCCATCACATTGATTCGTGCCTCTGTTTTTCAAAACTTATATTCTTCCTACTCTTTGGAAAATCAATGATTGCCTCTGTGTCAGGAGGACGTGAGTAAAAAATTGAGAAAAAATGTAAAATTTTACCACAATAACAATATGATGGTCAGAAAATCATGTTTTGATAAAAAGTATGGAATGTTTTATTTTCTTCTCATCACTATAAATTGTACGACTTATTGTGATATGGAAAATAAAAATTTTTAATTAACCAGTTGAATGAGTCAACATGGTTTCGATCTTATAAAGCGAAAGTTCAGTTTTTAAGTCAATTCTAAATAGTATCAGGAATTGAGAATTAGATAGAACAATTATACTCATGTCTCCTGAGATATTTGAAATTTCATCTACGTAGTTTGAAGCTTAAGCATAGATATTTTGATTATTTTATCAATAATTCCTCTTCAATATTTTGCGAAATAAGTGTTTACTCTCTTCTCTTTCGTAAGGACTAAATACAAATATAAATAATGTTCCCTTTATTCAAAATTTGATTTGAATTTCAAGTCACAAAGAAATAAGAAGATGTAATAATAGTTCATAAAAAATACTATATAAAGTTGAAACTATTTAGAAAGTAGTAAAAAACAATCGTTGAGACTCTCATACATTAACACAAATAATAGAATTAATATTATTAAGAACGATCATATTACTCCTTTTATTGCTAATGTTCGAGTGTCTTGGTCTTCGTCTCTCACTTTTTTTTTATTGATTCAATAATATTCCAAAATAATTCTTAGAAAATGTGTATACATATCCTGAAAATATTATGAGAGCAATTTGAATTTTGAATGAATATAGCTCATTGAATGAAAATATGTTTGTTGAACATACTAATAAAATAAGTGTATCGCGCTAAAACAAGGATCTTAAAAATGAAGGGTTTCCGTTGATTTATGGGGGTAGAAATAATATGTCTTCTTTTCATTTCTCATATTTCTATTTTTCAAATTCACGTATCATATTATGTAGTGTATGTATTTTGGGACAAAAATACTGAAAAAAAAACAAACGTCATTTTTTTTACAAATGGATACGATTGAACAGAACTTTCTGGATATTAATTCTTCATATTAAAGACACCTACATTATAGATGTACAGTAAAATTGCTATCTAGTAGAACCTCAACTCAATGTTTTGAAAAATGGTTACCTAAGACTTTTACCATAGATTTCAGCGAGTTTCGACCATGATTGAAAATGGTTTTCACTTTAAAGGCAATTTTAATTTTAAATATATATGCTCGATCTTAGATTTTGATATCTTTTATCAATTATAAAATGCAACAACTGCAAGTCTCTTGCAGCAAGACCAAGACCACATATGAGGTTGCAACACCAATACCAAGACCACGCATGCAAGACCAAGCTGGTCTCGATCTTGGTCTTGCTCATCAATATCTATTGCACATTGTTTGCACTCAAATAATAATAAATAACATCGATCAATTCCATTTAGAGTGAAATTTGGTTTACCAGACAATTTCACACCTTGTTCATTAACCACAGGATTTTCTATATATTTTTATAAAAACTTTGAGTATTGAATAAGCAATCGCTCTTAGAAATCTTTTAATTTAATTTAGAAGCACCCTGTATGTGAAAAAGAGAATCAAAATCACATGTTTAAAGTAATGGATAAAATTGATACTTGATTGATAAATACTTAATGTGAATGTAACTGTTATTCGATAATATTAGAAAATCCATTTATTGAAAATATGATGAAGAGAATCCACATAGTAGAGCTTGTGAATTATGCTAATAATGCATCTTATTTGGTATTATGTCAGTAAAATGCGAAGAAGTGGGATAAAACCGAACCACTGAAATTTCATCAGCCACTCTATTAGTTATCCACTGAAAGTTTAAATGTTGGATTATCAACTTTCTATCCTCTCACGCCACAACTACGTAGAAAGCCCATATTGCTTGTTTCGCTAGAGTTTGGTTAATAAAATAAGATTGTTTGTGTTTTAACCAGATTTATTGCACTAGTTTGTGGCGAATGTTGCAATTTATTTTATTGATAATGCATAATCTATCTTTTGAATATATTATACTAAAGTATTGATGAGGTATTGGATAGAATACTTAGAATGTCATAGATTGATCTTCTACTTTTCAACCTTCTATCGTACACTTTTAAACGATAATTACTATGCCCGTACTTGTCTCCAATGCAAACATTTATACTTTTGTGGTGAGGCTTTTCGTTCTATTTTTTCACATAACTTCACAGCCCAATTGCCAATTAGTGGGTAGTGAATATAACAATGTATGCTGAACATTATCCTATCCATTGCTCTTTGGGTACTATCTCCAGATCATACGCATAGTATTTTTATTGACGTATACTCTTAGTACTAAATTAATTCAGCTTAGTCACGAATCGCGGATGAGTTAGTAACGAGCAGTCCACGGTTATACCTCTACCTATCCAGTTTAGCTTCTTAAAGCGATAATGCTATTTGTGGTCAAAGGTTTGGACGAAATTGCTGGGTGTTTTTTTTTGGTAAACTGACTTAATTAGGTAGACTTCTACAGCAGAAGTAATAATTTGTTCGAAGTCCTCTTGGTACTACACGAATACATGGAATAAACCAAAGTTATGAGTATTTTCTACTGGTGGCTTGTATGGTATGAATATATTTGTGGTCGTTTTCTTTAGTCCTAATTAAAGTTAAAAGAGGAAAATAGAAAAAAAAGGACACTCTATTTGGAACATATATGAAACGACATATTGAGAAGCCGCACACAGTTTTTAATTGATTAGAATGTATTTTATTGTTCATGAACAATTTTTTGTTGGATAAGACAATTCATAAGCTGGAATTTAGATCCCAAAATAAATTGAGAGCAATTTTCGAAAACAGTTAGGGTGATTTTTTCAATAACAAATGTTGTTGTGAAATCTTTTATTATTAAACTTCAGTGAAAACATAATTCGGGGTTTTTAATATGAAAGTTAGATGTTAATATCTGAAAAGTGAAACCACAATGGAGTTTAGAGTTTGAACTTAAGTCATTAATTGAGGCAGTTAAGGTCACTAATATAATATAATATAACTAGTATTTTATATTTTAAAATAAATTGAGTGAACATGACAGAAGATAAAGAAATGGGCGCTTATTTTACTAAACAAATTCAAAATTAAAAAAAAATAATAATTATAAGATATAATAGGAAATTGCCAAAGATAATAGCAATCTAATTATTGTTTTTTCTCTTGGAGTTCTTCAAATTTTTCGGTTTTTAATTCTAATCGTGGCCTTGTATAGTTGGAGCAAATCGAAAGAACGTTCTGTTGGATATTGAAAATGTTTTCATCAGAGTAGTTTAGGTCATTGATCGGTGTATTTTAATTTAAACTATATATTACCGTTTGGATTTTTTTACATGGAGCTCTAACTACTCTAACTAGTTTAGGTTACGTTAGGTTAGTTTGAGAATACCGATCCTGTACGATAGGCCATACAAATATCACATTTTCACTTAGGGCGACTTCTTAGGATTATCATATTAATTCGAGGTGTTTTTTCTTAGACTGGGCTTTCTAATAATGGAATTTCATAGAATGAATATTTAAAAAAAAAATACAAAAATTTTAGTCAGGAGGCGATTGGCTGGTGTCTAAATGT
Organism: Diorhabda carinulata; assembly: GCF_026250575.1. Classification (NCBI taxonomy): domain Eukaryota; kingdom Metazoa; phylum Arthropoda; class Insecta; order Coleoptera; family Chrysomelidae; genus Diorhabda; species Diorhabda carinulata. The sequence goes on from NC_079472.1 coordinate 23,817,532, forward strand.
GCGTCCTGTTTTTTTTTTTATTTTAAGCAGTATTCTTCGCAGACTCTAATTTTATTTTCAATAACCTCCAAATAATATTCCAATAAGCATATTGCTGTACATTTTTTTTCTTTCCAGTAGAGTTTCCGAAAATAAATTTCTCTTTTCTATTTTCATCAGAAACTAATTGAAAATTAATTCGAGTATTTTTGTTCATTAAAAGACAACAGCATCCTGGCTTGAGAACTCTCTGACTTCTTTTGACAGTATATTGCCATTTTCCTTTATCTTTTTCTCTATCATCGTAAGGTGTCACCCTTTTTGCTTGTTGTTATCTCCATCACTAATTTCAACTTCATGCATTCTAGTCTGATTACTAGAACGATTAAACGACTAAAACAAAATACAGGAGAATAAAAATTATTCCAAGCTTACTTTTTATTTTTTCCATAATTTTCATTCGCAGTTGTCCTTTGGTCACATAAAAACATATTCAAAACAACTCATAAACGTGTAGTGAAAAAATACAACTTTGTCTGTATGTGTTGGAAATTTTACGATTGCCAGATTCACCATTACTGGAAATGTAACGTTCACATTCACATCACACGTTTTTTCAAGGAGATTACTTAGCGCCAAAATACTAATTTAGGTAAAACGTAGAGTTAGAAGGTGTTATAATTAAGGTAATCATATGTTTCAGTGATAAAACTATATAATAGCTATGAATTGCTCGTCTATTTTTCAGTTGTAGTTCATTTATTCAGCTAAACTTGAATCAATATGTATCACGTAAACTATAACATCACGTATTTTTGTTTATCCACCCATGTAACTTGCGAATATTGGCGCTGTATGTGTATCTTTCAAATCCTGATAACAGGAAGGATAATAACATCTTTTTCATAGTTTAAAAAAAGGATTTTACTAAGATTTACAAATCTAATACTTGGTTAAAATGTTTTCTGTTTTTTCCCTAATTATTGGGTGAATTAAGATAGCAAAAGTAAGATTATAAATTTAGCGCAATTCACTTTTCAGTTTATGTATCATTGTTATACAGAAAATGCATGTAGTAGGATACAATAATTACTTTTACATCATTGAAAATTTCTATATTTAGTTGATGTTTCGAAGATAAACTATATTATCTTTGTATATCAATAACGACCATTTATCGATTTTCAAAGTTTCCAGTTTACATATAGATTTAATTGTCGTTTAGTCCAAGCTGAAATGGAACAAAATTGAGCACATATGAACAAAATAAACATTTTTTCTTGTAAATAGATGTGATCCAAATTGAGCTGTTAATATAAGCCCAATAAAATCCCATCAGTCTCTAAAATACAATTCAAATACTGGTAAATGTCATTCCCGCGTAACTCTCATTCCGTTTTTCACCCAGCATCCCTTACCCCTGTCGTTTTCATCATTTTCATTGACACGATAATCACGTGAAGTGGGTTTCCATTAGCAGCATAATATTCTAGTCCGTAAAAGAAAATCAATGCCGGATGACAGAAAGCATGGTAGTGCATTAAATCCGGAGAAATGGAATACATTTAGAGGTTAGGAAATTTCGAAGATCGCTGTTTGTTTGATTTCTACACGATATGACACTACAAACGGATTATAGTTAATGCGAAAAAGGTTTTTGATTCAAAATATAACAGCTGTAGCGTATCCTAGTATCGATTTTGTTGAAACATTACCTTCTATAATCTCTAGGTAATTATTTTTTCTTGTAATACTCCTTTACTAAACTACCTTTAATCTTTATACAGTGCGCAATGAGAATGTAGATCACAAATGAATATGTACACATGAAAAACTGACATTCTCGAAAAGTACGGATGAAAGATCCTCAAAATTTTCTACGCGATAAAATTGAATTGGTATTGGGACATTATTTTCGAAAATATTTTTCGAAAAGACAGTCTTGAAAAATAAAAACGAATGGATTTACAAAAGGCCGACGATAACACAACACTATGAAAATAATGGGAAGCTCTTGGCATTACCAAAATTATCTATACCCTCACAAAGATCATCAACCAACTGACCTTAGTAAGGGTGGTATTTTTCTTTATGTAAAACTCGAATTTATTTTTCAATTCTGCTAACTGCGAAACGTGTTGACCAGGTTATTCCTTATTAAGAATTTCACAAACCTATTTTTGAAACTTCTGTTTCAATACAAAAACCAATCATAGTCCGGAAAAATGAGTCATATTAAATTTAATACTCTCAATATTATACTGATTGCACAAAATTGAAAGAAAAAGTTTATATTGCTGAACAGAGGCCTAAAAACTCTTTACAACAAAGTGCTTATAATTCAGAGGAGGTGCTGGAGGGAGGGATAATATTTTCATATTGTAAATTGACAATTTAAGAATAAAAATCGACCTATTTCTGTTTTTTTCCACATAATACATGATAACGCTAAAATTGAATTTATTCCATTCATATGGACCGCATTATACGTAATCCTATATTCCTTGGTTGAGTTTCCATAGATAGTTTAGTATATAGTTTAGTAAAGATATGAGGTCTTCAGTAATAAAAATAAAGTATCGGAATCCTTTCAGTCAACAAAGGCCCAAAACAGTGTGCTCCATCTCACCAATACTTTTTAAAATATATGTTTCATAGGGTCTAACCACTTCGAAGAAGAAAAGCACACGAATAGAGATCCGCATTAATGATGACATATGTTTATACACCCTCCAATTTGCAGACGATCAGGTAATATGCGCAAACGACAAAGAAGACTTAGAATATATGGCACGTAACCTAAAGAAAGAATACGGAAAATGGGGACTGCAGATGAGTGTAGAAAAGACATAGTCCTTTTCTATAAGCGAGGATACAAAGGACATAAAACTAGAAAACAACGAATTATAACGAGATATGAGAACTATAAATATGTAGGAGTTATTTTGACAAAGATGGAACAGATGATGAAAAAATAAAATGTAGAATAAACAGAGCAAGAATAATAACTTAATCGAATACTGTCCAATGCTAAAATGAAAGGAAACTGAGGATCTACAATACAATTACTAGGAGTACGTTGGTATATGGATTGGAAACGTGGAAAATACAGGAACAACTAAAGAAACAAATATTAGCCACGGAAATGGACGCCCTAGAAACAGCAAATAAAATATCATGGATAGATTCAATCAGAAACCACACAATAAAAGCGCAAATGTACCTGAAAGAAACAATTATAGAATATATTGAGGAGAAGCAGTTGATTTAGTGCGGGCACGTGCAGGGGGAAGGGGAGGAGAGGTTCCAAAAAAAAATAATGAACTGGATCTCACAGGAGAACAAAGAGAGAGGAAGACAAAGATTATCCTCGATGCATGGAATAAGAAAATCAATGAGTTTACGAAATATGAACGATATTCAGCGATAGGACAGAGTGCCAACCAGGCATTAGACATTGTCGTAGGACGTTTTGAACACGAATTTATATGAAATTTAGGTAATATTTAAAAAAGTTGTACACACAGATATAAACTGATAGACAATTCTCACGCGTTCAATTAAATATATTTTTGAAATGAATTATTTTAATTGTATGTTTTGGAAGAATCTCTAATTGCGGAACCTTCCTTAGTTATGCACCGAACAAGGTTGAGATCTTGGACCCAATATGCGGTAAAGTATTGACTAATCCCAACCACTTCATTATTGAGTTTGAATTTTTGTAATTGTTGATTATATTCATACTGTTTACTGCAACTACAAATATCTTATGAAAAAACCAATCAAACGTATGAGTGGACGCACGTTACATTGTAATTATTTAATAAACTTTAATAATAATTTATATCAATTAATTTAATAATAGACATTATTACATTGCTGAATGCGATAGCTTATAATTTTAAAAGGTTTTAAAAAAAATTATTTGATATAGAATTGTTAATTTTTGATTAAAAAACTTGAAATGTAATTAGCATAATCAACCACCAGAATTGGAAATCTGCTAAGTTTGATTTTAAGAAGTGAACGATATCACCGTGTCGTAAAACGCATTTTTTTATTACTCTGCGAAATTGGAATAAATTTATTTTAAATATATATTCGGAATCAAGATTCGCATTAAGCTTCAATCGAATTATGTTTGAATAAAAGAGCAAAAATGAAAATCCATCTAGTTGCTGCTTAAGCATCAAGTTATACATTTAACAAACCATTCTCACAACTTTTCAGACAGCTCAACTCGATGGTGCAGTGCAGGCAATGCCAGATAATGCACTAATCTTATTGCAGGTGGATAAATTGATTAAGTGTGGCTAGATTTTGTTCGACTGTGACGGGAAATCCTGTGAGAATAGAGCCGTGCACCTCGCATTCCGGATAAGATTTTCAATCGCGATGTATGCCGAATACTCGCTCGCTCTTCTGTCGACTTTTTTTCACAATTTAATAACAGTAGAAAAGTTTGAGATTAGATTGAAACGTTATTACTTAATACATTAGAACATGATCTTATTCGGCGCTGCTTTTAGAGACCGTCGATCGCTTTACGATGAAAAAGGGCTTTAATTAATCAAGATTTCTTAAGATATTGAGGAAAACTTCGAATTGGAATTCGTTGGTTCAACATTTTTAATCAGGATAATCCGAAAAAGGAAGTAACATTCATTCATTTTGACACAAAACCAAGTACCTGATTTTTAATAATTTAAATTCAAGAAAGCAAAATCTATTCAGTAGCTCTGTCATTAAAAAATCCTAAGATACGTCAAATTCCAATTATAAAATCATGCGAAGAGAAAATTTCAAATTAAATCTTTTAAAAAAGACCTAAAATTTATAGCTCTATTTTGTAAATTCTAATTGAACTACAAATAACTTGATTGATTAGGTTAGGTACTGCTATATATTTGAAATGTAAAGACTGAAAAAAATTAATTTTTCTTATTAGAATAAATTTCTATTTTGATTTTGATGTTCATGATGTAGGTGATCTATTGATTAATATAAATACGCAAATTGTCAGTGTCAATATTATATTTTGATAAAGACTTAAACAAAAGTCGAAACGTCAATTTTTATCTATCTTTTAAAAATTATTGAAAAGAACTGATTTTGAAACAGAAGAGACCCAAAATCAAGAACATTTGGAAGCATGAATATATTTCTTTAACGAAACATCTCAAGCTCGTAGGTTGACATTTTGATGTGAATTTTATTTTATTTTCTTAACGTTTCGCTCAAAAGATTATCATCAAAAAAATTATAACGAAAATAATTTAAAGCTATGGTTCGAACTATAGAAAACATGAATCAAAATTTATTGAAATTATGTTCTTAAAATACTGTTGGTAATGTACCTAATATAATGTATCAGTGGAAAGCCATATCAGAAATAAATCTAACGAAATTTAACGATATATGAGCTGTGATCAAAAAATTAATTTGGTAGGTTGAGCGATTTCGTATAGTTTCAGCTATAGATAATTTCAGTTTATAATTATTTTCCAAATGCGAAACCTTAAGAAAATAAAATTAAATTCAAATGAAAATTCCAACTAACGACTTCAAGTTCCAATAAAAAATATACTCAAAAGGTTGTAGGAAATAAATATATTTATGTAAGTGAATTCTTATAATACTTGAGCTACTCAGAATCAAATGATCACTTAATCGACATTCTGATTTCAATCTGGTTTAAATCTTATTTTGATTAACGACTCTACTCTTGAAGACTAAAATTCATGACAAAACTTTGCATAAACTTTTACTCTCGCATAAACTACCGATTATAATGTAATAAATCAATTATAAACGCATCTGCACAAACACTGGAAAGTTATGAAATTCGCTCAATTTCCACGTTTTCTTGCTCGTTAAGCGAAAACTGCAACACTATGAAGCTGTCATACTTTATGTACATTCTCAGAAGAGGTTAGATCATAATTTCTGTAAACTGGTGCGAATAAAACGGCTTGGAAAGCAAATTGCCGATAGTTGATACTGACTAACGACGACTTACATCTCGAAAATGTTCTATCACTTTTATTGCCACACCTATACTTATCTCGTATTTTCTATCCTATTCTATTGGCTTCCAGTAACATCTGCGGGTATTGAACGGAAAAATGAACTTTATTCTTTACGAGTAAAGTTTGTATGGATGTGGGTTCGATGATATAAACTAGGGAACTACTCAGCAATAATTCGATGTAGCTACGAAAACATTTTTAAAATGATCTTTTCCTACGTTACTCCATTCCGATTTAATCATTTCCGAGTTTACTTCTATATTCTACCAGAATCGAGAATTTGAAATAACAGGTATACAAATAAACATTTCTCATTATTTAAATTGAAACAAGTACATGATGGCACAAAGAAAACGTATGTGTATTCAAATGCTATAAATACATAAGCTTATTTCAATCACGTGAAGGTTTTAATAACACTGAAACAGTCAGTCAACAACACAATTTGGAAATGGAGCTTTGAGATTTCCAAAGCACTCAAATATTCTTTAGAAATAACATCCTCGTTAATACACATTAAAAGTCTCTTTCCAAAGATTTTCATACCTTTTGTCAAAATTATCTCTGATAAGCAGCGATGTCTTTACATATTTTTGATTCTAAATTTTCAAGTAGACGAGGTTTATGGAAATAAGTTGCTCCTTAAGATAAATCAGGTGATTTTCAAATCAACGAAACGTGAAACCAAGACAAAACTTTTTAGTGTGACTTAGCTCAATTCTGTTGCAACCATATTTATTCTATGTGGATGTCCAGAATCCAGTCTACAATACTATGCACAGCATTTCCACATTATTTTACGAATTAAGGGTGACTCTTCCACCAGGTTGTATGGAAAAATAAGGTTTACGATACCAATTTTTCAGACCTCGCACCACACTGTAACTTTAGGACCGTGTGGTACTTTCCGATGCAATTCTTGTGAGTTGTTAGATGCCCAAAAGCAGAAATTCTGATTGTTTGCAGATTCATTTGGTTGGAAATGTACGAGTACAACCATTCCCATTGCACGAAACGAGTTTATCTAAAGATCTATCGTGTTGCTACCAAGTATTTAATCATTGCTGAAAGCTTTGTTGGACCGATTCATTTGATTTGAAAAGCTGTTCAACAGCAAACACGCGATGTAACAATGTTATTCTACAAAATGGCGTTACTTAGTAGTCACTGAAAATTCCCCTTCACTGATACCACGCTATTCAAGTCAATCAGTTTTGTTTGCTATACCATGTAGATGTTTTTTGAAACTGTAGGCCTAATAGGATTCGATACTATATTGCTTCATATAGAAAAATTGAAGTTGATTTATTTATTTGGAGAACTAATTTCCCTGAAATGGTCTCAAAAACTGTAGTATACAAGTCTAGATTAGTTATAGCAAAGGGGATACGCAATTGGTCACATTTGATCTTCAAGAACAACACAATGCAATTGAAAATAGCTTATATTTCAGTCTAATTTCACTAATAACAATTCAATCACTTGTAGTGAGTAAATAAAAAAATTCTAAATCTGAAATTCCTTATGACAAATTATATAATTTATGAAGGTGAGTTTTTATACAACCAAGTCTGTAAATCATAGATAATTATTAATTTAATTTTTAATTTGTCTATGTTGGAGAATGTTTCAAATTTTTTGATGGCGGTAACTACGCCGATTGCATTAATGCTTGTGTTTACACTACTTAAGCCTCTTATTTTCAAATAAACATCAGTAACATATCGAAATTAAAACTGTAATATTAATTATAACACGTCATTCTTCGTATCCTCAAAGTCAAATCATGTTATCTTTTTGGGTAGGGATAGTTTGTTTTGTATATGTGATTCTTAAGCCTCAGAATAAAATTTTCTGATTCTAGAATGAATATTTATAGCCGTATTTATACCCAATGTTTTTACTATGGTTTATTATTTTAGAATTTACCTACTTTGCAGGCGATACAATCAATTCGTATGAATCAGTTCGTATTTCATTGGTTGATTTCCGGTAATTTTCAAACAAAGTAAATTGGAACAGGTGTTGCTTTCGCACCTTAACAATAGTACAATTAACGACGGTTTTTCGTTTCGAAATCCTTATGACTGAATGAATTGTTGTGAAAATTTGGAGAAAGATGGAAGAAAGTGTGAGAAAAAGTTATATAGTTGCCAGTGTACGCTTTAACATCACCTTCTGGGGGAGTCAGAGGTAGAATATGCGAAATAACAACATAGACGAATAGAAAAAATACAAGTATCATTAGCAAGAGCTGTTGTATTAGAAAAATTGTTTCTTTAAACATATATTGAATGAATAACTAGAAAACCAGAATAAGGAAATAATCAAATAAAAATATGTTAAATAAATGGGACATTTGTTTTATTTATATATCGGGATTGAAAAAATAAAAATAATAATAATAATTTTTGTAAAATTTTTTTAAAATACATATTGGTAAAATTGAACAATATTTGTAGAAAGCCAAATAAAAGTTTTGTGAAAGGTTTTGCATGAATACTCCGAGTTTTGCTTAAAATATTGTTAAATATGAAAGTAATTAAACAGAACAAAGATTAAAATGGAAACATACTATATATAATATAGTCGACAAATGTAAAAAGTAGTGGAATGATCATTATAAGTGAGTAAGAAAAAGAGTTACAAGAGGATAAGATAAAATTAGAAGAAATCACGGCTGGTATTAAGCTAAAAAAGATAGACATGATGATATTACCAGAGAAATGTAGAAAAATACGAAAGAACAGCAATAGTGGCAACAATATGCAATAAACAAGCAACGAAGAAAAGGTACAATTTGTAAAATAGATATTATTCACAAAAAAGAAGACAGAAGAGACTTCACTGATCACGGAGGTATAACACTGAGTATTCTGTCAAAATGTATATGAATAGGTATTGCCAAAAAGACTTATGATGAAATATAATTCAGAACCGTACTTAGAAGAATGTCAGAGAGGTTAAAAAACGAAGAAGTATACATTATCATATCTCCACAATTAAACAAATTATAGAGAAAACAAAAAAGCATAAAAATGTACTAAGTATATAGATCTAGGGGAAGTTTTCGACAGAGTACCAAGAAAAATAGTCAAATATGAATTTCACAACAAAAATACATAACAAAGAATTATCCTATATTAGGGGCCGATAACATATAGTCAAGTTAATTAATTAAACCCACTATTATTCAACATGTCATGAAACGAAATACAAATTAAAAGAAAGGCAAAGAAATGGCAAAGTAAGTAGAACCAGTCTATAGGAGTCTATAGGAGAAAAAACCAAAAATCTCTGATAAGGGAATGGAGATTTCAATAAGAAGAAAATGGAAATCAATCGAAATAAAACTAATATAGTGTTGAGCTGGAAAATCAATGATATTATGATAATGATAGTATTTGTCTGAATAGGGATTACATTAGAACAAGTTAACAGTTCGGTTACTTAAGGATGAAAATGGATTGAGAAGAAAATGAAAAATAGATACTAAAATACTAAAATAGTGAACACCATAATATTAAAAAATAAATTTCAAGGTAAGAGGAAAGTACATATAATGGCAAAGATTTATACAGGGAGTAAAAAAAGAAATTACAAAACTAAAATTCGAATGAAAAATAAGAGACAGGCCAAGAAGTTTGCGAGTCAAAATGACACCAGAAAAAGGCCAGATGAAGACCACGAGCCATATATGAAGAAAATTCAGAACAGTTAGAAAAGTAAGCCATGAAAAAAATTAACAATTCAATGCTTTACATCTCATGAGTAAAAAAGCTCTTAGATTATATAAAATAATCAACAAGATATGTGTCAATTCAATCAAGTGACTTCTTTATAAGAACAGAGCTATGAATTAATTATTTGACCTTTTCAGTTTTCTCGATAATTACGTTTATATACAAGTGTGGAATTAAGGATGTGAAAGAGTTTCAAAGAAATAAGGAACAAACCAAAAAGTGATTTTGAGCAAATTCAATTTTAGATATATAAGTATGGTTGTTAATTACAATAAATCTCGACTAAAGTGTTTATACTTTATCTTTTAATGAAAAGGGGGGTTTTGAGGTAACGTTTATTTATTTATAACGTTACAACGAAAATGAATTTTGTAGAAAATATTGTAACAATATATAACATACAAAATAAGTATGCCAAAACTCACAATTAAGAAGATTTTCTTTTCTTTTAATAGAAAACTATTCAACTTAATACCCATGGTATTAATTAAATTTATTTGTCCCTCTCTACTTCATTATCTCAGTTTTTCTTCCAATTTCAATTTTATTGCTTGGAAAGAAGTTGTCTTATCAGAGTTTATTGAAAATGATGTTTATAAACAAATATGAAAAATAATGGTGCTTGAAAATTTCACTTTATTATGGTTTGGATTGAAACATTGATGTTGAAAACAACTTTCAAAATATCTATTGTATCCTCGGTGATGGTTCTTTGTAAAACCAATAGATTCTGCTTTTTTGATTTTATTATAACAGAATATTCGTAAAACTTCAAACAGAAATACTATAGTAACCTATTCCGATTTTTCACAGAATATTTCAATCATGATTTGTATTTGTATCGAGCGATGGAATATAACCAATCATAGAATAAGATTTATTCCTTCCTATGACATATTATGATTTCGTCCTGAATAAATTTCATCAAATTTTCATATAGAAGTTATAAATAAATGTTCCATGAAATTCATCTTCATTTCCTTCCAATCTACGGACCGTATCAGATGATTTAGTTAATTTAGGTACAAAAATGACGATAAATGGAACATCAACCCGTTATCCGACGTTATTCTATTACGATTGATGACTGGAAATAACGGAAATTGAAAGAATTCGCTATTTTCGTTAGCTCTAATTACTGGTCTGCAATGAGCAATGAACGATAACCTGCAATTAATCGAGACATTTTGTTGGACCGAGATCCTTAAATTTGATTTTGAATGATTTTTCGTCTATATATTGGGATTTTAATTAATTATTATGTTTTATAGAACCCTTTCAAATAGATCTAGGAACAGATGGAGGTTATTACTTTTTAGAGAGGAAGAGGAAAGGAAAAAGAACTGTTTAGTAAAATTGACGTAAAGCCTTAAATCTTTCGTTCAAGAGTTATACCTATTTCGTTACTTTGTACAAACGTCTTAAAAGATCCACAGTTGTTTTATACAGTGTTTTACGATCCGCTTTTCGAATAAAAATGTTGGTTTTAAATTCCCAACTCTGATTAAATAGCATCTAATCTTTGTTCGTTTCTAATTTCCGAATTCGTTTTTCTGTGGACGTAACCATATCGATTTTGGCTCAAATTTGTTAAATAATTATTAGAGTTTCAATTTAACAGAGTTGTGTCAATTTAAACTTGTATAATTTTTTAATTCAAGTGGAAATTATGCTATAACTAATGCAATGGGAAATTCTCAACAAATAAGAATTCTTTCCACGTACTCTCATTTTGAAATTTTCCATCAAAATAGTGGTATTCACTCAGTGATATCAGAAATGTTACAGAATTATTAGATATATTTCTTTTCCAATTACCACTATGAAATATATTCCATTCCCCTAATTAAAATTTCAAGCAACTTCAACACGGAAACCTTGGTAAGTGACAAAGTGAATTTGACAGAAGTATAAGATTGAAAATATAGCAATTCATATATTGAATAATAAAAAATATACATTAGTTCATGTCAGTAAAATTTTGATGCAAAACGATGGATTTCTGCGATAATAATGATTATAATCTAGCCCAGGAAATCACCTCCTAAAATTGTAAAAACAGCCACACACTTCAGTAGAGATTTAAATGTATTTATATCAAAGAAACGATATGAATGAACCAATACAACTCCTGGCAACATTGAGAGTCATGCTTTTCTCAGTTCCAGTATATACACCGCGTGCGGTCCACGAATTTTGCATACTCAACACCATCCAGAGCCCGGCCTATATGAGAATATTAAGAAATAATTCATTTTACTATATTACTTACAAATCTGCTGGTTATGTTATTTAAACGTACCTGGAACAAAGAAATCAAACATTAATACTTTTGTTAAATAAATTGGAACCATTTACTGAAATATCAGAGTTATTGTTGAATAACTAGAAGATATGAATCATAAATTGGACTAATGCACGTAGTTATAATTCTCTCGTCAAATTGTTAACACTAATCGCCAAGAAAGGACGATATCGTCAATGAGATGGTAAAATTCGGTGGAAATGAAATTAATAGAGCTAATTTGGGAAAACAAAAAAATGCAAGATAGAATAGCGGAGCCATATGGCCCATATTCAAAAAAGGAAATCCAAAAATGTGCGCTAATTACAGACCTGTCACCCTACTAAATATGTTATACAATATTTTTACTTCCACCGTTAATACGAGATTTAAAAAGTATACGGAGTCTCAACTTGGAGAATGTCAATATGGATTTATTCCCGGGAGATCAACAATAGATGCTATTCATATTTTAACAAGATATAAATATCTAAATTCTATTTATAGACTTATAACAAGCTTTGCACTGCCTGAAAAGAGACATACTACTAAAAGACGTCAAAAGTGTTCGTCGCAAAAACATTAATTGAGCTCATCAGAATAACTGAGTATAAATCACATGTAATTACGAGAGATCGAAAAACTCAAGAATTCGATATAAATCGAGGAGACAGAAAGGGTGACGGACTATCAACAACTCTATTTGATATTTCACTAGACGGAGTAATAAAAGACTGTATGCTGACAGGTAAAATGATTGCTAAAGACGTCCAAATATTGGCATTCACAGATGATCTGGCAATAATAACGAGAAGTGTAAAGAGCCCAGAGGAAACATCCTTGAATATCGAACAGGAAGCTAGTAAAACGGGGCTAGAACTAAATGAAGGGCAGACTAAGTATATGAAGTTGAAAAGAAAAAAAAATCGCGCTAAGCATAAGAATATAGAGATAGGAAAATATACATATATTCGAGGGGATTAACAATTTTGAATACAGAAACAGTTAATAGCCATAATGAACGAGGAAAAAAAATACTTATGCAAAAAAAAATAAGTAGACGTACTAAAATGGAAATATACAGAACAGCAATAAGGCCAATAGTAACCTATGGAGGAGAAACGATGAATCTAACGAAAGATGATAAAGAAAAACTTGGCACCTTTGAGAGAAAAATGATAAGACTATGTGGGTCAAAAAAGTTAAGTGACGGACAATATAGAATCCTCATGAATACTGAAACTAGAGAAATGTTAAGAGAGACTATCAGCAGATTTATGAAATCGCAGCGAATACGATAGCTAGGACAAATAAAACGGATGAAAAATAATAAGTAAAGTTAAAAAATAAAAGAATGGAACCCTTAGGAAACCAAAAAGCCAATGCTAAAGCCAAGTAACAAGTCTGAACAAAATGGGAGTTCGTAGATGGTGGAGTAATACCCAGGACAGAAAAATAGCGGAAAAAGTCAAAACATTCGGTGAACTTTGGTTTAAAAAAGAAAATGGCTATAACGTGGATTGTCTCACCACAATAAATGAGTCAAAGAGCTCTTGATTGAGCGGTTACTATTCCTATTGAAATGTATAACCGAATATATAAAATCGCGAAGAATAGTTTCAACTTGGTGATGAATTAGACTAAAGTTATAAAACCAGTATGCTTTTCTGTGATTGAGCAACTGAGTTTCCCTTATTCTTTAGAAATTCAACGCCTCCGATTATAAACTATAGATGTCGGAGAATTTTACAAGAGCGTGAAATCGTTTTTCAAAATTTTAATCGCACCTGATCTTCTGAAAGTAGTTCCAAACTAAAATTATTGTTCTAAGAGAAGTAACACCGCGTGAAAGATTTAAACTCCAATTTTATTGGAAGTAATTTTTAATGAGCTATGTGAATAGGGATAAGTTCCGATTCCTAGTTTTGTCTGCATTATCAATTCAAAGATATGGAATAAGAAAGTAACTAAAATCGAGAGGGTTCTATTTCCACACACTAATCTATAATGCGTCCACTTGAACTCACAACATATATATTTTTATTACTACACAAAAAGTTGTGTGTAAAATTTGGCATTGACTAATTGAACATTGAAATTTTTCAGTAGTAATTTGAGGTATAATAAAATATGTATATATATATATATATATATATATATATATATATAATAAAATAAAAAAATATAATAAAAATTGGCTTCGTGCATTCAAAGATGTGTACTATGTACTTATATACTAATAAAAAATCTAATTGCTTACGTGGGGTTAAGTTATGTGAGTTTAGATTTGAAAAACAGCATCTTAAGTCGTATTTACTTAACGGAGAGATGCACTCAAAAGTCTTCCTATTGGATTAAACAAAGCATATTATCCACATCCTTATAATATGCTACGACGTCCACGTTAAAGGCATTAGCACAACCAATATAAAAGTTGGACTAGATTCTACTCTGAGTGAGACTGATCCTTTCGTCAAAACAATGGACTAAAAAGAGGAAACCGGCTCCAAAGGTAAAGATCGTTCCATCTGAGGGCAAGGTCATAGCGTCGGTTTTTTTGGGATGGGCGTGAGTTAATTTTCATTGACTATCTTGAAAAATGAAAATTTTTCAACGACGAGTATTATGCGAATTTATTGCAACGTTTGACTGAAGAAATCAAGCAAAATAGACCTCATTTGGCTAAGAAGAAAGTGTTGTTTCATCGCGACAATGCGATGAAACAACAGTTTACACAGCCGTTAATGCAATGGCCTAAAGTAATGAATTAAACTTTGATTTGCTACCTATATACCCAGAATCACCAGATTTAGCCACCTAGGATCATTATCCGTTCCCAGACTTGTAAGAATGTTAATAACCATTTTGAGGAGCTTGACGATTCTTATTATAAAAAGAATATCGAACTGGGAAAATTGTGTTGGGCTAGAAAGAGATGCATTGAAAAATAAATATATTTTTTTCCAAAATTTTTCAGTTTTATTTGTTGGGCCAGGTATTCCTGGAATCATCCTCGTATTATTGTTTTTACAAGCATTACGAGTAACTAAAGTTTAATTATTAATCAATTTTCATGGAACGTTAGAATTTTTCCGTTTTATAATTTATATCAACTTTTTATTTGTGTAGAAATCAGCCGGAGTGAATTGATGTGGTTGTCTATCTGAATAAATAAACATGACCTACAAGATCCATCAGAATGTTTGACAGTTGATTGCTGTGAAAAAATCTGTTACCAAAAAACTCAACACCGAAATCGGCAATTAAATTTTTTCTATCTGTAAATTGACATTCGTATCGGGACATTTTGTAAATGGCGTCCATGTATAGACATGCATCGACGGTCTACCCATTTATCAAAACAACGACGTTATGTTTGGATATTTGAACACATTTATTCAACGATTTTTCTGTCACTAGAAATTGAAACGGGCCGTAGTCCCTCTATATCACACATGCAGATATAATTTAATAAAATGTCGAAATACCCCGCTAACTGAGCGAAACAATATTTCGAACTATCAGCCAATTTTGAAATTGAACGCTGAACCTCATGCATTAATATTACCGTCATCAATTTTAGAAATTATATCGGCCATTTTGGAACGTTATGTATCTAATATATGCCAAGTGCTGTTTTTTCTAGCTACTATATTCGATATTGCGAAAGGTAGAAGTTACGGTTTAATATATTTAACGTAATTTTTGCATTATGCCCTTATCCAATAGTTTCGATCAAAATTAGTGAAATATATTTCAGGATCAACCTGATGTTCATATAATAGATAAATTATAATAGTCTCCTTTCAAATACCCTAAGCATTATTTAAAAAAGAATTGAATATTTGGAAATACTTTCTATGAAACTACAAAGATCGATTCACAAAAAAAATAATCGAAACTTTGAGGATGTTGGTATACACTTACTAATCCATCAATATTAACTTTTAGATCTACATTCTGTTTATAAATTTCATATTTGAAAAGAGTATTCCGCGGACATATGTGGATACCAGCCCTAACCGTAGTGTAAGTGTCAGGTTTGGTCAGTTGGGATATCCTCCACTTAGAAGCAACTTGAGAAAATCAAATCCTGCATGAATTCTTTGTTCATAAAAACAATCTGATTACAAATCATACAATCCTAGTCTATTGTTCTCACAATTCCAACTAAAATTTTAAGCAGATAACTATTTTTTTCTGGAAAATACGAATTTTAAAACTTTTCTGTTATTGTGATCTAAATAAGTATCTTCTTCAGAATACTCTCTAAATTATTGAAACAAAAACTATCGTTTTCATTGAAGACCTTATTCTTAAACCCATTCATGTGTTTAAATAAGGTAGTGCTTTCTGATGTTCTCCTCATAGCCTCATAAATAGGTCTGGTATATTAAAAATTGTTCATCATTCGCTATTTTAAAGAGGTTGGACTGGACTGGCTGAATGAATCTTGTCATTTGAAGCTATTTCGGCTATTCTGACATTTTTGTTTCAATGAACTGTTTTGCGACTTCGATTAGTACTATATACCAATAAAAGGTTTATTTGCTTTGAAATATTCCGCAATACTGCATAAGTCCTTATGAATGTTTGTTTATTTGTTATATGAAATTTTCACCGGAAATGTCTCACAAATCATGAGTGTCTCAAATTATTAGTAAACTCCGCTTAATCTGCTGGATTGCTTAATTATTTTATACGTGGGCGTCTAAATATTCGAGAGCGATAGATCAGAATCGATTTTCTGCTAGTGGTGCCACCTGTGATTTTATCTTTAATGCGAGGATTGTGATTGTGGATTGTGAATATTTTTTCTTTATTTCGATAAAAAAATTATCACACCTGAATCGAACTAGAAACTTTTCAATATTCGATTACTTTGTAGATAATCATAAGCAAAAAATTGTTTATACAACTGTCATGAAAATTCGAATTGTGTAATTGTGAGGAAAGTTTCCTTGCATCTACCTAACAATTGAATTAAACATCATTGAAGAATGTTATGTGAAGAAGTAGTAATTTTTCATCGGGTAAAATTCATCTAAAATATAATGAACTGTACCAGCTGCAAGTAACGAAATAAAGTCAAATAAATATCATCCAACTGAAATAAGTGTTTTTCTGGATGTTTTAGAAAAGAATAGAGGATACAAAAGATCGATGAGAATAGAGGTTTCATGGATTGAGGCAAAAAGCAGTTGTAGTGTTAATGTATTATGCATAACAGGAGTGTCCACAATGGATCCTTACTAGTTAATAACGCAGCATAAGGTGAAGGTTTTCTACTAGATTGATAATAAAATTTTCCGTCATAATCAGTAGTATTTCTTGATTAAAAGCATTACGTAATAGTATATTACACACCGAGGTGGGAAAAATTTCATTACTGTCGAGAGATTAGATATAGTTAACCAAGACGAGATTAGCTATGATCTCGTGACAGAAATGAAACTTCCTACCGAAGTTTGTATACTATTTGTATACTATTATATTTTGATCAAAATAAATAAATTTGAAGAATTGATGGATTGCACCCCTCCAGAAATACGACAGGCTGCTAACCCAACAGCACACGGGTTGGTGCTAGAAAAAATTGAATTGAAGAAAAATCTGATATTTCAAAACATGGAAAACTGTTGGCAATCCTTAAACGACAAAATGTGGAGTTCAGGCCCAAGAAATCGAACGTATTGTCCAGGAAAAATATAGAGGATTTTTTAAACAAAGCTCCAAATGAATTTCTACAGATAAAGGAAATATATTTATGATCTTTAAATAAGTAATTAGTCGACCAAAGAGATAACTGTTGGAAACGCCAGCGCTGGTACTGGCCTAAATATTTCTATAAACGGTTATAATAATTCAAATTTAACCATCAATTTCAATAAAAAGTTTGCTGTATTTCAGTTGATTGTTGGTTTTTATTGTTTGCCATTGAATAGGTATTTAATATTTGTCAATGTGTTATATTTTTGAATACGGATAATATTCATCTAGAATAGATGAGAAAAATTTTAACGATAACAATATTTGGTAAATGAGGGCGGGAAGTAGAGGTGTGTAATATGACACTTTCCAACCTTCAAAGAGATTAGTGAGGACAGCATTGCATATATGTTTCTAAATAAAATATTTTATCTTTATCACTTTAGTTCTGAATCATTCTTAATATGTTTTTTTGTTGATTTCCTAATCGTATAAAGAAATTCCGATCGATTGATATCTTCTAGAATGAGTATTTGGTAAAAAATTTTCATTTCAATGGCTTCTATTCGCTGTAAAGAAAAGTAAGATAGTACATATAATATGTGTTCGATTTTCTTGGCAATAAATATTAAAAATTTCAATATCAATTTCACTAATTCTGAAGGATCTATTGGTAAAGTAGTTGAAAATGGACGCTTATCAAGTTCCCTCGTCAACACATTCGTATAAGTGTGTCAGGGGTTTGAGCAGAAACCTCATTAATCTCTCTTTCGAAATTAACGATGTTATTTAGCGGTTTGGCCGAATCCCAGATAATTCTTAGAGAATTAATTAGAAGATTTGTAGTCTCAATATATGTCTTCAATTGACGAGCAATTTTCATAACGGCATGATCCATACTTCTTCATTAATATTTTGTAAAATAATTAATGAGTATTTACAATAAACAAATATTCCATCTAAATATGTTTCCATTTCCATTCATGAATTATTGATACGAATTAATTGCATAATGGATTAAACCATTAATATTTAATATTTACGAAGCATTTATTATTAAAATTGCGATCGTGCCGATATTTAATAATAAAATATAAAAAATCTTATTTGTGATGTTAGTAATGAAATAATTGAAATTTTTTGTAACCACATGTGTGATATACCCAACCGTTCTAGAACCTCCATTTCAGTAGAATTGACGACAACAAAATGATGTAGTGTGAATTCATATGAAGCATAAAGGTAGATCCTCAAATGCAAATTCATAATCATCATTATCTGGAAACAAATGGAGCGATTGAAAATAATATTCCATATTTTATAAACGACTCGCGTTTTTGATGCTATACTCAAATTTTGACTTGGAGAAATCGCAGTCGTTGTATATCTCGTTTGCAATGATGTAACTGATCTGAGCTAACTGTATGTTTTTGCTCTTAAATCAACCTAGATGATCAAAAATAGTACCATATAACTTGAAATAAATTTTGAAAGATTAGAAATGCTTCTAACAATCAACTGTATTTTGGTTTGTTGCTTCAATCATTGGAAGAGCGGAATGAGAATTAATTATTCAAACGCATTTACGTTGAATATCAACGACTGAATAGAGGTTTGAATTGTAACTTGTTAAAATTGGTTTGAAATATCGAATCAAAAATTATAGATCTTATTCGACCTTCCTCCTCATCAGCTTATTGAGTGAATATAAATAAGCAACCGCTCTCTCATTCCAAAATTCGACATAAATGGTAATGTTAATTGGTACACAAGCCTGTCCCTTTTCGACATAATAAAAACACACAACCAAATTGAGCTTGAGATCGTGTTTATAGAAAATAGATATCTTTTAATTGAGCTAATCAGCTAATGAGATGTCCAAAGAGAACTGTGTAGTACATAGGGTCCAACAATCCCATAAACAGGAAATCGTTATCAAACACCAAATGAGTTAACTTGAAAATTGAACACGAAATGTATGATGTGATACATCATACCATGTGTGTACTTATGTAATTATGGGATAACTTATGGGTAAGTGAACACAGACACCTTGAAATACCATAACATGAGGATATATTGAAAAATTGTTATCCTACTATAGAACCAACCAGAATTTCTGTCAAAATATTTTATTAGACCATTCAAAAAAAATGTTTCTCCTTGAACTGCAATCCAGACCTCCATGACTTATATTACCTCCTCGTTGAATGAAAATATAGGACCATTTAAACTTTTTTTTTCTGTTTAGGGAAGAGATGATAGTCAGACGGAGCCAAATCTGGTGAATAAGAGGGTTTTTTAGTAATTCCAACCCTAAATCACGAATTTTTTGCATGACAACATGAGATTTGTGTGCAGGGGCGTTGTCCTGCAAAACCAAAACACCTTTGGATAGCTTTACCGGTCTTTTCCTTTCAATTTTTTCTCGCAGTCAGTAATGTCGAAGAGTAATCTCCGGTTATTGTTCTACTCTTATCCAAAAAATCAATCATGATTACTCCATAGCAATCCCAAATAACTGAAGCAAGAACTTTTCCAGCAGATTTTTGGATACGAAACTTCTTAGGTCTTGGAGAACCAGAGAGTCGCCATTCGATCGATTGTTGCTTTGTTTCTGGATCGTATAAATGTACCCAAGTCTCATCCATAGTATCAATTCGGTTTACGAAGTCTACATCGTTTTGAAATCGAGCACAGAACGAACGCGATGCTTCTACCCTTGCACGTTTTTAGTAAACATTTAAATATTTGGGGATCCATTTTGCAGCAATTTTTCTTATGTCCAAATTGACGTGAACTATATGATGAACGCGTTCGTATTAAATATTTAGTGTTTCAGATATCCGTTTTAGTCCAGTTCGACGGTCTGATAAAATCATGTTATGAACTGCTCGATATTTTCGAGGACTTATACAGAAACTGACCTTCCCGACTCTCTGGTTTACTTTTTTTGACGTCAAACCTGACACTGACACTTCTAAAAAGTTATTGTTCGTTGCTATGGTGACACAATATTTTGTTAACGTATGGAACTGGTCTAGACTAACTAGATATCAATACATCCTCGTATATAAAAAATGATATGCTCCACGTAACCATAGCTCAGTCCCAAGATGTTATTTTTTGTAAATGGAAAAAATAACGCGGCTCACTTCTTCAGTTTTTCGATATCTTGATTCCAAAAAACCACAACTTTCATTATATGTTGACTGTCTATTTCTTCTTGATAAATTCTACATTTCTGATAGGTGAGATAGGGACAAACTCTGCACATAAAAATAAGATCTCGACTCGCACTTCCACACGAGCCTGAAAATCTTTACTACCTACTCACAGACCACACATTCAACAAGTAGCAGAATCTGCCGTTTATATTGAGAAATAAATATTCTAACAATTTCTTGTGATCATTCTTCGCATTTTTAAGTCCGATATAGTATAATTGTATTAATTATATGACTTGTATGTCTATATGGGACAACTTGTACAATAAAATTTACCTGCTTATATCTGAAATATCGATTTATTATCCAAATTTATCTTTTTTAGATTAACGTTATCCAATAGAAACATGTATACGTTCAGTTTCATTTCATGAGGTCTGTGTCCCGAGTTACCGTCCGTCCCTTGCGACTTCGAAGCTCACCGTCAATAACGATACACGAACAAATTGAATCTGGTGGTATACGGTATTGCATGTTATGTCACTCTGACCGCCATAGTACAGCGCTGGGCCGATGCATGACCCGCTTTTACCTCAATTCAGAATTAAATTAGCAACACGAGCAATCGAATATATAACGTTACCTTCACATTCACATAGAGGATTCCGTAAGCCGTGAAGGGAATTTGGGGAACCAGCAAACTACACTAATTTGATCAATACCAGACTTAGGCTCTGATCTACTTATATAAATGCGGTTATTTTAGATTTCGTTAAACTGAATAACTTCTATCGAATGGCCATCAGAGAATAGGAGAAAGATAAAGCTATTACGTGCTCTTCATTTTTACTCTTCGACATAATTTACATCAATGTTTGAAACTTATATATTAGAAATAAACTTGAAAAATAATGAAGCATGATTATTTCGTGAAAAATCGTAACATAAAGATGAAATCATTAACAAATTCGTGACAGCTCTATATGTGAATGATAACTGTTGCTAGAATGATCTTTCGTGGAATATTTCCCTAATGTATACCTTAAAGTTATTAATCCATTATATTTAAAAGCATAGTTAAGATAAAAAATAATGAGTGAAATTAGTACTGAAGGTCTACTTCTACCGTCCAATATACAAGATAGCTAGTATATATGTTTTTAAACGTGTCGAATTATGTGTTGTAGGAAGTTAAAACCCTGTTTCCTGGCTGTTATTCTGCTTTGCACTCAGTCTTGGATTTAGAAGTAGTGGAGCTTTGGACTAAAACCGACTAGGGACCCACTTCAAAATCAAAAAGAAATCAAAAGGGAATCAGAATCAGCTTAAACTTTTTCAAATGTTATACAGGGTGTTTCTATATTCGACCGACAACGCTCTGCCACAGAGAGATCTCAAGAATTGATTCATTTTGATATAGGAATACGAACCCTTACGGAGCTTAGTTGCTGAGATATAGGGTGTTCATAATTTTAAATCAAAATTCAAAATCAAAGAACATCTTTTTTTCTCAAATTTGGTGACCAATATGCTCCTTAATTAAGGAATATTTTGACATAAACAAACTGGAAAATTTTAATCATTGGCATGCTGTCAGGGTTAGTTGTTCAATTTCAAACAAAAAATTATTACAATAATGAAAATAAAAAAAATAAGAGCACAAATTAAATTTAAACAACAGTGTATTACAACAATAACTTGACAAAGTTATAGTATCTGTTCAAACTGTTGGCCGCTTACTTCAATACACTTATTACACCGTTTTGTCATTAAAAACGTATCTTTGAGAATAAATCTGGATGGGATTGAATGATTTTTGCGCAGCTTGAATTCTAGCTATTAGATCTTGTTCAGATTAGATGATTGTTTCGTATACTAAGGACTAAGCAATTGTCTCCATCCCGACCAATCCATTTTTCTCTAAAACGTCTGTTTAAGTAATTTCTTACCGCTGCAGCAAAATGAACTGATGTCCCAGTGTTGTTTAATATTTAACAGTACATTCTCCAACAATTCATTCAACATTTCTTCCTGAAAGCCCGTATAAATTTCTGCATTTAATTTATTTGGTAAAATTTAAAGGCCAATTAAGCCATCTCCAACCATACCCACCCACACATTAACCGAATATTCATACTTTTGTTTAGAGCCAAATTTCTACAACATCGTTCATTTTACCTTCATAAAAAGTTATTAGTTTTTTAGGGCAATTTGAAACAAAATTGAAAAAAGTATTTGCTCCAGTGGTGTAAAAAATAGGGATAAAAGTGACAACTAACCCTGACAGCGCCAAAGTTTGTTAATGTCAAAATATTATTTTATTAAAGAGCATATTGGTCACCAGATTTAAAAAAAAATTAAAGGCATTATGGATTTATGGCATATTTTTAATTTTGATGTAAATTTTTGAAAACCCTATATCAAATCGTATTCCTATATCAAAATGAATCTGTGATAGAGCGTTGTCGGTTGAATGTAGAAAAACCCTGTATATTATTTTTAAATCAAATATAAATTATAAGTAAAAATAAATTAAATTTATGAACAAATCGCAAATTTTGCTATGGATCCAATAATGACTTGAATAAATGATCAAATTAGTAGTTTTGCGGGGACCCTACCTGCTTGGGGCCTGGGCTCTAGACCCCCCCCTCCCTTGACACTCCCGATATCCGAAGCTCTTACAACTACATCATGGCAAGCAACTTTCTGAAATGCTATTATAATCATGTGGGTTAGCAATAGAATATAATAATAAATATAATAAAAAAATAATAAGACATCAGGTGGAAACAGTTATTTTAGATGACGGCTCAGTCGCTCAAGAAACATTTGAACGATGGAAGATGGTCTTGCTCAATTTTTTAGAAAATTGAGCATTAATGAAATCCATTCATTTTTAATGGACTAGCTCACCTGGCGATTATTTTTTGACCAGGTATTTTGATGTATTGTATAGGTTGCATCCTTCATTGACGACATTTTTTTGTTCTATTATCAGACGCAAGAACTAATAACTCACTCCCAATGCCACATACAATGGGCCATAGTGAATACGGATCAGAAACTGGAGTCGTTTAAGCACAAAATCATTAGGATCCTCTGAATGAGAATTTTCTCACCTTTGAATGTTTCTTTGAGTATCGTCGATCATCGTCAATTCACCTACTTACCACCAAATTGCGTTTCGTAGCACAGTTTTGTTGGTTTATGTTACGAAATATGATTAATACGGACCCAACCTCCAAATAAATAAGTATCTTGAATATGTATCATCAAATCCTCTTTTTTAGAAAATACCTACCCCAAATTAGGTCATTTAGTTTTGAATGTTTGCTAGAGTGCAAATGATTTGCAACAAAGAAATAAATCCAATGGCTCATGTTGCGGCGTTTCTTCAAAAAATTTTAATGCGCCACAATATTCGCATTGACTCAATGTGAATGCAATAGTCAATGCTGCAATCAAAACGCTGCTCGATTCAAATGAATCCTTCATATATTTCTTCTTGTGCATCGGAAATTATCTCGATATTGATCTCTGCTTCACTTGCTATGTCGAGCCACACAAACGCGGCGCTCTTCAGGTGCATTTTTTGGTTTTTCTTCAATCCTTTCATTCACAATGTTTCGAATCCTAGTTGCATTACGGCTTTATGGGAAAAGATTCGATCGTTTTGGTCTCAGCATTTTTAATGATAATATCGGCATGATATGATAATAGAAACTTAAAACAAATAATTTTCAATCATACGGTTTAGCTGTCAGCCACTTGCGATTTGTTATACCAGTTTTGACCGATGAATTTTTCGTTTTTCTGTTTTCTATTTGTTAAGTTTTGTCACACAATTTCAAAAACTATAGTGTCTGAACTTTAATTAGCATTAACAAAGCCAAAAGAACAGAGTATAATTCAACAATAATCAGGAACATCTGTAGAAAGAAGCAACAAAAATTTAGTGCTAATTATTGCGAATTTTCTCATTCAATTAATACCGATATTCGTATTATGACTGAAAATTTGACATTAATTGAGGGAAATCACAGTACGGCGTATGATCTTTTAGTAAAACGTTAAACAAACTAGAGAGGCTGCACTAAATCTCACAGGGACGAGATTCAACGAGCCCTACAATTAACGAACGTTAGCACTAGAGTTTCGTGAAATTCTCCGGATAGTTTCCAGCTGTTTCTAAAGCAATGATGTATAGACTTAATAAAGAGATAATTCGACGTTTATGCTGTTATTCATTGACATTCCATCAATTATTATCAATTTTAATAATTTCTATCAATAAATCATCACAAATAACTTGAGAGATAGAATTTTATCACATGTTTAATCTAGATAACAAATTAAGATAATATTTTGTGTCTACGGAGTTTCAGAAAAAGATTTCTAAGCATTTCTATGGGTGACAGTTTTTCAGTTCTGAGGTATTAACACTAAAAGTTTAACTCTGTCTATCCATTTCTGGTCGACATCTTCTCCTTGATATCCCTGATGTTTTTAACACAAAACTGGGATTAGACAACTTATTTCCACAACAAGTCTTCAATCTAGCAATTCTCATAAACCCAATGATGTCAGTATCCTTATAGAATTTAAATGTTCCATTATTATATTGTTTTTTCCGAGAATCATCCATATTGGTACCTTCCAGATTAGTTCTTGAAATATCTGGATCAGAATGACTAGGATAGGCTTAATCGAGTTTTGTTAGTATCCAGGTTCCAGAACCTTAAGACACAATTGTTGTAATAAGGATTCATAAAATAAAAACAGCTTTTCTACTAACAAATTGTAATTCAAAAACATTTTTTGGTCCATAAAATTATTGGCAAATGTGATAATAGTGTATTGTTACAGTTTTAAGAAAAACTTATTTTGTTTATTATTGATGTTAATTCAAAAACATATTTTTTGCACTCTAAACTTCATCTAGAGCTGATAACTAGGGTGGAAACTAATTTCAAATCTGTAATTATCCGGAGATGGCATTGAATATTTCTTTATAAGTAATGTAATCCTCACATTCTATGCATTTTAATGTTGAATCAAATGAAAAGGTCCCATTGGCTATAATATGTTAAAAACTCTACACTCCTTAAAAAAATTAGCTTCACCTGTATGTGAGTTTGTTTGTAACTCTTCTTTGGACTAAGATCAAGTGGCTTAGAAAGAGGTTTTGAATCTTCGGACTCCGTGCTGGAAATTGAGCACTTCGATAACCTTACCAACACTCGGCTAAGGCTTGATACAAGTATCGACGAGATGTAGGTATATAAGCAGCGAAGCCATTATACGAGGGTGGTATTAATTAAAAAAAACGGTCAAACAAAACTGTACTTATGACGTTACAGCAGCGCCACATGCAAAAAGATCTTTCACGGGACGTATGATAAAGGCACATGAGACATAGAAAAAATAATTATGCCCAATACCATCCATTTATTAGTCAATTTTTGGCGAAAAATATTAATCGTAACTACAAGAAGTACCTTCTGGAGGCTATTAGAAGAAATGAAAAAAATTGTTGTACTTCTTCCATCCCGTTAATTTCCTCTAAAACATCATTTTCCCCTTGGTGTAATTTCTTTTCATTGCACAATCATTAGTAAGTGATTTACAATATTTTTTTTAGAAAAATTAGGAAGTATAAATCTGACTACTATTTGATTCTGCTGAATTGCTGATAGGTTGCATGATTTTTTTTCTAAAATCATTCATAATCTACATGCAGACACTCAATCGTTACATTATTTTTGTTGGCAACTACAGCTATTATAACATGATATGAATTGTATTGTTTAAGAGTGACGTTTTTTACTTTTATTGATGGAAGTATAAAAGCAAGATACAACCATTTCCAACAATGTGTAATTAATAATGAAACAATACATGTACATATAGCACGACATGTGAGTATTTATTGATTGTTTACAAAATATAATGAATGTACGTTTTAGACGTATATCAAAATCAGGTAATTGTAAACTTGTGTAAAGGGTTGGAACACGCAAATAGTTCATCTTGATATTTCCTATAGAAGATGATAATGGCTCCGAAATCATTATTGACAGAAATACCGGTAAACACGTATTGATAATAATTGTGTACTATGAAACTACCCAAGCGGTTTTCCGACATAATTCTGCAATTAGCGTAACACTATGAGTTGAATTAGTAGATATTGATATTTTATTAGTGAGAACTATTGGAATATATATTGACATAAATAATTTTTTCATAAATCGTAAACGTAATTATTTTTATTATAACAAATAAATAGAAAGTATGAATTTGATATTATTACGACGTGAAATACTTGAAAAAATAACAAATAATGATTCCTGATTCCAAAGACTGATGAAAAAACTGAGACCTAAAATTTCAAGATTAATTAGAAATATTTTGGGACTTAAGAAGTTGAAATTTCTTATAATAACGTCATACATAACGAATATGTGTTAATGATCTAAAGTAAAATAATTACGTGGTGCTATCAAAACTAAGTTGCGTCATCCTCGTAGACAAACTGCTGAAAAGTCTTACATTCCACGTAGCAATATATATAGTCAATTACAAAAGATTGGAATTTTCTTACTCCGCAATGCGCTAAAGCGAAGAAAACGAAAGAAAAAATCTCAGTCTATTATTCAGAAGAAATGAATATGAAAAAATAAATTGTACGAAAACGTGAAAGTATGCTGAAAGCACCGAAATGGATGAATGAAATCTAGCTCCTTTCAATCATATCAGGTTAAAATAATTTTAACGAAAACCCGAATACAGAGAAAGAGATTTCATAAGGTATTTCGGAAATTTCGTGGTGTAACAAAAATTGTCGTCCGTATTATCTCACTATTGCATTTCAACTAAAATAAATCAAGCATTAGTATACCACATCTAATGGTTTGGGTACTTTGAAGCCAGTAACGTTAAAACTATTTCAACCATGTTAATGTTACTAATAATCATTTTAGGGATTTACTACTTGCGGATCAGTTAAATAAGATTTATAGTTTGAAAAAAATCTCGTTCAATATTTAGAAATTACAATGTTTTTCTTTACCTCAGGTTCCGAAAAATAGTTGAAATCTTTTTTTCCATTTTAAGCAGTATTACTGAGTTTAACATTTTTTTATCAACAACGTTTGCTGTATATCTGTAAAATTCATAATCAGCAAATGGTTAATAGCAATAACTTATCGTCTTCAGAGACTGAAGGTAAACTAGAATCTAATAAATTGGCTTACCTGTTTTATACTAAATTTTCTCACCAATAAACCTTCTCCTGCAAAGATTAATCCAGCGGGAGAAGGAATATTCATATTCATTCTTTGACTACTAAACTATAGAGTAGGCTGTAAGGAGTTGGCTATTTGCCCCTATTTAAGTTATTCTTTTATCTAGCAATTTCAATGCTTTCAAATGCATCAAACAATTTATTATTGGATACATTCTCTAACAATTTTACATTATTAATATTTATGTCATGATTGCGATCGGCAATTCCTGATTTTTCCGGTCCGTCCATATCTCAAATGAGCTATGTGCTCTTTAAATCGGAGAATAACGGATCTCTTAGTCTGCCCAATATACTTCCCGTCACAATTACCCATAACTTATTTCATACATACCACTCATTTACAAATTTGGTATGTTCTCCTTAGGAATGCCCAACAATTGTTTTAATGTATTGTTGGATATACAAACGAATTTGAAACCCACTCTGCTATATATTCCTTCCAACCCTTTTGTATAAAGAGGATTGAAAGATATCAAAGCAAATTTTACTTGTTTTTCACTTTGGTTTTGGAAAAAAGTAGTTTCACATAGAGATTTCTTAAACCTATGACGATTAATTAACGTATTTACAATTCTTTTATAATGACCGTTGAGTTCAGCTACATCTTCAATGAAGGAGTTCTCCTTATTGTATCTCTCGATGGTAAGTGGAAACTGGATTAATCTATGTACCCGCCGGGATGTACCATATCTATCAATCAATCATTTTTCATTCAAATTTGGGGTATTTTTTAGAAATTATAATGTTTTTCATTAATTTTTATTATCTCCTATCAACGATAAAGAAAAACATGACAAAATATATACTACAATTTTTCTGAATATTTCAGCAAATATTGATTTTTCTATTGTAATTAAAGAGAAATAAATAATTTTAAAATGCGAAATGAGTCCCGAAAATGGATTTTTATGTACGCCGATGTATTCTATTCTATATAACCCCACAAAATCTACTAAATCCTCACAAACGCAAAGTGGAAAGTTGGCCGAAAGGGTCTTTGTATATGTATCTCCCCAGTACACAAACTCTTATCTGTCTATGTCCATTCGTTGATCTTTTGATAGTACACGAAAATATATTCGGAAAAGCCTTATAGTGGTCTGCATCCCGGAAAAACTATGTTTCGTTGCGGGAAACTTTCAGTTTGGATAGACGTGTTTTTCCCATTGGAAAGGATAATCAGGATCACTACCAAATAACTTATAAGCCGGCTCAAATAGGATTTAAGTCGCGATATATTAATGCGAGCTCGTTAAAATTAGTTTCGTTGCCAAATTTTAGACTGTCATTTCGAATTTGAGGTTTCTAACTAGAAACGCGGACAAATAATATGTTACCTAAAATGTTGATATGAATATATAGATAAAGTAACGGAAAAGTGTGAATGAGGAAAAGTAAATATAGGTAAATGTATAAGGAATGACTCCTATCCGATTTCATTCGATTTCTCAATGTAGTAACTTGATTGTTCAAACGCGTTTGAAAGGTACAAAATGTAACATGTGTTTAATATTGAATTCTTAATTCCCATACTTTTAATACATTTTTCACATCTATGCACATGAAAATAAACAAATATCAACAGTTTTATCTTTTATTCAAAAAATTTTTAAAAATATAGAATTGAATTATTGCTATGCATTGCAGTTAAATTTATTAGGAGAATTTGTCACTATGAATGTGATAAATAAAAAAGAGAAATTGCCCTGCGATCGCATAAGTAGACATTCTATGATGGAAATTCGTTCATAATATCAGAAATTCCATTCTGTGAATTTATACTCAATGTTTCCTATTTACTTAATTTATTTATACACTAATACTAATTTCACTAAATTATTCACTATTCACTAAACTATGCCCTAAGACTTATCACTGAACCCTTATCTAAATCTTGAAATATCAAGTTATTTAAACACACGGTTTACTGGTCTATCCCGATATATGACATGAGATTATTATTCACTGACTCACTCGCTGAAAACAAGTGCCTATTTATACGAAACGGGTTTCTCGATAATTCGGGTTCTAGAATATAAAAAAACAAAAATACCTACCACACCAACCATACGCTAATCGAAGGACACTTTAATATACTCAAGACACTCAATGAGTACAAAAATTTTGTTCAAATTTACACAGACGTATCAAAATCTCAAGGCGGTACGGGTACATATGCAATATATCAAGCTACACACATCGCCGCTTTATCAAACGAACCTAACCACCTCATAATCACAGATTTCCTTAGCTTAATCCCAGCACTTCAAAAAATTCACACCACAAATTCCTTAGCTATCAAAATCAAGCAACAACTGCAATATATACAAGACAACAATAATAAAATAGCATTTTGTTGGATCCTCTCACGCTCTGGAATAAAAGAAAACGAGGAGGCAGGCTTGGTCGCTAAGGAAGCTGTGAACTTTTTAATTACTGCCGATAATAAAACAATCTTAAAGCGTTAAGTGCTGAATGAATGGGAGAAAAAATTGTCAACGTCCACACATAAACTTCGTGAAGTAAAAGACTCAGTGAAACCATGGTCAATACAAACGTAAGTTCTTCTAACACGTCTCCGTCTAGGCCATACGCGACTAACCCATAGCTACCTACTTATTTGATGCGAAACCTGAACCAAAGTGTAGCAACTGCAATTGCAAATTGACTATAACCCATAATCGCCGATAATTTATTAAATATTTATAAAAAGCACTTAATTTTTACTGAATTGCCAATAATCAGTATACGGTTGATGCGAATTTTGTAATAAAAAAAGACCTTCCTAGACTTTAGTTTGAAAAAGTAAAAAAAAAAAACTAAAGACTCGCTATTTTATAACCACCCTCGAAAATTTGTACCTGGCGCATCCACCAAATGTTATTTCCTATTAACATGGGGATCGTGGACGAGTTCGTAACAGTATTATCTAGACCTACTTCAACGATACTTACTTCAAAATTCCAAACCATTGTTTGTTTGATATTCTTCCTAATTCTTCATACAGTTTCTAATCACAAAACGGTAGAGTCAATGAATACACATTCACATAATTTATTTATACACTAATTAGTCACAAACACTTATCATCTAATTTATTTAAATACAACGTTCGGTTCACCTTTCACTATCCTGATGTGTTCACTAGTATATTAAATTATTTACTGAGTCTTCTGCTCCTAAAGACTCGTTTTATATACTCAATCACCACATTCTAGAATCTAATTTGCGTAAAAAAACCTCTTTAGAAATTCGTCTCTATAAAATCGCTCAAACATAAGGTAAAATGTCCAAAAAAATAAGCAGACTTTCCATGAAACGAATACCCGGCGAATCCACCAAACTTTAGCTTTGAATAACAATAAAAATTGACCGGTATTTAACTTGCATTTTTCCATTACACAATTAAATTATGGAGAAGATATGTACGCTATTTTATGATGGTTCATAATTCTTGGATCAAGTGGTATATATAGTTGAAAAGTATTACAATACATACAGTTATTTTGATTACCTACCTAGATTATTTTTTCATTTTTGAAAAAATTCGTTGAAATTAGATACATTAACTAATGATACGCTGGATATTTTTTTCATGATAGAGTATATGAAGGAAAAATTTTGCCATGAAATTTCATGTAAACTCTTTTCAGGCATTTTAATAACCTCAACAATCGGCCTACTGAAAGTTGCATTCAACGGAAACTTCAAATAGGAAGCGTTGGTAGCGGTCTAAGTTTTGACACTCGATATTCTAAGGAGTCTTGAGAGAGAAACTTTCGAAGAAGAAATCCCAAAAAAGGCTTTTTCGAGTAGTATAAGCTTGAAAGAACCACTTTGGGAGATTATTTCTCTTATTGCAGGTTGAGTGATACTAAATATGAGATGGAAAAGAATATTCGACCTTCGATAATATCCAAAGTAACTTTGGATATTATAAAAATATAAAAAGTAGTATATCTGTTCCCAACTAATACTCTCTCACAAATTTTTCTCACAAATATTCATCACCTTACTAAACCATAGCAAAATTACATACTTATGTAGCTTGGAAGCCATTAACGTCTAATTTTGGAGTGCGTAGACTTTATCTTACAACATAAATATAGATTGCTGCAGAGACGTATCATTAAAATATTAATATTTAAAACCAGTGCAAGATATGATAACTATCGCGAGCACAAATTAATACATAATGTAGGAGGGTTGCGCTACTCAAGTTTGGAGATATGGCAACACTAATATGAATATGTCTAATCATGAATCTATGCATATAAACTCGAAAATAGAACAACAATCGACTATATCGAGGAGTCAAATCCACCATTCTGCACCACGACAATGCAAGCTCTCCTGCATCAGTTCAAACAACAATGTTTTTGAACAGCCAAAACATCGAATTGATGGATCATTCGCCGTACAATCCTTGTTTAGCAGTTAATGATTTCTTCTTATTCCCGCGGATCAAAAATAAATTTTTCTAGACCTGAAGAAGCGGTTGATGCGCATGTTGAGGAGAGGTACCTCAATCGTTATAGAAAAAATGATTCCACATTAGTTATAACGTATTTAAAAGAGAATATTTCGAAAAACAATGAAGCCATTTCCAATTATAAATATTTATTAAGGAGCAACCCTCGTAATAAAAAGTGAAATTAGGTATTGCACAGTAAATAAATCAGAGTTAAAAGAAATATTTCATACGAATTTATCCCAAATATCTTATTGAACTGTGGATATAAATACATGGAAACATTGCAGATGTGTTCATTAAATCTGGAGTGACTAGTTGCTGCGTGAATATACATCTCTAGTAGCAACACAGAGGGATCTATTTCTCATGGGTAGTTTCGATTATAGTATTAATCTCCCCGAACAAAAATACTGATTTGACTCAATGAATTATTAGTTTAAATATTAAAGATTTGTTCTATCTTCTAATAAGAGGAGACGATATTTGGTTATGGTAATACCACTTTTTGGGTACATGACGGATGGGTTAACTAATTTGTATATTTTTAGTTGTTCGAATTTGATGAGTAACAGTCTTTTTGTACTTGCATATTCTGGAATCATAAGATTCTTAGTTTTGGGAGAAGTAGCACAAAAAAATTGATGATTGTTAAAAGTGTATAGAGACGTTTCGTTATTAATTCAAATAGTACGAAGATGAGTTGCTGTATATAAAAGTGATCGTACAATTCTCAACGACAAACCATTTAAAATACGTCGAAAAAATGCTACAATGGTAGAAAACACATGTTTACTAAAAGTCTTAGGTAGTTCAGTAGTATTTTAGGTGAAATCTTAGATTGTAGAAAGATTTGTGCAAAATGAGTGCAGGATTCCAAAATATTATACGACTATTTGAACATTAGTTGGAGCATTTTATAAATACTGGAAAGGATTCGATGTATCACTTTGTATCAGTAAATTGGACTTAGAACTGTCATGATCCTACATAAAAACGACTAATGATTTGAATCAAAAGAGCCTTGCGGCAATAAAAATACATAAAAAACCACCCTATTTGCTAGATTTGGCTTCGTTCGACTTTTGACATGCTTGTGAAACTATTTCTATCCAAAGAAGAGGTAAGTTATGTTGTGTGACAAGTTTACAGCCGCACGCCATCTAACGGCGCCGGTTATTACTCAATGAAGTGGAAATTAATATGTACACAGCCACACAGATATTTATAATAGAAGTTAGACGTAACTAGATGAAGTAACAACAATAACCAAGCGTTATTTCAAGAGCATATATAAGGCAATAGTTAACAGTAGAGCAGTTAGCCGAACATTGAAGCTATGCGGCAAATGTTAACAGGAATCCTAGCGGTGAAGAAGTGTAAGGTAAATTGTTGATTATAAGGTGTTTGTAATGTTGTAATCGATATGATAATTTTGATGTAATGAAGTTTTAAGTGTGACATTTTAATCTCAAATCTTCACCTCAGAAACGTTACAATATTTTCCTAGTAATTTGACTGGTGTCGAGCATTTTATCAACGAAAAAATAATGTCACAACATAATAGATGAAATACAATAATATTATTGTGCACATATTATTACAATACCTTAAATCAAACAAAACTTTTTCCAACTGTGCGTTTTTAATGAATCTGTCGTGTATTATATACTTCGGTGAATCAAGCAACATCTCAAAAGATGTCCACAACTACGGATATGATTTTAAAGGCCGCTTGACATAATGCAATATGAAGTGCAAGAAATTGCATTCAAATCTCTGTAAACTGTGAAAGTAAACAAATTCCTATCCTCAAATTTTTATTAATATTTTGTACATAGTTTAATAATGAAAATAACGAAGCTAAGTTTTACGAAAGTCAGCTTGCTTTTGATCAAGAAATATTGGGTCTTACATTGCATTACACGTTGTATTGCATCATGTCAAGCGGCCTTATAGAAACATTAACCGTTTCAACTTAAGACTCCTAATAGTATACAATCGATAAAATTTCAATTTCATGTTATCAATTCATCACAACTATCAATTGATAACGTAATTATTTGGTTACAATAGCTGAGAAACTGAAAATAAACAGAATCGTTCTGTTAGGCGCTTAGCGTCCAATACGCTTAATCGACCTGAATGATTCTAAAAATCCACCATTATCGATGAGAAAAAATACAGTAGGCCGTTCCCTACGCTCGTAAATCTACCATATATGGCATTTTGATATAAACGAGGTTCCGCTTTATTTTTGTTTTGCCCTGCGGGCTGGCACACGCGCCGGCGGTAACAATCAAGAATGAATAATTTCCCACTTTTGGTCCTACACGATTCGGCTTTCCATGGAAATTCAGAATAAACTTCTAGGTTTTTGTTCTACAATTAATCGCTTTTGTTTTGTTGACTCATATACAAGTTTGGAGGTAGTCATTACTTTCCATTACTGCCGGAAATTTTACAAGAATTGAAATTTTCATATTTCCAGTGACAAAGTAATCCGAACTCGTAGCAAAAATTATTTTATTTTGGTACTAAATAACATGAAAATAAGGAAGTTCGTACTATGTACATAAATTCAATTCCAATCATGTGAGGAAAATCTAACGTTCTGCTCACCCAAATTAATAATGAGTTTCAGAATTTCCGACACATTTTCAAATGCGTTCCATCTCGCTCATAATGAGTTTATCATTATCCTCCTGATCTATCTCTTTCCATACCACCTTTATCCCAAACCAAGTTGTATAATTCATCGTAAATATAATTACGAAAAATGTCTCGCAAAATGTTGAATTTGAGTCAAATCTGATAATGTTGGGACTCAGTTTCTAGTCAACGAAAAACGATCTCTTTGAGCCAAGGAAGCGACAACTTTGGTTCTCTGTTAATTCGACCAACTCGCCTTATATTGTGTTATGACTTTCTTTGTACCATGCAAGTACCCGCATTCCTTTTCTTCCTAGCATCAATTTTTCGGAACAGTTTTCCGAAGACTAAGCCGTACTTTAAAGAAAAATAATTGAATAAACATAGGAATTATCAATTAAATTATAATCTTGTATTATGACTTTTAATTATGAACTTTTACGTCGAACTCTTGTTAGTGTTTAAATATAATTATCGAGGTAATTGGATTGATTAGTAAAGGATATACGAAAATACAAAACTTCGGAAACTAAATGGAAGGACGAGAAAATTACTTTTTCATAAATATGAGTAACCAAAAATTACTCAAGAATTTGAAGTCTTCAAATTAGATAGGTAGACAATTTTATTCATAAAAGCTGTAGTTTCAAATAATTTTAGAAATGATCTTCTAAATCCATTATTAATTTGCTACTTTTGTTCATATTTTATGATTATTTTATCTTTCCAAGTTTTTAAAATGATTCACGGCTTAAAGAAATTGAAGCACAACACAGCCATTCCAAAAAAAATACTATTGAGTTTTTGTAAATATATTAAGACATTTGTACATGTTATTTATTTATGGCACATTCCTATGCATATCTAATTGTTCTTATGAAATATGAGGGAAAATTGATTTAACTAGTTGAAAGAGTAACGAAAAATTTTAAATCTTTTTTAAAAATATCAAAATATGCTCAAGCAGATTGGATCATAGTACAGTGAGAAGGTTCGATGTTTCTCATACATCAGTATCTCGAATTTTACGAAGTTATAGAAAAACTGGTAGTAATTGCAGCCTCATTACCCCATAAAATTTATAGCTAAAGAGTTTAATAATATATAAAGTTGTTTTGACAGCATATCATGGTAAAGCGTGCTTTAAGTTTTTACGAAAATACGTTCATTGGTTCCAAGGCGATTTTGAAAGCGTTATTTTTAAAAACGTGTCTAGATTTTGTCTGTTGTTGATGGAGGATCTGCTGTGGTCTGAGAAAAATATTTCTCTCCAAAACGCAGGTAATTTAAATACTAATCAACTAATAAATGTTCATTGTTACAGTGCCGTAGGAATATTTAACGTAAACTCAACTACATTGAGGATATGAAACAACGTATAGGTATACGTAAAACCAAATAGTTATGATTGGATATGAATGTTCTCCTAGATCAATACACTTTTATATACTTTTGAATTAATGGCCGAGGCAAGCACTTTATTTATCTGCGAGAATAAGAAGATCCATCAAGACCCATCAGTTCGATGTTTTGATGTTCCAAAACGTTTTCGTTTGAACTGATTTGTGAGAGTTAGTATTGCCGTGGTGGAGAATGATTCGCCTTCTGCGATTAGTTTCCGTGATTTCTTCAAATACAAAAAAAAATCAGATGTATTATTTAGAATTGATCGTTCCACGTTGCTCTAATTGAACGGTTGCGACATATCTAGTTATGCCGAAAAAACAAGCGACCATTTGCTTCAAGTGCGAGCAGCTTTTGTTGGATTTGGCTCGTGTTGGAAGACCCATACAGTCGATTGTTATTTAGTTTCGCGTTTCTATGCATAGATCAATGATTCTTCACCTGTTACGATCTGATAGACGTCTTTTGAAGCATCGCGATTGGATTTTTTCAGTACTTCTTTACACCAATCGACATGAGCTTTTTTTAGCGATTCTCAAAGTATGCAGTGTGCGCGAAAAAATATTTTGACAGTGTTCATGCAGTATTCAATGTATGCAAGTGGAGTCCTATCGGGACACTGTCATCTCAATAGATACTTGAAGACAATAGACTTAGCAGATTTTGTTGCACAAGAGAAACCTCTATCCACATCTTCTCGAAATGTGGAACACTATGGAACTCCAGAGCCTTACACTTGGAAGCGTATGAAATAGAAAACGAAGATCTCTGGCTATAGTCATCCCACATTCTGGACTTTCTATGAGAAGTGGATTTCACAGATCAACTGGGTTCTCCAGTGTCGCAGCAAGAAAGAACGACACAGATCCTTTGGGTCGCAGTTTATACGAAACTCCAAACATATATATACATACATACATTAGTGCCGCTATTTCAAAAATTAAATAGCAACCTTCATATATTATTGTGAGTTTCCAATAATATACTTCCTATATTGCAGTTATAAGCACGTTAGTTTATTGAAACATTGTAATCTTATACCGACTTTTAATGAGCAAATACAAATAAAATTGAGGATTATGTAACTTGTACTACCAGTTTTTAACCAATTATCAATTTAGAAATTTATTGGAAACCAATTATTAATTTATAAATTTATTGGAAAATTATTTGGTTTATTCAACTGTCCTCTGCAGTTATTCTCACAAATAATGGATAAATTTATTATGACCAGGCAGGAACTGTCCGTTGAATACCAATAATATGAACATTATGCATAATAAATAATTGATTTGGGGAATTTTCATATAATAATAATATAATATAAGCTAATTTGTAACTAGTTGGATTTTGTTAATATTACATACCTACAATGGAAAAAATGACAATCAGACAAAAAGACACAAAAGAAAAGTAGTAAAGATATTATAAAATCAGAGAAAAAAAGGATATCAAGAAATGATGATAGAATAAATAGATTATAATAACAAAGCAAACACATTCGAAGAAATATGGATAAAATTTGGAAATATAACAAAAAATTCAACAGAAGAAATATATGAAACAACAAAAATAGTTAGCAAGCAACAAAAGAGAAATAATTGATGATCGGTAGCTATGATAGGCGTAATTGGAAAGAACAAACAAAAATGCACCTCACAACTTAAGCACATTCAGACTACGAAAAAAACAAAACATGAAGGACGGAATAAAAGCAGAAGTATTTGGAGCTATTGAAAATGCAAGTAAAAGAAATGAAAATAGAAAAAACTCTGTTACACAAAAGATTCAAAACAAGATGGTATCATGGAAAGATAGAAATTTTTAGAGAAAAGGATACAAAAAAGGCGGAAAACACGGAACCTATAGGACAAGCAATACAGAAAATAAAACTAGAGAAAGCATTAAAATTGGACCAAACAGAACAAATATCGTCAGAGTGATTAATTGGAGTGATATCCACATTTTTATCAAATCTCTCGTTTTCCTGGAAATAATAATGTAATAGTTTTGTTTTTTCCGAATAGATTCAATCTTTATTTTTTATCCAAACAGAAATCTTATAACACGACCTATTGTTGTGTAGAAAAATCTCTGGATCATGCCACAGAAACCCAACAACTGAAATCAAATAGATGTTTATTTCTGTTAACCCTTGTCAATACCTGGCTATCCATAATGGACCCTTCTATATTCACTTACTTGCTTTCAATTTATGTACAATAACACGTTACTGAATCTTATATACATATATATATATATATATATATATATATATATATATATATATAATATATACATATATATATATATATATATTATATATATATATATATATAATATATATATATATAATATATATATATATATATATATATATATATATGAAACTTCAATAAAATATGACATTTTTATGTATAACTTAACGTTTTGCTCCTTCTTTGGAAGGAAAAAAATAATTAATATTTGATGATTAAAATATTTGTAGAATAGATAAAACATATTAGTAGGTATCTTAAAATTATTATTAGAATCAGTGTATTTACCTCGAAATTTCAATAAAACGATATTATACCAGGTAGATTGGAATAAACTAATTGATCTAATTATGGTAAATTTGGCTGAGGTTTTTTGTCTATCATTTACAGAACAGGGGAGTGCTATGTATGTATATTTTTCTTTACTTGAATTTATTTGTGTAGTTGAATTTATATTGTTCTTATTGTGTAATTTATATGTACGTTGTTGAATGATTCTATTAATTTGATTTTCTGGGTATTGATTATTTTCATAGTATTTTTGAGTTTTTTTATCACTTCACGATGATATTGTGGAGAAGTTAATTTTAATGCTCTATCTGTTAATCCTATAACGACGCTGTTTTATTGTGATTTGAGATGGCATGAGTTGTAATTAAGATATCTTCCAGATCATGTTTCTTTTGTATAATATTTAGTATTTATTTTATTATTGATTTTGATAAGTGTCATGTCTAAGAAATTTATATTGTTGTTATTTTCAATTTCTAAAGTGAATTGTATATTTGATTTAAATTTATTGAAGTTATTATTATATATATATATATATATATATATATATATATATATATATATATATATAATCAGGTTATACATTCCAATAGGAATAGTAACCGCTCAATCAAGAGCTTTTTGACTCGTTTCTTGTGGTGAGTCCATCCACGTTCTATTCATTTCTGGTTTCTTCCGCTATTTTTTCCGATTTTTTTCCTGTCTTGGAGATAACTGTACTATCCACGGGCACCAATTTTGTTCAGATCATTTATTACTTGACGTTTCCATTGGCTTTTTGGTTTTCCTCTGAATCGTTTCTATAAGAGCTTACATTATTTCAGCTTCACTATTATTTTTCATTCGTTTCATGATTCTAGCAATCGCATTCGCTGCGATTTTATAAGTCTGATGAATGTTTTTTTATTTAAAATTTCTCGAACTCAGCGTTACATAACTTTTTTGGTCCATATATTCTTCGTACCATTTCACGTTCGAAGATATTAAGTTTTTGTTAGATTCGTTGTTTCTCCTCCATTGTTTACTGTTGGCTTTATGGCTGTTCTGTATATCTTCATTTTGGTACATCTACTAAGTAATTTGCATAGCATTGATGGTAGGAATTTAATGTATGCTCGTTGTCCACCGTGGATCCTCCCCTCGTTCATTTTGGTTGTACTTAAAATTGTTAATCCCCTCAAATATATATTTCCCTATCGCTATGTTTAGCCCCATTTTAGTTTCTATTCAACTCCTTATAATTAGTGTGTCGAAATCTTGTTTGGATTGAATAGTTGATCTCCTGGGCCTAAATCCATATCATTCTCGAAAATGACTTTTTTAAACTTTTATTAACGATGGAAGGGAAAATCTTGTAGACCGTATTCAGAAGAGTGACAGCTCAGTAATTAGCATACATTATTGAGTTACATTTTTTAAATATGGGCCATATGGCTCCACTATACCATCCGTCTGACCATCTATTTCTCTAGACTAGCCCTATTAACTGGTGTTGTCTATTCAGTAGTTCATTCCCACCGTATTTAACTATTTTATTGACTCATCTGGTTCTCGTTCGAAGTCTTCATCAAACCATCGATTTTTCTTTATTTCACTATTTTTAATTGGTAGTGTCTAGATTTCTTTTCTTCATAATTTGTCAGTTCATGTGCATATTATTCAGCTTTTCCATGTTCCACCTATTTTTATTTATTCTGATAGTAGATATACTAAGTGTGTTCTATTATCTAGGTATCGGAAAATCAATGAGTCCGAGAAAGAAAGCGTCGTCACAGTGACGCAGCATGACATAGGGTCTAATCACGTCACAGGAAAACCTCCATATTATTCAAATATGCAGTCATTGTTAACACAGATAGCGCCATCTATTCGAAAAAAGCCACTTGGAACCGCAATTTTTATTTCAGTGGTCTCCCATTGTTGTATTATATTTTTTTTCATAAAAATCTTAGTTCGAAAGAGGTATCAAACCCCAGGTGAAAATTAACCACTTCAATTTGAATCTTGATATCGAACTTATCTTTTTTTTTTTGTTGTTACGGAAAGTTTCATTTCGATTCATATAAGTTGAGATATTTGAATGCACGGAAAATAGATAAACTTAGATGAAGATAAAAGTCGAATACCCCAGTGATTAGTACATCTTCAATTTGTAAATAGATCTGAACAAACAATATTGAAAGTTTTGAACAATTATACTTAGCAATTGGTGAAAACAACGGTCAATTGATACGTTTCTTCCAAATTTCAAGCCTTCGGAGATTTATGTATCGGCTATATGACTGTCATATTTTTCCAAGCAGATCTGATGTAATATTAACGCAGTATGTGACAAGAAAAGTACTTGTTTTGTCATTCTTCAGATACGTACAGATTTAGGTCAAAATAATGTCTATTAATAGAAATGTGAGCAGACCTAGTCTAGCAGAAACCGTCAATTGATCAAAACAAATATTTTTCAGAAATCAGATTATTAATTGTTTGATTAATACATAATCACCTGGAGAGAAGTTAAGAGTAATCAAAAAAAATTCACACTAAGGAATATTTATCAAACAACTTAGTTTTTCTTTATCGCCCAAAAATTTATTCTCACAATATTTGTTAAACGTACCGAAAGCTGTTCTAATCCATAATATTTCTCTTATTCTCCACTTATCACACATTGTCTGATGACACAATACAGTCCGAAATGTTTTGTTGCCCAATTTATTTGCTATAAACATAGTGGAAGAAGAAAATACAAGTGAATTTCGGAGAAAGAAAATAAAGAGAGATCGTAATGACAATTACGTTGAAGCGACCGGCCGGCGGACGGTTTGCAATAGAGGCTGAACAGGCTCAAAATAAAAAATTACTATTACCCCGGTGCTCATAATCCAGCAATATATCTTTTGATCCTTGGGAGCTGGAGTGCGTGGATTGAAATAGGAGACTCCGGTTTATGTCTTGAGTGAGGTTAAGGCTGCGTATTGATCTTCTAAATGAGGAGGTATTTATACAGAGAGAAATCTTCATTTTACTAAATACATCTCTCAATATAATCTGTGATGGTTTATTTAATATGTGTGTGTTTACTATATGTTACAAGGAATTAAATTAGAAGACTATATCGACTAGTGTAGCGTAATGGAGCTTTTTCATACTGAAAGTTTTACTGTATAATATTAAGATGGAATTACATCGCCGATAAATACACCATTATCAAACTATTACGACGAATACATATTTACAAAACAACCTTACCCCTTCAAAATACTCTCCATTACAAGTGATACATTGGTCCCAGCGGTGCTTCCACTATTCGAAACATTGTTTGAAATTGCACCTTTTCATCCGTGGAAACAAGAAAAAGTCGCACGGAGCCAGGTCAGGAGAGTAAGGGGTGTGGGGTAGTGGAAGCATGTTATTTTTAACTAAAAACTGGCTAACAGTGATGGCTGATTGCAGGTGCGTTGCCATGATGGAAGAACCAGTCACCTGTTTACTGAACCGAGCTCCAAGATATTCCACTGATTTCTAACAGTTGATTAATTGTCTGTCGACGTTCTGTGCGAACAAGATCTCGAATTCGGGCAGCAACATTTTCATCGATTCGGGCAGTTGATGGACGTGCAGACCGAGGTTTGTCAACAATCAACATGTCGCCATTTATAAATCGAGAAAGTCACTTATACACTTGAGTTTTCCCCATAGCATCATCTTCGTAAGCAGTTTTCAACATTAAAACAGTTTCAACAGCGTTATTACCCAGTAGAAAACAAAATTTCACAGCGGAACGTTGTTCATAGACAAAGAGTAACATGCCATTCAGCTTGTTACGCTTTTCTTGAAATAATTTGATTATTTCTTCACATAATGTGGCGCAGTAGTCACTTCTGATTTATTTATTCTATCATTCGCGTTCTTGCAGAAATTAATTTGTTATCGACCTCCCACTTCATTCGAGAAAAAGATAATGAAATTCTGAACATTTCAACGATAAGTTACGAAAGGAAACTATCTACATAACTCATGAAAAAGTAGTGCGATATATAGATAAAAACTGTAAACTGCCTTGCAAGTGGTGTCTCAAACTAAAATAATTCAATTTCTTACGTGACTAAAATATGTGTACTTGCACAATATTACATAAAGAAAGATATAAAAAAACAATGAAAATATAATAAGGCAATGCCTTTCTGACTACAAAATAATAATTTCCACAAATTACTCATGAATGGAGTGATAGGTCGCTAACAAATTAACAATCGAATAAGTAGATCAGAAGTGACTACTGCTCCACAATACGTGAACAAAGCAATATTCAATATGTCGAATGGCATGTTACAAACGAAAATAATGATATGGAAGTTTATA
Organism: Diorhabda carinulata; assembly: GCF_026250575.1. NCBI lineage: Eukaryota > Metazoa > Arthropoda > Insecta > Coleoptera > Chrysomelidae > Diorhabda > Diorhabda carinulata. The sequence goes on from NC_079472.1 coordinate 23,861,193, forward strand.
TACACATTTTCTATTCTCTTTTAGATCCACAATCAAAAGATTGTATTTTGAACTGAAAAATATATTTTGGGTCCTACTGATAGGCAACCTTGTATAGAAGTGAAAATGTCATAGGTCAGGCGAATTACCTATTGTTGGTAGTGGTGTTGGTAGTTTTCCATCGACAGACAAGGTTGTCACAATCAGTAAAACTTTATTTTTCGTCTTAATCGTTGAAGAAGAAGGTCGTTTGATATAGTTATAACTGTGCATTGTGGCGTTGCTTGAAGAAGTTATCATTATGAAGGGAGTAGACCAGAGATAATTGTAGAAGATTTGTTTTAGTTTACATATCGTTATTTAGTGAAAAATTTGATTTGAAAAACCGTTGTTACCGTTTTTTGCCTTACCGATGTTCGTCGAAGGAAAACTCGATTTGGAAAACTTGCCAGAAAGTTTCAACATTTCAGCACATATAGATATTGCTAGAGGCGTTAGCAAGTTAATTTTGCATATTAACCACAATTAAAAGATTTAAACCTTTTATTTCAATCTGAATACTGACAGAATTTCTGACACATTCTAAAATTGTATTTGTAATCATATTAAATAACCGCTTGGATCAAATTTGTGAATATCCTTTTTTGTCAGCAAATATTTTTGCTATTATTTTTTATTCGTATAAGGAGCTATCCCATATTTCCCCAGATATATTACTCTTTTAGTTTTATTGCTTTGTTCTTCTCTTATATACCTCATTTGTTATTGTTTCGTGAATATTATATATACTTATCATTTAATTGGTAACAATTTCCATAACTCTTTTATGGAAAATATGTTGGCACATGGATACATAGCAAAAATAATGATATTTTTTTGAAAATGTATTCACAAGATAAACTTTCCAAATAAAAAAGAAGATTTTCACCTAACCTTGTAAATTAAAGAGAGTTGTACACTTGGGAAAACCAGAGCAAATGAATTTACTTAGTTGTTATCTCTTCTTCTTGTAATTTTATAGCAGCCGTAATGGCGACTTGATAATAAGAACCCGGAGATATATAAAGAAGCATCAGTTTCTGTGACTTGACCATTGCAGACTTGATCCTCTTCTACTTATCCCCTTTATTCATCCGTGTTAAATTCTTAGATGTACCCTGTTAAATTATCCGTTTTTTTTTCCTACACATTATTCTTTTTATACGCTCGATATCAGCCGCTTACAATTTTCTGCCACTTATTTCCAACCAATCAGAAAGAATATGCTCACTTAGTAAGCAGAATGATGGAGAGAAATGATGATCCACTACCTTTATAATAAGATATTCGTTTGGGTTTATTTTTTCCTTTTCTCGCAATGTTCTCATGAGGATTACTCAACAAATAATAATCTTCAGTAACCTACATCATTTTTATTAAAGAGATAAGGTGAAGCGGAAATATTTCATTCGATATTATGGATTACGATCAAATTCAATATCATATTTCAAACTGGAAATCAAAAAATAGTTAAACAAACTTTGAAAGTAGATAACTAAGTTCTGCTAGTATAGCGTAAATTTTTCTTCGCGTCCAGTTAGGAGTATGTTTAAATTTGCCAAATTGGTGCAAGATATATAGAAAATAAGGTTATTTATCTACAAAACCGATAGCACAAAACAGTAAGTACGATTTAATGAGGAAAAGTTTATAGTTGTGATTAATCAAACTTATACATTAGTCAAGGTTATGAACGAAGCTATAACCTTTTTATACGGTTATAGCTTCGTTCCGGCACTTACATCGATAGTTAATTATTAATTATCAATCAATAAGTCCACGGTTACTACAAATTACATTTCTATATTTTCCCTTCTAGTATTATTTTTCATGCGACCGCTGTGAAAATTTCTCGCATTAACAATGCGAGTTGATTCGAGATTTCACCTACTCTAAACCATTGTTTGATGCTAAATGGACTCCTCTGATATTTCTCAAAAAGGATATTTTTTTCTTTGTACGCCGCTGCAGCCCCCTATTTTATCTCTGAGAACATGACATGACACTTTTCGACCTTTATGTGTTCTCAAAAGTTCACGAACTGGATTTGCCCCATTTAAGGATGCCTCAACTCCTTGAATAATCACCTTGTTATTTCTAGCATTCGTTTATGTAAACACATCTCGTCTTCTAGAATGTTGAACGGGCCGATTTTATCCTTCATCTAAATCCCTCACTATGGTGCAGTTGCTGGGTGATCTAGCAGGAATTTGGAATTGGAAACCTTTTCATTGTTTTATATCTGTAATGACATATTGAGGTATGGCTGGTAGACCATATCAATTAGTTCACCGTTGATTTTTTGATTTGATTCTTTTTCATATAAACCTTGTTCAAAGACTTTATCGGAATATAGGTTAACACATCTTTGTCGAACGTCTAGTTGAATTTAACGTTCATCTGTATGTCTTCCATTTATTAGAACGGTCATCTTCTGAACAGAACAAGTTATTAATTATATATAAGTCTTTTGCATCAACACCTGTATCGCCCAATATATTTATAAGCTTCCCGTGTTGCACTCTATCGAATGCCTTTTGTTATTCAAAAACTCACACGAAGATCCTTACGTTGGTCGCGACACTTTTAGAGAAGAATATTCAGAACAAACATTTTTAAAGCCGAACTGCGTCTCATCTAAATTATTTTTGCATTTGTTTTGGATTCGAGCATGTATGATGTTAAAAAGCACTATTAGTGTGTAGTTCATCACTCTGCGATTATTACACCAGGCTTTTTGTTTATTGGGAATTGTTATAAATACCGATGTTTAACTGAGATATGGATGTTATGTTTATTAGGATCAAAAAATTCCTGAGTATTATTCTTTCACTTAAAAATAATTTCGTGTGCCGATTAAGCATTAGTTTTATCCACTAAAATCAAACGACTCTGCGAATGTTGCATGATCAGGACATCCAAAAGAAGCGGTTAAAACAGAAAAAGTGACAAAAGTAAAATAAAGATGCTTTGCATTCATAGATGAAATCGGATTTGTCTCGTGGAATTGCTTTCGCATTAATTGTATATGGTCTAGCAGAAAACAATATTCCAAGGATCTAATGAGTAAGTTATCGCTAAAGCGGATGCCTATTTTTGGAAACTTCTTTCCAGAAGAAGAGCTCTATATTTTGCTGGGTTGGGATTGTGTGTAGAACAAAAGTTGTTTTGACAAATTATTGTAAAATTTTGCAACCATTTTGTACTTGAAGCAGCAATTTACTGTCAAATACTGAGCCCATTTGTTCGAAGTTATAGAAAAGAAATGGGTCTATATAACATTAAGGCAGAAATGTTATGAATGGAAATCATTTGTTTTTAATGGAAGTAGACTACCGCTGATAGTATTAAAAATATTATCTTCTATACCTTTTCTCTGCAACAAGTATAAGTTGACAATTAAATTTCTCTTTATTTAAAAAAGCGTAATGTCTGTTCGACATTTTCCGTGATACATAGTGTCAACTCTATCATCTTCGTATTCGTGAAAATCTGATGGATAGTGATCAAGAGTATATGATCACTATCATACCCATATGACACTCCTTTCTAAAAAGTGCATTTTTGCGTATAACTCAATGTGTGTCCTGGTATTAGGAATATTATCGCGGTAATACTCAGAATTCTCTTTGTTACAAATATTTCAGCATTTTTTATATACCCTTGACGATCATTTTCCAGATCCAGGATATTTGAAATCTTTTGTTAATGCGATGGTTTTATTCACTAGTGTCTTTATAGTATCTTCCCGCAACATAAGGCTTATGATTTTACACATATATTTAAATGATGTTTTTTATTACCAGTTTGCATCTCTGGAGCTCCTTTACTATTGTGATGCAATTGGTTTTCATGATAGGCATACTAATGTTTAGTTCTTAAACCTGTTAATATTATAATATTCTTTGGAAGCCGTCTTAAGATAAGTACCATACTTTTTCAGTGTGTTTCCATTCGGTATTGTGTTTCAGTCGCCTTTCAGGCTTCTATTATTTCAACATCAATGTGATCTCTTCCATACAGTCTACTCAAAATCATATTTCCAACTCTTAGATGAACTCTGTTGAAGGGTTTGATTCAATCAAAATCAGACGTGCGCAGGTTATTTGTACTTTATGAATTTTTCCATTAGTGGTTTCTCCGAAATCTTTCTCAACATCTCATGGACATTATTAACTTTATTTTTTCTGTTATAATTTCGGTTAGAAGATTTAATGAGGTGCTTAGTGGTGTTAATCCACGAATATATTATTAGGAAAATCAATTTGAATTTGTTTCTTGGATATTAATAGAGCTCATGCAGATTTTTTGTATTAAAATTTAATGGCTTTATGTGTTAATTAATATTTACTTCTCAATGTATAGCGAAAATGGAATGTAATGTTTTGGTCGCTTCATTATGTATATACCAAATCGTAAAATCCCTCATTATTCCATTCTGGAAACTGAAATTATGTAGCAGCTCGGCAGCATCCTGTTGTCTGATTTTGTGGTGCGTTGTGTATTTGTACAAATAAATTGCCTTTTGCACACGCAATGTAAATTTAATCGACCATTCACGCCCGTTATACATTTTAGGCCGAGCGAAGTAAATTGTGAATAATAACGGATTTAATATCACCACTGTTATAATGTTAAGCAAAAACACACTTTAGTTCTCAATACTATGGACATTCATGTACACTTGAAGTAGTTTTCTGCAAACCTATTAATAAATTATATCAAAATTATAATTGTGGGAAAATTACGTTACAAGGTGTGAAAAAGTAAGAACTCGTTCCAGCTTATTAATTTGCAATAATCGCTTAATGAGATTATTTCCACCACCAAATTATTGGTGGTGGATATAGTTTCATGGCCAGACTGTTGAGCGTACCAAATAAAGTTATTTTTTACCGAGGAATCGATTTCTGTATTCAAATATTACTTTTGATGTTCAAAGTGGCCTAGGAGACACTTTATTTTAATTGAAACCCTATTATTTGACGTCGTAAATTGATTACCCACCCTATTTCCAGCAACCTTCACTTAGGTAACTTTTTTTGATAGGAGCAAGGGTTACAGGGTTTTTCCACCCATGTCCCTTATTCTATATAAAAGGAGTAGGTACCATTTAACTCAAAATAAATTTGTCACGCACACAAAACTCTTTCTCTTAGGAATATTTTGGGGTCCAATAACGTGATTCCATTGCCCATATACCCACTATTAATCTATGAAAATTATATTTTGTTTGTTTTGAAAAATTGAAAACGTCGCGATTTATTTCTTCATTTACTTGGCTTACTTTTATTTACAATTGTTTAAAGGCAAAAATACCTTCAAAAACTATGAACAAATATTTGAAACAAAGAAACTGAAATTTACTCGTACAACATTTAAAAAAAGCAAGAATTAAAAGGAAAAGAATCAACAAAATTTTTTCTCGTAAACCGGCGTAGCCCGCAGGTAATGTATAAACCATATAGTTGATTTCTGGAGAGGTAGATTTCTGAGTGAATTTCAGCGATTTTCGTTATGAATATTTAAAATTTCTTCTGTTTTTTATTGAAAATAACTTGAATAGTCTATAATAGTTCAAGCTGTATAGACTCAAATTATCTTAATAAACTTGAATTATCGTAATGAACAAAATTCCATAATTTCGGTTCATCAAAATAGCTGTATAACTTTTTTAAATAAAGGACATTTTAATAATCTAATAAGATACCGTAGGCGAAAATTTTTTTTATAAAAAATGACGATGGATAATGATAATGGAAATTATCAAGAACGACTTAACAAAAAAAATATTGTGACAATCGAAATTTCAGGCCTTGGTCTTATGTAGACAAAATACACAGGTTCGCCCTACTGTGCATTGACATAACGTTGTATTTCAAATTAAAAAGAAGGTCCCTAAATTGTGAAATTTGTCTACGCAGATAATCTAGTGATTTCAAAAACTGTTTAGAAGTGGTGCGAGCGATTTAAACGTAGACATAGTTGTTTAAGAGGAATAGTCGATAGGTATCTCGGTAAAAAACGGATAAAAATGTTGTTAGTTCAAATAAGCCATTGACTATCCAAGAGCTTAAGGAAGAAATGAATATTTTTCAGTGGTTTGCGCAAAGCATTTTAACAATGAGACAAGTAAGTGCCAAATTGGTTCCAGGAATTTTGACTAACAAGCAAAAAGTGTGTTTTGATTTTCATTTGTGATTTGCGAGATCGTCGTCATGTAGATTCGGAGTCCATAATCAAAATTGTTACTGGGAATGAAAGTTGGGTCATTATCAAAATTATTACTGGAAATGAAAGTTTCAATTGGAAGACTGACAACGCGGTACAAGTTGCTCTTGATTCGTTATTTTTTGAAGTTTTTTATCTATCTTGTATAACCCTATCCGCATTATATACCTGAAAAGGAAACATATTGATATTATCCTTAACTTTGAGAGAGCCACACCAGAGCAGGAAAATACTCCACCAGAAAGTTGTAAATTCAATATTTTGAATTGGTATCATTCAAATTCTAGGTTATCTGTTTTATTTTGTATTATAGTGATCGATCTTCCCATTAAAACAAGGTCAAAATCTGGTGCCAAACCATCGAGAAATAAAAATTTTATTCGATACTTGGCGGAAGGTAATCGAAAAGTATCAACAGTATCAAAGTTTGTTTGATTGAGAAGTTATAAATTTTTATTTCAATTCAATAATCAAACGATTGCAAACAGAACACCTGTGATATAACGGAGAACGAATTTATGCAGCAAGGCGGTATACCAAAATTACCACTCATTATGTGTGTGACAAATTACCTTCTTGTTTTCATGTCACAGCTTAAAATTATAACACTCAAAATGTTCACATTGCGTTCAAATTATTTTCTAGATGATTTATTATTCATACATTCAAAGCATATAATGGAAGTGATCGAATATGTTTGATTTGAAATACCAGAACGGTTCTTTTAGAAAAATGCGGCAAAAATGATGTTTCGTCTTTTCTAAGAACAATTTCTTATTTGTAGATTCCAAAAATCCAAGGAATCAAATCTAAAATTAAGATAAAAAAATTAAATCATTGATGATAACAAATTATTAGTAATAAGAACGTTGAAAGGCTTTCCTCGCTTTCTTAAAATCTGGATTCTAAGTATAAGGCGAGTTTTGATATGGATCGCCAGAATTGACGTGAATTTCCTTGATGAATGAAACATTAAATTGCTTTTTGAAAATGTGCTACATGATCGTCGACTGAAAGTGTGCGAGCTAGCAGACATTGTAGGCTTTTCAAAAAGTGTAGTATATCGCATATTCAATGAAAATTTGTAAAGAAAGTTGTGCGCAGGATGGGTGCCGCGTTTGCTCACAATGGAACACACATCGTGAAGTTGTTTCCACCAAGAGTTTAGCAATGTTTCACAAAAATGAAGCCAAAATTTTGCACCCAAAAACGACAAGACAAGATAATTGCGTCGATTTTTTGAGGATAACTTTCATTGACCATCTTGAAAAAGGAAAAACTATCAACGGCAAATATTATGTTAACTTATTGCAAAGTTTGAGCGAAGAAATCAAGCAAAAAAGACCGCATTTGACTAAGAAAAAAGTGTTTTTTCATCAAGATAATGCATCAGCTCACACATCTGTTATTGCAATGGCCATTAGTTATAGTTTGAATTACCACTTCATGCACCTTACTCGCAAAATTTAGCCCACTCGGATTATTTTCTGTTCCCAGATTTGAAAAAATGGCTCGGTGGTCAAGCATTTTTCTTCAATGAAGAAGTGGTGATGGCAGTTGATGACTATTTTGAAGAACTTATTGTAAAAAGGGCATCGAACTTGAATTGAACGTCGCTAGAAAAAGTGTATGGAGCTAGAAGGAGATTACGATGAAAAATAAATATATTTTTTTCGAAAATTTTTGTATTTCCTATGTGAGCCAGGTACATCCGGGATCATCCTCGTATAATAGTATAGTGTGCCAAATAATTAATTCTCTACTAATAGTTCATGATATTTTCAATTATTCCCTTCCACTGTTCGTTCAATGTTATCGAGCTAATATTGTAACAAATTAGTTTCAAGACAGTCCACATCCTCGACGATAAATTGAAGAGAACTAGTGATAATTCTCATATCTCCAAACAAGGAGAAAAATATATTACTTCTAATAAAATGTTGATAACTTAACAGTTAGATTCACCCTACATAAGTCGAAAAATGATGTCTCAAAGTTATATCAATTGATTCAGTTCAAGTTTTCCAATGACGCATCCTTCAACAAACTCATAATCATTATAGTGAATTTCCCGATTTTCAACATATCCAAAAAATCTTTTCAGTTGGTCAGATATTTGAGAAAGACGGGACAATAATTTTCTCGTTTCCCGATGGTGAAGTTAAGCTGGAAGTTGCAGTTATTTGCAATCACCCTAAAGCTACAATATTATGACGACTGCTAGTAGCGCCTAAAATGATTTGAACGCTAATCATTTTCACTCTCATGACCTTCTACTATCTATTCATCCGAATGAGCAATTTCCGATTCAATAGACAGCAGATGGCGTTCTGTGCCCCTGCAAATGACTGTTTAAATTTTTAATCTTCATTCATTGGGTTGTTTGAAGTCGGTCTCTGGTTGTTTTTGTATCCACCATATTTCATTTCGAAATTTTTCCTGAATATATATGTGAAAGAGGGGTTTTGAAATGACCTTTGCCTGATGCAAGCCTCGTAAAATTATTTAAATGGCACGAACGAAATGCGGAATTTTTAATTATTAGCTCACATTAAAGTCCAGCGGAGTTCGTTTAGTTCTTGAATATACAAGTTGAAACCCATATTCATACAGGTAACTAATTTTGGAATGTAATCTAATCAGGAAGTCGTCAGTAGTTATTATTTTATTATATATGGATGAAAAATAATTCAGTACATATCTTAATAAGAAACAATACTTACGAAACATAAAATACATAAAATGATATTAACATAAAATGAATGTCACCTCTCATAAGCTAGAATAAATGGATAAGAAGTAATGGGCTTGGATAATATCTAAAAAGTATGTTCATTATTAACGAAAATAAATACAACTTAATTTTACAGAATAATGATGTTTGTTTCAAATTAATGGGATTAGTATTACAAACATATAAAGTTTAGAAGTCTGGATATATTTTAGACCGCCTGAGATCCTTTCCAGACACTATGTGACAAGCTATTTTAAATTGATTTGCGAGTTGAAGTGTTGATTTGTTGATGAAAATAGAGCAGGGGATTATTCGTGGTCAATCGCACAACTTACCCCAAATAAATTTACTTCCAGTAGCTGAATATTTTGCCGCAAGACAGTCTTATGACGATAATTCAATAGGGTACGTGCAGCTGAAGAGGGAAGGTGATATATGCCCACTAAAAGCCCGATTTATACCGACACATAAGGTTCTTAAAACATCGTAACACGTTATTTTGATTTGTAACGAAAAAATACATTTGTTTCAAAGTGTCCAATATCACGATTGTGCTGCAAGTGCCGGAGGCTGCAAGCATTTTTATCTTGGATGCATCGCCAAAGCGAGAAACCTCTATTAAATTTTTAGTAAATCAAAGGTAGCGCGAAAGGGGTCAAATTCTACTTCATTACATCACTGTTTCCATATTTTTCTTCTTTTGGCACACTAAAAAATATTTTATTTGGGGTAGTTATTGTCGTTTTTGTACGTTTTGGCAATAGAATATTTTGAGCAATTTAATTCCTAATTTGGCAATCGGCTTGCCGGCCGAGCCGCTACAAGGTAAACGAGTAGAGCAACGTATTGATAATTGTAAAGTAACTAAGATATTTAACTGTAAAGTAACTGCTAGAGAAAATAAATAAATTGCTAAATTCAAGGTAAAAAGTGTTCCTTTCTATGACATAATATTTCGAATGTCGTTTCGAAAATCATAATTGAAGTTTCCACGGTATAACTAACTAAAAATGGGATTAGTCAGCTACTTCGTCGGAACTTATAAACATTCGAACACAAGCACCAATTGAAAAGGAATTGCGACTATTATTGTTGTAAGAGAGTTAATTGTGTTCACGATTCATTTGTATTTTGATATATAATATATTGATTGATATATAAATACTAGTCGCTAACAATATTAGGGGTACATTCCAAACAAATAACGTTGCTATGTTCAAGTATCTCAAACACATTTATAGAAACGAAAATCTGTTGAGCAAAGAACATATTGCGAAAAAACCATAAATGGCCCAAGAAATCATTAACCTTATAGAGGAAAAGCGTAATTCCAAGAACATTTGCCCACAAAAAATAAATACAATTAAAGAAACAAGTAGAACATCGCATAAGAGAGGCTAAAGAAAGATGGATGGAAGAGAGGAAATGGAAGAATTGAACAATATACAAGATTATTTTAATCTACAAAAAAGCTGAAGGAATTAACTGGGTATACAATAAAAAAGATACCAATGATCACAAAGAACACCGAAGGAGAGATCAAGTTAACAGAAGAATATAAAAAACGGACTTGGGAAGATTACATCAAGCTCCTATTTGCAGCAGAGCGAGATGACGCGGAAGAAGAAATCGGAGAGACGGAAGATCTATGTATTCTTAAGTTCGAAGTGGAGCATGCCATAAAAATCTAGAAAACCAGAAAAGCAGCCGGACATGACAACATTCCAATATAATGCTTGAACGCTTTGGACAATAGGAACTTGACTCGTCTTACAAAATTGTTGAAAAACATCTATAAACCAGGAGAAATTTCAAAATACTGGCTTAAATCAATATTCATTTCATTGCCTAAAAATAACAACTCTAAGTCCTGTGACAAATATCGGATGATCAGCTTGATGAGCAACACACTAAAAAGTACTCTTGAAAATAATCTAGCAGAGAATATACCGAAAATGTGGAGAGCAACTAGATGAAACGTAGTTTGGCTTTAGAGAAGGATTAGGAACTAGAGAAACAAAAAAAAAGATAAGATACGAAATGCAGCCTGTGAAAATTTTGTCCAATTTATAGACTGCTAAAAAAATAATTTATAACTTAAATTTTAACATTTATCCTGAATACAATTAAAAATAAGGTAATCTATAATTTGAAACCTAGCCTAGTTTTATAAGGCAATAATTAAAACTATATCTGCTCTTACCAAAAGAAGGACCTTCCCTTCTTTTCTAATGAAGGGAACCCATATCTACGTCTCAATTAACAATTTTATATCACAAAATTTTTGAAATCGGCGAAAGGCTCTTTATAACCAAATCCATAATGAAAAATTTCACATCAGTTGACAGTAAAAAGGAAAATATGAATGAAGATAGCAGTAGTCTTCTTGAGCAGAATCGGGTTACACGTCATGACGATAATCTAGCCAGATGCAACAATAGCTCAATTTCAAAAACACCAGCTACCAAATTCACTCATCAAAACAACCTTTCAACGGACTGAACAACCAAAAATCGATATATCGACAAATACCTACTGCTACAGAGCAAAGTAGAGGGAAAGAAAGGCATCGGCAGGAAGAAGAAATCCTGGCTCCGTAACATAAGAGAATGGACAAATCTCAACCTCGGAAAATTGTTTTATGTTGCGAGGGACAGAGACGCATTTGAAAACATGGTCGCCAACCATCAATGAGAAGATTGCAAGAGAAGAAGAATGAATGAGCTACAATATAAGCGGTATTCCATTTATATTTTAATGTAAAAATTGCGGTTGTCAATAATATATCCGCTGCGATTAAAAATAACGACAAAATTCCTTCTTTTACCTCAAGCAAAAATTCCACAAACTTGTTAAGCATAACCGAATATCATGTGACGAAATTGTCCCTAATTGTCCCTATTCTTCCTCCAAATAGTAGAAAATTGAAATCCATTCTTGGCCACGTGAAAAATTAATTGGATTTGAGAATACGATAATTAAGATAGAGTTAATGATAACTAAAAAACTACATCGAGCAATTACATTCTATACATTGTCAACTTTACGAAGACCACTGTATCATTGCGATCTCTATAGACACATTCCTATGGATATTTTCGTGTCAAAAATTAAAAAACAAACCAAATTTGCTGTATTACCTAACATAAATGACTACTTACTTTGGGAACACCTTTTTAATACATATGAATGAGATTTTTTTGTAAAAACACCAATACCAATATTATCCAAAGAAGTGTTATTTTGACGCATTGTGAGAAATCCACTTCAATATTAGTCAAGTATTTTCTTATTATAATCAACTGATCGAAAAAATGTCTCAAGGCGGCAATCTTGGGGAAAGAAGATCATATTTGACTAATACTTGTGGTGATAAGGTTTACTGTCTTAAGCGAAGATAAGACTATTTATAAGTAAAGTTGCCAAAAACATTTTTTGAAACCGTTTCAAATGACCCATTTACAGTACAGTAACTGACTATTTCTATAGACAGACGATTCAAAAACTCTATCAATTATTTCGTGAGAACAAATTGCAAACATTCTGTGTCAAAGTTTCAGAGTTATATTTGCTTGGAAGCTTAACAATAGAAAACAAAGGACTCCGTGTTTCAATTGAGCATTGTTTTTTAATAAAAAATATGATTGAAAGAAAATGAGGGGAACTATCATTGGGGTATTGTTCTACCGAAATAAAAAATCAGTTAAATATGATATGTAATCAAAGTTCATCAAGTTAGTGCGGTAGATGAAAAAATTACATTGCGGAAAAATTCTAAACAAATAAACACGAAATAAGAAACATACTAAATAGTGTATAGGTTTAATTGGAGATGCTCCAGCGAGAAAAAAAAAATTAACAATCCAATTAAATCGGTAGACTGCACAGTAAACCTAAAACGGGTAATTTAATCATGAAAATTTCTTTAATTTCTCATTTCATAGACCTTTTGATATGTTTATGTTTCTAAATCTTTTTTATTTTAGGTCTCTTCTATCACGTCAATTTTATCTATCTTTCAAAAATTATTAAAAAAACTAATTTCGAAATAGAAGAAACCTAAAATCAAGAAAATTCAAAAATATAATCCTGAAAATCTAATAAAATAGTTGGGGCGGCTCCATTTTGGTTTTTAAAAATTAACCATGTAAGGAAACTTCTTCAAGATGAATTATTGTACGAAGTGAAAAGCGAAATCTAGCCACTGGAAAGAGGAAGATTATTATTTATTTGACGATATTAATGATTTTGATTGTTTTTATATTAAGGATAGAAGAAAGTAATAGATTATCATAACTTCTATTCTTTTGGAGAAAGTATACGTTCTTGACCCTTGAAATGAATTACATACCATTGTTTGTAATATAAAAGAGGCAAAAACGGCCTTATAACCATTCACAAAGGAGAAAAATTTCTTCACAATTGTGAATAAGGTATCGTGGAAATAAAACACGAAGGATAGAATAACCACAACTTGTCGGAAACAAACAAGAAACTGATATTTAGAATAGTAGTATATAATTTGTATTCTTTATTTATCTCACCATCATTTATACGTGTGTACGCCCCTAAAAAATACTGGTGATTACTTATCTACTATTGACTGTTTTATTTGTGGAACATGTAATCAATTCCGATGAAACTAGAATGTTACTTAAATGCATTAAAATTTCACGTTAAATTTGATTTATTCCCTTTGCTGTGTCATCAACATTGAGTATCGATTCGAATATCACCAAGGTAATCGAAATTGCTCTCCTGACCTTTCATATTTTTTCATGACAATCAATACTTTATTCGAAAATATGTTGAACTAAAAGTCACAACGAACTTTACATTTAAAGATTATATCTGTTCAACTCACGCTCACAACCTACTCCAAATTTGAAGATTCAATATACATAAAGATGAAAAATTTCAATTCACAATAAATTTCTTTAGCTTCAAATACGTGAGCACATTAAGGACGAAAGTGGTGATTCGTTCCGTTGACTGAGATCACAGAATGACCACTCTACCATCCCATTTTTTGATTTCATATAATATATGATGTAGCACGTTGACTGAAAATTTCCACTATCATACTATTTTGGTCTAGTGTAATACTCAGACTACTAAGCAAGACATTCGGATAAATCACATCGTTAAAATATAAGTTACAACTAAAAGTAGAAATGAAAGATCTCCTATGGATATAGCACTAGGAGATGCATTATTGGGGTTTCACTATCAAATTAGCAATTTCAGGTGATTGCTATTAATACTAAAATAGAAAAATGAAGAGCTTGGAAACGATTTCCATAATTTATTTTAGAAGAACATTGTAAATGCACAGCTATATCGCCAGGGATATAAGAACCAAGACTACGTTGCGTTGATGAGAAACAAAAAATGTTGGTGTTGTCTTTATTAACCATCATAGTTCATAGCTAAATCGTGGGCGGTCAAGGGGCCCTTGAGCACATAGCCCTTCAGATAGGCCCGCCGTACCTAAGTTGACATTAAGAATGACACTTTGGCCACTAACCCTTTCATGTTATTAGGCAAGATGTGAGGCTTGTTCATTTGTTTGAACCACGCTCGTGTGCAGGACACAAGTCTGCGATTTCGTCCTCCTCCATACACCAATGGCACTTAGGATAATTCGTGATGGCGTATGGAAACGGCGTCATAGATGGCATTATTAATCATCACAACTTTGTGTGTGTCAGATTGCAAACATCTCGTATAAATTCTCTTGATGAGCTAGAAAAAGTTGAATATGCAGCTTTTCTCAAGAAAAGATCAAGTCGCCTCGAAAATGCTTGAAGAATAGATCGATCACAAAAAACACAAAGAAGAATTGTTGCTGCAGCAAGCAGCAATATTTTGAAGAGTATATCTTTGGAATGTATTATATTGATGATATTGATGAAAGCGCCGTCGAATGAAGAATTTAACTAATACACAAACAAATCTTACCATATAATGAATTTCCTGGAAATGATATCAATTCGCAATCTTATTTCGTTAGATGGAAAATTTGCTATTCCTCAATAACTTTTCATTGCACAAGTTAACTCTCTCTCTCGAATGAAAATTCATAATTTCAATAGACCCGGTGGTCTCGAACCCTCTTGTTCAATTCCAATTGACAACAAAGAAAAAATTGTCATAATGACAAGAAATTTCGAAAATGGGAAGTAAAAAAAATCACCCTAGCAACGATCATACTCGTATTATTCATTAAATAGGAGGCGGTCCAGTTCAACAATTACAACGATTAAAATGATTTCGGGCGTTTTGTGCTAGAAGAACTAAAGAAGAAAACTTTGAACTTGAGAAAGACAATTCTTCAATATCACCCCTACTTGCATGCGAAGTTCGAACCCTCTAGTTAAACTTTTTCTGGCCAAAAAATGAGAATATATAACAAAAATGACCATAAAATGGAGAGGGGTGGAGATGGAAAGTTTCGACCTTAGACAGGAAATCATCTCGCAACTAATTAAACCTACATGTGAAATTTCATTTTTCAGTCGCTTTTCGTTTGATCTGCAGAGGTGAGCAAAGGTCAAAAACCACTTTTTTTGCACTACGACCCCCCGAAATATTCATTAGTTTTCAACCAAACTTTTATACCATCAATGCGCCGCCAAAAAAGCCACGTATGCTAATTTTGAACCAAATTGGACCCATAGCAATTGCTCGACAGACGAAAATAAGAATTGTAGCTTAAACAGATTCGACTAATAACTTATTTGAATTGTTTATTAAAGTGATAATGAATTTATGTGTTATCTACTTTATGGACGCACAGTCGATATATTAATAAGCTGTTAATAATTCAAAGACACATCAAAATACCTGGAAACTATTATAGTTCCGTATCGTTCGAATTTATTATGAGATTATTTCTTTTTTCGAAAATTACTACGCGTGTCTCCCGGGACACTTTCTGTATAAATTGGTGTTGAAGTATTGGGAAGATAAAACTACCACTACAACGCTTTTGATTAAATGTATCATTAGAAACGTGTAGTTATTCAACAAAATTAGAGGCATAAACCTTATTAATTAAATAAACACATAACTAATGGAAAATATTGCGTGCAGTATCGACCATATATTAATAAACCAAAAATAGAGTTCATTGGTACCGAATATAGATAATTTATATGAAGGTTTTTGTGAAAAATGACTTTATGTAAACAGTTATACACTTGAAATGTAAGGTAATAGTGATAAAATTTTACTTTAATCAAGTGGTAATTTAACTTTTTCTCTAGAAATGTGTAACTAGATCTCACAATTCCGGACATTTTACTTAATAATCACGAACTATCATGGAAATTTTCGCGATTAGGATCCAAATTTATAAAATTAGGCAATACTTGATCCGAATTTGTGCGAAATGATATTATGAAGATCTAAGAGTATCTTTAGATAGTTCAATTATTATAAACTAGAGGCGAATCTTTTGTAACGAAAACCCTAAAAATTACAATTTACAAAATTTTCGCAGATTTTAAAGATTCTCTAAAAACTTCTCTTCCATTACTATAGTATTTCCTTTTATATATTTGATTCAAAATAAACGGCTGCAAATACGGAATAATAATTATTTATGTAAAAACAAATTTTTTTGTTATAAATCGACTGAAGCATCGCCTGTGTTCTGATTATAACTCATTTTAAAATTTGTATTCATTAGATATTTCAGGGCTTTGCTTTTTAACATATTTATACTACGTAACGCTCATTTGTATGAATATGTGGACCCAAAGATGGTCAGCACTTTTCTTTTACACCTCATTGTGACATTCTAGAAGAATATTCCAAGCGGTGAACATGAGAGTTTTTCTCGCAAAATTTATTTTGGACCTAAATGTTTCCCTAGACATCGAACTTGCTCTTGAATTCGGAGCCATCCATAATAAATTTTATATGGCTCAATGTTGACACGAAACTACTGTGAAACACTAGAGATAGGGCTCTTACGGAACAGTTGGCAAACATATAATATCCAATTGTGTTAGTGATTTTAATAACAAACGAATCGTAAAATGGCAAATGATTTGTACATACAAGCAATTTAAGGATCGCGCTATCCAAGAATGATTGACTGACACACACTTAGACACTATACATTGGTTGTTAGGTGGCTGAAAAATGAACGTTGCAACGGGGTCCTCAGGAACAAAACAATAGTTCAAATTTATTTTGTAATTATCGATTATGGAGGTAGAATCTATTACGAAATTAAGTTCTTAAAATACATTATTCCCATTTTTCAGTTTTATTCGTACAGAATTGGAGAGCTGGAGGTTTTACACCAAAAAATCAGCAAGTGGCTTGTCATACCTGTTATAAACTAATTTGACATATTCTAGATACTTTTTACTTCAATTCTAAAGTATATTTTCTTTCTTATTACAGCAATTTGACTGGAATTCTCTGCTTAATGTTTTCTATAAGAAAATAGTGTAACTAGGTTGTCAGGCTCGATTTCTTTCAACTAGAGACTGCTACACAGAAACTCATGCTTGTCCATAATAGAAATTGGTCATTCAAGCTATCTATTCAAGTTCATCCTTCACTAACTCACTAAATTTGACATTCATTATTTGCCTATCATACTTTACATTTACATAGTTCCTTTATCATCTCTCGTGTTGATCTGGTTACAGCGCCTGCAGTTACTGTATGTGCAAGAGTTGGATTCTTGTCTTTATTGACTCCATCAGCTTTTGTTCAATCGCCATATCGTTCCAGGGGCCTCACTCCAGTTTCTTGCTTCTTTATTCTTCAGACAATATAAAGGTTGTTTCTGTTCTTACCAGGTAAAGGCCACAAATAAGGCACATAAGAAGTCACTGTTGGAACATAAATTTTCCTCAGATTTATTGTCTTGACTTCACTTAAATCCTCAGATTTCCTCTTCTCAAAATGTAGAAGCTGAACAGCTGATGGTATTTTTTCAGTCGAGGAATAGGTTCAGTGGATAATACAGTATGTTTTGGTATAATACAGGAAATGCCAGCCATGAAATGATGCCTTCATAAGATGAACTAAAACTGAGGAAGCAATATCGACCCTTTTAATTCTGCCGTACTTATTGTATGGAAACAGCG
This sequence comes from Diorhabda carinulata, assembly GCF_026250575.1. NCBI lineage: Eukaryota > Metazoa > Arthropoda > Insecta > Coleoptera > Chrysomelidae > Diorhabda > Diorhabda carinulata. Next base: position 23,879,289 of record NC_079472.1, read on the forward strand.
CCAACCAGACAAGGATGAGTTAGCACTATGTTCTTTTTTTCCCACAAATCAAGGTCCCCATGTTTTTTATTTAGTACGACTATTTCCATAAAAATATAAAGAGTTTCAGGAATAAAATCCTCATTCCCAAAACTTATCTTGTGGTAGATATTCTTCTGTCTTATAATCGTCTTGAATATTCTCAATAATAATTGCAACAGCCATTTTAACAATGCTGAGTCTCTCCGCCTAAAAGTCGAATGTCAGTTCCATATGCTCTCAGATTTGTGGATTTCTCTGTAAATATCATTATTTGTCATTCTTTTACCATAAACTTCAACTTCACGTCTCCTGATAGCCTGTTACAAACTTAATGCTTTTTTTAACTTCGATTGCGTCAAAGTAACAAAATCATATTTTTTTTATATATACTGAATATCGTTGTCCATGTTTGTGTCACTAAAATTAATTTTTCATTTCGTGATATAAGTTTGATAACAAGCCATTGCATTGAATATTCTCAGGATATAAATTATTTACTAGCTTTTTCTTAACTTAAATTTGGTGTATCATCAAATTTTGTTCTCGAAACTTCCTTAGTATTCATATATATCATGTTCTTTTTCTCCACTGCTTCAAATTATTTTGGCTAGTACCTCGCTTTTTATTCTTCTTCTTTTGTTGTATATTTATCAAATATTATTTTTCATTTCACGCAATCTTCAATACATATATGTGATTTGGAGGTGACCACATCCTATATTTTTTTCATACTCCAAGTTATTTGATTCAATCATTTAGTGGAGATGAGTCCTCGCTATTTTTCAATATTCTCAAATTTGGGTATCATACTGCTGTAATTTTTATTTTCTAAGTCATTCATATAGAAGAAATTAGGAGGAAAACTAAAATGACGGTATATTATATAAAACAATATATCGGCCAATATTAACAAATGAAAGTGAAAGCTGAGCTAACAAGCAGAACAAAAAGCATAATACAATAGATGTGAAAACAGTATAAGAATCGAAGCAGTGAGGAAAGAATTGAGAATTGATTCCAGAGAAATCCTGGAATTAAGAATCAGTGGAAATATTGAAAATAAAATAAAGAAAACATGACACCAAGCAATAATTTTGGCTAAAAATGGAAAATAATCGATTAAAGTTTATTCATAAAACGAAAAAATAGAAAGGACTCATCTCTTTGGGGAGATGAACCTATAATTTTATTCTTCTCATCTTTAAGTGAGTTGAGAAAAATATATAACTTATGAAGAGCAAGTGTGATTTTATCTATAAAATTGTTAGTTTCCTAATAATAAGCAAACAATGTGTTGAAAAATTACGAGACGATGTCAATAAACTCAAGCTACTTTATAAATTTTTCCAATCAAAATATGATTCTATCAGTTGAAGTTGATAGATTAACCTCTTAAAAACAGATACATAAAAAAATTTCGATTGAAGTGTTTACGGCTCCATCAATCCAAGATTCATTTTTCCATTGAAATAATTCATTAAAATGTAATATACCCACATTGTTTATCATTTATCAGTATTTAATAGTGGTATTAATCTCAATTAAATGTGGATCATTTTTCTATTCAGTTCCTCACTGTTTACCTAAAATACGACCGTAATCTGTAATCAATTAATCCAAATCAAAAACAAATTAAGCTGTTTGCACGCAGAAAAATTTCGAGGTAGCTCTTCTATTAATCATTTTTCTGGCGAATTATGATAAGTAAGATCTCTTCTTGCCACTGAACTTTCTATTATTATTTGATTGGTGGTTTTAACATAGCTAACTGTTTTTTTATCTTGTCTTGTCTAGATTGTAAACAGAAAAACCGTAAGTCAACGCATCAAGCATCAATAAAGACATAAATTTAGATAATTTATTACATCAATCTGTCAAAATGAACTAGAAATACGTGTGAATATATTCAGTTCAATCAAAAACTTTTTCACCTACACCCTACATTGCTGATTAGTTCGGCATGCAACGGATTTTTTATCTGAATTCAATCAAGGGATTGACATCAACTCCGATGGATTCTCGGCTGGGCACTGCGAGGACACAGTGTTAATAAAAAATAGCTTTCAGAAAGAACTTGATAAATGATCATATCTTTTAGCCAGATTGTGATTGATTAACCAAAAATTAAAAATAGTTCGATATTAAACCCTGAATATATTTGTGATTAAATTTTCTTTTCAGATATGGAGTGAGTTTCAGCAGTAGTAAAATATATTTGCGTTTGTTACATGTATAAATATGTCGATTTTGGAATAGCATGTGACTCAACGTCCTTAAGGTGTAACTGACTAAATCATTTAATTTTCAACTATTGGTAAAGACAAATCGTGTTATAAAATTTCTTTACGTTCTATCAGCAATAAAAGCTTCTGATGGTGTTTTACCATTGGGTCTAGTCTCATATAGACTATTTATTATTGATATTGATAATTGCAGTGTTTCAAGTGTAATTATTGATTATGTAAGTGAATTTTACATCCATATTCTAAAACCAATGAAGATAGAGAGAGAGAAATGTTTTATTGTTAAAAAATTGTTACAATTTGTAGACAAAAGCTTGTAAAAACTATAGAATGTACATAAAAATAACTAAATAAAGATAAAAATGAGATAAAATATACAGATAAAAACCACAATGAAAAACAAAATTATGGGTAATAGTAATAGATAATAATTAGTATATAAGTTCATCACAAAATTAAACCAGTATGCAGCATGCCCGAAATTAAATATTATTATTACAATAGAAATAGTACAGAGTAGTTTTCAGAAGGAACTTTCCAGTAGATATGCCCTCAAATTATTGTGAAATGCGGGAAAAGATGATATCGATTTAATTTAAATTTGCAAATGATTGTGCATTTTTTTGCATTGTAAAATATTGAGCCCTTAACTAATTCTGAACGTGGAGTAGATAGGTAAAGGTCATGCTCATGTGTAACGATCTTTTCTTACGAATTAGGCAAACGGATTCAAAGATGAAAAAGAAAGGTAGAGTTGGAATTTTTAATCTTTGAAAGAAGTCCCTGCAATAAGCCATGTTGTTTAGTCCCAGTAAATATCTAACAGCTCTATATTATAGTTTCGCTCAAATTGAGTCGCACCACACGTACCCCAGATGGGAAGGGTATATCGGAGATGCGACTCAATAAGGAATAATAAGCTGTTAAGGAGGTAAATAATTTCAGTTCTTTGGAAACTGATCTCAATGCAAAACAGGAGGAACTTAATTTTTTTTATATAAAGAGTTGAGTTATGCTGCAGCTAATAATTATTTTAGAAAAAAGAAAAGTTATGCATTATTTAAAAAAATATTTCAGAATAACTTTCTTTCACAGAAACAACCCACTGATTTAAGTTGTAAGGAAATATAAGTGCAGGAATGTCTGCATCTAGGGTGTTTCGAATGTTTGTCGTTAGTGAAAAGAAAGAACTGTAGTACAAACTATGGTTAAGATTAAAATTGATTTCAAGTATACAAGCGTTTTGGTTTTTTTAGCGAAATATCCACGTGAAGTTTGAATGTAAAGTTTTCACATTACCGCTTAATAGGTGGCATAAAATTCTGGTTATGGATCGTGCTTTGAACACAGTTCTTCATTTTAAGCAACATTTTCCTATAGTTAATACGTTATTTATTATCATTTTTTGATTTGTACAAATACACTTTTGTGGTTTCGAAGCAATAAAATAAAAGATATACGAGTGTATGAATCAAATATTTCCGTAATATACCTGAATTCTGAATTTTTGAATCCTATTTAATGGAATATAATAAAGTTCGATCATTAAAGATGCTTTTTCATTCAATATATTCTTCGACTTGCTGACTTTCCCATAAGGAAACCCCTTACTCCAGTCTACAACAATCATAAATCCAGTTCTCCACGTAAATATAATGGAGAACAAAGGAAACTGTTTAGTAAGCGACAGAAGTGAATTAAGTTCGCCATTGTTATCTGCTGTGTAATGGATGTGGATATATCTGTATAGTCGTTTCCGAAACGGCGGGTAGGGCACACCAGAAACACTATTTCACAGATATTGCGCAGGCTAATGTTTAAATTTGGACAGTTAGTTTCGTGTGGATTGCATTCGGGCAGATAGGCGGGCTTCGACTAAGGAAAATATTACACCGAGTAACGTATGCTTGCGACCACTTCTGCCCGGTTTTATGTTGCGGGTGAAAGCTGATAAGATAGAATGGTTATTATTGAATAGCTACAAAATCGTTCAAAATGAATATGGAGAAGTATTGAGTTTACTACATCCCTGAAAATTACCATATCTTTCATATTTTATTCACGATAGGTAATAATTTCATTATGGATTATGGAACACGATGATAAATTGAATCAATATATATATATATATATATATATATATATATATATATATATATATATATATATATATATACTTTATAAAATAGTTAAATCAAAAGAACAAAATTGAATGAGACGAAATAACTGAATCCTAAAACCACTTAATTATTATAACAATCTTGGAATTTATTCTGTGGCAGTTTAGTTGTGATATTTATATGATGAAAAAAGAGGAAACATGTAGTAGGACACAACAAATTTAGTTAATGACGCATATCATATACGTGCGGCCATAAGTATACAGAGTGAGTTTTATGTATGGAACGCCTCAATTATCTTGGAAGCGGCTTGTAGAATTTTTATAAATATGTGTGTACAAGGGTTTTGTGATACGACCGGTATTATGGTGGTATTTACATTGTTGTCAGATCTTTCGTTATTCCGGAAAAATAATGAACTTATTATTTTTCATCTAATGTTCTCTATACCTAAATGCCATAATTTCGGAGTTATAGCTACATTCACAGTATCTCCACCAAAGTTACCAGAAATATTGTAAATTTAGATGGCTACGATTGAGTAAACTCATTTAATTTGAATATCCTTCAATTCACTGATCGCCAAAAAATTTTTTTGTAGTAACTGGAGAATGAATAGCATATTGTGATAAAATGGACTCATACAACTACGAAAATGTGAAAAAAAAAATAAATGTATCACATAAGGTTTTTATGTTACATTTCATTAACATGAATAATGAAGTAATTAATTTATTGTTGTTAGACAAACATCAGTTTTTAATGAATTTCATTTTTAGACGACATCATCTGAAAGTTGTTCGTTCTGTATTCATTTACATACCGAAAGTTACGTTTTGAGTGCTCCATGTAGTGAAAGTGACAGTTCCGTACTACAAAACAGGGAGGGGACGCTCTGGAGTAGACAAATTTAACTTCCTTAAATGTGACTCTAGCCACTACAATGTTGAATGTTGACAGTTTTACTTCGATGATTTTGCATAACTTTCTTCCACTACAAATACGAATGAATCAACAAATTCTATCGAAGACACAAACACACCTACAAATATTCCAACAGTATCTAGTAGAGACATATATATTCCATCTGCATCCAATCCAATAAATAATAATAATTGTCTTGGAGGTACAATAAACATTAAGTCATTATATTGTTCAATAAGTAAAATGTTTATAATTCTCTATTATTCAATTTCTTTCCTCAGTGTAATTGGAAAAAAGTTTTGGATATTATGCGTCATCTAAAAAATGTTGTGTACGCCGCGGCTGAAATACTACTTTGTTGTACTCTTCTGTTGCTCGCCTCGCTTAGCTCATCTCGCAATTTTCAGACTCGTCCAACAAAGTGGCACTTTTCTTGGCATACAAATAACTATTGATTTGTTCTCGAATCGTCATCCATTATAAAAAACAATAAATGAAAAATGTGCTGTAGCTTTTTGAAAATTGACATAAATTAACTTTAATATAGTGATTTCAAATTTTTTGATTTGTCACTGATACATTTTATTCTTACTGTTCAATAAATATGAAGTTCAGCACTCATTAGCAAGAATCTAATGCTATGTTTACAATCTTGTCGAGAATTGGTAAACGTCCACAATCCCCAAGTCTTCACAAACGGCTACTGCGTTTGGTTTGACATATTAATACTCAATGGCCATAGTATCGTCATTCGACCCACTACTCGTGATAGATACTTCGTACTCAACACGCATCTCAACTTAAACGTTAAACGTTAGACGTGAGTTCTTGAGAGACATTTAACTCTCACCAACATGTGAATACGTTACAAGCACTTGCCCCCAGTTTCTTTTGGTCGGCGACAAGTTCATGCAAGTCAAGCCCAACACCCCGTCTACACGCTTATGTTTGTGGAAACTTGTTGAGGCTTACCAAGCATGTAAACATATAATAACAAAAATTTCCATATTTATATTGATTTAATACGAGAGTAAAGTATTGTTTATTCTTCAATGCCTGTTGAAACAAATGCGGTTCAATACTCAATTCTCTCTTATTGTAATTTAATGAAATGGTCACAGCCAAACCGCTTTTTTCAGACAAAGCGGCAATGTCAAATTGCGTACATCGGAAATTTCATTAGTTTTAATTCAGTTTTCCTGGCGGTGCCAACTCACCTTTCCTGATGAAAATTATTCAAATTTATCATTATATACGCATAGACAGGCACTCCACTCTACACTCTATTGGTGAACAGTTTTTTATCTGTAACCGATATCAATTCTAACATATTTAGCTTCAGCAAAACTATGCAAATCTTTCCAGATTCTCGAATATTTCAAAATATTCCAGAAAGCGGAACTTCAATGTTTTCAAAAACAGACAACAGGTTACAACGGAAGAATTTTATATGGACGGGATTTGGAAGAACAATCCAGAATATTGTTGAAAACTTTCAAATACTCCGGACTGACCTAGCAATTCCTAGAAGGTTGATCTCCGTTTTCCTTATATCTCCACACTCTTCAGGTGAAAATGGTAACCTTAATCCTAGAAATTAGAAGGTTACTATACCATATAGCATTGCTCGGATTGAGACTTATTTCCAAATATAAGCTGCACTCTATTATACTTAATTATATAAAATTTATCTTGAATATTATTATTTTTACTAAGAAATTATCTTCGAACTCTGTACAGCTATCGAATTTTCGATAATTTCAAATTCATTCATCTATAACAGTGTCTGTGTTAACACAATTGAACTGTAATGGAAATTCACCAATTTAGCGACCCTCATTAACTTGATAAGTGACGCTTGCCCAGGCATCTAGTGAGTGAATACCTCGATCTGACCAGAGAATTGAACTGTTAGGCCGATATAAATAAGGGATTGAAACAATGGAACCAACCAAAATTATCAGTGAGTTTTTTTCCATCGAATCTAGTGGAATATATTGTATATATACAAAGATAAATTAATTGATACAAAATTGAATAAATACTTGGATAAAGCACAGTTAGAGATATAAAACAAATATCGGTAGAATAATTTTTGAACTGAGCAGGATTTTTATCTTTTGTGTGGATGTACTGAATGTGAGAGGATGATGATGATGAATACTTCTTTCTCAAGACTGATGGTTTAATGATGACCATTCAGGTTCAAATTATTCACACCAATAACTACAAAAAAATATTATTAAGGATCCGAACACTCAATCCGACAAGTGCAGAAAGTGTCAAGTAACATCTGAAGCCATTCAACATAACACGTGCTTATAGTGTGTTAGCTAAAACTGAGTAACTTCACCGGCATAATCAAAAGTACAACATCATCCACCTGACCAACAACGGCCTTTACACAATACTACAAGGACCAACCGTAGAAGCTGCTAGAAAATGACAATTACAGACTATACTACGATAGGTCTATTATCACCACCAAAAAGGTGACGAATAACAGATCGGACATGGTAGTGGTTGATAGGAGAGTCAATTAATTCTTTTTCGTCTACGTAGACATACTGAATAATATTTACACCAAACACCAGGGAAACTAGCCACGTACGCAGATCTCGCAATTGGGATGAGATAGTTGTAACACGGAGAAAATGTGGAAATTTTTCCACATTTTCTCCTTCGCCGACATCCAGAAGGCTGTTATATTGAATACGAGGTCTGGCTATTAAATAACGAGACTGGTTACCAAAAAGGGTTCTATTTTAAAAATTATATATTCCCTTCCCCTCTCCACACACCTTTATATACGTTTTTTCCGTTGATTGAAGCAGTGCTGGAAGAAAGCTGATGAGGGTCTTTATAAGCTCTGCCAAATCTGGTGAGTACGGCGGGTGTTCGAGCACTGGAGTGCTGGCCAAATACTGCTTCACAGATAGCGCGTTATGGACAGGTGCGTTGTCCCCACGAGTTGTTATTCTACAACTCAGGTGGTTTTTACGAACTCGTTCTGTCTGACCCTCTGGAACCCATTCAATCATCCCGATACCGTTAATGTCTAAAAAAACGATAAACATTGCCTTGAATTTTGATACACTCTCTCAGCCCTCACTAAAGCGTTTACACCACTCAAAAACACGCGCATGAGATAAAGAAGTGTCCCCATAGGTCTCTTGTAACAATTTATAGTATTCAGTATGAGTTTTTTTCAATATAACGAGAAACTTGAGATTCGTTCGTTTCAAACCGCTACTACATAAATATTATAATAGTGACTAAAACATGTTTTGGAACGTGTATAGACAAGATATCTACGCACTACTGGTTTTCACCTCACCCGTCTAGTGTGCTTCCTAGGCGTGCAGTCTCGTTATTCAATATCCAGACCTCGTAGTTGCCACACAGTGCGCAAGATTATTATGTAAACTGAGCCTAATCCTTTCGATACTTTGTACTGGTAAAGCTAGAGGATACCGCCTCTAAGCTGATTAGTGCATAATATTAATAATAAATATAATAATACACTACTATTTCCAAAATTTAAATTGGAAATATAGAAATACTTTTAGATTTTCTTTATCGTATTGTCTCAAAAGTAGATTTCTTTTTTGAAGATAATCATCCAGTACCACATCAGAGAGATATGTTGATTTTCAGTAAACTTTTGATGTCTTAATCACAAATTCTAAAAATGACAAGAATGAAATCTAAAATAGCTTGCGATCAGTTACCTATTCTCCAAAATTACTGGAGGATAATTCAGTATCAGATAAAAGACAACATCATATTTTAACTAAAAGTCAAAACGTCAAATTTTTATCTGTTTTTAAAAAATCTTGAAAGAAACTAATTTTGAATCAGAAGAGACCTAAAATCAAGAATTTTTTGAAGAATGAACATATCTAAATTTATTTTCGTGTGTTGAATACAACAGCTTTACAACAGTTTCAACTTTTAGGAGAGAAATATACATAAAAAAAAATAAAAAATAAATCAAAACCACTATAGACCATACATCAGTTAAATGGATTGAAGTACTTTTTACATGATTAAAATATCCATTGATGATTCTATACCATTGAAATTGTACTGATTTTCATTTATTTTCACTAATACATACTCTGAGGCACCACTACTCGTTAATTAGTTTATAAACTGAATATAGTTAATAAATTTGAGTTCACTTTTGCGTTTAAAAAAAATCCAGGATGTTTTCAATGTTGTTCACTAGACCCTTAATCTAAATTTATTGCCTCCCCGAGAATATTTGAATTGACATCCAAACTAACAGTATTTTTGACATTTCGAGATCAAAAAGCTCCATCGTATAATATTATTTTCTATCGTGAAATATTTTTTTCCGTAGTTAAATGAAAATTGATTAAATTCAATGGTAAAAAAGGTAGCTCAGTAAAATTGAGAGGGTCGAATGTAGAAGGGTCAAAAAAGTATGTATTTGTCCAAAACATAATCATTTTGACGTGGAAATTATACTAATTATTTTAATTAGTTATTGTGGTTTAAGTGAGCTTTTTATCAAAATAAATTAGCAGAAACAAAAAATACATATTTCTAAAGTTAGTGTTTCAAGTATGAAATAATTGTATTATGAAATAAACCGCATTGTAGAAATGGAAAACGCAATACAGGCATTACATTACACCTATCAACAACCGGCCTAATTGAGTGACTAAATGTTTTGGTTTGTCCAGCCTTCCAAGTTGTCCGTTATTGATATATACGGGAATTCCCGTAGTGTAGCTTTTCGATCGTAACATGGGTACGAAAACCATAATGTAGCGGCAGATGCTGTATTGTTCGGTTTCCCGAAATTAAACTTTAACGTGATATGCGATATAGCAACAGAATAGTAGAATGAACTGTGGAATCTTGACGAAGGTATTCCAAGACGAGCTCAACCACAACTAGACTTTTAAATTGAATTGGAAATATCCAACGTGTCCAGCTAAATTTCTTGATTAATGTTAACAATTGGGATATGAGTATATATCACAATTAGAAGCTAATGACATAGAAGATGATCATTGGAATGGACATTTTATCATAAATAGGTTCTTTTTTTTTCTGATGAAATTATTCGATTTTATTATCTTGGAAAGTAATCCAACCTTGATGATTTATTTTCACTATATCTTCTTTCAAATATGTCCATCCACCGACCTGTTTGAGATAATTTACAACCGGTATCATAATACATTTAAATTTAAAGTTTCCTTCAAATAAGTTGCGTGTTTCATAATTGACATTTAGCCAAAAAGTTCTTTTGATTTGAACTTTGAGGTAAAGTCAGAAATATTTCAGTTTAGCACATAAAAGTCTCCTTTAGATACAAACTTCAAATGCAAACATAGGCAATGTTTCAACTCTAAACTGACCCAGGCGCTTTTTTGATAAAAACTAGATTTTTTATACAAAAAATATATTGACATGGAAAAAACTATTTGGATGAATATAACTACTTTGATATTTTCGAACGATTTCGATACGGAACGTTATGCATTAAACGTATAAAATGTATCAGCGGATGAGATGACAGCGGATATCGCAATTGGAGATACCTTATAACAAAATTAGAAAATGTGAAGACCAACCCTAAAAATTCATACAATAAAGCAACTATAAGAACAAGAAACAAATCCACAACACTGAATAACTCCACCAACGGGCAAGCCAAAATAAATAATAGCAACAAAATAACACTCACTTCTACGTTTCATCTTGTTTCTTTTTCCATCAACACATTTTGGAAAAGGACAGAATATTACTCCTTTTAACATCTTGAAAGAGCCTTTAATTGAGAGACTGTTCCAAATCTCTAGTTAAAGTATCAGTCAAGGTGGGATTATGAAACCAGCCGTTAGAAAGTAATAAAACCTTAAACTTATCCCTCTTTCCATTTAACAGTAAGGCTACCGCGTACAATAAACATTTCAGTTCCCTGCTTGGTTTTTTGGTATACCTTCTTTTCCTCAGTTAACAACTTTTTATCTGCTGATTTAACTAACATACCTTCTGTTTACACTGTTCTGTTCAATAAATTTTCACACTCACACTTCTTTTGAGATATAAAATTGGAATTCATATGAATCTTGTCTATGTAACATGTTTATAATTTTCATTAAATCATCCTACACCATCTCAAATCTTTACATTTGAAAAAGAGTTGTGAATCTTGTTATCTAATGTAATGTTTTTCTTATTTATACGATTTCTATTCATGGGATGATTTAATAAACACTATCTCTTACGTTCTTAATTAATATACACACTCTTCACTTCACTAACTGATAATAATTCACTTATCACTATCACTTCACTAACTTAAATGATTTATTTAAATTCTCCGAGTACTTTGCTAATTCGTTCTATTCACTACGAATATTTATTATAATCAGCAATCCGAATCTCACAATATATCCAATCCAATCTAATTGAACCGGCTATTGACAGTGTCGCCATCTATAAAAAATTGGTGAACTCATAATTTCTCTTCAAAACATTAATCCATCACCCAGAAACCTTCGTGGGCCCATACACGACAACTTTGCTAAATATCATTGCATGATCAAATGTAAGATTACGATTTCATAAAGGACATACAGACTTACTGACTTTCTTCTACTTTTTCTGTCCAATCTTATGAAAATTGAATTTTTGAAGGTTAATAATTCTTGAATATTTCTATGGTTGTTTGTACATTGATTATATATGTGATCGTGATATTTTAATTTTGTAGAACGTAGGTGTAAATGTCGATGGTTATGAAGCTCTATGTAAAGAAATGGATACGTTGGGAAAGCAGTTCATGGATACTGGAAATCTTACATTTCGAAATAAAAGTGCAGAAAAGGAGAACGATTATTTGAAACACAAATTGTTTGTATTGGAACGAGTTCAGGCAATAGTCAATAAGAAATTACGGGTAATTGCCGAAATCATTTGAGAATAATTCAGTTGAATTGAAAATAACTGGAATTAGTTTAAAAATGAGGGAAATTTATTATAACATGACGCCACTGTCATTCAAATGAATTTCATATATTGCCGTGACAGTTCACCTTTGAATTTTCCAGTAGAAATTCTTACCTTGATAACATTGTTAATCATATTCTTGACTGAGAGTCTGGTTCCGTTGCAAAGTCGTAGTGAATTTATGTTTCGAAGAAGTGACAGTTAATGCTGATTTGAATTGGAACGAAAACAGCGAACAAATTTACATTGAAAATCTACGTAACCAACATTTTTCTTTGAAACATAAATGCACCCCGAGAAATCTTCGTTGGCTTAACGCACAACTTTGCTAAATATCATCAGGTGATCAAATGCTATAAACGATATAAAGACAAATATTTTTTTATATACATTTATAGATTTGAAGATTCTGTTATATAGTACTTTATATAAAACTTATATTTTCTTTGTTTTCACAGAAATAATTGATGTCTTCCATTTTTTTTTTTGAAAATAACTAGAAAACTCATGACAGGGGTGCCGCTTTTTATCCAAAACAACCTATTTTTTCGATCTCTTGTTGGTTCTTCCTAGTTTTTCAATTAATGTCGATCCTAACATTCTCTACGCTTCCCCATTGGGGCGGTACATTCTCCGACAATATTTCATCCCTTTCAAGAAATAAAATGTCTGGAGATTTACGTTCATTTTTTTCTGTCAACACTACCATCCGCACTCCTGATACCATCAACGCATTGCTTAAATGTGTTTACACAATAGAGAACATTTTGTCTCGTATAATATTGGCTATTTGGAAAGTTCGGCGTCAGAAATCATCATATCACAAAGAAAATCCGAGCGCTGTAATAGGAGTTGTACTTTTTCTATAGAAAATGAAAAATGAAATATGATTTAGAGCTACTCCTTGTAACAAAAACAATATTGGAACATACTACAATGGGAATAAGATACAGGAAAGTTTCGAAATAATATGATTTAGGAATTCACAAGAAACCTCTAATTTTATTGCTGTTGTACATCTTCCAAATAAAATGAAACGACAAAATTGATATTTTATCGCATACAACGATAAAGAAAAACGTAAAAATGATAAAGCCATTGCAATCAGTTATGGAACAAATGATCCAAAACAGTATGTTGTGGATTATTATTATTGTTAACATTCACCTACAAGTATTTTTTAAAAATTTATTCTATTTTCATTATATACTTCCATAATTGATTATAAAATTTGAAAGCCGATAATATATGGAATTCTCTTAAAATAGTAAACTTAGATTTTGTTATAGTGTTTTCAAATTATTATTAGTATTAAAAAATAGGAGATTCATTTATTGTGAAGTAATATTCTAAAAATTTAACAACAAAATATCAAATGGTGAAACCTTGTTAAACTGGAACAAACTTTTTGCTTATGAGAAGTTTTGGAATCAGTTCGTTGTAATTCCATTAGCATTCGAAATATTTCATATGATTTTGTCTATGAATCACTTGAGAAAAATATTTATCAATCAATCAAAGTTTTTGAAACAGCTGAATAACAATTCCGCTATGCAAACTATTTTCTCTACAATACAAATTTTCTCTATAATACAAAAGAGGATTCTACCCTACAGATTAGATCTTGCACGGGTTCAACCTATACAAAAAAAGACAACTAGAGTCCAATTGCTTTAGTCCCAACTATCGCCAAGGTTATGTAGAAAGTCATTAACCAACAAATCTTGGGATATATTGAGTCAGCTAATATCATCAGCGACCATCAATACGGTTTTTATAAACAAAGATCCAGTAGAGATCTCCTGGCCTATATCACCAACGAATGGACTGAAGCTATAGAGAAATATGGAGAAACATATCAAAGGCTTTCGATAAGGAAGGTTTTGCGTGCAAACCTACTGATTAATTTAAGATCGAACGGTTTGTAGTCTTCACTAAACAACTGGTTCAGCAGCTTTCTCAAAGACCGATCCATCCAGGTCGCTATCGATGGACACATCTTAGAAATGTTTGAGGTCAACGCTGGGGTTTCCCGGAGATGCATCGTCTTACCCATTCTCTTTCTACTTTACATCAACGATCTACTCGGCAAAACTGCAAACCCGATCTATAAATTCGTCAACGATAGCACACTGGTATCGTCGTTCAAATCAACCACCCCAATAAAAACTCGACAAACACCCAAATCTTTTTGCAACAACAGATGTCCACCTTCAATAACGTTCTTGAAAACATTCGGGAGTGGACGCAATCTGCTTGAGTTTAATGCAGTAAAGACCCAGGTTACTGTTTTTACTAAGAACGCTGACACGCCCAGAACGTCAATTAATCCGGAATGTGAAAAGATCTACCAAGGCACGTTTTCCCAAGCATTACAACCTATAGAAGTTTAAGATCAATATTCACAGGCATCTCCACCCGGCAGGCATTATTCAAACTACTCGAGTCTTGTTCTCGTTTTTTTAAAAAAAAAATTCGCTTACTTTCCCCCGCATCTGAGAACAAGAGTTTTGCTAATTTGAGTGTGTTCCAATTTGATGACTTCATTAATGATTAGAGTCGTCTTTTTTGTCCACAGAATTGAAATATGCTTAAATAAAATTATGCCTTTAATTTTATATCTATCATCGCAAATGAATATATATTTGTCTCTCTAGGCTTCACTAGTTTTAAATTTTTTGCAAGAAATCAAAATTTAGATGTAAGAAAACGAAAAAACTGCAATGGAAACTGTAGCTCAAGAGACTTCACTAACCATACTCGTAAGTTACTAAAATATGGAAACTGCAGAGGCAACTGCAACAGTGAATATTGGACAACTATTCGTGTAGAAGAAGAAACGAGCTGAAAAAAATATATTACGAGTCAAGTCGTTAGTGCTTATGTGCAGAATGGATGGAAACAGAATTGGCAATAGACTCAAATATAGATAAAATGAATCTGACAAAAAGCCCAAAACAGAAATAAATAGAAGAGGTAATAACAGATTTGAGAAGATTGGGCATAACTGAGTAGAGAGTAAGAATAGAGGACAGAAACGGTTAGATAGATATTACGAAGAATAAAAGCCATCGTCCTCGGAGGACTGAAGTGTTGTGATATATATAAACTATTTGAAAATATGGAGATCAATCTTCAAACCTGGTTAATTGAGTAAAAATCTCAAGTATTCACAAGGTGTTTTCTATTGTGATTCATTTTATTTTCCGAGTAATCAGTTTAGCCACACTGCTCTGCCACTGCATTTTTCCATCTGTATTTCGCTCCTTATACATCCGCGAAAAAGAGAAATATAAAATATGTAAAGAGCAATTCTGTATAGAACTTCATTAGGTGTGTGTATTTATCGAATAAATTATGAGGAACTCTATAGAATATGGCAACCTTAAGTTACAATTTCTTCCTACATACGGTTGCAAATTTAAGCGACGCCGAATGCATTTGCCAATAAAGTAGGCAGTGTTGTTTGAAAAGTGCCTCCAGCGTATTCATTTGCATCTTTTAGTTCCGAGAAAGCAATTTCTCTTAAACTTCCGGTTTTCACGAAGCTCTCAGATTTTCATTGGAAGTATTTATTTAGCAATTGAAGCATAGACTCACAATCAAATATTGACCATGTGGAGGATAAAGATTATCAACAAATTTGAATCCTATTTGAATTATTTATCTTTGTTATGCAGTTTGCTTAATATTGAACTGTTTATTTTTTCGTCATTATACTGTCTTTCATAATATAATAATTATCATTCTTATTGAACAGACTTCACTTCACTCATAATAATATACAATGATTAACTTAATTTGAAAAATTCAGAATTATTCAATAATATCCCTCCTCTCAATAAAAATAATGTGTTTTCCTTTCGGCTTGTATAGAAATACAAAACTTGTTATTCGAAAAGCTGTTTTTGAGATAAATTGGGGCAGAATCTGATTGGAAACATGCTTTTTAAAATTGGTTGGGGTTTTCCAAATATTCAATAAATTTCTTATACAACTATTTCTAAGCATTAAGTAAATCGTTTCTATTGCTCACCATTGATGAGGGTAAAATACCAAGGGCATTCTTTGTATCGCTTTAAACTGGATTCGATACTGTTAATACTTGAAGATATTCCTACTTTGTGAGTATTTTTGGATTTATACCGACGACATTAATCGAATTTTATTTTTCAATGCCGGAAAACTGTTTTCCAAAAACTTTTGTTTATCACATTTTAAGTTATATGAACAACTGAACAATCTAAACGAAAATGAATTTTTTTAATCGATTTTTTAACGAAAAGGTACTCTTTGTTTAACTCGATAAAGTTTATGGTTTAGGAGCTATGTAGATTTTTAGATCGTTGTAGGTGCCAAGGAAACTGTTCGCCATAAGAGACATTCTGAAGAAAATTATCATAAATTGTAATTATTTATACCTCCTAGTATTAGAACACAACCATACTGTCGAAAATCATTACACTTACATAAAGAATAACAATAAAATGTAGAATGTAGTTGGTTAGCCTACAATTTATCAAATAAAAATAAATAAAAAAATATAATAAATGTTCGAGGTGGGAACCTTGCACATCTACACACTTCCGGAGTTTACGGAAGATATTTCTATGAACTTGGAAGAACATTACAAGATTCTGTCTTAAAGCATCACAATGGAAATTTATTGACAAACAATATTGACAAAAAGGATTGGAAATCTAAATACAAATACACAAACGGTGAGAATCGAGCCCTAATGATGGATAAATTGATTGAATAGTGATACAAATATAAATTGTATAACATTTCTTCGTTTACAGCATTGAATATTTCATCCAAACAAGCAGATAATTAATATTTACTTGCTTATGATTTAAATGGAGGAATCATGAACAAACTATCTAGTATTATCATTGAGCTCTATTGTCGCTAACACAAAGTTATTTGCTCCTAATGTTATTGAGTCAAATACACTTAGAAACGCGGAGAACGACCTTTACCTATTTACTTCACGAACAGAATTAGTTAAGGGCTCAATATTTTACAATGCTAAAAATGCACAATCACTTGCCAATACTGGAAAGTGCCTTTTACTCTGTAAACGACTGTAAACTATTCTAATAATAATATTCAATTCGGGACATACTAATTATTACCTATTAGTATTATCTATAATTTAGTTACTCATTGTGGTTTTATTATGTATATTGAAATTCTATTTCATTTGTTTTTTTCTATTCAGTTATTTTTATGTTCGTTTTTTAGTTTTTACAAGCTTTTGTCTATAAATTCGAACAATTTTTTGACAGAAAAGCATTTCTCCCTCTCTCTCTCCCCTCATAAGACGGAAGTTATATGAATCTGTATTTGGAGGAAGTGGAGTAATGGAGTGAGTTGTTTGATATTTATCTATAGCACAGCCCGCTGGCTATATTTAAAAAAGAGATTGCAGCTATAGTCTTGTTTGTAGGTTTTTCCTTAAATGTGGTTAAATTTACCAACTAAAAATCAAGTTCAATACATGATTGTTGCTACGGATGAAGTGCAGTTAGCTTGGAAATGTAGGTGATGTTATGAAATCTGAATAGAGAGGTAAATCCGGATGAAATCAAACAAAACATTTCTATTTCAGGTCGATGAACTAACTGTATGCACCGTATTTTTCTCTGTGACCCACTTCAATGAATGCATTCCAATAATTGAAACGACAAAACTGCGTTTTCAGATCTCAAACTTCAAAATGGATTTTATCAATAAAATTGTCGAATTTTCAGTATAGGAATTTATACTGGTAATGAATTTAGATAGAAATATAGTTTGTTTTGAAAATTATAATTTAGTGCAGTGGAAATTTAGAATTAAATGAAATCAATTTCACTTTATACTCGATAGGATTGAAATATATAATTAAATATAAATTTCTTCAGCTTATTTCTCCTTAGACCTTTCTTATAAGTTTTTGTTATTAAGATTTCTTCAAATTAGAAAATTGAATAAAAATTTCGACATTTTAATCATCATCGAAATATGATTTGGTATATACAACTTTCATAATTATATCAAACACTATATCAACGTTTTCTAAACTTCAGATGTCATATTAAAAAGGACAAGTGGACAATTTAAATTATGTACATTGTAATTTATATATCACTCAAATTGTTTAGGTCTTATCCATCCATTTGAAAAAATTTTTTCAAATTCTACAATTGAATGTATGCTTTTAATTGATACTTCATCATTTGTATATGCAGGTTTTTTTGATGATGACAATTTAATCCATTTTCAAATATTTAGATGCCTGTCCTATGTACAAAGAGTCACAATTATTTTAATACATATACAATATTACTTCTTTTATTTTTAGTTGTTTCAGATTTTAGTTTAAAGAAATATTTTGATGATGTATTGTGCCTTTTCCCACTTATTCTATTTATATTTATAAAAATAGTGTGATAGTTGTTCTATGAAAATCCTATTTCGTATGATAAGGAAAGGTGTTCAACATTTTGATATTTAGGATAAGAATATATTCATTCCACACTTTCCTATTGTCTATTTCAATGTACCAATTCTGTTATAATGAACTCAACTAACCCAAAATCGTTTTTTGTGTGATATTATTATGATTTCCCACATCTGCCGCAGAAGAACAGAATTAATAATTTTCTAGACCAAAACTATACAAACTCTTCAAGTTTTCAGCAAAACTAATTTTGAAATACTGAAAAAATACCCTACATTTTGATACAATAGATATAAATGAAAAATTAACGCCGTTAATCAGAATATTGGCGATTGCTTTTGAAAAGGAAACTTTTTTCTTGACTAATTTTATGAACCGAAACGAAATTGATGCGAAAAAAGAAACCAGAAATCAAGAAGTTATGAAAATGTTTAGATAAATCAATTAAATAAAAAAAAAAAGCTTTTTAGAATAAATACAAGTTAGTACAATCAACGGCGAGTAATTGATTCAAGAGCACCATCTAACTATTGATGAACGAAACTTGAGTCTAATATTACATCACAGAGCCGAATCTAGTGTCAGCTGAATCTATAGTAGTCGGTGAATATGATAGCTAAAAGCAAAGCTAATGAGATGACCATGTTATTAGATCTACGATATTTCGATGTAAAACAAATAATTGAATGAAGATAATTTTACTGTGAGAGTACAAAGAAACATGAGATTGAAATGAGCTGCTTCCAAAAACTATCTTGAATACTCAGACGTTCCCGTTGTTGTAAAGTGGATAAGCTAGAGAGAATAGTGAGCCACCAAAGGCCAATGTTCTCCGAAAAACCGATCAGGTGCTTTGGATTGAGCTCTTTAAACAAACTGTGAGGCTTATCCACGTATTTGAACCGCACCTATAAGTGTTGGGTACTCTTAGATGACGTGGATTGCAGTATCCTACTGTCCACTCGTCAGTTAAAGACTTTCTATACACTCCAGAGTTCGTAGAAACATGTATCAACAGAACTACTGTTCAGTTTTGTGCAGATTCCAAACTATAACTTCAACTTGCAAATAGTCTCTTCGTTCAAGTTGTTTTTTACAATCAAGATAGCATAAATCTGTAATTATTATAGTGATTCACAAACCAACCATTTTGAATTAGACGAAAATATTGGGTTTATAGATGCGAACAACCAAAACTTTAAACTTAGTTTATTCCCAGTTTCAGATTAATGTTATAGTTTTGGTAAGCTTTACAGACAGTTTTCAATTACATCCGACGTTGTATTAGTATAGAGGTGCCATTATTAGTTCCTAACTTTGAAGTATTTCCGATTACATAGTGGAAAGTTACTAGTTTATGTTAGAAATTAGTATAAGTTGATACTATTAACTATAAATGTGATAGAAAAAAAATTGAGAAACGGAATTAGAATAGAAGACTAATTTAACCAAAAAAGAATCATTTGAATTGACGTGTTTTATATGAAATACTTGAAAATATATCATCATATCGTGTTTGAACATGACATAACGACTATATGCAACAAGAACTTAGTGATTAAAGAAAGAGAAAGCTCTCCAAGTAGGAAGGGAATTTATATTAATTCATTCAGAATAAAGGATAGGGAAGAAATTTAGTAAGTTCAAATGATAGGTTATCTTAAATATATTCACTGATTTTTACATAGATTCCCAACGATATTTCGAGAAACACTAGAAGTTATACTATCTATTAAGAAATAAGTTATAAGTCTGAAGGAAGATACTTTGTGATGACTTTTCACTACAGAAAAGATCATAACGTATATGAAGGCAAATATGTACTGATTACGTTGAGGATCCGTAATTGATTTGAGCGTTTCCACAATGAAAATTTAGTTGAAAAAGATTTGTCTCTCTATAGCTGGTTTCACACATAGAAAAATGAAGAACTTATGCAATTAGATGGAAACGTATCAAAAGACAGATTAAGTATTGAACATCATATAGTTTGGAATCATTTCACATGTGTCACATGTTGGGTGTTGCCTACGAAAAATTTCTTGGAAATATGGAAAACTTTGTTGAATAGATTAATTTCTTACGATATTACCAACGAACAGTGATAGATTGATTGGTTATAAGAACGTTAACCGCATACTATCATAGTCAAAGTGTGGTAGCACAAAGGACTGCAAAATGCTGACTTACAGGTGAAACTTACAAGTGAAATTATGCTGTGGATATTGTGGAACTGCAAGATAATAACATAGAGCTCAAAAGAAGCGTTCGGAGTTCGATAAAGCCAGAACATTAACTGAGCTTGATTGGAAGCTTTTAACACCATCTGACTAGAATTTGTTTTGGTCTTTGCAAAACATTTTCGGTGGAAAGAAATTGGATAATAAAGGATATGTCGAAAATAATATATTTAAAATGAATAAAAACCCAAATTTATTGTTTGAAATATAAGATTAGCGCAAGATTTTATATTTTTGGTTACCAATAATCCAAAATAATGTCATAATGTCGAAACTTATTGCTAACGGGAAAGGATAAAATTAGGTCATATTTTTGTCAGGCCATTATAACCATTAATGAATAGGAACATACCTTAATAAAGATTTTGAATCAACAAAATTCATTTAATTATATGTAAAGGAAAAGTATCAGAGAAACGAGGCGAAAACAATAGAATGAGCCATAAGTCGGCTACAATAGAGGCCCAGTACAAAGATGTATTCACTTCTAATCTTTTGATATTCAAAATAGAGAATAATCTAATAATATTACATATAAACTACAAAGGAAACTTCAAAGAAACTATCAAAAAGGAATGAGGGTAATCCAGCATTTACGAGTATTGTTAATTAGATAATTTTCATGTAATGGACTTCAATAAGCATTCAAGAAATGACAACAATAGAGTTTCTAATGAAAATTGGAATATAAATACTAATGTGGAGAGGTACATATTGGTTTAACAATTTCCGATAAATGGTCCATTTTATAGCAATTATTCGGAATCACTCTGTTTTATGGACAAATCAAGTTAAGAATTTCTTATACCACATGGCCAATATTTAATGTTGAATTGATAATTGAATGTATAAAACTATATCTCTAAAACATCAGCTCTTCAATATTACAAGAAAGGACTTACCTCTATGCCTATTTGTTTGTTTGTCAAACATAAGCATTGCATCTTCAATCTGAAACAAAAAACATTATAAATACCATCGATCTTATATTAATTGATCAATAATAAAAGCCAAGTTTTGCAAGTGTCATTTTTCAACTGTTCATTGTTAATTTTTGTGTATAGCATCTCAGATTTTTCTTGGAGATAAGTTACAACTAGCAATTTCCATTTTTAACATTATATATATTAAAATCGTAAGTTAGAAGATCCATTCAATAGTTTTCTAACTGATACCTACGATTTTGATTATTCATTACATGGTTCACATACAATAATGACTTAGTGCTTGAAAAATGTCTCTAGTATAACTTTCCAGCATGAGTTCAGTAGAATAGCTTTGCTGAATGTAGCGAAAGTAGTCGATAATCGTCCTTGATATCGATCTTCCTCAATTTAGAAATTCTAGGTTTCTGGAGGGCGATAAGGTATTTAGGTTATACTAAAGTTGAAACTAAAAATAATAAAATTTGAAAGCATGGTTTCTCCTAATGCCACGTGATTATCTGCTTTATGATTTTAAAAAAATGTTACACTTTTAAAATAAAAACCAAGTGACGGATTTTCTTACTGTGCGGTGGTAGACAATATACATCTATGGAATTTGAAAATGCAGAGGAATAATAGTAGTTTCGTCTTCGTTTGTTACACAGTCAATAGATTTGAATGAAGTACCAACGATTTTATGTTGAATAATAAAGTTAAATTGATTCGAGTTTTTATTCCTAGCCGTCAAAATTACCAATTCGCATAATGATTAGTCATTCGAAAACACAAGTTATTTTAAACATTCGAGTAGAACAATCTGCTTGATTTGTTGACTAGAACAGCGCCATTAATTCATTACAGAAATCTTTGGCCGATGGGTGTCTCAACTTTCATGTTTGCTGACAGTTTCATCACATTGCACAACAAATTCGATAATTTGTGGCAAGTATTTATTATATTGGCAGCAGTATCTAGTATTTGAACCAATCTTTTAAGGTTCGATCAATCTCAATTTCTGCGTCATTACTCATTCATTCCCCAGGTAATGATTTTTGATGCCAATAAAATTTTTGCCGTTTTAGAGTGTTTCGCAATCGGTTGTTCAGTGTTTTGAAGGTTTAAAGATCGATCCACACATATCCGTGCCGTGGCGTGACGTATCATATCGCGAAAAAAATGGGCTGACGAAATTCTTAGTAAACTTAAGAGGGAAATACGGTGCGCGTTCAAACATGAACGGCAACGTAACAACTTGGGGAAAAGTGAATCGAGCAAACTCTCTTACACGGTACGGCACGGCACAGATTTGTGTGGATCGACCTTTATGGTAATTTTAACACCGAATGAGTCGTACGGTATAACGTAGCCGCTATTCCAGAAAAAGCAACGCAATTTCAGATCAATTCTGCACGCACGTGAAAATATTTGACAACCAATATATATGTAAAACCTTTCTCATTATTGGAATTATTTTTGATTTCTAGAATATAAGATACGCCAAAATGCGAATATTGTAGAAATATTTTGTAGATTCGAATCCTTTATTTAAATAAGTCCTAATTCGAAAGGAGAGTTTATCGTTTCGACGCGATGAACATTTAACGAGAGAAAGAAGTGCTTTATTGTCAAAATATTGTTACAATTTGTAGACAAAAGCTTGTAAAAACTAAAAATTATTGCCGAATGCGGGTAAAGATGATATCGATTTAATTTCAATTGGCAAGTAATTATGCATTTTTTGGATTGTTAAATATTGAGCTCCTAACTAATTCTGAACGTGGAGTAGGTAGGTAAAGGTCGTTCTTCGCGTACCTAAGTGAATAGCCGAGCAACTACCTTTCTGAAATTGGAGAAGCGTGCTTACGAATTAGGCATACGGATTCCAAGATGAATAAGGAAGGAAGAGTCAGAATTTTCAATCTACAGTGAGCCCTGTTGTTTAGTCTGAGTAAATATCTAACAACTCTCTTTTGTAGTTTGAAGATTCGCTCAAATTGAGTCGCACCTCACGTACCCCAGAAGGGAAGGGGATATCGGATATGTGATTCAATAAGGGCACAATAAACTGTTAAGTAGGTGGATAAATTCAGTTCTTTTAAGACTAATCTCAGCGCAAAAAAGAAAGAACTTACTTTTTGGTTAAGAAAGCAATATGTAACTCCTATTTTAAGAAATTGTTCACAACAAACCCTAGGAATTGAACGACGTCAATGGTGGTGTTATTTAATAACAAAGCAGCTATGTATTTTTATATGATGAAACTTCAGTTTTAGAAACGTTGAGACAAAGAAGATTAGAATCGCCTTCTTAAGGCAATTGGGAAAAGTGCCAATTTGAAATAAATCGTTATTTAAAGTGATAAGGTGATTTAATGTGCAATCGGGCAGATTCGAAAACATTTTTAATGCGAGTCCATCAGATCCAGATGAGTTTTTATTTTTGATGTTTAATATTAATTATATTGGGAAACTCTGCTAAAACAATGGGCATAAAGAAGAAACTGTGTCAGCTAGCATTAACATTAAGGAAGATATGAGAGCGGATCATGAGAAGAAGAATTTTTTAAATTTTTGGTTACATTCACAAAGTAATTATTAAGGTTATCAGATGAAGTAGAGATTATGCTCGATGAAGAAGCCTTATTTCTTCGAACATTCACAATGGACCGTTTGTCTTTAGAATTTAGAAACTTGACTAGAATTGTCTCCTATTATAATAAATATTTATTGTCTATATCTATAGATGAATTTATCTATTTCGCGTAATTTTTTAAGACATTATCCGAGAATTTCCTTAGATGAGATATAAAGATCGCATGTTGTTGGCAGATATACGTAAACTTTTAGTGGACCAGGGCTTATTTTGCTTATTTCGAATACGCTCAAAAGGAAAAAAATTGGATGCCAGACGAGTTAGTGTTTTTATGAATCTAGAAAATTAGAAGTCCACATCACCACAGAGCATATTCCAAACAGTTTGATAGTTAAGCAGCCCATGAACAGTCTAACTTTAAAAATTCCTTAAAAAGTGCTCCAGCAGTCATTTCAAGGAAAACATTAATTTTAAAAATGATGAGTCAAAGACTCTTTCTATGATAAATAGAAACAATGCATTGCATTAGAATATCTATTGGTATTTGGTTAGATGTTTCTATGTCATTCAGCTCAGTATAATAACTCCCAACATATCATTCATTTTTGTTCTTCAACAAAACAAAATGGTGGATATTTAAACATGTTGTGATAATATCATATATTGTTACTTTTGAATGTTAATTCTATAAATAAAACGTGGAATATTCGGTTTTAATAATTCTGTTCAATATTGTTATATATATGAGCTATTCAATTTGGTTGGTAGCTTGCTAATTTTTCTATTCGTGTTGAAATCTGTTTTTCAATAGACATACGTCCAAACTAGAATTGCGGAACAATGATTAATGAGAATGTTCTGATTTCTGGAAATGTATTTTACATATTATTAATTTGACACCTTGATAATGAATCAGTGTCAACTGTTCAACCACCATGGCATTTCATGTACATATGACATGTTAAAATTCACAATAGCACCCAAAATATTTTAATATATATCCTAATAGTGCACTATGACTGCCATTGTACCATGTAATTGATTTTTTTACTAAACGTTACGACTCCGACTAAAATTATCCACCTATGAAATTAGTGAACGTGGATTCGGCAAATAAATTGATATGCATATTATTTATGCATCGTCTATCCTGTTACAATATTGTTAATTATCAACAATAAAAAATATGAACGCGTTGGCGACGCGGTAATTTATTGGCTAAATTGCATAATTCGAATAAACTAAATCAGCAGAATCGATTGTTCCGTCTTTTTGCTCGCAACAACACTGGCTACAGTTGATTTGATAAATAATTTAATATTGAATTGTATAATCGGTTGTGGGAAAATTTGGAGCCGGATGTATTTGGATAAAAACATTATAACGGATTAACCCACATGGTTGAAATTGAGCGATTAGGAAAATCAGCTGATAATACTTATTAAAAAAAAATAATTGAAAAAGCACGAAAATATCCTTCACCCCACAGATTTGTTTTGTGATGGCTGAGTATGAAAATGAAGTTGGTAAGTCTATATTAACATCTCAAATGGATCGCAATTGCAAGGAGAGGTTTATAATCACTGATCAGTTTCGACGTTATTACGTCTCATCAGAGCGGTATAATAAACTCTCGTTATGGCTGGAGACCCGAACCGATAATACAACGCCAAAGGGGTGTTATTTGGTTCATGTAGTTGAATATTTTCCAACGAAAGCTATCTGGCGCCATCCTCACTTCCAACTGCGAAATACCGCCGATAATATCTTCTTCTTTTAATGCATATCCATTAATGGATGTTCGCGACCATATTTTTCTTGGCTTTTCTATCTCTAGCGGTATGGATCAATGTCTGAATATCTTGTATACCCGTCCACTGCCTCACGTTCCGCAACCATGACATCCTCTTCCGTCCCAATCCTCTCTTACCTTCGATCTTGCCCTCGACTATCAGCTGAAGGAATTGATATTTATGGCCTCGCATTATATGGCCAAGATATGCAATCTTTCGTTTCTTCACGATGTTAAAGAGTTCACGGTCTCTATTGGTACGCCTGAGAATATCCTCATTCCTCACTTTGGCAGTCCATGGTATCTTCAGGATTCTACGATATACCCACATTTTGAATGCCTCTAATTTGTTGATGTTTTTTACCTTAAGGGTCCATCCCGTAAAGAAGCACTGACCAAGTCTCAGTCTAAGATCAAGATCAAAGTCGGTACATGTAAATACATTTTTAAATTTTATGAATATACTTCAATTCGGCATTTTAATTCACCGTCCGACGACCATTATTCATGGAGCCATTTAAATTTTTCTACCCGTTCGATAATATGAGGTGTGTCAAATATATAATTAATGATTTCTACTATTCATCTCTGAAATAATTTCGAAATTATACTGTGCCGTTTTTTAAAGGAGGGAACTACTATTTTTCTGGCTAATTCCTTGATATTGAGTTACATCTCCTCTCAAGAACTTGATCTTAATCGAACTTTTAGTCGACATTTGCAAGGAGAGGTTTGTAATTGCTGTTTAGTTTCGACGTTATTACGTCTTATCAAAGCGGTATTACAAACTCTCGTTCGGGCTGGAAACCCAACTGTAGACAACGTCGAAGAGCGTCGATATTTGGTTCATGTAGCTAAACATACTCACTTCCAACTGCGAAACACCAACGATAATATAGATTTCGATGGTATATGAGGTGTGTCGAAAATTCACCTCACCTCATTTATTCGGAATTCAATATATTATTATCTAAAAAAAGATCAATTGTTATCACAATCTCCAAAGGAGATATAATTCAAAATTTGTCTAGGCATTAGCCAGAAATGTAGTCGAAATTACTTATCTTGATATATTTTACCATCGAAATCCACATTATCGGCGACTACGCTAGAATTCTACTTGACAAGTGGTTTCCAGCTGGAAGTGAGGATCGCGCCAGATAGCGTTCGATGGGGAATGTTTTACTACATGAACGAAATAGCGACGCTCTGTGACGTTGTCTCCAGCCCGAACGAGAGTTTGTTATACCACTCTGAAGAGACGTAATAACAGCGAAACTAGTCAGTGCTTATAAGCCTCTCGTTGCATTTGCGACCCATTGGGGACGTTAGTATCGACAAAAAGGTCGATTAACATCACGCTCTTCATAGGAGATGTAATTCAATATTCGTCGAGGCATTAGCCAGGAAAGTAGTTGTTTTCTTGAAATATTACAATCACAAACAGGTTTTATTATATTCGGAAATAACGATATAAAATTGATTTTGTATCAAAATCGCCATAAATGTCATTATAAAATCCAAATAAATCATATCCATTTCTTCAAATTTACGAGAGATCTTTAATATTCACATGCAATTGGCCGTATAAGCAAAAATTACAATACCATGCAAATTTTCTATTTAGTGCCCAATAAAAGTGCTTCTCGAATGTAAATGGCCAATTCAAATAGGATTGTCTACTTACGGTGGTTTATTACATTCACAAGGGCTTCCTTCTATAAAGTTGATTTACGAAATCGATTTTGTTGTGTATGATTCAGTTCTTTTTTATAGATTTACTTATATTCCTCCGAAAATAACTTCAAAATTCCAGTGGTGATTGGTTAATGCAGCTTGTAACTCATTATATTTTGAAATCAACACTTTCTCACATGTCTATTAAAAGTCGCTCTCTTAAATGAAGTTTCTATAGTTCATTCATCAGAGTTAGTAATAAATTCAACTATAAAAAAATGTCGCATTAAAATATACGTTGACTCCTTCTTTATTGCGATACATTCTAATTTCTATTTGTATACCGTCCCTAAATCAAGTCTTCTTTTTCTTCTTTATAAAATGTTCTTTCCACTATCATTAAGTTATTTTAAAATGCTTGTAGCATTAAACTTGCTCTTCTAAAAAACTTTAACACAGTAATTTTTCTATCTTTGTTCCGCTCCTGTTTTATTTTATATTCTTCCTTGTTCTTCTACTTTCAGGATTCTGTGAATACTCTCCAATGAATCGTTATTTTCTTTCCTATGTACCAAATTCTATATTCATATATAAGTTGTTAACAAAATTTCTTTTTCATCATTTTGTTTATGAAAAGTTATTTGTCTGTAGGCGTAAGTTATAACTAGTTAAATCTGGATTGATACTTAGTTTTAGTGCTGTAAATAATTGGTATCCGTTTCAATTTCGAATCATATATTGGTGACCTTCAATTTAGTACAGAAAATTAAGGAATAATAACATGTATTAACCAAGATTTGAAGTGGAATGGAAGAAAATGCTTTAAATTATGCTTAGTTGAACACTTCACAATCTCAATTGGAGAATGTCGACTGACATCAGTAAACGTCAATAAATATCGGTGAAAAGTCGAATATCTCCTTACATTCTTGTACATTCGGATCTTCACCGATGTATGCCAATAATCACAGATTTGTCTGGTTCACTGTTGTGAATCGTGATCTTTTTCCGGAAAAGTTAAATGCATTGATTGCGGGTAAACGAGAAGACAATTATTTTTCACAAGACAAATACTTTCCTGAGTTATTTTTGTTAAAACTAAGTGCAACAAACTTTGGACGATAAGAAGCTGATTGTACCATTAAAACCTCGGGGCGATCAAAATAGTTGTGTTGTCATCGTAGGAATAATAGTAACTTCTTCCACGCCATATTTTCAGGTTTTCAGAAATGAAGAATAGTTACTTGCGACTTAATCTGGAGATTTGGGAGAACGAGCGAGCAATTAGTGGAATAATTATCGAATAGACTTGGGTAATGGAATGTGTACATCGCTAGAGTATCTCACTTGTAATAATACCAACATAATTTCACAAACACATGAAACAAATTGTATAACATTACTTTGAACGAAAACAATTTTTCTTAAATTTTTTACTCAGTATAAAAGTTTTCTAATAATAGTTATTTCCTAGTCGATCGGATACAGTTACAGTTCGCCTGTACGCTTCAGTTTCTGACAAATTGCCTAAAACACCCTTTGTGGCAGGTAATTCGCGAATAAAACTCTGAAATTCTGACTTCTTAACACTTTTCCGGAGAGCACACCCCATCCTATCGTTCGACCGAGGAAGAACTTCGCCTTTCTTGCGTTAGTGTTTGCTCAACTCGAATCACATATACTTCTGCCACATAATGGCAGTAATCGAAAGAAAATTGCTTTGAACTTTCAGGTCACTCAATACAACTGCGATTTACTTTATGAAAGGTATTCTTTTCTGCTTTATTTTCTTCTCTCAAAGGAATATCGGGAACACATTTTTCAGAAGTTTTACTTCGATGGGACGCTATACGGATAATATCTTTGTAATTTGTTACAATGAAAGAAATACTTAAATATTCTATTTTGGTAGTTGAAGATATGTTTTCATTTCCTAATTGCATGAAGTTTTTAAAATTGCTTCACTGAATTTGAGAAACTAAGTTATCTGTTAATCTCTTTGTTTAAAAAAACTTGATAGAGAAAACGGAGTTTCTTAAAAAAATATCAAACATTCAATAATAAGTAACCGCTGACTTCACTTTATTTGTATTCATGTTATAGAACCATTCACAATAGAGTTAAATAATGAGAGTGGTACGTAAAGCTGAAATAACAAATCATAACTCGTGTTTACGCCAACTCATGTTTATGAGTTCAAGATTCGTGCATCTCTTTGTTTATGTTGAAACGATTACCTTGTGTATACTCCATGGAGGCCATATATCATTTTCTGCTCGGCTTCCACGTTTTGTACTTACTGTAATAGACATTCGCTATTTAATGATCCTGCCCACCATAAATAAATTTCGACTTCGGTTGACGACGATTTAGTTTTATAGAGTAATATAATTTGATTCCTCTATGTGATTTTTTGTATTTAAAATAACGACAGCCCGTCGAATATATAATTTTTTTTCTATTAAAAATATTATTGTGATTAAATATCACTCTGTTTTGATATTTTCATTAATCATGATCCAAAAGAAACAAATTAAATAATTCAAAGATCACATTCCTGAATTATGCAATGAACTTCGAGAACTTTTAAAGGGACTGAGTCTGATTTCAGATAAAGTCATATAACTATTTTTACCAAATTACAGATTTGTGAAGACCTCGAAGTCTAATAGTACCTGTTGATGTGGCTAGTTCATGGTTGCACTTTTATATTTTATAATAAAAAAGAGGACTGTAAACTTCTGACAACATACGTGATACAACATACAGACCTAA
The DNA here is from genome assembly GCF_026250575.1 of Diorhabda carinulata. Classification (NCBI taxonomy): domain Eukaryota; kingdom Metazoa; phylum Arthropoda; class Insecta; order Coleoptera; family Chrysomelidae; genus Diorhabda; species Diorhabda carinulata. The sequence continues at coordinate 23,910,040 of NC_079472.1, forward strand.
TGGAATACTGACAACCGGAAAAACAAAACATCACTGTAGTCAGATACAAAATTTTAGTTCAAGCATTTATGACATTAACGGTACCTTTGGAATATCCAAATTTTGGAGAGCGCTCTAGTTCATTCATCGCCCACGGACAGTAACAATAAGGACCGTGATCGTAAAGTGTCATAAAAAGAAGAATCAAAAATCAAATTTTGAACCATTCAAACTCATTTGGAGCAGTGAACCAAAAAAAATTGGATGAATATTCTCAACTTATGCAAAATTTGCTTACGGAATTCAACAATCGTTTTGAATTTATGTAATTTATTTAAACTGTTTAAACGGTGCGGTTGATTCATACACATGCTTGTTACTTACTTACCTAATTTATTTATGAATTGATGTTTATCCTAAACTAGTCACTATTCACTAAGACTTAATACTACACACTTATCTAATATTTGACATATTAATTTATTAACAACCGATGTGTTCAGGATAACATTAGAACTGACATCTTAGCTTATAAACAAGCTGGTATTTATAACAAAAAATTTTTCTCGGATAATTCTAGAAAGTAAACAAATAAACAAATAAAAATTCTTTCCTAGAAATTGGTTCTAAAATACATTCGCCGCTGTATATATAGAAATAAATAGAAAAATATTAAACGGTTTTCGAGAACTGACACATTCGCCAACTTATCCGTCATAATCGAATTGGACCATCTTTACGATTCATCTGTTGGAATTCGTAAGAATACTAATGCTCAAAAAGCAGTCAATATAAGTATATAAAATATATAAGTATAAATTAGAAGAAAAATACTATAAAATGCTTCCTGGTCGAAAGTCTTTCATTCAAATTAGCAGAAATATTGTTATTCAAATTCGAAATATTCGTTTTTTCTGGATTAAAGCCGTTGCTTCCCAGAACAACATTGGGTCTTTCCACTAATTTATTCTTCATATCGGACTTTCCAACCGTCATTTTCAGGTCATCTAGTCATTTTTTTGTAACTGTTACGAGTTTTGAGTAACAAAACGGTGGGATGATAATTTATTCACTAGCACTCACTCTCTAAGCTATTCTCTAATAATTAGCAACTAATTTATTCGAACACACCGTTTAGTTTACTTCTCACTATCCCGATGTGTTCACTATGACATCCAATTGTTTATTAAATCCTACTAGAGCCTTATTTTATAAACATCATCACATTCTAGTCTATATTTAGGAGAAAGAAGAATTTTATTTAGGTATATAAATGATTTCTGTAAACGCGGTTAGTTAGTTTTAAATAAATAGTCGTAGCAAAAAGACGGAATTAGTAAAAGTAATCACAGAGAGTGTTTAAGTGATATTTATGAGTGTGAATAATTACGAAAACGTTACAGAATCATATTTAATTCTGGAAACCAGCTCAATAAATGGACATTGAGTGGTCAGTAACACAGAACTTCCTTTAGTAAGACGTGAAAAACTTTTAACAATATCAAAATTATTTCCACTGTTTTAATCAAGTTTTAGAGTTTCATTTGATAACCCACTCACGACCCAAGCGAATGATTACTGATTGCTTCGTATAAACAAAAAAAAATCAGTTCTACCTATAACCAGGAGAACTTCCCTTCTCATATAAATTAACAGTGCAACTGAAAAAAATTTGGAAATACTAAAAACTGATAAATAGAGAATATATTATGGAGAAAATAGTTTTCTAACAATTTTTTTTCATTTTGATATAAATAGATAATAACTTTGTCAACAATTAATGTATTGGGGTGATTACACATTTTTACCATAGTTCAACATAACCTTTTAGTTAGTTTGTTTGAATATAAGGTTTTCAAATTTTCACTTAGTCTAAATAAAGATGTTGACTTAATATTTTGTGTACTTTCTCACTTTTGATTGAATTGCATGATTCCTATTGTAGGCAAGTTTTTAATTAGTGTTCTCGTCCAGTTGTTTCTGTTTTCCCAATGCTGTTGCCATTCAAGCCAATTACGTTTCATGTTTTTCTGTGACTAGCAAATCTATGGACGGGCAGTACTCTTACTGAGTTAGAGGAGTGGAGATAGTGCAGTATACATTTTATACTCTAATTGCTATCGTTCTGCATAAAGATTGCAGTTTTTTTGTGTTTCTCTACAGTTTAAGTTCAACACATATTAATCTCTGTATGTGTTTGTACTGAGATCCTTGATTTCTTCAATGGAACATTGAATTTAATTATTGGAATTGATTTACTTTCAATATATAATTAATATTCAAGTCACTTCTTTCTACGGTTTTTATGTGAAAATAAATAAATTCCCTATCAACCAACAATTACAAAATAATTCGTCGACTAATATATAGGGTTCTTTTCCTAATTACAAATTAGAATGGTTAAAACATCTGGCTAGTGTTTCTAGGACAAAGCCAACCAGTGCTCAGTCTGCCGTTGTATCAGAACTCGTTGGGGAAAGTTCGAAGAGTGTCCCTTGGGAGCTCGACAAACAACGAACAAACTCCTGATTATCCTTAAAAAGGCTTATCAGGGGAAATCATTTGATAGATCGACCTTTTAACGGTCGTCAACTCGAATCCAATTATGATGGTAGGAACATCATTTATTTAAGTAAATCGTAATTTTCAACGAATATTTTACTGTTCAATATATTTATACGCAAAAACTTAAAATAATGGTATAGATACCTAGTGAATAGTTATAATATAGATACAGATAATAAAATATGCAATGGGATTATTGAGATAATATGAAAAAATATATATTATTTGATGATAAAAAGCAATATGAACATTTAACAGATATTAGAAACAGATATAAGAAACATATTAGAAAACTATATAACATTGAAAAATGTATTGAGGAGCTAACATATTATAATAAATTTAGTGATTTTGACTTATATCTTCGCATAACCGAATCAGCCTCAAATATGTATAAAAGATAATCATGATTATCTTGACGACTTCGCAACTTTAACCATGTTAATATTTTTTTACCTCTATACGGAACGGACTTGTCTGACACTGACACAAATAATTCATTAGAGACCGAATGAACGACAATTCTAGAGAACAAATATAAAATAAAAACAGAAAAAGTTGTGACTCTGAAGATTTTTTTAAATTTCTAATAACAGAGATGTTTTTCCAAATACTAGTTATATATACTAAATAATGTCGTTATGGTAATAAAACTTTGAGTTTAAGAAACCAGGTAGGCTATAAGATTATAGATCTATCGTAGTAGAGTACCGGTGTAGATAGTCGGTATTAGCTAACACACTACAAGCAAATGTTATATGTTGAATGGTCTAATATGTGTTGACACTCTCTGAATTAGTCAGATTCAGTGTTCGGATCCTTAATAACTTGATCCTGGATAGCCATCATGAAGCCTTCTGCCTCTGGAAAGAGATTTCCGCTGATGAGCCATCTGTTTGAAGTTTCTTTGTCAACATACAGACGGTTGAGGTGGTGATGATGTCTACCGTATAGTGCCTTTTGTGACCATTATTTCATCTTCTCGGTGTCTAATACTTCTCCAATCAGATTCTGGCGTTAGCAGGTTAAGGGGTGAATAATTCTTATCTGTCTTCCTGTGAAAGAATCAACGTAGTTTCACTGCATTTTAAGAATGTAGGTTAATAAGGTCGCTCAAGCATCTCCCACCCTCTTTTCGGGGTGATGATGTTCTAATGGTAGATGACTTGGGTGGTGGTTATTGTTCTTCGTCATCATTGCTCGTGTTAACCTATGAATATCCTCTAGCTCTGTTTCTGTCCACTTGAGGATTTCAAAAGCGTATGAGTTGTGGTATAGGTGTTGATTGCCTGGACTAAGTTGCCTGCATTTAATTCGGACTTCATAAGTGACTTCACTCTTTTGGTGTACCGATCCTGGATCCCAGCTTTTGGCTGCTTGAGGTCCAATAACCTAGGTATTTGTAGCATTCTCCGTTTTCCATAGTCCGTACGATACCTTCTTTGAGCAATTGCACATTTCCGTTTTTGACAATGCCTTTCTAAATATGTAGAGTCTTACACTTAGACAGTCCAAACTCCATATGTATATTAGTGGCGAATCGATGTGTTATATCGAGAAGGTGATTGATTGGATGTTCATTTGCTGTGTTTAGGTTGATATCGTCCATATAGAGAAAATATGAAACGGTACAGTTGATATTTCTCTTAACTTTAATTTTGAATCCGTACTTTGTATCATTGAGCGAAGGGGATCCGTTACAAAGTAGAAATACAACTGACTCAAAGAGCCGCCCTGGTATATTCCCCTACGAATAGGTATTTTGTCAGTACTGACTAAGTTTGAACCAATTTGCAGATGTAGATTTGTTCGCAATCCTTTCATCGTTGTTGAAAGAAATTCTACAATAGCTGGGGTGGACTTTATAAATCTGCAACATCTCCACAACCCAGGAATGAGGTATCAAACGCTTTTGTGTAATATACGGAAGCAGTGTGTATATTCTGGTGATCACTCTGTTCTTGCCGAACCATTACAAAGTCTACAATAAGTTGTTATTTTTATCTTGATGATACCTTTGCAACTTTTTTGTTCCTCCGTTAAGAAGTTATTTTCCTCGAACAAATTCTGTTAGTGATACAAGCTGTAAATATCTTGTAGAAAGTCAGTAAGTACGTGAGTGGAACCAAGTGCTAGAAAAGTTGGGTTATCTTCTGGGTTCTGTAAGAGGTAAGAATATTACTTGGCTGATTCCCCGTGTACGCTTGGGAATTTCTGATTTCACAATTTTTGAATATTATTAACTCCCGGTGCTTTTCAGTTGTTCATATTTTGAATTAGTCAGTGGTTTCCTCTAGTGTGAAATCATCAAACTCCATCAGAGCAATATTGAATAGCATCTCTTCGGCTGCTATATAGTTGGCGTGTCTCTTGTGGTTTGTGGGAGTTATCATTGCGTTAACATTGAACATTGAATAGTCGAAGGCGGGGCTCTCATAAGACCTCCTCAGATACTTTGATTGAATTAATGACGTAATCAATAATTGTTTAAACGCATTAAATGTATTAGTACCAGCTTTTCGCAACATTTCCTCAACTTATTACAGTCGAATATATTATTATAGGCCTATATCCTCATTCCAAAAATTTGGGAATTAATTTATCCCATTTAACATTATGCACACCGTTTTTATTGTCCTTGATTAATTTTTCTAGTTACGTTACTAATTTGAAATATTATTCTTGCCGAATAGGTGGGCCTCCCCACCTTCCTCCATTCTTTACGTCGAACACTTCTGTTCAGGTCAATTCACCGGTCCTCTGTAATTGATCCGTTCTTGCGGTGTTTTTCCGATATCTTGGCCTTCTGAATCCCAAGGCGACCATTCGACTTATATTCTCAGAAAGACGTGCATAAGGGAACTTTAACGGCTCACTAGGGGGCGCACGGATAAATAAACTATTAAAAGTTTTATTTGAATTCTTTTGATGGGATAACCTGCGCGCTAGCTAGAATTCTCGTTTTTCTTTTTGAAGATGGATATTGATTGTGATTGGTTGTTCGATACAGATGTAAGCCTTTGAGATTCCAAAAGTTAATACAGATTGGAGAGTATCATAATTTTTCTTATGTTGTGAAGACCAAGGAAGGAATCCCTGGAGCAAAAAAAGTGTTATGATGTAAACAACCAATTTCGCACTATATTTCTGATTTTTAGAAGATAGAAGAAACAATAAAAAGCTTCTTTCGGTTTATTACATTGAATTGCTTCAATTTATAATCTCAAAAATGATTTGCGCTTTCATATTATTTGTTTTATTTTGCTACTAAAATCGTATTCCAGTCCTCCGTAGTTCATATATTGTGATAGTATATCAAACGCAATGAGTGTTTGCAACTTTAATAATTGATGAAGAAATTAATACAGGGAACTGTCTAAAAATCCGTGCGTTTCTAAACGTGAACCAGGGAAATATGAAGTTACAAATACAGAAACTTCCACGCCAGATCAACTCGTGATTAAAAAAGATAATAGATTTCTAGATTTCAAGAATTCAATCTTCAACATCTAGTCAATTACCTTATATATTTTAGGCTTCTGTAATGATGAGCATTATGGTTGCTCATTTTATCGTACATCAGAATTGCACTGTATGTAAATTACAGATTAAGAAGATCATGGATCTACAAGGGCGGTTCAAATAATATCGAGACAAACGATGTAGATAGCGCGACCTAGATTGAACGCCTAGTGCGAACTGCCGTTGTACAACGTACTTTCATTGTTTTTTGCTGTGGAAAGGCATTTAAAACAGGGAATTTCTTCAGCGTTTACTAAAAAAATTCGGTAATGAGTGTCCGAGTAATTCTCACGTATTTAAATGGGCCAAATTATTCAAAGATGGCAGCGAACCCGTCGAGAGTACGCGTAGAACAACATTTTACGGTATTTTACAATTTTACTACTGTAAACTTTCTAGGCGCACAACGTTCCAAAATACTACTAAAAACACATGTGAAACCCGCTTATCGCTAGAAACTGACGAGCATTCCAACACGGGGTGCGATTCTTCTACAGGATAACGCGCGACCTCATACCTCGCGTCTCACGCTCGATACAATATAAGAACTGAGATGGGAGATATTAGAACGACCCCTTTACAGTCCGGACTTATCACCCTGCTCATACGAAATGGACAACTGAAAAAAGCCCTTAGAGGTAAAAAAACCCGGTAGAGGAGTTTGTGCGTTCATGATTATCCCAGTTACCAAAGGGATTTTTCGAAACAGCATTAAAAAGCTAACGGAGAGATAGTGAAAATGTGTGGGGAAATTACCTAAAAAAACTTTAAATTTTAGTAAATATTCTCTATAATGGACGAATAAATGTGTCAAAGCGTTTTTTTCGATCAAATTTTACCAGATCATAATTCATCGGGCATTAGATGCTGTAAGGGATATAACTACAATGAAATGCGGCTGCGGTTGGCAACTACTGTGACTGAGGGATAAGTTAAGGATTTCAAAAAGAGTAGTCCTGCTCTTTCTGTACTGCATAATAACACATGAACCAGATAGTGAATCAACAATATATACGCAAAAAATAATGGACATTCAACTTTCATAATTAAGGTCCATATATTCTGTTCACTGGTTGTGTTCATTACAATAATCAAAATAAAAAATGTGAACTATCAAAATTTTTGGATAAAATTCTTTTTCTGTACTTGTATTCTAGTATTTATTATCATAGTCCTAGATAAAGATGAGAATTCCTTTACAAACTAAATCAAAATATTTCTCAGAACTATTATTTATTAATTAAATGATCGTATTTAATGAACCCTTATTTATTGGTAAAACAACAAGAAACCCGGTCGGAAGTGATCAAAGTAGAGGATTGAAGAAGACAAGGTAGCGTGATTGAACCAGTACTATACCTAATGTTCATTGATGACCTATCAACAACCCGACTAACCACAATTGCAACTTACGCATATGACATTGCCATTATTGCCTCTCACACTAATCCTCAACTTTGCAAGATGGAAAATAATAGAAAATTAGACGTAATGTATATATAATATATATGACATATATATTACGCCGAAGAACATGTCCTTGCGTCTACCTAAACGATAGACAGAAAAATAGCAGTGACAGACTCTACCAAATACCTAAGCATATATCTAGACACAAGATTAACTTGGAAGAAACATATATTTATTATATAATGTGTTGATTAATTGGCAGACAATCAATGTTATCACTCGAAAATGAAATTCTTGCATAAAAAACCGTATTAAAACCTATATGGACCTATAGCATCGATGGTAACTAGGAGGCTCAGCCAGTACTTAGATATCTCACAGTGCTTTCAAAACAAAGGGTTAAGGATCATAGTAGCTGCTCCATGGTACCTTTCTAACAGAATGATGAAGAAGAAATTGAGCAAATACAGCATTAAATATAAAGAAAAACTAAGTGTGCACCTAAACGTGTTTGGTAGTGCTGAAGTGCACAAATTGAAGCGATTCAAACCAACCGACTTACCTTCGAAATTCTAAACGTTTCTATCTACATGTCACATTTACCAATAACATAATTACAACTTATAGTTTCTTAAAAGGAACATTTGTTGATTAACTATTAAAAAAATATATAAGGTATAATATTTAACCTAATGTAATGGTTAAGTTTATATTTCTGGAACCGCTGGCGATATTTATACTGAAACTGAATACACTGTTTACACCACCCATGTGGTAAATTGGTTGTATATTCAGTCTCTGAAGACGATAACTTGGTTATCGAAATGCGCGTCGGACAGTGTAATTGTGAGTGTTGGTGTAGTGGTGGTGTATACAGTGTATTCAGTATAATTTAATGGTGATAACTAACTTAATAAACTAGTTTTTGCGTGAGTTATGCACTACATTACCGCGTACGTGAATCAATATAATTATGTATGACAACTACAAAGCAGTTTTATCTTAAATTTAATAGTTTATTGATGACATTTCTCTCTTCAATCCCCCCTAATCCTTCGAAGAACTCAAACTCTAGTATATATAGCCCAGCAAAGAGACGAAAATTTTACTAAATATCGTTTTTCAAATTATAACTGTATTCTGCGTCTGCCGGCTTCATCGACACGATAAAACTCGGAAATATAAAGACGTTGATTAAAATATTTTATCAAGTCAGCCAGGCAGAATGGAAGTTTTCCCTTTAGCGTGTTCGAGTCGAGCTGGTGAGGAAAATGTTATTTCTTCAAAGCGATACCGCTTTGAATGGCTTTGACTTTGCACTCACACACTCGAAAACAACAGAAAAACGTTACAACGTAGGAAAAAATTGGAGTTTGAGTCGACAGACATATCTTTTGAGAAAAGCGGCGCTGTACAAATTCAGGATCCAGTTTCTATTTCTTTGTTTCTTTTTATCTAAAATATTCACTCAATTTCTCGTAAGTATTTCGAAATAAAACGAAAATTGTACTTATTAGATTGACAGTTTCCTATCTTGTCAGTAGTCTTTTTTAAGATCTTATGATGGGTTTACTAAAATTTCTTGTGTTTACACCATTCTGGGAAAGGTAATTAGAAACATCTTGATTTGTAGAATTTTCTCTTCGATTTCTTTATCTATGCCAAACTCAATAGGAAATTTTATCATCCATCTTGTCCTAGTTTCAGTTTGGTAAGGTCAACAATTTTATTATTATAATAAAATAGAGCTGACACAACATTACTATATAAATCAAAGTATATATGTACATTCAACATCTAGGTTAATAATTCAACATTCAATAACTAGGTTAGTGAATTATTTTAATGAAACTAAAAATATGAAGTCTCGTTACACTACAATTTTCCTTCGACATATATTTGTTGAAAATACACATAATGTGCCCTGGAAAGTAGAAGAACATTGAGTAGCATGGATGAGTCCACACTAGGTCCAGCCGGGCGCAAATGTGTCTAGGTGTTCGCTCTGGTATTCTCTAGTTGCCCGAACCAGTCTTTTCTTGGAAAGTAAATCTTAGGACATTGTATTAAATGGAAATGAAAACACAAATCGTACGATCGCCTGATTAATCCGTAAATAAATATATTGCGTTTTTTCGATATATTGGCTTACTAATTAGATTTTTGCTTTTGTATTTCATAAAATATCCTTATATAGCTTCTATTAATATCATCAGCATAAAACTTTTTGGATATAGTCTTCGGTAGACTGATTGACGGCGCAAATGACTGCTTAAGAACATCTCATTTTTGAGTATAATATTACGTAATACTATGATAGAAGAACCCAATCACAATGTTGTAGCTCTTCAGTTCCACGGAACTAATTCTTGGTAAGTTATGGTAAGTTGGTGTCTTTGCTAATGCCCGTTTGGTATTGAATTTATGTGGAACCGATGGAGCATCCAAATAGATTATTGATTGTTGAAGTTGACCCTTATAGAAAAAAAGCTGGCTGCATAAACCCTGCCCTATTGAGTTACCCAATGAAGTCACTGATTTAAAATTTAGGTTGAAGTAAATAAAAAGTAATTTTAGACAAATTCCTAATACCACACTTTTTTATTAATTTTTGATGCCTTATTTTACCTGGGTTATCGCTTCAAGCTAAAGAGATCATTTTATTCATCTTTTCATTGTCATCTTCTAATAGAGTTTCATTGAAATTACCGGAACGCATTGGATATGGAAGATCTTTCGAACGTAAGATATAATATATTTGAAAGATTTGTGGTTAAAATGTTAATAAACGGCAACTGCAATGTTTTTATTTCATAACGTGGACTTTAAACTTTTTGAATAACGTAATAATATAGTTCTTAATTAAAAAACATTATCTTCAGATTATTATAAATTTGAATGTGTTTGTCTCTAGTTCAAAAATCAAACAAAATTTTAATAGACAGATTTTCAATACTCCAGCTATAAAATTGAAAAATATGGTTCATGATTTTAGAAATCGTCCTGTAATGGATTACTTTAGTGCCGTTTTTTGAGATTTAAATACCGATTTATTTTTCCCACTAGAGTGAAGTGGAGTTATCGAGATACAGTTAGACAAAGCGAACCTGAATTAGTTTTACTTTTACTCTTGGTAGAACGCAGTTTCTCAGGTTGGTATTTTTTCCTTGATTGTTCACCTGTATCTTTTTTAGAAGTTCGTGAAATGCCGCTATAGACTTTCAAAAATAGTTGAAAAACTTACTATTGTCATTTAGCCATAAAATTGACTTCTTTCTAAAATAGTATTACGAACAAGCTCGCGAAATAAGTCCTTAGGCTGTCCCTGTTCAGCTACAATGGAATTTTAAACTTCGGCGAATACGCGCGGTGTCTTTTACATTTTTTATAAATGGCGGAAGCGCCTATCATATTTCATTTTATAACTTTTTATTATAGCGGGCGGTTTATTTACAGTATTTATTTTAAATAATTTCTAGGAAAGTCTCTTTATTTATTTCTTTTGTTTCTTTTTATTCTAGAACTTCATGAGGTATATAAATTATTTGTGTAAATTCAGTTAGTTTTAAATAAATATTCGTTGTAAAAAGAACTGAGCTGAACTGAAAGTAATCGCAGAAATCATTTAAGTAAATTATTATAAGTTTATTGTATTGTATAGTGTATGAATAAACTAAGAACGTCATCGTTTATCAATTCACCCCAAGCATAGGAAGAGTAGAAATAAATACGAAAAACGTTACAATAGGAAGTTACAATACAATTGATATCAAGGTAAATCTCAATTCATATTTACCACAATATACCGTCAAATTGCTGTATGGCTTCTTTCCTTTCCTCATTCTACTTTCAATCTCATAGATATCTTCATCATCTCCATATTGTGGATTGTTTTATTAGTTTTTTATTCATTTTCAGACACCTACTTTCAATAGTTTTCCATCATCGATAAAGGGTATTAGTTGATCGATAGAGAATTTTTTTTATCAAATTATAAAATAAAATTTATTTATATTATCAATTCTTATGTTACTTTCTCAATGTTTTTTAAAGTAGAAAAGTGAATAAATATGAAGAGGGGAAGTGGGAAGCCTAAAATAATGAGAAACTAATGGCAAATGAAACTTTATGAATATTGATTCCCAATTTCCCTTTTCATGTCATATTCCAGAAGTTAGGTAATTCTATTTTCAACACCCTTATTTTTTTAGAGTCAATTCAAGTGAAATTAGTGAGAGGAATCTTCCTTTTATCAACAACGCCTCTGCTAAACGAAATGTAACAGGCACTTGTCTTGAGTTTGTTTAAAATTCATTCTCTTCCTTAGCGAATATTCTAGTATAATTTCGCTTAAACGTTCGCTAAGTGCATTACTAGCGCTCTGAGACCATATTTCAGCAAAATCACAGTGTTTATACTTTTAGCTAAAAGCATTTCAAAGGTATATTGTTCATGCAAACGGCATCTCTGTAACACTGCTACTGCAATTCTACAATTTTCCAACTTAACGAGCTGTTTTAACTAGAAAGAGTTAAGGAAGTTATACGATATAGTTTTACTTTCACGATAGTTTTCATTTGAATGGAAAGAAAGAAATGGCAATAGAAATATATGCTAATTAACACATAAAAAGACAATGTTTAAATCATTTATCAATAAATTTTAATTGAGCCGATACAATTCGTAACATCAATTTACATGGTACGATCAAATTTGATCAGGATCGAATCGGTAACAGCAAATGGCGCTATGAAAACGAGCCGGAAGAACTATGTCAAAGTTGGTCAAAAGTCAAGGTGATCAAGGTAATCGTTTTCTTCTGTTACCGTTGTGTGGTTAACTATGAATTAATTAATTTTTCATCACGAAAATGCGCCGTCACTTTCCCTTATCATCTTATTGGAATTATTGACCACACGTCTTTGCTCATATAACATTTACACCACATTTGGTTTCTTGTGACTTCAATGCACTTCAAGGAATGTGTCATGAGTATTGAAATCTTAAAAAGAAATTTGTTTGAGATATTGGAGGCCATACCAGCCAGCCGAAGCTTACAAGTATATCAAAAGTTGGATTAAACTTTGGCATGCTTGAATTAGCCCAGAAGATTTTTGTTGAATTTCGTGAAAATGTTTTTTTTGGGTCATCTCGGGTCAAATTTGATTACATTGTAAATTATTTTTCATCAAAAATCACTTTCCAAAATATAAAGCTTGGAAGTGTTTACTTAATTTCTGCCAGAATGTTCCGTTTCTACCAGCCAATTGAAACTCTGTTCAGTAGTATAATCAATGAACAAGTTCTCCTAAGAAGAAATTTATCTCACAGTTTAGAATTTTGTCGAAATGGATAATAATTATAATTTCTCCATATATGTGAATAATCAGGTAACGGCAATCCATAGGGTAGTGAGTACATTGAGAAGTCAGTAAAATTTGCTGTTTTTTTTATTCCATATATTAAGGGATTAAAAAAAGCTTTGAAGTATCCTCAGTCTAGAATGGTCAGAATAATGGTTTACATTCATAGAATTCATAGGTTAACAATCACAACTTATCACATGCCATGCCAGTAATTTCCTTCTATACCAAAGGAATTATTTCTGAAGATATTTTTCCAAGAAATTAGTTTTCCATTTATACAAAAAATACACTGCACTGTTTTATTTTATAGGTTAATGTAAAGGTTGCTGTAATTATTCAAGAAGAAGGTTAGTCAATTTGTAAGGAATTCATGCAAAAAGGGTTAGAACGATTGTCCTGATTGCATGAAAAACTTCCAAGCATTCACAGGGCGAAAGGGCTTGGTATACAAGGGTTTCGTTAAATGGTCTTGACAACTGAAGACGACGGCCGCTTTCAGTTTATAAAAAATAAACAGGAACTAGATTAGCAGAGAATGTTTCAAGACGGATGTCGAGTTGTATAAGAATTAGGAAGCAGTTGATATTACATCCAAATGGTGGATATAAAACAGAAGAGAAATGTTTTGTTGAACAAAAAACAAAATTTAGGTAAATTATTGATTCCGTAATTATACTAAAGCAAGATAAGTTAATATAAGAAATATCACTTTGAATGGAGAATCAATTAAAAAATCATCCCGATGCAAACATAAAATAGGAAACAAATTTCTGTATGTATCATAAATAGTTTAACTTATGTACAATGGTTTTAAGACCAAATTTTAATTTGGAAATTTGTTTACCAATACCTAATATCTGAATTACAAATTTAAGATATCTTCTAACTGTGTTAAAAGTGCCTTAATTTGTACAATTATCACCATACTTTGACAAAATTGGAATTGTTGATTGACTAGATAGTTTACTCTATCGCTAAATTGTAAGAAAACCAACTAATTCATCGACGCATATCACCAAGTGTCAATTCAGCTCTACGATGCCGCCAAAAAGCGAGATGGATTTGCTATTGAAGGACATATCACTGGAAAGTTAGAGTGATAGGTTAGGGATCTATTTCTTATGTTTTTCTACTACTTGTGTTCATTCGAAGTTTGGTATTTGAGTATTATGTTGATAATATCAGACAAACACAATTTGAGAGTGTCTCAAACCAGCTGAAGATATTATCTTGCCCAGGCCACCTTACTAAACAGATTCAAATCCTATCAAAAATATCTACGATGTAGTGAGAAAGAAACTGTCCAATTTGCACACTTTCCACAAACTATGGCGCAATTAATACAGATGATTCGAGTAAAGCGCTATAAGCAGATATTAACCACCTTTTTTTGTTTATTCTTAAACGCATATAGGAGTATATTTGTCTAGGGAGTGTTCAAACATATACTTATGCACATGTTAAGAAATTTTATTCCACTAAATTGTTTCGTGAATAAAAATCTATAGCATCTGAATAATAAACATGGAATAAAGAGGAATACTTAGCCGCGAAACATTGATTTGTAAAGTGAACATAAAATCCATTTTCCCTATTATATAATGTATAAGCCAATCAATAATTACAAATTTTGAGTAACTTAGATTACTCTAAAATATCGTACAAACGTTCATACCATAGTAAATAGAATTACTATACAAATGAGAGAATTACTAGAAACAATTGATAATATATGGTTATCAGTACATGCGTACAGAAAAAATCATTTTTGGAAATACATTTCTCATTGAGATTATCATCTTCTCCCTCAATAGAGGTTGAATTCCTCAAAATCAACACTAAATTTGAGAACCCTAATCATCATATACTTTTATAGTCTATAGGTGAAAAAATAGAGGTGATTCTAGCTCACTGTTCTAATGCGATTTTCTAAAAGTTAATAAAAAACAGCATGAAAGTATCTTCTGAACTCTCTAAAAAGACTAGCGAATGGAAAACTACGGATGATTGCAATAACTTGGAATTCCTATAGTTATCAATGAAACTTGAACTAAAATAAGAATTTCCTATGAATTGAGAGTACTACATGTAATAAATATTTAATAATTTGCTATAGAAACTTTCCTTCTAGGAACAAAAAATAGAATTCAATTTGCTTTCGTGTATTTTAACATCGAACTCTTCTTGAACTTAAATATATTAAAACCGATAAAGACAAAAGCAATTTGATTGAGTACAACGGCCTTTTGTCTACTACGTCATTAGGATTAAAAACTTTTAACCAAGTCTTTGTTATACCCGAATTATCTGATAATCTTTTCCATTGTTGCAATATATATCAATATCTTTTTCAAGCGACCCTTTCAGAAGGAGAACAGTTTCCACTTCAGTTGATCCCTTTGAGTAGTTAATACCAAATATACAGGACGATATATTAAAGTATATTTATTTCAGAAAATTGTATATTTTCGAAATCGTCTATAGAAATAACGCATAATTATTATCCAAGTTTCGATGGAAAATCCCGTGAAGTAATTAGTTATTAATGAACGATCGAGCCACAATCAGATGAAGCGGAATCAAATTAATTGTTTTGGTGAAAAACTGGAAAGAAATTAAATGCAATATCATATACATGTATGATCGTATTGTCTGACAGTATGATGTAGATTATTTACGATTTTTAGTACTTCTTTGTTTGTGTCGCTCATCATCTTTTACTTGTGTTCAGTGATGAAATTTTAGTCTTTGGGGTATTTCTAATGGAAACAATCAGGATACAGTTGTATTTTATTCAATAGATAATAATTATTTTTGTGAATGATTTAATGAACTAAAAAAATTTTCTATTACATTTTAAAAACTACAGACTAGTTATGACTTAAAAAATTAGTTTACAGGTTTTTTCACATTGTGGATCGGTAGAACGCTAATAGCTAAGAAAAATAAGTGTTTTTGCAGTGAGTGAATTTTTAATGACATCATTAACTAGCTTTGTGTAGTTTGCATCCATATTGATATATGAACATTTACTCACGATACTTGTGAATGAGTTTCAAGCTCTAAGTAGTAATCTTTTCTATGAAATTGATAGCGCCCAGCAACTTTCTAATTTATGGCTCAATGAAAATACTCTCTCTTAACTTGGTGTCATGCAACTGGAGAAAGCCTTGTCTCAGTTATTCAAATCCTTCACCCCTTCATTAATCGGAGTTTACTTTTACTTCAAGGACATTTTTTAGTCAACAAGAGGCACATACTCAACATTTCGAGATCTAGATTACTTTCGTTATTAAATTTGCCTAAATTTTGTTTACTGGAATTTTAGTGATTTTCGGAACAAAAAATTTACTTTGTTTTGACAATCCCTAGCCATGTACTAAATAATCTAACTCTTTTTGAACAATCAAACATGGCTCTTCGGAACTAGAACCAGGCGGGAATGAGCGGTAGGTACACTGTACCTCGCAGTTTCCTGAAGAGTCCTTATTATCTTCATTATTTTGTAAAACGATATTTTGTAAATCCAAAGGCGCCTTTGTTGGTAAATGTGCATCAAAATTATTGGTGGATTCTCGCCATATCATTGGAATTTCATTCTTTATTTCTTTTCTCTATTCACTGTACCAATGAAACGCTACAAATGACACATCATACATGAGGAACCCACTGTTTGACATGTAACTTCTCTACAAATGTGATAAAATTTGATAAAAGAAATTTATTAACTGTGATACATATCTGTGTTTTCGTTTTAAATTTTGTAGCTCCTCATCTCTTTCAGAATTAGAGTGATATAGAGAGGTAACTTCAAAGAAAATGTATATTCTATGAAGCACGTTTTTCTCAATAATTGTTTTCAGTGGATTTGTATAAATGGAGATACATATTTGGTTATTTTTATGTGATATATGATAGACGACAGACCATCCTCAAATCAACCGTACGAGCTCCAAAACGCAGTAGTCGACCAAATGTGGTAATTACTTGACGAAAAAAATCCACAAAGTTATATTAGATACCTACTGAGACGTAGACTGAAACAGCGCAAGCTAGTGAAGAGAAAAGTGCAATATATCAATTATTACATGAAAATTTGAACAGAAGAAAGCTGGGCGCCACATTTACCATTTTTTTACAAAGCAGAATTTTTACCCCGATTCAAATTCAAGGATATAACATTTACATCCAAGACAAAATAATATTTGAAACAATAAACTGAAAAGAGGGAACCTAATCCAAAAAAATATATTATCTCTTCTGCAAACAAGGTAATTTTTGATAAACGCGTGGAACAGTTTTCATTGACAGAAAAAAAAATTATGGACGCAAATATAATGAAAAAATTAAGGACGATTTAATTTGGTTAAGTTACAATTGCCAAAGATAATAAAGTTTAACTGACGACCCCAATCTAATCATTTATACCCTTTGGATCAACGTTTATTTTTAAACTTAAGAAAAATGGTCTAATAGTAGAAGATTCTAAATTAATGAAAAATTGATGTCGCGGGAATATTATGAAAGTAGGACATAAATAGAAAAAGTGTATGTAGATAAAAGACTGAGATTAAGAAATTGATATTTCACAATTTGAAATTTATTTGTTAGTTAGAATTTCTCTGGTACTACCCTCGTGTTATCATGACTAGTAATAAATATTCAAATTTATATTATATCCATATAATATAGTCATAAAGTGTTATCAGTTCCGGACCATCCTGAATGTGACACCCCTTGTTTCATTTCGAAATCGTGTTCCCAATATACGAGTCAGCTATCACCCTTTATTTAAGGAATTATTAGCTGAAAGAGGAAATTCACTTTCCGATCCCCATTGTTTTCCAAGGACGAAGATTTCGCATTTGCGAAAATCCAGTGCCGGCTGCATGTTGAAAAATCAATTCAAATATCATACAAAGGCAAATTTTCCATTTATTAAATACGTTTTTACATTAGTTATAAAATATTGTCTCGCGATGTCAATCACGTGAAGAACAAATATGAATCCGATCTGTTTTCTGTATACCACGTAGAACAGCAATATTCCGATATGTCTCTCTTCCTCTACATATTTATTTCATGATTTCCTTTCCTTCACTCGATCTTATATATGCAACTATTTTGTTTTCTCTTTGTATACTCCTACTTACAATGCAATGTCCAGTCCTGTATCCGAAATCGATATCTTCACGATCACTGATCTTGTTCCATATCCATCGCACTCTCTTAGTTACCAGAGGTAACTAAACTTTTACTTATGGATTAATTGAATCGATTTTCTGTAGTTACAGTTTTGCAGGCCAATACAAAGTTGGGAAAATATTGACATGATTAATTATTGGTCTTGGATTATATACAAAATGCATATTTTAGGTAATTTCTGATTTATTGCATATTCTCCTGCATATTAAGACATATTTTTCGAATTTAACGACATACTTTGTCAAATTTATGGCTACTTTAGCATTTTTTTCCGTTTTGTGTACATTTTCACCCAAATACACGAATATTTATGTCATGATACTTCTCAGTTTGCATTGGTTTCCCTACATGAGGCTTATTAAATTAGATTCCAGGTATCATTTATAAATCATTAGTTGGGACCTTCGCGTTTCCCTAAAACTCATTAGTCCCATCACCTGCCGGTCCTAATTCCTTCCTTAAGCAGGATGTGACTTGTTGTGTTTATCCTCGACAATTTCAAGTTGTGAGAGGAGACGGAAAACACTTCAATTTTAAATGATTTGACAAAACGCTCATTCACAATAAGAGGTATTTTATATACATATACATGTTGTTAGAGTTCGAAATGTGTTCAAAAATATTGTGGATTCAACCTCGTCCAGATATTTCTTTGAACGGTTGATGATCTCTTTCGTTGGAAGCTCGTTATGAATAAGTGAGTATTTTTCTTTGCATTTTCCAAAATATAACAATTTAAATGATAAATGTCCCAGTAACTAACATTCATTCAATTTTGATACAGATCTCAAATTCAAAAAAGTAGCATTTAAACCAGTATTGTGGAACAGCTCTTGATAGAAGAAATTACAAGAAATTGATTTCGCAAAATTTGATGCAGACGCGTATTCAGAAGACTTAATCAACTGATTGCTACTTTGCGACTTTGCTAGCAACAAATATACGCTATATATAAGTTAAATAACTTATAATAACTAATGCTAAATAATAAGGTTTACAAGCTTCCTTAAAAAGTATTATAAATAAATCATATCATCACGTTAATTTTGTAAATAATGGTATACAGAATCAATTCTGATATCAGATTTAAGAAATTTTATTCAACTTCTTTTTAACGAATGCTATACCAGATAATAATGCTCACCGAAGCTGCTACTTATATGGTTAACATTTAAAAGTATTTTATCATTATTTAATGTAATTCTCATGGAGTCAATAGGGTCGTTGAGAAAATCAGAAATCGGTTTCCGCTGTGTAGTGATTTCATTAACAGCATGAAAAAATAATTTATCAAACATCCTTTAAGGGTACGAACATATAAGGAAACACCAGATATTCCCTTTATTTCACAGGTAGTGGTGTTGCACTGGGATACGTAGCTCGAAGCAGTTTTATTTTATGTTGAATAATTCAATAAGGATAAAAACTCTACGTCAGAGTTTGTTAAGAACTAAGCTGAATTGATTGAAGCAGCTAATCTAATTTTTTATAATCCAAAATAAAGTCAAATTTGTAGTTTTTCAAACTTGTGAAAATTGGAATACCTTCATTCAATGCAATATAATTGTTAACGATATGTTCCGTATATCTTTCTACAAACAGCAGTCCTTTCTTATAACATTTATTAATTTGAATAACAGCGTAAAAAATTGAACTGTATAAAAATAACTGTCTTCTTCAACATCGTCGCTGCAACTATTTTTATTATCAAAAAAAATACTTAACATACTCTACAAAGATAGTCAATCAATTTAAAAAAAAATTAAAACATGTTCTAGATAAAAAGATGTTACTTAAATGAATATTAAATTTGTATTACAATCAATTTTTATTTAAGAGAACCAAGAGTGAACTTTGTTAATAGGTTTAAATAAAAGCGTTTACTTATTTATTTATTTTTTGTATCTACGTTACATATTTTGCATACGAGGTCTGGCATTAAATAACGAGACTGCGGCGCCTAGAGGGAGCCCTAGACGGTTGGGGTACAAAACTAATAGTGCGTTGGGTTGTGGATATCTAGATATCTTGTCACAAAATACATACGTTTGAAACGAACGTGTTTTTTTTCCCGTGCTGAAAACCATGTGTGACGAAAAACAGGAGCAACGTATCTATCTCAAATTTCTTGTTAAATTATAAAAAACTCCTACTGAGTGCTATAAATTGTTGAAAGAGACCTATGGGGACAATTCTCTATCTCGTGCGCGTGCTTTTATGTGGTGTAAGCGCTTTAGTGAGGGCTGAGAAAGCACTGAAGATGACTAACACCCAGCTCGTCCTGTGACTGTTTCAATTTCGGAAACAGTGACCAAAATCAACCAAATTGTGAGTGCAGATCGTCAAATGAGTATCCGGATGATTGCCAAAGATGTAAACGCCGATAAAGAAATGGTTAGAAAAATTATAAACTAGGAATTACACATGACAAAAGTCTGTGCCAAAAAATCCTGATCAAAAGCTCTCGCGTCAACGGATAAAAGCACTCACCAAAGAAGATTTCCAGTACTGCTTCGATCAATGGAAAAAACGTTTGGAAAGGTATGTGACAAGGGAAGGAGAGTATATTGAAAGGAAGCATTCGAATGCAGAATAATTTTAATAGAGGGTTTTACTTTCGTAACCAGTCTCGTTATTTAATAGCCAGACCTCGTATATTGCATATTAAGGAATTTTAGTGCATATTTAGTCGATAATTCCCATCTATACACGCGCATATTTCAAGTAATTTTTTTGCTTTTCATCATATTGATGATATTTGTCATTTTGATAGCTTGTGAAAAGAATCGGAATATGCAAGTGAGCTAAGTTATTTATATTATGGTCCATAACGAACTTAATTTCAAAACAAATAATTCCAATATTCCAATAGAGAAATAAGTCAAATGAATTTCCTCATAAATAAATGTAGATATCAAACAATTCCCAATTTAGATATCGACTAGGCCTGAATCTTATCGATAGAAGATTCGTTCTTATTTCCATAAACCTCGAACTTTCTGGATTTCATTTCGCGAAAAATCCTATTTACCGTCCTCCAAATCAGTTTTTTTTTTACGATCGTCCACGGTAAACTACAATGAAATATGTGCGTGCGTGCGGTTGTCGTTTATGTCGTTACACAGCCAACTCGGCAATAATATTTGTAAGTTTTAATTGGAAAATGGTTCAAGGGTTGAGAAGGGAGGGAGAGGATTAGTACGCGCAAGGTCGTATGACATCGGAAGTCGCTTGTAACGCCTGTCTCTGACATAATACAAGCGGTCAGCCCCTAATTACGTTAACAATCCACGGCTAACTGCTCTGCCGAACCTAAATGCTCTGCTGTTTATAGTCTATGCGGCGTACTTGAATAAACCTGTTACTAAATGCTTTCGGGGTTCAGTAGTTAAATTATGGGGAGGTAGTGGGATCAATGAGATTTCTGTCATATTTTCAAGAACACACAGGATTAATTTCCAATATCTTCATAATATATGCAATATTTTATCAACAAAAATAAATTATAGTCCATATCTTTATTATTTTATTATAATACTTCAAATAGTTATTTATATGGGTGGGTAAAGTGAGTAGCGGCAATTCCTACGAGCGAAAGTTACTTTACTCACGAGTTTCATATAAATTTTTTTCTACGTCCACGGAGACTTTAAAAAATTCAACAAAACTTTTATCAATTTTTATTTTGTAATAGTAATATTAAAAGTACTGTCAGCATTATTGATTTGAAATGAAGAAGTTACATTACTATTGGTACTTGAATTTGCAACATTTAACGAGTTCAAAGAAATAACATCGTCCATAGTTGTATTAGTACTTATAGGATTGTTGGTAGGATCGTGAGCATTTACAATGTTGCTTGAAATCGAACTAGTTGTTCCCGTTAAAATTTTCATTGAGGAATCAATTCTGTTTTTTATTGAGTCGTCTACGTAACCCTCCGCAACTGTGTTGGATTTCCACCCACCGTGCTTCTATAGTTGAATTATATCACCACCGGAATCCACTCATAGAGACGCCGAAGAGCGTCGAAGTGTAGTTTTTTGGATTGTGTAAATTCAAATATTTTGCGATAATCGTGGGAATTTTTGAAAAGGTAACTATAACTACAACTTGAGTTTTGCATTTTTCATTTCTATACTGCAAAAAGAAATGATCTGTTTTGACATTTGTGGGTCGTTGGTTTTATATTTTTTATAAATGTTTACCTTTACCAAGTTTAATCTATTGTCAGATATTTCACCAATAATAGTAAATCGACGTTGAACATGAGTTTTTGTATCAGGTACGATAATTAAAACATTATTAATTTATTAATATCGTTATACTTTATTTCATATAATTCCCCCGTCCGTACAGCTCCTGGGATTCCGTATATTAAAGCAACCTGAAAGATGTTACAAATAATATCTAAGCTTGCATTAACATTTTTTGCTGTCATATCTTATACATGAGATAATGATCATCTGGAGCTTTCAACAGAAACTTACTAATTTCTTCACGGCAAATGTTTTAGATTTTTTAATTTATTTTTCGAATATGTAATGAGTTTTGATTATTTATTGATGTCTATGTCGTTTTATTTACCCATAGGGTGCCTAAGACTTCCACATTTTGGATTTAGTTTCAAACTCTTTCTGCGAAGCTGTTTATGCCTTTTTTAGTACGCCACTCCATCCATAAAAGAATTATATTCCTTTAAATACTGTCCCCTGGGTTTCTCAGGGAGAAGATTCATAATTGCTGCAGTTGCCGATTCAACAAAATTTTCTGGTGTGCAGTTTAAACTTTCTTCACTATTACTCTCCATTACTAATAATAATACTACAATCCTTTTAATTAGACACAAAACGGATTTTCTTGATTGAATATCAAGAAATAAAAGTGTTATCGAATAAACATGAGAAAGAAAGCGTTCACAGCTCACTATTTCCATAAAACAATTTTATAATTGCGTTAAAAAATGACACGTTACGGCATTTTTTTAACGCAAAAGCGTGAAAAAATGAGCCGCTACAGTACTTTTGTTCACGCTTTTTGACCAATTCAGAAATTACATTCGTAATGAATGCAAATGAATAAAAAAAACGTGAATATTATAACGGACGTAGAAAAAAGTAATTAAAGCATTTTCTTTTTTATTATTGGAGTTATCTATGTGCAGAGCGAATCGCGTTCTTGTGGCAAGCACTGCCTGGATTACTGAGTCCGATAATCGTAGGTACACTGTTGAAAATATCTTTCGTAATTTGACGAATGATCGGTAAGAAATTTTAACGCCAGACAATTATGTAAATTTACCGATTAAAATAATTCTATCAAGAGGAAATCACATAACATTTTGTAAAATTTACTGAGCGCTAATAAAAAATTTGATTAGTAATATAACTATATAATTTTGGAATTCTATTCAAAGATTTATCATAAAGATACTTAGTAAATTCACTATTCAGTGTTAGTAACTATCCCACACAATTAACTTGAACTTAGTTTGCGAAACTTACAAAACATGTTTTTTTAATTTAGTAGTAATGAACGAATTATTTGAGATTAGAATTAACAAGATTGTAAATTTACATCTCTAATTAGTAAATTTTCTCAAATTTGTAACAAAATTATTCAAATTGTAGTATATTTTGAAGTTGCACACACTGATTAGTTATTCTAGCCATCATATGTCATTGGTAATTTTACAAAAAAATTGTTCGGTGTATGTATATATTAAGCTTTTGAATACCTAGTAAAATATATAAAACGTGTGTTATTATAGAGTACAAACCATTGTTTCATATTGTAAAGTGCAATATTTAAATTAAAACATTTTGTACGGATTTTTTTCTCCACACCCTAATTTGTCAGTTCTCTCATATACGTTATCTTATAATGATGTTATTGCCAGGACTATTAAGTTAGAATTTTTGGAACCGTTGGTGATATTCATACTGAATACAATGTTCACACCAACACTCACAATTATACTGTCGTTTCGATAACCAAGTAATCGTCTTCAGTAAACTCTTCGTTTACCTTCATTATCTGAAGACGATAACTTTGTTATCGAAATGCGTGTCAGACAGTTTAATTGTTAGTGTTGGTGTAGTGGTAGTGTAAACAGAGTATTCACAGTCAGGACTTCAATCAATTCTTGAATGCTATAATGCGCTTTTATCGAAAGGTCAATGCTCTACAATAGCAATTGTGTATCATCCATTTATAATTCCCTCTATGTAGCTTTTAATATCCTGTATCATGGATAATCAACATTTTTTACAGCCTATTTTAGATGCCAATCTATGTATTTTAAACTTTCAAACGTAGCTGTGGTTGGACAAATACTATACGAAGTTTGCTGCAAATTTTTTAAGACCCCTTTCATATTTTCGCTTTGTGAGAAATTATCACTCAGTGAATTACATCTTCTTGTTTCCATTTCCTGGAGCAGTTTGTTTTCAGATTTGCCTCAGAAGAAGCATCGTATCTGTTTCTACCATCTATCTATCATCGAATCGGTGATTTTTGGCGGTTTTGATTAATCAGAAAAGAGCCGAATGTTGTAGGGAGCGATTGGAATGTATGGAGGATAACGAAGCTGTACTATTTAGTGAATTATTGAATATTGCTACATAAGATTTGGTATGTCGTAACAAATTAGTTAATTATTGCTTATCTAAAGCTGTAGTAGATTATTTTTGACAGTGTGTTATTCTTTAGCGTTAGTTATAAATTTCGTTTTCTTAATATCAAAGGTAAATTTTATGTACATTTTTTGATTTTATGTTAGTATCATTTTTTCAAATTACCGACTGATGCTCACTCCCACAATTCCTCGATAAACCTTGATCATTTTGTAACGCTACAAATTCTTAAACAAATAAGCTTACTGCTCCACTCTGGTGGCACATAAAGACAATAAACAATCTGGTATTGATGCTACGAAAGGTCTGGAAAACGACCATTCAAGAATGTAAATAAAATTAATCACTTCTCTTTTATAATAGATAGTCTGAATGTAATTTTCACACAAAAGTGTTAAAAATGGTTGCAAATTTTTAATGTTCAATAAAATTTCGTACGACTTCTCTAGATGAGAGTAATTTATCCAGTAATTAACTTCTCCTTTTTTAAACAACTCTATATATTAAAACTTCGGTACACGTAATACCATCTGAAAAGGAATGCTTGTTGATGTTCCATAACTGGAATTATCCAATACAATTCAATAAATAATTTAAAAATGTTATTGATGGACGATTCTAATAAATACTAGTTAATAATAAATGATTCTTGGCGTCAAGATTTCTTCGTTAAATTTCCAATAAGCATTCAGATAAAAAAAGGAGTTTGGAAGGAAGAACTTGTCAATTTTTCGTGCTCGACTTTAATAAATTGAGGTCGACATATAATGAGTTCCATGCTACATTTATCATCGAAGAAAACCTATGACAAGGTGAAACATGAACGGTTCGTTGAAAATTATAATGGGAGCCCATTTATTTCATATACTTCATATATTCACATGAAAAATAATAATAGATTGATGAAAAATAAAAATTTATATCTTACTTGGTGCATTTTGCGGAATTATGGACTAGGAGACTAGGATATAACAAGCTTGCAGTTAATAGCTTCAATAAAAACTTTTTTTTTCACACATCTTCAGAGTAATCATAGTGTAACGTTTTTCGTATTCATTTATACTCTTTTTAATCGTGGGGTGAATAAATAAACACTGATTCCTACGTTCTTAATTTATTTACACACCATACACTATTTATAATAATTCACTTTACTTATTCGTTCTATTTATTACTACTTATTTAGAGCTAAGCTAACTGCGCTTATACAACTCCTTATATACCCTAAATAGAATTCTACAAACTTCTAGAACAAAAAAACACAACAAATAAATAAATAGACCTTTCTAGAAATTAATCAAAAGAAACATTGTAAATGAACCGCCTGCTATAATAACAAGTTCTGAAAGGAAACATTTATAACAAGTAGATTAAAGGCACCACGCGAATTCGCCAAAGTTTAAAATTCCATTGTAGCTGGACAGGGTAGGCCTAAGGACTCGTTTCGCGACCTTGTTCATAACAATAAGATAATCTCAATCCAAATGGAAAATGTGCCGTACAAAAATTTGGTAAAACAGTGACCAGAGTTCATAACACTCACTACTTAAAAGAGGAATATCTCAAATAATGAAGAATTCTATAAATCTTGTGTGTAATTATTATGAAAAAATTATGATTAACTCCACATTAGAATGCAATTAAGATCTAGATTTATAATTTGTTTTCGTCATGAAAATGCATATGTTAAACACTTGTATATGTAGATAGATGGCAAAAGTATATTCTTTCAGGAAAAAAAAAGGATTCCATAAGATAAAAACCACCACAAAATATAAACGATATAATGTTTGAAGTTACTCAAAAAGTTTCAAAAACATTATAGAAATTTAACACAGAGGAAACCTTCTGAAATATAAATATTTATTATAATGGTTTTCATCTGTCTCTTTAGATGAGTGATTGTAAAAAGAATAGGAAAGTGATATTTTGACAAATCATATATCTTTTAATATTATTACTGTTTTTTCAAATCCTAGTTAATACTGGGGTTTTCCTAGTTAATGATTTGGAATGATACTGCGTATTTTATTATACAGGGTGTTTTTAAATTCGTGCGACAAAATTTGGGAGGTAATCACTCGTACAAAATAATAATAGATGTCTCCTAAAACACACCTTCAATGTGTTCAGTAAAATTATTCCTTTTCCTCAAACTCAAAAGACAAAAAACTGAAATTTTGTATATTCCGTGCAACTGCAAAAGCCTAACTATTAGTATTTTTTCAATATTTTCTGTTACATTATGGTAAAAAAACTTATCCGTTATAAAATATGTTTTTTTAGAGATTTACTTCGATGAAATATAAATAATATTCAAAGTGACTATTTTTCAATCTGATAGCTTAATATTTTATACGCGCAATATATTCTCGTAGTTTTCTCAAAAAAATTTTCGGATTCTGTTACTTTCTAAGCTTCAGGTATAGGTAGTAATTGTTGCTTATTTAAATGTATAAATAGCCCGTGTAAGTAGAAAGATGTAGATCACTGATGTGCATTTCTGTTTTCAAAACCTAGTTAAACTTGGCTGTATCTCAATATGTACAGTACTTACTGATTGAATTTAGCGTATATCGTCTATAAAATTTCAAATGTGGCAATATTAGCTATGTCTAAAATTATGAGAGAAATTGCTAACATTGGCAGTTTGAGTAGCAAATTAGAATCTTGAAAAAGAATTTGAGATGTCTAATGCAGCTATTGTAACAATCTTACGTTTTCTGAACTCTTTTTCATGGTAACATATCGTTTCCAAGAAGGATATTACTATCCTGATCAAGAAAACCTGGAGATATTATCAATAAACATCATAATAATTTGTTTTTGAAGATCATCATTTTTTACACTCACTTATTTAATCCTAATCCATTCTATTTTCTTCGTCTAAGCCCGTGATTCCCAAAATGATCCATCTATGGTCTACGGGAGATTCAACAGGGGTCTACGTTATGCGTGATAAAAAATAGTCCACAATCGGGTTTTCTATGAAAATTTATTTGGTTCCGAACTAAAATGTTGGCTTGACATCTCTTATCAATACAGGCAGATAATAATTTAAGCTTAGCGACTGTTACTTGTAATAATTTGCATATTTCGTATTCAGTACAACACATTGATATTTACCTTTGCTGCCCTGGCCGCCGTCCTGCCCGCAATGCATGTTCTGAAGTACAAATTAATACGACTTGTGCTGAAATACCACCATGGATCATAAATCCATTCGATGAAATGTAGCTAAGCAATAATGAAAAGCCGAAAGTGACGTTTAAAAGAAGGCATAAAAATTTTTAGCTGCAGTTAGAGATGCCCGAAAAATATCCAAGACTCTGGGGAATTGTGCAAAAGCTTCTGATCGCGTTTCCCTTATCATATCTTGCCAAAAAAAAGTTTTAGTGCCGTTTCAAACTTATAAAAATGAGCAGATTGAATAGCATAGAACGGGGAGATTTGCGGTTATTCCTAACAAAACTATAGCCAAATATTGATAACATGCTGTCAATTCATTAAGTACATCCCTCTCTTTAAAATCATATATTTTTGTAATTACCATTGTAGAAGTAACATTACTTTATAATTGTTTAATTTTGATTGTATTACAACTGTTATACCAATAATAATTAATAATGTATGAATTCATATATTTGAATGAAAACCTAGAACAGAAGAAATTCAACTAAATATCTTATCTCCATTCCGAAAAGTTTTCTAAATAAAATTTGTGAGAATTGATAGGTACTTGTGCTGTGAGTCACTGTAGATTTCAAAAAAGTAATTTCATAGATTGCTTTTTTGGTATCCACTCACAGTACAATCAATTAACATTTAAATTAAAATTGGTTTAGATAATTTCATTATCAAATAATCAACCTTATCAAGCAATAAATTTCCACCTTTTTTTTTTAAACTGTTAATTTGATGTTGAAACTCAGCCATAACGCCAAAAGTTTCCATAGAGAGATCTAATTTTCACTTTCTTACAAGATTTTGATATCGGTAGTCTAGTAGGGGATCCACCGGATCCAGCAAAATGTTGAAAGTGTTCTATGAAACAAAAAAGTTGGTAATTATAGTCTAATTTTCTAATTCTGTTCTATCTTTTAATTTTCTTAGATACCTCATGTTCGTACTCTGTATCCTATTTCTTCGTTTTTGTGATGTGGTCCATGTTTCTGTCCCTAAAGTGAGTATGGGATCTGTAGGAAATTTTGTTTTAATTTCTTTGAGTACCTTTTTCTCTGCCAGGTAGGTATCTTCTATACTTCTGAAAAGTCTTCCTATTTTCTCATTTTTTTCATCCTCGTTCACTTCTTTTATTATTAGCAACCTTCATATGTCTATCGGAAGGATTATCGTCTTTGAGACATGCATGTTACCCCTCAATCTGAGCCTGTATTAAGTGTCTTCTAAGGCTTCTTCAATCACTCTTCTCAGCCTTATTTTCATTATCCTCACATACACTTTATTAACTATATTTAGCAGTGTAGTGCCGCTAAAATGTTTTCATTCTATTTTTCTCTTTTCTTGTATTTTGGCCAGTGTGTCTGGTACGGGTAATACCTATATTGTTAGTATATCGTGCATTGTAATTCTCAGGTAGTTATCATCAAATCATCATTTCTTCTAATATCATAATATGCCAATAATTTTTTGAAAATTATTTCTTATGCTAAAGAAACAAAAACCATGCTTGAACACATCTTATTATATCTATAACAAATATCCTGGAATTATAATTATACATTGTTATAATCGATATCAAATTTCTGTAGTGGGAAAATCATTTTCCGTGATCCCTATTTCTACTACCATGAGGTGAAGGGCAAAAGATAGACCGGAAGTAAGCCATTACGCTACGTGTCGCTTTCATTGTGTCTTTTATCGTATTTTCTACGAACGATAAAAGCTTCAATAATTACTGCAAAGGTGTCAAGACTTCAAGGAGTGGTCCTTGGAAAGTACCGGGTAGGAAACGAGTGGGAAAGAGTTTCTCAATTTTTTCTTATAGCTTTTGGGGTATTGATTCGATATTTTTGGTTAAGTCAGTTATATACGATATTAACACACTTTTTCATAGTAATATGCGTTACGAATTATTTTAAAAGTGTGCAATTGAGTTTCATTTATTAATTTCACATGTAATTCAGGACTGTTTATTTAATTTTCATGATTAGATTTTAGATAATTTTGCTGATATTTGATAATCAGCTCAATCATCTACTCCTTCTGTTGTATTACTCTTTTGGTTCTCATTCAATTTTATTTAAAAAATGTTAATGCAGTAGATGTCTCTTTTCTTTTGGGTAACGTGTATTTGGTTCAGAATTTAAGTACTTTTCATAATACAAGTGATAACTTAGAGCACTAGGGGATGCCGCTGAAATGGACAAAAAACAATATGGAAAGGACTAATGTAAATAAAATGGAAACCAAAGCGAATAATGAAGTGAATAAATCTATGTATAGGTATAACAATCACCTCATTTAATAATATTATCAAGAAGCGCTAAGATAATTGTTGAGATGATGGATTAATAACGGTGTATTTGTTAATTTATTCAACAGCTCTGATTAATCCAACCTGTCGTTCCCAACACTTTGGTATATCTTATGACAAATTAGAAGACGTATCTGATAACGCCACTGATAAAATATTGTCACACACAATATTGTCTCACACAACACCTTATATCTGTCGGATAGGTCCAGTAGGGCATATCTCTCTCAGTCACTAACTTATGGGCGAGGAGATCTGCAACTAGTTCATTTCGATTAACACATTCTTCTTGTAGAACTTTATAATCTTTGTTGAGTACGTATTTGAGAATATATATGTGATGAAACATTAGCCATCGGTCTGTACTTTGAATTGGATACTCTGTATCTTTGAGATCTTACTGTTGTTTGTTTGTTGTAACAACTGAAAAAGACTTATAAAATGTGCTTAATTCCATTCACGCTGACATTGCTGGCAATGCAGAAATAGAGCAATCGCATCAATCGGAGAAATTGTTACAGAAACAGAAGAGGTCATAGAAGAGCAGCTGGAAGGAGTATTAGCGGAAAATCATGGTCAAGAAATTTCATGTACGATGTGCTTGTACTTGTTTCAATCCCATGAATGAAGAAGGTTTCGATGTTGGAAATCCATGTTCGGAAAATACTTGCAGTTTTGCACTAGAAACCGAAACATAGCAATGGCAAGAAAAGCTCCTTATGATGGATTACAGCTAAAGGCAAGACGAATGAAAGTAAAGAAAGATAGCACACATCCAAAATCGAAAATCGGATCAACTGTAAGAATTCCCGTTCCAGACGTCGATCGAGGCAGAGGAGATGCTATGTCAGTTTTAGCTGTAGTACTGGAAGCCACAGAAAATGGGTTTTACCGCTTGCGTACAAAACAAGGAGTGATTTCAAAATACTATAGCCGTTCGGAATTTAGTACCTGCCCTGCTAATATTTTGAAAATTGAAGAAGTTTCCAAAGACAGAGAAATCCCTATTAGATCGATAGCTACTGCTCAATCGATAGGACATGGGCAAGGTTTTAAAAAATGTAATTGTAAGTGTAAATGTCAATCAAAGGATTATGCTTGTCGAAAATGTAATGTATTATGTAATTCTAAATGCCATAATAGCTTAAGTTGTACAAACATATGAAAAAAAAGAAATGTCCTGATTTATGTTGTGTTTAAATATCTTATAAATATACATATGGCGTAGGTGCAGCTGGGCCGTATATAAATAGATAGACCTCTAGATAGACCTTTCACAAACGGACTAGACAGTTCATTAAAAGACAAGCTTTTTACACTTATAGACTAATATTCTCAGTTCTTTTCTATACGGACTAGTCCATTCATATATAGTCTATTTTTCATAAACGTTCTGTAACTTATACAAGAATAATAAGAAGTAGAAATGGCGAAGTGGAACACTCAACATCAAGCTAAGATCTTTATAGGCCTGCACCTATATTTTGATTCTCAGTTTCCCTGGTTCTGGAATCAGTAAAGCCGTTTAAAAGTTATTCAAGAAAAACGACAAGAAATTTTCGTATGTTTTTTGAGATTTTTCAAATTCTACCGGTCTGAATCGGTCAGTTTCAACTTTAATGTACATTTCCACCGCATATTGTTGGAGGAGTCGCCTTCATTCTAAGATATGATTGTCCTCAATAATAATATATTGAGCTAACTTATTTGTTAGCTCCGGATTCTGTAACTGGATTTATCATCTTCATTGAAAAATGATATCCATCTTCACCTTTCCAAAATAAGAAGGGATATTGTAGGCGCATCATATGATCGGAGTGTTTCGGATACATGCTGCAGTTGATTGCTACGTCGATGTAAAACAATATCTCGGTTTTCTAAATTTTCACCCACGACGACAATAGAGACTTCGTCAATTGTTGACGTATTAAAATGTCTCGCTTGATCTTCAGCTGGCGTCTTATCAGTATTGATTTTTGTGATTATCAGTAGGCATGCGGTCCAAACCAATCTTGAATAATGCAACCAATTCGTTATGTTGATAAAAAAAGTTTGGAGTTGTTCCACAATTGGTATTTTCACCGAATTATTGTGTGTTCAACGCCGATCGACTTTTATTGCTGAATCGCCTATAAAATAAATGCAAGAATTTGTAGTCACTAGTCGGAGTTAGAAATAAGGAATCTACCAAATAATATATTTGACCCCGAATCTTGGCAAGTTGGCATAAATTGTTCTTGAATAACTTCTGTTGTAAAAAATAACGTCATTTGAAAACAATTAATGTAATGATTCTAGTGGTGGTACCAATGACGTCAATTTGGCTTGACCGCTCGTGCATCACAATCCATGAGTTTAATTTTTAAACTAAAATTCCTTGCAATATTGGAATACCACGTTCATTGGTCCAATAACAATGATTTGCTGTGAACTGTATTCGATTTCTACGTTATAATTAAATGCAGCTCTATAGGGGTTGAACGCAACATTTCTATGTTGTTGTTTTCGATTCCATCGATTCCGTTCAACTTGATTCTGCGCTTCGCTTTGGTTGTCAGTTTGACTTGCTCTTGTATATATTTGACTCGCAACTTTGTACGTCTAATTGCTGGCATTTTCAAGAGCGAAAATTCAACTGCAAATTAAAGAAAACTATTGTATTGTTCTTTATAACCGAGTATATTACTTGTTATGTTAGTAACGTTCATGTTAGTCTATCCAAACTTACCAAAACTCTATATTAATTTGACCTTTTAACTCTTTGATGATATTTGCAGCACTCATTCTGACAATGCGTTTATTGTCCAAAGCGCTAATGTTAGATTAGAAGTTAGTATTTATAGAAAAGTATTCTCAAATTTTCTAATTTTCCCCGCCATCCCTTGAATTTTTTCTTTCATAAGAACCTTCTCCTGACAATAATCAATACAACGAAAAAAAATTGTGAAATCGGACCAGTCTTTCATGCGTTATGGTGTGACCAAGGGAAATTCATTTTTATATATATATATATATATATATATATATATATATATATATATATATATATATATATATATATATAGATAACGAAAATGTAGAATGATTCTTTTGGCAATTCCTTGTCCATTCATTCTATTTCTTCTTGGTATATCAGCTTACTTCACTGTTCATATTTTGTTTCTTTGTTTCAACTATATCAGTAGTAAATCGATTCATATTATTTTAAAAATTGCTAGAAATTTTTTTGCTAGAAAGTAAGTTCTTCTTTTATTTATGTATAAAATCGTATTATAACAACTATACCAACTTTCTCCTCAATAATATTTTTATTTAGCTTGAAGCAACTTTATTCGTATTTTCCAGAAGTAGGTCAACCTCAAATGAGTTATCTCTCCAAAAACCGCCTCCAGTTACCATCGTTTCGTGACAAACGCATGGGTTTATCGGAGTCGTAGGCCTAACAAATCCTCCGTTTTCGGTTGATCTCCGACACTGAATTTCTTATCTAGCTATTTTTTAGGTACTGCGTTTATACAATCCAACAAATTAAAGAGTTTAAACATTAAATCTTTATTTAAAAAGGTCATGGAGCCATATTTCTGATATATGTGAACTAAAAGAACACAACTAATTTAAAACAAAAAACATGAAGTTTCGTGATTCCTGTGGAATAACTGATTAGCATTTAACTGAACCTCCGATAAGAACTTGGATTTTCCGCCAGAAATACAAGAGGAATTCACTACATTCTCGTTGGTGAATACTGTTGAACTTTTACCTGGATCAGACTCGTAGTTCTGTTTTAACGAGTTGTGAATTCTAGAAAAATTGACAAAGAGACCGACCGTTTCAACGTAATGTTTGATGCTGTTTATGCGCAATCCATAGTTTCTTAACAATCGACGAAACAAGTGTCCATTGGTATACATCAAAGACTTCATTCTTCGAACAAATTCGTAGTCCTATCGGCCGGAGACTATCTAAAGCATGACATAATAATCCCAGAGCTGTATTAGGCCGAATTACTGGGCCGATTCGAAGCCAAATTTCCATTTAACGAAGAATATAGTGTTACTCCAGCATATCAAACCTTTGCCTTCACTGTAATCAGATCTGTAGAGTTGGATTACGAACTGCTCCCCTATCTACCGTATTTTCCATATTTAGCTCTGTGCAACTTCTACTTGTTTACAAACTCGGAAAAATCAGTCGCTAGAGTAAATTTAATGGTGTTTATGCATATCTCAACAAAATGTATTTATCAGAAGGGTTAAAGAAGGTGTAGAATCACTGGATGTAATGTATCAAACGAAATTGGAAAAGCCGCCAAAATTTCAAAATTTTCGTTTTTATTTAATAGGCTATGTAGACGGCCACCCTCGTACACTCGAAAACTGTTGATTGTTGTGACACATGTATCACAAAGACAGTTGATGGAGCATAAGGTACCGCTTGCGGGGCATATCTTAAGATAAGAGAGGACTTATAAATAAGTGATCGTTGAGATACACGACTGACGCTTTAGTGTTCATTTATCTTGGGAAACAATATTACGTTGATCCATGATAATGTATGTTTCCACACTGATGCAACTCTGATTTAGTTCTATGACAAGGATGAAATTACGAAAATTATATCACCTGCCTTCTGTCCAACTCCAAATCAAATCGAACGTATGCGGATGAGATTGGAAAATGTTTTTAATGATATCTCAATAACGGCGAAAAAATCCTCTATAGAATTTGGTCAAAAATCTAATCTAATGTATATCTCGTTAAAAAATAAAAACTTGATCCCTTTCAGCTCATCATTTCTCGAACATTAATTGTTAAGTAGACATAAGGATATTTTTTTCTTTTTATTTATAACTTAAAAAGCCTAATCTATCAACTACTTCATTATTAGTTTAACCAATTACTTCATTCCTAAAGTAATTTTCAAAAGTACTAATTCAAGGACATTGATAATTGTTCGAAAAAATTTTATAACAGTATTGGAAGGCTTGATGCTTATAGGCTTACTTGAGAAAGTTATTTTGAGCATTTATCAATGTTCGAGGGTTATTATGACAGAAAATTTTGTTAATTACACAGACAAAACAAATTATTTGAAGGTGCAATTAAAAACAAATAGAAAAGTTATGTGAAGACGTGTTAGTTTCTATTAGTGATGAAGATGTATTTCCGATACGTATGCCGTTGAGATCGCTTGATATTATACAAGACAACGTGCAATGCAATGCAAGACGCAATATTTCTCGTTGAAAAGTACACGTAGAGGAACCTCAGCTGATTGTTTCATGTAAGATCTCGCACTTCAACGTTATCGGTTTGGTGTCATTTTTATTGCGTGCAAGTTGCAATTTTAGGAAGAAATGAATTTCTGATCTGCTGATATTACGTCTCTTGCCAAGGATTTCTTAGTTATTCTATGTTTTATTTTTCTTTCCTACTTTCTGTCTGGCCAGAGCTTGGCCCACCATAGCCTAGGTGCTCTTTTCTGCCCATTAGACTTCAAAAACAAGGCAGCAGCCTATAAAGTGACCACAAAATATAAAATATTTCATATTTTCGTATGGAATTTTGATTAATGGAAACCATGATGCAATAGGAGGGGATTGCATACAATATCTTGTACGTTGTCTTGTTCAATGTCAGGCCGGCCTTCAATAATTTGATTATAATGTTACTCGTCAACATTCAAGCGGGGTTTTAATGAGTTGGCATTGCTGTGACCCGTAATTTTTATAAGCTCTAGCTCTTGTACATCACTTTTAGCCAAGACTTCAGCAGACGATTTTATCCATTCCAGTAATCATTTTCAAATTTCTAAAGACGATTTATTCTTAAGAATAATCTGTTAATTTTGTGTGAATATTTTAGCCCCTCTTTGACATCAATTTTTTAAATAATCTGACAACACAAACTTTTATGTTGTTGTTTCTATTGAAAAATTTGCTTTCAGGACACATTCTTGAACCACTTTGGCAAGTCTGGCAAACGAGGTTATATACAACTGTATTTGTTACATAACCATCGTTGTTTGATTCGATACAAAAAAGTCTCTTTTCATAATAATGTACTGATTGGATTTTTACAAGAGCAAAGAATTTTCAGATGAATAACCTCTAACTATGGTTATGTGGGTTTCGACTGAAATTATTTAAAAGCAACATTTGATGTGGAACACAAGGTGCCTCGAAATAATCGAATGAAAATTATTGAGCTCACATATATTGACGAACAATGGCGAAAAAGCGGGCTCATAATTGGATATTAGAATTAGATTAACAAAAGAAAGCTACGCATGCTGTTAGGAGTCATTTTTGTGAACAATTTCTAGATTATTCATGGTCTCACCTGGGTATGGATCAACACATTAGCCAGGAAAAAAAGAAGTCAGTAGAAAAGAGAGATGATTGACCGTGTTTTTGAATTGTCTAATAAAATTTTTACTCGAAACTACAACCTTATACGATGAATACTAAATAAGATAAAACTTTGAGGTGAGTGAATTTGTTTTTGGATGGATGAAATCACAGACGGCCAAAATTCCGGTTTGCATTGGTGTGCAAAAGTTGAATATACATTGTTTATTTGCTATTCAAAAGTTTTGACGTTGCTGTTGATGTTCTTTAAACAGTCCAGTTTTGAAATGTGAAGATGACAATGATGTGTGATAAAAATTTTCATCAAAAACAAAGTATCATGAAATATTATTTGATCTGCTTCAAATCACTTCGCTTACGTTTACCCTAACGATAAAATATGACTCAAGGTCAGCGACGTGCGTCACTTTCATCGCACATCGTTTCGAAAACTTTACAGTAACACTTTATGGAGTTGATATTTGTTTTCCTTGAAACGATCAATGAACATACTATGCCTTCAAATTCGAAGAAAGAAATGATCTACCTATGCGAATGTCCAATAATTTGGATGGACAGTGAGCAAATTGTGCCCAAAACCATTTATAATAATGGCATGACTTCTGTAGAGAACACCCCCGAGTAAGTGACAATTTATTGTTGGGTTTGCTTCAAAGCGGAAGTATTCGTTGGTATGGAATTTGAAAGCTACTCGAACGACGTCATAGAAACCCAGTAATATCGACCTTTTTCAGCAGCTGTTACAAAAACTGTAATGATTTGTGCTGAAGTGTAAAAAAGTCCTTCGAGAGCTGCTGAGGTATGGCTACAAGGTCTAGCACTTTGAGTGCCTCGTCTTTCAAGCAACAAGGCCAACGACGAGGCTGATTCGCTCGCCAGACTACCCTTGAGAGGTAGATAGAAAGAAACACCTGGCATGAGGCAGGCTAAGGCATAGATAGATAGGTCTTCTACCTTTCTTACCATTCAACTACTCAAATTGAACTGGCACTAATTTTGACTAATTACTGGTCTATTAGACAAAACACATGACTATAGCACTCACTAGCTGGATCACGGTTTGTCTCAACATAGGCAGATGCAGAATAAGTTAATTTCCGATCACACTTTGTATCATTTAGTTTTCAATGGAACTAAGATGTATATTGGAGACATTTTTTATTTTTCATTCTTAAAAACTTGTATAAAAGACGACGACGACGACAAAATAAACTAACTGAATTCGCAAATACATTCCTACAGAAGTATCTAATTTAATTCAGGTAAGTGCTGCAAAATGAAATGGTGAATTAAAAGAAAATATAAAGTTCAACGTCAGAAATACAATGATCTCTCCAATAATGTTGCCTGAATAAATTCGTTGGAAGGAAATTCAAAACGTGTTTTTACATAAATGTTTGGAATTTATTGAAATTAAAGAGATCTACATATCTACAACAAAATTTGTTAGGGGAAGTGTTATAACTCGGATTGGAATCACGCATTCTCAAAACAAAAAGAGAATTTATCCAAGTCAAGAACATTTCATTAAATTCATGTGAATCGATTTATAGATGTTAAAAATGTATAATTTTGAAAAAATATATTTGTACTTCCATACAGAGGAACATCACAAAGAATTCTATATGTATATATGAAATATACATGAGTGTTTAGTTTTAGTACTTACTCAGAATTTTCTTACAAAGACGAGGTGAATATCAATAAAAATCGTTAACTCCATTCAAATATCTTTCTAATGATGTCCCACACATAGTATATTCCCAATTAAAAAATAAGGAGTTGGGTGATAAATAACAAGATGCACGTGGAAAAAATTGGTCATCGTTATATTCAATACTGGGTGAAACTGCGTCTTCATTATCAACAATAAAATAGTGGGTAGCAGAGTTTAGACGAGACCGTACGACCTACGAAGACTAGTATAGACTCCAGAAATGTTGAAGAAAATCCAAAAAGCGGGATTGGATTATCGTCGATTGAAAATGCGTGAGCTAGCAGACTTGTAGGCATTTCAAAAAGTGCCGTATATTGCGTATTAACTGAAATTTTAGACATGACAAAGCTGTGCGCAAGATGGGTGCCCCGTTTACTGAACAAAAACCGCGCCTTATAAATGTTTTCATAGAGTGTTTGGCAATGTTTCATAGAAATAAAGCCGAGTTTTTGCACCTTTCCATAACCATGAATGAAACGATACGCGTGGAATAATTTCCTTTGACAAGTTTGTAAAAGGAAAAATTATCAACGGCGAGTATTATTACATGGTTTGAACGAAGAAATCAAATAAAAATCGCCGCATTTGACTAAGAGGAAAGTGTTTGCCTCGTGGTCAAAGATTTTTCAACAATGAAAAGGTGATGTGGACAGTTAACGGCTATTTTGAGGAGCTTGACAATTCTTATTATGAAAAAGGTATTGAACTTATTGAACATCGCTGGGAAAAGTGTAGGAAGCCGAAAGAAGATTATGTTGGTCAATAAATATACTATTATCCAAAATTTTTGTATTTTCTTTGTTGGGCCAGGTACTTTTGGGACCTTCCCCGTATTTTCTATAGTAAAAATATGCAATTCATTTCATATTCTTTTTATCAATATAAATATAAACAACAATAAAAAACATGTTTCACAAAGTATTGATTTCTTTCGTGTCAACAATTAAATATTGAAACTCCTCCAAGTTCCTTTTCTCCCTCGGAAAGTTGCTTTATATCAGGATAATTATTATTTGAAATCCATCAAAAATGAGGGAATTTACTCGCTCCGGCAATTGTTTTCGTCGCGATTCGAAAGTTTAAATGAGGAACAGTTTATTTAACTTGATTTACGTTTTATTTATTTAATTAATTGTAATTTCTGAGAAATTTCTTCATCTTGAACCGTCGACTTCCAGTAAAATTTATATTCCCGTATCCGTTGTTCGTTACAATTCATAAATTCATATTTGGTAAAAAAAATTTTGTATTTGTAGAAAAATATCGTAGAATATTCGATTCTAACAAAAAAATTAGAACTTAATTTTACAAGAATAATGGTGTTATTTCAACTCGATGATATTAGTATTATCAAACCATGTTTAGAAGTCTGGATATATTTACAAATAGGTCCTATGTCATAGGCGCCGATTGTATGGAAGAGCGTCCGGTCAGTTTTACAAAATCCAATAGTTACTAATTGCTATTTTGACGACAAAGAGTTGATTTGTCGATAAAAATATAACAGGGGATTGTTCGTGGTCAATTAGACAACTTACTTCACTAGTAATGGCTAATTATTTTGCCACAAGTAATGATTTAATGAGTGCTGGAATCCGCACTATAAAAATAGTAAAATTATGTACAGAAACAGTCAGCGACAGCTAGGGGAATAGTTGCACGTATTTAATCAACACCAATACGGAAATATAGACAAATATTTAACTGCTGGGATCTATTTTATAGATAGTAGATCAGGGTTCATCTTAAGCCATAATAGAAGAGATTTGCGATGTTGCAACCACACAAATTTGTTGTACTTCAATGATTAGAACCTTAAAATCATATTTTGCGCTTGGAATTTTGTAATAAGTTCAATTAAATAAATCGTAAGTAAAGAGGGAAAGAGAGAGACATGCTTTATTGTCAATTTGTGGACAAAAGCTTGTCAAACATTAGAAAAATAAAGATACAAATTAAAAAAAAATTTAATACACAAAAGAAAACCACAATAGTAATAGCTGTGCAGTATACCAGAAATCAAATATTATTATATAGAATTCGTCTACAGAGTAGACAGCACTTTCCAGTAAATATGCCTTCAAATTATTGAGGATTGCGATAAAAGATGGTATCGATTTGATTTCAATTGTAAATATTTAACAGCTCTATTTTGTAGTTTGAAGATACGCTCAAATTCAGTCGCACCACACGTACCCCAGAAAAGAAGGGTATATCGGAGATGCGCCTCAATAAGGGCATAATAAAATGTTAAGAAGTTGGATAAGTTCAGTTCTTTGGAAACTGATCTCAGCGCAAAATAGGAGGAACTTGATTTTTTAGATAAGGCGGCAATATGTAACTTACATTTCAAGAAATTGCCCACATTCAGCACTAAGAATTGCACCATGATTGAAAGGTGATTAAGTCACTAGATATGGTCCTATGAAGTGCCGTGAGATCAGTGTTGCTCCAAGAGAAACTAGTATCGTCTGCAAATAGACACTGATGTCTTGATAGGCGATGTCGTTTATAAACAGAAGAAACAAAATAGGGTCTAGTACTGGGCCACGGGGCACTTCAAATTCTATTGGCTTACAAGAAAACATCGTTGTATCAACCCTTACAAGCTGACTACAACAATCGAAAGCCTTAGAAAAATGGCTGTTCAGGCTAGAGTAGACATTATTCAGGAGGAAGCATAATTTGTGACTTAAAACCCAAATTGATAAGTAGTGAGTATTTTATATTTAAACAGAAATGACAAAAACCTCTTTTTGACTTACCTTTCTATGATCTTAGATGAAGTGTAAAGAAGGGCAATTAGGCGATAATTCGATGCTTGATTTTTATCTTCTTCTTAATGCAGAGGTATAATTAAAGCAGTCTTATGGCAATTAGGAAAACTGCCATTTTGAAATGAAACTTTAATTAAAGTGGTAAGGGGATTCAATGTGCAATCGGGCAATATAGTATAAACTCTTTGTTAAAGAAAAAATTTTGAAAACTGTCGATACCATTTCAATGATAGTAAATAGTCAATAATGAAGGGGTAGGTTATAGCACGCGAGAATATCATCTCATTAACCTAACTGGTCTATTTTCCTACTTCATGTTCTATCATTTGTCAAGGGTTATCACCTGTAAAGCGATGTATATATACTTTTCTTGTCATCACATTGTACATGAAGAAATCGCGTTGATAACACAAGTTTCAGAATCTGAGCCAGTGTGTTTTGTTAACTTTCCAGCTACATTACATATTATTATGATGCTTCACTTTAGTGAATTCGGTTGTTTTTCATTGGACAATGAGTGTAACCATGAACTGAATTTCAACTAGCTATTTTGAGATAAAACAGGAGCGTGGATGATATATTAAGGCTAATATCCGTATTGTTACATGGTAATGTAAACGCCATACAAAACCAGGTTGTCAAAAATTAATGTTGTAGAGACGCTCTTCCAAGTTAATTTTATTATACGAACAATTTTTGCAGCTTCCGGTACGCAACCAACTAGCAAATTCTAATGATTAATATCAGTGTACGATATGTAGTTTTTTTAGTTAAAGAAATATAGATTTATGAATGCTATGGAATAAATATTGAATAAAAAAATTAATTTAATTGGGAATTAAACAATTTCGAAGTGTGCATTTTAAGTTAAAAGTAAATATTGGGATCTATTATTCAGGACGATATATAATGATAATCACATAATCCGATTTTTTTGCTTCCTTTTTTTGAAAGATCTATTTATACGCAATCAAAAAAATTGAAGTCACGCTTCACATTCGGAACCATTCATTAGTTGAATGAAGAACAATAATAATAACAAAAAGAAAGAATTTATTCAAAAGTTTCTGAATTGTACATTTTCTATATACATACAAGGTTTTCAGTTGTATTTAAGTAATTATGATGTTTTCGAAAACAAATGGTGACATAAACCAATGCTTAAGATTACATTTATGAAATATATCAAGAGGCTGGATGAATTAAAATATTTTCATGAACATAATATATTTTACAAAAGTGGTATTAGCCCGCGCTACTGACGTAAAGCCGACGTTTAGTTGGGGATTCTGTCGGGGCAATTTTATTGGAAGTGTTTCAAGCAACAACTGCTTGTTGTCGTCGAACGACGTGACAAGAAAAATATCCACCATGTGAATTCAGTTTGGTTTTATTACGCGTAGTAATTGCCGACCACACGAGGAAGGAATTTGAATTGACTTATAATGGTAGAATACACCCAACTAGTTTTAGAATTAGATTATAATTCAATATAAGACTATTCAGTTACATAGTGGGAATATAATGATTCCCATAGATTTAAAATATCTTTGAAAAAAATTTATTTCAAATGATGTTCTACGTAAATTTATAATTCTAATGACACCATTTCTGTTCCATTTTTGTAATTATGTCATTGTCAACACTTGTCGATACTCATATACAATTTTATCCAATTGACAGATTCATAAAATTAATTAAATTTGTCCACCATTGACCAAACTTGCTTTCCTTGCTAATTTTCCCAAATCACCCGATTCCTCAATTATTATTTTAAAGCCGTTACATACTTCTCCAAGAGTGTGGAAATTAAGTGATGAGGTTTAGTACGATTTCAAATTTATCTAGTCAGTTTATTATTTTTTATTTTATTATTATATTATTTATTATTGAATTCGTTTAAACGTTAGCTACTCTGGTGCGTTAGAATTATTGTTTTCTAAAAACTTTCTTTCATATAAGTAGGTGAAATCTCATATGTCATATTAATTAGTTATTTCTCAAATTCTTCACAAACGTTGATGAATTTAAGTTTTGCCAGATTAATAGAATGACTGGTGCCAAACAGATTACTTAATTGAGTGCTATAAAGTGAGAAAAAGTTTAATAAAGAAAGTGCATTTTGGAATTTGTAGAGAAAAAGAAAACGTGAAGGAAAAACTTTTCCTGATTGATAACAGCTTTTTGATAATTAGTTTCAGTTTTACCTAGAGTTTTGTTTTTGAATCAAGTAATCTAACTTATAACTTATTTTCATTCAATGGAAACTTTATAGATCGGTTCACTTCTTTTAAGACTATCAAACCTGATTAGAAAAAGAATGAAAATTTTAGGAAAAGTTACAATACTCAAAATATATCATGAAAAATAGTTGTTAAAGAGGTATTGAAATATAACATTGTTAGAATTAAACATTCCTTCGATAGGAAAATATGAAATTATATAATGACTGATTAAGAACTTTGTTTCGAAAAGTAGAAATGTAATAATATGGCAAATTTATAGCAAAATTAGGCAAAATACTCTAATAAGCAAACATTTCCATATGTGCAGCATAAATATGAAATCGGTATTTATTAATACAAAGAAGCCACCGAATTTTTTATGTTTGTTGTCGCAATCATTTGGAAACAAAATTATTTCGATCGCCAAAAAATCTTTTGTCAAAATGAAAATGATGGAACTATTTTAATCTGAATAGTTTCTGGCGTAATAATAATTTTCATAAACCGAACGACTGTTTATTTTAGAAAGCGCTCAATAAAATGATGAAGTCTCAAAAAATGTCATATGTCCCAAAGGAAAAATAAATATCAGTATTCTATTTCAACTCCATCAAAATAATAGAATTTATTAAAAATTTTTTTTCCAAAATTGATCAGGAATTGGCTTGAGTAGTTTGATCCAATGAATGCGGGTAGACGACATTAAAAAAAAATGCAGAGAAATAATATTACAGTGAACTATACTCAATAGTCATAATGAATTACCATTGGAATAGTTCAGTTAGAAAATCTAGTATGTTTTCATTTCATTGACTTTACTCTACGGCGGAATGGTCGGAGCAGTAGTAGTCTGTAAATTATGAAAATAAAAGTGGTAACCACCACAAGTAACGAGAGCTCGAATCGCATCGCGTCAGTGCTTATAAATAGTTTGTGAAATATGAGTTAGGTAATTTTATCCACGTAAGTATAGGGGCAGGGAGGCATGACGGGGCAGGGAGGCATGACGGGGCAGCGAGGTAAGACGGGGTACTGCACACAGAAACTTACCGTTTGTTAAACGTGAGTTTTTGTTTACAAACGAATAACGGGTTTAGCGTTGTTTATTTTTATATGGAATGTTGTTTGTGGGAGTCTGTTGAATATTTTATTAATTTAGGTGTGCTTAGGTGAGGTTGGGT
Organism: Diorhabda carinulata; assembly: GCF_026250575.1. Taxonomy (NCBI): domain Eukaryota; kingdom Metazoa; phylum Arthropoda; class Insecta; order Coleoptera; family Chrysomelidae; genus Diorhabda; species Diorhabda carinulata. The sequence continues at coordinate 23,954,489 of NC_079472.1, forward strand.
TCAGCATGAACCTATGAGGCAAGTTGGTGAATTGGATATGGAGTATGATGGGGCATTAGGGCAAAATGTGGTTGTAACTCTGGGTTCATTCAAGTTTCTTAATAAATAACATCGATTTATTAGTTTTTAGGTAAAACCATGGTACGTACTTACAAGAAAGGAACCCAAAGAGCAGAGTGCTTGATAGATTCTATGGAAATAGCTGTAGCTAAAGTTTTGAGGACACAGATGAGATAAAAAAGCTGTTTCTGTATACACAGTACCTCAGACTACTTTAGATGTTAAAAAAATGAAGGATGCTTACACCTAAATAAGTGAAATAGAATAAATTCTGAAATATATGAAAGAGCGTTTGTTTGGACAGAGGACAAAGGACAAAAATTCAACCAAAAAACTAAAGAACAGTGACAAAGATGCCATTTGCTTATATTGTAATGATACAAACAACAATTTTTTGGCATCGTCAGAACCTTGCGTAGGCTGCCAGCTCTGTGGGGACACATTTTTTTGTTTTGTGAGAACAACTAGCTTTCCCCTACATTCCCCAATTTCATTACCCCATCATACTCCATAGTATGGGGCAAGATGATTTCTCATAATGTTCATATTAATTATTAAAAAATGTGATAAGTTGATTCTCCAAAGACTGAACCATCATAGTTAGATTAACGATATAACGTGCCAGAAATTAATGAAACTAATTAATATATTGATTATGCTGTCTTTTTGTTATTTCCCTTAGCTGCCCATCATACCTCCCCTTTCCCTATCATGTATTTACAATTTAACTATCCTGATTTTGTTGAGAGAAGTGTAAATTTATTGTTATTACTCCCATACTACAGCTACTGTGACTTGGTTGGATAGTGACAAAACTACAGTTGGTTTTATGACTGATACGAAATTGACACAAGTCGCTTAACATAGAAATTTCACTCCCATCCTATCCTAAGATGGTATAGCTATGTTGAGCATTTACATACTTCAAAGTTATTGATTGGAAAAATAACTGACTACAACCTTTTACTACAACTATAGATACTCAAAAACTCATTGATTCTATAGAAACAACAGCGTTTCTAGAAGCTATGTACCGGGCAAGAATAGATTCAAAACCAAAATATCTAAAAATGTATATCATAATGCCATATTTAATGATAAAATTGACCAACATCTACAAACCAACAAAATCTAAGTACAGCGGGGAGTCTGCCAGGGAAACTTGGTATCCCAAAAATTAGTTACGCTTTCATTGCAAAAAGCATTTGAAGAACTATAAGAAAAGAAGATGATACGAAAATTGAGTGATATTAGTGAGCTTAGAAAAATGTTAACAGGACATCAAAAATTGGAATAACGATAAATGTAATCAAAACAAAATTAATAGGTGACATAATAGGTATAATCATAAAATATCGTATTATTGAAAATGTCAAGAATGTCTATTTGCGTTACAATATAAAATTGGACAAAAAAAACGAGACTGCAGAGCTTCCCAGTGAAATAAATAAGCTTTAGTCGATTGAGAACAACACAGAGGACAATAGAGACAGATATGTTAGGAATCTTTCTCAAAAATAGGATCCATTACGTGGAAATGATGAGACTACATGAGTCACAATTATTATGAAGCGTATCATTAAGTTGAAATGGCAGTGAATGGATTATGTTTGAGGATGAAAAAAAAAAAATTGAACATAAAGGTCACAACATAGCGACCAACAGAGTTTATATTAGGAGAGTAGCAAGTCGGCACTGGATTCAAAAGATATAAGACATAGTATGGTGTAAAGCATTAGGAGTAATCTGTGTCCAGAGTAGTGGATGTAGAAGGCTTGAAGAAGATGAGGAAGTGACTCTTCTTACTCGAGTGAATCGATTTTGATTATCTTGATTACCTAGAGCGACGTAAATATTACATATTATTCAGCGATTGAGAATAAATTATAGCTCACATTTAAAATCACTAATTTTTTATCATACTATTTTCGAAGTTTAGAAAAATCGTTTTCCAATTTTATAATGTCCGCTCTGAAAGTTTTCGCGTATACTCAACCATAACATGTACCTGTACATGTTCTCATTCATCCACATCTGCTAAAAGTTTCAGTGTTTTGTCAACTACAGAATTTTTTCCGTGAAACGATAGAAAAAACTTCGCTGCAGGTTTTTAATCCCGATGATGTAGAGGGCTTCTATACAAGTTTTCTGAAGCGTAAATTATTTGGATGATGTTCATTTTAATATATCAATACTGTACAGCGAACTCTATATAACTGTTTATATGAATATGAACATACATAACACATGCATTTGTTTACATCTTCGGAAAAAAACTGAAAAACTTGGGAAGGTTGCCAATTTGTTCGAACTAGAATTACAGACACTTTGATCACAAACAACTTCTTTATGAAACAATTAGTATACAATCCTACAACAGAAAACTGTAATCATACAAAGAACAATGCATCTAGAATATGTTAAATTTTGTTTTTAATAATACAATAAGTAATAAATTTTAAAAAGCCGCAAATAGTTCCGAACGATGAAAAAATAGAGAAATGTTAGAAAAATTAATTATTTACATGATATTTGAAAAAAATATCAATGTTCATATTGACTCATGTATATTCATCAAAAACGAGAAAGTATTTATAAGTCATTAGGTTGATTCAAAGTTTTAATTAGAAAATTTTAAACAAATGGACAAATAATAACAATGTTATTTTATTAATAATTAAAACATTGTGTTATTTGTCTTATATCCAGTATAACTAGAATAGCTTATTTAAAATTATATCAGGACCTAATCTTACAGAAATGTTCCAATAGATGTGTTTTTACTCTATAAATCATAATGTGACTTATATATAATATTTATATGTTACCTCTAATTGATATTGAACGGTCTAGAAATAAAAGCGAATGAACAGTACAACAGTAAGTTCTGGTAAAGTTTATTCATAATTTATGAAATATCGATTTATCGGAAAATTTATCAGGTAAAAGTACACTTTTTACCGCCCAGCGGTAGAGATTATGATTCAGACTGGCAAACATCAAACTAAAAAGTGTCCTTACTCTAACAAAATACTTGAAAACATTTAAATTAGAGTATGGGCCGCACCAATACATAATGTGATGCCAGAGTATTAGAATTTGGACAGCACTTATCACTAACGAAATTATCGTTTGTATTTTATGTCTACTCTACTCCTACTGTCTGTGCCATTCAATGTAAGCATAGCATACCCAATTCATTCTATCTCACCGAATATTTTTAATTATAATTTTATTAATAAATTAACAGATAAAAATATTGCGTGCTACTTATCAATTATCAATCTAATCAATTATATATTTTCCATTTTGCTCAATGACCTTTTGCCATCTTTCAATCAACTTTATGATTCCGCGCTCATAAAATTTCTGGTCCTTATCAGAAAAAAATTGAAGCAGGTGCGATTGAAGGTCATCTTCATTTGTGAAAGTTTGACCATTAAAAGAAATTTGCAAACTTCGAAATAAATGGTAATCAGATGGTGGCAGATCAGGGCTGTATGGAGGATGTGGCATCACTTTCAATAGTTTCCCACGAGTTGCATTATCATGGTGGAACACTAAACCTTTCCGATTTGACGGTTCTATACGTTTTTTCTATTGCTTCATTCAGTTCCATCAATTGACAGTGAACATTAGAATTGATAGTTTGATACTTGGAAGCAGCTCAAAAAACACACCTTTGTAATCCCACCAAACTGACAGCATGATCTTTTTTATTGTTTTTCAGCTTTCGATATTGTTTGTGCTGGCAAGGCTCTCTATCAGTAGAAAGTGAAAGTACTCAGTTGTTAACCTCACAATAATTATAAGAGAAGAAATTTCCACTACATAATGGTGCTTAGAATGATTGTGCAGCAAATTGTAAATCTATAAGTGACATGGCAGGGCTCTAGACAATTTTGAACCTGAAAAATTTTGAATATTTAATAATAGTACATAATAATATAAACTGAAACATTTTCTATAACTTATCCATGAGAAAAATGTAATTGCCTTGTTAAACCTTGATAAACACTCAGTTCAGCACATGGAATATGCATTGTGAACCAATAATATGGCCAATTAGATTCTGATTGATGGTTAAATATATGAAGACATTATGGAAATATAGGGAAGGATAGGTAAATGTTATCAAAAATTATTAATTCTATCATAATTTGTGAGGAATTTTAATTGACTTTCCGAGGATATGATGCAAACGATTCTACGACAATCGTTGGTATAATTCTTGGATATCTTGAATTCTTTGTTTTAATAGTTTTTCATAATAAACTTTTATTGGACATAAGAATATTCATTCACAATCTTCCGGTGGATTTGCTGGCTAGGGTTAGATAATCTAACATCTATGATATCCTGATGAGATTTAAAACGTTTGGAGTGGATTTTGATGTTTGATGATCTTTACTTGGATATGTTTTTGTACTGTGGGTACTTCCAGCTGCACGTGAATTTTGTGATTCGATAAATACGTATCTACTAGTTGACGGAATCTCTGGATAATATTAATGTTTAATTTTGAAGCGCAAATCCACAGATCAATGCTATATGTCCACATATTGGTCGATAATTGAGTAATATTGAATCAAATCCCCGCGAAAAATTATGCCCTTTCTAATAAAAAAAATTTGATGAAGAATAATATATATAGAAAAATATTAGAATAGAATAAGTTATCATGAACTAACGATTTATATTCAATTTTAAAATCAATTTTATTCCATAAATTCATATGCCCATACTTCTTCATTGTTAACTATATTCGCCATAAAAACCTTCATATTCAAATTTAAAAAAAGAAAGTTAACGATTTGTCTGAAATTGGTCGATCATAAAAAATTGTGAAAGGGTGGGAAAAATCGAATATAGTATCAAAGTAGACACGTGCACGAACTAAGTATTTTCCCATAGGACATTGACCTGGTAGTAAAATAGGCACCCGCTTTTTTGATTATACCTTCTCACAATTAAATTTAATTTTAAATAATGTTTATTCACAGGATATTTTAGAGGGTGACGAAATTGAATGGAAGAAGATCAGAAACTTCATCAAAATTTTAAGCGAACACTGTCTTAATTAATTATATGTATTTATTATTAATACCTAACGATTTCCAAGTAGAACAATTATGTGCCTAGGTAGAGATGATTCTTTTGTTGATCCAACTATAATCAATCATTATCTTTTGAATTCAGGAAAATATTGAAGAAACATACTAATATATATTATCGCTTTCAGTGATATGACATTACCAGATGCGTCGAATATTTTTGATGATGGAATTTCACTATCGCCTTCGTATTTCAGGAAAATATTGTATGAACCTGTACCCGCTTTAAAAAAAATTCGCATATTTGGATATCTCGGTTTTCGCTATATTTGAGGGTTGTTAATTCAGTTTTACGTGTTTTTTGTAATGTGATTATATTGTTATTTTTGTTTTGTTTCTAATTTCATATGGTAAAATTTGACATACATCTGTCACAAATACTTGTTTTAATACTTATATAGAAAAATTGTTTTACATAGTAGAAAAACTAAATTCCAGCGTTGAAGAAATGTTATTTATCACGCGCAAAAATAAAGTAAAAAGTAAAAGTAAAGTGAATATTATTGTGATATTGGTATCATTTTATAGTAGTTATCTACAGAGGATGTCTCATAAGTACTGCAGGTTTCCATGTGTGAAATTGAAAGGGAAGACACAGTTAATGAGTGAACGGCACAACGTTGGCTTAATCATTTCAATAGTGGAGATTTGACGCTAGAAGATCGTTCGCGCTCAGGTCGTGGAATATTGAGGTCACAAGAGAAATAGTAGAAAACCAACCTAGTCCAGCATTCACTGATTATCAAACTACTATGAAACTTAGGAAATCGTTAGATGAGACCTATAAAAGTCGAATAGTGCCTCACGAAGCAACTGAGGTATATAGTGACAGCTTATGCGAATGAGAGATATATAGGTTTAGTTGTGGTGTTTTATTAAACGCTTATCACATCCAACATTTAGTCCAGACCTGGTACCGTCAAATTACTATTTGTTCACATCCTTGACAAAAGTTTTGCGTGGAAAAAACTTTAAATCCAAAGAAGATGTTGAAAATTCAGAGCGTCTATATTATGCATCCTACAGAATAGATTCCGTACCTTTGTACTTATTGATCATCGAATAAAAGTAAGTGAGATAGATATAAATATTTTCACGGAATCATTATGTAATAATTTGCATGAAAGTTCACACATGGAAAATCTATCTGCAGGGTTGGTGTCGCGGTTGTTTATAAAAAGCCCACTTCCATGAAAAAAATGGATGAATGTTTGGATAACCCAGTAATTTTTTTGTCGATTTGTGGCAGTAGATAGGACTCACTTGGTTACAAATTATACCTCACAAATAAAGTCGAAATATTGCACTAAAAATCGTGCTTAAGTAAAACGAAAAAACGGTTTCCAAGGCAAATGAAGATCATGATAACAGTGTTTTGGAAGTTAAAAGTGTAATATTCATTAATTATTTGGAAAATTATAATTCTACAATTCATACAAATAACTATTATTTTAAGTGTGACTTGAGATTCTTCTAAATTAAAGTGACAAAGTAATATTTCATAAAGTGAAAGAATTGATTTGTTAAATGTGTTGGACTTTCCATTTTACAATAATTTCATTTGGCAATGTCAGAAATTGCCGTACATCGCATTTCCTTGTGACGCCAGGTAGTCATGCCGTCAAAATTGATTCTGTCTCTTTTTGAGCTGGAAATTTGTCACCATTAAGATGATTTGGTATAATGAGAAAATGATGAGTTTGTGGTTTAGCATTTAAGTATTCGTAATTTATTGGATTACTCATTGAAGGAAAGCATATTCATTGTACACTAATTTATATAAAACTCCATTGTTAGATACATATTACATTGTATACAATTATACATCACTACTATTCATAATAACAATGGATAGAATACTTCTTACTCTTCTCTTGAAAGTTAGTCTTTTTTTCTCCAATATTTTACCTCTTGAGAAATAGATGATGCCCAGCTTTTTTACCATCTCTTGACAGGTCGCCCGGGAAGTCTCCTTAAACTGGCTTTTGATTCTTTACCTATTTAACCCATCTATCTTTAATTATCGTCTCGATCTCGTGAATTATACTATACCTTATATTTTTAGATCTTCTCTTATAGCTTTACTTCTTATTTGATCTCTTAGACTCGCAGCCGCTAGATTGAATAATTGGTCAGATAAAGAAAAGGCAGTGATAATGGTGTCGATATCAATTTTTTAGTTACATATCTACGCTTAATTAAAATCATGCCATATTTGTTATCAAAAATAATCCAAGGTTTTATGTTCACCTCATTACTGCATATTCTTGAATTCAATGAGGAAACTTGAACCGATCCGTAATTGGCGGAAACAAAGTTGCAATTTGATGATTTTGGAAGGATCATTATTACATTGCACATGAAATTCAATATTGCAAAAGTAAATAACTTGAATATATTATTAAAAATGACTGAGTTGTATACTTTTTAGAAATTTGAAATCCCTTCATAGATCGAGTGATGGGAATTCTTAATAAGCAAATTATTTTTCTCACTTCTCGATTGTTTGTATTCGTTTTGTAATTTGAAAAATTTTATAAATATCCGATAAATCTATATATGGAGATATGAAGTAACAAAGATATGTTTACAGTAAAATACTTACTTATATATTAGAGTATATCCAATCATCTTACAAGGTACATCCAACATTTTCCTAAAACTTAATGTTGCGTCACAAAAAAGAACAATTATTGACCAGCCAGAATACATGACTTAGCTAGAGGAGGCATCTGCGGAACACACCCTAAAATAAGCGATTTTTTTTTCGCTTGAGGAATGTACTAACGTCTTTCAAACCGAAGTATGAGCTATGATATTCAATCGACGCCATAGAAACACAGTAATCCCTATCTGCTCAGACTGCAGACTGCCATAAAAACCATAACGAGCGGAATTGTGCTAGAGTGTAAAGCCCGCCGCAAATTGAGACCAGCCCACGCACAGCACACTCGCAGCACACGTGTAGATTCTTTTGTAGAACGTTGTTTCAAATGGAGTGGCGCATATTGAACCCATCCCACGGCCAGCACCGATTCAACCTGATACGCGTGGTACAGAGTAGTATTTGCAATAATCGGTGAGTGATGTTTACTAACGATCTGCTTGCAAGACAGGTAGTGAGAAGAAGGATACAAATACCTAGCATGAGACAAGTTAATGCATACTTAAATGAGTCTTCTCTCTATCACCAAACAAATGCTCCACTTAAATTGGCGCAAAATTCCCACACAATAGGCCGTTGGTACATGGAGTAAAATGAAAGTGCAGACCATGTCATCTTTGAGTACCCCACACGGGCGCGATTCAAAAACTTGGGCAAGGCTAACAGCTTACCTGGTGATATCAAAAAGATCAAGCCAAAGTGTCATTGGTAATGTTAAGTTAGGCATGACACGCCTATTAGAAGACATATGTGCTTAACGGTCCTTGTGCGTCCACTCTACTACTATGAACTATTAACGGAAATTGTGAATGGTTGTGACAGTTATCATCATTACAATTTTGGGTTCCCAGATATCTGATGATCCTACTCATGATATTTTGGGCGTGAGCCAGACATCATCGTCGCTGTATTCCGGATTTAAAAATTTTATAGTCTTACTTCTTTTGTTTATTTGAAGAGATACTCCTATACCTATAGACCCTTCTGCTTTATCAAGTCTTTTCTGGTCTCATGCTTTCCTAGTTTTGCTTTTAATAAATTCTTTTTCGATGTTTTTGATAAAATAGCTACTTTGCGGATCTTTCAACATTTGAGGTTCACCCTCCATACTTTGGAAAAATGACATATGTACTAATGGCTGTATTACCTCTAAAGGAATCTCAAGCTCTTGTACATTGGTATGTTATAGACTTTCTGGAGTGACTCTTAATTTCTTGGACATTCTGTAATCAATCTACGATGACGCTGATTTGTACCCTGCAATACAATGCCTTGAGCATATCTAACTAGTTGATAAGCCTCTGTTAAGATCAATCTCATATAGCGATGATAATAATGAGGATGAATTGGATGTTTCAGAGTTATCTGAAGTCAAAGATGGGCCGGAAGAAAAAGAAATAAAACATTCTTCACGTCCATTCTATCAAAATTTATTTAAAATCGTTTTACCGTCATATCTGAAATTGTAATAATTCTAAAAATGGATATTACCAAATAAAAATCTAATGAAAATAATAGAATTGCTCTACTCAAATGTAACTAGTACATGTTAATAAAATATAATTGAAAAATACTTCTCACAACAAGTTTTGAATGTCACAAACGGGTAAATGTTTTAAATGAAATATATACTTGATTAATCAAAAATATTACTAAATGCAATGTAATGATTGTTCAACAATAAAATTGATTATATCCGTGATATGTATATCAAACTTTTTAAGTGTACCATTTAACTTCGGTTGAACTTGCATTATGCTTCGCGATCAATTTTCTTCAGCGCAAAAACAGTTTGATGTATAATAAACTAATTTTTTCCATCTCATCTTCAACCTTGAAACGAGGACACAAGACTTCATTCAACTTACGAGAGAACTCTCAAAGTGTCATAATAAGCTCATTATCTCTCATTCTAATGTAAAACACCTATTATAAGTGGATTATGAAAGTGCTAAAATGAAATTGTACATTAGAATAAGAAACTATATACATTGTAAAAGAAAGAAAATAGATAATATTTGTCTCCGGTCGAAATTGTAAACAATGTATTATGACAGTGTTTTGATGGATGTTTGTAACAATTACCAGAATGGATCATCGATAGCCATTAACGCAGTGGTGCCAACCGGTTGAAAATTTTTCCCTCAAACTTATTTCAAAATTCACTAAATCACACTAAGATACCCTACGTTTTTTGTGTGATATTAAATTAAATGTTTTTAATAAATTAACTTTTAATCATAATAAAACTTAGTCATTAAAATGTCACGTAAGATTGATAAAAAAAGTTAACATGTTTGCCTTTACATAAATACGTGAATTTTTTTAATTTTATATATAAATAAATACATACGAATACTATATAGTATATCACCAAATTTATTGAACGCACGTTAGAGGGCGAAAATCTACTTTTCTCATGAATTCCCAAACCTACATATTTCAAATTCTATTTTTCTGCAAGCTCCACTGTCCAATTTGTTCAGACAAAAAAATCCGATCAAAAAAGTTATTTATTAGCTCTTTAAATTTAGGAAAAAAAATACCCAAATTGGCATAACTGCATTGACGACGGATTGTAAGTCAACTCATCACCCTACGGTGATAATTATTCCATGCCAGATACACAGTTTCTCTTATCAACTTGAAATAACACCTTATTTTCATAAAATTCCAGATACAAACATAGAAAATACCTCAAGTTTTCGTCTCACAAACAACGTCAAACTAACTATGATTTATTCTTCTTAAAAATTATCGAGGTTTCGGATATTTGAAAATATTTATGTTTTCCTCTATGAAAAGTTGAAATATTCACAGCAAAACTTGATGGAAACTTGTTATAAAGCAGTTTTTCATGAAATTAACAATGCTTATGACGATGTAGAAACCGGTTAACGCTGTTCATAATTTTTTCGAAATTTACTACCAGCCCGTTCACGATAACTAAATGTTACTAAATCTCTTTTAATATACACTCAAAAGTTATAAATTTTTGTCCTTGTACCTTTCAAAAGGTAAGTTTTTAATTTTATTGACTGACTAAAAAGTAAACAAATATATTCAATTTTAGCTGTATTAGTTTCACTGAAACAGATTTAAAAAGTATCTTTGGAAAATTAAACTACCTGAAAAAACCGTAAAAAGTTAACTCGGGTACATATACATACATCCATACACGGCTATCATTTGGACGTAGATCAGCTCTTTTATTAGATTGCCTTATTGAATACCTCCGATTCTTCTATCATTCTTGCATGTAACTGTCAAATTTATTTCATTAATATTTTTCCATGTTAAAGTGATCAACATAAACAGTATATACAGTAGAACCTCCTTAAGTCGAACCTCGATAAGTCGAAAGCCTCCCAAACTTGAGGAAATATTTCTTCCCATTCCAATTCAAGCACCAAAACCTGCGTCGCTCGAAATTTTAACTCTCTATAACTGGAAGTAATTAGTGAGTCCCTACAAACTGTTTCTGTGCATATTTTCCTTCTGTATGTCGAATATAAAATTTATGACCGTATATAAGTATCTCATTTGGGTTATTAATTCTATGAAATGGTAATGGAATTTAAAGCTAACCTCAGGTTTTCTATTGACGATTGTAAAATTTAGACTTAGTTGTGATTTACGGCAATTCACATAAATTTTAACTTCCACGTGAGGAAATTGATAAACAATGAGTCAAATGAAGAAAGATGTTGCGGAATAATTTGGTATACCATTAATAACTCTTTCGACGATCATAAAGAATGAAGAAGATATAATAAAAAAAGTTACCCGGCTTATTAAAGTGGTTTAAACAGGGTCGTCATGAAAATTTTTATTAGTTATTATTTTACTAGAAAAAGCTGACATGTAGTCTTTAGGATTTTATGATTTCATATTAAGCTATGGATGATTGGAAACGTTTATGCGTGGGCATGACATTTTTGGGAAAAGTGGAAATATAAATTTTGCATTAAATATACAAGCCAGAAACTGATGGGTATGTTATAGGTCTATGTTTTAAATGTCTTCCTGATAAAACTAACTTTCAGAGAAGATAAATGCCATGGTGGAAAGCATACCAAGGAACGTTTAACCATTTTACTTGCCGAAACATGGCAGGTACAGAAAAACTCTAGCCTTCACTTATCGGAATATCAAAAAACCTCGCTGTTTCTCAAAATGTAAATCGCTGCCGTTAAAATATGAAGCGATACTAAAGCAAGGACGACTTCTGAAATCTGATACTGGCTCATAGACATCGATAAGAAAATTACTAAAGAAGATCTTATTATTCACCACACACAACGATGTAACATAATTGAAATCATTACAGGTTTTTACCTCCTAACAACACATTAAAATTGCAACCTAATGATCAGGGCATCATCAAACATTTCAACTCCTTATACCGTAAAGAAGTTGTTAGGAATATGTTACAAAATATGGAAGAAAACTAAGATATTTCTCTACAACCTCCTGAAGCATGGGCGCCTGGAGTATGTTTCGAGGACTTTATTACATGTGATGATGAAGTAAAGACTGTTAGAATATTATCAGAAAAAGAGATTATCCATTCAGTATATCAGAACAATGAAATAAATGAAGAAGAGACAGAAGATCTAAATAATATAACATAATATAACTCAATTGGTTATCACTAGAGAGGCGGGAAAAGCACTGAATATGTTATGTAATTTTATTGTACAAAGAAATAACTCGGAAGAGAAAAAATTTGCTGTTCTTTGTACTCTAAACAATGCTATAGATAAAGAACAACTTTATTAAGAGCAAAAAAATTACTGACTTTTTTCAATAAATTTTTAAAATAAATATATCTATTATCTATGAAATTATTATTTTATGTGTGTGTATTTGATTTTTTCCTTTCTGCTTGCCCTCTCCGGAAGTCGAAACCAGTTGTCACCTAACTCGAAGTCCCCCATAACTCGAAAGCTCCGTAATTGCCTTTCCCTTGGAGTTCGAGTTATAGAGGTTCTACTGTATTTATTTTTGTTTCTTTTTCTTGCCGAATGTTTATTTCTACAGAACTGAGAAATTGACAAGAGTATACATTTTAGTACTTCAAAGTGATATTTGTATCCCATATTCCTTACTATCATTCACAGTTATCAGTTGTATTTATAAAATAATATTTTCCATGATAATAATTTATACTTGCAGTCTCAAATTATGTAAATGAAATGTTACCATAAAAAAAGGTGAAAAACAACTGAAAAATTATTACTTACTGCGAAAATCATCTAAATTTCAAAGAATATGCTTACCTGAAATGAAAAGAGAACAAAGTTAAAATCTAATTCTAAATAAACTTTATGGGTGATAATTTGTAGAAAATTAGTGGTGTTTCCATTTTCATTCGAATGGACACATCTATTCAAACTTTCCCGATATAAATAAAATTTAAAAAAACTACAAAACATCTGTCCCATGGCTTTTTCACAATAATACTAATATTTTTCATTAATTATTGTTTTAAGCTCATTTTAAAATTCAATTTCAACTTTTTAGTTTGACGTGCTTTAAAAGCATTTTCCATTTTGTTCCAAATTATATTTATTTTTCATTTTTCAGTTTCTGATACCACTCTCGTATAATGAATTCGCCGCATCTCTTCGAAACTTATATAGAACCGTAAAGGTGTAGTTGATCAGATCGTCGAATGCTTAATTTCCAACCTGGCGGTCGTAGGTTCGAATCCTCTGTCCAACGAAATTTTTATTAAACAAGCCACTTGCTCTTACTCCAAAGGAGAGTTACAAACCAACAAACGCACAAACAAACTAATAAACACACATACAGTTGAAGCTAATATAGGCGGGTTGATAAAACAATACTATAGTTTAATTTTCACGATAATATAAATAAAAAATTCAATTCATGGCATCAAGTATTAATGACATACGCTGTGCTTTACCTAGTACAAATAATATTCCTCATACCTTCATGTTTTAAACAAGCATAAATAAGTATTAACCCGTCAGGCTCTTCAGTTTTCTACTATAGCCACTTGAGTGTTTGCAGTGTAAGTTTTGTTACAAATCGAAAGAAAAAATTGTCAAGGAAGTTAAGAATAAGTTCAAACCTGTCTATAATGACAATGCAGTAACATAATGGTTACAAGAGGTGTTACTGCAATATGGAAATTAACCAGTTGAGGACAAAAAGATCGGGATCTCCTTCGACGACAGATCACAAAAAGTGGACAAACCTTTCTATTTCAACAAACAAATGACTATTCGATAACCAAGTGAAAATTATAAAATGTCATACAAATACGTATAAAAAATGTACAAAAAGAATTTGAAAATAAAAGTAACGAGTAGCAAATTTGTTCCAAGGCTTTGACGTTTCAATTCATTATGGGGACTTTGTTATCAAAATTGCTCCTAAAGTAGAGAACAAATGACTCGCCATAAAAACGTATGTTGTACAGTTTTTAACCTCTTGTTAGTCTTTTCTCAAAAAGGTACCGGGTTTATATTTCTTCAAGGAATAAAAAACGATCGTAATCGTAGGATAGTGTGCAGTATCATTAACTACGACTTTCTACATACAAATATTATTAGCATTAAAGGAATAAACAAAATATTATACCTTGATCAATTATTTTTTTACTTTTATTACCATTCGTATTATGTTATGGATAATAAACTACGCACCTGAGTTTCGACCAAACCTTCTCCAACGTATTTTAATCCATACTAAACTTTAATAAGTATAATTTGTAAGCCTATGATTCTAGAATTTCTCCACGATTTACTTCTCATTAGTAGCACGTATTCCAAGAGTTTCTGCTTCCACCTTTGACACCAACTCCTACTCAGTCGGAACAGAAACTCATTTGCATTCAGTAAGTTTGTGGCAAGTTAATAGATATCAATTTAATTACAAGCGGTAACAGGATGTGACGCGAGATGAGGTTGAAGCGACTGAGCCCCCGAATTAGACAGAGACTGATTACTAATCGCGCATTACCCCAACCAACACTGACGGATAAAGGATCATGGAGAGAGACACATTTGAATTGTACTAGGATTACACATGGACATAATAGAAGAACAATTGGTCAGTTAAACAGAACTACAGGAGATGATTATTGTTTCAAGTATGTGAAGTAAATCCAAAGCGGAAAAGATAATTGTTTTTCGTCGCAGTTTTTCCATTATGTTTTGAGTTATAAGACAAAACTCGACAATATACAGAGTTGTTGCAAAGATTTGAGGATTATTATGACGCACATACCTGTAACAGAAAAGGATTAAGAAATAAAGTACAAAGAGAAATTATAAAGGAAAGGTTAAGCGAACGCGAAAAATTACATTGGTACAACTTCCTATCAAACAGCTTTTGAAATCATGGTAGATATTTTTCATTTTCAATTAATGATTCGGAGATAGTTGAAATTGAGCTTAATAGTATTATTTCTAACAGTAATATTAGGGGTTGAAACATGTGAATATATCCCTGAATAATTAACAATACTAGAGGGAATATCAGAAGATAAAAGCATTAGGGTGAACGAAAAAACGAAAATTGGAGGGTGAACGTGAGCTTAAAATCAGAACAACTTGGCTTGTAGCATAACGTGTGAATTTCTTGGTTCAGAAAATGTGTAAAAGATATTCGAAATATAGTGCAAAGATAGCCTACGTAATATTATCAAGTAAAGGGACCGTATGAGGAGGACGTCTATCAAAAACAGAATTGAATAGTCAAATAAGAGAGAAAGATATCGTAAATATGTATTATTCGTCTAAATTTTCAACTTCATAGTAAGCTCCTTTCAGAATAACACATTTGCGCCAGAACAAACTAATTCCAACAATATTGTTACGAACAAGTTCATGAAATGAGTCCTTAAGCCAGCCCTGCTTGGCTACAATGGAATTTTAAATTTCGGTGAAGGCGCATATTTTTTATACACAGCGGAATTCGTTTGATCTCACGTTTTTCTATAGAAAGCGGTTTATTTACATTGTTTCTTTTGAATAATTTCTAGATAGGTCTATTTATTTATTTGTTTCGTTTCTTTATATTCTAGAAGTTTGGAGAATTCTATTTGTGGTATATAAATAAGTTTGTTTAGCGCAGTTTACTTCAATTTATAATGAAAAGTCTTAGTGAACAGAACGAATTAGCAAAGTAATCGAATAATTTATATAAATTATTTGAGTCACCTCTTCTACTATTGTGATATGAACAAATATGACTGGGTCATAAAAAATATGAAGTAAGATGAAGTTTGTTGGTCTGTGTTCATGTCAATTTTGAAATGTCTTATAATAATCAGTTTTTCATATTAGATCGGGGTTGTGGTTAATTTCAGTTGAGTTTATCAACTAAACCAAATAAAAGAGGTCTAAGATGTAAGAAATTGAAGATTCCTATCATAAGATTGAGCTTACATACGGGAATATTAAGTAAACTTTAATAATATTCAAAAATTTCAATTTCTACCACAAGTTGTAGAGATTTACTTTTTCTTTTTATCTACATCCACTGCGATACACTTTTGAAATACTGCAATTGAACCAAATAACACATGAAGGTTACATAAGGACAAAAGATCATTATCAACTTGCTACAAACTTATTTCTTCTTCTTGTTCTTCTCATTTTTCCATTTGTCCTTTCTAGAGTATTGAAAATGTATTTATTATCCATTTAACCATTTCCTCTATCTTGTTCTGTCCTTTGCCAGAAAAACCATTTGATCTATTGTCTATTGCCTTTCTTTTCCTATATCTGTTAATTGTTCGTTCCATGTTTTCCTCTTCTCCTTCTTCCTATAGTTCTTGCTTTCCATATCCATTTTAGTAATCTATCTTGTTCCACACACTTGAAATGTTCGAACCAATTAAAAAATTCTCTTATTTATTTTTCTTTTATTGTTTATGATTTAATTCATTATTCTACTGATCTTAATTTTTTCCTTCTTTTTTTTGTAAATATTTAATTTCAATTGCAATTAGTTCACTAATGAGCGGATTCTTATTGGGAACGTGGCAAGGAAACACCAAAGTGGACTAACTTTAATATATTTTCCGAGCCTGCGAATACTTATATATTAAATAATTAAGGAAATAATTAAGATTTCCGGTGATTATTAATGCTTTTAATAATTTTTAAACTCATAGAATTCAAAATTCAATATTCAAATAGATGTTGATAGAAATATTGATTAATTGAAATCTTAATTAATTATTTTCCAGACGATGAATACATAAGTATTCGAAAACTCGGCGGAAAATATATTAATTTTAGTCCACTTTGGTGTTTCCTTGCCACGTTCCCAAAATTTTTGTAAGTGCTTCCATCTTTCTGTAATTTTCTGCTATAATTGCGATGTCGTCTGCATATAGTAAGCTAACCAAAATTTATTGGGATATTGTTGATGTATTATCTCTCTCTGTTCCCTGTATCACTTTTTCCATCATTTCCACTATTTCTTCTGATCTTTGTCATTTAATATCCCTTTCACTCTTTTATATATATTTTTTTCGTATTTATACTTTGTTCAATATCTTCTACATGCTGTTCTTTTGGATTGAGTCGAATGCTGCTCGCAGGTCTCTGAACGTTAAGTGTGGTGCGTCTTCTTTGTCCCATTATATTTCTTAGTATGAAAATATTATCTATTGTGTGTCTTCCTTTTCTAAATGCTGCTTATTTTTCTTCGATTTTCTTGTCTACTTCTTGTAGAAAGCTGAGGTTAGGCAAATTATTTCTTCCAAATAATAAATTTCTGGTTGATTGTTAACTGAATAATAAATACAACTGAGACTAAATTCATTCAACTTCATAAATTCGAACAATCAGAGGGTAGAAATTCGACAGTTTCCTTTAAATAAGTGAGAATAAAAATTTTATTCTCATCATTAATTGGGACCAACAGAGTGTTACTCATCTTTTTTATTCTGCTCCAAAGTGATAGTTCGAACCGCAGCATGCAATTCCACAACTACTTAAATTATTCATGTAGCCTGTATTTACCAAAAAATAGCAACTAAAAAAATCATATGAAATTCTTTTATAAAAATTGCACTTACATTTATTGTTTAGATAAATAAAGACGTATAAACATGTGCAAACCGAAATTTTTTTGTGAGTATACGCAAACAATGATTCAAAAAATTATTTACAGTTGTTGCTCCATCGCCGCCGCTTTACTTGTTTGTGTCAGATTTGGTGGTCCGAAAAATTTAATAACGTTGATATATGGATCCGTACACGTTTTTTTGTACACACAAAAAATGTTTGTTACTGTTACAAAAGTGCTTTTCCGCTTCGATCCGTTTTCATTTTCTACTCCGAAATGATAAATTATGCGTTGTCTGGATGGAAGTCCATCGGGCGATATCACGAAATGAGGTCGATAATAATGTCAGATTGTTAAAATGACGTTACTGCATTGTATATTGTGAAATAGTCCCATCTCACACATACTATCTTATGAGGTAGACAAAATTAACGCGACCACGACGCGCTACAGATGTCATAAATGTCAAAAATACATCCCGAATTAAAAGCTGCACATAATGAACGCGAACATGACGCTGTTTCACTAGTAAACATAACCTAAAAAGTGTACGTAAAGGTGACAAAGATTTTTGAATAGTCATGGGCGATTTTGAATTATTTATAATGTATTATGTACTAACTTTCTGCTATTTAACACAGCGTGTTAAAGACCCCTCAATTTTTGTAGAAATATCTTCAATTATTTTACTACAACATAATTTAAAATGAACAAAATAGATCCAGATGAATATTTTAAACATAGAAGAATAAATAGGGGTTTATAAACTTATTGAGCAGAGACTTAACAAAACATTCAATAAGAAAACCTGATTGTCGATTATATCAGGAAGTTAATCACCAGTTTTGTCATGAAATTTTCAAATGGAAAAATGAATCCCTATATTGTGTCAAAATGAAGTTGAACTATCTCTGACGTTTAGATTGCATCATGCTCGATTTCATTGTGTTTACCTAATTATGGATGAGATCCGGGTAATAGGATCAATTTATTTACTAAATTTCTTTTTTTTTCGTATTTCATAGACCTTTGATATGTATATGTTTCTACTTCGGCTTGATTTTAGGTATCTTCTAATTTAAGATGAGTTTTTTTAAGACAGGTAAAAATTTGACGTTTTGATCTGTTGTGGTCTTTATCAAAATATGACTTGACACTGACAATTTGCGTATTTATATTAATTAATCATCATGAACATCAAAATAAGATAGAAATCTGTTATAACATAAAAAAAAATGAGGAAAACCAGGTTTACTCCACTAAAAATGAATAATTATTATTATTCTGAACAATTTCAGTATATTTGGGAAAACATATATAATTAATGTTCCTAATAATATATTTTTTTGCTCCATAGCTTTTTTAAGTATTTCAAATACTGATTTAGTCGATTTATAGCTTAAGAAACTACTTCCAAACAAGTTATATAGAAAATAGTATACTAATTAGTATTAACAAGTTAATGAATCTAAATGAACCTTATTTTGATATTGAACCTCTAATTTAAAGCAATTTGTAAACAATGCCTATGGAATGAATATTCTATTGTTCCTTAATAGTTCGTTCACAGCCATTACCAACCTATTTTTATTTTTGTATAAATTGTATTATGTAATGAATTTGTGTAACAATGATGTTAATTATGTGTACACACCGACCTGCGGCATAAAATGGTTGAATCTTCTCATTAGTTCATTGCAGATGTACATTTATCCATAATTTGAATTTAATCTATGGTAAAATTGCTTTTAGCATGGTGTATTCAAGTGATTATAAAATGAAACAATAGAAATTCCATGAATTGCACAAAACAATACGTTTCACAATGTACTTTCAAATTTCATACATATTAGAAAACCAAATTTTTCCATACACATGATCAAACAATAGTTTAATGAAAAAATATTCGGTAAAAAATGAGATATTTGTTAGAATTAAATTGACTTTTGTGTCCCACTTGTAGAAACTCTTGAGGTAACTCTATTCATACAATTTTTTTGACTGAGTGCAATCATCGAATAATAACTGATAAACTTAATATTAACAGCAAAAAATCAGGCAGTAGACTAAATAAATGATTGCTTACTAAAATTTTCTAATATATCGATAATTTAAACTTCGGTCTGATAAATAGTAATTATAACTGTATTTTTATGGTAGTTCTACTTGTTTGGTTTCATGCTAAATATTTCGAGCTTATCTCTATTGCTAAAATTTTTCATTTATGTTTGATACCTCTGGGTAAGTTAGTCAATTAAATTGGTAGAATTTTTTAGTTTCTTCATCGATTCCTTTTGATTTAGTGCTACAGTTAGTAATGTAATCACCTTCGATTATAGTAATTATTATTTTTTCTACCTTTGGAAAGTCAATGGTGAACAAAACGTATATATGTTCGGTTCGAAAATCGAAAATGTCGTGAAAGGTACGCATTGGGATTAAAAATAAACTCTAGAAGTACTTACTAAGACCACCAAAATAACCTTCATGTGACTACCAGGCCAACAGCTTTACCAGTCAACGAGGAAGCAGAGAGCATTGTCAAAAAGAAGCAACGACTCCATATTTTTAATTGAAATCCTACTGTGGTGTCATCAGATGCCACATTAATAATAAACTGTACCAATTAAGAATCAGAAGGAGTCTTACTGGAGGAAAAAATTCATAAACATATCGGCTAGGAAGTCTCGTGATGCCAAATATCACCTTAAGACAGGTATGACCGAGAATAACTGCAGATTATACGAAGAAGCCATAGAGCATCTGTTTTGCTAATGTTCTGCCCATTTCATCAAAAGGAACAAGGACATAAAAACCTCATAAATAGCCTTTTTAAAGAAGGAGTCTTTGTATTTTGGAAAAAGAGCAATGAGATGAAGATTCATGTTTAAAAGCTATCCAATGACAATGTTAAAACCTATGGATGTCCAGAAAAATCACTGGAATCAATGTAGCAATGCGGAAAGGAATTGATGGATATGTTATCCCTTGTAAATGCATAATAAATAATTTTTACACGATCAGTTTCATAACTAAATTATCCGACCTAGTGGTATGATACCTTTGTACTCAAGGTAAACGTATTTAATCATGTTTATACAAAGTTGTGGGATACTTATCGTCGAGATACTGTGTACATAATACTTTCCATTTCAATCACCATTTTCATGAAGTTTATCAAGTGCACACCGTTTATATCTTGGGTTAGATATCACTGTAGTTAGTTTAATACATTGATTTTATAGAACCAACATTTCCACTTACTTTTTGAATTATAGAACCCTTTTACAGAAATTATGGATTTATTTTTTAAATTCCAAGTCTAACAAAACGGAAGACGTGCTTTGAGTTTTTTTTATGCAGTACATATTTAGGCTGTGTCATAAAACTTTGAGTTTGCTAATAGGTACATACAAAATTGTTTATTTTTTCCTATGTTTGGGATTTGTACTTTGAATTTCAACAATTTAGGAACTTTTCCGATTCACCTACCAATTTTACCAAAGTAGATGTTAGAAGTTATTAAAAAATTACTTTTTCAATCAACGTAGTTTACCATGGCTTAATCTTAATGGCCCTTTAAAATACATTTTCTGACATTTCCGCTTCCTAATTTATTTTCACAGAGTCGGAGAGCTGATAGCGTGAATACAGGCTTTTTAAAAACACCTTTGAAATTAATTATAAGGGGACTTGGCAAAAATTTCAGCAATTTTATGAGAACAAAAAAAGGTTCAGCGATTTGAAATTTATGACTCACTGCTAAAATCATAAATTATTCTAAATGGGACAGTCCTACAGGAATATTAACCAGCTGTACGTTTATTCATTTAAGAAACGTGTCTTAAACGAGAAAAACTGGCCGTAGGGAAAATGAGAATACCTCGTTGATAAACATGAATTTAATTAAGCGATTTGATAAAAAATATTTAATGAACAATCTGGTTTCTAGAACCAACTAAGAGATGGTTCATTATTTCAATTCTACTTTTCCTTCAATCTTTTTTAATATTTTCTGACTGATGTCTATCTTCCAATTATCTTTATCGTTTTTTACCAAGGATCTTTTTCCATTATTTCAATTCCATCTTTCAAATTTCAGTTTTCTAAAAATGAATACTGAAAACTTCTCAGGAAATTTATTCCGGTTTGAAATTCAGCACAAACATTTTTAACAGTACAGGCAGCGCAACTTAATGTGAATGCCAGCAATGTACGACTTTGTGTGTCATAGTTATTTGCCGTATTCAAATGAGACAGCTTTTAAAAATAATTATTATTTTCAAAATACAAAAGCTTGAAAGTTGAATATAGTTATATGTATATTCACGTTTAAGAACCAAAATAAAAGATTACAAATGATTTTCCGGCAAGTTTGGAAAAAGGCATATAATGAATACAAAAACGGAACATATCCGTCATTATCTATTTGGAACCGCTGGTAGTACAGGAATAAACATTATTTTCTGAAATTTACTCATATAATTAAAAATGAAATGAATAAATAACAAAATGAAAATCAAGAAAGATTATAAAATGTTTTCGCCATGAAAGTTTCAGTGATAAAAAGATTTTTCTTTTGACTGTTCATTTTGTTTATATAGTCATCGTTATATTAAAAAGGTTTATGATTTTATGGGAGTTAGTTAACATTAATAAGGGGATTATATGGTTAATTCATTTAGCATATTTGGGCATTTTGTCTATTTTTTGCATATTTCTAAAAAACGTGAATTTATCCTCAGACAGGATATTATGTGGCTACTAAATGTCAACTCCTCTTCTTTATTAATTTACAGGGTGATTTGTGAAATTGACCATAAATTTTAATAAGCTATTTTCTAATTAGACATATCCTTTGATACGGTACAACTACTATCAAGCATTCGACTAGTATAAGCTCAACATTAAAATTTCAGGACCGGCTTTGGAAAAATCAATTTGGGGTTTCCTATTGAATATTGCACCCTGCATAATATATTTTTAAATATGCATCAGGTTATTTCCAAACTAGACAATTAACCAATGAAAACGACATATGCGACAATGTTGTCGCATTTTTATTCAACTTTTAGTGAACGATCATATCAAAAATAGAACAACCATAATAATGTATCGCATAATAAGGTATTAATTTAAACAAATTTCTGACACTATGTATCAAGTATAAAGGCAGAATCAATTATTTTTCAATTAAGGCATTATTTTCGATAGATAATAAATTAAATTGATTGGAAAGTCAAACATTATGTATGTGTTAATGTGTGTTGATTGTAAATGATTGAAATTTCATGTATTAACTGTACCAACAAAAAAGAGCAGCTCAAAGTTTCAAAATTGAAGTTCACCGTTTGATGTTTCTTGATATTTTATACCCCTTTTCGTTATTGTCATTATAAACCGTTATTTATAAATTGAAGAATAGCTTTGGTGAAGGTTTTCTTACTTTTGTTCAAAATGACACATCAGTTTTCCACCACAGAATATGCTGACATAATTTCCGTTTATGGGTTATGTAATGGTAATGGTAGAACTACTGCTAAAGAATATCACAAGAGATTTCCTGCTCATCGAAATCCAAGTCATCCAGCATTTAGGTCAATTTTTAATTATATGCGAGAAAAGGACACAGGAAGATGACATTGGCGCTGTTACTATGAACCCTACAATAAGCACCAGACAAGTATGTCGAAAACTTAGTGATACTCAATCAAAAGTATCTTTACCCATATCATATTCAAATGGTCCAGCGACTACATCCTGAAAATGGAATCCATAGGTTGGAATTTTGAAGATGGGTTAATAATCCGCGACCAACATCATAAGATCCTATTTGCCCAATTTACAAAAAAAGGATAATTAAGTACCGTTAAGATTCTCGATCAACATGTAAATCGTCATTACCAATTAGAATGTGCACATTTTTTGATGGTTTTGACATGACTTTAAGACAGGTTTATTTGAACTTACTACAAATAATTTTGCCAATTTTGCTTGTCAACTCGAACGTTGTTACTCGATGTTACTCGGATGTGCATAATGAAGCATCCCCCTACTTTTCACTCACAGTGAGATAGCATCTAAAAATGTTTATGGCAGCAGCTGGATAGGACGTGAAAGTCCTATTTCATGGTTTTCAAGATTGCAATCCCGTTGATTTGCAGAAAATTGAAGCAACTAATATAAACAGAGAATATCAATAACCAACAACAATTTATTGGTAGAAATACTTTTTTGTAACACAATTAGAAACGATCCTCACGTTATCCGTAATTCAATAGGGCACATACTTCTCGAAAATTTTTCGCATATAAATCCATTCAATACATCTCAATATTTCGACTTGGTGTAGATAAACAACATTTACTAAATATTAAAAATTGTCTTTTTATCTTTATCCAAACAATTCAAATGTATTCGGATTACGTATAGGAAATTACAGAAGTCAGAGTCTTTCGTGTTTACAGATAATTCGCGGAGAACTTTTGGAAAAATTCAACAATCTTCGATGACAATATATTTGAATATTCTAACATGAGAACATTGAATCAAAAATATTGAAGTTTATATACCCTATTTAGTCCTCTAATGTATAATCATATATTTCCGTGTGATGTAACTGGTATTGTAAACAAAAATTTTGAAGCAAAAAAGTCCTACAAACAATGGAAATCGGTTTCAAGTTTCTCTCTATGTTTCAAATGCTGTTTTTCTAAATAAAATAACAGAACGGTCAGCAAAATCGATAGTCATCCAACCTTTCTAACCTGACTGCCCCGAAGGTATATTTATAAATCTCGTCACATACTGTCGTCCCATTGCGGAATCGGCCATACGGACTTTCGTCAACTTCAACTCAATGGACTGTAATTGCTTAACAAACTCATAGAAATCTATTGACATAACAGAATTAGAAGCGAAGGCACGAATTAATGGTAAAACTGGAAGTGAATACTACAAAGCAGCGGCAATTCGAATTTGCCTAATGCTCAGCGCAATTACAAATGTTCTGCTAGTCCAGTATCTCAGATTCAGAAATTTAGAAACTACCAACTAAACTTAACCAATTCATGAAAATGTGACTTGAGCTTGTAGATTTCAGATGCACCAAGTGAAAATATAGTTTAGAAATATATAAGGTGAGATGAGGAAGTCGGGTAGTTTATTTTTTGAAAACTATGTTTGAAAGTAACATAAAATCTAAAAGTTAATTTTATCCAAACATTTAGAACGTTTCTGAATTTCACTCATATCGAAAAATTGTTATCATTTTTATTTTTATTCATTTTTTAAGGTCGATAGACATCCCGAGAATTCCTAGTCTCACTTTTAAATCGTTCATAACAATTTTAAACAGTCTTCAAAGTTACCGTAGACAGATCGCAAGGTTGCATTAGGTTGCTTTCAGTTTGTATGAACTTAAAACGAAAATTTATGTTAATGCCTTGATTAATATCTAGGTTCCTCGACATTACAAATGCAATATTCTCGAAACAGCCGACTGACAAGCCAGAACGTATTCAAATTCTTGTCTCAATAGTTCCAATAGAAGCAGCATGAAAAATATGAAAAATTGTACATATTGTACATTGGTTAATATAAATAAAAAATTACAACAATTTTTTAACCTGCTTTTATAAAAAATTTACAGAGTGAAACAAATTGAGTCAAGAGACTTTTAAGGTATAAGATTTGTTTTATATATTAGTTCAATGGATTTTCAATAATTCCTCATAAACAGAGAATCGGGGTAAATTATAATGATGATCGAGTTATCAATATTATTATATAGTTAATTAATTAAAAAATATTTCTATTATAATTTTTATGTATTGTTTCAGAAGGCATTTGATATAGTCCAACACGATAAACTTATAGAGAGTTTAAAAACTATTAACTTAGATCCATGCGATCTACGATTAATCGAAAATATCTAAAACAATCGAACTCCACAACTATTAAACCTATATTCTCAGTTTGTCTTTCAAAAAGTGCTGGAGGAGAGACATAAGGGGGTAAACATCGGAGAAAAAAGATTCGTCCATGATACTGCTATAATGTCTGAGAACGAAGATCTTCAAATCTTATTAGAGAGAATCCACCGAGAATGTGAAAATGTAGGACTCACTATAAATATTGAAAAAACTAAATTCATCTCATAAGTGAAAACCATAATATCAATATTAACCCTAATGGAAAACAAATAGAATAGTTCAGTCAAAAACGCTCAAAGGATCCAGAATTGAATCGGCTCGAGAGGCATTTGTCACTTACTCCTCAATGTTTTCAGAAATATAAACCTACACGTCAGAATAGGATTCATGGAATGTTATGTGTGGTCAGTACTGCTGTACGGAATGGAAACTTGGACCTTGAAAGCTCAAATGATAAAAAATGTAGAAATGTTTGAAATGTGGCTCTATAGACACTTCCTGAAGATACTCTGGACTGACAGAATCACCAACGACGAAGTACTAAGACGCATTGGGGGCAAAAGAAAGCTGTTGACAATTATTGAGATAAGGTACACATTTTACATAGGACACATCTTACGCAACGATAAAAACCTACTGCTAGAGAACATAAAGCAGGGCAGAGTATACAGAAAGAGAGGCATCAGCAGGAAGAAGAAATCCTGGCTCCCTAACATAAAAGAATGGACAAATCTCATCGTCCGAGAATTATTTCATACCGCGAGAGACATATACGAATTTAAAAACGTGGTCGCCAACCTTCAATGAAGAGACGGCATAAGAAGAAGTACCAATATATTTTTCAAATTGGGCTTAGGTAATTGCAAAAATGATTTTTCAAATTTATTAAAAACAGAATAACAAGAGACTAGTTCTAGTATGAAACCATCACTTATGAAAAAGGGTGACGTTAGAGGGTTGTAAACACTATCAAGGTACAAAGAGACCATGTGATAAATTATCTTGTAGGGAAAATCAGTCACGTGATAGCGGTTAGAGTTAGTGACTTGAAGCGAGAAATTGAGAAATACTTTTACAGGGGTTGAAAATAGGAAAATTTACTCTGAATATCTAATTATTGAGAACTGAATCTGTCAACGAGATCGCCAGCGCGGGCGCGAACCTACAAGTTTATAAATCCACCTTAAGCATGAAAATCAGTTATAAAAAGGATTTGAAAAGTTTTTTCTCATACTTTTATTCTGTTGTCTATAATTTGATCTTTCAGGATTAATTTATCTCACTATTGAATTATATGTAGTTCGGAAACTATTATCGCTAATTTCAATCTTTCTATTCAAAATTTTCCATTAATACTTCCTAAAAATGTAAAATATGGAAATAAAATGGATAACTTATCATACTTATTGCTTCGTTTTCCTTTTGTGAAAATTCATACGCCTCCATTTAAACATGTCGTATCTTGTGAGGAGTAGTCTCTAATTGTACAATGTACAATTGCTTTACTTTTTTCTAATCATTCTGAGTGCATTTTTATGATAAATATGAAATTGTCAAGACATTATTGGAAACAAAAGTTTAAAACAGCCGTAGCAGCAGAGAAATATGTGGAATTGAAGGACAAGACATAGTGAATTAGCGAACAGCACAGCGTTGGTTTGATCATTTTAATAGTGGAGATTTGACGTGGGTGGGCGTGGCATATTAAGGTTACAAGCAGTAGGAAACCAAAGTAGTACTACCATCATCCGACTACCTTGGACCATCTCAAGGTAGGAAACATCGTCATTTAAAATCATTAGTTAACATCTATAAAAGTTGTTGAGTAAGCAAATTCTTTGTACTGCCGAAAGATGATCATTAT
This sequence comes from Diorhabda carinulata, assembly GCF_026250575.1. Taxonomy (NCBI): domain Eukaryota; kingdom Metazoa; phylum Arthropoda; class Insecta; order Coleoptera; family Chrysomelidae; genus Diorhabda; species Diorhabda carinulata. Next base: position 23,982,182 of record NC_079472.1, read on the forward strand.
ATTAGACACACCGTTACTTATGAATTCATCTGAATTAATTACCAATCTTGTGTGTCTGGTGATTTACTGTACTTCGAAATAGTTCCAGATGGTAGAGCTATCATTGCCGAGATATATAGTGGTTTTATTAGGTAAATATCCAGGTTTAGTTAACCGAAATCGGCCTCTCTTTCAACAAGACAGTGCTAAATCACATAAAACCCAATAAAATTAAACAACTTAGCGCTATTGAGCTCCTATCACATCCAGCATTTATTCTCGATCCTTTACCGTCAGATTTCTTTGAAAATTCTGTTTGAATGATTATTTAGTAACCAAAGTTGACACTGGTAATCGACATTCTTCACTCTCTATAAAAATGATCCCATTTTCTAGTGATCTTCGAAAATGATAAATCGCTTTATTACAAAGAATTTGTTCAGATATACCTTATTCATTGGAAAGATTCATTTTTTCTCCCATATATTTATTTTATTTTATTATATTTTATTATATTATATATAATACTATTTTCAGCTATAGCCTCAATGACTGGACTATTAAGTTGCGGTTACATCTGCGGACCGTCCATTGGTATGGTATTTAGATTGGGATTACTGGAGAGCTTCTATCAAGTGACTCCTCCACAAACACTTCTCAATGGATAATTGTGATTTTCAATAGAAGCTGAATTGGAAATGAATGTTTGAAATACATTTGGTATTTGAAAAATAACGTTTGAACTTAGCATATGAAAAGTTTCTCAATGTTTTCACTTTTCATAATAGAGATATTTATTACCATAAAATAAAGGAAGGCACATATATGTAAATATGGTTTATATGCATAGATCCAGGATTCTTTGTCTGTCCCGATCGATTTTGAAGCACTGCGATTGAATTTTCTTTAACATTTCTTTGTACTAATTCACATGAGCTTTTTTTTTTGACAGCCAAAATGTTCATGCAATTTTAAATGTATGCGAGTGGAACTAACTTCTATAGGAATACGTTTTATTTAAGAAATAAAAACAACTGTTTTCATCCAATTTAATTGATATCTTTATTTTTTGTACATATTTTTTAATAGATTATGATACAAGATAAAACAGAATATAATGTAAATTTTCTAAAAACAAAAACAACAAAAATCTTCTATTAATAGATTCTTTTCTTGCGTCCTAATATCGAATTAAACAAGATATATTGAAACCAACGAGTGGAAGTTATTTGCACTGGACTACGTTTACAAAATTGATTCCGTGTAATCCAATTCTGCAGATAAGGACATGGTCGATGTAAATTTTAGCATTTCAGCACACCTGCTGCAAACAATATCTGTATCTTCAAGTTAAAGTGAAACTTTGTGACCTATCCCCTGAATCTTGGAAGACGATGTTCCTGTTTGTAACGAGAAATTGGGGATTGTAAAATATTCAAGATATAAACTTCGTTATAGGAGTGAAATTAAACTGATTTGTTTTTTAATTAAAAATCAGAAATCGCAAATGAAAAGGCAAATTACTTTTGTGAATATATAGATTCAAATTTGATTGATTTATTGATTGAAATTCAATATTAAAAGATTCATGTTAATTGTTCGCGAAAAGTGAGATTTATCAATTGAATAATCTATGAAGTTTATTAACATTTTTCAGTCTCTTCCACTATGTTTATATGAATAGTTACAGACCAGTTTCCAATGATACAAAAACGTAATTTTTTTTGAAAAGTGATCATACCTCAGTCCAAAAGACATTTATGGGACAACCAGTGCTACTTGCAAAATGCGAAAATGGATACAAATATTTTTTCAAATTTTTTGTACTTAGTATGTATATTCTGCAACTTCCCTTGTTTTCATCCCATCTTTCACCGCCTGTTATCAGCTTCTGATCACCTAAATTTATTTGTTTACCATTTGCCTCTCTTCCTTCGCTCTTTCTCTGATTTGTTTTTGAATTCTGAACTCGATCTACGTTATATTAATATTTATGTAGCTTTTATCTATTTTTTATTATTTTTTGTATTACTTATTTTTCATGTTTTTTCATCGTGTCTATTTCCATTCCTTTTCGATTCACAGCTTTCTCTCTCGATTCGGCTTGTTTATCATTTTACTATAATTACTTTTTTATTAAATACATTAATCTCCTTTCTCATTTCGTTTTTTTTCTTTTTGCATTCCGTTATTATTTTCTCTATTTTTTTGTCTTTCCCCCATCTTTCCTATATATTCTACTGGAATTTCTAGAACCGTTGGCGATATTCATACCAAACACACTGTTTACACCAACACTACATCAACACAATTACACTGTCTGACGTAAACAGTCTCTGAAAACAATAACTTGGTTATCGAAACGCGCGTCAGACTTTGTAATTGTGAGTGTTGTTGTAGTGGTCGCATACACAGTGTGTTCAGTATACATTCTGCTATCAATTTCTCAATCATTTCTATCATTCCGTGCTCTCTTTTTTCTGTATACTTATCTTTTTTTATGGCGTTCTTTCTCACTTCCCAGTAACTAACCTCATCTTCTCTTTTCCTGTTGTTGTCTCCGTTTTTGTCTGAGAACATTTTTAATTTGTTCGTCTGATAGTTGATTGATGTCTCTTCCGCAGTATTGCCCGGAGTTATCTCGATTTTTTCCTTAATCTGCTCAGAGTTAGACAATCTGTATCTAATTAAGAGGAAACAATATTTTATTATTTGGTTAGCGAGCACATTAGGATGCACTTTGATACTATATTTTTCACCTTCACTTCTGAATCTCCTTCTTTACTGGTGGAATATTTAGATCATTCGCAATTACATATTTGAAATCTTTCCAAAATGGCTATATTTGAGTGGCTTATAATACCCCATGGGAATACCGCATGTCCAGGCAAGCTTAAGCATTACTTTGTATAAGTTTTCTCTTTGTAAATATATATTTTTATCAACTTAATCTACAATCTAGATATTTAACTATATTTGCAAGATTTGATTGTTTATTATCGAATTTACTCTCATTTATATTAATTCTCAATATTTGTTGTCAATTTTGTATCCTGTCCGTTGCAGTCTATAAGTTGAGAGATGTTTTTGCTGGATCTACGTGTGATGATAATGTGGAGGTATCAGCAGCATACGTTGCTAGGGTAGTTAAGCGTAGTAGGGTATATAACAAATAAACTGTAGATCCTAACACACTTCCTTAAGGGACGCCTGCTTAAATTGATTATATTTCTGAGCACGCAGCTTGGTGTTCAATTCAAAAGTGTGTGTTCCTCATCGGCAAAATTTAGTGTTTCTGAGCTCTTCGTCTTAGTCCACCACTGCCTTTTATTTTTAAATTGTTTATATTTTATAAAATGTGACCTTTACCTGTTTATTGCATTGAATAATTTATTTATTTACCAATTTGTGTGGTTCTTCTTAGTATGATTCTTAATTTTATGGTTTCGTTTTATACGTGGTCCGCTGCCCTTTTCTTAATTTATCGATTAACAACAACTTTTTAGGATCACCTTTAAAGTCAATAAAGTAGCAAAGGATCAGCAAAAGATCAGAAAAAAATAGATAAAAATCGAATGAAAACTGAAATCCCAATATTGACGCTCGAAAGGGCATAGAAAGTTCTAGAGAAGAAGAAAGAAATCTGTATTTGGCTCATCAAGTAATGATGCAGAACATTTTTTCTTTCTGAAATAGCGAATCAAGGCATTAATAATAGACGCTCAAAAGAGCTATGAAAATATTCATTTGAATGCATTTTTGATCTGAATAAATTGCAAAGTGCTTAATGCTTAATTTTCAATTCTCATAACCCAACAATCCTATTAATTTCAATTTAACGGTCATCCGGGACTATTCTATGAACTTTTACTACAATATCGAGCAGTCTGAATCGAGATGTTACGACTCGTTTAGAGTCAGATACCCAATATTTTCGTGTAAAAGCAAATATTTGATAACAGTTTGGTACTCAATTGTAAAAGAGGTCCTCACAACGATACATATCCTAACATTAGTTTTGCCATCTTTATCGTGAGGTCGCAACTTTTCAATATAATATACTTGAAGTGATTATGTTCACTTTCTCACTCTCTTAAATGCAGACAAATTCTAATTGAAACTTGTAATCTTTAAAATTGCTTTATCAATTTAAAAATTGTTGAGGCCCTTCTAAAATCTCTACTCTCAAAACAAAATATTTATGTTTGTGTTGACTAATCGTTGAAGCTACAGTCATCTGGTATCTCACATTGTCCAGTGAATTATAATATATTATAAAGCTTTCCGCAAAAATTTTACCGAGTTTGCTAATAATTAACCACCAATGCATTTTTCAATCGAATATTGAACTGTTTCGTAAATAAAAACAGTGCACAATATATTAGAGACCAGTCCTGGCGACGTTTGGGATACACGCGATATAATTTGTATACATTACCTTCGAAAGGATGGAACAATCGATGACAAATAAAATGTCAAATGAATATTTCAGTTTGATGAGGCTTTAGACTATCACATTTGATCTTATTATTTTTTTGGCTGAGTACTATGGAAGTTATTATGATAAAAGCATCACCTCGATCGTTTCTTTTTTTTGGAAATATTAGTATAGTGCTTGAAGTATACCAAGCTGGAACTTGAAGTGATTCTTCATTAAAAAAATTTGTTTCAGATTCTACTGCTTAATAAGTGTGTCGGTAGATCATTTACATTATATATTGAGAGGTCAAGATTGGAAACAGGGTGTCGAATATGTTGATAGCGGCACCTTACATTTCAAACTCATATGCTCCAAAGAAGTAGAAGAAAAATCCAGTCATTCTTATTTTATAGTGTTTCTTCTAAAAGTCTAAGTAATTTTTTATAAAAATTATTGTCAATCCCTCATAATTTTTCTAAATAAATCTATGAAAATGTGTTTCAGCTCACACATGAATTATAAGTTTCAATATCAGTACGGATACTATCTACGAAGGAAGATAACACTGTCTTTTAGATGTTAATGGAAAAAAATGTTACCTTGTTCCAACTTCTTCATCCGCTGCATGTAAATTGTGCAATTAAAATGAATTCCAAGCTGAAAGTTTCCACAAACTTCCTCAATAATAGTTAAAACACAACGCCACCTCACTTCCTGCACCCCAAGCGTCATTCCGAACTTGCAGTTGACAAGCATAAATTTAATGGAGAAATATATTGGAACGATTTAAAGGCGCAACGATTGGATATCCTCGGGCTGAAGGTTTGTTTGTGTCATCATATTGGCAAACCTGCTTCGAGAAACGATCGCCCAGGAGCGGAGAATTCTTCGAGAAACGTTAAAGGGTGGGATATTTTATGCTTTCATAAAAGTCTCAAATAGAAAAATTCACTTCTATTCTGGAAAGTTGGAAAATGGAGATAAGGAATATCTATTAGTTCAATGTAAGATGCGGTAATTGAATTTAAATAAATCTCAATTTGATCATTACATATAGTTATACAATAAATCTACATTGAAAATGTGATTCATCTATATCACAATATCAAATTACTAAACATTGCAGTTATACAGGGTGTTTATAAATTCATGCGACAAAATTCAGGAGATGATTGCTCGTATAAGTCTTTTCTATGACAAAATTTCCCCAGTCCACTCCACTAAATTTGATTTATTTTTTTTTTATAAAATTTCAATAAAGCTAGAAACTTGAAATTCTGTAATTTTCATGGACTCGTAGAGGACTAACCACGGGTATTTTTCCAATATTCCTGTTTCATTATGCGGGGGTGAAATTAGCAATCCTCACTTTATTTCATATCAAATTTTTTTAGGATGAAATTTTATGATATAAAAGTATTACTTGAAGTCCTTGTTTTATTGAGAAATATTTTTTATTCTCAAATTATTTCCCAAAACCAATATCTACAGAGAAAAAAATAACCATAATTCATAATTTTTTATCATTTGAGTGGAAAATGACAACGACAATACTTAATGTACTTAAGTTTTGATATGAAATGAAGTGAAGGTTGCTAATGTCAACCCCGTATAATGTACCAGGAACATTGAAAAAATACCCGCGGTTAGGCCTTTGCGAGTGCATGGAAATTACTGAATTTCAAAAATAAAAATTCAATTTTAGTCACCACCTTTCAAGGGTGATACTCGGAAAGGCGTGGGCTGATGAAATTTTGTTATAGGAAAAACCCATCTTAACTTAACTTAACATGATGACAATCACCTTCTGAATTTTGGGTCATGAATTTAGAAGCACCTTGTATATGATATTAACTTAAACGAATGTTTCCATATTTGCATTTTGATACGAATAATTATATACCCACAAAACGTTAATACTTAGATTAGTTTTAATAAAAATATCATTATTTCCCAAGTAAATCTTATTTTATATAATTTTCTTGTTTTATACTTCAGTTTGGTCTTTATTAAAATATAATTTGACATTGACCAATTGCATAATTAAGTTGGAAAACAGTTTACCTGTTACAATTTTAATTAATTGAAACGAAGCTAGATAATAAGGGTTTTCGTAGAGGGGTTGTGGCTAAATTAAAAACCAAAGTGTACTCACTGTAATATATTTCCTAAAACGATGATATCCCTTATTTTATTCACGTCATAGAGTATTAAACAAAATATTCTTGAAGGGATAGATTGGCAGTAGGGAAGCAGTTAAATGCCCTTCGAAACGACTATTTTATTCTTGAGATTTCTGTTAAACATTTTGAATCTTTTCGTAATACTCAAACACCTAATATTGATAAATTCGAATTACAACATGTCAACGAATTTCTATTAAGAGTCAATTTGATTTTTAATTTGACTTTTAAAAAATATGATTCAATTGCCGTTAGAAAGAGAAAGAAAACCCTATAAGTACAACTAAATCCTTTAACAAACAATTTTTCAATTAATACATTTTTCACAGACCTTACTCAATTTAGATTCAAAAACAAATAAAAACGAAACATTGGGCCAGAGATTACTAATGAAATATCATTCAGCATGACTTATCTTTCCAGTTTTCCATATTCTCTTATTATTGTTATGAACGTACCTCCGCCCTGGAGCCGGTCCTGTCTAGATGTATTGGCGTTCTAAAATTCAGCAAAGACGCGACCAGCGCCCTTGATTTACTTTTTATAAACCACGCAATCCTTTTTATGTTTTTTTTTAAATAGTTTTCTATTATAGCAGATGGTTTATTTACTATTTATTTATTTGTTATGTTTCTTTATTGTTCTAGAACTTTATACTAACTAAGAAGTTTATGAAAAATAGTCGTAGTGAACAGACTGAATTAGCAAAGTAATCGAAGAATTTAAATAAATTATTCAAGTTAGTTACATGATAAGGGAATTATTATTTGTGTATGAATTAGTTGTGTAGTGTTTAGATAAATTAAGTGAGTAAAAGACAGTGTTTATTAATTTACCCCACGAATAGAAATCGTATGAATAAAGAAGAAGAACATTACATTTTTAACAGACTTATTACAATACATATTGGCCTTAATTCTGAACAATATTAATTATCGACTGATTTATTTCGTCAATTATGACAAATTCTCATAATAAGAAACAATTTTTAATAGGAATATATAAAATCGTGTTGTAAAATATACAGAATTCCACTAATTTGTTTTTTCAGTAAGCATATTTCACGTTATTTTTTTCCAAACCGAAAATGATACAAACTAATTTGTATTAATTTCGTATTCAAATACTTTCAGTAATCGCAATCTGACTGAAAAGTCGTCCATAAATCAACCGGAGTTAGAGCGTGTTTTTGAAACGGCCGGCATCACGCACGTACATCGTCGGTTTGATACATCGAAGGGCATAAAGTACTAAGTAGAACAAACAATCCATAACTCATGGTGCTAATGATGCCAGTGCCTACACCATTCACTTCTGCACGAGATGAATTGGCAAGAGGGACGCAAAAATTAATGACACTGGGTGCTTGCCTCGACGACGATGTGGAAAGATAATGTTTTTTTACTTGATGTAACGAGATTTCAGGAAATTTTTCCAAGATATAAAGAGCGTCTTGTTTTGTTCGGAATATTCATCATATAACAGGTGATCAAAAAAATTTAGAACTTGCAAGTAAACAACGGTTTTTACCTCATAATACCACCCCAGCTAAGGGGTGGTGATTTATTTCTTGAATTTAACCGTAGAAGTCGATAAAAAAGTATTCCAATCACAAATTACTATATGTAGTTTTTTCTAAAAACAAAACATATTTTTAATAGATATTTCACTAAAAAATAACTCACAAACTTCAGGTTTTATAGAAAAAACTATAAGTTGAATGTAACTTCAAGAAATAGAAATTTTTTTTTTTTTGGTTATAGACCTGATTCAAACCGAGTGAGATTGAGGCGAACTTGGGCATTAGTACTACTGTATACATTCAATATTGCATGAACATTTGGCTGTTAAAATAATTTGTTTGCGTTGAATAACTCATAATTTCTCAATCGTTCAAAAAGAGCTCTTGTCGACTAGTGCTGAACAATGCTGAAAAATTTCAATCGCGGAGCTTGATGAATCATGGATCTATATAAATGAACCCGGAATTAAATAACCATCGACTCTATGGGTCTTTCAAGACGAGCCAAATTCAACACAAGTTATTCGTGGACTAAGCACCCGAAATAAATGGTCGCCAGTTTTTTCGGAATAACTGAACGGTCAATTCTGAATAGTACACCAGCATTTTTTTGTCAGAAGATCTCGAAAAAATCAGGGAAATCAGTCGCAGAAGACGAATCATTCTCAACCACGATAATGCGACCACTCACACATCAGTTCAAACAAAAACGTTTTTGGACAGTTAAAACATCGAATTGATATGTCATCCGCCGTACAGTCCTTGTTTGACACTCAATGATTTCTTCTTATTCCCGCAAATCATAAATAAATTACGGGATCAACGTTTTTTCACACCTGAGGAAGCGGTTGGTGTGCTCAAATCATATGTTTTGGAGGTATCTCAATTGGAGTGGAAAAAATGTTTCTACAATTGGTTCAAAGGCATACAGATCTCCATGCTGAATATTTTTGAATGTTATGAAGCAATATCAAGTTATAAAATTTTTGATTTTATTTATCTATCTCAAAACCCTCGTAATAGAATCATTATTTAATAATCGTACGACAGACACACATTCTCAAGGATTTCTAATATTTTCACAACCTCCACGTTTTCTCGTTTCTCCATTAGACTGTTCTATAGATTGAAATTCGTCAAAAGTACACGAATTTTTTCAAATTGCAATGAATAATCGTTCGAAGTAAATTTAAAAATTATAATCAAACGGAGCGAAGAGATATTACCGAACCATGAAACAGATAAAAAAACGATTTAACCAAGATCGATCGTCTCAATGAGTACCTATCTGCGATTGGAAATCTAATCAATTGTCTCCGTCTTTGAAGTTTAAGGACAAAAGAAAGCTTTTAATATATATTGAACAGTCATTAACAGTTAATAGTAGACGATGAAACGGTCTTTTTTCTCCTAACTGTTGTGTAAATTCCGATATAAAAAGAATGAGGTGGACTTTCTGAGTATATATATTTCGAGATTAGAAATTTCTAAGTTTTTCAAATTCAACTATATTCTCATGAATGAGTTCAATCCGATTAATATTTTCTTGATCGTTTCTCGACTGCTATATCTCTTGACTCAAGATCATTTTTTACTCAAAACACATAAAAAATTAAAAAAAAAAACATTTCTCTTTTTACTTAGAAGAATATATGATATACTCGTAAGGTCTTGAATTTTTAACTCTGTTATTTCTTTCTTTCAATCGTGAAGTACTGAGCAAATATTTTTGTAGATTTTTATTGGTTATCGACCTTTTCAAAAGTTTAAATTTTGGTTATCGAGAATATATTGAACAGTTGTTCCATATTCTTTTAAAACTTTAAACCCTACATATTCGATATCCAATGGTGTATTTGATAACCGTTAGAAGATCATTTTCTTATTATAAGTCCGTCTTAGAAAATGACCATTACTACGCCAGCCAACTTTGTAATACAAATACAAGTGTTAAATGTTAATTCGACAGGTTAGGGTTCAATTAATCTGTAGATCTCTATAAATTGTTCACAGAATGTTTAGTACAAGAGTTTGTTTTGCTGTGAGTTTTCAAAAATGATAAAAATGGCAAACAATATAGGAAATAATGGAAGAGGTTATTCGATATAACAAGAAGTTGACTTTCTTTAATTCTTTAAAATAATTTTTTTTTGGTATATACTCCTTAAATGCTTACCACCTTACTTATATTTAGCAGAGCAGAGTTTATGAAAACTTCATTTAAATCATTGCACATTTTCGTAAGATCTTTCTCCTATTACTCCATTTTCGATGCAATATTACTCAAATCGTCATATTTGTTCACAAAATTGCATCAATTGGACAACAAAAGAGGAAAGGGATGTATGAGAAGCCTGTTTACTAAGAAGACAAATAGATTTCTAATTGTTCAAGTACCATACACTTTGCAGCGTATTCTCTTGTCTTCTAATCTGTTATCTGAAGACACGATGGAAAATTGTTGCCGCACCCTCAATGCCACACCAATCTCTTATATCTCTTATATTCTGTAGCAAGGAATGTTGTTTATGACCTGGTCCTCTCCTTCCGTCGATCTTTCCCGCCAGGATGAGCTTGCGAGTAGAATATCTCGGTCCTCGCAGGATGTGTCCCAAATAAGATACTTGTCGTTGTTCAATCACCGCGATCAGTTCTCTCTCCACACCCGCTCTCCCCAGTACTTCTTCATTCGTCATGTTCTCGGTCGATGGGATCCGTAGAAGTCTGCACAACAGCCACATTTCCATTGCTTCTATTCTGTTCAAGGATCTCACTTTCAGGAACCACGTCTCCACACCATACAAAAGGATTGATCAAATATAACATTTTATCACCCCCAATCTAAGGCTTAGGGGACCTCTCGGGGGATTAAGAACTGATTAAACTTTGTGAAAACTGATTCTGTAATTGCTATCCGAGTTTGAACTTCAGCGTCGCAATCCCATTTTTCATTTAACATACATCCAAGATATTTAAATTTATTGACTCTCTCTATGTTATTTCCATTGACAAGTAATTGAGCTTCGCCGTGTTGTTGTTTGCTTATGACCATTAGTTTGGTTTTATGCGAGTTTATTATGAGTCCGTTTTTAGTTCCAAGTTTTAGTTGATAGAATTGACTAGCTTTTGTAGGACTTCTACGTTGTCGGCTAATATCGCAGTATCGTCGGCTAAAAAATTCGTTCCACGTCCACGTCCAAGTTAAATAACATGGGTGGAATGTATCCCTGATGGACTCCTCTAAGTATCTGAATGTGTTCTGTAGTTAGAGAGCCGCTAGTTCTCATTTTTGATATGCATGGAGCTTTTGTATGATCCCGATGTCTTTACTATCAATATCAACATCCTTTAGGATGTCAAACAGTATATAGAGCAAACGAAGACATCTTTTCTTTGCATAGCATTTTTGAATTAGTAACTGCATACAGAATAGTACTTCCCTGGTACCTAGCCCGTTTTTAAGCTCAAACTTATTTTCACCACTTATTACTGCTACTTACACTAATTACTTGAAAGATCGATTCATCATTTGCCAAATGAATAAAAGCACAACCTTTCCTTTATGTTCAAGTTATACTGTTACCGTTTCGTATTAAACTTAGTTTGTCTATTTAGTTGGGAATTTTCTAATTTACATTAAATTCTAATAAATATATTGACCTGAAATTTCTCGTTCTTGCTTCAGTTGATATACGTAAGTACGTAAGAAAATTTGTGAAATATTCAATAAAATTGCCTGAATTAATCAACTCAATTTTTATATGAAACAGATTGTTATAGAACTTTTGAATCTAACTTCTAATAGATAGAGAATATTTATGATTTCAGTAGAAAATGACATTTCTAATTTTGCAGTTATATTTATTAGTAAAACGGGAAAAACTATATTATTAGTATTGGCTCGATTCGAATTTTTTTGTGAACTGTTTACCTGAGGTTGTGAATGTTTTTATAGAATCAATTTCTAAGGAGGTATTTGATTATTTACAGCATTCTAGAGTGAAAAGTAAACTAAAGATTGTATAGTTTAGTAATAAGTGTTAGTTCATAAATAAATTACGTAAATAAGATACACCTTTTTTATAAATTGACATCACCGTTTAAAAAGTGTTAAAAACATTACAATATAATGACTTTTTCTTGTGCTTCACTGTCAAACAAAAGCAAAAGCGATTTTCATCACCTCAAGAAAGTTGTTGAAAACTTGCAAAACCACGTTTCTACAATATCAACTTCAGGGTAGAAAAAGTGTTTCAAAATTGATTCGGGATTTACGAATATTTTGAAAAGCAACGAAACAATTTGTTCCGAACTTATTAACGTGATTAACGTGATTACGGGAACAGTATTTAAATGGAATATCGTTCAATAATCTATCTATTTATCGAAAACAAATATATACATAGTAACTCACCCATTTCGTAATCGTTTCGTAATTACCAAGTATATATTTAGCAGTAGGTCCTTTTTATACACTGAGTCTTTATATTCTAAGGATAACATAAAATATGAATAGAAAATTATCTGTGAATAAACAAAGAATATTTGAACAAAATAAACATGTTTTGTCTGCATCATTAATAATTTTGTCGATAAATAAAATCCTTATAAAACAACGGCATATAAACTAAAAGAAGTAACGGTTACGGGCTCTGTAGGTGATAAAATAACAGTTTTATTATCGTAGTGTGAAATTTGTTGTTCCAATTTTCATGAGAGACCAACCCTACAATTTGTTAAGAAGGTTTTCGGAACCTTTTTCAGATCTTGCCAAAGTTTTTTCATTGTAAAAGTTTTGGATGACGTATATTTCATCTGACTTTAATTCAAATTGAGCATTATTTTCCACTTATGGTTTTCTTATGATGAACTTTTTTGTGTTTCAACTATTATATAATATTATGTCTCAAGCCAATGTCGGCCGAAGACTACATTAAAGAATTGATCTAAATCAACAGTGTCATATTAATATTTTTGTTTTTCCGACTGTACAAGACCATACAAATATTTCTATTTCGTTTCAATTCATTTAAGTTGGAACACTAATCTATAAGGACTAATTAATGACATAATAATATAAATAAGTGTAACTTTCTACGTGGATTGATCAAACAGTAGTGTGCCGATCAACTCGCTTCGATTTTTGGTGATGAAGATCCATTTCAAATCACTTTGTTTCTCTGGTTGCACTTCGCTACAGGATAAATTTCGTCCAAAATAAGCTGTTGTGTCAATCAAGTGACACATCATGAAATTTGTACAAAGATATGCAGAAAAAATTCAATTGCGTCAAAAGACGTCTATAATATCGAGACAAGTGACGAAACATGGATATATGCAAATGAACCCGAAACTTAATTACAATCGACTGTATGGGTCTTCCTACATGAGCCGAATCCCTTAAGAGTTGTTCTCTTTGTCGAAATAACTGGACAGTGGACATGTTGCCGTTGTTCCATTAGAGCAACGTGCAATAGTCAATTCTGAATGGTACAACAGCATTAATTTGCAAGAATTGATATAAAAGATCGAGGAAATCAGTTGCAGAAGATAAATCATTCTCCATCACGACAATGCGAGCTCTCACACATCTGTTGAAATAAAAAAGTTAATCCTTATTTAACACCCAATGATTCCTTCTTATTCCGGCAGATCAAAACAAATTGCGAGGTCAACGATTTTCACATGTTTCGACGGAGAATATTTTGAAAAATAGCAAAGCCATATCCAATTATAAATATTTATTTTTATTCGCCTACCTTAAATAGAAACCTTCGTAAAGCATAAATCATAATTGAAGAAACATTTATGGTTTTTCATATTTCATATTGGAATCGTGAGTATGAGGTCGAACATGAAAAATATAAAACATCATTCATGAATATGGAAATTAAAAATAGCTCAGGAACTTAATCTGGGTCACTCCAGAAATTATGTCAATTTCTATGGAGTTGAAACCATGGTAACTCATTATGAATTTTGAATGTATGTTCAGGTATGACATAGAAAAATTGATGAATGCATCATTTAAGATATTGTTAGAGAGCTCAATAAGAAGAATACCATAATCTAAGCTAAAAATCTGTAACGACATCAACCTCAGTATCGATATCAAAGAGTGCTGCAATATAATAAACTCGAAATCGTAGGTCTATCAGAATAGAAACCAAGCTGTTCAACATATATAGAAGGTTTCATATAATCGGGTGATAGTTCTCAATCCCACCCTTATTACCATTTTTAAACTGTTTCAAGGTCAAAGGTATGTTTTAAGCTTATTTCAATATATACTAAGTAGTTTTACTAATCAGTCATTGAACTTTCATCATATACTCGAAAATATTGACTTTTTGAATTGTGAAGTCGTCAGCTAAATGGATGAATAACATAGTCGTCCGAGATTTTTCTTGAATTAAACGAAAATGTATCAAAAAAAATTAAAGAAATATAGAATAATATAACACATATTTATCTAATAATTAGTAAAATTTACTTATATAGAATTTAAATTTAATCTTTTAGTTCAAGACTAATAATAAATGGAGTAAAAGCATCCGTATACAAAGCCTTTAACAAGTAAACAGTAGGTATGGTTACTACCTATCGATATTACCACTCGATAGAAAAAATATTTATATTTACTCAAACCAATTTGTGAAGTATTATTCAATCATATAACTACCATTTCATTAAGAAATATCAAAGGAATTTTCTCAGGTTAGGTTAGCTTTCTTATAAGCCAAGATTATATCAATTTACAGTGGGTTTTACTACTTTTATGAGTATTGGATCTATAGCAGAAGGACAACGTTAAAAGAACAACAACTATTTTCATTGAGCAGATTTTTTAATATTACATTTTAGAATCTTGTATCGAAAATTTCATATTATTTTCCACAATGTATTTCTGATCATGTCGTTGATGTATCAGACGATCAAGTAATTTCATCGGACGATTAAGATATTTTATTCATTCATTTAGGAGACGACTAGAAATAACCTAAACTTTTTTTAGAAATCAACATGAATATACACATTTGAAAAACTATTATCATGAAACTGATATGAAACTATGAGAAATACGATTTGAAAACAAAATATAATGACTATGAAGGGTAGAAGGAGGAAGAATATTGTTTAAAAAGTGTATTAAATGAGGTTAGCATCTTAGGATGAATTTTGAAGGAAGCGCCAAATATTAATTACGTACAGGAAAACTTTTCACACTTAAATACAACGCAACTTATCGAAATTTTTAATATTGAATTATGACATTGAATTTTCTAACATTGTTCAATTTATCTACAATTGAAATATTTATACTATAACTTCTAACCTCTTCCCTCTGTAGAGACGTGGCATCGTATGCAGGAAACTTTAGAAGTTTGCAAATTCTTCATACTTTGATATGGATCCTAAATTCATATAACTTTGTTGCATCAGAGGAATAAAAAATAAATCTTGCTGCAGTCAAATCAATCATATATGAACTGATAAAAGAATCTGCACCAACGAGCTTGCAAGCACTGTGAACTTTGTAAGATTAGTTTACAATGGCTGTCGAAGACAAACTTTTTTCATACCCTGTTTCAATTCGATCTTAAGCGAGTTATTTATTTAGAACTTGCAAATATAAATTACAAAAGGTGTTTCAGCAAATGATATATGATTGTCACGATTAATAACCTGTATACCGTAGATGATTCATGTCGAAATATTTTTCTTGAGTAGTTTTCAAACTGATTTCTCATTTAACCCATTATGTATTTCTTTGCTTATCTATGGTCGCACTGTATGTAGCCTACTCTTTATTCTTCTATTTCACAGAAAAAAACGCTCAGTTTTTTAATCCTCATCAAATTAAACGTTGTATAAAAACTACGTAAAAAGTAATTACAGTTTCCATTAAATGTTTTATCTGTTATTTATCGACAATATAAAGCACCTTCCGTAAATCCCTGAGCGACCTCGCGGCATTCCAAATGTGTTAAGATTTTATAAAACCGCCTTACAGCCCTACAGCGGGGAACTTCTATCGGATTCGCCCTTTTCCCCTTTTTTATGCCCTCTGTGCGTGTGCGACTCACACAACCATCATAAAGAGAAAAGTAATAAAAAAGGAATTGTCTTTTGATATTTTCTACAGAATATGTATTTTTTTCTTATTATTTTTTTGGTAGTGATTTATTTTGAAATGAGATTCCTCATGCTTTTATGAGTACTTGACTTTGTTTGACATCGATAGGGCCGTAAAAGTATTTTCCTGATATGTAAGTTCTACTTATAAATTTTATATTAAAAATTTAAATTACAATATTACAGAATTTTCAATTGCTGCAACCAAGTAAACTTTCTAGAACATGTTATAATCAAAATGTATTTATTGCAACTGTGCTCAAAGTTAGTTTCAGGTTACATCAATTTAGTCAATTCAGTTCAAATTATTTCATAATGGCTATTTAGGCATTAGAGATTCCAAATTGACGGATCACTCTCAATTTTGTAATTATAACCTTGTTTTTTCTCTTTATTCAATTTAGAGTCTGTATATCTGATAAAAATAGAAGTAATTAGATAAACTTGCACCAAAAACATTCTAATGAATTTTCTATATAATATAACGCTCAGTACCCATTAAGCGTAGAGCTCTTATAATCATTTGCATCGATAGAGTCAAGTTTGTTTTTAAGTTTTAGATGTTTTCTTCTTTATGTTTTTTCTTTCCAAGAAAATAACACGATTTGACATTTGCAGGTTCATTGGAGTAGATGCAAAATGCAAATTTTATCTTTTCAAAACATTCCCAATGTGATCATTTACTCAATGCGCTGCGCGATGAACACTCTGATCCATTTCGCTAGTTGATTTCATACAAGTGAACCATAATATCACTTTTTTTTAGTCAAGTATAATCTACTACTGCATCGAAATAGGAAAATATTTGAAGAAAAACAACCCATATGATCATTCTAAACTGAAACAACTGATCTACCAAGAGTTGTCTGAAAAGTTTGCAGCATAACAAAGGAACAAGATATTTTTTCCATACACTCAATCCATCATTTTTGAAGATCGTCTATGTACACTATTCCATGAACATTCAAAAACCGATCGCCATCACTTTTCTACTAATGAAACCGTCTTTACCATTTTCAGAGCAGGTTCCCCCTGTACAATCCACCAACTTTATGATATAGTTTTAAACCAAAAGAAAAAAATCCGACTTATTCTGCGTGAGCCTTGATAATGTTCATTCGCAAGCGCTTTCAGTCCAAAATGAACAAACACAGTTTTTGGTACTCTCGATGCTGTAGAGACTCCGTACGTAGTGTCTAGCTCCTCTTTGATTTGCGTAGGCGTATTATCCTTCGAAACCAAATATTTAATGACTTATCGATACTCAATTTCAGAAAATATTGTCGAAGAGAAGCAGCATTTAAAATGGCTTAAAATCTAGTAAGAATCTCTCAACGCAAACGAAAATGTATTTTCCAACTTTGAGGTCAGAAAATATTCTCGACTTTTTATTTTCGATCGAACAGTACCTTATAGGGAATTACTTCGGATGCAGAGACCTCAGCTATGTGTTTGGAAACGTTTGAAATCTTCACGTGCTTTCACAGGAATAACATAATACAGTGAGTCATGAAAAATAATAGTTATGTGGAAACTCTCATGTGACTTTTCCTAATTTCGCTTACAGTAAAAAATTTTGTTTTTGTTCAATATTATAAAGGATTAAACTATGCAGACGATGCGGTACTGTTGGCGGAGAACGAGGACGATCTGCAAAGGCTACTGTACCAATTTAACAAAATAGCAAAAAAGTTCAATATGATAATATCAGCGACAAAGACAAAATCAATGGTTACTTCCAAGACACCGATCAGATGTAAGCTTGTGGTGGATAACAAAATAATACACCAGGAAATGAAATTTAAATATCTGGAAATCGAAATATCTGGACACGGGGACGTGGAGACGGAAGTAAGAAACCAAGCTACAAGAGCCTCAAGAGCAGCATCATACCTAAATGACACTATCTGGCGAAATAAAAACATTCGAACTGAAGCAAAAGCCCGCATATACAAGACCGCAATTAGACCTATATTATCCTATGCAGCAGAGACCCGACCTGAGTCCTCTAAAACGTAACGGATATTGGAGACTACAGAAATGAAACTAGTTCAAAGAATAGTGGGTAGAACACTAATGGATAAAGAAAGGGGTGAAAACATAAGACGAACATGCGGGATAGATAATATCAATGACTGGGTACTGGATAGAAAGATAAAATGGAATGAGCACATTGACCGCATGACGGAAGAACGAATTGTGAAAATATCAAGGGACAAATCACCAGCAGGACAAAGAAGCCTTGGAAGACCTGGGAAAAGATGAAGTGACAACCTCCCAGGTGACTGAGCAGAGGCAATGACGTGAAAAAAAAACAGGCAATGATGCCTATACGCAGCAGGAAGAAGAAGAAGAAACTCTCGGAAAATCATAATATTTGCAACTCTTCACGAATGCCAACTTTGACTACATCCCAATGAACAAGTTAATTCATGGTTTTGCTAAAATATAAAAGAGAAAAATCAATGATAATGATAAGGAAAAAATATTAAAAACTAAATTAGGTTGATTCTAACTCTATATCGTCTTCAATATCACTCAAATTATTTTTCCCGACAATATCAACACCTTCATTTTCAATAGCTTTCAAGTTCTTGTTTCCAGTATTCAAACGTCAGTAAAATTGCATATTTACTGGAACTATAAATTTTACGAGCATGGTGATTTTAGAAATTTTTAAAGATCCGAAGGAATGGAAATGTCACAATTATGTTCCAGATCCATTAAATTAATTTCAGGGGATAAGCGACATACTTATTTTTTAACTGTTCTATAAAATAATCTGAAGAATCATTATTCCACTATATAAATAACTATTTTTTCATACTGTACTGTAAATTTAATTACAGTATTAATTTGGGTCCGAAAAATGACACTTTATAGTATCCTTGTAATTTATATTGATCTTAAATCCTCCCAATCCCATTACAAAAAAAATGTTAACAGTAATGGTGCAACTACTGTTACCAGAAACATTTATTATAGGAATTACTGGATGACCTTTATTTTCAATAATGCTGGAAGATGTGTGGTTTTGGTTTAATACTTGTACAAATGTTCCACCCCCTTGTATCATTCTTGCTCTATTTTTTTGCTCTCGACGGATTCTTCCACATATTTTTCAGACACACTGATGAACTCTTCCATCATCCATGCCGTTTTAAAACATTGATATTAGCCCCAACGTTAACAAAGTCCTTCTGAAGCAATGTCCGGTGTACTTTTCTGGATGCTCAATATTGAGGAATTCAGCAACTTTTGTAGGTGCCCCTCAACAGTGTGTACTCCAACTCTTTGACCTGCGCATTTTCCTTGTCTGTAGCCTACCAAAAGTGCTTTTATTGAAAACACAACCGAATACTGCTGATCACAGTAAAAACTCGTTGAACACGTGTTTTTGTCTGATTCATACTAACTGAGAACTAATATCCTTTACTTCTAAATTATAAATGTCTTTTCGTCGATGACTTCTGACAATGTCAATTAATGCGATACTTTCACCAGTAAATATTATTTCTCTGAGTCGTCCCTCAAAAATGTTTCAACTTCTTCTTTTCTTAGCACCTTTAACTGGTTTGGTTGGTAGTCAACACTTTGGTTTGTCAAAGAAGCTATTAACTTATTAATGAGACATTCTCATTAACCATAATCATTGATTTGACTGAAAATTTAAGGTTTGAAAAGAATGCTTCTAAAAAACAACTGTTCTTACCACATCAAAAAAATAAGCCAACATCACATTTTCATTAGCACTTTTTACATAGCATATTCTTTTTCATACCTTTTCGAAGACGCAATTAGAATAATTTGCACCACTACTTCCGCACATTCCTCAGCAATTTTATTTGAATTATCAGCTATTCTTTCGGAAAATATTTTTTGTATTTCCAAAAATTTTACAATGCTCAGCCATGTTGATATAAACGTAGCTTTTTCTTTCCTATAAAAACAATGATATTTTTTGATGGATAAAGAAATTTTTATGGTATTATAGCGCTATACAGCGATAAATTTTTTTAACGAGCAGAGAGAGAAATTACAAAACTTGTTCAACTCAAATTATCTCGACTTGTGGTATATCCCTTGTTCCGCCAATGACTTACATAGAAAAAATATTTATGGAATTTCATATTTTGAATTTCAATTTTAAAGATATAAAAAAAATTAATTCTTAGACTTTTAAGCAACAAGTCACGTATCGTTTTTTTTTTCGATTCTACATTGTATCAGAACTATTTCGTTCATGTTTTGAATGAACCTCACTGAAGATAATTACACATATTTGCATGCATCTCCGTACTATAATTGAATAAAATTCATCCTAATTTTATAAAAATATACTAATAAATTCAATTAAATTGAGTAAAATCTATCTACGCTAATTACCATCTGTCCCCATCTCGACTCTAATTTTGAATTCATTGGTTGACACATCATCGAATATGAAAATAATTGGGTACAGGCTCTCTCTTATCGGATATCCGGAAGTGGTTGTCGAAGCTTTTTAGACGACGCCATATGCAATGTCACGTGCGCCGTATATCTCGAGAGCTCTTTTTACTGAAAAAAGTCTCTACGCCCCAATTGTCCACGGCGCGTTGTTTCTATTGTAACTCGACTACAATGAGTGGGTCCTTCACGAGATATACCAGATCGTACTCGTAATTATCATTATTGTTGTAAGAATTTGCAAGATACTTTTGCTAATTAACCAAAAGTGAATAGAGTTTCTTGTGGATGATAAGTGGCACTCAACATATCTTTCATACAAAAAATGTCGCGCCAGGTGAAAAGAGATACATTATCATTTATTTGGAATACAAAATAATATAAGAATTGAATACTTGGAATATATCGAAAATCGGAACCAGAACGGAACTATCCCCATAGAAGTACAGATTATAATCACGGAGGCAGTCTTAGTATTGAATTTTATCATGGAGAAATTATAGAAGAAGTCAACAACAACAAAATTTGTGATATATCATGAAAAAATGGTCTGACATTCCGTCTCTAAGATATAGTATAGGATCTTGTTCCTTAAATTTGAATAATTATGGAGACTGAGCTATTGGAGTCCTTATTATGAAATAAACAACAATTTGATGATCATATATATTGCGATTCTTGGACTCAAACTATTGTTTTGTTTGTTTCATATATTTGTTGATAGTTATGACATTGAATCCATAATAATTACATTTCTGTAATCTGTTGTTGTTGTTATTTGTTAGTTTAGATATTTTAAATTAAAAGGTACTCAAATACACTGAATACACTGACATGTTATTAACCTTAGGAAACTCTAGTGCAGCTGTTACGCGTTATGCAGAAAAGTTTCCTCGAAGAAACAGTAGTAAAAATACATTTATAGCCATTGAACGACGTTGTCGAGAAGCTGAGAATAAGAGACCTAACTTCTGGTAGGCTAAGAACCATTAATTAATTATTTTAAATATAGTTGATCAAAATCCAACAGTTAGTGTAAGGAATAGCGCAAAACAAAAAAATACATCCAATTACTTGGAGGATACTTAAAGAACAACAGCTACATCCTTATTATTACAAACAAGTCCAAGAGCTCCTCTCAGACGATCTACTGGATAGAGTAGATTTTTGTCTAGCTTCACAAGAAAGTACAGCCCTCAATCCAAATTTTTTAAAAGGACGATGCCACGCTAAACGAGCGAAGATCTCTTTTTTTAGGCATGATGAAGATCCGCCGCACTTTGATAAAAGATGTCGTGATTGGTTTAGTAGCCATTCCGCGAATCGATGGATTGGTAGAGGTGCAGAAGCTCCGATTCATCGGCCTCCTCGGTCATGTGATTTTAATCCCTTGGATTATACACTTTGGTCGTATCTTAAAGAAAAGTGCTACAGAGGTAAATTCACCTCACGAACTGAATGACAGAATTCAATGTCACTTCAATGACCTCATAGCTGACTCCCAACCGTTTAGAAGATGGATAATTTAGAAAAAACGGATTTATGTCTTCGTGAAATCGGAGGACATTTTGAACACTTACTATGATTGAATCCTATTTTATATTATTAGCCTTCTTTCAAATTTTCATCTTGTGATTTTAATCATTATCATTACTTCATTCCAGCATCGGTTATTACTTCATTTTCAATATTACTTGGTACGAACCGTGTAACTAGCGCCCTTTATGAGAGTCATACATACAAACAAATTCATTGGATGTATCAGCTTCCAAAACATATTCGTATAAAATTTCAATACAATGTTACCAGTAGTTGCGGCAAAATTAAAAAAGTATATAATTTTTTTCTCTTTTATCCCAAGCCAACCCAAAATATTTTGCAGTTTTCTTTCTATCCTAGAGATGGGATCACCTATTTTTTAAAACACCCTGTTTGTATTATCATCTTCACATATAGCTCATAGAGTAAGTGAGATATTAGCAATAAACTATTTTCGTTTTCATTATTTCTTGGAGGGTTCATATTTTTTAAAGAAATCAAACGACTTTTTTATTTTTATATCTTCCCATAGCAGGATCGAAGATTAGACATTTTGTTAATTTTTAATTGTAAAGCCTCGCTTGTAAACAGTTAATAGTTGTAGTTTATCTTAATAAAAAACACATCGACGCGATGGTGCATTCATTGAACCAAAATCTATTTTTATTGGTATTGAGCTTTAATGGCTCGGTATCGACTAGCACCAGACGCGAATTCGGTCTATAATGGGTCTGCGAGAGCCCTTATTTATGCCAGCGGTCCTTCTTAATTTACTTATTACCGTATTACACTGTACAGTTTCTCTGCCAGAAGCCTTCCCAATTTGATAAATGTCTTTTTCGAACGGGGCGGTTTAATAGCGCTCTTAATTGATATTTTAATCTTTTACTTTTATAGTTGCCACTGTTTAAATTTATGAAGCAGGTTAGATAAAGAGGGTTTTATAAAGTTAAAGTACCCTTTGTTAGGAGTTTTATTGGAAGTTGGAGAAACATTGTTCGGCTTACTGACATTATTTTTTACGTTTTAGATGCAGGCAAAATGGCTTTAATGCCTTTGAAGAGTTGCAATAAAACGTGAATCAATGTCATGAATAAAATATACGAACTGTAGCTTGATTTTTAATACTATCTTTGAGGAAGATGTATTAAAAAAGGAATTTATTTTTGAAGACCAAAGACAGAACCATTACATTATATTTACTTAATAAATAATTGAAATTTAACTGAATGGTTGGAATTTTCCCTAATAAATCGAATGATTTTTATAAGAATAGCACATGAAGATTTTCAAATCACAATTTCAATGAATTCAGTCAACTTTATATCTTATGCTTTCAAAGATTCAAAAACCTTTGATTTATCACATTCTTCAGCGACTATTAACTACTTTTGTTTCCATAATTCAATTCATATTTAGTTCATCTTCTATTCTGGTTGTAATAAAAATTATTTAAGGTTCCGTGAGATTTTTGTTTTTATAATATTATTGCTTATAAAATAAGTTTCACTAAATAAGTGTGGTTATATTAACAGAACTAATTTCTTTTTGTTTATTAATATATTTAGAAGTCTTCGAACGCTTTTATTCTAAATGAACTTCAACACTCTCAAAACGTTCTCTTATAAGAGAGAAATACTTCTAAAATATGAATTATTTAGACTTTTTCCAGTCCAAAAAACAGTTTCGCACGAATGGGGCAAACTCCACTGTAGAACTTTTAATCAGTGTTGTTCGTCCAAAAACTTCTCAAAGTTCTACAGATAATAAATTATTGTATTGGCAAATAATAAAGTTGAAGTTTGATCAAATTGGCTTTATAAAAAAAGTTTTGATGTGCCTAATGGCAATGTATTAGCTTTATATCGTTGGATATATCTTTTTTCTGTCTAACAGTGGTCTTTATTTCTGATGCTGTAGTGAAA
The DNA here is from genome assembly GCF_026250575.1 of Diorhabda carinulata. Taxonomy (NCBI): domain Eukaryota; kingdom Metazoa; phylum Arthropoda; class Insecta; order Coleoptera; family Chrysomelidae; genus Diorhabda; species Diorhabda carinulata. Next base: position 24,006,335 of record NC_079472.1, read on the forward strand.
AAGCGGAATTGTTAGACATAAACTTAATAGAAAGTTTTATCAAATACCGACTTAAGGGGCGTTTACACTATTCAAGTGATTTGATAAAGTCAATGAATTTACGTGACTTGTTCCCAATGGAACATGTTAACCATACATTGAGCTCATTTGATCGACTGAATTTACTATGCTGGAAGTTGAAACAAGTGCAATTTTTACACAACACAACAATATCCAAAAAAAGGCGTCAAATAGATGATCTCATGATATATCTTGTAAATATTACACAGAGACTACTTGAAACTCCTTTGATCCTCGGTAAGTGATCCAGTGTTTAACTCAAATTATCTTTATTTTTTGTTATTCCTCACGCACAATTTTTGCTAATTCCTCAGCAAGAACCATTTTACTTGACCAGTGTAAACGCCCATTTACTGAACTAATTTCATTACAACGAATACATGAAATAACTATTAATAGTATAAAAGTACAAGGTTTGACTTAAACGTACCAAACCTAACTTCATATATGTTTATTTCAGCCTGCCTTTGTATAGTCCCAGGTCATAGCATTTTGAGAGTTTTGACTCTTTTTTAAATGAAAAAGTTGAAGACACGATGATAAAGAGACGGATGAAACTTAATGTGAAAAATTCATCACAATTAATTTCTGTAATGAAATATCTTGTGTTGCATAGGTTCTAAGCATATTCAAAATCAAATTTCTGATGCATGTGATCCCTTATTTAGGTCAATCTGTATGACAATTTATCTAGACCTCAATATTCATTCGACTGAAGATCAGGCTTGTACAATTCAGAGTATGGATATATAAATTTTTGAGGCGGAAAGAGAGAGGTTCTTTGGGTTGTTTGTGATGATGGGATGAGGACATTATTTTAATGGGATATTCTTTAGCTTTGGCCCTGATATAGGAAAGATTGATTTGCAGAGCTAGAGTTGTGGTGGATTGAAGAAGGTAGAGTCGTGTGGACCGTAATGGAATGAAAAGTGCAGAAAAAAGAGAAAAAAAGAAAGAAAAAGATAGTAGAGCTCGACAATCAAACGGCTCTTCGAACAATGTCAGCTGTTGTCGCCCATTTGGCTGGTCAACCGGCTCACTAGATTATAGAGAAACCATAGAAAACCTTGTATAATCGTTGTCGTGCATTATCATGCTTTTATGACATTTTGATAAGTATATAACATTATATGAGGTTCTTATATGTCTGGTTTGTAGCGGTTGGCTATTATACGACCGCCAAGAATCACAACTAGGTCTGTATGTACCTTCAAACTAATGCTTTCCTATACGATAATAGATCCATCTTCATAATTGATATTTTCTGCATTATTGAATGAGGTATTTGGCTCGTTAGGATGTCTACATAATCACCTATAACGATGATAACAGTATATTTAGTAGATTTACTTCAACGAGCTGCGATGTCTTTGTGATTATTTACGGTTAGAAATTGACAATTTGCGGGTCTATATGGAGTATAGTGACTTTCTGGTAATGTTATTTATAAATAAAATCTTGATTTAGTACGGTAAATGAAGTGGATCGATATCATAGTACCAGATTCCTCAGAAATCTTGTATTATTATTTGCCAGGTCTTATTTAGTTCATAATCGTGTTCCAATCACAGCCTATTTTATCAAAATATTCGTTTGCACTTTCTATTCATCGATACATGTTCAAGTAATCCAAATTTTTTCCAAAAATACGAAATACATTATTGATTATTAAAATGCTTAATGAATTAATTTCAGTGTTTCTTTGTAAAAAATCATTGCATGAAATTTTTGTTGAAATTGTCATTTTCCAGGGAATATTTCGAAAGTTTCAAGGGTTTATTTGTTGTTTCGTCCCTTCTTCGATAGATTCACGTATACTATAGAAGGTAAAATGTCTGTTAGGGTTAGAAAACGCTTCAAAGAAAAAGTTGGATTTGTTTTAGTCTCTTTTCATGTATTTTATTAAATTCAGAGAAAATCTTACTGAAGAGTTTGCCGATATAAAATGTATGTTGGTATTGTAGCTATTCCTTTATATAAAACGTTTTATATTTGAAAAACAGTTCTACATAAACAATTGTACTTATTGTATGTTTCGGTCTAATTTGTATTTGATTACACGATTAACGGATATCAGATACATAAACCGGTCAAAGTTATACATTCAAAATATTCAATATCATATCAAATAATGTCACTTAATGTTTCCCATAAATAATAATATAATGAAAATAATATATAATAAAGTAATTTGGAAAATAGAAATTGGTTAATTCAGAAAAATTTGGAAACACGGCAATGATTTATTTTTGTTTGAATCTATTTGAGTAGTACGCTAAATCCAATTTTAAACAAATGTATTAATGAAAGGATATAAGTGCCATTAAATAATAATATAATATCTATAAGTACTTAAAGGACCGTAAAAAATATTTGTAGCATGTCATTTCGAGTCCGTTTAGCACGAAAATTTATTTATTATTTTGATGTATTGGCGGCGTATTTCTTGTTTTTCTCTGTTGTTGACGCAGCTTTTTTTTAAGATATCTATGAATGTGGTTTGAAACACTGCACTTTCTAATTTCGTTATTAATGGTAGCGAAAATGTTGCATGCATTTTATTATAAGAGATTCTTCTTCATTTGCTCTATTTTCAAGTATCTTCTATATGTTATCGTTAATAGTTAGCGCTTGGTTCCGTCTGAATGTACTTGTTTTCATTGTAGGAAAGTTTATTTTTTCTATTTCTATTGTAGTGGAGGAAAAGAGAGGAAAAGCCTTATTTCACGCTCTTCTCTTTTTCTTAATCTATTAAGCACACATACTTTTTCTGTCACGTAAGAAATTGAATTAAAACATTAGGCAGTTATCTCATAAAAAATCTGAATCATTCAATCTCTTTCTATTCTACTGTGATATTTGGTTTGTTCGCACAGACTATGTTAGTAATTGATCATGCGCGTTTTGAAAACAGCGTTCCAACGGTGTTAAGTTCTTTGTCTCTGAGAGTTACATATTGCCGCTTTATCTTAAAAATTAAGTTCTACCTGTTTTGCGCAAAGATCAGTTTTCAAGGAACTAAACATATCCACCTCTATAACAGTTTATTATGCCTTTATTGAGTCACATCTTCTCAATTTTAGCGATTCTTCAAACGACAAAAGAGTGTGTTAGATATTTACTCAGATTAAATAGCAGGGGTCCCTGCGGAACATCTTTTAAATAATCTAAATATTGATTTTTCTTTCTGTATTCAACTTTTAAAAATATTTTCCTAATCCATAAGCACGCTACTCCAGTTTTAGACAGATCATTGCACAGCTATCTACTTAGGAAACGCGGAGCACGAACTTTATCTACCTTACTCCGCGTTCAGAATTAGTCATACTTTACAATGCAAAAAATGCACAATCACTTATCAATTAAAATCAAATCTATAAAATCTTTTCCCACATTTGGCAATAATTTGGAGGCATATTTACTGGAAAGTGCCTTGTTTTGTCTACAAATTGTAAAAAATTTTTTGACATAGAAGCATTTCTCTCTGTCTCTCTATAACATAACTTAGTTATTCTAACAATAAGACACACATAATTAAAGTATATTAAGGTATCATATATCAATTACATGAATTATTAGATTTATTGCATTAGACAGGAATAGAAAATGATATTTCCATCGTCGATAAAATATTTATTTCTTCTAATTTATGGACCCTCTATAAAAATCTCAAATAATGTTAACTAGAATAAGAATCAACAAACAAGGAAGAAAAAAATGTAGCATTTATGGGATATATTACTTAATTGCTATGTTTAGATTTTTTGTGTGGATGATTTTCATAGAAATATGAAAAGTTCTAGACTTTAGAACGTTTATTCATCATTTTTCCATATCCATATCCATCATTAGATTGCAAAATATGAGAATAATAAAATTGTTTCTAACTACTACAACTTACGGTCTGATTAGTAAGCTTCTGAGTTGATGAAACGATAAAAAAATTTTTAAGCGTGCAAAAACTGGGAAAATATTATCAACTGAGAATTTCGTAATCTCTTGTCACTTTAAACTTACTTCATTTTACACTATAATGATCATAAGCGAAGTCTTATTGAAGCAATAAAGTCTTGCTGAAGCACTAGACTGTAAGTGGTGGTTGTAAAATAGTTATACTGTAGAAATATGTGTTACCAGTTTGACTGACAGTATATCAGACTCGACAAAAACCTTTGTGAATCACAAATATTTTTTAGATTGCAGGTCTGTTTATTCGTGGGTGCGGATCTGTAATAATTGGCGAAGTCTAAGGGAATAAATTGAGATATTGGGAATTTATTCAAAGAATATTGAAAATTAATTTGGAATGATCGACTTTAATAAATCAGTGTATAAATTAAAATTAATTCTACAATTTCAATGCGAAGCACGCGATAATCATAATATCAGAAAGCTTATAATTAAAAAAATCGTATTCGTTCGTATTATTTTCATCGAATGATATTTTAAAACTTCTCCAAAATTCCAACTGATCTAAATACACATAATGCTCGCTAAATATTGATGTTATTAATGGAATTTTGCTTTAAGAGATTAAACAAATTGAAACTATCAGTCCCCTACATTCTATACTTGATTATATCAACTCAGCTACAGCACTTATTTATTAAACTCTGTTCACAACACTGCTTTTTGCCTCTTCTTTTATCTGGTTCAGCCTTACAACGTTGGAGCTACTAAACCACCCCTAGCCTTAAGACGTCTTTTCCTTACTCATACAGTGTGCTGTAATCCCTCTAATTCTGTACAACACAATTATTTTCCTTGAATCAAAAATAACTATAAATATCTCTGATCTCGGTGATCTCTTCACTCTTTTCTCCTCTGTGGACCAAAACTACCGATACTCCTATCACCAGTTACAATAAATATGGATTTTAAAGAAGTGCTTATAGAAGTTCTAGAAAAAGTTTTTCTCAAATTCATAAACTGAAACCTCCGAGACTTAATCCGATGTCAATCGCGTAGTCACTTTCAATCTAATCTAATCGCGAACTCATACCTTTCTTTTGCTTGTTGACTGTCTTATGTCTTGTACTGTTTAACGGTTGAACTATACAGCATCACCATGCTAAATAAGCCTCGAACAATATCTCAAAATCCATAGGTCATCTTGAAGTCGATCTTAAGCTTTGATAAAGATTCTTGACACGATTTATGATAATAGGTGTTTTTATATTTCTCTGAATACAAAAAGGTACGAATAAAACTGAGAAAAAATATTAATGTCATTAGTAGAAACAGTCGAGGTACAGTGGCTCTCCTACACACCCGACACAGAACGTTATAACATTTTTGTTCTATTCTAAGATGCTTCCCTTCCATGTCTTGGGAACAAAAATACCTTATTATACGGCTGGATCCAAGATTTTTTTCTAAATTTGGTCTAGTTGATGAAACATCTTCAAGATTACAAATCAATTGCTACAGAAGATATTTTTTAAATTCAGTTATGGACAAATCTTCATTATGAATTTCGCGTAAATAGTATGAACATTTAAGACTGCAATTGTGAGTAATGATTTAGAAGCTAGTTTTTTATACCACTTCAATGTTTCACGTAGAGGATTGTCGGAAATACCAATAGCTACTTTACCTTCATTACATACCCGATATATCTCAATTTCCGCCTCTGTAAATATCAAGTTAAAATGAGTGCAGTATTTCAGATTACGACAAGTCTGATCTTCCTTTGTTTGGAAGTACAGTATTGAGCTATTGAACAGAAGTTACAACCCACATTACTTATCAATTGGTCATTGTCACAGTTTTACTCGTTAATTTTGCTTGCTTGCTCTACTTTCAAAACACATCAACCCGTTTATCTCTGTTCATAGTCTTTATCGAATTAGTTTCATATTTATTTTGATTTACTCACCGGTCCAAATTGTTCGAAGTATGTTTTCACGTCTTCTAATGTGGTAGGTGCAGATAGTCCGCCTACGAATATTTTTTTCGTCCTGGTAACCATCTATAACCAAAAAATTAACGTTAATTTTAATACAAATGAAATGAATCTTTTCTAAAAATTTTAAATTAGTTAGAAAAAATACATTTTGAAGACAAGGGAAAGTATTGGGTACTAGACTCATAGAAAGAAGTATATTGTGGTAATGTTCCATGCAGTTTTGCCTTGTCAGCAAATATGAAATATCTAGAATGTTCGACTCAAATCTGGAACGCCACATTGTCAATTTTAATGGAGGAGTATCAAGAAGATATGTTCAGTGTCATGGAGAAATAAACATAGATTTTCTATGCAGATTTAGTAGGTAGTGTTTGTAGGAGCTCCATCTATTAAACAAAGAAATCCAACTGAATATTCTTGTTCTGAAATTCCTAAAATTAGTGTTTCACACACTTTATGTCATACCCAGTAAAGATGCATTTATCAATTCATAAATTTATCTAATTAGTACTGTATAAAATAAATATTGATAAAAAAGTTGAAAGAAAATTAATGAACAATGAAATTAACAAAGGTGACCTACAAGCAACAAAGTTAAGACACTACGAGTGGCAAAAATATCAGGTGAAATGAATTTTTTCTGGTATTATATTATATGTCAAGAAATAAAACATCAGTTTCAGCTGTTGATTTATTTTAATAACACTTTTCTTTAACTTTAATAACACTTTCGTTTAACTAATAATGTAATTCATTATGGAGTTCCAAAAATCACTAGCATTAGACTATGAATATGATCCTATCACGATTCACTTGAAGATACATTTCTAAATATCACTAGCATCTTTCAAAAGTCTATCCTATCCATAGCCAATCGATCTTCTGCACTACTCCTCAATGCCTCAATGTGTACATCAATTACCACTGCATTAATTTACTGAAAATGATTTTCAGAATCAGAAAATTCGTAGAATAGAACCACAGTTAATTTCAAATTTTCTATAGAAACCAGAGAAAATACGGACATAAGTGATGAATGATTTGAAACAAGAATCAGAAATAACGAAAAACCTCTGAAAATAGTGAAATTCAACATCGAGGGAAATTTTTGCAGGGATCTATCTGAAAGTTATAAAACACCAGAGCCTACTCGTATATGCATATTTTTCAGTTACATATATTGATACGAAGTTTGACCCATTCTATTAATTCATATCCATAGGATTCTCTCTTTGGAAAGAACTAAGGAGAAAATATTTTTTGTTTAAAAATGCCTTTTGTGCCTCCGTCCGTCTGCAGCGGGTATTTTTTGTATCTCTCGTCAGATTAAGCTTACTCTTACCTATTGTTAATTCTGGATAGTTTTTCTGGGCGAATGGGAAGAATTTGATTTTTTCGTGATATATTTTGAAGCGAGACTTGTTTCGCCATTCCTCAATATTGTTCAGTACATTTTGAATTAGTGGCTTCAATGTTTTTATATTTTTTCCTTCCTATTTATTACAATATCGTCAGCATTTACACTCACAAGTAATGGGGATGTGATACAAGAGGTGAAGTAGTACACCGCCATGCATGGAAAATAATGTGCTTAGGAAGGATCCTTGAGGATAGTTTTCTCCTATATTTTCTGGTTAATAGATATTGCAACATTTGTTTAGACTACAAAGATACTTTGTGTCAAGAAGTTATCTATGTATGCCGTTAAATTGAAAGTTATGTTCAAATTTATCAGCGTTCATTAGATCGTATGCTTTTTCGGGATCTATAAATACCTCCTATGAATTTTTGACCATTTGAAAATGCAGCAGGTATATCTGATTCTAGCTTTATAGTTCTACCATTTGTTAAATTATTCTTTTGGAATCCATTCTAGAACGGCAAATTTTGCCATGTTAATTTACGGTTCAATATCTTCTTTAAAACCTCACACTTTGTACATGTTAGAGATATTGGTCTGCAAAACGCTACCAAGGTTTTTGGCTTGTGTGGTTTGGGTATTTATAACCGATCTCATTCCTCTAAAAATAATTTATGACTAAGAATTATGACGAATAAATTTCAAATGATTGTAACAAAATTTGTAGCTAGGAGTTCAATAAATTGTATTCTCTAGTCAGTTCCCATACATCAAATGAATACCAAATGATGTATCGATGACTTAAAGGAGAATTAATGTCGATCGCTTATTGTAAATTCCTTTAAATAATATTGTGAGGATTGGTTTATTCGTTAGTACGCGATTATAATCGAAGGGTGCTAGTTTTAAACCGATCGATTTAGTTTAGACGAATAATATATATTCTGGATTTCATTGATCGATTTCGTGGCATAGTAATATAATAGAATTATCACACTTCCACAGATTCAAGTTATCCCTAGCTGAATTAACGATAAGACTGAAATACATTAGTCGAACACGCTGATAAACAAGCTAAGCGGGAGTTAATTGAATACTTACTACCAAATGCCGCTTTGTCGTGAATACGCACAGATAAGCCATTTAAAATATTTGGTTGTCGGTATTGAGTGCATTGAATTATGCCGATTATATACAGAGAAAAGCAGAGACATACTGCAAACACAATAGAACTGATATGTCAATTCAGTAAATAGGAAAAACGTAAAGTAAGTGAAGATTTAATGTTTTCAAAAAATCTATTGATAATAGATAAAACAATTCAATATAAATTTTTTAATTTGAAGTAAAAGAAGTAGAATTGAAGATGAAAGGTACACAATTCTGAGAAAATAGGAAGACAGACATTAAAAGAGGAAGAATACAATTCAAACAGAAAACAAGTTGTGAAGTGAGTGCTACCAGAACATTATAGAGAGTGTCTCATAAACAATATCGGTTTCGAATGTTCCCTTTATTTATCAAATGATCATACAAAAAGAAAATCTTAATATTTTATGTATAACCCATCTTATTCTATGGTTTTAAACCAAAGTTCAGAACGTTCTTTACTTTTGGATGCCAAAAATTGTAGCAAATTTTTCTCATGCAAGAATTTCGCAATATCCAGTTTATTTTTTTTGCAGCCGTAGTTGGGAATACAGTTTCAACCATTTTATTGTCTATCATGTTCCAACCTTTTGATACCCAAGTCACATTTGAACTTGATAATATACCAGAAAAAAGGTTTAATGAGCAGAAAATGCTTTCACAAATTGTGGGTTTCTTTCGAACTAACATTCGATAGTATTTTGAATATATAAACGACATTGATTACAACTTTTTTCAACTTTTAGAATCAGTATATCTCTTAAACGATGATTCTGAGAAAGTATTTCAATTTTTTATAGATAATCGTGTTGCTGAAAAATGCAAAAACCAATCATTGAGAGTTTTCACCTCGAAATTTGTTTTTCTGATACGGCAGGAACTTTTTAGTAATAGGTTCATAATCGCACTCTTATGGTTGATTTGACGAGTTAAATCCCTTTATCCATAGTACGGTTTTTAACTTAACTTGTTGTAGAACAGATACGTGTTAATTAGTTCACAAACTGATGATACTAAACTTCTTACCTTTATCGGATTCAAATTCACACAAATATCTAACCCAAAATAATTATCAGAGGCTTGGTTCTAGAATCCGGATTTGCGGGAGGAAGAAAATGTAGGAAATTATAGATGCAATGATATATTATTCAGATAATAAGTAATTGTGGGTGTTTCTGCGACAAAATTCAGGATATTATTGCCAGTATTAGTTCATGATTAACAAAATTCACTCAGCCCAGCTCCTCTAGAGATATTACCTTTAAATTTAAAAAAAAATTTCTTCAGAATCTATAGATTCGAATAAAAAAATTTACAATCTGATCATTGTTCTGTATTAAATACTAATTTATGAATTGATAATGAATAAAATAAACGTTATGACTCTCAGTTTTTTATAATGTTACCGGAATGTTAAAAGAATACCGGTGGTTATACCTTTACGTTTACATGGAATTTACAAAGTTTTTATTATATCCGAAGAGGATAAGCTGAGAAAATTTTGTTCATTCATTATAAAAAATACATACACATTTGCAAGCGATGTTCAATACCTTCGATACTCCTTTTATAATAAGAATCGTCAAGCTTCTCAAAATAGCCAATAACTTGCCGACATTACCTGTTCATTGATAGAAAATATGTCACCACCGAAAAATTTTTTCAAGTCTAAGACAGAAAATGATCCGAGGGGGCTAAGTCTGGCGGGTAGGGTGCATGAGGTAGCAATTTAAACTCTAATTCATTAATTTTGGCCATTGCATTAACGGATGTGTGAGCTGGTGCATTATCTTGATCACATCACTTTCTTCTTTGCCAAATACGGTCATTTTTGCTTGGTTACTTCGCTCAAACATTGTAATAAGTTCGCCGCTGATATTCTCCTTTTTTAACATAGTCAATGAAAATTATCCCAAAACACCTTGCCTACAGATTTGCCTTCTACAGTTCTCCTTTTTCAATCCATTGTTTTGATTGTTCTTTTGTTTCGGGTGTGAAGTGATTGACACGTTTCATCTATCGTTATGAAACGTCGCAAAAATGTGTGAAACATTGCCACACATTTGATTGAATGATGTTCACGACGCTGTTTCTGTTCAATTGAGGGCCATCTTGCGCGCAGCTTCCTCGTGTCCAAATTTTCAGTTACTATGCGATTTACCGCACTTTTTAAAATCCCTATTATATATGTTAAATCGCGCACTCAGTTGACGATCATCCAGTACTACTTCGTGGATTTTCTTCAACATTTCTGAAGTTTTCACCTCATTTAGATCGTCCGCATTTCATTGCTCCTGTATCCTCTATGACCAGGAATCCAAAGCAGATCTACCACTCTTTCAGTAGCAAGTTTCAGTTTGAGTTACGCGACGAAAATAATTTGTCAATTAGGGAGTTGTTGCTTCTCTGCTTTGTTGATTCATACCAGTTATTTTTCTATGTGAATTTTATTCGGTTATCATTTCATTTAATGCTTAAAATTACTGACGTTCATAATTTGGATTGTAGTCTGAAAATCTGTTCAATATTCATAATCATCACTTTGAATTTAAAAAAAAAATAAACTTGTTAGAGGTGATAGAATAATTATAATACAGTTCCGATATTGAATTTTTTATAAACCTAATGCTAAAAAATAGGATTTCGATTGTCTAGTAATTTATTGAAGAAAAGTACTCATGAATATAGATGTGCCCTTAATTTGTGTTCCGGCCAGATAGACACGAAACCATTTTCGTTAAAAAGTTTTTCCATGGCATGCGAACGTTAATATTTGAAACATTTCGTATATTAATCTAGCAGGAATGATTTAATGGAGTAGATCAATCCCTACGCTTCAATTTACCGTAGAAAATGTTGTAGTAATATTTGATTCTGTTAATATTACTTTATAATAATCATGTTAATAATACATAAAATATTTTGTGGTAACTACCGAGAAATTTAAGACAAGTCTCAAAATTCAATTTATAAAAATTTTATTATTTAAATCAATTATTATAGTAATGATACATCTAACATCTACAAAGCTTGACAAAAAAATGAATAATTAAGAGATTGAAATAGGTAAAATGAAAAATGATATGATTAGCAAATCATGGAAATGTGCTTGCTGAGTATGCGACTCTCATTTTTTCCATTTCGATTGAGGTACCTCTTAAACGTGGGATTGAACGTTTCAACAACCGCTTTTTCACGTTGACCTCGCAATTTACTTTGATCTCCAAGAATAAGCAGAAATAATTGGGTGCCAAATTTGGACTGTACGTTGGTCCATCAATTCGATATTTTGACTGTTCAAAAACGTTTTTGTTTGAACTGATATGTGAGAGCTCGCATTGTTGTGGTGGAGAATAATTCTTCTATTGCGATTGTTTACCCTGATTTGTTCGAAAAATTTTGAAAAATAAACGCTGTTGTACCATTCAGAATTCAATGTTCTAAGTTACTCGAACAAAACGGCAGCGAGATGTCCAGTAATTCCGAAAAAAACATGCTTCGTATACCAACAACTTTTGTTGAATTTGATTCAGAATCATTTTGAAAAACCCATCCAGTCTATTATTGTTTTGGATTGAATTGAATGTATGCGAATGGAATTAATGCCCAAATATGCCTCAATCTCAGTTTATGCGCGCATGTATGTTTTCTGACACGGCAGCCAATTTGAGACTACTTCCAATAAATTCATCCTGAAGTGGAGTACAACCACGATTAAATTTTTTGCCCAAGATGAATGTTACAAATATCTGTGAACAAATTTGATTATGATAATGTCAGATCTGAAATATGCTCATAACTATTTCCATATCTCAAAACTTAAGTAGCATCCCTCGTATGAATTTATGGAATGATTCTATTATCCTCAATTAACAAATGTGCGGAATTTCTAATCAGATATTTTTAAGTGGGGAGAAATTGAATTTAAAGATTCTACTTTATAGAGATACATACAGATTGAGCTAATATAGAGCGCGCAGAAGCTAGGTCTGGCGCTTCATTCACCACCTTCTATTCAATCCAACTTAAATACTTCTGTCGAAATTTTGAGTTCAAACCGTTTCATCAACTTTAGTTTTATTATTATATATTAGTCTTTGTTACACGAAGTCTATTGGACTATTGATTCCAAAATAACAAATTGATTAAGAACGTTTCCCCTTCTCCACAATGTTTATTTTGCGGCGGAGGAAGATCATTGATCTGTCCCTATAACGAATAACTAAGACAGAAAGAACGTATGTATATAGATTTTAAAGAATGTTTTTACATCAATTATACTCACGTACAACCAGAAATTAATTAGGCAATAATGTTCTAGAAAATATATTACAACACCAACATTCAAACATCGAACGGCCCACTTTGCGTGTTAAATAGGCTTCCAAGATATTTTTATAATCTAAAAATCGATTTACCTGGGATCTGTTACTTTCATTTGTATGGAAAGTAATCGATTGGAATTCATATACGTAGCACAAAAAATGAAATAGCATATATATCTAATGTAATTGGTTCAAAGAGAAAAAATTTACGAACTACCAGAACATATCTATTCCTTGTTCGAGTAGCTTTGCTTGCTTGGCAACTATGTTCCGAACGTAGACGGATTCTTTTTATGTGAAATATACACGCACTATCAAGATGAATGTCTTTTGTCACTACTCTTTGATCAATATTTTCTTTTCGTCGTTACTATAGCAACCAATACCCATCACAGTTTCCAATAATTCGAACTTCGAATGAACAGAATAATTTCAAGAGCACAAGTAGGCTATAATTATGAAATATGGTAACAACGGATTATTTAATTTCGAAATTACATACTAGGACGGACAATAATATCAAGAATGACATCTTCAAATGCGTTTTTCAAATCTATCGACAACACATATGGTATAAGGTAATTCGAATGTTGTAGCCTTGATAAAAGCAAATAAAATGTATGGCATTTCAAATAATTTTCAGTTTTAGTTTGAATCCTCAGCCCGCAACACCATTCGAAATTACATTTAAGAGAATACATATCAAAAATGATATCGATTAATTGAATACTTTAAATATTGGATAAATATTCTAGAAATTTTTCATACTATGTAATTTACTTATTTTGATGAATTTTACGTAAATATTTTGAATTGTTTGCATGTTTACAATGACTCCAGTATATCTGTTCTCACTTTTAATTCTCATGCTAAAAAGAGTTTTCCTAACACGATACGAATTGGAAAAAATGTGTGAGAGATACAATTATTTAATTACTTGTCAAAGCAAATCCAATTTCAGTTAAATCAAGTTAATTCTCACTCCACTCTTGTGTTTATTGCTTATTTTCATTTCATTTTGACGACTTTTAATTATGTGCCATGTTGTTTGACGTTTCTGTAATACATAACAAATTTGATGGACATAAAAGAACCTACAAAGCAGTGTAATTATGGTAGCAACCAATATAAAAATCACGAAATTTTTAGAGATAGCATTGAAAAACAAAATCTCACAAGTGTAAAAACATATTCTGTAAGCGTGTAGTGAAAATACAATTACACCGTGATTTACATAATGATAGAAAAGTGAATATGTGAAATTAATAATGTACCAACAAACGGCGGGTTCAGTAACTATTAGACTGCTGCATTGAAACTTGTACTTGATGCATAATAAACTATTCGAAAATTTATTTCACTAGAGCAAAGAAAAAATGTTAGACCAGTTACTGCATTCACTTCAAATATTTCTACCTTCCTTAGAATAAATGTAGTGTTAGAATCAATCAAGTAAATGTTATTTGCCACTATCCTCAATTGTGTTTTCTTTTGAGTTTTCGAGTAAGCGAATTTGTGGACAGGATATTTTGCACAATATTGATCAAATCAACAGTGAGTTTAGCAAAAGTATCTCATCTGTAGTGTTATTTGGCTACGTCAAGCATTTTGTGTTAATAAAAATAACTTCTTCTCTTTTAACTGGCGCTATTGTCCTTTGAGAACCAGAGCCTACCCAACAATCGACTGCCGATCCTTTCTTTCCTGAGCGCAGTGCCTCCAACGTCAAACTCTTAGCTGGATCAGGTCTGCTCCAACGTCCTCCAATCAGCGAAGGCGAGGTCTTCCTCTTAGTCGCCATCCTAGCCGCCAGGAATTGGAGCCTATGCGAGGGTATCAATCAGAAAGCATCATCTCTACGTGTCCTAGCCACCTCAGACGTGCCTCCCGGATGAACGCTAATAAATCTGGCTCGCCATACATCTGTCTCAGCTTAGCATTCCTCCGTAAAAAAGTTAAAATAACGCCAACGGTATTTAGACTAACAATATATCATTTTGGTAGAAGCAGAGATTGAAGGAATTGTAAACTATCGATTCACAGAAAATCTTATATAAAATCATTGTCTACACAAGCGGACCCTTCAACAATTGTTAACGAAACAGCCAACAGAACTCGAAATACAGTGGAAACTCGATAAACCGGACTAATTGTTGTCGTTAGGGATTCGGATAATCGAAAATCCGGATAATCGGGTGTACGAAGGAAAGCGGGTTTTGTGAAATAAAATAAGTTTCATAATAGTAATATTTATTAATAAATCATAAATTTATAAATCGATAATAATAATGTAATAATAAGTTTAATTTGGTTTAAAATATTTGGTAATTTCACTTTTTCTCTAAATTGCTGCTATATTACGAATTTGTTTCAGCTGTAGTATTAGTTATTTCTAGAGGCTAAAGTGCTTTACATGAGATGCTCCTACATCATTTTGCACGTCTAGATTTTCTTCTGTTTCATCTTCTTGCATTTCTTGCTATTCATTTATCTGCAATATGTTTTCTACGATTTCGGATAATCGCGAATCCGTATAACTGAGGGCCGGATAAAAGTTTCTATTGTATACACACTTTTTGATTTACCAAATTAAGAAAATATTTTTCTTTCGCTTCCTATACAATATACCAAAAGTCTTATTATTTTACCTTCCATGTGTGTTATCATGATTTCTAGTATTAATTGTAACTTTTACGATATGGTACACTTTTTATTATATGGATCAGAAGATTTTTTGACTCCGATTTTCTAGAATCAGTTTGGAGAAGTGAAAATGAAATGGATATTCTTAAGTGGATTTCGGGAAAAACACTAAGCCTACAAAGGGGCGAGACGATTATGTGACGTAGATAACATTGACAGGGTAAAAACCAAAGGAGCCAACATATAAATCGAATGACAGACGGTAAAAATAGCAAGGGATAAATCTCCAATTGTAACATGGAGTAGAGGTCGACCACGAGAGAGGTGGAGTGACAATCTATGGCCAGGTTGAGGAAAGATATCGAAGAAGGAATCTGTTATGGAAGAAAGAAAAAGAAAAAGAAGAAGAAGTTTGTTACCCGTTCCATTCAAACTATTTGAAATTTCCTATAAAATAACAAAGTAACATCATTTTCATAGCGTTTACGTCTCAACACTATGGTACAGAATTGATAGCATAAAGTTTTATGTAAATGAGTCTCTTCACCATTGTATGTATTTTTTTAAATTTTTCTGCTATTCTTTTTACTCTTATTAAATGTTTCGCATCAACCTGAATTTTCATTTTTTTAGTTCTTTTAGTAACCAAAATTCACATTCAAATTTTAGCATTGGTCTATATATTGTTTTGAATATTCTTAGCTTGATGTGTCTGGATATTTCTTTTTTATTTGTGAGATTAGGATTCATGGCGTAATATAGTTAATTGTTTTTTGTATTTCGTTATTTATATCTGCATCATGTGTACGGGTGCGTTACAACTCGTGATGCCTTTAATCCGTTGAAATAAGGCGTACGTAGATATTTCAGGTAAACGAAGAAGTAGTCCAATAACATAATACAACTCTTGACGGATTCATTCAGAGTATTACCTGGAATTTAATAAGTTGGAAAATCCAAAAATTGAAACCTAGAATTTCTAAACCTTTTTGGTTAGGCTAAGTAACCTAACCTAAATTCACAATTTTATGTATATTACAGATATTACAAATCTTACTTAGGAGAATATTATTAATTGGATAATTATTCAACTAATAACATAATTACATTTTGATCTGAAATACACCATAAATGTATATTTTATTTTTGTTTTTCATTTCATAATTAGAATCCTGAGCTGCATAATGTTCCATAACGAGTTGTCTAATCTTCATAACAATCACGATCACGAGTTGGCACATTATAATAGAATTTTATGACGGGTATTAAAATCACGGGTTGGCGCTCTGTGTCTCTGTCTCTGTGTCCCCTTTTCGTCTAATATTGGTAGTATTTAACTTGTTTCTGTATCAATTTTTATATTTATCTTGGTCTCTTCTTCCCCAATCACAATCACTTTTGTTCTCGTTTATTTTCATACCCATATCTATTACAGCTTTGCTTGACACCTCAATGTTTTCTTGTAACACTTTTTCTTTCTTTGTCATTAGTATAACATCGTTTAAAAATACTCCTCCACTGATTTTAATTCTTTGTAGTTGCAAATGTCCCACATATATATTTTCACTTAACATATTGCTCTTTATGATCTCGTCCATGAAGATGATGATGGGTAATGAAGTTAAGCTTCCCCTTGTTTTAATCCCATATTAATAGTGAAGCTTTTCGATATTTGATAATTTCTTACTAATGCATCCTCATTCTTTTCAGAAATGGTTTGTATTATCTTTATAATTTTCACGTTAACTCTTCTTTCGACAAATATCTTCCCTATTTTTTCTCTTACTACTCTATCAAAAGTTTTGTCTAAGACAAATAAGGCCACGTACAATTTCTTTTTAATATTGCTTTTTCTGTTATCCTTTTTGTAGTGAATACATGACTTTTGGTTTATGCCAGTCAATATTTTCAATTTTCATGAATCCGCATCAATTTGTTGATAACTAGTTTGTGATCTTCTCTCTATTTTTCTATAGACTTATCCATCTTAAAGGAACTTTTTTTATATTGTTCTGCATTACTATATAGTACCCATATTGAAAAACGAAGCATGTTTATTTTTTTCAAAGTTGAGACACTTTTGTGCTTGTAGACTACAAGAAAAAATTTTCTGGCCCCTATTAAGCTAACAGGCTCACGTTTATTTGTACAGTATTACAAAAGGAAACCACCATTGTTTGCTTTAAATTATTGAGATATCTCGCTACCGTTCCTCACTTTTCCCATAATTGCTTAAATACGCTAATATTTGTATTTATTACGAGTTGAACTATATTTAACCTACTTTCCACGCGCAATAGTCTATCGTAGAATATTTTCTAATTGTTATCGATCTGAAACATGCATTTGACAATTTTATATCAGTGAATTCTATTTCTTAGTGACACAACTTTCAACATATTTTTAGTAAATTCGATTTTTTTGTAAGTAGTGATTATTGAGAGCTGGAATTTGTAATTTCGAAGGAAAGGGCAATAATTGAATTGTTTCCTTCACTTAATTGTTAGTGAATCCACAATTTCGCCGTAAATATAAAAACAACCTTTAGTAAAGATTGAGCTTCTTGAATTTCGTGGATATTTACTTTTGTTTGTTGAAATGAAATGGCGCCCAACATAGAATAAAGTTAGATTATCACGCATAACATTAGACTTTTATACAAAATTTTTTTTTTCAAAATCTAAGATATGCATAGGTTATTTATATCGGTGTTCTAATTATTATACTGATTATTTTGATAAGTATTTTCTAAAAACAGGTATTTCTCGTAATATTTTCTATTTCGAAACAATGCAATCCATAGCATAGTTTCCATAAAAAACGTCTGTCAGAGTATAATTTGCTTTTACTATATAATTAGGAACTCCATAAATTTCGTGTCACTGTATTGGTTCAACCATTTTCATAATATGTCGTGTATCCACAACCTAAAATGTGAACCTCCATATGACAAACAGCCACTTTGTATTTTGTAACTTTTTTTTTCAATTAAATGCTGAGCACATTTCCATTGAGCAGTTCATAACATCTGTGCCACGACCATTTTTCTTAAAACTGACTTAGGTCCTTCGAGTGTTAAATTTACGATTTAATTATTCTCAGTGCGTCTATAATGCGAACGAAATTCCTCCAGGTAGTTCTACTTCACGCAATTATTTTTCCTTTCTTTCAAAGAGAAACCGCGAGAAAAATCGTGAGAAGGATAAGTTTCTTTCTGGAAAGTTGAAACATAAACATTCAGTTCCCTATGTTCTCTTGGGATTCAAAAGCGACGATGTTTGTATACAGGGATATTTACTGTGGCAATTAGAAATTGCACTCGAGAAAATTTTTGTTAGGTGAAAGAGAGTTATTATATAAGCTTCTTGGATCATATTCGTTTCGAAGCATTATCAGAATATCAGCGAATATATTGAATTTAGAGAAATCTATAAGTTATTAATAAGGCTTGAGTAGTCCAAAATTTCGAGAATTTTGTTAAAAAAAATTATAGAACAGTTTAATTAATTACCAATACAATGGTTTCTGCCCACTTTCGTAACAATTCCAAACGGTACAATGTGGAGGAGTACACAAAAGTAGTATTTACCAAGATGGGAATATCTAAAAAAAGATATGAGTGATACACAAATAAATATACCAGAAACAATATATTGAGTGCTATTTTTTTATTTCAAAATTACCAAATGTCTGACTTAAGAAATTGTATAAAACTCTTAAGACGGAAAACGTTGACAGACATATTTGAATAAATACTAGTCATTGGCAAAAATAAACTCAAAGTACAAAAAAATGTTGGTACTATAACATTTTTGTAAGCACATTTGCATTATGGTAACTAAGAAAACTTAAAATATGCGCATAAATTTACAAATCATTTAGTTAAAATGGGCAAAGAAATGTTGAAAATATGCAAAAATAATTCTCACACGTATATTTATTGGTTCAAATCAAAATAAACAGACAATTCAATTTTTTCATATAGGTACCAAACTAAACCTAGGTTGAAGGGAGGGGGGTGTTCAGTAATTATTCTTTATAAACCTGAACACTTGTAGGCGCTTAATCAGGCAAAAATGTTGAAAAACTATTTTGTAGAAATCTAACCACTGTCGGTGCATTTATTTTTTCTTACTTTCTAGATTCAATAAGATAAGATTTTGATATAATGCATATTGAAAACCTGTCAATAAATGAACAATCTAACCTCCTCTAGGATTGGTGGTTTCAATAATATATAGATACCTATGTAAAAATCTTTATTTCGAGTTTTAGATTTTATTTTCACAATTACCTCAGAATATAAGGAACTAAAGTCACTTCTTTGTACTGTTGATTCACATGGTACATTCCATTTGCAATACTTTTGAAGAAACGATGCGCAATTTTTATTTTTATTTTTGATTTTACTAATTATAATGAATGAAAAACTTCAACGCTACTAAAGACAAATCGATGTTATTTCTTCAAAAGCACAAAATAAATAAGAGCCGACATAAATTGGTCTACACCCTATGTAGACCACCCAACAGAACTCAAGTTAACGATGTAAAAAGACTTATTTTGAATTTTAGATTGAGAATTCTCATACACTCTCTTTGAACTTCTTTTTTAACTTCCTGCATTAAGAAGCAGGAATATGCTACTTACTAAAGATATATGATGATGTAAATAATAAATATATAAAATAAGCACTCTGAGTATTTGGGTTTTCTTAGTGAGCGAGTTATTTTTGATTCCTAATATTGGTTTCAATACATTGTTATACCCTTCAGGAACCAGATATTCGATGAAAATTATTCTACTTCCAAACATTTTCACATGTCTAAATACGTGTTTCACTCGTAACTTTCTAAACGCACTTGAAAACCTGTAATAAATTGAAGCATACAAAATCAACCCGATGCGGTGCAGCGTGTCGACGATAAGAATTTCTCCTTTTCGCTGACGGCATTGAAAGTCTTGAGAGAATTGTGCTTAGAATGGGCTTTCCAGAAAATTTACGGAAGCAGCCATTCTTTTATTTTGAAACATTCGTTTTCTTTATTGCGAACCCAGGCGCTTACGGAGCTTTGTTTTATTCATTCGCGTAGAAATTAAGTATTAACTAGTAAAATTGGAATGAATTATTTGAGCAGATCTTGTATAATATCCATAATTTGTTTTTTTTTAATCTTCTAGAGATAAATATCAACTATAAGTAGATATTTGAATTATATGAATAAGTTACCTCAAATCTTCCAACTTCTGTTTATTTTTGTAACTTTTTATTATAGCAGGCAGGTTATTTACATTGTTTCCTTTGAATAATTTCTAGGAAGATCTATTTATTCATTTGTTTTATTCCTCCATTTTCTAGAAGTTATTACAATTCTTCTGGGATATATAAGGAGATGTGTAGCGCAGTTTAGTTCAGTTTATAATAAATAGTCAAGTTAGTCAAGTAATAGTGATATGTGAATAATACTAATTAGTTAAGTGTAGTATAAGGTATATATATATATATATATATATATATATATATATATATATATATATATATATATATATATATATATATGAATTAAGGACCTTGGAGACAGTGTTTATTGATTCATCCCACGAAATCGTATACATAAATTGGAAAAACATTATATTTTCAAATGGTACAGCTTCTGCGTAAAAGTGACCCGCATTGTTAAAACTCATGTTACGGTATGGTATACCTACTATCAGGAACCATCGCAATTTTAATGATTGTTTATACAAAGAAATTCTCTACATTTATCTTTCTCATATTTTTGTCGCTGTGCTTGAATAATACTCCAGCAACTTTTCTATTTTACTGAATTAAATCTCAGCTTACACAACAACGGCGTGTTTACTTTAAAAAACCACTTGCAACAGACAATAATTATACCCTGTGTTAGGCTTTCCATTATCCTTTAATCAGATTAAATGAGTTCTATGTTACTAACAACTGGAATTTTTTCACAATGTGAATTATATTGTTGAAGAATTATTCTTCATTATGATAGTTTGTGAAATTTGTGTTTTGTTTCATGTGAAATTATCAGTAACTAATTTGTCTTCAATGATAGTAGGGAAAATTCCAATCAACTAAAGCCGCTTCACTGATATCTTCTCCTGAAACATAGATCTTGAACAAATTATTAAAAATGAGTTTTGTCTCAAATTTTATAAGCTCATGGAATCTTTTAATGTGTTTGAGATGATAATGTAGTGATAGGAGTGTTTACAAGTAATATGAACTATATGCCGGTACAAATAATTGCGGAACTTCCTTCGGCAGCAAAAATAAGTGAAATTAAGGAAAAATGATGAATTCCTGCGTTCGAACTGACTCTTGTGAAGCTTAATAACAAGGTTAAATTCTTGGGAAATGGGGTGGGGCTGCCATCTTCCCTATGAAAACGTGCCGTGATTTTTGAGTTTCTGGCAGCTAAATGTCTTATTATTGTCCATCCAAATCGGTCTCACCTGCCAGTTTTATTATGAAATATTCCCGAAAAAAGAAGCGAACAAAAAGGAAAGTTATTCCAATATTTGTGACATTCAGCATATTTAGCCTTACTGGAAGAAGCTTTCCAGAAATATCAAGCCATAGATTCAACATCGTGAAAAGTAGATTGTTAACCAAGGGCAGTAATCTGAAGGGGATTGATAAAAATTTCACATTAAGGTTTCACTTTATTTCCAATGAGATATTTTGTACATCTCTTACATTATTTGATCGTTATGCACTAGTTTGACTGATATTTATTCACAGTATTCATGTCAATCAGCTCTAATAGATTGCGATGTGCAAAAACAATGTTAATTGCGCCTATGAATGATGTTCAAACTTTGTGATCAGATTAATCAGAATGATATATGGTATTAGGAAAATATTTATATTTAGTAGAAATTATTTATCGCACTATAATTATCTCAAATTATTCTTCTAAATCACCAGTTTTGATTTGATTGAAGCTCCTAAAAACAGCCATTAACTGCCGACATCACCTCTTCATTGATGGAAAATCTTTGACAACCGATTCTGAGAACAGAATATAATCCGAAAGGGCTGACTCTGGTGAATAGGGTGTATGAGGTAGGAATTCAAACTTTAATTTATTATTTTGGCAATTGCAATACGGATAAGTGAGGTGGTGCATTGTCTTGATGAAACAACACTTTCTTATCAGACAAATGCGGCCGTTTTTGCTTTATTTCTTCGCTCAAATGTTGCAATAAGTTCTTAAAATACTCGCCGTTGATTTTTTCCTTTTTCAATATAGTCAATGAAAATTGTGACACGCGCATTCCATAAAACCGACGCTCTGACTTTAGTTGCAGATAATACAGTCTTTGCTTTATTTGGAGCCAGTTCTCCTTTATCAAAAACATCTACACGACACTGTTTTTCTCCATTGCTAGCTCACGCAATTTCAGTCGAATATCATCTACTACCGCTGTGAGGATTTTCTTCAACATTTCTGGAGTCGTCACCTCATTTGCTCGACCATACATCGCAGGTCATATGGTCTCTTTTTAACTCTGCTACCCAATATTTTACTGTTGATAACAAAGTTGCGGTCTCACCCATAGTAGAATCTAGTTCTTCTTTTATATTGGTTTCAAATAAAATGTATTGTATCACATAATGATGACTGAAAACGTTCACTATTGATAGCTGCCAAACAAATACTAGACGAATTGGCGTCTTCAAACTTGAAACGGTACTTAGAAGACCATCTTCGTATAAGCATGTGTATTTAATTTATAGTTTAATAGACATTCCATTTGAATTTTGTAAATTAACTTGAAATTTTCCTGAAAATTCATTACAACGTCACTAACATATTCTATATTCACAATCGATTGGAAATCAACTCATCGTCATCCTTCCATTGGCCATAATCCTTCTATTACGATGATTTTTCGTCGAGTCATCATTATTCTACTTGCCTCTTCCTTAACATATTACATACGGGAAATTGTAAGTAGTGAGAGGTTCTAGCCAGGATTGGATTAGGAAAATTTCACTCAATTAATATCATTGGAAGTTTCGGGCTGATTTCAATTTCACTTGTTATTGATAAATCACACAAATTTTTCAGTCGAATTTAACATGGTGAGCTGCAATTATAACTTTCTTGTAATTAGTTAGAAAAAAAGTATAACTAAATCATGTTTGTAGAAAGTGAGAAGTTAGAGGAATATTTCATATAGGCTTGAAATAATGAGACTAATTAGAGAGTTCCATAAAGCAACATGTGTACTGTTCAGATATAGTGTGCACTGCATGAAAGTGAAACGACAAAAGAGGATGCAATCACGACTGATTCACAAAAGTCATGACAATGAGCGTGGGCATTCGTGAACGTAAGAAAATTGGAAGTTTCAATTGGAGTAATCATTATGAAAGGTTACAAGGATGACGTATAAGTGGCATAACTAATAGGTTTCATAATTTCATTTGGCCAGATTACCATAAGGTGTTTGAATGTGGTTATAACATGCCTATCTATCTTTGGTTTGCTCTTTTATTTCTTCCCATTTTATCCTTTTTGTCTCATCCCTTTCTTTCACATTTTCAATTTATGCTTTTCTAGTTCTTCCTCTATAATTTTGACCCGCTATTATAGATTTGAAAATTTTTTTATTCTGTTTTCGACCATCTGGCGTAGATGTCAAAACCATCTCACTTGCTTGCTCACATGCTGCATATATCTTCTCTCCAACTAATTTTATCTTCAATCTTTCTCTATAAATATTATTTCATATTCCATTTTTTTTCATATGGTCACCGAATCACATACTTCTGTATGCCTCGCAGCCGTTTAATAGGTAGATATTTGTAATGTTGAAATTTTGAAAACTCGGTTGTTTTGAAAATTTCAAATATTTCAGAAGAAAATTCATAACATAAATGCGGACGACAGTAGAGCTGGAAGGGGTAGTTGTGTATGCTGTACAATAAAGTGTGAATGATTTAGAGAAGAGAAAATATATATATATATATATATATATATATATATATATATATATATATATATATTTTCAATTAATGCTACATGCCAGGATAATCTGTATGTAGATAAAAGCAGTACGATATTTTAATTTACGTCAAAGCTCATAAGGTCGGCTCCAAATGTTTAGTTGGAATGGTTTATACAGTTTAACCTTCAAGTGTGTGGGTAGGAATCAAATGCACAATTGGACTGACTTGAATGTTAATTTCAGTTTTTACAATTGAATAGGTTGGGGCTCCAATTTACGGTTCTCGATTCAATTCGCATAGGAGTTCCTCTGATTTCTTTTTTTATTTCGAAAATCTTCCGCAAAAACTCAAAGTAATAGTACATTTGATTAAAATGTGCAGATTGAAGCTCCAAGGACCTCAATTATCCTTTTTGGAATCTATTACGACAGGACTGAAAAGTAAGTGTGTGTTTTTTACTCAACGGTATACATTGTTAAATTGTTAGGTAAAATTTATCATGAGTGACCGTCTTTATGTGTCTCTAAATTTTGATTTATTATTCTTCCTTTCTGAAAAGTACGATCCTGTTAACTTGAAATGTTCCTATTCTATTCTGAAAATGCAAAGTAAGTTGAACTTTGTTTGATCGACTCGGATAGAGCGGGTGAAACGTATTTTCTAGCTTGCAACCCTAGTAAATTTTTAATTGCCCATCAGTGTGGGTTGCCTACACGTACCTTTGGAGACACTGATTTATTGATATAACTCAGGCGAACTAGTAGTCGAAAAGCGAAATAACATTTTTTGTGTTTCAATAAAATAGTTGGACTAAAGAGAATGTTATTTTTAAAGATATATAGGGGCTCAACTTGTCATTTATATATTATTTATATTTTCACGAGTACGTTCGCATATAACCAGAGTATTTACTTCCGAACAAATGTTTCATATTCAGATACCTCAACAACGGTAACAAAAATCAGAAGCAATATATTCCAGGAGCAAGAGTTACTTTTCTATGAACATTCTTCTATTTGTAAACCCACAATAAATCTTTGATTTCGGAAATTATCTAACTCAATGAATCTATGTTATTCTGAGTTTTTTCTAAATAAAAACTAAACATTAGATTCTATATTATACTGATTAACAAAAATAGATACACACCTTTTATACCAATATCTGTTCATTGAATTTTAATAAATTCACTTTGACCTATTCAGTATCATACCCAATCATAACCAATTAATTATTATACTGGCATCTTCATTAAACAGCTAACTGAGAAAGCTGGCCTAAACTCATTTTTCTACGCATTGATCGATCGATGCGATCTTCAGTTCAAATAAAGGGGTTCGTTATTTTCTTGGTGTATTCCAATTTCATGAGATATGGTCAAATCTGTTGGAGGTGTTGCAAATTCAAACACTTCCGACAAATTCAAAGACAAGTTCAATTGGAGACAGGTCGATGCTATCTAGATGGGCAGCATAAACGATTGGTGTGGTATTGCTTTAAAGCTATATATTTTCAGGTAACACGATGTCAGCTATGGTCTTCCTCGAAAAACGTAACATGTTATTTCATTCCTTCATCTGACCATCGTATAATTCCACCTCAATTTGTTTCTAGAATGTTTCCTAGTATTCCTTTGTATTTGTTGTGATTTTTCGATTTTTGAAATTTTTTTACCCGTCCGGTAATCTATTTTAAATGTATTTTTTATATGATTTTGTGAAGAATGAACATAATTTGAAAGAACTCTTTCAAATATTTTGAAATAGTTTGTCTCTGTTTCCACCAATTGATTCTTCAAGGCAGGAGAACTTTGAATTAAACGAGAAATGAATTAAATCAATTTTTCAATTTTTTCCTAACCGTCATATTTCCGGTTATGCACCCAATACATTTTGATAATCCAATTCCAAATATTTGTTACAGCGAAAATACATTCGTTTTCCTATCTACCTGCCAATAATTTACGCTATTTTTTACCCTGCGTTGTATTTATCAAGGTTTTTCAAACTTCCCAATCCTACAATTCCAAAACTATGGAGCAGCACAATCGAACGTTAAAATTTGCTCATGAATTTTGACAGAGTTTAGCGCATTTACTGTCCAACTGAATTAATTGAGTTGTTTCGTTTTCATTCCTAAATACAGTATCCCATTTGCACTCAGCGATAGTAATCGTTTTTTGTCATTCATTTTAGTAGACCAGTTCGGAAACAATAAAAAGCTATATAATTCCTATTCCCAGCATTATTTTAAATTTTATTGTATACTATTTTCTAAATACAATTGTTATACCAAAATTGTATTGTTAATTATTTTTTTATTTAATACGAAGGTTCCTAGGTATTTCTCCATTGTGCTCGTATGATTTGAGTTTCATAAAGCTGAGTTTTATTATCTCATGCTAAATATTTTATGCTACTCACTCAAACATCTGTTCAAACTCTTTAATATAATATATGATAAACTGGCTACAATTCATCTTTGCTGCTATCTCTAAGAATCCCAGTGCCAAAACTTATGACGACTACAGACTAAAAACCTTGATGATCCACGCACCTAAGGCTTTTTTGAAAATTGTACACAAACGAATAATCAAAAAGTGCGTAGAGGTTAGTGGTGAAACGCAGTTTTGGTTTAAAAACGGGCTAGGTTCCAGAGAAGCATTATTCTATATGCAGTTTGCTTTATAGACTACCAAAAAGCGTTTGACTTCATCCAAATTTGTACCTGAATCTTGACAACTGTGCAAAATCTGTACTTTATTTCAGTGAAACCTTGCCAAACACTTAATGGAAACATCTTCACGACACTGTTTTTGTTCCATTGTGAATAAACGCGACACGTATCTTGCGCACAGCTTTCTCATGTCCATATTTAATTTCAAATGTTGAAGTAATATAGCTCCTTGACACTGGAGAAATAGAGGAAAGACTCAAGAGTTCGTGAAGTGAGTTTGTTAAAAGAAGAGTTCGTGTTGAGGTGTACGTTGATTAAAATACAAAATGTATCAGAAATCTAACGATGCTGTTGACTAGAACCTTAGTTAGATTGGTCTTAAGATCAGATTGGTAACAATATGCCGCGCAAGGATGATTGTTATTTATATTTACAGAAATAGAATGGTATTATTGATAATGTACATATTAAAATGAAAATTAATTTCAACTGACCGAGATCCTTCCGTCAACTGTAAATTAATATGTAACAAATCGCTTTGGTTGTTGAGAAATGTACATCATTGAATCAATTCAAAATATGGTAATTTCAATAAAATTATTATTCTGATTGTTCTAGAAATTTTTTATCACTGTTAGGTAACATTGACTAAGCTAGTACCCTAATAGTTTTCCCTTTTTTATTTCGTATCGCTGAAATGTTTACAATTCGTCATAAAATTCACACAATGATGTTATAAAAGCATTACACGTATATATTTTTAGGGATATTGCTGCATATAAATGAAACCACTTTGATGACATCGATATTGAAAATACGCAATTAATGGAAGTTTGTGATAACGAACATTTAAACAAATTGCATATATAATCAATATTCGTTTATTATTCACCTGGTTGATTAGAACGATAAATTGAAACACCCAATTCTGATATGAACTCAGCGATCTCTCTTCCCACAAGTGGGAATTTACACCGAAGAATTGGAGGATACTATATATATTTGATATAACATCCTAGAATGAAAGAAATGTAAAGAAAAGAAAACTCTAGTTATTTTTTAATAATGCCAACAAGCATTCATTGGAAAAGTTACAACTACATTGACCAGAAGAAAACAAATTTGTTCAATTGCTTTAATGATAAAATTTAGTTTGCGAAAAGAATTCCTATAAAAAAATCTTGTTATATACTGGAAACCTGACAGAAGGAACGTACTAGATCAAAAATCAAAAGAATATAGAAACGTACTTCTGTTGTAACCATATGGAAAATTGGTTTTGGGAGAAGAATTTACAGTTGATAAACGTCTTGATAAATGTTTTGTATGGTTCAAGATTTGAAATATCATATTGTTAGAAAATATGAATTTTACTCAAGAATCATTTATCTTTTTTTATTTTGGACCATACGGATGAGTATTATGAAGGAGAGTGACAAAATATAAAATACGATAAGTCAGTTTGTGAATGTCAGAGTGAGTTGATGTTTAGAAAATTATAAAAGAATTACATAATTAGCAAAAAATTATAATAAACGAAGCAACTGTGTTATTTTTGGAGAAAAATACTAACCATATAAAGGGTCAAGAATTTTTTTTATCATTTAAAAACAGTACTAACAATTATTATAAAGCGAACAGATTATATTTTGTACGAATAATTATTTTTTTGTTCACCTATAGTACAGTGAACGATTAAATGCACCTTGATAATACGTTTAATGGAAAAATCTCTGTTCATCCTGTTCACCTGATTTTAGTCACCATGAGTTGTCTGTGGGTTTTCTTAAAAGAGAAGATATCGAAATCTTAAATGTTTATCCCCACAAAGATAAATCCTTACTGGATTTTCTTCATATTCAAATGTTTTAATATTTTCAGCAGATGTCAGGGAGATAAGTTTATCACATTATAACACCAATTGATTGGCGATGTGATTGAAACAAAATAGCATGAATCAGTCTGTTATCGATGAAGATAAAGATAATATGTCGCTTTTGGGAGATTACCAAGCATTACGTTTGGTCCAAAAAACCTCGATTTTAATAGTAAAACAGGAGTACATCAAGGAAATATAGACTAAAATACTGAACATATATACAGTATATAAAATACAGTAGTAGCAGTCGTAGGGGACGGTCGTATATTCACGTTTAGAGTGTTGTCTCTATCTGTATTAAATGCTTGTTTTGATTTTATTTGTCTAGTTTTTGATATTTTGTTTCGATCCGACATGCTAGTTTTCGCTTCACATGTGTTGTTTTACTTGACATTGTGTATTTATTTATTTTTCCGACTAACTAAACAATTTTATTCTGTCAATTATTGTTATTGTCAAAAGACCGTCTTGGAAAAGAAGAAATATACAGGGTGTTCCGGGACTCAATGCAAAAAATTCAGGGGTGAGTAGATAACGTGAAAATAATGCTGTGACATAAAAAAATTCTCATTGTTTCTGAATTATAGGACTTTGAAGTTGCAAAATCAGCTGTATTTTGGAAAGTCCAAAAATTTACGAAGGTTTAATTTACAGAAAAAATTTGTGTCACTGTCTTCATTTGAGAGGAGTCTAAAATCCTATTCATTTCTTGCAGCATTATTTGTACTGCCAAGCAAGACAACCTTAAAAAGACTGCTTGAAAAAATTATTGGTGATCTAGGTATCCATAAAACGATTTTTGATTCACTGCAAGAAGTATCGAATTATATTAATGATATAGTGAAAATATGTAGTTGTATGATTTGATGAGATGGCAATTATGCCTGGATTGGATTACCCTTCAATGAATACATTGGCTTTATAGAAGGATTTGAAGATATGGGAGATGGTATAAGAGAAAACCAGAAGAGGTAGTGCAAAAACTGTAAAAACTAAAAAGTTGGTAGCAAGTGAAATTTTATCAATAAAATTGAAACCTGTGACACTTAGTTGTGACCAAAACTATGCAGCTGTCATAAATGGATTAAAAACTGAGACGAGGGAAAAATTAACTATAAAGAAGGATTATTTGAAATAAATTATTGGAGAGTTCACCCTATTTTGATCCCCCTCATTTGATAAAAGGATAATGGAACAACTTCATAAAGAAAGATATAAATTACGTTGAAGGTCTTCTTCTTCTTCTTATTTTAAGACTGTGTCTTGTGTTTTCAAAGAGGCAGCCTAAGTTGTGACTGCGAGGACCAGCTCTCATACCAGCGCTTTGGTGGTCTTCCAGGCGGTCTACTTGTATTGGGTCTCTCTTCTTTTGCGATTTTCGCCAGTCGATCGTTGTTCATTCTATTGACATGATCTCTCCATGCTCTTCTTCTAGTTCTGGCCCATCTCACTATATCCGGAACGTCACACATTCTTCTAATTTCATTGATCCTTATTCTGTCTCTTAGTGTTTTCCCTGTGATTGAGCGTAATGTCTTCATTTCGGTCGTTCTAAGAATCCGCTTAGTAGTTGCAGTCTCCGCCCTCGTTTCTATGGCGTATGTCATTACTGGTCTGACACAAGTTTTTTACGTTGAAGGTAATGTGATAAAGTCTGCTAAATAGGAACACATTCAGAAACTATTAAAGTATATTTTATAAATTATACATACCAATTATGAATTTTTAATGTATGGATGATTACATACTCGTATGTCTATGTAGTGTGTTTGACGAAGTAATTAATTCTACACTACTAACGGCCAGGGGGGCGGCTAATGCCCAATAATTAACAATCCCTAACTTCTACATGAAAAAACCTGTATAATCTCAAGATTATACAGATTTTTTCAACAAAAGGTACTCTTTGTTAAACTCACTTAAATTTATGGTTTAGGAGATATGTAGATTTTTAGATCGTTGTACATGCCAAGAAAACGGTTCGCCATAAAGAGACATTCTGAAGAAAATTATCACAAATTGTAACTTACTTTCTGTAAGTATTTATTGGAAATACTTACAGAAGATATTAAAATACAATGGAACATTGCTAATTGAACTGCATTCTGTCAAACATCGTATAACTTACATAAGGAAAAAATTGAAATGTGGAAAAATTTAGTTGGTTAGTCTACAACTAATCTAATGAAAACAAAAAAAAAACTATAACACATGTTCGAAGTGAGCACCTTGAACTTCTACACACTTTCAGAGTCTACGGAGGATATTTCTTTGAACTTGGAAGGGCATTCCAATATTCTGCCTTATAGAGTCACAATAGAAGTTTATTCTATCGATTATTACGTTCCTTGTGTTTACAGGTGTTGCATATACCAAGCTTATAAAATCGCCCCCCCCCCCCCAAAAAAAATGAATCCATTCTATTCAATTCAGGGGAATATGGTGGCCATGCAAATGGACCTCCTCGATTTTTTACATCATTTAGGAAGAGGGGCGGAGCTGCAAAGGATTTATAATATAAAACGTAAATTATCAAAATATTCTATGGTAATATTGAGAGTTATCCATAAGGTTCTAAATCAATTAGAGACTATAAAATTAAAAACTAGATCTTTTCGGAAAAACTAATTTTGATAAGAACGATCTCAAAAATATAGTAATACCTGTTCAATTCAATTTAATATCACTTTATAAATTCCATAAATACCTTGTTCAGAATATCTACCCATCATGAATGCATTGTGAAAAATATGCTATATAACCGAAGGGTTCAGCAATAAGAACAAAAGTCAATGTACAAGGGGCACTTTAGAATTGGAAAGTTTTAGGGATACAGTTAAGTTTATCTTGTTCCTGGATTGTAATAGAAGTTCTGTTGGAGATAAACAAAGCAAACCCTTACTAAATAACTTCCTTGTACATTGAAGTTATTCTCGAACGTTGGTTCATTGGTATTTGAAAGTTATTGGTAATAGAAAATGTACGGAGTTCTATTCTATTTGGAAATGATATGGAAACATCTTGCCAGCACAATAATGTTATAACATGAACACCAATAGAAATGAACACGTGTTTCTGTTGCTGATATATGTACAAATAAAAATACTTATTTATTTAAAAGTTGAGGATATTGCATATGCAAGTATTTATTGAGATTTGCTATTAATAGAGAAAAAATGAAGTTTTATTTGAGTTCAGCTTGCCTCTTTGTGAATTTAGAGGAAACAATAGAATTCTGATCTGGTCACTGTTGATCAGTCTGCGTTGAATTCGAATAATATGAGCTTCAAGGAAGCGAATAAGCCACTTTTATCATATTCTTCACATTCGAAATATTCATAAATTTTTTCAACCACAGAAAAAAGAATCATATTTTTTGTTTAAAAATTGAGTTATGGACATCAAATAAAAAGAAAATTGGAAGAAAAAGAGAACATAGCTGAATTTGGAATTAGATGAATATATTATACGCATTCAAGTAGTTTGTTCAATTTGTTCTCCTCACTTCAATTCTCATGCTGGGAACAAAATAGATTGGAACTAAGATTTTTTTCTTCATATCTCATTATATCAAGTGTCATAAACTTAAGGTCTATATAGATTACAGGAATTGTTGATGTATAGTAGACTCACATTTAATAATATATTTTGACCATTACAAAGTATCTCAAAATACGAAGTCCTTTTATGATTCACAATCTCGTAATATGTCTATTGAAGCCAAAACTTGGAAATTAAAATTATTTTCGTTAAAAATATTTGAAGCTCCTGTACTAAAATTGATGTTTGTCAATTATTTGAAAACATGGTCTTGCATATGATCAGTTAATTACGCAGATATTCTAGTTTGTTAAACTTTTTGAGGATGCTCTGTACATCATTAACGACAAGACTTATCACACATGCCTATAACTTCTCGTTCCAACATTAAATAGCTAATTGCCCACAAATAACTTTTGATAAATCTTTTGTTAAATCTGTTGTATAACTCACTACATCTCCAGACCCTACGAGCTCTATACCAGATTTTTGACACGTTGACTGGCGTTGGTGAAATAAAAGACAACCATGTTTATGAAATCACGTTTCAATAATATTCAAAAATTATTTCATTTTTGAAAAAAATTTATAAAAAATATACTTTTATTTTTTGCCTACCAATAATTTAATATGTTATTTAAATTTTATGACTCAATAGTAATGGCAAACGACCAAAACCTAAAATTTTTTTGAATATTTCAATATTTATAGTTCTCCTTTTTTGTCGAGTATATTTTTTCAGGAGAATCCATTGCATTTGCTAGAACTCCCATTTAAAATCTTTGCATTCCTTACAATTTCATTGACTTTAAATTGAAATAAGCTGCCAATATAACATATCGACAAATACTTTAGCCGTTTGACTTTGAAAGCTCTATCCGCCCAAATTATTTCATCTCTCCTCCAAATTTTAAGAGAAGTTTCGAAAAGATGGACCCTCCAATTTTTACTTTTGTTTAGAGACTTCCTGAAAGAATTTTTATGGACAAAGCGTCGTTTGCCCCCCAGCTCCCCAAAGTTAAGGAATTTTACGAAATATCTTCGAAAATATCGATTTTAGAGAGTTCTAGAGAGTTTTAGAAAGTTCCAAACAAAGCTCATAAAAAGCTCTACAAAAAAGGTTATATACATTTTTACGTAAGCCTAATATACGAAATTTCTAGGCAGGAGTTCAGTTGACTATATTTCCCAGTCACAAGGTCGTAGCTAAAGCTCACTGACTTTTAGGATATCAGGTGAAGTTAGTCAATTCGACTACTACTGAGATATATTGAATCATAACAGCCCAAAATAATAGGTTTATATAACCTTTTTTCTAGAGCTTTTTCTGTGCTTTTTGCCGTAAAGTAAACTCTCAAGGCAAAAATTCTTTCAAGAATTATCTCCTCGAATCAAGTACTGGCTTTGTCAAAAATTTCGGCAAAATCTAATACGCTGGCAGTTAAATAAATATATGTGTTAAATATAATGAAGTGTTAAATATAATGAAACGTGTTAAATATAATTATAATAATGATACACGCAATTATAATTGATTGTATTCAGTAAATTATTTCGAATATATTGATCATTTGCCAATTTCCATTTTTTCTATATGTTCGTAATAAACTGATTTTAAGTATTTCAAATTCTTTTTCTAATGTTTGTAATTATATAAAATAATTGGGAGCATGTTGTACGTTTACGTAATTTCTGTGGTTGAGATTTTTTCAAATGCATATAGTCGGCCTAATTATCAAAATAAGTAACTTGTTTTCGGTGAACTACAGGATTAAGTAAAAATTTCATTTTACTATGCATGGCAAACAATTGAATGCAATTATGAATCTATTAATCCAATAAATATGAAAAAATTCAATTTAACGATTCATTTCTAAATTTGCAAATTACATTATTAAGGAAATTAGACTGGCTACAAAAACCAGGATCGATAAGGTGCGCGACATTTCAGCTTGTTAACTGGCGGCCCCAATTTAGTACATCACCAAACGCCTCTTCTAAGGTGACTAAGGTCAGCACAGGTCGGATATGAAAATGCCAGCCGGTTTTCCCGTACGGAAAAATTGGCTGAAAAACCTCATAACGTGCGCACGTGAACCGTTTTGTAACGTGGGGTTTAAGCCCAGAGCGGTGTAATAGCGCAAGAAATCTTGCAGGCCGGAAAACCCTCGTAAGAAGTGATCGAAAGTGCCAGAAAACTCATCTGAAAAACCTCATAACGTGCGCGAACGTTACCTTTCTCTTAGTCGAACAGAAGTTGCAATTTATGGAATATTAAACACAAAACACAAACATTATTTGAAAATGGTGATCACAGGAAGTACAGAAGTAACCATAGATAAATTCATGAAGAATTCTTATCTCTCCTTTGTACCAACTGACAGAAAACTTATAAAAATCAGGAGTAACTTTGAAATTATACCTCCTCGACATATATCCTAATGGAAAAAGAGTCTGCAGTGACGTGAAAAAAGATGGATTGTATTAAGATGTAAGTTAGCTACCTACATTTTCCAAACTATCATTAGATTTTACAAAGAGAAGCTAACAAAGGAGGAATTGCTAAAGTAGAGGCGGTTAAACACATTGTACGACAAGAGCCTTTCTATGAACAATCTGGAACAGGGATTGAGACAGATAAAGATACTCCTAGCAGCAATTCATGAATATTAAGTCTAATCGGGGCATTGCCTCAATACACATCTGAAGTTTAGCAGAGGATGGATGCAACGTACAAATTCCATCTAAATTTTTCTTCAAGTGTTACCTTCTACGGAAATCCAGAACGTCATAATTAAGAAAGTACGGAATGGGAGCGTAAGATTTTTGGTAGCTAGAGCTGAACTTTCTGGAAGGAGTGGGATTAATTGATCCGCTGAAAACAATTAGCATTCCAGTACCACAAGGAGAAAAGGCTACACAATATATCCTTTGAGGCGCTGTAAATATACATACATAAACAAAGAAAAAAACGAGTTTTGTGCATAAATGACTGAATTTCTAGGTAAAATTATCTGCCTAATCTTTTAAATATTAGAAAGGACTTGGAATTAATTAACTGAATTTGTCTTTAATTTGAGTCAAAATTCATTGCTATTAGAAATACATAATGTCATAATAAAAGTATTTTGATAGAGGCGAAAAAATCCTCATTTGTATAGGAACGTAATCAATTTATCTTCTGTCTCCATTCTAATGAATTGTGCATGAAAACTTTCACTCTCGCGTACTGGAATTCAAAGTAACTATATGAAAACATTTTAACGAGAGTTCCAACATGTATGTAAAAAAAGAGACGACGAATAAAATCCCTGAAAACAGAATACAAATGTGTCCATAAGCAAAAGCCGACAAAACATAAAAACGTTTTCGTCCATTTCAAGCTGACCGAACAAATCCAATCCATCAATCTAGTGAGCCAAGGCAAGCACATGACCCGTAAGCACAGGTGGCGCGTCACATCGGCCTATACACATTTTATCGATTTCATTATCAACTGTAATTGACTGCTTGATTGAATGAAAATGAATTATTTCGTTGTTGTTTGCTTACACATTAAACCAAAAAAATTGCTTCTGATATAAAATATTACATAATTAAGGGTTTTGACACAATGATAGATAGAAACTAAGCAAACATACCAAAAAAGTAGGTAGAATGAGAGTTCTTATGAAATTTATTGAGTTTATGACAAACATTGGGAAAGAGTCACTATTGAAATACTTATCATCATATCTTTGCGTTTATACTTCTTTTTCAATGTATAATAAGTTTAATATAAATAAAATTAATTTATTCAATTCAATTCTGCAACCAACTTGGAGATTATGTACAGAAATTTGAAAACTTTCCTCCAATTTACTGAAAAAGTTTAATGCATTGTATTGGTCGAGGTAATAGTGTTAAGTTCTTGATAATTGCTTGGAGAATGTTGTCTTATTTTTGTTATATCAGTGAACTCTTATGCAAAAAACTTTTTACAGTGCTCATTTTAAAGGTTTTTCTATGTATTTTGAAAAAGTTTTGTTATTTTTTTTTCAAAAATTTCATCAATTTGAAGTTATTTGAGGTTAAATGTTTTCAATTTGGGGGTTCCTCTTCCTTGAACGAGTTATTATTGAATTTACAAAGGTCCTTAAAAATCTTTTAATTTTTTTAATTATATTCTTGTTCTAGATGATTTTTTGGATAATATGAAAACTTTTCAAGTTATTCATGAAAAACGGTAAAAAATATGCGTTTTTCAATGATAAAAGAGCAGTTTCAATAGTTAATAACTCTAAAACTCCAGAAAAAACTTTGTATAGTAAAAGTTGCTCAGAATTATTCAATCTATCGAGCTATGAGATTATTTTGATGAAATAAATTTTCGCCCCCTTCGGCACAGTCGAAATTTTGGATAAGGTTATAAATAATACCTTCATACCAATTTTCAAGAAAATCGACCTTAATTATCAAAGTTCCACGGGAAATCGGCTGGTACCTGGTCTAAAACGGCATCACATGATCTTGAATAATATTTTCCAAATAGAATTTTGTATTTATAGACCATGGACACATAGTAAACAGTTTTTTGCTTGCCTCAAAACATGTTTCCCATAAGAAAATTTTTTAAGTATCACCAAATGACTCCTTTGGAGAGATAATATAGACAGAAAATCTTTTTTCAGATCCGTGCTATACTCTATTACCACAATCTGAAGATTTAAGGTTCTCTCAAGAAACATTTTCTTCCAGTCATCGAGAATCCACCTCATATGTTCTCTAGAGATTTGTAGAAAGCAGCGAAGCAGTAACAGCTAATATGTGATCTTTCTGTCTGACGACATATGAATAAATTTATATTAGATTGGATTTGAATACTCAGGTTTCTAATAATACATTTACTTTTTATTAATCCCTGTCACCATATTTTCTTTGATGTGCCCCGATTTTCTCGTTCTTTTGACCATTCGGTTCATTCTCAAATGATTAACACCAAGTGATTTGCTACATAATGTATTATGTATCAAATACAGTGATGGAATAATTTTCAACAAGTGTTATATTTGAAAATGATTCGGAAAGTATTCATGATTATATATTCCTAATTCAGAAAAAGATTGGACTACCAAAAGACAACTTTGGTTGTATGGATATCATGATAATCAGAATATTTCTGGAATATTTAATTTGAAGAACATTTGAATAGAGGAATTTTTAACAGTCGGACGAAATAATGTTCTGTCTTTTAACCAAAACTATCCGAAAACTGACTTCTACATTGTGTTTATCTATGGATAAGTTAACAAAGATTAAAAAAATCATTAGTTATGATAACTGTAATTCTGATGGAAAGATAAATTTGTAAAATATAGTAGAGGAATATGTAGTACTAAGACTATAAAAATTTTAGGAATAGATTAATCTTCAAGATTAATCCATTTTTTAAAGGATTATTCCTACTTACTTGGAGTAAATATGAAGTAATATGTATTCTGTAAACTTATTTCAACTGTCAATTTTAAATAATTCAAAGATAAATTTGCATCGAGACGACTAAAGTTTTCTAAGTCCGCCGGAAGTTAAGCTTCCATCCTTCTGTTATTAGCATTAGACAGTTTCATTATTTTATATTAAGCAGAAATGTAGATTAGTTCTTAAAATTTGACGGACAATATAATATTTGCGTACAACACGTGAGAAATAGTTATCTTTTTATTACCTTTCGTTTCACGAGTCTTATTCTATGTCTATATATAAATTTCTTTTATTTCTTAGACCTTTTGATATGTTTATGTTTCTAAATGTTCTTCGTTTTAGGTTTCTTCTGTTTCAAAATTGGGTTTTTTAATAATTTTTAAAACATAGATAAAAATTGACGTTTGAAATTTGAAACGTTTAAATCGCTGTCTTTTTCCTTGAGTAAAGGATCCAATAATTAATATATTGAATAAGGACAAACAATATAAAATATGATGATATCAATTTGCAGTTATTTTTTTATTTTTATGCCAATTATTCCAATTAAGAACATAGAAGAACAAATTAAATAAACATTATTATTAAAAAGTTATGTTTAATTATTCCAATTTGTCTACTTTGTTGCAATCACTTGTTTTTTTATGTATTATACGGGGAAGTGAGAAAAAAAATTTATATTTCATAGACTATATCAAAGCCCCTGATTACACCAAAACGGTTTTTTTAGTATGAATTATGTTCTGGAAGGCAACTCATCCGACGTAATTGTTTAGACATCCTGATTTTCGTAGAGTTCAGTATTGAGATCTATATCAATTTCAAATTAAAGTTTAAGTGAACTTAAACATCAATTCTTTTTACGTTAAAAACGTTATTCTCATATCAAAATAAATTTGTTTCATTTCCATCTATGCACAATTCTTAAAAAGTGTGTCAATTAAGTTGCAGAAACTTGATTGATAAAACAATAACATATGTAGTTTCAATTGAAATTTTTTTATTGATTTATATAATAATATCCATTCTATTCTACGCAATTATTCACGAGATTTGAATAATCATCTGAAGTGAATCCGTTTAAAATTAAATTACAGCTTTCTTAACT
Organism: Diorhabda carinulata; assembly: GCF_026250575.1. Classification (NCBI taxonomy): domain Eukaryota; kingdom Metazoa; phylum Arthropoda; class Insecta; order Coleoptera; family Chrysomelidae; genus Diorhabda; species Diorhabda carinulata. The sequence goes on from NC_079472.1 coordinate 24,045,429, forward strand.
TCCTCTCAACCAATGATGAATTCCTTTGAAGTGCGACATTATTTTGAGAAAAGAAAAGTTTTTGATAGGAACAACTATTTAATCTCCTTTTTATATAGAAACTCTTGCTTAATATATGAGGAATGGCCGGGGCACGGGATCCAGTATGTCTTGGGAAGATCGGCTTGTAGACGCGAACCACAGATGTTTTAGTAGCTTAAAATAGGATTCACTAGCTATTGTTTAGACAACATGAAAGTATTGACCATGAACGATCCATAACTATCAACAAAACAAAACGATCTAATGATGGTTTCACTCTATTCACAAAACCACACCAGCAGTTTCTTTGACAAAAATATACATTGTGGAAGAGCCTATATGCTTTGAAGAGGTGTACAAAGTGACGCGGTGTTGTCAATTATTCGATTAAAGTTCCGGGACTCAATTAAATATTCCTTTTGTTCTCTTAAATGATCTCCGATATTATTTCTAACCTTTTTCGAAAGAGAATGCTGCATATGTACTCTTAATGATCTTTTGCAGCCGTTGGTCTTAGAAGTTTTTAGCATATTCTTACACAACTTTTTGTATTCTCCAGTTTTGTTATTTTGAAAGTTCCAGGAACTACTGTTTTGAATTGTTCAAATAATTTTCCAACAATCACACCATACTTGACACAAACTGAAACTTCATTCGATTTAGTCTTATACTATACTTTTACCGGTTTGAAGTCACTCACTCTCTATTTCAAATAATAATTCTTCACTGATTTCGCATATTGTGTTTTTTCCTCTTTTTTTTTCTATTTTCTACATGTCCATTATCACAATAATGATCCACTTTTGTGGAATTGATGTCATATATGATCAATCAATATGTATTACGCTCTATTACCACTTTTTCAATATTAATAATAATTTTAATGCACCAACCATAATCATATAATTAAGAATTAACATACAAATTGGTTTACCCGCTCCAACCAAGCGTTTAATTTGGATAGACAATACATTCACAAGTTATTTGAAATTTGTCAATTTTTTTTGCAGACAGCGTATTCGTCTGAAACAGAATTTCAATTTTATGTGGTAAACCCAGAACTCCCTAATAAACTATATAGTCCAAAAGTACTGAAATCACTATATTGAGGTTTATTTCTGAATAACTATGAAATAAGCAGTTATTTTATTTTACGGAAATTAACTTGTTTATAAATTATTTAGGCACTTTCACGTATTGACTCTTCAGCACCTAATAAGCACCTCAACAATCAATGTATCGTAATTATTTTCATGCGTTGCTAGCATCACGTTTTCCTGACACCGCAACTTTGAGTATTACGTTACTGTGGAAATTACAGAGTACCTAATTTTTGAAATTGGCACAAATTTCTCGACTTGCGGTGCTGGCGAGACGGAGCTCTAATCATTCACGAGTTCAATGCGAAAAACGCAAATTTCATGAGAAAATAAAGTTAAGAGGCCTGTACTACCTCGCCGAATTAAGGCTTGGCCGCGAAAGATTTTTTAGTAGAGGATTCGATTCTGAAAAAAAATCGTCCATCGTTGTAGCGATGCTATGAAATGCCACTGAGCTATAGAAATTTAAAAATAGAAAATGGAAATTTCTGTATTTTTTTAAGGAAAAATCTTTACACTTCTCCGTCGAAGACTAATATTAATATTAAGGGTTCTGGAAATTTTCTTAGGTACTTGTAACAAAATTTCACGATGGGAGAGAAAAAAAATAATTATAGAAAAAGTACCCTACTGCGGCATACATTACGATAAATTAATGTATTAGAGAAAATTAATTTCTGCATGGTTATTTTGATCTCGTTCTATGTTAAAATCAAGAATTTTATTCCGTGCAAAGGGCAATAAATAAATAATGAGACATACACAAAATATGTGGTTATTTGTATATTTACCTAGTGTGATATTTAAATAGGTCGATTGACATAGAAATATTTGATTAATCTATAGTTTAATTTGCAGATCTGCCATATCATATCCCCACCATTTCCACATTATCGAATTTATTTAATTTTCTCGACTACATTCTCTATTTCACTATTTCTTCATTTTTTCTATTTTGTTTCTCCTGTCCCATAGTAGTACATTACAGTAGCTATGGTATAAAAATGTCACGTCACAAACACATCTTATAAAGCTGGATCCAGACTATTTAAAAAAAAAGTTATAAAAACAAAAATGTATATAATATAGTAGAAGCATCCATACTTTTAAATAAACAAAATAAAACAGAAAAGTGGATAGCGTGCAAACTAGTAGATCAGATAATACGTGAAATAACTTTAAACTTTGAGGATGCAATCAGTCAACATCAACTTGTGTGATTTTGTTTAAGCACCAAGTTATTGAATGAGGATTTTGCAAGGGGCCATCATTAAAAATGAAGTGATACAGTTCCTATGCCAGAGATAAGCTTAAATAACTAGAAATGTGTTTAAGCAAAAAGTCGGAACGTGTTGAAGAACCAACTTCTTTTGATCTCTGATAGATAACGTAAAACGTGTTATATATCAGCGAAAAGTTATACAACACTTTGTTTTAAAACAGTTTTGTTCAAAATTCCCCATAAATTATGAAACTTTATTATTTAACATATTTTGTTACATATTAATACTGATCACTCACTATCATTGCAACAGTGAATATGGGCATTTCGATAATAAATTTATCGTCTTCAAAAACCAAAGCTAGTTTAGCTCTGAAGACGATAACTTGGTCATTGAAACGCACGTCAGATAGTGTAATTTAGCGTGTTAATCTAGTAGTATTAAGCAGTGTGATCAAAATGCCTCAAAATTCGCATCTTCTTAATATTTTTAGTTTGTCTGATTAGAGAAACAAATTAATAATCCACTCGATGCCTTACACCCTTAAGGGTAGGAAGGCTTAGGATTAAAAAAGTAATACTTGTTTTTGTGCAAATTAAGTAGCTTTTCGCGAAAATTTTTCAGCGTATCGTAATCTGCTAAAACTGAACAAATTGAATGAAAACATTTTCATTATCTGAGTACTGTGCTGGTTTCTAGTGATCTATTTTTAAAATGGAATATAATCCATATTCGAGCAATTGGTTTTTTTTCAATCTTATTATTGTCGCAATAAAAATTATTATTAGTGACTTTTTTTGAAGTTTTTTGTTAAATCAGTAACATCGAACAATTGTATAAAAAGAATCCATTTTAGCTCGGTCTAATCAGTTTTGTCATGAGAATTGAAGGTAAGCTATGTTTTTGGAATGTTTTTGAATATATAGGCCAATTTTGATTTTTTAAGTGCACAAAATTTAATTGAATTGTCAATTGCTGTAAGTATTTCATTCAAATATTGAAACGATAGACAATTTAAGAAAGGTGAATGTTTTCTGGGAGGTGCGTTTTCAAAAATATTTTTAATTTTAAACATCTTAATACTACAAGTCAGTCTTCTCATTTGAGTTTTTAATGTGACAAAAATATACATTTATTATATTTATCACTTACACGCTCTAGGTGCAAATTATGCTTAATTTTTCACTAGCGTGTTAGAGAAACGCAAAAATCAGATACAAAGTATCATCTTGAATTTTCAAGAATTTATGTTTTCAGAAATATCTAATATATACCTAAAATCGAGAGCATTTAGAAGCATCGGTGGATAGATAGATAGATAGATAAATAGACAAAACAGAGATAGGTAAATTGATGTATAGGTTAATAGACAATATCATTAGACACTCGTACATACATAGACAAATACACGTACGAATATTTTCCGGGCTATTGAATTATGTATATACATGGGCTTATGTATTCATTGTCTAAGACTGAAATTATGGTCAAATACAATATAAGAAATATGTATAAATGTAGAAAAATAGTAAAATTTCTCCTTACAATAATTAGTCAAAATTTTGGTAGATTTGAATTGTAGTATTATAGGTTTATTTTAGGAATATAGGTCATAGGTTTCAAAATTCAATATTCAAATTGACGTTGATAGAAATATTGATTCTGGTTACTATAGGAATTTTTATTAATTTTTAATTGATTAGATAATGAATGACGTTGAATTTTCAAAGGTTAGATAAGGACAAGTTGTAGTGAATGATATTCAATATTAATTGGTTAATTTATAAATTATTCACTACAACTTATCCTCTTCTAACCTATAAAAATTCAACGTCATTCATAATCTAACTAATTAAAGACAAGTGTGATTGTACCATTTGAAAATTTACATTTTGTTTGATAAGATTTGATGTTTTTTCTATAAATTAGATCCCTAATGCATTCAACGACTATCCCAACCAAAAAAATTAGTTTAGTTAAAAAAATCGATTATACCTGTTATAACTTGAATGATCTGTTTTTTGCTATCAGGTCCACCAAACAAATATGGAGAGTCCTAATGATATTGTTATCACTGGATTTGCTGGGCGATATCCGGAATGTGACAATGCTGAAGAATTTAAAGAAGCTTTATTAGCTGGGGTTAACTTGATAACAGATGATGATAGAAGATTTCCCGTTGGTACGTTTAACTGATTTTACCTACATAAAAAATCGTTTCTTTGATTTTGGAAATCACTGTTTGGTATTTTATGACTAAAGTATGTAGGATATATATGGAAGATTTCTAGAAAATTGGTTGAAGAATAATGTATCTTATGAATACATTTTTAAACTATATTCACTGAAGTTTTTTTTTGAACTATAGAATTGAGTTTTCTCGTTTTACTGGGTAAATTTATTACAAGAGAAACATTCGATTACTTTTGTCATTTTTCTAATAATTTTTAATAGAACCAATATAGAAAAATCAATAACAAAGTATAGAAAGTGAAAATAATGAAAATATTTTTGTTCCATTATGAGCAAACGCGGCACACATCTTGCGCACAACTTTCTAATGTCCAAAGTTTCAGCGCTGATATGCGCTGTACCGCACTTTTTTAAATGCCTACTATGACTGTTAGCTCGCGCACTTTCAGTCGAAGATCATCTACTACCACTTTGTGGATTTTCGTCAACATTTTTGGAGTCATCACCTTATTTGGTCTACTACTGTGATGCTGATCTTCGTACGGCCTCATTTAAACTCTGCTACCCAATATTTTACTGTTTATAACGAAGGAGCAGCCTCACCCATAGTAGAATCTAGTTCAGCTATTATATTGGTTGTGCTGAGGCCTTTCAAAAAAGTAATGTATTACATAACAATGACCAATTTTTTCCATGTTTACAAATTAACTGAAACCTTTGGCTGCCAAACAAATACTAAACAACGTAACGTGGCGTCTTCAAACTTGCAACATATGCCGTATAGATTGTGTACTTTCTAATACAGGGGTATTTCTCAAGCAACTACCGCCGCATCTAGGTCAGGCTAGAACCATCCATGTATACCAGATTTTAGTCTGAAAATATCGTCGTACTCTCCAAATCATTATAATCTGATTTTATATTATAGGTACACCAAATATTCCAATTCCAAGTGGAAAACTTCGAAATTTAGATAAATTTGACGCTGAATTTTTTGGTCTCTCTTTTAAACAGTACAATTATATGGATCCTCGTCACAGAATTATATTAGAGACAACTTTTGAAGCAATAATAGATGCTGGTTATAATCCAAGTGAATTGAGAGGAACAAATACAGGTATTTGGATCCTTAACATATTATAATGCATGATCACTGTTTCCTTATATTCCATAGACACGTGTTTTGAATATCTTCATATCTTTAATTGGAAAACGGTGAGGATATGAAATTTATTTGCAATTTGTATTGAAAATACCTTGGGTTGTTATAATACACACGATACTGAGAAAACACCGCGCGTCAAAGTTTTTTCTTCATCACGGTTTTTGAAATATCGTGTCTATATTAATAAACCACTGCGATGTTAAACATATTTATTCATACAATCCCTAAAAAACTATTTTCAAATTAATCGGAATAGAAGAGTATAAGAGAATAAATGTTATGATTTTTACAGGCGTATTTGTGGGAATTTCAATCATGCATCCAGGATCAACTCCAGATGATCCCCAGTTTCCATTCTATTTGATGATTTCCATGTACCACTGCCCTAATACAATTTCATACTGTTTTGACTTCAAAGGACCAAGTTTAGCAGTAGATACAGGTTGCTCTGCGTCCATGTATGCTTTCGCGCTTGCTTACGAAAAATTAAAATCCGGTGAAATAGAGCACGCGATAGTAGGAGGAGCTCATATTGCCTTATCACCTGCTGAAACTAGAGAGTACGCCGTTCAACAAGTTCTCAGCTGGGAAGGAAAGAGTAGAGTTTTCGGTGAGGAGAGAGATGGATTCGTTAGATCAGAAATAGTATGTACCTATCTTCTACAAAAAAGATGTAATAGTAGAAGAGTTTATGCGACCGTATTAGGGTCCAAGACTAATGTTGATGGATATAAAAGCCAAGGACCCAGTTTCCCGTCTGGTGAAATGCAATGCAGGTTAATGAAGGAAATTTATTTCAAAGCCAATATTAATATTGACGATGTTTCTTACGTTGAGATGCATGGAACAGGTACGTTTTCTCTAGATTACTATTTGAAGTATATTACAAACTTCACCAATAATTTGAGGAGGAAATCTTTGTAGGTACCCAGGCTGGGGACCGCGAAGAAGCACGAGCACTTTCTATAATGTTCGCGAAAAAGAAGCAGCCTCTTTTAATTGGATCTGTAAAATCTAACATGGGACATTGCGAAGCTGGTGCTGGTTTGGCAAACATGAGTAAAGTTATGATAGCCTTCGAAACTGGCGTTATTCCGAAAAATATAAATTGGGAACCTTTGGATACGACTATACCCGGTATTAATGATGGCTCCCTAAAGGTAATTTGTCGAAAAAACTTTTTTTATTTCAATTTAAGTTTAAGTTTACTATGCACAAAATTTTGTTAACTGTTATCAATATTTGTAATACGTTGGAATTCTATGAATTTCAAATTTTAATGTGTAATATCGAGTAATACTTGATGTAATTGAAATGTAAATGTATTTGATAATATTCCTCCGAACTATACTCCAAGGAATATACTCTAAAATAGAAGAACATAATAGCAGTACTCAGTTTGCCTTTCGAAAAAGACTAGGAACTAGAGAGGGTTTGTTCAGCATTCAATTCTTGGTGCAGAGGTGCAGAGATGACAAGCGTAACGTATATTTTTGGTTTATAGATTTTCAGAAGACATTCGACAAGGTCTGTCATCATAAATTAATACATATCCTAAAGGCAACTTGAATTGATAACAAAGATATTAATTTTATAGCGACTCTTTACTGGAATCAAAGGTAAATACACAACTCAAAGATATCAACATTAGGAGAGGAGTCAGACAGGGCTGTATACTGTCACCAGTACTTTTCAATTTATACTCGGAACATATATTCTGAGAGGCCTTCGGTGAAGATGTTGAAGAAGGTATAAAAATAAATGGGGTGACCGTAAATAACTTCCGGTACCCCGATTACACTGTCCTCGTAGTCAATGGAAGATTTACAAACGTTATTAGATTAAATGGTGGAGTATGTCAGGAATAAAACTTTATAACAAAGACTAACTACATGATCATCAGCAAAAAATTTGTAAACGATGGTGACCTTATTGTTAACAATGAATCATTAAAACGAACGGAAAAGATTAATTGTTTGGGATCAACTATTAATAACAAACATCCTTTGTAGTCACGATTTAAGTTTACATCTTCGCGTCAGGGTTTTGAAATGTTACGCGTTTTCTGTTCTTTTGTATGGTGTAGAAGCATTGACACTGACGGAGGCAACTCTTAAAAGGTCGAAGCTTTTGAAATGTGGGCATATAGGCGTATGCTCCGAATCAACTGGCAGGATAGAGTGCATAATGACGTTATGGTGCAAATGAGAAAGGAGAGAGGGATTGTAAGATGTGTTAAGACCAGAAAATTATCTTACTTCGCACATGTAATACGCAATCCACACACGTATAGTATAACGCATCTTATCATCCAGGGAAAAATAGAAGGAAATCGAGTCCTTGAATAAAAAGAACATAATCAGACAACTAGTTCACTCTTCCGTGCTGCAGTGAACAAAATTATCATAGCCAATATGATCGCCAACGTTCGATAACACACTCGGCACTCTAAGAAGAAGACTTGATGTAAGTTGTTTCTGTTACAATGTACCAACTCGTGATCGCGGTTGTCTTGAAGATTAGACAACTCGTGACGGAAGATTATGCAGCTCGGGATTTTAATTATGAAATTAAAAACAGAAATTAAATATTTATTTGCAATGTATTTTAACAAAAAATATTTTACATTCTAAACAAATATATAAAATGTACTTTGGGCAGGATTTAAAAGTACCATACTTGTAAAATATTTTTTAAGCAATTTAAATTCATAGTTCATAGTTCGGACGTTACCAAGGTCCGATGTCCTTTGAGAATCCGATCAAGCAATTTAAATCTATTTCAGATACAAACGTAATTATTTATACAAAGTTAAATCATTGTCCAATAAAAAAAATATTCTTCTCAGTTTTTGAAAGATCTGTATTATTTATAAAATTGTGAATTTAGGGTAGGTAACTTAACCTAAGTTAACCTAACATAACCTAAAGGATTTAACAATTATAGATTTTAATTCAAGGATTTTACAACTTTACAAAGTGGATTAGGTAGTAAATTCCGGATAATTCTTTAATTGGATCCCTTACGAGTATTATGTACTCGGACTACTTTTTCGATCACTTGAAATATCCCCTTATCTCGCCGGATTGAAAATCGTCACGAGTTATAGCGCATCCGTATATCAGATACAGTTCAAGTTCATTTCAATAAAAAAAAATGTTTCGCTCATAACGAATCCTATGAAGCCCCAACCGCTAAAATCAGTAATATGGAAGAACTTTAGTAAAAAAGAAAACGTTAGTGAAACTAAGTTAACATGAATGGTAGCATTTGTTCCAAAGTTAATTAAGTGTAAATTTAAATGTGGAATCCAATTTTGATGTTTATGAAAGTGGATGTGATCCAAAGCAATCACTAAGACAAATAAAACTGTTTTTTTCCTCCTAGGTCGTGACAAGTAATACGGATTATCAAAATGGTTTGGTAGGAATAAATTCGTTCGGCTTATTTGGAGCTAATGCTCATACAGTTTTGAAACCAGCACCTCCGAAGATCAAAACACCTTTCAAATATCAACACAGATTAGTTCATGTGTCTGGGAGAACTGAAGAATCGGTTAGCAGTTTTCTGGATGAACTTCAGAAATGTCCTCTCGACGAAGAATGTTTCAGTTTACTAGATGAAATTCATAAATGTAACATTGACGGGCATGATTACAGGGGGTAAGTGCAAATACGGACATGTTTACGAGGATATTGTGAATAATGTGTCGTTTCTCTGAATCCAATTTTTTTCAAGCTGATATTCAACCAAAACTATATTTTGCTATATTTTGTATTAATACATGAATTATTCAATGTATTCCATTCAAATGTAGCAACAAATACACGACGATAGTTTCAAATAAATATAATAAGAGTATACCCAAACTCTATTGAGAGTAATGCTTTCACGAAATATATTGCATGATTTCGGAAAAATTCAATTTCATGTAAATAGAAAAAGAGAAAAAAGGATTGTCTGAATGACCAACGACTTATTTCAGCTATACCGTTCTTGGAAGTAGCAATGTCAAAGAAATAGAAAAGTATTCATCAGGAAAACGGCCAATTTGGTTTATATACAGCGGTATGGGTAGTCAGTGGATTGGTATGGGAAAACAATTCATGCATATTGAAGTATTTAGAGAGAGTATTGAACGATGTTCAGAAACTCTAGAGCCTTATGGAATTGATTTATTGAAATTGATTATGGAAGAATCAAAAGTAATAATGGACGACTCTCACATAAGTACTTGTGGTGTTATAGCAATTCAAATAGCATTAACGAATTTATTATCTTCTCTGGGAATCAAGCCGGATTATTTTGCCGGACATTCAGTGGGCGAAATAGGTAATAAAAATTCTACCTTCCAGTAATTATATCTCCCCTTTAAATAATATACCGAATATAAAAATTATAGTAAATATGTTTTTTCCATTCTAGCGTGTGGATATGCGAACGGAGACCTAAGTATAGAACAAACAATCTCATTGGCGTATGGCAGAGGATATGCAATTAAACAAGCTACTTGTCCTGAGGGGCAAATGGCCGCTGTTGGTCTATCAAAAGAAGATTTAGAATCGATAATCCCTGACGATATTTATATGGCCTGTTTTAATAGTGAAGATAGCACTACAATTTCTGGACCAAAGAATTCGACAAGAATGTTTGTACAGAAATTAACGGAAAAGGGTATATTCGCTAGATTAGTTAATAGTGGAAATATAGCTTTCCATACTCCATATTTGAATAATGCTGATAAATACTATTTAGATTTTGTAAATACAATAATAAAGGATCCAAAGCCCAGATCAGAATGTTGGATTTCAACTTCAGTACCACCTGAGAAAAAAGGCGAACATTGGACAAAATATAACTGTGCTGAGTATTACGCTAGTAACTTCAGAAATCAAGTGTTCTTCAAAGATATTTTCAAGCAAATCCATAAAAATGCTATTATTGTTGAAATTGGACCACACGCGTTGTTGCAAGCTATATTACGTCGTGCCAAATCACCTGAAAGTACCTTGATAGGCTTGGTAAACAAAACTAGCAAGGACCAAGAGGAATATTTACTCTCATCTATTGGAAAGTAAGAAATTCAACTTTTTCAAAACATTTTCAAATAATAAAAATGGAAGATTTATCTTATTGTACTCTTATTTGGGTTGTTTTAGAATATTCAATGCAGGAGCGCAACCAAATTTGAGAAATCTCTACAATGAAATCCAATTTCCTGTGAGAAGAGGAACGAAAATGTTAGCACCTCTGATAAGATGGAATCATAGTGCTTCGTATTACGTACCACTATTTGAAAACAAACGAAACGCCGGAAAAAATATAGTGATTAGTTTATCAGACGCGAAATATGCTTATTTATATGGACACAATATTGATGGTAGAATTTTAATGCCTGCCACTGGTTATTTGGTAATTTTTAACTTCAAGTAAAATTTGAGTGAATGTTCAAAATAATTATTATTTGAAATTTTGAATATAATTTAATGTTAATTGATTTACATTTACATAGTCTATTTTTACTCATCAGAGAGTGATAAAATGATGAACCATTCGTAATTTTCACAGGATAAAACCTTTTTTATGGTTTTGGACAGATTGTGGTTAGAGAAGATCAATAAAAGTAAGAGGTATATTTACTCAGGTACATTTACTTTAGTCTTGGATTAGTGAGTTTTATTACTCTCTGGCATATAAAAATAGACTGTAGTTGTAGATAATAGTGTCAAATATAAGTAGTTCATTGCGGAGAAGAAGAATTCTCTTTAAACCGTCCTTCTTCTTCAATGAATATTCTTATTAAAGTTGAAATCTCAAAAAAAAGTGAATACCTTGAAACCGGATTTTTATACAGTTGTTGATTCCAGAATCCATTCCATTGGTGTGTATTAGTCCCACTATACTGTCCCTTCAACTTGCAGTTTTAAGACTTTCACTAAGCTTCCAAGGAGGAAACAAAAATATTCAATTTCAATTTTTTTACAAAACCACGATGATAATTTTTATTGAAAAAAATATTTACATTTGTTCCGCCAGTACTTCCACTTTTATGCCTCTTTTAATGCGTGAGAATAAGTCACACGGAGTTAGGTCAGACTTGTATGGCGCTATGGGCAGCATAACCAAGTTGAACTGAGCAGTGTGTGCAGGTGAGTTAGCGTGGTCGAAGAACCAGTCTACTAAAAAACGGAACTTATTTGAGGAAAATGGTTACGCTGTCTTTTTAGCACTCTAAAATATGACCAAAAGGAACTCTCACCACCGAAAATTCAGCATACCATAGCACTATGATTAATCACCAGTAATGAACACTAACAGTATCAGTCTGTATCAGTAGTACGCTGCACATTACCCCTCTCAACAAACAACAAAAAACAATTCACGTCAATATCACAGACGGTACTGATCCGGTAATAAGTTGCGCTGTCTTACGACTGACGAAAGAAATATTCCATCCATAGCCTCAATATTCTGATAGTCCCCGAAGTACTTTCTTTGCTTTGTTGTGTTGTACCTCTCTCTTTCCAGCATTTCCACGTTAGTCTTCTCTTACAAAACGTGATTGAACTTTTAATCTGATTATGTAGTTCTATACAAGAAATACTAGAATTATATCCATACCAATTTAGTTTATATTTTAGGAGCTTGTGTGGTCCGTATTTTCAGAAATCAATTTGAAGAAACATACAAAAATGCCTGTTATTTTTGAAAACGTAGGATTTGTGAGAGCAGTCGTTTTATCAGAAAACGCAAATGCTGAATTCGCAGTGAATATAATGAAGTCGGGAAATTTCGAGGTGACCGAGAAAGGTTCCGTGGTAGCAACAGGAAAAATCCGGGAAGCAGAGGATATAGATGATAAATTCACACCACAGGATATATTTGCAAAATCGAAAGATAAGGTTCATCTTGTTTTCTACATGATCTTAAAATTACTATTTTTCAATATGTATTGTCAATTCACTGAAAATTTTCGATGAGAAATTTTTTCACGTATTTTTTTTTCATTTTGTATTGATGGAATAAATTGTTATAGATAAATACCAATGATGATTATCCAAACAAGTTGAAGCACGACGATATCTATAAAGAACTATTTTTGAGGAGGTATTGTTACGAGGGATTATTCCGGGGCATATATGAATGCAATTTCGACGGTTCGTATGCCAAACTACAATGGAATAACAACTTTACTGCTTTTATGGACTGCATGGTGCAATTGATGTTGATAGAAAGAAAAAACAGAGATCTTGTGGTACCCACTAGTATAAAGAAAATAATAATCAATCCTACGGCTCAAACACAATATCCGAAAGACACAAGTGAGTAGTAAACATTGTGTATATTATCTAAGTGTTGGCAATTACTTTTCTGGAATATAATTTATGGACTAGATAGATTAGATAAAAAAAGTGTGAAGATAACTTCAACTTCTGATTCCGATTTTCCCGCTGAACCATGTAAGAAAAAATCCAAGATAAGATTTTGTAAATTTCAACCTTCTTTTAATTAATAGGATATCGTCACGTCTCAATCAAAAGATTTGTTTGAATGTCCATCTCAGCATGAAGAAATAAAATGATTTTCCATTCAAAGAAAAGCAGGCTTTCAGAATATATTGACCTAATATTAGCGTAAGATTTCCTCTCCTTTTCATGACAAGTATAACTCATGGGCTAAATAGCCCGTAGACTAACATAGATAAAATTTTATTTCATTATTAGATATAGTCGCTTTCTAGAACATTACAAGATTTCATTCTCATAGTACGATTGGCTTTTAGCCCCGAAATAGGCTTAAGTTTCGGCGATAACCTCTTCATTAGCGCTATCCAGTGAGCATCCTCTAGTCTAGAGGTTTGAGATCAGGAGAATCCGGTGGATGCGGAAGCAATTCGAAGCAAATTAAATTTCGCCATTGTTTCCATTATTTGTGCCACGGTGCGTTATTTTAATGAAACAGTACTTTTCCTGTGAATGAGGCTCTTTTTCCGCTATTTTAGTATTATTTTTTATTTATTCAAATGCTGTAATAACTTTACGTAGAAATCGCTGTTCACGGTTTGACCATTTTTAAGATAGCCGCCTTAATAATGATACCATTACCTCACCAGCCGACTTTTAAGTTTTTCCAGGCATGGAAGTTCCTCGGTTAACTGTTGATTGGACTCCAGTGTGAAATGGTCGAGCAATTTAACATCTATTGATATAAAAATTTTTACAGAGCTTTCGCAAAACCAAATATTTTTTCACGATATGTAGACCACGTTCCTTTGATATGTTTAGGGTCTGAACTATCTCCATCAGCTTCACTATACTTTCCTTCTTCAAAATCCGAATAATGTCTATCAAGCCAAGTCTTGGCTTTCAATTTCAATATTCATTTGCCAAAAAACAACGCTTTATTAACACACGACATTAATTTTCATCCATTTTTCAAAACTAACAAAACTTGCTCCACTAATAATGCTATCTCTCAAACTAATAGTATCACAGCTGTCAAATTCACACACTTGTCTTTTAAGGACTAGTGCTGACTGAAAATTATGTGGATTTTAAGTGAGCCTACGAACTTTTCAGACCACACAATATATATGCTAAATGGGTGAAATTCTAAGTTACTCATCGATCATAAACAACCTATAGATTCAATAGAGCGCTATAGTGGAGAGTTTGATATGTAGCAGAAGTAATATATCATCAATTTTAATTATGACATTATGTTGTTACCAATAAAAAGGTTCTTATTTTCTCTCTTCTGTTTGCAGAACCATGTGTTCATAGTTCCCTTTTCCTTTACACTACAGTGATCTGTACCCAATTCATCGTAAAAAATGACTAGAGCAGTTAATAAAGCAGTGTGCATCTGATGTAGACTATTTCCTCTCTCTTTATAATTTTTTATTTCTCACGATATCAGTCCTGGATACCCTAGATACCTACTCTGTGGATAATTTATAACTTATTTCAATGTCCTAAAATTGAAGCTCTGGGTTCGGAGTTTCAAGTAACTACCGAAATCTTACATATCGTGATATTTCTGATAGAAATCTATAAATTACTAAAATATAATTTGTACTTTTATTACAGATATGGAAGTATTTAGAAATGCTTGTCAAAACATAATAAAAACTAAAGGCATTGAGTTGTATTGCCCTCAAGTGACTGTTATACCTCGCCGTAAGAAAATCCAAAGTAATCCATATTTGGAAAGTTACGAGTTTGTACCATATAACTCTCTTTTGAATACGGAATATAATTATAGCCAATCATTGCATATAGCATTAAGCATAATATTGCAAAATGTGAATGGAATAGTGAAAACGATAAGCATTGCGGAAATTGAAGTTGATGATATAACAACGGATAAAACTGTAATTGAACAAATCAAAAACTTTTATAGTGGTAAAATATTAGTCGTTACAAAATTTTCAAAATTAAAACCACCTTTCAATAATGAATTTGATATATTGGTTGTTAATGACATATTACTTAAGACATATCGAGAAGAAATCAAATCAGTATTGAATAAGGAAATTTTTATAGTATGCACCGGTAATTTGATAAGCGAAAATCTTAACGATTACGAAATAGTTTTCCAAACTGCTAGTTTGACATTGCTCCGTTTAAAGAGCTCTAACATGAAATATGCGGATGCAATTGAAGTAAAAAATCACGAGTTAAAATGGGTAGATAAATTACGAGAAATTTGCAGAAATGAACCTAAAGAAACAGTAGTAGTATACAGTCAGAATGAAGTAACCAGCGGAATTCTTGGACTAGTTATAAACTTGCAAGTTGAGACAAGAACGCCGTTCAAAGCATTCATGATAGACCAAGACAAGCCGAAATTTTCACTCACGGAGAAGTATTACCAAAATCAGCTATCTAAAAACTTATGCTTGAACGTTTTGCGTGATAATGTCTGGGGTACGTTTGTCACTTTTCCTTTTGAAGATAAAAGACCTGTATCAACCTTAGTAGACAATGCTCTGATTTCTATCCATATACCTGGTGATATTAGTTCACTTAATTGGACCGAAGCACCATCTATAGAACGAACGTAAGTTTTTTTCATAATAGTACTTTCGTACACTGATACTATTTCTAAATTTATTCGGTTGTATTATCACAACAAAGTATTTTTCTTTTCAATAGATACGATTATTTAGTACTTGGTGTACCACGGAAGTGATATCTCTGCAAGAATTAATGTTCTGTACTTGGTTTTAGAGTCCAACGATAAACTGTTCAACTTCCGTTCAGTTTATCCGGGATTAATACCATTACTGACAACATATGGAGTTTGTTCATAATCCATCATTCCAAAATTATTACAGTTCATACAGTACTTATTCAACATTTCAGTTTATCTTTGGTATTACAGTTGTTGTTTCTGAGATCTTACTAGATTTTGTTCTAGCTTTCTGAAGTTATTAGAAGGGGACATCATTAAAACTTGAACTAGTGAGTTGAATAAATGGAAAAAAATGTGATTATCATAGTAGCAGAATATTTGGAGCAGGATCGATTCTTTACAAAAACAGATTATTTTTGCAGTTAACACTAGATCCAAAATATCAATAACAAATCTTATCAAGCCTATGATTCGATTTTTACTTTTTTTTCTGGGGACTGCGAATACATTTCCAGCGTTTGTTGTTAGATCTTCAAACAGTAGTCGAAAAAACTCGTTGTTTAGTCAAATTCATCGTTGGTACACGTGCCTAGAAATTTTTATAGTCATCTGAATTATAAGTACCCCCTCAAAAATTTTAAGTAAGGAAGAGTATCGTGTGGCAAGAAATTTTAGTCCTCCGTTCAGCAATATAAAGATTTTTAAATTTGGTACAATCATTAATTTTTAAGATGTGAAACTTTGATAATGTCTCTATATCACAAAACTAAAAACAAAAATAACCGAAGCGATTTTGAAATTATCTTACAACATTTTGTAGGACCTGAGTGGTTATTTTGTTAATTTCTTCCGTTATTCTAACTTTTAAATCAGCAATATTGTCTGGTCTATTAAAATATACTTTAGATTTCAAATAACCCCATAAGAAGTAATCGAGAGGAGTGAAATCGGGGTATATACCCGGCCATTCGATCGTTCCACTTCTTCCAATCAACCTATTTTAAAAAACCTCGTTTAAATAATTTCTAACTGTACGTGCAAAATGCGGTGGAGCTGGTACTAAGAAGTTAATCACTAAATCTAGATTAACCTCTTAATTAACCTCAAAAAAAATAAGGACCAATAATTTTATTGTTAATAAAACCAGCCCAAACGTTCATTTTTTCAAAATATTGAGTATGAGCCTCACACATCCAGTGAGGATTTCCTCTGCTCCAAAATCTACAGTTCTGTTTCTTAACCATTCCGTTTAAATGAAACGTTGTTTCAGAATTCATGCCTTCTATCAGGATGATTTAACTCGTGAATCTGAAACTGAACTTTGTAAGGGTGGTACTTTTCTTCATGCAAAACACTTATATCATTATAGGCAAGTTCTCGAGTTGTCTTATGCGGATTTTTCCCAATTTCTGGAGATACATCTAATTGTTTTTTATCTGTGAATTGAACATTTTTACCTGGTTTTTCACTATTTTCTACCTGTCGAGCTTCACGAAACTTTTTTTCAATTTTGTTAAGTGTAGACTGCGAAACGTGTTGACCAGGGTATTTATTATTAAAAATTTCACAAACCTTATTCTCAGTTCTTGTTTTATTAACACAATCAATCATAATTAGAATGTCTATTCTTTGAGTCTTTTGATAACTTTAGTAACTTTAAATACCTAAATTACAGCAGCATACTAATTTCAGATCAATTATTTATTTGGCTTTTTGACTAATATTTTAGTATCTTTAAAGATTTTTTCCTGATGTTTAGGAGAACAGATACGAAAATACCTGAGACATTATCAAAATTTTACACCCTAAAAATTAACTGTCTCAATTATTATTGCACCAAATTTAAAAAATCTTGGTATTGCTGGACAAATGACTAATATCTACACACTACCCCCTTTCTTATTTAAAATTTTTTAGGGAGTGCTGGAGGTTTGTCGTTGTGAGGAAGTTGTTTCGATAGTATCACTGAACAAAACAGCCTTACAAATCAGCTTCGTCTAACAGTTAGGACACATCATTATAACTTTCATCACATTTTCTTGCGCATTTTAGTGGAATTTTACATTTATTATTATGATTAAATATTTTCTTTAACGGAAGGTTCATTTTCAATAGTACTTAAATTTTGTAATAATTTACAGATTGAAAGCTGATGAAATAGTAAACACTAACTATTTAGCATTGAACTTCAACGATGTTATGAAGGCTATGGGAAAGATGAATATTGGTGAAACCAACGAAATGCTTCTAGGGTGTGAATATTCAGGAGTGACAGAATTCGGCAAGAAAGTTATGGGTATTATCGAAGAACCTGTTAGATTACGAATTCGTAGCGATCCTTATTTCACATGGGAAGTTCCAAAAGCATGGAGTTTGGCGGAAGCTGCAACTGTACCAGTTGCTTACATCAAGGTAATTGTCACAAATATATTTTTATATATATATAACTATATATTAATCCCCAGATTTTGACAAAGGATGTTGTGAAAACCTTAAATATAGTCAAAACGTTAACTTTCATAATTCTGTTTTTACTGAAATCTCTACAAAAACTTACTTACTCACCTTACTAAAAACTTTTGCATAACTAAAACATATGATTAAAAATGTGGTTGGAAAACTAACTCTTAGTTGTTTGTGTAACTAACTGATAGGTTTCAAAAATTCAGTCTCACTGTGAGATGCATGAACATATTTACAAATTTCGAAAAGTCAACTTCACAATCAAACGCAGTTAAACGCACTACAGAAAAATTTACAATCATTCTGAAACTTTGTACATAGACTATTGATATTACAAGAAATCCATTTATAAAATCTATTTTATGTGGAAACATTTACTTTCGGAGATACCGGAAGGGGCCATAATATCAGGATTGCAAACAGATAACATGGATAAATTTGTTCGATAGATCTCATCAAGATCTATCTGTTCGTGAAAAGTCACGAATGCACAAAAGAGTTTTTGTGGAAAAAGTATGCAAATGCATATTTGAAAAATCAATAGAAAAAATGAAAATTTAGTAAGTTTTATTAGGTTAGTTTAGGTCAGGTTAGATTAGGTTAGGTTAAGTTAGTTTATGTTAGGTTAGATAAGGATAGGTTAGGTTAGTTTATGTTAGGTTTGGTAGAGTTTAAAGAAGTTTGAAATTTAAAGTGAATCTGTAAAGAACAATGTATATATACATTTTCTGTGTAAAAAAACGGTTTCGTAGTTGTCTTCAATTACTGATAATGTGATTTTAAATCATTAGGATAAACTTTTGGTGTTTTTTTATCTTTCACGTTACAAATCACAAAAATTACTATAGTGGGCCCAAATATTAGATTATATATATGAGTAAATGTATAAGAATATGGGAATACGATATACGAAACATGAAATTTTGCATGTTTCAGAGTTACTATGGACTCATTGTGAAAGCTGGTATGGAAAGAAATGAATCCATTCTTATCCATTCTGGTTCCAGACCAATGGGTATTGCAGCTATTCGTTTGGCGTTAGGTTTAAATGCGACTGTTTTCACTACCGTCAGCACGGAAGAGAAGAAACAATTTTTACTTAAGCTTTTCCCTCAACTGAACCACTCTCACATTGGTAATTTCTCTCAAATACAAATTATAATTGGTTTACAATATATTTGACTAATCGATTCAGTAGTGATATTTTGTAGAAATGTGATAAGTAACAAACTAGTGATGTCCTTAATTTCACAGGCAGTTCGAATGATGGGACTTTTTACAACATGATCAAATCAGAAACAAGGGGTCGAGGAGTGGACATAATTTTGAACACTTTAACCGGGGAACTCTTCCAAACAACTCTGAATTGTTTAGCAAAAGAAGGTAGATTCGTAGAAACCAATAAAATGAATCTAAATAACGAGAATGATTATTCCAATATAATCATTAATACTACAAGTTTCATTGGACTGAATATGTATGAACTACACGAGAATATGACAATGAAAATGAAAATTCACAAGCTACTTAATGAAGGTATACCATTTTATTGTTAATTTACTCTTCTACTTTCAACGGTTGTTGTTCGTGATAAAAAACCCAAATGATATATTGAACAAACTAGTATTGAAACCATAACTAGTTTTCAATTTGTAATTTCAAATAAATGTAAATTGTATAATAATTTTCTAAGACAACGATCTTTTTAGAAAAGCCCATTCATTGTTGATAAACTGTTGATATATAAACTCTAAATGTTTTGAAAGTTTTTGTGATAGTTGTAAGTATTGCGACATTTTTATTCAACCTTATATCATTACCAGTGACAAAACTTATGCAAGGAGCAAAATATTCGATTTCTTTGGGCACCGTCTTTCACGGGAAAAATCGAACCTATACATCTTGGATATCAAACTATATTCACACTTATTTCAGCACATAAAACGTACTAAAGACATTTTTAGCTCCTTCGATTGCATTAGGAATAGTTAAAAGAGTTTGTTTGTTTTGTATCACAGATGCACTATTGGGCTTATAGTTTCAATTATTGAAGAAAATTAACGTCTTGTAGGCTCAATAAATTATTCATAATTTTCTTCAATTTCTTCCTTCTTGGACCTTTTTATATATATTTCGTGATAATTTTTCTTGATTTTATGACTTGTTCAAGTAAATTTCGTTCTAAGTTCTAAGTTTTGACCAACCAATATCTTCATCAAAATATGATTTGACATTGATAATTTGCGCGATTAATCAATAAATCACAAAATGAATAACAAAATAAAAATAAAATCAAAATGGAAACCTATCTAAACAGGATAAATTGATTTTTCTTTAGTTTTTTCATCTCAAAAATATCAATTAAATTATTCGATGTGGCATTAAAAGTTATAAAATAAAACTAAGCTTTACTTTAATTGTTTAGTTAGTTTTTTTGTTCTTTTCCTTTTCTAATACCGCGTTTGAAAAATTTTTGGATCTTTATAATTGAATATATATATTTTTTCGATATTTTATGTTATTGCTGTTTTATCATATTGATAACATTTTAATCTATTTTCTAAATACCGAGATGTCTGCTCAATTCATAATTCAAATCACTTATTCCTGATTACGCTACCAAATCTACGATTAATCGAAAAATGATTAATTCTCATTTTGCAATGCTCAAAGTTGAATCAGATATATTTTTTCGTAATGTAGTTTTGAATTCTACGTAAGAGTTTTAGCTTCAAAATGAGAGTAAAAACGACCATAAAGGTGGGTACTAAGTAATATTCAAAAATATTCAACTTTGAGTAGGCTACAAATTTGATTTTAAAAATAAATATTCCTAAAACTGATGTTTTCGAATATTATTAGGTATAGTGTCTGGCGTTGTGCAACCAATCCCGCACACAGTTTATGAATCAGATGACCTCCAAACAGCCTTCAATAAATTTCCGACAACCATTGGAAAAGTATTAATCCAAATTAAAAAAGATGTCTTCCAACCTCTCAAAATTCCAATCCAACGTAGATTATTCCTCAATTGCGACAAAGTTTATATAATTATTGGAGGATTAGGTGGAATGGGACTTGAATTAGCTCACTGGTTATTCAGTAGAGGTGCACATAAAATAATTTTGAATGGTAGGCGAGGAGTATGGAACGGGTATCAAGCATATTGTTTGAATAATTGGTCTCAACTGGGATATAAAGCAATCGTTGATTTAAATGATTCTACAACGATGGTTGGAACTGAAAAATTGATAGACAATGCTAAAAAGTATGGACCAGTTGGTGGTAAGTCTTATTGTATCAATTCCTTCCATTTGAAATATAAATGTACTTTTTTGATACCAAGAGCTAAGCCTATTTCTAAGTACACTTCTAAATTGTCGATCTTTATCTATTTACTGTTGGAGTTTTTCTGGTCACATGGTATATACCATTTTTATCTCTCTAGAGTATTTAGATTTTGGATGTTTTAGTTATGTATTCCATTTTCATCATTTGTAAGTAGTAATATTCCACTCTCAATTTGTAGGAGCAACTATGAATTTCGTAACCTGATAATTTTGATAAACATTTTTGTAGGTATTTTTCATTCGGCTGCTACTCTCCGAGATGCACCAATAACAGAACAAACACAACAAAACTTTGAAGAAGTATTTAAACCAAAAATTGTTTCCTGTGAAAATTTGGATCAAGTTACTAGAAAAAAGTGCCCTGAATTAGACTTTTACGTAGTGTTCTCCTCGCAAGTATCAACGAGAGGACTTCTAGGTCAAGCAAACTATGCTTTTGCTAATTCATCTTTGGAAAAAATCTGCGAGAAACGCAGGATGGACAATTTACCGAGTTTGGCAATGCAATGGGGACCGATTGCAGATGTTGGAATAATCGCTGATAAATTCCACAGCATGGTAAGTTGGTAATTCAGAGGTTGCCGTTCAACGTTAATCCCTATGTAATATATTCGTGGTCTTGTTGAGAATTGGATTACAAAAGACGAGGACGGTCCCATAAGTATCTGAACGAACAAACAATTTTCCTTTTTAAGTGCATTGGTATAATTGTTCTTTTGTTTCGGGTGGGAAGTGATGGATTCATGTTCCCTCCATGGTTATGAAACGGTGCAGAAATTTGGCTTTATTACTATGAAACATTGCCAAACACTCGATGTGGAAACATCTTCACGACGCTGTTTTTATTCCATTGTAAGCAAACACGGCACCCCTCTTGCGTACAGCTCTCTCATGTCCAAATGTTCAGTGAACATGCGATGTACTGTATTTTTCGAATGCCTACTATGTCTGCTAGCTTACGCACTTTTAGTCAACGATTATCCAGTACCGCTTGGTGAGGTTCTTTTAACATTTCTGGAGTCGTCATTTCATTTGTTCTACCACTTCGATGTTGGTCTTTGCAGGTCATACAGCCTCGTTTAAATTCTGCTATCCAATATTTTACTATTGATATGGAAGAAGTAGTCTCGTCCAGAGTAGAATCTAGTTCACCTTCTATATTGGTTTGGCTAAGGCCTTTCAAATAAAAGAAATAAAAGTTTTGTATCACATAACGATGACTAATTGGTTTGGCTAAGGCCTTTCAAATAAAAGAAATAAAAGTTTTGTATCACATAACGATGACTAATTTTTTCCATGTTTACAAATTCTATGGAAACATTCAGTATTGAACGATGAAAAACAACATGATATCTTAAAACTTAAAACATATGCTGTATAGATTATGTACTTTCTAATACAGTGGTATTTTCAACTACCGCCATCTCCATGTCATGCCAGATACTTCTAGGACTATCCTCGTTGATTATATAAAGTTAATAATAGTAAATAGTTCTATAAAAACTCATTGATATACAAAGTGTAGCCAAAATATGAAAATATAATTTTTATTCCCATCTTTGATATAGTTTTGAAATTTAAGAATTCGAAAACCAGATCCTCCGTTTCTCGAAAAAGATGAAATATTTTTTCTGGCTAATGTTGTAACACTATTGTAGATATCAAAATATGCAATAGCTCACTATTATAAGGAGAGTGGTGTACTCCACACAATTTATTCTATGTCTTCGAATTTGTATGTCTATTACCCTCTCGTACGGAAGCTGTAATTCGATAACACCAACCAACTCTACTATTCGTATGGTTTTATTGAACATACAATGATTCATTTTTCCTGTAAAGCATGAATACATGTCGTTAGTTTCACAGAAATAATGAAAACTATGGTGTCTCACATAGACTATCCATCATCAAGTGCCACAATACCTTTTCGATAAATTGACTGATGTAAATGGAAACTTCAACTAGATAAAAAGGAATATGACTTATCCTAAGCCTTGAAAAATATTTTTTATACATCTAGACTATTCCTCTATTGAGTATACTTCTAATAAGTTTGGATTGGGATATGCGGAAACGATCTTGAGGAGACGTGAATAAGATGAGAAATGTTTAAAATTCATAGTACCAGGTACCTGAAAACCATATTTCAATAACTTGATATTTATTTTAATAGACTATTTACAACTTGGAAAATCAGAGAATTGAGTCCTGTTGGGAAACGCTTGAGACGTTCATGCTTAACAAGGATGTAGTTGTTGGTGTTCCTACAGTATTCTCAACGACGGCTCAATCAGATAAGAAAAAAGGAAGCAGTCCAGTAGAGACCGTCGCTCACGTTTTGGGTATAAAAAGTGCAGGTAAGTGTTCTAGAATCAATACTGTCAATATTTTCATTATTTTCTTTGGCTGAGAAATCATGAAAATTGACGCTAATGCTCATTATCTATCGTTAGAATTCGCTTCCCATACTTATTTTAGAATAAATTAGATTTAGATTCAGATTAAATGGAGTGGAGTAAGGTGTTTCTCAAAGCGTACATTAACGGACTTCTCAGCATGCTTGATAATTATGACAGAAAGGGTGCAGAACAAAATAGAAGAAATTTGATAATGTTGCTCAAGGGTATTGACTAGTTCTCTCGATGATCATGCAATGAATATAAATAATATAAAACTGTTGTATGTATCTAATATTTTGATATTGGATTACAATCAATTTTCTACTTGAAAAAATAATTTCTGTCATTTCATTTCAGTAAAAGACATCGACCAAAACAAAACTTTAGCTCAGTTCGGGATTGATTCCTTGATGTCGGCAGAAGTTAAGCAAATTATTTTCCAGAATTTCAAAGTAGATATGCTCACAGAAGACATAGCAAAACTAACTTTTGCTGATTTGAATAATCTCATGAGTCGAGCATAAGGTATTTACTCCCAGGGATATACTTGATTGGATGATGTTATTTGATGTAGTGCATTGTATGTTATATATTGGAATATATAGTGGTTACTATGTGGATATCTGTTATTTTTTATAAACATTAATTTATTTCTCCGAATAGGTTATTTCAGCGTTAGTACTATAATATATTAAGAAATTCTTAGCCTACTATAGAACCAAACAAAATTTCAATGTAAAAATATTTTATTACTCAACATATTCTACTCTTAATGTCTAACTCTAACTTTTAAACTTTTTTCAGTTGAGGAAAAGGATGATAGTCGAACGGAGCCAAATCTGGTGGATAGAGGTGTTCTAGTAATTCAAACCCTAAATCACGAATTTTTTTCATGGCAACATGAGATTTGTGTGTAAGGGCATTGTCTTGCAAAAACAAACCAACTTTGAATAGCTTTCTGCGTCTTTTCTCTTTAATTTTTTCCCATAGAGTAGTCAGTAATGTCGAATAGTAATCTGTAGTTGTTGTTGTGTACCCTTATCCAAAAAATCAATCATGATTACTCCATGACAATGCCAAAAAATGCGTTCATATGAAATATTCAGTGCTTCAGATCCTATCCGTTTTAACTCAATTCGACGGTCTGATAACATCATGTCATGAACTTCATGACCTCTTTTGAATCTTGCAGTCCAATTTTTCACGGTCGCATACGAAGGACATTGATCACCAAGGGTATTAAGCATAGCAGCTATCTAAATCTGCTTACCTCTTAACCCTTTTAAATACAGGTACTTGATGATGGCTCGATACTCCAATTTTTCGATTTTCACAATTCCGGTGGACATCTTCTTTCTTTTAATTTATTGCGTAACTCTGGTTTACTATTTTGACGTCAAACTTTACACTGACTTCTAATAAGTTATTGTTTGTTGCTATTGTAAAGCAATATTTTGTTTATGCATGGAATACATCCTCGTAAATGATTAAAACTACTAACTAAAATAGAACTGAGGACACGGTGGAGTGTCTCGCATCTCACTTTAAGTGTTAAAAGATTCCATATGTTTCTCCATGAGAATGAAATTGTCAGTTATTCAAATTATTGAATTTGTTTTCGAAAAATATTTTAAATATTTTTTCTGATTCCACGCTCTTTATATATTGTAGAATTACATAATATAGTTGGTATTGCCGTTATTTTTGTCACTTTAGTTTCTGCTCGGAATGAAAGTCATTTTATTCTAATTTTGTATAAACTTTTATTTTGGCGTTTTAAATATGTTTCAAAAGTGACAACCTTTCAACGCTTTTTCATATGACACTAGCAAAATTTTGAGACTACGATAAATAACCCTTCACTTCAATTATTCCAATACTCTACAGCTTATTAATTATTCTCATATCTATTATGGAAGAAGCACTTATTGACTGAATATTTGCTTTCAACGTGACATTTGTAGTTGATGTAATTACTCTTGTACCAGTTAGCATTTTGCTTCTTATTCATTTATTCAGAAATATTTGCAATTCTACATTCTGATATCTATATTTGTATCATATATATTATAACAATTTATAATCATATTCATATTTATACAAGTGGTTATTATGAAAATCGGAGGTGTATAATGAGTCCTTCCATATGTTATTTTTTTAAAGGAATTTTCAATTTATTTCAATTCAATTTCCGTACAGACCAAAAATTGGAAATTGTCAGACTGATAAGAGAAAGTGGTTAATCAAACAGAAACACAACAACCAGGCAGATTTAAAATAATGGCATTAAAACCTACAAAATCAAAAGAGGTAATGAGCTGTTGCGAAACACTCTCTTAGATTCGTTACATGGAAGTAATCCTCTGCTGAGTAGCGAGAAACTATGAAGTATAAGAGAAATTTAAGGCAAATAGGCTTGTTAAAATTGAGACGAAGCGAGAGAATGTCGAAGAGACTATCGCCAATGGAATTGCTAAAAAATGCTATTGACACAGGAATCAGAATATATGGCCAAACAGAAATGATTGCACGATATCCAAAGCGATTTGACAAGGGTTCAATAGAGAGAATACAAAAAAGATTCACGGGACACTTAATCAAGAAGATCGAGCATCTGCTACGGCGGTGCTCTACTTTGACGAAGAAACTTCATCAAATGCTGGGGGACGTCGCAACATATTATTCCGATACAATTGAATTAAACATAGTAAAAGTGAAAAACTTTGTTTTGGTTTGGAAATACTTGAAAATAACCTATGAAAGAGAAAAATATAGGAGGTTGGTTAGCTAGTTGACTTAACTAACCCAAATAACCAACAAAGAAGTTTTTGTGATGCATTTTAAATTTCCTTGAAAACATTTTTTTTATCTGTAACGTGTATTTCTATTTCGACTTATGCAAGTAATGGTTGCACTCCAAACGTTTATGGAATATACAAAAAAATCAAAGAAATAAATCAAATTGCGCTCCAATAACTGGTAATGGAGGTGCTGTTAACTCTAGAAATAGCTGAAAAGCAGACAGACAACTCGGATTTACATGAGGATTGCGAAGAAGACAATAATTAAACTGATGAACCTTAAACTCCAGATTCTACAAGGGTATCCTTATTTATCCGAAATTCATAACTTTTTTACCAAGAATTACCACACCAGACCCTTAATCTTCAAGTAAAAGGGGAAAATTGGATCGTTATTCTTCATTGCAAGATTTTGATGGTGACCGTGTCTGGGTAAGACATGTTTCAAACGAAAATAGCGACTTAGGAGACGAATAAGACAAATTTTCTAGTTAATCAATGAATCGACTATTATTGTTCTTTCAGATGAATTTCAAGGACTTTCATGGCTAGTATAGTTCAACAATTTAATTTGTGTTTCACATAAAATCATACAAGGCTTGATCTGTCAGTGGTAAAGATTGAAAGGCTTCTAAATGCCATTTGTGCAGATATAAGCTATGAAGTAAATAGTTGAGACAAAAATTTTGATTCCTTACCAATTTAAATATATTAAAAACTAATAGAAAAACAAGCTAGGAAATATATTCAAGCTTTTAACTATTTAATATTTGCCAGTTTTGTCTCGGTAACTTCAATCTATAGGATTCTTATTTGGGGCTGTCGGTGGCGAAAAATGAGTTTGTTTGTTTGTTTGTTTTTATTACATATATATATATATATATATATATATATATATATATATATATATAAATTTTTTATGTATGATATTCCTAGAAGGCCTTTTTTTATATATTTGTTTTTTTGTTCATTTTCTAGAATTCTAGAAATATATATTCCAGCTTGTTTAGCAACAGAAAGTTGGTTTATAATAAAAAGTCATAGTGAATGAAACAGAAAAGTGGCCGGTAAATTTAAATAAATTAGAAAAATAGTTATAAAAGTAGTGAATAGTTAATTATTATATAGTATTGGTTAGTGTGAGAGTTTAAATAAATTAAGTAAGTAAAAGACAGTGTGTATCAATTTACCCCACTACTGAAAAAAAATTTATTACGGCGGAATGTGAAGCACAACATATTGTTGGTTGAAACTATATGTCTCTATTTGGATTATTAGAATGTGCCTAGAAAAAAAATTGGACACTAATTTTTATTGTATTAATTCTAAATACAAAGAATGTTGTAATACTAATAACAATACAATACAATAATAACAATAATTGTAAGATTGTAAGGATGTAATTGATATGCTTCAAGAATTCATGTTACTGACGACTGGGTAATTTCATATCAGTTTTTTCTATATAGTCTTTCTATTTTAGTCTCTGTTTTCTAACATTTCAAACGCTAACATACATATATAATTATCTCCCATATTTTCCATTATTTTTTCAACTACATTAATGGAATAGAGATCATGGATAACTTACTTTATTTATTTGGTTTTCAATTCTTACCTGGAACAGAAAACAAAATTGTTAAATCGTTAAGTCGATAGTTCATGAAAATGTCATATTTGTTAAAAATTTTAATATAAGTAAAATTTGTGTATTACTTAATATCAATGTAACAATATAACAACCGACATTTAATATTTTTAATATATCAGTCAGGTTAATTTAGACATAAAAATAGTAGTCACATAACATAAATTCCTGGATAGCTAAATATTGGTGGATAGCTGTGGTTTACCGTAGATTCTATGTGTGTTACAAAAGTTATTTGATGTTATAGGTCAAATTTTGAGGTTTTTTGGATTTTTCTCGAAAACAGTAAGTTTTATCAAAAAAAAAACTGTCAACCTCAAACATGGCTAGGCCATCAACTGAACCCAGAAGACTGGGGTTGGAAATTGATAGATAATACCGATTAAAACTTTACTCACACTTGCTCCCGAAAAACTCCTCAACGCTATTTTTTGCAACAGCAAAAAAGGTTGTATTGCCAAATGTGGCTGTAAAAAAGTTGGGTTCCTGTATTCCCCAGTGTGTACCAATGGCAAAGGTCAGTAATGCTCAAATATCCAGTTGATTGCAATAGAGGAAAATTCCTGTGTTTCAAATGATGATACCGATGAATCAGCCATATTTGAACATTTATGAACATCCAGCAAGAGGAAGAGAAAGAAGAAGAAATAGGAGAAGACATGACTGTTGAAGTTGACTTTCAAGAGTATGAATCTGACTAAAATATCTAAATAAAACAAAATAATTGTTACCGTATTAACCAATAGTAATATCAATATCGGGACTATCAGTTGACCTCAGATAATTCTCTGACAGCGCGCTCTACGTCCTCTATCTCGAACAGTTGGAGGAATAAAAAAATGTTTAATACAAAAGTTGTATAAAATTAAATTCTCTATAATATGGATAATAAATACAAATAGCGTAAAACCCAAAGAAAACAAGATATTTGCAAAACATGTAAAAAGAATCGATTTTTGTGACCTAGGACTCACTTTAAAACTTGCGACAATTCAATTATATGTGAATTTTGAAAATAGTTTTAGGATGCCAAAATACAATTTTTACGTGGTAATATACTTGTTAGGTCGATTTTACGAAGATATTCACCTAATTTGGCCTAGGATGCCTGGACTAACTGTATCCTCAATGATATGAGGCATTTCAGGATTTTTTCTACAAAGAAGAGTTTAATTTTTAAACGGTTTTGAATTTTCATGACAAAAAGATAGAGATCTGTACAAAATTTTGGACTGTGAATTAAGCTCATACATGCTCATCTCATCCTTCCATCTATGTGCTGCCGTTTTATGAGTATTTTGAGTTCTCGGCTAAGTTTAATGATGTGTTTGCCACTATTCAACTGCTTGATAGTTTTAGGCTCTAAGAAAAAAAATTGTGGAAATACAAATAAAAACCAAAGAGCACTTATATCCATCATTACCTACCAACGACATTTTCGGAAAATCCTACTGCAGTGGTCGAATATAACTGACATCTTCATATAAAGTGGTATAGCAAGCGCTTTGTATTTAAATTGAGCACGTCTTTCAACATTCTACATTTTAAGTTCGTGTGATTTCAGTTCTTTGTAGGAAGTAAGAATACAAGTAGAACACGAATCATTAATTTTTTGTTCGTTTTTTTGTTGATTATGGAAGAATTTTATCCAACAGATCAATGCCGTAATGGATTTTAATGAGGTGATTATCGGGAACCTGCTTCAAAAATAGATTCATGAGATTTAGGAGGGCTGAAAATTGTATAGAAAGCACGGGGAAATAAAAATGAGGGCAAAGCTCTGGTTGGATTTGGAAAACAGGCTTGAAAACAAAGAAGAAATAATTAAGCATCTCAAAACACACGTAAATTGTGGAGCCGATTGGATTTAAACACTTCAGTTATATTGTATAATAATTATAATGTAAGTGTGAGGATTTGTAATGTCCTTCAAAATGATGTAATGTACTTTTCAGTTTTTAATAAAAGTAATAAATTATTGCAATTAACAACATAAAAAGAAAAATTGAATAAACATTTTTATCCAATGTCCAGTATTCATAAGTGGTGTTTAATTATTCTCCATTTTTAGTACTTTGTATTATTAAGTGAAAAATTGAGATAACCTAGTTTTCGGTTTTTTATTTTTATCTATAACAAAAAACATTTCATTTTCACAAATTTTTGTGAAAACTTACCTTCTCATCTCCTATACATAGTGTCATTTATTTGATTTGAAATATTTATTGTGTCACTATATTTTAGCTTAAAATCGAAAAAGAACCCTAATTTCGATCGAAAATTTCTCTGTCAAAATATCAGTTTTCCTAAAAAGTCGATCAGTTTTTCGTTTTTTGAAGTTTCTACTTTCTGATGGTATGAAAAATTTTATCATCACAACCGAAATTGTTTTATTGTTTTTAGAATTATGTACAATTTTTAAATATATATTGAAACTTAGGCTCTGATTACTTATGTTTTTCAATATTACATGGAATCTTACCTTCGAACTTCGTGTAGTTAATGTTGATAAATAACTAAAAATTGTAAAAAAATTTGGGATGCGACTTTATTTCCTTATTTTTTTGCCTTTACTGAGAAAATTTATCATGGAGATGGTAATATTTTTCACCCTATCAGAAAGCAGAGATTTTAAAGAAAGAAGATTTCACCGATTGATATTTTAACGGGAGAATTTGTAATAAAAAATTAGAGTGTTTTTTCGATATTAGCTCAAAATATTGTGAAGAAATTAATATTCCAAATTATACGAATTACAGTGTATTTGAGACATAAAAAGGTGAACTTTCATCAAATTTCGTGCAAAAAACTATGTTTTCTAATAAAAAATAAAATTAAGAAAAAACTCGATTTTTTCTCATAAATTTTGAAGCTATATGAAAAAGGTGTGAACACAAAAGCTATAGATCTACACCTACAACTTTGCTGTTTGACTTTTTCCCCTTATCTCTGACCTCAGATCGCCCGTAAATTATTTTCCCTTCCATTTTTATATATTCTCCTCCTGCGCCAATGGGTCTCATCCTACTATTATGTTTTAAAACTTCAGCCACCATTATTTGGTGGTAATATTGTTTTAAACAAACGTTACAGTTTTGATCAATTCAATATTCATTTGCTTATCATTCATTATAATAATATAGGTTGACGAATCATATTTAAATAATTATCTCTTTTTCATTATCGTTATAGTTGGTTGATTTTATAATTTATAATTTTTTCAGGTATAATATCGTCTGCTATATAAAATGAATCGTAAATACTAAATATTTAACTTGTTTCCACACGGTTTTGTTCCTTTTGTGTTCTAAACGTGAGGTAATATTTTTCTATATTATTTTTAGAATTTGTTTCTATTTATAATCAATTTATTGCTCTGGTGAAGAAAGTAGGCTCATAAAGAAATTTTAATCAAACGTATGTCACCGCAGAAGTAGATTGCAACGTAAACTCTTTTTAGAAGTATCATTAAAATTTTATCTTAAGAAGAGTTAGTTCTTATTCCCAGCTTAAAGAAGATTTCAAATTGGTTAGATTTTGAGTTGGTTAGATAGACGCTGAGTTGAAGCTATAAAATCTGCGTCAGTTTTCTTTACTACCTTGACAGGTTGCTGTTGATACAGGTTTTTTTGTGTTGGGCAATATAAAGAAAGGTTCTAGTTTTATCTATTAGTGAGCTGAAGGTTTGCCTGTTATCACGGGACAACACAAAATTTGACTTTAAAGCATAAAATTTCAATATTCTACTTAATAACTCGACGAAAAAAAATTATTATATATATGATACGCGAAAGTTTGGTTTTATATTTAGGAGACTGACTGAATGATATTTTCCGAAATCTGTTTTTAATTGTTAACTGAATGAAATGAAGATGATTTTTTTAATTTTACTATTAATTTCACTTACAAAAAATGCTAAGTAAATTGAAGTTGCACGCTTTCACTTTTATGTTCATAAGTACTTAATAAATATCAAACATAGTCTTCCCATTTTATTTTTATTGCATTAGTAGTTCAAGGCATGTAATGAAAACATTATCGTTGCTCTTCTAGAAGTGCTTATGTTGTTTGTCCTGCAGTCATTTAATAGCACATCCTCAACTAACTTTTTTGAGTTTCCACTTATTATGTCTTAAAAATCAAGAAACTGCTGCTTCAAAACTGATATAGTTCTCTTTTGGAGTAGAATTCAACAATCGAATGTTTTCAAAGGCAAATATATGTCTAATTTACTAATCAACATAATTACCGTCAAACTTCGGAAAAAACTTTCTCAAGTATTAGAAAGCTTATGAAGTTTCATCCAGTTTTTGAACAAACACATCAACTTAATGTGAAGAGGTGTCATCAACAATTTTTCGCTCCTTCATGATTTACTGAGAGTGCTATTGGAAGTACGTTAATTAATAGAAGTAAAGTTTCTTGGGAACTGATTTGTGATATTAACATCAACAACCAAATTCTTCTATTTTAAGCGAAAGCCTAGAAGCTTTTTAGCAAATTTAAATCTGTTATCGTTATCGTTAAAATCTTCTGTAGTGACAAGATGGTGTTTTGGTTTTTCTGGTCTAGGTAAAAAATTAAAATTACTTTCAATAGAATTTTCAAAGATGAACTACTTTTCCATTTCCATATTTTTTACCAATATAAAATCTGATGTTTCACAGTTGTTTGAAAAAAAAAATAATAATAATTAGAAGTTGATAGATCAGTAGTTTGAAAGTTCCATTGTAAACGAATATATCAACAGAAAAAACTCTCGGGTTGAAATGCAAATATATTTATTGAAATTTTCCGTTGAATCCATTGTGGAATTTGCTGTTTGGCAATATCTCTAACAAATTGTGAATTGAAGATAAATTCTTCAATTGTGAAAGCTGACTTACTCAGCTCCATCTCAATTTCTTGATATTTAGTTACATTTATTAGATTTTTCTTTGTTTTGAGCACCTATCCATTCAACGATAACCGTTTAACAAATTGACAACTATTGATGCGCCAATGCAAGATCAAAACAAAGATCGCTTTAGTCTTTGTCTTGGAGTTGGTCGTGCAGCCTCATATATGGTCTTGGTCTTGCAGAGTCCAGACTCATATATGGTCTTGGTCTTGCAGAGTCCAGTATTGATCTTAGTCTTGCTGCAAGATTCTTGCAGGTCTGTTAAAAGCAGTTCGAAATATATCAAAATCTAAGAATCTAAGAAAATATATTATTTACACCAATGGCGCCCGTATGAATGAATGAATGAAATTAAAATTATTAGCATTCATGATCGAATCTAGCTGAAATCTATGATGAAATTAGTTTCTGATTTTGTAAGAATCAAGAAACATTATTGAATAAATGGAAAAAAGTGAGGCTGCAAGAGTCTTGCAGACCGATCCTAATCTTGAATAAGTCTTACACAACTCGATATTGGTCTTGGTCTTGGTCTTGCATTTTTTGTAAGACCAAAACCAAGACCAGTCACGTTTATCACTAAAACAATTTTCCCTTCAACTCGAAAAGCTGTAAGTCAGTGATAATATATATATAAGCTGTCCTAGCTTCCAAAAGGAATTTGAATGAATTCACATACTAATTCTAATTTATAATTGTGCTATGTGATGAGATTTGATCTTAAAAATACTTATTTCATATTTAAATAAATTCAAAGTTTCGGGTTATTAATTTTGTTAAAAAAATTGTTTAATCTGCATATAGCAGTTAATTACTCAAAACAAAAAGTAGAAAAAATATAGATGAAGTATGTTAATTGAATGTGTGAATATATTTCAATTACCGTTTTTTTTTTCCAAAACAGTATTTTTTCATAGTTTCCGTATCATTATTTTTCTTATAATACGAGGCAAGGACAGAATTATATGCATTACGACAATTTCGCAAACATTCAAAATATTAAATTCCGGAACCGTAATTCTTTGGAAACATAACTTTTCAAACAAACTGGTTGCTCAAATTTTTTCCCATAGTTATTATCGCCAGACAAACACACATTCTACTATATATATTTTTCCATTTATAGGTTAGTTTCCATAATAGTAACTATGGGTAATAACGAAGAATTTGTTATTTCTGGAATATCTGGTAGGTTTCCCGAATGTTATAATGTAGAGCAATTCAAGGACGCTCTACTCATTGGAAAGGATCTGATAACAGATGACGAAAGACGTTACCCTGCAGGTGAATTGATTTTAGAACACAAAATAATATTACAACTGAACATGTTGATTATATTAAGTATTTTGCATTGTACGAGTTATTCAATATCAAATTACTGTTTCCCTAAATATTAGTAGTGAAAATAATTTTTATTGAAATTGAAGTTGCGTTTGTCTCTATAATTCTCTCACTACTATTTAAATCAACTTTTCTATTGGTAACTTGCACTTTCAGGCAGATTGAATGACAATATATGTTTGGAAAACTTAAACTCTTCTCTATTCTTCGATATAATGCCGGACTGATCAATACTTTTTTGCATACAGTGTACCATCTTAGAGAGTCGTAGAAGTCTACCGCCGTGCCGAGAAGATAGCTTAAAACCTCTCAAATGATTCTTCAATTCAGGGAATAGATGATCCCTAGGGGCCAAGTCCGGGTTGTAAGCAGGGTGTGAGATAGTATTTCATCCAATCACGCAGACGAAGTAGAAACAATCAAAATTATTCCTAACAGTTATAGAAGCATGTGAATTTACTGAAAAAAAAAGTCAATTGTTTATATTATTAACGGACACTTCTATTAGTTGAATAAATAGATATTTAACCGGTCTCGTGCTATAAAGCATTAATCGCAAATCAACAAGTACATCCAGCAATTAACTACGAAAAGACGAGTTAATTAATTTCTCTATATATCTCAGTTAGATGTTTTAGTTACTACAAGTTGTGCTCTTTTTGTTACTATCAATTTAATTAATACAGTCGAAAAAGTGAATATAATTAGTCTTTTGAAGTATCAAAAATACACAAGGACTTTTATCAATTTCTTTTAAATATGTATTATCGATGACATAGAAATCACGATATTGTCAAAGTCCTCACCTGAACTCAAAATTGCTAATATCATGGAAACAGTTATTGAATATTTCACATGTCAACGTACCATTTCACTTTTAAAACTACTCAAACTCCAATTCTCTTTCTCTCCTTTTCTATCTTTTCCAAAACGTCAATTTACTATATTCCATTCCATTTCATAATTATTTTGAACGTAATTTTTTTAACTTGGTTCGATTTACTTTCAAATTATTCCAGGTTTAAACATTGTTCCAAAGAGGTCTGGTAAAATACCTGAAGTGGAGAAATTCGATGCCTCTTTCTTTGGTGTTATCCCAAAACAAGCTGAAGTTATGGATCCCCACCACAGAATTCTTTTAGAAACAACTTTTGAAGCTATAGTGGACGCTGGGCTCAATCCAAAAGAACTTCGAGGAAGTAAGACAGGTAATATTCATTAATGAATCTTAACAATTTTCATCCAGTTTCTCACAAAAATATGAATATTATATCATATAATATCTAGCACAGATAATAACTCTTAATATAAAAGTGACTGTATAAAAGTTATATTATTTACACAATTTGAAGTATCTGATGTAATGGATCATGTTTCTTTGAACCGCAATTATTCTAGAAAAACCATAACTGATACCTTTATACAAAAAAAACTTATTTACGCAAAAGTTAGATTTATTTTATTTCTTGCTATTTTCTACGTTCCTAAGCTTGAGCTATATTTACTGGGAACAGTGGATCTTTATTGCTCTAGTGCAATAAATATTCATTGCACTCATCTGTCATTATAATACAGATATTTCTAATCAAGACTAACATAAACATTCAAATGAGAGAAGTATTCAAACCCTTTTCTTTAAGATTGTAAAACGATTCAAAGAATTGCGGATTTTATTTTATTATCAATCAATTTTTTTATGTTTTGGATTACGAAATCACTAGAAAATTCAATTTTTATCTAAGATGCCATATGATTGCAATTTATAAACACAAACGTAAATGTCTCATACATACGCGATCACGACTACTATGATTTTAATAATGCAACTCTGCAGTTCTAGAAATGTCAATCAAACTTTTTTCATGAACGTAGAAAAAAATTTGCATGCAACTCGTCCAAAAAGCGATTATTGCACTGGACGTGTTGTCAAACACTTTTTGCACTTGTTGCATAAATAACTATTATTTGTTAGTAAAGATATTAATCACTACAATGATTTCAGGAGTATTTGTTGGAATCAGCATGTATAAAGGAAATGTGACAGCAAATGAAACCCATAACGAATATTTCTACATAATAACATCACCATACCATGCAGCTAATAGAATATCGTATTGCTTCGATTTGAAAGGACCCAGTATTGCATTAGATACTGCTTGTTCTGGATCATTATATGCGTTTACATTAGCATATGATAAACTAAGATTAGGTGAAATTGACAATGCAATCGTATGTGCCGCTAACATAAATTTCAATCCAGTTGAATCCTCCAATTTCATTCAGTTGAA
The DNA here is from genome assembly GCF_026250575.1 of Diorhabda carinulata. Taxonomy (NCBI): domain Eukaryota; kingdom Metazoa; phylum Arthropoda; class Insecta; order Coleoptera; family Chrysomelidae; genus Diorhabda; species Diorhabda carinulata. The sequence continues at coordinate 24,082,461 of NC_079472.1, forward strand.
TGTGCTCAATCCGGAAGGTAACAGTCAAGTTTTTAATAGGGATAGAAAAGGATTTGTTCGGTCAGAAGTCGTTTCCAGCGTTTTGTTGCAAAAAAAGAGCAATTGTCGAAGGATGTATGCGACGGTTGTGGGAGCGAAGACCAACACTGATGGTTACAAAGTTGAAGGCTTGACTTATCCATATTTTAGAATGCAAACACAATTGATTAAAGAGTTATATGCGGAATGCAATATTTCTCCAAACGATTTTTCGTACTTAGAAATGCATGGAACTGGTAAGTATTGTATCAATGCCAATATATTTTCAGCTCATAATTCAACTATTTTGTCAGAGTGTTGGGAGAAAGGAGAATGTTTTATTTTATTTTTCTATGCAGGTACATCTGTTGGAGACTCACAAGAAACTAAAGGAATTCTAGAAGTTTTTTCGGGTAGAAGAAATGAACCTTTATTGGTTGGATCTGTTAAATCAAACATGGGACACTCCGAAATCGGATCTGGAATAGCAAGTTTAACTAAACTTATAATAGCTATGGAAACGGGCACTATACCAGCTACTATTAATGTTGATCCTATGGATCCTCATTTAGCTAAAATTACAGAAGGCACTTTAGAAGCAAGTAGATATGGAATTATATGAGAAAAACATCTAATTTGACGCAATTTTTTATTCAAAATTCGATAAAAGTTTTCATCCAATACAGATTATCAACAAAACACATTCGGTTAGACAAATATATGTTGCTATCAAATTTGAAACAACTTCAAATACCTTCAAAAAAATTATCTAACAAAACAATTATCTTATTAGTTAACCAGAAAAAACTTATAAACAATAATAAATATAAGGACTCAATTCAAAGTAGTTAATAATGACGCACTATCAAATATTCTAATATAACTTTAGTGGGAAATAATTGAATGTTATTACTAACATTCTGAGAAATGTGACCCGAGGTCTACTAATTAGAAGAATTATGATTTTTTCAATTTTTCCTAAGAATTTTGTCCAGCGTTTTGAGAAAAAAGTTGATTAAAATATACAATTTGTCTATTTGGGTTGAAAACCTGAAATTTTCTTCATTAGAGAACGTTTAGACAAAAAATACCGGGACACATCAAAGTATACATTCAGTTTTATTTTTATTATTAACAACACTGGTACGCTGCGATGATTGTATCCAAAATTTTTTAAAGGAAAGTTCCATTCATTATGGAAAATATAAATAAAATGATGGATTCTTAAAAAAGAAATATAAGGGTATAAGGAGGATATAAAGTATAAGGGCCTAACAAATTAGACAATCGCAGAAGAAATAATCAAATCATTTTGGAATTCACTTGATGAATTGCTTGAAATTTGGAATTTGAAAAATTGGTGCCAAGTTTTATTTACTGATGAGACCAGAATCAGTCTAAGAGGTCCAGATGGACGTAATCAAATTCGGAGACGGCGAGGAGAAAGATTTGCGCAGTCTTGTATCATTCCCAGGGAGCCGTTTCAAAGAGGGCATATCATGTTTTGGAGGAATTTATTTTGATGCCCGCGCAGAATTAGTCTCTCTTCCTAGACCCGCCCTTAACCCAGCAAGACACATAACTGATATTCTTGATAATCATTTTGTTCCGTTTGGGCCATTTATTGGTGATGATTTTCATTTAATGCATGATAATTCTGACACACGTTGCGGCAGAAGTTCTGATTAACCTAAACAAAGAAGGAATTCATACCCTGGACTGGCCACCAAGAATTCCAGATATGAATCCTATCGAGCATGTCTGGTACATTTTGAAACGCCGCATTAGTCGTCGAAATCCATCTCCTCAAAATTTAAATAAGCGGCATTGGAGGAACGGGAGAACATACCTCAAGAAGTGATACAACACCTAATTGAAAGCATGCCCAGAAGAATGTTAGCAACAATTATATGCAGAGGCTGAAATATACGCTACTAACGGTTTATAAACATAAACATTTTTGTTTAGTGTTTGTAAGTTTTATTTTAAATTTATTAAACAAAAAAATATATTCAGAATCAAAATCAAAATCTGAATTGCAATAGATCAAACTATTTTTCAATTAAAACCTATCCCAATTGAAATAACTAGTTCTATAAAAGATCAAGATCATTTCGGATAAAATTACTAGTATATACCTGTATATAGCTTCTTATAATGCTGTAACTATTGAAAATAGTAGACTCAATTCAATGTATGTATTCATTTTATCAAATCAATTAATTTCCCTCATTCTAACATACAAATTGCTTTACCGTTAAAACGTTCATTCTACTTTTACCAGATAGTAACAGCCAATAAGAAATTAAAAGAAGGAGTTCTGGGAGTAAATTCATTCGGAATTGGAGGAGCCAACGCTCATGTTGTATTAAAACCAGCGACTGAAAAAATAGCAAAGCCCCGAATTCAGAGAGCTAATCGCTTAGTACAAGTTTCGGGTAGAACAGAAGAAGCTGTCAACACTTTACTTGATGAAATTGAGCAAAACGCTGACGATGAAGAGTTTCTGAGTTTATTAGATGAAATTTATAAAAGTAATGTAGAGGGTTATGATTATAGAGGGTAAGCTGATATATCGAAATTTTTCAATTTTAAAGATACTTGTGATAAAAATAATCTTGTTTTTACATTCTTTCCAATTGCCATTTGATGATTATAAAGTGTATATCATGATTAGATTCGATTTATTGGAATTATACAAACATACTAGACAATTTTTTGTATTATGATTGATTAAGATGAGGGAAATTATCAACCAATACCTCTCAACCGTGCGGAAATAATGGATTTCATGTCCTGTTTCATGAAGTGAGAAGCTTCAGAATTTTTTATGAGAAAAAACATTGGGCCTCATTCTCATTACTATTATAATATAGTATAATAGACAATTGGGAATTCGTGATATATGGGCGCTAGTCTTAGGGTTGAGAATAATGAAGGTGTAGCACAATAAAAAAGTTCGATAACTACCTAAACTTACTATATATACACAAGTACCAACAAAATAATATATACAAAACGTAAAACTAAAAAGGCACGCGTGCCGAATATTTGGAAGCATAAATCCGCAGAGATCTTAGCGCTCGAGATCTTTTTAGTTCTCTGTCCAAAAAGAGAATTTCTCTTCGATGCAAAACGTCTCACCTGGGTTCGTGTGTGTATGTTGGTTTTTTCTAAAACGTGTATCAGGTATATCGGAGAGTATTGATTCAATTACATACTATTAAAATATTAAGGAAGTTATGAATGAAAGGAAACTTGGAATTCCCAAAAGAAGATAACTTGGAATTTCCTGGGTTAGGTATCGTTCAGTAAGGGGTAGAAAAATTATTGTTTTATTGAGAAAATCATGTGGGGAAATGTGTACCCGTATTAAGTTTTTTAAATGCTAGGACATATGACGTGGTCGTCACAGATACGTAGGATTTAACGATTGTATAATGCTGCATATCACAATTTATATTTTCCATGATGTTCATGAAATCAAAATTTTTGTCAATATCTCTGTTTTCCCAAGCGAAAATGTGTAGAAATTGTTAGTTATTGCATTTTGGCTATTTGTGTTAACCGTTAAATACCTCAAAAGAGTAAAAATTATTATCAATTTAGCGCTTTTACTAGCGATATCTATTAGAGATGTTCATATAGTTCATCACAAAATTGCTCGTTGTGTTAAGTAGTGAAATGAAAGCGTTCCGCTGAGAGTCAATATGGGCATTTCATGTAGATCTGTGAGACCGTTTTGTTACTACGCGTCGAAATAGTTAAGCTTCAAGATTCTGATTAAGTACACAAGATGGTCGTAGAAAGATGGAGATAACACCCTATCAATCACTCCACTGTCTTATCTAAAAGAGCGTCAACAAGTAGTTTTTGCAAGAAAAGGCATACTGCATGCCAAACTAAGATGTTTTTTGAGAAAGCTGGCACTTATGTTTTTCCCGTGGCCACCCCAGTTACCACATTGAAATCCTATCGAACGATCCCCACTCACCAAGAGCTGTAGTAAATTCAATAATTTAAAGTTGCTTCAAAGATTAACCACAAGCAGACACCGATTACTTTCATTTGTTGAAGTTAAGACGTATCCAGGAGTTTATTTGTCGCCAATTACATCCATTATTTTAAAATTACATTTCAATAGAATCTCTTGAAAATTTCTAGCAAATTTCATTCTTGGTGTTAAGTTATGTAGTTACTGTTTCCATCTTCTTCTGCATAATCAATAATTCCTCGATTCTTGACATTTTTGCTTTAAATTAATGTTAATTGATAATAAACATTCTATTCAATTATTGTCAATTATCATTTCTAATATTTTCATTTCCTAATGTACTTTTTGGGTTCAAGTATTGTATAATATTGTTTAGATACTATTTGTTATAATCTGCTATTTTCCAAAATTTTTAGAAGCATAAGTAATCTTGTTTTCTTTGCAGTTATTTCCTATAATGATCCTTTCGTTTTGTTTTTTGTACATGGGATTAATAATTTTCTTCGTTAGATCTACATTTAAATTTAATTTGATACACACCCCTGGAAGCCAGACTCTGAAGCTGCACTCTTTCAATAAAAGATAAGATTTATCTCTCATTTGTCGATTTTTTCTAAGAAATGTATTAAATTACATATTATTTTTTTTGTAATGTAGATACACTATACTAGGAAACAGTCGAATTAGAGAAATATCAAAATATTCATCGGAGAAACGACCCATTTGGTTCATCTTCTCCGGTGCAGGAAGTCAATGGATAAATATGGGTTTGGATTTGATGCATATAGAAGTATTCAAAAATACTATCGATCGTTGTGCTAAAGCTGTTGAGCCATTTGGAGTAGATTTGATGGGAACCTTAAAGGATGCATCTGGTGAAGTATTCAAAAATTGCACACCGACTTTAACTGCTATTGCGTCTGTTTCGGTGGCTTTAGTGGATTTATTAACCTCTTTGGGTATTAAAGCTGATTATACTGCGGGACACTCTTTAGGTGAAATAGGTAAGTATGTGGAATGTTATGAGCTGAAAATACACCTTCTTCAATCGGTACTTTATTATGTTTTGCAATAAAATCTCTTGTTATAAAAAAACAATATTCATGTTTGGTGACTCAGTGGCTCAATAGATGGAACCATGGATAAGTACATGCTTTCCTATAATACTAATAAAACTACATATATCAAATTTCACCCCCATCTGGAATTAAAAATAGAATTTAAAGTAAAAAACTAATTATTAATGGAAGTATTTACAAATTTTATTTACTTTTCGTGGTAAATTTTCGATCTCATGTAATATATAAATATACTTTTTTCTTGTCTCTCCTAAATATCTGGAAAATCCCCATGACCGCCTACAAATCAGCTTATTGAGGCTCTCCAGAATAAAGAAAGTAGGCGTCGCTGGCTGGAAAACAACGTTTTTTACGACCTTTCCATCCTTGAGTTGAAACATCTTGACAAATTCCGAGAATGTGTAACGTAGTGTCCTCTATTTCACAGAAATGACAGTCAAAATCAGCGGCCCTGTTCGTATAACCAGTTTTTGTGTGTCCTATAATCACGCTTACTAAAATTTATGCCTCGTCTCTACTCAACTGTAGTATTAAAGCTTTACAATATGACGAGTTTCCTTCACTTACAAAGTTTTTTACAACGATATGACCGAAGCCATACCTCTATGTTTCTTGATTGCCATTGAGTCCTCTTGACAGCCAACTCATTAAGTACATTGTAGCGCTCCATAATCAGGTTTTATTTCTGTAGTACTGTGTCATTTCTGATGCTGTACTAATTCGGCTCTGTCTTTTGCTCGTCTTGCTAGTCTTTCTGCTCTTTCTAGTGTGAAGGTTCTTGGTTTTCTACTATTTGGAAGGTTCAGACTTGATATTTCTTCTTCACATTCGGCTATAGCACGGTAAATGCTTCTGCGTGAAATATTTTGGTTTTGAAAAATGCGAACTGTGAGACTTAGTGATTGATCAAGCCAAAATATAGATGCTATTACTTATTTCCGACTTATAAGAAAGGGAGTTTCATCCAACTGACATAAAATTGACTTGTCTAATTGGTGTCAAGATAATAAATAATTTTTGTTAACGAATTGATTAGTCGAGTTCGTCAACGTTTGAACCGTCCTATTTCGAGGCTGATCGTTGGAACGACCAAGTGGACAGGATGACCAGAGAAAGATTAGATTACCAAAGATCGCACAAGACGGTAAACCAGGGACACGACGACCTTAAGGAAGACCTCCAAAAAGATAAATGGGTTCATGGACATCAATATCTCAAGGATGACAAGTTGGAAACTTCAGGTCTAAGGCCTACAATACGTTGGAATTAGAAACTATGAAGTTATAGAGAGAATTACGGAAAGATATTTGTCCCATGAAAAAATAATCATTCCCTCACAGCATTACCAACATCCGATAAATAGGTATATTTTTGAAGACTTTGGTAATACTTGCATTAGTTTTTGACAGTTGTTAGTAAGGTTACTTGTTCGGAATGGCGAATTGACTTTAAGTTTGTTAGAGTAATTGTTGGAAGAGGATGACAGTTCATTTTTTTAAAGATTACATTTGATTCAATCGTTTCATCAGAGTGAAGAATAAAAAAACAAAATATAATACATATTTCAATTTTGATGCCTAAGTTAAATATGTTTTGAGAGGTATAAACGGTAGCGAAAAGCTAGTAGGTAACGAAAGGTATGTTGCGACATTTTTTAGGTTAGGATTTGTTTTGTCATTCCAGCACCGTTATTTCCTAATTTTAAATAAAAGTGAGGGAATGATGAGTTATGAGATAATGACTTTCAGATTAGATCGACTCGGATTTAATACATCTTTACTTATTAAAACTTTTTAATCCTCTCATCATTCCCTAACATTAAGATCGTCAAAACTCAATTATTTAAGAAGAAGAAGAATTGATTAGAATTAGAACCTATTTTCAAACTCCTGAATTTTATGGCGAAAATATTGTGACACACATTAAATGAGACCATCTGAAACAAAGACTACAATTTGGTCCCATTTCTTCCTGCTGGATAGGTTTACCTCGAATTTCCTATTAAATAAGTACGTAAGATAGTTGGGTCCTTTTGAGCTTCAAGAATATTCTAGTTACTTCGGTACATGCCACATGACAGTTTTACACCGTGTATATCTTGTGAAAGTACTATTCTCTTGACAAAAATCGTATGAAACAACATTATTAGTTCTTTTCCAAAAACTAATAATTTTCTGTATCGATTCTTATTAAATATACATTTACTATTAATCAAAATGTAAGGAAATAGAAAGGCGTGTTTTAATAACAATCAATTGATTTTTCTATCATATGATTTTTTTTGGAAATTTCGTATCGTTTTTATTTTTTTATACAATTCAAATATCACAGAAAAAGTAATGGTACAAGCTTGTATCAGCTTTTTATAGTCAGTCCCTCGTTATGCTCATGGTATCAATACTTGAGTATTCTATATTCTTGAGTACTAAAAAGTATTGCTAGTGAAAGTAAAATTCGTTCCACATTGTCACATACATCAATCTTTAAAAAAATCCGTATAAATTGCGTTCCATTTTGTGAGTTTTATTGCCACTAACTTCTTCTACTATTTCACAATTCTTATAATGTGGAATTCGTTTTATTCGTTTTGAATTTTGTATTTTAAAAAATGTTTTATGAAAAAGCAGTAATTGTCGCTCGAATCAATATTCAATAAAAAGCGTTCCAGATGTGTAATTTGTATTGATCATAAAAATCTACAAGTGAACCTAGCATCGCTATAGTGAAGAATATGTTTACTGAAAATCGTAATTTGAATACATATACGGATACATATTTTTTGTGATTTTAGCTACCAAATTTATTCATTTTATTATTCAAATCTTTTCGTAACAGATATAATCAAATTTCAACAAGTAATCGGTAGAATTTTATCAAACTTCTGGTGTAGACATGAGAATCGGTATATTCTAAGGTATTTTTACCATTATATTTCAAATATTTCTTACAGGATGTGCCTATATTAATGGCGATATAACTCCAGAGCAAGCGGCGTTAATGGCATTCGCCAGAGGATATGCTTTAGAGAAAACCATAAGACCAAGCTGCCAAATGGCAGCTATTGGACTCTCCGTTGAAGAATTAACAAAAATACTACCAAAAGATATGTATATAGCTTGTATCAATGGCAAAACGAGCATAACGATTTCCGGTCTGGAGCAGCCAGTGAAAGAATTTGTCCAAAAACTAAGCGGACAAGGAATTTTTGCGCGACTAGTAGAAACATCGAACGTAGCATTTCATTCACCATATTTAATGGGTGCCGAAAGTCACTTGAACGAGTTCCTACATAATGTATTAGTAAACCCACAACCTAGATCCAGTAAATGGATATCAACTTGCGTGCCCCCTGAGAGACGAAACGAAGAGTGGGCGCAACTAAATTGTGCTCAATATCAAGCATTCAACTATAGAAATCCAGTACGATTTGATTATGTATATCCACAAATACAAAAAAATGCGATAGTAATTGAAATATCCCCACATGCATTACTGCAACCTATTTTGAAACGGGAGATGGAACCTGGAAACACCTTGATTGGTTTGATGAATAAGAATACCACGAACCATGAGGGGCATCTACTTCAAGCAATTGGAAAGTGAGTCCTTGTTTTATTGAAATTCATTTAATCAATGTCTATTTGTATTGATAATGTCATTGAACTATCTAATTGATTATCAATTTGAAGCAGCCCACCACCATTATACTTTTAGATGGAACTCCCACTTTCTCAGTTATAAGCATGGTTGAATCTGGAGAAACATATTTTTTCACTATTATAGTGAGAGTTTAAACTTATATAGCTATTCTCAGATTTAATCGATTGATTTATGGTGCTTTTCAACTCAGATTTCTTCGAACCTTATGGAAACTTTCATTCAGACTTATTAATCGTTTCATACATTCGTGATATAGTATATTTTTTCACAATGAAAGTGTATTTGATGAATTTTGAAAAATGAAAGAAGACTATACCTCTCAAAAATATTAAAATGTAAGATGACCCTAGCCGTAGGGTACAATTTCGTACACTAACAGGTGTATTACCCTGGAGTCCCGTAGTCTCTCTTAGTGCCTTAAGGTGTCTATGCGGCGGCAATGCTTCAATAAATCTCGTCTATTGTTAGTATTCGTAAATTTTTCTTATTTAGGTTAATATATCTAATACATCTTATTAAGTTTCACCTAAAGTGTTAACCAAAGGAATCTTCAATACTAATTTTTTTATGAAAAAATTAAATCATGAACTGTTGTTAGGAAGCTTCTGAAAGATACGACAAAATTGTAGATATTTTTTAATACAGAAACGAGGAATCCCAATAGGTATTGCTTATTCCATTTTAAATTTGATTATGATGTATCAAAAACCGAAAAAATTATCACCTTCGTTAATAATTAATGTATTACCCACCACCTGAAAACAGGACTGATATTGTAAAACAATTTTACTGGGAATTATACGTACTGTGGACTCGTAAACTTACTACAAACTGTAAACCGAAAGTTTTTTGTTACGTTTAGTATAGGTACATGGAATTAATGTATACAATACTAAATACACTAAACTATTTACTATCCACCAAATTATCCACTAACACTCAACTATTCACTATACTTTGCTGTTACTTACTACTAAACACTAATATAAATTCACTGTTTAGTTCATTTTTCACTATTCCAATTTGTTTATTGTGACATAAAATCATTTACTGTTTTTGGCTACTAAATTACCGCTTATTTATTTTCAACGCCTTCATAAATACTTAACGTTCTAGAATTTCGCGAAAGAACAGAAATGCATTATAATAAATTGTTTCTATAGAAACAGTTGCAATATAATGTGAATATCTTATAAAAACCATGCAAAGGATTGTCGCTTCATAAACGGCGCATTCACCAAACTTAGCATTATTTAACAATATCGATCGGTCTATACGAGTATCAGTGAACGGGTTCGTAATATTATATAATGATGTCCATGGCTCGTTTAATTTCCGTTTTCTTTGTATTTGCTCACTCTGCTCGGTATAGTTTCTTTTTTCAAATTGAGATTTGTTATTTTGTAACATCATAATTATATTTGGAAATATCTTTCATCATTTATTTTTCAGGATATTCAATGCTGGTGGTCAACCAAACTTGAGAAACCTTTATAACGAGGTTAAATTTCCTGTAAGCAGGGGAACAAAAATGTTATCACCATTAATAAAATGGGATCATAGTGCTTCATGGTTTGTACCTTTATGGAAAAATAAAGACTATTTCGGAAAAATCGCTACAGTCAATTTAAATAATGAAAAGTATTCGTATATGTCAGGGCATAACATCGATGGGAGAATATTAATACCAGCTACAGGATACGTGGTGAGCGATCATTTTTACCATATTGAACATGTACAGCTTTGGTATAACTTTTTTGATATTGAGTTCTGGTCAAATGATACCTAATTTCTAATAAGTAGTTGCTTATTTCGCTTCCTATGAACTATGATATCATACCTTCTGCTTTCAAGCACAATTCTCCCCTGTTGAATTTTCTTATGTACTGGAATTAATAGAACCATTGGTGATATCTATATAGAACAAACTGCACCAACAAAAATAAATGCAATGTATCATCTGCATTTCGATAACCAAGACTTCAGAGACACCAAATGCAGTTAACCTTCGATGTAGTTATGTAATTATGAGAGTTGGTGTAATTATAGTAAACAGTGTGTTCAGTATGGATGTTATCTGTTATTAAGTATTTTTTTTAATTGATCCCTGTTGTGGGTCAATCAAGAAAAGGAAATCAACCTCAAATTTAGTAATCTTTGGCATAAAACTGATATTATAACATAAAGCAATCTATAGCAGCAAAAGGTACTGTAAAATATTCTATTACTAGCATACCCTCCTTTTAAAAATATGCACTAGCTTAATTTTTTCAAAACTATCCAAACTGTCCTCATATAATATTATTTCTTCTAGGAACTTGTTTGGAATATTTTCACAGAAAAACATTTGAAGCGTAAAACTGATACACCCGTTGTTTTTGAAAATATTAAATTCTTGAGAGCTATTCCATTAACCGATAACCAACAGGTAGATTTGATTGTGAATATCATGAAAAAATCAGGAAATTTTGAAATTTTTGAAGGTGGATCTGTAGTAGTAACAGGCAAAGTTCGGATACCTGATAACATATCGACGGAGTTCTCCAGTTCAATGGAAATCATTGATGTAAGTTTGATTCAATCCATATAATATAATAATAATAAATAATAAATTAAAGTCTAGTACCTCAAATTTTGATTCATATGAGTCTGGATTGTATATATATAATATTTACTAGAACTATCCAAACAAAAGTAGTTTGGACAATTGATCTTCAGGTACTTATTGGACATGTCCATATCTCCTAAGCTAAGGTATTCTCTTTTGTACCCATAATCCTCTTACATAGAATTATTTTCAGTCTTCCATCTACCTCTAGTAATTCTAGCATTTCGATGTTTATTCTGTTTTCATTTTCGAGATGTTTTTATCATATTCGTTGACTGCTCACCCTTTGGTATTTCTTGGGATAATCGACAGTATCATATCCCAACATCATGAATTTTGTTCTAGAAACAAATACGTAAAGGTATTACGTCTCAGGTTTTTGCTTTCCCCTATGTAACTATCAATTCGACTCTTTTTCCATTGTGGTGCAAATTTGATGTATACCAATTTGAAAATATAGTTATGAAAATATCACTAATTTTACTTTTAGATGGCTGAAAATTCAACATCCGATTTATTTATTAATCAAGATGATTTCTATAAAGAACTAATATTACGAAGATATCATTACAGTGGTTCATTTGTTGGTGTATCACGATGTAACTTTGATGGAACGGTCGCAAAAATAACTTGGAAAAACAATTTTGCTTGTATTATAGATATGATGCTGCAATTATTAATATTGGAAAATATGAACAGAGGTATATTATTGATTCCAACCAGCATAAAAAAGTTGGTTATCGATCCACGTAGTCTCTTACAAAATAACGAACAGAAGTGTAAGTAGGTTTTTAAACTGAATTTGCACCTTTACTCAATTAACCTAACTTTTAGATATAAACGTCGTTCGAGATCAACAATGCAATATTATCAGATCAGAGGGAATTGAAATTTTCTGTCCTATATTGTCCTCTGCATCGCGACGAAAAAATATACAGTCAAGAGCAGTGATAGATAGTTATGAATTTGTTTGTTATAATTCACCAAAAAACAATAAATATAATCAAAAAACATCACTAATAATAGCAACTGATATCGTATTACAAAACAAAAATGGTTTGTTTCAAACAATTAACATTGTTGAAGTGGAAATAGCAGATAAAAATGATGCAGAATTAATCAGGTTAATAATACAAGAACGTTGCGAGAGAAAATATGCAACCATCTTGAAATATTCTATTAGTAAACTAGAAAATATAAGTGGAGACATAGACGTTCTAATTGTTGATGGAACAACACCAAAACGTTGGAAAGATATTGTTGCAAATAATAATGAGGTATTTATTCTATTTATTGGAAACTTTAGCGAAACGACAGACAACTTGGAAGTGATTTTCAAATCACCACATTTATGTTTATTGAAAATTAAAAATGAACCTATACAGTTCGATTACAAAATTCAAATTAAAAACCATGAATTGAGCTGGATAGACCATCTGCGAGAAATCGCGATACGCAATGAATATAAAAATGTATTAATGTACAGTGAAAATGAAGAACACAGTGGCATTCTTGGCTTGATAACTTGTTTACAAACTGAGGACAATAAATTCAAGTGTACATCAATATATATAAATCAAGAAGCCGAGCCCTTTTCAGAAAACACGGATTTTTATAGAAAACAACTATCGAAAAATTTAGTATTTAATATTTTGTTTGACGATAATTGGGGAACATATGTAACTTTACCATTAGATGATATAAGACCAAAAAATGTTCAAAATTCGAAGTTATCAATAAGAAATACGGGCGACCTTTCTTCATTACATTGGATGGAAGTACCAACCTTGAAGTAAGTTACAATGTTGTTGATAAGAATATACTGACCCTCTATAAATGTGTTTGATTAATTCGATTGGTAGTTTGGGTTGGATATTTTATATTTTAATTATGAAAAGGTAAACTATTTGACTAGGTATGGAATTAAACTTTAACTGTGCATTGATAATTGGATATGTATTGAAGTTATATTCTTCAATTAAATTAGATTCAATGCTGCTATTGAAACTGCAAGAATATTGGAAAATTTCACAAAAAGTAAGAGTAGTACTATGACTACTTATAATAAAATTATTTGATTGAGGATTCATGGATATTCTACAGCGATTTTTGTGCGTAGTATAGAAGAATTTTCCGAAAACTCATAAATGAGCGCCAACTTATCTATTTCACCCAAGAGTGGAGTTGGTTTTTATACATCAGAATGCAGAAGAAATGGATGAATCCATGAACAAATTGAAATGGCAGTTTCTAAAATTATTTTTTCTGACTATTACACATGAATTATGACTCAAAATTGAGGCATTTATTTAATACTTCATTGTAAATAAAGTTATTCGATTATTAAAGTTATATAAAGTGTAAAATTGAGTTCCAGGTATTCAATCAAAACTAAAAACCTATCTTCAGGAGACTTCTCTATCATTTGGATTCGTATTTGAGCATATTTTTCTAAGCAAACTATTTTAGTAGTGTCATTAAAATGAGTAAAAAACTTCGAAAAATTGCAGTTGGTGTTTGAGGACAAAAGTATGTAAAAAACACGCAAATTTTGATAGACTTAGCATTAGAAAGAGGAGCCTAAATCAGTAGAAGATGGTACATGTGAACGAGGTAGTATTCTAAGCCACGGGAATATCAAATGTATATATGTTACGTACCAAACCCGGAATTATATAAAGCCGGCTTCGTACAAAACGGCTTGTATGTATGTATATGTATATGAATTCGCAGGTTTCATATAGCGACGCATTATTTCAATGTTAGTAAACAGCTTGACGTTATAATTTGGCATTGTTCGGTTAGTTGACTCACGTCTGCCAAAACGTGTATATCTATCTTTCACAATGGCAGTAGATCAAATGAAAATCACGTTCGAAAATGTCATCGAATACAATACAACCTAACCTAACCTAACCTAACCTAACCTAACCTAGTCCAACCTAACCTAACCTAACTGCATATTTTATTGATAACAACTTGAATTTCTTTCTCATTATCTCACTTTAAATTCGATTAAAGTATGTAATTTTTCCCGCTTTTAATCGGCACCGTGTTTCTTACTGGTTGAGCAGCGAATATTGCACAAGAATGGCAGTACCGAGCCGGCTTGGTACAATCGTCGCTGTACGAAGCCCGCGAATTCCGGCTTCGTACAAAATCGCCTGTACAAAGCCGGCGATCATATATCACAAATGGGAAAAAAATTATTTTAGCGCATTTTAGACAACAGCAGAAGCAGGATAAGTCCAGTAGTCAATGAGATCTAGATATGCTCCTCATTGATTGTAACATATTTTTTAGCAAAAACAGATACTCCAACATTGCTATATCGTCCCCAATCTCGACAATGTACGCTTCGATTTATTTTATTTCTCTTAATGAAGTCACACTTCATAGTATCATAGAAGCTGTAGTCATGTTTCTAAACGGGTTCACTTCAAGTGATTACTAATGCACTTTGAACCGTGATGAATTCACTATCTGAATTGTTGTATAGAGTTGACTATTCTGAAGGTCTATAAAAAAAACTAAGCTCCCATAACTTAATCACCACACTCCGTATTCACCAATTATTGAATATAATTTTAAACATACGCAAAATGATCACCATATTATTTATTTTAGTTATGAAAATGAAGAAGTCGTAGACACCAATTATTTCGCCCTCAATTTTAAAGATGCTCTTCTGGCAACAGGTAAAATTCCATCTTCTGATAAT
The DNA here is from genome assembly GCF_026250575.1 of Diorhabda carinulata. NCBI lineage: Eukaryota > Metazoa > Arthropoda > Insecta > Coleoptera > Chrysomelidae > Diorhabda > Diorhabda carinulata. The sequence goes on from NC_079472.1 coordinate 24,097,541, forward strand.
TCATTGTGTGTAGAATATTCCGGTAAAACAAGAAATGGGAAGAGAGTCATGGGTTTAATCCAAAATGGTTATTGTACAAAACAACTGAAAGCTCTTCCTTATTTTACTTGGGAGGTTCCAGAATCTTGGACTTTAGATCAGGCAGCTACAGTTCCAGTGGTTTATGCGACGGTACTAATCCATTTCAATTAATAAAATTAAAATTATTTCAAGCACAAGTTTCCAATTCTTTATTGGAGTAATTGGAGCATCACAAGAAATTATTTTTTGTTGATTGAATAAGGATGTATTTCAATGTTCGCTCAGAATTATCTCTAAATCAAAACTTGTTACTTTCTTTATTTTCATTAATTCTATTTTATGAAAAATTATTGTTAAATTTGAATTTAAGTTCAAAATCAAATCTCGAATCATCCTCCGACCTTTCTCTGATAATATTAACAATGTGTGTACCGAAAGGGTGGAACATTCAAAAAACTTTATGTTATATGATCCAAATAAAAATTAGAGCCTAGTTCAAGAGAAAAATGAACAAAAACCTCCACATTCCATTCCAAACTCACGATGAAGTAGAATTGGATCAACAAAATCTAACCAAAATTATCCATAAATCAGCTTGGGAATCAACGCCACCAGCACGAAATAGATGAAAAGACAAATTAACTAAAAAAAGAAGATTTAGGAAGATATGGCAATAAACAAGATCACAAACCAACAACCAAAAAATAAACAATGCTAGCAGAGATCCAAAAATTTTTTTATCAAATCACAAAAATCAATCAGTCTAGAAATTTCTCGAAAATTTAACTAATCACTGTGGCAGGCAACAACAAAACTAAATAGCGTATAGCTCCTATTAAATACCAAGACGGAAAATGGGTCAGAAATAACAAAGAGATAAGTTTGCCGAAATTTTATCCAATACATTCAAGCAGATTGAAAGTGAAACAAACAAACATGACATGGAGGAAATAAATAATTACTTAGAACCTTTTTTACATATAGATAAACTCATGAAGAATTTTATTGACCACCAAATCAAAGGAACGATTCCAAAAGATATTGATCCTAAAAAAGCACCAGGATATGATCTCATAACTGGCAGAGTTATCCAGAAGCTATTAAGAGGAATTAAAGCAATTGAACAAATATACAATGCATATAATCTTTTTCCCCAATAATGGAAAGTTGCTGAGGCAAAAATACAAGAGAACTGAATTTGAATAGGCCCATAAGCCTACCAATATTAACCAGAGTTTTTCAAAAACTTATATTAAAACAAAGGGAACCTATACTACTAAAAAAAAATTATTTCTCATTACTCCACAGTGGAACAAGTTCAATGAGAAGTCAACTAGGTGAACGATGGCCTAGAAAACAAAAGGTATTACTGCGTCGCCTTTATAGATATCAGTCAAGCCTTTGACAAGTACGGCACTCAAGTCTGTTGTACAAAACAAAAAAAGTGCCACTATATCACTTTCATGAAATATTAAAGTATACTTGTATAATACATTTTTTCTAGTAAAGCATCTCTCAGAATATATTGATAAACAACAAATTTGAGTCCGGAGTAGCCCCAAGAAGTGTTTTGGACCTGTATTGTACCTGTTGTTTACCTCGGTCTTACTGACCGCAATGCAAACTGCAGTGTCCACCTTCGCAGACGGCCCAGCAATACACAACCACAACCACAACACAGAAGCAGCCATAAGGAATCTATAAAATAATCTAAACAAAACAGAAACATAACTGAAGAAATGGAAAATGTAAGCCAATGAAATAAAATCTCAACACATTACATTTTCACTGAAAACAGACCAGTTCCCTTCGGTCACATTGAATAACTACCAGCTCACATAGGTAGAGAGCATAAAATACCTAGGTATGCATCTAGACAATAGACTAACGTGGGAAACACACATATTCAATAAGAGAAAGGAACTGGAACTTGTAATGGTAATTGGATAGAAAATTGCAAAAATTGCAGCTGTCATTACAATATAAAATTCTAGTATATAAAACCATTATTAAGCTCATTGGGACATACGGAATGCATATGTGGGGGTCTGTTCCCAGTCACATCTTGAAATATTACAAAGATTCCAAAAAAAAGGGTTCGGAGAATTTTAGTTATGTACCCAATTCCATCATAGAAAGAGACCTACATACGGATCCCCAACATTAAAAGTGAAGTACAACGCAACAAGTAAGAGATAGGATTAAATCCCATCCAAATGTGCTAGACAGGTGAAGTGCGCCGCCTAACACGTTTCAAACTGACAGACCTTTTGACTAAGTTTAATTAAGCATTTATCCATGTAGTCAAAACCGAAGAATATAGCTTAAGAGAGGAGATATTTCTAACACGTTAAATTTTGAAAAGTCATACTTTTTACGTACTGTTTACATGTATTACAAAGATTGTAAATTCCATGGAGTTAAAAAAAAAGCATTCCATTATTGGGTAAATGTACTAAAAACCATTCAACAGAAACTACATCAAGTTTTAAATTATTAATCAATCGATCAAATTCAATCGAAAGCTTAATCTGAAAACGTTTTTATACATAAAATGTACACGCAAAAAATATATATCCATTCATGATAAACATTGAGTACCTAAAAACCATTATACATCTTATTCAATGTAATTTTCGAAATTTTAAAAATTTCAGAATTATTACGGTATGATAGTGAGAGGCCAGTTAGAAGAAAATGAGTCGATACTAATTCACTCCGGGTCTGGAGCAATTGGTATATCAGCTGTTCGAATAGCACTGAGCCTTAAAGCAATAATATTCATTACTGTAAGCACAGAAGAGAAGAAACAGTTCTTATTGGATATGTTTCCACAGTTAGATGCCGAAAATATTGGTAAGATTTGTTTCTAGATGATTGAATAAAAATACCAAAGAGCTACACTATTTCAAAATCTACTTTGCGTTTCTGCTAAAATTCTACACCAAGTGTATCCTTGCTTCTTCAAGTATTCTATGTAGTGTTTCCTCATATCTTTCTTTTGAATTGATATCGTATCTTTCTTTTCCTGCCTTATTCGATAGCCTCGTAAAGTTATTGGATTGGTACAGTTAATTCAATACTGTTCAATATTGTTCAATATTTTCAATATTTTTTTTCTCTGGAGTGCAGTACATATTATTTTTATCGCAATCCTCGTTCATTATGCTGCTGATATTTTGTTCAATTTATTCACCCCAAATAATAGCTTACCAAATATAATAATAAAAATACTTAAAGTCTTAAAATGTACAAAATACATATTTCGAACTCCTCAACTCTCTTTACTAGACTTCTCCATCCATTTCTGTTCTCTGTTCTTTCTCTGCACTCATTTATTATTAATCTTCCAGTTTACCATACTAACCAATTTATCTTCTTATGTTGGATGATAGATTGAATTCATGTCACTCTTTGTCTTTGCTGATTTCGTTTGGTTAAAAACATTCATATTTCATTGTGTTTTTTTCAACTGAAAAATACAAACTTCAGATCCATTATTTAATCACATAAATAAGTGGGTTTACATATTTTAGGTAATTCTAGGGATCTTTCCTTTTACACCCTAGTCAAGAGAAAAACTAACGGCAAAGGTGTTGATATGATAGTGAATTCATTGGCAGGTGAATTTTTCCATACGTCAATTAACTGCTTAGCAGAGTGTGGAAGATTTATAGAAATAGGGAAAATAGATCTAATGGCTAATACACATATAGATACTGGTATTTTCCTAAAAAATTGTAGCTTCCATGGCATATTTTTGGATGAACTTCTCGATAAACCGAAGAAAAGAATGCCAGTTCACAAGCTAGTGTCAGATGGTGATAAACCAAGTCAGATGATTGAACAATATATTTATTATACTCTACATTATAGGTATTGCTTCGGGAGTAGTGCAGCCAATTCCAGCGACTATATTCCAAGCAGACGAACTGGAGTCAGCCTTTCGACACCTTTCCTCTGGAAAACATATTGGTAAAGTGGTAATTGAAATTAAAAAGGAACATCTTGGAGCAAATTCGACCATACTGTCAGTACCAAAGATATATTTCGATCCTGAAAAGGTCTACATTATCATTGGAGGATTGGGAGGAATGGGGCTAGAATTAGCTCATTGGATTTTCTCCAGAGGAGCCAGAAAAGTTATTTTGAATGCAAGAAGACCACCTTGGAGAGATTATCAGTTTTATAGTTTGAATATTTGGACCAAACTGAAATATTTGGTAGTGGTGGATTTAAACAATACAATTACGTTGACTGGTTCCGAAAACTTATTGAAGGAAGCACAAAAATTGGGACCGATTGGGGGTGAGTTTTCATATTTCAATAATAAATAGGATTTATAATTTGGTATTTTGTTATTTGAAAACAATATCGAGAGGGGGAAAATGATATAATGACCGACGGTAAATTATTTATTCAAAAACTCCCAACTACCTCTTAATTTGGCCAAGCCACATTTTAATGTGACCAATTGAATTCAAATAACGGAAATTAAATTGATTTAATTCCTCAGTAGAAGACGTCCATTCTAGAAAAATATGAAACAGATTCCACGATTAGATTATAGAGAATTGGCATTTCTAAAAGTGATGTCACTGGCAGATGAAATCGATATCTGCAGTCAATTTCCGTACGGGGTACACCTGAGAGTAGTGAGAAGCGTGTAACCAACTAAGAGGAAAATTGATATATGAAATTCTTTACCAAAAACTTGACAATTATCAATCTGAAAAATGTTAGCCATGCGTATTTTCATAGGAAATTAGATTTTTCAGGAAAAAGCTTTGTAGTAAATTAATGTAAAAAGCCGTTTCCTTCTGATTGTGCCTTAAACATTGATTTATTTTTCAATTTTGCTTCTCGGTAAACACGATAATTTTTTCATAATCACGAATAATATTTTCACAGAATCATTAAAAAAATAGTCGTTTTTTTTGGTCTCAGTCTAAAAACCCAGATACTAATCGCTTCATTGGACTCAAACGTATATGAATCCATGATGGAAATTCTGGAAGTAAGTATAAGGAGATCCAAAGAGAGAGGTTTGTCATGTTAATATCCGTCCAATGAAGCTCATCGACATCACGTTTGATAACTGAATTAGTGTGACAAGAGCATCAGAAATATATTCGAAGATAATGGATGGAATAATAATATTGGTGCTCCATTTATTTTCTTGGACAATAATATGCAAATCACCGTAACAGAGTTATTAGAAAACTCGAAACTGAAAAGATTTTTAGCTGTTCTTTACATTGATATGAGGTCTATTCAAAAGCTTGATTTGCCAGAGCCACACAGAAGTATTCAAGAATTAATCTATGCTGCAAAAGTGGGATTGCGGGATATTTGTTAGCATATAGTTAATGATATTAAGCCAATCCATTACGGACTGTAATGGAAAATAATGAAATTGAGAGAACAAATTAATAGTGTTTCAATTGAAATATGGAATTATCAAACAAACTTCCTTTTTGAACTTGAAAAAATCATATTTGAATTGCTATGGATATAGAAGGTGAAGACTTTTTATACATTTCTACATAACTCACATAATCATCAATTTTAATTTTGCCGGAATTAATTTTCTTTACCATTTATAATTTTTACAACACTGTAGGCTATAACTAGTCTAAGAAGGTACAGAACGATTTAGCTTGAAACCGATTAACATGACGCAATATAATTATCAATTACTGAAGAGAAAATTTCCAGTTTTCGGGAGGAAACATGAGCTTTGGATTCTAGAAATCAAATTTTTATACAGATAATATATGAAATAAAAAATCGGCGAATGTTCTGATTATTCTATTCTAATTTATGAAAAAAACAAAGGAATATGGGTTCTGTTGCTTTGTAGGTTACTTCAACTGTGCATTAGTTCTCAAGAATGCTCCAATCACATCTCAATCACAAGGATTGTTCAAAGAAGTGTTGCAGCCGAAACTAAACGCATGTGAAAATATGGATGCATTAACTAGAAAGTATTGTGTCAAATTAGACCATTTTGTGGTATTCTCCTCAATTATTGCAAATATAGGGGTTGTTGGTCAAAGTAATTACGGTATGGCGAATTCAGCTCTGGAAAGACTTTGCGAAAAAAGGAGAAGGGACAATTTACCTGGCTTAGCAATTCAATGGGGACCTATAGCAGACGTAGGGGTTCTCACCAGTGATCAATACCAAAACCGAGTAAGTGAAGTTTCAAATAAATTCTTTTTTCAATGATTGGGGGTATCCAACAAGTCTAAAAAGACAGTTAAAATAAGGAGGTGATGATTGAAACAAAAGGAATGTATCTAATTATCTAGGAGTTTGGTGGAAAATGATTAACAAAAAAAATATGAAATTAGCAAAAATGCCCCCTACAGAAAATTATAGAGGAAAACAACTTTTTGTTTTGTGATATCCACAGAAAGATTTAAGTAGATCTCTTAGTCATACTTCATTGTAGTTAAGTGGATAAACCATAGTTATTTTTAACCTAGATGTGTTGTTTCTACAAGAGATACTGCGATTTTTCTTAGCAACAAATTTAATACCTATGGTAGATGATTCAAAAACAAAGCATTATTGCACTAATACCACATAATGTTTGAAACTATTATCTATTGAGTATGGAAACATTATAATATGTTTCTGAATGATAATTTTTATAACAATGAGAAAACCATTTTTCATGTGTACAAAATAGCGTTAGTCATACGGTTTAGTTGCTTGTACTTGAACAAAGTCTAAGTCCGAATTTACAATTTTTTTTTCGGCTACATTTTTATTTACTTGTACTATCACATCTACAGAGCTTACAAAGTTTTCCTTGTCTTTGGATTGACAGCTCCTCCTTATGACAGAAGCTCTCAGTAGATTTAGTGTACTGTTATTGTATGTAAATCTATTTACGTTAAAAAAACATGGGAACACCTTGTGATGTCTTCTTCATCTTTTCGAGAGATTTGTACAAACTATCCTGTCATTCTACATTCTGACCAACAAAAAACGTAAAGGTTGTTTGAAAGAAAATAACGCTTAGGGCAAATGCAGCAAATGTATTTTGCATTTTTACTAGGAAGAAATCTGTTTCTACGGCATGATATAAATAGCTCACTGTTATTTTGTGGTATTTACAGCATTCTTAAGAAAAATTGAAGATTACTTTGAAATACATAAGTCAAAATCTCGTTTTGTAATTTTTGTAGATACTGCATTTTTTATAATAACAGCAGCACTGCTAATATATTTTCTATTTTTATGAACAATTCCTCATCAGAACTGTAAGGAAACATAAATTCACTTATAGAAAAAAAAGGCAACGAGGCAAAATGAGATCACATGTTTTGAAGAGTGATGATAAGCTGTTGCATTGAATTTCGAGATGTATTGGCGATATCTTATTGAGTTTATAGTATTGGGTTAAATAGCTCCTTCTGACTACAATGCAAACTGAATTACTTTATTCCAAAATGCATTATAGACAATGCTCAAATTCCATTCAAGTGATTTAAGGTTTCAAATAAGAATCTGAAATATCTAGGTATATAGAACTAATCAATATAGCACAATTATTTTCACAGTTAATTACGCACTATGTTCTCTGTTTCAAGTTCGGAAGTTCAATATACTGATATTTGTTTCATATGGTAAACCTCCTAATTTCAGGCTTATAAACACATCGAACATCAAAAAATTGAATCGTGTTGGCAAGTTCTCGAGAGGTGTATGATTCAGGATATTGCAGTTGGTTTCAGCATGGTATTGTCAAGAAATGTTGAACATAAGAAATATGAACAAAATTCTGTTGATTTGATAGCACAAGCTATTGGACTCAAAGATATCGGTAAGTACTTTATATCTTGATAAATTCTTTAAGTATTTAAGTTGTTTCATGTTATCTATCTATCTTTCTGTTCACTGCATAAATTATGGCACATTAACTGGGTTTATATATGACCGATATAATGTGCAACAAATATGATTAGATTATACTTAAGTTCTTCATTTTCAATGTTTGGGAAAATACTCAAAAAAAACAAAGTTTGTAATATGCTGTACTGACATTTTCAAAAACCCAAATTTGAACGGGAAAGTTTTTGTCTAGACGTACCCCCCCCCCAATTTCTGCTTGATTCTTTATAAAATCAGCCGAAATTGTAGACGCAAAAACAGCTAGAACTGGCTTCAGAGGAGATGGTACGTGAACGGAGTGAAGTGGTAAGTATGAGCCGGAATAAGTTGGGATCAAAAAGACAGAACGTATATTTAACTCATAATGACACCTGGATCTAAATAAAAAATTCACAAAACTCCTTTCCTTCTTTGATTCACTTAGTCAGAAATTTTTACAATTTGGAGTTTGATCATTGATGAGCAAATGGTTCCTTATTTTTGACGACATGTACATCAAGATGTACATCAAAGACAAGCCTGTCTGTTTTGTATTCAAAATTTGGCACATTTTTATTTAGAATTTTCTTCGCGGGAGCTGCAAAAAAAACTGGTGCGAATGTAGTTTTCGAACTTTTTCCAAATATGAAAAATGTTCAGAATCATAATATCTTCTTTGATAACTTTTCGCTTCTTAAAAATTTTTGTCTCTTTTGAATGCCACGATTTTGAAACAATTCTTCGCCTCAAAGACGGTTCGCAAGAACTGTCCGTTGATACCAAGTAAATTGCTGTGAAAACAGGAGAGGGACTCCTATGACTCTGAAGAATCCACTTACATTTACTTGGTGAAATGAAACTATAATTTCATTATGACAGCAATCGGTATCAATTATAGTGCAGGATCTCTCAACTCTGCCAAAAGTATAAATGAGGTGTTAATACTACAATCAGCTATAATTTCAGCATGTGATAAATTGATAGAAGGGGTAGATTTGCACAATAATGATGTAGCAAACTATATATTTCGTGTGTTTCATAAGAAACTATTTATAAATATAATCGACAGTATTCATGTAAATACTAGGAAATTTTAGAATACTATGAATGACAGTAAAATGCGACAACTAAATTTCGAATCATTTATCGTATTCCGACCTCTGATTAAGAACTTTGTCGCAAGGGTAATTCCAAATAAAAGTCAAACAATTCATATTTTGAGAAGTGTTGTTTTATGTTTTACTTCAGTGTTTTTTTATAACAATTTTTTTTCTCTTATTCTTTAGCTTTGAAACTTGGAGAATTTCATAACTAATGTCCTAAAATAGTGATAACAATTAAGAGAATCTTCGCGAAATTTAATAAATTTATATTAAACATCAACGAACTGTTTAGGAAATGAGTTGGTCGTTTATTAATTGTAATATTCTCAAAAGAATGTGACTGATAACGAGGCGATTATTAACACATTTTTTCGCTTATTTTTTCAGCTACTATTGACATGAATAAGACATTACACAATATTGGAGTGGACTCGCTCATGCTGGCAGAAATAAAACAACTCATATATCAAGAATATCAGCAAGAAATGGATTTGGACGAAATTAGGAACTTGACTTTTGGCAGATTAGTTGAAATGAGCAAAGTGAAAAAATAATATATGGCTTATAAAGAATAGTAATACCTTTTAAAATAAATTTAAAGAAAAAAACCTTTAAAAACAAGCTTTTGTTATTTGTTAAGAAAATTAAGTAAAAAGTTAACAAACGAGCCCAAACTCGATGTGGATGCATCGTTCAATCACAGAGTTCCTATGGGCATCTTCCAGCTCCATCATCAGATCAGTTCTAAGTCTTCTTAGCAATGCAATACATTGTTACCTGATTTATATATGCATGAAAAATATCAGCTCTATCGGAAACCGGGATCAAATTAAACTTGCAAGATTTGATTACAGACAACGGGATAGGTGAAAGTGAATAAAAGCTACAAAAAACCAAAGTCCTCACTTAAATGATCTATTCTGAATGGATTTGTCGAAAATACTTCAGATTTGTAAATGTAATACACTTAAATTGAATTTTATTATCTACTTTTAGTAAGTATGGTTTGTTGTTAGTTCATTGAAACTAAGAAAACTAAACTTTTTATTTTAATAAAACATTACTTAGGACTATGAACACATTAGCATAGTGATCAAAATTTAGTTTTAGTGAAATAGCCTAGTCAATAAAAATTTTTGCCAAACTTTATCATACGTATTCTCTCACTTTATCTATAAAAATACCTCTAAACCTATTGACTTAAAAATTTGAGTGGTTCCTGACTTTTGATGAAAAAATATCACTTATAGATGAAGCTGCAGTGAAGATGATTATTTATAATTTCAACAATTTATGGCGATACTAATTCCAATGGGATATTGTTAGGAAAATCAAAACAAAGAAAAGATTTATCTTTGTTAAAATTTTTATTAGCTTTTACATATCAATAATCAAATTACTATCATTTCTTGTCTGAATCCTTAACAACTTTGACGGTCGCGTGGTTAGGTCGTCATGTCGCATTTAATGGTAACAGAGAGTTTGGAAAATGTGCAATTTTATCATTCTATAAAAATATTTCCAAACACAATCAATTCATTTCATAAATTTGTAAATAACTCTTTATAAAATAAATCATTTATATGAGCTTCTGTCCAAATAAAGACTGAAGGTGAAATGCGAGCTTCGATAGCTCAATGGTTTGTGAACGTGACTTGTCATTCTGTGGTTCGTAGACTGAATATCATTACATACGTGACTATAAAAGTGTGTTTTGTACTTTAAATATATTGTCAGATTTACAATACTAAAAATGATAAGAAATAAGTTGAACTTTCATTTTTCACTGCACTTTGAGAGGATATTCTAATTGAAAAACATCTTGCATACATTTGTGATACAAAGAAATAATAAACATTATCTCGAAATTATTTAGAGAACGATGTTGACACAAAGAGAATATCTTTACATTCTCAATTATTGGAATGAATTATATGAAAAATTTTTTCAACGCAATCTAAAATTTCAAATATTTTTCATTGAGGTACGTATGCCGTTTATTCGATATTTGCGAAACTTGTTTCAATGATATACATTTTATAGTGAAGTATTAAATTTATGCGATACGACTTACTACGTTAAAGTCTATTAATACTGGAAGAGAACGTAATCTTACCTGAAACAGAAAAAACACAAAATATTATCCTAATCCACAATAAAAAATAATGAATACAGTGAGAAATTGAAATATCAATTGTATTTTTTTATTTTACTTTCAATCAAAAATGTATTTGGAATGAGCTAGATGCTCCTAGCTCCCATGACATACCATTGCCCAGAATATTTTCCCACATCACAACCCGCACAGTTCTTGTACATCTAGTTACCAATTCCAGTGTTTGATCGTACGGATTGTTTAGAAGTATTTTTGTATTTATAAACTAACTTCAACTGTATAATGTCAAAAATATTTCGCATTTTTTTTGTATAAACAGATTTCGGAACAAAGTACTTTCACTATAAGAATTTAGATGAAATCATATACCAAGGCTTTATTTGTATCAGATATAGCAAAAATATAATCTGGAAAATATTGTTTAATGTGCTTCTTGAAGTGAATCCTTCATTAGGATTATATAACATAACGAATTGAAAACAAAGAGATGCTCCGAAGATCAAACTCGTCCGAGCTTTTTTCATGACGAAACGAAAATTCCGAAAAAACCGATAATTAGTTAACTGATATATATTATTGTTGGTTAAGCATAATATTAAGATAAGAGCAGAGAACATTAGAGAGTTTTATCAACTAAATAATTATTTATGATTGATTTAGTGAAGCATAGTTTTCCTTAGTGTTATTTTAGCAAAGGTTTGAATAATATAGTAAAAATTAAAGGTCTTGGAAAATTTAGACTATATAGTCAATACTTCCTAATGGGACAATCTTTTCGGACCCATAGTCGATTTTAAACACTTTCTTATTCTACTTAAAATGCTAAACAATAGTTCAACTTGAGAATCTGAGCTATGGACATTGATTTGATAATAAATATTCTTCAAGCTATACAGTTGTTGAGAAAAAGGTTCGTCACATTATAGACCAAGAAACAAAGAACGATAATTTCAAGTAACTCACTGAACTGCTAAAAGCTCTAATTGAAATTCGTCTACGAATTGTTTAGGGCAATTGAGACGCAGCAAGTATGAGTGTGAGTCACGTTATGAATAAGTCAGACAAACTTCGTGCCATTCTCATAATCGCGCTCTGAAGTCAAGTGCAAATCACACACAGTTTTTTGCACATGTTCGTTTTAAACTGCCTAGTATTCTAGTATTTCTTATAGTACTTACTAGTACTACAGGGTTCCGGCCCATCTACCCCTCCATCTTATTATGCCTGAATGTAATCTTAACTTCACTAATTAATTTTAATGATATTTATTGAAAAACTATATGGTTGGATCGGTCAACTTAGACATACAAATTATCCAAGCACACAAGAAAGCACTAGGATCTTGACATTGTTGAATGACTAACTATCTTTAACTGGAATGCTGACAAGTATCAGTCTTTTTCTCGGTTTCTTTGGAAATTGTACTATATACTGAAGATGATAACTTAGTTATCGAAATTCGCGTCATAATTTTGAGAGTTGCTCAATACTAAACAGTATGTTCAGTGTAATCAACGGGTCCAGAAATGACAACTTTCAATAGAAAAAGTCAATTTGGAAATTAAAAATTCACTATAGTTGTAAACTGTAGCTCTCAAAATCCTACAAATGTTTATAAAATATTATAAATAAACTGTAAATGTGTGTTCTGAATGTTTATTCCACTTTTCGTTTTTCTTAATGTAATATTTATTACTTATGTATGCACATTAACTCGAAAAACGTCGAAAATAAACTGTATAATGATGCACTCATACAAATTATATTTCTGAAAATCACGTATATAAATTCCTTGATCGTTTTCAAATCTAATACAATATTAGATGCAGCCATATTCCGTTTAATGCTTCTTAAACCAGATTTCACTATTATTTCCTTTCTCCTTCAACTTTCTAATCAGATTTACATAAATGTGTGCTTATTTCCATTTTGCTTTGAAGCTATATGCCCAGATATAGATATTCAATTTGTAGGAACGGAAAAAAAGTTTTACGTAATACCGCTGCGAGTCTAGCTTTTTCATTTGATTAAAATTCAAATGTTGCCATCGATGTTTATAAGAATTTCTACAAGTTCTTTCAGTAAGGTTATTGGAATTTTAGCAAGGACAGAATTGTCCGATATTATGAAATTTTTCTTGAATGGGATGGATATTTCATTCGTTGGACTAAATAAAATATGAAATAGGGAACAGGCACAAGGTCATAGAGCCTATCTTAGTGAATATTATAATTCTTATTCAATTAGATCAAATTGGACTATACTAGTGATATAACATAAATAGAAAGAAGATCGAAATAAGTATTTAGAACAGGGATATTATCGATTTTATATAGTTTGGCAAAAGTCAATCCATAGGTTTGAAAACTTACTCAATTTCTTGCATCTTTGCAATTTTCATTTAATAAATAGAGAAACTATTTGAATAAAAGAGATATTCCGATAAAATTTAATCAATATAGAAGAATTTTCAAGAAGAATGAATCTCATGAAAACTATTGCCAATAAAAATTCGGTTCAACACCACTCAAAAGCTTACTATTGCTAATAGGAGTACCACTTCTAAGCTTTCATCACAAACATATTTGTCTTGCAAATACCTCCAAATTGGTAAGTAATAAAGAGCAACCGATTTATAAAAATAAGTTCATATATCGTTTCCAAGAGCCATAGATCACAACAAAATTAGTCTCACCATTTCACGATGAAGTCGGAAGAACTCTAGACATCAATTTCCTTACTTTAACTTCAAAAATATTCCAATACCCATATTTTCAAAAATGTAAACTCCACCCTAATTTCAAACCGCTCACTTCTCTGTACATAGAGAATTATATGTAATACTACAAGCACTTATTCATATTAAAGAATAAAGGTAGTCCTATCTCTATTACTAATAAACTCATTTAGCTTATTCGAAACTATCAAACACATATATATCAAAAATTCAATTGCCTTGGAGATGCCACCGTCTGAATTATGTGATGAATGTGTGGTAAAGTATATGGAATGCCAAACAAAGATTTCAGTGAATCCTTGGCCCTAACTAATATCAAACAGACCACTCCAAGTCAGAATGTCTTATGAATGAGACAAAGGCACAAGTAAGACTACATTTCAGTGAGTATAACGAAGATGTTAGGTGGACTCATGAACGCAGAAAATATGAATGGTTATTTTAAGAACACCAGCTTATACGAGGATGGTCTCAGAAGTACCTGGCCTAACCTAGAGATGGTAGTAACTGCTTGAACAATACCACTGTATTAGAAAGTACACAATATATACAGCATATGTTTCACGTTTGAAGACGCTACGTTTGGCGGCCATAAATAGTGAACGTTTTCAGTGAATTTGTGAAAAAAAATGGTCATCGTTATGTACATACAACTTTTATTTCCAAAGCGTTTGCTTAACTAATATGAAAGCTGAACCAATTCTACTCTGGTTAAGACCGCTTCTCCGTCTCCAATAAAATATTGGGTAGCAGTGTTTAAACGAGGCCGTGCGACTTGAGAAGTCTACCATCGCATTGATCGACCAAATGAGGTGACGACACCAAAAACATTAAAGAAAATTCACAAAGTGGTACTGGATGATGGTCTACTGAAAGTGATCGATGTGTGCTGCGTTAGCTCAATGGAAAAAACGTGAAGATGTTTCCATGGAGTGTTTGGCAATGCTCTACAAAAATAAAAGCGAATTTTTGTGTTGTTTTATAACCATTGCTGGAACATGGGTCTATCACTTCACACCCTAAACAAAAGAGCAATGAGAACAATGGACTGTAAGGGTAGAATCGGCTTCAAAGAAGGTAAAGGTCATAGGATGTGTGTGGGATAATTTTCATTGACTATCTTGAAAAGAGGAAAACTATCAACGGCGAGTTTATACGAACTCATTATCCATTATTGCAATTGCCAAAATTAATGATATGATCAAAGATTAGGCAAGTAATGACTATTTTAAAGAGCTTGACGATTCTAATTATCAAAAGGGTATTGAACTTGAAAAAGTGTTATTGAGCTAAAAGGAGATTATATTCAAAATGAATATATTTTTTGTGTTTTTTGTTGGGCCAGACATTTCTGGGAACATCCTCATACATAATATAGTGAATTTCATACCCTTGTAATCTGTTGCTAGTAATTCTAGTGGTTTAAGAGGAAAAAAACTTTTCTCGTCTTGAAGTTTTTACATAAACCACGATCAGAAAATGTCTATTTCTTCTGTTCTTTTGTTAGAGATGGACATAAATGCTGCAACTATCATACAATATAAAAAAATTGAGACAATTACAGATTGGTTTAGTTATCCGCATTCGACGTTGGTCGAACTGAATACACAGGCATGGATGCCCGCTGTTCCGAGGTTACATTTTCATTTCAAATCTTTCACGGATGCTTCCTATTTCTTTTTTCAGATATGATTTCAAGAGATCACTGGGAAACAGACCTAATTATATAAAACTGTTAATCTTGTAAAGTTGTTAACTTCCTCGCTTCCCTGCATACACCTACATACCATATTATGAGAGCTTCTTTCCTTTGTCGTTTATTTACTACCTCTATTCCGATAATTCCTGTTTGACTGTTCTCTTTGTCAATCATAAATACTGATATCTAATCTTCTTGAACGTATTTTTGGGTTTTATTATGGGTATTCTTGAACTTCCTCCAAATTTGCCTTCAATCATTTCAAGAAAAAAAAAGGAAAATTTGGTGTGTAAACATTAAAATCAATTCATCTCTATATTTATTATTAAAATATTGAAGTTTTTATACAGTAAATAGGATAAAATATAACAATCATTTAATTCATTTCAAACATCAAATGTCTTATACAAATGAACATTTCACATCGCACAAAACTAGTGGCAGCAGAATTTAAATATATTCCCAATTACGTCAAAATTTAGAGGTAAAATGGTAAACAATTGTGTTTTGACTACACATTACAATTTCCAACTGCCAGAATATGCAAACGTTTCAATTCCTAACTAAAATTCGACGCTAACCTGCAAACTTGCAATTGGTTCACTATATTTGGTTTAGAAATAGTTTGTGAATCTAGAACTCGGAAAACTTCCAAATAAAACGAGGTTAATTATATTTCGCAATTCACGAACGCTTTTTCAAGCGGATACCGTTGGATACGTTGATTGACAGACAGACTTTTTGGCTGACTTTATGTAAATTTTCCGAATTTCCAAATCGATTGCAAGTTACTCCTTCGAATAATTCCGTGTCTCCCATGTAGGTAGCTATTTGGAGCTGTCAATTACTTTTTCATTTCCCATTATTTTATCACAATAAGTTGTAATAATCAATCATAATGTGTCGTTCGTGTGTAAAGGAAAATATCATGCAATTAATTGGAATGACTGAAATTGACTTGACTTGAAATGAATTATATGCCTCTCAATACTGTAAACGAATCAGTATAGCGATGTCTT
This sequence comes from Diorhabda carinulata, assembly GCF_026250575.1. Classification (NCBI taxonomy): domain Eukaryota; kingdom Metazoa; phylum Arthropoda; class Insecta; order Coleoptera; family Chrysomelidae; genus Diorhabda; species Diorhabda carinulata. Next base: position 24,114,120 of record NC_079472.1, read on the forward strand.
CATGGCATCAGACTTGTTTTTTCTTCTGATTCTCTGGGAAAGTGTTGAATGTAAAGTGGAATCATCAATTATTGTGAAATTTCACGTAAACCTATGTAAAACCAGAACTACAACTTACAGTTTATTGTAAGAAGTAGATAGAAATTTATACTAATTGCGTGCTTGTGTTTGTTACTTAAATTGCTATTTCTTTGTCGTAGCTCGATATCCTACTTGCTATGGTCTCTTCGGGACCAAGGATTGTTTGATTTCTTTATGATTTTTTGTTGCACTCCATATATTGTGTCATACAATGAAGACTTTATATCAAATTTCATATCCTAAAGTGAGTTTTCTTGAGTTGGAATTGTAAATTAACTTTAAAATTATCGATAAAGCAAAAAAAGTTATTCATAAAATGTTTTGCAGGAGCTATAGATATCAATTTCAGTTATTCAAAAGGTTGTTAGAATACATAAAACTCTATTTAATAGTACTTCTGTTTATGTCAATCTTGGAAATTGACGTAAAGAAAATTTGCTTTGCAAAATGAAAATAATACCTTTTCAATTTTCATAATCTGTTTTCATCAATAATTATGATATACTATGTTAAGAAATGTGTCATAAGAAATATCAAATTCATAATAAAATTGATAGAAAAAGAAAAACAAATTGCGTTAAGTACCAGTAATCATTCCTATGAATTGTATCGGTGAAGACATGTTGGCTATCAACACCCCATGAAAATAGTGAATAAATAGAGAACAAAATGATTTACAGCAATACAACCATAGATGTGCTGCAGAACGCGGCTTTCCTTGCAATAACTGACGCGCCACAATCATGATCATGGCAGCACTACAAGTCATTTTAGACTTGCCCGCTTTGAAAACCTGAACCAGTTTAGTGGACCATAAAGGCATACGAGAATGGTACCAGAAATACCTGAACTGACGTAGAGATGGCAATAACTGCTTGAGAAATAACATTGTATTAGAAAGTACACAATATATACAGCATATCTTCTAAGTTTGGCAGCCATCAATAGTGAACATTTTCATTGAATTTATAAACATGGAAAATATAGTCATCGTTATGAGATACAATACTTTTATTTGAAAGGCATTAGCACAATATTAAAGCTCTAGATTTTACTGTCGCTGAGATTGCTCCTTTATCTCCGTTTAACTCCGATATCAACATTAAAATATTGGGTAGCAGAGATCTACGAAGACCAGCATCGCAGTGGTCGACCAAAGAGGTGACGACTTTAGAAATGTTGAAGAAAACCAGAAGAGTGCGCCAGATATAGTAGGTATTTCAAAAAGTGCGGTACATCGCATATTATTTGAAAATTTGGACAAGAGAAAGAAAGCTGTGCGCAAGATGGTTGCCGCGTTTACTCACGATGGAACAAAAACGGCGTTGTGAAGATGTTTCCATCGAGTGTTATCTTTGTCTTGCGCATCCTAACCATCCATATGAAAAAACATGTACCGTACCAACACAAACAGTTCTTTCGGATCTAGCACATCACACACGTATTAACGTTAGTTTTCCTGATGTAATTCCTAGAAAAAGTTATGATCTCCCTTGCCCTGGATTTCTCCTATAAACAGTAAACTTTCAAAATATAATAGAAGGAAACATCACTCCACTAAAAAATTACTTCAACAGAATATATGAAATATACAAACCATCAGAAGTTCAATTCACTGATGTAATAAAAGAGATTATCATTCAATAGGCTCGACAGTAGTTGGGGCAACTGTCACACAAAAGTTTCGGCTACCACAGGTGAAGTATAGGTCGTATATCAAGCTCCAGTTTACCCAAAATCGAACTACACAATCTGTTCCGATTCACTCAGCGCCATAAAATCAGATATATGCAAGCAGCCCTATAGGACAACAAATCCATCAGTTTTTCCATAAACATTCTATTGTGAAGTAGCACTCATCTAGATCTTTTTGCTTATTGTAATTGACGGCAATGAGATAGCTGATAAAGCTTTCCAAAAATTTACTAATCGAAAAGATGCGAATAAAATGGTATAGTGGAAAAAATAGCTTCAAAAACCTTAAGCTGCAATTTATAGATTGACAAACATTAACACCCAAACGGTCACAATAAATCAAAATATAAAGACTCATACTCAACCATAATATAATCCATAGTTATATTATATACAAATAACACCTTCTCGAATGTAACAAACGCAATGTAAGACAAACTGTTAGACATATCTCAAGGAAAAAAAAAAGGAAAAAGCACAAAATCTCCAATGATGAAGTGGACAAAAATCCTATAATTCTAGGAACAGTACAAAGAAAAATATAATAATGAAAAGACATCAGGCTGTACAATAATATGTAACTTACAGTAGAATAACTTTAGGTTAAGTGCATAGCGGTTGAGTCAAATATCTATTTTGTGGTTTTTGTTTGTAAAATGACGTGATAGAAGTTAAATAGGAATCAATATCATGATTGCTCTCTCCACAATATTAATTGAAGTGATTTAACGCATGTATTGATTTGGGTACATAGTTAAACTCTTTCCTTGATGTAATTCAGTGATTGTTTATGGATTTTACTCCAACATCGAATGTGAATGATGTTCTAAATATGGATTCAACTTTCAAATTTCACATAAAGCGAGTATGTACATTATTTGCGACAAAGTTATCATGGATATTCAGTCGTGTGGAATGTTGCTGATAGCAGACAACCATACATATTTACCTAGTCTTTGCCTAATGTCAGTTCGGGATTACTCACATGAGTATGAGTCAAGTCAAAACTAAATATATATCATTCTCTAGCTATTCCCGAGAATTTTCAATTTACACACGTTATCATATAATTCCAAAGTTAGTCGGAGTTTTAACTTGATTGAAATTAAATCCAAGTTGGATGGCTATGTCTATGCCAAACAAACTATTTCACAAAATTTATGTGACATGTGATGTAGATTATGAATGTCTAGTATCCAGTTAGCGGATTAATCTCATAAATTTTATGTCATTATAGAAAATAATATCGGAATCTAATCATGACAAGTTATCGGAAAATAGATTAAGTGGAATTTTATTCTTGAAACTTTTTTAAATAAAAGTATGAATATACAAGTAATCGCACCACGGCACATGCTTAGAGTACTGAATTGGATGGGAAAACTTCAGATAGAACGATGGAAAAGTAGAATTCTACTTCAATTTAGTGACGTAACCTAAACATTTGATAGTATTCAATTCTTTAAAAAAATTAAATAACTTTAATATCTTTTTGATATCAGAGTGACCTCTGTAGAATTGTGGAATTTAATGGGTTATTCTTCTAAATAATAATAAGAAAGGAAGGAAGGAAGATCCTGCATAGGATCCTGCATAGAACTAACGACAACTGGTTAAGAAATTTATTGAATATAACAAGACAGCATTCCTATGCTTCATTGACCTCACGCTTGATCTTATTAAAATGGTAGATGTTATTTACCTATTTACCGTTTCTTGGTAATTCTGATGTGGATTAACATACCCGTTTATGAAATCGTTGTATTTGTCCATTATTGTTTTACCTAGAAATTATCAAATCAATTCGACGTTTTGAAATGCTCGAAAGTGGAGTCAAAGTGGACACATACTCGTATATAATTATAATATACGGTTATATGAAATGAGTACTAGATATATGAGACAATAAGATGATAGAAGAATTTGGAAAAGTCTAGAATCTAAGATAATTATTATTAATTCATTCGTCCATTAAAAAGCTTCGAGGTAGTTGAAACATGAAAATATTTACTAAATTATGAATGAATAATTTAACGTGTAATTTTTTTCTCCAAATATTCACTTGTAGAGGCAATCGTTTATAAGCAATAGCTTTAAGCTACAAACAAACTCGTGACTAAGTCGCCTTTGATAAATTTTCTATTAGCCTTGGTTGATAGCAAAATCCCCTTTTGGCGTTAGCACTTTTTCCCGTTTTTCAGTATTACCATAATTTCGTGAAACCTGTTCTTGGTTCCTTTGACGTAGAAATGGAAAGTGAATAATTTATGTCAGACACAAAATCCGAACTTGGATAAAAATGCAATTAAATATTAAAAATATCAAAATTATAGATCTGTTCATGATAATCAGGTTTCGGAATTTAAATAAGAATAATCAGTGTAAGTCCCCTTAGCAAGAATTTATTAAATAACAAATTAACTTTGTTATTCCTATTATTTGTTACTGTTACGGATATAATAGGCAAAATGAGAAGAGAGATTTGTTTCATAATGTGTTTTGCAACTATTACCATCTAAATAGTAGTTCTATGTGAATAAAAACTTTTGAACAACCATAAGGTTTTTATTTAGGATAATATACCATATACGCATGGACGAAATTATTAACATTTTTACTGTTGTTCAAAGTATATAGACGATGTAACCAAAGAAACTAAACACAGATTGAAAGAGTTTTCATAGGATACACATAACAATTTAATGTGCGAATGTGTTCTTCTGCTATCCATGGATGTTTGCGATCACTTCTGACTATTTTATCCTGTCTCTAGTGGTATGAATTGATTCTCCTGTGGTTCTTATACTTGTCAAAATTTGATATTGCGAAGCTACGACATCCTCTTTCTGCCCAATCCCCTTCTTGAATCTATCTTTCCCACTATAAGAGTTGTTGCAAATGGTACTTCTCACTCTGTATGCATATCTTATATATGTTATTTTCCTACGTTTTATCGTTCTCTCGTAATTCACCTTCTCTTCTTATTCTCCTCAGAATGTTTTCGTTGGTTTTCCTTGCCATCCATGGAATTCTCAAAATTTTTCAGTACATCCAAATCTCCAATATGTTTATTTTGTAAACTTTCAAAATCTAGCTTTCCGTACCGTACAATAGCATGGAGCATACCTGGTATTTTGTGATTCTTATTCTGAGATGGAGTTCAGAAACACTTTTTTGAATTCCATGAGTGAGCTCCTTGCTTTTTCTATCCGGCACTTAATTTCTGATGACCTGTTTTCACATAATCAAGTTCCCAAATAGTTGAATTTTGTTATATATTAAATCTCTTCGCTGTTTTATGATAATTGCACATTATATATATCATTCAATTATTCTATATCCCGCTTGAGATCTTTAGCATTCACTTTGGAAGCCCTCTTTTTCTTTTCACTCCATCCCTCTCATCCAGCACCATTCTCACAACTCACTACTGCGGCAATATATAACTGCTGGTCCTACAACTGTTTCGTACGTTCTGATTTTGACTGCTCTTGAAAGGTTTTTCGCTTTTAGTATTTTAGATAGATTCTACCGCTCCATTATTCTTCATAATTCTCTTTTGTGTTTAATTTTTTTCTAGGTTTGTAAATGTTATGTTCACTTTCTTGAAGCTATAATCTTTTCCAGTTGCTATCTATTTCGCATTTTTGCTTTCATCTGTAACTTTGGAGAGTATCCGCATGTACTTTGTTTTCTTTCAATTTTTTTCTTCGATCTTGTTAGTAACGCTATGTCATCGGCAATGCACTGTTCTTTATGGTGCAGGATGGAAATGTTATTTGTATGTTGCTTTGTCTTATTACTATTTCCAATAAAATATTAGATTGAGATTCCTTTATTTCAACGATATTTCTACTCTTTTAAGTGCTTCATATAGATTTTTATTGTGATTTGAGTCGTAAGTCTGTTTAAAATTATTAAAAAGGAGATGTAGCGCCAGATATTGTTCGTACTTGTTGTTTTGTATCAATTTAAGTTTTCACTATGTTTGGACCTAAAAATTGTAAAGAACTGTATAAAATTTGAATATGTAGAAAATATGTATAAGATACAAATTTGGATCGCCCATACAATACATGAAAATATGTATTTTCCGTTGAATAATTTTCCAGTATGTGGGAATTAACACATTAATGAATTGTTAATGAAATTCTAGGCTTGCAATTTCTGATATATTTTTATTTAATTACCACACACATATTTTGAACCGAAACATATACTTGATATAGATGTAGAAGAACATTCCATATGTAGTAGAAAAACCTAGTATCGACAGTTTTCTGTTCTTCTTTTTTCTCTTTTCGATAGTTTCCAATATTCATTAATATAGGTAATGAACTTGAAAAAGTATAATGAATGAAAACAAGCAATTTCGATGGTATTCAAAATATTACATTTGACATGAATTCCTAGGATGCACCAATGTTTAAAGTAGCATCTTACATTACATAATATCGGCAATCTGCAGGTCGCGAGACGCTTATGTAAGTGATTTATTATCAAAACTTAAAAAAAATGAGAAAATATATTCTAAGTACTTGATTCTATTTGCACAATCGTCAAATTACACTTTTCTGCACTCAACAGAACCGTAATGAAATGAATTTAAAATAATGTTTTGTTTCTAGAGATGGGACTATGTTTATCTTTCAGCCAATTCCATATAATTTCCGTTTTACTCAAACAACCGCCGTCTAGTAGATGTGTTGTCCGTCAGTCATTTTCGGATAGCGCGGTCGTTAAATTGCATTTGCCGTTTTTGCTTATCTATTCGCTTGTTGTTTCAAGAAGAGTACGATTTAAAAGCAAATTGTCTTTTCGAAAATATATACGTTCAAAATATAAACAACTGAGTATCAAAAAACATAGTAAATTCAACACAAATATAAATTATATGAACATCAAGTCATTTGAAATTGATGCTGTTATCGCTTCAAATTGGTAGATTTAAAAACCAGAAACCTGTGGAGTGGCTATTTCACAGAAATCGAGAATAAGTTGGAAGAGTTGAAGTTCCAGAAATGCATGCAAATTGCGCAGCACAAAATGGACGCTCTAAAAGAAATGGTGATTATATTCGAATGATACAGTAAGGTGAAAAAGTTGGCAAAGCGTTCTCTTTCATGAATATAAGCTCTAAGCTTGTCCAGATAAAGGTTGAAGGTACGTGCTCGACACGAAATAGACAAAAAACTTGGTTCCTGAAGATTTATTACTCCAAGGTGTTATGAATATAGAATATACAAAATCAGTGGATAATATTATCTATCAGTTGTTGATGTGTTGACATTTCACATTCCAATAAATATTCAACCTAGACTTCGAAATGAAATTTTAATGATGGTAGGTTATGGAGTAATAATGATTGTGGGATTCGGGTTGACGACACAAATACATTTGCTAATATATCTCAAGGTATTGCCACGTAAAATTCAAAGAACATGGACAAGTCAAAACATCAAAAAGGAGGTCACACTTAGATGAAGTCATAAAAGTACCCTAAGATCCCAAAGTGTTTCCGTGAGATAAATCATTGATCCTATCCTTATAGATGAAATTGTTTCCGAGTTGGCCAACCCAGCAGATCCAAGCCAATTCAGCACCATTCATTAGACTTCAATGATGACAACATGGAATGAATCTTTTCAAACAAATGTAATTCAATCTTTACGAGTACATCGGTCAATACAGAGCATCGTGGACGTCAAAGAAAAAATAACGAGAGAAATTCGGAATACTTCACTCCATTCAAGTCCAGTTGTATGATAGAAAGTGTTATTGCCAATAAAAAGATTAATTTCTTAATAATATTAATCTCTTTTGTAAATATGTTTGTTTTACAAATAGTGTTTTCATTCCTTGTGGTCGATTTATTTCTTCTGATTGCGCAGTATCGATTCATTCAAATTAGCACCTGAATAGGGTTATTTCATTCCAAGATCCGAAAGGGCTTTTGTATTATTTAGCGAATTAGTACGGTTGACAGACGAGGGTTGCCTTGTTTGGAATCTACTAAATTGATTGTATAAAGGAGATTGGAGACGAGCGTTTGATTTTGATAGACTTGATCGTTTCAAATCTTCTCAAAAATAATACGATAATTGGATCTAGAATATATCAAATATGAATTTATTTTTTCCTTTCATGTTTAGAAATGTATTATTAATAAGTCAACAATGTCGTTTATATTTAAGTTCGTGTCATATTTGATATAATATATAATCTTATTTATTATAAATATGATAATAATTTGATGGAATCTTTATGAGAGCAATTATAAAAAGTCATATTTCTCAGTTAGAGATAGAGCCAGATGTATTTTCATTTTAATAGATTCAAGTGACAGTTATATCAATAAAATAACAAAAATCGTGAACGTCGGTAAAAAAACAAAAATTGGAAACAAAAACTTTAATTTCGCAATTCATTACAATGTTCATGACTAATTTTCTTGACTCAAAATCTACCTGCCAATCTCATCCTAGATCTTCTTTCAACCAAAAGTGAATACCTTGTTAATTTGAGTTCAATATACGGAAAAGGTGAATATAAAAGCTGATGGGTATATATTTTGTTTCTTTATACTAGTTTTCAATGCGTTAGATAACGGTAAGATATTATTTATCTTCCCACTTAACGCAAATTGCGAGTACACAACATGATGTTGATGCTAAAACCTGTTCAATTTTGATCGGTTTCCTTGATTTTTGGTCCAGTCGAAAAGCGCCTTATCAAAAGCCAAACTCACACAACAATCTCATTAATTTTAACTCGTTATATGAATTTGGGATTGAAATATCATGTCTTCAATAACTCAGGTACTATTGGGGAACAATAACGGAACTAGTCTGCTAATGTCACGCCTAACTCAAAATGAAATAGATTTATTTTAGATATCAACCCTCCTAGATTTGTACGACAGTTTTGTCTAAATATTTTTTTCTCAACAATGATTTTAAGTTCATTTACCTCTGCTAATCCGAGCAGCATAAATATATTATACATGTTAAATGCACAATCGTACATTTCGAGTGTTTCACACTCTAACTTTTAAAATTTAAAACGAAAACCAGGTTTTTTAGAAGAAGCATTGAAGACAAATTCAGCTTGAATTATTCGAGAAATAATTTAAATAAAACTGGGAAGTAATCATAAATAAATTGGAGAACTGACCAAAAAGAACTAAATAACTAAAAGAAAAAAACCAATACCAACTAAAAACCACATCTTCTACTATTCAATCAAATTAAGAAGTTAAAAATAATATTTTAAGTGCTTTGAACCAAGGACATTGAAAGACAATTGGTCTATACCTTTCGAAACTTAGTTGCAAAGGCAGGATTAAACTGTCCTCCTTAGCTGACACCAACCCTTATAAATAGGTTATGAATATTATTAATTTCGTTGATTGCCCCTTTATGTTCTGGGTCTGAGATAAATATTTGCTACTCTCAGTTTCCGTTGTTTCTCATAGGTATACGTTTGAAGTGAATTATATTCACCTTTACCAAGGTTGCCTTGAAAAGTTTCCTACCTAACAAAGAACTTGTTTGCTTAATAATTTTCATTTTGCAACGTAAAGTAAAATTCTAGCGCTGCCAAATAACAGTTGCTGTCTTTTTGAAAATGGGGGTTTAAGTGTCTGATAAAAATCTCTATCCGGCAAGTGGAACTTTGAGGTTGTCGGTAAATCAACGCAAAATATCTAATATTTTGCTTAAACTGCGCCCTTAAGGCCTGGGAAGTGTTCATTCTAAGTACATGGGTAATGCCGATATGCCGATAGCCTGTCTCCAACCTCAATCCGATTGTCGTCCAGTACCATTTGGCGAACTTTTCTGATGATATTTCTAGTTGTACCCGTTTTTGATCGTCCCGAATGCTCCTCATCAGTCAAGCAGATATGAAATCTATGAGTCTAACTCATTCAGTGTCAATCACAAACACCAGTTATCAGAAAGACTGCACGGGAGCTTCTTATAATCCCCAAAATGGCTGAATAGTTGGGTCCCCATACAATTTCCCATAAAGACTGACCGGAAAAGGCAATAAATAATCAAAACGGCGAAAAATAGGAACATGGCTACTAAGTTGGAATATCTGGAACTACTACACCAACACTCACAATCACACTTTAATTGTGAGTGTTGGTGTATTGGTACTGTGTTCAGCCACATGGTTAGTACGCACTAACAATTACTGCATACTACTATTTACCAAAACCATATTTCCGCAGGAATTTCTAGAATCATAACAGACAGAGACAATTGTCGAACACTTCTATTAGACAAGACATACAGTATGTACACATATCACCTTTTGGAACGCAACCGAGACGTACAAAACAAGGATAGTCAGAACGTTACTCAGATCGCCAACGCCGGATTTTGAATTCAAAATAAGATAATGAATAATCACTCCTCAATCAACGGAAACAAAATTAGTTAAGTGGCTAATTCTTACTTTCTAAGAGAAAATGCTGAATACCTCCTTAGAAAATAAGAGTAGAAAACACGAAACAATTCAATCTCGAGGTCACATAGTTAGCGATTTATCGTAACCAAGGCTAAGAGGAAGACTAATTTGACATGAGTCTACTTTTAAGCAAAAAAATTGACTAAACAAAATAGGTAACTACATTATAACCATTAGTACATAGTAACAATGAGATTTAATCATTTTTAGGAAATATGAGAAACAGTAGCGATTACAGGGTGTATGCGAAAGTAAAAAACATTGAGGGAATGTGAAATTAAAATTATTAAAGGATAATATTATATATGAAGAAATATATCTCGTATAATTTGCAATTATTGATCAAGTGAGAAGTACATAAAACATTGTAACGTAATTAGGGATTTCAAAAAATTACCGTTACATCATCAAAATCGATTAATTGGCAGAAAAATCGTGTAACATACACACAATCGAATGAAAAACCTCATCCTTTCCCAAGTTAATGGAAAGAATTTTATCAAAAATATGGTTTGAGACCTAAAATTGGTATAACAGCCAATTACTGAGATGCTGCATTAAAATTATATAAGAATGATGATTTTTTTCTAGTTGCAAATTTTCGTGTAAAATTCGCAACAGAGAAATACTATTACAAACTCGGGGGAGATTCAGTACGTAAATTATATGATGAAAATTATAAATGAAAAATAGAATATTTGACTTATTAATAAGAGTTCATTTTGGTTTGATGTTTGATGATGTTGAGGTGGCTATTTTTGAATCTTCTGGTCATCATCTGAAATCATTCCCTTCTTCAATCATAAATCAAATGGGGTGGAGAACAAAGTAATAATTTAATATTAAGTAGAAATAACATGTACTTCTATTTCATATGAAAACAAATATGTGTTAAACATAATTTATGTCTCTACCATCATGACATTTGCACGTGCCAGTTATCAAGCATGAGAAATTATCACATTAATTTTCTAGTTATATCAAACGACCGGAAAAACTTTTGAAAAATTTGGATTGTTATACCAACCTGTCAAGGTTAGGCATCTGATTGACTTAAAATGGCAGGTATAAAGTTTTCTGTACATTACCTCTTTAAACTTTGTCGCATTCTGTACGAACGGAATCTGCTACTAACGAAAATATGGAAACAGCCGAACCAATCTGCAGTGCGGCTATCCGCATTTTTGCAAGAGAGCCACGCTTCCTTCTCGACCTCCTAACTGCAGTTGAAGAAGAATTTGAACTCTTCGCGGACAGCTTGATATGCTTCGCCGGATCTGCCTCTTCGTTGAAAAACGTTGCCGTAAATGTATTTATCAAGATGGCATTAATTTGAACATTTACAGTAACACTTTTTTGAATCCGTTTTGTAAAAACTTTTAATAAGTTCACTTTGACGCTGAATTTTTTCTATTAAATCAAATTTGTTGTCGACCTCTGTATATTACACAATATTCAATATTCCAGTTCAATATTTGCTAATTACCAAAGTTTCTCAATAAACATACAAACATTGCCCCATAATCTCTATACATTGACATATCGAGACCAGTAGTTCAAAATAACCACATGAAACTAATCACTAATCTCTCATACATAAACATAAACCTACTAGGAAATGGAAACTTCCTGTTTACTTATGGAAAAACACCTTTCTGAGCTGAAGTTGTTATCAAATTTTGTTCACTGACGTATCTAAAAGTGTTTTTGAATTCGGGTGGGATTTGTTTCTCAAATAAAATGAAAAAAGATGGATTTCATGTATATATGGAACGGCTCGACTTTTGTTTTCTTCATATTTTATATTATTTTGTATATACCATGTGATGAAATTTGACCCATACTGACAAAAACAACATTTTGAAACAAATATTTACTGTCGCCCTCAAAATAGGGTCCTTTCAAACCAATACAAGCATTCAAACGTTCAATCCAATCCTCTATACACTTGTTGTGACCTCCGGCTGTGTAGTCTTTAGGACCTTAAGCGTATTATATTTTATGGCTTAATTGTACGTTACTCGAAGTAGTTTTCTATTTCAAAAGGAGGAAAAAGTTTCGCAGAGTGAAATCTGGTAAATATGATGGCTAAGCAATACCTCGTTTCGAGTTTGGTCAAAAAATCAATAGTAATCATACTGAAACGTAATGAGTGTTTTTGTAGTGGAAAATCCTATCACCGATTACGCAACTTCTCTTTCCATAGTAAATATCGCTAAACAAACATCTCTCTTCGTGAACAAACAGCTGATAAACACAATAAAGACATATGGCGCTCAAACTTCGAACGAAAATCAAAAAGTTGTACCAATTTGATTTACGAGTGCATTTGAAATAAACGACTTCGGATCAAAACATGGATATGTTGGTATAAATGTGTATGCCTGAAGTTGTAGACCTGAAAAATCTATTTACATCCTCCTCTACTACTGCTGTACTGCTACAGTTTCGATGACTGTCTCTGAAACTTTAGATTTAATCAGTGTGTCGAGATCTGAGATTCTCGAGTGTCTCCCATTCTGCATGTATGTGTATAGATGTTTCCTATTTTAGTTCACAGAATCTGTAGTCGTCAGTTTCTATCAGCAAATGGTTCAATCCGTTCATTCGAGCAGCAATATCCTTGAGAAACCAGCAGTTTAGCACATCTATACTTAATATAAATTATTTTTTAGACTAGAATCACAATATTATACCTAACCGTATTCGAAGCTATACTCAAACGGAGTGACATACAGAGTGAGTCATAAGGGACAGAATTTTGTCATATGTAGAGTCCCTCAGAGAGGATATGATATGATAACTTTTGATTTACTATAGTGTTTACATGTCTCATTTCATTTTTAAATTTTTGTCATGATCCAGTACAATACTAACAAGCTTTCGATTAGTATTAGCTAACCTTAAAAATTTAGGGAGTCGTATTGAACACAACAGTAACTAATAACAATAACGAACAACAATTATAAAATAATAACTAAAATTATGTAGTTAAACGTATGAATAAGAGCTAGAGAGAATACAATAATTGCAACAATATGAAAATAAATCAAAGTAGGTTATCTAAAATAGAACCCAGCCGCCTCTACACATTTTTGTTGCGGAATTGTTAAATGTATTGAATTTCGGATATTATGAGAATCGTTTTTATAGTATCACAAAAAAGTATAATTCTATCATCTAATTGTAATTGGTAATGAATATTTTCTCTGTAAATTACTTGTTTCAATCGTCCCCAAATATGGTAATCAACGGAATTTAAATCAGGGTATCTTGAAGGCCAAGAAATAGGACCTTCACGTCCCATCCGCCTGTTGCCATAAACATTATTTAGATGTTGTCTTACTACTACTTTGTCATTTATGATACCCTGTAAATTAATAAAAAAAAGGAGTTGACACTTTTATTAGCCACATGATATCCTCCCTAAGGGACTCTACTTATGGTAGAAGTAAGTGAAGTTCCTCATGACTAACCCTGTATAATAGTTCACTACGACTATTATTAGGAGCTTTATATACAATAACTCATAATAGTCTGTAGATCCATTATACAATTCTTATATGACTATATGTTCTTCTGTGACTGTGACTATGATGAACTGACATACGATTTCTTCCTTATTTTACCTTTCCGGATCCACTATGTTTGACTATTACATACAAATTTTATAGGTACTACTTTCAATTCAATATGTTCGATAGGCGGTAATTTATCGCTAAATTATATGTTATAATAGTCGGATGTCTCTCGGTTTCGCTACCTAGTGGCGAAATTCAATATCGGAGTTGTAGGTCAAACTAATAACAGCTGATTTAAAGTATACATATATTTATGTGGAAATAATTATATTTTTAATTCAACCACTTGATTTTATGTTAATTAAAATGAAAATTAATAAAAATTAGTATCTAAAAATTGAGAAAAAAATTTTTTTGGTTATGGTCCCAGTAAGAAATAAATAAATGTAAAGTGTGTTGTTGAGTATTAGATTGTAAAAGTAAAACCTGTCGGGACGAAAAAATTTAGTTTGTCACTAGTATGATAAGCCACCCTACTACGATCATCATGAAACTCTATACATAGACTATTCATATTACGGGAAACCGGAAGTGGCCATTATCTTAGGAAAGCTAACAGATATAGAACCATGGATAACTTTGTTCGATAGTTCTCATCAAGATCTATCTGTGTGTTAAAAGTCATGATGATTGACGCAAGTGAAAGAGTTTTCGTGAAAAAGATTGTAAATTCTTTATTATCACGAAAAATCAATAGATAAAATTAAAATTTAATAATTGTTGTTAGGTTAGGTTTTTTGATAAAAATGACGCATTTGTATACTTTTTTACAGAAACTCATAGATCTTGATGAGATCTATTAAACAAAGTTATCTATGGTTAGATATCTGTTAGCCCATCTGAGATAATGGCCCCTTCCCGTCTCCATATCATAAAAAGTCTACGTAAAGAGTTTCATGATGATCGTAGTAGGGTGGCTTATCATACTCTTACCTTCAGTTTTTCCATTTTCCATCCTCTAATTAACATTATGTTTATAGAATAAACAAAATTGGAGAGAGAAATAATTGATAGACGTATAGCTTAGATGCGAACGTTAAAAATAGGATTAAATGTAACTCCAAGTATGAGAGTCTGTTCACTCCATTTTATTAGGGATGATTTTTTACCATCACGTATTTTCAACAGTTATTTTTTCTGATAATTACGAATTGTTCACTCAATAAATTTATTTATTCCTTAAATACTTTTTATCAGCGCAAGTGATCATTTGCAAGATTCTCAAATCATTTCTGTGAAAATAAAAACCACTAATAGTTGATAAATTGTTGGAGTACCAGAATAATCACTATAGGTTTTGTAAATGTCGAAAAACATCTTATGCGGATTATCTTCAATATGTCACTTTTGTAAACAAAAAGCCAAAATACTCAAAACATAACAATCACTATTTGGTACTTGCCCACATTTTACCACACCACCAACGAAATTTTTATTGCTTTGTTTTGTGTAAGCAAATTTGCATTTATTTGCATTTATTAAAATTATAATTTTATAAAAATATTTCTAGATACTATCCACGTTCATATTTTTGCCGCCAAGATAAATGTTTTAAGCGACGCTTCTGCGAGAGATCCCAATATCATTGTATTAATAATTTTGATATTGATACTTTCGTTGTGATTATAGATTCTCAAAAATATAGATATTTATAAAATTCGCTGAACAAATATATCGTATATATACATCTGGGTCCATTTTCTTGTTATCCCAGGAAACGAACATGCGGAGAAATGTGCCAAGGAAGAGTTAGGCTCAAATAACCCAAAATTTTTAACGGATAATAAATAAAGGTTGGAAACATTCCGGGAATAATTTGGAAAGTGTTAAAATGTTAATATATATGACTCACACTCAGTCATGAAAAAAGAACACAGTATTTGTTTATCAAAACATACTACTTCTGTAATTCTACATAATTATGATTAATTAGCTTGGATTCTCAAATTAACGGATCTAATAAATAGCTTGTATTTTAAACAGTATTCCTGTTCGGGAATCAAAAGCATGTTGGATATACACTTATTTTTGAAAATTCTACAATTTAAGTGTATGCCGTATTATTAAATAAGTGCAAAAGACTGGGAAAGGCGACCACAGCTCCAACCGACACGCACCTGATGGAGCGAATAGTAGAAGGCCTATTCCCAACACATCCACCAAGGGAAAAGCTAGAATACGCCATTGACCCAACAGAAGTAATCCCATTCAGCCAAGATGATCTAAAGAAAGCAGTAGCCCTTCTAAAACCAAACAAGGCTCCGGGACCAGACGGGATCCCCACCGAAGCTCTTAAAGCCGTCGCAAACTGCGAACCAGAAATGCTACTTCGCATGTACAATGAATGTCTAAGAACAGGAACATTCAGTGCCCGATGGAAGAAAGCAAAGCTGGTCCTGATCAGCAAAGGTAAAGGCGACCCTAACTCACCTTCAGCTTATAGACCCCTGAGTATGCTGGATACCGCAGGCAAGCTTATGGAGATGCTGATCAAGCCGAGAATCACCGAAGCCATAGAAGAAGCAGGTAACCTCTCCGATAGACAGTACGGCTTTAGACCCAAAAGATCGACTGTGGGGGCCATACAAGAGGTTATAAAAGCAGTAGAGGAGACAAGGATACCGTGTCACGCAGCCCGACCCCTTGCCTTGCTAGTTACCCTAGACGTGAAGAATGCTTTCAACTCAGCCAGATGGGAGGACATACTAAGCACACTGCGAAACACGTTTCAGATACCGAGGTACCTTTTGCGTTTGCTAGATGACTACTTTCAGGACAGACTCCTACTGTACACGACGGAAGAAGGGCAGAGAACAAAACGGCTATCTGCTGGTGTGGCTCAAGGTTCGATATTGGGTCCTGATCTCTGGAACGCCCTTTACGACAGTCTTTTGAAGATTCAGATGCCGCAGAAGTCATTCCTGGTGGGGTACGCTGACGACATCGCCGCCGTCATCACTGCTCGCAACTTAGAGCTCGCCGAAATCAAGTTGAACGAGTTGATGCGACGAGTTAATGGGTGGATGCACGAACATGGCTTGGAGCTGGCACTGCCAAAGACGGAGATTGTCCTTCTAACGAGAAAGAGGATTCCCACATTAGTGACCATCCACGTCAACCAGGAGGAAATACAAACAAAAAGTACCGCCAAGTACCTCGGAGTTACCCTGGACACGAAGCTGTGTTACTGGGAACATATAAGAAGAGTCACCGACAAGGCAGCCGAAAGGACTAACTCGCTCGGTAGGTTGATGAGTAACTTGGGAGGACCCTCGTATGAAAGGCGAAAGTTGCTGATGGCCACGACCCACTCCATCCTCCTGTACGGAGCAGAGATATGGGCAGATGCACTCCTGGTGAAGAAGTACAGAAAGCGGATGGCCAGCGTCCAACGCAGGGGTGCCCTAAGGATATGTTCCTCATATTGCACGGTGTCAGAGGCAGCAGTGCTCGCAGTAGCTGGAGTAATCCCAATCGACCTTCTCGCTATCGAACGTAAGCGAGTGTACGAGAGGAGCGGCGAGGTGGGAAGAACACAGGCCGCCAAGGAGGAGAGAATCCGCACCATGGCAGCATGGCAGGAACGCTGGGACAACGAGCGAAATGGGAGGTGGACCCACAGGCTGATAGGGCAGGTCGCTCCCTGGATCGAACGAGCCCATGGTAATGTCGATTTCTACCTGACACAGTTTCTCACAGGGCACGGCTACTTCAGACGATACCTGTACCGAATGGGGAAGCTGGAGACGCCGAACTGCAAGTACTGCGGAGTTCCAGATGATGCAGAGCACACCTTCTTTGCTTGTGGGCGATTTGAGGAGGAAAGAGTGGCAGTAGTCAGGACACTGGGTCCAGTCACACCAGAAAACGTGATCCGGCTCATGCTCATGGGCACACAACAGTGGGGTGTCGTTGCTGCGTACACCACATCAGTACTGCAGCAAAAGAAGTCGGACGGCTGCCTGGAAAACGACTAACAACTGAATATCCGAACTCCTAATCTCTGTCTCAACAGAGGAAGGGAGAGGTAGGAAACAAGAAAAACGAGATGAAGAAAAGACAGCCCGTCACCGGCGAAGATTATGTGTTAAACGGTTCCACGGTGGCAATAGGGCGGTTCAGGGGGGCCTCTTGTCCTAGTGCGTGCACTGGCTACGCCCCCGAGAAAAA
This sequence comes from Diorhabda carinulata, assembly GCF_026250575.1. Taxonomy (NCBI): domain Eukaryota; kingdom Metazoa; phylum Arthropoda; class Insecta; order Coleoptera; family Chrysomelidae; genus Diorhabda; species Diorhabda carinulata. Next base: position 24,132,122 of record NC_079472.1, read on the forward strand.
AAAAAAAAAATAAGTGTAATATTGTAACAAAAATCATTTTAAAATAATCAATTTAGTTCGTTCTACTAAAACTATGAATCGATTATTCATATTTACAACTGATAACCGATTTACGGTTTTTATTGTTTGTTTGTTCAGATGTAATTTAGTTATCAAATTTTTGATATCTTTTGATCAATATATTGACTTGAAATTCCGCATATACAGGGTATTTCTAAATTCATGCGACAAAATTCAAGACGTGATTACGCATGTGAAGTTGAGATGTGTCTTTGCTATAACAAAATTTCCTCAACCCAAACCTTTCCGAGATATCACCTTTAAAAGGTGGTGACTAAAATAGAGTTTTTTTTTTAAATTTCAGTGAAGCTAGAAACTTGGAATTCTGTCATTTTTTTGCACTAGCAAGTAATTTTCCAATATTCCTGTTACATTATACAGGGGTGAAGTTCTATCATATATAATTATAACTCGAAATCCTTATTTAGTTTATATTTTTTTGATAAATTAAAATTAAATTAAATTAAAAGTTAGCTTTATTCAAAAATCGTTAATAATTTGGTAATAAATTTTAACACCTATTAATTATAACAGCGATAGCAAGTCGATATCTTGTATTGTTGGTAAATATCGATTGTCAAGTAGACATACTAATCATATAGTTTTTGCAGCAGTTTAGCAGTACTTTAGTCCTAGGATTAAATGTAGCGTTTTTAATCTAAGAATTAAAAGTGTTGCTAAGTAACTAGCAAATTTTTGTACGGTAAGGGAATTGATGGCTTTTGCACCTGAAAATAGTACAAAAATGTCAACATTTTTTGATGGTTGGAGAAAAATATGTTTTGTTTACGATGCTATTTACGATTGGTGGTACTAAAATAGAGTTTGACAGTAACGCGTGTAAAATATATAAACTCAATTGAACAATCATATGAACAAAAAATGATCCCAACTGAAGAATCTGTAGACGAAGAGGAGATAATGACAAATTTCAATAATAAAGCGGAACTAAAAAATGTCAGCTTTCATTATACCTTCCATTAATAACTTTTGACTGGCTTTGAAGACGGAAAGTGTGAACTTCCTACCCTAGTAGTGAAATACTGTTGATTGTTCATTGACCGTTAAATATCAATAATTAAATGATCCATCACGTGGTTAAATAGTCAAGGGTTCAATTTTGCATTTTTGTCATTCTATAATGATAATTTTAATGAAATCAAATTGATATTGTGAATTTTATTTTAAAATAAATTCATCAACTGAAGTTTCAAAGTAAAATAGCTCGATAGTTCAATGGTTCGTGAATGAGGCTCACAATACTACGGTTAGGAGATCTAATCTCACTAGGGACGTAAATGAAAAATATCAATAAACAGGGAATAACTTGAACATATGTTAAGTATCGATCCAAATGTAATTCAGACTTTATTTAAAATAATTATAATCCAAACGAAGTTGAGGTTCTGCTCACCAATTCTGACACGGATTTTTTAACGCTTGAGAAAAATATTTATGAGATATGTAGAGACTACAGAAGAAGTTAATAATATAATTGATATAAAAAGAGACTTCTTCTTCTTCTTCTTCCTGCTGTGTATAGGCATCATTGCCTGTTTTTCTTCACGTCATTGCCTCTGCTCAGTCACCTGGGAGGTTGTCACTCCATCTTTTCCTAGGTCTTCCAATGCTTCTTTGTCCTGCTGGTGATTTGTCCCTTGATATTTTCACAATTCGTTCTTCCGTCATGCGGTCAATGTGCTCATTCCATTTTATCTTTCTATCCAGTACCCAGTCATTGATATTATCTATCCCGCATGTTCGTCTTATGTTTTCACTCCTTTCTCTATCCAGTAGTGTTCTTCCCGCTATTCTTCGAACTATTTTCATTTCTGTAGTCTCCAATATCCGTTTCGTTTTAGAGGTCTCAGGTCGGGTCTCTGTTGCATAGGATAATATAGGTCTGATTGCGGTCTTGTGAATGCGGGCTTTTGCTTCAGTTCGAATGTATTTTTTTCGCCAGATTGTGTCATTTAGGTATGCTGCTGCTCTTGAGGCTCTTGTAGCTTGGTTTCTTACTTCCGTCTCCACGTCCCCGTGTCCAGATATTTCGATTCCCAGATATTTAAATTTCATTTCCTGGTGTATTATTTTGTTATCCACCACAAGCTTACATCTGATCGGTGTCTTGGAAGTAACCATTGATTTTGTCTTTGCCGCTGATATTATCATATAGAATTTTTTTGCTGTTTTGTTAAATTGGTACAGTAGCCTTTGCAGATCGTCCTCGTTCTCCGCCAACAGTACCGCATCGTCTGCATAGCACAGGATTTTGACTTCTTTATTTCCCATTTTGTATCCTCTTAGTTTGCGTACTTGTTTTATGATTTCAAAAGAGACTTCAAGGACAAAAAAACCATTTACTCTATCCTATGAGAAGGAATGTAGATCATACTATTGCAGCTTATTATTAAAAACTAATAGTACCCATATAACGAACTTTCTTATACTTTTCTGTATCTTTATTCCAACAACAAACAATAAAGTTTAGCATTACAACATCTATTCATTATTAAAGATCATTTGTACCTAGATGTACACCAAAAATTTTTTTGTGCCTTATCCTTATTTCTATTAATTTTTTTTTATTTAATGTTGCTTCATAATCCTTATGACTACAACAACTCTTTGAAAATTGAAAGAATTTTCCATACAATTTCTTGAAAAAGGAGAAAGTAGATAAAAAATAGTCTGAACGACGATAATGTTTTTTTTTATTGGTGACGATTTCATATATGAAGCAAGTATACTGAAAATGATTTGTGTTTGACGATCCCAGTTAGTTTAAATCCAAATCAATCGTACAAGTAGATTGTAATCAGCTAAAAACGCTTTGACAAAAAAATTCTGATTGGTAAAAATAAGTCTTATTTGCAACTTATCTAAAATTGATTCTAATTATTTTTTTCTAACTTTCTTAGAGAAAGGTAACAAAGTTTTGAAATGTATACAATTACAGGAATATAATTACGTAAACGTAAACTACTAAACTACGAGTCTTAATTAAAATCTTATTTTGATAGAAACAAACGGCATGAAGGTGAACTAAAATTAGAATTAACCCCCTAGTATAGAAATGATTAACTCTACGTTGAATGAATGTCTTGAAGCAGGATCAATCTGACTACATTTAATTTCAGGAATGGTACCTTTTAATATATTTTTTTTTATTTTTTGGGAAAGAACCTCAGTTTTTATATTGAAGAAGAAATCCAACTAAACCTCTACACTTGTACATTATTTTGTAAACATTTCAGATTCCAATCGATTGTTTAAACATACCAGTCTGTACATTTTTTGCATATCATCCTCACCTTAAAGTGCAAATCTGCTAAATCCATTTTTGGTCTCAAATGACTTATGAAAACCATTCGAAAGAAATAGTGTGAGGGAAACTGATAGCATATAAAAATGTATGATAAAATGACACGATCCTAACTTTCGCGGCTAAGTTCACCGTCACCGCCATTTTGTACGTAGTCTTTATTGCTGTCACGATACACAAACACCGATATGATGAATTTTCTGCTCAAATTTGACACGTCACGCGCATGACGTCACTCTGGAATCAGAATGTTTTCTTTGTCATTAAGATTATGTTAGAGTTGTACGTATTTACGTGTTTGTGATATTTTTTTGTACTTATCGGCTCAGCCAGTATTCAAGACTATCATAGAGTTGACATAACTGTTCCTAATTTCATTTCAAAATTGTTCTTTCTATTATGAAATCATAATACCGTGTTGTGCTGTCGCTACATGTGAAAACACCAATCGAAATACCAAAAAATTAAGACTTGACAAAATAGTAAATAAGGGTTTGTCGTGAAGAGAATTGGATTATACAATTTCTATTTCAATAATAATACCTATTTTATGTTGTCCATTCATTTTTAGAATTATAAAAAAAATATTTCATTTTTTCCAGAAGCTTTGTTCTGTATCCGAACGAAGATTTATGGCAGGTATTTGAGATACTAGAATCAGAACTTTGCATGGGGCCTCTTTAGGCAGAGGAAATAGAATTTTCATCAAACAACTCAGTGCCATTTAAGGTGATTCTTTGCCTAAGCAAAACACATATATATGGCTTAGGGATCTAAATCGAAAACTTATTTGCAATAACTGCCAAAGAAAACAAGGAAATTAAAAAATTTGCGAAAGCTAAGAAATAAACAATTTTCTTGAATTATGTTCTGATTATTGCAACTTACTTGAATCTATGAATTCTATTAAGAGAATAACTAGGTTTAAAACATTGTTCCTATATTACCTATATTAGAAATAATATTGGATGAATCCATGATTTTGCTAATAAAGTTTTAAAGAATCTCTTATTTACGCAACAGGCAAGAAATTATATTCTTTGTAGACATTTTTATTCCAACGTGACGTCACATTGTGCGAGAGAGATAGCGCGTGTCTGGGCATAGGCATACCGTATATATGTGTATCGTGGTTGCTGTCACTTAGTGTCACTTAATAATAAAACTGCAGTCTATGATTGTTAGGTATTTAAACGTTTGATTTATCGGTGTTAACCCCTTTTGCTTTTATTGTTTTGATGTCTAATTTCAGCTTTCTCTGTTACAATTTCGATAAATAATTGTCGTCTATTTAGTTCCTTCCGTTTTTCATGATATGAAGTGGATGTAGATTTAATTTTGTTTAATATTGATTTAAACTGAAAAAACATTTATATAAGCTAACCAAGCGAATGCATCTCGATCGCGCATAGGTGGATTTTTTTATTTTTTTCATGAATGAGGTGCTAAAATTTCTCAATGACTATTGAACTTCAATCCCCAAATAAAAAAGTTTATTTTCTAGCGCTGACCAATTGATAAAACCTACTGATCTCTTATGACCAATTTCTGACCTTTCACACATGGTATAATTGGAATTTAAAAGATTTTAAACGGCGTCTTAATATGTTTTAACTAACTGTACATAGTAGTGACTGACGTATATTTTTTATGATTAAAAAAAGCATACCACACATTCACAACATAACTAGTAATTTCAACTCATATCTTTTCATATTTTTGTTCAATATATTATTGAGTCTTACAAATAAAAATAAATTTTTTGAAAGAGCCACTATATTTATATCAATAAAAGTATAACAATAAGCAGAACTTTATTTATACCCATAAAAAAACATCGCAAGTAAAACTGTTTGAGTTTGGCACATAAGCACAAACTTTTCCTTCTTTGAATTACAAATGTGAAAATAGTAAAAGACTCAGGTATAATTTCTCTCAAAAGTCTGTCAAAGTACTGATAAAACTTTTTTCTAAATAAAAAAAGTTTTATCCAGAAAATGGTGTTACGACATCGAAACTTGGTTATAGTTTATTATGTGGTTATAGGGTTTTCAATTTATATAACAGTATTCTATGAAGGTTATTTTTTTATTCTTGAAAGTTAATAAATTTGAATAACTTCTTAATGTTCGAGAACGAGGAGCACGGATATATTTATATAAAAGAAAATTGTAAGCAGCAAGGAATAATGGTGAAGATGCACACGCAAACACAAATTCTTTTCTTTAAATTGGAAATGTAGAAATTGTAGTATAAATTATTCCAAGATGTATTTCAAGACGAATTAAAATTTATTGCAATATATTGAATATTTGAAAATCAGTATCAACAGTATATTGGTCAATTTTCATAGTTTTATAGATTGTTGTGTGTGTATTTGAACAACCGTTGTCTTTTCAGTTTAACTATTCATCATATACTGAGTTTTATTTCAAATTCGTTCACTTTCACTCTAAAACTACATTCACACTCGTCAATTCCATCTGATAAACTTATTCCTATTTAGAAATTCATTATATTCATTTCGATCGATTCTATTTTTACTTTATTATTACAATTTTTTTACTAAAAATTCTTTCTTCTTTCTTCTTCCTACAATTTTATTGTGATCATTGTAGTATCAATGAGTTCTGATAACCATACAGAATGTGAATAAAAAAACTGCAAAAGCATTAAGACCAGAGTGATCGCAGCAACCATTTATGGAGACTGCAACAATGAAAATATGAAACTATTTCAGTAACACAACTGAAGAGTTTTTTAAATATATTGAAACAACAGATCTCAAGAAAAGTTCATACATTTTATCTATAAAAAGTAAACGTATAGAATTAGTAGACTTTAATTGAAACTTTGTCAAAAATTAATTGTGCAAAGCTTTCCTTCGTTTACGAGAAGAAAATCTAAGCTTGCAGAGATGTTGTTGGAGGAAAAACCAATATTTGAGAGAAATTAGAGAATAAGGAAGACAAATATATTTTTTATTTCGATAAAACATGAATGGAATAGTCTTTGTAAAAATTTCGAAAGATAAATGGTTACAAATGCTTTCCTTATCAGGAAAAAAAGACTTATCCGCTAAAGCATGTAACTCCATATTTATATTATTTTTATTATTATAAGATAGTGATCAGTGATGCCAATGAAGTGACTATGAATTGTCCAGATGATGGAGGTAGGACGAAACAAACAGAAAATGTAGAAAAAAATTGAAATACACCACAAAACATCAAGAGAAACTCGAGAGTCCTAATTAGACGTCTGGAAAGGTATAAGGATAAGAGAAGAAAAGGAATATGTACACAATTTTTTTAGTTTGACTTGTAGCTAATTAAAATTGATGATAGTACTTTGTATCAATTATTTTGACATTATTCTCGATACGAATAATAGATTTATATAACAGGTTCAGACAATGAAATCTTGATTAAATTACCAAAACATTCCATTTATGCTCTAATTTTTGTTATTTTTATATCAAATAAATAATTTGAGCATACGTGCCAGGATTTTCAAAGTATAATAGACATTTCATAAAATCTGGAAAATATTCTGGAATTCTATTTGTTTTTTCAAGTTATAGAATTGTTTAATGAATTCCAGTTTCAATTTTCTATGAAAACATTTTTTTCGACAGCTATGTAACATAGTGCTACATTTACTTGGTACTTGGTATTCAGATGAAATTTGAAATATCACGAAAAAAACTTTTTTTATATTTTTAACCAAAAAAATATAATTGTTTTATCAAAAAATGTGTGGGTGTACATTTTAATATATTTATCTTTAAAAAGCATAATTTTCAATTTTATTGAAATGAGGGAGGGAATAAAAAAACACAAAACCATGCAAAAAAGTAAAAAACGTATATTTTCGTGCAAAGTATCGGAATGTCGTTTCCGATAAAATAATATAACTTACTGCGATTCGTTGTACGTCAGTCCTATAAAGGATATACGCGCTATGCCCACTACAACTTCACACGTACTGCTTGGGCCTTTCGCCCGGGTGCTACGAAATCAAGAGATCGACTCTCTCTTGCGAGGGTGCAGAAGCGTATTCGCACGCGCCGATCTCTGAAAAGTGTGCTTTGGATCCACGTGACCGGTGAGAGCGTCTTCGCTTGTTTTTACTTCGAGAATGGCGGGAATTCGACTGAAGCGTCGCTCCGAAACGGCCGTACAAGTTCCGACTCGATCCGGTTGGTTACCATGGGGACCGAGCGGCCGTACGGCGGCGATGGCGCCTGCCGTCGAACGCGCATACCTTCCACACAGGCGTATAAGCGTCGCAATCTCGACGCCGAGTTGTCACATTGATCAGGATTTACGCGTGTACTGGACGACCGAGGGAACACTTTATTTTTGAATCTTTACCGATTAACGTAACATACAAATTTTAATCCTATTTATGTTATGATACGTTCATACAAGAAAATTTTACAACGATAGCGAATATTAATAATTCTTCGCAGTAACTGTTATGTATCGATTGAATAATAGTAAAATTTCAGAGAATCTACTTTCTCCGCTTTTAATTAATCCTTCCTACTGTCCAAAAAATTAAAAATGCAACCGCCGCGCCGGTGACAATAGGAGTAGGAATTTTTATAAAATCTAATATAATCATAATTTAAAACATTGGTTTTCATTATTTCAATCATCACTGCTTAAATCAATATTTGACGAATACAAAATTCTTATGATTTATTCCGCTTATGTTCGCAAACACTAGATTATCGGTTACAACATGAATATTAACTGGTTCAAAAACGTTATCCTTAGAGCACTATATAACCTCATTCTCAAATGTTGTTTTCCTCTTTTCTGTCGTGATTTATAGTGTTATTCCTTTAATTAGGTAACTTAATGCTATACGTAGCAAACGCTCCATTTCGACATTGGTGCCATTACACATAACTGTAAATCTGTGACCAAATAAGTCATAATTCCGTCATGTTTAAGAAATAGGCATCAAACTCCATACATCACAATATGCAAACACGAAAATTGGAATTTCTCAAAAAAATTTTGTTCTCGAATGTGTCCAAGGTTTTCTTTGAAGTCGCGAAAAAATCTGGAAAAGTATCTCTATTTACCCAATATAATATTCTCGGAACAAGTAAGGAAGACTTCGCAATCTCGACATGTGAGACTATAGCCCATTAACAATCAGTAAATATCAATAAAAATCTTACTTTGTTTGTTTGCGTTTATTTTAGCTACTCGCGAAGATACAACATCGATGTTATATGCTGGTTTCAAAAAAATTTCGTCGCAAATTTTTTATGGGATAAATAACATTTTGGTTAATTCAATTACATTTTCTCAATAACGTTCGAAATTTCTTTATTTTCGTCAATTCAACAGCTGTACCGAAATTAAATGCAAACCCGAGGACTCTACATTCTTCCATTGAAGAGTTATCGGTGCTACAGAACGGACCAAATGCTAGTAGTAGTGCATTCTATTGAGAAAAATGCGCTAGAAATTAATTACCAAATTGGTTTAATTATGGTTTAGACTGGTACAATTTTCGAAGCTCTTACAAACTTGTATATTGTGGATGGGTGTTCTACGAGCATGTGGTAGCTTTTGTATTATTCATAAAGCAGAATTCAATTCTTATGGCTGTCCATAATGTCCATAAATATATTTTCAATTGACCAGCTGCCATTATTGATCTCAATGTCAAACAGCATCTCTGGGGCACACTAGTATGAGCTCAGGTACCTCGTGCAAACAACTTGGCTGAGTTTAGTGCCGCGTTTTATGCAATGAGGGATAAATTGAACCAACTTATCCAAGGGGTGATTACCCTAATGTCAAGAAATTTTAATGGAGTAGTAGTTTTCAAATTTCAGGAATACCGTATTACGAAGATGATCCCAGAAGTACCTGGCCTGCCAGCTTTGCGGCCATTTTTGTGATACAATACTTTTATTTGAAAGGAGTTAGCTCAACCAATATAAAACCTGAGGATCCTGCAATAAGTGAGATTGATTCGTCGTTATCAACAGTAAAATATTGGTTTGCAGAGTTCAAATGAGGCCATACGACCTGCGAAAACCAGCAGCGCAAAGGTCGACCAAATGAAGTGACGAGATAGAAATGTTACAGAAAATCCACAAAGCGGTATTGAATGATCGTCAACAGAAAGTGCTCTAGCTAGCAAACATAATATGCACTTTAAAAAATGCAGTACATCGCATATTAACTGAAAATTTGAATATGAGAGAGCTGTACGAAGGATGGGTGACGCGTTTGTTCAAAATAGAACAAAAACAGCGTCATGTTTCCATCGTTGCTTCACAGAAATGAAGCCGAATTTTTGCGCCATCAAAATCGGCGCGTTTTAGCTAAGATGGAAGTGTTGTTTCATCATGACAATGCACCAGCCCACACATCAGTTATTGCAATGTCCAAAATAAATGATTTGCTACCTCATGCACCTTATTCGCCATATTTAACCCCCTTGGATTATTTTTTGTTTCCAGACTTGAAAAAATGACTTGGTAGTCAAAGATTTTCCAACAATTAAGAGGTGATGACGGAAGATTACGTTGAAAATTAAATATATTTTTTTTGTTCAAAAATTTTTTATCTCTATAGATATATAATTTGTATCCCAATTTGTGTTCCTTTCTTCTTCCAAATATTTCAGGACTTGATCTGTTTGCTCCAATTTCTTCAAACTAGATCTTGGGATGTCGATGTCAATGATTCGGCCCATCTCATTGGATGTCTATCTGCTGATCTTCTGGTGGTTGACTTATCTTCTCCCATTCTGTCGACGTGTGCCTTCCACTCTCTTCTCTTCCGTAGCTAGCTGACTACATTTGTTTGCCTATCTAATGTCGGAATTGCGTTTTCTGTCCCAGAAGGTTACTCCGACTATTGACCTAAGCGTTTTTATCTCTATTGCTAAGAGAAGTTGTTTTTGTCCTGCTCGTATCCGCTCTCGTTTCAGCTGCATAGGCTGTTTTCTATATACACACTATATATATGCCAATTTCCGGAAATTTTGGCAGACTTGTGTATGCGTGTTTCCTCGTAGATTATATTGCTTTATAGTTTCTAAATAGAATAGATAGAAAGGGGCGTTATAATAAATTGATAGGAATATTACACATTTTATGTGTCGTTTCTTGATTCTTTGTAATTTTTGTACGTAAAAACTTATATGAAGAATTTGAAATCATCTATGTCTCTTTGAAACCCATACAAAGCACATAAATATCACTGTGATAACTTCAATAACTATTTTCTAGGTACAGTAGCCAAACTAAAATAAGACAGTCGTCCTTTTCTATTCATTATTTTGATAGCCAGGCACGCAATCTCTGAAAAACAAACTCGTTTCAACGTTTTTCATTCATATCCTCGATTGTCATCGTTTCTGTCGTCGAGGAGAAGATATGAACACAGAGAGACACGGAAAATAGACGATGGCAATTTCTTAGTATACTTATGGTGAAGTAAAAGCATACACAAAATGAAAGAAAAGTACATCATTTAAGAAACGAGTGTCACAATATTTGTTATGGAGGTATAGTAACAAGTCATTTTGAATATATTTTATGTACCTTGCGACAAATTAACGATGTTTTTGAAACGAATCTCCTTATGACATCAAATATAATAAGATATATTTCATTGTTCAGTTTGTTGAACTGAAACTATTGTTTAGCGAACTAAATATTGAAGTAATGATTAATTTTAGAAATCAAGCTCTTCTTTTTACAAAGACACTTTAGATACTTCAGTTTCATGGTATTACAAAGTTATGCGACATTATTATTATATTGAAATCATTATTTCCCAATTAAGTCCCAAACCAATCCAGTCATCAACTGCTAAATAACTTTTCTGTATAACCTTGGCATTCACTCCATCATTGTAGCAAAATTTATTTCAATGGATAATTACGTTGTGATCAATAAAGACGTAATAATCAATGGATACAAGATACAAGTCCCAAAATATTGATTGAATAAGATTGCTACTTTCAAGTGGCTTCCATCGACAACATCCACACACCTGCCAACTTCTTCATTTCAAAAGTGCAGTAATAGATACATAGATACATTTACCGTTAGTATACGAACTGCGTCCAAGTTAGATACGATTTTTACCCCTATTTTATTTATTGTTCTTCGAAGGATTTCCTGGCTAATACCACAACGATATGTATCTAAATGATGGGTGGTTAATGGAAGTAAGCATTGCATCTGCTAGTTTGTGTTTGATTACGAACCAAATAGAAGAGTTACCTGGCTCTGAAGAGATTCGATAAAATTGAAGCCCGCCAACGGGTGAAACCTATCTCCATGCCAATATGAGCCATTAACCAACAAAAAGTTGATCGGCATCACGTTACAATGAGAAAGAGATTTTGGACTTAGCAGAAATGGCATTAGAAAACATTTCTAGATTATTTTAAGCTTCCAAATATCTATTCCGATCGGTTCATGGTTTTATTTGTTTTATCTTTGCATTTTGTAACTCTTTTTCGTAAGGCCTGGTAACTATTTAAATGTGGATGTTCCACGCCTTCTTCTTTCACCTGCTTGACATTATTAATATGCCATTACAGCCAGTTGATACTTCGATTCGTTATTCGAACACATCTTTTCCGTATTCTTATTTAACTAGACTAGAACTGTTATTAATTGTATTAATGAATATGGAAACATCTTTTTCAAGCGATATTTTCTAAGGTATTCTCGATTGTTTGATCACACAAGCTTAATCAAAATTAACACTTTCATCACATTCTATAAATGCAATCTCTTATTCTGGCCTATATTCGATTGGAGGAATCGATATCCTTTTTATCAGATTAACAAGTTAAAACTAATTGGATTTAGTTTGAATTGATCTTTAATTACGAACACAACTATACTACCACGTTCAATTCTATCGATAACATAATTAATTGAAACCACGACGCAGGTAGTTAAAACGTTCCCAGATTTAGTTCAAAATATGTTTTTCCGATCCGTAATATTTTGTTGTTAGGTGCAGGGATTGAAATACCCAAATTGTTTTTGAGTGGCTTTTATTTGAGGGAAACTTTTTGTGCTTGAAATTCTTCATAAACTTTATAGGCAGTTTCAAAAGTAATTCTATAAGGAGTGTTGTACTATTTTGTTAAAAAATGATTATTAATGAGCAGCATTATATTACGTGAGCTGATGTCTCCTAAATCTAAAATAATTTCATTCGGGTTCTGGTTATATCAGAACAACCACCACGCGTTCTGGAAAACGTAAGGCTTACAGAAACGCGTTGTGGCTGTCTTAAACGGCCACTAGCATATGAATGGCATATATAAGACTGAAGCTCACAATAAATTGTGAATATGTAAATTGTCAGTTATTAGTATGACCATTTTAGGAATGGAATTGATTATAATGTTTGTGAAAAAAAATTGTCAAAAGACAATAATTTAATAACTGTTATTTCGAAAAATTTCTTTTTCCGCAGAAGGAACTCGTTTCGATTTGACATTACCGTGAAAGAAACCATTCCAAAAACTTTCAGTGTACCGTCTGAAGCTAGTGTAAAGGAGTATAGAGCAACTTTAAGCATCAGTAATTCGAAACTGACGCCTTTCAAAGAAAAGGGAATAGAATGCGAAAGTGATATTGAGTAAACTTACGTTTTAGTTGAATTAGGGAGAATACGTACCTGAAACAAAGTAAAATAGATGAGCGTTTCAACAAGGATAAAGCACCTTTCTAAACAAACAATCACTTTGTTAAATGATTTGAACTTGGTTAGCAGTAATTTCAGTCATTCTATTAGTAAGTGAAAAAAACTTAGAATCCCCTCAACCATTTGTTATCTGGTTTATAGAAATATAGTTTTGTTCTCTCATTTGTATTTGATATTCTGTTTTAGTTTTGGTGTGTGTTAATTTCACACCGTCGGATCAATTTTAAATACTGTGCACGCATTAGAAACAAATTGAAATACAATAATTTCATAAATTCCGACCGTTATTCTTGCCAAGTTCAACAGTAGAGCGTGTAAGAACTCTTTCGATTTTAATTCACGATCACATAACTTCAAAATGTTCCACATTTGTCAAAGAGAGATTTCATATAAAATAATTTCATAATTTTTTTTTCATTATCTTCGCTAGGATCCCCGGATGAGGATGTAACAGTTTTTCTTCTCTTTATATCAAACAATCAAATCACTTCTACAATACAATAATTCTATAAATTGCACGATAATCCTAAGGGTTATCACCAGGAAAGCATGAACACCGTATAGTGGTACACTTAGTTGGAATACGAATAGAAAAACTGCTTAAAATTAACGGTGAACCATTGGGTGAAATTATTGAATATCTAAATAATTCTAAAAATGGTGTAATATTCTATATTTTACAAAATATGATATTTGCTTTCTTCGACATTTTTCTTTTGAAACTAAAACTCTTTCGGAATAGAACTAATGAGAAATTATAGCTAATAATGAGCACCTCCAATTTTTTCGACTCTATTATTACATTAAAATGTCTTTTCTACTTCTTAGTTAAAACTATAGCACCATGATTATTGGTTAAGCATATTATAATTAATTTCATTTTATCAGTTTGGTAACTGCTTCATTCAGTTTCCAAATATTACTATGTTTGTTCTGTGTTTTAGATTTAATGCACATGAAATAACATTTCACATTCACTAAAATCAAATGATAACTAATGAGAACTACATATGTTGTTTCCATGTTATTGTTTATTCTATATATCTAAATTATTTTTTCAAATCTCGATTGTGATACAGGTTACGGTGATGGAATCCTTCAATTAACGGAAAATAATGGAATATCAAGTTTATTTATGATAGCTTCCAAAATATCTTCAATAATTAAAGCAAAAGCATAGCAATCAGTTTGTTTACATATTTCATCCTCTTTGAAAACAAAACCAAATGATTGAGCTGTATTTGTGTTCCATTTTTATTTTCACGAAGGAAAGTGACAATCCTCTATTCATTGTGAAACTTCCCTCTAGACCCTTGAGAGCTCTTAAAGGTCGATACACTTATTAGGCAGAGAGAGCAGTAAATGTTACACCGTATTCCATAAGCGTATCTTAAGAGCTGTGTATAGATCATGTTCAGCTGGAAATATTTCAACGCAGAAAATATACAAAAAATTATTATACATTCACAAGAGAATATTGTTTTGGAAATCAATTCTTACTGGAGAATATGAATTAAAAATTGAACTAGTGGATAGGAATTTATGAATATACGGTCAATGTTATTCCGGATGTTTTCATGAGAAGTTAATGTAGATTTATTTGTTTGGTTACTTTCTAGAATTATTCGAGACATTTTTTTTAGAACAAATACGTGCTTGTTTAGCATCGAATAGTTAGTAAATAATCTGATGTCATCTCGAACACATCGGTGGGTACTTCTTATTCCGCTGAGGGAAAAAGTGAAATTTTTTTTTATGTACATAAGATGATTTTCAAATTAATTGAAATAAACACATGTGTTGCTTTAATAAACAAAGATTCTATTTTTATGACAAATCCACTATATAGAGGTAGTGATAAACTGTTTTATATTACATAACTAAATCTCACCTAAAAAACAAAGAAACGACATTTAATGTTTATTTCTTCAACTCTTTCTTAAATAAGCAATATTTTTTGACATTAATTAACCTCTATTATTTTATTCAATACAATCAAAATTGACACTTGTGACAGTAACATTTGTGACATCCATGGCAGATCTATCATAGACATCATAATCCACAGATAAATAAAGTAAACCATATCAAAACTAAGAAATACTATTTCTTTACATGTATACGAAAATACAAAGATAGTTTGTTTCTGTATATTTTTTGACCTTCTTCAATTTTATATCCCATTTTACGAATCAGGTAGATGCTGCTCCATATACTCTAGCCGATTTAATCAGTTTCTGAATAGTACAGTCTAGCTCAGTATCTAGCATTTCAGTCCAAGAATCGAAATTGTAAAAAATCATCTAAAAATTTCAGTACATCTTTAATTATTAAACTCAAAAATTTTTTATACTAATGTTCTAACTTCTGGCAGATAGCTTTTTCAATAACAGTACATCTTGGAAAACATTATACACCCGTTGAGTTAATATATTTACACCATTAATTAATCTCACGCACTTTTATTTGACGCTGGCTAAGTTCAGGGGTAGGGATAACCTAACTTAACCGGTAACCGTTCCTAGATAACTTACAATAAATAATTGTTTCCAATTTTAGTGTAATCCGTGTTCAAATGATCACTTTTCAAAGTAGAGACTCATATTATGGATCAGAGAATTTTCAGAATAATATTTACTAATTATTGCTCAGTTTGTTTATTCAACAATAGAAGTTTTCTTTTGATACCAACGAACACAATTTTCTTTTTAATGGGTATAAAAACTAATCCATATGTCAGATTTATGTTAAATTTTGACAGATGACATCAGAAACTAACAATAGTATATATGTATATGTTGAAATGTACACTTCACCAAACCGCCTTCGTAGATCCATTACTTATTGCTAAATATAATTTTGGAGTGCTTATGATGTTAGTTTTTTAGTTGAAAAATTGTTATGAATATAAAATAGCGATAGTGAAGTAGTTGAAGTAGTGGATGGAAATAAGAACATAATCTACTGGTCAAATGGACGACACTGTCGAGTAGGACGTACTTACGTACCAGTACATTCCATTCTCAAGTATAGGACTAAAGAAGCAGTGATTCGTGAGAAGTAGAGACCTGAGAGAAATATTTTTTATGGCTTTTAGGAAAAGGGCTCGTAAAACTTTTTGAAACAATATCCAGTGTAATGTAAAAAGTTGGAATTTTATTTTCGATTTCCCTAGCTGATTTATCGCATTGCTTGTCGTGGAATTTATGCGTTTTAAATGTCTGCGCAGGATGACATATATAAAAAAAGATCGAAGTGATTTAGGAAGGGATTTGGGTCGAAGGAAAAAAAGTCGAAGGAAAAGATTATAACGAATATTTTTATGCTAAAAAAAGTTTTATATAATAAGTACGAAATCGTCACTCATTTTTATAACAATTCAACTTTCTATTGATGAATGATCTGTCATTGATGCAACAATAGTTTCGACCTAACAAAAATAACGAAAAACATAAAGTATTACAGTAAAAACAATGAATGATAAATCCATAAATATCCGATATGGGAAATGGAAAGAGTAAAAGCTTTACAACTTAACAGAGACGAGAAAATGCCCAAAGCGAAACTGAGACCTTCAGTCGATTTCGCAGTCCTCAATTTCCTGTTTAAGAGGAAAAATTCTTATAAAAATTGGCTTTCTAGCAACAAAAAAGCTTTACCTTCATATAAGTTTTGTATTATTGTATTTGATAGAATTGGTTTTATATTTATAGAGTAAGAATTTATAATTTGCAATGCAATAAGTTGGAGTTTTTGAAACCGTTGATGATATTCATCCAAAACTGTTTACCTTCGGTCCCTGAAGACGATATTATCGAAACGTGTAACGAATGTATAACTGGGAGTGTTGTTGTAATAGTAGTAATAAAAAGTAGTTTTCTGGAATCAATACAATAGTTGTAACACGAGCTTTGTTGATTTGACCCAATGCAATAGCTGTGAAATTTTTTCTGGTCCAGATACAAAATTCCTAGAAGCAATTCCAATGCATTGATTGGACATTCATAGTTTGCGGTTAAGAATACTCCTAAAACAAGAGATCGATTCAGGAAGAATTCTATATTGTTCTATATTAGTTCTATATTAGTTCAAAGATACTGTTTGTATAAAAAACGCGACTGAGACAAATACAAAATCAGTTGTAGTAGCGTTGCAGTTAACACAATTAACTACAGGTTTGTAGGGATCCTCCACTGGTTTTATATTCAACTAGACTAGGTAACAAGAAAGTATTAATTTTTTCCTTGTTGATATGATTATGTGATTCGTAATTCTTATAGAAAAAATAAATAAGAAATTGAGTCATGTCATATTATTGTGAAAATTCATAATTATGAAAAATCTCAAATATTTTTGAAACTTTTATTATTAGCACCAAAATAGCATGTTTTCTTAGACCGTTGATGAAAGCGCTCTTCATAGTTGTCACTTAAAATACACATATTTTCCGGAAAACATCATAGGTGGGAAAGTGAAAAGTATATTTTCAATGATATATCACATCCCAATTTATAAAATGCATTGATCATTTTTCTGATAATTTCAGAATATTGAGAAGATCTGTAGTCACCCAAAAAGTTTTCAAAAACTTTAAAAAACTCTATCTAAGCTTCTCTTTGTTTTTCATTTAAGGTGGTAATGAATGCCAAATCTTCAATTTTTTGACGTCATTTCAAACAAATACGGCCATATTGCTCTTACATTATATTCATTCACCTCTCAGCTGCTCCAATTACCTAAAAACCAACAGTATTTCGTGTTTGTCAATGTCATTGGAGTACACTAAGCCGTTATCAACAAATCAATATATGAAGTGTGACGTTTACGATGCACGGTAACGTTAACTTAGGTCTTAAGCAGATTGCACTGTTTCAGTCTTAACCTTAACACTTCTTTGGTCAAATCCAAATCTCTCATGAGATTATTGGGTTTCAATTAGTTAATCACATGCAGGAGCTGTAAATCATGTTTCAATTTCTTCATTTTGAAAACTGCTTGTACTTTCTTCAACATCATAAGCTGGAGAAGGCACAGGAACTTCTTCCGAATGAGGTTTTGTTTTTGTTACAGAAGACACCGCCACGTATTTTACCGTTCACATGGATTTCCTCGCAAAGCCTTTGATATTGGTCGAACAAAAATAACAGTCGCTTAGAATAGTCGCTTAGTTTATGATAATACAGAATAACAATTTCAAAATATCGTTGAGGAACACTTTGATATTACGTTAAAATTTTTAATTTTAATATAATTACAAAGAAATAAAATAGATTCCAGAGAGAAGAATTTAATGTTGTATAATTTCCGGAATATAAAAAAGTTATCAATACTCAACCTACCTCAAAAGTAGTGGAACTGTATAAGTGAAGTCAAAGATAATTTATCCAGAATGAAGACTTTAGTATATGCACATTTAATAACTTATGAAATTTTGTATTTTGTAGGGAATTTAATAGATAATAATATGAATTTCAGAATTGTAAATGATGGGCCCCAAAAAGAATCAATCTCCCATGTTAAACTTAATTTATTGTTGCTCTAACCAATCTTATCTAGTTTATGCTGCAGCTTATACCACTATTGTTAATAATAATTCCTTTCCATCAAAAGTGCAGATATAAAAAGACGAAACATGAACGGTGCGGTTTCCATTGAAATACTGGTTAAACTACCTGTAAGGATAATTTTTTCTACAATACAGGTATCTCACTTGATAGGACAAACCCGTTTTATTGAAGACTAGACATACATAATATAACAGGGAATTTCCAGAAAGTGCGGGTTCGCAATATACTAGGAGGAGATCGGAAAAATCTTTCGCCAAGTTTTATCTGAATATGATCCCAAAACATTTTGATATTACTTCCAAAAAATAAAATAATTTTCATTCTGAATTTCAAGGCAAATTTGGTAAATGAGTGAATGAAAAATCAAAGTTGTGAAAATAGCTTCAATTATTTCTCGGCAATATGTTTCGGAACGTAAGTAATGATAATTTATATGAAGAAATATTTCTTTATAAGAATCAATATCGGAAACTCTCAAGAAAATATTGGATATTGAACTTCACAATGAGTATTGTTCATTGTAGACAAAAATAGTTTTTCAAATATCAAAAGAGCACAATGAGAAGATTCTATTTACAAAAAGTTATTTATGAACAAAGTTTAAATCACGAGGCATCGAAAATTTAGAGCTAATCGAAGTTTCTGAACTTAATTTATTAAAATACTAAAGCAATAGAACATTTTTAACTCGGAACAATAATTGGTTTGACCTTCTCAAGTTTCTTAAATTCGTGGCATTAAAATAATAAAGCAATCCATTGGTTTTCTTGGTATTGTTTCACCCCTCCAACGCTGCTATAAGTCATCTGAAGTGTGAGGATTAGGAGATTGGCTAGAAAATTGAATCTCCTAATATGTTTTGCTTTTTATTCGATATGGTCAAGTTTTGTCGTCAATAAACACAAAATTTCACCTTAATCTGGACATATGGAATGAATAATGGGTGTAACAACTTGTTATGTGGAAATTGGTGGTAAGCGAATTAATGGGGCACAGTGGTTGGTTATTATTCCTCCCCATTGATAGGGAGTAACACCACAGGGAAAATTGTTGACGACCCTCCGCATCTTTTGTAGATTGTTCTCGCTAATCAGTCTAATTATGATTTCATCTTTATGCCATTGAGGAAAAAACCTATACAACACGATATCTAGGAAGCAGAATGGGGACCTTTTATGACCTTCTAGCAGGTAAATTTCCATCATGGAGGCAAAACATAAATTGAAAAATTGAGCTCTTAGAAATGAAGTTTATTCCGTATGAACGTGCGTTATTTTACACTGTACTCTTGATATCTGTGAATTATTCGAGTATATCGGAATATCCCGCATCGTGTATGGTTGCATACGAGTTGCGTCCCGCGATACAATTTTAATCCGTGTTACTAGCTATATGGGTCTTATATGAATTGCGTCGCGAAGACCTTCCAAGAAATGAGGTACTAAATAGTTGCCAGGATTATTGATATCTGAATACCATTTTCTTACCTGAAGCTTTGGTGACACAACATCCTCTCTCATGTTGGAATATCTACCATGGATAGGGATAACTTTGAAGTAATTGGTTGAAACTTCATCACCTAACCTAACCTAACCAGAAGTAACTTGGCCAACAGAGAAAACACAAAAATTTTGGAAAAGAATATATTTATTTTTCAACGTGATCTGCTTTTAGCTCCATACACTTTTCTGAGCTATGTTCGTTACACTTTTTATAAGAAGTTCATCAAAATAACTATTCAATGCCAACATCATCTTTTCATTGTAGGAGAATAAGGTGCATGAGGTGGCAATCCAAACTTCAGTTCATTAATTTTGGCCTGAAACAATGTAATAAATTCGCATAATATTCGCCGATGATAGTTTTTGCTATTTCATGACAATCAAGGGAAAATATCCTCCACGCAACCCAAAAAAGCGACGCCATGACCTTGCTGTAGATAGAACGGTCTTCACCTTCTTTTGAGACGGTTCTTCATTTCCATTCCATTGTACGATTGCTCTTTTGTTTTGGGTGTGAAGTGATGGATCCATGTTCCATCCATGTTCATGAAACGACGTAAATTCGGCTTTATTTTTGTGGAACATAGCCAAATACAGTATGGAAACATCTTCACAATCTTATTTCTGTTCCATTGTGAGCTAACGCGGCATCCAACTTGTCGTGAGTCGTCATCTCATTTGATCATTGTGTTGCTGGTCTTCGCAGGTCGAACAGCCTCGTTTAAACTCCGCTACCCAAAATTTTAGTGTTGATAACGAAGGAGTAGTCTCACACAGATTAGAATCTAGTTCAACTTTTCCATTAATTGGTCTAAAGCATTTCAATTAAAAGTATCATATCACATAACGATGATCCATTTTTTCCATGTTTACAAATTCACATAAAACGTTCACTATTTATGGCTGCGAAGTAAATACTGAAGAACGTGGCAACTTCAAACATATGTTGTACAGATTGTGAACTTTCTAATAAAGTGTTATTTTTCAAGCAGCTACCGGCATCTGGGCCCATCTTCGTAATTCGTATGTTTGCCATTCAAGTTTTAATTGGAGGTTTCTTATATTAAGTTAGAGGTTACGTCATATGACTAACTCCCGACATGTTGATGAGATAAAAATAGGTTTGTACAAACATGAGGGAAATTGTAGTCATTTCAAAGATTGGGTTCACAAAAAATTCACGAGTATCTGATTACAAACACTTTGAACTGTAGTTAAAAAATTTTGTTATTAGATGAGACTATAAATTCTCAATTATTAACTGTCTACTGACAAACTCTTTCATTCATACTCTTACGTAACAAATATCATCAAATAATAGCTGGTTCTCAATTCAACAATTGTATCAAACTTTATTATTCGCCTTTATTGTCAAGTTGAAATTGGTATTTGGCGTAACCAAAGTTGCAGTTGAAACTCGAATGAAATACGCACCTATTAAATCTAACAACGGACTACGAACAAAGTAACCAACCTAATAATATTGTAAACTCGTAAATAAGACGAAGGCCGATTGTGTTTCAAAGCTGTTAGCGTTAATTGGTGGGAACGAAAACTGCTTAACTACTCACATCGAATCCAGTATAAATCGTAGAAAATAAACTTTATGATATAAACTCCGGAGGTATTTCAGATTCGCAATAACATTTACAACTGTTTGTGGATTGTGCATTTATATGACGCTTCAGTAATGTGAGATATTATAAACAAACATGCGATTAATATGAACATTCATAAAATTTCAACAGTATCAGAATTTTATCGTCAACTTGTTCCTTCAAATAAAAAAAATGACTCAACATTTCAATAATATGGAAGTTTTACTCAATTTTAAATTAGAAAAATATTTATTTTGGAATATTAAGCTTAAATTAAACAAACATTATTGAAATTGTAAAAATGCGAGTTATAAGAAACTATATATTGGTTATATTTGGTAATGGAATGATGTATAATTGCACGAGATTCGAATAATCCCATTGAATTAGGAATAATGTATTTTATCATGCTTTAAGGTCATTCAGAACTACAAAGAATTATGTTTAAATTGGACCTACGAAATATTGCTGGAATCAAATGATTTATTTGTCTTACTTAGGTATGGATACTGAAAAATTTTTTATCAAATTCGCAAGAAACACGATAAATTGCGAAAAAAATTCTATTATATTTTACATACATAATCCTTCAATATGGTTTGAATTTTGACCCCACGTTTCTTAGAATGGACATAATGCTCTGAAATGATTTAAATCAATATCCATGCTTCACGACAGACACTGCAAATATGATTCACAGAAGCGACGATAGTGACAGACTAACAAGGCGGAACTGGTTCAAACTTGTAACTACTCGCTTCAACAAATTGTTTCAATTTATTCTTTATTACATCATTGTAATCTATTCAAATGTTTCTATGAGTGAAGATCATTTTTTTTCTTAGACCTTTTTATGTTTTTCTTGATAAATTGCCTTGATTTTAGATCTCTGTTAATAAAAAATGAGTTTAAATAAAAACATGTAAAAACTGGCGTTTTGACCTATTTCTGTTTTAATCAAAATATAAGTTGACCCTGATAATTTGCATAATTATATTGATCAATAGATCACTTACAATAGGAACATCAACATAAAAATAGAATACAGTTGAATCTCTCTGATCCGGCACTGCTTTAGTTCGGCACTTCAGTAATCCAGTAACAATGACAAAATTAAATCATTTTGCAAAAACATTGATGATTTGAAAACCTTAAGAAAAACATTGGCAACTGGAAGGTTTTCTCAGGTTTAAGAACTAGGCCTAACCCCTAACGAAATCTATAATGAGATTAGAAAGGTCGAAAGACGGGATAACGTTTATTCTATGTTTAAATGCATGTGGCGCACATAAATTGAATCTATTGGTGATTGGACAGGCGAAAACTCCCAGGCCTACTTATTTTGGATAACTGCCCAGGTCAACCAGAAGAATACGAGTTGAAATGACATATAATTGGAATACAAGTGATGTTCTTGCCCCCTAAAGTAAATTCTCTTTTACAACCAATATATTAGTCACCTAAGCAATACAAAAAAGCTTTGCTGTACAAAGTTTTGTCAAAGGAAGATAAAGCCATGAATTCATTAAAAGAAACGAACTTGAAAGATGTAGTTTTTTCACTTGCGAACGTTTGGGAAAATATACCCGAAAAAGTCGTTGTTTGTTCATGAAGCAACTTATGCCCGGATGTGACACTGTTAGAGCAAAAAAGGAATATAGAAAAAAATGATGGTCAAGATGTAGAAGAGGAAGTTTGTCTTGCTACTAAAGAACCTAAGGAAAATATTCAACGTGAACTGATAGAATTAAGAAAAACGGTCGCCGAAAAACTTGTTGATGAAGCGAAAGTTTAAGTTTAGATGATGTGAGCCAGTAGATAACCAGCGAGGAAGAAGAAAACGGCCAGTTTATGACAAACAGCGAAATAATCTAAAATATATTGAATAGGGGAGAAGAAGAAGATGATTATGAAGCGTCTGCTGTTCATTTAGTTAGCCATAATGCAGCAATGAATGCCTTTGCTACTTCCATAAAGTGGGCAGAAGAAAATGATGTTTCTGCAAATGATTATTTAAAGTCAACAACAAGTCAAGAAGCAAAAGAAAATTGATAGATTCTTTACTCTAATGGAATAGTCCATTATAACAGAATTTTTAAAACGTCATTTTTTGAAAGAGACAATTGAACTCTTTTCTGTAATAAGTATTTTTTACGCAAAACTTAAAAATAAAAATCGACTCTGTATTTTTACTATTATTTCGCAGTAATTCGGCGTTTTCAATAATCCGGCACAACCCTAGTCTGATATCTGCTGGATTATCAAGACTTTACTAAATACTGAAGATTTACCTGTATTACATATAATATATCTTAGGACTAACCAATAACGGTTAACCATAAAGTGTATTTTTCAATTTGTATGAAATTCTAGTCCATTTCAATCATTATCTACCACATCTCTCTTATTTTTTATAACATATTAAGAGTAGCAACGAAAGGGATCAAGTTTTACCAAGCGAATAGTTTCAATTCATATGTATAAAGGTCTTTCATATTTTTGCCGTCGAAGATTTTGTGGTCTTTAGACGACAACCTCAACATTATCCTTTGTGTATTCCTAGTGCACTATAAATTTTTCAATATTATTTAATTAAAATTGAGTTTTATTGCTTTAAGTGGCAAATGGAAGAATGATATGAAGCTTTCATACAGGATGGGTCTTTCCTATAACAATATTTACTCAGCTCCACCTTTCCGAGATATAACCCTTAAAAGGTGGTGACTGAAATTGAGTTTTTATGTTTTTTCTAAACGTGTACGGCAATCCATGACACTTGAGAAACTTTCATGTATTTTGGTTCATTCCATAAAAGAATATAAATATAAATATAAATTTAAATTATGCAGCTATTGGTTTTGGACATAAATAAAATGAGGATTGGAAGTTATAGTTTCATTCAATAGAACTTCATCTTGAATAAAAATTTTGATATGAAATTAAAGTGTGTGTTACTAATTTCACCTTATTATAATGTGGTTAGTCCTTTGCGAGTGCACGAAAATTACAAAATCCCAAGTTTCTAATTTTACCGAAATTAAGGAAAAAAATAAAAACTCAATTTTAGTCACCACCTTTTAAGGGCGATATCTCGGAAAGGAGTGGGCTGAGGAAATTTTGTTATAGGAAAGACCCATCTTAATTTCATACGATTGATCACATACTGAATTTTGTCGTATGAAATTAAAAACACCCTATATGTAGAGGTTGTGATTGAACGTTATTCTATACAGAATATTCAGTTATGAAAAGATGAGGAGATTCACTTCAGCGTAATTTAAACAACACCTGGTAAAAGATAACACGGTAGGGACAAACGAATAATTGATAATTATGCAGCTACTTCATTTTTTCCAGCAACTTCCTAAACGATGAGTCATCATCCCAAACCTCTCCATCGTATCATCGTCGTTACATCAAAAGCCTTCTCTGTCTCGTCGTACATAAATTCAAAAGACAATATGGCGCAAGTTCTTTTGTTTCAAGTCATGTTTAACCCTAAAGCACAATCTGGGCCTGTATAATGGCTGCTCTTCGCGATTACTCACAATGAAATACTTGAAAACTCGGGAGTACATTCAGCTCGCCTGCATTTGCCAATTTCACACAAAATGCGTGAATAGACGCCGTAGACTATACACTACCGACAACACAATAGAGTATATATGAAAAATGAAAAATTTTGTTTTCGTTCGAGGTGATTTTCCTCTCCAATTATCCAGGATTAATATTGGAATTATATGCGGCATACCACGACAAAAAATGAGACCTGTTCATGCGCTCACTCGTAATACACTACCTAAATAATTAAAAATTATAAATAGCAATGCAGACTTATCATAATTTGTGGCGAAGTGATTCGGTATAATAAAAAATTTTAATAAAACCGTCAATTTTTTGCTTAAGATTTGAACTTGTCGAGAATGTGGAAGAGTAGACGTTGTTTTCGAATAGTATTAGGAGAAAATATGCTCAGAAATGATCGACGTAACACAAAATGTGTATTAATCACCTTCGTTCATTTTAAAGCATTGAAATAACCTCTATTTTCAATCCCACTCGTGAAACTATTTTTTTATGGAATTGTTCTATCGATTAAAATTTGACAGCAATACTGAACCAATACGTTAGTTCATCAAGGAATTAATTTGAATAAAGTAATATACATTGTGTCAGTGTGAAAACGATTTATATAGAGAATTAAAAATTATTCAAAGCCACTTCATACTAATTTTCAATAGAGGAACATTGTGATGTTTTTTAATAAATGACATTGGTTCTCTGGCGAAATTCTCTCACATTCTCAAAAATCCCCCTTTATTTGTTTCCTTTCTACTCGTTCACGAAAAATATGGTGGAAACCCATATAGGATTTTACGATGGACTTGGGTCAAGTATAGACAGCTCTGGCTCTAGCTTGGAAGTCATTACGTGCCCAGTCTAGGTGGGACTATGGGATGATAATAATGCCGCTCGCTTGGTTTGCAAACCTGGACTAGGCCTGGTTGCCGATATAAACCCAAGAATGATCTGCAACCCTGAGCGCAGCTGGTTGCGTGTAAAAATAGATTTTTAACATATTTTTTATTATTCTTTTATTGTCTTTTATGCATAAAAACTTTATATAGTTATTCAGAAATCTGCCCAGCCTAGCTGACTATAGGATAGTCGGGGTTATCCAGACTTCAACCAGGGTTGGGCCAAGCTAAGCCTCGTCGTTCAAGTCTGAGGGCTCCTACATGGGAACAATTTAAGTTTTGACACTTTGTGACACTATTTCAATGTTTTTCATCTACTTTTTTTATAAACTTACACCAAGTACATTAAATTACTATCTATACACTTAGATTCATTAGTTAACACTTATTTAAATCTTAACATATTAATTTATCAAATACACCGTTTACTGGTCTATCTCACGGATAAACAAGCGTCTATTTATACAAAAAGATTTCTCGATCATTCGAGTTCTAGAATATAAACATAAACAGGCCTTACTAGAAAATGATTCCTTAAAACGGCATTAACATTCTGTAAATAAATATCAAGAAATTGCTGCCGTGCGTAAATAATCCTTACAAGAATTGCTGCATCCGTCAAACTTCTATTAACATAATGAACTTATTATATAATAGTACATTTTCAAGTATTATTTATCCTAATATCCAACAAAATGTAGAAAAGTGTTGGTACAGCATACCTTGAATTTTTCTTATCTATTATTCGCGTCAAGATTTACTTTACAAGGTTCATCTGAAAACTAACCTAAGAAAGAAATCAACATTTCATTTTCCAGCATATCATCCTTTTGAGTTTATACACTTTTTCTAACGAATTTTTAACCCTATCCAACTTTTAGGTAAGGAAGCAGGAACATATTGCTAAGGGACAGATATAGAGAAAACATTCTTTTTCGCAAAATGCGATGCTGTTTGGCAATTTCTCTCTGCACATTTTCCTGTTATTGTTTTATCTTTTTCCGACAGATGAAAGAATCATTGTCTTTTTCGGGGCAGGTTTGGCCTCTGTAGTCCACGGTCTTCACGGTTTGTTTTTGATGCAGGTTGATCTAAAGATGATCCCAAAAAAGCCTGGAAATGTTCATTCGATTGCGCTTTTGATCCAAAATGACTAATCGCGGAACTTAACTCGCATTTAACTTACGCATGTATAGTTCTCCAATCTCGATATAGCGAATAATTAGATAATGGCTGTCGCATTGCATAATTGCAGTAGTGTTTAATTCATACACTTTATAAATGAATATTTGGTTGCAGTCCACGTACAATCTGTATACACAGATCAGGTAGATATTCTGTTTTTAAAATAATAATCAAATTTATTCAGCCTCATTGGATTCAGATCATTTGGAATAGCTGAGAGCAAATAAAGAGAGATTTTTTTAAAATAATATACAGGTTGGAAACGTATTAGAAGTGGTTACCTATTTTATAGATTTTCTTTCTTATTAAACCTTGTATTGAATTTATATTTGTCTTTAAATATTTTTCAGGTCTATTGAATAGTCATTGAATGAAATCAACACTAAAAAATTCATGAAGTAGTAGGGTTGGATGCTATGAAATTATATTTTCAACAAAATTCCAATTTTCCAATGCAAATATATCAATTTTATCAAAGAAACTCTATTAAAATATAAAATTTAAATGTTACGTTCAGTTTTATCATGCCGTGGAATAAATGCATCCATGAATATTCCAAACTAAAACTTAAAGGTGAAATAGATTCAAGAAGAAATTTAAGACGCGACCTCGGCAATCACTGTACTGCCAACTTTGCACAATAATTTCGAAATTGTGGTGGCTATAGTGAAATTCGCTACCGTAGTTTCTTTTATATTCCAAGAGACAAGCTGCAGAAGTCGGTGCATTTCACGTATCAAATGTCTGATCAAAAATTCAGATGCTACATCTCTAGTTGAGATTTTTCTTTCTTTTGTATTATACGGGAAGATATCGACGTATACAAGTACATTATTAGATTCGATGGACATATATTATTTTTATTTGTTATATAACGAAACGACTCAATTTAGAATATAATTAGAAAAGTAGATAATTTATTACTAACTATATTTTTGTGAGCTCGACATAGAAATCGAACAACTGGATAATGTTTCGGTTCACATAATTATTAAGATTACATGCTGAATATATACTTATGCGTTACATACTTTATAAGTCGAATTTCAATAGATATCTTAGTTTATCCAACATATTTTCCATCACAATTCCTACATACATAATTTCTTATGTATCACACTTTCTCAAATCCATTATTCCAACCTTCCAGTTAACTTACAACCGTTTCAAATTATTATTTGATTTATAAATTGAATTTAAATCTACGCCGATGGAAATATTCATGTTCTTATGGAGGGTTGTACTTTATTATATTCATCAAATTAAACAAGATAAACCAAAGATAAATATTATACACCCCAATAACGTTTCTCAATAATGACAGAATGGAGAGTTTAGAAGGATTTTTGGCTCAGAATCACGTAACTTAGGTGGAAAATGATTTCTCATAGGAACTAAATGAAACTTTCTATTTCCACGGTTTTTTTGAGGATTTTAAATAACTGAGCTATTGAACCTCATAAGCAACTTTTATTTGGAGATGATAAAAAGAAGAAATAATATGTTACATTAAGTTGTTCGGTTTATCTCCATCGCTTCCACCAATATATTCAAGCAAAGAAGTTGTTGTAATCATCTTTGTGGTGGTAGAAACGGCATATTATCTCACCAAAATAAGAATGTAGCACTGATTCGATATAGCTAGTTAATTCAGTTCATTTCACATGCTATTCACATAATATGTTAACGATGCGTGCAGAAGTGTGTCGATAGCGAAAGACGAAGGGAACAAGAAGTGGAAATTGGGCCCACGGGAGAAATGGAGTCTCTCAACAGATGGCTATTAAGATTAGCCGTCGTTTGCGTTTCCAAGAAACTAGATACGTCGTCACCGGCTTCATGAAGCAAAATGGTTTTATAACTATTTTCATATTTTGAACACTGAGGTTGCTTTCAACAACTATGACTTTGGTGTTTCCTCTGTGTTAGTTTTATTAGTTGAATAAACGTTTAATTAAGATATACTATGAAAAATTATAACACAACGTGATTGCTGGAAGAAACTAGTTTAGTAAGCTGATGAAAACAAAAATGAAGAGTAGACCTGAATATATTTTATTATTTAAAACATGAAATATTGAAGCCCATTGTACTTGTTTGTATAGAAATCATCTCCACTCGGAATTTATTCTACCGTTTAGAAATTTTTATCATGTAAGCCGACTTGATTTTACTTATAACTTTTATATTCACCTTTAATCGAAATAAAGAAGGTCAAGAGAGATCAGCATACTCTAATAAGTTATTTCTTACTTGATTGAGGTACTCTAGGAGACTGTCAATTACTATATTCCACATGAGATTTGAAAATTATTGGTTTCTGGAAGGAAATAGTTCAGAATATCATTAATAGTGAAAATGGGCTAGAAATTCCTATATCGCATCAATTTTAATAAGAAAACATATTGAACAATCTCTGGAAATAATATTCCATGAAATATGTTTCAGATGTTCTTCGACAGGGATGGAAAAAGAGAGACATAATAAAATACGAAACAAGCAAAAGACATGCTGGTGACAGCGACTTCTATTGGTTTCTACTCCTCCAGAGGATTGAGTTATCAATATTTTGCAATGCGGAATATATTATTTCCCTTATCCACATATTGGACTTTTGTGTCACCAATAACAGATCACAAATATACGTTTTTCAAATCTGTAGTAGTGTATCGGCTTTATTCAACAATGTAAAATCAGATATTTAGTGCAGAAGTCGAATTAATATTAAATTAAATGTAGTATTAGTACCACCAATATTCTTCTTCTGTCTTGAATAAATAAGGTACTAAAATATTCTTGAAGATTTAAGAATTATCACCTTACTGAAAATAATTGCCGATTGATGGATCTTAAGTTTTAAGTTCAAATAGATTGTGAGATATAACTGAGTTAAGAATACAATTACAGAAATCAGGATAGAAAATAATAAAGCAAAAATGTTCATAGAGTCTAGAAATCATATTCTTCAACATAAAAAAATACACAGGGTTTTTCAATAATTATACATATACATGTTCAACAAATACCATACTCTATTTTTACAACCCATATAATTTACCAATGAATACAAGAAAATATGCAAGCTCCATATCAAACAACAATTTTCCATTGAAAAATGATAAAATATGAAATATCAATAGACTAACTGACCCGACAGACTTCGTACTGCCTCAATCTATAAATAAAAGATCTAACCTTTTGTATAAAATAAACTTAAAAGAAACAAAAGGAATCCTTTTTTTATTAAGACTAATGAAAAAAAAAATGCTTGATATGATTCAAATTTTATTATTATTTTCGAATAATTACACATGATGTTACTTACAAAAAAGAGTTTTTCGAAAATAACGCCTGAAGCTCAGACCTACCGGGATTTAAAATCAAATGGTAAATCCGTTGGAATCATCGGTATACGCGGGATCAAGAAATCCTGTCAATGACGTTATTGACAACGGATCCTACTTTTAACTGCAAATTGTGAGGTGGTAATCGAACCAATTCCAAAGTATTTACAAACTCCGTGGGATAACGATCCTGGTTGGAAACGGTGTCGACTGATTTGAAGGAAGCCAACTGTCCAGGAAGAAATATCTGAATGGTCGCATTGAGATCCTCGACTTTTGCCAATGCTCGTTCACCCAGGCAATTATAGTTATTACGCTATATCTGGGAAAACACGCTGAATAAACTCCTCTTTTTACTCTGTGATGTGACTACCTACTTCATTGTCACTCACTAAAGAACGCAATTCTGATATAGCAACACGGCTATTTTCTTAATATATCTCTATCTGGTGATCAGTGCGGTTAGCATGTGATGTAGCTCTTGATATATTTGATTAATTGCGATCGACGACCTAAATTATGTTGTCTTCTCGGCACCGTAAATTGTGATTAATCAAAATGAGAAAAGTATTCGCGCACTTAGCAGTAAAGTATCACTATCACGAAAGATCAACAAAAAAGAGCACATAACTTGAAATGTCACTATCACACCATATTGGGTACGTTTTCACCTAGTATTGAGATAGCGAGCTTGGTTTTAGGGCCAGAAATGCATTCTCAAACTTAATCGAAAGTTTTCGACTTGTTATAGTAACTCGCAAATTTTTGATAATAATTTGGAAGGCATTTCATACATGACCATATCGTTGGGCGTTTCACACTTTTTGGAAAGCTAAGAAGTATAATATGAGAACCATATATTTTGCTTTTGATAAAGAAGTACCTACGTCATGCAATAATATGTAATAGAAGAAACTAAATTGTTCTGCAATGTTTAGAAAGTACCATTGTTTATTAGCCCAATAAAAACTATAAAATGATTGTGAATATTTGTTATTTTCTAACAAATAAATTTTCTCAATTTCACAGCCGAATAATGGTTAATGTTTATTGATCTATGAAAATTTTACAATCACGTCTTGTCTATCCGGCCAAAACTGGACAAATTATAAGCAAGTTAATAATCTTGAAATAACTAATTCCGATCAGTTGTTATGGGGTTTCCAATAGGACATTTTTGAAATTAGTTTGTGAACGCACCTTTTCACTTAACATCGAACTGTCACTGCCAGTTTATTCAGTAGACATAACCTTTTCATCATGCTGAAGTACACGAACGAACAACGTCTGCAAATCTTAAACATTTACTACAGAAATTCGGAGTTGGTGGCTGCTACTTTAAGAGCGTTAACTCCGATTTTCGATCGTAATTCTCGACTTAGTAGATAGGCACTAACAAGTTTGACTGAAAAAGTTTGAGTCTACATATTCGTTGGATGATATTGCGGTGCCAGTGAGACTACGGGTTGGTCGAAGTGTGGAAAATATCGCTGCCGTTGAAATGTCCGTAGCAAATGATCCAAATTAGTCAATTCCAGGGCGTTCTCTAGAGTTTAGTAACGCCAAGACCACTTCTTGGCGAATTTTACGTGAGGATCTTACTTTACACCCATACCAGTTCAGGCACACTCAAGAATTGACGCGGATGGACTATTCGAAGCGATGTACGTTCTCCGATTGGGCTCTGGAAAAGATGCGCCAAGATGATCAATTTTATCACTTTATCATCGTCGGTGACGAAGCTCATTTCTGCCTCAATGGGTTTGTCAATAATTAGAATATGCGGTATTGGGCGGGTGAAAATCCCCATGTGCTTAATCAAAAACCACTTCATCCCAAGAAAAATGTGAAGGGTGATCGTTATCGCGCCATGATTATCGATTATTTTTAGCTCGAATTGGAATATATGGACTTGAACAGCATGTGGTTTCAACAGGAAGGCGCCACAAGCCACACAACAGACGTTACAATCGATTTATTGAAGAACAAGTTTGATGAGCGTGTTATCTCAAGAAATGGAACAGTCAATCGGCGATTTAACGCTTCTAGATTTTTTCTTTGGGACTGCTGAAAGTTGAGGGTTAGTAAAAATGAAGAGTTACACAATATTACTGCGTGCCTCCATTATTGAACGATATTTTAGAAATAATGTAAGCTTGGAGCCCGCTGTTCCAGAATTTCATATAAAATTAGATTTATTAGAGATTAATAAAAAGATCCAAAGGGAAGTCATATTTAGCGAATTGGAAATATTATCTAGGAGCATGAATCAAATTAAATCAAAGTGAATTATTCCTATTGTATTCATTTTTTTATGAGCTGCTCTTAGTTACTACAACATTTCATGAGCCTTTGCATGACAGAAAATAAATTGGACTGGATCATGGTACTTTGAAACAATATGTAGAATTTGAATATTGGACATTCTTATTGAAAAAATGTGAACAGAAAAGTTATTTGAACAGAAACCAGTGAAACTAGAAAATCTAAGATTAATTTTTCAATTGTTTTTACTCTAAATAAGATTATTATATTCCTTATAACTTGGTTAATGAAACAATTTCTAATAAGTGTGAGTACCACGTAACAAAACGATGAACGAAGAAACTCGAAATGACCAGTACGGTCCTGGTAAAGCCTACCCTGTGCAATTCCTATATATTTTTAATGTCAGAATCAGGATTATGTTTAATATATGGAATACAACTGTAAGCCAGATAAGCATCTCGCGCGAAATGAATTAATAGAAATACCTCTATAATCTCTAGCTTGTTCATTTTCATCGAAATCAAATAAATATTAAATTATCTTCCGAATAATAATATTACCTTAAGTGGATTGTGCGGTGGCTCTGGGGAATTTTAAATATTCAGGGTTTGTATTGCCCTGGATTTCGACTGCGGCCCCGTATAGCCAACCGCTAGCCAATTTTATTAAACTGATTAGTTTGTGCTGAATAAGATATCCCTGAAAATGGACCTTTTAAGAATGGATTTCTGCTAACCAATTAAAATATAAATGCGGTTCCAATACAATGAAGGAAATTAAAAGCTAAAAACGAGAGATGAAATTATAACAACGTATGGTGTAGAACATAACACATTTGCGTATATTCGTATACTAGTAGGATGAGTTCATTTTTAAAGGAAATCATTGTAGCGAACCGAACTTATTTGGAAGGTAACTATACAGGGTGTCTATCGACGAGTTAAAACTATCTGTATATGGCAAAATAGTAAAATCATGAAAATTTCTGTGTTTGGATTTTCGGATATGATCTTAACTAAAATATTTTCAAAGATGGCAGATTCTGGTTCTACCCGAAGTCGATTGTAACTTTGTTATTTTAAATAGAATACCCAGTATATTAATACATGTTTGTAATCTCAACCTCAAGGATGAAAATGGTTTCTGTTCGGATGCTCTTAGCAGCAAGGTTAGACGTATTTGAATCTATGTTAAAAGATTTTACATTTGAAGGTTTAGTGTACTTCTAAATCGTTCCATATCGAAGATCGAAGAAATTGGTTGTAATGATTTCCTACCACTTCTAGCTTATAGGTAGGACAACTTATGGCATCTAATTCCAAAGAATGGCTTTATCCAGACCTGAAAGATTAAAACCATACAGTTACCATTGAAGACCCACATAATTTACGACACACTTCGTCCTCTAGAATTGACATCTGATCGACTTTGAATAGGAAGGATGCAAATTTGCCAATGATACAAGTGACTACAAAGACATTTACACCGATCGGAATTTCATTTAGATTTTCGACTTTTTTACCATCGTCTCACTATAAAAAATATAGTTAAGTAAGTAAATGTACGAGTAGGTTCCGTAGTCTCATAGAAGGTGGTGATGAATTTTTACTTTTCTTTCAAAATTCTAATACCAATTTTTGATGTATCAAGATGTCAAATATTTCTATGGGAACAGAGTAAAAAGCAAATATTGAGTTGTGTCTTCATAGTAGTGAGCTGCATTGATAATAATGTTTGATTTTCTTTTTATGGATAATTGACGGAACTTTAACCATGAACTATATTTTTGTGAATTTCATGATATCCATATTTTCTTATTCATTTCGACCAAAACTTACATCAATTTAATTCGAAACTATTAAACATTTTATTATCACCAGTCCGCCTCTGTAGACCGTATCTTCTTACAACGTCAGGGATCCGAGCGACACTCCACAGACATTTATATTTCACTTAGATTTCATTGGATTATCTTGGATGGGAAAAGTGGAGATTTGTGGACGATTTTTTTCTAGCCTTGCTCCTGTTTCTCCGCTTTTTTGCCACTGCAAGTGTGGGAAATTGTAGATTTTATTTATTCTGTTGAATTATGTTCTTAATCTGCAGCGATCTCAACTAATTTGTGATAAATTAAATACATTTCAATTATATGAAATAAAATTATTTATAACGTTAGAAACTTCGTTCCAATATTTTATTATTTTTTACTCTTTATCCTCTTCAGAAGTATATTAGATCGCAACAAAAAATATTCAGGGTGTTCATATTAACTATGAACCTATAAGCACCTTTTGTGTAAGCTATTTGTGGAATTTCGTTCGACCATAATTCTTCTATTGGGTCTGGAAACTATTAATACATGTTCTTCCAAAATTACTTTCGGAGTATTTAGTTTCTGTGAAACACCAGTGATCATTTTAAGCAGTCACAATGCGACGTAAACGACCTTACTTAATATAACCTGGAGGCTGATTTTTATTTCAATTTTTTTCATATAATTCGTGTAGCGACTCTACCAAAACAGCTAACACCGAGTTCCAGCGAATATTAAATCCTCAGAACGCGTTGTGGCTGTTTAAGCGGTCATTGGTCGTTGTGATCTTGGGGCGTAAGTCAAAATACTTTTATCCAAATGACTACTTACTGTAACCTAAGATATTTAAAGCTAAAAATCAGATACCATAAAAATTCCTGTTTAAGTAAAAAATTTGCTACCTTTTGATTGTTCATTCCGTATGTATTGTTGGAAATGAATTTTGAGATACAGATCTCTCAATAAACTTACATAGAATCTGATGTGATTACACATACTATGACTGTAACTCTATTTCAAACATTTTTGGAAGATTTACTTATTCATATATGAAATGGGAAGATGATCTTCACATCTATTGCTACCAATGTTAACTGAACTCTTCTCTATGTTTTTCCCTTGCGAATAATACATACCAATTCAAAATAAAAAGTAGAACTTCATCAATTTATCATATTTATTATATTGACAAAAGGGCACTTCAAATAATATAACATCAACATGCATTCATCGTGGGCACCATCATCACATGGCACATGACGGGTTCCTCGCAACTTTGATTAGAAGCTCTCGAGTATTTGTGATTTTTTAATTATGTTTCTTATATACACACGATTCTTCATGAAACTTAAAAGGTAGAAATCACTTGAAATGAGATTAAGTGTGATGGTGGAGATTATGGAAAACAATAAAAACGTTCAACCAATCCTATGCGCATAATATGTTACGCCAGAGAGTCGTGGCACCATCATGTTGAAAAATGAAGTTCTCTGGTTCATATTCTTAGACGCGACGGAGAGAAAAATCATAGATGTAGAGTATCTATGTAAGAAGTACCTTCAACAAAAAATAATTTTCCGTATATGTCACAAAAAGTATTCCTCGGGAGCAAAACACATAATACTCCGTATATGGCTGTAACATGCCATTCAGCTTGTTACGTTTTTCTTCCAAATGTTGAATATTCCTTTGTTCAAGTATCACATAGGAATATTTGAAATATATCAGGAAAAACGTAACAAACCGAATGGCATGTAACATGACACAAAAAGCAATTAGTTTAGGACACGTTACACTTGTACCATCGCATTAAGATATTTTGAACCTCACATCTGCACATCATGTGCTCACTAAGGTTTTGTTAGCAAAACACATAATCCAAGATCTGTAGAAACAGCAAACGTAAGGGTACCTTCATCTATCATTCTATCGTCAGTATAGGAAGTTTTAAATCACGACTAGCGTCTCTTCAGTATCTTTTGGTCGTCATCTACTCTATATTTTACAAAGGTTTCTTTAAATTGGTGATACCATCTGCAGATGCTAGAAGATCACAACATAACTACACTCACGTTTATCCAAACTGTAGAACCCAAAAAGTTTTCTGTTCTATAGTTGCCGTATCATCAAGGCATTCTAACATAAGTCAACACAGTTCCATTATTCATAACTGTGAGTTAAATTTAAGCAGCAGCAGCGTACAATAAATGAGATTACATAGTTTCATAATGATTGATTTGAAAATATTTAGCAATGAACTAGATATTATACGAGAGCTTGTATTTCAGTTGGGGATGAACTGACGAAAAAATTTTTATGTATATCGAATAATACGAAACGTATTAATAATGACATTAATAAGAAAAACATTTATAAGAGATCCTTTTCTACCAATTAAATGAAAATCATTTATGATTAATTTGAGGGTACAATTATTAAAAATCTGAGAATTTTGTTTCAAGAGATCCTTGAAAGCATGTAGAGCATGGTTAAGTAAAAGGACAACATTGTATGTGTACGTTTACGCCGACTCTGGTTACTTAATGAAGATTTACCCCAATCGGGAAGATTAATTTGAGGTTACAAATATTAGAAATCTTAAATTTTTTATTCAAGAGATCTTTGAAAAGCATGTGGACTATAGTTGGGTGGAACTACAACGCTATACGTGTACGTGTACGTCGACTCTGGGAGTTAATGTTAATACAGACTTACTCCAATCGGGAATACAGGGTGGAAAATGGATGAACGAATCTTCAAGATCTTTGAGTTTTCATTACACACACTATAACACAATAACTATAATGAAATTTTGACCCGTACAACAATTTATGGTCTAGTTTAATACGTAGAAACATTTTGGATACAACTATATCATCTACCAACTAGTTACTGTATTCTTTACACCTTCTGTACTTAATTTATATAACCCTAATGTTAGGCAATTAGAGCTTTACTTAATTATACACCTTGTTTATGAGAATTACTAAATATACAATAGCTAATTCTTGATTGTTTAAAACTATTACTAACCTAATTTTGGTTTTTTTCTACTTTGACCTCGCGTTCAGTTCAACTCAGTTCATATAATTCTTTCTGATCTTCGATGTTAATAACCACCACAAGTATTTATGTAAAAATGTGGAAGTTCACTGGATAATGGATCACATTACAGTGGAGAAAAATTAGGGAAATATCAACAAGGACAATTCCGTCT
The DNA here is from genome assembly GCF_026250575.1 of Diorhabda carinulata. Lineage (NCBI taxonomy): Eukaryota > Metazoa > Arthropoda > Insecta > Coleoptera > Chrysomelidae > Diorhabda > Diorhabda carinulata. The sequence continues at coordinate 24,170,198 of NC_079472.1, forward strand.
TGAGCTATAGAGACGAGGTTGTATCTATTGGTTTATAAAGCTAGATTGATGATTATTTGATCTCAGATTGGAAGAAGAATCATCCTGCCGTTGAATGGGTATGCAAAATACGATTACTTTACACATGAATTTTAGGAATGTGATCTTTCAAATATTATTAGAATGTACGTATGTTTCATATTTTAGTTTGGATTGTATATTAATCAATTATTCAATATTTTCATTGGTTTTGATATTTCACATATCAGAATTTATTCATCGTTACTTAAAAAAATCGCGACGCCTCTGATGGATAATGAGTGAAAGTTAAGATGGCGGCTTTCTTACGCACCATCCATTTCTTGACTACAATTTAATGAGCATAAAATCCAAATGATAATTTGATTTGGACTTAATTAACGTTGTACCGCCAGAGAGAGCGACAAGAAGAAGAGGCAGCACAGGGTATAAGAATTTGTGCCAGACTGTTTTCTCATTTTACTGGATAATTGAATGGAGAAAAAATGGTAATAATTCTCAGAGATGTTAACAAAGAATATAATTTTGTTATTTTCTTTATCAAATTTAACTGCAGTCTGGAATTTAATTGGAGTACTCTCACAGGTTATGCAAACTGCATTATTGAGGATATTTTATAGTGTATAAAGGCTCAAATAGAGAGAGAGAGAGAAATGCCTTATTGTCGAAAAATTGTTACAATTTTTAGACAAAAGTTTGTAAAAACTAAAAACAAACATGAAAATAACTGAATAAAGATACAAATAAAATAAAATTTCAATATACAGAAGAAAACCACAGTAAGAAAATTATAGGTAATAGTAATAGGTAATAATTAGTATATAAGTCCAGAGCAAAAATTAAACCAGTATGCAGCATGTCGTGAACAGAGAAGGCACTTTCAAGTAAATATCGAGGAATGCGGAGAAATATGAAATCAATTTGATTTAAATTGGCAAGTGATTGTGCATTTTTTGCAATGTAAAATATTGAGCTCTTAACTAATTCTGCGTTCCTGAGTGGATAACCGTGCAACGACCTTTCTGAAATTGAAGAGGCGTGCTTACAAATTAGGCAAACGGAAAGAAAGATGAATAAGGAAGGAGTCTTTTAAAGAAGTTCCTACAGTGAGCTCTGCTGTGTGAGTGAATATCCAACAGCTCTCTTTTGTAGTTTGAAGATTCACTCACTGAGTTCATATCTTCCAGGTGACCAATACATTTTCTCCCGCAATGAAAAGTGTTTTACATAGAGCTTTTTGCATTATTATGTGATCAATTAATACAGTATAAAGCGCTATAGCAAGAGTTGGAATAATCACATATATACTCTACTTCTAGCTCGAACTAAAAACAGGTTCATAGGTGTTGAAATGCTGAGTGTTATGTTGATTTAGTGGATAACATGTTAGATATTTTGTACGGAATTTATTACGACCGTAAAATTTTTGGGCAGGTGAATTCAAATGTAGCCATATCAGCATAACTGACGTCGATCGTTGGAGATGGCAAAAAACTGCGACAAACAGTGGAAAAAGTTCACCTAATGGTACTGGACGACCATTGGGTTAACGTTAGAGAGTTAAAAGAGGCCATCCGAATATCAAAATAACACATTTTCTATATACTAACTCGAGAATTATGCATGCGAAAGTTATTCGCACGTTGGGTGCCACGTTTGTTAACTTGGAACCAAAAACGCCTTAGAATGGATAAACTATTTTACACTCATGAAATAAAAGAAATAACAACCCCCTGTTTTGGAAAGGGTGAAATTAGACGGAAAAAGCCGGTTTCATCCGCAGGTAAAATGATGGTGATGATTTTTTAGAATCATCGTGTTCTTCGGCAATAACAAGAAAATATTATACATGAATGTTTGATGAGGCAAAAGGAGACTGCATTTGAAGAAACAAGTTTTTTTCCGAAACAATGCACCTTCTCACACTTTATTGATAGCCGTGACTAAAAATCACGAACTACACTTCGAATTGGTTAACTACTCACCGTATCCACCATATTTGAACCACAATAACTTTTTTTCTATTTCTATAAAAGTTTCACTTGAAGGAGAAATATTTTTATCAAAAGAGGACGAGGGCGTATATGTAAACGGTTATTTTCAGGAGGAAGCCGTATTGTTGATCTCAACATTATTCATTTTGATCTGATAGCTGTGATTTTTATTAATCATATTTGCAGTGTATGACGACAGAATAAAGGTCAATTTGATTGAGTGTACTTTACCCAAAACGAATATTGGAATTGATTATAAATTATTCTGTTTTGAACTTCTTACACCGTCTGCTGTCAAAAATATCCTGATATTGTCCTCATACAGCTGTACACATTTTATGTTACGGTATACATTTCCAGGGACTAATAGCGGTTTTAGAAAAGCTATTTAGAAATCAAAATGTAAATTTTTTCTCTCGAAAACGGAAAGACGCAATGGGAGAATAGGAATAGCGACTCCCTCATTATTTAGATTAAGCCAAAACATGTTAAGGGAGGATCTAAAGGATACACTTATTACACCCAATGAAGATTCATAGGTCAACGAATCATGGTCACAAAGGGAGATTTTATGCAAATAATTGAGAAAATGAAACTTTACTTTCTTGTTGTACTCTAGATTCTCGAAATTTTGTTTTATTGTTGTTTACCATAGGAGTATATATGTCTTGTGTTTGTGTTTTTCGTGTTTAGATTCAAGGAAATGGTGACTAATGTGAAGTAATTTTTCATTACTAATTATATCAATTCATGTTTCAAAATAATATCAAGCTAACCAAGAAAACAATGAGATAATAATTTGATGTGGATCTTGAAAGGAAGTTTATGTAATATTAATATTGATTCTTAGCTAGCTGTACTGCAATGGATAATGAAAAAAGCTGAACATGGATAATATCGATAGCAGAATTGATGATGATGATCAACGTTTTGAAAAGATTGTGTGACTTTTCCCAGGTTTTTTGAAATACGTTCCATTCGTTAAGATGTTATTTTGTTAATAAGAATTTTTTGTTCGAAATGTGAAGGAAATTTTTCACATAAATTCCATTTTTTATTGCAATTATTCGGAAAAAAACTATTATTTTTGTGCGAACCTATTTTCCTTTCACACGAATCTCTATTATTTCTGTGTTGGTATATACTCAATAAACAAAACAATCCCAAATAGAACGTATGTCTATCAGATATATCGTTATTTGTGAATTTTACCACGTTTCCCAAAATTTAACATTGTAGTCAATAAAGGCGATATATCAGCGACGCTCTTAAAGGGCCACAGCCGTTACAATGCGAATTACTGGCCCTAATAAAACACCGCCTGCTCTGATTACAAAATGTAATAAAGATGGAGCAGCTGGTCCGCCCGACTTCTACCGGCATTTCGCCATAGAAAATTCCAGTTCCGGAAAACTGGGGAACAATGTACTGAGAAAAGAGTGATTGAGCGTTGGAAAGGTACAAGAAAAGTTCATGCAATCAGCTTACGAGGGTTAAGACAGAATATAGCATTGTGAAAATAGTTTGAAATAATTAGACGTATTAAAGCATCAAAAGCCAACTGCAAAAGTGGTTGAGTGTTGAAAACATATAAGCTTGAAAATTCTTATCTCAATACTATTCAAACATAAAATTTGAAATTTCCATCAAGATTTCTTAACATATAGCATATACTTTTTACAGCAAGTTTAAACAATGTTCGGAATAATTATGTTGTGGATGCTTCGTGCTTTGGAAATGAGAAAAACTGAGAAGGCTGCTACCAAAACAGTACTGACAACGAGTGTTTTGTTTTTCTCATTTTAAGATTATTAAAACTGTTGAGCTTATATAGGTTAACGGGTTGAATCGCGTTAAAATTTTGAAAATTCTCGACGTTTCGGCTCCCACTTTGCAGTCATTATCAAGAAAATGGTGGGAATAGGGTGGTTATTCGTTTATTAGTAAGAAGTGATACAATTCCGTGGTCTCAATCTGCCTACTGCACGCAACGAATCACCCCTTTTCTTAGTTGATTCCAAGGCCTCAATCTGCCTACTCCTTGGAATGTTACCGAGGAAATGAAAATTGAACACTATTGATACAAACACACTCACTACTGATCTTGACCTAACTAGGAGCGATAATTGATAGCTTTTGCTCAGAAGCGATATGAAAGACTAAACCCGTCGTTCTTCTTTAAAAACCCCATAAAAAATTATACAGAAGCGTTAAATCAACGAAGGTCTCACAATATAACCTCCCTTTCCGATCTATTTCTGGAAAATTTATCAGGATATAGCCTCATAACTTTACTGTAATATAAAAACGTGCCGTATTGTTGGTAATAGTAATCATTTTTCGTTCTCCTAATATTATTTTCGATTATATTTGTAACAGAAGTGTCATTAGTATCCTCTGATACTTTATATTCAAATTTAAAGCAGAAAAATACAACAATATCATTTCTGATTCTTTTAACAGAATGTTGAGTGTGGGTCTTGTGGAATTGTGGGATAATCAATGATTTTCTTCAATATAGTAACAGCTGTTGATTTACGTTACATTATACAAAAAACCAACAAACAATAAGCGATAATGACTTTTTTCTGAATAATCCTTATAAAAGAATATCTTAGTGAACCGTTTTCTGTGGACTATTCGTCGCGGCATTAGCCAAAAACCTATTTTCTCCTTCGAAGAATGACAGACAATATTTTGAATTAATAAGATACAAAGGAAACGAGAAGATTTTAATATTTTAGACGTACCTCGTATAACAGCGGAAATTTTATTTCATATAATCGGCGATTACGTTTCGAAATACCTGACTGATGATTCGCAAATGGGAATGGGAATGGCGCCATAGAGTGTTCACTTTCACGTTACAAATAACAGCTCTAGCTTGTGCTGCTATCAGTTAGGATTGGAGGCTGCGCTCTTTAGATTCTTAGACGGCTCTAATGAGATGCAACAATATCGAAACCGGTCATCGGATTATACCTCTCATCTTGCAGTCTATAGACTTCAAATTTGCAGCATAAAGAAGGAAAATAATAATTGTTCTATCTTTCCGAAGGACGGCATGTTTATAATTATTACAATTCGAAATACATTTTAATCTATAGATGCACCTCGTATAACATATAATACCAGAAATGTCACATATATATATATATATATATATATATATATATATATATATATATATTGTGAAGTTAAGCCAGGTCCTTAGTCGCAAGGAACGCCACCCACACGTACAATCCGGATGAATATAAGTACACAAGGCGGTTGAAGGTATACAATGGCACCGCAATGATCCTAACGAGCTCGTATTCGCCCAGGAAATTAATCGCGAAGTGGAGCAGAAACGGATTCAGTATACATTCATGGGTGATATTTTTCTATGTTGATTTCAATTCAAATATCACTAATTTTTTATTACTTGGGAATAAAATCTATTTTAATTTTGAATGTATGAACAGTGATTTAACAAAACTGATACATTGGTTAGGTCTAAGACAACTAAGACTAAGTTGTTCGACTCGTGATATCACGAGAAATTAGTATATTATTCACACAACCGTCATAAACTTTTACAATTATCAGAATATTTGATTTTCAAAATTTTCGTGCATAATATGGTTTTGTACATCATAATAATATCATTAATCATTTGTCAGATATATGATCTTCCAGTCTTCTTTAGATGTTTTTCGCATGCATTCTGTTATTTACGGAAAATGATCCTCTATTCCTCATCTTTATCAAACCCTCATACAATTATACTAAGGTATTATTGGAAAATCCATGAGAATGAGAATGAGGAATCCTAAACCAATTTAATCAAAAGTCGATATTAGGTCTTCGACGCATCTTTGAACTGCAAGTAATTCGATTCATCACAACAAACCTTGTTAAATTTTGATATTATCATTCGACTTAGCTTTGTTCTTAAATATTAGTACGAAAATGATGTATATCGTAAAATTATTTCCTTAAAAGTACTTTCTTTGGCTAGAAATGCACGTATCTTAGCGTTAAATCCATGGTTAAAAGCATTTAGGCTTTTAGGAGAATGTTTTGATTAGCTTCTCAATTACAGCAATGGTACCAAAACCTTCACCTTCTAGTACATTTATGGGAAGATCTAAAATTCGCATGGTGCTGTATCTGATGTGTTTGGCAAATATGAACAAATAGAACGGCAGCTGAAATATCTTGAATTAAGAGTGACAGATTATTATGTTAAAGAAACCTGTTGGCTCCTTATCAGTTCTCTTTGTTAGAACAGCGTTCTAACAAAGAAACAGTTCCAGTAATCCAATCACTTCTTTGAGATAACTTTGTTCATTTCAATCTGTCCATTTCATTCGACAATTCATATTTCCCAAATTTTCACTTGATTTGCTTCCTGATTTATAGATTTTGATTCGCCATTTTTGACTGGAAACTTAGTGTAATATGAAATTGAAGGAATGGACACAGTTAAAGAGCGAATTGCACAGCGTTGGATAAATCGTTTGACGCTTTAAGTTCGTTAGCGTTTAGGTTATCCACCTGCGTGTGATATTAAGGTCATTTTTCTGAGATACCATACCGAACCTGGAAATTCAATGGTTAGATAAAGGACCAGTACCAGAACCGGTTGAAATTAAAGGTTCAGTATACTCCAGATTCATTCCAAATAGTGGAGCTACAAGTGTCAAGGTATATAAGGTATATAGCTGATGGAAGGGTATGAGGTTCTATCGGAGTTTATCAAGGTTTAGTTAACCGAAAGCGGCGTCTCTGATAACAAGATAATGCTAAAACCACATACTGAGAAAATTGTATGAAATAAGATCGAAGAACTTGGTTCCAGTCACAACCAGCATTTACTCCGGATCTTACACTGTCAGTTTACTATTTATTCAATCATTAAAATCCATGAAGAAATTATAGCAGGAGAAAAATTTTATTCCAAAAGAGATGTTGAAAATGCAGTGAAACCACTTTTTGTATACAAGTTCCAATAATGGTTGACGCAAGTTCTCACAAAATTTTCTGAACTTTGAGTGAAAACCATAGAATATGATGGGGTATACTTTGAATATCAAAACTTTCTTTTTGTATAATTATATTTATATAGGAAATGGATATTATTCATGAGACAATGATCAACTTTAAGAATAATAAGTGATCCATTTGAGATTCTTCCTCTGGTCAGTGTGCTCAACTTGTTATACTATCGTGTAAATTAGTGCTACTTGTAGAGAAAAAAGTGAAGAAAAAGCTTAGTTTGAACTCATGATAATTTCAAAGGAAATCATAACATTTTTTCCAGATAATTGTATGCTAAATTATAACCTTAAACATTGATCCAATACATGCACAAATTTCAGATAGAGCAACTTAGTATCTTAGTATCATATCAGTATTTGACAATACCTTGAAACAACATTAAACCTGAGGAAGTGTATAAAAGGAATAATTACTATGGATTTTAGAAAGATATTTTCATTCCAGATAAGAATTTGATAAGAAACGAAAAAATTTCGAACGTCATTTTTTTTACAATATTAAGAAATAAACTGTTTCAATCTTTAGTTTTGGGAATGTGAGTTTCTGTGACTAAATTATTTTATTAAATCGGAAAATATATATTTCCGAATATATATGATGGATTTATAAAATGAATGGTCCATAATATACGGTATTTACAAAGAGAAAGTTGCTATTTTCTATTATTGCACTACATAAATTGTATAAGAGACTTTTGTTAAGAAAATATATATTTTTAAACAGCGATTAACTAATCCGAGCTTAGCACATATTATAATAGGATATAATCAAAAAGCATTTCATCAGATCCCTCGAAAAAACGTTTATGCGGCAATTGTGTTGTAGGTAATTAGTTCGTTTACCATGTATCTATATTGTTAATAACGTTGTTTCGCAGACCATTATAACAAGTGGACACGAAGTGATATTTTCTAAATACCGTTCGCGTAATTACATGAATATATCATAGAAGTGAAGTAACCACACTAAGAAAGGGCGTACACCCATATAACTCCACTCTCCAAACTGCACAGAACACTAATTTCAGAATATGCAAACAACTTGACTCGGAACTAATAAATAATGAATGTAATAATCATAGAATCCCGCGGCAATTTCATGGAATATAACTTGGATTACCTAGTTCGGCGTTCGAATATAATTAGTGTTACATATTCGGTATGCGTGAATAAGTGTCTGTCATTTCTCCTATTGCTTCACAGAATTACATTGAATTTGTAAGGACCGGACTGTGCATTCTGAATATACTGATGAAAAAAAAACAAATTCATATACAATACTCATATTAGATTAAAAGGAAATTATTAATTTAATCCTAGACAAAGGACTAATTCTTATAGACGGTTCGTGTTTGAATAACAAGAACAGAATACTTGGTGATTATAAATGAATATTAGAATTCACATACTTTATAATAATAATCACTTTTCACATATAAATGAAAGTGCAACGGATAATTTTGCGTTTGAATTGTCAATGTGAGCACCATTTGTCACACGACACACATCAAATCAATCGTCGAATGCTACCAAACTTCGATAATTGCTGCCAGAGCTGTTTCAATCCTATTTCTTAATTACGGGATGTCAGGTGGTAGTGGAGATATAGACAAACGATCCTCTCTAAAGCTCTAAATGTAGAAATATCGACAGATTTGGTGACCGTGGAGGATCAAGCTCTGTTAAACCATAAACCAGTCAGGTGGAAAATGAATATATGAGGTTAACGCTCACTTGGAAAAGCCGTTACTGGAGTATTTCAAGGTAAGAAGTACCAGTTAGAGATTTTCCGCCAGGATGTGGCACAAAACAAATTAATTTTAGAAGAGTGTCTCTCAAGCAAATGTACCATCTTGTGAGAACTTTCTTGGCCCCCACATTATGAGTGTTAATGTGAAAGTTCGATTGACCACATTAGAGAAAATGATTGATAACATCTTAATCGTCATCCAATAACATTTAAATAGAGAAATTGGCATGTTATACGTGGTCTGTAGGCTTTAGAGCCTATAATTATTGTAAACGGTAAGGACGTAGTTATAAGCAAATTACTGTGGAATTATTGCGTAGATATGACAATAAACAAAACTGTTTGAGTTGCTCTTCCATTTTACATATTTATTATACATTTATAACTGTAGGTTCAATATATTGAATATCATAATGTGTTGAAACTCCGCTATTTAATTATAAACACACAAAATTGGAAACAACTCTTTTAATACAAATTCACACCAAATTATATGTCGTATTTTGGTAAATTTTTATTGAGAATATCAATTAATGAATCATTTATAAGCGATAGCGTATTTGCCTTGTTCGAGGGTGATGAATTTTTGACATATATATTTCTCTAAAACCTGAAGTGCTTCATCATGAGATGGTCCTACGTCATTTTTCACGTCTAGTTTTTCATTTGTTTAATCTTCTTGCATTTCTTGCTATCCATTTATCTGCAATATGTTTTCTACGATTTCGGATTATCGCGAATCCGTATAACTGAGAGTCGGATAATGTATTCTATTGTATATAAAATTTTCAGTACTCTATATAGACTCTTGTCTGCCTATTGAAGTCAAATCAAAGATTCTATGCTGATGAAACTTTCCCTCGTAATTACTAATTGATATCTTTGTAATTGAGAAAATTCAATGAATCTATATATTTTTTCTTTTAAAACAATGTTTTTAATTCGTATTCTTATTTTTAGGGAAGTATACAAATTTTCTAATTTCGTTTTAAACCATTGTAATGTAGTTAATTCCACTATATAATTCTTGGTAAACTTCCACGACGAGGCGAGAAGTCAATGGTTTTTTGGAATGTTGCCAGTCTTGCGGCTAGATCTTCATTATTGCGACAATAACTATTCAATTATTAGACGTTTGTGGGTGTCGCGCAATTACGTTTCTGCAACGTTTCCATTCTGGTCTGCTGTCAGCGAATAATAAAAATGATAATCTAACCAGAATGCAAAAGCATGAGACACAATTTATGTCATTTAATCATGGAAAATAGCGGAAAAATGTAAAGCTAGATTTATAACTCAAATTAACCTAGAGAACTTTCGGTGGATAGATTTGACCCAATTTTTCAGTTTTCTGGTATTATATTGAGCAAATATTTTTGTTTGACTTGAAACATCTAGAGTAGGATGTTCGGAGAATAAATTTAAATTTCACATAGTAATCATATAGCTTTACCTTGGGCATTACTATTTTTTATAGAGAAACTAGTAGAATTAAATACTTTCAAATACTGTTATATTTTTAGCATTTACATCCAACCTATGAACATTTAATTGATTTTTCTTTTTAAAAATTGAAAATTTCACTGCAATTTCCTTCGTGAGGTTTCAGATCCTTCTCATTTTATGGAAAATATTCTCCTTTTCATCTAAATATTCCTGCTCCAATCATAATCTTGGTATGAAAACAGTTATGTCAAGGCTTTGAAACAAATCGATTTCGTGAAAAATATGACACCTTTCTTTACTTATATCCTCAAATGCAATCATTCCTAATTGTTATTTAATTTGCAATTAATATGAGAATCGGAAATATTCTAACAAGAAAAGCGGTCGAAAATCTGAAGAAAGTTGATTAAATAGTTTTTGTTGACCTATGTGTATAAGCACGACAAATCAATTTTATTCTATATGTGTATTTCAAATATAAATACGTTGAAAAGTGATCAGTAAAATAGACAGAATCATATCCAGGTCAGCTGAAACTATTTTGATGATTCCCACAAAAAATTCGTAGCAAAGTTTGCTTTGCATGTAACTACATTATCACAAATTCCTATCTACATTGCACATACCAGATGTTAATCCTGTTATTGCCAGAGTAATAACGGAATGTATCCAATATAAATAGATGGAAATACGAGTTTTTTATGTAAATATATTTTTTAGTAGAATACAGCATTGGAAATTGTGATATTCTCATTGATTTAACGACTAAATGAATAAATAAAAATTAGAAAACATAAGTATTATTGTGGTTCTTAAAAAGTAAGCTTGCTTTCAGTCTACATAAAGTACGTGGAAAGGGAATGAGGATCCGATTGTTTAACTTGAACGAACATTTGGTACTAAATTCTTTGTTATCACTGACGATGAAAACCTGCAATTTTAATCACTACAAGGACTTAACAGTATGCTTGATTGGATATATATTGTTGTCGAATGATCTAACGGATGCCTTTAAATATTGATATTCGAAACTGATGAATTTAATACCTTTTGATTGGTAAAACGCCGCAATTCTTAACCAATTAAATCTTAGAAGATCGAAAATATATATTAAGTACACTTTGATGTTAAATTTTGCCATACTTATTTTGTTGTTAGTAATAAAGTTTTTAAAAACATACGTCTACAATGAAAGAAAATATAAGTGGCGCAGTCAGTGGAATAGTGAAATAGTCATTTAAAGATTCCAATTTCAATTTGTATCCGTTTTACTTTTGGTTTCACTTCTTCTAATAAATTATCCATTATCATATCCATAGCGCCTGACTCAGTACTCATCCGTCTTAATCCTTCTTTTGTCATTAAAACCAAGTTATATTTTTTGACCTGTTTGACATGTAAAGATATGTTTTTAAGTACTCCTTGCTTACCTAAAGCTATTTTGGCATTTTTTGATTGGTTTTCTATTATTTTCCTCGGTCTTCTCTAATTAACTTTATGAGACTCTCAAAACAGATAATGTTTTGCATCTATAATTATTGCAGCCCATTTGATGTTACAGGTTTATTAGCGTGTCTAGATCTCTTTCTCCCAAATTTTGTAGCATTTCTAATGTAATGTTGTCGTGACGCGCTGCTTTACTTCATTTTAACTTTCGTTCTTATCGTTATCTCGTTCTGTATGTCTTCCATCTTGAATTTACAGTTGTTCCTCTTTCTCTACATTGAAAGTTCCTCTTTCCATCGCTCAAGAATTTCCTCATCTTGAATTTACCATAAAATTAATATGAAATTAGAGAAATATAAATTAGAATGTCCCAAATCCATGGCTACCAACAACGTTAACATAACCACAGTTTGATAAAGGAAGTAACTAATTCAATAATTAATTACTCTTTTAAAATTATGAATTTAATTTTATACGATTGTTTGATTGTGAGGAATCTTGGTTGTATAATTTATTTCTTTGTCTATCACAAACGAGAAGCATTTGTTTTTGTTCTACAAACATTTTTTAATTCCATTTTAAATAGATGCTCTAGTTACCGAATAAATATGAATTCTGGATTATTATACTCTATAATGTGTAATTCTGATAACAGAGATATAATTGCATTTGAAATTGCATTGAGTTCACTGAATTTGAATAAATTAAATTTAAATCCAAAATAAATTATTGGAATTAACCAATAAATAAATTTGATTCTAATGGAGACCGAATAGTCTGTTTGAGGTTACTATATCGGTGATCTCCAATGAATTTACGTTAACCAAAGCTCATAATCATAATTACTTTCGAATTTCAATTAATTTGATTACCCTAGAAACAGAAATATACGACGTATCTACTGTTAGTACAGTAGTAAGCTAATTTACCCCTGAACCAAGTTGCATTCCAGAGAAGTTATAGGCCCTTAAAGTAGGGTCCGTAATTTGCAAATTGCAAGGAAATGCAACTCAAAACCTGTTACCGATAAATTCCAGGGACCCACACGTCCCATAAAATTGATTGTCTTGGGATATTTTGATGATGAAAAAAATTTTCCCGATCCCTTTGCGGGCTAAATATTTGGCGATGAAGGAGACTTTAACCAGCGAAATCTTCCAAAACATCTAATTCTATGTATATACTCACAAATAATGTTTGAATTTGTATTTTGTATATAAAGAATATATCGAAAATTGATTTTTGCGTGTTTACGTCCGCGTGGGCTATATATATGTACAAGTAATGTAGAATATATCTATCAAAATAATTGTAGTTCTATCAAATCAGAATTAAATAGTTCATTAAAGACATACAAATTTAACAATAATTTATCACACATTTGAATTGAATTAATAAGATTATTTAATCAGCCGTTTTCTTCTTATTTCCATTTTAGTAGATTTGATTCTATGTTTCCAAGCTCTTTTGCATCTCTGAATATCTCTATATCGTCTTCTAGACTTTCTAGCTATCTGGGAATACGGCATCTTAATTTCTCTACCTAAAAATGAAAATATCAACAAATTCCGATTTCCTAAGTATTTGGAGAGTCTCTGGACATCAGTTTTATTCAAACATTATATGAAAATTGGATTAATTATCATTGTATTATCTGATATTACTATTCAACGCTTGGATTACTTTTGTTATTACCAGCTCAGAATAGTTGCATTTTTTCTATAATACCGATTTATCTAATTACAATTTTTTTATTCTGATACGTTTGATATGCTTCTATTTGGTTTCTATTATCTCTATTTTTCACTCGTTTTCTTCTTGATAATTTCTCACTCAATCTCTAGTCCAGACCTCAGATTTATAAAATATCTTGTTTTTGTTTCCATATATGTTGGCTCCTAGGTTATTAATATTTAAAAATTGATCACTTAAAATTCGGTTTTAGTGAAGTTGATCCTGAATCCCTTGCTGCTATATAAACGTCAGGACTCTTGTGCTAGTACCACATCATAAAATGCAAAGCTGGGAGAAAACTATTTAGCTAAATCTTTAGGAATACTCTTTCCATCAAATTTGTGCTTCCAGTCCCAAAATTATACCTCCAAATAAATTTTAAACATAGAAGTAACGGATGGCATTCTTGACTCAACCATTTTTTACTACCACATATAATAAGTTATCTGTAAAAAGTCCTCAATGACTTTAAAAATGTTTTCATTTACAACTGTTTTCATATTTTGTCCTCAAACTCGAGCTGAGTGTGCAGATTCACAGTTTTTCACACTGCAAAATAACATGATCTCCGTTGTCTGAATCCACTTTGACCTTTCCCTATTCCATGACCATCTGAAGCCATATCCTCTGTCAATCAATTATAGAATATTTTGCCATGATTTCTACTCAATGAATGTTGATAGTTGGGTCATCAGAATTAGTTTTATTGTAACAAATATTATAATACATCTATACTAGAATAATTCAGTTTAGTATTTCGAATATGTTTCGTTTGTACCTATCAAAATTCTGATGAATCAAATAAAGAAGATAATTGCCGCTTTACTCAAGAAACCAATGATCTTAGAGAAGATCTCGTGGATAGAATAGTCCAATGCGACCAACAAAAAGAATAATGGAAATTATGAGGAATATTAATTAACCATCCATTCGGAGGGATTCCTTAGATGTCCTTCAGATAATACCCATTGAAACAACCGTTAATTCTGATCAGATAAAAAGAATATTAGACATGGCATTTGGCCATCAGCATCTAAACCTCGCTGAATAACTGTGGGCAGATATCCTTGAAGAGTTTGGGGTGGGTACCTGACGATTTCTGAATAGCCCTGCGAATTCGCCAAAATTTAAACATTCATTAATGTTAAATGTGACTTTAGGCTTATGTAGATGTATGATTTCGTAACAATAATAATTTGAAACCTATAACTCGATTTATAACCTTGAAAGTATATGGCCAGATGCGAACCTCGAGATATATTTCTAATCCAGTTGTAAATATTAATATATAATTCATTTTCAATTGACTCATGTCTTTTGAAGTTATCTGTTTTAAATTGACTTACCGCTGTTTCTCCACATTTGAGCTACTTTAGATTGAAATTTGTTGAATGTGACTCCTGGTATATTTCTTTTAACATCTCTTAAAAAATTGTAAAATTGATGCTTCGCCAATTTTTGATAATCTAATGGTCTAATGTACTTCTTTTTCCTCGAACTTAATGAACCCTGTTTTTTCCTATCCACTTCAAATTTTCTTGGTGCCATAATTTATTTTATTATATTTGATTAATCTAAATTAAACCAAAACATTTGACAGAACACTCTAATTTATGACTTATTTGACATATTAAGCGTATGCTATATTTTGATTCTAAGATCATCTCGGAGCCACATCAAAGATTCATAGAAAAATTGGACTCCTTAATAAAGATAAATATGGTATGATAAGTGCGCATTTTTTTATTAAAATAATTAGAATGAAGACTTGAAGGAACGAAATCAATTATGACCAATGTTTTGACTGTTTTTAATGCTACTTCTTTTGGTTCTTCTTGTTTGCTTCATGTCCTTCATAACATCTTGAGAGAGAGAGAGAGATTAAAAGTTTATTGATATATAATTTATACATAATTGCAAAATACAACTAATGAATGCTCATATTGAGATTAAGTTCTTAGTTCATCTGGAAATTATTAAATTGTATAAAAGCAATATTTCAATATAAAAAACTTCATGTTTTATCACAATAAATCGGTTTATATGTATTACTATTGAGATTTTTGAGATGTACAAGCAAAGAAATGCCAATATTTCAGTTTTTTCAATTTCCAATTACCTAGACTTTTTGATATATTAATGCATCTAAATGTTCTTGATTTTAGGTCTCTTCTGTTTTAAAATTAATTTTTTCCGATAATTTTTGGTGGAAAGATAAAATTTGACGTATCAACTAATTTTGAGTCTTTAGCAAAATATGATATTGACACTGACAATTTGCGTATTTATATTAATCTATAGATCACCTACATCATGAACATCAAAATCAAAATAGAAATTTGTTCTAATAAGAAAAATGAATTTTTTGAGGATTTATCTGTAATTTGTGTTATTGGGTGCGAGAGAAATTGAAGAATAGAATTGAACTATCAAGAACTCAATACACTTCTCCAACTTACTGATTCTTCCTTCTCCCATGAATAAAATACATTTTCACATACATTTTCAACCTAGATTTCAAATGTACAATATACTCATTATTTATAGTGAAATAAGCATGAAAATCTTCATGTTTCATCACATAAATCGGTTTTTATGTATTACTATTGACATTTTTAAAATGTACCGACAAAGAAATTGCAATGTTTTAAGTTTTTTGAGGATTTATCTGTAATTTGTGTTTTTGTGCGCGGTATAAATTGAAGAAGAGATATCAACCATCATCAGCTCAATATACTTTTCCAACTGACTGATTCTTCCTTCTCTATCCATAATTTTTTATACGAATTTCAAACATACAAAATTCTCATTATTTATAGCTAAATAAGCATGAATATCTTCATGTTTTATCAGAAAAAATCGGCTTTTGAGTGTTTCTTTTAAGATTTCTAAAATGTTTAAGTATAGAATTGGCAATATTTCGAGTTTTCTGAGGATTTATCTCTAATTTGTGTTTTTGGGCGCGATATAAAATGAAAATGAGAATTAATTATCAGCTCAATATACTTCTTCAATTTGCTGATGCTTTCTGCTCCAATCGGTGAAGTATTTTTTCCATATAAAGGCTCAAATTTCATTTTGAATGAATGAATGAAAGTCAGTAAAATTTTGAGTGAATATTTGTTGAATATAAAATTGATTTATTGCATATTTTGACAAAACTGTGTTCAATTTTATAAATTTGGAATTCAAAATACATTATGTGGGAAAGAATTTTCTAAAAATATTTTAATGAGTCACATAAATTTCAATATCATTCACAAACGGCACAAAAGTCAGTATCTTGATGTCTTCTTTCTCTGGTACAACTTACTGTTTCTATCGGGAGAGCAATAAGATCTACTCCTGCTTATATAATGCGTGTAACTTCTTCTCGATTTCCTTTTGCGTGGTCTGTATGGGGCTGATTTAGCTTGTTCTTGATAAACCTTTTTGTCTTTAGGATCCATTTTTCTCCACAAATTTGCGCCTTTAACTACTATATCTATTACATTCATACCATGGGAATTTTTTCTTACTTCTCGGAGAAAATTTAGGAATGGATTTCTAGTTATCTTACCTTTTCTATATGTTAGTGGATTTTTAGAAGTTTTGCGTCCATCATCGTTGGAATTGGTATCTGATAAATTTTCGTTAGATGTACGGGTCATTTTTCTAACGCATTCTTCACTTCTGCATCAATTTAGACTAGAGTTTTCATATTTTCCATTCATCGAAAAACTGTGACAATTTTGATGTCAAAATAAATATGTAACCAAGCTACATATTTTGTTTGCAAATTCCAAGTCAATGAACTAAAGGGACTTCAAACAACAATGCATTTCTCTCTTTCTTCAGATTATCGATATAACACAATTGTGTGAATTGTGTTAACATATTACACAGTGATGTTATACAACTATTTTTTTGTACAGTATAGCGTTGACCTTAACATTCAACCATTCATTATTCATAGGATAGTATGGAGGCTTGTCATAAAAAAATATCAGTTAGTATTGTTATTATGAAATATCATCGATTATTATTGAAGAGACTCAATCGATTTTATAAAGCGTGACGGACTGTTTAGAAAGCTATTAGCTTAAAGCACGTATTGATTTGATTGAATAAAAATTTGAATGAGTCAAGCGATTGAAGAGGGTTTAGTTTCTTCAAGGTTCACATTAGTAGATACCATAGCCCCTTTACTACGCAAATCGCTCTATCCTAGACAGTATAGAGGCTTGATATAAAAAATATTAGTGAGTTTTGTTATTGTGGAATATCATCGATTATTAAAGAGATTTAATCGATTTTATAAAGCGTGACGGACTGTTTACAAAGCAGTTAGATGCTTAAAGCAAGCAATGATGTGATTAATTTGTATGAGTCAAGCGATTGAAGAGGGGTTAGTTTCTTCAAGCACCACATACCATAACCCCTTTACTATGCAAATCACTGTATCCTAAAACCTGGAGTTCACTTGGAGTGAATTGTACCAATCCTTTGATAAAAAGTTTAAGCCTATTATTACATATAATTGTGTTCGAAACTAATCTACAAAATCTAATCTACAAAATTACAAAAAATATTTTTGCTTAGAAGTAAAAACAGTTACAGCGACATAAACTCATTATCCTTCTTAAGAGTAATCAAGGTAGTCAGTACTAATGAAACGCAATCCACTCGTCAATGTCAATTACAGATTAAGACTTTTTGGTGAGAATGTTTTTCCACCTTTTTTATTCACTTTAAACGTCGTTTGTTAAAAATCTAGTGGCGTCTAATTTGATATAAATTGTTCACCCTACCTAAGTACTAGTTTATATACTTTAACTGAGGCCGATGAAGACCAATTCCCTGAGGAAGAGTCTACAGTAGGAGAAGAGAGATTTCTAATAGATATAAAATGTCGGGTAACTTATGAAGCCTCGGACCACAAGCTTACGCCCTTACGGTATTATTATATATGATACTTATACATGAATAACTAACTATCCATTCCATTCCAATTTTCATCGTTATTATTCTAAGCTATCATCGTTTGACAAAAATTATATTGCTAGTTGTCTATAATTGGATCCAATACAAAAACCAATTGCTACCATTATCATTGATGTAGAATATAATTTAATGGAAAAAATCATCATTAACCCTTTCCTCTTACCACCTTGTATGCGTTGCTGTACAAAGTGCCAAAAACAATAAACAAAGAGATAATTCCTGTAGCATAATAGTATATCACATAGCAATTAATCCAGTGTTTAAATCAAGTGAATCCTTGCAATTCCTATAAGGATTATAGGTCTTTGGCACCCGACGGCACTATTTTAGAAGTATTTATTGCATATCGTTCTTATAAGCAAAGGCTTATGGAGAGATGTAACGTCACGCTTTACTAATAAGATTAAGCAAGCATCCAACATAACGGGAATCATCTCTAACAATGATACAGTAAGTTTAGAAACGGAATAGATGGTTATAGTAGAGGTGATTTGGCAAAGCGATCCCTGCAAGGACAAGTGCCAAGAAAGTGCAGACGAGAAATAAGGAAGCAAATTACTTGTCTGTTTTACAACTATTAATGTGAAAAGGTTTTCCGGCTTTTTTGAATATTAACTCGACAATGTGCAATTTGAGCTTATAATGAAAAATACTTATACATTTAAATGATAAATTTTAAAAGAAGAAAAAGTAGATAATAAATCAATAGATAAATAAAATAATTTTATTAATTATACAGAGATTTTTAGACGTCAACTTTTTTTTTCTAGTAAAACCTATATGGAAATTTGAGAAAGAGTATATGTTCCAAGTCCATTTCGGATTTTGAAAGCATTAGTTTATGTTTTGCGGAGGTATTCATCAAATCAAAGATTTTTCTCTTCTTTATTGGATAGTGCAATGAAATTCGATTGGTTATTAGATGATAATATTCCTGTCATGTTTTTAAATGACAAAACTATCAGTTGCTTCTTGTTCGTAAAAAATTTTTATCCGCTTAAGTGGTAGTAAATTATTCATTTCATATTTTTTGAATGGAAAAAACGACACTATATTTTTTCTTTAAAGCATAGTACAACCCTATTGAGAGGAGCTAAATAGTATAGACCCGTTAAGCGTAAATCATCTCGAATCGCTGTGAATACGATGTCGAGTAGATAGTAAAAAAATCTTCAAACAAAATTTCATATTAGAAGCATGCCACTGTCGGCATATTACATCAGTCGAATTTATTGAGGATGGTGAACCAATGACAACGAAATAAAAAATATGTGCAGGTAGAAATTTTTGTTAACAATCCTTTACTTTGAAAAGTATTTCAAAGGTTTCATATAGTACTGATATTATAGTGCAGCTCAGTTTGATACTTAGAACACCATACACCATTAATAACGAAAAATTTATCACTGTAAATTAATAAAGAATATGTTAAATTGAATAAGTGCTACTATTTTCTTGATTTTCACCCAAGAGTTTGTGTACATATAACATTTACTAACAGACTCTACTATGAAGGGCTCTTTTTACTCTATCCATTATTGATAAAACTATATTTGTCTCATGTAACAGATTTTTTCATACAAAAGAAAATTGATGCAGAAGGAATGGTCATTACCACATGTCACACAAGTGAGTGTTGGATTTACTTTCATATCTTAGTCCCATACAACTATTTTGGAATTCCAACCTTAGTTGTAGAAATAATTCGATTCGGCTTTACCAACCAAACCAACTTAAGAGATAAGACAAAGATTGTAGGCTATTTTCATACAAACTGTCAATGAATGTCTATGTAATACTTTTTGGGAACCTCGTGGAAGCCAGAAGTTTGGTTATCTTTCACTGACTTCAAGAACATTCTTGAAACTCGGCGTATAAAATTGAGTGGTGCCCAACATAACTTTCGCTGAGTTCATAGTATAATAAGATTGGCTAAATTCTACCCCTGGAAATTCTCATGAGAGTCCAATATGTATTTGTAAAATTTTAAAATTGTTGGCAGTGCTTGAAAGTGAAACATGGAGTGCTTCTTGTAAAATTATAATTCATATTAAAATAATAAATTTTGGATGCAAACATTTCAATTTAGTTTTTCATTAAGATGATTATGCTTTATATTCTTATAACGTGAAAAGATTTGTAAGACTAAATTTGGAAAAAATATTATGATGAACCAGAACTGAGGACTGGTTTCGAATCAAATATTTATATTGAGAGTTGTAGATGCTTCAGTTGATGTTTTTTAATATAAGTATGTATCTAGGTAGTGTGAATTCCATGGTTTTTTATATTTTCATAAAATTTACGACTAAATCACCGTAAACAGCCGTTACAGCAATAGTTGTCACAATTCTATTCAATAAATTTTGATATACATCTCTACATCTCCGACGACATAACCTGCTGACGTTAATTTATGTTGATCCTATATTTTAAGTAAGAAGAAGAGGAATTTTAATATAATTTCAACCTAAGATTTATGTTACTTCATTCTGCAACTTACTTAATCGGCGCCTACCTAATTGAAACTTGGCGAGAATTTTCCTTTAATACTTTCTAGAGAAAATGGCTGTTCACATTTTACCCTTCCTTAACGTCACGTCACCGTGGTTATATCATCCCGAATATATGCCTTGTTCAAAAGACGAGACACAGTTCAGGAAGTGATATATTACTCGGTTTTCACGGAAATTCCTTTATTATAAATATAACTCAGAATAACGCGTTGACTTTTCCAAATTTTCAGAAAGACATTCAACTACTATCATTCATAGTTTTAAAGAATTTATTGGTAATAATTCAAGTTAATACATCTTTATTATTCTAGCTTGATCTTCAGTAGTTTTCCAATATCCTTAAAACACATAATCATAAACTGCACAAACCTTCTGAAGGAAAAAATCAAAAACAAAAAGTTCCAATGTTTTTTTCAGAGACTACTGAATAATATATATATATATATATATATATATATATATATATATATATATATATATAATGTGTACTAACCATCTTGCTCTAAATATTTAAGTTATTTCAGGTTTCTTTTATATCATAATTAGTTCATGACTTGTTGTCTTCATCAAATGCCATTTTTTAATCGGCACTTAATTTTCTGAAAATTTTAATTTCCCTTTTATTCTCTAATCTTTTCCCATCATCGACAATGTTTCTAATGTATATGGAACTGCTGGTCTCAAAATTTTTGCATACGCTTCGATTTTGATTGATGTTGAGAGATTTTTGCTCTCAGTAATATCGATAGCGATACAGCTCTATTAACAGAATTCTCTTATCCATCTCATATTCTTCTAGGTTTGTAGATGTTACGGTTACCTCTAAAATCACTTTTTCAAAGTAAACTATAGTGTAAAGTATAGTCAGTATAATTGTTTTTAGTTCACAACCCATTTCCATATATTTTGGTGTCTTTCCATTTATTTGTAAGCCAAAATTCTTTGCTTCACCAACATTTCTGTCTTCGATATTGTTTGTGATATTACGTCATCGTATTATGCTGTATGGTGAAAGATGGAGCTTGTTGTTCGTATATGACTTTTTCTTATTATTATCTTTATTATGTTTATATAATATTAAATCTGTTTTCGTAGAGAGATGATCGCCATGTCTTAGACTTTTTTCTGATATAAATTCATCCGCTAAATAATCTCTCATTAAAATTCTATTCCTTGTATTGTTCCACGCCATCTTAATGAGATTCCTCATTTTTTTTAGTTTGCCACTTTGCGTGTTTTATTCAATTTGTCGCCATGCTAATCAGTAATCTCGACGATTGTGAAGTTATTCAGTTTCAAATTGGAAAAAAATTCATCCCGGTAACTTATTTGATGATGAAAATATAAAGAATTATAAAAACATGCGTATAGGGTTTTTAATGAAGTGATGTCAAATGTTTGAGGAGAACAATCTCAGCATTGAAATAAAGAGTAGATAAGGATTATCAGATTTTCATCTGTCTCCAAAATTTTGTGGTAATCATCTCTTGGAGAATGAAGTTGAAAGGGACTGTTTCTTGATGTTCAGGCCTCAGAGTTCTTCTATGTAGGTTTTATCAGTTGATGCAAAGACTTGATAGAATATTTAAATGTTCATGGTGACTATTTTGAGAAATCATACAGACTCGCTCACAACAATAAACTCCATTAGACAAATATATCCAGTACTCCCTAGCATTCACAATATTCATAACACTATTGACCGTTTTGCAAGCTTTGGTGTTACCATTACTTTAATCTGGGTACCGTCTCACACTGCATACATGGGAATGATCTTGCAGATCAAGCTGCAAAAGAAACTTAGATGGTAACCTCTACAGTAACTAGAATCAAATTAACAATGATGTCATAGCTAGCATAAGATGTTCTATACATGACCGATGGGCAAACCACTGGACAAGCTGCAACACTAATTTTATAAGAATAATTAATAAATTCAACATACATCGACTTCAGAAACCCACCTTCCACTAGTCGTAGAGACTCAGTTGTTGTGTACGCCTGCTCTAATATTTGGAAGACATTGGCCTATATGATAAAAAATTATGATGTCGAAGTTGAAGTCAATAATTTTTTCTACGACCATTTCTGTAAACGTCAAAAATTGCACTGTCAACATTCCTTGTAAATGACATTTAACAATAACATGCAGGTAATGAGATCTCATAACAAACACGTCCGTTTTGAGAAGAAAACTTCTTGCTTTAATTGAATTACAATCGAATTTTTATTTACGTAAGATTTTATTTGGTCTATTTCCACAAATTTACTCAGTTAAAAAACATAAAAACTTTCGACATTAGCGAGATATATTTAGGATTGAACGAGTGATGGCCCTAAATGTAGGCAGCACATTATGCAATTTCTTTAAAAATAGAACACGTTTTCTTAAGTAGCATACTATGAAATTAAATGTCATGTCATTTATATTGTCAATTTCTTGGACAAAATATGATTGTATCCCAACATTTTCTCAACGTTATCTACGAATACGTCTGATATTAGTGAAAGTGATGAAATTATGAGAACTCTACCGGAAATTTTAGAAAAAGTTCAAGCTGCCACACATAATTTGTTACCGTTAAAAACCAAAGAAATATACGAAATTACTTAGCAAAAATTCATGGATTGAAGACACAAGCTTAACGTTGAATCCTTTCGTAGAATGCTTCCTTTATTTCTCAATTACAGAAATGCATAAAACAGGTTGTGAGGATAAACACAATCACTAATACACCACGTAAAATTGCTGAATATCTTGAGCTGCCGGAACCAAAGCAATGTAACGGCCATTGTTTCAGGAGATCAGTCACTATGTTAGTTGATGGAGGAGGTTATATGCTATCATTAAAACGACTTGTTGGCTGGCAACCTTCTACAGTGGCAGAAGGCTATGTGAATCAATCTCTTAAAACTGGGATAACTTATAATATGTTTCAACTCTATGGGTAAATATAAATCATCATGCTTTGATTTAACAATGAATGCAAATATTTCATATAAGAGATTCTCAATTATATCGTTTTGTTGTTTCGATATGTAACGGCGTAACGCGTTAACGGGAGGCTGAAGAATATTTTCAAGAAATCAATCGTGTAATAGTCACTGAAATACAGAAACATATTGTTACTAGCAACATATAAGTAGATATAGAGTTTACATGTGAGTTTTACATGTGAAGCTGAAATGAGTTTTTGTTTTACTTTAATGAATTTTTTGTCGAACGCTCAACTAAATCTTTTTTTACAACTGTTTCCTCAAATGAACAACATATCCCCTACGAAATCATCTCTTTCGCTATTAAATTATTTGTGGTAGTAGAGTTTGCAATTAGTAATTATATGAAAATGGAAGAATTACAAATACTTTGGACATTTGACAAATATTTGAAATACTTTTTACATGTTTATTTATTTATGACAATCTTCATACTTTAGGCCTCATTTTTTGGAGAAAAACTTTTATTTTTGCTATAAAAAGTCGCGTGATAAGATATAACAAGTGAAAGCCTTGCCTTCAAGTCTTGATATATTTTGGTAATATACACAACTCTACCTACTTCTTCAACATAGCGTGTCGACATGTTAACCCGATTCGATACATTTACTACTTCAATAACTGTGGAGTAATCTGTATAGGGTGCACGAAAAAAAAAATAATTTGTTTTCGAAAATAAAACAGCAGTTATTTCTGTAAACGTTTTATCATAGTTATCCATCTTTATTTTTCCAATATTTACACATTTTGATCGACAGTTTCCAGAAAGAATCTTCACCCTCTTCCATAATATTCAAAAAGTCGCACAAAGTTTTAATAGAATGTTTCTATGCGCATAATATTATATATTGGAATAAATAAATTTTTAAATAAAATGATAGCATGATGGTATTTCTGAAAAAAGATAACGTATTTGAAAATTGTTTCAACCAATAGTTGTCTGGAATTTTATCTCATTTTTGTTGTCGTGAGAAACTAAAAATTATTGCGTTCAATACGAGAATTTTTCCTATTTCAAATAACTAAGGCTGGAGTTTGCATCTACAAAGATTTGTTCTTATTATTAATATAATAATTTAGTTGGCATCCATATATCCCCTGGATTGCAGAACGTATTTTCATGGTTAACAATTTTTGTAGTGTTCTATTACGATATTTTGGTATGGATTATTTTCGGCACATACCAAGGTGTGGTGGATCAGCTATAATTGAATTTTAGTTCATTTTCTTTAGAGAACAACATGGTGTATTCTACTTGCATGTGATGTGATACATCAAGACTGTTTACAATTATGATTATAATTATATGTAGCAAAACGATTGTATATGTTAATTAGATTTCTCCTATAGGCATTTAATTTGTATCACAATCTGATCAATTTGATCATTAAGTAATGTTACGCCAACACAAGGTGGATTGCCTCGACATTGATGTGGTGTAGGAGCTGTTCCTTGCAGCTCTGCATCTTTCCCTTCCTCTTCCATGTCCCTGTGGAGGTCACTGTTTTTATAACACAAAGGAGCATTAGCAATGCTTCTAAGTTCGTTAGATAATTTCTACTCCATTGTTTTTGGTACAACCCCAAAGCTGGATGTTAAATATACCCATACTATTCCATACTATAAAGAACTTGTTTGCAGAGAAGTACTTGTAAAATTAAAAGGAAGGAATTTCTTCTAATCATCCAATACATTTTTCTAAATTTGAAATTCACTATTATTTTCTTCATGAAAGCTCTTCAGGATATATTTGCATTTAATATCATATCCAAATATTTTGAGGTTATAAATTGTTAAACATATATGGATTATATTAAGAGGAGTGTACTGGTTCTTTTTGTTTATAATGGAGAGATAGTCTGATTCACTTTCATTTCATTTGGTTCTATGGTTTATTATAATATTAACTATTTATTGCAAATTTATTGCTTCTTTATCGTGGTCTTTGTCTATTGGCACTTATTAAGAAATATTGTTGGTGAATAGAAAGTTAAGTCTTTAAGTCTTTCCCATTACATTGCTTTGTAGCACACATTGCATTTAGTTTTTGTACGTTAGAATAATTGTCTTCTTGTTTGTTTCTGAAAATTCTATTCGAAATATAAGATTGCGATTGTTCATAAAATTATCTCACTTTTTAGGCTACTCTCTCATGCCACTCCATGCCAAATGCCTGCGCTACGTCTAGAAAGACAGTTGAAATTAAACAGACATTTTTCTTTCGATTATACCATAATATTTACATGGGTGTAATAATTCATTTTTAATTGGTGCAAATGAAAAGTGCGTATCTAGAAAGACATAGGAAACGAATATGAAGCCCAAAATATCACCAGCTCTATTGCTGCTTAGTTTTATGAAGAAAAAACTCATACTTAGAGATCTAGAAGTCGCAACAAATAAATGGAGACCTCATCATCTTACTAGTAACCTGTCTGGGAAAAAAACTATTAAAACTATCAACAATGAATTTCAAGCTACCTAGACAATCCCAATTGGTAGCTGTATATATTTTCAGCTCAAGAAGACGTTACAATATTCAGTATTTATCTCGCAGCTACCTATATTGAATATTTTCTGTGAAAATGTAGAAAAAAGGTCGTGGTTATGTATTTGAGTCTTTGAAGATGCTAATTCGATCATCAATTGTGATCTTGACACTAAATATGGTGTGATAGAGGAGTACTGTATAATCGTGGAAGGAAATTAAGCCAGCTGGCAGATATAGTAGTAAATCTGCTTATCAAGCAAGTAAGAACAGTTTCATATGCATTAATAATTTAAATCAGTAATCTTCAGTAATTCAGAAATAAGGCAAAAACAGCCACATAAGAATTACGTATGTCTTCGAAATAATGCTCTAACGTAGTTGTGATTGAAAAAAACTTTATATACCCATACTTTTGTAGTATTATTATTTGTTACAAAACAAGTCAAAAACGGTTCAGGGGTTGGATATTTTCCTAAGATGTCGACAGATAATATTTATCTTTAGGAGCAATATAGTTCCTAATATAAAAAAAGTATCGAAATTATTGGAAAAGAAAAATTTTTAAGGTGTGAATTCGATTATTTTCTATGTATTTATTTTTAGAAAATTCATATGCTCAAATGTATATTTTAACACCAGTACTGTATGAAAAAATTAATTTTTATGCATTTTGACATTACCCAAAATATATGGATATGAATATTTGATTATACGCTGGGATTACCTGAACTTGAAACGATATTTTTAATATATTATAATATTGTAAGCTTACCTTAGGATGTGCTCGTCTCGGAAATGCTACTTTTGGATCAATCTGAAACAAAAGACGTTGTATTTAACATCATATTCACGATTTACAATGATATGCTTGTATAAACCTCTTACAAAAAATAAAAATCATTCGAAAAATATCTCCTAAGACCAAAGTACAAAGTCAGTTAAGAAATAATCCAAGCAAACATTAATAAAATTAGACTACTGATGATTTACAAAAAACATTCTTCAATGAAAAATCTTTATGATACCAACTTCTTGGAGATTCAACTCTAGGCATTGTTGAAGTTTAACCTGGAGAACAGTCTATAAATCTTCACGAGATTAACGAAGATATGCATTTATTGATGCTACTCAAGTTAATTCAGATACTAAATAGTAATACTCAACACTCCTGTGGTAATTCATTTATGAAAAAATATAAAAACACGTCAAATAGATTATTTAATTATGCGTTTTTTGACATGGTCAAAAATTGAGCGACATATTTGTCAATATGACATCATCAATATTTTTTCATTAGGATGCTAGTTCTTTTAACATCATTTGACTAAACTTAATTTTAATAATAACTCATAAAATAACTGAACAATCTATCAAACCCAAAAAATTATACGAATAATCTCATGTTCCATTGAGTCTTCTAAATTGTCTGGTCAGTTAACGTAGACCACATTTATCAAATGTCCCTTAATAGAAACATCAACTTGGCCACCCCATTGATCTACGTTATCTAACCCAGCTTCTTTTAAACTGGTTATCCAGTAACAAATTCTGGAATCTAGGTTTACACGAAGATGTTTCGAATATCAGTCAGCGATTAAATGAGAACCAATAAATCTTCACCTGACGATGCCTATCCACACATTGATTTTTTGCAAGCACTGGGTATATATTGCTTGAATCCAGTGGGGATTTTCCCGAAAGCAGTAACTACAAGTGTGACAATTTATTATACCACTTAAACAAAACCTTGCCTCGTCTGAAAATACTATACCATTAAGAAAATTTGGATTTTCATCTGCCTCATAAAGATTTCATAAAATTGGTAAGTTCTGTCCAGATCATCTTCAAGAGTTTGAAAACATGTTGAACTTTCTTTCATCCAAAACTTTATTACAAACTACTGACTAACATCTTGTTGTAAGACATTTTTTATTGTACTTGCGTGTCTTTGCTTTGCACCATCGCTGATTCCTAGTCTTCCAGATTTTGGAGCATACCTCACGCTTACCATTTCATTATTATTACAAAAATTTCTACCCACTGTCCTTCTAATATTCCAAAATGTGTTTGTTGCTCCTCATGCTTCTTCATGACTTCAAAGCCTATTGACGTAAATGATCATCATTACAATTTTTATTCTCGTTCTTTCGGTTATTGAAGCCTTAATATAAAAATTGATATAACGCTAATTCTAAGACACGCACAGAATGAAAAAAATCAGGAATTCAAATTCAGTTATTTTGTTTTTCATTGATTCCCACAATTTTTTCTTATGTGATGAGTTTTTGTTTATTTTTAAAAAATGAACGTTGTACGATCCTTAAATTGCCTCACAAATCCTTCTAGCAAATCTAGGCTACAACAATGGTTAAGTACATTGTGAAATCAAGTTGACGAGCTTAAATCTATCCACGTGACCTGCAAAAACAAACGATAGAGCTGTCCATCCATTACAATGAGCGAACATGAAATTCCATAAAGAGGTGTAAATCAAATATCTTGGAATCCATTTGGAAAGGAGATTTTCTCGGGGAAAACACCTCTTCACTGAAAGAAAACAGATTGGGATTGAGCTTGGGCAACTCTACTGGATAATTGGGGAAAAATGGCAAATAAGTATATGGAACAATATTTAAACCTATTTGGACATATGGAATTCAGTTGAAGGATTCAGCGTCTAACATAAATTTTATCGACATATTTCATTCAAAAACTCTGAGGATAATAACAGCTGCTCCATGATGCTGCATGGTATGTTACGTATAACATCATTGCAAGGGATCAAGTTCTTCCGGTTAGATAAGATTGAACTGTAAATTACAATGAAAGACTTCAATCTCATCCCATTAAATAGGCCAAAAACCTTGTAATTATTTGATGTAGACTTAAAAGGTTCACCACGTATAACCACCGCTTAGAAACAGATTGTGAATAAATTTAGTAAATTAAAAAGAAGGGATATTGGACAAGAACTAGAAATTAAGAATGAGGTAAAAATGGGAATCCACTAGATAGACCACCGAAAATATGATATGAGATCTAGAACTCAGCGGCTCAAGAAGAGATCAGAAGAAAGAGTTTAAGTATTGGGATTCAAACAGGAATGGGTCCTATTAAATGAAAAATGAAAAGACAAGTAGCAATTATTGAGCTATTATGAGAAATTTCAGAAACCAAAAAAATTCACAGTGAATATTCAATAGATTCAATATGATACGATGTGCCCAATCTTTGCTACTTTCTATTTCTATAAATACTTTCTATTTCGTTTTATCTGGAAAATAAATAATCTTTTATGAGACCTGACCAAATATCAACCCTCTATTTGTCGCGAATGTTTCTGACAGATATATGCGTTGATTTATTTATATTTTTCTCTAAAACGGAAAATGGTAGGGTTGTATAGAATATTTCCGGTTCAATGTATCTTGAATCATGAAAGGGAAAATCCATGTACCTCTTATTTTTGATGCTATTGTCCTAATATCTAAATTGTGGCGGCCGTTTACATACATACAATGACATAAATATTGTTGGACTTTTGTTGGATCCGATCATTGCAATATCTTTATTATCTGAACACATTCTAAATTATAGAAAATAAAATATGGAGAACCAGATAGAAGATAAAACTGACAATTCAGATTCACGTGATGATGTTGAAATAATAAAAATGCTGTTAATGAATGTCAGTGAATCAGAACTCTACTCTATAATAATAGAGCAGAGCTTGACTATCTTTCCCAAATGTTTCCCTGAAGAATGGTGCTTGTTTTAGTAGCACTTCTGTATATATCATTTGTGGTATATCCAAGAATGCTCCATTCGTTTTTTTTTTTCGGAAGAAGACAATTCTTAAAGCATAAAACAACATTTTCATAAGCAATTATAAACAAAATTGACATATTTACTTAAACTTTTTCAATTAATAATGTTGCAATTTTACTAGTCTCTTCCTTCCTTCGTTACTTATAAAATTTCAGTCAATGTTTTACTCAGTTTTCCTTCTAACGCTTCCACAAAAAAATCTTTTCAGCAATGTGATGTAATAATTATATTATTTACGACCATTACCAGTTAGGATTGAATGAAAAAACTTTTTTATCGTGTTATATCTCTTAGAATTAGATTCGGGTGCGTTATGTTTGTTCAACTTCCCAAAATTGAGATTTCCGAAGATTTATCGTGAAAATTCGGTAGGGTTTCTTCAATAGTTACATTTCGTGAAAATAATGGATTGATAATTTTTTTTCACTTTGAACGAATTTTGTTCAGTTATTGAATTCTGAATATAATATTTTCAAAGTAATCATAATACATTGTAATAGTACCTAACAAAATCAACATTTCCATAGTAACCATATAATTATTATCGACATTGTTCTATTTTTTGTCAGTTTAATTCATGTTAGTTTTAAAAAATGTTTTCGGACAAAATTCAAATATTCCTAAAGCATATTAGTCTAGAGGCACAAGCCAACAAAATCTAGATGGAGATATAAACGAGTACCAACTTTTTATGGAATGGCGAGATCTCAAAAAAAGTTATTCTTCTTTTATATTTTATCGAAAAAGCCAAGAATACTGAATATTTCTTGTTGTGGAGTCAGTTCTCATTGCTAAAGAGTTGTTTAACTATAAAAGAAATTGCTAGTAATACAAAATATACAAAAACTATTGCCTTTTCGAAGCGTTAGCCTATGGGCTACGTACCAAAAAAATCCAGAATACTAACGGCAGAACAATTAACCAGATTTTTATCCTAAGATGAATAATATCTACTCGCAAAATTGATTCTAGTGTTTGATATATTTGGCGCAAAGAGGAATGTATATTTGAGCCCTGTGTATTTTACTGTTAATGTGAGAATTTACAGCCTAAAAATATGAACAACAGAAGATTATTCATTGCGTAGCGAAATCGTAGATGTTACGCCCAACATTTTGATTGCCATACCATCAGCGCTGTCCCTAAAAATGTTGCAAAATACTTGAAACTGAAAAATTTTAGAGAAACGTACTTGGTTTCATTTACTTATAACTGTTTACCCTTAGAAATGTGAATAGAGCCAAAACTTCACTGGTGCTCTTGATATTAACTTATTTGAAGAATTTACACCTTGTTTAACTCAAAGCTAGGCATTTGAATTATTACCAATCCTATCGAAAATAATTTAAAGACTAATGGAAACCCGTCTATTGCTGTTTCTTGTAATACAAAATCTTGGAAGCTCAACAATTCGGTTTCCTACCTAATAAATGCACTAATGACGCTAGGTTTTTTGTTCTTAATGAGAATATACCTCACGTAATGATAACATTTATACGGATTCGGTTTTTTGTGATTTTGTTAAGGCCTTCGATTGTGTCAATCACGAAAAATCATCAGAGTAATATGCCATTCGAGTTGTTCCTTTAAAATAGTTTCTACCTTGCCTTAAATATAGAAAACAACTGACACGAGCTAATGGTTAAGTAATTTACCAGTTGGCAGTGGTGTATCTCAGGATTCAGTTTTAGGTCCAATTCTTTTAGTTTATTTGCGTGTAACCTATAATGGTCCAGATATACAAGCTTTACATTCTACCATGCGCAAAGATCTGATTATTATTAAGTCCTGGTCTGACGCGAACGATCTTTGTTTAAATATTGAGAAAACTTTAGTTTCATCCTACAAAGGAGTTTTACAACAAACACCAAACAACAAACTCAACAATGATTTGATACGATCCTCAAATTAAAGTTTCTTGGTCTAAATATTTACGGTGCTCTTCAATGGTCTATACATGTAGAGACCTTGGTGAAAAACTATTCTATCCTATCCTCTGCTTGTTTTGTAATTAAATCTATGTCTGAATAGTTCGATTCTCGGACTGATTTAACACCTTCCTATTCTTTGTTCAAATCGCATCTTCGATATGGTTTGCCTTTCTGGGGATAGTCTTGTAGTTTGCACCTCTTCGAATCCATCTTCAAATTACAGAAAATGCTATGTGTTAAATTTATGGTTTGAGTAGTAGTGTGGATTCTATTTTATAAAATACAAAATGTCAACTCTCTTCGGTCTTTTCATTTTGGAATCCATTTGTTTGATTCTCAAACACTTTCAAAACTCATTTGAGAAACCCATTCATAGCTACCATAATAGAAGAAAAAATTTGAATACTCACTCAACAAAAACCCAACTCTGACCTGGTGACAAATTCCGTTATCTACAATGCCAAAAAATTATTCAATCAGCTACTTTCAGAATTAATAGTGCCAAATACATTTAATAAGTTGCGGAGATTGGCAAAGGTATTTCTTTCTGGTAGAATTCTGTAGCAGAATCTCACAATTTACCATAAATTGGCATAGTTCAATATTTAGATATCAATATGGTATTATACGAGTAATTATAGAAGTTTCATATGAGAATGAAACTTTTCTCTCCAAATATTAATTTATTTATTTAGCATTTATGACATCAAAATACTTTCCAATGAATGGAAACATTTGAAGACATTCCATTCTATGAACTACAAGGAATTAAACTAGAAATAAGTTGCTTACAATGTAAAATAATAGACCATACACTATACCAAAATAATTGCTGTGTCTTTCTCTCCCTCTTAGAAAATAATAACAATAATGAATCCATTCCATGAATATTGAATCTCCCAATAGTAATTAAAATATTTTACACTATTTTAAAACTGCAACGGGAATTTTTTCATGATTAAACTTCTCATACATCAGATAAATTCTCAAGGCGCATTATATAAGAATAATTAAATTTAAAAACGATCTTTCGGAATTATAAAGAAGTCACAGGAAGCGAGAGACTCTTTTACATTGAAAATATCGCTTTGAAGAGTAAAACTGAAAGAAAAAAAAAAAGAAAAAAACTTTGAAACGTTAGTCCGATTCGTAGTTATCTAGCTTTCCAGGCGGATGCTTCCCAAAATTAAAATAACAATAAAATCTAAAACATTTGGATAGTTGTATGCACTTGATGGGAGGTTCACACAGTTGACAGTCACGAACGTTTTAATCGAAGAAACTTTTATGACTTGATACGACAATGGTAAACTTTTTTATGACGAATACCCACGAAACCTTTCACAATTTATACAGGTAATTCAAGTTAACATTCAAGAGATTATCATTCTATTATTTAGTTGATTGTAATTGAACTAATATATAATTGATTAAAAAAATAATACAACTTACCTAGTTATGTATAGTAATTATGTTTTAACCTCTTAAGTGAATATTACTATTTTTTCACGCTTACAATCTAACCTAATTTGAAATTAAATGTGAATCGTAAAAGTAGATTTACTGCAACCCTAATTTATGTTGACACACTTATCAGAGCTCTCGATATGTGTAAGGCTCGTCTACAGTTCTAATTTAGTCCAATATATGTGCTAATTTCAAGGAAATTGGATCTTTTC
Organism: Diorhabda carinulata; assembly: GCF_026250575.1. Lineage (NCBI taxonomy): Eukaryota > Metazoa > Arthropoda > Insecta > Coleoptera > Chrysomelidae > Diorhabda > Diorhabda carinulata. The sequence goes on from NC_079472.1 coordinate 24,204,053, forward strand.
TTCCTCCACCTCACAACTTTTTTACTGAGATTCAAATACTCTAACGGTATCATAGTATCGAAGGAACTTCTTGGAGTTAACAACTTCACCAAAGTGCGTCTCTTTTTTTTCCTTCTTTAACTCTTTCTTAAAGATGTTCTGTGCGAATGAACGGCGTTCGTGCTTCTTTCCTAGCAAGTATTTTGGCCTCTTTATTAGCATTTTTATGTTAGTTTTGACTCGGGAGCTCAATAATTTGATGGCTGCTTGCTTATTAAAATAAAGTAAAGTCACACTTCTATTCAGGTTCGTTATAAAATTGTTTTTGAAGTACGGTCCAATGCTTAGTTTTCCTTATTACTACGCATCTTTGGTGCTTTTTTTACTGTCAAGATTCACAGATGAAGATTTCCTGGCAAAGAACGACCAAGCTCCAAGAATTTTAATACTCCAATTCCCTGTACATTTTCCATGATATTCTGAATATGACTTCCTCTGTTGATCTGTCTACCACTAGATGAAAGGTGCGAGATGTGTCAATTTTTAGAACTTATTCGAAGGTTTTTCAACTGCTGTTTTAATTTGCTTTGAATTGCAAGATAATTTTGCATTTGTTATTATTCATCGCAGCGTTTTCAGGTTAAAGTCTCAGGTCTTACCATAGCTGTCAGTTATTTCAATATGCCTTTTTTCATGAATCATACTGCCTCGGTATTTGAGTGTATATTTCTCATCTATAATAGCTCCGTTTTGAATTCAGAGATTTCATAGCTTTCCAAGTTAATGATATTACTGTGTTGTGGGCTTTCTAACTTGCTTACTACTATGTAATTAGCATATTCCATAGAATCAATATCCGTTAGCCTAGGAAACAGATGATAATTCCACTTATATAGCGTAGTTAATTTCATATATTAACATACCTATATTAAAGTCAGTCTCATAAGTAATGTCGGTTATCATATGTCAAAGGACGTGATGAAACTGCAGTGCGCCAATTTTCTGCATCTAAGCCTAGTAAAAATTGGAAACCGACCTTACTTATGCGACACTGTCCATATGGTCTTGATTTATTTTTTTTTATCCAAATCAAAAACTGGCATACAGCTGCGGAATATATTATTCTACACACACCAGGAGATAACAATTTTTTAAAAATAAGAAAAAAAAAACAAATGGAATATTTTTATAGTACCCCAATTAGCAATACATTATATGAAACTAATCTTATTCAATTAAAACGAATAAAGGAATTGGACAGGGAAATTTCAGGCAGTACGTGACTAAATTAACTGAGATGTATCAGTTAGGATGAACAAACAACTGAATCAAGAAGTGGAGAAATTTACAATAAACCCTCAACAAGCAAGTCGAAACAAAACGAACTAACGATAAAAAATCTGAAGGTCAATACATGGAATAAATGGAAAACTGAAGCTAGATTACATGCAGAGCAGAAATAGGGAATGAACGAAAATGTCAAAAAAAATACTAAAACTATAAGTACAAATAAAATGATTCCAAAACACTAATAAATTGGTTCATCTTCCTTCCAACTGAAAACGATAACTTGATTATTGCGCCTTTTAGACAATGTAATTGTGGGTGTTTATGTAGTGGTAAGTAAGCAGTGAAATCAGTATTGTTACTAAAAAGCTCGCGAAATGGGTTCTTAGGCCGGCTCTGTCCAGCTAAAATGGAATTTTAAAATTCGGCGAATTCCGTGGTGTTTTTTATAAATTTTTATAAATGGCGAAATCGCTTTTGATGTTTCTTTTTGTTCTAGAAATGTCTAGAATTTTATTTAGGTATATAAATGATTTGTGTAAACACAGTTCAGTTCAGTTTCAAATAAATAGTCATAATGAAAAGAACGAATTGGTAATATAAGTAATATTTATAAGTGAATGATTATAAATTATGTGAATTGTATAGTGTGTAAATAAATTAAGAAAGAAATTTACAGTATGAATATCACCGACGGATCCAGTTATTCAAACTCCATTCTAATTAACCTAAGCAGCAAATAACTCACATGAAACAATCTATAATGTGAGAATCATTTAAACATATATAGTGTCTATTTTTTGTTCGCAAATCTTAAGACTAAGTTAAGGGTTAAAAGATTTAACAGCGAGGATGAAATTCAACAGGCGGTGTACGAACTTTTGACTTGATGCATCATATTTTTATAGTAGCATAGGAGCTTTATCCAGACGTTGTAAAAAATGGAAATAAAGGGGGATTATATTTGAAAACAATCATATTCTGTTTCATTTATTAACTTTATTTCTATGTTAGGCTAAAAACTATGCCGCAGTACGTAAATGCTAATTTTGAAGACCCACCTCCTTTATTTGTAAATAGAAATTGGGAATACTGAGCTGTTTAATCATTTTTGCAAGTTCATTGATTTGATATTCTTAATGAATTTTTTTTTCAAATTGATATAAAAAATTAGGCATTGTATTATAAGTAAATAGCATATAGTCGTACCAAACATTTTGTAAACTTCATATATTAGAAACTACTTGAGCCCTCACCTCATGAATCTTTCGTAGCCTGCGAGTGAAATTATTCCTGCCCACAAATTCGCAGTTTATAACAATCGATAGTCGAGTATTATATATACCAACCAGCCCACTTAGACGGAACTCGACCATCATCGTGTTATATAAGCGTGTGTGCACCACTCGATACAACATGTTACTTGCGATTTACAATATTTCAATTGGACCCCCCAGTGCGTGTCATTGACAGTCCTGCTGTGCCCTATTATACTCCGTTCTCTTCGAGTGCGGTATCGCAAAGACCAGCAATTGTTTCGAATAGTTTTCAAAATCAATTTTCATAAAATGGAGTAATTTTTATTTTTAGAAATAAGAAAGTAGTTTTGTATGTATTACGGTCAAGACAAACTGTTATTTCATTTTTATCTTGTAACTCCCAATTCATTTAATATTTTATTATCTCAAAGTTGCCTTTAAACAACACAGTTTGTAGAACATATCACATATAATCTTGCAGTGCAATGATCAAACACGTACATTATGAATTGATTAACCGCGTTAATGGAATTCAACAGAAAAAATTGTTTAAATTACTTTAAAATAAAATTGGTTGTATTGAAGTAATATAATAATTTCTTCTTCTGATAATTGAGAATGTAATTTGTAATTTATCTTGTAAAGTTTCAAACATACTTGTTTGCATCGTATATGACTCTAATCTAGAGTTTCATGGTATACTAGGGCTATTCAGAAAGTAAAGAATGTTTCTGAGTTATGGTGACCGTTATCACGATATAAAACTATGAGCGCTGCAATTGAAAATACTGCCAGTTGTGATATGCGGTTTGTAATACGGTTTTTTAACAAGAAACCTATAGCCTACCGGAATTTCTAAACAGATTTGTGTGAACAATGTGTGAACAATGTAATGAATAAAAGTTCTATCCGGAATGTCCTCATAGCCCAGACATATCAGGGGTTTCACCTCGGAATAAAAGATAATAAGCTGAAAATTGATATAAACCTTTGTTTTGTCGTTCTAAATATTGTTTCAAAAGTCACCATTGCTATCTTGTCCGCGTCTTAAGATATTGAATTTCAAATGTCATCAGAATCAGTTTTTTGCTAATACCTACGTACATAATAATGGGCATTATTTAGTAATTATAATTTTTAGAAAGTAATTGTTTTAATACAAGTACTGATAAACGCTTGACCTTGCATAAGCCCATATATGACTAAGCACTGCGTAGTCTTCACGTTCTACCCCAAAAATGGTTGGTTGTATGGAAAAAAAAAGGTTAAATAAAAGTTGTGGAGTATTTTATACTCTACAACTTTTATAATAAATACAAATCTCATTTGAGCAATAGGAATCGAAATATTAACAAAAAATCGATTTTGATGACCTTTGACCTTCATTATCTTAAGACGCGGATACTATAGGAATGGTGACTTTTAAGACAATATTTAGAACGACAAAACAAAGGTATATACCACTAATTTTCAGAATATTATCTTCCATTCCGAGGTTGACCCTTTTTTTATCTACTATGATTGAGCTATCAGCTAAAAATTGGTCGAAATACCTTTTTCTAGGAACAGAATAAAGTAGGGAATATTTCTGAATGAGTTAATCTGACCGTTTTATCGATATCAAACTTAAAACTGAGCGATGCCATGGAAATCCCCACCAGTTTTGCGTGGTGGTTTGTAATATAGTTTATGGCTAAAATCCTACAACCTTACGAAAAAGGTTAATATAAAACGTGGAAACAACTTAATGAATAAAAATACTACCCGAAAATGGTGCCTTCAGCTTAAAAATGGCGGAAATACTGTTCCCCAAGAAGAAAAAAGTGGAAATGCCACTAAGTGGCTGATATTCTAGACGACAGAATCATATGAAGAAGAAATTTCAAATATTATCCACTGCTATTTTGAAGCATTTGCTTTAGAATAGCTCTCGTATTTATCACGATTCATTAAAATGAAGAACTTGATTCTTTTGGATTTTATTGGAGTGGCCTTTATCAAGCGAGAAATGTTTGAAGTAATTTTGACTTAATGTTGCCACAGCTCCTAATCATTTTTGTAAAACTTTTAGGGTAGTTTTATATTCTCAAAAATTCAATTGATAAGGAATAATCATCCTTAATAACTTTACGTTTGTATAATGTGGATTCCAGCGATTCTTTTCTTTTTATTCAACCCTTGTAATATGTTTTACCTACTTTTCGTATCGATTCTCTCACTTCAGCACTCGGACTGAAAAAATTAACAGTGATAACTCTGAAACCGATACATCTATTCTAAAATTGCATATTTCCAATTTCTATATTTGCCAACTGCCATCGGAATATAGTAATTGGAAAGAATATTCAATTTAAATATGGTGAAAAATTTAATTTGAAGATGGATTTACCCACGCTTCACTGATATGCTTCGAATATGTGAGACTGCAATTATTTTGTTCGGAAATGAGTATTCTTGAGTATTATTTCTCTATTTTCGTCATTTGGGTGGATTTCTTTCGTCTCAATTACATAAAAAGTGAGTAATGATGTGAAGTTGTTAACAAATATAAAAGCTTTTCGTTTAAATGAACGTATTGGCACGGTACAAATATGTTAGATCTCTTTTATCAACGCTCGCTTCATTTATTTCTCTCGTAATAAGGTGAATAATCCAAACATACTGACGATTAGGCAAGAATACTGAGAAAATGTTATATATACATGAAAATTTCAACACAAAAGTTACCCTAACAATTTATCGACGTCTAACTTATCTATATAATTACATCTAAATTGGAATTTCTGGTAACGTTGGTGATATTTATAATGAGCACACTATTTTCACTACCACTACACCATCACTCACAATTACGCTATCTGACGCGCGTTTCGATAACCAAGTTATCGTCTTCAGAGAATGAAGGTACACTTCACCTTCAATCTTTGAAGACGATACAGTTTACCTTCAATCTCTGAAGACCATAACGACAATAATTACTTCTTAATGAGAAGAAAACTGTATTGTATGGATTGTAAATTTTCATTTTCTACTAGGAATGAATAGAGAAAAAAAGTTAATAATAAAGAACATACAAAAAAATGAATATGAAGATAAGGTGTAACAAATTAAAAGAGAAATAAACCAAAATCAAATGAATCATGAAAACATATCTGGCAGCAAAGAATTTATCGATTAGTGACAGTAGAGAAATTATGGTTAAAATTTAATGAGGCAGTACTTAAGACAACAAAACAGCATGGAGAACAACAAAAATTATGCACAGTAGATTTGGAAAAACACATGGTGGAACGAAAGGGTGAAAGGAGCAGTTGAGCATAAGAAACAGGAATACGAGATTTAACTATCTGTAAAATGAAGAGTACCAGGAGCAGATCGCAAGTCAAGGAAATTATCAGAGACAAAAAACAAAAATCACGAATTGAGGTTGGGAAAAAAAATTATGAAGAATGCTTATAAAGAAAATTAGAAGATAGTTTTTTGGAGTAATATGAGATGTAATGAAAAATAAAGTGACAACGTCACAGATAGTAAAAATGGACAATGTTCAAATTATATCGAAAGGAGTATTGGAAAGACGAAGACAATATTTTAAACAATTGTTGAAAGGAGAAGAAATAACAACAAAATGATAAAGTACAAATGGAAGCACTACTGGTTAACCTAGAGAGGCAAGAGAATAAACCATATATGATAAAGAAAAATAACAAAAACCATAAGAGAAGTTTAGGCAAGAAAAGCACCAGGAAATTACTATATAACAGTAAATATGATGATAGACTACATAAGAGCTGAAATGAATAGAATACTAAGAAGAGGAGTGGCACCAGAAGATTGATAAATTGTCATAAATGTTCCAATATACAAGAAAAGATACAAAAAATAGAAAAATTATAGAGACATTACATTACTAGTCACTAAGAAACACTCAATATGGATTTAAATTAAATAATAGAGACGAACTTTATGATAAGACAAATAAATAAATTTAATAGAGAATTAAAAAAGACGCACCTTCTCATTGATCTTAAAAAGGTTTTCGATAAAATGGAAAGGAACGATATTTGTAGAAACTATAGAAACTATAGAAAAATGCAAGTGCACTAACACTAATATATTCCGAGCTTTCGTATACTTATGGTCTAGGAAATGATTTGCAAAATTTGCAACGGCTTTAAATTGTGTTCTATCTTGAAAAACTTTTGGATTTCAAAATCCAATATTCAAACTGACGCTTGATAGAAGTATTGATTCAATATAATCAACCTTTTTATTGAACATTATTTTAGTTCGGAATATGTGCAACTGGGACACATAAATATCAATAATCCTCATAAACATCTTTTTTTCTGTGATTTTTCATTTTTAGATGGTATAAGACAGGTAATGTTGCTTTAAATAGAAAATTATTAGGATAGGACAAATCAATAACCCGATTTAAAATTCTACTGAAACGGTATATTCCTGCAAATTTAGCGTATTATCTCTTCTGAAATTCCCGTCACTTTAGGAGTTTACCCTACTCGATCCGCCATAAATTTTGGTTTCGCCTAATCCACCGAGAAATCCATTCTTGTAGGAACTCCATAACTCCCGCGTAGTTGCTCTAATGATACTCATTTATTTTCGATCTAATTTCGGCAATTAAGTGCCATACGGCCACAATTAAGGATTAAATGGATACTTTTGCTGTGGTAGTCAAATTGGCAATATCACTTGTAAAAGCCGGTTTGAAATGAAATGGAAAAATTAATCAAACGCCCTCGCAATAATGTGTTGATATGAATATGATAAATTTTCTGGGACTAAGTCTCGAAATTATGTTTTTTCATGGTTGAGGTTAAATAATTACAAAGAATGAATCATTTCTTTCTAATTCAAATCATAACACATAACTGACTGCTATAATAATTAATTTCTAATTTCTTGTCAAAAAGATTATAAACTCATACATAGTCAAGCAATAGTTCTTCTATTATACAACAATATTTTAAAATTACTTGAATAGTTTACATGGATGAATATATTATAGTTCTAAATATTATATTTTTTAATACAGAAATCTACTAATGTGGCATACAGCAATCAACTTCAAATGTAATTATCTTAAAACAATAAGAGGATGATCCCATAAGTACCTGGCCCAACAAAAAAACACAAAAATTTTGGGAAAATATATTTATTTTTTAACGTAATCTCCTTTTCGATAGCCATTTTATAATAAGAATCGTTAAGAACCTCAAAATAGCCATTAACTGCCAATATCACCTTTTCATTGTTGGAAAATCTTTGACCACCAAGCCATTTTTCCAAGTCTCGGAACAGAAAATAATCCGAGGGTACTAAATCTAGCGAATAGGTTGCAAGAGGTAGCAATTCAAAAATTAATTCATTTATTTTGGCCATTACAATAACGGATTAGTGAGCTGCTGCATGGTCTTGATAAAAAACTTCTTTGCTCAAACGTTGCAATAAGTTCGCTTAATACTTGCAATAGTTTTTCCTTTTTCAAGACAGTCAATGGAAATTAACCTACGCGTATTCCAAAAAAACCGACGCCATGACTTTGCCTGCCTGGAAACATATTCACGACGCTGTTTTTGTTCCAATTCGAGAAAACTCGGCACCAATCATGCACACAGCTTTCTAATATCCAAATGTTCAGTTCATATGATATTTACCTCACTTTTTGTAATGCCTACTATGTCTGCTAGCTCGCGCACATTCAGTCGACGATCGTCCAATACCGCTTTGTGGATTTAATCAACATTTCTGGAGACCTTATTTGGTAATGAAGAAATAATCTAACCTAAAGTAGAATCTAGTTGAGATTTTATATTGGTACTTTCAATTATTGTGCTCGAACATCAAATTTTTATAAAAAACCTATTTTGGTGTGTTTTAATGAAACCATTTATAAATCTTTCATTAACTAGTTCTTTAATACGTCAATACTGACTATTTAAAATCAATTTCTCTTAATTATAAATGACGAGCTCTAATAAAATCCAATATTTGTGCGAATACAATACATGTGACAGTGATTATTTTACTGTTTAAGTGATTATCCAAATTTGCTTCGCATTAGCCCACTTATCAACTGATCTCAACATCGCGCTAATGTGAAGGAAACGTGACTGAGAATCGTCGTTTAAGTTAGGGCGAGACGATTATATATTAGTGTCTTACGAATTCGTACCGTCGCAAACATTTGGAAACTAAACTGATTGCTGCTCGATTAGTGCCGAAAGAAGTAAATTTCCTGTATAAACTAGCGTTAAAATCATCATAGAAATGGTAGACTTAGACAATTATTATACTACATTTCAAAAATGAATTGCAAATTGTGTTGATACATGGATTTATGAGAGAGAAATATGTATGAAGATGATGGTGAGATTTCTTTAGGTTACCGCGGTACCGTATACTCACAATTTTTACCAGGACACTTAGAATTGTCTCTTGTACGCAGTCGCTTTCACTTGTTAGATGATATAACAGAAAATTTGTAAAATTACAGAATTACTGTATTACAATTAAGATTATTTTAAGGAGAGAAAGTACGAAGTACGAAAGTACGTCAAGTAGGTAGGTCAACTCTCAGGTAGGATTCTTATAAAAATCGGGGAATATTTTGGCTCTCATATTGATGTTAGAGAGAGAGACAGAGAGAAATGCTTTATTGTTAAAAAATTTGTAGACAAAAACTAAAAAACAGGATAAAATTAACTAAATAGAGATACCAATTCAATTTATTGCAAAATGCAGAAAAAGCTGATGTCGATTTGATTTCAATTTGCAAATGATTATGCAGTTTTTTACATTGTAAAATATTTTTCTGAAATTGGAGAAGCGTGCTTACGAATTAGGCAAACGGATGCAAAGATGAATAAGGAAGGAAGAGTCAGATATTTCAAAGAAATTCAGATAATATCTAACTTTTTCTTCAATTTCGTCAAATAGCTACCATATTCCAAAAAAAAATTCCTAGAATTTTACTCTATTTAGAAACTAAAGCATACTAGTAACTTCACATTGTTTTACTATTTCATCAAGAATTATACGGAGCTACCACATAATTCCTTTTTCATCGAATTTTGGACGTATATTCACATAAATGTAAACAGTCATTTGTTAGCAATGTATAAACAGATCAACAACTGATGATTTACGATGTTACCAAGTTGTTGGTAATCGCGAATAACGACTTAACAATATTCATATGAACGCGAATTGATGTTGATTGATAAATAGGTTTGGACGTATTAAAAATTTCTATGAAGAATTTATTTATTGGAAATATATATTCATAAGAATTCGATAATGTTCTATACGAGGTTAAGTAAAGTTGTGAAAATTTCTTTCTCTAAATTCTTGATAAACCAATACCAATTCTTATAAATAGAGTCATTTGCACTGGTTACAAAAGCTATTATCTAGAAAAGTCCACTGAAATATATTTGACTACTACAAAGTTTTGTAATTAGAAAAAAATTATATTAATAGAATTTTTTAAAAAGATAATTATACAATTTCCAAATAAAAGTTAGTTCTTCGGTGATTAAGTATATAAATTCTAATAAATAATGAAATCCACTTACCCACTTCGATTTTTTCGAGTGAAAACGTAATCTATAATATATATGTATAAAACTCTTTACTAGTACATGAAGACAGGGTTTTCTCTATCACTACCAACCCCAATCAACTATCAGAATATGAAAAAATATATTTGTGGAATGATTTAGAAAGTTATAAAATGTGTTCAACTATTATGATTGATTTTGATCTGGAAAGTTCCAAAATGAGTGCAATTTAATATGATCGATTTAGAATGTTTGAGAAAGTTCTGAAAATTTCTAGAATGATCTCGACAATTCTAAAATGAGTGCAATTCATTATGATCGATTTAGAATGTTTGAGAAAGTTATAGAATGATGTAAACAATTCTAAAATGTGTTCAATTTATTACAAGCGAGAAAGTTTTTGAAATTTTTGCATTGATCTGAAAATTCCAAAATGTGTAAGATAGTTATTATTTAACCAAATTGAAGTGATGTACATCTAAATATATAAAAAATAGAGTGTTCTAGTACTAAAAATTTTGGTGTCTGTTGGTATATAAACCGAAATTCTGCACAAAAATGTATTCTTACATATTTTCATCCGTCATCCATCTCCACCCAAGTTTCGTCAGTATAATATTATTTGCTGCCAGAATAACTATATCCAGGAAATTTTCTGCAAATCTTTTCCATCATAACACAATCTCTTCTTTCTCAATTAAAAAAATTGAGGATAGATCTTCATATAACTAAAAAAATAGTCCAGTTATCTTTATAGTACCTTTAACGATAGTCGTTAAACATGAAAGAGCCGAAATATAGAGGTTGGTACGTTTTCAAATTGGCATCTTGTTTATTATCTGGGTGTACTGCAGTGTCCCCGCCAAGTCGAGAAAAAGTGTGGCACGGCCGTTCATTCCTTTTTTAGAAACAGTCGGGACATTTTCGGCCCCCTATAACTTCGTTGTGGATTAAACTAGAAGGCTGTATTCCTACTAACTAAGCAAGCATTGTACAAACACGGTATATTTCAAATTCCAAAAATCAAGGCCTAAGTTTCAAAAATGCGTTGATGGATATCGGTTCTACAGTATCCACATCCGGTCCATCTTACGTGGAACTTTCGAGAGTTATCAATTCTGAGCAGGTTACATCTACATCTACTTTGAAGGTAGTGAAGCACAGGAATCCTCAATTTGCGAATACAATAGACTATGAAGCATTAACCGCCCAGACTCCGAGAAAAGCCCACAGAGACAGGCTTTGAGAAAAACTAGCTAAAATTCAAGAAGAAAAAGAGGAAGACCACCGACAAAAATAAAAAAGCACAAAATACAGAGAGTGTGCTTCAAGAAAATTCGTTGTTGGTATTCAAGGAGTCGGTTGATTTATTCAGTCCCTACTTCTGTCTTAAGTAATTACGTAATAAGCTAATCTAACAAGATCTTATAGTGACCATATTGATATCATAAATGATTTATGTTTAAATAAAATGAATTTACAGATGAAAGCTATTTGATATGTGTTCTCTTTAAGACGTTGTTAGATTAACTAATTACGTAATAATTATAGACAAAAGGTCTCTTAAGTAGGAACTGAATAAATCAACCTACTTGGTATCACATGGATCTCACAACTTTTTACGGTAGAAGAACTGATTTGCGAGACTTGGTTTTTTGTTGTGATTTGTTATCTAATGCAAACCATAGGTTTCGTTTCTACAAAATCGACGGTGCACTTATAAAAAATCAAATTAGACCTTGACCTATTTCTTTGCCTAGCTTACCACACATAGTTGCCATACGTATTAGATGCCCACAATACGATCGCAAAAGAATAAATAAATAAAATAAATTTAACTAAAAAAATAGTTATTGGAAATCCTATTGAATTACCTGACATGATAAACAATTGGTTGTATAAGGATTATTTAGTTTTTCGTCAAATGATACTCTTATTATTTCGTTTCTATCAAATTCACCGGTTCTCATAGTATCAATAATTTTAAATAAAGTGTGATTATAAAAAAAATTGTAAAAATACACCAATAATGTAATTGTATATTTTTTTATATCATATAAAAGCTTTTTCCACGCGAATTGAAATGATTAAGCAGTTGAAATGCCTCATGTATGGGAAAACTCCATTTTATAAAGCAACAAATCAAATGTGTCTCGCAAACCGATTATATACGAAACAGATTTATGTGCCCTTTTAAATTCGCAGAGAAAAAACAAGTACATGTTAGGTTTATATGGAATATAAAGCCAGCCATTCATTGAATGCGAGTTGAGAGTTCGTCAAATGGTAATGACAGGTGAACAAAACTAATCTAAATAAAACTATTAAAATTAATGACTGAGAAAAATGTTATTTCGGAAAGAATAAAGATAATTTTTGAAAATTCATAGTTGAAAAATAGTTCTTTAATCGCAGAAAAAAACATTGATGTTCTGTTTTGATCTATGAAAATTACACCACATTTTTATATTTCAAATTTCAAGCTTGTTGCCTTCAATAGTTTTTTGTTAAAGTTCAGAAATGATAAACTTTGATGACTTTTATTCAGGAAAACGAACGAATGATAAATGGGGGTTTCAATGCAGCCGTTGAAGCACCCATGATGAACAACGGCAAAAACATTAAAAAGTCCTTCGATAAATAGTAGACATAATGCGTATTTACACAATTTTGTTTGTTTTATATGACAAACGTCTTCCCAAATGTTTTGATGCTTCCAAGCGCAGTAGAATGCGTTGGGCAAAATAAAAGGAATATTTGTAAATATATAAAACCATATAATTCCCACTGTACAATTAAATGAATAGTAAATCAGCCATCTAAATGGAGTGGACCCAGCACAACAAAATCATCAGCTAGTGGTAATGTTCTATATCGGTATTTATGTATATTGCTATGTGGAATCAATCCAGAATATTTTGGAAAGATAATTCGGCTTTTATTTTCAACGTACTCAATAGTGTCATCTACAAAGCTAGATAATTTCTCTTGGCTATCCAGGGTGAGTTAGTTATTCGAATAAGCTATTCAAACTAACCACAAGGACGAAATATCTTCAAACAGACAAATATGTTCATAGTAATTAGAGTCACAGTTAATAGTGGTTGATCGGAAAACTTAAAATTTATATGAATTGTAGGAATGAGTTGAATTTTTTTGCAGAGTGAATCTCTTTAAGATTGAATAATCGAAGCTGGTATCACTATAATCATCAGGTGGTAAAGAGAAGAATTAACTAACTCCTCTATCTTTATATTTCATGAGGTATTGTCATTTGACAGTGTAAAAATATAATCTTTCGTAGTTACCCAAAATTATTCATTTGTCTAAATACATGAAACGAAGATTGGTTATATTTATAGGAATAAGTCTAAAATCATTTACAAAGATCAATTTCACTTCTCACACAATCTCTTTTCAATTGTCAACCACATACAATCGAAAACTTTTAAGGACCGTAAAGACTCCACAAAGCATCATCACATCTGTTTTTGAAGACAATATCCGATTGTGACAACAATTTGAATTTTCTTGAAAATTACAAAGACCCTTGTTAACGTCAACCAAATATTGGAATACACATTAAAACAATCAAAACAACTAGCGCGCAGTGGCGAAGACAAGTTACAAAAGGTGAGTTCAGGTGGAAAATTCATTATTTCTAGTCTTCAGGTGACATCAATAAACAATAAATTGTTATTTCTAAGTAATATTATATGAGTTGCAGATAAAGCTTTGAATCGATAATAGATATAAGATATTAATGTCAGTCACTAAGAATCACTAAATTATAGTGACAATATTCCAAACTGGAAATATCTACTATGATCTGAAACTTGAGTAAAGACACTTGTATAAGAAGATGAACTTCTTTAAACGTTTCTTATCTCCAAAACAATGAAAAATAACTATGCTTGGAATAAATAATATTAAAAAACTTCAATGAATGCGAGCATATTGGAATGACATTTAGATCCCATATGGAAGACACCGAAATCAAAATTTATCATGTGCTTCATCAAGAAATTTGGTCAACAACTCTGAAATTCATTATAACGAATTAACATCCAGCATTAAAAGAAGAGATTTAATTTGAAAGGAATCAAAAATTGTACCAACACTTGAAGATATACAAAATATATTTAATGCTCGAACAAGTCAACAGTTTTGTTATTTTAACATCAATAGTTTTCCTATTAAAGAAGTATTTCTAGTGATAGATTTCCTACTATAATAATATATTTACTCCACGTAAGTTCTTTTTTTTTAAGTTGAGGACACAAATGCAGCATTTCAGTTTCTTTCATATCCAATTTCCAAATCTTTTAAGTTGGAAATTGAATATTACCATTGCAGGAGTTATCTGTAATCTGTATATGGGAAATTTTCTAGCCAATCAATTTTTTATATAGATATATTTTATTGGTGCGACCTTATTTTGCCCAATCTTATAGTTCGTTAAGGTGACTTAGCAGCTTGTTGGATGCCATCGATATCGTACAGTGTCATTTGCAATTGTCTTAATTACTTAATGTTTGTATATTAGTAGTTGATATCAAGTTCATGAGCAAGTACATTGCCTTGTGGTAAATCGGATTGATGTACAATAGCGTGAGCTAAGAAATTATAAATTGTAATTTTCATATAAATAATCGCGATCTATATTTCTCCAGTTATATACTCCGTAGCAGCTTCTAATCATCTACCCGGCGCCGGCTCCTAATTATACCCTATGGATGCTCCAGTTAATACATAAGAGAGGCGATCCAGAGTTGACCATAAACTTGGACAGCTTAGAACATAGAAGAAAGGTTATAGACTTTACTCTATTTTGCTAATACTAGCACGGCAGATGCTCTTTCGAGCTGTCCAACATAATACTACCTAGATTAGTATTTGTAAGACCAATTCGACAAGCAGACGTGGCTCACGAATATCAAGTTCACCTGTAGTCGCCGAGGATGTCAATTTATCGAAATACATTTCTTTGGAGAAGTTTAAGCCTGTGGAATCAGCTGCCAAGGCCGTAAGTCTTTCCCAAACACTACAACCTACACAAGTTTACAGGCACCTCCACACGGCAGACACCACTCGAACTACTCGAATATAATAGGGATTACTCACTTACTGTTCACATAAAAAAAGACATTTAGATAAGTTATGTCATTTTATATAAAGCCCTCTGAACTTTTCTGTGACGTCCCTGAATATATGAATATTCGAACGATGGTAATTATAACGGTTCATTCCCTGCAATCGTTATGTGCTATGCCAGTGACAGTTATCAGAAACAGAAACTTGGGTTTGTTAGAAAATAATGACGATTTCAAACGTAATGAAGATGCCAGAAAACTGATGATGGGTCGAATTTTTTCATATAGAACTATACTAAGAAATCGATGTTTATCTGAATTCCATATTTTTGAGATTATGAGAGAATTTAACAATCAGCGACGATTCTTTTAATTTGCTTCAAACTAAATATTTTTAGTGGTTTTCACTTCTACTAGAGAAGGTACTAAACTACAGAGAGTATCTCGTAAGTTATGTTGGTTATCATATGTGAAGTTCATACGATTCAATTTAATCATGTAATTTCTATGAAGAGCAGAATTGTTTAATTCATTTCAATAATTCTCGTTTCGTTTATTGATGACGGAGTACATTTTTATAATTAATAATATGGAGTTTAAAGTCGTGGCACCAAGGAAAACATGTGAAATTGAAGGAGAAGACATAGCGAACGACGAAGCTTTAGTTCAATCGTTTAAAACGGGGTGATTTGAAGCTTAAAGATCGTTCGCGCTCAGGTCGTGGAATATTGAGATTACAAGGAAAGTAGTCATTTGAAATACTTGGGAAAGATATATAAGAGTTTCGAATAGTAATACCACATGAATTAACAGAGTTTCAAACGAAACATCGAGTAGAGATGTGCAAACAGCCTCTTGCCATGCCGAAAGACGATCGTCACACACATTGTTACTTACCATAGAAAATTATCTAAACCACTGAAACATAGAAAATCAATGGAATATCATATCATCTAAAGATGGGGTATACTTCGAATAATAAAGCTTTATTTTTGTATGATTATTAAGTAATATGTCATAAAAAAACTTTTTTAAAAACCACACTCTAAAAAGGTTCAGAAGTGCAATAGAAAGTGAAAAAAATGGGCAGGATAGGGCTTGAATATTCTTTAAATAAAGCGTCCACACTTTTGGTATTGTTGTATTAAAATTTTCTTCACCTCTATCCTGTTCCGTTTCTTAACTTTTTAGTGCACTTATGACCTTTTTAAAGTGTGGTTTTCACAAAACTTTTATATTATATTATTTTCTACTTTATAGTTTTGTAATTTTATTGTATGTGAAAAAAGACGAACGATATGAGTTGATTGAATTGTGGTAATAATAAACCGAAGTGAACATTGGAAAATAACATTATTCATAAGATATAATCGTCTGCTTTTAGGATATCGTGGAGGCATAAGTTATATCCACATTCCTCCTCACTCTACACTAATTTCTCCTCGAATTACCCTTATATTCGCAAATATAAGTTAGAAGAGATAGAAACTACTATTCCGACTAAACTGAAAACAGTTCTAGCAAATCTAGCAATTCAGCAAAGTCTTAAAATTCCAAATATATCTTGTAACATTAGTAAACCACTTAACATATAAGGGTTTCTTTGCGAATATAAATTACAACTAAATTGTATTTTTTTAAAAGGTATTTGGAACAACCCTACAAGTAAAATCCATTAAAAATGCCAAATCCACTTGAATGATTGAATGATGCAGATGGAGAAAGTTTTAGTATATAAAAATACCAACAAGCACCATTTGAACTAAATTAATGGTCGGGCTGAAATTTGTTTGTATCCATTTCCAAATTAAACTAAATCGGGGAAAGGAGAACCGCATAAAAGCGTTAGCTTTCAAAGCGAGAATTCATTACTTTGTTAAAAATGTTGTGAGATTTGATGAATAAATGAATAAATTTTCAAATAAACGTTATTAAAATACTTTGACTGGAGGATATTCTCATTTGTGTGGAACGACTAAATGAAAAAAAATCATAATTATATTGCATATTTATGGAAATTCTAAATCATATTCATAATATTTGATATGTTTGCAGCTGTCATTCCAATTCAATTAATCATATCTGGTTTATAGTGTATTTTATGTTTCTTGCACCCAGAGAGGAATTTTCAAAATAATATTTAACAGAACTATATAAATCACTCTATTCTCTATAGTACGATTTTTTCAGTTGAAATTATTAATTATATACTAACATGATGAATTTTTTTCATTGATAATTTTGGTCTTAGGATATCATGGTATCGGAGAGATGGAAATTAGTTTTATGAACATTTTGTATAACCAAGTTACCATACTTGAATTGACTCCTTTCGGTACCCTGTTAAATTTTTTTCTTATCACTATTTATATCTCAGGGTAGACTATAGACTAGACTTTAGATTGTTGAAATAAAATGGTCAGATACAATACAAATGATAAGTATTATATATATATGCCACTGTTCTTTCTGTTACGAGAATTGTTTGAAATCGATGAATAGCAAATATTCACAATTGAATATGGCTTTATTATTTCTCAAAATGTTCTCCGTTAAGATCAATACACTTTTGCATGCAATTGAACAAACTTTCGAATCATTTTTTCCATTTCGATTGAAGAACCTCCAAAACATATGATTTGAAAACATCAACCGCTTCTTTAGGTTGACGTTGCATTTAATTTTTGATCTGAGATAATAAAACGAAATTATGGGGTTGCAAACAATGTACAGCAATTCGATGTTTTGACTGTTCAAAAACGTTTTTGTTCGAACTGTTCTATGAGAGTTTGCTTGTCGTGGTGGAGAATGATTCGCCTTTTTGGTTTCCTTGATTTTTTCGAACCATTTTGAATTGACCAATCTACGTTGCTCTAATAGAACGGTGGCGACATGCAAAGTTATTCCGAAAAACATGCGACCATTTGCTTCGAAGTGCTTCGTGCGCGAACAACTTATGTAGGATTTGGGTCGTTTTAAAAGATCCATACAGTCGATTGTCGATTCGAGCTCATATGCGTAGATCTATGATTCTTTGCCAGATATGATCCTAAAAACGTCTTTCGAAGAACCACGAATGAATTTTTTCAGCATTTCTTTGCACCAATCGATCCTAGCTAGTTTGTCAACTTATGCGGCATCCAAAGCATATAAATCTTTTTGATAGCCAAATGTTTATGCAATATTGAACGTATGCAAATATAACTAATGCCCAAATACGCCTCAATCTCATGTCACATGATGATGTCACAATATCAGTTTACGCACAGCATCGATGTTTTTTTGGCACAACAGCCGATTGTAGCGAAGTACGACTACGATTGAATTCGGAAAACCAGTGAAACACAGTGGCTGAATATGATGCTTCATCACAAAAGAAACGAGTTGATTGCCACGGTGCTTTTGGTTTGATCCACTCCGAAAGTCATAGAAAATCATCACAAGAAAATCATCACAAGCTGAATTAAATGATCCCATTTGAGATTTATAATTATCAAAATCTAAAGCAGAACTTTTTGTATCTCACTCTCAAAACTGAAGTTTATAAACATCAGATACGGAAGTTACTTTGTCCAGTAACGAAACAAAACAAATGCTTCAAAACTATAATGAAACAAAAGCCGAAAAACCATCTATAACAATAATATAATAATAACAATAACTCAAAAAGTATTAGTGATGAATAGGAAAAGAATTTATAAACAGCCACATCAGGACCTTTGTGATGAAAGATGATCTATAATTAGTAAAAGTATCTCAAAAATAGAGTAAGACAAAATTATTAAAATCATTTTTGTACATATCAAGTGAACCAAGTTCTATAAGTCTGATTGAAAATTTGCAATTTTTATTTTTTTGAAACATTCTATTTACAAAATCGATTTTACAACAAAGTATCATCTGTATATAAGCCTTCAATCTCCAAGAAGAAAATAACACAAAGGTTGAAATAACTAGCCTCATTTTATGATACCATAAAACGAAACAAAAATTTGAAAACATGTTAAACTGAACGCCTTTCGGTGCACAGTTACAGTTTGCAAATTAAACAGATTTCCATGAATCTATAATCGAATTCAAAGAGTTTTTATTTCTCGCCAAAATACAATTATATACTTTATATCTTTTCGAACAATAATAAAACGTTTACGATGGCATAAAAGAGACTGTTCTTATCATCTCAAAGCTCACTCGATCCAACATTTTTATTCGGGTTCTGCCTTTGTAGTACAAAAAGCTGATGCGTTTTCTTCTTTGTGATAAAATTGTATGTACATGATTAAACACTCATTGCCGAGCTTCTTTATACTATATACTAAGTGTAAAACTTCAGATTTGGATTCAGTACATACCAGAGACTTTGGAATGGCATCAAAGGAAAATTCAGACATGATATGAGATGAAAAAAAAACTGTGTTTGAATTTTGCTATATAAAATTGTTGAATAGTCGTCATTTTCAATAAATATAAAGAATCTTCGTATTTGTTATCATCATTTTCATTTTTTGGACTTCGATTTTATCCTACTCTGAGCAATCAGATTCAATTTATACTTTCCACATTTGTCAAATATAGTCGACAATGCAATAATTCACTGTAAGGACACGATTATCCTGATTAGATTCGACAGGATTCATAATTTTTTTTTGTATACTTTGCAGGAGAATAAGTAAAATAGAGCCAGTGGGCGAATCACGTGAGCACGCAGTACTAGACTTACAAAATTGAGATGCTACCGTCAACACATCTGTTGATCTAGTAAAGAAGGATAAAAATAACAAATTAAACTAAAAGCAAAAATAAAATACAATTCTAATATACCGAAAAACGCGCTTTTAAAATTAGTTTGTGAATTGTGAAAAATAAATTATAGTTTGAAAAACTAAAATACACGATATTAGCAAAAATCAAACTAAGAAGTTAAAAATGAATCTCGGAATGAGAAAATTACTCTATCACTATTATGATCGCGTAGAGTGCTTTTCATAAAATTTTTAATTAAAATCTTTGTTTTGGAATGAAACTAGTAACAAATTGTAATGAGTGGTTATGAGTCCTACATTTCGACATAACCATTTTCAGTGAGTTATGTAAATGGGGACATAGAGAATCAAGGTAAGGGAAGAGAAGGAGAAAGCGTAGGGTGCTTTTTAGGCAATTCTAAACTTAATTTTTGTTTTGGTATGAAACTAGAAAACAAATTATGATGAGTAATATCGTGTCCTATATTTCGACATCATCAATTTGAGTTTAGTTATGTAAATGGGGGAAAAGAGAAACAAGTAAAGGGAAGACTTACTTAGTAAATAAATTAGGTAACGGAGAAATAATTCAGCCAACCCGGAATAGGAACCAAACTCATATCCTTTGGTTACGTGCTAGAAGCTTTACCAGTTGAGCGTTTATTGAGGCACGTAACGCATTGATATTCCAATTACCCACATAAGATACCCACCAAGAGTCATGGTAGTCCATCTTACCACAGAAAGGTATATTGATAAAATAGGGAAAGAGAGGAGTAATTGAAATGGAAGTCCTACTTGGTGAATAATCATTCAAACAGTCCCCGGACAGGAAATCCGTCTCGGATCTATTGGTTACAAAACGCAGAGTTAGTTCAAAAATGTCATAGAAAGCATACAATTTTTTCATCAGCCATTTTATTCTTATGACGAGAATTATTTTTACGTTTTACTTTGATTATTGATAAGAGCATGTTTCTCAATTTCACAAATCTTATTTATTTGAATATTACTAGAAATTTTCTTGCTTATCAATGTGTGGCTAATATTTAATTGTTGGTTTCATTTCTTTAAAGTGATGGTCCAATTATTGCTAACCTCTCTTTATGAAAGAATCACTATTTATAAAAGTAGTTTTAATGAAGAAGAGTGAAAAAATGATTAAAAAAGGGCGGCAGAAAAGTAACAAAGACAATAATTCCGTTCATCATTGAATTGTTATCATTATTGTGTCAAGAATTCTTCGAAAACTGTTATATATGTAATGAGAAAATAATTTTTTTTAATTTATACTCTTTCTACCGATAAGGCGCTAAATTCTAACTGGTTGTCTCATTTCCAACATAACTTAGAAATTATTAACAAGTGGTTCTACTATTCATCATTTTTTAATTCTTCTTAGGAAATTCACTTCCTAACTAGACTATATTGGTTGTAGAAAGTGGAAAGGCACTAGTTCGTTTAGATTTTGTTGTACGTGTAGGAGCTAGATTTAATTTTGAGCCCTCCAGAACATACGGTTTTAATAGTTTCAGATGAAAATGATTACAACTCTTTTAATCCTTATATATAATAAAGGATAAGTAAAATAAGTGATTCGAATTTGTGTCCGTGGTTAATCAAGAATATATTACTAGAATATTTGGTGCCTTTTATGAAGAATTTATCCATTTCATATCTAATATTTCCAATAAATAAAATAAACTGAAAAGGATTACTTACCTTCTTTCCATCGAGTTCATGTGTGCCTTGTGCCAGTACTTTATCAACGCTTGATGGGTCGGTGAAAGTGATGAAACCGAAGCCCCTAGAACAAACAAACACTCGTAGTGAACGTTCAGCTTTGATCTACGTTTTAGTAACTAAAAAGTATTCACTATAATTAATATAAACTAACATATACAAAGGTCACAGATAGCATGCGTTCAATTTCTATGTTTATTTTGAGTTTGAAGAAATTTTTATCTCAAGTAATCGAGATATATGCGCGATAATATTTGCGGTAACCACAATACAATTTTCAAAATATCATTTCACCTACCTTTTTAAGCGATAAACATAAGTGTGAGATTGATTTAAATGGAAACTGGTTAAATTCCAATTCTACATAAATTTTAAGGGCATTTTAAACTTTAGGAAACGCTTCTAGAAAATCTTTATGTTGGAGTTGTCTATTATTCAAAACTAGTTAGTATGGTGGAAAAACTAATCCTCAAACATTATTAACGTTAGTTACCCCACTATCGAACTACTATCTATAGCTATAGTACCATAAATCAATAGCAGTCTAGCAAGTTTGACATTTATAGCCACCTTAAGCTGTTAAGAAAATATACTTCATTAGTATTATTAATTGATTGTTTATTTATTAAAAATAAATTCAAAATTGGTTGTTAAGATTCGAGGCTGTGCTTATAGCATCGTGAATCTACCATGAAAATCTTCCTGACTGACTTTGTTCTTGCTATGACAAGAAGTCTATTATCATCTATTAGCATTCTATTATGTTATTTTTGGATGATCAAATCCTTCTTTTTGATGTTACATGTTTCGATGTTTTATATAGGCCAAGAATGTAATTACTGGCAAAGTCATTCAATCGAAGATTTGCATGTTGCCTTCGAGGTCTTGGCTTGTTGTTAGTTCACTTAGATTGCTGACAAACTCACAAATTTCCCTTTTTTCCTTGAATCAAAATATTCTCTCAAATTTCAAAAAAATTGAAATAGTATTCATCGATAACATGAATTATTACGATGCAAAATATGATATAGAAGAATATCTATTCAATAGTCTCTTATATTTGATCTTATGAAAGAATTTGTTAAAATCAAATATAACCTGTAATCAAATAAAGATTTATAATGGAACCAAGAAAAATTTATATATCTATCTTTATCAGTAATGGATTCTAATTAAAACATTAGTTTTCAGTTTGTAAAATAATGAGAAGTCGTAAGGGACTAAATCCGCTTGATAATTTGGACGAAACTTGATAATAAAAATATTTTTCACAAGTCTTGATAGTTTTATCAAAAATGAAACCGTTTTGTCCGTTATTTTAATTAACAACTTATCAATTTTTTTAAATAATCTCCTTATATAATTAGGAAAATATAGGTATAATTTTGTTGATAATCCATTGTGTTTGTTATCTGTTATGGACTCTTATTCAAGTGAATCTATATGGTGTCATTATTAAAAAACAATTAAGTAGTTGTGAGTGATTGTTTCATAAATCAACCAATCCTAGAAGAACATCCAAAAAAATGACGTCAGTCAATATGCCAACATCATCCCAAAAAATTGTCGACACTGTCTATATTATTGAAGAAAACATATAATACTATGAAATTGTTTTCTACTGAATATCTTCCTGATTTTATAACTTATATATCCTTGGAATGAACTACTTCAGCATTCGTTTTACCCTCTAACCTCTAAGTAATCCTTACATTCAAATATTTCGTACAATGTTAATAATATACGCTACAGTGCTGAGAGTTTCTCTCCGAAATATCCCATCCACTCATAAATCCTTCAACATTCCTGTGTAGTCCACCTCTCCTTACTAATGTACCGTGTATTCTTGCCCTTCACCATTTTGTTCTAGATTGTAGGGTATTGTGGCATATAAGAAATTTTCCTGTGATCTTTAAACCAATTCATTATGTTCCTATCTCAAGAATAAAGTTGGATAGAGGAAGGATTTGTTGTCAAGTAATAAGAATCACTATCAAGTATTGCGCTCTGAAAAACATTTCTTTCCAGCTATTTTTATAATCTGAAATCATGTGAAAGAGATAATATGATATTGGATACTCCAATCTGTTGAATTTATTTGTATTAAAAACATAAATTTGTTTTATTTTCCAAAGAATGTATAGTGTGAGCCATAGTTTTTGTTAGCTTGGGTCCATCTAACGTATCTTAACTTAACTTAACTAATCTTAACTTAACCTATCCTAATCTAACCTAACCTAACCTCACCTAACCTAACTTAACCTTATCTAATAGTCATTTATGTATCAAGACACTTAAGTCATACTTTTTGTCTCAAGGCATATTTTCTCAAAATCGGTCAGGATCAAAAATACTTCTGAAAATATTTGGAATGGAGGCGAGCAGAATAGGTTATGAATGTCGCGTTTAGTTACACAGCTGTTACTTCAATGCATATGTTCTAAAATGAGATTGGTTGATAGGTTGATACTCAGGCTGGATTCCTTACTCGCATGAAGCTTTAATGTACTTTTCAATTTGATCAAAGTTTTCGACATTTTAAAATTTTGGAAAGCAATTGAATATTTAGTATGGAAACGCAGAAAATTGAAACGTATTGAACAAATCGTTGAAGATTTGCTACTGATTCAAAGTGAGTTTAAAAAATTCAAGACCAAGATCAACTAAAGGCTTGCGAAACGGAGTGTGACCAAAACCAAAATCGAGTTGTTCAAGACTTATGCAAGACCAAGACCGGCCTATAAAACTCTTGCAGTCTTGCTTTTTTTCATTAATTCAATAATGTTTCTTGATTCTTACAAAATGTGTATCGTGAAAGCAATTTGAATTTTGAATAAGTATAGCTAATTTCAATAAAAATATGTTTTTTGAAAAATTATTATTATTATTAATACTAATAAAACAGGTGTACCGTGCTACAACGAGGATCTTGTTTTAAATCCATTTAAAATGAAGGATTTTAGGTTGATTGATATATTATTTGTTTACCATATATCTGGGAATCAGAAATGAGATAATATGTTCACTTCTTTCGTTCCATTATAGCTTTTTATTTCTATTCTTCAGACCAAGACCAATAACGGACTATCCAAGACTAATGTCAAGACCAAGACTACATATGAAGCTACAAGACCAAGACTAAGCTGGTCTCGGTCTCGGTCTTGCATTTGCTCATTAATATCCATAATTTGTGGAAATGGAGCTCTATCCAAAACTGTGTACTTTATTATTATTATAATTCATAGAATAGCTTATTTTGGAAACAATGAAATGCATTGAAATTGAAAATATGTATTAAATATTTTTGTTCTATTTGTTTTATTGACATGACTATGTTATGTCTTTTTCAAAACATCCATCAGCACCTTTTGATATGTGTTATCCTTGTCAAGAAGAACACATATCAATAGTTTCAATATCAAAATGAGCAATTCGAAGAATTTTTGTAGGTTTGTCTAATATAATTTGTCATTGATATTTATTCATTGCACTCGACCTTTCTAGATTAAACTAATCAGAACTGTTTCCTGGCACTTTATATTTTGTTTGGCTGGGCAAACTTTCCGAAAAATAAATTGCCACAGGCAGTCTCCTGTCTACGCAACATTTAGTGTAATTGACAGTTACCATCTTTATATATAACGTACAAATTATTTATACAACTAGAATTGAATTCGTGTTTAAAAGCGATAATAATAAACATCATTACAGAAATAACATTGGTAATTACGTATCAATTGGGCGTTAACAATATATAACAACGGATATTGTGCGTGAAACACAATTGATGTTTTATAAATGCAATAAATACGAAAAACTGTTATCTGTAAAATAGATTTTATCCAAAATCGTCCATTCGTTTAAATTTCGTAATTACATTACTTACGATAGAAATGGGTTTAATAATTTCCATTGGTTGATTTCCGAAGCATGAAGTAATATTATAAATAATAA
Organism: Diorhabda carinulata; assembly: GCF_026250575.1. Lineage (NCBI taxonomy): Eukaryota > Metazoa > Arthropoda > Insecta > Coleoptera > Chrysomelidae > Diorhabda > Diorhabda carinulata. The sequence continues at coordinate 24,229,696 of NC_079472.1, forward strand.
TAAAGCATTATTTGCTAAATTTTTAGACCTTATTGATTAATTTATAATATTCAAAAATGATTAATAGAATAAATTCTATATGTGGTGGTCCAATATATATGGATATATAAATACAAACTGAGACATAAAGAGAATATAATCATTAACATATTCAACCTTTTGTTTTTAAGAAAATATTAAATGTAGCTGACGATCAAGCAGTCATTGCATAGGATGAGGAGGATCAAGGTTATATGGTGAGGAGGTTACAGGAGAAATATGAGAAAGTAGGACCTGAAAAAAAAGAATATCTAGCATCACAAAGGTTATAACAGAAGAAGAAAAAGAAGAAAAATTAAAAATGGACTGTGACATACACGAAGATGTATTAGACAACTTTCAAGTCAAAATATGATATTGACACTGACAATTTGCGTATTTATATTGATCAATAGATCACCTTCATCATGAAGATCAAAATAAGAATAAAATCAAACTAGAATTTTGTTCTAATAAGAAAAATTAATTTTTCTTTAGTCCTTACGTCTCAAATATACAGCAGTAATCAATTAAATTTATAGTTTTATTATTGGTGTACAGTACTAGGAAATGGAAATCTGCATTCATAAAAAGTGCATTCATCTAACTCACTGTAAATATTTGCTCTCTATTAAATGACTTTAACAAATGTTTCAATAAAATTCAGGATAATCAGAATATTTTATAAATATTTTCACATTTTCATTTGCGATTTCTGGAAAAACAATTTTCATAGATTAGAACATATTCTAGAAGAAAATAAACAAGTACCTTGAAAGTTTTTATAAGTATATCATAAACAATAGAATTTATATTTAATACGATAAAAATCAGCAAAAATAACAAATTATACATCCATATTCAATTATCTCATGATTAAACAAAGGATAAAATGAGTTCAACCTCATACGATCAAGATTATACAAATAAAGAATTAGAAGTAAAATTTTTTAAAAAATTTTAAGTCTACGTACCGAGAGAAGACAATTCATAATATCAACAGCAATGGATTATTTGCTGCTCACACCAGACAAACAAGTCAATATTTGAATAAACGAATCCAGCAACACAAAGATTCATTAAAAAATTAAACAGAATCTGAAATTTCCACTGAACATGCATGAAAAAAAAATCACACCACTGTCCTGACAACAGAATATAATTTTAATACAGAAGGATGATATACTTAAAGAAGATTCTGAATAAATTTATTATTTATGTACTTTTTCAAAATACAATTCAACATTTTGGTTTTGACCAGAGTTTAGAATAAAATAAACAGAAATGTAAAGCAAAAAAAAACTATAGTCGGAAACATATTACATTTCAAAGTTACATCATACAAATCAATTTGTTTGAAAATGTAATCAAATTAAAAATTTAAAGTTACATCATTCATAACGGACATATAGATAAGACGTTAATTTTCATTTTATTCGTTCAAAATATATCCACAACCGTCAAACATAACAAAAATTGAATAATAGTTTTGCGATTTGCTACTATACATGTTGCTGTCCACCATCTACCATTCTATTGACATTGGGTTTATATTTGAACATTTTTTCGCAATCTGCAACAATTATAATTTAGACAAAAGAATATGGGAGGTTCAGAGTTCAGAGCGAAGTTCAGAGCTCTCACGTGAAGCGTCTCCAATGCATGTAGATTTCATTTTCTACTACGAAATATGCGTGATAGATGCGTACTTTCGACCAAGGTATAAAGAAGAACTTCACGCACGCTTAAATTATGTGGATAATGATAATAGTAATAATCGGAATGAGTCTAACATAAGACTCAAAATAACACATGCATTTTTCTCTAGAATATTTCTGATTTCTATTCGAAAACATATGTATCCTATTTCTCATACCATAAGTCTATTGTCTATATCTTAAAAAATATATCTACTTATCACAATTGAAACGACTTCGAATGTAAATAATTCGAAATTGTGATTTTCCGTTCTTCAAAGAAAAAAAATTTTTTTTTGGTTAATGTCCCTTGTTTTATATACAGATATAAAGCTAAAGAAGTTCTAGCTCAGTCGAGTGGCCTGAAGCACACTTTTTTTATATCTATATCGTTCACGTCCAGCTAGCGAGAGCTGAGAACACTCTGTGTCAATGGTGTTTGCCTAAAATAAATTGGTAACGAATTGTTCCTGGACCTCCATATCACAGAACATACCCTAAGAAGAAACTTAGTTGTTTTTCAGTGGAAACAGCATGGCGGATTGTCGATGTCAGTGCCCTCGATGGTACGTGGCAGAATTAATATATTTTCGCGGTTTATTCAAATTTACAACACAGAATATCTACTTTATTCTATATTATTAATTTTCATTCAGTTCTCATTTCGCAGTATACTGTATTCACGATAAAAACTGGGACAACTGGGACAATATATAATATTTATATATATTTTATCTAAACCAAGGAAAATTAAAAGACATAGTTACAATATCTCACTCTTAAAACAAAAACTGGCAGAATATAGATTTATATAACAAACTGAAAAGAGTAATATATACATAAATACTAACCAGAAATAAAACATTAATTCGGTTAAACTGATTGCAAATCATTACAATGATTTAGTACTATTATTTTGGGGTTTAACAAAAGAAAATATTTCTATGAATACAAGGGAGCCAAAGAACAGAAGAAGTTTGTTATTGAATATATATCTCAAGGAAGATTAAAAGGTTTTAGTCAATCTGTCCACAAACATATATCAAAAATGCAAGTAGTAAAATGACTATATTAATTTATCACCATTGAATTAAAAGGTCGAAGAGACTTCTTCTGTAGAAGAGCAGAAGTTTCATCCTGTCCATCGTTTTGATGTGCCTTATTTATGAATATTTCTTAACTATGAATTCTTTCGTTGTACTATCTAAACATGTTCCAATTTCACACATCTTCTTCAAAGTCTTCAACTGTTCTTTGTTATTCTTCAATTTTTTTCTCTCAATTTTGGTATTTCGACTTTTGTATTCCGATGAACTTGACACATACATGATACATTCATTTCCTTAGGTGTTGCATAGTTTTTATCAGTTCCAGCTATAGTGGAAAACCCAAGTTTTGACTGCCAAAATCTCTAATTTCTTCTGTAAGAATGGAATCTGAAAATTCACTTGAAAACTCCAATGGCTCTTCTATAGGTAGGTATTAGTTTACTTATCAGATGTTTTAGTTACCTACCATTTAACACAGCTCTTGACAGAAGTAAAGATATAGGGAAGAAGGGAATTGGGCAGAAAGAGGATTTCGTTGCTCCGCAATATCAATAATTAGGCAGAAATGAGAATCATACCACCAGAGTCAAGATAAAATGGTCAGAAGTGATCGCAAACATCCATTAATAGATGGCAAAAGAAGTTTCAGTTATAATTCAACTTCAAAAATAATCTACAATCGCCATATCTTTTCTCAGCTAGTAATTGAGATTTCTCGTTATTTAATTCCTTGTATTCTATAAAATTTTGTTAATATCGTATAACTCTCCAAACCAATACGGAAAGATTGAAAACGTCGTAATAAAAAAAATAATCATGATTATTTGACCCGTTTATAGTTTTATATGAATAAAAATGTTTCATTAATATGATTTGTTTTATAATTAAATAACTAATTTCCAAATTATGATCATAAAATGGGGATGAACATCAGTTAGCGAACATTACGAGTAGAAGAGTCCGCGTAAGAGGATTGTTGACATTACCTTGATGTTTTTCAATTGTTAAAATAAAAAAAGTTTTGTACAAAAAATAAACATCGAAAGCTTTTGAATTACAAATAGTATCATGTGTGCGGAAAAACAAATATACAGTATGTGAACAGAATAACAAAACTGATAGTAGATTGAAAAGCAATTTTAGAACAGAATAAATATATGAACGAACATAAGAATCAAACGTATCAACATTATATACATTAAAAGAAAACTGAAAACATTTTCATTAGATTAAATTTTGATGAAAAGATACGAGTTCATTATCCAGATAGACCTTAAGCGATATAATCAGATGATAAACAACGATGTTACAAATTATTTTAACCTGAAGTTTGATGATGAATTTCTAAAAATCTTGATCATTCTAAGATTTATCAGGATGTGCAACATTTTTTAATGCCAAATGGAAAAATTTTCTTGTTTACTCAGTTCTTTCTTTTGTTAACTAGATATTCCATAATTCATGGTCGTACTTCTAAAGTTTTGATTCTAAATGGAACATCCTTAATTGAATAACGTAAATTTATAAAGTTGTAAATTTATTCGGAAGTTGAACTATTCGTTCCACGAAATCTGTCAAATTTGTTTGGTGGGATTTCGTTCATTTCATTTCTTCCTTCATTTTCGCTTGAAAATGTTTTGTCTTCTTATTTTACTATTAATTATCATTCAACTCTTCTGTATCGTTTTGATACTATAGTAACCATTTTTTTTCATCTCTATATTTGTGTTATTAAGAACTACCTTCAGTTTATCATTTCAGGTTTTCTCTCAGTCTTCTTTTTATTTTTTCTTCTTTTTCAGTTCTTCACTTATGATTGGAATATATTGGTCTTTACGACACAGAAATTTGAGAAGCGTATACAAGTATATAAAAATGATATTCTGAGGGGTAAGTAGAAAGAAATCTATCAACCCATACTAAAAAAAATACAAAGATTGCGCTGCCTATGAGTCCATCGTTTATCATTGTGAAATTCAGGTACATTCTCACAAGAGGAGTTTTCTCAAAAATTCAGGATCATAGGATTATTTGTAGGCAAAAGTTTATGCTTACATGCACAAGACCATATCTGTGTCATTTCAGAAACAATGAATAGAATTTAGAGAATGATAGTCAGTATGAATTAAGCAAGGTAATAGTGCAACAATGTAAGATTTTCTTGTCTAATAGCTGGACCACTGTCGTCTGCTGCGGAATAAGTTTTAAATAAGACGTATTCAAGTGTAGTAAATTTTCTAATTCATTCGATTATTGATCTACAGCTTTCAAATATAAATTTCAATACGTATTAGAAACCACACAAATCAGATGTCACCTGGGAGCTTCGATTTCGCCTTGTCATCTACATACTACTAGCATATTACCACGATAATGATGTTATCAGATATCAAAAAGGATGTAAGCAGTCACCCTTTTTCGAGAAAATTGTAGTATGTATTGCTTTAAAGTGAGCTACAAATAATCCATTCAATAAAACATTTCTGATGCTCATTTCATTATCTTTCTTCTCATATATAGGAATAGTTTCTGGTAGTGATAATTCCATTTTTTAGGAGTTTACGAGGTCTGATTATTAAATAACGAGACTGGTTACGGAAAAGGGTTTTATTATAAAAATTATTCCACACTCGAATGTTCCCCTTCAATATACTACCCTCCCCTGGCCAAACATCTTTCCATATATTTTTTCCGTTGATCGATGCAGTGTTGGAAATCTTCTTTGGGACTTTAGAAGCTCTACAGTTTTTTGCTCTACCGCTTCCATCTTCGGAAACAAAAAAAAGTTGCACCTTATGTGCAGGTGTATTGTCCTGGTGTGAAATCGGAGTTTTTTCTCAATTTAACGAGAAATTTGAGATTGATACGTTGCTCCTGTTTTTCGTCACACATGATTTTCGCCACGAGAAATAAACACATTCGTTTCAAACCGCTACTGCACAAATACGATAACGTGTTTTGGGACCTGCATAGACAAGATATCTGGATACTCAACGCACTACTCGTTTTTTGTTCCACCCAACTAGGGCGCCCTCAAGGCGCGCAGTTTCATTATTTAATAGCCAGACCTCGTATAACATCATGATATTCGATAAAAAATTGTTGATATTTGATATTGAAATTCGTTTTGGTATGTTTTTGGTGACCTTAAATTGTCTTCTTAGAACAGATATGTGCGCATTATTTTGAATACATGTGTATGTTTCGAACAAGTTCAAGATCAACTGTATTTTTCTGTAAAATATAACCAAATTCTGTCCCGTTCACAAGAGATGAGTAACTTTGAAATCAAATGATATAATGATGAAAATCAATTATAAAAAATATTTATTGACTAGAAAATTTCTTTCTCGATAAGGCCTTTTCTTCTCTATGTTCAGATGCTTTTAAATAGAAATTTTGAAAATTTTCACGATAACAACCATGAGATTTGAGTCCAATACCATGTAGCTTTACTTCCACTATATACATGAGGATGAACAATATGTGAATTGAGGTGTTTTCCAAAAGAAGAAAGATATGGTGTTATCGATTCACTTAGTGATTACATAACTTAAGCAAACAGGACTGTTGAAAAATGTATTGTTGTTTTGAAATGTATCGCTTGTTTTTTGGGTCAAGGATTACCAAAATTTCCTCATTGTTGTGTGAATTTTATGTGGCTATAAATTATGAAATCTAGGTAAAACATATAACAAGAAAAATATTCAGTAATTCTCTAAATAATTGAGATGTTTCAAAGTCAATATATTACTAACCTCCAATAAGAAATTATTATTAAATCATATTGAAATCAACGTTTCATATATCTTTTGGGGTAAGAAATAAAATTAATATATCATCTGTGACCTTGAATAAATATGTCACTAACTATCCGTCGCGTAAGTATAGCATTCCTTTAGATGAAATGATATTTCCCTTGATGATATGATCTTTTATTCTATTTTATTTTTATTACAAATATCCTAGGTTAATAAAGAGGGATCTCAAAAATGGGAATCTTCAGAATCATCTAAAAGAATTTGATAAAAACCGATACTGCTGCATTTTTGCTTATGTTTGGAAGTCATCATCTCCAATGAAAACAAAATTAGAATGTTATTTATCACTTTTATTCATTATTCTGGAATCGTTATTTGGAAATCTCTGAAACAATTCAAATTCTTTTTCAAAAGAATATGGTTGCTAGAAAAAACAATATGGAAATGACAATACAAAAAAATATATTGATACAATAAATATTATGATCGAAATAAATATTCTAAATTGACATCTAAACAAAATACTGAGAAAAATTTCACTATATTTACAAATATTGTAGAACATTTTTCCACATCTTCTAAATTACTAATAAAATAATACAAAGTCTTATTATAATACAAATGAACAATCATGAGCGTTAGGACCTTTGTCATCAAAGGAACAATTTTCATAGTAGTTTTATTGATCAATCGTGAAAAAAACGAATCTATATATACATTACAATTTGCCTGAATCCCATAAGTGAACTAACTACGATGGCTGTTTTTTTTTCAACCTCCGATAAACTATAAATAAGAGAAAAATTCATATAAAACAATAATATTATTACCAAAAGATTGGTACACACACGGCTACTTTTCGACATAATCACCGAAGAGATTGAGACATTTGCCATATCTACGGATATGCTTTTCAATACCCTCTTCAAAGAAAGTTGTCGCCAATGTCTAGCCTTTCAGTAACAAATAAAGTATAAAACAGACCTTCAAACTTCTGGAAATTCCATAGACAAAGCAGTAATAGTGATTTTACGTTTTTCTTTAACCATTCTGTCAACTCGTTGAACCAGGTTATCTGAAACGACAGATTTGCGTCCTTGGCCCTCTTCATCATGCACATCTTTACTGCCATCTTTTAACTTTCAACAAAAATCTAGCACAACACAATCACTCATGAAGTTTTCCTCATAAACATAATCTCCGATGGATTTCTGCGGTACTATCGCCTTCAGCCTATAGAAAACGAATCATACTCCGCAATTCACATTTGGCAGGAGCATCAATAATGGCGGACATGTTTCTGTGGCTGTAGCACAACGCCAACTGACGCCTTAATGTCAACAATAGCGGCGTGTGTAGTGTAAGAGCTTCGCAGTCGCATAGAGCGCATGCCCGCTTTCTTCTGCGAGTCTGCACGGAGCGATCGGAAAAAAAACGGCTCTCTTATATGGAAAGAACCTAAAAATCCATAGTTAATTAATCAATATAAAAATAACAGTTATTAAATGTCATCTTTGTCGACACAAGAATATATGACGAGGGTTAGCTGAGGAATGAAGTTTCTTATTCCTGAAAGGATGCTTGAAAGTACATACAGAAAAGTAAAATGTAGACTCATGAGCAGTTAAGGAGCTAAACTAAAAGCTGTAGAAGAATATTGTAGACATATACGACAAATGCCAGAAAGAAGTATAAGAACATGGCAACCAGTTCATCAGAAAAAGAAAAATTTGATTTGAATGTTGGCAGACTGTCTTGAAATTGATAATTGAGATAATCTCAGTCCAGAGGAGCAGAGAAACATGAAGAGTTGCAGTAGTGACTTAGAACAACGTTGGAAGACATACGAAAATATATCGGAAATTTTAATTTTTTACGAAAATTTATATGAAAAATTCATGAATATTTTCTCGAATTGATAAACTCAATATTCATGAAAAACGAATATTTTCTAATTCATAATTAATAAAAGCATTTGGTAAATTAGTACACGAACGCTGTTCGAAAATGATTATTTGTAATGAATAATTGTATTGCCAACAAACATTGTAAATATAGTGTAATTTTATTTACTCCATTTATGCTATAGCAATCAACTAGCTCTCGTTATAGTCACTAAGAATGCCCGGATATGCTCCCCTTCTGCAGAATATGTAAAAGCTAAAAATGACGCAGTAACGTGGTGAACATTCTCTGACACCGCCGACCTGAGAAATTCATAAACGTCTGTCTCACACATACCTGGGGGTGCTAACTGAAACTCCCAAGTCCATCGAGTAGATAACCCCATTAGTTCCTGCCGTGACGCTGAAAGAGAATGTTTCTACTTCACAACCCCTCTTCAGTTTTTAAAGCGGTTTACTATTTCTAGAAGCGACTAATCTATACGTAAGTACTATTACCACTGATACTGAATATATATATATGTTGATATTTTCTTATTTTTTATACCGATTTATCAAGCGAAAAGTGCTAAAATTCCATTCATAAATTGGAAAATAGCACTAACAGAAACTATATATAGCATTTAATTCAAAATATGAAAAATAAATGACAATAAAAACATATTGATGAAAGTTAAGAAAATGTGATATGAGGAGAATGAACAACTTCTATCCGTTTATGCAATCAGAAAACTGTTTGTTACCCATGGTGAAAATTCCTGAATTGAAAAAGAAATTAATTTTATACAATGTTCTTAATCTCGAATTATTGAGGGCGCTCATGGATAAGAAAATGGTTCAGGTATTAAATTCACTGAGCAATAATTTTCGAAGCATATTAATGGTGAAGCAACAATAAATTCAAGGTATAAAATCTGAGAATAAGCACTCATGCACTTTAGTTTTGAAATACATAAAATTAAGGGTAAATTATAGGTGGATAAATAATCTAGCATCTACCATTAAATGAATGTATATATTAACATGAGACAAAGAAATAATAGATTTTGTTCACTTAACAGCACTAAAAACAAGACATATGGAAATAGAACATTTAATGAAATACAATAAACTATCATAGGTTAATACTGGCATGGGAAGGTAGATCAAATTTCAAGAAAACATGAGAAGAAACAATTTTAATGAGTCTGAATTGAATTAGGAAAAATCAATTGAAAAAAAACTATGCAAAATAACATGGAACCAATTGAATATGGAATGAGTTTATCATATGGTTAGTTGATTTGCGAATTTATTATTACATAAAGATATTGTAAGGACCTTAATTCAACCAAATAATAACTAGAATAATAAACTTGTAATTGGAATAATATCAATGTGTTTCAAAACGTATTAAAGTTTGGAGAGACTTGGATGAAGTCATCCACGCCTTCGTAATTCCTATAAATGGGAGACCAAATTTCTTTAAGATCCAAGTAAGGTATATTAGATTCAGTTGAAACTAAAAATTAATGAACCTCTGGGTAACTATCAATTATTCTACAAAAAATGTGTGAAAATAAGCCGGGATTGTTGCACGTAATTTGATAATTGCTTTTGTGTGACGAACTTGCATAGCTTTTCATATTTTTAGATAAATGTATCACTTAACTTTCCGTAGAATCCACCCAAATTTATTGAAAATAAAGTATTTCAGTGTCAGTGGTTTCAACGATAAAATCAAATAAAAGGAAGGAAGGAATAACGGGTTGACATATGTACCAAGCAGAAACCATCAATTAATATTACGCCAATTAAAAATATTATAGCAAATATTATTTTATTAAGAGGGATTTAATTTTTTTTTACAATTATTACCACATTTTCCCCCATAATGAGTTAGGAGTGGATTGAAACTCAAGATATAATAATCAGAAGTGATATTTTCTAGCCGAATCATTTGTGAGAACTAATTCCGGTTTAAAGCCTATGGGTAAATGTTTACTGGAATAATTGGAATGTAAAAACATTCCGAATTATTTTTCACCTATTTTTGAATGAAAAATTTTAATTTTTTAGTACGTGGGTTACGACTTGTTAAGTCCAGTTTACCAGTTTAAGGTAGGCCACTCTTTGTCAGTCTCTCATTTTACTGAGATTATGTTTCACATTAACGCAAACAAGGTCGTCCTGACGAAATTTGAAGACAGCTAGTTTATGGTAAAGTTGTAAGGAATAATGATGTATATGAATGGTGTAGGTTTTCTCAATGAAGGAAGGACAATCGTTCTTGATGAAAAAAATGCAGGGTGTAATGAATGACTTGACGATAGGGAAATTAGTCAAAACAGGTACTCCAATATTGACGAGCTTCATTAGAAATTTTCAAATTCAGCAAATCATAATATTGTTGCTAACATAATTCACTACTGAGAGACGGGTGCCAAAAATACAGACATAATAAACGTGAGTGGCATCTTCAACACTCTGTAACATTATCACAAAAATTTGGACAAGAAACTTCAATACGGAAAATTATGGCCAAGGTTTTTTGAGTTAGGAAAAGCTTTCTCCGCAAACTAAATTCTGAGAGACACTGTGAATTGAAGATTATGCAAGCAATCCAAAATCGCTGACGAAGACTTCTCACTAGCGGCGTTGTTTTGTTTGTGGCATAGCTCGATGTTACATCAAAAACAAAGGCCGAACTCTAGAAAGTAGTGGAATAATTAGCATACAGCCCTAAATTAGAAACAATATATTTTCATCTACTTGTATCTATAACATTTGAGGATTTTTTTGGTTGGAAGCCATTGGAAAATAATGAAGTTTAAGAAAACCTTTTTTTAATTGGTAACGGCAGTTCTTTGATAATGGGACCCGAAAGCTGCTGCCTACTCTATTACCATCGTATATTGCTACGAAAATTCCACTTAATCTAGGATGGATACTATGTTAGAAAACAAAAGTATAAAAGTTTTGCACAAAAATATATTATTCAAATTGGGGCAGAGATTTTTAAAACAAAGTAGTTCGTTATGGTGATAGACGTTTACAAGAAAATGTTGGGAACGAAAACACCCTACTTTTTTACAAGACATTAATTCCTTGTACCATTGAAACAATTGAGAGTTTATAATATTTTAATTTGCTATTACGTTAATAGAGCAGGGTAGGCATTTAAAAATGATAAAAAGTGAAAAAAGAAATCAGTTACAGAAAACCTATTGACAAAGGAGAAGAATATAATAAAAATCAAAGAAAAAATTATTTACAGGTGATGTTTGTTTGGGAAGGGGGGAGTTTTTATAGGTAAAAAACTGTTTAGTCATATTGCAAAGATGGAGGTGATAAAAAGATCTATAACTTTTATACCCTTTCACCTCATATACTCTTACTTCTGTCATATATACTCTTATATACTCTATACTCTCTTTTATACTCTTTTATACGCTTTTATACTCTTTTATACTATACCTTTTTTCACATAACATCAAAATTTATTTTAAAAATTCAATAACCGAGTTTTTGATTTTATTATTTCTATCTTTCAATTTTTTATTTTCATCATTTTTTTATCACGAAATGTTGTCATAACTCACCTTTTTACGTCCCAAAGTCTAATAACTTATTTGATTTTAAATATTTATTTTTTAATCTTATCTCTACTAAATATCAAAAAAGCACCATAATTTTCCATCGAAAATTCTCGTGTCAAAATATCAGCCTGTTTTAAAAAGTATATGTTTTTTGTTCGTTCAAATCTCTACTTTCTCTTGGTATAAGAAATATTACCTTCAGCATGTTAAATTTTCTCAGAAAACCATAGCAAAATTAGCATCCGAACATTTTAATCAATATGTACAATTTTTATAGTGTAAAATTTCAATATAAATATCTAAAAATGTATATATATTGATTGACAAAAAATTTTCGAATGCGACTATTAAAAGAAGCTGATATTTTGATGGGGGGATTTTCGATTGAAAATTAGGGAGCTTTTTAGATATCAATTGAAAATAAAGCTAACAAATATTACAAATAAAATAAATTACAGTATATTTGGAACATCAAAAAGTAATTTTTCAACAAATTTCATGAAAAAAAAAATGTTTTTGCGAAAGATGAAGAAAAAAAAACAAAAACTTATTTCCTTTCATTTTTATCATATTCACATCCTTTTCCAATTTCTTTCATCCTACTATTATTTTTTTTTTGGTTTCACAAATTATCGGTTTAAATTTTACACTACTAACAATGATGTTGGTAGGTAGACAATATGAACCAATTCAAATAATTTGCGTGATAAATGTATGGAAAAATGGCCGATAAGCTACTGATATTAATAACCAAAACTACAATGCGTGATCATCAATGAAATACGATGAAATCCATTTTTGCGTGCGATTAATTCTAGAATTAACTCCCAATTTCTACATTTCCATTCAGTCCTCATGATACATATTGTTCATGAACAGAATTCCACTGCAAAGTTTGCCCCAAAACATTGATTACCACTTAACCATCTTGGAATTTATCTAATTTTCAAATTTGATCGTTTGCATTAAACAAATCAGTCCCGATATTGCCTTTCGAGGAGGAAACCCCACTTCAAATCTCAATAGTTTCTCACAGTCTATTTTGATGGAAATATAATTAACTGACGCTTCGATGGAGGTGCAATAAACGTTATAGGAGCTTAACAGAATTCGTCTATAAAACAAATTTGGTTTAAGTACCATAGAGTTGTTATAATATTTTTGGATTTCAACAGATTTAAAGCGTTTCGCATAATTTTGAAATATATTATGAAAAGTAATAAACATTATTATTGAATATTTTTGGCAAGTTATATATTTTTAACAGCAAATGTAACATGAATTATCATTTGTCTTTGTTTTGATTACGAAGACTCGAAGCTAAACTGTAAATGATATAAGATCAAAAAGCAAAATAAAAATAACATCAATCTTTGTTTCTATGATATTATGTGTTTATTTTTCTCAGATTCTGAACCACGCTCAACGCGAAAAGGAAATGATCCCTTTGAGGTTGCCTCAATGCTTCAAAATTTTTGAACACGTTTTTATCGATATGTTGAATACACTTCAATTTCGTTCAGGATGCCAACAATATTCTTAACATCTTACCTAACCTCAACCGCACAATTTTATCAATTCGTCATCTATACGTCGTATATCTTCCTTCATTTGCTCTTGGATGGCTAAGAAGAAATAAAACGTTTTTTACGAATTTGGTCATATTCGTATATTCCGCTTAGAGAAACTGAAATTCTTCATAAAAAACAAATTATTGAAACTAATAGGGTAATTAGACGAATTGAGGACAGTATTTAGAAAATTGATAACTAAAATTTAATAAGTTGGCCACATAATGTGAAGTTTATATTAAGTGAAAGAAAGTTTTGGCATTCGAACTTTGCGAACTGAAATGGAGGCGAATTTAAAGTTTTGTCTCAAGAGAATGTACTAAGCAGCACTGAAAATCTATTTCTTTGTTTAACTTGAATGGTTCTTTCACTAAAGCTTTTAAAACTTGGGAAATTCTAATGTGAACACACAAAAGAAATATCGAAATGCCACTGAACAATTATTTTATGTGAAAATATTTAACAGATGAAATGTTATGATTGTTAAAAAATATTTACTCAAATTATAAAAATCGAAGACTTCTTTCATCGTCAATAGAATTGGTATCGTTATAAATTAAAACGTCAATTCAATCAAGTCAATTGAGAATAACATCAACTCTTCAATACCATTAAACATGAAAATATTTTTGTTATTCCTCGTACTACTCTCAAATCTTACTGTGAGCTTTTCTAACGAATGTAATGTTCAATGTTTATTCGGAATTTATCCAATTTTGGTATATTTCTTGTCGCTCCAAATTCTTTTATCCGAAACTATCAGCCACTGTAGCTTTTTCCGAGCGAAAGTTGTATGCATTCGAAAGTTTGCACAATTTAGACTGAAACTATAGGTAAACAGCTATAAACTATGGGTAAGCACTATGCATCAAATAGCATAGTCATCAAAAATACTCAAGTTGAAGATGATCATGGGATGACTAGTAACCCCAAATTTACTGAGTAAAGGGAACTAGGTGCTATTAATCTGAAACATACAAGGGTATTCAGGGAAACAAGAAAGTTGATAATATGGAGAGAGTGGACGTTGAAATTGTTTTCACTGGACCAGAACTGTTTATTTCGAAGAGAGGAATTGCTTAGATGAGCTGTGAAATATTTAACATGCTTTCACAATGGTTAGCACAATAGTTCATTTTAGGGCACATTGCATCGAAAAACCCAAACAATTTTCAATATAAACTTTACAACAAAAAGGTAAAATGTTAATCAAACACTAACGAATGTATGTGAGTAGAAAATACAAGATATTATTGATAGTTCACACATCTAGAGTCTATGAGAAAATAGATAGAATTTGCTCTCTCTGGGTCAAACTAATCATCAATTATTATTGAAATTCCTAGATATTTATACAAATTTTCAGAACACAGTTATGTCACAAAAAAATCGACGCGGAAGGAATGCCGAACCAAAGATTATCTATTAAATATTGTATATTTAATTAAAATAAACCAAGTATAATTATTCAACCTGAATAAACTCCTTCATTGATTTATTACTAGAACAACTACAGAACTGTTTCTTTTTATTCTGGATACTTTTTCATATAAAAACAAAATATAGTGACTAATACCAAGCATATTGTTACGAACGAAGTTCGTGAAATGGGTCCATAGACTGGCCCTGTCCAGATACAATGCAATTTTTTTTATACCAAGCGGTTTATTTACATTGTCTATTTTGAATAATATCCAGGTCTATTCATTAATTTGTTTTGTTTCTTTTTCTTCTAAATCTAAAGAATTCCTTTGGGATAAGTATATAAGAGGTATATAATGTAGCGTAGTTAATTTTAAATAAATAGTCGCAGTGCACAGATTGAATTAGTAGAAGTAATTGCAGAAATTAAAAGTGAATTATTTTAAGTTGAGTATATTTTATAGTCTGTAAATAAAGTAAGAATGTAAGAGACAGTGTTTATATTATCGTTAATGAGATAGTAACAAAGAGATATTCATATTTTGTATCAAAAACAACATGATAAAAAGAAATATCGATGTCTAACCTAACATTCATCATGAAACCTTTATCGTTTATGAAAAACGATGTACAGAATAAAGAGGAAATAAAATTTGAACTTATGTTCATATATTCGAAAGAGTTTATCCAAAATACAAAAATAAAGACTAAGCGAAGACAGATATTTTGAAATATAGCATTTTTAAAGTGCAAATCGTACAGAGATAAAACTCTCCATTATGTTTTGTCCGGGATATAAATTTAGATTAGTAGATATAAGCTACTCGTAATCTTCCACAATGGTCAAATTCAGAGACAAACAGACATTTTTGCTCCAGTGAACTGAGCTCGGCATTTGTATTTATGACATCTGGCGTGGAAAGCAACGAACACATTTAAACGTCCTCGTCGCAGTATCCTGTCGTTGACGTGGTCTTCCTGATCGTGAGACTTGGAACCACCAAACAGGACATCGTTCGTAGACTAAATTTCATTTTAGTAGGGGATGTTTACTATTGGATTTTTTGTATTTGAATTTGTTAAAGTCGTATTTTGTTTATTTTATACAAAATGTATATTTGATGGTTACTATTCAAATCATACGTCGTGAGTTTTATTAATCTATTATTATCCAAACCCAAGGTATCAAGGTTGAAAAATATGAAGAAGCTCGAAGAAAAGGTTTGAATAAAAAGTAGTTGATGCCATTAAGCTTTGCTTGGCTTATCTTTGCGAGTCTACTCGTACTTGTGTGACAAAATTTTTAAAATTTTCGAGACCTACGAACTATTCTGTCCTTCGCGTATATTTATTTTAAAAACTTCTCTTTTATCAAATTGTAATTTAACTTTTCAATGAATCAACTGATCAACTGTACAAACATTTTCACAACAAATAAGTTAGCTGCTAATAAATAACGTTCTTAATTTCGACTTTTATAATAAAACGCCAATATTTCAAACTGACAAATAAGAACAGTTTAGCTGTAATTTCTACAGTAACAGATTAAACATAAATGATACGCTTCTCCTAAAAAATGAGGCCTTTTACGAGACAACTTAATTCAAATGATTATTTGCGAGTCTGCCTTGGACTTTTCATTACAAGGATAAGAAAATACGACAAGGAATTTTGTAGAGGGTTCGTCGTTACACGCAGTAAACGTCACACGTATATAAATTTTCTGAGTAGACGAGAGAAACGATAAGTACATATCAACTTACTTCCTCCTATAAAATTTGTTACAAAACGATAATATAATTTTTATTTGAAGTGATGTTTGAAATTTTTAAAGAGGTGTACAACACAGAAATGAGTAGATCGTGCAGTACACTATAAAGTGCCAAAAATTCTCAATACTTTTTTTTTCTACCTATTTGATGCTAGAGATTTTGAGTAAAAAAATGAACGCTAATTATTGAACTATTATTGAACCGTATAATAACTTTTGATACGCTTACAAGAATTACTATAATATGTTACGATAAGTTACGATATAGAGATTGCAGGAGAATACCTAGTAAATATACCATGAAAATTATGATTATTTATATCTCGATTCGAAATATTGATCAGTATAAGAAAGCCGCTACTTAAGTTTTGAGATAGACAAATGAAAACAAATATTTGTATTTAGATATTCTGAATCAAGATCAATACACTGTTGAAGCATTTATTGCATAAACATGTGATACGAAGACATCAACCGCTCCTTCGGGAGTAAAAACACTTTGTTCTGCGGAAATAATAAGAAATCACTGGGTATGGCGATTAATCTATCAATTCGATGTTCTATTTGTGAACTGATGTGTGAACGCATTGTCGTTTTCAGTGATTGGTTTTCCCAATTTTTTGAGCACTTCTCGCAAATAAATTCTGGTACGCTAACAAATTTTGTTGGATTTGACACGTCTTGAAAGACCCATACATTCGATATTTGTTTAGTTTTGGTTTCATATGCATAAATTCATGATCCTTCGCCTGTCAAGATGCTATAGACGTCTTTTGAAGCACCGCCATTGAATTTTATGAGTATATCTTTGCACCAATCGAGACGAGCTTTTTTTGAGCAATTGTCAAATTATGCGGTATCGTTTGACAGACAAATAATCATGGAATTTTAAATATATGCGAGTGGAACTAATGCCCAAGTAGGCCTCAATCTCACGGTGTGTTACATGATGGTATTGCAATATCAGTTTACGCATAGGATCGATATTTTCTGAGACAATAGACAATATTTTTTGAAAATAATTCTTTTCAAGATCATTTATTAAATATATCAAATATAAAACATGTTTCGATAATCGATAAAAATGAAATAAATGTATCAAATTATCAATATTATTTTCATTTACAATAAGCATATTGTTACGATTTTAGATTCTTAAAAATCTGTCTTCGTTAAGATGTAGTGGCTTATATCGCTTACAGCGGTACAGGTTTTATTTCACGCGGCTATTACCTTACTTATTATTTAATTCTGTTATCTTTATAGATATTTAAGTGTTGGACTAGTATGAATTAAATGACGAAATAAGCCTCATCTTGTCGACTATGTCAACACGTCACCCAGAACAGTAACAGTAACAAACGTAAATTCATAGTTCCAAGAACGTCCAAACAAAACTGACAATGTTTCTTCATTGAATCCATCTATGATGAGAAAAGTAATACTATCAAAATGCACTAAATTATCAGAAGGAATATGATTAATTAGGATCAAATAATACGTAAGTTATTTCGGTAGGAATACAGAGTTTACAACACAATCTTATCTGAGCGTTCTCTGTCATTACACCTGAAACGTTAGGATAAGTTTTCATACGTGCAAGGAAAGAATGAATATATGAATTCACAAAACGACAAACATGTTCATCTTCTTAAGATTACTGTGATACCAACATATAGAATGGGTCTTTCCGATATTTGGCAGTATGTATGAGATTTAAAAAGAAACGATTCACGTTTTATCTATCTAACAATACCTTTTTACCCACTTCTCTTACCTCTAATTTTTAGATAGGCAACATATCAGGTGTGGAACGTAATTGGAAAGGTATTTAATTGCAGTATTTATATATAATGATAATCAATAATTAAGATTGAATTTTTAAATGCTGTTCATTGTGTTCAAAACAATTGTAGAGTTGCTCGAAATTATATCAAATTTTTCGAGGTGACTAGACTACAATCATTTAGTATTCGTCCTTCAGTATGATAAATGGTCTTTTTTAAATATCCCCACAAATGGAATGAAGAGGTGTTAGTTTGGGGAATCTTGCAGACCATTCAATAAATCCTCTCTTCCTAATTAAGTACTTATGGAATTATTATTTCAGATATTGCATTGCAACTTCATTGCAAGGTGAATGTGTCCGTTTTCTTGACGAAATTAACTTGCATATCATTCAATGGAAATTTTGTTTGGTTCTATAGTAGGCTAACAATTTTTCAATATATCCTCGTATTGTAATGTGCATATACTGCCTTTTTGTGAAAAAATACTTGATACACCAATTAAGTTTAATTATATCTAACATATCTGTGGGAGCTAGTGATTTCTAGTAACTGAAGGTATGTTTTTCCGTCCAAATTTTGATTTTCTCCGTCGGACAGTTGGTTTTCAGATCGAACTGCTCTTATGAGGGAGAGTATTCTCTACAGTCGGTGACGAGAGTAAGATTTGTGTGGTTGAAGCTGAGTCTTCTTATTGTCAAAGCTTCTCTCCTATTCAAAAAGTTTGGGGAAAGGAGAGAAGTAGATGGCTGGATGTTATGTAATGCTGTAGTACTCTTGCTACATATATCGCGCCAAGATTTTTTAATGAGGTTTTGGAAGTTAGTCTTCCGTAAATTTGATAATGCCATCATAAAGTTGGATATTTTTGATAATGAACGTTCTCAGAATGTCTTGTCATACTGATACTTGAAACATTCATCTTGATCAAAATATGGAATTACATCGCGTACATTCCGACGTGGATTAAACAACCGGCAGTGTGCCGATCAATTCGCTTAGACTTTTGGTGATGAAGAACCATCACGAACCACAGTGTATCGTTATTTTTTCGAATTTAAGCGTGGTCTCTGTTCGGTACAAGATGAATGGAAATTAGCTGTTGTGCTAGAAAACTTCGATGCTGTGCGTAAATTGATACTGTAAGATCGTTATGTGAAAACCGTGACTTTGAGCTTGGGCACTAGTTCCATTCCATATTGGATGATCGTGACAAGTGGAAAATCGTGGATCTATGCATATGAATCCGAACTAAACAACAAATGACCGTATGGGTCTTTCAAGGCCAGCCAAATACAAAGAAAGTTGTAACCGGACATCCTGTCACCGTTCCATTACAACAATGTAGCACTGTCAATTCCAAACGCTATACCAGCATTTTTTTTTGCCAGAAGTGTTCGAAAAAGCTGACTTATTCACTACGACAATGTGAGCTGTCCCACATCCGTTCAATCAAAAACGTTTTTGAACAGTCAGAACATCGAATTGGTGGGTACATTCCTTGTAGGCAGTCAATTTCTTCAATTGTGAATGTGAATATAATCAACTAATAGGTTATTCAACAGTAAGAATATGCCGTATCAACGTTTAAAAATAGAGATGAAAATAAATGAGGTATATGTGGCACTTTAGAATTGAATTAAATTGAATATATATATATATATATATATATATATATATATATATATATATATATATATATATATATATATATATATTCTATCTCCAATTCCAATTTTTAAGTTGTTCACATCCAATTATCGATTCTAATTTAACACTGATAACAAATAAAGAGAAAAAATAGTTGAAGTGATTCATCGCACTATATTGTCACAATTTCTGGACACACTATTAACTACACCCAATGCCTTGTTTTCAAGCCAAGCACGTCAGGAGGATTCTCCAATTCTTGAGTGCCCTCATGGGCTAGACATGAATGATAAAGAAGACTGGAAAGCGATTACCCAAGCAATTAGGACCAATAAGATATTAGTACAAGTAATCATTATAACCATAAACAAATTTCTTGTTTCCGGTCTTGTCTCTTTCCTAATTCTTAATTCTATCATGATTTTTGTTACCGCATCATGCAGGTTTTCTTGATCTTCCCACTTTATTATTTGCTATATAATTCTTGCTTGTCGGTTATTTCCCAATCGTCTTAACTGATTCCTTTTCATGCTTCCTTCTAGAGGTCTTACTTATATCATATCGAATTCTGTCCTGGTCTCATATACATCACGTCAATTGTTTGTAATTTTTTGCATCAAAAAGCATCATAAAAACAGACTCACGATTACCAGTCAAATAAAAAGCCCATTAGAAAGAGTTATGTGATGAATTTAAAAATTGCTGTCGAGTAGAAAAAATTAATTTTAGACATATTCTCTTTATATATACTGAATATTCGTTTCTCTGAATTTGCTTGCCTTTACCTGGGAAGCCGATTTCTCCATATTCTCATATACTAGCAATACGAACTGTTTTTGTAATTGTGTTAATTGGTGAACAATCAGTGAGCTTCTGTCCTGATTTCAGTGATAATTTATTATGTATCAATCAAATGATTCTTCCTGTTCAGTCAAATGCAGAATTATCATCGAAATTACTATTGACGTGGTTTAAGGGAGTGAGAAGATGGAACGACTACCTAGTAATTAAATCTAGCTAGCAAGTTCCCTGTTAAGGCGTTTCTTAATTTCCTCTTCATGGAAATTAAGCTATTTCGAATTTTCCGCTCGACTGGATAAATGTGGCGGAGAAACGATACTTAGCTTTGCGCGTTACGTTTCACTTGCTATGATTTTTATTATTATTGAACAGTCCTTCGAACCAAGTAGATAATCCGAAAATAAATTAAGAGGAAATTTTGTTTTAACAACTCGCTGATATAACATTGTGAGAAGTTAATATTTTATATTATGAGGAAAGTAGTTTGTTTGATACTAATTGTTCTGTAAGTAAACGTTTTATGGGAACTCTGTGCGGAATATCTTCTAATTGGTATATAAATACTCTATAAAAAATAGCTGCTCATAATTTTATTCATAATTAATACAAGAAACAAATATTCAGTTCAACAGTGCATTTTACAAATATTTATATCTTGTAGTAAGAACATGAAAAATGTTCATCGAACTAAATCAGCGAAAAAATTTTCAAGAAAGAAATTTATTTAAATAATCGCCTTGAACTTCCAGAATAATAAAAAGGGACCATTTTCAACCATGAGCTATAGGATAATACTAACTTGTCCAACAGGTTAAGAAAATTGCATATTTCTCCTCAGCACAAAATTGTTGCAATTGAGGTCATTATCTTACATGTCTTACACTGTGTTTTCTCCGGACGGCTAGCCAATCTGAAATTGAAACCAAAAAATGCCGTCTTCCATAGGATTTTTTTAAAACATACCTTTTATCAGATGTATCTTGTAGAAATTATTGAATTTCTTCATGAAATGAGGTTTTCTACTTCTTTGAAACATGTTTTTCTTTCTTCTTTTGCCGGTTCATTGACAGTAAGTCTTCCTTAAAGTCCAACATTCTCGCCATCAGTTAGATGTGGTCTTCTTTCTTTGTTCTTTTTGCGTTCTTAACAGTCTACTGTCTTCGATTATTTTTATATGTTTGTTCCAGAATTTTCGTCTCTGTCTCACCCACCTTCTTATATCCCATTTATTTTCTTTATTCCGTTTTTTTTCGTCTAGGGTTTTGCCTTGTATACTTCGTAGTTTTCTCACTTCCCCTGTTCTCATCGTCCTCAGTGTCATACTCGTATCTGGTCTTGTATGTAATGATAGGGCTTACAGTCGTTTTATATATTTTGATTTTATTTTCGGTATTAGGTATTTGTTCTTTCAAACTATATTTTTCAGAGATCTCCACATTCCAGCCTCTTTCATTGTTTGTTCTGTTTCTTAGGTAAAAAGGTTTCCATGATTGGTTATATCCGCTTTCAGGTATTTTGAATGATAATTTTTGAGACGATTTCCAACTTACATTTTAACGGTTATTTGGACGTCACTAGGCAAGTTTTTTGATTTTATTCATTATCAAATTAAATATGGAGGAATTAACTGCGATTCTTAATCTAATTCTTGTATTTACATTTATAATTGTTAGTGTATATGTCATGTATGTCTGAATAGGAACAAATTTCAATACACTCATACCAGTTTTTGTTGAAAACTCTACCAACTTTTCGAATAAACCTCGTGTCTGTACCATAGAATTCATTCGATAAATATAACACTTTGAAAATAAATTGGATGTTTGCGTCTGATAAATCACATCCAAGATTCACCATCAGTCTGTTTAGAATGTTATGAATTTTGAGAATAAATCAAATTTGGATGGCTATAATCTATTCGATATGTTGTACGGTTCTCTATATTCTAGCGTATTTTTTTCCCAACTCCATCAAATACTCAATGAAAAAATAACGATTATCCAATTCAAAGGGTTCCGTAGTGATAGAGGGTCTCCGTTAACTTTACTAACGTTTTCTATTGTAAATTATGATTTCGTAGTATTTTCTATCTATTTATTATTTTCTTCATCTTAATAGCACTTTTCTTTTTCTTTATGTGGTTGATTCAATTCAATAAGGTTCAAAATATGACATAAAAAAATATCTATACTAATGGATTCCTAACTGTATTGTACATATCCAAAGATCTTTTCAGGAAATTGAGTTTTCAACAAACAATGAATAGTAATGTGTATTTGCGTGATTTTTTGTTGAAGTGTATTGTAATATTTTTCAACCATTCCAAATTTATGAGCAAAAAATATCATAGAATGTAAAAGGTGACCACCCACTGAGAATTCCTCCTTGCTTTTCTGCAATTAAATGTTGTAAAGAGAATTCTTAAATAGATGAATTATTAGTATTAGAAGATATTGGTGCAAACGACATTTTATGATGTCTGGAAAAATAACCATGACAGCGGCCTTTAACTCCACAACGCTAAATTATACACATGTTAAAAAAGTATCGCATCACTATAATTTCTGATCATTACAAATAACTTATTTATATGAATGTTTTTAGATAGTCTCAACTGTTTTCTGTATTTAAAAGAATGTTACCAACGTGTCTCTGCCCTAGAGCCGGTCTTGCCTACATGTAATTCTAAAATTCGGCGAAGGTGTGCGCGAACCCGCGGAACCCGTTTGAGGTTTGTTTTTTAAATACGTTTTTTAACAAGCG
Source organism: Diorhabda carinulata (assembly GCF_026250575.1). Lineage (NCBI taxonomy): Eukaryota > Metazoa > Arthropoda > Insecta > Coleoptera > Chrysomelidae > Diorhabda > Diorhabda carinulata. Next base: position 24,253,468 of record NC_079472.1, read on the forward strand.
GTTTATTCACATTGTTTCTTTTGGATAATTTCTGGGAAGGTCTATTTAGTCATTTGTTTAGTTTCTCTATTTTTCTAGAATTCTTAAGCAGAGCATACACGGTCAATAATACTGACAGTATCGAAAAATATTGTCAGTAATACTGATCGTGTAATCCGAGGTATTGAAGTACTGAAGAGGGTACTGAAGATTGATGCTTCAATCCATTCATTCCTCAGTTCTGGTCGCCGAGTAGTGGGGATACTGACAGTAATAATGACCGTGTGGCCGGGTTTGCTTCATTCTTCAGTAATGAGGCGGGTTTAGGGTGTGAAAACACGTGCCATCTAATTGATGAAATCTTGGAGTTCGACGTTGGTTTGCTTTTTGTAGAGTTGCCGTTTATTTTCTCTGAAAACGTGAAGCCTGCTTATTTTCTTACGAATTTAAGTTAAATTACGTTATTTAAATTAAGTTAAATTAAGTTTAATTACGATAAATTTATCTTCCTCAGTTATTAAATTGTGCAAAAACTCGTGCATCCAAAGTAAGTACAAGATTATTTTTAAAATACTGTGAATTTAACCCTCTGGGTACCACGGTCCTCATGAAAGTCAAGTACCACAGGGGTCCTTTTTGGACCCCAAATATTTTTTTCCATTTTAAATCTTGGGTTATTGAATAGGAAGTTGAAACTTGGTACTTTCACATGTTTTTGAATGCTAATAATGAATTTTACCTTCAAGTTTACTCATCTTTTAACTTATGCCCAAAAATAAATAAAAGGTGCAACTTGTTTTTTCTTGTATTTTCTGAAGAAACAATATTTTAAAACGGAGTTTACAAAGGTCATACAGCAGAGAAAGTTAAATTCTCGTAAAAGTGTTGGGTCCCAAAAGGACCCCATGGTACTCGGAGGGTTAATAACGAAAATATTAATCATAACTTCATTTACATTTTGTTAAATAATTTGCAGATGGAGGATAATATGGACGAAGATCTTAAATTATTTATTCATACTTTTGAATCCATGCCCGAATTGTGGAGCTCCACAGATCCAAATTACATGAAAAAAAATAAAAGGATGGAAGCCTTAAATAAATTATTGCCTTTGTACAAAAAAATAAAACCTAACGCGGAAATTTCCGATGTCAGGAAAAAAATAAATACATTAAGATCAAATTTTCGAAAAGAACTTAAGAAAATTGAATCTTCGAAAAGGTGAGAATATATACCAACATTTTGATTTTCTTAGTAAAATTTTATTTAGGCATTAGGTATAGTTGTTTTTATAATAATTATATAAAAAAGAAAATATGAAATGAATTTATTATGTTATTAAAGGTCTGGATGTGGTACCGAAGACATTTACACTCCGTCGTCATGGGTATTTTATGCTCTTCAATTTCTTGATAAAATCGAGCAGCCATTCGAAACCCACTCGTCGATTGATGTGGAAAACGAGGAAGAGGAACAGGTATGATTTTGATTGTTTGGTTTTTACCATAAATTTCAGTATTAAATTTTTTGAAATAAAAAATTAACATTTGCAAAAGTATTATGACAAATTATTATGTAAGATTAAAATATGTACAATATTTATCCCTTGTGGATTTTGCGTCGCTTGCATTCCTACTATGTTCTTCACGAAGACTAGCCCCTACATCTATGCTTTCAATTTCGTTTTGTGCACTAAAGTTTAGAGATTCCTTTTTTAAGTAATTATGCAGATAGCAGCATGCTAGTGTAATTTTTGTTGCTTTGTCAGGACCAAGATTTATTGGCTTTTGAAACACACCAAATCTTGATGCGAGAATGCCAAAGGCATTTTCGACTACACATCGAGCTGTGGACAGTCGTTTATTGAAAGTATCTTGCTCCTTTGTACATTTTTTTTGAGGGTATGGTTTCATAAGGTTGCAGTGCAAAGCAAAGGCCTCATCTGCCACAAAAACGTAAGGAAAATAATCCTCTGAACCTGGTAACTTTGTGGGAGGTGGAATATGCAATTGCTTTTTTAGAAACAAATCCCAAAATTTTGTATAAAAGAGGACCCCACCGTCGGAGATCCTACCATTAGCTCCTACATCCACCATTATAAATTCCTTATTTGCATTGACCAATGCCATTAAAACAATGCTAAAGTGTCCTTTATAATTATAATACAGAGAGGAGGTATTAGCCGGTTTTTTTATGGCGATATGCTTTCCATCAAGAGCTCCGAGACAAGTAGGAAAGTGGCAGTTCTTGCTGAATTCTGCTGCAGTTAATAACCATTCCTCTTCTGTTAAGGGAAGCTGTAAAAAAAAAAATATTTTTTAAATAATAATAAGATTGTTATTATTAGTAGTAATAAAAATTTGCTGTAATTAGTTACAAAGAATGTCAATCATTTTTAAAGCATGAAATATGAACATCGAGGAATTTTTTAACTCTTGTTTTATTTTTTAGGCTCAAGAAACTACAAACATAATTCCAGAGGACGATGTTATCACTCAGCCTTCGACTTCAATAAATTACAACAGAAAATCCAAAAAACAAAAAAAATGTAATAAACAATCAGATTTGCTGAATTTAGCGTGTGAGTACCTGACCAAGGAAAAAGAAGGAGATTACAATCTTAACTTAGCGAAAGTTTGGGCTACAAAATTGCAAAATTTGGATGCGTCCCAAAAAATACTTGCCGAAAAGGCCATAAACGACATTTTATTTGAGGCTACAATGGGGAATCTGCATCACAACTCCGTTAAAATCAACGAGCCGCAATCTTCCTGCCTCCATTCATCAAATCCTTCCCAAATACTGAACGGAACCCTTCCTAGTCCAGTCCATGTCCCTTCTACCACCACCACTTCCCCCCAAAAAATTATGATTTTAAACAATAATAACAATTATGATCCAATCGATGATAACGGCATTTCATCAAAAAATAACTTGAAGGACTACTATCATACATTTTCTGAATAAAATAAAATTTTGTAAAGTGTATAAATGCCTATACATACTAATAAAATATTTTACTAATTGAATTTTTTTGTTCAACTTACCTTGATATAATCTCGAAGCACATAGATGAGAGTTTCACATGTTTCAATTATCATTGAACTAATTGCTGCTGGGGAAATCAATGCTGAGAACTTGAGGTCAGCAAAATTTCTTCCTGTCGCCAGGTATCGCAAAGTAACAGCGAGTCGCTCTTTTGGACTGATACTTTGTCTCATATTAGTGTCTTGCTTTTTAATATGAGGTGAAACCATGTCCAATAAAGTTAAAAACGTTGTTTCACTCATTCGAAAATAATTTTTGAAATCTGCAGGATTTTTAACTACTATTTCATTCAATAGGTTTAAATGGGTGTACCTGTCTCTTTCCAACAGCCAATCCTTAACCCATATTCTTCTTTTTTTTCTTTTTTTTACAACAGCAGAAGCTATAACTATTGCCAAACAGGCTCTATCCATGTTAAGTTATCTACTAAAGGATGGAAAGCGGGAACTGACGAATAATATTGACAGTAATAATGACCGTGTGAATTAAACGAACATCAGTAATACTTTCAGTAATAATGATCGTGTAATCACAGAAAATACTGAAGAAGGGCACCTTCAGTACTTTTATCAATACCTACTGTCAGTTTTATTGACCGTGTATGCTCTGCTTTAAGAACTTTTTTCGGATATATAAGCGGATTCGTTAAGCGCAGTTTAGTTTATAATTAAATAGTCGCAGTGAACAGACAGAAATAGAAAGTAAGCGAAGAATTTGAATAAATCATTTAAGTTAGTTAAGTGATAGTGATAAGTGAATTATTATAAGTTAGTGTAGTGTCTAGTGTAAATAAATTGAGAGCGTGTTTATTAATTCACCCCACGAATAAAAATCGTACACATAAGAAAAAAATTACATTAATAATAGACAGAAGGGACATAAAAGCAATACTCTTTTAAAACTAAATACTAAGTTTAGTAATTTGTGTTGCCTCGTCAAGTTCTAATCACATCACGACAACGCCGTTGCATACTTCTGATATCCTCCAAGTAATTTTAATCCAAATTTTCACACTCAACCTTTAACATCTCCTGCAATTGAGTGGTATGAAATCTGTGGATCTCACCCTTCTGTGAATATCGTTTCGCACATAGGGTTTAAGTCAGGGGTGCATGCAGGCCAGCATGAAACTAAATTATTTACCTCGTGAAGGTACTGCTGTCCTATTCTAGTGACATGGGGTCGTGCATTATAATTATCATTAACACGAAATAATTGCCTATAGAAGGGAAATAAGGAACAATATATGGCTCTCGATTCTCTGTAATATACCTATGAGCAAGTAATCATTATCTATCGAACAATACCAATGGGTGAGCCCTTAAAGTTATTCCATCTAACAACATGAAAGACTTTACTCCGAAATTTGTAGAAGGTTTTATGTTGCAAGAAGAATTCAATCTACTTCAATCTTCTATGATAGGTTTCCTCCGGTCTAAAATACATACACAAAATCTGGACTCGTCTGTACAAAGTACATTATCTCAATCTTGCTCATTCCAGTTCGCATGCTCTCGTGCACGATGTTCCCTGGTCAGTTTAGAAGCAGTATCAGCTACTCTGGATCTCACCCTATTTCTCGAAATAATTTGTACGGTCTCTAAAGCTACTCCTACATTTCTAGCATTAGCTGGAAGCTGTCTTGCCGTTACATGTCTTATCCGTTAAGCTTGCGGTCTCAGAAATCTATTATCTGCAGGTAAGTTGGCGAGGTTTGCACTGGGCTTCTATCAGGTCCTCCGGTCTCCCGTTACCTTGATTAACTGATTAATTTCCATTGGAAACGTACCTCTGACTGTGGACGTCTTCAGAAAGAACAATTATTCTAACAATTTGCTTCTTTTTAAATTTCTATTCACATTTATTTATCCAAAGTCAATTCAAGATTAAAAATGCCCGGTAAAACACAAACTGTGTACACTCAATCTGTGCCGACAAAAACAGATCAGATGCAAAATCCATTTAACATTTCTTTTAACTTCCTACCTATCTACTCCAGTTATATTTTAAATTTCACTAATTTATGTTCTCTACTTGCGATTCGAGTTCTAGTTCTTGCGCCGGTTTGAGTAATAAAAATGATTGTTCTAAAGCTTAACATTGACATACCTAGAAAATCAAAAGAGATCAAGAGATATAAAAGAGAATATATAAGATGTATTGGAGTCAATTTCAAGATATGGTTTTGTAGAATGTTTTGATGATTGATTATTCGATTGCGTGAGCAAATTATAATGAAGAAAGAGCACTTTCAATTAGGTATAATTATATATATTTTATGTTCCATTAACTCATTTCCTTTATTTTGATATGGTTGACTAAGTGGTTTAGAATTTCCATGAAAAAGTATCCGATAACTAAAATTTCATATTATGTATAGTTGTAGTTAACTGTTTTTATGAATTTGTCAGATTTAACTTGAAAACAGGAAATTCACTCAAATTTACACGACTTTTCTAGATTGTATAACAACACAAATTGTTTACTAAATGGGCGAGTAACGTTCCAAAGTTCTATTAACTCTTGTTAACTACTGGTATGAAAGCAAGTCCTGTGTTTAGTGGACTGCATTATAACCAACCGGCTTTTTGTGTTAATTAAACCAAATGTGTTGAGTTTTTTTTTATTTTTCAAAATAGGTCAGTCTAAAACTGTGGTACGCCATGTGCTGCAAATAGTTCTTTTATTTTTATTTCGAAATGTGCTTGTTTTGTGGAGTATAGGTAATAATAGAAGTATATTATGATTACGGGATATAAGATGAAATTCAGAATAGAATGTTTTTTTTTTAAATTCTCAAATGAACATACATCTCTAGTTAAATAGAACTCTGTAGCTATAAATTTATGGAAAGGGTTTGTGTATAGGGTTAATGTAAGATGAGAAGAATTTTTTCCGTCGATTAAAAACTGGACCCCCCAATTCAGTTAAAATTGTAAAAAAGTAAAATAATAACAAAATAATATTATGTATGCTTGATAAGGTGAAGGTAGATGGTGCTTTCCATCCGGACAACTCCCCTTCTTACATCACGCAAACTATTATTTGGAGGGGTTAAAAAGGTTACGGCATTGCTGAACTAAAACTTAAATGCAGACTATATAAAAAAAGGACATGATAATGGAAAAAAAATTCCTGTCCCTTTTTAGACTAGCTCGTAGAAAGAATTTATTCTGATACTTCCTATTATTATTATCAAGTAATTTTGGAAGGTTACGTTAGGTTAGGTTGCTTTTCGTATAGTTAATTTTGACCATGAAGTTCCTTATACAAGTGAAAACTGCACATTATGCTTTTCCGCATATTGTTTGAAATGACTTTTGGTTGCTCAATTCAAAAATCTACAGGAGAATATAGCCATTTTATGAGAAAAATATTATGATAATTTTTATCAGAAGAAGCCCCTTTTTAATATATTATTGAAAGTATGCTTTTTTTTAACATAATCTCATTCCAACTCCATACACTTGATACAGTATGTATCGCAAGTCAGATAATTTTTCTGCAACAATAGCACAAGAATGGACAGGCGCATTGTCTCTCTTTTTTTTTTTAGTTTTTGTTTTTTGTTTTTTTTTGTGTTTTGTATCAAAACTTGTAATATTTTGGCCAGTTAATGTTTTCTTTTTCCTAAATAATCGATATAAACTACACATTCAGACAAGGGTATCGCCAGCTTATGACTAAGACGGGAGGGACAATGGGACAATACATATTATGGAGGATAAAAAATATGAACGCCTGGTACAGTCGAGAGCATGATGCGTTACACTTTGGAAGTCTGCCTCGATGACTATTGTAATAAGAACGGTTCTAATATCAATATCAATGTATTCACAAGCTTTCTACAGCACAATAACTAAATCAAAAGTTTTAAACACAGTAATAATTATTTATTTTAACAAAAATATTTGATTAAAACATAAGCTGCGAAGATTTTTTACAAAACTCTCAACCACTTCATCATTAAAATTATTTAGGATTTTATTTATTATAGCTCTGTGTACACTCATCATGGCCAGACAATTACGGAGATCTTCAGACATGGTGCTTCTTAGCCATGTTTTTAGTCTTCTGAGGCTGCTAAAGGATCGCTTTACTGAACAGGTCGTGCATGGTAAAGCGATCAAAATTTTTCCATTTCTAGAAAGAAGTAATTTGTTTCTTTTAGGACATCAACAACTGTTAGATTTGTTAGAATAAGCCTATCGTGCCGCAATTTCTACCAAAGTTCGATTTCATTCTTTATGTTAGGTAAATCATAAAAACTGGCAATAGATTCACAAGTTTGTCATCTTTTGCATCTGCGTCGGTGTAACTTACATAATGCGTATCTTCTTCGGCAAAACGTACTTCAAGGCATGTGATAATTGACTCCAAGTTTGGTATTACTAAAGACCTCTTCCAGTATTTTGAAGGACTTTCTGCTAGATGATTGCTTCTATGACGTTGTTTCCCCGTAATACCCGGCATTGATGTCCTCCTCCAGTCCGACTTTCTGTGTAACAACAGCAGCTTCCTTTATAATTTTGTATGTCACTTTTTCTGGATTTTCACCGTGGTTTTTAATCAGGGCCGGATTAAGATTTATAAGGCCCGGGGCTAAAATAATGACGGGGCCCCCTTAAGGAATTCGAAAACCCGGAAAAATTCACAAAATAATATCAATACGTTAGATTTGTGGTATCAACACATCAAAAAATACAGAATGATTTCCAAATGATGGGACCCTCTTGGACCTGGGGCCCGGGGCTATAGCCCCCCAAGCCCCTAGCTTAATCCGGCCCTGTTTTTAATTAAAAGTAAAATCCTTCCAACGTGTTCCGAGGCTTTGACCTTTGTCTGTAGATATTTCTTATGAACACTTACAGATGGCATTGTCCACAAAACCAATTAAACTTGTTCTGTTCGTAACAATAACTTCTACTTTAAGAATGCCATACACAAATTATACAAAATTAACGTGAATGCTGGTGAACGGCTGTCGTAGAAATGCAATGCACACACCATATCTTCCAATATATTTTTACACTGTTCAATGGTCGTGCGTTTTTTGCAAATGTGATAGTCGTGATGAAAATTACAGCGATTTTAAAAACGGATGTCAAAATCTTAATCTAAATATTTCAATATTTTCTACAATGTAAATAAAACCTTATGCCGCATCATGCGGAATTTATTAATAGGTAAAGAAGTCAATTGCTCGCACGGCATTAGGACATAGGTCGCTTTGCGATTAGCTACATTTGATATCTGGGGGGGGGGGCAATACCCTTGCAGTCCAAAACACTGTGGCCATAAGCTTAACAGCAGAAAAAATTTCCTTCGGCAATGGTTTCGAACGTATTTTTGTTTCTGGAATATGTGTACTCGAGTTTCATCTACTCGTATTGATGGGAGAGTTCACTTGAGTTACATTAAGACAACCTTGCAGATAGCTTTTTAATTTGTTACCTAACCTTGGGAAATAATGCTTACCAATTCGTATGAAATGTTCACGTAACTTTTTGAGACCATCGGTCAAGTGAAAGACCACAAATTTTATTAACAATAGTTATTACAGTAAATAACTCCCAGATGTTAAGCACTATCGGTGTTTATATCATCACTTTCATTAGCAGGTAACCATTAATTCAGTGAAAATGTCAGTGCAGTTTGTAAATAATTTTATTCCACGTAATTAGTAATTGGAATTCTTTTTTTTATATTTAATAAACAATAAAATCAGTTTACTTCATAAGAGTATTAAAACTAATCTACCTGTAAGATTTATATGAAATTTGGACAGATGACATCAGAAGCTTGGCGAAAACTAACAATATACCGTAACGAAATTATTATCAACCTGGAAATAATCACTATTCCTCACTCATATATATTACTTCACATAATATCCTCCAATATTTTTTCGATTTTTGTTTATTTCGTGGTATGCCAATTCAACTTAAAATCAAATAAATGTTTACACTCATTTCACTCTAGAGTCGATATATTTTTTTATATTCCCGTTTTGTGAACTAAACTGCATTATATATTATTCCACACAACATAATAATTATGCGTACGATTCCACATTAACGTCCTTACTGATTTAAGCTTCATGAACTCCATCGATATCACGTTTCTTCAAATTTCTTTTAAATGTTTGCGTACGACTGTAGTCGGCATATATACCAGAAGCAAGGATCAGTGGTAATAAGGTTACCAGAGAATATTTTTTAAAATAAGCTCCAATTTTCGAAATCATATCTACAAATCACCGCAGATAAAATTTCACGTTTTCTTTTGACACAAAAAATTTACAAATTGACATTTTAGTTTTGACTTTTGTTTATAATATATTTCTTTGTTGAACAAACTGCTAGCACTCCGGAGAACATTGAACGAGTAAGGGAAGCCTTTGTCAGAAACCCACGCCGCTCTATTACGGTAAAACGAATTCTGCAGACAGATCTAAATTTCCATCCTCAAGATAGTCGATTACAATTTTGAAGTTGGGGACCCGCTGATTTTTTCTCTAATATTGATCCACTTGTTCGAAAGTTGTTTACCCATCGCAATATTGTATTACGAGAAGGGACACTTGCATTACGATGGATCTTAAAGTGACGGCGGAAATATCGCTTAACAGCAGTTACGGATTCGTTATTTGGCACAAAACTGTCATACGTGTACAAGCGTTGGTCTAGAGTCCACGGTTCCATCTCAATAACTGAAATGCAAATACTATGAACAAGGGAAACATTAGATATCACTCATATGCCGTTGCCACCATGATCGCCTCTGTACAACACACTTCAAAAACATCTGGTTCCCGTGAATGACCCATATAATTTTCAATGAAATAATCTCATCCTCTTCAACGTCGCCTTGCTTTGGTTACTCGTCTCATTTAAAAGTGGCCAGAAATAAACGTATCAATGATTGTGATTCAACTAATGAATCTATTAAATAGTTTGGATTTATTTGAATTCACACAATTTTAATTTGACAACCCGACAAAAAGTTATATAAATATTTAGTGATCCCTTGTTTGGAAGTAGTTCTTTGCATTTGAACGAAATATTTTGCTCGGAAGGTTGCTTATGAGAAAGCTGATGAAAAGTTGGCTTATATGAAAAATTCTTGGAGCTCAGTACAAATTAACTGTTTCCATGTAAAGAAAACCAGCAAATAGTAACTTTTGTCTTTATAAGCATCAATTTTGGGGTGATTACATAAACAGTTAGCTATGAAAATTAAACCTTTTTAGAGCAATATTAGTAATATTTTTCAAAAGATCAAAATACAAATCAACTCAGTTGACACCCCTGCAATCGCAAGTCGCTAACATAAAAAGTGAACACAAATTTGTATTTTTCTCAGTAAAATATATACTAATAGTATAAGCTTCAAAATGGTATAAAATATTGTTTATATATGTTTCTTGCTAGCACAAAGCAACAATAGCTCTAAGTGATAAAGCGTTCACACTATTAAGACAAGGCCATAGTTCGCGAGAAGTGGCCAGCGCGCTGAGCATGAGTCAGTCTGCTGTTTCCAGATATTATTGTCGTTACCAATACGTTACCAACGTTAATCGAAGACACGGTTCCAGAAGAAAATGGTGCACATCCGAGAGAGATGACCGATTCATTGTCATCGCATCGCTGAGAAATCGGGCCCTTACTAGTGTTAAAGTTTAATGAGAGCTCAGAGAAATGTAAGAAGTGGCTGTGAAACTTTAGACAGGTAAACTTGGGCCTTGATAACCTTCACAGTTGAAGATATTGGATTAATGATAATCTAGATGGATACGGGAATATAAAAAACAAAGGCAATTGATAGTCAATGTTTGAGTAAGACATATTCATTTTTATTTTACAAAATATTTTCAAGTCTACACGCTTAGCGATGCTAGACCTTTCTAACATTTCTATGTGACGTAAACTTTTCCTAATCCTATGACTATTTAATTGAGTTACAAACTTTGAGACACAGAAAACCCTAGAAAATAACTAATGCTTTCACGCAAATGCAATGAACCAAAGACTATAAAATTAGTTGTCAGAATACCAGAATACTCTGTATTATGGATGTACTATAAAGAAACTGAGTTGATATGTTTTGTTTTTAAATTTTTGCAATATACCTCAAATCTTTCATTTTGAATAGATTCTACAATAATTAACGGCAGGATTGATTATGGTTTATCTGGGATATAACTGGGGTTTAACATACTGTTGTAATTTACGGAATGTGAACTTGAATGTCTGTAATTTGCAATATATCGGTATGTTCGTGTATTGGACACTTGATATGTATGCAATAATTTCCAAATTCATAAACAATTTCATAAATAAATTAGTTATTGCTGACTGGTAAACTGTTACGGTCGGTTTTTTCCTAGCAATATCCAAAATTGCTTTCGTTTCGGCAAATCTACAGCTGATCAAATATCGCTACTATAGACAGACGGACAGACAAACTGATAGGTGGACAGACGGACGAACAAAGCGCTAGGAATCGAACTTTATTTTGTAAAAAATGCGCTAAAAATTAGCTTATCGAAACTGATTTGAATTGACACTGTTGTCTGAAACATGTTTTGTTTTTATATTTAATCATGACTAGAAAGATAAACAACTTTCAATACGTAATTAAAATAAAATTAAGAACCATACGAATATCCGGATGAAACAGTTTCAGTATAACTTATCAGGGCTGATTCACCACGTCCGATCCACTCACAAGAAAAATCGTAAAAATATCATATCTTAGTAGCCGGTTATCGGTGAAGGCCAAATTTGGAGAATATGGAGTGTAATCAAATAAAGCCTGTCTGAGCTATACAAGAAAGCTTCTCCTTACAACGTTTTACGTTATTTTTTAAATTAAATTGGCACGCTAGGCTACTAGAATTACGCAATCGACATTACCAAAATGCAGTGAGCATGACCTCCCCGACTGTAGGCTGCAGTGAATCTCGATGCTTTTATTTTTTATTCTTCTTCACTTCAGTTTTTATATCATAGTGAATTTTGTATAAAATCGTACAATTTTATCATGTTCAGTAGTGAGTGAGTTCCACATGGTTGACAATCCACATTTTCAACTATTTGTCGATGTTGTAACATGAATCTACAGACTTTCGTTTGTTGTAACAGTCTATACAAAACTGCCTACCATTCCACAATGTCATATGGTACTATTCTATCTACAAAGCTATGTAAATTTACATTGGGTTTAACTCTTTTACAGTTTTAATGACCGTGCGTTACTCGACACGATCCATTTTGAAATTGAGATGAGAGAGACTACGTCGAATTTGAGCTTGGATTACAACGTGACGTCTCGGTTTATTATTGGTTAGTGGTCTGGATAAAATACAATTATGGAAAGTGTGATTTCTCGATTAAAATTATGGTGTCTGACATTTCTTACAGAAAGATGTAATTAATTGAATTATTGTTTTTGATAGCCGTGAAACAATTTCCACATTTAGTGAACATTCTAATTTTAATTTATAAAACGTTGGAATGGGTTATGAATGTATGGATAACATTGCATAATGTTTGTAATTAATGAAATTTGTCACTAGGTCAAGCATATGAAACAACAGTTTTAATCGCCGAATGGAAAAAAATTGCCGTAATATTTAAAAATTATGCACCAGTCAGTGGCACGTGCTGGATATAATTCCATATCCGTGTGAGTGTAAAAACGTAATAGTTCATATCAATATTTTAAATTGAAAATGAGTCCCGGACGTGTGATAAATGGTTTTATTTCAACCAACATGATTTATATCAAACAAGTGCGTGTTGTGTTATGCATTTCTCACTTTATTTTCTATGCTGGAAATAAATTCGCCGCCATTAGCAATGAGCCTAAAAAATATGTTCATTAATTGAACATGTGAAAATTGAAATTTTGAAATTTATTCACTTTCGCTTTATTAGAACGTAAATTATACTTTATACATCGATAGATCTATCTATTGGGAGTCAGTACAGTAAGACTTGTGTAGAATATGGTATGAAGTTTATTAATTCGAAAATGGAAGACAGCACAACTTTAATGATCGAAAAGTTCTAATATAACATCATGAATTAGTGGCGGAGAATTTTAATGATAAAATGTTGAAATTTATAAGAACACAAATTTATTTAAATTTTTCTTTTGACCTATTCAATGAGTTCAATGAAAAAAATAAGCCGAGTTCACATATTGCAGTCAAAAATTCCAGTCCAACACTGGAATAATATTAGATATAGAATATGAACCTGTACCATCCCAGTGATGGATACAATCCCGTTGTGAACGGCCAATCAAGTATTTGATTATACATTGGACAGTTAACTGATGTGATTGTCATTGTTAATCTGTACTCATATACACACCCACACACATATATATATACAATTCAAGATCGACTTAGGTAGCCTTCAAGTTCTTAGTAAGTATTAAAATTTCGAATCTGTGCTGATTTTAAATTTTCATTCATTAGTATAAGGAAAATATTAGTAGAAAGAGGGTTTGTTGAAGTGGGCCCTGATATAGGAATTGCTCCTCTGCAGGGCCGGTGTCGTGGCGGTTGCGTGGAGTTGTGTTTGCTAACTTTTGTGGACGAGTAAGAATCGAAAAGAGAGTTTGCAAGTAAAAACGTTTTTTTTTGTTTGGGTTTTTTCTGATTTTCTGAAAAATCTTATTTTTGATTTCTGAAAACATTTTTTTCTTAATTTTAAACTTAACAGGGGCAGGCGGGTACAGCTGGGGCTGCGTTATCCCCTATCGTCGGCCTATAACACCGACGATCGACGAAGATTATGTAGGGTGCGTGTGGGAGTTCGAATTTTATATGATGTATATGAGAAAGCTGGCGGGAAGTCTGCCGGTAAGGTTGGTTTTATTATCACAAAAAAGGGCAAGGAATTGTACTTCAATGGCTCAGAGAGTATAAAGAAGAATATCACCACAAATGTATTGGAAGTTACTTTTAAGGTGTTACTCATGTTAAGCATTGTAGATAAAGAGACCGTTTAGAATATCTTCAAGGAACTCTTCGAATTAAGTGGGAGGTGGATTTTAATTTTTATTTCAAATTGATCTGATGCGCAATTAACGAAGATTATCGTTATTATTCTTTATTTTCTACATATTTTTGTGTCAATCTCTTTTTTTTATCGCATTTTATTTTTATCGATATTACATCACATTATTATCAAATAATTAGTACGGAAAGATAGGAGTTGATATTCAATTGATGATTTTAAAAGCCTTTCTTCAGCTTGCTTTCTAATACATGAAAATGCAATATTCGTTATGTCGGTTTTCCCGGTTAATCAATGACAACCTAATTATTCAAGCAATAACAAAAAACTTTAACGATAATTTTATGTATTACTCACTTACGTGTACTATTTTATAACTAGTTCTATCAGATTTGATTACGTCACTTGTCAAAAGACTTATAATTACCAGTCGGAAGTCGATATAAGGCGGACGTTTCTCAAATGATAAATGACAAATTGGATCATTATTTCACGTTATTCTGTCGTCCTTAATAGTTGCATTTTATTAGGGTGACCGCGACAGTTTCGTCAATAGTGTTTATAATTTTACATTCCAATGTAACAAAAATTGTATATCAGTAATTGTTAATAAAACAGCGTATGGTAGAGAACTGGAAAAGGCGATCAGACAATATGAATTTATTAGGCAGATCGATTAAATAAGAAATAGCTATCTATAAAAAAGTAGTGTTGATTATTTCGAAGCTGACAGCAATAAACTACAGTTTTTTATTTGTATTGATAGTATATTAGACTACAAGGCCCTCCTTGGATAATCCCTATTCCCACCATCAACATTTAAAAAAGAAGAAACAAATAGTTCTCTAATAACAAAATCACTCCGTACTCTTACGGAAGAAAGCTTTAAAGAATACCATTTTCTGTATACCGACGTATCCAAAACACCCAATGGTCTAGGATCTGCAGCAGGCACTAATCATCGCTAGAAGAAATCAATACAATTGAACAGCCATAATAGTCATTTACAGGCATCCCAGGAAAAGAAAAAGCAGACAAAAAAGCAGCAGATAACAACAAAGCAACAATTGTACGAGAAGTGATAACAAACGACTATAAACGGACAATCAAAACAAAAGTTCAGAGCAAGGGCAAAATGAGTGGTACAGATCGCAGTCGATATCAAAATCTATAAAACCATCCGTCCAACCATGGAAACAGTTTTAAAAATCGTTCAGACCAAATAAAATCCGATTGTTTAAGACTAAGGCACACTAAAGTGACACATTCATATTTATTTAACCGAGAAAACCCACCAATATGTGAAATTTGTAACGTTAATCTAAACGTGAAACACTTATTGTTGCACTGTCAAGAGTACAAAAACGAAGTAGTAACCTAACAACTTTCCAAACACCATAATTTCTCTAGTAAACAATAATTATTGTAGTACCACAAACTTATTCAAATATCTAAAAGACACTCAACTGTATCATAAATTGTGAACATGTCGCTAATAACCTTCGAAGTTGATGCGACAATAAATATAAAAAAAATATTACACTACATGGGAAACAAAAATATAAAAATAAAAAAAATACGTCCATATCCTAGGTTTTCAGAGTCAACAAAATGAGCAAGTTATACATCGGGGACAGTTATAGAGAAGGCGAAGGACCACTCGTATTAGATCTTTTATTGCCGAATAAGGTTGGAAAGGGTTCACCCGAGGCAGAGGAACACACACACACACACACAATAAAACGTTCAGAAAAAGAAGCCAAGAGTGTACAGCTAACAGGCTAGCTCTTAACAAAAAGATAAAACTTCCCAAAATCTCCCTCAGAACTCAGAGAGGAAGGAAGGTGTCTACTCGCGAAACTGTGACGCGAATGAGGATGAGGACCTGTCGAAATGACAGGAGGTTGGTGGAATACCCTTCTTCGCACCCATCCATGGATTTATCCGGAAGTGGATGCTTAGAGAGATGAGTTTTCTCATGAGCACGTGTCTATATGTGGGGCGAAAGTAGAATTTCGGCCTTGCGCGCCATGATTCCCGAGGCGAAGCCGAGCCATATCAAATTATAAATATATTAAAACTCGAGTAGCAACCCTCGTATTACAATTTATTTGATATGCATCGCAAATTATTGAAAATAGAATTAAATGCTAGAAAAATACATTAAAGTATTATTTTTCCTATTTGCCAATATTCTTGTCATCAGTGCGCGGCTTATTTGATGCTTAAAAGATATAATTTTCAACTCAGTCCTTAATTTGTGATGTTTTCAATATCTTCTCATTATTGAATCATGAAACTGTCGATTGTTATGTTATATCACTCATGACCGTGTATTTCAATTAAACAGTTGATAATTGATAATGATAACTTTTCGTCGGGATTGGTGTCGTGCACACGTCATTGCGTGCGTTACGTTCTTAGTCAACACTTTTGACATCATATCACACAACGTAATTACAAATTATAAAAAGTTAACGCGCAACGGGTGCCAATAGTGAATTCTTAAAGCAAAGTAAGTTTGAATTTAATGACTTCGTTAGTATAATAATCCAAGACAACGGCATCAGTATGACATAATTCAATACAGGGTCATTCACGGGAACCGGATGCTTTTCAAGTGGGATGTACACGGGCGCTCATGGTGGGAGGGGCACGTGACTGGTATCTAGTATAGTTTGTGCGAAATGACGAATCCGTAACTGCTTTTCAGCGAAATTTCCGCCATCAGTTTAATATACACCGTAAAGCAAGTGTCCCTTCTGGTAACACAATATTGCGATGGGTAGGTCAAAAGCCCACGCCGCTCAATTCAGATGCATTCAGCAGCATTTCAAATGAGCACCAGTACGATAAGACGAATTCTGAATACAGATTTAAATTTCCCTTCTTACAAGATAGCCGTCGTGCAGCAGTTAAAAGAGCAAGATTCCCAGCAGCGGTTACAATTTTGTCGACAAATGCTTACTTTTTTTGAAGAAAATGAAAATTTGATATTGTTAATCAGTGAGGAAGCCCACTTTCATCTCAATGGCTTCGTCACCAAACAAAAATGGCCGGTATTGGACAGAAAGAAACCCACATCAGCTTCACGAAAGACCACTTCATAGCCCAAAGGTGACTGTCTGGTGTGCAGTATAATTTTTCGTAAGTAATAAGTAACAAATGCTATGATTTAACAAGTGTTTCTGTACCAATAAAACTTTTTCAAAGTAAATATTCTATTTTTTATAATTATTTTAAAAACATCCGGTTCCCATGCATACAATAGCTGCAGAAATGAATAAATATGGGAAACTATTTTGGTACTGGTTTCTCCATGAATTCCATGTTATGAAATTTTGGTAAATTTTCGAAACGAAGCATAACACTGTGGTATACAGTGTGTTTATAGCTTAATTTTTGCTAGGCTAACAAAAATATTTAATAATCATCTTTCTAAAATAATATATTTGCTAAACAGAAACAGTAAATTGTTTGACATTTGACTTTTCAGTTTAAAGTACTTTTTTCTACTAAACGCTGCATCTCATTGTTCTACCAAAATTCTCCTTCCCTGAAAGCAGGTTATTTTTTAATAATGCTCAAGGTGGTAGCACTACTCCTTCGAGGTACATAAGCATTTTGATGAAATGAGCAGAACATTCGCGGAATAAATGCTAAGCTGTCTCTAAGGTATTCTCCAAGAATCTGCTGTTGTCGTTCCCTGCCATGCCTGTCGTCTTAAGGAGGTATTAGACGGGGTAGTCAGCTGTCAAAAGACCTACCACCAGCTTAATCTCGTTCCTGGTTATCACAAAAAGTTCCTCAAGCATCTTAGCTGATATGATTATGAATCTTCCTGTCTGTCATTTCATGAGGGCACAGAAGGAGCCTAGTTTTTGCCTCTTTCTTGGCAAGGAAGTTTGCTTCCTCATTGACTGGTGTACAACAGTGCCTCAATAGCCTTCAGGACCTTCAATGACACTTGGCTATTCGAAAGAATATGAATGTGCTATCTAATGTTTATTATTAGCAAATCTACATAAAAAATAGTGAGGAACTTTCCCAGTGATCAGGTAACTCAGGTATTTAATGATACACTACGAAAAAACTGAATATTTTGTAGAAAATCATTTTGGTATAGAATTTTTCTGTGATTTTATCAGAAAAAAATAGTATAAGATGATCAGGAACGTAAAATGAAACTTATTCCACATGTATGCGGAAGCTTGGATCACAAAGATCTTTTAAAATTGATGTTTATGGGCACTACTATTATTGAACTATTATTTGTATAAGACAATTTCGAAGTATTTAGATCCGTTAAGAAATAGCTCATACAATGAGTAATCTAGTTGTTGTTGTAGTAGCACACTTAAATCCCGCTATTTGAAATTACTTGAATGAAATAATTTTTGCAATAGTAATGAATCAAAAGAAGAAGCAAAATAGAGAGGCCACCCAGGTCTCCCGATTTAACGTCTATTATTAAGTCTTTCTGTGAGATATAAATTATGGTATATGAGACAAAACCTGGGTTAATTAAAATAAATTGGAAAATGTAATACTGATAACAATTCGTCAACTAACAAAACAGCAATTACGTGAATCTAAGCCAACTGTAGAAAATTTATTTTTGATCTTCGGGATTAGGAAGAAATCATTGGGTGCCAAACAAAGACTGTACCCATCAATTTCATGTTCTGACGTTTTTGTTTGAACTGTTGCGTAAGTGGAGAACAATTTGTCTTCTGCTATTGGTTTCCTGATTTTTTCAAATATTTCTGACAAAAAATGCTGATATATCATGCAGAATTGACCGTTCGATGTAGTTCTAATGAGACGATAGCGATATGTCCAGTTATTCGGAAAAAACAGACCATTTGCTACGAACTGCTTCGAGCGATAACAACTTTTGTTGAATTTGGCTGGTCTTGAAAGACTTGAAAGACCTATACGATTGTTGTATTTTTTTTTCGAGTTCATATGCAGAGATCCATAATTCGTCGCCTATCACTATATTCGACGATTTTTCAGCATTTATTTACACAAATCGACACACAGTTTTTTTGTGGGTGATTGTCAAATTAGACGGTATCCAATCTTTTTGACAAAAAAATATTCATGCAATATTGAATGTATACGAGTGGAATTAATATCAAGTAGGCCTCAATATCACATTGCAATATCAGTTTACGCACAGCATCGATGTTTTTTGGCACAATAGTCGATTTTGGACCACAAAATACTGTAGCGAAGTGCTACCATGATTGAATTCGAGAAAACAGAGAAATAGACAGGTTTGAGATGGTGCTTCATAACCAAAAGTCGTATCGAGTTGTTCGTCACACTGCTGTTGTTTTAATACACGTCCAAAGTCATAGAAAATCATCTGTTGAAAATTAATTCTATTGTTTGACCAAGATAAGTGTTTCCAGTATAAGTAAACAATTCAAATAGCACTCGTATGACAACACTTTCTGATTACGTTCACAATTAAAAATGTCACACTTTATGATGGCAGTGTTAGATTTGACATATTCACGTGTTGCCACATCTCAAAAATAGCAACGCTTGTATGTTGCTTATACAAAATTTTCAAATTCGGTGTTTTTTGAAATATCTTGATTCAAATCTGCACAAAGTATGACATTATCGCGATTTAACAAATTTTGGTGTTTACCTATAGCAACTATAATTAAAATTTTGTACGGGAAAAATCATATTTTTGTTAATTCAATAATTTTTAACTATAATGTTCAAAATTTTTTCGTTTCTGTATATCTACAGCTAGTAATAATGCATTTTTTCTGTAAAAAATGAATGAATAAATAAATAATAAAATGTTTTTAATCAAAATAGCCCTAAAAAAATGTCGTAGTAGTGTCAGTGTAAAAGAATGTTATAACGTCAAGCGAAGTGTCTCAGGACCCACTTTATTGACACTATTCAATGTACTAAATAGATATATAAAAAATATCGAAATTTGATGTTCCTTAATCTGGGATGTAACTTCACACTAATCATCAGTTAACATGGATTGATCTTCACAGTATTAAGAAAAACATAACTTAATTAAACCGACAACTTCACTATTAACTTTAAACATTAATTCGAATCAACTTAACAGGTTATTAGATAAATAAACAATCCTTCAAACTACTGTCTAAATAAACCTACCATGGGTTTGATAATCATGTTATTTCTCGGACAAAATTATTAATTGAATATAAACTATCGGAGTTACATTACTCATCCCATCAAGTTATAGTGTTCTGTAGATAACACAAGCAAGTATAATTAGTTTGAGAGTTTCAGAGATCTCGTATACTTTTACATGTATATTAACATGTTATTTGAGGGACATATATTCGTAAACTGGATTAAAATGTATCTATTCTTGCTTAAAGGAATATGAAACTTATATACCGGGGCTATATTTAATGTTCATGCGGGATATGTAGTATCTTAGTGCTTGCTATTGCGGTTGAAAAAAAACTCTCTTCATTTTAAAATTACGCGTGAGTGTTTTCGTAAATGAAACTATTACTTGAGTGCGAGAAGTTTCCTTGACGCACGCAAATAAAACTAGCACGCGCAAACTATCATTGTAGCACACAAATTGACTGTGACAACTGCTAACAAAATAAATAACCAAAAAAAGATTGATTGATTTGAAGTTATTTAATTCCGTGTATTTATTCAGGTGAACTTATTTTTTGAGAATTAATATTAATTAATTTGTATCCATGGAACTTCGGAAGTCGGTAATTCTTTTCATCCATCTTGTATTTTCTGATCCTCTTGGCCCAGCTAGGTTTATGATATCCAGGGAAAGTTCATGGGAAACTTTAGTAGAAGTACATGGATGAGTAACCTCAAACAAAGGATATATGAGAAACTGGAAATATTCAAGTATAAATTAAATTAATACCGCTAATAAATCTGTACAATTTCATTTTTTTTTATATTTGCGGCAAATTTTGATTAAACTGTGGCAAACATTTAGAAATAAACCCCGTACTCTCATTGATTGCACGATAAACTCTATGGCTTAGTTTCATGAGCATTTATAGTTGCTTGGAATCATATATCACTTTAGTATGTTGTTTTGCGCCAGGTTATCATCATCGTATGTTTTTTATTTGTTTTCCAAGCTCGGATTATGTTCGGAAAAATGATGAAAACAGATCTGTTTCACCGTTATCAAGGATTTTCCCATACATCAGTTCTTTTATTTCTAGTCAATTATGTTGAGCTCATCAGGTTACATTTTATTGAAATCGAGGTTTTTACCCTATTGTTTTTTTCATTCCAACTGCCATATGAAGTTTAGTTTGAAAAAACAACCACAAATCATATGACCGCAATTCCATGTGCACAAAGAGTTTGTAATTTGAAAAAAATTCAATATGTCAAAAATACTATTTTTTTTCAAATGCTCGAACTCTTCGATTAATAATTTCAATCACCATTTTTCATAGACTGTTAAGTATTATAGATTAAATGAATTATTATTAATTAAAATATGAATTTTTTAACTCAATATCAAAAATGCGTTGACAGTGGCGTGGTTAGGTCATATAAGGTGAGTCAAATTTAAATCTCCCCTTTTTGAAATAACTGTTTTCAATCACTCTCAAACAATTTTTTCTACCATAAAATTGATGGTATTATATTATAGCTGAACGTCCACAATATAGATATTTCTATTCTATTGGTTAGTTACCAAAATTTTTTGGTGTTTCAGTTATACTAACTTCAAAACTTGAGAGTAAAAAGTTCCTGTGAGCTATGTTATTAACCAACTTTATCGACGTCTTCTAGCAGCCACAGATCTAAATATCTATTTATTTAATAAAAAAAATTTTCTACACATATTTTTCTTGAAATATGAGCAATATTCGAAAATGTTTGTAGGAAAAGGGTTCCATATGTTCTTATATTCCTAAAAAAAGCTATCATTCTGTTATCTACAATATATTCCGATCAGTTGGTGATGACACTAAACGAAAACCAGAAATTATAAGTTTTTATACCAAATATAAAGTTGACGTTGACGCAATGGACCAAATGGTCCTATTGTACCCAAATAATGACGATCTTCGAGATGGCTAATAGCAAAGTTATTCAAACACGCTAGATATTCCTTTACTTTTTTGATACATAATTTATCAAGAAAATAATATATGCGTAGCTTCTCAATAAAGATTGCTATTGAAAGCATTCTAGGTCATAAATACTGGTTCAGTAGTTCCAATAAAAAGAAAAAAGATGATAGGATCTTACCATGTTTGCAATGCATTACCAATTGACTTGTAGCAGCTGTGCCAATTATTGTCACCGGTGAGTATATGACGAGCACTCAATCATTATCATGCAGTGTGTTAAATGTCAAGTTTAATGTCAACAATTATAAAAAATGTAATATTTCTCTTTATTTTTTGCATATAATTTCTGTATGGATGTAGATGTGACGAAAGGAAAGAATTTTTGGGCATTATTCGGAAAAAAAAATAATTGAATTTACCAAAATGTGATCCCATTGGCCAAATGACCTCAAATTGTATGAATTGACGTGAATCTACTTCAACATAAGACATCGATCAACATCAAATGATTAAAGATGTCAATGAGCTTTTGAAGCATTTGGGGTTATTTTTCATTTCGTAAACTAATTATTATGAGAATTGTCAAAAAATAATGAGGACAAATTGAATTGAATAATCGATATTTTCCTTGTTTTATTTTAATACTTCGTTTAATAAATTAAGGTTTTTACTAATTTTATAAAAAATGCGCTATAGTCGCTCGCGTTCTCAGTTTTCTACGGACTATTTGTAGGAATACACCACGGTGGTTACCCGGTTAATACTGCAAAACATGAATGGAACGGAAAAACTAACGACGTTGACAATAATATTTCCATGAAAAGAAAGTATATTTTACTCACGGTATTTTTCGCGTTTTTGCAGGAAACATACTTAGATTAAACATCGTCAACAATGCATTCGAAAAATGGAATCCAAAATGAAAAGACATTTGATGAATGAAATCTGTGTAACGCACATCACATCATATTTTTGTGATAAACAGGAGTTATACAAAGCCAATTTTCATGAATATTTTTTAAAACTTCAAGCTTCAAGCACCGTTGATAAGAAAATGTTTTCTCTATTGAATATAGCCCATTTTGAACTCAAAATAATAATATTGTATTGCATTATTATCCGACATAAAGGAAAAATTTTCATCCTTGTTTTTATTTCATTAAATTATCAAATCCGCGCCACCTAAATCCTTTAACGAGTGTTTGAAAGGATTCTATTGATTCAGAAATAGCGATTATTGTAATTAATAGGAAATGCACCAATTTCGCTGCTCCGCAACGAGTAATCCAATATTGTTGTCGATCCTAATCTTGTATGGAACCAGAATTGCCCATCATATTGACCAGATTCGTATCAATATAGCTATAATACGTAAATGCAAACGCATTCGAGCATATCGAATACCAATTAAGTTATTATTGCCGTTAGAACATTATCGACCAAGGATAAAGTTTGCGGTATAAAATTTACGACGCTAAAGTTAACTGTTCAAATAGTGATAAATGGTTGAATGTAAATGTTTATGTATCATAAGTAGCGAATATATCAATGAAATTATCTATATATAAAAAAATGTTAGTCTCGCTAAAACTCTAATTTTGGTCTTAAATTATTTTGGAAAGGGAAGGTTTGAAATGTTGATAAATATCAATATGCTCGGAATTAAATAAAAACGATTACCGCTACGTGCGAGAGAACTTTCTTTACTTCGGTGATTGTGAAATTTCAAGTTATGTCCTCTTTTTTTTAGTTGATCAAGATGAAACGTCGCTGAGGACATCTCGAGGACATCTCGATCGGATTCATCACATTACTCACAGATTTCTGTCATATTACAGACTCAAAAGAGGGGCTTATTCAGAGTGTTTTCCCAGATAAAGCGCAACGGTCAAATAACTATTACTGTCTGGGTGAACGAGCAATATTGGCGACGATTTCAATTTGACCATTCAGAATTTTTTCCCGGCCAGAAAAAATAGCGGAGGAGATAAACCAATAAACCAAGGAAATGAAGAAAACAACCAAAAGGATAATTGATTTATCATTTAGAAACAATAGGGAGAAATAAGTTATAAATTGTGAAAGAAAGAACAGTTTTTCCAGGGATAGAAAGGCATGAAAGAAATGGGTAGAAGAATCCTAATCATAAAGACTTGAAGATAAGAGAAGAAGTGTACATTCAATTGAAACTGTATACACATACCATCATGTTTGTCTTCTTTACATATTTTATATACAGATGAATCGCGTTCTGGACAAACTTTATCTTAATTAAGAATTTTCTTATTGATTAATTGTATAATGCAATTGGTCAGTATTATTAGGTATCATGAGGAAATACTACTCTTTATCAATTTAATACCGTTTTCACACAGTAATGTGAATTTAAGATATAAATCTTGCAAAACTATAATTCAAATTATATATAATTTTTATTATTAAATTTAAATAACAATTCATGAATATTGAAAATGAATATTTACCTTAGAAAGAAAATTCAAAATTTTGAGTTAAAGTAAATATAAGAGTTTACCTCGAATCCGTTATTTAACAACTGATTCCGATAAAAAATTAAGGAAAATTGTCATGTAAATTTCCAAAGCTTATAAAAAACTCGCAATCGATCGGAAGTTTGAAGCACATTTGTTTAAGCAAAATTGTATAGAAAATGACAAGATCAACTTGTTCGACTCCATTTTACTTGATGTCGAATAAAACCTAATGTGGCACCGAAGGGAAATCACTTAGTTTAATGACGTAATGAGGATGACGGTTTGAAGGTTCCTCATCCTGTGTTGGTAAAGCAATTACTTAGAATGACGTTAATGCTCTTAGAACCGGTAGGCAAATCCTGATCGAAAGGTCCTTAAACGATGAAATGGCCTGGATGTAGGGTTGGAGAAAATCCAATATATTCGCTGTATAAGCGGGTATTAAAAAACTTCTACTCTGTCTTAATTGTTAATTCAAATTAGAAATAATTTTCACAGAAGGAACATAACGCCCTTCTAATCTGATAACTCTATTAGTAAACACAACAGAAACCTCTTTTTGTAAATCACTCACATCTCCATTATAATTTCAAGTTACAGATTATTTTCAATTTCTTTTAAATCATTCTTTAGACATATTTGTTGTATTATAAAACAGCTGTGAACCGAATTTTCTGTGAAATTATTAACTTTGGAGGTATTAAAATAGACTTTTCAGACAAACCAAAGTTTAGAAACACAAGTCTGAATGAACAGGAACAGGAGGATTCAATTGTTAGATCTACTTCCCCTAGACCTACAGGAAAATCCTGAAACAACTTCCACGTAAAGCTATAGTCAAATTAAACAACCTTATTAATGTGTCATTCAAACTGAGATACGTTCCTAAGATATGAAATGTTCCAGTTATAATGATACCTAAGCCAGGTGAATCTCCCGAGGAAGTTACATTCGATTCGCATATTTCTTTGGTGCCTGTTATTTCAAAATAGAATTACAAACGTAATCGAAAAGTCCTTGAGCTAAAACAAAGTATGCCCAACTGCTTTCCTAAACGTGGCCCAGGACTTTGATAAAGTTTGACATAAGCACCTAAATTACAAGTTAAGTTTATTACTACCACATCAACATTCAGATCTACTAAAATCTAATATATCGTACAGATATACAAGCATATACAGAAAAAAAAATGGCGTATCAAATGGCACAAGAACAAATCTGTTTATGTTAACTTTACGAACAAACGAAACAAAAATATCTCAGTAATAATGAACAAGCAAAAAGATGTCGCAGAGATCCTGGTGAAAAATATGAAAAGATGTATTGACTTCTAGGAAAAATGACTTCAAATTACCCATACACTGCTTCTCTACAAACAATTATTGTAACCTGCGTGGACTTATTGCATACAGCTCTGGGACTGTATAAACAGATATTGAAAACAGTCTGGACATATTGCGTAAAGCTCTGGGGCTGTGCCAGTAAAAGTAAGACTCAAGTGATACAACGTTTCCAAAATCCAGTAATGAGGAACGTTGAAACACCTTGGTAATGTCTTGACAGTGATCTTCATAGGTACTTCGATATAAAAACAGTTAACATCATAATAGTCATATTCACCAGTAGCTATTAACAACAGATACTCCATCATGGAAACGTTAAGGTTATCAACAATGCCAATATAGTGACAAGACTGAAAAGAATGAAGCTGTTTCTACGTTAGCTAAGATTAGATTAGATTAGATTACATGGAAATTGCTTATTTTTATAGAGCAATCAAAAAGAAAAAGTGAATAGAGGCCATACCAAATTGAGAGTGAATAGGTATAACCAAATTAAGAACATTTCAAAATAATTTAGATTAACTAAATAACTAAAATTTTCAGTATAGTCTTTCCAAATTCTTTCATCAATTAAATTGCCATTTTTTCAATTCTCGTTTCTTCCAACTGTTTTTATTCTTCCATAATTTGATTGAGTAAAACAGCGGCAGGAGCAGCAGGCATCCGACAAAACTTCAAGCAAAAGATATTAATGATTAGTTAATTACCAAATTTTTTCATTCTTAGCTTAACTGAGATGGGAACAATTAAAAATTTGGAATAACTGAACATAAAGCAGAAACCTGCGGTGTACCATATAAAATTTTATCACATTTGGAACTTTCTAATGAGATTATCAAATAAAGTAATGAAACGATAGGACTGCCAGTGCTTTTTTAGATCCAAGTATTGAAGAAATAATAATATACTAAACTACCGAAAGCCTTACACATTCAACAATAAATAATACTGCAGATGAAAATCCAAGATCACAGGGGGGCGGTAGTAAGCTGGGCAATGTAGTAGGTAGACGGCCTTTTGGTGCGGTAAATTTCTTTAGTGTTAAAAATATTTCAACTGGAAGGAATATTGATTAATTTAAAAAATCTACAAATACATACAGTATAAAATGAAATTTTGAATAAATAATCGAAGGAATGTTTACTAAAAAAAATATTGTAAAGTACATAAAAAATTATTTACACACAGCATACGAGGTCTGGCTATTAAATAACGAGACTGGTTAGTAAAAAGGGTTTTATTATAAAAATTATTCTACATTCGAATGCTCCCTTTCAATATACTCCCCTCGCCACACACCTTTCTATACGTTATTTCCATTGATCGAAGTAGTGCTGGAAGTTTTTACTTTACCGCTTCCATCGGCTCAAATCGGGTCCCTTTCAAAGCAGATTTTTTTCTAACCTTTCACGGAAATCTGAGGAGTCCGTTGACGGAAGAGCTTTTGGTAAGGAGACAGATTTTTTGGCACCAACTTCGTACAGTCTTTTGTCATTGTGTAATTCCTGGTGTAAAATTTCAGTTTCTTTATCGGAGTTTATAGCTTCAGTAATCATCCGGATGCACATTCGACCATCTGCATGCACAATTTGCTTGAGTTTGGTCACTGATTCCGGAGTTGAAACAGTAACTGGGCGAAATGGACGCTGGTCATCTTCAGTACTGTCTCGGCCTTCACTAAAGCGTTTACACCACTCAAAAACACGCGCACGAGTTAGAGAATTGTCCTCAGAGGCCTATTGCAATAATTTATAGCACTCAGTAGGAGTTTTTAATTTATAGAGAAATATCTTATTGATACGTTGCTCCTGTTTTTCGTCACACATGATTTTCGGAACCAGAAAAAAACACGTTCGATTGAAACCGCTACTGCACAAATACTATAATAGTGACGGTTTTAGATCGTGAATAGACAAGATAACTAGATACCCAACGCACTATTCGTTTTTTGCCACTCCCGTATAGGGCGCCCTCTAGGCGCGTAGTCTCGTTATTTTATAGCCAGACCTCGTAAAACCAAACAATCGATTCTACGAACTGAAACCTAACCCAACTTGTGACAATTTTCGACCCAATTTACCAGTAAACTTAAACACATTCCCCGTCACAGGGAAATCTAATTAAAACGATAACTACTATAGTAGTACAAAAATTGGGTATCTATCAGACAGCAATTGCAAAAATTTTCTATTCTCTTACAATTATAAATTTAAGCTTCTCCCCCAAAATTGAAAGATTTCCAAACAAGAGATTCCTATATTATATCTCCGTATATGTTGCCCAGTTATAACTAATGTTTTAAAGGAACCATAGATGTCAATATAATCTTAAATTTTCCAATTTTAAAGAAAATATAAGTATGTTTGGTTCACTGTTTCTCTTTATAGTTCACACATATAATTTGCCTATATTCTCAATAAACATCTAATATATAATTTGTAATTTCAATTGATTCATAGCGTATGATCCTTATAAATGTTACAATCAACATTCATATTTTTTCGTTTCAACTAATTGGTTCGAAATTATAATAAACTGGTGTCTTGTTTTATAACAAAATCTATCTAAATTCTGACTGGTTAAAGATAAGAAAAGACCAATTTCTATTTTTAAGTTATGTTAATTTTTGTATTTGAATTACAAATATGAAAGAAATAGAAATAGAAAATTCACCTTATTTATTAGTTATTGAATATTCTCATTATATATATATATATATACAGGTAAATATTTTATGTTTTTCCAGAATGAATGTATATATAGTAAATACCCTGATATATCAAGAATATCTCTACTTCTACTTCTGGATATCCAATTCAACGTTCAGCATGAGAAATGTTTTTCCTTCCATATATGTAAATGTGGATTAGATTATAATAACTGCAAACTAGATTCAACCAGTAGTTTACCGGATTTGAGTGCTATCCCCCAAAGCACTCCGACGCTCAAGCTCATCGTAGGCGGCGACGTCTGCATCGACGGGTAATTAAATATAATTTCGTTACGGAATTTTGATTGCAGGAATTAAATAGGAAATTGAAATTTGCTTCTGCGTACGCGGGAACGCAAAAACGACGCGACGTCGAAATTTCGTTATCGTCTCTTTTCGAAGGTACCTACATAGATAATCGAATTTTTTTTGTAATGGAATTTCTGATTGCCAAATTGGAAAATGTGTTTTCACGTGGGAGTGAATAGTGAATATGAACTCCAGTATTCGATGATTAATGGATAATAGTTACAAAGTTCAAATGCATGTACATGTAGATCAACATAAAGGCAATTTAAAAATGTACCCTTATCTTTAATTTAGTGCTTAAATATACATTATTTTCACACGTTTCTGTTTAAGAAATATAAAAATATTTTGTTATCTTCTTCCTACTCTTCCTACTTTTCCGTAATATGCCTAATAAAAAGCCCTTTATGTCGTAATCTGCAGACGATATAAAGTAATGTGGTTATATTTTGAGAAAAGATAAGTCGCTAAGTCGACCAAACTTCTAGCGCATTCACACAACCATGTGCTAAGAACAATATTGATTCAAAGAAAGTTCAAGCTTATTATCTACATGACCATAGAAACATCTGGGAATAAGTTCATTATTTAGGGGTATGGCTTCCCTCAGGTTGGAGTTATAATATATGTTTTCAAACACAGAACTTTCTAAAAAATAATACAAAAATAAAATCTTTATCATAATAGTTTATTTGAAAGATCATTACAAGATGAAAATGTTTTCTGGTACTGCGACGGTTATTGACAAATCCTATTGTAGGTTGTACGTCACGTGACTCTACTTGACTCCACAGAAAATAATCGACATCTTCATCTATAATTGCTACACTCATACCATAAGCTCTATCTAAATTAGCGCCATTATAGAAGGTTTTTGAACTATTCTTTGTCGCATACGGTTAGAGACTTTTTCAGCTTTTTTCCAAGAAAGATACTCCCCCTTTTCTCTATTCTTCATACTTGGTGGCCAGTTGACAGATCCATTTCCGTAAATTCACTGTTTTCCACTGCACTATATGTATTCTGCTTGATAAACCAAAGCCCAAAAAAACTTCATCTTTCACATACAGTTATCTCATGAATGCAACAAAAATAATTACGATAATATGTTCACAAATATTTTATGCAGGCACTAGTGTACTAATTAAATTTCCATATAATGAAATTATAAAATTTGGATATAAAAATTGGTCAAAAAGAATAACGTGTAGATAAATTTCTAATTTTCTATGAAGATATTCGTAATTGCTGTGAATAAGCCCTAGTAATTTAAATGACGTTTCCCTAGAGCAACTTATTTCCAATTAATCGCCTGTTAGGCACTGGGATCTGCAAAGGAAGTTGCCAATATTATTGATGGAGAAAATTGAGTTCCGAATAGGTTGAGGAGGAAATGAGTTAAGTTGTTCAATTCATAAATACAGGATATTCATCCCGTAGATATGTTCTTATATTATATATTTTTTATTATTTAACTATCAATGATCAAGTTATTACTATTTGAATCAACTGCGTTTATCAAAGTGAGACAATATATAAGAAAAAAAATCAAATGTTTTTCAAGTTTTCGAATAAATATCACAAAATCGAACTCTTGACTAATAGTATGAAGGATTAATTGTTTGAAGGAGAATAAAATAAATTGTGCTCAGTTGTTTTTTAAACATTGCGAAAGCTGTTAATAAAGTGTATCTTACTGAAAATCAAAGAATATTTACCTAGGAAGCGAATAGAGCTCCAACAAATTAAAGCAGAAGTCCCCCAAGGCAGTATTTTGAGACCAATATTGTTACGGAAAATGTTAAACTAGCCACATTTGCAGACTACACTGCAATACTAGCTGTTGGAAAATCAATTGGAGAGGTGATCAAAACTCTTATATAGTAATAATAGATGCCTGAACTAACGAACGGCGTATTAAATCAAAGAAGGAAAGTCTACCCAAATCAACTTCAACTAGAAGAAGACAAACAAACCCCAAATACATTAAGCAATAAAATTATCTTATATAAGAAAATGGTACGAACAGATTAAAAAAAAACAGTTGTACCAAAACTATATTGGTTACTAAGAAGAAGCCCACATCTTACTATTGAAAATAAAGTTCTAGTATACAAAAATATACCCAAACCTTATGAACTTAGGGTTTATAACTATGGGGCTGTACTTATGCTTGCCTGCAAAGAGTCCGAGCTCGAATAATAAGGAAAATAGTGGGTATGTCCGGAATGAAGATCTACAACGAGAGCTCTATATAAAAACAGTCAAAAAAGATTAGTAAAGGTCAAAAAAATCGATTACATAACCACATAAACAAAGTAACTTTGGAACTTCTCGATAATCAACACACAGTGAGCATAAAGTCTTTTGAATTTGTTAGTAGCGACAATAGTAAACTGCGCATGAACGTCTATTTCATAAGTGAATTATTGGGTATTAAAGTTCTTAGTACATTATATTATATATGTAAAACGTCTGTTAATCGTGAGATTAGGTGTATGTTTGAAAAAAAAATTGTGATGATAAAAATGTTTTCGAATAAATATTTCAAAATCGAACTCTTGACTAATAGTATGAAGGATTATGGAATGCAGGATTTCCATTCATATCATCACCAAACGAATATTCAGAACGTGCTGAAAAAATAGTAATTTTATTTTGTGCAGCAACGTGACGTATTAATTAATCTGGTTGGAATTTTTAGCAGTTTTATTGATAACAACAGATTACGATAAAAAATTTTATTTGATGTGAGCGGCTGCATGATTCAAATTTCATTTTCCATTGTTGAAAAATTATAACAGTTTGCATTTTATCTTAAACGAAAAATTCTGGCTCAATAAAAAATTTAAAATAGTTCACGAAACGAATATATCTATCGGCAGTGCTCTTATTGACCATTATTGAACTTCACAACAGATGCATGAAAATGTTTATTATTGAAAAATGCTTTTAGTAACAAGAGAGTATATAGTATGAATTTTCTTCTATAAAGGATCAGCCTAGGGAAAAGTTGTGGGACTCGTATGATGAAAATTTGGGAGTCGAAGAACTAGTAAATAACACAAAATTTTAAAATGTAAAAAATTGTAAGATTCTGGATAGCTTCCAGGTCAGAATCAATGAATTGTTCAGCGGAAGCTCAGACCAAATTAATTTTATTCTGTTTTGACAGAAAGATAAACATTTTGTGATTGATTTCGATGTAGTTTCGTAGATACAATACTCAGTAGTTAGTTTGTGGTAACAGTGAAAATATAAATCTATATATAAAGAAATAGTATTTTTCTACGTTTGTTATAATATTCACATTTTTTTTTTTCATTTTCATTCGCATTAATAAAGAATCGGTCAAATAGCGTGAAAAAAAGTATCGTGGCGGTTCATTGTTTCACACTTTTGCGTTAAAAAAGTGCCGTAACGTGTCATTTTTTATTTCTTGATATTCCTTAAAGAAAATCCGTTTTATGTCTAATTATGTAGTATTATTATTTGTGATGGAGAATAATAGTGAAGAAAGTTTAAACAGCACATCCAGATATTGTTGAATCGGTAACTGCAGCGACTATGAATCTTCTCCCTGAGAAATCCAAGAAACAGTATTTGAAGGAATATAATTCTTTTATGGAGTGGCATACTAAAAAAAGCATAAACAGCTTCAAAGAAAGAGTGTTACTAGCTTATTTTGAAACACTTTCGTCGACTTTTTCAAAACTGAAAGGCACCATAATGGTTGATAACGACGTAGACATCAGTAAATACTCGAAACTCATTGCATATTTGAAAAATAAATCAGTTGGCTATAGACCCAAAAAATCTAAAACATTTGCCCGTGAAGACATTAATAAGTTTCTGTTGCAAGCTCCAGACAATCCTTATCTCATGCTTAATGACAGCAAAAAATTTTCATGTAAGCTTAGATATGATTTGTAACATCTTTCAGTTTGCTTTTATATTAGGAATCGCAAGAGCTCTGCGGAGGGAGGAATTTTATAAAATTAAGTGTAACGATATCAATACGGATATTTTAATAATCAGAGTTACTGATACAAAAACTCATGTCAACTCAACGTCAATTTACTGTTATTGGTGAAATATGGATTAAACTTGGTTAACATTTATAAGAAATATAAGAACCAACGATCGATAAATGTCAAAACAGATCATTTCTTTTTGTAGTATAGAAAGAAAATGCCAAACCCAAGTTTTAGGTATATATCAATATCTTTTCAAAAATTCCTTCGCTTATCGCAACATATTTGGATTTACCTAATCCAAAAAACTACACTGGGACATTTCGACGCTTTTCGGAGTCTCTATTAAAGGATTTCGGTGGTGATATAATTCAACTAAGGAAGCACGGTAAGTGAAAATCCAACACAGTTGCGGAGGGTTACGTAGACGACTCAATAAAAAACAAAATGAATTCCGCAGTGATAATTTCAATGTTCATGATCCTACCAACAATCCATTAAGTACTAGTACAACTATAGACGATGTTATTTCTTTGAACTCGTTAAATGTTGCCAATTCAAGTACCAATAGTAATGTCTTCTTCACTTCAAATTAATAATACTCACAATTGTACTTTTAATATTACTATTACAAAATAAAAATTGATAGAAGTGTTGTCGAATTTTTGTATAAAATTCGTAGGAATTGCCGGTCAAACCCTCCTACCCGTGAAAAAAATTATTACTTTACTCACTTGTTGCATAAATAAATATTCTTTAGTTTTAACCTCGGTCTATTTTACTTATCTGTGCGTCTATCTGTAGGATAAGGATAAGCTTTAAATGTCTCTTCTTTGTTTTCAGGTAAGATTTAGTAAACTGAATATCAATAGGTATCAATATTCAAGATGTACCAAACCATTAATTTATATTCTTCAAGAATAATTCAGCTCACAAATTTGGTTAGTTTGTGAGTTATACAGAAACTTAATTATCATATGTATAGATAACCAATTTTAAATTTACTCCCTATAAATCGATTCAAATCAGGAAACTTTGGTTCAAAACATAAATTTGTTCAATTATCTTGGGATATGATTCCATGACGTGCTAATATAAATTTATATTCCATTACGAAGCACACGTGAAGTATTTATTATTCAATACCCACTGATAATTGTTGTTCATTATGTCACCGTCGTTCAAATGGAATTTATATAAAATTTGAACAAACAGCATTATTCAACTTGGATACCTATTCCAATAGATTGTCATTACTTGAATCCATTGTGAATTCAAGTCAAATTACAAAGCTTTCATAGTCGACATAATTCATAAATTAGTTCAGAAAGAATATATATGAATTTTAAAGGATGATTTTTATTAGTTATCAATATAATCGAATCTGAGGACTGATAATTATAACGAGAAATTGCTGGTATCTTTTTGGCAACACGGTTTTTGACAGATCACACATGAATCGTGTCTTGTGTCATTGACAAACTTGTTCAGTTTGGTCTATAATTTAATCATGAATCGACATACGAACGAAGAACGCTTGCAAATTCTTGAATTTTACTATCAAAATTCATGCTCGGTTAAGAGAGTGCATCACGCACTTCTTCCAATTAATGGGCAGTTTGGTCGGCCTACTGAGGGAACTTTCAGAAGCTTGTGACTAAATTTTGAACCCAATTGCGACTCTGTTACTCCACTACATGAAAAATTTTGCGAAAGGACTTGAGTGTAAAACCTTATAAGATACGGCTGGTACAAGAATTGGAGCCACACGATCCCCCACAACGTCTAACATTTGGTGCATGTGCGCTGACAAAGTTGGACAAAACAAGCAAAATTGCCGCATCTAGGGTGCAGACCAGTCAGAAGCATTGCAAGAGCTACCAATGCATCCCGAAAAAGTCACTGTTTAGTGTGGATTATGGGCCGGTGGCATCATCAGGCCATACTTCTTCAAAAACCGGAACGTTACTGTGATTGACGAGCGCTACCGTGTGATGATTGACATTCTTTTTTGCACCAAAATGCAATAATTGGACATACGTGACATGTCCAAATTGAGAGCCGCCTTCCGTGAACAGTTTATCTCACGTTTGGGGCCCGTTAATTGGCCGCCTAGATCGTGTGCTTTAACGCCTTTGGTCTATTTCATGTTAAGGCTAATGTTTACAAAGATAAACCAGCAACTATTGACGCACTTGAGGCCAATATTGAAGCATTTATTCGTGAAATACCAGCCGATATGTTGGAGAGAGTGTGCCAAAATTGAATCTTGCGCATGGGCAATCTAAAACGGAGCCGCGGCCAACATCAAATTATCTGATCGTTCTATCGATTCCAATGAAGATTTTATCAATTGTTCTAAATTTTTTGTGGTTTTTTTCAAAATCAAAACCTATATCTCTTAAACAATCACTGATTTGTATATTTTTCATTTTATATCTGCCAGTAAGGATTACTAATTCAATAATATGATAAAGCATATCTTTCTTATATCGCCTTTACGGAAGAACACTGACTTAAATGCAAAAGCTTATAGTACATAAACTCAACTTTTATTTTCCAAGGATTGGGATTCATCAACCCCAATTTCTACCCCTACGTATACCGATTGTTGTGGAAAGAATTGTTGCGCTGTTACAAGATGGTCGGGGGCAACGTGAAACTGCAATAATTGTTGGTGCTAATCTTTGTGGTGTGCAAAAGATGTACCAGCGCTTTCTAAAGACTAGCCTGATCACTAGAAGACCAGAGTTCGGGCGAAAAAGAGTTACCACTCAACGAGATGACCGTTTTTTGGTGTCCACAAGTTTGCTGAATAGGACAACTACTGCGGTTTCACTTCGAAATCTGTTGTAAGAAGTAAGAATTGTGACCGTTAGTGAATGGACCGTTAGAAGAAGACATGCTGCTGGACTGTCATGCAGAAGAATGACTACAGGTCCCCCGTTGCAACGCCAGCATCGGACTGCAAGATTGACATTTGCCAGAGATCACGTTCATTGGATTAATGATGAATGGAGCTGGGTATTGTTCTCAGATAAGTCGTGATTTTGCCTCACAGGGTCAGATGGACGTCGATGAGTGTGGAGAAGACCTGGGGAAAGATATGCTGTAAGTTTGCATTGAAGAGCGTCTTCCATTTGGCGGTGGATCAGTTATGGTTTGGGCAGGAATCTCTGCACAAGCTTGCACAGAGTTGGTCTTCATAGAAAATGACTCCCTAACCTCTCTCAGGTACATTACGGAGGGGCTACAAAACCATGTTATGCCTTTCATGGTGACTGTGGGAGAACGTAGCATTTTTATGCAAGATATGCTGACTAGCCAGCCTGAAGCCCAGACATGAATCCCATAAATCATCTCTGGGACGAGTTAGGACAACTGATCCGCAGACACACACTAGCACTAAGAAATGCCCAGGAGCTGAGAAGATTGCTGTTGTAGGAATGGGATAACATCGACCAGAATGTGATCCGCAACTTAATTCAAAGTACGCCGCGCCGACTTCAAGCAATCATCAATGCAAGAGGTGGGAATACACCTCATAAATACACACACAAAATGTTAATTTGTTGTTTTTTCAGAATAAATCATTAAATCCAAGAATGCATTTTTCTTTAGTATAGAGTATCACATTCAGCTTGCAAAAGCACAAGCAATGATGTACAGTTTGCGAATACTATCTGAAAACGTGAAGTTTCAAAGAACACGAAAAAAATTTGAGATCTAATTAGATTTGGAATAATAAAATTCGGAATAATTAAATTTTTAAGATCAAACATATAACGTGAATCTAGAACACAATCTGTATTGGGACATAACTGTATAATAATATAATCCAGACATAAAATATCTGGATGAACCGAATGGTATTTCAATCTTACAAAATGCCTAATAACACAAAAAGTTACGTACATACGATGCATACACACAATTTGCGTTAAAACGAAAGACCCTTTCGTAAAAAAGATTGCGGGCAATCGTAGCGTTAAATATGTAAAACAAAATGGCAAAGTTTGCACTTTTTCTCTTGAAAGTTAATAGAAGCTACGTAGTTTGACATTTAAACATGACATTATGCAAACGCTATTATATCTTGAACATATCGTTCACATTTCCATAGAAATTATTATGAAACCAGAGCAAAGCATCAACCGTAAACAATATTTTATAAAACATACGTGGGTATATTTCAATATTTTACCTTAACCAATGCACATTCTATCAATGATCAAGATATTATAAACACATTGTTCATTCTCATTAACGCGCTCGCTTAAAATCATGTTTTAACTTAAAATGATTTGGGAATTCTTTTACATAAACACAATTTAGTCTAAATTAAACTCACCCTATCCATTGCTGTATATTAAAAAAAACTCAACACAACACTACAGAAGAAGACTTATTAATAGTAAAGTTTTCACGTGTTAAAAGCATTTTTGATTTCTTTTATTCACATATATTACACATATCTTCTGTTGAAAACCTAATATTCACACAATACGTTCGGTAGTACAAAAATTAAAGAAGTTGATGCAACAACTATTGATACTACTATATATAACTATACTATATATAATAACTATTGATATTGATACTATTCTGCCATACAAAAAAGAGTCATAAGATCAATTTTAGAATTGTTATATATTATAGAGTTAAAATTCTGTTTTTCATTCTGCACATACTAAACACACTGTTCACGCTACCACTGCGCCAATACTCACAATGACTTTGTTGACTTAAAGTCTCTGAAGACTATAACGAAACGCGTATCAGACAGTAAACAGTAAACGTATGTTTGGTATGAATATCAGCAACGGTTTCAGAAATACCAACTTTATAATCCTCTTAATCGAAATAATAATCCCATAGATGTAAGTTTATCTATTAGCACTAAAGGTAGAAAATCACAATATATTGGATGTTGATGTGGTTAATTAGTCGATGCACTGCGTGTATAATTTCTGAAATACGTTCAAGTACCATCAACGTCATGCACGGCACGGTGACGATCGAATTACTTGTTAGTATTAACCTAATCAGCATTATTGCTTTACGCACAAATTGATGTAGAGATAATGATGTTTCTCAATTCCTTGTTTTAAATGATTCTCTTAACCCGACATAATTTATAGTGATCCCCGTTGCGTAAAGGTGGAGAACAAAGATACTTATCATGTGAACATTGTGACTGGTGTAATCAGTTTACATCATAGGGATTAATGGGTTATCGTGACCCAGCAACATTGATTTGATAGTCCGCAATGATGAAAGATATTCTTTATACGGGATTGAATTTCCTTCCTTAACCGTTAAACAGTTAGTGGGTTAGATACCGACCGGATATGAACCTATTTTCATTGATCGGCTTTAGGGGAGTGTTAGTTCAAACTGATAATTGATTGTACGGTCAAAACTATATCTTATTCGGTATATTTAATTACTAGAATAGAATGAATCTTTCCGGTATTCATACCTATAACTTGATTAGAGAAAAATTAATCACCAAAGTTTAATCTATATAAACAAGAAAAATAATTTCTCTTGAGTACAATGTCGAATTAATTGTAATTTTCTTAGACCATTTTATGAGGTTCTGTTGCTAAATTCTCTTTTGGGCTTCTCTTGATTTTAAAACAAGTGAAAAATTGAAGAATACTTTGATAGAGACCAAAAAAGTGCGAAACTAGAATTTTTCCATCAGAATAGATGTAAAACAAGCTAATTTAGTAAAAATAAATTGATTGTAATTTGATAAAAATATGAAAATGCATTTCATGCCTCAAAAAACTCATAATGTTTCCATGAAAATATATTACGATGTCCAAAAGTTACACAAATGAATAATATTTTCATTTGGTTAACATAGAGTAGGACATCGAACTCAATATTTGATGTACACATTCTGTACTTTACCTTGGAAAAATTTTCATTGAGCTGGGACTTACGAGGATATATTGATATCTACTTAGCCTAGACCAGTTCCATGCATAAGCGAAATATTGCGTTACCATAGCAACGAACAATAACTAATTAGAAGTGTCAAAAAAGTAAACCAGACTTACACAATAAATTAAAAGACAAAAGATGTCCACCGAAATTGTGAAAATTGAAAAATTGGAGTATCGAGCCATCATCAAGTAACTGTATTTAAGGGTTAAAAGGTAAGCATATTTACGAAGATATGCCTAATACCCTTGGTGATCAATGTCTTTCGTATGCGACCATGAAAAATTGGACTGCAAGCTTCAAAAGAGGTAAATTTTTCATTAAAGATGATGACCGATCGGGAAGGCCAGTTTCTGTGTCAGTCCCCGAAAATATCGATGCAGTTCATGACATGATTTTATCAAACCGTCGAATTGATCTAAAACGGATATCTGAAGCACTGAATATTTCATACGAACCAAATGTTTGAATGTTGACCAAAAACGTGCAAGGATAGAAGCATCGCGTTCGATCTGAGCTCGATTTGAAAACGATGTAGATTTCTTAAACCGAATTGTTACTATGGATGAGACTTGTGTACATTTCGACGACCCAGAAACAAAGCAACAATCGATGGAATGGCGACACTCTGGTTCTCCAAGATTTTTTGTCCAAAAATCTGATGGAGAAGTTCTTGCTTCAGTTTTTTGGATTCCCATGGAGTAATCATGATTGATAAGGGTAGAAAAATAACTGGAGATTACTATTCGACATTACTAATCACACTATGGGAAAAAATTAAAGAGAACAAACGCGGAAAGCTATCCAAAGGTGTTTTGTTTTTGCAGGACAATGTCCCTGCACACAAATCGTTCTAAGAATCCGCTTAGTAGTTGCAGTCTCCGCCCTCGTTTCTATGGCGTATGTCATTACTGGTCTGACCCAAGTTTTATATATCCGTGTTTTGCTTTCGATACTTAAAAATTTATTTCTCCATATCACGGTTCGAAGGAATCCTGATATCCTAGATGCTGCTGTTGTTTGCGTTTTGACTTCTTGTTTCAAGTTCCTATTGCTCGTGATGTTAACCCCCAAATATTTAAAAGACATAACCTGCTCTACACTTTTATTATAAATTGTCAGTTTGCATCTTCTTGGTTCTCTCGCTATTGTCAAGGATTGTGTCTTTTGTTTCGATATGATCATATTGAATTTTCCTGCAACTGTTTCAAATCTGTGTAGCAGTTTTTGCAAATTATCCTCATCTTCGGATATCACAACCGCGTCATCAGCGTAGCAAACTATCTTAAACTCATGAATTAATAACTAAACTAGAGAAATATAAATATATGAAATGAGTTCGGTTGTTTTTGAATTTGAATTGTTTATGATTAAAATAACTCAATTATTCCATATCGAGTTATTAATTAATCAATTTATACGGTCTCCAGGTGTATGTTCTATTTACGAAATGCGATATGCGCAAAAGGTACTAGTTTTCGGCTACTTAGATGGATAACAGTGACCTCATATTATCTATTCAGGCAAATTAACAATATACTTGAATAGAGGCATAGCTAAAAACAATAACACTATAATTTCAAGCAATTCCCAGCTTGAGTCAACATAAGATATAGATAGATAGAAGAAGATATAGGCAAAACTAAGATGAAAGCACCAAATAACCTTGGTGTGATAAGTGGAGAAGATTAAACATTCATTCGGAACAGCCATTTCTAATGAAAAAATAGTTCAGAGAATAAGCGTTTTTCATTCACTCTTCATAATATATATCCTTCGTGTCTTAGTCTTTTTCTTCTGTTGGTGCATGTATATTAACGATTAACGTTTTCAATATTCCATTTTGTCCTAATATCGCATAATCTATCCGATGTTGGTCTAGCACTCTATCTTTTATCTGTTGTCTTATAACTGTTCATTTTTTGATAAGTGTTTTAAATCGCTTCTTCTACGTAGATACCTCTTACGTTCCATGTCCTCATATTCATCGTTATATTATTTTGTTTTATTTTATTTACTTCTTGTTTTAATTGTTCATTGTTCCTGTAAATTGCAGCTTCCGTTATTTCATTCGAAATACATTGTTACTTTATTTTCTTTTGGTCTTTGTCCATTTCCGTCATCCAATATTTTGCTTGCTGAGTCTTCTAGTGTTTTGGGTTAAAAACTAACTGCTCTTTTTCATTATTCCATTTCCATTCGTCACCGTCTATGTATATTCTCCTAAGTCCAATTTCCACCTGCTTTCCATTTTGGCTTTCTTGTTTAGTTCTCCTTCTTATTACTTCCTGTATAATTCTGTTGCTCATCGACAAATCATCATTTAGAAAAACTCTTACGTCTCTATTTTCTCTTAATTTCCGCTTATTGCTCATAACATTCAATTTTTCGCTCTCATTTTCTAATTTTATTGAACAATTTTTTTCACCTGGTGTTATAGCTTCTTCAACATGTACTTTTATGCTTTCAATGAAATTTTCCAGACTAGTCATCAGTAACTCTTCATCATTCTTATCTATTTTGAAAGCCTGTACCACCATATTATTTCGTCTCTTTTCATTTTTAATTCTCTCTTGTCTTTCATCCATGACTACTACCAGCTTTTTCAGTTATGTATTTTCATTTTTTAATTGTCCATTTTCTATTTCTTGCATACTCTTTTTGCTCTTTACGCATGTCTCTCTCTTTTGTCAGGTTATCTATAGTTTTACGCATTAGTTCCATCATTCTCATTATTCTTTCTAGGTTTTCTTCCATACTTCTATGCGTTTTCAATGGTGATCTAAGTGTTTTTTTGCTTTTACTGAAATAGTCCCTTCCTTCTTCTTCGTTATCCCTTTTTTCTGTTATCTTTTGAGCTATCAGTATCCATAGATGTTCTCTTGAATATTATTGCTACTCTTTAATATTAATCAGGCCCTGTCCTATTTCCTTGCTATATTAAATCGAAAAAGTCCTCAGTTGATATTTCTTACCGCTATATCGGCTATCAGCACCACGAAAAAAACCGTCCGAAGCCCGGCATTTATGGCGTTTATCGGTGTGATTTTAAACAATTTATTACAGAATATTGGTGTTGTTTTGTCTTACCTTATTTAAACTCTATATCAAACTTTTTATTTCACAATATTTCACTGGTTGACTATACTCTTAGAAATTTAAACACTCGTAATCTTCTTATATTTTGTATTTGCACATCCACAATAGACTTTATTCTACTTTACCAGAAATCCCCAGACCACAGTAATGAGACTCTTTAGAACACCATCAAGAGATTTGTAAACTCTATACCACCCGGATTGTCTCTAAAATCAACTCTCTATGTACAGTGAGCTACTGCTTCATATATACTTTCGCTATATTGTATAATCTAGAGTATCTAGTAGTAGTCAACTTCTCCCAGATCTTAACAGATAGAGCAACACACGATTTTCCGATAGTTTCCACTACATTAATCATTACTTGTGGTGTCAGATGGCATGCGGATATATTGCATCGACTTTTCTTCTACTGGCAATATGAACAATAGACAATATAATTTTTATATATGGAGAGTAATGTTTAAATACTTTATATTAGCTGGACCTGTATCTATCAATTTACATATCTACGTTAGGGAATTTTCGAATATATTTTCAGTACTTTTCGTGGGGAACGAAGGTATACCATAATAAACACACAAACATTTACCCATTTTAGGATAAATAAAAATGCTAATTGCTAATATTGAAACAATGATAGAAAAGGCGCAAAC
Source organism: Diorhabda carinulata (assembly GCF_026250575.1). NCBI lineage: Eukaryota > Metazoa > Arthropoda > Insecta > Coleoptera > Chrysomelidae > Diorhabda > Diorhabda carinulata. The sequence continues at coordinate 24,296,158 of NC_079472.1, forward strand.
TTACAATATAAAAATGAATTATTAATGTCTAATTTCTAGCTAATTTTTGAGTAACTTATTCATTTGTTTGTTAACGAGTGTGAAACGCAAACTCTTTCTATTTCGCAAACAGTAATTGCATACATTCGTTGACACATACAGAGCGAGCTAAGTCCGTCTGACAATTTAATCAAAACCCATTGAGAACCCCTAACAAAACTACTTTTGCTCACTTGATACCATGAATATTTATGAAAAGGGCCGGCTCAAATAAACCCGTTTTGCATTCGTCGAAGTTACGAACAAATTTTCTCTATATAAAGGTTATATTTACGGTTATACCTACGGCTAGCTCTGGTTAGTGGGTTTGTCTTCACACTAATTTTAATATCGGCATGCGAAAAAGTTTGAAGTGGAAACTTCGGTGATGCTTGTTTTAAACAGGAATGTGGAGAATATGTTATAACTCCCGTATTCGAACTGTAGTATGCACAAATCCTTAATGGTGGAACATGGTCTACATCATTTTTATTGTTTAATACCCGAATCATAAAACCTCATTTTTTTGTAGGCTTATTGTTTACAGTCTTTTTCATTCTACAATATCTATTCTATACCTATGAACATTTATACAAAGTTTAATTAAGACAAACAACACACTATTTTGAAAATAGATAAGAATTTCATCAGATCAGAGTATTAAAAAATGGAGAACCAATTATTTCGAATGGAATAACAGAAAACATCCAATTATGGAACATTTATTAAAAACAATGGATGCAAAATGCTTTATATACACAACAAATTCCGCGGTATTTTTAAGCCCAGTTTTCTATTCCAAGACACTGTTTTTTTTTAAGTGAAACTTATTGGAGAAATATAATTATCGATAGATTTCCAGAACTAAATATAAGATCAGTTTATTTATCGCTTTAACTGTGTTAATTCGTTCAAAATTTATTGAATCAATTTTGATATGTCTACCAAATAAGCTGGGACAGGTGAACTAAAAATCCTCTCACAACCTATCTCCTTTCACACTTAGTTTGAACTATTGATCAAATCAAATTGAATCGAAAATACTTTGAGGGTGTCTGTTAGTTGAAAGCAGAAGGTCCCTGGCTGACAGTACACGGACGGTTGCTTCAATAATTCTCCCTTCATGCTTCCCGGTGCCTCGAAGTTTATAATGAAACTGATCAGTCAATAAAATTTGTGAAAATCACTGATGACTCAGTTTGTAAGAACATTTGGATAGAAAGGAAGCGAAATTATGATAACTGATTTGAGATAAGATTTTGAAATATATTGATGAAGATATAAGCAATTTTTGTCAGTTTGCATTATCCTGTTTTATTGATGTAATTTATAATTTATTTAGAATGTAACTTTATGGAGGAAACAGATATTTCATCAAAAAAAGGTAGATATATAGATATGAAGTGTAACAATCTACAGATTCATTAGCCATGTTAATATTCCTTTTATAATATGAAATTTTTTAGATGAATGCATTTTTTCACTTATTTATACCACATACTTCATAACTTCAGTTTTTGTTTCAATTAATATTTCATTTTAAAATGGCACTGTTCCCAATCGCCTTCTGCATACAGAAGATAAAAATCAAGCATCGAATTATCGCCCAATTGCAGTCCCTCCCACGTTATCAAGATCATAGAAAGATTAGTCAAAAAGAGGCTTTTATCATTTGTGTTTAAATATAAAATACTTACTCCCAATCAATTTGGGTTCTTAGGTAACAAGTGCACAAATGATGCTATATTCTCCCTCCTTAATAATGTGTATTTTAGCCTAAACAGTCCAGTGCAACAATTTTCTGTGATATTTCTAAGGCTTTCGATTGTGTTAACCATAATATTTTAATTCACAAATTGCACAACTACGGAGAACATTTCTCGTATAGTTCAAGTCATACCTTACTAACACAAGTCAGCTTGTAAGGGTTGATACAACGATGTCTTCCTACAATCCAATAGAATGTGGAGTGCCTCAAGGCTCAGTAGTAGGCCCTATTTTGTTTTTTCTGTTTTTTATCAAATAACACCACCATTGACGTCGGCTTGTTGTGGACAATTCCTTGAAATGGGAGTTACATATTGTCGCCTTATCTAAAAAATTAAGTTCCTCCTGTTTTGCGCTGAGATCAGTTTCCAAAGAACAAAACTTGTCCATCTCCTTAACAGTCTATTATGCCCTTATTGAGTTGCATCTCCGATATGCCCTTCCCTTCTGAGGTACGTGTGGTGCAACTCAATTTGAGCGAATCTTTAAACTACAAAAGAGAGCTGTTAGATATTTATTCGGACTAAATAGCAGGACTCACTGCAGGGTCTTTTTTATTCTTATTCATCTTTGAATCTGGTTTCGTAAGCACGTTTATCTAATTTCAGAAATGTCATTGATCACCTACCCACGTGAGAACGTGAAGCACGACCTTTATCTACCTACACCACGTTCAAAATTAGTTAAAAGCTGAATATTTTACAATGCAAAAAAAATGCACAATCAGTTGCCAATTTAAATCAAATCGATATCATCTTTTCCTACATTCCGCACTAATTTGAGGGCATATTTACTGGAAAGAGTCTTCTACTCTGTAAACGACTTCTATTCTAATAATAATATTCAATTCCGGGCATGCTGCTCACTGGTTTAATTTGGCTATGTACTTATATACTAATTATTACCTATTACCATTAACTATTATTTTGTTGCTCATTGTGGTTTTCTTCTGTATATTGAAATTTTATTTGTATCTTTATTTAGTTATTTCTGTTTGTTTTTCAGGTTTGACAAGCTTTTGTCTACAAATTGTAACAATTTCTTAAGAATAAAGATTTCTCTATCTGGGAGTGCGTTAAAAGCTGAGAAACTTGATAATGATGTCCTCCATTTTCAAAAAAGTTTCAGTTGAAATATTGATCAATAAGGAAGCGAGGGATCATGATGGACTATCAGAAACAATGTTTTTAAAAAAACATTGAAAATTTTCTCATATATACATATGCCAATTATGAAATTTTGAATTAAACTTAAACGCCCTCTCAAATAATCTTTATATTCATATTTGGAAAATGTATATTGCAGAGAAACATTCATACCAAAGATCTTAGTCAAATAAAATTACCCGTAGAATTTAACTTCCCAGAGTTGCAGATATTTGTAAAATTGTTCGACAGTCAATACCTTAAAGCTTTAGCCGTAAATAAACAGGGGAGTAGCAAATAGTGCCTTCCTGATATACGGCTTAACTTCGCTGAGATTGATACAAGTAGTATTTTGCAAGGTGCTGGAATTTATTTCTGAGGTTCGAGAAACTCCTGTATATCACCTAAAGATGCAGACTTTTTTCATTTTAAGGAGTTTAAAGATCAAACATAAAAAAATATATATCCAAACCCTTATATTGGAGTTTACTATAGAAAAAGGAGATTCCGTTGAAATATAACTGAAAAAAATGATTCAAATGAAGACCAAATTGTACCGAAACTTTCAGCACATTCGTGATAAGATGTATCTGGAGTACAAATGAATGTTCAATACCTGGACTATTTCAAATATTTTTTTTTCCATAAATATTTTGAATCAATATATTTTTGAGAAAACATATCTCTATCGATAATTCATTTATTTTTTTCGAATGAGAAGTACCACGTTTGACTTTATCATGAGAGGCGCTGGGGTATGTTAAGTGAAGTTTCCGGAATATCAACCATTTTCTATGTTGTTTCAATGGAAATTTATCTTTAAGAAAATCATGACCTGCTTAAAAATCAGATGAGAACTTCACATCACTACAGCATGCCGAGATTTTCTTCAATGGTTCTTATAAGTTAGCAGGAAATGATTTTTATCTGTTATTACGAGCTCAATAAGAAATTTTCACAGTTATACTTCAAAATCTCACTCACCAGTTCTATCAACTAGTGAACATGGTAACCGTAGCCATCATTCCAAAATTTTATACAGAATTAATTAAAATTAAAGCAAGATATTAAGATTTTATAATAGATTAAAGTGTCAAGATGTCGTACTTCTGTAAAGTTAAGGGAAAGTTCAATTTAGACTAGAGCAATTTTCCCGGAAATCAATGGTATAATCAATAAATAACACAAATAAGAAGTATCTAGTCACAAATATACCCGTGTGAAGTTATCCACGGATTTCTGTTACGATTATTTCTTTACAATATAAACTGATTTTTGGTAAAAAAATATTAACAAAGGAGATATTTAATGAAATTATATTAGGCTACATAATTTTACTACCAAAAATTGAAGATTAACTGGATACTTAACAATGAACCTATTAACAGAAAATTGTAATAATGTAAAAAATTTTTATAACGCGAAAAAAATTATAAACTTTACATGGGAGCGCTACCATGCATCGTTCGTTTTCAATGCGAAGTCACGAAATGTTTTCAAATTTTCTTCAACAATTTCGAAGGATACTTAATATGGAACTTATTAAAGATGTGATGTAAGTATTTTTCTATCTATTCATTTAACGTCAATGGGAAAACTTATTATCCTGTGTGAAGTTTCCCTAGCAATCAAAAAAATTGTGTAGCAGATAACCTATACCACTGGATAAAAAGTTTTATTCGATGTTTTGTGCCCTTTTCAATAGTTGATAAAAATTTGACAACATTTTGAGGCTTCGATTAGAAAAAAAAAACGATATTATTCATCACTCACTTTTTTTGGCGTTATAATATCCTTTGCAATAGTTGATGAAAATTTGAGAAAATCTTGAGGCTTCGATTTTAAAACGAAAGATGCCCATCACGCCATAAGCAATAAGTGTATAGCGTCATAAAAGATACTCACATCACAATTATTTGTTAATACGTTCCTTCTTAAGTACCGTTCGCAAAAGTCAAAGAAAATTTGAAAAAATTCCGGGACTGAATTTCAAAATGAACGATGCACGTCAGCGACGGAACGTAAAGTTTTGATTTTTAATTGGGTGAATCTTATAGTAGTTAAATAATATTTCGATTTTTTCAGTCTTTGATTCAGAATCGTAAAATTTGTGAAAAAGCACGTGTTTAAATTTGAATTTTATTACATAAAACTACTGTCATCTCACAATATACCAAAAAATTGCAATATAACATTAACAAAGTTCGCCAATAGCACGATTTCTGAGCCTGTAGTAGCAGTTTCTGCTTCGCACGATGTCAATTTTTCCCAATTTCTGATAATAAACTGTGATCTTAAGTCTGTTGACGAAATAACAATGATCATGATGCTACCAGTCAAAGCTACAAAGCATAATTTCATGCGAAAAGTAATCCAATTAAATTAATTCTACAGGGAGGGAAACAAATATTTCATTCTTTGAATGTATGTATACTAGTCTTGAACTCTCGCTATCGCTTAGGAGCAAAATGATTCTGGTAAATGTTACTTACAAATAACTATTTCCATAGCCTAGTTAAGTCTTTCTTAGTTCACATGATTTTTTTCAGAAATAATAAAATTAGACAACAGATAATGTGTTAAACAAAATATGGTAATTTTATACTGTCGCGGTCCCCTCGTTTTTTGACTTTACAAAATCGAAAAAAAATACGATTTCGATGAATTTTTTTGAAAATCTTCGTTCTTATGACGGATTTACGAGAAAAATAATGTGAAATAACTCAACTACTTCGCATATAATCGTTCATAACTTTTTTACAAACCATCAAACGCAGTTCATATATTTTTTTTGTTAATCAACAACAGTTTGGAAAAAAATTGAAAAATGGTAGTTTATTCATTTTCTATCTCTTTTTAACAATCAATCTTAGTAAGATACCATTTTTTTAATGGTGAATTGTTTCCAAAGTTAACTTTTAATATTGTATACTTGATTACAATAAGTGATTTTAAGAATGTTTACTTAATAAGAAAAGTACAAACGATTATATGTGAGAAATGGTCAATTACGATTATATGTGAGAAATGGTCAATTCTAAGAGAAATTGTTATTATTTTTAAGTGTGAAAACATGATAAATAAAACATTTTGGTATAAATTTTATTTCAATTTGTTCATTTGATTATTTGGAAAAAAGTTATCAACAATTAAACGTTTTCATGAACATTTAAAGCCCTGAAACCAATATAAGTATTCATTTTTTTATTCCCATAATTTTTTTCGTAAATCCTCTGTAAAAACGAGAATTTAAAAAAAATTCATCGAAATCAGATGGTTTCTCGATTTTCTAGAACCAAAAAACGAGAAGACCGTATAAAATTACCTAAAATATTTTTCACGCAGTTTCCGAAATCGACCTCAATCGGAATCTGGTTTATAAGTGTGGTAATTTAAGTAATGTATGGTAAAATGAGTATTTAGAATAGAATATTCAGATATAGTGTTTGTCTAAGTAATTTTTCATTAAAATAGTTCAGTGAAATTGTGGGTCATTATGCTCAAAAATCCTTAAAAACGTTTAAGAGACAGAGAAATTTTAGCAGTTATATCTTTCAGATGTTCACTATTTTCTCTATTTTAGTTAAGCGAAGTTGAAGTCGAAAATGTACGACAAGAACAAGGAAAATCTTTCACCACATGTCGACCGATTTGAATAAAATGTACCGTTCATATGCACATGCTTTTGATAAAATCTATCCACCGTGAAAGTCGAGTTACATTTTCAGCTGCTCTTTACACTAAATTCCATTCGAAAGACATAATTTCCAGGCAGAATCTTGATGGAATCAATTGGTTGAAACTCGAAATGTTCTAAGAAGAAGTTAATGCTGAAACTAAGCATGTGGATAAAGATTAGTTGTGTCAAATAAGCGACAGACAAAAATCTTACCAATATCTGTGAGAAGGCTAATTAAGTCCCGGTATAACACAATACGAAACTTTTTATACTTATTTCAAAGTTAAATGTATTTAAGTAAAATTGAAAATACGCACTGACATTTACATAAAATATAAGTTTGTTGTATATATTCTCCTTTTCTTTCTTACGTACTTGTTACTGTTGATTCAATAATTTCTACTACAAAATCTTCTTGGAAAAAACATAAATGAGGTTTTTTATGATTTATTTTTCATATTGACCAACATTAACAATTATTCCATATATACAATATGTCTGCAAATATTAGTCGTTTCCATTTGGAAAATGTATAAATATCAAAACTCATATTTCTTCAAAGGGTTGAAATATATTTTCCGTTCTATCAACGCTAACGGACTGTCGACTATATCTTTTCCATAAAATTATTCAGAAACCTTCCAAACTTCATACTCTCCAAATTTTCACATATATGTTTCACCCTAATGCGACCAATGCATAAACTTTTAGCGAAATGAGAACAATTTTAGAAATGATCTGTATTTTATGAGCCGCTATAGGAGCATAGCCGATATCCATTTCGGGAGTTTTTGATAGTAGGGAATTATTAACATCAAGTCTTTTTGAATACCTTTTTACAGCGTACAATCTAATATTGATTCTCAAGTTATTTATAGCTGTAAATATAAAGGGTTGCTACTTATAAAAAATGGAATTGAATCGCCCGTGCTTCGTTTCGACTTTTGTTAATGAAATATCATCTCTACTACCATATTTCGCTAGTTTTCCTGATTCAATCGTGGTCGCAAATCTCTACAGGATGAATTTCTTCCAAAATCGAGTACTGTACCCGAAAACATCAATACTGTGCATAAACTGATATTGCAAAATTATCATATGACATACTTTGAGCTTGAGGCATACTTAGGCATTAGTTCTACTTGTTACATTCAATATTGCATGAACACTTGGCTGTAATAAAGACATGTTCGCGTTGGATATCACATAAATTGACAAATGCTCATGAACAGCTCGTGTCGATTGATACAAAGAAATACTGGAAATATTCAATCGTGATACTATATGTATGAACCCAAAACTAAACAATAGTCGACTGTATGGGTCTTTCAAGACGAGACAAATTCAAGTTTTTCGGAATTACTGCACATGTCTCCACCGTCTCATCAGAGCAATGTCGAATAGTCAACTCTGAATTGTACACTAGCATTTGTTTGCCAGAAGTTAAGCATCGAAGAAAAGATTAAGGAAAAATGCTTCAATAATTAGTTCAATCGTATGCAAGAATATTGTGACAAACAATGAAATCATATCCAACTATAAATATTTCTTTGTATTTGTCTCAAAATATAAGTAATAACCCTCGTAATTCGAACATTCTTTTGTTTTGCATAATCCCAATACACAAAAAATTGAGCAACATGATGGAATTTCATTAAACTACCTGCGTGAGGTGAAAAAATACTAGAAGAATGAATTTCCAAGAAAATTTAAAGGCGTGGTTTCTTTCATTGGCATCGAGGATTGTTCGATATAAATCTACTATACAATTTTCTATGGGGTACTCAAAATCGGAGTTTTAGAACATATCCCTCCAATATCCAGAGATTGAAAGATGGGATTACTGCAGAGACACAGTTAGTCATGTTGCGGAATATATTGCATTATTTCACATATCGTAAGGCTTATTGTATTCTTGTGAAAAGAACATTTTTAGCTCGAAGAGTAATCAATTTGAGATAACAGAAAACAGACAAATTGAATGTTTGACAATATAAATATAATGTTAGTAGTGAACTAATTTTTTTATAATACAAATCAGATATTTAGTTTGTTTTCAGTTACATTCTTCATGAGGTAAAAAATGAAAAATAAATATTCACTTCACTATAGAAGTTTAATTCCTAATTGTTAAGTTACCGATGCAATAGCTAATCTAAATAGTTCGTGTATTTTATTGACAAGTATGCCAAAGTGATTGTCAGTTTACTAGTTTAAGATATGTCTGTGTATTAATGTAGGACAAACATCACAATATTTGTAAAATATTTGTTACGAAGAAAAAAATTCATGAATCAAAATGAATTATTAATAGAAGACTTTTTAGTAATGGCTTTTATATAAGAAATTGATTTATTTGAATATTTGATTGAATAATTAAAAAAGAAGCATCAAGTATATTGATTATTGACTATGTCTATTGGTGTTAACGTGAAACGAGTTGATATCTTGTAAGTTGCAAGTGATATGCTCCAGCACCATTACGGAACGTAGATGCCGCTTCTAATGTGCGGAATAAGAGCAATAGAAGTGGAAATCGGATTTACGTTGTCAAGACATTCGGAGCATTGATTGATTGATTACTTTGACGGATGAGTTATGGGCCCTTAGTGGCCCTCCCTTTCCTAGGATTACGCCATTAATAGGGACCGAAGGAGTGTCCGAACTCACTCGACCTCTGGTATGTGAGGATTATCACCTGCAACGGTCAATTTATCATTAAAGGGTAATTGATGTTAGGTTCGTTCGGTTCGAGAAAATTAACAAAAAAAAAGAGATAGAAGGAGAGTTGAGAGAAGTAGAAAAAATTGTTGTTCAGTTAATTCAGCAAATTGCATCTTAACGAATTTCTAGTTTTATAATTGTTATACAGGGTCTATTAGTATGAATATGATATAAATATGTTGAAGTAACAATTTATTACAAAGGTCATCACCTAAAATCGTTCAAGAAAAATAAAGAATGTATATTACTCGTTCAAATATATTGTATGGTTTTCAGATTAAGCCGATGATAGAATTAACTAGAGTTATGTCAACTTGAAGACAAAAATTTGGACAGTATCTAAATAAAAGTAACAGAAATTGTTATAGGTTAGAAGAGTCGTGGAAGGTACTCGTATCATCGATATTTGCTTTATCATACATATAGGTACTAATGATTATAAATATATAACTATCTAGAAGTTTAACATAATACAGCCAAAACTACAAATGTATTTGTACATTAGATTGATTCCTTTCAAAACTTGGATTGTCCACTCCTCACGAGGTTAAATAGTTGATGGAAATTTGTATGGTAGTCCATCATTTGTGTAATTAGCATCTCACAATTCCTATTCAGAAACTTTAGGGGCATGTGAGAAGTAGATGGATTGATGTTATGTAGTGATTGTTTCCATATATCGAGCTCAGATTCTTTAAAGAAGTATAACAACCGTATAAATTAGTGTAATTGCAGTATAAAGTTCGTTTTCTAAATAAATTATTGGGTTATATTAAAAAATATAAAATTATAGGTGAAGGATAAAAAGTTTTCAGAAATTTACCATTTTCCAATACAATTTTCTTCTACAAAAACCAATAAAACTACTTACATGAATGCAATTATACATCATATACTGACATATAATTTATGTAAACAGATAATTTCAGCTTTGGTCTTTTGATGGATACTTTTATTCAGAAAATGAATTGAAATCGTTTTGAAAAAATTGGCTTCTGGTCCGCTTAACGACTAAAAGATATTAATAATGAAAAACGAGCAAATAAAAATTGCTATATGTTTGAGGTGAATATAGTTTTATCTTGTTGAAGAGATATCTAACAATTCAGTGCTCCCTTTGAGGAGTTTGAAAACAGAAATATGATCAAAGGTGCCGGTCGTTCCGCTCATTCGTATTTAAGCTCGTAGACACGATGATAAAATATCCTTTGAGATTAGCTGCAACTTCACATGTGTCTTTATATAGTTTAATGAATATTTAATATTCACACTTAAATAAATAATCTTTTAGAGTGTAAGGAGTGTAACGGAATCTTATATAAAATTTACGCATGATGTATGAGGATCATAGAAAAGGGTGGATTCGTGCTTCATATTATTCAGATAACATTTTGTATCTTTATATAAATGTATAAATCTTACAAGTTGGGAATATTATGAAACTATAAGTAAAGAAAACACTTTTTTTGAAGGGTAATTATGATTAAGCAGAAATTATAATGAGGATAAACTCAGGTAAACAATAACAAACAAAAACTTGGAGTATTGAAAATATTACAGAATACTTGTAAATATATAAATCCAAACGATAAGTACATGAATAGAATCATCTATATTATGCTTATGATTTCAAAAAGTGTTTTTTGAGACTGGAATTAATGAAATTTGCTTAATACGGTGAAACATGCGTATCAATCGATGAGATCTGTTGTGAAAATTTCAAAGGAGAATTTTACTATAATGTGGAGGAGTAGTTTGACACCAAAAGTAATAGCGGTTGATTTGATTCTTATTTTTCAACATACAAAAATATCTTCTGTATGCTTACAGGATACAGGGCAGGCAAATGAAGAAGTGGAAGAGTTATGATCTATTAGTTCTGAAGCCTGGTTTATATTCCCCTAGCACTTTCTCGACATAATTCTCTAATGTCTTCTTCATTATTTTCGTTAGCGCTTCATAACATGCAATAAAATAATTATCCCAGGGTGATTAGTTAGATTTTGTTAAGATAGGGCTCATCACAACTTTTCCACGCTTTTTCATATTTTTCTAATTAGTCCATTTGTTTTCTTCTGGAACTATTAATTTAGCTTTAATGTTCCCCTGGATAATAGCCGTTCTTTGTTTTATCATATTGTTAGAATCAAATTGAAATAAATTTCAGCATTCTTACGTAATTTTACATTCTGCTGGCTATGATTATTCTGTTTCTGATATTTCCACGTTTTTCGAATTAGTTTATTTGTCTTTTTATTCAAGCATTCAATTGAAGATTTCAGTTTTTCTTCGTAATTTCACGTTTCCCTGGCTACTTGTTCTTTTTATCCCATTGTCAACATTATTCAATTTTCTTATGTAACCATTCTACTCGGCATTTCAGCATTTTCTACTTAATTTCACTCTCTTCTGGTTTCTTGTTCTTATTCTCTTCCCCTACATTTTCCGAACAGTTGATTTTCCTTCTTCTGTAAGTATTGAGTTAACTTTAACTTCTCCTGACTAGTTGCTGTTTCTTTTTTTATCATATCATTGAAAAATTTTAACTGTATGATTCTGCAACCATTCCTACTTGCTTCTTGTTTTGAATTACTTTATTTCTTTTTTTTTAAATATATTAAACATAAAGGTCAGTATTTCTTTGGTGATTGAACTCTCTCCTGGCTTCTTGTTGTTTTTCTTTTTATCTTATTATTAAAATTAGTTCACTCTTCTTTTTTTGCAAATTTTAACAATTCTCTCGTTATTGCATTTAATCTGGCTTCTTGTTGTTTTTGTGCAATTATTCGTTCTCTATTCTATTGTTCTATTGTAGTGACCGTTTTTTTCGTCGTATTCGTTGTATTGCCTTCTCATTTCGATTCTTCCCTCGTTTCTACACATCTTAAGATACTACGGTTTATGTCAATTTTTCCATATATCTTCCAAATATAATTACTTGAAGTTAAATATTCCGATAAATATAAATTTGATCTAGCTAATAATGATAGTTGTCCCAATTCTCCGCTACTGATATGGATATTCAGTATAAATTCTTGGAAGCAATCGAAATTAGACGGAAATTGTAATATTGGAAATCGTACTCCCAGATTAGGTGGAATCAAGGTAAGAAGGGAAATATGAATAGATATTCAGCGGATGGATGATCTTTTTTTAAGTAATACCGCGAATGTGAAATATGTTCGAATGTAAGAATTTATTAGAACGAAAATAATTTCTCAAGATTATTGTATATATTGAATTTATGAAGTATAGATGTGAGAAATGTTCCCAGGAGAGTTTTAAATATCAAACTTGAAGGGAATACTATGATTATAAATATTTTACCATCATCATTGATTGTTCTAGAAATATCAAATGTCACCGGCATTGGATTGGGTTTGTCCAGAAGTATGAGATCTAGCACAGTTTTCATGTTATTTTTTTTAGTATATCCTTTTTACTTTCTCTGTAAATCTATCTAGTCCTGGAAGATATCCTGCCCCATCAAGATGTGTCATACAATTATCATCAAGTAGCTGCAGTGATGACTCTTGTGCAGCTCTGATATACATTTTTCATACATACTGTTTACATTGAACAAAAGTAAATGGATTCGCTTTAAATCCATTCTCGCACATATACATATGTCTTCTTCATTGTTCTGACTTAAAATTTCCTGATTCGTTACTTCTCATATCATCACTTAGAATGTTCAGAGATGGAATTACTAGAGAAAAACCGTCCCTAAATACCTAAATAACGAACAAACCTGGAACATGCTTCAGGATAATTCATCGAAAAATTTTATCTTTGAGAAAAAATTCACCTGAAGCCTATGTTGGGAAATTGATTAAAATGACCATATTAATAAATAAAGCTGAATCCCGCTTAAAATGCTTTACAACTGATCAATCTCAGGATAAGGCGATAGTAGTTTTCCTATATCGTGAACTAAATTTCTTTAACAACTTTTTTTTTATTTCTAACTGATATTTAAAATAAGCAGATAGTTCAAAGCAAGATATAAGTTATCTTTTATAAAATTTCTTTTCACTTGAAAAAAATTGTTTAATTGAGGAAAAACTATGCACCAGCACAAAACATCACTATGACATCAAACATCACATTGCGATGGGTTTCAATCACGTGAGAATATTTTTGGGTGAGATTTTTTTTCTTTAATTGAATTAATTTAAAGGTCACAAATAATAACACTGAAATCGTCCTGTTTGCTTTCTCTTCGTAGTATGTGTGTGTTTAATGTTACAGTAGGATAGGTCTCTTCCCGTTGGGTAGGTAACATGAACAGATTTATTTTCATTTTTCTCATTTATTCTGAGTTGTGATATAGTCTTGGATTCTAAGTTGATGGTGTCTGTTTCGCAGGTTTGGGAGGTTTTTCATGATTTTGTATAGTAGTCCGTCGCCCTGACCTTATCGAATGCTTGAACGGTACCTAAGAAGGCAAACGAACAGTATTCTTCATCTTCAAAAGATTGGTACACTTTTTTGTGAGTCGATGAACTTGTTCCATGGGGGAACATTGCTCTCTAAATCCAAATTAGTGGTTAGGTATTAGTCTTCAATAGATATCTCTGGCTTAGGGATTGGTACAATCTGGGCTAACAAAATTAGGTAATAACCCGATCTTAATACTTCATTTTACAATTGTGTTAGAAACTTCAACCCTTAATTAGTTCCTTATAGATCTTGTACTAGTATGTAATTTATTGATAATTATTAAGTTCTAGTTGATTTAGAAATTCCAGAAAATTTTTGACTTCGACAATTAATATTTAGTGATTCACTATGGGGTTGGACTTGAAGAATTATCCTAAGTGTTTTGGCAAACACAATGGCTTTATCTTGACTGATTTTTGCCAATTGACCTTCAGAAGTGCGGAGAGGAGGATTTGTTGGTTGCGGTCCATTTAGTTTTTTCATTGTTTTCCAAAAATCATAATCTGTTCTTCTGTTGCGGTTAAGTTCCTGAAGTAGTTCTGTATTTCATCATTTTTATTATTGTTGAGTAGAACTTTCGGTTCTAAAGTTGCTTAGTCTTGTCAACGGGAGCGTGTCTTCTTTGCCAAATTTTTCTCAATGTGTGTTTGTCCATATATACAAAAACTAAAAATTGAGTGATATAAATAAACTCCAAAAAGCTCATTTGATCAATTGTGGATCGTTCTGATCTCTTTTCGATAATCGCTTTCCCTTTTGAACTCACTTACTCAATCCCACTCAACTTTATGAAATTTCAAATATACAATTTAATAAACGTATCTATAGCAAACAATATCATTATTTAATCATCTTGTCTTGCGACAGATGCCACTTTTAATTTCTAATCTTTCACCGTTGATATTTCTTCGCTTTTATTTTTTTTTTCTTCCTCCTATTACACTGTCACTTACATAGGATAACTGGGGCACTTTTCCCATTCGGTAATATTTTTCGATATTAATTTATCTTTTTGGGATTTGGGAACGCGATTTGTAGCTTATTGAATTATTTATGAGCGCTGGAACTGACTCCAAATTGTTTTTTAATGAAATAAAAGAATTTTTCGTCAAGGAGTCCTTGGATTCTCAATAATTGAGATTTCACAGTATGGGTGTCGCACTCAAATTAAAAATAAGGGAATTGGATTCTCATGGTCTCAAAAAAATGATAATGAACGAAAAATGTGTTAAATATCTATCGTTATAATAATTTTGTGAATTGAGAACTCAATTTTTTTTGTGCAAACTTTATGAAAATTACAGTAGAAGTGAAAATAATACTCATGTGAGAGTTTTGAAGAAATAACAATAAATGTTATAAGTTGTCAGTTGAATCATTAACAATTAAGAAAATAATTTGTTAATAACTGCATTGGCTCGTGCGTCCGAAGATGAATTCACAAGATTAAATGATAGTGCATTGATAAAAATAGTAAAAAGTATACAGAAAATGTATCATTGTTAAATTTATATAAATTTATTTAATTAAAACAAAAAGAATCAAGTTAGTGGGCGGTCAAGAGCCTTCTGCTAGCAAATGCCGACATCCATGGAAAAACAAATCTGGCACCTTTGCTGAAACTTTTAACCTCACAGATCAAAATGTAAGTCTCACTAATATCTTTGAACATCACATACGTGACTGCTGGTTTGGTCCGCAGTTTATTCCTCCTTCAAGCACCAGCGGAATACCGGATCATCCCGTAGCATGGGAATGTCTTCTTAGAAGACCATATCCGGTTAAAAGACAAATCGAAATAATGTTCTCTCGACCCATTGATGGTTTTTCTGATCCTAGTCTTGCGAGGACATCAGCCTCGTCATTACCCTTATCATCTCAAACGATCTATTCCTTGCAACTATCATCAGCACTTCGTGTAGGTCTGCAGTTATCATCATCTCCATCTCTCTTGTATTCGTGTTACCTTATAAGGATGCATCTTCCTTATAATTATGTTACATATGAATCCTACAGTAGTCTCACATTGTAAATCAGTATTTCGTTTTTTACAAAACTTTGGATAACGTCAAATTATATTGCATCATTAGTCACGCTCTTGGGTCAACCTGTTTAAGAACTATATTTGTTTGAATGTACTTTTTCAAAATGCTTTATGATGTGATTAAGAAATGAGGCACCTCGGCACAAGTTCTGTTACTATTTTGTAACTTCTCATCAAAAGAATTTGATCCTGTTCGGTCAATTCACTGTTTAAAAAAATGTTCATAAATTATTTTGATGTAACGATGCCCTTTGTATACTTATACACATGGTCTGAATTATTTGTAAAACACTTTTTTTTAAATATTACATGAACACGTTTTATATGATGATAGAAATGTAGCTTTGATATTTTACATACAATGTTAAGGATAATATTGAAAGAGTAATTGTTAGTTTAGCAAAATTGCACATCATTTGCAGATCTGTGCTATATGTTTGTCATATATAGGTATCATATGATACTTATTATTCCCAAAAACTATCATAACAAATATTACTTAACACTCATTGGAATAATAAAACTATATATCTTTGAGAGTGTTTGGATGACCATTGTGAAGGTGTCATGTCGTCTTCTAATCGGCCCTCGTAATGACTGTTCGGAGCTTATCCGATTATGGTAATATTACTCTCTGCAGCCGTCAGATAGCGCTTCCTTCGGCATCGTTGTTTACTCGGGAAGCTTTGTTCTTGCGTGAATATACATGAGCCTTACATATGGAGTAGGCTGTTATTGCTGCTCACGATCTTAGTCTGTCTTCTGCTTTGTTGCCAAGTTTCGTTCACACGACATAAAATTCCAATAGATCAATCAACACCAAATGCATCAGTTTAAATACAATCGGTGTCGAACAAACAAGATTTATTGAAATCTTATTATATTTGTTTGATTGTATAATTATATTACAATAATTTTGGATATTGCAGATTTTTATTATCAATATCATGGTGGACTGTTAAATATCCACAAGAACAACCAAATAAAAACTTTTATTAATTATTCAACTATCGACAATCACATTAAGCAGTCACGAACCAATGACAAAAATTGGACAAGGACGCAATTGAAATGACAGCATGTTTTTTATTTGTAAACAAGCATTTGTTAGTAGCCGTAGTGTTGGCAACGTTTGCTATTCACAACAAACTTGTGATTATTTGAATATTAAAAAGCACTTTAATGTTTGATGTCATTCCAAATTCGCTGATTTTATTATCAAAATAGGGCAGTTGTTCAAAAAATATTGTATGGTATTTGTGATAGAGGAGGATGGAGGATTTGTGAAATTTTTCAATTGACTCTGCTCTTTCACAAACTTTTACACTCACAAAATAAAATATCACTTTTAACAGTTACGTCATCAATAACTATTGTAGTTTTAATAAGCAGAATTCAATAGTGTATGAAACACATAGATACAACTTATTTATAACAATATATTTTATCAAATAGAACCATAAACAGTGATTATGATTTTGCAAAGTTTCATTTTATGTCATCTAATATACGAAATTTACAAGAAAAAAGAATGGAAAATTAGATTTTTTAAGTAAAACATTGTTTCGATCCTGAAATTGAGAAAAAATATTATGAGTAGACTATAAAAATGATATAATAAAATTGAAACGACTCTCTGGATATGGCAACACGGCTGAGAACCTTCTTGCTCCCTGCTTCGACCGACCTTTCGAACTTTGATATTGTTACCAAGTTTTGTATAATGTGCGCTTTACATAGTACTTAGGAACTGACTTTTATTTATCTGTCTTCTTGAGAACAATTTCCTTGAAATGGATTTTGTCGAACGAATTCTTCTCAGTTTTTGTAATTCGCTTAAAATAATCAACGATTTGTTCCGTGAAACATTTAAATTAGAACAAAAAAATATTAGAATTTCTATTCTTCCTATTTTGGTTAAAGGAAGCCATAATAATAAAATTGGTAAGACTGACACTGACTAACAGTTATTTTGTGAAATCTATTGAGATAATTGGTAAGTACAGATGTTATTATAGTTCTTCCAATATCAATTCCAGATTATAAAAACCCTTGCCCAAAATTTTATTTAATCTACTATAGGCGTAGATACCTCATTTTATGAATTCATAATTTTTATAAATACATTTAAAAATATGTATATCTTATGCGACAGAGTATTCTTTGAAAGACAATCGAATCATTATAAATTTTTTTTCGCGTTTTTCAGACAGATGCACTTGATTGAAGCCCTAGTTGGAACTTGGAAAAATCATTATTATACCTCACTAACTTGTTGCAACTGAATATTAAATTATAAAACGTAAATAGAGGAGTAAAATGTACCTGCCTGTGATGGAGTTTGGTTTGAACAGGGTACCAGACGTGAAATGAGCCCTTTTTGTACCCCATCCATCCGTTTTTTGTTTTTGGAAAACGAAATATCAAAGCAAAAACCAAAAAGGAAAATAAATTCTTTGCAAATAGAACAAAAGAAAAAACATTTCAATCATTTGATTGAATTATGAAGGGTTGTAAAGAGGGTGATACCACACACTCATCTTCTTTGATAACATATTAAACACAGTTTTTTCAAAGCTCTTAGTTGTCTGCTGCTAGAACTTTCTTTACGAGTTCTGCAACCTATTTACTCAGTTTTGGAAACTAATTACATTTTCGTAATTCTGATTTTACGTTTGCCCATATTAACTCTATAGGGTTAAATATACAATATTATAAGTAGTAGTAGTAAGTAGGTAGTCTGAGAAGAGTATTACTCTGTTCTTTTCTTCCTTCTTGTATGGTAGATTTAAAACCTGTTTCTTCTTCAGTTTCAGCCTCCCGGATTAGATTGTCATACTATCTCTTTCTTGGTCGACCAACACTTCTTCTGCCTATTGGCGATTTATCCCTTTCGATATACACTAGCCTTTCGCTGGTCATTCTGCTAAAGTGACTATTCCATTCTTGTTTTCGTTTTAGTACCCAGACAATTTTCATTTCCGTTGTCTCTTGTAGTCTTTTTGCCTTAATTGTATCTGGTCTTGTTTCTGCTGTTTATGTCATTATAGGTCTAATTGTTGTGATTCTATATTGATTCTTTGTCTAGTTATTTTTTCTAATTTACGCCTTGGTGTTATTTTCATGCGGATTTACCTTATGTTCACCACCCACGTCTGCAAAATTCAGTCACTATGTGATCTATCATGTCTTGTCAATATAATAAATTACCTCCAATTTTAGACCTTCAACAACAGTAAGCAATTCTTTATTTGTTAGGCCTTTTTTACGATCGGTGACAGACTTAAATGCTAAAATTTGAGCTTTGTTACTACTACTGTTTGGTATCTTAAGGAGTTGCTGCGAGTGTTTGGATGCGTTCTCCATAACAATTACTGATTGTGGTGGAATATTAGGTAAAAGCTGTTCATAAAACCACTTTTCAAATAGTTCTGCTGTCATAACTTCATGATAATTAGCTGCACAGTTTTCAATTTTTTTAGCAGATAATAATAAACTTTAGGCACGAAACCGTCTTTGCTTCCAACACGCACTATTATAATGCGTTTACCTTTAGAACATGACCTATTCAAACAGCAATTTTGACTATTATCAACCCAAACGAAATTATGTATCTATTAGAACATCGATAGTCTTTTATCAGACGTAAATAATCTTGTCGCCATCGAACGATCGTTGATGATTCGGTTATTCCCATCCGTTTATTTAATTATTTGTGTTCAAAACCACATGCCGACAAAACTGGATAAATGGAAAATTTATTTACTCTAGTTAATTCAGCAATTCTTATTATGATTGCATTATCAGATTGCTGAATATTTTTCTCTTTTAAAAATTAGAATATATTTAAAATAAGTTACTGTGTTCGTATATCTAAATCTTTATTATTACATTTATACCTGTCTCACTACACTGTTCAATTTTATTGTCTTAATCGCCCATGGTCTAAAGAACGCCAATATTTCTATTCATTTTCAGAAATTTATTAATTAAAATAATCTCGTCAAGCGACGCCAATGTCTGCCAGGAATATTTCGAAGAAACTGTGTACATACAGCTTCGGCCAATAGAAATGCATTTATGTTTACGATTCGATGTTTTCATTGATAAACAGTGGAGATGATGAGTCCACGTGGACTGACGGTTTGTTAGATGTTTTATATATGTTATGAGTGCCGTGCGTATTTATTGTATTTAACAATCAATTGTTCCTCGCCTAATTGTTTTCTGCAATTGATATTGGGAGAACTAGGTAACTTCAAGATTTATATCTTTTAGTTATCTAGTTTTCTTCAAAAATCAAGTTTTTTAATATTAATTTTGTCAGTTTTGTCTTTTGTGGCTTGTTTTTTCAATGTTTCCAAAAATTATTTATGCATTAATTTATCATAGTTATCTAGAGATCATATACGTTTATCATCCTTTACATGATAAGTCGAAGCAAAACACCCATATTTGCAAAGATTTATTTTCATTTAATCATCAATCCTAGTATATTTTTTCTCTCCTTTCGTCATCGGTACTTCACTAACTAAATCCAAATGTCTTTCTATACGTTCTATATATTCGATATTGCTACGATTGTTAGTTAGTATATTGTTTTTTCAAGTAAAGAACTTATATATAATTTTTTTCTCTAAATATTTCAACAATCATGTTCTCCCATATTTAAATCTTCTCTTTTCCAGCTATTAATGAGATGTCGAAACTAAGTTTTTGTATTTGTTTTGTTTAGGTTCATTCTAACCAGGAGTACTTATTTTCCTCTGATTGAATTTCAAATTTGAGTATATTTGTAAGTATCATATTATTTATTCGAATAAAATCATACATTTGATATAAATGTATAAAACCAGTTTATAATGAAACAAAAATGATCGGAATAATTTATAGTAAAGAAAGTAAGGTCGTATGATAAATTACTTTAGGATTACGAGATAAGTACATGTTTCAAAATAACAAGAGTTACATTTGAAATGCGCGTCGTAAAATTTCCGCACTCTGTTCTCAGAGCAACTTCTATTTCAATTAGAGCGATGCCTCAAGGCTATATTACGTTCCTTTCCAAATATACATCGAACTTACTCTATATTTACTTTCGTCTTAAACTTTCGTGGTGGTTTTCTATTGCCAGATCTAGTTTAGAAATCTCATACATAATGAGAAGATATAGTGTTTGCAATTAAAGTTTGTACTGAAATAACTTATAAACCAGAAATTCGGGAAAAATTTTCAATTATCAAAATTAAAATTGAAAATAAATAATTAATATCATTTTATGATCTTGTTGTTAATTGTTAGAAGTCATACGATTGATCACAATAGACAAGAAATTCTGGAATGAAATTCTAATTACAATTGATAATAACACATAAAAACATAGATAACAATTCAGACACATTCATGTCTATTCTAAGAAATTTACACCAAAAGAATGAAAATAGAAATGAGTTTGAAATTGTACGAGCAGAATTAATAACTTCATTCACAACCGAACGATGTCGTTGGATATTCGTTTCTTAGTTGGAATTGACATATCAGAAGGTAGTAACAGTTAAAATGATGAAATAGTTTTCCATTTCGTTTTCCTAGAATTCAGGATGAGACTACTACAACATTGAAAGTTGCGTACAAGCCACAACAAAACTCAATACGATTATTATTTGATAATTCATTCATTTCACATTAAAATAACATGAATTTAGTTTCATTGATGCTCAAATTGCTTTTCTTATTTCAATTTAAACATTTATTCTCAATTATAGACTCATTTCGTTGTTGATCGGAATATTTTGAAATTTTGGAAAGATAAAGTGGCTGTGACATCGGACGAAGTCTTTTTTATCTGACCATATAATCCATCTAATCTTGACCATAATCAGCATTCGGTCTTCTTCTCTACTCGTTTTTCTTCTGCATTCCTCCAAAAATCCTCCTCAATACATTTCTCTCCCACGTGTTTATTTTGTTTTCTTCTTTTTTGTTCATGCTCCAGCTCTCGTAGTCATACAGCACCGTTGGTTTTCTTGTAAATACGTAACTTGGAGGCTTTTAAAATATCTTTCATTCTTAATAATCTTCCATACGTTTTGTTCGGTTTCACTACTCTACGATATCCATTTTCTTGGTTTCACCTCCTTCCTTTGGTACTGTTACTCACAGGTATTCGAACCGCTGGACTATTAAACCTATACTACCTGTTTTGCTCTGTCGTCACTTTAAACTAGTAGAAGTTATTCAGATCTACTCAGTTTTAGATGTGGTTAATATTCATTATTATTATTTTGACTGATAATGAGTTTCATTGCTTGCATCTGATTAAAATTTGAATATTCTAAAAACTACGATGGCAAAATAACACAATAAACTAATATTACTACAATAAAATTAAATGACTTTAGCTCAGAAATCATACCTTGGCATACTTTTACCCTTAATTAAAAGTTGTTGACGGTTCATTCTTTTTTTAGATTTGGCTGGAGATACTTTTCATCATATATTTTTCCTCAACTCAACAAAATAGGTGTTTATCTGACTAAAATACTGTTAACATTACTGTAGCGATTGATTTTGGTTCCATATTTGGCTGAAGAATGGTTCATTTCAATTTCATACCATCCATTACGACCTTAAACGTATAAACTTACAAAGAATAGATTTGTAAGTTTTCAGTTATCAGCGTCTCCAGAATGCGTGCTGCTTTCTCTTTCACGGGGGATTAAAGTATATTCATTTAAATTTAGATGTCATACAAGGAAACAGATAGAAGTCGTACGATGCAAGATCCAAACAATAAAGTGGATGGTGTATGACGGAGATACTAAAACCACTTGACACACAAATCAAATCAGCTGGCGCATTGTATTGAAGAATACATGACACGACTTATGGATTCTTTGTCAATTAACAGAGTTTCAGTAATTTCACGAATTTTTTAACCGATGGGCCGTCAAATTGAATCAGATTTTTCTGATTTTCTTATCTTGAACGTCTTCTCGACCACTTGGACCACTCAAAACACATGCGATAAAATTTTCTTGCCATATAGTCTTTTAATACATCATGTTTATAAGTTTTACGTGTAACTTGTACAATAATAATAATTTTCCGCAGAAACAGAAAAACAATGCTGCATTTTTAACAAAAGGTTTCGCGGTAACAGCTATCGGTTGCTGTTAATTAGAGCTTGTGCACTTATTTTATTGCATCGTCAGTCTTGTTATTCGATCACTTCAACTTATTTAATACAGTTTCCATTTTGAAAGTATATTTTTGAAAACTCTCTCTCAAACAGCCGCCTCTTCATGTCATTTAACACTATTTACTTTATAGATTTCTTTATATTATTAACATTTATGAGATAGTGTTCTAAATTTCATGTGACTTTCATTTAGATATCATTTATTTCAGAGAAACAAGAAAACCAATACTCAGAATTAATTGGCGTTTGGAAAGGAAGTATTTTAGGACCTATCTCCATCTTTTACTCATCAGTGATATTCCATGTACAGAACAAATAGTAATAACCACAATTACAGATAATATCACATCAAAATCAATAGCTTAGCTACAAAATTCTATGAATACAATTATCAAACGGACTCAAAACTGGAAAATTAGTTTCAAAAAACAGAAATCTGTACATATAGATTTCACGAATTGAAGACTAAGTTGCCCAGAGGTATTGAACATTGATAGAAAAATGTCACTAATAGAGAAGACGGTTCTGCTTGGATATGGAGGAATTCTGAAATTCGGCGAAGGCGCCGCATTTAATGAAATACACGTAATTCGTTTGATCTATGTTTTTCTGGCAAGCGGTTCATTTACATTGCTTCTTTTGAGATTTTCTAGGAAGGTCTCTTCATTTATTTGTTTTGTTTCTGTATTTTTCTAGAACTTGAGAACTTTTAGAATTCATTTGGAATATACACATAAAACGGGTTTCTGTAGCGCAGTCACTAAATTATTTAAGTTAGTTAAGTGGTAGTGATAAGTAAATTATTATTAAGTGTGTGTATATTGTTTAAATAAAATAAGAATGTAAGAGACAATATCTTTTAATTCACCCCAGGAATAGAAATCGTATAAATAAATAAGAAAAACATTACAATATAAAGAAAATGTACAAAAACGAGAAGAAGTAGAAATGAAATATAGATATTATTATTGCTTATTAGGCCAACAGTAGTCTAAAATATCGATTTAGAATAATATTTTTGTACACAATCTAACACTACCACTATGTGGATCCATAAAATCCAGTTGTGGGGATGCACGAAGGACATCATTACAGAGCAATCAATCTTTTCAAAACTAAGTATGAAGCAATACCTTTCAAGTATCTACAAAGATTTAGGTGAAACAGTTAAGGAAGCCAGGTACATCTATCACCTGGATCCCTGCAACTAATGTAATATCGGCATCACAGAAATTGGGAAGAGAAAAGCCAGTAGTCCAAATGATGGAGTTCAGAGTTTAAGTACTTATTTTGTGATAATTATTTTATCCAAATTATCAATTGGTCTGCAAAGTCAATTTTAATAAGAAGGAAAAAAGTGTATTAACTTTTTGACACACCCAATCCTATCATCAACTTATGATCTATAAATAATACACTGATATTTGTTCATTCAACGATATAATTTATGATGTTTGTGTATTTGAATATAATCCATCAGTATAATGTGACATAATTTACACAATCATCACTTTGTGATATGACTTCCATTAAAAGGTGGAATAAGCTCACAATGTAATTACTTTTCAACGAATTGCAGTAATTAATAAACAATTATCATTTGGGTGTGCGTGTGTTTTTGGTCTCATAACATAACCTTTAATAACAAACGTACATCAAGATTATAAGTCGATCAACTAGAGTTATATCGTTAGTTGCTTTTTTTTTATCAAGTCTTTGTTCAAATTATACGCTGCATACTTTGTTGAAACACATAATTAACCCGTTTAAGTTGTGTCTTAAAGAGAAAATAGAGATAAATGATATATCTTGCGTTTGGGATTGTATTGTAGAAAATAGTCAAAATTTTAAAACTACACGATAAAATATTTGGCTTGACAGAAAGGCATAATTTGAATTGTATTTTATCCTTTTTTTATTATGAGCTCCGGAAATTTCACAACCGTGATTTCGATTCGTAATCCATAGATGTATAATTTCTTTCACAACTACCTAAAATTATTTTTTGACGTTATACTTCGAGTATTTTTCTAAAATCTTTTCATAATATAAAGTATTGACCACTTTTTTTCTTTTTCAAATGCATTATTCATTACTATTAAGCAGTTCAAAATAAATCTATCATTTGTTTGAACCATTCTTCAAAAATATCATCCTCATGGTAGTTCGAGAAGATTCAAAAGTCAAGTGTCATGCCAAAATTTATTTGGTGTATGTCCCTCATTGATCCAGGTGTGATTTAAATAAAATATAATTCTTATTTGGTATCTCATTTCTTTTATAGTCCTAAGGCAATTTTTTCTCCACACTACAATATCGCTTCTAATTCTTATCACCTCGAACCGTAGCAAGAACTTTGTCTTTTTTTCAAATGATTCTCTATTCGAAATTTTGGTTTTTTTACGTGCTGTTTGGAACTCGCCACATGTCACCTTTGTAATAACTATGTAATATCTTATTTCACATACTTTTACATAAATATTTGTAAATAATTTGAAACAATTAATTATTATTATTTTTTTCTATAATCACATTAGAATTCACAATAAAGTGTGGCTGTATTATTCCCTATCGTCGGCCAAAATCAAAAACCTGCGACTCCGACGATACACAAATTGGGATTTCCTAGAGGGCGTTATCTAATGGCGTTAGGAGCGGTGTCCAAGAAAGCAAGGTAATTTTCAGGAAGTTCATCGTAGGCCGTGATTAGCATCCGAAATGGAAGTTACGAGAATTTCCTCTTGCCTTTGATTTGAAGTTACGAATTGTGTATTGAGCTTGGAGGTCATTTAGACGGCTCGGAATGGGTGTTATCTTAATATCGACATAATCGGTACTACTGGGGCCCAGTCAGCACTTGTAGTGGCAGTACCTGAGCATGGACAGTTCGCAAGACAAGAGTTTTTTAATGAGATGGTTAATTAAGCTGTAGTAAGTGTTTGCCCTATATTATGGGATAGAAGGAAGGTTTTATACGAATCAAGTAAGATAAGGGGGTGAGTTTCTCCGAGGCCTTGATAAGACAGACTCGCCTCCGTATTCTCTCCAGAGTAAAGATTAGATGAGGCATCTTACTGAGAGTGTGGATGAATCTTACTTCCAAATAGATGTGGATGTCGAGATTTTTAGAAGCCTTAATGAAAATTTGGAGGTTGTCGTCCACTCCGGGTATTTGGATGTCAGTAGCTTGAGTTTTTTGCGAATTGAGTAGCCCTTCATTCCCTGCCCCAAATCGAATTCATTCAAGACGTCGAGAGAGAGTATGACTGGGGCGAAAGCAACTATCGTCTGCATACAATTGGTTTTTCTCCAAGTGGCAACGAGGTGCTAGTATGGAGGCTTGTAGTGCGCCAGTAATTGAAGTAAATTATTGGGATTAGCAAAAACCGACTTTGACATTAATTCAACGGCGAGTCAGATATTAATATATCATTTTTATTATGGGATATGGCGGTTGGATAGTCAACTGCTTCCAAGTCCGGCGTGCCAGGCTAGACCCTTCTGGAATATTTAGAGATATTAAAAGCTGCTATGTGAATAATATAGAATACCAAATGTCGCTATAACGTTTTGCCACTTTTTAGGAATAAGTAGCCGTGCATAAAACTGTATGATTTAATGTTCAACCTCATACAACCAACAACAAAGGATTTACTGGATCCAAAACTACCATAATAGGTTATTACTCTAAAAGTAACCCTTGGAAATTTTTATCCATTTTTACTAATAAATTTATTTTATTTCTCAATTCTCTGGAACAAACCCCAATTTTTTTCAAATTGCATTCAAATTCAAATTTACATCACTTGGAATTATAAGGTGTAGGTAGATATCTTCTTGAAAAACATTTGTATATTTTCAAGAAACTTTTAAAATAACCATTTGATTCGAAAGAAAAATATTCTTAATAACTCTATGAAACCTGCTGTCATAATGCCAAAATAAATGCAAGATGAAAATAACAAACTCGGAAATAGATCTCAATGTTCTGGCATTGAATTTCAACTGCAGTCATCTACTGAAAACTCACATCTGTTAAGAAAAAACGGAATAAATTGTTTACTCTCAAATGAAATAGTCAGTTTTTAAAATTGAAAATATAAATTATAAATATAAATGATTGATACCACATTTTTGTTTATTTTAAAAATGATCTTATAGAATGTCAAAAATTAGAAAAACTTTTTTCAAATATCGGTCGCATATATTCACATAATGATCATTAACTACTTCACCTAGACAATTTGTAGAGCTTCAAGGTGGTAAAATGGAACATTCATTAAAGTAAATCACGGTTCTTATATATTTTTTTATTATTTTTTTTAATATATGTAGTGAGATTAGTACCTGTAAAGTAACTGAATATTTTATTATATTTCGAAACAATCTAATTCGGAATAATTATTGCGACCTTCCCATTACGTTGAAAATTAAACGATTCTTTTTATCAGATAGGAATGGAAAGTATATGTTCAGAATTCGAACATCAAGTTATGAAGTGTTAACCACTGAGCACAATAATGCTCTGTATTTCGGAGTTGATATAGATGCATTTACACTGCCCAACACAATGTCCTAATCATTCACTTGATTTCATAACTTTACAATGTACAAAAAGCAATACGGTTAATTCCATTGGAAACAAAATGAAGAGGTATTTTCTTTATGCCTAATTTTTCTATTTTTGATGTCTAAACTTTTTTTTCCAACTTAATCATGAAGAAAATAAATGATAAAAGCAGGAACTGCCTCATTTTTATTCATTTTTTTTTTCAGAAAAATATATAATCGTCCTTAAAGTATATAGCAGCTCACTAATTTGTTCTTCTTTTTTTTAACACTTCTAATAGTGGAGGATTCCGTATTTTTTCTATTTTTTCTCTACGTATAACGTCAAAACCGTTTTCAGAGCTATGAATGTTGGAAATAATTAGTTTCTTCCTGGATTATCCTTTCTTTTTGTCTTTCCACTACAAATACATATATTATGGCTTTTTATACGTCCAAGCGAAAAGCCAAATTCTGTTAAGATTTCAAATGAAAATATTGTATAAATTTAAATAAATACCATGTTTCTGGGTAGTATCAAATATTTTATCTGCGACCAACATGAAAAATAACTGAAGAACTTTTTAAAAAACACTCTGTAATTTTTTTTATACGATCATTGAGAAGTGTGAAAGATCATCGTCATTTCGTAAAATATTTTTTAAATTTTGATTGATAAAATATTGATTCGTTAAGCTAACTTAACCTGACATGGAATAAGAAACTGATTACCCTCCCCCTGAAATTTCGTGTAATGTAACTCAAAACCTACTTACGGAAACTCAAGAAAAATATACATGGC
Source organism: Diorhabda carinulata (assembly GCF_026250575.1). Lineage (NCBI taxonomy): Eukaryota > Metazoa > Arthropoda > Insecta > Coleoptera > Chrysomelidae > Diorhabda > Diorhabda carinulata. The sequence goes on from NC_079472.1 coordinate 24,324,529, forward strand.
GACTCTTTGGATTGGTGAACACTAAAAAAATCAAAAATTACACTGCGTACTTTTCGGAAAAGTCAATCCAATATCAATGGAAATCATCAATGTTATGGCCCCATTGTTCAATAGTGAAACCTACCAGTTGATTTGAATATATTTCATAATAGAATTTTTCAATGTGGACGAAAATCAAATATTGTATGATTCTCGTACGCAAAAGTATCACTATACGCACTTGTATAATAAATAAATTTTAACGAAAATTTCACACTTTTTTTTGTTTTTACGTAAACAGTGTAAACAGACTATATTTGAAATAGAGGAATGCGGACTTCATGAAAAATTAACATAAAATAAACGATGAGAACTGATGAAAAATTAAAGAGGAAGAAATCTGTTTTAATTGATAAGGTGGAAAATTTGAAACAACAACACAAGTAACCTCTTCGTAGCTTATTGAAATTTATGGAAACCGTTCCTAAGCGTTTAAGAAAGAAAGATATAGACACTTTATTAAGGGATTAGAGTTTTGCTGTATGTTGTGAAGGGAATTTTTTTCAATTAATTAAACTTTCTGAAAGTTTCATTCATGCCATTGAAAAGCTTGCATAACTATAAAATAGTTTCTAGGTACTCTGCTCCCGGAAAGCAAAAATGAATATTTTCGTATACATCATCAAACACCTGCGTGGTGAGCAAATCACATTACTTTTCAATAAATTAATCTCTGTATTCATTACAATTACATTGTATTGATTTTGGATAATGATAGAATATTACGAAATGAAGATAGATATCGAAAAACAATAAGAATAAACATGTATCGATTTGGATATTTTGGAAAATGTTTTTTTTTCAAAGCATACAAAGGAAATCAGGTTGTTACAATCACAGTAGAGTATTTAAACGGAAACTATATCAACCATTCCTGTATTATAATCATAGTCACTAAGGTATTCTTAATATTATCTAAATCCCCTTTATACATGTTCCTATATTAGATAGCAACAAACTCAATCTAAATTCACGGTAGAATATAATGACAATTCTCAGACAATTACACTTATATACGATATTATGAAATTCTGGCGCATTTCGCCTAATCTACTGTTCCCCTAACTGTTGTTCCGGAGACCATGTCAAAATTAACTAAAGTTATTATGACTAAATGACTCGGCAACTTTTGTGAACTAGAGTGTAAAGTACCGAGTGCCTTATTATTATGAAAACGTAGGGCTTTTGCTTAACGAAAAAACGACGGAAGAAATACAAAAACGTTTAAGAGAGAGCCTTACATTTACAGATTTCTTTGCACATTTCTGTATGAATCAAATATAGAGAAAGAGAAAGGCTTTATTGTGAAAAAATTGTTACAATTTGTAGACAAAAGCTTGTGAAAACTAAATAACAACAGTAAAAATAACTAAATAGAGATAAAAAAAATTTCAATATACAGCATAAAACCATAAAGAGTAACTAAATTATAGGTAATAGTAAAAGGTAATAACTAGTATATAAATCCATAGCAAAAATTATAGCAGTATGCAGCATATCCAGAATTAAGTGTTATTATTAGAATAGCAGTCGTTTACAGAGGAGAATTTTTGTTTGGTGGTAACAACAACGACTTACGAGTACAACAGTTAGTCTTTTTTCATCTACTATCCAGTTTTTTGAGAAGTAGATGTCCACCTTCCGTTCCATCTCTTGAAAGGTCGGCCCATCGAACTTTCATCATTCTTTCGACGTGGTTTCTCCAATATCGTCGTCTCGATCTCGTGAATCGTACTGTATCCCGAATTCTCAGATCTTCTCTTCTAGTTTAGCGTCATATTTGATCTCTTAGGTAGACTCCTAATCATTTTCTTCGTTTTTGTTGTGACCACTAGAGAATCCCCTGTATATGTAATATAGAGTCCTGCAGTTAGTCAGAAATTCCGGAGGCCTTATTTACTTGGGTTCACATGCCTTGTTGTAAGTTTCTGGCGCGTGTGATCTCGACTTTAAGTATGTACATTGCATACGCTGGTGAATTGGGTTGTCATTAACAGATAGTTTGCATCTTGTTTAGGATAGGTTAGGTTAGGCTTGTAGGCGTGAGGCTCTTTTGCTATTAGCATTGATTCTGTTTTTTTACAGATATCTGCATATTAAATTTTTCGGCTGTTGTTTTGAACTGATCTGGCAAACGCTGCATGTCATCCTCGTTATCAAAATGACGTCGTCGGCGAAGCATAATATGATTATTGATCTTCGCCCCTTCTTGTATACTCTTTTACGCTTTTATTTATTTTATCCATAATTAAATTAAACAAGAATGAGCTCAGACTGTCACCTTATCGAATTCCTATTAGTATTGGAGCTTGTTAGGTAATTCCCTGTTGTGCTTTGTTGTTTTTATTAACCTCTTCTATTACGCTCATGTCTTTTACTGTTGTTCCGTATATCATGATATCTATTTGAATCCTATTATTGATATCGACAAAACAAACATGGGTTTTTGATATTCAATGGATTTTTCAATTACTTGTCTGAGAAAGAAAATTGCGTCTATTGTAATATTATTACATATACGCTTGACGGGATATTAAACTATTATTTTTACTAGCGCCATGTGACACAACAAGTTTGACATCTTAACAATTCGCGATCCTTTTAGCAATGTGTAGTTTGACAGTTATGGACGAGGCAAGACCTGTATAAAGCTGGGTGCGACGACACAGGTACAAGAAACTGGTAAAGAAGGAGCGAATGATAACCTATAAAAGCAATATATATAGTTAACAATAACGTGTGAGTTAATCATCACACAACGGTTCATTCACGACACATAGTGATCCCCAATCGGACAGTGTTAAATGTAAGGCGACTAGACAGTAGTGTGAAGATTAAGAAGATTGGACATTCTAGTAAATACTAGTATGTATATATCGGTGAAAATAAAATACTAGAACATTTTAAGGCTGTTGCAACTTTTATCCAATGATCAACTGAACAATCTCACGCACAGTTCGTGAAACTGTGCGTGAACTGAACTATTAACTACATAAAATTATACTTTTAATAGTTCTTGGGAGCTTTAATCAGGCTCTCTTCTATGTGTCATGAATTATTAAAACGATATGAAAAGTTTCCATTCAATTCCATACTAGACAGTGTGAATAATGACATTCTTCAAATTGTAATTAAGTTTTTTTTTTTATTTTAAACGAGATAAAATTGAAAAGATAATTCTCTTATTTCCCTATTCTCATTTCTCGTAGCTTTCCTATTAGGAAATTTATTACAAATTGACGTTTTATATCCATATTTTTCAAATGGAGTGTACCGACAAATACCAAAGTAGATAGAAAAAAAAATTGAAATCGATTTTGTAACTATTGAGCAGCTCTCGTTAATACCGTTAAAGTTAGCGTTGCAGGCGTAATCACGTCCCCTTCTTGCAACGTAAGGACATTTTTTGTAGGGCTTTCAGGAGAGATTGACAGACGAAGTACTGTTGACGAAATCTTTTTAGAAATGCGTCTGCAGCTGCCCGAAAAGAGAATATTAAAAATTTGAATTCTATTTCCATCACCAGTTGTAGATGTAATTTGAAAGTTTCCTTATATAGGGTGTCCATGAAGTAACGTAATTTGTATTAACGTTAAAATTACATCTTAATAATATTATAGACATCTTGTAATGAAGTTTTTCTTATAACAAGCAGTTCCTATAAAACTATACGTAACCTCTAAGGTAAGTTTAAGGTCTTTGCTACGTCAATTGAGAATCCTTTACACTCAAGATAATGAAAAATAATTCATACCATGAACTCAATTCATGACAGAAAAATTTAGCCTAAACAATTTTTCATAATTTTATTTCCAACAACTGTAAATGTAAAATTATACAGTCCTGACGGTTGTATTTGCAATTTAATATATAGGGAAAGACTGAAAATATATACAGTGTCTGCTGTTTAATGAAAAATTCAAAAAAATTCCAGTGCAGCTCGTCAAATAACCAATCAGTAATTACGTAATTAGATATAGGGTTTTCATAATGGATTTGGATACTGACAAATAGAGGGAGGGAGTCAATTTGAAAATCCGATTAAATAAGATCGATGATGTATTTCTTCTTGTTACTGATTCATTTATCATTATTTTAATAACTGTGAAATAACTACGATCTTAATCTTAATTTGACGTCTCGATTTAATTCCGATTTTAGTCAAAATATGATTTGACATAAAGAACCATGAAATTATTAAATACATATTATATTAGGATAAGTCATAAAAAACAAAATACATTATCAAACTATTTCATTCGTGACGCTACCTACATAGGACAGACATCTCAACGTTTAGAAAATAGGATAGAAATAAATTAATACTATAAAAAATAAACGTGTATTACCAAATATCAAAGAAATATAAAAACTGAAAAATCATTGGAACAAATTCAAAGACAAGGAAAAAGGTATTTTTAGAAATAGTTTACATACGTAGAAACAAAACGCTATCAATAATAAAAAAGAACTAAACAATTGGGATGAAAATTATGAATCTATATAAATTTCAATACAACTATAATGATTTTGATTGAAGGTTGCATTTTTGTGATATGTTTAAGGATAAAAATGTTTAAGTATAATTGAAACATTATTGGTTCTCTAATGTACGTGATGTATTAAATCCTTACAATATGAAGATTCATTTCCAGTTGCTTGAACTAAATATTAACAAAGGAGAATTTGGACCACGTTTCTTATGTATCTACAATAATAACTGTTTGACTTGAATTTGTAAGCAAGTGAGATTGAAACAGTCTAAAACGTGAGCAAATGCTTCAAGAGAAGAAATGCAATATGAATAGTAAAAAGGAAATTTCTTGAACGAATTTGTAGGAATCGAGTTCAAAATCCGATTCCCAATATTTTCCATAACAGAAAGTGACAGTTTAAACTTTAAAAGTTGTCTGACAGAGCAAAGCAAATCATACCCTATCTCACCTCTTGGTTGTTTTGGGATATATATATATATATATATATATATATATATATATATATATATATATATATATATATATATATATATATATATATATATATATATATTGAAAGGGAGACAATTTCAGCTTTCTTATGCAAATGTCAACATACAAAATGACAATTGGTAGTCAAAACATTGCAATTTTACTAATATACGTAACGAATCTCGCTTTTCAAATTATGATTTGACTGACTCTTCAACTTCAACAACACATTATTTTTGATGTCATTTGACACAATCTTATATACGTCTGTCTGATGAATTGCGGCCGATTCATAAACTTGAGATTTTGTTTTCCGTTGCCGTTAACGTTTGCTGTTAACAAAATTAAAAACCTTGAAATGCCTCAGACCAGTCACAGTTGCCGTTTCCCGAACTTTCTATCATTGGTGACTTTCAAAATAAATAAATTTTATTTCTTCCCTTTCGTAGCAACTTTCGTAGAAACAGAAGAATGCCAATCACATCTGTTTGCGTTTGTCACTTGGTATTGACGTATGGCGTCTTATTTCTCTTTCTATTTGTTTGTTTATGATGGTCTTTTGGTTTAGCTTGTTTTCTCTTCGTTTATTTGCATAATATCGTACAAATATACCGGGGTAAAACAAAAAAATATAACAAAAAGCAGTACACACGTCAAAAAGAATAACAAAATTTTCAGGTTAAAGCCAGCAACGTCAAGTTTATGAATAGGATGTAGAATTTACTAAAAACGTAAAATGGCGAACGTAATTTACGCATATAAGAAAATTGTTTTCGTAGTTGGTGAATATAGAAAATAAGAAATTTGAGGGTACATTTAGCTCAAATTATTCCGTCCTATAAAATAATATTCCCTCTTTTAAAAGTGGCCATATGAACTTGGAGGATTCCGAACGTCCGGTTCTGTCATTTATTGTAACTACTCCAGAAATAGTCAATAAAATTCATGTCCTTGACTCAAAGGTTACATGTGAAACAGTTTTCTATAAGATAACTAACACGATTGTTTAGTACTAATCAAAAGATCTCTAGCATTAAAATCAATCGTGTGTTTGAATATCTCAAACGTGATCCAGATCAATTTTTATGTCGATATGTCACAATAGATCAAACTTGGATACACTATTATGACCTAGAAATAAAAGTGGAAACAATGAACTTTGGCAAGGAAATGTCTTCCTAAGAAAGTTAAAACTGTTTTGGATGGACACAGACTTTTCTGTGTACCCTTTATTGATTATTCATAGAAGCAAACGTTAACTGGCCCATTTTGTAATCATTTGCAGCACATTGTTGCTGAACCTTAGAAAAAACTACCGCATTTGTTGGAGAGAAATGTTTAGGTCTATCACTATATTGCGCTAGTCTACTCTGTTATTGTTACGGAAAATAGTGAACAATATACATGGGTTTTATTACTTCCACCACCATATTCATCTGATCTGGCTCGCTATGATTAAGAATGTTGAGTAAAAAGTAGATAATAATAAACGTATTATGAAAATTTTTTTACAGTATAGTGATTTTATGACTGAAAAACAAATCAGCGATTAGACCCAATTATTCATTTTTTAGATCAAATGGTATCATCCCTATTTCCTCTTTTAATTATTTTAAGATTGCTTGCAATTTTTGATGGAAATCAAAGTGGCCTTTCCAGTTGATAATTTATTCGAATGTGGAATTCCAACGATTGAAGCATCTCCAAACATCCTTAAGAAAGTAATCAATGAAGAAATTATTCCTAACTTAGTTCAAAGGTCTGAGTATCCAATTTTGTTGAATTTTTTCTTAGCCCTCAACCGCAGCATCGTAAAGGGAGTGCCAGAACTATTTTCTAGTTAATGTTAAGCGTAACCAATCTGGGCCTCATATATCTAATGAATGAACTGAACTCTCTAGAGTTAGACGAACGGAGCTTTTCGAAATTGGAGTTCTCGATCAAAGTCTCTTCTATTGTGGGAACGCTATTTATTTCAACTTAGTTAGATGTTGAACTTAATACGACTTTATTTTAAAGAAAATTCCAAAGTTTTAACTATCCAATAAAAATCTTAGGAAAGTTTTATGGTTCAAGAACAATTATTATTTTAAGTATACAGCAGAATGAAATAAACTTTGAAATAAGTGTAATTATCTGAAAAAAATTCCATTATTTCTTCTGTATATACGAGTTAAAATTAACTACAGATACGAATTATAACACCTCAAAAACATCATATCTGAATATACAGGGTGTTTATAAATACATGCGATAAAATTCAGGAGGTGATTTCTCGTATGGAATTAAGATGGGTCTTTCCTATTACAAAATTTCCTCAGCCCACCGCTTTCCAATATATCATCCTTTAAAGGTAATGAGTAAAATTGAGTTTTTATCTTGCTAGAAAGTTGACATGACAGTTTTATGAAATTATAACTTCCAAACCTCGTTTTATTTAAAAATATGTTTTATTCTTAAATGGGTGGGATATCTTAAGTCTAAATGTTGCCTAGCAGTCTGATCACCATCGAGCATGAACCACATGTTTGTTCTGATATTGAGTGCTATGTTTTCAAGTAGGTCAGGGAGATGATTTTTGAACAATATGGTGCAAGAAATTCTATTTAATGGCTGAGGCAGAAAATGTGGCCCAATTAATTGGCCGAATACCAATTCATACGTTCACCGTAATAATATTATGGCATTGGTGCTCTATAATCTCATGGAGATTCTCACAATAGGAAAGACATCTTAATTCCGTACTAGCCATCACCTCCTGAATCTGTCGCATAAATTTAGAAATACCCTGTATATCTATTTCGCGTTTTGTACAAAAACTAGTTCACATCTATTGTGGAGTTTTCGGAATAAAACTTGCTCATATTAGAGCATAAGTTTCTTAGAATTATTAAGGTATGTCTTAAGAATATGAAATTTTTGACGCTTATTTCTTATTTTCAATACAAAAATGCCATTTCTGGGAATAAGCAAAAAAGGGTAACTCAGTTTGAATTATAGTAAGTTATTCTAATATAGGTTACTGGTGATAGAGGAAAAATGAATAAAAAATTTTCATCACTCCCTCCATTAATTTTATACTTTTCCAGGTATCCATATGATAAATTTCCAAAAATATCATTTTTCATTCCATACCTACACTATTCTCGTTATAGTATACCATGGTTAATCGCATGGAAAACTAAGTATAATCATAAGAATCATGATTCAATGATATTACGTAATTTAACATCATGAGAATAAAAGGACTATATCAAACTAAGAAATTGAACACAGTTTCAAATTACATAAACTTGGTAGCAAGATAACGTACATAAAATCAGACCACATTCAGAGCAGTATCAATGAATATATCCGCAAGTACGCTACTGAATTTAATAAAGAAAATGATGAGACCAAACTACGATCAGACTACCATGAAATTCTCCAATGAGCCGGAATACAACACAATTTCGTTCCAATTTAGGACACACCTGCGATTTTGTGTACATTGTTTTAAGGATTTGCTTCTAGGTCCGTATAACTTTATAGTAGGTACATCTCCAACATCCGTTACATCGTATTTGGAATATGATTGTGGGATAGTGGGTATACATAAAATTAGTTTGTTCAATATTTGTTACTATAAACAATGAACAAATAGAATGAGCAGAAACTTCAACATACTGAGAGGAAATAATTTGAAATTGCCAGATAACAAATAAAATAATGTTCGGGACATTTATGATTAACAGTTGAATTTTTGCAAGTATTTTCTGTAATAAAATTTGTTGGGAAAGTCTGTTTATCGAAATAAACTACTAAACCAAAACATATTCACGCAACGCACACGTGATCAGGGTTCAAAAATGCCAAAGCTTAGCTTCTAAAAGGAGCGCAGTTAAGAAATAATTTACGGTTTTATTTAGCAGATAAAAAGTAAACGGCCATAATATGAAACACATTCATTTAAAAATTAGATATTATATATATTCGAATTATCGCTTTTTTCAATGATCATATATAGCCTGTTATTGCCAAGACCGAATACAGAAATCGAAAGATAATATGTGTATCGAAAAATAAAATCTTCATTTCCAACCTCAATAAACACATTATCTTATTGGCAACGTATATACTCCACATTTTGGTTTCAACCTTGAACACTTGAAGAAGATACTCCCGATATATTTGCTGTTTTGGAAATAACATCATCTACAGTCTTGTTATCATTTTCTTGCATTTCATTTTTATAAATGTTCACAATAAATTGCTTTTCGCTAGTATTAGAATGAAGCTTTTTAGTTCCCTTTTAGTCTCCTTGACAGATATATTTAATAAAATTACGCAACAGACAAATATAAACAATCTCACTGCAGTGAGATAATACGATGCCGTCCCTGTAGTACACTTAATCTAACGGCTTCTTCAGCTATGCGGCGCTAGCCTCTTCCACGCAGTTTTTTATTTGATTTGAACTAATAACGACGCCGCGCTTCGTTTCGTCCGGGATGCTCCCGTGTTGATCACGCACTGATCATTGTTTTGATTTACTATTTTTCTTTTATAAATAAATTCTCTCATCATATTCTCTTAAACAGTTTTTCTTTTTTTTTTCTAGAGAAAACAAATATATTGTTCCTTTCTGTTTTCTACATTAAATGTAATTTTTTTCTCTGGAAAAAGTTACTTGTAAAGTACGTTGTTGCTATCAATAAAAACAATTATGCGTAATCTTCGTTAATTTCGTTTTAGGTTTTCATATTGACGATCTGCATGTTGACATATAACAATATTATTATTCAAGAACCGTTGTCAGTTAATTGACATTTCGAATAATTTAATTTTTATATATATTTTTTCTATCACGAAACTTGATATTCTCATGCTAAATTTGCTTACTCAAATCTTGTGTTTTGTTAATGTAATTTATCCTCACCTAATCACACATATTGTAGCTGCAATAATCAATTGTGAAAAAGCATTACATTTCTTTTGATCAAACTTAATTTGTTCTCAACTGAATTTGAAGAATAGTTTGGCATTCATTTTCTCATTAATATTATAAATTCTCCTCAACTTTGTTTTTTATTGACAATATATTTACATAATTCTGTTTACTTAAACAACGCCACTGTGAATTTTGTGGTGCTAAATTGTCGACGAAAATAGCACCCTCCCATTGTTAATTATTAAGATACCAATGTCAATATTTGTAGAAAGTCCTCGGGCATTCATGTGATATATTATTGAATATTTTATGGGAGAAATCACAAGTTCCAATCATTAGATTCATTCCGATTTTACTGTTGAACAAATGCGGTGTTGACATAAGTAGTAGCAACTTGATAGATATAACTGAGAGAGTCTCATGAGTACTATTAGTTTTCACACGTGAAAATTCCTACGTCTCAATTTAAACAAGTCTGTAATTGTATGACAAGTACAACTGCTTCACTTTACTGATTCTCTATTTGTTTATTGACGACGCAGTGCGTTGTTATAGTAGTATGAAGTACAAAAAATATAAAATTCGTGTACTGTTAAGAGATTATTGGAAACAAAAGTTCGAAGCAGTCGTGACCAAAAAGAAAATTGGAGGAGAATACACAGTTAATGAGCGTACAGTACAGCGTTGGTTTAATCGTTTCAATAGATGAGGATTTGAGATTCCCTGGACCTTCTACATCGTCAAAATCATCGGGTAAAATCTATACAAGTAAGTGCCACAAGCATTAACCGAGATTTAAGTAAAATGACGAATAGAGGTATGTAAACAGTTTGTTGCACTGTCAGACGTATTATTACATGTGATGAAAAATGAATTTATCTGCATATTACCTGACGATAGAGAATCAGTCGTTAAATATTTGACAATTACTAGAACCCGTCGCAAAGAGAGGTTGATTCGAGCACAAAGTGTGGTGTATCTGCTGGAATTATCAAGATATCGTGTACTTCGAAATAATTATTGATGGTCGAGCTATCAATACCGAGGTATATGGTGGAGAGCTGACGCGATGTTTGAGGTATTTTTGGAGAAATATGTATGTTCGCTTAACCAAAAGCATGTTCTCTAGCAATAAGAAGATGCTTAACCACATACTACAACTGTTACGTGGAATAAGATTAACGAATTTGGTGGTGATTTTTACCGCATCCAAGCAAATAATGGTTATACCAGGTTTTCAAAGAGCATCCTGAACGTTAAGTTGAAACCATAGAATACCCTGTGTTGTCAGTCGAATGTTGAGGCTTTATTTTTGTATTATTATTCAATAAATAAAGTGAACAATGGAAATCGACATTATTCATGAGGCACCCTCTATATTATCATATATATTCTATTACTTAGTAATCATATATGAGAAGATACCGTGGACAGCCGTGCAAACAAACGATGCAGTCCTTAACAGAGCAAATGCGGTTCGTGAGTTGGTGGATAATATTAAATACAGGAAAATAGCTTATTTCGGACACATAATGTGTGGTAGCCGGTTGAATATCCTCCAGTTGATTATGATAAGTAAAGTTGAAGGCCGTAGAGGAATTGGAAGGAAACAAGCCTCCTGGTTGAAGAATATTAGAGAATGGACTGGGATAAGAGAAGCAGGACAGTTATTTAGATTAGCTCAAGATAGAGAAAATTTTGCCATGATGATCGCCAACGTAAGGGGACTTGATACGGCACGCTTAGGAGAAGATGTCAAGAAGCCCTCTTAAGGGTGATCGCCAACGTCGGGAAAAATGACAAGTACATAAAAAAGAAGATTTTGTATTGAAAAATCTCACCAATTACATTCATGGGTGGACCAAAGAGGAGTGTACTAAATAAGTTGAAAGTGATTTTCGTTAGTATTTGCTACGCGAAGTTCCTTTTCCATATCCGATGCTTTCCGCATATGAAGTGAATATTAGACACGAGTAAATTGGAATAAAAAAGAAACAGAGGATGTTTATAGCGAATAATAAGCAATGAGCAAACAAAATGTCACTTTTCAATGGGACGAACAGGATATCGAATACGACAGGAACTTTATCGAACACATTATTTAGAACATTATCATGTCACTTTCACATGGTTACCAAAAGCAATCCGACAAAACGGCTGGATATATTCCGCCATTCCCCTAGTAACTATTTCCTATTTCCGATATCGAAGAAAAACTAATCTATAAGCCGAATATCTGAGTGAATATGGTAATTACGACGAATAAGTTTAGTTTAATGCCTCTCTTCCTCTTAATTCGAAAAATATTAGATGAAATTTGGATGAAATTAATATTACTAACTAAAAATTTGACGGTTTATAAATGAAAATATTTTCCTTAAACAATCAATACGGCGTCGATAAATTTTCCATTTTTAAAAGTCCAACTGTGTATAGCGAAATTATATTTCCCAAAATATCAACCTTTTTAGTAGAAAGATTTTTTTAGCGTCACTAGACTATAACAAATTTAGTTTCCCTATTTCAGAAGCGTGTAACTATATAAGTAAAGATTAGGTTTTTGCGTTGGTCTGCCATTAAATTAATGGAATGTCTCATTGGAAGTTAGAGGAAAGTTTTGGTGAAACAATTTTCTGATGTCCTTGTCACTCTTCATATAAGTCCGAATCTATTAGACAGTCCATACGTCAGAAGGATTGATGGACCTTGTATAAGGAAGTTATCCGATCAAAACTACTGAACAGTCTGTGTTGATTATCTCGCCGGCAAATGAACTTAATTTTGAACTTGATACATTAAGCAGAGGAAGTTTTTGGATGAAACAGAAAAAGAAGTCTAATTTTTAAGTAATAAACAATGATTCATTCATTCGAGGTTAACGATGAACTGAATAAAAAAAAACCGTAATATTCATTTCATATACAAGGATGGTCCCAGAAGTACCTGTCTCAACAAAGAAAACAAAAAAATTTAGAAAAAAATAGCCACTATCTGCGGACATGACCTCGGAAAATACACAATACTCTGCGGTCTGAATCTTTATTTTTCATTTATCTTAAAAACTATTAACTTTATCAAAATTATTAATAAGGACGATTTTATTAATAATTGAATTGTCTATAATTTGTATCTCAAAAATTTTTTTAACGGCAACCCCGTGGCAATGCATTTATATCATCAGTAGGGCAATTTGAAAAGGATCGTATAACAAAATTGAGTTTTCGGTACTAGTGCGCCGATTTTTCCTGGTCTACTAAGACTTTTTGTGTAGTTTTGGGAATCAAGCTTATATTTTAATGTGAGTAATGGTTTTATTAGATATTAACACTATATATCCATAAAACATGGCATAGGAGTAAAGCATACAAATAATTGTTCGGTTATATGAAACTCAAGTAGACAACGATTAATACGAGGGTTGCTACTTAAGTTTTGAGATATTGCATCACTGACATTGCCAACCTAAAGTTTAACATTTCTAATTATGAACGAATTCAAAATGTGTTGTCATACGAGTGATATTTGAATTGGTCAAAAAATAGAGTTAAATCACGAACATTTTCGTGCAATGATGATCAACTCGCTTCCACTTTTGATGATGAAACGCAGTGATCACACTTGTCAAAGTGATTGAGAGATTGAGGCATTCCAGTCGCAAACATTCAATATTGCATGAACATTTGGCTGTCAAAAATACATGTTGGATACCGCAGAATTAGAAAATTGATTAAAAAAAGATTACGAAGCCATGGATCTATGTATATGAATCCCAAACTAAACAATAATCGACTGTATGGGTGTTTCAAGACGAGCCAAATCCAATGTTTGTTTTTTGTTGTTTCGCTTTAAGCACTTAGAAGCGAATTGTCGCCTGATTTTTCGGAATGACTGGATATGTGGTCACCGTTCCATTAAAACAACGTAGAACTGTCAATTCTGAATGAGACACCGGCATTTGTTTACCAGAAGTAGTCGAATCAGGGAAAAAAATCGTAGAAGCAGCACACGAATCATTCTCCGCCACTACAATGCGAGCTTCTACACATTAGTACAAACAAAAACGTCAAAACATCGAATTGATTGGTCATACAACGTACAGTTCTGGTTTGGTACCCAATAATTTCTTTTTATTACCGTAGATCAATAATAAATTGCGAGATCAACGTTTTTCTATACCTGAAAAAGCGATTAATGAGTTGAAATCACATATTTTAGAGGTACCTCAATCAGAATGGGAAAAATCCTTCAACAATTGGTTCAGACACATACAAAAGTTTATTGATTTAATGGAAAATATCTAAAAACAATGAAGCCGTTTTGAATTATAAATATTTGTTTTTATTTGTCTACCTCTAAATGTAAGTATTAACCCTCGTAAGGTAACAAGTTGTAATTTTTATAGAAAACATATTGAATTGAGAAAGAACAAAATCAAATAGATTAAAATGAACATTGTTATTTTTGTTTTAAAGGAAATTTTCAAAAACATTGTCACATAATATAATGATTTTATAAAATTTTGGTAACACAAAAACTTTGTATTAGTTCTTTGAAGCGTGATTTCAACTTTTCCAAAAGTTTTAATACATATGTTCCATCCAGTAGTAAATTTTAGTAACATTTCCAAACAATTTTATTCGAAATTAATTTTATTACTCTTCAAAAGTAGATAAAAGTTGAAGTAGCCAAAACAAGTTTGTAAGTGACGGTCAATTTTAATATAAGTTCGAATTCGGCAGATGGTTCATACGTCAAAAGGGATTGATAGAAACGGTAGGTACGGGAATGTTAAAGGAAAAAGTCAAACTAACTGAAGCGCTCCTTCTTTTGTTATCAATCATTGTTTAGTAGATTAGGCAACTGAATCTCTTGGAGAATTTTAAAATTGTTCATAACAGTTAATAAAAAAAATAGCATAAAAACTTAAGACGGCGTAAAGAGTAGATAAGTAAAAAAAGTTACCATGCTATCTCAAACAAATTGGATGAAGTCTGAAAGCGCATAAATTTTTGGTTAATGGGTTTCCAGATTTATTATTCGCAATTCTGTCTGTTTAACTACTTTTTGGATATGATTCATTTTTGATTTTCAGGAATCCAATCCATATTATTCCTTGGTTGAATTTTGATAATATGAATGACTGTATATTGTCAATTTGATAGGATATTTACAATTACTACAAAAATTATTAACATACCTTCAAATAAAAATCTACATCCA
The DNA here is from genome assembly GCF_026250575.1 of Diorhabda carinulata. NCBI lineage: Eukaryota > Metazoa > Arthropoda > Insecta > Coleoptera > Chrysomelidae > Diorhabda > Diorhabda carinulata. The sequence goes on from NC_079472.1 coordinate 24,339,685, forward strand.
AGTATATAAACTTTTAATTATTGATTCGGCACATATAAAACGCGGCTAAATTAAGGAACAAATTTCAACAATATTTTTCAGGACAACAAATGTTCTAAATTTCTTTAATGGTTTGCGGAAATGAAAACGTCGCCAGATTTGATTCTTAGTTTCGCAAATACGCTTAGTTACAAACTGGCAATTGTGACATTTTTCTTGATTTTTCAGCAGAGGAACGCTATATGTGGTACTTATCCTGTTTTCTCTTTTTACTAAAGTTAATATTCTCATTTTTTAAATTTACGGCAGAACCGAATAAACAGATATATAATATTGAACCTTCATAATATACTCGGCTATGTTACCATCTTTCGAAAGGTAAAACCGCATATAAAATCTTATTTCGTTTTACAATTGTAAGATTTTTTTAATTTTGAAAACATCATGCGACCACGAAAAAACAAGACAATAAAATCTTGCCGCTATTTAAAAATATATTTTCTGCAAAATTTTCAAAAGTGTCGTACATTTTTTTTTACAAAACTTCACCTGATTGTAAGTATGTTAACGTGGAAAATACTTTAAACCGAAAAGCAAAGTTGGACAATATGACCGAAGTAAAGGAAAATGACCAAGGTGTTGCAATAACTAAAGTAACGAAAATTGTAGAAACGTTGGTTCGAAAAATGCCTATGAACCAAAGACAGTTTTAGAGAAATTTTACACTAAGTTAAGATTTTGACGATTAATTAGAACAAGAAATTTAAAAGCATAAAGCACTTGAATATTTATGCACTGCTTTTTTTTTAATTAAAATGTGATTCCATTTTATACTTATTCTAAAAACGTGGATATAAAATGTTATTTATTTAGTCAGTTTTTTGCTTAGTTTTATGCTTTTCATTAATAGAAAGTAACTTGGTTAGTATATTTTTATATTTTTTTGCCGTTATTACAAAATCAAAATAAAACTTAGTTTACATATTTTTAAAATTTTATTTTTCAACACGTGTATTATTTCCTACTACGTGAAGCAAAACCTGTCAATTTTATATTTGTAAAAGGTGATTATATCAGCAGTAAAAATAGGCTCTGTTTATTCAGAATAAGTTTTAAATTTTTATATAATTCTTTCTGCTATGATAAGTAATATAATCTAAATGATGTTTTTTATGAAATTGGGAATGAAAAGTTGAGTTTTTCAGAACATTATTTAAAAAACGCATAATAACTTATAAGAATTTATTCTATTATTTCAAACACGAAAAAAATGCGTTTTTGTCAATTGTGAAGCAGTACTTCTCAAATTTATTTTGTTTTTTCATGTTAAAATCGAAACCAAACCGAAAGGGAATACTAAGGAAAAACCATTAAAAAAGAGTAAATTTATCACTAGCTTCAATTTTCCAGAGGTTGGATATATATTTGGCCTAAAAATCATAGTGCTACCTTCAAAATTAACTAGAAGGCATAAAAATTAACTAGGCTTTTGCACATATACTATACGGTTTTCTCTTTGTATGCAAGTACTTATGCAGTGAAATTAAGAAATTAATATAATCTATTTAGAGAAAAATTCTACAATGAAAAATCTGCGAGCTCAAATTAATAAATTCTGAAGCTAAAAATGAAATGAATTTTTGTTTACCTTGAAGTAATTATAGTATATAATATTAAAATATTTTTCAAATGAGATATTAATGCCTCCATATTTCAATTTGAAAAAAAAAACAGCAATAAAAAAAATTGAGTTTACAAAATAAATTTCGTGAGTTGTGGGAGTTCTAATTTCATAATTATGTATTTCAAATTGTCAGATGTCGCGGAACTTTCAGTTAGTTTGCTTTTTGTACGTTCAATTACTCACCTTGATCTTCTTGTGGCTGGATCTTTCATAACCATAACTTCGGTTATGTCGCCGAACTTGCTAAAGTATTCTCGTAGACTCTCTGTAACGAAAATAGAACAAGATTTATATTTTTTTCAAAGCTACTCAACGTTTCCTTTTACTTAGTTGTTAAATTTCGAAAATATATAGCAGCTATCCAATTGAATTATTCTTGGTTGCATTATTGATATAAATTTTAGTCAATTTTAGACTTTCAGACAAAAAGACATTAATTCGATAAAAAAAATAAAACTGCCACAACAATCTATGGAATCTCTAAAGAACATACTTTCGATTATAACAATTTAGAAACTACGAACGAGTTTATTGATGCCTGCTAAATATTTTTGAAATCTAAGAACGTAGGAAAAATTATTTCTTGTGTATTTTGATAAAGAAAAACAAATAAAAAAGTGCAAGAAGTAAGGAGTTGAGAAAATCTTTATTCATTGTCTCTCCATATTTTCCGATCTTCTGCCTGGTAGAGGTTCATGCATAATAATGATAGTCTGGTCAGTTTTATATTATTTTCCTGTTGATTGATGTACATATATCATACAAAAGTTTCACCCAGTGCAGCATCCACAGTGCAATCGACATCTGTGGCGTACTTGGCAACAAGATGTTTGTTCTTCCTCTCTAGATAATGTCAACTCATATTGAGAGATTTCAAAATGTCTTTGTATTCAATAAAACCAGGTATCAGTGGTAGGATGAATCCAGGCGTAGTGCTCTGGAGTTCCGTAGAGTTTTACACTTTGAGAGAATGTGGATAGAGGTTTCCTCCTCTATGCACGCCGCATTTGCTTCTAAATCTAGCGTTTTCAGGTGTCTATTGAGGCCACAGTTCAACGATAGAACTCCTGTTAGTATTCGTAGGTTGTTCATACTTAAATTGATACATCAAGTAGATCTATTCTGGTTATAGTTTCCCAGAAGAGTCTTTTCCTGTCTCAGCCAGTGTAGGTCATCCCAATAATTGGTTTTCACCATATCTCCTTAATTTCCAATGCATTTGTATTGTTCCGTAGCTCATATCACAGAAGAGTTCAGGTACTATGAAGGGGTTATATGCTCATAATTTAGCGAATCTGTCAACTATTTTGTGACCCTTAACTCCGGTGTATCCCAGAATCAATTGTAGGGTAACTTCATTTTTCTTGCCTAACTCGTTATTGTATAGGGTCAATAGTAAAATATGATTCTTAGTAAACATTAAATTTATGGGTTTTTCTTTAACATTGTTTTGTTTCCTCGTATGTCCTGTAGCCTATATTATTGTCTTTTTCATTAAGACCTCCTCAGTCGATTTTGGGGCCTTTTTTACTGGCTCAAGGGGGTTTGTAACCGGAAACCCCTCGAGATTACGCAATTCCAATGAGACAACATGAAACAATGCCGCTTGCTATACTCAATTTCCTATCTGAAACAGCAAGCAGCATGTGACAATGATCTATGCCTCATGTTGAGCATTTTTGCCAAATGCCTGCTTCACTTATCGAAAAAAATTAGCAAGACGCACAATGTCATCAATTCGATTCTGTGAAGCTTGCATACAGCAGTGAGCGATAAGTAGAAGACTATAACTGTGACCCAATGTCTTATATCACATTTAAGCTGTAGAATATTCAGTGTTTATTTCTGTTCCAAATATATCGCGAGTGTTGAGTGTGAGTGTTCCTTTCATTTCACCGAGATATCGTGAATTTTTTCAGAATGAGTGTTGATAAATATTTTCTGTCTTACTACAATTGAGTGACAAAATAAACAAATATCAGAATTCGTAGACTAATTTACATCATAATTCGTCTCAATTACATAAAAAGACTTTGTTGTACATTGATTTCAATATCACATAAACTGTACCTTATTGGGTTATTGTGGAATATAGAGAGAAAAACTATGAGGGCAAGATTATCGATCCTACATCAGAGAAAATACGATAGGGATTCAAACGTATAAAGTGTTCTGTATAATGCATGTCTTCGATGGTTTTACTTGGAATTGTATAACATGTTTCGTGTCAGACGTGGGTCGATTAAAGCACTTGAGGATATAAAATTTATATCGAGGTCATATATCACTACAGTATGTCTGTTACAACGAACAAGTATACGCTATGGGAACAATGATTTGTTACCGGTAGAGTCAGATACAGTCTAAGAGCAAGACAAATGAAAATAACAGATAGAAAAATTAAGAGAGAAAGAAAGAAAGTAAAAGTATAGAAAATTGAAGTATATCATCAAGAATGAAGTGAACAAGATGGGAGGGAGAAGAAAATGAGTTATCCATTCGAACTATATCCACCTGGTTTTCACCCTTAAGCTAGCATGATATTAAGCAATGACTTTTTTTAACTATATGTTTCAATAAGGTGTCATAAATGATAAATGGCCGGTTTATGTGATATAGAAATTTATAGTTTTTCAGCTTTTTTTTTGAAATTACCTTACATTCGTCTTTAGTAGCGTCTTCAGCAACGAATCCTTATTACGCGTAGACTTGCGTAATGGCCGAGCAAGGGTAAAAAGGAGACGAGTTTTGTTACCTATGAGCAGAAAAATCTTGGAGTACTTCTACCAAGATCAAATTCATTTACATCCCCAGTTCTGTAGAAGATTGAGATACTACTACAACGGCGTATATGAGGTAGAGAGATACGCAGAATGATCACATGACTGGATTGAAATGATATGTACAACAAATATTTAAGAAATAAAATAATTTCTACTAATCAGGTTTATATATATAACTGAGTGTATAAAATATAGTTCGGTTCAAAAGTTATTACATCTTTTATTAAGTGTATTTTCTGTTGAATTTTTCGTAGATAGCCAAAACTCCAATTTTTTTCTTAAATCAGTAATGAACTTTGGAAAACTCCCATTTTCCATAACTACAATCTGTTTGTGACTGAGGCAAATAGGCATTGAAAAAAAACTGTATTAATATTTTCACTAAAATCCTCCAACGTTAGCTTTTCTTTCGTCACCAACAAACATCAGATGGTGCGAGTGTTCAGAAAATATCAACTTAATACTTTTAGGTTGATTCGATTGGTTAAACTTATTCTTATTCTTTCAAATCATTGACGAGCAAACTGAAAAACATCACGACATATTTTACTCTCTAAAAGAAAATGGAAATTATACCGAAAAATTCTATTACTTCCCAGAATTGCGAGGTACAGAATCATTTAATGGATTTTCTTAGTTTTTAAATAGAAGAGAAACCATGTAGAAATAATACCAGTTGATCGTTCATTGGTTTCCAAAAAACAAACGACCAAACATTCTTGCCCGTCTAGATGACCACCTACGGTATAATCACAATCTCAATTGTTCCTAGAGAATCTTCGAAGAAAACCCAGGACTTCATAACATATGAAAATAGTTATTTACGTTATAAGTCCGGCAGGTGATTTAGTACGGTACGAGATAGATGTTTATGGATGAGGCGACGAAGGAGTCGAGTCAAAAATATCTAATATAGTACCGTAATAATAACTTTGTTAGTATTGTTTTTTTCATACTGTTTTCGGTTTTAAGTAAAAATAAAAATATTGAATTATGAAATGTCATATTTGACAATTTCACTGAAAAATAGCTCCTTTCATTATTCTCTTATTAAAAAAAAAATAAAAATAAACATAAGTCACTAAGATAACATTGTAAACAAAGGCGGACATATTAAATTTTCGGAAATACAAAGAGTATTTTCCGAAAAAATGGATCAAATAAAATTGCTGAGAAAGTGCAGAAGCAGTCGGGCAAATTATTCCAATTAAGTCTTCGAAATGGTACGAAAAAGAATATACTATGATTTTGGTTTATTTTTTTGGTGTGGTAAGAACAGTTGTTTTTTAGAAGCATTCTCTTCAAACCTTAAATCAAGTCAAAAACATCAAATAGCTCTTCATTATGGTCTATATACTCGATGGTCAAATCAATGACTATAGTTAATGAGAATGTCAACATTTCCTGTTAGTGTAGTGTAGACTATCATCCAAACCAGTCGAAGATGCTGATAAAGAAAGAAGTTGAAACATTTATGAGGGGCTCCCCAGACAAAGACCATTTACTAGTAAAAGTTATTGTATTAATTGGCATTGTCGGAGGTTGTCGAAGAGAAGACATTTATAATTTAGAAGTAGACGATGTAGAGGATACCGATTCTCAAATAGTGGTTCGTATTAATCACACAAAACACATGTTCGACGGATTTTTACTGTGATCAACAGCAATGCGGTGCAATATTTGGATGTGTTCAGAAAATATAAAAATTTGCTTAAACACCTTTCACTAAAAGCTCTTTTGATAGGTTACAGACAAGAAAAATGCGTAGGTCAAAGAGCTGGAATACAAACCTTTGGCGGGGCACCTAATATAATTGCTGAATTCCTCAATATTGAGCATCCAGAAAACTAGACCGGACATTGCTTTAGAAGGCCAACGCTGAGGCTAATATCAGTGTTTTAAAACGGCATGGTTGGTGGAAGAGTTCATCAGTGTGTCTAAAAAATATGTGAAAGAATCCGTCGAAAACAAAAGGAAAATAGCAAGAATAATACAAGGGGATGAAACTTTTGTACAAGTGACAAACCAAAACCACACATCTTTCAGCAGTATTATTGAAAGTACATTCAGTAAGTCCTACAATAAAAGTTTCTGGTTCAAACAATATTGATAGAATTTAAGAGTACAGTAAAGTATAAGGATACCGTGAAGTGCCATTTTCCGGACTCAAATTAGTACTGTAAAATCTACTTCACAGTACAGTATGAAATAAAGTATGTACGTCACATGAAACAAAATTAAGACAATCTCTCTGATTAGAATTCACGATTAACATGTTTTGGAACTTTGTTTCTCTATGGAAGATAATCTTCGGGGTTAATCCAATTTTACGTATTTTCCAAGTATTTAACTCAAAATCTACATGCTAATGAGAATCTACTGATTGAATCGAAATAATAATCAGAATTAACTGTTAAGGTTCTTAACATAAATTCAGCGTTATAATCCAGGTCAGAGCGGTAATTTCGGATGTTAAGATCAATAGAAACTACTTTACATAATGTGTATCCCTGTCAAGAGTTTCTGTTTGATGGAGGATTCCATTTACATAATTTAAATGTTTTATTCTCGCCATATATGATATCCATAGTTATAATATTAACGTGTAGTTGTGTTGTAAAGCTCCCTTTGATAATAATACTTCCCCAGAGATTTACTCGTTAATACAAACGGTGGGTATTTAAATTCATAGTGAATGATGATGTTAACTAAATATAATCTATGAAATTATGTGCAGACTATAACTATAATAAATCTGATAACCATCACAAGAAAATAATTTTTCGTTGAATATTTTAGAAAATTCAAAATTATCTCTTGAATGGGGAATTTTTTTCCAAACATTAAGGCCCTTCATTCATGAAAATTCACTATTAAAAAATGTATATTTGAACATGAACTAACTGGCACAAAAGAGATCAAAATACACTAGAAATTTTCATCTAACTGTTCTAAAAAACTGATAATCAATGACCGAAAATATAAAACATACGAGAGTTGCTACTTAAGTTTCAAGATATGGCAACACAAATGTGAATATGTCAAATCTGACATTACCATCATGAAGTTTGACATTTTAATGGTGAACGTTCCTAGAATGCGTATGAGCCGATCAACTTTCTGCAACTTCTGGTGATGAAGCATCATCTCGTTAGTTTTCCGCATTCAACTCAATTTGCTCTTCGCTACATGATGAGCTTCGTGAAGGTTGTCCAAAGTCGGCTGTTGTGAGATTGAGTAATACGTGAGCATTAGTTCCGCTTGTGTAACATTCAATACTATATGAATATATGGCTGTCAAAGAAGAAGCGGTTGATATGTTGAAATCACATATTATGTTTTGTAGATACCTCTACTGGAATAATTGATGATAATTGATGCAAAGGCATTCAAAAGTGTATTTATCTTTGTGGAGAATATTTTGAAAAACAAGTCATATCCAAATATAAATATTTGTTTTTATTTGTCTATCTCAAAACTCTCGTAAGCCTCGCAACCCTCGTATATATCATGAAAAAAACTATGACAAACGGTAACCGTTTGTTTCTTTCTTCATCAAATATATCCATAATTATATAATTAGTAATAGTAGATTTTTATTCGTATCTGATTTTTGCAATTATTAAAAATTAGGAAAATGCATTGCATACTTCTAATTACAGTAATAAAAGAAGGGAGTCGAAATAAAAACTTGAAACAAAAAAGAACCAAACATCAAAATAATTTCAATTCTGAAAAATGTGCAATGTTCAATAGAATTGGTACGAATTTGTCAAATATACTTCGTTATGACACAGTAGCTTGCGAATGTTGAATGTAAACTAAAAATCCAATAAATCTATGCCACGTAAAAGACTAGCGACATTGAAGTAAATAATCATCATTTCAAGAAGGAACAAATCAAATACACCGGCTTAGCCCAGAGAGAAGTATCCTTAAGATCAAATTCAAATAAATAAGAGAGTTTCAATTTCTAAGCAAGCCATCCAGGCACAAAGGATATATTTTTGTGTAAGGATCTTGAATCCATCTCATTGCATCCCATTTTCTCATTCTTTCTATTGAAAACGGTGGGAGATTGTGAGATTTCGCAGTGGTGAATAGGAATTACAGTTAGAGAAAAGGAAAAAAGTCTTTACCAACTTACTTTAAAATTCTACATCATGAATAAAATCGTATATAAACGGTACATTGTATATTTAGTAACAAAAGCAATAGTTTCTGGCCGATGCCCAGAAGAATTGAGGTCCAGAAATTTTATTCCACTACAAGGTACACTTTTAAATTTTTCAGACATTGCCTATAAAATCATTTACTTGACAATTACTGCTGTGGCAAAAAAATGTTTAGGTCCGAAGCATACTACTAAAGATATAATTTTGACTCTATAATGAAATATTAAAAGACTCACAAATTATTCATGGATTATTGTTAACAAAAAAGATGAATCACGTATTTTCATATGTATTAAAAAAAATTGAGAGTATTTACCTCATAAAATCGGTGCTGTTATTGGCACCTTCCACGGAAAAATCCGTGGACATTATTTTAAACTTATAAGCCCAGACATTTTCATAGAAACAGATCAGAATGAAACTTTGTTCCGTGTCTCTAAATCCTACCATATGATCCAAAACCAATACCCTCCACGGAAAAAAACCGTGGTCCAATTTTGATCTTAGAAACACAGAAATTTTAAAACTAACAACACATCAAGCCACAACACATTTTTAGATTTGAATTATTCATTCCAAATTCCTGAAACGTTTAAATTCTTAAACCTTTTAACCTTTTTTATGCGTTATCCTTTGATAAAATATCATAATATTTTCATTATCACCGAAATAGTTCCAAACGTCAATTTTTTACCTGTTTAAAAAAATTATTTTTTTTAGAAGAGCCTTAAAATTATATAATTTTTTTATCAGTTCAGCCAACTCCTATTTTTTTGTTTGGATGGATATTAAAGAATCTTTTTTCATTTATTCAAACTATTATTTTTTAGGTGAGATTCAGTTACTATTTACTGCACCCTTTGCAATATACAATATTCATATACTCAGTGCTCGAGCCCGCACTGACGCCGTCATTGGTCTGCAACATGAATTTAACAGACTACAAACTCCAGCGCTCGCGTTCAAGTTCGCGGCGAGTTCGCACCAATTTTGTTTTTTCAACGCTCGCGTTTCAGCGCCTAGCTAATGAAAACAGATATCCCGTCATATGATCATGTATGCGCACCAGCAATAACGACCAACCATTTTCTATTCATTTTTTTGGTATGGCGTACCTCGGTGTTAATTGTAATCTCAAATTTTACTAATCAGGACCGAAAAGGTATTAGTATGGCGGAGCTGTTTGGAATGTATATAATGTGAGGAAATCAGGGGCGACATTGTTGCATTGCTCTTGCAAATTTTCCAAAACTACGAATTCCATTCAACTTGAAGAACTAAGTTTATAATATCATTAGAAGGATTCCAGTAGGGAGCCTCTCTATTAAATATAAGAGATGAGATTTTTACAAAAAAAAATTTTTTGATTATGTGAAATTACATTTCTGATTGTTTAAAATAGGACAAACCAATTGAATCCCCAGCGAGAAAGGAAAGTCAAAAAATAGCGTCATCGCGGCATCGTACGTAATTGTTGATAAATCTAGCTTTAAAGGTCCTTTCTATAAACGTCAAATTGACATGATGTTTAACTTTTAGAATATAAAATTTTTTATTTTGTAGCCACTCATTATATTTACCGTTACAGGTAGCACTTTTATCAATTACCTAAATTGTGGCGGTTATATTTTTTTGAAAGGTTGGAAAATATGTTCGGATAAAAATTATTAAGTTTACAAAATTATCCATTATCATCATGTTATTAATGGTGAACTCGCAATGTACTTTCTTCAATGTTGGAAATTTACCATATTCCATTTATTAGACGTTCATTATGAAAGGAGTAACCTAATATTGAACACACCGTTTACTACAGTAACACTTACAATTATACGTTTCGATAACCAAGTTATCGTATTCATTGACACTAAAGGTAGAGTGTACCAATAGTAATCTACCTATAATAGAACTCAATTATTCCGAGCAGTATTAAATTCAATCCTTTTCAAAAAAATTTTCGAAAAGAACTTCAATCAAAAATTATTAGATAAACAATAATGGAAACCAGGCACCCAGTGCAATTTATAAACCTCTTCACGTCATAAATTACAGTTTATTCTCGCAGTCTTTCTCACCTCTCACTACATTATCAACTACTAATTGGATATGTTCGTAAGCTTTATCCTTGAAACATTTTCTACGCATAATTGGTTCTTTTATCGTTAAATTATGTAACAAGTTTTATTTCAACTCAAAACAAATGAAATGTTTACTAAATGCTTACGGGCATTCGAAAACATAGCGTGTCACTTGCCAACAACTATTATGCAGAACTAATTAATAAAGTCATTGTTAACAGCTTAATTATTTCATATTTATGTGTTTAAATCGCTATAGTTACAATGTCGTTGAAAGTATATTATGAAAGCGGGTAATATCGTGTTTAAAATTGTGTTTATAGATATTATCGAACAAAACATGAATGTCTCTTACTTAAAACTCTGCGAAACGTTCATTGATAGATCCATAAATGTCAAAATAAGTTGCAAGAACATCAATATTGAAAGAGAAAAACAACTTGAGGTCTATAAATATGTTTATCAAATCAACCAATCTCTAAATTGTGTTCGTTGTATTTATATCTAATTGGAGAAAATATTCTTCCTTGGAAATAATTCGTTCACTAATATTTTTATAACCAAACACAAAGTTTCTAATTTCTTAGATGATCTGTAATTTTTCCAATTACAAAACTTTAAAGCGACATTAATTAGCAGCTTGGATAGAGATGTATCCCAACCCTCTTGTATAGTGTAGAAGTCCTCGACATAAGGGCCTACCATAGAATGCTCACAATATCATGTGAGACGTAGAGATTCTTCATTAAGTGAAAAGAAACCAGCTTCAATCTTTATTTCATCATGAGAGGTTTAAAATATAAAATCCTCCAGCTCATAATTCAAGGAAAATTGTGAGATCTATTGGAAGAACAAGAATATGTTGCAGACTCTATGTACAATTAAAGATTGGTTCACTCGATATAATTGTTCACAATAAAGATCCGCACCATAAGTTTATCCATTTTTCAGAACTTCAGAATGATCAATTCCGATTTTAGTCCACCAAACACACATTTTGGTGATTCGTTTGAAGACACGCACTTATTTTTTATCTTCAGTGATTAAACGATAAAAAAATATTCTTTATGACGCATATGATGGATCGATTGGCTTCGTTCTCATGACATCGGACCCAAACACCTTCTTGTTAACCACGGTTGGTTTAGGACTTTCTTGATAACTTTATAAGAACTCGCTTCTTCTCGGTTGCGTTACAACCCTTGCGAAAGTCAAAAAAGCATAAAATACAGAATATTTTTTTTTGGTATTTGGTCGGCCATTATACCCCAAATTATAGATAAAGTCTAGTATTTAATCAAATGTCGCCATGCGCCGAAAGAACATAACTTTTTTTGGGTTTGTATGTGCAAGTCTTTGTAGTTAAATTCATGTTTAATAATAATCACCCGTGCAATTCATTACTGTTATGTGCAATTTAATTTCTCCATGGACAGATAACGGCCATATTTTGTAATAGACCAAAAGACCAATCAAATATAATTCAATCGATATACATATGATACTGGACATACGCATCTCTCTCGGACCCTAGAAATTTTTAATCAACAAAATGATTTAATACTTCTCAGGCTTTATAAACCACGCGACCAATGAAGTGCGCTTAACTTCACGATTTGCCGTTTTAATTAGCCAAAAGACGAAGATATTGCAAGTTGTTTTTTTCCTTATATAAACAATTTCTACAATTGATTACCATATAAATCAGTTTCCATAATTTTATTCAATCTTTTTATTAAATTTCCCTGTTTCTGTGTCAATTTGGTAGATTACATTTGAAGGATATTCCTAAATATCTTAATAACATTTTTAGATGGAGAAAAAATATAAAAATCTCTCTAGAACGCGTTAGCTCTTTATGATAATCTCGTTAGTGCGACGCTTAAGCGTTGGCGACACAAAGTGAATGCATGGATTTGGGAGAGAATATAAAAAGAAACAGGTGTAATATGCAGACACTAATACCGCCTACAATGCACGACAAAGTAAAAATATATTAGCCTTAATATGTTTGTAACGTTCAGATGAATTGCTAAATTACCATCTTACACAATATAGGTACTTGAAACGCAAACATAGCTTATATATAAAAAAATATATCTCATGAAACAGTATACTTATGGATTGAACGTTCAGAATTATCGAAACAGTAGCATATATCTTACAAGGAGTTATCTAAAAATAGGTTGATCGATTTGTATAATGGTAATTATTTATTTCAACTCATATTTGATAAATTTCAACCTATTCCTACTTGTCAGTATATTCCTATAGACACTTCTGTGGTATCGTTCCTATATCGTAGAACACGTATATTGAACAATGCATTGACATTCAGTTCTCTTTCAAGTTCCAATGAGGATTACGAAATTTCTCTATGATGATCACGTCCAATCTCAAGTACAGATAAAAATGAAAGAAAAGGGAAGAAAATTGTTTGCTGAAACGTTTGAGACATGATGTGTAAATAAGAAGGCCAACGCCTTTCTTCTTCACCTTGCAACGCGCCGCACAGTGCGGCCGAATGGCCAAAATGGTGAAAAAATTCAATATCTCGAGAACGGATTAATATAGAAAGTTGGGATTGGTCCCATTAGACTTAGAGCATAAAAGTACATGGAGGTAGACTTTTGGTGAAATAAAAATTTTCGTGATAGGTTATTTTTATCTAAGCAAGTTGCAACAAGTATTTGGAATATATATTTGAATTAAAAAAATAAACTTAAAAACTGAAGAATTCTATGAATAACAAAACTAAGGATTAAAATTCAAAAGTTATTCAATTTAAAAAGAAACTTACGATTCAAAATTCAAGGAAAAACAGTTCCTTAGGTGCTTCAATGATTTCCAGGTGCTTATTTTTGGTTCGGGTTTCATGTTCGTATTAAAAGAAATCGAAGTCTCCAGTAACTTGTGGAACACGTATTTGTTGGTTAGGATATACGAGACATTTTCCGCAAGAGACAATATTCCGAGTGGAAGAATGGACCTCTGGACTATTTGAGTACCATGCAACAAAATTTTATGCACCGTAGAACCATTAATACTTCTCAATGGCCACCTCTGCTGAATTTTTCCGAGTCTATCATTGCATTACTATTTATGACATTCAGTATGTTAGAAATGTATTATTCCACTAATTGGGTAAGAACAAGGTAGTACAACAAAAGAAGGCGTACTCAAATCAAAAATTATTTTTAATCTATCTTTAGTTCAACACGTCTAGTTTGGAAAGTTACTTTCCACATCTTGGAGGAAGCTGGATCTCTTTTTGAAATCACAGCTGATCTAAATGCTTGTTTAAAAATCGTAGATCATAACGTTGTAAGGAGCGTAATTTTTTTGTTGCACGGTGTGGCTGATTTGTGGCTAAGTTAAGCATCGTAGAGCAGGGAAACAATTTTCTTTCACTATTATATAACACTCATTTAGAGTATTGTGTGATTTGGTTAAACTTCCATAATTCTGACATTGGGCCTAAAGTATTGGGAATACTATTGAAACAGAGAAAAAATCGTGCAGTTCCTAGATCTTGCAGCTTATATAGTGTGAGAATCACAAAGTAGATTGAAATCAGTGCTTTAGACTATGCGCTGCGCCGTGCTACGAGTCACTTTTGATTCGCGTATTTTTGGTTGCCAAAAGTCTTTTTTATCTGTTCTAATCCACCTCTCGAAACTTTACACTCTGTTACTGTTGGGAAACTGATGTGAGACCGCTCCTAGCAACTACCCAGATAAAATCCATTTCGAAGGAATGCTTCCAGTATTGGATTCAAAATTGGAAGTGGAAGAGTGTACTGCTAGATAAGTACTTGAAAGGATAATATTCAAATTTTACATTCCCTATGTTTCAAGTGATTCAATTTTTTAAACTAGGATAATTATCTACAGAAAATATATTTACTAAAGAATAAATTGGGGTAGCTGTTGAAATGTGTTTTTTCTTGCTATTTCAAGCCCTACCGTAACGAAACAAATTTAAACATATTTTTATATTTCGTAGACAAACTAGATAGCAGCTAAAACACGCGTTTAGTACAGAGCAACTTGTGCCAACTAAACAAAATTTCAAACAATTGATTGTGATAAATATATTCAATTTATATAAGTAGAAAGATCAAATTATTGTGTTTTTTTTAAACTATACAATCTACTATCAAAAACAGAAATAGTCACCTAATTTAATTACGTTAATTTCGTTAGAAGAGTACACGATAAGGACCGAAGAGAAAATGTGGTTGAGGTTTCGGAATTCAAAGACAAGTGTTATCAGCTTGAATGGATACCACAAGAACGCGCGGAATTATTTAGTAAATATGTGGAGCTCCCATGGATAAGTGAATGAATTAATTGAGAATTCAGAGTAGGGATGAACTTTTATATATATATATATATATATATATATATATATATATATATATATATATATATATATATATATATATATATGGTTGTTATGTTTTCGTTGATGAAGGTGTCTTGTTTAATGAAAACTTGTCAACAATACGCTTATGAGATTTTTTTGATAAGCCAGCTTATGTCGTCTGTTATATGTTGCAAGAATTGGAGACTAAAGCTCAATACATAGAAGACTAAATATATGATCATAATCAAGCAACAAAATGTACCATAAGGAGAAATAATTGTTATTAACGATCAAATAAACCATGTAGACGTACCTGAGAACCGTAATAAACAATAAATGGGATCCTAGCTTTTAAGTACGAGCAAGCGAGAATAAAACGTTTGCAGCCGTGATCTTAACCTGATCGGCGTACGAAATATCACATCTTTTCACTGCTCGTATATAGCGCAGAGGCATGGACGCTTACAAACATCGAAGTTTTTGAGGGAAATTAACAACTGAGCTATTCCGCGCAGCAATAAATAAAGCGATAATAATCAATATTCTAACTAAAATGGTAGCCAACGATCGATAATGGTTGAGGGACGCAAAGAAGAAGTTGGCCTTTCGGCCATTGTTACTTCAATCGGGATGTTCTTAATGGTACTGGTAGAACGTGGTGTTTTTCCATTTCAACTACAACTCATTGAAATATTGAATATATAATATAAAATAATAAACATACTGAATGAATAATGGATTTTTTCGAGTTTTAGCAGGCTTGCAACGTATGCTATGTGTTGTCGGCCACACTGTGGAATTATATGATGTTCATTAATTTTACCACCAAGATCATCAATGATTTGAAAAACATACTCGTGGTTATGTTTACGATATATTCTGAAACTTGTCATCCACGACGATATCTTAAGATATGATATTTATTAGAAAAGTAGCCTAATGTGTCAAAATAGACTTCCTTCAAGATGAGTTAGAAAAGGGATATAGAGTCTATGTGTTTTTAGAATTTTTTTGGTTTTCGTACTGGAATATTCAAATGAATTACGAGGTCTATTAAAAATTTGATGAGCATCATTATCTTACTGGCAATTTGCCAGTGCAGTTACAGCGTGAATGAAGTTAAAAGTATTCATGATTTACATGAATATACGGCAAAATAAACTAACAGGTTGATGGATTTAGTTTAGACGGCAACCGATCTATTTTCATTTCAGTGATTCAGAGATTAAAATCAATGTGACTTATAAAATCCCCAAATATGTATACTTAATCTGAAAAGATAAGTATTATCTAATATTTTTATGGGTTGATCTAATAAATTCTTCTTTGTATGAAAGACGAAATTGTCTTCCATTGAAATCTGGAGTTTGTCAATTTATCAATCAATCATAGTGAAATTGAATTTACAATGGTTCTAAAAGGTCGAAGTTGTTTTCCTCGAAATGTATCTAGTGGAAATATATGTATTGATAGAGCGAGAAATAAGTGTTTTTCAGTTAAGGATAATGCATCAATAAAAACATACGAAACAAAGCGAATTATAATACTTCACACATACTCACTTTTACGATAAGAATATATATTATTTTATTTTATGAGGATAGAAGAAAGGTTGCTGATCTGACTCTTCCAAACTTCCCAACATAATCGCACCTAGAGGAATATATGGGTGATTCCATTATAACTGTGATATTCAATGTCCTGTATTGTTTTTTTGTACTAGTCATTAATTAATAATCAATTAATAAAAATTTTGTGTTAATTGAATAATTCTTAAGATATTTAAACATTATTTTTATACAATATAACTTGCCACTTAAAGAAAACTTATACTACATCACTTGAATGTCAGTACCGTGTCATGTCCATTCCTAGAATTTACCGATAAATTATTAATTTTTTTTGTCGTAACAAATGATTTAAACTAATTACCTTATAAATTCTAATGTTTATGATCAAACTGAGGAAAATTGATGCACTTGTTGTTTAATATCTTAAGTTACCATGTCAGTACCGTGGATAAATGAGTCAGTACCGTGGAACTCAAAATCTGACATTTGTGTCTTGCTCGTGATACTTTGAAGTTGTAGTAAATTCCTCTTAGAGTTTTATTTTTACAGTAAAATAGATGAATAATATGCATAAAAAAGTTAGAAAAGTTAAATTTTAAAATCTTGAAATTTTGAATACAAAAAATCACAGTTAGAACGGAATCACCCATATGCAAGACCTTCTCGACAGGCAGATATGGCTCTTGAACACTAAGTTCGATCCTTTCTTTAGAGAAGTGCAAGCTTGTGGA
Source organism: Diorhabda carinulata (assembly GCF_026250575.1). NCBI lineage: Eukaryota > Metazoa > Arthropoda > Insecta > Coleoptera > Chrysomelidae > Diorhabda > Diorhabda carinulata. The sequence continues at coordinate 24,357,054 of NC_079472.1, forward strand.
TTCAGCTACCAAAGCACGTCTTATAATAGGGTTCACCTTCTTGTGCTTGCTATTTACATAAGAATAGTAATTATATTAACAGTCAGTTATACTCACATCATTCAACAAACTAAATAAAAATGTATATGTATGCCAAAGAATGGCAAAAAAAACTTGTAATTGATTGTATTTTAAGTTTGACAATTACTACACTATAGTTTTCCTTCAATATTTTTGTCACTATTCCCCTAACTACCTTTTTGAGATTTTAAGCGTATTTTTTACAAAAAAAAGAGATATCACTAGCATTTCGTCCGTCCATCCGTCTAGTAGCGATATCTCCTCATAGAAAGCATTTAGCGAGCTCGAGTTTTTTTAATTTAATTCCTGAATGCTGTGGATGTGCCGAAACGCAAGTAATTTTGGGCATTATTGTCCTCACTGCATTTAACAATTAACAATTTATATCTTTTCACACAGCTATTGGAAATATGTGAAATATAAAATATATATGTATGTTATATAATCGTGTGGAAAAAGTTCATTTCCTTTTCTGTTTTTTGTTGTTAGTCGATAGCTATACCAAGTTACTTTATAGTTTAAGTGTATGGTATAATGATATTATTAGAAAGGTATTATGTATGTGGGCATTGTTATGTGATTAAAATTGTTAATTTCAGGAATCAGAGCAAGAGAATCGACAACTTTGGATGAAATGAATTGTGTGAGCTACGAAAAAGGAAAATACAACTAAAATTCAATTGAATATGGATTGTAATATGGTGATATAACATCTACTATATTTTATTCATATCTATAAATTTCTCAATTTGCTTTCAATCAAATAAACTGAGAGGTATTGCTAATATTTTATTTGTATATTTATAATCTCTAATACAAAAAACTTTCAACGATTGTAGTGGCGTTTTATATCGCACGCTATTTGATGACGTTTGTTGATAGTTTACTTGCACTGAGAAAAATATAGAGGATAATTGCTAAGATTGGGAATATATTTTTTTGAAAAGCCACTCCTATAAAAATGTTTTATATACCTGTCCCCCATTTGTTCTGGTTTCGAATTAAACCAAAAAATTTCAAGTTAAAAATCTACATGACAGTAGCTGAGGCTTCTCATCGAAACTTTTCAAGTTCCGGAGCACTTTTTAAAGTCTCTACGCTAAACTCAACTTTAAGTGGCAATCGGTTAGAAAACTTCCCTTCTTGTACGCCATTTCTGGAAAAGGTTATTTACTTGTTTTACTAGAAAAACTTTTCTCTTATATAAACATTAAATTGCATTTAGTACCCGCCGAAAACTTGACGAACAAACTTTTAGGCAATATTAAAAGCTAATAATTAAATTTCTGGGCTGTACGATCCCATAAAGCATTTCAGTAACTAGTAATTAATTTTTTATTCTAATTTAAAAATAGTTAATATATTTAAAAAATACTGGACTACAGTTGATGGAAATTATGTCTATAAACTAAACTGAATTTTTAAACCAAAGTCTTAACGAATGTTATCAACATTTTTCTCTCTTCCAAATTCAATTTAAAACTTTGAAACGTTAGTTTTCAGTGAGCGTAACATAAAAAGAAAGTTATGTAATCGATTCCCTAGATAGATACAGATAGAAGATATATTGAAAAAAATTTATAAAAAATTTAATTGTTATTGTAGGAGAATTAAATCATGCTTAGAAACATGCGCTTCTGGATACAAACGTATTGTCACTAATTCAGTTCTTTTACATCCGTGTTGAAGTAAAATGATGATTCACTCTATGCCAAAATAGTATTTAATAATTTATTTAGAACCATTTATTTGATGTTTTTATAATGTAAAAACGATTGACTATTTCTGACTTAAGACGAGTAAAAACAACTTATTCCGCTTAAACTACTAAGCATGATCATCTTTATAAAGTAAATTCAGTTCTTTTGTATGATTTTCAGATTTGTAGAATCCTAACCACGATACACGTACACCGGTATGCCAATGTGCAGACACGCGCGATCTCTCGCGCGATGTGACGTTATGTTGGAATCAAAATGTGAAGTATGATGTATTCTATATATATAAAAACTTCTATTTTAATGTCAAAAGTAATATTTGATACAAAAACAAGTCTATATTCGTATTATACAGAGTGAGTTTTATGTATAGAACATCTCATTTGTCTCGGAAACGTCTTGTACGATTTTTATACATTTTTGTTTACAAGGGTCTTGTGATTATCGGAAACATAATGAACTTGAATGCTATTTCAAATAGATCATCCTCTATATGTTCCGCTTGTCTAAGTCCTTATTATTTTATACTATATCTAAATGCCATAATTTAGGAGTTATAGCTACATTTTCGTTATCTCCGCCGAAGTTAAAATTTAGGTGGTTATGACTGCTACAACAAAAGTTATTCAAAGTCACAATGTATCGTTTATCTGAAAAAGAACGAATTGATATTTTAATGATATTATGATAGAAGTTATTATAGAAGTGTACTATCTTTAATAATTTATATCCTAACCGAAATACCATAACAAGATCTATTGTCAGTAAATTAGTAAAAAAGTTTTACGAAACTGGTTCAGTAAAAGATTTATTCATAAAACAAATCTTTTGATGTTTGTGTCCTGTTAGAAGACGATGCACACTTGAGTACTAGACAAATATCTAGGAAACTTGATATTTCGCAAACATCCGTAATGAAAATAAATTTTACGTGACAATAAATTCCATCCATACAAAGTAAAGTTGGTTCGAGAGTTGTTAGATGACGACGTTTACAAACCTAATGATGGAAAAATATTACAATCAAAACAATCCAAAGTAACGTTATGTTTTGCGATGAGGTCACTTTTTGTATTAATGGATATGTAAATCGGAATGTGGTTTAAAATATATCACATAGAAAATAATTAGTATTTCTTAAAGATTTTGAACGGAAAAAATACAGGGTGATCCATTTAAAATAACAATGTTCATTATTTTTCCATAGACACTTTTCATTATATGGAATTATCCTCTTCGATTACTAGCAAAATATGAAAATAAATTTCCAATCAGTGTGTTATTATGTAATTTACAACATTTATTTACAATATTTTGGATCAAGTTAATCCTGTCGACAACAGGCTCCTATTCACTATTCCATTTTTTGGAAATCCAAAGTATCTAATACTTGTTTCTTTTGTATTTTTATTAGTGATTTCTATGTAGCTACGGCTAACTAGGCATTATGATAATAGAAAGTACAATCTTTTAACAGAAAATAATAACATTTACATTAAATTTACAATAGTTTTAAATACTGGCGAAGTAGCAAAACACAAAAAAATACCGCGTATACACAACAAAAATCCGGTAAATATCATATATGTAATAAATCTATAGTAAATACGTACAAGTCTAACTTAATCTTAATGGCCAAGAAAACAATGAGATTCCAGCGTGACGTTATGCGCGTGATGTGTCAAATTTGAGCCGTCAATTCAACATAAGGGTTAGGTTAGGTTATATGTATCGTGGTCGTAACCAAATATCTATATTACTGAATGGAGTTTGTTTGAAATTTATTCAAATGGCAGAATATATTAGTGTGCAAATGAATACGAGAATCATAGATATAAATGTAAGAAAACACATTGATAATGAAATGTAGAAGGAACAGAGTGTATATGAAAAAGGGAAACAAACATAAACATATTAACGAGAGGAGAAGAGAATAGGGAGAAGAGTTAACTTTAAAGTTCATAGATTTAAAAGCGGCATTCGACATAATAGAAAAAAGAATTATATGGGTCAAAATGAGTAAAGTAGGAATATATGAAAACGTAAGTGATGAGGTTCAAATAGACGGAAGAGTCTACTTTGGAGATGGAGGTAAAGCCAGAAAAGTCTTAGCAGTGAACAACAAGGATAATAAATAGGAGAAACTAATTGGCTACCCAAACCCAGAATTGGTGAAAATATACAGATTAGGCAGAATAACTGGCACTCATTTTAACAGGAACTGGAACTGTAGGAATAGCAAAGATAGGAAGTGAAGTCAATTGTATATACTATGCTCTAACCAAATAAAAAAAATGAGGAAGGACGTGATAAGACATAAGGTAATTCTGGAAAAGCTCAAAAAGGAACCAATAGGAAACGTAACAGTTGAGAGATGTTCTACTGGTATGGATAAAAAAGGATAATATTACCACAAAGCTTAATAAAAAAAAGTGACAGAAGTTAAAACACATAACAAAAGAAGGAAATATTTCATAGAGCAGTTACACAGGAGAGAGGAAGAAAGATAAAAACTAGAAATGGATAAAGTAGCAAAAAGAGTGGATAAACGCATAAAAGAACATTGAAATTTGATAATAAATGCGATAAACTATCTGAGTGTGCATTTATTGACCACAATTTAATTTCGCAACGAACTATTCTATATAATTACACCATTTATCCCTACAGAAAGTTTATATTAGTTATATTTATACGTGTTAAACTTTCCTATGAGATTTCTCACATTAGTCTTCGTAGAAAGTTGGTAGAGAACATTATGCTCTATCGCCATCCCTCAACAAATTTCTCGTCTGCTCTTAGGTTAAAACGATATACTAATAGACTTAAACTTGTGTGCAAAGTGGGTAGTGACAGGTGTTAAAACGGATGCCAAACGATAATTATAAATAAAGACGAAGCAGTTCGATCGAATTGGAACTGGGCCTGTTTTTAATTAATAATAGCTTCAGATTTTTAAATGTTGTGATTGGATAGAATTATGTCTATCTAAATATTCATGTCGATGATTATTTTCAAATAATCTTAGACTTAGAGGTCCGTCATGTTTAAAGAGCACATATCTTTTTTAAAATATAGACGGACCAATAAATCGAGTATTGTCGATTATGTTGGCAGTTATGAAATAAATATAAATATAAATAATGTAAAATTGATTGTTATATGCATTTGAGAGCATTGTAAGTGTAAGAATAATTTAAATAGGCACAAATGACCAATTCTTCACAGCCCACTCCATAGTTTAGAAGTTTAGGAATAAATGTGAGGATTCCCGCCGACGAGGTTTTTCCACTGAAATAATTTTTTCCAGGAAAAGTTTCCATGATATCTGAAGACGATAAGATGGTTATCGAAACGCGCGTCATACAGTGTAATTGTGAGTGTTGGTGAAGTGTTAGTGTGAAAATTACAACCTAATAGACGAAATATACAACAATTTTTCTGCCACAAGAACTCTTGCTAGACCTGGGTCCAAGATCTACTTCAAAACTAAACCACTCCCAAAACATTGAACACTTTTACTTAACACGATATAATGAAGTAGATTATAAATAAATCAATGTGTCATAAAAATCGGACTTCAACACTCTGCAATATCCAAACATTACGATTCTTATTAAGATCAAAACAATAATAAACTTTTAGAACTTTTCTCAAAAATACAGATATTTCTGCCATCCATATTATCTTTATCTTTAATTTATGATAGAATTTCGAACACATAGTCAATAGATGAAACCTTTGTGATGTACAAATTACCTACGTTATCATTTTTTTCATATTTTGCTAGGTTCTATATCTTTTTAGTTAGAACACTAATCCACAATCCACTGCACAAAAACTCTTCTGAACATCACAATGTTTTCATACGAATATGAAATTCAATAGAAAATATAAATTCCTGATACTTTAAAATCTCTTCATTATGAAAGAATCATTTTTTTGTAACTGCGAATTCTGATACTTAGTTCCTATATTTCTGCTATAGTGATGATACATTTAAAAGCTGCTCTAAAGTACATTCGTGAAATAACGGCGGATTATTGAAAAAATTCAACCAAACATTACGGATTTAATGGAATATACAAAACGTAGCTGGAAACTGAACTATTCCAGAAATCCTTAGCTAACAAGGATTAAAAGATACTTTTTATCCTTTCAATTTTTGAATTCGAATGAATAAGCCCCATTTTGCGTCGAAGCATAATGGTTAATTATAAAACGCTTGATCGTAAGCTGCTGTTGATATCGAAATAACTATAACGTACTCAACTACACACGTTAAATCAAATCCACACATCTATATATTTTCCGTTCCCACATAATCACATTCTACTCGCTTCTAATAAAACTTAAAAGTATATATTGTTTCCCAACATCATTGATGTTGGATGACTCAGTTCAGTTCTGAAGTCCAATTGATCTCTATCGACCAACTGTTACGTACATAACTTTGCAATTTAATTTTGGAATTCTGGGTTGGAAAATCAAAGAAAAAATGATCTTTTCATTGAATTTAAACTTTCCAGAATAAGATACGGGAATCGACATAATTGGAAATATTTTTCAACTTTTCTGTCAATGCCACACGTAAAAGTTGGTACCGTCATAATAAGATTTTCCCTGTGCCAGATGTGGATCTGCAGGTAAAAACTAATCGTTAAGCCAGTAAATCGAGCTCAGTGTCGTATCAGTAGGTTTTATAATCGGGAAAATAATTTTAAATAGAATTTTAAAAGACTTGTATATAGCACTTCAAATTTAAACTTTTAATAAGTTTCTCTTATTCATAATGGATAGATGATAATCTTTTCAGTTGACAAATTTCGATTCATAGCCGATATTTATATATTAACATGAATAGAATTTCATATTTTTAACTCTACCCACATTATTTGAAGTTAGGAAACAGGAAAAGTCGCAGAGGGTTAGATCTAGTTAATACGGTGTGAAAATATTATTATCTTGACGGAAAAGCAGTTCATTTTTTTTTCAAATACATTCGTTTTGTTGCAAATTTTTCTTTCACTTCATGAAGTAATGATGCGTCATACTCTTCTGTTATTGTTTCACTTCTTCAAAAATAGGCTATAGATACAATCCCATATAAATTGATTAACTTTTATTGTTGCTTGATGGGTGCATCTCACTCTCTTCCGTACCTTTCTATATTATCTATATCAGCGAAACACCATTGCTCGTGAAAAAATTTTGTTACCAAATGAGAGCTGCAACCGTTCAGGACTTTCTTGTTCACTTGAACTCACATTAAACTTATAGTAGATCATAATGTGTACTAGTTTTCTCGACAAATCACATTTCGATGGCGAATAGTATGATCCACTACTTACTTTGTGATAGCAGCAATTCAACTGTTATCTGACCACAGTAGTAAGGGTGTTAGGATTTGGAAAAAAAAATGTTACCAGCTCTAGCTGATCCGAATCCGTGGCATCTCAAAGTTTACGGAGATGCCCTCGCATTCATTACTTTTTTTGTTCATAATCGAAATGTAGTTATCATATTCTCTATGTTTTTAGAGTTTCCTACATAAACTTTTCACAAAAAAACTTCATCGTAATTTTTAATTCTAGTATAATTGTCGGTATGATCTTGAAAATACATTCATCTCAAGCATTGGTTTTTCTTTTTAGATCACAGGCATTGCCGAGTCAGGAGATGAACTGGAGAATCAAAATTTCGATATTTATCAATCGTTATTGTAATTAAATGTATATTAATGATGTGATACAATGGTGAATTTCTTTGACAATGATGAAAATTCAAGGTTTTCATTTTCTCTGAAACATTTTCCACGAGAATCAATACACTTTTTTAGGCATTTACACTAGTTTACGTGGTCTATTGAGGTAACATTGGAAACTTTTAACGGACTATTAAGATGTCGAAAATCATCGAATAATTAATTTATTTCCGAAAGATTAAAAGAGAGAAATGGTTTATTGTCAAAAAAAATTGTTATAATTTGTAGACAAAAGCTTGTAAAAACTAAAAAACAAAAATATAAAAATAACTAAATGAACATAAAACATATGAAATATAATTTCAATATACACAAGAAAACTACAATGAGTTACAACATTATAGGTAATAGTAATAGGTAATAATTAGTATATAAGTTTTAGTATATAAGTCCATAGTAAAAATTAAATCAGTATGCAGCATGCCCGGAATTAAAAATTATTATTAGAATAGAAATCATTTACAGAGTAGAAGGCACTTTCCAGTAAATGTGCCCTCAAATTAGTGCGGAATGAGGGAAAAGATGATTATCGATTTGATTTCAATTGTGCAATTTTTTTGCATTGTTAAATCTTGAACGCTTAACTAATTCTGAGCGTGGAGTAGATAGATAAAGGTCGTGCTTCGCGTTCCTAAGTGGATAGCCGTGCAACGACCTTTCTGAAATTGGAGAAGCGTGCTTACGAATTAGGCAAACGGATTCAAAGATGAATAAGGAAGGAAGAGTCAGAATTTTTAATCTTTTAAAGAAGTCCCTGCAGTGAGCCCTGCTATTCAGCTTTTGATATTTTTGAAATATTACTATGATGTCAAGGAAAACCGCCCACCGTTGAAAATCAAAAGTTTTTCTCTAATATGATACGATGTGGTTCTATAGTAGATAAATTTTACAATAGCGAGCTTTTCAAACAAATTATACTCAATTTTAAATACCTCTTTTATCTAGACAAAAAAATTCCTACTAAAAATTTCAACTTCAACTACTATTTTCAATATTTTTTTCATTTTATCCCTAAATTTGAAATTCGGAAATCAACAACACCTTTTTGTATTCCGAAATCCGTGTAAATTCAATTTTCCATTAATGGATATTTCACGCCTTTATTTATGAATATTTGAAGAGAAGCTGGGAAAAAAGTGAAATTTTAAATTTTACCTTGTTAATATTAATGAGTCTTCAAGTGAGCCTTCAGGTAACAGATTTTTATCGACGGGTCTCATAAATCCAGAAAAGGGTTTTTGTCAAGTTGAGAACTTTTTAAATTATAAATATCGATTATTTTTCTTCTGAAAACAGTTTTCGAAGTTAAACAATAGCTTATTCTGTATAATCATTTGTAGAATAGAGTTTGGTTTTTACTTTGAAAAATTTGCTAAAAAGTAAATTGTGGTGAAAAGGTTTGTAAACAACGCCCAAAAAGTTTCTGACAGAAAAGTGTAAATGAAGGGAGTTTGAAATAAAGTCTGCGGAATTGAAAAGTACGGAAGTTATAATTATGCTGTGTATTTAAACCAACTCTTTTAACTTTATACATACAGTTAATCCCAGGTGGTTACACTCAAAACTTGATTGATGGTAGACAGGTTGAAAAATATAACAGACTTCCTGTCTGTTATAATTTTACAGCATTTTCATGTGTAGATGTACTAATATCATTATTTTCTGTACCTCATTAGGAACGTCAATTCCGTTATATTTTCCGTTTCATTATTCCAAATTACTTTGTTTTAAGAAATATCGTAACTAGGAATGATACTTCTGTAAGTCTTAATAAATTTACCTTATAAGTTAATTTGGTAATTTTTACTGTTAAAGTTTTGATGAGATGCCGTTTCATAAACACATTGAATACCAGCCAAAACTTCCTCACCAGTCCAATACTTTTTACCTGTATTTTAGACCATTTGGACTGTGATTTTAAAGACCCCCGGAAGAAAGAAAGGAGTAATTGTGAAACCTCAAACGGTGTACAAAAATAATGAACGCTAACCAATTAGTTAGTTATAATACTCGTTTCAAAAAAACTTTAAAAAGATATATGCTATTAAATTGTTATTTGATAAATGTTTGATAAATCCCCAAAAAAATGAAAAAGATGATTCACTTATTTTCAAAATTAGTATGATGAAAGAATTATTCAAAAGAAAATACGCAGCCGTTGAACTTAACTGTAACACTTATTCAATTTTAATTGGGCTGTAAGTAAGGTTCAATCATTGGCCTATTTACCGACCTGCAACTTATTAAAAATATTAACTGAACGAATGTTTTTCATGATATATTTATAACAAGTTATGAATCAACATCAGACATTTGATAATATCTAGAAGTAAATCAACGTGAATATACACTAGAAGCTCTATTACTGGAACTCCAAGGGAGAGGCAAAAAAATTTGTGTTACGTAGTTTTCAAATTAAATTTCGAGTTGGGAGACAACTGGTTTCGAGTTAGGAACGGAGTGACCAGAATGAAAAAACCATATACATACACATACAAATTACATAGATAATAGACATATTTATTCCAAAAATTAATTTGAAAAGTCTGTAATTTTTTTGCTTGTTCTTCATTTAGCATTGTATAGAGCACAAAGAGCAGCAAATTCTTTGTCTTCTCACTTACTTATTTGTTCTATTAAATTATATAACGTATTTAGTGCTATTCTTGCCTCTCTAATGGAAACCAATAAGATGTATGTTACATTATTTTTATCTTCTGTGTAATCTTTTATTTCATTGTTCTGAGATACTGAATTGAGAACCTCTTCGTCCGATAATATTCCAGCAGTCATTACTTCATCGTCACATGTAATAAAATCCTCGAAACATACCCCGCGCGCTACTATATTTCATGCTTCAGGAGGTTCTACAGAAATATCTTTAATTTCTTGATTAAAGACGAAGAAAAACCCCAGTGAGAAAAACTGTTTATTATATTAGTTATTCGCATGGCTTGTAATAAATATATAAGATAATCTTTTTTTCTCCATATTTTGGAATTAACTTCAATACGGTACAATGACTTAAAATTTTTGATAATGCCCTGTTCCAATGGGTCCAATTTTAATTTGTTGTTAGAAGATAAAACTCACATTTATTGATTTATAACGTTGCGTACCGTGCAATTATCTATCAATAATAAGATCTTTCTTCTTTTTTAGTAAATTCCTGAAGTTATCCATTCGCTTCATATTTTTATGGCAGCGATTTACATGCTGAAAAACAGCGAGGTTCAATTGATTTTCCAATAAGTAGAGGTGAGAGTACCTGTCATGCCTACAGCAAGTATGTTTCTTGCTATGCGTTCCACCGTTAAATTTTTATCAAGAAGACAGTAATAGAACTGTTCCATTTGCATTAAAGATGTTTTCAGTGTCTTAATCACGTAACAAAGCTCAAATTAGTTTTTCGCTTATATATTTGTTGCAAGTTGCAAGAATTACACTTTCATCACAAACTTTTTTGAAAACAAGGTCAAGCCTATGGTTAAATTTTTGTAACCATCCATTGCTTCTCTTTAATCATTAAATCCTAAAGACTTCAAATACATTCCAGCTTTTTCTTGTAAAAATGGCCCACTAATGTTGAAATTTTAATAAACAACACTATTTAACCACTTTAATAAGTACTCCTCGAAGCTGGGTCAACTCTCCGTCATTTGCACGACAAGCTCTGACCACTCTCAAATTTTTTTCCTTTATGATCGTACTAATCTCCACTTCGAGTAATTTTTCAACAAGACTCAAGGTTTTAAATTTACGTTTCACACTCAATTCTGATTAATTTCTTCAGGTGGAGGTCAAAATGGATGTTAATTACCGTAAATCCCAGCTAAGTCTAAATTTTACAATCAATATAAAATGGATCTTCGACAACGTTATAATATTGATAAAGAGCTCATTAACTGTGAAAATTTGTCTATGGTAATGATGTAGTAACTTTAAGTACTGCTTACAAGTGATAAAAGTGATAAAATTAAAAGTGGAAAATATAAAGACAATGAATAGTCGGGACGTCATTTGATAGTACATACAGATGAAAATTTTCAGTTCATAAATTTTTTCGTTTCAATGAGAAATATTCGAGAGCTTAGTGGAAAAATGAAACAAATTTTTTCCGAAGCTTTTGACTAAGGAATAAAATGAAAAGTCTTTATACAGATCCGGATTACATTGCCAAAACTGTTAATGGACATGAAAGTTGGATTTACTAGTGACTTGCTTTAAAAAAGTCCGTATTGAAAGTCGACCATCAAGGTTATACTTTACAAGAGGATATTAGAAAGTTTGCGAAACCATAAATGAAGAAAGAGACCTGAAAAATTTATTCCTCTTTATTATGACAAAGCACCAAATGAGTCAAGTCGTGATTTTCGTGATTAACTTCATATCACTGCTGGCTCTCTCTGAAAATAAACTATGAGCTAAAATACAAATTGCTTGTATTGAGTATGCAAATGAAAGCCATTCTGAGAGACTCTTTCAAGAAATGCTGTCAGTCCTTGATACAGTGATAGGATATGTATTTTTTTAGTTGACCTTTTACTTTTTAATAAATAGATCGTATTTTTGATCTTTTATTGAACATTATCGAACTTGATATTTAAAATAAGTATGTATTGAGGTATTGGAAATATTCCAGAAGAAAGATATTCTCTACATAACTGGACTAACAGGACTAAATGAATAGTGCAATAAGACTATTTTATATGATCAAGTAATTAAAAGGAATGTACCAAAATGTCTTTTTATTTTGATTTATTGTATCTAATGAACTTAATACTATTGATGATTGATGAAAAAAGACAAAACATTTCTTGGGGTTTACAGATTTTATCAATAAAGAAAATTTCAGTGGGAGGTACATGAAGTTTTTTGAGATCAGATTGGGAATACTTTGATAAAAATTCGAAATGTTAGTGAAAGTATTCCAACAAAAACGGGGCAACATATTTAAATACTTATTTATCCAACAAGTGAGTGAAGTAATACTTGTTTTCACAAGTATTGGATGGTGGGTAGGCGGCAATTCCATAGAGACACCGAAGAGCTTCGAAATGTGTGCCCAGTGTAGTTTTTTGGATTAGGTAAATTCAAATATGTTGCGATAAGCGAGGGAATTTTTGAAAAGGTATTGATACCTACAGCTTGGGTTTTGCATGATCTGTTTGTACATTTGTGGGTCGTTGGTTCTTATTTTTTTTATAAATGTTTCATAAAGTTTAATTTATTGTCAGATAATTCACCAATAATAGTAAATCGACGTTGAACATAAGTTTATGTTTCAGGTACTGTGATAATTAAAACATTTCCGGTAGTATTAATATCGTCACACTTCATTTTATATAATTCCTCCCTTCGCAGAGCTCCTGAAAGCAACCCTAAAGCTCCTCAAAGCTTACATTAAAATTTTTTGCTGTCATTATGTATGAGATATTGATCGTCTGGAGCTTGCAACAGAAACTTATTAATTTCTTCACGGGCAAATGTTTTAAATTTTTTGAGTCTATAGCCAACTGATTTATTTTTTAAATATGCAATGAGTTTAGAGTATTTAATGATGTCTACATCGTTCACCATTAGGGTGCCTTTCTGTTTTAAATAAGTCGACAAAAGTGTTGAGGACTTCCACCTTTTGGATTTAGTTTCAATGTAAGCTAGTAACACTCTTTCTATAAAGAGTAAAGCTGTTTATATCTTTTTTAGTATGCCCCTCCATAAAAGAATCATATTCTTTCAAATACTGTTCCCTGGATTCAACAACAAATTCTGGTGTGCAGTTTAAACTTTTCTCACTATTACTCTCCATCACGAAAAATAATAACACTCAAGAAATAAATTTAATGGACAAACGAATTCACATGAGAAAGAAAGCGTTCACGGCCCAATATTTTAAAAAAACAATTTTACACTTACGTCAAAAAATGACACGTTAGGGCACTTTTTTCACGCTTTTTGGCCGATTCAGAAATACAAATGAATGAAAAAAAAACGTGATTATTATAACGGACGTAAAAAAATATTATTTAAATCGACATTCACCTCAAATACTCAGGTAATAATTTATTTTTGATTGTTATATTGTTATTCAGTTTATGTTTGGTGTATATTTAATAAATAATTCTAATCTGACAACATTTTGGTTGAATATAAATACAATTTAGAAACAAAAACGTATAGTAGCAACTTGCACTAATGCCAGACGCAAATGTATTTATAGCGGTTGAATTAACTTTAGAACGAGAGGTAATGATCTTTAATTCTCTTTCATACACTGAGAAAACTAATTAGATTTTCTTATTAAAATGATTAGAATATCAAGCTGCCAATAAACAATAGTGGAAATGGTTCATATGCACCAATATTCTTCCAGTGTAGTACAAGCCAAAATAATATATACGAGTGTATACAACTCTTATGCTCCTTGATTAATTCGGTTTGGCAACACATCCAATATTTCTGTTCACGGATTATATTTATTAAGATATATGCATTACGTGTTTGGCAGAGTTTTCCCTCGAATATGGGTAATTTTTCACGCAGTACAATTTTCGCGAAGCAGCATCAATAAATCTAACAGTAGAGCAGATTAAATATGTTAATTGTTCGATTTGACTTGGTCTGGTGTTAAGTGGTGACGAATTTCCTGTAATTACAATCAAATGATTACATGCATTATCAAATTTTTATTTTGATAGATTGAAATACCTACAATATCAACAGTTTATGATTTATTATCATACTGAAAAAATTTTTTTGTAACTTTCTTCATTGTCATAATATATTTTTCATGGAATGATAAGTGACAAATTTGACAAACAATGACACAGTAGAAGCGCATTCAATGGTGAATTTTCATTAGAAACTACCCCACGGAGTTGATTATGGCCTGGATAGAGTTTTTTGGCCTTTTGTTTCTTGGCTACAGAAGAAAATTTTTAGCTAATTAATTTGGCTGGAACTTAGTTTTCATAGTGATACGGTACGAAAAGAGATGATTATCGCTTCTACTATGGGTACTTTAACATCGTTGCTAGGAACATACCATGAGGCTTTGAATATTTGTCTCAATATGTTGTACTGAAACCCTTAAATACTTAAAATGTTTGTGACCCGAATCTGAATTTTTATATAGGAATCAAAAACTAATAAATCTTCCTGGGTGTCAATCCTAATTTTAGGCTTCAGATATGTGCCCCAATTTGGGTGATTACATAAATGGATTCCCAGAAAATCTTCCTATTTTCATTCTTTGCAGCAGATGGTTATCTGGTTTTGTACCTGTGATCGCCAATGACTGCTATCAATAATAGGTATGGGTTGGGCTCGAGAATACTTCCATGCGGCACGCCAGAGAGTATGGACAGTATTACCATATTTTAGTAGTGAGAATCTGTAAGAGAAGTACGGTCGTAGAAGATATCGGGTGTAGAATTTTTATAAACGAATTAGTACGAAATTCATATACTGGTGAAAAGTAACTTGGTTTTGAAGTATTGTGTTTGGCTCAAGGCTGACCATAAACTCTATATTGTGGAAATTTAGCTTTTAATTATTTTTAA
Source organism: Diorhabda carinulata (assembly GCF_026250575.1). NCBI lineage: Eukaryota > Metazoa > Arthropoda > Insecta > Coleoptera > Chrysomelidae > Diorhabda > Diorhabda carinulata. The sequence continues at coordinate 24,372,158 of NC_079472.1, forward strand.
CAAATAATCATATCCAATTATATAATATTTAAGAAGATTATTTTCCATTTTAATAAAAGTAAAATCAATAGATGAGAATATTAGATAAATAAAATATTATTATTTGATTTGCTTAGTTATCGTTTGAAAAAAAAAAACATTATCGGATACGCTACTGCGTCGACATGATTCTGGCAAGTAAGGCTGAAATTGTTCCCGAGGAGGCCTCCAAGCAGCAAGCATAATCCGATCAGATATCGGACTTGGAGAGGCTTCCACGTCGAACTCGGGAATACAAAGATTTCAATTTGGTCTCGAAATTGCCTCTCAATAAAAAAGAAAAGTGGAAAAGTATATGAACACTAAACTAGATTGCCCCCTACCCCCTACCCCCAATTCCACCCCACGCAAAGTTCTCCGGTCTTCAGGGCTGCTATTGTGAACAACAAAGGGCATGCTTGTGCATAAAATTGGCGCAGTCGACTCGTATGCGATAGGATCATTACGTACGAAACGGTGAACGCGACTTACGAGACGGGAAAGTAAGTTTCTGTTTAAATTTAATTTTAGGTTGTCTCACTCTGGTTTAGAGCATTGTTACATTAAATACTTTATGATACATGCTAGCCGCAAGCTTACGGCTTTTGAATTAAACACAATATAGCGAAGTTAACAATTTTACTTGTTGAGGTTTTTAATTTCTCACATAATAGAAAACAAAATATGAATTCAAATAAAATAATCTAAATGCTTTGAATATGCAAAACATTCGCATTTTATGTAAATTAGAACGAAAATAATATTTGAAACAGGATAATTATACTCGTAACTACCATAGGAGAAATAAAACTGCCATTAAATTCACCGTAAGTTAGCTATCTGGACTTGAATATTTTCTACTCTATTCGATATCAAAATTATTTTTTTTTAATTTTTTTTGTACTTGTTTTTTTTTGTGATTTCCTTCAACTTCTGTGAATTTTGTTCATATATATAATCTATAGAATTTATTTCAATACGTTTTCACCATATTTATATAGTTCAATAACAGCAAGCTAATGAACTGATTCATCTTTGAGTTGTTGATACATTCATTTTGTTTGAATTTGATAACATTATTATAAACTTATCGTGACAATTCCTATTTTAATTCATGTTTGAAATGAACGTTGCTAAAGCATTGAGTTTCCGATACAACCATTAACATAACTCAGACCAGTTATTTTTTAAATGCAAAAGTTTTCGATTGTACCAGTATTGGTCATTTTACTGCAAGGGGCAAATCCTCGAATGGTAAGGACAGTTTGGCGCTTCACTATGATTAGCGGAGTTCACAAAGTAGAGAGAAAAAGATAATCTACCTTCCTACACGTTTTGCATAGATAAAAAAGCAGTTATTGGCATTTTTTATGTAAAAAGCAAGCACAAGAGGGTAAGCCTTATTACACTCGAGTAGTTCGAGTGGTGCCTATCATGTGGAGATGCCTGTGGATATTGATTTTGAACTATAGGTTGTAGTGTAGTTTTAGCTAATACCATAGACTTACATTTCTACAAAGAAATTAGTCCCGATAAATTCAACTGCCTGTCGAGTAGGTCTTGCAAAAACTGCTATGCTCGGAAATTGAAGTCTTTTTAATTCAAACGGCATATCGGTTGGGATCATCGGAATCCTCCGAATGAGAACTTCCTCACATTTGAATTTTCCTTTCAGTATTATCGCGTGTATTACATTGTTTATCAATTTTTCAATTACCAAACGCTTACCGTTGCACAGTTTTGGTTGGTTCATGTTTCGAAGCATGATTATTACGGAGCAAACATTTAGGCGTAAATTGTGCGGTGGTAAGCCAGGCACATCCAAGGAGTTTAAAAATTCAATTGGATAGTTGGTGGCTTCATTTTCATTTGTGACGCAGTCAATACATTTGAATGAATGCATTGTTCCAATGATTTGAATTATGTAGTTTAGGTCACCTACATCTTTATTCTTAGCCGCTAAAATTGCTCGCTCACTCAACCATTCATTATTTTTGTAGTTAGAAATGATGTTTGGAAATACATTATTGATAAGTTCGTCTTTTGATGAGACAAAATTTCGTTTATTTCGTCGGCAGCCGTAGATCTTGGAATTACCGGTAGTGTTTGGCGGAAATCTGCAGACAGTAAAATCATTGCTCCTCCATACATCTCGAGTCATTGCGTAAATCTTTCAATGTTCGGTTAAGTGCTTCTAATACCGATAGTTGGTTCTTCAATAGTTTAAAGATTTAACTGTAATTTCTTACCTGTTCTACCAGGGGCATCTAGGCAATATAAACCACCATTTACATCATGGATTGCCTTCATTAAAGTATCATAAACTTCCTTTTGTTGGGAATTCAACAGAGGTACATTCGTTTGAACTACTAAATCTAATTCCTGGTGATAAAATTTACGTTCCCGTTCCAATTCTCGAAAAAAACAAATTGTCATCCATACGTCCATTATATAGCTGTCATTTGCATTTTGTTATTCCAAGTCTGATTCTTTTTTGTTACACCACGTTTTATACTGACTCACGTTTTATGCCAAGTCACACGGAAACGCTATCGAATGGAATAAAAAGTATCCTATGTCAGTCTCCTGACTCTAAGCTACCTCCCCACCAATTTTCAGCCATATCGGTACAGCCGTTCTTGAGTTATAAATAGTGTAACTAACACAACTTTTTACATATGTACGACATGATGAGCAACAAATCATTGCATAGCAGCTTCAATGCACTATTTTATAGTCCACATTTACATATGCTTACTAAAGGTTTTGAACGATGTACAAATTCAAATTTACATATATAACTTGAGTAGTATCCACAATCCCGTTGCAATAGAAAAATACATTATTAAGGAGGTCGAAAATTTTGTGCGACGCTCTCTAAAAAGCTTCTTTTTGATGAAAAAAAAACTGGGAATTTTTTTAATTCCAAACAACACATGCTTCTACTGGGTATAATCATTTTTTCTCTGAAAGTATCTTATTAAATTTGGAATAATAATTTCTTTGAAATTTGAAAATAACTAACAATGAAACACCTCCAGTGTTGTAGAATTTTAAATTAAAGCTTTATAAGAAGCTTAATATACTCCGTCATTCAATCTTATGCATCAATTTTTCTTCTATTTTTGGGCTTATTATACGTTTGTGAGGTGTTACGTATTAATTATTCTTCTTTGAAGGTCCAAAATAATTTTTTGTCTATAAGTTGCCAACAAGATTGCTGGAATTCACTATCAATTATCATGCGTCTATAGTTTCTGTACAATTTATTTTGCAAAATTCGTCGCAGTTACTTGGTATAAATTATTATTAACTAACTAATGTAATAATTGAAGCATTTATATGTTCCCAAGTATTGTTCTTGAGGGTTTATTATTTTTATTTGTAAACTGAATTGTATCTTTTTTTAAAAGTTATTGATTACTACACACCGTTAGAAAGTTTTGGGATTCAACATTAGATAATTAGTATTTTCATTAAATACTATTTTTTTTGTAGAAATATTCTTATAGATGGAAGTGGATTCTGAAAGAGAAACTCCCTTTCACTCAGAAAGATACAGAAACTGATAGAGATTAAGAGCTATAAATAAGAAATTTCTAGGAAACCATAAAGCGGAAAATTACAAAAATATAATAAATCAACTTATAATGTTAAATAAACTATATAATATGTTAAATTCTCATCTTGATTTATTTTAGGAAAATTTGGGTGCTATGAGTAATGAAAAAGATGAAAATTTCTATCAAATATTTCTTTAATGTAAGCGCACTATCAAGGTAAATGCAATCCAGGAAAGCTAGTAGGAGAGACAAGTGTTCATTCGAACCTAAGTAATAATATCTTTAAATGTACCTGATGTTTGTACTTTTCACGAGAATATAAGTTTTGATGTCTCAAGATGTGTCATTTTCTTTTTCATTCACATATTATTGTTTGGTGGCCCTACTACATTCATAATTTGATGTGACAAGTAGAAGTTAAAGTTTTGTTAACCAGTGTTGTAATTGAAATTTTTAATATTTTTTGTTGTATTTTTGAATAACTAGTTCGGAAATCTGAATTGTTAGATTACTGTTTTCTCATCCAGTCTTACATTTTCGTGAAATTATATATAATCCAGAACAGATCCAAACTCGCTTGTGTGTAAGTGTCCTATGGGATTAAGACTACTTAAAGTTCAAAGTGGCTGTAGAGAAAACAGGAAAAAAAATGACATCAGCTTTTTCCTATTATGGTGGTAATGTATAAAAAAATTCGTACAATTGTTGTCAAATTATTTTATGCGAAAAAGCATCACAGCTCGTTATTAAAAGTTGGATGCGATAAGAGCTGTAGTGATATAAATGTCTCCTCTCAATAATTAACATTTTTTCTTTTAGAATCCCGTCCTCTCTGGGATTTTCCATCTTCTTTCAACGGCTTGTTAATATATATATTGTAAGCTTTTTAATTAATCTTCCGGAACGGTTTCATTGGGATTAGAGGCGATTCTTGTAGTTCGTTTTATAACCCCAAAAGAATTTAATTATTTCTCGACTAATAATATTTATACAACATTTTAAATACAAGCTGTGCTTGAATCACTCATTGTCTGTTTGATATTCAAGAAAATCATTGACTACAAATTTATAAATACTTTCATCTTAGTCAAAAAATAGAATTAAACATATTCTTACGATGATTTTCTATGACTTTCGACGTGGATTAAACCAACAACTGAGTGCTAACAACTGTCTTTTTTTTTTGGTGATGAAGCACCATCTCATGCCACAATGTTTCGCATAATTTGACAGTCGCTCAAAAAAACGGTTCGATGGATGCAAAAAAGCTGAAAAAACTCAATTGCGCTGTTTCAAGATCCTGACAACAATAGACTGTATAAGTCTTTGAGTCTTTCGAGATAAGCCAAATCTAACCAAAGTTGTTCGCGCACTTTGAAGCTGTACCATTCGAGCAAATGTATTTTTGAAATTAATTTTCATTTTTATCATTAAAGATCGCTGTTTTGCATGATCTTCGGCTCTAGATAAAAATTCCTTGAAATTATACTTGATATTCAATAATATGCTTTGTAACTTGCTTTCTATTCAGATACAGATGTATATATGTAGATATTGGAGTATAACTACGACCCAAAGGATTCCCCTTTCTTGCTGCCAAGCCATTGTTTACAGCTGATATATTAATCCCAATCCTTTTAGAAAATCCAGAATGTGGGATGGCTGTAGCTGCCAAAGATCTTCTTCTTCTTCTTCTTCTTCTATTTTATACGCTTCCAGGTATAGTGCTCTGGAGTTTAGTAGTATTTCACACAAAGAATGGATAGAGGTTTCGTCCTCTGTACAACAAAATCTACACGCTGCAGTCTTTAGGTGTAAATTGGGGCAATAGTGCCCCGACTGGACTCCTGTTAGTATTCGTAGATTGTTCTTATTTAGGTTTATGGATTCAGTAGATATTCTCTGGTTATAGTTTCCCAGGAGAGTCTTTGCCTGACTTAGCTCCTGTAGGTTGTCCCAATAATTGTTTTTGCTCTTATCTATCTTTTTTTCCAATAATTTTTCTTACTATTATATATCTGATACAAAATAAGGGTTAAGTTCTCATGAAGGACTTGTCTGCTCTTTAGATTCAACTAGACACAATTGCATGAATTTCTCTTTTTAAAATGCTTAGCGTATTACCTAGGTTTTCAGAGTGTTTGGTTCTAGAGCCGTACACTCCTATTCCAGTTCTGTCGGCTGCTTTAGATCCATCCGTATACTATTAAATTTCATGAATGGTGTGTATTCAGATACATATAGTTGCGATTCACTACAGCCTATACATTTTATCATTTTTTTATTCTGTGAAAATACCGCGCTCTATTTTCATGATATTCTCGGGTATTTTACTAAAAATAATCCTGCGTCATTTAGTATACTTTATAAAAATTTTATTTTCAGTGTGAAACTGGAACGGTTAGGAGATGCGAACTCATTTATTTTTTATTTACGACTTAATCCTTTCAAAACCCTTTTTAATCTCTTTTTGGAAATATCTCACTTTTATAACATTTGTATTTTATCATTTTATTACTTCATTTCTCTCGTATAGCAAATGGTGTAGTTAATCGTCTCTCGAGCCTCTTTCTCATTTCCAAATTTTCTCTTCCTATTCAAGTTTCTTCTTTCGTGATACAAAAATTCACATACATTCATCTACCAATCATCAGAGTATTTACATTGACTTCGTCCATACCAATGTTTCATTTTACTGTGAAACTTCGGAGGTCGACTTGTTAATATAATTTACCGTTCAACATATCGGTACTATTCGAGAAAATAAGCATTTTCACCATTATAATTAGCTTTTAATATGATTAATAATTTGATATTTGTTTTTAGGAATACTTTCATCGACATAATACAAATTCTATCAATATTTGAAGTCGGTTTTCAATAGGAACAATATATCTAGAATTTCAATAAATATTTTCCAATTTTTTAGCTAAATGTACCGGGTGGGTCACTAAGAACGACCGACGGCCATATCTCAAAAACGGATTATAATCCAAGTCCTATTCACAATTTTTTCGTTAAGGTTACACCTCGGACGGCTTCTAGTTTCATAGTACCTTTTTCCATATACCTTTCTTCCGTTTATTTATTTATTTGGCCATCCAGATCTCCTAACCTAACTAAATTAAATTTTTATTTATGGGTCTACATGAAAGATCTCGTATACATCATGACGAATAATAATATGGTTGAAAGCAAACAACAGACAATACGCAGTATTTTAATGACAGATATTGAAACTGCTATCATATTAGTGACTGATTTTATATATAGAAAATTATAGACAACATTTTGAACATCTGGGGTGCCACTAATTACAAAGTTAGTAATATAAGTTGTTAATTGTTAGATTTGTTTTTCCAATTATTGTTAATAGTATTAGTTTTCCATTTAGATAACACCATCTCTGCAGAAACAAGTTTATATGAGAACAGGTTAAATTACTGCTTCACTTTCTATCCAGAATAAATTTTTAATTTCCGTTTGGGCGAACCAGTCTATTTAATAGAAAAATTCCGCCGTTTACACTTATCTTAAGATGTCTCGAGAGAAAGAAAAGGTATTAACATGTGGTTTTGACTATGTTTTTGTTAATTCAGTTTACTTTGGGAAGACCTACTCCAACTTTTACGCTAATGCTCAAATTTATCTAGAAAAATCACAATATTTAAAATATATGAAACAGCGCCCTCTAGCAATCAAGTTGTTAATTAAATTGCTTAGAAATTATACATTTTGTGTTTTTGGACAAAAGATATTTCAAACAACACCAAGTTCATATGAATCGGCTAAGCAGAACCGCACTTACAGGCATTTTTCATTTTCATTGTTATATTTTTTCCATACAATCCGTTCCTGAAGTACGACCGACGGCCTTTCCTAGTTGGCCGCCCTGTCTAAAAACTACACCCTTCTCTCTAATCATTCACTGATCATATTCGAAATAATGAGTAAATTGCTAAACAGAGTTTAGGATCACTATTTCTCTACTGTGTACCAAGATTTTTAACTGTTGATCTATTATGTCATAGTATGTTTCATTATGATAAATTCTCATAATTTTATCCTTCTGAGCACTTGTTTCCTGGCAGCGATTTCCTAGAATATTTTCCTCAATTTTTAAGTGATTGGGATACATTTAAGGGAGCATTTACAAACTACGTAAGGCTCTTTAGTGGGTGGCTGGAGTTGAACTTTGATGACACAAACACATCTATCTACAAATTGTATCGAAATCACCAACACATCTACAGAGATTCCATCAACATCTAGTAAAGATGTACATATTACATCTGCATACAATCCAATAAATATTAATCATTGTCCTGGAGGTACAATCAACATTACTTTTTGCAAATAATTAATGAATTAATATTGGCATTGCAAATATCATTAAGTATATTAAATTGTTCAATAAATAAAAGAAAGAAAATAAATAATTCTCTATTATTTATTTCCTTTCTTTATTATAATTTGTAGACGTTCCGTATCTCGTGAATTATATTGTTGAACTATGTTTATTGATAAGAAATCGTAGATAGATCATACATGTATTGGGTTATTCACTGATTTTTTAACATAGAAAATACTCGATAAAGTCAAATATTATTAACAACCAAAAGAAATATTCATCAATATTTATCATTAATATCAACTCAAATTCGAGTCGCGGATTTCTTAAAGAAAATACATAACACTATGGCAAATTTTATTGATATTGATCAAAATTTCAAGAAAAAAGCAACCACCAACATTAACTTTTCTAATTATCCCAAATGATGAACGAGCAGAAAACGTTGAATTTAAATTGGAGAGCTTCCGTAATAGATTATCTAAAAACAGATCCGTTTTTGTTTACTAGTACAGCGAAAGTACTTAATATATTCCCTACAAATCTGACAGTTTTATTGCTGAACTCTGTAGGTTGTTATTTATATACATATTGTGGACCACAATCGTATGAAATAAGATTGTATTTTTCAGAATATTTTGCTGCGTACTGATGTATATTGATTTACTGTTGTTGAATTTCCATTCTCGTTGAAAACTTAAAATGACTTATCATATGATCAAAAGTAGACCAAAAATAGTAGTTTTGGTAGGTATTCATTATAAGTTCGAAGTATTTCTATAGTCCATTTCAAATGTCAGAATTTCAATCCGAAAAAAACATATATTTTCAATTTTCGTGATAATTATGAGTTATACCATATATATAAGGAAACTAAGAATAAAAAAGTTCGGATACTTTATTTAATAATTTTAAAAACAAGTTGTGGGAGAAAGAACCACGAACAACAGCAATATTAAATTTAAAGAACAAAACAAACATCTCAAAATGTTTGAGAGCCGATAAATCTAATAAAAGTATTATGAAATCAGAAGATAAGAGGATGAAAAATTAGACAGAACCGTACGAATTCTTATCAAAAACAAAATAATATTTCATGTGATCGATAGAAAGACAACTTTTTATTTCGCCATTAAATGCAAAGGAATTGAAAATATATGCATAAACTTCACGTAATTCTTCGACCAAATGTATCAAGTATTCAAACTCCTCTCACCCCATTATCTAATGATTTGAATAATATTTCGAAAATACATGTGATTTCAAAGAATTATTAAAATTATAAAAGATATATTGATAAAAAATCGACAAAGTTACAAACAACTGTTTAAAAGAATTTATCAAAGTTATGGATGAATAACATAGTTCAAATTGGAGAATGAAATTATACAAGGTATTCCTGGACTTGATGCAAAAAATTTGGGAGTGAGTAGATAACGTGAAAATAATGCTGTGACATGAAAAAAAATTCTCATACGATCGTATGAGAATTTCGAACAATTTCAAATGATTACTTATGTCCAATGGTTAACATTTCGTAACTTATCATAAATTGTAATTATTTACTCAAAATATTTAGAAGACGTATTAAAACGCATCAAAACATTTTTTGAGGAACTATTGAATGAATAAATAAACGTTTGTACTACATACGTCCCCCGGAATGAAATACAATAGATTCTTTTTAGGGTAGATTAAGAAAAAAAGAGAGAGAGAGAGAGAAATGTTTATTGTAAATGTTTATTGTAAAAAAATTGTTACAATTTGTAGACAAAAGCTTGTAGAAACTAAAAAACAAACATAAAAATACCTAAATGAAGATACAAATGAATAAAGTTGCAATATTCAGAAGCAGTGCGGGAAAATATGATGTCGATTTAATTTCAATTGCAAGTGGTTACGCATTTTTTTGTATTGTAAAATATTGAGCCCTTATCTAATTCTGAACGTGGAGTAGGTAGGTGAAGGTCGTACTTCACGTTCCTATGTGCAAAACCGTGCAATGATCTTTCTGAAATTGGAGAAGCGTGCTTACGCATTAGGCAAACGGATTCAAAGATGAAAAGAAGGAAGGGTCAGAATCTTTTAAAGAAGTCCCTGCAGTGAGTCCTGCTATTTAGTCCATGTAAATATCTAACAGCTCTCTTTTGCAATTTGAAGATTCGCTCAAATCGAGTCGCACCACATGTACCCCAGAAGGGAAGCGCATATCGGACAAGTGACTCAATAAGGGCATAATAGACTATTAAGGAGATGGATAAGTTGGATGGATATCTTGTACGCTTTGTATATGCAACACCAGTGAAGACAAGGAACTGAATAATCAATAGAATAAACTTCCATGGTGACGCAATAAGGCAGAATCTTGAAATGCTCTTCCAATTTCAAAGAAATATCTTCCGTAAACTCCGAACTTGTATTATAGTTTTTTTCGTTTTAATTTGATGAGTTGTAGGCTTACCAGCTGAATTTTAAATGTTTATGTAAGTATCACGATGTTCGATAGTATGCCGTTCAATTAGAAATATATGCTTGTGTAAGTATTTTCAATGAATAATTACAATTTATGATTATTTTCGTCAGAATTCTTTTTATGACGGTTTCCTTGACATGTAGAACGATTTAAACATTTACATATATCCTAAATAATAAATTTTAAGACATAAACAAATTAGCAACCGTATCAAGTTCTACAATTACATTAATAATGGAAGAACCGTAGGAAATCGTAATCAAACTTAACATAAGTATTCCAGAAAAACTGATATTGGAAAGACAAAAATTCAATTCTTATTAAAAAATAACACAAAATGATCTACAAAACTAACTTGAACCTAAAGATATTTAAAATTCAATTCATGCCATCCCATGTGGCAAAAAAATCAGTTCTTTCGCTGATACAGCTATCCAACTAACAGTTTAGGAATTAAGATGAAAATTGCAAGAAGTGACTTGACATATTCTTTGTAGAATACTTTTCATCATTTTAAAGTCATTTGAAACGTAACAAAGTGAAACCCGCGAACAAACTGAAACAGTGGAGCTTACTTTTTGATAAACTCCTAAAAGAGCTTGAATAACAAAATTTCATTTTTATGCTTATTGGAGTATATTTTTCCTTCGTCTAATCATATAATACATGTACTCATTATGTAAACTCCTTTCTCCAACTTGTTATTTTGTGAAACAAACTGTGTGCATTTCTACAAAGCATTCAGTCTTTCTAAAATTAAAAGAAACGTAAAGAAACCATTCAAAGATGTGGCATAAAGAAGTTGAATAAAAAAACCTTTTGTATGAGCATAAATTTCCACCTTAGCTCGACGACCGAATTTATTTTTACAAGCGGTAATTCAAAGAAACAAATGCCCCTTTCAACTCGCATTTGTTTAATATGCTAGCAAACGCTAAACGTATATTTCAATTTGAAGACATGGTAGACCGGTATATGTATATTGCGGTTATTTGAAGAAAAATGATATCCTTAATCAAAGGAAAATAAGACTAAAAAATGATATAAATTTTCTAGCAGTATTCGAGTAGAAAGAAATTCCACTAGATTTCCATAAAATATATTCACAATGGAAAACCTTGTCATTTATCTACAGAAATAAAATAAAGTTAATGAAAAAAAAAATGGAATATAGAATTATTTCTAGACTGAATTTTTGGAACAATTAATGATACTGGCGCGTAAATGTGATTTAGATCTTGTAAATTTTGTATTATGATATTTCATTTTTCATTATGAATTTTATTTATATACTCTATACTAATATCAAGACAAAACATTTATTTGAATTTTGAACAGTACTTTGAATTGAGGTTAAGTTAAGTCAAGAATGAATTTATTTGAATGTGCAGCTCAAAATTCAGATCCTCATTGTGTGATAAGAAAGTAGAAAATATATAGTTCTGATGGGGACAGGATGCTATAAGCGCTCCTAGCATTTTTCTGGTGTGTAGATATCTACGGCTGGGAACACATAGTCCCAGTGAATTTCCAGTTCAGGTTCTAACCAGACACGGGAAATTTGCAGTGCTAAACACACGACCGGGAAAAACGCCCGGATTGGGTTAATTCGACATGAGTAGTCCAGTTATTTTCAAATATAAAATTAACAAGACGCTTCAAAACTTTTTGTAGTCATCTTATTCTAGAAAGAAGACAATGTTATGACGCGTTCTATTCATTATTTTCAGAATTGCAGAATGAAAATATCAAGTTTTTCAACTATTTTAGATTGCTTGTGGCGCCAGAACTTTTAGAGAAAATGAAGAATCATATTCAAGGAAAAGATACCAACAAGAGAAAATATTTTGGATTTCCCTGGGTTTGTTTCTATCCTTATAAATATCCATGTTCTGTTCCGAAGTTCAGCACTCTCTTGTACTAAACTGACAATACTATTCAAATATACTAAATCATTCAATTGCTCGGAAATACATTGTGTGAGAATTGAAGTATTTGATAGGCGCCGGGAGATTGTCCGCGTATGTGTTCACTTCCATTAAAGAATACCAGGGTATATTGAAGCCCCCTGGACGTAGTGTGTTCTCACCTTCCCAATGTCCTTCTACTCTTCTCAGATCCGGGAAAAACCCGTATGTCCCCAGCGTAAGACATCTGCTTTGACCTATAATGTCTATTTCTTAGCATATTAGTCAGATTAGTTGATTGTAAAAATATTTTGAACAAAGGAATAGGAATTTTCCAAACAGTTTCAATCACCAATTAAATGGATGAGTAGCAGGAAAGAAAAAGTACAATGACCATGGGACTAAACAAAATAACTAATGTTCAGTGCACAAAAAATCCGTTATGTACCTACTATATGTTTGTCGACCAAGCCCCAAAGAAACTTTATAATGAACTACTGGCGTTCGGTGGCCAACACCTCACACAAGAACTTACAAACCTTACTTGCAAAATAGTGGTACACTTTGGAATACCAGATAGTTGGCGAACCAGTACAATTATACCCATGTTTAAACAAGAGCAGGATAACTACAGGTATATAAACCTACTTGATACAATCATAAAACTTCCAACAAAAATCCTCACCAAGTAAATTAAATGGATTACAACACTAGAAAACGAGCAGCAAGGATTCAGATCAGAAAGATCCTGCAGTATTCATCCGTACACAACTGGTTGAGAAATCCATAGAATATAACAAACCAGCATTTCTATGCTTCATTGACTTCAAAAAAAGTTTGACCGTATTAAATTGTATACAAGATCCAGACCATAGAAAACATACCAGTCAACAACGTCGGTAATTCTTAGAAAAGGTGCAGCTAGGCAACAGTTACAAAATGGGATATAGCTGTGCTATACCCATGACGCGATGATATCTATTGAGAAGGAAGATGATCTTGAAAGATTATTGAATACCTTTGTCTCGATTGAAAAAACCTTATGCAAGACAACATCAATAGCGCTCATTAGAAGCAAATTAGAACTAAAAGATCAAATAATACACCAGAAAACGGGATTCAAGTATTTTGGAATTGATATAATATGGAGACGTAGGAGACAAGTTAAGAGGACAAGTAACCAGAGCAAATAAGGTCGCAGGATGTCTTCAGAACGCAGTATGGTGAAATAAACACATAAGAAAAGAAAAAAACGCTATATAATAGAAACATCTGAAACTAAACTACTCTTGAAGGCCACAGAAATGGAATTTCGGAAATTAGATTTCTAAACCAAGGAAGAAGGTAAACATCAGAAAAGACTGGTGGAGTGACAACCTAGGGCCAGAATGGAGAAAGATACTGAAAAATGAATAGATGATAGACCTATATGGAAAAAAGAAGATGATGAAAAACATATGAATTGTAATCACTACTGAAGTGAATGCCGCAATATCTTGAAATATAGCTTCAAATACGTTTGCTCGTTGGGGAGCACCATTGAGAATGGTATTTATGTGCGAAGCGCTGTACGGATCTGTGGAGTGTAGTGGATTATGGTTGAAAGTTTGGTGGTCGTAATTTCTGTTCGAATTAGTAATTTTGTTGTAAACGCGCCACAGTCTATTATAATGGGCATTAGTGAAGTAACTGATCTGTATTCCACAACGTACAAGAAACCTTTCTTTATTTATCTGCAAATGCCTCTAAACATTAATTGTTTTTTCGGTACCCTACCAACATTTTATTTACGGTTTGGTGAATTTTTGTTTAGGAACAAGCTGTGGGTGCACTACGGATTTCGACCAAAAATTTTCTATAAATTGTGTGAAAATCCAGGAAATTCTATATTCAAATACGTTGTTTTCCCAGTCATTGAATTAAAACAACATTGAAGTTAATGATAGCATAACAGATATTTGATTTTACATAAAATGAATTAGAACACATGGAACACATGAAAGATAAGATAAGGTATTCAGGAAGATCAATATTTTAAAAGTTTATTGATGTGAATGGAGGAAATTGTTTGTTATGCAGTAAATGACTATCTCGCGTGATACGCAGCACATTGTAAATTATAACTTAAAAATAATTTTTATATTATCATAACCTCAATAATTTACGTAAGTAGTGAATACAAGATTTATCATTTCACTACATTTTTCAGTTAGGTGTAACTGGTTGCTGTATAAAAAAAAATATATGGATGAGTGCAAGTCGGACTCGCCAACCGAGAGTTTTGTACAAATTTGTACATTATAAGTAGTTAGAGATTTTCTAGATATTTACACGCTCATTGCACAAGTATACATAAATAAACCTTAGGCTTTACACGTTATTTGCACTTGCGCTTTAAGAATGTTAGAATTTTGTTTGCATTCTAAAATATCAATAAAATGTCTGGTTACTTCATCTAATTTCCTTCATAATAATGCCACTTCTGTGGTTTTTTTTTGATACTTCCTTCACATATAATAAGTATTGCTAAATATCTGGGTAGACTCTGTTCTGTGCTCCTTATTATATACCAGAGGGCTATAGGAGGTTAAGAAATTTGGCCTTTAGCTTGTATGAAATAATTGAAACGTACTATTGAAAACACTAGAGTACAAAAGAAAGATTGACAAACCAGAAAGGAAGAAAATCAGACTTGTTACATTTTTCTCAACACCTGAGACTATAAGATATATTAATTGAATTCAAATTCATTCTAACTAGTAAAAATTACTTGATATATTATAATCATTATTATTAGTATTATTGGTATATTAAATCTTTATCCTGTAGAAGATCTTCAGTTTTATATATTTTAGAAGAATACGGGGAATTCATACAATAATCTCATTAAATCAAAGTTTGTCATACAATGAAATTTTCAATCCATTTAGTTCTATAAGATTAGTGATAGTATGTCTGAGAAATATGTGATGTCATATCTCTGGTCGCATGATATTTAATTGAAGAATGAAGAAGGTCGGGAAAAACCGAAATTTCATTATGCAATTTGATAATAACGTCAAATATTTGTATTATAGAAACTTCAGAAGAGGACACTATGAGTAACTTGGTGCTTATTAGGCAGATTATGGTAGCAAAGAATGCAGAAGAGATTCTAACGCTTACTTATATAAATCGTTATAAGAAGCACTTCTCTGCTAAATTCCTCTATACATGAAAGTTAGGTTCCATTTTGACTAAGCATTTAACACACTCGCTTTCCTGGATAGCTCTGCCTTTCGTAGTCTGTTCAATTCCTTCCTTCGAGGTCTTTGAGGGTCTTCCTCGACTTCTTCTATTCTTCGGTTTTTATCGGCCACCTGTTTTTGCTCCATCTATATCACATGCCCTCACCAGAGCCGTTACTTAGTCTGTATTCTCTCTGAAGTCGCGTATACTCGATCTGTTCTTCGTCGTATATCTTCATTTTGTATGTACTCAGTTCTGGATATCATGTACGATCTTCTTGAGTAGTTCATTTCCACAGCTTCTAATATTTTTTTTTCTGTAAATCCGTCAGTTGCCAACACTCGCATATAATCCATACATTGAAATGGGTGGGCCCCACTATGACTGTATCTATTGTCATTTTTGTTTTTAGGTTCATTTTTTCTAACCAAAGCAATGCGTTTAGAATTTGTGTTTCCATTATTACACTCTATTTGTATGTGTAAGTTTCATCCGAGAAGAAAAAAATAATTGTCTACATATATAAAAAGAAAAAAACATGGACATAAAACTTGATGTCAAAATTTTGGATCAATTGATATAATTATTAAATTATTTAGATAAAATCATAAGTTTAACCATATTTGTAATGCTTACGAATGATTTCATATTAGGTTAACACCGAAGCATTTCAGCTCCATCTATTTTTAGAAATCTGTAAAGATAGTGCCAATCTCTGTGTTTTATTAAACCACGAGATGAATGCAATTTGTTAAGACCTTGATATAAAATAAAGCTGACACTTCAGCTGTTCAACGATGTTTCAATTTAAACCATTTCGAGGCATATTTGAAGCGTGTTTTCGGTATTTTATTTTATGTCCGAAGCAGTGAATTATTCAAATAAATATATTGTCATTTGAAACTATATTTTGATAAAACTTAGAAGATTGTTACCAACACATATAATCCAAATATGTTCGTATTAAAAATTGATATTATTTTCATTAGAAATTCCTGAAGTTTATTATTACCATTTCATAATCAAAACAATTGTTATTATTGTTGACTACTGCACTTTTTAGTCTAAGAGCCAGTGGTCGGCAGACCAAAGATATTTTAGGAAAGCCTGAAGTCCGATAATATACGAGAATGTCCCAAAAGTACTTGGCCTGACCTAGAGATGGCGGTAGTTGCTTGAGAAACCATTACTATTAGAAAGTACACAACAAAAAGTGTATGTTTCAAGTACTGGATGTACAAGTACAAAGCGGTACTGGATGATCATCGACTAAAAGTGCGCGAGATAGCAGACATTTCAAAAAGTGCGGTAAATCGCATATTAAATGAAAATTTGGACATGAAAAAGCTGTGCGCAAGATGGGTGTAACGTTTGCTCACAATGGAACAAAAATATCGTCGTGAAGATGTTTCCATCGAGTTTTTGGTAATGTTTCATAGAAATAAAGCCGAATTTTCGCGCCTTTGCATAAGCAAGTATGAAATCTAACCTAACCAGAAGCGATACAAAAAGTACTAAGGAACATTGTTAATGTTCATTGGTATTATTGACAGTAACCTCCACAGGTACTTAAAAATGGACACAATTACCTAGATTATTACAAATTTTCCACGAGAAGCAGCTCTCAAAAACTAAACCTTTCGAATTGGTTTACCATAGTCTTGGTTCAAAAGTAGAGTACAGTGCTAGTGTACCAAATAATATGAGTTTAATTATCAGTGTTTAAGGGATACTAATGACTCAAACCTTAATTTAAGTTATGCAGTAATAAGTTAGGTTGACATAACATTACTCATATTGACCATATCGATCAAATTGTAAGGTTAGTGTAATGCCTGTAGTAGAGGTATTTCATGTACAAAAAAATTATTTGTAAAAACTTAACTTTAACGTTAAAAAGACAGCAATTCAAAGGTATACATAAAAAACGAACGAAAACTTTCCGTTATAAATTATTCATAACCTTAAATCTGAAAAAAATATATCCTAATTTTCCATAAATTTAACGCTAAATTTCCATTATGCGAAGGTGAAAATATTGAATGCGGCGAAGAATATTGTATTGTTCTAAAAATAAATTAAAACACAATACCAAAGAAAAAATTCAGTCATTACGGCACCCATTTTCCGTTGCAGTCACCTGATCTTTTTAAATTCAAGGATTGATTACGTTCGGACTAATTATTTCTTAAAAAAATCAGCTATGGCGAAAAACACTACCGAGTATCAATTCAATTTATAATACGATCGCGAAAAGTAGACACTGAAGTTAAAGGGTCTAAAAATAGGGTTTCATTAAGTAGGGAGGGTTCGAACAATAGAAGGCCACAACACCCTTCCTATTGTGGCCGATAGTCTCGATAAGAATGGTCTGATATATTGCAGTTTTATACAAAAAACGACTTTCAACTAATTTTTGGGTGCGTGTATACGTTTCGGACGAGCGGAAACTTCATGATTAATTAATTTATTTATGAACGTTTTAAAAAGGGATTGAGGTAATTGGAATTTTTGATTCCGTGGAAATTTAATTTTTATCAAAAGAAATTAATCAATATAGTTGAAAATTTGGAGATCGGATACCATGAGATTAACATTTTTCAAATATTTCAAAAGCTAATCATTCTTCATCGTGAAGATCTCACAACGCGTATGCAATGTTGCTTCAAAGTCTGAAAGAAACTACAAACAAAAGATTATTTCGTTTTTGTAACATTTCTTAAATATTATTCCGTTTTATCTGTATCTTTTGAAGTGATGACAAGTATCAAACACTGCCCCGACCATTCCAAACTAATTCTAGTATTGTGCGAATACGCAAACAAATGGCCGTCAGCAATAGATATTTCTGAGAGCTGTGCCGAGTCGATCCAAATCGCATTCTGAAAGATTTCTGTTGGTAAGTGGTGAGCTGTGAACCATGCGTACAGTTAGTTGCAATATTTCTATCTTTTTTTGTATGTATTATTAACATAATATCAGCATTATGTCTGTCGAACAATGAACATTCGGAATCCAACGTTGATGTCGCTAAATATGCTTCTCTTATAGGGAATCTTCAAAATGATTTTACACAACAACTTCAAGATGTGAGAAAATATTAGAACTTGTCTTGTCTTCTACCATTCACTACTGATGTTAAGCGTATTGAGTTTCAGATGGAAATAATTGATATTCTGTGTAATAACGAACTAAAAACGAAACTCTCGGAAGTTTCTATTCTAGACTTTACAAAAAATACTTGCAGAATGGAATGAAATTGTTCATAAATAATACGGCAATAACGACGACTTTGCTGAATTACATACTTTTGCGAACAATTATTTCCATAGATGAAACAAAAATAATCAAAGTGACGTACCTGTCTGTCTGATAAACATTTTGGAGGAAGTTTGCGCATTGCTGTATTCAACATTGAACCGGATATTGACAAACTTATAAAAAACAAACTGTGTCAAGTCTCTCACTAAAGCTACCACTACTTGATCGATGCTGAACGTAACCCCCAGTTGCAACTGATGGTACTGTAGTATTAAGTTAGTTGGACGCGAAAAGAACAATTATTGATTTTAAATTTTCATAGTGTGAATTTAATGAAAATGAATAAAATTGAATGAACGTATAGATAGGTAGGCCTAAATTTCGGCGCGCCACTATTATTTGAAATTACATTTGGATCTCATTTACTAAAAGGTTGATTACCCCTCTTCTAAAAGGTTGTGCTGAAAGGCTATCCATCAAACAGCCCGGATTTGGCACCGAATTACCTCTTAGTATACTCGCAAATTAATAAACAACTGCGTGATCCACGATTTTCAATACCAAAAAGAATTTGGCATCCAAATACTAATTATGACTAATAATTCATAATAACCAATACTAATTTTTTTAATAATATAGAAGGATACAGAAATATAAAGGAACAAGATTGGATGAATATGAAAAGTAGAAACGATGAAGTATCTAGAAGAACATCCCTGGTTTCTTGAAACGGATGTTATTAATTATTGAGTATGCGAATAGCAACGTGGTTCCATTTATATTTAAGCGAGTTTCCGTTCTGAACTCGCAAGTTGTTCTCTAATAGGATGCAATTGTTTCTTATCGATTTCGCTTATAAATTATTGAAGCAGATTCTCCTTTTCTCTGCCGTTCATTTGCCTGAACGACACAGGTGTTGAAGGTTTCTTTTCCTCATTTTTCTTTCCCTATATTCAAGCCGATTCAAATTTATAAGCGATTTAAAAATTAAACTCTGACGGTTTTCAAACGAAGATCAATATTTCATCAGGTTATAAGATGAAAAAACCCATTTTCTGAATAGAGAAGTGTTTAAAAGGCAACTTCAGCAACTTAGACATTTTTCCTATTCGGTCTTTTAGACACAATGGACTCTCATTTTTGAGGTTACAACATATAGAAATTATATACATATTGACAGATCGTTTTTGTTGTTACACTATTCTAGACAGAAAACTGTCGATCCTATGCCTCTTTTGACACTCATGATTTCATTACAAAAAAATGGAAATGATCTATATGCATCAGGATCTGATTTGAGTTTTGGAATTGAAATCAAACTGGAATTTAATAAATTTGACCGCACTATTTTCCAAATGTAGGAATGAATTTTGATTAAATAGATTACAGATATAATCCCATTCAGGTGGAGAATTGTTTAATCTGTATAACATTTTCTAATTTCTATCTATCTATCTATCTACATGAAACAGTGCAATTACAGAATTAACCCTTCATTTGATCCTAGATTATTAATTATATTATTTATATTATTTTTTATATAAAATGAGAAATCTTTTTGGTTAGGGAGTAAAGGAATTTAAATACATTTACCATATCTATAATATTTATATACAAGTTTCGTCTGTATTGTTCGGAAACAATTTCATTTTTCAGTACGAGAATGATCCCAGATGTACCTGGCCCAACAAATAAAACTCGAAAATTTTGGCAAAAAATATATTTATTTTTCAACGATATCCTTTTTATAATAAGAATCGTCAAGCTACTCAAAATAGCCATTAACTGCCGACATTACCTCTCTATTATTGAAAAATCTTTGACCACCGAGCCATTTTTTCAAGCTTGGGAACAGGCGATAATCCAAGGGGCCTAAATCTGGCAAATAAGGTGTATGAGGTAGCAATTAACACAATTAACAATATATTAACAATAATTATATATGTACATATATATATATATATATATATATATATATATATATATATATATATACACTTTCATTTAGCATTCCATACTAAAATACCAACAGAGAGTTGGTTTTCTCTCTTGACTTCCGAGCCCGAGTCCATAAGCTTATCTGAGCTGTTTGAATGATTCACCTCGCTAACTGTATAATAATTTGAGTTTATTGAATTTTCAAAAGAAACTATTTATTTGAAGACCATTGCTTCCTTTTCAAAAGTCTTACGAGGTCCGAGTTGGGTGACCAATGAATTTTAAATGGATTCTATATTTTGACTTGTTTGTGGTAGTAACTTTGAATTACTCTCATTTCCTGGGAAATTTTTTGTGATCAATTAAAATCTTTTCTATCCTCGTTTGTTGAACCAGAAATTTAGATTATTTTATAAGGTTTTATATTGAAATATGATGTTGAACAATTTTTTTGTGGCTATCACAGATCTAAGTTAATGACTGCAGTATGTGGTACTTGGTATGACAGCATACATTTTTTCAAACTTAATTTCCTATTTAATGTAGTTTGTTCTTATTCTGGAGTTTTTAGTATATTGTGTGAAATGTACTTCAGTAATTTTTTAATTATTCATTTTATAAGTTTTAATCGATATTAAAGTCATACAATAAACTATCTCAAGTATTTGTCTACAGTTATGAATACATTTTGTCAAAGGGAAGTAATAAGAAGATCTACAACTTGGGTTTTCCCACTTTTTTCATATAACCTCAAAATTTATGTGAAAAATCAAAAACCAAGTTTTTCTTTTTCAATTTTTCCCAGAAATTTTGTTAGAAGTTACCTTTTTATGTCTCATTTCGAACGAAAATTCTCCCATCAAAATATCAGCTTTCTTTTCAAAATAATTGAGACTTTGATTCGTTGAAATCCACACATGATAACCGCATTGAATGTTCACGAGATACCTTTTCAACTTTTTCATTATTCGTCTGTTTTTCTATTATTTAAATCAATATTTAGGATCAATTGTGATAAGATGCATGCCATTAATTCAATTTTTAAATCATTTTAATACAGTGTTGCTCTTAAAATTTGTTTTTTTTATATACTCAGAAACTCAAATGGTGAATTTATTTCATTTAACTGTTCTTCATTAAATTGCTGAATATCTTTCTTCTTCCTTTAAACAATAATTTGTTTCGAAAAAGTACATTGACACTAAAATATGTTTGCATGCAGTAGAGAACAAAAAATGGGGAATGATATGAATTATGAGTTTTGAACATATTGACTGAATAATTTTCAACATTATTCAAAAACTTGCATAGTCATAGTTATTGAAAAAAGTCCTTTTGCATTTTGTTGACATTTAACAGCATTTTTCTATCAACTTTCGAGTTTTTTACTAACAATTATAAAATGGCATGAAAGACTGTTTTATAAAGGTTAATTCGCATGCAGAGTGTTATTTCGTTATTCCGTCAAATGATCAATAGAAATACGTGAAAGTTTTGTTATTTAGATTTTATTCCAACAGCAGATTTGGTCGAATTTCCCAAGTACAACTAATGTTCTGGAAATTATTATAAAATGTTTTTATAGAAAAAAGTAGATGACGGCAGTACATATATATATATATATATATATATATATATATATATATATATATATATACGTTTACCCGAATAATCTCCTAAATAAAGAAATAAAGTTTTTTTTCGAATTTCCTCAAAAAAGGTTTGTATTTTGATATTTCAAACAAAAAAAAATTTTAACCGAGAACAAAGTGATTTATATTTTTTCATCTATATGATATCGATGTGAATTTTTTTTATTACGATGTCATTTGAAAACAAAGAATAAAAAATATTTATATGTTTTCCTATTATTATTGAAATTGTATATCAGACTATACGTCCATTTGGTTTCTTAAAGCAGCAGAAATTTTGAATTAGGGCAAGTGTTTTAAATTACCAGTTATCCACGAATATTTTATGATATTTTTCATTCGAAACTATACTTTGAAATGATTCTACACTTCAGCGTTTCTAAAAGTGTGGATCGAGACCCAGTAATGGTTCACAGAAAAATTCAGCTGGGTCCTTTGAAATGAATTTATGAAACCGTGAAAGCTGATGCGGTATTCAAAACACACTACAATCTGAGTACTATAATAAGTTAGTCAACTCTTCTATTGATAATAAATGAATTGATTGCTGCCAAAAGAATGAGAAGAACCCTATTAGTGAAATAGAAACCTTACTTTGACACCTTTCTAAATTTCCAAACTAATAATTAAAGCTGGGTATCCTCGTGGTGCTAGAAAAAAACTAATACTTCACGTTTTAAAAATGATCTCGCATTTATGCAGAAAAAGAAAAAATATTTATTTTCTGCAGTACCATTAACAGATGATAGATACATTTAAATGGAGAATGGATGATCATTTATGAACTAGTTTTTTTCTTGTAAATAGACATATGTTGAGGATAAATTTTTCTAATAAATTTTATCACAAAAATCGACAAATATATACCGGCGAAAAGGTGGGTTGCGAAAACATGATAAATCTCGTACCGCGCCGCATTCGAACAAGTTTGGGAGACGCTGCTGTAGATATTGGAAATAGAACTAAGATTAAGAATAATTTAAAATATGTCAACTGATATTAATTTTTGTATCCACAGTTGTCACTGGTTGTATTTCGCTTAAAATGACCACAATAGTAGTTTATACCGCGAAAGTCAAAATAAAAAAGTTTATCAAATGGATTGAAGAGCAGAGAAAGTTTTCATTAGCAACTTCAATCGACATTACAAGGTTCTTATTATTGTCAGATTAATCATAAAAAAGGTCGCACTCAAGGTCAATTGAAGTTTCTAACACAATAATCGAATACAATGAAGCTTTTTCATTTCTGACAGCTAAAAGTGTTGTCAAGTCAAAGATTATAGAGACATTATAAAATTAAGTTTTGAGAAAATAACAATCAAAACTTTTTCTCAAAAAGTTCAATCGATGACATTTGATTGCAAAAGTAGAATCAGCTATGGTGTACATGAAGATTAATAGTTTAACGAGAAGATGTAAAAAGAAAATTAATGAATATTTCGGCAATTTTAATAATTTTGAATCATCAATGAATTTTCTGACAATATTAAAGGCGAAATCAATTCAATTAACTGAAATATTTGTGAGAAAGAATGTTTAAAAATCCATTTTTATATGATTATAAATAAAATTGTATTAATAAAACTTACAATATACATGTGACATATGTGTGCGTATTTTTCAATATAACACATTCCAATTAGTTTCAAAAACAAAACTTTGATTTCAAATTAATTCACATCACTGTACCTAATTACTAACATCCAATTAGTTCAGATTGTAATTCGATAATTATAGATCATAGTTATAAAGTGAACAATTTATATATACAAAAAACTATGTGCAGTATTTGATGTATTTATTCTGAATAAAATAATCAGAACTACTAATTAATGGAATGAGTAGAATATCATTGAATGTACAGATATTTTATTCACAATTGGTATGCCCAGTATTCAATTCTTGTGATAAAAAACTTCACAAATTCACAATAGAAATTGTATAAAATAGAGTAATTGATTTTGTTTATGTCAAATTAAACTTGGCCCCCCTGAAAACTACTATTTTTTATTCAAAATGTGTAATCATTAGTTTGACTGATAAAGCTATTTGATTATCAGATGTGGTAATTGTAGTTGAATCAACATTTCTGGAAAATTCAATAACTGAATTCAGAAAAGAAAAGGTTATGCGAAACAATTATATAAAAGTAGTCAAAAGTATCATAAACAAATATTATAATCATATAAGTACCTAACCTTACTATAATATGTATTAGAAACTTATCTCGTTGTAATTTTCAAATTAATTTAATGATTAAAAATTAAGGAGTTATAAAAGTCACAATTCTTTATGAAAATATACACGCAATAAAGTTTCTGTAATAATTGATGCGTTTTGTATAGGACAGACATCTCATTATTTAACCAATAGATCAAGAAATCATGGATGCACTAAAAATGAAACAATAAAAGACAGAGTCAAATACAAGAAGAAGAGTCAATTTATAAAAGAAAGTAAAATTTATATATTTCTATTTTCTAAATTCCAAAGTAACTATAAATAATTTATGTTGATAATTGTTTTCTTCTATTTTTTAGTGTGAGTATACATAATAGTTTACAGCGGTCAAGGGTGAACCAAAAAATTCTCAGTTCTAGAATTGAAATTATATCGATCAATTAGATGAAAATTTTACAATAATACATTACGTGTTGAAAAATTATCGGAAATTCAGGTCTATTTTATGTATATCTAGATCAACCATCTAGAATCTCCATTTGCAAATGGTACGTCTTTATAAACCTACCAGTGATAGAGAAAAATATCAAAATAAATGTGTTAACTAGTAGACAAGACTTCTCCTCTAAAATGTTCTTTTCAATTATAATATTACTATCCTATAATTATTGAAAGGGATGAAGCTATAAAGGATGAATAATTCAGAAAGTAAATGGAACAATAGATCTCTATTACTTCAAATAACTCATCTGGCCCCGTACACTCACAACAATGATGATGTAAATAACTAAAGAACTGCAGCTTAAACCGTTATTTTCGATGATATATTGTACACTGAAGCAACAATCAACAAGCAAGATTTAGTATTTCATGCTTAGAATACATTGCCGTATATGTGTGTGCATACTCAAGCTGGCATTCATTAAATTCATATGCAGCCCACAGAGAAATGCATAATTCATGCTATTCTGTTCCGAACCACATTATTAATTTAATAGGTAAGCACCCATAGTCATCAAATGACTTGACATTTGAATTGAATAATTACTCTGTATGCCCCAAAAGTTCTCCTAATCCAGATGTAAATTTAATTAACATATACGATGAAATTAAAACAAAATGATCGCATTTTTTCTATTTATAAAAGTCAAAACACTATGGGGTTAGTGTTAATTGCGCACATATTGCGAAATAGATAATTATCTTTCATAGAAACTTAAACATGATTATTGGCAAGGAGCGAAGAGCAAGGGTCGTTTTTCTTTCAACCTCCGATCGCTAGGCGCAGACGCTACGCGGGCAGAAGAAAGAGAGTATGCGCTGTGGGCGACTGCGATGCTCTCGCACTACATACATACTCCGCCATTGTTGACATTCAGGTGTCAGTCGGCGTTGTGCTACAGCCACGTAAACATGTCCGCCATTATTGATGCTCCCGCCCTGTGTGAATTGCGAAGTGTGATTCATTTTCGACAGGCTAAAGACAATGGGGGAATGAGTCGTGTGTATGGGGAAAACTTCGAGAGTGATGGTGTTATGCGTGAATGTTGTCGAAAGTTCAAAGATGGCCGTAATGATGTGTATGATGAAGGAGGCCAAAAACGCAAATCTGTCGTTTTAGATGACATGGTTCAACGAGTTGACAGAATGGTTAAAGATAACCGCAGATTCACCATTACTGCTTTGTCTACAAATATGAGAAATGTCTTAATCTCCTTGGTGATTATGTCGAGAAGTAACCGTAAATGTCTTTTATTTATAACCTATCTGAAGTTAAAAAAACCGCCCTCGTATATATTATCGACAACTGAATAGATCGCAGGGCACGATGTGCTCCAATTTTCGTTAAATCATGCTCTTAATATAAATAAATCTAATAAAAATTTGAAAGTGGTTTATAATAGTTATTCAGTGCAAGAATACAGAAGAAAAACAGTGTGATTTTATATATTTCCAGTAGCTGAGTGGAAAGAAATAAATGCAGTGTAGGAGAATATTATTTAGTGCTTTTAAATAAATTTAATAAATATCCGTAAATGAGGAAATTTACGATTGGTCGCGGATTTATTAAAATCTTTTGCACTCTTTGGGTTTACGAAGCAACATGTCAACATCTTCCGCTTCGATTGTAACCCCAAAACAGCAAATTTGTTGAACAAATATAATGAATATTTATTAAAAAATTGTGTCATGAGTTTGAATAACTACATTCACAGTTACCTAAAAATTAATAAAAAATTTGGAGTTGAAACTGACAATCAATTATATTTTAACAGTTTAAATTATTGCAGTTTTTATGTATAACTGGTTAACATCGCAGAATTCTAAAAGAATTCTTTTGGATATTCATACTTACTTTTATCATCATTATCACGTTTTCAACTTGAAAAACACGATCACACTTTTTTGTAATACCAATAATCTAGTCAAGTTAATATGAAAATAAAAATAGTTGCAAGAGCTAAATCAGTTTTTTGTCATAAATTCATTCTAAAGACGGTTTATGAAATGATCGTTAAAAATGATGTAAGTGCATTCTCTTTTGGTAATTTCAAATATATATAAAATTAATTTTCCTAATAAGGATTCGCTAATAAGGACTTTCTTACTTTAGCGCACTAATAGTGATATATAATTCATCTTTGCATGGTTTTCGAAAAAATTCGAAAATGTAAGTCACAAATAATAATTGTGCTCAATTATCACCCAAAGAAAGGCATTTTTATGACCAAAATTATTATCTATGTTGAAATAATAATTATAAGTATTGAGAAGAAATAAATATATGAGAAAATATTTCCATATTGATATTAAAATATTATGGGATGGCGGTACTAAATAACAATAAATTCATTCAATATACACGTTATTACGTACAAGGTTATATCAACGATTACAATGAATAACATTAAAAAAATTAATAAAACATTAATAATTTTATTCAACTGATATAAGTTCATACACAATTTTCACCATCATGGTAAATGAGGACTCTCAGTAACTTCAATTAATCTCATAGAATTAAGTTATACAAAATATGTCAATCATTCAATGATAAGGAGTGAAAATTATAAGAAATCAATTTGAGATTGTTCCATTTGGATTGAAAAGTTTAAGACTGTGAGTGTAGTGAGTTCATCAGGATTTACTCATACTTTAACTAAGCCTTACTCAATTTCACGGTTAACTATTCACTAATATTTATGTATACACTTTTTAGTTCACTTGTCACTATTCCGATGTATTCACTATTACATCAAATTGTTGACATACTACGGCTGCTAAAGTACCGCTTTATATATTAAAATCATTTCGAAATCTCTGGTTCGCCGTAAACAAATAGAAAGGTCTGTTTAGAAATTGTACTGTTTATTTTCGATAGCTTATTTATATAGTTGAGAAAACTGTTATAACTTTCCTATGTTTATATCATAAATTTCCTATAAATATATTTGCGAGTAGTAGAATCATGAATTAAACTTTAAAATGACAGAAATACTATAAAAAGTCATTAAATTAGAAATTGAAATAATGGTTGTTTGAAGAATCTATAGAATAAAATATTCTGTTCAAATTCAGCATAGTTGATAATTCGTTGTTTCCAATTAATAATGGATAATACCAACTTTTACCTTATGGCCAGATTGTAGATATGTATACCAATCAGAAAAATGGTTCTAGTGTTAGTTTCATTCCATGAATTCATTACATATTTGAAGTCGTTTGTGTTGTAATGTGTTTATTTTTTAATTTTGTTTTACTTGTGTTTTGACTAGTCACCTATTAAAGTATTAGATATAAAGATAATTGCCTCACTGACATCAATAATTAATTTTTAAAAGATAGACAGCCATATTTACCCCATATATAGGGTAGAGTAGGGAAAACAATCTGCGTATATTAACAATTGTCCGTGGAAATGTGTTAAATAATGCTGGCATCAGTATCAGGAAAATTCCATAAGAAGAGTCAAATAGGCCTTGGAAAAATTTTCTATATATTATAATTTCATACTTCCAGAACCAAATCATTACGATAAGTAGTAAGTTGGTGGCGTGTGTGTATATAGTAACATTAACATAATTTATTATTTTCATGTAAACTTTTGGGTGAATCTTACCTATATTGCCATGAAATTTATCGCTAATTTTTACTAATTTCCTCCTTTATTTTATCTTATGTTATTTTTCATCTATTCCTTAATATTCCGCAGTTCTTTTTCATTTCCTCTAATTCTTTCTTGAACTGCTTGCTCACTTTTTTACTTCTTTTAGCACGGAGGATATAAGTAACTTCACTACCAAACGAATTTCTCTTTATTTTGATCTCCCACCTTTTCTCTCACATCTTCCAACTTTCCTTCTTAATTGTTCATTCTCTATCAATCTTTTTATTTTCACATCTTTAATTAAAGAGTTACATAAAATATATCACTTAACAATATATATCTAATGCTAATAATAGAGAAAATTAAAATTTATTGTTACCAATAAATCAATTTAGCTAACCTTCAATTTATAATTTGATGCTCCATTTTTAATTTTTCAATTTCTCCTTCCAGGCTACCGGAAAAACCGAATCACTCCAAATCATTTCTTTTTCAGGATTAAATTGCTAAATTTTGTATTTCACTACTCAAATATTTCTTATTAAACGTTCTATCCTGGTATTTTCTATCAACTTTTCTAAATCTACTCCAATTTGAATATTTATTTTTGAATTCGATGAAGTTATTGATTTTTAGGAGAAATAACAAAATTTGAAACACCGCAATTCTAATCTATTTGATTCCCTGGTGATGAATACATAGATATTCGAAAGCTTCGGAATATACTAGATTAGTACACTTTGGTGTTTTTGTATTATTTCAAAAGAATGAGAGCATACTTTAGTTAAAATGACTGAAGTAACTATCCAGCATATATTTTGTACATACTTTTGTACGTTCATTTCACTAGCTTTGGAAAACGGATAACAGATTTCCAGTACCTATGAATAAAATTCTTATGAGATTCTACGAAATACTCAAAATTATCTTGTTAAAGCATCAATATTAATTTTGAACTTAGCTTTTATTTAAAAAGGACCTGGCGTTCTTCCAATCTAAGGAAGAACAAATTATTTAGATAAGTGACACGAAGGACCGATTTACGATGTTAACTTGTTTAAATTCACGCTCCTCCTCAGTACAGTTTGAATTAGAAAGAGATAAAGTTTTCTACATCTAATTCCTGGAAATACTCCAAAAAGAAAGTATGAAGAACAATGCAAGACGTACAACTGTTTATAATACAGTAATGGAAAAGTATGATAATCAAACAGTAACTAGCGAAAACAATATGATACAAACTTGCGTTGCCAAGAAATAAACATTAACTATAGATTTCAATAATAAGACACTAACTAACTTAATACTGAAAATATTCTGGAAACATTTTAACTGAGACAAACATAAACAAATTTTCATATTTTCCATTAATCTAATTGTATTTCATTATTTCCGCTATCTATTTGGACATGAGTTACATCTGTGATTTTTTCTCAATTTATTCATCAGCAACCAAGGAAAAAATATCTTCAGGTTTATATACTTCTACGACATGTTTTCCGGTATGTTTAGTTCAGTTTTAAGTAAGTATATTTGAAGCCAGTCACAAAGATTATTATAAATTATTGGCGAGGGTAGAGAAAAAAATTTCTGAATCAAATACACTGTGTAACTTTATTCTATGAAATGATAGTAGCAAATACTGACAATTATAAATTATATCCCATCAATATAACGACTTTAAAGAATACGCCAACCCACACCAAAATCGAATTATCAGACGATTGGTTTACAAATTTAATGTGGGTGAGGTTCAAGTTCGTCAATTGTCGCTGTTGATGTTGAAATCTAAATTTGAAATCCCAATACAGCAATTCTCTGTTGACAAATCTGTCGTCTCGTTAGATAGAATTTATTTTGTGATCATATATCATTGTGAAATGATACGTCAACACCAACTTTGTATATTGTTTCAGTGCATATTGCTGGATAATGATCTTGGTTTCCGTTAAAACTATTACAAGTTATTGAATATACAAATAATATATTAAATTAAATAACATATACTGACTGATTCATCATGACACAGCAGAAACTATTTCTACAATCATGAAATTTGGACTATCAGTTCCTTTTGCAATGTAAGCAGATTTTTGAATTTTCTAGTCCTAAAAGGAAAGAATTAAATGCTTCAAAGAAACAATAGAGGGGGCTGTAATCACATAAGCCCTTGCATAAACATCCATGATGTTAGTGGTACATGCAGATGACACACAACTAATGACAAGAGATAAAAAATTACTAGAAGAAGCGACACTTATGTTAATAGAAGCAGAAAAGGGATAAGAAATAAACGGCAGGAAGAACAAATACATAATAAGCGTTTGAAGACAAAAAATTTGATCGAACATAAAGAGCTTCAAATATTTAAGCATTACAGTAAATGATAGAAATGATATATTAGAAGAAATATAAGACCGTATAATATTTGGAAATACTGGAAATATAATACATTTTTGAGAGAAAAGAATTTTATTATCACAACGGAGATAAAAATCTAAAAAGCAGCAATTAGAGCTGTTATTACCTACACTACAAGCTATGTATGTCAGGAAGAGAAAAAAGAATATCAGAATAATACTAGGACCAAAGAAAACACATGAGAATGAATACAAAACGCTAGTGAGGAAGACCTAAAATAGATATTTATAAAATTCCAGAGATTGAAATGATACGGACACGTAGAAAAACGATTGTCGGATATTATCTGGAAGAAAACAAAGTAAGAGAAAAAATTGAAAAATCAAATAATCAAGACTTAAGACACAATATTCACAATAGGAGCGTATGGATCATTAATGAAGAACCTGAAAGGCATAAAAATATATAGAACAATTGATGAAGTAGATCATTCGGTGTAATTAATCGTAATAGAAAAATCGAAAAGCTCCAATAATCGAAGGGGCCTATTATATATAAAAGGGTTGAATAAGAAATGAAAATTTTTATGAAAGTCAGTTTATTTTAAAGTTAGGATCTTCCAGTATTGTGTTAAATGTGAAGAAATAATAACTACTTATTTCAGGGTTTTTAAAATTTCAGAACAAGGGAATGAAAGTTTCAATGAAAATTCGTCAATTATAAAGTTAGGATCTACCAATTTTTTATATCAAATTTTTTGATAGAGGTGGCAATGGAATTGATTTGTGTATGAAATTTAAATTTGGAAAACACCAAATTTACTAATGGGGTTTATGATTGATACTTTCTCATTCTACTTTATAGTAACGTCCGCCATTTTTATCATTTTTCTCAAATTAATAAATTTAGGAACTGTCGTGAATGTCAGAAACTTGGAATATATCGATGAAAATTGCACAATTGATCTTTGAATTTTCAAGTATTGTGAAACTTCCGACAACTAAGAGTAAAAAATGTGAAAAGGAAGTATAAGAAACCTCGTTTGGTACTAAGAATTTCAAAAAAACTGTTAATAATCTCCATTAGTAAGTAATAGCTATTTTGCTGGATAAGACCAATAATTACGAAGTATTTATTTTTTCCTTTGCAAGAACAATCTGCTAACATCTGTCTTGTAGGGGCACTGTCGCTTCAGTGGAGGCCTAAAAACTTTAGTTTCACCAGATTCTGTTAAGTACAGAACTAAACTTTTATCTACATTCTCTCGTAGTGTGAGAGACTGTGCATCTTTAGAGCATAAGAACTGGAAGCATATGAAATAGAAGACGAAGATCTCTCGCAGCTAAGGCAATACCACATTCTGCGCTTTCTGAGCGGTCTGGAATTAATACATCAGTAGTAAACGCTGAAGATCTCTTATCTCATATATACATATATAGGTTATTTATCAAATCTGTTTAAGTTAATTATTTCCAAATTATCTCTCTATAGCAATTTTGTTTCGCTTTATTGATGCATCATTCTTGTTTCCCATCCTATAAATTTTCATAAAATATTAACACTATTTGCTAGCTACAACCTTTTGATTCTAATCGTCATTAGATTATTAATATAAACTAATCTGTTCCATTCTATTTATTGCCGATTGAATAGAAACGGTTTTTACTGTTTTCAGTTTTCAGTATGAAGTATTTTTCATTCATGCTGTCTGGTCACGAGTTTTTTGCGTTTGAATTTTAGTGCTCTTCCGTTCACCGTCATATTGTTCTTTCTGCATGATGTAATATTTCGAAACGAGTAGACTGTTAGTTTGTGCTATCAATCAAATTCTCAGATAGGAAAATAACTACGGTCCTGACTGGTATCAACTAAAAAAGAAAAAGTGAAGCGGAAACCGCAACAAATCATGCTCTTTACCGTGTCATGCGGCTATAACATTCATTAATATAAGCGGAAAGTACAAATTGTGCGTCGGTGGGAATCGACAATCAAAAATTTTTCAACAAAGGCGGAGCAAAATAGATGGGAGAACCCTTTAATTTATCCAAGTTGCACGAAATAATATTTCAGCATTTATTTCTCTATGGCAGGGTTGCCTAATATCGAGTGCCTCAAGGGTCGGCTGAAAAAAATTGCGGTTTAGGGATCCACATTACATAATACTTCGAATGGAATTTTATCACTAAGTTTTGATTGGTATATCATTCAAAGGCACAACGTATTTGTTTTATTATTTTGATTAAATCAAGAAATTTCTAATTATAGAAACAACTTTGAAGATGTTTGTTTTCACAATTAATATAATCTAATTTGATTGGTAATAAATTTAATTTATTAATTTACTAACTAGAGAGGAACATCAAGATGAAAAAGTTACTTTTGTCAAGATATGTGCTGGGAGTTGTGCTAAAAATGTCGTAAACGAATAGAAGAGAATCAACACGTTCCTAAAAACAAGATGAGTAAAAATAAAGACGAAAAAGATAAGTAAACCTCATGATATTACGTTATGTAAGAAGATTCTGAAATAAGAAAAATTGTTAATCATAAGATTATATAATATTCGAATTCGATAAAATAAACGAACTTCTGAATTCCATTATGAACAAAACAGGAATTTTTGTTTCTATTTGACGAGAATATGATGTAAAATTTCTATAGAGTGTCCTATTTTTCTTTAAAGTTTGGTAATTCAAGTTTTTTCATTGAAAATTACTTTTTCTTGAAGCGTATATTATTTTCGGCAACACAGATCTTAAAAATAACCTATTATTTTACTACTAAAATAATGAACGCTTATTATGGGCGTTGTAATCAAGCAGGCAGGAACTGTCATTTTATTTTTATTTAATTTGATGTTTGTTAGTTTTGAAAAAATAAAAATATCTCAAAAAGAAGAATTTCAATGTATATGTCACTCGGAGCAGAAGATCGATGATATGTTTAGCCCAGTTTGCACAGCACAGTTTGGGTTCAATAATAATGATAGCCTTCTACTCCTAGTAACATACTGTGCTATTTAATCACAGCTATCTGATAAGAGTAAGCATTACTATTATTAGGAAGGTATCTCAAACATTTATTTTTAGTTTCGATGAAAATATTTTTCAACGGTCTTTTTCTTTCGTCTTTTCATTTTCAAGTTTTCATAGTTATTTATATCTCACGGGTACTAAGTAGATGATTATGCCCTGATGGCTAGAGACTTATAAAACAGAGGGTCTCCAGCCCCAGGGGTTCGTAAGTCGCTCAAGTGTTCATATTTATTAATAATCGTGATGCATACTTTTATATCAAACAGTTCGTTTAGATTAAAAAATATTCTTTTGAAATTTTATTTACCTATTTATGACTTTTACTTTGACATAATTATTTATTGGTTAAGAGAAATGTATAGAAATGTTGATCAAAAACCAAAAAAGGAAAAAGATTCCTGGCGAAATTGACTAGGCTGAAAGGCAAGCCCTATTAATGAGAAAATCCAGAGACTCGTATGATAAAGAATATAGCTAATTTTCAAAGTATAAAGCAAAGGTCAAGTACCAGCCAAAAAAATCCTGTGTGCTTTCAATTAACACATTCGCAATACTATGATATTTCTGGTAAGCACTTGTAAATTTATTAGTAGGGCACGTAGTAGATGTTTTAAACGATCACAAATTAAAGCTGACAAAAAACAATTTTTCAACAACATAAGAGATTGTGAAATTTCTTTGCAGCCAATTGGCTCTCCAGAAAAAAATCATTCCAACCAAAAGACGAGGCCTCTTTACTGTACACCCTGTCGGAAAAACATATTTGTGAAAAATGTTTCTACATCATTACTTAATATTTTGATTAGAAAACCCCCTAAAAATATATTAGTCATCGTTTTAGTCGACAGCACTAGCGGAACTTGAAGCAAGTATATCTACCTTGAAGTGTCATAGGGGATAAAAGAATACTACAGATGCACAAAGACATAAAAGCACATGTTCTCAAAAAATAAGAGGTAAGATAAGTTAACCCACGACGACCATCATAAAACTCTATACATAGACTATTGATCAAACGAGAAATCGATTTATTATGTCTATTTTATGCATTTACTTCCGGAGATAACTTCATTCGATAGATCTCATCAAGATCTATCTGTGTGAAAAATAATTATGATTGTCGCATGCACGGAAGACTTTCTGTGGAGACCTCTGAGAGCAAGTTATAGATTTAAGTCCAATTAAAATATTTGATTGAAGAAAATTTATTTTTGTTTACCTTTATTTCAGTCTCTAACAGAACCTAACCTAACCTAACATTACAAAAATTACGCAATTTTCATTTTATCTATTGATTTTTCGTGAAAATAATGCATTTGCATACATTTCCACAGAAACTCTTCTGCGCATGCGTCAATCATTATGAATTTTCACACACAGATAAATCTTGATGGGATTTATCGAAAAAAGTTATCCATGGTTCTATATCTGTAAGTCTTCTTGATATAATGGCTACTACAGACATGTCATTTGGATCATAAGTAAATCTTTGCTACAGGAAATTAAATCATCAACTGAACCTTCTAGAATTTCCAATTCTAAGAAAATATAAGGAAATTTTATACATAAACGTGAGTTCATATTTTGTTATTTTATTATCACTATTGATAATAATAATAAAAACTGCATTTTGTGCCTCAATGCCCAAGTAGGTCATAATATGTACTTTATAGACAAATAATCCCTTTCGTAAATGTTATTTATATGAAGTATACAAATACAATAATGTAGTTGTGTGACATAGAAGTAAGATATATTGAAATTTGGAAATATCCATTGTTAGAGAAGAGCTAAATTCAAGCAAAGATCTATTATCTTGAATTGAGTTTTTAAAATAACGATTCATTTAGTTTGTGATTGAAAGTTGAACAATGAACATTAAATCTACTGAAAATATTTATTGTACTATAGGCGAATTGTCGCTTCCACATGATGAACGATTCTCACCACACAAGTTTAATAATTAGGAAACAAAATTTTGATATATAACAAAGAGATTTACTCGGAATTCCCTGATTACAACGGATTAGAAGTTTTGCAATTTAGAACCTACCAACTATTGAATATGCTGTATGTGTGAGAATACTATAACTTTGAATTAATTTCCGTTTAGTCGCCTACATGAAAGGATTGAGGCTAAAGTTCGTGGCGTATGTTGGTGAAATATTTACTGAGGTTTATGAATGTGGAATTTGCTGCGAAAAATGGTCATATTCATTACATCATTAATTGATTGTGAGCGTTTTTGTATAATTTTTTATTGAAAGCGTTGTCTTTTCAAAGCAGTAGCTACTGACTAGTATTGTTATACATCTTCTTCGCATTAAATAAAAACCCTTTTAGAATCAGTAAATATTGCTCATGCTTCTAATTCAATTTTTATTTAATTATGCTTACAGTATTGGAAATACGTGACACAAAACTCGATCGAATATTGATGAAAAACATATGCATGTTTAAAAAATTATCCACATCGAAATAATAGGAGCATTGAGCTAAAATTCTAGACAGGTATTTATTGATGTAAGATGTATGAAGAAAAAAATCAGGATTTTGTTAGGACTCACAGTATTGGAAATACGTGACACCAAACGCGACCCTTATACAATATAAAACTATGATTGTCTACAACAAAGTCAAGTTTCTGATATAAGTATATAATTTCTATGAATATATGATTTAATTATTTGTTGTAGTCAAATATTCATCTCCATTTGAATATATGTATTAGGCACTTAGGCTGAGTATGATGTTCATCACCAAACGATGTGTTGAGAAGTTCGAGTGGTGTCTGCCGTATAAAGAAGCGGTAATCCTGAACTTCCGTAAATTGTGGTGTTTCGGAACGACGTTCCTTGGTAGTTGATTTCACAGGTTTGCACTTATCCGAAGAAAGGAGTACCGATAAATTAACGTTTTGGGCTTCTGTAGTCGAACTCGGATTTCATGAGTTACATCTGCCTGTCGAGCAGGTCTTGAGAAAATTAAATATATGAATATATGACTACCAGGAGTCAGAATATACAAGACCTGTGTGAGACCAGTAATAACATACGTGATAGAGACCAGAGCAGCGAAAACCAAAATTGAGCGACTTTTAAGAACTTCTGAAATGTAAAAGAAGAAAAACCGAAAACATCCCGACCACCAGGACCTACAAGATGGTTTGAAAATTGCTCTTTATCATCCCAGCTGCAACTAGGCAACCATTGATGCAAACACAGGACTAAGTCCTAAAGTAAGATAAAGAAGAAGAAGAAGGAATAATGTAAGAAAATATTTTGTCAGGATTACTTTTGATAAGTTCTAGCAACAGACTTCCTTCAAAAAAGACAAAAGATGAAATATCGACCAGAACAAGCAGCAACAAATTGAAGTAAATATTCCAGGGATTAAAGACTAGAGAAAAAGACCGAAAACTGTTTTTCCAAAAGTGAGGCAGTCTTCTTTGTCTTCTTCTGGTGGTATAAATTGATTCTCCTGTGGTTCTTATTGAAATTCTTAATGAAATTAAAACGAAATGAGGAGAAGAATCATAATTTCAAATGTATAAACGAAATAACCCATTATAATTTCTATATCAATAATATCAATGATTATTTTCTCTTATTTATTTATTTCAATTATCTGTTATTTTTTTATTGTGCATTTCAATAAACTAAAAATACAAATAGACGTGAACTAAGCCTACTGGAAACACAATTAAAAATGCCTTCTGTACTCTACCTCAGAGGCAGTGTGAAAATGAGTGCACGTTTCATGAGAAACAAAATTTTTTATTCGATTTTTGCCGAAAACTGTTTGTTTCAAGAAAAAATATTTCTCGTTGGAATTATCGTAAGCTAAAAATTTGCTAGTTACTATTTTTTTCATAACCGATAATGAGAAAAACCGATCGAAGTGGTCTTTGACCTAAAGTAAGTTTTTCAGTAGCATATGTATCTATGGCAAATTTTGTGATTATGTTTATATCTATAAAAGAGATATTCTCGCGAAAATTCAGTAAAATGTCAATGAACAACAATAAGAATGAAACAATATTTTTTTGTACAACTATCAAAAAACTTGACATTTATGCTTCTCTATTGATGCATAAATATTAACGTGAAACAAATACAAATACACATGAAATAATACTTTTTCAGGGATTCATTTCTAATCCTTTTGGAAGAACATGAATAATTCAATATTTTATTATTGAAACTATCTTTTATACATGCTTCTGCAGATTTCTAGCTACCTTAAGTTATATGGATTTATTTTTGTTGACAGTATTTATTTTTAATATATTTCACACGATGTACATTCACATTCACAGTTGTAGAAAAACTTTTTATATTTTGTGAATGGAATTCGTGTTCTCATTGCACATTCGAGAGAATTTTTAGCTTCGGTGTCGCAAAAAACTCAACTCACATGTGAATTGAAAAAACACTCATTCATTATCATGAACATGTGTTAACAAGAACGGTTGCTAATTCCTGAAAACAACAATAAGTAGAAATAGAATTGAATATAAGGTGAATTATTAGAAAAAATTTATTGTATAAATATTTTATGAATTGCACTACGAATTATGTGTAAATTAAAAAAATAATATGGATAAATTTAGTAATAAAAAAGTAAAAAAAAAGAGTACTTACAATATGATCCTGTATAGAATTTGATAAAATTCTTTTGAATATCAGAATTTAATAACAAACGGTATGTATGTATGAAATATAAATAAATTAAATAAAATTTTTGTATCCTATTTATTCAAGTCTCCTCCACCTATTTTTATGGAATAAAATCCATTTGGCTGATACACACTGTATTACGATCTCGTGAAAAATTGACAACTTAATCCCACTCTAACGACGCAATATTCGTAACGTAAATTACAGCGTAGTTCAGGAGGTTTTGGGCTTTATCCTGGTGCTGCATGTAACTCATTCTTGACGTTTCAATTACACCCTTTGCCACAATAAAATATAAGAACAATTTTCGCTAAGACCCTTTGTCAATCGTGTTCTCTTATAGCTCGTTAAAATTAATTCTTCTCAATTACAAGTTTACTTTAACAGTTGATTAGTTCAATAACCCTCGGTAAATCGATTCTAAATGCAATGTTAAAAGAGAATCAAAATCATCGCGTTCGGTTGAATTCATGACTTGTAATAATACAAGTTTCATGTCACAAAGACGAAAACTTCTTTGGAAACGTGTACTTTATGCAACACTTTGGGTAGTTTATTAGTCCAGTTAGTAACGATTTATTATCATGACTACTTTCATTAATGAGGTTTTTGTTATACGTCTAAAATTAACTATTTCCTAAAATACCTGCTTATAGTATATGTTGCATTTTGAATAATTGAATTTTGAATTGATTGCATTTGTTAATTATGATTGATCTAGGGGTATGTAGTCAGTAAGAAGTCGGATATTAGTTGTACTAGCTTTTTGTTTAAAATTTTCTCCTACAATTGTTATTTCGCTTCCACCTTTAACTGCGTTCTCCAGGTTAACATATTAATTAATAATTCATTTATGAAATATGTTCCCAGTTGACACAATAATTCAAAGAATAATTATCTAGAAAGTTCAAATTCGCTACATTATATAAGCTCGTAAGCATGAATTATGAAGCCTGAAGAGTTCAATGTGGTTAGAAAAAGGGCAAAATTTGCAAAAGGTGCAATCAAGTTCGTCAAATATATCAAAAAATATTGAGAGAATCTTTGCTGATCCATACTGGGATCGGTGAGCTCACTGATGGGCCAGAACCCATCCTTGGTGTAGCTGACATGAGACAAGTAAAGCCAGACATATGTGTCGCATGCCAAACAACTGCTCCTACTAAATAGGCAAGAGATCCGACTAGTGATCTAACCTAACCGAACACCGTCATGTGAGACGCTATCTCCACACCATGGATATGACGGACCATCTGGAGTGCCGCTGGTGCATGATTGAGGATGAAACCACAAACCACGTCACCTGTGGATGACCAGCACTCATACTAGCGCGAACCTTATCACACCAAGGGGTTCAAGCCAAAGCGCTGGTAACTTCATTTGTAGTCTATCGGGAGGCCTATTTGCTTAACGGCCCCTTGGCCACCCACAATGTTTCAGATGAACTATGACATATTAATAGGTTCATAACGTTCATGGACTTTGATACTTAATGGTGAAATTTCTTGTAGAAATGGTTTACTATTTCCTCAAATTTGGATGGGAAATTAGTGTGTCGCTTAGTTTTTGCTCTGTGTCATTGTGTTGTCTACTACAAACAATTTTTGAAGATAAATCATCAAAACGGTTCTAGGAATTTCATATTTCAAGATAAGCATCATCGTAATAAACTAGTTATATTGCAATATATTGCTTTAATCCCAATTTAGAGAGAAAATTCAGTTCTGAACTGAAACAGAATTCCGTGTATGAAGAATTCATACTTGTCTATATATCTGATCAATTAACTCAAATAATTTATGATAATAAAAAAACTATTAAATTTTGTTATTAAAATCACTATAGAGGGGTTGAAAGAGGAAAGTCTTTAGCTGGATAAAAATGCCATTTCGTTTATCACTAAATTAACAGTGCAGATTTCTAAAATTTATCTTTTGAAAATTTCAGGACGACTGAAATGATACTAAACTCTTTGGAGAATGTATGTTTTATATAACACTTTAGATGGTCTCTATATCGACGTATTGCGGTCGTAAAGCTTTCAAAGGTCGACATTTGCTTTGAAGGTTCAAAACACACATTAAGAATACTCCGATTTGAAGAGCGGTTGAAAACGAAATTTCAACTCCACGATTTGGATTAAGGTCGCTTCATCATTAAACAACCTGAGTACTCCGTATACTACAGAAAAGAGACGAAAAGTGATGTCAAAAAATTGATTCAAAACATATAAATCCTGCAGTTATAATTTTCCTTAAAAATTAATTTGATCTGTTATATATTAGTTTGCGGCAATGGACTATTCTGTCGTACTGTTTATGATACCAATATAGGGAGTTTTTACCTAGTTCTATGGTTTTTTTGTGCAATTGGGGGTAGGAGAAAAGCACGTAATAGCTAGGAAATTTTCAACTGCGTATTAATGGAACTGTTCAACCCAACTAAAATAAATTCAACTTATTCCATAATTAAACAAGCCCCATTAATAAAATCTCATGAAACTTATATCATTGGGTAACATTCATCCACAGTAGCTCACCAAAACATACCGTTATCCGGCTCGACACATTGGATGAGATTTTGTCTATTTCTTATTAATTGATAGAAAATGTAATGCTTTTCATGGATTGTTATTGATTATCAGAGCATTTCAAGATCGAGTGTCTCGTTAATATTATTATTTATTTTGTTTTCTCTTCATTGTAATCACTTTGATTATATAACCTCATGTTTGGCTTGTGTTAATAGCATCTTCTAAAATTCCTCAACCCGTATTTGGCAATCCTATTTGCATTGGAGTTTCCTTCCATTTCATAAAGCCCAGGTACCCAGCAAGAAAGTTATTTTAGTATCCCGATTCAGAGGAGTCTCTCGCGACAGTTTTCTATAACTATTTTTATATTTCTGATGTTATTGTTTTTAATACTATATGGATATCTGTAAATTTTATTAATTTTAGGAAACATTTTGAAATACTTTGAGAAGAGAGTAGTGAAAACAGAAATAGACACATTTAAAAACATAGGTTTTGAGATTACCAGAAATCGCACATAAAGCCAAAAAAATGTGGAAACAGAAGTAATCAGCAATATTATTTGCAAAAGGTGCGTCAAATAATAAAAAAAACATTGATTCAATCCTCAAACTTGCTAATTCACAACCATTTTTTGATATATTATAACGTTGGCAACGTTTCTGGATTCCAATACTTTTCAAAAAGGTTCACAATTTGCTCAAACTTTGATGGATAATTAGTGGGTCACCGCCTATTTTTTGCTATCCCGAATCTAGAGGAGTCCCTCGAGATAGCTCTTTCCTACTAATGATTTTGTTATTTTTGATGCTATTGATTTCAATACTGTTTGACTATCTATGGTGTGTACATATGAAGAAAAAAATTATCCTATGTTTGTTTTCTCATTGAATCTGTGTCTAAACTCGATTCTCGTACTTACAACTCGTTTTTCAAATCACATCTTCGCTATCCTGTGCGTTTCTGAGGGTAGTTTGCAACTCTTAGAATTTATCTTCAAATTAAAGAAAAGAGCTATTCGTTACATATATGGTTTAAGTAGTAGAACGCATTGCGAATTCAATTTTAAAAAATATAAATTTCAACCTTCCCCGGTCTTTTCAATCATAGAATCCGTTTGTTTGGTTCGCAAACACTTTCACAACTCAACTGATAAATCCATACACTGATAAATTCCGGATATTGTCAAAGGCAAAGC
Source organism: Diorhabda carinulata (assembly GCF_026250575.1). Lineage (NCBI taxonomy): Eukaryota > Metazoa > Arthropoda > Insecta > Coleoptera > Chrysomelidae > Diorhabda > Diorhabda carinulata. The sequence goes on from NC_079472.1 coordinate 24,414,646, forward strand.
CAAATTGTTATTTTATATTATTTAATAAAACATTTTGGAATATTTCTGAAACGCTTTTGCAGGAAAAATATTTTAAGTATTTTCAAAATTTTAATCCGAAAATAGACCCATTCACGGTTACCATAAACCTCACATAGAGTCAAAAAAAGAGTAGTATTGAACAATATTTAGAGAACACCTTCATGAGAAATCATCGGATGGCTCACAGAAAAAGTTCTATCAATATCTATTATTTAACAATCTTATGACTCCTCAAGAACGAAATCGATATTTTCGGTTATTTTAAATACAATACCATATTCCCCAAAAATGCAAATGGCCGTTGAATGTAGATAGTTAACATCGAATGAACAATATCAAAAGAAGCGTCTAGTGCCTCAATACAAAAAAGATGGTAAGCAACGAATATGAAAGCTAAGTCACTTGATTCTTTTCAACTCGAGATACGAAGAAGACTGATATTTGGTATAAACATTATCCAATAGTCATGAATGGGAATGTTAAGGTGCGCTAAGAGAAAATAGTCATCATTCCATTCGCTCCTTCGCAGTAAGTAATTTGACAAAAAACTTAAAGAAGTTATTCTAATTACTCAAACCATAACTAAATCTAAGCAATGAACATCATTTTAGCATTGTTGAAATAACAAGAGAAGAAATGACTGAAATAACAATTTAGTTTAAACAGAAAACAATGTTTCACAAATTACTTCTAATAAATGTAAATTAAATAATAATACAAAATACAAGACGACATTGGTCGATTCATTATGTCGTAACAAATACCACTCGAGAAATTGAAAATAATCGATTATTTTTCACTTATAGCTCCACGTAATTCCCCATTTCTTGTGTCTTTCAGTTCTTACTCAGCTTCGATAATATCAAAGACTTTTTGTTCTGATAATGGCAAATAAGCAGGAAACATTTCTCCGGATATATTCCATTATGTAACATTAGCTTTTTTGGCTGGATCATAAAAAATTTGATTAGTTTTTAAAAAACATGATATATAGAACAGTCTACTTAGACATCATCGCTTTTTTATTCCTTCGCAATTTTTGGTATCTTCGCCTCGCAGATGAAAAAATTAGTCCAATAAAGTACTTTTCAATAATTTGCTAACTAAGGGTACAGGAGTTTTTATGTATTATTTCCTTAAAGGAATTAATCTAGAAATTCCTCATTCTATAAAATTATTCCTGTATCCTATTCTTGAAATCGTCAAATATTGCTTTTGAAAGAGTATCTTAGCCTCACTTCACATGAGACACTCGATAATTCCTGGTCTATTACTCTGGAAACTCTACAAAATTAATGTCACAATAAATATTAAACGAAATGAAATTCGAAAGCAAACCGAAAAGATAATAATTCCTCATAAAATTAGAAATAACTGCGGGTTTCAGATTTGACAGAAACCATCCAAGTTCCAAAGCCAATTGTAGTGGGAACTAAAGAAATAAAAATTCACGCAATAGCAATAATTCTAACCACTTTATGGAGTGCAAAGCTTGAAAACCGAAATCCCAACATTAAGGTAAATAATAGGAATTCCACAAAATTAATTTTGCCGTTTTGGGAGAGTATAATTGCTACTCCTATAAAGAGCATTATTGTGGGTTAGAGATTGTTTTTGATGTATTGTGCATCTCTAGCTCCAAAACGGTTTAGCATAGTTTCTTGTATTCGACAAAAAAATTTCAGTTTTAAATAGTAAATAATAAAATATAATAATAATTGATATTGTATAAATTACATTTGTTATTATTAAATCAATTAAAACGAAATCATCAAACATGTTACCAGCTTCGTATGCAAGTTGTTTGTGAGTATGACAGTTAAGTCGGTACCACACATCTTCAAACGTTGGATGAACATTGAATGAAGGCTGGACGCAGCAATGCAGACAAGTTTGAAAAAATATATTGTGTGTGCGAATTGCCGATATTGGTGTCGCGTTTGAAAGTTTTCATAAATTCGAGGGAATGGATGATGAAACAATCGCAGATGCGGTGACTGTAGTTGTACTATATGGTACTAAATTATTATCATGTGCACAGAAACCAAAAAAGATACGTGTAAGAAGATAGTGGATGCTATCGTTCAACAAAAGCAGACAACGGTAAGATCAAGTTCATAGGTTACAAAACCGTAGATTTCTGATTGTCCTTATTCTATTTGCTATGATCTGAAGAAGTCCATTATTTTGATTCTTTAGTTTCGGTTGTGAAGTGATGAACCCATTTTCCATCCACGGTTATGGAAGGGCGCAAAAATTAGGCTTTATTTCTGTGAAACATTACCAATACCCGATGGAAGCTTCTTTAAGACACTGTTTTGTTCCATTGTGAACAAACTAGGCGCCCATTTTGCGCACAGCTCTCTCATGTCCAAATTTTCAGTTAATATGCGCTGTACTGCACTTTTTGAAATGCCTATTCTATCTGTTAGCTCGCGCAATTTCAGTAACTTTGTGGATTTTATTCAACATTTCTAGAGTCGTCACCTCATTTGATCATCCACTGCTGGTCTTCGGAGGTCGTACGACCTCGTTTAAACTCTGCTACTCAATATTTCAATGTTAATAACAAAGGAGCAGTCTCTCACCCAGAGTAGAATCTGATTCAGCTTTCATAATGGTTGGGCTAATGCCTTTCAAATAAAAGTATTGTATCACATAATAATGCCCAATTTTTTCTCCAGATCAGGCCAGATATTTCTGGGACCATCCTCGTATATTAATTATTAAGTGCGTGCTACATAACTTTAATCCGTATGTCAGAAAGTTTGTTTTAATTACTTCACGGTTTAATTTTTTAATTGAAATAACACGAAAACATCATAAGAAAATATTAATATTTCACATTGTAAACAAATTATAGCAAACAATCGTTTAGCATTCTTCTATTGTGTGTTTGCTAAGTTAATTAAATTTATTTATACATGGACATAAAGCAATTAAGATAATTATTTTAATTTGTGCTTTCTAGTAAAACGTTTTATCGTTACTATGTTGTTTTTATAGGTACGATAAAGTCGCTATAAATCATATTTAGAAGCTAAAGTTTAACTACAAATCAATTCGGTTTATATGATGAATAGTAGTACAGTAAAATGAGACAAAAATAAACAAGTAAAGTAGAAAAACATTTATATTTCATCTAATTTTCTAATATAATTGGTTATTTCAACTATTTCTTATTCAAACTTTGTTTCAATTGTCCATTTCATTTTTGGACCACCAGCGTACATTTCTATCAATCCAAGAACTGGCTGCATAAACCTAGCCAAATAAATTGCCGGACGAGGTATTTTCTGATACTGATACTACCCCTTGTAACTAGTGAAAGATATTTAGTGTTAGCGAAAAAATGATAAATCTATATTTTTTTCCGCTGGAAAATGTAGTAGAAAACCCCATGGCGCGACATTTTTTTGTTGTTGTTGCGTTACTGTACCTTTCGAGTAACCTGACAAGGCCATATTTTGAATCCTTTACTATTACTGCTTACTCGTCTGAGATAATATTAGATACCTGAGAAGTAACCTCAGTAACAACAATAAGTATCGCCCTCCATTATTTAGAAGCCTGTCTTGTCTACTCTCTTAATCTAGACCATTTTTTTCGGTCTTGGGCATCTTGGATCTAGTTGGATACTTCTCGAATCGTCCGTCCATAGCGTCGTAGATCGTCCCCTGTTTCTATATACTTCAACACTAAAACGCCATGATAGTATTCTCATCGTCCATTTATTATCTGTCAATCTTGTGTCAGGTTCCATTTTAAATGAGTGAACATTTCAATTGCATCTTTAACTTTCATTCTTCTATACAGTTCTTCATTTTCTATCTCGTAATTCACACTTACATGGATCTCTCCATGGTTCGTTAAATTCATATTTTATTCACAGTTTTTTGTCAGTGTTAGTATTTCCGAGCAATAAGTCAATATTGGGAAAACGTTTTGGTTAAACACCTTCACTTGAATGCATGTCTTAGCTTGTGAAAATTCAGCCATAAACAGTCCTATCCTATAACATTAGGTTAGGATTGGGGACTTAATTTGTCTTAAGCAGCTACATCTTGACAATTTTTATATTGAAGCCAACTTTTTGGATAGCTGTGGAAAGTTTTAATACCATTTTATTTGTCTCGTCTAGAGAGTTCAACCCAATATCTTCGACGTAGCGCAGATGGTTGAGAGAGTTGTGAAAATAAATTGTGTCACCTTGTCAGACACTCCTTTCAATCCTGATACTGACAGTGACGTAATGGTCAAAGTATCTGATAATGACATTCTTGGAAATATTCATCAATAGAATAGCATCACTAGAAATATCTAAGTTTGCTATTTCACTTCATTTGCACTATTTGCACTAAGTTAACTGCAAAGATTCTTGTGTATTATTCTTCGCCCGGTTTTTATGAATAAATTATAACATTGTAAATGATGATGATAATAATGAGATTAATGTTTAGAAATAAATTTACGTCAACGTCTATAGCAGAATATTTCAAACTTAAATGTGGAAGAATGTTAAAGTAGCTGCATCAGTTTCTTGTCATTGACATTGTTATGGTAGAACTTAACGAAGTAGAGCTTGACGAAATTGATAATTGTGACGATGATTATTAAGATAATAATGATTACAACAAAATTAAATACAGAGATCACAATGATGATCACTATGAAAATAATAGCAACTACGTTGATCTTGTCCATAGTGATGATGAATATCATGGTGATATTTAATAATTATTCGATATGTATGTTTCAATGTATATATTTTTTCTTAGTTTTATACGAAATATTTGTATATATATTGTATCACAAATCACAATTGGTACAATCAATATTAATCGATATGTATGAATGAAATTCAATAAGCTTAAAAGACGTACTGGGAATTTTTCCGAACGATATAGAGACCTTACTATTGAGTCTACGATTTTAGTTAACTCGACAACGCGATGTGACACTTTACTAACAAGATTTATCACTTTGTTACATCTGGCTCTTGGAAAGACATTTCTACATAATTACTGACATTGAAAAAGCAACGATAAAGTAGGTGAAATAAATTCCGAAAGAAGCCTTTTAGAAATGCTTCCTTTCACCTTCAGGATATCTACAGTTTTAACAAAGATTATACAAAACTATTGTTCGTTTCTATTTTTGTTAATAAAATAATCCACCGTATTTTTCATCACATATACTGGATGCAATTATCTAACTTGTGTTTGTTTTTTGTTCAAATTTAGCGGTGATTTAGTCAAATGACGGTTTTCCCTAATACGTTTTGTTGAAAATAATAAGAATCATGACTGACATATGTCATGTATGCCTTCAGGTTTGGTGCGATGTGAAATCTTCAATCTAGAGCTACAACAAAAATATATAAAAATGTCAATAAAGTCTCCAATAATACATTTTAAGAAGGTGTAGCTTGTATTTGAGCTTGATATAGAGCTTGAAATATATTAAAAAGGTTTGAAATATATTGAGTTACAATTTTTACATTAAATCTACAACTAAAAATAAAAGTGTTATGTTGTCATCATTATCACCTATAACTGATGCAGCATTTGAACAACTGAGAAGAGTTTTACTGCAAACATAGATATGGTTAGGAAACTACATAAATATTAGAGATTGGAGGTGAAATTGTCTCAATTATATGTTAATCAATACCCAATAACTATTAACCAATTACCAGCAATGGATAATCTACTGCAACTGTTATTTTTGAATAGCAAAAAAGAGTGTGGAACTGCTTGTAGGATGTCGGAAGTTGCTTATATTGTAGTGCAGCATATTGACAGTTCAAAGGAAATAGTAAGTAACATCACAAATTTTTAATAAGTAAACCTTTTCTATTTATGTTATTAGCTAAACATTACATTTTTTTTCATCAATTGTAACAGGAAGTCCGAGGTTTGTATAATTTTAACGCTAATCTTAGAATAAAGTAATTTGTATGTTTTGGGAGGGGTTTCCCAATTTTTTTCTCATATATTGGCTGAGATTATAGGATTATTCATAATAAATCAAGTTTCCTATTAGCAAATTATTCAAAAACATATTTTGATACATAATTTGTTACAACAGAAAAAAGTTCTTCTTGACTTGTTGACGGTAATCAAATGAAAAATGTATTAGTAATGATAAATTGAAGACTTTAGACCCAAAAATTAGACTACCTACTTGCATTCAAATAAAAATGATAAAAATAATTTTTATAATATATAAAATGCATATTTTCAATATCTCACCCTGTAGCATACAGTCATTTAGTTACTTACAATTGATTATTTAGAAAGCTTGCTGGTGATATAAATTCTCAATATTTTGAAACGTTATCGTTTCATAATACGGTAAATGTAAATATACATTCTAATACGTCAAATTATGTCTGTATATTCCACTGAATTATTTCTCAATTAATTCATAATGACCATTTAAAACCCACAAAGTGCATCGAACAAGCCAAACCTAACATCTAAAACTCCCACTGTTCCACGCCACTTATCCGGGATATCGTTGGTCAGTTTCATTCATAACATAGAACGCTTATGAAATCATATACATTGCTTCTGTGTTCATTGTGGTTTGATACGGACCGAAAATTTGATACAATGCAAAATTCATTAACGTATCAAGTTCATAGGCCAATCCAAGGTTTCGATTCAACGCGAATAGATATTAAATTGATAAAAAATTAAATAGGAAGATGTAAGGTGGAATCTATTGTGTAACTAAAAAATATAATAAAAAACTGTATAAAAGACTGTATGTGCCCTTATATTTGTCAAAGCGTGGTATTAGGATCGAAGTCAACTCAAAAATGAACCTAAAGAGATAAGGCTACGAGAATTATGAGAGGAAAGATTCTGTTTGCAAGGGCAGCTGAAAATAACTCTTGAAACTATTAACGATATTTGTAAACTGACATTTTAATCTTATGTATCTATATTCCTGTCTACCGAAAGGAAGCACTGAGTTACTTTATCTTGTCATGAATAAATTGGCCCATTCGTCACTTCCACAAGTTTATCGCTAAATGCCATGTTTTCCATATGTTTTTCAATATTTCTGCTACCTGTTGATTCTAAGTTTTCTTACATCTACATTTTTCATGTGTTATTTAATCGTGCTTTCCTTACAGTTCTAACTGATGTCTTCTAATTCTGTCTTATGTGTTATTGCCTTCTTAAGTTCTTCAGCTTCTTTGTCAGTATCCACTTTCCACTTCCATATGCTAATATTGGTCACTATACTGTATTATATCCGTCATTCGAATTTTGAAACTCATAGCGCTTTGGTTAACATTCCAAAAGTGTATTTTTTCTTAATACTTCTTAAGGAACCACCAAAAGCCTAATGAAATTATACACCATAAACCATATTAGAGATAATTTTTAGGGGTTTCAGGTACAAGATACATTATTTGAATGTATTGTTGTTATAGGTAAAAATTACAAACCTGCAATAGCAAATAAATTTGAGGTGCGACAATTATTTCTATATAGGAGAATAATACTCCGAAACTATGATTAATAACGTCGTAGATAAACCTTCAATGCAAAGAGGACTGGCCTAGCAAGGCCTAACTTATTAAATTTTAAAGCGTCAAAGCCGACATTATATTTCACACCTCAAAAAGGAATACCATTCATATTCATTAATTTGGTATGTTACCGTATTGTTAGAACTTCAATTATTCAAGAATGGGTTTAAATAAAACGTGAATCGCAAAAACTGAATTACAAAACGGAAAACTAATTTCCAGCCATCAACAATACAAAATTCGAATAATTTTAGGCAAGTTTAAAAATGATTTTGTTTTTTGAAACGACCCGGATGGTCATGGAAAATCATGGAAATAACTCTATTATAATCTCTATTGAAGTTCATTCGACCAATATATGGAATGAATTTTAATGAGAGGGCAACATATACAGTAGTCTGAAATTTCTTCTAGATTATTCAATTTAGATGGGAAACAATAAAATGGGAAACAATTTCGAAAATATTTAATGAAAATATCGTCTAGCGCAGAGATATTTGTCAATCTCATAACAAATACCTTTTCTTTTAGAATGACATTTCAATACAAAAAATAAGTCTAAAGTTTGGATATAATAATTAAAACAAAAACCAAACGGTTTGTGATGTTACAGGAAAAAATATATTATTGTGATTTTGTTGCCAAATATGATCAATTTTAAATTAATCAACTCACAAAATTGTTGTGGAGGTATCACTGAAAGGTGAATAGGGAGAATACGTCCTTCATTAATTAACCCTTTTCTCAATTATCAATGTAACTCCATAGATTTTATATTAGAGATAAAGCGGATTGTGAGTGGCATTGCAGCATTGGAAAAGAGAAAAAGAGCATCGGTTCACCACTCTTCATCTCTCTCCATTCAATAAATAAATTTCAATTTGTTATTCTCTGCCTTTACCGTTTCCACCACTCAAAACTTCGACGTCAAGACGATCGTATCAGATTAAAGAAGAGAAAGATAGAGAGTGCAACTTCACTTAACTCCCATACTTCCCTTTCTCTATATTTAAAACTAATTCCACGTGTTACTCACAAATAATCTATAAAATAAAATATTACACTACAAGGAGACTACTATTCATACCTCGGTCGAAGATACGTACTCTTTTAAAGAGACTTTAGCCTAGAGGATCATGATGCGCAGTGCCTATAATTTAATTTTTGTTCTTTGTAGTTAAATGCGCGCGTATACTTCTTCTAGGGAGTAAATGTCCCTGCTACTAGGGATAAAAATAGGTACTTTCGACCAAGGTATGAAGAAAAATTTTTTTATCCGATTGGGCATGGCGAAAAATGGGTGCTGTGTTTATTTACAATGGAACAAAAACAGCACATATGTTTCCATCGACTGTTTGGCAATGTTTCAAGAAAGTAGAGCCGTTTATGATCATGGATGTAACGTGAGTCCATCACTTTACTCCGAAACAAAATAACAATCAAAACAATGAACTGGAAAGGGAGAAACGGTTCCAATGGAGACAAAGACTGTTTCATCTTTTGGTGTCGGTTTTGGATGCGCGTGTGATATTTTCCATTCACTATCTTGAAAAAGGAAATACTATCAACGATGAATATTATGCGAACTTATTGCAACATTTGAGCGAAGTAATCGAGCAGAAACGGCCGCATTTGACTAAGAAGAAAGTGTTGTTTCATTAAGACAATGCACCAGCTCACAAATCCGTTATTGCAATGACCAAAATTAATGAAATAAAGTTTGAATTGCAAACTCATGTATCCTATTCACTGGAAGGAGATTACGTTGAAAAATGAATATATTTCTATCCAATATTATTGTCTTTTCTTTGTTAAGTCAGATACTTCTGGGACCATCCTCGTATATCATAGCAATTTTTCAGTGACCAATACTTCTATCTTAGTTTACTAATCCACTATCTGTTTATGTAGTTCTTTACGTTAAGTTTTGGATACGTGTTTATTTTTTAACATATATAGCACATTGGTCGATAGAGAAGTGTCTTGTTTTGAGAATAAAAAACCAGTTTAGCCAAAAGTAGCTTCATCCATCAAGACAGTTTCCAACAGAGTTTTTCTAACCTTTTGATGACATTTTTATAGAACGATTTTTCTTTAATTTCACAATACGGTTTTGTTTCAGCAAAGACCTTCTTATTCGATTGATATTTCTTTCTTTCGAGTATTTTTTATAGGTCTGAAAACAGCCAGTAGTCAATGGAGGGCCAAACTAAAATGCATAGTGGATCCGGAAGCAATTTTAAAATAAATTTCTCATTTTGTTGACACGCACAAAATATTTTGTTCTTTTGCATACAAGGTCTGTTTTTTGTGATTTTCTTCTACAATCAGTTCAATAATCAACAAGAATATTAATTTTGTTTCTTTTTTTCAAATAGTAGAAAGTTATCTAGCGTCTATGTCCGTCATAATATTCACGTTCATTGGCATTCATAAAGAATGTAACTTGTGAATCGGTCAAAAAGCTTGAAAAAATGTACCGTGGCGGTTCATTTTTACACGTTTTTGTATTAAAAAAAGTGGCGTAACATGTCATTTTTTACCGCAATTTCTCATGTCAATTGGTTTCTCCGATAAACCGTCAAACTTTTATTTCTTGATATTCGTTCAAGAAAATCCGTTTTGTGTCGAATTAAAAGGAATGTAGTATTATTATTAGTGATGGAGAGTAATAGTGAAGAAAGTTTAAATAGCACACCAAAAGATATTGTTGAAGCGGCAACTGCAGAAATCCAGGGAACAGTATTTGAACAAATATAATTTTTTTATGTTGTGGCGTGCTAAAAAAGTTTGGAAATCCAACACACTTGCAGAGGGTTACGTAGACGACTCAAGAAAAAACAAAATGGATTCCGCAGTGAAAATTTTAACGGGAACAACTAGTTCGACTTCAAGCATGATTGTAAATTGAATGTTCGAAATTCAAGTACCAATAGTAATCAATTTTCGATACTAAATCATGATTTCTAGTGTAACTATCTCTTTTGGACAACTGAGTATTCTTTATGGTTGTAAAGAAAACTTTAAAACTCTACATAGTCATATTTTTTCCACAGAATGCATAGATAACACATGGAATTCTTATTCTTTTTTCCGTTGTTTGAAAATACTCAGAGCTAGTTCACTCTAGTTTCTACTCATATATATGGTAAGGAAATAACTTTCGTAAGATAAACACAAAATAAGTGAAAAAGTTTTATTGGCTATTCTCCAGATATAGGTGTTGACTTTCAACAAAAATATTAGGTAAACAGCAAATACTTTACTTGAAATTTGGCCTGAAACTACCGACAGAATTGTAGAACAGACACATTATACCGATTTATAATAAATTGTGTACAACCAAAGCGGTATTACATTTGCCACATTTCCTGATAATAGAGATAACAATTTATTTTGAACTAGCACCCTTTATTTCTCCCAAAACCTATAACAGTGCCAAAAATCTGTTCATAAAACGCAATAACTGTTTAAAGCTAACGTTAACGTTGTAAAATATCCCTATTTTGTAATTCCATATTTCAACATATTACTTTAAATTACAAAATGAGAGATTAAAAGGGTAAATGGGCAAAAAGCGGTATTTAATACAAGGTGTGGCTATTAAGTAACAAGATTAGTAGAACGCATCTGCCAAAAGTGAAGGACTGTCAGCTGTTTAGCCTCAAGCCTACTCCTTTCGATTTCTACCGTGTCTGTAGACAAACCAACGTAGCCTTCGTTTGTATATGGGCTTCGTTTTTTTTTAAATGCAGTAAAAATGTGGTTTAAGTGTTTTCAAGATGGCCGAGAGGATGTTGGAAATTATTCACGTTTGGGGCGCCTTTCCACGTAAAAACCGTCGGCTATGTATTCGTGCGATTGCTGAATCTATAGGAATTCACAAAGAATATGTGCAGCAAATTTTATCATGCGAAAAGGGTGTGTGAAACTGGTGCCTAAAATCCTCACATTTGAATAACAAGATACTCCCAAATATATTTCCATTGACATGGATGTCAATGAATGAGATTGAAAATGAGAAAAAGTAATAACGTATGATGAATCAAATCTGCATTAAAAGAAACAATATAAGAGTCTGTTGAAACTGTAAAAGAAAAATAGGCGCGAGGAACTTACAGAAAAAGAGTTCCTGCATTGTCTGGAAAAATAGAAGATTCGCAAGGAGCTATGTGAGGATAGAGGAGGGGTATATATTGAAGGTGATAATAAATAAATAAAAGAATAAAATTTTCTATATCACCAGTCTCGTTATTTGCTAGCCACACCTCATACAAGTATACCAAGAATTTAATATAAAATGAACAATAAAAGAAAAATAAGAAGAAATAATACATACTTTAGAACAACCCTTTAAATTAAATTACCCATTCATAATTTCACATTTAAAGAATTGAAACTAATTATTCTCAACGAAATTGATCCAAAAAAAAAATCCAGGATATGATTTTGTAACTAATGGAATACTAAAATTTCACGCCAAGGAATTTTGCGGATTTATAGTGCCATCCTGAGATTCGGCTATTTCACAGATCAGTGGAAGATAGCTCGAATAACAATGATACGGAAATGAGTGAAACAACCAAATTATGTAACTTCGTACAGGCCCATAAGCCTTCTACCTACTAGTTCTCTAAAAAATCTTCGAATAGCTATTAGGTTATTTCAATGATATAATAGAACAGAAACAAGTCATCCCTAATTACGAAGTTGGATTCGGTCAACGGCATAGAACTGTCGAAAAAGTTAACAGAGTTGTTGAGCAAATCAACGAAAATAAGAAATATTGTCCAGTTACATTTTTAGATAAAGTCAAGCCTCCGATAGGGTGTCACACGAAGGCCTGCACTGTAAACTGAAGAAACTAAATCACATTTAAAGCATTGTTTCTATCAAAATATCATCTGTTATACACGAAACTATTCTCAATCAAATCAGAGGTTCCGCAAGGTAACGTTTTTGATTCTCTATTTTTTCCAATAGAAACAGTGGATTTACTCAAGACGTTGTATACAACCTCTGCAAAATTGATGGCACAGCCTTGCTTGCATCGCAAAACCCAAACTTAGCATCTAGATAGCTTCAATTACATCTTAATAAATCTAAATCAAGTTATGAAAATTGATCCGACGAAATGAAAAGTGTGTACGTAACTTTCCTTCTAAAGAAAGATTTGTTGTTTGATTAGTAGATAAACCCAACTAAACCTAGAAAATAAGCTGCGGATTTACAAAGTCATACCAAAGCCAACATGGGCTTGTGTGCAACACAGAAAACGAGGTAGGAGGTTCATCTGACAAAAGTTATTTAGTGTAACCACCCAACAAAGTGTTATTATAAATAAAATATTACCAGATTGAAGTATTACATTCAACAGACTTGTCACTTGTTGTTCAACAGATGGAAGGGGGTAAAAAAATGAGGGGAAAAATTAATTATTGCGTTGATGACTTTATGACAAAATAGAAAATAAAAATTTATAATACAGTAACAAACCAATTATTTTCAATTGAATATAACCACTTTTCGAAAATTTGATTAATGAGCTACAATTGAAGATGCAAATGAAGACTTTGCTTTGAATACAGTGAAAAATGATGAGATAATAAAACTGTACTTGGGGATCTATTTATTTGTCAAAATATAATTCTGGAATGTGGCTCTTTAGACGAATCCTTAAAATACCATGGACGGATCGGATGACTAACGACGAGGTGCTAAGACGAATCAACAGAGAACGAGAACTATTAACCATTGTAAAGAGAAGGAAAGCTTCCTACTTTGGCCACATTTTTACAAATCGAAAATATGCCTTGTTACAGCTGATCATGGAAGGTAAGTTAAAAGGCAGGCGCGGCCTGGGTAGGAAAAGACTTTTATGATTGAAAAACCTTCGAGGTTGGTTCCACATACGTGGTGCCGTAAATCTAATACGCATGACTGAAGATCGTGAGGAATTCCAAAGGATGATTGCTAGCCTTCATTAGAATGGAGCAGATACTGTAAGAAGAAGTTATCATGTTATTTTTTATATGATCCAAACCTCATCAAAATTCATATAAATCGCATAAGTACATCGAGCCCATACTATGAATTTGGAGAGAAGTGGTCTTTGGAGGCCGCATCGCAATAACTCATTATGCAAAACCCTTTATGTTTGTCGTTATAAAACATACAGATTTTTGAGCTGGAAACTGTTTTGAATGACATTGAAGACGAATAAGAATGCAGAACATTTATCAGCTCTGTACTAGTAACACCTAACGTTTTATTTTCTGTATTTTGGAAGTACATTACCACACTTTCTGATCTATATAAATTATTTTGAGAATTTTCTATTAGCATCCTGTTTGCGAAGATCCCAGCAGCATCTAGTGACACAGTAATATATAGTTGGCATTCTCGTCACGTGCTGCATTCACTTGTTTAGTTCAGTTTAGGTTTAACTACCCTCTGAAATCAACAATCTCGGTTCTTCTTTGTATATACCATATAGACCAGTCGGTGTGTTTATATAGAGCACAAAAAAATTTGTAGCATTTATTCGTTTAGCAAGAGAAAGATAGAAACGAATTGTTTGAACAATATTATCTTTAAATACGACATATAATAGGTGTCAACGTAAGTGTCAAGAATGCAAGTATGTATTTGTGCAAGAAACATCCATTTTGAATAAGTGCTTTAAGTATTAAAAATTTTGATGAATATAAGTACCTACCTCAAAAGTCATCAAAATGATTTCGGGAGATCGCCAAATCACATAGAATGTACCTCCATGGAATAGACTTAGCATACAGTGCATGATTCATAAATAAGCATAAATATTTCACACAGAACATTAGGAGTCCAAAATAAGAACAATTCAACTAAAATACTGCAATAAAATGAAGCTCTCTACTCAGATAAAGGGTGTTTGAAGTCACAATACAAAAACAGGATTCGCTAGTTGGTGCTAATATTGGACATTTTCCAATCCTCAACTTACATACCAATCGACGCTACGGTACTTTAAGAACGTTGGCCTCCCGGGTAACTGTCCTCTATTCTTCTCGATGTTGTGCTACTCTCCGCCAGTTTTAGACGCCTAGTTCTGTTAGGTCCTGTTCTACGTTCTCTCACTCTTGATCTTTGCTACCAGGCTGGGCTCTCCATACAGGACGGAAATCTCAGCATTACTACAGATGCGCCATTATCCTTAGTCTCTAGCAGTCATTACCAAGGTTTCAGAAGCATACATGATAACTGGCATCAGAACTATATGGTAGATCTTCTCTTTTGTTCGCCTGCTGAGTAAGCGGGATTTCAGCATCTTCTGGGTATTGTAGTACGCCTTGTTTCCAACTTTCACTCTCTTCTGTATCTCCAGTGCAGTCTAGTTGCTTTCAGTTATGATAGATCCAAGGTATTTAAGGTTGTCAATACGTTCGAAGGTGTAGTTCTCTGCTGTGAACGTTGCCGTATCGGCGTGGTCTCAGCTGCGCAACTTGAGCATGTACGTAGCTTCTTTCACACTAAGCCCTAGTTTCTTCATTAAATGTCTGAAAGTCCACTCTAAATTCTATTTCCCTTCTGCTTATCACGTCATCATCGTCTGCGTAGGCCACTTTCTGTTTAATCGGTTGAGTAGAATTCCTCACGGGTTGGTCTGCAGCCTCCTCAATATTATTTCCAAGGTTAGTTTGAGAACTATTCAAGAAAGAGCATACTCTTGCTCAGACCTTTTCTGACGTTGAATTGACATGATGTTGTGCCTTCACCTTGCTGTTGGTGTTGCATAGGGTCGTGACCACCAGTCTTATAAGCTTGTATGGCACACCAAGTATACTCAGGGTTTTATAAAGCTGAGTATACTTTTTTTCATGATGTCATAAGCTTGCCGGTAGTCTATGAAGAGTTGATGCACTTTTATGTTATAACCGTAGCACTTCTCAAACCTATAAAAGGATATGAAAATATAATAAAAGGAGTACGAAAGAGGCCAGTGAAGGTGCAGGGGATTTTTTCTATTCCTGCTTGAATTTTATGCAAAGAACATACTTCTGGTTTTTTTTAGATTTGAGCAAATTTTTGTATATCAAGAGTTGAATTTTGTGGATTATTTTCTTTTTAATGCAATGCTACTTAAACAATCCTGCAAAACATGAAAAATAGCAAAAATCGAAGTTTATAGATACATAAATACATAACGTTAATTTTTATTTTACTCTTTCTTTTTGAAAACTTGTTTCCTGTGATGTTACTTTTTATAAAGTTATAGTATTTATTATCTATTTTTGAAAACATTGAATGAATATGCTTGAAAGTGTCCTCTGATTGTAGTTTCTTTCAAATGTACAAAGTATCAAAGATAGTGTAGTAGTATAGTAAGTGTAACAATTTTATATTATAGAAAAGACTATGGCAAAGAGTTAGTCTTTGGGAACGACCTTAATAACTATCTATTTGGAATGGAACAAAAGCTGCTTGGTTTAGTTGATAGAACACACCTCAAAACTGGCCTAATATGTTTGAAGTTCGCAGTTACGAGACACTATTCAAGTTAGCTTTACGGTGACAACTTCTGTTTATTAGTGGATAATTTATGCTGATCGAGAGAAGCATTTAGAAGACTATGAACATGTTACAGTTACAAGGCCTGATAATTTGTTAAGCATATATGGAACATCGGTGAATTTCACGATCTGTTCGAGACATTTGTATGCTTTGATTCAATCTCTTTTGCGGAACTAGAGGACCATATCAAGTACATAAATGTTTTAAAAAAATGGTTTGGATACTTGGTTAAACCTATATTTAATTATTTCAATTATTAATCCAATATAACTTCTTCGAATATGTAGTAATCGTATAGTAAGTATAATGGTAGGGAAGACTGTTGTACCATGGACATAGTGTACTTTGAAACTATTTAAATTTGAAATCAGTGTCTCCATCAATCAATCTATGAATGATCTTAATTGGCATTTGTAGCAGTAATACGAAAAATTGTTTTCAAGTCATGAAAGTTAATATTTTTAAAATATTTGAGTGAGATCTTTTGCTAATAATGGCAAATTATTGTGGTGTTTTTAGTTACATATTGCGACTATTGGTAAGTGAACACACAGTGTTGTTATTTGTTCTGAACGTAACCTCTAAGATATAAAATTAATTGATTGAAAAAATCATACCTCATATACCTTGTAACGCATTCCATGGAACAAGAGGTTAGCTTTAGGAAAGCTTCCAAATCGTTTAAAGCTAGCCTCACCACAGTCTTTACAAAGTCAAAAAAAGTTAAAGATAAAAGAGGAAATTATGAATATGCGGTAAATTTTGCCCTTAAGCAAGTGTTTACTAAAAAAGAGGAAAATTGTTCAGCTTTAATCCAATATGGCTTTACTAAGAAGGGCGTAAGACAATTAACTTATAAATTTGCTGTGGCCAATAACAAGAAATATCCATTTACATGGGATGCAAAAATTGCTGGTGAGGAGTGGATGCGCGGCTTTTTTAAAACGCTCTCAATTATAAAACCCGATGCAACAAGTCTGAGCAGATCGACAAGTTTTAATAGAGTCATTGTACAAAAATTTTTTGAGGTTCTGGGAACTGCTTTTCCTCGAGCTTTCACGCCCAGCAATATTTTAAGTGGTTTTAGAATATCCGGAATATATCCAGTGGTGAGTGAAATATTTTCAGATCAAGATTTTATGGATTCCTATGTAACTGACCGCGAGTTGGAAAATAACGTACCACAGTCCAATCTCCCTACTACTGATAAACAGAATCAGTCTTTATCTTAAATAAAGAATAAAGAACGCATAAACCAAGACCTGGACAGTCAGGTGTAGAGCCCCAAATTAAAAGCTTTACATTTGAATACAGAAGCACAAAGAAAGGGAGAAGCAAAGGAAAAATAATGATAGCAACCGACACTCCAAAGAAGGATGAAATCAGAAGCAACAAAAGTAGAAAAATAAATAAAAATACCAAAAGTTTTGCCGTTCAAAGAATTTAAAATGAAAGTTGCAAAAAAAATCCAAAATATCAGGTAGTGGAGAGATGACCTTTTCTAAAAGTGGAAGTAGCGTTTCCTATGTGTCAGTGGATGAAGATAGTGCAAATGAATAGTGCTACTTTTGCGAAAATTCAATGAATGCTGATAAAGGTGGTGATAAATGGAGCCGGTGCATTAAGTGTGGTCATTGGGCTCATTATTTGTGTGCAGATATTGATGACAAAAAGTGGAAGACCTATGAGTTTATTATTTAATTGCAGAATCTTTATAAAAGAAAAACTTTTTGTTGATTTTGAGTTTTCACAATTTGTTCTTAATTTCCTAATAAACTCATCTTTTGTATCTGTTATTTTGATATTGTTTTTACTATCCGTTTCAAGGTACAAGAAAGTTGTTCCAATATACACAACCACATGTACCTTGAAACGAAATGTAAGCAATATAAAGTTTTTGTTTCCCTCTCTCAATGCATAATTTTTTTTGAAATTTAAGTTGGGAATTTGATACATGAATGGACACAAATTAAATTATTCTTGCAATAATTATTTAAATTTCAAGATTTCAAAAAATGTTTCAAGGTACAGCAGTCTCCTCTATAAGGCTATAGGATCTGTCCTTCACTTACAGAACAACGGAGAAACAAAATTGTTAATCATTCGTGTAGTCTCAGCGCAGTGACCAAGTTAGGTTTAAAATATTTTTCTTTAGCATTCCAGTGAGGGAGTTTGAGTGATTTCAAAAACTATACCTCTGACACAAAATTTTAATTTTCTCTGATATACTTCCTGATAAAATTCTGAACTTCCAAGTATTTTGATTGAGTCCTCCCAAACTAATTTCATTATTGTTTTGCAGGGTATTTATTTGTAGATTCTAAGAATAATGTGCATTGCAAATACCAACCATTAAATAACATTATCACGAAAGATTTTACTGTGAAATATTCAATTTTAATCATGTTTCGACTGTAGAAGATTTGTGTTTATTCAAAATGGGCTTTAGATAACCTTGCATTCCTAAAAATGCAGGGAAATTTTTGGGATCAAATAAATGTTCAGCAGGGTAGAAGAAGCACAAACTAAATGGTCATTATTTGTGATAAGCCGTTTGACATATATAAGCCGTATACCCTTATAAGATGACGGTTACTTTCTAACTGATTACTGATAAATTATTCACGTTAGCCATAAGAACTGATCCACATACGGCTAACTGGAAATTCTACTCCAATACGGCACAATTGCGTATATTCATCTAGAAGTGACTTATCACATAAGTTATGTATATATTACGTTTAAACTTCGGAATCAAGTTAATCTCAATATTACCCGGTTAATATCGGGAATAATATGGAAATAATATGTATAGTTGGTCAATTTCCCAATACATAATGACCTTGAGATCGAGTCGAACAGCAACCGCTTCCCCTCATTGCTACGGAATGAATTTCGGATGTTAAAAAGTGGCGAAATAGCAGCGGCCGTATTTCTATGTGGTAAATATGGATATAAAATTCTATTGTGGACTCAAATATAATTGAAAAAAATTTCAGCTATATTTTATATATATCTCTACTGTACGCTAAAGTACACTGAGCGTGTTTACAAGCTGCAAGACAGCTTTTTCTCAGGCAGCTCTGTACCTAACCTAAGACTTCTTTCTTGAATTACAATAAATGACATATGATCATCGACAAATAAATCTACCAGCAACTTTAAACACAAATAATTAGAAGTCCTTATCATTCCCCCAACTTTAAAAAGGTATGATTTTCAAAATAGTATATGAAAAAAATAAATAGTAAATTATGCATTAATTGGTAATGGACATAGTCTTGAAACAGCTTATTTCACTTCACCATTTTTAATTTAACCACTCGCACAAGTCCATCGGGTCCGGAATATACTTCACTGATCAGTAGCTGCCGATCCATTGAACACCACTCTCAATTTTGTTGTTGTACTATTTTCATTCAACACACTATGATGTGGTAGAAAATATGAAACTGTATCCGGCTCGAAGGACCAAATGTACAGTGTATTCACGGTTCTAATAAATTAAACTCTTCGAATAAAGTAGACTGTATTAAAAATAAGGATTAAACTGATACTAAAGATACATTTTTCTGACATTTTCATTCTATCTATCTTATCTAACCTTCAAACTAAAACTTCTTCTTCCATAAGTTAAAACAAATGACATATGATCATCGACTCGATAAACTGGCTACTTTTAAAGTCTCTTTGGAAGAAGTTGAACTGCTAACGACTTGACACACCAAAATTAACGATTTTTGGCTGTCTATTTAATGTGGTATAAGAAAGGAAATTATTAATACAATTGTAAAAAATATAGAATATACAAGGTTCTACTTCTACTTGGAGTAGTATTTGAGTAGAGCAATGACAACTAAGCAAGTGGGAAACTCTTAACTAGACTACTAGCGTAGTCACTGACTTTCTAGAACTCTACTAATGCTGATAACACGAAGAGAAATTGTCATGTTTGAATAAACAGTAAACATTTCTCTAAAAATCGCTTTGTTTAATATCCTAATTAACATCAACAGAAGAATATAGTGTCGACATTAATCAGGTGAAATCTATCTAATCACATTTCTAAACTCGAGATTACACGACATGTGTTATGTCAATCCCTATACTTTTTCATTATAGAAATAATAGAATTTGTATGGTATGATTATTTCACAACGAAAGATAATTTTTTATAAAGACCTATCCAGCTATCTTCACCAGCAGCTGGATTCAAAGTGGTATTTACAAAGTTCGTTTTCAATAAAGAGCATTAAAACATTCGTTTCAGGTATAAACTGCGTGCCGAGAAGCGATAAAATGAAAATTGAAAATTCCCAAGTTTCAAAAGAGTTAATAAAGTGAAATTCTTTGAAATAACGCGAAAATATCAAGTTTTTCAAAGTTTTTCCATCATATTTTTAACGCTAAGGCTTTAATTTTGATCCATTATTCCGTGTACGGAAAAAGCCGGTGGACTGGAAAAACACATTTTCACTTTAAATCTAACTCAAATTTTGTCACAGTATTTTTCAAAACTCGCCAAAGCCGAGCTGGGCTTAGTTGGCGCGAGATGTACTAATGATAAATGAACGTTGATAACTTGTTTGTTGTTGTAGGAAACTTTTTTAATTTATTCTTAAGCACTATACATAAACCGTTTATGAACGACGACGAGACGTTAGCAAACTTTAACAACTATGTACCTACACTTTTCATTATCTTGCAAATTTATTTTGATTACTCTTCACTATCTTTTAGTCAGAATTTTAGAAGTTTGTTTGTTGGTTGAACGGACGTGAAACAATTTAGAATATTTAACAACTTAAAACGCGAAAAGTTGAATGAGGCCCTGAGAATTTAATTTGTTTTAAATTAAATATAAATATAATACGTGCACGCGTTTCTGTTACAGAAATATATTCATTGGATGGGTGATACAATCTTTTGGAATTAAATAGACTTTAATATAATGGGAATACGCGCGGCCTCAGTGACCACTTTGTAAGAGTTGCTGGTGCATTTAGAGTCTACACAATTAGACAATGCTTCGATACTGGTAAACTGACTGCCACACGAATAAATTGAAAAAGTTTCATTTTTTCAAAAAAAAATTAATTCAGAACTTTTTCCAATCAATTTCCTATGGCCGCAAAAACGATTTCCTACTTCAACAACTGTGGTCATCTCGCTGGTACGATATCACAGTAAAATTTCAACTTACGTTCTTTATTTTTGGAAGACGATCTCCAAATTTCTGTTTGAGCTGACCTTGACTAAAACTTTCTACAAATGAAGAGGAAGCACAAAACATATGCATGCCTAGTTTAAACTCACTGAATTTCGCAAAATAATTCTCAATTGCAAATACCTCCGGAAATCACATATCATATCCGTTAGTGAAAATTTTGTAATAATAAAATGCAACAAACGAGAATTTCGGTGCATATGCGATCTGAATAACGTGGGTTAATTAGTTAGCCTAAGTGGTAGCTATATTAGAATAAAAAATCATCCTAGATAAAAGTACGTTCAGAAATTGGAGTTGAGAAAAAAATAGAGTTTCCAAATTCAATTATAATAAAATACTGCTCAAACTTTAGTAAAATCCAATAGGGCAAGAGAAATATCGTCCATTTTCAATATGGTATATACATTACAATCAATTGGCAATTAATAGTTTAGAAAACTTGGATTACTTTTGCACTTCACATTAACCCGTTACACTCATTGGACTCAAAGTTTGAAAAACTATTATACCTAGAATCGACGATTGATCGATTCTTTGAATCGACTTTTGTACATCTATCTCGTACTGAACAACTCACTAAGCGTATTTTCTCTTCTTTCTAATTGTAGTGCCAACAAATAGACCATGCTACAAGGAAGTTCTTCACGTTCATAGGTAAAAAGCAAGAAGATTTGATATTCCTTAATGTCTACCATTTGAAGAACTGAGTTTTTCATCCTCAATTAGAAAAACTTCAGTGACTATCAACTTGGAAGATAGATCATTCCAGCTAACAGATCATTAAATTAGATGCAGATATTGAAATAACAGAAGCTGCATGAAAAGAAAATAATCATCTTGAAAAAAAAAATGATCAATAACATATTCAAAAGGAAGATAAACAATTATTAGTATAAATTAACAAAAAACATCAAACTGTAAAACACCTATGTACAAGAAGTTGTTAAACAAGTAACAAATTATTCTGACACCTGCACGCTGTCTAACGGTGCCGGTCATTATGGAAACTGTGAAATATAGCGGGTGGCATTATCTACTATTGGCTATGTTTTTCTGGTATATTTGAGATACGCGGTGAACCATCCAAGCCGTCCAGTCAGTAAAGAAGTGATATAGGAAGTGAAGTGTTAGTTATACAATGTTTGTAGTGTATTAGTTAGTGAAGTTTCAAGTGTAAAATTAATTTGTACAACCTTATCCAGGAACATTTCATATGAGAAACATAAACAGATTCATAAACAACCAATCAATTAATACAGACCCAAAATGAGGAACATAATAAGAAACATAATTTATTCTTTGACAATACACTATGATCAAATCTATAATGTCGATTTTGCTATGAATTGAAATATTTTTATTTATTGGATACTGATCCAAATTCCCTTTCTTAAAAATGATAACCTTCATTAGGTATATCTTGATTTGTTTCTCTAAACAGAGCGGTATAAACTGCATAAATTTCAACTTTATGTGATTATTTTTTTGTCTTATATTCGTTGAGACGAGCAACAAGCAAACAAAACTAAAAACAGTGAAACTTTCTTTTCATCTTTTTTTTTCAGTCAGAAAAACAATAATAAATTCTTCACGCATGTAAAATTGTCATTTAGAGTCCAAATTCCCCTGGGTGGTTTTTGTTTCTTTTCTCATCGATTATCGCATCGACTCTTGAATTTTAAGCAGGTTTTTTCAGATTTTATAAAAATATGAATTCCCTTAAATGAAAAATCCACCTTTCAGGGCGTGTTTTGTGGATTTATTGAAACAAATGAAAAACAATAAGGTAAATGATAATTACTTTGTTGGTTTGTTTTTCAATGGTCTGTCTATGCACATGGAAGTTTTTAATAAGATTTTCACATTAAGTGATATCTATCTACTGCCTTGAATTTTCGTAGTTTTTCGCTATTAACGACAATACATGAATATATGAAAAATTGATGAAATCCTCTATGCAACTCGTTTCAAGAGTCTGTCTTCGTCTTTATAAACACACGATTGGTGCCTCATTGAAAAGTGTATAAATTTTATGGTTTGATCTTATCTCCCATCCTAACTCTGTTTGCTTTCCTCTAAACATTCTTCTTAATATTTAGTTTCATTCGTCATTATACAAGTTTCACAGACAATTTCATAGTGGGCATCACCATTGTCTTAGAAATTCGAACTTTCGTAGATCTGGATATCTCTTTGGATATTAATTTATTAATTATTAATATTCTTCTAAGACTACCTGCACAGCTGTTTCTTTTGGCACTTCTTAGTTCTATATTCTTTTCTTATTGGCATTTGTTATCTAGTAAATCACCCAAATACATGAAATTTTCTACTTCCTCGAATTCTATTAACATTCATGTACTTTGAAATTATTTCTTGTCTCACTTTCACATTTATTCTTTATTTCCATAAACTTTGTTTTGTCATTCTTGGAGTATAGGCCTATCTAATCGCTGCTGTTATTAGTTGCTATCAACTCCACATCATCAGCATAAGCTAAGCATTGGTGACTTCTGTTAAATATCATGCTTTTCCTGTTGATATTGGTTCTTCTTTTTATGCCTTCCAAAGCTAGATTAAATAGTACCGTTGATAGGGGGTCGCCTTATCTTAATCCTTGTTGTGTTTTGAAAGGTTTACTTTTTTTGTTATTAATTTTTATTATATTGGTTGTGTCCTCTAATGTTATTTTAACTATATATCTCAAGTGATATTTCGGATTTTTAACAATTCGTTCTAGTATTTTCAATAAAAACATTTTTATTTGACACACTTCTGGTATTTTGTGAAATAAATTATTTATATGACGCTGGTTACAATTCTATGGTAGATAGATCGAATCTCATTAGAAACGAAATTATTTTTTGTTTTATATATCAAAATTAGGCAGAAAAAATTTCTAAAACTGTACTATCAAAAGCATTTAAAAATATTTTTTTTGCATTAATTTTGAAACAATCGATCATTCAAATTATAAATGTTGACGATGATAAAGTTAAATAAGAATATTGTGAACATTTTTGTACAAGCAGGTGGATGAAGGCTGGTTATATAAGAAGATGTATATTGAATGACAAAGAATGAAATAAACAGGTAAAGGAACAATCCGTTGTGGGCAGGGATGGTCATACACATACAATCGAATCAATTGTGACTTCTAGTATTGGTACTAAAGGTATTTACATCGTCTAAATTGTAAGCGATAATATCAGTAATTTAATGCGTAAACCCTTCAGTCGTCTAATTAATAAAGAAATTGAAATATTGAAAGAAAAACGGAAATTTAGAGAAAAGATTTTGAGGCAGATTCGAACAGTAAGGGGTCGCTTGTACGTATGATCGCAGTTGCGACTCACAACACTCATATATGGAATCACAAATTTATTTATTCAGTTGGTGTACCTCTGTGTATTCTTTTTCTAACTATTTTATCACAAATTACAGAATATATTTAATAATTTTAAGAATATCTCATTCTAAGTATGTAAGACAATGAATTGTAACTTTACTCAATAGCAGATTTATCAGCTAATTGTAATAAGTCTTCTAATACCAACTTTCCCTCACATTGCTGTAACCATAAGTTAACAATATACTCTTTCAATTTCGTTATCACTTATCAGTCTCTTTATCAAGATTTACGCCAAAAACTTTCTTTAGTTTTTTTAAAAGAAGAAATATATAAGAACCAAAACTGACGAAAATAGAATACTCAAAATAATAACAATGAATAATGCTGATTCAAACATACTAATTAATTCATGTGTGATGAAATTGTAAGATTATCAAGTCCTTAAGGTTATGACCTGTCATCCTCTAAATCCAAGTCACTTTTTACAAGAAAGAATGAATTGCAACTAGGAGTAGCGATACGGGTAGTTTTCGGAATATCCGTTGCTATATATCCTCATGTTATTGACATCAACTACTTTCAACTGTCGGAAAAAAAGGACTGTTTGCGCCAATAACTCCAGCTTTGCTGACTTATTTATTTTTGTAAAAAAGTCAGTGTTTTTATCCTGATATACACTCACATTGCGAATTGCGAGTATATGATAGAACCGTAGAATCAAAAAATCCAGTAAATAAATTAGGGACTCAATGTCGAGTCTATTCGGTACTCTTGGCTCGTGAAGATAAGGCCATGGACGACGACCGCGCTTTCTGTATTGAGGGTAAAACTCATTTCGGTTGTGTCGTATACTCGGATGTTCAGGGAAATCCATGCAAATCTTCTGGAGAAGGATTTCCAAATCTCAGTGAAGGACAAATTGCACTGAGGAGATTGTTTCTACGCTTTGCAATTTCATTTAATTTATTAGAGTAGATTGAGCAGTTTCATCAAAAATGGAAACATTGCAGTAAGTAGACATCAAATTGAATATCTTTGTCGAAGCCCAGACTTGAGATAAGATAATATTTTCCATTACTTTTAATTGAAATAATATTAGAAAACATTTGTATTATTCCATATGGTCTCAAAAAACTAGCTCCCTGCATATCGATATTTATACAATATATGTATAGTTCGTTACAAGATATTTTGTCTTCATGTACTGTATCTGTAAACCTAAAATGGACTCCGGAGGCTATAAATTGCAAATAGTAAAGTAAATAGTAACAGGGCCGTACTTAGACAGTCATCAAAACTGATAGATCGATTTTCACTCTTACAACTTTTTTAGATTTTATAAGTAACTATATTAGTCCACTACCAAGCGATGTCACACCATGAGTGTATATCTTTCATAATATTTTTACCGATTATCTATCGAAAGAGACCTAAAATAAAGATAAATCATCACGACAAAGAAAACATAATTTTTATATCTCTGTAAAATGAATTTGGGGTCCATTATTTACGAGAAAATAGTATTAAAAAATATTTAAGGAGAGTACACATGTTTCCTATTCGCATTATAGGAGATTTCGAAAAAAAATTTATAATACGTTAGAAAAACACATGAACATGTTGATTCCTATAATCACTCTTGAGACCCTGGACTTAATTGGAATAAATATACTTTTGTGAATCTGGTAGATACTTTCTCAGCAATCTGAAATAATAGTCTTAAATAAAAGTATTGAGCAAATTATTTTTTTTTCTATTTAGAATAAATCCAAGCATTTACACTAGAAACACACATTTTGAGAAATCCCGCGTGAGACTGGAGATGAGGAAGGGGTTTGAGGCAAATCTCACGAAATTTACCAGGGGAGGGGGTTAAAAAATGTCTAAAAATATCACACGTAATAATTGGACGCCCCCTTAAGGGTTATATGGAGAACGGAAGCGAACGTCATACACCCAATTTGAATTTTGAGCTTAAATTCACTTACTAATTAGATTGACTTATTCAAACAAAAAAATGATCATAGACCGACTCAAATTTAATTAACGAATTTATTTATTTTGTTTACAAATAAAATTTACTTTGGAACATAGGAATCGTTCACTATTTGACATATTTGATATACAATATTTGACATCAAGATAAATGAAAAATTATAAATGGAAACGATTTACAAAATACAACTAATAATAATGACGATTTCGTGTTTACAAATCATGCAACTTTATAATGAATTATTTTTTGAAGCTTACGTCGAAAATCAATATTTTGGCACAATACCATAGTGTACTGATTAGTGTACTGATTTGTGAAATATTTTTGTAAAAAGAAGAAGTTCTTCTACACACACACACACACACACACACACACACACACAACAGCTCCATTCTCAGCATATTTTTAATTCTCATGTGGAGGAATCTAATGTGTTAATTACTCAAGTAAAATTTGTTTAGTATCAAGACTAATTGCCTGTTCATTACAATGGAGATTACAAAATTTCTTTTGTCCATCTACTTTGATTCATGAGCACGAAATCTAAATTACTTTTTACCCCATATCGTCCCCTTTTTCGCAATTTATTAACCGTGGTATGTTTTTTTCACATCCTTATTAATTTAAAAACGACCAGGTCCCTTGTCCGAGTAATTTATCTGCAGATAGTAACTTATGTCTGTCCTTCCAGTCTTATTCTTTTTTGTATCCTCCATTGGTGTCCTGTCGGGAGAAAAGGAATACACCAATGTTGATTTCTGTTCATAAATTGTATCATTCTTACTACTACCATAATTTTTATAAACCTCAATATTTGCTAAGCCATAACTGAACTTTTACACCAACTTTAACAATTCTTAAAAAAATTTTGTATAGTTCTCCTGATGTTTTTTTGTAGTCTCATCAATGGTGGCGCATTCAGATTCGTGGACATGTCAGAATGTCAAACTCCTTTTTCCCTTACCTAATATGAACACAATCAATTTCTGGTATATTCATTATATATTTTCGTTGGTTTGGAATATTTCTAATGACTTGAGACAAAATTAATTCACACTCATTCCTTATTTTCATCCAATCTTTCCACTTTTCAATCACTATTATAAGAAGTTTAATGGTTTGATAGCTGGGAAACTCGATAGCTTTTCTATGGGTTTCCTTCTGCCGAAAAATACTGCAGTAGACTATCAAGATTATTATTTTGTGAAAATGCATTTTATGTGCTTTGATATTTGGGCCTTGTAGATACGAGTATTACGTAAAACAAATAATAACAGGAAGAGCATGACCGCGGACGGAGCTTTTCTGGTACTTTTATCTTACGCGAGACGTTAGAAAGCTTATATTGCCAATACAGTGCTGAATATGATATCGACGTGCAGTGATTTTTTTACTAAGACTACTTTGTTCTTCTTTTGATTTTTATGATATTAAATTTAAGTGAACAACGTGCGGTGAAGTTTGTTTTCTACTCAGTGAAAATGCTGCTGAAATTGTGTTTTAATCTAGAAAACATTACAAAAAAATAACACTCAATTGTTAATGATTCCAACGGTTCAAAAACGTCATGTCAATTGATGACAAATCTTTGGTGAATGCTCATAAACTGTCCGATTTGCTGAAAATGAAAAATTGAAATCTGGTGCTCTACAGGAAGTATTAAAAAAACCGTTTTTTGGTAAATAGGAGACTATTTCTTTTACCATAACAATACACCTGTACACACAGCCATCTTCATAATTTTTGGCTAAAAATGGCATGTTTGTGCAGTCCCACACACCTTACTCGCCTGATCCAGCCCCGTGTGACTTCTTCTAATCCACGTATGAAAGGATACCGATTTCGTGGTTGAAGAAGAATATCTGTAAGGAGTCTTGTATATTAGGATCTTATTAAACAAATCGTAGTAAATTCATGTTGATACCTTCGGCAAAGACTTTTTGTAGATGATTCTTGCTAGTTTTTCTATTTTATTTTCAGTAATTTTCGATATGAGTGGCAAGTCGGGATATTTTTATTTGAATGAATAAATCACGTATGTTTCTAAGTTCTCCAAAAGAACTGACTATGGAAGATCGATATTATTGAATTTCAAAACATGAACTGACTCTTCACAAAACAACCCCCAATACCATATGTTTGATCAATATCTAGATAGTTGATTCTGTACAAAATTACAATATATAAAAGTGTTTTTGGTATAAGGACAATATATTTTACAAATCAAATATTTTTTTAATCGGTTGTTAATTTGAAAAATATTAAACTCTATGAAGATATCGTTAAAAATTACGACGTTACCACTAAATAAAAGCTCTAAATTGGAGCACTCAGTACACATCATTATTCTATATAGAACGGCAAGTGGAAATACTAATCAACACATCAAAGCTTTTATAAAAAATCTAGTATATTTGAGTCGAAAAACATAGAAAGTAGTAAGATAAAAATCCGAAATTCGAGATTATCCATTGAACATATTTGCTCCAATTCAACTAAAATAAATATCCTGAAGGGTTTCTATTTTTAGAATAAAAAAAGGAATAAAACAAAACAGCGTCGTATCTCTCTCAATTTTCCGTTTTATCTTTTTATTCATTTCTTTTAAACCCTACGTGTATATTGTCGAAGGCCTCCAATTTCGCACGCGTGAAATACCAGCCAAACGATACATTATGATGTAATGTAAGTGAGTAGAGAGACAGGTTATACAAATAAAGTGGCCTACTGGCGAGCGACACATCCCTTGGCGCCACTTGCTGCCTCTCATTTTCACTGACTACACATTTTCACATATAAAGGAAGTCAACTGCATGTATGTTTATACATTCGGGAAAACCCACAACAAGCTGTTCCTTGTTTACGAAATATATTCTTGCGGTGACTTATGTAATATTCACAATCTCTATAAATAATATCATTTAAGGGTGAATCTAGAGGAAAATTTTAGAAAGTATTACTTTGTTTTTGTTGTTTTTTTTGGACTTTTTTCTTATGTAAGCTGTTAGAAGCATCAAAATAAACATTTAATAAAAAATTTTTCTACTACCGTGCATAAAATACGTACTTTAATGCCAATTCATAAACTTGACTTTCCGTTTGCCATTGTTGTTGACGTTTGCTGTTAGAAAAACATTAAAATGCATAAGAAAACTCATAGATGTCGTTCTTATCGGCCGTTTCGTAGCAATAGAAAAGAGCCAATCACATTCGTTTTGCGTTTGTCACGTGATTTTGCCTAATGCTCCTAATAAACAATACTCTTCGTCTTTTGCATTAACGGCAATAACGCCCAATTTATGAATGGGGTCAATAGACGTCAAAAGACAAACGTCACCCGGGAACGAGTGCGTAAAACTTCACTTTATGCAGTAGTGCATAAAGAAATATATTTTAAGCAGTAATACGTAATTATATTTATGATTCAGGTCGCATCGTAGTGGCTAGAGTACAAGGTTCACATGCAGTAGGTCCCAGGTTCAAACGCGCTCGTTTCATGTTTTATTTTTTCTATTTATGTTTTAACAATTGTTTTTAGATGACATTTATGCATGCTAAAGAGAAAAGTTGGCGAATTTAATAACTGAACAAATTGCATGTTTACTACTGGTATTGTTAATAATTGAATTCGTCTGTTGTTTTGTTACTTTGTTCTGATATTTATTAATAAATATATTTTATAATGAATCAATAAAAGAGTTATAGTTCCTTCTAACGAAAAATTAAACTAATTCAATGTGCATGAAGAGAATTAGCATTAAATTTCTGTATTTTGATAAGATTTTTGGTAGTAGAAAATATATTGTACACAATTCGTGGATAAAAGCTTTCTATCGGCTCATGTGATTGTCATAATATTCACATTCGAAGAAAAAAGGCTACTTTACACACTTGTTACATAAATAACTAATGTAAAGGCAGTTACTCATTCTAAGTGGACTGAGTAAATTTATAAAAGTCCAAGAAAACAGAAGAAGAATTAAGCTCTTTCCAATTCAATAACCGTTTTATTTAATTATTTTTTCCAGGAAATTTCAATTACGGAACATTTGCTATTTTAATATGATGAAAAGGATGCTACAAAATAGGAAGAGTCTTTATTTCTCTATTTTCTTTCTAGTAACATATTGGATATCGACGTGGAAGGAGACCAAAAACACCGATCTACAAAATTGAAATTTTACTAGAGACAAAAAAATCGTTCAAAATTTATATTCTATCTAAAATGAATCTGATAATAAATAATATTATACACGATTTTTTCAAGGTAACTAATATTTGTATATATAGAGTTAGAGCT
Organism: Diorhabda carinulata; assembly: GCF_026250575.1. NCBI lineage: Eukaryota > Metazoa > Arthropoda > Insecta > Coleoptera > Chrysomelidae > Diorhabda > Diorhabda carinulata. The sequence goes on from NC_079472.1 coordinate 24,445,647, forward strand.
ATGCACAATGATTTTAATGTAAATTATGTTATGGGTAAAACTAAAAATATTTAATACCAGTCATTTTTCCACGGGTTTTCCACCTCTACAGGACATTTTGTACTCGGAAATACCAGCCTGGGTGTTGAATCCGTTATCAACTGTAAACACAGCAATATCAGCTCAGAAGGAAGTAGAACTTATAGAATGACAACGAATGTAGGAATAAAAAACTCATGTTCAAAAATGGCAATCAAAAATTTTGGTTACAAAAAACCGATACAGCAATTCTACGCTGGATTGTGGTCAATCGTTCAAAGATTCTTGATAGCATTCCTATCATAATATTCGTGGAAACATGGATTTAATGCTGTGGCAACGATGATTACTAAAAAGAAAAATCGTTTGTATCTTACCTAACGTGGCGACTTGCGACTATACTTGAGTAAGTTTGAATCTGACAAGAACAAACTTATTAAACAACATCAGAATTATCCTTCACATTAGTTTTTATATTAAAATCAATTATTTGTGTTATTTTGATTAAAAGACATTCAATCTGAGTATTATTAAAATTTTCTTTCAGAAATTATTCTCATTGTCAGGTATAATCAACTAGAGTTAACTTGTGTACTACCTATTGCGCTCAGGTCTCAAGTATCGTTTAGAATTAATGTTTAATATCCGCTTATATAGCTCACTACAATTTGTTTCAGTTCAGATTATAATATAGTTGTTTTTGATTTTAATTTTAAAGCGAACAGTAGATAAAATAAGTTTGGTAGCCTCTGGTCTAGATGAATATAATTGTGGCCGTTAACAAAAATGTAATTTTGCTGTTGAAGACACGTGCACAAGAGTTCCACGCAATATGGAACATTGTCTTTTAAGTCTCTCATATATGAGTAATATTTCAATTATTTTTGTATTTAAATCCACAAATGTTTAAAATGTTGCATATTCCAATATTATTTTTCTATTTTACTCCTACTGATATTCATATTTATATTTAAGTTCAATCAATAACTTTAAAGGCAGATGAAGTGAGTTTAGTTTAGATGCTGAAGAAATACCGCATAATGGAGGAATGACGAAGTCACCTCAACAATTATCAACTATGGAATTCAAACAAAAACTTTTCAAGTCAAGAAGTGACCGGAGAATCAGAGTCGACATTCTCGCAGCCTGCGGGCGTGGTAGAAATTAATTGCAGCTCCGCAATCACGTTTTCCTGTGAACGCAGATGAATGGCATAGGAACTGAGACTCGGGCCCTGCTGCCGGATATTATTCAGTGAAGTTGCTACAAGATGTTTTAGTATATGGGCATTGATAACTAAATAAACAGAGCTATATATTTGTTTTGTAGAAAAATCACTAACGTCTTCATCATTGTACATTTGAAAACTCGTATTGTTGGTCATATTTCATGAAACAAACAAAAACCATTAGGAATAGTTAGACGTTCTTTTCATTTGTTCTGATTGACAGTGAAATCTGAAAATGATGTTCACATCAGAAGAGGTCATACATAATACTAAAGTGAATTCGTAAATGTCAACGGTAGAAAACACAAAACAGGTAACCGACATTTATCACTCTCGGACTAGTGTTGATAGGGTGATAATAAACGAAACACAGTGTAAGTTGTGGCAATTAGTTTTGGTTAGTACGGGCATCCTCGGTCTAAATTGCTCGTAGTTTGCTCGGAGGCCATATGTTCATAGTATTACCCATTATTTTCCACAACTTGGAACTACCAAACAACCCTCATATATTTTCTCTTTTCCAGTTTGTTTCAACAACTCTAGCCCATATTAATGGTATTTTACTGTTTCATTTTCTGATTATGCTATTTTTTTCAGCCAATCTATTCTATCGTCGGTTCTCCATTAAGGTAGAACAGATTTTTTAAAAGAAAGATAAAAATTGACGTTTCAACTTATTTCAGTCTTTTTCAAAATATGATATTGACTCTGACAATTTGTTTTTCATATTAATCAATAGATCACCTACATCATGAATATCAAAATAAGAATAAAACCAAAATAGAAATTTGAAAGAAAAAGGAATTTTTCCGTAGTTCTTACATCCAAATATATAGCAATACTTAATCGATCAAATTATTTGTAGTTTTATTAGAATTTACAAAATAGTGGTATAAATTTTTACTTAAATTATTTAGGTCTTTTTCGTTATTTATAGCTTTTTCGTTCTTATGAATGTGAACCATTTCTAAAAATTCTCTTTTTCGTGTATTAGATTCGGTTCCAAGAATTTTTGAATCTTTATAATTGAATTTATGTTTTTTTGATATTTCATGGTTCGTTAATGCAGTTGCATTTTTTATCATATTAATGACCTGTAAGTCTATTTTCTAAGTACTGAGATGTATGCCCTATGTAGGCAGCGTCACAATTAGTACAAGGCACTTGATATATAATATGACTTTTTTTGTTTTTTGGTGTTTGAAATTTTAATTTAGTGGACTATTTGGATAATGTATTATGTCCTTTATGACTTATACTAATTTTAAAATAAATAGACATAATCATTAGTATTATAAATGGAAAGATTTTTTTAAAACTGATGTATTACAAGTGTTACAAGCACATATTAGCAGTGGGGCATAGAAGCATATAGCAAAACCCTCATAAAATATAATATAATTTTGTAAATTGCAGGCATTCCCTAAATCAAGCTGTTAAATTGGATAAATTGAAAGAAATGTGTAAAGTGTAGGGAAAGAAATGTGATTAACAACCTCTATACGCTACTTTTTGTTATCTTATCTTTCTTTTTCACCGCTTCTCCAAAATTATTTTCGCACAAACAATCCCATGTAAGCTCCGATACTATATGATAAATTAGGGATGCGAAGAGATTAGGGGAGAAACATTTTGCAATCGGTGCTGATTCAACTGCACTTATTAGACGATAGCTTCACTAAGTTTTGAGATTGTGGTTTATACTTGACCATATTGGAAATCTTGGAAGATCATTGTATAATGAGGGTTCCAAGCTATGGAATTGATTAATCTGCAGATATTATGTAGTTTTGCCATAGATTGTTGACAACATATTGAACCAATTCTCACTCGTAATTGAATTTAGAAGGATATGTGATATCAATAAGATCATTCATTCTTTATGAAGAAATAAAATTTATTGGAGTCTGATGGTCTAATTGCTTGAAATTTCTATGAAAATCAGAAAATCTAAAAACATATTTATTATGAGATTAACTTGAAATACACAAAATGTTTCATTACCACACGGACAAACTTAAACAAGTGATAACTTAACTCGAAATGTTTTCCGGTAATTATTCTTGAAAAAAATACGTTTTACACTTGTTAAAATTTATTTTCATGTCGACAAATACTTTTTAGTTCTTAATCTTTTATTTATTTGAATCTTCTTCTTCTACTTCTTGGAGATCTGTCGATCTGTTAATTCTGAAGCTGCCTCTGCATCTTTTCCTGAGAGGTGGATTGCCAACAATATTTCCACCTTTCACATGGTTGTACTACTGCCTATTATGTTGTCTTCCCCATCTCACAATTTCTTGTATCCCGCATTGCTCTTTTACATTTGTATTTCTTACTCTGTCTCTTCTTGTTTTCCCCACTATTGTTTTCATCTCGGCCACCCTTAGCATTTGTTTCGTCTTGTTGGTGTCCTCGCGGAGCTTCGTGCCGTACATCATGATGGGTCTGATACAAGTCTTGTAGATTCTAATTTTGCTATCTTTGCGCATGTACGGGTTGAACCAAACTATATCTCGTAGGTATCCTGATAGTGCGAATGCTTTGTTAATCTGGCTTCTTAGGTCTTTAACTGGGTCGTGGGTACTTGATATGTCTATACCTAGATATCTGATTTGTATAACTTGTTCTATTTATATATATATTTAGTTTAATCAATTGGAAAAATTTCTATGTCCAATTTTTTTTCGAAAGATTGCCTTCAATACAAATCTTCCAAAAAAGTCCAAGACAAAAATTTTGTTGCAAGATCAAGAAAAAGCTTGGACTATATAAAACCATAAACAATGTTTGCACTAAGACTAAGACATATGAAAGACTAAGACTAATATTAACCTGGTCTTCGTTTTGGTATCTCATTTACTAACAACTAAACAGAAAGAATTGATTTTATACTAAATGGCATAGAAAACTTGGAACAACATTGTATTGATAATGTTACTCACTTATATTCCAAAATATTTATGCAGCCATGTCTGAAGCAATTAAATGCTCCTTTATTCAATGATAAATAAAATAGGTGTGAATCAAAATTTTAATGTTAATAAATAAATTCATTTCTTATTTCTTAATCCTTTATTCACTTTCAATCACTAAAACTGTATAGTTCCAAATTTTCTTTGAAAAATAGCTACCAATACAAATCTACCAAGAAAGTATTAAATTTGGTAGAGACCTAGACCACTCTTTATACTACAAGACTAACATATATGTAACACCAAGAACAAGACTAACTTAAGTTTTGAAGTTCCATTCCATCATCACTGAATAAAAATGATTCTATACAAATGGCATGAAAATCTTGAAACAACATTGAATTGATTATACGATTATACTAAAGTTTCGAGATACGTTTCCATACGAGTGCTATTTGAGTTGTTCCATACTTCAAACTTCATCTGGGTCAAAAATAGAAATAAATTGCGAACATTTTCATGCATTGATTTTCTATTACTATCTTCGTGGATTGAATCAACAACAGTCAGCCAATGAACTCGCTATGAGTTTTGGTGATGTAGCTCCATCTTGATCCACCGTATTTCGCTGGTTTGTTGGTTCTCCGAATTCAATTGTGTTCGCATTTTGGCAGTTAAAAAAATTTGTTCGCCTTGAATTTCGCATATTTTCACAATCACTTTAAACAAAGCTCGTACCGATGCCGGTGCTTCAAAGGACATCTATAAGATTGCGACAGGCAACGTTTCATGGATTTATGCATATGAACCTGAAATTAAACAACAATCGACTGTGTAGGTCTGTCAAGTCTTTTAAGACGAGCCAAATCCAAAAAAAGTTATTCGCGCACAAAGAACTTTGAAGCAAATGGTCGCTTCTTTTTACAGAATAATTGGACTAGTATAGCTACGTAGAATGATCAATTCTTAATTGTACACCAGCATTTGTTTGCTAGAACTCTTTAAAAAAATGAGGTAAACTAATCGCAGAAATCTAGCCAAACCACGACAATATGAGCTTATCAGATGAAAACTTCAATACGTATAGTGTATTTGTTTGGCACCCAATGACTTCTTATTCTCACAGATCAAGAATAAATTGCGAGATCAACGTTTTTCAACAGCTGCAGAAGCTTTTGATGTGTTCAAATCACATGTTTTGGGCGTACCTCAATCGGAATGCTTTGACCATTGGTTCAAACGTATGTAAAATTGTATTGATCTTAATTGAAAATATTTTGAAGAACAATAAAGCCATCTCCAATTATAATTATATAGTTATATAGTTTTCATTCGGCTATCTCAAAACTTAATTAGCCACCGTGTTATTACTTTCGATGGAAATTAAACATTAGTCGAAAAAACTTTTTGTTCACTGAAACGGCGACTGATCGAATACAAATGAAGAATTAAGTCATTCAAGAAATTTTTACGGATATAATTATCATCATACTCTGAACTGGTCACTCCACACTAAGAATTATATTGTCATTATACACGCTAAACATCATAACTCCCAACGTACTGCTGGAGTTAAACTAAACATTTACATTTTGTTACCTAATGTACACATCAATTAAATAGATAGATAGATAGATAGATTAATGCGACATTAATTGATCGTCGATTTCAGTACGACTAATAATTTGTAATGGATATGGAGGGGAACGTATTATGAAATTATTGGTATCTCATTTTTAAATATTAGTAATATTAGTAATATAAATATAATATTAAGAACAATTCACAATATATTAGAACATAAGGAATTTATTTAAAACAATGTTAAAATTCAATAGAATGTATTCCATAAAAACCATATAAACCCACAACTAAATTATTTTTGATGAAAATAACCAATCTCAATAATTCCAGATTAAGTTTATATTGATCCAATCACGGAGCGACATGTTCAGCCCAAATGGGATTTATCTATAACCATTATCAACCTTATTAGGATAGAAAGGAAGATCAAATAGATGAAGTAACTATAAGATTAGACATAAGTTGGGGTTGATTTGTGTGGATAATCAGCCAATGGGTTCCATTTGCATTAAAGTAAAACCGGAAATTTGTGAATAAAAATTTTAATTTATAATGACAAATAAAATATTTTCATAGTTTTTTATTCACCTTAGTCTGTTACTTTGTCTGTTTATTGACCGGAAATTTCGAATACTTTCTCACTCTTGATGACAATATACACACGATTCAATAAAAAAAGATGAAATATTTGATATAACCATATGAATTGATTAACTTAATTTTTGTATGAAACGGGATGTTGTAGAAGTATCAAATCAATATATCGATATAAAAATTTCGTTGATAGATGGTGCTACAAGAACTAACAAGATTTATAATTTTACCTGAAAGTTGGCGTTATTATTATTAAAGTGATATTTATGTCAAAAAAGACATTTTGACTCCATCACTATAATCAATATTTTATAAAAGAAATAAGTAAAATAGACAAAGTTGGAAAAGTATATTGTGATCGGAATTTATGGTGATTAATATTATGAATCAAAAATTGTTAAAAAATGGTCGTGAACTGTGAAGAACTAGATAAAGAGTAAATAAACAATGTAATAACACAAAGTGTGGGCGTTTAATGTATTCACTAAATTCTGAAGCAGGAAGATTGATTTTTTTTTATTTCAGTTTAACCTGCCTCGACAGCGCTGGTCATTGGCACACAAAAACAATCATAAGTTAAATACAGGACAGTTACAAAATCTATTACAATGCATAAATAAGTTATATTTTCTTATACAGCTTGGTGGCTTTAAGAAACTGCAGGATTTTCCTTATTTCCGTCGGGCAGTTAAGTGTCTCCTTGAGCTTGGTTTTCATATCAAACTGTTGATATGTGGTAGAATATTCTCTGCAGTCGGTGAAGATGTGCTTAACAGTCACAGGAACTTGACAAGTTCGGCAGACAGGACGACTTTCTGACGACATCAAATAGCCGTGAGTAAGTTTCATGTGGTTGATGCGAGGTCTTCTTATTATCACAGCTTTTCTCCTGTTCAAAAAGTTTAGGGAAATGAGAGAAGTAGATGGGTGGATGTGATGTGAAACTGTAGTACTCTTGCTCCATATATCGCGCCAAGATTTTTAAATGAGGTGTTTGAAGTTAATCTTCAGATCATTGGCATTCAGCATATTTGAAACCACTACAGAAGGAGTGTCAAATTCCAGAAAACATTCTCGTTCTAATCACACAGGCATTCAATATAGAGCTAATTAACCCGTTATTTTTCACTTCTAGAGTGCAATTATAGTATCTAAAAATGGATATATCAAAAACTGACGTGCAGTGTATATGTATTTTCACCAAAAAATTTGACATGTCCAGCATATCTAAAAAATTTCAAAAAGAATAAAAAAGCTGCAAAAAAATATCAAACAATGTAATAACAACTTTAAAAAATATCATGAGGTAATTAAAAGCTCGGAAACGAGTACAAAAAAAATGAAATAGTCAAAGAAGCGTGTTGAAAACGCTCATGGTACAAATTTCATAAAGTTAAACGAACATTTGATTTGTTATAATACCTCGACCCTATCTCAACTAACGCAATTTAATTTTCTTTTAGCGAGACAGCCGTATGTGACAAGATACAGATAATGGCAATAGGGTTAAAGTGACGAAAGAAACCAATTATGTTATAGATATATGTAGGAAATAAATTATTTCAATTATACAGATATATAGTAGGTGAATCTGGAAATAATAGAAAGTGCGGAAGGAGAATTAGGAAAAGAAACAAGATCAAGAGTTGAAATACTTATAATAAATGAGAAAATCGAAGAATAATATAGATCGCAATTGCAGAGTTCGTCACGAAACTGAAGAAATTAAATAACTGATGGATTAAAATCGTGTAAAAAAGACACTACTGTGTAAAATTTTATGTGAAAATAATAATTTTCCAAATATCGTCAAAAGATACAATAGTATTTCATAAACAAATAAGTGGATTGTTACAGAAATCATTTCAAATTACAAACTCACCGAAACCTTTTTCTCTTACACAGAGAGTGAAATATCTATTTTCAAGAGAATAATTATTCGATACTACATGAAATCTTATCGGAGATATTGTTTAATATTTTTACCGTCCTCACAGATAACAACGACGATATTGGCAACAATGCTATTGAATCCTTTTTTGGATCATATCTAGTAGTCTAATTGTGCACTTATTATCAGAAACCGGAATTACAGAACATAGTAATGATGAATTAGATATCAAAAGTAAATGTCACAATTCAAAAACAGAAAGATTAGAAATGTGAATGTTAGTAACGTGAGTACCTTATGCTGTATTTTGACAAAAGTTTCCTAAGTAGGGAAAATTGTTTCTCAGCTTCAATCAAATAAAAATTCCGTAAGACTTTTATATTTTGTGTATGTAAAACAATACTAAATCTTCATATGGAAAGAAAAGTAGTACCCTTATCGGAAAGACGCACATAATATCTGAAATAGTAATACGTCGAAGGGGTGTTTAAAAGTGTGGTGGAAACAGGGTTAAATGTGACAAACATTTGGCAAGGTTGGATTATTGAAACAAAACAACAGCTTTCATTGATAGTTCCTGGACAAATCCAGTAGGAAGTTGCATTAAGGATTTGTTTCTCAAAAGATTGAAGATTGACAACAGTAAATTGATACTAATGGTTCCTTAATCTTTTTTTTCAACTGAATCAGGATATGTTATTGTTATAAAGCATCATGCTGCAGCCCTCGTGTAGTTGCCAACCACCAAATAGAGAAAAAGCTCAGATTCACAAATTGGGTTACTAAACCCAATACGGGAAAATTATTACATTTGTATAAATAAAATGGTACGACAACATTGTCAATTGAGGCCAATAGAACTAGAATTAGTTCAACTGAAGAATAAAATGATAAAAACTATGTTATTTCAAATCGAATAAAGTTGAAAACCTAATCAATAGTCTGTCATTAATATAATCTCATAATCGTGGGAATAATTATTTGATAATGTAATAAAAGAACAGCAAAGTACGTGAAATATTCATAATTTCAATGAAATTACGATTAAACAATGATCTGTTTTCCTCAGATCCATAAATATCTTTATGGAAATAAGAAATTATCCCAGATTTCACTAGTCGAAAGAGTAAATTATGATAATATTCAATGTTATTATTAATATTAGATAAATTTCAATGCCAATAAAACAAAATCAATAATATCGTTATAGGCGCGTTAAATGTTATTTGTATGGAGTAAGACAGTTCATATGACAACCAGCCCTGTGAGATAAAAATTTGGTTGGCACGGGATGTATTTCCCTATGATCAATGCTTATGAAGAAGATACCTTCATGCCCACGAAACATTCTGTGAATGAAATACGCATTAGCTCTTCTCTTAAAGACAAAGTTTCGAATAACCAATTGCGGCAAATATCAGGTATTTCTGATGCAAAGTTAAACTCAACTGGCCATGTATCTGGGTCTGAGGATAGATGCTTGGAAAAAGGATTTTGGAGTGGAAAGCTCATCAAAACGCACATAGCAGTAGTGTACATTTATTAACGACATGGTCCGACCATATTAAGAGGATGCAATCAACCTGGATGGATGCAGTACAGAAAAATAAACAACATATTATGACCCAAGCTAACAATTTCACTCATAGAACAACTTTTCTGGTATTATTTGAAGTGATGAATAATCATTAAGGTTTACAAATATCTCATACTGCATAATAATGGATAAATTAGAATATTTGAGAATGTTATAATAGACTAGTTATATTAAATTGTCAGTTTATGATATCAAATCTAATCGTAAATGTATCATATAGAAACTTTCTTAAGTAATTGAAATTTAAGTAGAAATTCATAAAACATGATAATCAATTAAACACCAACTTTGATATACGTCTATGTGCAGATACTCAGTATAATAGACACTTTATTTTATTTATGGAGATAGTCAGTATAAAAGGGATTCGGTGCCTTTGTCTGTTACCCAACCTTAACAGCCACGGTGTCGAAATGAAATTTATAAATGATCGACTCCATTGTAGTGAAAACCACGTAAGGCACTATGCATCAAGATATATCGTTAACGCGGGTGGTTTGGTTAGCAGAATGTAGATACTCGGTTTAAGTACCTCAAATAGTCCAGTTGATAATGACAGTTTTTTAATGGACTTTAGTTACACGATACGTATTTTCTGTTAAGTTCGGATTTCAGGAACAATTACACTGTTTAAAGGAGACTACTCGTATTTTCCTTCCGATAATGTGATTTTGTGTAACTGGGATGTATTCGCAGCCATTTTATTTGGCTGACAGAAAAAATAGTTAGATCAATGAATGTGATGCCGCAAAAACTCAAGGAGATTTATAGAATATTCTCGAGGTTTAATACAAACAAATAATTATTCGTAAATTGGTAGTCAAGGTATTTCAAAAACTTTAATTTCTTATTTCTGAGACCTTTTGATATATTTATGTTTCTAAATGTTCTTCTGTTTCAAAACTAGTTTTTCTAATAATTTTTGAAAAATAGACAAACTTGACGCTTCGACTAATTTGAAGTTTTTATTAAAATATGATATTGACACTGACAATTTGCGTTTTCGTTTCAAATTATAATACATATATAACGACTACGAAAAATCAATTTTTTCGACCATTTTAAGCTGATAGTGACCATTATTTATGATAATAAGTCCGGTTGAAATAACCAGTGATGTTTTGCGTTAATAACCTACACACCAATACTTCAGCGTAAGTCACAGATACTCGAATATTGTGTTTCATAGAGTTCGACAAAATGTTTGATTGAAAAAAAACACACCTATAAGTATCTGGTGAATTTAACGCAACGGTCGCAAAGGATTTTGGCGTATCTCAATTCACAATATCTCCGAAGAGGGAGAATAAATATAAAATCGAGCCGAATCTTAATTCCAATATTTTGAAATTCAAACGTGTAAGGACATCCTCTCATGAGCAGGTAGATAAAGTATTGTTACAGTGGTTCAAGCTTCAGCGCGACCGGCAATATCTGTTAATAGATCTTTGCTAAAAGAGAAAGCTATTTCACACGTTCCATGAGTTGGATAAAATATAGGTGAGATATAACCTCGTCAGGGGTAAGATTCTTGGCGAGACTTGGTTAGACAAAGATTGCCCAACTCTAAGTGCGCAATTTAATTTTGATGAAAATTTCAAAGCAAAGGAGACTGGAATATTTTATAAGCTAACCCTGCGCAACATCTTGAAATTTGAAGGTGAGAAATGTACAGGAGGAATATTATCAAGATAGTATAACTGTTACACAGTTAAAAAACTCGTGGAGGATAATATTAATAATAAACGTCTAAAAAGTTTTAAAAATATACGTGAAATTACGATAAACAACAACAAGGACATCCCACTGTTAGATGACAAATGCCCTGCACATCCCAATTCCAAAAACTTGACACGCTGTTGTTTCTGCTTCCAACCATTACATCAATGTTTCGTAAAAACTTTATCCTATAACTAAACGGGAGCGAAAGGAGTAGTTTTGAGTGATCAAATATCACCGATTCAAGATACCTGGACCCAACTCAAGCAAAGGAGAAATTTTGATGTTGGTTTTGTCCGAAGTAATGTAGAATGTATTATAACTTCAAACGTAAATGGTTTTAACGAATATGAAGTACATTTGGTAAAGAGGTGATCGATAAGTGTAAGTTCGCCATAGCAAACGAGCACTTTGAACAACATAAAGGATCGATGATGACGTCGCCACTTGTGAAGAGCTATCTGATGAAATGATGAAAATATTGTAGAAAGCATCATCGCCCACGAAATTAAAAGCAAATATAATGACGGTTATGATGACGAACCAGAAAAGCATGTCTTGTTTTCTGAAGGATGTGAAAATGCTTTATGTGTTTGTTTAGATTAACTCTAATAATTATCTTGGGGAAACGATGATATAACAAATTTTAGAAAAAGCCTTCGATAGTATAAACTGAGAAAAAATAAGGGAAATAATAAGAAATACAAAAATTAGTAAATAATAAAAATGATTGAGAAAACCGGGAAAGTGGTACGAGAAGAAGACAAGCAGATTTGGAAATGACAGAGAAGTGAGACAATGAGACCTTTTAAGCCCGTTGTTTCTTTTAATCATGAACGAAACAGATTAAGAAGTTATCAAAAAGAAGAAGAAGAAAATCTACAAAGACGAACTTATGTATGCGGAGAACCAATCAATATCTCTTACATAAAATTAGAGCTACAAAACAGAATACAGAAGTGATAATGGAATAATGAAATACGGACTGCAGAAAATAAAAATATCAAACAAAGCGAAATAAATAACTATAGAACTACAAGAACTAGGGAAAAGAGGGTTAACAAGCATTTTAGTTTTTTAAATTTGTACAAAAGCCGTTAATTTGAGATATATGAATTTACTAACGAAGTCCCCTCAAATTAAAGCCTCATTGGTAAAGAGAAAAATGGGGTTTGCCATTTGAAAAAATTAGGTTTTCGAAGTTTGTAGATAGCGAAATTCGGCACCATTTCAGAACACCCTTTATAAATTTTTGTGAAAGTATTCACAGTGTTATTTGTCAAAATCCCAAAAATGTTATACCTGACTCACTTAAACTTAGAAATATCATTTTTTTTGGTGGAAGGCTGCATGTTTCAAAAAATTTCGAAAATGTGAAATAATTGAAAAATAGTGGACTTCAGGCATACGATGCTTTATATAAAGTTGTATTGAAAACGAGCATTTTGGAAAACCCATGCAAGCAAATTTTCAGAACACTAGTCCCAGTACTTTCCCATATGCATATCGATTCAGCTCGTCGTAAAGGACCCTGTATATCTTTGTATTAGAGTACATCATGTTCAAGAACCATGAAGACAAATCATATGTGATTCGTATAAAGTGTAATACATACGTAATCATAAGTTAAGTACATATGTAATTAAAAAATAATCCTGCCGTTTTGTATGTTAATCAGTTAGTACGACATAATATTGCCAGTCGTTATTTTATTCTTGCAGCAACGGTTTTCAACAATGGGACGAAATAGTTTAAATGCCAAATACAGAGTTTGAAAACAAAACTACAGTGTGAATGATTAACGAATGATAACAATTCATTCTAGTTTCTTAACCAAGAAATGTGAGGAACTATAAGACTAGAAGCTGACATGCAACATTGTGTCAAAGCGAAGTTCATCAATTTGAGTTACATTTCACTAATCCGTTTCTTGTTATTTCGATATCATCAAATCGACTTTTCCTTTTATGATCGATTGAAATTATGTCATATCTTTTGATCGATTCGGGCCAACAATGAAATATTCAACTAAAGAACAATAAAATCATAAAATGAAAAAGAAAATATTAATATAAAACATTTTTACGTATATCATTTTACTGTATATCAGTAAAGAAGAATGATAAACTCTATCAACATTTCAACGCATCACATACTTACTGTTGATTTTATCAATTAAAATATTAAAACAAGTCAACTAAATTTCTGGAAAATAATAGATTTTTTTTCACATAACCTTGTATATAGCTAAACTTCAACGCTCGGAAATATTCTAGTGATAGGTAGTTGTTAGTATAGCTGGTAATAGATTCAATTTGAATTGTTAACAACGGTCAGAAGGTCAGACAAACAATTTATCTTGATGTACTGAAGAGGCTTCATAATTCATTATTTTATACTTTTAAATTGACCATATTGATAATATGTTAATAGAACATCATTTACTGTTTATGTACCACGATATAGAAGGACATAAATTTGGTATTTAAATGCCATATTCTCAATAATAAATAAATTACAACTATTAGTTGCAGGCAAACGTTTATGAAATCTCATCTATCTTAGATAGATTTCAATGCGGCTCGAACAATAAGAAATATTTTGTGCCGGTGGGTTGGTGTTGATCGTTCGAAAAACCAAAAGTATCTTTAGCAACCCCTAGAAGATATCGGAATTGAGAAATATTTGATCCATTTCTTTCACCAGAAGTGGAAAAATGCTGTACATGTTGAATAATAAACGGTCGCCAAAGAAAATGAGTCGAGCAGCGTTGGACAGAACCTCATAAATTTTTAGACTTTGTAGATGTTATTTAGAAATGTCGATTTTTTATTATTTCTTTCCACAATTAACGTCACTAGGCTATAAAATATAATACCACTACGTAAAAATTTATTTTGAACCATTTTACAAGAAATTTCATTTCTATATTTTTGTTAGAGTCTCGTTTTTATATCTTCCAATGTTTTTGAGATATATTTTTTGATAAAAAATATTTTTCAGGTATTTTTATCACCGTAAGGAACTTATATTCAAAAATTCTAATTTGCCTTTTGGATGGTAATTTGTATTTTCACTTTATACCAAAATACGAATACATTTACTTCGGTGGATGTACATAATAATAATAGATATCTAATATTACTTATGTTGATTCAAAGATTAAATAGAAACAATACGTCTCTGGAAACAGGGGTTACAGGTTAAAGTTGAGAATTGAGGGAAGGAGTAATATTATTGTCCCGGGAAGTTTTGTTGTGATTGTGATGTAAATGGGATACAACTATCGGGGCTGGGCAGGAACACGAGGAACTCTACGAGTTGGAGAAGTTTGTTCGAGAGTTACGGCTAAATTAGTGGCCTCTTCCATATTCATTCTTCGCTTTTTATTAGATTTCCCATTCTGTTGTTGCTCACGAAGAAGTTTGTTGATTCAAGAGATTCATACTTTTGGAAATGGATTTTGTTAAATTTAGACGATTTCGTCGGATACAGCAGAATATTTGGAATGCAATTTAATTTTAATGAAATGCTGCTTTTCAAATTTGACTGATGTATATCATTTGGATTCTTATTAAACTGATAGATAGATAGATAGATTCTATTCCATTGAAAGCGTATACACTTCTTGCTGAAGCATAACATCAACAAAATAAAGTAGGATGAAACCAATTGAATACATAGAGCTAATTTGATAAAACGTGCACAATAAGTATCTTATTCTTCTAGTACAGAGCCATCAGCTTTGAAATATCTTGAAGATATTTCAAAACTGTTGTTTTTACTTAATACTTTCTGTTTCCATCCATCTAAGACACTTAACTAGGGTAAAAACAATTGCATTATATCCTGGACTGACACAATCAGATTCCACCTCAAGACAAATGGGAGAGTGATCAAATAGATATTAGTCCTCAATAATTTATATTTATTACATCAAATTTATAAGTACTATAAAAGCTTTAGTCAATTTTTTGACAAAGTTAACTACGACATTTCGACAAGTATACGTGATTCTCGAAAAGAACATTTCTTGAAGATCATCAACCTTCATCTCAAATTAAAGGTATTGTTTAAAATATGTCACACAAATAATAAATTTAATATTACAAATTACCTAAACCGAAAACAAATACCAAATTGAGAATTCAATATTTTAGAGTATGTTTTATGAGTAATTGAAATTTTACAGTTACCTTTATCAATGCAATAATTATTGTATAAAAATGTAATCCAGCCTCATCCAACAATGTTATTCAATAAACTTAATGTGTATTTGTAAAACATCGCTATTATGCGCTAATGCCTCTTTTCTACCTAGTTTTTCCATTCTAACGTAACCCGATCATGTTATCACGATTATCAGCTAAACTCTTCATCTCTCAATCATTATAAATCTTCTCATTCTCAACTATTTCAGTCAAGATTCTTTTTCTTTTATTGTTTTGTTACGGTCTATCTTATATTATTTATAGCCCAATTTACTCTCTGTACACTTTTCTTCTCATTCTTCTGAATCTTCTACTAATGAACAAATCACCTGCTCTAGTTCTCACTCTTCTATTTTCAACATCTGTTTTTTTTTCTCTTCGAAAACAGCCTTTTCAATATTAAGTTGTTAAATTTCGTTGTTTTTTTTTTAGTATATCAGATTTTAAATGTTTTCTTATTCGGCAATCCGTAGAATAGGGTATTTTGTAACAGAACTTCATTCGTTCTCCAATTTACACAATTATTTAAAAATTGCGTCAAATTTATTACTATTAACTCACCATGTGCCCTGCATACATCCTCGTTAACTCCATTTTTTTATCTGAATTCTAAATATTCCATTATATAGTACTCTACTACAAATGTTCTTCAGTTTTGTGGAAATCCTTCATCAAATCTTTATCTCTATTTCTCCTCTCTACTTTTCCTTCGATTTATCCCAGTATAAACATGGCTCCTTCCCTTTCTAAATCCTCTAACATTGATTAATTTTTGATAAAGTCTGTTATCTATTTTTCTGTTAAGTCCCATGTACTGCATCATTTAAGAATTATTATCTCCTGGAGGTTTTCTCATTTTCAGTTTCTGTATGACATTTTTTGTGTGATAATTGCCAGTTGCATCATTTTAAATACTTTTTTGGGGAGATACTCCTCACTTTCAATTAGTGAATCGTTTAAAGTATTTCTTCCACGGGTTTATTATTTCTTATTCGTTCAGTAGACTTTTTATTTGAGGCGATTTTTGTTTAGTAGTGATTGTTTTGATATACACAAGGTTTTGTTTGTTTCTATTTAATTCAACATATTCGTACAGTGAATACAGCGTTTACTATAGCAATATCAACACTCACAATTACATAGTTGGTCGCACCTTTTGATAACCGAATTATCGTCTTCAGAGACCGAAGGTAAACTGTTTAGTTTCCATTTCACGTGGGTAACTGCGTAGATATAAATGCAAAATGTCCATTAGGATTAAGAGGAATTATCAATGTTTGTGCACTACCAGCTCTTTTCAAGGACGAACTAGTAACAACTTTACAAGAAAACACTTAAAAAGGATGTTTGTTTATTTAAATTACATTTTTTTCAAACTGGTAATGAAACTTTTTATTGCAAACTACAGTTAACTGTTTGGACTGATATTTTTATGAAATTTTTATGTATTCAAGAATATTATTATCAATAAATTAGAGATTTGTAGAGAGTCAAGTTTCCAGACTTTTTAGAAATTAAGAATGACCAATTCTGTGAATTTTATGAAATTTCTGTGGAATTTCATGTTTTTTAAGAAAAATAGGGACAGAGAAATATAAGCTTTATTGTCATTAAGAAAATTTTACAATTTTATGGAAAAGGGACACAATTTTATATTAGATAATATAAAATAACAATTTAGTTTATAATAATTATAATACAATAATATAATAATTGTAATACAATATAAATATCTGATTCCATTCTAAATAAAAAGGTCTTTAAAGCAGAAATACCTTTGGCAATCTCCGGAACTTATTAAGTAAATTTTCAAATTTTTTCTTTTAGTAGGGTACTATAAATGGGTCTCTCAATTGAGTTGTGGAAGTGTTTGTGTCTAAATGGATTCAAAGTTATGTTTACTATCTTTTCCTGAAGGATTCACGTTAACCCAACAATCACCTTGCATTATCATACTATAATTATAATTCTGATTTCGGGAATTTCAAAATTATTATAATTGACTATTTAGTTACATGGAATGTATGATTATACACAAATGATATGAAAATCAGTATTAATTATTAGTTGTTTCAAATAGCCTGATACCTTTTAATTAATAATTATGATTAATTTTCAGATTATTGACTGCTATCATGATGGAATTAAACAAGTGAAGTAGCAATTCTATTTATCAGGGTGTATTAAATTTTGAATACATAATTTAAATATTGAATCACGAAAAATGAGATATACATTCTAAACAAATAAATTTTAAAAATCACTTAGTTTCGTTGAAAAAACTTGATCGTACAGCTTGAACTCGATTTTTACTTAATTGCATACCTAAAATGTTTAGTGCAATCAAAAAGTAAATATATGTAAGCGAAATATAGTTTACAAATTATCTCAAAATCCAGAAAATATGAAGTTAATAATATTATATAAACATATGGGAGGAGACGTTTCTAAATAGAAGCACATGGAACGTATAAAATCTATGGGTTGAAACACAAACAAAAAATATTTAAGTTACCTTAAGACCGCTATGATATATTTTACCCACTTGTCTTGATTTATATGTCAATTATTCAACTATTTTCAAGTAATTAATAATCAAACAATATGAACTATAATAGCTCACTACTATATAACTTACATTAATGAATCGGAAAATTTGTTGTTATTGAGTAATTTTACACGTTTTATATGTTTCCCGAAAAATCATTAAGTTACGATTCTAAAAAGTGGAGAAACAAGAAGGAATCAGAATCACAGAGTAAGACCCCAGATCTGGGAGGTCGAATAGATTTTCTCTTTTATCCTAGTAACTGGACTAAAAAACCTTCAACTACGAGCTAAGGAAAGTTACTGGTTTGTGCACTGGACACTGTCAGGTGGATTACCAGATGAAGAACATCCGAAAAACTCCTGATAGCTTTTGTCGGTACTATATTTACTATTTTAAGCACCAGAACAGATAAGTAGCATAGCCCCCATATCGCCGAAAGACAATTTGTGAAGTCACTACTACCTGACTGGTAAACAATCCGGGATGTATCCACAATAGATCAAGTGACAGAGAAGTTAATTTACTGCCTTTCCGCTCTAACTCATTCAATCATATTTATTGTATAATTGTAAATAAAATATATATTCAACTTGCGTAATAGTCATTCCCACTCATTGGAAAATATACTATGTCTATCCACGAATAGTTATGGAAAAACTCATTGAAATAACTTCTACCTTCATCCATAGATTTTTTCCTTGCATGTTTTGTAGATTCTGAAAAGCAAGATATAATGAGAACTATAATTTTAGTGAGAAATAACATTACTACATAAAATAGCATATGAGAAACATATTTTTGATTTTTCCATTTAACTGATAATTAATAATATCGTTTAGATACTTGCAATAAGGGGACGTTCTATCCTGAGAATCCAAAAACAAAGTAAAAAAACAAGCATTGAAAGCAGGATGCTTTAATCTTTTTTCAATTAAAAGCAGTAATCAATGCTCGACTTGCTTTTTAGCAAGTGTACCAACATATAAATTGAATTCTACGTGGGAGGATCAATATATTCATCGTCAATAAAACTTTTATTGTTCAAGAAAGTATTAATCTTTAAATTTTGATTGTACGACTGGTTTTTATTTGGTTCCGGAAATTTCCTGATAACGATGATTTAAGCGGTATAAATCGAAGAAGATGGTAGTAGAGAAAAATTAAATGTGAAAGTTCATTGTCAATATAGTAAAACTTATAAATTCTACTATGAAATGGGCTTTTATTTTAGTCAGGGTGTGTTTCCATTGTATAAAACTCTTATTCAAGGTTTTCTTCATCTACAATTTCCACCCCCCAAGAAGATGTATACGTGCGTTTGGGGGTCGCACAGAATATTCGTCCGTTGCTTTCTATAAACCATTTGATATTTTTTTTCTAGCTTTAAAAATTGACTTTAATTAATATCTTCAATTTTCGAAGAGCTCGCACCCCTATTTCAATAGTATTCTAAACTCATAAATGCTCATTTTACAGGAAAGCCAAAACAAAAAATACTTAGGCATACAGTTTGAGAATATCTTTACTGTTTAGTGACATAAAATCATGAAGGGCACTACTGTTGATATTAAATTTATTTATACTTGTTGAGTTAAGACGAATAAAACTAAATATTACTTATTTGTATTTCAGTTTAATATAAGAAAATAACACGGAAATATTATAATATAATATATAGAATATAATATATAATATAATATAATTATAATATAATAAATAACCCAAAAATTTTCAAGCTAAAACTCGCCCACAAAAGTTGTATTTCAACTCGAGTAAATCTCTTTTCAATGTAGAAAGAACATCGAAGAAACAAAATAATATAAAGCAACATCGAACGGGGATTTTAAATTAACATTAATTTCTCAAATCTAGAATAGCCTGATAAATAGGTAGGCACGACTTGGAATGACATTGGTTCAGTTGAAGATAATAAGACTTTCTTTTGGTTTTCGTCAATCTTTGGCTCAGTTGTGTATGCACGGATCAGAACAAAATTGGAGTCATTTTCCTTCCTCTTTTGGAATCTTGCATCATCTTAAAGTATAAGTCGGATGAAAATTGATTTTAGTCTAATTACCAACCAGTCTTCAACTGAACTCATTATTGTTAATGGAAAGAAGATAGAAGGATATTAAATGAACACGTGACAGAAGTTTATTTCTGTACGTCACAGAATTTTAGCTATTTTCTATAAATGAAATTCTCAAGCAAGAAGTGATGGAACTTTGTATATAATGAACTAAACATTGATTTCTTGAAGTTGATTATTATTTTGTTGACTAGAGAAGAATGTATAAAATAGCTAATATTATGAAAGGAGCTTTTGGTAACAACTAAATCGTCGCATCACTTAGATAAGGAGAAACACATGATAACTTTATACTTAATGACACAAAAGATTGGAAAAGCTGCTAAATATAGATCGAGCTTCGGACAGAAACCAACCAAAAATAGACTATCGTTAAAATCGAAGAATCATTAAAGAATTCAGAAACTAATGTACCCTTTTCTAACCAATGCAAGCACGTCAACGCTTATCTATTTTTAACATGGACTTTTGGCGCGTTCCCTGAAGCGGATTGTTGAGAAGAGGAAAAAGTCACGGGAAGCGAAATCTAGAGAATATAGTAGATGAACGATACAGTGGTTGAAAATTCTATGATTTGTATAACCTGAAAATCCGGTATTTACGACAAGAGGACACAATGGGAATCATCTTGAAATTCAACCGAAATTGCCGTAGTTTTTTTGGCCCTATTTTTTAATGCCAAATTGTTAGGCAGTTTCGACATCATATTCATAAGCCTACGCCGCGTCCCTAGTTATGATGTGTTTGGTTTTGCAAAAGAAAAGTCTTTTAGCATGATTTCAATATCGACACACTTCAAAATCAAAAGAAAGGACAAAATGTGTTGAGGGCTTCTGATGTCTCTCGGATGTCATTTTCTCAACTTATTTGATATTATCATCGTTGTAACAAAATTGAATAGTTGACTGGCGTAAGATAGGTTTTCGACGACTTCGAAAAAAATTTTATGTTTCCAAATGTTCTTGATTTTAGGCCTCTCCTGTATAAAAATTAGTTTTTTCAATAAATTTTAAAAGATAGACAAAATTTGACGTAGAATCAAGAACATTTGGAAACATGAACAAATCAAAAGATCTAAGAAATAAGAAATTGGAGAAATTTGAAAAAACTTTTGGGTAGATATCACTAATAAACTCACTGCTCAAGATATTATAAGCAAATATTGATAGAATCATTCCGTAAGGTTTTTCGAAGAAAGAAAACAAACATGGTTATGTTAATCGAGAATATGAAATGTAATTCCGATATTAAAACACTAAAAAAAGAGAAATTGTTAAAACGGAAATGTCCATCATGGTTATTTCATTCTCATTTCAATCACTCAATATTTTACAGAATATCAGAGAAGAAACTTATGCGTATCAATGTCGACCCCATTCATTCGTCTTTCACGGTTGTTTGTCTTTGTTGTTGACAAATATCTGGAGTCTATCAATTATACAAGTACTTGTGTCGGAGGGGTATTCGAATTAATTATTCAAATTATTTCCAGGGAAGTATCTAGTACAATTGAATTATTTCTTATGGTTAAAGATATTCATTCTGAAATTGAACACAACTGGAAAACTAAAGTTTGTGTGTGACATGGGATGAGAAAAATAATTTAAGACTATGGTAAAGTGGTTTGCTGAGCTAAGCCAGTTGGTTGTTATGAAATTTCTGGCTAATAGCGGAAAATAATCAAACGACATTAAAATTTTGTGAATTTCAACCATTTTAAGTAATTTGTTTACACTAATATTCAATACACAATATTAGTAATAATTAATTATAGTGAAAATAGAAAAGATTGTTGGAATTATTTATAATAAATTTATATTATATAATATATATTTATAATATCTGGGTGAGTTATAAACTACATTACCGCTCGTTAAATAATATTCTATAATTCATATATTTAACCCTCATTTCCAAGGGTATGATCTACAAGTCCATGTCAGTTCAAATATCCATACAATTTTATTTAAATTCTCTTATAAACTGTACCTTTGACATTTATTGAAACTTGAAATGGTGATGTGCAACATTGATTACTGAAAATGTAATAATTAATATGTTATCCGCATAGACCCCACTCGTACGAATATGTTACATACAGAAAATATGCCCAAGGTTGTAGCATGCCTGCCAGGTGTTATTAACGATATCGGAACGTTGTTCAGTGATTCAAGGAAAACTAAAAGATTCTTTCTATTTGAAAAAGAGTGGAAGAAACCGAACTATAATATTGATAGTGAAAATAGTGATATGAGAAAACCTGAAATCAGTTCATTCTTTAACCAAACATAAAGAGTTGTAGACGTGGTTAATTACATGATTATATCCTACAATATTGCCAGAAATACCAAGCGTTGGCCTACGGTTATGTTTCAGAATCTTTTGAATTTGGTGTAATCAATGCATTTTTCATCTATAGAAGCAACAATCCCATTGGAGAATTCGCTAAATGTTGTCGATTATTCCAGAAATATTTGGCACTAGAATTACAACAGGACAATCTAAAAAGAAGAGTGTTTCTGAAGAAGTTGTTCCAGATTCCCTCCCAGGAAAAAAGGAAATTGCAACTATTGCAAGAGGCGCAAAACGTTATTTTTGCAATATTTGTAATAGTTGATTATGTATGGAGCATATAAGGGCTTGATGTCAGGAATGCCTTGTAAAATTGAGTACATAAGTTCCATCACCTCCCATTTGTTCATTTGTGTACAAATTTTTTTGCATATATGTTAATATTTTCATCGTTATTTGAACATTTGAAACACATATTTTATTACTTATGATCTGTATTTTTCAATTGGTGTAAATTCTGGAATAAACACAAAAATGTGATGAAATTGTACCTTCTTAGTCAATTAACAATTATGTATATGTAAGAACAATCCCTCTATGTATTAATTCTGCTATAAAAAAAATTCGAAATGAACAACTACATATACTCTTAAAAAAAAACAAAGGCGATAGAAATAATCAATTTAAATTTGTTCCCCTCGAACCCCATCAATCTGAATGTGTCATAATCGTCCACCCGTGGAGGGTTAAACTACAAATCGATGATTATTAGATTATCGCTGTTAATGTTCCAAATATTACTATTTTTAAATTTGATGTTTCTGAACTTGAACTTTCTCTGCAGCCATGATTTGAAACAAAAAATTGACTTTAGTTTATAGACTACCAATTTTCTGTCCATTTTTTATTGATTATTGAATATATTCTTCAGCAACCGCGACAACTTTTTATGCTGGAATCCTATTCTTTATGAAACCTTGTAGACGAAGTTATTGACTGACGTCAATGTTGTGTTTACACATAATCTCTGACCTAAGCACTCAGTAATTTGCTCACAAACTTTATATTCTGCATTTTGATTCACGAAATAACTCAATATACTTTTTTATACTAAAATGTAGCCCCTAAGAACTCTTTTCAATTAGACACTCGAGCATTTTAATCTAAATTGTTCAGGTCATGAATCCAAAGCTTTTCTTTTGTCATTTATTGTATTCTCATTTATCATAATCTCTAAAATATATTTGTTAGTTGAGTTAATGGTTGTACAAAAGGAAGCAAAACACGGGCAAAAATCATAAGCTTCAAGTTCTTTCCTAGTCTGAAGAAATAATATTTCAAACTATAATATGTATCATTGATATCAAATCACTCCCTCACAACCCATACGTCTCATTTTCTAATTTATTTTTATTTTCATCAGTGTAAGCTGAAAATTACCTATTCCTAGCGTGAACCAATATGTTGTGTGTTTAAACATTCATGAATTGGGTTATGAGTATAAACAAAAAAACAAACAGATTTTCGCAGATTTATAAAAAACTGTTTAAAGTATCAATTCGAACAAATAGTAACTCTATCATAATTATTTGTCTTGAGAAATAGTTCGATTTATTTTCGCAATAAAGTAAAATTGGCTTTCCAAGCCAACACTACACGGAAAATCTTTTCTCGATCTCTGATTCTTTTCGTGCAATGAATAGAAATATTGTATATGGCTTTGTAATCAAAATATACAGCAATCCAAATATACTAAATTGCAAAACTACTTCAACACTATATTATAGGGAAATTTTTTCAATGAATTATAAAAAATTTGTCCAAATTTTGGAAATCTTTGACTGGAACCTCCTAGAACCTCACAGATATTTGGATATCGATTCTAAATACGTCCCTTTCACTGCATCATACTTAACGCGCATTCGCAGAGTGCAATTTCGTGATGAAACCCAATTTATAGCGATATGTGGATGCAATCTGTTCTCTTTTTCTCGAAGTCCATCAAGTACTTCGTTATGGACTGGCAAAGAAGCAGATGACTCTCAACTTGCTCATGTGAGCTTTTGGATCAATAAGTGATCTAACTCACATGGTTTTGGATATCGCATCTACAATACCAACTTTTATTACCCGGAGTAATGGGATTCATATGCGTAGAATCAGTCACTGTTCTCTGCGATTGGCATTCAATCTTGATTTTTTTTCATCTGTAAGCTTTTTCGGAAGCATTTTTGTACAGAGCTTTCTCGTCGCGAAATTTTGAGTTAAAATCTGCCTGAAAGTTTCGCAATAGCTAGAGATAAAAAAGAAGTAGGCTTTCATATAAATCAAAAAATATGTATAGAAGAATTATAAAAGTTGAAAGTGCTTTTCGGATAATCAAAAATATGAATTTACATATCTCTAATTAGACATTTCAGCTCTAAAGCCTATTTATCACAAATCAAAACGAACTAATATCTAAGAATGTATATGAGAAAATAAATGAGATATCTAGCAATATCGAATTAGAGCAAACTAATAACTAGGAAGCATGTATAACAAACCAAGTATAATTAAATGAATAAAAGGCTAGAGGTGAAGAGAAGCCGGCCGGTAAGAGGCCCAACTTAGTTGGTGGGATAACATCCTGAAAGATCCAATTAGAATTCAGGAATGGAGAGGCGATATGATGGACTGAATAGATAGGAGTAGGTCATGCTTGTGAAATGTGTAGGTGAATGCTGAAATTGATCAATATTTTTCATTTGGATTCTAGGATTAGGGTAATTATATAAAGACAAATATAATTAAACATCCTAATATGGAGTATAATTAACAAACTTTGAATAAACTATTTGATCAGATGCCATAAAAAAAAACAAATGGAATTGAAAATAGTAGATACAGGATAATTCAAACATCAAACATAATTGCTGGTGAATCGTTTTTCAGTAGAACATACACAAATGCTTAATTCATAAATTATTTAGATATAATACGCTGTATAATATTTGGATCTATTTGCGTTTGTCCTTCCAACTATTTTATTTTATAATGAATACGCATCTGTTTTTGATGATAGTACCACGTAATTCACAATTAACAAACAGTTCAATCATTATTTTACAATTTTCAACCCGGAGCTCTCCAATCTTTTCAAATTATTCACGTGCTCATTAAATTATTCCGTCATGGTTTATAAATAAACAAAATTCTGTTCTGGTGTCCTGAATTAATCTATTTCTTTTATCAAATCGAAATTTATTTAAGCGAGAATAACCATTAATTTACATCCAGATTGAGTTTATAAAATATGGATTCTAGGATTTGCTAAAAAAGCTTAAAAAATATGGATTCTATGATTAGCTTAAAAACCCGATTTGTCTTTAATATTTTTACCCTAATAAGATTACGACTAATAAAGTTTCAAATTAATTTTTTTAAAACTCAAAATTTCCTCTTTTGTGTAAGGGAACATTCCTAAATTACGTCACACGTTAAGAGGGAAGGAGGGGGTCGATGAAGTGGTAGATGGTGTGACAAGGCAGTGGGAGTTTTAAATTTTATGTGGTTTTCTTCAAAATCAAATCCTACACCTTTTACAAAATCACTGATTATATGGGAAATGCCACACGGTGCCAAAATGTAAATTACGAACAAAATAATAATGAGAATGAGTAATTTGTACATTAATAGTATGTACAGCATAGTGTACTATAGGTCCGAAAGGGTTAATGTCTCAAATACATTCACGGCATTTCCAATCCTCAATAATTAATGACAAAGTCGAGTCCAAAATTTACTATCTAAAATATGACAGGTTTACAGTAAATAACGATTGTATGAACATAAATAACTGATTATGTAATGCCACAAACACCATTCTTTCATTCGTCTTGAAAACATCTTAAAGTACAATGGTTTAAACGAACCTGAAATACAATAGAATTGCTTGAATAGATAAGTTCGCTTCGCTACATTTTCATTTGGAGGAAGTTGCTTATCCAACATTATTTTTATTAGGTTCACAGTTCGCATAAAACTGGGAAATAACTCAGAAATTAGAATAATCGAAAAATAGTGAAGAAAATATTGGGAATCGTGGGAATTGAAATAATAGAACGCATGACCGCGCATACTATTTTCTAATCAATTTTGCGGGCTCTTAGAGGTTAAAAAAGATGATATCTTTGTTTAGATCGATCACACTTGTAATAAAAAATGTATTGAATAAATAAATTTTGGTTGCGTGATTTACAAAGAATATTAACAAAAAATATTTTCATGCTTGTGAAATGTACAGCGGTATACTAACTATAAAAGGTTAGAAATTGAAAGAAAAAATTATGAAAGCATTTTTTTCTTTCTAATTTAAGCCACGGCATCGTGAAAATTGTTTCAAGAAACAATAGAAATAATTTCATAATTTGTTTGGACACAACACTAAATCAATTCTCACTGGTTACCCAAAATACCATAAAGATATTATATAGTCTCACCACTAAATGATGCCGTAATTTCTTTCATTGTCTTATAAATCTTTGGTCAATTTTATAAGATGTGCCTTTGTTTTTCTCAAATATATACAGTTGCTTTTCAAATAATATACAAAAAAAACCTAACCTAACCTAACCAACAACAAGTAACGATACGAAAAGAGGCTTGTATGTATGAATTTGGGTTCTCGTATATACTGGGACCCAATGGATCTATTGTATTCCCCTTTCTTGCTGTGATACTGAAGAACTCTGTGTTTACAACTGAGGCTTAATCTAGCAAGAATATAGAACTGCTTTAGTGCATAAGTGAGTCAAACAATGTATTTGATAAGTTTCTTGAACAGTTGGTGATAATCATAATGAACATAATAAAATAATTTTTTCACGAATAGGACAGTTTGAAGTAAAACTAGTTGTTTCCGTTAAAATTTTCACTGCGCAATCCACTTTGTTTTTTATAGAGTCGTCTACGTAACCCTCCGCAACTGTGTTGGATTTCCACCCACCGTGCTTTCTTAGTTGAATTATATCACCACCAAAATTCACTAATAGAGACTTCGAAGACCGTCGAAATTTATGCCCAGTGTAGTTTTTTGGATTAGGTAAATTTCATTTCTATAATGCAAAAAGTAATGAACTGTTTTGATATTTGTGGGTGGTTGTTTTTCATATTTTTTATAAATGTTCAATCTATTGTCAGATATTTCACCAATAACAGTAAATCTACGTTGAAAATTAGTTTTTGTTATTAGATACTGCGATAATTAGAAAATTTCGGGTATTATTATTATTGTTACACTTCATCATTACATATTCGAATTCCGAAACATATAATATAGTCGTTGCAATTGCCGATTCAACAATATCTTGTGGTGTGCAATTTAAACTTTCTTCAATAGTACTCTCCATCACTAATAGTAATACTACACTCCTTTTAATTAGACACAAAACGGATTTTCTTTAATGAATATCAAGAAATAAAAGTGTGAGAGTTTATCAGAGAAACGATTGTTTTTGAATGCAAATGAATTAAAAAAAAACTTGACGTAGAAAAAATATTTTATTTTGATATCAAATATATTTATTTATTATCACCTTCATTATATACCCGTCATCTATCCCTACATCGCTCCATGTGAATCTTTCAGTATTCTAAACAGTGCAGGAAGTCTTTTGCTGGTAGTTCCTTCAGGAGGCACGCCGCTTTTCTTTTTACAGCTTTAATAGAGTCATATATTGTTCCCTCAAGTGTTCATTTAACCTTAAGAAAGAAGAAAAAGTCGTACGTTACAAGATCCGTCGAATTAAGTGGATGGTCTAACACTAGGATGTTGTATTTAGCTAGAAAACTTTTGTCGGACAATGCAGAATTAAGGAGACTTTTTGCATGTTAAAATGTTTATGTAAAATTTGCTGCACATATTCTTTGTTAAATTCTATAGATTCATTAATTCACACGAACGTGATTTATCTTCAACATCTTCTCAACTATCTTGAAAACTCTTGAACCATTCAAAAACACGTAGATACGACAAAAATTCATTACAACTTGTTTCGAGTTGCAGTGTTTTCAAGTTTCAGGTGAAATTTCCCAACAATATCTTTACGTCCTTAGTTTTTATGACAATTCTTATGCATGCGAAAGAGCAGGGTTCAAGCTAAACAGCTGACTGACACCAACCTTTGGAGCATATATACTTTTTCTGTAACGTAATAGCCACACCTCTTATTTAGTGCAAGCGAAAACAATTTTTTAACATACATATTTTATATGCATAAAAATATTATTAGAAGGCTATTAAATCGTAAAGTTGCGTCACACACCGCAGGTTAACTTTCTCACAGCAGAAATCAAAGAAGTCGATAGAAATCATAGATTACAACTTTCTACGTTAAAACTTTATGTTTTTCTGAAGTTTATATGTTAATTCTGTCATCGTCTACGTCTGCCTATCGATTGCTGCTACTATTTTAAAGTCAAGTTCCTAGAATAGTTTTGGAAAATTTTTTGGAGCACTTCCTTTACATTTAATGGCTACGTAGTCATATAAGTAAAAGCAAAGTTACAAAGGAAGAATATTCAAAATACGCGCTCTAGTGTTTGGACATATCACATGTGAGTTGGATTCGATGAAACAGTAGATGTTTGTTCCAAAGAAATCAATTATAGCTGTTTATTTAAGATACATTGATTAACACTCTACTACTAAGTTTCAGTAGTCAATAACTATTGGACAACAATTAGCCCAAAAAAAATTTTTGGTGAAAAATCACCGCCGGGCGATCATCAAGGAAACCCGAGCAAATTTTGTTCTGTTTCCAATTGACTACTGTAGTTACTCATATAATTATCTACTTTGAATAATTTCTGGTATATAGCAGCACTTCTCGTTTTATCTGGACACCCAATAGAGAAGAATTTAAATTGAAATACCTTCTTGCGTGAGCGTCGAAACCCTTGATAGAAGAAGACCTGTCATTACTGCTTGTAACTCACCTGAAACAAAATTATTGAATCAAATTTCATATCAACTAATTATATGCTTTTGCTCTGTTTTTTCAATCAATCAATTATATGAGTAAAAAACTGAGCAATAACTTAAATTTCCCATATTTTATTATTCTAGACAAATTTAGTCTAAGAATAGTTGGAAAACTTATTTAATAACATCTCATTATTCCCAAAATAAATGAATGATATTGATATAAGTAACTATAAAACCATTTATTAAGAATACTAATTATCTCACAAAAATAACGCTTTACTAGACGAGGACTATCTGTTTCTGCCAATAACAATAATATGAAAACAACATTCCTATGGGAATTTTCACACACAAATAAAAAATGATACTCCGATCAACTATTGAGGAGAGAAATTTTACAATAACAAATATTTTACCAATAGACTCTCAAACAACAATAGAGAAACATCACGTATTCAAATTTTGGCAGTCTAACTGAAATGCTACGGTCAAAAAAAGTGAGAGAAGTTTCTTGGACGTAAATACCAAACGAAGAATCAATTGAATCAATCATTACAGCTCATATTTACTCAATAAAGAAGGATATGAATGAAAAACCACATTTTTATGGCGTCTAAAAACTGGAAAATAATTTTTTTTTTAATTTACTGGTAACCTTCAATGCCTTGTATTGTCACTCGATTCAAGTACTAACTTCTATTTGATAGCTGCAAATATAACAACATGGGGGCGCACTTACTTAAAATATCTTCGTTAATATATTTTGTAACACTTTCATCAATTACCAAAAACCTTTAACCGCAACACTCTTCTGTAATTTAGGTAATTTTAACTACCAATTTACTTTACATGATCACAGAAGAATTCAAAATTTAAATTAATTTTCTTATTTTTGTTTTATTTACTCTTTAATCAATTTTTTTGTTTGTACAAACGGACACGAAAGTGAGCTAATAAAAAACTAACCAAAATGTTCCTATCACACTCTTTACTAACAGTTAAACATTATAGATCCTAGAAATTGAAATTATAGTCCTTCATCATCCTTGAAATACACTGACAAATACCAAAAAATTATGTATTATTGCCCTTTCTTTCAACAACCTTCAGTAGTTAATATGTTTGAATAAACATTTTATTTGATTTTCTAAAATTTTAGCGTATGCTCTCGTGATTTTCAAAATATTCGATATGTCGAATGCTTGATGGAAATTTGATGGAACCGCTAAACAATTTCCTAATATGTCTTATAACTGTAAATAGCTTAATGATGGGAAGATTATCTTCTTAATCGGATAACAAGCGCACGTACGACGCTTGTAATTGTTTTCGGGAAGCTAATTGGTTATTAGTGCTACCTTTACCTAATTTACATGTTAATTAGCTATTGGTTTCAGTTGTAGGAGTGGTAGAAAAATAATATGCAGTCATATAATCGAATTAGAGAGTCATTTCAATATTGCTGTTTCAATGAAAATCAGTAGTTACTCGCAGTTACATACTCATATAACTACAGAGTTTTTACAACATTCCATCTTTTATATATAATTTTATTTCAATAATCTCATAAATTACTAAATTTTTACAGAATCGCTTCATTGTATGTAGTTCTATGTATAACATTTGCTTCTACAAAGAAACTTTCAAGCACTGTTTGTTAATGAAATATTCTAAATAATGAGCTTTTTGTTTAAATTTGACAATGTTCTCTTCAATGACAGATCTTACAGTTCACATATTTTTTTTTAGTTAGGGTGGTCTAGCAATTCATTATAAAAAAGTGATGTCCAAGAAACCCTCGCATATTTATGTTTAAAAAAGAAATGGCTCAGTTTAAAAGATATTTCGGGAATTATACGAGTTTCAAAACGATTAATTCGAGAAAATGTTGATACATTAACAAAATTTTATTTTAATGAAGAACAATTTTGAGGTAAGAATGTAGAAACCCTTCATAACCCTTTATAGTCAAGATGCCTTGTGTCGTCAGGAAAGCTGATAGTCAAAACGTCACAGTAAATAATGATCTATACAGAGACATGATCACTAACTTTTTGGGCCTCAATTGGAAGGAGTAAACGTTATAATGAAAACTCAACGATACAGAGATATTAATTAAGTAATTTTTTGTGCGTTAATTGGAATAAGCGATACACAGACATAGATACTAATTTTTGTAAATGTTATGATTGATTAACGTCATAGTAAAGGGTGAGTGATACTCACACAATAACATTAAATTTTATGTCCCTCAGTTGGAAGGAATGAACATTATAATGAAAATTGAGCGATATAGAGAAGTTAACACTAGCTTTTGTGCCTTAGGAAGGAATTGATATTATAATGAGTGATACAGTGAGAGTTTCACATATATTAACATCAACTTATTGGTGTCTTTGTTGGAAGGAATTAACATTATAGTGAAAAGTGAGAGTTACAAAGACATTAACATTAATTTATCTGTTCCTCTGTTGGTAGGAAATTACTTCATACTTAAAAGTGAGCGATACAGACTTTTGTGCCTCAATTTAAAGGAAATGATTTTATAGTGATGAGTGTTGCAGTGAAAGTTGCACATACATTAACATTTTCGGTGTCTTAGTTGGAAGAGATTAACATTATAATGAAGTGAGAATTGCACAGATATTAACATTAATTTTTCTGTGCCTCCGTTAGTAAGAACAAACGTTACACAGGAAATTGAGCATTGCAGAGGTATAATCTTCTTCTGCCAGTGCCTGCTTCATTCTAATGAAGGTTGGCAATCATCCTTTGGAATTCCTCACGATCTTCAGTCATGCGTATAAGATTTACGGCATCACGTACATGGAACCAATCTCGAAGATTTTTCAACCATAAAAATCTTTTTCTACCCAGGCCACGCCTGCCTTCTATCTTCCCTTCCATGATCAGCTGTAGCAAGGCATATTTTCGATTTCTAAAAATGTGGCCAAAGTAGGAAGCTTTCTTTCTCTTTACAATGGTTAATAGTAATACTTAATAGTTAATAGAGGTATAATCACTTAAATCTCTGCCTCGATTTGGAAGAATTAACATTATAGTGAGAAGTGATATTAACACTAATTTATCTGTGCCTCATGTAGTAGGAAAGTACTTTATACATAGAAGTGTGCAATACAGATATATGATCACTTTTATTTTTGCCTCAATTGGGAGTAGTTAACATTATAGTAAAAAGAGAGCGGGAGAGATACGAAAGTGAGATTGAAAAAATCAACTTTATAGTAAAAACTGAGCGATAAACACATATTAACACTAGCTGTGCCTCATTTGGAATAAATTAACGTTATAGTGAAAAGTGAGCGGTACAGATGACATCATCACTAAAGATTTTATCTCAGTTGGAAGGATCAATTTACAAATATTAGACCAACGATTCAATTTATGAAATTAACCAGTTTATGCGACTTGACTATTACATCATTCTTATAAAGATTTTTAGGCAAATGTTTAATACTTCCAAGTATTAGACATGTGCCTACATTATTACACCCTACAATGTGTAAAAATTAGATTTCGAATATGCTCCAGTCGTATTCTATTCAAGTGCATATTGTATATTAATGCAATAAATTATTTTTGACAAAAAGTAGTGAATATGTAAAAAAACTGCGCTTAATTTCCTTTTAAAGTTGTACGATTCTAGAAAACATCCGTTGCAAGCCAGATTATTTTTAACTTCTAAATATTGCATATAGTTGCGGTTTCGAAAACTGATGATCGAGACAGGAGAAAAATACATTTTATGAAGATAAATTTTCGAAGTGGTCAATGCTTCACGTTGTCTTATAACTGATGCTTACTTTAAACGTCATCTTCATATAGTTTTTTTCCAGAGTTCTATTTACTCATATGACGATAAAATGGAATTCAGTAAATTATATGCACAAAATATCTTATTATTGTGAATTAATAGTTACCTTCAGTTTTTCTATATTGTGTTTGATATCAATTCGCGAAGTAGCTTACACCCTTTTTGGTAGTTATCAATAAAAACAGCATGAATTTTTGTCAAATTCTAAATTGATCTTAATATGCTTCTCAGATTATTTCTTAATAGTATGTTACTTTCCAAGAAATACGAAAATTTGTAATTCAATTTGACAAATAAAATACTGCAATCTTAAGATTCATCAAGTAAACTTCAAATACTCTCAATTGCACTACCATATGGGTTTATGCTTCTGGAACTACAAATTATACATTAGACTCCTTTTATTCATGCTCTACTTCGAGATAAATGTGATATTAAAATTCCCCAAAACCTCCAAAATACATATAAAAAGAAAAGTGATTCAGCAATTGCTTATTTACAATGTTCCTACTAGAAATAAAATCGTCTTTTTGAAATAAATACATTCTAACCACATCCGCAATGTACCAACAAGATACATTCTCCTCACGTTTATCTGTCTCGTCGAGAATCTCTAAAGTTTTCCTTGATAAACATTCGATTACTGTAATTCCTGACCATAATTGGTGCTAAAATAACCCTACGAGTGTTTGTTGATCGTTTTCTACTCCATTGTGTTCTTTTGAAAGGTAATTCTATAATTTTAAAGAACAAATCGTTACCTACATCCTACATGTAGGTGTGTATGAATACATTCGTTCTCCCATTTATTTGTAAAATACACTTTTTTAGCACGGATTATAATAATTTGTTGTTCCAATGAATGGCTATCAATATATATATATATATATATATATATATATATATATATATATATATATATATATATATATATATGAAGCTCTTTAAGACCTTCGTTAAACCATTATTGTTGGATTCAATTTTTGTCCGTGCAGGAATTTCGCCATGGATCTGAATATAATGTGATATAACATTACAAGGTCCGTACTAAATGATGGATGTACTAGAAGTTCAATACCAGTAAATTTTACAATCTTATTCAGCGTAATTTTTGCAGTATGCAGTTTGGCCTTGTCTTATTGTAAGAGAGCTCGCTTTCGGTTAATTTAACCTAGATTTTTCTCCGATACTAGCTCTTATATTCGTATCATTTCGATCAAGTGGAATGATTCCAAGATACATTAAACTCTCATCATTCCCAACAAACAACAAAACTTTCCGTTCAAATCTAATTCTCTTTGCGACTGATTATGATGATTGTCCCTAGTAACAATGCGTCCAATCAAAGCTTTCGACAGAGCAGAACCGTTTCAATCACGGTTAAATCTATTCGACAACTTTTATAGATCTCATTGCTGTTATAACTGTTATAACTTCAAACGCTTTAACTTTACAAAAACTTTTCATTATTTGTATCACTATCAACCTGTGATTTGTATTTAATTGTGATTATTCTGAAGAGTTTTTCATCAATTTCAATTCATATTTTAATGATATTTATCAATGATATATTTTATCCATTTCATAACAATTTGCTTTTAGTTGTGGCATCTGAATATCTATATATCAATAAAATTTTCACCTTCTGTCAGAATTAAAATTGATTGCTATGTTGTAAATAAATTCCATGGAAGGAAACAAACATATGTGTGATTTTGAGGGAATATAAAGTATCAGTTTTGAACTAAGTAGCGTGTTCTAATCAGCTTAGTAAACCGTGTGCTTCTATGTGTGATGTAGATAGTTCAGAAGAAAATCCCTTGTTAATACCCACCTGTTTATTAATGCCCCAAGTTCCTTCATATATATATATATATATATATATATATATATATATATATATATATATATATATATATATATATATATATATATATATATATATGTATATATAAACATTCATTCATTTATCTATCTTCAATTAGTATGACGCAAATCTCCGACCGCAGAATGCGTAAGTTGCATTCAACTATTCAAATGAAGTTGTACAGTTAATTGGCATAAACGATATCTACCGGAAATCAATTGACGGTTGAAATGCGAAATATCACTAAACAGGATCGAGACTACTAGCTTCAACTAAATTAAAAACCAAATTAAATGTACACTAATAAAATGATATTTATGCAAGAATGATTGCATAATTGATAATTTTGGCTACTAAATAAACCAATTTTAATAATGAAAAAGTTTATAATTCAACGTTCATGTGATAAATCTCAGAATTAGATGAAAAACTGGAAAAATCTAATAAGGTGCTCTCAACCTTTTTAATGCTGCTCCTTTCTTTTTAGGTTAAGAATTGTGGCAATTAAACTTAAGCAATAATTCGAAGCGTACGTCTCAAGTACTGGTGGCACATCCATTCACACAATCCCGTTGAAGATACAATCAACTGATTAATATATTAAGTTGTTGATTGAAGGTGAGAAGCCTTCAAGCAGTGGAAACTCCGTCATCGCCATCATGTACGCTTACGTTGATTGTCTCTGTATTTATACATATTGCTGATTCTCATATTTATTCAAAAGTTTATGTAATTAGTTACAAGGTAAATGTTATAGATACAACGTTTTTTATACTCTAGCGTTTCGTTTCTAATCGGTACGTGTTTGTTCGAGTTGAAGTACACGTTTTTGATCTATTCTGGCCTACAATTAACCTTACTACTTATCAACTATCTTCTGGTTCAACAACCGTTACGAACTGATCAATTAATGAAACTTACTTCTGATGATATGTGTCTTGAGACACACACACACAACTGACCAAAGTAGCGTTGAAGTTTTTGAGACCTTTCTCCACTTCTTACAACTGTGAAAAAGGATTTTTCACATGGTTATTTGTAAGCAAATTCAAGAAGTCGCTTAGCATTAAAAAATTATATTTTTTGTTCGACAACAATCAACTCATACATTTAACAGTGTGTTAAATCCAACATTTTTTAGACTTTGTGCAATGTAATTCGTGTAGTAAAGCAAACAACTTTGGTTCTCCGTTACAATACAAGCAACATCTTGGGCACCATCATAATAGCGTTTTTTAGTCATTCAGACCTCCACTTGTTCCTTATTGTTGATCACAGTTTTGTTTAAAAGCTGTATTTCATCGGTTACAACTGATATAAAATCCCGCTCGTATGATATCTGTAGCCTGGATGGTTTCTATCTATATCAGTCACCTTGCCTTGAGAGCACCCTGGGAATGGCGGTACACCGGCTGTATGTATAGATTTGGGGTCTCGTATACACTGCGACTCGAAGGATCTATTGTGTCCGCCTTTTTTGCTGCGATACTGGAGAATCCACTGTTTACAGCTGATCCATTAATCCCACTCCTTTTAAAAAGTCTAGAGTGTGGAATGGCTTTAATTACCAGAGATCTTCGTCTTCTATTTCACGCATTCCCAGGTGCAGTGCTCTGGAGTTCTTTTACACTTCGAGAGAATGTGGATAGAGGCTTCGTCCTCTGTGCAACAAAACCTTCCCGCCGCATTATCAGTTAAATCTAGCGTTTTCAGGTGTTTGTTGAGGCGAAAGTGCCCCTCTTGTTATACACCGGTTGATCCTCAAGACTGTGTTCGAAATTTTCTTCACTGCATTTTTTACATTAGTTTCAACAGTGTCTTTGGTGTCGAACCTCTTTAATGAGAGGAATATTTTTTTGTTTCTATGAAAGCACTGATGCACTCAAAATTACACTGTCCGACGTGCATTTCGATAATCAAATTATCGTTTTCAGAGACCAGATACAGTTAACCTTCAGTCTCTGAAGATAAACGAGCGTCAGACAGTGTAATTGTAAGTAATGTTGTAATGGTAGTGGGAACAGTGTGTTCGGTTCGAAACATTCCAAATTAGTAGCCAATCATCGCTTGTTCAAGTTTATATTCTCATTTCCAATACTTCAAAGTAGTATTTTCAAGTAATCATGTTATATCTCGGAGCATATTAATAGCATAAAACATAACTGATATTATCTACTTTGACTATAATTTGTTTTATTTCATGGTTTTGACAATTCAGAATATTTCCACTGTAAAAATCGTCGTGTTGTTTCTGAATCAAAGCCGCAAACCTTAGATGACCACTAGTAAAAAACTAATTTTTCTAAGATCAAAACAAGGTTGTTTAATCTAAAATCGCTCGTGAAAGTTTATTGATGACGTCTATACCTCACACACATTGAGTAATTATGTTTTTCTTCAATAAAACCAGTGTTAATATACTTCAATTTGGAATCGTATTTTGAAACATTCTACAGATGCTCTTGGAATTAGGGCGAGCTACTGACTCTAGCAACACTAACGCACAAGATAGATAATATAATATCTCAGATTTATGTCAGAATTGTTAGTCTTAATACATAATTGGTATTAGTGGAACCAGCAAATGAAAGAGTTTTGTAATGTTAACGCAATCAAAATTATTACCAAGAAATTGAGCAGCTAGTAAACTCCCATTGAATTATTTGTATGTTTTGAATTTAAAACATTCCCTTTTTCTTATCTATCTATGTATCTTATGAAGTATGACCTATCAAAGTGATAGATCAATTTATAATTTCCAAAAATGACTTCTCGGTTTTTGAGCTTCATTCTCATATTTTGACAGTTTTTCTCGTTTCCCTCTCTAGTATTTTGAATAATTTCTTTTAAACTTTGTTTACTGTAAAAGATTGAAACTGGTGGCTTTTTAAGGTTCACTATTTCCCTTACTTTAGACCTTGAGTTTACTCAAATTTTTCAATTCTCTCCTTTCTTACTAGCAATATGTCAAATTTTAGTATCGACATTCACTCGAGTAACAATGGCTTCATGAAGAAAGTATCTTCTGTAGCAACTTTCTCATTTTAGGAATAATCAACGTGAATTAGTTTGTTACCAAAATAAGTAGCTTCTACTGTATTTCGATACCTTCGTTTGTACTCACTATATCTGTTTGAGAAATCCTATTTTTTAATAAACAAATAATGATTCATTTTGAAACCTACACATTCAAATTTATATCAATTATAGAAAAACATTAAACGGTATCATTATGAGAGAAAAAATGCTCTACCAATCCTTATATAATTTTTATAAGGGTAAAGTCGATGTTAATATCAATTAAATTTCGATTATTTCCAACCTGCACCGTTTTTATGGCTTTTAATTAACCCATTATTCCTCGAAATCTGTTCAGTATAGGATTCAGCCAAAAATATAAAAAATAGCATTTTATTTTTACTGGAATTAAAAACGATTCTGTGGATGGCGAAACAATCATGGATTCACGAGTTATATGAAATTCACTACAATAACGAGAAGGTTACAGAAAATATTCCTACTTGCATATACAATCTAACTAACTACATATATAGATAGATACCTCACTTATAAATATAAACTCTACTTGGAAAGTCCACACTGTATTAGAAACAGGAGGATTGGAATCAAAATACTAGAACTCACACTGTTTGCGGATCATTTACAGGTGCTTTGTTTTATTTTCAGTAATAACATACCTTATAAGTGGATTCATCAAAAGTCATCACATGTGAATACAGAGGTAATGCGAAAATGAAAACTTGTAATAATTGTAATTATAATAAGTACAGCAGACTAACCTAAATCCTACTTGATTTATATTAAAAGTGTTTTTTTCATTGTATTAATGTGTTTTTATCACAAATTTTCACCCTTAAAAATCATCCCTCATTGCAAATAAGTTAAAAAAAATATTTATGATCTTACTTAAAGAGTTAAAATTATTACTCATACTAAATTGATTATTAAATTGATTAAATATTTTTGTAATATTTTTTGTTTTGAGCTGGATTGTTGATAAAAAACCATTTTGTAAGAAAATTTATAATCTATTGGGCTAAAAAGGTTTGGAATATATTGAACCCTTAATTTTTAAAAGGGAAATGTTGAAATAGCTCCAAAATGATACTAGTCTACTCTGAACTCTGGAAAGTTATATCTCGGTTAATTCTGAGGTCAAGAAAAAAATTAGAACAAAATTTTTCTTAAAAAAAACCAACTTTTTTGTTCTCTAGCCGTTTTAACGTATATATTTCAAATTTTCCAAGATATTATTAATAAGAGACAATTTTTTTAAGATTTTATTTTTTTTCAGAATCAAGCTCTTTAAACCATTCCAAATTCTTGATCCTATTATTTGTATTTGACTAAAGTGATTTGCAAATTGATAACATTTTATTCAAATTAGGATGGCAATATCAAGGGTGGAAATGACGTTTTTTTCCATGAAATGAAGGGATTCTATCTTATTTTCGTCGTAACTACCTTATTTTATGTATTATAAAGTCTTATAAAATCTCATTTTAATGGTTTTTTAAAGTTCTTTAAAAAAGATTTGATACAATTTTTTCGTAAATTAATCATTTTTCACTTATTTAATTTTCAATTTTTCAAAATCTTCGGTTCACTAAAAGAATCATATGTAATTGGTCTATAACCAAAAA
This sequence comes from Diorhabda carinulata, assembly GCF_026250575.1. NCBI lineage: Eukaryota > Metazoa > Arthropoda > Insecta > Coleoptera > Chrysomelidae > Diorhabda > Diorhabda carinulata. Next base: position 24,485,669 of record NC_079472.1, read on the forward strand.
AAAAACATTCTTTTGACCTTTTTGGACGAATGTGAATATTGTCAGTCACATAAATCGATAAAAGGCCTTTACATACGATATTTTTCTACTAGCGAAAATTTCATCAAAACACAGAAGTAAAAAAATGACACCAACGCGACTTGAGCTTGGGAACTCCCGCATGTGAGCTTCGTATTCCAGCCACTACTTTATGAGTACCTTAATAATACATTTTTTTACGCACTACTGTTTAAACAATGTTTCTTTACGCATTATTGCATAAAGTGATGTTTTACGCACTGGAAAGTACGTACTTTACATAGTAGAAACAAATTATTAGGTTACAATGTGAACATTTCTGAAAATTATTTCGAAATCTAATACGAAAATAAGGTCCGACATTCTTCTTTAATATATTGGACACACCTCGGATATCATCAAAATATAATAATCTACTTTATTCATTATTGTCAACTATGCTTGATTTCAAGTAAAGTGTATCTACTCGTAAGTTTCATAAATGCTAACAATAATTTTATTCAAATTTATACTTATACACTTCAATAATAGATAACGCTTTATGCACTTAATATACGAATCAATATTATTTCTTAATATTTCCATAAAAAAGGTGAAAAGACCTAAATTCGGCACTGCTCCGTAATTTTCCTTAACACCCAGTTTTTAAAGTCAATAGCGATTTAGGCGTCACCCGGTATTCGACATAGCATGTTGTTGTGGCGTTAATGATTTATTTTATTTCACCCCAAAACAAACGAAAATACAGTCTCATAGTAGGGTCGGTCGCTGAATTATCTCGCTATCTCTTTCCTTCTAAGTAAGCCCTATCAGAATCAAATCACCGTCAACTCTGTTTCGTGCTGATTTGATTTAAAATATCTAATGGCGATATTAATTAGTAGAAGATTTGATATTCAATTAGCTATTACTTTGATAATGAGAAGTTATCCACATCGACTAACAATCTTATATCCATTGTTTTGTAAAAAAAATACCAATTTGTTTTTCTGCTCTTTTTGTTTACTTCAGTTTTCCATTCCATCAGTTTATTAAGTCTTGTTTCATCTCCAATAATGATTTCATGGATGCTACAAACTCCAGTAGTTATGATTGTTATTGAATCTCCAGTTCTTCACAATTTTTTTTGATCAATTTTTATTTTGTTTTTGTAACTTTATTTCTCTATTTCGATCAAAAAAGTAGTTAGAGTGAATAAACAAAGTATTATCATGAGGTTTTTGATATATACGATGAATTCGGGAAGAGTAAGTTAAAATTCAAAACAATAAATCTTTCTAAATTATTTCTCAATATTCATTTTTCTTTCTTTATCGTCACCCCACATTGCCATTGTTTATTATATACTATAGATCTTACACTACATTATCATTTGAATGATAATCACAAACGTATTAAAATCAATCCAAACGACTATATCGAATATTTCCGGGAATTGTTATTATCGATATAATTATTTATTAGGGCCATTTTACCCATTCTACAATGAATGGCCAATGAAACTCAAGTTTATTTTGCAGAAAATTAACTTCGTAAGATGCATCTATCAAATCAATAGTTTGCTTCACACGATTAAAACCATTAAAACCAAATAACATATTACTCTGAATAATTGAGCTAGTTGTTCAGAAATTCAGTAATTTTTTCATAAGAACAACAATTCATGCGTTGAAATTCATAGACCTATTAAGTGTTATAAGCGAAGAAGCCTACAGTCGTCGCTGCTTCCTTCGTATGCCTTCTTGAACACCCCCTGAACAAAACGTGAAGTCCTTTCACTTTTGCATCTTGTATATTGAACATCTTGTGTGACGCTCATCATCTTGAGACACGCCGTACGCAATGGACCAGTCGTCAACCCGATGATCATATTTTCGAATCGGATGAGACTCTCTTGTGTCCGCATACCTGTGGTTTCGAGACATCTATTCATCTGTCTTTAACTCTTTTATCCATTATTCTTTTAACGATTGGGTACAGGATTTAGGGAGATGGGTAGCGTATTCTTGACATAACTTCCTCCTAATCCTTTTGTCATCTTATTTTAATAATACTTCTGATTACTTTATGAGCACCACATATATTCTATTATCAATTATCATCCTAGTATTCAGTTTTGTTATTATTATTGTTTATTGGGATAATGCCACTCAAATTCAGCCTGAATTTGTTTGCCAATTATATTTGCTTGTGGTAATTTTTTTTTTTGCTCGAACGTAAAATCTGAAAAAACACGGTAATTTAACAAATGTGTTGTTGGAACTTAAATTGAAAAGTGCGCTAACTAACAAAACGTGGAGATACAAAGGTTTTCACTGTGGGTTAATACTCCCTTTGTCGTTTTGAATCAGTTTAAAAAGCTTACCTAACTTAATTAGCATTTTTCCCAAAAGAATGTACTGTTTAAACAGCATTACTTATGAAAGTTTTCATAATATCTTTGGCCAAAATAAAAGATGATGATGAAAAATTCTCTCTCCATGAAAATAACGTCGTGGTAAATTAAACAGGATACAGGATATAATTAATCAAAATTCAGGTACCACATCGATAATGTTTTCAAGATTGGAGGATAGAAGATATATCCAGAATCTTGTTTATTAATCTATTCTCCTCAAAGAAAATAGAACTAATTTTTTGGTAGCATTTTAACGCCTAGGGGATGGGGTAAAAAACGAGTAGTGCGTTGGGTATCTAGATATTTTTTCTATGCACGTCCAAAAACAGTTTCCGTCACTATTACAGTATTTGTGCAGGAGTAGTTCGAAACGAACGTGTTTTTTCTTGTGCCGAAAAACAGGAGCAACGTATCAATCTAAAGTTTCTCGTTAAATTGAAAAAAAATCCAGCTGAGTGCTATAAATTGTTGCTAGAGATCTATGAGGACAATTCTCTATCTCGTGTGCGTGTTTTTTAGTGGTGTAATCGCTTTAGTAACGGACGAGAGGGCAAATCAAAATTCAAGGTAATATTGATCGTTATTTTTTCGACATTAACGGTATCGTGATGACTGAATGGGTTCCAGAGGATCAAAATGTCAACTAGACTTAATATTTGTCAGTTTCGGCAACACTGCGAGAACGAGAACCAGATTTTATACCGTACGACTTTTTTTGTTAGCGAAGATAAAATCTATGAAAGGGACCCGATTTGAGTTGTTTTACGATGTTGCGAAATACTCAAACTGTGAACAATGAATTACAGTTTCAATACTGATAAACTAAATGAATTTTTTTAACAGTGATAAAATGTTACAAGAAACGGAAGATGACAGAGACTGGACTTCTAGAGGTAATATACTTGTTTCATAGTCAAAAATACGTTTCTAGTATGAGTAATTAGGAATAGTTATTCATGTAATAAGTGTGTAAGGTAACCTTTTTTCTACGAATATGAATATTGTCGCAAGAGCCGCAGGCGAATACGACAAAGACATGGGTCGAAAAAAGGCATTAACACACGAATTGCATACAATATTTTTCTACTAGCGAGAATTTTATCGAAATAAAAAAGTTGTGGTTATTTTTCTACTAGCGAGAATTTTACCGAAATAAAAAAGTTGTGGTAACCTAAAAATAATTATTACCACATAAGTAGAAAAATAAAAAATGGCATTAGGGCAACTTGAACATGGGACCTCCCTCGAAAGTATGTAAAGTACGTACTTTACGCGTGCTAGTAGAAACAATTATTTTTGAAATAAACCAGAACACCTAACTGACCGTCACAACTATAACTTTATCAGGAATGATCTAAGAATTAGGAATCGTTTAGATAAAGTGAAGCACTTGAACTACACACAGTATACTTTTTACGCACGTTCATACATTTTAAGACGTCTTATTTTTATTTTAACAATGTTTAAACGAAAACACATTAATTAAACCACAGCAATTTGCGTCTTCATCGAGATATTTAAATTTAGAGAGGAATAATTCATAATGGAATAATATTTGAATAGAATTACAAGTCTCGCGCTCACCAGCATCAGCCACGTGGCGAACTAGAATATTAAGACATTCCATTAACAAAAAATTTAGAAATAAATCTCGACATAATTGAGTCAATAAGTCTTCATTAATAATTGAAAAACATTTTGAGAACGTTGTTCCAATTTATTCCTGACAAAATTTATATGTAATAAATTTGCGAAGCACTGCTGATACGTCTCTCATTCGAATGGGGAAAATAAATTTTAAATTAAAATCTCATGTAAATAATACTTGTATATCACTTTGAATAGAATATATTTCTCTGAGAAACCATAATTTATTTGTGGCTTTTCTGTCGTTCCCCATTGAAAAGGTGATAAAGTGTAACTTGGCAAAAGAGAGCCCGAAATTCATTATTTCGGCGTCACTTCCTGGATGTGGAACTCTTTTTAGGTTTTGCGGCGTGAATTGTCGGCATACCTTTTGTCTGAGTTGTGCTAAGCACATCTTATTTATAACATATATTCCGCGTGAAAAATTTCGGCACAACTACCCTTGACATTTTTAGTAATTGAGAATCAGATTTAGATCTCTAATTTCATTCCTCTTTATAAATTCATTGGAACTATAAATTTTTGACATATTTTGATGACTTCTTCTTTTGCAATATTAGACTAATTGTAGATCAGTTCCATGCATAAACCAGATATTGCGTTACCATAGCAACGAACAATAAATTATTAGAAGTGTCAGTGTAAAGTTTGACGTCAAAAAAGTAAACCAGAGTTATGCAATAAATTAAAAGAAAAAAGATGGAGTATCGAGCCATCATCAAGTACCTGTATTTAAAAGGGTTAGGAGGTAAGCAGATTCACGAAGATATGCTTAATACCCTTGGTGATCAATGTCCTTCGTATAGGACCGTGAAAAATTGGACTGCAAGCTTCAAAAGCTTCATTAAAGATGATGACCGATCGGCCAGTTTCTGTGTCAGTCCCCGATGCATTTTCTGACATGATTTTATAAGACCGTTGAATTGGGCTAAAATGAATATTTGAAGCACTGAATATTTCATACGAACGCGTCCATCATATAGTTCACGTCAATTTGGACATGAGAAAAATTGCTGCAAAATAGATCCCCAAATGATTGAATGTTGATGAAAAGCTTGCGAGGGTAGAAGCATCACGTTCGATACGTGCTCGATCTGAAAACGATGTAGACTTCTTAAACCGAATTGTTACTATGGATGAGACTTGGGTACATTTCTACAATCCAGAAACAAAGCAACAATCGATGGAATGGCGCACTCTGGTTCTCCAAGACCTAAGAAGTTTCGTGTTCAAAAATCTGCTGCAAAAGTTCTTGCTTCAGTTTTTTGAGTTAACCATGGAGTAATCATGATTTATTTTTTAGATAAGGGTAGAACATTAACTGAAGATTACTATTCGACATTACTGACCACTCTACAGGAAAAAATTAAAGAGAAAAGACGCGGAAAGTTATCCAAAGGTGTTTTGTATTTGCAGGACACCGCCCCTGCACACAAATCTCATGTTGCCATGCAAAAAATTCGTTATTAATGATTTGAATTACTAGAACACCCCCCTTATTCACCAGATTTGGCTCCGTCCGACTATCATCTCTTTCTTCAACTGAAAAAAAGTTTGTAAGGTCGTAAATTTTCTTCCAACGAGGAGGTAATAAAAGCTGTGGAGGTATGGTTTGTAGAGCAAGAAGAAACATATTTTATTGAAGGGTCTAGAGACGTTGCAGGTTCTCTGTAATGAATGTATCCAATTAAGTTGAGTATTATAATATTTTGACATTGGAATTTTGCTTGGTTCTATAGTAGGCTAAGAATATTTTAGTATATCCTCGTAGTTGTGACAGTAGACTCATGACTGTTGCGTACATAGGCTTCCTGATATACCCGTCGTGTCCTACTGAAAAAATTTTATGGAAATTACACGAACTGTGAGGCCTGTTCACGTATTTGAATTTTTTACGTGTGTATTTTGGACACTCACCAATGACGTGGTTTTTAGTATCTGCCTCCTTCAAGCAACCGCTACATTTCTGATCGTTTTTCATGCCTATAACATAGACATTAAAGACTAGCACGTCCTTTCATGAGACCAGTTATCAGTCGTATTTCACGTCTATTTGAACGAAGCAGTTCATTGATAAGTTAAGCATAAGGCCCAATTATGTGTAACAGTTGGTTCCATCCATCTCCAGCAGACTAGTCAAATCTGGCATTTATTGTAAGGATCTAAGTGGCTAGTTAATTGTACCAGGTCATCCGATTCAGTGTCTTTCAAATATTCCATTAAGATATTCTTTAAGAATAATGCCTATTTTGTTCAATGAAGGTATGGGTATATATTTATATATAGACTTTGAAAATAGTACATTACAGCTATGAGGTGTTCTTATAGAAACTCTGTACCTTATATTTAGATATTGATAATTCCTGTCCACATATTTGCTTTGTGAGAATACTATTGGTTTTCTATTAATGTATTTTATTAAGCCCAGAAACTAAAAGTGTGCCTGTCAGCTACTCTAGCTTCATTCAAACCAAAAGTAGCTTTGTCCAATATCTATTCGATAGAGCTCCACCATTCTCGTCGCATGGTCTCATCATTTCATTATCTGGGAGTTGTGTTTTTTTTTTCACTTTTAAAAACATCCATTTCTCCCAAACGCAGCATTAGTTTGGGCCAATAAAACTATTGACGAATGTGGGTCTTTCTTATATATAGTGTATATTTTATCTTGGTCTTAAACGGCGGGTGTAATTTGGACGCTAACCATCCTTCTTTACCTGTCTGACCAAGAATGGTAGATAATCCGACATGTATTTTCGGCGCTAAGAAGTGCAGGTAGGTCGAGTCATAAAATAACCCAATAGAGAGATAGATTTTTAAGTAGGTTAGGTTAGGTTAGGTTAGGTTATGTAAATCTCTTATTTTATATGTAATATGTACTTAAGTACTAAATAAAAATATAAAGAAATATAAAATTTGCTTTATTCTGTAGAGTGTTACAAAAATGGAAACTTTATTGAGGGCAGATTTTTCATTTAAAAAAAGTGCAAAGTAGCCCCCTCTAACGGTAAATTTTTTCAGACCTTAAGTGATAATAGGTCATTTCTCTTATAGGAAAATCTAAAAATACAAAAATATATCTTATTATAAATGTCGGTGATTTAATAAATAACTGTATTCCATAAATCATGTACTTCAGTCGGTTAGCGCCCAAAATACACATAGGATTAAAATTACCCTTCGGTCTTGGCGCCTAGTTTACATGTTGTAAAAAGTACATTAATCCTTTAGCGCCCAAATTACATCCGCCCGTCTTAGACATGTGAACAAGTCACAGTATTATGTTTTTGAAATGTGAATCCTGTGTATGGTGATTCGCTTTAAATGAAGTACATACCTCAATTTAACTTCCCATTATCTTCCCACAGTATCACAATTTCAATATAATATCTAAATTTGAGCCCATACCCATTAACCAACGTAAAAACTGCAAATTTCCATGAATATGGATTATGTTTAATCGATTGATACCAAATAGATGGTGAAGGAGATTTGCAATATCTGCAGCGTTAATTTGTTTATAGTCCTAAAAAATAATTGATTTTTTTCCGTATTTTTATACGTATTTTTTCTTTATCCAATAATCAAATAACCGCTGGCTTTTCAATGACCCTTCACATTTGAAAAAAAAAATTGTCTTTTACAATTTTTGTGAACACACTTTGGTATGAGGATATTGTATTAAGGCTAATCCCAAAATAAAAAAAATATCATAAAGATCATAAAATTTTGAATATTCTTCGTAGAACGATAAAATTTCCTATTTGCTGTCACAATTATTAGCACGTCGCTCAAATGCATTCTGTCAGCTCGGGGGCAGCTTTCTGTGGCCCAGGTTAATGATTTGATTACTGTTTTAAATGCACCCCTATTGAAAGCCGTCAAATGCCCTCGAGGCAATGAAAACATATTAAAAGGATAAAGAGCGCCGCTTGATGCTGATAATTCGGAGAAATTATTTCGGGGTGAGAGTAGCTGCTTAATAGAAAATAAACTCAATACCTCAATACCTCAATACCTCAATAACTATCTAATATCAATTCAATAGATTTATATATACATACACCGGTACGTGCTCAATTAACTTGACAAAATGTGAAGCAATACATACGTTGCATCAAATGTCTACTGAAATCCTTACTGCGAAAATTTTGGAAAATTGCCAATTTTTCCTGATAAAAAAAATTTACGATCGTTTAGTGTTCTTATATTCTTGAAAAATTATAATTATTTGTTAAGTTGAATAGTTTTTACATTTCTTCAAGCAAATTGTAGTTGGCATTGCACAAGTTTTTAAACACAGAATTCAAAATGCTGAAGGTTTATTCCTCAATTTAGAAGATCATCATTGATCAATTGTCCAGCTAATTTAAATGACGAATCTTCTAACGTATAAATTTGAGGCGATATTGTCAAAAGAGGGTGTATTTTTGAAAACAAGGAAGTGAAATTAATGGTTGTGGTGATAAAAAAGATGAGAATAATGAAGAAAGCCAAGTAATTATGTAGTTAGATACACATATAATAAGAAAATGCGAAGAAGATAAAAATAGTATTATATTCACACACCGAGTCCACTTAACATACTTGAATTACGATAGAATGCACCTACCATGTAAAGAATCTAAAGAAGGTTTTTATTTGATGAGGTACTCTGGTATGCACGTTGATATGGATGATAGCCACGAAGATAACAAAACAGCGGTACCATATTTGCACGCTTTCAAGCACGGACTACCATGCTATCATTGTTATTATAAAAAGCATTTTCTTGTTATTTATTCAAGAAGTTTTGTCATTTGATTAGAAACGTTTGATTTGTACATTCGAACAATATATGGTCACACTGAAAAAAAAAAGAAAATTGATATTGATAATTATTGTCCAAGAAAATAGGTTGTAAAATTCGAAATTTAAGCAATGATTTTTCAATGTCAGTTAAAGTGTTTTATCTGAATCTTGAGAAAATGATGAAAACTAGAAAAAACTATAAATCAAAGTTGTGTTACTAACACACTAAAGGTAGAGCTTAAGGGATGATAATTATAGCTTTAAAAAATCATACCTTGCTGAAAAGCCAAGATATATTGGACAAAGAAAGGATACAAGGTTAATGATTTTGTGAAATTTTTGTATCATCTTCAAATTTTCAACAAATCGAATGATTTTAGTGCTCGAAATTCTAGTTTAAATATTCTATTACATACAGGAGGTATCGATATAACAATAAAGTTCAGTATACGGGTTATTTTAATAGATATCAAAAATTGTAAAAAAACAATAGTAGATGCCCTTTAGGTCTATATTTTAAAATTATCACGAACTAAAGTATCTAGCATAACTCCATGACGCTGACCCTTATAAAGGATATTTAAAAAGATATGATCAAATGAAAACATTCTATATATGAATAGCTTTTTATTCTTAAATTATCTTGTTTTCATTTCTTCTCTAATTCACAAATTTTAAAACAAAAACATTAAAAGTTTAAGAAATAAGAAACTGAGAAAATCATATAAATTACTAATGGATAAATGATGTACTTATTCTATCTAATTGATTGTTAGTAACAGAAATCGTCAACAAAGGAAGAGAAAATAAAAAATAAACGATTAGAAAAAAATTAAAATAAACGTTTCATCATACTTAATATAAAAATGTTCATTGCTTATTTTGAGAACTAGATTATATTTGTGAGCTTACTATGAAAAATAAATAATCATTTATTCACCAGTTTTTCGTATACAGAGTGTTCTTTTTGGAATGAAAGTTTATTATTTCCTCCTCGATTATTTAAGAAACTTTTCAGCAAGTTATGTTTTTTTAAAGCTGTACTTATGATCCCTTAAGCTCTAGCCAATGTAACTTTGTAAATATTAGTAATAACGAAAATTCAAAGGGGTATTTTTATGTAAAATTAAGAGATCCGAAATCACCGAAAACTATTTAAACTAAACGAGATAGTAACCAACCATTTTGTGTATATGTATAGTTTAGAGTCATATTCAATCAGATGCGAAAGATATATTGTGACCGCATTGAGATGCTCAGTGTTAACAGCTGATCTATGGATTCCACTCATTCATAGGCCCACAGATGTAGTGCTCTGGAGTTAAGTCTTCCATATTTCGAGAAAATGTGAATAGACTTTTAGACTTGTACGTGGCAGAATCTGCACTTAACCTATCTAATATCCTTCTTACTGTAGTACTTTTATCAAGAAGAGAAATAGATGGCACATAATAGACAAATGAATATTCTATATTGTAACAAAGCTAGCTGAGTTGTTCGATTGGATGTTATTCTCTTTTCTCCTTTATGTAGATGATTACATAGGAATCTTGTGATCTGAACAGTTTTATAAATGTTATGTAAGTGTTCTTAAAAAACTCACAATCATATTAAGGACTTCAAATGGGCTACAAAAGCAAAGCCTTACAGGCAGGAAGTTGACAAATGGATTTTGAAAAATATGAAGTGATAAACCTTGATTTCGGTAAAAATCTCGCGTTTTATTGATTGATAATGTAAAACCCTCTGTATGTTACATTTTAAACCGTAAAAAACCTTCTCAATCCAAAATGTATAAAATTGATCCAATATCAATTTCAAAATAATTGATCTCAATATCTTCTGGTATGAGGTAGGAACAACTTTATTCATAAAATTCCAGTTCAATTATTTGAAATACATTCAATATGTTTTTTCATATATTTGATGATTTACACAAGAATTAGATCGTATTGATTTTTATTTGATTTTTGATCTATGGTACGCAGAAATAAGGATTCAGGTACAAGAATCGATCTCCATAAACATTTAAACCTTTCAATTAATCTAGAATTCGTTAAAAATATTTATTTCATTAAATAAGTTTCCAGACAATGAAACAGATTTAATAAAAGTCTGTTTTCCAAATGTGATATCATTCGAAATATATCTATACACAAATTTTATTTCAATCCGTACTTAAATCTTACGAAAATAAAAATTCAACCAAGAAAATAACATGACGATCCCGTTGAATACACAAATAATGTTTCTTATATGAGATCGCATCTTTTTCGAAATGCCTACGGGCAATGAGTTTGGCTTCACGCTTCAGTGACGCGCCGCTTTGACTCTTGTAGGTTGGTAGCTTCGTAAAAGGGTTTGTTGCCGTTCCATGCTACTGGGTTTGCGAATATCCTGTGTTATGATTTAATATTGCACCGATATTGGTATTACTTTGGACCGCTTAACGTTCTCGGTTTTGTGATGGATTTTTTATATTTGAAATTGAATATATACATTTTCTAAGCTATTGCATTCGCAAATCAATTTTTACGAAAGGTCAGGTAATTAATAGAAAGCTCCACACGTCGTCTAGGCCTAGGGTAAGAATATTTCTAACGCCCTATGAGCGAAATCTAGGCCTTCATATTATGTTTATAGATTTTATGTAGGCTTATGACACAGTAGATAGAAATAAAATGTATGCTGCCTTTAATCTACTAGGAATTCCGAAGAAGTTAGTCAAGATGACATTAGAAAATTCACACAGCAAGTAACGACTAATGGAATTGTCTCAGACAAATTTAGGTACAATATCGACAGTGGCTTTTAATCTCATAGCAAGATACGAATGACGGGGCTCATTCATCACCAAGAATAGCAAATAATTGCATATACAGACGATTTAGCTTTAACAACAATTAAAAATGAAAAGCGGGAAGATATAAATAAGAGAATAGCCAAAGGTAGTGAAGCCATGGAATCATTAAGTTAATCTAGTTCCAGCAGCAGCCATAATCAGAACAATACCGAACAATAATACGACCAACAGTTAGATCCGGAAGTGAAACATGGGTTTTAACAATCGCTGAAGAAACAGAAGGTGTTGAGGAAAATTTTTGAGATAAAGAAAACAACTGATAGACTATAGAGAAGAAGAACTAACATAAAACTGAAGGATTTGTATGGATACCCATCAATAACAAGATACTTGAAAGCCCATAGAGTAAGATAGTTGGAGCTTAATAAAAGGATGATGGGAAATAGAGTTGCAAGTTGAAGAAAAAAGAATAATAAGTCATGGCCCTTACAACAAAAGAATAAAAGTAAATCTCATTCGTTCAATGAACACTGAAACAGTGAAACAGCAAAGTGAAAGTTGCCACCTGTCCTACGTAGTACATCTGGCGCCAAGTGCACTTGAATGGATGTGTCAATTGACCTTTGAGGTCGTGAAATTAGACAACACTCGATTTATTTACTGTGGCCACTTGTGAAGTTTTTGATAAATACACTTGTTGTGATTCGTGTAAACTTCATCCCACGATTTTCTTGGTCTGTTTTTCCGAATATACGTTTTCCATATTTTATCAACAGGTCATTCTTTGTAGTTGTCTTTCCTCTATATAATCTAATGTATGCTGCATATTGACGTCTCTTCTTATATCTATGTTTGTTATTTCATATTTTTTTTTCTTTTATTTTGTAATTCTGTTATTTATATCTGCATCTTATGCAGTTTTCGTCCGTTATTGTTCCTAGATATTGGTAGTGTTAAATTTATTCCAGTGGTTCTGTATCGATTCTTATCATCTTGGTCTTCTCTTCTCCAATCACCATTACAATATTTTCTTGTAGCTCTTTCTCGTTTTTTACTATCAGTATGACATATGATGTTATTTCTTTTGACTGTCTTCTCATTGTTTCCATAAATAATTTATGTTATCTTATCCTCTTTCGACCAGTAATTCCCATATTGTCTCTCTAGGTCTCCATCAAAGACTTTTCTAAATCTAAGAAGGCCACGTACAATTTCTTCTTTTTTTATATTGCTTTTTTCTGTCATCTTTTTTATAGGTTATTCGTATTATAAGAAGAATAAATTTCCCAGAAATTAGATATTCAAAATATGCTGTGACTAAAACAGTCGAAATTATTTTTATACATAACATTTTTTTGTGATAAAGTTGTATTGTTTTTTGCAATGTAAAATACTAACCCCAGTTTATATGCTGAAAATGTTATAATGCAATTCGTCGTATATCTAATGCAAATAAATCAAAATTCAACAACTAAATTCCATTATTACTTTCAATTTCCGACTATTTTAAATGGTTTGCTGAAACATTAAAATACTGTAGTCGTGATGAAAATGTTGAATCGGTTGGAAATATTCAACTTATCACAATGGTTTTTAATATCTATATATGAACGCATAACCTACAAATATCATTTTGAAATAAATGAGTAGATATGATATTGGAAAAGTTCATGGATTATTTAACTCTTGTTATGTCGATAATAATTTTATTTGACAAATACATTACAATTAAAAGTGAATCTTTTATCTCGAAATTCAGTTATTTTGTAAAATATCACTTCGCCAATGGATGAAATAATATTTATTTTTCCAATAAGTAAATTATTTATTTTAATTACCAATTTTCAATTTTTCAGGTGAACTATACTTAAACCATGAAATAAGATAATCTTGTGACAATCTTTGGGTAGTAGAATAAAAGAAAATATAGTTATAACCGTAAATTGTATTTATAAATAAAACATGAAAAATTTCTCACTTTTCACCATCAACATTTACATATTTATAAAATTATCAAAGTATATGTCGATTGACAGTTAAACCAATTGATGAGTCATTTAAGTTCCTATCATTCACGAAGTGCTTTCCCCCAACGATATTAACATTCTCAGTGACTAAGTAATATGAGTACGCGAATTTCCTCACCAAGTCTTTATTTATGTTACTAGACCGACAAGATTATTTTTCTTTGCTTCATGAAAAAACCTACATAATTTACGCACATTTTCATCATTCATTATGTCCTCACCATAAACTTCATTTTTTCGGTGAAGACCATCTTTTTACAGTATAACCAACACCTCCAGAGGCGTGAAACATAATGGAGGCACAAAGATTTAAATAACACCATATAAAAATTAAATTTGGAACATACGAGAGAGTGCCTATTGCCCACAGTGCCAAATTTGTTTTGATTTAAAAATGGTTTTTTTCCTGGTTGACAAAGTGGTTACACTAAGTATCCCTAAGTCTTTGGGGCAACAGAGCTAAACAAGAGCATTGTGTAAAAATAAAAAGGCCCTTGAGAGAAAATATGGGGCATGGAAAGAGAAGTATTTGATTTAGGAGATATGAGCGAAGAGCAGGTAAAGCGGACTTAAGGGTCTTGGAACAGCTCTACCTGAGTTTCTAGGATATATTTCTGACTATTGTTGATCTCTGATATATCATATTCCCTAATCTACACATCAGAGAAGCGTATTAAAAGCGAATTAGTACTGAATGATTAATTTCTTTTGGTGAAGTTATAGTTTTTTCCTGTTTCATATATATTGCTGAAAATAAGATACAAATCTAATATTTTTAAAAATTGCATACGATATGTAGTCAGTAGCAGGTAAAATCTTCCAACAACAGATGTACTCTAAAATAGTGGAAATATAATTTTTTTTGCATTTATACCCATAGAAAATGAGGCTGTTTTTTGGGGCTCCAGCATGCTACGTTGGAAAGAGATATTTTGCTCAGATTTAATCTTGTTGGACTATTTCCTTTGAAGTCACATGATAAAAAATCTGTTATCACCGTTAACATACTGGTCATAACACCCATCATTATTAGAAATGTGTTCGTGGCCAACAAAAGTTGGGAAGCTTATCAAATTATTAATAAAAATTAGTGAACTGCTTATCAGATGCTTGTTTACGATTTTAAATAAAATTCAAACGTCAAACTATGTACTGGAATAAAATTTTAATATCTAATGCCTGTTTATCTTTTGTACTAATGAACAATCATTTTCTGTTATTTTAAACAGTTTGATAATAATATACAGGGTGTCTCACGACGAGTTAGAACTATCTGTATATGGTGAAAAAATACTTATAGTAAAATCATGAAAATTTCTACATTTGGGTTTTCGGATACGGCCTTTTAACTAAAATATTTTCAAAGATGGCCGACTTCTGTTTCTATGGGAAGTCGACTGTAACTTTGTTATTTTCAATGAAGCATCCTGTATGTTAATACATTTTTAAAATCTATGTAAAATTGTAGTATACTTTTGTCTAAGGACTTTTTTCGAAAAATGGATACTTTTTGAGATATTAATTTTTTTGTAAAAAATTTGATCGCTGAAGACCATTATAAATTATTTTTTACAAGGATACCCTTAAAGACATGAAAATGGTTCCTGTTTGTTTACTTTTAGCAAAGTCAGACGTATATATGTTAAACAATTTTTCATTTTATATAGAGTGTATATAAAAAGTGCTCAAAGTTTTAGCGCATGCAGAAGTAAAAAATAAGGTAGATTCATATATGATTTCCCATACCTAAACCTTAATTTTTAGAGGTGCAGATGCAGACCAATAATTGGTTTAATTCGATCAACTTTTGCTTCAAATGGATCGTTTAGCTTAAAATTGTTGGGGATTCTTTTAACAGGATGCGAGTTTGGTCGTGGTCTATCTAGATATTTTGCAGCAAATTAAGTACATGTTCTTGTAAGAACTTTGTCACATTCATCATGTATTAAAAGCAAATTTACATAATCTTCGTTATTAAATTGAAAACGAACTATTTTAACGATTTTTTAAAGTATCAACAATTGATAAATGACAGTTAAATAAGTGTCATTTATTCCAAAGCCTACTTGAAGTATACATAAAAAATTAAAACTTGTTAAAAAATGGAATAATAATTTAAAACCTCAAAAATCTCGGAAACGACTAAAAGTTGGAATACGATTAGTAAATACAATTTGATTTGTATTACAGTCCTTGACAAGATAAAAAAAATACTTTTTCATTTCTCAGTGCTTGTATCAAGGGGTCAAAATAAAATTTAGACCACACCTGCATCTCTAAAAATTTACAGAAAAAATTTAATATCTGGATAACAGTAAGGTTTAGGTATAGGAAATTATACACGAATTTGCCTTATTTTCTACTCCTGAATGAAAAAACCGGGTGGTTCTATTTGAAAAAATGAAGAAATTTGATATTTATGACGTCAAGCTTTTAACACTTTTTATGCACACCTTGTATAAAATGAAAAATGTTTCAACATAGATTCAAATACGTGTGACCTTGCTAAAAGCAACGAAATAGAAACCATTTTATTATCTTTAAGGGTGTCCTCGTAAAAAAATAATTTATAAGGGTCTGCAATGGTCATATTTTTTACAAAAAAATTAATATCTCAAAAAGTATGCATTTTTCGAAAAAAGTCCTTAGACAAAAGTATACTACAATTTTACATAGATTTTAAAAATGTATTAACATACAGGATGCTCCATTGAAAATAACAAAGTTACAGTCGACTTCCCGTAGAAACAGAAGTCGGCCATCTTTGAAAATATTTTAGTTGAAAGGCCGTATCCGAAAACCCAAATGTAGAAATTTAGAAATTTTCATCATTCTACTATAAGTATTTTGCCATATAGAGATAGTTTTAACTCGTCGTGGGACACCCTGTATAGTATCAATACTCCGTACATTGCATCGTGAAATGAATTCTAACAATCTAATTTCTCGAAGTTTTGGACCCATCTCTATCTGATATTACGCTTGCCGAGGAAAACCGCGTAATAAATCTTAAAACGGATTTTTTCACTAAACTGATGTCCCAAAAAGGTTTCCTTTCTATTCTTAAATCCGAGTCGTACGTTTCCTTAAAAATGCTAAAAATTGACTGTCACCGATGCTCTGAACTGTTAGAAATCGTCGAAGTAGCAGAAAAGTTTACTGCAACAATGAATAAGAGTGTCTGTCATCTTCAAGACATGGTCAGCATTATTGGGCAATTTGATCCTTGCAGATCTTTCCTACTTTTATTGGTTTATAGCATACGTGAATAATTTGAAAGAGATAGAACTTGATTTGTGAGGGTTTTCGATTTTTGGAACACTCCAGTGTCGTAGAAAATTGAACGAAATAGTTTTCTCGCTGATATTTATTCTTATTATAAACAGATTTTTCCAAATAAAATCACTCGTTAATACCAATTCAGAAACATTTTTTTGGTATTCTTACGAAATAACCATACAGCAGAAAGTTTTTATCTGAAAAGTTAACAGTATGCAGTATGTGAAAAAACCACTGTGATTGTACATATATTACTTCAGCTTCTTCGAGTGATAATTGCAATTTCCAATTTTTTAAAACAAAGTATGTTCATTCATTATATCGTTTGAAAGGTATCTTCAATCAAAAATGTTATGGTATTCTTGCAAAAATCAACATTCCATTTTTCAAAAATATGTTACCAAAATTTGACATATTACTTATATTACGTATCAAGTAGAGTTCAAAAATTCGATTATTATATATATTGACAGGACGTCCCTTATGTTAGCCGCAATTTCGCACATTATGAAAGAGAAACCCAAATTTTTACACCTTCAGCTTGTTCAAAAGTCATTTCCATATCGACATATCCATACTTATCCATTTCCACCTCATCTAACCCTCTCGACCTCGGTCTTTCTTGTCCTCCTTCACTCTGAATCCACAACCATACTTAATACTTATCCTAACTATCGGTCAAACTCTCTATATATGTCCTAGCCATCTTACTTTCGCTTTTTTATTATCTTTACCACATCCTGTCCTCACAGCACTTTTTCCATTTCTTATGTTTTTCATAATTAACCTTATGTGAAATATTGCGATACTCAATCAATTTCCAGATTGCGAATATAGAAAAAATAACTACAAATATGCTACCACATTCATATCAATACATCGTATATTAGAGATAACCTATTTTGTACGTAGCTTATGTTGACCTAATGGAAAAGTACTTTGTGTTTCTTCAAATGTGGTCGCTTTTTTACAGTTCCTCCCTTTATCTTATCAAGCAATGATTCAGGAGTGTAGAAGTATATCCAAGTTTGATATAGTTATGAACCGACGCTTTTTGCTTGAATCTCATTAATAAGGCCTAGGAAATGTTCATTCGAATTATGCTTATGGTCTAAAGCCAGGCTGCTCAACGCAGGTCCGCGGGCCACACTGTGGAATTTTAAGTGGCTCGCGCAAGTGTGGTTTAAAAATACGCACCAAATTCAAAAATCCCGAGGTGCACATTATGGATCCAGTAGTACGCTGCATAAATTACATACGATCAAAACTCTTAACAGACGTCAATTCTGGCTATTATTTGAAGATAAAATCAGAGAATATGGAGAGTTACAATTGTATTGTGCTGTGCAATGGCTATCAAGGGGCAGCATGTTGAAACATTTTTTCAACTTGAGAGAACAGGTGTCGCAATTTTTAGAGCAGAAAGGGGCTTTACCATTCGAATTCGATTTACTGAGGAATACATCCTGGTTGAGTGATCTTGCATTTCTTGTTGACATTACGAATTACTTCAATATTCAAAGCAAAATCAAATCTCTTTTCAATTAGCTCTCTCCCCCACACTTAAACATTTGAAAAAGGAGCTCACGATTGTTTCTGTTAATTACTCTAAATACCAATCTAAAATTGAATGCTCCACAGTCATTTAAGATGAGATTTCAAGATTTCGAGAGTAAAAAACAAAATGTACAAATTTTTATAAATCCTTTCGTAACAAGTTTAGCTGAAATAGTTACTTATCCTGCCAATATTCAATTAGAACTTGTTGAACTGCGAAATCATGATACGTTTAAAAACGTTTTGCTAAAAAATTGTCTTCGAAAGCACAAAATTCTTCAGAAGATTTTGCAGATTTTTGAAAATTGGTACCAAAAGGAGAATTTCCAGCAATAACTGACCTGGCGTTAAGGTTTTTAAGTAATTTTGGATCAACATATGTATACAAAAAGGTTTTATCAGATCTTAATTATGTAAAAAATAAAAACCGCACATCTTTAACTGAGAAACATATGTGACTTGTTGTTAGTGTCAATGTCGGATTTGTCGCCAAACACAAGTAAATTATTAAAAGACAAAAAACGGCAGAAATCACATTGATTGTATAAACAAAGTTCAATTTTATTTCTTTATTTAGATTTCAGAATAAAATACAATTTGTTCCTAATAAACAATAATTCAATCTTATTTTCTTAATAATTAAGTTTTGTTTGCGCTTGTCCTGAAAGTAACTGAAACAGGAAATGCAAGTGGCCCGTTGTTAACGACGGCGCCTTGATCTAAAGTAAGCAAACGCGGCATCCAACGCGTGTTTACGAATACCTAATTTTTTAGTCAGGATATGGCAAATGCGTTTTTTTGATTTACCGATAGCCTCTTCTATCTCTCAATTGATTGATTTTCGATTATATTCCTGGTTTTACTGAGACTTTGGACGTCCTGAATACTGTTACGGCCACGTTTGAATTCGGCTACCCAAAATTTTTCGCCCGTAAATGATGGTGCAGAGTCCACGTACTGTCCTCGTAGAATCCATTATTGTTGAATAAATTGAGTGAAATTTCTTTATACGTTAACTATCTCTGACTATACAGTCATTTTGACTGCATTTGGGAAATATATATGATAAGTTTAAGTCTTTCCAGTATTAAATATTAAATATGTTTAATCGTTTTCTAGGTTTTTAATTTTTTCCTTTTAGCATTTTGTTTTTAGTTTTGGACGTCCATTTTTAAAATTTATTGACAACAATTTCGCCTACTAGCTCTCTTTTTCAAAAATATTTGTCACTCTATCCCACAAAGTAGTTGAGCTAACAGATGAGCAATATACTTATTGAATTGATTGATAACTTTGGTAAGGTGAATTTAAAGTTTTCTTCACTCATTTCTGCAATCCGAGCTTCTACTTCTTTATAAATACGTGTAATTATGTGATGAGATGGTAATCAGTTTCGTGGTGCCCACAAAAAGAGAGTTATATTTAGGTAAATATATAAGTTTTCTACATTATCATTGTTTGATCACTCGATATGTTGATTTATTAATAAGCCCTGGAGAACACAACGGTTATATGACGATGATGAAATACGATCTGAAACGCTCAAAGTTCACGGTATAACAGGGTAGTTATTACTTTAGACGACTCTTAGACAAATTATTCAAAGCTACATCAACACTTTATTTAGTAAATTATGATGGTTGATTAATTAAAAGCCATTGAAAAAAGTCGAGAAGATCAACTAACGTTTGAATTATCCACCTGCCACAATTTTCCAATTTTTATTACCTATGAGTAAAAATTACAAAAAAAATTGTCTTTTTTCTACACACGGTAACTGTAGCAATAGTTCTTTGAATTCTGTTCTAATACCCTACTATTCGTATTCACTGATGTGAATTAAGATATAATCATTGTAAAATTAAATTCACCATTGCGGAAACATATCGGAGATAATTTTGCGTCAAGTCATTTAGGTCTTTTATTGTTATTTTTTCTTTTTATATTTTCAGAATACGTAACATCCTCACGCGACTGGGTAATCAGTGGAACATAAAAAAGTACGAAGCTTATATTTAGAACATTAAATTTGGAATTCTTTGTGCCTTTTTCTTCTCATTTAAGCCATTAAGAGTGACAAATGAAGCAAAACCCTAACATATAGCGTGGGAAATAAAAAGTTTTCCTTTATACAGCGAACCAGAGAAATGTTAACTATATAAAGTGGCACAAGACAAATGTTTAAAAGCCTTAAAAACTCTACATTAGTTTTATATAACGATATAAAAGATAAAATTTCATATGGAGGAAAATACTAATTCTGATTCTCATTACATACACCTTTGTGTGCTGCGTTCTGAACATTTTTTCTCATCTCTGCTTAAAGTACGTCTTTAGCTGTGATGAACAGCACATGAACTAAAATTGTACAAATTAAAGCTATTACAAACCATCGCAAAACCTAATTACATGTTGGGATACAGATTGGTAGTTTGGAGGATCTTCAAGACTTCCTCAACATTTCTGAGGTAGTTGAGTAATTTATAAAGTTAAGTTTACAGGTGGTGTCTATTATTTCCTTCAGTCAATGAGTACGTATTGATCGGTCATAGTAACAAAACTTCTGATTGTTGTAGCTTCTCTCATACTTAAAGTGCACTACCGCTCCATAGATCGTGCTAAGAAATTTGGATAAAGTCGAGTAAAGAAAACTTCGGTTGACGTCTTATAATGTTCTATTATCGATATAATAAAAATTGTAACCAAAACAGAGGAAAACACCTATCAAATGCTTAGAAATGATTTACATAATTTATTTCACAAAAGTATTGAGTATAAATCGTGCCTTAGTAAAATACCACTATTAAATCAGTGTCCTCGATTTCTAATCAATTCATAAACTCTTTGAGACATTTTCAACCAAATTGATCGACAAATCTAATTCTTAATTAGACCAGATATTCTGTTTTCGAGTATGCCCGATTGCACATTGAATCACCTTACCACTTTAATTAACGTTTCATTTCAAAATGGAACTTTTCCCAATTGCCTTTGCCTGGCTATAATTATACCTCCGCACAAAGGAGGAGATAAAAATCAAGCATCGAATTATCGTCCAATTGCACTCCTTCCCACATTATCTGAGATAAGAGATTAGTCAAAAAGAGGCTTTTATCATTTCTGTTTAAATATAAAATACTTACTACTACTAATCCTACCCATCAATTTGGGTTTTTAATTAACAAATGCACAAATGCACAAATGATGCTATATTCTCCCTCCTTAATAATATCTACTCTAGCCTAAACAGCCATCACTCCACTGCAACAACTTTTTATGATTTTTCTAAGGCTTTCGATTGTGTTAATCATAATATTTTAATCAACAAATTGCAGCATTTCGATTTCAGGGGAACACACCTCGCATGGTTTGAGTCATACTTTACCAACCAACAGAAGTCAGCTTGTAAGGGCTGATACAACGATGTCATCTTGCAAGCCAATAGAGTGTTAGTGCCCCAGGCTCGGTACTAGACCCTATTTTGTTTCTTCTATTTATGAACGACATCGCCTATCAAGACATCAGTGTCTATTTGCAGACGATACTAGTTTCTCTTGGAGCAGCCCTGATCTCACGGCACTTCATAGGACTATATCTAGTGACCTAATCATCCTTAAATCATGGTGCGATTATAATCTTCCCCGTTTCAACGTTTCTAAAACCAAAGCTATATCATATAAAAATACATTATTACCTTTTTTATTAAATAACACCACCATTGACGTCGTTGAATCTGTATAATTCTAAGGACTTGTTGTGGGTCCCTTGAAATGGGAGTTACATATTTCCGCCTTATCTAAAGAATTAATTTCCTCCTGGTTTGCGCTGAGATCAGTTTCCAAACTTAACTACCTCCTTAACAGTTTATTATGTCCTTATTGACTCGCATCTCTGATATGCTCTTCCCTTCTAGGGTAGTGGTTGTGCGACTCAATTTGAGCGAATCTTCAAACTACAAAATAGAGCTGTTAAATATTTACTCGGACTAAACAGCATGGCTCATTGCAGGGACTTATTCAAAAGATTGAAAATTCTGACTCCCTGCTTATCCAACCTATCTATTACACGTACAGAATTAATTAAGGGCTCAATATTTTACAATGCAAAAAAATGCTCAATTAGTTACCAATTGAAATTAAATCGATACATTCCCACATTCCGCAATAATTTGAGGACATATTTACTGGAAAGTGCCATCTATTCTGTAAAAGACTATTATAATAATAATATTCAATTCCAGACATGCTGCATACTGGTTTAATTTTTGCAATGGCCTCATATACGACTTATATATCAATTATTACCTATAATTTTGTTACTCAATGCGGTTTTCTTCTGTATTTTCAAATTTTATTTTAATTGTATCTCTATTACTTATTTTTATGTTTGTTTTCATTGGTTTTTACAAGCTTTTGTCAACAAATTGTAATAATTTTTTGATAATAAAGCACTTCTCTGGGTCTGGGTCGATTTTAGTCCCAGACACCACTACTTCTAATCCGACGCTGCGCCCAATTGGACTGGCGCTATACTTGAATTTCAATGAATTGTGTAAGTTTTCCACAGTCGGTCTATTTATCTATTTTAGTTATAATTTATAATATAATTATTAATAAAACAATATTTTCGAGAAAATAGAATATTTTATGATTGAGTATCATCTGCATAAGAATAAATCCTACACACCTCAATTCTGTTTAAACAAAGGGAAAATAAACCCTCTGACTTCACATACAATTTGAACTTTCATTGCTTCAACAATCTATTGTGAGCCAATATCATAACAATTCAACCACAAAATCAACTGAGATATTCAATATTACATTAATTTATGAAAATTTGTTCGAATCGTTAATAGAGATTATTTATTGATTTTTTTGAACAAATAAACCTAAAAGGAGAACTGTTTTCAATATAATTGATTTTATCCTAATGCAAAATACGTGTAAAATGTACCGAAGCATATTAACTTCGTATAAAATTTTTAAAAGCCTCTTAAATTGCTCCAAAAATAAAGATTTCAAACTGTAGAACCGGATAATATTGCGAAAGAACTTTATTGCGACGTTATTTCTTTTCATTCAATTCGAGCTTTTCATTAAAAGTGAATTTTTTACAGGAATTCCTTCTTTTTGGTTCCGCTCGTAAAGAAAAACAAACGACATTGATCGAATACTCAAATTTAACTAGCGAATACATAAAAAGCAACAACGTCAAGTGTTCTCTTTTAGATCGTAAAGAAGAATGTAATATCGAACACAGCACATATGCCTTCGTGATTTCATTAGAAACCATGTAATGAGATGAGAGAATACCTTTAATTAATATTTTTAGGTGTGTTAACCTACTTACTTTAAACTTACACGTCTCCTTTTTTATGAACTACATCATTTTTTGAACTACCCTACATGGAGACTTGAGTTCGATTCTTTTATTCAACTAATTATCCAATACCTCATATCAAACTTAATTAAAATGTCGAGTGAAAAGAACCAACAATAAAAAAAATTCTTATTGCCAATAAAGATTAATCAATGTTCAAAAAAGTATATACTCCGCAAAAGCTTCTAATCCTCGATGCTCGACTCAATATAGAAAAGAGCAATGCGACTTTTAGGCAACCCAAAGTTGATCCTAAACTTGGAGAGCTTAGGAGTCACTGTCCTGACTCTGTTTTATCGATACTACCACCACACCTGCTCTTCCGAGCTGTCCAATATAATTCCACCTAGAGCAGTATTTGTAAAACCTACTCGATAGGTAGATGTTGCTTAACACCGGTTGCAAACGCCCAAAATATCGTTTTATCGAGACACCTTTCTCTGGAAAATCCAAGCTTGTGGAATCAGCTACCAAGTAAAGTCTTTCCGGAACACTACAGCCCACAGAAAATCAAGATCAATATCCATAGGCATATCCACACAACAGGCACCACTCGAACCAATCCAGTGTGATAGGGTTTACCCTCTTCTATTTGCTTTTTACATAAAAAATGTTTGTTGTATGTTGAAAGTAAGGAATAGGTAAATACATATAAAAGAAATTCCAATTATGAGCTTCTCCATGAGAAACCAACTTGTGGACTGTTTTTAGACATGAATTGAAAACATGGAGCAAAAATGAATATTCTGGTTTTTTGTTTACAATTATATTGGCTGCTAAATTAGTTCATTAGTTTTGTTCAATTTTTTTTTTCTTTTTTTGTATTGTTCTTCATCATATAACAAAGCTACCAAAATGAGGTGGTTGTATTTTTTAAAAAGTATTTTATTTTTTGTTTATTTCATTAGTTCTTGATATGAAATAATGACAGAGAGTAGAATATTTAATAAAAAGTGAAAAAACAATATTTTTAACTACTACAAATTTTCAACTACTTAGAAAACGATTCTCATTGGTTTTCAGTTGTGTGTCATAGGTTTAATAAGAACATTGAGCAGTTGTTTGCTTCATGATCATGAGGTTGCTGACAACGTAGCGTGTGCTGTTATAATACAGTTTTTATTTATTAGTTACGTATAAAAACCATAGTTAATAAATATTTGTTCTAAGGATCATATTATGTTTTTAATATCGAAAAAGAGAATGACATTGCTACTTTTGAGAATTACCAGACCGTAATATGAATACAAATTATTGTTCTCGCTGTTCGGCAACTTTATGAATAGATGCTAGAGGGGATGTTACAGCACTGAAATGCGACTGAAGATGGAGGTGAGGGAAGTTAATGATTTTAATCAATTTCGAACATTTCTAATTTGAGCTGCATACTGTCGAACTTCGTTTTACTTACATAAGGAAAAAATTGAAATTAAAAAAAATAGTTGGTTTGTATTGTTGACCATTCAGAATATTATCTAAAAAATATGGACCTACTAAATTATTTCCCTCTAATTCTGGCCACATATTAACACAAAATCGATGTTGATTTTTTATTGATATTTTTATTTATTTATTCATAAGTTCTCCAAGAAATGTTTAATTCTGTTACAATACCTTCTTTTATTATTTTCAACAAATAATTACAATTTATGATAATTTTCTTCAGAATGTCTACTTATCGCGAACTTTTTCTTTGGCACATACAACTGAAAATCTACATACCTCTTAAACCATGAATTTTATCTAGTTGAACAAAGAGTACTTTTTTGATGAAAAATCGATCGAAAAATTAATTTTTGCTATCTAAAGATAACTGTAGAAGTTATGCATTGTTAACAATTGGGCGTGAGCCGCCCTTGGCCTTTACATAGTAGTACAGAATCATTTATTCTGTCAAACACACTACAAGAACATACGTAATCATCCATTAAAAATCTATGATGTTCGAATTTATAATGTAGGAAATATACTTAAATATAAGTTCTGATTCCGCCTATAATTCAGAAACGAAGTGATGTATAAGAAAAATTTTTATGTCACAACACTATTTTCACTCCCGAATTTTTTGTCAATTCCCGGAACACCATAATGTAACACATACAAAGCAATAAACTATAACGAAGAAAATGATTCGTTACAACTGAAATTTTTATTGATTCGTTATAGGTAATTATAAAAATATATACAGTGTATCTACTTAAGGTGGAACCATGTGGAAAACTTCAAATATGCAATTACAGTCTATTGGTAGGAAAATTCAGGTTTTGTGATTATTTACTGATCATTCCGTATTAATTATTCTGGTTGGATACAATTTATCTCTCATACCTGTTAAAAATATGATAACCTTTCTATTTGTTACTGTTTTTGAACAACACTGCAATTTACATACGCAATGAATGCATAATAATAATTTATTGTAGAAAATGAAAAATCCATACAAAGAATATTTATTAAACAGAAACAAACATAATTAAATTTTAATTCAATGTCCTACAGCTTCGACGTATCAACCTTCTTTTTGTAAAAATTTAATTGTTTTTTTCTCAAACTCTTGTATTACTTTCTTATATCTTATATCTGAAAACCTGTGAATCACCTTCCCATTAAACATATTTTCAAGGAGTACTGTAACGTTTAATGTACTATGGATGGAAACACTGTCTTGTTGGAACCAAATTGTCTTGTAACGTAAGGTCGTGCAAAAAATCACTTTATTTTCTAATAATTGTAAGTATTGTGCGGCATTTAAAGAATGTCGAAAAAAAAGGTCCACCTAATTTTTTTTTGTACACACCTCAACGTTTTAAAAGAATATTGGATCCGAGTTTTTATTACAAAGTTTGGATTACTGTTAGACCACCAGCGACAATTTTGTGATGAGACGGCTCCGTTTCAAGAAAATGTTGCCTCATCGGAAAATATTATAGTTCTCGTAAAAAACGGATCTAACTTTCCTTGGATCAGAGCGCAGAATTCAAAACGAATATCGTAATCCCTTGGTCTGTACAAATTGCGGTTTCAAAGTATTTGCCACTTCATCTTTACTTACTGGAGTAGTTTGGATTGCAGAGGCCCTTTTTCTCGATGCCATTTTTGGGTCGTCTACGACAGAAAGCATCAATTCAAATTCAGTGTCTTCATTAGCAACCCGTTTTCAGCGTTTATTAAATTTATTTTCTATACTTCCACTAGCCTTAAATTTTATTTGAACTTTTTGTAACTGTCGAATGCCTAATGTTTATATGCGGATGTCTATTATTAAAACTATTTGCGGCCTCTCTATCTCTCTATATGTTTTGTAATTGTCCCCAACAATTAACACAAGTTCTATTTTTTCTTCACGATTTAGGGAATTTACTATTTTTATTGTAATGTAATTATAAAAACAACTCACTCTGACATTCACTGTCACATCTTTCATGTCAGGACATTCTAGATTGCGTTAAATTTTATCCCGACAAAATAATTAACAGGGAATGATTCTTAAATAATCACAAAACGTGAATTTTCATAATAAATGGCCATAATTTCATATTTGAATATAACTTTTAATTCAAAACAACTTTATAACATTTCTCTGAATTGCACAAAATTCAAATTTTTTGACAAACCTCGTATAGTGCTTAAAAAATTTATTCTTTCTTTTGGACCATGCAGAACTTTTTATCAGGAGTAACTTTTTTTCATAAAACCACTAAAAAAGAAGTTTTCCATGTGGTTCCAACTTAAGTAGACACACTGTATAAATAACATAAAACTTCTTCTCCATCGTAGTATCTATTGTTATAGTTTATAAAGGATAGTATGCAACTTGCGGTATATTATTTAATATATTCTTAACTAAATAGAAGTTATCGTGATTTAGAGTTTCCCTGGAAACAGAAAATACGAAATAATTTTGTTATGATTGTTCCTCATACGTTTCACGACAAATTTGTTATGAATAATGTATGTAACCGGAAGTAACTAACAATGACAACATACTTATTATGTATCAAGTTAAATTTGACCTTCAAGACAAATGGAACAATTTGAAATACAGAGAACGTATTATTATATTTTCTCATATTTTTCTAGTTCCTTGAATTATGTCATAAATTATATATGATGCACTGAATTGAATTTAATTAAAATTCAAATAATGGATGTAGTGATTTTTTTGTGCAGAAAGTAGTTACTATTATTAATAATTTAAATTTATGCACCCCAAAAAAATAAGCACATCACGCCTCTGGTGAACCGCATCAATCCCATCAGCAAGTACATCGCAGTTACTGTTGATAACCGTTGGCGTTACAGCATTTTTAAGCTTATTTCATTAACTTTAACGCTTTGACGACTAGCTCACTAGATTTAAGCCCCTCGTTTATCGACAATAACCTCCTGTTTACGAGGGACACCCAAAATATATCAGCAATCGATTATTGCATTCAAAATGAATGAGAAATTGGAATAAAAACATTGCAAATCAGTAGTAAATTTTGAATATGACAGACAATAACAATAAATTAATTACACATTACAGAATTATTCATAGTTTTTGTTCTACTTTATTATAATTATTATATGAAGACTGTATACGTATATTTACTCGTAGAATTTCAAAATAAATCACAGTATTTAATTCATCATTTTGATTGTTGAGATGTAAAAAAGTGAATATCTGCGTTTTTCAATCATGCCAAAAGTTTATCACGATAAACGACAAAGCCTTTAAACTTATTGTGATGCAATGGATTGAAATCCTGACACAGGCGTAAGGGTCACGTGACAGGTCACGTTTTTACTTGTTCTCAACTAATTTATATGCAAAGCTCTGATAAAGGGAAAATTGAAAAATGAAACAAGCTACGTGTCACTTAATAAATAGATGCTCATGTCGTCCCGCTTTTTTGTTACATCATAAATCTAAACATTATCTTTGATAAAAGTTGAAAAGTTATTGATGGAACGAACACCTGTCAAATTTTTTCACTCCTAATCATACAATACACGCAGGGTGTCCAATGAGCTGTGAATGATAAAATAATCTTGTCATAAATGAATACAGAATGATTCTAATACAAATTACTGACCTTTCTATAGAAAATAAACAAGTGAAATATTATGCGGAACTAATTAATGAGATAATCACTTAGCTATTGTTATTGCAACAGGCTCATTATGCAGAGCAATTATGAGCATGTTTAACTACATCAGAATTATTTGCATAATACAATGTCCATATGGTAACGAGACAATCGAAACATTTTGAAACATTTTTAAACTCTGTCAAAAGTTAAAGTTAATTTAATTTTAAAGTTAAAACAAAACAAAATTGATATTTCTTAAAAAATTATATATTTCTAAACTATTAAATGCCAAAAACGCATAATTAAAGCATTTTTGTTTACTTATCTTAAAATACTGAGAAAAAAGTGTCAATATAAGGTGACGAAACAAAATAATTTGAACAAAATTTTATGCGATTTCTGGCAAAAATTGTGGAAGAAGATTTATAAGCAGTAACCATACAGGTTACTGCTCCCAAATTGCAGTCATCAATAGCTTTTTGAAACTGATCCCAAACATACTTTATGTGGTAAAATATTAGATAACGTTGGTGGAAGCAGTAGTCTTCCCAAACCACAACAGCTCAATGTGGGCTCCCATTATTATCAATAATAATGTTACGAACAAGTTCACAAAATAATTCCCTAGCCCGGCCCTGCCCTGCTATTATGGAATTTACAAAGTTCGGCAAATTCCCATGCGCTTTTCGGGCGTCACATTTTTTACAAATGGCGTACAAAACTCGTTTGATGTTTATTTGTTTATAATTTTTTTAGAAGCAGGTGGTTTTCACAGTTTTACAGTTTTTCTTCTAAATAATTTTTATTTATTCAATTCTTTTGTTTCTTTTTGTAGAATTTTATTTAGGTATATAAATGATTTGTGTCAACGCAGTTAGTTAGTTTTAAATAAATAGTCGTACTGAAAAGAGCGAATCAGTAAAAGTTATCGCAGAAATTATTTAAGCGATATTTATAAGTAAATTATTATAAGTTAAGTGTATTGTTTAGTGTGTAAATAAATTAAGAATGTAAGAGAGAATGTTTATTAATTCACCCCACGAATAGATAGAGTGTAAATGATTATAAAAAATATTACAATAATAATTGGGGACCTATATCGGCATGAAATTTTGGCTCTCCTGTCATGTTTCCATCCAATACAATAAACATAGTAAGGTCATTAAATAAATTCCCGCCCAGACCATAATTGTATTCCCTCCAAACTGCTGACTTTTTCGGAGAGGCTGTTGATGATGATTGTGAATGGATTTATCCATATTGGTGCTTTAGTATTTAAAAAACTTCTTTCCGAGTACTACAAGTATCATGAACTTTTCTACCAGATGAATCGCTGTTCCAATATCCTCGAAATGGCACTTTGGAACACATTCATTCGATTTGCAACCATCGTCTGTCAGGAGATCACTTTCAGTAGTCGATAACTGCTTAGCGTTATTTGAATTTACCAATTTTTTTAAAAAGTTCATTATTGCGATATGAAAAAATCGCAAAAATCACGTAAAAAGTTCCGAAAAACCAACATCAATATAATAATAATAAAGCTATAACAATATTCTTAGCAAATTTGAATAATCAAATTCAAATGCATCCTATAGTTTCCAATATAGGTCGATTCAGAAGTATTCTTAACTTTTGGCCAAGGTGAATATTAATTCTGTTTGAAATTATTTTGTACGCCGAATTTTGGTATTCAAAGCCTCACATAGTTTAGTATGACGGCAAATAAGAAAGTACAATGTGTTATGAACTTTTTTCTTCTTACTTTCAAAAAATGATTTCGCTTATAAATTCCCGGATTACGGGAAGAATAGTTGCGGTTGTGAGCATCATAAAGAGAGTAGCTAGCACGTATACAAAAGTGAAATATGGCTAATGATCATGCTTTAATATTCATTATATGTTTAGGTACGATGCTGTTCTATTTCTTCTTCTCAATTTTTTGTATACTGTGCTTGATACAATCAAAAGGGATTAACAAAAGCTCAATTACATAATAACACTCACTAGATATTTTTAATTTGCATAAACAATTGAATCTGATGATAGCAATTTAAAGAATTACGAGGATGGTCCCAGAAATACGTAGTCTGACCTAGAGATGGCGGTAGTTGGCTGAAAAACACCACTGCATTAGAAAATACACAATCTATACATGTGTTCCAAGTTTGAAGATGCCACGTTGTTTAGTATTTGTTTGGAAATAGGCAAACTTTTTCAGTAAATTTATTTGAACGACCATCCTACTCTGGGTGAGACCACTCCTTCGTTATCAACAGTTAACTATTGGGTAGCAGAGTTCAAACGAGGCGAAGGCCAGCACTGGTGGACAAAATGAGGTGACGACTCCAGAAATGTGAAAATACACAAAGCGATACTGGATTATCGTCGATTGAAAGTGGACGAGCTATCAGACATAGTGGGCATTTCAAAATATGCGATACATACATCGTATATTAACTGAAAGCTTCGACATGAGACAGGTGTGCGTAATATGGGTGCCGCGTTTGTTCAGAATAGAACAAAAACAACGTCGTGAAGATGTTTCCATAGAGTGTTTGGAAATAGTTCACAGAAATCAAGCCGAATTTTTGCGCCGATTCATAATCATGGATGGTACGTGGATCCATCACTTCAAACTTGAAACAAAAGAACACTCAAAAGGGAAATCCGGCTCAAAAGAAGGCAACCTTGAATTCTCTTCATTTGAATTTGAGAGTTTCTAATAAGAGTCAAGCTGCTAAATTTATTAGACAAACGTTGGAACACTTGAGTTATCTCAATTTCATCACAAAGTTTATAATCCTTGACAGCAACTTTTGCACACTTGGGCCTTCTTCATTTGGATGGAATAAAATTTTTAATTTAATCACTTTCCAATATTTTTAAAACTTTATCTTATCCACAGAATTTCTAATGAAAATTCAGCTGACTAAACTTCTTGACACCGACGATTGCATACTTGAGTTCTCTTTATTTGGTTGGTATAATATTGAACCATTTTGCAATATTTTTAAGAGGTTATTAGCATTAGATTGTTTTTTTTTTTCTAATAATCTACTCACGTCCTCGCGTCTCGATAACCGCATTTTTATCGTTTAGTCGTAAGAATATAAAGATAGAGAGATATTAGATTTTTTACACTAAGAAAAATACTACCTATATAAAAAAATACTATAAAAAAGTTTAAGTTGAGAATGTAGTCTTTCTAAATAACTCATAATACTACATATCAACATATGAAGCTGTTTTCTAAGTCCAGATAAACTGTATAGTTTTGTAGTTTTTTTTTATAATTCACATTATCTCTAATGGTGCGAAAAACTTTTTCGGTGGAAGAGAGATCAGGCACGCAATTTTCTCATTAGTGTTTTGAATTAATCAAATCGTACATTTTTCAGATAGATGCAAAATTGATTTATCAATAAAAGAATGTCATCAATTATCATTTTAAGTTGTATAGACCCACGGTTAATGTTCATTTATTTTTTATTCGCCATATATAAAGCAATCAGCTGAGTACATTGAAGATATTAGACCGTAAAATTATTAAAGTTTCAGTAAGCGTAATCACGGATTAATTTGTAAATGACTGACAATGCTTCAGTTAAAATCACTAATAAATTAAAATTATTCCGTTGTTTGGAATACAATGCCATAACGTATTGTTAATCTTTAATTTGAACTATTAACTCCGATTTTGGTTTTATTTATTCCAATCTTCTTCTATTCAAAATGAGGTCAATGTTATTTTCTATCAATGAATGTCATGAAATTTAAAAAAGCTAAACTTATAAAAGCTTAATTTATGGAGAGTTAAGAAAATATTTTTTAAGAAAACCTGGAAGATTTCCCTATCATTGTGATATGGACATTATCACGATCAATAAATAACTTTGTTCTATCCTAAATTTTTATAAGTGTCTTCAAACTAAGGATTTTACTCAGTACAAGCTCCTTCAATTATTATGAATACAAATATTATTGTCTACACTGACACTAATATGTAAAATTCGGGAATTTGCTCTACTTTTACACCAAGCACTTAGATAACTAACTCAAAAGGCTTCGTCCTCTTCAGTCTTGTCTCTAGGTTCGTTTTGTCGAGAACCTGAATTACCTCAATGTCCTCATGTTTGAAGAGCCGCTATTCGTGGACTCTTTGCGGATTTAGTGGATACCTGCCCTACTCTGTCTATCTCCTTATCCCGATGAAGATCGTTATTTCGAAAGTACCTGGGCGCATCAACGATTCTCTTTAGCACTTTATTTTGAAATCTTTGGAATATTTGGGGGTAGTTTTTGCTGGCACATAGTTGAATCCCGTAGGTCCATACCGGTTTCAGGATTTGTTCATATAAGTAGTTTATTATAAATTGACAGAGTGGATTGTCTTCTCAGCAACCAATACATTTTCTTGTATCTTATATCCAGTTCTTCTCGTTTTCTTCTCTGTTTCTATGTAAGGTTTCCAGTGTAACTTCGCATCTAGTGTTAGCCCCAGATATATTGCTGTATACCTGTTCATCATCTATTCGTACTGGTACATATTGCTCCTTTTTATTTGTGAAATTTACATGTGTCGATTTTTTCTTGTTTAAACTAATCTTCCATATTTGTTCTAATAATTAATTTTATTAATTGATGTCTGTAGGTTGATTGATGCTTCATCGTAGGAATCATCCACGGTCAAAATAACCGTGTCATCCACAAACACGATGTTAATGTGGTTTTCTAATTGAGGGATGTCACTGGTGTATAAGACGTAAAGCACCGGCCCAAGAATACACCCGCGTTGATTTCCTTTAAATCTGAGTAAGCATCTTCTTGCTTTATTCTGTAGGCGCGTTTTTCTATATAGGACTCTAACAGTTCTGCATATTGGTTAGGCAAGAGTTTATTCAGTTTGTATTTGAACCCTTCATGCCCCTTCTAAGAAAACAAAGGAACAGACTTTTTTGTTTTCTAGTGGTTTTTCTATGTGTTCGGTTATCTTGTGTACTTGGTCTATGGTGGAGTGGTTTTCCCTGAAGCCGAACTGATGTGAAGGTATAGTTTTCTTTCTTGAAGTATAGGGTTTAATCTTCTTAGTACTATTTTCTCATATAGCTTTGATATCATTGGTAATAGTAATATTGATCTGTATGAAGATTAGAGGATTCGATCCTGGTCGATTTTTATAGTCCCGGGATTATCAACAGTTAATACTGGGATTTCGGGATTATATTGGTAATAAAAAGTGGTAGCAAAAAGAAAGTAAAACTTATCAAAATCAACCTTTTATTTTAAATATTTACTTAAATCTTCAAAAACAAAACAAAATTATAATTTCTTCTAATAAAATTAACAAACTAGGCCTTTATAAAATAGTTTAATAAATTATTGCTTAGTTTGTTTATATTATTTTACAATAAACTTAAAAAAATAAACTTCTTATAATTTGACAAAAGAGATCAATGGAATTATATTTTAAATCAAATCTCATCTGAAAGCATACTTCCTAATTTGTTGTACAAATATGAAGCAACGGAAAACGCAGCTACCATCTTGGTTTTTGATTGGAGTATTTTGGGTGATTGGTCTCTTTAATTTTTTGGTCGCCTTCCATATATTCCGTATATTTGTAGTTTGTCAGTTCGTTCAAGTACTCACTTATAGTCTCTTGTTTTTGATATTTTGGATTTTCCTTTTCAGTTGTTGAGTAGCATTCATTCAGTTTTATCTTCTGGAGCTCTAGTTTGCGCTTTTCACGTATCAGTTCTCTTATTTCGTTTGGGTAGTTATTTCTATTCGTCTTTGTGATCAGATTGGGTTGAAAATATAATGAGGCAAAAGGATTGAATTTTTGCTTCTTTTATGGTATTATATATTTCAAAATTCATATATTATTTTCTCAGAAGTGTGTATTTTCCCTGCTAATGAAATTATAAATTCTCCAAATTCAGGATACTTCTACGGGTAATCCAAAAATTGAATTCCTAGCAATATTATCATAAAAAGTGTCGTGTGATATATCTTTTCTTTGGGTAATTAGCTCTTACTTTTTTAATTGAAATATGAACCAAGACAGCTATTATGAACATTAAAAGCTGTTGGATTACTAGGGTTGCGCAGCAAAAATGCTTTTTACATCATCCGTCTCTACATCTTCTCAGTTATTTCCTGTCACAACTTTCCTGTTTATTTTTTCGTCAGTTTCTAGCCCATATTATGCTTAGGTCATCTTTCACTTATTTTAACCATTTTATTCTTGGCCAGCCGCATCGTTATATATATATATATATATATATATATATATATATATATATATATATATATATATATATATATATATTTATATAGATATATAACGATAAATTGCATAAATTATATATAAATTCTCGCTAACTTTAACCCTTTCCACCTTTACATTGTTTTTCCAATCTCATTATTTTTGTTTTGTTTTGTTTCCGTTTATTTTTAATCCCATCCGCTTTCCCTCTGTAATTATCTCGGTTAACATCGTATCCATTATTGATCTTTTTTGGTTACAAATACTATATAATCAGAGTAGGCATTTATTAGTCCACCATCATGTTGCTAATGGCGTTGTCTTACTCCTTTGTTAAACATAAACAGATTCTTCTCTGTGTGAATTGCGTGATCAATCAATCGCCATAACGATTTGACTAGATTTGTCAGCTTCATTCACATATTTTTGGTCTTCCTACATTTTTGGAATGTCTTGTTCATTTCAATTTATTTAGTATAATTTGAAATTTAAAAGTGGTCCTTTGGACATTTACAAGCGAACATATTTTGATATTTTGAAATTGATAGAAATGTAAACTATTTCGTGTTTATGCCTTGAAATATTTTAGAGTATAATTTCAAGGTTATTTATAAACTTTTTGGTATCATTTCTATATTAGGTACTATATCTTTCCAATTATTCAAGTTTTGGACCTTTTTATTTGTAATTCCAGCAAATCATTGGAAATTTTCTCCGTTTTCGTTCACTTCAATGGAAATTCATATAGTTAACTTAATTGGCATGTGTTGAGTTAATGGGATACACTCATATACTGGAAAGAGCAAAAAACAAATATTATTGATTGAAAAATGGCAAGAAATGAATGATTTTAAGAATAATAATTGAACTTTTACTGGGTAGGAAAAGCAAAAAAGTACTGCAGATGCACTTTTATTATTTGTAAAGATTTATCAATGTTCTATAAGAAATGGAGCTATTCTAGTTCATATGTCTAGTAATTGTTGATATAAACGTGTATCATATAATATTGATAATGATTACGAATTCTCAATGCATTAAACCTATTTTAACATCGTTCAACTAACTCAAAAAATATTCAGCATTCAAATTTATTTCTTTTCTGATACCTCGGAAATCAATAATTTCATCCTTAAAGTAGTGAACCTTTGTAAAATCAGATTGTACTTTTTTGATGTGTATAAAAAATTTATAATATTTGATAACAACAAACAAAAAAAGAAATAACACGTCAAATATACGGAAACATAATTTTTATGTAGACAGTTGAAACATTTATTCAATAATATCGTCATTTGAAACCTGATACCAAAATGAATTAGAACGTGACCTTTTTGCGAGCTGCTTTCGTTATATCCATCGGCGTCTCGCGATATAAAGTTATCAAATGGGTTTATACAACTTTCAGTATATAAATATAATATTTTAAAAACCAAAGTAATGACTTGATTGGTAGTTTTGACAAATAGAACGTTCTTTCCGTATATGAGAAAATACATTTTTGTTTTCTAAAATACAGAAAGAACTTGTAGTACTTAAGCTGTAAGATGAAAATAAGTTTTTTTCTTCGAAATGGGAATTTATATTTGGAAGAGAGAATACCATTATTATACTAGTCGAAAGCGGGAACTATGGATATAGGATAGAAGAACTAAAACTGTTATGGAGGTATCACTGATTTGAAAGAGCAATCAAAAAGAGATTCTATGGTTATCACCCAAAATGAAGTGGAATTAAATATCATTGGTAGTTAGTCACAAACTTCCGAATAGTTCACACTAGCACTAGACACGATTCACGCGTGAACTGTCAAAAACATTGTTGCCAAGATACCAGCAAAAAAATCACTCATTAGTTGCTCCTTTTTAAAATATGATAATTTTTAAGTAATAGATATTTATATCCGCTTGTTCCAGTTTACAGCTTTATCTATGAAACGTAAGAAACTGTTCCCCGTTTGGCAAGAGCTCAAGTGTGAAAATTGTCAACATGTTCAGAATGTTGTCCTCAATCATTTAATATTTGAAGGGCAAGACGACAAAACTATAAAATCTGTGGAATTTCCCATTCTCGAAAAGATGGAAAGAAAAGTTTTCATCATAGACAGGCAATAGCCTATTTGCCTGATGAGAAACCAACAACTTCTCGGCTGGAAGTAACTTTTGAAGTCAGTACCGGAAGAACTAAGAGAAGAAAAATCAAATTTTTTGTGGAAAGAAACTACAAGAATCCAGAAATAAGGATTTGGCAGCAAATCGGAGAAATCACAATAGAAAATCGTCAAGGCAATTCAATTATGCAGATGTTTATTAGTATTTTACAAGTGACATCCAATCCAGTTATTACTAGCTCAAGGAAATTGTTATAGAAACGAAAGAAACCATTATCTCCAGATTTCTAGAACTTTGGGCACCCCCTTGATTGAGGTAGAAAACATCTATGAAGAAAGTTCAACTGAATTTAAAAAAGTGATAACGACGATAGTTTATAATCTTTATTTAAGAAAACACACATAAATTGTGATAAACTATTGTTATTTCAATATATTTCAACAATAAAAACTTTGCATATACTTTTGACCACGATTGAATGTCATCAGGCCCCCCTGTGCCACGCTGTGAGTCTTCACTTGAGACATGATTTTAAAATTTTACACAATATTCATTATAGCCCTAGATACAGGGTGCTCTTTAAATTTATTATCAATTTTTATGATATTACCACTAATACTATGACCGTCATATTAGACGTAAGCCAAGCACTGACAGCTTCTGTTTTGAAGATGTATCTTAACTAATTACTCAGTTTTTTCTTGCAAATGCTTTCTATTTCAAGGTAAAAAGACATAATATGATATTTGGTATCAATATTCGCCGAAAAACTCAATATAAGCATATAAATTTCTTTAATTTCTTATTTCTTAGACCTTTTGATATATTAATGCATCTAAATTTTCTTGATTTTAGGTCCCATCCGTTTCAAAATTAGTTTTTTTAATAATTTTTGAAAGATAGATAGAAATTGACGTTTCGCCTAATTTTAAGTCTATCAAAATATATTAAACACAGAATTTGTCGAGTAAATAACATAATTTTCCGTACAGAATTTTTTCACTTCTCTAGTATTAAATCAAAATAGAATATACGCGATAGTCTAACATACACTCTGAAGTTAAATACTAAATCCACTTATTTATATGATATACTCCAAAGATCTATTTAGAATTTAATTTTCAACCTCGAGTAAATTATCATCTCATCAAATTTTGATGTTACGAAACGATCTGAGTTAATCTGTTTATTTAATATAGTATGAGTTTGAGCCGCAAGCAATTCGTTAAACACTGCGTCCTCCTAATGCGGCGCCTATGTATCCAGCCTTTTTCAAGCCGTTGGAAATTTAGCACGTGAATTATTTATTTAGTTTCTAAACATCAATATATAGGACAGCTTTTCCCTTCAAACATTTATATCAAGTGGAATAATATACGATTATTTCCACACAAAACGAACGTATTCAATTATTACCGCTAGGTTTGGAATTTTATGTTAAAAAAATATTTATGTAATCAAAATTGGGAATGAGACATCGACAAAATCAATCAGACCAAGGATTGAAAACTAGTACATTATTCTTTCTAATTG
Organism: Diorhabda carinulata; assembly: GCF_026250575.1. Taxonomy (NCBI): domain Eukaryota; kingdom Metazoa; phylum Arthropoda; class Insecta; order Coleoptera; family Chrysomelidae; genus Diorhabda; species Diorhabda carinulata. The sequence goes on from NC_079472.1 coordinate 24,524,561, forward strand.
AAAAAGTTTGGAATTTATTGGGTTTAGTAATAATTAATTTCGTTTCTAATACAATTTAAGCTAATTTCTTTATACCAACGTTCAGGTAGCATCTTAATCACTCAACTGTAGAATTCTTGTGATTTTCATTCAACAAATTCGGTAAAGGCGTTGTACTGGTTTACTAAAACAAATGAAAATCGGATGAAGCAAATTTGGGAAATATCTTGGCTCTGGAAAAACTTCCCATCTCTTCTGATGTACAGTAGAATCCGGATATAACGACTTTCAAGAGATATTATATTATATATATTATACTGTAAAGTAAAAACACCAGTTTTTACTTTACAGTATAGAGATGTCCTAGACAGTGGTCAACTAACATCAAGATTATCTTATTTTTTTCCCTAAAATCATGATTCTAAATACCTATTTATCGATAATATCAGCAAACATACAGATTCTTCGGTTGCTATCATAATCTACTGGCAAATGTACATTTTTAAAACATCTGGAACGTTGAGCTTTCCCAATTACGAAAAGTTTCCATTAACTGTGCTACTTATATTGGCTGCCACCATCACAGATATTCTTCTCATTCAATAATAATCCTCCTGTACATTTTCTACTTTTAATTTCAATATCTTATCCAGGGATGAATACCAGTTTTATCAGCTTTAAAAAATTTGCGCACGTAGACCAGGCCCAACTATCTCTAACCAATTGTTAACATCAATTGGCAAAGACTCACCAGAAATCTTATGAATGATGATCTTTAAAAAGGTTTATCCAGCTTAAGGAATATGTGAAATTTTGCACGTCAAAGTAGTTCGCTTTCCCTTGTTACAAAGGTTAATTAACGAATATTCCTCCCGCTGAAATGAGTAGAAGTTCCTACATGTTGGCATTTTAAAGTTTGGCATTAAACAGCGATTGGGATACGTCTAACTCTTGCGTGAAGGTTGCACTTCTTTCTTCTTCGATTCTTTCACTTATGCTTAATATACCCAATTTTGACGCAATTGAATTTCGTCTGTATACGCAATTTTATAACTATTCAACCAAGTTCCAGTAATTGAACATAAACCTTAAACCTAGAGCTGAGGTCGAAGTATCAATCTCATCAGTCAATTAAGTCGAAACTCGACTAACTAGTCCCATTGTGTGATCGGTATAACAATTTCCATGAGATCGTCCTGATGAGCAAGAAAAACAGTTTCGCTGTAAGGAGAATTGTAAAACAAACCGAAGACAACAATATTCGCATTCAATAATTTTAGGAGGTATGAAAATTTCATTGGTTCATTGATTTTTCACTTGTTGTAATGTGGATCCTCAGCCAAAGCGTCAATAACTGCAGAGTGACTTATTTCCATTTGCTGTTTTTTCTAATTTCGAGTAAAGTCCCAATCTTATTAGCCTCTCATTTTATATGATTTCTATTCTACTATGTCATATAAAAGTGGAATGCGCACAAAAACTAACCAAGTGACAAATGTTGAATAGCAATAGCCTTTGAAATATCATCCTTAGCACACGGTATTGTGAAAATAATTAACTTTTTTGACAGAGTCTTGTTCTTGTTCCAACTTTAAGCTAATTTGATGATTTTCGGGGTTATCCTACCAGCTGTAAAATTAATAGGATTTACCAGATAATTTGAAATGAACTAAGCCAATCAATTTGGTGTGTATAGGAAAGTGTTTTTGAATCTCTCTAATTGGATTTATCACCACCCAATATACACAAAAGCTACTAAACTGATTTTGATTCGGAATAACTCCACTGTACTAATCAATTGTTTCGTCATAAATCTAGTGAAGATTTAATGGAACAATTAAAAGTTTAAAAGTATCAAAAACTGACTAGATTTTTTTGTAATAGATGCTACATTCCCTTAAGAATTATTGGTTTCATAAAAATCTTTCTACCATTATAATCTATAAAAGCGAGACATAATCCTACTATAACGAAACAGTGGAAAATAACACGCAGATGCAATGGTAATAATCTTAAAACGATTTTATCGAAGCTTCACAATCGTTTATTGGAATCTATTTGTGGTAATGCAACCGAATGTGAGGCTATTTTATTTATCTGGTATAAAGGGAATATTCTAAACATTCAATACAGTTTGGTTTATTTGGTTAACATTGGAATTACATTATGAATTATTAAAGCCGTTCTATTGCAAAGGACATAGGCGACGCGACGTGAAAGAATTATACTTGTTTTCTGGAGAAAGGTTCAAGTGAAATGTTTATTCAAATGAAATATTTTTATTTCCGTATATTTCCTCTTTGGATATGTCATATGTTATATTAGCAAACAGCAGTTTGTTTTCCTACTTCTTTCAGAATCTGGTTAATTGGAGTTCCATAAACTGAAATTTAGTATTGAAGAAAATAGTCTTACACATGAGTTAAATAATTGCAGTTTCAACATATTATTTTCTAGGTTGTTACCAAACTTGTTTCCTACCACTTTAATTCTATTCACTCAGCAAAGAGTTGTTATGTGAAAATTTTGAGTAATACTTTCCCTTCATGTTTCCCACTAGTTTCAAATTAGAGGAGAGCTCCATAGGAATCGAGAGTTTGCAGAAAAGTGAACTTACGCTCCATTATTAAAAAATAAAAAGTTTCAAACCTCTCATATGAAAAGCTTATGCATGTAAAATAAAAATTTTCTCAATTATTGCCTTAAACATAACTCTTATATTCATCAAGATAGAGTAGATTGCTTTAATTTTTATAAGCAAAGAATAAAATTAGTAATATATGAGACCATCATTTCCAAGGTAGTCAGCTTCGAAGCCTAGACGTATCTCGGAATTGCAAAGACCTATTTCGAAATTAACTCATTGGATTTCAATAAAAATATACATGACATAAAAGACATGACAGTGCTTTTTCAGAAGGTTCATGTTATTACAAGCGACTAAACAAAACCGAACTCTTGATGTTAATTCAAGATTCAAATTAACCCAAAATCCTAGGAACAGAAAAAAATAAAAGAATGTTGGCAAAGACGAATTAGAAAACCTGAATAGAAGAGACAATCAAGCTATGAAAAAAGTTTAGACAAATAGCTCAATATAGTATAGGAGGACGAAAGAAACAAGAAACAAAAAAAGGCTTTTTAGAAAAAAAAATATTACAACGATTACAATGATTACAATGCTGAAATAAGAAGTAACAAAAATATCTATTATTAAGCTGTTAAACGTGGAATTTTCCAAGAAAAATGTATGCATCTATATATATTAATCTCAATAAATTTTAATAATTTTTCAATAAACTCAAACACCTCAAAAATAGAATCAATTCTTAAGAAGCAACTTTCCACTTTCAAATACTTAAAACCTTTCTTTGTTGGTTCGAGGTCTTGCCATTAAATCTGTGTGTGTGTCCCCTAGACGGGTGGTATCTTGTCTATGGACGTCCCAAAGCATGTTTCCGTTATAGTATTTGTGCAGTAGCGGTTTGAAACGAACGTGTTTTTTTCTCGTGGCGAACAAAAAGGGGGTAACGTATCAATCTCAAATTTCTCGTTAAATTGAAAAAAATTCCGACTGAGTACTATAAATTGTTGCAATAGGCATATGGGGACAATTCTCTGTCTCGTGCTCGTAATTCAAGGCAATGTTGATCATTTTTTTCAACATTAACGGTATCGTGATGACTGAAAAACGGCCCGATTTTGCACCAAGACAACGCACCTACCCATCTATTTGTGAAGCAGTATTTGACCAGTAAGCGCACTCCAGTACTCAAACACCTGCCGTACTCAACAGATTTGGCACCGTGCGACTTTTTTTGTTTCCGCAGATAAAATCTGCTTTGAAAAGGACCCGATTTGAGTCGATGGAAGCGGTAAAGCAAAAAATGGCAGAGCTCCTAAAGGCATTCACTAAAGAAGACTTTCAGCACTGGAAATGGAAAAAACGTATGGGAAGGTGTATGTCGAGGGGAGGGGAATATATTGAAGAGGAGCATTCGAATGTAAAATAATTTCGTAACCAGCCTCTTTATCTAATAGCCACACCTCGTATTCAAGTAAGTTCAGTTACAAAAGTTCTGCAAAAGTTATTGGAGAGACTTCCAAATTCAGTTTCATCTACCTTTGAAGTGTTACTTATTTTGGAGATTTTATCTATCTATAAAATACTGCTAATTGGAACCCAATAATCGGTGATTACCAATCTAAAAATCCTCGCACTATCTACAGAGATATTTATTTCTTAGAACTATTTAATTATAATTTAATTCTTTTGTAGCCTCACACGATTTTCAATAAACTCGTCCTAAATTCGTATTTTAAAATGTAACCTGCATGCATTCAAATGCAAACAAACGTAGAGGAAAATTCTTCCTCGCTCTCCCCTGCCTTTGAATTGAAAATAATTGAATTAATTGAAAAAATATATTACATTTCAACCAATAACGTATAAATTGATAAAATGAAAAACTATGACAGAGGACAAAAGAGGAATGGAAAGTAGGTAGTAATTTTTATGTACCTCACTGAGCCGTGACCGTTTATTTCGCAATTGCCCACAACGTACACATAATTTATGGTTTTGCTCCTGCAGCTGTGGAGGGGGTTATTATCAATTAACAAAATAGATTGTTGCCATTACAAGAGAAATGTGCCGGATAAACGAAACGATTTATAGGAGGTCTTGTATTTTAGGAACGTAGAAAGGTTTTAATAACGTTGTAACGTTTTTTATACTGGAAAACCCCTTTGTCGCTGAATTTTATGTATTTATTGAGCTAATGAATTTGTTATATATTAAGTGAGTGATAAGGCACTATACATAATGACATATTGAAAATTATCAATATGGATAGGCAATGTGATAAAAACTAACCTATCCTAACTATATTCTTTCAATGAAATCTCAATATCTTCAACAGAATCATACAATAAAATGGTTTCTTGAATATAATTGAATCAGAGGATCATGTACTGTTCTTAGTTTGTAAAAGTTTAGGCCAGTTATTTCAATTACAGCAAGCACATCTGGAACGCAAACTCAATGTCAATTATTTTTGATTTATCCATATTGTGATGCTTTGAATATTTCCTAAACCTTTTCACTACGACGCCCTACTATATCTAGTCGGGTCAGTAAAGCTTTCCCGGCTTTGCCCCATTTTAGGAGGTCTAGACGAATGTTCATTGCTTGCGGACCATCTCTAAAGTCGGCCGCAAGATTTTCAACATCTGACTGCTGCAACTGATTAAAATAGTCCTATAAACGCATTCTAATGGATTTCATAGATCATTGATAAAGAGATACTAGCAGTGAAAACGGTAAACTGTTTCTAACGGTGCGGCTTATAAACAAACTAGTATTTATACTTAAAAAGAATTTCACAATAATTCTAGAAAAAGAATAAACTAACAAATAAATAAAAAGACATATATAAAAACAAACATCATACGAATTCTGCGTATCCTGCAAACCGACGTATTCGCCAAATTTTGGAATTCTATTATAATCGGACAAGACCGGCTTCATGGTCCAAGTCGTGGACAAGTTCGTAACAATATTGAAATAATTAATTATCAATTGTATTAGTTTTCAATTGGAGACTTGAGAAATTGATATGAACCACTCGTTTTTCTTAGTTGTAAATTCTAAACTAAATTGTGAACAACTGCGCTCTATAATAAGTAGCGACAGAATAACAGGATTGTACATGTACATTCTCTGTACATGTTTATTTTGGCTTTTCGTGCCCACTCTGTAGTAAGCATGCTTCGTACATGTTCTATATAATTTTTGTATGTTCGCATCTTATATTTTTCCCACTATCCTTCTAAAACCCGGCGCAACACTGTTCTCTAATTTCCGTTTAAGAAAAACGAAATGGCATTCCCCGAAGCACATTGGATAGATGTTGCAGTTGAAATATGTTCGTCAATTTCCCGTTTTTGTAGCCTCGACTCTGTGATTGATTTAAATCTGCTTGCAATGGCCCATCAGCGTAAATCTTGTGAATTTCGCCTATAAACTGCAAAGTGCGCGCTCGATTGCACAGATTAATTCGGCAGAGCACTTAATTACTAAATTTCCCTCTAATGGGGCCTAAGTGCTAACATGCGCCGGTATCAAAAAGTAATTTACAACATTGATTTCATATTGTTGGGATTAATATCATGCAAGATCAGTCCAGGTACGTTTTCTATCGGTGGGTATTAATTTTTGAAACCAAATTAAAATGAGGTATTTGAATGAATTATAAAAGAGAACTGATTTTATAAAGTGTGTTTTTTAAAGGTATTTCAACAGAAATTTCGTAAATTACAATATACTATATAATGATAATAGTATATTATTCACGAGTGTATAATAAATGTGAAGTTTATTGCTCAGACTCTAGCGAGTGGAATACTTCACCGAGTGAATAATGACTCATTATACCCGAGTAGAATACCATTTTATCCACGACTGCAATATATTTTTGTTGAAATTGATTACTACTAAGATTTACTTAATGTTTTATCTTTCTTGCTAGATATTTATCATTAGACGCTTGAGTTGAAAAGTTATTGATATCATTTCTATAATTTTGTTAACTTATACATTGATCTAAGGTGGTCGTACTTTCAAAGATTGAATAATAGGTTCATAGCGTTGAAGATTCTTATTTTGCGGAAAAATCAGTAAAGTATACTAACACAGTCGATTCAGAAAATGGGGTGCAATGACACAGCTTCAGCATTTTTCCTAATTATAAATTTGAGAAATCCACGCATATAAACATTAATTTTGATCTGTGTAACATAGTAACATTTATCACCTCTGTTTCGTGTTTTCGAAAAGGTGGCAAATGGGTAATACAATGGAAATCAGATCGCCTATATGCTTGATGAGACACCATAAAGACAACATAAACTCGCATGGGACGGCCCGAAGTAACTTTGGAAGTCAGTAGCGAGAGAACTAAAAGAAGAAAAACCAAATCTGTTTGGGACGATTGGTTCCATCAGAGTTGGCTTACGCATATTAAATTGATTTAAATAGAAAAAAAGTTGGATGCATCGAAACTGATTACAGAAGTAATAGAAACAGTGCTCACGCGGTCCTTCAGGATAAGAGATTTTTGGAAGAATCTTGATAAAATGATTTATATGTCAGATGAAGCATTGGCATTATTTGTCGACACAAAATTGACAAAAAGTCAGTACAAAAATATAAGAATGGAAGCGAGGGTTGAAAATGCAGATATATATCCCAGTTATGACAATATTCGTGTGACAAAAGAGAAATGTTAGCGAAATGGAAAACTACAATGCACAAAATATTAACTCATGAATCATCTGTGATATTTTTGCAATTTTTCCTATGGAGCAACTATCCGAAGAAGCACGAGAAGCCAGGAATTAAGATTTGAATGCATATCGGTCAAAGCAATTCATTAATGCAGATCTTTTTAGTATTTTAATATTATCGTCCGATCCAATGATTACTAGCTTAAGAAAATTTCCAAAGAAGTGAAGAAAATTATAATTCTAGCAAATTCTAGAATTTTTGACGCCAACTGATGAGAAACTAAATATCTGTGAATCAATTATATTCTCCTCGGAAGAAGAAAGTTTAACGGAATTTACAACGAGTGGTAGCGGCGTTAGTTTATGATGTTTATTAAAAAAGCACACAAATTATTGTTATTTCAAAAACAAGATCAGTTTCTAACAATGAAAATTTGACATATACTTTTATATAATCAACATCATTATAAAAATATTGCCTCAGGCTGGGTTTCTTCACTTCCTAATAAAGTCTCTTCTAACTATTATTTACCGAATAACCAAAAATTCGGTGTCTTCACCTAATAAATTAAACTTTCCAATAAATTGAGTTATTTGCCAAATATTATACATCAAAAGTGATTTGTTAATTTATTATACCTTATTTGATTAGTTCGTTTAAGGAAATATTCCTCATACAAATAATTAAATATTTGATAAGGATGCTTATCAAATTTAGAAGATTTGTTTGATGAAGACTTGATTGAGGGAATACAGAAAATTTCAGAACAAGCTTATTCCGTTCGTCATAAAACAATAAAAACAATTAAAAGTTTCTACTAAAGTTAAGTGGCTAATAATTATTTGGCACTTTATTAGAACGTGAAGAAACCGGTCCTCAGTGAAATTACTCCAATTATAGCAGTAATATATAAAAAAGACACATCTAACTATAATTATACAGGGTATGTCTTTATTCGACCAACAACGCTCTACCACAGAGAGATCTCAATAAATGATTCATTTCGATATAGGAATACGAACCCTTACGGGGCCCAGTTGCAGACTTTTGTTTAGAGGCAAATTTTTACAACACTGTTCATTTTAGCTCCATAAAAGGTTATTTGTTTTTCAACTAAAAATAATTAGGCAATTTAAAACAAAATTAAAAAAAATTGCTCCAGTGGCGTAAAAAATAGGGAGATGAAAGTGACAACTAACCCTGACAGCGCGCCACTGGTAAAATTTTTCCAAAGTTTGTATATGTCAAAATATGGGGGAGCATATTGGTCACAAAAATTGAAAAAAAAATTTGAAGGCGCTCTTAATTTATGGCAAATTTTTTATTTTGATTTAAAATTTTGAACACCCTATATTTCAGCAACTAGGCCCCGTAAGGTAGAGCATTGTCGGTCGAATATAGAAACACCCTGTATAAGATTATTACGAATAATTCAGATCTCTCTGCAACTGAACTTGTGTTTTTATATATTGATAATGCAGCTAACATCCCTTACAAGGATTAATCAGCATTCATTTATTATCGAATTTATTCCATTTGACTTATACAACATGCAAATACATATAATTTGAGATAATACTCAAACTATAACTTGGAGCTGGCATCGAACCAAATACGTCTCTGGTGTACATGGTAGAGAGAAAAACCAAAAGATGATGTTAGTATGAATGATAAGGATCCTATCATTCACAAAATGAGGTTGTCCCTGGTTATTTAACTATCCCAATGGAATATTATAACACTGATCCTCTGCGGTTGCTACTACATCTGCTCAAGCATGACAAAGTTATTGTTATAGTTTTGGGATCTAGTCAAGAAGTGATTCATTAGTTTCTGACAACGTTACCTAACAAACACTTTGTCTTTTCAGACATTGAATAATAAAGGAATTTTTATTAATACATGTATTAACGAATCCTTGTTATATTCGTTATATTTGATAAACTGAACATCAGTGAGGATATTTTTCATTACGATATTGTTTTAATCCATTCAGAATTTTAATAAAGTAGTAAATTTATATAGTTACATTTGAATAATATTCGATTAGAATCATTTTCACATTATTTTTCAACCATGACTTGATGACTATGTTGCATGTTTGGTTTTGTTGGTGAAACTAATGAATTTGATTCTAGGTTTACTTTGAGTACAAAAGAAAATCTATGAATTTGACATACTTATAATGGTTCGCAATTTATATCGAGGTAGAAACAAGATTATATATTTCGAGAGAATTATAGGAATGGCATATTTGCATCCCCTCTACTCGAATAAAAAAAATAAATTCAAGGAATTATTTTTTTTCTTCTCACTGTTCTCTTTTTAATCTTTTATTTAGTTTCTACAATATGTGAGCATTACAGTACTTTTTTGATGCTAATAACCATAATCTTGGTGTTTTGGCTCCTTCGTAGACTGGTATAAAAATAATCCTTCGAATTTTTAAGTGGAATAAGTTTACAGAACTCTCATACGCTCAAAGCTTGACTATGGTTGTTTTATCTATTTGTCCGCTTCCAAGTCTAAAACTGACTTATGGAACTCTGTACACAACACCGCTCTTCGCCTTGCCTTGGTGCATTTCGCTCAAGCCCAGCCGCTAGTGTCAAAGTTGAAGTTAATGAGCCACCACTATGCCCAAGACGACAATCTATTCTCCTGTCATATGCTGATAAAGTGTCTTCAAATCCTTCTAATCCTGTCCATTCGCTACTTACCACCACTTCCGTACCTGCTAACTCACAAACAATTGGAAATAGAAATAGATAAATTAGAAGTGACTACTGTGCCACAATACGTGAACAAAGCAATATCTAAAATGTTTGAAGAAAAATGTAACAAGCCGAATGACATGTTAAAGACCATAAAAAAGTGTGAATTAATTTCTACTCTACTCTAATCTTACTCATATTATTCTCCTATATTATGATTGGGTTTACAAAGTATTTCATGAAATTTGAATCTTAAATAAGTTACTAAATAAAATGTTAAGTATATCATCATGAGGATGCACTAATTTTGAAGAGTACGAGTCGTATAAAACGATTCATATACTAAGCGTCTAGTTCGTTAGGAACTAATCGTAATTTTCAAAAAATGTCTTCTCGTTCTTCATAATAAAGAAAAAACCTCTCATAAAAATCGGTAAATGAGTCAGAGTATATTACGAAAATAGCAGACTTATTATTTTTTATCTAAAATTACCATTTTTTTGGTATAGATTCTAATTCAAAATTTACATTACGAAAAATAGTTATTTGCACAAAAAACGTACAAAATTTTACTACTTAACGTTTTTCTGTGACTACGGAAAAATATCGTAATAAGTTTCGCTATAGAAAACATGCATTGTTTTTCAGATCGCAGTTTTGTTTGAGATTTCTGTATTCCTTCTTGGAGTTTTTTTATTAACCATAAAAATACTAAAATTAAAGCTCTAGCCAGTTAACCCAGAAAAACTAATCTCTTTATTACCAAAGTAGTTGTCAAAAACAATATTTAGTTGATTCGTGATGTTATCTTTGGAAAGTTATTACATAAAATTCCAATATAAAAATTATATTATAGGTTATTTCTTTTCACAATAAGACGCTGCTGAAGACGAAAAATCCTTCATTATCTACATTTACTTCTCTAAGTAAGAATAGACCTACTATAAATTTATAATGACTTTAAAACGTAGATATGGGGCCAGTTTTTTTTCGATCGCTCCGTGCAGACACTATGCGGACAGAAGAAAGCGAGCATGCGCTGTAGGCGACTGTGAAGCTCTAGGACTACGCACTCCATTGTTGACATTCAGGCGTCAGTCGGCGTTGTGCAACAGCCACGTAAACATGTCCGCCATTATTGATGCTCCCGCCATACGTGAATTGCGAAGTGTGATTTGTTTGTGCTGCAGAAATCCATCGGATAATTATGTGTATGAGGACAACTTCATGAGTTATGGTGTTGTGCGTGAATTGTGTCGAAAATTCGTAATGATGTGCGGATGTGCGTGATGAGGGGACCAAGGACACAAATCTATCGTTTCAGATGACTACGTTCAACGAATTGACAGAATGGTTGAAGAAAACCGAAGATTCACCATAACTGGTTTGTCTATGTTTAATGGTCTGTTTTGTACGTTATTGTTACTGAACAGTTAGGCTACTTTGGCGGCAATTTTCTTTGAAGAGGGTATTGAAAAGCTTGTTGACAGATATGACAAATGATTCAATCTCTTCGGTGGAGTAACCGTAAGTGTTCCAATCTTTTGGTAATAAAATTATTGTTATATATGAACTTGTCTTTTATTTTTGGCGAATATATTTCTGAACAAACCTATTGCTAGCATCATCAACACTGACCTGGGTACTGGTAAAGATATTGTGAAGCAAGTTACATGAGCTTATCATTTCAATTTACAAAGGTACACATATATGGCCACTAACAAACAGGTGTGATCTAACTATAAATACGTTTGCGCGAGAGATTTTTCATCTAGAAGGTGGTAGAATAGTTTCGTTTTCTATTATGAATCTTTACCTCTGTTCTTAATGCAATTTTGAAGCATTAATGTTTCCAATTATTTTTGTAACAAGCAATACTTGGAAATTATTTTCGAAAGAGTTGAATTAACTCAGTTAATGATACGGAGCGAACGATCTACGACCTAAAAACAGGAAAATGTGAAAATTTAAACAACATTGTTCATTCAAACAGGAGTTTATGGAATTTTGCGAAACGACACGCTTTTTCTTCTGATTCCGAGTTTATAGTCGCTAATAATTTTTTTGTCTGTCCATATCCACTTTATTCGCCAGATTCAATACCAAATGACTATTTCCAAAAATAAGAAATGTACTGCAAAGAAAATGTTATGACACAATTCTGTAACCTTGAGGAGATCACGATAGAAAAGAAGACAACCATCAGTTTTCAACGTTGAAATGAATGCATTACCAAGGGCAGAACTTTGTGAGAAATTAATTCAAATGTAATGTAACCTATTCATAAATAATTCGCTATATCTTTAAGACGATAGCTTTTTAGATCATCAGATAAAATTCAAAATAAGTACAACAAAAGTTTCCAAATTATTTTTTCCCAAACGTCGAAGAAAATTTTTATGAAATATGAACTACATATTTATATTATTATCTATTGTTACGTGGTCTACTTTTTGCATAAAAATAAACGTTGATTAATTTAGTTTCCATTTCATCATGTACCAAATAATATAGTTCATGTCTCTATTGACCAAATAAAAAATAAATAAACCAATTTTTTATTTAATTATAATCTGAAGCGTAGAATGAAACAATAAATCACCTCTCTATTATATCTATAACAACAATAATAAATTTATCATGGTTACAATAAGGTAAACTAGTATGTAGTAGACAGGACGATCATACAAAGTTGTCTTGAAAACACTGATGATTCATATAAGACCTTGTGAACAAATTATATTGGAAGCAGTAATGGACTAGCCTATAGAGTTATATAACATCATTCATTCATGCTTTTCTGAATTACAGAAAAGAAATTTCCTATAATTAGAAATTAAAAGTTCAAAAGCCTTTTTGAGCCAATCTTTTTTATAAATTAATTTTCCTGGATTAAAATAGTGATACACCTTTTTTTGTTTAGTTTATTCGTATAAGAGAAAAATTTTCATAAAATTTGAAGAATGTATGATTTATGAGCTTTCAGCACACACTCATCCAATATTCTCACGTACTAATGAAAGAATTTACCTTCTAATGGAATATTGATAACGGGTTGATCCCTAATTTCAAATCTCCTGCATGAATGAAACTCCAGATACAGTAAATTTTTCATAAACAAAAAATTTATGCATGAAAATTAGTGATTAAATAATTTTCCAACAGCTGACAATTTTTCATATAATTATTTCAAATATCTTTATCGTTAATTGTATAAAAATAAATACATAAGGTGTTTTTACGAAACTTTTCAATCAATCACCCTAGTATCTACTAACGTATAGAATAAACTTTTAGCAAACATAAAACTTCTCAAAACTCCCGTTCAGATAAAGTAAAGCTCTATGACGACAGTCTCTAATAAATTTGACCAACTTTTTAAAAAGTTACTGGACTCGATTTACTAACAATTTACTGTCGTCGGGAATAACTTCAGGAATAAGACATAGGTGACGCTCTTATTTGAGGTACAAAAAAATTACAATTCTTTTTAAGAAAACGATTTTATTTATAATCAAAGTAATCACAACCTACATCAATACAGTGTTGTACCTGATGCTTCCATAACTTGAAAGCTTGAAGCAGTCATCTTTAGAATGTCCTTAAAACATTGACGGATGGTCTCATCTATATTATTTTCCATCAGTTAGGATGAAGAATAACAAGAAATACTACATGGCCAAGTTAGAGCAATACGGTGGATGTTCAATGACTGTTGTAGATTGAATAGATGCATCTTGGATATTCTTCGATCAAACGTCATCAAGAACAGAGTCTACCAAAACGTGTCTCACTACTAAGAGATATCCTTGCGCTCTTAAATTCGCTTTACCAGCGAAATACAGTTACCCGGAGGAACTTTCTTCATCCAAAGTACGTTGCAGCTGTTCAAGAGTTTGCTATTCAACAGTTAGAGCTCCCTACTTATGTGTATGGTGGAATTGAAAAATGTAGTTTTGCGAGCTTTAACTCTTCTAATATAATGATATCTTTAAAAATACATGATTATAAATTTATGGAAAAATCTAGGAGAAAGTAGTTGTTAATCTATTTTTTTAATATTGATAAATTTAGTTCTTCAATCTTACGGTATTTCCAAAAAGACATAATAAAGAATGAATACAATTCAAAAGATTGGTTATATTATTTGGACTGACATAGGATCACCAAAAGAGTATTAAAAAGGTGATATCTGGTTCTCGATTCTTTTTAATAACATAGACTGATGTTGCTAGTTTTTATCAACTATCACATTTCACATATTTACTATACTACATTCCTTTTTATGATATGTGCGTTATAAATATAATAAGTTGGCAGGTGTGAACCTTTTTGAAAAACAAAACAGAAACAGGATTATTCCTAATATGGAGTATTTGTTATTTGTTTCTAATACATAACGTTGAGTTTTGATTTATTGGAGTAACAAAGAACAAATACATAATGTATTTTTTGTAGAACATATTTTTGACGTTCCGACCTAACTTCTGTATATATCAGAATTTAGATTTGCTCTTTTAAATACTCAGTAATTGACTTTACTTAATTTTACTTAACGAAGATTGGCGATAACCCCAGCAAAGTCATTTCTGTCTCTGGCCCTTCTTATCAGCGTCTAAATCGGTCCACTAGCGAATATTCTTCAGCCATAAAGCCTGTCGTCTGTCATGACTACGTTTTCCCTCGATTTTCCTTTCGATGAGAAGTTGCAAAAGTCTGTATTTGTCATTTCTATATAGGTACGAGGTTTTTCGGGAAATTTTCAGCATCCTCCGAAAGATCCACATTTCGAAACTCTCTAAGTGACTAAGTGAGTTCACCTTGAAGGTCCAAGCTTCCGTTCCATATAAGAAGGTGCTGTATATATAGCATTTCACTATCCGGTACCGGATTTTAAGGTCGAGTGCTTGAGATGTAAATAATTGTCTCATGTTTAAAAAGACATTTCTTGCTTGCTCGATGCGTGATCTTATTTCTATATCTGGGTCTATATGACGAAGGTGTTTGTGACTATTCTGTTGATATTTGGATATAGCTGCAGATAAGTTCACTGAAATTTGATTGATAAGAAATACATGTGACATATTTCAATGCTTCAGGAATTTCTATTTTTGGTCACGAGACTCAGGTTAAAAAACACTTAAAACTAAAATGGCTAAATTCATATAAAACGTGAATAGAGACATTTGACTATTACTTTCACAATAAGACGTCCATAAAAAGAAGCCATAGAACTCAGGGAAGAGGAAGGACTCTATACGCGAAAATGACTCGCGAATGGGCTAATGGGGGATAAAAAATGGAAACTACTACGCATGTCTTTTACGCATGGCAATCTATGCGTATTATTGTTTAGAACTGTTTAGAATGCCTCTGCTAAGTAGGATCATTTATCCAATTTATTTGTACTAAAGGCATAAAAGATGTATATTATCTACGAAGAGAATATTATGAGTAATGGATTATTTCTAAAGTGACCGCACCAATGTGTAAAATGAGAAACGCAGTTGTGACATTACGGACGGCCTGGTTGATAAAATTCAAGGAAACGCACGCTACGACTTCATCATTTTCTGAACACTTTCCTTGAGTTTTCGCAAATGTCATGCACGAAATTTTGACGGAAAATTTAAACTATTTGAAGTTATGTTCATGGGGTATCAAAAATGCTGCAAGAAATGTATAAAACCAGTTATTCAAACAGTGGCTCCACTTTCCATCAGCGGTACGACGAAGAAGGTGTTGACTTTTCAAGTCAGATAGTAAGAGTTTATGAAACATACTAACTTTATTTAGAATACCTGTTCATAACATATGGAAACCCTTTTTTGGTTATAACTATCTATAGTTTCGGAACACCACATTCTCAATATGACTACCAGATATAATATACTATACTGTATCAGTTTCACCGGATTTCACATTAGAAATCCACCATCTTTTAATGACGCAATGCAGTGTTTACTGTCGACTACTTCCAACTTTAAATCGTATCCTACGTCGTTGCAAATTTAAGATTGTTGCGGTTAGCATTTTCTTCTTCTTAGGCGTACTTCTTTTTATTCGACTGCAGTTGTGTTCAATAAAGCGCATACCGATACTAAACTAACCGAATTAGGAGCTATTGTGTGGGATTGTGCCAAAGAAATGTTCACCGTAGATGACAGATGTATTTTCACGACAGAATTGTTCTGAGAAGTTTTACTCCGGGATACGCTCTAACAAACCGTTTATCTAATCGAATAAATGAAGCTAAGTTCCATATCTGGGTTGGAGAATAAATTATGTTTTGTATTATGTTTTTTATGTATCCGAATCTTATTTTATTAATCTTTTACTACTTTTTCAAATTTCATATCGGTGTTACGTTAATAATAATCAAATCATTTTTTTATTTCAAGATGTTGGATTTTTTCTAAAGTATGAGGCAATTATTTTTTATTTTGCCAAACAGCGAACACACACAAATAAATACAATTAAAAATTTGATAGTTAACATTCAACGTCTTGAGCGTCACTGAATTTTTGATGGCCTGGAATTCAGAAATCTCTGAATTATTTGGGACAGAACATTATGACATAATAATCAAAAATTCCCAATGATACTTTATTGTTCATAAATGAGCAATAATAGTGATTATTGTTCAATTATATACAGTGGTGATAGAATGACAAAAAATGTGTGATTCTTTGTAATGGTATCCAGAATGATTCCAAAAAAATGTAAATAAATAGTTCCAAAAGATTTGTCAAATAAAATGTTACTTATAGGTACTAACAACTATTGTTGAATATATGAATATATCAATAAATATTGAAAGAACTTAGATTTTACGCCAAATAACCTGATAGTGGAGCTTTAGACCATTGCACAACATTAGAAAAAACACATACCAAATAAAGGCGTTGAAAGGGAAACCCAATGTCACCAACGCTATTCAATATAATATTGGAAAGCATTGTGAAAAATGCAGGATTACAGAATGAGAAGACGTAACACAAATAGTAGCGTACGCAGATGATGTAACTATCATAGCAAATGGACAGAGGGAATTAATAAAGGCGCTCAATGAATTAAAAGAAGAAGCAAGCAATTACGGAAATAAATGCAGAAAAAATTCTCTGCACAAAATATAAAACACAAAAGATTTATGTTCTCTATCCGTTATCTGCGCTTTCAATTGAAGTTGGTGTTTTTTTTTTGAAATATACGATACCTATATAGAAATAACTTATTATCATCAATGAGTGGTTGTCAAATTGATCAACTAAATAGACAGAATACAATATTTTGGCATGCTAATTCTAATCGTTGTTTTTGTAATAGGTATGCTTATTTTGCAGAAACTCTTGTTTGCACCTCGTAATAATTAAAATAACTTGTGCATGTTTAATTCCTAACAATTTTCTTTGATAAGGAAGCACTGCTGTGACGTGCCGATAACAAAAGAATCCGGCAACTTTTTGAATGGATATATCTCCTCGAAACTGTATTTTAGACATGGTGAAGTATCTGTCTTTCTTTAACTATCTCGTCTCTCAACCAGGATCATTATTAGGAACAAAAGATTGCGAAAATGAGATGATTATAGATGAGGCCCCAGTTCCTTTTATCTTCAATGGTTTTCGCATGGAATATATAGACATGAAAGCCTCTTAACGCCCTCTTTGCAAGGAATGCACACTCCCAGACTACCGGCTGTCTCGACAGGATGTACAGGGTGGCGTGGTTATGTAAATTTTTAAGCGGGATCGTATCCCTTACTGACAGATAATCTGTTTTCTTGGAAGATTTTCTTTTGTGAAATCCTGTGTTATCCTAGGTTGGGAAATTGAATGAATTGCTTACATTAGATGTGAGGAATGTGGAACGTTTATTTTAGAGAGAAATACAAAATGTTTTTCCACAAATCATGTTATGTGAAATAAGCCGAGAGAATTCATGGTTGGATAATGAAGTTTATATATTAGACTTTCTGTAGAGGAAAAAAACTGCATATTTATCCTATTGTAATAAAATTCACGGAAAATACATATTTATCGGTTCTAGTTTTCATTTAATTTCAAATGAAATAATTATAAATGCTCTTAGCTTTACTCTACGACTCTTTCGATTTATATTGCCCCAATTTTATTAACATTGATCGTATTAATGTTCTGAGCAGCAAATTCTGTCCGTTCCACAAAAAATCCTTGTACCATTAATTGTACTGAAACAAATAAAATTTTTAACTCAATTCAAAAATATTCAATTATTTTTTTTAATATGATTCTCTTAAGGTCTGTGGTGGGGCCAATGTATTCAAAATAAATTGGATGCCTAATTCATGTAATTTTGCCATTATTTATATTGATTTGTAGCAAGGTGCATTATTTTGATTAAATAGCACTTTCTTCTTCCTCAAATAGCGCGATTTCGTCCTTAAGACGCTCCAATAATGCAATATTCGCTGTTTATGGTTTTTCCTCTTTAAAATAGTCAATGAATATTATACTAATTGCATTTCAAAATACTAATGCCACAATTTTGCTAGCCGACTTTTGCGTCTTTCCACGCTTTGGAGACGGTTCATCACTTGTATTCCATACAGCTGATTATCGATTATCGTCGCAAAAAATCAGGTTTATGACGATTGAACAGATTCAAGCACTGCTCAAAATAATCCAATCTTTGTTTTTTTTGGTCCATTGTAAGCTAACGCGGCACCTACTTTGAACAGAACACGTTCCTTTGATATACTTAGAGACTTATTTATCTCAATGAACTTTACTTTTACTGCGTGACTCGTCGTTAGTACTCATTTCGCCTCGTTTTAACATGACAAAACACTTCTCAATATTTGATTTTTCTGGAGCACAATTCGAATAGTGTGTATCAAGTCAACCATTTTTATCTTTTTTCCTTTTTTATATTTTCCAAACAGAAGTTGCTTCAACCAAAATGCTATAGAATACAAACTAATTCTACGACATTTTGTGATTGTATCGTTGGAGAAATTATTGATTTTTTTTTATTTTTAACTATTGGACATGTTCTCCAGTAACTTATTTCTTGCGTTTTCGATTTCAGACAACTATGGGACACCAAGATCAAAACCAATTTCGAACAAGAATATACTAAATAGTGCAGTAAAATGACAGCTAAAAGAAAGATGCTGTTGCATCCACTGGTGCGTCTAACTTGGAGATAGAATCCTACCAACGAACAGTGTAACAGCACTTTGTATCGCACACTGTACTTTCAACATTCCTAATGTGATCACATTTTCGATTATTCAAAATACTGTACGTTCTTTTCTATTACTTGTGATATATATGCCAAGCTTTAGCGATCACAGCTTTTTTACAAATTATCAGATGAGCGCATACTCTTAAATAATTGTACAGTTTATCCTACATAAATGTTTCATTTTATATTTCATGTGAATAAGATAATTTTTAAAGTATATGTAATGCCCAGTTTTTAATGGTTATTTAATCTACTAGAAACAAATTAAAATCTTTACGATTCACATACATTCTAGTTTGCAGTAGAAACGCGTACCAAATTTGTGGATATCCGAACTAAATCTGAATACTTAAAGGCCGCTTTTCATGATGCACGTTTCAAGACATTGCAGGTAATTTCTTGTAGGATCAACAATCTCTTGCCAATGCATCTTGGTTGACATTAATCAAAACTCTATATTAAATTAAACAATTTTTTTAACTTTACATTTTATTTAATATTCTGTGGGCGGTCTAAAAGTGAAAATAACAAAGATAGATGAAGATATAAGATAAATAAGAAATCGTTTGTGAAAGACTTAATATCAGTGGATCAGAAACTCATTTCTCTATAGAGTTACAACTTGCACGCAATAAAAATGGCACCAAACTTCATCTGCGCATACTTTTGATAAAGAAATATTGCGTCTTGCATTGCATTGCCTATTGTGCATCATGTCAAGCGGCCTTGACAACATTTCATTTTTCAATCCAAACAGTTTTCTTGCTTAACGGCGTTTGATATTTCGAGTACTATTTAGAGAAGTGTGACCACCCTATAGGTGCAAATACCATATGTTGTTTCCTCTTACGTTCTTTTCTACCCTAAGTAATCAAAGTTTTTGCTGTCCACCGCTTCTTTTCAAGCATATATTTCCATGAATGGAGTGAAAATCGTTTTTGTGTGCACAGAGACTACTTGAGATGCTTACGTACTTTTTGGTATACGGAAAACTCCTGTGCTGTTTTTCTTTTCATACAAAAATGAAGTAAAAGAAGCCACGCGAGAAGAGGTAAAAAATACACTCACATTGGAAAGTTATAGGTTCTTCTTAGACATAATTATACATAACAAAACTATCAAAAGAAGTGTCTATAATTATAAATAACACGATGATCATATTTATAAAGAATTCTTTCCGTTTTCTGTTGCATGCTATGATTTGAGTAAAAAAAAATTCATAGTACCACAATTTTATTGTGAAGAATGCTCGACAATATTATATACATGGTAAGAGGAAGGTTCCAAAATTGTTTGAATGCTAAAGCCAGAATAGATATTACGTAAAAAATCAAATATTGACAAAATGACTTTTTTTAAAAAAAATATGGTTTAATAAGAGTAGCAGGAAAGCAAAAGGAGGGAAGTTCGCAATAAAAAAAATCTCACCAGAAAAGTATGAAAAATATTTAATATGAAAAGTTATTGAAAAACTTAATAGCGTAAAAAAACTAACTCGACCAAATGATAATCTCTCTTGCTTCAGTCATGTTCTTCATGGAATTTAACTAATTCTATTTTTAGCTTGTTCGATACCACACTCGGTGTCAATTCTTCAAAGATTTTTAAGAATATAAATCATATCTACTGTAGACTCATGTTAATAAGAGAAATCAACTAATCAGAACAAGGTTACGACAAAAAAATCTGAGAACTGGGAACAGTTAATAGAACCAGTTTTTTCGATGTACGTGGTAGTGTACATTCTATTGATTAGTACAATTCAACTTTCTTAGTGGTAATGCCGTGAATCAGCTCAAAGATGCACTGTTTTACAAACGCCACATAAACATAACTTCTTTGAGGTTGCGTCGGTGAGTTGCTCGATCTAACACAAAGCCAGTTGAAGAGCACTGGCTGCAATGTCAGTAGGAACGTTCTTCTCCTTACTGTCGTTGACATCGAAATCAGCTAACATTTCCCGCATAACGGTTACGGAATCTTAATCTGTGTACAGCCAGTCGTAGACGGCCGTCCACTCTTCAACACAGTCTTTTCATCTTCAACCTTATATTTTTTCACTAGTTGAAGATGTTCAAACGTTTACTAGCGGGAGAACCGTTTGGTAAACTCTAAATCAGGCCAAAAATTCACACAAGCTTTTGACATCCTCGTTTTTTTCTAGTTTATGCATGCTTGTGGGTTATTCAATATCTTCCAGGAGGCTACGAAACATTTTTCTGCAATACCTTACTTGCGTTTTTCAAAATGTATTTATTTTTAAGTTCTTGGTATGGAATAATATCAGAAAGTGTAATATTTGATTAAAAGTGAAAACATAATATCTAAATATTCTTCATAAGAAAACGATTCTCATTGGTTTCCAATTGTAACGTCATAGGTTGAATAAAAACATTGAGCAGTTACAACGTAGCGTGTGCTGAATAAACCTTTTATAAGTTAAGTTCTTACATTATTACATAATCACATTAAAAATTGCAAGCAATAAAATTTGAATCTAACTTACATTAAAATGATCCTGACAAAAAAAAATAATTACTTCTCGTAGGATCTTAAAAATGACAAACACTTTCAAACCATTTTTGTTGTACATTCTAATTTCTTGGCATCATAAAAAACTATATCAGGTGTTTTAGTCGTGGTATTTTTACATCCTGGCACAAAACACGATTTATATGATATTTTTCAGATTAATAAAAGTTTAATAATAACGATTATTTTAGAATAACCGAGAGATTACCTGTCGTACTTACTATGTATCTTATGTTCAGTGTTTATTTCATACCTATGATGGCACGCAATATAGCGGCCTCACTAAAATGTTGAAACTATCTACAAAATTTTTGAATTTTCAATTTTTTTTTTTCTATAAATATTTATCAAAGAATTATGATAAAAGTTGTATATGATCTATCCAAAACCATTTTTTTCTCAAACCATGCAAGCACTCTTTCCGTTTCAAAGCCTGCAAAGCTTCTGGGTTCATTAGCGGCAAAATTGAAATGAGGTTTGGTACAAAAAAAATATCTTAGTTGTGGTAGAAGCATTGTATTTGTGTAACAAAGCAATATTAATTTGTTAAAAGCTTTTTGGCACAAATTAGTTTTCAAACCAAGTATTGGAACATAAAACGATCCAAGCTTTCTTTCGGTTTCCGTAAATAACAAGGATAGAGTTCGTCTTCATGATTTGAAACATGAAATACGCATCGAAAAGAAAATAATATAGCATCAAATGACCAAATTCAAGTTATTCGAAATTTTTTCTAGCCCGGTCCCAATTAGTTCGGATTAACGAGACATAAGGATATCAAGGAGAAGAAAAATTATAGGGATCCGCAATAAAAATTAACTTAACAGAAAGTATGAAAAACATTAAATATGAGTAGCTACTAACAAGCATAATGGTGCCCAAAACTAACACGACCAACAACACAATAATTTCTATGCATTCAGTTAAGGTTTTTAACAGAAATTAACTCACTATTGTCATGTTAAGTTCGTTAGAATTCCATAACATCAAATTCGCATAAAATAAAATTATTCACTTAGAGTAAATAATTCAGTCTCAGTGATATAAATAACATCTATTTGAAAACTAGTTTCGTGTCAATTTAACTAGACGAGTGTTATTTATTCACTTCAAATGTTTTTTGTTGCAGGTTATTGATACCATAGTACAGTTTGATCATTTCAATTCGAATTTTTCACCTTTATTTATTAGTTAAAACGTAAATTCTTAAAAAAGAATCATAACTGCAATCACGACACATTTCTCTAAACAATTATTTACTAATTAAATATTTGCAACGCATTTTATGATATTTGTTGGATTTATAAGAATAAATCAGCGACACACCCTTATTTTTTGTATAAAATTTGTCCATTTCGAATTGGGCTTATTTAAACAGTACACCCATAACATGTGAATAGTTACAAATCTGATTTACTTTTATTCACTGGTGACACAGATATAAATCTTCTGTTAACACCTGTTTTACATAACTCATTATGTGTAAGCTACACCCTTCCAATTAATGTTTATTAACTACATTCAGATAATAATATAATTTACAATACAGAAATAAAAAAGGAAATTTTAGTTCTTGTATTTGCACAGTTTTTTCTTCTGGATTGTTTGAAATTTGTATTTTTTCTGCCTTTGGTATGTTTATCTGCAGTCCGTATTTCTTTATTTCATCACTCCACTTCTGTATTCTGTTTTATAGCTCTTCTTTTGTGTTAGCGAATACAGTACAACCGGAATCAATGGGAAAGAATTCCGGATTTTAGATTTTTCCGTATTTTAGATCATACGAACATTTGAATGCATTTATGATAGCGCCATCTATTGCGCTAACGAGAAATCATATCGCATTACATAATAATGTAAAATGAGGGAGTGGTATGTATAAAATATAATAAAATCGCGTTTAGTGTCAAATACAGAAGTTAAAAATTACGATACGAACAAACCAGGCCGGATTTACGATGTTCAACTGTATTAGTATTTCTTTAATGTGGATTGTGACACTATGTTCATTAATTGTTTTTTTTATATTAACTAATTATCGAAGGCTTCCTTTGAATCAAATGCTGCAACATAATTCCACACTCTGTATCTGTTATTTTTTCATCATGTGTTGATCTATTGGTTCTAAATGCTGCCTGTATATCATTAACTTCATTGTTTACCTCCTGTCTATCTTACATTATACGTTCAGAGAGCTTGTATGTGGTGCAGTGTAGCGATCTCCCTCTATAATTTTTGCAATCGTTATAACTTCCTTTTTTGTTGAACGGTGCTACTATTGCTATTCTCCACCCCTCTGGAAGTGTTTGCGTATTCCATGCTACCATTAATATTTTATATGATAATACCGTACCCTTATTTCCTTCATCTATTTCCGATGCTTTATCTATTTTTAGTTTTACTATCGCAGTTATTATCGCGCTCTTCTTTATTTTTGGTCTTGGTTCTGCTCATATTGCGCTTGATCCTGTTGTATATCCGCTGACTGTTCTTTGTCTATTTTTGCTTCTATATGTTCTTCTATTAGTAACTTCTTGAAGTGTTCTTTCCATCTCTCTAATATTTCATTTTCAACTTTTTATCCGCGTTCGAGCTAATCTTTTTATAGTATTTATTTTATTTAATTAGATACTCGATAGGATTATGAAATAATTAGAATAATAATTTTTTGTCATTGCCAATGGAAAGTTGATGTTTACTAAGATACCGTCTATATCTACAATCAGTTCAAAGAGTTAATTGCATTTTTATGAAATTGGAAATAACATTTTAAACAACCAAAGTGTGAATCCCCCAAGAAAGAAGGTAAATTGAACAAAGTAAGTTTTAGATGATATTTATTGTACATATTTCAGTTTCATAAACACTTCTTTTTTCTTTTAAATTACAAGTATATGAATTACTGGTGTTAGTAGGAATTCCTGATTCAAAGACACGATTTTTTTCTTAATACCTAACTAACTTTCTAATTCCAATTCAAATTTTTATTCATTTGAAATGTCATCAAATTCTCTTACTAGCAACGATATTCTATCAACATTTTAGCTACTTAGCATTATTCGTATTTAGAGACACACTTAATAGCCTATTAAGTCTAAAACTCGACTATACCTTAAGTAGCAATAAAATCATGTTTAAATCAATATAATAGGGTAATTATGTCTTTTTACTTGGCAGCTATTTATATCGCGACTATGTATGTTTCATTAGAAATATAAATAAACTTGCATGCCATGACTGATTTTGGAAATGACGATGTAATAAACGTTAATAATGAAATCGTTAGTAGACATTTTGTCAAGGACTTTTAGATGTCAAAGTTATATCACTAAAATTATTATAATTGATTGTGAATAGTCATTAAAACAGTAAACTTTGATGACAGCACATAATTATATAAGAAATAAAAGAATAATGGGGAATTTTTTTGTAGATCAATATTTTGGTTTGCGATATTGTTGATTTTTTTAGATGAAATGCCAAAAATTAATAGGCATTACAAGTACATAAAAGAAACACCAACACAGAACACTTTTTATTTGAGCTGAACAGAAATAAAGTCAACATCAAAAACACTTCATTTTTTGCATTAAAAACTAATTGTCTGGAATATGTTTGTTTTTTGAGGGTAATCTGGTTATTACAGAAAATGTAGGGTCTAATTCCATTGAACTAATCTCCCAGGCTTAGTAGACCATTAGATAAGATTCGGATTTGGTTTATTTGCCTTAAGTTGATTAACGTGTCGGAACTATTCTAAACTGTAAGTAGATTTGCGCAAATTTAAACATCTTTAATGCCTTTTCTTGGTGTTTTTACGTGTTTTTTCTTTATTTCGATCCAGATCAATGATGGATCTTTTGAATGTAGTCATTGCCCTTGCTGATACAATCCGGGCTACTAGTCTGGCGGCATTACCGGGAGTTATACACCCTCTGGCAAGCTGACAGATTTTGTTATTATATGTGTCTAAAAACCTACATCTAATGCTCCTCGATTTATTCAAGTTTTGTAGAAATAATTTCAAGCTTGTTACTCTGTCAACAAAAGTTTTATTTCTTCAACACTTAGAATATTTGACAGCAAAATAATGTACAAAAGGTTCGAGAAAATAATAGTAAATTCTAATTTCGATATTTTCATCGACATTAGTTAGAGTTTATATTACCAAAACAATTTAGGAAGGAACTAAAGTTTACATTGTAACATTGTTTGATCAGATTTTCTAAGGTATAAAGTTTTCTTCTCTTTATAACGTAAATAATTTAGCAGTAGGATATAATATTGATTAGAATTTTTTCTAAAATTAAATTAAATTCATTCTTTCTTGTACTTCGAGATATAATTTTTCATTTTTCCACCAGTCAATAGAAATATTGTGATTCACGTTATTAGAATTTATTTTTGTTCATTTACTATTATAATATTTTTTATTTCATCCTTCGTTGCAGGCATATACGTGGTAATGGAAATGAAAACATTTAAAATGTTGGGAAATGAAAAAACACGTTTTTATAGTTGATCAAATCATAAAGTGATAGATTATTCTAAACATAAAGTGGATATCGAATATAACCACCTAACCACTGCAATTTCTTCGTTAAATTCGGAAGTTACTACAGGCAAAGATGAAGAAATATTCTTATTTGGAGTACTATGAAAAGAATCCGAATCCAAAAGTGAGCGGGGTGCAAAAAAGCGCTTATAATGCCTATTTATCCGAAAAAAGTGGTAGTTAAAGATCAAAGTGTCGCTAAAAAATACGTGCGTCATATCAAAAAACCAACGGATTATTTTAAGGGAGCTGGCCCCATTACTTGCATCAATTGAAAAATGTAGTTCAATTTCCACTACTTTTACTGTTAAAAATCCATTCACTCAGGTCGGGATTTGTGGAAACCATTGTTTTTTGTTAATAGATATTACATAAGTGAACGTGTACGTGTCGGAGTCGAGATGGTTCAGTTACAAATTTACAGGATGTTTCTAAATTAATGCGACAAAATTCAGGACGTGATTGCTCGTATGAAATTGCTATAACAAAATTTCCTCAGTCCACTCCTTTTCGAAAGGTGATGACTAAAATTGAGTTTTTATCCTTTTTTCTGAAATTTCAATAATGCTAGAAACTTGAAATTCTCCAATTTTTGTGCATCCGCAAAGGACTAACTACGGATATTTTTTCGATATTCCTATTACATTATACGGTGGTGGAATTACTTTTTTCAAGATAGAATTATAATTTAAAATCCTTGTTTTATTTAAAAATATTTTTTATCCTTATTTTTATCCCAAAACCAATAACTGCAGAGAGAAAATATAAACATCATAATTTATAATGTTTTTAATACATTGAGTGGAAGAGAGTAAAGATGTAAATGTAATACGATTCATAATAGATGATTAAAAGTAAGGGTTGTTATCCTCACCCCCGTATAATGTAACAAGAATATTGAAGAGCAACCCGTAGCTAGTTATTTGCGAATTACAGAATTTAAATTTCTACCTTTACTGAAATTTTAGAAAAAAAAATAAAAACTCAAATTTGTTCACCTCCTTTTAAGGGTGATACCTCGGAAAGGGGTAGGCTGAGGAAACCTCGTTATAGGAAAGACCCATCTCGATTTCATACGAGCAATCACCTCCTGAATTTTATCCCATTAATTTAGAAACACTCTGTATATTTGTAACTGAACCATCTCGACTCCTACATGTACACGTTCACTCATAAAATATCTAATAAAAAATTATGGTTACCACAAATGCTGACCACCTGAGTGGATGTAAATGAGAAACTTCTTTGTTTCTTTCGCGGCCTTCTCTGGTAGCAACATATGAAATAGATTTCTAAGAATTTGTTACAAACTATTGATTAAAATATCATGCTACAACCAAACTCGGCGTTACATCCAAACTAGCTATAAAAATATTTTTGTATTTAACGTGACGGGTAGATATCTGCACGACATCTAATGGCTCCAGTCATGACAGAATGTAGTGGAAACTATAAAAGATGGAGGTGGCTGCATTAATTATTGAGTAACTAAGTGTCAAACTATTCCAGTTTTCTGAAAAAATTTAAGACAGGATTTTTTTGAAGCAGGAACTCACAGTACAACAGTCAGTTGAATAATGAAAATACGCAGCGAACAAGACAAGTTATTCGATCGCTAAAAAAGCGACATCTTATTGCAATGTTGGTTATTATAGTGTTGTAATTAGTGTAGTAAGTGGTGTATTGAAGGTTTGAGTGTAAAATTAACTTGTACCTACAATTGTATCATCGAATCTCTTCACGAGAAACGTTACAGTGAGTATGTTTCAATTCAAGACAATGGAACAAATTCATTAAATACGAGGATGAATTGATATCTAGTTAGCCTAGACCAGTTCCTAAGATATGCTTAATACCCTTGGTGATCAATGTCCTTCATATGCGACCGTGAAAAATTGGACTGAAAGCTTCAAAAGACGTAAATTTTCCATTGAAGATGATGACCGATCGGGAAGGCCAGTTTCTGTGTCAGTCCCCGAAAATATCGATGCAGTTCATGACATGATTTTATCAGACCGTCGTCGAATTGGGCTAAAACGGATATCTGAAAAACTGAATATTTGACGATGAACGCGTTCATCATATAGTTCACGTCAATTTGGACAAGAGAAAAATTGCTGCAAAATGGATCCCCAAATGTTTGATGAATGTTGACCAAAAGCTTGCAAGTGGAAGCATCGCGTTCGATCTGTGCTCGATTTGAAAACGATGTAGACTTCTTAAACCGAATTGTTACAATGGATGAAACTTGGGTACATTTCTATGATCCAAAAACAAAGCAACAATCGATGGAATGGCGACACTCTGGTTCTCCTAAGAAGTTTCGTGTCCAAAAATCTGTTCTTGCTTCAGTTTTTTGAGAATACCATGGAATAATCATGATTCATTTTTTTAGATAAGGGTAGAAGGCTATTCGACATTACTGACCCCTCCACGGGAAAAAATTAAAGAAAAAAGACGCGTAAAGCTATCCAAAGGTGTTTTGTTTTTGCAGGACAACGCCCCTGCATACAAATCTCATGTTGCCATGCAAAAACTTTCGTGATTTAGGGTTTGAATTACACCTCCCTTATTCACCAGATTTGGCTCCGTCTGACTACCATCTCTTTCCTCAACTGAAAAAGTTCAAAAGATCGTAAATAATCTTCCAACGAGGAGGTAATAAAAGCTGTGGAGGTTTGGTTTGCAGAGCAAGAAGAAACATTTTTTTTAAATGTTTAGAGACGTTGCAGATTCGCTGTAATGAATGTATCCAATTAAAAGTAGAGTAATAAAATATTTTGACATTGAAATTTTGTTTGGTTTTATAGTAGGCTAAGAATTTTTCAATATATCCTCGTAGTGTTAGCAGTTCTAGAATCGTGTGCAAAATTTTGAATTCATCTCATTTGATATAGGTGAGAATCGAGTTAATATATTTCTTAGGGTGTGACTTTGTGAACCTGGTAAAGATAATGATACAAATTTATGAAGTTCATATTGTCATCAATCCTGGAGGTAGCAAAATTTCAAATTAATCTCGAAGTGTTCCTAAATAACAGTTTAAGGAGTTCACACGAATGTTTCTCGTAATATAATGTGGTTTGTTATACAAATTCAATGGAATATTAGTAAGCAAACCAATATAAATTAGAAACTCAATATACAACTGATATAACAGTAATCATTGGGGATATAAATAGAGCTAATTACCAATCTATCTACTATATAGGGTGAATTACATGTATTTATACGGTCTCTAATTAGGTTAGGTTTGAAAAGTTTCCGACTTCGACTTTGAGATGTCAACACTTATTAATATAAGTTAAATTAGATTTGAATTGGATACTGTGTACTGACACTTTACACAATCAATTACGACCGTAAAACTGTAGACAGCTGAATTCAGACATGGTTCTATCAGTTTGAATAACGACGGACGTGCTAGACGGCCAAAATCTGCGGCAACCAGCGTAATGATTGATAAAGTTCACCAAATGGTACTAAACCAATCTACATTCACGAATACAATACTGAAACTAGATATTAGTCAAGGCAGAGGAATGCGAAGGGCCTGCGTCGAAAAAGGACTAGTTTTAATAGGACTGAAAAGTGATTCCGACCGTTTATTGTGATAGTTATGGAATTGTGTTTATTGACTATCTTTATAAAGATAAAACAATAACAGGTGAATTTTACGCATCATTTCTTGTTAAGATACACGGAGAAATTGTAATATAGCGAACCTGATTTAAAAAGAAAGTACTTTTCCAACAGGACAAAGCACCTTCTCGCACTTTGTTAAAAGCCAAGGGTAAAATTAACGTATTGCACATGAATTGGTTGATCACCCACTGTATTCACCAGATTTAATCCCCAGCAACTGTTTCTTGTTTTTTAACCTCAAAATTGCACTAGCAGAAGAGGGAGGACGTTATCGCAAAAGGAAACGTCTATTTTGAGAAAAAAGAAAACAACTGTTATTTGGAAGGGTTCAAAGGTGGAAAAAGTGTATAGACTTCAAAGGAGACTATATTAAAAAATAAAAATGATTCTGAAAAAAATGTTTTGTTTGTTAGATCCGAAATTGTTCAGATAACCCACGTAAATCTATATGATAGCCGTGATTGTTGTTGATATCGCTATGAAGAAAACATACAAACAAAACTAGAGCCGTATAAATACAAGTGAGTCACCCTGTACAACGATATTTTTTTCAACATATTAGTATTGTATAATTCATAATTATTATGGTGTGTATCGATATATAGCAATGGATGAAAATCTATAAATCGAACTGTACATGCAATTTTAACTACAGAAAACTAAAATTAGAATTGATTGTTAGTGCCAACAATGTACCTATGTGAGCGATGTTTCAAGGTTATTCACAACTGTTCTACATGGGTAATTCGCGAATAAATCTACTCTACCATCTGTTACTAATAAAAGTTACGAGTGCGTATTCAATGTTTATAATTGTATGAACAAATCAGATGCACTTCAATTTATAACGACTGTTATTTGACCAGCTAGTAAAGATGCATTCTATTAATTGAGACCGCAGTGCAGGAAGAGAGAAATCAGTTTTATTTGTGTTAACGGGAATGATATGAATAATGAATTTATCCTAAAAGCTCAAGAATCTTGAAAGCCTTGTTGTCGGTCTGGTGAAATTATGAAGGTTTAATGTACCTTCAAATCATTCGAGATAATCGATGTATCAAAGTCGAGATATATAGTGGACAACCGATGCGAATGTGTTCAGCATTCAGCATGCAATCAGCATTTAGTCTGGACTTTGCATCTTGAGATTACTATTTATTCAGATCTACGTCGAAATTCTTACGTGGAAAAGAATTTGATTCCAAAGGAGATGTTGAAAATACAACGCGACAATATTTTTGCATCTAAGTTCACAAAATGGTTTTACCAAGGTTTCGACGAGCTCTCTAAGCATTGGAATCAAACCATAGAATATGATGGGGTATACTTCCAATAATGCTTTCTTTTTGTATGATTATTTAATAAACCAATAAACCAACATTGAAAACCGATAATATAAATGAGACACCCTCTATAGATTTGTACATTGATATCTCCAACAAAATAAATTGTAACTTCACTTTTTGCGCACTCTCATGTCTTTTGCTCCACCACTTTCCTCAAATTTCAATTTATTATGTTTTGTGCGAACTGCTTGATGAATTTTCATCACTTTATTTGGTAAAAAATATAACGGATTTGATAAAAGTCGGAAATAGTGAATCTTAAATATTTTTGACAAAAATAACACATCTTTCATAAAATCTAGTTTTATGGAAGGTAACAGTTATTTTCGATAGAACTTTCCTTATTAAGGTTATATCAAAAGAGAGATCTGGATCTGAACCATAAAAAACTTTACTCAGTTTATTAAATTCGTGGAAGAGTAAATTCTTTCGAGTAGTTAATCGCGAATATGGGTCGGAGTTAAAAGCAATAAAGAAATGCAGTAGCCAGAAGCGGAAGAAAACAGCCCCACCTATCAAGACATCAAATACATTAGAGGATTAAATAACGCAATACGCCTTTAACCCTTTGCAAAGGGCGCGGTAACATCCAATGAAATTATTGAGTTTATTTCAAAAAATACGATTTAATATATGCTTGATTATCAATACATGATTTTAATTATTAAGTGACATAATCTTTTCAAGATATTAAACATTTTCAAAATACAAAAATGTACCTAGGGTGACATGTGACGTTTAATCAGTTGATATAAATAATCTAAAATTTATTAAAATAATGACGCTAGCATTGTTCACTCCATCTTTTATCATTACCAGTTATATTCAGTTGAAAATTTATCCATTTTCTTATTACTCTTCGTCTTGTACTTAAATGAATTATAACAAATGACAAGGCTCAACGAATAGACTGAACTTGTATCAATGGAGGGTTAAAGCTAGCAGCTAATTTATTGAAACCAATCTACACTGCAACTTCAACTCCTCCAGAGAAGGTCCTGAATACTAATACTTGAAACTGCAAAAGTAGTTAATAAAAATTGCGACAACAAAAAATTGAGCTTATGAGCTTTTTTCATCCATCAGCAGACCCAAGTTTCCAAGGCCAATTACTTTACAATTTTCTTGAAAAATTAAGAAATGTGTCAACGGCGAAAATATTTCTTCAGACTTCTAGTAGGTTGGTTCGCCGAAAAGGAAATTGAAAATTTATTCTTGACGGAAAGTTCTTACATTGGCCTATCGGCAGTAATTTGAACAATTGACTAAGAAATTTGGATAGATTATGGTAGAGTAAGTTAGAGTAAGGTTAGTGTTGTTGGTCTATAAATGTATGGTGAGGCATTTTAGGGGCAAATAATTGGGCCGTTATAATATAATAAGATAGTTAATTGGGAAAGATGTTTAGACTTTGCAAATAACGAATGTCTACCTAACCATCAATCATTCATCGTGACGTGATCTTACAACATAATTTTTGTTTAGCACATTTTTCCATATATATTTTTTAGATTAAATATGCCCTGATAGATGGATAGGACATGGAAATTTATTTATTTGGCCACTCAAATCTCCAGACCTAACTTGTTTAAGATTTTTATTTCAGAAACCGAATGAAAGAACTCGTTTACATCAATAGATCCAAGATAAGAGATTATAGGATTGAAAGAATACGATAGGCAATACTAATAGAATAAATTGAAACTGCTGTCATTTCCACCCGTCTGTGACTGATTTCATGTCAAGGATATGCGACAATTTGTACCTCTAAGTATCCACATATAACGTAGTGAGTTATCCAAGTTGGTAATTGTTGATTTGTTACATGGTGTATTGAATGATTTGTTCTAATTGTTAGTAATATTAGATTTACATTTAGATAAGGCCCTTTAGCAGCAATAATATAATTATGTGAACAGTACAAATTATTGCAGGTAGACCAATGTAATAACTTTCCATCCAGAAGAAATTTTCAATTTTCGATTGAGCGAATCAGCGTATTAGACGTTTAAAGAAAAATTCATGCTGTTTACATATTTTTTAAGATATCTTGAAACGGAAAAAAGGTATCGAATTGCGCTTTTCGCTATTTTAATGTTAATTCAATCAATGTTCATGCTTATAATTAAATTTATTAAGAGAAATCACAATATCTAAAATATATGAGACAATCAAGCTAAAAAACAAACATAAAAATAACTAAATAAAGATAAAACAAATAAAATAAAATTCAATATACAGAATAAAACCACAATTAACAACAAATTTATATGTAATAGTAATTATTATTAGAATAGAAATCGTTTGCAGAGTAGAAGGCACTTTTTAGTAAATATGCCCTCAAATTATTGCGGGATGTGATATCGATTTGATTTTAATTAGCAAGTAATTATGCATTATTTTTGCATTATGAAATATTGAGCCCTTAACTAATTCTGAACGTGAAGTAGGTAGGTGAATGTCGAGATTTATGTTCCTAAGTGGATAGCCGTGCAACGATCTTTATGAAATTGGTTAGGTTAGGTAGGAAATTGGAGAGCCGTGCTTAAGAACTAGGCAAACGGATTGAAAGATGAATAAGGAAGGAAAAGTCAGAATTTTTAATCTTTTAAAGAAGACCCTGCAGTGAGCACTTCTGTTTAGTCTGACTAAATATATAACAGTCTCTTTTGTAGTGTGAAGATTCGCACAAATTGAGTCGTACCACACGTAACCCAGAAGCTAAGGGCTTATTGGAGATGCGACTCAATAAGGACATAAACTGTTAATGAGGTGAATAAGTTTAGTCCTTTGGAAACTGATCTCAGCGCAAAACGTATATTTTGTGTTGATGGACAAAAGCTGTTTCAAATAACAATAAATTTTGGCTAAGCAAAACCCGACTTGTTTCATAATAAGGTACCCATTCTCCCCCTTGCGATGAAAAATGCGCAAAATTTGTCAAAAAATTGGATAATCTTATATAGAGTGCCACTTAATTGTAAATCCCAAATACAACCTCTCGAGGAGAACCTACAATTCTGAAAATAATATCCACGTGTTTCTCGGGACCACTTGGATTATATTTTTTCCCTGAAGCTTTTTGTGAGATATGACTGACGGTCCCCATACAAATTGACAAAGGGGCCAAACCTGGGCCAGTCCTGGCAAGCCTAGCTTCAGCGTACCTGTATTGGCCCATGCGTGGGCCAGGCTACTAACTCAGCTTCGGTCATACCAATGATTACCCAAGCTCGGGTCAACCAGCCTTGGTCATTCGTTGACAATCCAGGCTTGGGCCAAGGTTGGGCCAATCCTGGTTAACCCAGCCTTGGCCATTCATTAGGGGCCCAAGCTTCGGCTGTTCGGTTACATACAGCGTGATTCAAGTATTTTTGCCAGCACCCCGTCAGCAGCCATACTTTTTTTATTATGGGTCTGGTCAATCCAATCTCTAGTTTATTCAGTGTGTGTGTTTCTTATCATATTTTTTATTATTTAAAGTTTAAATAATTTAAGTGTGGACATCAGCTCTGTAAGAGAGGTTAACGATAGTGGTACAGTAAGAGTAAGATTGAATATGAAAATTTATGTTTGCTTATTTTTAAAATCAAAAAAATCATATTGAATGAAAAATTAATAACGATAACGAAGAAAAAGTTATGTAATTAATAAGTCTTGGTATTTCTGTCCTGGCACTTAAGCTTGGCCCAGCCCTGGCATTTAACCATGGCCCAGTCTTGGTGACCAAGCTTGGCCCATCGTTATCACTCCAGAGTTTTACCAAGAATGGGCCAAGCCTGGCTTACAAGCTTGTCCCAGAGTTCTACATAGTTAGACCAAGTCTGGGCCAAGCTTGGGTCCTTGGAACTTTCCTCTATGGGTCGTTCTTAGTTACACACCCGGTGCTACTATTCAGTTGATAATTTATCATAACAAAGAATAGTTTAAACAATATTTTGTAGAAATTGATAAAATAAATTGTTTTTTATTTGCACATATAAAGAGATACAAAACGCTTTTACTATAATTTTGTTTTAACCCAGCAGAGACAACATTGACGTTTATTGCAAATTACATTCTAAATTGCATAATGAGAACGACAATGAGCTGCAATTACCGGCTTTTATAACAACAGTTCAACTACATTATTTATAGCAACAATATGTACGTACGCGCCTCTTTTTACTGTATTCAGTAACGAATGAAATTATTACTAGTTTACATTTCTAATCTAATCGTCCAGAGATAAAATTAAAATAGTCATTCATTATATGTTACTCAATGAGAATCATAAAATATATAAATTCTACAGTATTAGTATTAGCATTTGAAAAGATCAAAAAAACTTCTCTTATCTAGATTTTGTCTCCGTTTCCCACACAAAACAATAGTGAATATTCTAAAATTAAAAATTCTAATGAAACATATAACCAAGATCTTGTTTCTACGGTGGGATGTCAAACAGAACATTCCACCATCCCCTGTCACTCCGATAGGTCCTCTTTGTAATTGTGGTCGCGGAAAATAAAGGGAGGTCTTCTTTTTATTTAAATTTTGTGCTATTTATCGAACAATTCAATTGTTCACCTCCAGTTTTCTAAAAGATGTAAATGTTTTCTTTTCTCCAGGCAGGTGTTTATTTGTAGGAAACAAAAAAATTAATAAAAATATAAAGTAGAACGATCGCATTTGAAAGGCACTGCGCATATCTTGGAGGATTCGGTGATGTGACCTGACACCCTATGATTTCTTCCTGTGGGGCCTTCTTAAGAACCTCATTTTTGCAAGAGGACCACGCACCCTTCCCGACCTCCGAACTGTAATTGAAGAATTTTAAACACTTCGCGGACATATTGATATGTTTGTTTCTCCAGACTGCCTCTCCGTTGAGAAACGTTGCCGTAAATGCAGTGATCAAGATGGGCACAATTTGAGCACAACCGTTTTTTCAATCCCGTTTGTAATTTCATTATTAATGAAAGTAATGTGTTATTTTTGAAACATTACGTGAATAATCGAAAACTAAAACCCAATCCATTGTTATACGTTGGGTTGCAAAATTTTTGGGGCCAAATCCATTTGTAACATTATCACCTATGATTTTTGAGCTAAGAAATCCTACTATTTCCCTATATCCAACGGATGACGTTCATTTCATGAGGTTTTACTTGAATCACTGTGTTTTTAAATTTTAAGTGTATTTCAAAGTAAGGAATTACTATTATTTCAATTATATTTAATGCGTAGAGGATTACTAGTGGGACTGATAATAAAAGTTTCATACTGTTTCCAAATTTATTACTATAAAACTATTCTTAATCATACGATGTTCCATGCTACTGATTTGATGAAACTGGTTCTGCCCTTTCATCCTCGACATTCGCTTTTTGTATTATCGAGACACTATCAAAAGCATTGGAGCAGAAAAGGTTACCGATTATTTTCTTGTCCGACGAGTGTAAATATCAGAATAGACACATAGTCCTCTCCAACGAGCCTACAGTATAAAGTTACCATTAAACAGAAATTTCTGACATAAGGAGGTAAATGCAAAACCAATAAAAGCCTGATAAAAGTTTTTTCTGAACTAATCATTTTTCGAAAATTTTTCCAGAAATGATTTCAAAATGTACGGCTCTATAGGGCCTTGCTGTCACTCTTTCTATGACCAAATACTTTATGAGAACGCAGATTGAACATCATTTTTGTGAAAGAAAAATTCTATTTAGCTCAACAATTTTTGTTAGTTTTTTAGGTGCAATAAAAACCGCCTATGTCAAATTTAGTCATTAATTTTTCCTATCACTGCCTAAGTACAAGAAATACCAAAAAGGGCGAAAATCTGCGAATTTGTCATTTTTGTAAAATCAGTCATACCATTGATAGAATTTCGAAATTTGTTGATATTAAAAAGATTTTTTTATTTCTTGAACAATTTAGATTTTGGGACTTAGTAGATATAATGTCTTCGTCGACGCATTGTCAAGACACATAAAAAATAATTTTAAAAAGATTAAAATTGATAAAAATAAGATAATAGTAATAAAAAGAATTAGCAATCAATTTAACGACTGTAAATATGACATTGCATTCAGTTAAATTTGTCAAAATAAACTTACTTCAAATTATTTTAACAAAACATTACAATCATAAGACAATACATTTTTTATATATTATTTGCTACAATTAAAAATCACATATATTGTTGTCCGGCATATACAACAACCATCCTGGGTACCAACTTTTCCTTTATTGCTCCTTGTTCTACTTTTCATTCAGTGTTACACACTCTTTATTCTGATTGATTCACCATGAAATCGAAGTTTTGAATGGAGCAGAAAAGGAGGAGACTTGTAGATTTTGATTTTATTAGAGAGTAAAGGGAGAAAAATAACCCGATGCTCTTTCTCTCTCAACTAATAGTGGAATTCCACTGACATGCTTCTCTTTTTATCTGTATTAGTAACTCTATGGTAATTGAGCATGAAGTTTTAGGAACATTATTGTTAACAATTCCTATTTGATGAACCGTCTCTTGGTAAAATTTATGATATGCACAGTAAAGTTCCATCGCGCGCTTTGTTATTTGATCAAACTAATATGTCATGTCTCATATCTGTCATCTGTCAACTCCAATTTATCGAAGCCCAATCCTGTCATTGTCATTTGCTCATTCATACATCAGTAATCAAGAGAACGTAAGTTACGTAATTTATATTTTATACGAGGTTTGGCTATTGAATGACGAGACTGGTTACGAAAAAGGGTTTTATTATGAAAATTATTCTATATTCGAATGCTCCCCTTCAATATACTTCCTCCCCTCGCCCCACACCTTACAATACGTTTTCTCCATTGATCGAAGCAGTGCTGGAAGTATTCTTTGGTGAGTGCCTTTAGGAGCTCTGCTGTTTTTTGATTTACCGATTATATCAACTCATATTGCTTTCAAAGCAGATCTTTTTCTAACCTTTCAAGGAAATCTGAGCAAACCCGTTGACGCAAGAGCTTTTGGTCAGGAATCAGATTTTTTGGTACCAACTTCGCACAGACTTTTGTCATGTGTAATACCTCGTGTAAAATTTTTCTAGCCGCTTCTTTATCGGCGTTTACAGCCTCAGCAAGCATCCAGATGCTCATTCGACGATCTTCACGCACAATTTGGTTGATTTTGGTCACTGCTTCGGAGTTTTGGTTTGATTTAACGAGAAATTTGAGATTGAGACGTTGCTTCTATTTTTGGTCACACATGGTTTTCGGCACGAGAAAAAACACGTTTGTTTCAAACCGCTGCTGCACAAATACTATAATAGTGGCGGAATCGTGATTTGGGACACGCATAGACAAGATATTTAGATACCCAACGCACTACTCCTTTTTCATCCCACTTGTCTAGGGCGCCCACTAGGCGCGCAGCTTCGTTATGTGATAGCCAGACCTCGTATTTTTTTCTAAATATATTTTTCTGAAATTTTTTTACTTGAAATTTGTGAATGTGACAAAACCTCAACTTAAGTTTTAATTGATATTAGGCAGGTAACTTTTTATTTTTATTGATAAATAGTAACTTGAATTCTTTGTATCTTTATGATTTGTCCTTTTCTTAGTAACTGAGTTTTATGAAATATGGAATGAATCACCTAAAATAATGAACTTAAATAATTTTTTTAAACGTGATAAAAAATGAATTCCTTTGTCAGTCAGTAGAAATAATAATTAACCAACTATGCCTTTACTAAATACAGTATTAAAATATGAGGTATGCAAAATAATTAATTTGTTCCTTAATTGAGCTATTTTACAATGGAACAAATATTTTCAAAATAAAATGATATTTACTGTGTGCTCGAGTTTCAATGTCACTTTAATAAATTTCATAGAACAAATACGAGGATGTATTGATATCTTGTTAGTCTAGGCCAGGTCCAGGCATAAACAAAATATTACGTTACCATATCAACGAACAGTAACTTATTAGAAGTGTCCCTGCAAAGTTTGACGTCAAAAAAGAAAACCAGAGGTACGCAATAAATTAAAAGAAAAAAGATGGAGTATCGAGCCATCATCAAGTACCTGTATTTAAAAGGGTTAAGAGGTAAGCAGATTTACGAAGATTTGCTTAATACCCTTGGTGATCAATGTCCTTGGTATGGCACCGTGAAAAATTGGACTGCGAGCTTCAAAAGAGGTAAATTTTCCATTGAAGATAATGACCAATCGGAAAGGCCAGTTTCTGTGTCAGTTCCCGAAAATATCGATGCAGTTCATGACATGATTTTATCAGATCGTCGAACAGATACTCAAAGCACTGAATATTTCATAAGAACGCGTTCATCATATAGTTCACGTCAATTTGGACATGAGAAAAATTGCTGCAAAATGGATCCAAAATATTTGAATGTTGACCAAAAGCGTGCAAGGGTAGAAGCATCGCGTTCGATCTGTGCTCGATTTGAAAACGATGTAGCCTTCATAAACCGAATTGTTACTATGGATGTGACTTGGTTACAATTCTACGATCCAGAAACAAAGCAACAATCGATGGAATGGCGCACTCTGGTTCTCCAAGACCTAAGAAGTTTCGTGTCCAAAAAAGTGCTAGAAAAGTTCTTGCTTCAGTTTTTTGGGATTGAGTAGATAAGAGTAGAACAATAACTGGAGATTACTATTCGATATTATTGACTACTCTACGGGAAAAAAATAAAGAGAAAAGACGGTGTTTTGTGTTTGCAGGACAACGCCCCTGTACACAAATTTTATGTTGCCATGCAAAAAATTCGTGATTTAATTTTTGAATTACTAGAACACCCCCCTTATTCACCATATTTGGCTCCGTCCGACTATCATCTCTTTCCTCAACTAAAAAACTTTAAAAGGTCGTAAATTTCCTTCCAACGAGGAGGTAATAGAAGATATGAAGGTCTGGTTTGCAGAGCAAGAAGAAACATTTTTTTGAAAGGTCTAGAGAAGTTGCAGGATCGCTGTTCGCTCCAATTAAGAGTAGAATATGTTGAGTAATAAAATATTTTGACATTGAAATTTTGTTTGGTTCTATAGTAGGCTAAGAATTTTTCAATTTATCCTCGTACAAACCATACTGATGTAAAAATATTTAATCCTATAAAAAGTGATAGAAACGAACATATTCATAAAAAAATTTTCCGCAATATAAATTTAGAAAGTATATCCTGTGAGTATAACGATTCCTGACGAAGTTAATAATTGAATGCTCTGACGCAACGAGCATAACCACATGATAGTTGACAAATAATAATTTATCTTTAAGCGCGTCACTGAAACGTAAATATATCCGCGTGAGTGTCACAGTTAATAGAATGTTTCAAATATTTCCAAGCAGTCGGTGGATTGTATATTTCTGTCGCGATCTTTTTAATAGAAAACCAAATTCTATTGAGCATAGAGTACAAACGTCTGACCAGGTGGGCAAACACACACTCTTTCGCCAATCTTTACATAAATAACTGAATTATGTAAACTGGGTCGATAACATCTTAAACTTTTGAAAATGCTGGAGTAAAGTCATGTGTATGTTGTTTATAAACTGTGATTATAACAGGACTTACTTTCTACCTTTTCGTAACAACTTTTTTGTTCTTTGAAACGAATGAATCTTGAGAGAAATATTTCACTAATAAACTTTATGAAATATTTGAGCACAATAACACTTATAAAGTGGTAAAAAATCTGATACAATGATTGAGAGTATAATGAATTTTTAACTATAATCAAAAATGAGAATAATTATAACGAAAACCTTCTAAATGTTAATAAAAAGTGGTTCTAGGTGAAATCTCTATATTTTTTATCCGGCAACTATGTCGAGCTCTAATTGTGTAACTAATAATTTATCCTTTTGGTAGACTACATCGTTATTTTTTTGTTGATTCTATTGTTTAATCAACTTGATATATATTATGATGATATCAATATTAACGTTGGTGAAAATAATCAAGAATATCGCCTTCAAACGGTTATACTAATTACCTCACCGTCAATAGATTCTAGACATCAACGATTTTACCCCTCACACGGATTGAATATAAAAATATTAATAAGATATTTTAATTATTTTGATGAGAATTAATAGTAGACGGGGAATAAATAATTTTTAAGTTCAAAAACCATAGACAAATAATAGAACACGTTACCTGATTGTATTTACCCACCGGTCTTTCATGGTGATCATAACAAATAACTACGACCTGATTGACTCGATCAGTTACTGGGCGACAATCATCGTGATCGGGATTAGTTTCCGAACATAAAAATCATGATCGGGTTAAATCGAACATGGTACCCGAAAAGTCTTGAAGACATTGTATGTCATATGACCACGCCCAATTACTTTGCTGTAAATTTCAAGAGTTTGAGCCTGAGGCGCATTCTGTACAGTAATTTTCGTGATGCATTCTGCAAATTTCAGTTTTACACTGCGCACAATAGATGGTGGTCATATGCCTTAGTTTAATTGGGCAATAAACACAAATTGTACGTTTTTTTACTCTTGAACGACTGCATCTTCATCTACCGTATCTACCTTGAGTATTTTGCAAATATTTTGGTGAAGATTTCAACATGCTTATTCTGTGCTTCATCCATGGTTTGCTACGGAATGGGACAATTCAATGTATTCTTCGCGTCGTAAAGGTTTTCCGTCCCTTTTACATGTATTGTAGCAATATGTAACATATATATTATAATTAACAGAAATCATTGGTTTACTACTTTCTTCTGAAATTTCTGGATTTTCAAGCAATATGGGTACCAATAATACAGATTTATTTTTTCTTGGCATGTATCAGACCAAAGTTTTATTTTGGTCACAACAAAACATTCAATATTCAGTATTCCTGCTATTCGTTTCTAGTAACTCTGGAGGTATCTCTCTCTCTCTTATTTTTTCTTATTGGTTCTAGGTCCTACTTCCTAGGATTCTAAGTTTATATTACTCTTCTAAAAGTTGATCGAAGTAAACCAAGTGACCATCGTGACATTTCTATTGCTGTCGTGAACAGATTTTGTCAGTTCTTTGTCAAAATAATTTGCTATCCGTTTTTGTTCCTTTGCCTAAATATGGACAGCCGTCAACTAGGTATTTTGATAAAGAATCACATAGCAATACAATTTTATACCATACTTAAATGGCTTGTTAGACATATACATTTTAAATGGACACCTGCCACGAAATCCTAGAAGCTCTCATCTATGGTAAGAAAGGACGATGGCGTATACGACGTTCTGCAGGTGTTAATAAATATTTCCAATTTTACGCATTTGTGCAAAAGGGTCATCTTCATTTCTTTAGTATGTTTATAAAATAAACCTGAAACGGTAGAATCGAACATGCGTTTGGCGTTGAGATGATTATCTTTTTTTACCGCAAAAAAAAATCAGAACTCTTTCTCTCTCTCGGTATTTGCATACTTCACACATTGTCTCGTAATTTTTTCATTGGTGTATTCTAGTATTATATCAACCATGTCATCAGAAATGAAATGCAAGAAATGACCCTGAATAGTTATACACTCTTTAGCTGGTCCTTTACTGCCTGTCAGAAAATGGATAATATTTCTACTAGCTGTACTTTTAGACGTTAGAGGTAATTTAGCCGATCACTTGTGTTTAATTGTATTTGTCTTAATTTACTCGCCATCTTTCGAGGAACCTTAGACAAAGGAAGATCATCTACCAAACTACTGTCGGTTGATTGTGCAACGCTATGTGTTGAAATGCACGCCTCGGCAGAATCCTTGGCAAATTTGAAATTCCCTGTATAGAAGGACCTGGTAAATTATGGCGCGAAGTTTTTCATCTTCGTCATGCCCTCTATAATTATCGTCATATTAATTAGGCTCTTTAACTTTAAAATTATCACAATCACTTCCGCTCCTACCACCAGGTTCTAAAATATTTTCTTCCTCATTCATTATTCGTTCAGCTTCTCATTG
The DNA here is from genome assembly GCF_026250575.1 of Diorhabda carinulata. Classification (NCBI taxonomy): domain Eukaryota; kingdom Metazoa; phylum Arthropoda; class Insecta; order Coleoptera; family Chrysomelidae; genus Diorhabda; species Diorhabda carinulata. The sequence goes on from NC_079472.1 coordinate 24,567,800, forward strand.
CAACTTAAGTTCGGACAAAGGTCTTCTGACCAATATTCTACTAAAAGATTGATTATTACTACAAAAATAATTTATTTTCAGAAACAAATTGCTCACCGACTGTTGACAGATTGGAATTTATCTGAAACTATCATTACTCACGTAATTTTCGCGAAAAATACACCTTCAGCTATATTCACGTATAGGTCAAAACTAGTCAGGAAGAACCTTGAAACGGCCAGTCATCTCATCTACTTTGGTAATCATAATATTGAGGAAATAGATAAAAATAAAAACAAATCCAGAATTATACCACCAAAAGGCCAGAAATAGGTGGGAATAGTAACCAACAGTTATTAGAAGGAGGTAACATCAATTCTTATAAGAAATAAAACTGCTAGCAAAGGGTGAAGAAAAATAAGCAGTTTTGAAAAATGAGCCCACCCCTCAAGCATAATCAATTTATGGGTCCACGAAATTATATAACCTGTTGTGGAGTGAACTCGGACTCCAATGAATGATTTTACATTGAACACTTATCTAAGTTGATTATTATCTTGATACTAAGGTTTCGTTGATATTAAACTTCGTTGTTTGTTTGTACCTCACCCTACTTTTCATGATAAAATAACAATTACCTTTTCAAAATTTTTTATCATTGATTACAAAACAATTAGAATTGATAGAGAATTCCACCATATTCCACAATGTTTGTATAAATGTTCTTGACATAAAGCATGAATATGTGTACATGGTTCATATCATGGCAAGAAAAAGCATTGCTCGATGAAGATTACTGAAAATAAAAAGGAGATAGCAGCACATAAAATTAAAAGCACGACACGTGGTCACATTTTTCAAAATTATGCCACAATTTAAAATAATGCGTTCTTGGAATTGCCGTGGGAAATGTTCACATTCTTAAATATATTTAAAATGAAAAAAGGAACTATTCTTCAGGGACACATTTCATATGAGAAAACTTCTAACCATGTTTATTTTAATATTTTAGTATGCCTGAGGCGGAAAGGTACGCGACTATTGTGAAATATTATACTCCGAAGAATGTTGTTATTTTACCTTAAAATGAAAGAAACTACGCAACTGACATATTTGAATACATCAAATAATTTGCTACGAGTAAATTTTTTTAATTAAAGAAGATTTTAAGTAATATAAAGTTTTGTACATCATATTTCGAAAAAAAGTCCATAAACTTGTATTTTTCAATTATTCTTGTTGTATAGAGATACTGATATAAGGTGTGAACAAAAACTACGATGCATTATAACTAAAATACAAAACAATCTTTTCCATGTTGCTTGTAATAATTGTAATTTAAAAAAAAGCATGGGAAGAGGATAAAATGATTGCAAAGCATGGACTAGAGGATGAATAAAGACAGAAAAAGTGGTGAAACTGAACCCGTATACAACTTTGCTTTGTCTTGAAGATTTAAAATCAATTCATCCAGACTATAAAATGGATGCCAAAATTGAGATCATGGGAGTTTTAGAAAAATACAAACATATGTCTAGAGGCTATCAATTCTTCACCAAGTGTTTATAACGAGAACAGTAACGCTGAAGATACAATTTATAATTATTTTTTTTCTGAATAGTAATTTCCTAAATCCTAGTACACACCACCTCTCATCCATTTTGTTAACGAATGTATTGCGAATGTTCGCGACGCATTCGTTGCGCGCCCACTTCGCCCTGCAACCGCTCGCAGAACGCTAATATGATAAGATTTATATTGAACTTCGCATTCACTTAAGTTTAGGGCGACCTCGCCCGATTTGAACTCCATTGCATTTCTTTAATATATGAGGTTGAAGTAGTAAATCGATTATGTTACACGTTCGCCATTCTCGATTCAAAGTCTCGCGGTAATATGCACAATAAATGGCAGTTTAAATGTAGTAGCATGGCTGCTAAACAAAAGTGTTTTTTATTAAACCTCGTAGATTCCAAGCGTTGTTATCAATTTTTCAATTACTTTGTTTCTAGTAGGAAAGTGAGAAATTATGAAACTATTGAAGTTAATTAATTCATCGATCCTTTCACATTGAATAAATTCAAAATTCATTATTTGTAATCAAAATTGAATATTATTTGAAGCAAATATTTTTTTAACCCTAACTCATTGAATATCATTATTTCGATGTTTTTTTCAGATAATATTCCAATGTTCCACACAACATAATTTGTGTTACTAAATTAACTGTATTACGGACATAATTACGTCGTTTGAAATTTCAATATTTTGTAATTAAGCTTGTTAAAACTTTTTTTAACCATACAAATTATTATAAGTAAAACTAAAATATCACAAAAAAGTGTTACTTCTATAATAGATAACGTTTGATGACGTTTGTTTCGGTGTACATGGTTTATTTCCTGAAAAGAACGACAGATATTCAGTGAAAAAAATATAAATAATCTGTTGAGTTTTGATTTATGCAATATTCTATATCTGATTCCAAATAAACGACAGAAATCATTTCAAATAAAATGAGACAAATGTGATCAAATAAATTAACGTACGAACATTAATGGAAAACACACTGACAATTAGTAAAATCTGTAGGAAATTTATTGAAGAAATTAATTGTGAAGAAAAAAAGAGACAGTTTGACCCACAAAAATATTAATTTGAATTAGATTAGGTAATTTATGAAGTTTATTGAAGAAATAGTTATTTATCCAACAAGTGATTATAGTAAAGTTACTTTACTCACGAGTCTCATACCAAATTTTGTCTACGTCCGTAGACTTGAAAAAATTCGACAAAACTAGTATCACTTTTTATTTTGTAATAGTAATATTAAAAGTACAACTGTGAGCATTATTAATTTGAAGTGAAGAAGACATTACTGTTGGTACTTGAGTTGACAACATTTCACGAGTTCAAAGAAATAACATCGTCAATAGTTGTATTAGTATTCCTTGGATTGTTGGTAAGATCGTGAATATTTACAATGTTGCTTCAAGTCGAATTAGTTGTTCCCGTTGAAATGTTCACAGTGGAATCCATTTTGTTTTTTATTTAGTCATCTACGTAACCCTCCGCAACTGTGTTGGACAGTAAATCGACAATGTTTTGTGGTGTGCAGTTTAAACTTTCTTCGCTATTACTCTCCATTACTAATAATAATACAACACTCCTTTTTATTGGACACAAAACGGATTTTCTTGAACGAATATCAAGAAATAAAAGTGTCACAGTTTATTGGAAAAACGAAGTGACATGAAAAAGAAAACGTTCACACCCCACTATTTTAAAAACAATTTTATAATTGCGAAAACAATAACGCAACGTTACTTTTTTTCACACTTTTTGGCCGATTCAGAAATTACATTCTTTATAAATGCAAATGACGTAATTAAAACGGACGTAGAAAAAAATTAATTTTTTACTAATTTATAGTTGGAGGGATACAATTGATAATGAATTTTGGGTTTTTCCGTGTTAGTGATACTAAGTGCCTAAGAATGAAAAGGACAAACCTAATCTTCTTGATATTATAAAATTGCACAAGTCTTGTTAAATATAATATGTTGATTTAATAAAAATTAATCAAGGACAAGAATTTTTGTAAAGAGGCTCATGTCTCGTCTAAATTTTTAAATTTTCGATTCTTCCTTTATCTTTTTTCCTGCCAAAGCACATTTCCTGTTATAATTATTAAAGGTAAAGATAGGTTTTTGGTATTGTTTGCTTAAGATTTCACGATTTATGATCTAAATTATTTCATGGTCTTTCATTGCAGCAATATACTGTTCATCTCATGATAATCTGATCAAATTTGATAGTTTTTTGTTTCGTAAATATTTCTCTACATTTCTATAGATAATTTTTGTCATTTTTTAACCACAATTTCATCTATTAAATATTCATGTAACACAGTATGTGATCGGATTTATGTCTTAATTTAAATTAATTTAAATTAACGATGTAGGTAGTAAATTCCAAAACTACATAGCAACGCCATTTTTGTTATACCAAACATTAGTATGATTAAATAATAATAGTTCATATGTTTCGATAAAATGTTTCCTGAACTTATTTACTTGTAATTCAAGTTTAATATGGTTCATTTCCACGTTTTCAGAAAATTTGTTTTTCCACAAATGCGATCCATTATTCGTTATAATTTTTCAGTCATGGACGTAACTAACAGAGAGGAATCGCTCTCCGAGGGCATCAAAATATGCAATTAGCAAAAAAGTAGTGGCCATAAAGCTAAATTCGATAAAAGGATTGTGTCAAAATAAATACATATTCAAACATTTATTATATTATGGACAGAATTCATTTTCACTGTTTTTTCATAAAAATTAAAAAGAAAATCGGAAAATTCAATTTGCAAGAAATTATCTTATTCGACATAAAAGGGGGTATTTCATAATAAAATATTCCTCCCTTTTCATTGAAAAAAAATGGAAAAATTCAACAAATTTTCCTCTTTCGCCTTTGAATTGTCTTAACGACCCCACACAGTAAGGCCTAATGGCCAAATAGCGGAAAAAATTCATTATCTCGAAAACGATTAGCATAGAAACCTGGAACTTATCAAATTCGATTCAGAGCAAAAAAATACATCAAGTTGAACTGATGTTATGGAAATTTGGAACAAAATTAAGGAGCTAATGAGGAATTGAAGGACTATCTACAATATCAAAATTTCTGAAATTTTTGTTAAAGGTTGTTCTTAATAAAGTAAGTATTTCGAGTGTATATTTGTACTAAATAATATTTACAATTGGACACTCAATGGAAACTGAAGAATTTTGTAAATAAGAAAACTAGGGATTCAAAATCAAATGTTGAAACTTACGATTCCAAACTCAAGTAAATTAGAAAGTCTTGAAAGTCTTGTAATTCTCAACCCCACTCTCTTGTGCCACTTCCGACATTATTCCTACTGGGAGAATCGACTTTTGCACTATTTCAGCATTATGAAACAAAGTTATATGCACCGTGGATGGCATGTAGTACCATGAATACTTCTCAATTGCCATCTCTGCTGTTTCTTTTGAGAAAACTTGGAATTTTTATGCATCGATCATTGCAATACTATTAATAAATTCCAGTAGGGTAGAAATGTACTTTGTGAGTCAATTGAGTGAACAAGGTAATGCAACAAATAAAGATGTACTCTAATTCTTTCCTTTTTAGGCGATGTTGTGATCGGATAGATAGATAAAGGCAGATGATTTTTATTATAATCTTTCCTTTAATACGTCTAGTTTGAGAAGTGACCACCACATCTCGGAGGCTTTTTTTTTTCATCATAACTGTTCTCAATGCTTATATAAAATTTGTAACTAAGAACGTTGTAAAGCGCTGTAGTTTGTTAGTTGCCCAGTATGAGTGATGTGTGGCTTGGTTGACCAGGAATAAAATTTGATAATTTTTTCCCATCTTTTACATATAAATATCATTTACAGTAGTGAGTAATTTGGTCAAACTTCCTTTAATCTGACAGCAGGCCTAAATTATTGGGAATGTCCTTGAAATGGGGAAAAACTAATAAGGGAATCACAAAGTAGATAATCGAAATCAGAGCTTTGGAAAATCAAATTTTTTCCGCTCTGAAAACAGTATGCGAAATATCTCAGTTCTCTCAGTAGTTATATTCAAACTTTCGAAATTTATCTTGTCTCTGATATCTATTTCTCATTTTCATCAAAATTCGGGTATAATGTTAACAAATATTTTAAAACGAAAACAAAATAACAGTCTCGATGAAAAACAAACCCTGTTGCGTACAGTAATTCATCAAAAGCAAAATCCTTCCAAAAACTAATATACCCTTCTTTAACGTAAAATAAACGTTATTTACAACTAATTGAAAAAAGCATCCACAATTCATATTATTCAACCAACTGATATGTATTAGTTCCATTTAAATCCAAATAGAGAATATATTTGCAACGTAACCTTTCTATAACAATAAAAAAACTACTTACATACGTCAAGAAGGCACAGCTTTCAAATGATGCTTACCTGTAATAAAATATATAATTAACTTTCTAGAAAAATAATACAAATAATATAATGAGTGTGAATCACATACTGGTATTTCTAAATTTTAAATTATAAGGAATAAGAGGATGGCCCTAGAAGAACTTGGCCAATCAAAGGGCCAAGTTACCAGCGATGTTCAATAATTTCGATACCCTTTTTATAATAAGAATCGTCAAGCTCCTTTAAATAGCCGATATCACCTCTTCATTGTTGGAAAATTTTTAACCACCGATCCATTTTCTTAAATCTTGGAACTGAAAATAATCCGAAGTTACTGATAGGCGAATAGGATGCATGATGTAGCAATTCAAACATTAAATCATTAATTATGATCATTGCAATCGCGGATGTGAGAGCTGGTGCATTGTCTCGATGAAACAACACTTTCTTAGTAAAATGCGTACTTTTTGCTTCATTTCTTCGCTCAAACGTTGCAATAAGCTCGTTCATAGTTCATAGTTCAATACGCATCCCAAAAAATCGACGCCATGACCGTGCAGATGAAACAGTCTTTGCCTTTTTTGGAGCCGGTTCCCCCTTTTGATTGTTTTTTTTTGTTTCGGTTGTGAAGTGATGGATCCACGTACCACTTTCAGTCGCCGATCCTCCAGTACCTCACTATTTCTGGAGTCGTCACCTGATTTGTGCTGCGATGCTGGTCTTCGCTGGTCGTACGGCATCGTTTAAACTCTGTTACCCAATATTTTACTGTTGATAAGAAAGGAGCAGTCTCACTAGAGTAGAATTTAGTTCAGCCTTTATATTGGTTCGTTTACTATTGATGGCTGCCAAACAAATACTAATCAACGTAACGTCTTCAAACCTGCAACATATAGATTGTATACTTTCTAATACAGTGATATTTTTCAAGCAACTACCACCATCTTTAGGTCAGTCTAGGACCATCCTCGTAGGTAACGGAGGGACAATTAAAATCAAGTTTTTTGGCAATGTCTTTATCCCTCAGAAGCTAAAAAGCTTCGACAGTCATACAATGTAATACTGTTTCAATGAAATTTGTATACCTAATTCTAAATTTCTTAATCTTGTCTATAGAGATTAAAACGTAATTATAATTTATTCCTCAACTAGATGAGGTGAAGTCTAGGCATAGAAGATAAGATAAATATTCATTGGCGTAGAAATAGTTGATTAATAAAGATCATATGGTAGAATTTGGTTTTTGTTTCCATTAGACAACCTATTCGTCGGTAAAATTTGCTTAAAAAACGATTAGAATTATGTTAATTGCAAGAGGGTTTGTTATAATGAAAAATAACAAAGTCATTTATGTGAAGAAATATTCGGAACCAAACATAATATAAAGATTATAGTGGAATCAAAGTCGGTTTCTATAAATCCTATTTATCCATTGAAATTGGTAGAAAGACGACAATGGAACAAGTAATATTCAAAAGCAAACTATTACGTCTCCATTATTTTCTCTGTGTCTGATGGAGTTAATAATGAAGTATTTTTATACATTTTATTGATCTGAGGTGGTTTATAACTTCAATGTTATTTCTTGTCTTTTGAAGATTTGATTTGACTTTATTTATTAAATTACTATACATTCAGAATACGAAAAAACCAAAAAAATGGGAATCTATAATAATAATGGAAAATACTTACCTGTCAAGATGAAAAACAACTACGAGAATTGGAGAAAGAGAAAGTTTTAATAAAATTCACATATAAAAAAATTAAACAATTTCTAGTTTCTCACCCGTTAGTATTAAGTACAGATTCTATTATTGATTAAGTTTCTAAATATAGTATAAACTAGCTGGGTTTATATAAAAAAAGAAAGAACACTCACACCTTTCATTTCAATTTCAATTATTCAACATAAAAAAGTAGTTTCAGTTAATCCCTTTGACAAATCGCGAACGACATCATCGAAATAAAAAACAATAATTTTGCGATTTGTGGCAGTAAATGTTAATATACACGTAGTCTGAAAATTTTGAAAGAACTTATAACATTTGATATATTATTTTGAAAAAATGTTGTCTGTCACGTATCAAACCCGTTCGAGATTTACATTTGGATATGGTGTTTATAAAGTATATAAAACTTTTATGACGTGTGAAATTCGAACATGCTTCTTGTTCACAAGTTAAGATGTGTGGTTGTAATATTCAGAATCGTATACATGTAAATAAATATAAGCTGGTTTTTGATTAATAATAATTTAAGTAAATGATGAAATAATTCACCAAATAAGAAAAACTAGTTTGTTTAAGGCTTTTTTGTTGCTATACTCACAAATGGGCAATGTATTTATTTGAAAAAACATGTGAATTAAGGAGTGTAGATGCATTCCTTATAATCATTATGGAAATGATTAATGAATTTAATTTAAATTCTGATTTTGGGGACGCAATTAAATACAAAAATTTTGATCAAATCTGAACACTAGTTTTAAATTTTTAACGCGATTTTCTGTAATTCCACCCATTTCATATTTTTTTAATTTCTGTTTATGAAGGAAATAAAAAGAATATAGTTTTTGATTTCAGCCAATTATGTAAATAATTTCCTAAAAAATTTTTCTAAAAGTAATGAGTGATAACTTGTATTATCCGTTACTATTATACAGTTCTGAGGTACAAGATCTATCATTTGCTCGAACCAATCTTTAAAAATATCAGCATTTATCTCCTCATGGTAATCACTAGAACGAGTAGATTCAAAAGTCAATAAACCACCTCTACCAAAACTGTTTGACTACGATGTGTACTTTTATCAGTTTACGCCCCAAATTATTTGAAAAATTACTATTTTCAATAGTAAAAGTTTCGTCTTGCCAAAATTGATTTGGTCGAAGTTCGTTGATCCATGTTTCATCTAAATAAAATATATTTCTTCTCTAGTCATTATATAATATCTTCTCCATACTATAATATCATTACTTTCTATTGAACTGAACTGCTTCGACTCGGTTCATTGAAATCCTTATCATCTAGAACCATGACAAGAACTTTGTCTACTGTCTGAAATGATTTTCTATTTGAAATTTCGGATTTCCTAGAACTCCATGTGATGTTTGAAACTCGTCATCTTGCCATCCTTCAATAAATTTCAACACCAAGCATACTACTAACTAATTCCACTGTCATCAATATTTTTTCTGTGAATGATTTGAATGTTAATATTTTATATCAACTGTTAAAGAAAACATTTTTCGGCGTTTACACGACCAAATTTAAACCAGAATTCACAAAATTTCTCACTTTTATTGGCATATAGGTATTTAGAAATCTTTGACCAATTCAAACCGTTTTCTGTACAGCTTATGGTTATGGAAGACACACACACATGCTCGGGAAGTCTTATCTTTTTGTTAAGAGTTAGCCTGTTGGCTATATACTCTTCTTGGTCTGGACGCCTTAATGTGTCGGTTATGAAAGACCAATAAGAGCCCGAAAACTTATTAAGCTTATGTACATGTATGAAAATTTTAGGAAATATTCAGATTATTTTGTAATCACATTTAAAATGAGGAAAATGAAGTTTTGGATTAATAAGTTAGTTCTATTACTCTCTGGTAGATAAAAATATATGGAACATACAAACTCAAATTTGTAGTTTTTGAAATTTAAACATAAAAAACTGTTCTATTATATTCCCCGAATAAATGGGAAATACAAATTTGAATCGAAATGAGTTTACCAACTTTTTTAAATTTTAAATATTTACAAATATTTATATATAAGGAATAACAAATTTCCTAAAATTCACTTCAAGTTTTGCTTTCGGTTGTAAGTGTTTCGGAATCGACACCGAGATTTAATTGAACTTTTGGAATGGAGTAGGTCGACAACAAATTAATTGCTTTAAAAACTTGAAGGTGGCAATGACACAGAAATAAATACAGAACTTCATCAATTAAACAACGAAATATGAAAAATACTTGATGAAAATCGGGAAAAGATCCATTGGAATTTTACATGATTCATTTATATGTGTCTAGGTAGTTTCTTTAGAAAGAAATCAACATATTCCTCTCATTTCAAATTTTCATTTCAAGACGTTCCTTGGAACTTAATTGGGATCAGTATTAATAAAATCATAATTCTTGAGGAATAACGTATATTTTCTAAAATTTTTTCCACTATTCAAATAGATTGGTACCTTAAAAATAATTACCATTATCTTTTACATGTTATTTTTCAATGAAATCGTCTTCATATACATTATGTCGAACATTATATTCCACCGGTATCGTTTCGGAAAATTCGTCCTTCCATTAATATTTTCTATAGACTCATATATAATAATTCTAGTGATAAATTTAAATGTCACTATTTGGTCTCTATTTCTGTTGTTATCACGTATTCTATCTTCAGTACTTTCCTCCATCTACTGTTACACTAAGCTTCTTATTCTCTCCTTTCTTCTAAATAATATGTACTTTTTCTTCAATGTTTGCTCAATCATATCTACTGATATTCCATTAAAATCTACGTATAGTATTGTTTCACTAAGATATAATATAAGGGGAGAAATAATTTAGTTACTGTTGATTTTTACACATTATTTTCTCTTTAACGGGACAGTTGATGATACGTTTTATACATTATCAATACCATAATAGTTAACCCCATATAAATTATTCATACGTACGTTATTTGATGTATGACAAATGATTCTGAAAAAAAACACTGAAAACAGAATTAATGGGCTCAATACAAACTATACTATGCATAAACATGTCTTCTATGAATATTTATGAGTTATTTTAAATGATTTATTAGTTACAAAAAATACTGAAGAAAAGTTGAAATATAGACATGAAACTAATTTTGATTGAGGAAAATATGATCTATTTAAACTTCTTTATCTGTAATATTTTCATTACCTATTCCTGAGTAATGTGAAAAGTTTTGATTGGTTGAAAATTTCTAAATAATTCACAGAAAACAATTCAAGCTTAATATGATCTTCATGGTAGGTATTTTCGTATATTCGATATAGTTCCATCAATTTTTTTCTGATTGGTGGCACATCTTATAAGATTTATAAGTCTCGTTATGGTAATTACATTGAAACGTTTAGAAACACTTTGGGATATAGTTTGTTTCAGGAATACAGGAAAATTTCTCCTTTACAGGGCTGGGTTTAGGGTGATTTTTCAGGGTCATATCGTTTCTTCTGATGTAGCGCTCGAAAAATCAAAGAGATTTTTGGATATATTGAGCATTGTAAAGGCGGTATAGCTGCGGCTGTATTAGGTTACAGGAAAACCGTAGGAATCAGGTTCCAGAATTCACTTAATTGTAATAAGGGAGTTGTTGATGATAACCACAATAGCTTCTGATAGACTGTTCCTAGTAGTTGAAAAGAGGTATAGGGAAGTTTTTTCTTGGGCTGGTTTTTCTTGGAACCGTCTAGTAGGAGCCCAGGAAGTGAGAAGGGTGTTTTTCTTGAAGGTATTACTTGATTTGATGATACGAATCACGTATCGTGCTTGTAGGTCATTTAGTCCTGTTGGGAATTGAGATAATGTCTATATTTACCTATATGGTGTTGCTAGAACTGAATCGACACTTGTATTAGCAGTACTTGCGGATTGACCGCTCGCTATACAAGAACTTTTTGAGAAGATGTTTATGAAGGGTTCAGTAGGGATTCGTACGAATTTTCCTACGAGTGAATTGATGAGACCGACTCGCCTTCATACTCTGTCCATCGTGGCGCTCAAATTGGCTGTTTAAATAAAAGTGTGAAGGAATCGCGCTCTTCCCTGCGGATCTCTCCAAAGCAGCTAGCGGAAATTACGTGGTAGAAATCTTACGCCTACGATATTTGGATAATTAAAGCAATTGCTGAGTTTTCTGAGTATTGAGTGATACTCTCTATCTCTCGCACCAATTCCAGAATTTTGGAATTGGACGGTGAGAGAGCGTAAATCTAGGCCAGAAGCAATGAGTGATTATATAATTGGACCGTTTGTATGGGTCAAGATTCAAAAGAGTAGACGCGTGGCTTGTACACAGGATTCTTGACGTAATAGTTTGGCTTATGGTATCCGACCACCATTTACGTTTCCTCAAGGTAATATGACAGCTGGATGTAAATTTGATGATGTTCTAAAAAACTAAATTTACTAACTTATATGAATGGATGTCCAAAAGTCTTTTGTATATTGCAAGTAGAAGTAGGAGTCATCAGATTTAAATATAATTTGACGTGTGTGCGATATGTTGTAGGGGGGAGTGCACTACACTTCGGCTTAATTGATACAGGAAGATAAAGTTATCTGCTACATGTACACATCGATGCCTAGAGTGTACAGATGGGTCTTGCAACAATTTTTTTATGAGTGCATGGTAATGAAGTTTGTTGCTAATATTATCAGCTCATTCTTATTGCAAGTCTATTACATTAGCAAAAATTCGGTTCTATAAATTATTCGTTCTTGATGTAAGACTTCTAATGTCATTAGCTGTTCATCTGATTTGCTATGAAATCCTCCTATTTCACTTAGTTCCTTGTAAAAGAATAATTTATGTAACTCATAACATTGCCTAATGACGTGTTTTAATTCTAACTCTTCCTTTCACAATGTAAACAAGAAGTATCTCGTTTCGGAATCGAGCAAACAACAAAAAGCAACGCTGCAAAGTCTTCGGGATAAAGACATAAATTAGGGCGGCGTAGATCATAAGTTTACGAACACAGTAGCGCGTGCTTTCCATACGAATTAAAATAATTTACATAATAACAGATGTTAACAATCTTTATTTATTGATTACAAGGAGTCGGAATAATCATTGTGATGATATATGCGACCTTGAACGCTCTTTAAAATGTTGTTTTTATGGTACGGTCAATTTAATAGGATTTTCAAACACATTCATTCCTGTCAACTTATTATATTAAAGTCGTACATAGTTGTATCATATATATAGCGTGTTCATAATTTATGGAAGAAACAATAATATGTATATATGTAATCATAGTATGTTATTGGCATTAGGGTTGATTGAAACCGGGGTATCCAATGTAGCGCATTGTATTTCAAAAAGTCAGTTAATGACATCAAGATCTCAGTCATTCTCAAGTTAACCTTGATCTCTTCTCTGTTATTCTCAAGTAAACCTTGATCTCTATCTCTGTTGAAATACGTTGAATTTTGATTGGTGCTTAGACCTTATAGATCTTCAAAATTGGTAACTTTTTGTATGAGATAAATCTGCGATCATTTGCTTTAATTCTGTCTTTTGATATATAGTAGTAGTAGCAATTCACTAAATGGGCAAGGGTCACGAATGGGGTTGAAAAATCTAAATATGTTTTTATCTGCCGCTAGGAATGGAAACTCATTGAATTTTGATGGGTCTGAGAAATTTATCCTAATGTGACTGAATAGTTTTCTTTTTTTTTTCTCATCTGTACTTAGATTTATCACTTATAATAATATCCTAAAACTAAACAGTTGTCTAATAATAATAGTAATGTAATCTATTTGTGATAATGCAAGAGAAAATCACTAAAAACGACCGAACCATTTTTTCAAGTTTGGAGCGGAAAATAGTCTGAGATGGTTAAATCTGGCGAATAGGGTGCATGAGGTAGCAATACAGACTTTAATTCATTTGTTTTGGCCATTGCTGTATGTGTTAGCTGATGCATTGTGTTAATGAAACAAAACGTTGCGATAAACTTGCATAATACTCCTTGTCAATAGTTTTTCCTTTTTCGAGATAGTTAATGAACATTAATCCACGCGCATTCCAAAAAACCGACGCCGTGGCATTGCCTGCAAATGGAACAATCTTTGCCTTCTTTAGTGCCGGTTCTCCCTTTTTAACCTCATTTCAACCATGGTAAAGAAACGGCGCAAAAATTGGTTTTATTTCTTCAAGACGCTGTTTACATTGTAGACAAGCGCGGCACCCATCTTGCGCACAACTTTCTCATGTTCAGCTTTTCAGTTAATATGCGATGTACCGCACTTTTTGAAATGCCTACTATATCTGTTAGCTCGCGTACTTGCGGTCGACGAACATCCAATACCGCTTTGTGAATTTTCTCCAACATTTCTGGAGTCGTCACCTCATTTGGTCGACCAAAGCGATGCTGGTCCTAGCAGATCGAACAGCCTCGTTTGAACTGTGCTACCCAATATTTTACTGTTAATAATGAAGCAGTCTCACCCTGAGTAGAATCTAGTTCAGCTTTTATATTGGTTGGGCTAAGGGTTTTCAATTAAAAGTATCGAATCACATAATGATGACCAATTTTATCCATTTTTACAAATTCATTGAAAACTTTCACTATTGATGGCTGCAAAAAAAATACTAATCAACGTGACGTCTTCAAACTTAATGCTGTGTAACTTAATACATTGTGTACTTTTTAATTCCGTGGTAACTACCGCCTTTTCTATGTCAGTCCAGATACTTCTGGGACTTCTCGAATGTCACAAACATTTGTCTTCAAATTGGTGAAATAACCAAACAAAGTTTTTCCGTACTATAACTCCTCGCGACTATTGTCACTACTAGAGATAAATTATTGGTATTCCTAATAGGATAATAATTATTTTCACATGAAAAGTCAATAAAAATTTATGACGTATTTATGAACACCATGTTGATATATTAGTTCTGCTATATAGACGTCAACACTACTTGAATTTTTTTCTTCTTTTTTCTACTACAATATTTCATATATCCTAATTATTTTGTTGGTTCCTTTAAAGTGTTTTTAAACTATAAATGCTGAGAAAGTTTGATAATGTATCATTATTAAATGGTGGTTCCAGTTATCAAAAATTATGAAATCAGTCCCCATTTTTTTAATGGTCACTTGAATTGACGAAAGTTGCCAACAGGCTTGAAAATGGCGTTTTAGGATGCAGCATATTCTCTCGAATATATCAAAAATGTGGCTGCAGGTAGATCGCGTACCGGTGCATTTTCAGATAGTTTTAAGAAATTATCTGAATAGACATTTTCTGAATATATGGATAAATAGATGGATTAGAAGGGGATGTCCATACAGTTGGACACTCAGATCCCCGGAAATAATCCTATTAAGGAAGATATCTTGAATCACTATTGTAAATTTCACTCGAGTAATTTGAATGGATTCATTGAAATTAAACTTCTAAGCCAACTCTTTACTTTCCTAAAAGATTGAATATGTCAAGAACGGCACAACAATATTATTATTCAAAAATGTGATCTAATACAGGACGTTCTATTCGAAAAATTGATTTGTTCAACTATTTTTGGGACATTCTGTATGAATGAACATAAATTTAGATAGTAGTAATTGAATAAGAAAAAACAATTTCAGAAAATATCACCGTTTGCCCCACTAGAGACCGTATAAATACAAGTAAGTAACCCTGTATATTTACAATAATATGTATAATAACTTTCCTTTTCGTTGTTTTGGACTCGAAATTGATCATATTGTCATGAAATTTTATAAATTTTAAGTGAGAATGGAACTGATTAGTAATAATAGTTTTGCTCGCGTTTAATGAGTGTCCAAACAAATTTCCTTCGGACACTAATGGAACATTGCTATTGTAACTTCGATGAATGCGGGTGAGGCCAAATTAATGACTGCGTTTTCTTTATGAAAACATCATTAAAGCTATTATTATGATTTATCATGCTTTTAATTGCTTTTCCTGTATATTCAATAACAAACTTGAGCTTATTATTTATTATATTTTATTCAAGATACTTTCAACAGAAATATTCCAAAATTTGAAGTATATGGTCCAATTTAAGTACTAACTTAATTTTCAGAATGTTGAGGAAACGCGTATAAAATTTTTGTAGATGTATATTTAGAGGTACTAATAAAAAACACTGATTTTGTTTTTTTATGATGTATTCTTCTCGTTTCGAACATAAATCTTCAAGAATCATGAATAGAACACCATTTTTGTCGGTTTGTTATGCAAACAATGAACAGCATTTCTTTACTTTACGACGCGTATAGGAGAAATGTAAATTACTTTAAATTAGAATATATTGCAGTTTAGTCAATTTTTCCCATTGCTTGTATTGATTGAATGCAATATTTCTTATCAATTTCCATCTTTTATCCTCAATATAAATTTATTGTTTTTAAAAATATTCTCTATTCTCTCGTTTGAACCAATTGTCGAAGCATTTTTTTCCATTTCTATTGAGGTACGTCCAAAACATGTGATTTGAACGCAAAAACTTCTTCTTTAGGTGTGGAAAAACATTAATCTGGCAATCTACGGGAATAAGAAGAAATCATTGGTTTCAAACAAGGACTATACGTTGCCTGTCATGATCTTATAGACGTTTTTTGTTGAAGCATCGCGACACAAGCGATTGACAAATTATGCGGTATTAAACGCGAAAAAATCTTTTTGGCAGTCAATATTGAATGTATGCGAGTGGAAGTACTGCCCAAGTGTGCCTTAATCTCACAGTATATCACATGCTGATCTTGCAATATCAGTTTACGCACAGCAACGATGTTTTCTGGCACAACAGTTGATTTTGCAAGACCTTCACTGAGTTCATCCTGTAGCGAAATGCGACCACGATTGAATCCGAAATACCAGGTAAACACCGTGGATTGAGATGGTGCTTCATTACCGAAGCGAGATGATCGGTACACTGCTGTTCGTTTAATCCATATCGAAAGTCTTATAAAATCGTAGCACGAAAATATCGACCAATATGAACACATTCTGAGTATGTTAACCATTAAAAACTTCATGATGGCAATGTTTCAAACTATCATAAAATTTGTTTTATGTGGCATTCTAAATGAAAACAATATGGCTGCTGGGAGACAAACACAAAAAATATTGTTCTGTCTGTTTTGTACGGTTTTCTTACTTGTTTTGGATGAAATAGTTTAATAGTTTTATCAAAAAATTTCATTCAAAAGTCAAGTACGCATTGTCGGATGCCTCAGTATATTTAGAGAAGTATGGAAAACGATTCTAACCTAGTAAAAAAACATTTTGTCAAGTAACAGTGACGTTGACGCAGGATCTAAAGGAAAAGCTAAATATGTTAGCATTGATTTATGAAATCTCAGGAAATGACGATGTGAAAACTAAACTAACTTACAATGTTATAAGAACAGTTTATCAAAATACTGTTTTATAAGCAAGTATTACTTTGGCTAAACTAAGATTATAAAGATTTGCGTATAGTTTTTGTATTTCATCCTACTCGGCTTCGATTTATTCTGAACGTACTTTCCATATCATGTGTGACAGATTTTAAAAAAATGTGTCAAATACTTCGATTATAATCGACTGTTTTGAAATTAGGACTGAAATGCCTGGAAATTAAGTAACTGCAGAGCAATCCGGGTTCAATTATAGACGTAACCAAACTGTTAAGAATTTGATAGGAATAACTCCACAAGCCTTCATCTGTAATATTATTGAAAGATGGGGAGATAGAGTGTCAGATAAATTTTAAACAGAAAATTCAATAATTTAATAACTATTAGTAAGCACTAGATAGCTAACAATGTCCATATTTGTCAGTTTTAGACATAAATTTCTCCTGAAAGTTAAATTATTTAAGAGGAAATGGATAGATATTATTTATTTTCGTAATCTTCTGTATCTAGTTCCGACATTTGGATTGTCCACTAACAATTTTTTGGAAATAGCCATTTATCTTTATTTTTTAATATTTTAAAACTATTTTGTCACTGCTTAATTTTTTAAATACTTACTGATAACTAAACTTCCACGCGATCTATTAAGAAACACAATGCAAACAATGCTAACCAAACAATATGTTTGTCTCCCAGGGGCCATAAACGTCAGAGACTTGGAATGTCCTATTGATCGATTATTATGTACTGGTTGCATATGTAGTTCATTGATTAGTAGCATTATGATCTCGTAAGTCAAAACCTCAAAAATAGAGAATTTTTGTAAAGTAAATTCCAGATTTCCTAATTGAGTGATTTTGAAGTAAATCAGATTGTTGCGCACTGTACTGCAGTGTCATTGGGCTCAAAAGCGCCCATATCATAGACTTAGGAATGCTGAACGGGATAGAGCAACCACAAAACGATAAAATCGGCTCTTAGAGATGCGATGAGCATAGACACAAGATTGATGTAACTTCTTTGTGTCTGTCTGTTAATGGTATAAAAAGAGAATTCCGTATGACCAGCAATGGAATTAAAACATTCTTATGCCGAATTTATGTATGGAAATGCAAGAGATTCGAGATGTTGCCTTATACATACAACACTGTTCCAAATTTTGTAGAAGTAGTGAAGTCAATTATTACACACGTCATAAAATTCTATTATTAATGCTGGACCAGATGTTACCGCAGAATGTATAGTCTTCATAGATTCATTCATTCCTTTACCTTGGCCACCAAGATCTCCCGATCAGTTTTCAAATGAATAAATATCTCGGGCTTTTGAAATTGCTACATATAATGATGTTTGAGGTTGGAAATGATTAGTTGACGATTCTCGAATTGTGCTTGTGATTTACCGGGCCTTTAAAAATTAATATTTATTGTTGCAATAGCTCCTGCCATCCTCTGTGTAGTTCTAATTTCCTTCGAACTTTGATTACTGCCCATAATTGGTGATCCCAATCAAGAAGTTCTTCTTTGTCTCTCGATCTTCAACGAAAAGGTTTTGTGCCTCATTATCGGATTATCAAAATTTTGTTTTGTTGGGGGAGTTATTCGGGGAAACTGTCTAAGGATGAAAAATGTCGTGTATCAGTATTATCTATTTTTAAATGCGACGGGTAGGGTGCACATGATGTGGTCGCCACTTCTCTATCTTTTCAGATAGATTGAATGGTAGAGGAGAACATATAATTCTTCAACTTCTAGCTTAATCTTTTATGGACTTTAAAAAACAGAAATCCCGCCGTGGAGGCCATGAAAAACAAACCTTATTACCAAATATTGCCATTGCAATCAATCTAAAGGTCGAGTACAGTAATTTTCAACCAATCGGATACTTCAATATAATAATTAGGCGGCGCACCACCCTGCTTAAAAATGATGATTCATTTTCTTACAAATGTGGAGAAAACATTAGTTTAAAAATATCAAGAAACGATTTATTCAAAATTACCAAAAAGGACCTTGATGCTAGAATATGGCCTAAAGAATATATTCAATTTAGGGAAGGATTATCTTAACCCCACATCCTCATATTATTCACACGTCTAATATGATGAAAGGTCAATTTACGACTGAAGATTATATGATCCTGGAAATCATCGTCATTGTGCACTCCACCGATAAGTTTAGGTTTCCACCACACTTCAACAAATCGTTCAAACACGAGAATAAATTAAAGGGAGGTATAATCAGTCTCTTTAGAAGGTGTTGTACACTAGTGAGCATATGAAATAGAAGACAAAGATCTTTGGCAAGCAAGCCCCAGTATTGCAGCAATAAAGGGGGCCACAATAAATCCTTTAAGTCGCAGTATATATGATACTCAAATATGTATTCATCTATATTTTCATTTTGTATTTTTTTCGTAATAGAAATATGTAATAAAAAACTTTCATGTGTCTCATGTTTTTGTTTCATTTCTAAAGCCTCCCTCCCTATAATTGAAAATGAAAGGATGTTGAATGGAGTTGCATCAACCAAAACGATTACTATCGTCCATAAGATCAATAGTGAACTACGTAAATATCGGATGGGCACTATTCGTGGCCGTGAATTTGTTAAACGCATTTCTAAAACTCCCGTGACACAATTAAGAGAACTTGAACAGAAACGTTGAGTTATTGCGAAGTGAGTGGTAGTTTGTTCCCGTAGATTCTGACGGACGGATAGAAGGAGTGCCTTGACTGTGCTCGCAAGTTTCTCTAATAATGTGAGAGGGTAGATAACAAAGAAAAGTTGTTGGATTCTATCTTGACAGAAGATGAAACGTGAGTCATACACATCCGAAGTAAAACAACAATCTCGTTAAAGGCGTTACCGACGAAATTCAATCAAATCCAGTCGAAAGGTTATGGTGACTACTGTGTTATGGGATCTGAAGAGGTACTCCTCATCTATTCCATGCAACCTATGACTACAATAAACTTAGATATTGCAAAGCATTGATCAAACTCCGACCGAACAATCCAGAATCTCATCCCCCGTACAGGCCGCACTTAGCCTCCAACGATTATCACCTCTTATCCAAGTGAAGGACACTTTGGTCGCAAACGATTCAAGGGCGTCGATGAAGTTCGAGTATACGCCATACGCTCTCTCAACGAATTAGCGGAAAACTTTTTTGACTTGAGAATACAACAACCGGAGCGCCGTCTTCAAAACAAAATGAAACATCATCATAATCCTTGAGGAATATTAAATGGCATATTGACACAACATTTTTACTTAAAATTAATCAATAATAAAAGTAAATGACCACCATTGGCTTATTCTAAATAAGTAATAAATGAAAACCAATTGAACCTCTAACACACGATCATCTTATTTTCATTTCATTAGACTATAGAATGCGTCATACCTTTAGCAAATCATTTCTACTTTTTGCGTACGGCCTTAGCATTCTACTACTTATTTATTTCTGTTAATACAAACATTTCGCCTTCTGTTCTTTATAAAATGATTTGCACAAATTAATTGACAATCATATTAAATAGTTCTCCAGGTACTATATACGCTTTATGTTGGGTTAATGACGAAGTTAGAGTATTGCCTTCTTTTTCTTTCTAGACACTTTATTCGATGTTTTTAATTATACGTCTGCTGCCTGTAACGAACGGACTCCTGGTGAATGTAATGGTGTCGAGTTTAATTAAAACTTCGCTCAATCACTTTCAAATGATTATTTGTATCGTCCAAAAATAAAAGAGCTCAATTTATTTTTATGAATTAATTGAAATCGATGACATCAAGTCTTCTAATAATGAATATAATTTAGTATGATCATCAACTATACAAGCTCACAATTGAGCTAATCATTAATCAGAAAAAAAATTGAAATTTCATTCATGCACCAAAAGCAAACGTATGTTTGAGTCTAATACAGCGAACTGTTTGTTGTTGTGCTAATAACGAAATTATATATCAAAATGTTGACTTAGAATAACTAGGTGGTTAATTCAAATAAATGAGCAGGTCATAGAAATAAGAATTATTTTAATATTTTGTTGATTGGAATTTCATATAACTAGATAAATAACGATTGTTTTTCAATTTTTAAACAGTTGTTTTCCTGCCAGTAACTATCAACATCATCTATGGCAATTCATATTCACGTCAACTATGATTAAAGCTAATGATGTTCTATTTATTTAAGGATCTCGTAATGTTTTATAAACATATCACTTCGCCCGTTTCAGTATGAAGCTTGTGAATTGTTTTGATTTTCACAAGATCACAATAATTTGTAAAGCAGAAGTTGAATTAAACATGATCTACATTGGCGTGCAGCATTTTATAATAACACAAACATTTTTTAAACAAAATGAGTACCCTCTCTCAATTGCTTGTCTTTACTACAAGATTTGCAGATCTATTATGTAATCTCATTAGGTGTTTATGGACTAAGAATCAAACACCTCAAATCTATAAGAACTCACCTTCCAAGTGAAATTTCTAGCTACTGGAAGGTGTGAAAAATTCAATTTGGACAATAACTACCAGACAAAAAGTAGGGTAATTTTTCTTTTCCCAAATAGTAAAGTAGAAGTTGATCAAGTAATGTCAAGAAACACTAAATGAAGTAAATGAAGTATGTACAGGTAAGAAAAAACAAATAATCTGACGAAAAGAGGACCAGAAATCATCTGTTTCTCAGAGAAAAATCACTTACAGCAGACCTGAACAAAATAGAAAACACTCCTAGATACTCTATAGACGGTTCTTCGGAAACTATTACCGATAAAAGTCTAATAAATAATACTAAAGTAAGAAGAACCGACACGTTCCCATAGGGTTTCTGATAGGACACTCTCACGTAAAAGAACACCTAAAGAGAATAAAAACACCGGCGACTGCTAGTTTTGTTACATAGAGGGAGAATCCCCAGAATAAATAATTTCTGTATGTATCAAGACAGCAGGCACCGCACCCAGGTTTGTGCGAGATCGAAATTGGAGATCCAATCTTCCTGAATCCTAATATTAGACTACATCAATGCTCTGAGACTATAAGAAAGGCAATATATGTACAGCTTTATGCTAAAAAATGGACACAATAAATGTTTCAGGTATTAATGCACGTACAAAATTTTTTATATCTAATCTAGATCTGTGTATATTATAGTATTTGAAGCTTTATCTTATCCCTCACGAGTCCCATCGTAGATTCTTTGAAATATTGTAAAGAGAAATCCAACCTTCACTCGGACTGAAAGGTTCCAGGTGGGAAAACATGTTAATAAGAAATTATGAGATACGGGAACTAGATACTACTAGAATATAGAGGGAAGAAAAGAATAAGTGAAAGTAAAGAAGATTGTGAAAATATTTGCTATGCAGTATATTGAAATTTGACTATATTTCTACGAACTTGTCCACTGATATAGACCGTCAGCGAGTCCTGTTCCAAGAGATTTCCGAGAATAATAGAATGTTCTGTTTTTCTTTAAACATTTTGAATATTCCTTTGTTCTCGTAACGTGGGGCTCAGTAGTCATTTCGTGTTTATTTATTCTCAACTCAAAATTGAACCTAATTCTTACTCAACCTATCTACACTTCAAATCAAAGTAGTAAATTTGTGATGAACTTTATATTCGCTGGTTTTTCTTTGCTTTTTTTATTGCAGTTATCTCTTTATGGATTTCCTTTTATTTCAAGCAAATTTTATATGATAGTTTTCATATAAATAGAACAGATTCCTATTTGATTATATTTAAAAAAAAATTCATTTTTTTTATTTGTTAGAGAATACGCTACTTTTGTTAAAATCTATTCTTTCTACTCGTTTCTTCTTCCGTAATTTCCATCTGTGTTCCCGTTTCCTTCCTCATTTTTTTTTGGGTGCAGCTCTCAACTGGATTGGAACTTGATTATCGAAAAGCGCATCAGACAGGGTAATTGTGAGTGTTGGTGCGGTGGTAGCGTGAACAGGGTGTTCAGTACTTCTGTTTACATGAAGAAGAAGAAGAATACGATATCATTGTGTATGTCATATCTAATTACAACTACACTGAAGGAAGATAAGTCGTTAAATTGGATGATTTGGAAGTATTTCAGCTAATTACTTTGGTTGATTTGGGCATGAAGAAGGGAGAGCCTTTACTGCTCGATAAGTACAGATCTTGGTAATAGGAACTGGTAGTGGAGCTTGCAGCTAATACTACCGAGAGAAGTGATGTGATAATAAAAAATCGTTGTTAAAATATTCCTTTCTCGACGAGTCTGAAGAAGCAAGTCCATTATAAAAATTTGTGACATGCATAGGAAGATTAACTAGTATTAAGCTTATACTTTCCGAAATACATTGAAGGAAAAATAATTGTTTTCAAGAAATAATGATATTATAAGGAAATAATTCGTAAAAGTGAATATAAAATAAACGAATGATGTCACTAATTTGGATATTCAATCTAATAATCCACTTTATACATTTTCTTTTCAAGATATTATAAAGATATCCATGGAAGAAAAATAACCTTCCTAATATATTACTAAATTCGATTAAGGAAAATAAATTTAAGATTACATTGTGAGGTGAACGCACCACTTTATCTATAAAGTGACAGTTTCTGGCTGCCTGAATTATTACACTCGATAATGAAAGGTTATAAATTTAATTTTTCCAGGATATATTAAGTAGTTAAAGGACGAAGGACGTTGACAGTGACAAGGTAATTCATTTGCCAGATGCTACGTGTATAAACACGGAAGAGAAAAAATGGGAAAATAAACAGATGGTTTACATTTTAAGGAGGTTTAATATAATATCACTTAACAAAAATACATTATAGGAAAAAATTTTCTTAAGAAAATAACAGGCAAATTATTCTCAGTCTGAAAGATAAATTTATACATATTTCACGTGATGCAGGTAGACTTAAGAAGGTGTTAACTGATTATGTATATTACTACTAACTTAATATACCTGCATAATGGTTTTTTTTTTATAAACCAGACATCCATCACATGAATTATGACAGTTTTCTTAAGAAGAGAAACCAAACATTATTTTAATGTTAATTCTGGCCGAAATACTGATAAAAGGTACATAAACTTTCAGTAGTTGTTCAAAAGAGGAATAAATAGAACTAACTACTCAATATTTCGTTATCATTGCCACTTGAAAACTGTTCGTGTACTTACGAACTTACATTTAAAAAGTCAAATATGTAAAACTTTGCCTATGGTTACTCTAGCACTCACAGAGGAGATACTCGGCTGTTTCCTTTGGTTTCTTGCAGAAACAACAATCACCGAAAAGTGTCCAGTAAGCGTACTAGCAAATCTCCTCAACTCATCTTTCCTTAATGAACTTTTAGATCCAGTTAGTAGATCAAGAAAGATATCTCTTTTAAGAGTGTTAGATTAGGCCCTCATCACAAGGTCACACAGAACAATGGTTAATCTATTGTATGCTGATGTTCCTACACTAAATTGTGAAATTGATTCGAAGCAAACATTTGCTTTAATTTTGGTTTGAAAAATTATTGAGGATTCTTTATGGGAGCAAACATTGAATGATTTTCCAATTCTAATGCCCGTATTTTCAGAAATAGCATAAACGGATACTTATCAAAACTCCAACACATAATCGAAAAGATTAGAATTTTTTGCGATATCCGTAATAATTTAGTACTTTTTTTTATTATTCAAATTCTTTTTAAATGTGTCAAGTACTTTTCGAGTACTTAATCACTTATAGAGTATTGAAGTACTTTTGCAATAAATTATGAGTGAAAAATTCGTAAAAAATAACGAAATATACAAGTACAAGTATCATTAACGATTTCTATTACCAGTACACGAATTTCACTTACAGTTAATTTATAAAAATTGTGACTTGTCTATAGGAATTTTTCGTCAAATATTTTTCCTGATTAGTTAACTATGTATTATGTTTAGCAAACTTCTCGTGAAAAAAATCATTGTCGATACCCCACTTAGTTCTATTTTAGTTTGAAATAGCAGAATTTAGTTTCAAAACCTCAATCATGGATATAAAAATAGAAGTCTGTTTTAACCACAATATTTTTTTGTTTTAGATCGCTGGAAGCTGATTAAATTGTAAGACATTTGTTTGTTTAAAAACTTAGTCTTGTTTTGTAACTTCACTCAATAAATTCTATATTCTTAAGGTAATTTTGATCATCTTTTTTCCGTAAAACTTTGTAAAAGTAAACAACGAAGTCAGAAGTAATTATATGAAAAATCTTCATATAAAACATTCCATTTGAAGTAAGAGAGTCTGCAGTGGTTAGTTTAATACCTGGAAAATCAAGAAATAGATACGTCCTGGCCTACCAAACATTTGAAAAATGGAGCGATTTGAAAAAAATAAACACTATAAAGAAGGTACTATTTGCTAATTTTGAAAATTTGAAAACATTAAAGGCGTCGGCTATGTGGACTACATATTCAATATTGAGAACTAAGCTCACCGTTTATAAAAGAGGCTGAAAACGAAATATTTATATTTGCAAAATACGACTTAATTTAAGATATGTTTATAATTTTTGGTTGAATAAATCTGTTCCTTTGGTCGCAATGATAATAGGGATTGCGAGAGTCTGCAGGAAGGCTGAAATGACGCTCCTACGAGAAGTACATCTTCTTCTCTTCATCTCTTTGATGAAGGTACTTTTTTTAAAATCACGTTATTTGTTAATTTGCAATCACTGCTGGAAATATTGCTGGTGTCATTCTTGTTGACCTCCTCAAAAAATATAAAAATATTAGATATTCTGCTGTAAACCACAACAGATTTTTTGTGCGATATTGTAAAAAGTGTCATACAACCCGTTTGCATTAAGCACAGCACAGATTGCTTAGCACCTGAGTCTACTTAATGTTAAAGTAAACACAGGCCATTCTTTCAGATGCTATCATCAGATGATATCACAGCTTCAAATTAAATTAACATTAGAGAAGAAGTTCAAGAGGATATTCACCCAGAAAATGGATTAACTCTTAAAATACTATTGAATTAAAATAATGACAGTTCAAATAATGAAATAATTGTCAATTTTTACAGTGATTAATAAATTATTCTTTGAAACTTAAACATTTACGTAAAATTTATTACCGGACTCATTTTTATTTACTTTCCGGCCTATCTTCAATGAAAAAAATAATAAAATAGTTAGTCTAAGATAGTGGTCAATTCGTTTCTATTGTAACCAAGTTTTGTATTATTTAAAACTATCAAATAACTTGACATATTTTGACCTTTAGTTGAAAACACGACAATTATTATAAAATGGATATTCGAAAAGACATTTGATTGTGTTTATGGTACAACAATGCCCGTTTTAAAAAAATACTGTGAGTAATACTTCCCTAAAGTGGCTCGCCCTGCAATTTGTCAATTCGTCCAGTAAAAGACCACTTTCGGGACTTGTTCCGTAAACTACTATTACATTGTGAAAAGATGTCGAAAAATATGATGTGGGATGTAACTTTTGTAAAAATAAATAACTGCTCATCTGGAGCCTATTTTCGTTTTATATTTTAAGGGATACTGCACTTAGTGCTTCAAGGTATCGATATTGTAGTTTACTTTTCAACGGCTCTTGAAGTGCTGGAATAATGAGTGTTGACTCCATTCAAATCTATCTCTAATGAATAGAAACTGCGAGGTAGAACTGCAAGCATTGGAGGATGTGAAAAAAGTGTATTAAATTGTTAAAACTGGTTAGGTCCGAAACTTAATCAAAAAACAGGAATGTCATTCGTTAAACGAACAAGAATAATATTTTAATTTCCATTTGTTGTATTTTCAATTACAAATTTGCACTAAGAATTTTTATTCACTGCAACCCTCTTGCAGCGATAGAATGAAACGTCAGTGTTTTTATTCGACATAAATCTCAACAAAACTTCATCTGTTTGTGACTTCACCACAATATTTCCTGGGGTGATTTTCTTTTGCCGAAAATTCGACTTAGTGCAACGGAAGCGTCATCAATCAAAAACTTAACATATTTAAAATTGTCGGGTTGCCAGCGGAGGCATCCATCCGCGGCTATCATACTTTATCCATTGGCGCACTTAGAACAGGACTTTATTCATTCCTTCAATTGATTTTGTTAGTTTTGTTTAACGTGTGACTATAATAAATTTGTTCCAATTTATTCAATACTTATTTTATCAAGCAAAAATACGAAAATTTCATTTAGAAGCAGAAGCTACCAATAAAATACATTTGTCTATATAATTCTGAAAATAGTCGCGAAATTAGTACGCGAATTTAAAGATGAACGTATTGTGCATATCGGCGCTAGCTTTGAGAGTAGTAAACAGATAGTACAATAAACAAAGTTCGATAACGTACACTTAATATGTATATAAACATTAACAAAACAATATTTACAACGAAGATTTAACTACGTCGCGCAAGCCGATCTTCTGGAAATAGCGTAGCGTCGGTGAGATCTAATCGTTCGAAATCTGATCGCTTCGCTGTCCCCAGACAGAATGAATTTCTCCATTCCAAACGACTCGCCTGGGTTGACGTAAGTATAGAACAATAAGAGCAGGTAAAAGGTATTGGTCAGGTATAACCGGGAGGATTAATTTAATTGTATGCTATTTGGACATTAAGAACGTTATTGAAGAAGTTTTTTTGGAGAAATGTCTACATGTATTAAGTATTTTTAAATGCAAATGCACATGGCGTGGTCACCACATGAAATATCGATTAAATGGTCTTCTATATCCGAAAGTTCATTGCGAACATTAACATAAATAAGTTGATTACAAAACATCGCTACAATAAATTCAAAAAGTGTTAAAAAATATTTGCATGTTCGTAATGTGAAAAATCAATGTAGTATATAGTCAAAATGCTCCCTGCGAATGTCTTGGCATATCCTCAAATAACAATGTCGTGATCGTATGTATGATTTTCAATTTTGAAATTCCTTGACTTTTTTTTTGTCCTTAGCAGAGCTCTTGAAAGTAAAAAAAATCGATATGAAACTGCCTCTTATGGTTTTATTAGTATTTTTCTGTGTTTGGGGATGGATAACTTGAATATATGCATACTTTAAACGATCCATACAATTTTCTATATTTTCGGAAGAAAAGTAAGGGTTTTTCCAGGTAAAGGGAGATGTACCTCGCACGCAGAAACTCTTATATACATGTTGAATGCGAAATTTCGTTTTTATATAGCAAGATGCAAGCTTTTCGATACATACGTATTTGGAGACAGTGCGATTAAAGACCTTTGACAGATAAGTGAAATTTGACATTTTTCTTAAGAACTTTCAATCTTTCAACCCATTCAAGTGATCGGCTGTCTTGCGATTAACTAATTAGCGTGGGAACGGTCACGCCTATTTTGACCCTACGACTTTTTACTGTTTTCCAGATTTTTCTTGACCACTTTGAACTCTGTCTTGATATATTTATGAAATGAGAAAGAAAATTTGGATACTTGGAAAGACATTTGATAGCTAGTTTTCGAAAAGTTTGATAAAAACTATTTAAATTTTTCTAACTTTATTATGAATGGCGATAAATAGGATGGCAAAATATATGAATAACCTTGTAAATAATTTTCAATACACTTACATTTCAAGCACCAAACCACTCAAACAAATATTTACCACTTCGAGGTAAAAAGTATTGAACACTTCACTACTGTCGACGATAATTTAAATAAAGAAATAACTGCAAAAACACATGTCTACGCCTCTGACATCATACAGCAAACCAATAGCGAGCTAAGTGGGTAGACCTCGGACGAAAATGGGTTTCTACGTAGCTAGTGCATTTACTTCTTGTGTTGTTGTTTATGTTTTTATGATAATTTCAGTATCCGAAAGCTTTGTATGATCCACTAAATACCTATATAATGTCTGAATCTTATAAATAATGAATTTATTCCATTCGACGACACTTATATTTAATTTTGGTTAATTTGTACATTTCTTTTGTAATTTTACATTTTCCCAACCAGATTTGCCAATGCGTTCAAAAAAGCTCACTCTCATATTCCTTATGAATTTTTTACCGCCCGTCTTTAGAATGTTTCCAAACGTTTGTAAATAGGATTTTGTTGTGAAATAAGCTGTATAATGAAACAACTCATTTTCCAGAAAATCCTCAGGTAATTGGTTAATAGCGTGCCTAAAAGCTATATGTAACCATATCGAAAATATTGTATAGCAAACTTTCATTCCAATCAATATTTCAAGATTATGCATGACTTTTTCAT
This sequence comes from Diorhabda carinulata, assembly GCF_026250575.1. Taxonomy (NCBI): domain Eukaryota; kingdom Metazoa; phylum Arthropoda; class Insecta; order Coleoptera; family Chrysomelidae; genus Diorhabda; species Diorhabda carinulata. The sequence goes on from NC_079472.1 coordinate 24,597,177, forward strand.
GTTAAGAAATACTCTAATCAATGATCTCCTAATTTAGTCCACAATGTTATTATCTCATGTTTCAATTTAATCGAAATGAATTGTCCTATATCTTTTCTTCGTACCTCAATCATTTTCAAATTCAAAACACTTATTTAAAATCGAGAATTTTCTGTTCCTGAAACTGAAATAAAAAAACTATTAAAAATTAAGTTTTATATTTGGGAACAAAAATCTCGAGCAGCGACAGAAAAGAATCAGAAATAGAAGAACTAATAATAAAAGGAAAAAAATCAATGGAGCACTGAACTCGGTACTATCGTCCAGTCAAATCTGTGAAGAAAAAGAATATCAAATATAAAACACTATTTTCATAAGTGGTTTTTTATAAGGATGTAAAGCGTGGTAGCTGACGTCAAGACTATTCGCCCAAGAAATGAGTTTTGGCGGCTAGCAGCAGGAATTTAAAAACATTTTCCAAATATCATAATATGAGAAATGATCAATGTTAAGAATACAATACTGAACAATATACAGGAAAAGAAAGTTTGTTGGTATGTCCATATGCAGACGGTGAGTGAGTATAGAATACCAGAACAAATAACGAATTGAAACCCACTGGAAAGTCGAAATCAAGGAAGATTGAAAATGGCTTGGATAGAAAGAGTAAGCAAGGTAATGTTGCTGAGAGTTTTAAATGGTGCTTCATTAGAACAAACAACGTTTCGTCGTTGTAGCTTTAGCCAGTTTACTATTAAATGAAGTTGAAACTTCCAATTGCATTTTTTTCGTTTTGATCATCAAATCAGTGTTCACTGCAATTGAAATTTCATATAAAGCTGTGAAAGTCTAATAGATCGGAAATTTTGTATAATAATAATCAGCATCAACTAAACAAGAGTGCTTATCAATGTCAAATTTCGATTACATTTATGAGTCGACAAAAACATGTGAAGAGATTGAGTAATAATGATATAAATATATTTTGAAAGAGACTGAAAGAAGTTGTAACTTCAATTTTCATCCTTAAATCAAAAACATTTATATGTATAGAGATAATGAGTTTAGTACTTTTCCCATTTTCAGGTGAAGTCATATTGTCCTGTTGGTCCTGGTTTATTTCATCCAGGTTCCAAAAAGTTTTATTTCGATAAATACTATGGTATGTTTATTTTTCATTTTTTATGATAATTTTGTGATGTAGAATATTATTACAATTTCCTGTCTCCTTAGCAGAGCTCTTGATAGTAAAATTTGTATACTTGTTAAATGCAAACATTTATTTTTACATGGAGATTTGCGGGTTTTTTGGTGCTTTCTTTTAAAATTAACGCGATTAACCACCGCCAAAGGGTTATTTGGATTTAAACTATTACCTGAATATAGGTATTGGCCGTTGGTTGGAGTACCAAAAAATAAGAGTTGCAGTATATGATTTCAACATTTTATAACGTTTTTTAGTAAACTTGATCTAATTGGATTAAATTAAGTTAAATCTAATGAAAATTAATACAGTAAGTTTTTTTCCATATTTTCTAGTTTCCCTTCGCTAATTTCTAAATTATCCACATTTTTGTTGGGCACACAATTTTACCTGACGTGTAATGATTGAGACACACAAACTTACCTTCACCTAACTATTGTCAAAAATTTAAACAAAATCACTTAGCCACAATATAGGCTCGAAAGAATTCATAAATTTGAAGAAAATGCAGTAGGAAGCAATAGAAACCCACCAAAAGAAAAAGGAATTAACCAAAAATTAAGTAACTTCACCCTATGTATTAAGTACTCAAGGTTAGTTGCCTACAAAATTTATTCAAACTGATAATAACAGTTCACATATAGCATTAGCCAAAGCTACTGTACACGAATTCAAAAGAATGCAATAAATTATGTTTAAGAGATATTTTACTCGATTTGATTCTTTTCCGAACCCTGTATACTGTATGCAAAGTTTTCACAGCGTGAAAATACAAATGAGATTTCTGTTAGGGGCATATTTTCCGTCTACACTGGAATCAACTCTTTGTCAACTAATTGTCTTAATGAGAAATGAAAATTCACCTGCTTTCAAAGAAAATTGAGAAGAGTTGAGCAGGTAATGTTTAAAACAACTGCAGTTTTTGCCCTAAGGGGTTCAGGCGTAATCACATTTACGTAAGTTGTCCGTCTGCCGGAGAAAGCACTTGTTCAAACTTTACTAATTAGACGAATTATAAATTAACAATGTCAATTGTTTTAATTCCCTGGTGTGGGGAGGGTTCGAGTGAATCAACTTATAATTAACAAAAAGGTTGTTTGGGTGTATTAAATTTTGAACGTGGATAAACTGAGATTGATATCAGATTTTTGTTATCGATGAAAAGAATATGTTAAAATTTTGTAATACAGTGACTTTGTCTGCAATGATATCCTCGATGCGTTTTTTAGAACATTCCAATTCGATTAAAAACAAACTGGACTAACGAATGTTCTCTATATCATGTTTTTCCTTATATTTGAAACACTAATGATTCACCACTTGTGGTGATAATACTTCAGCTATCGTATAACTAAAGATAAAAAACCACTTTACCAACTGTCGGAATATTACGCATACTTATCACACTTATCCCAGAATAAAACGTAGGGCCCCATCAATCACATTTAGGTCAAGGGCATCAACAAATCCATAAAGCAGTCGTTAAGCGACGAAAGGGTGCTACTTAACAATATTTGCTTCTGTGAAAGGTTTAAATAGAACCGAAATATAAAAGTTTATAATAGAATTAATTCTTTGTTAAGTGGCATGCCAAATTATTTGACCATGTAAATACGAAGATATATCTCAATTAATTGAAGAAGCTAGGAAAATACTATGAACATTGAAATTAATAAGCATACTTCTTACACAGATTTGGTTTAGTGTTATTTTCAACCTTTCATTCTACTGTGTTATATCTTTTTTCTCTCTTACCTCTCCATTGTTTCATTTGATCTTTCTTTTTCTTTCTGGCACCCTCTTTGTTTGTCAATGGCATTTTCTGATTCTTTTATATCTCTTGTTAATTAATCTGAATTCATTATTATGATACTTCAATATCAATTTAGATGTTTCATACTTATTTGCCTATAATTGTTTTGGACTTTCATCTTTTCCCACTTACTTTTTTCCTTGTTCTTTATAGTTATTTCATTTCTATTTCGTTTTCATTTGATTGTTTTTCATTCTAATTGTCCTATTTTTTACTACTAGTATCGCATTGTGTATTTCAATTTCAATTTCATTATTTTGTTCGATTCCGATAATGAATAGAAGATTTTTGATTTATATTTTCATTTGTATTTTTGGTATAGTAGTTATTCAGTACTACAACATTTGATATGGATGCTCCCATAGCACAACCTTCAATTTGTTCATGTATTTCATTCTCTAATTTCAAATTAGTTGTTGTTAGGGCTAGATCTATAGTTTTGATGAATTCGTTTTGAGGTAATTTCAGAAATTGAAATGTGAAAATTTGTATATAATGTAATGACATCTAACGACTATAATACATATTCTTTTTTAATTTTTGCTTTGTAATCTCATGTGTTATTTGTTTTTATATTGAATTTATTTCAAAATATGAGGTCTGGCTATTAAATAACGAGACTGTAACGAAAAAGGGTTTTATTATAAAAATTATTCTCCATCGAATGCTCACCTCCATTAGGAACTTTGCCGTTTTTTGCTTTACCGCTTCCATCGACTCAAGTCGGGTCCCTTTCAAACTAGATTTTTTTCTAACCTTTCATGGAAATCTGACACGTTGACGGAAGAGCTTTTGGTCAGGAGTCAGATTTTTTGGCACTAACTTCGTACAGACTTTTGTCATGTGTAAAATTTGTTTGATTTTGGACACTGTTTTCGAAGTTCAAACAGTCACAGGGCGAACTGGGCGTTGATCATCTTCAGAGCTCTCTTAGACCTCACTAAAGCACTTTCAACACAAAAACACGCATAAGAGATAGATTATTGTCCTCATAGGCCTTTTGTAAGCATTTATAGCACTCAGTCGGAGTTTTTTCAATTTAACGAAAAATTTGAGATTGGTACGTTGCTCCTGTTTTTCGGCACGAGAAAAAACACGTTCGTTTCAAACCGCTACTGCACAAATACTATCAACAGTGACGGAAACGTGTTTTGGGACGTGCATAAACAAGATATCTAGATACCCAACGCACTACTCGTTTTTATCCCTTTTGGTTAGGTAGAGGTAGAGATGACATGTCAGGTTTGTGCAGTTTTAATAGATCATGTACAAGTACAAATACCGATCTTTAGTGCAGCATATTTCAAGATTTCAACTGGCCACGTGCGGGCAATGTGCGCTAATATATTAATAAAATGTGACATAATAAGTCACTAGGAAGAATTAGGTAATATTATATTTCGTTTGTAGTCAATAAGGAGTTTTGTCTATGAAGCATTGAAAAAATCATCTAATAGTAGCCGTGAATGTGAAACTGTTGATACGCATGTGTCGGAAAAACTACTACCATCGTTAAATTTCATGAATGTTAGCGCACTCATATTTTAATGTTCGGTCGTTAAAATAAAAATGGTTCATTAAATTTTTTCTTCGTTATTTGTTAAACCTCGCAGAATGAGTAACTCCAGCTTTATAGGGTTTTTAATACTCATAAGTGAATGAGTTTTTTAATACTATTAGTAAATAATAGTAATGGAGAAATATGTAAAAGTAATAAGCAGCTTTGAAAATTTTACGACTCAGTTCATTCCACTCTACTCCTCTACAAACAATTTTTGGAATATACATAAAAAGGAGAAATTTTCCAGTACCATTCTTGCGAATCTTGTATACATCATTCTAAGATGAAGGACTGTCAAAAATTATAAAAGAATTTCGACCACATAACTCACATACCACGACAAGAATTTTTTCAAGTTCGAAACTAAAGAGAAGCGATTGTAAAAATATAAAAATCTATAAAATTTTATAAAGCAAAGAAAGCAATGCACTTCATTGGTTTAACAACGACAAAATCGTTATTTTTTCTTTCACCAAATTCTCAGTATGACTAGAACGTATTCAAATGATCTTCCTTTTTCCCGGGCTAATCACGAATATTTTGAAATAAAAAATCAAATACCTGAAAACAATTCTAGGCACCGAAAAGCTCTTTACCTGGAAAGTAAGCTGTTCTCTATTACGGTAGATCATAGCTGCGTTGCAAAGAGAACAAACTTTTTATCAAATACAACCGTTCTCACAATATGTAGTTTCACTAATAAAAGGTATTAAAAAATATTTGACTATTTTTATATCTAAATCCTATATAATAAACATTCTGTATATACATAAATAGTGGCTAAATGCTTATTTTGCGAAGGAGGTGGTCACATATTGCAACAAAAATTGTTTATTAACCAGTTCTTCATTATGGAATCAAGTAATAAGTTGCAGCATATCAGCTGGAGGGCATATGAGGGAAATTGCGTGAATCGTAATATTTTCCTATGCATAAATCGAATAAAACAACGAAAGTTCTGTACGCAGATTATTTATATTAAAAATAGTCCTAACAATTCGACTCAAATCTTGATAAGCCCTTTGGTCCCTTCGCCCCGGGACTTGGGAATTTCCAAGTAAATAAATATTAATAGCACGACTTCAACATCCCTGGTGCACATGCTTTTTTGGAGATTCTTTGGAACTGTTCGGGGTGTATATTTGTCTATCCTGCGTTTACTTGTAATTAAGGAGTTGTGAAGATATAAAAACCGCATTCAATGAAGAAAAAAGATTTGTTCCCTCCGATTATTTATTATCTGTCCAAGCTTGAATTGGTCAATTCCAGTAAGTAACCCATTAAAAAGTCACGCTTCTGTCGAACCGCCCTCGTATATATAATATATCATTCAATAAGTCGTGCGACTAATGAAGAAAAATTGATTTAATTCATCATCATGTAATCTCCTTCAATACAATCATTTCAACGCTTCTCTAACTTCTCGATGCCGTGCTTGTAGAAAGATTTGCTTCAAAATAGGCTTCAATTTTCCAACCAGTGAGCATTTTTTTGAGATAAGCGAATAGCCAGTAGTCACTGGGGGTCAGATCTGAACTATACGGAGGATGAGAAATCAATTCGAAGTGTAACTCGTTCAATTTAACCATTATTGCCATCGACTTGTGTATCTGTGCATTATCTATTTACAATCATATGATCGAAAAACCGTTTGTAGTATTCGCTATTGATTGTCCCTCTCTTGTGTCTCGATGAACAATACTCCATGCATTTCCTAAAATACTGAAGCCATAACCTTCCCAGCTGACTGTTGTGTCTTTGGACGTTTCGGACGCGATTTACCGGCTACAGTGCACTCAGATGATGATCATTTTAATTCCGTAGTGAAGTGTTTCATCCATTATCGCATATCAACGCAAAAAATCTGATTTATTACGTGTAAACATGGCCAAAGATTGCTCTGAATCATCAACACGTTGTTTTTGATCGACTATGAGTAAAATCGGCACCCACTTTGAAAAAAGCTTTGTCATGATCAAATGTTCATGCATAATAGTGATATTGACGGCATCAACTATCTCACATAATTTCAATTTACGATTAGATATAACCAATTTGTGAACTTTTTGATATTTTCTGGAGTAATCAACTCAATTGGACGACCAGAACTTTCATCATCATCGGTGTCTGTACGACCGCGTTAAAATTGATCAAATCAATAACAAATAGTTCTTTTCGATAGAGATAGTTCGGATAACACTTTTGAAGCCATTGCTGTGCTTGTACAGTATTTTTTTCGTCAAAAAATGATGATAAATTAACACGAAATAGTTTTGCAAATAACAAAAGTTGCTTCACTTCAAATGGTCGCCACTTTTTTCTGACTAATCGAAATGTCATTAAATTATTGTCCCATAATCTACTTAATCATGTATTTTCAATTGAGTATACTATACAATTTGGATATTGATACCATACAATAACTCTCAAACGCTTTTCTGCTGTGATATCAACTGTATATAGCGTTCGATTCTGAACGAACTACTCAGTTATCTTTTTTCAATTTAATTATATCGGACCCTACCATTTGTAAGTTTTCACTATGGAGTATGATAAATAAATGATGCAAATTCATTTTATGTACTTCAATCACAATTTCCTAAGGTTTCTAGCATGCAATATCGAACTCGTTTGACCTATGTCGACACAAACAAGATATAGTGTATATTTACGATTAGTTTGGAATGAAATGAAAACTACTAAAAATAAGTTTTATATTATTTCTAGGAAAAAAGAATGTCGAAGTATGGGAGATTCATTTTTCCGAACGATTTGTGAACGTTCTACCTTCCTTGTGATGAAGTATACAGAGTTGCGATCAATTAATCTCTTAAAATTCAGTATTCAGCACCAACTAGTATTCAGGTTTAAGGTGGTCGATTGTCACTTCAAGTGGTATGTCAAATATTACTTTTACGAATTGACACAAAATGTATAGCAAAAATTTAAAATTTAAGTTAGGTATTTAATTTCTGAAGCCGTAAAATACTATTCACATCAGTGGCTACTCGTGGTAAAAAGTTTTAGTTATTCTGCAATGTTTCCAAAAATTTTTGTGTTAGATTTGTTAAAGTTTCATCGATTTCTTCAACACATTTTTATTATTTTTTGTATATGTAACCAAGTAGGTTCTCAGTGAGCCATAATATTGGTTGATACTAATAACGCATATTCCATTTCGTTCCGTTTTTTGTTTACAGCCAAAAATCCAGTTGTTTTTGGCTTATATATCTTGAACAAATTTTATTGTATAGCTTTTTTCTCTACTTACATCAGTTTTTTTTCCTATAATAATATCCCGTTTTCGATTTCATATTTTCTAAATATTCACAAAATAATTTGACATTTATCACGGGAAAAACAACATCCACTCTGTACAACATGTCACCTACTTTATTGAAATACGTTATTTTTCAGTTCAAACGGTCTTGAAAAAGTAGACAGTTCGGAAAGTCACGAAAAAAATTTATTTACATTTACTCGTCATCTATCCACCGTATTAAGAATTGTGCTGGACTAAATATAGCGAGATTCTCGAAATAAATCACGCCACTGTCCGCCGAGATTATGATGTAGATCATGGAAAGAGTGCTCAGAACACGTTTGTGTATACCAGATGAATGATAATACTGCAGCAGCATGGATCAAAAAGTATGTGGATTCAACAAGATTTTTATTGAAGTGAAACAAGTCGGCTACGAACTATTCTTTTTTTGTATAAATAAAGGAAATGTTGTGTAATTTTAAATTGTTAATATTTAAATAATATAATTCCCAATTTTTCTAGTTCCCCGGAAAAAGTAGCTGTGTTGTGAGATTTTTTTCCAGTTCTAGATTGTAAATTTCTAGACTTCCTGACAATTATGATCTGTAGTTGACTTTCTTACCCTAATTTTTTCCAGAACAATATCTGGAAGTGGAAATATGAACGGTTTTAAATTCTTCTGAAAATCTTTGCTGTTGGCATTTCTACAACAGTATTTCAGGGTAGGAGAATAAATTTTTCGTTACTATTAAAAAGAAAGCAGTAGTTACCATAATATCAGGATCAGAGAATTCTATTGCTATACATTTGATTCTACAGCTCCTACCAACAAAAGTTGACAGATTGAATTTAGATATTAGACAGATTGAACAGCTTCCAAAAGTATTTTTTCATCTTGGTTGGCGATCACATTAGTATGCACTTTAACAGGTTCACTATATTCTTTACTACCAAATACTTAAATATTGGCAGTTACGTTTGAAAGAAGCTACTGGACGTTCAGAATCATTCGAAGCATTTTTCTTTGAAATATTTCTAAAACGTCCTGATTTGAGTTGCTTGTACTACTCCATAAATGGATACTGTATGTCCAGATGGGCTTATTTTGCATTATTTTGATAATGACAATTTGTTGGAAATTGATAAATGGGATCTTCCGATAATCCTCCAGTAATTCATATAATTATAAACCAAGTTGTTTTCTCTCTAACCTACTGTAGTACATTATGTTTTATTAGTTGGCAGATTGGACAGCTTTCGAATATAGAAATTATTGGTTATTTGTTAACGTGGCTTGTAAAAATATATGAAACTTGTAAGTCGTACAACTGGAAGTTATATAAATGAAGAAATTAATCTCGCGACATTTGGAAATATGCGTCATGAAACAATCGAGACGCAACGTTGTTTCCTGAACGATGCAATATTTATGTGAATAATCTCCAGAGAATGCCACAATGGAGATTCCGAATAATGATTGAGGAACAAGAATATGTCAATGTAGGCAAGTGTAATTGAATCACCCAATCTAATATCCGCTCACTGATTGTTTCGACATAATGGAAATCCATGGAAATTTAGCATTCAAGTTGATAGTGAAGCTACCTGTTTCATTAAGGTTAGTTTTTCTCAGTTATAGGTCATCACTGGTTGCAATTTCATATTTAACTTGCCATTTTCACATTAATTAAAACATACTTAAGTTTACAGATTCATTTACATTTAATTTATCAGATTTTTTGTTGCGAATTTCATTTGGTTCTAAAGCGCTGAAAAAATGAACTTTTTGCCACCGACTTAAGTCAGGTAAGTCACTGGCAACGCTGCGAATGAATAACGGATACAAGTTCACGCTTTAAAAAAGATTTTTTTTCGTTACGTCATATCTGTATATAAACGCGAAATACGAAACTATGTTGACGTATCAGAAATTCTTAAAAACGGGCTCTGTTGCCGACGCGCCGCATTCTGGACGACCAGTACCTGTAACAACTAACGAAAATATGCAATGCGGCTATCGGGAAAACTTTAAACAACCGATTGTTCTTTACGACGAATGCTGAAACCGCATGCACAGTACGCGTCTTCTCCACGTACTTCACAATGATGATTTCACAGATCCAGTATTCCATTTTGTAGTCAGATGAAGGTCCTTCAAGCTGAACGGTACGGTCAATCGGCATAATTGTGTGTGCACAATATTCACGTTACATGACCGGGAGTATCTTAATGTTCATTTTGGAGAATGGATAGGCAGACGAGGATTCGTTTGAGCCACACGGCTATGTGACCTGATACCCTGTGATTTCTTCCTGTAGTGCCTTTTCAAGGACTGTGTTATTGCAAGAGGTCCAAGCACCATCAGCTTAATACGCTTCACCGGATCTGCCTCTCTGTTGAGAAACGTTTCCATGAATGTGATGATCGAGATGGGTATCAATTTGATGACACTTTTTCGGATCCATTTGTCATTTCTTCTAATAAACTCATTTCGACGCTTCATTTTTTTTCTTAATGCAAATAATACTGTCAATATAAAATGAACTTTCATTGGAAACATTACTATTCTTGCCATCTTGTTACAAATAATTGGGAATATATTAACTCCAATAGATACAATAGAAACAGTGATAACCTGTATATAATTTTCTAAAAAACAATTTAAAGCTGTGTTTATATCAAAATTCTAATTTCAAGTTTAACGAAACTGAATCCACAAAGCTAAATATTTGTCGAAACATAACCTTAATTGCAGAGCAAAGTGTATTATACTTCAACCATTGTATACGAGTTAATCCGAAATTATAATATATAATTTACTTTAAAGCTAGTAACAACACTCTCCTGAACGGTTCGAAATTGTATTTTAAGTAAAACAATGTTGTCCTTCAATGTTCTGAATAGAAATGTTTACTTCATTCTGGTTTAACCGGAGAGATATAATTGTCATCCGTATCAAAGGATAATTCCAGGATGGTTAATAGTTTGTAGATATAACGATTATATTTCATACAAGTTTAGAATACATTCGTAACAGTTGTAGGAGTTTTCGAACATTAAACTAGTATAGTAGCGGAAATGTGCTATAGCTCTCGATTTGCAATATGTATGAAGAACGCACTTTAGACACACTTTCGAGTACGTAAAGAAACATACTTTAAGCAGTAGTGCGTGAAGAAAATTATTATTAAAGTTTCCGTAGCGTAGTAGCTTGAATGTAGGAGGTCCCAGGTTCAATCTCATTCCATTTTTTTCTTTCTACTAAGCCGTAAAAATTGTTTTTAGGTGCACAACGTGCTCCTTTAATATTAGTACTGTTACTAATTGAATTCGTCTGTTGTTTTGTTAATTTGTTCAAAATATTAATAAATATATTTTGTGAGGAAACAATAAAAGCGTTATAGTTTCTTAAATGTGTCCATTCTTTTCACATAATTTTATAATTCTCATCAATTTTAACTCATATTATACAGATATTTCACAGAGAAAATTCTATTCTAATATGCTAAACTATATTGGATTTTTCATAGTTATGACTGACTTTCTACTTTTTGTATGAACCGGAATAAGCGATAGCGAATTCTTAGTTATTCCCTAACTATTTCACGTAACACAATCGGTCACTTAGAATGACTTCTGTCAGAACAAACATCTGGGTTGTAACCATCTCACTTATCTGACTCGACTTTGTAGTAGGAAAATAAGCGTTCAAACGTTTCTAACAAAAATAAATTTGTTGGTTTTTTCGTTTGCTCCTCTTTTCTAGTAAGTGATAGAAAAGTTTTGTTTTCCTGCGGTGTTCTCTAAGTATGCTATTTTTCTTAATCCTCCCTTTTAGGGAGTTTAGTTTAAGCGGGGTAGTAACACAGTTACTCCTTCAATTTTAACTAGTGGCTGAATGATGTTTTGAGAAAAAATTGGATTTTATGTCAAGTGCTTCGGGTTGTGTTGTATTCTCAAATTGGTTAATAATTATAAACGTATCAATTATATATAACAAAGGAAACGAATTTAAATAATTTCGAGAGAGAGTCCTTTCTAAAAATCATATTCATTAAATTATGATGTACCACTATAAGAAAAGGCGAGCCTGGGGCAATCGTTTCACGTCTTAATGTGAAGTCCAGGATGAGGTCGTAGGAAAATTGGTTGGATGTATATATGTATGGATTTGAGGACTCGTATTTACTGCGACCCAAAGGATCTATTTTTGCTGCAATACTAGAGAACTCCATTTTTACAGCTGATCCATCATTCCACTCCTTTTAAAAAATCTAGAATGTGAGATGACTTTAATTGGCAGAGAACTTCGTCTTCTATTTCATACGCACCCAGGTTTAGTGTTCTGGAGTTCCTTAGTCTTTTACACTTCGAGAGAATGTGGATAGAGGTTTGGTCCTCTGTGCAATAAAATCAGCATTATCTGCTATATCTAGTATCTTCAGGTATTGGCGACACTGTCCCGATAGAACTCCTGTTAGTATTCGTAGATGGTTCTTACTTCAGTTGATACATTCAGCAGATCTTCTCAGGTTATAATTTCCCAAAAGTGTCTTTGACTATCTCAGCCTCTGTAGGTTATTCCTATAATTGGTTTTGCTCCTATCCACCTTTTTGTCTCCCCCCGCTTTAGCGAGCTTATTGGCTATTTCATTTTCCTTCGCTCCGGTGTGTCTCGGATTCCATTGTAGGGTGATTTTATTTCTCCTGTCTAGCTCGTTCAATTTTTCTAGGCAATCCCAAACAATTTGGATCTTATGATATTGGAGCTTACAGCTCTAATAGCTGCTTGACTATCGAACAGAATGATGATTTCCTGTTTGAACACATTTTTCAATTGCATAAATTTCTGCTTTAAAAATGCTGCCTAGGCTTTCAGAGTATTGGTTCTGGGCCCGTAAACTCCTATTCCAGTTTCGTCTAATGTTTTTGATCCATCTGTATACCAATTGTTGAAAGAATATTTTTTAAAATTATATTCATTAAATTATGATCTACCACTATAAGAAAGGGCGAGTTTGGGGTAATCGTTTTACGTCTCAATGTAAAGTTCAGGAAGAGGTGGGTTATCTCATTTTGATTATCAGGACCTAATAACAGCTATTAGTAACGAATTGAATCTGAAATTGGTTGCTGTAGACTTCAATGTAGACCACTACAAGCATCCCAAAAAACTTTGTAAAATATGATAATGGGCTGGAATGGTCTGAAACAAAGTCTAGGAGAAAAAAACAAAGGAAGTCTTCTAAGGCTGGTAAAATCGTATATCAAAAATTACTTCAAATACTCTTTTAATTGAGATAAAATTCTAATACGTTGTACGCAATGGATCTATCCGTATATTATTTTTGCAATAAAGTAGCGTCGTTTTTTACTTTATGTATCATCTTATCACATTTTCACTCTTTCCTCCCTATTTATGTCCCACACTACTTTCATATCCTTGGTATATTTGGTCTTTCCATGTGCATTTCTTTCTTCTTCTCAATCTATTCTCTATAAGTCCTCACTTTACGATACTTTTTATTCTTCTGCTTAGTTCTCAATCACCGTGCTCTTTCGTATTTTACTATTTCTTTTTCTTCTCTTTGGTTTCTCATTTTTTAGTTTATAAGTATTCGAGATTTATTTCTTTATAGTTTTTTGTGATCCTAATATTATTTTTTCAATCTTTCCATTACTTCCAATTTTTTTCTCGTCCTCCTGATTAAGTAAAATGACTTCAGCTTCATAATTTATTGTTGCTCTTACAATTTTCTTGAATATTTTATTCTAGTAATCTGAATCCACTCACAATTAATTGATGGTGTCTAGTAAGCAAATAACGATTTGGTTTACTATGTTAGTTTAGTTGTCTGACATGCGAATGAAATGTAATAATTGAAGTTGAAGCTTCAGATAAATAGCACTACAAATTGTCTGACGCGCGTTTCGATAAACAAGTTCGTCGTCTTCAGAAATTATGATCGAAAGCGCACTAGACACTGTAATTGTTTGTTGAGAGAGAGAGATAAGCGACACCATTTTTTAATATATAATATAAAACAACGATTATAATTATCATATCTCACTTCATACTATATTGAATTATGCCAATCTATGGTAAATTGTAGAATCCTGCCACAGAATAAAAAGGTCTTTCCAGAAGAAATGCCTTTATCAATCTCCGGAACTTATTAAATGGATTTGCCATTTTTAATTCTGAAGGTAGCTGATTGAATAATTTTTTGGCACTGAAGATGATGGAAGTGTTTGCAAATCAAAAAAACCAATTCTAAAATGAAAAGAACGGGCAGAGTTAAAATTTTGTATTTTTTAAAATAGAATTCGCAATGCGCTCTTCTACTTAAACCATAAATCTGTCGATATGTAGACCAAGAAACTTGATCGAATTTGAGCATCATAATAAGTCATTATTGAGTTTTAAAGGTTGTGAAACTCCTATGTAGGATAAAACTAAAGTTTTTTCAGTGTTTAAACACACCGTTCGCGTCAGACCAGGACTTTTGAGATTTTTGCCCATAATAGAATGTAGACCACTTACACTGGTGTCATCCGCAAATAAAGTGAAATTACCAGTAAGCCTGTGACATCATTAATGAATACCAAAAAAAGAATTTAACATAAAACTGAATCCTGAGGTACACTTTTGTCAACTGGTAAATTACGCGAAACTTTCAAAATTTAATGATTAACACAATGGAAGGGGTCCAAGTTCGGGTTGCACGAGGGATGGGTCATTAGCATCTTTCGAGGCTGTAACTCATTGGGAATTTTATTTTGGCGCAACTCTCGTTATTATTAGTCTAGGTATATAAACATATTCTTGGGCCCTTTTATTAGCCCGAAGTTTGCATTTAAAAATTAGCTGTGAGATTTTTTATAGGTTTACAAACAGTTCAGATAACATTATTAGTATAGTGTAAAGGGGGAAACACATTCAGATACAATTATCATCAACAAAAAAAGTAGTTTGAATTTTCAGATCATTAAAAAATGTGGATACAATACAAGCACGGACTATTTTAAGTAAAAAAAAGAGCTAATTGTTCTTATCATTTTAGAAAACATTGGATTCCATTCCAATTGCAATTTAGCTTGAATTTAAAATTTTCTATAATAAATTGACAGCTAATGCTCATGATGTGAGAGAAGATCAAAGTGTCGACAATCTGTTTGAAAAAAATACTCTTTGAAAAACTTATTTCAGTGAATCAGAAAGCTAATTTGATATTCGTGGCCTTTGAGAAACTTATGACTATTCTTCTATAAATAAACTATGAGGAACTTGGAAGCATGAAGTCTAATAGAATCTAATAGAAATAATTTATCATTAGAAAAAAACAGGAAATGTGCATTCGCCACTAATTGTAACAAGTACAACTTAGACTCTTGGTGCTGAGGTTCACAAATGACCAAGTGGTACTGGCACAAAAATAACATGGAGTTGCTTCAACATAACATAAACGACTCGGGCTAACAAACGATAAAATGTACAAAGTGGCTATATATATAAATATATATATATATTTAAAAAAGTTATAAGTAAATCATTAGTAGAGGTTAGGTTAGGCTATATTAAGGATGTAAAATATAAACCAAACATGTGGGCATGAAAGAAAATGGAACCAAGATTATTAGCTATAAAAATGGATCAAATCAGAATGCGAGGATATCAAAAGAAACTAATTTGAATGAAATGAAGACAAATTATGGGATGGTAGTAATGGTAATAATGTTAGTAGATAGGATCAACATAAAATCCCGCAAATTGTCTACTAACCTCATGAAAATGGATGAAAACATAAAATATTCCAGTGTATATCACCTAATAGAAGGATATCCACCAAGATCGTTGAATGGAGAAAAACTAATTGTGGAATATGATTTTGACAAAGTTATATCTTGTTGATTTTTATCCATTTGTGTCAATATACATTCGTGATAAAAAAAGACTTGTTGGGGTGCTGACATATATGCAAAAAATTCCGAATATGGAAACGAAAAATAAAATATTCTCCTCTCTTCTGAAAACGAATGAAAAATAAATCCTTTCCAGTCAATAAACAGAATAATATTCGAGAAACATTTAAAACGATTTTTAAATTCCTCAGCAAGAGATAAAATGAAATTTTTACGAAATAAAATTGTGTACCAGAATATCGAATAATAACATTATTTGTTCGCGAATGGTTTCGTCACGAAATAGGTTTTTCGTTCGCTCGACATCATCGACAGCATCACCTCCTTGTCGCGATATTATTTCCGTTAATTTTGGAGACGTTGTCGTACAGGATTTGAAATTCCATTTCCTTGTTTCAATTGAGTGTTTTTCCCAATATTTAAACAACATAGTAAAATATTTAATTTAATGTCTTTTTCGTTGGCCGAAGAAAACCTCCATATATATAATATTTTGCTGATTAACTTGATATAAACTATATAAATTCACTAGAATATTAATAGGGAAAAAGTCTTTGGAACAGGAGACAAGGAATATCAACAAAAAACAAAAATATATGCCATTTTCATTGTCAAGTAAGTAATGGAAGAGGCCTTAGAATTGGAAAATTCCGCATAAATGTGGTTCGTAGACCTCCACAGTGATTTTTACCATGCGAGACTTTATAACGTATTAGATATACTTATAAAGAAACTTGTACTGAATACCTAATAAACATTACAACAAAACTTAACTAGATTACATTTCATCAAAATATCTACAACGGGAAGCCGATAAAATATTTGAAGCTTTTTAACTATAACGGACGACAAAATGAACCATGAAAAAATATTATTTTCACTAACAACAAGTGAAATTAACACTGTTTGTTACGCATACGATGCTTTAACTACGGCGTAGAACGAAGACAATTTACAAAAAATTTCATATACAATCTATACAAAAGTTCAATTCTCAGCAAGTAAATTTTTTTTTATTTAAACATACATAACCCCGCATCAACTACTAAGAGTTAGAAAGGGGAGACATTTACAACATAGTAGTATAATTTTTAATAATGAGACATTAGATTTAAGATAAAATAGCACTTCCGTTTCCGGAGAGAATTGATTTAAAATTTTTTCCTTGTAGCGTCTTTTGTGTTCGTAGCGTCATTCGATTAGTGCTTCACTGTGAGTTTGGTTTGGCATTTTTGAAATAAAGGCGCCGTTTCTTTTGTTAGAAGATATTGATGTGTTATGTGCGTGTGTCCAATTCTTCAACGGTTAAGAATTACTTGTTTCTTTCTTTTTTTTTGGGCAGTGGCAGTTTGGTTTTAATTTCGGGTATTATTTGTTTCGGTGTCTTCCCAGATTGTTTGTTATTTTTGGTATATGTGCTCTTTTATTGATAATTTGTAATCTGTGTGGGGAAATTTTGTAATGAGTAGTAGGTTATCAGTGGATGTTTTTAGTGCTAAAAAGTCTACTTCTTCGTTGCTTTTTATTCCTGCGTGTGATGGTACCCGCAGAAACAAGATGTTTTTATGTTGTAATGCATAAAGTCCCATTTTATTCAGTTAAAGGATTAAAACTCGTTTAAATTCCATTAAAGAATGATAATTTTTTTTAATTTCTTATTTCTTAGACCTTTTGATATATTAATGCATCGAAAATATTTTGATAAAGGCTTAAAGAAAAGTCGAAATGTCAATTTTTCATCAATCTCTCAAAAATTATGAAATTCAATTCTGAAATTGAGAATTTCGAGTAATTCAGATGGTTCGTTTGAATAATCTGGTGCGATTATTTCAGCGTTTGCAGCATTGAAATTTAAAACGAAAGGTGGGCTTCGGTTTTCAATCTGATCCTTGATTGTCTCTAGTAAGGTGGGCAGATCTTCACTAGTTGACTAATGTTTTTTTTGTTTCTTTTTGATTCGAGTGTCTCAGAATGTTGAGCGAAAGTTATGCTGTCCAAACATTCAGGTGATTTTGAAATTTGTCTTTTTGTAGTAATAGGAGTGTTAGTGCTTGAATTTAGTGTATTCCGTGTTAATGTGGGCTTGCAGAATTTAACGACATTTGACGAGGTCGTTGTTATGGGTGTTTGAGGTATGGTAGAAACTCTTGAGGATATTTTTAATGATTGAGGCTGAATATTCTATGTTTTTGTCTCTGGTGTGGCTTCTTTTATGTTGTATGTGTTCTCCGCTTCTTCTGTAGCACTTTTGTCCAATATTTTCATTTGGTCAGAGTTGACTTGATTTGCACATGATTTGCATGTGGAGCAATTTAATCCATTGATCGAAAGAAATAATCGGTAGGTGGTGTTATCGTTTGTTTTCACAAAAGATTCTGGAATAGATTTGTTTTCAATGGGAGAGATGAAAATTTGTCTCCGAAATCTTGATACGTGGCTATAATCTGCTTCCTACTCTTAGGAATGTAATTTTAGATACTGTTTTTATTCCTATCTTTTGCATTTCTTTTTCGATTTGTGAATTGGGTATTGTTGAACATACTTTTGATATAACTAGGCGCTGTGATGGAGTTATTAAACGCCTATATTCGGTATCGATTCTATTTATTTTAATTGATTGATGTTATGCGATCAGGTTATCTGCTGTTTTGGACGAGAAGTAGATACAAATTCTGTTGTTTATGATCCAAGATGCATATAAAACGTTTTTCGGTTGAACTATGGATCTAAAACCTACAATGAATTTTGGCTCCATCTACTGATGTAAGGATGCTATATTCCTTAGTAGGGTATTTATGGGTGGCTAGTATGTTGGAATAGGTTTGTTGTGATGGATTTATTTATTAATTATTCCATCGTTTGAAATTTTATCTGTCATCTTCACAAGCTTTGGAAAATTTTCTACTCTGTCCCTGGTTAATTTACGGAAATCAGGACAGGTTCCGAAAAAACGGAAATCCCTCGAATCGAAACCAGATCGAAAGAGATAAAATACTTGAAATAAGTTGATCTAGTACTCACTGTGATTGTCCGTGATCACTGGATGGTCAGTTCCACTTAGGTTAAGACAGGCACTAAAAGCTGTTCATTTTAATAAATTAAACAAGAGCGAATTAAACGTGGTACCATCAACCAAATTCCGGACCGGTCTCCAGCAAGTGAAGTTTGATTATAAAAACCAGTGAGATGTAAACTTGCAAATTATGTCATGTGACTAAGTAGACCTGCAAATAACATCAAGTCTTGATATAATGAATAAAGTAAAAGACAAAGCGAGTTGAATATCTGGATCACTGTTAACAGAAGCTATACAAACAAGAAATGACAAAAAAAGAATATTCACTCTCGAACAGCCTGGATGTGTGCAGACATAAGGCACGAAAATGCGATGGAAGACATCATCCGATGGAGAAATGAGCGTGTGGATTATATGGCTGAAGAGAGCCTAGGAAAGTCCCTATGGTAAACACCTTGCAGGCAGACCTATAATAAGGTAGATAGAAAATCAACATCCCAAGAGAGCTCACACAAATAAAGGATAATAAACAGGGTGTGCCTTGAATATTTGCGCCTAGAGTAGAAACCGCAGTGACGGGGCTTTTTTAGCGCGCTTCCTCGCTTCATTGAAATTTAGTCACAATGGATCACTTAACGGGAAAATAATGCGTATTCTATGTATATTACATAATATTAACTAGTATTCAAGGGTATATTTAATTGAACCATAGATTTACAACTTCGACCGTCACAGAGTCGGACCAAGACCAAGAAAATGAGTTTTTGTGGGATGATCCAAGGTTGAATCTGTGCAATCTTTCAGATGCTTTGGCGACAACCCAAACAAAATTAAGTCATATACTGAAGTTGGACATAAATTTTCACCCCTTTAATAAGCAGTTAGTGTAAGAATTAAATAAGAAAGTCGATATTCTCCGAGGAAGCCTAATTTCACTTGAATGGGCATAATTAAATAGAAAAATACTAATTTTGAAGTAAAGAAAACTATCAATTAAAACTCTAAAGACTTCTCATTCTCCAAAAGTGCCGCTTTGGGCTGCAATATCTTTAAAGGGTGTAATTGATCTGCACTTTTTTGAAAATAAAAATTTGTGATTTAGTATTTGAAAATGCAACGAAACTTTTTTAAACACAGTTATATTTCTTAAAGGGCTACAACATAGATCCAGCAAGAGGACGCAACTTGCCTTACATTCACAGAGAGTTTATCCACGTTTAGAGAAATGTCCCCAACTTAGACTTCCTCCAACAAATTTAAGGAGAACATTCGTCAAGAAATTGATAACATTTCCGGCACTATGTGATAGTTTTCGAAAATAAAATGGACAGATTTAATGTCTAAGATATTCTAAAAAAGATATTACCACTTGGACGATTCTTAAGAAACAATTTTTCATTTTACAGTTTTAATATCAAATAAATATTTGTTTAAATACTAAAGGTATTCTTAATTTCAAAGTACATAAATATATGATTCAACCTTTATATAAAAAAGAAAAAGATCAAATGAGCGGACATAAAAAATGCCATGATAGGTTTCAATGCATTTTTTCCAATAGAATTCATCTAATAATTAAGTTTCACTTCACTTGAGTCGATAATGATCAATCTAATTAAAGTAAATGTCAATAATTTTTTTAGATTTAATGACGGAAATCTGCGAGACATGGAAATAAATTGGATTTTTATTAGAAACATCTAGAAGTTCGCTCATCAGTTCTCATTAAAGGCATTGAAAATAGACATAAATAATAATTGGTTATCATCACCAAGTACATCATTAATTCATTAAATCTGAAATGGTTAATGGTCGGCTATTTAAATTAGCGAACCGATTTTATTAAATGTTGCTCGTTATCAATATGAAGATATTTCGTTAAAAAGAAGTCGTTAATGTGTGGCCCAATTTATTTAATTACCGTGTGTCAACGAAAAGTAGCTTCTCTAAATAATTGCAACTTTATAACTCTCCAAATAATCGGTGATAACGTCCATCTTGATTTGAAGGAGGACATATTTTACAATAATCGTTAAAAACGTAACGTCAACCTTTTACTCTGCACAGTCAGGTGATACCTCATTTAAAAGATCTTTCAATTCTCTTCACAACGATATAAAAGTTTTTATAAAATTTATGCAATTGGGGAAATTAATTTTTGGATAATTTCATATTTTAAAAATAAAAAACGAAATCAAGGCGCAAACTGGGTTACGTATAGCACGTGTTACGTGACGCAGTACATCCGGAATTTTGCAATCTACAAGATTGAATACATTGACGCAAATTGACAACGCAGCGCGACCTGACACAAACACAACTCGTGAGCTCACAGACGTGTCCCGCTTGCAGTTTACACGAGTGTTTTTTCTCTTCGATAAAATAAATTTATTAGGTGATTTTAATTTTAAGTTCAATAACAACAATTGTTTTGTTCGATTGTCAAAAATGTTAGACATTTTTTGATGCCGGCTAGTCGCGAACTACCTATCATATCTAAACCCCACCGTTTCCTTTACGAAAACGCGTGTCTCAATACGAGGATCACCACGCAGCACGTGTAGCATGTACGAGTCGTATCACGCTACCTCACACGTGCTAAGCGTGTGCCAATGTACACCTTGCCTTATTCTTTCAGCAGTCACTTTTTAAATTAATCAAATACAGAATCAGGGATAGCACAACAAAACTATTATCACGTTATTACTATTGAGGTAGGAGATAAGAAGAATCATCATATGAAAAAGTATCTGTCTAAACGTGTCAAACGCCCATTAGCATCAGTGTAAATTTCATAGTAATTCGTTTAGATTATATTTACTATATTATTTTGTAACACATGTCGTTAAAATGTTTAATAATGAGTTGCTTGAGTCAAATATATATGATATAAAATTTTTTAACTCGGCATACTTCATACCATACCTTCTCCTTTGTCTATGCACCAGCACCTTTCTGGAATGTTTTGTTATGTATCGGATACAGCTAGAAACTTTCCTCTTATATGAGATGAGTCTTCTTACCTGTATCCTACATTTATTAGTTAGTGTGAATTTTTTGTCATTCAGTTAGCAGCCACACCTTTTCCTGAACTGAGGCAGAAACTTAAAGTGCAACGTAATATTTCCATTTGGTAAAAATAGACTATCGAGGCCAAAAATACTATACACTATTTAACATGAAAGAAACAGACAAAAATTGATAACTTAAAGCTTCATGATATTGATACAGAAATCACATAATATCGAAAATGAAACTAACAAAAAATACTAAAGGAACAAGAGAATTTTTTAACTTAACTAGGAATAAATCGCTTATCTGGTATATATTGCGGCAAATGTGCACATTTACCGGAAACTGTTTCCTCGTTTGGGAAAAATTTAAAAACCAACTAGAACAGATTGTATCACAAAAAAAACAAAAACAATATTTATTTAAACCAGCATCCGTATGAAAAAATATTATTGGAAGTGAATGCAGCAAAATTAAAAGAAAAGAATAAAAGTGATGTAGATTACCGCCGGCTGAAAGGATACAATAGTGGTAGGGAAGGAAGAAAAATTATTTAAAAAACCGTTTAAAGAAGGGGGTAGCATAAAATATTTTGCAAAAATTAAAAAAAACTCATGGAATTATACACGATGGTCATTTGGCAACTGGCCATGGTGGCCGAAACAGATTAATGAAAGAAATTAATAACAAATATAAAAACATTACTACTGAAGCAGTTATGTTATATTTATCTTTATGTGAAGCATGTCACAAAAAGGCAAAGGGCAAGAAAAAATAAATTGTGATAAAACCAATTTTCACGAGTGAAATGAATTCTAGGTGTCAAGTGGATCTTATACATTTACAGACACAACCAGATAATGAATTTGAATTTACTGTTGCATTGCGAATACAAAGGACACAGTTATCTAGTACGAAAAATGCCGGAAGGTTTGCTAAAAATTAACGAAATATGCCACATTGAACTAAATTCAATGAGAAGATAATGCGAAAGCAATCTGAAATATGGTGAGTTTAAAAAAAATTTGTTCGATTGATCAACACATTTCCGTCCTAAACATCGAGGTTTTATTGAGCATTGTAATTAAAAGCGTTGTTATATTCCAAAATACACTTACAATTTAAAACAAAAACTTCCAGTGAAAGAAAATTGTTTAATTTTAGCTTTGCAAACTACTTTCAAAAACCTTATGGGCGATGGATTGGCCACTCCTGGTATATAACAAATTGCAGCTCGATATAATGATTATTTATAAAATCGAATGAAGCCATTAGTTCAAACTAACTCAATTAACTTGATACATTATAATATTAAATTGCACATTCATTCTTTTCTGACATCAAAGTTACGACCTTACATTTTTAACCCGTATTTACTTTTTGCTGCGTAGCTTTAAGTATTAGCCTACTTCCTTTGAAAATGTAATTGGCATAACCTAACGTTATAAAATTTGAAGCTCATGAAAAAAAACATATATGAGGGGTTACTCATACCGTCATTAAAAGATTTATTGGATTCAAACATAAACGTAGGTAATCAACTTGATTAAATACGGAGTCAAGAAAACCATAAAATGTTTATAACTATTGGAACTTGGAGAGCATCTGTTGTTGACCAATTAGATTTTATAAATACCTAAAGTTTTTTATTTGCATCAAAACATTTCATGATTTTAGTGGTAAAGAGGAGACATCATAAAACCGAAATAATTGAATCTACTGTAAATGCATACCAGAATAACTAAAACCAATGCTAGTGCGATGTCGCGTCATCGAATGATTCAGAAACCATTAAATGTACTGTTTTTAATTCAAGTCTTCCCGCTTATGAAGCAGTATTTTCGGTAAAATCCAATACTAAAAATGTTTTCCGCAAATTATGCCGTATCTTTTCGGAAAAAACAATGTTGTCTAACAACTGACTGGAACAATCTCTCTGGTAATGTGGACTACGATTTTCTAGAATCATAAAAACACTAACTAGTCTGGTATCCACTTCTTTTCCCCCCATGTATATTAAAAAAAAGCAATATAATCCCTGGTCCACTGAAGGTTTACGTATATCTGCAAAGAACATGCAATCTTATCACACCTAAGTAAAATCTTGGATAGCGTCTTCTTCCAAAATTACGTAAATCTATAAAAAATTCATCATAAGACAATGCAAGCCGCCAAGGATATTTATTATAAGAGGAGACTCGCCAATTCTTGTAATGTTGTTAAAGAAACATGGTTTATTGTGAATGATCTTAGAAATAAGGCTTTTTCATCAAGCACAATCTGTAGTTCACCTAATAACCTTAATAATTACTTTGTATTAAAAAATTTAACGGATTTTATAACTTTTTCTCATGATCCCCTTTCATATCTTCCTGATGCTAACATGAATTCAAACAGTTTTTTCTTTACGTTCATAGTTTTAGCAGAGCTTCGAAGTACAATTAATGACATCAAAAATAAATCCTCATATATAATGGCACTTTTCGAAGTTGCCTTGAGACGGCAATAATTATACCTCTACATAAGGGAGGAGAGAAAGATCAAATTATCGTCCAATTACATGTTATCTAAGATCGTAGAAATATTGGTCAAAAAGAGGCTTCAATCATTTATGTTCAAATATAAAATACTTCTTACCATCAATTTGGGTTTTTAAGTAACAAATGAACAAGTGATGCTACATCACTCCACTGCAACAACTTTTTCTGATTTTACTAAGGCTCTCGATTGTGTTAATCATAACATTTCAATTAACAAATTCCAATACTACGGTTTGAGGGGAACACCTCTCGCATGATTTTAGTCATACCTGACCAACACAAGTCAGATTATAATGGTTCATACAACGATGTTTTCTTGCAAGCGAATAGAATGTGGAGTGCCTCATGGCTTAGTACTAGAACCTATTTTGTTTCTTCTGTTTATTAACATTATTAAAATGTGTCTTTTGTAGACGATACTAGTTTCTATTGGAGCATCCCAGATATCACGGCGGTTTATGAGACTATATCTAGTGACCGAATCACCCTTAAATCATGGTTTGATTGCAATCTTCTGTGTCTCAACGTTTATAAAACTAAAAGTTTTATCATATAAAAATACGTTACATCCTTATGTGTTAAATAACACCACCATTGACGTGGCTGAATCTTTAAAATTCTTAGGGCTTGTTATACACAATTCTTTGAAATGGGAGTTACATGTCATTTATCTAAAAAACGGCGACATGTAATGCACCAATATCAGCTTCCAAAGAACTAAAACTCATCTACCTATATGACAGTTTATTTTGCCGTTATTGAGTTTCATCAGAGATATGCTCTCCCCTTCTGGGGTACGTGTAGTGCGACTCAATTCGAACGAATCTACAAATTTCAAAAGAGAGCTGTTAGAAATTTACACAGACTAAACAGCAGAGCTCATTGCCGGGAATTCTTCAAAAGATTAAAAATTCTGACTCTACCTTCTATTACCACCTTCCGTTTGCTGATCATTGCACAGCTATCCATTTAAGAACACGGTGCGCGACCTTTACTACCTACTCCACGTTCAGAATCAATTACGGGCTCAATACTTTACCACGCAAAAAATGCACAACCATTTGCCAATTGAAATAAATATTTATTTATTTATTATCTGGTTTAATTTTGACAATGTATAAATGTAATGTATATTACTTATTAACATTTTCACATGTACATTTTCGAAGGTAATTTTGTCATTCATTGTAGTTTTCTTGTGTGGTTATTTAGTTATTCGTATCTTTGTTTCTTAGATTTTGGCATAGATTTTGGAATAATTGTGTAATTTTTCGATGACGGTGGCTTGGATTAGAGTGTTTTATTAAAAACTAATAATCCACGCATACTTTACGTTATTTTTTTTTATTGTTACTAATACTCGTTGCCATGGAAATTGGAAAAAATTAATTTGCAATATGTCACTTAAAATTCATGTATGCACCAGTGTGTTTCACTTGAAAATAAGTAATAATATTGATTACCTATACAGTAATTCAAAATCGTGTTTACTACGAAAGTTACTTAATGTCAGGTCAATCAATAAAATCAATAAGAAGCATTTGGAATAGTCTTCATGTTTTACTGTCTGTTTATAAATACCGATCTTATAGATTTAGATAATTAGGCATTTCGCTTGGTTCTTTGGCAATATTGTTATAATTGGATTAGATTAATGAATAAGCAGCTTAATCTGTTAATTAAAACCTTAAAACTGAAGTTCTTACTCTACTACTAGTTTCTGCTATACACTGGCACTGAGCAATTGAACTAACTCCCTTTAAGTCTTCTGTTCCGGTAGGTGTTGTCGTGGAGCGGAACGGCCTCTACGTGCACATGATCTGAAAGCCGTTGATTATTGCTTTTGGCAATTTTGGCTACCGTTAACAATGTCTATATTCAACGGCTTATGGAAGTCACTCATTCTCTTGTTCTAAGGAGAATCTACTTTGATCTGGAATCTTTAGACTGTTTAGATATTACTTTCTTTGACACTATTCGTGTTATCTGTTAAAGTTTAAATTTTATTGCGATTTCTGCGATGACTTGAAAACGGAAATATTGGAAGACATTCTTTGTCGTTAATATCTTCACAAGTTATTTTTAACCATTCTTTACGATTACAAGCAGCTGCAAATCTAATATTTAAAACAATCTATAGTGACGAAATTTTTATTTTTGGAGTTATATCAAGTATTTTTTTTTAATAAGGTCAACTTTTTTAACTGGCTTAAAGCAATATTATTATAGTATTAGGAAGTTTTCGGATGAACGAGTCTGTTTTCTGAGTATATAATTTTGCCTATTACACTAAGTTACAAAGAAGTATTGATTTTCATATAATGCCTTCGATTTTTCTTGCAACAAATTCGAAGTAACCATTTCTGTAATTCTATTGATTTCAGCAAATGTACTCGGAACATCATTGGCAGTCTATCCCATAATTTGTTGTGAATGTTGGTAATTGAATAGATCGTCTAGGGCTAGATCGAAAGGTTCTACTGCCATATATTTTCTAACAAATATTTCTATTATTTATTACCAATATTATATACATAAACAATTTATGGTTTTTACAACTCCCATTATAATCATTATATCTCTGGAACTTTATCTAAACTATAAAATGTGAAAAATTTGACTAATTAACAAAATTTGTTTACTACACTTTAATCCATGAAATGCGTTATCAGTCTGATAAATTTCGTCAAGGAACTTAACCTTACATACAGATAGAGTACATTCACCTTTCACATCAGTTGATAGTTCAAATTCACATTTTTGGATTGTGAAAAAGGTATACACCATAAATAGATTCAATTATCCTGATTATTGAGACATTTATATGATGTTTAAATTGAGCGTGTGGTGATAATTGAGCATAAATTTATTCAAAAACCTAAATATTATTTTAAAACGTATGTTAACTAAGTATAATAGCATAATTTCTAGGAATTCTAGTACGTTTTATATTTTAATTTTAAGTTTAGTTGCTTCAATCTAATTTTGAAAATTTCAATCATATAAAACTTTTTTTTAGGAAATCGGACATACATTATGTATTACTTTTTGTACACATCATTCACAAGCAAATGAACGAAATAATTAAAAAAAATGGAGTTATAAAGTTTGTGATAATAAATATCACAACCATGACAAACTCAAGGAAAAAGCGGATGAAATTATGTTTCAATATGGTTTTGGAACATCCAATTGAAATATTTTCACTTCACTGTTACCTTATCAAATTATCCTATAAAATGCTCACTATGTCTTCTAGCTAGCGCACTTTCAGTCGCCTATCATCCAGTAAATTTTTTTCATGATTCCTAAAGTCGGCAATCAGCTACAGTATGGTAGCCTTCTCTATTGCGTAGACTTCTGGGTGAAGTATATTCGATTCAGTATTTAGTCCTTGCGGATGTTCAGTTCGTTTGAAAAGACACCGGCTATTGTCCAGCCATGAACAAATCTATAGGCTGCAGAATTGAGATTGCTTCTACTGCTGTTGATGCAGTACTTCTAATAACTCTGGTGAATCCCAGTGCTGCTATTTCTACACTTTCGAAGATGATACTTATGACAATACGTATGACATTCATTACTTCACCTCATTATCAGTGATCGTCATTGAAAATATTTTTGTTTATGAGAAGTGCATAATCCCGAAGGACAATTTGAGTCTGGTTAATTCCTAATTCAGAAGCTATCCAGAGTTTGTTCACAAAAATAGAAAAATATTTGTAAAGCTTGTAGTAAAATGGTTTTTCTAGATTGTTTTATTCCAGCACAAGTCAAAATGGAAGAAGATAGTAAACCATCGTTCATAACTTAATCAATTTAAAAACAAGAATTGAATACTTAATTATTGCAGGCGATGGT
Organism: Diorhabda carinulata; assembly: GCF_026250575.1. NCBI lineage: Eukaryota > Metazoa > Arthropoda > Insecta > Coleoptera > Chrysomelidae > Diorhabda > Diorhabda carinulata. Next base: position 24,625,351 of record NC_079472.1, read on the forward strand.
TTGTATATATATATATATATATATATATATATATATATATATATATATATATATATATATATATATATATACTATTTTCGAAACTGTCTTGGAAAAAGTTATCAATATTACCAATGGAAGTACATTAATAAAAACTATGCAACTCACATTTATAATAATACCTATTCCATTTAAATGGTTTGGCATGATTTACAAAAAGTTATTTCAAAAAAATTATTTTTTTTTCAAATATACATCGTGCATATTAATTCTATTGCACTATAAAATTTATTCATCTCATTTTTCCAATCGAAATCGTTATACGAATATTTGCGAGTTTAATTAACTCTCCAAACGTGCCAAACGACGTGTTTACTCTCTAATTTGGATAATCAAAAGCGCTTTTCCGTTTATATCACTAATTACTAATTGAATAATACATGTTATGAAGTTTGATAATATCCCCTAGAGATAAAAACTTTTTATTCAATCATCTTCCTCGGTTCTCTTTTTGCAAGTAAATTCCAATCTCTCGACACCTTATCTGACCCGAAGGAACGTTTTTATTTCACGTGGTTGTACTTGGGAATTTACATGTTTAGAATAGACGTTGAATTGAATTGAACGGTATATGTGTCAATGTATTCAAGTTATTTATACGAAAATAGAAAAAACGTTTGAATTTAAATTACAGGAATTATTGCGACAGGTCTGGTGCCTAATCTGGAGTAACATACACTCCAGGTTTAGCACCAAATCACTATTCTCCAGTTCCGATGTTAGAGGAGAGCACATAAATCTCTGCAAACTCCTGAGTACACGTGGTGATTATGTCAATCAGTACTTATACCTCGAATTCCGTTTTATACTTTCTTAATGAATATTTTTTCATTCGACTTGTAACATTTTTTTATCATCCTTCGTAATTATAAACGACGGCAAAAATTACGTGTATTACTAGACGTACTTAAATGAAAATATACAAAACAATAATGAAACGATGAATTTAAAAAAAGCTGATGAAGAAAAACCTTCGAAAGAGAAATGATAGGAAGAATATATGGATAAAAAAATTGGATGACGGAAACTATAGAATCCTTATAAACACTGAAATTAGAGGAATATTAAATGGAGAAACTATAATGAAAACAAAATGAGAGTCCGTGGATGGTGCAGTAATATCCAGGAGAAAATGGACAAAAATCGCGAACGTGGCAATGAAACACCAAAGTCTGATTTTAATATATTTTCCGATTAATAAATGAGAATTGTGGTGGCTTTAAGTTGTATAAATTCTTGTAAAAATTTTAAATTCATAGGATTCATAGGATCAAAATTCAAAATGACGCTGATAGAAATATTGATTTATTAAAATATTGATTCTGGTTACTATAGGAATATTTCAATTAATCAATATTTCTATCAACGTCACTTTGAATATTGAATTTTCTCAACTCCAACTCAAAGCCACCACAAATCGTAATTAATTATTTCCTAGACCATGAATACATAAGTATTCGAAAGCTCGGAAAATATATCAAAATTAGTCTACTTTGGTGTTTTGTTGCGCCACGATCCCAATAAGAAAACCCTCATAATATAGCTGGCAAAGATTTCGTTACAATTCATTTATATAATATATATAAATTGACTATTATGAGTAGTTTTTTATTGGGAACGTGGCAAGGAAACACCAAAGTGGACTAATATTGATATATATATATATATATATATATATATATATATATAAGCCATTATTAAGAGAAGGGTGGGGATAGGGTGGTTATTCGTTCATTGGTAAGAAGTGATCCGATTCCGTGGTCTCAATCTGCCTACTCGTAACGTAACGAATCACCTCTTTTCCAGTTTGATTCCAAGGCCTTCTTCTTGGAACTTTACCGAGGAAATGAAAAGCTGAAATAAAAAATATAAAATGATTAAAATGAAAAATAATATGCTGGTCTTGAGCTAACTGGGAAACAAGTCGTCTGGACCACGGAATCGGATCACTACATACCAATAAAAGAATAACCACCCTATCTCCACCCTTCTCTTGATAATGGCTCCAAAGCGGGAGCCGAAAGGTCGAGAATTTTTAAAATTCCAACGCGGTTCAACCCGTGAATCTAGTTCTTTTGTTATATAGTTCTTATATAAATACTGAAAGGTGGTCGTGAATTATATTGGATATTCTGACCTCATCTACTCATAGCGAATAGAATTTTACTTCAGTGAGCATGCCGAAACATCGTATCGACGAAACTTATTGTGTTTATATTGTTTTATAAATCGTCTTAAAGAGAATTTTTTCGTGGTTTTATATGTCCATGTATGTCGGACATAACTTTTTTTAATCCAAATTTCGTATTTAAAAAAAATCAAAGAATTATATTTATATAACACTTTCACGCAAAAAGAGGAACCCGATGTCGGTTTTCAAATCGTTGGATTTAGAATTGAATTTTGCGCTACTATTTTGTAACGAAACTTCTTTTACCGGTAATGGTTCCATATGATTACTGAATAGCGGATTAGGCATAAATTATTTGAATATTGATGAAAAACATTCTTATTTATGCATATTTTTGTTATTACTATATGTTTTTTTCAATTTATCAATTCTTATGAAAATGTGGTTATCCTTATGCAACTCATTACGGTCTATTTTGCGCCAATTTCCGGCTGAAGCAGGTGGAATATTCCACGTAGTCAATTAAGGGTTTCCAACTATTTTGTCAATAGATGCGGGAAGGGTTGATTGCAATTTTGTTTCATTATTAATTCATTACTTCACCACATCATCAGTGACCTTCAGTCGATCAGTTTGAACGTTTACTTTCGCATTGAAAATATTTTTGTTTATGAGAAGTGCAAAATCCCGAAGGACAATTCGAGCTTGGTTAATTGCTAAATCAGAAGCTATCCAGAGTTTTCTCTTTGTAAATGGAAAATATTTGTAAAGCCTGTAGTGAAATGGTTGTAGTAGATTGTTTTATTCCAGCACAAGTCAAAATGGAAGAAGATAGTAATAAACTATCGTTCATGACTTAATCGAATGAAATGAATATTCCAGTATTGGAGGCAATGATTTGTGCAAATATACTTCTGAAAAAAACAAAAAACAAAATTCTATTTTTAAAACTGTTTTGGAAAAATATTACCAATACATTAATAAAACTATGTACCTCACATATATAGTAATATCCCAAAAGAAGTCAAGAAGATCGTGGAAAATCAAGACATTTATTTTATTGTAGACGAAACTACCGATGATCTGTTCAAAAGGAAAAACCTAGTGAATCTTATTTAATAGCAGTTAGAGAAAAATTCAGTATTTCCATATCTGTTAATGAAAGTTTCATGATTTTTTTTGTACCTAATGTAGTTTCTATTGTAGAAATTTCACTTATGGTATCACATGCTACTTCTATGGTTAAATCTGGGCAACAACTTGAAATAATGCATTAAATTTAGTTCACGTGATTTGTTTAGCTCATGGATGCAACATATTCGATGTCAATTTTCGGATATAAATGTACTAATTTGTAGCGATCAAAAAGTATTTTTTTAAAATCTATTACAAATTCAGTTCTACAAAGAAATATTGCCGAATTGACCTTTACCTCCCGAAACAGGTGGGGCACTTGTTTGGATGCAACAATCTTTTCTGCTGAATATTTCATAGAAATTAAAGAATTGTTAATAGAATTTAATGTTGCTATTGCAAAATCACAAAATTTTGTAACAAAAAAAAACAATTTTGTGGTAAAAACTATGAACAATTTTAAAAAACCAAAAATGTCTTCAATAGAATTCGTTTAAATTGTAAAGAATTTAAAAAAAATACTTCAAAAGTTTCAGATAAAACTAGTGATTCAGGAAATATAAAATTCGCGAAATTTTTATCATATACTTTCTAATTGATGTAGCTATAGAATTTTCAGATTGACGTCCCATTAAATTTCCTCCAGTTACCTCGGTAGGTTTTGAAAGGAGCTTTTCGAAAAATAGAAATAAGTCAGTTAAAAGGCAAAATTTACAGATAGTTTGGATTGGAAAAACACCTTGTGACCAATTATAATAGATGAAAGTTTTGTTATATGCAAATAAATTATATTCTTCCAAATAAAAAATATATAAAATTTATAATTTTAGAGCATTTTTGTCAAAAAAAATTATTACTATTACTAGCGTTTTGTCCGTCCGTCTGTCTGTAGTAGCGATATCTTCTCACAGGATTTTGTACTTAGAGCACTAGATGTGGCGAAACGAAAGAAATTTTGGGAATTATTAGGAAGCAATTAATTAAATTAATCGAAATCTGATTTTAAAGACAGGAAAAATTTTGTAGTTTCGACCTGTTGCGGTATATATTGAATTTTTGTTGTTGCATTTCATATTCATGTTGAAGGTGATCTATTAATCAATATAATTTGAAAAACACCGCAACAGGTAGAGACGTCAAATTTTTCATGGAAACTTCCTTTTATTAACTAAGATCTTTGTTAATGTTTACTCATTGCAACAAAAAAAAGAAGAAATAGAGCATGATCGCACCTCCCGTTCGTATATTCAGGTGGAAGCCGTAATAAAACCGTTCTTTAATGATTACATAGTTTTCGAATATCATTCGAAGTGTGCTTATTGTATTTGAAGAACATGTCGAATTTCCCATCCACCATTGGTCATTTGTGAATAAAATGGGATGAAACTGATATTTTTAAATCTTAATAATTATATATTGAAAAATGCTTAAGAGGAAATATTTCCAAATGACATGGATAAAAGTTTCAACATCCTGTTAACTTTCCGGATTTTTTTATAAAAATTTCCATAGACGATACAAGATCATTTTTATTGCGTGATATCCCCATCAGCACTTTTAACAAAATTGAGCTTGCCATCCAATTCTCAATTTATCTCTCTAGATATATAATCTGGCCCGGAGCAACATTTCTATCTCACTGGTTCATATATCGACGGCACATAATGCAATTTATAACTTGAAAATAAAGAGTGAAATTGTCCGCCTCAATAGGCACTCAAATTGCTAGTAATAGAGGTTATCGTTTATCTTTTTCCTAAATTGGAAATGGAAGATTTTTCACCTTGGGACAGTAATTAACTTTAATGAGGTTTCGATATTAATTATTATTTATACCAAATTTTTGTTTTTTTTTGTCATAAGATTAGTTCACTAATTATTTGAGAATTGTAATATGACAAAGTTGATTAAATTGAATGATAATTCATAAGAAATTAGACATAATTGGTATAACAGGAGGTTGAAAATGGAAATCTGTTATCATATTTCTTATTCTTTTTAGATACCAATCTTAACTCTCTTTTTTGGCAACTACTGTGTCGGTTTTTTACTACAACATTCGTGGTTTGAAATAAAAACTGATGACCCTTTTTAAAAATTCTCTAAATTGGTTATCAGAAACTTGTATTAATAAAGCAATCACTTCTTCTGAACTATCAAATGATTCCTTTCCAATTTTTTAACGCGGTCAAGTTCTGGTTCTACCTATAAAGAAAAAAGAGGTAGAGGAGGTAACCTCAATTTTTCAAATTTTCGCTATTTCGCTATTAAACCAGGCGTTGTTAACTTTTCAGTTGAATTTGTAACAATGTGAATAATAATTCCATTATAATTTTGTACACTTTTCTGAAGCTGAAAAAGCTGTATAGTATCCCAATGATCAATTTAATTTTTGAATACATAGTAATAAATTTTGTTATATACTATTATCAATCTAGATTTGTATTCAGTTTAATGATAAAAAGAAGCCAAGGCTCGCGCTTTGCCGTAAAACTTATAAATGGATGATTATTTTCAAAGTAGGAAAGAGTTTAGTTGTATTTAAAAACCTAGTAGTTGATTTGACGTATACGTATTTCCATTATGAAAAGAAAAATGTTAATATAAATATAAATACTTACTAGATCAAGTGAAAAATTATTTTTTAGTATTTACCTGTAACAAATTAAAGCTATTAATTTTTGGAGAAATAAAGTAATAAATACATAACAAACGAACAAATAACATTGGCAGACAAGATTTTCGTAATACAGGCGAGACCTTAATTTTTAAAATGGGAATACCCGTCCAATAATATTTATTAAGCCCTAACACGTACCACTTTTCAATAGCTTAATTATCCCTGTTTACATTAGCAGGTAGGTAATTTTATAAAGGGGCGTTTAATATCGGTAAATCAGTAAAAATTGTATTATTCAGAATAATAATCTTAAAAACAACATTAAAAATAGTATTCTAATAAGTTTCGTAGTAAGTTGTACTCTGTTCATAGTGCAAAAAGTGATTTTAAAGACGAAAATGTCGAGTCAAACCCGCTGCAGTTGCAAAACTTATGAAAAATTTTCTGAAAATGTGTAAAAAGCCTATTTCAAATATTTTGGTACTTTAATTGGAGTCCAAGACAAGCAGTGGGCTCCCCACGCGTGCAGTGTTAGCTGTAGCGTGTCATTGGTGCAGTGGATGAATGGGAAGAGAAAAAGCATGCCTTTTGCAATTCCAATGGTATGGCGGCAACCTAATAACCATTATGACGACTACTCTTAACAAAGACTGAAGGTTATTCTAAGAAAGAAAAGCATAAGATCGAGTATCCAAATTTGCCGTTTGCTATACGACCTGTTCCCCACAATAAATATTGCGCCTTAAGATCAGCAAAATATTGTTTTAGAAGATATTGGAGACAACGTATCATCAGGAAGCTCCGAAGAACAATGCACCAACCCTATTTTTACTCCAAGTACTAGTTCCGGCAAGCCACTTTTGATTATTCAAAGTGAGTTGAATGATTTGGGGTTGTCAAAGCAACAGTCTGACCTTCTTGATTCCCGTCTTAAGGAGTGGAACTTATTAGCCAAAGAGACAAAAAATTACGACCTTTAGAAAAAGAAATGCTAAATTTTCTGCATTCTATAGTATGGAAACTTAGTTATGAGCGTGTACGGATATTGATGGTCTAATGAAGGCACTTGTATTGAGCATAGAATGGAAATTTAAAACCAGTTGCTAATTCTGTGAAGATGAAAGAAACTTATGAAAATATTCGTTTTCTTTTAGACAAAATTAACTACAGTGGCAGATATGTAGGGATCTGAAGGTGAATTGAATTTTAATGGGACTTCAGGGAGGGTTTACGAAACATTGTTGTTTTCATTGTCTATGGGAAAGTGGACCAGTAGATCAACACTATGTAAAAAGAATCTCAAATAAAATAAATAAAAAGGATCTCAAAATATTAAGTTTATATCCCTTGAAGATGTCTTTCTTCTCCCCCTTTACATTAAGCTTGGATTGATGACAAGCTTTGTAAAGACTATTGATAAAGAGGGTGATGGATTCGAATACCTTAGAGTTGAGTGTTGCCAAATTACAGGAAGGTATTTTTATTGGGCCACAAATAAAAAAAATTGCTGGACGATGACTATTTTGCAAAAAAGCTCACCAGACAGGAATTTAGAGCATGGAAGGCATTTGTTAGTGTAGTGAGGGGATTTTTGGGCAATAATATGGATCCAAACTACCAACAGTTGATGAACTTCTAGACGCCTACAAACCCTGATGCTCGAATGTCATTGAAAATTCATTTCCTCCATTCCCATTTGACATTTTTTTAAAGACGATGCGATTCGGCCATGATGGGTGATTATTGTTGGTTTTTAAAAAGAGACAGTGCAACCCCTGATAAAAAGAAAAAGTAGAGCTAATTGATATTTAAAGTGATTCATTTTTAAAGTTTTTGTATTTAATAAATATGCGCCATGTTTATTGGATATAAACTTTAAATATTGTAAATATATACGATTTAAAAAACGTGAAATTATTTTTTTGATAAATATTGAATATTTTACCAGTGAATATGGTTCTATGAATGTCACATAAAAACCTTACGTGTTACAATTATTTTTTTCATATTTTCGTATTTTTATAAGTTCATTCTATCACATTATGCTATTCATTCTTGTTACTACAAAAATAAATTTTTGTCGACCAGTGTAATTATCCAAACCCTATGTATACTTTGCATTTCTTAAGTTTTCAAAAGTATTAATTATTTTGTAGGGAAATTTCTATGTATTTCACATTGCTCTCTATTAATAAACCGATATTGTACGCTACTGAATATGAATTTACGTATTTCGTAGACCTCCTCTGAAAGCGTAAAAATACGAAAATAAAACAGAAAATGAACTACTAACCGTGAACTTGAAACAAGTGAGAAAGGCAGATGATGATCTTTGACCTCATGCTTCGAGATGCGTTCACTGTAATACGAGTATATTGACGTTTGGTTAAAATAGAAAAGCAAAATATGGTATTTATGATTCAGATTAAAGCATATTTTTTGTTTAACGGTATTTGTAAGATTCATTATAATTTGTGAGACATATGGAATAGGATATATAACATAATAGAAAAATATATTGCTAGAGATAACTCTGCTTTTCCAGCAAGAAAAACTGAAGTGAATAATTTCGTAAAAAGATGGTCACTCTTACTGAGTTTTGGAAATAAGACTACATAATATATTGGTTATGGTCACTGCATCTCATCACCCTTTTGTATTTTAATAAGTGAGATCTAAAGTAAATGTTGCATTGTATTTTTGTAAATTTTTAAAAAGTATTTCATCTACAAAAAATAAAAAAAAAACAATTGTAATACGCCATAAAGAATTTTCAAATATGTCCCACGTTTCTATTACTGACAATTATAATTATTTGGTTTCTATTTATTCTTAAAATATGACATAGGTAAACGGCATTAAAATAAAAAAAGGAAGATACATTTACAAAAAAATTAAATTTGACGCAAAATCAGTTAAAATTGATCAGAAAATAGATGAGTAAAAAACCAGAAATCACCCCCACAGAGACGACTACCAAAAAGATGTTATAAGAACTCAGTTTCAGTTCAGGAGGAGGGTGAATATTCGTAATTATCATAGTTGAACAGGACAGGTCCTATTAAAAGAAGATGACAGTAGAAACGATGGGGTAGGGCTGCTTATTTATCTGGGCTCATTCGTGAATAGTAGTTGTAACATCAGTAACTATAAAAAGAGAAATCGCCGGAATACCCCAGAGAGAATTTTCAAATAAGTCTCATATTCCTTTAAGCGAAAATGATTATCAAATATTATTTAGTTTCTAGTTATTCGTGAAATGTGATAGGTCAAAGGTATTCAAATACAAAAGATTGATTTGTAGCGGAAACAGTTAGAATTGATCATTCGAAAAGTTCGCCCAAGATTGAGTGTCATTTCTGGGCACAGCTGTCGTTTCAAAAAACCTGAATTTTTTGCAAAGATGAAATAGAGGAAAAACAACATAAGCGATCATCATATAGGGGTTCTCACTAGAAATTTCCAACTATAAATGTTTCAAGATACAAATTATATATTACTTCTCAACTGATTGCTAGCTGGCTCGTAGTTTGCGAAGAGTCCCAATTTATTATTGATTCGAACTCTAACCGTAACAAAGTAGTGACCTGGTACATAGATGATTCCAGGTTGAATGGCTTGACCGTAGCAGGCTTCTGCGAAGATCTCCCCAAAATAAACGATGTTTTTTCGTTAGGGAATCACGTATTCGATGTGATGGAGTGTGTATATACAACAAGGGCAACGACTAAGAAGTCGCGCTCGCCACATTGGCATCAGAATCGACCAATGTTTTGCGAGATTTATGCCATCGATCAATTAGATAGAGGTTACTAAAAATCACATTATGATATTTTCATTGGAACTACAACTATAAAACAACAGCTGTCAAATTTATAACTAATTCCCTCCTATTTCATTACAGAGATTCTTAAGCAATGGAAAAAAAGAATGATGTTGACTTTTTTCACGGAACCAAATTTACCGGATTTACAAATGATTGTACAAGTACTACTAATTCCCAATGAATAGGAAAACGGCGGTTATTAAAGTGGAGTTGAGAGAGTAGTAATTATCACACCATTTTACATGAACATTTTATCTTGAAAAAGGTTCTATCCAAAAATTTTCTCGCAATAGAACAAATACAACAACGAATTAATGATTCAGATCACTCTTTGGAGTTGTGTAGATGAAATGAATGGATGAAACCTGGATTCATCTCTATAGAACTGGTTAAAATAGCAGGAATCTAAATTTTGATAACACGAAAGTCGTCCAAAGCGCACAAAAATGCAGCTATCGGCTATTACGGTTATGAGCTCTGTATTTTGGAATACAATACATATTCATTAGGAAAAGAATGCTCTAGGACGTTACATTATGATGATAATTTGGAAAGATTAATATATTTTTTATACTTGGTTGTAAAGCTTACCAAGGATGGAAACGAAAACACAAGCATTAGAAAAATAAGCAACTAGATAAATAAGGCATACTATGCAAATATATTTAGATCTAGAGACGTACATAAATATTAATGTCTGAATTTATAGGACCTATAATAACGTGGGGTTGTGAAACGTGGGTCTTAGCAAAAAAAATGGCAGATTACATGAATACCTTGAGAGAAAGATAATGAGGAAAATAAGATCTAATAGTGAGTTAATTACATCAAAATCACGAGATGGGCAGACTATAAGTACGAGAGAAAGAACAGAGAAAAGTAATTGAATGCAATTCTAAAAGCCAATTGGAAGATTTCGGAAAAGGTAGCAAAAAGATGTCGCAGAAGACGTAACCAGTATTCTAAAGATAAGCAATTGGAAGAGGGCAGTAGTACACCAAGGCGTGTGCTGTAGCAGCGTATTGTTCATTGATAGGTCAATTTGGAGTACAATTAAAAGTTATTATTACTGTACAGTATTGGAAAGATTGGAAAAGGAAATATAGAGTAGAATATAATTATTTTCCACCGGGACAAGTAAAAAAAAATATGGTTCAATTCAATGCGGATCATATTTCACAGATCTGGCTCGCAATGACTACTAGCTCCTTTTGGACATTTAAAAATGAAAGAAATATTTATCAAATGAGAAAGTAATCGCTGGAACAGAAGCCAATTTTGAGGCAATTTGTTTGTAAACATTAATATACTGTAATGATATGGGTTAAAGAAATTATTTCATTTTAGTTAATACATGAAATGATGTAGTTTGCTACGGTCCTTAAGGAAGAAAATTGGATATCCTGCATTTTGTAGCAACTATAGACCGAAAGTTAGCGAATTTCATTCATTCGTATCCGTAAAAGTCCAGCTAAACTTTCAATATTTTGTTATTTAGAATTGAATTTTCTGATCGTTTTTGGGGTTTTAATTCTTAAACAACGATCTGAGTTTCTCGTCGAAATTTAATAAACCATTCCCGAACAATTTTTTACGACGATGACGAGAGTAACGTTTTAAAGCTCAGTTTCTGTTTACGTTAATGCATATTATTATGTCTTTTTTAATACCTCTTCCTTTATCAGTGGCTTGAGTAGAGTTGAAACGGGTTTCATAGAAGCGATTGTGATTCGTTCAAAACCTAGTTCAATTACTTTTTAGTGCTAGATCAGTAGATGCAGAGCAATTAAAAATTTAATATAGCATGCGGTTGACATAGATAACAAAATAAAACCTATTCCAATAGAATTATTGTGTATAGAACTGTGAAATTATGCAAGTAGTAAAAATAACTGACGTGATACTAATTAGGTACAGAATACAACTATTACTTTCGAAATTGACATTTGAATATAGAATTAACTACTAAATATTCCTTCTAATACTAATTATCTCTTTTTATTCTCACATATCGAGTGGACGGACAAGCAATAAAGCCAAAAAATAGGTTCTAATCAAATGTACCAAGCCCATGGGCATCGAAAAACAGTGACTCAAATATCAAATTGATTTCCAATTTTCTGCTCTACTTTTAGAACTAGACATATACCTTAACGCAAGTAATATGAAGATTGCTACTTAAGATTTTAGATTAGACCAATAAAAACAGATATTTTTGATTTGAAATGTCTTCATTGTTTTTCAAATATTCTCCATTAATAGAATTTTACATACGTTTGAACCAACTGTCGAAGCATTGTTTCCATTTCGATTGTGGTACCTCCAAAACTTGTGATTTGAACGCATCAAGAGCTTCTTCAGCTATTGAAATACATTGACCTCGCTATTTAATATTTGATCTGCGGGAATAATAATAAATAATTGGGTGTTAAACAAGAACTTGGCGACGGATGACCCATCAATTCGACGTTTTGACTGTTCAAAAACGTTTTTATTTGGTAGAAAATAATCCGTTCCCTCTGCGATTGATTTCCCTGATTCTGGCAAACAAATGCTAGTTAATCCGAAAAAACAGGCGACCATTTGCATTGAAGTGCTTCGTGCACGAACAACTTCTGATTTGGCTCATCTTGAAAGACTCATCCAATCGGTTATCGTTTAGTTTCGGGGTCAAACGCATAGATCCATGATTCGTCGCCTGTCACGATCTTAGAGACGTTGCAACCAATCGACACAAGGGTTTTTTGAGCGATTGTCAAATTATGCGGTATCCAACGTGAATAAATCTTTTTGACAGCCAAATGGTCATGCAATATTAAATATATGAAAGTGGAACTAATGTCCTTGCAATATCAGTTTACGCACTGCATCGATGTTTTCTGGTACAATAGCTGATTTTTGACGAAATTCACTATGTAGCGAAATGCGATCACGATTGAATTTGGAAAACCAGTGAAACACGATGGCTCGAGATGGTGCTTCATCACCAAAAACGAAGTTGATCGGCACCCTGCTATTTATTTAATCCACGTCAAAAGTCATAGAAAATCATTGCACGGAGATGTTTGCGATTTAATTTAAATTTGTAAACAAGTTAAATAGAAAAGTGCTATTACGGAGCAACACGTTCTGAGTAGGTTCACCATTAAAAATGTCAAACTCTATGATGGTAATGTCAAATTTGACATATTCACATCATTGTTGTCTTAAGTAACAACTCTCGTACTTTCAAATCGTGATACTGAGACGTATAATATAATAATAATTCTTTCACTTTTTATTTCATTCTTTCAAATATATTTTTCATTTGTTATCAAAACTTTCCATTCGAATTTTCAAAACTGTGTGTTTGAATTAGCGTTTTTCATTCACAAATTTGGGGATTATTAAATATTTTGTTTTTCTTCACATCCCCATTACTGTTCTTCAATATTTTCATGGAACATTGATAGAAAAAAAAGTTTGAATTCAAAATACTCCATTGTGTCTCGTTAGAATGACAACAGATAAGATACTTGGAATTTAAACGCTTCTTCATTACCCTTTTCTTTGAAGTACTTTGAAATAATATCTTTATTTGTAGTCCTATTGTATTTCGTGAAATTAGAGTAATTACAAAATCCATTTTTAATATGATAAACCATCATCATTTTGAATGGTTAATGATAATTCATTCACTACATTTTTAGTTATCTATTAATGTAAATACTCAAGTAAATAACTGTAAATGATATGATAAGTTGTTATTCAATTATTTATATAGACTCAGGTTAAATTATAAAAAAAAGAGTAGAATATATTTTAAACATCATAATTATACTACAACTAATAATTAGAATCATATCAAAAGTTTCTGATTCATAAAAACATTATTTTGATATATTTGTAAGCCTCAGCTATCTGATAATAATAAATAAACTTAGAAAGTAATAATTTCCTAACCAGAATCTGCAATTCCGGAACCAGTGGAATGTAAACAATGTAATCTCGTGCAGAAATGTAATAACTGAAAATTCCTAGATTCCAGCAGAAAGGGGAGATATTGAAGGATGACAATCTCTTGCGTAGATAGTGCGTGGATTCCAAGACTGGCGACGTCCTCAGCCGTGGTCGCTATCTGCTAAAGCCGGTGAATTGTCGCTCCCCCTTTGACCCGACGGCGGTGTGTGTCATACCCGACACTGGGACGGGTGGTCGTTACGCCGCATCCAACCTTCCCCAGCTCTCTCTATAGCCGCGAAAATCAATAGTCCTAGCCTGTAGCGGCAGCGACCAGCACTTTTCTACTCATCTATGGCTGTGTTAGTGTCGACAGCCCCGGGGAAGCTGTACGCACTCCACGGGGAAGACGTTCTACTAAGATTTACTATGTTAAGGATTGTTTCATTTGCAACTTAATAAACGGTAACGAAACTCTCTTGTAAAAGTAAAGAGTTGAAATTTAATAAAATATGAAATGGAAAATATGGGACACTTAAAAATTGAAGTACTCTTCGTTCATTCTATAGAAACTATCCATAATAAATGATTCAATTAATTACGCAATTTACCAATAGTTTTTGATTGAATTAAACTGGAAACATGAATTCATAAAATTGAAAATCTACAGTACAAATTCCAAATAAAAGTTATACTAAAGTAATCTATTGATATGATTCATATTAATACTGTCCTTTGAGAATGTTGAAAATAATTTCTTATGGTTTCTTGAAATGATCCATGAAATGATGGATTGTGATAGAATCAAGCAAATGAGAGTTGTGGGAGATTAGAATATTGTTGTACGTGAGGATGTTAATTGACAGATAAAATTTGTAGCAGCTTGGGGAAAGTTTGTAGTAAGCTCTAGATTTCAAGAAAGATATTAGGATCACATTTTTTTGAAGCAATAAAACCGCTAGTTTCAAAACTAAGTGGATTAGTTGCATAATAAAATAATGATAAAAAAAATTGAAATATCCACGCTATTAGGGTTCTTCGAATAAAAAATAATGAATCTCTTTCTATTGAAATATGAAATTGTGTTTGGTACACTAAAACGAATTTCTCAATAGAAAATTGGTGATGAATATCCTAATAAATAAAATTTTGCGTGATACGTTATTTATTTAAATAGATTACTGTGACGATTTTTTTAGTCATCGAATGAGAACGATGTTCGTTTGAACTATTATAGAATAGATTTATGGACGAACAATTGTTAAAAACGTCTACAAATTTCAACAAGACTGAGTTGTACGTCACAGAACATTATACTTTGAACGATATGCTCGGTGGAAAGTGATTTATAGACATTGAGATTTTTTCTCACTCTACTGGATTGTATATTATTTCATTTAAAACAGTTTGTTTCAGACAGGACAGATTGAGGGTGGACGGGATATTCATAATACGACAGAATCATAGAAACCGTCAACGTCAACACAGGATAGAGAATTTGAGATCGATCGTCGTGATTTATTATGCGAATGATGGAGTACCACTGGCAGAAAATGGAGATGACCTAGAGTGTTGACTATACAGGATATAGATAACGGCAGATAAAAAATTTAATATGAGTAATTCAACTAAGAAGACGCCACCAATGGTGATCAAAGATTCAATTAGATGTAAACTAGCTGTCGACAACGACATAATACAAAAGCAAAACACGTAATCAAGCGATAAAAGTATCAAGGAGGCTTAGCGGATAGTTGAGATAAATTATATGGAAAATACATGTGAGATGAGGCTCTCCTAAATAATTTTTTTGAATATATCATTCTATTTGCAATCTGTCGTTATAATAAGCAAATGGATTGTTACAATTAACAGGACGTGTAGGGAAAAGTACACTAACTATTTCCTCTTATCTACATTTATACATAAACTATTGACTCTTTTTAGGTCTAGAATCTATTAGGTAAGTCATGTGTAATGTCTACTTAGTCTTGTCGATTGGGTGGTACCATTAGGTTCCTAGCCAAAACGAACAAAATTTTCAATAGTTTAAGCATTCGCCAC
Organism: Diorhabda carinulata; assembly: GCF_026250575.1. Taxonomy (NCBI): domain Eukaryota; kingdom Metazoa; phylum Arthropoda; class Insecta; order Coleoptera; family Chrysomelidae; genus Diorhabda; species Diorhabda carinulata. The sequence goes on from NC_079472.1 coordinate 24,641,104, forward strand.
AATTTTGTACAAAGCGATTCGCGGTCACAGCGTTGCTCATTGTGCACATTGGTGCATGAATCTTTAAAATCCATAAAGCAGTTTCGAACTATTCCATCACAAATAATATTGTCTCCGTACTCTTCATAAATCCATGAATAACGATCGCTTTGAGGCATTTGGAATAAAGAAAACAGATAACTTTTCAGTCTTTACTAATAACTCTTCCCAAGAATATTAAAGTAGTTCCTTCGTCCAGCTTACTCTATCGATGTCTAGCATATACCGCTGCCTTTAAATCAACTACGTCTAAGTTGGAATTTTTGGTGATATTCATACTCAACACACTGTTCATACTACAACTATACCAACACTCATAACTACACTATTTGACGCGCGTTTCGATAATCAAGTTATCGTCTGACTGAAACCATTCTAAAATTTCGATGTTGGATTTGGACCCAGAGTTGTATCCTATAGCCTCTTATTGGTTTCAAAATCGCTTTATAGACCATCAATTGATTGTTAATTGATAACTGTGGTTGATACTTTGTCTGAATCCTAATTTTTTACGCTTTGTGGATATATGTGTTATCCAGCTAAGTATGCGATCCACGTGTATCCCTAAATATTTGACGTGCTTTTGTTTTTGTAATTTTGATCGATAAACGAGTTAGTTGGACATGTGCCCTTTTTCTGTTTAAAAGTTATAAATGCGCAGTTTTCTTCATTTACTTTAATGCGCAATTGTTTGAGCCAGATAGAGATGGCATCAAGGTTGATTTGCAGTGCCCGAAATGCTGCAGCTAGATTTTGGTAAGAGGTTAGGACAGTAGTGTCATCTGCATATGTCGTGGTAGTTATATTGTTCTTAGTGAGAAGATCAGCTGTATACAATAGGTACAGAATTTGTTCAAGTACGTTTCCCTGGTTAGCAATTTCAATTGGAAATGTCAGTCCTATAGATACATGCGTAAGACCTATTCTCACTTATGCAATGGAACTAAGAGCCAAAACATCAACAACAATAAGAATAATGGGAACGACTGAAATGATCAATTAAGGAAGTGAGTCGCAGATGAAGATAAGTCAGGATATTAGAGAAGAACTAGGAATTTAGGATGTGGTGACATGGGCTAGCAAGTATAAACTACATTGGTGAGATTATCTCAAAAAAATGCCATAACAAAATGTGAAAAAAACCAGAAACCCCTAGGCAGACCACCAAAAAAATGGTACGAGACTGAAACTCAGTGTCTCAAGAAGAAACATTGGTATGGCAATGAAATAATTGAAATTTCAATCTCTATGAAGGATTTGTTTATAATTATTTTTTCGCTAATTGTAAGATAAATAAATTTTATTCATTTAATTTTATTTCGATTGCAAGACTAATGATTATTCTACATAATGGAATAGGAGTATTAGAATTTACAGAGTATAATTCAATTTTTTTCCAATTGCGTCCATTAAAAAAAAGAGAATAATGAAACTATGGACGGTAGAGATAAGGAGAAGAATCAGTGAACATGAAAAGTGTCCGTCGAAATGTGTTAAATATTGGTGGCGCCACATTTGTATCAGGGTAAACTTTAAAAAGAGCACCGAATATTATTCATACCCTCGACAACTTTTCACAATTTTCTACAATGCAAGTTATTCTAGTTTTCAATGAATAAGTAGGATAAATGTTTAAATCAGCATATTTCGATTCATCTACAATTCTTTGATTAAAAATTTTGTTCTTTCGTTAGATTATTAATTTATTTCAGTCCCATGAACAATGTGAAATAATCCATTCGTTTGTATTGTATATTAATTTAAGTATATCTTTATTCCGGAACTTATCAATTAAATCTGCTTACGGTTATAAGTAAGCTCGTTCTTCTATTATTGTGAATATAAAAATCCTAGAACCACACTATTGAAAATCGATCGCTGAAGATGTGGTAATTGTAAGAATGGAAAAATAAACAGTTTTTAGATTTTTCACCCAAGCAACAATAGTTGTATTAAATATTAATCTTTAGATATTGAAGCACCTTATTTCCATCTGTCTCTACAATAAAAAAAAGATGGGCTTCCCTTGGCAGTGCAAATGTTTTTCCGATTTCTGATTCTATCCGTGCCCTGAATAAAAATACCGGATACATGGTATAAGAATGAAAATAAACTAAATTTAAGAAAGTGTATATACTGTCTGATTTTCAATAACAATAAATTATTTGTGTTTATTTCTTGTTGATGGAAAATAAACAAAAATTTGTTGCGGGTGTTATGGAAACATTCAATATAATTATATTCTTACTTAAAGAAGCAAAAAATACAGTTGAATTAAAAAAGAGAGGGAGGAAACTACATGAGGTAGTACCACAAATAAGAGACAGAAAAAATGAAGAGAATTTTGGAAGAAAGAATACATGAAAAAAGAAACTCGGCTCCACACCCCTAAAGATGAATAGACATAAGGAATAAGTGAACAATAGCAAATAATTGTATCGCTTTCAACAGCGTCCGTTGTTAAACTAATTGAGTTGTATTATGTTACAAAAAATGTCTATAATGGAATTCATATAAATAGATTATTTCAAAAATCACTTTTTGTGCTCAAAATTGTCTGTGATCATAAAGAAATGATTCAGAGTTTTTATACAGAGTTTTTTGATTATTTTTTTATCATGGACTTCAAACTATTTCTATAGGATTAAGAGAAAGAAAATTCTTTATTGTCAAAGCATTGTTCACAATTTATAGACGAGAGCTTGTAAATAACTAAAAAAATTTGATATACAACATGTACACGAAAACTACAATGGAAAACGATATTTCTTTTTAAAATGTACATGTGAAAACTTCCATATGTATAAAAACCACATGTATACATTGTCAAAATTAAACCAGATAATAAGATTAAATATGCGGCACTAAAATATGTAATGATTTAAAAATCAATATTAACATTAACCCGTGTGTGAAATGCTCAGAATTGAATATTAGTATTAAAATACTAGTCGTTTACTGCGTAGAAGGCACTTTCCTGTAAATATGCGAAAAGCAGGAAAAGATATTATAAATTTGATTTCAATTGGCAAATGATCGTCAACTTTTTTCGATTTGTATAGTATTGAGCCCTTAACTAATTCTGCAGGTGAATAATAAAGGTGCTCCGCGTTTCTAAGTGGTTAGCTGTGTAATGAAGGTGGGGAAGCGTGCAGCTTACACAGATTACACAAATAGATTCAAATATTAATAGAGAAGGAGGAAGCTCTCTGAGGAAGAGCATTTCGGAGATGCGACTCAAAAAGGCCATAATAAACTGTTATAGAAGTTGATACATACAGTTCCTTGGAAAATGATCTTAGAGCTTAATTTTTCAGATACAGCGTCCTTATGTAACTTCCATTTTAAAGAATAGTCCACAACAAGCCCTAATAATTCTTCAGATCCAACGACGTCAATTGTAGTGTTATCTAATACAAAAGGCTGTAAAGTATTTTTATATGATTAAACTTTAGTTTTAGAAACGTTGAGACACAGAAGACTAGAATTGCATCATGACTCGTTCTCTAGATATAGTCCTACGAAGTGCCGTGAGATCAATGTTGCTCCAAGAGAAACTAGTAACGTCTGCAAAGAAACATACTTTACCGCAGATATCGTTGATAAATAGATAAATAGGCCAGGTATTTAGCCTTGAAGCACTCCACATTCTATTGGCTTGCAAGAAGACATCGTTGTATCAACCCTCACAAGCTGACTTCTGTTGGTGAGATAAGACTCAGCAATTTGTTAATTAAAATATTATGATTTATGCAGATGTATAGTACCAAATGAAGATTTAAGTTTGATGTCATTAATTGTACTGCTAAACTACGGACATAAAGAAGAAACTGTGTAAATTCACATCAGCAGCAGGAAGATCTGGAAACGGATCATGAGAAAGTGTTATAGAATTGGTTAAATTTTTGGTTACATGCATAAAGTAATGATTAAGGTTTACAGTTAAAGTAGAGGTTGTCCTCGACGAAGAAGCCTTATTTCTTAAATAAATCACAATATACCATGATCCTTTAGCAACATTACGAGAATGGCAAGTCCCGTATTATAATTAATATCCTTGACGGCTTTTATTGTCTTATGATAGATTTTTCTAAATAGTTTTTTCGTAATTTTGGGAGAAGACACTGCCTGAAAATTTCTTTAGGTGATATAAAGATCGCATGTTCTTTGCAGATATACGTAAATTTTTAGTGGACAAAGGTTTATTTTGCTTATTTTCAATACCCCTGAAAGGAGAAGAATTGAATCCGTACTAGTCAAACTCGCAATATTAAAGGTACAGTTTTAATTGATCAATACGTTTAATATCAGCATTTGCTGACTGATCTATATGTTATCGTCTCAAACATATTTGAAACCTTTTAGTATTGGGTACATCATAATGTTACAAATATACAAAATATCAATCGACATCAGTACTATCACTTCCTTGACTATTCGACTCCTCCTAAAATGATTTTACTATATAAGAATAATGATAAATACAAAACCTTAAAATTGAATACAAAAATTGCAAGCGAATCTAAAATATGGAAAACAAATTTTAATAATTCTAAAATGCATTGAATACAGCACTGCGAACCGCTACTGTCAACAATCCAAACAAAATTGCATATTTTATTTCTAATTACATAAATTAGTGAAATTCACCAATTTTGTCGGTAAGGGTATTATAAGTGCTTCTTTGAAACTTGAGAAAGAAACAAATTAACTGTCAATGTATTTATTGAATAAAATGTTATCAGTTTTCTCCTTGAACAGATAACGCATTTTCAATAAGAGAATAAATATAATATTTGATAAAACAGCAAAAAATATAGAAAAATAAAAAACTGAAAAATAATATTATAACGGAGGAAACAGAAATATGACTAGGGTTAGGAATCGAATGAATTAATGTGAAATGTGATGAAGAATCAAAACTTAAATGTAGATTGACCAAAAGTAAACGTGCAAATAATACTGAAATCATAACAAGTGACAAGGTTTAACAAAACAATACTAAGACCTCTTGTCTTGTATGCGAGTGAAACTTTGGTCATGAACAAAAAACAGGAGACTAAACTTGAATTAATGGTGGAAGAGGACAAAAAAGGATACGAGCGGCGGACAAACAATGAAATGTACAGAGCATTTCAATGAAATATATAAACATTAAATTGAATTTAGTACCCACCAGAAACTTTGAGGCAGTATTAAAAGCTAATAATTAAATTTTGTAGCTGTTTGATTTCATAACGGGCATACGTAACTGTAATTATCAAACTTATAAAAAGAATTTCAACGTCTATAATGTCATCTCGTGCAAATATTATTGATACCAAGAGGTATCAAGGTAAAAAACATTTCAACGATATCAAGTCAATTAAATCAAAATGTTTAGATATCCGACAGCACAAGGCTAAAGAAGACAATGCAGAGGAAAATTATAAATTTAGTGGAATGATTTGAGGGGCTAATTTACTTTGGAGCCACGCTCTATACTCGTGTGCAACAACGCATCGAATTAAGGTCCTGTTATTCAAGACAGTAGACTGTTAGTGTCTGCTAATTATTTTATCTTGGTCAAATCCAAATGGAAAATAGGGTTAATAAATCACTGTATTAACGTAAGTACCTATTGCTACAACAGAGGGTTGTATGGCTACGGTATGTAACCTCTAACGGCTACTTGCTTTCAAAAGTTGATAGAAAAACAATCAGAAAATGAGGCTTCCAAAAAATGCAGTAGCTTACTAGGTAATTCAAAGCTAGGCCTGTTTTTTGTAATTTATCTACTAAAAAGGTTTCGAGGTAAATTACAATCACTGTCGTTGTGATAAAAAGGCTTATAGAAATCCAGAATTTATCAACAATCGACCTTTGGATCACATGAAGGGAGTATATTTTTTATAATATGGAGTAATATAAAAATAAGAGATAGAGCGGAATTTAATTGGTTTAGCAAAAATAGCAAAAAATGATCTTGGAAGTAACTATGACCATCACTATTATTCTCAGCTACACTATGGTTCACTTAAAATAAGAATGAAGAATGGTAAATACCTGAAAAATTCTCTATACAGTTATAAGATATTAGTATCCCAACTTATATGGAGCTTAGTAGTACACAAAATCTTATGCGGGCTGACTAAGCTCGGCATACCCTGTCAAGGATATGCAGACTACATAGTCATTTACGCAAAAGGATACCTAATTTCCTTCACTAGGAGAAAAAACTTAACCCATCAAGCTAGAGCGGCAAGTAATCGAGTGGAAAACAGAGTGAAAATATCTGAGACTCACACTTGATAGTAAACTTCTCTGGAACAAACATGAAAAAGAGATAACTCCCAAATCCACTTTGCAGGGAGGAATTGATGTTGTAACCCAAAGATCCTACGGTGGATGTACATTTATACGATCAATCATCACATATGGGGCAGTGGTTTGGGTTACTAGAGCTAGTGTGAATACCAAGAGGAAGAATCTCTCAAAGGTACTTATGTTGCTTATGTGCAACTGAAGCCATGAAATCTTGCGCAACAGCTACACTAGAAGTGATTCTAAACCTCTCCACATAGTACTGGAAAACTTGGCAGAGAAAACATTTCTTAGAATATCCAGAGATGGAATCATCAAAGTAAACCGTTCCTCAATAATGATTAACTCTAGGACATGCCTCAGGACGTTACACCGAAAAAGTTTAGAGAAATGCATCACCTCAATAATAAATTGTAAAAGCAAGTGGGATCAAAACACCATACAAGAAATGAACAGAAATGCCATTAAATGGTATATGAACGGATCTAAAACAGCAGCCGGAACTGGAATAGAAGTGTACGGATCCAGAACCAATCACTCAAAAAGCATGGGTGACGCACCAAGCATTTTTCAAGCAGAAATTTATGTGTTCAGTTCAATATATAGAGGAACTATCGCAAATAGGAGATCATAATTCTGTCCTAAAGTCAAGCAGCCATTAGACCTCTAAGTTCTAATATCATAAAATCCCAACTCGTATGGGATTGCCTAAAAAAATTAAGTCTCTGGCAATTAAAGTCATCCCAAATTCATCTGTAAATACTAGGTTCTCCAGTATCGCAGCAAGGGTCGCAGTGTATACGAGACCCCAACTCCATACATATATACATACATACAAGATAATAGGAAGTGTATTCTATAGTTTTGATTTGAAATAAAAAAACCGCAAGTATTTTCCAATAATAATTTATTCACTTAAAAAACCATGTTCTAATTGTTTACATCAATTTCATTCATTACTTCCTTCGTCATCATCGGTATGGCGCTGACCCGTTAAATGAGTCTTCAAGTGCGTAAACAAAAAGCAATTGGTTGGCGCTAGATTAGGACTAGTGGGGATGGTGGGGATGGTTTCCAGCCAAAACAAGTGATGGTTTTCATTTCCATTTGCCGCATGTGGATGAGAATTATTGTGGAATAAAACGATTGCCATCAGCATAACAATTGTTCAGATAAGTAGTACCTGTCGATGGAACGCAATTCAATAGTTCTTCAGTTATTTCAAAGTTACTGTTATTACATCGTATAAAAACAGCAAGTTGTGCTGTATCAACAGTATCAGTGCTCTCGTGAACAGCCAGTGAAAAGTTAGTATATTCCTTAATTTTCTACTTCAGTTGAAGAACCAAATTTTGAGATAATTCATTTATTCTTGAAGCAACATTGTTTCTTGAGAGCGAGAGACTTTTGAGATGGAAATGAAACATCGGCAACTTTCAACATATAGTCTTTAATAAAATTACCAACAGTGAAAAACTCTATACTCACCATCAACTTTACGTTTTTGTGACTTATGCCAAAATCGTGACAATTATAGAACTCGACACAACAATTATGGATATCGCACGCGCACGACACAAACAAATGCACAGTACCTTCACAATCACTACTTCGCAGTTCGATTACTCGACTCAACTGACTCATGTCGCGCCGTCGCACTCGTTTTATATGGTTAAGGAAGGTTCTAGTCTAGACTCGAAGCGCGTGGAAGATTCTATCGTTCTCGACAAAAATAATAGGATATTTTCGCTTGCTACTAAGAGATAGCGATACTGTATTTTTCTCTCGCTTGTCTAGGCAAGCGCTACCCTCGAAATTAGTTATAAACATCCGTAGACTTGAGAGTACGAGGATTCAAAACATTCGAAGATGAATTGCATGAACTCTAAAAGCTCTAAAAATCATGATTCTTCTTTTTGTGACACATTGCGATCGCGGGCCTTATTGATACGTCCCAGGTCATATTTATTTCAACATTTAAAACTGGATTTTCAATATTTTGTAGTTTATAAAAGCTAGAATTTCAACATATCATTCTTAAGAATTATATTTTAACTAGAATACTTTGGATCTGTATCGCTTGAAGCAGTCGTTGCCATTTTATTTTTCATTGATAATGATAAGGCGAATTTTCAATACCTCTCTATCCATACAATAACTTCGTTATCTTTTAAATAGGGTAATAGAATGTTTAATATTTATGACAAAGGAGAATTTATCACAAAAGATACTAGTAAGAAAGTTCATTTTGTATTTTGCGCTTGATTGACCTTGTAAAACGTATTGATTTCAAATATCTAGAAAGTCAATTAATTTCATTCCAGATATTGAATAAATACATAAATACGAAAATATCCTTGATTTTTATGGTTGCTGCGTGTATGGTATTCATTAATGTACACCTCCTGCACCGTAATTCAAATTTGCGTGTCGGTCATCTAAATAATCGCGTCAGCCGCGACCGACTGATATGATACGAAAATAAAACAAAAGCCAGTAAAATGAATTAAATTCGTTTGCCATGCTTTACGTTAACTATACAGGTTATTCATTGAGAAGATAAATATCAACACTGCGAACGTTAATTTAGAATTTCACACACCTTCTGTGAATTCCAAGGAATTTCTCGAATCTTTTGTATTGAAATTTACTGCAAAATGTTGGTGATTAATAACTTTCATTATAAAGGAAGGGATGACAAAGGAATGCGCGAAAATTATCCAAATTTTACGGACAAATGAAAGTGATAAACTGGCCACCATATTACTTATAAGGTTAAATAAATTCATAGCTAGTTACACTGTTGAAAAAAAACTCTCATGAACTCTAAAATACAGTAAGCAAAGCAATTAGGCGAATTTTATTTTTTATTAATAATATCAATGTAACTTTAAGTACCAATACTTTCACTTAATCCCCAAAACTTTCTACTCCAACAAGTGCAAGGGTTTGCTTTGGAGTTTTGCTTGTGTGAAATCCTTTTTCAACGGCTGTTTTCATTCTTTCCATTTGTTTGAATTTCTGTCATATTAATCCTCATTTTTCTCTTATCATTTTTATTTCTTCTGTCCAGCTTGTACTGGGTCTTACATTCTTGTTTTCAGTATTAATTTACCTATTAATCATTCTTTTCCAATTCTCATGACGTGACACTTTTCCTTTCTCGATTTTATTGTGAATTGGTTCAAAGTTTGAATTGTCTCTTATAGTGTTATTTCTAATTCTTATAATATAATTATATTATCTATTTTCTTGGAAATTGCATTTCTGTACCCTATATTCTAATTTTTTGTTTCTGTGAAGTGTACATACATTTCTGATCCAAATTGCGAGATAGGTAAGGCTACTTTTTCGTATATTTCTATTTTTATGTGTTTTGGTATTTCTTTCTCGACTAGAAACTGTGCTTCGATTATGTCGAATAATCTTCCAGTTGCTCCAATCCTCTCGTTCATTTCTTGTCTTTCCAGTCTTTTATCTTGGGGTCATGCCATGCCAAGGTATTTATAACTTTTGACCTGCTCTATATTTATTCCTTCTTATTTTATTTTATGTGTCTTCTCCTTTCGACTTATTGTCATTGTCTACTTTCACATTTATTACATTATATATTTTTAAGTTTGAGCTCAAAGTTTTCTCATCTTCTGCCATTATTTCTATGTCATCTGCATATATTTCGTCACCTGCTATCATTAATAGAGAAGCTTACAACAATCGTTCATGCAATTTAATCAGTCTTGGTATCACCGTTCCAAAAGAAGGGAAAAGCACTGTACAAAGCTTTTACTTCGTTTATAAGTTTTTTTCTATTCCTCTATATTCTAGAACTTCCTTTTGATTCTGTCGACCGCTGTTTAAAGATCAATAAAACACAAGTGTGCCTCTCAGTCTATTATTATAACTTGTTCGGCTTCTTATGTAATTATGAAGTTTGTACCTCTATTTGCTATAAATCTTTGTTGCCAATCTTCTACAGTTTCATTTAGTTCATCTCCTAGTCTATTTGCTATTATTTTCGTGTATATATTTATGACCGACTTCGTGATTCTTGCTGTTTCTTGTGTCCCTTTCTTGAATATTGGGATAATTCTTCTTCACTGCAAAAATTATACAAAGAACGGGTCCCGTTACTTATTTGGGAGACACGATATATATAAACATATAGAGTAAATTTAAAAGCACTCTGTCCAAGAAATGTATGTAAATAATATTAAAATGTAATGGAATGATTATTTTAATTTAATTTATTGATTAATATCAAAACTCTGCTATATAACATTGAGACAATTACTTCTCTAATTAGTGAAATTATACACAGAATCCATTTCTCAACCTAAAGTGAAAAATTGTCTTTATTATAGTATACGACACCTGATTTATGTGGGAACTACCAAAACATTCTAAAGACTGACATCTAAAACACGAGATGAGCTCTGACGGGCCAGATCTAAATTTAAATTAATTTTGTTTTTGCTCGAGATACGCATTTAACTGCGTCTAGAAAATGAAAAAATTATAGAATCTTCAAACGAAATATAATTTTTTTTGTGTGATCACATAAATATTTTACAGAAAGTCTTCTGGATGATTTCTCAACAAAGTGTTGTCTGAAATGTTTCCGACCTCAATCTGAAAATATCAGTTATCTCTGACCATTAAGAAATATATTTGCGCATGCGTCGAAACAGTCTCACTAAAAGTTATTCTCACTTATTTTGGATGCTTAGCTTCTGTTTAACGAACGTAGAAGTGAGTCGATGCGAAAATTGTTGGGAAAATGGAAAAATGAGCAGCGAGTTGTCATTAAATATTTGGTTTTCAAAAGAAATACGCCTAGGCAAATGAAAAAGAAGAAGCTATCCACGAAGAGTTTAAAATTCTTCATCAATTGGAATTAGTTGATACAGATACGGGTCATCCAGAAGGCAGGTCTGCAACAGAGCCCGTTTTTAAGAATTTCTGGTGTACACCGATGAATGATTTGGTTCGGAGATTATTGTGGACATTCGGTTAAACATATTTACGTAGTCCGCGTTTGTACGCCGATGCGACGTAACAAAAGTGACTTTTTATTGGTTATTTATTCTGAAAACACGTCTACTCGACGAGTACGTGTTATCATGACGCAGACATAATTGTCTGAAGCACGAACATATTCCATTTTAATATTTTTCGAGAACGTTGTCTTATGCTGATTTCTGTGGTTACAAAAGCCTCTAATATCAGGTTTTTACTGACTGTATGGTTGTCATTTCGTTTATACGAACTTACGATTGCATTTCTTGAGTTAACATGTATTTCTCGTCTTTCTAAATGTTTTGCCCTGTATCTCAGGCGGATAGTTTTATCTATGGTTGTAAAATATCAAAAATCTCAATAGTGTCAGTATCTTCATTCATCTTCCTAGAGCAAAGTCCGGTAATTTCATTCATTTTATGTGTTAATCTTGGACCTATGTTCACAATTCACTAAACCTTTAATATATGTTAGTATTTCTCTCCCCCCGATTTAATACCATAAATTTGCCGTGTTCTATACTTTTTGCAGGTGTTTTTATTAACCTATTCCAAGAACTTATTTCTTGAAGTTATTATTTGTTTCGCCATCAAAACACTTTTGTAATATATTTGTTTTATTTCTATAATTAAATTTGATACATAAGTCTTAATTAATTAGGACCTTTTCAATATTGTTTATAAAGTTGATTTTTCTTGATGATTTCACTATTTTTTTTCAATTGTGCTAAAGTAATCCGAAGATCTTTTGATAGTATTATCAGTCGACCCCTGTACAATACAAATTTCTAAGAGGCTGCTGTGTAAGGTAAAGGAGTGTAATAATACAAAGTATTATGGTTATCAACTTCGTAGTTATTTAAATTGGGTACTTTTCTTGGAGATATTGTGTATACTTAAATTATCACCCTCTTTTGTTTTCAATAACCTGACTGTAGAATTATACTGTCCACTATGTCTCTCGTGGTGTGAGTCGTTAACTCGTCCCCGACATGGGAAGTGAAGCCGTCCCTGTCCTGTTATAATGGAAGTCTAAGATTTAGCGAAAGTGGATTTCGTTTGAGGTTTGTTTTCCCATATGTTTTTATTATAGCGGCAGTTTCTTTACATTGATTTTGTTTAACTGATTTCCAGAAATTTGTTTATTTTTATTTGTTTTGTTTGCTTACTTTCTCTAATTTTTGAGAAATTCGTTTTGGGTTTATAAACGAGTTTGCTTAGCGGAGTTAGTTTATAACAAATAGTCAAAGAGAACGGAACGAAATAGAAATGTGTCCGGTGAATTTAAATAATTTATATAAGTTAATTGATTATTAGTAAATAATTAATTATTATATAATTAAGATAAGTCCAGTGTAAGTGTTCAAATACATTAATTGAGTAAAAGGCAGTGTTTATAAATTCACTCCACCGTTAGATATAGTTTAAATAAATAATAAAATCATTACGTTTCTTTACTATAATAGGAATTTTCTATTAAGGTACATGAGAACAGAATTTAGCAAAAGCAAAACAGTTATGGCGAGAGCTTTTTTCAGCAATCAAGCGATTCACAACGAACAACAGAAAGATGAAGAAAAAATTTTTCTACAGGATAGAATAGTGAATAATTAGTAACGCTATGAAAATAAAAACTAAAATTATATACAAATCTCATATACGAACAGTGTAGTTGGAGATTACAATCACAGTTTTTTGTTTTTGAAACATGGGCATAGTATAATAATCAACATCGCGTTGATGATTAAGTAGTAGCAAAACCTTTACACGCTGAATTTTCTTGAGGGTTTTGTACATACATCTAACATTCAAAGTTCATTTTAACTGAATCATCTACTGAATAGAACACACATTTGACCCCTTTTTGTAGTGACCTTTACAGTAATATCCGCTAAACAACAACACAGTGACGGATCCCATTGCAAACTTAACTAACATTATAACCAATGATGCATACATTAAATATTGTTTTCAACATTCATTTAGCTATAAGCGTTTGATTTCCGTATGAACGTGACAATTCGCTTAGATATTATTTTTTATCAATGCTTGATGATTCTAGATGTTAACTCAATGTAAAATTTCCTAATTAAATACTTAAATATTTATTCATCCTCCCAAAAATATTTAATTTGTGTTGTTTTTTTGTCGATCCTTTTTTGTTACATTTTAAGTTTCTTTCGATGTATATATTCGCATTAAAAATAATTATGGGCACCCTCTGACACATCTTGAAATCTGTGAAAGACAAGAGTCATAGGCAGCGAAAACTTTTAGAAACAAAAAAACGGTTCTTACGTTATTACTTGCAGTTTATGTTGTTATCATAAAATATTAGCTGGTGTTCAAAGTTTAATTGAATCCTGGCTAGGGAGCAACTGACCCGACTATTAAGAAAACATAAACAGGGCAGTAATAAATAACGAAAAAGACCGTGGAGTATTTTAAAGAGTCTGTACGAGACAATCCAAGGTTATCCTTTTAAGATACATTTAGTACAAGAATTGGAAGAAAATATCTCTATGAAAAATCGGCGTTTTGACATTTTTAATCAATTTTCTTTAAAGACCAAGCGCATTTTCACTTGAATGAATAATGGTAGACTTTGGACTAAAGAAAACCTCAAATACAAAAACCAAAGACCTTCACTTTCTCAAAATGTGACAGTTTGGGCGGCAATATTTTCAAAGGGTCGTACTTTTTTAAATGTGCAAGCGACGTGCAAACAAATTGATTTCTATTAGAACATATTTTCTATGGCCTTTCTGCAGCTCAGACCTATCTACACCTGATTTCAGGAGATTTTATTAAAAGTCGAGTATACGTAAATGAACGAAGAACAGTACTCTAATTAGAGGACACCATGTCAAGAAATGATAATATACCCTCGGTGCTATTTGCCGAATAGTTTTCTCAACGACGAGATGGTGACCACTTGGACTACATTATTTTTAAAAAGTAATTTTCTATTTAATATTCTTTACTTCAAATAAACATGGTGAAAGTTTCAATAATCCTGCTATCGTCTTTAGAACCGGAAGGTACACTATATCATAGTTTATAAGCTGGAACGCGTGTCAGATTGTTACAACCGATTACACTATTATGGTGTTGAACCCATGAGATACGCCACTGAACGAAATTCTCCAACATTAATTTTGCATTGTGAGTATATGGATGAGGAAGAGCGGTCAGCATAATTGGTTTTTGGAAGCAGCTTAATGCCAGGTTTTGCTCCGGCATTAACATTTTCCACGTATAGTGGTGCATCAATTTGTTAAATTACGGGATGGTTTTGGAGAAACGGTAAAGGGCATAGTTACAGATACATGGCAGAGGTTAATTTCTCGTAAACATGAAAAAATATACAGCGAGTAAATAGAATCAAGGGCGTATCTTTTCCATTTACTATAAGTAGGTAATAAAAAATTAGACGCTAATTATTCCTATATTCCAAATATTATTTATGAAAACTGTTGCACCTTGTAAAAATTGTTTGTGGTGCATTATGCACCTTTATTCTATATGTGTCAAAAATTAAAAGAAGCTGTATATGGATCAAAAGTTTATGATATTTGATATTTTCCCGTAGAATTGAATGGGGTGATGAATTTATCAATAAATAAATCCATACTTCAAAATCAATTTTTGGGGTGTTTTATATTTTTGGTATGTTTTAAAAAAATGGGACTTTTATGACTCCCTGCGTTAGATTCTTTCTAATGAAATAAATTTGTTCTAAGCATAAAAGTAAATACGTAGAAAACGATGCATTTTTCGTATACCTTTGTTAAGTTTGAATAATGTAGGAATATTAAGAACAATAAACAAGATTTTTTCATAATATACAACAATGTCAAAAACTACTATCTAACTCCACTAGTATGATTTTTTTGTTTATTACAATCCCTTTCACCATTTCCAGCTTTTAAACCGCGGATTACATATTTCCCATTATAAAGTCTAATTTCCCTAGACTATATTATATTATCAGTTATATGAAAGGTAACAAATAGATGCTTGAATCGAAAACCTCCAGAGGTTTTGACACTATTTTGAATGGACTAAGTGATAATTACCAGGTATCATTGCCCTTGACGAAGGGGTTGTAACTCAACTTCGAAAAGCAAATAATTTATATTATATATAACTTAAAAATTACCCTACATCCATTAAGTTTGAACTAAATTCACAGTAACTTTTTTATTTCATCGAAAACTTGGAAATAACTACGTTTTCCGAAGGTGAACCTCAGCATGGAATACTCATACCATAAGTTTGATACTTCAATCTAGCAAATTTTTCCAACCAGAATATGATGTATTGAAATCTAAAAATTGAATAAAAATCAGTCATGTTCAGTTAGTAGTTGACCTCACTATGATTTCGATTCAGCTAAGCATCTACATGTAGTATAAGGAAGTACGTCCACCTACTGTTTACTGTGGCATCCCACTCGTGACATTCTTCTGAAGTAGTTGGTCTCCCAGTTGCTAATAAAAAACGAGGGGGAGCAGTCCAGGTGATATGACTTTTCTACGGGATACCTAGGTTCCAATGGCGCCAGTATATACAGTAAATGCTTAAACTTTCAATCACCATAGCTTGAGGTTGTGTCGGGCAACTTCCAAATACCAGATAAAAGACAGGGATATATTTTCGTATTCCCTGATTTCTAGCTATATAGTTTTAACCTGTTTTTTGCTATATATTATAACTATATATGATTTTGGTAAATTAATCGTTTTGATTTTCTTGAAAATGTTGTAGATGTTCACATATCTGTTTATAATGTAGCTTACAACTAAGTAGGTATCTAATACGTTGTTGTCTTTGAGGTTACTCATAATGCAGTTACAACGAAAGCTATTTTTGATCTATACTGTAGCCGTCAAGCCTTTCCTCGTCGTTGAGACACTATTTTTTAATCGGGAAGTAACTTACTGCGTTTGTTAAATAGGTTAAGTACTGTTGAAAGCGAAATTGTTTATTGTTAAAATTTTTTTTCAAATGACTATTGGCAAAGACTATATGAGGATAGTCCCAGAAGTAATACCTGGCCTGACCTAAAGATAGCAGTAGTTGCTTGAAAAATATGTTTCAAGTTTAAAGACGCCACTTTGTTTAGTATTTGTTTGGCAGCCATCGATAGTGAACATTTTTAGCGGATATGTGAACATGGAAAAAATTCATAATGTGCTACAATACTTCTATTTGAAAGGTATTAGCAAAAACAATATAAAAGCTGAACTAGATTCTACTCTGGCGAGACTGCTTCTTCTGGGTAGCAGAGTTTAAGCGAGGCCGTGCGACCTGCGAAGACCAGCAATGCAGTGGTCGACCAAATGAAGTAAAGACTTCAGAAATATGAAAGAAAATCCACAAAGCGGTTCGGGATGATCGTCGACTTAAAGTGCGAGAGCTAGCAAACATAGTAGACATTCCAAAAGGGACAACAGGCTCCAAAGAAAGCAAAAACGGTTCCATCTGCAGCCAAGGTCATGGCGTCGGATTTTTAGGATGCGTGTTGAATAATTTTCATCTACTATATTGAGAAAGGATAAACTATCATCGGCTAGTTTCATGAGAACTTAATGCAACGTTTGAGCAAAGAAATCAAGCAAAACGATCGCATTTGGCTAAGAAAAAAGTGTTATTTCATAAAGACAATGCACCTGCTTGCACATCCGTTATCGCAATGGCCAAAATTGATGAATTAAAGTTAGCACCCTATTCGCCAGATTTAGCCCTCTCGGATTATTTATCCAAAATTTTTGTGTTTTATTTGTTGGGCCAGATACTTCTGAACCATCCTCGTAAATATGTGGTTTACTGAATAAATCTTGGCAGTTTTTCGATATTCCACTACATCATCATATAATAAACGTGCTTCATAACTTCTATAGATACTTCGCGAGGGGCATCGTACGAATGATCTATTCGACTGATAATTAAGCAATTCCAACAGTAGATCACGAGCTAATCAAATTAAATGACATATTAACATTCATTGTCCATAATAGAACGGCTTCGACCACCTACCTAGTTACTAACAGCTTATAATTATTTCTTTTTCCGTGTCTTTTATAATGCCGGCCGGTCGGTAATTTGCAGACATTGGATTTTCATACCAAAGTACAGTACGCCTCCCTGCCGTCAATTATGACTTGCATTCCTAATTTCATAACGTTTTACCGATGATAAAAGATAGTCACGAATAAAGAGCTGGGATTCAAATCTCTGAGGATAAAATATCAATCAGTAATATTTTAAAATACCACACTTAAGAAACGCAATGTTAGGATGATGAATGTTGTTGAATTTCAGTTTTGATCATCCATCGAGAATATACCAATCACCAACTAAATATTCATGAATTTAAGAAGTGGAAAGAGGTATATTTAGATATTGTAAGTTTTAGTACATTTTAGGTAATCTTTCCAATATTAAACTTTGAAAGTAGAAAATAATACAAACCAAGGAATCAATAAATAGAAAACTCCTGAAAACTACCAATAAATAATTGTTTTCCCTTAGCAAATCAGAAAAAAACCATGAGTCAAATGAACAACTGATGCTACCAAGGCTAGGAGTAAACTATAAGTCTAGAAAATTTGATTCGCTTCATCAATTGATGAAATGACCTACCGAAACAAAGCAAATGAGCCAACCCATAAAATTAGCTTAAATTAAAGCAGTTGTCGACGATGTCACTTCTCCTGATATTGTAGCTGAAGGTCAGATCAATATTTATAGAATTAAGCAAAACAAATAAACCAACTAACAAAATTAGTTAAAATTGAAGCAGCTTTAGATATTTTATCCAATATCCTGTGAAGAGATGGAGTATGGGGACTGGTCCACCACAACAAGATTATCTAGTAAGCATATTTGCGTCGCAATCTCATTAGAGGTGTCATTATAATTATCTAATGTTTCGAAAATTGCAACTGAAATTCAGACTAATACTAATGCAAAGAAGTTCATCTGACCGAAGAAAGCAAAGCAAATGGTCCATTTGCTTTGCAAATAAATAAAATTAGATCAACCTGAGGCAGATGAAGATGTTGTATTCACGTTCCCTTTGTTTGTAGCTGAAGTTCAGACCAATATTAACCGAAAGAAGACAAGAAAATGATCCAATCCACAAAATTTGCTTAAACTGAGGCAACTCTCGAGGTTATAGCTAAAATTGAAATCTTCTATTCACTTTCCATAAATTTTTAGTTGAAGTTAAGACGAATATTGACCAAAAGAAGCAGAGCGAGTAAGTTAACCCTCAAAATTAGTTCAGATGGGGGAAGCTGTAGGCCTTGTATGCACTTCTTCTAAGGTTGAGACAAATACTGATGGAAAGATGGTTAAAAAAAGCGAGCAAGACGTTAGATTCATAAGATGGTTATCGTCTTTTGTTGAATTATTATTTTTATCAAAATTTTTATTTTTAGAGATTGTGGTCTTGATATCAGCCAAAAGGGGTAATTCGTGCTTGGAGTAGATATATTAAGATCAGGAATTTGATGTATATTGTATAAATAATACTTTTAAAGTTTCGACCTAATTTTGATACATATCAAAATATTTTGACGATATTATATTCAAATATAAGATACAAAATACCATTTAGTATAAACGTATCTAACAATTTGTAACTTCTGAAATTTGTGGATACAATGAGGTAACAGGTAAGTTTTTGAATTGGATCATCAAAATGTAATGTTCTGTGAATAATGAAAGGATTTTAATACTGACGGATAAAAAAATTAAATGATTTGGCATTCTTCGAGCATAAGAGAGTGAGCTAGTTACAAGTAATTTTAACTGGATTATAAAATCACGTATATTTGGAAAAAGCTCTAAGCAATATTCATAAAATATGAGACGAGCATTTTCTACTCTTGTAGCTAGTTAAACGGATGCAAATTTGTTTAACTTTTCTGAGGGAAAAATCAAATATTAGTTGAAGAACAAATTTCAAATTATATTAAATGATAAATTTCTAGTTTTTTGTCGGTGTGTATGTACATTTAAGGTTTTATATTAGAAGAAGTACCTGGTCTGACCTAGAGATAGTACACAATCTATACAGCATTTGGTTTCATGTTGTAAACATGAAAAAATTGGTCAACGATATGTGATATAATCAATATAAAACCTGAACTAGGTAGTAATATTAGGTTACAGAATGAGTCGTCTACTCCAGAAATGTTGGAGATAATCAAAAAAGTGGTAATGGATTATCGTTAACTGAAGGTGCGCGAGGTAGCAGACATAGTAGGCATTTCAAAATGTGTGGTAAATCGCATATTAACTGAAAAATTGGACATGAGAAAGTTGTGCGCAAGATTGGTGACGCGTTTGTTTCCATCGAGTGTTTGGCAATATTTCACACGAATAGAGCTGAATTTTCGCCCCGTTTCATGACCATGGATGAAGCGTGTGTCCATCACTTCACACCCGAAGCAAAAAAACTATCAAAACAATGCACTGAAAAGGGATAACCGGCTCCAAAGAAGGCAAAGATCGTTACAACTGCAAGCAAGGTCATAGCGACGGTTTTTTGGGTTGCGCGTGAGATAATAATCATTGACTATCTTGAAAAAGGAAAAACTCTCAACGGCGAGTATTATGCGAATTTATCGCAACGTTTGGGCGAAGAATTTAAGCAAAAACGACTGCATTTGGCTAAGAAGAGTTGTTTAGCCAAATTCCTACTTCATGCACCCTATTCGCCAAATGTAGACTTTTCGGATTATTTTCTAATCCCAGAATTTTCTTAATATAAAAAGAGTAGCGAATTATCCAACAGAATATCGCTGCGAGAAGTGTATGGAGCCAAAAAAATAACCATTGTTGAAAAATAAATATTTTCTTCCAAAATTTTGGTGGGCCAGGTACTTCTTTGACCATCCCCATACTTTGAATTAGTAAATAAAATTTTGAGGCAATTTTCTTAGAGCAAAACCCATTTATTACTATTATTCAAATGAGTTTGTTTATTTATTTAATTACCTGGAAGGTTATAATCATTTCCAACTTTTTTAAAAGAAGAAAGGTTCATTCCAGAGGTTTCTCTAAAGTGAAAAAACTCGCATATATTCGTCTTTTTTCAAACTATGTTTTGGAAAACAATAAAATAGTTAAATACTTTCTAAAACTGTGTTATAAATGTTCAAATTGCTGCCCACATTGTGGCGTTACTCCTACTTCAGTTTCTGAGATAAAGCTAGGTGATATCGTTAAGTTAACTAATATTACCTTGCTTTATAGATATTCCCAAAAAAATCTAATAGGGTTATAAGGCCGAGGAAACTTTGAATTTTGGTTGCATTAAAGTTGCTTAATAATGAGAAAACCGAAAAATATAGAATAACTAACCATTTATAGAAGTTTTTGCAAGTTATTAGATAATTAAAAACGAAACTCTATTTATCAATTTGGAGAATTTGGTCCAGCGAACATTCTGTATGCCGTCTTTCACCCAAATATATCAAAATCTAAATTGATTTATTAATAACCATAGCTTCAATTCATAGTAATTCGCATATCAATTAATTCTGTATTCACGACCAATGTTGATTGAATTGGTATTCATTGCTGTGTGCCGAAGTTTTCACTTGTGGGTGATAATAAAGCCAAATTTCTCACTTCTGTCGTCTTTAGTACAATGTGTTCTTATCGCCCACATTACTACACATTTTTTTCTCAGAAGAAACGACAAACTGCGTGTATAAATGTTTTGGTTCTTGTTTTTCATATTAATACCTATGAAAGTTCAATTTTTTATTATTTATTAGAGGTTAGAAATGGTATATTCTACAATAAGTCTATAATGATACCACAGGCGAGTGTTGTAATCATCCAACTAAATAATAGCCGTTATACTCAAGTAGAATATTATACTGTTTCCACGACTACACAGAGGAAAAATCGAACTTTGAAAGAATACATTTATATGTATACATAACAAATAGATGACCATCATTTACTTTATCCACGACTGTTGTCTAATAAACCCATTATACGTCTGCTTGCTCGAACTTAATAATACTCATTAATCACTGCTATGAGATACTTTCTGCATTAAGGTATATTATATTGTTATACTACAAAAAATCGGTTTTTATAATTTTATCATGTAAAACACAACAAAATATTTTCAATTTAGTCCTGTACACATAAAAAAAGTAAATTTTCCTAGACCAGATTCGAACCCAGGACCCACAGTTTTAACGCACGGAGCATTATCACTGAGCTGACAGATTGAATGAGTTTGTTGTATATGTGTTTCTTATCGTAGGTACCATGATTTTAAAACAATTTATAAATTGAAGCATCTTATAAAATAATATTAATAGTATCAAATAATTATAAATAATTCTTAATTATGGTATTGGTCTGTATGATTCTACTTTGTGTACTGGTTTTGCTGGATTGGAAATCATAATAACTTCAGTTGAAGCCTGAAAACTGCATTTATGAGGATTGTGAGCGTCACAATAGTTTTTTTTGTAACTGCTGCAAACTTCTTTTGTTATTGTGTCCCAAGGCTTTATTGGAAATAGTGCATAATAAATAATTTATCCCTTTATGTATAGTGAGCTCTAGTTTTTCTTGGCCTTCATTATTCACTTCTTCATCAATACCTCCATCATCGATACTATCAGTTTCATCAATATTTTCTATGTCAGTAATTTGGAAAATATTCTCTAAGTATGAGGCAAATGCATTTGCCTTTTATTGTTCGTCAAGTGCAACGATTATTTATGGTGGAAAAAAACGTTATATCTAAAATTCGAGGCAGTCATCATATAGATTGTAAAGACCCTTCTTTCTACATATAAATTCTATCATAACATTATCATCTCTTATAATACAACTTAGTTATTTTAATATTGGGATACCACTGAAGATGGCATAATCCTTTGTTTCCTTTCGCCGTATTTCCTGCTTCCTCAAGTAAGAATGGAGCTACTATAGAGTCGAATGTGGAATGTGGAAATGTGCAGTTTTATCGTATAACATCATATTTCGAGAAGAAGAGAAGAAAATATGAATCGATAAATTTTTACCAACACGTTTGATGTTACAGGAGGTCGAACAGATTATTCCATAATCTTCGTCAGCCAATTAACGGGAAAGGGAAGTCACCTTCATATATTTCCTGTACCACAGGTTTAAATTAATTGAAAATATGTATTGCAACTTGGCGGCAAATGTGAGAAAAATCTTCTGAAAAACTCCATGTAAATGACGTGCCAGACAAAATAAAGAATAGTGGGGGAATAGACAAACGACAGAGGGCTATATCCTAAAAATGTGTCCCCCAAAAAGAATTTTCTTAAATCCTAACAATATTTCCAAATATCAGACTCAACTTTTTCTCTAGCTCACTTAGTATAGCCATCCCTCATTTTATTTTTCTGATATTAGTTATTTTCCTTCGTTTTCCTTTTCACCCTATTTCGTTCAACAGCTCGCCTTAGTTTTATGTTCCCTATCTTAGACACATACAATTAAATCCATTCCTGTAAATTAGATGTACTCTAATACAACACTTGTTAGCAAAATGTACATAGGCGTTTTCGTGTACGTGACAATCATTCAAAGTGACCGTATTACACAGAGAGACACGCACGACAACGTTAATCATTATCAATAATTCAGATGCTGAAGATGTCACTCTAATTGGGTGATAAAAATGCGATTGAGGTGGAAATAATGTTATTTAAATCGAATGGTAATAGACAGGTGAAATAAATAATTATACGCAACATTTAATTACACGTTTAACGCATTTGATAAATGAGTAAAGAAGACAAAATTGGCTGATGGCTACCATCATTAACATAGTGAAAAAAAAATGGTGAGCATGCAAGTAAAAGAGAAAGTGAATATCTAAGTAAAAAATCTAACCGATTAACTAGTATGAAGCTCAGAATAATTTCTCGATAAGTTATAATAAATTCAACTGTTTTACTGGATTCCTACACCTTTTTACTAGAGTATATTGAGAGTATGTGTGTGTAAGGTTTGCTTTTGTTGTTCAATTTATGCCATAATTTGACATACTGTAATTTTAAGAAATATTCACAAAAGAAGAGAAAGTCCAACAGAGAGCCCAACAAGAAACTGACTGACGGAGGCGAATGAGTGCAAGACAAGAAAAAAGACGTAGCGGTGTTCTTCCGGAACAAAGATGTTGGGGTATAAATTCTCAAGAGAGGGGCGGGCTACATAGTGATCAGACTAAACGTATTGACACTTGTGGCCTGTTATATCTTCCCCAATGGTTCAACGAATATAAAAAAAAACGTAAAAATAATAATGAAGGAATAAAAAAACATAATAATCGCCGGAGAGATCAAAATTAACCCAATGACGGTCCCATGAGAGGGAACCTTAGGTACGAATTGATAGCCAAGCTAAATATAATAGCGTTAAACAATAGAAAAGCGACGTTCATAAGTATGTCTTGATTTCAGGGTATGATTTTAGACAACTTTCAAGAAATTCATCATTCATTCAAACCAGCCAAACACAGTGGCTCAAGAAAGCGTTTCATCTCCATAAGTAAAAGCGAGTTGATCGGCACACTGCTGTTGGTTTAATCCATGTCGAAAATCATAGAAAATCTTTGCATGAGAATGTCCGCAATTCAATTCCATTTTTTGACGATCAAATAGCACTCGTATGCCAACACGTTCTGAGTACGTTAACCATTAAAAATATCAAACTTTATGATAGCAATGTCACATATAACATATTCACATCAGTGTTGTCTTAATTACTTCAAAACTTGACTACCAACCCTCGTATTTATTATAAAAAAGTACTACGTCGTCAATACATAAAGACAGAATGATTAAAAGAAAGTGATGCAATTGTAATCTTCATATAATTAGAGAATAAATACAACAAACAAGTCATGTGTGAATTAAGCCGTAGGAGTTTTAACATATAAAAACTGACACTACTTAAGAGACGTCCTATGTTCTACTATATCCTACTTTATATATTTTGTGACTTAAATTTGATTTGTTCCGCAATCTTTCAAATATTAAATTATTATCATTCATCAACTTTTGATCGCCGCTATCAAACTATGAATAGTAAATTTCGTGTTTTCTTAGAGATTAGTGATGTCTTCAATTATGAAGACATTTGTTTCATAAGGCAGTAAACAATGTATATATTACTCACAATTAATGGAGAATTCTAGAAAGAAGTATTTACCTGAAACAAAAAGACAATAGTCAATTTATTTATTCAAAAATTTCTCAATTCACACGGTCATAAAGTTCAAAATAATTTAAAGGTCCAGACATATTTCATTAACAGTTTAGGATGCATATTTTTATTTTAGGGTTAACTTTCGTCCCTAGATAGAGAAAGTTCCATTTCCAAACTTTTCACTAGTTTATTTATGATTATAAATTATTACTTTCAAAGGAAGTAAAATCGTTGTCACTTATCTAGTCCAAGAGCCGCCTTCTGTTCTAATAAGTGATTCATAACAGGCTTAATCGTCATGAGAATATTCCGTTCAACGAGAGGCCCAAGTGTTTCCTCTGAAAATTTTCGATATAATTATAAAATATGTCAATTTGATTAGTTGTTGGAATTGCCTTATTAACAGTAAGTATTTTGTTGAAACCTTGTAAACAAATGTACTACAAAATGCGTAATTTGACTCTGGCGTCCTCCGCTCTGAATATTCCACGAAATGGTAAAAACTATAGATTTTTCATATTTAATTTCCCTAAATATTTATGTGATCAAATGGCCATATAGCTCTACAAATTAAATCAAGTTTCAGTCTGTGTCGGTGGCTTCTGGACTAATATCTAAACTTCTCTCTACAACGAAAATATTTTAATAAATGTTTGAGAGAAATTAAAAGGATTTGTAATAATTTACTTGTCGTAAATATGTCAAGTAACTACATTGCGGAAAATAATGACACTGGGAATGAGTGCAGCACTGCAGAACGCATATATAATCAATTTATTTTTATTGAGAAACCAGCTTACGTAAAACAATCCTCTATTATAATGAACGGATGTACTCGTTAAATTGTATACAGAAAACAGAATACATAGGTTATTGTCTATCTATTACCATTGTATTTCAGTATATTCATATTATCTGTTTGAAATCCATTTGTCACAATGAAACAAACTGAATAGAAATATACTGAGTGATCCATGTATGCTCATTCTATTCCAAATTAGTGCTTCGTATTACAACTGAGAAAGATGCCTCATTAATGTGTTATTCATTCATTCCAAGGGTCAACTTTATGATAAAATGCTGCTAAAATCTTTAGCTAGAGATACAACATAATGCTATCAGTTATGTCACAGATTCGGCACTCTTAGTGGTTTAGGTAAACCGTTAATGACTTATTGATGAATGAATGCTATAGATTCTCTTATGAAAAGTAGACAGAGCTAGAAGTATCTCATATAGAAGAAAAGTTGAAAAATTATTCACCTGTATACGATGAATAGTTCAAAAACCTTCCTGAATGGCGCTGGTGTGAATAAAGTGTATGCTAAGAATGTAGGTGAATTGACGGATACTGAGTTGAAAATTCCAATATTGAAAATTTCTTGCCTTTTAAAAAAGTGTGTAAAGTTATCCAGAGCGTAAATAATATTTGGCGCTTCTTTTAAAATCTGTGATGCTAATACACACAGGTATTTTCTACCCTTCATAACTCTCTGGCATTATCTGGTATGGAACTGTGTTGATGAAAAATAGGGTCTTGGGAACAAATCCAACAGCATCTCATGTTATATCCCTTTCAGTGTGGTGCACATGGTATAACAGTCTATGTCACATTGTGATATTCTCTCATCACCCAGTAGGAAAAAGACCACGATATACTAATCATTTTTTTTTATTTTCCAAGTCACTGATTTTCGATTACGCGGATGCTTCAAGAAACCGAAATCCTCAATCGATGATCTTGTTATTCACCGGACCCTGACTATATGACTATCGGCCTTCTTGAGATCATGTCCGTTAGCACTGTAGTATATTGCGTGAAGATCTATTGTGACCTTTTCTAATATATTAGACCAGCTTCACGTAACTCTATAATGTGAAATTTTAAAGTGTCTTAGATGAGACAATAGGTGAATTCTACGAATCTAGATATTTTTCTTGGACCAGAAACTACTTCTCAACAAACTAATCAAACCTAAAATTCAAATAACACTTTTGTATACTCATCTTTATAGATATGAATTACCAGTAATTATTCAGATTAATTATACTTTTCAAAAGTAACATGCCATTCGTCATATTTTTCTTCAAACATTTTGAATATTACTTTGTTCACGGACACAGTAGCCATTTCTGATTTATTTATTCTAACATTCGAGTTTTTAGAGAAATTAATTTGTTATAGACCTCCCACTTCATACGAGAAATTCAATAAAACCTCGGAATGTATTCAAAATCGTCCTCTACCTATCTACACTCAAGTGTTCAAATCAAAGTAATTGGTCGTGATATTATTCTTTGTATTAGCTGGTAAGTTTTTCAAATATCTTTTTAACTTGCTTAAAACAAAAGGAAATTAATACAGATAACTGGAAGTTTTGTGAGCACTATAATAAAAAGCAATGTTAAAAGGATATAATCAAACCACTTAAGCCTCTTATGTTCAAACAAACATCAGTAACATTTCGATATAAGGAGGAAGAAGTCTTACATTTTTTTTTAAATTAAAACTGGAATATTAATCATAACATAATCATAGCTTGTCAAATAAAGACGGTTTATTAATGTTGTTACTTGTGCTAAGTTGTATGGTATCAACGGCTTCCTCAATCAGCAAACATATTTGGAGCAATATTTGAAGACATTGTGACTCCTGACCCCCTCGCGTCTATAGGAAAAATAGAGTTTTGGAAACATAACGGTTTTGACTCAAAAACGTGATTTGATAATGTCGAATACCCAAGAAATTATTAACTATTTTTATAACATTTTGATAACTACCGATTTAAATTAAATGAGATAATAACAGAATAGTATAAGAAGAATAAATTCAATTTCATTTGGTCCTATAAGGGTTCTGAATCCCATAAATCCCAAATTACAAAGAGATAGAGAAGTGAATGAGAATACAAATCAAATTCTAATTTGACCTACTAGATGGCAAGTGAAGGAAGTATTAGATAGAAGTATACTGGATTCCATCAACTCTGATTAACACAACCTGGTGGTTATTAGCATTCATCATCCTCAACACGACAGTGTTGAATCCAAATTAGATTAACCAATTTTATATCTTTTTACTATAGAACAACAAACTCAGTTACCTTACGAGGATGGTCCCAGAAGTACTTGGCCTGACCTAGAGATGGCTGGTGAAAGATACCACTGTATTAGAAAGTACACAATCTATACAGCATATGTTCCAAGTTTGAAGACGCCACCTTGTTTGGTATTTATTTCGCGAGCTAGCAGACATAGCAGGCATTTCAAAAGTGCGGTACCAAACAATATCAGCGTAATAAAGTTTCCGTTTGCATCGAGTGTTTGGCAATGTACATAGAAATAAAACCTAATTTTTGCACCATTTCATAACCATGAACCGTGAACCATGGATGAAACATGGGTCCAAACTTCACACCCGAAACAAAAGAACAATCAAAACAATGGACTTAAAAGGGATAATCGGCTCCAAAGAAGGCAAAAACCGTTACATCTGCAGGCAAGGTCATAGCGTCGGTTTTTTGGGATGCCCGTGGAATAATTTTCAATGAATATCTTGAAAAATAAAAAACTATCAACCGCTAGTTTATTGCATCGTTTGAGCGAAGAAATCAAGCAAGAACGGCTGTATCTGGTCGTTCTTGCAATGGACTAAATTAATGAACTGAAGTTTGAATTGCTACCTCATGTACCCTTTTCTTGGCTTGGTGGTCAAAGAAGAGGTGAAGTCGGCAGTCATAACTATTTTGAGAAGCGTGATGATTCTTATTATAAAAAGGGTATCAAACTGATTGATCATCACTGAGAAATGTGTATGTAGCTGAAAGGAGGAAATAAATATGTTTTTTCCCAAATTTTTGTGTTTTCTTTGTTGGAAAAGGTATTTTTTACCGGGATAAAAATGTATTACAAAAAAACTAGGAATAATTGGAGTTGTTTCCATCGTATCTCCAATTACTCAATAATTTGTTTTTTTTTTTCATCTAACTTCCAACGGTAAAAAAACTAGTTCGACTTGAAATGTTATCTGCATTTTCCCATTCTAATCTGATCGAGCAAAAAATCTCACAAGTTCATTCAAAATAACGGCTTCCTTTTTAACTTCTTAATTAGTTTTCAGAAGCTGCATTTTGCTGATAAACTACCATCGCAGAACTGGTTGTTCGATTCTAAATTATTATTTCATGGACCGATTGCTTGATAAATGATGTGACTGGCTTATCCAAACTACTATTCAATTAAATTGATAATAGGAAGATCAGATTGGCTCTTTTTCCTCTTATTAATTCCTCGAAGCGCCGGGAAAACAAAATCGTAAAATGGAAAAGTAATTTTCTACTGACGCAAAGTCAATAATGTACAGAGTGCGCTCCAGTTTTATGACTTTGAGGTATCAAGCAATTTATATAACCAATAATAAATGAATATATTCATAAAAGCGTCTGCTAGTACGAATAATATATCAAAATTAATAATGTGGAACATTTTATTGTTCTAAAATTCTGATTTGATCGGAATATACAACATTAGTTTAGATTTTTTACCGTACTTTTTCTTTTAACATACTCAAATAGTGATTAGTGAATCTGATGAAAAAGCAAGACTAAGACAGAGCAGTGCAAGAATTAGACCATGTATGCGGTTTTTAGAGCAATTTTTATTTGTTCAAATATGGTTCTTAATTCTAAAGTCAAGATTTTTTAGGCAAAATATAGACACAGAAGACGTTCGACCAGAATAGGAATTTAGGCATTTGAAACCTTAAATTTTAAAATTGATTATCCAAATAATCAAATAGACACCACATAAATTGTGACTATCTCCCTGTTAAAATATTTTCAGGAATCTATATTGGTATCAGCTTCGATTATGGGCTCTTGGTGGAAGACCAAGATACCTTATCACACTGCAAGATCAACACAAAGACTAACCTGTCCTTGGTCTTGAATTTACTAATCGCTATACTCAAACATTAATAATTGTTTTCACACATGGACAAAATATATAGAGTCGGCTTATATACATCGAGAACTTTAAAATTTTATGGATTCAGTACTTTTTTGTATACGTGGATATACATATTCTCATACTTGAAAAGGAATGTATCATTTTGAAGCTATACCAATACATTCAACCATACAATTGCGTTGTTTTTCATTATTTTTTTTGCCTTCATACAGCTGAACCATCCTGTGTTGCCAAAAAACTTAGCGAACTTGATGCTTATTCCTGAAAAATAATATTTTTTACAAAGATCGATTCTTGGTATCTGAATTCTAGCTATTTTTTTGTATCCTACTTTAGACTTCTCAATTTTATATTAGCCTCTATACATAGCTTCAATTCTTTAATTTTGGACAGTACTTTGTGACCTAATACGTTACACACATATTAAGAAGACTTTATGCATGGGAATATTTCATATCCTCTTCGTATTTGTTGTAGTTCTGATGATTATAAGGCTTTTTTATTTGAAACAACTTTTCAGCAACAATTTATGTATGACCATTCATACAACCTCATTTTTATACTGTAACAACAATATTTTCAAATTTAGTGTAGGCTAACAATATCAACGATTTACCTTTAACCATGTTCGTAAAAGCGAATTTATCTCTTAGATTTTTTTCTAATAATTGTAGGTTATCGAGATTATACGAAGAAAAAGAATAAGTCAATCGAAGCTTATCACGGACGGTCAATATAAGAGCTATGCTATGCGAAATAATTTTGCTACTAAACATCAAATTAATGGTTTTGTAACTATTAGTACCATTGCGCCTTTTACTCCATTCATACGATTAGTGATCCCTTACACTGCGGAGCATTGTGATCAATATTTGAATTTGTGCAGAGAGAGGCAGCACAGACGTATTGACATAGGAGAGCAAGACGAAGCCATGATTAACGCCTTTATATTTGATTTGCAGTTGAAAGACAAGTGCTCAGAGTTGTTGAAGTAATTGTTTGGAAAGATATCTAATTATCGTAGCTGACTACTATTTGGTCTTTATGTCCTACATTTCACTTTACTGCCTCAACAAAAAGAGCGTCCAAAACTCCTTTTTCATCAAGACGGATTTTCTCCAAGAATTTAGCATCAATGTTTTGCCGTGGACGTCGTGTCACAAATAGACATCTACCATTTGCAGTATATTCAGCTACGGCGTAGCCAAACTAAGTGTTAATTTGTTTTCTGATTACAGGTACAGTATTCTTTAGGTGCATAACATTTCTAATGTCACACGTGTGCGAGAGAAAGTCCGTCCCTCTAAGCATCCACCCCCGGATAAATCCGAGGATGGATGCGAAGAAAGACATTCCACCACCCCTTATCATTTCGACAGATAGAAATTAGATGACAGTTCCTGCCTACTTGGTTACAACGCCCATAATAAGACGTTGCTATCTTTTCTCATTATTTTGTTACTAGTACAATAATGAGCGTTCTTTATTTTACTAGTAAAAGAATAGGTTATTTCAACGATTTGTGTTGCCGAAAATACCTAATATAGATATTATTATACGCTTGAAGAAAAAATATATTTCACTGTTGGGTTAGTAATTAGAAGTGAAATGTTTTTTTACTAAAATATTAAAAATTCATCCGTATTCTAAGAAAAAGGATTGTTCTCAGTTGCAATTCTAATTTGAAAATATTAGTTTTGTTTCCTCAAATGTTTCTGATAAAAAAGAAATAGTTCACAAGTTATTATCTGGCAAATGGAACTTTATCAAAGAATAGATTGATTAGAACGAATCTCAAACTGAGGTCATTGTAATTTTCTTGTTAGCGTTTCAAACATATCCAAATGAGTCACTAATTATTTCAAATTGGCAGCTGCTTAACTCGATGTTCTATTTTCTAAATTACTTATAATTATGTACAATACTTTTGAAAAGCGATGAACGATAATGATAAAAATACAGTTAATATTGGAATCTAAAGGTATTACTTAAAATAGTCTTTTATCGATGCCTAATCTTGTTAATGTATACTTACAATATCAGAACATCTAAAAAAAATCTAAAGTAGCGATATATAGTAATGCAACAATAGACCGTCGTTTTTTGAAAAACCACAACGACCTGAAAGGCAAGATTTTAAAAGTTTCTCATCATCTTTGAAACAATAAACAATAAGAAAATACTCCTTCATCCTAAAAATAGAATATCCGAAGAGTAAACAGCCCGAAGCGTAAAAGATATTTTTTTGTATAACAGAATATGAACATGCGGCTTTTATGGAAAATACTTTTTCGTTTGAATAGTCTATCCCATTTAAACGCAAGTATTTAGAATGATTGCTAAATAAATTTTTAGTGTTCAAATATTTGTGAATATTTGTTAAAATGTTTTCTGTATTTTATATATTCGATTTTCAATTAACAAAATTATAAGAACAATATCTGCGAATTGGATATCTTCGTTGAAATTTTTCTGTAACAAGATTCCATACATCTCTATTGTACGTTTCACATGGTTTCGAAGCCACCATCAACAATATTTTTTTATGTAAAAAGCAAGCTCAAGTCTATTTCACTCGACTAGTTCGAGTAGTGCCTGCTGTATTAAGATGCCTGTAGATGTTGATCTTGAACTTCTGTAGATTGTAGTGTTCGGTAGAGGCGAGCCTTGGTGGCCGATTTCACAGGCTTGCACTTCTCCAAACAAAGGAGTCCTGATAAATTGACGTTCTGGGAGTCTGCAGCTTTTTGGAAGCAATCTGATTAAGTTTAATGCAGCAATGACCGAGGATGCTCTTTTTACAAAAAAAGTCAGCACTGCGCCTCAGTATTTGATCCTGTCTTGAACTAATCACTGCAACTTCATAAAAACTTAGCTTACAAATCCTTTATAATGTGCAAAAATAAGATAAAAATAACAAACAAATGATGCATTTTGAAACAATCTTAGCTTTTAATGTACTGCAAACATCTCTATACGATGAAACACCCAATAATGTGGACGTAACCTCAATAAGATATGTTCATGAGATTTGCAAACTTTTTATAACAAGCTCTTTTTCTGACAATCTTTCTAGGAGTATTTATGTTTTTAATTTTGATAAATTATAGACCAGTCAATTGGTGCCTATTTAAAAAAAATTGGGGTTGAAAGTTTTTCGACGGATTCTCTTGTTTTTCGGTGTACTTAATTCGAATTTGTAAATAAAAAAAAGACAGTGAAAACCGCTAAAAAAACAAAAAACTTCGTACTTTTTCAAAAAATCGATTGTAAGTTGAAAAATATACATCCTAGTGAGTTTCTCATTATTTACAAAATCAACGTGGACAAAATGAACTGAACACTTTTAGTTTTTAAGTACAGGGTACCGCCGTTAGAGCGCGTTGAAAAAAAGCAGCATCAGACTTATGGAAATAAGAACTAGTCTATAAGGTTTTGCATAGTTTTTTATCATTGCTGAATCTATCGCAATTAGTAATTAAACACTATGTTACTTAAAAGATTAGTGACAAATAAATTCAATGAAAGCATATACAAAACGGGAGAATTATTAGATTTCTAGAAATAGTTTTGTAAACGTCCCATGGATCCTTGGAAGCGGATATCATAGATTGAAAGAGAGTTTTAACAAGATCTGACAAAAGTAGACGCCAATTCACCTGAATGTATACATCAATTAATGCGATCGACCTCAATGGACGTCAATAGACATCAAAAGACATCAATCAACATTAAGTGACAATCGACCTCAATCGTCTTTAATAGACTATTGATCGACAAGATCTGAAAAATATAAGCGCTAATGTACCTGAATATACATGAAATGATACGAACTCAATCGACTTCAATACACATGAGAGTACATCAATCAACATGAAGTGACGCACACTTAGAAGACATTACGTTAAACCAAACAATAAATAAACAAAAGATCCCTATCACCGAAACAAAAACAAAAATTTAATTAATTTAATAGATTAGGCTGATCCTAGTGCGAACTAGTTCATCTATTTCAAATTGTACGTTATGTTTTCAAAATGAGAAAAGAATAGAAAAAAGTAACAAAAATAATTTCTTGAAATAGAAAAAAAGTCCATAAAGAATAAGCCGGTTTTGTTAACAACATCTGAGTCATTGGCGTTCAGTAAACCAAGCCTTCTTCTCAATCTCAAAGGGTTTTTTGAAACACTAATAGCCTCTAAATTGTCGCTGACTTCTTGAAAATAATTTAATTTAAATTGATAAGTATTCATTGTTCTTTATGGGAAAAAATAATGTTTCAATCTCAAAAAAACTTGATGACAACAGAAAATTTCAAAACTAATGTCTATATAACTAAACTGATGTCTCTAGGCAATGAATATGTGAGGGACGAAAATGTCGCGTCATGAATATGTAATTTGTGAGAAGCCTCAGGATCGTAACGTTATTTTTTTCAAAACGAACACAACAATTGAAGTTCACGATAAATGAAGATAACAGTTCGTGAATGAAAGAATGATTGCGGCTCAATTGAAGAAATCTAAAAATATAGCACCAGAAGCACATCGCAATCGTTCGTATTCACCGCTCTTTTCATTCCATACTCAGTCTATTCTATACGGAGAGCTTGTCCCACTAGACCATGCACAAAAGCAGTTGAAGAAGGCTGTGAGAACGATGGGATTGGCCGAATCAGTGCTAAGACTCGCGAAAAGCGAGGCCAAAAAGGAGGAAGCACAATTGAAGAATTAAAATTGATTATAATGTAATAATTGTTAATTGTAATGTAGTAATTGTTATTGATATCAATTGTTTTGTTGTAATTAATTATATTATTGGTTTGTAATTGCTATTACATTCCTTTTCATTATATTCATTTTATTTGATTTTTGAAATAAATAATAAAACGGCTGGATCCTATCACTTCGTGGGCAATATTATTCAAGAGCTCCATAATCTTGTAACAACCATAGAACAAGAATAATACACGTATTAATGGAGGAAACGCGATAAAAAAGCGTTTGGTACTAGTTATGGTGAATTTCTATCCTTTTTGCCTAATTTCTAAAAAATTGCTCTTTTTCATTCATTCCAAAATTAAAAGTTTCGGATTAGCACACCAAAAACCATAAAAATCAGTCGAAAAAAATTCGACGCTAATTTGTTTGGCAAAACTAATATTTGACTGGGTTATTATAGAAATATAGAAAGATGCCACAGAAAACATGATATTAGCAATTATCTACACAGTCAGGAAAACTGAGAAAATACCAGTCAATTGGGCTTCTGTCGTGCTGAATCCAATACATAAGAAGGGTGACAAAGCAAACCGCAACAATTACAGAAGCTTCATGCTGTTAAACACAGCCTATAAAGTTCTAGCCTCTACATTGAACGATATATTGAGAAAAATATTTGAAACTAAAATCGGAGATATCAATGTGGGTAGAGACGAAAGGAAATACAACTGATCAAAAAAATGGAAGAATATAATGACATGCCTGAGAAACTAGATAAATAATATAATTATGAACTATCATCGACACCGTTCATAATTATTCTTCACTCTGTCATTAAAGATGTAACATATTAACACAAATATGTGTTAATATATAATATACTGACTTATCACAGATAACAAGAAGCAAAACTAGACTGGTAGTGTTGTTCGAAAGCATAGAAGAGAAAGCTAGAGAGGTCGGACACATAATCAAAGCGGTATATGATCGCTTCGGCGGATCAAACATCCAGTAGACCAACAGTATACCTTGCCTTATTACACGGAAGCTTCAATTGAGTAATAACTCTCAAGTACGTTGAAAATCTGATAGACAACAATGGAAACCGCATCCAACAATATCCATCAAGGAGCGAAAACGGGCTTGACTTAGGGTCTATTATGTAAAGCTGAGTCTACTGAATATCAAACTTCTAAGCCGCACCGCCAAAATGCAAATCAACAATATTCTTAATCACACAGTAATATCATTTATAAGAAAATTTACGGAGGCGTGAAAGATGGAGAATCAGATTTAATTCTAAGATAAACAACATCGTACAAGTCAAGACATTGATCGTTTCATCAAAGAAGAATCCAATGGTTTGAGTATAATCAACGTTTCGAAGACTCCCCAATGCGAAAAAAGTTCTAAATGCAGAAGGGTGTAAAACAAT
The DNA here is from genome assembly GCF_026250575.1 of Diorhabda carinulata. Taxonomy (NCBI): domain Eukaryota; kingdom Metazoa; phylum Arthropoda; class Insecta; order Coleoptera; family Chrysomelidae; genus Diorhabda; species Diorhabda carinulata. Next base: position 24,676,818 of record NC_079472.1, read on the forward strand.
TTAAAGGAATACCTGGTAGGAGCAATGGAATTCAACAAAGTAGCTCAAAGTAAAATCCACTTCTCGTTCGGAGATATTTATGATAAGTTTGTTTCTGGAACCAAAATGAAAATATCAACTATGAAAGAACGAAAAAAAATGGGTTTTGATTTCATCTACCGAATGAGTACCAATTATCACAGTATAAATATGTTTTAATGCTGCTACAATCTACGTTCCTCTACTGATGATTTTTTAGAGAAAAAGAATATAACCAGAACCATCACATGATACTAAAGCTGTTTGCAATTCTTGAGGTTGACCACACAAAGCACTGAAGAGCAACGATAAAGATGTCATTTGCTTGTCTAGGCTGCCAGTGCTGTTGACGTTGGGTTCGTAATTATTTTGCAAGCTGAACAATGATGACTTGGAGGTTGGTATTTTATTGAGAATAATTAGCTTTAAGGACATAATGTGTCATATAGTAATAAGAGTAATGAAGATATTGATTATGCTGTATTTTTTTTATTTCCCTTAGGTCCCCATCTTATCTCCCCTTCCTCTACTGGAGTTCAATCAAGCAATGAATTAAAAATAAAAGATTCGTTTCCAGTAAATCACTTCAGAACCGGCTCTGATAGGAAATAGAGGAAGTTCCTGTTTATCTGTATGAATATATTCGTTTAGAGATCATAAACATTATCTAAATAAACGTAACTGCTCGTTATCACACATAATATAGTCTCATATAAATGTGTATAGTAACCACCCCTACTACGAGGGTTACGTTGAAACCAGTAGCTATAATAATTTTTTATGTCTAAAAGTTTATGGTTATGTTGAAGTTAACTGCATTTGAAATATTTGTTTTAAATAAAAATATCAACAACATACCAGTAAATTTAAGTTTTATTGAATTAAATTTAAAATGAGATAGTTAATAGTCATTTATGAACTGAGAACCAACAACTGCTAGCAGACATGAGAATAGATACATTTTCGTTTAGGAACATAATATATAAGAGGATGTATCGATATCTAGTTAGTCTAGACCAGTTCCATGCATAAACAAAATATTGCGTTACCATAGCAACGAACAATAACTTATTAGAAGTGTCAGTGTAAAGTTTGACGTCAAAAAAGTAAACCAGAGTTACGCAATAAATTAAAAGAAAAAAGATGTCCACAGAAATTGTAAAAATCGAAAAATTGGAGTATCGAACCATCATCAAGTACCTGTATTTAAAAGGATAAGCAGATTTACGAAGATATGCTTAATAACCTTGGTGATCAATGTCCTATACGACCCTGAAAAATTGGATGTCAAGCTTCAAAAGAGGTAAATTTTCCATTGAAGATGATGACCGATCGGGAAGGCCAGTTTCTGTGTCAGTTCCCGAAAATGTCGATGCAGTTCATGACAAAATTTTATCAGACTGTCTAATTGGGCTATGAGATATCTGAAGCACTGAATATCTCATACGAACGCGTTCATCATATAGTTCACGTCAATTTGGACATGAGGAAAATTGCTGCAAAATGGATCCCCAAATGTTTGGTTGCTGACCAAAAGCGTGCAAGGGTAGAAGCATCGCGTTTAGATTTATATTTAGATGTAGATTTCTTAAACCGAATTGTTACTATGGATGAAACTTGGGTACATTTCTACGAACCAGAAACAAAACAACAATCGATAGAATGACGACACTCTGATTCTCCAAGAAGTTTCGTGTCCAAAAATCTACTGGAAAAGTTCTTTCTTCAGTTTTTTAGGATTGCGATGGAGTAATCATGATTGATTTTTTAGATAAGGGTAGAAGAATAACTGGAGATTACTATTCGACATTACTGACCACTCTACATGAAAAAAGTAAAGAGAAAAGACGCGGAAAGTTATCCGAAGGTGTTTTGTTTTTGCAGGACAACGCCCCTGCACACAAATTTCATGTTGTCATGCAAAAAATTCATGATTTAGGGTTTGAATTACTAAACACCTCCCTTATTCACCAGATTTGGCTCCGTCCGACTATGATCTCTTTCCTCAACTGAAAAACAGTTTAAAAGGTCGTAAATTTTCATCCAACGAGGAGGTAATAAAAGCTGTGGAGGTCTGGATTGCGGAGCAAGAAGAAACATTTTTTTGAAAGGTCTAAAGACCTTGCAGGTTCGCTGTAATGAATGTATCCAATTAAGAGGAGAATATTATGAGTAATAAAATATTTTGACTTGAAATTTTGTTTGGTTCTATAGTAGGCTAAGAATTTGTCAACATATTCTCGTATCTTCGTCGACTTTACATACATATTGTAGCTTCCATATAAATCCAGCATTATATTATACGATGTTCCATCAAGAATTATTTATATAGTAGGAATTATTGATAATGAAAGCACTGTACCCCTGAAAGACGGAACATTTCATTCGGGCTTTAGATTGAATCTATATAAACTAACGGTCAAAAGTTTGTGCCAACCTCATAGTCCATCTTTAAATTTATAAATAATAATTCAGAGCAGACACCTCTTTTTAAGACGTCAAGATAAAATCAAGAGGTTGCAGGAGGCTAAAAAATATAGACGTGATGAAACAAAGTTTGAGGTTTTTTGGGTGTAAGAAGAGTGTTTGTGCGCTAGTCAAATTAAGAGCGGATTTCAAATACATGTAACCTGTCAAACACGATAGAAGCTCGGTGATGGTTTGGGGATGTTTTGGAAGAAGAGCGAATGGAGACCTGGTAAAAATTGAAGGGATTTTGAAGAAAGAAGGCTATAAAAAATATAAAGGGAAAATGTAGTACGCTCTGGCTAGCGCCTGATCAGCATATTTTTATAAAATCGTGGAATTTTGAAGTTTATAATGTTTTTGTGCGAGTAAAAATAAAAGACTGGATTTTCGAGTACTGTAAGTTGTACTTGTTCCATATCCAGCAGAATTTATTAGAAAATCAAGAAATTGATTAAGGGTAGATACATTTTCGATTAGGGCTTTCCAGGAACTGTAACCCAGGTCCACGTAGATTACTTATTAGCTGACTGCGGATATTAACACAGAACAAGATTTAGATCATAGTTTCTGAACATCGCGTTCAACTTTTGGTGAAAACATGATCTACAAGAACTTTCGATTACTTAGTTGTAATCTAATAATTACGCTGTTCCTGTTAATTATTGTTACTTACGCTGTTACGCTGCTCATGTGAATTAATAGTAGACAACCATATAAGGAAAATAAATAATTTTTAATAATGAAATAACCATAGACAAATAAAACAACCCATCAGCTGATTTACTCACAGCACTTACCCACTAGGGTAGATTATATCATGATCGAGTTAACCGGACCAAATTCCTCCTTATTTGTTGATTTTTGACTTATTTCTCTCACTAACACGTTTTCGGGATATTAATATCTTTTTTAAATTGTTTATTAATATAATTCTCGATTCTCATTCGAAAGATGCTGTAGGTGCTGGTACACGTTAAAAATTTTAAATCACATGTTATCACAAATATAACGTAACAGGATTTAGAAATTCTTAGAAGAACAAACATTAACCAGTAGCCTGATTACAATATTCTCCTGATTTTCTAACATCATAACATCATAAAGACCTTATCAAGTTTAACCTAATCAGAGCGATCCTGACGAGATCCATCGCATCAGGATGACTCTATGTAAAATGAATAAATTTTTTATCAGGTTTTTCTGATCATGTCCACACTAGAATTACTTTAAAAATAAAGAAATTTTTCTTCAGGCTTCATAACCATGCAATAAATCTCTCAGGATCATCTGATAATTTTCTGTGATCAATAAGATATTGTTATAAATAACGTTTGCTCGTTTGAAACTCTTACTATCATACAAACTAGATAGGGACTAAATAAAGTCATCTAAATCGGGACCACATACGTCTATCTTAACGATGCATATAAAGATAATCTGCTTAGTACCACGCAAAGAAATCATGACCAGAAAGTATTTGGCGCACTTCTGACAAAAACTATATATAGGAATTGTGATATGGCAATCCTGATCATGTAAAGTAATCCAGTAAGCCATATCCTGATCTTATGTTAATGTTAACCTGTTCGGAACCCCATTAGTGATCTGCGTTACAACCTATACCTGATGGTTCCGCAGCCTGATAGGGGCCTTATAGGGTCCTCACAAACAATTCTAGTCGGGAGGATACACTGATACATTTCAAATGTAGTTTTATCTTTGAATTAAACCTTTTTAACACGCTTGGTATGTATGTATTAATGGAAGTCGATTTTTATTTTTATTTGTTATTTCCAATAATAAAGCTATTTCCATTTAGTTATTCCAATATGAATTTTGTAACTTTTGTAACTAATAATTCAATAGAAAAAGAACATTAATAAGTATACTTATACTTTCAGCGCTTCTTTGTGAACAAAAATTGTTTCCAGCGATATTTTATTGGTCTAAATAAAAAAAACAGTGGATAACTGGAAAATATCTGATATCCGCATATTCGTTTTATTCCTCCAAGAGAGGAAAACGTAACAATGCACTTTTTGAATTAAAAGTTCTCACAAACCGTGAACGGTACAAAATACTGCTGCTGTTTTTCTTCTCTTTTATTGTTGTTTACGTAACTTTATACCGACAGGACTTTGAAATTAGGTAATGCTATATATTTTACGTCTTTCAAGGTATTTATAATCGTATGGATTTTCAATAATTCCAAGTCTTTTCCAATAAACCATAACCGTCCATAAATTGATTTATGAGAAAGAAATAATTATCTTAAAAGATTTATGAATGGAAATTTATCACAATAACTTCATCTCGGTATCCAAACGAAAAAGCATCGTTATAATAATAATTTTATTCAGTTTAAGATACACAAGGTAATTTTTATATACGAAAGTACATTCTCGTAGACTGCTACTAACAAAATTTGATAGCAAGCTTGTCCTCATATGGTGACTGTTCTGCTTCGATAGCTACCTTCAAACATTAATTAAACTCCACGTGCTCAAAAATTAACTACAACAGATACAAACGTGACCAAAATCCACGGTGTCCTATCGACAAACCGCAAATTGAGGTGCGCGAGGAAGATGGAAAAGCAGGTATTTCAAAAGAGTGGGTTATACCCTATTTGAAATTTTAAGTTTAAGAAAGCTGTCACTGTTTTTTGAAGTGAAACTGGTGGCATTATGTTAGCACTCTATATCACATCAGAATTGATCACTGCACGTCAATGCTTAGGGCTTCGACCCTCGTTCTTTCGCCCCTGTAACCCCAACGTACCTTTAAAAAAAGCACTGTAGTTAAATAATCTACACACCATAAAACGTGATTTTCCCGTTTCCATTTTGAGCCCTTATAGAACAGCCCTCTGCTTGTTGAATACAGAGCACTTCTTTTTATAGTCAAAACATTACAGCACAGTAATGGAAACTAAATTTCTGTTATCACGGAACTTTCACTGTACAGACATTTCAGCATGTCGCGTTTGCCCATTTGTGCTCATAATCGCAGTCATGGCACCACCACGGAGCAGTCTTTGACGCTGTTTAAGCGTCGTAGCATGACAGTCAACGGACTATTGATCTATTGTTACACACTAGGAACAGCCGAAACAGTGAATTTCATTTGGCGAACGTCCTGTAAAGGAGACAAACACTGTCTTAATTACGGAAAAGGTTTACAGAGATCCTAAGGTTTATTTACATAGAATACTAGGAATAGGGCAAAATTATCACGAGAACATCTAATTATTGATCCGATTTGACGCCGAATAGAAAAATAAACGAACCAATTTGCTAAAGACAAAAGTCCTTTTCCGCCATGATAATGCACGGCTCAGATATCGGACCTCGCCTCGGCCAAATTGGTCGAATGTGATTACCCACTACGCTCTATTTATAGTATTCTCCAGATTCCGCCCTGTGTGATTTTTTTCCCAAATAGTTTATTCAAGAAAACTATATTGGGAAATACAATTCCAATTTTTCGTTTTTATTTTATAAGCTTAGTATTTATCTGTTATCAGTTGTATATAACTGCTAAATATTAAATTTTGATTTGATTCCTCATAGTTTACAGAAAAATAAAATTCGAAATTATGCGTCTTAATACTTGTACAACATCCAGATATTGGACAAAAATTTTCTGTGGTTTCAAAATACAAAGTGAAATACAGGGTCAGTTAAATTCTTTATTTTAATAAATTTGTGGTGAAATTATTCTCTATATTTCCTGGTAAGTTTTTCTAATATCTTCAATTTTACTTTTAATATGTAAATTTTATTCAGATATGCTCTACCTACTCATTCCCTCCTTTGTAATTTTCAACCGTATTTTCGTTGCCATCTGTATTTTTTTTGTAGACCTGCAGCTACCAGTTTAGAGTATATCTGAAGTAGACTAAACTACCAAATAGTACCACATCATCAAACTACTTTGTATGCCTTGCGATTTCGAATAATATATTACAGGACAAACAAAAAGAGTTTTCGTCTTTCCTTCAAAAGGAAAATTTGGACAGAATAAACCGACAAAGTCAGAAGCTAATAAGTTAGCGATAACACACACAAATCCATAATAAGGAGGAATTTTATAAAATAAAACGGGGACATTTTCGCTATTATTGACAACAAAACCATGAAGTACGGTATTTGAAGCCACATATAGTTAGTTCTATCAATAATCAATAAGAAACGAAAAATACACCGCAACAAAATACTATCTTAAGTTTCAAAATAATCGATAAATTGGAAAACGGAAAAGTTTCATGACAAAATAAAGGATATACTGAAAACGAAAAAGCTACAGAACAAAAAGATAATATCTCGGTACACACATAATAAAATGAGAAGGGACTACTGAAAATTTACCTTTAACTGGGAAGTCCATAAAATAAAGTTAACCCAGAAAAAGTAAGTAACTTCACTAGATAAACCCACAAAATGTTCGTATCTATTGCCTAAAATTGTTGTTGGCTACACAATAAACAGATTCACAAAATATTCAGAAACATGTTTATTTAAATTAAAAAGTAAGATAAAAATAGATACGCTAAGAATAATTATTAAAAAAAATTATTGAAGTAATTAGTAGTACGAAAAACAATTCGATTAGCATGTTACAATATGGTCCCGAAATAAATAATTTTTTGTACCCTCCATTTTAGAAACGACTGGTTTCTTTTCCTTTGTCAGAAACATCTATCGTAGAAGAACTACAAGTGTCGATATTTTTTGTCCGACTTTTTATTCTCAACATGTTTTTGTTACAAAAGATCTTTGCATTCAGTCAATACTGCTTTGATTCAGTCGTGTAGTTGATTTTTGAAGAATCAACGATTAAGACGGCTCTGTTTCTACTATATTCAGTTACTTAGTGGCTGTGTCATTACGAATTATTCAACATTTTTATTTCTTGTTCTTTAAAATTGTCCGTCGCTTATTTCCAGTTACTTGGAAAACTATTTGCAGTTTAAGCGAGAGTTAATTACTTTCCAATTATGAGAGAAAATTATGGAACTTCCGTATTTCTATTTCTAAATGTTCCAATAAAACGCAAACCAGAAGACAAAAAAGTTTAATAAATGTTTTTCACCAATGGTGTCGCAATAATGTAATGTTTGATCATATTATATTCAAAAATTACTTTTTGTACTGAAAAGTCATTGAAATATATAAGGCAAAGATATTTAAAGTACGAGTCTAGAATATATAGTTCAATTGGAAAGCCATCCTCTACAAGAGCATCATTTTAATTTACGAATTTGTAGTATTTTTTTCCATATAGGCTCATTCTTGGAGAGCGATTCGCTTGATTGTTGATTCATAACCATAAACCTACGTCTCGTCACAAGTAATGATGCATCCTCAGTTACGTTCTCAAGCATCGATTTTGCGACTACTACTCGATGTTGTTTTTGTAAAAGATTCAGATATATTGATAATATAGCATTGACACACTCCATATCCCAAACATTAACTAAAATATACTGTGCCCATCTTTTTTTATATTATCGTCGTTAACAGAGTATCGCCTGCCACGATTTTATAGACGTCCTTTGAAGTACCACGATTGAATTTTTCCTAGCATTTCATTGCACCAGTCGTCACGAGGTTTTTTTTTGAGCGATTGTCAAATTATACGGTATCCAACGCGAACAAATCTTTTTGACTCTCAAACTTGCTCGGTGAAATAAATCAATTTTGGTAGTGCCTGTTCCAACTTTTCATGGAGTTCGTCGATACAATACACATTCCGAAGAAGTTGAAAAACTTACTAACTTCACGCCTTAGTTCTTCAAAAAGAGTGTAGAATGATCACGTGTGCTGTCTTTTCTCATTGATAGGAGGAATCCAGCCCTCGCGTTCAATCCTTCGACGCGTAACACGGCGATACAATAATCACATAGCCACAACTCGTTTAGAATTCATTATTATTTAATAACCTCGGGCCACATTAACAAAGCAACTGATTGTTTGGCCTGTAAAAATCTAAACCAGCTGTTGGGTGTCTGGTATGTCGGACTTGGAAGCCTTTCTCATACCGACTAAAAACTTTCTCTATCTCTGGCCCCTGCTTTCCCTGCGTAACCGCAGTAAGGCACTACCTCGCAGGAAGGAATCTAGCTATCAATCTCTTCCTTCCGCTATCACGATTTCATTACTTCATCCTTTTTTTCTCTTCAGTGAAGCACTTGTGCAACTTTTTCAACGAATCCACAGCCTTAATTCGTGTAGTGAACAACATGTTAATAGAGGCCACACATACACTTGTCCCCTTCTGTGGAAAATTACGAAGCGCTTCGCAATTAAATCATTTAGATTATTGTATGCGCCGTTTTAGAGGCGTTGAATAAACCATAAGACGTAATAACGCATTTAGAAAGTCCTACACCGTACCCAGCGCAAGCAGTTTTCGTATGAGAAGATTCATATAAAGCTATTTACAAGAAAGACTTTTTCAAATCAATAGACGTCAAGAATTTCGCGTTTCGGAGTTTACTGAAAATAATATCAGCTTGTGCCATCGGATATGAATCAGAAATGGTAACCTTGTTCAATTTTGACCATCCAAACAAACTCGATATTCTCCAAATTTCTTAGGGATAATCCAGAGAGGTGACTAACAAGAAGAGTTCAAAAGTTGAATTTGAGATTTTGCATAGTTTTTGCATAGCCTGAGACAAGGAATATTGTAGTTGCGCGATTGGCATCGCCAGTTTCGATCACATGCTCTACGAAGTTAGTTCCACCAATTCGGTTCGCAAAAAAATCAATAATAATTTCTGATTTATCTTTTTAAGATGATGTGAGACTAGAAATAGAATGAATTGTATTTATGGTACACGTGGAAGACAGAATAAAGTGGGACAAATCATATATTTTAAATAGACTCTTAAAATCCAAGCGAATAATTAATTGAAGGTATAATCAGAATCTTTAGTGACATTATTCATGGTAACGGAAACGATAATAAAACCCATAAATTGCTGTGGGTCACCCTCAGAAGTAGTGATATTTATTAAAGCATCATATTCAATAGGTACATGAAGAAAATTATTAAGGGAAAAACCTTGGTTGCCAAGAACTCTACTGTTACTTTCAGTGTCAACCATAGCAACAATTTCAGTATTCAAAACTTTGAGAATCATATAAGGACGATTATCATTTGGTTTTCTGACAAATAGAGGACAAATATCGGTAGTAACAGAATTGACAATATTCTCAGACAAAGATAAATCCCCCACAGGAGTAGATAAAATCGGTAAAGCAGATAAACAGGTACACCTAGATCGATAAAACTAATGTTTTCACATAACTCAGATTCCAAATGGCCTGTTACAGTATGTGTAGTATTAGTGACCACAAGTCCACATATTTATATCCATAGTTCGCAGCACGATTAATTTTTGTCGTGAGTACTGCTGAGTAAGCGACAAACGCAGCACGACGTAATTGTGAAACTTTCAATTTTACTTTTGATTAGACTCATTCACAATGTCTTCAAGATGTTCAAGCAAAAAATCTTTCAGAACAGAATTGATTTGTGAGAAATTTCGTCGAGTTATGTCATTGTTAGTTGACGACCAAGAAAAATTGAGTTGGAATTTCTGGAACCGTTGGCGATACTACTACCACCACACAACACTTACAATTACACTGTCTGATGCGCGTTTCGATAACCAAGTTATCGTCTTCAGAGACTGAAGTCTTGAAACGCGCGTCAGACAGTTAAATTGTGAGTGTTGGTATAGTGGTGGTGTAAACAGTGTATTCAAGGAAAAATTGGACAAAGTTCGATCGATTTCTGAGGCACAACGTTTTATTGACTTCTTCCTCAGTACTTTATCATTCAAAAAATTTATTGATACGAAGTAAATTCGTGAAGTAAGCTTCGTTTCCATGGCAAATACGCAGAAGTCACAATGTATCAAACAAACATATTTTGCGCTAGCTTTTGGTCACGTGCACATCGTAACGCTTGTTTGATTAAGCCTTATTAATGAGATATTGCCACCCCCGAAATTTCATGATTTTAATTATGAGGAATGTTGGAAAACCAAATTGAAAATTCGGTGTGAATTGCTGAGAAATGGCTATGAGCGCCTTAATGCTGAAAGTATATTCGACAGTTCAAATTTGGCACATTTTTAACCATCCTCCTTAAAATCTTAACCTCGCTCGTAGAGAATTTATTTTTTTATTATATCTGAAGTCTTTCATTGTCGATCAGAGGTACAACAGTGATGGTGAGTTGATAGAATAGATAAATTACAACATGTTTCAATGCACTTGCCTATGCAAAGTGCCTTCGTGACACATATATTGAAAAGCAGAGTAGGTTATAAATATTCCCTTATTATAAATGTCTTGCTGTGATATTACTATTATTTTTGTTAATTTATTTATCAAACATACATTGTGTATCTAATGTAAATGAAAAAATGGATCATTCTATCAATTTATATCCATTGTATATTGGCTCGTTAAATAATTCGTTCATAATCGTAAGTTAAACGCTACATTTTTTTTCGAAACTTTCCTAATTAAAAATCGACCTATTTCAGGATTTTCTCCTTCAATCGTCAATTATAAAGGGATAAAATTGCCCTCGCCATACCTTTTCTAAGCCTTTCATTTAAGCTGTAAAATTGAATAACCCCGTTTCTACGTACAATACTATGGAATTGTTTAATTCAAACAACCTTTGTCAACTTTGTCTGTCTAATTAAAAAAATAATAAATCCTCTCCAAACTTCTGTTAGGATAAGAACAGATTAATAATATAACAATTGATCTATCCTCATTTAAAATTTTAATGTCGCAATGACTTGATATTATGAAAGAAAAACTACTTTATGAAATACGGCCGGAAGAGATTGTGATAATGGAAACTTTACACCGGCTCTCTTTCTTCCTTTGAATTTTCTTCTCGTCGGATCGTTCTAGAATTGATTTGCATTTAAAACAGCTCACTTAATCCTTCGGCAAAAGATTGGAAATTTTAACCAATGTTAATAGACCATAAATACATTGGTCGAATGAAAAAAGTTGTTGTGGAAATAAAATAGTGTTAGCCGAAAATACCGGCATTTCAATTTTGTTATATTACATGGTGTCTATTAAAAATTGAAAATCATATTCTCGTCTTTCTCCCAGTTTTTCCAGGTTGGTTTTCACATTTTCCCAGTTGAAATTCCGTGAAATCACTACAATTTTATGATAATGAGTATTTATTTTAGAAAGTATAAGTATAATAAAACAACCAAATTATTTTTAAAATTTAACTCATTCTTGTGCTGCTCCATATCTAAAATAGGCATTCCTCATAGAGAGTATCAAATATTTTGAAGTTTTTTGTAGAAAATCGTGCACCGGTTTTTACGTCTATAAGTGATTATTCTTTCAAATTTTCAATAAAAATTTCTTTATTAACACAAAATACTCTTTCTGCTGTCGCATTGCCGTGAGAAATAATTGAAAGAAGCTGCACCATCTTTTTTAAACCACTGTTTTCGATAATCTTCATCCAAAAATCATATACTCTATCACATCTGGAATAGTTTTTCATCATATTTAGATTGATCTAATTCGTCAGAATGTCTCTAAAGACCCTGTCTGTTTCTTCCAATGTAGTGTCGTTGCATCTATTTGCAGTCAAGAAAATGTCGAATGATGCTTCAGACATCAATTGCACGGATTATTCTAGATCGTTACCAGTCTTATTGGGATTGAGGAATATTTTTGCTTTAGTTAATTTTAATGCAAGGGGGATTTTTCCCAAAGTTTTGAAACCGTATACATCAAACAGTTTCTACAATCCTTGCAAAAAATCAACATATCCTTGTCTTTGATCTCAGTGCATTTTTTCAATGCCGCTCTCGCCGCATACCCTGAATCGATATATTACACTTTTTTGAGATTTCACAATAAGCAATTGATATATTTTTTGAAAATGTCCGAAATCAGGTCTTCATAAAGAAATGGAGTTAGGAGTCAATCGCTTTGAAAAATTTTAAGCAATCGCTCTAGTTCTTTGGATAATTGGTTGGCTATTAAGCAAATATTTTTTAACGTTTTAAAACTTTTACATGATGTCTTCTGATTTTGCAGACAAGTGCGGAGAAAGTGACTGAATGTTTTGAAAAACAGGTATGTTTTCTAGCTATCATACTGAACAGAATTTTGAAGGGAATACAGAGGAACAAGTAATGGATAAGAGCATTTCCCGTCTGGAAGGAATGTCTTTGAACAAATTGTAACATACTCTCAAGATAGATACGTGAGCCCAAAAGAGTGCAATCAAGAGGAAAGTTCATCAAATTTTTTTGATTGACTGATGCGATTTTCGAGATCAATTGGATGATTTTGAATTATGTCAACACTAACTTGCTATGCCTGGTTGGCTCATTCAAAATTCCCAGTTTATTAGAAAAGTCCCGATTCTTTCCGGCTCCGTGAAATTCCCCGGTTTTCTCGATTTTTCAAGGCTCATAAACACCCTGTACAAACATGGGGATTGTTATATTTGTATTTTTTTTAATTTGAATCTGTCCAATGAGAGATTACATAATTACTAATGGTATTGAATTTGAGTTACGTTACGTCGTTACAAATGAGGTTCACTTTTTAGCTTTTTCGAATTAAAAAAACCAAAAGAAATGCATAAATTACACTAAAAATCAATAGAAATAGAATTAATAAATAACCTTAAAATAATATTTGTCAATCTTTTTTATTATGAAAAACAAATTCTAGAAATTTCAAACTCATTCGTAACTAACTAACCTAACCTGTAACTGGACGGATATTCAATAACAAAATTGAAATTCCTTAATATCAGTAATTAATTTTCGTTAAGGTGTATGTTGAAGACAATTGTTTCTTCGTCCAATCCACTTATTTGGATATTAACGGCAAAAGAACAATATACACTAAAATTCATACAAAACCTAAAATTAAACTAAATCGCACCTGCCGAACCTCTAAAAGTGGCGTAGCTCTGCTGAGATCTAAGCGTTCGAGATCTGCTCGCCTCTCTCTCCCCTGAGTTCATATAAGTAAAAAATAAGAGGGCGTGCCATAAATTAATGTAGAATGTAAAGAGATGGACGTTGGTTTTCCCTTAAATATGTAATAGGTATATCGAAGAGGATCAAGTTAATTGCATGCTATTAGGACATCAAGGAGGTTATAAAAGAAAGGTGACTTGGAATTTCCAAAAAAACATAACTTGGAACTCCCTGAGTTAGATATCGGTGTGTCGGGGTCGAAGAATTGTTATTTTCTTGAGGAAGTTGTTCGTGGAAACGGTGGAAGGAAAATGAAAGTGTACCTGATATACCAAATCATTCTTAAGCTCACGTTGGAGAGTTATTACATCAGGGTTTTCATCTGAATACTCATGATAGTGTAAAGCAAGCCTCCTCAGTAAAAAAACATTATTTTGAAAGTGATTATCCTGACTAAAAATAAATCGACAGAAATTCAATTGCTGAACCAAGATTTGATGTAACAACTCTTGCACTTTTTTGGCATGATATACTTGCAAAAATTTCCAATAGATAGCGTACAGATGATCTTGATATGCCACTCTTTCTAGAAAAAGGTGCTTATAGTCGTTAATGGTCAATAGCATTCAAAATAAGTTGATCATTTCGCATACTCTTTTGAACAGGATGTTCCCGATTGACTGTTGACTTTTTCACAACTTTTCAAATAACATTGGGTTAGGACAAATTACAAAATTAAAAAAAGTTTTAGAAATAATTTATCCATGGTGTGAAAATGAAAGTTTATTAAATTATCTATGAAATTATCAGAATTTTTCGATCCCTTTCTTTGTACTTTTACTTAATGCCCTTAACAGTCTCATACACTATACCAAATTTGGTATTTTTTACATTGAAGTATTGCAAAGAAAATAGTTTTTATCGTAATTATGGGCCCTATAAGCTCTCAGGTAACTTGATGTAGAGGTAAATTGCCATAAATCGTCCTATTTTGGGCTCCCCTATACTTTCTGCTTAATGTCGGTTTTTATGCGGGATACCCTGTACAATCACATAATAAATAGGTCAAATTCCACAATACGTGAATATGACGAAATTCATAAAAATATAAATAACATTTGTTCATAATTAGTGACGGTCTATAGAATATGATATGCCGTGTATATCTATTTTGTAGATTGAGTTAGAACGAATCAACTATTTCTGTAATTTTTCGCACTAAAGACTTTCTCCCCATACTGTCTAATATCATATCACCTTCCGACAATACCTTTAACGTTCATGTTTCAGATAATTATATAATGTGCTCGGTCATAGCTAATCAAATTAATTATTGGAAAGTCGAAAAACTGAAATTAATAGTCGTCTGTGAAAATACGAATTTTGGCCCACTGCCATACTCATTCTATAGAACTAAAAAAAAAATATCACTACATAGTTGAAAGTGACATCGAATAAACTGTTCCATAAAAGTTGAGAAAGTTCATAAATTCTAAGATTGTGCTTCAACAAATTTCGATTTTTGATCACCAATTATTTGTTCAATATTGAATGGTTTTCCTTCTAAGTAAGCGCAGTTTGTGAAAACAAAAACAAAGACTCGAGTTTCTGTAACTGTAATATTATTAAAGCACAAACGTAAATAACAAGTATGCTAAATAGGAGATTGTTGATATTAGTCACAAATTCAATACTTCTGTATGACACAGAGGTGTGGAGAAAGACTACGCAGAAATAGATTCACCGCAAAAGAATAGCTGGTCTTAGTGCAAAGCGGTGTGTATCAATATAGTATCAGTATTAGCGGGAACCAGACCATACTAGCACTCCAACACAGGAAAATATATAAAAGGGAATACAAGAGAATTTTAACTCAAGCACCAGAAAAATTGTCAGACTTACAGGAATAAGTGATTCCCGTGTTTCTAGGATTTTTGGAAAGTAATAATAATTTCGTGTCGTATTCAGTTGCATTAGCGGTAACTTTCACCACACCACCGCTTTTGCTTATGGGCCCTTGATCAAGTCGCGCCACAAAAGTTCCAAAAATACTAAAACTTTGTTTATAATGTTGTTTATGTTAACAGAAAAACGAAAAACATGATAATGTTATGAACATTATATTAATATTCTTATAACTTTTATGACACAATCTTGTTTTTTATGTATATAAGAAGAATTTTACGATAATTATATAAAATACTTCTTATAGTTTAAAATCTTGATTCTCAAGGTGGTCCAGGTGGACCACCAGAGGTTCACGGGGGACTCAACTGGGATCTACGTTGGACGTGAGAAACAATCGTAAACGGGGGCCCATGAAAATGTATTTGGTTTCGAGAGAGAAAAACTAAAATAGTGGCTTGACTTCTAACAGTATATTCAGTAAATATTTTATGAAGCTCAGCAACTGTTACTTGTAAAAACTTGCATATTCCATATTCATGTCGAGGCTTGTCGTTGCCGCGCCGGCCGCCGTCCCGTCCGCAGCGCTTGTTCAGGCGTGCAATTAATACGAATTGTGGTGTATGTGCTTGCAATCTTGCATGAACTTGTTTGATTTTTCACCAATATATATATATATAAGAACTGCAATTCACTGTGTTATCCATATACAACATCTAGTAGCGAAAAATGTAAGTGATTGATTCGACGAATCGCTTTAATTTGTGATTAATGCTGTTAACAAAATAAGAAGCAACACATTGAATACACGCTTATTTGCAAAAATGTGTGATGAAAACGATGAAGACTTCCAACGATTGACGTTACATACTGAAGTACACTGGTTGTCAGTTTTAATGTTTCTGGAAGTAAAGAACCTGGTTTAAAAGAAATCAATTAAGAGATCAATTTTAAAGCTGACATCGCGTATTTAACAGATTTGTTTGGAAAATCTCCACTCACAAATAAAAGGGAACAGACACTATTTAATAAAAACACAGAGTGTAATTTCAACTTTTATTGGAATATTGAAATTTATGGTAGAAAGTATTAATTAGCTCGAATTTTCACAGTTTCTAGACTTGTCGTAGGGATAATGTCTTGATGAAGAAATTCAAACAAAAGTTCAACATTTGATTTCCCTGCATAATGATTTCAAAGTCAGATTTGAAGGTATGGAAATACCACTATGGATCATAAATCCATTTGAGGGAACGGAGGTGAAGAACGTGATATTACAAATGGAGCTACTCGAGCTTAGCACTAATGAGGTAGAAGTACCCTAAAAATATCTTGGACTGTGGAGAACTGTGCAAAAGTTTTCGTTGAAAAGCTTAAGCCAAATACTGATAATTTTTCTGTCAATTCATCAAGTACATTCCTCTCATTAAAAACATATTTTTCTGTAATTACCAATGTAGAAGTTACATTACTTTATAATTGTTTAATTTTAATTATATTACGACTGTTGTAACAATAATAATTAATAGTGTAATAATTTGAATAAATATACTATATTTCATTTTACCAATCCGTTTCCTAAATAAAATTTGTCAAAATTGATTTGTTCTTGTGCTGTTAATCACTGTAGATTTCAAAAAAGTAATGTTGGATGGAGTCACTCACAGTACAATCAATTAAAATTTAATTCAAAATGTGTTCAATTGATTTTATTATAAATTTTCATAGATATATCTGATCTGCACTTTTTTTCGAGATTTGGAAATTGGTTGTAATGTAGCTGCGGGGCATCCACCGAATCCAGCAAATTTTGAAAGTGGTCTATGAAACAAAAACGTTTAAAAGTTTAAAGTAATGAAGAAACTTTGAGAAAATTTTGTTAACTGAAAATCGTTCAAAAAACAGGAGAAATTTCAACGGAAATAGATTCTGTAAAGTGTTTAGAGTATACAATAATTTTTTTAGATCTTTTAATTCACTTTGCTTTGCTTTCGAGGCGGAGGTCACAATCTAATAATGCGGAGGGCTATTTTTAGCTTTGAATTAAAATGATAAATAATAGAACCACAGTTTTGGAAATCCGATCTATTTTTAGTAAATTTCTTCCTTTTTAAATATCTCTTTTTTAAATATTCAAAAATATTTATACTTTCAAGGTGTTAAAATATTTATAATTTTTGACATTTTTCATTGGTTACTTAACTTAAAATGATCTAAACATCATTCTGGATCGAATGAGCTGATCTACATATTTTAGTAAAATGTCGAATAGGGTACTTTCATTTTTTAATGAGTATTTATTTTTTGTTTATTTTATAAGTTCTTGATATAAAACAATGTCAGAAAGTGAAATATTTAATTAAAAGTGAAAAAATTATACCTAAATATTCAATTGAAAATGCCAAATTTTCAACTACATACGAAAACTATTCTCATTGCTTCTCAGTTGTGACGTCATAGGTTTATACTGAATATACTGTTTACATCACCACTACACCAATACTAACAATTACACTGTCTGACGCGCGTTTCGATAATCAAGTTATCGCCTTCAGAGACTGAATCTTCCTACCAATAATCCACCTCCCGCGAAAATTAATTCCAGCTGGACAAAACTCCTTGGCGGGAATATTCATGTTTATTGTTTGACTACTAAACTGTAAGAAATACCTGATTTTCCGGTCCGTCCATATTTCAAATGGGCTATGTGTTCTTTAAACCGGACAGTAACGAATCTCTTAGTCTGCCCAATATACTTTCGATCACAATCACCACAACATATTTCATATTTACCACTGTTTTCCAAATTTGGTATTTTAACCTTGGGATTGCCCAACAATTGTTTTATGGACGGACCGGAAAATCAGGTATTGCCGATCACGCTGCCAGTCACAATCATTGCATAAATATTAATAATGTAAAATTGTTAAAAAATATATCCAATAATAAATTGTTAGATGCATTTGAAAGCATTGAAATTGCTAAATGTAAGAGTAGCTTAAATAAGGACAAAGGGCCAATTTCTTACAGCCTTCTCTTTAGTTTAGTAGTCAAAGAATAAACATGAATATTCCCACCAAGGAGTTTTTTCCCAATGGAATTAATTTTCGCAGGAGTTGGCTTATTGGTGGGAAAATTTAGTATAAAACAGGCAAGTCAAGTTATTTGATTTTAGTTTACCTCCAGTTTCTGAAGACGATAACTTGGTTATCGAAACGCGCGTCAGACAGTGTAATTGTTAGTGTTGGTGTAGTGGTGGTGTAAACAGTATATTCAATATGAATATCGCCAACGGTTCCAGAAATTCCAACTTAGACGTCATAGGTTTAATAAAAAAATTGAGCAGTTTTTTACTTGATGATCACGAGGTTATCGTTGCTGGCAACGTAGCGTGAGCTTTTATAATACAGTTTTTATTTATTAATTACGTATAAAAAACATTTTTCTATATATAAGAATAAACCTTTTATAGGTCAAGTGCTGACATTATTACATAATCACGTTAGAAATTAATAAAATAATAAACTTAATAACTATAAAATATTAGAACAAGTTAAATTTTAGGTAATTATCTAAAAAGCATTCCCCACCCCTACCGACTTGGGGTTGTGGGGGGTGTTAGAGGGAGGTAATTACAATATATGGAAGGTGGAATTAGCGGTCGGTCATTGTTTTTAAGTAAGTTTAGGCTATACAACATCTTTCCGAGCTTTTTTAACAAGCCCCTCCACACACCCCTTGATCCTTTTTTTACCCTATTTTACCATAAAAAAATAAATAATTATTGAATTTTCAATTCTCCCATATGTCTTTTTCTATGATAAAATAATAATTACTTATGCTTGTCAATTAACAATAATAATTGTTCATTTTAATTCCACTGATTAATTTCATATATTTTTCACATATTATTTTCACTATTTAGCTGTATATTTTTTTTAAATCTTTTCAAATAAAATGTACAATTTGTTAACACACGTTATTTCGAAAATGACAAATTTTTATTCTTCAACCCTCTATGTTTTTAACAAGAGATGACCGATGGCTGGAATAATTTTTTTCTGTTCAGTACATTTTTTTTATCAAACCCCCTCCAAACCCAAGTCGATAGGGGGTGGGAGATAACTTTTAGATAATTACCAACTTTTAATATTACTCACATTAAAATAATTACATCTTGCAGAATCATCAAAACTTTTCACACCGTTTTTGTATATTCAAATGTCTTGGCATCATAAAAAAACTTCATTATGTGTTTTAGTCGTGGTATTTTTACATCCTGGCACAAAACGCGATTTATATACCATTTTTCAGATTAATCAAAGTTTAATAATAACGCTCATTTTAGAATAACTGTCGTATTTACTTTGTATCATATGTTTATTGTTTATTTTATACCTATGACGTCACGCAATATTGCGGCCTTACTGAAATGTTTGAACTACCTAAAAAAATTTTGAACTTTCATCAATCTTTTTCTCTATCAGTATTGATCAAAGAATTAAAATAAAATTATTATAAAAGTTGTATATAACCTAACCAAAACTATTTTTTCTTAAACCATGCAAGTACCCTATTGACACCGAATTTGAACTTGTAGACTAGACTATAGGATGAAAAACAAAATCTTTAGAATACAGAATATGATATAACTTTTACATTATCAATTTTTTGATAAATAACAATTCAGTAATAACCGTTATAAATTACTCACTATCATACATGTTTTCAATTTCGCGTCTAGTTTAATCTATAATTACGAGTATTACTTAAGAGTTTCATAAACTTATTATTTTGTTATTATAAATATTTATATTGGAACATCAACAACTATTTATCGAAGGTCATAAAATGTACTTCCTAAAATACAATTTATAAATAATGATTCATTAAATGCAAGTGGTAAATCGTTGAATGTGTACAGCTTATACAGAGCAAGCCACCAGCCATACAGGATGTCTCAAAAGTAGTTAACCCTTTTCGCACGGCGGTTAATGTCAAACAAGTGACTTAATTCAGAAAATAGTCTACTACCATAATCTCATTTAAAATAATTTCATTGTTAACGCTATTACAATTGTCGTGAAACGAGTATTTAAGAGGAAGAAATGCTCCAAACAATTTTAAAAGCGTCAATATTTTCTGAAGCCTGGCCTAAATTAAGTTTTCCCATCCTTCACCTTCAATAACAGATAGAAATAATCATTTCCACTAGACACATACGATTAATCGTGACCAATCTCAATCTCAATATTTAAATAATAATATTTAAACTATTACCTATTTCAAACCTTATTAATCCACAGTAGATATCTACTGTTTTCCGTTTTTTTGCTCTCAGCGAGATCCTCGATGGACTTTAGGCTTCCTAGCATGACATCTTAGTCGCAAATGGCGCCAAAATAACAAACTGCTTCGGCTTAGACAAATAATCTATTGTGTCGTTAGCGTCAACAGTCCTAGCGGTTTGATTGTAGGAGTTGCGACAGCAATTTGTATACCAAATACAAAAATTCAGCATATCATATATTAACCGACAGCCTATATATGCAACAGTCGTCTCTAGGACTTTT
Source organism: Diorhabda carinulata (assembly GCF_026250575.1). NCBI lineage: Eukaryota > Metazoa > Arthropoda > Insecta > Coleoptera > Chrysomelidae > Diorhabda > Diorhabda carinulata. The sequence goes on from NC_079472.1 coordinate 24,697,794, forward strand.
CTAAAAACTCGATCATTCATTATTGTTCGGAAACTGATCGAGTCGGATTGGTGATGGTCCTTTCTTCTCTCACAACACAAGAGCCAATCAATTTTCACTAAATTTAATTTATAAATAGCCAGCATTTTAGTTCCTCACTATCGAAACCAACTAAATTTTCATGGATAATTGTGGACACCCATTTTTTGTCACGCCCAATGTAGACCTCCGACTTGTTTCCTGTGGACCTCTGGTTATCCATCTGGACCGCTTTGAGAATCAAGACACTAGACCATCATTGTGGAAATATATTTGTGTAAATAATAAAAATTTGTAAAATTCTTCCAGTGCCTTCATGAACCGAGAAAATTTTACGATTATTTTTTGAACTATCTTTTGATTTAAAACGATGAAGAAGGTTTGAGAAATATTTTTTAATCAACAATCGTTCTGACGTTTGAAAAATAACATTAAAGAAAAATTCCAACAGAGATAAATTTTCTAGAGTGCTTAGTTTATATCAAAATTTTTTCATTTTTTAATTTCGTTTAAGTACCTCAAGAAATTTTTTATTAACACACACGCATTTGAGGTGAATTATAATCTTTTTTTAGTAAATTTCTTCTTTTTTTTAATAATTACAAAATATTTATACTTCACGGGTGTTTAATTGTTTATTACTTCTGAACTTTTTATACGGCTCTTGACATTTTACTGACAATACTAGTAATATAGACAAAATTCCGGATCAAATGAGCTGATCTACATAATTTTAGTTTAAGTATGTGGAATTAACACCGATTAGAACTTGTAGACTAGACTACTACACATTTTGTCTTTCTCATTAATTCAACGTCGCGTCGTTTCTTATTACAATAGATATTCTTCACATCAAGCTGGTGGCGAATTTTCCTGACTCATAAAAGGCAATCAGTGATCATTCAAATAAAACATTCAATTGCTAGATTAATTCGAAATTTTCTATTAAAAGCAGTTTCTTATTTATATAGGATAGATAGTTTTCATCAAAAGATTTATTAGTTTTTAATAAAGTAATCGACAAGCACAGTATTTTTTTTTTAATTTTACTCTGTCATCAGGATTCTAATTCGGGAATTTTAGGCTGGAGTAACCATTATTTAGCATTGAGAGTATACCATCATTTATGCATTTATTACTTGAAAATACAAATTGATGTATAATAAGTATTTATATTTACATAGTAATGATAAAAACCTTTTTTTTTTCACCAATATTTCAATGATTTTAGATAGCGTGAATGTTATTGGATGCTCGATCTCCTCCTTTATACAGAGGTATAATTATTGCCATTTTAATTAAGGAAAAGTGCCAGTTTGAAACGAAATGTTTATTAAAGTGGTGAGGTGATTGAATGATGTAAAATATGAAAACTATTGATTCGCACGAAAAAAAAAATGGAAACCCGTTCACATATCTCTTTGTAAATATTTTGATTCCACCACTCTAATTAACGTTTCATTTCAAAAGAGCACTTTCCCAATTGCCTTAAGACGGCTATAATTATACCTCTACATGAATGAGGAGATTAAAATCAACCATCGAATTATCGCCCAATTGCACTCCTTCCCACGTTATCAAGATCATAGAAAGATTAGTCAAAAAGAGGCTTTTATCATTTTTTTTTTAATATAAAATACTTACTACCAATCAATTTGGGTTTTTAAGTAACAAATGAACAAGTGATTCTCCTTCCTAAATAATGTCTACTCTAGCCTAAACAACCATCACTCCACTGCAACAACTTTTTGTGAGTTTTCTAAGGTGTTCGATTGTGTTAATCATAATATTTTAATCAACAAATTGCAGCACTCGCATGGTTTGTCACCAACAGAAGTCAGCTTTAAGCCGATAGAATGCGGAGTGCCTCAAGGCTCAGTACTAGGCCCTATTTTTTTTTATTTTGTTAATAAACGATATCGCTATCTAAACATCAGTTTCTCTTGGAGAAATCCTGATCTCACAGCACTTCATAGGACCATGTCTAGTGACCTAATCACCCTTGAATCATAGTGCGATTTTAATCTTTTGTCAATCTAATTCTTAGATCTTGTTGAGGACAATTCCTTGAAATGTGAATTACATATTGCGGCCTTATGTAAAGAATTAAGTTTCTCCTGTTTTGCGCTAAGATCAGTTTCCAAAGAACTGAACTTATCCATCTCCTTAACAATCTATTATGTCCTTATTGAGACGCAGGTACTTGTTGTGCGACTCAATTTGAGTGCGATATCTTTAAAATATTAAAGGGTCTGACTCTTCCTTCCTTATTCATCTTTGAATCCGTTTTCCTAATTCTAACTAACCTAATTCTCACTTAGTTACGCGAAGCACGACTTTTATCTACCTATTCCACGTTCATAATTAGTTAAGGACTTGACAATGCAAAAAATGCACAATCAGTTGCCAATTGAAATCAAGTCGATATCATCTTTTCCCGCATTCAGCAATAATTTGAAGGCACATTTACTGGAAAGTGTCTTCAAGTATGTAAACTACTTCTAATAATAATATTTAATTCCGGACATGCTGCATACTGATTGAATTTTTGCTATGGACTTATATACGACTTATATACTAATTATTACCTAATACTATTACATATAAAATTGTTACTGATTGTTTTATCTTTATTTAATTATTTTGTTTTGTTTGTTTTTTAGTTTTTACAAGCTTTTGTCTACAAATTGTAACAATTTTTTGACAATAAAGCATTTTTTCACTCTCTCTATTATGTAATACGTCATTATGACTGTTCTATATTTGAAAATCACTTATTGCATTTAAAAAATATTATATAGGGTGCACTGTTCAATAAGAATCCCTAAATTGATCCTGGAATTTTCATTTTCATTTGCGAATTGAAATCAAATCAATTTCATCTTTTCCGCATTCCGCAATAATTTGAGGGCATATTTACTGTATTTCTATTTATATTTTACAATGCAAAAAAGTGCCTTTTACTCTGTAAACTTTTCTTCTATATATTGAAATTTTATTATTATTAGTATCTTTATTCAGTTATTTTTTTTTTGTTTTTTTCAGTTTTTACAAGTTTTTGTCTACAACATTATGACAATTTTTTGTCAATAAAGCCTTTCTTTCTCTATTACCTCAATTATTATTATTTAGATTTTGAAAGTAGTTGTGAACCATGTAAATATCACTGTCTAACCCTGTATACATATTCATTAAGCTTGTCAGCAATATTTTTTATGTATTTCAGTACTTCAACTAAATCTGTTGGCTGTTGTAGATAGTTACGGTTGAAATAAAGAAAGAACTTCTGTATACATTACATAAATTGTTTCATACGACTTGATTCTCTCAACAACAACGACCAACAACGTCGTGACATGATACTTTATCTCGAAAGGTTTAGTTTTCTCTCTTTTTGCTTGTTTACTCCGTCAGTTAGGTTAGAGGGACATTCATAAACCCGACAGACACACTCATATATTTCTTAATAATGGTTTAATATTGTAATATTGTTTATTCAGGCATTTTAAATCAAATAACCATATAACTCCAACCTTGTTAAGTCGAAAGCCTCACTAAATCGAAAAATAAAACGCCGGTCCCTTTCGATAAATCCTCAAATACTCGGTATCTAGAATTGTTTAAAATTTGTAACTCCAAAAAAATTTCATTTCCTCGCATAAGCATTTTATCACATATTTATTTCGAATTTAGTTTCTGAATTTATTCATTAAGATCAGTCTTATAGGTGTGTATCATTAGATAATGAACAAACCACAATTTGTCTTTTTGATTAGTACTCATTTGGCCACTAACTAGAAGCCTGAGTCTTAAAAAAAAGCTACTCACATAAATTCTACGTTATCAATGCGTTAAGAGTGAAGAAAAATGATATGGCAGATTAATATGAATACCCAGCAAGCACTTTATCTATAAAGCTAAAACTACAAGTTCAAACTGCTTCAAAAGCTTTGGACTTTTGATAGTATAAGAAACTTCAGCTTTTGAGCTGGTAAAGAACTTAAATCTCAATTGTAATAAATTGCAAAATATAAAAGTTCAATTTGAAAATTATGTGACGCTGAAACAATTAATCAAAGTGACGAAAACACTAATTTTATCCAAAATGACGTTGATCATACCGATTATGTAAATATTGAACCTTTCATATAAAATTAAGGAGACAGGGCAGCAATAAACAAACTACGAATTCACACTGAAAAATTTAGAGATGTCGAGGATCGTGTTTGATTTCGTTAGTTGCTAGTGAAAAAATAATTAATGAAGCATCTGCAAATTCTTCACAGCAAAAGATCATTATTTTTTTTTAATGTGTTATTATATGTACATCCCATTGTATTAAAATTAATTAATTTCGCATCAACTCAATTAAAGACGTATCAAACAAATACCTGTAGATATTATCCACGTCGCAATTCTTTCCTTGTAGGGTTTTCGAGTCATTTGCAAAATGACATTGTTGTTTTTGCGTACATTCTAAGAGTATACGACAGATAGATTTTTGAAGTAATAAGGTGAGTATAATTTTTAAAATGGGCAGAGAAAAAGTTATTGATGAAAAAATTCGATTAATAATAATAAACTTATTCAAAAATGGGAAAAAGAACTCAAAAAATCGCGAAAGTTGTAAACATGTCAAAATACAGTGTTCGAAATATAGTTCACTTGTATAAAGCATTCGATTGTCCCTAAACACCGGTACGTAAGAAAATCGAAATTGTCAGACAAAGATAAACAAGCGTTAAAAAGAATAATTCAACAAAACAGACGTGCTAATATGGTCAACTAAGTGTACTTTGGAGTAATGCAGTCGTTGGGCGGGTTTCAAGATCCACGTCACAGAGAGGCTCTATAATTAGGATTTCGGACATACAAAGTGAATTTTGTTCAATGCATATTTTTCTAAATTTAAATTTTCTTTACATACGTCAAAGAAAAGCCATTATTGACTCAAATCCCAAGGAAAAATAGACTAAAATGGACCAAAGAGCATAAAAATTGGAATTTTGAACAGTGGAACTGTATAAATTGGAGTGATGAGTCTCGTTTTGAAGTATGCGTTGGTGACGATCGAAGTAGAGTTATTCGACAAAAAAATTAAACTTTTCATCCAGATTGTTTCAAGCGGAAAGTAAAATTTCCGGCATCTGTGATGGTGTGGGGCTCGATATCAGCAAGAGGAGTGGGAAAACTCCATTTCATAAACGGAATTGTCAATACTGAAAAGTACCTGGATATTTTAGAAGAATAATTGTTGCCAACAAGAGAAGTAACTGTAACCTCATCTTTTAGCAAGATGGAGCAGCATGCCATAAGTCAAAAAAGGCCTTAAAATGGTTCTCAGACAACAATATTCCACTTTTAAAGTGGGTTTCAAGTAGTCCAGATTTATCACCAATAGAAACACTTTGGCATGAAATGAAAAAGCAGTTGCGTGCAAATCCAGCTAGAACTGTAATGGAATTAAAAAAATGACTACAAGAAATTTGGGATGATTGTACTCCCGAATACTGTCAGAATTTAATAAACACCATCCCTCAAAGAATTATGGCTGTTATTAAACATAAATGTTAGGCAATGGTAACTTTTAAAAGTATGTTTAATATTTAAGCCTTTCTGATTACATTTTGTTTTTTTTTTGGTTTGTAATTATAACATATGTTAAGACTTGTAACTTCTGTAGAAGTATCTAAAATGTTTATAGAAAATATAAAGTGCTCAAAACTAAACAATTTGCAGGTTTTTAATAACTGGAAAAGCAATAATTAGTAATTTTTTTCAATTGAGCCAACTGAAATGGGACGAGGCTCGTATGTAAATATTCGTGCGTTTCTTTTCTTTTTTCAGCCCGAAGCAGTGCAATCACGAGAGAATGCATGGAAAATTTATTTAAATTTTAAAATCTTGCATTTTTGAAATAGTTTTTCTAAATTCAAATCAAAAATAATATAATCCTTGTACCGTTCTTAAATTATTGAATATTTAAAATAGTGACGTCTATCGATGCAAACTGAATGTGTTTTCATATTGCATAGCTAAGTTTTTCGTTACCGTTCATTATAATTATCATTAAAATAATGTTTGCTTGCTTTATTTTGTTATAAGATAAATATTGGTGGCAAATTTATGAAAATTATTAGTACAAATATTTACCAACATTCTGGAACGTTATATCACCGCCAAAAGGTTAATAAAATGATAAAATTTATTTAAATAGTGAGATAGAAACGGATAAAAAGTATTCAGTTATCCTTACAGATTCACCCCCAACTTTTGGATTCAAATAAAGGTTGTGCAAAGATATAATGTGTTTATGAAGTAACGTAGCTGATCAATATTTCGATCTACAAAAAAATGTTCAATTGAAATCGATTAAAAGTATACGAGGTACACCGTTTCTACAAAATAGCCTTTAATTTTATTCAACACTTATTACCAAAAAAATAACGCTAACGTTTTTTCTTACAAAAATAATAAATAGCAATATATAACTTATCAATATGATTAAATTAGATGTTTAGATTATCTTCTTTTTTCAATTTGTTAATATAAAATCTATTAAGAGTTATATCCACAAAGTAAGATCTGTTTTGTAATACATATAAACGTATACACATACAGAAAAAATATTTATTGAACTAATGGCTTCTACAACACTTTTTGACAGTAATCCTCGGCGCTTGTTGTGCATTGCGCTACAAAATTTCTTAACAGTCCCACAATAAACATGTGAATTGATTGATGACCTTGTGGTCGGAAATCAATCAGCATAATGCTTTTTCTGACACAAAAAAATCTGCATGTGAGGTGTAGAGAATTGCTTAGGCTTCACTTTTATTGGAGAAAAACTCCTTCATGCCTTTCATTGCCGTTTAGTTTCACCTCCTGATCACATTCTTCATTGTAACGTGCCAAAAACTAAAGTGCTTTGCCTTTCTCTAGTTTTTCGTTTTGTTCAGTAAGACTTGTGGGCATCCAACGGGAGTAAATTTTCCATAATTTCAATCTATCAGTAAAAATTTCATGAATTAGTGATCGTGAGATTTACGAAAATTTCGTAGTAAGGGTACTAATTGTAAGCTTACGATTTTACTTTAACTTATCTCCAATTGCGTGAACCAAAGTAACCAAACCAGTAGGCAGGCGTCCACATCGCTCTTTTTCGTGCACTTGATCACGTCCTTCAATGAACTCTCTCATCTATTTTCTAATCTTTGAATCTCTCACCGTATTTTATTCGTAAGCCTCGCGGATTTGCCGATAAATTTCACTGATTCAACTTTCTTTACATGATAGAAATAGAGAAAGAACTTACATTGTGGATATACCTCGTATTAAAAACTGGAATCACGAAATGGTTGATTTGTTTTTTAATGGGATTATTTTATTTTTTAAACATCTCCAACAAAATAATTTAAGCGCAATAAATTTGGAGATCTGACTGACTACTACTGTATGTAGTCCTTTCTTCCGATCCAAAATTTCATATTGCGATCTCAATCATTATATAATATTTATTATCAGTTGTATCACCGTTATTATATAGGGATGAGGATTATTATTATTCTTATTACAATAACATCATGTAATTCAAATCTCCGAATTGATTTTGTATAAAACTGCGTGATAATTTTTCATCATTAGTTAACACATTCTTTGCGAGTTGTTCCTGTCAACACAATTCATCAAAAACATCACAATCCTCTAAATTACAGTTTCGGTAACTTGGGTTAGGACGACACCTTTCACTTATTAAAATGACAAAACCTGCTACATTTTAATTTCAAAGACTGTGGCTTTGGAACTAATGAATGTAGAAGTTGACATTGGAAACTTGAAAGAACTTATAAGAAATTAACAATATTGACAGAACAGAAAATAGAAAATAGATCCTATTTGGCAATGTTTAATCTGCTTCAAACACTTGTCAAACTGAACAATCCGGAATAATTCGAATGCCGATCCTTCATGTATTTAGGCAGATTAATATTTTCAGTTTAGCAATCTGCCAATTCTACAATTGTCGATATGCTCGGAAGTGCAAGTGCAAGTTTCAAGTTGGCACCACACCAAAACTTACAATTAGCATCAGTCTCTGAAGACGATAACTTGGTTATCGAAACGCACATCAGAAAATGTAATGGTGAGTGTTGGTGTAGTGGTGTAATTTCACTTTATATTCATCCGAACAAAAATAGTGAGAAATTATAAGTGGCGTGAACGAAAGTTAATATTTTTTTACGTAAAAAGCAAGCCCAATAGGGTAAACTCTATTACACTCGAGTAGTTCGAGTGGTGCCTGTCGTGTATAAATTCCTATGGATGCTGTAGTGTTCTGTAGGTTGTAGTGCTTGGGGAAGACGTGCCTTGGTAGCTGATTTCACAAGGTTGTACTTCTCCAAAGAAAGGAGTTCCAATAAATTGATGTTCTAGGCGTCTGAAGGCTAACTCGATGTTCATGAGCCATGTTTGCTTGTCAAGTAGGTCTTTCAAATGCTGCTCTAGGTGGGATTACGTTGAACAGCTCGTAAGAGCATCTGCCGTGGAAGTAACGGTAAAATAAAGTCAGGCCTAAGGTTCTAGTCAACTTTGAATCGCTGAATCGCTCTCTTACATATGGAATTCCTTAGGGTATGTTTAGGAGCCGATCTCCAAATGTGCGAGAAATACGAAGCTAGCCTTATAGAGGATTAGAAGCTGTTACAGCTGATAATGAAAAGATATTAGAAGCTGTTGCAGCTGATAACTGCATTGTATTATTCCCCCTATTGCATAGCAATATAGAAATTAATAGAGAAAAGAAATGATTTAGGAGATAAATAAATATCACATTTCAGTGCCATTATATAATATTCTTGAAAAGCATATCAAAATACTGGATACAAACACAATACTTTTAATGGAGAATGAGATAAGAAAAGAAAGATCTGCAATCTAAGTTAATCTGCAATTTGAAAAAGTTTGTAAATTTAGATTTATATTCAGTCCACCAAATTTAAGTTTCTTCAATGTTTAAAAACAAAAGAGGGTAACTAGAAATGTTATGTCTATTGTCATTCATTATCAATGTGCAAAATTTCAATGACTACATTTTGCTTATATAAAATTTTTTTACCAACGGAATTTATATTTTTTTGTGTCGGCATCAGAAAAGTAACGTATCTCATATCCAAAGTAAATATAAACTGAAGTAGGTATCATGGTATAATCATTATGTAAACAAAATTCTGAAATGTTTATGTAATATTTAACAAATAAATGAGTAAGGTATACTGTTAAAATTTCGAAATATAGAAATCTATTTTTGTTACAGAAGTTTGAAATGTGCCTACAGATGAATGAAAATTCATAAAATCAAAAGTTCAGTAGTTGCATTAGTTGATGTTATTTGAAGTATATGCAGGAAAGAAATAAGAGATTAGATTTTCTTAATTGTTCTCCATTTTAAAACAAAATTCTGGTGCTTAATTTGAAAGTTTGAAAAAATGCAAACACAAGTCACGAACAACCACTTCAAATCCAAATCAACCTAACCTATCACCTGCTCAAAACTACTACAAACATCACTGATGACTGAGAAAATAGAAACGATTCTGAAAACTAGACGACTAATACCTAACCATCATTTTGGGTTTAGAGTCTACTATTCTTTTTAAGTTTAAGTTTAAGAGTTTAAAAGTTGAGCTGACTTTATAGATATCACCCAGGCTTTCGACGAGGTTTGGCATGACGGCCTATTAAGTAAAACTGAGAAAATCCTCCCGCATAACTATTTCCTAATCCTGAAATTCTATTTTCAAGATAGACATCCAATAATGTCTATATTCCACATAAAGTCAGTAAAAGAAGCAATAACACTTATCTCAGAATGATCCCAAAGCATTAGCTCAACCTCTAATGAGGCCTTTTAGCTAGGAAAAGCTGAGAATGCATCTTCCATGTAACCTGTTGTGGTACGTGAGTGGTGCCATAATCAAACTTAAATATATATTGCTTGTTGTAAATTTTACAGATTGCAAATAAAAAGGATTGTTGAGAAAACAACAATTCAGAGAATACTGTGCTTGGTTAATTACGTCTAATATGAAAGAAAATCATGAAATGAATCAAAATATGCTAAATTATATATTAATTTCAACATTCCATAAATTATGGAGGGTAGAAGTGAGGAGGACCATTTCATATGGGGGCTTAACTTAAAAAATGTCCGCTTCTAGAGGGTAAATTATAATTCAAAATTTGACCAGAATTACGCTCTTGTCCGACGAGATATCATATGAACTTAGTTATTTTAGATAGAGTGAAATATGCAATGTTAGAAAATTTAATCAATTCACTCAAATAACTTGAGTCGTTAATTAAATATTGGTATACAAAATCTAAACTATTCCACCATAATTTTGTAAATATAACCTAGAAATCTTACTGTGAGATAACGCTAAATGTTAATTAATTATTGTGAATTTGTAAGAATTTTTACAAGTGATTATAAAGTCAATTTTCACTAAACTTTAATAAATAATAGAATCATAATGACAAAAAAAATTTACTCAGTGAAATGTTGTCCGAGTGGTACGCGGAAGTCATTATCTTTCTTTAAAGTCATGCTATAGTAGCGCCTCCCTAACGTAAAAGATTTGATGGACACTTTCTGTAGCACATGATGATGATGATTCTCCTTACCTCTACCCTCCATAGTGCTGCCGATAAATCTATGTAATAATCTCATGTTCCCGTAGAGTTTGAAAATTTACCGAAAGTATAAGTGAGGTTATGTTCATTTAGGAATATTGTTTATGATTTTTCGAAAATCCTTTAGACGGATTTGGAAGATATGTAGAAAACGCAAATATTTTTCAAGATAAATATCCATAATTTTACGTGATTCATCCACTTTTCCCACCTGTTCAGAAAAGTACTTTCTCACGCGGATAAAATTTGTTTGCAAGGGATACAAATCGTGTGAAATCCTTCATTTTTTTATTTGATGGTAGGAAAATGAGAAATTTTAATATAAATAAAGTAAAACCAACATTATTATAGATGCAAATGTAGCCAACGTGGAGATTTTCATGAGAACGAGATTATAAAACTGAACAGGATAAAAAAATTAAGTATTTGAAGACCAATTAGAATATGTGACAAAATTGAGAGTAGCACAACGTCCGACAAGATTATACAATCAAAATTGAATTTTTTATTTTATTGACGGCGTTTTTTGATATAGTTGTATAGTTTATCATTGATTTAAACAGCACGACTGTTCTATAAAGTTGCGTATAAAATGGATGCACTATAAATAGAACTGTGGATTGTGAAGAAAATTGCCGACCAAGGTTAATTCTTAATCAGATGCGATTCAAATGGTTTCAGTCATCTAGAGGGTGAGCCAATACTCATTCGGCGAACCATTATTAAGTTGCACATAGATAATTGTCAAGAAATCAAATATGCATAGCACTTTTTGTATAAAAAAGGTGTGACCTTTTTATACAAAAACTTTGTGAACTTTTATTAGTGTGCGGGCGACTAAATGCAACAAGTTTGCCAAAAATTGGGCGAAATGAACTTAAGGCAATCCTCAAATATGATTCCAAATTCTGTTCCGTTATTTTCGATCTATGTTTTGTTTTGAACACATTCACAAATGCAAAGGTTGTAAATATGTTGCTCAAAAAAAAGTGTAATTTGATATATTCCCATCAGTTTAAAAAAATTGAATTCTGAAACCAATGACTTAATATTTATGCAAAAGAGTGAGAGGACAAAGAAACGCACAAACTATTTTACTTTCATTATTTACTCTATGAAACATTGATTACTACACTATTAGGTATAAAATTTTTATGAATGAATCAGCCAACGGTTCGCTTTTTAATTTTTGTTTGTAAATATAGCATTGAATTATGAAATACTGAAGCTGGCGTTGGCCAGAATTTGTTCAAAATTCTTTTCTTTAGTTCCTCATGTGTAGTTGCTTCCCTACTTTCAGAATAAACGTTCCGTTTCAAATTTCACAAAAAATGTTTCCCGATACTTCTAGCACATACGAGGATATATAGAGAAATTCTTAGCCTACTATAGAACCAAACAAAATTTCAGTTTTACTACTCAACATATTCTAGTCTTAATTGGATACATTTATTACAGCAAACCTGCAACGTCTCTAAACCTTTTAAAAACAATGTTTCTTCTTTCTTTCATTACCTCCTCTTTGGAATAAAATTTACGACCTTTTAAACTTTTTTTTTCAGTTGAGGAAAGCGATAATAGTTTGTCGGTGCCAAATCTGGCGAATAAGGGGGGTGTTCTAGTGATTCAAATCCTAAATCACGAAACACGAGATTTGTGTGCAGGGGCGTTGTCCTGCAAAAACAAAACACCTTTGGATAGCTTTCCGCGTCTTTTCTCTTTAATTTTTTCCCGTAGAGTTGTCAGTAATGTCGAATAGTAATCTCTAGTTATTGTTCTACCCTGATCCAAAAAATCAATCATGATTACTCCCTGGCAATCCCAAAAAACTGAAGCAAAAATTTTTCCAGCAGATTTGTGGACATGAAACTTCTTAGGTCTTGGAGAACCAGAGTGTCGCCATTCCATCGATTGTTGCTTTGTTTCTGGGTTGTCGAAATGTAACAAAGTCTCATCCATTGTCCACAATTCGGTTTAAGAAGTCTACATCGTTCTCAAATCGTGCACAGATCGAACGCTAACACGCTTTTGGTCAACATTCAAACATTTGAAGCTTGTAGTCCAATTTTTCACTGTCGCATACGAAGGACATTGATCACTAAGGGTATTAAGCATATCTTCGTAAATCTACTTACCTTTTAGCCTTTTTAAATATAGGTACCTGATGATGGCTCGTGAGTCCAGTTTTTCGATTTTCACAATTTTCACATAATTTATTACGTAACTCTGGTTTACTTTTTTGACGTCAAACTTTACACTGACACTTCTAATAAGTTATTGTTCGTTGCTATGGTAACGCAATATTTTGTTCATGCATGGAACTGATCTAAGCTAACTTGATATCAATACATCCTCGTATTCTGCGGAGCTGTATGCTAGCTTGCAGGGCCTTTCCTCATTGAAGTCAAATAAAAAAGATAGTGGTGTGATTTTATCTGACTCTAGGCACTGTGTGCCATAAAAAAAACTCATCTCGAAAGAATGAAATGTCTTTTTAAGTGACAAAACTATATTATTAATTTTGAGTGTGACATTCATTTGGGTTAAAGGACATGTTGGAATACATGGTAATGAAACAGCAAAATATTCAGTAGTTCATTCAAAATGCGAGTTTTTTGTAACGTATATGTATATAGATCAATTCAATAAAAGATAAAATGGCAGAAACTCTAGGATACTGCCTCACGGTCCTCAAATGACACATATTTTCAAATTTATCCTGCTTTACCCCCATCCCCGAATTATATTTTCTAATACACAACTTCGAAATTTTCATCAGAAAGTATACTTAGAATGAAAACTGGTCATGGGAGATATCCCGCCCATCTTGCCAGACTGGGTATTATACAATCATCAACCTGTACCTGCGATGATGATGATCTCAATCACATTTTTTCGGATGCAGCAATCACATTCATAAATCAAACAATTTGTTGCAGTTACTTGTTCCTCTAAACCTCACACACCTTTAAGCATAGATAACCGACAAACTTTAGATCTATTAGTAAACTTTATCAAGGATATTAAAACGGATATCTTAGTTGTAGGATCATTGAAAAATTCTGTGGCTAATGGACTTGCATCCAAACCATTTTCTTTTTGAGGCTCATTACGAACACTCCTAAATTTCTCAATAAACGGAATATTTAATTTTGCGAAAGCTCCCACAACGTCTTTTGAGTAATAGGCAGTTGCCATATCTGGACAAAGCACAAAAGTTTCTTCAGATTGCTCTTTCTTTATGAACTGCATTAATCTATATCAAGCACATATGCTTCTCTTGGTGGTTACATAATTTCCTGAGGGATAAATGTTTGCTGGTGAACGACCGCGAGAAGATATCGCCAACCATACCAACACTGCGGAGATGAACTAAAACAAATACCTATTTCTACGTCCGTTATAAGATTCACGTTTTTCTTTTATTCATTTGCGTTTATAAAGAATATTCGTATTGTATTTGAAAAAACTAGTTTGATGTTCATTTAATTGTTCATTCAATTTACCAATCGCAGCACCACGTGGATAATCTTTGTATTTTTAATAAAAAATTAGTAATTATCTTTCAATGTTTGCTCTCTTAAATGTTGCATTACAAAGAAAACAAATACCTTTATCTTGCATGAATAATACCGGGAGCTATGCCGAAAATTTATAAAGAATGCCATGTTATACTAAATCGTCGACAATAGTGCAAATACAATCTGAAAACTGTTATCAATTTCCATCCTAAACATTAAAGTCTAGTTTAGGATGGACAAAGTGAAACGGGACTCTGTTTGTCCCGTATTTTACTTTCATGAGTTCGGTTTTCTTTGAAAATATTAGAGTTAATAAGAACGTCAAAAACAAGCAGTGAAATCTAAGAACAAATATTAATTTAATGTACACGAAAATGTAAAGTAATATATAAAAAATAAGTAAAAGCGGAGGTAGATTGTCCCGTATTCTGCAACACCAAGGATCTGGCAACCTTGGGATCGTACCCAAAAGTGTACTTACATAAAATTCAAATGAAAGAAAATTGTTTAATTTTAGCTTCGCGGGCTACTTTCGAAACCTACTATTAATTCACTTATACCATGAATTTACAATGGGCTTTGGGCTCATATTATATTTGGTGCTAAAAAAACAACAGTCAATGTTATACATGAATTTATTTCGTTTTTTATCTAATTCACAGTACGGCAAAATGTAAAATATTCAAATAAACTTGGCATTACATCTTAAGTTGAGTTATTGTCACCTGTTGGTCATTGAGTTGAGCTCCTACCTAAAATTGAAAATATCGGATCAGTATTCTATATAAAAAACCTTTCTGTGCAAATTGTAGCAATCTCTTCTCACTCTAAACATTGTCTCTCCGTAAATAATATCAGGTCACTCATTCACTTTAATCTTTTCTCTCATAATTTCCTCGAATCTAGATGAATCTGTAATATTTTCATATTTTCAATAAAAGAATTAAATAATCCATTCTTGGTAGTTATAAATAAATTAATTGCATAAATGCTTTACAACTTCGATATCCAACAAAGTGTCACGCAGGCTACAGTTTAAACTGACACTTCTTTCTCCTTGTTTCTTCTCCTGATTACACCTTCTTCACATTTTTTTCCTTTATCTCTCCTTTTTTATACGATTCCTTTAGAAGTTCGCCGCTAGATATACAGATATTGTTGAACGATTTGTAAGTGTATCTATGTATCTCTTTTTTAACATTGTCATACATTGTCGCAATTTTTGTTAATTTTACATTATTTAAATATATTTTTCACAAGCGGAAGACAAGTAGTAACTTACCTTTTTTAAAAAATTGAAGTTGTAAGCCTAAACGCATACTTATTTTGCAAAGGACTCCAAAAAAGGTGAAGATGAATTATTTTCCAACGTAAAAATAAGTAATTTAATTTATAGAAAAAGTTATTGATATTTTGAAAAATCGTTTTTTGTAATTTGAGAATAATTTCCGTATTTTTATCGTGTGTTTTGTTTTATTCCTGCCAAGCACATATTTAATATACGAGAAAGTATTAATTAGTTAGCCTAGACCAGTTCCACGCATAAACAAAATATTGCGTTACCATAGTAACGAACAATAACTTATTAGAAGTGTCAGTGTAAAGTTTGACGTCAAAAAAGTAAACCAGAGTTACGCAATTAATTAAAAGAGAAAAGATGTCCACCGGAATTGTGAAAATCGAAAAATTGGAGTATGGAGCCATCATCAAGAACCTGTATTTAAAAGGGTCAAAAGATAAGTAGATTTACGAAGATATGCTTAATACCGTTGGTTCCTACTTCAGTTTTTTGGGATTGCCATGGAATAATCATGATTCATTTTTTGGATAAGTGTAGAACAATAACTAGAGATTACTGACAACTCTACGGGAAAAAATTAAAGAGAAAAGACGCGGAAAATTATCCATAGGTGTTTTGTTTTTGAAGGACAACATCCCTGTACTGCAATCTCATGTTGCCATACAAAAAACTTGTGATTTAGGGTTTGAATTACTAGAACACACCCTTATTCACAAGATTTGGCTCCGTCCGACTATCATCTCTTTCCTGAACTAAAAAAAATTTTAAAAGGTCGTAAATTCTTTTCCAACGAGGAGGTAATAAAAACTGTGGAGGTCTGGTTTGCAGAGCAAGAAAAAACATTTTTTTTAAAGGTCTAGAGACGTTGCAGATTCGCTGTAATAAATGTATCCAATTAAGAGGAGAGTAATAGAATAGTTTGACATTCAAATTTTGTTTGGTTCTGTAGTAAGCTAAGAATTCTTTATATGTTCTCGTAAGTACGAATATTTTAATTTAATTGTCTGAGGATTTCGCATACTGTATCAGTAGTGGATGCACCAGGCAGGCTGAGTAGACTAAAGCCTAGGGCGGAGTGTTTCAAGGAGCGAAAAATTTAATAGTTTACCCAATTTTTACAGAAATAAAAGTAATTTAATAAAAGTTGAGAAGCTCATCTAGCTTGAAAAGAGTGAAGAACTATTCATGATAGATAATTAAGTCAAGAAAAGCTAACCGCGTAAGCTATTTTATGCGTAATGACGATAAACATGTGACGAATGTATCATCAAAGCCCAAAGGAGACATTAATAGGAGTAAAAATGATTCCATTGCGCAGTGTGATTTGCATACTTCACTAAAAGTACGTCCATCTAGAAAAACGTACTTGCTTCATTGGATTATCCCCCCCGTGCGACTCACGAAAGCGTGCATCTCTATCAGACGCTACGAAGTACC
This sequence comes from Diorhabda carinulata, assembly GCF_026250575.1. Classification (NCBI taxonomy): domain Eukaryota; kingdom Metazoa; phylum Arthropoda; class Insecta; order Coleoptera; family Chrysomelidae; genus Diorhabda; species Diorhabda carinulata. The sequence goes on from NC_079472.1 coordinate 24,714,762, forward strand.
AACGTAAGTATAAAAAGACATAATGTCTGCTTCCATATCATTATTTTTTTCATATATTATCATTTATATCTTTATTAGGTGTTCTTATCTTCATTTTATTTTATTTAAGTAGGATATACGTGAATAATGAACCGTGTCTGTTCACTGGGTTGTTAACGAGTCCTTGGTCAACTATCGAACTATTTACACCTCTGATTTTGTTTATAAAGGAACCATTTTCAGGTGCTGAGCTTCTAGAGGAAGAAGAAAATTTGGATATCGATGATTCTCAAATTCTTCCAGTAAGTATATACACAACCCCCCTGAACATAATGGCGAAAATAAGGACTGAATGAAAGAATTTATCAAGAACGAAAAAACCAAGAAAGGACTATAGAAAGTTAAGGCCTTGGGAAATGTGCGGTGCTTGAATTTGCTGATATTTTTCACAAATAATGTTCTGGTTTACGTTCTTCACTATACGAAGTTGATGTATGAACTTTAAGGAATTTCGGAGCAACAGGAATAGTTAGCAACAACCGAACTGTGAAATGGAAATTATCTGATTCAAAAATAATGAAAAAAAAAGATAAGAGGCAGACAATTTTCGTTTTAGATTTCACAGTGTCTCCTAAAGAAATATGGAATTAAACTAACCAAAAATTCCTAAAACTAAAAGGGTTTATGTGTACTGTACCACTTCGAAAGAATCCCACTGAATAATTGATAGATAAGAAGGTGCTTCCTGATTGAGAATAAAACCACTAAAACGATAAATTTTTTGATGAATTTCATGAATTCTGCTCACATTACAAAGAATTAAATAAAAATAATATCGTTATCTTTATAATTGCCCAAGAGTTCGTTAACGATAAATACTATAAACGACAAGATTTTTTTAAAGATTACTTTAAGACATACATTTTCATAGTTAAGGGCAATGCTGGGTTAATGAGCAATATCAATAGATAATTAAAAAAATATTCATTTCTGAGTGTAATAAGACATATGTATTACAACATATCTTCCTTATTTCAAAATTGTACATCTTTGAATTTTATTCAAATTCAAATTAATTCTCAAATTAAAATATTGATGAAAAATGTAATTTATTTGAATGTGGGCTAATTTCAAAGGTCAGTAGAGGCGGCGAATTTATACATTTGCCTACAGGAGGCAAATGTATAAATCCACCAGTGCACTGTATACACTATCATACACCAACACTCACAATTAAACTATCTGACGCACAATTCGATAACCCAGTTTTTACCTTCAGTATCTGAAGATGATAACTTGGTTATCGAAACGCGCGTCAGACAGTGTAATTGTGAGTGTAGTGGTAGTGTAAACAGTGTGTTAAGAATGAATATCACCAACGATTCCAGGAATTCTAACCTAACTTGAGAATATGCCAACCCCACGAATTGGCAAAAATCAAGTAGCAAAAGTTATCAGTTAGAAGTCAACTTCTGAAAATGTCAACCGCAAAACGTAAAGCGGCAATAGTTATTTTCGACGATGGCCTAATAGCTCAAGAAACTTTGAAGCTATTTTTTTTTGCTTAAAGAATGAAATACGTTTTCTTTCCCCTAATAAATATAATCAACCACTAATAATCTATTACTTAATGTTGAAAATGTACTCAGATATCATTTACTTCTTTTTACAAAAGCTTCATTAGCCAGATAAAGCTAGTAACACCAGGATACAAGAAATTGTCTAGTGATAAGAAAAATAATTTATTGGACTCTGAGCACAATCATGTTCACCCCAAGGCTAACGACATTATATAATAATTTCTAACAAAGAGGGTAATTAGTATTTTTTCAACTTCCATAATAAAAATAAGCAAATAACTTCACGATCATCTAAAATTATGACAAGACAATATGGTTGCAAACTATCAAGAATGAAAAGATTTTTGTGGAGGTTACAGAACAGTTACAATATTAAATTATTGGAAGCGATAGAATATTTAGATTTATTACTGGTGGGCACCATAAACATTTTGCAACGGTGTGAAATCTAGTAAATTGAAAAAAATATATAATAATCGTCAACTTACAAACGTTATTAGCATATTTAGTTATTTGAAAAATTGATAAAGAAGCAACAGAATGTATACGAGATGGGATTGAAGATATGAGTTTTAAAAATTTGGCAAAGACGTCCCTACGTTACTTTGCACACAATATACATTTTCTCTCTCGTTCGAGACACTTTATCTATACTGCGCATGCTTCATGCACGCAAAAAATGAGCAGAACTAACTGAAGCGCTCCGAAGAGAGAGAGAACTATACACTATTTGTTGCACTTAGTCGGAACACCTTCCACTTATATGAACTATCCATATAGAAATATTACATGTATGCGGTAATTATATTCTGTCAAAATTTAACAGAAATATGACGGATCCTCTAGTATTAATACTCATATTAAAAAACTCTTTTCAACGCAGCGCCTTTTGCTATTTTGTAATCCTTTCACTCATTTATGTCAAGATTAAGTCGTCATAATTGACAGGCCTACAAAATAATTATTTTTTAGATGTCAAAACTTGAATACATATCAGGCCGAGCTTGAATTGCATCACAAAATTTGTCATATCTCATGAAAATAAGCTTCTTGATTTATTTAAAAAAGAAATACAGAAAATTCGAAGGAATAATAGCCTTCAATTTACGTTATCAGCAATTCTTTATGAGTCATTATAAATTGAGAGATATTAAGAAAGTTGTTTCTAAATTTTTTTCTCATACACTATTTTTATCAATTTTTTTTCATATTTTTTTTTATTTCCATATGTTAGAAATAAATATTCCATGTAATTCCATCCTTAAAATCTGATTTTTTTTAATTTAAAGTAAACAGTTGAGAATAAGTTTTGCGCGGGTTTTTGTAATATACTTTTGATCAGGATAACTCTTCGTAAACCCCAGCAGTTATCTACCGTTATATGGTGATCTTATCAGATTTGATATCTCTTCCCCATGGTTTTGAAATCTTCTTCGAATTATTCTCCTTATCTCTGACTGTAATCTTCGAGTTGAGGAAATTCAATCAACACATTTCAACTCTTCTCCTAATTTCTTCATTTCCTCGAAAATGCCTAAAACTAATTCAAAGCTTTCCATGCTAGAAATTTCAATTGATGCGTGTTGAATTTTCAACTTGTGTTTGATTTTCCAAAATGTGGTTCTTCTTAATCCCCGCTTGAAACTTTTTTATAGTAATATCAGAAAACAATTTGAAACAATAGCCATTCTTATATAAAGTTTTGATAACCTGTTTAATATACCCATTTTTTGACTAAATAACAAATTCACAATTTTGAAATATACACACCTTGACCTAGGATGCCAATTTAATGAAACTTTCATATTTTACTATCCCTCTCTAATTTTCTACCAGTTGGGTTTTACCTATAATAATTTGAGTCTTGCTTAGTCCACCATAGCTCCATTATTTGTACAAGGCGAGGCTTGAAGACGCGACAATTTTCCAGTGGGAAATAATAACGATCCATTACTGCGTAGACGAGCTTGAAACGCTGGAAATATCGGACAGTGGAGCAGTGCTAAAGACACCCGATTCTGTAGATATTAATTCTAAGCTAGTATTGAATGAGTGTGCTCTAGATACGTAGTAATGGCTAAAGGTTTAAAAAACAACTAGAGCAATAAAAAATGGGTAGCGTACAACTTTAGGCTAAAACTGTCAAAACTGTTGTGATGTTATTAACCGGCCATTGAGAGCTATTAGAATAAATTGATAAGATTGACGGAGTAATTCTGCCTGTCTCTATAAGAAGCTTAAAAGTCGCAGGTAAAGAGACCGCAAGCCACCTCAATAAAGTTTGAGCTGTTAGACTCCATAATTAGCTTAAATCTGGTGAATGTAATTTAGATTAGATCTAAAAAGGTCGCAGTAGAATAGACCACAAGCGATCTCAGTTTGCAACCATTTGTTTTCCTGAGTTGATAGGCTCCATAAAGAAACTTAAGGAAAATGTAATTTAGATAGATTTAGAGAACCGCAATAGATCTGACAAGGTCGCAGTGGAATAAACCACAAACCACCTCAATTTGTAATCACTTGTTTTTCTGAGTTGATAGCCTCTATAAAGAGCTTAAGGTTCATGTAATTTAGATTTAGAGAACCGCAATAGATCTGACAAAGTCGCAGTGGAATAAACCACAAACCACCTCAATTTGTAATCACTTGTTTTTCTGAGTTGATAGCCTCTATAAAGAGCTTAAGGTTCATGTAATTTAGATTTAGAGAACCGCAATAGATCTGACAAAGTCGCAGTGGAATAAACCACAAGCCACCTCAGTAAAGTATGTCTGAGCTAATGGACTCAATAAGAAGTTTAAGCTGGTGAATAGATTTTTTTATTTATATTCTCCAAAATAAAGAAATATTTTTTTTAAACGCAACAAAACAATTAAAGAGAACAAATGCTAATTACTATAAAATGAGCTGCTACAACTTGATTATGAATAGAATCAAATTTTATGGATGTAATTGAGTAGTTAATTCTATTTAGTACGTGAAAATTTGAAAATTAGTTTGTGTTTGAACAGAAAATATTCCAATATTTGAAAATATTCTCTTGCCAAACGACATTATTTCCAGGTTATTCCATTCCCAGTACCCTTATTTTCTTATTCCAATCGAAGTGCTAGTTTTCAAGTTAGGGCAAATTATTAATTAATTAAAATCACTTTACATCACTTTATTCTAAATAACCACAAATGTACAAGGCCGGAAAAAAAATTTCAAAATAATTAATAAATATATATAAATATATATATATATATATATATATATATATATATATATATATATATATATATATATATATGAATACAAATTGACGGAGGCCACAAAATTCCTGGTGACCTGTGTTATTGAAACAGACAATTTCAAAGAAGAGATGACCTGACTTCATTTTGATCTTCTGTATACTACTAGTTGTCTAATTATTTAGCCCTAGACATACGGTCCTTTATCAACGATTCGTCAATAGCGAAGTAATTAGATTAATTGCCGCGTTCAAAGAAATTCCCAAATTCCCCCTTGGTATCCCTTATTATAATTGTAGCACCTATTTCCGCGCCACTACGTAGTTTTCTTTTTTCACAGATGTTTGCTTTTCGGTTAGTTTAAGAAACATCAAGTGAGTCACACTCTAAGAGAAAGAATGAGTGGCAATTCCATCAACAAAGAACTGGAAAAGGAAATCTATCTAGAGAAAACTTAAAACATATTTCATCATTTTTGTGTTCAAACCAGTCTTCTCCACTATTAAAACTATTAAAAATGCATAAATATCCGATTGCCAATTTGATAAATTGAGGTTATGTCCATTTTTGAGCAAAGTATAATTATTAAGACAATTGTCTGACATTGTCTGATCATACAACTCGATCAACAAATAAGAAATTATTCACGTATTCAACTAAGCAAAAAGGAAATTAACAAATTAAATGTAATTATTTCTATTCGTATTTTGTTAATAGAGATATTCATTGTAAACAAACAAATTTTCAAGTGACAGAATATGATGGAAATCAAAATAGAAACTGCTTCCACCATCTAGCGGAATTTTCCCGAATCTAACCTCCCTCAATTCTATGTGATAGAACGCATGCGTCAATTTACAAACACTGGTGATATTTTCAAAACATAAAATAAAATTGTCGAATATTTTCCTGCGTTGATTGTTAATTAGATGGAAGTTTCAAATAGATGTCATAACAGATAGACAAAATAAATATTACGTAAATATATTGGATAAACAAATTATTAAATTATCACAAGTTCTTTTCACTTTTGAGTGATTGAAACAAGTAAAGCCTCTGCGATTGGTGGTGTTAAAAATAGTTTATTTGTATGATATAACTTGATGTTCGAAACAAATATTGTGAAGCACTTATAAATAAACTCACCTGGACTTGTCTGCCAACTTAACCCTCCAATGAACATTTTCCTGCAACGATAAATAAAAAAAGTGAGTTTAAAGGGGCAATCACATGTGGAAACATGTGCGAAAGGCCTTTTTTACGTAAATATATGATAGGACAACTCACCCTGGATCGTTTGGGACTTCGGCGGGACTGCCTACAGCCACGATATCTTGATTTTGGGGATCCATAGCACTGAATCGGTATATTCTGCTGAACTACGACTACACTAAAGGTAATAGAGACCGGGTAGATAAGCGGAACACCCGGCACCGCGTTCTTTTCGACACTATCAACACGATACTGACGATTATAAAAGCTAAAGCGGGTTCGTGCGCTTTCGGTCGCGCAAGCGTTTTCTTGTACGTCGGATGAGACAAACAATGACTGTGATTGGGTGCAATCCGTGCAGTGCGGCTGTGACGTAACCGTCTTACTGCTGCGCCTTGCATATTAGCACGCCGTGGAAGCGACTAGGTACCTCTGTGGCCGGCTTAAATAAAAACAACGCGGAAATATCACACCGTTGTCAGGTTATACTTGATATAGGGCAGTGTGCCCAAATTCAATGTTTATAATGTTAGTGCTCGGTGAATACTTGTGGCACAGGTAGATAGAAGTAACAGATATTAAAATGTCAATTAACCAACCATATCGGTAGAGTTTTAAGAGTGTTTATTTTGGCGCATTCGCCAAAAATTGTACAATGTGTTCGTAAATTAACGTGTAAAAAATTTGGAGCAGTTTTAAATAAATTATAATTTGAAAAAAATTTAAAAAAAACGATTTCGTAAATTGACGTATAAAAAATCGGTGTAATAATGAACAAACGAATAAATTATAATTAAACTAAAAAACACACTTCTATAAAGATAAAAAACAATTGTTGGCATAGGAATAACTTTGAGTTTTGTAACATATAGCTCTGAGTTTGATTCCTAGTTCGGTTAATTTTTTCGATTACTACAAATTATTCACTGAGAGGAAGTGAGTGAAACAAAGCGACATAGCGAGAAATTTTATTCTTCATTTTCGACTTATTTTGGATCAATTTACAAATTGGCATAGTCAAATCCAGGCGCCACGGAAATCGTACTCGTGACGATAAGTAGACATGATATATTTCTGTTATTTGTTCTTAATAAAACGTGATTTTTAGTTTTGGGTTATTTTCTAGTATTTATGAACAACGTGTCTGTACCCCATTAGTTAAGTAAATACTTTAAAATGAGTGATTATTATCATTGCATTTTGATATTTTAGACTACAAATAAATATGACTTTTAAAGCTCAGTCCTTTGCTTTATTTCAAGCACCTGGATATTCAAAATGATGCATTTGATTGTGAATTAATGGAAGATGAAATTATACCAGATGAAATTGTTAAGGAAGTCCCGGACACGATGTTTTTGTTATAAAAATGTAAACTGAATAATATGAAGTTTATTGTGCAACAATACCCGCTTTAAAAAAAATATTGTACGAAATACGTCCCGAAAGTGGTGTTTCACTGTACACGCAGGCTTGCCGGATGAGCGTCAGGCCCAATCGTCCAGTAAAAGACCACTTTCGGGACTTATTACGTAAATTATTATTGTTTATTGAATTACAAGATTCATATTGAATTTGAAGTGATGAAATATTCATTTGAAACGAAGTTTGAACGCCATCTATTCAATAAAGCGAATGTTGAACTGACGTTTGATCATAACTTTAAGTATCGATATCTCGAAAACGAAGAGAGATATCAAAAAATTTCAATCTTCGTTTTCGATTTGGATTTGGCCTAATTAAATCGCAGCGCCACGGAAATCATACTCTCCCCTACATATAATGTGTTAATGAGAAAGCGTGTTAAAAAGGAGTGTTGCAAACAAGCAAAAAAACATACAAATGAAGCTAATATAAATCGTGTTAAAAGATATTTTCGTAAAAAATATTATAACCAGTATCCTATAAAGGGATAATATTGGTAGCATAAAATAGAGAACACAAGTTATTCAACACTTAATTTTTTAGAAAAAAATGTAGTTAACAAAATTTTGTATTATACAACAACCACTCGACAAAATAAAAATAACCTTCAATATAAAAATTAATTACTAGGATAACTTTTTTATGCATTTGTTGCACGGTCAAGTAAACTAATAAGTTTAAAACGCCTCTGGTGTTGTATCGCTTTTATACCTCCCGGCATTATTCATGTCTGAACAGGAAAAATCAAGAAACTACCGCCTGACAAGTTCTCTCAAGTCTCGTAATATAGGAATCAACAATAACTGGATGATATACTAATAAAATTTCGTGTGTACTTATACCTAATCCTATTTAATTTCTCAACTTTTATTTTAAAATTATTTTTGTGTTTTTTCTTCCAAATTTTTTTTGTGCCTTTGATTTTGGCGCCCCTAAAAAATGGCGCCCGTGTGCACTGCACACTATGTATATATAGTAGCAGGGGTACTGCACCTACTCAAATTAAATTCTATTTTATGTTATTAGCCTTTTTTTAAATTTTCATTTTATGATTTTTTGTTTAATTAGTACATTTTGCTCAATAAATCTAATAATAAAAAAGTTATCTTCAATACTACTTTGTACGAACCGTGTAACTAGCGCCCTTTATGGAAGTCAGATATAAAAACAAATTCATTGGATGTATCAGCTTCTAAAACATATAAAATTTCAATACACCGTTTCCAGTAAAATCGACAAAATCGTAAAAAATGTATATAATTTTTTTTTCTACAACGCCCTTTATCTTGAATACGGATGGCTTTACGAAAAGTTGCTACTTAGCAAACCCCAAATATTTTTCTTTTTTCGATCTATCCCAGAGACGGGATCACCTTTTTTGGAACACCCTGTATAATCTATAACATACCCCAATGGTACAATGCAATAAATGGTAAAATATGGAATTAAAGTTACTTCAATTCGTTCAAAAATTGTATTGACTTACTGATTTCCATGTTTATCGTTTCTCTTTGATACCCTTAGACATTGAACATGTACATTTTTACGTCTAAGCTCTCGACAGACTTACGTAATAACACTTTTTTCACTATTCGACACTGCGTCTTCTATCTCAAAATGTTGCCAAAAGCCATCACTCTCAATGAATTGAAATAGTAAATCATAATAAAAACTAAAATCAGATGTAAAATCGCTAACTAAACTAAATTAAACGAAAATATTTATAATAAACAATTCCACACCGTGAACCGCCAGAGTTTGCACTCGGTATCAAACTAGATCTCTTAATTGATTGATGTAAATAATGGAACGGTTCTTTTGAAATAATAAGCCGGCTTCTTTGATCTGAACGCATGTTTTTACGGATTTCCTACGGGGATTCCTGAGAATACGAAACTAGTAAAATGTCTGCTTTTTACAGTTCTTCAACTAAGAATAGATAAAGTTATCACAATTGCTTGCAAACTCTTCTAGTAGTTAGGTAGTTAAAGAATTTCAGAACTTCAACACGCTATCACACTTCAATTTATTATTCTAAATTGTTTTATAAAATTACTCAATTAAGTTTTGAATATATGGCGAATGCGCATATCTAAAAACTGGTGGAGAAATTGACACCTACGCTATTATATGAAAACTTCTGTTTACATTTTTGCATCTTTGAAGAATAAAATAAAACTTCAAGTTAGTTGATAATAAATCAACATTCAAAATATCCTCCTTCTTCATAGTGGAGCGCTTGTAGCGCTAAAAACGTTAATACTGTAACGTTTTTCGTATTTATTTACACTCTATTTCTATTCGTGGGGTGAATTAAAAAACATTTATATACCACAAATAGGATTCTATAAAGTTCAGCTCAGAAAGAAGCAAATAAATAGACTTTCCTAGAAATTATTTAGAAGAAATACTGTAAATAACCCGGCCGCTATAATCAAAATGTCTAAAAGGTCACATCAAAGGCGCTTCCACTATTTATAAAAAAGTGAAACACTGCGCGAATCCGCCAACTTTTAAAATTGCACTGTAGTGGAGCAGAGCCGACTTAAGGACCCATTTCGCGAGCTTGTAACAGTACCTTGAATTTCTCCGAATGAAACTAAATGACTTCCCGACGAACGAAAATTGTGAAATTAGAAGAAAAACAATAAACAGATAATCTAACAATATAAATATCTATACGAGTACATGTATATGTGAATGACTAGGACACACTGCATCTAAAACAAACTATATAACATGAACAAACAAGAACATGTTGTAGACAACAGAAGAACAATGAAAAAGTTATTTAAAGAAACGTACAGATACGCATATGAATGAAAACCTGTGCAAGGGTGCAAGCAACATTATTAGATGTCAGTCACATATTCCAGACGAAGAGAGATGCATCTATCAGAAAATAAATAACCAAACTTCCAATATTAACAAAAGCATGAACGGTAAAAACTGTTGGAATTATTCTAATTATCACTATTAAGCACTAGTCCGAGTATGTTGTCAGAGTATGTTGACTTCTAACATCAAAAGATGTTTATATTGAAACCCGAGATTGGTCACATCCGTACCGTATCATTCAGTTGTATGTATATCATTTCGCTGATCATTCTTTTCGCATCTTTATGCTCTTTGACTCCATTCGCCATGAATTACTGTTTAACATCTTAAAGGATGTTGATATTGATAGTAAAGACATCAGGATCATACAACAGCTGTATGCGTATCAAACAGCGGAACTGCGAACTAGCGGCTCTCTGACTATGGAACACCTTCAGATACTTAGGGGAGTCCGTCAGGGATGCATACTCTCACCCATAATATTTAACATATACGTAGAACGAATTTTTCAGTTGGCATTAAAAGACCATCAAAAAGGCATTATAATAAATGGAACTCTCGTAAATAATATTAGGTATGCCGACGATACTGCGATATTAGCCGACAACGTAGAAGACCTACAAAAGCTGATCAATTTTATCAACGAAATTGGAACCAAATTCGGACTCACAATAAACGCGCATAAAACCAAACTAATGGTCATAAGCAGACAACAACACGGCGAAGCTGAATTACTTGTCAATGAAAATAACATAGATAGAGTCAATAAATTAAAATACCTTGCATGTATGTTAAATGAAAAATGTTATTGCGACGAGGAAGCTAAAACTCGGATAGCAATTGCAAAAATAGCTTTTACAAAGTTTAATAAATTCCTAATACGCCGAATAATCCCCCTAAGTCTTAAATTGAGGGTGATAAAATGTTATATTTGGCCAATCCTTTTGTATGGTGTGGAGACGTGGTCCCTGAAAGTGAAATCCTTAAACAAAATAGAAGCAATGGAAATGTGGCTGTTGTGCAGACTTCTACGGATCCCATGGACTGAGCACATGACGAATGAAGAAGTACTTTGGAGAGCGGGTGTGGAGAGAAAACTAATTAAACCACGAAAAGTATCTTATTTGGGACTCATCCTGCGAGGATAGAGATATTAAACTCTCAAGCTCATACTGACGGGAAAGATCGACGGAAAGAGAGGACAAGAGCGTAAATAAAATTCCTGGCTACGGAATATAAGAGATTGGTATGGCATCAGGGTTGGGCAACAATTTTTCGTTGTGCAGAAGAAGGATGCCTTCAAATAATAGATTAGAAGTTCTGGACAAGAGAGCACCTACACGCTACGCTGCAAAATGTATGGTACTTGAAGAAGATGTTCTTTATCTATCTTTTTGTTCTTATCATGTTCTCGACAATATTCATGCTGGTATATTCTGGATTTCGAGTACTGTTTAGTCATACCAATGTAACTTTTATTTGTCTAAACAATTTATTTTACGAGTATAAATCACATTAAAATGCTGGAGTTTAAGTGATTTTTTCCTTGATATGTGTGATTAAGTTGTCAACTTTTTTTAATGGGTAAAATGCCAGCTCACAATTATTTGACGAGTGCGTGTTTCCGACAATCCTCTAATCCACGGAAATTTATAATTTCGTTTTGAGGTACCTGTATTATGTTATGACTGCTCTCATTTATAATTTTATTAACCAGCTCTCCAGGAAAACCATTGACATTAAGAATTTGTCTGATTTTATTATTATTATCACTATAGAATTCAGGACTACTTAGACGTTGAACCCAGTATATAAGCCCTTTTATTGTCCCTAATTTATGTCTTCAAATATGGTTCGAATAAAAGTTGAGTAGTCGGCCTGATGCTGAAGATTTGGACCTAGCCATTTTGTTAATAATTTACCATTCGGGCGCCTAATTACCACGGTGTCGAAAAAAGAGATAGCACCATCTACTTCTCCCTCATGAGTAAACTTGAGATTAAGATGATACGAGTTAAAGATACGTGTGACTGTCTCAAATTTGTTGCTTTGGAATGGCTAAAATGGAATCAGCAACATAAATTTTGACGAAATTAACTGGAAAAGGTAGCAGCCTCGAACTTTCAGTAACTTTCAATAGCCATTCATGATCAAATATGCCAAAACTGGGCTAGTGGTATGTCCCATGGCTGTGCCTTCCAGTTATTTGTTATTTGTTAATAAAAATAGAAAAAAATAAAAATAAATCATTTTTGTTCTTCCTTTTCTTCTCTCGTCCACCCTGTCGATCTTATGCGCTTCTAACCCACGACTTTAGAATGAAATCAACATCTTGGTGGGTGAAATTACAACAATCAATAAAATAAAACCTTCAGCTATAACAACACATGACCTACAACCTCTAGTTATTTTTATCAAAGAAAAATAGCTGCGTCTCTCTCTTTTATATGAAGATAAAGCGAGATTGATAACGTTTGACAATGAAACTAACCGCAATCATCCTTAAAGTCATGATACCTATATATACTTACTTTTTATTGATGAAACTGTGTGTAAATGTGTAAAAACTTTTTCCTCTTTGTAATATAATGATAGGAGACCCCAAAGAACATTATTTATTTTGATCAAAATCATTTGAAAATCTTAAATTCTGTCTTCATTGGTCCTGCATTTGTAATTTCGGGCCGGTCAATTGCATGATAAATGAGATTGGACCAACCCCACAAGAAAGCTAACCAGCTGCTTGCTTTAGGTCCATCAACGAACCAACAAAGTGTTACAGACGTAGGAACTTTCCCAGCAGTTCCTACAGTGGGCCAGCAGTTGCTCCTACCAACAATGTGTGTATTGGGTTTTGCGGGAATGTGCCATGAATAAGAAAAATAAAATTATCTAAAACACCTATTTAGAAGATGTGCATTTAATTTTGAAACAGTGAAAATTGATAATTGCAATAACTTATATGAAAAATTTCTTTGAGAAAAAAGTGGAAGCTATTGCAAAAAATTTGTAATTGAACTACATACTGTCAAACATCGTGTTTGACAGTATCAAAAAACATTGAAATGTGAAAAAAATTAATTGGTTATGCTACACCTTATCAAATAAAACCAGAAAAAAAACTATAATAAATGTTCGGAGTGGGCATCTTGTATTTTTACACACTTCCAAAGTCTAAGGAGGATATTTCTTTAAATTTGGAAAAGCATTTCAAGATTCTGCCTTATAGCATCACAGTGGAAGTTTATTCTATCGATCATTTCGTTCCTTGTGTTGCAAACCTAGCTTTTAAGATATCCCAAAAAATATATATCCATTGTATTTAATTCAGGAGAACGTGGTGGCCACACAAATGGACCTCCCCGACCAATCCACTGTTATTTTTTATATTTCAATTATTGATCTCGTTTTTCCTTAGGCCGGTAATATGATCTTCGATAGTATGTAGTACAAATGTTTATTTATTTGTTCATTAGTTCTCCAAGAAATATTTGATTGTGTTTTAATACAGTATTTGCTATAAATAATTACAATTTATGATAGTTTTCCTCTGGATGTCTCTTTATGGCGAATGGTTTCATTGACATGTACAACGATCTAAAAATATATCTCCTTAACCATAAATTTAAACGAGTTAAACTAAGAGTCCCTTTTTGTTAAACAATCGATAAGAAAATTTATTTCCGGTATCTTTAAATTGTACAGGTTGTCTATGTAAAAGTTACGGATTGTTAACCATTGGACACGAGCCGCCCCTGGATTTCAGATAGTAGTGTATAATTATTTCTTCCGTCAAACACACTACATAGACATACGTAATCATTCATTAAAAATTCATAATGTTCGAATGTATAATTAAGAAATTATTGTAATGTTTTTCTTATTTATTATATAAGATTTCTATTCGTCGGGTGAATTAATAAACCCTGTCTCTTACGTTCTTAATTTATTTAAATACCTTACACTACACTTAACTAACTTAAATAATTTATTTAAATTCTTCGATTACTTTCTATTTCGATCTGTTCACTCCGACTATTTATTATAAACTAACTAAATGCGTTATACAAACTCCTTATATATACCCCAAAAGGTTCTAGAATATAAAGAAACAATGTAAATAAACCGCCTGCTATCATAAAAACTTCAAACATCAAACGGATTCCAGGTATATCCAACGTACATCAAAGGTACAACACTTCCGCCGAATTTTATAATTCTACTACATAAGTATTATATATAAGTTCTCATTTCGCAGTTTTTAAGTCCTATAACTCAGAAACGAGGGATCGTATGAGAAAATTTTATTTGTCACAGCATTATTTCTTGCATCATCTTGTATATTATAGTTCTGTCAATTTTTGATTACTTTCAATCCTTGCGGCTTTTTTGTTTCAATCAAATGAAGCTAGAAAATTTATATTTCGTCATATTATTTTCCATATTTAAAATTTCCAGGTGTAAAAGGTGGACCAAGTGGTATATAAAAAAAGATTCAACAGATCTGAGTAAATGTATTATTTGTATTTATATAATGGTCATACTTTATTTCAAATACATTTATTTACAAATCATTCAACAAAAAAATATATTGAAATTATTTAAAAACTTCAACATTTTATTAAAATCATTTCTAAGTTTATAAATTGATTTAAAATATAAGGAAAAATATTTTAAGGGGAACAATTATTTAACTAAAATGAACTATTTATCTTTTTGAATGAATATTAAATATTGTATGATTTAGATTAATCAGATTTGTATTTTCCTCCAATCTAAACAATCGTATATAACTCTAGGGCTGTTGGATTGTCTGAAGTCAATTACCAGCTGCTTCTGAAAACTCTTTGATATATCTTGAATCATTTTAGCATTAGAGTCAAAGAGAGTGTTTAGATCTAAATCATCAATATCTGCAGGATCCAAACATGCAATTACTTCCGCCTTCAACCTACCGAAAGCTTCTTTATTATGTTCGAGAAATTCATTACTGTCGATTATTCTCGTTAATAAATCACAAATTTCTTGATTCGATTGATTTATGTTTTCGAAGTCATCTGAAAAATCTTGCCACTTTGAATTAGTAATTACATTATAAATCAAATTATTAATTTTCTTATTATATGACTTCTGTAAAAAAGTACCTAATTGTCCAATCTCCTCAACATTTTTCTTCACATTATCTGGATTTTTGATCCTTTTTAGAATGCCCACACATTTTGCACCATTTCCTTTGATATCTTGATCATCAACAATATTCAAAAACTTGCTCATCATCTCACACAGGTCATCACAACTGTCCTGAAGGGTTGTTAAAGGGACAAATGTATTTAAACTGTTACTTTCATTATTATTTATGTTTGAACTATTCAAATCAAATTTTTGTGAAGTTTCAACTATCAAAGAGCGTTTTGTCCCATCCTTTTTTTGAACAGTTTGAAGTTCTCTATCTAAAGTTTCCACCTCATTAATTTGTGTTAATTCGACAGAGTTTTCATAACTGAAAATATCTTCACTGTGATTGAAATGTTTTTCAGGAGACAGTTTGTTATCATTATTATGAGTATTTTCCAAACCATTAGAAGACATGGAAACATCCTTGTTATTATTGAATAAATATTGCATAGGATTTGCATCTCTGTACGAAATAGCTGAGTGGGTATCTTCAAGTACTGATATATTACCAGGACAGACATTAAAGCACAATTGCAAATTGTTCGGACTGTTATTTAATAGATGAGAATCATTTTTATAATTATCACTAGAATTACCTGGCAGCAAGTAAGAACAAAATGAAACTGATTCAACATTATTTAATCTCGACAGGCTTCTATTTTCTTCAGCTAAATTAAAATCAACTGCAGTCACTTCATAGGATTTATTAATTTCTGTTTCTGGAGGTATAAGCTGATTACTATAAATGCATTCATTTTTTTTAAAACAACTATTTTCTTCAATTGTATCGATTTCACCAATAGTACAATGTTTCAATGCACTACAGTTTGATTGACGAATCAATTCTGATTTCTCTGTTGATTTATCAAATTCTTCTGTGATGCTTTTAAAATTTTGATTAGTCAACATATCACTGGGAAAAGAACAGGTTTGGTTATTATTAGTTATTGGCAAACCAGTTGATTTCGATTTTTCTTCAAAATTGCCAAGCATTTGTAAATCTTGTGAAATTCCAAGGTGCTTAAAAGGATCTTTTGAATCTGAAGACATTGGAAACTTGGTCATATGTTTTTCGAATATTTTATTACGTATATATATGATATTTAGAATGGATTTCAGTTTTTCTGTTCCATATTTAATTTTATATTTAACTGATGTACAACTAGCAATTAGTTCCAAATATTTGGTGATTTCACAATTTGCTAATAAATATTCTCCTTTCAAATGTAATTGAACTCTGTCGGAAATATCTTTAAAAATAACTGACATATTACATCGTTTTAATTTCTTATTATTCGATATTTGAGTTAAAGAACAATACCGGAAATTTGTATAAAATGAATTACTCATAATAGTATACCTTAAAAACATTCAAATTTTGACAACTAACCTACAATGTAAACCACAAACCACCTATTTTATAGACGTTTCACATAGATGGCCCAAATTTGAATCATTTTGTAATTATAATTTAAATTGCTAGATGGATCTGCTAGCATAACTGTATATCACAGACAGGTCTGTGCTGTATATCAAGTTGGCGAATTTAACACAAAAATGGATAATTAATTAGTACATTGTACATTGTACAGTTTCTCTTGATGATTCATTATTGTTGTGTTGTGCTCATGTTTTTGTGCCTCATAAAGATTTCAACGTTTTAATAAATGGCTGCCATCTATAAACAATACTAAATCAACTGCAGGGTATTTGTTAAGTTCAAGTGATAAAATTTATCAAAGTTAGATTTAATTACTTAATATGTTACATTTCAATTGGTTATTTTTGTATACAATATTTAATTCATTTAAAAATATAAATTTCTTGAAGTTTTATTTTCATCTTATTAATAAATAATAACACGATATGTATTAATTATCTTTATAATTGAAAGATTTTCATATTACTCACAAAACCTGATTTGTCTACAGTTTACCTGCGTAAAGAGAAAAGTGCTCTAACAATAACTTTAATATAATATTTTTATCCTAACAATATATTAACTAAAAAATTTCCAAATCTTTTTTTTTCATAATAATTTCCATAATTTCACCTTTTGTGATTGTGTATCTGATTGAAATGTTACAAACAAAAACATAAATTTGAAAGTTTTATTAGTCGTAAGGTAGCAGTATGAACTACCTTAAAATAATTGAAATCACGCGCCTTTAATAAATTTTAATTCAATTATTATTATAGAGGGTAGAGGTAAGGAGAACCATCTTGGTGTATCGAAAAGAATTTTAAAAAGAGCCCCACAAACTATTAGAGTAGGAGAGTAAATTAAATTCTTTTTTTAAAGTCATAATTATTTTAAAGAAACTATTAATATACAAATTAATTCTAAAATTGTACATAAAATATATAACTGCTAAATTCATATCACTTCCATTTCCTACACTAGTCCTATTTTGGCAAATCTTCATATTATAATTTGCTGTTTACAGCTGGACAGTTTTTCAACTAATCCCCCATAGAAGACGGTTCACCTTACCTCCATAATTATTAGTAGTTCAATAACATCTAAATATAGGTGATCTGTGTGTAAATTCCATATAGACGACACACTAGGACTATTCAGATACTGTAACCGACAAAACATACCCTTGCTATGTACAGCACAGAACATAAATACCAAAGGAATGTTCTGTGCTGTAACACGAGTACAGGTATATCAGCTGATCGCAGATCTTAATTCAAAACGAGATTTTTTCTTCCATGATATTTATTCAGTTGTATAATAGATGGATAATATTTATTATTGAGCAGTTATCAAAGATTTACCCCCTCTCACGGATTTTGTACCAAAGTTTGAAGCCAATAAGTTTTTTTATGCTAAAATGCCAAAAGTATAAAAAGCGCAAATCTCAGTAACTTATCAATGACGCTGCTCATGAGAATTATAAGTAGATAGTCCTTTAAGGGAAATAAATAACTTTTAGAGTTCCGGTTTACCAAGGTAGAAAACATAACATATGACTACGACCAGTTTCCGAACAACAGTGAACGTGATCTGGGTTAGTTCCGGAACTTTCAAATAATAATTGGGTTAAACTTTTTTTTCACTGCCTTTTTTAGTCAAGTTTCTTCGGCATCACCCATATGTGATGTATTTGTATATGTTTATGTATATATATATATATATATATATAGTTTCATAGAAGTGCTTCCATAATCTCGTATTTCATACAGGGCAATAAATAGATAAATAATTTGTGACATTTTTTCGAATTTGACACTTGACACAAAATTTAACGAAGTTTGTTCCAATTTATTCATTTGTACCAAGCTCATGCGGTCGAATCCATGAGTTTCGTACACAAAGTTCTTAATAAATTAGAAAGCAAGCAAAGAGTGCAAAATATTTAAATAAATTGTGAACCATTCGATTATTTATTTTATTTAAAAATATATATTACATCTATTCAAATACAAATGTCTTTTATATAATATATATAGTGTAAGGTCCGACTGCAGAATGAACAACCTGAGGTAACGTCATGGCCGTCATATTTTTATAGTGCACTTTCCAAATAAAGTTCGTGAGGTAGCGTGTGTTCTTTAAGGTTATTTAAAAAGTGTTTAATTAGTTTACTATTGTATAAAATGGTAATGTTTTGTGCCAGAAAGTATTTTTTGCAAAATTTATCAAAGAATTTACCAAAAAATCACAAATTACTAAACAAATAAATTATCGTCAACAGAGTTAAAACTTTGGAAAGTAATCCCTGACCTACGCTAACAATGGTAGTGTGTGACGAAAGTACTCCTGTAATCTATTAGTGTGCTTATCGTTTTTTTTACTAAATACAAAATTGTTATGAATTTTTATACATCTACCAAGTTGCCTCTAAAAATTTGGTAGCTAGTATTTTTAATTAAATTATTTTCAGTAGATTTTCGGGAAAAAATCTTGTTTTTTAAATAAAATATTGCTTTAATAACGGCAATCCATATGAAGATTCTAAAAAATCATGGTTGCCGTTGCGCATCTCTTCGCAGAACGGTGTAAACAAATAAGATTTCGATAAATTTATACGTTCATAACGTACATTTATAAATTATATATCAAATTAAAGATAATTTTGTTTCTATTTATTGTCATATATGGTTGCCTAATTGAATCAGGTCACAAATAAGGGGTGCTGGCTGTTAAATATTTAAGGTAAGGTAAGTAAATATTTATCAGATGAGCGATTGCCAGTTGTACGAAGTTTTCAGCCATTGCGCATGCGTCGAATGTTAGTGTTTTCAACCACTGGAGAGTAAATAAATCCTCCAAAAGAAATATCTTCTTTTTCAAAATGACGAATACAACAGAAAATTAATATTGATTTAAAAGTAAATAAAACAAAGGTTACTTATTGAAATGAAAATTTTATTGTGAAAGTACTGTTTGAAAATTTTATTTGATTTCGTTCAATTGTTTGATCGTCGGTTATATATCAATTGAGCATTTAAGCAAATTAAAAATATATCTTTATATTTCTGTAACTCTCATCTAAAAAGCCGAATAATCGTTGGGTTGCCAAGTTGCCAACAATACTTTATAATAATGTATCCTACTTCATTTTTGGTAACTATACTTTTGCATATAAATAAAGTATACGAAAATATTTTATTTCTATCCTTTACTATGATGCGTAAAAAACACTTAACTATTTAATAGCACACATAAGTTAAAACAATGATGGAAACGATTTATAATTACTGAACGAAATGTTAGATGTCAGATGTGATGTGAGTGTGACAAGACGTACACATTCTGACATTTGTCATATATGTTACAAGTTACAAACGACGAAATTGTACAAAAATTGTCCGCTGTTTTTGTTTATAATAGAAGAATCCATTTTAAAGTAAATATTAATGACGAGTGATCCTGATAGTTATACACCAACACCAATGACTCCTAAAAAAGCTAAAATGACCAAAGTCTTACAAAAGTACAAACCTGAATGGGAAAAACAATACAACTGGATAACAAGTGAACTTCAAAATAAAAGTAATGTGACGTGAATTTTACAATCAGTTCAAATGGCATTGGATAGGTATGTAAATTTGGTAATGTGTACATGTATTGTTAATGCCACGTTTCTTCTCCTTCAATATAGTTATCTGATTTACATTTTTTAACCTTACATAACCTAATTCATTAATTTTTTATTACATCTTGACAAAAAAGTCTCCAGTTGGTATGCTAGGAATTTGTATTGAATAGTTTTAAAAAGACTTATAGTTTTGCATATTTGAAATTTAGTTTCACGTTATCTTTTCAACACGAGCATGGGAAATTAGTTTCTATATTTCAAATTAAATGTGTTATTTTAAAAATAATATTGTTACTTGTTATTATAATGGTGAAAAAATATATTTTTCATTGTCTGAATTAAAATATATTTATATTCTCGTTTAATTCACATAATTGTATTTGCATAAAATTATATTAACAAATATTTTAATATTCATCATTCAATTGAAGAATAGGAAATTCATGATTCAGTAATATTTTGAAAATGGTGATGGTTTAATATGGTGATGGTGGTTTCAGTTTAT
The DNA here is from genome assembly GCF_026250575.1 of Diorhabda carinulata. Classification (NCBI taxonomy): domain Eukaryota; kingdom Metazoa; phylum Arthropoda; class Insecta; order Coleoptera; family Chrysomelidae; genus Diorhabda; species Diorhabda carinulata. The sequence continues at coordinate 24,735,760 of NC_079472.1, forward strand.
GTTTATTTCCTTCTGTAGATTGAGTAGTATCAAAATACCCAGAAACACAAGAAGAAAGCTGAAATGAAGAAAATATCTGGTGCATTACAAAATTTCCTTACTTCAAATACAAAGTCACGGTGTTCAGGACCTAGTGATGATGAGAATGTGACAGCATCAGAATTAGCATTGACTTTTCACACTATGAAGCATAATTCATCTTGGATCCCATAAATAAATTAAACAAAATTTTATATGTAATTCCAAAATAGCCAATAAAATACGCATAGTAAGAACTAAAATGGAAGCTTTAGTAACTGAACTATTAGGTCCATATTCTGGGGAAAGTGTTATCAATGATTTAAATGATGAAGAATTTTTCTGTCTCCAGACAGATGGATCGAATAAAAAATATATCAACTGGTGCAATATTTTTTAATAAATGATGGAATCCAATACAAACTGTTAGATTTTTACTAACATTCTAATGAATATTCTGATGGCATGTTAGAAACTGTTAAAAAGTCTATGGATTCATACAACCTGTGATTCATCACTTATTATATACAAATATTAAAGAAAAAGTGCCAAATCTAATAAAAGGCAACTGTCATACACATAATACTATGAAACATGCTACTTGATTCGAGACATAGAAAATATTGTTCTAGAAATATATTCATTTTTCAGTTTCAGCTTATAGAAAAGAATAATTGAAAAAATTTGTTTCTGTAGTTGAGAGTGAATTTCATGAAACGTCATATTGGCACTAGTTGCTTATCTCTACTTCCAGCTATTGAACCCTTTCACTTGCTACATGCTAAATATATTTAATAAACTAATAAAATCTGGAAGAAAATGATGTAACTATACTGAATGTGTATAATATTATGGATAATTTAAAAAACAAATTAGAACAAAAACTGATTAGTACTTTGATTATGAATAAAAAATGACGTTACAAGAAATTGAAAAGTTATCATCTGAAACATTCAATACAGTTATTTTTCACTATTTATTGATAAGAACTTCAATTATATGACAAAATGGTTTGATTTTAGAAGAGATAACTGATTCTCAACACTTCCTAAAATGAGGTTATTCACTAATTCACTAATGATGATAAAGAATGTTCGAAGAAAAGTACAATTGACAAATGGGAATATATACTTAAAAATTTATCTGATAGATTACCAAATATAAAAAAAAATTTTTCTAATTTAATCTCCGTTCCCACCACTTCAGCTTTCGCTGAAATAGTTGTTATTTAAGGTTTATACTAGTTAACTTTGGTATGACAACGCGCACATAGAGACGCCTATGCTTCAGTTTTAGTACTTTTTATTTCGAGCTATACTGATATTTTGCCCTATGATCTACCACAAACACTGTTCATAGGATAAAATATTATATATTTTGTGTAGGTTGATGGAAAATCAACTTGCCTGGTATTATTTTAATCTGAACATAATTTTTAGAAATACTTCCAGTAAATAATTGATCTTAGTCCTCTTGTACATGTTACCACAAGAAATATTTATAAAAATCATATTTTCACATTGACAGATATCCTAAAACATTAATATGTACAAAGCCAATTTTTACATGATCTTATAAATTAATATAAACATTTGAATTTTGCAAATACTGATTTTAAAATCTGCTAAAAGATACTAGATTAAAATTCTTGTGAATTATCAGCACCATTCATGTTAGATAAATGGCCAGAGAGAATGCTGGAAATGACGGAACTGGTTAAATTATTGCTCATATCTGATGACATATTCAAAAAATCTGTTTTAAAAGATAATTCAGATTGGCTTTCAACTAATAATGCAGCATCAGATGGTGTAGCTGGTGCAGAGTCGACTAATATACTTTGAGGGGTAGAAGAAATGGTATGATCATTCTGTTCATCAAAATTGTCAACATTTGCCAATAATTTTCTCTCATTTCTCACATATTCAATAAAATTTTTTATTTTTATCAATAAAAATAGAGGAACTTCAAAACCTCTCAGCTCATGTAATTGCAAATTGGGACTATTTCTGTATTCTTCACTCTCTGTCAATTCTTTTATGTCTTCTAAGAGCATCAGATAAGCTTTTCCTCCACTTGGCGGCATCAAGTTCTTTGAAGCCAACCATTCTTTATCTTCTTGATCACCAGAATATCTTCAAAAAAAAATATACAGATAGTAATAAATAATTTGTAACAAAAATTTTAATTAACTTTACCTCACCAAATTCGGATGTCTAACATACAAACGTCCTCTAGTTTGGCCATAACCTAAAACTTTATTAGCTCTGGCGCCCATTATAAACAAAGTATTTCCCCGAACTCTATCTGGATTCCATTTAGGGCCATCTCTTTTCAAAGACAACTTGCAGCTGCTGTAGTCTGTTGAGTGATGAGTTTTGTTTCTATGTCTCTTAACTGCTGGCATCATAGCAAATGAAGGTACTGATTCAATTTCCATATCTCCCTCTTTTCTCTTGTAATGACCAACAGGACTCTATATATAATAATTATTTTTACCTTTTTGTCAAGTATTAATGATGTTACAGAAAAAGTTAAAAAAACTAGATTATACTAGAATTATGAAATTTAATTGTATCAATATATCATTATTTACACAAAATTCCTATCCACTATGAACAATGTATTTTACTTCAACCTTTTTTTGGTTTGGGATGTTTTATCCAATAACTGTGAAATTAATGTATATTACTCCACCACTAGATAAGCTTCTGATTTTTTAAGTAATAAAAATACGAGTTTTAACATGTGGATGGGGATATACGTAGTTTTTTCAATGATTTCAAGGGTGGTTATGACAGTCCACCAGAAAATACTATTTGGGAATGCATTTTAAACACTTTACTTAAAAAAGAGACACAGTACTCAAAGAGTTTGATTGTCCCTATTTTAATTTAAGATAGAATACCTGTTTAATACCTTTTGGGTGATTATGAAAGACCTTAAACAAAACCATTTGAGTAATGTAAAATCAGCATGATATAAATGCATAACAAAAGAAAGAGCATTTAAAACTCTCATCTCTATCTCAATAAGGAGGAAGAAGGCTCAATAATATGTTACATTTTTTTGGTTAATTTTGGGAAACTACACATAGCTGTAATTTAAACCATTCTAGATATTTTCAAAAAAACTTGGCATTTTCCTTAATTTCTGTGAGGACAGCCTTCAAACAAACAAAAAAAGTATTTTATGTTTACAAAGAAAAATTTCAAATTTGATTACATAATAATCAGTACAAAAGATGAGCTTATGCATAAAAATTACTTACTGTTCTTCCAAGTCTAAGATCAGTAAGGCTAGCTTCAGATTCTGCTTCACTGTGACTATATTCATAAGGTGAACTGTCTCTGGAATTTGGGCTCGCTGTATACATTACTTTGGCTTCCTCTAACATTTGTTTGCAAACATCTTTTATATGTTCCTCCCCTACACTATCTTTACCCAAATTGTTTCTTATATTATTAATAGCAGGTTGAAAAAATTTCTACAACACAAATCGATGTAATGTAGTCTGAATAGAACTAATTAGAATAATTAACGACACGTTAATTGTGATGATATATACCTCCACATATTTCTTCAATACATTATCTATATCCTTATTAATCGCATTTTGTAAATTCTTTCGTAGCAGATCTAAGGATTTAGTTGGACTTGTAATACTGTACGCTCTTCTGTAGGATGGGATAGTTGACTTTGACCCATTTTTCATAGACAATTGACTAGCAGCAAGATTCATCAGACTTATCTGTCTCATGTTGAATGTATTTTTCTAAAGGAATAAATCAATTCAGATTTATTGAAATTAATGTATACAGTTTATAATTTACCCATCCAACCATGTTTAACTTTTCCTCTGTTTGCCCAGGAGCAACAGGGGGTATCATTTTTGCTCGTTCCGATATTTTTTTGGAATAAAGTACACTTCTATTGAAACATAACGTAATGGTACAGTTTTCAATATTTAAAGGTTTATAATTATATTTATTTATTATTTATGTTGGTTTTACTATTTGAAAATTTTTATTATTGAATAATATAATTTATTTGTTTGTTTGATATTTCTTGTCAGATTGCCTGTCATTTGTCACTAGAATTTTGAGCACGATACAATAGTTACAAGACTTATTAAAATCTACTCCAGGGTATAAAATGAAAATCGAAAATTTTTACTATTAAATACAAAAAAAAATCAACCAAGTATTTGTTTTAGTGTCCCTCTGGACAAGTAGATCACCTATCAGTTAACTGTAGATCGAGTTTCGTTTTAGGTGGAAATGTCCTATTTAAAACAACCTGTAACAACCTTTAATATTATGCTTTAGTTTTGTATGATTTGTAACTTTATAGCTTTTCTGTGTTCATCGATCTCGATTTTGGTTGCTTTAATAATTATGAACAGTTATCAGAGATTTGCCAATAAAAACATATTGGCTGTGACCCGATACTCCGTTTAGTCGAACAGCCATGAACGTGATTACTTTCCGAACATCTAGTTACCACTTTCCGAGCCTATGATAGAATAATTTGCAGAAATGTATGCTGATGGCATATATAGTTGATCTGTGGCTGGCATTTCACTTTAATGATTGTAAATTGTCATGTGATCGATAGGGAAACATCCACATTCTGTCAATTTGTGGTTGAGTTTTTTATAGTTATCTGTTAAAAATAAAAAAACGCTAGTTTTGCGTTTGGTAAGTAATAGTACAAGTCTATCAAAAATATACAGGCTTCATAAAATTATACTTCCTGTTTTCAAAATAACAACTATTTACATATTCCAAAACCAAATTTATATTATTCAATAGACATTATCTCTATTTGATCCTAATAAACTATTGCTTAACGTACAACTACAAACTGACATAATTATGAAAAAATCATAACATTAAACAATAAATAACACATCAGTTTTTACATCATTATGTATTTATTTTGAAGTCACATAGTAAACAAAGACCAATTTTTATTTTGATTTTCTTATTAGATTTATACCTGTCTTATTGTACTTATTAATACTCCTCAGAATAAATATCCATTTAAACAGGGTGTTCTATCTAAATTTTTTTTTAAATAAGAAACCATATATTATATAAATTTTCTACTGTTATGGAACAGATTTCCTGCTTTCCACAATCACCATAGATTTTATTTTAAAATATATGCTATTTTTGGATTTATTTGATAAGTTTCTGTAGTATTAATAATAAAAGCTGTTTTACCAGCCTCAATAGTTAGAATTGTTTCTGTTCATACTATAATATATATACTTTATATTGTCCACTTGTTTGTGAAACCAATAGAAGACAAACCAAAGACGAAGAACCAAATAGACAACAAAATTGATACATGTCAAAATAAATTGTTGATATTTTTTTAGCCATTTGAAAGGTAGGAAAAAAATGATTATATTTTCTCTAGCTGTCTGCAATTTATTTTGTAAACCTACTTTGTGAGTCTCTCATCTGATGTTCTTTTTAATCCAACTTATATACTCATGCTTTAACATTGATCCAAATTTATTTTCACTCATTTTCAACGCACATTTTTTACAAAAAAAATGAGCTATTATTAGAGTTTTGTCCATCCGTATGACCGTAGCAGTGATATTTCCTGACAGGAAGCATATAGCAAACTAGGTTTTTTTGCACTTAATTCCTGTATGTCTGTAGATGTGCAAAATGAAATAAATTTTGGGCATTTTTAAGAAAAAATTAGTTTTTTCACCTGTTATGGTCTTTATCAAAATATTACTTGACATTGACAAGAATTATATTGATTAAAACATCAACTGCAACATGAATATCAAAATAGAAATTTAGAACTCCGTTTTACCACAATAATTTTTTTGTTTTAGTTCACTAGAAGCTGATTAAATTGTAAAATTTGTTTAATTAAAAACTTAGTCTAACTGTAAAAATGCGTTTAGTCTCTCACGCCGAGAATACGACGACTTTTTTACTTGTTCTAATATTTGATGTATATTCTCAAAAATATATAGAATAATCTCATATTTCCCATTTTTCAATCAATACTTCAATAAAATTATAAGTGAATCAAGTTATTTTTAGTATTGTAAATTCACTTTTTGATTTCTAAATTCTCAGTAACTTTATAATATTCCTAATACATTTCATGAAACAAAATGCTTATAAATTTCTTACAGATTCCAATGATATGGATCGACCTGGTCAAACAGGATATATGGTACTAAATGAAGATGGAGCAGTATTATCTTCGTCGGGAGAGCTGGAAAATGATGAGAAATTCGCAAATTCCATAATGGGACTACTAAATCTTTCTTCACACATAGATTTGAATAATTCACCCAAAGACGGATTTAAGAAACTCTCAATTACATACGAAGATCATTGCTACTTGATTTGCTTGTCTAATAGAAAATTCCACATAGTCAAGAAAAAATTGCCACATTTTTGAAGTGAATTAAATTAAAATATCTCCAAATGAATGTTATATTATACTTAACCAAAATGAAATTTATGCAGATGATTATTTTACTTGGTGGTATTTGTTTTTCTTTATACCAATTGTATAATCTGTTGCATAATTTTTAAGTGTGAATGTTAATATTTGATTCAGTTGTCTTGAAACTTATAAAAATGAAATAATCTACAATACAGTATAGGAACAATATAGCAAAATTCAGAAGCTGCATGACATATTTTATGTAGAAAATACAAACATATTAAGACTGTTACAAAAATATAAATGTTATTTATGAATTTTTATAATTCAGAAACTCAATATGTACATTTATTTATTCCATAGAAGCATAATATATGTTTATAAAAATTTGGTAAAATGTAATATATTGTATTAAACAATTATCAATTGTAATCACCACATTATTTTATATCCGCATGTAGAAATGTGCATTCCAAATAGTTTTGATATTGTACACTTTAAAATATATGTATTATAAATTATTTTGTTATATTTTGTTAATATCCATGAAAGCTTGTTTTTTCAGTACTCTTTTATAGCATTATGTGCAAGAATACACACCCAAGAATCTTTATGTGCCAAACTTGTCAGTAATAGGAATGAGAAAATTATTAAAGATTGTGACAATCACAATAGGTCTTTTCACATATCTAACTTTTGTTTAACCTGCCCATCTCATTTAAATCAAAAAGTAGAACTGAAAGGGATGTAGGCTATTACATTGTCAAACATAAAGAATATCTTGACCACCTGTCCAAGGAAAGTAGAAAACGATGACTAGTTGCTATAAAAAGAGTAGATTTAACAGAAGAAAAAGTGAGTATGCTCCAAGCACTTTATTTCAGTTAAGTGCATATTATTAATAAACTATTAAGTGCTGTACAGCAGACGAGGAAAAGTATTTTCAGCTAAATACAGCAGTCAATCCTCTGCTTCTTTTATTTGAAAGAAACCCGTATATCTGAAGGATGCATGCAAAATAATAAAGATACTAAAGATTGAGAAAACGTTAAAAGATACAAAATATGATGAACTCTAATGTAGAAATATAATTGAATCAGGTATTTTTGAAAGATCATGGGCTCACGAGAACAAACTTTTCAGGAGAGGTAGAAAACTAAATAATGAAAAAAAATTTAAGGTCACATGATGTGTTTGTTATGAAAATATTAAATATACACATATTATCATGTATTTCGAATAATAAAAAATGTTCACATTTTTTCAATAAATAGCATCTTTGAAAACTTCGAAATTTTGTAAATTGTATTTTTTTACTCTTCATAATCAAAACATTGGCGACCTCTGGCATATACCAACTTCATGGTCTGGAATGGTGTAATTTGAAAATGTAGAAGACAACTTCAGTGAACTTGTTTTCTTAGCATACAGGAAAATTAAAAAATATGGAGCTTATCAACTTTGTGGAGTAAATTCTCAATAATCAAGTCAAGCGCCCTTATTGTGTTAGTAAATATTCCAATGTCGTCCAAAAAAATCAAAAATCTTTCCACATGAGTAGGTTTAAAAGTGTATAAACGAGGCACCAGATGAGACTTACTTGATGGTTAACGTTGTAACTATTCTCTCAATTATTTGGAGCCTGCCTGCGGGATGAATTGTATAATTTATTATTTGAATATATCGAAATAACAATTAAATCATTGGATATACATCTTCCGAAGACGACAACGAAAGTCAATCGTTCTTCCAGTTTTATTGGTAAATATGTGGACTATTTGCGTACGCCCTTTTGATATCAAATATCATCGTTTTTTAAATAAAAAAAGGACTGTCATTGTCACAGTAGAATAATGAGGAGCAAATATTATGTAAAAAAACTTAGTGGTTGGAAGTCTACGACGGTAGCCGAGAGCTATAGTGATCATTCCTTTAAGAAGTTGGAATTTTTGGAACTGTTGGTGATATTCATACTGATCACACTATTTTCACTATCACTACACAAACACTGTCTGACGCGCGTTTCGATAACCAAGTTACCCTCAGTCTCTGAAGACGATAACTTGGTTATCGAAATGCGCGTCAAACAGTGTTTGTGTAGTGATAGTGAAAATAGTGTGTTCAGTATGAATATGACGTCACGCAATATGGCGGCTTGACTGAAATGTTTAAACTACCTACAAAACTTTTTTTGCATTTTCAATAATTTTTTCCTCTATAAACATTCATCAAATAATTAAAAAAAATTATAATAAAAATTGTATATAAACTATTTTTTTTCTCAAACCATGCAAGTACCCTATTTAATGTTATAACATCAGAATTTTAGTCTGGAAACTAATCTGAAACTATTGTCTCTTGAGTACTTATGATATATTTTAAATAAACTTGAGTAAATCATTTTTTTCTTTCACTTCTAGTGTTTCTTGTATTGGTATACTTACCTTAACTTCAATTGCCGTCGTCTTTTTGGTAAAGAAGCTGCTTAGCTGTTGATTCTGGAGTAGATGTCCAAAATGCTAGTCTTTTGATTTTTCACATATCCTATAAATAATGGTGGTTCTATATTATAAGAATTTTTTACAAAGTACCACCAGCTTCATCCACGCTTTTAAAGCTAAGTCAGAAAAAAATATTTTGTTTAGAAGATAGGAAGACGGTAGGGTAATTAAGCAGAATTATTTAATTATTTATTTTTATTTACATACATAAACATTGTTAATTTTATGAATAAATAAGTATTTCCTTCCACTCCTCAAATAAAAATATAAAACATTTGACTGTTAATCTATAAAATTTATAGAAGTATATATTTCATTGTTTCTATACAATGAAATATATCCAAATTTTAAGATCATCTTATTATGTACCTAGATTAAGTTAGTTAATAAGAATGAAAATTCTACGAACCCAAGATTAGAACAAAGTAGGTACGTAATAAGAATCATTACAACATATGAGCAAACAGGTGATTTAGTTTTTGATGTAAGGGTATAATAAAATTTGGGGTTGTCGTTAAAAATTTTTTGCGACACCATTTAAAAAACTTTTTGTTGACGGAAATTATTATTTCAAATTTAATAAGATACTTTCAGAGAAAAAATTATACCCAAAAATTAATTTAGATCGCGTAGTAGCACGAGTTGTTTTAAATAAGAAAAAATTTCCCAGTGTTTTTTCGTCAAAAACAAGCTTTTTAGAGCATCGCAAAAAAATTAATCTTTAACGATCACCATAATAAATTTATATATTGCTGCCAAACAATAGGTACAGTATTTTCAAGGCTTTTCGTACTATAAGCACTCTAATTTCAAATGGACGTTTCCTTATGGTTGTTTTCTAAAAATCTACGTTAAGATAGTAAAATTGAAAATAATAGATTCAAGGCTGGTTGGTTTTTGTAAGTTTCAAGAATAAATACCTTCTGCTTTATATCTTTTACTATATACATTTGTTCATATATTTTCTATTTGAAAGAGGGTGCAATAGCATAACTTTTTTGGTTGATGTCTTTTTGGTTTCTTTTGAGAGACGCCACTTCGATCTTTGATCTGTGAAGTCCATTTACATTTATATGGAACCATCAGCAAAAAACGCTCTACTGGGATGACACCAATTCCCTAGAATTGCTTTAAAATTCTTTACAGTCTTCTGAGGACACACTTGGATCCGCAATTTACACAGATATTGGTGCTTGGTTCTTTGAGGAGAATGATGTCTCAGTGAAGACAATTCAGACCAGTATATAAACATGTTTCAGGAACATGGTTACTTGAGTTGGAGTTAGGGGACAGTTGGTTACAAGACGATGCAATGGCATTAATGATTGTTCTAAAAAAACAATTAGACCAACATTCAGAAAGAAAATAAGAATATGCGCACAATATAAAAAAACAATTTTTTTCGAACACTTCAATGGGTTTTGCTTGAATGTTTCTTGGGCTATTAGGTCTCTCTGGTGCTCCGACTGATTGAGTTAGAATCAGCAGCAAGCAACTTCTGAAGACACCAACCGTACAATTTTCTGAAACATCAAGGAGCAATAGTTGTTTTTGACAATGGACTAATGATAACCAACAATCGGAAAGAAAATAAAAATATGCCAACATTATAAAAAACCAAATTTTATTCGAACACTACAATGGGGTTTACTTGAATGTTTCTTGGGCTATTAGGTCTCTCTGCTGCTTCAGTTAGAATCAATCGGAGCAGCGAATACCAACTGCACATTTTGCTGAAACATCAAGGAGTAATAGTTATTTTTGAAGATGGACTAATAGCCCAAGAAGTTAATGGACAATTAATACAATGGGTTTTATCAAGTATTAAGTAAGTTAAACTACTGTACCCTGTGTATTAAATATAAATCTACCAAAAGTGTTCTCTTGCAAAGATTAATTATATGTTTAAAATTTACATTTGAAAATAGAGCTCTCAATGACCTAGTTAAATTATTTGAATGAATATATGTAATTTAAGTAGAATTTTAAACACATCGTCTAAATATTTTATGAGATATAATATTTGTTGTTCTATAATTTAATTTTTCTGCATGAAAAGTGACCATATTGAACATTATTCTGTAATGATATGCAGATCTAAAGATATGCCAAATTGTTTTTATTTATGAATACAAAATAGTCGCGAAATTGCAGAATCTTCTAACCAAAGTTAAGATTTCGAAGAAATAAATTCAATCATCTTTTAGAAAAAAATAGACATCTCTATGATTTGTTAATAAAATCAATACAGAGCTAATATTAGATTCAGGTGTAGAATTCAAAATATCTAGTCATACTATAACTTACAACATTAATGAAATATACATGTGTCTGTTTAGAGGTAGGTTAATTTGTTTTTATTTTTACATTTACAACCTACCTATTTATATGAAATTTACCCACCAACCAACTCTCTTTCGCGAAAATAGGAAATTTTGGAATAAATAAGGTCATTTTAATAGGTATTATGTTTCTTCCAGTCTCCGAAGACGATAACTTTGTTATCGAAACGCGCGTCAGACAGTGTAATTGTGAGTGTTGGAATAATGGTAGTGTAAACAGTGTGTATGAATATGAACTAACGGTTTCAAAAATTCTAATTTAGGTATAAATGTTACTCTCAGCAAAAGCAAAACAAATCTAATATGTACTTTGTAAATCATTGTTAGAAAGCCTACCACATTTGTTACTAGAGGTGCTGGTGTGGAATTAAGTTTCCAAAATATTACTATGATAACAAATTAGACAACTATAAGTCAAGACATCACTAGCTGATTGTTTTCAAGTGGTAGGAATTCTTTTGAATACATACTTTGAGAATGATGAATATTTTGCATAAGTACTTAAGAAAAGAATTAACTACCTCCAATACAGAATATAACGTTTAGCACCCTTATAGCACTTGTTAAATAGATTTACATTTTTTATTAATAAGCGATGTGTTCAATTCAACATTTGTATTATAAAAGTAATTTAAAACAGCTACAATCATATCACAACATATCATTTGTATATCTATATACAAAATACTGTATTCAAAGTGCGAGGATTTAATTTTACTTTGCAAGAGATCTGCAAATTTATACAAAAAGTTTTATTAATAATAAATGAGATCTGTGTATTATTGTTTACCACATTCTGTAGTTCAATTAGTAGTCTACCAAGTACTAGAATTCATAGAAGTACTTATGTTTTAGTACTACTCAAGTACTCATTGTCTGAGGTCTAAGGTTCTTAAAATTTGATGCAACAAACAACCAAATCTCCTTATTTTTCTATTTATGTGGCAATTAAGAGCTCCGTCAATGCGCTAAACTAGTTTTATGTTTTTTTTTTGAATAATAATTTTATGAAACATTTTTCAACCAATTAATTATAGTTTAATAATGTTTGGCAAAATAAAATAATCCTCACAATTTGAAAATACTTAGGCAGTTTGCTCATGATAAAGTTTACAAAGAAACAATCAATCTTTTGTGATGATAAACCCATCAGACTCCTTTTCTATGTCCTTAGAAATATTCTGATTAGCTTGATCATTTTCGTATTCAACAAAGTCGTCAAATAAACTTGGCCAAGCTTCGTTATCATCATAGCAGCTCAAATCATTGCCTACATGATCAGCAAAATTAAGAAACATATTCCATGTGTCTTTTGGTATGCCTCTAATTATTTGGTGGGTTTCTAAGAAATTGAGCCACCTATTAAGAATCGGAGGTTCCCTTATTGTAAAAACTAATTTCCACAAAATAATTGCCATGTCCGTTGGTAAAATTCGTTGCCCTGAAAAGGAATCCAGTCCAAAACGGAAAGTGAAACGATACAAGTCTTTGAACTGTTCATAGTTATTTTCAACTTCACTAACTAGTTCCGGTAAACGTATCTGGATTGACTTTATTGAATCGGCACGAATTGATTTAAGTCCGTTTATAAATTCTGAGCGGGTGAAACAGCACATTTGCTCTGCGTTTAGTTTCCATGCGAGTACTAGTATCTTGAAATCATCAGGAGATATAGATAAGTCTTGACACAATTGTTCTATACCTGTAAGTTCAATAAACAAATTATTTCTATGAATAACGAAAAAACAAAGTCACACACTTTTTTGGCACCAAACAACTGGGAAACAAGTTTATACATTTGTATGCTGTATCTAAGGACAAATTAAGGGAAATGTGTTTCATTATTATTAAACATTTTGAAATAAGATCATTTTTAGTATTAATTATGTTCTTATAAGCCTAATAGCCTTTTTCCAATTTTCTGAAAAATTTTAAGCACAAGTTAATTTCTCAAATTTTGTATTTCTACTAAGAGAATGGAATATAACTGTTCAAAAAAAAATATTAATAGGTGGTTGGGAAAGAAGAAAAACAAATTATTGTAAGAAATATGGAACTACTGAATCATATTAATTTGAGTGAATAAAGTTAAAGCTACCTTAATTTTTTTTATTTTTAATGTTTTAATTAACAACATTGAAATATTTTTTGGTTCCATTGACCTTTATTACAATATTTGGAATATAGAATATATAAAACAGTATTCTTAGTAGTTCTTTTTTGTCATTGATGATTTTTTCATTTGAAAGTTCATAAAACATTTAGCAGCAAAAATTAATTACAAATCCTTATTAGAAGACTTTATTAAATTGAATAGCCGAAGAACATTACTTTTGTAAAAAATTAAATCACTCAAGCTAGAAAATAAAGTCTTTTTTCCAATCTCCCACCATTCATTAATATTTTTTCATGATCATGACTAGGCATGTTGTATTAAATCATGTTTGGTAAGATTTATTAGGCAGATCGTCAAAACAAAAAAGATAAATTGAAGATGAATACATATTTATTTATGTATTCATCATAAACCAAAAATAAATATAAAATGATAATATAATAAAAACACTAAATGGAAAATGAAGTGCAACTTAATTATAATATGTCTTACCTTCTGCAAGGATACAGTCTTCACAACTATCCTTATATTGTTCAAATAGACTAATTAACTTTGATTCTGAAGGTTTACTTTCAGAGGTACCCATGATTGGGGCGGATTTAGAATAAGTTCTTCGACTAGACGGATAAAGACGGCTAATGGCAGTTACTTCGGGAGGCGCAGATAAGTGGTTGCCATTACTTAGTATTGTTTCTGGAGGGGCGGTAGGAGCTGGTACATGACTCGGTGCTGGATATAACTGAGCTTCGGTCATTTCTGGAAAATTATTAAAATTTAAATACTATGTAATTTATTATACAATTTGAACATGGGACGAAGTATATAGCATATGATATTTTTACTTTTACTTTTGTTTTTCAATTTAGTGAACAATAGTGACAATGACACATATTTAATTTAATTGTGTTTAAATAGAATGTATTTTAGTTTTTTTGATAATTGATTTGTCTAAGAGAGAGCTATGTATGTATTTTTTGGCTTTGATTTTGGTGAAGTGTTGGTTTTTATGAATTTGGCTTTGAGAATATTGGTTACATTATAAAGCAGCTTCTTCTTTATCTTTGTAACATGGATGACCATATTAGTAGGCTTCTGTCTGTTCATTGCCAGTAAGTCTTCCACGGAAGACAAAGTCCTGTATTTTCACCATCATTTAGGTGGTCTTCACTATAGTCTTCTTCCTTCTTAGTTGTTCATTTTTGAGTTATTAACAAGTCTACTTGCAACTAAACAGTTGTCAACATAGCATTTGAAAAACAAAATATCCACTTTTTCTACTCTTTCTTCTACATACTCAATTACAATATATGTTAGACAGGAAGAAATTGGATATCCTATTATACAACTATTTAGTTATTCCAAGAAATTACCACTTTACTGAAAATAATCATTAATTTGAATAAATAAAATATAATTTCTTCTAGATATTCATTGTAGGTAAGGGAATTTGAGTATAAATCTGTATTTCTATGAATAATCTCTTGAATTGAAAATAATATTCTCAAGAGAAGACCATTTGTAAAGCATCTAACAAACAAAAAAAAGAAGTTAATATTTTATCCAAATGAAATGTGGCTGAATACGAACTAATCTGTGTTAGAAAGACGTAAAAGCTACAGGTAGTGATTTTATTTGCCTCAATTGAACCATATTTACCTTCTTTATTTTTGTGGTTGATTGAGTCGTCTGGGGCCATCTGAATGGGCTCCTTGAAGCAAGTTAGGCAATTGCCCATTTGAGGGTCCCAAACTGTACCTCCTCCGTCCTGCTTTAGAATTACTTTGCATTGCCTAAAATATAGCAAATCGATAATAAAATTTACATTTTCAATTATTTATGATGATTAATATGTTATACATATTTGGTCAATCAGCAAATATTCTTTAATTAATGTAAATTTTTTGTGGCTACTGACATAATGCTTCAATTCTTTATAGAATATAAAAAGAAGCATCGTGCTTCTAAACCTTAAATTAATGATGTAAAATAAACTTTTTTTGAATACCACTTTAGCATCACAAACAAAACTGATTTGTTCTTTGTATTTGATAGACATATTTACAATTAATAAAAACCAGAGAAGAAATTCCATAACCTATACGTAATAAAAAAAGTAGTTGATCTTTACCAATTATTCCTTTAAACAAAACTGTCAACGTGTACTTCTTAAGTAAACATAAATAATAACAATTTAGCAAATTTTAATCAGGAAAACGGTATTTTTATATTTTATGTGAATATTATACTATATTACCTCAAAAAATTCCTTCACAGACTGAAACCAATTCTCCAGTCAACTACAAATTATTGAATCTATATAATATGGCACTATAGTTTCTATACTTTTCATTGTTTAATATTCAGTTTAGTAGAAAACTAAACTAATTTAGGATATTGAAAAATAACTATTTACAAACATTTTAAAGCTGTGAACACTTAATTATTGTTATTTTAGACGAAAAGCCATAATAAATTTGTTTATATTTTATAACCACTGTCCCCTGAAGAGCAGAATGACCCGTCATCCGTCATTAATACTGTCAGTGTCAAATATAAACTGTTTTTAGGATCCATTGACTTCAGCATTGTACATCCATGTTCCGTTGTCATGTAATGTCTACAATTATAATGGTTTGTGTTGAAATCATAAAACAATATTATTTAAGGAATATAATATGATAGATCAAAAACATAAACAATATGAGAATTTTGATTTTCGTAATTTACAAAATTATTTCTTCTATGCTATAAACATAACAAAAGATTACCCGTTTTGCGAAAAAAGTAAACAAATGGTAACGAGAGACGAAAAAAAATGTTGAACGAATCAGATTAATTTCAACGATTGAATTATTAAAACTCATTCAATATTGTAATTTGTCAATTTTTGTGAATAAAGTTTTTTAAAAATAGTTTTTCAAGGAGTAAAATCCTCAATTGGCGCAGTCAGTAGGATTCGTGCTGTCGTGAATTTTTTACGATTTGTCGCAATAAACAACTCGACTCCGTATTTTTATAAGCAGTATAAAGACCTACGATCTACAAGGGACAAGAAATAGGCCTCAGAACGCCTGAACGTGCTAAGTTCCTTATTTTGTTGTATTTTTCCTTTTGAACTCTATCCTTATCTATAACTGGGGCAAGGAAGAGAAGATTTATCACTTTTTAATTTTATTAAAGAATTAGAAAATTTACTAACTACATTTAATAAATTGAATATCATTATTGATTCCGATTCATTTAAAATGGCCACGGCTAACCCAAAAACCCTTAATTGGAAATTATTGAAATTAGAAAATTTTAAGCCGTACAACGGAGACAGTAATACTATAAAGAGATTATCAAAATTTATCTACAATGATCATTATATAAACACTCATGTTTTGGAATGTATCCAGGAAAAATTAACTGGAAAAGCTGAGGACACGGTAGAATATAGCATGGAATTAATTACATAGCATAAAATAGAAGAAGCGTTAAAGCAATGTTTTGCTAACAGACGTGACCCCGACTGTATTTTACAAGAATTAACAATACCATTTAAAAATGAAAACTTTTGGGAACAAAAGTTACATTTACAATTGTTGAAAAGTCAAACAATACAACGGATAAGAAATGATTTTAATTTAAGTGAAATAGACAAAAACTACCAAATAAATCATTGCGAGAAAACTGCGCTGAACATCTTTATTGTAGGATGTTCAGGCATAATAAGAAATAATATGTATTTGTAGAAACCTAACTCCTTAGAAGTCGCGAAATAATAATAGTCATTTTAAAGAAAATTTAAATTTACTAAGGAATGATCAGATTAGTCAACATAAAAATAATAACAATTATAACAGAAAAATCAATTTATTTATCCAGGGAATAGTGAAAATAATAATAATGATAAATTTCCGAGTCAACCAATTAATATAAACTTTCACAACAACGTCATAATTATACAATCAATGCACAGGTGTTTGGTTCGAGAAAACAAGTTTTCCGACCAAACCAAATATCTAAGCCAGAGCCGATGTCTAAGACAACAAGAAATGTCAATGACACACATATAGAAGTAACAATATAGTAACAAGTAACAATACATCCAGTAGAATTGTGTAATCATGATTGAGATGACAAAAATAGTTGAAAATTTTCTGGAATTAGAAGAAAATTATTAAACTGTAAATTTTCAAAAAGAGCCTCAGAATAAAATTGAAAACAGTTGAAATAAATACTGCTGCTAATAATCCATCACCATATATTGAAATTAAAAATCCTTAATTTGAGACCTAACAAATAGAATACCATCAGACAAATAGTAATCAGATTTTATATAGTATATCAGCGGTCAACAAAAGTCGAAGGAAATTTTTAAAATGTACACGATAAATCAGAGCGAATCTATGGAAATTAACATTATTGTTTAGAATTTTTATTGTCCTTTTATGTGAATACTGATGAAATTTTTACAGTTTTTCACTTGGAGATAAGAAATGAAATAGTACAAACTAAAAAAATTTAATATCCAATTACATAACACTATATAAAAAATTTGAACTTAAATACAGTGTGTTGGGTTCGTTGTTTAAACAATTGTATATATTCAAGTATATATAAAATTGAATATGGAGAATATTGATGGTTGTATTGTTTGTAAAAAGGTCGCAGTTAAGTTTTTATGTGATTTAGTCTTACATTTTTTAGATTTGCATAATAATTATATTTAAATAACGTTTTACGTTTTGTAATAACAATTTCATTCAAAGAAAACTTGAATCCATAAATAAATAAATATCAAAATAACTCAATATTCAAGACATAAGCAAGATAATGAAAGTTATACTACCCAATCATAATTAATTAGTACATAATTCTATTGCCAATTTATTTAAATAAATTTGAGAGGTTTCCAAAATGAAGTAAAATAAATAGAACAGTTATTTCATAAGTAAATATCTTAATTGAAATTGGGATGAAAATATTGGGATTTGGATGTGAAATTCTATTTTCTTTTTAAGTAGTATAAATTTTTAATCTTTGCAAATAAAACTTTAATATGCCATTTTAAATTTAATTTCCAACTCCCCCAAACTCGAAACTAAATGTGAAAGTGAACTGCATACTATCAAAGATCATGTTACTTACATAAGGGAAAAATTGAAATTTAGTTGATTAGCCTACAACCTGAATATTTTATCATCACCGAATGCTTGATAGTAGTGTAATGTATCATGAAAAAATCTACAAAATTAAATGAGTTGTGTACACTATGGTCAAAAAAATTTATGGTTAATTTTAAAAATCACCCTTTAAATTAATAAAGGTGTTGAAATTTTTTATTGGCATGGGATATCCTCCCTGAGTGACTCTACATATGGTAGAAATATGTAAAGTACCTCATGACTCACTTTGTATACGTGAACTTTAGATTCTGATCTAATACGTCTAGGTTATATTTATCCTTGGTATTAACAGAACGAAGAGTATTTATAGATTTCTCTTTAATAGAACCACTCGAGGTACCTACTCTTTGTAATTTATTAGAAATATTTTTTGCAGATTTCAATAAACTATTATCTCCAATATTTTCATTACTTCTGTTTAAATATAATTTGTCAATTCTATCAATGGCTTTTGAAGTTTTTTGTGAAGTTTGAAGTATTTTCAAAATTTCTGTATTTTGTTCTTGAATTGAACAAAGAATTTTGTATTGCTTTGTAGAATTATCTTTATATATAATACTAAAATATAATAATATAAATGAAGATAAATACATAAAGCAATATCGAGAAATCCAAATATAGTTGTAAACTTCAGAATATATCTTTGAACTACCCTCATGAGAAAGGAAAACATGTATGAAACATATTAATCTTTCAACTAAATAGTTTATAAGAAGCAAAAATAAAATTACTAATCTAGCTGAATTAGTTCTATATGAAGATGTTAAAATTAAAATTATAACAACAGAAGCAGCATAGAAAAGTATTGATTCAAACCAAGACATTTCTCCAATAATCCAATTTCTTAAATCCGCTACGGTTCTTGATAATAAGTTTAATATATCATGATGCTCCTTGAAAGAAGCAAATAAATTTTCTAAAATATTTTCCAACACTTTTCCGTGATGCAACATCTTTTCTTGTAACTTAAAGCTTTCTTTTTGAGCATCTAAGAGATCCTTTTGATGTTGTGCACTTTTCTCTAATTGTCTTCCAACGACCATGGTGTTTTCGGCAATCATTTCCTGCCATACATGTCCTTGTAGGAAACCACACATATTTTGAGTATGTGTGTAAAATTCTGTATACACATTGAAAGCCCTATCATTCATACTGCTTATACATATCGCTCTCAAGTTATATTTTTTATCAGAATGGCAATTATATGTATCCTCACCAGACATTGCCAAAAAGCAATTTGTAAGATGGAGTGCAATTTCACTTTGTATTTGTTCAGTAATATATTTACATCCAATTTCCAAATATTCGAGGGCAGATTTCCAACAGGATCCATAATGAGGCAATCTTCCTCTTTCTTGCAACAACTGAAATAAAAAAAATATAAATTATTTAGCTGATATACACGTTTTTAACAATACTTTACTTGATATTGTGTTCGTCCTGACTCCTGAATATCATAATTTTCAAACCCTTTTACTTGATGGAAATGAAAGCAAAATATGAGGATATTAATGAACATTTTTCATTTTTTTGAATTTTTCTGTTATTTCAAATTTAAAACTGGTTTTTCAAATTTGACAGATCTTAAGCCTGATATCAACTGTAAAACATACGACCAATTATAATTTTATCCATCTCAAAATTAACCGTAACCTGTCAATATAATTCTAAAGAATGCCATAATGTCACATATAAGACTGTCTTAAGCCCAAACTACAAATCTATCCACTTTGACATTTATGTAAAAAATAACCAATCAAATTGGATTATTAAAGCTACGTTTGTAGAAGTGAAACAACTATTAGATACTGAGGGGTGAGGGGACTTTTACATCCAGGTTGAGGTTACGTAGGTCTGTAAATTTTTCAATAATTTTTGATTGTCGTAACCGATATTTAAAATGGCTTTTGGTGATTATCCTGCAGAGTACAATCCAAAAATTCATGGACCATACGATCCTGCCCGTTTTTATGGAAAGCGTAAGTTAAAAAATTATTAGTCTGAATATTATGTAATAGATTCAAAGTTTTTTTTGATAATTAAAAAAAGGTATTTCGCGAATCGGGATCTATCTTTATTACTTATTGGCAAATTTTCAAGTTTTTTAGATTCAAAATGCTTCTTTTGTTTGAATATATAATCATTTTTAGCTGATACTCCATTTGGTCAAGTAAAAGTTGGAGAGATTGGTGCATGGTTAGCTCGTCGTAATAAATCGCCATCAGCTCTGGCTGGAGCCATTAGTAGAGGTAGGTTCAATGAATGTGGACTTTAGTGATTTAAATAAATTGAAACTAAAATTTTATTATTTGATTATATTAAAAATGAACAATCCTGTTTATGAGTAGGACTAGCCAATAAGAACAAATTTTCTACTTAATCATGACCATTAAGATAGATGTAATTTTCACCTAAGTATACAAATTCCATATACATCAAATTTCTACAGTTTTGAGAAGAATGAATGAAATGCACTAAATAAATGACAGAAAGCTTTGAGTGAATGTGCAGAACAGTTCCGATTTTTTATAATTAAAAGTAAATTTACCCGATAATGTGATGAATTGATGGTTATTGGATGTCTGCATAAGATCTTCCAACAAACTTATTTATAATCTTCAATTTTAAATGGTATGCACGTCAGTATTATGTTGATTTGGATAATTTTCATTGCAATTAATATGTAGTTAATTGATATTTTTAAAAGATCTTGTTAGATGACTTACTGCTATGCCATGGTATGATTCTATACCTCAAAGTTGGTGTTAGAATATTATATAAGTGCAACTAACTTTCAGGTTATATTTTTTAATTGTAAGTATGATCTGATTAATTATATTAATTTTAGCATACTGGAGATGGCAGCATAAGTATGTCCAGCCTAAAAGATCTGGAATTGCTCCATTTTTACATGTTGTAGTTGGATCTATGATCTTCTTCTACTCAATCAATTATACTAAATTAAGTAAGTTGGCATATAGTTTCATTTGATATCCTTGAAAAAAAGTTTTGAATCCATTAATTATACTTTTCTTTTTGCAGGTCACCACAGGAACTACAAATACCATTAAATATTTGGAACAACTTTATACGTAGTATTTTTCATTATATATATACACTGTTATTCCCAATGTATCATGTAATATGAATTTTCAAACAAACTAATTTATGTCAAATTTCAATAAAGTCCTTCAAGTAATGTAAAATATTTGTATCTAATTTTAAAGGATCAAGAATAGAACAAATCCTATTTCAAAAAAAGTCAGAGTTAATCAGTATATTTGGGGTAATAAATTTGAGGTTTGGATCTATGGTGACCAGGGTATATATCTGTGAAGTTGATAAATTGGTTTACCCTTTATTTACAAAGGTTCATATGTACCCTTTAATACCAATGGTGTATAGTTGTAGCTTTCATAATAATTTGATTGAAATGAAAAAATCATGTCTGTATTACGTTTTTTAATACCCCTAGAGGTTGGTTTTTATGTTGATGATAGTTAATATAAAGTAATATATAGGGCCAAATAAATATGTCTAACGTTTTTAAATGATCAAAAGAATTTTAAATTTTGTAAAAGCTATATTTTTAAAAAATGAAACAAATCGTGGCTTTGCGACAGATTTTTCATTTTTTTTGAAATTGGGAATCTTTCAATATATTTTTTGTTATTTTCAGCAGCATGAATATCTGGCACAGGAGCAATACCCACAAATTGTCTCACATTCTTCTATATGGCGATGCCAAGGTCTAGCTCTAGATTGGCGTTATATTTGTTTGAATCATAATTGCTCACAGAGTTCAAAAACAAATTTTCTTTTTTGGAATTTGTTTTGATCTTGCCATTCAGGATTATTGGAAACATAAATTCTGTAATAATTCAGTGCTGCAACTTCCAACAGGAATTAAAATTTTTTTGCTGTCTGTCTTTGGCAGGTATAAGGTTGAACCATTTGCTCAGTAGTATCAACCCTCCCATAGTAGCATTATCATACAAAATTATACTTGAATTGGAGATGATTTGTTTTAAGCAAAGGCCTAAGTGAACATTGAGATTTTATGATTATACACTAATACACGTTCAATGATTACTGAAATAGAATTAATCACTCAAAATTCTGTTTGCACAGAATTTGAAAACCATAAATCCTCGATTCTACATCGGTAAATACCCGGTATCAGTGACCTGCTCATATACATTACAGCCAACTTCTGGACAGTAAATTAATCGACAAATTAAAATTGCAACTTATTTCAAATTTAAAATTTTATTTTTAAATATAAATCGTTCTAAAATAAATGAGAAAGGATTACAAAAAGTGTTCAAAAAACTATATATTTATTGAAATATATCACCTTTGGTAAAGCTATAGTGGATGAAACGTGTAATTGACTGTTTATGTAGTGGTAGTTAATGATTTTAAAAATTCCAAAGTACCTGCCAAGATGTATAAAATTTTATATTTTATTAACTGGAATATAATTTTCAATTATAATGTAAAAATTCCATTTAATATATAGTGACTTCTTAGAGAAGGCATAGAAGTAAAACAAGATTTAAAAAATATGTTGAGCAAATGGTTTTATTATTTGAAACATAAAAATAAGAAACTCACAACCTGAGAATTTTTTTATGGCGTGTACAGATTTAGTTTTTTTTTTCTTTTAGATATTCAATATAAAATAAAACAAGTAATAGCAGCCATGTTTATTTGTAAAAAAATACATCCTTACACTTGTAGAGCCAGTTAAACATATCCAATACCAATAAGTTAAGACACTCAAAATTTCGAAGATTTTTACAATAAATTTATACTTAAAGATTATCAATTATTGCTGGTTTTATTATAAACAAACCTTTAGTAAAAATATAAAGACAAGCTTTCAGCATTTGAATATGGAAACCATTTTTTTTACTCACAATTACCTTGTTAATGGGAACATTTACAAATTTTTTTATACCTGTAAGTTCATTAATTCGTCTTTTATTCAATAACTCAGTATCAGTACTACATGAAGTGTGACATTCCCAGAAAAAGAATGAAATATTCACGGATTTTTGTCAATTTGGATATAAACAATTCAACAATGAGTCAACAAAAATCTTCCGTAAGATCGAAATGAATTTCTCTAGTATACAGGTGGTTTAAAGCCAAGAATTTGGATAGGATTTTGGACAAAAACGCAAACTTTTTATATCACCTGGAAAATCACATACTACTATTCGAATATCGATAAAAATATTGCTCAGGAGTATTTGGATAGAAACCTCACTAGAACGCAAATTCACATTCTCTCTAGCAAGCAGCATTGAAGGCTCTGTAAGCACATCCTAATTAGCTTGAGAATATAAACAAACTCTAAAAGCACTAATCATAATGTGGTAAAAGGTTATCAGGAAGCAGACAGCCTCGTCAAAAAGATTGTGACTCCATATATTGGAGCAAAGTCTTACTATGGCCTCGGGTAATATCACATCAACAACCAACTGAACAGATGGCTAAGGAATCAGAGAAACACTACAAAATATTCATATCATTATACTACTGATCAGTTTTGTGACAAGATACTACCCCAGAAATACAACCTCAAGACGATAGGCATAGCAAAAGACGACAACTGCAGATTCTACAAATCTAACCTAACCTAACAAGCCTTCAAGACATCAGGGCATCTACTCTGCGAATGTTTAGTCCATTTCTGCAATTAGAATTAGGTAGCTCGAAGGATTAGTTCTAATACCTTGGGAAGTGAGACATAGCAACCCACAGAACGACTTCCAAACAATCTACAACTTGTTGTATCAACAAAGAAATCTAATTTGGAACGAAGTCTTTGTCAGTTTTATAGTCCCTCAATAACTTATTTGATTTTGTGTTATATCTTTTTCGAAAATAATAAAAAACAATTTCCAATTGAAATGCTTCCTTAATTAATCTGGTAGATGGATTACAAATTGGTTTAATTGTTTAAATTTAAATACGATCAACTCAAATTTTTGAAAATCAATAACTTAGAACACAAATGAACTATGTTTCAGGCTACTTTTGGAAAATTCGATGTTAAGTTTTGATACATGCGTAATTCTTGTGAAGAAACCTAAACGTCTTTTGATATTAAGTAAACTTTGTAAAAATATCACACTCGTTTTGGAACCTGTTTTTGATTTATTTATTAAACACAGCAAATTTTTGTTCTAAGATATCGATATGTAGAAAGTACAGAAATAATACTGAAAATAAAGTCTAAAAGTTTCATACATACTTACATTTGTATGTGAAATGTGTGTAAATGTGTTCTATTTACATTGGTATATATCAAGTGAATTATAATTTCAAATTCAACAACAAAACACGTTAGATCTGTTTAATGAATAATACTCAAAAGCATGTTAATGGCAGCTAAAATGAAATAATGGTAAAATAAATATTTCTGTATGAACTATTGGGATACGAGATAATACTTACACCTTCACAGAGTATTAAAAATAAAATGTCAAAACGAAATTACAACGACGCTAGTGCAAATAGAATTTATGAAACGAAAAATGTTAGTGAGATGTTATCAGAAAAATTAAAAAAATATCGATTCAATTTTGCTGTTATAGCTTTTGAAATATTACTGTCAAGATACTAATTTTACACTGATTGATAGCTCACGCAATTTAAATAGATATTCTTAAAATTTATTTACGTTTGAAAGCTTTAGATGGATTTGGATGTAAAAATCATGTCTCAATGTATTTTTAAATATGTAAAATTTTTAACAATAGTTTCTAAACAATTCAGAGTTTCATTTTTTATTTATAGAGAGTATAAAATTCGATTCGATTTATAATTCTTGCACTATGTACAACTGTATTTTTATTAATGCTTTTACACTACCAATTAAATGATCAAAATTAATTATTGCAAAGTAGAGAACAGTAATCAATCTACCACATATATATTTATTGCATAAAATATATTCAAACTTCACTACAAACTTTTTTATAAAAATTTATCACAACCACTAGCTTCAGTATAACGTTTATAATGAGAAACATGTAAAATATTAACAACATGAAAACGAAACACTGATTATTTAAAAAAAGTTTATAAAAACATATAAAGAAAAACCAAAATGTCAAATAATCCTCAGTAATACTTTCTATATGTAGAAAAATCATCTAAGGCTCTAAAATAATAAACTACATATTATTTACCTACCTAAACTGTAAACAACAATTGCATTTTATTTTATAAAAAATGAGCAATATTCTGTTATCTGTACCATTGACCAAGACAAAGAAAATTGGTAGATGATGAGAAAGTAGATATAAAATAGAACGTTATATAATAACTGAAGATATTTCAAGATCAATAGAACATTGAAAAATAAAATTTATAAAAATGAAAATATTCCAAGATTTAAATACTTGAAAATCAGCACCCAAGTAGTATTTTTTACCATTAACAACAGTCTAGTCTAATATAATGTATTTTATTTTTTAAAAGTATTGGAAAATATTTTACACAATATAAGAAGTTCAATTTGAAATCTTTAACCAACTAACTTCTCATCTACTAGAGCGTCGCAATAAATTACACTAAAATAAATTGCTCCGCTTGATTCCAACACCAGGCAACCAGAGTATGGCGGGAATGTGTTGGTGAGAATTTGTGTGCAATGTTCTGTATATGTCGTTTCTGTTTTTCCAGTGTTAATGAAAAACGACAATGTACATTATAATCCAACACACAGTGATTAAGGATTCACTTGAATTAATGATTAGTAGCACCGTCTATGATTCATAATTGGTTATATATTTATGGAATGCGTGTAGAAGATTGGTCTAGACTTACACCAAAACGATTAAGCCGGTACTGCACGATGCATTCAACGTTTGCTCCAACATTCACCTTCCAATGTACGACTGAATATTGGAAGGAAGGCTGGATTCAGTGCTGCAACTACACCATATAACCAACGTTTGCACCAACATTCACCTTCCAACGTTTGCACCAACATTCTCCTTCCAACGTTTGCACCAACATTCACCTTCCAACGTTTGCACCAACATTCACCTTTCAACGTTAGCTGAACATTGGACCTAGCGCTGCAGACATGCGTGAAAAAAAAATGCAATGTGCGAGTTGCCGTTATTGGTGACGCGTTTACATAAACTCGATTGTTCACCAAATTACTTGGAAATATGTGATGAAAATACAACAAATATAAATTCTTTCAAAACAAACTGGATGATACTGGCAACTTTGATTTTTCATAGAAAACACACTTAACATTCATGCGCAAGAGAACAAAAAATGTGTGGTTGGGAAACATTGGAAGTAAAACATTCGTCGAATGACATGCGGACTATGAACACATGATGCGTCTAACATTGGAAGTATTGGACGCATTGTGTGGAACCCGGCTGGCTTAACGTCTGGTAAGCAGATATACCATCAATGATGCAATACAAGTAATTTTTTAAGCAAAATTTTACTCGAACAAAATACAAAACAAATCAATGAGTGAAAGAAAAAGAACAAAGAAATAATGATCAAAAGTTTCTAACATATATTTGGCCACTTGACAGTGGAGCAATACTGTAGGGCTGGATATAAAAAATACATTTTTTATTAGTTCTAATGGCATTTAAATGTTCTATTGACCTTTTTATTACATTTTTGTTTGATAAAAATATAGTAAAAAATGTATAATTAATTATTCTGCAATAATACTCAAATAATGTCAAAGTTATAAGTTTTATATTATAAAAAAAATTGCGAAAAAATATTTATTAGTTTGTTCGACTATTTAGCCTATATTAAAAATAGCTCTGGAAATAAAAAGAGGTTACAAAATTCGAATATCAGATTATTAATATCTTTAAAAATGTACTGCTCTTTCTATTAGTAGAAAATAAAAGTTTTGTGAATAAATACAATCAATCGCATTTACATTTGAATTATATAAATAAAACTTTCCGGAAGACACTTCAATACCATGCTGTAATTCTAAATACTTATACCATTTTTTCGACTTTCTAATTATTGTGTAAATAACCTAGTGGTAATGATAATGATGTTATTTACATATAAATCATCTCCATCTGTTGGCACTAGTAGTAAATATTATCTAATTAGTTATTTAATAATTTCTGGTTTCCTTATGTACGAGTTTGTGTCGACTTGGCTCGTTGTTTATTGAAATCAGCGAAAAACGTGATAAACATTTCTGTTTATATTAGTTTCCTTATAGTCATTTCAGAAATTACTCAAGATCTCATAGTTGGATTGACTTAATGTTACCACTGAAGTTTAATTATCACACTCTCCTTCAACAGAAAGTCATCATGAAAAAATATATTACAGCAATATAATGACATATTTAAATGTAAATGCTTTGATGGTAATAAACTTTTTTTGATATTTCAAACTCTACAAACAATTAACTGTCACCACAGCTGCCGCTTTAGGCTTTCACTAAAATAATTTATAAATAAAATGTAAAATACTGGTTTCCGATTTATTTATAAAGCTTAATACACTAAAATCTATTATAAATTTATAATAAAGATAAAACTGATAAAAAAAGAAATATCACTCGTGGTTAATACTCCAGTTATGAACGACTCACAAAAAACGTTTTATTTATATTAAAAAAATATATAAAGACAAGGAAGTTAATAAAAATGAGTATTTTGAGCTTGTTTTGTATTTTTTCTGTCACTTCACTACCTAATGTTCTTCTCGATTAATCAACCAATATTGTGCAATTCTAACTATTTTTCATATTAGTGATAACAAAAATTATATCAACATATAACAGAATTTTTTATCAAAAGTAAATATACAATTCCTGACTAATGTGAATATACTATTCTAACTTTCTAGTTGGTAGACAGAAAAATACACACACAAGTCACAATTATGACAAAGTTAAGTAATTTTGAGTTCTGTTTAAAAATATTGAATCTGTTGAAATTATTTGTTATGTTATTAGAAGATTTAGAATAGAACATATTATATATACATAAGAAAACTGATGAACATTTTGTTTTTTGTATTTAAAATAAAAATATGTGGCATTTTTTGTGAGTTGTTGTAACTAATAAAAATAAATTGAATACTACACTTAATTTCATAAAAACTAAAAGTGGAAGAGATTCCTGTTTTAATATCATCAAAGTTAATTTTATTGCCTTAATACTTTTGGAATCATGTCCAATGATACTCACTAAATTAATTTTAATAAATAGGAAGACAATTTTATACAAGTGATGTAGATATTTTAATAGAATTCTCACTCTTCACAGGCAACTTTATAACATGAAAATTTTAAAACTGATCCAAATAATTAAGCAATGCCAAAAAAATCTATTTGAGACCGGCTCTAAAATAGAAATTTTCAGGTATATATAACAAACAAGTAACATTGATACTTATAGTTATCAATATAAAAACCTGGTTTATATAGATATCAAATAAACAAACTAAATGGATGTCAAATGATTCTATTGAAAGCATTGATGTGTGACAGAGAGTACTGGTGGACACACAAAATGACGCTTCCTAGTTTACTTCAAATTGGCGTCTTACAAGTTAGATCGTATCGCACGTGATCATAATTGCGATTATAGAACATATGATAGACAAGATGTCAAGTGATTCTATTAAAATCAGTGACAGAAGGTACTGGTGACAGTTGACATGACGCTACTTATGACGTGACTAATAATTTTTAACGGTTAAGATAGTTATTTTTATAATTAGTGAAATCGTAAAAAAGTTTAGTTTAAAAATAATATAAAAAAAGCGTTAAAACAGCTAAATATCTTTCAAAAGATAATTTTTGTAACATTGGACATTCTTCTAAAATTCATTTAATTGTCTAAATATTATTTGTTACCATAAAAACAAATTCACGAGTATTTTCTTATTCTTGGACGGTTACCTTCCCACTCATCAAATTAATAAAATATTTTTAGTATTAGTACAAAAATCTGTTCACGCAATATCAATATTTACCTAAACTACGAAAGTATTGTTAAGAGGAATAAAGTAATAAAAAATATTCCCGAAATTAAAAATAAACACTAAGGTAATATAATGGTACTACTGGCATAAGCGAAAGTTTGGTTATGGTCTCTACTTGACGTCTGTAAAAAATGTATTATGTATTAAAGTTCATGAAAATATCACAATCGGACTTCGTAGAAAGAAAAATAAATGACAAATACAAAAGAAACACAAAATGAGTATTATCGTGTAAGTACGTGTTAAATAATTCAAGCAAGAGAGCATAGTATAAGAAACGGTTGTTAAATTGTATATGTAATAAAACTTCATTATATAATTGATTCAAGATATTAAGAATCTGAAGTTAATTTCTTCAAAAAGCAATTGTTCTCAAAAAAGTTTTTTCAAAATAAAATCTACCAAGGTATTTGTTTGTTAACATTCACCATAATACACCTGATAGTACTATTAGAAGCTCTTCTAGAATATTTCTGAAATGGCATCTCACTCAGTAGCGGCTTTAGTGTATACATAAAGGGGTACTGCTGGAGAGATATTTGATTAAGGTAAACCTACCTAAAAATTCCCAAAACTTTACGAAACATTAGTTATGTTGGCAACACTAGAATGGAACGCACATTATCTATATCTTTATAACATAATCTTTCAAAAAGAGAGCTGAACGGGAAGGACGGAAATCCGGGACTACGGATAAACACAAGACCATTCCAAAAAAAATCTAAAATCTTTTTGCCTGATCAGAATCTGATTATCCCAGTTTTTGAAAACTTATTAAAAGAGTGCGCCGACAGAAATGCTATAAAAGTCAAATTCCATTAGTTCGTTTTTTCAAATAAATGGTTATTTTATTATAAATTTTGCCTTTTTTAGTATAGATTTACAAATTTCAGTCAGTGATATAACCCGCACTGATAGCTTCCAGTGAAAATTGAATAAATTACTTACATTTTAAATAATGAATGCAAATAAATTTCAGAACCAAATTTTTTCAGGCCTAAGTAAACTAGTCATCTGGAAAATAAGAAACAAGTATTTTTACATAATATATGAATTCTATATCTCTATTACTTTCTGAACAATCATCAAAACTTATGTATCCATCAATATTTTTCAGAAAGTTTCCTTTCCTGTATACTCTCCCAATTTTAAACAAAAATGTTTCTTAAATATTTAGCAACTTTAAAATACTTTTTATAGGGAGAACAATACACCATTAAGTTGCAGTACAATGTATTCCCTAAGCTATATCTACACCCAATCAAGTCATATACATACAGGACTTTTCAGAATAATTCTTCATTACTCATTTAGTTCGATTGGCACATATAGTGTTGAATTTTTACGAAGTGATTTAAATGGTGGAATTGGTGAGTGACTTGAAAGTTCTTATTCAAAAAAAAGTGGAAAATAAAAAACTTAATATTTAGAGAAATATCAACTCACTGACAACATTTTTCATCAATTCATCGTGAACGACAAGTTCCTCAAAAGTATAAAAACTAACTTCAGAAAAGTGCTAAAAATCTTAAGATAGTGCGTCCTGAATTTTTCAAATTTATCCTTCTCAATTGGATACAGTTTTAGTCGTCCTTTGTATTATAAGGAACAAGCTTATGGCAACAAGTCGGGAAATGTTTTTGCAAATACTGAAAAACCATATTAAGTAGAGAAAAGTTTCTTTGAAGAAATTAACCAAAAAAATAAAATATTACTAATGCTGCAATTTTTGCCATATGTTATGCACCATACTTTCGTGTCATTTAAAATTCAATATTTTTGAATTAAATAATTTTCAACAAAAAAAAAGTAGAATTCTGAATTGATAGTTTAAGTACCTCTAAAATATTAGCTTTTGGATACTGGTTTACATTTGCTTTTTGAAGAATTGTATAACTTACAGTTGCTAAAATTGTGATAATTCAATGCTTAATGGTTTTGAATTCATGGTTATAAAATTATTTAACTATCAATTCATTCTCCAGCTGGCATCAGAAATAAACTAAAAATTCAAGTACAACTTACAATAATAAACACAATTTACAAAGACGGCCAGTCATAACAATGATAAATACATAATCATCACAAATTGGAGAAATGTTCGTTGACGGGCAACGTCGCTATAGGCAAACTTTCCCCCCAAAGTTTCACATTGTCAATTACAAATGTACAAATTTTTCCATTTAACAACTGTTCCTTAATATTATTTTGGTAAAAAAACTCAATGTTACGGTTACATTAAAAATCTAATACTATTAAGTAGAGCTGGTATCACTGGATACTGTTAGTAAAAACTAATTATCTGTAAATAATGAAAACTGTTTTAAATTAATTCACCCTCAGTCATATGTGTTGAAACAAGGTTTAACGGTAGGTCTGCTATGCTGTCTTCATCGGAAACGGCTTCCCTTGTAGAGACTCCACTGGATTTCTCTAATGGCAAGAAATTTGGTAAAGGTGGACCCTGAAACTTGAGGATATTATAATAATCCATACTATATGAACCACTATACAAATTATTGTTTGTTGATATTTTTATTAAAAATAACTCGTCTATATTATTATTAAGAAATATGTACATTTTACATCATTGTTGAGAGTTTAATTGACTTGAATGGTGAAAAATACAGTCGAGTGAAAAATGTTTTTACATTTTACATAATAAAATTACACTTTGTTGTTCATAAATAACATAAGTATGTGGTATTAAAAATATTTTTTTGTTACATAGGAATATCAATAGATAAACTGCTCAAATTCAATCTACCATTGTAAATTTATTTGTAAAATCATTTTTTATAAATTATTTTCTTAATCTAATAAATTAGCGTTTGAAAATTTGAGACGAATGAGGTAAATTAAAAACTTGGAACATACAACAAAAAATTTAAACCTTCATCAAAAGGTGCCTATGAATTATCTGCAAATTTTTTTGGAAAAACAGGTTGAGTTTGGAATATAGTTGAACAATTACGAACCGAAAATGGAGATACACTACAGAAACCAGAAACGAACATCGAGACAAGCATTTAATTATAATTCGGTCGAAAGAAAAAGAGAGAGACTTGTGCGAACATGGAGAAGGCCTATCGAGAAAGAACTGTGACAAATAAACTTGAGGCTTCAGAAATAGCTAAAAACAGAAGGAAATGGAGAGATTTCATCACCAAAATTGGACAGACAAAATAAGGCACGAGGATAGCGACTTTATCGTTTTACCACATGCGCCCTAAAATATATACATGAAAACAAAATTGTAATTGAAACGGTATTCAATATCTTAAGTTTACACCATATAAATATCCAGTTGACCTCTGTATACCAAAACTTATAGAGCTGATCAACCGTGTTGGTACAGACATTGAACATTTCTTCTGCCTACCTCTATCCAAAGTATGAGAATGGCTTTAATTACATTGACATTTATAGAAAATATATATCAATACGTCCTAAAATAGATCAGACACGTTTATTTGTCTGCCATTAAGCAGGAAACTATATCAACTAATTAGTTGGAAAAAATACTATTGCCAAAATTCCTAAAAACATTGCAGAATTTTTAAAACTGACTAATGCCATCAATTATACCGGGCATAGCTTGAGAAGAACCTCGGCAAGGTTGCTTGCAAATTTTGGAGGAGACATTCTTGTTTCAAAGCAATACTGAGGTCCACGAATACCGCTGAAGGATACATGCAGCAATCTCTTGTTAAAAAGCAAACAATTTCGAATCATTTTATGGGAGTCACTGAAGTTGATGAAATAGATTACGATCAGCCCAGTACGAGTACTTCCATGGGATACCAACTGAATAATAATGGAAATAAAACGAAAAGTGCGTTGGTTCTAGTTCTCACTTCTAGTGGTATTAGAATAACAATTGCTTAAAATTGCAAACTAATTATTCTACTACAAATTAGAACTATATGAAAATAACGTCTCTGTAAGTTACACTGTGCCTACTTCTTAGTTCTAGTTTTTTAATAAATTATGTTAGTTTCATTAATTAATTATTATTGCGGGAGGTGGAAAAATCATATGTATAACATTGGAGTAAGGTCCTACTTTTTCTCCCTTGAATGATTATTGCCCGAAACTATGCTTTATGCAATAAACTTCATACTTGGGAGGAAAAGTAGCATTTTCCTCCTTTGTTCAACAAATAGCTATTGTTGTTAACTTCAGGAAAAAAGTTGTATATGACCAGAATACAATCAGATAGTAAATCTAATGTAGAAATGTAACAATATGTTTTATCTAATTGTGTGTGAGACAAATATAGTATTAAAATCGATCTGAGATGATCTCTACATGTTGAAACATCCTTAAAAACATTACTGTGTTAAAAATTTATTGAGGAATTTTAAATATTTTCTAATGTACTTCCGATATTTGTGCAAAAATACTATAATAAAGCCAAACCTCTAATCTGGTTTAGAATAAGATAAATAATGATCTCGAGAGACATCTCCAATTTAATCATTTAATTTCCCGGAAAGATTACCTGTATGTGTGCGCGTGACGGAATCTTCGGACTACTGTCCGAGTTAGAATTAAAATTATTTCGATGTCCTTGTAAGGCCATCACCAAATGAGGTTGCAGTTGACGCCTCAATGCACTCAACATATCTTCCGTGTCGGATGATTCTGTATTGCTTTTTTCCTTGGAAGATCCTACCAATAGGATAGTATCAATTAGTATAATAAATATTTAGCTTTTTGGATAAATTTCGAGTGATACTCATTACAAGGTGTTTAATTATATATTTTTCCAATAAAATGTTCCTTCAATTCACGAACAAAATCCAATCTAAATTTAACTTACCGAATTTTTCCAGATATTTTATTAGTTTTTAAATATATTTGGAAATATAAATGAAATTAGATTTCATGGCTAAATGATAAAAATTAATGAGTATATTTAAGATGAAGGGTGAGAGTGCCATGGGAACCATTGAGTAAGCTTCCATGTATATTAATAAATAGAAAATCTTCCAAAGTAAAACAAAAGTCATTAATCTTTTATATCCTTATTTTTACCGCCTGGAAAGTGGATATTTATAAAATAAACATTTGTAGAATAAGAAAACCAATCAGATTTGCTTTTCAGGTGTCCTTTGAGGTTCAGATTACATTTCTTCTACTTACATCTTTTACCTTTTTTCTCAATTCCTTCAAAGTTTATTCTGTTTGTTTTCAAATTATTCAGTGGACCTATCCATTTCTATATTTGTTTTCCCTATTATTTTTATTTTTATGTTCCCAACCTCCTTTATTTTTCTCGTTAATTTTTGTTATGTTACTTGTCTAACTTCCTGTTCTAGTTCCACTGTTTTTGTCTTATATTTCCATTACATTTATTCAAGTCTCATTTACTCACAAGAAATTTGCATTATGTGTATTCTCTATATTAGTTTGTCATTTCGATTGTTCTTTAAGCTTTCAGTTTTCACATTCATTTTTATATTTTTGTGTCTGGATACTGTTTAGTTTACAACATAGTAAATTTTTAATCACTTAATTGTCCTTTTAATTGCCTCTTTGTCTATTTTCCCATCTTTTGTAAGTATACTTCCAAAATATTTATATATCGTTACTCTTTCTAAAGTTTTTCCTAATGTAGAGATTAAAACATTAATGTGAGTGACATACCTTTAACAATTTTTCCTTTGTATGTGTGAACTGGAGGATTACTGAATGGACTGAATTCTGTAAATAAAAAAAATTACATTAAAGCTACATATGATAAATAAGTATGTTTTATTTGACAAATAAAAAAATGCCAACCATTGATAAAATTATAATATTGTTTCAATAAAAGAAACTATAACTGTTAAATTTCAAGAAGTATTTGAAATGATTAAACTTACGATCAATTTTTCCTCTGAATTGTCCTGGATGATTACTGAATGGGTTCTGTTCTGTATATTCTATGAAATAGATATATCAATATAAATGATGTTTGAAAATAATATTGAAAATTTTACCTTTGGGAGGAGGTTTTTCTGATTCTGCTGCTTTTGGCCTTCTACGTCGTGTATGAATTGTGTCTCTTCGCATTGTGACAGGCCTGTCAATTCCATGTAATTTGAAATAAAGACCACAAGCATTACATACCATCTCTCCTCTCAGATTACGTCTCCAAATCGTCGTCGTCTGAGTACCACAATTTGTACAAGATATAGCTACCATTCGTTTCAATTCCATTCTCTAAATACAAAAATTTCAAATAAAGAAACAAGATAAATTCACATCAACTAAAAATAAGATAATCGATAGTTTTAGGAAAGATAGAAATAATTGTCAAAGAACATTTTAATTAAAAGCTTTTGATCCTATCCCGAATGTTACAGCTTAGGGAATTTGGTTAAACGCAAATAGAACAGAATTCAATTGTTATGGTCGCGTGGTAAGGACGCTTACTCCTAGGAATTGTCTTTCTAGTGTCCCTTTTCCACTCCAAAGTGGACATTATTCATTTACATTTAATCAGTTGAAGGTGAAATTACAACAAAATTACAAATAAGCTATAATTCCTAAACATTTTGGCATAAGGATACCATCTAAAAATCCCTACAGTTTCTGCTGTCTATTCTGCAGTAGTAAGTTGATATTACTGATACTATATTTCTTTTACAATTTTGTTATTTTTAGTCTCAAAAGTCTTAGATTTAGAAAAACCACTGCCACTCAACAGATTTTTGTGTTTTGGCATCCATTTATTTTGTACTTGAAATAAATACACAGCATAAGGAATGGAATGACTCTGAAATTATATTATATAGTTATTATGATGTGAACTAATTGAATTAATAGCATGGTAATTAAAACTTACTAAAAGTAGAATTATTCTAACGATTTCTTTTCTGGTAAATTTGTAAAGGGTGTCACAAAAAATAAATAAAATTAAGAAATTAAACCCATAAAATAAGTTAATTGAGATAATTGAATTAATAGGTATACCGAAATACAGAATTTTTGAAGACAAAAATCAAAAGTATTTTGGCTTTATTATTAAAAACGCTCACCTTTCCCTTTCCCATATTACATAATATAAGAGAATTATCAGGCCCATAGTCATATTCTTCATTATCTTGTTCCATCGGTGCCCCTTCAGGTGGAACAGTTGCTTTTGAAGGATAGCTTTGTTTTCTTCTACAGGCATTTTTTTGATTAATACTATCTGCTTGTGCTTGTCTCTCATCGAATAAAGTATAGTTTAAAACATGTGGTTGTGCTGGAGTTATGGTCATACCTAACTTTCGACAGGTTATGAGCTTCCTCAGTAACTGGCTTGCTTCCCCACTTAGAGGAGGATTATAACCATTTCGAGAAAGCGTCTGCCATACTGAAGGATCAATTTCATTTTGGTTTAACACTGACTCAGAAATAGGAGATGTTGCGCTATTTGTTGAATCGCTTTGCTCCTCGGTTACCTAAAAGAATCAATAAATATTACTACAAATAACAGTGGAGTATGTGTAATTGAGAATTTTATACGCCTAGGGTCTTTTTGTCAACAAAAAATAAAGGTGCATGCTTCAAAGTTGATGGAAAAAATTATAATCATTTTGATATGCTAGTCTGTCTTACAAAAAAAATAATATATGAAAACACTGATTTGACATAAGCAGAATCGAAACTGAATTCCACGGATTAGATTTCTAAGTTAAGTCAATTTAACCAACCTTTAAAAGACAATCAGTAGCTAGCAAGAGAAGGTACTGAAGGTTTTTTTTAACATCTATTAGGTGTTGCAATCAGTTATACCAATTAACATTGAGCAA
The DNA here is from genome assembly GCF_026250575.1 of Diorhabda carinulata. Classification (NCBI taxonomy): domain Eukaryota; kingdom Metazoa; phylum Arthropoda; class Insecta; order Coleoptera; family Chrysomelidae; genus Diorhabda; species Diorhabda carinulata. The sequence goes on from NC_079472.1 coordinate 24,773,152, forward strand.
AGTAATATGAATACAAACGTGAAAGTCAGTAATCCATTGATTACTGTTTCTTTAAAATTCTAGTATAAGCTAGAGATCTGGCATCATATTTACAATATTCTTATCCAGTTTGATATTTACTTATATTTATTTTAACATTTACTCAAATCTAGTGTTTTTGCACAGTTTAGTCTATATTGTTCCTGGCTATTGTTCAGTAGATTAACCGCCAGATGGTTTGGATGTAGTTCCAGCCATTTTACATAAGTTGTATCTCATGATCTCTTCTCTGACTGTAAGAACTTTTAGATCCATAAATATCTCATAGTTAGGCACATACCAAGGGGCATTAACAATCTGTTTTAATAATTTGGATTGAAATCTTTCCTGTGTAACTGTATTCCATAGCACCAAATCGACTTTGTAAAGTAAGATAGACTTAGATTCATTGACTTTTTGCACCATCTATTTACCAAATTACGGATTATGGTTTTACTTATATATTGAGGCCATGATTGGTTTAGTATTGGATGAAACTATCGCAGTATCATCGGCGTATGTAGCAACTGTTGTGTGTGCTGTTGTAGGGAGATCAGCTGTGTAAATCAGGTAGAGCATGGGGCCCAACACACTACCCTGTGGCACTTTGGCTATTATATAAGCGTTGAATAATCATCTTGATAATTAAATCAGAAGTACCTGTTAGTTAAATAAGATTCAAGTATTAGGTAAAGATCTTGAGGCATGTTAGCTTTTAGTTTGTATAATATGTGTAATATGCGACACATCGAGGAAAACAGCGGATTCCAGGTCATTCTAAATTTTTTCAGTTAGTCTATCTACTTGCTCGATTGTTGAATGTTGGTGTTGAAATCCAAACTGGTGGTCCGAAATGATTTCATTTCTAGTTAGTATGTGCATAATTCTTTTTAGGAGTATCTGGTACTAAAGGTAGAATAAAAATGGTTATTACCTGAGACATATCCACCTCTAATCGTTCTGGATCGGAGCTATTGCTTGAAAGGGAAACAGCATCAGCTTCTTCTTTGATGTAACTTATTTCTGGCACACATGTTAATTTTTCAGTTTTCTTATTCGAGAGATCAGTGGGTTCAATGGAACTGGTATTGTCACTTTTGTCATTATCAACAAACCGGCTGAAATCTTGACTTATAATCCTAGGAATATTTGATATCTCCACATTACTACTTTCGGGGGTGTAATGTAAAGCACTGGGGGGTTTTACCTAAAAGTAATTGGACATTAATTTTATTTTTTTTTGTTGAAAGAGGCGAACAAAATTACGTTGGAATTATGCTAACATAGAAAGTAAAGTATTTAAATGAGCTGAATGTATTTTATGAGAGCAGTTTTGACAGTTTTATTTAGTGATTAGTTCTGCTTCGATTAAAAGTTGTAGATATTGTTTCTGAAGCATTTAATAGTCATTCTTTTTACATATAAACACCCTTATTATTGTTTTCTTGCTCATTCGCTCATTCTTTCAATTTTTATGAATTATTCATAACTTCAGCTAACATTCATTTTTCTTATTTCAATATATTATTATTACAAGGTATTTAAAAAATTGGTTATTTTTGGATTTTTCTTTTCCTCACTCTTATCTCTATTAAGTTATCAACTAATAGTATACTAGAGGAATAGGCATGAAAATTGTTTATTTATCAAATTTGATACTTAGAACAATAAAAAAATTTTTAATACCTTTATTAACGGTTCACGCAGATGTTCTTCAGTATTATCCTTGGATAAATCCATAGAAACATCTTGAGGAGGTAGAAGCGTCTCACTTACTTCAACTTTGGGAACAATATTTCCACTACTACTTTCAAATTCCTTAGGTTCATGAGGTACGTCTTCTTCATCAGTATATACAGGTTCCTTTTTAATTTCCACTGGCTTTGTTGCTACTACTTCTGTTGGTTCTCTAGGAGAGTTTGGAACCTTTTTTTGTAAAGGTATCACTGGTTTTTCTATTTTAAAATCAAGAGGTAAAGTATTTATGGAAGCGGTCAGATTTTCAAGAAGTTCTTCAGATTGCTGCTTATTTTCCTGTAACAAAATAACTCTTTTAACAGTACTGAATTAACTATTCATTGATATGTAGTTTATCACATGAAATATTATTTCCTTTTGTTATTAAGGGAATAGATGATTGAAGCTTCTATTTGGTTTTAAGTAGTTGCAAATTACAACATTTGATTTTTACAGAAATATACAGCTCACAGTGGAAAAGATTATGGAAATGATTTTTGATCTTGAAGTTATTTCATAAATGAGTATCGAATGTATGAGCATTTTTTTTTTGAAATTTGCATATGGAAACGATGCTCATTAAACGTCAAGAAATAGTGTGACGAAGAAATTACCTGAGATAAATTAACGTGGGATAATCAGCGTTATATAACCAAAATATGTTAGGATATTATAAACGCAGAAGACTTGGCAACCGTAGTTAAAAAAATGTTTCAGTAAGCATTTTATTCTTCAAATAAACTTATTTAATATGCAGTTTGGAGTTGTCACAAGTAGAAGTCTTAACTTTATGGTAATAAACAGTCGACTATAAGTAAAAAAATTCAAGGTATTTACTGGAACTGACGTCTCTAAACATACTAAAAATTAATTGAATCATTTTTCCAAATAGGTTATAAAACCGACCATCAAAAAGTATTCGATGGATTAAATTAGATAAAGCTGATAAGATAAAAATTAATTAGATTTGCAGTCAGTATTCATGTTGAAATCATTCATAAAGGTAGTGGAAAAAATTTAGAAAATGAATTATATATGGGTAAGCTAACTTTAATTTCACATTCATGTGATTTATATATTTGGAATAGTTTGAAGTTAACTAAAATAGGGCACTTTGGTATATATACTTATACTTTCTGGTTTGTTTGTTTTTTATATTTGTATATCACTTAAAGATAAAAATTGTGTTATTAATGTCGGTATGGAATGATTCATTTTATTGCATAGCAAGTGTAAACAGTATTTTTGTTACTTACACATCAATCTACGAATTATGAGAAATCTTGGTAATTAATTTAAAAATGATCAAAAGTAGAATTATTTTAACGGTTTCTCTTCTGGTAAATTTGTAAAAGGTATCACAAAAATAAATAAAATTAAGAAATTAATTCCACATAATAAGTGAAAAGTATCGCACAGAAAATTTTTGTGTGCAAATGTGGGTTGTGGCTGAAACTCGTGAAAAATAATAAAAAGAACTCATTATCAACCTAACCTAACCAAATCATCTCTAGCCAAATAATTTTCGTTTTGGTAATTTTATACTTTCGCGGTTCCCTTGTTTTTTGGCTGTAGAAAATCGAAAAGTCATGCGATTTCGATGAATTTTCTTCGTTTTTACAGCGGATTTGTGAAAAAAATATGAGAAATATCTCACATGGAGATTTCATATAGTTTTATGACTTTAAATGTGATCATAAACGCACTGCTTCGCATATAATCGTTCATAACTTTTTTACAAAGCATCAAACGCAGTTCATGTATTATTTTTTTTAATATACACAAAAATACGAACATTTTGGAAAAAAAATTGAAAAATGTTTGTTTATTCATTCAACCTAACCTTAGTGTAAGATATCATTTGTTTAATGGTGAAAATTTTCAATTTTTAAAAGTTGACTTTTAATATTGTACACTTGATTACAATAAGTGATTTTAAGAATTTTTTTGTTCATATAACTTAAATGATTACTTAATAAAAAAGGTACAAACGATTATAAGTGAGAAAAGGTCGATTTTAAGAGAAATTGTTATTATTTTTAATTGTAAAAACATGATAAATCAACATTTTTGTATAATTTTTTTTGCAATTTGTTCGCTTTTTGTGTAGATCATGGAAAAAAATATAATAACTTCATCACCGCGAAAGTATGAAATTACCTTCGTTTTTTTTATTTTTTTTATTTTAGCAACTGTACCTCGTTATATAAACAGAAAATAAAATGTTAATAGAGAATATACAGAAATATTTTTGTATCTTTGATTGACGTAAATATTGTGAAAATTGTTACAGATATTACTGTTATTTGTATATCCGGCAACTAGCGATGAGGTTTACCAAAATTCTTCCCACATTTGTGATCAGTGTTTATGTGAAGATGAAGACGAATTTATAATTGATTGCAGTAGACAACAGTTTGAGCATGTTTTGGCAAACTGGCCACCACACAATAAAACATTAGTGGCTACTTTCAGTTATAATAACATTTCAACCTTGGAGAAGCTTCCTATCTCAACGCAAAAAGCTAAACTTGTATTCGATCACTGTAACATCAAGTATTTGGATAGTGGATTATTTTCTAATATCAGGAATGTTGAGTATATCGATCTGAGTTACAATTTATTGACAAGTGAGTCTACCCCAATGCAATGATACTCAATTCATTTTGAAGGCTTTCTGCCATGCAATCATTAACAATAAAATGTATTTTGGAAATCTTATGTTTGGGAAAATCTGGAACATCATTTGGTAAAACATTTTCACGTTCAAAGATATGGTGGAGGCCAACTATAAAAATAGCCAGCTGCTATAAATATTTACTGCTTCTTGGTTTATTCTTATGCATTTTCATGCTTTTGTCACTGCAAGTGTTTTCATAACTTTCCATTATTTGTCTATTTTACTATACCTGGTTAGTACAATGTCTTCGTGCGGTTCATACCCATTCTTTGAGCTTCTATATTCAATATAATTCGGGGACTTGATGCAAAAAATTCGGGAGTGAGTTGATGACATGATAATAATGGTGTGACATAAAAAAAAGTTTCTAATAAGACCCCACGTCTCTGAGTTATAGGCATTTGAAGTTACGAAATCAGAAATTATATTCAAGTATATTTTCTAACTTATACATTCGAACATAATGGATGATTATGTATGTCCATGTGGTATGTTCGATGGAATAAATAACACTACTATCTGAAGACCAGGGACGGCTCATGCCCAATGGTTAACAATCCGTTACTTTTACAGGGACAACCTGTTCAATTTAAAGTTAGCAAAAATGAATTTTTCAATCAATTTTTTAACAAAAACGTACTCTTTGATTAACTTGATAAAAATTATGGTTTAGGAGGTATGTAGATTTTAAGATCGTTGTTCATTATCATAAATTGTAATTTTAATTGAATGAATATTGAATGTTGTACGAATGTTTATTTATTTATTCATTAGTTTTCCAAGATTGTGTTTAAATACCTCAATAAATAACTACAATTTATGATAATTTTCTTCATAATGTCTCTTTATGGCATGTACAACGATCTAAAAATCTACATTTCTCCTAAGAAATGAGGGGTCGTATGAGAACTTTTTTATGTCACAGCTCTATTTTCACGTATACACCCGAATTTTTTGCATCAAATCCTGGAATACTGTGTATATGTAAATATGTTTTTCGTGATGATTTGTCTTGACTTTAGGTCACTTTTCTATCAAAATCTGTTTAAAATAGCGTGTAAAAATTTAACGTTTCGACCTACTTAAAATTTCATGTAAAATGATATTTTGATGGAAACCGAAGTACGTAGAAACATAAAATTTTTTTCATGCTATTTTAAACTGATTTTCATAAAAAAGTGACCTTAAGTCAATATAAATCATCACGGAAAACATATATAAAGGTCTAAGAAGTAAAAATTTGAAGAATTATATGCAAATATATACATGTTTTAATCTCTTTATCTTATTTCTTGAATTTGCATGCTATGTCATTTGTACATACCAAATTATTGAGTCTAGCTGGTTCTAAATTGTTGTAACCCATATCTTATCCATGATAAATAGTTCGGGGTCCATACTGTCTCCTTATAGAATGTATTTATTCATTAAGAATTGTTATAACTTTTTTCCTCCTGATTTGTATGTGTTTTTTATTATTTTTACTTTTTTTATTTGGTATTCTTCCATTCTGGATTTTTTAATAGATGTCTATTATAGAACTATAACAACAATCCTTAACAATATTGGTAATTTGGGGAAAATAATTTAAAAAAACTAAAGGGATTTATGAAAAAATACAGAAATAGAATAAAAAGTAGCAAAACAACATGGAACATTCCTCTATTTCTAAATAAATTAAAAATTACAATCTATTTTAGCCGAAGAAATAGGAGGTGATGACTTCAGAGGACCTTATAGTGACAAGAGATACCGACCTATAGCGGTAAAATATTTAAATTTGGCTTACAATCAAATTCACAGTTTACCTGTGAAGTTTTTTGAAAATATGCCTGACTTAGAAGAACTCAATCTACAAGGAAACGATTTTAAAGTTCTTGATCCAACTACTCAAGTTGCTTTAGGATCACTTACAAAAATAAAGGTAAAAAATAGAGATGAATATGTAATGCACCACCAATTACAATATATAAAATAAAAAAAAAATGTTTTTATAGAGTCTCGCAATGTTATTTTTCTCAAGTAACAATGTCTTTTAATATAAATTTACTCAGGAATACTTCTAAATAGTAAGCTTAAAAGGCCGGTTCATAAACTTGACTTTGCGATTACCGTTGCCGTTAGCGAGTGACGTTTGTCGTTTTGATCCTATGAATAAAGTTGACGTTGCTGCCGTTCACCTAAAAATTTTGATATTCTTTTTGACGTGTGTACTACTGCTTTATGTTTACGTGTATTTTTATATTTTTTGGTATTCATGAACTAAATTATGAAAAATGTTGAAGAGCTTTTTTTATTGGGAGCATTAGGCAAAATCACGTGAAAAATGCAAACGGATGTGATTTTCTATTGCCACGAACGACCGACGAGAACAGATAAAATTCGTTTATATTTTGAAAGACCAACGGCAGACCGATCGGCAAACGGCAAGCATGATCTTACATATATCAATGTTTTTAATTTTATAACAGCAAACGTCAATCGGCCTTCAGGATAAGTATAATTTGACTTCTGCTGGTAAATTTGAAAATAAATTGTATTAAATTACTTTCTTTCAGGTGTTAAATCTAGCGGATAATGAGTTAACAGAAATAGAAGGATCTCTTTTAAGAAACTTACCCACTTTATATTCTTTGGATTTATCATCTAATCATCTCGACTTTGTACCACTTACGTTGAGTTATATAAGTAACAATCTTAAGGTGCTTAAAATTAGTGACAACTATATATTTAAACTTACTGACCAAAGCTTCTTAGGTAAGTTTCTAGTACACTATTTTATTATTTGTTTAATCAAGTATTTTGAAAAAACAACGATCATAACAATTATTATAATTATTGGTATGGAGGCACAGTAGAGTCCCCGCCAAGACAAGCAAAAAAGCCGCACATTTTCTCGAAGCAGTTCAGGCCATTTTCGACCCCCATAACTTCGTTGTGGATCTGTATTTCTAAAACTAAGCAAGCATTGTATTTTTCAAATTTCATTCAATTTGAAGTAGTAGTTTAAGAATGACAACTAGTCAAAGTTCTTAATTTTGTCACTCACCGACTGACCGATCATCAAAACTCTAGGGCACTTCTATTAGACATAGAAGCTTCAAATTATGAATACAATTAGTGTTTAGTGTATAAATCATGGAAGAACTAAAATATTTTGCATTTTCAGTCCAGTTTTCTAAATACATCAACTGCATAAATAACTTCCTAATCCCATATGATATGATATATAAAATAATAAAATAAATGATTAAATGTTAATGGTTCTATCGGTATAGTGCAAAAAGCTGTTTCGGAAAATACAAAAATATAAATTACATTTAATATAAAACATGTTTAGAAGCTTGACCTGGTCAAAACTAAATTTGAAATTATTAATAGAGTTCATGTCTATCGCAAACAGTTTCCCATATGTAAAGCATATGCTATAACTATACCCAAAAGTCGGGACCTAAGTCTCAATGATGCGCTGATGGATATTGGTTCTGCATTATTCACATCCGGTCAAGCTTACGTGGCATTTTTGAGAGTTAAAAGTCTGGGCGGGTTTCATCTAATTAATGTCGACTCTAAGAGTATTGAAGCGCAAGAATCTTCAATTTGTGAATACAAAAAACTAAGAAGCATTTACTGTCCAAACATGGCAAAAATTGTAACATCAAAGCCTCCGAGAAAAATCCATAGAGACAGGGGGTGGGCTTTGAGAAAAACTATAGTTGAAGCTCAAGAAAGAGTACCGTAAAAGAAGAAGATGAAGACTATCTATAAAAATATGAAAAGCTCATCAAGGCAGAGAGTGCGCTTGCTTTAAGACAATTCATTATTGGTATTTAAGAAGTAAAGGGTATTGGAAAGGAAAAAAGGAGGTCTATCTACAAAAAGAAATGAGATGCCATCAAAACCAAAACTCGCAAAACGCAAATCTCCTAACTCAGTTTTTCTACCGTAAAAAGTTATGAGATCTATGTAATACCAAGTCGGTTGATTTATTCAGTCCCTACTTAAGGGACCTTATGTCATCAGTTATCACATAATTAGCTAATCTAATAACATCTTGTAGTAAAATATTTTTAATATTAATGTGGTCACTATTACGCTAATTACGTAATAACTTAAGACTGGAGGTCCCTTAAGTAGTGACTGTATAAATCAAGCGACAATTATTTAAAATGCTTGCTGAAGAATGAATTGGATGTTTGTTATTCTTATTTTATATTCTCACTCATTTTTATTAATTATGGGAGCAAAAAAATATGAGAAAGTTGTTTTTCTAAGTAAAAAATGATACTATCTTTATCATTAAAGTTCGCATACGTATAGAATGACTATAATAGTTTTAAATAAATGGAAACAAAGTGAATATTTGAATATCTTCGACTTAGAAGCAACCAGTATACTTTATTTACTCAAAAAACATAAAAACGTATACAGGGTGAGTTATGAGAAACTTTACATAATTCTACCATATGTAAAATCCTCCAGCCTACGAAAAGTTTATTAATTTACTGGATGATTTTTGAAATTGACAATAAACTTTAATTGGCTATATTCCTTAAATTTTTTCATGATGCAGTACAATACTATCAAACATTCGACTGATATTAGCAAAACTTCAGGAAAATTCCAGGATCAATTTAGGAATTCTTATTGAATATTGCACCCTCTAAAATATTTTTTAAATGCAATAAGTGATTTTCAAATATAGAACAATCATAATGACGTATCACATAATAGAGAGAGTGAAAAAATACTTTATTGTCAAAAAATTGTTACAATTTGTAGACAAAAGCTTGTAAAATCTAAAAAACAAACAAATCAAAATAATCAAATAAAGATAAAACAATCAGTAACAATTTTATATGTAATAGTAATAGGTAATAATTAGTATATAAGTCGTATATAAGCCCATAGCAAAAATTCAATCAGTATGCAGCATGTCTGGAATTGAATATTATTATTAGAAGTAGTTTACAGACTTGAAGACACTTTCCAGTAAATGTGCCCTCAAATTATTGCGGAATGCGGGAAAAGATGATATCGATATGATTTCAATTGGCAACTGACTGTGCATTTTTTTTCATTGTGAAATATTGAGCCCTTAATTAATTCTGAACGTGGAGTAGGTAGATAAAGGTCGTGCTCCGCGTTCCTAAGTGGATACCCGTGCAACGACCTTTCTAAAATTGGAGAAGCGTGTTTACGAATTAGGCAAGCGGATTCAAAGATGAATAAGGAAGGATGAATTTTTAATGTTTTAAAGAAGTCTCTGCAGTGAGCCCTGCTGTTTAATCTGACTAAATTTTTAACAGCTCTGTTTTGTAGTTTCTAATCAAATAAATGAATAGACTTTCCTAGAAATTATCCAAAAGAAACAATATAAATAAACCGCTTGCTATAAAAACGAATATAAAAAAAAACATCAAACGGGGTCCGCGGTTTATTAAAAGTAAATCAATGGCACCGCGCGCCTTCGCCGAATCAATAATGTCATCTACCTGCGTTCTATCCACATGTCGTTCTGTTCCGTGATGTACCATTATCATTGCAAAACCCAAAAGCAAGAATTATGTCGGCGTTTTTTATGGTCGGAAACTCATGTGGTATTTTGGACGAAAGAAACAAAAGCTCTAGCAAAGCTAACACAATTTTTGTCCATATAAACGATGATGACAATTGGTACAAAATATCAAACGGTCAACGCCAATCTTGATTTTAAAACTTTTCAGAGTAGCTTGTTAATTTCCTTTGGTACAGTTGTTATAATATATTATCATCTGATATAAAATTTTGATCATTTACAATCAACATTGTCGCAAATATGCAATTAATTATTTATGTAATTTGAAAATCACTTGCATAAAAAAAATATTATACGGGGTGCAATATTCATTACGTATCCCTAAATCGATTCTTCTAGATACGGTCCTGGAATTTATAAGTTTAGCTAATGCCCGTCGAATGCTTGAAAGTAGTGTGTATAACCAATTAAAATTAAAGACTATTTAGATGTAACGTTGGCAAAATTCTATGAGGTTGTACAGTTTAATGGAATTTCTTTGGATTCAATTTTCAATAGGATAATCAACTGATTCATTTGCTACAGCTGTTAAAAAGAAATTTTTCAAAATATATTGAAAATAAAGCTGTTGAGTAAACATTTTGGAATGCATACAATAGAAAGGTAGAAAAATGAGATTTCTGGAAGCTGTAGTCTACTAGAAAACATGTTAAATAAATATTATGTCAAGAAACTAGTTAACCCAATCTTTAGAAAAAACAAAAAGATGGATACTTCGAAGAAGTTAAAACTTTTTTTTTAATTTTATTTAAATAAAAAGGAATTTTATCTGATTTTACTCTGCTGTTTCCAAATTATTGAATATTGTTATTCAAAGAAGAATACTTCTAAAGAGTAAAAGCTTAGGTTTGTAATTTTATATGAATAAGAATAGTTGTTTCTAGAGGGTTGAATATTGTTCTTCAAATAATAGATTAGATATTATTCTCAATGTTTTAAAAATGTTGTAGGTCTTGATCTGATTGAACTGCACTTAAATAATTTACCTAGATTGAATTATGTAGAAGCAAATACATTTGCAACTTTGAAACATTTAAAGAAGCTATATTTAAGGGATAACGAAAACTTAAATTACATTGACAAAGAAGCTTTTGGAGATAATCAAATTATAGATGAAGTAAGTATATGCAAATCCAAATTTCTAATAATTCCAATAACTATGGATTAAATGACTCAAGAAGTTGGCACCGCATTTTGGAGTTACAGAAAATTTTAAGGTTGTTCTATCATTATCATCATTATGCCGTTCAACCTTCTGGATTCCTCCACAAATTACCGATTCCGAGGTCTCTCGCCAGTAGTTAGTTTGAGTGGCATCCTGTCGCTGTGGAAGTATCATGCGTTTGGTTTTTGACTTCCTTTATTAAATTTGATTTTTATGAAATGTACAGTATGGATATTGAAGAAATTATAATAGCCCTCAATTTGGGTTAATAAAAACAATCAGAAGAAACAAGAGTATGGAGAATATCGACGACACGGGGTCCAACACGTGCTAAACATCGGACTGAATATTCTAACTACAATCGGCACCGTACGGAGAGAAAGAAGGGTGGCATATTCCAAGAATTTTTGGTACTGTTGACACTCCGTACGGATGATTCGGAATGAATGTCCCGAGAAAGGGCATTCATTCCTGTATAACTCTTAATTTTTTATCATTTACTTTCATTTGAAATATTGTAGAATTTACTGAAAAGATATTTAAAATTTTGCTTTCTCAAAAATTATTCAATTGCATAATAAAAAATGGGTAACAATGAATGGTTTCTTATTTTTGATAAAACTATTTTTGATGTTAAAGTTCGTTATTTTCATAGACCAATATGAAAAGAGGTTAATATAATTATCCATATGATAGAAATAATTTATTCCACTTACACTTAGAAGCAGTCGTCATATTTGTTTTTAGTTGCTGATTTTGCAAACTTAATAATCCCTAATCACTACCATTTTTAGTAGTGTCTATGCTTGCTCGCAGCTAATTGTGTAATATTTAAAAGTAGGTATTTCCGCGAATTTCGATTCATAAAGTATGTAAATGATCAAAAATTCAACTACTTATCTAAGCGTATTAACGACAAAAGGAAATATAATCATAATTCTACATGGAAAAACATATAACAATGTATAGGTTAGTTAACAGATTAAGAGTTTAAAAGAGGTTAACGGCTGCAACGTCAAGTTTATGAATACGGTGTATAATTTGTTACGAACGGAAAAAGTCACATACGAATGGCAAAGGCAAACGGAAAGTCAAGTTTATGAATCCGTCTTTAAACCAAGTATGCCGATCAACTCGCTTCGACTTTTTGTGATGAAGCACCATATCGAGCCCATTGAGTTTCACTCATTTTCCGAATTCAAACGCGACCGCACTTCTCTACAGGATCAATTTCGTGAAGGTTCTCCAAAATCGGTTGTCGTGCTAGAAAGCATCGATGCTGTGCGTAACATGATATTGCAAGAACATCATATGATAAACCATTAGATTGAGGCTTACTTGGGCATTAGTTCTACTCGCATACATTCAATATTGCCTGAATAATTGGATGTCAAAAAGATTTGTTTGCCAAATCCAATAAAAATTGGTGAAAAGCATCAGTGAATATCATACATCTTTATTTATCTTAATTATTGTATTATCTAATTAAAATATAAGTTAGAAAGGAATAAAGTGTTCCCAATTTCCTCCTTTCTTACTTATACATTTACTTGACAGCAATATTTAATAGAGAATTGAAGTGAAATCGTAGAGTCATTGATATACTTATAACCTTATTCACAATTATTTGGGGTTGAAGCATTTTTTTTATTTTTAACCGTCAATTCAACCATATCCCATTTTTAAAATTATACTACAAACATCTTTTCAATACTTTTTCAATAATATTTATTTTAGGGGCAACTGTACAAGAAATAGAAGGGGTGATTCAATTGAAAACTGTTCTCAGTTTTTATATCAATAGATGTCTCAATTAAATTGCCGAATATAATGAATACTACTAATGTTATATTTTTTTTAGTTGGATCTAAGTAACAATTCTCTAGTGAATTTGGATTTTAATTTAATTAACTGGTCGAAACTGAAGATTTTGAAAATTAATTTCAACCCATTAAGATGTACTTGTGATTTATATAATATTTCCCAATCGTTGCCAAAATATATAACCCGTAAATTAGACAGTCCGATGTGTACAGATATGGAAAATGAAGATAGTACACCAGTATTTTTTTTGAAGTCAACAATATGTTCACAGGTAGATATTTTTCAATTTTCACATCAATTCTCACTTCCCTAAAGTCAATTTTTATATTTATGGAAAAAGAATTTTTTTATACATTTAGGACTAACGTTCAAAATAACTTTTATGACACCGATCTTGCTGCCTCTGGAAAATTCCTCTGAGTATCTTATTTTAAAATTGTGGTTTTTTAAAGCATTTCTATAAATACACCCAAAGTAGACTGTTATATTGTATAGTAGTAAAAACTTTTACAATCTCAAATGTTTTCACAGACACAATGGTATAATTTTTTTTTTGATATGAATAACCTACGACGATGGTCCCAGAAATACTTGTACCATCAAAGAAAACAAAAAAATTTTGGGAAAAATTCATTTATTTTTCAACGTAATATCCATTTATTTCCATATATTTTCCCAGCCGAAGTTCAATAAGATCGATATCCTTTTATAATAAGAATCATCACGCTCCTCAAAATAGCCATAGCCAAACTGCCCTCATCACCTCTTCATTGCTGGAAAGTCTTTGACCACTGAGCCATTTTTCAAGCCTTGGAACAGAAACTAATCCAAGGGGGCTAAATCTGGAGAATAGGTGTGCGTGAGGTAGCAATTCAAACTTTAATTTATTAATTTTGGCCATTGCAATAACGGATGTGTGAGCAGGTGCATTGTCTTGACGAAACAACACTTTCTTTTTAGCCAGATGAGGTCGATTCTGCTTGATTTCTTCGTATAAACGTAGCAATAAGTTCGCATAATACTCACCGTTGATAATTTTTCCCTTTTCAAGGTAGTTAATGAAAATTATCCCACGTGCATTCCAAAAAACCGACGCATTTACTTTGCCTGAAGATGGAACGGTCTCTGCCTTTTCTTTGCCTTTCTTTTCAGTCCATTGTTTTGATTGTTCTTTTGTTTCGGGTGTGAAGTGATGGGCCCACGTTTCATTCATCGTTAAGAAACGGCTTTATTTCTGTGAAACATTGCCCAATACTCGATGGAAATGTATTCACGACGCTCTATATTGTTCCATTGTGATCAAAGCGGGAACCATATTGCGCACAGCTTTCTCATGTCCGATTTTTCAGTTAATATGCGATGTACCACAGTTCGAAATATCTACTATGTCTGCTAGCTCGCACACTTTCGGTCCACGATCATCCAGTACCGCTTTGTGGATTTGCTTCATTTCCGGAATCGTCACCTCATTTGGTCGACCTCTGCGATGCTGACCTTCGCAGGTCGTATGGCCTCGTTTAAACTCAATATTTTACTGTTGATAACGAAGGAACATTCTTCCCCAGATTAGAATCTAGTTCAGCTTTTATGTAGGTTGGGATAAGGCCTTTCAAATAGAAGTATTGTATCATATAATGATGACCAATTTTTTCCATGTTCACAAATTCACTGAAAACGTTCACTATTTATGGCTGCCCAACAAATACTAAACAACCTGGCGTCTTTGAAACACATGCTGTATAGATTGTGTATTTTCTAATACAGTGTTATTTTTCAAGCAAATACCGCCATCTCTATGTCAGGCCAGGTACTTCTGGGACCATTCTCGTATTTAGATTTAAAATTTAGAAAATTTCGGGTAGGTCAGTAACATATCCATAGACTAAATAAGTACCCATAATTCATATAATTGTTGTTTTTTCTATCTAAACCAACAATGTCTTCCTACCCCTCAATAACATTTGAAAACTTTAGAAAAAATCGTAATCTCCGTCCAGTTAGTTACTCATTCGGTACCGCTTCGGGCCTATTCCCATGAAATGCAATTCACGGTTTGTTCTCGGTCCGATCTCGGTTTGAAAAAATATTATCGATTGAAAAATATATCCCATAGGCCTATTTAAATAGCTGTCACTTGAAAACAAATATAGCTGATGGACCACACACACTTTTTAGTTTTGTTTAATCTGCCCTTCTCATTTGAATCAATGAATCAAAAAGTTCTTTACGATGACTACATTTTGCACGGTGATGAAGTGTGGGATTAGATCTGAGAGGGATGCTGTCAGTTTTTTGCGAATTCCGGCTATTACGTCGTTTAAACATAAACTGCATCTTAACCAGTTGTCCAAGGAACATAGAAAATTATAGCTATATGCTATAAAAGAGTAGAAAAAGTGAGATAATTGTCTGTTTTTTTTTAGGACCATCCACTTCATATATCGAATGCTATTCAACATTTTAATAAAATTCGAATCGCAATGATAGTATTAAGTTCCTTATTATTATCAGGAACAATAGTTACTGTTATTTTGCTTCTTTTGAGATATAGAAAAACGGTTGCATTTAGAAATTACCCATTTGCAACTCAGGTCAGTTATTATCCCATCCAAACCCAACATATTTAAAGATTTCATATCATCTGCTTGAGATGAGTTCAAGAACTATAAAGGTGCACACTGAGTTTACAAGAGCATCTGAAGGAATGGACAAGAGCGCTGTACTAATAGAAATTATTCTTCCTAAAAAGTCCGTTTTCAAATTTAAATATAGCAATATGTTCAATTATGTAAAAATATAAGTTTTAAGTTTATTTTATATGCTAAAACACACATAGTTTTATCCTGATTCCTTGTGCATCTTTCATTTTTTCAAATTGTGTATATATAGTACAGTAGTTTTTCTAATTAATTATTTTTCTTATTTCCAAACTAGTTATTAACAATTGAATAATATATTCTTCTGACAAGCTCAAAAACTGTCGTTTGACGCGATATTTCCAGAATTTGCCGTTATTTTTATAAATAATGGGGTAGCTCGCTATCTTGAGTATCAAGAAAGCAGGCCACCCCCTAGAAAAGGGCTCTCCTGTTCACAATAACTGAAATTAACCACATAGAAAATTGCCTCTTGGTTTACCGCGCAAGAAAATATCATTGCTGACAATTTCTACGGATGAAGCCTGTCTGATTTAATGGTACGAAATGGCTTTTCCCCATTTTAGCCCAGATGCCAACGAACCCTGAGGTCGGCTGATATTTTCTTGTACGGCAAACCAAGTGACAATTATCTATGATTTTAGTTTGATTGTCCTTACAAAGGAAAGCAATATTGCAGGGATCGGCCAGTTAACTTAACTATCAATGTAGCAATCTTCTCTCTGGAATATCAGTCCCCTCTAAACAATAATTGTAACAAAGCACATATATAATTGCCGCTGGGTTTGCCGTTCAAGAAAAATCGTTGCCGATCTCAGGGCTCGTTTGCATTTGGGCTAAAACGGGAAAAACATTTCTACGTATGAAGTCCGGAATTATTTTATGGTAAGAAATTGATTTTCCCGTTTCAGCCCTGAGATCGGCAATGATATTTTCGTGAACGGCAAATCAAGCGGCAATTTGCCTCAGTGGTCGTTGGCATCCTGAGCAAAACGGGAAAAAACCATTTTTACGTATGATTCCGGAATGATTTAATGATATGAAATGATTTCTCCGCGCTTTCCTTTGCACCGATATTCAAACTGAAATCAAAGATGATACGAGCCTCGATGTCAGGGCACGCAACTAAGTAGAGAAAAACGGGCATGTTTATCAACTTGGTGGGCTACCTCTTACAGAGCTGCTTTTCTTCGCGAGGCCGTGCGTTTTCAATATTTGAATGATTCCCACTGTTCTTGCCGATTACGGGACCTTCTACTGGGCGGGATCTATTCCGCGACAGGTAAGTGTTCAAATAACAAACACCAAAAGCCCTCAACTTTGTTGATCGAGTTATCTATGATCTTTTCCGAGCGACCAGTAAATATCAAATGATAAATTGCATCTTACGATAGGTAAGAGATGAAAATAAAAAACCTAAGGACGTGAATTTTCGGAAACAGCCGTTTTAATGCTATCCCCGATCAACTATTCGTAAATAATCTAAAAATAATTTTTCACTAAGTGAATAATTGCCATTTCGCCAATCGCTTTTTGTCGTTAATTATTTAAAAAAAATGAGGCGACCCGTTAACTTGAGTATCAACATAGCCGGCCACCCCACTGCTTCCCTTTTTACAATAGCTAAAACTAATTGCATAGATAATTACCTAGATGATAAACTGAACCTTACAAGTGCTGTTTAGTGGGTATTACGTTATGAAGCAGATTAAATCACTTCACACAGTATACTGACATTTTACAAGCCAGTCCGTGATATTTTTGTAAATTGCAAGAAGAGCAGCAATTTTGAATATTTCAATTGTTGGGATTATGGTGTATTTATGAAAAAAAGTAAATACGGTATTCAGTTCGGAGAGAACTGAACTACCTATTTCTTAAACTTAATACATTGTGGATTTTATTATCCATTCTATACCTGGTTTTATGACCTGTAGCCCGAGAACCTTTTTTCCTTTATTTTAGGAAATACCAAAATATATTCTTTGAAAAGGTTAAAACGTGTTTAACAGATGTTTCAAATTCGAAAACTTTACTTCCAAAATCATATTAAAATAAATATTATGAAAGTACAATATCTTAAAAGAGAAGGGTTTTTGCATCCAATTTTCCCCCACAAATAAATGGCCGCACAAAAAAGGCAACAGGGCAGGAGGTGGCCCAATTTCAGTTTGAATATCCTTACAAAGGAAAGTAATATTTCAGGGAACGACTAAGTTCCCTCTAAACAATAATTGTAACAAAGCATGTAGATAATTGTCGCTGGATTTGCCGTTCACGAAAATATCCTTGACGACCTCAGGGCTAGTTGGCATCTGGGTTAAAACGGAAAAAAAATTTCTACGTATGAAGTCCAAATCAAGCGGCAATTATCTATGATTTCAGTTTGAATATCCGTACAAAGGGAAGTAATATTCCAGGGAACGGCCAGCTAACTTAGCTATCAATGTAGCGAGCCACCCCCTGGAATATTAGCTCTTTCTAAATTATAAGTGTAACAAAGCACGTAGATAATTGCCGCTTGATTTTCCGAGTTCAAGAAAATGTTTCCGACCTCAGGGCACGTCGGCATTTGGGCTAAAACGGGAAAAAACTATTTTTTATCATTAAATCATTGCGAACTTCATATGTAGAAATGATTTTTTCCCGTTTTTGCCCGGATGCCGACGTGTCCCGATGTCGGCAAACCAAGCGGCAATTATCTACGTGCTTATTGTTTAGAGGGAACTAATATTCCAGGGGGTGGTTCGCTACATCGATTGTTAAGTTAGCTGTCCGTTCCCTGGAATATTACTTCCCTTTGTACGGATATTCAAAGTGAAATCATAGATAATTGTTACTTGGTTTGCTGTTCGAGAAAATATCCTTGCCGACTTCAGGACTAGTTGGCATGTGGGTTAAAACGGAAAAAAAATTTCTACTTATGAAGTCCAAGTCCGGAATGATTTAATGGTAAGAAATGGATTTTCCCCATTTTACGCGAGATGCCAACTAGTCCTGAGGTCGGCAATGATAATTTCGTGAACGGCAAATCAAGCGGCAATTATCTATGATTTCAGTTTGAATATCCGTAAGTAATATTCGAGAGAACGGCCAGCTAACTTAACTCTTTGACATTCATAATCTGAATGGACGCAATTCATCTGAGAAGTTTTAATGATGGTATAATGATGAAGCATAAGTTCCATATAACGAGACCAGGAATAAGCGACGATCCAAATTTTTATATTTTGCTGTCTATAGAAGACAACGCAACAGAAATTGCCTTGCAATAAAATAATGGTCAGTCGTTTGTAGTAAAGTTTTTGAAGAAATAAGAACTTTTGAGAAAGGAATTTTGTGAAATATTCATGAGGCATTGTGAAGTGTTTTTAAAACGTTTTGTTCAAGTGGTACAGTAAATGTACACAATTCTCCCTAATGGTCTTGGGAAAACCCCCACTGGATTCGATTAAAACACACCTAGGCGCTCCGAAAAAATTATATTTGGGTAGGGAAATTTATTGGTCTATATTTCTTTTATGGGAAATTAATAGCTGAGCTATATTTGGAACAGCAAAGTATGGCAGTGCTTCTAATTGCGTCATTTCCAGATCCAAATAATAGGGAAAATTTTATTTAATTATTTACAAATTATTGGACCTTATGGTGGACTGCCAATTTTCTTGAGTTTTTCTGGTGTTAATATTATCAAATCGAGTGCACGTCACAAGAAATTTTATTCTCTTTCAATTAATGAAACCGTTTCACTCAATATTCGTCCAAAGATTGCCGATCACTCCTTAGTACCTCGGCCAAATAAAGTAATCCGACAAATTCCTTAAATTCAGCTACCTCTGTAGGTTTTGCGTCTCTGGCTCTTAGAAAGTGATTGGGAAGGTAGCTGGAAGGGCTACTCTCTGTTGTGAAACACAGAAACTTGGTAGACCAAAATATATTCTACTCATTTTATAGATTAAATACCTCCGACAAAAGGTTATATGTAATAGATAATTGTCGCTTGATTTGGCGTTCACGAAAATATTGTGGACTTCATCATAGAAATGATTTTTTCCGTTTTGCCCGGGATGCCGACTTGTCCTGATGTCGGCAATGATATTTTATTATGCAGTTATTTTTAGTTAATGTAAAAAGAAGAGCCATTTTGTAGGGGATGGTCCACTATCTTGATTCTCAAGTTAGAGGGCCGCCCCATTTTTTTAAAAATAATTAACGGTAAATTCTGGGAATTTGACGACAGTTTTGAAGCTTCTCAGAATTTATTTTTTTATAAGTTGGCCCGCTAACTTGACAGACCTATAACATGTTACACACTTTTATGGAAAAGTCTTGTACGTTTTGTATTTTCTTATAGAATAAACTAGTGTATTAAAAAAGTGAGTGTGTTTTTTTTTCATAAGAGTTTATTTCGTTCTCAAAGATACAAAAATATTAATTTCATTATTATAAATCTAGAAAATTTAGTTGCATAAACTGATGAAAGACCTCTTTAACCGATATTTTTATAATCTAGAACAGCAACAATAGAATACGGAACATGACAATTTCCTTTTAAAGCTATATGAGGCAATCAAAATTATTGCAAACATTAGTGATATCAAAACAATTAATCAAAAACATCGACCACTTTTTAATTAGTTATCCAAAGAAAAATAAAGGAAAAAATATCATAGCATTGAGTTAGTTCCTCAGATATAATTCTTTTTACAAAACTATATATAAATACATTCCAAGTTGATGATATAGAACAGTCAGTGAAGGTATAACCTCAGAATTTTTTCAAACTGAATGGATTTGCACGAAAATTTAGAATAAAGTTAGACTTAGACTCAATATCAAAAGTGACATGAGTACGATTGACGCTTTTTATTTTTTTTAGTAATAAAAACTACCCCAAGTGAAAAAAATTGAGTTTTATTGATTTTACTGGTATAAATCTTGTTGAAGCACAAAGATTAAATAGTTTTTCATGTTTTCGAACGTATTTTATTGTATCTTTGATATTTACAACCCCTTATATAACCCTTAAAAACAACCCCTATGCAAAAAATAATTACAAAAAATCACCTTTTGAAGATTTGATATAATTAAATCATGGAATTATTTAAAATAAAAGCGAATTTGAAGGTGATTTTTAGGATTCCAAATACAGGGATGTTGTCTATAATTGTCAATTAAATTTAAACAAATCTCCAAAGTCCGACTACTGTCTAGTCACTCAATTTGCAACAGGTCTCAACTCGCAACAATCCGTCCACATCGAAGCAACGTTGACGAATGTTTCACTTTGTTTCATATTATCCTTTGATCTTTACCGCTAAAAACGGATTTATGCAACATACTACAACTTATGTTGAATCGCAACACCAACTTTATGCAACGCAACACAACATATTCCAACAAATATAAACATTTTATGTTATAACAAGTTTATGTTGTATTAAGTTGCTACAGTGTGGACGCGCCTTAACGCTCACACAAATCTTAACATTTTGCTCCAAACAAAAAAATGTCTGATTGAAATGAAATGAATTTTTAAGCTAAAGTATTCTATAAAAAAGCATTTTAAAGAAAATTTTTTCTTTATTTATTTATTTTTTTTCTTTTATTTTTTGAAGGGAAAGGGTTGAAGGACTCGAGACAGGTCATTTTTCCACTAAAGTGGATACTTCAAACGGCAATATCTCCTTTATTTTCAAGTTACAGAAATAAAAAACAAAACCAAAATATTCTTTAGAAAACAAGCTACATTTTTGATTTGTATAATTTTTACGTATCTTTCATAGTTATTATGCAACTTTTTCAACTTTTACCATACATTTTTCAAAAAATACGTATTCTAAACTGGTCTAACTTAAGAATTGTATGAATAACACTAAAATAAAACTAATTGTAAAAGGTCTAAGTTTAATTTTAATTCTGGTGGTAATGGTACAGCTGTAATTGCTCATTTTTGTTAAAAAATATGAGCTACCAATTTATTTTTGACTATAACTTCTTCAATTTTGGTCCAATTTACTTTTATAAGTGCTCATTTCAAAGTCTTTTTTAGTACTACAAAAAACTTTATTAGCATTATGCACCTAAAATTACCTTTCCGTTATTTGAAGTTGAACCCATCGATTCGAGTAGTCTCCCCAAAATAAGTCTCCTTTCACTAATTACATATTGCTTTGTACTGGAAGTAGAACATTTTATAAAAAATGTGTTTTTTCATACGCTATAATTTTGTTTGTTACACTTTTTTTTAATAAAATGCATAGTTTTTGAGTTATTCGCGAAAAATAATTTGAAAACGTGTTTTTTTTCACGTTTTCCAAGTTTTCAATCGTGAATTGTTACACTATTTATAAAAATTCTGAGGTGGACAGCTTCACCGACTGCACTAATAGATAATATTCAGTAATAGGAAATGGGCTAAATTCAGTTTAATTTGATTTTACCTTTTCAGATCCTTTTAGTTCTTTGGTGTACACCAAAAATTGATGTAGAATGTCTTCAGTTTTTTTTGCCAATTGACGGAATTTATACAAGCATTCTAATTGTTCTGTACAGCTAAGACATATTACATGTGGCAATTCATCTTTTTCATAAACCTGAAACATTAAAATAATAGTTATACTGAAAACAAAACCAACAATATATTGTCGTTGTAATACATAAAATGTCAATTTAAAAAACAATCATCAAGTGAAGAAAAGGAATACGGAACTTCAATTTCATCCAAAACTAAATTATTAAGTATGTTAAAAATATTTTAGTTCATTTTAAAAGTATATTAAAATTTTCAATAGATAAACTTCAACAATCCTACTGTCTAATATTCAACAATACAGATTTTAATAAGCTGTCAAATTTATACATTGTAAAATATTTTGTAACTTTTAAGTATCAATCTTTGTATACAACAAAATTAACATTGAAAAATATCCGTCTGCTTCTTTTATATGAAGCCAATTTGTTACACAGGTATCTAAAGAGGCCAACATGAGTTTAAGGGTTGATTTATCTGTTCTTCATCCTCATCCACTTAATACTTGTCCTATAAACATTATCACAGAATCACATTTCTTTCTTAAGCATTTTCTAGAATCAAATAAATTAGAGCGATCTTTTTCAAATGTGCGAGTCTTAAGTATTTAACCACCCGTGTGAGGTTATCCACGAATTTTTACCACAAATATTCGATTACAAAATATATTAAACTTTTTCGAAAAAATGTCAATAGAAGAAACATATAATGACATAATAGGCTACATAATTTTACTACAAAAAATTGAAGATTGAGTGGATAAAACATTTTTAAACACAAGTATTTGAAAATGTTTCACGATTCTGAACCGAAGCCCCAAAATGTTTTCAAATTTAATTTAACTATTGCAAAGAACACTTAATAAGGAACCTATGAACAAAAAATTGTGATGTGAGTATTCTTTATAACGTCAAAAAAATTCAAAAAGTTTACGTTTTAGCGTTGACGTGCATCGTTCGTTTTGATATCGAAGCCCCAGAATTTTTTCAAATTTTATCAAACTGTTGCAAAAAACACTTAATAAGGAACCTATTAACAAAAAATTGTGATATAAGTATTTTTTCTAACGTCAAAAAAATTCAAAAAGTTTCCATTTGAGCGCGGACGCGTATCGTTCGTTTTGATGTCGAAGCCCCAAAATTTTCTCAAATTTTATTAAACTACTGCAAATAACACTCGATAAGGAACTTTTTAACAGAAACTTGTGATTTAAGTATTCTTTAGAATGTCAACAAAAATTCATGGAGTTTACGTTTGAGCGCTTACACGCATGGTACGTTTTGATATCAAAGCTACAAAATTTTTCTCAAATTTTTTAACAGAAAATTGTGATTTAAGTATTTTTATTTAAGTTTAATTACACGTCACGTCTTTGATATTTGCACATATGTAGTGATTATACCTATTTCAAGAAAAACATTTTATTTCTGTTTTGTTCACCTCAGTATAGGCATTTTTTTTTTGATATATCATTTGTGTTCAAATGAATGATGTATTTCAAGTATTGGCGGTAGTCATTCAGGCAAAATCCATATCTACAATAATATTTTTGATAATAATTTCAGTGTAATAAACTATATATACTCCCCAATTTCAGGTATGAATGAGATAATTAAAATCTTTTAAACTGAGATATCTGTCATTTGTTGAACATGTGCTATTATCCCTATAAAAACAAATGATATGTGTCAATGATCAAACGTTAACTTTTTGAATTTCTTTTGACGTTATATAAAATATTTACATTACAATTTTTTGTTAATAGGTTCCTTATTAAGTGTTGTTTGCAATAGTTGAATAAAATTTTAAAAAATTTTGGTTTTTCGGTTCAGAATCGTAAAAAATATGTTTAAAAATGTTTTTTCCACTTAGTTGTAAAATTATGTAGTCTATTATAAAGTCTCCTCTATTGACGTTTTTCGAAGAGTTCAATATATTTTGTAATAGAATATTCATGGTAGAAATCCGTGGATAACTTTACATGGGTTATTTAACCTTATTATTGTGCACTTCATGCATTCATCTTATGGATGACTTCCTATTTTTTATGATATCTAAATGAAATTCTCTATGATTTGTACCACTTAAAGCGAGTGGCGATGCTATCATTTGTTTTTTATCAAGGTTTTGCAGAAATTTGAATGATTGGTAGGTTCAATTGATTTGTGATCTAATGATTTTCACTCCCAAAAAAAAATCTTAAAATGCAAAGGTTGCTTTTTCATATATCTAAGCTTGCAAAAACTGACTGTAGCAGCAATAAGTAGATGTCTGTGTGAAGATCACATAAGGAATAATCCAACATTATTCTCAATTTCACAATCCTAGCAAAATAATTGTTGGAATATTTTTCACGTCCAATACCGAAAAGTTTCGAGCCACTCCTGAGTGAATGTCAACATTTGAAATTCTAATTATAGTTCAGTAGAATGAAGATTCAAATTACATTCCCAATAACAAGCATGGATTTTTTAATGTAGGTTCATCTTACCATACATTTGAAAGATTTATAATAACAAAATGTAGAATTTAATTTGGGGGTATAAAATAATTAAAAACTATTTTAAAAATCATTTTGCGAAAGATCTCATTTCATATTACTTCAATTTTTTTGACATATTTACAATAGACTGGGAAAGTTTTTTTTTTAATTGTAAATTGAGATATATACATAACCATATAAAAATAAGTTAATGTCTATTGTAATTGCAATGGTGGAGAGAGCAAACTGAAATTATTTTGTTAAAAATATATTTTATCAATATATACGTATAAACACATAACAAATGAATAATAACAAAATATAAACACAGAGCAAAGTAATAATAACAAAAAATAAATAATAAAATTATAACATTCAACACAACTAAGAATAAGGATAAAACGTAAAAAACACAAAACATTCAAATAAAGTAAAAAGGAAATTTGACAATAATCCAGTCATACCAAGTAGTAAAAAATGGATAACTCATTTTTTTTTCTGTAAAGTAACTGAGATTCAATAAACAATTCAAGTTTATAGCTCAACTGAAATATTGACTTTAAAAAGGGGAAAATGTGGGGTTTTCACCTTTTTTAGTTTATATCGAAACAAAGTCCAACAAGTGATTTCAATTTGTTCCTAATTTATAAATTTTTATTTTTCAAAAATAATTTCTTTAGGTTAAAATTTGATTTCACACATTTTCTTTGAAATATTATCATCTTTCGAATGACAGCTATTGAATTTTTTAACAATGAAAAAAATCAGGCATCGGGAGAAAATAGGGTTGAGCCAAATGCTTGTCTTGGAACTTGGCAAGTATTCTCCAGAAAAATTAATCATCACTTATTGGCATGCGGAGTTTAACAAGCACTGATAAAATTCAATAATCTGCCAAAAGAGGTGATTATACCAGAAAATGAGAAGTCTTGAATATGAAACATCACGAATATAAGCATGAAAAAATTCAAACGTATGCCGATTTTCCCTACTATGAAACAAAATAAACGAAATGATTAGTCAGTGCACTGGTTAGGATTGTGTTAAAAAAATTTTTTTTTCGTCGTTATGAAAGGATGAAGAAGAAATCATAAAGAAACGACCCATATTCATCTTTCATTAAGATAATGCACATTGTTACAAGTCGAGAAAAACGTCGACCAAATTCAATTTTCGGAAGTTCGAATTACTTTTGTATTTTTGTATCTACCATATTGTCCTGATTTAGCCTCCAGCGAATTCTGACTGATTTCAGGCCCGAAAAACATGCCACAGGAAAAAAAATATGAAATAGGAAAGTAATTGTTTACTAGTTATCAGTCAATCTGTTAGATATATATCTTGGATTATACAACTATGTAAACATTTTTTCTTTAGTAATTGAAGTGAAATATTGAAATTGATAATTTCAAGAGATATCAGTAAAATATTCCAAAAGCAAAATATGTAAATTTATACACATATAAGATATGTTTACAAGATCAAATGCTAGAGGTGTAGTATGTAGATTATCCAATTAGGTGTAAAAATAAAAAAGTAAGTTAATAATAATCAATCTATCTAGGTGTGTGCAATGATTCAATCATATAAATATTCATCCCATTAGATACGTGAAATCAGCCAAATTTTTGGTTAAATTTAATGGTACATTAACTACCAGTTTATCTGTTTAGAATATTAATAACCTTATTTAGAATAAATATAGTTTTGTATGTATTCCCAGAAAGCTAGAATCGAATTCTAAAAAGAAAGCTAAACATCTTAAATTTATTTCTGGTCAGGTAGATTATTCGAAATACCTAACCCTTCATATAAACTTCGCCGTCAGTGATGTTTAGATCAAATAAATAAATAAATTATCTATTATGAAATTTTTTAAGATTATTATTATTATTATTAAGATTATATTCAGAAATAATAAACTTAATGAGTAATTCAATTTTTTCAACTCCAATTTAAACTGGTATATATTTTAAAGACAAAGAAAACGCAAAACCTCCGTTATCAAATCTTTATCTCATTTCAAATCTCCCCTTCCTTGCCAAACTTTCTATTTACAATCACTCAGTAACAGTAATGTCATACAATAGATAATAGTGACGTTAACGACAAATCTATTGAAGTTTATTAGTGGCATGGTCTGCTGTAATCAAATATACAATGCATCATCTCGTCCCACGCGTACGTAAAGCAGATGTTTTCCAAACAAAAAGAAATGAATATTTATATCACGGCATATCATTATCCACGGTTAAATGTCCCAAAATAACCCTTATTCTATCTATACAAGAATGTTCTGCTATCATATTTAAAATTAGAATGGAAATAAAAACAAAAGCAAATCAACTAGGTTACTATCAATTAAACTCGTTATCAGATAACGATTCATGCCCAGTGATGAATCACCTTACCAGAATTGACAGACACGTCATTATTTTCTTAAGAATATTTCTTTCCATAGCCGCCTTATCAAAGATAAATAAAGCATTATCCTTATCGTGAGATAAACACAACCGACACAACTGATAAAACTTTGGCGGTACATTACACATATTTAAATAATTTGGACAAAACACAAAAGCTTACACCACACATTTAACATAAAAATAGTTTATTCACAGCCCATTTTATTGTTTTCCAGTAAATTTTTTTCTGAGATATATAACACACCGTACATCCGTCATTCCGTTTGTCAAAACTACAACACAACTGTGAGACCGTCACAGCACACAACATTAAAAAATTAAGGCACTGCCATGGCCATTTGAAGGTAAGGAAGATAGGAATGAAGTTAGGAAATAATGAAGGCATCGTTGCCAAGTTTTATTAGCGTGTTTAAGAAATTATTTTTGTCAGATATCGTAATTGAGAGAAATATACTGCAAAATATGTATATATTTCTCTTTTTGTTTGAAGATAAAACATTTCTCATACTTATTCAATCACAGGTTAAAATATCTAATTCTACGTATTGTACCAGTATGTTGATAGACAGCACAGAGGCTAGATAAACAGACTAAAAATTGCCTAACCAACCAAATCTCAGCCAAAAATCTACAATTTGAAATAGATTTCAACTGTTCAAAGTAGTTAAATAATATATAGTTTTAGTATTATATTCGTAGAAGATGAATTTAAACGAATGTATTGTTAATCCTAAGAAGAAATCTGAATCTACATTCGTGATTACTGCCAAAGTTGGTAAATACCCAAATTATAAATTTGTAACAATATAAATTCGAATAAACTCAAATTTTTAGGAGATACTTTTAAACATGATTTGGGTTCACATTCTTTTACAAATCAGATTTCTTCTGCCACAAAATGGGGAAGTGGATGTATAAGGTAAAAATAAAGGATAAAATATTAGTTCGGCTCATATTTTTAACGTATGGAGATTTTAGTGTACCAAATTCTTCGTCGACTCGTAAAACCACAAGCTCAAAAATAACTGATGAAAATCAGTTAAAAATTATTGTAGGTGAGTATTTTATGTTAATATATAAATTATGTGGACAGTTTTTTTATTACCACAAGTTTTAATATTTTTTAAACCTGAAATAAGAGATTTCAACATAATTCTATAAATAAAATATGTTATGAGTACCACAACAAAACTTCAATGGGTTAATTGTTAATTTTAACTGCACCATCTCATTTTTAAATATTGATTATTGTTTTTACGATGTTCAATGATTAAATTACAATAAATTATTTATTTTTCTAGGGTCTAGTTAACATATTTTCTTTAATAATATAAAAGGTGTACCACTTATGATATCAATGTTTCTCACATGTTAATTCTTACTTTTTACTATTTCCTTTATTGTAGAGTTTTAATGTGTTCTAATACAATCAATACTAGTAAAACATTAATTACTTTTTTGTGTAAATCATTTTTCAAAACCTGAAAGGTACTTTTTGGCGTTTGGTATTAACATAATAGATTTGCTGTAATGTGAATTAACACATTTGAAATACTCACATAAAGGCACTGAAGTTATTATCATCTATAAGTTGGAGTACACAAAAAGATTTAATAAGAATATGAAATGTGATATATTTTTTACCATTTCAGCTCTAACTGAAGGCAGGGGGCAGGCTCAATGTGAGGTTGGAATTGCTGTAATATCTGTATCCCGCCACCATTTGATTATTTGCCAAATATCTGATTCACAGAATTATATCAACACCTTGACAAAAATTAATCTTTTTAATCCAAATGAGGTAAATGAATAACTTTAGAATCTTTCCTGTCTGTAATTATTATCAGTACATAATGATTCTTAAGTAATGTACCAATTTAAAACTGCAGGTTTGGAAGGTTAAATTTTATTAATATTTCAGTATACTGTTCTTACTTTTGCTAAAATTGAATTTAATTCAGAGTGTACCTTCAAACAATAACACAAACAGAACCAAGTTTTTGCTGAGCTCTTTCGTGTTCTGATAATATTCAACAGACATTTTGTTTATCAAACTATTTTGATAATAAAATAACAAGGAACATTCATAGACAGGGTTGTCTTTTAAGACCAGGCTCTAGGCCTATCATAGAGTGGGGCCCTTTTCTACATAAAAAGGTTATCTGTATACAAGATTACCTAATCTTTTGAAAGAAAATTAAATTCGTGCAGATTCAATTCATAAAGTTTAATGTAAAAAAGAAATTTATACAGTGTTTCTGTATCAAAACAATTTTTATTGATACATTGAGCCTGAAGCTTTAGATAAAATTTGTTTTAATTATATTATAATTGATTTTGCCGAACCCCCTTATATATTTTATAAAGAAATTTGGTCCTCTTGGGCTTATACATAAAGGCGGTCATGTGCATAGGTAACGAAACATAACTAATCAAAGATTACAAAAATTAACTACAACAGACGTTCATAGAATATGCAATATTATTTTTTGTCTGTCAAGTATATCTTGAAAAAAAGTTTCATTTGAATAAATGTTTTTTAGAACGATCAGTAGTTATTACTATCTGTAATCAATCCGAACTACAAAACTAGTCTTGAATTTCCTGTCAAAAAAATACAAGGGAAAAAAGAGAAGAACAGAGAGGGGAAAATATTTGTTACAGCTTCTGTTTACCATATATGTGATAATTTTTTAGTTAATCTTTTTGTAATTTTTAGATTATATTTCCTAATACTTTTGAAAATTTTGGAGGTAATAGATTA
Source organism: Diorhabda carinulata (assembly GCF_026250575.1). Taxonomy (NCBI): domain Eukaryota; kingdom Metazoa; phylum Arthropoda; class Insecta; order Coleoptera; family Chrysomelidae; genus Diorhabda; species Diorhabda carinulata. The sequence continues at coordinate 24,803,015 of NC_079472.1, forward strand.
ATAACAAAAGTAAAAAAACAATTTCCAAATGTAAGATACACTGGTGTACCCAGAAGCATGTTTAATAAAGCTGGCGGATTAGAAATGTTGACCCAATTGTGTATTCCTTCGTTAAATGGTGTGTTATTAGTTTTACAACACAGGTAAGTAAAATAATTCGACATTAGAACTACTTTAGATAATTTGGTCATTGTAATTAGGACCTTTTTACTTTTATGAAATTTTTTATGCCAAGGAGTGTTTCTTAATAATTTTCTTAGAAGGGTATACCAAAGAAGGGGATCCAAAATCTAATAAGGTACAAAACGTGTCTATTTTCTTTATATCTCTGGAATATGTTAAGTCCTGTGGGTCCCTTACTGATTATAAACAATTTGGAAAAAAAATAACAACTCATCTATAACTAAAAGAAAGTTACATTCTTTAAACTTTACAAGGAAGACATATATTGTTCATTTCCTACAAATACAGGTAGGTAACAAAAAAAACAACGAATTTACTTGATTAGTAGTTACCCTTTTTGAAATTTAGGGATTACCTTGGAGACCAATTTACATCCGTCCCAAAGCACGTTGTAAAGTTATTAACATTCAACTTATTATGTCCCACATGTTCAATTTTGAAGTGCTCTAAGGTAAAGAATCATATTTCTCAAATGTATGTATAGGCATTTGATTGCTCCTGATAAACGCTTCAAATAAATTGGAGGCAAGTAATGACATACCCATTCCAACAATGTGACGTACATTGTGCTCAACAAAAAAATTAAAATTTACGAACTTCATCTCATCTTCTAATTCTTCTAGTCGTTATTGGCACTATAAAAGTCCAGTTTTGCGATCTTTCAGAGCTAAAGGTAACACCAACTGAGTTCGGTATGAATAAAGTATAAACGTCTTCATATTCGACCTTTTTGGCATTATATAGTAGTTCTATATTCTCATATCCAAATAGGCCGTTTCGTCCAGTACTTACTGTAGATTATTTATTTATTTGCTTATCTCCACATCACAAAATTGCATTTAGTTATAATATATTTATAAAATGATGATTTTGTTCTAGATACTATGCACTAGCTGCAGCTAGTGCTCTACTGACTTATGTTCAAGATAACTTTTATATTTACTATGCAAGAGAATCTTTAAAAATAGATTACCAAGAAAGTGAAGGATATGCTCATATTGGTGAATATATTATACATATTATATTTTTTATATAACATCAAATTACAATATGTACTTTTACAATCCTTGGAGAATTTTGATACTCTGTTTACTTTAGTTACTTGATTTGAACAAAGATTTTTTTCAGACATATCAACAGCAGATCGCTTGGAATTAGTTTGCAGTGCAAAACCAGCTTTAGCAAATAAATTTTCCAGTCTTTTAGGAATATTGAATTATTGTCTCACTAAAAGCGGATCCAGAAAATTGCGTTCTTGGATTCTTCAACCGCTATCGAAAGTTCAATTTATTGAAGAAAGACTCGATTGTATTGAAGAACTTATGAGAAATCGAGACGCTTTGAGGTCGATTCAGGTAAAATAATTTGTAAATACTGAAAAAATCAAAATTTACAAACATCTGGAAAACTAATTGATGTATTTGAAAACACTGTTATGATTTATTTATAATTAAAAAACTATTTTTCCAGGCCATGCTACAAAAATTCACCAACATCAACTCATTACTCAACTTGGCAACACTAATTCCTGACAATCCCCAAAAATGTTCAATTCGTCAGTTAAATTATATCATCACTTTAAATCCCATTATCGACTTGATATGTCCTCTGGAAGAAATCCTATCTGGCTTCAAACAATCTTTTTTCATGAAACTTAGGGCCACTTTAGGAGATCCTTCTTTTGGAGAAATCAAAAGTTTAGTCAGAGAAGTCATAAGCGATTGTGTACAACCAAATAAAGGACACAACATCATGCACAGCAGATGCTTTGCTATTAAGCCAGGTATTAACGGGCTATTGGATGTAGTGAGAAAAATATTTGCCGAAAGGTTGAATGATATGAAAGGTATTTATTATCAAGTTTTATCATGATTGATTTATCAAAACCATCTGTTATACAACACGGCATAAACAATTGTTTTACTGGTTCAAATTTAAGTTACTCTGAACTGGATTAGTCTGCTTTACTACTGGGCACTCAACTCAATTGATTTGGGTCTCTCTCTGGACTGGACAGAATTAGTTTCTACTACTGTGAACTAAATTGGCGTGTGAACTGGCGTCCTATTTGAATAGTTATCTCTAATAATCTCATAAATCTAACAAAGTTAAAGTTTACTTAAGCTCTAGAACGATTTTAAGAGTTTTTATTATTCAGTAATGCTCATATTTAAGAAATATTTTTTATAGAATATATAGAAGAATTAGCAGAAAAATATAACCTTCCACTAACATCAGGAAATAATCAAAAGAAAGGATATCATATAATTTTGAATATACCTAAATCCCAAAGGAAGTCTATGAAAAAAAGTGATTTGCCTGACGAATTCATTGAGGTGAGTTTGGCTTCATCATCGTGGGTGAATATGTTGTCAATTTAGACAAAGTCTGGCGCCTATAGATGTTAATAAGTATGATTTACACTACGATTTTTGAGATCTGAATATCTAACGAAAGTATTATATTTTCTTAATTAGTTAATTACAGTTGAAATATTGTTATGAACAAGTTCGCGAAATGGGTCAGTAAGCCGGCCCTGTCCAGGTATTATGAAATTCGGCGAAGGCGGCAACCTGTGAAATTCCCGGAATTCGTTTGATGTTTTTGTTTGTGTATAATTTTTTGTAGGGAGCGGTTTATTTACATTGTTTCTAGAAAGGTCTATTTATTTATTTTGTTTTGCTTCTCTATGTTATAGAAGTTTGTAAAATTCTATTTGTGGTATATAAATAAGTTTGTGTAGCGCAGTTTCAGTTTATAATAAATATTCGTAGTGAACAGAACAAATTAGCAAAGTAATCGAAAAATTTAAATAAATTTTTTAAGTTAGTTAAGTGATAGTGGTAAGTGAGTTATTATAATTGGAACCGTCCGGTAAGAAGAGCTAATTAATAGAAAAACTCACAGTGGTGGTAAGTGACAGATTTGATCCAGAAACTTATCTATCCAAAGACGAGTCTTTCACTTTAATCTCATCAATTTCTAAAATGAAGAACGATATTTCAAATACGAAAAATGATATTTGGGCAAATATGTACGAGAACATTTCAACTTTGAAAAACAAATTCCGAGAGTTTAAATCGTATTTTGGCCTGAGGAGAAGTTAGTACAATAAGTATTGTTTCTTCTCAGGAAAACAATGAGACGTAGTCGGTTGTTATTAAATATTATGGAAGAATGTGATAAATGAGAAAAATTAGAAGTTTTAAGTCTTCGTGCACTTCGTAACTGCAAATAAGGTTGCATAGTGCATCAAAGAAAAGTTCTTGAGTTCATTTTCCTAATAATGTAATTTGCACATTTAGAAATATATTGTAAAATTGAATTTCTTAATATTTATTACTTCTAGATTCATAATTGCATTCAAATGATTCTTATGCACAGTGAAAATAACTAGTTTTTACTTGCTTTATAATTGGAAATGATTCTGTTAGAGGTATGGAATACATTTTTTAAATTTGAAAATCTTGGGTTAAGATTTATTTAGCTACAAATCTCTTAAAAAGTATCCCCACTTGATGTACATAGCCATCTTGGTAGCAGAAAATTTTTGCATAATGTTACATTAAATCACAGTTTCTAAATATGATATATTTTAATTAGTCGGGTTTTGATAACAAATGATTCTTCTGTAGTATCCCCATGTATTTATTTTGGTACCTGTACATGTTAATATTTACTTGTATTCTACAGGTGTATTGGTAAACAGAACAATTGCAAAAGAAAATATTTTATAAGAGCGTTATGACAAACAATTATTGTCATATTTTTTTCAGATTAATCGATGTTCTACTTATTTTACAATGAAAACTCCTGAACTAATAAATATGTCTACACGTCTTGACGATATTATGATGGATATACTGAAAATTAGCAACGTGTAAGTGAATTTCAGTTTATATGTAGCTTTGGGTCAATAATTTATAGTAAAATTTGACAAAAAATATTTTTATTGCCATAGTTTTTCCAAAGACCGTTCTAGTGATTATTTACAAATTATTTTTGTAAATTAAATGTGAATTAAGGTTGGTGAAAACTATCTTCTTTTATACTGGATACAATGGCTACTGCTAATACTACACCAACACTGTCTGAAGTGCGTTTCGTCTTCAGAGACCAAAGATAATGTGTGCTCAATATGAATATTACTAAAAATTTCAGCTTAGATATCAACTTTTATAGAAAATTTAAATTGTGACAGAAATATACTTTTATAAAAAACTGAAACCTTGATTTAATCAAACTTGTTTTAACAAATTTCATTCTAAAAAACTAGAAACTAGAGGATGTTATATAATACACAAGTATTTGTGATTTTTGTGTAAAATTTTATCTCTTACGTTTGTAAAAGCATTTGCATTTAAAAAAAAATTATTGAGAATAGGGTACTTGCATGGTTTTTAGAAAAAAATAGTTTTGGATACTTTATACATAATTTTTATAATATATTTTTTTAATCCTTTCATCAATATTTAAAGAGGAAAAATTTAAAAATTTTTAAACATTTCAGTAAGGCTCCCATTTCGCTGTATGCAAGTACTCTATTATCGCTTTGAAGAAAAAATGTTTTTTTAATTTTTCGAATAAGTAAAAAAACGCCTATATTTTAATAATAGATAATGAAACATCAGATGTTACTGAACTATAAGAATTTGTATAGGTGAGGATACAATTGATATACAACTAACAACGAAATTATAACGAGATATGAGAACTATAAATAAATAGGAGTTATTTATGACAAAAATGGGACAAACGATACAGAAATAAAATCTAAAGTAAACAGAGCAACAATAACTGAATTACTCAATGGAATACTGAAATAGGAAACCAACGAAAATTGAAGATACAATGAAATGATTAGGATTAGGGTACGTTGATATATGGATCAAAAACTTATAGGATAGAAAAGCCACTAAAAAAAATTAGAAGCCACGGACATGGACGCTCTAAGAAGAGCAAATGGAATATGAGGGTTAGATCGAATCAGAAACGATACAATAAAAGAGCGAATGTACCTGAAAGAAACAATTATAGAATATATTGAGGAAAAGCAGTTGATTTGATACGGGCACGTGCACAGGAGAACAGAGAGATTATTATGGATGCATGGAATAATGAGTGTTCGAAAGCTGAACGATAAGAACTGAAACGACAGGAAAGATTGGTAATTAGGCATTAGAAAACGTTTTAGGACGTTTGAACCCAAAGCTATATATAAAAATCTACATCTTTTAAAGAGCATTTAAATTATTGTTCGGTTGAGGAGGGAAAGAATGCAAAAAAATAATGAAGTGGATCCCACAAGAGAACAGGAAAAGAGGAGGAATAAGTTAATTATGTATGCATGGAAAACTAATTGGTGTAATTTGTTGGTAGGGTATCGAATTTTTTTTGGTGATGATTATATTTAATCCCTTTTTTTATTATCAAATAATAAAGTTGTGTTTTTTCATAGAATTGTTCATGGTGTGCTGGTTAAATTAAAAAAGCACATATACTTGTTTCACACACTTTACGAAGAAATTTCTCAGTTAGATGTGTATCAGTCACTAGCACAAACCAGCTTGGAAAACAATTATGTGCGACCGAAATTTGGAGAATACACCGAAATAAAGTTTGGACAACACCCTTTACTCAATTTCCTGTTACGATCGAAGCCGATAGCAAATTCTATTGTGAGTTTATTTCTTTTTCATCAGTAAGATACTATGGGAAAAGAATTTTTTTGATAAACATACAAAACATAATGAACAGACTGTTTACACTACTACTACACCAACACTCTCAATTACACTGTCTGACGCGCGTTTCGTTAACATCTTCAGATATTAAAAGTAAACAATTTACCTTCAATCTCTGATAACTTGGTTATCGAAACAAGCGTCACCCAGTGTAATTGTGAGTGTTGATGTAGTGGTAGTGTAAATAGTGTGTTCAGTGTGAATATCATCAACAGTTCCAAAAAATCCAACTTTTTGCTAACAAAACAATTAAAGAAAATAAATTAATTGAAAAGTCCATTAATTATATAATATTAGTTTGATGTTGAGTATTTATTAAAATTTACCGATAGTTCAATAACTTTTTGTATTTTATTTAATAGCATAGAAAATAGTGTAGAGAATTTAAGTTCATAATTGTATATGATGTATATTATTGGTTATACCAATTTTCTAAATTCCACATTTGGTCAAAAAATAAGACTTTTTATGAACATTATTAGAAAAAATATTTTTTTCTCTTGATTTGAAAATTTTTTAAACAGACAAAATATGGAATAAAATATAACACAGATCGTTACGAGATCTATTATTTCGTAAATTGATATGGAGGAAAAATTCAATGCTTATGGTAGAGCCAACAATGTAATTTCCCTGTAAAGTAGACTATGAGAAAAAGTATGTTATGATTGTATCTGGTCTCGGTATAGCTAAATCTTTTTGCAAAAAGGAGATCCAAATGATATAAGAAAACGTGTATCAAGACAATATTTAATTTCCAATATTAACTTTTGATTATAGGCTGCAGCCAAATTAATGTAGACGAAATAAAAAAATCTCAAACCAATAGAAACTTGTAATTATCTATTTTTTTAAAGTTTTGTTCATTTACATTCAAGAGTGGGTGTGAAAGAAATCAAATCCTGATGGTAAAAAGAAAAATATTCTTAATTTTTTGAACATTTTATCTATTATACGAGTGTATGAATTGTAGGGAAAATCTCGGTTTTATTAAATAAAAAAAGTCTCCTCTTAGTCTCGACATCGTTTCTAAATTTCATGTTTGGTAAAAAAATAGGACTTTTTATGAACAACCATTACTAAAAAAAGTCTTTAATTTTCTTTTGCCTTGAAAAAGACGAAAATATGAAATTAAATATAACAAAGATCGTTACGAAATTTATTATTTTGTAAATAGGTTACTTGCATGGCTTGAGAACAAAATAGTTTTGGATAATTTATATACAACTTTTATTGTATATTTTTTTTATTCTTTGAGCAAAAATTTATTGAAAATTCGAAAAATTTATAGGTAGCTTAAACATTTCAGTAAGGCCACCATATTGCGTGACATCATAGGTATAAAATAAACACTGAAACACAAGAAAACGTGTATTAATTAAAACATAAATCAATTTTCCATATTGATTTTAGGCTCCCGCCAAATCAATATAGACAAAATAAAAAAAATCTCATACCAATGGAAAACTCAAAATTATGTAATTTTTTTTAGTTTTGTTCCAATGAGTACAATGTTCACATTATAAATGGTCCCAACGGATCAGGGAAAAGTATTTTCATACGACAAATTATGCTTCTACAAATTATGGCACAATTAGGATGTTACATTCCAGCGGAATCAGCAATTTTTAAGCCGGCCAATCGAATGTTCGCTAGAATTTACTTGGAGGACAACATGGAATATAACGCATCTTCATTTGTATTGGAAGTGAGTTTTAATTGACTTTTTTTTCATATCTTATTGATTTATTGTAGGTATGTTTACTTAAGAAGGAATTAAGATTTTCTCACACTCATTTGAAAACTCAAACGTGGAAACATTTCCTTCTCCCGTCTCTAAACTTTCCTCCTTTTATATCCCATCCAATTCTCGCATATTATAGTCAGAACAGTTTTAGAATATTCGAGAGCTGCATAATTATATATAAAGGTCCACTAACAGAGGAAAGAAGAATATCTAACCGACCAACCAAAGTAATCTCATTTCAGTATCGAGCAATCTAACGAATTGTCAAAATCAGCTAATGCGCATGCGCCGTGGGGTAAACAAATGCTTTTGTCGTATGTTTTTGTGGTTTGTAAATTTATTTTATCGATTTTAAACCTTATTATTTCCAATTTTATTTCGAAATTGCCTCTTAAAGATTTATTACGAAAAGAAGTGCACAATTTCCTCCCGGAAAGTGGCATTGTTTTTTTCCACTATGCGTGTAGATAAGCAGTAAACATAATATGATACGAAATTCTAGTAGAAACTTATGGAACATGAGTATTATTCTTACTAAAGCTCTTTGCATCTAACGAAAAGGGGTGAATTCTGCTTTGACATAATAATTTCCTATTTAAAATTATTTAATTTCAAAAACATTCCACGAATATAACCCAGACAGAGATACAACCTTTTGTGTGTAAATCAACTCACCGCCTGACGGGAACCATTAGGATCTGTTAATCATTTGATTGAGTGATACAAAGTGTTCTTTATTTTACTCTCCATTTATGTATCGTCTGGGATTACCAAATTTTTGTCTTATATTAATGTGACTGCGAAGAATCATAAACTCACCTAACTTAACGATTATTGTTTTCATTAAGATTTATGGTACACGATCCTAGGATCCTAGGATCGTGTACCATAGGGATAGGGACTCACATAATAGTTAATTGACTCAAAATGTTCCTTAGACACTAGTTCCACTAACGTATCAAAATACGTACTTTATTTTATATCGATGTGACTCTAACGACCATACATATAATTATTTATAGACTTTGGTACAATAGGATTTTAATATTTAAAAGCAAATACGAGGTCTTCAACAGTCTGGCATTCGTCGTGTATGGTCGTCGGATTATTGGAACCAAGTTTAATTAATTATTTTATTGTTTAATAAATAGTTTATTCCAAAGTAGTTTCAATTTAACCATCATTGGTTAGTCCGAAGATACATTACAAATTCCACCTAAAGTTTAAGTTTGTCTTAGTACCTTTCAGCTGCCACTGGCTTGTCACTTTCAAACCTACTTATGTTTGAGAAACTTGAGAACGCAACAGTGGAAATTAATGCAAAAGCAAAACTTCCGTAACTTGAGCAATAAATTAATATAAGTGTCCTAAATTGTGTGCAAAAATATTTGGTTTCAGCTGTATTAGTTTCACTGAAATAAAATGTATCTATGGAGTCCTCTTGAAACAATACAAAACATCTCTCATTAATGGAACGAAAAATAAGACAAAATAACACTGGTACATATGAGAAAATCAATTGTTTATCCCACGGTCTCAAGTTTGACGTAGATCAGCGGTTTTCTTAGATGGCCTAATTAACTCTACAGATCAGGTGAATAAGTATAAAGAAGAAGACGCGGGATGTGTTTTTAACTTGAATTACATTGCTAGGGATATTATTTCCACAATCTGCTTGTAATTTCGACGTTAGTGAAATACTTTCAATATTTAAACCATATGGTTTCTCTGTATTCAAGTTGTACAATCACTCCGTATCAATACGAGTTTAGGGTTTTTTCTATTGACAATAGATTGAAAATTAACCTTCACCGATAGTCAGTGACGTGGACTTAGAACGAATAAGTTTTTAGAATGTTTTTAATAAATTCAATAACAAATATTCAACTGACTCTTCTTATTATCTACCTGCGTCTCGAATATTCGAGGGTGATCAACTGAAATCAGTATCTTCACTGTCTACATGGTACTGTTTTGTTGTGAGAATTAAGTATATTTCGAATTTGTGATGCTTATGCTAAAAATCACATATCTTTAAAATTGTAATTGGTCTCAACGTGAAGCTTATGGGACTTTATTGTTACTACATTTCTGAAAATGATATAAATTCACCAAGCGTAGTACGAGGAATACTTACTTCGACTCCTCGAACGTCGCTGGAAAAGTAGGAATTTACTGTATCCCGGTACTTTCTGTAAATAAAAATCTACATATTTATAGATGAAAGAGATGAAATATATAATGTCATCAATGACTGATGACTCTCTAATTATAATTGACGAACTGGGACGATCTACTTCAGTAGAGGAAGGAATATCTTTGGCTGTTGCAACTCTAGAACATTTATCTTGCTTTTCATCCTATACCTATATAACGACTCATTTCACGACTCTCTCCAAATTACACCTGATGTATCCAAACATTAAAACGTGAGTATAAATATTGGAACTATGCGTAATTTAACAAAATAGCCGCTTTCCATTTTCAATTTAGTGAAGTGAGACACTCAGTTATGTGAGTATCTTACTCACTGCTCAGTGAATGAAAGGAACGCGTAATGTGGATTAATATTCTCAATAATCACATAAAATTCACCATTACCATTGGTAATCTAACTGTTACTCCCAGCGAAAGGAACAGCATAATCATTCACAATCATTTATTACTTGTTATTTTGATGACAAGATGGGACAACGTAATGTCCTCAACCTCACTTTCAATATAAATGATTTTTTCTTCAGTGTTAGGTGTAGACCTCTGCTAGCTCCATAATCCATCTATCCATAATTCGTCCTATTCTGTGATGTCCTTAACCTCATTTTCAATTTGACTTCAAAAAACCACTAAATCGCAAGGTTTCAAGCTTGTGCAGATTGCTGGTAAAAGCTCAGTTAGGTCTCACTTGTGAAAAGAAAAGTGCATTGAACTGAGTTATGGCAATTGAGAATAATCTGAGTTTTGATCTAAATGGAAAGCAGCTAATATAAGTGATTTTTTCTTTATTCAGTGCTAGGTATAGACCTCTTCCAGCTCCATCCATTGTTTTCCAGATACGGTGATAATATCATCTATACATTATTCTTCTATTCTTACTTTGATACCAACGATGACAACGTGATGTCCTTAACCTCACTCTCAATCTGAGCTCAAAAAACCAATAAAGCTCAAGATCTGAAGCTTGTGCAGATTGCTGGTAAAAACTCAGTTAGGTTTCACTTGTGAGACTGAAAAGGAACGTGCTATGTACTGAGATATGGCAATTGAGAATAATCTGAGTTTTGATCTAAATGGAAAGTAGTTAATATAAGTGATTTTTTCTTCATCCAGTACTAGGTATAGACCTCTTCCAGCTCCATCCATTGTTCTCCAGATGCGGCGATATCATCTATCCATAATTCTTCTTATGCTTATTATTCTGTCTGGAGATAATTTTTCTATATTTAGCTAGTTTGGTTTGGTTCTTTTGAATGCTTCAGTGTTCAGTATTGTCCCTTCTTTAAGTAGTACTCTTGATTGTTTTGCCATGTTTTTTTATTATTTCCATAATTTCTCGATCGCAATAAATCAAAGGTAATTTAATAGGAATTATTTTATGACCATGAAACTCAGTTTTATGTTTAAGAAAAAATATACAGGTTATTTCCTAAGTAATCTAAAATATTGTAATGTGCGCTTCATCACTCTATTTTTAGACAAAAAATTCTTATAAACATGTGTGATAAGCATTGTCGTTAATGCGATACAGGGTGTTGAATGAGCTCTGACTGTAAGTGAAATTAATTTTTTTCTGGTGACACTTCTGGAAGTAATAGGAAAGAACATTTCCAAGTGGCCTTTGAAATAATATTGTCAAATACTGTGACAAACCTAAAAAGTAACGCAAAAAGCGAATAAGAAATTTTTATCATACAGATTTTTTGTGTTAAGTTACAACAACGATGCCTACGTTTACTAATACAGAAATGGCTAACATGCACTTTTATATCGTTAGCAATTGTAACGCTTTAAACGCTAGATGTATGTATGCCCAGCGTTATCCACTTAATCGTTTTACCATGTTCTGATACGTTTACTAAGATATATATTCGTTTACAAGGAACTGGACATGTGCCAAATTAAAGAATGTTTATTCGACTACCCAATAATGTGAGAACTCCACTATTGAAAAACCAGATTCTTCCAATTATTCACCAACGAGTGTCAGAAAAATTGATGATAAAGTAAATGATAGTAACAGAACTGTTTGGAATATTCTAAAAGATAATTTATTGCACCATATCGCGTTCAACGAGTTCAACATTCGCTGTCAATGTTCTGTTTACAAGACATGGCATTATGAATGTTCGTAATTTGGGCAGATGTAAATCCACAACATTTGTAGCACGGTTCCAACACTCCTGTTGGATCAATGTTTGGCTTAGCATCATCGAAGATTATTCAATGGAACCATTTTTCCTTCCTGTACATTCTTGCAGTTTTTGATTCCATTATTTTGAATCCAGTACCAACTTAAGCTGGTTTTTGAACACACTTTCCAAAGTTGGAAGCTTAGGCGAAATGGTGTCAGCCTGTCTGACACGTTTTACCCAGATTTATTTGTTTATTATTAAGTCTTCATCTGTTTCTATTTTCGCATAGTATAGAGTTGCTAAAATAAATCATTTGTCAAGGTTTTTTTTCAAGAATAAACTATTATAGTTAATGAAATTGGAAGAAAATTGATAAATGCCCTACATAGTTATTAATATGTTGTTTTCATATTTAGGTGGCAAATGGAGACAGTTCCCATTGGAAATGACCCAAAAACATTTCAATTAGATTACAGGTATAATTTAATACCAGGTATAACGTCAGTTCCACGTTACGGGGTGTATCTTGTGCGAAATTTATGGCCTGATTCCATCGTGGAAAATATTGACAGATGTCTTGACAATTTAGAAAACCAACAACGAGTAAGTAAACTATTGTTTAAAATAATGAAAATCTAAAAGTAATTTATTTTCTTCATTCCAGAAATTTTTATTTTCATCTTTGGATCCGAAGTTTATAAAAAAGTATCAATTGGAAAGTGATTTGAAACATCTGAAAAGATTAGGATTATTGACGCAAACGAGATTAAATCAACTTCTAGTTCAATACCAAGCGGATTTGAAGGAATTAAATTATTATGTGAGCGTACAGGACTTAAACAATCGAACTGATTCCGAAGATAAAATTTTGAATAATGAAGAATATGAACAGATAAACAGTACACTAGAAATTTTACAAGAAGAACAAGCAATAAAAGAGATATTAACTCCCTTGCCTGATAATACGCTTTACCGTGACAACTTTCATAATTTTCCTGAAACAGACATTTTTGGTTTTTCCCCTCGCAATGAATTTCAATGTTACAATGGTTCTAATTCTAGACAACATTCTGAAAATTCAGATTTTATAAAACTTCTCCATCCTGTAGTTACCATCAATGAAATCGATGAGAACAAAAATATGAGTAGTTCTCAAAATACGACGTACTTATCGTCTATTGTATCGCCAGAAGAGTACCAATCTATATGTGACGAATTCGAGAAAGATTTTGAACTACCACATCTGACCGAGAATTCAAATTACCGTAACAAACAATCCGAGTCACCTTATAATGTTATGGCTACAAGGAACAGTTACAAATATTATATGTCACCCGTCATAGTCAACATTAACGAAGGACTCAACAACACTTCTTCTTTCGACGACGACGGAAATGGAGAAGACATGAAAGAAAATTCGAAAACAAATAAAATAAATGTTATATCTAACATTCTTATCCAGAAAAAAAATGAATCTATTGAAAATATTAATACAGATGATGTTAATGGAAATTTCATTGCGAAAAGTTTTGATAATTCACAGAAAAATATTATCTCATCATTCAACAATATTGCAGAGATCATGACCACTGTTGAAGAAAGTAACAAAGACTTATCACTATTGATTCCTGATAATGATGAAAATATTGTAAATCAAGAGACTAAAACAATACCCGATGAAGAAATTAAGGAAGGTGGACTAAAAGATGTGAATTATATAAATTTATCTCCATCTACTTCTGTTGTCAATAACACGAAAAATAACGACAGTGCAGTTGCTGCCAATGAGGAAGCCAAACTACTTTCTACAGTAAAAAATAGAAATAAAATCAGAAAAAAATTGAATATCAAACGTATCGACTGTAAGAATAAACTTCCTTTATTTTCTAGAAAGAAAAAAGTCCCATCTCTTTGTCATTCCATAAAAAATGAATCAACTAACAAAGAAATAGTTACTGAATGTGTCCAAAATATAATAAACTCACCAATTCCCACTGGTAAGGCATTAAATGATAATTATAATGATAATGACAACGCAATCGAGGAAACAAAATATGTAATAGTAGATGCGGCAAGTATCGATCCCCCCAATCCCATACTCAATAATTCTTCCATAGCTTTATCAATTGCCCCTGAGTATAGAAACAATGGAACTGCAAAATTAGAAAGCAAAAGAAAAACTAACGATTTGTACTTTAATCAGTATCCAGGAGATAACAAATCTTCATCAAATATAACGAGCAAATCTCCAAAAAGCAATTTTGATCAAGCAACTGAAATTATTAAGGAAAATGATCCATGTGAATCCAGCATGTCCATAAAAAGTAATTCAAACGACGGGAAAATAGAAGAATCGATAAATATTGCTTCACAAGATGAAGAAACAAATTTGCAGTCTGAAATTACCTCTTCTACAAAAATTGTACCAATTTTTAGGAAACAAAAGCAAACTGGGCTAAACACAAATATCAAATCGGGTAATCCTAACGCTGGAAATAATAACTACAAAGTAACTGATTTAAGTGATAAAAAGATGAAACGAATCGTAAGACATACTGCTTTCAAGAGAGTTATTCCACGTAGCGAACATCCAGAGAAGCAAATAAAAAAAGAAAGTTCGTTATTGAATGCAAATGGCCACGATTCAACTCCAATACCAGATAATTCTTCAATGGATATATTAGCTGCAAATAAATATCGAAACCTTGATCAAGTAGAGGATGAAAGTACAAGTACAGAAAGCAAAAATAAAACAAATCAGTTATACCCGAGCCCTTATCCATCGTCAAATATATCGAGTGCGTCCCGTAAAAGGAATTTGGATCAAGCAACAGAAACTAGTGCCGAGGGGGATGAAAGTAAACAGAATTTAACCAACAAAAGAATTGATAATTTAACAGAAACCAACTTGAATTGTAGCAGCAGTTTGGAACTCGAAACAAATTTAACGTACAGCAAGTCTTCTACAAAAATTGTACCAATTTTCAAGAGAATTGTTAAAAAGAAGAGATCGACATATTCTAACGATAAAGGGAATTTGAATGTGTCTTTGGAAACGAGTGTTTCGATCGCTTCAAAAAACCGTAACCTTGATATAGTCTATCCAAACAGCGATTCAAACTCTATAAAAAATGAAGAAATGATAACAAGTGATAAAATCAGTGATTCAGTTGATACATGTAACAAAAACAGTAAACGTACTGTGAGACGTACTACCTCCAGTAGATTTCTTCCACTAAGAAAGCTTTCAGCGAAAAAAATAAAACAAGAATTTGCGGAACAAGACAGAAAATTATTGGAAAGCGAATTTGATCTCACCAAATATTTCGAAGATAAATTTAATCGTCCTTCCGTAAAGCAAATTCAAAACGCTACCCATTTGGCTACATTGAGAAAAACAGCGCGTGGTTTTGAAGTAATTCCGTCAAGTGAACGTAGAAAAAGTCAAAATTCAATGACTGGAACGTGTTTGAACGACAATTTTAATATGACGATATTTAGTGACAAGAACGCTAAAACTTTCGAACAATTTATTAATTCTAAAGAAACTAATTTTCAAAATTTTCCTTTCGACGCACCAAAACAAGCGGAAGAACTTACCTTTTCATTTGATAAAAATGCCAACGAAAATGTATTTGACTATTATATTGAAAATTCTACTCAATTTCAGGATCAAAATAATACTAACATATCTCTTACACCCAACGGCTATTATAAACAGAACAAGAGCACCATCGATGCTGTCATGAATAAATATTTGAACATTTCGAACCACCATACTTCAAAGCGCGAAGAAAAAACTTTGAATTTCAACATTTTTGGTAATAACCAATTAAAAGATGAAGATTTTAATTTGTAAATTTAATTGTTTAATAAAATACAATTTTTCTTTTCTATTTTTAATTGTAATATATTTTTAAGTTCTCATTCTCTAAATCTTTTCATTATTTCCAATAAGGTTTGATATTTCTTGAGTCGGCATCAGGACTTAGAAGAGTAAAATGGGTAAAAGAAGAAACCATAGTGAACGCTCTTACCTTGCATAAGATAATAACCACATTATTACGCACAGACCACCGAAATCAAATCTGATTCTGAACATTTACTAGCAAACTCTTACTCCAAGGTATGGATGCAGACAGGCTAAAATCTTTATAGATGAGAGAGTCCCTTCAAACTGGGCGGGGGAATTAGTGCAACTAAAACTAATGGGCTGTACACAGGGCATATGATGCTATTTATTACAGATTCAATATAGGTCATTTATCCAGACTATCGGTACTTTGAAATAAAAGAGGAAATCACGATATACATCGGTTGTAAAGCTATTACTAAAAAATCCTGGGATTTGACAGAACAAGCTTTGCTTTAAATCCAGAACTCTCAAGTTTCTAGGTAGTCAAGGGGACTGCACAGGAATTAGAGTACTTATAACCGACAGTGTCTCTCCAATCTTAGTAATGATTGATCTAAATGAAGAATACTAAAGCAAGTCTGTTTCTTTATATGAAATATAGTTCCTGAAGAAAATTATTAACCCGTAACCCTCATAACAATTTTACATAGAATAGAAATAGAATAACATGTGATTTGCAATTGTCTTTTCAGCAACTTGTTTTTTTAATATGAGATTTCAAAGTTATATATACAGCGCCATAATTTACCAGTCTTAAATTTTCGTTGTAGAATCTTTCTTTTTAAAAGGTTTCAATCAGTTCAGTTCAATAACCAGGTTTCCGATCCATTTGTAATTTACTGAAGAGAAATATTGAAAAAACGCTAACTAACATCATGCATCCAATCGTGGCGTAATCATCAGTACCAACCCTACTGGGCATAGAAATATATTTTGATTTTACTAATAACTTCATTTATTACTCAAAGTGTAATCAAATATTTTTTATGTTCGTATCATACTATAAATGACTTGAAAACTTTTATCAATTTTTATTTACATCAAATTTATGGTACGCTATTATCTGTATTAACATTATTCCAAGGTTGTATTTCACCAGAACCAAAGAAAATAAATACGCATCCAGCAGCAGTGTAAAATCCTGCAGATATCCAAAATATGATGTTCCATAGTTCTTTGTCCGTCTGAAACGAAAAAAAATCAAACTCACTCTACCATTGAGTATGTTGAAAAATGAATAGATTAAAGAAAAAAAAACACATTAACACGTTGACTGCCACAGTAATTTTCAGATTTCTGGCCAAAAATGAAATTTTGATTTTATTACATTATATTATTAAAAAGTCTAAATCTAGAGCATAGTTATAAAATAAAAGAGTAAAAACGTATTTTCCTAAAAAAAAAAAATGTTGTACGAATTATCTCGTAGTTGGCGTCGGAAACAGTAATCTCTTCTCGGAAGCCAATTACGAGTTTATTCGTAGGCACACCTGCACTGACTTGTCGCTTCAGAGAGGAATTCGTGCTCACATTGATTGGACAAGAAATTCAACACGTTACGAAAAAGAGTAAATTGCAAAGTATCCATTATTTAGAGAGTTTACCGCCTACCGAAAAAAAAACAGCGTCCAACGAAACCATGTCGCATATGTAACCAAGGAAAAAAACGCCGAGAAACGCGTTATTACTGTCCAGTATGTAGTGAAAAGCCAGCTCTGTGTGTGGAAGGTTGTTTTAAAAAGTTCCACAAACAGTAAATATCATTATACTTCTGTACTTTGACTTAATTCTTACACTTACATTTTTTATGTTCCTTTTCAAATAAATTGTCTTTTATGCAAGCCAACATTGATTTTTTGTTCTTTCCCAAGAAGCCATCTATCGATATTAGCACTGATATATTACGAGTTTAATCGTAGCAACACAAGAATGGCAAGTGAATACAGTACGAGATAACTCGTAGTTGGCGTCCTTGAAAAGATCGCTACCTACGAGTTATCTCGTAGTCGGCAGTCAACGTGTTAATTAAAATTCATCTTTCTGTATAGAATCAACTATATATAGATTATTATTCCTATAATATTGGGAACAGATTTTTTATATACTAATGTACGAGGTTTGTCCATAAAATAACGAATTTTCACAATGAAAAACATGTTTATTGGAGTAGTTAATACAATGAGAGTTCTAGAACAGATGAATAGTAACTAACGAGTTAGTGGTCTCATCCGGTGAAGACGTGGTAAAGCTTCTGGAGACTATCACAAGAAGTTGTGACGTCACAGAAAAATGGCGTATTGTGACATAATAATCTCTCAACAAATTTATTTTAAAAAAATATCTTCTACATTATTCGGTCATGATACGCCATTTTTCTGTGACGACACAACTTTTTGTGATAGTCTCTAGAAGCTTTACCACTTCTTCACTGGATGAGACCAATAACTCGATAGCTACTGTCCTTCTGCTCAAGAACTCTCATTCCATTAACTTCTTATTGCCATTAATTTATACATGTTTGAAAAATTTAGACCCCCCTCTAGTTTTCGACACAATCGCCGTTTAGATCAATAGTTTTATACATACTATGTACCATCTTTCTGCCTGAGTCGTAATAATTTAAAACCTCATCTTTCAGCTTTTCGTCTGCTGTGAAACGTGTCTTTTTCAAGCGTTTCTTCAATTCAGGGTAGGTGTGGGAGCCAAATATGAGTTGTAAGAGGAGCATGAGACAATATTTCATCCAAATCTGTTGATGAGATTCATCTTCATCAAACCTCGACATATTCGAAGCGATCTTTCGAAATGTTGTGAATGCAGACTTGCTAACATCAGGAATCATCTGGCTGAGATCCCGAATCGTACCTCCTTCGATCTTTCAGCATTGCTTCCTCCTCTTTGAATTCTTTCCACCATTTACCACTTTTTCCTTATTATAGTTAGAAATTAGTTTCCACCGAAGGAACGTTTTTGGCTTACAAAAACCGTCTTTCACAACTACCAACATAAGAATGAATGTTATACACAGGTTGCCGGGGAGGAAATTAACAGCGTTTGTAGCGTCCACAGCTCCATGGGAACCGTATTTTATGGATAACCCTCTAACGTTGAGGCGTAATACCTCAAAATGATAATACCTACCACTGATGGTGTAATTCAGGCCAACATCTCATGTTTCAGTTTTTTACAAAATAATTTCTTATAATAGTAAACTGGGGAGGAACAACGAGTTATATAGGGTAATGTGCATAACTTCAGCAGCGCACAGAATTATTTCAGCAGCCCGGTAGTCATCCATGTATTTCCCACGCTGTCCAAAAAATTTAACGGATCCACTCTAAAAATTCTGTTTCTTCCTTCAGGATGAAAAGCTCGCTTTTGGTCTCTGGTATGAGGGAGAAAAGTGGCCTATTCTTTGCCGGGAAGAATTTTCTTTTGCTACATTACGCACCTATGGAGAAAATTTCGTGGGCGATGCCCAACACCTCGACATCTTTAATCGGGCTTTCATCTGTCTTTAAAAAATTATAAAAGAGACTAGTTTGGAATCAGAAGAGACCTGTTTTCATACGCCCAATCTCCTCACTAAACTACAAACTCCTACATAATAGTACATTACGCACCTATGGAGAAAAGTAGGGCATTCTCGCCCGCGATTTTTGTTACCCGAGCCGAAGGGTCTAAAAGAGGTGGAAGCGTCAGGTTTCATCTAAAATTAGAAACATTTGGAGGCGTAAATCTAAATGTGAACCATAGTAGACACTCATCGCGGTTAGTGTATATTGACATAAAAAATGCAATTTGTGTGTTATGGCTTTGGATGAAGGTACAGACTTCTTATTTCAATATTTTATTAATATAAACGGCATAAAGTTATTTCAAACCACTAATTTGCTTTGGCTGAGTACTGGTTCTGAAATAGATTCCAATATCTGTACTCAGCCACCTGTTCAACTACTGGGAATTACACAAATTTAACGATTTGGGTCCATATTTACCATGTTAATAAAGATCACATTCTGTGTTATAATTTTACTCTTAAAACTGTGTTCTGATTAGGTATAACTAATAGTCAGTCACCTCCCATACTAACTGGCTGTGCAGTGGAATACAGGATTCAGAAGTCAGCTTCAGTAAATTTAGGATTATTAGGTAGGTACCTAAGAGACGACTAATACACCAATACCCTATAAATACTTTATAAAAACTCCATACGTGAAGTAGAAATGACAATGGGAGAAATAAGCCGAATATATGGCGTACCAAGAGATACCAAGATTTCTTTCACGGTCGGATAAAAAAATGGCATAGAAAAATGGGATCAGCTACAGTGCTAACTAATGAGTTAGTAAAATTTAGATTTCTCCGCAAAACAACGATCTATTCAATACTGTTCAACGAATTGTAATTAAACAAAAAAGAACGTCATTTAATGAAGGACCTCCTGGAGAAACATGGTATAAGTCGTTTTTGAAGAGACATCAAGAGTTGTCTTTCAGAGAAGCAGGGGTTTTAACAAAATTAAGAAGTGAACTTGAAAGATATTTAAAACAACAGAATGTTTCTGATATTTTGGAACATTCTGAAAAATTCAATTCAATGGTGATATGACAAGTTTCTCCATGTGGTCTAAAACAGGAAAAGGTTCTAGCACCCAAAGTTGAAAAAATTCATAAGAGATTAAAAAGGGTAACGAAAAAAAGACAATGATAGTGTTGTTAGTTTTTCTGCAAACGGAAAGACTGTATTTCCAATGGTGGTTTTTCCACATGTAAGATAATCCAACGCTGTAGTTGATAGCATACCTTCAAAAAGGTATCTTGAAAAAGAGGATATAACGAAACCAGTACTGTTTTTGATTGACGGTCTTAAAACAATTTAACTATGGAGTTGGAGGTGTTTTGCAGCAACAATGGGATAATATTGTTTGCATTGCATTCCAACACTACCCCTATAATGCAATGCAAAGACAGTATGCAGTTGGCAGTCTAAACCAGAAAATGTTAACTGTGTTTTAACGAAGACAACATTTTGCCCTTTATCAAAAGAACTACTTAAAAGCAACTAGGAGTGTGGATTGTATGTGTTGGGTTGTATATAAAGTGTGTGAAAAACCTAATCGAAAATTCGAATATGGATTTTGCCGCTCTTTGCGAAATATCAAAAACAGAACTTGAAATAACCGAAAAAGTATTAGTTGAAACTGCAGAATAAACTTGACAAAAAAATATTGAAAATTTACAGTTTGTCAGGCAATTTATTTTAAAACTATTCATCCGTTAGTTTTTTCTTACTGAACACTGGAACACCCTTGACTGCACATATATTTTTAAAGGCTGCTTAGAAATTATAAGCTTAAAAATTTTTTATTTAAATTTCTATATACCAAATACAAAAAAAGATGGAAGTAGTACTAAGATGTATTAATTTAACCGACTAAAATGGTGAGTCTTTGAGTTTTACTTTATTTTTTTCTAATATGCTAATATGCAGAGCAGCATTACATATCCAAGCACTGGTGCAGTTACCCTATATCTAAATTACGCTATTTAATCATTATTTCCTTTCATTTGGGGTTGTTTAGTTCAGATGAAGACGTTGAATGATGGGCCAGAGCAAGGCGAATCGTGCATATTAAATTTTATAATACACATGATTTGTATTAAGCCGATGAACCATAAACCTGATGTAATAAGAATGGATTCAATTTACAGTCAGTATAAAATGTATCAAGCACAACTAGGTACTAATCCAGCCAAAGGGAAATCCAATTGGAAAAGCTTTTTTGTATTCCAGTACTATCAATTCGGACAAACTGGATCGATACATAGAAATTAAACTTGAAATATTAATGTCTAAAACAATTTCAACAAAAATGAAAAAAATTTTATGTAATGATCACCTTAATCTAGTGTTATGGTATGCGTCATATATGTTCTTTTGTCAACTATGAATAACTTTGAACCATTGGAAACGTAGATAGATGAATGATTAGAATATATAAATATTGAAGAAGTTCTAAAAGGAATCAACAAATATATGGAGATCAATAAAAATAGTAAGACACAGAAAAATGTCTTGTCTGGGTCATGTGTTGAGAGGAATCTAGAAGCTGATTTTTAATGCAAAACTTGAAGGCTGAACAGAATTATCAAGAAGAGAAGTTTCTTGAATTGGAATCTTGAAGAATGATTTGGGATATACAAAGGACAGCTTTTATACACGACAGAAGATCATGAAGCTGATAATCTCCATATAAAAAATGGCTCATTAAGAATAAAAAATCTATCTAATGTCGTTATCATGCCTGGGATACTATCTGTATAGTTGGAATAGTTTCTGGTGCCATACCAATCATTGGATCTTAATAAAATAAGGAAAAACTATAGGTAAAAAATAAGAAAAGTGTAAAATGGAAAGATTTTTTTTCAATTCCTTTTAAAAATATTAATAAGTAATTTTTTATTATATCTGATTCATGGTTGTTAAATATGTACATACCTCTTCATATCCTGATATTGATTTGACAGCATCAACTGCTAGAGGTGCCATAATGGTAAAAATTGCAGAAATTGTGTTAGTTATACCTATAAGAGTTCCTGCAAACACTGGCGACAAATCTATATGATTGATATTGAATCCGCAATAATGCCCCGCATTGAATGCTACCGTGATAATCAGAATTGTTTCTATTAGTATTTTGTTATCACTATCGATTAACGAAATTGATATCAAAGCCAGTGCTGGTATGAAGAATCCTGAAAAATATATATTTACTACAAGTGTTTTAAATTTGTATGGTGATATCAGGAAAAAATGTCAATTATTATCAAAAAATGCTACCCTAGTAACCCTAAACCAAAACACATGAAATAAGTATCACTTCCGAAATTTGAAGAATTCCTAGAGAGACAAGACTAAAGCAAAATTAGAGGTGATCTGGTGTTGTATTATAACTACATACCTATGGAATTAAAGATTTTTCTACTGGTGATTAATGTAACAAAGCCTTTAGCTATAATAAAATCTGCAATTGGGCTCATCATAAGATTCATTATCCACATTATAAAATAAGGAAGAGCCGATAATATACTGCCCTAAAACAAGATATTCGTCGATAAGCATTATAAGTAAACTTTATTTGTAATGATAATACACCAAGAAAGATATTTTCATTGTTAATTCCAAACTATTTAAACAATACAAGAAGCAATCAGTGGAAAATATCAAACAATAAATTCAATATTCGGGATTATTCTAAATGACTCATTTTTATTTTCATACCAATGAAAAGAGGAAATTTCAAAGGTTTTTTTAATTTCTAACAAGTGTTCAATGTGGCCTCCAGCTGCTGCACGGCAAACATCTACGCGGTAGCCAAACTCATCTCACACACAAGCAAGTGTATCTGTTGTGTCTGAGCGCACGGCAGCAGTGATACAGTTCCACAGATCAATCAGAGTTGTTGGTAGAGGCGAAACGAAAACAGCTTGCTTAACATAACCCCATAAGAAATAGTCATATGGTGTGAGATCAGGAGATCTCGTTGGCCAGAAGTGGAAAGCTAGGTCTTCATTTCCCCTGCGACCAATCCAGCGTTCGTACATCGAGGTGCCAATGGGGTGGAGTTCCATCCTGTTGAAAAATGAAGTCCTGAGAATCTTCTATAATTCCATTCCATTCGTTAGATTGTACAGGTAAAAGTTACGGATTATTAACCATTGGGCAATATATATTTTTGAAAATATGCTTAAATATACGTTCTGATTTCGCAACTCAGAAACGGTGTGTCGTATGAGAAAAATTTTTATGTCACAGCATAATTTTCACGTCATCTACCCAATCCCGAATTTTTTGCAACGGAACACCTGTATAGGATAAGTCTGTGTATGATGCCACATTGGAGTACAACATATAAATTAGAGTTAAAAATGTGAATTTTAATCATTGTGGTATCTTAGTCTCACTCGGCAATCTTAAAAAATGGAATTTATAAATAATTTCGCAACAAATAGAGCTACATAGTGCGGTACCTGAGTTATTTTGAAAAATTTCTCCAATTGAGTTTGGCGATTTATAAAATTTTTGATTGTAGAACACAAATTAAAAACAGAATGGAGGCTTTTAATGGTGACTGGTGTTCATCATTTTCAACAATTAACATTATTCATTAGAAGATGATCCACGTGAGGGAGATCCTGAATCTCAATTTCATGTCCACACTGATTTCTTCCGCGCGATTTCAGTGTTATTTTTTATGTAGTTAATAGTTATTTATTTAACAAGTATGTAAAGTAGCCTTCATTTAAATGAGCCGAAAGAAAGGCCTTTACACACGAATTGCATACAATATGTTTTTCACTAGCAAAAATTTTATCAAAATACAGAAGTTTCATGGTAATTTTCCTTATAAATATATTATATTATTTATTAATATTTTGATTTTAATCAAGATTAGAACAAATTAACAAAACAAAAGACGAATTAGTGTTATTAAATTTATATAATTATCACGTAAAAATTATGACTATATAAGTAGAAAGAGAAAATTGTAATGAGTGCGACTTGAACCTGGGACCTCCCGCATGGGATCCTTATACAATAACACTAGTGCGTAAAGTGAAGTTTTACGCACTTGAAAGAAGTGTGCCTAAAGTACGTACATTACGCATGGTAGTAGAGTTAGGTTATTCTTTAGCCTTACTGTTGAGGTAAATGGAAAGGTTGTCAGGTTTTGCAAAAAGCGTTTCATACTCGTATAACATTTCTCGCAACATAATCACGTAGATACAGATAAATTTCTAATTTTACAAGGAACTACGCCTAGAGTTCCAACAAATAATAAATTCAGTGTTGTTTTGTGGAATCCTTACTGCCCTTCTTTTCTTCCACATCACCAGATCAGAAGTTATAAAATATAGATTTTGAATTTGCGTGGAATCTTGTTACAAAATTTTACTGCTCACTCATTTTATTGGGCATACTGCCGTTCAAAGGCACCAAATTCAAATAAGTAAGCTATTCAACCTTGCCCCTTATAGATAATACCTACATCATGTACTAATAATATGCGGATGGAGGGATAGGAAAATAAGGAAAAATTAACTCACTTTAGCAATGCTGTAGCCCATTACTGATTTCATGAAACTTGGAATTTCTGTTAATAGTGTCCAAAATCCCCAATTTTGTCCACAATGAGTTATTATTACAGCAATAAAAGGTACAGAAGTAAAAATAGATTTCCAAGGAGTTGGAGGTCTCTGTAAAATAAAATATAATTGTAAACATATATATTTTTCAACGAAAGTCATCACAAAGGGAACCTTTTTATGCTGCCGGTCACTGAAGAGGAAGCTCATGATTTCCGCCAAAAAGGACAAAAATTGTAAACTTCATTTAAGGACTTTTCGGAAACTATGATCGAATTAACTCTATCATAATCTCAATGTTCGGAAACTAATCTGGATCACCTTTATTGTTGTTCGAAAACTGATCGAGTTCGTAGTGTCGTAGTCATATTATATGATCTTTTCTACCTTTGATCAAAAAGACTCTGGTAACATAATGATTTATTATAACCTAATTTTTTTCTGGATTATAATTTATTATAATTTTTTAGGATGCACGTTACGTTTATGTTTCCTTTACTTTACCTGAGGGTGCAAATTAGTCAATGATAATTTAAAGGGAGTACATATGAAAATAAAGCGAATCATGTGGGATTTTTTTTTTCAAATTGGATTAATTTTGTGCTAGAATCACGAATTTTTACCATGCATACGCAGAATATACGACTATTGGAGCAGATGATCCGTCTTTAAAAATAAATTTTTCTTAGTTTATAGAGATATGTAGATAGAAAATTTGCTATTATTAGCTAGTACAAATTCAAATGAAACTATTTATGTGTTGATTTAATCAAAAGCCTACAATGTTCTTTCAGAAGTATACTTTTTTGAGAGGTGTAAATTATTTAATAGAAATTTTCTGGTAGTACGAACAAAAACGAAGCTAGCCATGTGCGATTTTTCTATAAAATCAATTATCATTCTGCCAGGATATTTCAGATAGATCAGTTTGTAAATACGATCAGCTGACGGTTTTTATATTTGTTTATGGTTTTTTGAACAATAGAAATTATTTTTACCCCTTGGGCCCAATTTTATAAGTGAAGTTTAAACCTCAAACATCAGTTTAAACTAGAGCGATCGAGTTTTTCACGTTTTATAGATGGCATTTACCGACATTCCTCACTTTGGCAGTCCATGGTATCTTCAGGATTCTACGATATACCCACATTTCGAATGCCTCTAATTTGTTGATGTTTTTTTACCTTAAAGATCCAACCCTCCATTCCGTAAAGAAGCACTGACCAAACGTAGCACCGCACAAGTCTCGGTCTAAGATCAAAATCAAAGTCGGTACAAGTAAATACATTTTTAAATTTTAAGAATGTACTTCATATTGTCAACGCACCGAGAAAAAAAAAGTTATTCCTCCTAGAGCAAATATTTAAATATTGTGTGTTTCTATCGAAAATATTTCTATCTATTTTTCACGAGGTTAACAAAAAGTACCACTAAGTTGCCAGAAAAACTTCCATTGCAGATTGTTATTTGTTCATTTTTGTTTATACAACATTTCAAAACATCCAGCTGATGTGCTGATTAGCTAAACAGTGTATGGTTAGAACTACCGTAGGAATGTTGTATGTATGTTCTAAATAAATTTGCTATAATCATTATTTGTAAACTTTTGAATTATATACATCAGGAAATTAGTTCTGTATTATTTTTTCACTATATAATACATTTTGTCAGGTGTTAAGTGTAGTTATTTACCGGTAAAATATTGATTATAGATCGTATGCTGAGAGCTTACTATCTTACCAGCAAATTGTCGAAAGATTACCAGAAAATAGTCGAAAAATTTTCTGTTTTGACCTTTTTTTTTGAGTTGCAGATTTAAATAAATAATTGATAGTAGTTGATAGAGAAGGAGCTCTGAAGTTGCATAAAATACATTCAAACCCTTATTTGGAGGTGACAAAACGTTAGCTTAGGTTGTGAAAAAAAAATATTGTGATACACAAAAAAAACATTTTGAACATTTATGTTATCTTGTGACGGAATTACGACAAGCAGTAATTTATGATTCATGATATTTTATATCGAAGACTTCTTGTAATCGTACCCACCTCAACTTTTTTCTCAATTGTTTGAGATTTAAGCCACATTTTCTCGGCTTCTGAGATTCTAGTATCCACATCGGGACTGTTGGATCCGAATATAAACCACAAGAAAGTCCATAGCAACCCACAAGATCCATAAAAATAAAACGCTACGGGCCATCCTGCTTTTGAGTCGGAAATAAAACCAGTTATTGGCATCGCTAAGCAATTTCCCAAAACCTGACCTGGAAGTAGTTAAAATATTGAATTCAACATTCAAAAATGTCCACTAAAGCGAATTTTTTAAATTTCTCATGGAATGTGCATTTGACAAATTGCTAATTTATGATATATTTTATCTTTTTGAAATTATCAGCAGTTTTTTGCACATAACTCTCTTTTGGAGGGCTAATCAGAGTATACTATTGTTTTAATTAAAAAGCAACTAGAACCAATAAAAGTAATTAAATGAACGAAAGTTCCGCCAGAAAATGTTCCATTCAGTTTAAAAATTGTCAAACTAATGTAAATAATGAAGAGAATAATAAATTGATTGATTGATCTCTAACCTCACAAGATTGCTTATAAACACCATAAATGTAATCAAATGAAAGCAACTATATTTCTGGACATTGACTTGCAACTCAGTGCTTTGGTATCGGCGAGAAGCAACGAATTTGCCTTACCAAGGGGTTTCAAAGCTTTAAGAGCTCCAATTTGTTTGGGGACTACGTAGAAAAATAGAATCTTAGTCGTTAGATTTGTACTTGGTTTTTGCTAAAATTAAAGAGTCGTTACTTTCTAACTGAACCTGATTGTTTTTTTCAAGTAATGGGTCACTAATAGACTGACTAACATATACGTTAAAAAAGTTCCAAAGCATTGGTAAATATTTACATAATTAATAATTTTTACATAATAATTACATAATTGTATTGTTAATTAGAGAGTTTATAATCGAAATAGAAATGAAAAAATCACCTGCATATACAAAACTTCCCCACTGCGCTCTCTCCGAAATCGGAGCCCATTTACTCAGTAGATTATGAACAGAAGGAAATAAAACTCCATGACAAGCTCCTTCTAAAGCTCTTATAGCTATTATACTTTTATATCCAAACTCTGACGAGAACCAAGGAATAACTAATATACAAGTTGCAGAAATTGCTATGGCAGCTGTAAGAAAATATTTGGGTCCATAGTTCTTGGCTAGTTGACCTGATCCTATTTGAAACCAAACATGACCCCATGAAAATGAAGATAATATTATGTTCTTTTGGGGTTTCCAATCCGGATACGTCTAAAAATTACAATTTAAAAAGTAAAAATTCCTATTAATTCTCATTCAATTAATTTCATAATACTCCTAATATCTTTTAGAATTATATCCATACACTTACAATTTGATACCTTCTACATAATTAACCCTTAATCATTGAAATGAAGATTGTATATTTTTATATAACAATTAAGAAAACGAAATCTCTTTTTATTATTATTATTTTTGAATAAATACCTCTATCATAGCTACAATTGCCACTATCAGAACAGTCCGCATTCCGTACACTACTATGGCCCCAGTAAACATTAAAACATATTGAAGATGCCTAATACCAAAAAAATTAGCTGAAAATAAGAGAAATATCTCAGCGAATTGTCTAAATTTCTGTTTTTTCTTATTATTTTCGATTCATCAACCCTCTTGTCAGTCTGATTCAAATATTTTGTATAAAATTGAAGCAGTCATTCGTTTCCGTATATTATCAATTTATTTTTCATCCACAGTATTATTATGTTCGATATGCTTCTTTTCTACTGTGATTTTTAATTTCTCCAATAATTCTAGAATAGATGAAGCTAGTAAGCCTTGCCAATGGACTAAATGCGTAGCTTGATGGACACAGACATCCCATCGTCGTAATCAAGGGTCAATAAAGATCTTCCGCAAGCTCCAAATGCTTCTATTTGGTGTACGAGTACAGATGCTTCGAACATAGCTCAAAGAGGATTGGGCATTTTTCAGATAGAGTTGTTTACACACTGCACATTCCATCCGATAGCCAAGCGGTCTTGAAGGCTCTGGAAGCTATTGAGTGCATGTTCAAGATAGCGTGAAAAAGTAAAAAAATAAGTAGCTAAGACAGAGAGAGAGAGAGACAGAGCTTGGACCAGAGCTCTTCTGTGGGTTTAAAATATGTCACATTAACAAAGAGCTGAAGCTGAGCTGAAGATTCATAACCATATTAGCTAAGAAGTCTGAGAAACTTCTTGAGATGCTCAAAAACGACAACGATATTAAGCTAGTGATGCAGATTCTACGAGAAAGCCATAGAGACAGCAGAGTATCTACTTTGCGAATGTCCTGACACGCACATAATATCTTTTTATGTACCGATGCAGAGTGGCTAGAAAGGCAGAACGACTCCCCAACCAGTGTACAATTGATCATTAGCTCATATTTCTTTAAACCTTTGGTTGGCTTTGTTTTGTTGGACTGTTAACCTTAACTATTTAAAAATCACCGAAAGGAAAAACAGGAAACCTAATCTAATCAAATCAATAAAGTTTGTATACTAAGTCAGGAAGGTAAAATGATACCTATCAACAAGAGAAGTCAACTTCTTCAAGAGATGAAAGTTACTTTGGAAGTTTGAATTGGTGATGAACTATGCTTTAAGAAATAACTGGGATAAGATAGAGTTTGAAATTAGATATTGTATTAAACCAGAATTTTCCGTTTTTTGTGCAAGAAATAGACTTTTCACTGTGAAAGAGAGAAAAAAAATGCATGGTCTCAAGAACGTTCTATGAAATGATTAAGGTAATTTTGGTAACAACCTGAGAACGCGGTTCACAGCCTTAAAAGAAATCCGAGTGAAATTATCATTTTTATGGATGGACAATAAAATGGACTACAGAAATATCTCAAAAAGTAGTTTCAGAATAAAAATGTGAGGAATATAATGAAGAAATGATATAGGTAACTCGAACCTCTGTGAAACCAGTGAAATTTTTTAACAAGTGGTCCTTAATATATTTAACGAATCTCTTAGTCAACATGTTAGTTACTATTAGTGTCCTTTAAACCTTAGATCCTTAAACTTGATATACATTGTTGTAAAATTATGCTTCAATAATTCGATTGTAAATGTATTACAACAAATGTTCTATTGTTAAAACTGTTTTGATATCCTGACTCTCAAAAGAATAATTTCTATAACTATCTATCCATCTAAAATTCATTTATTATATAACACAATATTTTAACACCGTGACGCCGCTGGAGACAGCAGAATCCTTTGTTATTTTTTTTTCTTAAACTTTATTTTTCTTTTGATTCAAGTAATAGTGAAACTTCTATAACAGGAAATGATTGCTAAGTTTACCTGGCTTCGGAAAAGATTGCATTTGCTTAGGAAAGTCTTCAGTTTCCATTTTTTTCGTAATCACTTTCGAATAAGTACTCAACAAAAAATCTACTAGTTAGGTCGAAGTATGAACTTCAGATAATTATGTGAAGTTAGATAATGAAAGTGAAGTGATTTCATCCAATGGCGGAGAAATAATATGTTTAATAAATTATTTATCAATACAATAACACTGTGGGTAGGGAGTCTCTGTTAGTCGAATAAGGTCTTATTTTCATTTTGACATTAACAGGTTTTAAATAAACGCATTTATCTTTCGAAATATTAATCTGTATTTGGGGAACTTTAGAGTAAATGTAGTAGAAACATTGAATAACATTTTTGTGATTCCAAATGTGAAATATCCATAAAATTATGTTGCTTACATCAATTATTTTATCATTTGAGTGTAAAATAGTTTATTAAACATTGAATTATCTCAGCTATATTGTACTTAGCTGCACTCCATTTGACTATATTCCATGCCATTTTTTTCTTTTACCAATTTACATGTTTACCAAAGCTTGGCAAACCTCTACAATCAACAAGTTTTTACAAGCGTTCGGATGCTATTTACAGATAAGTAGATGTGTTCGTACATACAAATTGTGCAGGCATACATAGAAGATGTGGACAAATGAAGCGAAAAGCTCGGCAGAGAAGATGGTGGATGTTAAAAATCTATAGAAACCGTATCATGTACGTGTCAAAAACCGATAGTAGCCGGAATCGGCGATAAGCTCACGGAAGTCAAACGAAACACATTGTGTTTGTGGATTCTTGTGAATGTAGTATAAAATTGTAAAAATCTGATCATACGGGCAGTATAATTTACATTAGAAATTTTATAAAAGCAAACAAAGATAGCTGTAATTGGACGAGAACCGATAAATTCAGTGTGATATGACAAACGACAGAGAATAATAGAGGCGCAGCTATACATGCCCCCGCGCATACTCGACTACTCATAACACGACAAAACATTTCCGCATGAAATTGTCTTTATTTTCTCCAATAAAAGAACCCAAAGAGCTTCTCTCTGATCTCTTGTACGAATGTTTGGCATCCCTGTGATAATTTAGCAATTTTATTAATTAAATGAAAAATTTTATTTACGAATATGTAATTTTCTTTTTTTTTGTTGGAATAAATGTCATTCTGGTATCTTCACACGTTAAGAAAGTAACTAAAATAAATGTAAAAAAAATTACTGGAAGAGCATAAGTAAAAGTATAATATGGAATATTTTATATTGTTAATCCTGTCAGTGACCACTATTCAAATATGTATTTGTGAAAAATAATCAGTATCAGTAGGTACGTATTTGTAAACATTCATTTATTCATGAATGTTTGTCGTGGGTCAGTTCAATGAATTTATATGAAGTATATATCATCTTTTCATGTACAGTTCTTAAATTAATGCTGATCATTATTAAAACTAATGACTAAGTGATTGTACTTACCTTATTCATTTATTTCTCAACATTTTAGAGATGAAATTTTATTTTCGACATCAGCGGCAGCGTCAATTTCCAATGATAAAATATCGAACGAAATATCGTTCTCCATAACAAAAACATCGGCCTCTATGGTCGAAATCTTCTCATTCATATTATCAAAAGTTTTTCATACTATAAATATCGGCTTTTATGGTCAGAATATTCTCATTCATTTTATTAGAAATGTCTTATCGTTTTTCATTGTCAAAATCTTCTCAGCTATGGCAGAAATCGGCCGGGTTAAGCTGGAAGCCTCGTTTTTGAATACAAAATTTTCTGGGTCAAGGCCATCACTTTCCAGTACCACTTTTAATATTTCCATAAATCCATGCTTTACACTAGATATTTCTATTTATACATAATATTTGTTTCTAATATTAATAACTCTTACATTCTAAACTAAACACTTATCACTAAACTACTTACAACTTATAGTGTATTTATTTAAATACAACGTTTGGTTTACTTTTCACTATCCCGATGTATCTACTACGACATCAAATTGCTAACTAACTCCCCTGCTAGATACTCTTTACATAATATTATCATTTTCCAGATCTTTCGATTTCCTGGATATTCTAACAAACTAATCTAATAACAAACAAAAAGGCATTCTTAGAATATGTTTCCAGACAAGAAAGAAATAACTGTCACAATAACAACTATTAACCAGTGCATTTACCAAACTTTTCAGATACGACGTCTGGCTATTAAATAACGAGACTGCGTGTCTAGAGGGCACCCTAGACTGGTGGGGTAAAAAACGAGTAATGCGTTGGGTATCTAGATATCTTGTCTAGGCATATCCCAAAACACGTTACCGTCCTTGGACGAATAAATAAAAAGAATGGACCTAGTATGTTTGAATATAATTGAAGCCAATTTACAGTTGACCTCAGTATTGTCAAATTTCACAGTTAATATTTATTATCTGAATGCATTGTACGTTTCACAAATAATTATTTGTACATCTTAATTTTATTAAAAATCAATAAGAATCTGGCTTTAGTCCTCACTAAGTTTGGCCAATGGGAAATATTTTCCACAATTGATCTCAACAAAAATGTTTTCATGACCAAGAAAATGATTTTGCTCAAAAAATTTGAGAAAAAAAAAGAAGCTTGGCGACATCGCTATGTACCTGTTTACTAAATATTACTAAATATTAAGAAAGAATTCTGAATAGATTTATTGAAGTGAAATATATTTGAGTGTTTAGGTATTGTTTAAGTGACATATTAGTATCGTGTTTTGTTTGTAAGAAAGTGTAACTCAACCTTATTTGTTAATAAATCGATTAACTTCTTACAATACAAAATTGTAGATTTCGTACGAATGTAGAGCAAAGACAAAAGTGGCTAGCTGTATTGAAAATGCAGGAAAAAGATTTACCCAAAGAAGCTTATATTTGTTGCTCTCATTTCAAAGCAGACGATTTTCAATTGAAAGGAAATCCTTAGAAGATTTTTTTGAAAAAGAATGTAATACCTTTACCATACTCTCAATCAGATAGCAGTACAGTTGATGATCCAGTAAAAGGTATTAATTTAAGTACAGGCAAAAAGTTTTGTTAAATTTGTATATTAAACCGGGCACTTCTAGGCACTGTTTTGATTCAACATTTGAAAAGTATTTATTGTCTGTTTGGAAAATGTTGCCAATTCATATTGCGTATTCCAATGTTCAAAAAATGTTAAATATTTGCTTACTTATAAATTTTCACAAGACCACTTGGAACTGTTTTTTGGTGCTATTAGAAGTGGATTCAACAATAATCCTACTACACGTCAATTTGAAAATACCTTTAAGAGATTTCTAATTCACCAAGAAGTAAAAGCAGGAGACTCAGAGAATATTATTAGATTAGATTCTACTGGCATATTGCATTGTAGTAGCCAAGGACCTAGTAAAACTGATAATATTCACAAAGATGTAGTATTTGAAAACCAATTGAAGCAAAATATTGAAGAATTTCAGTATTTAAGCTCGGAATCATGGAATTTGACCGATTATGTTTTAGATGTATTTATTTTTAATGCAGGATTTCTTCTTCTAAATATTTAAGACAAATTATTAATTGCAAACACTGCTTATCTTCGCTAGAAGCAGAGAAACCTTTATCTACATTGCAAGTGCAAAAAGAGTTTCTCCATTTAACAAATGCTTCATATTTAGTAATTAAGGTATGTCAGTGTGCAGAAAAATATTTTCGATTTTTCAACAAAACCACCAATATTTTCAACAAAAATATAAAGAATTTGGAATTGATTTTAATTTCGGAAACACTTGCTAACTTGCCTAGTACTATTTTAAATGAATTTAATGATCATCTATGTGATGATGGTCCCATAGAAAATCACGGAATTAAACTATTGTCAGACATCCAATATTATCCTTTTGCCATGAGAAAATAGATTTTGTTAGCATTGAAAACTTACGTCTACATTTAATCTAGGATATTATTTTTAACACTACCTTAATACATATATTTTGAAATATTTAATTTTCTTTGAAACTAACTAGTATATTGCATTCAAGTGTTTATTATTTTTTTAAATTTAATTTTTTACATTTCGCATACTACGCCTATGTTCGAATAATGACATGTGTGCGGGACAACATAAACAAACTGTCCCTAAGTTGGCTTCATCGTTCTCCGCGTATTGTGTGTTATGATGCTAAGCCCATCTTTTATTATTCGTCCATGTTTCCGTCACTATTTTAATATTTGTGCCGTAGTGGTTTAAAACGAACTTGTTTTTTTCTCGTGCCGAAAACCATGTGTGACGGAAGCAACGTATCAATCTCAAATTTCTCGTTAAATTAAAAAAAACTCCGACTTAGTGCTACAAATTGCTGCAAGAGGCATATGGGAAAAATTGTCGGACAATTGACAAAATTTTGCGTGCAGATCGTCAAATGAGCATCCGAAAAGATCTGCTTTGAAAGATTTGAGTCGATGGAAGCGGTAAAGCAAAAAAGGGCAGAGTTCCTAAAGGCGCTCACCAAAGAAGACTTCCACTACTGCTTCGATCAATGGTAAAAACTTATGGAAAGGTGTGTGGCGAGGAATATATTGATGGAGAGTATTCGAATGTAGAATAATTTTTATAATAAAACCCTTTTTCGTAACCAGTCTCGTTATTTAATAGCCAGACCTTGTAGTACACTGAAACCAAAAACTCCTTCTACATTCGTAGAAGTATTTGTAGTCTTATTAAAATTCGCTTTATGCTTTTTTGTATCCATTACATATCATAATAAAAGAGATAAATCCATTATCACTATACTTCATCGGATCAATTATATTATACAAAATCTAATCACTTGAATGATGTTCCTTGAAATGTAATCAACTTAAGAAATATCCGTAATTTTTTTTACAATAATGATTTGCTCGAAATTCATCATTTACTAAAACAGCGTTGTCATTTTGAATTGTCTTATTATACTCGTAATAAAGATTTTGAAAATACACAAACAACTTTCAACAACGCATAAATTTAGGTATATTTTCTAAAAAATTTTTGACTTTACTGTTTCTACTCAGTAGAGTCACTTGATGAATGAATCAAAACTCAGGAGGAACCGGAAAAAAGAGACAAAACAGTTTTTCCTCTTCTGAATTTCATTTCCTTCACGTATATATTATAAAAGGTGTAGAGCATAAAACTATTTCGAAATTAGGTCTGGAACTATAACCGGGGAGCAATCCTTTGTTGACGCTTGTTCCCTAGTTCAGAAAAAATAACGAATAGGGATATTCGTCTTGCAATATATAAAAGAAAAAAAATCAATTTAAGCTACCATAACCATAACATCCACTCCTACAATCGCAACGGTCCAAATTTTTGTGTTTTCATGTTTGGCCACCCAAAGAAACTATTCTGAAATTTTGCCGCAAAATCTATGCTTACGATTTTTCAAAAATTTGCAGCTAGATCAGAATTCTCGAACAAATCTAATCGGGATTGAAACGTGGTTTCCTACGGAGACACGGTGGTCTTTCTTTTTAACTTAGAAGTATCTAGATTTTTACTAGTTCGAGTTAAATGATTTAGACACCAAACCTACAAACATAATCACAACTATCCATATGGACATTGGATGCTCTACGCAAGCAACTACTTTTTTGATTTATTAAAAAATTTTTCTATTTTTGATTTGCCTCCAAAATTTCATACCAAAAACATCCAAAGGGTGTTGAGTGATGTGTGTCCAGTTCCAAAAGTACTGAAATCAGTATTTGCTGCGTAACCTAGAGTCATAGCGAAACGTAAAGCACGGAAATTTCCATTCAAGACAGAACCAAATGAAATTAGCTCGATTTATGATAAAATACGATGACATATTTATTTATCATAGAAACAAATTATACTCATATGATTCGTAAAATTATTTAGAGAATTTAATATATTATATATTGTTTGTTACATCAGTCATAATATTTTTGTTAATAGTCTTATATATTCCTCGGTAGTATAGTGGTCAGTATCCCCGCCTGTCACGCGGGAGACCGGGGTTCGATTCCCCGCCGGGGAGGAAATTTTTTTTTCAGTTAATAAAAATCAAAAACATTTTTCTGAAAATAGTTGAATCCAAGTCCACGTTTTTGAAATGATCACATAAGAGTTAGAAAGTTTGATTATTTTGGAATACTCTGGATAAACATTGATAAATATTTGGTTCCCGGTAGTGTTTATAAATCGTGTGTGGATTATATAAGATTGTGGATAAATAGTAAAAGAAATTTCATTAAATTTGAAACAACAAAAATTTCGCGATAACAACGTAACCATCTTGAAGATTTTTATTTTTGTAGGGAAACATAAACGGTTTAAATACTAAAAATAGAGCTAATAAGCAGTATTACAGTACTATAGTTGTGTTAAACGTCCAGTGCAGCGCTCGTCTGACTATTAGTGGCTTAAAATATATTTCAGCCTATAGAACAAGACATAAGGACCGAGTTCATCATAAAATAATGATGATTTTGAAGGTATGTCAAATGATCCAAAATGTTTTTCCCAAAATGAGTTAGATGATCTTGTAATTGATTTAAATCTTTCTAAAGAAGCTTCAGAATTGTTAACATCATGACTAAAACAGAAAAGTTTACTAAAAAGAGATGAAGAATTGCAGCGTTATTTTTCTGAAGATAACTGTATTATATTTTGTTCAGTTTTGAAAAATTTGTTGATGAAAATGGCCATAGAACAATAGAAACCAAACGACCAGCATTTATTCATTAGCAGTTCAAAACGTAGTTTAAAATGTATTCTATTACATAATGGAAATAAACTGCACTATGGCCCACAGTACACAGTTAAAGAAAGAATATTCTAACATTTAGTTAGTCTTGAACAAAACAAAATACAATGACCAATGACCATAAGTGGCAAATTTGTGTCGATTTAAAACTCAACAAAGTGGTTATATTGACCTTGTGGATGACCTGCTACAATTAAAAAATATGGGCATAAAACTGGGCATATTCACCTGAACAGGTTTCCGAAAATTGATTAGATATAAGTGAAGAGAAGGGAGATTGTATGCATGCACGTGTCATGGTAGAGAGCTATTAGGGTTTCTAAGATATGAATATGATGACTATTGTTGGTTTCTGAAAACGTAATTTTCCAAATTCTACATATCACAGAAGAGCAGCAATTCAATGATTAATTTTTTTAGTAAAGTATTTTTTTGTTTTACACCTATTTAGCTTAAACTTAAAAACTATTGCTGATGAAAATCTAATTATATTTTTGTAAATAGCATATCATATGTAGTCATTATATTATACCATGATCCGAGTTATTTTGTTAAAATAAAACTAATCTGTTAATGTAACACCACGTGTATTTCTAAAAACCTGTTAACAAAAAGCCGCGTATTAGAATCGTCTTTTCACAAGTCCAAAACACTGGCCTCAACCCCCCATGCCTGTTGCGCCAATTAATTGTAACTTTTAATTGACTCGTACAAAGGTGGCGGGATAGCTATGAAATAAATATATAATTGATTACCTATATAATGCAGTCATCAACAGCTAACATTTATTGGACAACAGATGTACTGTAAATTAGAGTAATTAATTATCAAGTAGCAGAATCTCATGATGTTGAATGAGGCTATGGACTCAAACTTAAAAATATCCAATATATAACAGTCTAGGTATATAATAATTATGAAAATAAAGGAGCACAAAGCTAAAGTGATAATACTAAGCCGAAAGGATAATATACATATAATAAAATTGAAGAATCAAATATAGATAAAGTCAAAAGCTTCAAATACCTTGGCATGGCACGAACACAAGATGGAAGATCGGGACAAAAGATGAAGGAGAGAAATGGAGCAGCAATAAGGATACAGTTTCTTGACAAAAAGGAAATAATAAAACAAAGAAAAACAGAAATATATAAAAAGGAGTCACACGTATAGATCAGAGACATGAACACTCACACAGAAACAAAAAAGTAGAATACAAATATGGGATATCTGAAAAAAATAGATAATAAACCAAGATACAACAAAATAAGGAATAACACTATAGGGAAAAATTTGAATTTAAAACCAATTCAAAACAAAATAGAAGAAAGATTAATATGAATGTTGTATGAAGCACGAACTTACAGAAAAAGAAAGGAGAATCGGGGAAGAAGAAATTAGGATAGTAGAGGAAAACCGAGGAATAATGTGGAAGAAAATTGAATAAAAGACACAGGATGAGGAAGAATGGAAACTGCCGTGGGAAAGGCAGCCCACGTAATGCCTTACACCTGAAAAGGTAGAGAGGCTTCAGAATTAAGTAGTAAGTTATTATCAAGTAACACATGCTGATGATATTGAATGGGGTATGGTTAGGAACAATTTACTTTTATAAAGAAGATAAACAGCTTTGTTGTAAATAATAACATGGTTTTTCAATTGCTGATTTAGCAATTTCTCAGTTTCTTATAAACGAATATGTATCTATATATGAAACACTGAGAGATTGTTTCTTTATCTCATTAATATTATTGTATATGTATTAAAGAATTGTTCGAGATAAAATTCAACGATACACCTTTTAATTAAATTATATAACATTGTTAGAAAAAATGTATTATATATTTGGTCGAATATCTATCTGAAATCCTATCAAGGTCTTTGGTAGGTTGGATGATCGTCAAAAAAGTAATAACAAATCGCTTCTTTGGCATGTTGTTCAGTAAATTTCGGTTCAAGACGAATATTAGATGAAACAGAACTAGGGATACAAAAGGTGATCATTTGAAATTAATTCGTTTTAGGAAGTGATAATTACGACGAATTTAAGGACCCGTTTAGTTTGAGTTTCGTATATTTGAGTCGACTAACTAGAAAAGGAATGTTTTTTAGGTCTCGTACGTGCCTTTATCCAAATTAGCTGTTTTAAATATCTGACAATTTTAAGCACACAATCATAAAACGTCATCCTACCAATTGAGGAGAAATTATGGGCAATAATTCTAAAAGGAATATTGTAAACCATTATAGTACTTTATTTATTTGTTACATTTTGCTATTCCAACTATTTGACAAACTAATAAAAACTTGAATAATAAATCTGCGTTGAATTGAAAGTTGTTTTCCGTAAATTCTAATAATAAATCTATTTAAAAAAATATTAACAAATCACAAATGTGGTTATCTTAATTATATTTACTTTAGACTCATCCACTTTTAAAAATATATCTGATAATTTGCGTCTCCAGGCAGATATATTGTAATCTTCTTATTTATTTAAACAGTTTTTGATCACTAAACGGTGAGATGAATTTATACACAAGGTGTATATTACTTACTTACTTATATCAAATTGCTTACTGACTCCTACAGCTGCTAGAGGCTTGTTTTATATTATAATATTCTACATTATTCGTTTCCTGGAAATTTCTAATTTAACATAAAAAAGGAAAAAGGCCTTCTTAGAAATTATCTCCATAGAAAAGTCACAAAAACAAAGTAAACAGGTCACAAGAAACTAGTAAACATGTCTTACGAAAACAAAAGTACTCAGCGCATCCGCCAAAATTTAGCATAGATTAATTCTCTCCTCCTGGTCTTCTTCGAACGGTGTTGATTTTGGTGGACTAATTTCAGTTTTCCATTGAGGATTTTGCAATAGATGACATCATTGATCCTTTTCTTCATTAAGTACGGACGTTCCCAGAACTGGCTTCTCTGGGTTCCGCGTCGAACCTTTTTTTGATTCTGTCAACTGCTGGCAACGTGAAAATCTAATTGAACCAATCCATGTACATCGTTCTTTCTCTTTCTCAATTGAATAACATAATCTTCCCCTGCTAGATCTTCTCCAGGCTGATAGACAAATTCTGTTTAACAAGGAAAATTCGATATTGCCGGAAACTACTTTGGACAGGTATCTTCCAAGGGTTCTGTGCATTTTCTCAATCATTCCATTTGATGGCGGATATAATGCGGTTGTCCTGGTCTTCTCCATTCCTACTTTGTCATAAATGTCCTGGAGTACATAACTCTTGAAATTTCTTCGTTGTGGGCTCCAAGGACAGACCATATTGGTTGATAAATTCATTCACCAATATTCGTTCATCTCAGATAAATAATAATGTTGCAGTAACGTGAAAGATGAGGTGAGAGAATTATTCAAATGTATTGTACCTATATATGAAACTATTTAATTATTTTTTAACTCTTATTTTTTGAGAGCCGCAGCGTTCATACATTATACCTAATTTAAGATAGGAGTTTAAGATGTGAAAACTGCATTAATGTCAACCACTCCTTCAGTGGTGTACCTTGTTCTTGCAACCGAGCGATTGTCAGTATAAACAATCCAACTCTGAAGCCCAGTGGCTCTAGACGGATGAAGGGGAGGAGAGAGGAGGGCGCTCTTTTGTTTTAGAGCTGGGAAATCGTTTCGTAAAGGCAGAGGACAAACAAACAGGACAAGACATCTCATTACAGATCTACAATGGTTCTAGTGAACCAGTTCATGGTAATGCTTACTATCAAATTAGATTTTGGTGTATCAAGTTTTCCAATAGATGATGAAGAGAAATTCGAAAGCTAGGAGATATAGTCCAAAAACTAGAAACACTTCAAGACAGGTTATTCAAATAAGGAAAAATGCTGGAAAACAAAATAGATTTTGATTATGAGGGAAGAGAGAAAAAAGTTAAACAATACCTAGAAATTTATAAAACAATACAAATAGCAATAAGAAAGAAAATCAGAGAGGCCAAAGAGGAAGAAGTAATAGAGAGGGAGGAGGAGATTGAAGCCTTATAAAAGAAACTCAAGATACAAACGAAGGCAACAAGGAATGGAACAAGACAATAAGGAATGAAAGAAGACAAAAATATACATTGGGAATCATACGTTGCAAAACTACTTGAAGACCAAAGTAGTAATGGAAAGACCAGAAATCCTAAAACAAACAGTCCAAGCAGCAGTATTGCAACTAAAGAATGGCAAGGCAGCAGGCGCTGATAAAGTACAAGGAGAGTTCCTCAAACTAGTTGATACCAAAACGATAGCCCTGATTGCGAAGATGTTTAAAAGCATACACTAGCGATCAAAAGTTTTTGCTCATTCCATGATCCATTCATTAATTTCATAAGAATACACTTGAACAAATTTCTCTTTCATTTTTGAGAGAAGGTTGAAAGGGCATCTTACAAACCAAAATCAATAGTGTCCTTCATTTGTTTACTTTATACGAGCGCATGTTTATATTTTATCGGTAAGTGCGACAAGTTAAAAATTGCAAGTACCGGCTGATTTGTTTATTATCCTTCAACTGTGAATCAATTCTTTCATGTTCATGATTGTGGTTTATTCCCAGTCAGACCTGTGAGATGCAGGAACGTGCTGTGATTTATACTTTTTGTTCCAAGATATTTTTTTGTGAAATTCGTATACTAATTGTTTTCTTTCTTAAAATGGAACTATCGGTAGAAACTTGTGTAATAATCGTCTTCGTAGTATAGGCCAAAGTATCGTCACCATTGCCCACGAATTGAAAATACCTCGACGTACCGTGGACTACAACGTGAAAAAATATGCATCCACTTTGGCGATAGAACATAAAAATTGGATGCATCAAGAGTGGAAGAAAGTGATGAGTCGAAGGCTCGGTGATGATTTGAGGATGTTTTGTAAAAAGGGCGACTGAAACCTGTTGAAAATTGATTTTGACGAAAGAAGACTATAAAAATCTATTAAATGAAAATGTAGTACGATCATATTGTTTTTATTTGTTTTATATCACGCAAACTATACGGTGGGAAAAAACTTTTGACCGGTAGTGTATATAAGTCTGAAAGAATACCATCAGAAGTGTTAAAATCCAAGCTTACTACACTTCCCTGGAATCTAGGCACCAAGAAATGCGAATAATAACGTAGGATTTGTCTAATTGGCCATATTTTGAAGCTTTTTATCAAAGTAATTCACAAGAAAATTTACAAATTATAAGAGCCAACCATTTTGGGTTGCAGGTTGCGATATAAAGATGCATGAAGGTATACTGGTATATTGCTAAATGGAGACAGGCTAAACAACATCAGATATGCAAATGACACCGTTGTATTTGCTGGTAATATAAAATATTCACAAAGCCTGGTGGATAGTTTCGCCCGTCTTAGTCAGCAAATAGATAAAACTCTTGATTATAAGTAAGAGGAAGTTATCTCTATAACATAGAGGTTCCAATACAATAAGTCGAAAAATATAAATACCTAGGTACTATTATAAACGAGGATTCGATCAACAACCTAAATAAGAGCACGCATTGAAAAAGCCAGATCCACATTTAATCTAATGAGTGCCTTCTTAGAGACTCATATTATCTTTCTCTTGAAATAAAAATAAGAAAACTTAAATTCTGTGTGAATTACTTAAGATCCCTTAGATCGCCCGGGTAACAAATGAAGAAGTCCTGAAGAATTATAAAAGTAATGATAACTACATAAACTCGTAAGCTACAGTACTTTGGTCACATAATTCGAAACGAATCCAGATATGGCATCCTGCAAGGGAAAATATTTGGAAAAAGAGGTCCAGGAAGAAGTCAAACCTGGCTTGGTTTAATAAAACCTCCCCTCATCATTCGCCTGGCTGCTGACAGAATGAAAATTGCCTTGATGAAGGCCAACATTCGTCACGGCTAGGCAACATATGAAATAATGAAATTTTATTTTGTTTTTCAAGAATAAAGATCAAGATAATATATAAAAATGTTGTTACTTAGCATTGAGAGGTTAAAGGTCAGGTATTAGAGTGTATAAAAACATCAGTATGTACATATTTATTCTAAAAACTATGTAAACAAAATAAATAAAATTATTTATAACAAAAGGTTAGCTGAAAAATTTGTGAAATAATTTTTTTATCCCTAAACATCGTCAACATTGACTTTGGTATTTAATAACAGTGTCTCATCTATCCATTACAACGTTTACAAAGAGATAAGAGATCAAAAACAATAACAATACCCAGTATTATCAAAAAATATATTTTGTCAATAAAAACGCTGATATATTTTAAAATAAAGAACTCATGAAAAATTAATATCTAACGTTGAAAGCTTACTATAATATTTCTAATGCCTTTTTGGAAGAACAAATAATTTTATGGTTCTATATGAATTTTTAAGATTCATTGATGTACTCTGCAACTTTAATAGCATTAAAAATATTTTCAAAGACAAGCAAACTCTACTTTAAAATAAGCTTTCTATGTTACGTGATTCATTTCTTCGCAACCTTTTTAATGCTTTCAAAAATTCAAGGTTGTTTTTTCGTTAATACCATTGCAATTTGCACGATTTTCATGCTGTAGAAAGCGTTGAAATTTTTCGCAGAACTTTTATTTTAATATCATCGTCTTGTGGAGGAGTTGGTGGTGTCGAACCATTGAAGTTCCATTTTTGTACGTCTCCGGAAGCGAAGCAAATGTAGAAAATTGTTGCCAATAAGTAAAAAGTTGAAGTAGTACAAAAAACAATGTTCCAAAGAGCCACGTCTGTCTATAATAACAAAATAAATTATGCATCCACCGATTTTGATATAAACGAAACATGAAATTGAGAGACGAAGATACATGTGTGATATGTTTAAAAAGTACAAGAACACTCAATTA
Organism: Diorhabda carinulata; assembly: GCF_026250575.1. Taxonomy (NCBI): domain Eukaryota; kingdom Metazoa; phylum Arthropoda; class Insecta; order Coleoptera; family Chrysomelidae; genus Diorhabda; species Diorhabda carinulata. The sequence goes on from NC_079472.1 coordinate 24,847,182, forward strand.
TTTTACGAAAACTGTGGTATTTATGGAATCTGTTATAAAATATCCCTTGTAATTTTGATAATGTCTGAAATAAGTCGAAATGTTAGTTTTCTTGAAACTATAATTTTCTGTCAAAAAAGATTTAAAATTAAAAAAATATATTAAAAGGTTAAAGAAGTAAAAAGTTAAATAATATTATATGAATACTACGTGGTACAAAAAGACACGGTAAATAAAACATTTTTTTTAATGAAATGATCTTTAAACATTCTTGACAAAAATATGCAACGTATGGCTCAATACATTAGTTTCTAAAATAATTTTGTGTAAAAATATAAATGCGATAGATACAATATTATCTACATTTTCCATCGCAATATTAAAAGTATTAATTGTACACACCAGTTGCCGACTATAGTCTCTGCAACGCCTTGTTGGTTCAAAACTTTGAATTGGTCTCGTAACTGTAGATTTTACGAGGTCTGGCTATTAAATAACTGCGTGCCTAGAGGCCGCCTTAGACGGGTGGGGTAAAAAACGAGTAGTACGTTGGGTATTTAGATATTTTGTCTATGCACGTCGCAAAACACGTTTCCGTCACTATTATAGTATTTGTGCAGTAGCGGTTTGAAACGAACGTGTTTTTTCTCGTGTCGAAAACCATGTGTGACGAAAAATCGACCAAATTGTGCGTGCAGATCGTCGAATAAGCATCCGGATGATTTCCGATGCTATAGACGCCGATAAAGAATTTTACACGAGCAATTACACATGACAAAAGTCTGTGTGAAGTTGGTGCCAAAAAATCTGACCAAAAGCTATTGCGTCAATGGGTCTGCTCAGATTTCCTTGAAAAGTATCTGCTTTGAAAGGGACCCGATATACGTCGATGAAAGCGGTAAAGCAAAAAACGGCAGAGCTCCTAAGGATACTCATCAAAGAAGACTTCCAGCACTGCTTCGATCAATGGAAAAAACGTATGGGAAGGAGTGGCGAGGGGAGAGGAGTATATTGAAGGGGAGCATTCGAATGTAGAATAATTTTTATAATAAAACCCTTTTTCGTAACCAGTCTCGTTATTTAATAGACAGACCTCGTAATTTAGGGTATTGGTTTGGATAAGTTGTTTTGCTAACTGGCCATATCGCGTGCAGGGTAAATATAAATATCTTCTTATTGATCATTCATGTTTACTGATCCCTAGTAATTTCCTCAATTCTCTTCATATTACCACCGCTTAGTGTTACGTCAGTCTACTTTACAAGTGCAAGTAGCTCTTCAAATGACTTTCCGATTAATTTTGATCATATTTTTCAACTAGATTTGTTAGCTTTATTTTTGGCCAATTCCATATCGCTCACTTTTACCATGAGGAATATTATTGACAAAAAACGACAAAACAAATAGTAATAAAAGCGATACACTTTACAATTGCACATCGAACTATATGCTTTTATATGCAAATTAACCAAAGTGTGCCCTCAGGGCTCCTGTCATAAGTCATGTGACCTTAAATAATCAAATAGTTAAGTTAGAGGTTTCGGAAGCTATGATCGAGTTAAACCGATCAAAATGTTTACTTACGTTTGGAAACTTGATGATATGATCCTAATACAGGTGTGTACATTATATTAGTTGACAGGTTGTTTCGATTGTTTTTATTTTTTTAACGTTTTAAGTTGATAATTCTTATTAACAATAAAATCTAAAAACTGTTCTATAATAATTATTGAAACACCTCAAATTTATCACACAACTGAATAAAGGTTTATAAACAGATGAACAATAAAAGGCGTTCGGCAACTGTTCTGAGAGGATCCACAATTAGCTGATAGATGATCTATCCAATCCAGGATCATATTTTTCGAAAACACCACTGCGTAATATTTTAAATATTGTCTTCATAGCGTCATAGTACTATGATAAATTTGTTACTTACCTCTTCATAACCACTTATATATATAAACAAATCAACAGCTAGTGGTGCTAATATAGAACAAACGGTTGCAGCGCTGTTAGTAATGGCCATCATAGTACCAGCGTGTACTGGAGATAAATCTATGTGGTTAATATTGAAACCGCTGTATTGTGCAGCGTTGAAACCCATGGCAATCACCAATACGGCAATCGTTCCCCATTTTGTATCGATCCAAATTAAGGTTAAAAGAGTTATCGCGGGACACCCTAAACCTGCAAATTAATATAAATGAAATTGTATGTCTCAAACCTTTTTTAGAAACTATGATCAGTTTAACCCAAATCCCGTTCACTGTCCTTCGGACACTGAATGATATAATGCTATATAATAGGATTGTTTGTTTGTTTGTGCAACAAATTATTAGTTGCAGTGTTTCATTTTTATTGTTACAATTCCTGCTTTTGGTCGGTTGTTGGCTGTGGTAGTACAAGCAATAGAAATATTGAATTTTAGGTTTTAGGATTAAAAAGATAGAGGACATATCAAAAGATAGACAGAATTTATGATCTAAGTCTCTCAATCGGGGTTATTTAAGCGAATTGTTCCAAATAGTTTTTATTAGATTAAACGCTTCGTTAAACAACAGAAAAATTTCATGTTTGAAGCAAATTATTTGTTTTTTGCCCCACAAAGTTATATATTTGCATATTTTGAATATGTATAAACAGTTTATAGTTGTCATTATCACATTGTTGAAGACATAGAATTCTTGATAGATCTGTTATGTCCTTAGACATCTCTAGGATAATGTCCCACCTAAAAATGCTAAAAGCTGATGTCGTTAGAAAAGTTAATCAGCTCCTTGGCTTAAACTTTTAGTTTAGGTTAGTGCTAATGATATTTGTTTCTACTTGTTTTTAAAGTTGGTAGTTGTAGTAATAAGAAGCAGAATTAAGAATTTGCCAAATTGATAAATAATGTTAAAAAAAATAAGAAAATTTCAATCGAAAAATATAGTTCCGATGATAAATATAATCATATAAACCTTAAGAGGAAACGAAAACATCTATGATTATTTCTTAAAAGAGTCATCCAAAGGTTATTGCAGCCGTTCAATAATTATTTTTAAAACTGTTGATAACTTTGTTAAAAATATATTTTAAGAAAACTAAAAAACATGCATTTACAGCACATTAAACAAAAAAGTTCAAAATAATTTTTGAAATAAGCTTAAAACAACACTGAACGAAAAAATATGGGGGTCTCGATGTACGAGAAATATGGAACAAAGTGCTCCGACTTATTTCTAACTTTTTAGTTTGATGTGCTTTAAAACCGTGTTTTTTAATTTTTCTTAAATATATTTATTTTTCAGTTTTTAATTTGATTTATTGTCGATTTTTTTCTAGATCTAATCATTAGTATTGTAAATCTCCAACAGAACACGGATGTAAAATTCTTCACGAACAACATAATAAAATTTAAGATGTTAAAATAGTAATATGATATTGATGCAGGTAGTATAGTGAATCTCCAAAAGAGGGCGACAGTTGTAAAATTGAGCCTACGACCGGCGAATCCGGAGGTTGACGCATTAGGCCGGTCGAGGCCTACGAACGCAATTGAAGTGGTGGGATACACTAACAGTAATAAGAGTTACTAACAAGCTGACAAACTAACATAGAGGTGGAGCTAATAAACGAATGTTAATAAAGTTATAAATTAACGAACAAGACTAAACTAATAACAGTTTTTGCAGGTTTAGTTTTAAATTTTAAAATTTTCACCGATAACAACGATCGAAAAGTCTGGTCAAAATCTCGTTCTGGGTTATGATCCGCAATCATCTGATAGTAAATCTAGCTGATTTCTGAAAAACTATATTAAATACAGATTGGACTACAATAAATATCCCAATACCTATAATTTTTTATTGGACATTTGTGCTTCAAGACAACCCCCTTTCTGTCTCCGCAATTTAGGAATGTACCATGCATGGAGCATTATAAGAAAAATATTTTTACACCTTTTACGAAAAAAGTTATTTACATAGCTTAAATAATTCATAATTTTTAGTTGGTACTATTGGTAATATATTGCCAAAGGATAATCAAATTATAATAATAAAATAATTATGGATACATTTTTCTATATCTCACTGGTATGCGAATGATTCTTAATATTCAATTTTTTGCATTCCAATTGTTGATAAAATTTTTTAGATCATCGGCAGATAATTGATTTTAGATATTTATGTTAATGAAAATTGAATTTAAGTGGTAAGTATAAATACTATGACATCACATATCAGTAGACGAACATAGGTCAATTAGGTGAAATAAGTATGAGTATACAAAAGTGGAAATGAAATGGAAGAAATGTTTTGATATTTTCAGTTTTTATTACTTTTCAACTATCTAGTTGGGGCATATATTCATTTCAGAATTTCTAAATACACTGTATGTTGTGAACAAAACTATAATAATGAAGAATAATTTACATATACGTCAACTTACCAATTGTATTAAAGATCTTCCTACTAGTAATAAGCTTGACTATTTTTTTATCAACTATCATATCAGCTAGAGGACTGAAGACAAAAGTCATCACCCACATAACAAAGTATGGTAAAGCAGAGAGCAAACTATTCTGAAAAAGAAAAAAAAACATAATTGCAGGATTTTTTTCTCTTCCATTGACCATTTCTTCTAACGAATTCTCTTGATTTTTGCGATAGATGATAATATCTAACACACCTTATTATTAGCAGAAAATCTACTACACCTAAAAATTAATGGTCTATTTCCACCTTCTAACGATGAGTGTAATAAATTCCAATGGTTCTGAAAACGATGACGGGCTTCTATTTTCAAAGGATTTGGCACGCCGTAACATACATTTTGCAATTTACTACACATCTCTAGCACTCATAATAGCGCTGATATAAATTTTTAAAAGTGTAATATATTCTTGCAACGCGCCAATCGCCTACTGACGTCACCAGCGCCGATCGAGTTTCGCCCGACAAGTTACAGCAGCATCTACAACAACGTCGTTTTGTTTTACCATCCTATCGCGTCATGTTGTATTCGACGTATTTTTTGTCAGGATGTCGAAGCCTGGATCGACAAAGGGAATACTGTTTTATCAAGTACAAGTAATCGGTTTTATTGTGAAGATTTTAGGTACTTTCATTTTTTCAATAGCATATTCAAAATTTAAAAGCTTGACTATTATTGCAACAATAATATAGTCTTAAAGTGTTACTTTTTATTTAATTCTCATGATGAAATCGTCAAAATGTAATATGGATATATTCTTTTTTTTTAAATTTCATTTTTTATGTAAGTTGGTTGACACCTTTTGCTAGTTATCAGGCAATAAATTAAATTAATAAATTCTATGGATACTTAAACGTATAGAAAAATATAGTATTTCCCTATTTCATTTTAATTATTTTGTGATGAAAATCATACACTTTTTTACACGAACACAAGTCCAATATAATCGAAGTCAAATATGCTCTAAATTAAATGTAATATATTAATTTAAACTTCAACACTTGGTATCTCAAAATTAAGAGGTTCCGTGCAGATAAAATCTTTTTGATTTCTCTCAATGAATATGCCATTCTAGCGATCTGTCTGTTCAACTGATTCATCCTGCATTATCATTATTTGTGGCAAAATTAGTAGCCATTGCAAGAGAATATATTTGGTTAGGTTAGGTTAGGTTAGGTCTGAAGAACCACGAAAAAAACCCAGCTCCATTTTTATCGACAAACTCCTACGTAATCGGCGCTGATGACGTAATACCTAATTGGAATTGGAAGCTTTGTAAGTTTGTTAATACTAACTCTATCGACTTAAAATAAACACCATTATTCTTGTAAAATTAAGTTATTTTCGTTAAAAAAAAGTATACTTTTTTAAAATTTTTCAAACCCATTGCTTCCATTTATAATGTTAGTTAATTTTATAGCTTAACAAACTGGCAACAAAAAATTAATTTTAAGTGTGGTTGATAAATTTAATAGAATGCAAGAATAAAAAAAACGATGATGTATCCCTACATAATCATATATTTAACACTTACCGAGGTTATGTTTTGTTTCAATATTTTTTCCATGAAACTTGGAATTTCAGTTAGCAAGGTCCAGAATCCCCAATTTTGACCACAGTGTGCTACAATCAATGAAATCATTGGTAGTGAGGTAAATATTGATTTCCATGGAGTTGGAACGTCCTAAAAAATGGGAGACTTACAAATTGAATAAATTAATGATTTCTTCTTAAGTACAGATCGACCAACATAGCTTAGTCTCTGAAAATTGGATGCGCAGTAGACTAGTCGGAGGAGTGGGGCGAGAGCTATTAATGTCGAGGACCTCGTGCAGTCCACATCGATTAGTATAGTCCGTACAGAAATTATTTAGTGAACTGTTGTGATAATTCTGTGTTCGTTACTTTGAAAATACCTTTGAACAGTAAAGTGAAAAACAAGGTTCTGAGTGGACAAAGCAGAGAAATTGTCAACAATGTTTTAAGGTTTATGCAGGCAGAAGCAACGGCAGAGGAAATAAGGATTCCTCTTGCGACGGTAAGGAGTATTGGTAAAAATAAGTCAAAATTTACTAATAATTATTTTTTATCATCGAAGAACGAGTAACAGAGGCTACAGTTGTATGCGTAAGAACCGTAAGGAACATTAAATCAGAGATGAAAAAAATAGAAAAAGGTGAACAGGAAACGTTTTCAATTCCAAATAAAAAGAGAGTGAAACATTAAAACTCACTATGGATGATGCTGATTTGGCTATTTTACGTAGGTGCATAGTTAATTTCCAAATCACAGAAAAAAGAGTTCCTACACTCAGGGTAATTCATAGAAATATCATTCGCGATATGGACTATCAGGGTTGCAAAGAGTCTTTGAGAAAAAGCATTCATAAACTTGATTTCCATGGAGGAAGGTGAAAACGAACAGAAAAATATTAATGGAGCGCCAGCCCGTTCAACTACTGAGAATAGAATTCTTTAAAAAAATGCCGACCTATAGATAAGAGAGTCTACCTATTATTTACATGGATGAAACTTGTATTCATGCTACACACACGCATCAAAAAGGCTGGAGTGATAGTAGGATGGTTTAAGAAAACCTGTTAGTAAAGGGCAACGTTTAATCATAATACATGCAGGTGGAGAAAATGGATTTGTGCCTAATGCTTATATAAGATGGAAATCGAATTGCAATACAGGTGATTATCATAATGAGATGAATTTTGATAATTATAAGAAATGGATGTCAGTTGATTCCGAATTTGCCGCCAAAGAGCGTTGTGGTTATCGATAATGCACCTTATCACAATAAACAAATCGACAAAATACCAACGACATTGACCAAAAAAGCCGAGATGGTTATCAGAGAGAAATATTCCATTTAATAAAACGATGCTGAAACCTGAATTATATGCTCTCATAAATAACTATAAACCAAAATATAAGCGGTATGAAATAGATCTGCTTTTTCTAGCAGCAAATCATTGAGTGACTACCACCATATCATTCGGATTTGAATCCAATCGAATCAAAGAATTTTCCCCAGAGCAGTGGAAAGAAATCTCTTAGCAAAAGAGTGAAGAAATTTGAGGGCGATTTCATGACGAATGAACCCATAATAGACATTATCGTAGATGATCTGTTTATTGATTTAAATGATGAGGATAGCGACACTGTAATCTAGTAATCTAGTAATCTATACGGAATCGAAGTACTACCTGACGAAAACCAAACTGAGATTGTGGCAGTTGTACTCAAAAAATTCTCAAAAATTGTTAAATAATCATTTAATCATTAAGTAATCATCAATTTAAAGGTTATCCATTCCCAAATACTGCCCTAATAATCCTCATAATCCGATATGTTTTAATCCTCAACTTTTATTTAAATGAATTTTGACTAGGATTACAATATAGAACATTCAATTAGGTAGAAAGGATATCACTATGTGTTGTGACTATTAATCCATCTACAATAAATACTCTCTAGTGATTAACATATTATATTCTACTTGCGAATAAATAAGGATGTTAGGATTTCTATCTTCTACTGTTTTATCGTTATCGTCAACCGATACCAAATTTGTTTCTACGTTGATTCAGGTACTGCATTCAATCAACGGTTTCGACTAAAATTCTTCTTTTGATTGTACTTCCCGGTGAAAGGGCGAGTCCGTTTTTGTCGCACACTAGCCCTTTCTGTTTATCGTTTGCGCATCTCAGAGGCAAAGCTATGTTGGTCGACCTGTACTTAACTGTTTCGTGCTTTTTTCTAATTTAATTATGAATCATATCAAAACTTACAGGACTATCTTTTTCTGTCACAATTGACGATTCTATGTATTGTTTTTCATCTGATGATATACTTTTATGTTTTGCAGGACTATCTGACCCGAATATTATCCATAAAATACTCCAACATATTCCCAACGCTCCGTATAAGTAAAATGCTGCTGGCCACCCATATTTTGAATCGGATATTAAGCCTGTTATGGGCATGGCTAGTACATTTCCTAATGCTTGACCTAAATAATAAAAATCGAGATTTAATTTTAATTTTTTTATACCTATTTATATAAAATCAACCTACCAGCGTATACACCACTACCCCATGTTGCTCTCTCAGTAGCAGGTGCCCAATGACTAAGTAAATTGTGAATAGATGGAACTAGAAATCCTTGTGATAATCCTTGTATGATTCTACATAATATTATTCCGCCATATCCGATCAATGCGCCCATATATGGTGTCAGTAATGTAAATAATGAAGTAATAAATATAGCCGCAAATAAAAATAATTTTGGACCGTAATTTTTCGCTAGTTGACCTGCTCCAATTTGTAGACAAATATATCCCCAAAAGAAAGAGGATAACATTATGTTCTTTTTACTTGCCCAATTCGGGTATACCTATGAACAACGATATTAAATGAAAATTTGTGAATAGCAAAAAAGAAAATTCCAAACGGGATACATAGCGTCTATGTCTTAGTGTATATACGTACAACTATGTACCAGAGTTTTTAATCGTCATTGATGTAAACTGCATAAATCTATTTGGTTATTCGCTTCAAATTCTCGGACTGCTGGATTGATTTAAAATCAAACTAGGATACGGAGAAGAAAACCAGAATCACTTAAGAATTATAATGCAATGAAGGACTAAACAGTGGACACTACCTTTAAACATTCTTTGGAATTAGTTGAATTTTCCTAATTCCAAAAGGTTTTACAGATATTTTTATTAGCGTATACGATAAAAAAACAAAATTGTTTCATACAAATGCCGAAAATGCCTTACTGGATAATTCCTTTCCTTTTTGTCATTACTTAAAATGGCTATTATGGCTACATTTAGAACGGTTCTCATTCCATAGGCGATGGTGCAAGCAGCAAACATTAATAAATACTGAATGTGGCGATATCCAAGACCTAGAAAAAAAATTTTATACAAAGAGGATTTTTTTATTAGGAAAAGTGAGATGTAGTTGTAGTACATATTTTGATAAGAACAATAATTCACGTGACTTTATTAAAATGTTGGAAGGTTAAGTAGATTAGATGAGTTAGGGAGTAGGGAGCTTACCTCTTCTTGCTTTAAGAAAATTAAATATAAGTTCCGTAGCCTTTGTTTATGAGCAGCCTCAGACACAAGAAGGAAGAGAACCTTTTGAAAATAGTTGGTATAATAAGATAGAAATCTTCTTGATTATTACAGAGATGGGGGTCTTATTCCATGTTTCTAGTTTATTCTTGTTTTCCCATTTTTCTATGACCATGACTTGATGGCTTTTGGGAAACCTATAAAACATTGTGGTCCTATGAAAAGCCTTGTCTCGTCTTTCTTCCCCAGGTAATCAGCTTGTTCATTGCTGCACACTCCAGTGAGACTCATTAGAGTAGTTTTGTTGTTTGCTCCCAGTGAGTTCAAATAGTGGATGTATTTCCATACTAACTTGTCTCAATTTTACAAGAGTCATGTGGTTGCTTGGAGGGCGTTTTGATATTTGATAAATATATTTGGGGTAGTTTCTTTGTACGTAATAAGCTGCGCATATGTTACCGCTTGGATTACAGAAGATTCTGAGCTTATTGCAACAGCTAGCTTGGTTTCTGGACAGAATATTTGTACTTCTATCTGTCCATTTTCATGTTATCAGTTTAAAACACCAATTGTGGGAATGCAATCTTTGCATTTGCTCCTTGCTGTCAACTTTTTAATGAGATCACAATAACAAGGTAAAGTAAATTTAATAAGAAATCAGTCATTTCCGCAACATCTATAGTTTAAAAAGATCCAACAAGAAAAGTTTGATTATTATTTAGTCGGTTAATAACGAAATATTTTTATATTTATTATATTATTATTTTTGATACAAGTCCAAGTTTCAACAATCATATTAGTACTTGAATCAACTGTAATTACCTAGTAATGAACATATACGATTATGTAGCTAAGATTTTCATAAATTTGAGCGTTTTATCAAAAGAAAGTGTATGTAATACGTAGTAGGTATATACGATGAAAGTTTGCGACAACTGTTTGATACGACAAGAAGTAGATTTTTCAATTTCACTAATGAATTGATGTAAGAATCTAGTTTATAATAACTCATGAAAAAAAAATGATAACATTGAATGAAACTGTCACTTCTACAAGAGGGTTCCTAGTGCAGTAGCTCGCTTTTAGTAATGTACACTTTGGCAAATATAAGAATGAATGTAAAATATCAACGCTCGTCAATGCGCGTTACTAGATGACGGTAGTAGGGATTAGTACGGTCCCTCAAGCAGGTATACTTGACTACTATTGTCAGTTCTATTGTATTTGTTAGATAGTGAAGAGTACTGCGTGGTTACCTACTTTCATTGTTTTTACTGGATACCGAGATAGAATATATATTTTATTCTGGGGTACAGAATTTAGTACTTTGATTATTTACCGTACTAATTCACCAAGCGCATATTACTCTCTTTGTCATTCGACTACTTTCTCACTTTAACTTCGTGTCTATCGTACGTTTCTCGACATTCACTCCTGTATTTGCCAAACTGTACATTCTCAAGGCTTGTGATCACCACTATTTTGTAACTAATTTTCGAAGAGTAATTGTTCATTATTGAATAAAATAATCAGTTCTCCAAAAATGAGATATTACTCTTTGAAAATTGGTTACAAAAAGTGATGATCACAAGCATGTACATTTCTTTACTAGACTTGAGCTACTGTACTAGCAACCAGGAAAGTAACAGTTTCATTTAATTCAAAATGAACAAAATAATCAATTCTCCATTTTTTTTTGGAATTAATATAATACATGACCATTTTAAGAATATCTCAACTGTTATTAGCTGATTAGTTATGTTCAGGAGATAAGTAAATACTTCAATTGATTATAATACTTGCATTTATAAATTTACAAATCAATCATTTATTTAATAGATGTAAAACCGAAAAATCACAAATGAGAAGAAGAGAAAAGGCGATACAATTTTGCGATTCAGATAGCATCTAATTTGAAAAAATATTTGCTTTACATAATTATCAGAATGGTTATCAAAACGAAAATTTTTTAAGAACAAAGGTGTCTAATCTTAATGTATCAATTATATTTCATTGTCATTGCGTAGATTATGTCTAATATCACCTCTTAGAGGGCTTTTTCTATAAAAAGGTATTTAGGAAAAGTGTTATTCATTCAATTGGATGGTTTAATTGTTATACTAGATATGACTCAGTGCATATGAAAAAATATACCATTAAAAGGTGTTGAAATCGAATATAAAATCACGAAAAACCCATGGTTATTATATAGGAGGAAAAGATAATTTACTAGAAATATATTCAGTTTCGTTTCTGAAAGGGAATAGAGAGAGAGAGAGATAAATGCTTTATTGTTACAATCGTTTACAGAGTACAAGACTTTCCAGTACATATGCCCTCAAATTATTGCGGAATTCGATTTCAATTGGCAAGTGATTGTGCATTTTTTGCATTGTAAAATATTGAGTCCTTAACTAATTCTGAACGTGGAGTAGGTAGGTAAAGGTCGTGCTCCGCTTTCCTAAGTGGATAGCCGTGCAACGATGTTTTTGGAATTGGAGAAGCATGCTTACGAATTAGGCAAACGGATTTAAGGTAAATAAGGTAGGAAGAGTCAGAATGTTTAATCTTTTAAATAAGTCCCTGCTGTTTAGTCCGAGTAAATATCTAACAGCTCTCTTTTGTAGTTTGAAGATTCGCTCAAATTGAATCGCACCACACGTACCCCAGAAGGGAAGGGTATAACGGAGATGCGACTCAATAAGGACATAATGAACTGTTGAGGAGGTGGATAAGTTCAGTTGATTGGAAACTGGTCTCAGCGCAAAGCAGGAGGAACTTAATTTTTTAGATAAGGCGGCAATATGTAACTTCCATTTCAACGAATTGTCCATAACAAGCACTAAGAATTTTACAGATCCAACGACGTGAATTGTGGTGTTATTTAATAAAAAAGGCTGCAATGTATTTTTATATGATAAAACTTTAGTTTAAGAAACGTTGAGACAGAGAAGATTAGAATCGCACTATGATTTAAGGATGATTAGATCACTAGATATGGTCCTATGAAGTGTCGTGAAATCAGGGTTTCTCCCGGAGAATCTAGTGCCGTCTGCGAATAGACATATTTTAACACTGATGTCTAGATAGGCGATGTCGTTTATAAACAGAAGAAACAAAATAGGGCCTAGTACTGAGCCTTAGGGCACTCCACATTCTATTGGCTTGCAAAAACCCTTACAAGCTGACTTCTGTTGGAAAGGTATGACTTAAACCATGCGAGAGGTGTTCTCCTAAAACCGTAGTACTGCAATTTGTTGATTAAAATATTATGATCAACACAATCGAAAGCCATAGAATAATCGCAAAAAGTTGCAGTGGAGTGATAGCTGTTAAAGCTAGAGTAGACATTATTTAAGAGGAAGAATCTAGCATCATTTGTGCATTTGCTACTTAAAAACCCAAATTGATGGGCAGTAATTATTTTATATTTAAAAAAAATGATGAAAGCCTCTTTTTGACTAATCTTTCTATGATTTTAGATAATGTGGGAAGTAGTGTAATTGGGCGATAATTTAATGCTTGATTTTCATCTCCTTCTTTATACAGAGGTATAATCATAGCCGTCTTAAGGCAATTGGGAAAAGTGCCATTTTGAAATGAAACATTAATTAAAGTGGTAAGGTGATTTAATGTCCAATCGGGCAGACTCGAAAACATTTTTGATACAAGTCCATCAGATATGCTACAAAAAGTTTCAGACCGTCTCAAGATTTATTCTGATATTAAATAAAAATTCTACATCTCATTAGAAAAATAGAAATAGAAGAAGAGAGGCTAATAAGGATTTGGCTTACACTAAAGTACCCTGGAGAATATAAGCCAGTTGTAAGAATGTAATTTAACAAGTACGGTCTATGACAAAAATCATCCGTTTTAATCTTCAGAATACAAATGTAATAGCAGCCTTATACTTTCAATGAAAGGTATGGTATAATACATGTAGAACATAGGTATGTGGTACAGCATTTTTTGTTCAAAAATAGGTATTGTTTTAAACAAAATTTAAGGTAACACAAAATTCACACATGCCATTTACTTTACGATTCTGATCGTCCAAGATCATTCTGTGAATAATTGGTAATATAATTATTTTTTTGTTAAGTTTTTAAATTTATGAATGAAATATAAAACACAAACCTACGAAATATCAGAGACAAAATTGATAATCGATTAAGTAATTGCCCAGTAGTCAATATAATTTAAATATTTATTATAACTTCAAGTTTGTAATATAACAGTATTACTTCTATTTAATGCATTATTTTGTCAAAAACAGTAACGTACTGCTCAGATTTAATATCTGTTATAACTATTTTTATAAATAACGTCATAATTCATTTCTTAAGGATCAACCTTATTCCCTATTGTAATTCTTAAAGCTTAAATCTAAAAATTTTGTAACTGTTAAATGTATGCATTACTAACAATTCAATTATCAATTTTTTAGACAAAATTTGGCAAACTATGGCAACAAAACTATGGATTTTGAACATATCTTTGTTTAATTTTGATTATCTAGATTATTAGTGGAATTTACAGATACACGCGTGAGATAAATGATTTTACTTAATATGAATAAATAAGAAAAAATACTTTGAAAAATGTTTTAAATAAATTAACAAATCACTCCTACCAGATCTTTTGACAGCAACTTCAAATGTACCTTTTTCAATATTCTTCATGATAAAGTTCTATATTTCTCTTCGTGATTTACAGATCAGTTAGTACTTAAACAGACACCACCACAATAAAATCAAACGAGAATGTTTAAATATCTTATCTCATAAATTCACTACTTGTATTGATTTTATTAATTTATATGGATAACAATATGACCCATTTTTTATTTTTTTATTTATTCATTATGTGTTTAGCAACTTAGATATGAATAATTTTTTAAATCCTCTAGAATTTCAATATAACAATTTTACCTGATACAATACAAGGTCTGACTATTAAATGAAAAAAATGGTTACGAAAAAGTGTGTTATCATAAAAATTATTCTACATTCGAATGCTCCGCTTCAATATACTTTCCTCCCCTCACAATACACCTTTCCATGCGTTTTTTCCATTGATCGAAGCAGTGCTGGAAGTCTTTTTTGGTGAGTGCCATTAGAAGTTTTGCCGTTTTTTGCTTTACCGCTTCCATCGACTCAAATCGGGTCCTTTTCAAAGCAGATCTTTCTATAAACTTTCAAAAAAATCTGAGCAGACCCGTTGACACAAGAGCTTTTGGTCAGGAGTCAGATTTGGCACTAACTTCGCACACACTTTTGTCGTGTAAAATTTTTCTAACCATTTCTTTATCGGCTTTAGAGCATCGGCAATCATCTGTATGCTCATTCGACGATCAGTCACAGTCACAGGGCGACCTTACTAAAGAGCTTACACACCTATTTATATAAAATTTTTCAACCAATGATTGTCTACCACGAAAAATGTTCCAGCGGGAAATTTTACATATATTCCTTAACTAATAAAATAATAAGAAAATTTAAAAAATGTATTCATCAATAAATATGAAAGCATCTAGATTATTAAATGTAAAATTCGATGGAAATTAGTAGAGGTACCTAATACCTAAAGGTTATAGACTACAGTTACGTATGTCGAATCCCTCACGAATCTACTAACATGTAGAAGAAATAGCAAAGATAATGGCGGACGAGAGTTTACGCTTTCCTCCACGTCCCAGTACAATCAGCCAGTGACGCCGTTTTAAGTGATATGAAAATGAAACGCTGCAGAGAAGATTTTTAAAACGTCATAAATTTCTTTAGAGTAAAGTAAGTGAACATATAAAGGAAATTGTGTAAATTGTATTATAAGATATTATAGAGTACCTGGCATAGCTGTAGCTACTGATATTAATTGTGGATTTCCAATAGAAACGGAAAGAGAATTCCAAGAAACTTTAGATTTATGTGAAAAATACAAATTCCCTGGTTTGTTTATTAATCAGTTTTATCCTCGATTGGGGACTCCTGCGGCTTTACATTTCACTTATATTCTCCTTATGAACATAAAATAGAGGAGGTACAAGAAGTTCTAGCGACTGAAATATGTCACGATAAAAAAAATTACGTAACACATAAAAAATTTGACGAACAAGTTTTGATATAGTTAAAAGAGGAATATTTAGGGAAATTAGTGGAAATTCGAGTTGTGGAAGTTTCAAAGTTTTGTATGATTGGGGAACCAATTAATGATGTCGTTATACACAGTTTGAGGGAACCGTTGGAAAAAGGAATAGTGTCTGTTTGTTGGTTTAGAAGAGGGTATGGATAATAAATGGTTGCATGGACAAATAGTACTGTTTTATTGCTTTATTTAGGATTTTATGGAATTATGCTTATGCATAGGACTTGTTGTAACTAAAACGATAATAAATGTATTCACCTATTACTCGTATTTTTGTTGTATGATTGGGTCTACAATTCTTGTTGATTTCCAAAAATCACTCTCACTCATTATACGTATAAATTTTCGTCTTTAGGTAAATAGGAACAAAAGGCATATTCCTAACAGAACAGCCCACTTTATTGTTTATTAGTTGAAGACGATTAATTGTAGCGGTAGTGTAAACAGCGAACAGAGTCAGGCTTTTTTACAGTCAAAATCGATTTCACAAAGAATTATTCCTTATGAGTTTTTTTTTGATCATGTGTAAAACAATTTTGCTGTGAGCTTATCAATATCACTTTTTCATTTGAAAACTGTACAAGTTTAGAAACTTGTTTCTGGTATTTCCCATTTATATCTTTACAATTGTATGTCAGCTCCAGTTTTACATTTTCGGTATTTTCAAATTGATTCAGCAACTATGTTTATGGTTCTGATTCGTTGAGTCATACCAAACAACATCGTTCTCGTCGATTCATTACCTTCTTAACAACATAAATAAAACCAAAAGATTATATAAAATTCATCTTTATTGTAAAAAAATCTTTTTTGGTTACATTTGTGCATTGATAATAAAGTTTCATACAGTTCAAAAAATTTTATTATTGGTTGAAGAGTTCTCAATATTTTTAAGTAAAAATGAAACAGCAAGAATTGCATGAACTATTCTAACAATCAATCTAAATATTATTTAACAAAAATTTATAAACCTACAAATAAATCAGTCCAGTATATTATTTTCCTGTTATAAACAAGTTATTCTTTGGTTTACAATTCAATCATAATATATTATCTCTTTTTTAATATAATTCGTTATTTTATTCTAGAATTACGTAGATAAAAATACACAAATGTAGCACAAAATCAAATTCCCAAAGAGCAAGTATAAAAATTTGGACTATAAGGAACAGTTCATAGTACCATCAAGTTTGTCTTTATCTGGTAAAAACTGCCTTAGGGTTTTCAAATAGAAAAATATGAAATTTTCTCTAAAAAACTTTAAAATAAATAATTTCTGTTCTAAAAAACCTTATCAAATAAAAACCGCGTAAGTCCGAAAATGAATAAGACATTTCAACAAAGACAATTACTAATAGTAATTTCGACTTTGGTCTATTAACTATTTTGATTTTTTTCCTCGACACAAAAAAAAATGTAACCATCAAGTACCATTCTGATACATGGGTTCTTTCTCTGGTACGTTTTCTTCTTGTTTTGGTCGCTTATCATTCCATTTTTGAACCTCTCCTGATGCTCCGACAGCATAAAAGATACCCGTTGTGATGAACAGTACAGACGCAGTTATGAAAACAATATTCCACAGTTGTTTATCACTCTGAAAAAAAATTCTCTCATAAAAATTGTATATATGATTATATTTCGTCATTTATTTGTCTTATATTGCAGAATCTTTTGTTTAAATATAGAAAAAAAGTTTATTCAATTAAAATGAACTCTAATTTCAATTGAAATTCTCAAGTTACATGATGTAAAAATTACAATAATATACAAGAAATGCTTAATATGGCTAAGGTAATAAAGTTGATAAGAGTTAATACTTTAAATGACCCTATTGTATATAACCAATATTCTAAGATGAAGTTTTAAGAGATATATACGATAGTTGACTTGTTTGTAGAAATATGAAAGAGGACATCCCATACATTATTTCATTATATCTTAAAGGAATCGGGGAGCGTTTGGATTTTCAATTAATTTACACATAAATCTTGCCAAACCCTATACATAAAATGTGGGTAAAGTTAGCCCAGCCTTTTTCGAAATTAAAAAAAAATATAAGTTGTGCTGCGAAACATTTTTTTCAATGTTGGAAGTTCTAAGAGCTGATAAGATATTGAAAAAAAATTTTTATCCAGCCATTTTCGAATTTCAAAAACATATGGTTCAGTTGTGCTAGCTTAGTGCTAGCACGACTGTGCTACTAGAGAAAAATTGGAGAAATTAATTGGAACACCTTAAACAAAAAAAATTTTTTCTTCGAGAGGTTGGCTAACCACTTTGTCATTCGACACAGGATTTTTTTATCGCAAAAGTGAAGGTTGTGCTAGCATCCTAGGGTACTCTGCACTCGGCACGAAAAATTATTTTATTGAAATTAATGATTAAACTTCGGGTTTTATAGGGGCAATAAAGTTCTCCACCTTTGTACTCGATACAAAAATTTTTTATCACAAAAGTAATTGTGATGTTTAGTTGAGCTAGTATTCTAGGACACTAGAGCTTTAAACATTTGTTAAATTTATTGTATACCTTATACTATCACATATATTTTTTTCAGAATTATAATTATCATGATTATGATAATTATAATGATCATAGTTCAAATTTTAATAATATGTACTCCATTTCCAACGGCACAAGAAATCTAACAATTGAAATTATGAAATTAAGACCAAGGTCAAAACTGTGCTAAATTAACTACGTCATTCATAGGCAAATGAAATAGATAACCATGTAGTTTCCCACGTAAAGACGGCATCAAGCCAGGATAACATACATGGCCACATGGCTGTATATATTATAAACCAATGAGGATAAGTGAAGAGAAGAAAGAAAAGTTTTATTCGATATTAATAAATAAATATTCCTACGATGCATCACGATTATTTTTAAATTTTTAGCATCCTGAATAATCACGCTCGTATAAAGAGTATCTATACTTAGTTTTAAGTAAAAAAAGAAGTTTTTTTGAATTTTTTATCAGCTCTTAGAACTTAGGGTTAAAGTAGAATTTTCATCTATAACAATGTTGTTATAATTCTTATAATGAACATTATAATTACTAGTACATCAAGGCATATTACCTACTTGTTTTATTACTTCATCTAAGACTTCGAAGATATTATATAAAATTGCTAGTTAATGTGATTATTTTTGTGTCATTTATCTCTTTGTCAAGATTGAATTGACATTATAAAGAGAGTATACAAAAGGATTTGTTACTGAACATATATACATTCCTTGACAAGATAATTATCCCTTCGTGCGGAATCTATATATTATATTTTGACTAACGTCTAATAACTTAAAAAGCCTTGATAAAGCTCAAATAAAAGATAAATAAAATACTCTTAGAGAGTTTTATTTCCTCAACGCCATTCGTAATTTCATACTAAGAAGGACAATAACATCAAAAAAGACATGATTTCATCCAAAATTTGTTAAATTATCATCCAGTCAATAGTAAAATATCCAAAAAACTTACTTCTTCATAACCGCCAACTTTTTTGAACAGATCCACAGCCAAAGGAGCTAAAATTGCAGCTACATTTCCTATAGCATTTGTAATTCCCATAAGAGTACCCGCATGATTAGGGGCAATATCTATATGATTTACGTGAAATCCGATAAGAATAGCAGTATTAACGCCAACTGCCACTACCAACATGAATACTGTTAAGGCTCTCTCTTCGGAACCAATGAAACAAAGAACAATAAGGGCAATACCTGGTATGAATACACCTAAAATGAAACAAATAAGAACGCATTAGTTCATTTGAATAGAAAGTAGATACATTTGATTAATTTATTGCTGCACTGACAACTAGTTGGCTTTAAAAGTTTTTTTTTTATATAATACTAATGAATATTCGGGATAGCATAAATTTTTAGCGCAACTTAGTTGTCAAAGAGCGGAAACACCCTCAAATATATCCGAATATACTATAGATTTAGAAATTCGAGAACAAAATATATAGACCGAAATTTAAGTTTTACAGTACTGAGGACCACTAAGTATATAACGTCCATTATAGTTTTACGATAATTTAAAAAAACAAGTAGATTAAGAAAAAATATACTTGGTTGTTCTTAGCGATTTTTGACAAACTACAACTTAATATTTTTTATATAGATACCCTGTTTGTAGCAGTTTATTTCTTTTTTTTTAATGGAGCCCTGATGATTTGAAAAATTTTTTTAAACAAAAATATTGTTCCTTACAAAACCCGTTAGGTCTGATACATTTTGCAGTGTAATTGAAGGATGCTCAATTAACATTGAATTGAATCGGACCTCACAGTCTTGATACCAAATATACGTTTTGAAAATATTGGAATCTAGATTAGTGATTTCATTGTATTATGGTAAATGGAATCGATTGAGGGTATTAAAGTATTATTGAAGAAAATATGTTGTGTGTGATAAGTAGCACACAGGGTTGTCGTATCCTTGGTTGCTAAATACGGTACATCTACCTTCCCTCCACCCGAAAAGAAAGAGCTGAAAAATCTTCATGGAAATAAAGGTTAAAAAATAAACTTTTTTTCTATTTTTTCTAAAATGTATTATCTGGATCTTGGTATTAATATAAATTTTTTAACCAAATTTCAATTAAATTATTAAAATATAATAATAAACAAACGAAAATGAATCAACTTGATTATTTAAAAAAATGATTTGTTTTAAACTCATTTTACTTTGATCAAAACAGTGTTTTAACCAGATATTTATTATTTTTTCTTTTTTCAATAGAAAATTTTTTTAGTGAAAGCATATTTTTATGTAGATTATTGAAACTCTTGTCTGATCAAAGTTTATCTTCTTTTTTTAAAAAAAAGGTATTAAAATTCAGATTTGCATATCTTGATTCATTCAACAGAATAATTTTAAATGAATAAGATAAATATTTTAAATTATGTTATTCAAACACAAAAATATTTTGTCAGTTTTTCTTGGGTACGAATTTTTCATGAAAATGTTTAAACAGTATGTCCCATAGAAATAAAGTCACTGTGATTGTGTGTCATAACTGGAAATGAAAGAAATCAGGAAGAAGGAAACAAACAAAAGTCTGTACAAAAATACTCCCTGCTATGTGAACAGAAAAAAAGTGAATGTGTCAATAGGAGGAAAATGTCCCATCGAAATAAATTCAATACTGTTAATAGTCAATATATTCACCAAGTTTGTATACATTTGGAATATCATTTACCAATTACTGGAGGGCAGTAGCAAGTCCCAGGTTTCAATGACAAAGATCTGTCTAATATTGATGTATACAACTCCCATTAAGTATATCCACACATTTTCTTGGGAATTGAGGTCAAGGGAAGTGTTAATAAGAAGTGAACTAACGCTTATTATAATTGTGATATAATTTCCACTTCCAATCATAAAACTTATGTTTAAATTCATATGGCAGTTATAAACAAATGAAAAAAGTGTTTCTTAGCACTATCGTCAAATTAAAAGTACATACAATATTAGATGCAAAAAGGGGCTTAGAGACCAATTTGCAAAAAAAAAGGGATTTTGAGACAAATTAGCAAAAAGGGGACATTTAGGGATTTAAAATAGAAAAGAGACTTTTAGGACCTTTATTGTGGAAAGGTTTGATTTTCTTTTTACTAATAGCTGCGATATTCTAGCATGCAGAAGGATATGAGCTTAATATTTCCGAGAAATTGTGAAAGTAAACCAAAATGTATGTGGAATATTCCTACAAAACCATTTGAGTGTTAAAGATTTAGTCCGACATGGTTGCATAAATGCCAGAAATAATTATCACTAATTGATATCAATCATTGAAAAGACTTAATACTTGTTTTTATGTGTTTTATATTTATTTAAGAATTTAGTATTTTTTTCATAAATAGCATTTATAAAATATTAAGTTAATCTTAACGCAAGCATATTCCTTCTTAAATATAGAAAAAAAATTATTTCATTCAAGCAGCACAAATTATATTACAATTATTTGCTTAGGAATATTTTTAGAAAACCTTTTTTTTTGTTTTGTGCCGTCTGAATTCGGTAAATAATACAAAGTGATTCCAGTTACAAAAAAATCATTTTAGGGCATAGGTTCATACCTATACTGTTAAATATTTTTCTACTAGCACCGACAGATGTGATCTTATTGGTAATAAGGTAATCAGCAATAGGACTCATCACCAAATTCAACAGGCAATAGATAAGATATGGTAGAGCGGACAAAGTACTGTTCTGTAAAAAAATAATACTTGTATATTTTCTAAAACCCTATATTCTTTCTATCCAACACTTACCGATGCAATGTCAAACTTTAAAATTTTGTCCATGTACGTTGGTATTTCTGTAAGCAACGTCCAGAAACCCCAGAGATCACCGAAGTGGCAGATTAAAATTGCCCAAAATGGTACGGAGGTCAGGATGTCTCTCCATGGAGTCGGCAGTTGCTAAAGTAAATAAAAAATATTAAATTGTTACTAAAATTTAAACATACTTAAAACCAGCTTTTCAAACTAAATCCCGATCAATTTGTCATACCATTTGTATTTTTTTAATAATGGGATATATTCAGAACACAGCATGAATGAAGTATCCCTCTAATTTTTGTCAGAGATACTTTTGTTCTGAAAATCGAGATCTCAACTAATATTAACTCAAGTAACAATGTTAAATTGTACATTAAGAATTTCACATCTTTTAAATTGATCTCCATGAATTATGAAGATACTGCAGGTGTCAAATATTTTCAGCTTCATGATTTCAAATTTCATTTTTATAATTTTTTACTATACATACCTCCTTCTTTTTGTTGGAAACAACACCGTCTTGGATGAATTTAAGTTCCTCCGGTGAAATAGTTTTATGGTGGTGAGGGCTATCTAAACCAAAGAACATCCAACAAGCAGTCCATGTGAACCCGATGCCTCCGAGTAGGTAAAATACCGTTTGCCA
Source organism: Diorhabda carinulata (assembly GCF_026250575.1). Classification (NCBI taxonomy): domain Eukaryota; kingdom Metazoa; phylum Arthropoda; class Insecta; order Coleoptera; family Chrysomelidae; genus Diorhabda; species Diorhabda carinulata. The sequence continues at coordinate 24,869,830 of NC_079472.1, forward strand.
ACCCAATTTTGAACCAGATATGTATCCGACGATTGGCATAACGATAACAGTACCAAGTGGTCCGCCTGTAAAATTTTATCATTTTAATTAGATTTTGCGTTATCGATAATTGAAGATCCTTAAAAGTTTGTTTTTCAGCATCATAATGCATAATCATAATCAATGTTATAATAATCTCTAGTTCTTCTTGGAATATGTTTGAAAATTGATTATGTTGACATAATATGACAAACATTGATTTGAAACTAGACTATCTACTATATTAATAAACGTGGTACATACCTGCATACACAAATCCAGCAATTTTGGCTCGGCTACTTAATGGGACCCATGCGCTAATTAAATGATGAATAGATGGGTATATGAATCCTTGCATCAGTCCTTGTATTATCCTACATACCATCACACCAATATATCCAAAATAAGCACCAAAAATAGGAATGAGTATTGAAAATAATGAGCAAATTATTATGGCACCCGATAGAAACAATTTAGGACCAAACCGTTCGGCAAGTTGGCCTGCTGGGATTTGAGTCAGTACGTAACCCCAAAAGAAAGATGATAACATCACATTTTTGCTTTCCGACCATTCTGGAAAAGTCTGTAAAAAATAATTATAATACCAAATGAGTTTTTGAACAAATATCATTTTTATTTATTTTGAATACATGTAAATACAAACATGAAAAAAATAACGCAATAAAAAATGTATTTTTTTTTATATGAATACGATGTATCATATATCTATTCTGTCTATATGCCCCAACAAACGAAGTTTTTTTGCCCTCACTATAAAACCGATCTTTGCCTGACCATATAACCTTTTAATCTCTGCATTCGTTCTTCTTCTCGTTCCACTCGTATCCCTCCAAAATTTTTTTCTTAACACTCCTCTCTCCCAGCATTTAGCCAGTTGTCCTCTTTTTTTCTCATTACACAATATTTTGTCGATTTCTTTAATTTCGTCTCCTTTACTTGTTATTGCCACTCCCAGGTATTCAAACTCTTGTACTCTATCAAACCGGAACTCTTTGTTTTGGTCTGTTGTGATTATTAATTAATTTTTACTGTCTCTTCAAATAGTGAAAACATTTTCTGTAGTTCCTGTTTTGTTTTAGTTAAAAGCACTAAGTCATCTGCGTATGCCAGGACTCTGCCTTTTGGTATTATAAATCATTCCTTGGAATCGTAATCCACTATCCTTGATAATCACTTCTAGTAGGATGATGATGCAATGTATATGATAAAGATTCTTAGTGATATCTTCAAAGATTGATGTGAAAGTAAACACTATTTTTTATCTTCGGTCTGAAAAGAGCTCCTACAGATCTACCTTGACATGTGGTTGTACACTCCCATTATTTTGGGAATAGTGTAAGAGAGTACTCTGGACAAGTATAAAGCTTTCTAATGATAATACCTGAAACCTTTGAAAGAAATCTTGTATAAAATCTACGATTGTATACACTGGAATTATTTCGATATTGACTTTCTATAGATGTATTATTATCTATCATAAACGTTTCGTTATAGATAATATAGTTATGGAGTTTAGTATACCTACAGTCTCTTTTGAGAACATTACTACTACTTTTTTTAATATGGTATTTGATTTTTCTTCTGAACTGAATTTTAATAAATAACATGGCGAAATCACTGATTTATAATATTTGAAATATTTCACCAAGATTTTGTCAATGCTTTTCTGAAACCTCTAATTTAAAAAGAAGAATATTAGTTATTTCTAGGGTTATTTGAATCTAATTGTACGAGGTCTGGCTATTAAATAACGAGACTGTGCGCCTAGAGGGCGCCTTAGACGGGTGGGGTAAAAAACGAGTAGTGCGTTGGGTATCTAGATATCTTGTCTATGCACGTTTCAAAACACGTTCCCGTCACTATTATAGTATTTGTGCCATAGCGGTTTGAAACGAACGTGTTTTTTTTTGCTGCTATACAATTATATTTCCAATGTTGGAAATATCAATTTTCTTTTTCAAACCAATGACATTTATATCTCATATATTGATGTTATAGGCAGATTACTTAAGACCTTAGTCTCATATATTGATGTTAGCTGGATTCGTAAATTGTAGGATAAAAAGAGACTTTTATTAATTTCCGGTAAGATATAATTTACAAGAAAATACTGATAACTTCATGCGGTGAAATCAAAATATTCGGCTTCGATATAAATAATTAAATTGTTATTTAATGGAATACATGAGTTTGCAATCAAATTAAAAGTTGGAGTGAAGTTCATTGTTATGGAAATTAACATCAGATTGATAAAATGAATCTAATCAAAATTTGAGATGAATTTTAAATTCGCACATTACCGTATCAAGATACAAATTGATATAGGAAGATAAGAATTTGTATTATTTAGTTAGAAGTGTCTTATCTGACATAATTATAATTCATTCATTTTATCTATAAGAAAGCAATTGTTCATAATCCTTTTTACAAACACAGAAAGTGTAACCAAAAAAGGAAATGAGTGATGAACATATAGAATAAAAAGAAGCAAAAGTTTTAACAAAAAACTTTAAGCTATTTCAACAATATTCTTAAAAATCTGGGGATTGGATTATTTGTGGAAACATTTTGGAACATATACCCAAACAGATATTTTGTACATGATTCTGCATCCAAAATATGTAGACTCTTCTCAAAGGATGCGATTTTTCTGGGTTTTTTCTCCCTCTTCCCAAAGTGTTCTCACTATTCCTTTGAGATACGTAAGCTAAAGTGGGCAGGGCATTCGCCGAATAAATGTGTCTGTGTTTCTATGACTTGCTTGCATATTCGGAAATTGTCCTCAACCGAGCCTATCGTTTTAAGGTGGTATTTGATATGGCGGTGTCTTCTCAGAAAAGCGACCACCAGTTTAATATCGTTTTTGGACATGTTCAGAAGTTTCACACATTCCTAAGCTCATATGGAATTGCATTGGGCGTTCATCAGTTCAGTTCGTTATTGATTTGTCATCTCATAAAGCCCCATTATGGCTTTTCTCCAATATATAGAGTAATTGCACTTTTTTTGCTAAAATTATATGCTTCTTGACTGCGTGGTATTTGCTGGTGGTTTGGTGAGGGTTACTTTGTTTCTGTTAGCTAGTACTTTTGGAATTTGTTTACACTATATCGCCTAGCTGGGCGATACTTGTGAATGTACTTTTTTATTCGGTACAATGTTTGTTTGTAAAAAAGAATTATTGGAGCAACTTACTTTTACTCCTTCTGGCGGCGATGTACTAATCATGGCAATAACCGCTAGATTCAAAATATTTCTTAGTCCATAAGCTAAAACGTTTACACTAAATAACAATAGATACTGTACATGTCTCTTTCCAAAAAAATTTTCTGAAACAAAGAAAAAATACGTTAGATACGTATACTGTATATGTGAAGGTGTCAAATTGTAAGCCAAACAGTTAATACAACTTTTTAGGATTTATATTTTGTATATCATATGAAAAGTGCTTATTTAGAACGAAATATGATCTAATAGTTATTTACGTAACTAGTCATGAAAAGAGCTATATTGTTCAACAAGCCTAATATTTGCCAAAACGAGTTCCAGTGAGTTTTGCAATGTTGAACATTACCGCTCTGTTCATAACGTGTTTATGTACAACGTTTTATCTAATTCCCCGGTTTTATAATATTTAATATAATCTTCAATTACAATGAAAATATTAATGTGGAATCAAATGGTGTTAGAAGTATTGTTACTATGAAAGCAAACAACGAAACAACATCAACGAAAATGTACTACTTGTTATTTTCAAACTTTAAAAACATTAAAGACTTTGTGGACTACATATTCAATGTTGAGATCTGTTCTCACCGTGTCCAAAAACATCGATATCAAGAAGTACACTATGCTTTTGGCTTGGCTGAAGAGAAGGTCAGCAGGATACCATGCAAAAAAGTCGGAGATTCTGTCGAAGGAGAATGTAGAAAGATTTATAAAAGAGGATGAAGACGAAATATTTCTATTCGCAAAAGTACGATGTTTATAATTTATTATTAAATAAATATGTTCCTTAGTTCGTAATGATAAAAGGAATTGCGTGAACCTGCAGAAAAGCTGATGGATTTGATGGAGGGACCTTTTTTAAAATTACAATTCCAAAAAACAAAACACAAGTTATTCGCGAAATATTATTGGTGTCAATCTTGTTGACCTCCACGAAAAGTATAGAAATAATAAACCTCCTGCTGTAAAACACAACAGATTTTTTGTCCGGTATTATAATGGAAAATGTGACATACAAGCCGTGGGATTAGCTACCATTGGAAAATTACCAGCAAAGATTGCTGAGTACCGCGGGTTCTACTTAATGTTACAGGATACACAGGACATTGTTTCAGCGTCTCTCCTGGCAGGTTCAGGAGCGGACATTCTGAAAATAAAGCAACACGGAGAGTGCATTATTCTCAAGTTTCCAAGTACGGGCAAAATCTATTAGTTTTACCTTTAATTTGAGTTATCTACCTGCATAAACAAGTTAAACAAAAATTTTTGTCAAAATGCTGTTGCTGTAAGAATAGGCATATTTCGTTCTCGAAGCCTTAATAGATGGCTTTGTTTATGCCGTCTATACAAAAACATATGAAGTTATAAAGTTTTTGGAATATATTATCAAGTTTTATATATAATAAAGAAGAGTCTGCTATATTTGCTTTAAACGTTCGATTTGTTGAATTCCAAAAAGCGTTAACAAAAAATATTTCAATACATTTCAAAACAGATGATACAATTGAAGCTATTTTACTGAATAAGAATGTCGAAAAGTACAACTTCAATATGTTACTGGTTTTCCATCACAAAATTTTACAAACCATCGATGAGGCCTCTAAAGCTATTTATCGCTCAAATGCCTCAATACGATTGCATGTCTGCCTGGAAGACCTTGAAAGGTATCAAAATTAATTTGGATATTTGAAAACGTAAGCAAATAGTATAACAAAAAAATGGTCAATAAACCCTGAATTTCCTAAAATTAGTCAGAGAAAAGTGATGAAATTTGGGAGGATAAACGTCTCCAAGATCCTGAAAGCTTGTTTAAAGTAAATATATTCTATAATGTATTAGACATTATCATTAACCCACTGAGATTGCGTTTCCTTAAAATGGATGAAATTGTTTCCAATTTTCAAGGAAATTCTTAGTTTTCTATCCGCTTTTAGACACGAACTAAAAACGACAGCTAAAGGAGAATTTGCGAATTTATAAATCATAAAGAATCATTTCATTTCTTCAAGCTTCCTGTGACTACGGTAGTGCCGAGTGATCATTCTTAAAGTTGAAAAACTTATTTAAGAAATTCTATGAGACAAGAAACGTTACAAACTATTCTATCCATTGAATATTCCATAGCCCGAAATTTGAACTTTGAGTATGTAATCAACACTTTTGCTGGACATGAAGCCCGAAAAAATAATAAACAAATAAAACAAAAATTGAGATTTCAATTGGGTACGCTCTTTAAACTAAAAGTTACTAGAAAATCAATAATTATAATAACGTTTTAATTAATTAAAATAAAAAAAATTTTATCGTTGATTAAGCCTCTTTATATTGCGAGTGAAAGAGCGATCGTCGGTGTTGCAGGTTTTATAAGGTTTCCCTTTAATCTGGTGAGCCAGTTCACCAGCCAATTGGCCGACGATAAGGAATAAATAATAGCCGCAGCTGTACCCGTCCGCCTCCAATTTAAATTTTTCAAAAAATAAAAAAAAATAGCTAGAATAACACAACCCCACGCAACCTCCACAACCCCAGCCCTGTGGAGGAACAGCTCCTATATCAGGGATAACTCCAACAAACCTTTCTCTCATAAAAAATTTCCCTTATTCTACCTAAAAATTTCCCAACGAATCTCTCTCTATCTTTGAAGGAGAGGGCCACATCCGATTAATGTAATAACTCAGTTTTATGATTAAATCCATGTTAAAATATTTTAAATTTTATTATTATCTGTTCTTAGAACGTAACGATATATTTCATCATCATTACTTTAATATTTTTAAAGCGTAATCTACCTAAGTTTGAAAATAGTCGGAAAGAATCATATTCTTGGAATATAACAACGCCCATTAATAGGGGTAATGTATGTTGGTTTCATAATATTATCAATGATTTCTTTTTCATTTTCTGTATAGCTGTATTGAATGGAAAAGGTTGCAGAACGTAAATTTTAAATTGAACGTTGATAAAAGTTAGATAATCTAATATTAATAAACAATTCTCATTTAATTTCTTCATATTAATTAAATATATATTACCAATATATTGGTTCTGATGCTTGAGAAAAAACATTATTATGAATGGGGTTCAAATAGACGAAATATTATGAGTTGTATGGAAAAATTCAATTGCATAACAAGAATGTAATTTATGTTATGAGAGTTGAATCTTATGTTTCAATTATTTATTAACTATGCTGATTCACTTGTTTTGATTTGAATTGTTTTTCAACATATATTGTTATTTATTTATTTAAATTGATAATTCTATTATTTAGAATAATAACTGCGAAATAACTATTCAATCGGGATAATAGTTTTCTGTTCTGAATCACATTACACCAGCTCTTAAAATAATCCGCCAGGATGACTCGTTCTTCTAGATACTTTATATATAAGGTTGGCAAATAAGTACTTTCGCTTTTTACTGATAGAGAGCGTTGGTTTATTTTTTGAATAATTTATGTTAGTGCTGTACTTTGCTATGTGTCACGTGATACTGGTTACAGTGACGTAACTTTAGAAGCAAGTCGTGCATGATTTTTATTAAAGGTATTACTTGTGGGTTGATTTTAAATGGAGAGCAGAAACGAACATTTTCGGCATGTTTTACTTTCCGTTCAGAAAATAAAGCTGCTGCGGCTTACAAAGAAATATGTGAAGTTTATGGTGTTTATTGCTTAACAGAGCACATGTGTCAGAATTGGTATAAAAAATTCCGTTTTGGAGATTTTTCCCTCAAATATGAGCAACGTTTTGGTCGGCCTACTGAAGTTGATGACCAAATCAAAGTCATGATTGAAGAGGATCGCCATATAACTGTTCGAGAGGCTACACGTATCGCAAACAATTGTAAAGCACTTAAAATGTCTTGGGCTAGTTAAGAAGTTTGACCTCACGAATCGAAAGAAAATCATTTAATACAAAGAATCAACATTTGCGATATGCACCTTAAACTAAATAAAACCGATCCTTTCTTGAAAATAATCATCATTGGTTTTAAAACATGGGTCCTGTCCAATAACAAAAGCCACATCGAAAGATGACAAACAACAAAAAAAGCTCATGATGATAGTATGGTGGGATTACAAAACGATCAATGCTGATGTTTAATGTCAACAATTAATGAAACTGGATGAAGAAATCAAATAAAAACGGCCAGAATGTCAAATCGAAAAGGTTTAGTTTCCCATTATGATTCAAGACCTAACACCTCTTGGAAAACTATTGGTACTTGGTTGGGAAGTGATGCCACATTTTCCATGCAGCCCTGATTTGACACCACCTTATTACCATTTATTTCGAAGTTGAATTTTTTTAATGGTCAAACTTTCACAAATGACGATGACCTTCAATCGCACCTGGTTCAGTTTTTTGCTAATAAGGACGAGAACTTTTATGAGCGCGGATTCATGAAGCTGAAAGAAGGATGGCAAAAGGTCATTGAGTAAAATGAAATATATATAATTGATTGAAAATTATTCTTTGTTAAAAAAAAGGTTATACTACAAAACCGAAATTACTTTTTCGTTTTGATTTACAAGACGCTTTTAATATATTAAATTTTCAACACAACGTCTTCTACAAATACATTGCATAGATGTATGTCTAATTTAGTTATTATTGTCTTTATTAGTAGAATCCATTTATCACAAATATCTATAATATTGACAGATAGTAGATGAGAGGTATTTGAACCAATTATCAGCAGCAATGAGTCTGGAATATTAATATAAACCCCCACAAAGCCGATATTAACAAGTGATAAAAAATCGTTTGGAATTTGCATCATAAATTCGTTCTTAAAATTGTTTTTATGTTATACTTTTGAAATGGAATAATTTTTGTTGAATAAATATTATTCATAGTTGCTGTAATTATTTAGTAAACAATATATCCAGGTCAAGTACAAAGGTACTTTTAACTAATTTATTATCATTGATTTTAATACGACCAACGATATTGAGAAAAATCATAGTTAATGATGTCTGTAGATCAATGTCAATTCAGACATGTCGAAATATTAAACAAAATTATTGAATTATAAAAGAGAAAAATAAGTTAATAAGGATATGAGTTAAATTGGTTAGTAGAGAAGTTACATTGTAGTTATTCAACCTACAGTAATACTTTCTCTTGAACCAATTCTGATAGATATTTATGATCTTAAGAGTGTTAATAATTTTTAGATTGAATATTAAATAAATAGTAAAGGAAGAAAAAACATTGTGTGAAAATTATAGAGGAATAGCCTTACAAAATATTCGTATCAATTTTGTATGATAAAACAGCTCATTACCGGTTGTTATGAATATGAGATACCAACACAGATCCTTTTTGTAGATTTCAAAAGCGCTTACACAACCAATATAATAAAAATTAATAACAAGAAAAGTGAACTTTTTAAAACACAAAAGTGTTAAGACAAAGGGACTTCCTATCAACGGTATACAGAAGAACCAAGATCAACAGAAAGGGCATGATATTTAACAGAAGTCACCAATGCTTAGCTTATGTAAGAAGCAGAAGAAAGCTTGAAGATAGGCTTACAGTTCAATATTAACAAAACAAAGTTTATGAAAATAAACGGTAAATTTGGAAGTAAGACAAAAAACAATCCTAAAGTACATAAACATAATGGAACGCTAATAGAATTCGAGGAAGTACAAAATTTCATGTAATTTGAGTGTACCACCAATAATAAATGCCATGAAGAAAAGAAAATCGAACAAAGAATTGTCAAAAGTAACAGCTGTGCAGGCATTCTTAAAAGAATATTAATAATTAATAAATTAAAATCCAAAGAAATATCCAGATCTATGAAAGTTCGAATTTATAAGACAATGTTGAGAACCACCCTGACATCCCCCCCTGTGAAACCTGGATAATGACAAATAAAAGTAAACAAAAATATAAAGACAAAAAGATTAGAATGGCTAGGTCACTTGGAACGAATGGACGAAGACAGGTTGTACTGAAAATACCAGAGGACAAGAGGAAAAGACCAAAAAAATGGAGGGAAGTAGTGGAAGAAGACCTTAGAGAGAAAAACATCTAGAGCAGGAGAGAAAAAGCAAGGGACCGAAAGAAGTGGAGAAAAATTACAAGGCTATGGACCTAAATGGTCTGAATACTGAATCGGTTTATAAAAATAATACAGGGTATAATCAATCAGTAACATGTTTTTTCCTAAAATTGGTACAATTTTTGATATTCGTGTTAAATTTGAGAACCATATCTAAATTAATGTGTGTTTGTTTACGATGCAAAAAGTTTGTCACTGTAGAAAACAAAGTTGAGCAACAAGTTTGCTCGAAGTTTTGTGTTTCCAAAGATGTTGCGGCTACCGCATCGTTGAAAATGTTGCAGTGTTTTGGGGAGTCTACTTTATTACGAACGTGATTGAGTGGCACAAGCAGTGAAGGTCGTGAAGACGTCAAAACCTCACCTCATGCGAGTCTCTCGTCCATCTATATTTTGATTATATAACAAAAGTTGGGCTCAACAACTCTCATGGATCGACTCAAGATATTTTGGTCAATGTTTGGAGTCTTGAGTCGATCAAAACTAAAAGTGATATCTACTCATCATTTTTTTAGTATCATTCTACAGGGTCAAACGGTCAATAAGAAGTTTCCCTTCTAGGAGCGCACTAGGAGTCCATTTAAGCCATAAAAAATTAATTCGCTTAAGGTATTGAAGGCCAACCCACCTTAGGCTTACACCAATTATATGAAAAATTGGATTAAGCATTGGCATGTTTGTATTAGCTCGAAAGGAGCCTATATTGAGTGCAATAAAAAAAATTTGTTTTAAAATATGTTGAAATGTTGTATTGTTGTTTAGTTCGGGTTAAAATTAAACACATGATAGTTTCCCATTGTACCCATTTCAAAGGGTAATTTTGAAATTACTGTTCAAATCTAATCAAAATAACAAGTGAATTGATCAAGGTACCATATTTAACGGTGCAAAATATATTATATAACACCAAGAAAGAAGAGAAAGATATCAATTACTCTGAATCAAGCATTGGTTTCCATTATAGATGTCCTCGCTTGAAAAAAAATTTGTTTGAACTACATAGAGCAAATCAGAAGAAGGATTTGCAACAAGTTTGTCAAATTAAAATGTGTGAGCTGGGTATTTGCTTCTTTTATTTAGAATGGGTTTCAAACAGTCCTGTAGAATTAATTCCAGGAACGTTTTGGGGTTGAACAAGGGGCATGGTGGAAAAATCACAAACTAAACGTTCATTATAGCTTTATAGGATAGCGGTTACTATACACAGTTCAATCGCCATCTGACTGGCGATACTGCAGATAAACTGACCACTAACGCTGAGCTTGATAAATTTTTTTAATTTAATGAAGCAAAACAGTTTATGTGAAAACCAAAATATTTGATTATTCATATCTAACTAAAAGTTGAGATTGAATTTAAGCCTACCTTTTGCCACAACCATTTTAATCACAACACGCACAATTCCAGCAAACAGTCGAATAAGTAGACTAAATGTGATAACACGATTATACTGCCTGCTTTTCGACGATATTATGATACAAAATGAGAAAATTCATCAGTTTCTAATATCACTTGTGAGTAAATATTTATATTAAAGATTAGTATGATGGAAAAAAAATGTTTTTTATCTTTTAGTAAACATCAGTCCAGTAAGAAATCTTGTAATTTTAATCAAAATATTTTCGTACTAAGGTTATCAATGTTTAAATCAGTTGTTAGAATGACCTCCTTATTGCAGTTGTACCTACGTCATTTTATAAAATTTACCGATAAAGGTATCTAGAATTTTGTATTTAGATTGTATAAAATTCAAGGACGATGGAAACTCCGAAAATTATAATTACGATTATTATAAAGAGGCATAAACTGAAGAAAAATAGACGATCCATGAATTTAAGGACATCTCATACATATTGTAATTAAGAAGCATAACTATGTATGTATGTAAATATTGGGGTATTATATACACTGTGATCCAAAGGATCTTTTGTCTTCCCTTTTCTTGCAGCGATACTGGGAACCCAGTGTTTACAGCTGATCTGTTAATCCTACTCATTACTTCTATAGTTTAAAATTGAGGTAAATTTTCTCTCAAAGCTAATTTTTTTCGATGCATCATCCTGATGCATGTCCAAAGTTTGCTCATTATTTAGGGACTCTTCGAGAGATTGTTCCTCGTGGTATTCAGACTATTTCTAGTACATCAAACCACTGCCCCATATATGATGATTGGTCTCACAATTGCCGTGTACATCCACAGTAGGATACCTCAATTCCTCCCTACGAATGGCTTTTGTGACTTTAGTCCCAGATATATCCCCTTTAAGTCTTGCCCGTCTAGCTTGATGGGCTTGAGGTTGAGTTTTCTCTTCCTAGTGAAGGAAATAAGTTAGATCCTATTCGGGTTGACGCTTAGTCTCACCGATCGACATTTTTGAACCTCTTCGAACTATGTCAAAAAGTGTATTCTCAAAGTATCCTCTCACGTAAATGACTATGCATTTCCTGGACATGGTATGCCGTAGTTTAGTCAATACGCATTAGAGTTCGGCTACTACTAAGCCCACATAAGTGTGTCTTGCCCTACTTCCATTTCTGCTGTTCTAGTAGATAGTAGTTGTGGAGGTTGTCCTATTTACTCCGAACATAACTATAGCCTCTATCTTTTTTTCCACAATATTTCATTTTTTTCAAATAAAATGTTTTATTATTTAAGGTAATTAAATTTTGTACTCTAAATTTTCTGAAGACAATCAGCTATATGCACAGGTACTCTTACATCAATAAACATCACCAGATACATACACCCTGTACACCCCATTATTCAGGATATTTGTGATTCTATTACAAGCTCTTTGCTTGTTACCGTTTCTATAATCTGGGTACCGTCTCAAAGCGGAATACTTCGGAATTAAATTGGGCAAATTAGTTGCAACACCAAAAATTTATGAAATCACGGTCTAACGATTTCAATGGCATAATAAAATTATCAGTTGCTATGTAAAGCAGACAAATGTTGAAATTTTCTGGTTTCTAATCGCTCAAAAATATTAAAATTATGAACAACTGGTCTAAATAAGTTGGAAATGAATTTGTTTAAAGTTCGGTTGGACCAAATATTATCACTTTGTAGATTGGCTTTCGAATTCGATGATTTATATAGACCGTAAAGCTCGTCCTGTTTTAATATGCTATCGAATCTTAATATTGGCGGATATGCATATTTTTTGTGACCTATTTACATTATATTTTTATAGAAACAATTTCTATAGAGGCCTTTTTGTTGATTGACGATATTCTAGAGATCTCCAGAATGCGAAAGATCTAGAATGTTATTCTAATATACACAGCCGACATTTAGCGACCGAGTGCTAGTAAACAATTTGATAGTATCGTGAATACATCGGAAAAGTGACAAGTAAATAAAAAAATAAACTAAATTATGTGGGTGATCAAAAAGTGTTCACATAAATAAAAAGAACATTGATGCACATTTATCGTTCCGTTTTTATTTGATTTATTCTATCGAAAGACTACAAATTTTCTTTCTATTTACCTGAACAATATCTAGGTACCTGTACACCTGTAGAGTTTGAACTGACCTGTTTTGTTATATCTAGACGTGGGCGAAGTCTTTCGCTCCTAAGGTCTGGCCAATAAATCTTTCTAACCAAACATTTTTTGGCTCTATATACGTATTTCTGATAGCGTAAAAATATAATATTGAAAAACTCAGAAGCATATAGATTTGAAAAAAGGTTTCATTTTGTAACTTGGGTGTTGTTGTATTTTTTACCTCTAAGTCATGCCCTTCGGCTTTTTGCTTCACTGAAGTCCACTTGTAACAATGTAAATATTAAGATTGAAGTTATAAAATTTATTTGTAACTATGAATTGAATCATCTGATTCAAAGTCATTGAAAAAACGTATACTATATCGCTGGTATATAGCAGTAAGTACTTTTTTCAGTTTCAGTATCTCAAAACTAGAATAAATAGCAGTTGGGTTCGCATGTAAGCCTTTTTTGTGAATTTTCGAAAATATGTAAGATACTATTCTATTTATTTCACATCTATTCACATTTGGAATATTTATTAAATTCGTTTTTTAGTAGATATCAATGATATATCTGGTATATTTTATATTCGAATATATTAAACAATTGTACTAATTTAATATCTGAATATAACAATTTAGATATAATTTTTGTCGCTAATTCATTTAACAATGAACTTGTATGGAAGCTATAATAGTTAAATTACACGATTTTGTTAAATTGACCATGCAAAGAAAGAATAGACGGGAACATTATGACTGTGGTTTTATTCAATAAAGGAAACGTATCAGCAAAATAAATTTTTAAAGCATAGATGTAATTAATTTCTAGTTGTAAATTTTTTTAGGAAGTGTGTAATAGAAATAATATCCTGTACGTTATTTTATGATGTAATATTTTAATTTACTTGATTATTTCCTATATTATTGTAGTCTGCTTATCTGTGAATGAGTCACACTGAAAGACTCCTGTTTGGAGCTGATAAGCTATTAGCTATGTATTAAGGGCCGAATTTAGAATCAATTCCGAATCAGTTGACAACCAATGTAGGTTCGATATGCGAACGAACAACGGACCTTCTAGTCCTCTGACAAAAATCCGACATAACTAATTTGTAATCAATTATTGAGAACAACGATGTGTCCCGCGTACACGAAACTGTTTCTATAACATTTCAGTATTGAGAAATCCTGTTTCACTGCCTTATTAGATGTGGCACAGGCCTTTGATAACGTATGGCACAAAGGATTCCTCCACAAATTGGAAATGGTTTTACCAAGACAATATTCCCTTCACATCAAGAAATTTGGCTAGTCGTTGCTATTTCAAGACACATAACTACTTGGCAATATTTTGGCTTCTTAATGATTGTGCTGACTGGCAATTCTTATTAGTAAGCTGCAACATTTTTTTTCATGCCACTTTTTACTGAATTGCTAGAATTTTGTACGTAGTTTTTAAGTTATTAGCTTCTTTTTAAGATTCACGTTGCTACTTGTTAGCAGATAACTAAATACTGATCGAAATTTTGATTGTATTCTAATGCTTCAATATAGGAGAAATCCAAGAGGAGAGCATTATATTTTAGTAACTTCTACTTTGAAAGTGTAATTTTTGAAATTAGATGCAGGTAAATAACATTTTGTACACGTTACAAGTGTAAATAAGTCGAGATACCCAATATTTGGAGGTTTAACGAAAGTGAACAGCATTTTTTTCGATTTACTGTATTATATTATCCAATTGAATGTTTATGTTTTCCATATTTATATCAGCAATAAAATATTATATTATATTATAATATTATCAAAATCTTGAAACTATGAATCAGATTTCGATTTTAATTTTCAGTCCAATCTGTCTTGGAAATCACATAAATCACCCCGAAGGCTTACATTTGAAGTGTATTTTGACCCCAGGAATTCAAATTTTCCGAAAAAATTGCGAAAAACTGTCACATTTTTAGTTTTTTTCTGTTTGTTTCGAAAAGGAAGAGGTATTCCAACAAAAGGTAGAAGCTTAGATTCAGACAATGCGTTAAGGGACAGACGTTAAGAATTGGGGATTTAATTGGCTTGCAAATGTTGTTTCTATCCTAGTTATGGTTGAATTGGATTTTTGCTACGGTAAATCCGTGGTCATATGACCTGGATACTTGTTTTTACTGGCTATGCGCTGGGAAGCAAACGACGAACATAAAAATTGGCCAATTTTCAGCGTAATCTATTCAATTTATGTTGAACGCGATGTGTTTAAACAGGTGTCAGTGCGGGCGCGAGCGTAAAATTTATAAATTGACATTAATTTTCCAACTATAACTGTATTTGATAATAAACGCGTTGGATTTGACTTCTTTGTTAATAAAATTGATTTTTTGTCTTTAATTATCTATGTTTTAAATAAATTCCATATCCAAGTTGAGCTATTGTGGTTTGTTTGTCAAATTTCGAACTATATAAAGCTTTAAGCTTTAACAATGTTCAACAGTTCGCAGTTTGTTTGTTTTCGTAGAATATTCTATCAGATTTCAATTTGGCCTTTGTAGCAGCTTTATTACACTTTTTTTTATTTTTTTCTAAGAACATGTTAAATTAGAATTAAATTAGAAAGTTTTTTGCTGCATGGTCATATGACCTGGATACCTGTTTTCATTGGCCATTTCTAAGCGCGAACTTGAACTCGAGCGCGGGCGTTTTAGTTTATAAATCATACTTCGTAACCTATTTAATTTATGTTGAACGCAAAGAAGGGTGTCAACGCGACCACGAGCGAGTATTTGATAATAAACGCGTTGGATATGACTTCGTTGTTGATAAATGTGCTAATGCTGATTTTTTGTCTCTAATTATCAATGTTTTAAATAAATTCCATATCTTAGTGAGCGATTATGGTTTGTTTGCCAAATTTCAAACATATTATATCAGATTTCAAACTTTGTCTTTGGAGCAGCTTTATTTCACTGTTCTTTATTTTTTTTTAAAGAACATGTTAAATAGCAATCAGTGAAGGCATGAACAAATAATATACACGGTTGGTAACTTTGGTTATCAGACGTGGATTGTGATAATCCTCTTTTCTTTTACCAGTAGATATTTTTTAGAAACATTGTTGTTGTTGTAATAAATCAATGAATCAACATCATTGCTCACAACTGTAATTGCACTCTCAGTTTTAGTATCAACAATTTCTACATCAGCGTTATTAGCAACATTTAAAAGGATCTTTTTTGGAGTCGGTTTCTATATGATTTTTTTCCTCCTACATTTTTCATATGATATGATTCTGTTTGTAATTTCGTTGTAATACTTATCAAAAACATTTTTGTTCCAAAATTGTCGGTGAAATATTTCTAACAACCAACCAATATCTATTATGCTGAAATAATCTTGAATTTGTATCCTAGACTGCGAAATGAATTTGAATACTTTAAAAGATTGAAACTTTGGACGTTACCTCATCAGCCTTTCTGTATCACATGAGCTTAGTGAGTAAGAAGCTAATTCACAACTGAAGGTCTCCCTTGCAAGTTGAGAAAAAAAAAGCAGTACCTCGACATGACAACTGTTTGTCTACTGAATGATAATCGTTATTTATTTGTATTCCTTTTTTGAAAGAAGCGAGAGATTTAGCTTTTGATTTTGCTGAAGATAACGTTATATTTATCTTATTTTTTCTTAAAATTGATTTCATAACATAGCGTTCTTTTTTAAATGTTATGTGACAGTTGATTTTCTCGCTACGAGCATTGTTAGCAGTAAACCTAACCTTTTTTTTAACAAATGATGTTCTTCAAGTCAAAATATGTTTTTTTCCCAAATCAGCATTATCTATAGTCAGTACAGTTTTTACCAACTTTCCCGAAAAATTTTAAATACTCAAAATCATAATTCCTAGAGCCAAAATACACTTAAAAGTGCAATTAGCAGTCAATTATTTAAAACTTATGTCTTCACAGAGAATTGGAGGTTATAAATAAAATTGTTTCACAAAACTACTTGTATGTTTTTCAAACATTAATTGAAGTTTTTTAGAAAATTTTCCAGTTATATACCGTTTCTGAATAACAAAAAAGTCTTTGTCATTCCATGCGAGTTCCTTAGGAAATACCCTACTTCATATTTGAGATAATTTATACCGTTATCAGTGATGTTTTCAAAAGTATCTATTTTTAATGACAAACTGTCAACATCAAAAACAGATACTAAATGTAGTAAAATGATTAATAGATGGATTTTTACTAGTGAAATTATTTGTTTTATAAGTAAAATACATGGTTGAGGAATGTCATTTAAAAATAAGTAAGATATATGTAAAATTGTGAATTATCTTTCAATACTAATGATTTAGAATTTCTTTTGGTAGTGGTTATATTTTCAAACTATTTTTAACATAGAGGTTGTGGTATCATAAAGGACGAATATTGGTCACGTTGGAACGGATTAAATCTGTATATATATATAGTAGTCGAAATTATTTTTTTCTAATAAAGAAAATAGTACTCACTTGGTGTTTGCGATTGTACTCTTTCTAACGTATCAAATTTCTCTATTTGAACCATGTTGGAATTCTTAAGAAAACTTCTAATAATATTCTTCTTCAATTCAGTGATTCTGTTGCTGGATACTTTTTGCTGTCTCCGGAAATAAACTTTACTTTACTTCATCATGATTTCTCTTCACGTTTCAATGAATGAGTTATCAACAACAACTGTAAAACAATTTTTAAGATCAACAACTTTATAGATAAACTCGTAAGTACTAAATATATACTATAATGATAAAATTACATCGAGGGTCGCCGTTTCGTCATAAGATTAGTTAAGATAATTCAAGTTTTAATGTAATGTGAACGACGAGAAAAAATATCACGAGTCGGTAGCAAACAGTTGATACCGTATGTCCCGGCGCCAAAAAATTGCTTAAAATGATGCAATTCTAGCGACTGGTATTGCAAACAACATTTTTGGTGCTCACGTTTTGATATAGTCGTATAGAAAAGAAGGAAATAAAAAAAATAGCAGAAGAAAACGATCAATCAATGGATAGGCATATATAATGTAAAAAAAAACAATAGTGATTAAATAAAGTTAGTAAATAAGGTTAGTAAATAAGTGAGAATCTATCAAAAGGAAAACGTACAATGAAGTGAAATAGTAAAAATGTCGACACAGAAAAAAATGAAAGAAAAAACATTGAAAGCTTTAGGATTCAATTGACAATGCTAAGTGTATACTAAAAATAGAAATAAATACCTTCAGGGAAGAGATCAAATTTTTGCTCTAAATTATTTTAATTTTTATTCAAATGTTTCCTCAATGCGGCTCTGCCTATAGTGTAATCAAATCGTGCATTAAGTTTTTGTTGGTCGCCAACAAATTTAATGACGTAAATTAGTGGAATACCATTCAATGATACGTCAGTTTATTCAAAAGAATTTGTTTGTTCTGATAATTATATTTCATAAATTTCGCAAATAATATAATGTGAAAATGGCTATACCTAAAAAATTGATGATTATGAGGTGTCAGAGTGTAGTATTCCACCTGTGCCAGTTGTCAACCAGGTTTGCATTTGCATTTTTATTTGGGATCTAAAGCTATGTCATGTAAAATATGCTAATTCTAATCAATTTTTTCTAAACACTCTTCATCCTTATAATTTTTTGAAAAATTTCATTCCAGAACTCCAATTTTAACGTAGAATGGAGTATTGTTTTCACATCACAATCAGTCATAATCCATAACAGTTATATGGCTACTAATAAAAGTTATGGTACTGACATGAGTATTATAACACAGCACCTGCCATAATGGGTAATACATTATTACATAATTACACTGTTTAACACCTGTTTCGATAAATCGTCTCCAGAGACTGTAGGTGAACCCTATCTCTACAGTAATGGTTATCTATGATCTGAGTTTCATATAAAATTTAATATTTCAAAAATATCTTTACACAAATTTTTAGTATTCTAATTCTAAAATTAATTTTTTACAAATTATTATACATTGAAAGTTAATTGTGTATGAAAAGCTACTTTTAAATTCTATTGAAAAACCATCATCGATTTAACATTTTTCCATGTTATTACTGCCTGTTATAGTAGGTTCGTTCCAACCCATATATGTAATACTCCTTTATGGACAGTTCTTATGGGCAAAAACGTCCCTACGTTACGCTGCCGACAGTATTCATTATCTCTTTCGTTCGATTTATCGTTATCTAAATTGCGCATGCTTTATGTGCGCAGAACTAACTGAAGCGCTCGGAGGGGAGAGAGAACGATACACTATTTGTTTCACTTAGTCGGAACAGCTTCCACTTAAAGAAACTGTCCATATATGAGTTTTGTTATAAACCGTTTCCGGGACGGTCTTTTCAATACTTAGTTGATAGCAAATACTGTGACAAGAACCGTGCATAGCCGGAGATTGCGCAAAAAATATCTATAAACGTTTCCGATAACCGTTCCAAGAACGGTCCCGACTAGCAGGTTGGAACAAACCTAGTATATCAAGTCTCTATATCAAGATATAAAAAGGTCAGATATATTTTCCAAAATTGCTAAACACTACATTATTGTTCGATTTTGTTAAGTAAACTGTTAGAATGTAACGTAGATAATTTGGAAATTAATTAATTAGCAATATTTTGGGAAGGAACAAGACGAGACTTAAAATTTGAAGGTGAATACAACTAAAAAAATGGCGTTTATATTATATTTTTTATTTTATTGATCATCTTTGGTAATCAGTTTTTCATAATTCAATCTAATTAGGAACATATATTATATAATAAAATCAAAAAGTAGAAAAAGTCAAATCGCCCTATCTTCCCTCTCTCGAGTAAGATGGAGTACCCTAAAGAGCAAGAAAAAGATTCAATTATTTTTATTGACAAAATTCACACATAAACGCTCGTCTTCATCTTAACAATTCAAATAACGACCTTCACAATTCAACAAGTTAACTTTTTTTCTGTTTGGTCACTGTTTTTTTTTGTTTTTCCATTTCATCTCTCTTTTTTATTTTACCTTTAGCTTATCTTACTCCGCTAGTTTCTTTCTTTTAATCGTCTCTTCCAACTCATGCATTATTTGCAGGAGACTGGCTACAGAAAATTCTCTGTATTTTTAGAGTACTTGGTGTTTTACATATTTCGTTGTTATCAGACCAACTTGAACAACCAGGTTTAAAGGTTGATATTGCATAAAATATGAGAGGGCTATCGATACTTATAGGTGAACTCTTAACCTTAGAAGTGGTCAGATAAAATCTTGTAATCGGCTCTTTTTCAACCACAGCAAGTGGCAATCTTGCTGGTCTAAACGTAGTTGTCGCAATAGTAGGTACATCCGGTATGTTAGCCAGCTCTATTGTATACTGAGTACGTAAAGATATTACAGGATGGGTTTCAGATATTGTTTCACTGGAGATTGCCAGAGGAATATTTGTCTTCAACGAAGCAACAAAATCACTTTCTAAAACCTTTCTTTCTAAAAACCGTTCTGTCATATGTGTATCTGATTGAACTGAGAACTTAACCACTAAAAATAATGTTCTCAAACAAACAAGTGTTCACCTGCGAGCTTAATCTTTGATCAATATGAATAAATTTATTTATAATTTGGAATATTGTTATTTCCAGAGATTAGACATTCCAAATCATGGCAAAAAATTCGAAGAAAACCGCCGAATACTTTGTTCAATTTTACAACTTAAAAACGTGGTGATGTCGTCCAGTGACGCTGTGTTAGGTGCAAAAACGATTGTGATTGGTCAATTGGTATTTGATTTAAGACAACAAGCTGGGTACTGATATAGAGGAAGAAATAAAGTGGTATGATTAAATAATTTGCATGGCACAAACCAAGTCGCTATATTTTATCAGTAAAATGATTCCGTTTCCACCAGTGTGGCCGTGACTTTTCTGTTTCCACACATATATAGCAGTAGTTAATTTAATTTGAGTTAAATTTCTCTTTATGATAATAATCAATGAAAAACCTGTAAGTGTGTCTAACAAAAAATATTGAATAACAAAAATATGTTTAACATTGAACTGAAAAACCAACATCTGATCCAATACGTTTTTTACAGTAAAAGCTCATCTCATACTTTCAGAAAATTATATTGAGAGTTTTGTATGCAAGTTATTTTCAATTTTCTATATTATTTTTATCTTTTATCTATCTTTACAATGACTTTCGATGGATTATATCAAGCACATGACTGAAAATAATTATGACATAACTTTTTAAAATGAAATTCCGCTTCTAATAAATCCAGAAGAGCGGCCGCTCGTGGTAAAAATTTTTGTTAAATTTCCACGGATTTCATCGTCTTCCGTGCTGTGATCATAAATTACTGGAACAGTTGCCAAACAAGTAAAATATGAATTACCAAGCATTATTTAACGTCTTTACCGAGTTCTTTACTATAATGTACTCCTATTGTCGTGATTCGCAATTTGACATTCCCGATGACATGAGTTATTTCAACAGATTCAACCCCAGTAACATGACCATGTTGATAGATTGTTCTAGTTTTGCCAAAAAAGGAATATGCGATAATTAGGTATCACTTTTATCTTGTCCGCGAAGAGCTTATTCATACAAATCATAATTTTTGACAATGTATACCAATTCTTTCACACATTTTCATTATTCCTCTATATTCAACACAGAAGCGGTCATGATATTGATGACTTTTTTTACCTTCAAACTTAAAGACTGCTGAACCTTACTTTTGTCCAAGCTTTATCGCCACCTAAAAGTATGCAAGAAGATGGTTACAACCATAAATATAATCATTTTTGGCATATATTGAGTATATTTTTTTTAAATAAGTAATTGAAAATTTATTATTAATATGCTTTGTAATTATAATTTTTTTATTTCGTAATTTTTTAAAGAGCTTATGCACTATAGTCCAGAAACCAAGAAAAAAAATTGTTTTGCACAAGAGCGGCTATGGCAACTGGGAAAAACTCCCCTTAAAATTATTTTGTCAATAACGTGGAAGGGCTTGAAAATTTCAATACAATGCATATGATCAAACTTGTAGAACCACCAAAAGTGGTTTCAAGTTGTTATTCAAAGCTGAAATAATCTTGTTTGATAAATGATTACCGTATTATTTTGACAAGCAGTTTGTTCCTGGATTCAGTAGGAGAAAATTGAACAAATGAGAAATAAAATTCATTCCCACCTTGTCTTTGACCAAATTCAATCACATTTCTGAACACGTTGTTTTTAAGTTTGTTCATTTTTTCTGATTGATGTATTTGCGATTTACGTAAAAGTATCAAAGTGCAGATTCCTGAAAAAGGCCACTTGTCATTCTAGTCCCAAGATTCTGTTCCCTCAGGATATGCGTCCAAAAATATGCGATTAGAAAGTTTCCATACCTTCATCAAAGTGAAAACTCATATCAGAGCCTGCTCTCTTTTTCACAGATTTTTTTCTTGGTAATCTCAGGTCAATTTTATTTTGAAATCCCAAGCGACGATTTCTCGCTGAACACGGTGAACGAATTGACATGTTGGTATTTGAATAATTGAATAAATATGATGTCCTTCGGGTGATTACATACCATCATTTAATAAATCAACACATCTTCAGCGATTTTGGTTTGTACTAAGGATTTTTTTCCTTCTTTTTCACTTATTCCAATTTCCTATAAACTTTACTAGACCTATAGGTATATATATTATTTCATCGTTTCTTCCCCTTTTAAGAAATTTATTTCATTGGAACTATAAAAGATTATGTTGCAATATTTTGGAATGCTACTAGGTTATAAATAAATAACTCGAACTGTCAAAGCTGTTTTCAGAATCGTGTAGCAAATACACAAATATCAATTGTGTATAACCGGTGAATAAACTTAATAACAATCATTATTATTAAAATCTGAGTTCAGTCTACTCAAATCACTAATCCACACAGTTTCAACCCAATTAACTTGAGCATGAGCATCACAATTCTCGCACCAGGGATACATTACTGAAAAACAACACTTCAAGGGCACGTATCTCCAAAATGGACTATACATTGTATCGAAATTTTCAAACCCATCCACGTTATTGACGAAATTTCAATTTTTTTATTAATTTCATATTTCTTAGACCATTTGATGTTTATGCTTCTAAATGATCTTAGGTCTCTTCTAATTTAGAATTAGTTTCTTTTATAATTTTTTAAAGACAGATGAAAATTTTAAAAAATTCGAAAACTACTTGTGTACCAAAAATCATTACTATTGGTTTTAAAGGCCGGTTTTGGTAAAATTTTGGCTACAGCAACTGTACTTCTAGCCGTCCTGTGTAATGACTATAGTTTTGACTAAAAAAGACATTACAAGACGCAGAGAAGAGAAAATATTTGTTTCAATGATAATAATTTCAAATAAATACCAAAGAACAAAAAATTTACAAAGAAACAACTAGAAAAATTGAAGAATTTCTAATATTAATTTAACAAGTACGAGGTCTGGCTATTAATTAATGAGACTACGCGCCTAGAGGGTGGGGTAAAGAACGAGTAGTGCGTTAGGTATCTAGATATCTTGTCTAGGCATATCCCAAAACACATTTACGTCAATACGTGTTTTTTTCTCGTGCCGAAAACCATGTGTGAAGAAAAACAGAAGCAACGTATCAATCTCAAATATCTGACTGAGTGCTATAAATTATTGCAAGAGGCCTATGGGGACAATTCTCTATCTCGTGCGCGTATTTTTAAGTGGTATAAGCGCTTTAGTAAGGTCCGAGAGAGCACTGAAGATGACCAGCACCCAGGTCGCTCTGTGACTGTTTCAACTCCGGATATAGTGACCAAAATCAACCAAATTGTGGGTGC
The DNA here is from genome assembly GCF_026250575.1 of Diorhabda carinulata. Lineage (NCBI taxonomy): Eukaryota > Metazoa > Arthropoda > Insecta > Coleoptera > Chrysomelidae > Diorhabda > Diorhabda carinulata. The sequence continues at coordinate 24,893,534 of NC_079472.1, forward strand.
AGATCGTCGATGGGCTGACCAAAAGTATTGATGATTTGTATCGGAGGATATTCTTCATTGTAGTATCGAATTGGAACGGTAAATCTACTATTCCCGAAACAACTAGAAATTGTACTCTCTGTAATCTTACTCCATTCTTTTGTTTTCATACAAATTGCATCCAAGATATTCATGTGTATTGGTAAATAGTTTTCCATATTTCTAAGAAACTGTTAAACAACCTTCTACCTCCATTTTACTTTGAAACTTAGTATGAGATGTCCGAATCAAGTAGTTGCAGTTTGAGACCAAGAGAGCAAATCAAAATTCAAGGCAATGTTGATCGTTTTTATCGACATTAACGGTATCGTGATGACTGAATGGGTTCCAGAGGGTCAGACTGTCAACCAGACTTACTATTTATCAGTATTGGAAACACCGCAAGAACGAGTTCGTAAAAAACGGCCCATAGACCCATAGTTCAGGAACAACTCGATAATTTTGCACCAGGTCAACGCACCTGTCCATAACGCTCTATCTGTGAAGCAGTATTTGGCAAGTGAGATCATTCCAGTGCTCGAATATCCGCCGTACTCAGCAGATTTGGTACCGTGGGACTTTTTTTGTTTCCGAAAATAAAATCTGCTTTGGAAAATATCCGATTTGAGTCGATGGGCGACAAAGCTCCTAAAGGCACTCACCAAAGAAGACTTCCAGCACTATTTCGATCAATGAAAAAAACGTATGGAATGGTGTGTGGCGAGGGGACGGGAGTATATTGAAGGAAAGCATTCGAACGTGGAATAATTTTAATAATAAAACCATTTTCCGTAAACAGTCTTGTCATTTAATAGCCAGACCTCGTATGTCATAATGCAAATTTAAATTCAATAAATATTCTATGAAATTTTTACTTTAACAATTAAACCCACAAAAATTTCATAAATCGATTGAATAATTAGTATACAACCCACTATAAATCACTTTGCATTTTGTGTTTACTAACAAAACTGAATTATTTCTGTGCATCGATCTTAACCAAGATGTACGCAAACACTTTTTTCTATAAACATTAATTGCACGCGGCTTTCTTGGATCTGGCAATATGCAGTTTAAGAAAACACGGGTATATCTTTGCTATTCAATGTATAAATACACCAGTAAAAAACACACAACGGCAAAACTCTTGGACCTCACACATTTAATACAATGGAATTGAACAAAATTTTCTGAACCACGTTATTATATTTCAGTTATTATTAAATAATCAAAAGTACGAAAAATTTGAGAATAAAATTTTGAATTTTCAATAGACTGAGTAATCGGTCTCATGATATTTTCAAGATGAATCATTCCTGTCAATAATACAGGGTGCGGCAGCATAACTTCCTTTTTTAAAAAGTTCGCCATTTAGTCGGTAGATGTCGTAACGGAGTGCTAGTGGTCTCGTTCGAGAGGGGGGACTATAAAGTTTTGTCCCGGCACAGTTCAGTCGCCATCATGCGTTGGAACAGTGAGGAGCGTGCGTTTGCCGTTGAGGTTTACTTTTCGAGCGGATGTTCTGTGATCGCAACCCAGCGCGCCTTTCGGAATCGCTTTAATTTAGCCCCCTTGGCCCCTGTCCCGGACCGGAAATCAATTGTTACGTGGGTCACTACGTTCAGACAAACTGCAAGTGTGACAAGACGAAGAACTGGAGTCCCTCGGCCCATTAGATCACCGGAGAACATTGAGTTAGTTAGAACTTCAGTGTTGCGATCACCACGGCGTTCTGCGCGCAAACATGCGTCTGCCCTTGGACTTTCCGATCGTTCTGTGAGGAGAATACTTCATGATGATCTTCATTTTCATCCATACAAGATGGCAATTGTGCAGGAACTTTCTGAACGTGACTTCAATTCTCGGAGGAACGCGTGTGAGGTTTTTCTGGAAGTCGTTCCTGAGGACGCTATTGTTTTTTTTAGTGATGAAGCCCATTTTCATTTGTGTGGATCCGTAAACAAACAAAACATGCGCTACTGGGCTGATACCAATCTTCGACAATTGCATCAACGGCCTTTGCATTCACCTAAAGTCACAGTGTGGTGTGCAATTTACTCACGTGGAATTATTGGTCCCTGGTTCTTTGAGGAAAATGAAGTCACAGTGACAGTGAATTCGCACCGGTATGTAAACATGTTACAGGAATTTTTTTTCCCACGGCTAGATGAGTTGGACTTAGGGGACACTTGGTTCCAACAAGACGGAGCAACGGCACACACTTCAAGAACATCGATGGCTGTTTTGAGGGAACACTTCCCAGAGCGCCTTATCTCAATTAGGGGCGATTTGGAGTGGCCAGCCCGCTTTCCCGATTTGACCCCTTGTGATTATTTCCTATGGGGTTTTTTGAAATCCCGTGTGTATGTGAACCGTCCAAGGACCCTACAAGATTTGAAGACGAACATCCAGGAAGAAATTGCCAACATAACGCCTGCTATGCTGGCAAGAGTCATGACAAACGCCAGAAATCGGTTTACTCAGTGTATGGAGAATGGGGGACGTCACCTAACTGATTTGATCTTCAAAACTCAGTAAAACAAAACTTTATGTATGTGCCTGTATTATAAAAAATGAATAAAAATTTTCTGATTCATACAATAAGTTTTATTAACTTTTGAAAAAAGGAAGTTATGCTGCCGCACCCTGTACTTGCGTTCCCTCCCTGAAAAGGAGCAAGAGTTTTAGCTACTTCTCTTTATACGTCTAGAGGCACCTATTGATCCGAATCTGGAATCACCAGAAAAACGATTCTCCACTTAAATAAGTCAAGTATGTGTTCTTTAGTCCAATACTGGCTATGTGTTGACTAGTGAATCAAGATACCTAGAATCAAGATACGTAGAACCATACGAAATTGATTACGTAGTGATCCTCTTTTGCACTTCATAGGATTAGATCTAATATATTAGAAATACATATATTTATATTTGGCAACTTGTATTTTATCTGTCAGCGATTTATGGAGGTTGTTAAAAACATTGGGATCCCAAATAAGATCAAAATATATGGAAATTATTTGTCTAGGAAGTCCTAAACTGATGATTTTGTTGGAGGGTGAAATTTCTAGGCATATAACTATACAAAATTTATCCACCTTTTTATATATTGTAGAAAAATCGAACATCGCAAATTTTAAAAGTCTGGATCCAAACAAATAACTATCTTTGTATCGTTCACCTCCCTTAATCCTCTTAATTTATGAAAATGAATAAAGGATCAACTTCAATCTTGTATCCCTCTTACTAAAATTGATTTTTTGTAATCTGGATAATGAAATAGTCCAACTTTCTACGCCACATAATAGGATACGGATTACCTACTAGCGGTTATGAATTAATGTGGATGTTATTGTTGATATACTGTAATTATAGGTTATTGACACATTTTATTATATAATTTTTAAATCAAAACAGCAAATTAATTGAACATTTTCTTTATTCTGTCAAATAAAATCAATAAGATATTCTCTACGTTAATAAATTATGTATTCCATAATTCCATAAAATAATTACGTCAATAGCAATTATTTGAATTTGATCGTTCGAATCTCGTGATCCATTAAAAATTATCTTTAATACAAATCGACATTTTTGAATTAAAAGATCTCACTAATCGATAGTACTATTAATTAGATGAAAGATAATATGTACAATGTGATAATAATTCATGAAAAATATGACTATGTAACTTTTAAAAATGTGACGTAGTAACTGCTGAATCTCTTCCATGTTTCATTGAAACATCATGCATACTTCGCCCATAAAACATTGATGAATAAAGCGGGCTTCAAAACATGGAGGTATTTCAAACAGTAGTGACCAAACAAAATAGCTTTTCACAACCCCGAAACTGACTTTGCAGTGAAAGTGAAAGTTAAGTCAGCTTTGTAAGAAATCCGATTATAAATTCATGTAATTTCACCCCAATCCGAGCGAAATATTTATTCTGAACGATTCCACTCACCCACCACTAAACTTACAGTTTGAATTATTATTATAAAAAAATAGGAAACGTCCACAAATAAATCTATAAGTTCTACAATTCTGTTTCAATCTTTTTTTGTTTATGTTATGAATTGTACTATGTTTAGAATATTTTGAGGAAGCTGGTGGTTGTTAAATTGAAAAATCTGAAAATATTTTGATGTATATATTATGCTACATGTTTAAAACATTCTTAGAAAACGTTAATATATTTTTTTACAAACGTCAATAAAAACTTGAGGCATGTCTTTCGATTGTATAAAAGTTAGTATAGTGATAGTGAAAAATGCCGTTAGGAAAATCAATAAAAGATCGATCAAAACCTTCGTCGATAAAATTAGGATTTTCCAAGTAGGTGGATTGACAGTAGAAGTACGATTGAAAGGTCACTAGAGGTACACGATACATCGATGATATATAGTACATAAAAATCGATATCGAAATCTAAACATAGATGTAACATCTCTCTTCATGAACGATGTTGTATAAACATACTTAACAGATCACTTAAAAAGTCGTCTAACTAATTAAGAAAAACAATTTTTTTTTAAATCGATTTTATTCTCGATGCTGTGCCTATAGAAGGATTTCACTTTTGTCTCAAAAAAAATTCAGTTTTAGCAATTGCTTCTTCATTCGAGCCGAATTTCTTACCGGCGATAATTTTTTTGTGATCAACGAATAGCTAGCAGTCACTAGTGGCCAGATATCGACTATACGGTGGATAAGGAAGCAATTCGGAGTGTAACTCGTTCAATTTAACAATCTTTGTCATAAACTTGTGAATCGATGCATTATCTTGGTGAAATAGTAGTTTTCATACGATCCAAAAATGATATGCAGTATTCGCTATTGATTTTACTGAAGCCATAATCTTCCCATATGACTATTGTGCCTTTGGACGCTTCGAACGTGGTTCACCAGCTGCAGTACTCTCAGATGATGATCCTTTTGATTCCGGAGTGAAGTGATGCATCCATGTTTCATCCATTGTTACATATCGACTTAAAAAAATCTGATTTATTACGTGTAAACATGGCAAAACACTACTCTGAATCATTTACGGCCCCAGCTGTATCACGCAATTTCAATTTATGATTAGATATAACCAATTTGTGGACTTTTTGGTAGTTTTTCAGTAACCACCTCAATTAGACAACCAGAACGTTCACCATCATCGGTGTCTGTACGACCATGTTTAAATTCAGCAAACCAATAAGAAATGGTTCTTTTCGATGGAGCAGAGTCGAGATAACACTTTTGAAGCCATCGCATAATATTTTAAAAGTTGACAATTGCAGCGCCATCTGTGTTTCAGGTACACCACTTATTGAGTAATGTAATATATCTCTCTTAGTCACAAGGGCAGATTGTTCTAAGTAGTGTCTCGTTCGCTCTGCAATACAAACGCGCTCAAAACTTATATTGAAACGAGTGCTAAGGAATCTCCTGACGAATCGGAAAAAATCGATAATAATGAAAGTTATATTGACTCACAATAATATGAAAAATAATACGAGAAATAAAACTAAAGCAGTGACAGAATTTCAAATGTTTCTGTCATCTACTATTACTTCTATAAAGGGGAATACATTGGAGATGTGGAATGACACGGGCTTATTTCTTCGACAATTTGTTCAAACGCAAAAGTGTATTGATCTTAATAGAGAATATTTTGAAAAACAATAAAACCATATATAATTATAAATATTTGTTTTTATTTGTCTATCTCAAAACTTGAGTAGCCACCGTTGTATTTTATTGCTACTGTATTTTTGTTTTTTCTAAATTCTAGGTGAGAAATTTTGAATACATCAGAATTTGACAGATACGACTAAAAATTTTGTACTCATAGATAGATAAACTATGACAAGAGATTTTATTATTACAATAATTTATCATAAAATAGCAGTTAGAAATAACAATTTACGTTGCTTTTGCACCTATTATGAAACTTTACAAGCTCGCAAAATAAAATTAAATATATATGAATCTTTATAAAAATATGTAATTCATAACTCACTCTGAAATCATTTAAAACGTATCAGCTAACAATGATCATTTCAAGTATCACTATATGTAGAATAAAAATTGAAATAGATTGTCTAAATTAGAATTAACTATTGTGTTCGTCGGCCGTAATTAGTTGGAACCTACACTTCATTTAAAAATAAACATGTTATGCAAATTTGTCACGCACAAATGAAATATTCAACATAAAAAACTTAGTGCCAAATCAACTATCGAAGCGTAAATTATAGTTGTTTTAAGTATAAATGTATATAAAAAGTTCAAGTGAATTTTGATTTGAAAAAAGGTCAAACTAATATTCCAAAAACGGATTGAGAGAGGCTAGTTCAGTTGTCAGAAGTCAAACTAGTTAGAAATCTAGAACGTGCCACAGCAGAGAGTAAATTATGTGTTAAATGATTAGCTACAATACTGCAGTAATCAGTACTGTGAAATTTGGTAAACTCACACCCTAAATCATTCTATTTGACAAATGACCAAAATCAATTTACGATCAATTTCTAACGTTTGCGATGAATTCCATCAGCCTCAGATCTTGAAACAGAAAAATGCCGACCCTTTCACTTATATTTTCAGCTGATTGTGTTAACTACCGATATCCATCCTGAGATTATGAGACTAGTTCATAGAAAAAAATTTCGGATGTTGTAGGGAGCGCGTAGAAGAATTGCGGAGCAATACGAATATATGTGAAGGCAACATGCATATAAATCCGTCGCAATTCTTTAGCCTTTTATATATTTTTATATATTATCAAATATAAGTGAAATTTGCTTGAGCAGCAAACGTAGAGTTCTTGGTAACGAACTCATTCGTTTTTGCAATCTTGGCCTGTACTCCTTCATAGGTTCCTACCATATTAGACCTATTACAATAAGATTTGACACGATAAGATTTAAGCTATGATCGGTCTATTTTTCTATAATATGTTGACAATGTACACTTCTGTTAATTGACATAGTCTTGAGACCGATTTTTTCAATTAGTAATTTTATACTTACGCAGTCCCCTCGTTTTTTGGCTCTAGAAAATCGAAAAATCATCAAATTTTCGAGGAATTTTTTTAAATATTCGTTTTTACGGCGGATTTACGAAAAAAAATTAAAACTTATATTGGTTTCAGGGCTTTAAATGTTCATGAAAAACTTTTTCCAAATAATCAAATGGAGTTGTTACATTTTTTTCATAATCTACACAAAAAACGATCAAATTGAAAAAAAATTACACAAAAATGTTGATTTATCATGTTTTTATAATTGAAAATAATAAAAAGTCTCTTAAAATTTATCTTTTCTCACATATAATCGTTTGTACCTTTCTTATTAAGTAATAATTTAAGTTATATGAACAAAAACATTCTTAAAATCATTTATTATAATCAAGTGTACAATATTAAAAGTTAACTTTGAAAAATTGAAAATTTTAACCATTAAAAAAATGGTATCTTACACTAAGATTGACTGTTAGAGATAAAAAATGAATAAACGAACATTTTTCAATTTTTTTTCCAAAATGTTCGTTTTTTTTTGTATAGATTCACAAAAAATATTATATGAACTGCGTTTAATGCTTTGTAAAAAAGTTATGAACGAATAAATGCGTTTATGATCACATTTAAAGTCATAAAAATCATAAAACTATACGAAATCTCCAGGTGAGATATTTTTTATAATAAATCCGCCGTAAAAACGAAGATTTAAAAAAAATTCATCCAAATCGGATGAGTTTTCGATTTTCTAGCGCCAAAAAACGAGGGGACGGCGAAAGTATAAAATTACCTAGCAATTTTGTAGTCAGTCATTTTGTAAAGTCACTTGACATTTACAAACAAAATTTCATTATACTTTATTTAAAACCTTTCAAGTCCAACCGACTCGGGTAAATCGTTACCATTCAAAGCCATTACAAGGTATGCTTCAGAAGGTATATTTTTTTTTCTGAAGACTACTAAAGCGCAATCAGTCCATCACTCACTAATACTAAAAAATCTTTTTTCGCCATTGTATATATAACAACAAATACCTTATGGGCACCTGTTTCTTGGTCATTAGAAAAAATGCTCATAGTGATCTATAATGCAACAAAAAAGGTAAAATGATGAGGTCTTCCGATGTTAGCTTTCCACGACCTGTTATATTACAGGCTACGTAATAAGTAGGTTAAAAGAATCCATAATAAAACTTAATATAGAAGTAATATTTATTAATGATGATAAAATACTAGATAACAAAAAAAAGAATATATTTAACAATAACTAATTGATTAGGAAAACAAATTTTTTAGTAATTAATTGGGGTTACATTCAATCACTTTTTCTAATCTTCTTGGCATGGAGTGAATTAAATTCCAACAAATAGTCCCATTTAAATTAAGGTCTCCCCATGCTGTTTCAATGGCTTCCTTATCCTGTTCTTGATGTCTGGGACAAAAATTCCTTTAGCAATTTTTTCCTAACCACTTCTATAAATTTTTAATTGGATTTGTATCAGGACTATTTGTCATGATAAAGTCTCAATATTGTTTACCTATGGCAACATAATGTTGATTACAATATTGAGGTGAATTTCAGAGTTGAACCTTGCACCAATTCTACAACAAACGCCAGGCCCATTGATACTTATCCAAGCCCTAACATTCACTGAAAATTTGCCGAACTTATTACTTCCATTAACATATATTGCATTTCAAATCTTGAATTTGGTGGTACGTAAATGCGAATATGTCCGTTATTGCAAGACTTGATTGTCTTCTCCCTTGTGAAGACAATTCGTTAGCAAAAGTCCAGACCACAATACACATAATCAAGTGCAAATACAACTCTGGATTGCTTGCACTCACTTGAAAGCAATTCTTTCATAGCATTTCATCAAATCCGGAGCTTTAATTCGTCTACATGCACGTAGGATGGGATGCTAAAAAGTTTTTTGCATACGCAACACTAGTAGCCGATTCGATGGGATGTCATTTGAAATTTTCCTTCCTTCAGACCCAACCTTTTGGCGCAAGTTACCGTCTTGTTCTCAACGCTTCTTCACTCTGGGGTCGCATCAAGATCTAGATAAATTGCCAATCTTCTGATAGAGCAGCCATCTTCCAATTTGGCAACAACAGCTGGTTTCTAAATTTCAGTTAACTGAAGAGGCATTGAGCACACTTTTACTTCAACTGAACTCAAACCACTTATTGAATTTTCTTTCACCGACAATGACATTATGTAGGATTACACAGCCAAAATGTAAGTTGCTTCAGTGTACTATTTTGTCTATCAGGAAACGCAGTTTTTTCTTACATTTCGAATTACTTCGAATCTCAAATTGTTCTGTATGATACACATCTGTGCAGTCTGATATTATAGTGTAGTATATTGGCTCCTTCGAAAGCCATTTGAATTGTTATTTTTAACCATTTTGACTCTTTTAAGACGCTTTATATTCGCTTCGCTAGTAAGTATCTACCTATTTATGTATCGGAATCATTGTAATCGATTTTCTTCCTCTATACAATATTGGATCAACTTGAAACCATGCACACTTGTCATGTACCGACGACAATACAATAATTTCATAAATTCGTACAATCATATTTATCAAGGTCACGAGGAGAACATTAGCCGTGAGGTCATTAAGACGGTATACGAATAAAAGAACTTGACTGCTTAAAATTAATTGGCGAGTCTCATAAATCGGTGAAGATGAAATGATTAGATTGCGAATTAATTTATAAGGCGACATGATATTCTAGTCATTTATAATTTAACAAACAAATTATACACTTTAGAGCAAAACTATTAGCCTATTTCGGTTTTTCAAATTTTTATAACACATTCTAGAATACACTGTCCCCTTAATAGATTATTTTGAAAATAATTTCAAAGCCCTTATATTGCTTAATAGTTTGTGTGGTTTATTTTTGAAATTTATCATATTTTAATGAAATATTTTCCTTTTAGTATAAACTTAAATTGTCCCCAAAAGGTATAAAGCCGAATATAACCGAAATAAATTATTCATTCGCATATTAACGTTGAAGAAGACATCATAACAGCTAAATTAAACTGGAATATAGAAATATCCCCAGAGAGTGCGTTTCAAGCGTTAGTCCTTCTAGAAGTAGTTTTTAGTCAGAGAATTATAGCGGCTAGAGTCGTTCAATAGTTCGGTACATTTACCGGAAGCTTCACTTCTCAACTATTAACTATAAGACCAAGAACATCTTCAAAGTCTTCAAAAAACAAGACAGTGTTATTAAACTGCATTAGCAAGTCCAAGAAGTGACAAAGTTTCTGTCAGTCGTTGGATACTAAGGAGGCTTCTCTGAATAAACCTTAAGACCTACAGACCAGCAACAGGCCCATCATTGACTCTAGGTCATCGATAAGCAGGACTTCATTTTGTCATAAAACATGTCAACTGGACTGCTCAGCAATGGGAAAGGATACTTTTTACTGTCGAGACCAGAATATGATTCCGTGTCGACAATGTAAAAGAGTATATAGACGCGTAGTGCACAGTTTTGTATAAAAGAAACAACTGCCTATTAAAATGAATACTGTACGTTCTAGAGAGGAAACAGTTATCTAGCAAAAGTTTTAAAAGAAAATGAGGTTCCAGATGCCGGCTTCATTGAGGGTGAATTTATACTCGAGCAAGATAATGCCAAGCATAAAGTTTGAAATCCAGAACACATCATGGTTTTGCAACTTCTTTAGGAAGCTTTGGAAAACTGGGAGATGATTGCCTATGATTATGTGGTTTAGCAGAAATATAGTAGTCAATCGAGAGAACACGCACATTTGCAATTTTAGTAAAAATTTCATCTACATATTCTCCTTATATTCTTCTTAACAAAACAAACTGTAACTTTTCAAAACCAAGGAAAAACATGATTATTGTTGATAGAACAAAATTAATAGACTAAATAGGGCATTAAATATCATTCAGAATGATATAAAACTTGAAAAAACTAAACTAAATTACTTATATTGAAAAAAATTTTGATTCGAGTTTAAAAAACTGAAAAACGCTTTTATAATTTATAAACTAAAAAATAGATCTTTATATATAAATATAAAATGACCAACGAGAAATTTAATGTCTAAAATCGTGCATTTTGGAATGAAATTAGTAAGAAATTCAACTATTAGCACGCAAGCACCACTAGAGAACAGATAAATGTAATTCAATAAATTTTCTTAACAAAACTAACGACGCATGAAAAGAAAACGTTTTTTTAGTAGATAAATTAACTCCTATATAAAATGTGTCATTTAAATATGACTGATTTGTCATTTTGACAGCGATAAAAACGCCTGTTCCTCTTAAAGCGTCTACATTTAGTATGCTTACGTCCTTTTAATGTTTGCCCTATCAGTTATTTAAGTATTGTTGATACTGAAACATTACAACATGTCGTTTTGGGGAAGTTTCGACGAAACAAAACAAAAAATATCGTAAAAGCAATCCCGCAATCCACAAAAAATACTAAGCAGATTTACGAAGATATGCTTAATACCCTTCATATGCGACCGTGAAAAATTGGACTGCAACCTTCAAAAGAGGTAAATTTTCCATTGAAGATGATGACCGATCGGAGAGGCCAGTTTCTTTGTCAGTCCCCGAAAGTATCGATGCAGTACATGACATGATTTTATCAAACCGTCGAATTGGGCTAAAACGAATATCTGACGCACTGAATATTTCATACGAACGCGTTCATCACATAGTTCACGTCAATTTGGACACGAGAAAAATTGCTGCAAAATGGATCCCCAAATGTTTGAATGTTGACCAACAGCGTGCAAGGGTAGAAGCATCGCGTTCGATCTGTGCTCGATTTGAAAACGATGTAGACTTCTTGAACCGAATTGTTACTATAGATGAGACTTGGGTACATTTCTACGATCCAAAAACAAAGCAACAATCGATGGATTGGCGACACTCTGGTTCTCCAAGACCTAAGAAGTTTCGTATCCAAAAATCTGCTGGAGAAGTTCTTGCTTTTTTTGGGATTGCCATGGATCATGTTTATTTTTTGTATAAGGGTACAACAATAACTGGAGATTACTATTCGATTACTGACTACTCTACGGGAAAAAAATTAGAGAGAAAAGACGCGGAAAGCTATCCAAAGGTGTTTTGTGTTTGCAGGACAACGCCCCTGCACACAAATCTCATGTTGCCATGCAAAAAATTCGTGATTTAGAACGAATTACTAGAACTAGATTACTAGAATTACTAGAACACCCCCCTTATTCACCAGATTTGGCTCCGTCCGACTATCATCTCTTTCTTCAACTGAAAAAAAGTTTAAAAGGTCGTAAATTTTCTTCCAACGAGGAGGTAATAAAAGCTGCGGAGGTCTGGTTTGCAGAGCTAGAAGAAACATTTTTTTTGAAAGGTCTAGAGACGTTGTAGTTTCGCTGTAATAAAAAGTATCCAATTAAGAGGAGAATATGTTGAGTAATAAGATATTTTGTTTGGTTCTATAGTAGGCTAAGAACTTTTCAATATATCCTCGTATGTACTATTTCAAAAAAAAGCAAAATAAAAGGAAATAAAGTGAAAATTGAGCTCATAAGGATATATTAGCAACGTTTTCTGAGTAGTATTTGTTATTGTTTTCTTGTCGCGTTTATCTATTACCAAGTAGATACCATTGAAGAGCAGAGCTGTTGATAAGAAACTAACTATGAGAGGTACTTAAAGAGAGGACTCACACATAATTAGAAAAAAAGAATAAAAAATAAATATCTTTATTGTCAAGTACTAAATATCTATATTTTCGTGTATCAATAGCGAATGAATTGGATTATTTGACCAAAAGTTTACTCAGCAGTCAGCACATACTGATAACACCATTTTTATTACATTTGATGACGTAGAAACACTACCGCATTGTTGTACAATTATAACAATGTGCAGTTTCATTGAAATTTGGCTGCAATAAGGTTATTGCACTTTTAAAAAATTTGGCGTGTGCTATCACAATTTAACAGGTGATTTTTCAAAAATATTAACCACGCAAATAGCAGAAAATTTATTTAAAAAAAATTCATTTTACATTTAGGCGAAATTAAAAAAAATCTGTAAAAATCAGACTACTAATTATTAGAGAAATATTTTTTTAATTAAAAAAATTAATTTTCCAATCCATCAATAGACAATAAAATTTTATCGGGATATGTTATACTTTACTGGCAAAAACAGAATGGCTCAAAATTGTGTAATAGTAAGTATCTGTGATAATATCTCGAAACAAGCAATTTCGATTACAGAATAGAATAAAATCCTTTGAAATTATCGAACTACACCTAAACCAACACCAGTGTGCCGATCAACTCACTTCGACTTTTGGTGATGAAGCACTATCTCGTGCCACAATTTTTCGCTGTTTTTCCGAATTCAAACGTGATCGCACTTCTCTACATAATGAATTTCGTGGAGGTCGTCCAAAATCGGCAGTCGTGCCAGAAAACATGGATGGTATGCATAAAAAGATCATCATATGACAAACTATGAGATTGAAACATACTTGGGCATTAGTTTTTACTCGCATACAGTAAATATTTCAGGTACAGTTGGCTGTGAAAAGATACCACATAATTTAACAATAGCTAAAAAAAAAACTCGTGTCGATTTGTGCAAAGAAATGCTGAAAAAATTCTATCGCTATGCTTCGAAATATGTTTATGAGATCGTGACAGGAGACGAATCATGGATCTGTGCATATGAACCCGAAACTAAACAATAATCGTGTATGGGTCTTTCAAGAAGAGCCAAATCCAACAAAAGTTGATCGCGCACGAAGCACTTGGAAGTAAAAGGTCTTCTGTTTTGTCGGAATAACTCGACATGTCGCCATACAAAGAACACCAGCCAGCATTTGTTTGCTATAGTGTTCGAAAAAATCAATTGCAGAAGTCGAATCATTAACAACAACGACAATACGAGCTCTCGCACATCAGTTGAAACAAATATGTTTTTGGAAGTCAAAACATCAAATTTTTTATTCCTGCAGATCAAAGATAAATTGCAAGGTCAACGTTTTTTTTTCACCTAAAAAAGCGGTTCTTTAAAATCACATGTTTTGGAGGTACCTCAATTGGAATGGAAACAATGCTTCGACAGTTGGTACCATCGCATGCAAAAGTGTATTGGAAAATGTTTTGAGAAACAATAAAGCAACATTTATCTGGTGTTTTGAGGGCGAGGAGGTCGCCTGGACATGTCACCAGCATTTGTTTACTATATGTGTTCGAAAAAGAGAAACCAATCGCAGAAAGACAAATCGTAATAACTGATTCGTTGTTCAAGTCAAACATTAATGTCTCCAGGTAACACTTTTGCAAACGCCACTAGTTTCTTTGATATTAAATGCTTCTGAAAACTGTTGGTTGAAATTATTCTAGGTCTTCTTTTCCACAAAAATTTAGTGTTTGCCAGTAAGTAATGCACCTATCAAAATAAAGTTCTCTCATATGACATTAACATTAACAAACATTAACGAGTGATGTACTACAATTTTAAATGCTATTTTAGAAACACGAAAAATATAAATAGAATTACAGAGTTTCTTTATCGATAATTTAAAATTTCTTCAGCCAACAAAAAAAAAACTAATTAGAATTTTTTCCACTTAAATAACTCAAAAGTTAGTGAATTATTCGGTATTGTGTCCTTAATAAACATTTGCAAGACGTCTAGAATTTTTTTGCGTAATTTTTGGTTGGATGGCCCGCATGGATATAGAAAACAAATGGTCACGCTATCCGTAGCTGAACTAAGAGAAGAAAACATAAATTTAGAGTTATAAATTACCCTTTTCGTAATAGAAAAAAAATTATCATTACATTTAATTTTATTGAAAAATATTTCTGGAAAAAACAAGTTTAGGACCACGATTTATTCATTCACCTAAATATTCAATTCGGCTTTACAATTATTAATGTTCTAGTTATCCTTCTAACTCAATAACTGTGTCCTCATTAAACTGCAAAACGATGCTATTTATGTGTCTTTTTTAAATCAAGCTGATTTATAGAAATGTTCAAGAGTACAATAATTGATCACAACTCAAACTAATGTTGATAATTAATCAATAATAATACCGTTAGACGACCACGTGCAAGAAAAATCTACAAATTCAGAATCAACAGCAAATACATTGGCCAAAGTTAAAAATAAATGATTGTCTCCGAATCGCTACACTGGCGAGGTTGCCACGTTCATAAAAAGTGACTTACTTTGAAGTTTTGTCAGTGACTATTAAGTACTAAATAAAGAGGTGAAAAATAAGAACTTTGACGATTTACTTTTTTCTTGTTTTTTTTGTTGTTCTTGCTTCGTACACTCTTCCAATCATTTTGTTTTTTCTCATATTTTTGTAACATTCCCAAACCACCTTAGCTGCGTATATTTCAATATCCATAAGTTTTGTTCCTAGATTTTTCCTGTATGTTTTAATTCCTGTCCAATTTCTTTTCACCTGTCATTTTCTTTAAATATCTCATCTCTATTCTCCGTGTCTTATTTCTTTAGCAATGTTTTGTGCTGCATAGTTGTGTTCCGAGAATGAATATAAGAGTGACTACTATTTTAAAAATTTGTGTTTTCATTAGCCAGTAAGTTTTTTGTCATAGTTCTGTTGCTTGTTTTTTGCTTCTCTTATACTATTATCAAAAACAACCGAGAAGAGTAGTGGACTGGAAGTTTTCGACATTTCCTCTTGTTCTTATAGCATTCGTTTTATTCTTATATAGTCCTATGATTCCGGTTATCGTTGTTCTTGCCTATCTTCTCAAAAGCTTTCTCCAGGTCTTTGAAAAAAAGTGCATTTGTGTATTTTTTCTAGAACATAATTTGAAGAAAATATTTAAATATTGAGATAAAATGGAATATTCTTGTCCAAAACTCAAAATCAAGCCAAAATTTCGACAAAATTATGAACTCTGTTATATTCATATCTACTGAGTAGTCACCCTACAATCTGAAGCTTGCTGTTTAGTGTCAGTCGGTAAGACACAATTTACTGATAGATTATCAGGGCATCTAGTAAATATTTAAAATCAAATTCTCGTCTTTTTCCCGGTTTTTCAAGTATTATATAACAACCAACTTATTTTTTTAATTTAACTAATTCTTACTCCACTACTGCAAGTTGTTTTTGAGGATATTCAAGGGTTTTTTTGTTTCCAGTTTTTCTGTTTTCTTTTTCCAGGTTCCAGCAAAATTATAAACCAAAATATCCTTTGTGACAGAAAATCTTCGCTCTGTTGTCGTAATACTGCGAGAAATTTTTTTACCACAACTATTGTTTTCGATACTTT
The DNA here is from genome assembly GCF_026250575.1 of Diorhabda carinulata. Taxonomy (NCBI): domain Eukaryota; kingdom Metazoa; phylum Arthropoda; class Insecta; order Coleoptera; family Chrysomelidae; genus Diorhabda; species Diorhabda carinulata. The sequence continues at coordinate 24,909,893 of NC_079472.1, forward strand.
CCATACGAAAAGCATGTACTCTATCACATCTGGAATAGTTTTTTTATTTAGATTGATCTGATTCGTCAGAACAATATTTCTAAAAGCCCTGCCTGTTTTTTCCAATGTAGTGGCTTTGCATACGTTTGTAGTCTACAAAGTGTCAGACATCAGTTGCATGGATTGTTGTGGATCGTTACCAGTCTTACTGGGATTGAGAAATCTTATTGCTTTAGTTTATTTGGATGCTTTCCAAAAGTTTGAAAAACATCTACATCAGATAGTTTTTACAACCCTTGCCAAAAGTCAACATGTTCTTATCTTTGATCCCAATGCATTTTTCAAAGCCGCTCTTGAGGTATACCCTCAATCGATATCTTGCCCTTTTTTCAGGTTGCAAAATGAACCATTGGCATCTTTTTTGGAAATGTCGATTCTATAAATAGGAGTTCTCTGAAGAATTTCGCCTGAATATTCCCGTTGAAATCCTGGTTTTTCTCGGCTCTGCGAAATTCACGTCTTTTACCTGTTTTGAAAGCTTCTAGACACCCTTATTTACCTACCTAAGTAAACAATAATTCTATTTTATACTTTTTTTCAGAGCTGGTACTTGAAATAAATTGATCCATATTATTTGAAGAGACATTTATGAAGGTTCACCTTATTTTTATTGTTTTCAATTCACATTATTAGACCAGAAGCTTTTTGTTTGATTCTTTTTGTTTTTTAAATTTGTTTTTTATACTTTTTATTGGAAGTGAGAGAAGTAGAAACATTATCAGGGATCAGACACTAGCTCTTAAAAAACGGCCCGCAAAGTTATTCTAATATATTGATATAACTTTTATTGGAAGTGAGAGAAGTAGAAACATTATCAGGGATCAGACACTAGCTCTTAAAAAACGGCCCGCAAAGTTATTCTAATATATTGATATAACTTTTCCTGTTTGTGATTTTAAATTTCATACGCGGTTTATAAACGAAAAATGAGGATACATCCAATCAGATTATATTGTTTATGTGTTAAGTTTTTATTCATTCAATATCTGGCTAATACTATTAGGTTATCAATAATTTTTGATTAGAATAGTGACGAGAAAAGCGTTAATCAATTTATCTTATATTATATTTACTGTTGAAAATATAAATTTTCATAAAAATCCTTGAGAAATATAGGGTATAATTTATTGTGAACACTGTTTGATTATCTCCCCAAACTCTTAAAATTTTGAAAAATGACAAATGCTTTCAAGTAGGGATGTTAAGGAGATTCAACTCCGATTCCGAAAGTGCAAAACTTACTATCGATATTAAATCTCCGAATTCGACTTCGGTTTCGAAACTGAAGGCGAAATAAGCAACGCGTTGTATGTGAACAGGTTTATTCTTGTCACGCGAAGAATCGTGCTGGCGCGCTTTCTGTTTATTACTTGTCATTTCGTATTTTTTCTTTTATGATTGAGTTTCTGATGAGTGTTGTGGGTTTTTATTTTATGTGTGAGATTCTATTAGAATTCTAATAATGAGACCAAAAACGAGCGTTATTTGTAATTTCTTCAATGAAAAGTGTCCGCGAATACGGCAAAGTGTAAACTTTGTAATAAGATATGTTCACGACTACATCGTTAAAAGATCATTTGAAGAGTACATCCTTCTGAATACTAAAAATTAAATAAACTAGAAACCGAAATAAAAAATGAGGTACAACCGTCGACTTCAACGCCTCTCCAAGCAGCCAAACAAAATTCCTCTCAAAGATACTTTGATGGAGAATCAAAAATGGGGTAGTTCTAATCCTAAGTCAATGGAAATAAATAGATTTGTTTCTGAATTGATTTGTTTGAAAGATCTTCCCTTCCAATTTGGTAGAAGGTATTGGATTTAGACGTTATTGGTGGTGATTTAGTTAAGGAGAAGACAGTTTATTACATTTGTATGCAAAATGAGTAAAAAAATAATTTGATGAAACAATATGACAAAATTTCATTCACAACAGACATTTGGAATGAACCAAGTTCAAACATATCGTTATTAAGTCTAACAGCGCACGACATAAATGAAGAATTTAACAGAATTAGTTATTTTGAAATGTCACGCATTCAATGGAAGACATACAGGAAACTTAATCCAAAAAAATTATTGAAATGTTAACAGAATGGAAAATCACAAATGACGAAATTCACCGTTTTTGTTTGTTAAATACAATTTGCTTCTTCAGGAATCACACCATGTGATTTAATGTACAAATTGTATAAGATTTAAATTTGCCATTTATTTCGTAATACTGAATTTAAAGAGGCTATCTTTGTCTATTTTATTTTATTAAACCGGCTTTTAAATATACAGTCAAGGAAAATGATTGTTTAGCAGTTTGACATCATTTTCAAATATATTGATTTTTCGATAGTATTGAAAGTTCATGATGGATTTTCTCGTTATAAATCTATAGAACGAACACACAATGAGGACGATTAAACTTCTAAACCTCAATTTTCCTCGACAGTAGTTTGTCTATTTATTCATTCACTTTTGATAGGTTGAAAACATAAAATAGATTTTACGGTAGTTATGGAAAACATAATAAACGAATTGACGAGGTACAACAGATCTCTTATCTGCCCCCGACTCTAGTTCCGAGTCGGATAACCTCCGACATTGATTCCGATATAACCACTTCCCTTACATCCTTACTTTCAAGTGTGTGCACAAATGTCTTATGACCAAAAGTTCATTATCATTCTAAAATTTATTGTTTTCATCAAAAGGATTTTTCAATTGAACCGAAATGTAATGATACTTTCCTATTATTATTGGTTGTATGAGATGTTTTTATAGAAAAAATTTTATAAGACTAGGCGAATAACTGGAAAAAGAATTTTTCACTAAATCTTATTTTTTGTCCTATAATCATGAATATTATATACATATTAATACTTTTATAATAAGAGTAGTGAATATTTTTAAATGATAATGGATTTTAAAATATTTTTCAACTAGATTCCTAACAATAGTTAGGTAACAAACGCCGACTTTGGACATTTTTACTTGTAATTCCTATTAATCTGTATTTTTTATAGTTTTATCTAGTATATAAATTTATTAATCAAAGAATATTGTTTCATAATATTTCCAGTATGGACAATACAATACTTTAAAACAATATCATACGTACTACGTTTTGAAGGTAATACCTTTTTAACCTTCATATTTTTCCAACTAATTTTATCGATCTAAGCAAACTATTAAAGATATTGTTTGTGTGAAGTAAATATTCTAAATACGGCTTAACGCAAAGATAAGTAAAAAGTACATACCATTTATAAAATTAAAAAAACGGCAACCCTCAATGAGCAAGCACTATTCAATTAGGCGGGAATATGAGATATCATTCTTATTTTAATAAAACAAAAAAATCTTGGGAATTTTCAAAATATTTCAATTATACTTACAATAATATAATTTAAATAACAGACATAGTGCATATTATCAAATTTTTGTTTAATTGCAAAATGTCGGCAAGTATAGCGACAACGTGGCAACACTGTTCGTCGGCTATTTATAAATTTGTAAGAATTCGAACACGTGTTTACTGTTTAATATACATTAATAAAATAGAATATAACAAACTGTACTTACCTGATGTGTACTAAAAGACATTATGACAATAACAAATTTAAAACTATTTGTTATTTCGAGATGCCGACTATCCCGAATTTGGCACTTCAAGCGATAAGGTTACAATTCTAGTACCAACTGTTGGTTGAAAATCGTCACATGTCTATGGCATTATGGGTTTTATGTAAATAAGGAGGGGGACTGTTATAGTTCAGTTAAATTGACCAATAGTTTTTGGCGCGAATTTGAACATTTCCATATAGTTTAATATGATTTTGAGTATTTTCAAATATGTTTTTTGTTCACAATACACCAAATGAAGATCAAAATGATGTCAAATATGATAATATTCGTGTTCGCGTTTAAGCATACATATTAGATTTTTTTATTTGGAATTCGAGAAAATACTTTCATTTTCCGAGACTAAATTCTATTTGCTATATTAGTAATCATTTATTGAAAATATGTAGATGATTTGTTTTTCTTCATCAGTTTCTAATTTATATGTTATTTAGTCAATATGATTAATCATAGAATTTGTATATTCTTTGATTGTAATTTTTTAATGAGTTTTAATGCTTTAATATTTAGATAGTTCTTCATAAGTTTCAAAATAACAATAAATCATTTGTTTTTCTTCTTTAAATGAATTCTCCGAATAATATTGTAACAAGTTTGTTTTGTTGACTCATAATATAAAAAATATAACAAGCTATATAACAATTTATTTTAAGGGAAGATTGTATCATTTGTATCAGAAAACGAAATTTTAAGATTTAATGAAACATATATCGTTGATAAAACAGACTAAATAAATATACAACTCGTATTTCGAAATATGAACCAGTAACTTAGTCAGTGGTAAAGATGTCTTGTATAAAACCGTATTGAATTTATGAACAAAATGTTACTTAAAGACAATAGATAACTTTTATATGCGTAGTGCTACTTGTCCAAGTAATAATTATGAATTTTTTCAGTTTCATAACAAATTTCTAATATCTCTTAAAGCCAGTGAACAAACATGAATAATAATTTTAAATATGAAGGAGAAAGTGATAAAATTTTGTCCTTTTTCTATTGTATTGTACAGCATATAGTTATGAAAGACCAATAAAAGCCCGAAAACTTGCGTTCGCTCAGGCACAGTAGGTTTTATTACTCTCTCGTTAATAAGAATAAACTATAATACGAAATACTAAGTTGTTTTGAATTTTATCAGTAAGTGTAACAAACATTTCAAATTTTGTGGGTCAGCGGTTTATACATAGTTATTGAAATATCTCAGACTCTATCACTGAAACGTCTAAGAAAATTATTTAAAGTCTGATTTGGACGCTGAGGCTACCCGACAGTTATCAAATGATTTACAACTGCCTTTTCTCGGTACTTCTGCAGGTATTGTCTAAGAAAGTCTAAGAAAGTGTAAGAAAGTCTAAGAAACTGATCATATAACGAATGTCATACACAACATAGGCTATGTACGTGTTACTTCATGGATAATGTTTTTGATAATATTCTGCTAGGTGATATTTTTTTTTGTATTTTTAGAAAACAAATCATACACAAAAAATTACGATTCTATAAAAAGTAGTGAAGTAAGCCAAGATTTGAATGTTGGCTAACAAATCATATAGAAATATTATGTCAATAAAAACATCACTTGAAGATTTCAAAGATAAATAAACTCATTAGAATCGCCGACAACTGGCCGTAACAAATGGCAAATTTTTGGCCCATCTTGAGTGATTGAGAAAGAAGACTGGAACACGAAAATCGATTGTATGATTTAACTGTTTCTATAAGATTTAAACTGTAGTACTGGAGTGTATTCGAAGTAAAACGAATTTTTTCAATTTGAATTTCTTTATTTCTTAATTTCTTGGACCCTTTTATATCTTTTTGTTGCGAAATTGTTTCGATTACAGGTCTCTTACAATTATAATATAATGTTTTTAAAACAGGTATCAAATTGACGACTTTATCTAATGCAACCTTGACTTGCATAATCATATTATTGAATACATCCCTTATAGAATGGAAACTACCCTTATAGTCCAGCCATATTAGGAATAATGACCTGAAAACTTCTATATATCTTAAATATGTCTTCTTCTTTTTTTAAATAGAGCTTTATCCTGTCTATTTCCCGATATTAAGCCTCCTCATGATCTCTTCTTGAGATGCTGATCTCCAGCTATTATGGTATTATTTTTGTGGGTCTCCGTATTTGTGATACCTTTTTTTATTACCAATCTAGGCTCTGGTATTATTTCGAAATGATCTTCACAACCTATATTGTGAAATACCAAATTCCCCACATTTTTTATCTTACAGATTGGAGAGAACTGAGAGCGGGCAAAGTTTACTTATCTACAATATTAAAAAATTATTATGTTAACATAATATTTACAACCAGCCGATTTACTGTCGAGAGTAAAACTCGCAAGTGTAAAGGGTCCTGAGAGTTATCGCCGGAAATAGAAGGGGAACTCTCCAAGAGCTTCCCCTCTTGCGTCACAATAGCAGGTGTAAACGATTCTGAGAGTTACTCTCAGAAATTCAAATCTAGTTTGACTTTCTGAGAGTACTCTCAAGAATGTCTTTATCAAAAAATGGACGCACGAAGATGTTTGCAGACTCATCGAGGCATATGAGTCTAATCCAATCCTTTGGGACGTTAAGCTGCGCGAGTATAAAAATAGAATTAAAAAAACCTAATTCTTGAAAAGCTAGCCAAAGACTTTGAGACAAATATAGTGGAAATAAATAGAAAAATACTAACTTGAGAAATCGCGTTAGTTTATTTCAGATAAACAATAACAATGGTACATTTTAATTAATAATTCACAACTTATCAAACCTTGTTTTTCTTAACAATTACTGGTTTCTCAGGAACTCAAAAAATACATATTTAAGTTCTCCTGCCAGCAGTTCATATGTCATTCTTTATCTACCCCCACCTCCGACGACACCTTCTTCTTTGCCTACAAATCCCATTAAATACTTCTTTGGGCTCCCTAATTGTACTAATAATTCAACTTCCACACTTGAAAATCTACAAAAATTTCGAAACTGCTGGGCTTCTTCTAGTTCCAATTCACGGGTCAATGTATGGTAAGCGCCTAAATTATTCTGTCTTTGGACCCAAGACCTAACCCATTTTTCTTCCTGGATTCGTTTTTCTTTGACATACACAAAATCAACAAAGCTGCTGCTATTTCTCGTTTCCTTGAAGACATCTTGAATAATGTATATGTAGAATTAAAACGCTAGAGCTGATAGCACTGAACTGAAATCACGAGATGTTAACTGGCTTAAGTCAATTTCAGAACAAATAGAAATCGTCCGTGTAAACAGTCTGAGGGTACTCTCGAGAGTAGCCATGGTGAGTAATTCTCCGAGAGTGGACTAGGGTTAATTTCACTCTCACGTGTAAAGAATTCCACGAGAAACTCTCGAGAGCACTCTCGGCGAGTTAAACGTACCTCAAGTCTTGTTGGATTGAATTTTATATAATTAAAATCCGGATGTGAAGATTTTTCACAAAAACTCAATCCATTGAAGCTGATTGAGGTTCATGGTCACTGTCTTTTGATATCTATTAACATAAATTCATCTCATTTGAGTTGATTTGGCGTCCTCTTTTGTCAGATCTTGTCGATTAACAATCCACGGAAGCCAATTGACTTCGAATGTCACTGAGTTATTGTCATTATTTTCGACGCCAAGGATTTTAGTTTCCAAAGGATTCTGCGATCAAAAGTAATTTATCCATTGGATTGCTCTGATATAATGAATAATTGGGGTAAGTTTACCAACTATGTTGCACATAACTTGAAAATTATTGCTATATCTGTAACGTTAATCACAACCATTCTAAGAAGTGTAAAATATTGTATTGAGTTGTTGAATTCAATCTGTTGCGTTGCTTTCCTCCTCAATCACTGCTGTACTATAGTCGCTTTGTGTGAACTAAGATCAACTGCCCTTTCCATATATATGCAATGGTGCAATGAAGCTAAACAATTGGTTAATTCTCAAAATTTAACGAATAATTTACTCACAACTCCTTATAGTATTGTTATATCTGTAAACTGTTTTCAACCAGAAAACGGTGGGATGAATTTATACACACGATGTATCTCACTTACGTATTTACAAATGAAAAAAGGTCACACAAAATTCGCATCCGCCAAACTTTACCTTCGATAACATATTAGTACAGGACCAGCTTCACGGTCTGTATCAGTAGGCGAGTTCGTAACAGTGTTCTATTAGCACATAGCGGACTTTGAATCGCGTTATCTCATTTTCATGTTCGTATTACACATTTTCAAAATGTGTAGCTTTTGAAGGCCTATTTTATAATTTAAAATGAAAGTTGAATTTAATTTTTCAAAATAAATCGAAAGTTCAAATTTACGTGGACGAGATTTTGAAGTTTTAAAATTTGGAAACACCAATTTTTTTTAAATCAGTTCCTTTGACTCATTGCAACTCGTCTAACTACTCAGACAACTGGCAGAACTATTTCAAGAAGTGTACACTGAAGCGTTCTTTGTAGCAGAACCAGCGCTAGTGTCGCTGTTCTTAGTAGCAGTGCAAGAGCACTAGTTCACCCAGTTCATTGTACTGCTTGCACTGGGTCTAGAGTCAGTTCAGCCAGTACAGTGCAAGACAGTGCAATAAGTGTAATATGGAAACGGTAGCACTACATCTTCATCATTGGACGAATGTAAAATAGCAGAAAGTACTAAATCATTTGCCATTATTGTTAATACTACAAGGACTGAATGAATCATACCTAATAACCTCAGTTCAGTACAGTTCCAGGGCAGCCTCCAAGAACAAACCTAATGTTACAGTTGAACCCGTTTTTAGTTAATTCTAGTTTTATATATAGAAAACTAGCTTTTACAAACCCAAGCCCCTTCCATGGAAACTGATTTTTACTGGTGAAAACATCTTTGTATAGTGAAAACTAGTATTAACTGAAATAACATTTAATAGTACGTATTATAATTATAAACGTAAACATTTATGCTAGAGTTTTGTTACTTGTTTACTTGTATACTAATACAGCTTATATCAAAGCTTTAGTATACTAACGTTTTAGTAGTGATAACAAATTTGACCAGACTATAAAATTGTTTAGTGTATAACAGGAAAAACTAAATGGTTATTCGTTTGAATGGGCTATCGCCGATGGTACCCGACTTTGCCGTGGAGATAAGTTAAAAACATAATGTACAGAAAACGTACGAGAACTTAATTATTGCACTGATAACCACAGAGTAACTACAATAAGCCAAGCAGGATTTGTAGGTTATCTTAATTAAGTCATCCGTAAGAATAAAATTATTTAAAATATATTCTTCTTTATACCAGGTTATAAATAAAATATTATTCGATGTGTTTATTGGTAAAGAGTCCACGTGGACTGACGGCTTGTTAGATATTTACTGAATTTTATACGGGGAGTGAACATTATTTTTCATTTCTTAATTTGGTACGAGTGCCGTGCGTATTTATGAAATATTGATTGATCCTCGCATAACTGACTTATGCAATTGATAAAAAAAGGCATTTGGAAAAATTTTCAATATTCATAATATTGACCCAGACTAAATAATAAATGAATCGTCAAAGCACTTGCTAGTCAATATATTAAGTGATATGGAACAAATAAAATATTGATACAATTAATAAAGTTGTTTACTACGGACATACTTTTCAAGCCAAGATTGATACATTGCACAAATCATGATTGATTAAATGTTTATTTGGCAGTTACCTAGTAAAATACCCTTTTGTTTAATCACGTTTTTGTAGTAGTTGAATTATCATTGAAGTATCATTGTTTACGATTGTTTGTTATAGTGAAGTAGAGAGGCTTTTCATCAATTGATAAGATTTTTGACTTCTGTCTATTCTTTAACAAGCTGTTAATAATAAATTCTTTATTGTACAGGGTCTTGATGCAAAAAATTTGGGAGTGAGTAGATGACGAGAAAATAATGCTGTGACTCATACGCCCCCCTTTTAAGTTGCGAAATCAGAGATTATATTTAGTATATTTTCTAAATTGTACATTCTAGCATAATGAATTTTTAATGGATGATTACGTATGTCTATGTAGTGTATTTGACGGAATAAATAATTTTAAACTACTATCTGAATGGTTAACAATCCGTTGTACAGTGTAAAAATAGCAAAATTAGATTGTGACAAATAAGGCATTTCCTTGAGATGTGAAATCGATTCGGGGCGCATATAAATTACACTAGAACCTAAACAACCACTGCAGAATGATGGTAATTTTAGATAATTTTAGAGCCCTGTTACGGTTTGCGGCTGAGTCTGGAGATAAAGATCTGGCTGAGCAATTGAATACTTCGCAGAAGAATGCCCAGTACACAAGCCCTCAGATCCAAAACGAAATAATTGATTCAACATAAGATAATTGAAGAAGTAAAGAAGCCCAAACTATTGAATTGAATGTTCTCATGTGGTTGGTCAAACTTTTGTTCGCCAAGAATCCTCTTGTTCTTCATGTACACTGTAGTGCACACTTTGTCAACCTTACTATGGCTGATTCTTGTTCATTAGCAAATGTCAGAAATTGTATTGGGATTGTGCAGTCTGTTGGTTCCTACTTTCGACATTCTGCTCAGCGTACTGCTTTGTTGAAAGAAAAAATTCAAGAGCTTGAAGAGCTATTACCTGTGGATAACCAAAAAAGCTTGCTCTCAATGTGTGAAACACATTGTGGGTCCACAAACAGGAAGCTATCATAAGATTAAGGGAAATTTATTCAGCGATTGTGAATGCTCTCAAAAAACTCCAATTTAATCACAATAAGGAAACAAGTCGCCCAATTGCTAAGTGCGCTTCGATCTTCGGATTTTGTGATGTGTTTAGTTATTCTTAAAAAAGTTATGAGCTATACATTGCCGCTATCAAAACAATTACAAACAATTGACATCGATCTCATCTCGGCATTCAAACATGGAGATGACTCCTGAGAAGCAACACTGACGTCGAATATTTTCATCTCTATGAAGACGCAAGGTTTTACTGGAAGAAAATGGTGGCATACTGCGAATGCCTCACTTCGTCGGAAGATGTTGATCATACAATTCAACAATTGGTTGAAAGGTTCACCAAACATCGTAAAGTAGTATCAGTAGTGTGATACCTTTGAATTTTACTGCCATTTCTGAAATTGAAGAAGCAATTTCCATTCACTCATCACTGCTTCCCGAAAGCAACATATCAGTGGTTAAAGCAGAACTTGAAGTATAGAAAATAGTGATAATAAATATCTCCCCTACCCCGAAATCTAGTTTTGAATGCCTGGATATATGCGATATAAACGTTTATCCTAATATTTACACATTACTACAAATCTTGGCTACCATTCCTATATCCACTGCTACCCCAGAAAGGTCTTTCTCGAGCTCAAGGAGACTGAAAAACTATTTACGAAACAATACAAGTGAAAACAGACTTAATGGTTTGGATCTTATGAACATTCACTATGGAACAAAAATTCATGCAGATGAAGCAGTGGATTTATTCAAAGGAAACAGCCGAAGATTTCTTTTTAAATAGTTTTAGAGTTAGCGCAGAGAAACGAAATTAATTCAACCATTCCATTTAAAGTTAAGAACTATAAATACCGTAATTTTTCCGATGAATATATAGATATTAAATTTCATGTAAGTATATTTTTGTTGTTTTATTCACTTCAAAAAAACCCCTTCCCCCTCAAAAAATTAAATCCTAGCAACGCCCGTGATGGACTGGATAACAAAAATGTAGTAATGTGTCTAATTTTCAATTTATCAATTATTTACCTAGTAAGTCTATATATCTATAATCTAGATATATTTCATCATATTGCGTAATATTGTATAATAACTCCACTGTTTATGAAAATTACTAATTATTGCAAAATGAAACAAGTACTTATAATGTAGGTACAAAGATTAAATTCCTAAAATGATGATTCAGCTTAAAGCGATACACTTACACAACGAAAAAAAAAAAAATTAATGAATAGAATGAGGGAATTTTTAAACACTTTACAACATTATAAAACGATTTCGTTTAATTTTAAGGTCGAGGTTTTAAGATTTCTCTGGATATTTGAAAAGACCGGTTTGTAAGTAAGAATGTCCGATAGTTTGTTGCAGCGCTTTTTAGAAACTATGATCCTGGATCAGGTAAATCACATATCAGCTTAGTACGAACTCTAACTTAGAACGAAACTTTGATCACGGTGTTTCAAAGTTGTGGAATAGATTTAAGGTGTTTTAATAATAATTATTGTACAGTTATCAGCGATTCACCAGCCCACACGTATTTTACAACCAATTATACCGACAAGCCATAAAAAGGACAAGCCTCGGTATCCCGTTAATTACACTGCTCAAAAGAATTTATCAAATATAACGATACACGGGAAAGGAATTAATTATTTTTAAGATTCAAAAAACAAAAACAAACGAAACAATCCGTCAGCTGATCGCACTTACTCACGATACACCAGAGTAGAAAGAATCTTAGCTTTCCAAGTTGCTTTCCAATTGCACAATTCAAGCTCAACTAGAGAAAATACGAGATCTGTGCGACAAACACAGTTGCGTTTTCTCTTTGCCCTCAAAACATCAAATAAATGTTGCTTTATTGTTTTTCAAAATATTCTCCAATATACTTTGGCATGTGATGGTACCAATTGTCGAAGCATTTTTCCCATATCGATTTTAAAGCTTCAACCGCTTTTTTAGTTGTAGAAAAACGGTGACCTTGCAATTTATTTTTGATCTGCGGGAAATCATGTTTGAGCTGATGTGATAGAGCTCAAACTGTCGTTGTTGGAAATGATTGCAATTGGTTCCCCTGATTTTTTCGAACACTTCTAGCAATTTATGTACCATTCAGAATTGACCGTTCTAAGTTCCCCTAATGGAACGGTGGCGACATGTCCAGTTATATATAGGATCCATATGCATAGATCCATAACTTGTCGCCTGTCACAATCTTATAGACGTCTTTTGAGGCACCGCGACCTTACCAGAGAATTTCACATCTCATTTAATGTTTTGATTCCATTTAAAATTTCGATGCATTTTGAATGCATTTTGTATGTTATTCTGTTTTCATAAAGTAACGTTATTAATTTCCTCAGTATTTTTTTATGTTTTTGTAACCTTTCAGATAAGGTGGTTCATACAATGAACGGTATCACGAATCGTTGAATGTGTAATTATGTAATCTATAGGTTTTCATATTGCTCAATATTTTATAATTTAAATTCCAGTGTTTATTGTAAATTACAATATAATAATCACTTACTGCCGGTACAAAGTTTCTATTTCTAAAATCATTCAACTTAAATTGTTTTACGTACACTACGAAAAAGTCTCAAAACAAAAAAAAATGTGAACATCAGATAATTTCAAGATCGTTCTCGATTATTTTTGTTAATTTTGGTATATATTCTTTTCATTATCAGAAATATCCACACACAAAAATTGCATTCTTTTGTTGAAGGTAGAGAAATTTCAAAAACCAATAACTAAATAATAAACTAATATTATTAAGGTTTTACAGAGATAATTATCACTAATAAGGTTAAGTATTGTGGTCTATAACTTAATCCGTGCAGTCTTTTTTTCAAAATTTGAACGTTTCTTTTAAGAAAAACATGTACAATAGTATTATTCAAAGTATTGCCCATCTGAAGCTATGACCTTTTCCCATCTTTCTGGTAATTTGTGGATCCCATCCCAAAAGAACTGCGCCGGCTTGGCAGCCAAGAATGAATGAAGCCAGTTTTTGATATCTTGCTCTAATGTAAAACGTTTTTCCAGTGAGGCCGTTTTGCATCGACTGGAACAAATGGTAGTCAGAAGGGGCAAGGTCTGGACTATAAGGTAAGGGTGAGGTAAAGCTTCCCATCCACTGTTTTCCAGATAGTTCTTAACCGGAATAGCAACGTGGGGCCGAGCGTTGTCATGAAAATTATTGCCTCGTGTCTGGTCGCATATTCGGGGCTTTTTCAGGTACTGTTCTTTTCAAACGGATTAATTATGTTCGGTAGTATCTCCATTGATGGTTTCACCTGGATTTAGCAGCTCATAATACAGCACACTCTTCTAATCCCAACAAAGAGAGCATTATCTTCGCGCCATGGATATTCGGCTTTGCCGTTGAATTGGCTGGTTGGCCGGATTTCTCATATGATTTTTTGCGCTTGGTGTTGTAATGGATCCATTTTTCATCACCATTAACAATCCGATGCAAAAATGACTTCCTTCTGTGGCGTCCAGCAGCATTTCGGACATGCAAAACCGCCTTTCGACGTCTCTCGGCTTGTGTTCATGTGGAACCCAATTTCCTTGATTTTGAATATATCCAGCTGCTTTTAAACGTTTTGAAATGGCTGTTTGAGTGACACCCAAAGATTCTCCGAGCACTTCTTGTGTTTGGTAACAATCTTCATCAAATAATGCTTCCGTTCATCGTCTTCCAAGCCAAAATTACCACTTTTAAATCATGCAAACCACTTTTGGCACGTTCGCTCAGCTAGAGTATGTTCACCATAAACTTCCACCAAAATACGATGACTTTCAGCAGCATTTTTCTTCAAATTAAAGTAATGAAGAAAAGATCCCCGCCAAAATACGTATTCAGGAACAAAGTTCGACATATTTGAGCGAAAAAAAATTATTGTTGTTAACGCTTCAAATGAATGACATAATGAAAATACGTACAATAATAGTAGCTTTCCAACGTAGGTTCAGAATATTGGAAAGATGTGAGATTATACAAGTTACGCCAGTTGTACAGACTGAGTAGTGAATGTAATATGCTTCAAGCGAAATTCTACGTAATAGAGGAGACTGCCAAACTCGAAATAGGAAGTGATGCATCAAATAGAAACACAACAATCTACATAATTGTCTTGGCAGCCTTAAAAACAATAGAATTAAAAACAACAAAAATAAAAGTGTTAATGAGCTGTTGCGAGGCAGCCTCGTGGATTCATAACACTCAAGTTATCATCTGCTGGGTATTAACACAAGAACTAGAGCCAACCATCATGAAGTGAAAACAAAAAAAGTAATAAGATTAACGAAATACTTAATCCTGAAGACCATTGGATGTTGTACTGTTGGCACAACACTCTAGAAATGGGGGTCAGACAACTGTAGTAAAGAGATTACGAGACGATCGAACATCTGCCCTGCCTTGACTGAAAATCGACGTCAAATGCTGATGGAAGGCACAAAAGTGAAAAAGGTTTATTGTGGGTTGGAAATGTTTCAAAATGTACTGTAGAAGGGAGAAGGATGGGAAGGTGGTTAAGTAGTTGACTACGCTTCCATAATAATGGGTAACTGAATGGCCCTCAGATCTCCGCAGGACCAATCCAGGTCGCGTTTGCCAATTAGAAACCTGTCGGATCATCATTTCGAAGGAAAACGAATGTATGGGACGCCGGTTTTAGTGTTTATCTATTAGCAGCTCAAATTACTACGAAATGAGTAATTGCCTCCTATATTTCATGATCTTTTGTACATAGAGATGATGTTAATGTTGAATATTTGAACTAAAGTTTCGACGATCTATGTCTCCGGTATTCATTGTAATGTTCATTCCTGCAACATTCTACTCTCTTCATTGGTACCTTCAATATCGGTATTAACTCAATTTGCAATTGTATCTTCAACCTAAATTATTCTTTTTAAACGAATTTGATTTATACTAGTTGAAAGAAAAAAATTCTTTGTTTTAACCGAAGTTTCAATTTTATACAAATTTTTCTTGCATCCCATAGAGCAAATATAACGAGATTTTTCGACTCGTGTATGAAGCTTTACCATAAAACCTTACAACTTTGCCCTGGAAATTTTTGTTTTTGACTAATGTCGTTTTAGGAGATTTTTATTTGCAAATTGCGTTTATGCCAAAAGTTTTGTTTTAGCTTCACAAAACGAAGTTACACAGTTCTATACCACGAGTAGATATCCATATATGTCCCTGGATATAAAATGATTTTCTTTTCCCGAATATCTCCATCAATGAGACCAAATACTCTGACTATAGGTATTAAGTAATTGAATTTGTTTATAAAGCCAGTTGCGATACAAACTAATAAGAGTTGTATTCTTATTTTCGCTGTCAAATCCATTACACATCAGTTTAAGTGTATCACCATCATCAAAGTTGGAAGTGCTCAAGATGTTGCTGTATTCATTGTTCGGTCAATAAAAGCTAGTAACGGTGGCTTAATTGGCTTTTTGATGTGCTCCCGACATTCGTGAAACTGACGTATGTAATAAAGTCAAATTCCATGCTAACTTCTATTTATTCTACAAAAGTAGTTTGGATATAATTCTCTCATCAGTTATTAAGTTTCTATTGATATTTTCGTCACTCCAGCTCTTAATTCGTCAAATCGCACTATTTTCGTTTTGATCTATAAACCGCAAGTTTCTTATGCTCGAATCACGATCAAGGTACAACCTTTCACTCTGTCCGATACAGTAGTGGCTTTCAAAGCCTTAAATTTGTTAACTAAATTTATAACAATATTTTTTTCGCTTGGTATTTTTCCACCATCTCCAGATTTTCCTTCAACGTCAGAGAATCCAATTTTGTTATTCCATAAATTGTCATAAAGGAATTTTTACAAACTAAAATTATTTTCTCACTTCGTTTAGAGTTTTCTAGAAGTATGCTTTTAATTGTACTGTTTTGCAATATTTTAAAATTAAGTTATCGTAATAAATTAGTCACGTCAATTGGAATATGTCTTTAATGATTCTTAGCAACGTTTGAAACATATTCAAATCTACTTATTCACGTTTTGAATGCTTATTAATACAAAATATTTATTCTTCAACAACTTCTTCAACATCTTCACTTTCGTTTTCCGATTTAACATGTGTTTTAGATAATTTTGGAACTAGATGAGTCACTGGTATCCCTAATCCATTCGCTAATGCTTCTAGAACTGATTTGTTGATGTAATATGTAATTGATGTTGTTCCACTGTTTTCCAATAATTTACGCAATTCAACGTAGCATTGTTTGGCTTCTGCAAAATTGCCTATTGCCACTAAATGCTGAATCATAGTAGAATATATGTCACCTCTTCGTACGGCAACTTCCAAATCATTTCCGCCGGTCATAAGAAGCTGCTGGCATTGTGTTAAGGCTAAAAAAATTATACATGAACTAATACTGTAGTCTACAAGGTATATTCGCAATGTAAATTTCGTTTTTATATATATCAACGGCAACGCTGCAATCGCAATGCGTGGTTGTTACTCTGACTCGAGCAGAAGAAATATACGCCATTTTCAAATCGCCGCCGTTCTTTATAGTGTTTATCACAAATGTCAGCCTTAATTGAAATTGCAGCCGCTTGTGAAATCAGTTTTGTGATTCGTTTTCTAAATGCAAAGAAAGTTAAACGAAGTGAGATTTATTGACAGATCTGCGAGGCTCCCGGACAAAATACTATGAAAGATTAAGTAATTTGAATATGGATCAGACAGTTCAATGAAGGACGTGATGAAGTGCACGATGAAGAATTATATGGACGTCCGTTTTTGGTTGCTGATATGCTGACTCAAGCAATTGAAGAAAAGCTTGAACAAAAATAGTAAGTTTATAATTAGTGCTTTCACTATGACATTTTCCCAAGTCACACAATCATCAATGTCTGAAATTGTTAGTGAAAACTGAAATTTTGAGAACTTTGCTCACGTAGGACTCTTACTAAACAATACAAAAAACAACGGACGGAAAGTGCTCTTCCATTTTTGACATCCTATAATAAAGATGTTGATTATTTTCTTTTTCAGATGGGACTGAGATGAAATTTCGATATCTTGCTACATCTAGAAAATGAACGACAATCAAAGGAATGAAGGCCTCAACGAAAGTTTAGCATAAAGAAATCTTACCTGCTTGAAAACTCATGTACACCATTTCGTGAAGCAGAAAAAGGAATTTTGCTAATTGATATTTTGTCACGAGGCCAAACAATCAATTCACATGTTTACTGTAAGGCAATTAAGAAATTACACCGCACAAGCGCCGAGGATTACTGACAGAAGGTGTTGTTTTCTCGACGATAATACCCGACTTCACAATGTGAATATGGGAAAAAAACTCCTACATGCATATGGCTGGAACGTGTTTGATCATCATGTCAAGTGGCTACAAGATTTTGGAAGCTATGTAGAAAATTAGGTTAACAGTATAAAAAATATTTTTTCTGACCTGCACACTTTTTTTATACAACCAAACGGAACCTACTTTGTGAATATACCTTGTAGAGATATGTAGAGATACACGTTAAAAACTGATTAGCTACGTACTTTAGATGCGTTCACATACGTCTAAAATATTTCAGTACCTACCAGGAACGATTTTCTTAAAATGATTGTGGCATGAATCTGACCATGACCAAATGCATGTCTGTTTCATTTGGCTTCAATTATTTTCCAAAAGTTAACTTTCATTATCACGCATTCTGGTTCATTTATTATTTATATCTGCAAAAAAATAACTTTGCGCTGGTTGGTAAGCATATCTCGTTCGATTACTTATCTCGAGATACTGAATTGCCCACTTACATTGAACGTAATTTTCAATGTGAATAACTTCTTTTGGTTAATCAGAAATCATTGTGTGAAGCTAATTATTCTTGAATGATGATTGTCACTGATAGAAAATCAGTTTAGCAGGTAGTTACAGAAAATTACACTGTGGATGTTTATACATTAATATCAAGTCAAATATTTTAACTGAATAACTTGCAGTGGATCATGGTCTTATTCAAAATGGTGGCACGCATATTGGTGTCATCTCATAGGAATATCGAAAATTAACTCTCCTAGTACTGGTATATTTATAACATACGTGGATGCGTTCAATGAAGATTATAAGGGCGTTTGACGGAAGATACTGATTTCTACTGTGATTATATTGTCTGTTTCCGCCGTATTTCTGATGTCATATGTCCAAATTTTACATATGGATTGGATTTGGATTGGACTCTCTCTACGTGTCTAGTGTGGCGAAACTTTAAGATGGCGCTACTGAATCAAAATCCGAAAATTTGTAAAAAGTGTCAAAAATTTAAAAGGGAAAAAAATATTTGTATCTCCATAAATGTCAAAAATTATTCTTCTCAATATAATTAAATTGGGATCGCGTCCGTGTTGATT
Organism: Diorhabda carinulata; assembly: GCF_026250575.1. Classification (NCBI taxonomy): domain Eukaryota; kingdom Metazoa; phylum Arthropoda; class Insecta; order Coleoptera; family Chrysomelidae; genus Diorhabda; species Diorhabda carinulata. The sequence continues at coordinate 24,928,744 of NC_079472.1, forward strand.
GCGAGCACTGTTGTGGAAAGTTATTGAATTGAATTTTTGGCTTTCAGAGGGTTACATTTGACAGTTGAGCTCTGTAAGAGATCTCCTTACCTCTATGGTTTTAATACTGTGTTCGTTGTTGGGAACAAGGCCCCCGCTATTATATGTGCACAGTGTGCAATGCACACGGGCACCATCCATTAGAAGCGCCAAAATCCAGTGTTTAAAAAAAATAATTTCCACCGTTACTAACGGTGAGGAGAAAATTTAAACCGGAACTGACCATGAACACCGAGGTGAGACCCTTCATGAACGAAAAACCACCTTTAAAATTCGTTTTTTCTTAAAAATTATAAATCAAACTTTAAGCTTTCTAAAAAACCGATTTGACTTATTAAATGAGTATGATAATATTTTCGGATTCAAATTGTTTTCATTATCTGATGAAACTGACCCCCTCTAGTATTTTACGATATATATTTGAATACAATTTAATCTCTACCCTTCTAAACGCATTTCATTAAGAATTCTTCTGACATTGCCTGTAGCGTCTGGCGAGCGATCTTTCTCAAAGTATCTGCATATTTTTAAGTAGAGCCTAATTAGTTTTTTTTCAATAATTTTTTGAAGATTGATAAAAAATTAACTTAACTTAACTTCAGTCTTTATCAAAATATTTTGAAAAAGACTGAAGTTGTTTCATATATAGATATTATAGGCAATATATATAAATAGTTTTTTGTATACAGCCGCCAGTAGTCTTTAGGGGGCCCTGATGGAAAAATTAAAAAAAGAATTTAGAAAAAGTTAGGTACATATTATTTTAAAATAGCTCTATCCCTCGAAATGATTCGCAATAGTTTCACTGCTCTTAAAAACGGCCATACGGAGGATGGTAAATATAAGGGACCGTTATTATCTTGTTCGTATCGATTGTTAAATAAAAATACGTTAGTTAGCTGATGTATATGCAATTTTTAAATATGAAAAAGCTATCTACAAGGTAGATTGCCCGATTTCTTAATACCAATCAAAATTTCCTTCTCATTAAAAAATTATAACGAATCTTTTCATCTTTTAAAATGTAATCCTATAACTGGTCAACATCACATTAATTGACTGGCATTTCCATGGCGAAATAAAGAAAAACGATGGCATATATTGAAAAAAGAAAGGTTTTGTTATGTAACGACAATGCGCTTGCTATTATCGCAGAACAATTAGCCGAACTGCGTTACTATTTATCTTCTCACTATCCGTCAAACCGCTCTCGTATTTTGTTCTTTTCTTCAATTCTTACCAGATTGAGAATCTCCTCTGTCGAACAATTTTCGAATATCTACAAATCTTTTTACTAAGACGAGTCTTTGTTGCACTATATCCATTGCTCGTTGTATCTGCTTCGGATCACGCGGTTCTGTTATTTTTTGCAAACATCGAGAAGCTTCTGTAAGCGCACCAAGAGCTTTTTCGTAGTTTTGGAATTCGTCTATTTCGACCTAAATATTCAATAAATGTGATATTAAAGATTATATCTTTCACTTGAATCAAATATACGCAAGACATGACATGGCAATATATATCATTCACACATAGTTAAAATTCCATAATGAACATAGGTTTTGTCAGTTATCAAAATTCATAAAATATTTATCTAACTAAATCGATTTATGTGAATTCATAATGGTTATAACATAACAATTTGAAAATATAATTTTTAGTCATTTTAGTTATTTAAACAAACGAAAACGTTTTCCGATATGATGAAACAGTTTAAGCAAATGTCTTTCGTATGTTGTTTTAATAAATCGGGTGATATTGAGACTATTACTCGAAGAGAACAAAAATGTAATGTTTCTTAAGAACCATTGCAAGATGTCTGCAATTATTGATATAAGTTGGAAAATATATTTACGCCTTCGTCACTTACTTTCTGTTTGACAATGGTATAAGTGAGTTGTTGTAAAAAATTTTGCTGAATATGGAAAGAAATGGATATCGGGTTAAATATTTGTTTTTCAAAGGCATATGCCTACGCAAATGAAAGAGGAGTTAGACACTGCACTGCACTTATCATTTATGACCGAAACATTTTGGGCAGCTGAATGCAAAAGTGACCATGACCAAATGCAATTTTCGCTTGATTCGACTTCAAATATCCACCAAAACTATCATTGAAGATGTTCACCAAATGGTACTGAACGTTCATCGGATTAATGTTAGAGAGACAGAACAGTCCATTAGCGTTCGAAAGAGTGAATATAGTGACTGAAGAATTATAAATGCGTAAAATATCCGCTCGTTTGGTGCGGCATTTGCACACTTTAAACCAATAGTGGATTCGAATGAACATTTCACAGTCCTTATAGCAGCGAACCTGCTCCAAGAAAGGCAAATACGGTTTCATTGGCCGGAAAAGTGATGGCGTCTGTTTTATGAGATAGCTATGGGATTTTATTCATCTTCAAAAAGGTATAAAAATAACAGGAGAGTATTACGCATTATTATTTGATAAGGATAAGGGAGAAATTGTGAAAAGGCGACCGTATTGACTAAAAAATTTTTCCAAGGCAAATATTTTTATCAGACGAAGACGTTATCGCATACCTAAACATCTATTTCGAGAAGAAAGACGTTAATTTTATAATAAAACGTCTTAAAATCACAATATAGCGCCTTGGAATAGCTTCAAGTATAGAAGTAACGACACAAACTGAAAACGCCGTACACTGGGGCAGAAAGGTCCTATACCTGCCGATAAATCGGAAAAGTAATTAGCAAAGAAAGCCTACTTTTCATAATTTTTGAAAAACTCAGGTAAATGTTATCATTAATACCAAAAGGTCCCTGTACTAAAGTCAGTTTTCTACGGATAGTGTACGTGTACTGTTGTAGATTCAAATTTTGAATGTTTTTGTGTGGATTTAAAGCTATATTTTCATAGTTTCTGTAAAAATTTCCACATGGAACCTTCAACTTCAGATATGTAACAATATTTTGATGAAATTATATCCACAGAAAAGTTTATGCATTTAGTTAATATTATTTGGAACAAGAAACACAAAATAAAACAATATTATTTTAACATTTTCCAAAATATATGCAAGCTTTTAGTTGGGTTCCAATATAGTCCAAATTTTCAAATAATTTTTTATAATTGAAATTATTTTAGCTTTTCAAACTTGTTTAGTTTTCTTGCACCTATTTGCACTTTTCTTTAAAAAAAATTTTTTGTCTTTGCACTGATGAAATGAGATAATGTAAGAATAATGTTTAATTTTATCATAATTTATTTCAGGAACGAAATTAAACACCGTGTTTATTTAAAGGAGAGAAATTTTTAATATTCTCGGAATTTTAAATAAAAATGAAATTGATTAACCATTTGATTATTTAAAAGATGCAATAATGAAGCCAAGGAAATATTAAAGTGAAGAGCTTTTAAAGCGCTTAAATAAAACTTCATATTTCAAATCACAGTTTAAATGCGCTGGATGAAAGCGTTCAGGATAGAAAAATGGTTTCTCAAAAATATTGCTGAGTGGCTTGATACATCAATTTCATTTACAATAAGAGAATATTTAGATACTCCTAAAAGACGAAATTCCATTTGAATCTAGTTCAGAGCGAACGAAACGACTAAAAACAAAACAGTTGAGAGAGTCTACATCAATAAATGTATTAAATTATGCCACTCAAATGAGTTTAAGAGGTACTGAATAAACGCAATCTTCAGAAGTGAATCATGCGAGTAGATACAGAAAAGCATTTGAGAAGTCGCTTGAGAAACAAATTATGTCAGTTGAAGGCGCTCTAGCGGTTTAAGTGGACGCGAAGTTATCTCGAAACCAGTATAACATAACTAGTTTGAGTGCTCCAGAAAAATTTCCTTCTTACAAAGTAGCTCAAGCAGCAAAAAAATTTGTTATCCAGAAAAAGAATTTATTACAGTAACCTCTACCTGTGCGGAAGTTACCTTGCAAGCTTTACTTGACCACACAGTTAAACGTCTATTAATGACACTGGAACCTGTGATTCAGTCACTTAAAGATGAAGAGCTGGAAAAACTGTGTTTATTATTAAAATGGAGTTTTGATAGCAGTGCAGGCCATAGTTCATACAAACGTCGCGCCGTTGCGTTTGGAAGCAGTTTTTTGTTATTCTGTCAAATGCGATACTTCGTTATATAATAGTATCGAATACTGCTCGAGGAATCGAAAATAATCGATTATTATTTTTCACTCGTAACTCGACGAATACAAAAAAACACTCGAGCTACGCTGTCATGATTTTTAGCAGACTACGTTTCGTTGCTCGTAAAATCATTGATTATTTTAGAAGCTCTTGCAAGAGATATTTTTACTTTGTTATCGATATATTAATATAACCAATTAGATGGATTTATTTTTCAACTAAAAATTTCCTAAAAATATAAATTAAATTTGAATCCAAATGTAAACATTATTCGTAATTATTTGATATGTAATTATATTACATTCTGGGGAACAAGTCGAGTTCCTTATTAGAATAAATACGTTCTCAATTTAATTTAATAAGCACTTACATTGAAATGGTTCTCAAAAATACATTGGAGTTATACTAAATAAAAGATAAATAAAGAATCGTTTTTATGGAGTTTCCATATATTCCATTAAATTAATTATTTCGTTATGAAAGGTAGACAACCTAATAAACAAGCTTTTGTAGATGTGGTTCCCTTGATGCTTGCGTTTGTTTGAGATTCACATCATATTCGAAATTTGAACGAGTGCCAGCAATTTTTTTAAAACGGAAATCAGTTGGTATAATTCTGGTGGAAAACTCACATGAGTGGGTATCCATATCCCTTTTCCACGTTTCTTGAGTTATAATAAAGACCAGTAAACATCTTAAAAGAAGCTGTGTTAGAGATAAAATCTGTGGTGAGTAAATCTCTATTCGTTATCAGTCATTTTTAATTATCACTAATTGAGCTTCTTATAAATTAAAACCCAATTTTAAGTATTATTTTGGGGGATTTCGTACAATCCGAAAGTTTAACTCTTCTTATAGGAGCTCTTAAAAGTAAAGAACCATAATATTGTACAAAATTTATTTTTCCATACTGTGGGTGCTTTCCACTTAACAATCACTCCACTGTCGTATCTTCCAAAATGTACCCAACAAGAAAGGGAATTCCAAAAAGAGCTTCCTACGACTCCCATATATCAGTCGATGGGATCAAAATCTTCTCTACTGCTCGCTCTTCAACATTATTACACGGATTTGGTTGTGGTGTCCAGTTACGCTTTTTTTTACTTCAGGATGTTTCTATGTTCTTTACTTCGTATTTCGTCTACTTTGATGTTCTAGTTATGATTGTGTTTTTGAGGCAAATTTTGTTTTGTGCCGATTTAATAGGACTAAAGACGATATTAAAGAATGGATCCATTTACTCAAGCTCTCTCTACTCGAGATCCTGTCAATCTTCACGGATAAGCAGATTATTTACTTTCTTTAAAACGTGGCGTCAATTCGAACAATAGCGACAAAACAAGTGACTTTTCACCATCCCAAAACTGCCTTTGCAAGGGAAGTACAGTCAGTTAACGACATGTATTCAATCAGCCACTATATTGCATGCCTACCTGGCTGTTACAATCATTTCAGCTACTGCAGACATTGGTGTTATCGGCTAGCACCAGTTATTTATGATAATTACTGTATTTGTATCTATTATATTAGAAATTCTTGTTGCTAAATTGTCTTGTTTTTACGTCTCTTACGATCGAAAATTAGTTTTTGAAAGTGTCTTATTGACGCTATGTCAGAGGTTTACAAGTTACGTGTAGTCACGATAAATTTGATCATGGCTGTCAACATTTTTATGTTTATAAAAAATTTTATTCAAACATGGAGATTTTCAGTTCTCTATTCCCAAAAACAAAAAATACTTATCCTTTGATCTGTTACTGAAATTCGAAGAAAAAAACGAAAATATCATCAAATCAAAATATGTGTGGATGTTGTGGATTTGTACTCACCTGAGCACACGCGACATAAAAGTTCGCCAATAAATCCAAAGCTTTACCTTTGGAATAAAATGTTATAATATGTTTGAGAATATCTGGTTGATTTTGCCAATCTACGGTTTGCAAATAATTAGCGGCCATAATGTAAATTTCTCTTTGACGAGACACACCAGCAAAAAATATTATTTTCTCAGTATCTCCAGATTTGAGTAAAGCTTTCATTGCTCGTATCTGAAATTGAAAGAAAAGGGGGCATAAAGGCCGCTTGACATGATTCAAGACAATGTCGTTTGACTTTATGCAAGTCTCTTACCATTACACCTAATCAAAATTCCAAAAGTAAAAGCAAACAATTTCCTAACCTCAAACTTTATTTTATATTCTGTGCACATTTTAAAAATGAAAATAACAAAACTAAGTGAAATAAACAAGAAAAAAGTGATCAGTGCATTACTGGCAATAATTATATCTGCAGCTGCCTTGTTTTTGAAGTCTGAAGGAAAGAAAATAGTATCCTGGGGATGGTAAGCCAGGCCCTGGCTAGATAGAAAAAGGGGAAACGTGAGTTTAGCCATAGAATTAGACGAGTAAACATTCAAAAATTAGTTGAGAATAGATAAAACTCCTCGGGAAAATAAAACGTAATATCATCAGAGTAGAAACTCATTTTTCTCTAATCTTCCATGCAACAATCAGCTGAACTTTTGATCAAGAAATATTGCTTTGCACGTTAACTTGCATCATGTCAAGCGGCCTTAACAATTCGTCTTGGTCTCTTTGATATTCGTTAGGATCTCAAAGAAATTTATTTTTTTTTTGGAATTTATATAACTAGTTAAGTGACAAGAATAAATATGCATTATTAGCTTATTTTCCTGTAATAGTTTCTTTTTTATTATGAATATGAGATACATTTATACAGCACGGCTTGAAAGAGAGTATTGTATTAGAGTATTAAACAATACTCTACTATTTTGTTATTAGTCTAAAAGCAATAAAATAATTTTCGGCATAATATCAATAATACATTCGGAAACTATGATCTTAAATCAGATAGATTCGCTACCAGCTGATTGTGGATCCAAAGGCGAATTATCCATTTTTCGTTAAGTAAATGCCCATTGCACTTTTAAAAATATTTCTCACCGAAAATCTTCTCAACCTCTTCTGTTTATAAGAGGGCCGTTTTTAAACCTCCGATCGCTCCGTACCGACGCTATGCGGGCAGTAGAAAGCAGGCATGCACTATACACCTCACTATTGTTGACATTTAGTCGTCAGTCGGCGTTGTGCCACAGCCGCGTAAACATGTCCGCCATTATTGATGATCCCGCCAAGTGTGAATTACGAAGAGCGATTCGTTTTCTACAGGCTAAAAGCCACAGTGATGTAAAAATCCCTCGGAGAATGAGTCGTGTGTATGGGGAAAACTTCATGAGTGATGGTGTTGTGACAGAATAGTTAGAGAAAACCGCAGATTCACCATTACTGTTTTGTCTACAAAATTTCCAGAAGTTTCAAGTTGTGTTCTGTACTCTACTGTTACTGAACGGTTAGGCTACATTGGCGGCAACTTTCTTTGAAGAGGGTATCGAAAAGCTTGTCCACAGATATGACAAATGTCTCAATCTCTTCGGTGATTATGTCGAAAAGTAACCGTAAGTGTACCAATATTTTGGTAATAAAATTATTGTTTTATATGAACATGTCTTTTATTTATAGCCTATCGGAGGTTGAACAAAAAACGGTCCTCGTTTATTTGTAAACAAAACAGAAGACGTCCGGATAAACGGACCCAGTTAGGTTTTTCGATTGCATGTCCGACCAAAGCAAACGGAAACTCGCTCGTCCGGCTTTTGATAGGCTTTTTATATTTAAGAAACGAATGATGCGAGTCGACTATCAGTCGCTCCGGCGGTTTATATTTTCGATAGCAAAGTTTCGTGAACAATAATAAAGAGAACGTCGATTTCAAGAAACTGTTCGTAGAAGTGTGTAGCCTGTTTTTTAAATTGCTTTTCAGAATTCCTTGTCAGTATCACTTACTATCCCAGGACATAACATTGAAAGTTTTTTCCTTGATAGTTCAGCCATAATCAAAAAAACCACAACAGATTACATTTTGAAACTGTAGCTAAAATGTTCCTTGTAGAATTTATTGCCAACCAAAAATAAAATAATTTTTTTATTGCATAAACAGAAGAAATTTTGTTTTGTTTAGATTGTTTTTTCTCCGATTCCGAATGCTTTATTTCAATTATTTTATATTTCCAAAGAAATATAACATGACATGAAGACTTGAGACTGAACCAAATTGGAACCTAATATAAAATCTCGATGCAGCCAGCATTAAGCATAAGAAACTGAGTAAATTTAAATAATAACTTAGTATGGAGAAATTCCTATTAAAATTATATGGAATTTGAATTACAATTTTCTTTTATATGTTTTCGTTAAAAATAATTTCTTCCTACAACCTATTTTAATTCAAGTTTTCTTGGTAAACAATCAAATTTTTTATTTGTGTTACATAGCGGGGCATAAGAATTTTAAAAAGGCTAAAGTGGAGTAGTGTAGATGTTCAAACTTTCAAACAATGTTACGTTCATAAATAATAATTTTGATATAAAAATTCTCCAGTAGTTGTTCAAACTATACTTTAAAAACATGTCCTCATCGTAGTGAGTCCAACGAATAAACCACCTAAGAAAAAACCATTTAAACTGTCGATGTGTACTATTATTAGTCTACATCCCTTTCCTGATGGTGGTATCAAACCAGTAAATAAATTATTTGGAGGAGCTTGACCGCTAGTTTCATCACGCCAAAAATTATCTGGTGTAAGTCACTCGTTGATCCATGTTTAAACTAAATAATTCTTTGGTTTTTTATTTCCGTTATAGCCGTTTGGTAATTTCTTTTCCACACTACAATATCGATTCTTTCTATTAAAATAGACTCTCTAGAATAATTTTTCCATAGAAAATTCTGTTTCTTTCAAAAGTTTCCATGGTGTTCTTCGACTTCTTTCAGAATAATTTTTATCATGTTCTGAATAAAACTTTTCTTTGAAGACTTTCTTTCAATTTTATTTGATCTTTCGATTTTTCTGGAGCCTTAAGTAAAACTCGCCACCTCTTTCTGCCCAGTCCAAACCTTTTTTCTATTGTTCTGTACCGGTTATGGTTATAAAAGACCAAAAATTTGTATTAGATACATTTATAGAAATAATAAGAAATATTTGGATTATTCTGTTATAACATTTAAATTAACCGTGAAGTTTTACATTAGATATTTCATTTTTCTTTCGTATATAAAAATAGAGTATGTATGCACTATTATACTTTACTATATAATTTTACACAAATATCGATATCAGAGAATTATTATTCAATAATGCAGAATAAAACTGAATTTAATAAATAGAATTAATACCTTATCTCCAGCCTGCGTAAATTTCTTAGTAGCCAAATGATAATTTCCTTGAACCATCAAACTTTCAGCCAAAGTTTCTAGAACAGTCTCTCTGGTATCATCATCTACTGCATCTTTAGCAGGAGTTAGCTTTTCTGCTAAATCTTCAGTTAATTGTACGTTATGTTTCATACACAAGTTTATAGCGTCTGTGTACTAAAAGTAAAAGTGAAAAGTAACAGAGCTAATTATAAGTTGTTACTTACCTTTTTCACTATTGCCAACAAGTCAACTGCTTTATCGTATTGTTCATTGTCAATAAAATAATCAGCACACTTCTGAACTAGCGCTGGATCAGAATTTACATTCAACTCTGAAGCAATATCATGCAAGATATCGTACTGCTTTGTTTGAAACGCCAAATCTATAGCTTTATGCAACATTCCTCCTCTATGGTATAATATTGCAGATTTTTCCAAATCAGCTACAAATACGAAATAAAATTGTTTCTAGAAGTTTTCTTAGATATAGAGAGAGCCAGGGTTCTCCTGAAATGGAAGGGACCTATCTTTATCCAAAATCAGATGAGTAGGGTGTTTCAGATGCAATTCCTCTTCACATTTCTTGGTATACATTTGGTATCATAACGAAGGGAGTTAAGCTCCAATTATAACAACTTCTATAAAACAAACAAGACCGGCAAAGTATAGGGGAGGTAGTAGTAAAAAAGAGAAATATATGTTAATCATTTATACATGTATAATAGATATAGAGGTCATAGATAGATTTAGAAATTTCCTCAATATAGAAAAGGTTTGGGCGCATCACAAACAAATATAGAGAAATTTGTGCCATTGATAGTGAGATGTACCGTGCTAACTGGTTTGTACATTTCCGTAACCAGATTAATGAAATTCAAAAGGACATGCCAGAAATTTACTGAGCTTGGTTGGAAAGTGTTGATGCACCTACTGTATAACCAGGATATTGAACCATCTGACTATAATTTTTGTTTCAGTCTTTGCAAATTCACGCGATGGAAAAAATTAGATAATGAAGGAGACTTCGAAAACCATATGGACAAGATTTTTACCACCAAACTACAAGTTCTACCCTGATGAAATTATGAAATCCAAATTATGACAAAAAGTTAATGATAATAGTGTCCTTGCAATAAATCAATTATTATTGAAGAGAATTTTTTTCAAAGAATCAAAAAATGACCATATATTATTTAGCTACAGCTAATTTGGAATAACAATAACCATGACTCTTTAAGATATTTTATTTCATGTTTTTATTACCCCACAATGTTCCTCACCTTGTTCTTCGAAATATTTAGCAATTTGTATTTTTTCTTTATTAGATACGGTAGCACTTAAATTCCATAGTTCATTAATCATGTTATTTTCTTTACACAGACGTACAGCGTTACAATAAGCTGTGGCTTTTATAAACATGTTGACTGCTTCTTCGTAATTTCCAACAGTTTCGTAATATCGCGCCATATGGTAAAGAGCTGCTTTGTCTATAATAACAAATAATAAATAACCGACTTATCAATAATTACCGATGGCTAATAAAGTACTAAGGGTGCATTCTACTAAACACTCACGACCACAATCTTTCCCCTTCCACTTAGTCTTAAGGAAGGTAAAACAGAAAAAATAAAGCGAAAGCTTTAAGAGGTTATGTTATAATTTGTAAGTTGTCGAATTCTTCAGTTTAGTGGAGTGCTTAACTGATTTACATTCACGTAACATCAAAAATATCTTCTGAGACGATAGTAAAATATGTGATAGTGCCTCACAAGACGTTGCCATTTACATTGCTTGAGTTCTTTTAGCGCTCACTTCGTTCCACCTTCTGACATGGGTCGTCGTGAACGTTAGTTATGACCTCATGAGTGACTTTCTAGCCGAGACTACAACGATCGTAACCGCTATGTGGAATGCCCAAAAGAATGTTTCAGGCGCCGTGACCGCTTAGTGGAATGCGCTCTAAGTGCAAAACTTTTGCAATTGAGAAAAATTACCTTCTGAATTACTTCTTGCTAACTCTGAAGCTAAAGTTTCTTTACCCATAAAACACAAAACTCTAACTTGAGAGTAAATATCACCAGCATTTGAATATATTTTTAAAGCTAATGCCATATCTCCTTGGGACTCAATATACTGTCCCCACCATTTTAACATTTCCCTAAAATCACGATTTTATGTAGTAAAATTTTTTATATTCTGAAAGGAGACTTTCGACAATCAGCTGCTCATTTTATGTTACTATTTTCTATGATCCTTACGACTACGATTTAAAATTGTTAAGACATACAAGATGTCCCAAAAGTAATTACACATTTTTGTAAGTGGAATGCCCTATATTTGATAACAATTTCATGTAGCTAGGTGCGAACCTGCAACGTTTCTAGAGCTTTGGAAAAAATGTTTATTCTTGCTCTGCATACCAGACCTTCACAGCTTTTATTACCTCCTCGTTGGAAAATAATTTACGACCTTTTAAACTTTTCTTCAGTTGAGGAAAGATATGATAGTTGGACGGAGCCAAATCTGGTGAATAAGGGGGGTGTTCTAGTAATTCAAACCCTAATCACGAGTTTTTTGCTTGGCAACATAAGATTTGTGTGCAGGGGCGTTGTCCTGCAAAAACAAAACACCTTTCGACTTTTCTCTTTAATTTTTTCCCGTAGAGTAGTCAGTAATGTCGAATAGTAATCTCCAGTTATTGTTATACCCTTATCCAAAAAATCAATCATGATTACTCCGTGGTAATCCCAAAAAACTGAAGCAAGAACTTTCCCAGCAGATTTTTGGAAACGAAACTTCTTATGTCTTGAAGAACCAGAGTTTCATCATTCCATCGATTGTTGCTTTGTTTCTGGATCGTAGAACCCAAGTCTCATCCATAGTAACAATTCGATTTAAGAAGTCTACATCGTTTTCAAATCGACCACAGATCGAACGCGATGCTTGCACGCTTTTGGTCAATATTCAAACATTTGGGGATCCATTTTTCTCATGTCCAAATTGACGTGAACTATATGATGAACGGGTTCATATTAAATATTCAGTGTCTCAGATATCCGTTTTAGCCCAATTCGACAGTCTGATAAAATCATGTCATGAACTGCATCGATATTTTCGGGGACTGACACAGAAACTGGCCTTCCCGATCGATCATCATCTTCAATGGAAATTTACCTCTTTTGAAGCTTGTAGTCCAATTTTTCACGCTCGCATACGAAGGACATTGATCACCAAGGGTATTAAGCATATCTTCGTAAATTTGCTTACCTTTTAACCCTTTTAAATACAGGTACTTGATGATGGCTCGTGAGTCCAATTTTTCGATTTTCACTCTGGTTTACTTTTTGACGTCAAACTTTACACTGACACTTTTAAGTTATTGTTCGTTGTTAGGGTCTAGGCTAACTTGATATCAATACATCCTCGTAATTTAGAGAAGTAAAGTTTAGAACAATGTCTTAAAAGATACATTGAAATATTAATTGTGAAGATTGACGTTCTTTCATTGTGATGTTCAAATATTATAGATTGTGGTAAGTATAAATTACTTTATAATTTCAAATATATATTATTAATGCATAAAATATCACCAAAGGTTCCTCTCATATTATACATAAGGCAAGATGAGGGTTCTCGTCCTGAAAATATAACAATTTTCTACATCATGCTTTTTCTTATTTGCCTTAAAGTATGTCAAGATTCAACAGCAAGTCATTATGAAATATTAGGTACTTATAAGGCCCTCGTCCCATTAGGACGACGCCACGTGGTATTGATGCGTTTCAATACATAGTTGTCAAGTAAAATATTGTATGCCTTCTGCAACATGGGACCAGGCCTTCTTTATTTCATTCGTTAATTAACAGCTATGACTTATGTGCGAACTTTTTTGAAAAAGTAAAGAGAAAATGGAAATGGATACATTATCCCCTACGGAAACCAACAGCAAACATAACCAGACAAACACTAAATTATAAAACAATAAGCAAAAGAGAAGAGACAGCTCTTTATGCTCATGGAAAGAAGCTGCAGAAATAACCAAAAACAGAAGAAAATGGAGAGCGTTCGTCAACAAAAATGAATACCTTATTGTTAAAACTAATAAATCTCTAAATTCTAAAAATAAACGTTGATTAAACATCAATCATTCGACAAAATAATGACATGGCGTTTAAATAACTTCTGTTAAACACTCAAAAAAACCTACTTATCTTTCGTTTTCGCCATATAATTCTGCAGCTGTTGCGGATGATCGCTAAGCATTCTAGGAACATCGTATAGGTGTGTATTAGCTCGCTCATATCTTGCAGCTGCTTCTTTAAAATCTCCCGATTGTTCTAACATTCTAGCCCAAGTATGCTCTGTATTTCTCAAATTTATCCTATCGTTAGATTCGGCTACAGCATGTGCAGCATCCAGCTTATTACGGCTACGAAGTAATTTATTTAGAAGATCGTATCGCCCACATTGGATATATAATTGTTCTGCTTCTTCCTATGAATAATAAAATATAATTCAAATAAACTAAGAAACAATAGTGAAGAATTTTTTGGAAATATAAGTAGAGTAGAATAAAAAGAATTGATTCCAGCAGTATACTCAACTTTTATGACTTATGAAGGATTAACAGAACAAACAAAAAACATAAATAACCAAACTGAAATAAGTACGAAAACAATGTAGATAGCTACAAGGTAATATACAGTATATATATATATATATATATATATATATATATATATACATATATATATATATATATATATATATATATATATATATATATATATATACCATATAGGTTAGGTACGGACACCTTCGGTCTGGATTGGTCGTGATTAACTAGTGAGCTTGGGGCTCTTTATGTTACCTTTTATTTTCCACGATTTGGAAACTAGCTAATGACCCTCCCATCTTTTATCTTTTTGTAGCTTATTTGTTAGCATTTCTAATCAGAATCTATTTCTAGTTCTGTTTTGAGGCAATTTATTGTGTCGTCCAGCATTTGAATTTTCGTCAAGACAGGGCCACTCTTTGTTGTTTGTTGTCAATTCCCATTTCTGGAATTAATTTAATGGTCTTCGGTTCCTGGTTGAACGGAGATGCCAGAAGATGGCGGGTAGGCTACGGGAGCTCTACATATCCATCAGCTCTTCTGGTGGAATCCGTTACTTGGATTTCCGCATCTTCTTAAAAAAAGTGGTGGCATCAAAAGATCTCAGACAAAAATATCAGAATGTACTCAATTCCGTTAAAATAAGATGTTTTTTATTTAATAACTAGTTCTGAAATAAACGTTTCTTTTTATAATTCTGATTCTTCTATAACGCCATAAAATGCACAGACCCTCCAGTATCGTTACACTGTAATTAAAAACCGTGCAAACAAATCTTGGTGTAAAAAAAAAGTCAATATTTATTCAGTCTTCCATTTCAGAAAGAATAAGATCAAGAATTGGTCCTTCGAAGGTAATTTAAATGAAACGACAATTTCTGAATGTCCTTGAAACAAACTTATTTCTTACCAGCATATTTAAGTGAATAGCTAAGAGAGCAACTTTCGCTTCTAATTCCAAAGTATTATCGGCATCAGCAAGTCTTAAAGCTCGAGCAGCTCCTGCATTTCCCACGTGACCCAAACAAACACTGGCAACATCTAGTCTTTTAGTTTTTACGCACATTTTTGCTAAACTATTCCATACTCCCTTACTTTCGATTAGTTTGATAGATTTAAAGGCGGAGTCCATATCACCTATAGAATAATGTTAAATTATTAGTAATGACAAGGGTGTTTCCAGACAACTGTTTTGGGGAGGGGCAATTTCATATTTCATAAATATTATACAAATAACTAGAAGACAATCAAAATATCACCATGTGAATGTTTCTTGGGCTATTAGGCCATCATCGAAAATGACTATTGCCAATAGAAGTTTCGCCAACTAGTGCTGTTAGCATCTTAAGAAGTTACTACTGATGCTGATGGTGCTCCACACAAAAAAGCTCGCTAGGTTGTTCTAATGAAGGAAATGTAAACTAAAGATTATTTGGAAAACGGCCCAGATATACATAATTCACATTTATTGGACCCAATCTTCATTTGAATGAACACTTTCCATAACTTATTTACGCGTTTTAAGTGAAATATCATCGATTAATAACAGTAGATGAAATTTGGATCAACCACTGCACTACTGAAATTAGAAACTGTCAAGATTGTGGATTGCAAATAGCAAACCTGCTCTAAGGAACGCAAAGACGGTTTTATCGGCCGGCAAAGTAATTACGACTGTTTTTTGGGATGGTCATGGGATTATCTCCATAGGAGAGTATCAAGCATCATTGTTGAATACAGTGAATCGTGATATTGCAAAAAAAGCGACCGCATTTGAAGAGAAAAAAAGTGTTTTTCCAAAAGGATGACATACCTTCTATCACTTCGGTGATTGCCATGGATAAGATTCACGAATTGTACTTCGAATTGTTTGACCATCCACCGTAATCACCAGATCTGGCCATTAATGACTTTTTTCTGTTACCTAGCCTCAAGCTTTCACTTACAGGATAAAACGTTATCGCAAACGTAAACGTTTATTTTGAGGAGAAAGACTGAAGTTATTTTATGGCAGGTTTAAAAATGTTAGGGCATCGTTGAAAAAAGTGGTTAAACGTAATAGAAGACAATGTTAATAACAAAAATCTAAGGTGGAGAATATTTCAGAAAATACTCCTACTTGAACATTTTTTTTGTAAAGAAAAAATTAAGTAAGATTCAGAAAAGACTTTTTAGCTATTCTATTTCGTTGCTATAAATTATATTAGTAGCTACATAACTTACCTAAAGACGAGTAATAACTGAAATCCAATATAGCTTTTCCAGTGACGTCGTCACATTTTTCCAATCCAATAAAATCATTCATAATATCTCTCATGATACTCAATTTTTGAACTGACACAACGAAAGGAGCAACGCATGCCAACAATTTGGTTTCAATATCTGTCGGTTTAATGTCGTGAATTTTGATATTGTTTTCAGGAGACACAAACATCGTAACCAAAATATTATCATCGTCTGTTACGTTTTTATTTTCTTCTAGAAATAAAAGCGTTCAATTATGGTAATTGTTAAATTTTCAAAATATCATTTTGTTTCACCTGATTTAGATCTTGCATTAAATCCTTTCTTCGGCAATAACATCTTAAGTTTTCTGGCACTACAAATTAACAGCCTGGAATCATTTTGTTCCCAACAAAATCCCACTGGAATCCTATTCTTACAGTTATCATCTAAAATGTGTTCCGTTCTAGTTTCTTTCTCCTTATTATCAATATTATCAATCGGATGGTTTTCCAAGAAATCATATTTTCTAAAATCATAAACCGCAACTGTATCTATTTCTATATCCCAAACATATAATTTTCCATCTGGTACAAGATTTGCAGCTGCCAATGTGAAAGCGACTTTAGTACCATTCGAGTTGGTTTTAGCCTGAATTATTTCTCCAAAATCGGGTACCATTTCAAACATCGTTCGCACCGGAGTTAGAAGTTTTGGTTTTTCTATAAATATCAAAATTCAATAATCAGTGCAATAGGTTGATTGAGTAAAATTTTTTTAAAACAACCAAACTTGTATTAAACAATGAAGTTTTTGGCGTAAATTTTTGTATATTTGGTATTTAAGAATAGATGCCGGAAATGACAAATATGAAAAAGTATATTATGAACTTATGAAATGTAAAGGAAAGTTGATTATATATTGCTAATAATTAGCGGGAAAATTTTCTATCGAGTTAAAATTCATTAAATTACTAAAAAATTATTATAATGTATAAAAAACATTTTACATAGATCTAAGAATAATAGATTAGTTTCAATCGTACATACAAGTTGGATAATAAGCACATGCGCAATGCAGCTTAACGGTACCAAATTATGTGAACCTAATAATAATGATTATTATTTCTTTAAGTAAAGAATTGTTATGAATAAAAGTAATTAATATGTTGTTGATGATGTAAGTATCCTTCTCTAGATAGCAGCGCCGCGCCATGGTTATTGTAAACTTCGGACAATATGATAACCAATCCATTGTGTAGAAATTGGTCTCAGTTTCAAGACCTGTATGTAAAACCGTGGTTTTAATACCCATAAAAAGAAAACTGTTTTCGTTGTGGAAAAAATAAATAAACCGAAGGAATTAAATCAAAATCTAAAAATACTCTATGAAAGAGTCTTCCTTCAAAGCTAGCGTAGTCCAGAGAATTGTCAACTTCTGGGGAATCCTATGGGCTAGTGTGAGGGTGACCGAAAGGATTACATATTTAGAAAGGATAACTAGAGATATCGGTAATTTCTGTTAAAGAACAAATAAATTGGCAACAGGACTGGCGCCTCCGCATAAAGCTTTGGAAGGTGGACAAAATTTTAGTGGCCATGAGAACTAAATAGTCCTGACATGTTTTTGTGATATTTTTGTGGAGAACAAATTTACTTTAATGATAATGACACTGTTGAGTTTATTAAAAACAAAAATTATCCACTGCAAACAAAGCTATAATAGTACCACCCCAAATAAGTTGGAATATCTGGAGCCATTGGCGATATTCAACCTGAATACACTGTTTACACCACCACTACACCAACTCACAATTACACTAATAACTTGACTTACCTGTTTTATACTTATATTTTCCCACCAATAAACCTTTTCCCACGTAAATCAATCAACTCCTTGGCGGGAATATTCATGTTCATTCTTTGACTACTAAACTAAAGGGTGGTCTCTGAAGACGATAACTTGGTTATCGAAACGTGCGTCAGACAGTGTAATTGTTAGTGTTGGTGTAAACATTGTATTCAGTACCATCCAAAATAGTTTAACCAAATTGAGAAAACTATAATAGCTCTGTACATAAAGGTTACAGTTATTAGTTGATACTGTTTATATCATCGGAACCATTCATACGTCTTCGTCCCATCAAAACTTTCCAGTTCCATAAGACTTAACTGTGCATACTCCCTGATAATCCATTTTTATAATATCCTCCAGTATATAAACAATTTCGTCATCCTCTTTCTATTAGCACATGGTCTTTTGAAAATTATTCAAGTCATTTTAGGGCTCAATTTTTTCAATTTTGTTTGTAGCTTTTATTTCCAGTTGCTTTTGTTGAATGGTATTGACATAATGGAAAAATCAGATTTTTGGAATATGTTCACATAATTTTTGTGAATATTTTTATTTAATAATAGAGAAACAGACTGACATTAGAACTTTTCGGAATCTATGATCGGGGTTATCCCGATATAAATCTGATTGTTCGGAAACTAACCCCGATCACGTTCATTCCTGTTAGAAAACTGAGTTAATCAAGTCGTAGTCATATGATAGAATCCTTTGCACCCTCAACCAGTGGATAAATGCGATCAGCTGATAGTTTACTTCATGTGTCTTGAAAATTAAAAATGACTTATTTCCCTCAAACGGTTGGCTACTATTAATTCCCATGAGCAGCGTAATTTATTTGTTATTTTTCAAACTTTTCGGCGTTTCAACATAAAAATAGCTTATTGGTATTAAACAAAATCCGTGTAAGGCTATGAATTATTGATAACTGCTCGATAATATTAAACATAAAAAAATCTATTATATAACTACATAAATATTTCATTAACTCAAAAAAGTTCTTTTAGATCATGTTTTAAATTTGAAATTTCCACAGTGAATTGACGTAATGTTCGGAAACTGTGATCTCAATCTCGTTCTGAGTTATGATTCGCAATCAGCTGATAGGTGTTCTATCTGAACCCAGTTTAGTTTCCGAAAAGCACTTACTACTACTACTACTGTGTCCACTCATATCCAAGTTGCCTCCGTAATTTTGTACCCTCCACCAAGTCTCCTTACATATTCACCCACTTGGTCATTCCATCTTGCTCTTGGTCTTCCCAGTGGGCGCTTCCCTTCTGGTTGACCTCTCCACACTCTTCTTACATGGCCCAGCCATCTAATTCTTCTACTTCTTATAACAGCCACAATATCTGGTCGTCTGTACCGGTTCTCTGTTTTTCAATATTCTCTATACAAAAGCACTTGCTGGTATATTTGGGATCGGGAGGAAAAGATCTACCAAAGAATTTTAGAGCTGCAACTTCTGCATTGAACAGTTCAATTGTATTGAGACTTTGCTGTTAATAATTGATATTTGTAACAGCAAAATCTCAATAAATAATAACATGCGAGTTTTGTAATTTTTTAAATGAAGTTGAAGACTGTATAAACTACAATTAGATTTCATTGAATTTCCCACAACGTAAGGTTTGCAGTATCTGGGCGCAATGTTTTAAGTTTTTTTAAAATATACTACTCCGTTCATTTGAGGTCCTTTGCCAATAAATCTGTGGGTATCCTCGTCCGTGATTGTGTGTAGTACTAATAATTGTGATTTTGAAGAGAAAAAATCAAGCATTTTTGATCAATTTGAAAAATATCAACAACCAAAATTATAATAACCAATAGAACAAGTGTATTTTTTGAAAACAGACTTTTAAATGCAATTGAATAAAGCAAAAATAGAACTTCTCTTTACAGTTAAATTTGCTGAAAAACTTTTGGCCGTGAAACCATAAATTACAATAGGCTTTCAATAAATGTTTTACCAACTACATAATAAATATATTAATCTAGTTACTAACCTATGGATAAATCATAAATCTTCAAATAACCTTCCATAGTAAAGATAGTCAAAAAATTAGAGCTAACATCAATATCAATATTTTCACCTTCAGCCATACCTGTAGCTATGGTAAATAGAAAAGTACCACTCCATGTAAAAATGGAAACAGTTTTCGCGTTCATTGATATTATTTTTTTATAATATACTCTAATGGACTCGTTTTCATCGTCAAAACTTGTTAGACGACGAACTGAGAAATTGTTGGTTCCTAGAAATAAATGAAAATATCACTGTTCTCCTCATCTTAACATCAGTTAAAATTTTCTCTTGTTCATAAAAAGTAGCTAGCTACGAGTAATACAGGTCTATATACAGGATTGTAACATAAAAATAAGTAAATATTAATATCTTCTTGTATGAATTTATATGTTTGACTTGCTGATCCGGCAGACTTCGTACTTCCTCAATCGATAAATAAAAGACCTAAACTTTTGAAATGATATAAACTTAAATCACACAAAAGGACTTTTTTTATTACAACAAATAAAAAAAATGCTCGGTATGAATGAAGTTTTATTATTATTTTCGATTAATTACACATGATGTTGGTTACTTACAGTAAAGAGTTTTCTTGAAATATTGGCTATTTATAGGCTTCAGTCTGTTAATCAATTTAAAGCTTTTTGATAAACTATATTTTTTGTTTTGTGGTGCGTAAATAAACAAAGATGACGGTTTTCCGACGCATGAAAACGCGACGTATAATTGTCCATGCGCGAAACAGGGACACTCCAAGTTGATTCCACAAACTTCTAATGACTGGTCTTGCGATTTATTTATAGTTACTGCAAAAGCCAGAAGTACGTTTAAAATCGAATGGTGAATCCATTGGAATCATCGGTATACGCGGTATCAAGACATTCTCTCCTTTGTATTTTCCATTTATAATTTTTTTCCTTTTTCAAAGCCAGTCTTGTTCCATAGCACGGTCGTGGTTGATAATGTTATGCAGCATGATGACAACTGATCCTTCTTTTAACTACAAATTATGGGGTGGTAATCCCGGCAATACCAGTAATTTTAAACACTCCGTAGGATAGTTGAGTACGTTATCCTGGTTCATTACGGTGTCGACTTGAAAGAAACCAACTGTCTCGGAAGAAAATTCTTAATGGTAAGCCAATTATGGTTATTGAAATGTTGCGCTATATTTGGGAAAATCAAAATATCTTATCTATTTTTTTCGTTATAAAAAAGTTGTTAAAGCAACCATCAATATCAGTCAATAAAGATATATTAAAAAGAGGTTAAGTAAAATAAAACTCACCATTATCGCCAGAAGGTTCCTTCGCTCTGTCAATATTGGTATTATTCCATAATATTTCATAAACCAAAATACTTCTTCCTGTAGTAAATGCTAATATTTCAGTAGAAATAGACATGTTAGTCACTTGGGCATCTAACTCCAACAAATATTCCCCAATGTCACTTTCAATCAAAATTTGTGTAGAAGTCTTCTGTATCGCCCAAATTTTTTCTGAAAAAGAACTGCAAATGCTCTGTTCTTTCATTATATATACAGATGTGACACAATTAACGCTCAACAGAGGTAACCTGAGCATTAAAGAGCCCCAAGCTAACTGTTTTATAGTACCACTGATTGTATTAACATTGTTCAATTCCCAAGCATCTTCAGGATTTTCCAAATTCACATAGTTCTGTTTTTTTGTCCAAAAATATAGTCTTCCTATATTAGTACCGCCACAGAGAGTTTGATTTAAGGTGCAGTACGCAATGCAGGTAAATATTTCGTTTACTGTCTGGTATTTGTCCTGAGTATCATATAGTTTCATTTGTGTGGGAAGAACGTAGTTGTCGTTAGACTCGATATCCCAAACACGAACCGTTAAATCACCTAAATGTGTAAAACAGTGTGATCAGGATGATTATTTCAAAAAGGAAGTAGAAAATCATCACTTTTGACACCTTTGAGTGGTACACTCAGATGAAAAAAATTGAATGTGATTGTATTTTTCAGTAAAAAGAAGCGGTGATCAAAGGTAGCAGAAGAAGATATAAATTCGAGCTTGTTAATTATGATAAAAATTATGAGGTTGAACTTTAGACTGTACAGTTATATGGACTGCTACTCCTGTTTTTCTCAGCAATAGGAAAATGGCGTTATATCTATTAGAACTTACCTCAACCAGTGAGAATTATAGATTGGCTTTCTTAAAATCGGAAATTTAATTTTACAAAAACGATTTATTTTGTTTTTAGATTTCAATTAACAAAAGAGAACAGAAACATTGCTTTCCGATTCTTTTTTTATAAACTAATAACCCGACTCCTTGAAGATCATGATTCTTTTAAAATAATTACAATGATTTTGAATCAAGTATCAAAAAAAAAGTTTCAAACCATAAAAGCATTGAAGAAAATTCAATTCCTTCGGAGTCAATAAAAGCAGCCAAGAAAAATAGTGCATAATCATGCAGGACCGTTAATTCTTCTAATATTTCACCACTTTCTTGGGCAGAATAGCATGTTACTGTAGGGTCTAAGATTTGTTTAATAGTTAAGACTTACACCCCTGGATGACGTCAATTTGCTCAAAACATTGTCAAGAGCTAAATATAAGTGACCTAGGATAATATCGCAATAAAAATGCAATAGTGAGGCTAACTTTAAATAGACCTGAGAGTAAATTAGTGTCTGGAGGTTATCAGAAGTTTTCCAAGGAAAACGAGACAGAAACTCTCTACTTTTCCACCTTCATTAGAACTAATCATAAGGAGAGCACAAATACAGACAAATGGTTTAATCTACTACCGGAAGAATCAAATTTTAGCATCTGCACACTGATATTAACATCCCACGCTGAATAAGAACAAATATACAAAAGGATGGAAAAGGAATTAAAAATATTAGAGCTCAGGGTAAATGGCGAAAAGATTAAATATACCTGGAAATGCAACAATAATGTCATTATTAGGATAATGAGACGAAAATGTAGTTGCATAAGTTTGTAGAGCAATCGTGTCCCCAAATAATATTGTGAAAGTAAAAGGAATATCCAGTGCAGCAAAGATACAATTCTTCCAAATCATGATTAAACCCACTATACAGTGTGGGTGTAAATTCTAAATACTGACTCAAAAGAATGGTGAAAAAATAGGAGTTTCGGAGAAGAAAGTGCTCCAAAAATTACTGAGGCAGGCGTGAAAATGGACAATGATTTATGAAAAAGGAAAACGAATGCTTAACAAAAATAAAGATATTACGGGCTTAATATCACAAAAGTAGTAGAGTAGAGTAGTAAAACCCAAAGAGTTAAGTAATTGGAGAGTGTGTGTTGAATAAATGCAAGTAGAAAGACCACAAATGGAAGGAGCGGGAATCAGAAGAAGAGAAAGCCCAAAAAGAAGTTAATAGGAATGTTAACATCAAATTTGGAGAAAAGTGGGAATAACTGAGTGTAGAGAAAGAACAGAGGAAAGAAACGGATAGAGAGGTATAGTAAAGAGATAAAGAAGAAGAATAAAACATCACTTAAAGAGTTTAAATATACTGAGGAGAAATATGTATTTTCTAATTTAGAATAATATATATATGAACTATGAAGCAGTCAATTCGTATACATATAAGTAAATAGAATTTAATTCGTTATTGATCTGAAGTATATAGTCAGAGTACCTCGAACGGATCAGTATCTTCAATGTCGGTTGTACAAGTGATCCACGTACTGCACATTCAATATGAATAATCTTTTGTTTATGATTAATTAGAAACTAGATTTAATTATGAGGACTCGAAAATATTTGAATTGACAGCAAAAACTGATAACGGGCATGAGAAAGCTTCCTTGTATGCTATTATTGTTAATTGTAACTTTTTTTTTCGTAGGTAACAGTATATATTATGGTGATGATTTTAATTAATCATTTAATCAGAAGAAAATGTCAGTAATAAAGAATACTTCCATTTTGAATAAATAACTAAAATGTGAGAAGGGTTTTAGGTATTTGAGAACCTCAAAATTCAAACTGTATCGCTAGATTGCAGATCCACTCACAAAAAAATCAACAAAAATCAGAGTGAAGAAGAGAATATAAGAACTCACAACGATTAATTGATGCATACTGGAATGAAAATATAATAGCATAAATTGGATGTGAGATTTTACCTGTTAATATAGCGACGCAACTGTTTCCAGCCCAAGTAATTCCTTGACTTCCGATATTTCTAGTTTGTACTCTACCGCTCAGTTTTACCCTTGCCATTTCATTCAAGACTCCTTGATAATCCACGGAAAAATAACAAATAGTGAAACCTTCTAACATTATAAGCATAGAATCTTTCGTCGGATGAAATAAAATGTTCAAAATTACGATACCATCAGTAGTAAACACCTTAGAACAAGACCCACTGGTGTTTATGTAATGGAGAGATCCTACAATTTAAAATTCAAAGGAGTAATATATATTTTATATGTTCGTAATGTTACCTCTTTGAGTGGCAACAAAAAAATTGACGTTATCTGTTCTATCTTGAATTTTAAACTTCCTGGCTGTTGTTTTTGGTCTCCAGTTACTGAACATATCTAAAGCATGTTCGTCACCATTAACAGCTGCTTTAGCTAGTCCTTCTACGTCAAATTCCACATTACTTTTAACTGTACGTCTAAATGTTAGATGAATAATTGATTCTTTGAGATCCAAGTGGAAAGAAAGATTGGTCTCCCCTCTGCTGTCAACTTTCCAACCAATAACAGATCCTGTCTATAAAGATAAACTATAAGATGGTTGGCAATAACAATTTTCGTTGAACCAAAAGACATCTTGATCACCCATCTTTATATTCTCCTAGAGCAGTATTAACAGCTTGCATACGACGAGTTTTGGAATTTCTAGCCTACATTTTGGTAACAATTACGAATTTCAACCAAGAGCGTTTGATGGAACCTAAATCGGTACAGTCAAGTATATATCTTGTGGTAGTGGATAAAACAAGATAATTTAGATATCTTGCTCATATGAATGACGAAAAATACTCTAAACCTTAATAATAGGTAACAAGCAGTGGTTATCAAAGTATATCAAGATTATCTTTAACAATATAACATTCGTCAATCGACTAGCTTTGTTTCAAAGTAGTCGTAGATTCTTCAAAAGCTATAGTTAAAAAAAGAACACCAGAGAAGACTTGGCAAAGCCTTCTATAAGTTGAATCCATACTTGGAAAGTTGAAAGGATACAGACGAATAAAACAAATCTTTTCTCCTAATGATTATTTCTTTTTAGACTGAATGTCTTTTCTCTACTTATTGTCACAAAACGTATAAAAATGCCTTGAATTTTCAATACTGTCTTCAAACACTCTCTTCTCCAATTTTATAAAGTCAATCCAGTTACAGACACGAGTGTGTCATTCCTAGTGAAAACTGACTGACTGCTTTACTTCAAAATAGTGCGGAATGTGTGAAAAACGAAAATAAATAGTAATTACCAGATACCAACTTTAATCCAAAAGAACAAAACTATAAATGAACAGAGACCAGATTAAGAACAAAATTGGAAGATCGGTTGTCCCGGTTGTGTGTGAAGGCCTTCGATATCTTTTGGCAATGTTGGAAAAGGTAAATACAAATCAACCTAAATTAAGAGGTTCTTTGACAGACTAGGACTGCCGTTTAAAATCCCAAAATGGATAGAATACCATCAAACATATATTCACAATTTTTATTTCTCAGGGTATCCAAACAAAAGTTAACACACAGAATATTATTAACGTTTTTATTCAATCTTTTAAACAAAACTTCACAAATAGGTGGCGCTCAAGAAACAAAGAATAGTTATAATTTCATCTAAAGATGGCGTTGCTAATTTCAAAGTGATATTAAAAATATGAAAACGAAGAAAAAGATTAATTACAGAAATAGCAATATCTCGGCGTGAATTTTTATTGTCATACATATTCTTCACCAAATTAACGATGACTGGTATAATGTAAGATTTTTGGCGCACAACGATTGATAACAAAAATACATCGTGGCGTGGTTAAGTCGCAGTCAAATGGTCACAGGTCCAAGTCTAACTGAGAAATGTGCAATTTTGTATGTTGCCATTCTATAATAGTATTTTTCAGTAAATTAACTTGATTTTACAGCTCTGATAAAATTTTTTTTGTAAAATAAATCATCTATGTGAGCCCTTAGCCAAAGAGATTTCAAAATGTAAAACAGCTTCGAAATCATTTAAATGGTTCGTACACATGTTACCTTATAATATGTTTGGTAGATGTAATATCATAATGAACGTGAATAAAAAACATTTTTTTGAAAAAACTTGTAAATGTGAAACTATTTTTAGAATTATAAGACTTGAAGGGACAAAATAAAAGAATTAAGTGAAAGGTATTCAAAAAATCAAAGCTCAAGTCGTTGAAAATTCGAATTAAATGATATATTAAGCCTTAACTAGAAAGCTTAGGATATAGAAATAGCAACTAAGTAACAGAAAAATGTCTCATTTTATCTTTAGAATTTACAACTGAAAAGAAAAAAAAATTGTATTTCAATAATTTTTCACTTCATGAAGTAACATTGAGAGAGAGAGAAAATGGAGTTTTTCGAAAAGGAAAAGAAGATAATATAAATTCTATTTATACGTAAATAATTCAATAGCATTACCGAGTCGCATGACACCAATCGTGTTCCCTTTTCGCTAAATCCCAGGAAGGCTATTGGAGCCTTATGCGGACCAACTACATTCGTAAAATCTTTGTCGGTACCATTCCAAATTCTTAATTCGCCATTTTCCCATCCTGTCACTAAAATAATTTTAGTCGGATGCCAAGCAAGAGTTGTCACTTGGAAACCTCTATGAACAGGATAATTTACTGTTTTCAACGACTCGCCCTATAAAATCAAATCTTGTTAATAGATTTTTCTCAAAAAATAATATGTTTTATATGTTAAGGTGAGAGGGGGATATAATGAAAATTTACAATGATAGGGTGAACAATTTATAGATTTATATGATGAAATTTAATAGAGGTAGTAATGAAAATGTAATTTGTAATTAGAAACATGGGCAAAAACTAATAATTCCAATATTCTTTTTTATGAAAATGGATATAAAAATAAGAATAAATATTTATGATACATGTGCGCAAAAGTACTTCACACACGAGTATCATACAATATTCTATTTATGACCACATTAAATAATACTTTTCCTCAATTATATATTACATATCGTCGGCTTAATTCGCAACCCAGAAATAGAAAATTTCACAGAAGAGCCAAAAAATGATATAAAACTAATTCTGAAAAGGACATTATGTAAATCCAATAGTGGAACGGAAAGAATAGAAAATAATTTGTTGAAAATAGAGTTATAAACATATATTTGTAACAAAATTTTACAATTTAAATTACATAATCTAACATAAAAACTTATTTTAATTACTCAAATTAATCTTTACAGTGACATTTGGATAATTTTTATTATTTATCATTTTATTTGGTAATTTTTTTCTTTCACTGTAACCTCGTTTCTATTTTTGAGACTGAAAGCGCCCCATTATCAATAAAATCGTATAGAATTGGGTTCTGGCTCCAGTGTATTACTCTGGGTATATCTTCAGATTTTTGGCCTTACACATTTAATGAGGACTGCAATCAGATTCTTTTTCCATGTTTATTTGGCTTAACAATCAGTGTTTTATCAATCAAAATTTGAAAAATATTTTACAATATGACGATGACGTTTCAATTACATAACCTTTTACAGAACACACAACACAAAATGATTTAAGGTAACTAAGTTAACAAATAAATAAGAGTGTTATAATGACTATTTCCTTCGAAAAATTTAAGCCAACCAAAAAGCTGTAATATTTTATGTTTACCTAGCAACGATCAAATTTCAGCGATAATACTGCACTAGTGCAAATTATCGATAATTTGCACTAGTGCCAAATTTTCGTCAAGGATTAATAAACATCATTTGGTTTTAATTTTATATTTTAAGAAAAGGAACAATTATTGTTTATTTTAAATTAAATTTTTCTCAGGAAATAGTCTGCCAAAATGCCCTCTCGTGCATGTCAAATTGTCTCATAATTTCCTCTCGTGCGCATTCGCGCACTCGAGAAAATTAAATTATCGACAATTTGACATGCACTCGGGACATTAATATTGACTATTTCCTTCGAAAAATTTAAGCCAACCAAAAAGCTGTAATATTTTATGTTTACCTAGCAACGATCAAATTTCAGCGATAATACTGCACTAGTGCAAATTATCGATAATTTGCACTAGTGCCAAATTTTCGTCTAGGATGTAAACTCATTTTGAAATATTTTTTCACGAACAAAACTGTTGTCAATAAGTTACCGTAGAGACCAATTCAATGCCAATATGATGATCGTCAACTACGGTATAATTTAAAGAATAACAAATTTTAAACACAGAATTAAGTTTATTGTAAATTAAATTTTTCTCAGGAAATAGTCTGCCAAAATGCCCTCTCGTGCATGTCAAATTGTCTCATAATGTCCTCTTGTGCGCATTCGCGCACTCGAGAAAATTAAATTATCGACAATTTGACATGCACTCGGGACATTAATATTGATTATCCAATTTAAAAAGAACGCACTCTACTGGGTATTAAAATGAAGCTTCCAGTTAAAAAGCATTTTTGTTTTTCACGCGCTTTTAGACTTTGACGAAGGGGGGCATAACGGGGAGCTAGGTAAGACACATGAAAGAAACTAAACGTTTGTGAATATAAAACAGAAAACCAATAGGAAGCATCATTCAACCGACAATTAGTGCGAGAGTTATTTACAAACTAAAAACTGGTTTAACGTTTTCCTTTTTTAATTTTTTGTAAGGTAATTATGATCACTTCATTTATGTCTTGTTGATCTTTGGTTACTGGTGTTGTTCATTTTGATATGGTATGTTGTTGGTAGGAATCCGTCGAACATTTTATTCGTTAATTTTTTTTCTGTTCAGCGTGACCCTATGAGGCAAGATGGGGTATTGGATGTGATATAAGTTGAGGCATTGGGGCAAAAAGGGGTTGTGGCTCTGGGTTTCTTCATAAGTAATATAGATTTATTATTTTTTGTGTAAAATCATGGTACGTACTTACCTAAAAGATAAAGATAAAGATAAAATACAAAAGAGGAGAATGGTCGATAGATTTCAGGAAAACAGCTGTAGATAAAGTTTTTAGCAAAGAGATGGGATACAAAAAAGCTGTTTCTGCATACGCAGTGCCTCAGACTACTTTAGATGTTAAAAAAATGAAAGATGGGGGTGAAGTTACTCTTGGTTTACCATTAGGCCCGAAAAAATTTAAATTTACACAACAACAATCGAACTAAGACGTCTAGCAAATTAATTGTCAATTAAAAATGGACAGGCACTTAATTTTAATACTTATAAAGAAATGGCTGGAAAAACAGCTCAACTCCTTATAAAAATGAGCTAGAATATATGAAAAAGCCAGGGAAAACATCCAATTCTAATGATCTTCTTCTAAAAAAGAACGCTAAAAATAAACAAAAGGCCAAAAACTAATCCAAAACACAAAAGAACAATGACGATAATGCCATTTGCTTATATTGTAATGATGTATACAACAATTTTCTGGCATCGTCAAAACCTTGAGTGGGCTGCCAGCTCTGTGGGCGTTGGGCTCACAACGCTTGTGCTAGCGTGGAGTTTGAAGATCCGGAAGAAATACACATTTGTTTGTTTTGTGAGAACAACTAGCCTTCCCCATCATGCCTCTATTTCATTGTCTCATCATACACCATAGTATGTGGCAAGATGGTTTCTCATAATGTTCTTATTAATTAATCAAAAATGTGATATTTTGATTCTCCAAAGACTGTATTTTTGTTATTACCCATCATACCTCCCGTCCCTTATGTATAATATGGAATTTCCCGTATTTATATGAGTTTTTAAATGCTTAAGTTTAATGGTGGTTAGATAAAAGTATTGACAGCATAATATAAGTTTTTATCAATTTTAATCGTTCTATAAACTATCGTCTCGTGTTTGTAATACAGGATACGATTATTTTCTAGGTTCTTTTGCATGCTATCAGCAATTTTACCCTCATCTCCATTTTCCTCAATCCCTCTCACAAAGTATCTTCTAAAAGTAAAA
Source organism: Diorhabda carinulata (assembly GCF_026250575.1). Lineage (NCBI taxonomy): Eukaryota > Metazoa > Arthropoda > Insecta > Coleoptera > Chrysomelidae > Diorhabda > Diorhabda carinulata. The sequence continues at coordinate 24,959,059 of NC_079472.1, forward strand.
TTAAGTTTGCTAGAGACTCTTTTACTTCTGTCTACTACATAATTCAATTTACTATGATATAGCATTTTAATTTGTATTTTCTCACCTATGAGTGGAATGAATTCTTCCTGTTTTATTATTTAAGTACCTATTTTTTTAAATTAAAACTAGTGCACCTGCATTAATATTATAGCATATTACCAATTTACTACATCTTTTTTATACTTTTTTTGCCACGAAAGAAGTGACAAATAATTATTTGCACTATAATTATATTATCGTTTTAATATCTTGTTCTTCAAGATAATATTTTTCCTTAGAATCCAAACAAGAAGTTAAAATATAAAAGTGTGTGTGGTCTCTGTAGTTGTCCATATTGGAGCAAAGAAAAATATTGAATAAGGAACAAAAATGACGAATATCATATGACAAAAAAAATACAATTTGAGTTTATTTCATAAGAAAACCCTATAGGTCATTTTGACCCATGGTTTCTTTGACTTCCATTCTTTCTGTCCATTACAGGAGCTAAAAATTTTCTTTATAATTTATAGGCTCTTATAATTCGTAAAAAAATTTTTCAATTCTTGTTGTTACCCTACTTCCTTCCATACTATAAGATTATAAAATACGCATATCTCATATCCATAAATCGTAACTATTTACCTAAAGTAAGTTTGTACTAAAAACCTCATCCTAATAAATTACTGTTAAGTCCAAAGACAATAATTACAACATAGTTGTAATAACAGTAGAAATCACATTTGTTTTTATTTTGTAAATCCTAATTACTGTTTGTTTGTATGGTCAAGATATAGTTACAATAATATTGTATGTTTTTAAACCAAACATAAATTTTTACATAATTTCTAAATATGCCAATTGCTTTGTTACATTTTTTCTACAAAATTTATTTATTTTCAATAGTACACATTAAACATACTTTTTTCATCATTTCATATTTGGTGAGAAACTGTTTTGTTACATAACTTAGCTGTTGATTATAATCTGAAAACAGCAGATCATTTCCCATGGTTATGTTTGTTCTGAAAATATTCCTTTGTATGAGAATGTTTAGTTCCTACCAAATAAAGGGGTTTGACGAACTCTATACACCTTAGTCTATACATTTCTAAATAAAAAACTTACCAATTCATCGAAAATAATTACAAACCCGCCTCTTTCTTGTGAGAAACTTGCGACTGCAAGAAGAGGATCATTTGAATGCCAAACACTGTTAACTGAAATCGAGCCATGTTCTGGAAACACAACTGGCGTTTCAAAATACAAAGTCATTTGAGAAACTAAATTAGATCCTTATGTTCAGAACTTAGATTAAACAACTGTCTCTTTTCTGTTTGTTTTGATTTTATAACATTGCTTAGCAACTGTTGTTTGATACTTTTCACATTGCAGTTTTAATACTGGACGTGTATTTTTTCATATGATGTCGCATATTTTATTTTTTAATGGCTGTATTTATTTTAAAAAATACATTCACATACTAATGGAAACAAATACTATTGGATAGGATACGGGTACACAAGATATTACAATAGTGAATAATCCTTTTCAACTTTCAAATTTGTATTCCATAAGTTGCATTCTAAATTAAACATATTGAGTTTATGTGTAAATAGCATTTATTTTTGCATTTTATTAAAAGTTTATATATATTTATAATTTCAAACCAATTTTCTAGTTCATCATCTCAAACGTTTCATTTTGAAATCTTAATAAGAAACTGTATATTCTGTTAGATTCTATTAAATTTTACCAATTATGTTTTTTTCTCCAATATAACAGATATTTTAAAGCATGAACTAAAATTATCCACACTATATTATATGAATGTCGCGCTTTTTCTAGTTGACGTATCTAATACATTTTCTAGACAAAAGATGGCAACACTTCAACCTAATAATATAATTAGCAGAAACCAATATACTTACTATTTAAGAAACTATTTTCTGTGTTTTCAATAATTTATTATAATTTACAGCTGTTTTTTATATTTCTTCTCAGTGATACCATAAAAATAATTTTTTCTTAAGCTAATGTGACAACGTCACTTTTTCCCATTAGTTAAAATGAATGTGAATAGATTTGTAATAAAAAATGATAATTATTGTAAATGAATTTGGTAATTAGATATTCAAAAGGTTTAAAAAAATAAGAAAGGTTAGGAGAATATAATGGCAAAACGAAATTCTTCTTTCTTGAAGCGACGTCATATGAACGAAGGCCAGAGTGAATACATAATGAATTGCTTTATTTTCTATGAAATAACTAGATCCTATTAGAAAAAATGATTTAACTTCAGGCTTAGTGAATTTAAAGCTTTTTACGTAGATAGAACGGTCAGTTACCCAAATCAAACCAAAAAATTTGTCATATATTAGTTGGAAGGATTTGGCAACGTCACATTTTTCCCATATAATAAAGTGAGACTGGATGTTTCCCATTAGTTATAATGATGCGTTTATCTACGATTCATTAAATAAAATTTTCAACAAAAAAAGTTCAAATTAAAATGAGTTCTAAATGTTTTGTACCTTCATGTAATAATACAGTAGGTATAGCATTTCCTGAAGATCCTGAAGTAAAAAAGAAATGGTTAGAAATATTAGGAGTCTCAGATCTTGAACCCGAATCATCCAGTTTTGTTTGTTTAGACCACTTTCAAGAAGATGAAAATGAAGAAGCTGGTTAGTGTTTGTTAAACATCCTTAAAAGATTTAAAAATTTGCCAATTAAATTATATTACTTTCAATTTCGAATGTAATATCCAAGTTGATCATTTACTATTATGGTTTAGTTAATTGATAATTCATTTGTAGGATCTAATGCCACCAATTTTACATAATCCTTTTAGTTAAACAATTTATTGAGAGTTAAAAAAATATTAGTTTTAAATAATCCACAATTGGAAACATTTATCTGAAATATCAGTCAAAAATTTGAATTTATATTTGGCAATTGTAATAGTGTTTTATTTCACTCGAATTTATAAAACTTTCTAATGATTATTGATTAATATTTGCATAAATAATTAAATCTTTACAATTAATTTTAATCTTTAATGTAATGATTTCAGATGGTATAATTGGTAAACAGTTAAAGACAACGAGTGAAGTATTTACAGCATTGCAAAAATCAAGTAAGAAACCAGTAAAAGTTGAAAAAAATGGAGAAAATACATCAATAGAAAATCAAATTTTTTCAGCGGAGGAGTTTTCAGAAGAAGCAGGTGAGGTTACTTCCATTCATTCTAATTCAATAGACTTACTAAAACATAATTTACCTAATAATTTTATACATCATTTACATATCAAATAGTAATTTAGTTTGATATAATATAAAAATAGAAATAACTTGTATTTCCACATATTAGTCTGGATTCAGAGTAAATGTAAATATTTTCAATTTTTTGGCAGGTTTCTCAACAAGTACAGGGGAGATTTGTAGGTTATGTATGAAAGAGAAATCGGAAGATGTGAAAAATATTTTTGTGGAGGAAATCGAGGATGGCATTCATATTGTTTTTGCCATTCTTGCTTGTATTCATCCAATTGAGGTAATTATTTGAAAATTCCATGATATCAAACACATTTATAATAATTTAACACAATGATTCATGCATTTGTTTTAGAAATTCCAATACTGGTTGTTTATTTGAAACATTGCAAGCTCTAGTTATTTACAGTTGATGCTGTCTTTGTGTAGTACTTAACTGGATATATAATTGAACCAAAATAATAACACCTAGTTTGCATTATTTTTGTTTCTATTTTACAAATGAAACATGAACAAACTTGAATTTTTTCAGTTACTGCATTTTTTCCATTAAGGCTGGATCTAGTCCAAATGGTTCCAACTTTGTTCTTCTACACTACCAAATAAAATGAAAATAATTCCACATAGTATGTACATGCAACCTCCTACAATAAAAGTATAACTCCATTCTTTTAATCCATTATGCTCTTGAATAAAAGCAGCTGTAACTGCTGGACCTATAAATCCAGTTGTACCATCTATAAAAGTAATCATGCCAAAAATAGTACCCGCATAATTAGGTGCCAAATCCTGTGGATTCATTAGATTCGTCAATACAACTGCCCCATTGATAGACATACTGAAAGTTAATAATGCCACAATTGGTTGCCAATGGCAACCTATAAATGTTATACTGAACATTAACACACCTGGTATAATATGAGACGCAACAACAAAACTTTTCCTTAGTACTTTAGTTGATAATTGGGTATTCTTATCTAAATAATCCCCTACAACTCCATATGTTACAGAAAAAAAGAATCTAGTCAGTGATGGTATTGCTCCAACTATTCCTGAGTCTCTTAAATCGAAACCAATTACTTCTGCCATGAATTTGGGCACGCTTTGGAGTTGTAAATATAAGCCCCATAAATTACCGAAATGGAGAATACATAGAATCCAGAAGGGAATATTTTTTAAAATATCTTTATAGGGAACCTTAGCATGTTTTCTACGAGAAACACTGTCGCCTTGGCATTCTTTTATATATGCAACTTCTTCTGCAGAGATAAATCGGTGTGAGTCTGGATTATCTGATGCAACAACAAAGAAAATTAGAGCGTACAGCAACATTTCAAAAGAAAGTGCATAGAATCCCCAATCCCAACCAAAATGTGTTGTTACAAATCCTAGAAGTGGCCATGTTACAACAGTTGACATAGTATTCCCCAAAAGACCAGCAACAAACTTTCCTCGTTCATGTGGTGGAGCCCATTGTGCAATTAGACACTGCAATGCTGGATATATCACAGCTCCCACAACTCCCAGTAAAAATCTAAATAGCACCAGTACACCATAATGAATCCAAGCTGCTGGAACGCAAAGGGCGTTTATTATAGCTCCCATTATTGTAGCATAAAATATCACTTTGGCTGGACCAAAGTATTCAGAAATTGGACCTGCTGGTAAAGAAAAGAAGCTATGACTCCAAAAATATGCTCCAAGTATTGCACCTTGTTTATGTTCATCCCAGTTATACCTGAAATACAAAAATTATTTGATTAGAATTTAGCTGTGCTTTAGCTATCTCCTTGATATCTTATACTGGTATTTTCAGTTGATTCTTGAATTCGAAACAAATATTCCATTCTAATATAATATAAAGCTTTTATACTAACCTTGGACCATAATCTGGTAAAGTATTTGTTTTATTTTCGGTTACCTTATGTATACACTCTGGAGTATGATTTTGTCTGTAACTCACCATAGGAATTATGCTAAAGGCCATGTTGACTGTATATGAATAATTCATATATGCAGACAAATACACCATCACAAGAATCCAATAACGCCATTGCCATTTGAACATTATAATTTTTATTATATGTGCAAATAGTAAAATAAAAAAAAATTGTTTTTGTTGTCATCGGATGTCAAAATTGACAAACCATCAGAAGTAAAGAAATGTTTTTTAAACTATGTTGAATTTTAGTACATTTTTCTAGAATATTTATAAAATCTATTATATTTTGTCAAGGAAACTGAAACCTACAATTTGATCTCGACTATTGCTAGAAGCATATATGTTGAGCAAATTGATTCAGTGATTCCTAATTTTTTTTTTTAAATTTCTATTAATGTCAACACTTTCAATCCCTGATTATGTCCTATATCTCTTGAGATATTTATTGTAGAATTCATCTACAAACCGAAATTCATTTTTCATTTTTTCATTTCTATTCTCTGATAGTATTACTTAAATATGGTAATGAGAGAGTTTCATTGGAATGGTTCAATGAAATGAAAAAATTTCTCTGTGGTGATTTTGAGGTTTATTAGTTTTTATAACTATACCAAACAGCTTTTGGAGGTATAACAGAATCAGTTTTGTTTATCGTCCTCCATTTGGCTGGTGAACAAATTCACCAGGTTACAGGAAAACCCTAAAAAACTGCAAAACCGACGATTAAATTTGTTAATATACAGGGCTTCTAAATGTCTGAAGGAATTAATTTTTTTGTGTTGTTTATCTCAAACAAGCACTTTTATTTCCAAATATTAAATAGCTTAAGTCAATACATATTGTTAAGGTAACAATTCAGAGACTAAATTAAATGTTGTAATATCAAAACATTTCAGTAGTCTCCAAAGCCCCAAATAATATAAGAAGTACAATTATATATGACGTTATTTTAGATCTCATATGAAGATTCTTTACCAAAAATAATATGTGGTGAATGCTTGGAACTTCTTCGAGTGTGTTTCAAGTTCAGAACAGTATGTTTAAAAAATGATAAAATTCAAAAACAAGCGTTGCATAAACAGCAACCGTCTGCAAAAAAGAGGAAAAAAACAGATGATAGTCAGGAATCGGATGACGCTCATAAAGCAGTAGGGAAAAAGAAGGTGAAATATGCTGAAGATACCGCTACTGAAGGAGAAAATTATGATGAATTAGGAGCCATTACGGAATTTCTCATTAAGAAGAATTCGCCCAATAAAAATTCTGAAACAAAACATCAGGATAGTTCATCTGTTGCCAAAGGTAATATTTTATAATATAATACTGCTTTACATAGTCCATCAAGTCGTTAATTATGTATGTAACATTTGTTGGTAAGAATACCCTTATGGTAAATATTCTTTGTCAATAAGTGATTGTATTTTGAAATTTGGAACTGCTTTAGACTTGTTTTTCTTCTTATTGAGACAATTCAAAGTTTCTCTGAAATTCTGTACTAACTTAACTAGACTAAAATTGTTAATAAATATACTAATTGAAATTCTGTTGCATGTGTCCTTGTCTTCCCCCTTTTCCTTGTGGTGTCCACTTTAGGTATTCTATTGTCTGACATTCTTTGTACATGACCATAGCAGATTCGTTGTTTGATTTTGATGTCATCGATTAATGTGTGTCCCATTATCTCCCTTATTCTATCATTTCTTAGACTATCTCTACAGGATTTGCCCGTTGCTCATCTCCAGAAATCCATCTGCCACAGATCACTACTATATTTTACAATACTTTTAAAAATAATGTTATAATAAATTCGTTGTTTATTGGCTTTTCATATTGTTTGGTCCCATTGTGTTATTTTCATTCCTAAGTATTTTTTTAACATTTATTTCTGATTTCTAAACAGATAACAATAATCTGCAAGTTTAGACTTTTTGATTATTTCACTCCATTTCTCAATAGCTTCTTCAAATCCCTATACACAGTTTTGTCACTATTTCTGACGTAAAAACACTGTTATAATATGCAGTTATACTTGCAAATATTGGTTTTGTTTTGAGCTTTTTGTATGTAAACAATTGTTCCTAAGTGCTTCTTTTTTCCGCAGTTTGTAATTGTGGTAATCTTGATTTTGTTTCAATTTAATATCAGTTTTTATTAGATTTTTTTGTTTTTTATGTATGAGTTTTATTTGCTCAATTTTTTTTAGTTTGTCGATGCTTAGAAATATAGTCAGTTATTAGGTGTGTTATATTTTTTTGCAATTATAATATTGGTTGCTTTATTTTGCAGTCTCTGTAAATTATCATTTAGCATATGTGGTTCAATAAAACTGTTATACAGTAAGTACCTAGCGTTAGCACTCAACATATGATTGCATAGTTTAATATTGGAGACACTGTTTGTATTATGTTTTCTACATCTAATTTCCATGTCAGATTTTCTGTAACTATTAACCCCAAGTATTTATACTATTTCACTCTTTCTAATAGTACATACATCATTTATTTTTATTACCGATTGATGATTTTTTCCAACCTGTTGTATGACCATATATACAGTTTTTTCTATATTCATTGTTAATTTGTTATGATACAACCATTAATAATAACGTTAAAGATCACTATTAATATTTATTTCTAACTCATTCTTGTTCATACCCGAGAATAATAAGACAGTATCATCAGCAAATGTAAAATATTTTACATTTTACCATACTGCAGACAATAAACATGTAATAGATACTGCAATGGACCCAACACAGAACCTTGAGCAATTCCCACTCCCACACTCATTTCACTTCATGTTGCTCCATTTACTTCAGTAAGGTGTCTCTTTCGTTGAGTATGACTTTAAGAGTTCATAGTATTTGCTTCGAAATCCCATTTTTCACACTTTTTTAAAAAAAGTTTTAAATCACTGTGTCAAATGCTTTCTTTAAGTCTATGTATTCCATGCAGTTTTTTATTTCTGTCCCGTCCTCTAGGTCGATGTATTGTGCTGTTATTCCAATGCACAAACATTCAGTTTCTTTACATTTCTTTCTTGACCCCATTTCTTATACAGTGTCAACTGTTTCATATTCCTCCCCACAGAATCTACATACGTCACTTTCTGCTAGATTTTTTGGATCTGGCGGTATTAACATTTCAAAGGAGCTAAGCTTCAGCCAGAATGTTTTTCTTTTGGTTTTCTCTCCTGAGCATTTTCCTACGCCACAGAAATGCTCCGAGCTCATAAAACAAAGCGTTAGTACCCCACATCTGGTAAGTGATAAGCCTTTCCATTTCTTATGATTCCTTTAGAACCAATAATCGAGACTACAGTGACTCTGTGATTTTTCTCTCTTTCATCAAGTTTTCTTTAGCACTCCCATGTAAACTTTAAGTCTATCGGTGCTTTCTTTCTAGTTTAATTTCCACTTGTGCAAAACTGATGTATTTTCTAGGTAATGTTAGCTTCGTTTTTCTTTTCAGTAAAATTCAAAGATGAACCTATAAACAATATGGAAGAAGAACTTCGTCGAGTTTTAGAAGGAACTTTATCAGAAGAGCAAGCTAGTGCTGACAATATAATTATTCACATTCAAGATGATGATGAAGATAGTACAGAGGAGAGCACAGTGTTATCAAATTTACAACTACCAATTGTCATTAGATCGGCTAACAAAGAAGATTTAAGGATTAAGAAAAGCCGAACTGAAGTTAAGTCTAGAAGAAGAATGTCAGAGGATGATGACGCACCAAGAAGAACTTACAAGTCACTACCTGGTATGTTTCAAGGGATATCGATGAGCTATTTACATGAGGATGAATTCTGTTTAGTAGATAATTATTTGTTCGAATACAGGCTCTGTAAACAAAATGTTCGGTAAGTTATTTATATGTTTAAAAAAATATGTTAAATTTCTACTTTGAGCTTGAATTTTTTTTGGGTAGCTTAAATCCTAAGACTATAAAATTTAAGTTGATCGTGTCAAAGCATCGATTTCTTACAATTTAAAATTTGTCGCCAAAGTGTAACTAATAATTTCATTGAGTTGAATAAATAGTTCATACTAAGGGCCTTACATATTTGTGATTATTTCAGTAAATAGAAGCTGTAATATTATTTCTATAAATTTCTCTTTTATCTCACTATTGACAAGTAAAACTCTTTTGAATTATCATCTAGCTTTTGAGTGGAATTGTAATGATTCATTCAATTTACTTTAATGCTTACAGTGATTGCAAAAAATTTTAAGAATCATTTGTAATTAAGCTTTAATATTTCTTCTATTCAGCAATATGTGTACATCTGGGTACAAAGTGCGCTTTGGATTATCTGAATACTCTTATCTTGTATTCATATAATTTTATATGCTAGTTTAATGAGGCCCACTTTATCCATTGTTGTTTTATTACACTAATGAAAACAAAGTTTGAATGTAAATCATTTTCTAGCAGGGTTGGAAAAAAACCTTTTTTGTTAAAAACTGGCTTTTTGTGTCTTAAACAGTTTGAAATTATGTGCAAAAAAGTGTTTAAAACATGTTTAAATCAGGGATGCAAGAAAAATAATGATTATAAATTATTTATTACCAAATTGCTGCCCATTAATATAACAATTTTTACGCCCATTTAGTCTCTAATACTTGAACATCCCATTTCCACTCTATTATCTCATATCAGTCGCTCCCTTAGCTCGGGGGAGGGGGGGACAAATGGCATTGCTTCCGGTCTACTATATGGCTAATATTTTGGATCACCTATTTGAGGGTATAAAATTAAGCCAGGAACAACGAGAAGAAGGTCTTGAATATGAGTCACAATATTATCCAGAAGCAATGCCCTTTATTATAAGTTATCAAGCAAAAACATCACTGTTTAAATATTATTCTTTTTCAAAACACGTGTGGTGGAACTCTTTGAGAAATAACTTTAACGGAGTTACAATAGACCTTGTTCACCATTTTCATAGGTATTACTTCATCTGCTGGACTTCCAAATAGATTGGACACAGAAAAAGCTTCAAAATTAGTTAAAGTTTTAAACATTTGAATTCAGACTCATACTTCAGTGATACTGTATATTCTAAGATATTATCAAATAGGTAGAACTAATTTTGTTTGTACCTACCTGGAGGACCTGTTATTAAGAAGTTTAGAATTAGCATTTATTAGTAACGAAGAATTTTTTTTACTTTCAGTTTTATTTAGTTACTATTAAAAATAATGAGTTTAGTTAAATTAATACAAATATATGTTTTATACTTTGTTTTTCATTAAATTCTCTTAATTCCTAACGAGAAAACACTTGCTGTAACATTTCAGTTGAAAAGAAACAGTTTGAAACGATTATAACTAAAAGAACAGGGTTTTAAACATGTTCACAACAATTTGGTTTAAAGCAGCTCAGCTTAAAACAAATGTTTTAAACTTATTTAAATCATGTCAACCCTGTTTTTTAATAATTTGAAAGTACAAATGAGGAAAATATTGAGCATGTCTCAGTGTTGTGCAGTTAGTTAAATAGTCACATGTTCATTAAACATTAAGGTAAACGATCAGTTGATTTATTTCAGAGCCCTCACTGTACCCCATTGGCTATAGTAAAATATTCAAACTTTCCAGCTTTGAAGCAGACAAAACAGTTTTATCCAGAATAATGTAAGGTAATTAAATCAGTTTTTTTTATATTCCAGATATATGAGATGCTTATTACCACTGTGCAATGCCAAAGCAGTTCAAAAGAAAATAGAAACTTCAAATTTATATAGTAACGACGTAAGGGTGTTGGTGGCCCATGATCATAATCCTCCGACAGAAGCAGAAAAAAAGAAACAGATGTTTTTCCATGTCATGAAACGAAAAATGCAAAGTGACAAAACACTTAAATTTAAAAGTGTTTATGATGAAGTATGTGAGAAGTAAGTTATATCTTAGGTACTACTTACTTTATTGTCATAATTTTTAACTGTATATTTATAATTTATAGACTACCATTAAATTCTTAGTCCATTGTCAAATTGATTAGACATTAGAATTTATAAAAAATTCTTGTACAAAAGTCTAACTTACTACAATTTCTATAATTCTTCTCATAAGCTTCACTAGTATAACCAATGTGGAATAAGACCTTTTCTATTATTTGATTATTCGCAATTACTTATAATGTCTCTATACCAATTTTGCATTCAACCTTTTTACACTAAAAAGTCGCATTTTGAAAATTGATTTTAAAATATTACTACTATGTATAACATTTTTCAGAGATCCTGAAATTAAAGAACTCATTCCCTTGAGGAACGTAATCAATGAAATTTGTAGTCATCAAGTTTCTTACAAAACAAAATTTATAAAATCTTTTGATGATCTTTACAATTATATAGAAGACGACTCCTTTTATAAATTACAATTTACCAATTTCGGAATACAGTTCTATCAAGAGAAATTTACAGCTGAAGATAATGCCAAAGCAATAGTATTTGCTAATGCCAATACTATAGAGTTGATGTCAGAAAGTGACCTGATGTATATAGATGCTTCCTTTAGAATAGAGACAGAAGAGTCATTTTCATATCAACTGGTAACTGTATTAGTTTGGGCAGAAGACAGTGTAAGTAGTATTCAATATTCTTTGTCAGTATTATTTAGATACAGTAAGACCCCGCTTAACGCTGTTTCGGTTTAGCGCTCTTTTATTTCAACCTAAGGATTCCCTCCCCAGTGCTAGATTTCCAAATAACATATCCTAAACAGTGTATGTAGTTGTGTTGATAAGGTAGGTGCAGTGTTGTACGGATGCATTTTTATAATTTGAAACATTTGTTTAAATTATTGTGAGTGTATAAATTTATATAAAACTATAACGATTAATACAGTGAAAAATATTGATTTATAGCTTTTATCATGGGTGATAATAAAAAACAAGAAAAGAAAGCAACCAGAAAAAGCATTTAACTGGAAACTAAAATGCTAGTGATTAGATTCTGGTAATGTCAATCTCAAATTAGTGCTGCACCGAATTTAGTTACTTCAACAAAAAGGGCAATTCTTAAGTTTAAAGAAAAAATACTGTCATTACCTGTTCTAAAACTAACATTATAGAGGAAATGGAAAAACGACTGTCTATATGGATTAACGACGAAATTGAACACAATATGTCATTAAGCCAATCTATCATAATGGAATAAGCTACAAGAATTTTTAATTACAAGTAACATAAGTGAAACTTTCGTTGCTATTCGAAGATGGTTTAATATATTTAAACATAGAAATAATCTTCACAACATAAAGATTACAGGAAAAGCAACAAGTGGTGATACAAACTCACTGGCTGAATTTCCAGTGACATTGAAAACAATAATTCAACAAGAATACTATAATAAATTATTTTTTACGTCTGTTTGAGGTGTAAGGTGGGGAGCAAATGTTGAGTCACTTCATGATAGATTCTTTTCGAATATTTTCCCCCACTGGCTTCTATTTCCTGCTTTCAATAATATTCATTTTGTGGTTGAGCAGATGTTGGATTATTTTCTGATAGATTATTACTACATATTTTCCCTAATTGGCTTTTATATCATGTTATCAATCTTATTCCTCTTGTAGTTTCCAAACTTCCTCCTACTACCTTCTTCCTCCCCTTTTTTGTTGTCCTCACTTTGTATATTTATTATTTTTTGAAGAATCATAATTTTATATTTTTGTATTTCAGTACTTTCCAATTATGTTCGCTCTAGTCAACTATAAAACTCAAGAAATATACAAGAAAATATTTGAGTTCCTTCACGATACTCTTGCTCCAAGACTACGCCCAGATGAAATTGTAACAGAATATGAAGGCAACCTATATTATGCACTTGGCGAAATTTATGTTGATTCCAGCATAGGTGGATCCGTCTTTTATTACACACAAAACTTGTACAAAAAAATTTGTTCTTTCCGCCTGACAAAAGATCTAGAAACAAACAATTTTTTCAGAAATATTTATCACATGCTACTTATGTTGCCATTATTACCTGTAAATACTATAATAGATGGTTTTCAGAACATTAGAGAACAAGCAAAAAGCCTGGGAATTGAAGATTTAACTAAGGATCTTTTTGATCATGTTCAATCCGAATGGATTGAGAAGGTCACTCCAGATTTATTCTGCGTTCACAGATTAGAAAATCGTATTAACGAAAATGTTATAGCGCCTTTTAAGAAACTTCGTGATTATTTGATGCTGACCAAAGGAAAGTCACAGAAATCCACAGATGTCGTTACTGTTATCGAGAAACTCATAGAACTGGAGTCGTTTTTGCACATAACTTATTCGAATCCTAATAAAAAATCTTTTGCTAGGGACCTAAGTAGTGCACAAAAGAAAAACGTACTGAGGGCGTGGCAGTTTATTGAAAATCATCCCAGAATTAACGTCAATAATTTCTTTTCAAGAGTTTTGGGTAAGTGTCTTTTTATGAAATTCTAATTTTTTTCTTGATTAGTAATAATATAAAATAACGAAATTTCATGGTATTTAATACGTTGAATGTTGTGAGCGTTATTTTTATTCTTTTAAGTCAACTAAGTTCATTAAAACATAATGAAACAAAGAGCAGATATTTTGTTTTTATTTTCTAAGTTACTTTGACCATTTTCAGATCACATTATTTATAACCTCTTCATATATACTCAGTAGTAGTTGTATTCTAGATTAGTAACTAGATTAGTAATTATTTTAATGGAATATAATATATAAGAGGGGATAAAAAATATCGATAATAAAAAATTGTAAAGGTCCATTGCACTACATCATCCTTCTATAAAAGAATGGACTTCATCCTACTTCTGAAATATATTCTAATATAATGGTGCATGGCCTTAATGGGGTTTTATTTACAGATGAATTAGAAACTTCTATGTGCGTTTAAAAATAAAATTACTGCAATGATTTTATAGATTCTGTATATCAAATGTTGAATAAAATTCTTAAACTAAATGTAACACATCACTCAATAAGTCGTGTGACTGACTAAGAAAAACATTTTTTTGCCAAAAATCGATTTTATTCCTCATTGTAATCTCCTTTAAGAGCAATACAATCATTCCAACGCTTCTCTAACTTCTCGATGACGCGCTTGTAGAAGGATTTGTCTTTTGTCTCAAAATATGCTTCAGTTTCAGCAACTACTTCTTCATTTGAGTTGAATTCCTTACCGGTGAGTATTTTTTTTTTTTTTTTAGATCAGCAATTAGTCAGTAGTCACTGGGAGGCAGATCTGGACTAGACGGTGGATGAGGAAGCATAATCGAAATATAATTCGTTCAATTTAACCATCGTTGTCATCGACTTGTGAATTGGTGCATTGTCTTGGTGGAACAGTGGTTTTTTCTTTGACAAATGAGGCCTTTTTTCCTTGATTTTTGCAACTCTATGTGGTATTAACACACGATTTTTTTTAAAAGTAGCTTCACTTGAATGGCTGTCATTTTTTTCTGACTAATCGAAATATGAAATTTTACTCATAGTCTTTTGAAAGTGGTACTTCATAAACTTCTTATGGATTTGACAATTGCTGTGCTATATGTGTGTCAGTCACATGACTTACTGAGGGATGTAATATGCTATGGGTCGAACTTTGTCCTGTTTTCCTAATTTAGAAATTACTAGTCACTTGGTTTTACAAACAACTCTTGGAAATTTGCTATCACAATAAAACTAACTATTTTATTTTTATTTTTCACCATGCAGGGATCTCTGTACAAAATAATTTGAACAGTTTTAAAAAATATTTTCTGCAACTTACTTTAATCTATTTATTGTGCACATACATGCAAACATTACATCTGTAATCATTTTCTTATTGTTCATCTTTAGTTCAATGAACCTTTTATTTTGGGAATAATAAAAACAATAAGGTCTTGAAGCTTCTTCTTATCTAACGTTTTGTAGGTTACATTAAATGCATGGAAAATCAACTGTGGATATGGGGTTTCTATCGCTACGAAGGAGAGGTTATTGACGAATTGATAAATGCTGCAAATTTCTCCATAGTAGCTGGTGAATATTTAACGGAATATGAAGGTCAAGAAGAATTAGAAGAAGTAATTCAAGAAGAAGAAGGAGAAGGACAGGAACAGGAAAGTGGTGATCGTATAATAATGGAAGCAGTTATTGATGAAAATGGTGGGTTTGTTTTAAAACCTAGAGAAGAAGTTGCAGAACAACAAGAACCTGGTGAAAATACTTATGTTGCATATGAATGAAAAAATTTGGATGAAAGTTTCGGAACATACTTTCTTTCATGTATGGTTCACAATCTATTTGTATAAAATGAATAAATCGATTTATAGCTTTTACGTAGATTGATAATTCACTTATTCATATTTTGTACGTCATCTCCAAAAATGTAGACTATTTTTCACTTTTTTTGTATTTTTTAGGTGGTCTGAAATTGTGAAATGTAAACATTTATTTTTCAATTTAAAAGTTTCTGAGTTACTATATATGATGTAATATATTGAAGAATTATATTAGTAATAAAAAAAATTTAGAGGTCCTTTGATAATTGAGTTGAAAATAAATCTTGGAATAGATTTGGTTTATTTTTTTTTGTATACTTAGAACTGATTTTAAACTTTTTACTCATTTAGTGAATGTGGAACGATCTATTTTTAAAAATAGAACCAAAATAATATGATTTATTACCATATGATGAATGTAGGAATATGAAAAGGATGAAAGTATATATTTACTTTGAAGCAAAGAGTTTGACTTTTGTAAAGCTCATTGTAGTTCAGTTAAATAATAATAAATATCTTAGTAAAGAAATTTATTTTGATTGACAATGGAAATAATTTACAAAAAGAATGTCTTAAATTTCTTATATGGAATTATTCAATTCTCTTCAGCAGGCTCTTCTTCTAATTCGTCATCAAAATCTCCTTCATCATCAACAGCCGCGTTTTCGTATTGTTGATATTCGGATATCAAATCATTCATGTTTGATTCTGCTTCGGTGAATTCCAACTCATCCATACCTAATAAAATACAATTAATTTCAAACTATGAAGCTTTTCATATAGATGAAAGTTTATTATTACCAATTTTATTTCCTTAAATGTAGTAAATATCACGAGTCACCTCAAATTAATTATAATAAGAAGTTTTATTTGTCAATATACTCTTTTTTTAATATTTTTAATTTAAATCAATCAATCTAGTCTTTTGACATAATAATTTCCTATTTAAAATTAGGTAACATTGCACGAATGTAAACCAGACAAATATACAACCTCTTGTGCGTAAAATATCTCTACAACTTCTGATGGGAACCATCATCAGCTGTTAATCATCTAATTAAGCGATTCCAAATGTCTCATAGACACTTGATTCCATTAATGTATCAAATTACTTTTATTTTGTATTGATGTGACTAAACGTCCGTAAGTGTCCATTTTGGTAATTATTTATAGCATTTCTGTACAATAGGATTTTGGTATTCAAAGCGGTTTGTAAACAGATTCGAGGTTCTTAATTGTTTGACATTCTTCGAGTACGCTAGTCGGATTATTGAAACCAAGTTTAGTTAAATATTTTCTTGATTAATAGAGATTTTTTTCCAAAGTAATGAATTGAATCATTTAACTTGTGTGTTAACCAACTAACATGGTTGTTGGTTAGATATTAAGAATTGAAATTTTGGTTATTAAGTAACAAAATAGTTTTTATACAAAGAATATGGTCAACCATCATTGGTTAGCCCGAAGATATTTTACATCTAGTTGTCTAAGCTGTAGTCAAGTCGTATTTTCTCACAAGTGAAATAATGAGTCTTTTCAAAACAGAAAAACTCTTCATCTTATCTTAGGATATCATCATCTGTTGTTTGTGACACAAGCTACACAAATAAACATTTTATTACAGTGTAACTATCGAAAACTTTTCCCGGTATATTTTGTTGTGGTATCCACATCTAAACATTTTTCACGTCCTCTCTTTGGTTAGTAGTTTTGGTAATTTGTTGATTCCAATTTAATTTGGAAACAAGGAAGTATTTCATTTAAATTTATCTGAATATATCTATTTTTAAGAAAATTGGAGTATATTGACTCATCTTTGATATAAAAGTTTTTATTTTGTTTTATTCTAATTCCCCATATTTTTAACCTTTTTTTTTATTTTGAAAGAGGTGGTTATTGAGAGTTACAGATTATTATGAAAACTTTTATTGATATTATAATATTGTGATTATTAAAAAACGTCAATTTGCAGAAGCAACAATCATTTTTAAATCCAAATCATATATGAATAGTTTTTTAAGTTGAAACAACAAAAATTATAGTTACCTTCTCCAGTATACCAATGTACGAAAGCCTTTCTAGCATACATGGCATTAAATTGTTCAGATACTCGTTTGAATAATTCTTGAATGGCAGTGGTATTTCCTATGAATGTGGCAGACATTTTTAATCCTCTGGGAGGTATATCACAAACAGCAACTTTAACATTATTCGGTATCCATTCAACGAAGTAACTACTATTCTTGTTTTGAATGTTGAACATTTGTTCGTCGATTTCTTTCATTGACATTTTTCCTCTGAATACAGTAGCAACTGTTAAATACCTGTAAAATAGAAACAAGATGAGGAAGTATCTGAATTAAACATAGTTATGACATTGAAGTGTGGTAATATCATTAGATCAGAAAAAAAGAATAATAAGTAGAACCGAAGAAAAATAATAATTTATAGGAGGATGTTGACTAATGTATTAATAATTAAAAATTGTATCAGAATTAATATTTCGCATATAATGATTAGTTTAAATGATTACCTTCCATTTCTTGGATCGCAAGCAGCCATCATGTTTCTGGAATCAAACATTTGTTGAGTAAGTTCTGATACTGATAAAGCTCTGTATTTTATGCTGTTTCTAGGTGTAAGGGGTGCAAATCCAGGTACGAAGAAATGAAGTCGAGGAAAAGGAACCATATTGACTGCTAATTTGCGAAGATCTGCATTTAGTTGACCTGGGAACCTCAAACAAGTGGTTACACCTACAACATAAATATAGCGAATATATTATTTAAGAACTAGAGCAATAAATCGGTTAAAAAATTTTACCTGACATGGTAAGTGAAACTAAATAATTCAAATCTCCGTATGATGGTGAAGGTAACTTCAGTGTATGCATAGCAATGTCATAAAGTGCTTCATTATCTATACAAAAAGTTTCATCGGTATTTTCAATTAATTGGTGAACTGATAAAGTTGCATTGTAAGGTTCTACTACAGTTTCAGATACTCTTGGTGATGGTACTACAGAAAAACTTGTCATTATCCTATCAGGATATTCTTCACGCATTTTTGCTATTAAAAGTGTACCCATACCAGAACCAGTACCACCACCAATAGAATGAACAAGCTGAAAACCTTGAAGACAATCACAATTTTCGGATTCTTTTCTTATTACGTCCATAACGGAATCTACCAGCTCAGCACCTGTAAAAATGATGAATATAATGGACAAAATTACAATTTTAAAGTAAAAATACCTTCTGTATAATGTCCTTTTGCCCAGTTATTTCCTGCACCGGATTGACCAAAAACGAAGTTATCTGGTCGAAATAGCGCCCCATACGGCCCAGATCTTGCAGAATCCATAGTTCCAGGTTCTAAATCCACCAATATTGATCTAGGCACATAATTACCACCGCTTGCTTCATTGTAATATACATTCAATCTTTCTAATTGAAGGTCAGAATCTCCAATATATTTTCCATTTGGATCTATACCGTGTTCATCAGAAATGATTTCCCAGAACTGAAAATAAATACATTTATAAAATAAAAACAATCAAATTGTTGAAATTGGTGGTGAGTCCATTAGTCAAACAGAACCTACTGAAGTATTACCTGAGGGTAAAAGTATCTCTAAAAATATTCAAATGTCTAAGAATGATCTAATAATATCGGTAGACCAGGAGGTTTTTCAGAGAGAAAAAAAAATTAAGAAAGATTTTCATACAATCACGAAAATAATACTCCATCGGTTAAAGACAATACAAGACAGGACAAAGTTGATAAAGCCGCTGCAATAGAAATAAATGATTCAAGAGATACCATAAGCCAGATGACTTCTCAAGAAGATACAAGAAGAAAACGAGTGTGTGGCTTGCCATACTTGGGCTACAAACGTTACAATAAAAGGGCTTTTAACAATATTTCTAAACCTGGAAGATACATAAAAGCCAAGTATTCTCACAAGTTAAATAAAAAAAATATTGGCTTCTCTTTTTGTTGTGCTTCATTTACCTAAGAAGACAAGACCGAAGCCTCTTCACAATTTTGGAAAATTAAAACTTGGAAAGAAAAACAAGCTTTTATTAAAATATTAGTTACGACGAGAGGTATAAGAAATAAAATGAGGGACATGATTCTGAAGATGAAGAGGGGATGTAATGTAAAGAAAGAAACATCTAGAAAAAAAGGAAAACAAAATCTTAGGTTATGGCCCGGACAACTACCAAAAGTTGATCCATAGTTGGATCAACTTTTTTGGTCGAAACTTCACATATTCAGCGTTTACAAGGAGTGATGTATTGCTAATGAAATAAAACCATCCTATGATTACTGTTTACCAAAGTGATGGATGATGAAAATATAGCAATCCATTTGCCTCGGAAAGATTAGTGTAATATGTGTGGTGGTTTTAAAAATGGAACCGTTAGTCGGGACAAATATTATAAACATATTGCAAATGCAATATCACAAGCCTCTAAAGAAAAATAGCTCTATTTATAGACCTTCAGAGTGTATTATTATGCCCTTTACTTTTTGCATCCCAAGACAAAATCTGCAACTTTACAGTATATGAACTTGTACGCTTGGCATGAGAGAAACGGCGGCGCCGCAATGATTTTACTCCCTGCATTGTCGATTTTATTTATAATCTTCCTCAGGTACTTAAAGAAGTAACTTTAATATCCGACGTGTGTAATTCCTAGGATTGAAGCAAAGTCCTAACCTCTACTTTAAGTGATTTGGCGAAGTTTAAAAAAAATTAATCGAGCAACTATATCTGGACTAGGACACACTATGATGGAAGCTTATAGCATACCGTGCCATACCGAGAAGAGAAATATTTCAAGCGTCCCATTAATTCACCAGCAGATTTGCTGGGCCTTTACAACCTTACAATTTAAAAGTGCTAGAATCCAATTTTTTCCACAATTATGAAAAAAACATCAAATTTCTCTTCATTACGACCAGGAAAAAACCGAGGAACCCTCAAGTGGGAGACATAAGATTTCTTTATAAAGATGATGGTTCTATTATGTATAAGATAGGGTTGCTTCCTCAAAGGAGAAATTTTAACTAGAGCAATATTGCAAAGATAGAGGCGTTATATAAACATAATTTGGCGATAAATAAATTCAAATATAAATACCTCCAAGAAATGAAGTCCATTATCGAAGAACCTCATCTTGCTCCTTTATTTAAATCGGACGAAAAATGAATTAAAATAATATTAGTTATGTGTGTTATGGTATTCCACCAACTAATTCACTATTCATATGAATAGAAATGGAAAATTGCAAAATAGTAAAAAAAATTGAAATTTTCTACTTACATGTATATTCTAGTGAAAAAAAAAACAAAAATTTAATAAGAAATCTGAGGATATCATTGAACCAGATGTGTCAAAATATCAATTGACTCAGTTTTGTGATAAGATTTGTATGAATCAAATTTTTAAAAACGACATTTCAATAAATATAAATCGACCAAATGGGTCTGGTACACAAACAACATGTATAAGGCAGGTAGAGATAATCCACAAGCGTTATTGTGCAAATGCCGCAATAATGAATTCCTGATGAAAAGTGAAGAAGAAGCAAAGAATAATAAATAAAACAGTATATACTGGACAGTAGTGTAAAGTTTAAGAAGTATGAACATTATTGTGAGTGGTGTAAATCGAACAAACAACCCCACGTAACAATGTTTTATTACTCGACATATTCGCCTCTTAATGGGATACATTTATTACAGCGAACCTGCAACGTCTCTAGACCTTTAAAAAAAATATTTCTTCTTGCTCTGCAAATCAGACCTCCACAGCTTTTATTACCTCGTCGTTGGAAGAAAATTTACGACCTTTTAAACTTTTTTTCAGTTGAGGAAAAAGATGATAGTCGGACGGAGTCAAATCTGGTGAATAAGGGGGGTCAGTAATGTCGAATAGTAATCTCCGGTTATTGTTCTATTGTCCATGGCAATCCCAAAAAACTGAAGCAAGAACTTTTCCAGCAGATTTTTGGACACGAAACTTTTTAGGTCTTGAAAAACCAGAATGTCGCCATTCCATCGATTGTTGCTTTGTTTCTGGATCGTAGAAATGTACCCAAGTCTCATCCATAGTAACAATTTGATTTAAAAAGTCTACATCGTTTTCAAATCGAGTACAGATCGAACCCTTGCACGCTTTTTGTCAACATTTAAACATTTGGGGAGCCATTTTGCAGCAATTTTTCTCATGTCTAAATTGACGTGAACTGTATGATGAAATATTCAGTGCTTCAGATATCCGTTTTAGCCCAATTCGACGGTCTGATAAAATCATGTCATGAAATGCATCGATATTTTCGGGGACTGACACAGAAACTGACCTTCCCGTTCGGTCATCATCTTCAATGGAAAATTTACCTCTTTTGAAACTTGCAGTTCAATTTTTCACAGACTCATACGAAGGAAATCACCAAGGGTATTAAACACATCTTCGTACCTCTTAACCCTTTTAAATACAGGTACTTGATGATGGCTCGATACTCCAATTTTTCGATTCTTACAATTTCGGTGGACATCTTTTTCCTTTCAATTTATTGCGTAACTCTGGTTTACTTTTTGGACGTCAAAATTTACACTGACACTTCTAATAAGTTATTGTTCGTTGCTATAGTAACGCAATGTTTTGTTTAGGCATGGAACTGGTCTAGGCTAACTAGATATCAATACATCCTCGTATAACTATGTTCTTTTTTTGGTAAAAGAAAACGTGAAGTATTTAGTTTGCATTATTAAATTTCCCCTTTGTGAACAAATTGAACATTTTAATACCTGAATTTAACTAATAAATTCTAGTTGGATAATTTTAGTCGAAATTGTCAAAAAATTATGCAGACATTGGAGCAAAATGAATTTTGGATGTAATAAAAATATCTCTTTCCTTTAATCATTCATGGTTTTTTTATGAATAGGTTCCCAATTGGCGATTTAATCGAAACTGTTGTACACGACATGTAACTGATACTTGCATAACATTGATTAGATTATTATCGGTCCAATTAACTAATTCTAATGTGCATATTGTAGGATTTTCATTGAATTTTATCGAAGTGAAGTAGTGATAGTAAGCAAATTCTATAAAATACGAGGAATAATAAAAAATACGGGGAATGAATTTTTATAGCTGTAACTATTTTCATATTGATTAACTATTCATATGTTTTTTTAAATCAAAACATTTTTTTTAACAAGTTTTGTTTATCATTAGAGATGATAATTATATTTCAATACTACAACTAAATAATACCCTAAAATTATATAGACGAAGTTCTATTTTTAAATAATAAATTTCATTATTCGAATATTATTGTGTATCATATCGTGATAATTATTGAAATAATAACAACAATAAAAATTCAAATACTAATAATGAAAATGTATCTTTAATTCCCATAGGTGCGGCAATGAGATGATGTAAATTAAAACTAGTTATCGGCAAACTACTAATGAAAATTAAACTTGTAACGAATATAGATTAAACTGCATCATTTATACATATATCTACTTAGAAAATGTATTCTTAACTTACTTTAGACCCAATTTGATTACCACATTGACCCACTTGTACATGTACGATTTCCCTCATTTTGATACGTACGTTATTACGGTCCAGTACGTAATAAGATTACCTTTTATTACTGGTACAGTTAAATGATAAGATAAGATACCTGTGTGTTAAGAGTAAGCAGGTTACATAAATAATTATCTAAAAATTGTTGATTTTATAAATATAAAGATATAATTTTGTTCCCTACATCATATTGCATATTTTCTTGGTACCATACTAATTACTTAACAATTGTACAATGTACATGGATTTAGATTGCAAATTATAGACAGAGCTGTCCAAAAGAATGAAGTTTGGATTTTTTTATATAAAAAATGAACGGTGATGGATTGATATACATGGGGGGCCGTCGAACATTGGCTTTTAGAACCCTCTTGGGCACTATTATGATAAGCCACTCCACAACGATCATCATGAAACTCTATACATACAAATTACGAGAAATCGATTTATCAAGTATGCAAATGCCTTATTTCCATGAAAAATCAATAGACAAATGAAAATTTAGTAATTTTTGTAAGGTTAGGTTAGGTTATGTAAGAGACTGAAATAAAGGTAAACAAAAAAAATTTTTTCAATCAAATATTTTAATTGGACTTGAATCCATAACTTTTTAGTTTTGAAAGTCTTTTTTGATTTCTTCTATTAATGAAATGAATGGGTCTATTTTTAGTTCAGATTTTCAATATTCTTCGCCATGTATATTCTATGATTATGTCTCCCAATCTTCTGAACGTACATGCCTATCGCGGAAGAATGCTCTCAGAGGTCTCCAGCTGGCCTCGATTTTTTGGGTATTTACCAAGCTATCAAAAACAAATCTTTGTTTGTGATTGACCCACTCTAGAGTGTAGCCATCATTGCTGAGACACCGATAGGCTAGCCAGCCATCTGAAAAAATTATCTATCGAACAAAGTTATCCATGGTTCGTAATCTATTATCCTTCCTGAGATAATGACCACTTCCGGTAACTCTAGAAGTAAATGTTTCCGTAAAACATAGATATGATAAATCAATTTCTCGAATCATCAATAGTTTATGTATAGATTCTTACCCCCTCTTGTCCGCAGTTGAATAATATATTCTTACGACCACTTAATTGACTTTCTTATTTAAAAAATACGTTTTTTTTACATAAGAAAGTCAATTAAACAATATCACACGTGTGTTGAAAGGTATTTCAACAAATACGTTCATCAAAATATGTTTTTTTACGTGGTGGCAAGAAAAATAGTGTACACAACTCGTTGGAAAGTGTATTTCGCACTCGTTACGTTTCAACACTCGCCGCTTTGCGGCTCGTGCAAAACAATAATTAGTTATAATTTAAAAAATGAGTATGTTATTGAATCATTTACAAAAATGACGGTCATAACAATAACAGCAGAGAGCAAAGCTTCAAATTATCTTCCCAATCGCTTTCTACGAATTAAAGACCTACAGAGATTGCTAAATTGAAGGAATTTGTCGAATTACTCTATTTGGATGAGGTACTAAGGAGTGATCGGCAATCCTTGTAAGAATTGAGAGGTTAGGACGGGTATTAAGTGATACGGTGTCATCCCGTTATCAATTTCTTGTAACATGCATTCGATTTGACAATATTAACACCAGAGAAGCTCAAAAAAAATTGGCAGTTCACGATATGATCCAATATTTGGATTGGGAAATGAGGCAATTAGAAGCATTGCCATACAAAGATATTCCAAATATCGCTCAGCTGTTAAATAAAGAAATAAAGAAATAAGGACCAATACATTTTCCTCTGACTATTCTTACCCAAAAATAATTGTTTCTGATGGCGCTGGGTGTCTTTTAATCGAATCCCGTGGGGGTTTTCCCAAGCCCAGTAAGAAGAATTTTGTCGATTTACTGTACAACTTAAACAAAACGTTGACTCGACTAAAAAGTTATATAAAAAAACAAACGTCAAAGGCAGGGCTGGTTCCACGGCGGAACAATAATAAATGTTCTTGATCACTTAGATGAATTGCGTCCAGCCAGGTTAAGAATCATAATGGGCCTGTAAGAGAGTTGAGAGTGTCGGTCATATCATTGTGTGTCTAATCCTATAGAAATGGTTTGAAGTACATTAAAAGCAAAACTACAAAAATATAATCGTTTATCTACGGTGCGGTAGTGATTGAAAGCATACGTCAAATTCTATCGGAGTTTGACAAAGATGTATGAAAAAGTTTTGTTGAACTCGTGAAAAAGAAGAAAAATAAAAAAAATATTCAACAATATGCTATTATTGGCAGCAGATGTCGCTTTTCAATTACAAAATTTGAGCACCCCATCGAGCACATATGTACGCAATGTTTCAAACCCATATTCCAAATGGACGTTTTTAAGATCTAAGTGTCGAACACAGTTGCGTTTTACTCTTGCCCCTCAAACATTTGATAAACATAAATGTAATACTCCTATATGAACAGTTTCTAAAGTGGAAGCTGTTCCGACTAAGTGAAACAAATAATGTATCGTTTCTCTCTCTCTTTCTCTCTCTCTCTCTCTCCTCTGAGTGCTTCAGTTAGTTCTGCGCATCTTTTCGCGCATGAAACATCCGCAGTATAGATAAAGTGTAAACGATAGATAAAATGTCCGTTCCGCAACGTAGAGACGTTTTTTCCCATAAGCACTGTCCATATAGGAATCTTTGGGTTCCATGAGCTTCAAAATTGTGCTTAAAACAAAAACTGTAGGATAGACGTTATGTTGGCATTTATTTTGAATTCATTTAGATTTACATTTTTGTTTACTTAGAACAAGATTCTCTTATATTATTGGATTCAGAGACTAATTGGAAATATACATTATTACTTGATGAAGAAGATTGTTAAAGGCTTAAGAAGGTATATATAGTAAAAAGTATAGTTTCAAAGAAGTGCTTCCATAGTATTCGTATTTTATATCCAGTTAATTAAGTATCTTGTATTTAAGGAACGGCAACAAATGAACAAATAATTTGTGACATGTTTTCTCTCTCGTTCGAGACACTTTATCTACACTGGGCATGCTTGACAATGCGCAGAACCGAGCTGGAGCCTCGGAGGATAGAGAAATCGTTGTCATTCTATCTTCCTTAGTGGAAACAGCTTCCACTTAGAGAAACTGTCCATATAGAAGTATTACATATATGATTTTGCTTCAACTGATTCTTGTGTACCAAGTTCAAGATCCTCGAGCTCAAGGTTTTTATGCACAAAAAGTTTAGTAAATTGGAAAGCGATTAGTGATGAATGTACTGAGGTTTGTCAACATTTGTGATTTAGAACAGAAGAAGAGCTAAGACATGTTTCATCAGTTCTCTTTCAAAACAAAATATTAACAACAATGGTAAAAATTTCGAAAGTAGTTGTTTGTGGTATGAAAGGAGTAGGTAAAACTTCAATTATAGAACAAGTTATATATGGACATGCTAATACAAGAATGGTAATAAATAATCTTTTACAAACGTTTATATTTTATATTATTTTTGTATTATTTTAGGATTTACATCCGACAATAGAAGACATTTATGTTGCTAACATAGAATCTGATAAAGGTACGAGAGAAAAAATAAGATTTTATGATACTGCTGGCATAGAGTTTTCACAAATTTCCACAGCAAATGGTACAACTAATCAGCAATTACCTAGGCATTATTTAATAATGGCAGATGGATATATCTTAGTCTACGATACAAGTAAGAGTATATCACTGGATGTTTTGATGTCAATAAAGAAAGATATTGATAAAAATAAAGATAAGAAGGAGGTAAGCTTTGCTACTAGCATAAAAGACTTTTGTAATGTTAAATATATTATTTACATAGTGTTTCTTCTTAAAAAGAAAATATGACTTTCTGGGCCAATGAAAATCAATTTAAGTGAATAAAAATTGAACATATATGGCAATAATAAATCCTTCTTTGTCAATTGAAGTCATTCTAGCGCAATAAGTTTTTTATGTTTAATTTACAAAATTTCCACTTTTTTAGGTCACAATTATTGTTATTGGTAATAATTTTAAAGAAGAAATGACTGAAGAAATGGAATTGATAATAAGTAAAGCCAATCAATGGTGTATGAGAGAAAAAATAAAACATTTTGCTGCATCGTCTTTGAAACGGACAAGCTTATATGAACCATTTGTGTATATTACAAGCAAATTAACACCACCTCCAAGTAAAAGTGGTTTTACTCCCTTATCTATGGGAAGAAAAGTGATGAAAGATTCATAAAATCTAACAGATATTATGTTTTGAACTATTGAATCACAAATTATTATTAGGTATATTATTTATTTCCAATTATTATATGAATGTTCTGTACAACTTTATTTTTTATATGTTTTATAACACTATTTTCATCCTTTTATCTATCTATATATTGGTTACTATTTCAAATTCTTAGAAAGATTTGTTAATAAATGTTGTCATTTGCTATGCAATTAATTATTCACAAGCACCTCTAAGTTGTAGAGAGACACGTGAGATTATACGAGGTCTGAGTAATAAATAACAGACTGCGCGTCTAAAGGGCGGGGTAAAAAACGAATAGCGAGTATCTAGATATCTTGTCTATACACGTCCCAAAACACGTTTCTGTCACTATTATAGTATTTGTGCAGTAGCAGTTTGAAACGAACTTGTTCTTTTCAGGAGCAACGTATCAATATTAAACTTCTCGTTAAATTGAAAAAAAAAACTCTGGCTGAGTGCTATAAATTGTTGCAAGAGGCCTATGGGGACAATTCTTTATCTCGTGCGCGTGTTTTTTAGTGGTGTAAGCGCTTTAGTGAGGGCCAAGAGACCAAACCAAATTTAAGGCAATGTTTATAGTTTTTTTTCGACATTAACAGTATCTTGATGACTGAATGGGTTCCAGAGGGTCAGACTGTTAACCAGACTTACTATTTGTCAGTTTTTGCAACACTGCGAGAACGAATTCGTAAAAAACATAACGCGCTATCTGTGAAGCAGTATTTGGCCAGTAAGCACACTCCAGTGCTCGAACATTCACTGTACTCACCAGTTTGGCACCTGGAACTTTTTTTTTGTTTCTGAAGATAAAATCTGTTTTGAAAGGGACCAGATTTGAGTCGATGGAAGCGGCAGGGCTCCGAAAGACATTCACCATAGAAGACTAGAAGCACTACTTCAATGGAGAAAACGTATGGCAAGGCGTGTTGCAGGGGAGGGCAGTATATTGAAGGGGAGCATCTGAATGTAGATTAATTTTCAATTTTGTTCAATGATTTTATAATATACTCAAGCTTTGAATAGAGTAGAAGAAATAAAAATTGATTTTTATTCCAATGATCTACTAGTCAATACAACAAATTTCACCTATGTTACAAAAATATGAAGTTGATAAAGAATATTTGGTTAGAATTAAAACTAGTTGAAATATTTTAAAATTTATTTATTTAAGTATATATAATGAGAATTAGTTGTGCAACAGCTAAAAGTTATCTCTTATTTTTTCTTTTGTATCGATCGTCATCACTATCACTACTATTTCTATTTCTTGATTTAGATTTTTTTCTTTCATAGTCAGATTCTGAAGATGATCTATGTCTTTGTTTATTTTTTGATGATTTTCTACCACTTTTATGTTTTGTCCTGTTAGGAGACCGACTCTTATCCCTATGCCTCCTCTTGTCTTTTCTTTTATGGATTCTTTTGGATCTTCTATCATCGCTATCGGAATCTGAGGAGTTATTATATTTCTTAGATTTGCTTTCCAATTTATTTCTACTTTTGGAATCGTCTGAATATACTTCGTCACTTGAATAATACCTCTCTGTTTTTACTTCAGACTTATCATTATTTCTTTCTTTCCTACTAACCTCATTGCTTTCTTCATATTTCTGAAAGTATCTGTCATTTTTCTCTGATTTTATTTCTGCTTCAATTTTTACTTTTTCAGTTTCCTTATATTCCTCAAATTTTGCACTATCTAAAAATAAATGAATCAATAACATATTTAAAGGTGCAAACAATTTTGGACTACTAGAGAAAGCAGAAAAGAACATTTAAATTAAAGAGGCTGGTAAACACTGACATTTATATTTAATAATACATTGATATATTTTGTAGCCTTACTTATTACTTTGGAATTCTTGGAATATTCTTCTTTTGTAACTGGTACCAGCATAAATTCATTGAAAGTCAAAATCTCACTTTTAAGAGAAGTTTTAACTATCACTCGTCCAGCTTCATCATCTAAACCTTGAACCTAAAAGAATAATCTATTCCAATTAAATGATAAACAAATAAAAATATTTAGTATATTGCCCTGTATAACTCAATATCTTCAACTGTTGATGAATACAATGAGGGTTGCAGTTCTTGAATTTGTCTCTAAAAGTGCTGTTTTAAAGAAGTGACTGAAATATTTTGTCAAATATCAGGGTCAAAACACAACTATTTGAAACTTCCCAATTAGCCCAGTCGACGGAGGCAATTTTTCACCAAAGAATAAGTTATAAGCAAAAAGGTTGATTTTTTTACAAGTAGTTCAAAGTATACTAATTGATTAAAAAAAACTTCAGAGGTCTATCGATTTCCCAAAGTCAAAAAAAAATCATTTTGATTTTCAAAATTTCCCATATTTCAGTCTGGGATGAAGATAGAAGAAAATAAAAAGCGAAAGCAATCCAGGGGTAGAAACCATAAAGCAAGAAATTTTTATAAAAAAGGCATTCAAAAGCTTCCATTTAGGTGGAAAAAGTGTAGAGGGTGACGGAGACTATCTAGAAAAATTGTCAAAAATTTAAGCTCTGTAACTTAATAATAAACATTTTTATAGCAAGATTCCTGTTTATATTTGAACCATCCATGTAAAAGGAACAAAAACAATAGAAGTTGTATATTTACCTCACAATAAGTTCCCTTTTTACTTCCAGCCACTACTTTTGCATAGCTCCCTCTTTTTAGAATCAAAACTTTACCCTCTTTATCACAGGCAGGCTGATGCTGATCTGAACTAGATGGGTTAGCACCCAAACCTAAACCTTTGGGTCTCAGTTCTGGTGCTTGCATTACTGCAGCTCTAAAATGAAATTTGGTTATATATATATATATATATATATATATATATATATATATATATATATATATATATATATATATATATATATATATATATATATATATATATATATATATATATATTTATAATTAGACCATTTAGGTGGTTGATAGCCAAAAAAATAATTAGGTAATTTAAAATAGAAATAAAAATTAGTTATTTCAGAGAGTGGAATACTTACAAACATTAGTTAACATAGAGAAGTCAAAGAAATGGTACAAAATGTCATGTAAAGACAAGTAAGCAAAATAATAGATAAATCAGCTGTGAAAACTGGATATTGATATTAATACAAAAGTGTACCTTGTTTTTGGTCAAAAAGCATAAAGCATAAAAATGGACACAACCCTTATGACATAGAGGATTAAAATCTAAACTACGGACAAAATATTAGTATTAAGAAGAAATGACATAAAATATAAAGAAACACCCTATCAATATTCACGCCTTAACACACAGTTTTTTTGGAAATAAACTCAAAAAATATTTTTTTTTGTGAAAAAACACAATTTAGAACTTTTTTAAACCAGAAATATCCAATCCACATCCTCAAAGGTTTCTATTTGTTATCACCCCTGATTCAACTTCTCTTTTGGTGTAGAACTTTGATGCTATATTATATAAGTGTTATAGCTTACATTTTCATGCGAACGATAAATATCAATGAAACAATTTTATTTATTTTCAATTGTAGAGTGTATTCAAATGTGAAAAATTATAACAGCATAAAATACAAAGGCGCTCAAATTATCTGAGTGTCACAGTTTGGCCTGTTTAGTGTGCTTGAATTAACTCGAGCTTACAAGTTTTGGGGTAAATCAATACTAGTTTAAGCAAGGTGTTAACATACTTTGAAGGATTTTTTCCAATACCAATTCCTTCTTTCCAGCCCATTCCACGCAACATTGCTAGACCAAAGTCATTAACAGGTACATTTTCATAATCAGTTAATGTTGATTCTCTTTCACCATCTAATAGAAGTTCATTTTCATTTTTCATAGGAACAACAAATGTTTTATGTTTTGAATCAGTCTGTTGTAATTTCAATTTGGCATCTAGAACAGCAATCATTCAGAAAAGTATCAAAACAATACAATAACTTAATACTAACCTCTAATTACTTCTCTCGTGGCCAATTCTTCTATTGTTAATTCTGAATCGGGCCTTGTATCTTCCACTTCCTCATTTACAGCTTTCGTCACATTTATTTGCTTCCCTTTTATATCTCTTACTCTGTCCAAAAGGTCCTTTTGATTATCCTTCAAGGGTATAACCAAAGGTGTTTTTGTAATTTCCTTGGGTTCACTATAATGAAGTAAATTGAGAAAATCTGCAGGAATGATACACATTTCATAAAAATAAAGATACTGAAAAAAACTTACTGCTTCAATTTTATAGATTGCTCTTCTAGACAGACTATATAGTCAACCGTTTTTTCTTGAGGTTTATTAATTGCTGGTGGTTTCTTACTCAATTTGTTGAAGCCAAATGAAATTTTTTTCTCTGAATTCATGTTAGCACTTTAAAAATGATTAGAAAATTAAAAAACTGCATGTAATGTAATATCAGAAAACTTTTGTTTTATTTTCTCAGGTAATATTTCACACAGACATCATCGTTGTACCTCGTAGTAAAAACACAATAATAAAATTTGAAAAGTAAACTGACATTAAATATAAATACTTGCTGTATGCACCATCTGTCACTATTTGGACAATGTCAGCCACCCGTTCATCCAGTGGAGTATGTAATCATTTTTACCAGATTTTACTTAAGGTACTCAAATTGTCTAAGTTTTCCATACCTAAATACATAGAGCATACCAAGGTATGTAGCTCTGGTATTTGAATCCTGCTACTGCACTACAGACAGAATTTCTCTTTGCTATGTCATTTTACGGGTGTATTCCATTAAGCGTTAACGGCGCCTGAAATACTCTTTTGGACATTCAATATAGTAACTACGATCGTTGTGGTCGCGGTTAGAACGTCATTCATGGCGTCTAGACTAACGTTCACGACGACCCATTTCAAGAAGTAGGTCGAAGTGTGCATTGAAAGAATTAGCAGAACTTGTGACGTACCACCAAATATTTCACTATCGTCACAGGAGTTCTTATTATTTCACTTTAATATAAAACAGTTGAGGACTCCACTAAAAAATTCAATAACTTACAAATTATAATGTAACCTCTCAAAGCTTTCCCTTTATTTTTTCTATTTTGCCGTTCCTTAATATTTATCTCAATGCTCAAAATGCTTCATAATCAATTCCACTTGGGTTTACGATTATAGCGCTCTAGGCTAAGTGGAACGGAATGATCGTGGTCGTAAACGTGATTGTCGTGAGTGCTTAGTGGAATGCACCCAAAAATCTCAAAATATGCAAAGATTATATACACAGACAAATATGTCTCTTCTTCTTTTTTAATGACAACTATAGGTAGTTTTATATATGATAATGAACGATAAATATTTACTTCCTAAAATATGGTTACTGTCACATGAATAACTGTAGTTTACTCATACTTTTTAAAATTTTTGAAATCACTATGGTGTGTGTAGGTAGGATTCACTATGTGAAGCAGGTGTGAGTTTAATTAATAAATGTCAAACGCACCTGAGGTAGTGACAGGAGAATTTCGAAATATTTTGTTATATATGAGATTCGTATCATGTTTTTGTTTATCCCGTTTATTTAAATTTAAAATTCAATATATATCATCTCAGTATATTTTGTGAACGAAATTTATTTTCATATTTGTAATGGATGTTGAAACACAATTTAAAAAAACACGTATAGAAAATATTAGAATTGATGGACCCATTCGTTGTATATTTTTTTGTGAATTCCATCACACTGCCGGTCCTATAATATCGTGTCAAGTAATTCAAATCAATAACACACCAAATATTTAGATAACAAAAGTTTTTTGTAGGACCCAGAAAATTTTATTTCCAAAGAGCTGTTTGATAGTATTAGCGTATATATTATAACTAAAGCAGAATTACAAAGAAGTGTTATTACAGTGTATGTAAAATTTCTTTAATTAAAACTAAGTTTATATTTTATATTGACTATACCCTAAAAAAATAATTCTGTATATTATCAAACATGTATGGAAATGGCTATTTTTATGAATATTATTCATTCTGAAAATCCTTAACCTAAAATTCATAACATTTTTAGGACACTTCAAAATTATAAAATTCTTGGTTTTCCCATTCGTATAGATGATAAAGATAAATATGTAAGAAATGCATTCCATTTTAATTTATGCTTTGTCTGTGACAGTGATGCTAGAACTGTACAATACGAATCAGTTGTCCAAAAATTTTCAGATTATTTAGTAGCAAGAGAAATGGAAAGTAGTTTCTTATCACAAGGCAAAGTTAGTACAAAACTGGCACCACTTTTAGCTCAAGTTAAAGAAGAACTCAATACAAAAGGTTTGTTACATTTTAAACGTAATTTTTTCATTTTACTTCTACTTCTTTTGTTATGAAAATATGATAATCAATTATCAACAGAATAGACGTTACAAAAAAATAAAATCAATTAGAACATTTGTTAATTGTATATATGGAAAAATTTGTTATTGTTACATTAGTACACTTCTGTTCACTGAAAAAGCATACATTTTGCCTGCCTAAATCAGAGTTCTTACCTTATTGCACTGTCGTTGTTAGTGACATGTAATTCAAATATTAATTTGAGTTCAGTTGAAGTAAAAGTCTATTTAATGCCTTCCAAGTAAACTGAAATTCAGAAAGCTAGCATTATTACCAAATTGGAAGATGGCTGGTCTATTAGATGACTGGCAACTTATATAGGTCTTAATGGGAGTATTATAGCCAGAGTGAAGAAGCTATGGGAACAAGACGGGACCTTATGCTGAAAGGTTGGGTCTGGAGGAAGGAAAGTTTCAAATAAAACACAAGATAATGCATTGATTACTTTTTTAAGAGAACATCGCATTGAATCGGCTGTTAGTGCTGCATATGAAAAAACTTTCCAGGATCCTGTCCTACAGCATGTAGACAAATTACAGCTTTGGATTTGAAAAAGTGGCTCAACAGAATGGAGCTCTAATTAATAACTAACAAATTTGTTTTATATTCATTCTTTCATTGTCAAAATCATTGCCAGGGTCTTTACTGAAATCAGACTGGAAAGCAATCGAATACGTGGTTCTAGTATGAACTAATACAATTTGTTTCAATGTATTCATTCAGTACCTCTGTTTGATAATAATATGAAAAGACTTCATCGTTTTACCTTTGTTGATTCATTGTAGATCACTATTAGCATTTTTCGTAATGCCCAAGGAACACAGTTAATAGATTGTATTTTAAGGGTGATTCATCACTTATTACTAAATATTTATTAATACTATGCATTAGAAAATTGTTCATTGAGCATAATATTATGAAACAAAACCACTTGACAAAAAGAAGGGGGGATGGTTCATGGAAAAGGCAACATTAGGCTATGTGCTGCAGGGAGGGAGGGGTCCCAAACGGACTATAATATGACCATGAGGCTCATAAACACTCCTTATATACTGGGTTTTATTTTTGCTCCAGTGCTGGAGTGTATTTCAAGTTTCTTATTTTCTCTTAACATTTTATTTTTATTTTCGTGAACATAATATTAATAGATGGTCATTGCAGCTGTAGATTGTCATCTGCCTATTTGCAATGTATGGTCAGGATTTTTTCCCTAGTGATATCAACTTTTAGGAAGAACTTACAATGTGCATGTTTTTAGACATTGACGTATTTATTAATCAGTTCATGATATGAATTTTCAAGAATTTCAGTAGTTTATGTGTGAAAATAAACTATACATGTATATTTTATTATTTCTTCCTTATACTTGTTCTCAAAGAGGTAGAGAATGTACTGTTTTCAATTATTTATTTTAAAATTGATTGCTTTCTTTTATTGACTAAGTATCTATTTTTTTCATTACTTCATTTTTGGTTTCTAGTGGAATTTCAGTTTTTCTTTTTTTTTGATGATGTCTTGAAATAATAAAATATCTTTTGTAGGTGAATGTGCTCTAATAGAGGGAGCAACAACAACACATTTAAAAGTATGCAGAATACGATTAGATCCATCACCTGTTAAGGATCATCAAGTACCTATATTTATCAAGGAAATTTCTGAACAGCCATGGGATCTAACTACTCAACAAGTCACTCCTTATATTGATGGATTTAATCATATTGCCAAGATAGCGTCCCTCTCAGATGTCCAGAATAATTTGGTAAAAGCTTGTATACAGAATTTGGTATATTATGGAGTTGTTGCTTTAGTACCATTGTTTCAATATGGAAACGTATATTGTACAACTCCAAAATTGAAAATGATGGCACAGGACCTTGAGTTACAGGTAAAATGATTTATATAGCCTAGTTAGATTGGCAGAATTGTGTGGTGATAAAATTTGTTGATATATAATGATGTATAAGCTGTTCATGTGAACTCAGTAATCATGGTGGATAAGTCCACATTCTCTTTCTTCATTACTCTTGTAGTAACTTTTTTTAAATTCTTTCCATTCGGTTTGTTTATGTTTGTTCGTTTATTCTATGCTTTTAGTGAATTACATGTTAATCATGTTGAATTTCTGCATTCTCTTGATTAGTTTCAGTGTAATAAGCTTTAATTATTATTCTCAACTAGAAATGAGTTGATAATATGGGACCAAAATTTCTAATTGTACATTTATTGGTGACAGGATATTTTGAATTAACTTCTTTTGAGGAAATAGGAATATAGAGAATCTTCAGTTTTATGAAATTGGTCCAAATATCAAATCGAACCTCTGGGAGATTGATTTGGATTTGCACTAATCTAATGCAATAATTTTTTTCAGTGTAAATGTCTAAATTATGTTACAAAATCAAAACGTCAGTTGCCGACTGTAAGAGATGTGTTTCGTTTATATGCAGCTATGACTAGAGGGACTACTATACGAGATCTCTGCATCAGATTCAATCCATCCAATCTAAGAATTAACGAAAGGAAATTGGTACAATTTGGAGTTTTAGAAGGTATAATTCGTAGAGTTCATAAATACCCCGTGCTTTTAACAGATGAACCTGACGAATTAGAAAAAAGTCTTTCCGGGGAGTCGAGTCTTGATGAACTCTGTTGTTCCATTGGGGTTGCTTCACAACAACTAGAAGATCAATTGGAAAGGGATCATAATGTTATGTTATTATGGAAGTAGATTAATTCTTATTATGAATAATTTTCTGTGATAGCTATATATATATATATATATATATATATATATATATATATATATATATATATATATATATATATACGTTGTAAATTTATCACAATTAACATGCGTTGTTATATATAAAGTGATAGGAGGCTCAGTATATCCATATAGTTTGCTACAGTTTAAATGAGACTTAGCCATCCCCCTTTTAATAACAAGGAAAAATTAAATACATAAGACAAATTATAATAACCATTTTTTTAATATTACACATTTTTTTTTATCCAGTGTATGCCAATATTAAACAGACCAATATTGGTAGATGTAGGATAGTGTGTTTATCGAAATTTCTTAAGAAATGTTTTGAAATCCTGATAAATCATATATTATCTGTTGCTTTATGTTCATTGGCTCTAATTGTAAATTCTTGCAAATAATGCGGATCTTTTTGTGTTTGAGACTATTATTTGTAATAAACATTCCTGATTTTTTATACTAGATGGCAACATTAGTAGCAATAGCAGAATGTATTTGGAAGTTTAAGGTTTTAACGTGACCGACATTGCCTACTGACCGCCATTCCCCCATCTTACCCTATTTTTTTTTCGCTTCTACATGGCTATTTCTTACTTCTAGTATAGCAGTATCGTCTGCAAAGGTATCTAAAGTGACAAGTTCAGAGTAGACTACCTCTTGTTTAATTCTGTGTCTGTGTGTTACTGTGTAGGAAAGTACACCATCATTTCAAATTTCAACTCTTTATGCTAAACTTTACCAAATACCACGTCAAGAAATATTGTGGAAGAGCCTTTTTTTCTGCTAGCGCCTTTTCTGTTACATTTGTAATTTGGTGGACCTAATCGATGGTTTAGTGGTTTTCTCTAAACTCAAACTGTTGAGATGGGATCAGATTATACTTTTCTATAATGGGTTTTAGGTTGTAGGGATCATATCTTCCACATCAATGCTATATATTTTAGATTTTACACATTAATTAGATGTATCAGTGTAACTGTTGCTTTTCTTGGTGGTTGCCTTAGGACTTTACCAGTAATGTGATCAAATTCGGGACGTTTTCAAGAATTTATGTTTTTTCTAATCTCTTTTATAATTTCTTTAGGAGATGTCAGCTGAATCTCTGCTTCTTCTTCTGCCTTTCCTTGGTCAATATTATCATCTTCATTTGACTGAATACTGTCCTGTAGATGTTGCAAATCTATCAGCTCCTTTTAATTATTTTTTGCCCATATGCCATTGGTGGTATTTGTATAATAGACTTTCCATTGCAAATAGTCTGTGCTGGCATCATTTGTTAATTCATTTAGGTAAGTAGTATTTGATTTATTTTTACCCTTAGTGATATCTGAATAGCATTATTTAGACTTCGTCCTCTCAATAGAGGCTCTATATTGATTTCATTTAGTTTTCTCTTTTCAAAGATTAGGTTTTTAATTTCTTGTGGATAGTTGTTCCCTTTTGTTATCTGTCTAAAAAGAGGTGTATTGTTGTATTTGTTTAACGAATAATTCGATCTCTGTATCTAGATGATCCTTATTTATTAAAGGTACTGCTAAATCAATTTCTTCTTCTAATTCTCACATAAAACTAAGCCAGTCTGTTAGTTTATTTATCAATTTTGGATTATTTGTTTACTATGATCTGATTTGAGGTCCCATCCTTCTTCAATTTGTTTATAGCTTAATGATAAGTTTCTTATGATAAAGAAAAAACATTTTGTAGTTTTCCAAATTATTTAATTTCTATACATCGTATAATCATATAAATGTAGTATTTATTGTTTATATATACAATAATTGAAGAGTAAAAAGGTATAATTCTAATGGAGATTTGAAGTGATTACATGCATTGGAGTGTTTTCCTTACAGGTTTCTGTCAATTGGTTGACACGAGATAATATTTAAATTAATTAAAACCGACTATGACTACAAAATTATTTACGTGACTTTCTACACAACTAGAACATACTGAACTAACATAGATTATCACAATCATATACTATCATGTTACATATACTAAGTTGGTCATAATTAGTATATTACCAAGTAATTGTGGTACCATGTAATTGTTATTTTAATAAATAAAATAAACTGATAGATGTCGCTGAGCAGTTAATTGTGTTCGAAACATTTTTTCTTTTTAAATACAATAAATTCAATATAATATATCCGAGTTTCTGTAGCATTACACAATTGTATTTTTTTTTTAAAACATTTGTAGTCTTTATTGTAAAAATAAAATTTGTATAATAAAATTACTGATATAAGTGGTGATTAAAGGTGTATTAAAACTAAATTACCTATAATTTGAGAATAATAAATAAAACATGTTTAATTATGAATATGTTCCAGATCTACTTCACTGACCATTACCATTTAGTCTATGTGCTGAAAGTTATTTCGAAATCAACATACTGTAATCTGGTATCAACTACTTTCAATACGGGAAAGTACCCCAATATAAGATAGCTCTGAAGGAGTTGTTAGGAAGCCATGTTTCATGTAGTATGTTTTAAACGGCCTTATAAATGCCACGTCCATTGGCTGGAGTTTGTGTGTGTGGGAAGGGAGACAAACTATGATAACTCCATTTTCTCTGGCCTTTAAAATTACATCAATATTTCTTACATGGGTTTCATCACCATCTAAAACTAAAACAATGAAATCCCTCTGGAGTCGGTTTAACGTCGTCTATGAAATCCTGCAGCCAGTCAGTAAAAATATGAGCTTGAATCCATTCAGACTTATAGCATCTTGCGATGGTTACTGGCGGTGTGCTATCCAAACGTTCATATTTTGCCTAGAAACTACTATAAGTGGAGGAATAAATATTCCTGAAGGGTACATACATCTGACTAGAGTCATGAGAATACCCGTTTCTTGTGCAGATAACGTACCAAACTGTTTTTTGCCTTTTACTGCAATGACTTTTGAGCGACGTGACTGGACGACAGTAATTCCTGTCTCGTCGACATTGAACACTTTATGTGGTCTCCATTGAACTTTTCTCTGCTTAGGCTCTAACAAGTCATAGAAACGAGTAAACATTTTTCTTAGAAAACCCCTTGACTCTTGCTAAAGCAATGAATAGCGTTGGATGTCTCTTCAAACAATTATGTATCCATTTTTTCTCAGCTACCCCTATGGCAGGGCAAAATGGTGTGTAATGTTATTTTTTACAACAAGCTGGAAGGCTTAATATTATTCTTCCATTATCTTACAATACAAAACTAACTTTTCTTCCAATTCATCTCCCAATATACACCTTCGACCAAAAGGTATTTTACACAGTTCTTCTACATTCTTTTCTTTGTTTTTAACATAATTTTCCAAAGTCGATTTCCGAACATTAAAAGTCTTAGATGCGTTTAAAAACCCCATTTGCTTCTCTCTAACAGTTGTAACAGCTCTTCATTAATTCAACGTCCCATTTCTTCCTCTTCCTTTCCATGTTTGGCATTTGAAAATAATACGAAAAATCAGGCAAGGTTGCTCCTAATACCAGATATCTGATATTAGGGCCCTCAAGCTATCCTATATTAGGAGCCGCCATGAGCACGGAATGAACACGGTATAAAAGTTCAAAACAATTACGTTTGGTGGTAATAGTATCCAAAACAAAACAACTCTGCAAAAACTGTGAACTAACAAAAACTTTCTCAAAATTCTCAAAACAACAAAAGTAATACATTGGCTACTGCGAAGTGGGATGACGGAAGCGAGGGCTTCAAGTTTACATGATCGCCGCTGGGCTGCAGCACTTACTAGAACCAGAACATAGGCATCCGGATTTAGGCGCCTAATCGATAATCGACTAATGTATTGTTTCAATTGATGGATCTATGCGTTAAATAAAATTCGAATGCATAACACTCACCAATAAGATAAACAATCAACATGACTTTGCGAAAATATGTTATAGATTTCATGAAAAATGACTTTTACAATGTTAATCTGTAGGTGTTTAAATCGGATGATTAATACAAGATTTACTATTTGAAGAAAATCGAGTTGCAATTAATAAAAACCAAGGACATTCCAAATATTTGCTAAACCTACAAATTATCCAAATTTACTGAATTAAGCTGGGTTTACACTATATAGCTGGAGAGCTATATAAAAAATTAGCAATATATAAGTTACAAATATCTCTGCTATGAGTAAATTTGATGCCATTCCGTGTAGCAGAGCTACATATAGCTTAGGTGTTCAGTTCCCAGCCAGATCCCGAAGAAGAAGGTGGCTCTTGCAGCAGGCGCTTCTTTCACCGCAGCTACTGTGATATTTTCAACAGAAAAAATATGCTTAAATTTACTATATACCAGATCTCCAGTGTCACTTTTTTAACTTGTAGTAGAGCTGTAGCTCTGCTATATAGTGTAAACCTTGCTTTACCCTACTCCAATGTGGCACATGTACGTAAATAAACCATAGAGTTCCTAGATATATACCGTGAATAGAGATTTGGTTAATACATAGAAAAATAAATACACAGATGTCTGCAAAACCCGTGATTATGGACGATAGAGAAAAGGTAAACAATTTTAAAAGAAGTGCCGAATATTATAGATAAAATACGAAATAAAATCACTCTTTTCTCATAATAATGATTTTAGGTTACATTTTTTAATTCGGTATACAAAGATTCATCTACAATTGCTACAGTCATACCATACCCTTTGTTTACACCAGCACCATTCCGGAAGGTTTATCAACTGTTATTTATTGTATACAGCCGGACACTTTTTCAACTTTCCTCCCACAAGAGTATGGATTGTAAAAGTAAGGAGAACCATCTTGAATGTGTGAAAATTGGAAAACTGTCGATCTATAAACAACAAATTATTGCTCGAAGACTTGCTAAACTAGCGCTACTGTAACAAGTAGAAATGATGTGAACTTTGGTCATTATATGGTTGTGAATTAATTGACTATATTCTTTTTCTTTCTTTAACTGGCGGTATGGTCGGTCCTTTGAGAACCAGGGCCTTCTCAACAATTGGCTGCCAATCCTTTTTTTCCTGAGCATGGTGCCTTCAACGTCGAACCCCTAGCTGGATCAGGTCCCCCTCAACGTCCTCCAACCAGCGAAGGCAAGTCTTCCTTTGAGTTGCCATCCTCGAGGAATTTCTTACATGGCACTGCGTGGGTATCGAGAAGGCATTCTCTCCACCTCAGACGCGCCTCCTGGATGAACGCCACCAAATCTGGCTCGCCATATCTCTGTCTCAGCTCAGCATCCCTCCGGATTCTCGACGTACCGTTCTCGTAGACAGGGCCAAAAATCTTTCGTAGGATCTTACGTTCCCAGCAGTTCAAAATCCGCTCACTTGTCGTCGTCATAGTCCATGTCTCGCATCGGTATGTGACTATGGGACGGATTATTATCTTGTAAATTGTGAGCTTTGACCTTCGTGAGAGCCCTCTAAACTTAAGCGCTCTCAGGACTGCCCAGAAGCATCTGTTCTCCGCAGCAACTCTTGTCTTGATCTCCGTTGTCACATCATTGTTTTCAGTAATTAAGGCCCCGAGATATTTGAATTGGTGGCACACAGGGAAGCAATGTTCTCTGACTTGGAACGTGGTTAGGGTGGTTGGGGTTCTCCTTGAGGTTGTCATGTACATGATTGTTGGAAGATGTTTTCAAAGTCCGGCGACAGATGGTCTAAATTTCGGTTTTCATTGGGGTACTAAAACAGCTTTATATAAAAATACATAGCGAGTCTTTATTACGAGGAGAAATGGAGTATATGGTTTTATATGATGATACCATTATATTAAAATAACATCACATGGTACATTTTATATAGATCACATCTATTCAACTTAAATTTCATTTGTTTATTAATAAGCGTTCATTCGATTTCCCATTTTCATTACAAAATGTCACATTTAAAAAGTTATGTTTTATTAAATTGGCTAATATTCTCAACCATCCATCATGTTATTCAACATTACTAAATCTTAAATTGGTTTATATTTTCTAGACGTTGAATAAATTGAATGAATTTATTCAGAAGAATAATTATTTCACAAATGAAAAAACGAATTATCCATATTAGCTTTTTCACATTTTTCATAGTCCAGTCAATATAAGCTTTTGACTTTTTTTTCGAGCGCATACGAAGTTGTGCATACTTGTATTTTTATGTGAGGAATTCAATTCTAAGTTTATGCTTCGATATTTTTGGTTTTTTAAACCAAATCAAGAATTTTTTCGTTATTGAGCGATAAAATTAAATTTTTGCCAATGGAAAGCTTGTGAAATTTACTAATTTTTCTGGTTTAAGCAAATTTTTCGCTGAAAAATGCAATATTTTACTTATTTTTTTGCTCGTGTAAAATTTTAGTCATAGAAAAAATTAAAATAGTCTAGAGTGAGAAAAAGTTTCATCATTTTCACTTGATAATATCAATATTTAATATGTTATTTACCATCTGTCCAAATTATAACATAATTCAACAAAAGTTATTCGTGATTCATTTACTTTCGCCGTCGCCAATTTTTTAGCTCGTGGAGTGAAATTTCAAATCACTCCCAGAGTGCCAAATCAGTATGTTTCATAAAAAAAATTTTTTCAATCCTTTCTTTGGTCATTGGAAAAAAAATAGACTTCAAGAAA
This sequence comes from Diorhabda carinulata, assembly GCF_026250575.1. Lineage (NCBI taxonomy): Eukaryota > Metazoa > Arthropoda > Insecta > Coleoptera > Chrysomelidae > Diorhabda > Diorhabda carinulata. The sequence continues at coordinate 25,002,115 of NC_079472.1, forward strand.
AATGGTCTGGCAACTACAATTTTCGATATTTTAGGGTAAACATTTACCCCATTTGAATTAATTATATTGTTAACACCCCCTTGAAATTTTATTTACGTGTTACAAGCTTGAGAGGGTCAAATCCTCTGTTGAGCTGGCAGCAGAGAGAGAGAGAGAGAGAGAGAGGGTGGGAAAGAGAGAGAGAGAGAGAGTGTGGGAAAGAGAGAGAGAGAGAGAGAGAAAACAGCGAAATTGACTGGACTATTAAGATAATAGGATAATATACAAAAAAACTTTTTTATGCCTTTTATCTAAAGGCAGTAATAAATTTAACCTCAAACCAAATATCAAAATATTATAATGGATGATGAGAGATGCATTAAGCTGTATGTTGAATGGACAAAAAAGTATATGCATTAAAAAAATTTAGCAGTAGCACAAAATACGTCAAACACTACCTATGTTATTATAAGGACGATTCACTAACTAACTATCTAAGTAAGACGTGTATGTATAGATTGATCTTTATCCTATAATATAATACATGGAATAATGGATAAAGAGCAAAGTGATTGTCTCATCAAGAATATAGAAGATACATCTCACTAAGAATGTTTGGCTCACAATAATTCAAATCTTTTCAGCTACTTAACTTTCCCCATTCATTCTACATAAATAAATATTTCAGATCTATCTATTATGAAGCAGTTTCAGAAATAATTTGAAAATATCTAGATTATTCAGAGCTCTTTACTACTTGACAGGTTTTAAATTTGTTCAGGGCAGATTTTGTTCTTGATTTTTTTCTCGAAAGTATACCTAAGAAGGAGACTATTTTGGAAATTTAAGCCCAGTATGACTAACACGAGAATTTAAAAAAACATCTGTTTTAAACTTAATTTCAATAATCTGTACCTCAGCTTTCCTATTACTTAAAGACCTCTATCCAACGATATTATTTTAAGTAAACTCCATTAGTTAAATTTTTACGGTTTATAAAAACTATTTTATATACCGATTTCGACGTTAAGGCACGGCCAACAGTTTCCATGAAGGTACACTTGAATGAAATTTACTTAACTTCTGCTTGATTACTCATTTAAGGTTGTAGCTACAACCAATTGAATTTTAAAAAATCGTTGTTTTCTCCGAACTCCGATTTTCTCAAAACTTTCGAGAAAAGTGCTGTGAAAACCCTTGAAATATAAATTAAGGAATTTAGCTTCAATGAAATTTACTAAACTTCTGCTCGATTACCCAATTAAGGTTGTAGCTACAATCAATTGAATTTTAAAAAATGGTCGTTTTCTCCGAACTCCGATTTTCTCAAAACTTTCGAGAAAGGTGCTGTGAAAATCCTTGAAATATTAATTGAGGAATCTAGCTTGTATAGAAGTTATAATTTTTTTGATATTTCCAAAATTGCTATATTGAGAATAATTTTTGTTGATAATTACGTATTATTATTATTATTATTATTATTTATATTTATTCACAAGTGAGATAAATATTTTCTGTTTATGAATAAAGCTTTGTTAGTAATCATTTGAGAGAGAGAGACAGAGAGAAATAAGCTTTATTGTCAATAGAAAATTTTACAATTTGATTGTAAAAGCGACATAATTTTATATTAGATAATATGAATGGTGAATTGTAGAACTCTGCTACAGAATAATGAGGTCTTCCAAGCAGAAATGCCTTGGTTAATCTTCGGAAGTATATTAAATGTATTTGCCATTTTTTATTCTGAAGGTAGTTGATTGAATAATTTTTTGGCACTGAAGAAGATGGAATTTTTCACCAGATCAGAACTAAGTATAGTTAAGTAAATGTCCAAATTCTTTCTTCTAGTAGGGTAGCTATGAATGGGTCTCTCAGTTGAGTTGTGGAGGGTTTGCGAACCAAACAAAAGGCTTGTAAAATGAAAAGAGCACGCAGAGTTAAAATTTTGTATATTTTTAAATAGAATTCGCAATGCATTCTATTACTTAAATCATAAATATAGTGAATAGTCCTTTTTTTTTCAATTAGAAGATAGATTCGAAAAGGTGCAAACTACAAGACCGCCTCAAAGGCTAAGCATAGTGAAGATGCGATTCGAACAACGAGTAGTAAGTTGTTGAAGCAGTACGAGAATCGAGATGTTTAGACACAGATTTAATAGCAAAACAAGCAGAGGATAATTTTTCTCTATATCTACAGACCGTTTAAGGGCACCATCAATATGTAGACCAAGAAACTTGATCGAATTTGAGGATCATATTAAGTCATTGGTCTGTTTAAGAGGTTGTAAAGCTGATTCCTAGAATAAAACTTAAGTTACCAGGTTACAATGGTGTCATCTGCGAATAAAGTGAATTTACCATTAATTCGTAAGTCGGTGACATCATTAATGAATACCAAAAAAAGTATTGGACCCAAAACTTAACCCTGAGGTACACCACTGCCAAGTGGAAAATTACTTGAACCTTTACCATTAGCTCGTACCAATTGTTTTCTACATTCACGGTAAGATACAAACCATTTTAAAGGACAAAGGTCTCAATTAAATACTTTGCGCTTAAGAGCTTGTTGTTGTTAGTTGTTCACAAATTTATTATTGCTGTAATCTCAATGTTGAAAGTTAAATATTTTATTCATTCAATTCATTTATATGATATAAAAAAAGAGAATGAATCAGTTGTTTAACCAATATAACACTGGTTGTTTGAAGTTTTGATAGTATAAACCAGTGTTTCTTAAATTTTTTTGCGCCGTGCCTCACCCAAGTCTTTCTAAAATTCTTGGCCCCCTATGTAACATAGTATTAAAAAATTGAATTGTTTGCTTTCATGTTCTGCAGATTTTCGCTGACTTTTCTCTTGAATAATGAATTATGTAGTTGGTATCTATGAACTAATAAAACTGCCGCATAATACAGATAAATCCGAGACGGAAAAATCATCGTACATTTTCAAAAATATTTAGTAAAATATATAAAAAATACATCGATTGTCAGTATACATTATAATCTTAACGATTTCATTACTTTAATGACGCCCAGACCATTATATGAATTCTTATTTTGATTAAAACTAAAGGCGAAGTTTTAAATATTTCCTAGTTTTAATACAAATATATACAAGTTTAAGTCATTAACACCTAGAGTTCAATAGAATCCAACGAGGAAAAGAACCGCACAAGACAATAAGGGCCAAAACTATGGGAAATCTGTTATTTTATGCGAGTTGTTATTCTTAAGCAAACATCAGCACATTGTCGATCATTTCAGAATTTGGTTCTAATTACATTACAAATTTTGTTTTTTCACTTGAAGATGATTCTACTCAAGTATTCCACATATTTCTTAGAATATTTAAATTAAATATTAACTACTGTTTGAATTGTATATACAGTATAATCTCACTAATCCGAATCAATAGATCGGCACTTCCAATAATCCGGCACCCTCCGCCCTCGCCTCCCTCGCCCCTCTACACCTGTGCGCTGTCAAATAAACAAGATACATACTAGATTTGAATAATAAAATGGAGATTTTAATTAAGTTAGATAGTGGGGAAAACATGTGTAAATTGGCAAAAGAATATGGTGTTGGGCGTGCTACTATACACAACCTCAAGAAAAAAAAGGCAAAAGATAAAAGACCACGTCAAGGCAATGGAATCGGAGCCAGGAAAGTAAAATTTTCAAAGTTGGCGATTGTCCAAAGATGGAAAACGCTTTCTACACGTGGTTCATACAACGACGCGCGGCGTTCTAAACACACTCCTATATCTGGAGAAATTCTGAAAGCCAAAACAATCAGATTTTATAAAAAAATTACTCACAAAGATGATTTTCGTGCCAGCGATGGATGGCTGGATAAATTTAAAAAGCGATTTAGTATCTGTCTATTAGCCATATCGGGTGAGCATTTACCAAGCGACGAATCTGCAGTAGAGCTATTTATCCAGCATTTTAAAAATAAAGTAAAAGAACTGGGTCTTCTTCCTGACCAAATCTATAACCTAGACGAGAGTGGTCTGTTCTGGAGATTGTTGCCCAATAATATATAAATAACTTTCAATGAAGCAAGAGCACCAGGTCGTAAAGTGAATAAAGATAGAATCACATTCATGCCGTGTTCTAATGCTACTGGAACGCACAAATTGAATTTGTTAGTGATTAGTAAAGCAAAAAATCCCTGAGCTTCCAAAAACATTTGTCTTCTCCAGTCTGCTACAAGAATCAAATTAGAAGCTGGGTCACGAGAGAAGTATTTAGCGAATGGTTTCATAAAGAGTCTGTCCCAGAAGTCAAGAAGTTTATGAAAAGATCTAGCTTGTCCATAAAGCTTTACTCGTACTTGACAATGCTCCAGGCCAACCAAATGAACTTAAATCAAGTGATGGGAATATCCAAACCATCTTCCTACCACTAAACTGCACACCTTTACTTCAGCAGATGAGTCAAAATGTTATTAAAAAAGTGAAGTCTTTGTATAAAAGTAAATTGTTGATCCATATTTGAGCAGAGCTTTGAAGGATTGAATTTGAAAGATGTATTCTCTCTCGCTCATGCTTGGAAGTTTGTCTCATCTAACTTAATCCAATCTTCATGGAAGAAGTTATGGCCTACAATGAATAATGTATCCGAAACAGATGAATGAGATTCTGAAGATAATCTGCCTATTGCCGATTGGTTACAAAATATATCAGAAAAAGGATTGGAGACAAGTGAAGAAAATTTAAATTCTTGGTTTGGAGGAATCGAAGAAGCAGAGCAAATTATGACAAATGAAAAAATTCTATCTGAAGCAGTGCAAGATGAAGAAAGCTTTGTAGAAATATTGGAGCCATCAACTACTACACGAGTAAGAGTTAAACCAGATAATGTTTTGATTTGTTTCAATATCTGCAAGGACTATAAGTTGCACAAAAGCAGGCCTCAATTAAGGATTATTTTAACTATGTAATTACATACATATATACATGTTAATTTACTCACTAATTTTTACATTTATTCCCTTTACGAAATGCTTTATTGTATTCATTACCTATGACTTTTTCTCTATAATCCAGTAACCCGAACATTCCAATAATCCGGCACCCTCCGGTTTTCAATAATGCCGGATTAGTGAGATTATACTGTAGTTAACATTAAAGATAGAGATATAGACATGTAAGAGGGGTTGTACTAATGCAAGAGAGTGAGAGAGAGAAAGAGCATCGGTTTACCACTTTCTACCTTCCTCTACTCGCCAATAAAATCAAAACTTGTTATTCTCTGCTTTTGTCGATCTTACCATTCGAAACTTTAACATCATGGTGATCAAATCAGAATAGAGCAGAGAGATATACAGAGTGTTACACCGATGTTCTTTCTCTCTATCTTTAATATGAGCTCCATGTTGAATTGTCAATATATTGTCATAGTAGGTAGATAACTAATGATACAATATTGTCACGGTACATTTGATACTTTGAGAAGCAAGTTGTCATATTACATTTTATACGGATTGAAGGAGTCGAATGAAGAAAAAATTAGGAAAAAGTTGTTAGCGACTTCAAGATGTTTTTTTGAAAAATTTGTTCTCTATAGTACCTAAAGTCTTATAACACTGTACAATTTGTTGTATATATTATATTATGTCAAGTTAGCATCATAAATTCAATCAAAAAAATTGGAAAACATGAAATTGAAATTTTTTCTCCGATTCATGTAACAAATCATGTTGTTTTTAGTTTTTAGATAACATTCTACACTTTACTATTTTTTTAACACGCTTATATTAGCTCGATGTGAATATATGTAACGGAATCTTCGAAGTCAATTTTTGAGCACTTCGAAATATCGGATTTATTTGGAATTTTAAACAATTATTATGGAGCTATGATAATTCAATAATTTCATAAAATCGTGCCATAATCCTAATTAGGCCACCAGGTTTAGCAATTATTTTACATCCTACCACGGGATGTGGTAGGATGCGTAATTAATCAACTTTTTAGATAAATTAACGAATGTGAATAAAAATGAATAACAGTTTAAAACTTAAAGAAATCAACTTTAACTAAACCAAACTAGATAATAGAGAATAAGGGTAAAATGATTAATAAAGGATATCATCTTAATGTAAAAAAGCGTAGCGTGTTTTCTAATATAATTTTATAATGATTATTTTCATCAATCAGCAAAAAATATTACATCAATGTAAACTCTACCCTTATTTGAAGTCTTAACAAAATTGTTTTCTAATTTCCAGTTTGTCAAGATTGTCGAAATGTGCTATGTTTGCTTCCATGCCTGATTTTATTTGAAGGACGAAAATTAACTATGTTTTGAAACGTAGTATAGAGCTGAAAGAAGACGTATGTCTCGAAAAACTGTTTCCATAATACAAAACAGGTTATAAGTACATTTTATATAAGATAAATTGAATATTTAAACAGATAATTACAAAAAATCTTATTAATGGCGTTTCAAATCAAACATTGAACCCAAAAACTTGGCGTTTCTGGTTACTTGTTCACTTTAATTTGTTTATAAGAATAATTTGCCATTAATAAGATCCACTTTTCTATATTATTACATCAATTGTATAATAAAGAGCTACGTGCTATATTATACACACTATTTGAAGATGGTTTTGTATAAAAAGTGTTTTATGTTTAGATAACACGATTAGTATCGTTATTGCTTCTATACATTAGTTAATACACATTTTGTGTGATAAAAAGTGTTGGACCTAAAAAATGATGAGAAACTGAATTAAAAATGACATACCACCCATTCCGCAAATTGTGGAACAGACTTGTTATTTTGTAATTACTTAAAGCATTCAATCCACTTATGGTTGGAAACTATCGTTTATTAGATATGTTATGAAATATTTGTTTCTTTGGAAAAATTAAATATTACATCTTTAAAATTGAACCTTTAGTCCTTGAAGGATTTAAGTAACATTCAGAAATAATAATCTCAAAATATCGTTATTTTTCTCTCAACACAATTAGAACCTATCGAGATCTTTTCAGTTATGATCTGTAAATATACACAAAATATTTAGATTTATTGAAAAATTAATTCAAGGCTGTCCAATCTTAAAAGAAAAGAGGGAGATAGATAAAAAAACAAATTTTCTAAACTTAATATTAGAATACAACTATTAAAGAAAAATATTATTCTCTACAATATAAAGAACACAGTATTGAATAAAATTCAATAATATTTTCATTTTGATTATGGTTTAGTATTTCATAGGAGTTAAATGGAATAATATTTTTAAACTTCGTTTTATGTGCCGACTACTTGCCTACAGTACAAATATTTTGCAATATAAGATATTGATTCTAATTGTATCATTAATTAATAGAATATTCTTGAGCGGAAATGTGTGCATAAAAGTTAAATATTGAAATATGGATATAAAATGGACAAAAATTACTTAAAATTACGATGCTATTCAATATTGATTGTGAATATGAAATCTATTAATTACGATCTTCTTGGTTCCAATTTTTGCGAAAGACTCGTAAGTACCCTCTGATTGTCTATTACTCTTAGGCATGATATATATGATTTTACTTCTCCTTCACCTCTTGGAGACGGCGGATCCAAAACTAAAATATGATAAATTATTAATTAATACATATTATAAAAGAAAGTGTACATGGATGGCCTAACAAATAAAGCTCAAAAGTTTTGAAAAATAAAATACATTTATTTTTCAATGTAATCTCCTTTTAGCTCCATACATTTTTCCCAGTGATGTTCGATACCCTTTTTATAATAAGAATCGTCAAGCTAATCAGAATAGCCATTAACTGCCGATATAACCTCTTCTTGGTTGTAAAATCTCCAACAGATCCATTTTTGCAGGTCTGGGAACAGAAAATAATAAAACAATCCGGCGAATAAACTGGGTGAGGTAGCAAATTCAAATCTTAATTCATTAATTTTGGAATTAGTATAAATATAATAATATAATTTGTGAGCTGATGAAAAACCGATGCGATGACCTGCCTGCAAATGGAACGATCTTTGCTTTCTTTCGTGCTGGTTCTCCCTTTTCAGTCCGTTGTTTTGAATAGGGTGTGAAGTGATGGACTCACGTCTCATCTATGGTTATGAAACGTCGCAAAAATTCGGCTTCATTTCTATGAAACATTGCCAAACACTCTATGTAAACATCTTCAACACGATATTTTTGTTCCACTGTGAGCAAACGCGGCGCCCATCTTGTGTACAGATTTCTCATATTGAAAGTTTTAGCTAAGTACCGCACTTTTTGAGATGTCTACTATGTCTGGTAGTTCGCGTACTTCAATCGACGATCATCATCTAGTACCGCTTTGTGGATTTCCTTCAATATTTCTGGAGCCGTCACCTCATTTGGCAGACCACTGCGATGGTGGTCATATAGGTCATATAGCCTCGATTAAACTCTGCTAACCAATATTTTACTGTTGATAACGAAGACCCATCAAGGGTAGAATCTAGTTCAGCTTTTATATTGGTTGGTCTAAGAGCTTCCAAATAAAAGTATTGTATCACATAACAATAATCAATTTTTTCTATTTTCACTGAAAACGTTCACTATTGATGACTGCCAACCAAATACTGAACAACGTGCTTTTGAAGATATAAAAGCTGGAAGTTGTGACCTCTAAATATTTCTAGAAACAACATTTTGCTCCCGAATACTCTGGAATATTTTAGAACACTCTTGGATGTTGTTAAATATTTACGAACATTTATGGGACATTTGAAGACTTTTGTATATGTATGGAGCTATTGGTATATATCACGCACATCCCGTAACATTCTGTATTATTATAGTATATTTTAAAAAATATACTATATTCAAAATGTACTGAAAACAGAAACATTGTAAACATATAGGTGCGGAAATGTAAAAGATATTTGGTCATATAGGAACTAGTTCATTATCATAGAAACTAACTTTAATACAGTTGAAATTATTAAAAACTCTTTAAACTCACCTAAGTGTCTACTCCTACAAAATCTTATGGTCCTCATAGTTTGAGCAAGCATGTGCATTTTTTCGAAATTAACGAGCCCATCTAAACAAGTTTTATTACCTTCGTGCGTGAAAGTCATATCTTTCAAGAGTAAAGGCATGAACGGTACAACAGGTGGCTGCATTTTCCCGACACTCACCCTGTATGCCCGATGATTACGACTCGGATCGATTAATGATTCAAATTCGGTGAAAAGTTTTCGAAATTTCGAGGGCAGCTTATCCCACGTATTGGAAAGACGAGATACGGCAACGTTGCTTAAACCCATTACAATAGCACAAAATGCGTTGAGATTCTGATATTCCCTACAACTAAAAACAAAAAGAAATCAATTTATTTCCAAATTTCAACATTATATTTCACGAAGTATTCGGAATACAATGTCAACTGCACGAACCTACTTGACATTTGAATATGAGTCATGAGTGATTGGGAAAAGTGATATTCAAATCGGTTACCGCTGAAACTAGTTTCAGTACATCAAACGTAAAACTAGTAAATGTTTGATTCTATAATTGATAATTATGAAACACATTGGAAAGTTATTTCTGTTATGTGAACGTTTAGAAAGCAATTACTGTAATGGAAACGAAAAAAGACCTTTTCCAATATCTTTCAGGAGAATAACTGTCAAATTATTTATATAAGGAATTTATTTAAGTCATTACAAAGGCTGTTCCGATAGATAATAAATATGAGACTTAGTAAGATTGATAATAATGAACGATGAAGATTAAACAGAAGAAGTAAGAAGATACAAGTACCGAGCACTTAGTTGAGGAGTAAAAAATGAAATTGAAATCAAGCTTCAAATATTTGATATGTTAATAAGAGCCATAATGATTTATGCTGCAGAAAAAGTTTGTACAACAAATAAAGATGTCGAAATGATGCTGATAATATGTTAGAGAAAATGTGTTAAAGATAATAAAAAAGTAAGACTAAGATTACTAGGATATATGGAATGATGTGGAATAAAGAGAAGAATGATGATAGAGTGAATGGGAGGAAGAGGAAAGACCGAGATTATTGGATAAGATGAATTTGGAAAGAATGATAGTGAGAAACTGAAAACAAAATGTATATGAGTGAGCAGAAATGGAGAGGGCTAGTAAACAAATTGAGATGTAAGACGTCGGGGATTGAGGCTTCCATAAAAAGGGCCCTAAAAAGATTGAAAGAGCAGGCAAATTCCATATAAGGAACGACGTGTATTGAGATGATAATAATACCAAAATATTTGTTTCATTCTATTATTGTACAAAGTCATTTAGAAGTTTGAGGTATTTATCATAATGAAATACCAGCTTTATGTCTGCATTATGTAATCTCAGGTCCTTACAACGTCTTGAAGCTGTTGGTTGGTAGCGAAACGTGGCTTCATTTGTTCTAACAGTGGATGTTAGATTAGGACTGTAAGGTGAATGGTCAAAGACTTTCCACTTGAACTGTTGGATAAGTTCTTCTGCCACATTGGTACTAAAGTGTCGTGCATTGTTTTGAAACAGAATCATATCTTCGTTTATTCTGTAACACACTCTGGAGGCCACAAAGTCTCATACACCATCTCCAGTAGAAATTCAAAATTTCCTTATAACATGTAAGAAACTTTGGAGCGAATGTGATTTTTTTCATTTTTTGGTTCTCCTCCATTATTTTTGCTTACCAACGGTCATTCAGTTTTCGGTATTCTAGTTCGGTAATACCTAGATAATTTTTTACATTGAAATTTCTGGAAATTATGTGAAAAATTTACCAAGCGAATCATTCGGTTTAATTGAATAGTTTCATTGCTTTTGTTGACAATGATCTAGGAGTTTGTTGTTCTAAGCTGTTAACAACCTACGAAGCACATTTTATATCACAGAATTAACTGATGAGATGAATTCTATTGATGTGTCAAGTGGTTATATTTTTAAGAAACCTGCCAAATACGTATATAGAATACCAAACTTCTAAAATACTTTATTATGATTTAAAATAAATGTTTTTATTTTCGCACTTTTGAGAAATTAATGTTTGATATTTGTGAAAATACAGATACTCACTAAGCTGCCAATTTTATAAATTTTCTCAATATTGCTACTCTTTTACTTAGACTACCAGTCATACAAATTTCAGTCACCACCCAAAATTGTATTTCATTAAATCTTCTTAAGAAAACATCCAAATTTGCTGTTATTTGACCAAAATGGTGTCTGCCGAATGTGTGGTATAAAAGTTCGTATTCATGAACACACCTACAAAAACATAATTATTTATATAATATCTATTCGCAGTTGTTTTAGGCTATCAAACTTCGGAATACCGTTTTCCGCATAAACATAAAAAAGTAAAAGTTAATCATTATTCGATTCTTAACATAAATATTGGGTTTTCATTTTAAATTGACCCCCGTTTAAATTTTGTTACAAATTTTACTACTACTTAATTCCGAATATATAAGTGCATTTTTAGAATTACACTAACTGGAAGTTTTTGATTAATAATGCTGATAACAAAAAGTATTCAAATGTTTTTAGAAAATATTTTAGCATGTTTAAGTCAGTGGTTTCTAACCTTTTTGTACCTGCATCTCCCTTTAAAAAGATTGTTGCGCCCCCATAATCTTTCTAGCAATCTAATTTCATAAATATCAACTGATATAATTTATTTAATGGGCTACAAAATATTATGTAAAAATATATATAAAAAAATAATTATTTATTATAAGAAATAATAATTTCAAATGTAATAGAAGCAAATCTTACAAAAATGATATTTTAGAAACAGCTGCATGCCTCCTTTGCAACAGTCTCCGCACCCCTAGGGAGTTTTAAGTAAATAACCAGCAAGCTTAACAAGAGTACAGTATTGTGGTAATAAATGATAATATCAACTGGGACAAATGCTAGAAATGGTAATAATTTTTTGATGTTCAAAGTTCACCTTTCCCCAATTTGGATGGAATTTATTGAGGTAAATACATTATTATTGAAGTAAAGGTTTTCCTCTAGGATTGGATACAAAAATACAAAAGTACATATAACGGTGTTAGAGTCAAACTTTTCGATGGTAATAAAATGGACGTACTATAACCAATCTGGAGATCAAATTCGCCACGTATATTTTCTTAAACGTTCTAAGCTTGGTGATGGGCAACTCCAATTCTTCAGCAGAGAACAATTACTCCTTAAGTTTAGCTACCTCTGGTACTATCTTCTCTAAATATGTTTTTGGTGTTATTTAGTCAAAAAATTCTCTCTCACAATTTTATTGTGAACAATGCGAAAGTGCACGTTACCATATTTTTAATTCGACTTCTCCGTCAATTTCGATTTTTGTTCTACCAAGAATGCCTATTTTTTTGAAAACTCCTTCAGGTAAAACGATTTATTCGTCAACATTATCAAATTAGGGTTTTCCTCCAATTTCCGCAGTGTATTATGTTGACAGAATTCTAATATTTTGTTCCTTTCGTCTTCTGTACCGAGATATGTTGGTAATGATTTATAGGACTTATATTGGTTGGTTTTCGATACTTTTTGAACATTAAACAACTTATATATCACCTTCAAAATAAAGTAGTATGTCGAACTCTTGATATTCCTTAAGATGTTACCTTCTTATATAAAAATCTTACTCTCTTACGTTGTAAATATTAAAAAGGTTTTTTTAGTTAGAAATCGACGATCTGGATGCATCGTTATATATTCTTGACTTAAATGAAGTGGTTTTTTTTTTTAATTTTTCTGTGTAATGCCGAATCGATACATAATTTTATTGGCTGTTAAGTTTGTGTCTTTTGGTTATCAATTCAGTTTGTTGGTTTATCAAAATCTACCATTTGATAACTGAGTACAAGTTGAAATTTTTCTAATTGTCAAAATGTGAGATATATTCGAGATCACGAGAGAAAAAATACCAGAACTAAGAGACAGATACTGAAAAACCCTGTAAATTCTAACGTGTTAACCACTAAATAACTGATATTAATAAGATGTATATATTTAAAATCTCGCAACTTTAACTGAAATTTTTGATTCATGTCCGAAATTTATAGAACAATTATAACTCACCAAAATAAGTCCCAATCGAAAAGTGTGATGTAGTAAGCCAGCTCTTTTGTGCTGAACATTTCGAGATCGCCATCAATTCCCTGAGTAGGTTCTTCTTGTTCATTAAGACAAGTCTGAAAAACCATCATACTTCATAAAATAGAAAACACATGAAAATATATCCACGAAACAAAAAAATTGATGCAAAGTCCTCCAGACTAAAATAGTTCATCAATCGATTCAATTTTTGAACATATTTTTGGACTGTAATAAAACATCTCGGAATTTTCGATTTACTTTTCGAAACAAAGTGGTCTTTCAATTTTATAAATTAAGGGATTAAATAAATAATCTACATTTTGTGACTGAATAAATGAAAATAGTTCATAAGTAGAGCTAGACAGAGTACTGTGCTAAAGTAAGAGTACTTCACAATTATAACCTTGTTCTCAAAAGTACTAGAGCAAATGAATACTTTTATAAATTTTAGAGAGTAACGAGTTAACGAGTACAAGTACTTACTTTTAATAATTCCAATTAGACATTAAAAGATAGGGAACCAAGTGAATAAGAAAAAAAGAAACTGTAGTAAGTAGCTTGAACTGGAGTTTAAATACCTGGGAGTGGCGGTAACAAGTGAAAGGGACGAAATTAAAGAAATAAACAAAAGATTAGCAAGAGGCAATAAAACAGGGGGAGCTCTAAGAAGGCTATTTAAGGTCCAAGCTAAGAATTTACAGGACAATTATACAACCTACAAGGTTATATGGTGGTGAATGCTGATTCGAGAGGGAAACAGGTTAAATCCATGGGAGATAGTAGTGATAAGAAATTTTTTTGGAGGGATACGAGTGGAACAAGATGAATGGAGAAGAACGAATGCAGAGATTGAAAGGTTATATGGTCAGGTACAAATCGGCTATATAGTAAGTGCGTTGGTTGGAGCATATAGCCATAGTGGAAGAAGAACGGGAGATGAAAAGAGCATTAACAAGTGGAGAATGCGTCCACGTAGAAAATCGCTAGATGCATGTAAGGAAGTTAGAGATAGCGAACTGGCGCAACTCAGCCGTGAACAAAAGGATTTGGAAAAAAGCAGCAAAGAGACTTCAAGCCATGGGCCTATGAGGCCTGCTGTGTTGTCTTATATAAAATTGTTCGGAAGCTCTTTATACAATTCATGTTTTGGACTCAATATATTATAAACACCAATGGTAATTTGATTATTGGAACAAAATAGACCTGAAGCTAAAGAGACACAAAAAACCAAATATATGCAAACCACTAAGTTATTCGTTGCCTAAAGGGGCAATCGATAACTTCAAAAAGTCTCCGGATATCATTACAATCACAATATTCCCTCAGCTTTAGAAAATTCTGGAGTAAAGTGCTCTCCTCAACAAAGAACGCAATTTTATGTGTGCACCAGTGGTGCGCAGCGAATTGAAGCGGAAGGGTCGAAAGATTTAAAAGAGCCTCTAAAAATTTCATATTAATTTTTATATGTGTTTCATGAGTTTGTTGTAGACCTTCCACTCCATTCGAAGTCTACACTTCACAAGTAAATTTTATTATATTTGAGTTGATATTATTTTTAATATGCATTGGTGACCTTTGCATTTCATGTGTCGTATTTACTTTTTATAACTCTATTCTTCTGTTATTTCTCTCAAGAGAAAATTCGTATTTTCTGTTTATTTCTGTCTGGTCATATTTTAAAAATATAAATTCAGTTTTTGTATGTGCTCAAAAACAGGTTCCTTCAGATTTGTTTTATCTACGTGTTTCTCCTGAAGCCGTTTCCATCCGAATTTCTCATACATATAACCCATCTGATATGTCCCTTTGTTTCAATATCTTTCTGAATTCTGGCATTTTTGTACCAATAAAATATACGTGATGTAAAAATGGTGATAAATTTTACGATAATCTAAGTTTAAGTTGCCTAGAGAAACTTTCAGATATCTTGAAATTTATTTTATTAGGAATATTATATCAACTTCAAACTTTAAAATTTGTCGATTTCTCTCGAGAGCAGTAATAATAAATTATGTAAATTTCAGCATTAGAATAATTCTATTGCGATTCAACTATATCATTTACTAAAAGAGATATTTTTCAACGTCTATGACATTTATTAAATTGTTTCAATCTCTTATTAAAACTAGTAATGCATCTGATTCTTAAAAGGAGGACTATTTTCCCTTCTTAGAGGCTATCGACGCAGGGAGTAAATACATTAATGAGATTAACGTGACATTTTAACGTAATTAACTACAAGACAAAGACAAAAAGGAGTCTTATCTTAAAACGTAGAATATAATATGTAATAAACATGAAGTTTTCACACGTCGCGCGATGCTTATAACTTTATAGTCGAAGTTATCTGATGCGATCGTAAATCGTGCAACATAGCAATGTATTCAGCCTTGAGTAGCAGGTAAAAATGCGTAGAGATTGAAAAGAATAAAAAGTAATTAAGATATATTTGGAAATCTATAGGAATTCAAGGAAAATTGTCGATAAGCACGGCAAGAGGGAAACAATGATGAAACATTTGCAGCATAAGTTTCAAAGTTATTTCAGTATAATTTTCTGATAACTTTCCATTCATTTTAAGGAAACAAATTTAAAATTTTTAGGAAAATAAAATTCAGTCATTTTCTGCCTGTGCCTATTTTGTTGAAAATGCTTGTTCTTTTGATTTTTTTTATAAACAGTGTTAATTGAGTTTTATCTTTGAAACTTTTCTACTACTATCGCCTCTAATATCGATGTTCCCCTTCTTTAGAGAAAACGCATTCTTCCATCGTCATTTAAACTGTTTTCTTGGCACTATCATTTTAAATCGTATCATAATTATAGCAAAAAAATGTACGTTCTGACAAACGTGTTAGTTATCCAATCATTTGAATATTATCGTTTCGTACGAAAATATGAATCCAATATTGATCGTGCAACGAAGAGTAGCTTCAATTGAAAAGCAGAGATTTTTAATTAATATGATTAATATCAGTATCAATACCAGTACTTATAAGATATAAATAATAGGTTTTGGGTAGTCAAATATCCGTTGCTTCATTAGATAACACACAAGCCAGCGACGAATTAGCATCAAATTAACGGATTGCAGTTACAGCATAATCCTAATATCACCAGCGCCGTTCGAAGAACTCTATGACCTGGAGGAAGAAGTGAACTATTTCCAATAAAAGCCTGATTCTGCCTTCGAAAAATTTATGTGTGCGTACGGAAGTACTGTGAAAACTAGATATTGGGTTACCACAGAACAACGCCAATATTTTTTCACTCTTCCGAGAGATTATTCATTGGCATGCAATATACTCATGCAGCTTCCATACAAAAGTTTGGGCACTTAGAAAAACTTGAGGATCATATTACAACCCCTAAGACTGGAACATAATTCACAGTACGTCTTCATCCTGGTAACGAAACATGAAAATCAAGATCGATCCACCTACCTATGTGTGGGAAGCCATTCGAAGCCTCTGAGACCATATGTTGGAATCTAACGATAAGAAACTGGTTATGTCTGAGATAGCGAGCAACCAGTTGGATTAGCGAGTCGTCAGGAACAGGGTAGAAGTTATGTGATCTACCGGTGGGCACATATTAATTTGCAGCTATACCCCTTATCATCAGTATCTAATGAAGACGGTGCCTTGTTATTTTTATAAGACGGGAAAGTGTAAAAATGTGACTAGTTGCTGTACAGCAGTTTCTTTTAAAGAACGGGTAATATTACGAACTTGCCCACTGATATAGACCGTGAATTCGGCTCTATTCTATTATGTTGATCTATGCCAAAATTTGGCGAAGGTGCTGGGTATTTATTACTAGATCTGTTCATCTATTTTTTGTTACGTGCTCACATCATGTTGTGATTTTTTTATAGACACACATTCTAAGAAGACCTTTTTATTTGTTTGCGACAAACTAAAGATTTTCAGTGAACGGAATTTCTAGAATTTTATAATACTAAGTAAATGAGGCTCTAGCAGCCTCTAGCAGTCAATAAATAATTTGTTGTCTTAGGGAACACATCGGGATAGTAAAAAGTAACCCAAACGGTGAATTTAAATAAATAAGATAAATGTTTAGTAATAAGTTTATAAATAATCGTTTGTTTATAGGCGAGGAAGGCAGTGAATAAGACAAATAAATAGTGTGTTTAAATGAATTGATATGTTGAGAATTGAATAAGTGTTTAGTGTTAAGTCTTAGTGTATAGTTTGATGAATAGTAAATAACAGAGTAAACTTAGTGTAAAAGTATAAATAAATTAAGTATGAAGACACCTAGTGTATATGAATCCACCCCACAGTTAAAAATCGTTCAAATATATTGGAAGAGAAACATTACAACAACATTACCACACATAAACTGTCAATTTATTTATCAATAATTGAATACATATACATAAGTCAGGAAACGCTCTCGAAAATCCATGCCGGAGGTCTCGTGGGTCCGTACTTTTTTGAAGATCACGAGACGGACAAAAGTTATCTGGAAATGAAGAACTATGTGGGTAAATAGATAACGATCCAACACTCGCGAACATCCGTCATTTTATGCAGGATGGAGCTTCGCCGCATTGCACGTTATGTGTGCGGGAGTACCTTAAAGTTCATTTTGGAGAATGGATAGGCAGATGAGAATTCATTGAGTGGCCCTCACGGTCATGTTATCTGACACCCTGTGATTTGTTCCTGTGGGGCCATTTTAAAGACCGCGTTCTTGCAAGTGTACCACGCGCCCTTCCCAAACTCCGAGCTGCATTCGAAGAAGAATTCGCGGCTATCTTGACATGCTTCGCCAGAGCTGCCTTTCCAAAAAAAAACTTTGCCGTAAATTTCAAATTTATTTTCAATTTCTTTTAATTAATTTATTTTTACGTTGAATTTTTTTTTCTTAATGTAAATTTGTTGACTTATTTAGGCCAACCTCTTTATTAGATAAATAGAATATTTTATGTACTATAGACATAATCAAACTCACTTAGGTGGTTTCCCTAAGTAGTATTTATCCAAGAGCTCATCAATCCACGATTCGCCTCTCCCATAATTAAATTATTAAATTTTATTAGATTTAATTTTTTAATTTATACCCGTAGACTACCCTGTGCGTTTGTATCTGATTATATTTTTTACCACGTTTACACCTCTATCAAAATTTTTGCTGAAATTTTTAGCTTATGACTGTTATTTAGAAGTTCTATGGATGTCTTTCGTTACAGTGTAAACGTAAAATTTGAGAATATGAAGGTCCGTCTTGGTTTACTCATATAATGGAAAGCCTGGATTATCTAGCTATTTATTGACGCAATACAATGACATTCATTATTATAAATCCCAGGAAAAAAAGATTTCGATCTTCGGATACTTCAAAACTAATCACTGACAGCTTTCGAATGAAATTGATGGATACCGTAAAGAGATTGTTGATAATACAATAAAAAAGTTATCTCCAAATCAGTGATAGAATCCATACTACGTTACAAACGAGAGAAATCTGATTAAATTAACGTCTTATGATAATTAGAATTTGAGATGAAGTTATTCCTTGTCTTATAAGATTTAAACAAACAAGTTTACTCTAGTTACAACTGTAAATTTAGTAATACGTTGTTAGCAATGTTAAGCAGCTGAAATATATGATCGTATTTAGAATTTGAGAACATAGCATTAGTTAACCCAATCTTGGAAATTCACTGAAAATTTTCGAATACAAAACGACGACGTAATAACTTATGATTCCTTTTGTCTTGGACTTGATTTTGCTACTTGCTTTGATATTGGAAATATGTTTAACGTAAGAGAATTAAAAATATGGAATTTATGTTAAAATATTTAAAGTGACACATGATTTTATTCATAAATCATCATCAAAAATGAAACAATTAGATTCACGAGCCTAATATGGTCAAAAGTAACTCACTACTTTCAATTTCTTAGTTTTATATGATATGATACGAACTTTTCTAATTTCAAAAAGTAGTAATATTTTGATTCCACATTTGGATGAATATGAATATGATAAGAAATTTTAAATCAATCAGTAAACGTGGGACATACGACATAACACTAATCAGATCCAATAGCATAAACATAAAACAAAAAAATTCTGAGACGCTATACCAAAGTTGAGTTTGGAGAAATCGGAGCTCCTATGTTTCACATAATAATTTTTCAAATCTTGTATATTCGTATCCCTCGTATATTCATTCACTTCCAGATAAAACCAATTTCACTGTATAAACTTGTTAAAACTACAGTGGAACAAAGTTTGGGATCAATAAATAAAAAGTTTTCTAACTACTTTGGGAGAATTTGATGACTGACTACAGAAAAAGTTTTGCGAGCACTATGGCAACAAAAAAATGCTCTATTGGATTTGAAAATAATTGATCGTTATAATGAACGTTTAAGTTATCAAAGTGTGTATGCTCAAATCATAATTTTAAGTTCCGAAACTTGAAGTATGATTCCCAAACAATGGCTTTAGATTTTATCACCAAATGATTCAAGCGCCCTCGATCACGATACTTATCTGCTTCTTTGACAGCGGCGTGGTGGTTCAAAAGTAGTTATTTCCACCTAAGCAGACCGTGAATCAAATAATCTATCGCGAAGTACTCTGACGCGCGTTTCGATAACCAAGTTAGCGTCTTCAGAGACTGAAAGTAAACTGTTTACCCTCAGTCTCTGAAGACGATAATTTGGTTATCGAAACGTGTGATTGTGAGTGTTGGTGTAGTGGTAGTGTAAGTAGTGTTTTCAGTATGAATATAATCAATGGTTCCAAAATTTCCAGCTTAGCGAAGTACTTCATAGACTTCATAGGATTTTAGTGTTGCCACCACTCCCCTTTTTACCGGATTTATTGCGGGCTATAATTTGAAATCGATTGAGGACATTCCAATTACTATGAAACGGTGCTGTTGGAGGTTCTAGTCAATAACTTCCAAAATTACTACAACACCTGAACAAATCGCTTAAGTCGGTATATAAGTATTTGTAATAAATAATTATTACTTTTTTGATGACTTTTACAGAATCAGTCTCATTATTTAATTGTCAGACCTCTTATATATACTGTAACTTCGTTTTTGATTTGTGGTAATAGACTATTTCTTGTTTGAGTAAATAACAATAATCTTTTCCTTTTTTAAAGCCAATACAAACCAAAAATCTATTCGTATTCTGCTGTACCACTAGAAAAGATGGAAATCGAATGCGATTTCACCGGAAGTTTTCGCGAAGGAACTCTTCCTGGAGCGGTTGCATGCTTGAAATCAGCTATTTATCGTTTTCTTTTGTGTACTTTCACAATCATTATTTATATCTCAAGCTTCTTTTCATTTATTTACATTTAGATGTGTAGAAAAATTGACAAATTACATATTTGTTTTACCATAGCTTAGATTTTTTGTCCTATTCATAAAATAACATTAAATGGCATTTATTAAAATAAAAATTCTTCTTGAATCTAACTTACTAATGCATCTAAATGATCCTTTGGAGAAACGAATATCCTTCCATTTAAGGACAAAGCAGTGGGAATACTAATGTCATTATCTTTAAATACCACTCTTTCTCCATTAGACTTCACTTCAACGAGTAATAGTTCGTCACTTGGTCTCATCTTCAGTTTTTCGGCAGCTACTAATTTAATGGTTTCAGCGGTAGTGTCTACTGGTAAACGTAAAGTGCAGTAAGTATGATCGGCACAGTATACGCGAAATATAACTGCAAAATAAAAATATTATTCTGGGATGAAAAATAGAGTTTCGTTCATTACAAAAATGATAGATCATTATCTATCAAATTGTGTCGATAGGACACTTGAGCTGCTGTTTGATATGTGTAGTTGAACACTTTATTTGATTAGTAGAAGTGCGTCCAAAATATCTATATTGGGTTATGATGAAGTAATACACAAAGTTCACAAAATATAAGAGCACGTCTTTTGACATAAAAAAATCATCGAAGGAGTTAAGATTAGGTGACCTAGGTGGCCACTCAATTGATCCACATCTTTCAATCTACCTTCCTTCAAACTGGTGCAATGTCTTGCTGGAACCAAATACCGGGATCCAGGTTTTCTCTATTATTTGGATCCAGAAATGTCGCAATTAGATCCGAAAGCACTGCCATACGAAGATGTTCCAAATATTCTCAGTTGTTAAATCCTTTCGAAAGAAATAAAGTCCAATAAATCCTTCCTTGTTGATTGCTGACCATATATTATATTCTTTTGGGTACTGGGTATCTTTTATATGAATCCAGTCGGAACTTTTCCGAACCCAGTAAGTAGCGAAAATTTTGTGTACTTCTTGATCAAAACGTTGCCTCGTCTGAAAATACTACACTATTAAGAAAATTTGGATTTTTATCATAATGCCTTATGAAAATTTTACAAAATTTTGTTTTTCCAAATCACCTCCAAAGATTTCGACAAGTTGAACGTTGTATGTGTGCAGATTATTTTTTCTTTGAAAACTTTACTACATACGATTGATTAACACTTTGTTGTGGATCAATTTCTATTATTATTATTATTATTATATTGACACTGACGTACGTATAAATTTTCTGCATTACTTTATCATAACTTTGTATATAATATCTAAATCCACTTCTAATTTTTTTCAGAATTTTTTTCAATTTTAAAATTGAATAAATATAATATATGAAACATGAAGTGTATCTGCTATTTCTATATTAATGTTAATGGAAAAAGAGAAGTTGAAATCATGTGAAAGGACTTACTGTCATCCTGGGGCATTATGATCGTCCTGCTCATGTCGTCACCAGCGCTAAAAAGGCTTATCGGTTGGCCGAGAGGCGGTAACTTCCATTTCTGCCCTTCGTGAGCTTTGCGGTCCTCGTTATACCTGAAAAATGAGCCAGAAAAGACTGAAATCACGCACATAAACATTTTTTGTAGATAGTAGCCGATTATCTATTTTTGCGTTATACGTGTTTTTGTAGTTACTAACATTGAAAGTTGTTTTATTGATAAACTATTTTTCATATTTTTTGGACAATATAGTGAGTAATAATAAAATTGTGAGTGAAAATGAAAAATTGATTCCAAGATTATGCCTGAACTTGAAAATAGATAAGTAAATAAAAATTGTCTATATATTGACAAACAACATTTATGTGTTTTAATAAAAAAAAATTAAGTTCTCGATGGATGGAAAATATACTCAATCCTAAAAGCAACGTTAAACTTGATATAAAATTAAATATAAAATCGTAACTTTACCCTTCTTAAAAATATAAAAAATCGTAAATTTTCTTGGGAAAAATGATAAGCTTGGAAGTAATAAAAATTATAATTTGAATAGAAATTTTATAGGGTAATTTTTCAGGGTCCCTTGTCATTGCCGTTTTAGAGCTTTTCGTATATTAATATATCTGATTTGGAATCCGCAAAAGTAATTACTGAAAAACAACAATTAATAAATCAAATACATTTAATATTGTGATAAACCTAAGGGATTATTTTATATACCTTCGAATAATTTTTTACTGATTAATTGGTATATGCAAAAAACAATCGCATATCTAAATCTACGAGGTTTAGCTATTGAATAACGAGACTGGTTACGTCCCCTTCAATATACTCTCCTCCCCTTGCCACACACCTTTTCATACGTTTTTCCATTGATGCAAGCAGTGCTGGAAGTCTTCTTTGGTGAGCATCCTTAGGAGATCCGCCGTTTTTTGCTTTACCGCATCCATCGACTGAAATCGGATCTCTTTTAAAGCAGATTTCTTTCTAACTTTTATAATCTTTCAAGGAAATCTGAGCAGACCCATTGACGCAAGAGCTCTTGGTCAGGACTCAGATTTTTTGACACCAGCTCCGCACAGACTTGCGTCATATGAAATGCCTCGTTTAAAACTTTTCTAACCGTTAATTATCGGCGTTTACAGCCTCGGTAATCATCCGGATGTTCATTCGACGATCTGCACGCACAATTTGGTTGATTTTGGTCACTGTTTCCGGAGTTTCCGGACCTGTGCGCTGGTCATCTTCAATGCTCTTTCGACCGTACTAAAGTGCTTACACCACTCAAAAACACGCGCACGAGATTGAGAATTGTCCCCATAGGCCTCTTGTAACAATTTATAGCACTCAGTCGGAGTTTTTTTTTTTAAATTTAACGAGAAATTTGAGATTGGTATATTGCTCCTGATTTTCGTCACACATGGTTTTCGGCACAAATACTATAATAGTCACGGAAACGTATTTTGGGACGTGCATAGACAAGATATCTAGATACCTAACGCACTACTCGTTTCTTACCCCACCCGTCTAGGGCGCCCTCTATTGCTATATAGATATATCAAAATAATTATTTTTTTAAATTAATAGTATATTGTAATATCGCTTTCATATTTCTATTTCTATAGGCATTTTTATGACGATTATTTCCATTGCATGGTTTTTATTAATGGACCATCCAAACAATTTCTTAAGCTTCTTTTTTCTTAGACCATTTTATATGTTTTTGTTAATGTGCCTTGACTTTCTTCGGTCTGTCAAAGTGTGAATTTATGAAACCAAATTCGTAAATAAGAATTCAAACAGACCAAACTATAACACAAGTGAAGAACCTAATCAAATATGATATAGAGCCTCCTTCAAGTACTAATACTAGTGATCAATTGATGAGTAATTTGACTTCAAAGGACTTCGATTCATGTGCCACACAATTTATAATTTATTAAATTGTGGTATTAATTGTTTGAGGGCATGCCAATAATTGGGATATGTGGCCATAATTAGAAAATATTATTTTTAATTTGAAGATACGAGGTCCGAAAATGTAGATTTCTCTATTCATACCAAAGAAGAATTGTTGATATATTGATATAACAGTCTTAAATACTGCTAAAGATGCCATTAATTCTATTCTCTACTTATTGTGCCCAGTCGGTTATCGGACGTTGGGTATCATGTTGGGTATGATAATTTTGCAGCTCAGAAGAGTGAACTAGTTGTCCGACCGAACCTTTGACGTAAATTTTTCAACCATGGCGTTCTTGTTCTTCCAGAACTCTGTTTTCCCTCTACTTTTCCCTGGATGATAAGATGCAATATACTATGCGTGTCAGGATTGCATATTACATGTAAATGAAATAAGATAATTTTATGGTCTTAACAGATTTTACAATCTCTCTCTCCTCTCTTATCTCCACCATAACGTCGTCATTACTTCCGTCAGTGCCCATGCTTCCACACCGTACAAAAGAATAGAAAACACGTAACTTCTTAATTAATTGGGTACTTTACTTAAACCGATATTTTTGCCTAATTTTCAATTAGATTAGACCTAATATCAAATACATAGATACGGGTTAGGTTAGGTTTTAGTTAACAAAACCATATATTACTTGTGATCGAATCAGTAACGTGTGACATTGCACTTAAATTAAGATTATATCGACGTAAATATATTTATTAGTTTGCAGAAGATATTCATAGCCTACTTAAATTATTGTCTATTATTGTTCGGTATCCAATATCAATTCACAAGCGTTCAAAAGAGAATCGTACTACGCGATAATATCAGTTTAACTTCGCTATCTTATAAATTCAAATTGAGTTTTTGCATTGTAAACAGTTTCTCGGTCCCAAGACTTTGGAATAATTTCGACGCTATCAGCAAAAACAAATGGGCAGCTCATGTATTTAAACAACAACAGTTTTTGTATTTACACATACAATGCTTGTTTCATCACATTAATTATTTAGGGACTATTGAAAATATTGTACAGAAAATGTTTATATTGAATTCTATTAATTCATTTAATTCAGCAAGTAATTAGCATACATCATTTAAAACAATAATGTATGTTTGGCACAATTTATATGTATATTTTGATACTGTTGTTTAGAGAAGGTATAAACTCGATAAACAATTTTTTCACATTAAATATAATGATCACGACATCATTTCATGATAATAAATTTTTTTTTCAAATGTCTTATATGCTTACAGCGTCTAAGAGTTAGGCCTATCAACCTCATTCTCTAGATTTTTATGTTTTACGCTTTTCATATTGGTTATTATATAATTTCTTCCATTCTTCTTATTTTTTGGCTTTTATTGTCTTTTCCTTGAATATAATATTTACATATAGAGCAGACAAATGCTAGTAGGATCCGACGGAGTCGTCAAGAAGCAAAAAACTAAACATTTATCTCGATCACGTTCCGAGGGACGAAAAGTTTTGTCCCGATAAAATAATCATAAATCGAATTGAAACGTCCAAAGACACCTAACAAAAAATCTAAAATCAGCAATAAATTTTGGAGGGAATGTCTCAAGGATAAAATGATAAAATTTGATTAAATTACTTCTTGAATAATCTAGCAATATTATTTTTAATATTTCAGTTTCAGTATTCATAACGAAAAAACGGAATACAGCATAAAATTACTAGAATTGTGATTATACCTTAATTATATACATTGTTTTTTGTATCGCATTTGTGTTCGTTTTTTAAATGTAGAGGTAGAATTTCACATGTTTTAAATAGAAGACTTCCAATACATGAAATGTATAAAAAACACGAGTGTGAGAGTAGTAAACAGTTTGGGAAACATACGTTTCTCAAGCCGTATTCGTTGTTAATGAAATGTAATCGTGCGATACCTACACACAGTAATTTGAATCCGCTAAGAGCTACTATAACCGCCAGAGCTGAAGTGCAAATAATTGATAAGTTGTAGCTACAAGATCCATCTTGTTTGTGTGCCCGGCCATTCAAGCAACGGCGAGGCTAATTCGTTCGCTGGACTAAGATCAGCAAAGCTACCAGTAGACCCAAAATACATCCTTGGTGTAGCCTATAGTGCAGTTACTACATCTCTGAGACTTTTGCTCGCAAGACCAGGCTCTACATAGATGGATGGAAACACCTGGTATGATACCAGCTTCTCTCTGTCTAATCAAATGCTCCGATTAAACGGGCACGAAATATACAACATATGACAGGTATATTAACTAGACATGATCATCTACGACGCTATCAACATGTAATATACTACACGGACTGCTGCTGGTGCATGGAGGAAGAGGAAAGTGCAGACCACGTTATCAGTGCGTGTCTAGCACTCACACAATCGATATTCAAACAATGGCAAAAGTTGCCTCATTAGCTTTTTCGAGGACATCGATCTTTGATAATTTTACGTGGAATACAACAGATTGATCAGGAGTAATGGTTCATGATCGCCGTTATAACTAAGAAGTGCTTTTAAAAAAGTTTTTGATACTGAGGAAAACCTAATTTATCATCATTATTCTGGCTAGCCATGGCTACTTAGTTTTTGTAACTAGAGCTGGGTACTTATAATAGACTTGTGTAACACATTAGCCGACATTAAGTAGAATATTTATGGGAAATTCTTTGGTGTTACAGTTGTTTTGTAAACAGGTAGATGAACAGAATAAATCTAAATACAGACTAGTAAAAAATGTATATCCATATGAATAAGTACATCTTTTAGGAGAATAATTAACATACATCTTTAATGCTATGACAAATAGTATTTTAATAACTTTAACAAATCATTATAAAAGGCTTTGTTGAATTGAAACATTTTAATAACTTTTCGTTATTCTCATTTTTCAACTGATTTTCATTCAAGCCCTCGTTTTTTTATCAAAAATTGTGACAAGATTAGTTTACATATAAATCGCATGGTAACAGTGAAATTTATCACCCGTAACATTATTAGTTAAGTTCCCAGAATTCACCAACACTCTCGACACACCGTAGCTCATGGTGCGAAACCTTACCTTCTTAATTGCGTCATAACATGGTGCATTAAAGCCGCTTCTTCTTGCAAAGCATCATATTGAGAAGAATCATTTTCAAGCTCATTAGCTATTTCCTCGAGAAAGTCTACAGCTATATCGTCCTCGAAAAGTGGATGTCTGACTGTCGTTACCCATCTATACACAAATTGAATCACTCTTCTTTTACACGCCAATACAAATTCTCGGTCTTGATTCGTGAACTCTATTCTATAAGTGTTTTTGGTTAAGGAAAATTCAGTATAAATAATAAATATTTTCATTGCCACCCTCATTCTAGAATACATGTGATAATAAGTGGCTGAGTTGGAATTTCTGGACTTGATGGAGATATTCATACTTAGTACACTATTGCTTATGAGGTAAGATGACTAGAGCCTTTCCTTCAATATAGTCCTATGTTCGTGTTTCACTGCTTTCCAGATCCCTTGTAATTGTAACCTAATCGCAGTTTTTACCGCTATATTCGGATGTATCACGTTTAGGAAGGCCCCAATTACTAGCCACTTATTGAACACACTGTTCACACCACAACTACACCAACATTCTGTCTCTGAAGACGATAAATTGGTTATTGAAACGCGCGTCAGATAGTGTAATTATGAGTGTTGATGTGAACAGCGTGTTCAATAAGTGGTTAGTAATTGGAGCCTTCCTAAACGTGATACATCCGAATCTAGCGTTAAACTGCAATTAGTCTACAATTACAAAAGCTCTGGAAAGCAATGAAGTACGGACATTCGAGAAGGGCTATATTGAAGGAGAGACTCTAGCTCTAGTATTCTTGCCTTATAAGCTGGAGTGTTCACTCTTCTCATTTCCTAAGCCCAAAAGGACCCATTTCGTATACAGATATAACTGGAAGCAAGCAAAGTCCCGAGAACGAAGAGACTTTAAGTCTGCATGTCCTACCCACTACATTCCAACCAGAGATATATATGCAGTTTGGGATAAATAATCAACCGATAAATTCTCGAGTTAGTCGGGGCGGTGATAATAATATCTAAGAGGATACAAAACTGTATTGATCGGCATGATAAACTGAAGAAAAACTTGTGTAGGTTTCTGGACCTTTTGTTGTTTAGAGAGAAAGGGGTATACGGATTAGCGAAGAGTGCTATCACCGGTCTTATAAGCAATGGTACCTGATCTATAATAAGTTTAATGGATAGAAGAGCTGGAAGCAGCTTTCGGCACTGAAGGCTAGAATCCACCGGTATGCGATATATCAATCTTTCTTCAGAGACCATCCAAGGTACTAGGATACATTCTTATCCAATACTGATATACAGTCCTGTACATCTCAAGACAATGGGCTTCACTCTAGGTTCTTTATGTCTAAGATGTAAAGGTGAGAAAGAAACTCCAATCCACGTACTGTTCAACTGATCAGAAAAAATCCTGGAAAGGAGATCGGGAGAATACATCAAATCATGGAGGCATATTCTATAAGCTTCTATACCAATATTAAGTAGTTTCACCATATGCCAATGTTTCTGTAATGCAGACATCATCAAAAGTTTATTGATGGTATCATGTTCAAAATATCATTAAATCTATAGCAGAAGAACACATGGACGAAATATCCGCGATAGAGAGGGCGGCAGCTGCATGATATGAAGTTTGCTATTTATTATTTTATGTAACCGCAGCTTTGATAATAAATTTTCGCTGTATTGTCAGAAAAATGTTTAGTATGGCAATAGCGCAACAAATTTGGAACGGATTTGATAGGAGTCCAAGTTCATTTGGAATCAGAAAACTTGAATGAACAAATCTATATTCATAGTAATTATGTTTCCTCTTCCATATTATTGGAATTGTTCCCCTTCAGTGAGTTTTTGATGACCATTAATTTATACGAGGGTTGCTTCTTAAGTTTTGAGATAGCCAAATGAAACAAATAATTATATTTGGGGTTGGCTGTTTTTCAAAATATTCTCTATTATGATCAATACACTTTTTCATGCGTTTGAACCAATTATCGAAAAATTTTTCCCACTCTGATTGAAATCATAGGGTGCCAAACCAGGACTGTTGATGACCTATCAATTCGATGTTTTGACTGTCGTGGTGGAGAATAATTCTTCTTCTGCCATTGGTTTCCCTGATTTTTTTCGAACACTTCTGACAAAAGAGTGCTGGTATACCATTCAGAATTGACCGTTCTACGTTGTTCTAATGGATCGGTGGCGAAATGTCTAGTTATTCCGAGAAAACAGGATACTATTTGGTTAGAAGTGAATAAATTTTGTTGTATTTAGCACGTAATGGAAAACTCATAAAGTCGATTGTTGTTTAGTTTCGGATTCATATACGGAGATCATCCATGATTCGGTGCCTCCCACGATCATAAAAATGCCATTGTAACGAACTCAGGAGACACTAATAATGGTAAATGTGTAAGAAAATAATAGAGACATCGAAAAGAAGGAGAAAGAAATGTTCCCAGCTTATGAAAACAAGAAAAAATATTTTTGAAATCAAGTTAATAAAGGATATTATTTGTCCAGTTCGTCAACTAGCTGATGCGTTGGTAAAAAAACAATGTGTGTAAGGAGAAAATCATCGAGGAAGGGATCTTGCGCGGTAACTATGAAATTATCCCCAGCTCCTCCTGGTCCGCGGCCATCCAGTCTTGTTTCTAGGAGATGCTCCAGCATTTTTTGCGGAGTACCCGCCATCACAGTATATCTGAAATGAAAACAATACAAGACTAATTGAAAGTTACCAAAATTTGTGTTGCTCTGAGAACGTATTCCGAAACTAAATTGAGAATATTGAATGGTTGTGTAAAGTTAGGATTAGTATTTTGGATAGTGAACAAATTACAGCCGATTTGCTCCATAAATCAGGTAATTTATTGAGTAAAGTTTAAAGGTACTCACTTATAATGGGAAGAAAATACTTGCTTAGTATTACAATTAATTTTTTCTAATATTAATACATCTTTTCCATGTTCCTTGAGTCGTACTGTATTAGCTTCTACGTCTCTAAGAATTCTATTGAAGTTCTCTTTGTCGACCCGTAAGAAGTGGCAGTTATTTTCTCTTAAAACTATAGTTGCAGCCCTGAAATGGATAACCCCCTCATTAGATATTTAGATGCCAAGATAAAATTTAATAAAATCCACACACATTTTGTTTAATCAGGTTTTATTAATTATATTTTAACCAGAAGTTTGCTGATATTCTAAGCTACATTTTTTATTTGTTTATTATTGTTAGACTTACAAATCATGATTTTTAGTTTTAAAAGACAATAGCATTAGAATTTTCTAATAAAACGATAAATTTGGATGTTGGTTTCTATCCACATGTTAAATATACTTGATAGTCAATTTTCAAACGATAAACGACAAAATTCATTACGGTGTAATTTCTGAATATTTTAAATACTTTGCTTTGAGTGAATATTGAGTCCATGAACACAACCTTGTCGGGATTTTGATGTGTGAATAATAAAAGTTACTGTTAATAGAAATCATCCCAAAAGGCACAATCAAAATAAGCCATTTAAAAATAGTTATTTATGCAATAAGTGAGTAAGGTAATAATTTTTTTCACGAATAGGACGGTTTGACCTACGGTTGAGAAAAAGTTAATCTACTCACGAGTTTCATACAAAATTTTTTCGTAGACTAAAAAAAAATTCGACAAAACTTTTATCAATTTTTATTTTGTGATAGTAATATTGAAATTACAACTGTGAGCATTTATAATTGGAAGTGAAGAAGTTACATTAATATTGATACTTGAATTCAAAGAAATAATATCGTCTATAGTTGTATCAGCACTTAATGGATTGTTGGTAGGATCTTGAAAATTTACAATGTTGCTTGACGTCATACTAGTTGTTCCCATTAAAATTTTATATGTGGAATCAGTTTTGTTTTTTATTGTCGTCTACGTAACCCTCCGCAACTGTGTTGGATTTCCACTCATCGTGCTTCTTTAGTTGAATTATATCACCACAGGAAATCCACTAATTAAGACGCCGAAGAGAGTTGAAATGAATGCAAAGGGTAGTTTTTTGGATTAAATAAATTCAAATATGTTGCGATAAGCGAGGGAATTTTTGAAAAGGTATTGATACCTACAACTTGGGCTGTATTTTCCGTTTCTATACCATATAAATGTTTACCAAGTTTAATCTATTGTCAGATATTTCACCAATAACAGTAAATCGACGTTGAACATGGACTTTTATATCAGATGATAATTAAAACATTTCCGGTATTATTTATATCGTTACACTTCATTTTATATAATTCCTCCTTCCACAGAGCTCCTGCGATTCCGAATATTAAAGCAATGTATTCGATTTTTTGGGTTTATAGCCAATAAATAAATAATAAATCGATCCAAGTGTTAAGAATTCCACACTTTGGATTTAGTTTCAAAGTAAGCTAGTAACACTCTTTCTGTGAAGCTGTTTATACTTTAGTACGCCATTCCATAAAAAAATTATATCTCTTTAAATACTGTTCCCTGGATTTCTCTGGGAGAAGATTCGCTGCAGTTGCCGATTCAACTACATCTTCTGGTGTGCAGTTGAAAGTTTCTTCACTATTACTCTCTATCATTAATAATAATACCACACTCCTTTTATTTAGTCACAAAACGGATTTTCTTGAACGAATATCAAGGAATAAAAGTGTGACAGTTTATCAGAGAAACTTATTGACATGAGAAAGAAAGTGTTCACAGACCACTATATTGATAAAACAATTTTGTAATTGCGTTAAAAAATGACACGTCATGGCACTTTTTCTAACGCTTTTTGACCGATTCAGAAATTACATTCTTTAAGAATGCAAAAAAACGTAAATATTATAATAAATATTATAACGGACGTAGAAAAATACATTTAAATAAACGAGCAAGATATGCATAACATAACGTGAATGTTGTATGAATATTCAAGTGTTTATTATATACAGAGGTTTGAGAAGTTAATGCTACTTCAGGTGCTCTTAAACTAATGTACTAGTCTATACAGAATGTATAATTAGTGTTGTAAGAAGTAACATAGTGTAAGATGTAATCTGAGTATTAATTAGTATGGTTTCATTCCTTCTTGACCTGGTAAATATTCAAGTAACATTTGAGTTCAGTAAATATAGTTGGGTTATATCAAACGAGACAAATTGTATCATCTAGAAACTGAAAAATTTGAATTACGAAATGGCTGTTCACTATTGAAATGTTCTAATATAGCATTTTGAAATTAGCATACAAAAAAATACAGGATGTTCCTAGACTTGATGCAAAAATTCGGGAGTGAGTAGATGGCGTGAAAATGATGCGACAAAAAAATATTCTCGTACGACCTCTCGTTGCTCAGTTATAAAGGGTGTTTCAAAAAAAGGTGATACTGTCTCTGAGATAGATAGAAAACTGAAAAATATTTGGGGTTCACTCAGTAAAAAAATTTCGTAACGTCATTCGTATTCAAGATAAAGGGCGTTGGAGAAAAAAAAATTATACACATTTTTTACGATTTTCATCCAATGAATATGTTTTTATGTCTAACTTTCATAGAGACCGCTAGTTACACAAGTAGTATTGAGCATAATTTTTCAATATTAGAGTTATAAAGCTAGATTTCAAGTTAACTTAAACATCATTTAATTTGACACCAAAAAGGTACTCTTGATAAAACTAGAGACTGTGTACCGTTTTCGGAGTATTTTGTTTTGAAAATTATGAAGTAAGAACCGATGCTGGTATGAAGTAATGGTAAATGTGTTATTTGAACAAAAAATAACAAGATGAAAAATTAAAAAAAGCCTATCCTTTTTTTTAAAGAATCTATTAACCTTCTAAAAGCTTGGGAGTCAGCTATGAGGTCATTGAAGTGACGGTGAATTCTGTCTTTCAAATCTTGAGGTTAATTTACCTCTGCAGAATAAACTTTTTCTTTAAGATACGACCAAACTGTGTACAAATTTTCTTTACTAATGGTTCTCGTTGGTCTTGGCCTACCAGAATCTATTTTTTTAGGTCTCGCATTCGCAGTTTCTCGACAACGTCGTTCAATGGCTCTAAATGTATTTTTCCTTGGTAAGTTTCTTCGAGGAAACTTTTTTGCATAACGCGTAATAGCTGCACTAGAGTTTCATAAGGTTAATAACATATCAGTGTATTGAAAATTCAAAATACCAGCATCGGTTATTACTTCATAATTTTCAATTGAAAAGCCTAAAAAATGTATTGCTTTGTCTTGAATATGAATGTCGTTTTGTTCTTCACTACTATCTAAAGTTAATTGGCGGCTCATGCCTAATAGTTAACAATCCGTAACTTTTACAGGGACAACCTGTACAATCTAATGATAGCAGAAATGAATTTTTCAATCGATATTTCTAGAAAATTTGTAGAGGTCGATGAAATTTATGTTCAGGAGGTATGTAGATTTTTAGATCGTTGTACATGCCAAGGAAACTGTTCGCTATAAAGAGACATTCTGAAAAAAGTTATTTTAAAGTGTAATAATTTATGGAAAATATTTATGGGAGGTATTAAAACTCGATCAAACATTATCGTTTTACTTAAATAAGGAAATGTAGGAAAATTTAGTTAGCTTGCGTTCATCTTATCAAATAAAACCAAAAAAAAAATTGTAATAAATGTTCGAAGTGGGCACTTTGCACTTATACACACTTTTTGAGTCTAAGGAGGATATTTCTTTGAACTTGAAAGAGCGTTGTAAGCTTCTGTATTATAGCGTCACAATATAAAATTATTCCATCGATCATTCCGTTCTTTGTGTTGCATATCCCAAGCTTTTAAGAAATCCCCAAAATTGGAGCTATTAAAACGCAATCAAACATTTCTTGGAAACAACTTTGTCTACATAAATTAGGTAAACTAGTTTCTGCCTGGTTTCCGCCTCAAAAACAAAAAACATGACATCAAATATACCTCTCAGATGAAAGCTGGTCGTAGACAATAAAATAATCTAGCAAGAAATGAAATTCAAATAACTGGGTATAGAACTATCTGGATATGGTGATATTGAGATAGAGGTAAGGTAATAAATAATAAAAGCAGCATGAGCAGCCGGATGTCTGAACGACACTATATGGAAAAACAAATACATAAGTATTGAGTCCAAGTCAAGAGCCTACAAAACTGTAATCAGATCCATAAAGACGTACACTACAAAAACTCGGCCTGCTACTGCAAAAACAAAAAGGATTCTGGAAACAAGCGAAATGAAAGTCCAACGAAAATAGGTACTGAGCAGAAAGCGTGAATGGGATGAACACATAAGTAGGAATAGAATAGCACGAGATAACTCACCATTGGGGAGAAGAAGTATGGAAAGGCCACGAAAAAGTTGGATTGATAATCTTACCATCAATTGAGGCAATAGGCATGCTGCGAAGAACAGGCAATCTGCCTAAAATGAAGTAGGAAGAAGAAGAACTATAGGAACACCAGATTTAGAGCAAAATGCATAGATGCGGTGGATGCTAATCCCACAACTAGCGTACGCAAAATGTCACTATAATTTAACGTAGCAACGACAACTATTCATAGGATTCTCCAGGAGCATTATTTGACATCATCTACTCTCTCCCGAATTTGTTCGTTAATTTCCGGTATATGATGATTGTGTTTGTTTTTGATCAATTTTTCAACATTTCGAATCAACCAAGGTGTATTCATGAATATTTAGCTTGTTTTGGATAAAAAAATTTCTAATCTTGATTTTAGTTTCATGATTCTCAGGTTCATCATTGTATTAATCTAATTTTAATGAACGATATTTGACAATTTTTATCAAAACCAAGTGTTGTTTTCTAATAACAAGACTCAATATAATAACGTCAAGTTATCCCACCTATTTCGATCTTCTTGAAGAACATGAAATATTACGTTATAAATTTTGCATACAAAATGGCTCTAGCTGGAAATATAAATTTGTGCCAAAGAGTTAAGAATATTAAAATTAACATTTCGTTAGCAATAGATACGTGGATAAAATATAAGTATGAAATTATAACATTTTTTTAAGAAAAAATTGATTTGAATAGTTTGGGTGTATTCGACAATCTAGAGTTGGTTATGAGATTATATTGCAAACGCAATTTGATATGAATTCAATAATGGAGCTATCAAGGAATCGTAGAGTCGCAGAATCTAAAGATTAATTATATAGAAACTTCAACAATAACATTTGCAATGAATATATAAAGATCTGAGAACGGCCTATTATCAACATATATAATATAATCCAATATTCTTTAACTTTATTCTGCTAATTCGATTAATGTTCTCAAACACAAAATCATTCCAGTTGAAAATTCATCAAGGTATGAAGTATTTAGTTCTTTGTAAAAAAATTATCAAAACAAGTTTGATATATATTTATTACGGTTTATTGAGTTGAAATAATTAAGGCTGATATTAAATATTGCTTCTTTTACAAAAAAATAATTTCTGTTTGATCTTGAATCAAATTACCTTTAACCCTGAACAACTTTAAATAGTGAGCGACCCTTAGCTAATAATTGAATGCTGTTTCTCAGAAAGTGAGTAAAAACAACCAACTTTCCGAAGTTTACAACACTTTTATGTTATTAGAAGTTTAAACTTTGTACTTTCTTCAGTTAACTATTTGCAGGAGTGAAAAATCTGATGGCTTCTCTTGATAATTCTTTTGAAGTTTTCTTGTACACGTGTTCTGTGCACACTTCATATTTATAATATTTAAGTTGTTGGACAAAAATTAATCAAATGTCTTTTCATACTAGCAATTTGGAGTGTCAAATTCCATAACCACGTTTAGGAAATTCTCGCATGACAGCGCACGGGTTATTTGATGACACGGAGGAAATTTATATGTCCTGTTTTTGATTTAATTTCCGGAACAGGTTATCCTATAAACCTAATTTCTAGCAGCGTGCCAATAGTATTAGGAAAAGGCGAAGAGATTAATATTTTATTAGTAAACGTAGCTGTTTAAGGTAGCTCTTACTGGGATTAACACATTTTAAGAGCTAATGTAAATATATGATTGGTATAGTCAGAGCAAAGAAAATTAATCGGATTTATTACAGTTAATTGAGTAGCTACAATTGAAATCGACATTTTCTTTTAAATAACACCATC
This sequence comes from Diorhabda carinulata, assembly GCF_026250575.1. NCBI lineage: Eukaryota > Metazoa > Arthropoda > Insecta > Coleoptera > Chrysomelidae > Diorhabda > Diorhabda carinulata. The sequence continues at coordinate 25,038,140 of NC_079472.1, forward strand.
AATGAAATAAATTGAAAATACTTCATGTTTCATTTGAGCCCTTTGTTATCTATAGCTGACTTTTCAGGTCTATGTAAAAGATGTTCCAGGTATTTGGTTAATTTAAGTTAGGTATCCTTCAGTGGTTACCTTCACGTTATTCGAGTAGTTCATCAGTTATCAGTTCTTTCCGCCAAGTGTCCAGCCCATCGTCACTTAAATGCTTTTATTCTGTGGATAAAGTCTTCCACCTAGGTCTTTTGTTTTAACCATTTGATTCAATTTTTGTTATTTTTAGCATGTTTTGCTTCATACATCAGATTTCGCATCCGTAGGTCAGTATGCATTGGTAAAGTGATCTTCTAGATTTGAATAAAATCACAAATGACAATTTAAATAGGACCCATAACAAATTTATTATCACTTACTCATAATGTGAAAGGTATTATCCATGAGTTAATATGTGCCAAGAACATTGGGAAACCGACATATAACTGAATGTTTCGAGTTAGATCATGTCTAGGGCTATTCTGAGCTGAATCACTAAACGACAATATACGCGAAATCAAAATCGAAAAAAGAGTGAGATGTATTCTGTCGCTAGTCCTGCTTAACATTGTTATAGATTGGATGATGAGAAAACAGAGTATAAGGGTCGGGAATCAAATAGAACCTATTTAAAAAATTGGACTACCTTGAAGTCATCTATTAAGCAAATAGAAATCACAAGCAAGAGGAAACTAATAGACTACAGATTAACTAACTTAATTAACACCAGCTGTACTAAACATGAATATTAAGATAAAACCCAAACCGATACTGAAAACGCCATCTATTTAGTAAAGACACAAATGAAGCAATTCGAGCAATTTTTCTATTTAGGCAGCATGGTGAGTACAAAATAAAGTACTGACATCGAATAAAAAACGCATGAAATTCATTCTATAAGTGTTGGTCTTCAACAAATATCTAGAGAACAACAGAACTAAGATTGTTTCAGTTCAATGTAAAATCTTTTCTGTTATATGGAGCCGAAGCTTGGAAATATGACGATCAGATGATACAAAAAATTCAACAGATGCCTACGAGTTATGTGTAAATATTTTTGCTCAAATAAAGTAATTAACACCTTTGGAACACAATTGAAGAGAACGCAATAGCTGTAACGATTACGAAGCGATAATGAAGAAGGTCATACACTACGGAAACCAGCAACAAACATAATCCGACAAGCAATAAATTAATATACAACAGTCGACCTGTACGAACATCGAGAAAATTTATAGGGAAAGAGCTACAATAAATGAGCTTAACATGGAAAGAGGCTACAGAAATAACCAAAAATACAAGAAAATGGAGAGCTCTCTTCAACAAAATTGAACACAAAACGGCACATGATAACGACCTAACCACAGCTAGCTGCTGGAACACCGACTGGTGCCCTTTGCTTAACTGGGAGCTAGATGATGATGATGAAACTTGATTAGTTAGGCTTTAATAACACTTATATGATGCAAAAAACGATAACGTTCCAATCTATTTCATATTATCACAAGAATTTACTTTGAACTTAATTCTTTTATTGTATATATTACTGATTTTTTATATAGAAGAATAAGTGATGGCGAAGACTAACGGAAGGAAACTTCTTAAAAATTACCTTTTGGTTGATTTGAAAAAATGAAAACGCACTGATTATTGTCGATTTTTGGCATTGCCAACTAATATCTAAGTATTCGCATTTCTATTGAAAACTTCACTTTCATCAAACCACTCTCGTATGAGATAATCAGACTAAATTTTTACGTGGTTCAACGGTAGGTGCTGATGTAAATGTTGATAATTTGATATAATCGATATGATGGAAGGTTGGCTGGTGTTTTGTCAATTCAAAATCACACATTGTCTGTAACACTTTGAAATTTGACCATCAGTAGTATATTGACATATAATATTTAAGTACAGTCAATTTAATAGAATTTAGTAAAATTTAAATAAAACAATTCTATATAAATGTCACCGTATTATAGAAAAATATAAGCAGTTATTCTAATAGAGCGTTAGATATGGAACAATTGAAAAATTGTTTCTAAATCAACATATCCTGTATTAAATCGAAAGTCTTAATGTTAATCTGAAACATAGCTTTGTTTTTATATATCATACACAAAATAACACGTAGAATTTCTGGTCTTGTAGAATTGTTAAGAAAATCAATAAAGAGTCAATAAATTCGAGGCATTTTCAATTAATTTGAAAATAAAAAACAGTTATATGGTACGACTAACCTCGGTGCGTCGTTTATAAGAGCTAACTTTCCAAAATCATCACTTTCATGAAGCGTGTTTACCGTTCCCTTACCATGAATAACTACATCCACAGAACCCCGAACTATGATATACCACGACCTTCCTTCATCGCCTTGATGAAATACTGAAAACAATTAGAATCAATTATTATAAATTTTTAATACTGCTGCAAAGTGTTTAATATCAAGTTGGATTATACGCTATTTATTTTCTGTGAATTAGATTATTGTTGAAATTATGAGTGATTTATTTTCATATTCGTAAATAATTTGTTTATCAAATATTGAAATAATTAAATGAGATGCCGAAATTTTATTTTTATTTTACTGTTCTAATTTTTATTTCCGTTTAAAATTACATAATATTCTTTACAGTTTTTCTTTGCTTTTTTTATTGTGCTCATAAAAATTTCAATTATCTTTCTGGACCTCCTTTTGTTTTAAGCAAATTTTGTGTGATAGTTTTGATATGAATTCGAATTCTCAATTTATTTGAGGAACAAATCGAAATTCTAGATACCTGTTTGGTTATATCTTAAAAAATATAAATTTAGTTTTTTCAGACGTTAGAGCATAAAATCCTTTTATTTAAATCTGTTCGTTCTACTCGTTCCTTCTTCATTAATTTCCATCGGTGTTCCCGTTTCCTTCCTCATTATATTTTTTTCCCGCAATTCTACAGCTGCCAAGTAGCGAGTTTCTATAATAACCACCAACACCAGCTCTAACATCTGGGAATCCAGTTGAGAGCTGAACCATCCCGGATTCACATATATAAGTCCCAATCTTATCTTCAATATATAGTCAAGTCTGAGTTGTTAATTTATAACTGCTTTTGTTCGTTGGTCTCTTGGATGCGCAGTTAATGCAAATTTATTATTTTTTCAATGAATTTATTTGTTGCTGAAATTTATTTTATTGTTCTTTGCAATAAATATTAATTTGGATATTCGTCTCTGGGAATAAGCTTTAGATTGTTTAATTTTCATTTTAATTTAACTCATAAGGTGTTTCTAGCTTTTCCGCCTTTTTTATTAATTTTTAACGTCATTCGTCCTCCAATTGCTCACCCCATCTGAGTACGAGTTTTTATATACTTTAACTGAGGCCAAATACCACTTCCTGAGGAAGAATCTCTTATCGGGGATTTAAGGTTAGAAAATTGGTGCCCAACGTGGGGCCAGTTAACCACGACTTAAGACCACATGCGATGCTTTTCCAATACAGTTAACGGCCCCATATATTTATAACTCTGAAGTATTGTAGCGAAAATCACACTAAGTTATTTATTTATTTATTTTTTTTTTGAGAATTACTATGGATGTTCACTTATCTATATATTTTCTATTTTCAACTTCTCATCAAAAGAGAATTACGTGACAGAATCAAATTTATGACGCTAAATTGTAACTATATTAATCAAATACTAGTGATAAAAAAATAGAAGTTATATTTTAGAGGTTGACTTGAACGTTTATCTCATTTATCGCAACATGTCCTGGACCACTGCCGGAAAATTTTGCATTATTTATTTTATAGATATATATGTAGCAAAGCCAATCCGTTCTACATTATTCTGTTCCTGTAGTTTGTTGGGTGTGTACAAAATCTGATAAATTGTCTACAATTTATCACGTGAATGGTTTTCTATTATCTATCTGGCTAACTAAGCTTCGAATAAAATCCATATCCAACTATTTGAAAAAAATATTCATAGGTCATCCTCTAGTGAGTCAACTACATCTATATTTTATTTAGTTAGATTTATATGATACAATGTAACATTTTTTAAAACTATGAATCATATTATCAGTTTGAAGATCCATTTGAGAAAGCTTCCTATTTGATTCTATCTCCAAAGTACTCAAAAATAGATAATTTTTACGCACATTTTCTACAAGTTCAAAAACACATCAACTTTGTAATTTCTATTTAATTCATCCAAAGGCTTAGCAAATTGAACAATAATTTGAATAAACATGCAATTTTATTCCACTGAACACTAATCCATCCTGTAGTGCGTCAACTACAGATATAATTTGCTCAATTTCTTAGTTATATATGAAAAAATAATAAACATCGTTATGGGAGAACATCAACTGTCCGATTCCACGAAAATGTAGAAAAAACCACTTATTTGAGGGTATTAAGAAGATGTGTTCATCATAAAAACTCTGTTTTTGAAAGATAGATTCTTGCAGCGTAACACCCGATAAAAAAATATATCCAATTAACAGTTTTTGGCTTAAAATTACATGGTTATGTTTCACCACGTATTTCACTCATCTGACCTGGCCCCGTGCGACTTTTTATTGTCACGCTTAAAAAAGTCATGATTGGATATCGATTCCACAACATTTGATGAATATATCTATAGCTCAGAAACGGGTGCTGTTAGAACATGTTTTTTCTATTCTCAAAATAAAGAGTATACCCGCCAGAAATATCTTTTGACTTGTACCATCTATCCCAAAAATACTTCTACAGCCTTCGTCACAGTAGAAATATTAAGAAAGTTTTCAACTCATTGTTGGATCGTTTGTACTTTTATCACATGCTTGCTAAGTTCTCATTTTTCCAATAAATCATAAGATCACACATTTCCACAGAAAACAAATTTGTTCAAAATGATATTTGTTTTGTTCTCTTTAATGTTTTACTGTATTCCATTTACGACGATTCTTTCCATATAGGTATTCATTTTTATATATAGCTTCGATGTACTTACTCTACGCTTATAAGAAATTTCAGCATTATCACTGTCTGGTGATTACTCCAGTCATTCGTCACTAGCCAACGCATCAATGTTCTTTTCGCTTCTTAATTCATGATCACTGTCGATACACACATATTCGTATTAAGCTCTCTGCAATCATTGTCTAAATTGTCACGGCATATCAACACCTACTACCCCAAAATCCTATTAGTATACTAACAAGGTTCGCACCAGATATAGAAACTTCAATAGTTTTTTTTTCAAAATATGTCACTATCGATAGGAAGTCTGATAGACTCCTAGTGACAACTCGAATGTTGCAAATTTATTAAACAGTAAAGTTAGTCAAGTAGTCTAAGCACAATAGTGAATAAAAAATTTTATTCAGAGTAGCAGCGACTGACTTCCTTCACATGGTTAATATCATTTTCATGTAATCAAATTATCCGGTTTTATTAATTGAAAATAGTATAAAACAAATTTTCTTGATACTGACATTTCTAATAATTTCTGTACTTACACACAGTTCCCGCTTTCGGATGAGCTTCGAAAACTATTACTGAAGCCAATTCTCTTTTGACAGAATTAGATAGATGTGCTAAAGCTCTAATATGAAGTAATTCTTCATAGATTGTCTCTTGGTCTTCAGCAGTTCGTTCGTGACTTCTGCAAAAAATACATACAAATTCGATTAAAGATGGATACTAGCATATAAATCTAGTATAATAATATTAATTACCGCACATGATTCTAAATCTTCCACCTCTCCGAATAGTATTGGAAAATGTAGCGGAAAAAAGAATGTTCAGAGGAGGAATTAACAAGGAAAAACCGTTCTTAACAGAATGATAAAATCTGGGACATGCCTCAGGAGTGAATACTGAAAAATTTTAGCATTGAGAAGCTTAAGTAGGGGCCGACAAAGCCTCAACCTTTTTGTGGTAACAGCTGCCAATATCAGACGTTCGTAAATAGCAAAGATGGTTCTCTATTTCAGAGCCAGTAATTTTGATCTCTCCTATCGATCCTATCGATCAGGAAGACCAAAAATAGAACCTAGACATGACCTGCTAAAGGCAAACCATGTCAGACCATCGAGGGACTCAAACATCTTTAATCAACATTGATCGACTATCCAAGAGCATTTTCAGCCAACAATTTGGAAAAATGAATAGGACAGGTGTTTGGGTCTTTAGCGGCACCATAAAGAACTGTTTGATTATTGAAGAAATTGTTTCAATCAATCTAATCCAAAACGGAAAAGGCCCAAACTCTTTCAAAATAAATCACCACGAAGTACGGCGAAGCTGGGTCATACCTAAAAAGGTACTTCTGTGTGTTTAGTGGAATATAAGCGAAATTCTTTCTAAGTATTGAAACTGGAAAAATTGTTAATGAAGATCTTCATTGTGAACAATTCGATCGAGTAAATCAGTATTTGACAGAACTATATGCGTCAATTGTCAACAGAAAAGGCATTATTCTGTAATAGAACGCAAGACCACTCTGTGCTGGTTAAACCTAGATTAACCACGAAAGCTTGTTAAAAATTAGTTCGTTTGAATTTAATTTAAGAAAGCGACACTACTTTCCGTTCCTCTTTTGTATATAAGGTTTTGAAAAATATTGATCAATGTCGATCAACCTTTTCACTATCGTTGTTTTTACAAAACTGTAGATAATGATATGCGTAGTTCATGATAGAAATTCCTTACAAATAAACCAGATTCGAAATGTATTTTGGAATTGGTAAAGATTTTTAAATTCCTATTTTTATCTTCAAAATTGTCTACTATATAAAACTAATGAACGACTGTTTATCTTTTTTGTTTATAACCGAACTCACTGCTTCTCAATCTGAAGAGAAATTAACGTTTATTATTGGGGACATTTGTGTATGAAGTTGTACCAAATTAGTTAGCATATTCAACAGACGATTCAATGTTTCCCACAATAAACATCCAATTTAATCTAATATACAACAATTATTCTCCTGATGGAGAAACTGGCATATCTCTTGAAAATCTCTGTATAAAGTAAACGTTTGTCACACTTGAATGTTCATTTCATTTGCAATGTTAGAATTTTGCCTTTGAACTGACAAAAGAGATTAGTTGAATATTCAAACATGAGGAAAGTATCTACTCGCTTATTCATTAAGGTAACTTAGCTACAGACCATACCTTCAATGCTTTCTGTAGTTGACACATCTCTCTTGAATAGACGATGGAATTCTTTGGTCAATACATTTTATAATGAATTAACTGAGAAAAAATAAACTAATGAAACTAGATATATTTTGAATTTGGAGAAAGACTCTGAATTCTTGGATATTTTAATATATGATGTATGTGCATGATTATCAGATTATTTGTTGTGGATAGAAATGCCATCAATTCATAACTGAACGGTTTATAGAACCATTAATATATATGTAAATCAACTATTTTTCTGCATTTATTCGTATCATAAATAAAATCATTGATAATAAGAAGATAGTTTTAGTATTTGTCGAGTATGAAAAAGCTTTTGACTATAAATCACAACAAATTATGGCATATATATTACCAGGCAACAGCAAAGGTCGAAATACATACAGAAACAGATCGGTTTAGGATAGAAAAGGATGTCCGAAGAGGTGACGCAATCTTTCCCAAACTTTTCACAAATCTCTTAGAATATATATTTAAAAAGACCGAAATAGATAATAAACCATCTGTGTTTTGCGATGAGATCTTATCTCAGACTGACTAGATGAGGCAAATTAAATGATCGCATATCTATCTACAGGTTCCCAAAAAGAAGGCTTGAATATAAACGACCCAATTTATGAAAAATTTAGTTCCTAGTCGTAAATTAATGTATGGTATTGTGAGATAATATTAGAAATTATTTGAGGCTTTCAATACTTGACCTACATTATTACTTATTAAATAACTATTATCCATTGTTTCATCTTTTGATGAGAACTGTGGGTCCACACACTACGATATTCAAAAAAATCATGACTGTTTCAATTTTGACGCAAATTTTGTTATTCTGATTCAATCCAAGATTCTTTTCTAAAAGAAGTTAACTGGTAAGCGTATAAAACTCACGTCTTTTTCCAATAGAACCATCCACATAAATCCTTTAACTCTTTCTTTTAATTACTTTCTGGTCATGTATATATATTTTCAAAATCGTGCTTGTACATTGCTTGAATGTTTCTTGAGCTATTAAGTCATCAAGAAACATTCAAGCAATGGAACGACGGCCGCAAAAGCCTTAAACAATTAATGCTTGTACATTTATATACTCTAGTTCTAAATAATTTCAACTAAAACATGCATTTCCAATTTCTGATTACGTATAAAATTAGAAATTCAAGTTTATCTATGTGAACAAAATTATATACTGACAAGAATTTTATCCTGTGTATCGATTTTGATTTAATCACGTTTAATCATTTCATTGGGTGGGCGTTTGAAAACAAACTCATTATCTCCGTTAGTTTCAATGCAAATTGATTGTAGACCTATAGTGTTAGATATCCTACGCATAGCTCTGTGCAAATATTTCATAATACTTGTTTTAATTGTTGAAAAAGAAGCACGTACGTTGGTTGATTGTACATAGAAGATGAGATATAAACTATTTATCAAATTATCAAAATCAATTATTTCCTTATTATCAATAATCTATCAGCTTATATTGTTGGGCAGTATAACGATGTTTGATTTAAATTTAATTAACTAAATAAAGTATTTTCCCCATTTTTTAAATACGAGATTCAGCCAACAAGTGTTTTGATTCACAAAACAACTAATAAAAATGAGAAATAGGTTAACTTGCAAGCTCACTGTTTTCTAAGTATCATTCTGAGGACGGCGTCGGGTCCTTTATGTATAAGTATCCCTAAGGAGTCTTGAATTTGCTCTTCAGCTGTTGCGATATCTTCCAAGGGCGGTAATGCTGTAGCTCCCTCTTCATCTTGCCAAAATCGGTAGAGAAAACATTTATCCTTGAAGGGCTGTTCTTTATTCACTAAAAAAAAATAAAGATTAAGTATCTCTGGTATACAGGCTCCTTTTAGAATGCATATTAGTAATATTTACTTCATCTAGCTAAATAAATTTTTACTTATACGTCATTGAAAACTTTATGTACTTAATATTGATGAAACTAGAAAAAAACTGAACATCAAACATGGAAAGTCGTTAGTTCGAACTTGTCGAAAGAGAAAACACGACATTAATTCATTTTAAAATTATGTCGAGTATTAATGAAGGTAATAAAAAATTTGCAATAATTATAATTAATGTGTATTACCAGTGTTTATGTTGACATAAATGATGCATGCTGTGTAGTTATTAACAGACTCAGTGCTTCCAATAGCACAGAGATAATTACTTTATAACTCGAATCACTATGACAATTTCAATTTTTGATTGCTGATCTAGATATCTTTATGGCAAAAACTGTGGCGTTCTTTCTTAAAACCTTTTCCATCAATACGTTTCTCGAGATATTTCATAGCGAAATTAATAGTCATAAAGGATGTTTGGAGCGCTTTCCAATCTCTTGAATATTTGGTTCAATTTCTCGCATCAAAATCATAACATTCCATTCAGCTTGTTATTCTTAATCTTAAAATATTTTTAATATTCCATTGTTTACTTATAGTAGGTTAGTAGTCACATCTGTTTTATTAGTAGTTCAAGTTTTTGAAGAAATTAATTTGTTGTCGAGGTCCCACTTCATTCAAAAGTTTCATTAAATATCAGTGTCGATTCTAAAACATACTCTATCTACAACGGTAAACCAATAGTGGAACAATTAGTGAATTTTAGTGAATTGCTCATATTCGGTACGTAGTATGGTCCATGAGGTCTTAGCCTAACATAGTATGAAAGGTCATAAAAAAATGTGATTCTTTTTCAATATATTCTTTTTAAAGATTCTATTCTAGAATTTTCAGACCTACCAGATACGCACATAAAATCTTATGAAAATCGTTTGACCCATTTCAAAGGAGTTTGGTAGTAAACACCGCGACACGAGAATTTTACATATAAGATTAATTATTGATATTAATTGAATAGAAAATTTCCAATATGAAATTATATTCATTCTCAAAATACTTTGAGGACTCTCTCTCGTTAAGTCTCGTTGGTTCTAGTTTTAGCATGTTCTAAATTTATTAATTTTAATGATTCCTCTCCCGAGACGGCATCCGACGTCTTATCGCAGGAAGTAACCCTCCGACGATATTATTAGTGTAAGAGCAGTGCTAAAAGCGAAGTCCTTTTAAATATTTATAATATCATAAACATATTGGTTTTGAGATGCACTCTAGAGATGTGAATAATGCAGTGAACAGAACATAACTTGCCATATTTACGAGTAGGTTTTTTTAATTTCTGAATTTAGATTTTAATGGAAATTCTAGTTATGAGTTGGATTATCTTCAAGATATATTGGAGCTTGTTGACTTTCATCTTGGGAATTCACACGTCATACATATAATTTTATTGACCCAAGTCATAATGTTAGGGTAAAGGGTTGAATTATTAAGCGAGTAAGTTGAGCTTGATTCTGATATAGTTCTCAAATTAGGCCGGGAGATTTGGTGCCACGAGAAATCTGTAGATCCTCCAATCTCGATTTACTTAGTTCTAGTTCAGGGAATTGTTGATTTTTTGTGGCAACTAAGAAGTTTTTATTAGAAGGCAGCATAAGTCTTTATATATAGAACAACAGAGGCAGTTATCTGAATAGATTTCTTCACTCATATGCATACTTGTATTTGCTCAGTGCCAGCGGAATTTAATGGTAAATGAATATATTAGCTTCTATATCAGATGACTTATTGGTGCTCTTTATAATTGGCTGCGCAATATCGACAAAGCTTGTAGATTCTTCTATAAAGTACGTTATCAAATCTGAATTTATATGAAATTTGAAGATATGCGACTGAATAATATCATTAGTTTTGGACGTTATAGAATGCATGTGAATCAAGTTTGCCAAGAGCCATAAGAATAAAGTCATCGAGAACATCAATTAAAAGATAAAACGAAGAAGGAAAAATAAATTCTTTTCTCAGTTGATGAAAAATCATCCCAGATCAGAGACTATACATGATTCTACGAAGCAATTGTTGAGTAAGACTAAATTTTGAGAGAAGAGCTACTAAATTAAGTGTAGATGATAAGAAAACAGGAAGAAGTCTTATTTGATTGAAATACTGTTATAAAAATTATGAAATCGATATTGAACTAGAACATTTCCTATCTATTTACAAACTTTTAATTTAAAAATTTGAATGATCATAGCCACCGTTATCTTTCATGTTTTAAAATTATTTACAATTTTATTTTCCAGAATGCTGTACCATATCAAAGTTACATTTTTTTATTGCAACATTAATTTCTCATGACAATAATATAGGATTGTGTTCTACGGGGTGATTAAAAAGTTATAAATTAATTTTCCATGAAAAGAGAGAGAGAGAAATATTTATTGTCAAAAATTTGTAGAATTTATAGACATAAACTTGTAAAAACTAGAAAACAAACATGAAAATAACTAAATAAAGATACAAATAAAATAAAATTTCAATATACAGAAGGTAATAGGTAATAATTAGTATTTAATTAGTATTTAAGTCGTATATAGGTCCATAGCAAAAATTAAACCAGTATACAGCATACCTGGAATTGGATATTATTAGAATAGAAGTCGCTTACAGGGTAGAAGGCACTTTCCAATAAATATGTCCTTAAATTATTGTGGAATGCGGGAAAAGATAATATCGATTTGATTTCAAGTGGCAAGTGATTGTGCATTTTGTTTGCATTGTAAAATATGTAAAATATTAAGCAGTTAACTAATTCTGAACGTGGGGTAGGTAGGTAAAGGTCGTGCTCCGCGTTTCTAACCTAACGGATAGCCGTGCAACAACCTTTCTGAAAATGGAAAAGCTTGCTTACGAATTAGGCAAACCGATTCAAAGACGAATAAGTAAAAAAGGGTCAGAATTTCCAATCTTCCAAACAAGTTCCTGTTGTTTAGTCTGATTATATATCTAATTGCTCTCAATATGTAACTCCAATAAACTGCCCACAAGAAGCTCTAAGAATTTTACAGATTCCACGACGTCAATAGTGGTGTTTTTTAATAAAAAATGTATTTTTATATGATAAAACTTTAGTTTTAGAAACGTTAAGATAGAGAATATTAGAATCGCACCATGATTTAAGGGTGATTAGATCACTAGTATCGTCTGCAAATAGACATATTTTAACACTGATGTTTAGATAGGCGATGTCATTTATAAACAGAAGAAACAAAATAGGGCCTAGTACTGAGCCTTGGTGCACTCCACATTCTATTGGCTTGCATCGTTGTATCAGCCCTTACAAGCTGTAAAATCGTAACAATTGCAATACCCTGTTGAATGTAAGTGATATTTAAAAATGGAGAACTGTTGTAGCCAAAACATTCGAATAGTAGTAAAAATTCTGATAAATTATTGATTTAGTTAGTATTCATTTAATCTGATACAGGGTAGATCAAAATACTAATACCTTATTTTTTCGGTTTTTCCAAATAGATCATCCTGTTTTTATATGAGTATCGGAAAGTACCACCAACATACTTATTTTTTATCAAGCATTTATTTTTCAAAAATTTTTTTAAATTACCCATAGAACACATCACAATTCTATATTATTATAATGGTAAAGTGAAGCTGATTCCAAATATGCAATAAAATATGGGGTGTTTCATTTAAAACAGTGTAACTTTGATATGGCACAGCGTTCTGGAAAACCCTATAAGATTGTAATTAATGATGGCTATAATCCCTCAATTTTCAAATTGATATCTTAAAGGACAAAGGAGGCACTGAACTCTATCATACTGTATATAAGAAAAAGAAGAAGAAACATAAAACATTTCCCACTACTACTATAAACTAATCATATTTCCATGAAAATGATATCTAACAGCGTTTTGGTCGATAAAACTTTTTAGTTTGATTTAAATAAGTAAAGTTGATAGATTGAACTGACGGACTTTTTCATACGTAGAAAACTTGTACAGTGTATAACTGTGATCCACTGTAGATATGAACATTCGAAGTGTGGTTATAAAACTCTAAAATATTCATGTCATCAACTGCCACCTCTCCGAGATCTCTAATTACTGTAACGTTGTATTAACTTTGGAATTTGTTTCAAAGACGAATGATTTATATCTCAATACAAGCCCTCACTTTGATCCTAGCTAGTGATCAATAAGTAATAGCATTTAAAATAAATTTGCCATAAAAGGAGATATATCTACTCAGAGTAGAGATTACAGATCGATGGTTAACTTACGGTTCATGAATCTAATATACGAGGATATAATAGTTTAGACTCCTTATCTACTAGTCTCTATAAATTGAATATACAAAGATAATTTCACTAGTCGACTAGATTTTCGTAATACAGGCGAGACCTTTATTTTTTAAATGGAAATACCCGTCTAATAATAGAAAAAATATTTATTAAGCACTAACACGTACCACTTTTCAATAGCCTATTTATTCCTGTTTACATTAGCAGGTAGGCAATTTTATAAAGGGGCGAATCAAAAGCGCCGCAGTTTCAAAACTTCTCCCGACAAATTTTACTATATTTGTGGAGAATTTATTGTGAAATCGCAAGCCATTTTCCGAAAATGTGAAAAAAATCTATTCCAATTTTTTGGTACTTTGGTAATTACAGACCAAGAGAAGCAGTGCCCCCCCACGCGTGCTGTGTTAATTGTAGCATGTCATTGATGCAGTGGATGAATGGGAAGAAAAGGCATTTGTTAGTGTAGTGAGGGGATTTTTGGGCAACAATATGGATCCAAACTACCAACAATTAGTTGATGAACTTCTAGATGCCTACAAATCTCTTGGTCCTCGAATGCTATTTAAAATTCATTTCCTCCATTCCCATATGGCCTTTTTTCCGGAAAATTGGGAGCTATCAGTCAAGGTTCCATATAGATATTAGAACAATGAAAATTCGGTATCAAGGACGATGGGATTCGTCCATGATGGGTGATTACTGTTGGTTTTTAAAAAGAGACAGTGCAACCCCTCATAAAAGGAAAAAGTAGAGCTAATTGATATTTGAAGTGCATTATTTTAAAGTTTTTGTTTTTAATAGATGTGAGGCATTTTTATTATATGTAAACTATAAATATTATCAATATATACTATTTAAAAACGTGAAATTATTTTTTTAGTAAATATTAAATATTTTACCAATGAATATGGTTCTATAAATGTAACATAAAAACCTTACGCGTTACAATTTTTTTTTTATCACAATATGCTATTCATTCTTGTTACTACAAAATTTTTTTTTGTTTTTTGTCAACCATTGTTTTGGATGTCCTCCATAATGATAAACGAAAAATTTGGTTGTTTGTAGTTTCTGTGATTTATAATGATTTAAGATATAATCGAATTGAGATAAAGCTATGAATTTCGAAACATTCGTAGTTTCTTTCTCGTCCTCTTACAGAGATCGGTTCAGTTAAATTTAGGATCTTTCACAAGTTGTCGTATTTCCGAAATGAATAAAGAAAAATGGAATTGTTGTGTAGTTTACAATATAACGACGTACTCTACGTGGATGCCTCACAGACTAAAGCTAGAGGTTCATTTTCTGTGGTGTCTATATTGTTCAACTATCCGCAATCTTATAAACGTTTAAATATGCGTGAAATAATACAAATTCGCGTATTTTATATGCACATATTCATTATTAGCTATACGAAGATGGTCTCAGAACTAACTTGCTTGACCTAGAGATAGCGGGAGTACACAATCGATACAGCGTAAGTTTAGTATTTGTTTGGAAACCATCAATAGTGAACATTTTCAGGGAATTTGTAAACATAGTCATCGTTATGTGATAAAATACTTTTTTTTCATACTGTACTGTAGTTGACTTTTTAGTACTAATTTGAGTCTGGAAAACCACACTTTACGGTATCCTTGTACTTTACAGTACTCTTGTTTGCAATGTTACCTAAGAGATTTCTGTTAATTTTTTTTAAATAATAAGAGAATAATCAAGGAGCTATTTTTCATTGAAATTGTCAAATATGACATCTCATACTCGTATTTCAATATGATTTTGCTTTTTAAAACCGAAAATAGTATTAAAAAAACATTACGATATAAACATTTATTTTGTGCCGTATTAAATAACTTCCCGGACGTGAATAACTATTATTGGAAAGGCATTAGCCCAACAAATATAAAAGCTGAACTACATATCTCCTAAACCATGAATTTAGCCGAATTAAACAAAGAATACCTTTTTGATAAAATAATTGATTGAAAAATTGCTATCTTTAGATTGTGTCTCTTTAAAAGTTACGGATTATTAACCATTTGGCATGAGCCGCTCCTACTACTCAACAACGAGAATTTTTTTTTATGTTACAGTTAAGTGAACAAGCACTGTATATCGTCTGAAATTAAAACTATTCGACGACTTGATATCTAAATTGAGTGATAGAGGAATGTATAAGTATAAATCAGATTTTATCTCAACTGCAATGCAGAGAAACGGGACAATTGTGAGTTCAATATTAAATAAAATTGGAAATATTGATAATTTCCTGCATTTTTCCTCGTGCGATTTTGTGATAACATGCTTAACTTGAAGTTGAACAATAGATATTTCCTGAGAGCTGTCATAAATCAACTCTCTATTTAATTGCAGCCACTAAGCCACTGTTTCTAAAACATAATAACGTTGTTATTAACAGTAGATATTTTCCTTAACTGGAGGTTAACCGATCATAAAATTTCTTTAACATAATACTGCGGCTCAAAAATCCTCTAGGAATGTAAATGTTTTATAGGTGGACGTCAGAAATTCCGCTATTAATTTTTATATTAAGGACAAGGAAATTTTATTAGAATCATAAAATTAAATTGCATCCACAAGAATTTCAAATACCTATGATTCATAAAAGAAAAATCCAACTCCGTTATAAAATTGACATTTCAGGATAGCCAAGTCAAGAAATGAATCAAATTGTGTGCAACACACAAATTGTTTCTTCGGGAGATGTAGATTCGGCCAAGTTAATAATCTCACGTAAAGTTTCACAAAGGTCCTTCGAAATTTTCTGGCAAATTTGGCCAAAAAGTCTACCTCAGTACAGGAGGCAGGTAAGTATCGGAAACTGAAAATGGTTTTCACTAATTCGATACACTCTAATGTACATACTAATACAGGACTAAGTTAGGTTAGATTTTTCTCATTATTTTTAAATTTTTCAAATTTTGTTGCATTTGTGTCAATTTGTACATTTTTAAAATATAATTATACTTCCTCATTCAATTGGAATATTTTCATTTAAAATTGCACACCAAGTGTGGCCAAATTACCACACCAAGGTCATCTATCTGCTATCTGGTCTATCTGAAAGACTGACACAGTTTTTTGTGTCAGTAGAATTAGGAATAACTAGTTATTTTGTTTGTTGAATTGAGAGCAACTCTTTGATTATTGGTTGTTCACAACTTTTCAATCGAAAATAAGAAAGAACGAATTATCACACATGAAATACTTACCATGTGAAATGACTCCCTCTTCCAGAAGAGCTTGCCACATACCAGCTGCTTGAGCCCTTGTTTGAATACTTGGTGAGAGACTAAGAAGCCAATCCACTAATTCGGTACCTGGAGCACATCTTCTTACTAATCTACCGGATACTTTCCGATCTTTCAGACAGGTATTCTGCGCTAAAAATTAATATTAACCTTGAAAGTATTCTAATTCTAACTTAAATTCCAATTTTTTTTTTAATCATTTTCCAAATGTATTCGATTCACTCCATCGGGTGGTCGAAGAAGAAAGTATTTAAGTATCTAACTGAAGTATTTAAACCTAGATGAAATTAATTTTGTATCAATATTAGTATAGAGACAATTTTATATACCTTTAGATATTTATTTATTTCCATTATCAGGAATAGATTGGAAATTATCTAAATGCAATTAAAAAAATATGATATATATGAAAATTGTGTGAAAAATAGTATGTATACCTCTGTCAGCAAATATTTTTCATCAGCTGATGTATACTGTAGAAATTTTTGAATTGATTGAGGAGTTAAGGTTTTTGATTGTTTGGGAACATATTTAGTTTTCAATAACTTCGTACTTCTCAATATCGAGTAAACTAACTTAAGTCTTTTCACATAAAGAATTCGCTTTGGTTTGCATTCACCACTCTATAAAGTTGCTGTGAGCACTTAAACATTTTTATCGGATGCTTTTTTAATAATATCTGGAGGTGTATTTTCAAACTCTAAATCTTCGTATTCCATTATAAGCGATATTTAATATATCTGCTCTATTTCAGTATAAAAAAAAACTATTTTCGTTGCGAAAGTAGATGGCAATAATAATATGACTTTGTTTTGATAATAAAGCGCCAGCAAATATTTTCATGGCTAATTACGAGTAGATATTGCGCGCTAATCCTCAACTTTGTGCCGTATAAATTTAACATGCAAAAATTCATGATTGACTTGGGTTATCGTAACAATAAAATATTAGATTAGAAGTATGTAATAAGTATTTTCAAATTAAACTATCTGACGTTTCTATAGTTCCTCCAATATCAATTGCAAATTATAAAAACCCTTGCCGACAATTTTGTTTGATCTACCATAGGCGTAGATACCTCATTTTATAAATTTATTAGTTTTATAAATACTTTTAAAAATATGTATAACTTATGCGATAAAGTATTCGTTTAAGGGCAATAGAATCATTATAAATTGGACGACATTATACTCCGTTATTTAGATAGATTATATATATATATAGATTAACAGTCTACACCTAAATATTAAATTATAAAACGTAAATAGACGGGTAAGATATACTTGCTTGCAAGTGAGTTAGGTTTAGATAGGGTACCAGACGTAACTGAGCGCTTTTTGTACCCCATTCGTCTATTAGAACTTCGGTAGACTTTTATCTGACGCAAATAATCTTGTTGCCATCGAACTATCCTTGACGATTCGGTTATTGCCATCCGTTTATTCAGGGCTGACAAATCTTGACGCAATGTTTGTCAACTGATTTCAGTTTTTCTTTAAACGTTTTTCGATTCTGTGTATGATCAACAGAAACCCTTTTATGACTACTCGATAAATGGAAAAATTCTTTACTCCTTTTAATTCAGCAATTCTTATTATGATTGCATTATCAGATTGCTGAATATTCCCCTTTTTTAAACATTCAAATATATTTAAAATAATTTGCTGTGTTTGTATATCTAAATCTTTATTATCAATTTCACTCTTTATTCTCACTACACTGTGCAATTTCATTGTCTTCATTCGCCAGTGGTCTAAAGAACGCCATATTTCCTTTTATTTGAAGAAATTTATGAATTACATAAATCTCACCAAGCCACTGCTTATCGCAGACTGTCTAGCAGGAATATTTCAAAGAAATTTTGTACATGCGCCTTCCGACAGCTTCGGCCAATAGAAATGCATTCATGTTTACGATTCGATGTATTAATTTTTAAGAAGTGGAGATGAGTCCACGTGGACTGACGGTTTGTTAGATGTGTACCGAATTTTATACTAACTATGAATCAAAAGATCCCCTATCACAAATAAATCAAAATAAAATCTACTTAAAAAATGTGGATTTTCTCTCCTTAATTTTTTTATTTCAAATTCTAATGTACGAAAAAGAACTAAATAGTAGAAGGACAATTGAGATGGTTTGGCTATGTTATGAAAATTGAAAAAGAACGATTAATAAGGATATATGAAGCACGAAAAAAAGGAAGACCTGGAAGAAATTAAGACAACATGGGAAAATCGGGGAATAAGATGGTAGGAAATTGAATAAAACCCACAAGACAGGAGAGAATGAAAACTGCTGTGGAAAAAGGAGCCCACGTAATTACTCAACTCCCACATTCCTTACATCTGATAAGTTAGAAAGGCGTCAGGATTATTGAAGTAGGTTGTCTTGTGTAAATAGCTTCACAGTTATTACAAGTAACATTATATGGTATGGTATAAATGAAATGAATAAATTAGTTGTCGTCGTAAGCCGGCGACTTTAGAGAACATTCCTGAAGTCTATAGATTTTTATTTTTAAACAGGGTATTTGTAAAGATACCTTTTATTTGACGTCGTCTGTGTTTTTTAAATACCGATTCAGCCATATCAATATGTTAGAATATGAATAATTTATATTTGTATTTGTTTAAAAAAATAATCGATGTTTATTATTACAATAAATTGTATTATTCATTAAATACAACGAAACATAAATTAGGGACTCAAATTGTTGACCTTCAGCTAAAATACTATGAGAAAGACGTGCCGCGAACTCTTCTGAAACCTTCTCTATAACTTCCCCGTAAAAATAAATCAAGACGAGTTGAATCTGGTAACCTAAACGATCATTCTATTATTGCTTTTCGACCTATCCACCGATTTGGAAAGAGTTTCTTCAAGAAGTTGCGCCCCAAAACAGCGTAAAGGGGAGGCGCATCATCTTACTACAGTCATAAATCATTTCTGTTTGGAAGCAAACGGTTCATTTAGGTGAGCAAGAAGTTTTAAAGAAATCCCAAAAATCTTCTTCTTCTTCGAAAAAGTGTAGTCGAATAATCCTATTAGCTAGATGACATGATCGTTTAGTAGAAATGTAGCTTCATCAGTGAAAAGTACCTTTTTAAAAACATCATATCTCCATCAAAATCATCTTCCATAAGCTCTTGTACTAAACTTCCTTTTTAAGGATGTCATTTTTCCTTCTTTTGTTTTCTAAGATCTGTTTAATCGTCCATGTCTTTATCTAATACTGCTTACCATAAACTGGTATGGGAATTATCTTGAAAGGCTAAAAGAACGCCTAGTTATTTGTTTGCAAATATTAGTTTTCTAGTACCTTTAGGGACATGATCCGTTTGTTTGAATTTTTTCACAATTTTGCTTACTGTAGATTGTGAAATTGGTTCTGAGTTGGGGTATTTATAATTAAATAACCTACAAACTTCCTTCTGTGTACGTGTTTTATCTCCACAAACAATTTCTGTTCGTTGCGTTTCAATTAGCTTCATTTTGATAGATACAAAGACTTTTTGAATACGTCTACTACAATAATAGTATTAATCACTTAAGAGAAAGTTAATTCACTTAAAATGTCCAAGTATCAACATTATGTTGATAAGGTAAGTAGATTTTTAAAAAACCTAAAAGGTAGGTAGATAAGACATTTCATTTTTCTCTAAAGTCGCTATTTTTGAATTAAAGAATCTATTCCTTTCATTTGCACTATACTGTATATTATTATTATTTTGATAATATATCATGTCTTATATGATTTATTCTAATTGCATATTTATTAAAATATTTTGATAATTGTTGAGAAAGTCTTTAATCGTATAGTAAGGAAAAGTATTTTACATTTGATTCAGGTTATGTTTTATTTGAAAATTTATTATAATTGTGCAGGATTATTTATAACTTATCATATGTTTGGAATAATTTTTTTTCAACGGAATGTTTCGCTTTTTGGAAAGCATCTAAATTCAATATCTGATAGTTAGTATTAAGCGAACTAATAATCACTGATCTTCATTTTACGTAGGATTCAAATTTAAAATGTCTCGAGGATCAAGTTAGTTTTCGATACTATTTTTCTTTTATGTTATCTTTCATTTTATGTAGAGCGATGTCAGGAAAATTGGAGGTTTATTACGATATTACGTGGCTTATATTTTCAATTAAACAGCAAATAATAAATCTGAAGTAGGTACGTTGAACTGGGTATTTGTTACACAGAGAACATATTTGTATGATTAAAACAGATTGTACTACGATATTTATTTTAAAATAAATCTATTGTTTTATGTTTCACCGTGAAAACTACATTATTTTTCAAAATATACAAACTTACACAATAACAAAGTTCTCAGAGCCCATCCTATCCTACCCATAGTGGCACTGGGTGCATCTGTAATTGGTTCAGCAGGGTTCAATTGATCCGGTGAATTCGATCTCCTAGGTTGAGGAGGTGATACAGGCTGCATACCTCCCTTCGCATTCATTATTGCGGTTCCAAAACCTGAAAAAAAAAAGGATTTTACATTTTAAATTAAATCAAATACATGAAAATCCCGTCATTGTGCAGTACTGTCGGTATAAGAGGAACGAAATCATTTTAGCTTTAATTCAAACATTGACAAAAAATCATTATTTGGTAGTGTTTAATATCATGAACCAACATTTCAACATTCAGCATTGTATGAAAATTAACACTGCAAGAGATTATTAAAAATTAACTAGTTTGAGAGAAAAAGCTAATTTCATTATTTTATGTGATCACAATATTTGTTAAAGTTAGTTCTATAATAAAATTCGGTTGTTTGAATTGAATATCATACTCAAACTACGTTAATAGAATAATTATGATACATGATTTCACAAAAAAGCCCGTGAGTACATGAGAGTAGAAGAATTGTTTTTTCAGATAAAATCACAGGGGAATAGTGTCATAATTCATCACAATTTTCATGTGTAATATAATAATAATTCTCATCCATTTATTTTACTGATTATTTTTTAATCAAAATTTCAAAGGGTGGAAATTGTTTGATTGGTTTTGCGGTTATCATGTGCTTTGATCAATTATTTTGTTTACAGAAACATTGAAAAACTTGATATATGATTCCAGTTGCTAGCCGCTTTTTACAAGGGCTGTTCCACGTGCCCCAGCCCTGACTCACAAAAAAAAAATGGTAAATATATAATTTCAATATTTTATATTTTAATGATGGACGTGTAACTGGATGCATTATTCTAATACAAGATAACACAGTTGTGCAAATCCACTGGTGTTCTGGTATTTTTTACCTCTTCACATAATTTTAAAACTAGCTTAGCATATTAAGCACCTGTAATTATACCCCTCTTTTGCAGGTGAAGATTGGGAACTTTTTGCGAGTCAAATTAATATTTTTGCATTTCATATGAATATGATAATAAAGAACGTAGACATGATTTAGCTATATGAGAAATCATATATTTTCTAGCATGGAATTTCACAAGTCTATTTCAGAGGAATGTATTATGAAATAAGAAATTCCACTTATTCAAATGTGTTCGGAAAAATGTCTATAAAAAATATATGAGGCAGTCTCTTTTAATATTGAGAAAATATTGAAGAAGAGGTCAAGAGACAATTTTCATCTCAACGCCGCAGAGAAAACTAAGCGCATTCTTTCTTTTCACCAACTTTCTGCTGTGAATACTAAATGTAGGTATCAGAGAAAATATTCTATTCAACTTCGGCATAAAGACTCCCAACAAAATGTGTTATGACCGTATTTTTCCGTGATATTGAAAATATGTATACGCACTTCGGAATTATAAAACTTTTCAGACCAAAACTAATTAATAAACTCATATTTAATCATACAGGACAATATAATTTTTTTCTCAGTGATCGGGGGTCATTTTAGAAAAAAATCTGTTCGTACTGTCTGAATCTGGAATTTGGACTAGTCTGATATGTCAAGATTTTGTTATATGTCGGGTTATTCACTGAGAAAGTATTAGTTTTGTTAAGTCCAAAGTTTTTTAATATTCTCTTTTCTGCTCCTTTTGTATTAAATCTTTTGGAGTACCCATTTTCTGACTAGACATTGACATTGACTTGTGTGGGATCGATGAATAGAGATGAAAATATTCTTCTTATTTTTTCCTTCATTACTTACTTACTTTACTTGTTAATTCTCTCTTGATATTTATTTAGTTTAGATTTTGCTCTAAAGTTTAATACTAATAAGTTACTTTATTCTAATGTTTAAAGTTCAAAAAACCATAGACAAATGGGACAACCCGTCAGCGTATTTACACAACGATCTACCAGGGTAAGAAGGATCATATTGTAATGTTTTTCTTTTAATTTATTCAAATGGTTCTCAACGGTGGGGTGTATTTATACACACGGTGTTTGTCATTTTTTCAATTTATTCAAACACTTACACTAAGAACAATAAACAATGTAACAAACTCCTTGTTATTCATAATAATTATCCAGTAAAGGTCAATTTATAAACTTTTTAAACTCGTGCCCGCGTTGGCACCCTCGTTCGCGATCAAGCCAATGTTAAGTCGAACATAACGAGAGCGTCGGTGCGAGCTGGAACGTAAGAGTTTATAAATTCACTTTAATATTTAACTATTCATTAACTTGCTGCTAACTCGCTGATTATTCGATTCTAGAAGGTGAATTTCCTAGAAATTACTTCTATAAAAACGTGTATTTACATGTTTTTATAAACAGCGACGATTTGTCTATATTGTTATTATACTCGTAGTTTAAATTTGATCTTAGAAAATGAGTTACTTTTATTCTCTTGTCTATGATTAAAAATATTGAATAGTATTTGATTTTAGACAGGAATCCACTATCGTTGATTTGTAAAGCTCCATATGTTTCATAATTACTTGTGTTCAATACCTTCAGTGCCTTTCAAATTTGTGAGAATATTCATTCCCTGAAGAAACTTTTAAAGAATTCAATGGACAGAAAAAAATCTAGTATGTTTTGAAGATGTTCTCCATAGGCTTAAATATATTTTATAATTTGTTTTCTCCATCCAACAATATTCTTTCTAAACTATTTTCTTCATTTTTTAAAAAATCCAAAAGTCGAAACCAAAATTTACTGTCAAAACCAATCCATCATTAGTATATATCACTTTACAGAATTATATATAATATGATTAAATTATTGAAGATAGAAATAAATACGCGCCGGAGCAAGTGGAAACCAAAGAAATACACTGAAAAATTAAACCAAGGTCCCATTCAACGACATACAACACATTTTATTTTCTTGGTATTTTATTATGTTACTTATATTATTGAAAGACATATTCTTGCATGATTTTTGTATTTTCTTAATAAGAGATCATCACATCAAATGGTTTCGTTCGTTTAAAATAAAAAAGATCTTTGTGACTTCTTTGTCTTGTGACTAAAATTTTTTTATGCGGCAGTCTATTTCAAACTGACTGGTACTGTATTTCAAATCATAATTGAACTAGCTATTTCTGAATATGATCTACTAAACCATAGAAATTTATTGCGAAATAGGAAATATAAATCGAAAAGCCAATATTTTTTATTCATGTAACTATAATAATGTAAGTAAATTATCACATTTATTACGTTTTACAATAAAATAACTGAGTTCACGAGTTGGTGATTTTTATTTGTTTGGTAGGAAAATTTAATTTAATAAGTAAATAGAAAAATCCTTTGCTGAATTTGTTCAGTGAATAGAGCTAACTTTATGTATTCTATTGTACTCAACAGTTTTTCCATTACACATGTTCGTATTATACCTTTTATTCCCTTCATATGAAGTTTTCTCGACTACAGTTCGGTCTCGATTTTTATAAACGGGTGGATCGTAATATTCTCCACATTTGACGTCTGTACTGAGTTTCGTCTGAATATATTTTCTCCAAGTTATTACAATACAGAATATTTTGTAATACAATGTGTTTGGATGGAATATTATGTGAGTTGGTGAGTATATACAATTCGTATTTCCATGTCTGGTTTATGTTTATTGCAGTAAAGACAACGAGTGTAAAATAGCATCCGAGAATTCATTCGTTTGCAATTAGTAGAAGAGTAGTGTATCAGTGGCCCTAAGTAATTCTTTTTTATCTTTGGTGTTGATATAGGGATTTTTTAGTATACTAGGAGTGATAAGGAAACTACTTACGATATTGCTGTAACTAATATATCTCGCGCTCTCGTATGTTAAGACAAGCAGTATCAAGTTTGAACTCGTTTTAACTTACCAGTCTCCTACTACAGATACTTGGCAGTCGTGAAACATGTATCTTGAACAAAGCATTGAGTTTTGTTTTAAATGGAAAAAAATGCCAAACAAATTCACTGAATATTGCAATTGGTCCATGGTAAAGATTGTTTACAAGAGTTATAAAAAACATTTTATAAAATAGTTACTACAAATGGAAGTTGGGGATATAAGATGAGAATTTCAATGGAAAAATGGCGTCTTACTTGGTCTTGAAAAACTCCGTCAAACAAAATCGAATATAAATATCAAAGTCAACGTTTTCGTCGATTGTTAAGGTATGCGATTAGGATTCGTTCCCAGCGAAACAACTATGAACTGCGAATTATAAATTGCAACATATACGAAACGATGTGTAAAGAAAGAAGTTGCTTTTGTGAGTTTTGGACCTTAAACAGTATTCCTATCTGTTCATACCCGCCGGACTCATTAGATCGAGCATTAAGTGACTACTTGTTCTAAGCAAAAATGAAAAAAGTTTTTTAAGACAACGACAGAGCTGATGGTAGAAGCCTCTCAGAAATGCTTCCAGTCATAGATACAAAGTTGGGATGAGTGTATAACTCACTTTGTTTTATATAAGTGATTTCATCGTATTTTCTATCACAACTTGTTTAACGGTTTTGTATTGGAATAACTATAAATGTGATTTCAATCAAAAGTAATATTATTTTTTATACAAAAGAATTGAGTATAAGTAAATGAGGACACAAGTCTAATCAATAAGAGGAGCAGAATTATATGACATCATGAAAGTGTAGAAATATTATTGTGAAAGCTTAGGAAATTTGAATTAACTCAGTTCTTCATTGAAAATAGATAATAGAAATGTCACCAACATACCTTAAGCCATACTTTTGTTTGAAATTGTATCAATCAGGAAGAATTATTTTTTTCCTGTAAAAAATTTTCTCAGCTTATTTTCTTCCGAAATATCACAAGTTTTAAGAAAAATTAAAACTTGACTTTTGGTCTTAAATGTTAAGTAAAAATGGAAAATGGAAATATTTGTGAACTCATAAGGAACTTATCAGTGGTATTTTTTTAAAAGTCCTGTTTCATTTTAAGGAAGATGAGTTTAGTATTACCTATTTCATTCCATACCAAATATTACTGTTTATTTTTAAAACATGGAAACAACACGTTCAACTTTCAATTTACATTCGTCATGGTTCTACGCTCTATCTTGAACTGCTTCAAACTCGCTGAGAATTACAAATAGGAGAAAATCAGTCTTGAAATTGATACCTTGAAAACGTTCCTTTCTTTATGACATTCGATAAAAACGTGTTGAAAATTTTGTTTTTTCCAGGTGTACTGTGGTATTATTTAATAGGCTGTATTTGCAATTATAGCGGATGTTGTCCAGCGAATCCCTCAATTTACAGGATCAACATGAAATCATATTTATTTGAAATTTCAATTTCTTATTATATTCATCGGAGTAAAGTAAACATTTTTGCCACAACATTTTTTAGGACTGTTGCAAAAAATGTTTAATTGAAAAAAATAATGCTCTACCTGAAAAAAGGGGAATTTTGATAGAAATCATTATGTGTGATCCCCCTCAAATTACAATTGATACCTCAAACTATTTTTTTTTACATCAAAAGTTAATATACATTTTATATTTAAGTGTAAAAAAATAAGCTACGCATAAGCTACTGAATTCACACCCTATTCATACAGATTTCTTCCCATTTTAATAATAAAATTATATAAAATGATATTTTTAAATTCAATACTAGTCGGAATTCTAATTTCAACTTCGATGTAATGTTTCCATAGTAACTCAAATCACAAAATTTCTCTGTAATTTTAAAATAAAACATGGTAAATCAAAATAATGAGAATTTTTGTGATTCCTTAAGGGTTGTTACTATCCAAATCAAAGATCGTAAAATTACACCTCAACTTAGTAAATGTTCTCAGTTGTCTATTACAATTATTCTAAGGCGGATTACACACATATGCATCTCGCGCGTGCGACTAGCATTTTTCTTGCTACTAGCATGCGGCTCGAAGCCCTGATGCTTTCGTTCTCACGGAGACAAGTGCGGAAAGTCACTTTTTGAATAGCTTGAGTTTGTTATTATTACTTTGTGATCAATTAGTGTATACCCTAGTTTAAATTGTGTGAATAGTTAGTTGTAACTGTCCACTCTCAATATTTTAGCGCTGATAAGGGTGTACCCAATATTCACGTTGAATATTTATTCTTCCTCGACGTCGACTTCTTCTAATGACGGTAAGTAACAACAGCTATTCATTATCCGACGCCGACGACATTTTCCAATGAGTTGAGCGCCAAAAACTTCCCACCTCCCTAACTTTGCCACTAGCACATGTCACGACCATGTAGCATGTAGCATACCGTGCGAGGTGCATATGTGTGTAACCCGCCCACTAATTATTAATTTTAGCCACCATATGTCTATGAAAACAATGATGATTCTTCAAAAAATAATTATAGTGTATTATCATTAAGTTCAATATTGAGATCTTGAAATTTATATTATAAATAACTGAGGGTTCAGACATTTATCAACCAACACTACTTATTACTTCAATTGGACAATACATTTAAATTTATTAGATTCTAGTTTATATTTGTAAATAAGATTATTCTTTCCAACAAAAAAACCTGGACAAATCCGAAACAATTCAAGACTTTTGGAGAGCACGTGAGGTTTTTATAAATTCATGAAGCATTCTGGAATTAACTTTTCTGAAAAGATTCCTGATTGATTCACATTTACATTTTAACGAACGTTAAAATATTGATCATGGATGAACCGTTTTAAAATTGTGAATCAAACGTCGATTTGGACATGTATCACCCTTTATATTTCGACCTGTAGAAAATCGTCACACAACAGTTTTTATGTTGGTTTTCGATTAAATTACAACATAAAAAATTAATGAAAAGTAACTTATTCTATTTAGTACTAGAAATATTTTTTCTGAGCAGTAATAAAGTCTGCTCTGAAACTCATTCCCGATATTTTGCCCTTTCTCTTGGAATTCTGCATACACATTGGATTTTAGATGCCTCCATAGAAAGGACCATTCCTCCATTTAGTCACTGTCTAACGGAAATAAATAATGAGACGGTACATTATCTTGATGGAAGTGACTAAGATATCCTTGCTAAATTATTGTATCAGTCGCATCAATTGATTGTGTCGATCATCAATTTCGGTTACATCAGTAGAGATCACAAGATCTTCCATTAATATTATTTTCAGTTCAAATGTTCACTTTTCATCGACGACCTATCTAAAAAAGTTGTTTCATTGCTCCAATAGCGGAAATTTTATCTTGTTAATATGCAATAACAAACCACACCTATAAGTAGGTGAAGCAAACAGTGTGCAAATATAATAATATTCAATTATGAAAGCTATTATTACACAATTCTGTCGAAATCGTCACAAGAAACTGTTTCATTTTATATTTGAGACATTCCCACTTCCTACTTGGCTAATTACACCTTGAGGTGATGTGGAGGATTCTGAGTGCTACTTTGAGTAAATTGCATCTTTTCTAATAATTCTTCTTATATTGCTTACAACGAAGATTGGCTACAGCTGGATTTTAGCGTATAACCTTCCCTATTTCAATTTAACAACATTTGTAGGCTATACACTATTTACTTGTACTGCTGTAAGTATAAGTTGTTAGTCAGTTACATTACCTAATATAGTGTTACGAACGAGTTTCCGCCCTAGAGCGGGTCCTGCCTAGATGTATGGAATTCTAAAATTTGACTTTGTTTCTTCTGGATACTTCCTAGGATAGTCTATTTATTTATATGTTTTGTTTCTTCATGCTCTAGAACTTTGGAGAATTCTCTGTGTTATATAAGTTTAGTCGTAGTGAACAAAACGAATTAGTAAAGTAATCGAAAAATTTAAATAAATTATTCAGGTTAGTTAAGTGATTATAAGTGAATCATTATAAGTTAGTTAAGTGTAGTGTATAGTATTTAAATAACCAATTAAGAATGTAAGAGACAGTGTTCGTTAGTTAACCCCACGAATAGAAATCTTACAAATTAATTAGAAAAACATTGCAATAGTTAGTAACTTTTATGTTTTTAATTAGAACTGATCTAATGTTCACGTAAAATTTTTTACACTTTCTATTCCTTTCACATTTGGCTGCCTCAAGGGTCAGGCCCTTGTCAAACATCAACTTGGAGGGCTGTACGTAATCTTCGTTGAATTTCAGCTGAATGTAATCGTCGTAACACCGAATACTATAGATTTTTATTATTTTGTTAGATATTATAGTTGTCTACATTTTTTAACAAATTTTCCGGGATCTGCTATGAAATATCAAGTAGTGGTAATCAAAAATCTATCAAATAATTTAATTTGTATGTATCCGTCTCTGCTAGAAGGTAGATGATGAAAAGTATCGTACACGCTGCCTCCTTAAAAGAAATTTGGCGAAATATAGAGAGTGTTTCAAATTTACACTTCTAAGAATTGATTTTACGCATGTTCGAACTCAGAATCACAGAGGAAACTTTTATGATGATATAAGATCAAATTAGATTTGATACGTTATACATATAGTAATACTTATCTAATTTCCAGTGAGTCTAATTTAATAATTGATTTTTTATGTGATTTTTTTAATTAATAAAATTTCATATATATATATATATATATATATATATTATCTATTTAAACGTTTTAAAGTTTCCAAAGATTCATTTATCCATAATATTTGTCAATTTGTTACGTCTCAGGATAACATAAAGAGAGATTCAAAAACACATTTCGTAGAATATTTATTATTTTCTTTCAGTTTATATAATGGCTAAAAAATTCTATATTCGAGGATGCATGGATAAATCAAAGAAAGGGAGAACGTATAGTTTCAAAAAGCAAGACAAATTTCTCCAGCAATATACTATAATATACTAAAGTGCGACATCGGGAACATTTAGAATGATTTATTTACACTCGATCGCATCGGCTTTTGTTTCTCATGACCCTTTAAGAGCCTAGATTTCTTTTTTTTTTCAAACAGTGAAGTCCCATTATTTGAAAGTAATAATTTTATACATTTCCAAATAGATTTTAACCACTAAATTCCCATCGGAATAGTTATACGTTAGTCCATAATATTGTATCTGCACTATATTTTACGTAGACTATCTTTAAACTACCAGTATTAGGCGATACATTATTTTTAGGCTTTAGTAGATGGAATTTTACCTTCTCAAGAGAGAAATTTTGGTTATCTTGATCAAATACTGACAAAGGGTCGCAAATTATCATTTACTGCCAAGTTCTACACTCAATGCTTTGGAGGGAAAGATAAGATGAGTATTCGAAAGTCGCCGATAGGAATACGTGAAGGTTTATTATATTGAAGTTTAGTCAGAAAAATCTTCATGATTTATGTGTTTGCATCCAATTATTTTCAATCAATAAACTGATTTATTTTACTTTAAATTATTAATTAATAAGTTTTTGAAACCTAAATTAAGGAGCTGTATAAATTATAGGTGTCTAAAAACGCTCCAAAATGGAATATTAAGAAACATTGCAGATGTTCTTTGGTATTTTCTGGCGATTTCCAGATCGAATCTAGGTTAGATTAGTTTAAAGGAGCAACACGACTTAGTTTGGCTTGAGGCACTTTATTTTCAGCAATTGGGACACTTAGTTAACTAACTACCCAACCCTTCTACCGTCTTTTTTCCGTTTATAGCTTATTGATTGAAATCTACACTTCCCAAAAGAGCAAACTCCAAAAAGTCTCCCCTGATAAGCTGAATGAGCCACACCCTGAAGGTATTCATAAGAATTATTCATTCCAGAACAAGAACAAAATTAGAAGAGCGTATAGGTCATACACAGTTTGAATTTAGATGCGGTTATGGGACACGGAAGCCCCCCTTTGCGATTCAGGTCTTGATTAAAAAATGCCTAGGTCAAAAAAGAGATGTCTATGCTTGCTTTATCGATTACGAGAAACTATTTGACACTATCAACCACGACAAACTTATAGAACTATTATATCGTTCAGGACTCGACACCAAGGACATTTAGATTATAGAAAATCTGTATTGGAATAAAACAGCACATATCTAATATGGAGACATGAAAAGTTAGGACATAGGCATTGCTAGGGGTGTTAGGCAGGGTTGCATTCTATCGCGGTTGCTGTTCAGCTTGTACTCAGAGCAAATATTGATAGATTGAAATCAACAATCTCCTCTATGCGGATGATACTGGCTTATTGGCAGATAACGTCGAAGATCTACAGATGATTCTCAATAGTGTAACTACAATAGGCGACAAAGTTGGTCTTAAGATCAACAGAAAGAAAATCAAATTTATGGTGATTAGTAAGAGAAAAATACAAAATGTAGATCTGTATATAGAAACGGATTCCATTCCTCTTCAAATACTTCTTATTTTTTTTCTTCCGTATATTAGGCGTAGTCGCCTGTTTTATCTTCGACATCCTTTCCTCCTATCCCGTTTTAAGGTTGTCGTTCCACCTTTTTCTGGGTTGGCCGGTAC
The DNA here is from genome assembly GCF_026250575.1 of Diorhabda carinulata. Lineage (NCBI taxonomy): Eukaryota > Metazoa > Arthropoda > Insecta > Coleoptera > Chrysomelidae > Diorhabda > Diorhabda carinulata. The sequence goes on from NC_079472.1 coordinate 25,069,628, forward strand.
TCCTTCCGCCCAATGGGGATTTATCGCGCGCTGTCTTGATCAGACTGTTGTTATCCATACGCCTTATGTGCTTATCCCATTCTTTCTATCTTGATAGAACCCATTCGTTGACGTCATCTATTTTGCACAATCTTCTGATTTTGTCATTTCTTTCTCTGTCCAGTAGGGTTTTTCCGGTTGTCCTACATAGCACTTTCATCTGTGCTGTTTCTATCATTCTTTTGGTATTCGCCGTTTCTGGCCGTGTCTCTGCGGTGTAGGTCATTATGGGTCTTAGCGTGGCCTTGTATTTTCTCGATATGGCTTCTATTCCAATATGTTTGCTCTCTTACTTCGTTCTCTACGTCTCGAAATCCTGAAATCTCGACTCCTAGGTATTTGAATTTCATTACATGGTGAATTATCTGGTCGTCTACGATCAGCTTACATCTTATCGAAGTTGTGCTCATACACTTTGTTTTGGACGCAGATATTATCATATTGAAAAATTTAGCTGTTCAAATATATGAGCCTTTGAAGATCATCCTCATTTTTTGCGACTAGAATAATATCATCAGCGTAATATAATATTGTAATATTTCGGTCCCCCATCTGTTAGCCCCTTAACTTTCTTACTTCCTTGATTATTTCGCCCATAATGATATTAAAAAGCAAGTGGCTTAAGGAGTCTCCCTGGCGAATCACTTTGTGTACTGCTCCGTTAGCACTCCGTTCACTTTGGCTTGGATTTTGTTGTCCATGTATATATTTTCAATGGTTTTTATCATAGGGCATAAGGGATTTGTTTATCGTATAGTAGATGTACTACGTATTTTAGTTGTATTCGATCGAAGGCTTTTTGTAGATCTATAAAGCACATAAAGGCTGGTCAGTTGTACTCAATCGATCTGCCTGATAACGAAGATGGCAACTGTGCATGACCTTTCCGATCTACATCCCTGTTGCTCATCTGTTAACGTGATAAGACTATTTATTTTGTTTGTGATGACTTTTGTTGTAAGTTTCATAGTACTACTCAGCAAATTGATTCCTCTATAATAAGATGGTATTTTTTTATTTTCTTTTTTGAACATGAGAATCGTAGTACTAGTTCTCCAATCTTCTGTGACATGATCTTCTTAATGAAAGTTGTTAGTTGCTTGGCAAGGCTTTCTCTCTCGTATTTGAGTTGTTAATTAGTTATGCCATCATGTCTTGAGCTTTTTCTGTTTTAAGCTGTTTAATAGCCGCTTGCACCTCTGTCAATTCAAACTGTAGATCTTCGTCTGTAGTAATTTCAGGTTGTCTTCATTCCCGTACAGTTCTTGGAGGTATATACAATAAATTATGAATGGAACCCTGATTTAGAGATTAAAGTAAGAATTGAAATGTCAAGATCCACATTCATAAAAATGAGAAAGCTCTTGAGCAATCGCAGCCTGAGCATTGGTACCCGATAGGGAGCCACGAAATGTTACGTAGTCTCCACGCTGCTTTACAGTGTGGAAGGGACACTAAAAGTAGCAAAAATGCAAAAATTAGAAGTTTTTAAAATGTGGCTGTATAGACGCATTTTGAGAATACCTTGGACTGATACAGTAAACAATACGGAGGTACTGAGAAGAATGAAAAAAGAAAAGAAAAGCCTCCTATCTAGGCCATGTATTTCGGATTTAAAAATATGGTTCGCTAAAGCTTATCGTGGAAGGCAAGATAGCAGGTAGGAGAGGGTTAGGTAGAAAGAAAAAATTCGGGCTGAGAAACCTACGGGAATGGTTCCAAATACCAAAAGCTTCCAATATAATTCATGCAGCGCAAAATAGAGAAGTCTATCAAATGATGGTCGCCAATTTTCGGTAGAAGACAGCACTGAAAGAAGCTTATTTTTGAGTATATCCAACCTATGAAGATTTTGTACTTTGCTATTTCTTTGAAATTGTGCCATCTTCCAGCATTTTATGGCGTTTTACCGTCAAGTCAAGGCACCGTGTCTTTCTCTCATTTACATTTACCATAATTGTCCGTTCTCACTCCCTATTTCTAGAGTCTTGTGCCGACTGTACAATGTCAAATAGTCAGTTCAATGGTTTTCTGGATTAAGTTATTCTTAAATCTTAACCCTTTATTGTCTTCTCTCCATTGATCCTTAACCAAATCGCTCTGGATATCATATAATTACTTCTTTTTGACCATATTTTCAATTTTTGGCTTTGATTCTTTCCTCTTTTTGTAAGCTTATCTGCTTTATAATTCTTTACACTTCTTAAAAGCAGATGCTCAATTTCAATCTTGTCATTTTTGATACAATCGTTGCCTGGCTATCTGTGTAGATTATTGTGTTTCTGCTTGACCATCACTTCCCTTAATAGTCTGGCAGCCTTTACTATTGCGTACATTTCCGCTTGAAGGATATTCAGTTTTCAATCTTTACTGCTTCTGGATACTTAGTTACTTTGGAATCAAATCGTCTCCTGTTCCATTTGTCAGATTTATTTTTTCTTGATCATGGATTTCCCATCTCATTTTTGTTTTGTTTGAATATTTATTTCCTTCTTATTAAATCGTTTTTAGTGATCATATTCAATCATTCATTTTATTTTAAATTATCAATAAATAAATAGATTCTTAAACTGTCGTGGACGTATGGCCTGAAATTAAGGGGTTGCCCGAATTATAGATATTTAAAAACGCTCTATAAAGCAGAAATGGGAGACACTGCAGTTTCCTTTAGTATATTCCGATGATCTCAAAATCGAATTTTTTTCAGGTAAATTGAAAAATATCCTATCCTAGAAGTGTTTCTGTTGCTAGGCAATCAGCTCCATAAACGAAGCTAAATCGTTTGTGAATGTGAAGCAGAGTGAGTGTTGTGCCGTGTAGCCACAATAAAAAAGTGTGTGGATTACGTGAAAAACGGCCATGAGCTACATGTACATCTAGATTACAAACTTTTAGGGTACAAAATTTTGTTTAGATTAGATGCATCAACATTGTTGAAAAAATAAATAAAAGAAATTGAGACCAGTATTTCCTAATGTGAGGCCAGCATCTCACAAGTTGACGATTCGATTTTTAAGGGAGGCAATTAGAAAATTGAATGACACGTGTTTGCTTCCTTTACTCCGAGTCATTGAAATGCCATTCCACATTTCGACGCCAAATTTGATTATTATAATTGGGCTTGATGAGACCAAAATATGAGCTGGGTGTTTGGTCAAGTAAACTTTCTGCGGCAAATAACAGGTTCCGTGCGAAACCTCGGTATAGATATAGTAAGATTTTATTTTTTTATTCAAGGAGCAAATAAAACTTTTTTCGATGCATAAGTGAAGATATTTCATTATCTTCATTGAGCTTCACTTATCATTGTCAATCATTTGAATATTCTATCTGTTGATTTAAAAGAAAGATTTTCTGTTATAAGATAAATTAACTCATCAGCTTGGATGATGCAGATAGTGTTAGTGGATTTGCCAGATATATCAAATATGCAGTATCAAGAAGAACTCACAGAATTGCATATGAAACTTATTTTAAAAATTCAAAATAAAATGAGAGAGGGTATGGCTTTTCGAGGAAACAGAAATCAAACATCTAAATTTAACAAAACTATTGCTACCGTTTCCATCCTTATATTTAACTGAATGTGGATATATTGCTGTAAATGATTTACTGGTAAAAAAGGAATACAACACAAGACTTGAGACTGAAACTTAATCGAAACAATCACCTGGGGATTTCTTCTTAAAGCCTATTTTAAATTAGGTTTCTTTTGTAAACAATTAAATTTTGTGTGTGTTACAAAGGAGGGACATAAGAATTTTAGAAAGGCTAAAGTGCGAAATGGCACAAAAAAGATTGGGAAACACTGATTTAAACTGATTAGCATATTTTTGTTAATAGATAAAAGTGAACAAAAGGAAAATGAAACTATTGAAAACGTATTAAGACTTGACATATTTTTTTACAAAATAAATTATGAGCTATGAACTATAGCTAAGATAAATTCAGTTTTTTTTAGCGTTAATAGATATTTTGAAATCATGAATCATTATTATCATATAGATTTTGAAACGCTTCACTTCAATTAGTTTGATTCATAAAACACTTGGTGTGTTATATGATATGATATGAAGATTAACTTACCATTTTTCAACTTGCAGTTTGATACCAAGTCACTCATAAGCTCTTTATTTTTCTGAAACCAAAAATACACCATTTAGTTAATGAATTAATATTATTATAACAATGCCAATGAGTTTGTTATTTTTTTTTTGAAAATGTTCAAATTTCAATAGAAAACAATCAACTTTATGGTCAGCCACTGTACTATAACAATTATCATTAATTAGTGTAGTTCAGAATGTAATTTAAAAAGATACTGAAATATTGAAAACCGTATTTTTTGTTATTATTACGTAGAGAACAATGACAGTTATCTTATCTATTTAATAATATATATCTATATTGTATTGGACAAAAAATTTATTTATCTAACTTGATATGAGCAAACAGCTTTAGAATACCTATTTTTCACATTAAAGAATTTTTCATTTTTAGTTAAACATTTGTTCCAGGCAAATTTCAGAAGTGTTATTTGGTCAAATTTAAATGGACGTGAGACTGATAATGATGATGACTGGAATACGGATACAATAATTTAATGGTAATTATAGATTGCACAGTCACTTCTCCCGGAAATATTGATAGTTTGTTATTACTGTTTTAGATATATTAGGTACTAAATAATCTCAAACTAGATAGATCATATTGTACTTTAATGTATGTATACAAATGTTACACTAGGTTTGTTCCAGCAGTATGCAATGATCATACTTTGGTGCACACGCATGACTTGACTATAATCTATTGCGAACACGTACCAATATTGTTTTCATATAGGTTAAATAGACCTTTTACGTCCATCTCCACTATTAAATAAATACTCTTTGTCCATCTTTTACCACCTGGTAAGCACGATACATGATCTAAAATATATGTTGAAATACGCTGATCCATGTGTTCCAAAATTTATTCAAAACATTTCGGCTCGACTCGAACTAATACTGAATAATTTGTTGCTGGAACGTCAAACTTTCTGATCATTACTTGAACTTATTACTGTTGGAGCGCAATTTTCATATCAAGTAGTTACAGAAGTCTGCTGGAACAGATCTACTATATATTTTGAGATGCAACTAATCTAGAGGAGCTAGAGCTGGCAACACTCTTATTTTGAAATCCTACTATGCTTAAGACATAATCTGTGACTGCATAGATTAAATAGTGGAATATACGATTTGACATTGAAATATGAATAAGTCAAAAGAACATGCGCGAGCTATTCTTTACTATGATTTGAGGTTTAAGTGAACAAAAAACTTATGAGCGTCGGCGACACGCATTTAGTGATGAGAATCCTTTATGATTAACTGTATTCTACTGATATAACAAATTTAAAGAAAGACGGATAGCGCTTGGTGATGAGGCACGTGCTGGTAGGTCATGCTCTTCATTTACTTTTACTGTACACATTGAGATAGTAATACGTATAATCAAAGAAGATCCACGATGGACGTCTTAAGCGAATAAGGTAGCTCTTGGTGTTGAGCAGTAAATTTTACATGATCAAAAACATTGCTAGTTGTTGGCTGAATGAATCCCGTGGGAGTCATTAGACATATCAAATGAAGATGGACATCGTGTTCTTTCTAATAGTGTTGAAACATGCATAATATTTCAAGATATTCCTACTTGCTATTCTCTGAATTGACTAAAATTCACCAACATTAACAATGGTGAAAAAGCAAAGGTTTGTCATGTTCTGTAAGCACTTTTAATTTGTGGTGGATTAGTCAAAGCAATTAGGTTGGAAGATCAAAGTACACTTACAAAATATTTTATAATACTGTATCGTCACATAATGAACAGTAGACAGCTAAATTTTTATGTGAATTAAATGTAAAATTCACCTGATTTATGTAAATGACATTCTGATTACATGTAGTAAAAGCAATCCCCCCAATTTTTGGAAAACATTCCCACAGATAAATGACTTCAAGTTTTTGAGTTATGGTCGCTTTGGTTACAAAAATATATTGAATAGTTCTTGTATCTCGGGTTATACAGCGTGACCAAAGTATTGACAAGCTGCTTCAGTATCTTACACTCATTCCTGTATCAATGAATCAACATCAGCATCAACTTGAACAAACCAACACAAAACGTATGAATACATTACAGATCAAATGTTGCTTTTTAAATCCCATGACTGTTTGGAAATTGTAAGTGCGAGATAGAAGGACAGATGTATTTGGCAACATTATAAACAGTTTTCATATGATTGCCAAAGGCATACAATTTGAAATTCAATAATATTGTCAGAGTAAGGTGGAAATTTGCAAAATTTATTATTTTTCAGTTATGTTATATAATATAATATAAAAATAATTACTTTAAGTTATAAAACATTGACACTCATATAAATAGTAAGCAAAGTAAACAAAGAAAATATATTTATTTTTCAACGTAATCCTCTTCCAGCTATATACATTTTTCCCAGCGATACTTAATAAGTTCGATACCACTTTTATAATAAAATTGTCAAAATAGTCATTGGATCAAAATAATTCGAGGAAGCTAAATCTGGCGAATAGGATACACAAGGTAGCAATTCAAACTTTAATTCATTAATTTTGGCCATTGCAATAACGGATGTGCGAGTTGGTGTATTGTCTTGATGAAACTAAACTTTCTTCTAAGCCAAATGCGGCTGTTCGCACGATGTAATAAGTTCGCATATTACCCGCCGTTGATAATTTTTCCGTTTTCAAGATAGTTAATGAAAATTATTTCATGCGCATCTCAAAAAATCGATGCCATGACCGGTCTTTTCTTTTTATGAAGACGGTTCTCCCTTTGCAGTTAATTGTTTTGTTCTTTCTTTTCGAGTGTGAAGTGATGGACCCACGTTTCATCCATGGTTATGAAATGGGCAAAAAATCAACTTCATTTCTGTGAAACAGATGTGGCACCCATCTTGCGCACAGTGGTCTCATGTCCAAATTTTCAGTTAATATGCGTAGTTTCAATTCACAATCAAGTACTGCTTTGTGGATTTTCTTCAATATTTTTAGAATCTTTACCTCATTTGGTCTTCTACTGCGATGCTGATACTAAATATTATACTGTTAATAATATAGATGGAGCAGTCTCACCCAGAGTAGAATCTAGATCAGCTTTTATATTGGTTGTACTGAGGCCTTTCAAATGAAAGTATTATATCACATAACGATGACAAATTCACTGGCTGCCAATCAAATACTAAACAACATTGCGTCTTCAAACTAGGAGCATATGTTGTATAGATTGTGTTCTTTCTAATACAGTGGCAACTACCGCCATCTTTAGGTCAGGTCAGATACTTCTGGGACCATTCTCGTATTTGTGACTATATTTTCAATTAGTGCATAGAAGTTTATACTCTTTTTCTCACTTAAATCGGAGAAATTATGTCATCAAATTTTATATGAGGAAGTTAAATATAAATATGCGATTCTTGTTGCCCTCGTATACAGCCTCAATAATTAATTTAATTACATGAAATTTTCAAGCCATGAACTATAATTATAGAATCCAATTGTTATCGAAATTGCATTGCAATTGACAATTAGCATAAATTGTATGAATGTCTGTAGAGGACGTACTAAGTGAAATACATTGATACATTGATGAGTAGTAAATAAAATGTTTTCGACAAACATCCATTATGACAGTAATTTCTTAACAAGTATTGGAATAATTGAAACGAGCAGCAAATTAATTATTATTCGAATTAATTGCGGTATATGTTAAGTGTCTTTGGGAACAAGATTGATGAGAAAAGCTGTTTTAATATAGGTAAGTAGCAGAGAAAATTTGGTAGCAATCGTATAAATGCATATTTTACGATGTAAATTAGACCACATGTAATTACACCTGATATACAAGCTACTTTTTCTTCTATTTCAATTAAAAAATTCTTTTGTTGTATGTAGACATTCTATAAAATACATTTTTATCAATATTTTTTCATCTTTCCTGGGTCAAGTTCAATTGAATGAGATGTAATGATGCATAACATGATATTTTAGTCAAAAAAGCCTGAAGAATATCAGTCCTTTTGGCTTATTCAGTTTGCAACGTAATTGAAATTACCTATTTACCATTGTTTTCCATCTTGCATCCCAACTAACTCAAATATATAGAGAATCATCCATGACTTAAGCAACCCTAACAAGTTCTGATAAATGTATACGTTGACGACACTTGTACCAATAAAAAGTCCCGATAACGTACTTGTTAGTATACAAGAGCATATCATTTAATAATTTAAATGTACTGAAGTCTTTTAATCGAAGAAAAATAGTGAAATAAAGTGATAATCAGTGCGTGATCAGGACGTGAGCATCCGGGTGAAACGCGTCGCGGCATCGTAATTGGGAGGTGCGAGCGTCACATCGCTACATAAGCCATTCGATCAGGTGTAGTATAGGGACGACATCGTATTATCGTACTACAGTGAGATTGTTTATATTTGTCTGTTGTGTAAATTTCTTAAACATGTTTGACACGGATACAGCTGATAAAGCTGTTGACGTTAGCTATACTCCGCCTAAGAAAAAAGCTAAAAGCTTTATTTCAGCTCTAGCGAAAAACAAGTGGTCGATCCAAAAAAAGTATCTATTCAGAAAAAAATTAACAAGAGTTTGTTATCGAAAAAAGCAGAAATGATTTTGTGAAGGCGTGAACACATTAGAAAAAGTGAGAATTTTCGAGAAGAAAATAGAGAAATTTACTATCTGGATGAAATATGTGTAAAAGCTGGATAAGTTTTATGTGGACTCTTCCATATAACCCATAAGGCAATCTTGGTCTTAGCAAGCAGATGCTATATATAATCAGTACTTTTTATATCTATTCCAAACATCACGTTTACATCGTATATTTGTGTAATAATAATTGTGCATAAAACTTTATAATTTATATTATTTTTCTTTAGTCAGAAATGCCTCCGAAACCGTATTAGTTACAAGCAGAACTTCAAGATACTTAGGGTACATAGTGAAAGAGAGAACAAACAAAATAAGATTGCAATGGACAATTCAGTCGCATGGGTAAAAACAGCTATTTGCCAATAATCTCCTCATGTATGAACAAATCATTGAATATTAATACAGGAGCCTCAGTTTAGTAAAAAAAACACTTAACACCTAATTTCTATTACTTGTGAAGGGTACAAAACAAATATCCAAGTGTATACGATTGCTCATCAAATATATCTGCTACTCTTTAGCCGACTAAAGTCTCTACAAACTATGACTACTATCTGCCAAATAATTTTATAGATACACTCAAATTCACAATTCACGCATAAGTTTTCGACAATAGTGGCCATAGGCATTTGTATGGGTCGCTTCAACGTGATTGTTAAATTCAAGGACTCTATCGACCGGGGGTAAATTCAGCCTCATTTTACAGTCAGATCTATAGTATTCCTAACAGATACAATATTCAAAAGGAACAAATGAATGTTGCCTTCTTGAAAATTAATTTCACCCATTACGCTATAAAATCAGCTTTTCTTATTTATTATCTTAATAATTGTTATGACCAAGTTACACAGAATGCAGGATACCCTGTATAAATAATGAATTAATGAATATCTTAATGGTTATTTTTAGTATTTTTAAAAGTAAATAGTAAAGTTCTCCGTTAATGATTGAGAATTAAATTCTGTAGTAAATTAAATTTATTCAAATGCAATTTGTAAATAAGAATAAATGTTCACATGATCCGGATGTTGCATAAAAAGGCCAAAGGTATAATACGGATCAATTATATATTCAAAACATCATGTTTAAGCTCGAAATGCATGCTTCTATCACGTTCGTTTAACAAGGCAAATGAAAACATTAGATTGGTTGTATTCAACAAAGGCCATTTATCACCTTTATTTGAATCGGAAAACAGTTATGTGGATGAATGCACACATCGAATGTAAAATTGTGGGTTACAGAGTGTAGTAGATACATGTTTTGTTTTATTTGATGATGATGCTTCAATTTTTTTCGACCTTTAGGAATTGCAGGGGTCATTATTGGTTGTTTAGGAATTTGTCATTTGTTTGACTTGTATTGCATAAAATAAACCAGAGAAATCAAAACATTGGATAGGTGAAAAACAAAGCAGAAATTTTATAGCATGATTCATTGAAAAACTTGATATAAAGAACTTGTATTATCTTGTTGCACATCTTTTGGCATACTTGAAATTAAGTTTCTAATTGCAACATGATTCATTTGATCCCATATTTCGGTAAGTCTGAATGAAAGTTTAGTGAAGCTCTAGCCTAGCTCTAGCAGCGTCCTCGCTAAATACCATTTCGTTTCATATAAATGGGGCAATTAGGAATAAATGAAGCTCAAAAAGGTCTGAGATGTAGCGGTCGGCTCTGAAATAGCTATCCCTAATTATAACTAGGTTCGTATGCTGAGATTTTGGGCAAAATTACAAGAAGTATATCATGAGGATAATTGCCAAACAGAATCGTGTATTGTTATTAAACAATCCAATGTTGCCCCAAATTTGAAGACGTTCGTTGCGTGAGAATAGGACCAGTTGCAACTCTTTATTTTGGGTTACGTCATCGCAGAATGTCACATGAACTTGTGTAACCCATTTTCATGAGAGCTATTGCAGCAGCATATTCTTCACTTGGAAAATTTCTCATCTCATCTCTATAACTTCAGAAATCTAAGCTGGAATTTCTGGAACCGTTGCTCTTTGACATTCAGTTTTTGAAGACGTTAACTTGATTATCAAAACGCGCCCCAGACAGTGTAATTGTGAGATGTTAATGTAGTGATAGTGTAAACATTGTGTTCAGAATTTTAATAATAAACAATGGCAGCAGAACAATGCAAACTATCATCTATAAACAATAATTCAACCGGGCCGTGAATTTGTGTACATATTATGTTTATTGCTCAGATTTCAAGAAGTTGTTAGGTATCCATAAAATCTATCATTTTCAACCCATTGGCATTTAAATATTGTTCTCAAGTGAGTTTTACAAAAAATTCTCAAACTTTGTGTTAGATATTTTATCTGTTTTCTATAAAAATGTAACACTTCAAGTCACATCTTGTTATTAGGAACATCACATTTATGTAAAAACTTCAAGTAACTGTGTAAGTTTCAAATCATAATTTAATAATTACTATGAAAACGGATAATGAATTCAATATTTAAATTGTCAATTAATTCATTATTTTAAATAAATAGTATTTTAAGATTTATAAATATCGAAGACATTTTTAAAGACAAAGTTATTCAAAGTAAGTCCATTTTATGGATGAATATTCTCTTGAACTTCTTGTCTAATGTTAATTTCATTTGAAGCTATGATATCTATATATATGCCTGGGGCTAGGCCCTTCTTTTTTCTGAAATTCTTCTCTTATTTTGTAATTAACTCTCAACATAGACGTTGGTACACTGCTGGATTTCTATTCTCCGTGAGGACTAGAATATCTGCTCCTAATTCTGCCAAGAGAGACGATGACGAATGTCTAATACAATATACTGTGTATCCTCTAACTTTAGGTACTGAGCAATCTTTGCTGGTAATTTTTCAATGGTCGTTATGCCCACGGGATGTATGCCACATTTTACAGCAGGTGGTCTAATATTTATATATTTTTGAACCAGGTCAGGAAGATAGACCCCAGCAATATTTTCAGCAGTGCCATCATCAAATACGTCTCCTTCTTGTAGGAATGTCAGTTCAGCCTTCCTGCAGGCTCTCGCAATCCCTATTATCATTGCGGCCTAAGGAACAGATGTATTCAATAATAAATTATAAACATTGTAAATTAAGTCGTACTTTTACAAATAGAAATACTTCGTCCCAAGCCTCTTTTATAAATCTACATTCTCCTTTATCGATTTTTTGCATGGCTTCCTGCTGACCGTCTTTTCAGCTAAACCAAAAGCCTAATGTTCTACTTTATATCGACATTTTTGCGGACGGTGAGATCAGATCTCAACATTGTAAATGTAGTCCACAAAGTCGACGATTTTAATGTTTTTAAATTTTCAAACAAATAAGTAGTACCTTTTCGTTGATGTTCTTTATATTTTTCAAATCGCACCATTTTTTAATTTTTTAGTAGGCCATGGCGTGTCTATTTCTTGAATTTTCAGGTATTATACCTAGAGCGGATTAGGAAATTGGTCGATGGTCATCTGTCATCCCTAAATAAGCTGTAGGTACTAGAATAATCATTCCATTTATCTTTCCTCTCGTTTATTACTCTTAATAAAGTTTAGTATTCTTTTTGTATTTTAGCTTAACATGGTCCTCATTCTTTAATATTAGTTCTTGTCTTTCTCAAATTTGAATGACTCAATTATAAACATAAAGATATTACAGATAGTCACACCAAGCCACACTAAAGGTACGTGTCCTTCTGAGACAAAACAGTCTAGAAAGTAGTCTCGAGACTCGAGTCGCAAATGTATATGGGGGCTGAGAGTAGTGTCGAAGACAAGTCCGAACAAGTCTCCGAGAGCGCACTGATCACAGATGGACACGCATATCCCCAGTCTCGAGACTTAAGTCTCCAGTCTTCTGTTCATGTTGGAAAAGTTTCAGAAGTCTCGGAGACTTGAGTGCTTCAAAATCAAAATAAATTTGTTCTTAAGTTGATTCATCTTTATGAAGAGCATCAGTTTTTATGGAATGTCCAACATATATAGAAGCGATAGATAGCGATAAAAAAATACAAAACTTTGACGAAATCTCAAAAAAAATTCAGTGGAAAATCCACAATTTTCGAAACCGGGTATGTATCTATACAGTAATAAATGACTTTTATTATTATTAATTATATTAATAGATTCATTATTTTATCACTATAATGTACTGACTCTGAACTTTTCATCCATCTAACCAGAAATCGAAGTGTGATCATTAATCTGTCTTGAGGAGGAATCGTAATTCGAAATTTCGTGTCTTTTGTAATCCGGTGTTTAACTAAATCCAGAAGGAGTTCAAATTACACTGCAGACATCCGCATAAAATTTCAAAATTGTTTTGCAACTTCTATTTTCAGCTCATTTATTAGTGTGGAACACGCTCCTAATTCATTTCTTCTATCCACCCATTTCCTCACCCAACAGTTCCTTTTTTTCACTCTCCGTTTTTGGGCAATTTTGTGTGCCAAAATAAAAGCAAACGCTTGACGCGAATCCATTTATATGAATTGTACAATTTATACTAAACTTGTCACTATGTGTGGAGTCTCACACTTTGTCTCGAGACTTATTCTCAGGTGGACATGAAATAATCGAGGTATCAAGGCTGCAATGAATGTTGAGGCTTCGGGAGTGGTCTCGAGACCGAAAGTGATTGCAGATAAACAATAGCTTGAGACTAGTCTCGAAATTTACTGTCGAGACTTAGTCCCAGGTAGATACGTACCTCCAGATCCTTAGGCTATACTGTATGATATCGGGACAGGCTTACAGTAATCCTGTGACTCTCAGTATACTCCTCTCTCATTGGAGTCGGAATGACATTCTCACTCATACAGCAGGCTATGTTTTGTAATACTTCTATGATTACAGCCTTTTAAACGCAACAAGTCAATTTACACGTTTGTAAAATATTTTTGAGATTTGTATACTCTTATTCAGTATACTTTCTCTTTGAAAGCTTCATCCATGGCCATGGCACTATTTACGATGTTTCGAATCTAATTTCCGTCTTACTTAAGTTATGGTTTATATTTGCAATAAAAAAATGTGTTCAGTTCATGTGAAGGCATTATCAAAAACAGGAGATTTTCATTCTGTCCGATAGTCAAGAAGGTATTAGCGCTTTCCGCTACAAGTTGGCTTGAGAATGCCTGGATAAGTTAAAAAGGATAAATTTACGCTCTAATGGATTCCAAGACACACTGGCGTGGAAGGAAATGAAATAGAAAGACTCGATGAATGAGGGGCGTATAAACCCTTCGTAGTACCTGAAACCTTCGGTGGAATAGGCTACAGGGCAATATAGAAAAAAATAAGTTATTGTAACAAACTACAAGCTTTGAGAAAGGTAAAGATACGTTTTCGAAACTACAACCGAAGAGGATGCGTCAAATGTATCAAACTAAGTAAGAACAATTTACGAATTTAACGGAAGTAATATCGAGGCATTTCCACCACAAAGAAAACCTAATGAGGCTATTTTTGGTAGAGGATGTAATTAAAAAACTCCAGAGCCTTACACCTGGCTGTGTATGAAATGAAAGATGGAGATCTTTGGCAGCTAGAGTCATCCTACATACTGAAGATCCTGACAGGACTGGGATTAATAGATCAGATATAAACAAGGAATCTTCCATAGCCGCAGCAAGAGAAGGAGACAAAATATATCCTTTGGATCGCGATGTATAAGACACCCTGTGTGTGTTAGTACATAGCTAGATAGTGGGCGGTCCTGAACCATTGCCCATTACTTAGGTACTATTAACTCTAGACTTTTTATGGCCTTCTAGCATTTTGCTTCGATATTTTTGATATTCAATATCAACTGAAATAATTAATGATACTTCTGGATAGTTTCATGAATATATTCTCCATTTGTTATTTGTTACACATTCGTCTTTTACCGAATTTTGACTTTTACGTGTTAAAATCACGATTAATCATGGATAATGTATCTCATTCCTGCCAAAATCCTCGAAAAATTATTTTTAAGACCTGATGAAATCTTTATGATTTATGAGTGTAATTCAGCAAGGGTATAAGAACCTTGGCGCTTTATTTTTGGATTAGAGCTCAAATTTAGTGTAAAATAGAAGTTATCGCAGAGAAGAGTTATAACATTTTCAAGCTTTGGGGCATTTATACTGATCTCGAACTGAACATTTATCCCATACATTCCCGTAGACTTAAATGATATAAAATTCTATATTCTCGACATCGATATTTCCGATCTAAATGTCTATCATTCAATAATAACGGGTATGTTAAAAAATATACTGAATGAATTCTTAGGAATAATTAATATTATAAATTTATCGAATTTCATGGTTTTATCAATTATTTCGATCCTATATAAATTGAATTTGACGAATTTAAAAATATGCACAACCAATTTTATTACTATTATCAAAAAAATATGAAACATCGTTTGAAATGGATATATTTTGAAATATACTATTTTGGAGATAACCATATAGTTAAGGCACAAGAAGAAACCTCAATAATATAAAGGAGGATCTGAAAGTAATGTCATCTTCTTAAATTGAATGGAAACGAATAAATTTTTATTGCTAATCAAAATAGTGTTTATCGATCAAAATAGATATTTCTTATCAACAAAATTCTGCCATCTAGTGTATATATTCCCAATTCCAGGCCAGTAAAAATCCTTTGGTGAAATAACGGGCGACTATGGCTGGTGAGGCACTACCTTCTTAATTTGTTCCATCTTGCACAGTGCGGTCTTGTATTGTCAGATTGCAGAATAATTTTTACAATAATGATCTGCATTAAAACAACTTGTAGAGGCTCTAGCACTTGAATCGAAGAGTTTTGCGTACACTTCAACAAACAGACACAAGGATATTTGAGGGGTATAAACCAGGCTTCGTAGTATTTCACGGAAATTCATTTGGAGAGAGGTACTGCCTTTTGTGCTTAGCATTATCTGTATGGTGCTGTTGCTTTGGGCAAATTATGGTTTTGTACATTTTTCCAATCTGCTGCGAATCATCTTACTATTGGTTAAAATTGTTCGACAGTTATTAGATTGTCTGACATGAATTTGCTTTTATTTATGTCCGTAGCATGTTGTATACTGTTGTTGGTGTTCCTGATCGAAAGGAGTCGAATACATCAAAATTAGTGGATCTGAATTTATAGAGCCATCTTTGACATTCATGAGCTTCCAATATACTTGTATAAACATCAAAATTACATCTATTGTGTTACCACCTGCGGAACTGAAAAAGTTCATAATGCCACATGTACCATTCTGGTATTTGGCAAGTCACTTAACCCTAAATTGTTGAAAAAAGTTTGATATCTGACTATTTAGGACGGAACAAGTTCCAATCATATTTCTATGATACGACTTACTCTATGAGTGACAAACTGTAATCAAATATCGGCATACGCAGAATCGACATTACTTTCTGGCCCCCTACTACATAGTAATGATAGTAAGAAATGGTTCTAAAACAGGAATGCTAGAAGAAGACAAAACATGTGGTTCAAGCACGATTGATTGGTCGAGGAGGGCCTCAGCATTGGCCTCCTAAATCTCCAGAGTTAAATCCTTATGATTTCTGTTTATGGGGTTACCTTCAGTCATGTATACTACATGACACCCATAGTTGATATCAACGATTTAAAGAATCATATCCATATAGCGAGTGACACCATAAGAAATACACCTCAAATCTTTGAACGGGAACGGCAATCCATGACACGTAGGCTACGTTCATGTATATTGGCTAGAGGTGGCAGGATTTGATATGAATCGTATTATATATCACATCTTTACTGGTTTTCACTTAATTTATTAAAAGAATTATAAATGATGGTGTTCATTTTATTTCTCTGTAGCTAATGCTTTTGGGAAAAAATTTAAAAATAAAAAATGTTTAAATGAAGCAATGATAAATACTTGGGATTAGTCCTTTGCTAGTGCACGAAAATTACAGAATATCAAGTTTTTAGCTTCCCTGAAATTTAAAAAAAAACTCAATTCTAGTCACCACCTTTTAAGGGTGATATCTCGGAAAGGGTTGGGTTGAGGAAATTTTGTTATAGGAAAGCCCATATTAATTTCATACAAGCAATCACCTTCTAAATTTTGTCTTATGAATTTATAAACGTGTATGACTTATCGCTATAATTTAAATATTTATTTTAACCCTTTACCCGGTGAGATATGAAAGAGTAGGATCAACTCGAGAATTAGATGTGCTCCGACTTTTTATATTATTGATTGATTCAATCATTTTCTATTGAAATTCTATTAGAATTCCGGTATACAATAGGTGAAATAAGATGAAACATTCTGAAAATTATTTCTAGTACTTGAAAATCAAAATATACCTAAATCGTAAAATAATAATACAGAAAATTTTAAGTTTATACAATATTTAATTTTTTTCTCTCTGTATTATTAGACATATTTTAGCTAACAAAAAATCCTAAGAGGTCGTTTGCTCGCTTCGATAAAAAACCATCCAATAAAAGAGTAAAAATGAAACATGAAATTTAATTTATTCATTGGAATCGACTGTCACGTCTGCTATCTAAACGGCTTCTTACCTCCCAAATTAGCCGAAAGTCGTGCTGTTCAACCCTCAAAAGCTCGCAGGTTGTTTGAGTAACGACTGTGCTGTCTCTCGGTAAATCCTGAAGGATTGATTCACCAAATGTAGCGCCGATTCCTAATGTACATAGAGCTATTGGATTCTGGAACAAAAAAAAAAAGAATTAGTATCGAAGTTTACGTATTAAATTTTAGAGAACAGATGATTATTACTAATCTTGAATTAAGGGTAAGTTTTATCAGATCGTAAAGTTGATTTTAGTATATATTTAGAGTCATTGAAGTTGGAAAATATGTCACAATTCAAAGAGCTTCTATTTATAATTACAACAACATCAAAGAAGTAAATATAAAACTTTTTAACATTGGAAAATATTTTTGTTGAATAACTCCGAGTTTCTTCTTATTATTTAGAGTAGTGTCTCTATTAACTTCATATTATCACTTTGTCCATCTAGTTATTATCCATGACAATGAGTTTTAACAGTACTCACCAGAGGTATCTTCAGCTAGTTATTACAAAGTAGTAGTTCCGATATGTTCACAATATATTTTTTCAACTTATCCTTTCCAGTTTTCCAACGTCCAAAATAGTTTCAAAGTAAAAACTCACATGTTATTAGATCAAAGTTGTATGGAGCAATTTAATTCCTTGAAATACCAATTAAAGTAAACAAGTAAGTAAGCATAACTTTGGAGATATCTGTAAGTAGGGTATCGGTATATCAGAAGCTTTCAATGTATAGAATTAATACATGGTGACCCACTCTCGTTTTCGTTGTCAACATAATATTAGGAAATGTCATATTAATACTATAGAAAAATTCAAATGCTCAACATTCTGATTAGTTTAGAAGTAAGAACAATGGAACATGAGCTACATATAATAAGCAGGTGATGAAATATACGGTAATCGAGAGGAATAAATAATGTAAAACAATCAAAGTATCAATAGAAGTGGATATTGGAAGATAATACTGTTTAGAAGTGGCAATCCAATTGGAATATCAGGGGGTAACAATTAAAACCAAAGATAAAGAAATTCAAGAGGTGGAAAAAAGAGTGAGATATGGAAGCAAAGAAGGAGGAGCCACAAAACCAAAATATCAGCATGATCTCCGGAGACTACAGTTTATAAAACAGTTTTTCGTCCACCAGTGCTCTACTGTGGATGTGTGGGAAATTGGAATATTGAGAAATATTTTTGGGGGAATTCAATCTAAAAAAGGCGTCTGGGTATTAAGGACGCAATCGGTTAGATTGCTGGGACACTTGACCTGAATAAATAATACAAAACTGAGAATGTTCTTAAGAGCAGGTGAAGGGGGATAAAAAAAGGAAGATCTAAGAAAAAATGGCCTTTTTGGCACTGCTGTATATATAAAAATTTGTAAGTACAAGCTAATTTGATTAAAACTACTATAACGGAATGAAAAAAGTAAAAATTGCGCATTTTCCAATGAGACTTGAGCTTACCAGCATTTGACTACTTAATTAACAACCGTTAACGCATTTTTGATCTTATTAATAATATTAAATAGTTAGAAATTTGATATAAAAAATTTTTCGTCGTTTTATCCATCACTTTTAAATGAACCTTTTTCCTGCAGTACGAAAAATTACTCACTAGCAGCGCTAGTAGTTCAGTAGGGACAAACACTGTCAAATCCCCATATAAACACACAGTAAAGTGTACTTGAAAAAAAATGTTTTTAACAGAGGACGATGTTCCTGGAGCAAAATTAAAATTTGCAACCGTAAAAGATAACAATGTTGTAACATTAAAACGCTGGCTTGCTTGTCGTAATTTAAAAATAAGAGGAAAAAAAATGAATTAATAGACAAGTTAGTATACAGACAAATTATCATAATTTCAGTTATAAAATAGTCAATCATTTATGACTTTGACGCTAGCAGACATAAATTTATTTTCTCAAGTAATCAATCAGCTCAGTAAATAGCAAAAACCTTAAAATAAAAAAAAGCAACACGTAAGAAATTACTAAATCAGTATGTGTATTGCTAATAAATAGTATTTTTTACCTTATTTTTATTTATTTAGAATTGTTTCATGCCTACTACGTCTTAAATCATTCATATTTCATTAAAAAATTTTTATTTTACTCCAATCACAAACATTACTTAAAAAAAGTCGAAGCATGTATCCATTTATTACATCTAACCTCATCAACTTGAGGCTTTATAAATGGTATAAAAAACATATTCTCTTCTGGATATCGATTATCCGACGTACAATTCGCAAAACTGCAATGCTTTGTTGGCATTATACAAGTTCAAAAAAATTTTTTTATATCAGATTTATATTTTTAAATAATAAAATAATATCACGTAAATACAATTGCTTTGCATGTAAATATTTTATGTTTGTCCCTACTACTAGTGCTGCCTCTGGTGACACGTTCGCTGCACTATTCTCAGGAAAAAGGCTCATTAGATGAAAGTTTTTTGTAGTGAACTTGTAAATCTTCTATGCTTCTCGTAGCGCCGTATATTAGTGAAATGTTCAAGTTTGATTTAAAAGTTCTATAATATTTTGTTTCCCATATTAATTAAGTTAATCAATTCACACGATACTTTTAAATATTTTGTCCAATTTTTTATTGAATCAAGTATTCTCATCTACAGTAAAAAAGTATACGAAGTTTCAAGTGAAGTAGACTAAAAGGTAATGAAAATTTGATTAGAAAATTCCATCTAAACAGTCGAATAAATAGATAGACAAAGTAAAAAAGTAAGTTGAATAAATTGTGACAAAAGAAGCGTGAATTGACATTTATAAGAGAGTAATAATATTATAAAAACATTCAATCTTCGTCCATTGTAATAATCAGTTTACTAACTAGTCAATAATTATATAAAAGTTACCACTACCAAAACCTTGTGGAATATACGTAAAGTCGTCATGTACATGCTTCTTTTTTGACTTGGATATCTATTATTAGTTAATTGAATGTGTATGCAGATTGAGGTTCAAAAGAGAATACTGAATTTTTCGATTAAGTTAATATCAACATATATTTGTAAAATTTATACTGAAAGAATTTCGGGTAAAAATAGTCAGAAACTACTCTAAAAATAGAAATATCTTATAAACACAACAAAATGGGGTAAAAAGTATGAAACAAAAACAAGGGAGGGATAAAAATTCTCTATAAAATCTTCTTGAATCACATTTGACGTGATTTTTTCAAATAAAATGTCTGAAAGATAATTGGGAGACCTCCCATTTAAAATTGAAGTAAAACAGTATATAAAATTACTTCCATTATACTGACCGACCCTCCTTTTTCATCAAAATTCAATAAATGACTGCGATAATAAGTAGAAAGGCATTATCCAGAGAACGAGTAGCAGAAAATATTGAAAAGGAAGGTTTCAGTTGCCATTTTCGAACTATTACCTCACTACGCATTATGTCCACAAATAGATATTTATAGAAAATAACAAGCGTGTTTTGAATTCAGGAAATACAGAATGGTATAAAAACGTGAGAAAACAATAAAAGGCGTACTTATAAAAGAAATAAACACCCTTTGGGAATATAGAAATAAGTAAGGGCTATATATGTCGAGGAAGGCGAGCATTTATATGGATTTAATGTACCGAATAATGTTTGAATTAACTCACATACATCATTTTTAATTAAACCATTCCGCTGCCTTTACACTATGTAGACTTGGTTATCGCAAATTAACAACAAATATTTGCCCAGTGAACTTATTTTATGTACTTTGTGATTTAATTATATCTTAAATTAAATAAATAGAACATACGAAAAGTAACTAAATATAGTCAAGCTAGCTGTAGATATGGAAACTAGGAATAAATAATGGAAAATAAATTAAAATATCGAGGAATTTCCATAAAGAGCAGCTCGCAGCAAAGTTTCAGTTCTTCACATTATTTATTTCAAATTCCAAAATTGATATTGGATGATCCAGAATTGTTATTAGCAAACTTTCCCAAATATTTTTTCATAAATGATTTGTGAAAATCTACAACAGAAATTGTTTGTCGCATACTGCATTGGTAACACAGATTTATGTTTGTGTTTTAGTTAATTCTTTTTCCAAATATTAAAAATTATATATTTATTGTGACAAATGAATACAGCAAACATGTGTCGGAACATATGGGAAGATCATCTGTTTAGCCTGAAGCCTACTGTTTGAATGCGATGTCTGTGGACAAACCAGTGTAGCCGTTATCTTCATTTGTATAGGGGCTGGTTTTTTATGTTTTGATGCAAAAATAATCATAAATAGAGCAACGAATTATAGTGAAATTTCACATGAAACTTGGAACCACTGCAACTGAGGCTCCTAATTTATTGAATCAACAGTATGGCAAATGTTTTCTAGTGATTAAAGATGATTCACGTTTGGATTGCTTTTTCACGACAGAAACTGATCAAAATGTCGAAAAATTCTTGTTAGATCTAACCGTCGACTGAGTATTTTGTGCGATTACCGAATTTGTAGGAATTGACAAAGAATGTGTAGGTTAAATTACACATAAAAATTTTAACATGCGAAGAGTGTGTGCAAAACTGGTGCCTCATTTTGTACTGTCCGTCAAGAGGTCTCTAGTCAAGTACAACATTCCAGTTTTAAACCACCCATCTAACAAACAGTTACCGTTAATTGTGAGATTTCTTGTGAACTACTGTGAAAATTTCAGGTAAATAATCTTGTTTTCATATTCTTCGAAAGTACTGCAAACACTCTTACCAAAATATCCTAAATTTGGCATTTTATTGGGTGGATAGATAATTAATTTCAGTTTCAATTCATGTCAAAACTCAAGGCTAGGCTAGAATGTGATCATTCATACTATTTCAAATGTGAAGTACTCAGGGTCATAAACGGACAGACCGCGTAGCCTTGGATTCTTCACAAGAATGTTTCAATTAGTTTCAGAATTTTATGATATTTAAAACAAAAGAAAACAGAGCTGAGATATTGAAAGCATGATAATGAGTATTCAAATAGTGAATAATCGGGAAATGAGTTAACAGAAGCTGCACACTGTGGTTTACTAAATAAGCTTTGCAAGATAAGTTCAACAAATCATAGAGATGAACTTCTACTGTGGATACATATATATTTTCATTTCACTGCTGGTAATAACGAATTTATGGTCTCCCTGTATGCCAACCTTCATGTTTAAGAAGCATACATAATTTAACCTCACTACTTCGTGCCAATGATTATTATTAACAATGTACTTGAGCTCAGATTAGAATAAATTTGGAAAAAATTCTTGAGGTATGAAATATATGATGATCACGGTAGTCAGCTTTTTATAATTAGATTGTTTCAGAACGTAATACATTTATTGAATAACTGTACTATAGAAAATCACACTGGTACTTTCAGCAGTTCAAGATTTTTAATTCAATTGTTTTCTCTTAGAGACCTGCATTATCTGTTAAAAAATTAATGAGCTGCAGCTCTGATTAATTATTATAATTATTTTAAATATGCAGTTTTGGAAAGCTTTATATAAAAATAGAATGAATAGTAATTTACGCAAAAATACATAATATTTTTATGACAATAAAAAACTATAACTTCGTTCAAATTAATCATTTCACCACTGAAATTGATTACTGTCATATTATCATATCTTTTGAAAATGATGGGAAAATTTAGGAAATATGGAATATCTTTATTAATTTTAGTTGCAATTGGAAAAATCCAGTATGTCTATCTACTACGTTTTATTTTCCAGCAATGATGACATATTGTCGGTCCATTATTCAACAGCGAACATTTATGAATCTTTCTTACCAATTATGGTTTATAACAGAAGCAAACGGGAAGGTCAAAACTAGAAAAAAGACACTTTTGTGTCAATAAATTCTTTATCAACAAATGAAGTAAGCAACAAAAATGTACTACAAGAAATTGATACGAAAGGAAGTCAGAAAACTAATGCAGAAATCAATGAACATATCAAGCACCACAACTTTGTAAACGGCGATTCAGTTTTCAGTGAGAAACTTAGAAAAAAATATTTTAGCTCCATACTTCGACTTAAAGCCTTGTAAGAAATTTCGAATATACGGTTTGGCAATTAAGTTCATGCCAAAATAAATACCTTGCATCGGCAGTGTCAAGAAACTCTCTTCCTATGGGGGTATCTGGTTCACTATCTTAAACTGCATACATTCTTCACCTTCACTCCCTTCAGTGTTTCTGGTCTTGGTTTTCTTATTTTCCAATATTACTTTTCTTTTGCTTGGATTTCTTATCTTTTTGTATTCAACTTTTCAATTTTCTTTGTAATTGCTTCAATAAGGTCAATCATATAGCGACAAAGTTATAACTTTTTCTACATCTATTAGATGTCTTGTTTGGGCACGGGACTTATGTCATAAGGAGATACTTCCAGTTCCTGAAGTAGATCCTTCTATTTGAGTATCAGACCTCAGGGGAGGCGCATCTTTAGTTTCAATCCTAGTACATATTCGAAATTATTTATCAAAATCAACTTGTTTAAGTGATATAAATCATTTTTGAGAAGGTACTTCCCACATAAACGGAAAATAAAATTTATTAGATTAATAGCTTAGCTCGTTACCTAACTTTGAATATAAATCATAGTTTTCCAAGTTTTTTAGCTACAACCTCATATGAAAGTTAGTTATAAACGCGTTTCTTTGAATTATTGTTGTGTTGTTGGAAAAACTTTTTTAATCATTAAGGTTTCACTTTTTTCCATAACATATGCTATTTACAGTGGAATTATTGATATATGAGTTTAAAAAACTTGTATATAATATTAGAATAAATACCTATACCGAAGTGTAAGTATATTTGTCCAGAAAAGTGTCAATACAACACTTTTGTGCAAAATGTTCTTTCAAAAATTTAATATCGAATATTAACGTGTTTTTATAATAATATAACGAATTTTCAATTTGTGGCCAAAGCTCCACAAAAGAAAAATCATCTGTTTTTAAAGACTTCTGAATGATATTACCAATTGATTTGGAATTATAAATAATTTTTGCCCTCTTTTAGTCACTTTATTCCGCTTTATTCCGCTTTATTCCGAAGTTTGTTTGTTTTTGAATGAATCCGCAATCTCGTAACATAATCTGGATTTGATTATTTGAGTCCGTTCCAAACGTAGAACATGCTTGAAATCCATGTATTTTTTGGTTTCAATATTTCAGAACGACCAAAAAAGTTTATTGTGGCCACAATAATTGATTTGAATAAGCATAATAATTTCAACTCGAAAATAATTTTGCTACTACTTCACTTAATATATCATATATGAAGATGAATTTCAAAATTAGGAAAACTTATTTCACTGACGTATTGAAAGAAGAAAGTGTTTAAAGTTCATTGTTAAATGATGTTATGGAAATATGCAATTACCACACAGTAATTATACTTGATTTGATTAAAAAAGTTGACATTGGACTATTAATGATAGATGGAAGTGATGGTTTGGTTTGGTGAGATATAACATCGCTCAATAAATCGTGTGACTGTCACACAGATAGCGCTGTACAAGCTCAGCAATGGCTTCAAAAGTGTTATCCGGACTCGGCTCTATCGAAAAGAACCATTTGTTATTGGTTTGCTGATTTTAAACGTGGTTGTACCGATGATGGTGAATGTTTTGGTCGTCCAATTGAGGTGATTACTCCAGAAAACATCAAAAGAGTTTGATTATATTGGTTATATCTAATCGTGAATTGAAATTTCGTGAGAAAACTGAGGCTGTAAAGATATCAGAAGGTGGTGTGTTCATAATTATGCATGAACATTTGACCACGAAAAAGCTTTTTTTTAAAGTGGGTGCCTAGTTTACTCATAGTCGATTAAAAACATCAACGCGTTGATGATTCAGAGCAGTGTTTTTGACCATGTTTCCACGTAATAAATAGGATATTTTGCTGTCTACACTTTGGAATCAAAACGATCATCATCTGAGTTGACTGCAGCCGGTGAAACCCTCTCGAAGCGTCCAACATTTGGGAAGGTTTTGGCTTCAGAATGCGCATGGAATATTGTTCATCGACAATGGTTCATCGCAAAAATCACTGCAACGATTCACAAGTCGATGGTAACGATGGTTAAATTGAACGAATTGCACACACACAAGATCTGTCCCCAAGTGACCACTGGCTATGCATTTTTCTTAGTTAGTCACACGACTTATTGAGTAATGTGATATATGTAGAAGCTAACAAATTTACATTAAATATTCTCAATGAGAGGTTTGGTAAGCTAGAACGAGTGATTTGGTTACAATGTAACATTAAATATTAACCTTAACGCCGTTCTGGTATTATTTTTCCGAGAATTAGATTTAATCCCGGTGCTTTTTAAATATTCACTCCATTCATTGTGATCTTTTCTATTCCACTGGTTTTGAGTCTACAGTGAAGATTTCAATTTGAAATGGTGTATTAAGGAAGCTAGTTATCTCTTTCTCTCCTCGGTGAATAATGCAAAAGGAAATTATCGAAATAGAGTCTCTAGATATTTTGTTAAAGCTTCACCGTTTTGTCTATCATCGTTAATTATCTTCTCCTCGTTTTTTATCGTTTCTTATGACTAATGAAACCCCCTATATTGATATAAAAATTGGAATATTTTTTTCGTAGACGTTGGGAACAGAATATTCAGCCTCCTTTTGAAACAACTGATTTCTGAATTATTCTCGCTATATTTATATTATTTCTTCAAAAGCTTTTTGAAATTAGAAACTATATACAATAAATTTGAATTCTTGCAATAACATCCAACAAGCTGGCCTATTATGATTATTTATTTTGGCCGATTTGCCCTGAGTAATTACACAAGGGTCTTGGAGTTTAGTCCGTCTCTAACCCCTTTTTATTAAGATTGTAACCTCGTCTGCTTATAACTCTAACAACTGTAATACAATTCTGGATAAACGTATTTCATAAGACATAAACATCCTACGTAATAATTGTGTTTATATAGGAATATGCGAATATGAACTTGATAGAAATATCAGATATTTGTTACTATACAGGGTGCGTCAAAAAAGGTCTCTAGGATAGATAGGAAACTGAAAAATATTTAGGAATTGCCCATTAAAAAATTTGATTTGTTCTCGATTTTACTACTGGAAACATCGTATTGCAATTTTATACAAATATGTTTGGAAAACTGATATATCCAATGAATTTGTATTTCTGTCTGACTCTCATAGAGGGCGCTAGGTACACGGTTCGTATCAAATTGTATTTAACATAACTTTTACAATATTAGATTTATTGAGTTAATATAAAAATCATTTAATATTACACCAAAAAGGTACTCTTGATAAAATTTTTTTCTAAAGAATCCATTAATCACCTAAACAAGAGTTGAGTTTCCTAAACACTCACCTAAGGTTAATAACATGTATGTGTATTTTGAGTACATTTTGTTCGAATATATCTAATTTAACAAATAACAAGGTTTCAGAAATGTAATTATTACTGCATCAACGTCGTAACTATCAATGAATAACAGTTTTCTAGTTCCAGCAACAGTTTTCCAGTTCTAACAACAGTTTGGTTTCCATCAATGGAATACATTATTATCAAATTATTGTTTGTATCATACTAAGGCCGCCAATAGCTCAGTGCCAATACTTATTTAACATTGAAAAATAAGATCCTATACTAATTGGACTGGATTTTTGTGAGACGTTACAAGAAACGAAAGCCCTTACTCCCAAATTTTTGAATGTATCTTTATATAGATGGGGTGTCGTTTAAGTTCAAAAAATTTCCAATTCACAAAATGCTCAATAATTGATATTAATAATAATTAATAACTTCATCAATACTTTACACCAGCATCGGTTATTTCTTTATAATTTTCAAATCAAAATATTCCGAAATCGGTACACAGTATCGAGTTTTATCGAGAATATCTTTTTGGAGTAAAATTAAATGATGTTTAGGTTCACATAAAATTTTGTTTAATAAATCTAATGTTGAGAAAGTTATATTCAATACTACTGGCTACGACCCGTGTAAATAGCGCCCTTTATGAGAGTCAGATATAAAAACAAATTCATTGGATGTATCAGCTTCCAAAACATATTCGTTTAAAGTTTCAATACAATGTTTCCAGTAGTTGGGGCGAAATCGTAAAATTATTTTTTCTTCATTGCCCTGTATATTGAATAAGAATGGCATTACGAAAATTTTTTACTGAGCAAACTCCAAATATTTTTTAGTTTTCTATCTATTCTAGAGGCGCGATTACTTTTGTGATCACTACAAAATGTTTGATATTGATTGTTAAGAATTGCTATTCAAAGTTATATTGACATATTTCCACTTCTAAAGTGGTTGCATGAAGTGGAAAGATGGAGAAAACTTTGATGTTGTGAATATCTCTTCTCTAAAATATATCACCCACAATATTTTTTGATAAAGTTTATAGAATATGAATTCGTTTCTATATAGTTTCACAGTTCTATATAAATACAGTGTAGTTATAAACAATAATTTGAAAAAATGTACTGTTTGTTCAAGGAAATCCGAACCTACCCTTTATCAGGTATGTATCTAATGATGTTGAAATTTGCCAGTCGTCAGTAATACGACATCTCAAATCATATTGTATCCTCACAAACTAACAATCTAGAAATATAGATTATGTAGTAACATGAACAAATTATTAAACAACTGAATAGTATTTTTATAGAGAAGATTCTGATTTATAATCAAAATTTATCCTAAAAGGTGAGTTCAATTTCCTTGCCACGTACATGCTATTGACAAAGACATTTGGTTCCTATATTATAAGATCAATACGTAAGTATCTGTTATCTATTTTCCCAAGAAGATGAATATGTTAGAGAGGAACTTTTGATTGGATACACAGATTCCCATAATTCAATCCATTTAACTTCTTTCACAAGAGCACTTTCAAACGAAGTTGTCAAAATTCGTGTTGGGGCATACGATTAAGTGAAAAGTGTAGATTAATTTCGCCCCAATTCATTAGAAATGTTCGAAAGAAATTGTGAGATGGTCAATTTTTTTGATATAATTGAATCCAATTGTTTAATCACTTTTTTTCATAACTTTGTTACTTTTTAGTATTTTGTATTTGGTAGGAAATAACAATTTGTAATTTAGGAGTCATGTGCAATTTCACACACCCCATAAAAATAGATATTATGACGACAATGTTGTCAACTAACATAATTAACCATGTAGAACCCCCCAGACGTGAATAACGGGGTTTAGCTTGGGCCAACGCTGGGAAACCCGGCCTTGGCAAACCAATAATGGCCCAAGCCTGGTTGAAGTCTGGGTAACTTAGCTTCGGCCATTCTATAGTCAGCCAAACTTGGCTGAACTCTATGTAGACTTACCTTGGCCATCTTATAGCCAGGCAGGCTTGGCAGAACTCAGAAAAATTATATAAAGTTTTGTTTTAATATTTTATCCATAATAGATATCTTAACATTAGAAGTACTAATTTTTAATGAATAAAATTCTTTTATGCATAAGACCATAAAAAATAGTATCATTAATATTCTCATGTACATTGATTAGTAGAGTGCTTTAATAGAAATTTGTTATAAAACTATGATTTTATCAACAATATATTGAAAATCTATTTTTACAAGCAACCTGCCTGGCCCAGGGTTGCGGAGCAGTCTTGGGTTTATCTAGGCCACCAGGCCCGGTTTAAGCTTGCAAACCAAGCGAGGGACATTGTTATCATCCCAGAGTCCAACCAAGTCTGTACCAATAACGGCTTCTAAGCTAGAGCCAGAGTTGTACATACTTGGCCCAAGTCTGGACCTATACTGGGCCCATCGTAAAATCCTATATGGGTAACGATGCCACACCATTTCTAAATTATGATACCTTAAACACATTATTATTTTATATAAAAAATAGCGATTGGAAATACTAATCAAGGGGTCTGATTATTTATTTTCAATAATTTTTGTATTTGAATAATTGAATTCATTCCAAGTTAATTTCCCTCTGTATATTTTTATAACAGATTTGAACGGAACAAATATATGTTTAAATTTAGCAGTGAACTTAATCTAAAAATAAACTCCATTTTTTAGGTAAATATGACAGTGATTCATATGCCTGTCATATTAATATAATCAGGGAAAACAAGCTAAACAAATATTTAGTAATAAAGACCACAATAATTTAACTAAATTCGTGGTTTTAATGTTATTATTATTTATAAGTTTCAGAACTTTTGACATTAGCATAAAATATTGCTCCATACTGAAATAATGATAGCAGTTTATGTTGTTTATACATTATGAAAAACCTTGAAAACTGAGCATTTGGCTAGGCGCAAAAGCTGTTTGCATATAGGTAACGCTCTTTTATTGCTAGCATAGCAACTAAATGAAACGTCGATAGGGTGCAACCCCGAGAATTGCATTTCATACTTTTTGAATGTTTCATTGTTGAAATTATAAATATATATATATATATATATATATATATATATATATATATATATATATATATATATATATATCTGCGCCATATTTGAAATAAGTAGTATTAAGCTCCCACCATAAAAGTATATAGAGAGAAAAGAAGGAGTCTATACGAAGACAATAAAGATTATGGAAGTTACAAGAATAAATCATTTTTGAAATATTATTTGACTCATTTAGCGATTATATGAGAAAATTATATGATAATTATCCAGCACCAGCGGAATTTAGGCGTAATAGATTGTTTACTAGTAGATGTAGGAGATTGTACTTTGATCTATTCAACTTTTTCCATGTTTTTAGCAATATCTGAATAATGAATAGGAAAGGTGGATTAATCAATTAATTTGTTATATTACCACACTTTATTCTACCCATTCTGTTAGTTTATTTGTTTTTTTTTCTATTCAAATGGAATCTTCTAATTAAATTCTTCCTTTTTATTAACCTATTGTCTTGAAATTCCGTATCCTTCCTCCTTATGTATGACAATACATGATAAATAAAATAATTTCTAAAATTATAAGAATATTACGTGATTTGATTGAATCAATTTTTATATGAAACAGAATGTTATAGAACCTTTCAATCAAATTTTAAAATATCACGGTGATATGTAAAACAAATAAGATTAGTTAACGGTTGCGTGTTTATAGCATTGCCTTTCTTCAAAGGTTCAAGTCTAACAGCGCAATATGCTATATTTTATTTTTATTATCCAATAATAGTATTTTTACTAACTAATACAAATTTTACTGCAATTTTCTATAAAATGAATCATTTATAGGACCAGTACCGGTTATAATTTTCAAAAAAGTGTTTTTTTTACGCATTTTTCGATTCCTTTTATTTTCAAAAAATATCTCTCAAAATTTCATAGCGAAATTCGAAATAATAAGAAAGAAAGAAACGCATGCGTTTTCGGTGTTCTACAAGCAGTTTGGAGCGATCGGTAAAGTTATTCTTTGTAACCAATCGACAAAATCTTTTAATTCTTTGTTCGTTTTATTTGATTTATGAGAAAATTGTAAACAAATTGAAAAAAACATTTTGCCATGTGGGAAAAGTGGAGAAAACATATTTTTTCAACAGCAGCCTTTTTTAAAATTATCTTATTTAAAGATGGTAAATTACGATATAAGCTTGCTTCCTCTTCAAAAAGCTTTTTGAATATTTTATTTCATCTTTAGCAAATTCGAGAACATCTCACCGCAGTGAAGGGTGTCATTTTGGAAGTCTCAACTTTGGAGCCCTCGATGAAATGATGTTGAAGAAAAACATTTTTTTATCAACTCCAGTTATAATTACAATCTGACCAAAGTAGGATATTGAGTAATTCAGTTTATTTTAATAGACATGCAGGAATATCTCTTCCAGTGAAGATACTTCTTTAAGGTATATAGTAATATACTATATATAAGGACACTCTAGCTTAGTATACTACTTCCTTTACTGAAGGTACTTGAAAGTCTTTTTCTATAGATGCTGATGTCCCATACCATGGGGCAATTACTGTGGCTCTTATCACTTTATTTTGAAACCGCTGCAGTATTTGTAGGTTGTAATTGCTTGCAGTCCCCCATAGCCTTGTACAACAGCAGCTTGTCCTCTTAAGTTACTTCATATTTACGGCCAATCATCCAATACATTTGTTTAAATTTGGTACAAAGTTGTTTCCTTTTCATAATTATATGTTTTTACCAAGTTAAATGTCTGTCAAGATGAATAACCAAGTACTTTGTATCGTTTAACTCGGTTAATTGTGTACCATTAAATGTGACTGGTAGACACGTGTCACGTTTCATTGTGTAAATTATTTGAGTGGACTTGGCTTCGTTCACCTTAATCCTCCATTTTTTTAGCCATTTATCTATTGTATTCAAGTTGTCTTGTACGTAACGTTATGAAAATGCTGGATTATGATGTAAAGCCAATCCTGCAGTGTCATCTGCGAATGTGGCATCTTCAGTAACAGCAACACTTTATTATCAAAAAATAACAAACAAAAAGCTTTATATGGAATTATAATAAAGAAAACGAGAGAAAAAAATTTAATTATGCATCATTTTTTACCCTTATAACCAGTACTAGTCCCTCATATGATTCCCATCGCCAAATGACGTTTCAAATGGAAAATAGCTTCGATAGTTCAATGGTACGTGAGCGCGGCTTACAATACTATTATTGGCAGATAGAATCTCATTAGAGACGTAAATTGATTTGTTGATAAGTTGATTTTTCTTGAGTCTTCGTTTTTCCACCGAAATTATTTTCAGTCTTATAAAACAATAAATGATAAAATAAAATGATTTAGTCAAAAATATTTAAGACTTCAACAAACCTCATATTTGTCGTAAATATACATATAGGTACAGAAATGTGAAATAAGTACAGTATTTAGTTGAAGATGAGTTATTAAGAAATGTATGTAATGTGAAAAAAATAGTTAAAGAGTAAATGAACATAATAATATGATGAGTTTGATGTACATGTACACAATGGATTCAAAAGCAGTGGGATAATATTTAATAGCTTCAAATTGAATTTAGAATTTCATAAAATACGTAAACTTGAATTCATAATAAAATTAACAGCTTCTTACAGCTTCTATTTCTTGATTTTTTTTTTATTCTTGGTTTAATTAAATCACTAAAGTACACGTATATAAAAGCTATTTTCTTTTTAATTTTTTCCATAATATTTTCAAGGCGCATTCTATTTCCAGATGACGAGACTGATTACTATTATAACGAGTGGATATTTGAAACACTTATAGCCAATTACCGATAGCAATTTTCGTAAATTAGTCTTTCTATAAATTGTGAGTTAAGAAAGAGTGAGAATGTTTTCTTGAATATTTTATTTCGAATAAAATATACTGATTCCTTGATAGATTATTGTGAGTAGACTATTGAGGTATGATCTTGTTCGATACTGATATACTGTCAACACTACCACTACATCAACATTCATAATTATACTGTCTGACCCTCGTTCGATAACCAAGTTATCGTCTTCAGAAAATATGTGATAGAAAAATTCTTATAACCTAGAAGGTGGACCCCAATATAACATTATCAAACAATGCAGAAAAGTTCTAAAATAAAATTTGCTCCAAATGAAAATCTTTTGTTTTCTTACTAAGTTTCATAAAAATACTAATTTATTTCAATTATTATCTAAAAATGAAATCTTAAAAGATAGAAATTATTTACAATTCATGATAAATCAAGTATCCATTCCTCAAGCCGCGTTTTCCGTGAGTAGTGATTTTTAACCTCCAGTAATCGGACAATCATCAGTCAGATACATGGATGATTTTTTTGTATTTCTCGATATATTTTTAAATACGGTCTCTGCAAATTCATGGTTTATAGTAAACTTTAGATATTAAAGGTATTCTTTTTACTGTCATAAAATTGTCCCGCTATTTTAACAAATACAGGTACTAAAATTGTAAAATGCAGAAGCCCTCTAGCTATTCATCCCTTTAGAAGCAGTGGCCTTACATTGATTTTTGGGCTGATATTTTTTGAGAAAAGTGTTGTTCATCACAATCATGTCAGAACGCAATAAAAAAACTATTCGACAGTTCGAATCAAGTTGATATTGGGAAATTAAATCGAATTACATTCGAGAAAAAAGTGGAAGCAAATTTAAAATTATTTTATGTGCAACAAGTAAAAAAATCTAAAACGGAGGGTTATGTTGGAACAAGACCATGCTATTCCGAAACGTATTAAGGAAAAAGCGAAGCTGAAAAAAGTTTTCCTTCTGTTTTAATTATATCTTATCCTTTATATAACTATTAAAATGAAAAACGAAAAATTAAACTTGAAAACAGAATCTTCCAGATCAGTTCTACACTAATATGAAGCTCGTCCACATAATATTGTTATAAAATTTCTTGGAGTGGTACAAGAAAACGCAAGAAATGTAAAGTCGGAAATGTATTTTTTGTCCCTTTTTAATATTAGGTGATATTTTAGATATGATAGTTACAAGAACGAATATTTAATCACCGAGACACATTCTTGAGGTGGAGTGGAATTAGTATCGGAATCTTTAGAATTTTTAGAAAGGTTATATCACAATAGCACTTCAGATTTCTAATTATTCCATGAGAAATCGGAGTACCGAAAACTCTTCCATCTCAACTTTTTTATGCGATCTTCTTCAAATTGCTATGGGACAACCTCATGCAATATTATTTAAACCAAAATTGTTTAAACAATTGAAGGGAATTATTCTTCTTTAACAAGCTTGTAGCTGTAAAAACCTATTTAGCTCAGCTTGTTAGAAACTGTAGAAAATATTGATTGATTGTTTTAGAAGCCCCTAGATGTGAATTCAGGTATTTTCTTCTGACGTTGGTGATCCTGTTGGCTATGATAATTTTGTTGACTGCAGCTCGGAAGACTAAACTAGTTGTCTGACCGAACCACTGACGTAAATTTTTCAACCATGATGTTCTTTTTCTCCCTGGACTCCATTTTCCCTGGATGATTAGATGCAATATAATATACGTGTCAGGATTGCGTATTACATGCGCAAGTAAGATAAATTTTTGGTCCTAACAGATCTAATTATCTCTCTCTCCTTTCTCATTTGCACTATCACGTGGTCATTATGCACTCTATCCTGCCAGCTGATTCGGAGCATACGCCTATTTACCCACATTTCAAAAGCAGCGAGCTTATTAAAATTTGTTTCCGACAGTCTCCATGCTTCCACACCATACAAAAGAATAGAAAACACGTAACATCTTAATATCCTGACGCGAAGCTGTTAATTTAGATCGTGACAACACAAGATGTTATGAATGCTGCTCTAGCTTTCTCAATGCGATATTTTATTTCTGTTGAGTGATCCTATTTGTCATTAATAGTTTGTCCCAAATAGTTAATCTATTCCGTCCGTTAATGGTTCATTGTCAACAATAAAGTCACCATTGTTTACTGGATTTTTGCTGATGATCATGTACTTAGTCTTTTTGGTATTAAGTTTTATTCCATACTTCTGATATTTCTCAACCATTTGATATATAGTATAGTATAATATAGTATAATAGGTAGTATAATATATTCCACACCAGCCAAACAAATATGGGATGAAAATTTTTTATGTGGGTGGTGTCAAAGTATTTTATACTTTAAGCATGGAAATATGTTGTGGGGAGTAACCGAAGGGATCATTCAGTTATAGTTACTAGTCTGAATAAGTGCTTATGAGGTTGTAATTGGATACATAGGTACTTTCTTTTTTTTAACATGTTATCCCATTTTAAGTAAAGTTTTTCATGTTATTATACATTATAAGTGTGCTTTAAACGAATGTATCTTAAAATGTTTTCTTAAAATTTTCTAGTTGATGCCACTAATTACTGTTTAGTCGTTTGCCAAAGAATGGCTGCTCTAGAAGCAGACAAACGACTATTTCGCACGTCTCTTGAAGTAATCCGATAATTTAACAAGAATATAATTAACAGTTTCATCTGGCATCGTCTATTTTTTAAACCTAAATTCTTTATGCCAATTAGTTGCCACACCTCGGAGTAAAACGCAGAAATGAGTAAAATTTTTAATCAGCAGAAAAGATTATGCAGATTATAAATTGTTTTGGTTAAGATTTACGCTATATAGTCTTGTGGTTTATGTGTTATAACGCATATTTTTTTAGGTCTATAATAATAGGTAATATGTGAACAGACACTTTTAGATTGAATATATGCAATTATAAGTTATATAAGTTTATATGATGCTAATATATGGAATATATATGTTATGGGCCATATCCTATTTCATCACAAACTAGTTTTGTCATTGCTAAACTAGTTCTTCCTATACGCAATAGGATTAACAAGTGAAGCCCATTCCAAAGTAATGTCTTTTCATAAAAATAAATGAAGGTATCGCATTATTGGTTAATCCCTTAGATTTTACTCATTTAAATTTCATAATATTCGAGGTTTTTCGAAATAAAATAAAAATCCAGATAAGAAGGTATCAGAATTTATTTTTTTCTGCTTCATGATACTTTATATAAACTTTTGTCATACTCCAACTCCATTATGGAGTTGGAAAATTGAAAACAGGTTTGCTGAATATTTCGGATTCCGATTGAAGAGTCAATTTAATTTGAAATAGCTTCTGGAAAATCTCAAGCTATAATAAAAAAATGTTCTTTCATTGGTGAAATTATTATAAATGGAGGTGATGATCCCAAATATTTCTATTTGTATATTTCGCAAATTGACGCACCTGCTTGATCAGCTCATTAAAGCGCTTGTTAGTCCATTGTTCGTTTTGTCCTTCAGGCATTTAATAATCAAAATATTGATATTTTGTTTTAATAACTTGAATGACGTTAATGCATTAGTTAACTGTGTCTAATTAACCGTATTTGTTTTAGTACACAAACATGAATTTTAATTGTTTTAATTTGAAAAATAATTAAAAAGTCAACTGCAGTTTTTAAAATAAAAGGTATTATTTCAATAATAGGTTTACTCGTTTGGGATCTATTGCTTCCAAGTATATTCCGTCATCAGATATATTGTTAATATGAAGAAACTAGTACTGGCCAGCTTTATACTATTGTTTGCTACAATCCAGGTAAAAATATATAAAAGCACTTTAGTTAATCGATGTTTTTGAATTATAAATTATATTAAAACAATGTTGAAAATATAAAAAATTGTTGAAATGCGGGATTCACTGAATATACATATATACATATATATATATATATATATATATATATATATATATATATATATATATATATATATATATATATATATATATATATATATATATATATATATGGTGGCTAAACACCCCAGATGGGGTAACGCCTCTCTTACGAGCTTTCTAGATCTTTTTTTTTTTTCTTTGTTTCGGGGTAGATCAGTCCCCATTCTCTTCTGTTTATATCTTGTGGCACATATCCTGCCAGGCTCGTCTATCTTTCGTTTTTTCTTGCCAGTTCCACATCCCAATTCTCTTAAGGTCGTCTTTTACCTCTTGCCACCATGTAGACCTTGGTCTTCCTCTTCTTCTAGCACTTCCAGGGGTCCAATCTAATATTGAGTACGCTACTGTTTCCTCTCCTGCTCTCCATACATGTCCCAGCCATCTTGCTCTTTGTTGTTTAATTTTTCTTACTATGTCCTCTTTAATTTCTTGTGCTATTTCATGGTTCATTCTTCTTCGGTACTCATTTTATGTTAGTTTTACTGGTCCTAATATTGTTCTTAATATTTTTCTCTCAACAATTCTTAAGTCTTCTTCTTGCTTTTTTGTCATAGTCATAGTTTCTGCAGCATACATCATGACCGGTCTAATAATTGTTTTATATATTCTCATTTTTGTACTTTTTCCTAGTATTTTGTTTTGCAGTAGTTTTTTGTTAGCGTAATATGCCCTGTTAGCTGCTGTTATTTTTTCTTTGACTTCTGCCTCTTTATTTCCGTCGCTACTTAAGGTTATTCCTAAGTACTTGAATGTATCTACTTCCTCAAAATCAAAATTTCCAATTTTTACTTTGTGTTTACCTCCTATAATACGTTTATCTAGCCTCATTATTTTTGTTTTCTTTTCATTTATTTTGAGACCCATTTTACTTCCTTCTAGTACTATTTCCTTTAGCTTGTCTTCCATTGTGTTTCGACTTCTTGAGATAAGTGCTATGTCGTCTGTATATGCTACTATTTGTCCACTTCTAGTTTTTATTGTTCTCTTGTCTATTTTACGCATCACATATTCCAGTGCCAAATTGAACAGCGTCGTTGATAAAGCATCCCCCTGTCTTACACCCTGATTTATTTCAAATTCCTCTGTGTTCCCCGCTTGTGTCCTTACTGTGACTGTTGTTTTCTTCACTGTATTAGTTTTCTTAGTTTGGGGTGTATTCCCAGTTCTTTTAGTGCCGACATGAGCTTACTTCTTTTTATCGAATCAAACGCTTGTTCAAAATCTATGAAGAGTATTTCCACTTCCATTTTATACTCATGCGCTTTCTCCATTATCTGCTTGACCGTATGGATAGCATCTATTGTAGATTTTCCAGATGTATATATATATATATATATATATATATATATATATATATATATATATATATATATATAAACGTTTTCTTATTTATCAGGTTTGTTCTGAGCTGAATTTGAAAATAAAGAAAAAGGTTTGAAGACGTTAAGACCGTTTTATTGCAAATTACTTATGTTTAAGGAAACTTCGATTGTCATACATGAGGAACTTCCAAATCAACTAAAGAAACCAATGAACTGCACTTTTATGTTAACAATGTTTTACACACCAAAAATTTTGTATTAGATATATAGATAAATGTTTATTATCTTATGTCTTTGATTACGATTTTATATATTTTCCATCCATCATTACCAACTTCTATTTACGTCAATATTGACTTAAAAATATATTTATTTTCCTATCAAGCCCAAGATTAATCAATGAGTTTTTTACACATTATTATGCGATTTCCCAAAGCTGACGTCTCTAATGAAAGTATATCATCTAGATACATATCTATAAATTGTGTAGTGTTTAATTTGACACACCCCTTGAAGTTTATTCCAGAATATGTTTCTTCACATTTCATTAACAGAAATTATTTTTTTCTCTATTACAGTATATTAACGGTGACGAGAAGCTGCAAAATTGTGCTAGAAAATTGGTAGATAAAATCAAACAGTTTGATCCTTTTTCTAGACCCAGTTGTATAAACGATTACCAGCTGCAGCAAATAAAAACGTACTTTGATGCAGTAGAAGCTATAAGCGACAAAATTCCAGAAAAATGTAAGGCAATTACATCGGATAACATTGGAGAATGCCTTCAGATTGTAAGAAATACCTTTGTGAATCAGAGTAACGAAATAAATCAGGCTGCAGCTCAGGGGTTCCAGATTATGAGCAATACTTTAAGCGAATGCTTCAAACAGATGACGAATAAATTCTCTAATTTAAACGAGTATGTCTTGAACGGATGTGAATAATATTATTTGACAAAATTAAATGGCTTTAATTTTTCAAAGTAAATATTCTATGTGAAATTTGATTGCATTACTTATTTATTATTATTTTTTTTTGGAGCTATTAGCAATGTGCTGATTTATTCCAGATATCCTCAACTAACGAAAGGATAGAAATCTCTTGGATAACAATTGTAATATGTTTATTGATACAGGAAGACAAAACACAAAACTCACAAAATTAAATGTTTAATTATAAGCATCAGTATCGGTTACCAATAATTGTATTGGGTTATTCTAATTCAAGTTCGTTCAAATTTTTCAATATAATGGTAATAAAAAAACTCAATGATAAGTGATGAGATTGTTTTACTTCGCTAATAGTAAAAAAATGAGTATAAAGTCCCAGTAGCACCAGCTACTTGTGGATACTGGTCTTGAACTTCTGTTGGTTGTAGTGTTCGGGAAAGACGCCTTGGCAACTCAATCCATAGGCTTGTACTTCACTAAAGGAAGGAGTTCTGATAAATTGACGTTCTGGGCGTCTGTAAGCGAACTCGGTGTTCTTGAGCCACGTCTGCCCGTCGAGTAGATATTGCAAATACCGCTCTATGTGGAATTATGCTGGACAGCTTGGAAAAATATCTGTCATGGGTGTATCAGTAAAACAGAGTCAGGTCAGCGACTGTTGTCCAAGTTTCTGGTCAACTCTGGATAGGCGAATCTGGGCTTAGTAGAGAATTTGAAGCATATAGTTTTGGTCTTAAAGAGGACTCCAAGTTTTTGTGAAACAACCTTGGCAAAATCGACCACGTGATTATGACAGGAGATATTGCTTTCAACATCAACACCCAACAAGCAAATTTGCGGTGAT
This sequence comes from Diorhabda carinulata, assembly GCF_026250575.1. Lineage (NCBI taxonomy): Eukaryota > Metazoa > Arthropoda > Insecta > Coleoptera > Chrysomelidae > Diorhabda > Diorhabda carinulata. The sequence continues at coordinate 25,109,368 of NC_079472.1, forward strand.
GGTGATATTTTATGTCCAGACAAGACCAAATCATGAACTACAGTACTAGCCTTCTTTGTGAAAACAGCAACCTGCTTACACTCCACTCAGATATTCTCAAGATCGCTATTGATGGTGGTGATCTGTTGCTGCCTAAGGAATTGAGCATATCTAAGAGTATAAAACATTCAAAACATGTTAAAGGTATAGTTTCTCATATTTTCCATCATAAAATAAAAAAAAATAGTTGTCACCGAACTATTTTGATAGTTAAAACGATAATAAATCACTTAACGATTTTTATTCGAGATATTTCTATTTAATATAATCCGATATAATTCCTCTTAACAGATTAGAAAGTTCGACAGTGTAATCTATTTTGATATAAAGTGATGTGGATATTTGATTAAGTTCCTCAAACAAAGTTCGTAGATTTCAAACTGAATTTTCTCAGATTCTTTGATATCGAAATTCGGCTTTTACGATCTGTAAACTTTTCTACTGAAGTTTGTTTAAACTGAAGGCTATAACTTAGTTGTTGCAAACGATTCAAACTGTAGAAAATTTGTATTTATCGCACTTAGAAAAGTCTCTACAGATTATGAAGCATTGTAGATAGAGAATTTAGCTTCTCAAGTTTGAATAGTTCAGTTAAAAATTTCATTAAAATTTTCTCCAATTTTTTCTTGGTCAAGATTAAATGGATGTAAAATATATAATAGTCTTAACATATATGTTGCAGTGGAAAAATATAGTTATTTTATACTTCGAACTACAGCATTACGCACTTGATATTATTCGAGCACTATTATTAAAGTAAATTGCATAGAAACTCTCAATTGTACAGGACAATCTATGAAATTATTTCAATTATTTTCCAAATAATCTTTAGCTGATGTATTCGTTTGAAAGTTATCTACTAACTGAAGAGACAACCTATTTTGAATCATATACGTTCTCACACACTAAGAATTTGAAAATGGAAATTGACTTTAGAAATTGAGCTGTCAGGTTTATAGAATCTATCCGTCTAATGCACACAACCGAATAATAATATGATGGAGAATTCAATAAGTAGTCATTCCATAGAAGCTTGAGATAAATAGCCTCTATCCCGAGACGAATCCAACAATTCAATAAGGAGGACCTCGTGTCATAATATGTAGGTACTAGATCAACAATCGTAATAAAAATTATGACGCTTTTTTCATTCTACTAGTATTTTTCATTCATTATTGTTTTGAGCTTATTTTGAAAATTATTTTCAACTTTTTAGTTGGATACAGGTTTTCCGATTTTCACAATTTCGGTGGATATCTTTTCTTTTAATTTATTGCGTAACTCTGGTTTACTTTTTTGACGACAAACTTTACACTGACACTTCTAATAAGTTTTGTTCGTTGCTATGGTGATGCAATATTTTGTTCATGCATGGAACTGGTCTAGGCTAACTAGATATCAATACTTCCTCGTATTTAAAAGATTTAAGAGGTAAGCAGATTTACGAAGATATGCTTAATACCCTTCGTATGTCGTATGCGACCGTGAAAAATTAAACTACAAGCTTCAAAAGAGGTAAATTTTCCATTGAAGATGATGACCGATCGGGAAGGCCAGTTTCTGTGTCAGTCCCGGAAATATCGATGCAGCTCATAACATGACTTTTATCAGACCGTCGAATCGGGCTAAAATGGATATCTGAAGCACTGAATATTTCATACGAACGCGTTCATCATATAGTTCACGTCTATTTGGAGTAGAGAAAAATTGCTCTCAAATGGATCCCTAAATGTTTGAATATTGACCAAAAGCGTGCAAGGGTAGAAGCATCATGTTCTATCTGTGCTCGATTTAAAAACGATGTAGACTTCTTAAACCGAATTGTTACTATAAATGAGACTTGGTACCTTTCTATGATCCAGAAACAAAGCAACAATGGAATGGCGACACTCTGGTTCTCCAAGAAGTTCCGTGTCCAAAAATCTGCTGGAAAAGTTCTTGCTTAAGTTTTTTGGGATTGCCTTGGACTAATCATGATTGATTTTTTGGATACGGGTATAACAATAACTGGAGATTTCTATTCGATTACTGACTACTCTACGGGAAAAAAATTAGAGAGAAAAGACGCGGAAAGCTATCCAAAGGTGTTTAGTTTTTGCAGGACAACGCCCCTGAACACAAATCTCATGTTGCCATGCAAATAATTCGTGATTTAGGGTTTGGATTCCTTATTCACCAGATTTGGCTCCGTCCGACTATCATCTCTTTCTTCAACTCAAAAAAAGTTTAAAAGGTCGTAAATTTTCTTCCAACGAGGAGGTAATAAAAGCTGTGGAGGTCTGGTTTGCAGAGCCAGAAGAAACATTTTTTTTGAAAGGACTAGAGACGTTGCAGGTTCACTGTAAAGGATGTATCCAATCAAGAGGAGAATATGTTGAATAATAAAATATTTTGACAATGAAATTTTGTTTGGTTCTATAGTAGGCTAAGAATTTTTCATTATATCCTCGTATTTTAAATTATACATTCTACTTTAGGAACCTATAATATATATTTGTTTAATAGAAAATATTAGTTTCTTTGCAAATGAAGCAATAACCTGAATCATTCATAATTCCTTTCTGTATAGGCTAACGTTCAAGGTTAAACCAGGAACCTTATATTCACCCTAAATATTTTGGTATATATTTTAGCTTCTAGCAAGAACATCAAAATATTTAACGCGACAAGCATTTAATTGAAGGGTTATTTAAGAAAATTTCTAAATGAGCAATTACGTTGCCAACTAATTAACAATCAATATTGTCATTCTTTGACGATCAATCGTATTTCCAATATCCTGATTATTACTCCGTTATCCATTATAGAATTACAGTTTATTCACTCTAAATTTCGTGCTTACCTCAACAAGTTTAATTATAAGAAATGCGAGGGATAAGTTCACATAACTTAAGCCAACGTAATTATGGAGGTTCTAGATATAAAATGATTTTTCATAGTGCTATATTCGAATATTGAATTTTAGTTTATTACTGGATAGTGTATCAAAAATCTTACCTTTGTATGTGGTTTGAGCTTGTAAAGTCCTTTATGACACCAAATATTAAAACATTCCATAATTCTATTAATTAGAACATATTGGAAAGCTACACTTAACGGAAAATATCGAACGATGAATGTTCACTGTCATTGTTTATAAAAATCGTCACTTTTCCACTGATATCTGATGCTTGACTGATAAAAATATTCACTTTCCATATGTCCATTTTATTCTAGCGGTCTAATTTAGATACATTTAATCAACTTATTGAGTTATTATTGAAAAAAATATATATGGTAAATTTTTATCACAGTTAATTTAATAAATGATAACTATGTTAAATCATTAATGGATAGGAAAGTTTTCCATTCTCAGCACATTTTCAATATGTTCAGCTCATGGGTAACTTTGAATAACTATTTCCAGCATAGCCAAAAGTGGAAAAAATCTAATGGATACAAATGAAGAAATTAAACGACAAGAAATATGGGATAACGATAGATTTAAATAGATTTATTTTGTAGATTTTTAGCAAAAGAATTCATTTTGTTAAAAATTGTGTCAGTACGTAGATTTGGTATTTTTGTTTTGCATTAAATTTCATTCCATCGCCTTCGAGTTCTCTATGTCCAGTGACTCAGAGAAGCTCTACTTTCATTCCGCCAGTCAGCTTATTGAGTACTTTGCAGCATTACAGACTCAGCTTTGATATGAGTCATTGCACTGTTTACGCGGATCTACACACTAATATGTTTGTTTTCTTGTGCAGGAATTGAAATAAGTATAGCTACCAACTCGATATCCACTTCGTATACACCTGATTTAGTAGGTATAATCATTGGAGCTTATTTGTAAACATATATTCTCACTTGTTTTTACAAAAACGTAAAGGTGCTATTTTTACAATAGCGCACGGAAAATTTTTCCAAATCTCCGATTTTGTTTCCGTGAACTAAGTTAAAAAATTCATTGAAATTAAAACTAAGATAAAGATAAACATTAAAACTAAAACAATTATTTTTCGAACCACTTTTCTGAAAACAACAACATAATTAGTATATTTAGGAATCGTTAGTATGTTTTCATTTTCCTGATGGAATGTCGTGGAAGGATTAAACAATTTTTGTGATACTTTTTCTGAAGAATGCCATCCTCCGTATCTTAAGAGTATCTTAGAGTGAGCAAATCAGCACCGCTTTCCACTATCATGGTTTCCGAAGTACCTCTCAGCCCATGTCCGCTATATTCTTCGCGTTTTTTCAGTTTCAATTATTTTGCAACAAGTTTTGAGGCAGCGCTGATGGTATTGTATCCAACATGTTGGGTATAACATCCACGAATTTGGTGTGCAACAAATAATCTGCTGTTCTTATTCTTGGGCTGTAGATCTGCATATTTACTCAACGAAGAAAAGGCAGTGAGCTTGGAATAATTTCAAAGTTATTTATATCCTGGGGTGGTTATCAAGGACGACGGTGACGATGGAGAAAATCTGGAAGCGAGTTGACGAGGAGAAGTAAACAGTTGGGAGCGTTGAATGCGGTAATAAGATTACAAAAAAGGAGGAATAAGAAAAAAAGGAAGATCAAGGAAAAGATGGTACTCATAGGCGATGGAAGAAAAGAAAGAGGAATTCAGGAATAGAAAACGAAAGTAAAAAATAGGAAAGAGTGGAAGGGAATCACTTCCATGCTAAAAGGCCAGCGTGATATACATATGTGCCAAAGATCCCAAACACTAAAATAACTGTTGCCAGTAGATATTTTTCATATGAAGCTTCATATAAAGATGTGGTTATTTGTTTTGCGGTTAATACCCTGGACTTTTTTGTTATATAATCACAAAAGCAATACAATTCGAAAATTGTCAAGCAATTTCTCAAACATTTTCAACTGCGGTCCACTTATTCCTTAAAAATCTTATGACCAACTTGAGGTAACAGAAGAATTATGTACGCCAGGAAAAATTTGAGTAGTTAACGTTCTTAATTGGAAAACTTATTTCACGTGAAGGTGTTGTGCTTCTAATATTCTCGACGTTCCACAATATTCAACGAGCATACTCAAAGTTCAACTTAAACTTTTAATAGGTTGATGAAAAACTTGTCGAGAGTTTATATTTTTAGGGTGTATAATAATAGAGTCGGCGATTTTTAGTTAGCACAATAGTAAAGAGTAACCCTTAAAACGCCTGCAATATTCTTTCCATTATTTTGTAAATCTATTAATTTTTTTCAGACTGTTTCTCTACTATTATATGAAACGGGTTGGAAATAAATTGGGTGGAATAATTTTCAAACCTTACGATTGAATCAAATGTACATGTATAGACTTATTTTAAAGAAGAATAGGCTGTTTATAAACTAAAATAAATGATGAATGAACTTCATCTGAAATAGAGATAGAAATTTTACATTATCATATCGGTGGACAAGCCTTTAAATTCAGGTAGCGCACACCTGTCATTCATCGTCGTTATCGTCATCATCATCATTATTAGAAATAGATGAAAATCATTAGGTTCAGATTAGGATTACAGGACGATCAAAAGAAAACTCCACATTTTAACAAATTGAGTTTTTTAATTTGGCTGACAGTACCTTTAGATTTCATTGTAGTAGCGAGAGAATCGATCAAAAGCAATATGCTATAAACTTCTTCTCACTTCATGAAATTTTCTCATAATTGACGTGTTTCATCTACGTTACGTCACTTTTTACAATTTAATCCAGTAATGAATGTCAGTTGTAGACGCCCGGGAATGTCTATACCCCCATTTTCTAACTTTTATGGTCATTTGTTAGCAAGTTATTTGGCACCCATCATTTCTTCAGTAATAATGCTCGATTCTTCGAAAATGCCGTTCAACCGTTTTTAAACCGAATGCAAAATTTTCCAACAGAAATTCCAACCTACGACTAGTACTACTAACTTTGTTATAAAGATCGGATACCTTTACAACTGAAAGAAATATGAGATAAAGGAGAGATAAAAGGCAACATACTCCGGGAGCCAGCTGCATATTTTGAATAGTCATTCCGTTCCATCTAATTTTGCTTGTCCTGACAGAACTCACCTTAGAACTGAACTTAATGACCTTCAGCTGGCAAGGTAACGCCGGTCCATTTAATAAACTCTGTAAATTCAACACATTCCGGGATGGCTCAAACTGAATAATATGGTTGATTATATTGAATATTTAACAAATAAAAACCTTCAGCTGCATGTAGGGTGATGGAAAGTCCTTCAGCTGATACGCTGAAGGTCCCCATGAATGCGCGCGCGTCGGTACATTGGTATCAGCGTTGATCGGCTAAATATTTTATTTTTGTTAAATACACTATAAACTATCGATCACTTTAATTTCAGTTAGATAATTAATAGTTTATTAAATTTATTTATACATTTATACATATACTACTGATTTTTATAGGGCGCATAAAATTTTTGTCATTTGTATTTGTGCCAATAAAAATTATTGCTTATAAAATTATTTTGAAGGTGAAAATTTGTTGACCTTGATAATTATTTGTTAGCCTACTACGAATACTAAAGGTATACTATAAGCTGAAGGACTTTCCGTCACCCTACATGCAGCTGAAGGTTTTTTTTGTTAAATATACAATATAATCTACCATATTATTCAGTTTGATTCATCCTGGAATAACTTGAATTTTCGGAGTTTATTACACCTGGATCAAACGGACCCGGCGCTACCTTGCCAGCTGAAGGTCATTACGTTCGCTCCTAAGGTGAGTTCTGTCAGGGCTAGCAGAATTGGGTGGAACGGAATGACTGGTTGGAAATGCAGCTGGTTCCAGGATCAACAGGATTTATGTATTCTACCCTAAAATTGAATGTATTAATATCTTACGAACAACAACAATTGCAACTACTTATAACAAAGCTTCTGTTTTAAATCGTTTATTGAAAATAACAGAAAAACATGTAAATGACAATTCTAATCATTGATAAGACAGAATTTCACGTACTACCCAGATATTTTAAATTAACTATGGCCTACACATTTTTATGTATATAGGTGTTTTACCACTAATTAGCCAATAATTTTAGTGAGAAACGAAAATATCTTTCAAACAATATTACATTCTGTAAATAGATGAAAGTGATATTTATAGTGGTACATTTATTAATGTTGTAAATATCATATATTTTATTTTTATATATTCTTCTAGTGCCATGTATGGACTTAGGCAGATTTTCTCTATAACATGCAAGAGGGTTGTACGTAAAATACGTAAAAAAGTTGAATAATGACTTTATGCTAAAGGTTACAGGCGCCGCTAGGTTACACTGCTGCTGTAGCCAATTTTATCAACGCTAAGTCATAGCATTCTGCGTGTAATTAGGAGTGAGCGGTTGCTTGTTGAAAGTTACATTTATTTACCTGCCGTCGGAAAAGGGCTTTCTCTGATTGAGGAGCATAGCATCAACTTCAAGTCAAACGAATTCGGGCTTGACCGTAGATTGACAGTAAGAATTTTAGTTGACGAACTGTCAATCCCCAAAACAATCGTTCTCCAAATTCTGACAAAAAAGCAAAGAGGGTTGAGTGTTGAGAGGATTAGTTGGAAGCAGAGGAAAGAGGTGACTTTCTCAACCGACTCATCACTGGAGACGAATCCTGGTCTTACAAATTCAATGTGGGGATGAAATCCCAAAAACAAAAAAGTCGAGAAAATCAAGGTTAAATGTGAGGACAATGATATTTTTTTTTTCGATTCTAGTGACATTGTTCACAAGGAATTTATCCCTCCCGGTCAGATAGTGAACTAAAATTTTTACGTTGAAATTTTGAGACGTCTCAGAGCTCGTGTAGCTCGCCTACTCACAAATCGCTGGTTGTGCGTGGGTTTTTGGTTTTGGCTCAATAACTATGACAAATTATCCGCTTATTAACCCGATTCAACCCCTTGTAACTTCTTTTTGTTTCCAAAATGCAAAATGGTGCTTCGAGGTCGGCACTTGAGAAATTTGGAAGCCATCAAAACAAAAACGCAACTGAAGACTTTCAGCAAAGTTATCAACAATAGAAAGAGAGAACTTTGAAGGAGACCATTATTCAAATAACTGAAGAATTGTAAAAATGAATTTATTATTCAACTTTTATACGTATTTTCCGGAGATAAACCGTATTATGCCTTTCCTTTATTATATTTAGAAAGACATCTACAATTTAACGTCGGATAAGAATATTTACGTTTAAAATGATGTAATAAGCAAAATTCTATGGATGGTTTTTTATTTTAGGTGGACTTGAATTCAAGCTTAAACTTGGACCGTCCTAATCTAGTTCAATTTTTACATTTCTAATTCTACTTCATTTCAAATAAAGGTTATTCGAACTATCACGTCGATTTATTCGCTAGAATAAACTTTGCGGATTATTGAACCCGTTTGTGGCAGTTGAGAGTATTAAAGTTTTCAAGTCACAGACAATTCAAAGTTTAGCCTGGTGTATCCTCAGCTACATGTATTCCAATAGCTAACAGTAATGGAAAGTTCAAATAAACTTTGACATGTGATTGTTTTGGAAGTGCTTGTGGAATGTACCTATCGACATCGAAATTTGCTTTTAAAATCAATATCAACTCCCGTCAATCCTAATAAAAGATTAACGTACTTGCTACAAATTGTGATAATTTTGATTTTCTTTTTGTATCTGATATTGTAATGAATACTAATCATATCTAACTCATGTGCATAAACAGGTTGTCTCAGTAATAGTGCACTTCATGACGTTTTCTAGAAAGATACCATAGGCTAAACGATTGTTTGCTCCAAAATATCGTACCAAATACTTCTATTCAGACAACTACGAGGTATAACCACAAAGTAAGGTACGTTTCGTTATATAAAATAAAATGTGTACAGGTACAATACACATGTACAAATATCTACAACTATTAAACTTTTTTTTACATAGCCGAATTTCTTCAGGTACTTATCATAGCGTAACACAAACTTTTGTAAGGCTACTTCTTAGAAGATTGTCGCCTGTGTTTTCAAACGTGTAGTAACATATTATTTCAGCTTGTCATCATCGTTCAAGATGGAAAGAATAGATTTTAAGTGTAAGAGATGAGAGTTCCTAAGAGGGAGGTTGGAGTTGTACGGATGATGATTAAAAACATCCCAGCGAAATTCCTGAAGGAAATGTTATGTTCACAATGTAAGGTCGGGCTTTATCGTAGTAACTTTTAACAATAATTTTTGGCGCCTGTTCTATATTGCGTGGTGCAATTTTTCAATGGTCTTGCAGGGCGTTGATTGTTTGGATTCGTAGTAAGGAAATCAATCAGCGAAATCTCTTTATTATATCAAAAACAGTGCACGAAGTGTGCCTCCATTCCATCGATTGTCTTTTAGTTTCTGAGGTGTCATACGAGTTTCATCCCCTGTGACTATACGGGAAAGAAAATAATCACCGTCTTCCTTAAAGTGTGTTAATAATTGAAGCCGATCCTTTATCGTTTATTTTATTCAGTAAGAATTTTTGGTATCCTATGTGAGTAAAGTGAAGTTCTCGAAATTTTAGTTTTAAATTTCACTAATTAATGATGGTGAGATTTGCAGAAATTCCATAGCAAGACCACTTATTGCAATCTTACTGTTTCATGTGAATTTCTTTTCAATTGCGTAAACCAGTACATCAGTAACCAAAAACCATATCGTTCTTAATTGAACTGTTTGGCCCATGAAATAATCATTGAATGACTCACAGCATTTTGTCCAATTAAAGCTAATAACATAAAGAAATACTACAAAGAACACGTCAGCAACAACGATCTGAAGATGACGTACACTCCCTCAGGTGAAGATGACATCCATTCTCAGATTTAGTCGGAGTAACTTGAAACTGCGATTGTAGTGCTACCGCTGGTAGAAATAAAATGGAGTTACATTGTGGATATACCTCGTATATATTGCCGCTCGTTTCTTACACACGTTACGAATTAAATAACACTTACAAGTATCAAAAAGTTAGTTGAATATTTTTCAATTATCTGGATTATAATGAATTCAGATGAATTCAAAATGCTTTATTTTACTCAAACATTTTGTTTCTAAGTTTATCCTGAATATTAACGGCTCTTAAGGGGAGGACAGGCCATTATTTATTCAAAAACAATTCTCTAGATAAATACAAACGAATAACAGAAAAGACCGCAAAATTTAGTGCTTTCGATCGATGGCTATGTGAATTTACAAAAATAGTGAGTAGCAGAAGAAAATGAATTCCTAAATTAGCTGAATATATGTTATTTATTTTGCGAATCTATTAGTAATTTTTATAACTAAACATGAATATTTGATAGTCTAGTAGATCATGTAAATATGATCAAACGTATTGGGATATGAGAATAAAGAAATCGAGAAGTTCGAATAGTTGGGCATCATAATTAAGGAACGTGTGACATCGAAAAATAACTGATGATTTTATAATCTAAGAAACAAGCTTTTATTGTTAGCTTATCAAAACTTGGAAATATTATTTCAGATACCCGGGGTCTAGAAGTAAATTATTGTACATATTTTGCGCAAGTATTTGATATTCTAATGTTGAAATGAAAAAAATGGTTAATTCTGAAAATTTTGATAATTTCTTCACTTGAAAAAAATTAGAACTATGCTCATAATAATGATGAAATATCTACTATCCATAACAATTTACCAATCCCACTTGCCCTGACCTAAGCACGCAACATCAAAATTCCAAATTTCCATTATCCATCATTATTGCACCAAAATGAATAGAATTGAAAAGAAATGAAAAATTGCATACAAGACATTGGAGATGTTGTTTGCTTAGAATTGCATAACCAGCTCTAGATAAATTAATTAAGTCAAATATTACAAGGAAGCCGTATACATAAAGAAATCAGTAGGCTCTAAAAACCGGCGCCGGTTTTTCTGCTGGTGCATGCACAAACGACGCTGATTGCCTGTCAGTGATAAAGCCGATTTAATGGAGTCAGGATGTCGAGTTCATAGTCAGATTAAGAGTTTGTGCTATTGGAAAATGTTTTGTTACGAATACAAAGAGCCAGGCACAGAATACATCCAGTGAATCATGACCGAGCAGTTTATAGAGAATATCTCTTCTCGACTTTAGAGCAAGATAAGCATGAGGATGATATTAGACATATTTAATTATGTCTAAGGAAAAGTTGAATAGAGCAACACAAAAACGTGTTTCAGCTGGCTCAAACAGATGAGTAAAATCTTTAGTTATAAGAATATAAAATTATATTATGATCCAAGAGAACAACAGTCAACATAAACTTAATGGTTCTCATAGGTATAGTCAGTTTTGCAAGGGAAAAAAATATTATATAGTAACACAATGTGGCACGTTCTTTTTAATTCCCAATTCTGTATCATGGAATGTACCCACTATTGAATGTATGAATGTGAAACTGATGCAGCATAAGTGGATAAAGAAACATATGAACTGCCAGAGTAGGAAGAAACTTGAGGTATTGATGTAAGAAAACGACCCTGTCCATACGCATATTGCTCAACAAGCTCCTGCACGCGTCCTCTAAATGACAGTCTATGGTTTGCTGGTATTTTACGCATATGGGGCAGCAAAACAAATACAGGGAAAAACATTCCAGCTTAGAGTTTTTTTTTTAAATTCATTCCAGTAAATTCGTCGGTGTCCGTTCACGCTTGTTGCAAGTTTCATCTTTGTCCATAATAATTGACGAGCTACCTATATTATCGGATATCGAGAAGACCAAAAGTCAACTAAACATTAATATAAATTCTATTGATTCTTGTCATCTTCTCTTCTTTATGCTATTCAGATTCATATATAAGCAATTGGCATACAGTTCCCTTGTATCTTGTATGAATATTCGTGTAATTTTTGAAATAGTTTTATTTGAAAAGTGCAACAGACATTTTAATACGCGCACCACACTAATAAAAGCGTATCAAGACTTTATGTATTATGAACATCTTCTTTTTGTAAACTAGAGATATCAAAAAAATAGTATACATGTGTTTAAAAAAAAATAATAAAATAAAAAAGTCTTACAAGAGCAATTATAAACAAACGAACACACTGAAGGAACACAGCAGAGAATAATAAGTGGACGCCAGATTATATAAGAAGCTCAAAGAGAAGCCGAGTGGTTATGTGGTTTAATGAGAATGCGAACATTGTCCCGATATTTTTCAAAGCTGTAAACAGTAACTGAAAATAAAGCAATTGAAGACAGAAGGTATATAAGTCAAATGTTTCAAATAGAACGATACGGTCCGTTTTTCTTATGCCATATTTTTCAAATATGAACTATAGGGATGTTGATATTCCTAAGATTAGTCATGTTAAATAGATCTTTATACGAGCTCCGTCTCGCCAGCACCGCAAGTCGAGAAATTAGTGCCAAGTTCAAAAATTAGATGCTCTGTAATTTTCACATCAACGGAATATTCAAAGTTGTGGTGCTAGAAAAACGTGAAGAAACGCAATGAAAATAATTACAATACATTAATTGTTGAGGTAATAAAATAAGGTGTTTATTAGGTGCTGAAGAGTTAATATCGTGAAGTTATTGATAAACGAGTTAATTTCCGTGAGATAACGAATCTAAAGGTATCTCAGGTATCTCTAAAATTAAGATCAATACTCGATCAGGTATCAAATAAGCAGAAACACTAGGTGCTTGTGGGAAATTTGCATAACGAAAATCATATGCGAATGGAAGAAAAATTCAGGGTACCTGATACTATTATAAAAAATGCAAAATATAAAATGAATTTTTAAAATGGTGTATCAGTTATATCAGTTTTAAAATGGAAATATCCTATTAGGACTAAGTACATCAAGCATGGTGGTTTTAGAGTCTCCAAACACCAAAACGATACTTCTGATCTGTCTCCTAATTATTTAGTGAGTACTTAATTAGCACTTCATTTTATGTCAGTTTTAGCAATAAAAAATTTCTACTAGAACTCAGTACATCAGGCATAGTAGTTTTAAGGTCATTAAACAATGTAGAAATAATATTTCTTAACTGTCTCCTGATAATTCAGTGAATACCTAAAATTAGCACTTAATTCTATGTCAGTTTACAAAATGGAAAAAACCTAATAGGACTTAGTACATCAGGCATGGTGGTTTCCAGGTTTCCAACCACTGTAGAAATGATATTTCTCGACTGTCTTTTAATTATTTAGTGAGCACTTAATTAGCACCTCATTCTCTAACAGTTTCGAAGATCTTCTTCTGGACATATTACAAAACTCATGGCGGCTTTATGCTTTTATCACCCATAAAGTTGAATGTATTGCAATGTTTTCTTTTGTCCATTAAAGCACCTAATTATTCAGCATTTCAAAAATTTATTTTATATTTTGCCTTTTTTATAATAGTATCAATCACATATGATTTTCGCCATCCAAATTTCCTACCTGATTTTTAAAATTTCCCGGAAATTAACACGTTTATTAATTATTTGGGGATTTTCACGATATTGACTCCTCAGCACCTAATAAGCACCTTATTTTATTACCTTAACAATCAATGTATTGTAATTATTTTCATTGCGTTGCTGGCATCATGTTTTCCTAGCACCGCATCTTTGAGTATTCCGTTGATGTGAAAATTACAGAGCACCTAATTGTTGAACTTGGCACCTAATTATGGCATTTTCTAGATGCAATTTCGCGGCTTTGCATTTTTGGCGAAACAGTCGCAAAGAACAATTAGTTTAACTAATTCATTTACCTTGCCTACCGATTATGTGCCTTTTATTACTGAAAAATATATCAGGAATAAAAATGTATTCCATCGATTAATGATAATATTAATATGAAAATTTTTTAGGTCAGATCTACACCACTTACTATTTTGATATAATTATGTTGATATTCACTTGTTTTAATAATTTATATCCATAACCTGTATACATCCACCTTTAATTTTCACATAACCACTTACAGAAGATGAACATTTTTATAGATATTAAACCGAATCAAATCGAATAATAAGAAGATTACACAATTTAGGAAATTATAAACACGAATCATTTTTGTTACAATTTTATAAAATTGTGATCCAAAAAGTGTACAGAGCGACATTGCTGCTTATTAAACAATATCGGTTTATGCAAACAACGTACCGAACTAGTTTTACTGTGTTTATTCTACATGGCGGAGAATAGACTGAATTATAAAATTAACAAGTGATTCTTCGTTACTCTCTCGTACAAGGTGAGCGTATTCAAATCAAATAGACCTTTTTAAAAGAGCTCTCAAAGAAGTAGAACAAATCGGATTTGCACCAATTAATATGCTACTCCTACCAACGAGGTAGTTTATAATATGTATTAATGTTTTTTTTTACATTATTTTCGTATATTAATTAACAATCATTTTTAAATTGATGTGAAAAATAGAACATACATTAACAGAAAATCACAAAGTCATTTAAGAGATTTTTTCAAATGAGAGATAAAAACGGATGAAACTGTCTGTATTTTCTGAACAATGCCCTAATGTCAATACATAATAGAAAAGAACGCTAAAAATATACAAAGCTCTGATTTTTTTTCACAAAAGCCTCATCCCTAACAAACTTCTAATGGAAACGTTGTAATTTGGGAAAAAGTATCAGTTGGAGGAGGGTGAAGATGAACGAATTGAGCACTTAATTTAGGTTTCGTTGTTTTCAATGAATTATACAATTTATTGTAATAATAAAAATTTATTGATACAAATACAAACATATTTACTCAGAGATATTGATATGGCTGAATGGGTATTTAAAAGACCTTTCAACTAATGTATAACAACTAAAAATAAAAAGGTATCCTTATGATAAGCTTGTTTCAAAATAAAAATCGACAGGTTTCAGGATTTTTTCTTGAAGTCGCCGGTATACGAAATAATGAATTTATCACTTTCATTTGCATCATATTTTATAGTGAGAGGACAGAAGTAGAATTGGACCCATGAAAACTATTTCAATCTATTTATTTACGAGGCACTCTTAGAAAGGTCCCGCAATGATTTTCCCTTGAAGAAACGTAATCAACCGTGTCAGTTGCGGATGCGTATATGTATATATATATATATATATATATATATATATATATATATATATATATATATATGTATATGTATGTATATGTATGTATATGTATGTATATGTATGTATATGTATGTATATGTATGTATATGTATGTATATGTATGTATATGTATGTATATGTATGTATATGTATGTATATGTATGTATATGTATATATATGTATGTATATGTTCCGTTTCGTGCCTATAGCGTGGTAGCAGTAACCCGAAATGGAAGCACTCATTCCTTCTCCTACTGCCTGCGAGAATCGATCGGTGATAAGATTCTTCAATACATAAAATCTGTCATATTCGTCCACATACGGCTTGATATACAGCAGCAGATTTCTCAGAATTTGGTTGATAGTCTTTTGATCATTAAATCTACAAAACTGCTCTTGCTCTTTGTGCTTCTAACGTTTTCTTTCACCTAATGAAATTAATGTCCTCAGATGAGAGTTTGACAACATCGAGAAGCTGGTTCTATTAACATACGACAGAGTTCTACAACAGAGAGATACAAAAGTTGATCTCACGATACCAGTAATGTTTCAATTCTAGTAGTGGCTATAATGAAAAATAGCTGAAACATAGCTATAGCTGCACTTGTTTCTGTAAGAGTTATTTTTTCACTTTCTAAAGACATAAAATAGTTTTTCCTTTTCTGGATGCCCATCGTATTTGAGAGAAAAACTATTTACATATTATTTATATTTTTTATTTGATCAGCATCGCTAGACCATTACGAATAACTTAATTTTTAAACAGCCACACTGTATAATTTAATAGTTTCAGATAATAATGAGTGTATTGTTTCGAAGTTTCGAGTCTGCTTTTCCTTGTGAGAAATCCAATTTATGAGGAGCATAGTATTACGTAGTTTTATAAGAACAATTATTTCAAGGAGAAATCGTGCAAATTTTCTATATAACTTTAAATTATTAATAAATATTATTTTACGGAGATGCTGGTAACCTTGACCGTTATATTTAGAAAAAAATGTTGGATTAGGTAAATAATATAAAGTGGCACAGCGAATATTTGAAAAAGATTCAAATTAACAGCTTTACTATTCCTGTTTTTATGATATCTCAAATATTTATTATGAACGGCATTATAAAAAGACAGGATAAGCCCTGAGAATCCGAAAATCCGAATGTAAATTACGAACAAGTGAGGTTAAGAAATTATAATGATTAGGACTGGAAGGGTTTGAAAACTGAGAAACACAAGACATTACAACTGACTAGACTGACTAAATAAAATAATCCAAAATACTGTTTGAAGTACGAAAAATGATAAATGTAATGTTTTTCGTATTTAGTTACTCTTTCTATTTATGGGGTGAATTAATAAACACTGTCGTTCACGTTCTTAATTTATTTACACACTAGACAATACACTAATTATAGTTACTTATATATAAATATCACTTAAACAATTTCTATTACTAATTCGTTCTTTTCACTACGACTATTTATTTATAATAAACCAAATACACTACATTATGTACCTATGTACCTATCCCAAAAAGAAGCAAAACAAATAAATGAATAGACCTTCATGAAAATTATTCAAAATAAACAATGTAAATTCACCGCTCACTATAAGAAATTGTTTTGATTCGAATATAAAACGAATTCCGCAATATGCGCCTTCACCAAATCTTCAAATTCCATTTTAGCTGGACAGGACTGGCCTACGGAGCCATTTCGCAAACTTTTTCGTATCAATATATTGCTGATACTTCTTTCAAATTTGATATAATGCTCAAATTTCGTATGCCACACTTTTTAAGAACTTTCGATAATGAAAAAAGAGAACGGCAGATTTTTTCATAGAATGAAAATATTCTCTAGTACAAAAAGTATCTATGATGATTCGATCATTGATCATAAGAGAGAATAACAAGGTTTCTCTTTGAAAGGGAGTTTTATCTTAAGGTTATATATCAGTACTACAAGTAAAACCTCTTTTTTCATCGGTTAATACTTTAAAAGTAAATTAGAGAGTTGATTTATTGTCAAGCTCAAACTAAACATCTATAATAAGTTTTTTATCAGATTTGTAAGTTCAATATCCTTAAAGTCTTTTAGTATTTGACCATAGTAAAAGTAACGCGAGAATACTACTCGTTCTGCGCATGTCTCACGACTGCTTGATTTTTCCGACCGATAATATACGACCTCCAGTTGCCACGAATTGTGTCTGAAAGGTGTCCAGGTGACCAGAAATGAACCACCGCTAACATCTTATTGTTCATGGTACGTTTATTTATTTAATTGTGTTTTTATTATGTTTAAACATGGCTAAGCAGCAAGGTGCAAAAATTGTGTGTGAACTTTTAATTAATAAATTACAGCTTTTGAAAAATGTTAAAAAAAGAAACGTGTGTTGGTCCGAGATTGGATACGAAAATGATATACTCTTTGTGCCACTAATAATATATGTCGAGAACTATCGAAAGATCGAAGTGGCAACAGAAACTTTTTTATAATGGATTCAAGTCTACATTTCTCTGACGAAGGAAATGTTATTAATTATTATTATATATAAATAAAATGTATGAATTTATTTCTTTAATAAATTATAGTAAATTTTATTATTTCACTCGTACAAAAATCGAAACAAATACTAGTATATACGCTAGAAACGCATTGATCACGACTAAATCTCCTAATAGTACTATTCTCGCCCAGTTTACGACCCCGTGTGATATTCACGGAGAGTGAACAATTAATTTGGAAGCTACTAGCTTTTTATAAGAACAAAGGTAAATATTTAAGAAAAAAATTGGAAAATGATGAATCAAAAAGAAATACATCCCACAACGAATTGAAATTGTTATATAGTAAATAATATAATATGAGGAATATAGAAAGAAGACTGGGGCTTGCAGCTCTCAATTACGTCTAGCATTTATTGCTAGTTTAGCCGTTAGTGTTTAGTAATGGTGTTGATCTTTGTGTCTACAGCGTCCTAGCAATAACATTCACATTTTTCAACTTTGTGTAACAGCTGGGTGTTATGCGAAAAATATTGATTAAAACACGGGAATACGGATGACAATAACGAGTAGATAGAACAAAACTATTCTAATAAATAAACAAACTTGAGTTATAGTTTTAATATATAACCAATCTCCTCGTGTTTCTTTCCCATTAAAAAGAAAATACAAACTGCCACGAGAAATTAAATTCGTAAATTTTTTTAAATAAAATAATATAAAAAAACTAGATAATGAAATAATGAAATAAAATCGAATTGAAGTAAGGAATATTACTCTTTTAAATATTGATTACTGAATGGCACGCTTTCGTATCTGTATAAAGGGTAAATATTAACGGATTTTACTATATTATGTTACGTAGGTAGACCCAGTTGCGTTCCCTTCTGAAGTGTTATAGATCGCGCGACTATCACTTGTACCAGTTAACCCTATCTTCTCTTATCTATATTGGTAGAGAGCCATGGTGAGAAAATATTAACACAATATGGCGAAATGTCCGTTTCTTGTTTTTACTTCTGGTTTGTGGGTCACATAGTGGAAAATATAA
Source organism: Diorhabda carinulata (assembly GCF_026250575.1). NCBI lineage: Eukaryota > Metazoa > Arthropoda > Insecta > Coleoptera > Chrysomelidae > Diorhabda > Diorhabda carinulata. Next base: position 25,128,047 of record NC_079472.1, read on the forward strand.
TTAAGTTGTAAACGCGGTTCACATTTCTTTCTAACTCCCGGGCTCCTCCCATCATTACAGGGGCATCCCCTATGTGTTGCCTTTGTTAATTAAGCTGCAGATTTCATCAATCTTCTAAGGTTTGTTGAACAAATGAGGTCCAGTATGTTTTTTATCATAATCTGCATAATTTGCACTATTTGATAAATCCCAATTCCATTGATAAAGATTGTGTTTGTTAGAACAAAGGTATTCCTCAATAACGTTACTACAAAATATCTGGTAAATGCTAACAAGTGGAGTGCAATTCATTTGGAATTCAATTGTGCTTATTATTTCAAAATAGGTGCTTTATCTTTATCTTTGTATACTATATTATTAAATTTAATCAATATTTTAGCGATTCTTAACAACTGTCAACATGCATTTTGTCTAAATTATTAGTTTAGAATCGCCGCTCATCTACGTATTACATTGTTGTACATCCACAAACCTTGTACCGCCGATGCATTCGGAGTTTAAATGGTCTTTAAAAGTGCTTTATGAAAACTTTCAACACGTTGATGAAGTGTATTCATTCCATTAAACAAACACTACGTTATTCCTGCAACACATTTGAAAACTGCTATTCCGTTGTGAAAAATATCCGCAGTGCGCTCACATATATTTCACGATTATTTGATATTATTTTAATATTATTCTTGCACCATCAAACACAACAGATGGTCAGGAATGGATATGAAAAACAAGGAGAAAAGTGGGAAATAAAAGATAAAGATTTCAATAATTCATTTACGGATTTTTACTCTGTCTTTTTATTGGAGTGGCTTATGTTATATAGTGAAGCAAAATTATTTATTACAAGACAAGACGATGAAAAATTATGAGGGTGAGACGTTGGTTTATGAAGGACGTCTTTTTCTATAACATCGGAGTGGGCGCTATAATATGTTATACCTAGAGGTCATCAATCTAATATGAGAAAGTTTCTGTTGGTAGTATGACGTGACTTTATTATATTATAATATTCATAATACTGAAGCTTCAAAACATTAACCACATATGATATTAAGTGAGAATGAATCGACAGGTTTCGTTCCAATTGATATATGATGCAACAAAACCTTTAGTTACTATATACTTCGTAAATATGGAGTTTATTGATTTTGATTGCTATTCAATTGTTTTTGTGAATTAAAATTCTTTAGAAGCGACGTCGAATTTTGAAAGGTTTTGTCGTTAAGGATATCGTGGAATTTTTTTTATTAGAATCTACGAGATATACATAGTTTATACTAAGTTTATTCAACTAATTTTTTTCTATTGTTGTTTCTAAAAACAGGAATTTCCGTAATAATACACAATTATTGAAACTTTTGAAGATTTATATCAATATATTGAATAAAATATTTAAAAAAACGCGTTCACAAGGTATATGAATAGTTAATATATTATAGTTATAATAAACATTACTAGACGCCAAATCTCGTCTGATATCAAAGTTACTGTCATCCATAGCGACCTAATATAACATAATCTTCTATTCGATAGATTTCAATAAAAAATCCAATTGAATAGCAGCCATAATCAATAAACACAATACTTATGTCTAATTGTCATTCAAAAGTTGTTTTTTGATTCAAATGAGTTTACATTTCATGAAAAATGTTTTTATTATACCGTAATTCTTGTTTAATTAAGTATGTAAGTTATTTTCAATTTCTCAATATCCTCATTTAGATGGAAAATGTTTATATTTTTACATTATATTTCGACCATCATATATATATATATATATATATATATATATATATATATATATATATATATATATATTGTCATTGGTTAGGGTTGGAATTTTGGGGTCTCCCACTTTGAAGCCATTATCAAAAAAGGGGGAGGTTATAGTGGTTATTCATTAATTCCAAGGTCTCAATCAGCCTACTCCTTGACATATCAAGGAGAAAACTGAAACAAAAAATATATGAATACAATAGAAATAAAAATAATATGCTTAGCATCTTCTCTCTATTTTAATCATTTCATATTTTTTTTGTTTCATCTTTTGATTTCTTGAAATTCCAAGTAGTAGTCAGATTGAAGACTTGTAATTAACCAAAAAGAGGTGATTCGTTGCGCGGAGCAAGCAGATTGAAACCATGGAATCGGATCACCTCTTACCAATGAACGAATAACCATCCTATCACCACCCTCTCTTGATAATGGCGAAACGTCGAAAATTTCTTTAATTTATTATTCCGTAGATAGTGTCAAAATCAGTACAAGGCATTTGATGTATATAATTACTGTTTAGATAGGGTAGTATTTAGAGAATAGACTAAAAGGTCATCAATACGATAAACCAACGAACCATGAAATAACAAAAAACCATAATTTCAATTATAGAGATTCAAAAATCCTTGGAACGAAATCTGTTACACAAAGAAGATAATTTTTAGAAATGGTTCACATTCGTAAGAACAAAAAAGCTATAAATGAAAATATATCATATTTTGTTATAGACTTAAAATTAGTTGAAACGTCAATTTTTATCTATCTAAAAATTGTTAAAAGGGACTAATTTTGAAACATATATATTAAAATTAATATCAATTATTTGTACTTATTCAAATAAAAACAGTTTCGATAGATTGGTGGGTATTTTCCATTAGGTCACTCCCTACAGGATTAGTTTTACTAATTACCGTTCTCAAAATAATTCAGTGTAAAACGAACAGGTATTAAACGTGGAATTTCTCTAAAGGTAGATTTTCGTATTATATTTAAATAAATGAGAAAGCATGATGTTGATCCCTCTTCTTAATTAATATATTTGTAAATGTATATGAATATTCTACGAGCATATGCAAGAACGCCACAGCACTATAATAATTAGATTTCATGTAATATTTCAAATTTTGGTTGTTTCATATACAACCATATAGATGTTACTGATATTTTAATATATTTAAATATTATCTTAATTTTTTTATTTATACAATTTTCCAATTTTCACAACTTTTTTTATGTTTTTGCTGATTGATTGCTCGATTTTGTGTCTCGTAATTATTAATGGCTTTTTTTATGGATGATACCCTGGACGTTTCGATCTAATTTTGGTCTTTATCAAAATATAATTCGACATTGACAAATTGAGTAATTGAATCAATTAATAAATCACCACCACATGAATACAATTTGCTTCAACCACATTGAAATTCATAAAATACAATAATAAATTTAACTGAAATTGTTTAGATCTTTTTCATTATTGAAAGCTTCCTGGTTTCTATCTACAAATATTATTTCTTGTATTTAATTATGTTTTTTCAAATTTTTATAATTAAATATATGTTTTTCTGATATACAATGGTTTATTAATGCTTTTTAATTCTTTTAACGTATTGATAACTTCTTAATCTATTTAATAAGTAATGAGATATCTGTTCTATGTAAAAGATAAGATGGTTCTGAGAAAAATCATAATAAGGATACATTTTCCAAAAATCTCAAATAGACTCTTATAACGTTTGTGTTTAATATTCCTCCTATATCGATGATCCTACATCAATATCAAATATCTATTAGTAAGAATTGCATTCCCTTCTTGAACTTGAGTACATTTCATTTTTCACATTAATGATTATATATTTTGAAAACCTTTCAATAAGTTATTGTTTCTTGATACTTGTGATACTCTCATTTCACGGTCCATTTTCATCATCTATAAAATATTGCGTACATCACTTTTGGGTGCAAATTTTTCGGCTTTTCCATATTGATAGATGTTTCTTCATAGATTTTCTATTTGATAACTCAAAATAGGTTCCAAAAGCAACCTCATTTTTATTATTAACCAGCAATACATTATATCCTCAGATGCTTGGTTTCAATATAGATTTCGAAGTCACCGAAACACACGTTTGAACAGATATAAATGACCAATGAAAATTTTATTACCAAAATAGTTGATTGTTAAAGGATGTATAGCCTGCTGAAATACTACTTGACTTCATCTTTATATTATGAATACAATGTGGTCTAATATTTTCTAAATTCAAATAATAATACCAAGGTTAAATTATAGTTATTCACTCAGTCATTAAATTATGAAGGATTCTCAAACAACTTTTGAAACTCATTCCCGAAGCGTTGAATAATGCATATCAACGAAATAGAAAATTTTCTTCTCTCGTCTTCCATTCCCAGGGAAATTAATACCTGTGAATTGATGTCAAACATCTTTGCGTATTAACATTATATAGGGAAATATTATTTTTATTTGTGTAGAAATTATGGAAACATAGGAAATCATTTCATGATTTGAATATTGAATACGACGTCTCTACTAGATACTTATGGTTTAATCACGTGAATATGTAGTACCTATATTGCAACTTGATTCCATATTTAGTTGAAAAAATGAAGGAAATTCATTGTCGATATAATTTTTATAGCAATTACGAATATAATTATAATTTATCTTGATTCACGTTCTAAATAAAATTTCGTGCATAAGAACTAACGGTATGAGTCTTTCAGTATTTTCAAAAGCGGTTAAAATATAGTAGAAATTTTCTATTGCTCTAGCTAGTTATTATTGTCTTCACTGAGCCTAATATAGTGGAATAAATAGAGATTGTACATACTTCAGTCATACGAAAAAATCGCCAATATTTATGAATATTTCGAATCAGTATCATAGTTTGTTGAAATATATCGAGGAGAATTGGGAACAGACTATCCTGAGAAAATAAAATAGTAAGATCTATTTAGAAATGACTAATTGCCAAAGTTTTGGTCAAAAATATCCAGGAAGGGGGTTCGAAAAACTGGTACTGGTGTTCATAAGCTACCATATGATAATAAAAAAGGGAATCAGCAATGGAAAAAACTGTCTTGTCTTCAGTTAATAACTTATAAGCTAGATGCATGTTGCAAGACAATAAATTTACTCGTAAAATAATTATATCAAGAAGAGAGTTCGACTGTGTAAAAGCAGGAATTAACACAAGGTATAACTTTCCTAGAAAGCCTAGCTGAGTACAAGAAACCACTTCACAGACAGCCATGTTGTGGTGAGAGCACATATTTCTGTAGAAATAAACTCAAAGTCAGTATGAGATTATGTGTGAGCCCTAAACATGCCAGGTGAACGTAGTAAAGTTACGGTAGCCTGGATATGGATGTATGAAGGTTACGAAAATAACAGAAAAGCAGATAAAATTGATAAACAAGCTACGTCAATGTCCTTCGTTGGATCGGAGCCCTTTTGTGGTGGAGAACAACTCATGATTATGCTGGAGAAATTTACCACTTCAAAGACAAGTGAAACGGTTACGTTATAAATTCACGTCATACCTGATAAGTGAAAACATTAAAACAGTTAAAACTCTTTTCAGTTTTTAAATGAATATTGGTAGGTGGTGGTATTGTTGATAGAGTTCTTAGGTCTATTGTGCTAATCGAAGGAAGACACTGCAGAGCACATTCTATGTTAATGTGATAATTTAACGAACATAGTAGGCATAGGAATGCAATTGGCAAAGTATTACAGAAGAGGATAAGGCTGGAAAAGGGAGGACCACAATAGATCTAACAACATTCCAGTGATTTTGGTGGTGTTGGTTTAGAAGTAGTTGAAAATAAAGGCGTAAGCTTGATAATAGTATGGAATGACATTCGTCACCTCAATTCATTTCTATTTGGATCATTGAAAATGATTTTATAATAAGATAGTTTTGTAAGAATTACAACAAGAATCAACCAATGCTGAAGATTCTGACAAGGAGGTAAACAAAGAGGTGTTTTAGAGTCGAAGGAAGCAGCTCTCTTCACACTATTCTTCGTAGTTTTATTTGTTTGTATATTAGTTTGAAATATTTTTGCTCAGATAATGAAATTTTCAATAAACTATTATTAGGTTATATATCTTAGTATAAAAATTTCTTATAAACTGAAGCACCCAGCCGATTAACTGAAAAAAAAGGTGCATCAATCTTTCATTAAAAATTCACTTTCAAACAAGTGTCTAAGACAATTTACTAATGGCATTTCTCTAGCTCTGTTATTTATGTTCCATTATGCGAAATTCCATATTCATGTTTTGGTGTGTCTGTGTATCAAAGCCCCCATAAATTTAACTTAACACAGATAAATTGGTAGCTAACTCGATTTTAAAGTTTCCGAGGTGACCGAGAATTAACTTCCTACCTATTTACGAGAAATTAATAGTGTAGAATATCTCAAGTAATGAACTTCTAATTAGTTGCTATCTGTAGATGATATCTGGGGATTTCATCAAATATAATTATTGCTAGATTATCATTAGCATTAATCATTTTATACAGGGAAACCCAAGGGTTGTAACTCATCTTTTGTCGTACATACAACAATTTCTCTTATTTTGCGTACAATGGAAAGTGCTATTATTTCTGATTCACAGTGCTCGTGAGTCCCAATTTTATATGTAAAGGGGATAGAATTATATATTTCGTGAAAACGTGAAAACTGTTTCATCGCATTGTGTAATAAAAAAGCTTTCAGTATACTTAGGCAAGGTAATATATCTTGAGATACAAGAAAACTGCAGTCTTTTTAGGAAAATGTTCAAAGTCATTACGACCTACAAGTTTTTAGCAGAAGCTTCCACAACTTAAAAGCTTGAAGCCAGTCATATTTTGCCACGTTCTAATGTTCTCAAAAATTTCAGGAATCGTCTATCTCATCTTCGTATGTCGATATTCAACCTTAATCTTGTGCTACGGAAAAAAATCTTGATAGACCTTGTTAGACTTTGCTGATGTGAGAGATCCACACACGGCTCATCTGGAGAAAAGAAATGTTATAAAATGATATGTATGAGGGTAGTTTAAATAAAACTATGAATTATGTTATTAAGTTACAGAGCTAAAACTTTTTACAGCTCTTCCAGAAGTCTTTGTCTTCTCTCGGCTTGTCACGTAACCATTCGCGCACGACGGATTTCACCTTCGCATTGCTTTCAATTTGCTATCCACTAAGTGCCTCTTTCAATGAACTAAATAAATATGGGGACAAATCGGGACTATAAGGAGAGTGTCCCAGTGTTGCCCAACCCAAATCGTTCAACGTTTCCATCATAAGTAGAGCTATATGCGGTCTGGCATTGTTTTTCAGCAATAGCACACTACGGATTGGAATATCGCGTCAGTTTGAAATGTAAACAGGTGTCACCATGTTTATAATATAATACTGAGCATTCACAGCTCGTTGTACATACCTTTCATGTTACAAATCACGGTATACAACACCTTCCTCGATAACAGTGTAACATTCGCTCTAACTGGCATGCCGTCGTCGGTGGAATGCTATTCATACAATTGAGTTTTGGAGAGATACTCATCAACGAATCGGTTGAGTGATTATGGATACATTGTCGCGGATTGTACATTATCTTTGACTAAAAAACTAACGAGGTTACGTTTAATCAAAAATTCCGAATTTGAACCATCCTTATATGTTACTTTTTAGAAAGAATACGATATTCATAATTTTTTCAGCATTTCTATTGTTTCACGATTTTTTATCGATCTAATTTTTGGAGCATATTTAAAACTTGAGCGACCACAGTGGTCGTATACGCCTGTTAACACTGCTTGTCCAAGGGGCCAAATCGAGCAAATACGCCCACCAATCTGGTCGACTAACAAGCTCGTTCCAGGAATCAATTCGAAGTTGAAATATCAAATTACTTCTGAAGAATGACAGATATAGTTATAAAAATGAAAACAAGAAGCATGTAGTGGAATAAAAATGATTGGCGTATAGGCTTAATTCTTTTATTGATTATTGCTTTATAGTTATTTTTAAAACTCAATAAAGTGTATGATCATTTTTTTAGTCTTTACTACAACTTTTGGGAGAAAATACGAATTTGGTCTAGGGAAAAAATTTGGCTTGGTCGTAAAAGTGTTCACACCTGAGAAGTAACATTTTTATCCATATAATAACAAGAATAATGTAAAATTGAATACACTTTCACAGATTCTTCTCCAAGAGTTACCCCATTTTTGCTCGAAAAGAACGTTGACAACCAAATACGTAATGCAACATTCGAGTCTTCACAGCAACCAACTGCAGTTACTATAGTGGTGATATTTGTAAATGCAGTCTAACTTTCCTAGCTTAGAGGCATTTCGAGAGATACAGAGTGGTCCTCGTATTAATATAGAATTCTTGGACAACCAACAGAATTCAGAATGATTTGCGTGGTTAGCCTGTTTTTAGTATCTATGTCATAATGATAAACAAACATATGCATGATAGTCACCTTAGTAAATATTGTATATGTTACGGTAAAAGTAGATATTGCGGCAAATGTACATATTTTCCGGTAAATGTGCATATTTGCCTTCTCGTTTGGGTAATGTGCATTCAACTAACAATAACAATTTCAAATAAGTGAAATGTACATTGAATTCACAATTACCATGTCTTTTTGGTAAATATGAGCATACAAAATACGAAATCGTAAGTATCATTAATAAGGTGTGCATTTTAATTGATAATTCTCGAGAGAAAGTAAGGGAAAATTTAGAAAGTCAAGCTAACAAAATGTGTAATCTTTCGAAAGGAAAGTTTCTTGCAGCTGTGATTGGGGACGAGTTTCCATTCCGGACGTTGATCGTGGTAAAACGGATCTAAAAAATTTGATTTGCGTTGTTTTGTCTAGAGATGAGGATAAAAATTTATATATATTAGGAACTAAACAGGGAGTTTTAAAACAAGATGTTCCTCAAAAAAAAATGCAGTTGTAAAAATGCTGGAATATCATGTAAATACAAGTGTCACAATAAATGAAACTTTTTTCATTATGAAGTTTCTATATGTTCCTTCATAGTTTTATAAAATTTAACTGTTATAATAAAGAAAAATATGTTATTATTATTATTTGTTTGATTACGATCATATTGGTCCTGAAAAACTAGGACGAAAATTGTATTTAGGAATATTGGAATCATAACCTACCACATAATATGCAAAGAAAAGTATGATTTGTTTGTCATTTACATTTTGTAACTAAAATAATTTTCGTTATTAGGGCCTTTTGTATTATGTTTATTTAAATAAATATTTTTTTACTGCAACAACCCTTTTACTTTATTTGTATTCCAGCTTTTCTTAAAACATGAAGGTAAGATTATACATTTACCAAAACGTAAAAGCAAACGTACACATTTGTAGGGAAATGTACGTTTACTTTATGTTCAGTTCACATATACTTAAATTTTTGAGAAATGTATACATTTCACGGTAAAAGTGTACATTTACCGTAACATACACAATGAGTATTAGATCAACGTTATTGCCTTTCTACTAGAACAGTACAAAACATATAAACAGTACAATACTTTTTTTAGAGCAATGATCACATACAATTGATATGTTTAATAGATGATTTAATTAAACGTGTATCGAAAAATGAATTGAATGAAATATTTCTCTACTACCGATAGCCTTATAAATCATTGTGTTATATGTTTAACTTCGTATAGTTTCATTATATAAACACCCACATGCACGACAATTGTTATTGTTTGATTGAAAAAGTTATTGTTAACATGAAAAACGATTAAAAGAACAATTTGATCATTTTATTGATACGTTAGTCCACAATTTATTTGCATTCATGGTCCTTTTAACTATTGACGTGATTAAAATTTTAAAATCGAGCTTTTAGCAATATTCAAATTCAGAATTAAAAAGTAATTCTATCATAAGAATGAAATTACTGATTAAAAAATGAATGTCAGTATTATAAATCCGGAAGGTAATTTGTATGACATTTTTAAACTAACTTTTCGTGTTGTAACCAATCTCAGCCTGATTCCTTGTCCGAGGGCAATTTTTGCGTTTACTGAGATGCACCCCATGTTTTTATAATAGTGAAATTAATTTTCCCATCAATAATTTTATTCTCATACTAATGTTATATTTTTTATTAATTGTGATTATTGCTATTTTATCAAATTATAAATCATATATTACTGTTTAGTATAACTAATTCTAAATGCGCGTTCCTCAGTGTTTCTCAACTGTTTTCTATTTTTTTGCTTTTTGGTTCAATTTGCTATTTTTAAACCCGTTTCTAATATATGTTGTTTGTTTGTAATAAGTGTCCAGATATATTGTTGATGGTTGCATCTCGGTAGCCGTTGAAATATATAGAAGCTTGTTAACATATGGTTAACATAACTGAAATTTATAAGCAGAATAAATGAAATCATACCAATTACAGTTCACAGTTAAAGAAGAAATATTATTAATTTCTCAAACTGCTTCATATATGTTGCAATATATCTACTTATTCATTATTTATGTACATAATTCCTCTACGCGAACATATATTTCATCATTCAACAACATATCTGAACATATTCGCGTACTGTATGCATAATTTACGTAAGTTCCGAAAGTGATGTTTTACGGGATAAGCAGGAATCCCACGAGTCACGTGAAATCACTTACGTAGAATATTTTTTGTTTAGCTGTTTTGTACGTTGGCAAGAATGAGTATGTATGAGCTAAATATACATATTCGTATATTAAAATAACTCTTAAATTATAACTTTTTCTTTCAAAATTTTCTAATTTTTCAAATGAATCACATTAATATCAAAGTTTGAATTAACTAAATTCATTAAAATGATATTTACATTACTTCTATTTATATATAGGCTTATATGCAGATCATTTGGGTCCATAGCCTTGTAATTTCTCTCCATTTCTTTCGGTCAACTGCTTTTTCTCTATAGCTCCGGATGTTTCTCTTTCTTCTTTCACCGCTTTACTCCACCGATTTTTTTGGTCTACCTCTTTTTTTCTTTCCCTCCGATATCTTCCGTGCAACTCGTTTCAAGAGCCTATCTTCATCCATTCGTTCTAAGTGACCTGGTCAGTATAATCTTTTTGTCTCTAAAATCGCGCTGATTGGGGCCTCATTATTATTCGTTATACTTTTTTAGGTAGTCCGGATTTTTCTAGTGGTAATATTTATAATTATATTACTCATGAATATTATTGATATCAATATGACAATTATCTATACGAGGACAATTTGAAGAGGAAATGATCATATAGCTAGTTTCCGCCATGTTTATGATGTCATCTGTCAACAATTTTACATCAATCAGATAGATAGATTAGTACAAATACTCATATAAAGAAAACCCTTTTCATTATTAGGTGAATACGAAAAGAAAAAGTTTTCGATACAAAATTTTTGAGCAACTAAACATTTGGAGAAACCAGAGATAAATTGTGTGAATATTATTCTGAAAGCGCTCCGTTCCATGGAACGATTTGTAACTGTTTCTTTGCTATTAGAAGTTGCCTAAAGAACACAGATGATGATGAACGTCCGAAACACTGTAACATCATATGAAAAAGATGTCCGCATTGTGGGTGCCACGATTGTTTGAAGCTGATCGAAAGCTTGCTTGTATTGAAAATTCAACAGTAGCTCTTGTGAATTTTCCTGTCGATGACACAACAACATACTATGAAGAAAGTAAAAACCATTTTTCGGTCAATATAGTTATGGTCACAATATTTTGGGAATTGTTTATATTGGATGCCGAACACACCCGCTCATTCGTTAGCTGTTGTTGCAGAAACATAAGCCAAGCTGCATTACGATTATTTCTTATCCAATAAGTTCACGTAATATGACTCCTTCCATAAAATTATATTCCCGTAATAGCTTGGTGGCAAGCGACCTCAGAAAAAGTAGATGTATTTTTTGAATGTTTTGAAAAAATCCGAAACTCGTTGGATTAAATTTGTGGAAAGAGAAGAGAATTGTGTTGAGAAATAGAAAAGTTGGAAAGTCAGTCTTCCTTTCAACAGAGTTGAAATATCCGAAGCTACGTAAATTTCTTATTCAAAGAACTTTCTACGTTTCTACTTTCACCATTTTCAACAATTGTAATCTCCTACGTGAATGGTACCCGGTATATTATTTTTGTTTCGGTAATTAAAAAAATTCAAATTTGGCACAAAAAAGTCCAAATTTTTCTTCCGACTTACGGCTTGTATGTACTCTCAGGCATCATAAAAACGTCTAATTTGAAATTCCCTCATATTTTTAGAACTACCTTGATTATTCAAGAGCTTCCCGGTTAATTTAAAATAAACCCAATTAATATTCTTTCAGAAGTGGGATTTACAATTCAAATTTCTTAAAATGACTACCTGTACTCAATATAGAGGTGAGTTAGTTATTTATAAAGGTCGATGCGGTATTTAAAAATTTACATACCTTTGTATCACTTTCAGGTTGATTCATTCGAACCTCCAATGTACCAGACATCACAGCGTACCAGCATTTTCCAGTATCGCCTTGACGAAACACTGAAATAAGCAGAATGCAAATTAATGAATGCCAGTTGTTCAACAATGAAATATCTAGGATATATATTCTCTATCGAGATTAAAAGAGAAGCTTAATAAATGAATAAAGTAGAAAATCATAAGTCTGTGAATTGTGGAACGAGATTTAAGTCAAAAATGTGGCAATTGATTCTTGTGAATATTTACCAAAATTCGGTATTACATTATTTGTATAATAAAGTAACATACAAACAACAGGCTCTATCTTTCAACATAAAGCACAATGCATTGCATATATCAATGACCTAGTGTTACAAACAAGATCAAAGAGAGAAATGGAAAGGGTTATGAGTAAATTTGTAGTTCAAGGAAAAACTTACAAATAAACAAAGCGAAACAACATATGGATAACAACTAGGACAGAATATAACTTGGAGAAAGTAAATCAATTTTGGTATCTAGGAGTAACCACAACATCTACAAAGCTAAAAGATATTCATTCCGAAAGGTAATACAGAAATAAAATTACGAGTACCATCAAAAATACTGAGGGAAAAAAGAGCAGTCACAATCAGAGCTTATGAAATAATTGTGAAACTAGCAGTTAGATATGAATAAATTGGAAATATGAGGAAAAATAAACAACAATAAAAATATAGCGGCCTCAAAATGACAAAAGTTATCTGCATTAGATATACAAGCAGAGAATTAATGATGATATACAGGAAGTCTAAAATAATACAAGCATTAGGACACATTGCCAAATTGTCCCAGTAGAGAATTGTGAGAATGGCAAAAAATGGCTAACTAAAAGTCATATAGGAATATAGATGAGGTAGCAAGGGATTGAAGTGGAGAAGATTGAAGCCAAGGATCTAGACGACCTGTAGAGGTGAACTATATTTATTAACCTGAAGATATAAATTGTGAAAAATCAACCACTAATCGATGTAATTACGCGATTGGTTTAATTTTATCAGTTTCTGTACAGTTGCAACTAGATTTGAGAAAAGAGAAAAATTTGCTTAGAATTTTTAGATGATTAGATTTTCAGGAAAGGATTTATTGATAGATTTTACTACATAGTTCGAGAAAGCTGAGAAAACAACATCTATTCCTTCAGAGATGGAATATCATGTACCTAATCGGAAATATTTTGATATAATTTCGGGGAAATTTATAAGGCAGCTTATAAGCAGCAAACTCTTAAAATTTGAGTCTTTTTCACTGATATTACTATCATTTTTGATCGTAGAGAAAGTGGAAGGTCTAAATTTAAGGATATCATTTCATAAAACTAGATTTACAAAGAAAATTTTGATCCCCTTAATTCAAAAATATATTTATTCGGCAAGTATAGTAAAAATAATATCAAATAAATATTAAATCTGTTAAAGAAACTTGTTTTCAAATTTTCAAAATTCAAAATAGTGGCCGCGTAAATGGAATTTATAGATATATATTTTCAATTTCTTTTCATATCAAGAATATCAAAAATTTCGACATACAGTTTGTTGCCATCGAGGAAAAGTTGTACTTTAATAAACAAAGTCGTCGAAATTTTTAAAATTTCACTCAAACGTTTTGAGAAAAAAAGTTGCTCTACCTTCATTTTTTTTTATATTCCAACTGATGAAAAAATGGGTCTCCAAAAGCCACATTATTCAAAAAAATTTTAATAATAGTAATTGTAATTGCTAACATGCTATAGTTATATCCAGTGGTGTAATGAAGATGATAAAATGGATCATTTAATAGAGTGTATTCAATAACCTACCAAATCATTAACAAACTCAAAATTCGTTGTAATATAAGCTGGAATTTCTGAAACGGTTGGTAATGTTCATATATTTTCTTTTAGTATCTAAAGACAATATCTTGGTTAACGAAACACATAGAAAATCATATAATTGTGAATTTTCATATAGTGGTGGTGTGAACAGTATGTTCAGTTAAGCTTCCAATGATTGTATGACAATTTGTTTAATGTAGGGCCTAGTCTTGTACAATTTGTTGTTAAAATCAATGTAAAATCAAAAATATCTTTTCCGTTTAAGCGTTAATAAATGAATTTTTCGAAATTTTGTTGATACTTTCTATGAAACTACAGCTTTTCGTTTATCGAGCATCTCGGAATTATTAATTGTAAATGTATAGTTTCTTATTAACATATCTATATTCATGTTATAACAATATTATTTCATTATTTTTACTAAACTTGTCCCATAAACAATGTTTCTCTGACTTTTTAAAAAAAATGGATCTTCAATTTCTTCATTTTAGAGTGAAATAGATTTTTATGATGTTATAGGTCAGGAAATTTCCAATAATTTGTGCCTTAATCTGTCGCATCGCATCGCAAGAGTTTATTAAACAATTTCTGACCTACCGGACTAACTATATTCTTTTATTCTTGAGAGAATTTCTAGAATTACGATTGATTGAGATAGTTGACGATGTAATTTCCAAAATGGTTCACGTTAAATGAGCTGAAGTGCCAAAAATGACAGAATAACGAAAAGGCTACAGAAAAAATTTTATCCAGATCATCCAACATTATCCAATGATATTTATTTGTGACAAACTAGGAGCATCAGCTCAATTCACTTCTCAATTTTGATTTTCAATACATATTTTATAAAATTTGGAATATGATGATGATTATATAAAAGGCGAAATAAATGCTACTATAGTCGACTTAGTTTGCCTTATCTGTTGAGTAAATGTCATGACGAACGCAGTAATATATAATAAGTTGAATAAAGTGCCAAAGAAGTTCACGGAATGCTGAAATCTGTCTTGTCTATATTGATAATGTATTAACTTCGAAAAGTGTAAACTCTTAGTATGAATAATTTATAAGTGAAGATTAGTTTGTTTACGCTAAGACTTTCTTGGACTGGAAAAACGTATATGTGTAGATATAATGTGGAATTTTCAATACAAACAGGTGATTCACTATTACAGAACTTAAGCAATGTTTTGTTTGAAAATTATATTCTCTTTATGTTTATGCATGCTATTTGTATCATGAATAGAAAAGGAATACACTAGAATGAAATTAAATGAATTAGTTTTGTTGTTAATATTGCTTGAAGACGAAAGCGAGGAGAAACTGCCATTTTCAGCCATTAAAGTTTTCAACTATATCGCGATAGAGAATATTCTATTTCAATTTTACCCTGCAGAGGAGACTTTTTGTAAATTAAACCATATTTATGAATTATGAAGGAGGATGTTCTCGAGTCGAATCTCATTATCTGTATTTCATTGAGAGAATATAATTATTTGTATTCACGTTAATAATTCCATTGATAACAATCTCAACATTTTGGGATAAATCTGGAAAGGAAATTTAAGATCACGACAGAGTATTCAAATGGATTTAAGCTTTGATGAGGAACTTGGAATCTAGTAAGGACAAGACCTGAAAAACGGATTCTTTTTTTGCAACTTGCATTTGATTCCAAATCCATATTTATCATCAATGGAGCGTTTTTTATCACCACTCGTGTCTATAACACTCAAAAGTATAACATTTAATGAATGACAATCATTTGAATTCATTCGAATATTTAATAATAGTTCAGTTTCAATCAGACACTTACTTTAACTATTACTGCAAATATCACAGGCTGAATGTGCTGATCTGGTTAGTTTCCTCTTTGACCTCTAATAGTGGTCACTTAAATCTGTATCTGAATAATAGTATAGCTAATAATAGACTGAGTAACGAGCTTCAAATCAATATTCATTTCAAAACATTATGTATAAAACTCTAAGCTATTAAAGAATTTTAGTGGCTACTACTACTCTAAAATATTTCTTTCTTTATTGCTCAATTTTGATTCATATTTAAAAAGAAAATGGAATACGGACTTCATCGCGTATATATGATATTCCATTCACCCTAATATAGAGTCCTATATATTTTTACTTTTGTTGATTCTTATCTTGATTCAACTTGAAGCTTCATTTGTTAATGTATTCTCCCAAATTCTTCACTCGCCCTTTTTTATCATGTCAAAATTATTCAGACTTTAACTTTGAATTTGGAGAGTTCGGTAAACAAAGAATAGCGGATACGAAAAATCTTCAAAATCTACAGGTAGGGTTTTCTATATTAGCATTTTATTTGACTTATTGCATATGTATCACAATTGAAGCCGAGACACTGAGATCATTCGAGAATATATTGGTCGGAAAATTTGAAACTATATACATCATTACATATGTGAATAGTTTCGTCAAATTTTATAGGGTAGGCGTCAAATTCGGATGTACAACTTTTTTTTATCTGTGAAATTTTCCAATGAGCAAATGGTTTAAAGCAATATAAATTGTCTTGTAAAATACTGACCCAGTGGCAATTTCTCTTTCCTAAAAAAATCGTTTGATTGAGGGATAACCAAAAAAAACCATTATGACACTAAAATATGTCAGGCAGGTCACACGAAAGATGCCTTCTACGCATTCACTGTGTTGGTTTCTATACGGTAACAATATTGTTGGGAGAATTCTGAGTACTTTTGATTAAATCTTTCTAGAATTGCTATAATTGAGATGGATGCAGTGCCCCATAGTTCAATACTATAACTATAGATGAGTTTTAGAATGACTTTGTATATTAGCAGCTTTTTGTCGATTTTTATTTGAGATTTTCAACCTATTAACCAGCACAGTTTGATGGTTTTAGACTCAATTGCTTTCTATTGGTTAGTATGAGTGTGCTCCAGGTTAGTTGGTCCAGATTGATTCCAAAGTATTTTGCACTCTCTTTTTGTTGCAAGATATGCCTGTTGGATGTATGTAAGATGCACAGATTTCATTTCATTTACTTTTATTCTCCAATTTTTTAGCCACAAGGAAATAGATTCCAAGTCTGTCTGCAATATATGACAGGTCATAACTGGCTCCTGGTGAGATGGTAGCGCGGCAGTGTCATCTGCATATGTTGCGGTAGTTACGTTGGTGTGTGGGAATATCAGCTATGTACATAAGTTGCAGGATCGGGCCAAGTGAACTTCCCTGATATAATTGGATTTGGAGTGTTGATTGATGGATTTGTGCGGGAAGTTTTTCCTGATTTTGTATAGTACTTCATCGTGCCAGACCTTTTCGAATGCCTGAGCGATATCTTAAAAGGCCGCCGAACAATTACGCACAAAATGTGAAGTATTTTATATGCCGATGTACCGGCTGTTACTAAGCCAGTTTCACATTTTCAAGATCTCAATTTGCCCATGTGATTCCAGTCAAAATATATTAGAAGATGACAATGAAAGTGGTGTAGAAGTTAAATATATTTTTAGTGATTAGAACGATTTATTTTTTTGAGAAAAGTAAAATGGACAAGAAAAAGGTGCTCAGTGAATAACTAGTAATAATGATATCTGCTGCTGTTTCGCTTTTGAAGATAATGTGACGCGAAAAGTAACTAGACTTCTCTCTAAAATTGCAACTTGCATGCAATAAAAATGGGACCATAATCCATAATATTGCAAGTGGGAGATTCTGCATGAAACAGTCAGCTGAACTTCATCTGCGCATGTTTTTGTTGAAAAAATATTACGTCTTGCATTGCATTGCACGTTGTATTGCATCATGTTAAGCGGCCTTAATAAGAATATATTTTGTCATAAAAATTAAACGTAATTTATTTACTGAAATGGTAATAAACAAGAAGATAATTCATGATTCAGCTTTCAGAAAATAATACGATTGTTTACGACTGCTAAAAGATACATTTATTGGACTTACTCGTAATAGAATAATAATCAATAAATAAGTAAATGATTATCTTCATTCGGAACTACACGTTTCATACAAATCCAAGAAAAATACGTGGTTGACCAAATAGTGATAAGTTGGTCTAAAAGTTTATCGATAGACCTTGTGCTATAGGAAAGTTACAAACTTTCTATTCCCTTCTGACGACAGTAACAAAATGCTTTACATTTCGATAAGTCAGTTTTGAGAAGTTTTCGTAAGCGGAACATTCGTGACCTACGTTGTGATACCCTGGTGATTCAAAATTAAATTTCACACAGATGTATCCCAAATTCACATTGCATACAAAAAAACTCTAGTATGAACAATAACCATGAATAAATGATTATTATAAATGATATTACAGTGTTATAGCAGCTAATAGCTTTTGTTCTAAAATATCAATATTTTCAGTTTCAATACTGTTCAAGATATGAGGTGTATAAAAAAAATTCAAAACGTAATCTTTCACCAAGTACTTTCTTTGGCTAGCAACGCATTTATCCCAACCGGAAGTATATTTGAAAGGCTTCTTTCGAATTCATATCAAAAATAATATCAAAATTTAAAAACTAGCCAAACAAAAGCGACCTTGGCATTTTTATGATGATGAAGAAGTTATTGGTCTATATTTCAATTTTCTTTCTCAGTACAATTTCACGTAAACGTTTCACTTCCCCAATAGCTCATTTGAACGAATAAGTTTGTATAATTTTGTACTTTTTTATTTGTTTATGGACCCAAAAGATGTCGTTAGGGTCTTTTAAATAATTTATTTCCACTTTTACTTATACCAAAGTCTTAAAAGGTGAGACATTATCATTTCAGACAAATTATAAAATATAAGCTTATTTGGCACTTTTTTAATTTCATGACACATACTAAAAATACGGAAATAGTAAGAGCCGGAACGAGTGCAAACTTGTCACTGCGATTTTTAATTAGACGTCATACTCTCATAGAGGCATAAGTAGAAGAGGCCATGCTAGATGCATTGTAGGGGAGCCGTTTAGTTTTCATCGGATTTTTTTTCTTCATTATTTACTTGTAGTTCACTTCACCTGTTACCATAAGGTATTAGTTTAAGTTCACACATTACCATTATATTAAATATATGCTGACTTAGTTCGATAATCCTCCATTCTATAGTTTCAGGTGCCTAGTAATATCATAATTTTTCAACATAAAACGCCACATACAAAAGTATGGATACAGGCTTATGATATAAAAGTGTTTAAAATGTAAATCAACTTTTCCTATATTTATTGAATAATTAGTTTTTTCGTTTATTTTTTCTACCTGAGAATCGTGAATTTAGATTAGCACGTCTTCTAGATGGAGTTAATTGTATTTTGACGTTTAATCAATCGATTGATAAAAACTAATTTTCTCCATTCAACGTTCATTTTGAAAGAAGGTGAATTCATTTGTTTTTATTTTTAGCATGTTCATCGCATTTCGCATTAATTAATCAAGCATTGCTTTCATTTGTCTATTAGTTTATGCTGATAATGATAAATGTTTATACGAAATCTACACTTGCAGGTGAAAATGTTATATTATAGTATTTTCCCTATTTATTCATACTATTTCTTTCGGTGGGGTGAATTTATAAACACTGTCTCTCACTTATTTAATTTATTCAAACATTTACTCTGGTCTTAACCAACTTATATGATAATTAACTCATCACCAATTGTATAATGAAATATTCACAACTTTATAATTACTTTCCTAATCAATTTAAATACACTGATTACTTTTTTATTTCATTCCGTTTAGTATAACTTTCTAGTATAATCAAATTATCTCCGCTAATCAGGCTCGAATTTATATCAGAATCCACATAAATACACATACATGAATAAAAAGACCTTCCTAGAAATTATGTCCAAAATAACAATATAAACAACTTGCCGCTGTGTTAAAAACATATCAATGACGCTGACAAACATCAAACGATTCGGCGTATTGGCCAAATTTTCGAGTTCCATTTTAACCAACCGGACAGGTCCGGCCTCACGTTGTGAACGAAGTCGTACTATCACCCCTTCCTTAGATGCAAGTTCCTCTTGAAACTCATGGATAGCCGGAACTGAATGTTAAAATCGGCAAATGGAGACATTTCTGCACTTGCCGGTCATATGAAAATAACAGGTACTGATGACGGGATAGATAGCTTCAAATTAATAAGTGTACTCCGTTATCCTGGAACATCACCTCTACTATGTTTCTGACGACTCGCTAAGATTCAACTGGTTATTCCCTTTCTTGGTCTTAGTCGTGGAGGTTTCGATGCATTTTCCACATATCACGGTAAGTGGATCGATCTTGAAATTCATTTTTGATTACCAGGTATAAAATGTACTGCAAATTGTGATTCTCAGCGTCTTGCCGCAGGTTGAGATCTGCTTAACCAGTTTTTGTAATTTACTCAAATTTCTTGATGTTCCCTACTAACTCCATATCCAGCTTTGCCAGTACCCATCGAAGACAGTATCAAGCTCTTCTCGCAAATGGGTCATTCCTTCCTGTAGGTGATGGTTTCCTTCGAACGACGTTAGTAGATTTATTATACGTTAGATTACATCATTAATCTTTTTTTTTGAATTATGTATGGACCCTTCCAGGATTTATAATTACATACTTTGTCCCCCTCTTAAAACCGCCTTCTGTAACTTCCCTTTCTTATCCATTCTGACGTTAGCAACTTGCAATTTTGAGCGAACCAATTCGTATATGTCGTCCATTCTTCTTTTCTACTAGATTGCATAATCTTCACCCGCTAGGTCTTTCTTAGGTCGATAGCCAAAGTCTCAAGGAATCATGCATATCAGAAACGCCGTCAAATATCAAAAGATTCGGCGTGTTCCCGAAATTTGAGAGTTCCAATATAACCGGACAGGACCGAATTCACGGCCCATGTTGTGGTCGAGTCGTAAAAATATTAAAGATTTTTTAAATATTTATAGAATTTGGATATCGCTTGACTAACGAAGGAACCTACACCTTACTTATCCTAAGGCATTCAAATATAATGATCGATCCAATATTGCATATCTCCTAAATAAATGACGTAAATTTGATTTTTTTGCCTTAATGATTTCCTGTTGTTTTTATGTTTATTACCACATTAAAGGTAGTTTTACTATTTTTGTGTGATGATTATGAGTTTTGATTCTAACTTACCATTGTTCTTCACTTAGAATTTTCTTCACTAAAATAGAATACTTTTACTATACGTTCTTGAGTCGTAAACCACTCAAACATGACCTATATAAAATCATAAACCCGAAAACCTGTACTATATTTACAAGGTATCATTATTCTATTTTGGTACATAAAATATAAAATTTGGAGATTAGATATTTTTTTATAATTCACCCTGTAAATACATAATATTCAGTATTTCCACTATATAATCATTTTGAAATACGAATTTTCCAAAAATCCTTTTTATTGTAAATGGAAATGGAGAAGTTTGTTTCAATCAAAATTATGCACGAGAAAAATGAGTATGTTCAGAATAGAAGAATTGTTTTTTTTTCTGAACATGAAATACGATCCAGACTCATTGAAATTTCAATTATGCAACGTAAAACGGGAAAACGAGCGATATATTTTCAAAGTAGTTCCAAAAACTCTCTAATTGAGTTTTGTATGTATGGTTTCTGTAGAGTTATTGTTAAAGTAAACCAGTCACGAGGAATGATATTGATTGTAATATATGAATGAATTACTGTAGTTAAGTTCTTATGCGAAAAGTAGGAAAATGGGAAGCCATTCGAGTCCTTTGAGTACCTTATACTTATACGTTAACATTACCCACATATGACTGATTTTTATAAGGCTAGTGATTGTTTTGTTCCAATTATAATTCTATGATTTCCTGAGGATCGACCGCGATTAGACTTACATGAACTCTTAGTTCCTCTGTCTTCACTTGATTTTATCGTCAATGGATCCTTTTCGTTTATTCAGTCCTTAAAATTGTTCTCAATCACAATAGCCCAGTTCCTTCTTCCTTCATCATAAGGTCTACAATCATCTCAAAAATAAATTTAAATATATTCTTTGTCTGCGTATGTGTTCTGCATTGTCCACAATTTGTCTACAAGGGTTGTCTACTTTTCTCTATTCGATCAGGTAGGATCAGAAGTATTTGTACCCAAATAGCTATTCAGATAATACTTTACGCCTTGCATGTAATTATTCTCTATCCAATAGGTAGCGCGAAGTTCATGTATCTAGTAAAAGCTGCACAGTCCATATATTTTATCTAACCGCATCATACAACTTGTATATGGACACAGTTTTCTCTACAGTAGTTAATCGTGTATACAGGTTATTAAATAGGTTTATGAACATGAAATATTTATTGTTGTAGTTAACACCCAATTTAAACGTATTAATTCACTATGGAACTTATTTTGTATTCCTCTATAATTTTATGAGATATATCTTAGAAGTATTTGGAGTTCAAATAGAAAGTTCCTTGTTTTACAACCATCTCTCACATTTTGTGAAGCGGCAGTTTATCGTATCAGTAGACTGTAATCAAAGCCACTGCCGAGTTGGTGTGGTAAAACAGTTATCCGTATTTGGAAATATGGAGACTATTGCCAACCTAGATGACTTCTATGCAGATTACTGCTCTTCTAGGAATTTATCTACTTTCCATATTGTACTTAACAAAATGTTTACACTACCTCTACACCAACACTTACACAGACGATAATTTGGTTATCGAAACGCGCGTCACACAGTGTAATTGTGGGTGTTCCTGTAGTGGTAAACAGTATGGTCAGTATGAATATCACCAATTATTCGCATATATTCATAAACGAGTGACAAATTGTGCTGTCGAATTGAGTAAACACGTTTCTCAATTGTTAAATTTGAGTATAAAAATCACTTGAGAAAGAAAATAGGCGTTGGCAAATTTCGCCGAAAATGTATGTAGTTAGAGAAATTTTCTCCATAAAACGTAGAAAAAATTATCGATAACCAACGTACAGTTAGTTTATTCATTCAAATAACATACATACACTTTTTGGCGACGATGTGTGTGTATGCTGCTTGTCTTCACCTGGAGACAATTTTTGTTTCAGTACTATATAAATTATCGAAAAATTTGCTAGTTGTTTCTAGGTAGACGCCAGATTATGAACTAAAACAATAAGTAACAGTAGAGAGGTCGGGAAGTTCACCTCGCCAAATAATTAAACTGCCATATGAAACTGTCGCTCGAGTGTTCAGTACTTGAGAGCAATGAAAATTTATAATTTCTTTGAATGAATAAGAAAACAAAACAAAAACTCAAAGTTTCGTGTGAAATGTGACTTGATGAAATTATATTTCAAGCAAGTATAACTCCAACCATTAGTTTTTCTTGCTTTTGTGTTTATCTTGTCACATATATTGTTCCAGTCTCACGCAAGAATGAAAAAATGATTGTAATCTCTTGGAAAATGTACGACACAATTTATTACGTGAGCTTCTCATATAATTTTCTTTCTCATATTTGATTCATTTCTCCAAGCAATTTTTCAAGACTTGTACTGATAAATTTGGAATTTATTTTTCTTCCAGCAATCTTAGGCACTTACTTTTCTGTAAATTAATTAGTCACAATTCCATAAATTTATTTCAAGGGCTATTATTTTCGAGATAGAGTTTTTATTTCGAAATGTCATGGAAATCGAGAATCAGATTAGAAGTTTTTAGTGGAACACTGAATGTAATGGAAAACTTGGCACATTTGCCATCATGCATCTTCCTTCCGATTTTAAAGTACTTGTTGCAACATCTCTCAGATCATTTAGGTATTGTGTATTAAAAGGTGAAGTGTTATCTACAATTATTATAATTTCTGATCAGATATTCAACAAAGACTATTGAGAAATCTCAAAGCAACTTCTCTAATCATTAAAGATACTCATTAATTACTGTGTTATCGTTTTTAACCTGAAAAATACTGCTTGAGCTCTGAATCTTCATATTCTAAAAATAAATGCGCTGATATCTGTACAAAAGCAATCCTTTGAAATTGATGATGATGGATGTATTTATGTATTAACTAGAACATTTGGTATTACGGGCCTTTAGTAGCATACTCAAGTTTTCTTATTTATGGCAGGTTTATAGGTTTAGAGACCTGCTGATAAGGTCTCTACCATCTTAGTTAGCCAATGGAACATCATTTATTAATTTTCACTATACAGTGGTGCAGAATAACATCCCCTCTATTGACAATCATTGGATACTTTTCGTTCACTTGATGCAATTTTTCTCAAAGATCTGCAATTACAGTTTATCCAAGTTTCAGCACTTCAATTCTTCAATATGAAGAATTCCAAGTATACTCCACCTGACACACAAAAGCACTTTTTTGGGATGTAAGCTCGGTTTCGCAGTACTTCGAAATAAATAATTTGCAGAGAACCATTGTTTTTTGTATTTTGGATTATAATGAAGGACTCATTTTTGTTTCCAGTGATAAATTGATCAATAACAGGGTTTCTATGGTGCCGTTGAAGCAATATGTTGAATGCTAGATCTGTTTTGTTCTGTTTCGGAAATACTCAAACATACATTCGAATTTTCAATACTAGTTTTTGATCAGCATCAAGCAATCTCAGCACCCACCGTGCAGACAGCTTTTTAATATGAAATAATCAATGCAAAAAATTGTACTCGAGCTCCTTTTAAACGATATTTACCCACTAACAAGAACAGTTTTTGCTTGTGGTGTTCAGATAAAGATTATTGACAAGAATCAAGTTTGTCCTCAAATAATAATATTTGTTCAATACAAGTATGATTTCTGAGGTATGATGAGAGAAAAATGTCATTTAATACATTATCCTTAATATTGATTTGATTCATTCAATATCTTTTCAATATTCAATACGTACATTGACATTATCAAATAATTCTTTGACCAGATATATGTCTTAGTGTACACTAATTATCAATTCTTAATGAATTGATTTAAAATTAATTGAATTTGATTTTTGTTTTCCTGAAGAGTTGTTTTTTTGTTCATTCATGTCTATTTTGCCTTTTTGCTGTGTTCTTTTATGGTCGACCAAAGTTGGTTAAGAGTGTATGAGAGTTTTCTAATTATATGACATGGATTTGCTTCCACTGCTGCCCTCAAATCGCTGTCTAATGTTGTTGGTCTTCTTCAACAAAAGTATTCAGAGAGATAAAAATTACCGCATCTGAGCTAGAGAACCATCTTTGGAATTTTTCGAGAATTTTTGGACATTTCATACAGGTACACAATGATTTGAGAAATGGCAATCAGATAGCGCAGTTCCAAATTCAGACTAGTTTAGAATTATAATTCCAAGTAATACAGTTCTTGTTAATGAATCCATTAAAAAACTTACTAAAATTACTGAAACAATTATTCCATGATTAACACTTAGTCGAAATAGCTCATTTAAATAAATATCTATTAATGAAACAATTACATTAAATTCAAAGCCTTGAGATAAAACAAATAATGCCCCATAGAATTTATATTCTAGGAATATTGCAAAAAAGCTGTTTACAGAATTTGTTTCAGTTTTCACTCTGTATATAAGAATAGAATTGATTGAAATACTAAGTCACCCAATTGGTAATGTGTTCGTTTTGATTTTAGCGAATGAATATGTAAATTCCAATGATAAATATAAAGTTACAAGTAATAAGGTTGGATTATTATTACGGTCTTAACAAATCTTCAGATGTAATATCGCAAACGATTCAGAGGTTACAGTTAGTAAGCTCACTCTTAATTGAAATGCAAATGTTGATAATCCTATTAAGTGATTTATATCAACCAAACGTTTGTAATTAAATCGTTACGTTCCACAAGCATGAATGTAAATGTAACTCATAGGCTTGGCTACTTTCTAGAAACATTAGAATTTTAATCATTAAAGTAATGGACTTAGTGGATAAAATCCAACAGTCAGCTTTTCATAATATAGATTTTTATGTAAAAAGTAAACCCTTTTTCACTCGAGTGATTCGAGTGGTGTCTGCCACGTGAAGATACCTGTGATTTTGAACTTCTATAGGTTGTAGTATTCAGGAATGACGTGCTGATTCTACAGGCTTACACTTGTCTAAAAAATGAGTATCGATAAATTGACGTTCTGGGCATCTGTAAGCGAACTCGGTGTTCATGAGCCACGTCTCCCTGTCCAGTAAAAACTGCTCTAGGCGAGATTATGCTGGACAGCTCGGAAGAGTATTTGCCTAAGCTGTCCAAGTTTCTGTTTAACTCTGGATCGCCTATAAATCGAACTGATGTCTTCTATATTGAGTCGAGCATCTTCAGGGTATGCTTGGGAGCCGAGCTTCAAATGTTCAAAGTTTGAAGAATCTGAGCCTTGTAGAGGATTAGAAGTTGATGAGGCATATATAAGTTTTTGGTATTAAAGAGGGCTTCAAGTTTTTGTGAAGCTTTCTTGGCTAAATCGGCCAAGGAATATGCTTCCAACCACAATACCCAACAAGCGAATTTGCGGTGAAAGTGATATTTTATGTCCAGACAGGAGCAAATTCTGAGCTGCAGTACAAGCATTCTTTGTATAAACAGCAGCTTGGGTCTTCGTTGCATTAAATTCAATCAAATTGCTCTATCCCACTTCAGACCGTTTCCAAGATCGATATTAATAGTGTTGATGTGGTGCTTCCTACAGATTTGGGTGGCCGATTTTATTGGGACTATAGATAGGGTCTGCAGTTTTATCGAGAAAATCGTTGATTTACGGGAGAGAAAAAAAGTGGATCACAAGATCCATCCTTGGGGAATAACAGCTTTGACCTATACTTTTCTGAGGTGTGTTTATCTATAGCGACCTGAATGGATCGGTCTTCGAGAAAGCTACAAAGCCGGTCGATAAGTAATGACGACAAACCTTGTCAAAATACTTCGATATGTCTAATGCGATTGTTCTGAATTCCCCATATTACTCTATAGCTTCAGTCCGTACCTTGGTGACATAGGGCAGAAGGTCCTCTGTTGATCTATGTAAAGCAGATTCAAGATATCTCAATATTTGCTTTTTCCATGACCTTGGCAATGGTTGGGATTAAAGCAATCGAACTGTAGTTATTGGGAATCGTCTTTTTCTTTTTTTTTAGTATGAATTGAATATGACAATTTTTCTAAGCTGCAGACCTCTGTCATATGATAAAATCTTGAAAAATTGTTGACGTTGATTTCAATGATTTTAAAAGAAAATGTCTGTTCTCTATTAATCCAACTATTTGTATACAAACACAGAGGTCGACTCATGAATATTGTGTTCATAATTCATCAACGTAGACGCCGTGAATTACAGAATCTTCGGTGTTGAACATCTTGAGATAAGCGGCCTGACTTAACACGCTGAGTGGAGTATATTATGCCTACATGTTTTGTTTCTCATATGTTCCAATCAACTTGATTATTGATGTAAATTAATGTATTTCAATTTATAGATGCTATAAACATTAGTTAAGATATTTTCTTATATACAATATCTATAACTTCTGAATCATTACACGTCACTATCATCGATGTGAGAAACGCACTACTTTTATTTTCGTACGCGTTAGTTTTTCCTGAGATATTCATTCAAATTATATGGTATTGTATATATTATTATAATGTGTATTAAATACATATGATATAATATAAGTAGAATAAGAGTTTCAGTATATTCTCAGGATATGGTATAGATATGTGGAAAATATTTATGCTATATTCGATATGAACAAAGCAAATGTAGATGATCTTATCCAAGAGGTTAATTACGAATGTGCATCTATAAAATTTACTCATGATAAACAAAATGATCGATAATTACAGATACTTTAGGAATTAAAGAATGGAACTAGATGTATTTAGAAAAAACATTACTATATGCATATATGTGTCGGTTGATTCTTTCCGTTGTATCCTTCAATTTTTTGGTATATAATGAACTTTGCATAACTACTTTCTAATGCTGTTGAGCCGTAAGTATTTAAAAATAACTTGATGCGTTTAAAATTAGTTAATAAAGTTGTTGAGTTGTAGTAAAAATAAAGTACTGGGTTCGGAAAAGAGAAGTACTCAAACAATTAACAGTTGGGCAAACTAGAAGGTTTATTAATGTCTGGTTCAAAAAGCATTTAGCTCTTTTCAAATATAGACTGACAGAGAAATCGAATGTTTCCATCAATCCTGTCAAATTCCGTCAATCATATTAAATAATGTTAATTTGTGGTTAATATCAAATTTTTTGAAAATTTATTTTAGAATACATTGTTGGACTCTACTCGTAGAAGCATATATAAGAGGTTATATTTATTTTTTTGTAATTTTTAGAAAGATTCGAAAAGATACAAACTACAAGACCCCCCCAAAAAGCAAACCATAGCGAATACGAGATTCGAACAACGAGCAATAAGTTGTCAAAGCAGCATCACGGAAATCGAACTGCTTAGACACAGATTAATTGGCAAAAAAAGCAGGAGATTTTTCACTCAAAATGTCTACATGTACATGAAAAGTCTTAGGCGGCTCTACTTTTAACATATTGAACAATTAGAGTCTTATTTAAACCAAATTACTTATACTATTGATAAATTGCATAAATCACTTTATTTAGCGGTGAAAAATTTGTCGAAACCCGATGGAAGGTATCATGATGTTTTATAATATATAGTGATAATGGCATGTGACACCTTCAGGCTAAAAATCCAACTAGGAAAAAAATACTAAAATTTGTAGGAATAATTGTAAAAGGATTGATGGAATGAAAGGGAGAGCAAATGACTGAGTAGTTTATGAAGTATTGAGAAGAGGTTCTGGCAGGATGGAAAGGAAAGACTATGAACGGATCCTTTTGGCAGGGAAAGTGAATTATCGAAATGAGTGGGTGTTTCTTGTAAAAAAAAGATCTTGATCACTTCACTCGGCATAATTAACTAACTACAGCTTTATTAGATATATGTAACAAAAAACTGGGTATGTCCAATTTTGGATAATTTATTAAAAATTTCCAAAGGGATTTATCTAGGAAGTTTTGGAAGAAAACGCAGAAGGTACATTTTTAATGGCTAGAGGATTGCTATTGACCTAACAAGAAATCATCAAATTCAACTATATTCACTTTCAAACCGATTTCAATTTCTATTTGTATAGTTCCATACAGAATTGTCAACTGATTTATCTACACTGACAGTTGTTATTTTTCAATTATCAAAAAAACTTGTTTTGATTTCTGAATATTACATTGTCGTGTTCAATTCAATTTCCTGTTAATTGAAAATTGGAGTATGTCATGCTGTTTTTAAAGTCGATATTGAATCTTTCGTGATTAAGGGATCAAACATAGTGTATACATTGCAACAAAACAAATGTTCTCCAATAAAAAAGCTTTGAATTCGGCACAGGGGGTATCGATGACACGGAATTTTAATCAATCTTTTACTGTTACTTGCGAACGAAAATAGACAATTTACTTACAAAATCTGCCTACTTTCTGTCTGTAAACATACCAATTTATAATATAAAAATTGTTTAGTGCTAGTCATCATAAACACATAACCAAAACTAGTAGCTTCAGAACAGTGACCGTCATCTAAGACTAAATATGCTTTTTTAATGTAGTTAACTACTTTTATGCTCATTAATTTTACGTCAAACATTGCTGAACTTCATTAACGAAAGTACAAAGAAGTGTTCACTTTTATACTGAAGAGCTCTATACTCTTGGAATTTTAATAATTTATAGCTCCAGCGAATCGCTCAAAATGCTACTATAAATAATGTCTCGCAAAATAAAGGCTATTGTGAGGTCTTTCTTTATAAATTTCAAACTTTGATTACCAAATAGCGAAACAAGGGCTTAACAATATATGAAAAGAGAAAATGCTGCGCTAATAAAATCAGTTTTTCTACTAGAATATAATCAATGAATCGAATTAGGCTAGATCCACACTATAAGGTCGATTAAGATTCGTTCTCTGAGATCTAGAGTGGTGAAATTTTATTTTAAAAGAAATTGAAGTTCTGGTTGAATCCTATTCCAATCGCAATCAGTCTTGAAGAAATTTGTCTGAGCGAGATCGAACTTGTCATGACGTGTATCGATAGTATGAATACAATTTTGTTCCCGTTCCAGTCAGCTATTACTCGTTGAAACGGCATCTACGTCAAATGTATTTGTATATATTAGAAAGATTTTATTAAATTCTTCCTATTGAATTATTGAAAAAATATATTATCCAAGTTAATTCTACGTATTAACGATGTCTAAACAAGATTGGACTTTTGAAAAACATTATTTATGCATAAATAATTTATTTTTGATATGATATTTCCAAATAACATAAGAACGGTAGAATTAATGAAATTTTATTACATTGGCAAATGGTATAAATTTATTTTATTACTGAGAAATAGTGAAGCTAACTGGTAATTTTATTTGGAAATCAAGAATAATTGATACAACAGCTAATTCTTCAATCGAAAAGTTCAATGACATTCTTCGACCGCGAATATTACAAAATATTAAATACTTATTACTTATTAAATACATGCAACTTCGATTATTGATGGATGAAGACTAAATCGTTAACGGAGTCAGATTTTCTCCAATGTAAATATGATTGGATTCCACCAGACCGCGATCAAACCGGAAACGAACCGTAATCGACCTTATAGTGTGGATCCAGCTTTAGTTTGAAGTCCATTTCTGTATGAATTTAAAGTATGTTTGATGTATTTTAAGCTGCATTAATATTGAAACGAGTTTCTATGTTAGATGATTAGTTCAATTTTGAGAAACAATGGCCATTCTGTTTCTTCCGCCCATAATTCATTTACAATGAAAAATAGGCAAAGATATTTTTATTTTTCTCATATTATCCATTAGGGTTAACGCGTTTTTTCCATACCATCGAGAAGTAAGTTACCAAATAGGTAAAAAAATAAACCAACTTTGTCATAAAGTTAATAATTTTGTATAATGGATTCGGACACATTTAGCTAGAATAGATGAATTAATGGAGCTTTCATTATAATAATATTTGGTTGATATTATATTTTGATTTTTATTCTTCAAATTATCTTTCGAAAGATTCTACTATAGACGCCACTATTAACACTTTCCATTCGTCAGAGAGCAATTTAATAACGAATCGAAAAAACGTCAAACTCGGAACGACAAATGATAATAAAATTCTTTTCCAATGAGTCACGAAAGCTTGTTAAACTTGTTCCACTATCTATCCTACAAAAACGTGAAATGAAAAGCCTGTTAGAGCTACTGCAGCTATTCCACAGCTAGCCTGTGATTTTCCATTATGTTAGTGTGTGGTAGCCGTTGTGTGTGCTCCCCCTGCAAGGTATATCTACCACATGTGAATTCACTTATCCACCAAATAATTTTGAATTGGGGTTAAAACTATAAAACTCAAGTATTTATAGACCGTCTGTTGTTCAAGACGAGACATTTGAATAATGAGACGTGACTCTCTTGAATCTCTTGAACAAATATGTCCTGTGTTTTGACACCAAAACAATACATTCTAGATCTTTTCTTATGAGAATACAAATTCCTCAATTCCACGTATTCTTTAATCGTGTTTCTATTAGATACATTCAATAATCTCTGGAAATCGAAACAGAAAACAGAGTTAAACTTCCAGTGGAAGTCTCGATAAGCAACGAGATACTATTTTATATCGAAAAACAATACGAAACAATACTTATACCAGTATTTTCAGCATGCGGATAAACAATAATGCAAATTCTATCCACATATATTTTATTGCTATTCAACCTAGCAGAGCCTGGATATCATGCAAAATATGAGAGTTGTATGAAAAGTTCCCGATCTCAGCTTCAAGATTTCAGCACACATCAAGATAAGTTGGGAAATATATTTGCGCATACGTTAAGAGATTCTCAATAAAACAGGTATTTTGAAGGTTAAGTGGAAAAAAAATTAGTACCGAACTCATCTTTTTCAAATGAAATACGCCTACGCAAATTAAAGAAATGTTGGATACTGTGTAAGGTGCCATCATTTATGGTCGTCAAATTTTCAGCAGTTGAATTCAAACGTGACCGTTCAGCTTGAATGAAAAAGAGCGTTTGAGACGATCAAAAACTACGACTACCAGCGATATCATCTAGAATGTTGACAAATGATATAGGCATATCAAAAGAATGGACTTGCCATATCTTGACTGAAGAATTATGCATGCAAATTATAACCACGTGTTGGGTGACTCGTTTGTTCTGTTTGGAATAAAAGCGCATTTCATTTCTCAGTCTAGTATTGACGAGAATTAAGAAAAACCATTAAACTTCTGAAATGAAGAAATATTCAAGCCAGTGGATTGCAAAGGGCAAACCTGTTCCAAGAAAGGTATAGACGGTTTTATCCATTGTTCTTTGAAATAGATAGACTATCTTCAAAAAGAGAAAACAATTACAGGAGATTATTAAGTATCATTGCTGGATAAGGTAAAGGCAGACATTATTAAAATATGATGAGATTTAAAGAAAAAGAAAAAACAATGTACCTTCTCACGTAAGGCACATCGAATTGGTTGACCATCCATCGTATTCACCAAATCTTGCCCGCAGCGACTTTTTTCTGTTTCCTAACCTTAAAGTTCCTCTTGCAGGATAGATATTTTCAACATATTTTGAGGAGAACGATGACAAATATTATATTGAGAGGTTACACCATGTTAAACAAAAAAAATTATTTTACAAAATAAGTCTTGTTTTCTTTATTAGGTCTGAAAATTTTTCGATAATCCTCGTGTTTTTGTTTCTTTTGTCGGATCGTTACTCTTCTTTTACCTTCGAATTAAATAGTGTGGGTTTTAAATTCTTTGTATTAATATCAACTTTCACAATGAATAAATTAGTTAATAAGCTTTATAAAAAATTATGAATGCTGTGTTAAAAACCATCCACTACAATTTTTAGAAAGTTGAAATTTGTTATTTAACTTTAACCAAACCCTGTAAACGAACGTAATATAGTCAACCCATTTTCACTCCCAGCTTGTTAAATTTTAATTTGAAGTAATGGTAATAGTCTTATATAATTGCATTGTTGAGTGCTTGGATTTCACAGCGGGCCTTCATTACTGCTTATTTCTCTTTCACGTCTCAGAAATATTCTGCATAACGGAATGACGTAAAAGAAACTTTTAGATAATTGAAACAACTGACGCATCAATTGCGTGTTTGAACGGCAACTTTGTGTGGACTAGGAAATTATCCGCAATAATGAGAAGTTTGTTGTAATTTTTCTCAATTAAAACGTACTTTACTTTCAATTTTTGATAGTGATATTCGTATATGAAAGCAATGCGAAAAGATAAAACATCTAAATAATATTAATAATATTCGGATGAAATATCAATTCACAGATATTGGTTTCATTATATAGTTTATTAAGGTTGAATTTCTTTTAGATAAATAAATACAAACCTCACATTTTCATTGTGTAATTAGAAATTTTGCTATGTATCATCAGAATCCTACCAATCTTTTCCAAATTATACTTATGAAGTATGAGACTATTCGTGACTAGTAATGCACGTTAAACTAAGACAAGAAGCAGTTCTAGAAAACTCATTTCTTTTGTTATGGCAGTCACTTGTTTTGTCATGGCTTTCTCAATGTGAGAAATTATGTCAACATGCCAGAAGGTACAAATAACACAAAGACCGAACATGAACTGTTAACCAGAACCATTCAAATACGGACTAGAACCAGATTCACAAATGCTATATATATAAAAAATAGGGAGCAGTGAAAAGAATATGTCAACGTCATGAAAGTGTATGGTATTATGGGAAGCTAGTCGAAACCACCTTTATCACTCTTTATTTTAAATTATGTCATAAAAAAGCATGTTCGAAATATGTTGAAAGAGTTATCTATTTTGGATACATTTTAGAATTTCCAGCTCGTAGTTTCCGGGAATGGTAAAAATAAGTTGTAAACTCAGGGAGTCCTGATTCTGCTCCATCATCTAAGTATATAAAAGAATTGACTGACTGATTGATTCATCATCGCACAGCGAAAACTTTTGAAACTATGATCATAAAATTTGAACCGTAGGTTACTTTTACAACGTAACCTCCCCCTAAAATTATTTCTGGATTATCCAATATATTTTATATTTTATCAGATACTGTAGATAATATAATAGACTGCCGAAGGTAACAATTGCTAAAAGAAGATAAGATATAACAAATTAGAAGCGACTCAAAGTAGATAACCTCTAAAACTTTTTTTCTAATTTTTAACTGGATATAAAATGTTTTAAAAAGTATTTCTTCACACGTCTATGAAATATCTTTAAGGTTATTCAAGGAAAGTTGAATTTAGGCCATTTCTTAGCATCATACATATATAAACAGTTTCCAACTCCTTCTCTTTACATGAAATAGCAAGCTAATATATTATTCTTCAATGCTATTCTATTCGGTCCCTACAAATTACATTATTATGTTTTGTTATATTTCTAACAAAGAGTAACAGGATGAGTGAATGAAACATACGTGTATGAAATAATATTATTTCCTTTGAATGCATTTCAAAGACAACTCTTATCGTCCTAAAACGAAGAACACGTATTATGATAGTAGTAAATTTTAATTGTGTAAGACTTCGCGACCGTCGGCCTTTGCTTGAATGTTTCTTAGGATATTAGGCCATCGTCAGAATCAGTCGGAACAGCAAGCAATATGTGGAAAAAAACATCAGGTAGCAATAGTTATTTTCGACTCCGGCCTAGTAGCCCAAAAAATATTCTAGCAATAAATTAATTTTATAAGTATTTTTTATATTTATTGAATCAATTATTATTCTACCATAAGAGCCATAAGCTCAGTCATAAACATACTTGTAACACATAAATCAATAAAGCTTTTCCCTAAACGTGTAATTTGGGTACTAAATCTTTGTCAAGTAATTCCATATTTCTGATACACAAACACAGCAAGTTATTTTAAATTTATTCGAATGTTTAAATGAAATCATTCGCAGAACTGAAAAACATGTAAAAAAAACTCAGTTGACAAAGATACTCAAGATTTTATACGTAGAACAATTTATAGTTTCTATAAGGAGAACAGGGCTGTGACATTAGAAGTAATACAGTAAAAAGTAGCAAATTATCCAGTATACAATTATACCAGTTTAGAAACATTTCGTCGATTTGTCAGCATGTGGTTTTAAACACAAAAAACTGAATAAACGGATGGCAATAACCGAATAATTCGATGGCTACAAGATTATTTGCGTCAGATAAAAGATTACCGATGTTCTAATAGTCGAATGGGATATAAAAAGGGCTCAGTTCACGTGTGGTACCCTGTTTAAACCAAACTACCTTACAGGCAGGTACATTTCACTCGTCTCTCATTTTACGTTTCATAATTTAATATTCAGTTGTAGCAAGTTAACGAGGTATAATATTGATTTTTTTCCAAGCTCCAGTAGGACTACAATTGCATCTGTCTAAATAACGGTGTATCATTCTGTCCACTTCATAAGATTCGATTACCTTTTAACAAAAACATTCTCGCTTAAGATATACATATTTTTAAAAGTATTTATAAATATAATAAATTTATTATGGTAGATCAAATAAAATTGTCGGCATGGGTTTTATAATCTGCAATTGATATTGGAAGAACTATAACTTCTCTAAATATGATATTTCGTCATTGCATGGTTCTTGGAATATTTAACAGATTTTTTTAAGATTCACTGTATCAGCTTTGAACGTCGCACTAATATTTTATTCTGGAAATCGTTTGAATCACATTCGAACATTTTGCATAGAATGGGATATCGAGTATCAAAATATTAACCCTGTATTTATTTAAGTTAATTACTGATTGTGTTTATTTCCTCGAACCCTCTTTTTATTTAATATTTCTATATTTTTCCGAGTTATGAAATATGAAATATCAAAAATATGAAATATATATAAGCATGTAACTTGAATTTCTCCATGTTTATTCTGTCTACTTTCTCTTGCAGATTAATATACCCAGATGATGATTTTATTCTAAATAAATTGTTCTCTTGTTTTGTTTATTTTTCCAATAATCAATTTTTCAATTTAGTATGTATATAAAACCCTTGATGAGCATAAATTATTATTCTCTTGGTCCAATTAGCAGGATACCGATAAATGGCCAACGGCAATTCATCCCATCAAATATTTGTTATGAGATTTTGAAAATATGCTCACTTATGGCTCAAATTCAAAAATAAACCCTGTAATAGTGGTTAAAAAGAACTCAACAATAGAACAGAGCCTTATTTCGTATTCTGAGAAAGAAGAAACGCCCAAAAAGTCGCATTGTTACGTAGGAAAATGGTATTTCTTGAGATTGAAATATTTACCTTTAGAGATTTTGTGGAAAAAGGCAGGATTTGTATAGGAAATAAGTACAATGTACGATAACGTCTATAGAATAGCTAATTTTTAAAAAAAAATGGTAATCTGGTGTTATCTTAATTTTAGTATATATAGTAGTTTATGTTTAATCATCGGTTGATGTCTTGCTACTTATATTTTGACAAAGAAATCTGAAATTGAAATCAGTTATCATCTATCAACTATGAATTATGCACCATTTATTTATGTAATCATTCTAATAACGTTTACAAAAAAAAATTGATGAACACAAAGTGAAACATTTGGAAAATTGTTCAAGAACGATACACCTCCAATGTAATGTATATGGTAGCCGGATCTTGTGTTAAAAGATGGAATTTTTCCAATTGAATGGCACATCATTATCTGAATGAATTTGTCAATAAAAACATGAGAACATTCAAATCAATGGAGCTAATACTCAAGAAGACGATAAAAAGCGTGTATATTATAAAACGGCTGGAGGCTTTGAATATTTTAATTGAGGTAGATATCGACACGAAAAATGTTAAAGACGCTACTATTTAAATAAGACCAAAAATTAGTGATCCGTAACTTTGACAGTATATATCAAATTGTTCTTCCAATAAACATATTTTGCAGAATCCGCAGAATGAAACTTCCTCGTCTTTAAATATTCAGTACTGTTGCTAGAATCATATTAATTTTCTCAACACCTGGATCGTTCCATTCCATATTATCCGTTGATTAAGGTCTCGCATGCCGATGAAAGTATACAAGCTGTAATGAATAATTTGATGACGTAATAATGTTCAATTCAAATTAGCACATTTAGCATTTCTTTAAGCGATTATTATTGTGGTCGATCTATGTCATAAGCGCAAAGAGTTCATGTATCTGATATATTACCCTTAAGTGTCCAAATGCTGAGTGTCAAAAACCGAATTCAAATTTTGGAAAACTGGTAAACCATAATTCATATATTCAAAATTTTAGACTGACATACTGAATACATTGTTTACACCACCACTACACCACCACTAACAAGTACACTGCCTGACGCGCGTTTCGATAACCAAGTTATCGTCTTCAGAGACTGAAGGTAAACTAAAATCTAATAACTTGAATTATAATTTCCAAATTTTCCCAGCAATAAATCTCCACCTGCGAAAATTAATTCCAGCGGGAAAAAGATTCGTTGGCGGGAATCTTCACATTCATTTCTTGACTACTGAGCTATAGAGTTGTGGGCTGTAAGAAATTGGCCCTTTGTCCCTATTTAAGCTACTCTTACATCTAGCAATTTCAATGCTTTCAAATGCATCCAACAATTTATTATTGGATACATCTCTTAACAATAATAACGGATCTCTTGGTCTGCTCAATATTCTTATGCTCACAATCACCACAGCTAATTTCATATCACTCTTTTCCAAATTTGGTATTTTATCCTTAGGATTGCCCAACAATTGTTTTAGTGTATTGTTGGATTTATAAACCAGTTTAAAACAAACTCTGCTAAATTTTCCTTCCAAATCCTTTGGATTGGTATAAAGAGGATTGAAAGGTATATATAGAAGAATATTTATAGTTAGAAACAATATATATAAGGAACAAAACTGTTTCCATTCCAACAACGAATTCTACAAGCAAAACAAAGGAACAGCAATTGGAAACTGCCTATCACCGTTTATGGCTGAACTGTTCATTTTGAAAAGCAAATCGGTCAATAGTTTCAGTACTTTCCAAGAATATGGTACGAAGACGAATAAAGTTCACTTTTGAAATGGAAAATAATAGACAGTTACGATTTTTAGATATTTTAGTAATTAGGATTAGATTAGAATTTGATGTATTTAGGAAAAACACCGCCACCTTCAGGTAAATCCCGACTGATTCTTTTCATAGTATATTTGGAAAAGAGTGATATTTACGAAATTAGCTGTGGTGATTGTGACGGAAAGTATATTGGGCAGACTAAGAGATCCGTTATTGTCCGGCTTAAAGAGCACACAGCTCTTTTGAAATATGGACGGACCGGAAAATCAGTTATTGCCGATCACGCTGCCAGTTACAATCATGACATAAATATCAATAATGTAAAATTGTTCGCAAATGTATCCAATAATGAATTGTTGGATGCATTTGAAAGCATTGAAATTGCTAGATATAAGAATAGCTTAAATAGGGACAAAGGGCCAATTCCTCACAGCCCACTCTATAGTTTAGTTTGAAAATTTAAATGTTAGTTTACCTTCAATCTCTGAAGACGATAAGTTGGTTATCGAAAAGCGCGTCAGATATGTAATTGTGAGTCTTGGTGTAATGGTGGTGTAAACCGTGTATTCAGTATGACTATCGTCAACGGTTCCACAAATTCCAACTTAGTTTTGGGGTGACAGCTTTAACTCGCTTGAAATTGTGATTGTTCCAAAAAAAAATATTTGTAATTATGAATTTCCATTTTAGAGAAATCATAACATTTTGATATCGGGAAATTCATAATTTTTTAATAAGACTTGGATTTTGGAAAGTAACTGTGCTCGCTGGCGTCATGGAATTATCCCAGAAGAAAGATTAGAAGTTGATTAATTTATATAATGAGCATCTGGGATACTATAAATAAAAGTTATGAACACGGTAACAAAAACAATGATTGATATACCAAAGTATGAATTATTTCAAAAAAACAGCAAGAACTTTTTCGCCTGGAAGATAGAAAAAACATCTCTGCTATATATAAAACAAATGGTTCACATACCATGCATTTCTTGAGATAGAGAAACCAAATACAACAAAAATTATTGAAGACGATTTTCTTGTAAGTTTATGTCAACTATTAACAGTTGCAATAAAAGGAGCTGCAGCTATCAAAGCTATTTTACCAAGTGAAAATACTTGACTATATATGTTGATGGCATTGTTTGTCATTTATTCGGCAAAAACTATTGAAAGCGTTTTTGCCTATTGGTAAAGCCGAATTCGGTAAGGACGTTACATAATAGTAGCGATTATGGCAGTTCCATATACATAGTTTCTCTTAACAAGGTACTTCAATATAGAAATTTTCTAATCGACAATTATCAAGTATAGTATGTGTGAGCTATCCAACAAAACACAACTACTTATATTTCGAATTATGAATATTATTACGAATTATAATTAATTCAAATTCGAGATTTAGGAACAAATCGTTATTGTTACAAACTATTATGATTTAACGATATAATGATCTTCAAAAATATCATGGTATCAAGATATAGCAATGAAATACTACTGATGGTCCAGAGACTTCTAAGTTTTTATGTGAACTATAATATTTATAACGTCAATTGAGTTTGTTCCACTGTAAATGGAGACTTGGTCACAACAAAGTCTCTTATTTTCTGTAATAACAATTACAATAAAAGTAGCCACAGCTATCAAAGCGACTTTCTCCCCAGCTGTATTTACCTGACTATTGATGTTGATGACACTGATGGTCATTTCAGTGTAGACGTGTCGTGGCATTCGACAAAAACCATGAAAGAGTCTTTATCTATTGGTGGAATCGACTTCTATGTGTACTTATAAGAACTTTTCATTCGTGAAATATCAAACATAGCATGTGTAAAATGTAAAGCAAAATAACACTACTAATATATTAAATTATCTTAGGATATTATAAATAATTTAAATCCCAGATTACTAACAAATCGTTATTGATAACTAATGTTGTGATATGATGATATTAAGTTCATACATATCTCATAACAATCAAGATATAACAGTGATGAATTGGACCAGAGGCATGTGTGACAATCAAGTTTCGTTATTATCCATCACAATTTGGATGGTATTATATTTCAATTCATACTGAGGAAAAATATACGTTACGGTTTGGTAGATAATTGAATTTACTCCTAGTTAAAACAAATTGATGTATTATAAAGTGGTTTTGTAATACCATTTATTCATGACTGTCGTATGATTTATTATCAAATTTATCGATGCATCAGTATGCTTGATATAATACAGGCTAATCGTCAGTATGATTTATGAGAGTGAGTGATGCAATACATCTCGAGTACTTCCTTGATAATAATTAATTAACAATTGACAATGGTATGTACTTACTATAAGAATATAAACTGGAGATAAATTTCAATTACACTTTCTTTGGAACGTAATAAGAGATAACATTTTTAGCGTAAATCTTAGTATAACTGGTCTTTAAGAATGATTCAACTAATAAATGCTGTGGATGACAACATTGAAAAATTATATTATGCTCTATAGGTACCAAAAGGTAAAGGAAAATTGGTCAAATAAGAACTATGACTTTCTAGTAATAAGCTAAGAAAATTCGCTAAGGAATAAAGTTGAAATGGGATACTATCATAGAATGTTACACAATCATTATTTAAATTTAAAATGGTTAAAATGTGTAAAAAATAGTTAAGAGTAAATGAACATAGTAATTACTTAAGGTATTCATCAATCTTGTTAATCTTATTAAATTTAATGTGTTCTTAAAGTGTCTTGGGTACCTAAACCTCTCCACAACGTATTAACCTACAATTTTATTAGTGACACTTCAGCCAAATTTTCATTAATGTTCATTAACATTACAGAACATCTACCTGGATTGAAATTCGTTCATGACTAAATTTCAAAGTATTTTTATTGTAATTGCTTATATTGGATAGGTCTTTCAAAATATATGTAATTATCATTACATTCATGGTATCGATACAACATATAATTATTTTCTTTACTTTCGCTGCTAACCTTTCAATCTGAATGTTTGTATGTACCTATAATGTAGCTGACTAATTTCATACTCAGTATTTTAGACTTCAATTAGAGAATTTTGGATAAAAAAGTGTATTTCTGATATATTCACGTTATTATGTTGATAAAATGAGATAACTACCTTTTACTTCAATTATATAGTTATATCGACGGAAGATCGTCGAAAGGAGAGGGCCAGTGTGTAACAACATTCCTGGCTACGGAATATAAGAGACTGGTGTGGCAATCAGGGTGCGGCAACCATTTTTCGTCGTGCAGAAGAAGGGTGCCTTCAGATAGTAGATTAGAAGTTTTGGACAGAGAGAGCACCTACACGCTGCAAAGTGTATGGTACTTGAAGAAGAAGAATATAGTTATATGTGATACATCAAATGAAAGAGTAATTCAAAAAGTTTTAGTCATTGAAACTAGGTAGGCATGCGCGCATAATGTTGTGTTTTACAGTTCGTAGAGACGCGTGGTTCACCTGCAAAGTATCTTCATCTCAATTAACATGTTAATAAAGGAATGAAGCGCGAATATGGTACTTGAAAAATTTTTACGCAATGCTACAAGTAACGCTAGTCTACCCCAAATTGAATGTTTTTCTACCATATTCCTGCGGATATATCATAGGTTTTTCTTTTTTAGTGTAACAGCTTTAGCTTGTAATCTCAATAGTCTATAGCTACGGTTCTTTTTCCAGTTGAATCGACAAATCTTGTTTTTCATAGCTTCCACAATAAACCGATTTGACGGCGTATGATTTATACGTATAGAGGTGCATGAATAATTGCCCGAAAGGAACTAATCAATGTTTGATAACCATTCATAGGATTCAAGTAAACCTTATTGTATCATTTATTATTGTAAAATAAATGTTAAAAAGTATAAAACTCCACTTTTGATTTTGGTATATCTGATATTATCGTTTGCATATAAGGGGTTTAAAGTTTAGACAAATAAAAACAAATATATAATTGAATATGACTTTTTTGGTTTTCAAAATATCTCGAAAACATGTGATTTCAACGCATTAACAGGTGTTGAAAAT
Source organism: Diorhabda carinulata (assembly GCF_026250575.1). Lineage (NCBI taxonomy): Eukaryota > Metazoa > Arthropoda > Insecta > Coleoptera > Chrysomelidae > Diorhabda > Diorhabda carinulata. The sequence goes on from NC_079472.1 coordinate 25,170,418, forward strand.
CCTTGACCTCGCAATTTATTTTTAATCTGCTATAATAAGAACAAATCATTGGTTACCAAACAAAAGTTGCACGGCGGATGACCCATCAATCCAACGTGACTGTTCACAAAAACGTTTTTGTTTGAACTGATTTGTGAAAGAGAAAAATTCGTCTTCTACGATTGGTTTCCCTGATTTTTTCAACACAACTGGCAAACAAATGCTGATAAACCATTCAAACGAAGTGCTTCGTGCGTGAAGATCTTTTATAGATTTCGCTTGTCTTGATAGGCTCATACAGTCGATTGTTGTTTAGACGTCTTTTGATGCATCGCGATAGAATTTTTTCAGCATTTCTTTGCACCAATCGACACGAGCTTTTTTTTTGAGGGATTGTCACATTATGCGGTATTCATCGTGAACAAACCTTTTTAACACTTAAATGTTCAATCAATATTGAATGTATGCAAGTGGACCAAAGGTATAAGTATGCCTCAATATCATGGTGGTAATGCAGATTTGACATATTCACATCTCAAAACTTAAGAAGTAGCAGCCCTTGTACATATTGTATTCAAAAGGTTCTTCATAAAAATTTTGTGATTGGAATCATTCATGAACTTGAAAGAAATAGGAATTTTTGTTAGTATTGTATTATAAACATTTCTGTGTATATATGTATGTATTATTAAATAGAAACAAAAAATTACTAATATAGTAATTTTATTTCATATAAATTGGAAATTTCAACCACGAACTTATGAAATCCCAAATGTCAGAAATAGATGTTTACATCAATTTCAGTAAAATATCTTGATAAAAACCATCAGAAGAGAGATATCATTGAAAGAAAAATTCTGCCTGAATATCTTTGGGTTTAATATTTAATTAGTCAGTTCTTTTATCTCATAATTGTGTTTCTGCTGGAAAAATTTCCTTTAATTAGTCAACTCATATTAATTTCATTCGGTTTTTCAAATTATTTGGAGTTGAAACTCAATTTTTATATCAATCCATACCGTTCAACCCCTTGAAAAGCTACCTCCATCGTTCAATTTTTTATAACAGTGTCTGGTCCGAAATTTTTGAGTAACAAAAAATCTTATACCAAAATTATTAAGTCATTTTAAAATTGAATATTCAAAACAAATAATAATAATAGTAGATGATAAGTGTGTATCATGTAAATAGTTAACAACATATTTATTCATTAAACAAATCCTTCAAATGTGAGATTGTTGGGTACATTCAGATTTTGTAGAACACATGTTTTCAGGATTCAATGTCAAGATTCCTTATACATAAGTTACATTGATCGATTCTTTCTATTGAGAACAAGTTCTCCTTTTGTATTCTCTTCAAACAATCTTGTTTTTTAATCCTTTTATAGCGGTAAATAGTATCATTTTAAACAAGTTTTTGGCTCAGATCTAATAATAATCTTCTTACAATGAGCAGGAACTTTTCTTTCATTGTAAGTTTCAACATTATTGAATCTTAAAAAAAATTGAATTTGTTGAAACTTATCACGGCTCATCGAAGCTGATATTATTAGATGGCACAAAGCTTGATGTTTCCCCATAGAACCTATATTGTCACGAGTAGCCCCAAATATGAAAGGAACATCAATACAAACTCCTATTTCTTTTCTTAGTACAGAAAGAAAATATTCCTTTTATAGTTAACAGATTCAGCTTTTCTATTTTATTCTGGAAAAGTTGTATTAATAATTTACTTAAAGTGGATTCTATGAATGTCAAATTCGATCTGTTTTGCGTGAAAACTGTTAGTTTGGGTGTTAAATTTGCTTTTTTCCTTATTATTATCCCTTAAAATGTAATATGCATACTTGTTGTCTTTACAAATATTAGACCGAATGACTGAATCAGAAAAGTTTGATATGGTAGCCAAAAGCTCGTGGTCTTGGTCATTTTTGTAAACTACATCGGTATCTTTTATGTCATTTGCACCACCATCTAATTCTGTCGTTTATGCAAAGTTGATATAAATTCTTACTCAAGATTTCCCTATTAATTTCACTTACTATTACAATCTCTTTGTCAATAGTTTTATAGTAATAAATTTATAGGCAAATAAATAGTAATAGGTAATAGGTATTTATTAATAATAGAAGTCGGTTACATGGTAGAAGGCACTTTCTAGTAAATATGCTCTCAATTATTGCGGAATGCGGGAAAGGATGATATCGATTTGATTTCAATTGGCAAGTGATTGGGCATTTTTTTGCATTGTAAAATATTGAGCCCTCAACTAATTCTGAACTTGAAGAATGTAGGTAAAGGTCGTACTCCGCGTTCCCAAGTGAATAGCCGTACAACGACTTTTCTGGAATTGAAAAAGCGTGCTTACGAATTAGGCAAACGGATTCAAAAATGAATAACATAAGTAAGGTGATTTAATGTGTAATCGGGCAGACTCGAAAGCATTTTTAATGTAAGTCTATCAGTTTCATATGATAATTTATTTTTGATGTCATTAATTGTACTGCGAAGCTCTGCCAAAACTACCGATATAAAGATGAAACCGTGTAAGTTAGCATTACTTTCAGGGAGATATGAAAGCAGTTAAAGAATTTGATCAATTTTTGGCTACATTCACAAAGTAATGATTAAGGTTATCAGAGTTAGAGATTATACTTTATTTCTTAGATAATTCACAATGGAGCATGTTTCTATAGAAACATTACCAGAATTAGTGAGTCTCCTATTATAATAAATATCTTTGGCAGCTTTTATTGTCTTATGATAAATTTTTCTATTTAGTTTCATGTAATTTTTGAAGAAGACGAGAATTTCCTTAGGTCAGATATAGATCGCATGTTCTTTGCAGATATACGTAAAATTTAATTTGCTTATTTTTAATACGCCTGAATGGAAAAGAATTGGATACCAGACTATTTAGTGTTTTTATGAATCTATAAAATTCCACATCACCAGAGAGTGTGTTCTAGCTAGTTGTTTGACAACGGTGTTTGAAGTTTTGAAAATTTTTTTCCGAAAAGATACGGCATAATCTGCTTCAATTCAAGAAGCCTCACGTAACTCGCTGGCAAGCTGTTAGGTGTATTTTTTACATAGAGTGTATATTGATTTCTTTTTATTTAGTTTATCAAAACGAAAATGTTTTTATTAACCTTAACGAGTTCTACATTATGTTGTTTTTAAATAATTACGATGTGTATCCAGCACTCACTCACTATTTATATGAAAACGAAAATTATAAATCAAAATAAAATTATGTAGAATAATTCATGGAGATCCAATTTATTCTCCTCATCCTTAGAACCACATCAAATAATTTTTTTCCGAGACTCCCGATTCATCACAGTTGATTTAACAAATTTCCGGTACAACCGCTACCTAGCATAAATTAAAAGCAAAAACATGGCGTCGGCTCCAGAACGTGTTTGTAGCGTATGTGCCAGCAAACGAATCCGCTAGGGTTTTAAAACAGTTACACAACTGTTTCGTCTGCTGAATGCGACCGATGTTAGTTCAACGACAAGATCGGCCATACCTCGAAACTGGTGAAAAAACAATGAGAATAATGTGAAATAATTGAGACATTTCATATTTATGAACAGCTATAATTGTACTTCTAGCAAAACTTTCACACAGTTTCTGAACATATATATTACATAATAAATTAGTTGTAAGCCTTTTCCATAAGATTATCAATCAATGGAATGTTCATAAATGAATTTCTTATAATAATTTTTTCTTATTATGTTGCTTTTTAATTAGTAATGAACCTGGAATTACTTCATTTCACTTTCATAGAAATTTTTTCTTAGCTAAAAATTAATGTTCTCTTTTATGCGAAACCGACAGAAAGTAGACCGAGCAGTGGGGTAGAAGTTAATTAAGTTTAGCGATAGAAACTATCGACTGGTCTTGCCAAATTTATGGATGCTAAAGAAAGAACACTTCATCAATCTATCTCATTATGTTTAAGATATATCGAGTATTTGAGGAGCTCAGTTCAATTTACAATAATGGAAAGTCAAAAATTAGTTGGAGAATAGATACGAGACTTGCTAATTAAGTTTTGAGATATGGCAACACTTATATAAATATGTCAAATCTGATTTCCATAATAAAGTTTGACATTTTTCATGGTGAACATAATTATAACGTGTTGTCATAAGAGTGTTATTTGATTTGTTTACAGATACTTTAAATATCCAAAATCGGTTGTTGTGTCAGAAATCATCAATGATGTGCGTAAAATTAGTGGTAAGGATTGTTCGCGCAGGATACAGTATAATTCGACGAATGCTCAAAAAAGCTCTTGTGAATTGATGCGAATTGAAGCTGAAAAAATTTAATCCCGATGCTTAAAAAGACCCCTAGAAGATCATTACAGGCGACGAAACCCGAAACTAAGCAATAATCAACTTCAAAGTAAATGGTCGCCTGTTTTTTCGGGATAACTAGACATGTTACATTGAAAAAATCAGAAAAACCAATCGCAGAAGAAGAATCATTCCCCACGACGACAATACGAGCTCTCACACATCAGTTCAAACAAAAACGATTTTGAACAGTCAAAACATCGAATTGATGGATCATCCACCGCACATTCCTTATTTGGCACTCAATGATTTCTTCTTATTGCCGCAAATCAAAAATGAGTTACGAGGTCAACGTTATTCTACTCAATCGGAATAGAAACATTTTTCGACACTTGGTTCAAATGTATATAATGGAGAAAATTTAAAAAAAAAACAATAATGTCATATCCAATTATAAATATTTGTTTTTGGGATTTCTTTAATTTAAATTAAGACGATTTAGACCCATAAATATATTTGTTATTATGTATCTATCTCAAAACTTAAGTAGTAAATCTCGTATAAGTATCTCAATTCACGATTGTATGTTTGTTGATATTTTTTAACTCCACGAAAGGTGATTGACAGTTCTACAATATTCTATTCTGTTTAATAACTTCTTGTAATATTTTTTCAATTAGACATAAGCGTAACTTTGAATTTGTATAGCATGTGTTGAATTTAGAGCCATTTAAAAGAACCTGTTTGACTTTCAATGGTTCAATATTCATCCTACTCTCAAGCTGTATCTTAAAGTGTGTAATTAGGATACCTACTCTTTGTTCTATCAATCAACGTGAAAAAAACTTAACAGAAATATAACAAAGCTCAAAACCAGCAAGGTACTGTCTAAAAAAGCATAGAGTATGACCGAAACACAACAGGGAGACAACCTTCAGCGCTAGACTATTCAATATTATCCTGTATATAATTATAGGAAGCGTCAACAAGGTCTATGATGGAGTATAGTCTATCTATTTACAGAATAGGATATGAATCATTAAAATTATCCCTTATGCGAATGATGGAGTATAGTGGCAGATAATGAAGATGATACACTACCTACAACATAGGATGAAGGTGATGGCAAATAAGTATAATATGAGCATTCAACTGAAATTCAATCAATGTCCATACTTTGGTGTAGAAATATTAAGTGAAAGAGATTCAATAGAATCAACACGAACTCAAGCGATAAAATCATCAAAGGTCAGCGGATATTTGAGGAAAGTAATATAGAAAAACAATATGATGAGTACAAAAAATCATGATGAGAATATATAAACCATGCGTATTCTCAACTATGGTACGGAAGCAGAGCCGAAACAAAAGAAATAATGAGGAAGACTGAAATGAAAAGACTAGGAATAATTAGGGAAGACATAATTAAAGTGAAGAGATTAGAGAAAAACTGGGAATTTAGTATGTGATAAGATAAATTCAAGAACAAGAAAAATGGGTAGAAGACCAAAACCGAACTCACAGAGACCTCTGAAGAGACAATCAAAAAGATGGTATTAGAGTTGGAGTTCAGTATCTCAAGAAGAACTCAGGAGGAAACTAAATATATAAAATTAAATAGAACAGGTTTATAATCGAAGAAGGAGACAAGGGAAATAAAGATGATCAAAATTCCATGAAACTCAGCAAAATATTAAGGCTAGATTTATCCACAGTAAATAGTTTTGCTAGTTTTGAATGTAGATGCTTTCTGTATAGGTGGCAATAACATTGATAAATGTTTGCTTCTAAACGTCTTTAGCTTAGCCTTAGTTATCTAAGAATATTTTGTATGTTGGTATCAGGAAACGTTTAAAGCACCTAAAGCTATTTCCATTGTAACATTATTGATAACGTCGATTTAATTAATGGAGACTTGCATAAGATACGATGTCGCAATCTATTTCAGCTTGGTGAGATACTCAATTTATAATCTTTAATTCCTTGACTTAACAAATTGATATATGTGCTCATTATGAAGCTTTAGTTTTGGAATAGTATACAAATATTTCCTGATAAATACCTTACCTGTGTTTTGGTGACTGATTAACAAATATAAGATCTAAATTGGTGCGTTAACTAGCTCATTGTATTTTTAGAAAATTGAGATTGGTGGTAATCAAAAATTAGATAGAACGGGTACTGATCTTTAAGGTATTCTCCTAAAGTATTTCTGGTAAACAAAATCAGTTTTTTTAATGTGTTTTTGAAAAATAGTAAACCATCATGAGAGTAAAGAAAGAGTTTCTGGAACCATTGGTGATAGTCAAACTAAGTATGCTACTTATTGCCTCAATCGAAGGTCTAAGAAGATGATTTTAGTTATCGGAGCGCACGATCTGGTAATTAAAGTATTAAACTTTGCATTCAAATGGTTTGGATATTTCTATCTTCGTTACAGCTATAAAATTAATTAAAGTGTATATTGTATACTTTATTTTCAGTGCTAGTATAAGTTAAATTTCCTTATTACTGTTTCCTTCACAAGTAATTAATAATTGACTTATTATCTGTTTCAACTCATAAATCATGAAATAAATTAAGAAATACGAAATTTGATATGAAAATTCAGAGAAGATGAATTAAAATATGGATCACAAAACCATTGATAATAATTTTATACTCCAGCCTATCATATTTCATGAAATCCTAATTCATTTTAGAATTTCTCCTATCGGAATACGCAAATTGACATAATCTATATAGACTGGAATCGACCGATGAACTTTCGACAGAGATTTATGACTTTCGAACCGTTAGTTTCGCGTTTTTTGGATAACTGTCTCTTTCCACCAACCTTTTTTTATTGTTACTACTTTTTATTCGCAACAAATATCCATGCTTCATCAATACTCCCAAATTTTTCATCTAAAATATTGAAAAAATACTCGCAATCTAAAAAATTCACAGGAGTATGATTGAGAAATATTAATCTTTATGTTGGTATCTGCATATATAATTTGTCAAATTTGATTTTATAAATGAATCATTGATTTTTATATCTATCAATAAGGGCACTGTTTTCTTGAGGTAACATAAACAAAGATAACACTGATGGAATTCGATTAAACTTATTTCAATTGTCAACTTTGTATACAATATATTTTAGAAAACTAAACCAAATGAATAATGCTTTTGCTACGTCACTGAATTTCTTAGTTCTGGTCTTAGACATTCCATTGATATATGCATTATTTTAAATAAATATAAATGGCGAAAATGTGGTTAATGCGCAATCTACTTATAGTACAAGTCATAGAAGTTTTGCACTTGGAAAGTGAAGGGCCATCGCTCTTGTTCTCAATTCATATTTTACGAGAAATAATAAAATCCTTCTTTTTCTATTGAAAAACTAGTTTTAATTTTTTTCTACTTTAATGTAATGGAATGATTGCGTTTACAAGAAGGATTTATGTGAATTGTGATCCGAGACTGTTATTTTTCCAGTTTTGATGAGAAAAAATACATATAACAATAAATAAATTATACAATATGAGTCATACATTGACATTGTGTCATTCAACCAAATTAATAATAACTTAATCATATTTCTAAATTAGGACAATCTGTGTCTGAATCTATGTATAAATACTATTTGGAAATATTGTGGATAAATGAGATTAATTATAGTTTATTAAAACCGAAAAATATGGGGTAATAATACTTGAATCTGGAAAATGAATCTTAATATGAAAATGGAATAACTGATGAAAAAATCACATTGCATGATAGTTACTAGAGGAACGTTCAAATGTGTAATATGTTGATTAAGGATAACCTCGCTGTGAAGTATCCGAATCAACAAAAATATTGAAAAAATTCGAGATCTTGACCTTACAGACCTTCGAATAAAAATTGATCAACTTTTCGTTACAAAGTCGATTTGTGATCGCCAGAAGACTGGTTGTTTCATAATGACAAAGCATTTACTCACACACTTATCTTCCTTCAACAGTTTTTAGTTATTGACATGTAGTTTTCAGGTCTGACCTGGTTTCTTGTGATTATTCGTATTTCCAAGCATGAAAAGATAAAAGAAAAAACAAGCAAAACACTGTGAGTCATTTCTACAGACGAATACAAAAAAAGTACAGTGGAAGCACCAGTGAAACAAATGTATTAGTTATAATGGAGTGTATTTTGGATAACAACTCCGAAATGCAGATTAAGTTTTAATTTCCAATGACATCAATTGTCCATCAGTTATATTATTTGTTCTTAGGAACTAAATCATATAACAACTTGCCAGAGGAAATAGTAGGAAGAAATACAATTAAATAAAGTTATATAAGAAATAAACCAAGAAGAGAGATACATGAAATTATTATTAGGCAGTCCTGGATCTAAAATTAACTCAAAAAGTACATTAATTGCGATACCATATGTATGCAATAATTATTTTATGTTATATGAAATAATTTTTCTCTTCAATTTTCTCTTTAGTTTAGAATTAAGTATTTCATCGCTCTTATAAATTTAATTGTTTATTCTTCATTTACTAAACTGTTCTACTACGAACAAAATACCGCTCAGGTAGTGGGGTTATTTATATATTTATTTAGTGAATATATGTCATACCGTATTTTTTAGGTTAATAAACAGTTTATTATTATTATTATTATTATTATTTTACTAAGAATTACTTTTACTTTACAGTATATTGTAAATGCAAGAAAGCACCTAGTAAACCTTCTGCAAAATTTACCGTATAGCATTGTATCTGTGGACACTCGATTTCCTGGTCAGAATTTCAGTCGATAAATTTTTTTCTTATTTAAACGCCCTTTTACGAAATTCAGTAATTTATTCAATTCGCCGGTATAGTAAGCTCCGTTTCCAAGGCTTAATTTCTGAGAGGAAATCGTTGGTCCAGATAAAAACAATTGGTTTAAATTATAGAGCTAATTATGTCACCGTTCCTTGAGAAACATGCCAAATGTAAATAAATCTTATCATTCAATTTGAAGATTAATTAATATGCTATCCTCGGCAAGGATAATTATAGTTTAAGAAAAGAAGTATGAAATTACCTCAAACTGTCAAGTATTTCCATGATATTCCAATTATAGATCAAAATGAAAGTAAAAAGGGGTACTTAAAGATGAGCAAATGTTTTCATAACTATCGTTTAGGAAAAAGCAAAATAACTAGAACATAACGTTTTTTCAGTTTTTTTTAAATTATCTCATCAATGGTGCAAAATTTAAATGAATTACTTCAGTAGAAAAATGATGTCGAGAAAATTCTACGAAAAAAATGTTATAATATATTTTTGTAGGAAAATATTTTCCAGGGAAAATAAAAAGTTAGCGGTGAATAATACGATTTCGAAAAATAATATCTTGCCTTGCTGTTAACGTACTTTGAAATGCTTATGGCCGTAAATTTTTTGTATGCCGGTTTATATAAATAATAATTCTATGTGTAATAATTAACAAACCCACTTTAATTAAATAAATAAATAAACTCCAATTTGGGATAAGGAAAATTGGTTATAGGAGGAAGGTTTGGTTCTGATATAGGAGTGACTCCTTTGCAGAGCTGGGATTTTGAAGGTTGCGTGGGGTTGTGATTGCTGTCTTGGCTGGAAAGGAGAAGAGAACGACCATAGGTTAGAGGAAAACGAAAAGAAAGCTCTAGTAAGTGAAAACGGTTTATCTCGGTTTGAGGATTTCTTTATAAGTTTTTGTACTTTTTTTTGTTTGTCATTTGAAAGTTTCAGGTTCTGTTTTTATTTTTAAGAAATTTAAAAAACCTGCAACACCGACGATAGCGTTTGCTAAACTATCATATATTATATACATTTCTAGTCTACGCAGACCCATTATGTATAGAAAAGGGGCAATTTATACATTTATAATACAAACTGGAGCAAAACCGCAATATTTTAAAAGGCTGGAACCAGAACCTTAAATCGTGCGTGAATAAAATCCATTTATTTTTAAGCAAGTAATGCATATATGAATTTTAATCATAAAACAAAAAGATCAACTATTTCTCTAATAAACCCCATAAAAAATTATAGAGAATGGATACTATGCTTTCAGAATTCTAATTTAAAAAAAACGATTTTTTACGAGTCCTTCTTCAATTATTGGCTTATAATATAATCAGTAGAGACCATTTCTTATACCCTTCAAAGTAAATAGCATTAGTAAAAAAATAAGCCATGAATAATTTTCGTTTGATAAATTTTAGTAAGTTAATCACATATTTTATGTGTGAAATATGGTTTTATTCATTTTTTTTTTCAATTTCCGGGAATTATTGAAAACCTGACTCATTTTGGTGCATTCAAATATTTGATTTTTTTAAAATAAGGCCCCCAAAAATGCCGATATGATCCACTAATATTTTCTATAAATTTTTAGTTATAAAACCCTTTAACAAAAGAAAAATGGCCAAAAGGATTTTAAAAAAATTTCTTATCAATGTTTTTTAATTATCAAATATATAGTTTTAGATTAGTTTATCGTTTGTTTTCTCAAGGTTAAATAGTAAAAATTGATAATTTTTACTGAGACGTGTTTTTGGAAACATAATAGTACTTATAAGTACGTATAAATCTTCTACAAAAAATGTTTAATAACATTTTTCTTGTAAAAATATCCACGTAATCATTTTTCTATTACGAAAAATTTTTCATATCTTTTTTCCCGTTAACGAAATATTAAAAAAAACGGAGGAAACTTAGCTTTTGTCCTAATTATTTGGCATTTCCAATGTTCTTCTTAAAGTATCCCCTTTCAAGTTTCATTTTAACCATAATTGGAATATCATGAAAATACTTTGCACTTAAAACCTTTCTTTAACTATGATTCGAATTTATCAACTTTTTATATTGCCGTCAGTCTTTATAAAGTATACTTTGAATTTATTGAAGTTAAATTCAAACATACCATTACATACATACATACATACATAGAGACAGAGCTAATGAAAGACCGTATATTCAGTATTATCAAGAAAATATATATACAGAACAAGCATATGCAACTATAAAATAATTGGAAAAATTTACTAACAGAAACATGAGAAAGTATTTTTTTCGTCAAGAAAAATCAATTGATTAGTGATTAGTATTTGATAAATTCCTAAACAGAACGTGAAGATAACAAAAGAAAAAGTTGGATATACTTTGAAAGACCTCAATTAATGTTTTTTTTTTATTTCTTTCTTACATTTTTATGTAAAGTGAGAGACTGCAACATCACTCTAATACATTTACTCGTTTTTTTCCACATTATCTTCTCCTTTTGCCTTTCTCATAATCCAATAACTTCGCATCACTTTTCCTTGTATTTGTGCATTTATTAGATCCATCTAGTTTCCATATCATCAATATTTCTTTCTTTATTATAGTATTTTATATAAAATTTTCCCATGATCAATTTTTTCTACTAGCACGATATCAATTGTATTCAGCTGAATTTTGAAATTTCATCACATATGAATTTAAAATAATAATACTTAATTGATTTACTTCCTTACAAAGCCCTTTGGAATAGTAGAATTTTTGTTCGAAATTTTGTATTCCAAAAAGAATTCCTAGCATTACTGAAACTGTAAGGAGAAAACCGTCAATAAATCTTGGGAATTCTTTTTATTAACGATTCTTTCGCATTGTTTTTCATCTGTTCGTGCTTCTTTTCAACGGATTCCGTTTGTTTACTGTCTAGTTTTAGACTAAGGACGAGGAATTACAAGGGGATGCTACTTAATCATCATTTTAATATATTTTAATCACAAGCAACAAGCCGGTGTTCTATTCGACTTGCTGTTTTTACTTGTTTTTTTAGTAGACCAAATATTAAAAAATTCCACCCGCTTGCATTTTTTTGCTTACTCATCGTCATTTCAGCCAACAGTCGCCCACTGAGGGATATAGGCCTCTCGGAAAGAATACTACAGCAATAGAGCTCCAGAGTTAAGCCTGCTTCCATAATATGTGAAGATTTAGGAAATATATTTTAATCAGGATAGTTTTGGATAGGGTCTAAAATCAATCTTATTTTTGTATATTGAAAATGTATGAGCCTCTCATACTTAATATCATGTGCAATTGGATTTTCTCTCGATTGCGAGCTTCCAGTTTTTATGGCTTATAAATAAAATAATCACAAATAATTATCATTTTTCAGCTGACAAAACTCGCTAACAGCAACAAGTTTCATAGGAAGCATAAAGTAAATTCAGAAAACATTTCAAATATTTCAGACATCCTGGAAATCATGCGGATAAATATATTTCAACAGAAAATCTTTTTTAAATCACCGAATAGAAGCGGAACTTACCAGATCTGCTCTAAGTTAGTTTATTATGTTTACATGTTCAAGACTTCGCTACAATCAGATTTTCATGTTGAGACTAAAACGTAAATGTTCATTACAACTAGTTAGGCAACTATATTCAGTATTTATAATAAGCAAATAATTACATAATTCAAATAATAATAATCCAAAGCATTGGTTTCTAAAATTTTTTGTTTCATGAACCATTTTCAAAATTTTGCTGGATCCGTGAATCGCTTGCACCAATTTTCAAATCTCTTGGACAAGATAAGATCTATTTATGAAAACTGGCGTTGTAGCTGAATTTCAACGACGAATTAACGGTTTTTGAAAAAAAGCTTTCAATCAATTGCTTGATAGGATTAATTATTGATAATAAAATCAAATAAAGAAATTTCCAATTAAATTTCAAAACATTGTAAGTGGATATCAAAAGAGCAAATTTGGGCAATTGAAAAAGTGATTCTATCCAACTTTACTTTTTTAAAATCTACAGTGACTCACAGCAGAAGAACCAATCAATTGTATAGAATATTTTCTTGTGTTGTATTTATTTAATTATATGAATTATTAGACTATTAATTATTATTGTTATAATGGATGTCAAATATTCAGAATTAAGCCCTTATAAAGTTATATAACTTCTACAATGGTAACTACAAGAAAAAGTATAATTTTCATGAGAGGAATGTATACTTGATAGATTGACAGCAAATTATCAATATTTGGATTGAGTTTTGTAAGAAATAACTGTAAACCTCCCCGTTCTGTGATAATCAATCTGCTCCTTTTTTTGTTAATAAGTTTGTAACGACACTAAAACTTTTTTCGACAAGATATGACGATGGAAACGTGATCAGAAGCTTTTCTGCAGCAATTACCCACAGTCCAGCATTAAATGTCACTTTCACAGCTCCTCGTTAATGCTAAGCTCGAGTAGCTCCCCTTATAATATCATATTCTCCACTTCTGATTTTAAAATCATCAATCAGGGCAATCAAATATTGAACGTATATCTGTGAATCTTCATTCTACCCTTGATAAGTTTGAAAACAAGTTACAGTTGCTGAGCTTCTTGAAATATTATCTGCCTATATTGATAAGAGAAGTCAAGCCAACATTTTAGTTCTTCACTATCGAAACCAAATAAATTTTCATGGACCTCCCTTAAGATTGCGAACCCTCGTTTTTTGTCACGCCCAAGAATATGTGTAATTTCATGCAGAGTGGAAGTCGTTTTTAACTCAATAAATATCAAGATATATCATAAATATCTATACGAAGCAAATATGAAAATTAAAAATGAAAGATAAATAATGTGTTTCAGAAAAAACTGTTGAAAATAGGAGACAAGGAGAAAGAAAATACATCTAGGATATTTATGCTAAAATTTTTATGTAACATTAAGCAAAAAAAATATATTATGTTTCCTTATTTACTTTTTCGTGGAGATAAAGCTTATACGAAATTAGGCATCAGCTATCTAGAGTTATTAAGTTTTGACATAAAAAGACACAAAAACTCCAAAAGTACTCTTTATAATTATATGCCTTATCAATATCGGCAAATATTATGTCTCAATAAAATTTTGTTTACTAACTAAAGATAAAGACGTATAATGAAAATATTTAGAAGAATAGGTATAAGTATAATGTCGCAAAATTATTAATTGTATTGAATTTTCTGGTGAATCTGAATTGGCTCTCTGCGGGCATAAGGAAAACGATAATTCCGATAATAGTGGCATATTTCAAGAAGTTTTTCTGCTGAATTATATGCAACTTTAAGTTAGCCTCAAAGCTAGAGAACAATCTCTTAATATGATTAAGTTACTAAAGACTTAAGGTAGTGCTTGATGATCCATATTTTTCTTGTGTGGAAGCTATTCCAGCTTTCCAAAATTTCAGCTTTAAAAAAAAATAAAATCAATGACAATTTGACAAAGGTGATAAGCCTTTTACAAGGTAAGTTTTTTTAGAAACATTGCAAAACATCTGAAATTCGTTTAATTGTAAAATAACCTCAACATCAAATTATTCAGCAATTTATCTTTTTACATTCAATATTGATATGAATTTCCTGATTTTTGCTAAGTGAATTGAATCGACATTCATTGATTCATTAATTTCGTGGAAAATATTATTCAAACTTTTGAATTTAGAATAAATAAGAAATTACAATCGTGTTCGATGAGTATTGCTATAGATATAACTTTTTCAAATAATACTTCACAAAATTATTCGAAATAAAAGATACAATGTTGATCTTCATTTGTTCAATACGATATGATATAACGTTGAAACAAATAAAAATGGGATGAAATAAATTGTCTTAGTTTACATATCGTCGCTACTAGGTTGGATATAATATCAACTACAGTCGGTAGGACAACTAACGGTTTGAAGGAACTGGTGTAGTGGCGAGCAGGCAAGTAACTTCACAACCTTTCCTGTCCTGAGGTGCGATTTTTATTTCGCAACAATCCATCGGCCAATTCACAAGAGCTGATGTAGCTATTGAATAATGAAGGATAATCCCTCAGGAAATTATCCATAATTTCATAATAGGTATTTATAGACGACTACGTGCATCAATTATATATAAAGGCGGAAATATTCACTATTGATTAGTTCTTGATTTGTTTAGTTTCTTTGAGATAATTTATTATTCTCGATATTCACAATTTCGTATTTTTTCATGGGATAACCTCAAGAATGCATGTTTCATATTTGCGTGTATCTTTTTTAAAAACTTTTATACCTAAACCTGAATATTCTGGTACAACTAAGTCAATAACGTCACGATTGATCAATGGTGAAAATTCTGGAATGAGTAAATTTATTTCGTACGAATTGAAAGATGTATAAAGAAAAACTGTGCTTTTGTTGGTTGACTTATAAAACAATTGATCCTACTTACATAAACAGGTAAACGATGTACCTAAACATGAAGTTGAATGGAAAAACATCATAATAAATAAACAAAAATAATATAATCTCTACTCTTTTGATATCAATATCACAAATAATAGCTAAATTAATAAGTTAAGCATTTGACCACCTTGTATAAAATAATTTTATATGTCGTTTGCAATTGATTAACTCGCAATTAATTAACTATTTTCAACTAGACTACGCGCAAATTATCTTGAATCGTTTTCGAAATATAGATCTCGTCGCAGATCCTTGTGTACCTACATGTATATTGGTACATTTGAGGCATCTGAATATTCAAAAATTTAGTTTCGTTCCCACCCATCAAAAAACCGTTATTGGTACGGTTACGATTCTTTTATATTCCTACAATATTATCTCTTACCCTATAAATGAATGTAACTTGTATTTGGATATTCTAAATTCTAATTCTAAAAGTACCCTGAGTCTCTTATTTTACTTTTATGATATCCCCGCTTTGAGCTGTCTAACTGAAACTTTGCTTATAAGTTTGTTCCAACCTTCTAGTAGGGAACGTTTTTGGAACGGTTATCGGAATCGTTTATAGATATTTTCTACGCATCTCCTCTTATGCATGGCTCTTGTAATAGTACATGTTATAATAAACCAAGTATCGAAAAGACCGTTCTGGAAACGGTTCACAATCGATGCCAAGTCCCTTGGAACACAAAACAGAATCGTTCGTATAACAGTAACCGTCTGGTTGGCACACAGAATCTCTATTGCGCAGAATCGTCACCGTACAAGGACGATTTTTTTATGGGTAGGAACGAACCATATATAAAGTGACAGGTCTGGTAACGAGAATATATTTTGTACTGAGTACTGAATTCTAGCGTTGAATCTACCCTAGATTCTCTTACATTAAAGAAAATAAAAAAAGCAATGCTCTTGTAAGTGTGTTCCAATTGCGTTATTAATGAGTTTTGTATTCGTCTAACAAATTTGAATTTGTAACCTTTTCAATCATCACCCGAGACCTTCACCCCGGCCCGCTTCTCTTTTTTTTTGGTTCGGTAAATTGATAATGTAATGGAATTACGTATTTGTGAATGCAAATATCGTAAAAAAATATGTGAAACAATCAAAATTCCAAAAACACAAACGCAATTAGCAAAGAAAAACGTTATATTTATTCAGTAAAAATCTAAATTAAACATTAAAAACTAATAACAGTAGTTTCCTGAAAATAACTTTGTAACACGAAATTTGTACGTCGTTGTGTCGACTATTGCAGTAAACAAGAGAGTTGCAATTTATAAACACAACGTCTGCAAAGATTCATCTGCAGACTACATTCACAGTTTAATTTTAGTTAACGAACTGCTTTGGCTCGTCGTCGAAAATACCTAAGCTGGCGATTCACAACTTGGTAATCTGGTTTTTAGGATCCTGCAATGTTCACGTACATTTGAAATTTTGTTAAAAATTCCGTCACGGAAATATAAACAAGAGTTATTGAAAAACCACTTTATCTTACTCATAAACATATCACGTTATCTAAATAAACTAATAATCAATTGATATTCGAATAAACAATACAAATTAATACCAAATACAATGAACCTGTTAAGTATAGCTAGAATACTTGTTCAAAATAAGGTAAATGTGTATTCAACACTTATATGAATTGTTTAGTGAATAAATTTTAATAATAATAAAACACGCTTTTACCAATAATCAAACCAAAAAGTGGAAAATATTTCTTGTCATAGGAATTATATTACTGATGAGATAATTAAAAATCGTAACTTGCTTGAAACTGTTCACTGAGTAAAACTTCACTTTCCATTATTCTTTTCTTTCCTTATTTTCAAGCCCGAAATGGCTTTCTATAGTAATATGGACAATAATATTTCTCGATGGGTCTCTTATGTAGGTATCTGATATATTAATGCAGTACGGGTCTCTTGCTTCATAAGGAGGTAAATTTTTTGCTGTTTTGGGTAGTCCGAATTATTTTTCTGTTACCAAAAATTACTCACTCAGTAAGTCTTTCTTCATTTATTTTCCTTTTCCTCATTTACCTAACTCGTTAAAGATGGTGATATCGAAATTTAGAACTCGATTTAATTAGTTGTAGTTTTTTACTAGTTAGAGTTAGTTTTAGAATGTCATAGGGAACAATCCACGCTTTCATAATTGTAACATTAATTCTCTCGTCAGTAATTTCATTCTCATGCCAAAAATTATTCTTCACATTTTAGTTTCATAATTTCTGGCAGCAGCCACAACAGGTGCGTTAAGGGACCTAGTGTGGAGAAACAAACATATAGGAATAGAAAAGAAAACAAGAATCTACGAAACATGTATAAGACCAATACTGACGTATGCCATAGAAACCAGAGCCGATACAAAGAAAACAAAACAAAGAACAACATTGGATGGAAACATTAAGATGCATAATAGGAAAGACTAGACGAGACCATGTAGAAGATATCCGGCAACAATGTAATATTCAGGATATAGTAAAATGGACACGAGAGAGAAGAAGAAATTGGAATCAACACGTAACGAGAATGGAGGAACACAGACTAGCAAAGATCATAAGAGATGGAAAATCCGAAGGGAAAAGATCAAAAAAAAGACCACAAAAAAGATGGCAAGATATCTGGTCATCAGAATCACAAATGAGATTAAACATCACCCAGTAAACACAAGTCATTGGACTTAACGCAGGAATAAGAAGAAGAAGAAGAATTTCTATATGTGTGTTTTTTCTATTTTTGTTTTTAGTATAACTAACACCAAAACCGTATTTTACATTATTTCTAAGCATATAAGTACGTTCACTAGCTCTATTTTATTACTCTCATGCAAAGGATACAAAGAGCAATTTATGAATCCTGGAGAATCTAGATTGTAGATTTGATAAAAGGCTAAAGTACCTTTCAGGGAAGGAGGACACAAGAACCCCAAAAAATAACGTCCTTTGCAAGGATTCTATGTATTTTGGAAGGAGAACAATAAGATGTAGAGTCTTGTACAAAATATCTCCTAGGCATCAAACTATAGTCTACAGTCTGGCGAATCTAATCGGGATAATAAGATAATTGGATCGAATTATTGCATCGTCTTCAGTCTTTGCGAGTGTGCATTATTTAAAATAAATCAGATTGTTCAACGTAGAGCTTTAAGACTTTTAAAGAGGAATAATAATCAATATAAATTTATTTCCCACCACTGTCCGAAACCAATAAATTATTGACTGTAAGTGTTCACTTTAAATTTTAATCGGAACACGAGGTCTGGCTATTAAATAACGAGACAACGAAGTGTTTTATTATAAAAATTATTCTACATTCGAATGCTCTCCTTCAATATACTCCCCCTCCCTTGCCACACTACTTTCCATACGGTTTGTCCATTGATCGAAGCAGTGCTGGAAGTATTCTTTGATGATAGACTCTAGGGGCTCTGCCTTTTTTTGCTTCACCGCTTCCATCGACTCAACTCGGGTCCCTTTCATAACAAATTTTAACTTCGGAAAAGTGTTCGGTGTTCGAGCACTGGAGTGCACTTACTGGCCAAATACTGCTCCACTGATAGCGCGTTATGAGCAGGTGCGTTGTCCTAGTGCAAAATCCACAGCTTGTCCTTCCACAGCTCGGGCCGTTTTAACGAACTCGTTCTCGCAGTGTTGCTAAAAGTGACAAATAGTAAGTCTGGTTGACAGTCTGACCCTCTGGAACCCATTCAGTAATCACGGTCGAAAAAAATGATCAACAATGCCTTGAATTTTGATTTTCTATTTCGGCCTTTTCAATTTAGGGAGAAATTTGAGATTGATAAGTTGCTCCTGTTTCTCGTCACATATGGTTTTCGGCACGATAAAAAAACACGTTTGTCTCAAACAGCTACTGTACAAATACTATAATAGTAACTGAAACGTGTTTTGATCCACCAGGTGGATTTTTGTGAACAGTATTTATATCAAAGATAAAAGTAGTGAACTTTACTGGTTTCGTATTCTTTGTAACCTTTATTAGAAATCAGAGTGCCACTAAAGAACAAATACGCCAGGAAGCGTTAAGATAAAAAAATAAATGAAATATTCAGTTTGGTTTCGATTGTTGATAGCGGCGGATCTTAGTGTTTTATCTAATGTATATTATCATTACTTCCATTTTTTTTAGACTTTTAGTTCAATTTACATTTTAGTAGTTTGTTTAACTATGCGCTCCATTCTTAAACCATTTCTGGTAATTTTCTGTGGTAGGTTGGTGCCCCTGAATAACAATTTCACTTTGACGGCTGACTGGACGATGTATAATATTTTGACGAATATTTAACGTTGACTTTAACATGGAATAAGTCTTCCACATTTTTGAGCATTTATAACTTTTACTAATTGCATAAAAACACATCCGAACAGCAAACCATAAATTTTTGATCATTGTTTTTTTGTTTTTTTTTTATTTAGCAGATAGTAAATTATTTATGGTGGCAAAAGCCATGAGTTTTTTTCTGATTCAAACAAACTTTTAAATTCAAATAATATTGTCAACTGTCAAACATGAATCAGTGCTGCCCACGACCACCTGCGTTACACTCTAATTTCCCTAATATATATTTTAAACAATTTTGCTATGAACAAAACAGAGAAAATAGTATGAAACGCTCGTTCCAAAACGCCATTCCAGCATTCGTTACTTGTATTTGAATATACTATCCTATATACTCATCTAAAAGAATATTTTAATTTTTCGCAGTCGCCTTGTAGTACCTTGAGACATGTGTATTGTTGTTTTGTATTCTATGAATCTGGATACCAAAAGAATCCTACTAATATTATAAATGTGAAAGCATGGATGTTTTTTGCTACTTCAGCGCCATCTAACATACAGTAATGAAGTTCAAACCTTAAATACTATATTATCGACGTACGATATTACCGACGGTCAAGTCAATATCTATTTAATCTATACATCTAATTTAATTGAGTATAGTTTCAGTTGTTTGGAATTTTTGAGGCTAGGTACCTTCGTGACTGTCACTGAAAGCGTATGTTTAAAAAATGCCTTGGAAGCGAACATTATCTAAAAATTCGTTATGGGCCTTAGCACCAAAAAATGAAGTGGTTAATAAGATTAACACCGACATTTTAAAAGATGTGCAAGGAGAAATGAATGAATATTTGTCGTTGGATACAATTATGGATACGGAACTAAGTACTTCATGTCCTGTTAAGTTTTTAAATTCCCTTGAACTGTCAGGTGTACCGTCACATAAACTTCAATTAAAACTAAATGTACCAGTAATGCTGTTGCGCAATCTAGATGCTCCTCGGCTATGTAATGGAACAAGGCTTCGTATAACAAAATTGGGACAGAATATACTTGGTGCTACTATTATTAATAGGTGTCGGCAAGGGACAAAGGGTTATCATACCTCGAATTCCAATCATTCCAGCTGACCTTCCTTTTCAATTTAAAAGAGTTCAGTTTCTAGAAAAGCCATGCTTCTCTCATGGCTATATATAGCGTGTTCACGTGTATCTAATGCCCGGAATGCCCAAAGAAAAACCTTATAACATAATCATATACAAAAAATTTAAAATTATTTATTTTTGTTACAGGAAAATATATTTTAACATTTGTTATTCTATTTCAATAAATCATGTTTTGAAACTTCATTGTATGTAGTAATTTTTAAAAAATCGATAATACTACCCAAGCAATAAAATAAAGTTATCATATTGATATATTTCTATTATAATGATTTCTGATGTTTATTTAATGCCAGCGAAGCCGCGGATAAAAACTAATTGAATTATATTACATTATTAAAAAAATCAATTTTGTAGGGTTCACCTTCAGCTTGTAACAATATTCAATGTGTAGACCGTGTGGCCTAATGGATAAGGCGTCGGACTTCGGATCCGAAGATTGCAGGTTCGAGTCCTGTCACGGTCGGAGTTTTTTTTAATTGGTTTGAATCATTTTCAGCTTTATTATTAGTTTAAGAAGGTATAAATAGATCAATATCAAATTGGAAATTCATTTAATTAGAATCGAAGCGTAAAGAAAAAGCACTTTTTCGTATCTTTGCGAGGAATAAATTAAAATGTCAGTCGTTAGTCAGTTATTTAGAGTTCAAAAACAATATACACATTTGAGTATAGCAGCTGTTCATAGGGAAAGTCTACTTTAAATTCATACCCGAATATTAATTTAGGGCGGGTTGTAATCACAATTGAAGTCATCCGTCATAGTTATTAAAAAGGCCGGCTTGTTATAAATACATCATTATGTGCCGTACACAACTGATACACTAGTTTGGAGATTGAGGAAATGTTAAACAACGAGGTTATGTCGATATTCATTATCTGAAAATGTCTAAAGACTGGGAATCAACTAGCATAAGAATACGTAATAAATGTTAAAAACCTTCACATTTCTTGATTATGTGCGTCGGAGAGGGCAAACTCGTCGCCAAGTCACCAACTCCACTAATTTGACAGGTAAATTGGTCACCGAGTTTTTATATCCAAACAAAAATAGAAAACAAATAGTAAACTTTACTTAGACTAGATCATTACCCAAAAACAACATTTATATAATAATACTCAAACTTTTACATCTTTAAAATTGGTACTAGCATCAACACTTTGTATTTTTACATAAGTTTAATTTTTGACATTTTCTTAAGTTTTCAATGAAGACATATATGGAGGGATGAGTTTTGTAAAAGGGAGAATTAAATTTTGCACGCAACAATGAATCGTTCTTGTAACCGAATCACTTTCTTTCGCCCGCATAAAAGGAGGGATGTCTGCGATTTCGACGATATTTGTCTCTATCAAATAGTCACAAAATGTAACCAAAAGTTCACTTTTTGGTTTGTACGCCATAATTCGAAGGTGAAACCACTTGATTTGGATTCAAATAAGTCAGCTCGATACTGTTTTGAACCATATTCCTATTTCGATCTATGAGTAAATCGATTGACCTAATCTTTCGGTATCATACTTGATGAGAATGGAATCAGCAACTGTTTACTTCCACATTTCGCCAAACCCAACTCAATGCTAGATGGATGGTTTTTTAATAATTAACAGAAATTTTTCGTGTATAGAAATTAAGAGCTTTCCATAAATCTTACATTTTTATAGGTATAAGCACGTTGTCAGTTTATTATTTTGTAGCAACCAAAACACTAGTGGCCATCTTGGAGTCCGTAACTCCAAGAACTTTTCGCAGAAGGAAAATGTTTCACATGTAAATACCAAGATATATTGTCCATATTGTTAATGAAAAAAAATTGTACAACGTTTCGCCCTATGCGCTGCAAAGAACTCCATGCACTCTTTTGCAAAAGCTCTAGAAATAAGGCCTTTCACTTATACCTCCTCTTTCCTTCTTCTTGTATGTACTTTAAATAATGTTTCTGCTACCTTTTAGAATGCGAATCTCCCCTCCTGAATATCGGGTTCTTCTTTCCAGTAGTTTGAAGCCTTGCTCTACAACGCAGCTTCCTGTGACAACACCTACATGACGTTTCTCCAATTTACAAGACTTTGTTTCTGAAAATTGTAAAATTTTCGCAAACCAACTTTTCCAAAATTCACTTTCAATAACTGATACCGACATTTTTCACTATGATTCACTTCGCTCAAAGGAAATAGCAATGAATGAAAGCAAATTGACAAAAAAGTGTTTATTTTAGATTTGAGGTTTGTTTGCTAAATAAGTATGAGCCTAGTTTATGTATCTTCAGATGCAGATAGGTAGTCAAGTGAATTCTGGAAACAAATTTACATGTCATTAGTAGCCACTCTTTTCGAAATACAGGAAAATAGAATTATATGAAACAAAGAATTTGTATTTATAGTTTCACCACAGATGACGATCATTACAAGCAAATGGCCGCGGGTACAATTTCAATTTTAAACTTTAGTTACGAAAGTAGATTGCACTGGGTATCCTTAGATCTTGACAACCATCTATTATTAGTTGAGGAATTGTAGCAAAGAACGAAGGAAAAAGTATGAAATAGAACATGGACATATGAAACATGAAATAGATTAAACAAATCTATAGAAAAAAATTTTTGAAACTCAACATACTTACCTCATATTTTATGATTAGAAACTACAAATGGCTCCACAAATTTTTCGAAAGTACATAAACCTCTAATGTAAATTGCCATCGTATACTATATTATGATACCCTCGGGAATCAACGTGCAAATTAAGTTTATGTTGTAGACGTGTTCTTCGTGCTTAATTTTCGATAGGCGCTGCTTAAGTTGTTCTACACATCTCATTAAGAGGAATCTCAGTAAATGGAGTAAGGAAGCTTCTAATAATTCGTTGCTCTTTGGGAATAATTGATAATAAGCTTTCAATGATTAGGATATAATCAACAATATGATCGCTTGTATTAGATATTGATATTTAAAAACTTTTCAGATATCTCATAGTACGTTCACGTTATTTTGCTTCAATTGGAGACATTGGAACTTCATTGAAAATGCCTACATTCGAACACAAATGCTGATGAAATAAATATGTCAACAAATAATAAACAAGGGCAAAAATCAGTGAAGTTCTACTTCATACAAAAATAATAAATAAATCAATAAGCCCCTGGTTCAGTGCACAAATAATTAAAAGTCTTATTTCTCTATTTATCGAAACAGTAGTTTACTCAGAGTCCTTTCTATGCTGTGTTTATGGCTTCTGTTCCACTGATTGCTTCCTCATTTATTTTTTTTTCTTGCAACAATTTTCCAATTTATAGAATTAGACAGTTTTTGTTTTTGTAAAAAAAAACCGGCATGCATTTGTAAGCAAGACGTAAAGCAATCAATGACGATGGATGTTTTTGGAAACCGTTCATTATCCAAAAAAATCTTTGCCTCAACGTTTTTCTAGTTAAAAACAAAGCTTAATTAACATGAAATATTCATTATTCGGCAAATAGTTCTCCTATTTTGTTATTTAATGATTGTGGCGTAGAAGCCATTTCCAAGGTAAAAGAGTAATTAATTAGGAGACAATCTTCCACATCAATTCATCAATCTCTACCAGAGGCAACTTCTTCAATTACTTGGCGTTGAATATCTTTTATAGATTTAAAAAAAAACAAATTCAATAAAATAAATTCAACGCCAACCAACAACAACTAACTAACCTCATCTAACCTATTCAACTTCCCTCATACCGACCTAACCTATAAAATTTAATGTCATTCATAAATTCACCAATCAATATTCAACATCATTCACAACAACCTAACCTTATCTAACCTAAAAATCAATAGCGTCAATTTGAATATTGAATTTTATTGATGAATCTAATGTTGTTTTAGAAGATAAAACAAAATTTATCACGCTGCAATCTTAACTAATTGATGTAAGTAATTTTTATTACATTTATACTATTACACATATTTTTATGTTGTACTTGACCATAATTTCAGTCCCAAACGATAAATAAGTATTCGAAAGCTCGGAATATATTAGAGTTAGTACACTTTGGTGTTTAATTTTGCCACCTTCCCACTACTAATCTAGCTGGCAATCAGTCACACCAATCAATGGTATAGACTGTATAGACATAATGTTTGGTAATAATGTTTATTGTCATAAATTGCCATTATTTACAATTAAATAATGATTAGATTGGTAAGTTCAATTCTCTGAACGCAAAGGCGTCTTTTTTTCCTCGAATGTAATTACTCACTTAACATAATAATTAAAATAAACCAGCAAAAAAGTTTCTAGCGAAGCCTTCAATGAGATTAATTATTGTCTAATTGTCCAAGACAACACGATCTATTACATTCGTACGTATACCTAGAATCAGTTTGAGAGAAAATAATTTGGACTAAATCAGATACCTGAAATAACACGTATACAAGAACTAAAACTTGTAGCTCTAATAATGGATCTGGAAATAATGACAGATGTAGATAATAGCTGTTATTTATGTCTAGAGCTTTCGATTACCAACTTCAATCTGGTTACGTGAAACGCGAACATTTCGGAAAGTTTATTAATGCATTATCAACATTATTCTATAGTTCCTAAGGCAATACTACATTTATAGGTAATTATATTTTAATGAAATAAAGCGTAACTACTTGCAAAATAAATATTTTTATGGGTTCGATTTATGGATGCTACTTAAAATACGTTATTAGAGCTTGATCGTAGCCATCATGGTTTATGTTTATGAGATACTTAACGATGTCTTGTAATAAATTTACTTATATTTGTAATAGAAGCGGACATAAACTGCCGAATTTGGTTGTTTCATTCAATTATTTTTGATATATTATCTCAACAGATAACAGAAACGAGAGGATTTGAAGAAAATTAAACTACCAAATATATAAAAAAATTGAAGGAAGCATGAGGAACAGATCCCGAAATAATGGTTAGATATTTTTATCACAAAACAAAGGATTAAGATATTTATAAGTGATAATTATTCTGCGAATACCATGAATAATGGTATTTGTTTTGCTATCAATAGATCATTTCATCAATTTATGCATGGAGGGTATAAAAATGGAATGATATAGTGAATATACTCTTAAATGTATAGCTCTCCCTTTTAGTTTAATTTTAGAAATTATTTGAGGAGCAATATAAAACTCACTCCACTAACAATGTTATGGAGTTATGGAATGGAATTTACATATAATCCGTAATATCATTGTTTTATTTGTTTAGTTTGCTGTATCAGCAATACGATATTTCTTTATTGTTAATTATAATAAATTTGAAGAGAATGACTGTAGTAACATTAAAATCTGTGTAAAATTATTAAATAAAATTTCAGGGTCACATACAGTGGCGTGAGTTTCGTAGCATCCGGGTATCGATTCAAATATTACACGAGGGCCGTTTTTTTTCAACCTCCGATCGCTCCGTGCAAACGTTATGCGGGCATACACTGTAGGCGACTGCGAAGATCTCGCACTACACTGCGCCATCGTTGACATTTAGGCGTCAGTCGGCGTTGTGCTACAGTCACGTAAACATGTCCTCCATCATTGATGCTCCCGCCAAGTGTGAGAAGTGTGATAGTGCTAAAGAAATCCATCGGATAATGATGTGCATGGAGAAAACTTCATGAGTAATGGTGTTGTGCGTGAATGGTGTCGTGAGTTTAAAGACGGCCGTAATGATGTGCATGATGAAGGGGACCAAGGAACGCAAATCTGTCGTTTCTGGACTTAATATCTTCATATATGTACAAACTAGTGCACCTAACACTCTGAAGAACCTAGCAGATCCATAAAATTCCTCAATAATTTTTGTTTTCTTTTCGCGTTAGTTGAAGAAAATTTTATAATTCTTTCTCGTAGAGAGCAAAAAGTGAGAACAGCATGGTAAATAATTTTTGAAACAGTTGATTTCTTAATACCACTAAAGTCGCCAAGAACAATATAGAAACTATCTGTAGCGAGAAATATCAAATTTATCAATAATTTATTCATTGGTGAGACAGCTCTTGACAAATTTCTAGAAAAAATTTTAATGAAAAAATAAAAACACAAAAAGAAAGATTTATTAGGATAGCACATCGGCGATTTGTTTTATTTTGTAAACTGTATTCTATTTCTTGGAAAATAACCTGGACGCAGGGCCTCTGTATATATGCGGAGCCGTTTATAGAATTCATCATCGGACCGAAAATTGTAATGATCAATTTTATGACTAACGGTATAAGCTCGTTCTTCTGGCAATTCCTGTATTTTCTCAATCAATTCCTCATCAAACAAATATTCTTAATCTTCGAAAGCATCCATATTAAATATTTAATTATTTGTATGACGAATATTTCGAAAAATGAACTAATCAAATAAAGGTGTAATAGATAAATAAACAACGTTTGATGTTTAATATTTTAGATTAAGTTTCTACTCTTTAATTGACACTTGTGACTGCCTAATAACTTATTTCGCTAATATCTCGATTTATTCGAAGGTGAAGAAACCGAATTTTTGGTTATTCGAAGAACAAAAGTTAGTAGGGACTTTATTAGGAAGTGAAGAAACTAGGCCTTAGTTTAGTTTTGTTACGAAATATGAAACTGCAGATATTATCGAATAGGAACTTCAAAGGATCTGTACAAACTAAAGAAGCTGTTTTAAATATATTTTATTGTCCGAAAAAGGAAAATAATTAGTAATCTGCTAATGCAATCATAGTACGAATTGTAGATTAAAAAAAAATAAATTCTTCGTTGAAATCTCTAAAAAAGTTCATGCGAATTATGTGTGTAAGAAAAGATTTCAAAAATTAACCATGTTATGTAAAAGTTTATATACTTATGAAACGACTTATAATTTATACTAACGTGGAGACTTTATGTTAAGTTCCAATAAATTTTTAACACAAAAAACTTAAGATAAGAATATGGCGATTAACGAAGCATTGAAGATTGTTATATTATTTTTGCAACAAATAAAAAGTTCTAATAGACCCAATATTTTTCTTGGTAAAACAAAATTAGACCGATTCGCAAATTACGATTAAATAGACAATAATAAAACATGCTTTTCAAGCTATCACGCTTTAAATGAAAAATTCGGAAGCAAATACGGTTTTGTATCCAATGTGATATCATTCTCTGCCAAAAAAACATTGTATTTGTAGCGGATTGTCTTGAAGAAATAACATCAGATCATTCGACCATTGTTCTACCTCTACAGTTAGTATTTTTTTTTAGTGTTTTGAACAAAGCATTGAATCATTTGGGACAACTCCATAAGATACTGAATAGCAGTGGGATTTAATCTGAAAATGAAATACCTTTTCCTGAGACCAATCCCACCTAAGGGCAAACAAAAAAGATTTTTTTGTTGCGATGAAAAGTTTAATGGAAAAATAAAATAAAATATGGAAAGAATCTTTGTACTTGAAACATTCAAAATTCCATTTATTCCTGTCCTACACAAGTCTAACCAACCTTAATATTTACTCTTCATTCGAGCAAAGAATCAATTGTCGTGTATGGGGTACAAAAACGGCTCAGTACACGGTTAAATAAAATGCCTTTACAAGGAATATTTTTTTCTCGATGATTTATTAAATCATTGCCATTATATATACGAGAACTGACCATTATACTGATTTTTTTGCTGCGCTTGTGGTGAACATTTCCATTAGACTTCTACCATATGATGTGGTAACCTTGTTTCATCCATTCATATTTTCACGAGTTGCGCTCGACCATTAGTCAGAAATTTGTTAATACAAAGACTGAAACTTACGATGAAAATCTAGAGTGTTCGGCGATGATTCTATGAACCACAAGTGTTTATAAACTATTCTAGAATTGGGAAAGTGTAGAAGACGAAGAAAACAGATAGGTCGAGGTAAGCTTTGGTATGAATATCAAGATTATCGGTTTACGTTTCAAATGATAACAGACGATAAAAGATTTCGTAAGTAATATGATTCCGAAAAACCTTTCAGAAGAGAAATCATCGAATTCCAATCGTAGAAAACGATTTGGAACAGTCAGAAAGTGATTCTATACTTATCGACTGCATTATTACGGCTGATAAATATGCTGCATCACGACATTGCACCCTGCGTTTGAATATGTTTGATTCATATTTTGACAAAAAGTTTGCAGATACTCTATTCAATAGATTTATCGCCCCATGACTTATTATCTCTGAAATCGAAAAAGTCGTGCAATTCGGATACATTGAGAATATCCTAACATCTGTGATAGGTATAGTCGAAGGTTCCAGTAGATCCCTGTACTTGTTGTATTAATGCGGAAGGTAAATACTTCGCAGGGGTTTATATCGTCATAGAATATCATGTGTATTTTGAAAAATTTTATGCGTTATCTACATATGTATATCGCTCTCCAATTATCCGACTGTGTATAATGAAAATCAAAATTCTAGCACATGGCATGTTTTCCAGTTTTTTAAATTCGACTAAAATTATAATCTCCGTTTATGCTGCTCAGTCGATGCCGCAAAGTTCTACAATTGTAATAATAAGAAGTATTCACTCTGTAATGAATAACTCAAAACTAATTGGAAAATAAAACTTATAATTTTCGAGAATTTTCAAATTATCTAAATTGAACGTACAAAAATGAAAATCTTCAATAACAGAATTCAAAAACTGATGATAAGACCATAGAAACTGACAAAACAATGAAATATCGAACATAGTTTCCTATAAAATTTCTTATCTTAATGGTCTTTTGTACTAGATAAAGGCCACGTTTCTAACAATGAAATGTCTACTACCTGTCAACTGGAATTGCGTTTTCAACTCAGTATAAATTTTCGAGTCAGCTACAGGAGCACAAAGATATTCAACAAAGAAAATGCTATGAAAAGATATATTTCAGCGTATGTTAAGTTCACTTAACTCCACAATCAAAGTGGTACACAGTTTTCGCCGTCCGCTTTGCTAGCTGTAAAACCACTTTGATACCTCTGGTTTTCAATATTTTATTAAAAGGCATAATAAAATTGATTGCGTTCTCTATTTTTTGTGGCTATTAAAAAAACGGGCTTTGATTTTCTTCAAATAAATCCTGAAATATTGGAATTGCTTTTCAAATTAGACTTTAATAATCTATGATATCGACAAATGATGGGCGCATTTGTATTTCATATATACGTACTGTTATTACAATACTATATATAACAAACTAAAACGGAAATTAGTCAGTTTACGAAATATGACAATAATTGAATTCTTATATTATCATTTGAAAATAAGAAAGTAAAGTGTTTCTATTCGTTCTTGAAGGAATATAAGAATTATCAAAGAGCTACAACCGCGAAACTGATATAATAGGGCGAATTTTGAAGAAGTGCTAATAATACCCATTCCCACGACAAAAATAGAGAATTTCACTAGTTGTTGTATTCTTAGTATCTTAGTAAGAAATCAAAGTGCCGCCAAAGAAAAAGTACACTTGGAAGTGTCCAGATCAAAAAATAAATAAAATATTTAGTCATTTGTCATCGTGATTAGTGAATATAAATACTACACAATCATAAATGAACTTCGATAGATGTCGCAAACAATTAGATGAAGCTTCAATCCTATCAGATCGCGAATAATGTTAATAAATATTTCAAAATGTATTTTCTAGGGTAAAAGCACTAAAATGTGAAACTATAATAGATATGTTATCGTCCACTAATCATAGAACTTTATGTCAAAGTTGTTGGAGAACAGGTATTACAAACATATTTACGATTACGAGAATATATTAAATTTAATGAGATTACCAAAATTTATAGGACGAGCATTGCATACTTTTTATTTGCTACAATCAAAAACGTAACGTTGAAAAATATGGGTTGACACAACCATCTACAACAATTAGAAAGTTGTTCTTGAAGATATATCGACAGGGTTTCAAATATTAACAATCAAAGAACTGCGGCTTATAGTAACTCAGATAGTAACATTTGATTTGCGTTACACTCTAAAAAATTGGGTATTATCACCAGGATTACAACTATCATAGTCGATTAAGCAATGGTAGATCAAACAGTCTAAAAGCTGGAATGCAACAATCAAATTACATCGATTCAATTACATTCAATGTTTTTAATATAATGGCTTGTAGATACCCCCTTAGCATTGAGAAAGTTTATAAATCATATTCGGAAATAGAAAAACATCGATCATAGTAACAACGATAGTGACAATTCTATATCAACAATATCGGACTAAATTATATCATAAATGTCTTTTGATTCATGACTTTATTATAAAAACTTTGTTTATCATTAAATACGATGTATGTAATAAAACACAATAAATTTTTAAAATTAATGAATAATAATTATAGAAGAATAGCCTCAATCTACTAGATTCCTACACCACAGGCACTTAATTTCTGTTTCCGAAGAGGTAGCTAACTAATTTGTTCCATATAGTTTAGTGTATTTGTTTTTGTACCAAACTAAGAGCTACAACTATCAATCTTATCAGTCTAGAATGCTAATTTTACGTTCAATAATGACCAAGATAAATCGGTGCAATTAATTTACAAGATTCTGGTTTCATTACTGGGATCTATATCTGCGAATATCTTTAGAGCGTTTTTATTCAAATAAAATGATAAAAGGAAGAGATTAACGGGATAAAAACATGAAAATACTGTAAATATATACTGCAAAACAATACTTTTGTATTACTTTACGTAACTATGCAAATGAAAGTTATTGAAATATTTGTAAATTTAAACGGAGTATGATTGAGTTCCTAACACAATGACCAATCCCACTGAAAGTGTAGGAAATTGATAGTGATTCACACTGCATCATTGAAAAAAACTTGTGTAAGTTTTGTGATGTTTAGGTATACCGAATTCGGCTATTTTCATCTCATATCAAAGAAACATTTTTGACAGAAGTGACAAGTGACAAATATTTCAAATCCTAGAATCGAAATTTATCCGGTTTATGGAGCCTTGCGGTACCCAATCTCCATTTCTCTCTGTCCTCTCAGTCCTCTGGTCTGAGATCACCTTGCCCACTCCTTTTATCCAGGTCATTTTCCGTCTTCCTTGTTTACATCGTTTCACTTGGTTCCAATTCATTATTTGTTATTTGCTTCTCTCTAATAATGTCTGCATTCCTAAATAAACTGTAGGTACTGATCATTGATAATGATTTTATAAACCCGACTTCATTTTAGGGATTATTAAGCCACCACATAAGTAACAAAAGATATAGATAGCGATTTTGCTGTTCTTACATGAAAGTAGTACCGATCATTCATCATCAAGAATCACAGTCTTGTTCAGCAGGTGTGTGTTGAAAGTGATAGTTGTTCATTTTATAGACACTGAAAAACGGAACAGAAAAATGTGGAAACATTAGAACAATGGTCCTGAAAGGCCATCTTATAAAAGTTTGCCTCATACAAAGGAGAATAAATAGAACCCGAGGAGGCAACGTAGCTACAAATTCAGGTGGTGAAAGATAAGAGGAAATCATATCAATATCTCATGGTAGAAATATATAACTTTAGAGAGTCTTGTATGAATCTTTTGACAATAATTAACATAAAATATTGAGAGACATTAGGATTAATTAATTCATTCAAAAATTAACATCGAAGAGACGAATTTTTTAATTTTTATATAGTCTTCACTAACCAAATATTAGTGTTATTTGATCCATCAACTGAAGGAAAAATCAAACAATAGTTTTAAGTGAAATGGGTTGAATGAATAAAACGTATCTATAAAAGGTTTGCTTATAGGATTGAAATTGGATAGATTGGTAAGAAAATGGAAATTTTTGTTAAGGCGAATATTTGTTGTCCGTGGAGGAGTCCATAGTGTTGCTCCGCGTTTATTACATTTTGTCTGCGAAATTTCCATCACTCTTTCCAATGATACATGAAATGGGCAATATTGTTAAGTATTTATCATTCATATGATATGAAAACAAAAACACAGGTTTTTAGACATAGTCTAGCCATAACTCTTTAACTCCTCCAGCTTTCCTCCAATTCTATATTCCGTCCAAAAAACAGTGAATTGCTGCAGTTTGAAGGTGGGTATTCGGTAACTATTCCACCGTTTGTGTCGAATCTTGTTTACATTTCTTCATGTTTGGAAACAAGAAATAGCCTTTCTGGACTAAATTCGGAGAATTGAGTGGAGGATCGAGCAATTAGTAGTCCATTTCAGGGATTTTTCAATTGTTTTTAAAATGTTTTCCTAAAAACCAAGTCTTGGCTTTCTTTGATCTTTCAGGAACACACTGTTGTGACTACTATCTCAGGTGTATTGTCGTGAATCTACGTTTCGTACCCTATCACGACTCGGACGCAAAACTACTTTATATTACGGTTGAACAAAGCCAAATATTCCTACATGGTTTGTGGTCAATTATAAGAAAAAGCGGAAAGTTTTCTCATAACGATACTCAGCAATCACACGAAATCATTTCTTTCTATTGTCAACTCGTGTCATGAACTAGTCTGCTATTAATGGCTACCTTCTTTTTTTTCTCTAGTATCCTTTTCGAGGGTCAGAGTATCAGGGTTTAAGTTTTCACTCTTCCATCCATTTTTCCACTTTCCTTTCTATTAATTGATATTAAAGTTTTTATAATTAATAGTGGTTTCATCTCTATTGCTGTTAATTTACTGTGACTCTTTTTATTCATTATCCAGGTTTCATTTCCTCATAAATGGCTATCAGTCAAACTTATTGTCACGATTTGTTCATATTCTGGCAGGAATCGACAGGTATCTAGTGGATCCATAATTCAAGTAGCGTCAGTGCAGCTTTAAAAAAAACCCATCATCAAGTGTAATATCTAGAAAATCGTCACACATTTATTATTTCAAAAGACACTTAAATTATTTATTCACCTAAAAGCAACATATTTGATTTCTCTCAACTTATCCAACAGTCGCTGTGAATTATTTACTGTGAAGTAGTTATTTGCACTTTGCATACTAAATATATATAACATTCACTATGTGTGTTTTCCCTCCTAGCTTTTTCACCAGTTTCGGTATCGGTAAAATATCGAGGATAACATTGTATTAATTTCCTACATCTTGTTTGAAAAGCTTTTGGAATATTTTCTGTTCTGTTTATTGTCTGCAGAATAACTTCAATAAAAGTACATTTTATTCAAATTATTTGTTTCGAATATACCTTTTGGTATTATGTGTAGATAATGATTTTATAATAAAATTTACGCATTTTCATGTTAAAATTTAGAACTTTTTGTTCAAAAAAACTACCTCTTCAACTATAAAGCTGCTATTACTAATAAGAAACTCCATTAAGTTCCTTTATTTTTACTCTATACATTATCTACATTCCTCACGAGAATCACACAAAGACGTATAAATCTTTCGCAAAAATAACTTGTGTCTGTAAAAGAATTGTAATATGTGTTAAAGCAATCCTGAAAACATTTTATCTCTATACAGTTCTTTACATTGTACTCTTTTGCTCTAACGAAAATAAAAACTTGACAAGAGCCCCTACTAGAATCTGTTCGAAGACGTATTTTAAACGTTTTATCTTATTCCTTTAAAGGCGAATGTAAGTTGCAGCTTGTCTATTTCAAGTTAATTTATATCTAACGTCGAAACATGAAAATGGAAATACATTTAAATGAACTTACGTTACGTTTATGCGAAAAACGAATCGTTATAATTTATTTAATGAAAAAAATATTTTGTTATTACTCTAGTGGAATGAAAATTATAGTCGTCTATTATTTTACAAAAGCGTTTTTTGTGACAAACAATAACATTCAAATCGATACGAAATATTCGAAAAAGTTTATGTGAGAATACGTTTTAATCAATTGCACATCGGTTTCACTCATATTAATCACATACTAGTTTATAAAATTACAAAAAAAAATTATTGTTTTAAATTGGATTACAAATTTTTAAAATGTGTAAATAAATAATAAAAAATAAATATGCACTACTATGATTTGAATAATGCAGTTGCAGTTCTAGAAAGTTAATTTCAAATTAAAGCTCAAAATTACACAAATCAAGTTTTAAAATAAGAAATTATTGGAAAACCGATGAAAGTGTTAAAGAAGAATCGTAAGGATCCCACAAGAAGTTAGTTAATTGGGCAATTATTTACTGAATTATGAAAACTATACGAAATTAGTCATACTCCTTTCAAAGAATGGAGGTTATTATTTTTTTCATAAAATGTCCTTCTTGAGTATTCTTACAGGTACTAATAATATCAAATTCTCCAAACGAACTAACTTAAATTGTAGATAATGGTTGCACGATAACTAACATGACGGAAATTGCTCCAAGAACAGCCATGTATTCGTACACTGTCGTCACTGGAAAACTTCCAAATACACTTAAACACCAAAATTTCATCGTATTTAAAAAACAATAAACAGCTTCTTGCAATCGCAACTCCATATTAAGGGATAAACTGTATTTCCAAGCAATACCCCAAAGTACCTAGGGTATATTGTGGAAGGGAATACAAAGGCAAACGCGAAACAAGTACAAAATTTGCAATGGGCAAACTTTACCCTCCAATTTGCAAAAACAGTGTCTACACAAAACAAACTTTTCACATACAAACAAATCATAAGACCCATTTTAACACACGCAGACCCAGTTCATCACACAGGAACCAAACACAATTTCTACTCCCTGCAGATGGTAAAAGTGCTTCCTTATGGTTATAAAATATTCATGCTTCCCAAAACTTCAAAAAACCTCCGGATTACATGATATAGCTGCCATACCCACTACCAAAGCCTTCATAGCGAATTGCACAGGAGATATTCACGACAG
This sequence comes from Diorhabda carinulata, assembly GCF_026250575.1. Classification (NCBI taxonomy): domain Eukaryota; kingdom Metazoa; phylum Arthropoda; class Insecta; order Coleoptera; family Chrysomelidae; genus Diorhabda; species Diorhabda carinulata. Next base: position 25,206,279 of record NC_079472.1, read on the forward strand.
TGAGTGTAGGCTCCTGCTAATCACATAGTTTGATTGTAAAATACTGAATCTAATACCCCATTTATCACAAATTATAACTCCAATAAACAAATATGAAATATAATTAACGTCGCTATGTTGCCTTCTTGAAAACTATAACCTATTGATTTTGGAAATCAGCTGAAAGATACTAGGAGCCATAACTATTTACCGGTGAAGAAGTTTTTATCCTCACACCAAATTTGTGAGCCTGAACCTCTCCAGATTTACACGAATCATCTAAGAATCACTAGTCAACAATATTTTGACATATTAGATGCTTTATATTTAACAAATCCTCATAACCTTAGGTCTGGATATTCAAATATGAAAGCTTGCTTTTCCAAGGAAAATAATGATACTTGAAATTACAACAAACTGAAGCCATTCATGAAATAGAACTCTTTAGAATTGCGGTCAAAGAAATTAAAAGCATTTGAAATATTTCTAAACAAATCTCCCAATCCCTACTTTTCCTCATAAGAGGACGTTAGTATTTTTGAAGTTTTCATAATCTATTTTTAAACTGATTATTGTAGATCATTGCTATTTTCTGTATCGCACCAAAAATTGGGTATGGAAGATATGAAAGAAGTACCTGCATTCAATAAACATAGTTCATAGTTAAATTTTCAGATTTTCCTGATATCTGTTATGTTGGAAAAAATAACTATTTAATTATACTTCATACTGATACAACTGTGAGAAGCTTCAACCACTTCGAATTATTCTTTGCTTTTGGATTTTTCAATGTTGTACGATTCTCGTTTCTCTGTTAAACCGCCTTGCTATCTATACGAACTTTCATCCTTACAACTTGGAATTGAGATACATATGTTGGTATCCTACATCTAACACGGCCGGGTGGCTCTTTAAGACTGAAAGAGACAACGACTAAAGCGAAATTAAAAACTTACGTGTTACTCCTTTCTCAAGATCTTCGTAATATCCACAAAGGGCCAATTGTTGGAGCAAAGAATTCGGAAGTCGACACAGTTGTTCCACGCGTCTGAAACGAGCACAAATTAATTCCACGTCTTTCACATTTCGATCGCACGGCCTGTAACAAAATCACAATTAAAATTAAATATTTATTTGAGCTAAAACAATGTGTTTAATAGAGATAATTAACATACACAATGTTTTTTACGTACTCCCTTAAAAAAACTTCTTGAATCTGGAGAAAAATCCATAAATACTTCAATCTCCACTAGATCTATTTGGAACTTGTCTATCTACAGCCATATTTTTTCTCAGATATTTATAGTAAAATGCTCCAAGAGATCCGTAAACGCTGTTTTCATGAATATTAGGAACTGCCTATATTCATTGCCTTAAATAAACGTTATGACTATTCACTAGATCATTATTGTGGAGAGTAGATTCAACCGTGGACATCACAAGTCTTCTTCCTTCACGACTCGATCCAGCAGTCTTAAGCAAAAGCCTATTCAATACCGTATACCGTACTGATATAGTTGAATATGATACGAGGTGCTTTCTTAGAATCCTAAAACCATTGTATTAACTTATACCTGTAGATCTAATAAATTTTGTAATGCTTGTGTTCATATTCTCAATTGCTGATCTTACCAATAAAAATTCATTGTCTTTGCCTATGGTAACTGTGATCGTCATCTCACTACCTTTAACACGAACTCTTGCCACCACCGTTTCATATCTTATCTTTCCCGAATAGCTTCGATAAGGATATGTTTGTGCATATGTCGAATTATTCCGAAAAAACAGGCAACCCTATGGTTATAAATGCTTCGTGCGCGAACAACTTTTGTTGGATTTAAATTGATTGTTGTTCAGTTTCGGATTCATATGTATACATTCTTTCCCTATCACGATCTTATATACGTCTTTTGGCACCACTATTGAATTTTTTCACCATTTCTTTGCACCAATCGACACGAGCTTTTTTTGAGCGATTGGCGAATTATGCGGTATCCAACATGGACAAATATTTTTGAAAGCCAAATATTCCTGCAATATTGAATGTATTTGCCTCCATCTCACTGTATATCACATGAATATCTTACAATATCAATTAACGCACAACATCGATGTTTTCTGGCACAATAGCCGATTTTAAACTCTACAAAATTCATCCTATAGAGAGTTGTGACCACGATTGAAGTCGAAAAACACGGTGACTCGAGATGGTGCTTGATCACCAATTAATTCCAGTTGAATGTTTCAACACGTTCTGGGTACGTTTACAATTAAAAATGTCAAACTGGATGATGACGATATCAGGTTTGACATATTCACGTCAGTATTGCCATCTCTTAGAACTTAAGCACCCCTCGTTTAGAAGTTTAAAAGGTAAATCAAAAACATCACCAAACAAATAAAATAAAAATGTACAAGAAGAACTTAGAAGAACCGAGAGAAAGAAGATGAAAACTCTAACAGGTCCAAACATGACATAGGAGAGGAGCAAATAAAAAAAGAAATAGAAAAAGAGCCGGGGAAAGAAAATATAATGAAATACATAAAAGTAGAAAGTCTGAACTGAAATAGGCATAAAAGAAAAAGAAAAACTATTGAAATGATCAAATAAATAACGCAATGGATCCCATTGTGGCCAAGGAGAAGAGGCAGTTCAATAATGACTTGGAGAAACTAAATAGAGGAGGACATAAGAGCACTCAATATAGAGAACTGGAGTGGAAATACCGGAATCAAAAGGAATGGAAAATAATAACAAAAGCAGCCCAGATGAAGATAAAGCATAAAAAAACAAAAATAGGAAACGAGGAGTAATCTACCTCAAAAAAGAATTTTGAAGCCCTAAAAGCGATAGCCATAATTGAAAGGCTTGATTATGATGATGATCATAACAGTTAGAGCACTGTTTTTCTTAGTAAGTTTATTGGTCCATGTTTCTCATTAATTCAGCAGCTTACAATTTCAATTTGAATTGAATAAAAAATTTAGTATGCGTACATATAAAAATGTGGATGTAATGTAAAAGAGTAATTGAGATAATCTCAAACACGCTATATAACTGATAATACCAAACGAATTTCTAAATTAACATGTTCATATTCAATCTAAATTCAGTTGTGCCGATAGTGTAATATGTATATATCATAAACATCCATTTCATTCTTGTCCACTTGAACAACTTACTCAAGAGTGTAATTTAAGAATATAAATCAATCTCATTCATATATCTAATAGCGCATCCGCCTTCGTAACAAAAAGGTCTGCCAAGAAAAATAATTATCCTATAGGAAAAAAACACCACATCATTTCTGGGAATCCATCCAAAACATCTGCCACCGAGGCTTCCGCGTGTACTGAAATTAATGTTTGAGTATCGCTTTTTGTTTTCTTGAAAGATCATTAAATGCCACTATAACTGTTCTCTTCACTATGTCTGTTCTCACGAAACGTATTATTGTAATATAAAAATTGCGTTTGATAATCCGACAAAAAACACTAAAATAAAGTGTTCATAGAATTTATTGCAAATCCCCAGATATTATGCATCTAATGGTGGGTCCACACGATACAGACTTTTGTTCGTACAGATATCTGTACAGATTATGAGTAAAAAATTTTACCCAAACATTTGGATAGAATGTCTGTACAAACTTTTCATTACTTCAGACTTTCATTTTTCCAAAGTTTCATTCAGTCTTCTAAAAATTTCCGGTATCTGAAGTGTCGAGAACTTCAGTGGAAACAGATGTGCCGAAATATGGATAAAATGAAGACGTCAGTTATTATTAGCAACCGCAGCTTGCATTATTGTTGAAGAAGAAGAAAAAGAACTGAAAAAAATATCTGTATGGTGTAAAAAGGTATTCTCATATAAATGTAACTAGTGAATTAACTTGCGATGATGGTCGTGATTTTTCGTTCGTTCGTTTTGTTCGAAAATACAATTTAAATTTCTTAGCTACGATAAATACGCAGACTTACATGCATACTCCGACTTTTGGATCGCACCGACATTTGTCTGTACTGTCTAGTCTGCACAGACTATCGTGTAGACCCACCATTAGATCATTAGACCCTTAAGGACCCCATAAGAAATATATAGAAAGATATGAAATAAAAGGTCAGTTTAAATATAAACACACTAACATATAATTGAAACTTTTAAGAAAATTCTCACATCTGAATAATAAACATTTTACATTAAGTAACAAATGATTGCATATTCTTAATTACATACTCCACATAAAATTGTTTGTTCTTGTTTTTCGATATATTGCACACATAAACTTTTTTTAAATACCTTTTCTAGTGTTGACATTTGTGTCACAGACACTGTTACACAGGTGACACCTTTTTGTTTTCTCGTTTTCTAACACCTGCTGCACCTGCATCTTCAGGAAGATTAACTTGTCCTTGAACCTCGGATAAAACGCCACAATCTTGTGAAGCTCTTGTTAGATCTAATTTGAAACTTGAATTTGCCTCGTTTTTCTATGTTGCTTTTGGTAAGGCTCTCCCCCAGTAGGAGAAGAAATGAACGAACGAATATTTTTGTTCTGAAAATCAGGATTTTTTCCCATGTACAACGCAAATGATTTGAGAGCACCAATATCAACCATGTTTATGAAAAGTTTAAGTGGCCAACGAGCAATTTTTCTAGCACATGAATATTCCCTTTATTTTGTTATAATCTAAAATTATTGGAGGGTTATTTTTAGTTTCAGGACAAATTTTGTCATCGTCATGCTGCGTACAGACTTGATAGACCATTTTGTTTTTTAAGGAATGTGTGAAAGAATCGTCTTTGGTAAACACAAATATTGATGATTCTGTAGACCTGGAAGTTACACTAAGTTGCCGCGGTGTGTCGGGGTTATTTTTGCGAATTATTTCCGAAAGTGTTAATTTTTTCGTTAACAACTAAATTTCTAGAGAGACGTTTGTAAAAAAAATGTTTGTTGTTATACCAACTGCTGTGGTATGGTTCAACAGAATCATGGCCACCGTAAGGGCTACTGGCGGTTGTGCACAAAAAACTATTTAGCATTCCTAATGCATTTTGGATTATTTTTTTTAAAGTAGGTAGCTAGGTAGGTGCTCGAAATAAAACAAAAAACTGAGCTTTAGAAGTCACATTTATTTATAGAGTAAAATATCAAAATTAACAAAATAAAAACATTAACAAAATAAATTCTCATTTACATCCATTTTAAAGCGTTTATTCATCTAATGGAGTATATACACGTTGTTTATAAATATTATCAAATAACCCAAAACTAATTTTTTTTAGAAACAAATAACAGAAATATTGCCTATAATGTCTATATATGACTCAATTTCAGTCTATGTCAAAAGATTTTGATAAAGACTTGAATCCGAAAATATTATCATACTCACTTAATAAATTAAATCGGTTTTTTAGGGAGCTTAAAGTTTGATTAAAATTTTTAAGAAAAAACGAATTTTAAAGGTGATTTTTCGTTCATGAAGGGTTTCATCTCGGTGTTCATATTCAGTTCTGGCTTAAATTTTCTCCTCCGAATTTATTTTTCTTTAACTCTGGGCTTTGGCACTTCTAAAGGATGGCGCCTGTGTTTATTGCACACTGTGCACATACAAGAGCGGGGGCCCTAAGCAAAATTCAATACAACGATACCTCCTATTTCTTTCTGCTTTTTCAGTCGACAATTTCCCGGTGTAAACTTGAAGATTAAAAAAAATATGATGGGTTCACGTTTACGGTTGTCCAAATTCTCCTGTAATAACGCTCCAGTTTTGATTTTATAGACTGTCTAAACTTACCCCTAAAGCAAACTAGCTGCTCATCATATGTAACTGTTTCGTGGTTGAAAAGACCTGCATTTATCAACGAACATATCCCATGACTCTAATTGCCACCAATTTATCATTCTTCCTTCTCTCTTCTCGCGTAGATTTGTCGTCAAATCGTAAAAATCCTATTATTTACTCAAATCTATCTCTAGACATGGCGACTGATAAAAATGACCGAAGTATGGACCTGTTAGTGGACCACATTCCTCAAGTTGATTCTTTTCTACATCTCAGTACCTCAGCTTTAATCAGAATGCCTATAAAACTATCTAGTTCGACCTTTTCAACCAGTAAACACTGTTTTTTTTTGGATTTTTTCCCCTCCACTTATTATAACAATTGTAACATCTAAGGACTTCTTCGTTTGCCTGGAGACAAATTAACTATTTGATTTTGAGTTGTAAAAAACAAATTGAAAAAAATCTAAAGGGGCACTTGCAACCACACTATAATCCGTCAGACCTGGACGCTTACAATATATCCTCATTGTCGTTTGATACTGGCAAATGTTACAGTTTGCCAATCTAGACCAGATTTTGAGGTATTTACATGCACTTTCAAATATGGAACGACGACTTAAGTTGTGGGTACAACGGTGAGAGGTATGGCTACGCTAGCTTTAAGTGTGGGTTCTTGATCCGAATCTTCTTCAGTTTCTATTTCTATATTGTTCTCTGTTTTTGAAACAAGTTCATTGATATCGTTCTTATATTCTTTATCCGATTCATGGTAAATTTCTGATTCCGAACTATCTGTATTCGGGTTTTCAAACATATCCTAATGCGCGCCTTGTGTTAGTGATCGAAAACGTTTCTGTGAAAAACACCTTCTTTCTAGTATCAAATTTGACACCGCTTAATGCTGAGTCTCTATTGGTTTCCAGATACCTCCAGTTGCGTAATATTGTGATAATATTGACCTGGGGTGATTCGAGGACTCCTCAATTGGCATTAAAAGGTTAGTAATATATTCAAATTTGGTTGGATTCTCAAACTCAGATTCCAGTTTATACATCTCCGAATTTCTGTAATTGTCACTCTATATCTATTATATTATGAAGATTTTATTTATATTCACAATTCACACATATCATTCACAATGCTTGCCAAAGCTCTATAAAGAAAAGAACAAACAAAAAAATTCAAGCTGATATTAGTGATTTTAGTGTCATACTTGTTTATTCAATCGTGCATTTCATTATTAACAAGTAAAATTTTACGTTCCGAGCACAGGGTGAGCAATTACTTCGAAAACGTCTTCTTATACATTTCGGTGTGTAAGGGTTTTGTAAAATGACTGTTATTATGGTGGTATTGACACTGTCGTCAGGTCTTCGTTCATATTTAAATATAAATAACTTTCTTATTTCAAACACATCATCCTGAAATGAACTGGAAATTCTGAAAATTCCTTATTACTTATCTACTAACAATTTGAGAATTATAGCTACAATCACAATATCATACAAGTTTGAGAGTAATAAAATAGACTTGAAGGATTTCTGAGAAATTTGGAATTACGTTGTTGAAGATATGATGATGCGTGTAGGAGCAAAAAATTTGTTATAATCTTCAATAACCGAAAGTTGTTAAAAAGTTAAACTGTTCTGATGCTGTAAAATCTTTATCCAAATCATAGCATACAAAAACTACAGCGTCGTTTTTTGTGTATAAATTTCAATGTTATACAGACTATAGTTGATTCATAACATAATTGGAATCAACTTTCTTGTTATCATCAATGTATAAATAAAAATACTAAATGCAAAAATTATTTCACAAATTCCCAATCCGGTACTGGATGTAAATGAACTCTCGATCATAAACTTGTAAAGTTTCTGGTCATGAATATAATATCAGACTTGTCGCTATTCCCAGAATACAATTTGGCACTCGAGCAGATTAAAGTGATTACTAACTTTCCTGAAATTGTATAGATTGGATTGGAAACGATATATTGAACTCAAGAATCGCGCTAGCTGCTTATTTCATAAACTTTATCCCTACTACATATGTATATGTATATACTATAGATTTGGGGTCTCGTATACACAGCGACCCATAAAATCTATTGGGTAGAAAAATACTGGAGAACCCAGTATTTACAGCTGAATCATTAATTCTTTCTACATACTTTACTTGTATTATCGCTAATTATGGAGTTTGTTGAATATTGATGTGCAGATATACTGAACTAACCGCCGGACCAATGTATTAAATTCTTTGTTCGCCGACATCAAATTTGATAATTTTTTCAATAAACTCTTCCTCTTTTTGACATAGATTGAACATTCTTGGTTCTTTCAGTTGTATTGATTTCAGAGTGACGAATTGTTTTTCAAATAAACGTCCAGATGTATGTCACTGTTGTATGACATCTCTCAATTACTTATAACCGAGAATTTAAAACCAATTAAGAAGGCTGAGTTATGAAGTATCTTCCTCGGCAATTTGAAAATGTGTTAGCAATAATCTATAATCTTATTATTTCCATGGCAGGAGATTTTTCCTCAGGAAGTGGTATTCGGCTTTAGTTAAAGTATTTAAATAACTGGTATTAAGATGGGGTGAACAATTATTATAAAATTGGACATCATCATCTTTTTAACGAACGATATTAGAAATGAATAAGATAATGTGGAAAAGCTGGAAACACCTTATGAATTAAATTGAAAATAAAAATTTAACAAAATCAAACTATTCCCGGACAAGATAATCCAAATCAATTTTCATTGCTGAAAACAATAAAAAAGTTTTAGCAAATAAATTTTTTGAGGAAATAATTAATTCATGTAAAAATTTTCAAATTCATACGATTCAAAATTATTCATAAATTCAATATTCAAATTGATAAATTTAATCAATATTTCTGTCGACGTCAATTCTAATATTGAATTTTGAATCCTATGAATTTGAAAATGTATTTTAATATATATATATATATATATATATATATTAAAGATAAGACTGGAACTCATCTATGGGAATCCGGGATGGTTGCAGCACTTAACTGGTTTTCCAGATGTTAGAGTGAGTTGAATTTGTAGTAGGATGGATTGATCCTTTGTAGTTGAAACTCCCAACCTGGCAGCTGTAGAACAACGAATATAAGATATAAAATCTTTTTCCTACTGTTTTACATAATGTGTTTTTCTATTCATTCCTTTACCTATATTCTCATCTAAGCTTTGATATCACTTATTTGTTAGCTAGAAATATCCCAACTCATAGCTGTTGTAATTGTAGAGAATGTGATATTACCAATTGAAATATGAATATAGACAATATGGGTCGGTACGTCTCTGTATAGTTTCGTTTATCATTTTATCATAATTTTTATTCCACTAGATAAGAAAAGGAGTAAAAACTTACGTTTCCTAAATACTTTATCAGATGTATATCTTTTATTCACTGTTTATAATGTGCGGTTGTCAAAATTTAACTTTTATTTATGATGGATGGAGAATTCTCTTTTATGGACTTTGATTTATTAGAAGTGGCTAAAAATGAGTGTTTTTCGGTGTTAAATATAGCGTTGGACAATATTGAAAACTACGATTTTACAGTTGACGCTCAGGATTCGTGTGGAAATGCTTTATTACATTATGCTGCCGCAGCAGGTGAAAAATAAAGATTTTATCCATTATTCATAAAAAAACGATAGAATATAAATTAAATTTACCAATCATGAACGATTTTAAGCGATATCAATCCATATATAATATTATCTCACGAAAAAATCTGTTTATTGATAATACTTGACGACAGATTTACTTGTATCTACATCAGACACCAGAAAAATAAAACAAATACATTTTTTATAAAATATCGAATACACGATATTATTTTGACCATATATATTGCGGAAGTGTGCTCAGTTACTCACTTACCTCGAATTGTTTTTGAGATGTTCCTTTTAATATATTTACATTAACATCCAGAAGAAATCAAGCCAATGCTGTAATTATTGGTTCTGATTTCGAGGTAAATAAACCTATGTCGACTTTTTTCAAATTTATAGTAAATATAGGCCTAAACATAGGCTCGAGCCCCGAATACATTTGAAGGTCTCCTCCAGAGCCCTCGGACTTCTAGGTCCTATAAACAGCAACATTTAAATTCAATTATCGGCAGAGTGATGAGCTCAAAATATTTCACAGGTACATTCACAAAGACAATTACAAAGCCTTAGAAATTAATAGCTCATCTAATTATGGAAGACTACGAAGTTATAACAATAGAGTATTTGCATGTTTGATACGTCAAATTAATGATCGTTTGCAGCAGATCAATACTCTAGTTTGAATTAGTCGGTCGTCTGTACTTGGTGCGACATGTCATGGGATTTATGGTGACGACTCCTTGTCGTGCCACAAGATGATCATTTTATAGTTGTTAAACACCTTGTACCGTCAGATTACTATGTATTCAGATCCACTCCAAAGCTCTTTCCTGGGAAAATCTTGAATCCAAAGGAGATGTTGCAAATGCATTGCGAAAATCTCTTGCATCTTAGCCCAAAGAATAATTTCACCAAGGCCTCTAAGATCTTTATTTGAATATTAAAACTTTCTTCTTTACGATTATTTAATAAACAAAATGAACCGCCATTATTTATGAGACATTATGTAAATCATTGTTAGTTTGACGTTGCTGGTGAAATAAGGAATTAAAGGGATTTCCCATGTTTTTAGTTGAAACTTAATGAATTTTTCAAGTAAATAAGACACACGTTTTATATAGCATAAATTATTATCACCCAAGGGTTGTAAGTTGACTCACAACCCGTCGTCAGAGGCAATCGATATCTTTTTGGTTATTGTTTTTTCTGTCCGTCAAAACAGTAAAAAATACTGAGGAGAAAAATATGTTTAAATATAAAGAAGGTGTTATAAAATTAAACTCTTTCACTTTCTGAAGTGTGACTTGATCATTAAATGAACAGCTATAAATAGTGATATGTAAAACGGCCATTTAGGTCTTGATACGATTTTTACTTTTATGCAATTTCTACGACGAGTAACACTGACAATTAGAGAACACTCATATGACTATAAAACGCTTAGAAATACTTCAAACCTCTCAATTTTTTATCTTAAATTCAGGAAATTATCCGGATGTGACCTCTGGAATAAGCTCCCCAAATATTTTCTTTAAATAACCAATGTTCTGGTGACCCATTAATTAATGTCTGTTTATTCTAAAATATTTTCAGGTCACATGGAGACTCTGGAAAAATTATTTTCTCTTTCGGCATATCCAAACATACTAAATAATAAACGTGAAACACCACTTCATTTGGCTTGTCATAATGGTCATTATAAAATCGCCGTACGTCTCTTAGAGTTTGGAGCAAATTTAAATGCTTTAGACCAAGAACGGGAAACTCCCTTATTCAAATCAGTTAGGGGAAAAAATGCACATTTAACTAAGTATCTAATTATTCAGAGAGCTATTGTTAATAATGCGAATAAAGCGAATGAACGGTTAATACATCTAGCTGTAATATATGATGATGCAGAATTGGTAGAAGTATTATTGGATGTAAAACAGGATCCTAATGTTAAAACAGATGCAGGTGAGTTGTATATACGTTAATAAGGAGAGTTATTTTATTGTAAACAACATTAGGACTAGTTCTACCCTTGACCATCAATACAATAATCCCAAGGTTGAATTCTTGTCTGGTAGCTTTTCTAGAAGGCTTGCATCTGCTCTTCATTGGTCTTATTGTTATCAGCAGTAGTGTTAGAGCATATCTCATTCAATACATGTTTGATTTTCGGGAAGATCTGGGAGTCGCACGGTGCTAAAAAGGTGAATAATAACGCAAAAAAGATTTCACCAAAGTGGCTATAATAGCCGAAAAATGGGTTCATAAATTTACAAAATTCATTCACTATATTTTTGATCACACCTCGTATATACTAGCAATCATATCTCTCACCCTTTATCCATGACATGCAGTTCTAAATTTTGCTTGCAGATGAAGACTCTTCCTCAGGAGGTATTTGGCCTCAGTTAAAGTATATAAATACTAATATGAGGTGAACAATTATTATTAAATACTTTTTAACGAACGACGAATAAAAAAGGTGGAAAAGATGTAAATACCTTATGAATAAATTTAATTAGAGTTTAGTAGACATTAAACAAACTAAAACTTTCCCTGGACACAATTATCCAATTAATATTTGTTGCTGTGAACAATAAAAAAAGTTTAAGCAACAAATAAATTTATTGATAAAATAAAAAATTCCCATTAACATTATATCCCAACGAATAAAAGGCAGTTATAAATTAAAAAAAGCTCTGGTTTATATATATTAAAGATAAGATTAGCACTTATCTATGGAAATCTGGGATGATTGCAACCCTCAACTGGATTCCCAGATGTTGCAGTTTGGAGTTTATTGTGGTGCACCAGTTGAATTCTTTGTTGAATTCCCAACCTGGCAGATGTAGAACAGTGAATATAAAGAATAATAACATCACAAATTTACTTTGATCCAAACTTTTGAGTGTGGACAGGTAGAGGACGATTTCGAATACATTCCGATGTTTTGTAGAATTTCTTGAATAGAGTGAGAGATCGGTAACAAATTAATTCCTTCAAAAACTGGAATGTAAGAATTGAAATAAAAGTAACTACTGAGCCACAATACATGAACAAAGGAATATTCAAACTCTTTAGCGTACCTCTAGGGTATTGCCGAATAATTTAGTCCTAGTTTTAAGTGATCATAGTATGGTGAAACTAAATTTCTTATTCTTGTTTTTCATTTCATAACAGTGTTCTTATTTTTAGGTTATATACCGATACAACTTGCTGTTAAGCACTCTAATACGAAAATAGTCGCTCTTCTTCTGGGACGTAACGCAAAAAAAGAGATAAGAGACCATAAAAATTCCACCCTTCTTCATTTAGCTGTAGAAACCCAATCAATAGAAAATTGTCAAATTCTTATTGACGAGGGTCTAGAAATAAATGCTAAAGACGAGAACGGTTCTACCCCTCTACATCTAGCAGTACACATGAATAACTTGGAATTAGTCGAACTTTTGTTAAAGCATAACGCTGATGTGAATCTGCCTGATACAGATGGCTATACACCTTTACATATAGCTGCAAGAATGAATAGAGAAACTGATATCATAAACTTATTGCTCAAGAATAATGCTAATAGTCAAACAAAGACTGAACACGGTGATTTACCTCTGCACATTGCCGCAGGAACGGGAAATATTAGGGGATTTATCGTATTGTATAATAAAAAAGACAGTAATATTTTGAATAATATGGGATACACACCTGCACAATTAGCTGAATCTAGAGAAATTAAAGTTATTGTTAATTTAGACGTTGAAATGGCTAAAAGTAATTCAATTAATAGAATACCTATTTACAAACAGCTTTATATGATCAAGAAGCAAAGTGTTAATTGACTGCATCACACATTTTGATAGAAACAATCGAGACAATCTGAAACCAACCAAGAAATCAGTTGTCGAGATCATCAGATCCAGTAATGAAAGTAGTATAACGAAATTTTCATTATAAACAAAAACTCAAAAACTCAAACCGATCTCATAAAAATAGAGATTTCTTCCAATTCACGTGTTTCCTTCGTGCTACTAAACAACCACTCAAAGTAAATAGAGACTTTTAATGAAGTTAGAGAAAAGGTCAATTCGATAAAGTTCAGGTTTGCTTTATTTTTTATAGAAAACTTTCAAGTTCAAATGCGTGAGGCGTATAATTTTGTGATATTTATTCAATTTACTTTGTAACCGTACATTTTATTTGCAAGTCTACATCTCGAATATTTTTAAGGGAGACAGTTTATAGTCTGGTTTCTAATTAAATTTCATCAACCCTTTATTTCGAATGTCGTTTAACTAACTAAATAGCAAATACTCAAGCAAAACTGTGAAGTACGAGGTTGGTTTGATGGAAAAGTGACAACCAAAAAACTGTAGAAAAACTCTTTGTTCAACGAGTTTTCAGTTTTTTCAAACAATTCAATAGATAGTGAGAGGGATTCAGATTGGGTGAATTCGGCAGAAAAAATAGTTATTTATTTCTGAAGATGAAATCAATTGTTTCGATTTTATTTTTGTTTATGGAGTATAATCATGTATCGAAACTTCATTTATTTTAACATATTGACAATTATTTCGCTAGGATCACTTTTGATTTGAAGATATCCAAACATTTTTTCAGTTTTAAATGTGAATGAGCTTTCGATTAGCATCACACAATCTCAACACGCATCTTTGCAGATAACTTTTCTGATGCAAACCATTAAATAGTACATACCTATGAAAATTTATGGTATTATTATGTTTATTCCTTTCTTAATTATTTTTTCAAACGTTACAACTTTTCTTCAATAATTTCACCTTATCACGTTGTATGTTTCTACACATGACAATGAATTTAAACTCAATATTCAATAGGATTTTTCAGTTAATTAAATAATAATTCTCCATAACTTTTTTCACCAAACCACTAATAAAAAAGTTTTCCAGTATATGTTCAAATCACCACCTAGCATTCTTAATCATTCTTAAAGACTAATTGTAAACAGATTTACGTCAAAAATTTTATTTCCTATTTTTAACTGCATTTCAAATGAAGTGTGTTTTTTTCACAAAAACTTTTGATATATCAAACAACATAGGAAAAGTTGATGAAATCGCCAATAATTTTGATTAGGATCTTCACGCATCTAGTTTAAGAGATATGACACTCAGCCCCATTTCATTATGTTTTGGTCCATCTTTGTGAAGAAGTTGAATAATGATAAATAATCTATATAAACCGCCCCCGGAGTACATAACGTCACTGGGAGTTTTTTTGGAAACGAAAGTTTTCTTAATCACTTATAATGATAATGCACAAAAAAAAACGCGAAATACTTTTTGTGAAATTGGTTTATACCATGAGAGATCTGTAAAATAGAATAAAGTTTATGATAGATTCTGGATCTATTTAATCAATAAACCAAGCGAGCGTACTCGATTCCACACCTTGCTTCGACGAACAGTCTGTGAATTATTTCCGTTCTCAAAACCAACGTGACTATCATAAATTATAAGCCTAACATTGTTTCTGAAATTTCCACACCAACTACCAGCAGGTTTTTTCCTTTTTTTTTTTTTTAGTTGCATTCTTCTCAATATTTTTCCGCGTTCACTTTCGAACGGGAGCCGTATATTCAATTGTTCTACTTGATTTGTTCGAACTCTACGGTTTATTTCCAGTCACTAGATTTATTATGCATCCCTTGTTGAGTATTTTTCAACCTATTTTCTGTTGCAACTTTCTGTACGCTCTTTTTACCCTTAGTTTTCCACTGTTCCACTCAAACTTTGACTCACAATAATGAATGTCAATTATTGTAAATATTTGTTCCTGTTTTGGAATCCCGTTTCACTAAATCATTTTTCGTATATTCAACTAAATCTATTTAACCTAAATATTAATGAATATGTTCATACACTTTTTGGTACCGCTCTGTTCATTTAGGCTTCAACTATTTTTAAATATATTACAATCATTTTTTATTGATTTTAACTTTATCACATTATACTTTGGTATCCATGAGTATATTTAATGATTTTACTTGAGACTAATATTAATAATTCTCATATTACTAACTTGCCTCCACATATCTGTACCTATATGTTCAAAATCTATTTTTTTACTTTGTCATCATCAGCATCTATTATTCAAATGATTTCTTAAGATAAATTATAACAAGACCAAGCAAAAAATTTCATTTTTCATTTTTAAGTGCATTTTAAGTATGTGGTTTTTAAAAAATAATTATCAAAATTCCTAAAACCCACGATTTTTTGGTTAAAAGAGAGAGAAAAATTGTCTAACAAAATAAACAATACTTTCAATTTTTATGATTGCTCCTTTAAGGGAAAGAAAAGAAAGAAAGTGAAAGGATAGACATTCTAATGGTGGCAGGTTATGGCGATAAACTTGGAAGTCATGAAATATCATGTGCTTTAATTAACAAAATTTATTTCGAAAGACCTGCATTTGCTAGTAACACAGTAAGCAGAATTTTTGGAAAATTTAATGAAACTGTAATACCTGGAAGATTAGAACCGAGCGACGATACAAAATTAGATATTTTGCTGTCATCCTTAATAGTAAAGATTTTAAAGGAAGCGAAACAGAACCCATGGAAAATTCAACTTGTTCACGAACTCAGCAGATAACCCTGACAGACGCGTGGAATTTTGTGAGATTTTCATAAGAGATTGTGATGAAAATCCAAATTTCTTTATTTTTTCAGATTGGGCAAAGTTTTGTTTAAGTGTTACAGTGAATCGACACAATTGTTGCTAGTGGGAAAAATATCCACTGGATTCAGAGAAAACACACCTAGCGCTCTAAAAAAGTCAAACTTGGATCCCAGGATTTGGTGCCAACGAACTCACAATTTGGCCTCAATGTTCGAAGGTTTCTGAGTAACAAATTTGAAGAATTTTGGATTAAAGTACGTGTATTAATAGAGTTGACACCTTTGTCACCTAATCTTAGCTCCTTCATTTGTTTCTATGGATACATTTGTAGACAAAAGCTTTTAAAAACTAGAAAACAAACATAAAAATAACTAAATAAATATACAAATAAAATGAAATTTTAATATACAGAAGAAAACCACAAAGAACAAGAAAATTGTAGGTAATAGTAATAGGAGATAATTAGTATATAAGTCCATAACAAAATTAGACCAGTATGCAGCATTCCCGGAATTGAATATTATTATTTAAATAGAAGTTATTTACAGAGTAGAACGCACTTTCCAATAAATATGCCTTCAAATTATTGCGGAATGCGGGAAAAGATGATATCGATTTGATTTCAACTGGCAATTGATTGTGCATTTTTTTGCATTGTAAGATATTGAACCCTTAACTAATTCTGAACGTGGAGTAGGTAGATGAAGGTTGTGCTCTGCGTTCCTAAGTGGATAGTCGTGCAACGAATTTGGAATACGGATTCAAAGATGAATAAGAAATGATCGTATAAATCTACAGATGATTGAAAACTCTGCAGCAGGTCTACCATCGTCTTGGCCTGTGTCAAATAGTAACTGGACACTGTTTTTTGACTTATGTCCAAAGATGCGGATTACAATAAACTGTTTGACGTATTTTTAGATAGGTGATAGAAGACAAATACTGTAAATTTTACTTCTACTTAGGGATCCTCGAAAATATTCCAAGGCAGGCTTTTATTGTTCTATAATGATGTAATAATATTACCGATTATAGTGTAATATACAACTTTTTACTGTGATTGTTGCTCCACTAACATAAAATGAAAATAAATATACTTCTGCTTTATTAGAGAGGAGTGAAAATGTGCATTAGTAGTTTGTGTCGGACCTCTTAAGCCCTGTCAAAATTTATCTTACTTTTTTATAAAACAAAAGACGTTCTACCCTCGAATACATGGGGCGCGTCGTAGATGTTATAAATAAAAATGAACAAACGTACAACTGCCTGGTGTTATGTGAGAGCACATTCTAGACTAAAGCAAATAACCGCTTTATTATTTCCAGACGGACGGAACATCAACGCAAGGCTGTCCAGTATATATATATATATATATTTCTCTATAAAATTGTTTTTCAGGGCATGCACTTAATGATTATTTCACTACCATTGAAATTCGTTGAAAAGTAATTCAAAATTCAGTTTCTTCTAGCTGACAGAAAATACAATTCAGTTATTAAAATTCCATTACGAATTTGAATTCGTACAAACAGAAATGTCAAGTTTTGTAAACTTGGATAGATTTTTCGAGTAAAAGTTAGATGAGAAATGCAAAATACAATTTAAATCCAACAGTGGTTACTTTTTAGATCGAAACAAAAATATTATTTTGATGAAAATGTAGCTAAAAGTATACAATCTGAATTTTATAATGGATATTATTATCTGTTTTATTCCTTAGTTTTATAAGAATTAATATTCTGCATAAATTGAACAACACCGAGTGTACTCCATACTTAGGCATACTGCGATTTCTTTCTTAGAACTTCCTGTAACTCCAGATCTTCAAAGTTATAGTTATAATATTTCTACTTCATTCTGTGTGATGGACTAATCAAAAAACGTGATCACGTCTATTATTAATACGATGCTTTGTTTCTTCTTATATTCAATAAAAAGGTTTAACTTATGTATCGTATATTATACTATATTATCTCCAGTATCTACTACAGGTTCCGGAATGTATAGGTACTTCTTACTGACTGACATCCATTTAGTGGTGTTTCCATCTTATTATTATTATTATTATTATGCTAAAGACTTGGGCATTACTCAGTTTGAGCCGGTATTATTCACCTAACCCAAAGTACAAAGTATCAAAAGGATTAGGTTTAGTTCATATAATAAACTCACAGCCTTCTGGATGTTTGATGGTAATCCCAGTTTGACGATGGTGTAGTGCAGGGTATTAAACACGACGCCGCCACCGATTGCTGACATAATAACTGTGACTATTACGAGACCCGAGTACTTATCCAGTTTCTCCTGGTATTATGAGTGTTTGGTATGTCTACATCGACGAGAAAGATTAAATTGACTCTTCCATCAACCACCACGATGTAAAGACTGTTATTCGTCACCTCTCTATAACCTGTAGAACACCTTATGCGATTGATACTTGATTGATATTGAGAAGACCGAACTTAGTGACCAGTTTCTGGTGAAGGATGCTGCACAATTGCCGGTGCAGGTAGTCATTATTGTTACAAGCAGATGTTATATGTTGAATGTTCTCTGATGTTGGCTGACACTTTCTGCATTTGTTGGTTTGGGTGTACGGATCCTAAATCATATTCTTTTGTAGTTGTTAGTGCTGTAAACTTGATCCTAGATAGTCATCAAGAAGCCTTTGGTCTCTCGAAAGAGGGTTCCGTTAGTTAGCTGTCTGGTTAAAGATTCTTTGTAAATATGAAGTGGTTGAGGTCGTGATGATGTCCACCGTGCAAAACCTTTTGTGACCAATGTTCCAGCTTCTCGGTGTTTACTACTAACTTAAAAATTCTGGCTAGGTTCAGAGGTGGGTAATTCTCTGCCTTCGGTATAATTTAATGCAATGCTTAGGTTCTTTATTTCCTGCTAATTTCACGTAATTCCATCACCTAACAAGGATGTAGATTGTATTTCTTAGGGGAGGTGGATGCTGTTCTTCGTCGTCATTATTCGTATTAACTTATAAATACCTTTCAGCTCTGTTTTCGTCCATTCCAGGATTCTAAAAGAATACCTTAAAAAAGGCGTGACATAGTATTAATTGCCTCCATTTAATTTTAATTTCAGTATTATCATTATTTATCCACTACTCATAATAAAGCTGGTATTATATAGAATCCAGAATAAAAATTATTGAAAATATTAGGCCCAGTTCACATAATAAACTTGCTGGATGTCAGGGGAAGTGTTTTTTATTGTCCCTTCTGTAACTGGCGACATAATGATTAATAATATACACACATTTGACTTTTCTATTGACCAATTTCGTAGTAGATTATAAAATTGTCATTTTTAATCAACTGCTGTAACTTATAGTGTTGAAAGGACCAAACTTGTGAGTGAGTTTCTAATGATATAATTCTATTGAAACAATAAACTATCTACTATATCTTCATAGTTTTCAAGTATTTAAAAGACTTTTCTTATTTAGCATTGAGAATTCTTTATCTTCATATCTCGGATTCTTACCTTAAACTGAGGATGTTCTCTAGGAATTTCTAGTAAAAATTGTCTTATTGAACACGGCCCTCAAATCCATAACCCAAAAAATGGTGGATGTTCGGCATTTATTAGTTCTGATCTATTAAAAAAACTAAGTCTCCATAAAATTTAAGAAGTATCAAACAAGTTTCTCAAATTTTGTTGACTTCAAGTATGTGTTTTTTGTTTTGCTTCATCTCAGTTCCATTTTCAAAGTCCAATGTCCAGTACTGAAGAAAACTTTGTGTAATATATATAAGTCGATTATTTGTCAACCAATAACGTGTATAAACTTTCGAGGAAGTTACAGACTACGTTAAAATGACATGAATATATTATGACATCGATTTCATCTCCATCAAGTTTTCCATTTTGTTTCTCGAGTAAAATTGCCAGGTGTATTCAACGAAGATTATCCCTGTTCAACAAAAAAAGGGTAGAGGGAATATTTTCTTGATACCTATCATTTATCTGAAAAACTAAAGATTATTGAGCAAAACATTTTTATATATGTGATTAATTCATGTCGGTCTTAAATATACAAATACTACTATAATAAGAGGTGTGTCAACTTTTGACTGTCAGCTACAATAATATACAAAATCTTTTTTTGATAAAATACACCCGAGCAAGCTCGCTACTACCTAGTTGTCACATTGCAAATTAGTAAAAAGAGTTCTGAATGAATTAAGGATATATTAATCTAGCTATGTTTGACAATTACTGGGAAAATCAGTTGAATATAGCTTGAAAACTAACTAAAATTAAGAAATATATCATTTTATTCCCATAACCAACATACTCACCAACTAAAATTTGTTTTATAACCTTTTTTCCAAACTCTTTAATTCTAATTTTCTTTTCTTAATTAAACATTAGACGGTAACATTGGATTTTATCATTGAAAAATAATATTGTTTATGACACCTTAAAGTTTTCAGCCTTCAGCTTTTCATTCCCTTTGGGCTTATCCTGTTTATTTCGTATTAAACTTCCCGTGAGTTTCCGTTCTCTACTTTAGCTTGTTTCATTAATGAAGCCTTAAAGTAAATTAGTTTCTAAATTGTTTAGAAGGATTTCGATTTATTTCATTATGCTAAAAGTGTATTTTCTTTCGTCGTTAGTATTTTTATGTTCAAGTTTTGGTTGTGGCAATTCATTTTTTGAAATATTCATTCAATTTCCTACTTTTTTGCCTTTTTATTTGAAATATTTTCAGTTGTTTAAATGGATTTGGTTTTTATCAAGTAGTAAGCAGTTGCCCTTAATCCAATTAAAATTAGTTTAGAGTGATCAATATTAATGGATTAAAACAAATAAACATATCATTTACTATTTAAATATTTTCCACACATTATTATACTCTCTAAATTAACGACTCTAAGATTTATGGAAATTGTTTAAAAATTCACGAAAATTGACTTTTCTAAATTTTTTTTGCGATGTTGATTGAAATCGACAATATACCTCTTTCTTGAGATGTTCTAGAAAATATTTGAAATGTTTTTTGTGCCTCTACTACAATTTCAAGAGAATTTCTATGGAAATATTCTGCGAGAGTATTGTGTTCATTTTCATTACGGATCTTCCCTACACTTTATCTGATAGGTCTTGAAAATCTTTCTTATTCAACGGCATTTAAATAAGCGGGAAAGTCAACAGAAGTGGATTTTTTTCTATTCTCTTCTTCCCGTGAGATCAAAATCGAGTAAAATGGCTGTGCATATTCTAAAAAACAAATTTTCAAAAAACTTGAATATAAACGCAATTGATATATGGATAAATAAATGCTTCTTCATTATTTTTACACATATTTTTAGTAGTTTTCACCTTTAAATAGAGGCTATACATAAACTTAAGCTTGGTTTATGCAGCCAAAAGTAAAATTATATTAAAGTAAGCATTAAATTAAACTTTCTTGGTAGTTATTTTTTGATTTATGCAGTAAATTTAAAAACATTGCAATATAAGCGTCGGCGTCGTAGACGAATGGATTTTTCCTTCTAGTACAAGACAGATTTTGTTTCTTGATTTCTATTTAACTAGTTTCGTTTAAATGTTGAAGCAATAAACACAATAATTTTATTCAATCTTTGGACAAAAAGAAATAAATTATTTATAGTTGCTAGCATTAAGAATCAATAAATTATTTGAAAAATAATTTTTCATGACACACTAATTTGGTTTTATAGCATGACAGATAATAATAATATACTACTTCCGTAAAATGACAGAATTTCGCAAACAAAATCGAAAAATTCACTATTTAGACGAGACATGGGTAAATAATGGACAAACAATGTGTAGTTCGATATAGTTTCCGTTACACGTTGTCGAATGGATAATGATATAAATTTATGAATTTATTATATTATCGTTCGTAATAACTGTGTAAAATATCAAATATCTTGAAAATAAATTTCAAATATTCTGTTATGTAAACAAAAACACACACGTAAAGCTTATGAAATAAGAACTAATTTTGTATCATATCATATAAGAATATAAATAGAAGAGATCCGGCCTCCTCCGATAATGTAACTGACTATTTTTCGTTGGTAAAATCTAAAATTTAAAATTATTCTACAATTTTGACACAAAAAAATATAAAACAATAATATGAGAAGATATCGAATTTGTGATAATAATTCCATTTCTGGAATTCATATTGCTTGAAAGGAACGTTCAACTTTTCTTCGTAAATTTATTGCAAATCTCCCTAAAGAAACGCAAAGTTCGAGTAAGTCCGAATCAAATTATTCAGAGCTGTTTCAAATTTGTTCACTCATATTACAATATTTTTATATATAATAACTGAGGAGATACCCGAATAAGACTAGCTTAAGAATATGAAATAAACTTTGACGTAGACAAATAAAAATCATATATTTATAATGTGATACGGCTTTATTCACTTTTGCATGTGTTTGAAGCAATTGTCGAAGAAATCATTAAGATCCACACAAGAATGGTACAGCGGATGACCCATCAACTCGATGTGTTGACTGTTCAAAAAAGTTTTTATTTCAGCAGATATCTGAGAGCTCGCATTGTCGTGGTGGAGAAGAATTCTTCTTCTGCAACTTGTTTCCCTATGTACCATTCAGAATTGAACGTTCTACGTTGCTCTAGTAGAACAGTGGGTACATGTCCACTTATTCCTAAAAAGCAGGCGACCCTTTGATTCGAAGTGTTTCGTGCGCAAACAACATTTGTTGAATTTGAATCTTTTGTAGTACCGAGAATGAATTATTTCAAAATTTATTTGCACCAATCGACACGAGCTTTTTTTTTGAAGGATTGTCAAATTATGCGGTATCCAGCGCGAATAAAACTTTTTGACAGTCAAATGTTCATTGAATTTTGAATATATGCATTTGGAACCAATGTCCAACTACACCTTAACCTTACAGTATGTCCCATAATGCATTTTGCAATATCTGTTTTCTGATACAACAGCTGATTTTGACTGACCATCACAAAATTAATCTCGTAGGAAAGTGCGACCACGATTGAATTCGGAAATCCAGCGAAACAGTGGCTCAAGATGGCGAAAATTTGATCAAAATGAATGTTTAAAGTATCTGTAAACAGATACTTGATACTCAAATAACACTCGTATGACAACACGATCTGAGTACGTTCACCATTAGAAAAGTCAATCTTTATGATGGAAATTTCAGATTTGACATATTCACATTAGCGTTACCATATCTCAAAACTTAATCAGCGACCCTTGTATAGACGAAATCAAGGTGGAGAAGAATCAAGGAGAAGAAGAAGCTTGTAAGCACACACTATTGAACTGCGCTGCTCTTGAAATATCCGAGGGACAAACAAAATGAAAAGGAAGCTTATCAATTCCAATGGTCACTTCAAATGTTGCCAGGAAGTATATAAAGCAAGTAAGAATACTAGACCTTCTACCTCACTATAAGATTTTTATCTAACAAACGACCTACACAAAAGGGTGTTTTTATGGTTGCACCAATTATTAACTATAAAAAAATACTTTCAATATGAGAAATGCTCTCATAGAAGATAATATGGAATTACCGTAGTAAAAGTTTTTCCACACAACTGATTCTCATAATATATTAACAATGATTATAATGCTGGACTTGGACTGAATGGGCATTGCATCACTATAACCGCACTAGAAAATGTGTGTTCATGTCACATCATAGTTATCGTGGTTTACACCTACGGGCTAGTCTCATATCCTTAGCATGCATTTGTTAATGTACACTGTTCAAAATTGCAGTGCACTTTATACATTGTATTCCAATGAAAAGTACACATCCTAAATAAGTGGTGAACTATATCGACTTTGATTTCACGATAATAATTTTATATGTAACTTCACCCTTCTACCTTCACTCCCTTGAAAAATTTTAATTGCAACTTAATTTTTAAAATGTATCAATAAGTTGGTTGGTTAATTTTAATATTTTCAAGTTGTAATTGAAAACAACTCAAAAAGATATACACTGGGTTATACTATACTTTCCACAATGCCGGAAAGTTTTCTTCAAAGCGTTAAATCATATAACATACAGTCAATGAAAAAAAATCATATCTAATGATTATATTTCGCACACATTATACAAAGTTGGTATCCCATAGGAGTAATTTCGGTTCTTATATCTGAAAATTTCTATGCTTAAATTTAAAAAATGTCTTAAATTACTACGACTTGTTTCTAATTCGATGGAATATACAATCGCTTCATTATCTTTTGATCACTATTTCATTGTTTATTAATGACGTTTCTGTAATAAATAGTATGGACTGCACTGTTGAGACATTATTGAAAACAAAAGTTTGAAGCGGAAATATGTGAACTTGAAGAGAAAGATACAGTTGTTTGGCGCTGGAAGATTGTTCGCGCCAAAGTCATCCACCTGTATGGGACATTGAGGTTGCAAGGGAAGCAGTAGAAAACAAACTCAGTACCATCACTCGGCAATTCTTTGATTGTCTTGTACTTTATAAAGATACCATACATAGCCATTTAAAATCCTTGAATTAGATCTATAAAAGGTGTCGAATACTGCCACACGAGTTAACCAAGATTCAAGCGAAACGTTGAGTAGAGATGATCGTTTTATTAGAAGCACTGCTACTTGCGATTAAAATGGATTTAACTGAATAATCCGATCAAGGAAAATCAATACTGAATACACTGTTCACACCACCACTACACCAACACTCACAATTACACTGTCTGATGCGCGTTTCGATAACCAACTTAACGTCTTCGGAGACTGAGAGTAAACTAGAATTTAATGACTTGTCTTACCTGTTTTATACTAAATTTTCCCACCAATAAACCTTCTCCCACAAAAATTAAATCCAGCGGGAAAATCTCCTTGGCGGGAATCTTCCTTAACCATCAAACTCTAGAGTGCGCTTTAAGAAATTGGCCCTTTGTCCCTATTTAAGCTGCTCTTACATCTAGCAATTTCAATGCTTTCAATTACATCCAACAATTCATTATTGGATACATTTTTTAACAATTTTACATTATTAATATTTATGTCATCATTGTGACTGGCAGCGTCATCAGCAATACCTGATTTTCCGGTCCGTCCATATTTCAAATGGGCTACGTGCTCTTTAAACCGGACAATAACAGATCTCTTAGTCTGCCCAATATACTCTCCGTCACTACAGCTAATTTCATAAATACCACTCTTTTCCAAATTGGGTATTTTATCCTTAGGATTGCCAACAATTGTTTTAATGTATTATTGAATTTATGAGAGAGGTCGGTTTGAGTGGAAAGTCTTGTTGTGTGCCTAATGGAATTATGAAGGTTTGGTGTACTCCAAATTTATTCCCAATGGTCGATCTCTCAATAAAGCTAATACGATTATATGAGGTTTTATTGGAGAAATATCCGAAAGCGGCTTCGCTTACAATAAGACAATGTTAAGCCACATACTGTGAAAGTTACGCAGTATAAGATTGAAGAGCCAGGCAGCATTAAACTCCTTTCTCATCCAGCATTTATTCCGGAACTCACAAAAGTCAGATTACTACGATACGATAGTTTTAGCTCAATTCAACCACTTTCATTGAATTTTTTCTATTTTAGTAGTACTTTCTTGTCAACTTTATTTATACTTATATCGTTAGTTACTCTCTTTATGTGAATATCGATTGCACTCACACATTTGGAGAGACAGTAAGCTGCTCCCATCGGTTCCTAGCAGATCAAATTCAAGTTGATAAGACACCGTAAACTCTAGAAGAGATAAGAAATCCTAGCACTATTACCATAGCCTGAGTGTCAAGGCACGTAGGGCAATTATTAAAACCAAAAGAAACTTTTGGTGGTATCATTGTCAGTTTACTTAAAGCATCAATGAAAAGTTGGATGATTAGAGAGTTCCAAACTTTATAGACATAGATAGCAAGCTAAGAACAGGCGAAGCAGTTTATCAAATGTTTGTCGTTAAAATTTACACTATATCTTATGAGCTACAATAATATTAGTAGATCAACTGTATTTGCAAATTCAAAAAGCCTCTACAGAGAATGAACCTGGAGAAAACTAAAATAGTATAACTAAAACAATCGAGAAGGACCCCGTTACATCAAGATCGGATAAGGTACACCACATTAAATTTGTTAGGTTACAGTTATAAATGTATATTAACCATCCCTAGTTCAGACAATACAACTTAATCTACATATGTGAAATGTTTTATGATTCTGATTGTAAAATTCTAGAATAGAGAAATCTTTTTATATCTGAAACCAACGACAAAAACGTAGCTGATCTAAATGCACATTTATTTACATTCTTAATAGAACGTTGTGAATTTACATACTGGTTCCAGTGGTATTACATGTCATGTATTTTGAGGATATTCCGAATCATATAGATTTCGATATACATATTTATAGCAGGAGTCAGGGAATGAATATTCTCATATTTATGTTTTTTAGATAGAATTTGAATGAGATTGTCTGCATTCTAATACCAAAATCCTGAGCCGTTGTTGTGTTGATTGAACTTTTTAACTCGAATTCGATCTCATCTTATAGCGAGGCGGATTTTGAAGTCTTCTATTTATGTTTGATCCCCTCTGCTGAGAAAACGCAGTTTGTCAAATTCTCTGGAATCCAGCATTTATGCCTAAATTTAGTTAAGGACTTGGTTTTCAAAAATATTTACGTCAGATTATTTATAATGGCACGCGGATTCTTTGTAGCTTTAGAGCTCAATAATTATTTCCACAAAAAGATGCGGCATCGGCATTCCTCCGTAAACGAAAGATATATATAAATATAGTAAAAATTACTTAAGAAAAGCTTACAGATTTACCTATTATCCTGTAGAATATGAATTATCTGAAAAATTTGCAAATGCGAAACTAAAATGTTAGTTTGTAGTTAACTTAATTAATAAGTAGTTTGAGTGATTACGTTATATTTTCTGAGTAAATATTGTTGTTTTGTATTTGTAATTATAGAAAATGTATTTCGATTTGAAACGTGTCTTGGTATTTTTTCACAATTATCACTGGCTAAAAAATGAGGTTTTGGTTTTCAAATTTGATTTGAATGTTTATTTATGTTTTACTTTTTGTTCTTAGAAGAGTAAATGAGTTTATGTCATCGTTAAGTAGTGGTAAAGATATGAAAACTACTCAAAGGGGGTTTTTGTATGCGAGCACTCAATATTCCAGGGTCGATGCTGCATGAAGAGAAAAAAAACATATCACTTTATTCATTAAAAACATATATTGAAATTATTAAAATATATTCAATATACTATTTCACTGAGAAGAAATCAATGGGACAGCAAATAACTTAAAAACTTCAATTAATAAGGTTAAATGTCAAGGCAAGGGTACTGCTCGAGTACTCACATTGGGTCGACTCATATTGTTGTTCTTCATGACTATCTACCTTATTTAGGACATAATATTTTCCAAATATTTGATGCAAAATATATTCTTCCAGTTTCTAATCGGATTATAGCATTTGCAATATAGTCAGGGACTGGAAGAGCCCTTTACAGGAAATACAGCTTAAGTTGTTAAGAGTGTTACTGCTTAAGTTTTGAGATATGTGAATATGTCAAATCTGACATTGCCGTTATAAAATTTGAAATTTTTAATGGTGAACCTACCCAGAACGAATTAAATCGCGAACATTTTCGTGCAATGATTTTCTATAACTTTCAACGTAGATTAAACCAACAGCAGTGTGCTGATCAACTCGCTTCGACTATTGGTGATAAAGCGCCATCTCGAGCCACCGTGTTTTGCTGGTTTTCCGAATTAAATCGTAGTCGCATTTTGCTACAGGATGCATTTCGTGAAATTCATCCAAAATCAGCTGTTTGAGACATACTTAGGCATTAGGTTCATTCGCATACATTCAAGATGGCATGAATATTTGGCTATCAAATGATTGTTCACGTTGGTTGTCGAATAATTTGACAACCCTTAAAAGAACTCGCTGTATTAGTGCAAAAAAATTTAATAGCGGTGTTTTGAAAGATCGTGACAGGCAACAAAACATGAATCTATTCATATGAACCCAAAACTAAACAATAATTGACTTTATGGGTCTTTCAAGACGAGACAAAAGTTGTTCGCGCACAAACACATCGAAGCTCATTTTTTCGGAATAAGTGGATACGTCAATACTGTTCCATCAGAGCAACGTAGAATGGTCAATTCTAAATGGTTTATCAACATTTGTTTGCCAGAATTGCTCGAAAAAATCAAAGAAGCTAATCGCAGAAGACGAACTATTCTCCATCACGACATTGCAAGCTATCACACATCAGTTCAAACAAAAACAATCCAAGCATCCAATTTTGGGTCGTCCGCCGTACAGTTGTGCTCAAAAATCGACTTAGAATATTCCATTGCTCATTTAGATATTAAGCTTATAAAAATGTTAGAAATTGAGAAAATTTGGAAAAAAATGTGTCAATAAAACATAATTTATGTCTGAAAAAGTGTGAATGTAATAATAACTAAAACAAGTTGAAAATAGAGAATGTTTTACAGGCTAGTTAAAAAGTTGCATTTATTATTGGAATACATGCAACAAAGTTAACACACCCAACCCGTAGGAAATAGCGGTGATATTCTAGAGAGTATTAACCGAAACAAAGTAACTGTTGTTTCACCAATCCGTTGATGTGAACTGAACTTAGTAGTATAACGACTGGGGAAGACTAATAAGTCCGTAACATTGTTTTCACAAAAGACCAATATCTAAGGTAGGACAGGAAAATGAACTACACAGCTGAGTTGATAAGCATTATACATAATAGTGGTTTAATGTAGACATTTCCGTACACGAATATATGAATAAAGAATCGGTTTTACTAATACATCTAATTAGACTGATGGAATACTTAGACAAAGTGAAGATTTATTACAAGAACAGAACAACGCTTTTTAATATGTTTTATATTTCAACCATTCAAAGTAGTCAAGTTTTTTACTGTAGTCTACAATTTGAGACCAATAAACCGAGCATTGTTTTTACATTAAATACGTTAAAATTCAAGCGGTTGAGTTCCAGGCATGCTGATATTTTAATCATAACGCATCGTTCAAATTTCGCTTGAAAAAACATTGTGAACCAAAAACAAACAGAAATCATTCATTTTTCTAATGGAGTTAATTGATATATTCACGATATGAACATTCACGTATACCTGTAAAAAGTGTATACTGTGAAACTCTATTTGATATTTTTTTGAAAACCATTTCCACTCATCTCTTGTTTCTTTAAAATAAAGTATAAATGATAATTTATGGAATTATTGCAAGTAACATACAAAAATAAATTATTGTTTATACGATTCAGATTACGCAGAACACCGACTAAGTTGGAAAATATATTTATATAAATAAATAGCCTTCAGTATGTGAGGACGATAACTTGGTTATCGAAATGCGAGTCAGACAGTGTAGCTACGAGAGTTGGTGTAGTGGTAGTGTAAACAGTGTGTTGCCTACTTTGTTAGTGATATTGTGTAGTACATTTCAGTCAAAATAATACAAAATATATACCCAATATATTATTTATTTCAGTATCACGTCTCATAGAATCTCATGTACGATACCCTTTGATTTCCTGATACCTACCCATTAATTTAGATTTTTGAGTAACAAATGCATATTCTCCCTCCATATAATGTGTACTTTAACTTAAACAGCCATTACTCCACTACAACAACTTTTGGTGATTTCTCTAGGGCTTTCGATTGTGTTAATGATAATATTTTAATTAACAAATTGCAGTACTATAGTTTTAGGGGAATACCTTTCGCATGGCTTAAGTCATACCTTACCAACAGAACTTCTTTCAAGCCAATAGAATGTGGAGTGTTCCAAGGCTCAGTTCTAGGCCCTATTTTGTTTCTTCTGTTTATAAATAACATTGCCTATCTAGACATCAGTGGTAAAATTTGTCTATTTGCAAACGACACTAGTTTCTCTTGGAGCAATCCTGATCTCACGATACTCCATATCTAGGGATTTAGTTACCCTTAAATCTTCTCTATCTCAACGTTTCTAAAACCAAACTTTTATCATATAAGAATACATTGCAGCCTTCTTTATTAAATAAAACCACCATTGACGTCGTTAAATTTCTAAAATTCTTAGAACTTGTTGTGGACAATTTCTTGAAATGGGAATAACATATTGCCGCCTTATCACAAAAATGAAGCTCCTCCTGTTTAGCTCTGGGATCAGTGTCCAAAGTACTGAACTTATCCATCTCCTTAACAGTCTATTGCCCTTCCCTTCTGGGGTACATGTGATGCGACTCAATTTGAGCGAATCTTCAAACTACTGATGCTACTTGGGCGGAACACTTTTTTATAAGATTAAAAACTCTGAGACTTCCTTCCTTCCTTCCTTCAGTATATTGAAATTTTATTGTATTTGTATCTTTATTTAGTTATTTTTATGTTTGTTTTCTAGTTTTTACAAACTTTTGTCTACAAATTGTGATAATTTTTTGACAATAAAGCATCTCTCTCTCTTTTCTTTACTAAGATCTGGTCAACAATTTTATTCTTTTAAGGTCTAGGAATGCAGAGCAGCTCTACCATCCTCTCGATATCCATGGTATTAACCGATTAGTACTGGAAATATTATGTTTTAATTTTTTATCATCACCTAGCTCCAAACATTTTCAAGAAAGAAGCAAAAATAAAAAATGTTAATGCATTTCGAGGTTCCTCAAAATCTGCCGTTGCCATATATCAACGCTAGACACTTGTAATATTTGTTTGGTAATATCTTCATTATGGAAATAAATACTTTTAGACGAAACAAGAAATTATTCCACGATATATTTTTTTGAAAGAATTTATTTTTATATAGTAATTACAATATTTTACAATTTTATATTGTAATTATTAGCGATCCAATTTTTGTGTTAACAATACAGAATTATAGCCATGAGCAGAGACTGAACCTGAAGCTATTATTTATCGACTAAACAGGCATATGATTCAATACTAAAAAATCACATGCTCAAGCAAAACTTGGAATACCTACCAGAGGTGATTCTCAGGAATAGTGCCAAAACAAAACAGGAACTACAAAAAATGATATTACTATTTGAAAAGACAGCAAAAAGATATGGCCCACGTGTCAACGAATGTGAGGCCAATTATATGGAAATGTGTAACGACTTCAAGTTTGAATACCTGAAAATGATAGTAACAAGAAAATGGGACGAAATTGAAGAATTCGACAAAAGATTGGCATGAAGCAATAAAACAGTTATAGCTCTATGGAACCTAATAAGATCCAAATATATCTCAAAGGTAGCAAATCTAAGAATTTACAAGGCAGCTATACACACGATGGTGTTATATGGTAATGAATACTGGGTCATGAATAAGAAAGAGGAGAACAGGATAAATGCATGAGAGAAGAAAATTTTTGGAAGGATAGGAGTGGAACAAGACGAATGAAGAAGAACAGATGCAGAGATTAAAAGGTTATATGGTCAGGCAGGCTATAGAGTAAGGCAAAAAGGCTGTGTTGGTTGAGACATATAGACAGAATGGAAGAAAACAGGTGAAAAGAGCCTTAACAGATGGAGAAGAAGCAAAAAGAAGGAGAGGGCGTACACGTAGAAAATGGCTGGATGTATGTGAGGAAGACCTACAGAATTTAGGGATGGCGAACTGGCGCAACGCAGCTGTGAACGAAAGGAGTTGGAGAAAAGCAGTGAAGAGACTTCAAGTCATGGGCCTATAAGACCTGCAGTGCTGTTCTATAAATTTAATCACAATATCATATTATGAATATCTATTAGAATCAAATGAAGCAATCCAAACAAAAAACAACAAACAACTTCTTGTTCTCTATACTGTGTGTTGCACGAAACTTTGGATTCCATTAAACCTTATTGAATTGAAAATTTGGCTATCTGCGGAATATGAAGATGGGAACATTTTGCGATTCTGATTTCACTGGTACGTTAATAAATAGTAACTCTACATTAAAGCGTTTCCCTAAGACAACGGTAGGTGCTAATGGGTTAAATGCCTTGAAGCTTTCCAGAATCAGCTTTGATTAGATTGTCATACTTAGCAAAGCTATTAGTACTTCTGCACTGTGAGTATAACCAACAGCTCTCTATACACAACAGAAGCGTATCATCATGGGAAGAGTGTGTCCTTCACTTCATAAGCCAACCGTGTATGAGGTGATAACATCTGAAGACCGGTTGACCTCATTGTACCATTCATCCCTACTGGAAAACTTTACCTTTAAGTTCCTGTCAAGTAGGTCCGTCTGCTGGATCAGGTGGTGTTATAAGGTACTTTTGATGTAAGAAGTAGCGGTGAAGAAGGTGACAAATTTTAGACGAATGATTATGTTGTGAAAGAATTACTCCCTTTCGAGTTGTGAATCCACTAATTTATCGCAATTTTTATAACTGCCTGCTTTTAGTTTCACACAAATTCAGGTGAAACTTTTTTCCCACATAAATGGGACAATTCTTTAAAATACATGAGCGGAAAGGCATGGAAATAATTATTGGTATCTCTACATACCAAAAACAACAAACATTTTGTCAAATTCAGCTTGTAATGACTACCTATAACCTAGAAGTTCACATATTCCTTTCAATCACTATCTGTTTTATTTATTCTGTGATTGTTTCTATTGATAATCATTGATTTTTATATTTATCTGGGAACTGAAAAATGCTAAATTATACAATTTGTCGAAATTTTTGCATAATTTCAACGCTTTACGTTGTGGGTCGTCTTGCACACATCATGTGACCGTTGATCAAAGTGCCGATCTTAATAAATGAGGTTAAGTAATCAACTAAAAGAAAGACTTTAGTTGATTTAAGCTCTGATATAATCCTAAATATAAGAAAAAATATAGATTTCCACAATTTTTCTTGGTTTAAACACTTTTCCCAACATATGCGGGAATATTATTGATATCTATAAGGGTCATTCAAAGCACATATTTCCAATAAAAATCGATTAACTGTGAGCATTATACAATATTTTCAACGTATCCTCAGGCAAGATGGTATTTGTTCAATATGCTAATCCATTGTAAAAACCCCAAACGGTTGAAAAAGCGGCAAAAAACTGTAATACCTAAAATACGCTGTTCGAATGATCAAATCTTTGCTAGAGCATGCATAACATTAGAACCCATAAAACGGTATATAATGATTAATTTGAAATATGTACTCCACTTTTATTGGTCTCTAAATGCACATCGTATAACAAAAGTGGCATTCGTTACAAATGGCACAGGTGGAATATCATTATCATTTAAATCGAACTGAAATTATATTTTTTACTCCAAGTGCAATTTTAAGCTTTTTCTATTTATAAAAATAATATTTTCAGTAATTATATACCTAGGTGACATTATATATTTGAGAAACAAAAAAAGTTTTTTCAAGAAAATTAATCTATATATTATCAAAAAGTATGAGGAGATGATCATGAATCTCATTAGAACATTATTGACGAAAATACAAAATAAATACAATAGAAAGAGAGAGAGAGAGAGAGAGAGAGAGAAATGCTTTTTTGTCAAAAAATTGTTACAATTTGTAGCAAAGCTTGTAAATTCTAAAAAACAAAATTAAAAATAACTAAATAAATATAAAAATAAAATTTCAATATACAGAAGGAAACCACAATAAGTAACAAAATTATAGGTAATATTAAAAGGTAATAACTAGTATATAAGTCCATAGCAAAATTAAACCAGTATGCAACATGCCTGGAATTAAATATTATTAATAGAATAGAAGTGGTTTACAGAGAAGGCACTTTCCAGTAAATATGCCCAAATTATTGCTGAATGCAGGAAAATATTATATTGATTTAATTTCAATTGGCAAGTGATTGTGCATTTTTTGCATTGTAAAATATTGAGCGCTTAACTAATTTTAAACGTGAAGGTAAGTAAAGATTGTGCTCCACGTTCCTAAGCGGATAGCTGTGCAAAGACCTTTTTAAAATTGCAGAAGCATACCTACGAATTAGTCAAACTGATTCAAAAATGAATAAAGAAGGTAGAGTCAGAATTTTTAATCCTTTAATTTCCCTGCATTGAGCCTTGCAGTTTAGTCCGAGTAAATAGCCAACATCCCTCTTTTGTAGTTTGAAGATTCACTCAAATTGAGTGGCACCACACATACCCCAGAATAGACTGTTAGGAAGACGGATAAATTCAGATCTTTGGAAACTGATCCCAGCGCGAAACAGGACGAACTTAATTTTTTAGATGAGGCGACGATTTCATTGTCCACAACAAGCCATAAGAATTTTACAGATTCCACGACGTCAATGGTGTAGTTATTTGATAAAAAAGGTTGCAATTTATTTTTATATGATAAAACTTTGGTTTTAGAAACATTGAGACAGAGAAGATTATAATTGCACCATGATTTAAGGGTGATTACATCACTAGATATGGTCCTATGAAGTGCCGTTAGATCAGGGCTGCTCTAAGAGAAACTAGTGTCGTCTGCAAATAGACATATTTTACCACCGATGTCTAGATATTCGATGTCGTTGATAAACAGAAAAAACAAAATAGGGCCTAGTACTGAACCTTGCAAGAAGACATCGTTGTATGAACCCTTACAAGTTGACATCTGTTGGTAACTTATGCTTGAACCCTGCGGGAGGTGTTCCCCTGATAGTAATAATAAAGTCACTTGAGGTAGTCGAATGGAATGCGATCATACAATGGGGATCCCTAATGACAAACATTGAGTACAAAGAACTAATAACCCCAATTACAAGTAACAATCTTCATGTCAAAGCAACAGCATAATCTACTTACTGGCCTTCTGATTCCACAAAAATAGTAGATGCTATCAATTTCTTCATCGTGAAGGAAAACGATAGAGCAAATGCATCGACTGGCCAAACAAATAAACAATGAATTATAAAATAAAAGATACTTCAGCACAACTCACATATACATTAGACAAGCATTTGATAAGGTGTGTCATGAAGAGCTCCTCTACAAACTGAGCAAAACCTTCTTCAGAAATATCATCCAATATTCAAATCGTATTTAATGAACTGTTAAACATTGGTAAAACAACAAGAAACCCACTCGGAAACTTCAAAGTAGAGGTTGGCGCTCTATAAGGTAGCGTGATTGGACAAGTACTATACCTGGGGTTCACTGATGGCCAACCAACAACTCGAATAGTCACAGTTGCAGCTTACGCAGATGACATAGCCATTATTGCCTCTCTTCAAGATAATCTTAACAAAATAGAAAAATTTTCACAAAGATAAAAAATAAATGTAAATTAGATAAAAAAAATTGTGTGTGTCAGCTCCGACGCACGACTGGAGTTTACTCCTTAAGTTCGATAGTCTAACCAGACGCAAAAAGAGTTTATTTAACTTAAAAAAGATTGATACTGTATAAAAGGGTAAATTTGTTAACTAATGAAAATAATATACATATATAAATATATATTTATTCAATTTATTCATTTCATATATATTTATTATAACTAATCGACGAAATATTTTACATTAAACTTTTTACAATAGTCAATTTCAGATGTGCATGAATATATCAATGTTGATAAATTATGTAATTATTATTATCAGACTATTATCATTTTTTTTAAATATTAATTAAATCAACATTGTCTGCATTATTAATTACAGTGACAAGTGGTTTATGGTAACTAAAATAAGACACATGGACGTTCGTAGATACGTGGTTCACGAATCTTGAAAATACCGCATCAATGGTTGTACCATACCTCGTTGTCCCCATTGCTCTATCAGAGACAATATCTAAATTCAGTTCAGATTTTAAAAATTTTATTAATGTCAATCCATCATCTTTGTTAAAATCGACATTAAAATCGCCACTCAGTACGAGCGGCAGTAAATGGTATTCTTTTCTAAATAATTTTGATCCACCTTCTGTATAAGACAATAATGCCTCATGAATGAAATCTATTACATCATTAATCTTTTGGTTAACAGGAATGTAAATCGAAACTATAACAATGTGATTACCGTTAGGCAAAGCACATCTCGCAGCTCATATGTCTCCCAATGAAGAATGTGTTGTGAATCATTAAAATTTTGATAAATGCTGACCCCGCCTCCTCGATTAATGTGAGGTCGTCGATATTGGGATATACATCTGAAATTTTCAATACCTACACCCTATACCCTACACTCACAACCAAATTAGAAAGTTGCGCATCATAGGGTGCGCACCAAAAACGTAACGAGGTCATTCATCGATAGATTTTACTCCTCACATTTCTCTCATACCGGGCCCCTTATATATGCAAATCGATTCTTAAGGAGTAAACTCCAAAAACGCCCATATGACATTTACATTACGACGAGGGACATGTCCAACCATTTTCCTAAAGAACAAATAAGTAGCAAATACCTGGGCATACAGTGAGCTCGAATTGCAACAAATGTACTGAATAATTGGCTGACATCTAAACCATATCAAAAACTATATGGACCTATGGCATCCAGATGTTGTGCTCAGCGAGTAATTAGAGCTCAGAGATCCTACAACGCTTTCAAAAAAAAAGTGATAGGTAGTCACCCTTAGCAGAATAATAGAGAAAGACTTAAAAGTTTCCAGCATCAAAGAAGAAATCAGAAAATGCAAAGATTAATATGAAGAAACCCAAATGTGTTGTTAATGGACGGTTCAATACCAGTGATGAAGAGTTTCTAACTTTTTCTTACTTATCTTCCACATTTACCAATGTCATAATTTTAATTTATTGTTCCATAAGAGGCACAGCTTATTAGATAAACTGGTTTGAATAAAAAATACATGAAAGTTTCTTTAGGTTTAAAAAATAACTAGAAATTACACCTGGTCAAATAAGGCGAATTTTTTAATTGTTCAAATAATGTTTCATGTGAAAATTCAACTGTTTGTTGTTCAGTGTGTGACGATGAATTTTTGTGTTGAGGCTCAACAACTGCGGGTTATTTATTTCGTATTTCTTAGAACTTTTATTGCCGTAATGGTTTTCTATATTATTTGAACTGTTTATAACATTGAGGTGAATTTATACACACTATCTCTGACTTCCTAAATTTATTCACTTACTTTTAAATATTTTCTTCCACTCACTATGACATTAAATTATATGATGACTTCTCGCGTATTTATAACAAAAAATTTTTCGAATATTCTAAAAAGTAAACATACAAACAAATAAATAAAAAAGGCTTCCCAGAAATTGGATCTAAAAAACGATATAAACAAATCGCCAATGATAAAAATATGTAAAAAAAATTAATAACCGCCGCATTCGCCAAACTTTTTCTTAACCGAAGAGAGCCGCTTCACAATCAATGTCGTAGACGAATTCGTATTATGTATTACGTATCAAAGCGTACAAATCTTCTCTTTACAAATTTCTATTACTCTGTATAGCAGTTACTCAAGTTAAATCTTACTACTTAGAATGTTACCACCTCTAACTTCTCTAGTTTTGTGGGATCTAAAAACATACTGAGAGGCCTTTGTAATAACAGAAGTAACCGAGTAGTAATAGAAGTGTATCAATTATTTTTTATCTTAGATATTTGGCTCTATGAACCCCTCAATGTTGTATGAAAAATAGAAGCAATCATGTTCTTTGAGATACCTGGTATATACTTTTTTCATTATATCAATGTTAATGAAGTCTCTGTCCCAACTTAAGAATTTAATTATAAAAAGTTTTTTCGAGTAATTCTAACATAACGGAACGTAATTTAAATGAGAAATTTGATGGAACTCTCATTATTGGCGTTGCTGGAAAAAAATTTATGCGTCTACTCGAAATACATAATGGAAGATTCATCAATAAACCCGAATTAAAAGCAAATTATTTTCAACTTATAAGAAATTCATTAATATGAAAATAATTGAACGTAATCACCAATATTAATTGTTTGGATTACTTCATCATTATTCCTAAATTAAGAGTATATATTTTTGAGTTATGGTAAGAAGTAGTAGTAGTTTTGAATAACTAAAGCAAAAGGACGAGATTGAATAGCATTGTTAATATTTACAACCAAACCCAAAATCCCATTAACCAGAAATTGAATTAACACTTGAACGTTCTTTATAGTCTATTTTATACTAAAGAAACTGTGGAAAATCAGCAGAAATACATTGCTCAATATTACTTAAAAACTCTTTTTATATCTTACTCTCAGTTGAATATTACTTTTATTTGCTTCCGAATATATAGCTTGAGTGAATTATTCAATTTATTCCCAATTTATAGCTATCTTTCGTATTCGACTCACGTGAAAGGAAAAGTGCAGCTTGTATTAACTTTATTTAGTTTACTATCAAAATTTTGCATACAGTGTGACTCTAAAAGCATATAATTGAACGCAAATGATTATTTCATTAAGAAAATTGCATTATAAGATTACTGTATTTGTATAAAACTTTACCATAGTTCTCAAATTGCGTATTCGTCCCCTTTTTCACAATTGCTGAACAATTAGCTGTTTTTGTATTGTGTACAAAAATTTCTCCTGTTTGTTTGGTGTTTGTTTGTTATACCTAGTCCTAAATAACTAGGTTTGAAATGCTTCAAATTGCATATCTCGTTTTCTTTCACTACTAAGACTGACCTCGGTTTTCACATAATTTGAAGATCTAGTCTATAAGCCCATAATCGCTTTAATCCAGTATATAATTGTCTTAGGTTTAACTCCAACTGTTTCTTTTTCGTAAATATGTAGGTTCTCCTTATTAACTTTTGATCTAAGTAAATTCCAAGGTATTTGACTTCATCTTTCTGTACAAGAGATTAATTTTTGAACAATTTCCAGATGAACTTTTGAGAAAATAACCTATACTTATATATCAATTTCGTTATCGATCAATACATTTGATTATTCATTTGAATACTCGACGAAGGACAAAAAAAGGAAGCGAATCTAGAAATATAAAGCAATGAGGCGCTTTCATTACATTTTTAATGATTAAATAGATCAATAAATTGATAACAAAAAAAAGTTACAAAGCTGGAATTTCTAATGACTATGAACATGAAACGTGCAGACGACAAAGAATATGAAGTACTGTAAAAACTATTTGGAATATTCCTATAATCAAATGCTTCGGAAGATATAAGTGTTGAAAAAGCAGGAACATGTGCAGCCAGATGAAACAAGTTACAAGCCCTTCCCATAAAAAAAACAACAGGATCAGCCGCTTTAATCAGAAATATTATCGAAATTGTTGCATGCTTTAATAAAACTAGAGCAGAAAAGAAGCAAAAGATATTTCACTACATTACTGTGTGGAATTGGCGTGGTGTGAAAATGAAACAGCCCTCATCATCTAAAACTCTGATAGCTTATGTAAAACTAACTGAAAAGCATCATAGACCGATTATTGAAAAAAGGAGAACGAACCATATCTCTAACGTCATTAACAAATTATCAATACGTCAATTCGCAGGACCCGAACTGTAAACACCGAGCATTCTTAATTCTACAACAAGAAAAGGAGTCAAAGTAGATAGAGAATGTACTTCGATTTTACTAGCCGCTTTAATTTAAGTGATTTAAGTATAATCGAATATTGTCTATACTTTTGGAATAACTGATATGATTAATCTTATTTGCATTAAGCACATGTTTCGAAAATGAGTCCGTTTCAATAATTCCGCTTTGCATTGCCTCATTTTACAATAATCCAATAGTCCGGTCAAATTAGACCAGAAAATATGGATCATTATTCCCGTGTATAAGGAAAAAAATTTAATCAAGGTCAGGAAAAAAAACGGATTTTTCGCGATTTTTAGTAAAACGGCAAGTTTTATCAGATGAAATCTTCAAGCAAAAATTATAATCATAAAATTATCCACAAAAAACGTTGGAATACTTTTTTCTACGAGTCACCGTTTCTGAGATATAAGGCTTCAAAAAGTTTTAAAAGTTTAAATAGTCATAATATGCATGAATACACCACGTATATACATCACTAGAATTGTAATATACGGGGTCTGGTTATTAAATAACGAGACTACGCCCATGGACGGGTGGAGTAAGAAACGAGTAGTCCGTTGGGTATCTAGATATCTATGCAAGTCGCAAAACACGTTTTCGTCACTATATAGTATTTGTGCAGTAGCGTGTTTTTTTCTCGTACCGAAAAACATGTGCTGAGTGATGGCAGGCTTAGTGCTATAAATTGTTGCGAAAGGCCTATGGGAAAAATACCCTATCCCGTGCGCGGATTTTTGAGGGGTGTAATCGCTTTAGTGAGGACCGAGAGAGTACGGAAGATGATCAGCGCCCAGGTCACCCTTTGACTGTTTCAACTACGGAAACAGTGACCAAAATCAACCAAATTGTGCGTGCAGATCGTCGAATGAGCATCCGGATGATTTCCGAGGCTTTAATCGCCGACAAAGAAACGGCTAGAAAAATTTTACATGGAGAATCACACAAAATGATAAAAGTGTCTGTGCCAAAACGTCTGACTCCTGGCCAAAAGCTCTTGCGTCAACGGGTCTGCTCAGATTTCCTTGAAAGGTTAAAAAGGTTAGAAAAAGATCTGCTTTGAAAGGGACCCAATTTAAGTCGATGGAAGCGGTAAAGCAAAAAATGGCAGAGCTCCTAAAGGCATTCACTAAAGAAGACTTCCAGCACTGCTCCGATCAATGGAAAAAATGTATGGAAATGTGTATGGTGAAGGGAGGGGAGTATATTGAAGGGGAGCATTCGAATGTAGAGTATTTTTTATAATAAAAACCTTTTTCCTAACGTTATTTAATAACCAGACCTTGTGTGTTAAAATATTTTTCTATCGGTCATTGTAGATTACACTTGAAATATAAAATATACAAAGCTGCAGAGCAACATCGTCGAACCTTAGCAACATCTTCGTCAATTAATATATTATTTGCTGAACTTATAATAGTTAACAAAAATTTCTTACAAATTCTATCAAAAGTTTCGGTTCAATTCAATGATGAAAATACTGGTGAAACAAGCTAGTACTGATGGTAATGTATTGATTATTTAAACAGCAATATAGCAATTTAATTTAACAAATACAGTGAAGATGTAGACTTACTCAAATCACTCACTGCTCGAGACCCTAACTGAAAAAACCATTTTTTTCTTAAAACCAGGAAAAGCTCAGCATCAATCGGAAATCTATTCATCAAAAAGTTCATCTACTTCTGAAGTGTCAAAATGTGCTATTTTTACAATCGATAAGTGGCTGTGACATGACATCTGTATTTTACATGAAGGTAAAATAACAGTTTTCAAAATGTTTGGAAAACAATATTTGGTTGAAAGTGTTCAAGTTTTTAAAAACAATCATTCACCTCGACAAGAAGTTGTTACCAGCGGCATTCCCTTTCTTCTTTGTATGTACAGAGCTCCTAAGAAAACTACCTGCTTAAATAAGTATCGATATGTATGTTTCCTTAAAAATAATAAAAGTAAAAAACTTCAATTGGCTTGTCTTCCTCAAACCTCAGTTGTTGCTCATCAACATCTTTTTTGGGTATATTACCAAGTTCAAGTGTGGCTTGATTATTAGCTAGACCCTACAGACTGGGATTGGAAGTTTGTCAACAATAAATAAACAAACAAAAACAACAAAACAAATAAGTAAACAAACAGCCCGTTCAAACTCTACTACCATCTGCGCCGGAAAAACACTTTGATCTTTTCTATTTCTACTAATTTTCATTATTTTGCAATAGTTTAATATTAAACATGATTACGATAGACCCGTTGAATAGGTCTACTGGGGAAACCACGATAAAAAAACACGCCAATGACACTACCTCATAGGTGGAGTGAAAACGTGTGCATATTATGACTTTCACAACTTTTTAGAACAATATATCTCAAAAACAGTGGCTCGTAGGAAAAAAGTATTGCTACCTTTTTTGTAGATAAGGTTATGATTTTTATCTAAGGTATTTCTATTATAAAATTTACTGTTTTGCGAAAAATCCTGAAAAGCCAATTTTTTGACTTTTGATATTCATTAAAATTTTTTCCATTAGCGGTAATAATGAGAAACTTGCAAATTTTGTTTTTAATTATATTTTTTTACTGATTTTAAGTTTGGTGGGAATTTATGTAACTTCAAATGTCTAAGTTGACCGGACTACAATGCATATATTAATTTTATAGTATTTCAGTGGAACGAAAACACATTTTAAACGTTATAACCATGTATGAACACACATCTATTATTAGGATGTTGTAGTATCGGATAACTTTTAAATTAATTATACATTGCTTCGAACGACGATAAACGCGTTCCCTCAATACACTGCGACAAGAGACCAACTGCAACATCGATTTCATGAAATGAACGAAAATGTAGGTTGAGCATATACAGGTTTATTTATTATTTATCAGATACCAATATTATTCTTACATTCACAGTAAACGCAGTCACATTTCCAATGTGAATGTTGATGAATTACAATGAATTCCATTCTATTTAGAAGTATAGTCGTTCTAATTAGGCTCTTTTGATTCTTTATTTTGAGGAAGAACAGCGCACATTTAATACTTATTTAAAACTTATTACATGTTTTTTCATCCTAGACAATTGTTCTATATTTTTTTCTGTTCTGCATCGCTGTTCTTCCCATTTTCTTCTTAGACTTACAGGCAATCTTTCCATTCCATTCATTAGTTGTTATTCGTCCATTTGCTAGTTTCCATCCCATATTTAACTACCAGTTTTATCTTGTACGATCTAATTTGGTTCCTTGGCATCATGTATCATGTATTTATATTCACTATATGCCCAATATTTTGCATGAATTTTCTGTTTTATTTCGTTTTATGTGTCTTTTTTATGTCAATCAATGTTTATAATTACTCAAAGGAGTGAACTAGTTCGAAGCTAAGGATATTTATCTTCACTGTTTCTGGCTAATGAACTTACTTTTTAATTTTCTTGTTCTGATTTATTCTTAATCCTCCATTATTCCTCGCCTTTCTTACAATTGTTTAAAAAGTGTCTTGAAGAATTTTCAGTT
Organism: Diorhabda carinulata; assembly: GCF_026250575.1. Lineage (NCBI taxonomy): Eukaryota > Metazoa > Arthropoda > Insecta > Coleoptera > Chrysomelidae > Diorhabda > Diorhabda carinulata. Next base: position 25,249,433 of record NC_079472.1, read on the forward strand.
CTCGCAATTGAATTTTGGTCATATTATACGGATTTATTATGCGATTTACTACAGTGTTAAACAATATTGCAATTATTTAAAATTCCTCGGATGGTAATTTTTTGTCATTACTCACCAATGACATATAGTCAGGAGAATATTGCTATTACATATTGATTATTAGATTTAAGAAGGTTCTTCAAAGCTGTAAAAAGATCAAAATATATACATGTATTACACTATTAAAACAAAAATGTCATATCAAATAAGTATCCAGAGGTTTTTGATTAAGTTCCATTTAATTTTCAAAGAATAATTTCATGCGAAGCTTCTTGCTGGTAGATTAAAAATATTGAATGAAGTGCTACTATGAACCTATAATCTACTCCATATTTTTATTATTTGTGTTTTTTTTGGCTTAGAAACCTGGATACTATATAACTACATTAAATATAAAAATTTAATATTTGAAAGAAATATTTTAAATACCATAGATAGATTATATCAGGTAGAGTTGAAATATTTGAAAGCAGGAAATAGGTAACCTGAATCACGCTTTTACAGATAATGTCTGCTTTTAATTTAAGTAGCCTGAGTCGATTATCGCCAGATTGATGTATGAAACTCATTGGTTTATAGATATAAGCTGAGCTCCAAAAGTCCCCACCATATGTATAACTTCATTTATTATTCATTTGATAGAAAATGATAATACTAAAAAAATGAGACTAGCCAACATTTGAATTGTCAAAGTGTTTTTTCAATTTTTCACTTCTTAGACCTATTTATATGTTTTGAATGATGAATTATCATGGTTTTAGATCTCAGTTCAAAGCAACATATCCAAAGCAACTTGAAGATTTGAATTATTTATTTGTTTAGTAATGACAACCTATATTGTACAGACATAAGGGTACATCTAAGTCAGCTATTAGTATTTTCAACGAGCGTCTATATCATAGCACTAATAATATTTTTCATTAATTATTTGAAAAATAAAGTATATGGCAGTGAATTTTCATCGCTTGTACGTGCTTTTTAATGGCTTAAATGTTTTCAATATGACCAAAAGTACATTCTAGTACCCTTCGACTTCAGAAACTGTGACCATGTTGAAAAAACTGTCCCAAAAAGTGTGTCCAATTGGTGAATTCACATTTGTACTTAAACTTTTAATGCCGTGTTGAAAATGATCCAAATTCCATGGTTTTTCATTTACGATCCTGAATCGAAGCGCCAATCCATGTAAAAAGATCGAATGAAGAAAACAAAGAAAAAAGCAATGATTATTGTTTTTTTTTTTTTTCGATACCTTCATTGGATTTTTGAAACTATGCATTGACATGACTGTGTTTACGTTCTTGCTGAGCTTTGTAAAAGAATAAAAAAACTACCGAGCCGAACTATGGAAGGACAAGGCTTGGGTTGTCCAGTCAATTCACCGGTTTATTTTGCCATTACCTATCAAGAGGTTTCAAGTACAGCATCTCGGTGTTAAATCATCCATTTTATTTGCCGAATCTTGAAGTAAAACCTACATGAAAAGGGACAAGATTTGAATCCATTGCGATGAAAGAGAAAACGACACGTGTCCAGAAAGAGCATCACTGTATCAAACAATAAAAAAGCGTTGTAAAGTTAGATGGTATGTATAAAAGGTGATGATAAGTGAAAATTGATGAATTCAAAACAGCTTTGCTCTCGTTACATCCCAAGAAATTCTACTTCAATCTTCTAACAATCTCAGAAGCTTTTATTTATTACTACATGTCAAATATTCATCTATAAAATTCTAACAGTCTTGTTAAGTTCAACCTAAAAGTTTTAGTATTTACATTGAAAAAGTATAATATCATGTACATGTAATGCGTGACCTATAACGATATCTATTTTATATAATAACAGGTATTTCATTTCTCGTTAATTAGGTTTCCGCCCTTTAGTTGCACGATATGTTGTTGTCTAAAAATTTTATGAGTTTGAGCTTTTAAATCATGAGTTTTAATGAGTTGTGGCTATATCTACCATATGAGGAAATTGGAGAAAGTATTGAGAATTAATATGGTTTTCGTAACAGGTCGGAACATTATTAGATTAGATTAGATTAAAAAAATAATGAGTTCCAAATTAACCAAAGCATTATGCAATAATTCATTTATCAAGACATTTTTAGTCTATTCTGTATAATTAGTTTAGAGATTTGGATTAATTCATCAAGAATTTCTATCCTTCTAATCTCTGTCTATTACATCATAGATCTTCTATTCACAATTTCGTAATTTTTAGAGCTGCACAGAGGGAAAGCATGTATGAAGATTATTAACTTTATTTTAGGGTGTGAATACTTTTGAAAAGTGATTTTTTCATTAGATGAGTCGATATAATTAAATATTGAATAATAGAGCAAGAAAAACAACTACATACCTACAAAAGCGTTCTATTCAAAAACAGGCCATTTCTGAATCCTGCTGAATTAATTCTGGGAAACCAAATAAAAGCAAACATAAATTATTTACCATTACATAATTTCTTCCATTTTCCCTGTATGACATGTAATGCAACGTAATCTTCTTCTTGCACCAATTCGTGCGTAGACCTGTGAATGTTTTTTTTTCAAATTTTTCTATTTTCATTATAACCCATATATCCTTTATTGAGAACTCGTTAAAGTGTTCAGATATCAATCCTACCTAGGACCTGTACATATCGAGTATGCAACCATTCACATCTTTACATATAAAATTTTAGTTTAGCTCTTTCAATCTCCAACTTTCAACAAACCTACACGTGTTTGTAAAACCATATTATCCTTAGTCACCATTAGTTACCATGCCTTAATTTAACTTTCTTTTCTTCTAAAACAAAAAATACGAAAGGCTCTTTGTATATTTTGAAAAGGCATGAAACTAGAGGCAAAAGTAGATTTTGAAATCTCATCATGAAGTGACAAGCTCTGAATTCAGCTATTACAAAGTGAAAAGTGGTACATACGATGTGCTATCAAAATATGACTCTGTCTCCAAAAGAAAGCTGTTAAATATTCACTCACGCCAAACAGTAGGACTCACTGCCGGGACTTCTTTGAAATATTCAAAATATTAACTTTTACTTCTTTATTCATTTTTGAATCCGTTTGCCTAATCCGTAAGTACGCTTATCCAATTTTAGATAGATCATTGTACTGCTATCCACTCTAATTTTGTCATTTTTAAAAGTAATATCCTTATTCTCTGTGTTAATCGTGTGTTTCTTCTTAGTTTTTGTGATCAATTTTAAGCCAAAAAATCATTTCTCTCTCTCTATCAAAAGAACATACTATGGTTTCAAATTCGGCTTAAGTGGAAATTCTTCACGAACAACTGTGTTTCGCTGCTAGACTCTAATCTTCAGTTACTATTCAAAACATTGGAAAAGCTAGATGTAGGATTAAAGAAAATTCAAAATACACTTATCAGTAATTGATGCAACTCTTAATGTTGCATTCCTAATCCCCAATAGTAAATACGATTTCACATGATAACCTTCATATGAAGTGCCACATGCCCTTAACGATTCTCAAAAGGTAGAGTAAATAAGAATCGCGCAGGTAAGGTTAGAAATATCAAGTAAAGGTGATAATTGTATTCTTTCTTAAATAGTAGCAGATGATGGAACATACATACAATGATACAATGATGAAGCAATCCGTCAAATTTTGAAATTAATTAATTAATAATATTAATAATTAATTAATAATATAATTAATTCCATTTCCATTAAAAGACTTTTTCAGTATTAAAAAAAAATAGTATCACCTATGTAACTCATAAAAAATATTAAGAAGTATCCATCCTGCTAATTCTATCCTTTTTGCTTGCAGGAAGATCATCAAGTCAACTATTTTATTTTCCTTTCCATAACGATAAAATGTATTTAAAATTGATCTTAAAAACCTTTTTGTCTTTGAATTGCTGAAACGACTGATTGAAATGAGTAAAACATCTTTGTAACCAGTGAATAAAAAATTAATTCGAGCAAAACAAATTGTTCTATCTTCAAAATATATTTTTGTAAACCTCACAGATCTCGACAATACAGCCAAGAAATTTTGTACGCGTTTTTTTATATTAATATTTATATACTAGCTTTAATAAGAGCTCTTGACTCTAAATATCCATTAACCTCAGACGAACCCTCTTATTAGAGTTTAGAAAGTTCTCTTATACGCATTAGAAGCACTACAGGCCTCAGCGCATTTAGAAATAATTGTTGGGTATAATTTACCGCTAACGTACATATATGTAGAGTGAATTTGGAATTATAACTGGGTATACCTAAGAGCACAAACTAATATAGAAACTAATAATATTTTCGTAGAACCTTCGGCTAATTGGAAGAAATTATTAATTTTGAAGTGGAATTGTTCTTTGAATTTGAAGTAAATTTCTCCAAACAATTTGAAATAAAGGGTGAAAAAATAACGATTTGTAACACAATCAAGGAATGATCTATGTATTGGAATTAATGCTAACCATTTCACTCGTAGCCACGGTTCAGATGGGTAGAACTTAAAAATACAATGATATGTCTCAAATGGAATATTCTCTAATCAAACTTGAATCTGTTGTTGGAGTACCGAGACAGAGCACGACAAAGCATTGAGATCCCATTCAGTATCACGGTATCTCTATAGTACTGAAACCAAATGTCATTTGATAATAGAGAATCGTCAGTGAGTTATATCTTTATCGATAAATTAGTCCCCAGAGAAGTGAACAAAAAACAAATTCATTCAAAATCAATTCCATAGAAATTTTTTTCTTTGGTGTCATAACAAACTTCTACTTCTAAAGTCAGATCTGTAGAATAGGGTCACTGCATACATTTTTTATACCTTAAACACGTTTGGTATATCGTTCTCAATCACACACTATTTTTTAATTTTTTTAAACGGTATATTAGTTCATGAAAAAAATAAATTTAAATACCTAAATGACGCGCCAAAACGCATTTGTTGTCACATGACTGAGTGTGACGTAGAAAGTAAGTAAACAGTGAGATTAAAAGTAAATAAAGTTTAAATAGAGTTGTTGAGATTCTTTTAAAAAAACACTCGCATTGCTGTGAGTATTCAATTTTATAGAATACAAGATGACGTGTAGTTGGTGCATTGTACCAGAATGTACAAACACTAGTATAAAAACACCAAATGAAGTTTTCATGTAAGTCCTTGGGAGGAAAATTGACGAAAACAATGGTTTCAAGCAGCCCAGTATATGTTTGTAAAGACCATATCAATGTGAGTTTTATCTATTGGTATTTAAATAATGTTAACTTATTGCTATTTTTCACTGTAGCTTGAAACAGATTAGGAAAATCCTATTTCGGCCATCATTTCAATTGGAATTGTCTTTGAAACCTTTACAAAAACACAAATCATACTAAGCAACCAATTACCTCCACTCACTACAACAGAATGGCATTTGAAAGGCGACACGCGGCGACCACGTTTCAGTATTTACTTACTTTCTACGTTACAATCGCAGTAACCAATAAAACATGTTTTCTCTCTCGTGTTATTATTCAAATTATCATAAATTTATATTTATGATTTATAAATTTTAAGTTATAATAAAATACAATTCAACTTAAATTCATAAATAAGAAATGATATATAAATATTTAAATGTGTTATATACCCAAATTATCGACCACTGCAATGCTGTTTTCCATCAGGATTTTCAGTACGTTCATCATATTTTCTGGTGGAACCGCCTCTTCCGGACGTCCTAATTGTCAAGCACTCTCGGTTCATAAGAAAATGTATAACAAATTCCGTTGATGTTTCGAACCTTTCCGTAATTTTGCTCGTGTGTTTATTAGTTTCGTATTCATGCTGTATAAGTATTGAGCTCGCTGAACAAACATATTTGAGTCTAAATAACCTCACACACTCATATTTATTGTTGTATTTATAAATTATCATCGCAAAAGGACAACTTCAACTACAAGCGACAATAGTTTTTCGAGAAAAAAAAAGTGAAATGCATTTATCATCATTCCAACTACTTCTGAAATATTGGAATGTCACAATATTCCATTTATTTGAACACCTACATACTACATCTATATTTGCAGCTTCAGGAAGTATCATATTTCCTCTCACATTAATAAATCAGCATTTTAATATTCTGCTCTTGTTTATCTACAAGGCAGGTTCATTAATACGGTGCGAAGTTGAGAAAATATAAACCAGTTAAAACCACTTAGTAATTCAATATCTTTATTTGTTTACCCTTGATATATTTCCGTTACAGTGTATAAATGTATCTTGGCACCATTCTTAGCTTTCCTTTTATTATCGATTTTCCAAGGAAATGGGTGAACTTAAGTGCCGTAGTCCTCAAAAGGTTTAATTCTCGACAAGATAAATGATGAATTGTGATTGAGAACTCTTGTACTCATAACACTGACTTAAGACGGAAGCAAGTTTCGAACAATCAAAATTAAACATTAGTCATTAGTTGTGAAGTTTCGGTTCATCGTTATTCATTTCATATGTCAAGAAACCTATTAATTAATCTAGTTTTATAATCGATTTTCTGTTGACAAATTATTAAAACGTCTTCAGGAGAATCGATACATTATATTTTAAAAGAATACGCCTTAGGATAACTACACTTAAATTAGGTTCTATAGGAAAATTACATCGCAATTATTTTCAAATGAAGATAAAATACGTATTTTTACTTCTAATTTTCATTGGATCGAAGCCTTCGTTTCACTACGGAATTTTCTTTGGTTATATTTCTGTTTTATTATGTTGCAAATAGAATATGCAGTTTTGATAGAATGAAAATCCATGATTAATTTTTCAATGATTAATACTGTATTCTATATGAAAATATTTAGATATTGTATTGAATAAAACATAAATCTCTCCACTTAACAACAATTGTTAATCTAATATCTAAAAGGCACTCAATTGTATCACAAATTGTGATATGACACGTCCATAATAACCGTTGAAGTAATAAATAATAAATTCGTAAAAAAAATCATAAAAGTCGATTAGACAAGAAAGTATTTTCCACACCCAGCTAGTATATCAAATATGGCAGACTAAGTTTTATATTTTTGAGAAAGATTCGAGTATTTAGTTTACAGCTACACGTAAGACTAGCATCTTGAAGAATAGAGAATGTAACATATAATATATATAATGTGGGTTTGTTACGTTCACTTTTATTAAATCATCATACAAAAAGATCTTATTTGAAGTATAGCCCATAGTATTTTATGGTTTTAATCCCACATTAAAAATGCAACAAAATGTCGCACTACATTTTTAACATGGATTCAAATTTTTTCAATCTCAAGAAATGTAAGCTGACAATGTAATCTCCAATCTAAATGCTGTATGTGATCAGAGTTCCATAACATCATGTTTTTCGACTTCCTTCCGCGTAACTTTCACAGTTTACGATTAACTATTGTCTAGTTGTAAGAGAATCTGCTTCCGGTTTACAAAATGTCGCACTACATTTTCAATATCTTCTTTAAATTAAAACTTTTTCAATCTCAAGAAATAGTAAGCTGAAAATGTAAGCTACAATCTAAATCCTTCCGTGTAACTTTCACAGTATACGATTAACTATTGCCTAGTTGTAAGAGAGCCTGCTTCCGGTTGACTAAACCTTTCTATTTGTCCAATTAAACGTCATATATTCGAATCAAATGTCCACTATATATCATCTGGTACGATATCAAAATACACTAAACGTTCATGATTCCATTTTTCTTCACGAGTAATAAGTCTAATCGAACGATTATCGTTTGCCCACCTCTATTCGAGGTCTCGACTGAATCTAGGTTAATTCGGATGGAAATAAAGTATTGAGCTCTTATAAATCCACTGATTCCTCAGTATAACACGCAGGTCGATAACCTAATCGCTAACTAGCTTCAAGCGTCAAATCTTCACTTTTAATACGACCAAACGATACAATCAACGCTGTGCCAATCGCTGTTCAACTGTTCTTTCCGCTTTAATTTTACATATTTCCCTTGTTTTCTTCAAATCAGTTAATGAATAAAGAGAGATTTATTACAAAGAAGTGAAGCAATTGTATTCTTCATAGTATTTGAAAGTAGTTTTAACTTGTGAGGCATGATAACCGTCATTACTTATGAAACACCCTCTATACTTCTCCAATTGAAATTCAAACTAGTGTTAATTAAATCAAAGTAATTTGAATGAAGCAAATGATAGCTATCACTTCTCCTCTTTTTTTTCTTTGCTAAGAGTACATCCCCATAATATTCGTCCTTAATTTCCAGAAAACGACTTCTTCAGCCTTCTAGGAACCTCTCAATTTGCCCGTGCAGTTATCTTTCATACTAACGTTGGCAAATACATGGCTCAAATCCAACATGTTTTCGTTCCTCATACAACGCATTCAACCAGTAAGGAAATCTGTGAATTAGTAATCTTGCTCTCCATGTTTCCATAAGATTTGAAGATTTAGTCGTGAATTCCGTTCGATAGACACAGGCTTTCCTCAGTTCACCTCTATGTGGTGCAGATACAATAAGCTTCCGATTGCTCTCTATTTTGAATTTATGTTCTTATACCTCCAATTCATAGAGCATGATAAAGTTTTGGTACACTAAAAAAACTTCTTAGTCACCCGACGTTAGGCATCAACCAATAAAAGAGGATTTGCTGGTATCTTGGCAAGAAAACATCCTTTGCTCTCCTAATAGATGCTTTTGATTTAGAGTTAATCGTCACACCGAGATACTTCAACAAGAACAGGGAGCAATGAGTGTGGCTAGGGTCTATCATGTTCTTTTAATGCTTTAATACGATTGTGTATAAAATATGCTGAAGCTCTTTCTGGTATGTTTTTTTTTTGTATTTGATTCCTCTACTTATTTTATATTTTTCACATTCGTTTGGTAACATCTTCATGTTCATTCTTCCAAACTATGTGTTTCCATATATTATCCATCATAAATTTTTAAATAGTGAAAAAATATTTTTACATACAAACATAAATATTATCATCAGGGTAAATGACACAATATTCTCTGTTTGCAAAGAGTATAAAGAGACACTGTACGTTTGATGTCGAAATTAAAAAATTCGCGTTTATCAAACAAAATCAACCTTTGAATCGACCTGTTATTCAATAGCCGTTAAAAGCTTGCTCACCCAAAAGAACGACTTTGATCATCACCTCAAAAATAACCTGAGGTCAATGCCAACACTGCTAACCGCTGACCCAGAAAAATAAACTGACGCAGATGGGAATCTAAAAAGGGAAATTTACCTTTGTGAATGATCATCAAGAACGAGCTCAATCGGCCACAAATTGTGCGATGTGAACAAAGTTCGATCAAAATAATGCGTAGAATATGAAAATACATGAAACCTTGAAGTGCATTAAATTATGCCGATTTACTGGTTTGAAGAGATATTGTTATTTTTTTCACTTCTCATAAGGGGTTACAAATAAATTTGTCTATTTTGCTAGTTAACTTGCAGCTTTGCGTTTTTCACAATGTTCAAAGTTGTAAATAAGCAAAAATAACTTGAGTTTTGCTTAAAAATCCTAGATCCCTTTTTCAGTCGAATCGAAATATGAAAGACAATTCATGAGTGTTGATTACTGCCTATGTTTCATAAATGAGTAATTCGTTTGTTTGAGCTTCATATTCGAAAGTCTACTTTGGAAACAAGAGAATATGTGGATAACTTTTTCCACCTTTGACAGAAGAAGATGATAAATTTATAATAAATTCGAAATTTCAAACATACAACAAATAAAAAACAGCAAACGATCAGGATTGATGAGACTATCCAATGAACAAAAGAGCAATAAAATTTTAATTAAAATTTTTCGACATAGTTTAAGTCGTTCAAAGAAAAAGTTGAAACTCTATTTATGACGCAATTTTCTAGATTGTGGTTTTGTTATAAAGTGAGAGCTTTTTGTAGTAAACTGAATTTTTGTCTTGACAGAGACAAATTTCAGTATGCGTGTATTTACGAATGTTCTTTATAATGAGAACCGTAATACGGAACGTAGTTTTGAACAAATATTTGCATGAAAATCCATCCAAAAGCCCATATTCAATCCTATATAGATTCTGACAATGTGCTTTATATTTAGGATGTATTGTGAAGCACATAAATTTTTTGAACCAACGAGCTGTCCCGCTTCACAGATACTCCTATTCAGTAAGCAATTTGTCTTCCTACAGAAATTGGTAGAAACCAAATACTGTATAGTTGCAGATTACCACAACACCATTTATCTCCTCCGAGTGAAATTTTGAATCTTAATAATAAAAATAAGAATTCGTACCTGTAGCAATGGAAAGAAAAGAAATCTTTCGCAGTGAAATATCAAAACATTCCACGTTTCTGAAAAGAGTCAAATTATATTGTCATCATTTATAAAAAAAAGAAATTTCTATTCTTCATGAGCGGTCGGTAAAGCACAAGCGCTGCAGTACGACAGAGGTATAAAAAAAATTAAGAACTTAAAAAATTTTAATCTAAACTATTGCAATATTTTCTATTACTTATCAAGAAAAAAATTGTGGTCTTGTAATATCTGTTAAATAACTGCAAGCGAAATGTCTGCGAACTTCGTTCAGTAAAGTCAATCATGCCAATTCCAATTCACGTTGTTGCAGTTTTATTATTCATCTGGGATCCACAAACGTGTTCTGCCCACTCTTTCTGTGAATTATGATTACCCACGTTATAGTCTCGGTAGACTGATTTACTGCCAAAAAGGACAGAATTTGTGATTGTAACCAAAAAATCGTTTTTCTCTGATAGAGCACTTAGTTTTGAAATTAAAAACACTTTTATTACAATTAGTTTCTGCTTATAGGTTGAACATATAAACGCATAATGAGAATATGTCGAAGAATAGGTAAGTATATATTGACAAATATATTAATTGTATTACATTTTGTTGAGTATCTTAATTAGCTTTTCACGGACATGATGAAAATGTTACTATAATCGTGGCATATTTCATTAACTTATAAATTCCAAATGAAATTATGTCACTATTATGAAAGCGTGGGATATTTTCTATGACATTTTTAAACTAACTTTACGTTTTGTGACCAATAAATCTAAGTCTAATTTCTAGATCGGGAACTGTCCGAATTATTTTTTCGATTACTAATAATCATTAACTGAGTTGAGGACTTCATTTTACATGTTATTACTTTCCTCCCCTTTTTTCAGAATCTAAGCACGAAATAGCCCTTTTCATTATACTTTTTTGGTGGATTTCTTATGTAGATGGCCGAAATATAAAAGCATGTGTCTAGGATAGCTTAACTGGTAAAGCTTCTAGTGCGTAACCAATAGGTATATATTCCGATTTCTGATCGACTGAATTATTTTTTCGTTATAGAAAATTATTCAATAAGTAGGTATCTTTCTAATCCTTCATCCTTCATTTTTTCATTCACCTAACTTTCTCAAAATGGTGATATCGAAATTAAGGATTAGTTCTCTTATTACTAGTTTCATTGAAAAACACAGATTTAGTTGAAAAAAGTCATAAAAACTTGTCTAGATAAGATGCAGAGAAAACTGATCTAACATACAACTGCACAGAATTGCAAATGGAGCAGTGGTAATGGGGGGCTCAGGCTCACTACGTACATTACTGTGCAGAAATTAAGAGACCATGTAAATTTGATTATGCTTAAGACTGCTTCTAATAATTCGCAAGAGCTTGAATTTTTTGAAAATTTAGAGATGTGTGATGTCATTTTGAATTGTGAAAAAGAGCGATTCAATTCCAATAATATCTAGTATCTCTTTTTTATTTGGAACATTTTGAAGAGTATTAGTGCAAAATTCCCAAGGCTAAACCCATTCTACATATTTCTAATATGAATTGAATTGTCTTTTATTCAGTCAAGAAATGATTACGGAGCATTGAATAGCGCACTAATGCTTCTGAAGTTTTTAATAAAAAACCATCTGGTTGATATACTGTAGAAAACTTCAAAATTATCAAAAATTGCTATAACAGCTTCCACGGTAACCTCAGAGACCGAACGAAAATTAGACTCGGACGTGTTTGATCATCCTCGCTCCTAGCCACTTTCATCAATTCTTACATCTACAATATTTCTTTGGTGATTAACACTTCAACGATGGTGAGCTGAAAGAACATGTTACAAAATTCCAGAAGCTATGTAGGAAATTAGTTGTAGATTTTTGGATAATAGATATTTTTTCTGTATCTGCACACGTACTAAATGGAGTTTACTTTATGGACATACCTCATACATTTTATGCCATATTCCTTATCTTAACATATCACACCAGAATGTTTCTGAAGAATTTTCAGTTATTTCCCAAAGTTGATCACATTGTGAAGATCTCAAATTCCTCCGATATCTTATTCATATAAAGCTCTACACATTTTCAACAGGTTCTAATAGTGAATTTTTCATAGCGATAACAAAATGTTATAGTGATTATCCATGATCTTTAATTACACTTTAGTTCAAAATCATCATAATAAATGTTTTCTTTTATTAATTAACCTAGAAAAACCACGTCGTGACTCAACTATCCCATGATTTCATTTTAATTACCTACATTTTGGTAACAGACCGGACCAATTATTCTTCAAAACATTTGAAAAATCTTGAGAAACTGTAACTTTCCTTCTCGGTTTCATAGAGGCTTCAGAAATATTTTGACGGATATATTTTATGTCTTTCAAACCCTACCTAACAAGCCTTGTTTTAAGCGTTCTTCGACATAAAAGAGCTACATCGACTGACATTTGAATTAGCGTCAACTTCAAGTTAAAGTTATGGCAAGTTTGCTATAAATCTTACATAATGGATCTTAATTAAGAACTTTGATAATAATTTTCAAAATCTGTCAAATTTGAAGACAATTATCTACTACGATAACGCCACATTTTGGTTACATAAAGTGATTTAATTCCTTTTGATTATTGCATGAATTTGCTTTTTTACTTATTCCAATGTTAAGGTATTTAAGATATTTTTTAAAAAAAATCAAAATAAAAATACCTTTCTTAATAAAGGCCAATACACAAAAATCTTGTAAAATTCATCGTATACATTGAAATTTGTAATTTATCTCAAAAAAAATTATCCACGATAAATTCCTTATTCGTGAACTATTTTCAATGTATTAAATACGATATATAAATTGAACGCTGGAGATGTGTAGGATTGTGAGTGTAAGTAAACTTGACGTATATTGGTTTTTCAGTTTTTTATATGACTCATAGGAAACGCGACGCAACGTTTTTCGATTTTCCCTTTCTACATTAAAGAGAAGCGACACTGCGATTATTTCTTAGAGAAAATTGGAATGAAAACATGAAGAAAAAACGAATAGTTGAGCATTATTTTGCTATATTTTAATATATTTTTAATGTTTCAGGATGCAATGAAAGCCGTATACACTCACAGTAAATTTCACCTATCTCAAGTTTAAATAAACCAAAGTGTGTGTCATCGGATTTATTCTGTTGCGAACAATCTCGCGAAATGATTCCTTAGGAAGGCCTATCCAGCTACAATGGAATTTTAAAATTCGGCGAATTCACGCGGCGGCTTTAACATTTTTATAAATGACGGAAGCGCTCTTTGAGTGACTTTTAGAACTTTTTATTATAGCGGGCAGGTTATTTACAGAATTTCTTCTAAATAATTTCTAGGAATGTCCTCTATTTATTTCTTTTGCTTCTTTTTGTTCTAGAACTTTGTGGAATTCTATTTTTGGTATATAAATAAGATTATGTAGTGCAGTTAGTTAGTTTTAAATAAATAGTTGTAGTGAATAGAACGAATTAGTAAAGTAATCGCAGAAATTGTTGAAGTGATATTTATAAGTAAATTATTATAAGTTAAGTGAATTGAATAGTGTGTTAATAAATCAAGAACATAAGAGACAGTGTTTATTAATTTACATTATAATTCATTGGTTAAAAGAAGTTGTCGATGCAGGTGATTGTTTTCCAAAAATATTATTTTTATGAATTTTGTATTTTATACTTTATTTACAATGCATTGGAGCATCAGGCAACGTTTGTAAGTATAAGTTTCATTAAAATTCATAAAAAATGTTAGTTCCATTCACTCAATTTCAAATGTGTTTTTAGTACATTTTCTCATATATTTTTTCATTTCACTCTGTTTTATAATTTGAAAAATCGATTTCGGTTCAAAACTTGTCTGGTTAGTTTACAAAAAATTAACATGACTGATTAACACTAATTAACACAACCTATATTTTCGAATAAGTTGGCAGAATATCTGAAAAAAATATATACAAAAGTTACAAACTACGGACTATTTGGAAAATCCTGAATATTAGTTCGTTCAAATGAACGCCGTGGCTTCTCCGTGTCTACATAACTTAGATTGGATTTGATGGATGCCATGAATTACATCAGCTTTAAGGGCCACTGAAGTTCGGAATGGGATCAAATCGTACGATCTAGATAAACAATTCACTTTACCTCCTTGTAAGATAAATATACTCGGGAAATGATCGTGAACAATGTAAAATATAATATTGTTGGTTTTCATATCATCAATTTATGCCAAGAAACAAATCGTACTCATCGACGAATAGCGCTTTCCGTTGACAGTAATGATATGGGTAAGGTCGTTCTCAAAAAATATGGACCGATGATGACATCAGCCAAAAATTCACAACTTACAATGCTTTTTCCGAATATATTAGATCTCATTTGGATTCATACCGTTATAAAGTCAACATTTTCATTTATTAATATAGTTAATTATGCAGAAATGGGTATAATCGCTGAAGATAATAGTTTGATGGTAATTAAAGTCAATTTCCAACTATTCCGAAGTTCATTCCCCAAACACCCTTCATTATCTATTGTCGTTCTACTTCAATTTCTGGATAAGTTGAATTTTTTACTGGTGCAGACTAAAGTTATCTAAAACGAGTTAAAATCCACCGCCTTGAATTCTACTGCACATTCTCTTGGATATATAGCAACAGATTTTGCATTTCGTCGACATACAGGTGTAGTCAAATTTATCACACTGCGAGTAATCCTTTCTGTCCGGCGACCATAAAATTAGCGAAGCTCTTTGAACATTATCAGTATTATGTAGCCCATTTCGAAAGAACAATTCCATGATTTGCACTTATTTCTAAACGCTATATTTATAATAATCTACCAAACAGACAGTTTGAAAAATTTAGTTCCAGCAACATAACCTCTATTAACTGTCAAAGTTTGTAAATCCCTATTGATAGACCTGGTGGTTAGCAGTTTCAGAACAAAGAAGCCGAAAGGCCTCCAATCAGTGGGAACTTAATAAGATCATATCTTAAAAATCACTGAATCACTGGTATATTTTGTATTTTGTACTATTCAATAAAACTCATTCATAAAACAGATTCTATAAGTACTTACAATTTTTTCACAATAAAGATTATATCCCTCTTTAACTGCCTTCCGAGTTTCCCATAAAGAGATGTTGAATTTTATTATAATGACAACTGTTATGATATATAGTAACATTGTTATTTGCGTTGTAGGAATTTCGTCCTTTACCATAAAGTTGTTCACCACTCCATTGTCCTGTTTCGATTCTTTACCTCCCATCTTCATTAGATAATTTCCGAACTTCATCTATGGAACTATGCATACCAAACATTGTAAATTTGCCGAATCATCTTGTGTTGATTGAAAGTGAGGGGCCTCCAATCAGTGTAAACTCAATAAAATCATATATTCACTGGTATATTTTACAAATTATACATTTAATAACAGTATTTAGTCAGTCGGTACTGACCTCCGGCAATCTGTCGGTAATTGTAGATATAATATATAATATATAACAACGATATAACTGTTTCTCCGTCTATTATGCTAAATAAGATATTTATACAAAATATTGATGCTATAAGTTACAATAAGATACAAGGTTTGTTATATTTTAGCGTCTCCTTTCTAACGGTACATATTTGTTAATGGACTCGACACGTTTTTGAATTATCGTGGCCAACAATTAAACTTAATATTTTTTTAACGACCTTCTGGTTTAACAACCATCACAGATTAGCATTCCGTCCTATCGCGGTTTATGCGAATATGGCGCCAGGTTTTATATATTCAAAAGTTCTTGACGCTTTATGAAGTAGAGGGAAAAAGTGGATATATACAAAATTGAAGCAAACCTAAGAAAAGCTAGTGAAGATAGTATTGAATAAAAAACTTAATATTTTGAAATCAGAGAATAGCTCCATGGATAAAAAATCGTATAATAATCAAGAATATATCATATTTTTCAGGGGGCGTAGCTAGTACTCGCACTAATTAAGTGGTTCTTCTCATTTACCTGTTGAGATGATGCTACGGTACTGCTGTTAAGACATATCTTCATTAGGCTGACTTGTTACATTTATCCACAAACTCTGAAGAATATTCTAGGAACTTAAACTCTCTAGTTATTTCATTAAAAATATTTCCAAATGTTTTTGTTATAAACGATTCGTTATTACGTCCAGTTATTGTCAATTTCAACAAAAGACTGAATGAAACGGGAAATGTTGTGGAAAACAAGACAAATGAGAAGTAGCGTATAAAAGTTGTAGTGTGCCTAATTATTCGTGCTAAACAATCAAAGAGATAACGAGACAGTAAACAGCCCTTTGTAGCTCAAGATAAAAGATCAACAGGAATTTAATGTAAATAGAAAACAATTAATGGAGAAAGATACACTTTCCAATCCAATACCTACTTGAATTCCACATATAATCCAATCGTCAAATATTGAGATCCTACATATAAATATAATCTTATTATTAAAATTTCCATTCGCTGTATATTCTCCACCTCCGTGACACACAAGAGTTTTCTTTAGTCCTCAATATCCAATGTATTTTTTTTAGTATTTCGTATTGAAATTCGATACAGCATTGAAATAATTTCGCAACTTGATGTACTTAGCGATGGAAACTTTTGTTTAGTCATCAGTTTTATATGAGTTGTGACAAAAAGTCTTGTATCCTCGAATATCATTACAATCAGTTATAGGAAGGCAGGTAAAGGATAATTTATGAGGCACCAGGCCATCAACGTTATCGTTAGAATTAGGGGCAGGATGTAACTCCAAAACAGAATCATGTCTTTAAAAATATGGAAAAGAGGAAGAGGCAAGAGGAAATAATGGGGCGAAAGCAGTTAGTTTTACATATATTTCTATTTTAGTAATTTTAAAATATTATTTAAAATTACATTGTGCACAAAGTTCCAATAATCAAAGAATGATACGGAAGCAAGTGAATTGGACTGGCTTCTTTGGAAATATTGTTAATGTATTGGAAAAATCAGAAATGATTATTATGTCTCCCATGAATCAAAATCAATTAATTACAAAAAAAACTTGAATTACAAAGTAAAATTTCTATTCTGATTTGATAATTGAAATTAAATGAATAGGACTTCCTTATGTGGAATCCCCACTAGTTGACGTTAGTCTTAATAGATATTTTGACACTTTCCTTTTGTTGGGAGAACTAGCAAAACATGTATAACTGTATAGGCTATAAATAGGGTTTATTCAAATTTGGGCGAATGCTCGAATTGAGTTTTGGCGTCCGCTTTTGTATGTATGGCGATGCGTACTATTCCCAATTATATAATAATTTTTAATATTTAATTTAACACATTTCATGTTAAAATTCAAATGTTAACATTTGAACCTTGGAAGATAAACTTAGTGTAGTGGAATGGTTAACTAAGTTGGACCGGGTTCAAACCCGGACACATCTAAAATTTGAAATTCGGCGTGCCACCTGTCGATAGACTATGAAAAACTACCTACAATATATAATGCATTAGAAATTACAGGTAGACTCTCTATTTATCACATTATAAGAAGTACTTTTGTGATAGTTGCATTTGTAATATTGTTAACACTTTATATAGCACAGTTATTCTGGTTAATCACTGCCACTATTTTCGTTATCATTATTATTATTTATATTATTGTCGATGTAACTTCCGACAATTCATTCCCTCTCTCCTAGTTTTTCTACAACTATGATGTCACTACCTATCACATGAATTGTTGTCAAGTATCAACGAAATCAATGACCCGTCTAAATTAATCTGACACATTATCATCTGTTTGCGTATCTCATCATTTGTTACTCTGTTAAGTATCGTCAATCTGCAGCTTCTATACCAGTAATTTGTTTTCATTCCATGGAAATTTTGAACAGATCAAAGTGAGATTGTCATTCAGAGTGTCTGTTTGCCAGTCATTGTGAAGATTTTTCTGAAAATTGACAATCAAGCTATCATTTAATATTTGATTTTGGGAATACGTGAATGAAAGAAGAGATTCTGCACTATCATTAACGACCTTAAAATTTTGATTTAGGTAGCAAATCCTTTTGTGCATTCGGCCAACTCCAATATGTTAGCTACTAAGCATTTTGATTTTATCAAATCATTTGTACTAGTAGGTTTTATCCTTTATGCGAAGCAAAATAAGATTAAGATGGAAATTGAAAAAACTGATTCAATTGCTTTAGAATCTTCTCACCAATTACTTATGATTTGATATTGACGTGACTCTTGTCAATTAAATAATATCATTCCATGGAATTGTCAATACTCTCAATAATTGACCAGAGTAGCAACAAGTCAATATTATCCATTTATTGTATGATAGTTGTAGATAAATTCTTGATTACGACATAAATATTCATAGTGAATCAATCTACATTAATTAAAACTGGAAATTTTTATTTCAAAAAAATTATAATGGAAAATTATTGAATATCTCATATATCTAAAATAGCTAGATATACCTCGAAAGTTACCTTCCTGTAATTTTCCATTTGTCGGTGAAGATGCACCACATTTATAATAGAAACACGATAAATTTGAGATAAGTCGTATGAAATCCATCTAGGAAACATTCAAATTGAGAAATTGCGGAGCAGTAGGAGGTGGAATTAGAGATTAAAATTAATTGCTCAATATAATTAGAACGGAGTTAAAGTGTGATGAGAAACTTCTCATACACTTAGTCATGCGCCTAACTCAAGACGGGCCGATTAAATATAGACCAATAGGTCTCACGGGCATAACAGCTAATGGTTATTCAGAGAGTGAAATTAGTAGCATGATTCGAGCAGTTGTATTTTCATTACAATTTGAAAAAATTCTCCTCACTATCTTTAAATTCGAAAAAACAGAGATACACATAGTGCGGTCCATGAGTTCTTGGCCTCATATAGTGTATAGAGTACGTTCGTAAAAATCTTGATGAACGCATTAGTAATAAGTTTCAACAAGCTTTACACAAAGTTGCAACTTGCTGCTTCGATCCATTTGATTATAGTAGAGCTAACACGACCACTCAGTCAAGTTGTTTTAAAAAATGTCTCAAATTAAGTATACGCGTCGTTATATAATGTTTGGCTAAAGGATTACCACAACACAACACAAATCAAAAGCCGGATGGAGGCTGGTTAAGGTGACCTGCGTACATCATTTTCAACAATTACACTTTGCTCGAAGTTGTTTCGCTGGAGACTAGAATCATTAGAATATGACCCGCGTACAGAAGGTCCTGTGACGGTGACTACTTTAGATCTCTAAATAAGTGGAGGAAATTGTGACCGGCGCCAAATAATAGAAGAAATTGCACCATAGATTGGCATTTTTAAAGGATCCTCTATGAGTATTTAAATATGAAAAAAATTAGTACAGATAGATGCCTCTTGTGAAAAATTTTTTCGGACGGTACCCCACATTTTGTTCAGATATACAAGTAAATCATGATATAAGCTGTGAAAACTGGCTTTAATCATGTAATGGCTGGACCACAGCTAGAGATTCCCACTCCTTCAATTTTTCCTCGAAATAAGCCAAACATACAGTTCCACTAAACTTTTCTTCAATTTTCTTTTATATATTTACACCATTGCATAAATCTACTGTATGCAATATCGTACTGTTGTTTCTATTTCTGAAGTAGCAGATCCAATGTCGTTATGTTCGATATCGGCTTCGTCGTTGAATTCGGCACACACACGATCAGTTTCAGTTTTTTTTATAGCTGCAACACTAAACAAATTAATAATAAAAACATACCAATCAATTGACTTTACAAGTTTAAATAAATATGTTGTCATGACAATATCTATGACAATCGGACAATATTAAAAAAAATGGATGAAAATAACATCAACAAATTTCGTTATTTGGTTATTCTTCTACCTAAAGCAATATCGAATAGAATTTCATACTTTTCAGTTGATTAAGTTGAGTAAATTATCATTAAATACCACACATCAAAGACTCCTAGCTAATGAACCTCTTTACTATGTTAATAGAACCTTACTTCTAACTCTTGTTCCATAAATAACTATTATTTTATTATATAGAGATTCGAAGTAGCCGCATCTACCTACTTCTAACAAAATGTTTTCAATCAGCTACTAAATGAATACGGATGTCTGAAAATGAACTAATGAGCTCACAGTGGTATTTTGTACACAAACGTTCTCTTCCTATGGCAGCTCCTCGCTTGAATTCCCAGTAGTCACAAAGTCTTTGTTTTATAAATAAATTAACAAACGAGTACATGAGGAAAAGTCATACTTCCATTTTCCTATTCCCAGCATTTTTTATTGAGCCGTAAGAAATTAAGAAAAATGAAAAGATAATCGAAAGACTTTCCAAAAACCATTTCATATTTCAATTAATATTATAACAAATCACTCAATAAGTCGTGTGACTAACTTAGAAAAACATATTTTTTACCAGAAATCGATTTTGTTCATCAATGTAATTTCCTTCAAGAGCAATGCAATCATTCCAATGATTCTCTAAATTTTTCCAAAATTGGTTTCAGTTTCAGCGATTCATCATTTGAGCTGATTTTCTTACTAGCAATCATTTTTTTTTTTGAGATCAGGGAATACCAGTAGTCAGTGGTCTGATCTGGACTATACGGTGAATGAGAATATAACAAAAGTAGCTGCACTTATATGGCTGTCACTTTTTTCTGATTAACCGAAGTGTCATGAAATTTTGCATACAGTCTTTCGAAAATTGGTACTTCATAAACTTGGTATGTATTTGACAATCGCAGCGCCATCTGTGTGTCAGTCACACGACTTATTGAGTTATGATAAATTTTTTGTTCAAACGATCTATATTGATTTTGTACGAACATTCTGATTCCATTTTTCATTTACATAATTGAGAAGACTTTACCTCAATCTCAACATTCAACTGAACTTTAATAGAAAATTTCTACAAAAGTCATCAAATTTACCACAATAATAAATATTATTTCTTAATCAAGATGGGAAAGAATTAGAAATCAGAATACTATCAGCAATATGGAATACAAAAGACGAGCCGATATAAAGACCCTAAATATATAGAATCTCACTGTGCCTATGAGATCATCCAGGCTTTTCTTGTCAAAAATCTCATTTCCGGTGCAGATTCTCGAGTTCTTAAATCGTCATTGAATCTGATTGAACGTCGCAACTCGGCTTAGGTTTAATAAATAAATGTCTCCCTCTTTTCCCAGTGGCCTCTTTGATAAATCTGTAGATTGTGATTCTTGGTTTTATCGCCTATTCTGTAATTTGTACTCAGTATATTAACGTTTACAAAGTACAGGGTGTTCTAAAATTCAATTGTGGTATAGTCTCCTAACATAAACTTGATTTGTAAACAGAGGTACAAATCCATCGATCAAACTATTCAAATAGATATTGTTCAAAAAAACTCAAAATGGGAGAGCAAATGGTCAACGTCCACACATAAACTCAGACTCAGTAAAACCATCCTCTAGGCCATACGCGACTGACTCATAGCTACTTAGTTGATGCAACTGCAATTGCAATTTGACTGTAAAACACATAATCGCAGAATGTACATCTCTTAACTCAGATCATTATCAAATCTACCACTCGGAACGTGAAATTTAAGGACCTAAATACCTTAAAAATTACCTTAAACAGATCTCGATCATAAACTTAATTTAACAAATATTTATGGATAAAACACTTAATTTTTAACGAATCGCTAATAACCAGCATACGGTTGATAGGAATTTAAAAAAAGCTTAAACCAATAATAAATACTAATATTATTGTGAAAAAAGCGTCGAGTACTCGATGTACCAGAAATACCAAAACTCTTTAGTCACAATAATATTAATATTTTTTATTCAATATTGTTTTAAGATAATTTTAAAAACTATATGTAACATTTTAATTTGATGAGCTTTAAAAGCGTGTTTTTGGTTTTTAAAATACATATTTATTTTAATTGATACCATCCTCTATAACAGCTTCGCTGCTTATCTACCTACATCTCGTCGAAAATTGTATCGAGCCATAACCAACGGTATAGTTGATAATGTTGCCAAAGTGATTAATTTCCAACAAGGAAATCGGAAGCTCGAATCTTCTGTCGAACGAATTTTCATTAAATAAGTTACTTGCTCTTAGTCCAAAGTAGAGTTACCAACAAAAAGATTCAAGCAAAATATAAAGACCTACATACAGCATGTTAAAAATAATCAGATAGTCCACAAAATAATCGTATTCTCTGTCATTAGTGGATGACGCGATAAATCATAATGCAAGTCGGCTAATATTTCTGCAGAAATTTCAGACATATGGGCAAGCGTATTATCGTGATTGAACAAAAATCTATTTTTCAATAAATACGATTTTTTTCAAGTTTTGCATTGAATCTGTATCAAAGTATCGGCATGACATTGGCTAGTTGACCGCTTCCTCTTTTTCTGAATAATCAGATTCTCGAAGCGCTGCGGGCAAATTCTTCGAATGAAGCTCATCGTTACCACTGTATTTTTGTTTTTAGGATATAATAGTGTAACCTAGTTCTATTTAAGATCCGAGGATTCTTAAAGACTGGATGTAGTCAAACTTTATCGCTATTCTTTAAAAAGCGCTGTGAAGCACTGTGAATAATGCCACCTAAAAAGCTTAATAAACTATATAACGAAGGCTTTGATCACAATCGTATAAAATCGAAAATACCCAAAATGTGAAAAAAACATTTCTGAAACGCAGTTTGGTTTTATTTGTACACTAGGTCATAGGAAACCATCCTTAGCCTACTGGTTATCACCCAGAGATGCAGAGATATGAACAAAGACGTACACCAGTGCTTTATCGATATCTCCAAGGCGAAGAACTTATCGAAGTTCTTAGAAACAGTAAAGATCTGTATTATCGCTCGTACTGGGGTGAAAATGCAAAAATAAAAGTACGTAATTCGCTCAGCTGAGAAATTACTGTCAAGAGGGGGGTGCAACGATACAAAAATTCAACTTTGTTCCTTCAAAACATCGCCAAACACTCGATGGAAACAAACATCTTCATGTTTTTTTTCCATTGTGAGCAAACGCTGCACTCATCTTGCGCACAGCTTTCTTATGTCCAAATTTTCAGTCACGATGTACCCCACTTTTTGAAATGTATACTATATCTCGTATACTAGCTCGCGTATTTTCAGTCGACTTGCATCCAATACCGCTTTGAGGATTTTCTTCAATATTTCTGCAGTCGTCACCTCATTTGGTCGACCTCTGCGATACTGGTCTTAGCAGGTCGTACGGCCTCGTTTAAACTCTACTAGCCAATATTTTACCATTGATAACGAAGGAGCAGTCTCACCCTAAGTAGTATCTAGTTCAGCTTTTATATTGGTTGGGCTAATGCCTTTCAAATAAAAGTATTGTATCACTTAATGATCACCAATTTTTTTCCATGTTCACAAATTTATTGAAAATATTAACTATTCACTAAATATAAAACATATGCTGTATAGATTGTGTACATTCTAATACAGTGGTACTTCTAGGACAATCCTCGTAGTTATCGAAAATGAACTGAGTTACAAGTGGGAAAGCAAACCCGGTGCTCAAATGTCTTTCACTAATCAGGATGAGTTATACATATTCACTTAACACAATATTATTCACGTGTAATTTCCGAACTAGTGAACTGAATTGAAACAAACTATCTTGATAACGTTGAGCTATTTATATTGGTGCTGTTACATTCCAGAGTTTACTCAATATTATTAAATTCTCCTTATCAAACAACAATGTGTTTACGACATTTTTAAAAATGTGACAGAAAGTGTAGACAAAACAAAAAAGGTAGCTCGGACTCCTTTGAATTTTGTATCTATTATAGCATAAACACTTTCCTTAGTTTAATAGGTATCTAATGAAAGCTCACGCTGCTTTATTTGAAGAGTACTCCAAAAGTTGAAAGTTTATATTTTCTTTCGAAAGTTTCCTCATTATCTCCCTACGTAATGAAGATTGCATAGAATTAATATGGGAATTTAAACATATTTACATCAACTTAAAACTTCCCTCACGTTCAGAACAATGAATCACCATGGGAAACAAAAGTGAAGTTTAGATCAGGAAAACCCATCTATGATAATAATATCCTTAAGACGTTCATATTAAACTGGTTATGCAAAATCAACGTTTGAAATAAACTTTCACACGAGTTACTCTTACTTTAAGCTCAAAACCATTTTCCATAGTTACAACTTCGTAGGATATTCTTTATTTTCAAGTTTTATATAAGCAAAAATATGATCCAGTCAACTTACAAGACATATATCTACTCCGAAAAATGGTTCATATCTCATACATTACTTGCAAACAAAATTTGGATTTAGTATTAATTATTTTTCTCCAAATTCAACCCACTAATGTCCAATTTAACAAGTTAAGTTCAAACTTCTAGCGCCACTCTAAACCATCGATTCATTCACATTTTATAAATGGCGTTTACCGACAAACTTCAGCTTAAACTTAGTGGCGGTCGGGGGGTAGATTACATTTCAGTTTAACATGAAACAGAGGACCCAACCCCAACTTTCTCAAATTGTTCAAATTTTCATGACATTATGAAGGATTTTAGAAAATGATTGGAAATTTACACTTTATATTTGAAGAACTCGTCGAAGATGATGAAGGAATTATCAATATTGTCGACTCGCCAAGAAAATAAAAAGTTATTCGTTTTACATCGAATCTTTGAATTGTTCAATTTATGTTTAAAAATTTGTTGTAGTTTCATGGAAAACATGACAGTTTTTGTTATTTTCATCATCAAATTGACACTCTAAGTATATGATAGAAACGATAATCGTGGCATATTTCGGCTAAATTACAAGAAACTTTTAATTTAACGGCAAAAAATTGTGATATTCTACATTTTTTCAAATTTCCCGAGGTCTTTTCTATACTCACTTTCATTGTCTTTAGAGAAAATTCGCAATATTTCAATTTTAGGAAATTTATGAGCTTAAACATATGTAACTTATAGTCCAGGAGATGGTAACACTAAAAGTCCCGTCATAGCAGAATCAAAAGTATTTTATTTAAATAAATAGAACATAAGTATAGGAATAAATTAACCTCTCGTGGTTTTCTATTTCTGAAACAATGTAAAAAAAAGTTATTAAAAAAATGAAAAAATGTTCCACCGTCATCGCGGATATTAATTTTTTTAATGTATTCGACAGTAAATTTTATTGGCTTTAGAAAAAAATCACGCCAACCACTTTTTTGCCGGAAGGGTCTGGCATACCTATGTGAAATGTGTGATAAGTGCTAAAATTTTTCCATCAAGCCGGAAACCTTTTTTTATTCTATTTATTTTTATGTAATTTTCCAAAATATCTTGGTATGCGCGCTCAAAAACTGCCGGAAAAATCCCATATAACACCTTGAAGTGCGTAAACTATATTAGCATCCACTACAAATTGTAGTGTACATTTATTTTGGAGTAACTGCTTTTTATCGAATTACCGTTGTTACATAATTATTATGATCTCGTATATTACATCCATAATAATTATGTTTCTTGTAAAATTACTCTTGTTGATTAATGTTTTTTTAAATACATTATATAGTTTAGTGGAGAGTACTGTTTTAGAGGTGAATCTCAAGGTCTGGAATAGCTGCACTAGTTCCTAGCTGCACTCAAGAAGAATAGACTATATAGTCTCCTATGCATAAATTATTGCTTTTCTCTAGTTCAGGTAAGGTTGTCTTTTAGGAGGTAGAAGCTATTCTGTCCCTTCAGTCTTCTTTACCTTCAAGTATCGAATGTTTCATCATTTCGATTTCCATTTTGGAAAGAAGTGTTGCATCTTTATATTGATACAGAATGAAGAGTACAAAAATATTTATCGGATCCGGATCCGAAATGTATAATATAGACAAAAATAATATTGATGGTGCAAGATTTGAATTATTCTTGAAATTTTTCGCAAGCACCAGTGACAAAGAAGAATTTTACAAAGGTCTTATTCTATTAATATTTCTCCTTGCTGGAAAACACTCTCACGAAAAGTTTTACGTACCATATTTATAAATGCAATGTGGCAAAATGCCACTGAGCCAATTTGTATTTTATTTGAAGCAACTGAATGTGGATGCAACTGAATCAAGAAAATAAGTTGGAACTATAGTGGTATAAAGGCTCAGAATGCAGCTTTTAAAAGTTAAAGAAATTCTTAGTGACCAATTAAAAGAAGAACAAAGTGAAGAATCAGAAAATGAAAACCATGATATAGATGAAATTGATTTCGATGATTATCAATAAATATACCAAGTCCTGTCAATTATTTCAATATTATTTTATTGTTTCAATTATCTAAAATTAAGCAGAGAAAAAGACATCTTATTCCACAAACTGGATGATTGAAGATCACACCAAACTCAACAAATAAATGCCTGGTCGAAAATAACAAAAAGTATACCAGTTTTTGCCAATATGTATCTGCTTACAACAATCTGCCTTACACCTAAAAAGGAAGAAATACTTCAGGATTTAGTAAGTACAACAAGATGATGCACCATCAGGGTTTTCCTGGGAGATGAATGGTTAGATTGGTAGATGAAGTGGCCACCAATATCTCCAGATCTCACACCTCCAGATTTGTATTGTGCAATAAGAATGTATTTATCGATTTACTTATTATAAAATTATGTATTAACTCAATATTGTAGTTCATTTATTTCGAAATTATTTTCTGAATAAATTCAACTACTTCTTATTTCACCTTAATAATCATTATTCAGTTAAGTATGACATTTTTAAATATTTCAAAAAAGGTATCGAAAAAACTTAACAATTACCTAACCATTTCAATTTTTTTCCTTGACCTTTTCATATTCCACAATCTCTGTCGTTATATTGAATCCACGTCTAGTAGATTTGTTACTTTGTAATGTTCCGTTTCGATTTGTGAAGATCAAAGCAAATATTCATAACAAGGTAAACCATCAATTTATCAAGCTTTGGAATGGACCTACCATTCACAAAGCTTTTTGTCAAGATTGTGCCTCGAAATAAAAAGTCGTGACAGAGTCGGCTCTAGAGGCAGGGACAATATATCATTCCATTGTAATGTATAGTATACAGAGTGCTCAGGGACTTGATGCCAAAAATTCAGGAATGAGTAGATGACGTGAAAATAATGGAAAAAATTTTACGACCCTTAGTTTTTGATATATACGTAGCTTTTACAGGGACAACCTGTATAATCTAAAGATAGATCTATAGAAAGTTGTATATACCAAGGGTACCATTCACCATTCTGGAGAAAATTCTCACGGTACAATTCAAGCAAAGAATCAACATCGTTTTTGTGTTAATGTGAGGGCAGGAATAATCGGTAATAATTCAGTAGGGCGATATTTTCCACCCATGTTATGTGATATTGCTCTAAACATTCGTAGAGACATGTGGTTCATGAACGATGTGACAGAAAGTATGTATACTAGAAGACATGTTAATTAAATAACGTGACTGGTTAAAAAAATTATATAATTATTATAAAAATTATCCTACATTCGAATACTCCCCTTTAATATACTCCCCTTCCCTCACCACACATCTTTCCAAACGTTTTTCCATTGATCTAAGCAGTGCTGGAATTCTTCTTTGGTGAGGGCCTTTAGGAGCTCTGCCGTTTTTTGCTTTACCTCTTCCATCGACTCAAATCGGGTCTTTTTCAAAGCAGATATCTTTCTAACCTTTCAAGGAAATCCCGTTGACGCAAGATCTTTTGGTCAGGAATCAGATTTTTTGGCACAGACACTTTTGTCATTGTGTAATTCCCCGTGTAAAATGTTTCTAACCGTTTCTTTATCAGCGTTTATAGCCTCGGCAATCATTCGACGATCTGCACACATAATTTGATTGATTTTAGCCACTGTTTCCGGAGTTGAAATAGTCACAGGGCGACCTGGGCACTGGTCATCTTCAATACTCTCTCGGCCCTCACTAAACCGCTTACACTGCAGTCGGAGTTTTTTTCAATTTACCGATAAATTTGAGATGGATTTGAAACGTGCATAGACAAGATTTCTAGATACCCAACGGGCTACTTGTTTTTTACCCCACCCGTGTAGAGCGCGCTCAAGGCGAGCAGTTTAATAACCAGACCACGTAGCTCATTTAAAATATGAACGGATCGAAAAGTAGAATATTGCGGAACACCTCTGCCAATCATGAAATAAATATGAATTATGAAAATGTATCGAATGGTAAATTGTTGGATTCTTTTATTTACTAATTAACAAATGAATGTTACATATCCTGCCGAAGAGGTTCTCCTGCTGGAATTATTTTTGGTGGGAGGTAGTTCATCGGTGAGAAAATTTAGTATAAAATATAAATTGGTTGTCGAAACGCGTGTCAGACAGTGCTGGCGTTGTAAACACACTGTTCAGAATAAAACATAATGTCAAAATAGATAATATGGAATGAATTATACCTAAAAGGAAAGTATATCAATGGTATTTGATATTGTCGCAAATTGTGGTTGACGAAATATAAGAAATCGTCATATTCTAACAATTAACGATCATGTTATAGAGTCATAGCAGACGAAAAACAAAGAAGCGGAAGACATCGTCTACTTAAATTGAGCGGACATTCAAGTACCAAGTCAGTGATGCCTTATAATCAGATGAATGAGAATCACCTTATGTTTTTGATTAAAAATATGTAGGACGATGGCAGCGCCATTCGCTTTGTTCACTGTACATCTAAATTTTAGATCTGTTTAGTCAATTCTATGTCACCCTAACGCAGTAGCATAGAGCAAGTTTACATTGGTAGGTATGAACATAAAATCAGTGCAATTCTAGCTCGCTATTGTAATAATTGATGTCACAAGAAAATTTTGATAAAATAACGAACATTTTTCTCTACTTAATAGTTTCCAAAACAAAGTGTATTAATTATAAATGTAAGTAAATGCAAAGAACATTAATATAAACGCTTTAAAACAGAAACGGAAAAACTGACATGTTATGCGCGTTTTTCATGGATTTACCGCTTAGAATCACGGTTAATCCTCATGCATATCACTTAGTTTTACTCTCCACGGCAGTCTATCTTCAAATAATTGAAAAAATCACTACAGAAAAATAGAGCTGGTTTTTGTCAGTATTTAATATGAATCTTCTCAAGGGGAATTTTTCTCACTCAAATAAGTCATACATTGACATTACTTGACCGGAATGTATGATTTTAGGATGTACTTAGTCTATGAGCAGCCTTGAAATTACTTGAGGAGTAGTAACGAGACAGCTTCCATCATCTACATGAGTTAATTTTCTATGATCATAAAATTCTTTGATACTTCATGTTCTATGCTTGGATAAGGTCTACAATAATTATTTATAGTTTTTTTTTACTTAATTACAAAGGAATATAATCTACGGTAGCATATTTGAAGAACATGTAGGTCCTAAATACTATACTAGTTAGCCTAGACCAGTTCATTGAATAAACAAAATATTGCGGTACCATAGCAACGAACAATAACTTATTAAAAGTGTCAGTGTGAAGTTTGACGTCAAAAAAGTAAACCAGAATTACGCAATAAATTAAAAGAAAAAAGATGCTCACCGAAATTGTGAAAATCGAAAAATTGGAGTATCGAGCCATCATCAAGTACCTGTATTTAAAAGGGTTAAGAGGTAAGCAGATTTACGAAGATATGCTTAATTAATACACTTGGTGATAATGTCCTTCGTATGCGACCGTGAAAAATTGGACTGCAAGCTTCAAAAGAGGTAAATTTTCCATTGAAGATGACCGATCGGGAAGGCCAGTTTCTGTGTCAGTCCCCGAAAATATCGATGTACTTCATGACATGATTTTACCAGACCGTCGAATTGGGCTAAAAGGGATATCTGAAGCACTGAATATTTCATACAAACGTGTTTGAATGTTTGAATGTTGACTAAAAGCGTGCAAGGATAGAAGCATCGCGCTCGATCTGTGCTCGATGTGAAAACGATGTAGACTTTTTAAACCAAATTGTAACTATGGATGAGACTTGGGTACATTTCTACGATCCAGAAACAAAGCAACAATCGATGGAATGGCGAAACTCTGGTTCTCCAAGACATAAGAAGTTTCGTTTCCAAAAATCTGCTGGAAAGTTTTTGGAGATTGCCATGGAGTAATTATGATTGTTTTTTTGGATAAGGGTAGAACAATAACTGGAGATTACTATTCGACATTACTGACAACTCTGCGGGAAAAAATTAAAGAGAATAGACGCGGAAAGCTATCCAAAGGTATTTGTTTTTTTTTTCAGAACAACGCTCCTGCACACAAATATTATGTTGCCATCTCTTTCTTCAACTGAAAAGAAGTTTAGAAGGTCATAAATTTTCTTCCAATGAGGAGATAATAAAAGCTGTGGAGGTCTGGTTTGCAGAGCAAGGTCTAGATACTTTACATTTTCGCTGTAATAAATGTATCCAATTAAGAGGAAAATATGTTGAGTAATAAAATATTTTGATATTGCAATTTTGTTTGGTTCTATAGTAAGCTAAGAATTTTTCGATATATCCTCGTATAATATTATATGAATGTCCACGGAATAAACAAAACTAAAAGATAATTGGAACATAGATGTTTTCTAGAACACTTTTTTCCATTTCTAATTCTTTTTTCAGCTGTAAATGTTCTGGCAATCATTTCCTCCTTCCAATAACTGAAGTCAAAGTGTTCAACAATTATTCAAAGTTTGCGAAAAATTTTTAAATATAGTTTTGGTTTTCTTTATAGAAGTTGGCTAATTGATATTTTTTCCAATATTAGAAACTCTCATTGAAGAGTTGTTAAAGATTTCTTCTAGCATTTTTCTTCCTAAAGTAAACCTCCTAATTCTAAACAATTCCTGGGACAATTCAATATCTCCATAACTTACTGGTAGTAAAAAATTTTTTTGTGACATATACTTAAGATGTCGATTGCTCTGTTCCTTCTGTCCCTAGCGCTTGGCTCTGTCCCTCCACTCCTTTCTTCTCGATTTTTGGTCTCTTTGTCTAAGACTGCTTAGACCCATTATCAATCCTGTTTCTTTCTCTATCCTTCGATTTAGTTAGTTCATGCTTCTTTCTACTTTGCTTTCTTCCTGGCTCTCGAATCCTGATTTATTCGCTCTCGCTAATTTTCTAGCTTTTTAAGTTTTTTTTTAATTTAAGTCATTGTCGGAAGTGACTTTGACAAAAAAGAATATTATCAAAATTTATTAATCCATTGTAAAATAATGGGTTACGTATTTCGATCCCAAGGAAAGATTTTATTTCCATAACTTCATAAAAACAATATGTTTCCAATATTTCGTCTTTTTTGTTAACTACACAGAAGTGATCATATCAGCTTTATATATTTGATATAGCAATAATTTGGTTATAAGCTATAAAAAATGAAGCTCATAATTTCGCTACTTGCAGAAAAACGAGATTCTATAGATAAATGAACATTTAATCATAACGATCGGAAGAACACGGTTAGCAGTATGTAAGAAATTCCCGGGGTTATTTTGTTGTCCTTGGAAATGATGATTTACTTCTGATACAAACATTAGGAAGCTTTGAAAATTTCAAATTTGAAACAAATGATTAAAGATAGTAAAAACAATGAGACCACTGTACTGGCTTGTGAAAATTAGTATAGCATAATGAAATTAATTAATACTGGAAAATAGCAGGATGAGACATACGTATGTCTTTTTATTATTTTAGCATAAAGAAATTCTTATGGCGTATACTAGACAGTTTCTTCGTCTTTTCTGCATTTTTAAAAAGTAAAAATAACAAAGCGTGAATGATTTTGAAAACAATACATATATTATCTCACTTACACACATTTGAATAAGATATAATGTATGTCACAAGGGCAACATTGTTAGTTCGAAAAAATCTGCTTTTAGTTCTTTTGTGATGAGACAATATGTTTCACCCTATATCATAAAAAAATTATATAGAAAGTAGAAGAAAGAAGACTGTTCGGTAAGACAGTTGCTGTTTCATATTTTGAGTACGAAAGTTATCAAAATTCATTTCTATTTCTGAATAATTACCACAGCTTCCAGCTCCCCAGATTGGTCGATCGCGGAACATTTATAATTATTGACTGGAAAAAAATTAAACCACCATCACTACGCAATCAAAAGCCGCGAACTTCCCACGAGGGTGAAACATAATGAAATCAGTGTCGCGGACTAGAACTTCCAAGGGAGTAAAATCACGATAATCCAAAATTTGATTAGTTTGGAAAGTGGAATTACAAGCTCTTATTTGTAAAAGTAACAGTACAAAATGATGACAAAAAGATAAAATTGACTTATTCAATAAAATATTCATTCCTTTTAGAAAGTGAGTAAGAGAATGTGTGCCTTTAAGCTTGAGTCTTTTCGAGCAAAATTTGAGGAGGAAGAATAAAAATGGTTTTGAGTATCGTTTTATAACTCTAGATGAGACCTAAATCCAAACAAGAGACTAACATGTGGTGCGAACCTAGTACGTTGGCTACGAAGTTACAAAAATCGGGCGAAATAAATTTTGCTTGAAAATAACCTCTACACTGTGAAACTATAAATACAGAGTATCATTGTAATTTTTTGGATCAGCTATATGTGACAATTTGAGGAAAAATACATGATTCACTTTCAAGATAACGCCCCCTTTCATACAACTCAAGAAATCAACTCAAAAATTAGTGAATTGAAGTACGAACGTTTACAATATCAACCTTATTCGCCAGACAAGCCTCCCTCTTACTTCTGACTGTTCTAAAAAAGAAAACGAATTCAGATGAACAAGTAATAGCAACCTTGGAAGCGTATTGAGACGGCCTTCCGGATGCTCAGTTTAGGTATGAGAATCGTAAATTATGACATCACTATGCATTGAAGTTCACGGAGAGTATATTGAGTAATAAAATGTCTTTTAAACAGTAAAATCGAGTGTATCATATGGAAGTACATAACTTATACGGTATAAGTTATGTTCTCATGTATCTCATGAGATAGTTACTAATGTAGCATACATTTTGTTTTTGCACAAAGTTTCTTCTCAATTGTTATCCAACTAATGATAGGTAAAGTTTGTGTAAAGCTACTAATGAAAAAGATCAGTGAAAATGTGAGTTTTCATCAGTTATATGTTTTTGCTTTGACGTTATTGGAGTGATATCCTTCAAATAAAAAAAACATTTCTTCTCAAAGGTGAAATATTCCACCGTGACTCACCGAATTGATATCTTAATATTTGGCAGGGTAAATAACAAAGCTCTCAATCGACTAGAATATGGAAGTAAATATTTTGTTTTCTCGAAGAAATTCTTCATCAGCTGACAGTTGACCAAATATTGAAGTTTGCATAACTTGCAAATTACAAAAATTAATAGAAAATGACTCTTTCCATCACTGCAGTTCTCGTACACTCATGTATTTTCTTATTCCATGCATCCATGATAATTTTGGCCTCCTTGCTTTCCCTCAATATGTTTTTTCATTGTTAATTTACTGATTGACACAGTTTAACATTGACATTCCATTAATTCTTCCTAAGGCGTCCATTTATGTTTTATTCTTTTATTTTCTATGTTTCCGATCCACATACCAAGAAATACATTATAGAGTCTCAGTTTTGATTGTTTTCCTATTTTAGTTTACCATTCAGTAAATTAGGAACTATTCGTGCTCTGTTTATATTAATAGTTCTTACATCTTCATCATTTTCTAGTTGTACGTTGGTTGTATCCTCTACTTTAAACTAGTACTTCATCTTTTCTATCTGCATTTGCATTTTCCGTGTTCTTTTTGCGAGTTGCGTGCCATATATTCTAAGACTTCTCTATTATTTCCACATAGTACCTGATCATCTGTAAACTGAAGGGTGTATATGCGGATGTAATCGTCGATTTGGATCCCTATTCTTTTGCAATTCGTCTTCCAAGTTGCTACAGCTTTAGAAACATATATTTTAAAGAGTGTTGGGGAGAGGCAGCACCCCTATCTGATACTTTTGTTGACTGTGGAATATTTCATAGTTTATTTCCGATTTTCAATGCAGACTTCATATCTTTTTATATGTAAGTTCTGGATGGTTTTCCATAATTTTGATAATAGTATGTTATCTTAAGCCTTTTGTAAATCTATCAACATTAAGTATACTGGTCTACTTTTTCCGTTTTTTTTTTTCGTTATAAATATTAAAAATCTAAAATATGTCTCTGCTGAAAAATGATATTTTGAGCAGAAATGGGATGGCTCTACGTACTGAAGAATAGACTTCAAATGAGGCGGCGAACCGTCTAAATAGTTCCTTGCTATGCTGAACTCGAAACTATCGGAATTATTTACGTTAACTTTTCAAGTACTAGCCGTTTCTCGATTCAAATATCTTCCATATCTTTAGCTCTAATATTTTTTTCAACTATCAGTTTAATCAGAGTTTAAAAACTCATTTTAGCTGGTCAGCTATACGATACAATGCTATTTATCAAAATCATGTTTATCAAAATACATATTTCCTCTCCTCATGTTATCTTTAACGGTATTAAACTGTATAAAGTGTGAAAGTGAAAAGCCTGCATATATTTTTATAACATCATATTAATACCTCTTTTTGGTTTACCACGTATAAATAGGAATCATGATATGTAGGTGACAAATAATTGAAATTGTTATTAAAAATGTTGAAATTATCGAAAATTATACTGCAATTCACTGTACTATTACGTGCATAGGAATATGTATAATTGAATCTCTAATTTGCTACGATCCCTGCAGAGAATCATTAATTATCATTAACAGTAAACGTGCCTCATTTACATATGCATATTTCAATGCAAAGATCTATGATACATAATTACGGCAAAATAAAGCAATAATTCACTATGTGTCGATATCAATCCCAAATAGTATGTGTGATTATAAAACAAAATTATAATTATGTAAATTAGAAATTAAAAGATTCGACGCTATTTATTGCGAGGAATGATTATTTGTTTAAGTTATTCAGTCGTTACTTTCCTGAAGTGCAGTGTTGTTAATTAGAACCCAACAGTAAATAGTAGAGGAAGGGTTCATTTTGATGATAAAATATCTTTCTTTGTCAAATTTTTAAAGTGATCTCCGAGCTGTGATGAATATTCAGAAAGATAAAAAGCGAGAAAAGCTGCGATACTGGATTACAGTATGTCGTATTGAAATGATTTCTCGCTAGTTTCAATGTTAGAATGCCAGTTGTTTTATCAAGCAATATCAAAGAATTAGTGATTGTTTTTCTTGCGATGTGGGCGCCATTTAGTGATCTGATATGACAACCGGGCGTCGGCCATATTGTTGATACATTTTTCGTAAACAAATTATGGGGATTACAGGAGCATACCTTTATCTTTGAATTCTTTTAAAGAATTACCGAAAGATGGTGAGCTGCGCTATAGTGAACTGTATTCATAGGACAGATAAATACCTTTTCAAGCTAAAAAATGAGTCGTGGAGCGCATGAAATATCTATCAACAATCCGAACGCTCATATATATCAACTGCTATTAAACATGACGCCAAACTCCATTTTTTAGTCGTTTCAAAAGCCTATATTGAGGGATCATCAATTCATATACTCGACTTTTGTACTTATCTCACATATAATGAGACTGATCAAGATCAAGACCAAAACGTGTAAGACTGGAAATATCGAAATGTCAAAGATGATTTGAGACCCTGAATTTATTAGTTTGATATCTAAATATCTGAAAAAAATCTCAATTACTCTTAGGGACGCAAAACATAAATTTCTGCAAGGAAATTGGAATGTAATGGAAAGAAAGGAACACTATTCCCTTGTATATTGTTTAATCGAATGGAAAAATGTAGAGACACACATAAAATGATTTAGGAGAATTGAAAGCAATGAAAATGAGAAGAAAAGACAATCGGACATCAAGATAAATTGTTATATGAATTAAATCCTGATTCCAGACGAACAAGAGGAAATAACAACACTATGGTGCCGCATGCACAAGAAATGGAATACAAACCTTGACAAGCACTATAACATGTTTTTCTGGCAGCCCAAGGATTTAGATTCTTTACACTTCAGTCATTGATTCTATTCTAATCTTCTTTCTACTTAACATTTTGTTTAATTGTCTCTCTTTCCCCGGTGATGGAAGTAATTTTCTCATTTTAGTTGATTAGTTATCTCTCAATTCCGAAATTATTCTTATATGTTGTTCTCTTTATATATTTTTGTAAATATATTATCTCACAAAGAGATTATTTTCTTCTTTTTCTTGAAATTAAAATTTTAAATTCATTGTAGGTCATTGTTTTCGAACTTTTTAACTATTCTTGTACACATCTTCCGGTCTTTTGCTGCATTAATTCTTCATACTTCATTCATATCCTTCTTGACTTCCTGTAGCCATTTTTTCTTTGGGCGCCCTCTTCTCCTTTTCCCTCCTTCTCTTCTCTCCAGCCCCATTCTCACAATTCTATGCTGTGACAATCTGGCAATGTGTAGTGGCCATTAATTAGTTCTCTGCGCCTGAGGATTATTTTCTACTTTATTTTCAATTTATTCTCATATTATTTTGTCATCATATATGTTTCTGATGCATATAGAGCTGCTGTTCTTACAATTTGTTTCATACGTTCTGATTTTTACTGTTTCTTCAGTATCTTCATAGCCTAGCAAACCCTTCCAAACTTTTCTTGAATTTCTCATTTTTTCTAGGTTTTTACATGTTATAGTTACTGCTAGATAATCATATTGATTAACTTTTTCAAAGTTACATTTTTTTCCAGTTGCTATGGATTTTTCATTTGTGACTTCACAGCACATCTCCGTATAGTTTGTCTTCATTCAGTTGAAAGTCAAAACTTATTGCTCCATCTACAAATTTACTAAAGTTTCTTCCCATTTCTCTCTTCTACTTTGTTTGTAATACTAACTATATCATCGACAAATGTAATGGGTTGTGCTTTGTGATGAAAGATAGAGCCTGTTGTTTGTAAGTTACTTTGTTTTGGTACTATTTCTAATATAAATTAAATAGGTTCCTAGAGAAATTGAGCCTTCTGTTAGTCCTTCTTCCACTATAAACTCATCCGATGAACAGTGCCTAAAAATTCAATTTTTTATATTGGTATATATATTGTATATACTTCTTCTTCTGTGGGAGATTCTTCTCCATAATTTTGATCGCCATTATCCCTTCTTAGATATTTTCTTCGTTGCTTAAAATACCTTATCCAGCTGTCTAGTTTGTAGTTTCTGCCTCCTTGAAGCTACTCCGTCTCTACAATAATTGTTTCTTGCCGTCACAAGTTTTCTTGATTTCTCTACATCTCTTTATAAATTCTATTTCTCGTTGCTATAATAGTAATCTTTAACCTACACAAATCTTATTTTGAAAAAAAAGTACTTCCTTGATTTTATGATAAATTTTCATTGATATCATGATCAATTTTTTATGCTAACAATATTTGTGGATAAAAATTATACCAAAACTGATTAAGATCAGATATGAAAATTCTGTGTACCGCACCACTGAAGCCAGCGATTTTATTCCGAAATCAGTTGGTATGTGATTGGTTTTT
The DNA here is from genome assembly GCF_026250575.1 of Diorhabda carinulata. Lineage (NCBI taxonomy): Eukaryota > Metazoa > Arthropoda > Insecta > Coleoptera > Chrysomelidae > Diorhabda > Diorhabda carinulata. Next base: position 25,287,454 of record NC_079472.1, read on the forward strand.
GGAAAACTAAACGAATAGGCCACAGTTTGGCGATTACGATTTAATTTCAATTCAATTCCAATCGAATATTTGAAAGCAACAATCGACCCGTTCGCAATAATGACTGACAATTCAGTATTTATGGACTTCATTCAGTTTTAAATAATAATTTTAGTCCTATAGTATAACGCTATTTAAACAAGCCTTGCTTTAATATCAATCACAGGTTGAAATTTCAAATTACCCTCATTCCTATTTGTATGTTCAAAATCTTAAAATCAAAGGAAGAAGCAAAGAAGACTTTATTAATGTAATTAAGAGCAAAGAAGATTTTATTAAGATAATTAAGAGCGAACGTTTTAATCTAGAAAATGGAGAAATTCTGGGAATTGTTGACAATAAAACACAAAATTTGAATCAAAATTTATAGTAGTAACTTTTTTGAAAAAATGCCCATAGCCGTACAAATGATGAATTCATCAAAACATTGCTCAAAAATCTAGCTGGGTACTGGCGAGAATTTTTTTTATAATTTATGTGGGGTGAGTGCAGCTTAGTAGAATGAAAACCTGTTTACTTGAACATTAGTCGACTTTTCCTGATGTTTATAATAACTAAGTAGTGGTTTCTATGCTAAATTCATATTATTTCATGTATATTTGGGCATCTTGTAATTTTTTGCATATTTCTAAAAAGCGTACAAGGAGTTGCAAGGAATTATTGCAAAAACTTCGGGAGTGCGTGGATGACGTGAAAATAATACTGTGACAGTCGTTTCTGAATTATACGTCTTTAGAGCTGCGAAATCAGAACTCATATTCAAGTATTTTAGCTAGTATAAGTAATTTAGTATAGCAATAAAATGGGGAATTCTGTCTAGTTCTGCTCAATTTCGGTGTCGACCATAGGTGTAAGTCTTGAAATATTGTGTAGGGATTACTTAGGTACTAGATTATACAGTTAGGTTTTGCGTTTAACAGGTACCGTTTAACCTTCTATTAGTGTCTCTGCCTAATTCCAACCCTATTTCAGATTCCGTAAGGGCCGTAAGGGCAATGGTGCCTTACCCAAAATTTTTAGACCTTTATAAGTATATTTGTTCAGTTTAACGCATCAGTATTTGCTGTTAAGCCGTAAATAGTGTTCACAGTATTATGAGATTACTAATAAAATGGCGACATTTACCCCAACGAAAAGATGTACAAGAAAATGTCGACCGATGTGCCCTAATGACTGGAGTTGGAAAGTCCACCGTTTTTAAATTATTGCTGGGGAGAAAGGGAACCTCCCAAGTAAAATTCAGCCAGACCAGTAAAAGTCCTTGATGAAGACACAAAAAGTGTAATTCGAAGAAAAGTTCACTCTTTCTATTTAAAAAAAGAAATACCCACCCTAGATAAGATTTTAATGGAGCTTGGCCAGGATAACAGTATTCCGTTGATAACCTAGAAACTTTTATGGACCACTTTGAGAAATATGGATTTTGCCTGGGAAAAGCATAACCGTAAAAAACTTTCACTGGAAAGCGATGAAATTGTTTGCTAGCAACGAAAATACTTGAGAAGTATAAAGTAGTGCAGAACAGAGCAGAAGAAAATCTTTTATCTTGAAGGTTATACTGTACCAAAAATGTGGCAAGATAAAAATATAACCAGTGCTTGCCAAGCTTAGATAGAAGGCCTGTCAACGGATATTAAGGTGCCTTCAGGTAAAGGGAAAAGACTGATAATCATCAATATTGGAAGCGAATAGGGATTTTTAAAAGAAAGTTTGCTAACCTTTCAGTAGTGCCATACGGGAGATTATTCGGATGCTTTGATGTGCACTATTTTGGTGAAATGATAAAATATCTACTAGCTGATTCAGCTATAGCAAATTAACACAAACATCGTTTTATAAAATACGTCGTGGAAGATATAGCAGAAAAACGTAACTGTGCTGCGCAAAACCGCCATATCATTGCGAACTAAATCCTGTAGAACTCAATAGGGAGCAAGTGAAAGGATTTGTAGCAAGACACAACACGACATTCAAAATGAAAGACGTTAAGCTATTGTTTGATCAAGCCATTAAGGAGGTGACACCAGAGAACTGGCGAAAAGCAGTCCAGCATATTATTAAAGAAGAGGAGAAAATGTGGGATCTTGACTAATTGATCGATCGGACCGTCGATCCGTTAATTATAACGTCAAAAGGAGATGACAGTTCCTCAGATGACGAAGAATATTATGATTTTTTGTAATTTAATTTCTGTATAATGTATTTTTTGTATAAGGTTCAATAAAAAATAAGTGTATCTAATACTATGTACATAATGACTAATTTTTATTCTGCTAAAATAAAATTCTTTTTTCTACGACCGTGCGTTTTAACCCACTTTCCCGCACGCATTTTAATTTTGAAAGTGTCATATCAGATAGTTTTTTACTTCTGAGATTATAACTATTGTTACTACAGGTAAATAAATATTCACGAAATAGTCCATCAAACAAAATTTAAACCTTTTCTAGCTTTTTGTAGCATTTTTAATTTTTTGAAAATATAAAATAATACAGATATTTTTTATATAACCATGTAATTGTTACTAAAACGTCAAAGTTGTTCAAAACGTCTTGGAAGTGACCTAATAAGTGCGATCTTCTTCTAAATTTAACCACATTAAACCGAATCCGATACAATAATATTAATGGATTCAACCGAGGAAGAACTTCCCGTAGCCATTTTGAAGGCTGCAAATGAAACTAATTCCGAGCTGTTACCTACCAACTGACTTAAAACCGTTGCCGTCACCGTCATCGTCATCTTTATGCGACCTGCAACCTATGCCATCCATCCTCATCGACATCATCTACCCTCCAGTTGAAACCAAATAAATCCACTGGACCGGCAATTCTTACTAGTCTACAGAATGCAACAAATTGTGTTTTCAATATTAATATTTATAATAATTAGTAGTTTTTAGTTACAGTTTTTATATTGTTATGTTTGTTGGAATAAAATAATTTTAGAAAAACGGGTTGGCATACTTTTTTGTATATACGGTCGTAGAAAAAATAATGTTCCTAACACATGCGTAAAGTGTCTTTACCGCACTTGACCGCTTGCCCGAACTCCGCTCCGCGTCGTTCGGGACAACTGCAGTCGCGTGCGGGAAAGTATCACTTTCCGCACTTGTTAGGAAAATAACTATTTTCTCACGTGTATCCTACCGGCAAACCTTTGGCACAGTATGCTACCGTAAAATAAGCTACTACGTGATATTCAATAAAAATTGCAAGCGGCTTAATTTGTTAATGTCAATTTGCTGTCAATCTATTCAAAACCTGTCATTTATAATTATCACATCGTATTAAAGTTTCAATATGGTAAAATTTACTTTTAGTGAATACGCCGACATGAATTTGATGTATGGTTTCGCTTCTGTTAATTCATCAGAAGCCGGAAGTTTGTATATTAAACGAACACCAACTTTGGAGCAAAATGTATTAGACGCAGTTGATACGGATCCAACAACTAGCGTACGCAAAAAGTTACAGCAACTTAACGTATCCCCGACAACAATTCATAGGATTCTCCTTCTTTACCCCTTTCACATCTAGAAAGACTGGCTCATTGGTTTCTAGATAAACAACGAGTTGATAATACAATTGTTGGAAAAGTATTGGTTACTGATGAAGCTGGTTTCGTACGAAACGGTTTCATCAATTCTCATAATTTACATTTAAGCGTAGACAAATTTTCTCACGCTACAATTCAAACAGAGAATCAACATCGATTTTGTGTTAATGTGAGGGCAGGAATAGTGGGTAATAATTAAGTAGGTCCAAATTTTTTGTTTAATAACCTGAATAGTCAGCAATAGATAGGATTCCTTCAAATAGATTCCCCACCAATATTATGTGATATTCCTTTAAGCATTCGCAGAGACATGTGGTTAATCGCTTGGTATGTATAACATCTGTAAACCCAAGGAACGGAATGGTCGTAGAATAAACTTCCATTATGACGCTATATGGAAGAATTTTGGAATGCTCTTCCATGTTCAAAGAAATATCCTCCGTAAACTCCACTGTAGAAGTGTGTAGAAGTGCAAGATACCCACTCCGAACATTTATTATAGTTTTTTCAGGTTTTATTTGATAAGTTGTAGGCTAACCAACTACATTTCAATTTTTCCGATACTGTTTAATTGTACTTTAATACCACCTGTGAATATTTCCAATAAATAATTACAATTCATGATAATAACAATTCATGTTGATTTTTTTTAGAATATCCTTTTATAGCGAACGGTTTCCTTGGCATGTACAATGATCTAAAGTTGTAGTGCAGGTTTTGGTTTTCTTAAAGTTGTTTTTAAAAACGAAAACTTACGCAATGACCTTATTACTCTACAATTACATTGAATAAAAAGCAAACGATTATAATTATGTAAGGTGTTTATATAGTTTAAATGCCGGCTGCGGCGTCAGTGGATTCCGGTTGTTAGCTCATAATATTCAACTTAACTTGCATCTATTATATCATCGAACAAGATTCCGGTCTGTGTAAAATATTGACCCTCTTTGTGTTGAACTAGTTATTATTGAAACCATTGATTATTCCTGCTCAAAATCTGATCCTTTAAGCTCGATAAAAATATATCACGTTAGTACTACTTTTGGGATCAATACTAGCTGCATTTTAACAAAATCATTTCCAAACTCTACTTCAAAGAATTCCTTGTACAATTATAAGAATAATCATTTGAAACCAGTACTTAATCTTCAATTCAGTTCAACTTCTTATATTCAATATTGAAAAGAAATTTTGACATATTCCTTTTAGTCTGGGAGCCGGCAACAGAAATACACGACCAAGTTTCTCTTAAGAGATATTAGAAAGCATAGTGAACGTCAGCTGCGGCTTGGATGGTGGGATGAGAGAATAAGAAAAAAAAGAAATTTAGTTATTCCCTCCCAAATGAAGATTTGTGTAACTGTAAGTATCCCAATATCTCGACGAAACAAAATAACACTATAGTGTATAATACGTTAGATGGCGCCTCGAACATGAAAAAAAAATTATATTTTCAGTGATATCCTCTCAAATAAACAATTTATTGATGATAGCTTATATGTAGATGTGAATAAATAGAGAAGTCAGCTAGGAAGGAGTTAAGCGAAAGCATCTCTTGCATCAGCTGAGCAGATTTTCCTAGACTCACTGCTAGATAATTTTTTAATATATCAAAGCAGTATATTAACAATTAGTTTACACATTTTCAACTGGGAGGAAATGACTGTATTTCTATTTTTTTGTCGTGCGCGGGAGGCTATTACCGCTTATCCCACCCACCGAGCCGCAGCTGATGATCATTAGGCTTTATTACAAGCATATCTGATGCATATCACCAATTATCTTTCGAAAGAAAACAATTAACCAAATTTTCACGTGGCTCCCGGACTATTTGTATAAAACAAACCTGAAGAAAAACAATCAATTCCTTTCAAATTGTACAATTCAAATTTATTGAAAACATTCGTTCCCAGTCCATGTCACTGACTACTATGATGGATGAATTTTTAATCTCTCAACAAAAGAGTACTCGTACTGATAGACGGTGAGGTTACGTGCTCGACACAGAAACAGGAAAAAATAATATTCACAATGATATTTCAATATTACTTGGATAGTTCAATCAGTATTGGATTTTTATATTTGGAATTATATAACTATCTATGAAATTCATATTTGATACAATTGGTAATATGTGAACTAGACCTGTTGACTGTATTTATCTCAAGTATTAAGGTTTCTAATGCAACTCATAGCCGAAATGCGTGCCACTTCGCATTTCGTAAAATTGGCTTATTTCTAATGAGCTTTTCCAATGACTTTGCAATTCTTGCAAATGCGACTTTGCACTAGTTTTTTGTTTTTTGAGGTTAACATAATTGGGCCTTCTTTCGATTTATTATGTATACAAAAATAAACGATGAACTTCTGGTTTACTTCGAACTAGTGCGCAACAACTTTGAGCTTACAACCTCTGTGGACCATATCAGCATGGTTTTTAACCTTAAATTAAATTAGAAATGCTAACAATGTTTTTCGAATGCCAAACATATGTGCTGTGTTTCCACTACTACCGTGAGTGGCATTAAAATGTGCCCTCATTCCCACATTTGCATAGCCTAATATTTTTGTGTTAAATAATAATATCTTGACGAATCATGAACGGGCCGTTGCACAAGAAACTTTTGACTTTGTTCTAACTCCATAATTGATAACGTAATCAGACTAGATTTTTAATTATATATAAAGTTATAAACGTAAACTAAATATTCAATTCTATATTTATTAATTTCTTTCATAAACTTTACCCAGTCGTAAACATTCAAGTATATCTTTGAAATACCCTCTACTGAAGAAACGCAATTGTTTAGAATGAAAAAAAGGAATAACATTCTTACTTCCTCTCTTTTACTTTGCTTCGTTGTATTTTTCTAAGTAGATTCCCAATCTCGTGACTTGAATTTAATATTCAGGTTCCCAAACATCTCAAATCTTTGTCAAACTCTTTTTAAATTGATGTATTTTGCACCTAATATTCTATTTAGATTAAAAATCTCACTTCAACCACAATAATCAATTGAGAAAAACACTATAATTTCCACGTCAAAATGAATGGTTTTTGGCGCAAATACATACTTTTGAGGTTTGATTTTATGTCTTTTAGATTTGTCACTTGATATTTATCATATGTTCAGAATAAATTTCACTTAAATACTTTTTTTGTCACTAAATTTAATTAAGTTCCTTTATACTAGGAAAAAAATTACAATAAACAATAATGACATACAATGAAACTTTTCTGATTGTCAAACATACTGATTGTTTTTAGTTATTTTGCTTACAAATCATTATTTAGTTTCTAATCAACCTCCTTCCAGTTTTGTTCCAAAAGTTTTATTTTATATAGAATCCGCAATTAAGTTATATGCAATTGCATACTCTTTACCTAATATTTCAGTTTAGATATTCCTTAAACAAGTATAATGTCCTAAATGACATAAATTATTCTATTAATGTATAATCAAGAATAATTTTTTTAGCGATGTGAGAGGCGGAAGAATTTATTAACTGACGAAATAAAAATTCATTTTTATAGATGTGATTTGATCAATGTAATGGGAAAATTGCAAATATTAATACTTTGTCTTGATTTTTTTCTGCTTAGGTAGGTATATTCATTCCATTAGAAATTGTCATTCAGCTTTACTGAAGCAGCATTACTTAATTGCTTAAAAAGCTACTTTTAATAGGTAGTTTCAAGTTGCAATTTCATCTAAGAAACATATAAAGGAAAAACCACTTGGTACAAACTCATGTATTTTTAAGTATCTGCAAAGATTAAACTTTACGTGCGAAACCTATTTTATTGAATCGTACATTGAAGTAGTTTTTTCTTATTTGGAAAACTTGTTCCACGAGTTTGCTCGTAAACTTCTTTTTATTTTGGTATACATCAATGAAATGAATAACTATTGGATAAATTCTAATGTTTTTAATAAGTTTTTAACATAATGTATTAGTTCTTATAAAAGGAGAATTTTGAAAGAAACAAATAAAATCTCTGTTTTAAAGAAAACCACAAGACTGGTGATAGTATAAAGCCGGAAATAATAATGTCTTGAAAGAAAAATGCTACACATTCTGAAACACACGCTGCTATCAAAGCATTATGCTCCCAAGCCATGGATTCAAAATTGATCTGAGAATACCAATGGACTAGACAAGAGCAATAAGGTCTACATGGTTTACGTTTATCATTCTCGATTAAAGGAAAACGAGAAGGTCAAAACTATTTCTAGAAATATAGCGCAAACGCCTTTCGCTCGCCCTATACAAAAATTTTATTACGAGGAAGTTTTACGAGAAGAGACAGTATAAACAAGAATCTGGTAGATTCTTCTCAGATTCCATCTATTCTAAAAGTTCTAGTATAGGAAGGTCTAGGAAATATCTAGATTAAAGTGAAATTATGCTACACTTTTCCTCTGGCTCTTTTATACTACCACCTTAGAGAGCAACTAATGATGAATGCAAATTCTGTGAGGAAGAAGAAACAACTCCGTTTCTCCTAGATACATGATGCCATTACAAGCCAACATAGGTAATGACTTGGACGAAAAACTTGTAGAAGGAATGACATGTTAAGTAAAAGCTATTTTAGATCTTCTTTGGAGCTGTAGAGCGAGCTATAGTTATATCAACGAGCTGCTACGAAGGGGGATATAATGTTCTAATTCTTCAAGATTTTTTAAAAATGTTATGTAATTATTATAATAATAAATTCAAATACCAGTGTGGCTCGAGTTAAAAAATTTAAGAACTTTTGGAATGCTTTTGTCCATCGTCTCCGTCAAATTTCCTTTGATTTTATCAACTTCCGAGCTGAATTAATGGATAATAAGAATAGGGGTAAACATTTCTTCACGTCTTTACCAAGTTTTTTTCTATACTATATCACATTATAAGAAAATTCGAGATCTTTCAATTTTCAAAAATACCCTGACCAACTGAAATAGATTTAACACCTCCAATAACTTAAGTATTTTGACAGATTGTTAACTAAGCTAAGGTATTCTCTGGAATATCAAGAATTTTCTCTTGGATAAGTAATAGAAAACGTTTTATTATCATTAATTTTTTTTGACACTAGTCGCACCTGAAATACTTTAAATTTAAAATCTTTAACATCAAAATGTGATCACTACCTTCGATTATTCTTGTACTGACAGGTAGAGCACTTGTTCGAATTAAAGTATAACCTCTGCAGTGTCTTTTTTAGAAAATACTGGAACGGTTTTAAAGGGTTATTGCACTAATTATGTGACGAAAATCACACCTTTGTCACGTTCAGATCTTGAACTGTATCGACTCTTTAGTTTATTCACTGGAATGGTATTTTAACTATTGAGTGAAAGAACAAAAAAGAGTTCACGCACAAAATTATTCGGGCTATTCATGTTTATTACTGTGTTTAAACAGCAAGCAGACGAGACTTTCGAATTAAACTCCATTTTAGTTAATTACGTCGTTTCCGACTGTCTAGCACTCTTGAAATAAAAGAATAATCTTAAAAAGTCGCATCGAATCAAACTTTTATCATTAAGTTTTTTGGAATGAAACTTCGGTTTATCAGAACAATCAAATGGCTTTAGAGCTGTTGATAAAAAAAATCTAAGATGAACAATGAAATAACTTCTCAAGAACGGAGTCAAACGGTATAATTCAAATCTATTGAAATTGTTATCCGATAAATAATTTTTGATATTGAGTAGAAAAAATCGTAACCAAAAAGCAAGTTGCTTGGTACCTCCGAAAATCTATAGAGAGATGGAGAATTTAATAGATAAATAAATTTGAGCTGTATTAGGTGGTATATAATTTAGTGAAATCTCAGTGAAAATTTGTCACACCGTTTGATCTGATTAACCGTGAAAAAACTGGAGAGTTCTTAGTGTAATATGTGTACATACGAGGGTTGCTAATCAAGTTTTGAGATACGGTAGCAATGATGTTAATATGTCCAATTTGACATTGACAACTAAAGTTGTGGTAATTTTATACTTTTGCGATCCTCTCGTTTTTTGGCTATAGAAAATCGAAAAATGGTTTCCATGAATTTTTCCTAGAATCTTCGTTTTTATGGCGGATTAATAAAAAAAATATATAAACATTCATAACTTTTTTACAAAGCACCAAACGCAATCATATATTTTTTTGTTGATCTAGTCAAAAACCAAACATTTTTTATCTCTAACAGTCAACCTTAGTAAGATACCATTTTTATAATTGTGCAAATTTTCAATTTTTCAAAGTTAACTTTTAATATTATACACTTGATTACAATAAGTAATTTTAATAATGTTTTTGTTCATATAACTTTGATAATTACTTAATAAAAAAGGAACAAACTATCATAGGTCAATTTTAAGACATTTTTATTATTTTCAATTGTAAAAACATGATAAATCAACATTTTTCTATCATTTTTTTTCGTTTTTTTATGTAGATTGAGAAAAAAGTATAAAAACTTCATTTCATTATTTGGATAAAAGTTATCAACAATTATACGTGAAAGAGTGCATTTTCATGGACATTTAAAGCCCTGAAACTAATATAAGTTTCCATTTTTCTCATTTCCATAATTTGTTATTCAAATCCACCGTAAAAACAAAGATTTAAAAAAAATTCTAAAATCCTAAAAACGAGAGGAGCGCGAATCTATAAAATTACCTCTTCTGGACTTCCTCTGTAATGATTTCTCTGTTACAAAGTTGAATCAAGTATTTTTTTGCGTTGTTCAATTGTAATAAGGCAATTTTTCTACAAAAAAAAATTTGAGATATATGAAGTTACTAACGAAGCTTCCTTAATTTAAAGCGTAGAATCCAATGGTAAAGAGGACAATGGGGGTTGTTATTTGAAAAAATTAAGTTTTCGAAGTTTTTAAATAGCGAAATTCGGCACCATTTTCTAAACACCCTATATAAATTTTTGTGAAGATTCTCACAGATTTTGAAAGCTGTAATTGTTATTTGCCCAAATCCCAAAAATATTAGACCTGATTTACTTAAACTTAGAAATATAATTTTTTTAGTGAACCCTCATTTTACCAACTGCAGGTGAAACAGTATACTTGGCATTAATAATAAGTTTGATATTATACTGTAAGTCTGCGGAACACTGATTCTTAGACTATTACACCTACTAGTCAATGCTATATTTGATATTGCTGGGGCATGTCGTAGAAATTAAGTATCGAAGACAAGGCAAAAAGTGACAACAAACGAAGCTTATTCATCAGAGATGAGATAGAATCCAACTGTAATGTTAAATTCTTGTTTTACACAAAGAATGACGCGACACATTAAGAATGAAATTATTATCTCAGTAAATGGTAGCTGAATTTTAGTTTAAAAATTAAAATAGCCTTCTTCATTTTTAGAAAAAAGCTTGTTACACTGCAGTGATTTACTTATTTCTGCGTTTGTACTGTATTTTATTCAAATATATTTGAAAATACATTGAAATTTGACAAGCTCATACAATATTTTCCAATATTTCAAAACTGGTATTTTAATACCGTTATAAAAATGCTTTTTGATAAATAGTAAACATAAATCAGGCAAACTGTAACAATGTTGCACAAAAACAATCAATTTTGTACAGTGTTTGTGAAATTTAATACCTGCTACCTAACGAAATAGGAACAGAAGAGGCCACAGGGAAATCACAATGTATCCCAAAAGATTTTTGAATGTACCTGGGGTCTGGAAAACGAGAATGGTAAAGGAATTAAATTGACCAATGCCGTAATCGAAAATAATGAATACAACTTGATGAAACGAGTAATGCTCTGCTTTGAATGTTTTTGACATAATATAAATGATTACATTATTATTTTAAATACACGAAATTTGTTCAATAATTCAACGAGAATATGATTATTTCTACGTTACCAATAATGTGATGACAATTCTCAATACAATTATCGGTAAAAGGTTGATTAAACTAAAAATTTGTATTAACCAAATCACTATATTGCTGTGGAAATTAATACACTCATTCCAAGGAATAATAAATTCCCAAAAAACGGATTTTGCTGAATGGTATATTATCCGACTCGAATTCTCTTTAATCTTTAACCGGTTCCAAATGGATACTAGAAATGGTTATATCAAATTTGGAACAGGTAGTTAACATCATAAGGTTAACTTCTGCTTCTTTGTCTTTCTATGATGCTACAGCCCGTTATGGGCCTTGATCTTTTTAAGTTTTCTTCTCGAGCTGTTCCTATCTAGATCTACCCTGTTCCAATTGCATATTTTCAGACGATTCGACTTTTTGCTACCACCTTTTTCAAGGTCTTTAAATCAGCCCACATCCTTCAAAATTGGATTAAAGTCATTTTCTCGGCATTCTTTGTTCATTCAACCAGCCTGTCAATTGCAGTCTCTGTACTGTAATTACTTGTATTTTTGATTATATCTAGATATGGTTTGGGTAGGGACCATTTTGTTTACATTAAAACTAAATGGTCCCACAAATATATTGTGCTATAATTGGACAAAAATCAAAAGTAGAATACGAAGGATACTAACGAAGTTGTAGAGCCATTAAGTTGTAAATACAAATGGAATTTTATGATCTATTCAAATTGAAAGCAATTAGAAGTAAACAAATTATTCGATACTATTATTGTTTATACTCTTACTGTTGAATACATTTTTAAGTATTTCTACTAAAATAGGCTTCATAACATATTATGATACGAAAATATCTCAGAAATGAGTAATGAAGTATATATAATTTAATTTTGAAAGAAAAAAAAAGCAATTAGTGTGCATAAATGTGTAATTCCGACTTTCACCTACTGTGGGAAAAATAGTCGAGTGTAACAAGAGGGGGAGTATTTCGAAAATGCAGTTGCACAGTATACCTAAATTTAGAAAGCAAAAACATCGATAAAAATTTTCTTCCATTTGTTAAACATAAACAAAAATTTCGAAATAGTAGAAACAATTGTCATTGTCGTGCGAAGATAAAAAAATCGGGTGCATCAAAACCTTCTGGAATACTACTACTAACATTTTCCTACTGTTGGTCCATCAACACTAAAAAAGAAGCTCGCATAAGGTATTTCGCTGTATGTTGTGCTAAAATTAATAGAAAATAAAAAAAATAAAATGGAGAAGAAAAGAGAGTGTTATAATGTTGAGTGTGGGCCGTTTCTTGCTTCGAAATATATCACAATAAAGAAAATTTTTATAGTACTAGTACAATCAATTTTTTGTTATAAAAGTGTGAATAAATATTTTTTTCTACGTCCATTATGATATTCACGTTTTTTTCATTCATTGGCATTCATAAAGAATGAAAAACAGTACTGTAGCGATTCGTTTTTTCACGCTTTTGCGTTGAAAAAAGTGTCGTAACGTGTCATGTTTTCAACGCAATTATAAAATGGTTCTATCAAAATAGTGGGCTGTGAATGCTTTCTTTCTCGAGACTATTCGTTTCTCCGATAAACTCTAACGCTTTTATTTCTTGATATTCGTTCAAGAAAATCCGTTTTGTGCTTACTTAAAAGGATGGTAGTATTATTATCAGTGATGAAGAGTAATAGTGAAGAAAGTTTAAATTGCACACCAAAAGATGTTGAATCGGCAACTGCAGCGACTATGAATCTTCTCCCCGAGAAATCCAGAGAACAGTATTTAAAGGGATATAATTCTTTTATGGAGTGACGTAGTAAAAAATGCATAAACAACTTCACAGAAAAAGTGTTAGTAGCATACTTTGAAACTAAATCCAAAATGTGGAACACTTTGATCGACTTATTCAAAACTCGCACCCTAATGGTGAATAACGATGTTGACATCAGTAAATAGTCGAAACTCATTTGAAAAATAAATCAGTTGGCTATAGACCAGAAAAATCTAAAACATTTGCCCGTGAAGAAGTTTCTGTTGCAAGCTCCAGACGGTCATTATCTCATGCATAAGGTATGACAGCAAACGATTTTAATGTAAGCTTAGATATTATTTGAAAGATCTTTCAGGTTGCTTTAATATTTGGAATTTCAAGAGCTCTGCAGAGGGAGGAATCTATATAAAATGAAGTGTAACGATATTATTAATACCGGAAATGTTTTAATTATCATAGTACCTGATACAAAAATTCATATTCAACGTGGATTTACTGTTATTGGTGAAATATCTGACAATAGATTAAGCTTGGTAAACATTTATAAAAAATATAAAAACTAACGACCCACAAATGTTAAAACAAATAATTTCTTTATGCATTATAGAAATGGAAAATGCAAAATCCAAGTTGTAGGTGTCTCTATTAGTGGACTCCTGTGGTGATATAATTGAGCCAAAGAAGCACGGCGAGTGGAAATCCAACAAGGGTTATGTGGACGACTTAATAAAAAACAAAATGGATTCCGCAGTAATAATTTTAACTGAAACAACTAGTTCGACATTGTAAATGTCCACGATCCTACCTACAATCCAATAAGTACTAATACAATTCATAAACGACGTTATTTCTTTGAGCTTCTTAAATTTAACCAATTCAATTACCAATAGAAATGTAACTTTCATATAATACTTGAATATCTGTGATCATTCATATTATAGTGAATAAATTCCCTTGTAAATACAGGGTAGAAAATATACTTGATGTGGAAGCTTCATAGACTAACACCTACAGAAATGAACGACTGAAGTGGATTTCCAGGTGATCATATAGTAGGACCATTCTTGGAGAAAATTTCAATAGTGGGTCTTATCTATAATGAATAATAAGAGATGATCCCAAAATAATACGAATATAGAAAATATATTGATAAGGCTGGAATCTTTGCCATGGTTTCAACAAGCTGAGTAATTGCTTTCATAAAACATGTGCTGTCATATTTATATAAAATGGATAGTATTGATTAAAACACTCTTTATATATGTAAATAACAAAATTTTTCAGGACAAAATTTCTGCAAACAATAAAACAAGTCTAGCTAAAATTGTTCACATCCTACTTATTAAATTGTCTGGGAAAAAAGAAAACAACGCGTATTATCTCTAAAATTGATGTTATTTCAACCCTAAAATATCCTCGAAGAACTTTTTTCTAAATTATAATTTTGTATAAAGAAAGCCGTCCTCACCCTAAATGCAGTTAAAACAGTTCTTTGTTTGTATTATCATCGTGTTGAGAGGATTGTTTCAAAGTTTTATTAATAACGTTTTTTGAGAAAGAAAAAAAGGAAATTTTAGACAATAAAAACAATACCCAATTATAAAGAAATAGCGTTTTCAAATACTTTTGGAAAATAGAGTGGTTGTCAATATATAGAACAAACAATTGCTCTCAAAAAAATAAGCAGCAGTATAAATGAATAGTTTTGATTTACTGGATAAATAACTTCATTGCGATTTAGATGTGTATAGAATTATATTAAATAATAAATCTATCTGAACGTTACTCTAATACATTTAAGAAAATATTTCGCACTTCGTGAAACATTTGGTTACGATGGTTCTAAGCATGTGGAATGATACTAGAAAGAGGTTGGTATATTTAAATTATAGTAAAATGATTGACAACATGTATATATGGTTTTTATCATGAGATAATTATATAGCCTAGGCATTTGACAAAGTCTGGAATTCAGAAATAATCTATAAAACGCAAATAATATTTCCATAGCAAATTGTCGACCTAATAGAAGCCCACTTATATGAATACTGTTTAGGTTAAAACAGGAAGAAGGATATTCGACAATAAACGCAGAAATACCCTGTGAAGATTATAATGTTGAAAATAATAAAGACTTCAAAAATCTAAACATAACATCGAAACTTTGACAATAAAACAAATTTAACAAGAAATGTCTATTAATACAGTTTTCACTAACAAACTATATTCCAATTCAAATGAATAAAAACAATATACATACCAAATCAGGATACTAAGGGAGATATAGAATATGGCGGATACAGTAGACAAAGGTGTATTGAAACACACACACCGACTACACTACCGCCAGACTAACTTTTGATATAGACCTGGAGATTTTTATACCAACAAGAGAGGACTGGGAAGATAACTCAGGAACAGTAAGTAACTATATAAGAATAAGGGAGTCCTTGAGGCTTAGAAATGGCTGCAACATACTGCAGACCAAGCTGCGGGCAATAGAACGAGCCGCGGAACTAATCCAATGCAGAGATGAAACGGTGCGTGACATCACAATCTATACGGATAGCCAAGCGGCTCTGATATCACTATCGTCTACGGCAGTGAGATCTAGGTCAGTGGTGAACGAAGCCGTGTCATGGATTCGTGACCAAAAGGTTAGACCTCTGCTGGATACTTGGACACAGCTATGTAGAAGGGAATCAAATGACAGATAAACTAGCCAAATTGGGAACGACCAAGAGCGGGTACGAAGCGGTGGGCTTGCCACTACCACCGATCAAATTACTGAGAGTCACGATAAATAGAAGTTTGGAGGGAGAGCACGGCAAGAGATGGAGTAATAGAAATGACTGTGTCATCTTACGCTCCTTATGGCCGGTGCTACAGAACAGGAAGACAACAGAACTGCTAGGTTTCGATCCGAAGGGTTGTAGCGAGTGAAACATTGGAATGTCCGGAAGAAACAGCGGAGCTAGGTGTTAAGGACCTGAATCACTTCATTGCAAACTGGAAAAGCTTGGGAAGGAAGCAAGGACCTGGCAACGGAAGAGATAGGGAAGGGGAGTGAAATGGTGCTGATTGAAAAGTCAGCAAGGGCATCATAATGAGCCTAAGGCCTCCCAGTGGATCTCCGCTGAAAAGTGTTAACCTAACCTAACCTAATCTACATACCACATAAAAAAAACTTTCAAATACATTAATATGTACTACAAATTATAGTGAGTGGAACACGTATAGGATTAAATAACAGAGCAGATAATAAATACAAAAAACTATACAAAAAGTTATCTGTCAATTATAAATCACTATTATATAAACAAATTTTAGAGTCTATATTATCTACTGGGTTATGCTATGGGAATGCAAAAAACGAATGTTACAACTTTCAAAAATATAGTAGTAGCACCATGTTATATTTTAAATAGCGAAAATCATAGAAATCTTTGAGTCCCTACTGTGACAAAAGAACACAAGAGGGTGACAGGAAGGCATGAAAAAGAGCTGCATGACATACCAACTCCGGGCAGTAGTAAATTTGACCAGATAGCTAGTAGATGACCTTTGGTAATGCGATAAATTCAGTTATAGAAATTTGGGATGCAATATTTGTACATTGGTTCAGATTTTAGGATGCTATTCCAAAACCAAAAATAGTAATTAAGATACAGAACCTTACTTCACCTTCATGATGTCAGCAGTGCGAAAACATTTCACAACATGATCACAATTTTTTAAGAGTTTTATTCTCACGCTCCCGCTATAGTTAGGTATTTCCAGTTGTTTATCTGATATATAAAATCTAATTTAGGGATGTTTCTAAATAGATTATTGTGAATTAAATAAAACCATTGTCCCTTTTCCATTTTCGGATTCTAACCTACCTTTATGTACCTGACCAAATTTTCTAGTAAATTTAAAATGACCTTTGTGAAACCGTAGATTAGATAATTAATTTGGCCGAATTTAAAACCCCCATTAACTGCGGGGTGCACTACATCTCGTGGTGATTTTTAATCTGTGATATAAGGACTCGTTGATACGACGTGACGGATTCATTAAGAGTATTACCTGGAATTTAGGACCCACTCCACTTTGTGAAGTTGGAAAATCCAAAAAAATCAAATCTAGAATTTCTAAATCCTTGCATTTCAAAATTAGGTAGGTTCTAAACAATATACAATAGAGAAATAAATTTTTAAAATTTGCGGCAGTCGTGATTTGTAAAATTCTATATAATATTATAATGCCCACTTGCAATTGGTTAGGTTACATTAGGTTTGGGTAGTTTAGGTTAGGTTAGGCAAATAAAATAACAGAATATGAATTTGGGCAACCGGTATCTTATGGATATAAAATGTAATAGATTTTCAGTGTTTTTCTATGTCTTATGTGATATGTTTAGAATGTAAAATATTTCTTATTTAAATAAACTGTAAATATATATTTTATTTTTGTTTTCCATGTCATAATTGAAATACTGAGCTGCAGAATCTTCCGTCACGAGTTGTCTAATCTTCATGACAGCCACTATCACGAGTTGACTCATTGTAACAGATGATAAAATGTCCGAGTCGCTTCAACTCTTGGACAAGCCAGCAAATCAACGCAGACGACTGAAGAGATCAAAATTATCCAATCTACTATATATAACATGAAGAAATAAAAGGTAAAGTTATGAAAGTCATTAGTGTCGAATTAAAATAATAAAAATCAATTTGGTAATAAAAAATAAAATAACTGCACAAGATCAAATAGCTTTTATTTATACAACTTCTTTTTCTGATAGTTATGGTTGAAGCTCCAATACTCACTGACATAATTCTGAACACAACCGTTGTACGATATTTCAATTAATTCCAAGCACATTTTCGACGTATAAAAGATAACAAAGTTAACGAACACGATAATTAACAGGATGATACAACTTTGCTGAACAAGCGTATCTGATCCTCAGCATTGTTTGAAACTTTATGAAAAAGACGTGTGACTCGCCGCGTTGTTTATTTATCGTTCAATGTATTATATTATGTATCTGGTATTAGGTCAAATTTTCTATCGCTCCTCATAAATAAAGTAAAGTACTTCTATTAACCGCATATATTATCAAATAATCGTGTAATCATAAATTATTTATCAAAATATAACCTGATATAAAACTATAATTAAATGAAATTATACAAAGACTTCCATAATTTTAATATGAAAAAAAAAACAGCAAATATCAAGTCAAATTATTTATTAACTAAGTTGAAATGTTTGAAACCATGGTGTTTTCTTACTGAACACACAGTCACACTTCCATCAACTACACCAACATTCACAGTTACACTATAAAATTATCAATACATAATATACATTTATAAAAAAAATTTTTGTATCATTAATGGATTTCTAAGAATTATTTTTTTGTATTTGACTGTATTTCAAGGATCTTACCAATTGGCGCTCCGATCCTAGAAGAACCTTAGCCTCCCGGACAAGTACCCCCATTCTTCTCGATGTTGTACTTTTCTCGCCGGTTTCAGACGCCTAGTTTTTTATGTCCTGCTGTACATCGTCCTGCCATCTTATGCGTGGTCGTCCTGGTAGTCTTTTTTCCGGTGTACAAGTTTGACTCCTCGACCCTGCGGCATCAGTCCGACGTGACAGAACCATCTTAGTTTCGCACTCTTGATCTCTGCTACCAGGCTGGGCTCTCCATAAGTCTCAACGTTAGTACGGATGCGCCATTCTCCTTGGTCTTAGATTGGGCCATAGATGTGCCGAAGTAGTTTTCTCGTTCATGAGTTAGTCTCAGTTCGTATCTAGCAGTCATTGCACAGGTTTCAGAAGCATACATCACAACCGGCATTAGTACTGTACGGTAGATCCCCTCTTTTGTGCACCTGCTGAATAGGTGGGATTTCAGCATCTTCTAGGCGCTTTCAACACGCTCCACGGTATAGTTATCTATCGTAAACGCCGCCGTGTCTGCGTGGTCTTGGCATGTACTTCGTTTTAGCTTCATTCGCATTGAATCCTGCTAGATTGCATTCTCCTTTGAATGTCCTAAAGTCTTCTCTAACATCTATAACATCGTCTGTGTAGGTCACCTTCTGGTCTGTAGCCTCCTAAATATTCTTTCCAAGGTCAGAATGAATAGATTACAAGAAAGAGCATCCCCTAGCTTCAGACTTCTTCTGACGTTAAATTGGTGTGATGTTCTGCCGGCTACCCTTGCAGTTGGTGTTGACCACCAGTCTTATTAGCTTGCCTAGCACACCAAATATACTCAGAGTTTCATAGCCTATGAAAATTGATACTTTTATGTTGTATTCTGATGGCGAGAAATAATCAAGGCGAGGCACTACTATCTAGGGATGGATGATTAAATCATAAACTACTTTCATATATTACGTTAGATTTTAACTACTTTGTCATAATTCATCACTTATAGAGGACACAGAGTGAGATTACTAAGCGCACGTGATATAAACCACCTCTGCTACTCTTATTTCTAAACCAAGACTGTGCTCTATATCAGCTAGACATTTTGACAAGATGAAAAATATTGATTTGTGGCGAAAGAAAATTCGTAAGTCTAATCTGTATTCATTTAAAGCAGAGACATTAGAGGTCAAAGGAAATCACTAAAAAGATCACAAACATACAAACAAAACTATTATATTTCAAAAATACATAAAAACAAATAGGTACAAATATAGTTTTTTTTTATTTTAACAATTTATTTAACGAAACAGTTGATTAAACTCGGACATTTAAAAGATTTTTCTAGCATAATATGCTTATGCCAAGAATATACTCCAAACACATGTAGATATTACCCTAAAAGCAAGAAAAAATTGTTTCTTGAATATATGTCGGAAAGAAATTTATAGAATTCTAGGAAGTAAACAAATAAAATAAAAATAAAATAATCGTAGAAATCATATAAAAAACAATGTAAACAAATCGCTGCTATGATGAAAAATATATAAAAACCAACATCAAACGAGCCGGCTTATTCGCTAAATCTTAAACTTCCTTTATAACAGAGCATAACCGGTTTCACGGTCCATGTCGTGGACGAGCTCACTTCATCTGATACATTTGTAGAGTTTCTATCACTTCTGGAATGGAGTGAAAGTGTGCAAGCTTGAAGTAAAAGTATATTCCAAACCTTTTTACATAAACTTAACCTTGTCGTGAACGACTTTAATCTTATAATGGAAATCGGAATGCTCAGGATCGGAAAATTGGAAACTCATTCGTGTGTTTGAATAACATTTTGTTGATATAATTGATGTACTGGAGAAATACAACAAAAATACAAAAATAGTTTAATAGCATTTATAGCCAAGTTAGTATTCCGTGGAAATATATTGAATGATAAGACTATGCTTTTTTAATGGAGGAGAGTATCTCGGAAGTTCTAAGTACAAAAAAAGTATGTATGATTTGATTAAAATGCTATTTACTTTGAAACCATCATCGAAACTGAAATTTCCATTGTTAACTTACAATATATAGACGTTGAGTGTTGTTTAAGAAGTCTAAGAATTGTTTTAAATCAGATATTAAAAAATTAAATGGTTAATAGTTTATTATATGAACATTACAAAGAGATGGTTATCTATTTCCTCTCAATAGTGATTTCACGTTAAATATTATCAAATTTTGACTGGCATTCAAATCGGCCTATCTAATATTTTGTATAAAAATATTACTTTCATTTCGAAAAAATTTTACTCTTGACAAAACCTTTTCGATAAAAAAAGTTTAACTTATTGTAACTCTCCCAAGCGAAATCTTCATCTTTTATGGTTCGCTTACTGTTAGTATGTGAATAGTAAATTTACGAATTTTTCGATCCCTTTTATGCTTCTTATATTTTCTATGTCGTCATCTGATCGAGTGTCCTGTTTTGCATGTAGACGAGAAATGAAAAGTCTCAATCGCTTTTTGATAAACATTCAACAAAGTTTTGGAAAGAGTAGTTTGAGAATTTTCCAATCTAAAAAATCAGCAATCTGGACGATACATACAGTTCGTGAATTATTTAGCCCAAAATTAAGATTAATTTGAAAATTTTATTGAAGTCTATGAAGTCAATGAAAAATTAACCTTTTTATTCACATCACATCACAGAACATCATACCTTTTACAGAGGCAAACATAAAACTGAAATGTTGAATGGATGGGCAAATTGGCTGATACTTTAGTTTACAGTTCGACTTTTTCTCCTGTAGTTAGCGAGAAATCTTGTGAAAACTGTGAACAAATGTGTTGTATATTTTATTAGCAATGACAATATTTAATCACTTTAGTTAATTAGGGCACTCGTGGTTGGTTATCAAGTATCTGTAATGTCTTAATGAGGTTTACATCCAGTGATGTACCCTCTAACACATCATGTTAAATATATTGGATACGCTTTCTTCAGTCGTTTGTTGTACTTTAGTACTCGCAGTTCTCCTAATAATGAGTTTGGATGAAATTCCATAGTTTTATTTTTCATATTAATAACCGTCGCTGGTACATATAGAACTACTTGGATGGTGTAGCTTATTAATTATTATTTATTATCTGTCGAAGTATTTTGGATTGAGATCTCTGGATGATTGTTATGCAACAAGACTTTATATTTTAACCTGAGTCTTTTGTTTGAGTGGATTTGACGCTGTCTTCATGTGGTCTACCTAATTCTCCTGTTGACAATGTATACATTATATAAACTAATTGACCAAGTACACTTCCCTGTAATATCCCTGATGCAACTTAAAAAAAACAAAACAAACTTTTGTTTGACTATATTGTTTAAGTAGGATTTTCAAAGCAAAGAACAATGTGGAGGACATCTGTTTTTTTATTTTTTATTGCAGTTCCTGATGAGAGACCTTGTCAAATGCTTGACTAACTTCGAGGAACACAGCAGAGCATTATTCTTTATTTTCTAAAGCCCTATTTATTATTAGTGTGAATTAATGAACTTGCTGTATTGTCGATGTCCAAATTCTTGATGGTTTTCGATTACTTTTAGTATGGTTAGTTTTTCAATTAGTCTGGAAATAAATGGAAGTAAAGCTATTGAGTGATACGATGTGATATTGTTTGAGCCCTTACTGGGTTTGTTCATTATTATTATCTGTGATTTGGGTCAATATTCAAGTCGTTTAATTGCATTAAGATATTATGTAAGCATGTTTATTTCTTTGTTGGCAATTCTTTCAGTATTTTGGTAATTATAAGATCGATTCTAGATGATTTTTCTGGATACAGTTGGGTCATCTCCTCTTTTATTTCTTTGATATCACAACTTGTATGGCATCTCTTGTTTCTATTAGAAGTGATAATTGTCTGTTTTGTTAAGTGATTAGAAAATCGTAGTGAGGTTTTTGCGAATATTCATTCATTTTTTTTCGTGGTGACGGTGCATATATCTAACGTTTTTATTCCTGAATTCCTGAAAGTTTGGAATCATATTCTTCAATATTCTTCTGGGTACCTCTTATTCCTTTGAGCTTTGTTTCCAATTTATGGCTGTATTGAATAAACATATTTCTGTCGATAAAAGTATGATTTCTTGGGAATTTTGCCAAGCTTGCGTTTTTCCGTAATTAGTCTTCTTATTTCAAGTGATATGTCCTTATCCGCCGATTTATTGCTTTTCGATTATTTTTCAAATTTGATTTTGTATACTGTTATTGTTAATTTTATATAATATGACATTAAGATAATTAATTTTATTTTTGGTACGATTTCGATTGTGATAATTGAATAAGTTTATAATGAGCATTGAATTTTTCATTTATGTTCCCAATTTTAGTTTTTGCTACAGCAGTAATTCTACATAACGGAAAAACAATGAAATTTTTCTTAAGAGAGTTTTCTCAAGATCTTTCATTACTAACACTTAATATGGATGCTTCCATAGCACAACCATCAATTTCTCAAATTTCTCAAATAAAAAATTTATATATAGAGAAACTACATATAAGAAGAAATCATTAGAGGTGAACAAACTCTCCATTAACTCATCGAAACTTCAGTACAAGAATGTGAATGGTAATAATATAGGCGCAAAACTGTATATAAGTATGAAAACAAAGTTTTATTTTCACAAATATTGCAGAATTCCAATTATATTGTTGAGAATAGCGGATTATAATGCAACGAATTCTTAACAGGAGACGAAGCAATCATCAAAAATATACATCACTCATTAATATAGATATAAAACCAATATACTTATTTTCAAATTACTTTATATTAACCCCAATTTTTTATTCACCTAACCGTATTTCTTAGTAACAAAATAATGAAATCTTATTTTCATAAACATATAAATAGAGCCATCTCTGTCACAATTACCTTTTATCGATGCACGCAATCCATTCCATAGCTAGTTACAAAAAATCCGGCAAATTGACCAGATCTACACCCCACTGATCGAAAATAATTTTCGCGCGTATTTCTACGTAAGTAGTGCCATCGTAATTCTGCAGCGGCGACAGCACCGTAACCGGAGTATCGCCAGCAACAACTGGTTCGCGTGCTTAGCGGAATTTCACCGCACAGCGTTTAATTCGCTACGTTGTCAGATGTTCTTGTTTATCCGATAAACTAATAATAATAATAAGCTACTTCTCGTTGGAATTAAAAACTGTTTGACTGTTTGTAGGCATTAATTAACAACTGATTGTGCAGAGATCTTTTGGCGATGAACATTGTGGAATAATATCAGTTAACAGTTGTCCTTCTTTTTTTATTATTCTCATACCTTTTTAGGCGTCAGATAGGAACTTGGTGTTATTTTCCTCTCATTTTTTCCACTCTTCGTTGGCTTAACTGTTAATTCTGCACCTATATATCTACATATTCATATACATATAAGAGGTCTCTTTTTATGAGATATTCCATCAAACTTCCAAAATTTTGTGAATCAACTCTCTTCTTTTAAAAATAAAAATAACTTCGAAGGTGTCCATAATTTTATACTTAAAATGTATATTTGTATGTAATACATGTATATTGATTTGATTTCAATTGGCAAGTGATTGTGCATTTTTTGCATTGTAAAATATAGAGCCTTTAATCAATTCTGTACGTAGAGAAGGTAGGTAGAGGTCGTGCTCAGCGTTCCTAATTGGATAGCCATGCAACGACCTTTCTAAAATTGGTGAAGCGTGTTATGAATTATGCGAATTATGAATATGAATAAGGAGGGAAAAGTCAGAATTTTTAATCTTTTAAGTTATTTGTAGTTTGAAAATTCACTCAAATTGCGTTGCACCACACGTATCACAGAAAGGAAGGGCATATCGGTAATACGACTCAATGAGGGCATAATAAACTGTTAAAGAGGATAAGTTCAGTTTTTTGGAAACTGATCTCAGCGCAAAAAAGGAGGAGCTTAATTTTTTAGATAAGGCGGCAATATGTTTCATTTCAAGGAATTGTCTACAATCCCTAAGAATTTTACAGATTGAATGGTGATGTTATTTAATAAAAAAGGTAGCAATGTATTTTTATATGATAAAAATCAAGTTGTAGAAACGTTGAGACAGAAAAGATTAGAGTCGCAGGGTTGTTCCAAGACAAACTAGTGTCGTCTGCAAATATACATATTTCACAACTGATCAACTGATGTCTAGATAGACGATGTCGTTTATAAAAACAAAATAGGACCTGGTACTGAACCTAGGGGCACTTCACATTCTATTGGCTTGCAAGAAGACATCGTTGTATGAACCATTATAATCTGTTGGTACGGTATGACTTAAGCCATGCAAGAGGTATTCCCCTAAAACAGCAGTACTGCAATTTGTTAATCAACATATTATGATTAACAAAACCGAAAGCCTTAGAAAAATCACAAGAAGGAGGTAACCCAATTCAAAATCCAACAATGTACGAAGGCTGCCTGAAAAGTTTATAGCCTGAAGATATCAGTACATATCAAAATAAGCTGGGAAATATATTTCAGCATGGGTTGAGGGATGCTCACTCAAATTTTTTTCGACGCTTGGCTTTTGTTTGACAATAGCTTAAGTAAGTCGATGTGAAGAATAGAAAAAGTAGAATATCGAGATGTCGTTAAATAATTGTTTTGAACAAACAATAAGCTCACGCAAATAAAAGAGAAGTTAAATAGATCATCATTTACATTACTGAAAAAAATTGTCGGTTTAATTCAAATATGGTATTATCAGCTTTACTGATGACGAGCGTTTGAAATGGTTAAGAACTGCAAAAATCAATGATACTATCGTAAAAGTTCACTAATTGGTACTGAACGGCCGTTGAATTAAGCTTAGATATAGAGAAGAGGTTATCTTAATAAAACAACGCATTTGTCATATACCGATGCTGGAGAATATTACGCGTCTTTGTTAAATAAAGTAAAGGGAGAAATTGTGAAAAAGCGAACGCATCTAAAGAAAAAGAAAGTGGTTTTCCCTGATTGCCATGGCTAAAATTCACAAAATGCGCTTCGAATTGGTTTACCATCGACTCTATTTACCAGATTTGGGTCTCAGCGATTTTTACCACCTTCTTAACCTAACAAAATATTTGTTTTTTCAGAAATCCCAGTAAATTCACGTTGTTTCGTGACATCAACATCAACCTTAAACATTCAAATAATGAAGAATTATGATACTTAACAACAATTTTTAAAAACGTAGAGAATACCATAATCATAATATTCGTCTTCCATTATTACAAAAACCTTTATTGACATCTATATTATTATCTGTATGCTTAAAAAATTTATCTCGTTAGTCCATTGCGCGTTTTCCTCGTATATTTCTAAATATAAAGTATCAACCAACCAAGAACTAATTCATTGATCCTTGTAGATTCGACAGATTCATTGGTCCACACCAAATCCTAGATTTTTCCATCATAACATTGACAACACCACATTAGTATCACGCGAAAGGTGCGCAAGGCACCTATGAAGTACATTTCGAATTTCTATTTCAAGTAGAAATGGATGGAGGGAATTTCCAGACTGTTTAAGGGGCGCCGGAGATGACGTAACGGTAGTAACCACCATTACTTCAATCGACATCAACAGTTGGTTAGAGTTTGATTCAGATAATTAATGAGAAATGCGGATTCGCTTTCAATTCAAACATTAGCAAAAATAATTTAGATCGGAATAAATAAAGCTGTCAAAGACAAATCAACCGAGTCGAATAAATTTTCGAATTCAATGGGTGTTAATAAATCTATATAAACATATCAAAAATATATCAGAGGTTAAAGTTAAATTTCATTCCTGGTTAATTATTTTTTTTTATTTTCTGATTGAAACAGTTTTTGACATGTTTTCGTATATAATGAGTAAAAAAAATATAAACTCTAAAATCATGGTTTTACTCATTTAAATTACTTCAATAATTTTTAGTTTAAATCTTTCCTAATAATATAAAATTTAAAAATTAGAATGGCATAATTTGAACTGATAATTCATTCATTTTAGACGTTCACATTTGGTCTTTCGCATTTCGCATTCGATCCAAGGTTTGGTCATGGTTCAGGATTAATAATAATAATAATAATATAACTTTATCGAAAATTAAATATTATCCACAATTGAATACAATGGTCACAACTACAATGAAGTGAAATGAAATAAGTGAATAAAAAAGAAATTAACGATACGTACTTGAGGATCTACTTGCTTCCATCTATGATATGGGTATACATATAGATAATCATTTATACAGGGTAGTTCCTAAATAATATAAAATATTGTAGTGGACGCTCCATTTTAAAACTAAAAGCTCTTATAAACATATGTGATAAGTCTTGAAGTCGAAGAGATACAGGGTGTCGAATATTTTATTAGATGCAACAACATGTGTTAATCATAAAGAAAAATAGCATGTTAAAAATTTGTACATCCTGTCAAAATGCAAGAATAGTCAAATCCGGTAGCTCTGATATTTTGCAGACTTGTTTTTGATGTTGTCCTATGGAATAATCCATATTTGTAACCTCAAGCTACGAACGCCATATTGTCAAAAATAGAAAAAATCGCGAAAAAATCGTTTTTTTTTTCAAATTTTTTCGATTATACGATTATAACCCTAAGCTGAGCTAGCGTTTGAAATCCGGTAATTCTGATTTTTTGCAGACTTGTTTATGATGTTTTCTCAATCAATAATCCAAATTTTTGACCTCGAACCCAACTTTTTCGAAAAGCGATAAAACCGCGAGAAAATCCTTATTTTTTCAGATTTAAGCGATTATAATCGTAAAGAACTATTTTTGGAAAAATCTTTTCACGGAAGCTCCTTGTGGCAGAAAGAAAGAAGAAGCCCAGAAAATGGACCATTGTCATTACTGCGGAAAAGATATCACCCAATGCAACAATCTTGACAGCAGCTGTGACACGTGATGATGAATGAGTACTTAAAATAAAAGAGTTTATATCTGAAAACACAGATTTGGTACCATTGATACCAGATATCATCGCTTTTGCCAAACAAAGCTCTATAATGCATAACCAATAGGAGGAAAGTCCAGGGGAAATTGTTAACATCCCACAGTTGATGAGGCGATGGAAAAAATTTATTCATTACTGGAAGACAACGCTGAGGAGTATCAGTTCTCTTTAGATGAACTCATGGACCAGATAGAAGGAGAGCTACCTCAACTACGAGTAGTCAAAATTCGCTTGTTTGTAAAGTATGGGAGAACATTTTGTTGAGACAACACACGACTCTTTGTTTTTAAAAAACATATAGTATGACAGCTGAAGAAGTTCAGATCCTCAAATAAAAAGACCACACGTGGTGAAATCAGCTGTTAAAGTCATAGGACAGGATATTCGGTTGCAAGTGGACGATACAACATAATTCACACCATCCGACGACTTCTCCCAAAAATAAATTTAAAATGATGATTTACGGAAGGCTTGATCTTGAAAATTATTAAGTCTACAGATAGAGTTCTAGTATCAAATTGTACGAAATTTAGTCTACTTTAAAAACGAATTAAGAAAATTTTTCCAAGAACTAGTCCTTCGGGGTTTTAATCGTCCATATTTGAAAAAAAAACCGATTTTTCGCAGTTGTAAAGTGTGTATAAGGAGTGTAAAGTTTATATTAGCCATTTCAGGCATCGTTGTTACCACGAAAAGTCGGTATGATAAAAACTTCTTAAACGTTTTTTGCGTCAGTTTTTAGATTTGATGCAGTATTTGACAATATTATTTCAAATTTCTTCTCAAAATTCTTTCGTATTACTTCTGGTAGCGTCACCAGGAAAAATAAATTTCACTTACAGTCATTTAATATAAGCAATTCGACACTCTGTATCTCATTAACGACAAGACTGATCAAACATTTTATAGAAACTTTTCGTCTTAGAATGGAATGACGAAGCGCCCACTACTATATTTTAGATTATTTAGAAAACACCCTAGTTTATTATAGCAGTTACGATATTTCTGGGTTTCTCCCTCACAAATGCCTTTAGCTTATATTTATAGATTTATTTGCTATATATAATATTCAATGTGGGGTACTGTGTTGTTGAGTAAGTGTCTATTAGGCTTGTTTCATAGTAATACGGTTCTATTTGGTTCGATTCGTTTTCAATAGAAACCTGAAACGAATGAAACCTTGTCACACATACACGGCTTTCGCAAATTTCCACCCACCGTACTTCTAAAATGTTGAATTATATCACCATCGGAAGCCACTAATAGAGACGCCGAATTTGTGATAAGCGAGGGAATTTTTTAAAAGATATTGATACCTACAACTTGGGTTTTGCATTTTTCATTTCTGTACTGCAAAAAGACATTATTATCTGTTTTGACATATGTGGGACGTTGGTTTTTATATTTGTTATAAATGTTTCCCAAGTTTAATCTATTGTCAGATATTACACCAATAAGAGTAAATCCACGTTGAACATGAATTTTTTTATCAGGTACTGTGATAATCAAAACATTTCCGGTATTATTAATATCGTTACACTTTATTTTATATAATTCCTCCTTCCGCAGACCTCCTGAGATTTCGAATATTAAAGCAACGTGAAAGATGTTATAAACAATATTTAAGCTAACATTAAAATCGTTTGCTGTCATACCTTATGCATTAGATAATGACCGTCTGGAGCTTGCAATACAAACTTAATTTCTTCACAGGCAAATGTTTTAGATTTTCAGTATTTACTGATGACTACGTCGTTATTCACCATTAAGGTGCCTTTCAGTTTTTAATAAGTCGACCAAAGTGTTGAAGACTTCCACATTTTGGATTTAGTTTCAAAGTAATCTGGTAAAACTCTTTCTGTGAAGCTGTTCATGCGTTTTTTAGTACGCCACTCCATAAAAGAATTATATTCCTTTAAATACTCTTCCCTGGATTTCTCAGGCAGAAGATTCATAGTCGCTGCAGTTGCTCATTCAACAAAATCTTCTGGGGTGCACTTTAAACTCTCCATCACTAATAATAATACTACATTACTTTCAATCTTGAACAAATATCAAGAAGTAAAAGTGTGAGCTTATCGGAGAAACTAATTGACGTGAGAAAAAAAGCGTTAACAGCCCTCTATTTTAATAAAAATAATTTTATAATTGCGTTGAAAAAATTACCGCTGCGGTACTTTTTTTCACGCTTTTAACCAATCCAGAAATTACATTCTTTATGAATGCAAATGAATGAAAAAAAACGTGAATATTATGAAGGACGTAGAAAAATGATACTAAAATATTGTGTTCCAAATAAGTTTCACAATTTCGTTGTCAATGAGAGAATGAAACACAGTTCTCATTTGGTTATTAATACTTTATTTTACTATGAATGAACAAATTACATGCTGTAGTAAAGATCAATTCAGATTCGCTAAAAATAAACTAATTGTGTTGGTGTTTAAACGCTATTTGACAAGTTTTTATTCTGATTTACAATGGCAAGCTATTGGCAATTATTTTTGAAGTTTTAGATGAAACATTAACAAGCAGGAAAGTATAGAATAACATTCTTAATATGGATATATATAATTAATACTGATAATTGTAAATAGACTACAATCAACAGTTACAATTAAAAATAACTGTAGATATTTTCAAGATCATTAATCAAACTCATGTTTTAAGTATGAGAAAGTTTAGGTCTTCAATAGTATATTACATAACAAGTTTGGAAACTGATACATATCGCACTAGTTACTGTTTTGCATAAGCTGCGTAACGGCGAGTGCTAAAACGTAACGAGTGCGAATACAGTTTCCATCGAGTTGTGTACACTATTTTTCCTACGACTACGTAAATAATTCTTCAAAAAAACTTATTCTAAAATATTAAACTCTCAATACTTTGATCTGAGAAGATATTAATATTAAAAATTACAAAAAACTAATGGCATTTATAAAGCAGAACTCTCGGAAGTCAAAAGTATTTAATAGGGGGCACATTTATCAATTTCTAAAAGAAGCTCCGAATTCCCAGTATTTGATGAAAAAAGTAAATCAGTAATTATTGTTTAGCTTTTGTAAGACATTTTAAAATTAATTGTTGTAGGTCGCTGCAATATTTGGTCTCGCAGGGGCATGGCGTAGAATTGATCTCTAAAAATTGAGTATTAAAGACATAGAAGTAGGTTCAATATTAAATATAAAGGTGCCAAATTCAAAAACTAACAAGGAACGAAGTCTTTCATTCGAGGTAAGGTTGAAGAAGGATTAAATTTGATCGATATATACCGTAAATACACGAAATGACGTCCCAATTATTCACTAAGAAATACTAATATTGAAAATTGCGAAAATTGTACATTTACTTTTAATATTAATTATAATATAATAATGTTGACCGATGGTGTTAATTAATTATTTAATATTTTGCACTTAAATTACGCTTTTTATTTTTCTACTCCTAAATAAAACATTTTTTTTTTCATGAACGTAGAAAAATAATTGAATGTAGCTTGTGCAAAAAGTGTATGCACTGAACGTATTGTCAAACTCGGCCTAACGGCAAACACTTACTTTTTGCAATTGTTGCATAAACAACTATTATTTGTGACGTATTTTCTATTTCCATTTTTGATGAATTGATTGCAAATTAGATAAACGCTACAGAAAAACACAGATAAACCTCGTCAATATTCAAAAAATAAATTAAAATGCGATAAGCTGGAAAATAAGTAAACAGTATGTCCACAGTCAATAATTATTTAGTGTTATTTTTAGAACATTGCAAATAGTTTCTGGAATATATTTCCCGTAAAAATAAATTTCAAGTTTTTACAGGAACATAGGTAATTGATGTTATATTACAACAATACCAAAATAGCGAAATTGATTATATTATAGCATCATCATAAAAAAACAGAAATTTTCCATAGAATCACAATACTATTTAATAAAGAATTAGATTAAGCTATTTGACTCATTTTAAATATTACTTCAAAATATTCTTGGTAAAACAATAAACAACAGAAATATGTTTTTTAAAGTTGATATCTGATAAAAAACAAAACATATGGTTCCAATATCTAATATTCTAATTAGTGACCAAGTTATGATTGTCTAATTTTATGTCTTCTTATTTGAAGGATGTAAAAAAAATAATTCCGACTGTGGTGAGGTACGTGGTTAATAAATCAAATCACATGTAATAAATAAGGCTTCGTTGCCTCTTAATAAGAACAATAACATTTTGACGACGGTTTCAATTTAATTTTCATATAGTTCGGATCACTTCTATTATATAATTCTCGGTGGTTTCGCAGTAGTTCAATCAATTTTTC
Organism: Diorhabda carinulata; assembly: GCF_026250575.1. Lineage (NCBI taxonomy): Eukaryota > Metazoa > Arthropoda > Insecta > Coleoptera > Chrysomelidae > Diorhabda > Diorhabda carinulata. The sequence continues at coordinate 25,319,457 of NC_079472.1, forward strand.
TTCGCGTGTTTCAATTTTCCATAAACACCTGTAGGCAACTAGGCGAGTGTGACGCAGTTTCTGTGTGACATTCGCGAGTGCCACTTTGGCCACGGCCGACGCAGTACTGCCCTGCCTCTTAATTTACGCGGTTCCATTAGACAACAAGAGTTACAGAAACTGTGCTGCGTCTCAACTTGCACCCGGCCTAAATGTAGTACCCATTCTTACACAAGTGAAGTAGTGAATTTTACGTATTTTTAGTAGCCTGGAGAGACAGCGTGCAGTAGGGCTACACATGGATTTAAATAAAACTAAATACATGCACCACTTCTGGAATATGTAAGATCAAAATGAACAGTTACAAATTGGAAACAACCACGTTTAAAAAGTACAAAAATACAAATATCTAAGGACTTGAATTGATTCGAGAAATGACAGCACTGAAGAGATAAAACTAAGAATTGAAATTGCTCGCAGGGCATTTTATAAAATATGAAACTTCTTTCGATGTAAAAACTTGAATAACGAATTATAATAATGAAAAAACTGGAAGCCTATGAAATGTAGGTATTGAGAAGAATACTACGTATAATAGAGAAGTTTTACGCAAAATGGCGACACAAAGAGAATTATTGAGGGTACAACAATACCAATTCCATAGATTGGTTTGAATGCAGGGAAAGAGAGGTATAGGACGACGAAGAATATCATGCTTGCTGGTTCAACTGCACATCAAACCAATTTTTTAAAGCAGCTTTGAATAATATACAAATGCAGATTTTGTTGCACAAAGGACGAAACCTCTATCCACATTCTATCAAAATGTGAAACACTCTAGAGCACTACGTCTGAGTACATATGAAATAGAAGATCTCTGGCAATTAAAGCCATTCTAGACTTTTCAAAAAAAGGGTATCGAAGCAATAGATCCTTTGAGTCGCAGTGTATACGAGATATTTTTGAAAGACTGCGCCTGCTAATTTTGGCTAATTTTTGTTTTCAAAGTATTTTGTTCATTTGTCGTTTTTTTTGTGCATGGAATTAAGTGAAAATATATTTATATCAGTTAAATGAATGTCAATTGACAATTTTAAATATGAATTATTAACCAATTTCGGCCCTTAACAACCACTCCTTATGAAAGATATCGTTAAAAAAGAATAATAAACTTGTTATTAAGAAGTTATTTAACTAATTAAACAGTATCGATTTTCATAAAAATTTTTAGTTTGGTTCTATTCACCCGTTACTTTAAAGTTGAGCTTGTACCGGGGGTTCATTTTTATTTAGGGAGTAAAATTCGAAAAATTAATATAATATTAATTTTGAGTGTGCAATTATCTGTAAATACTTTACATTAAAGTCGATAAACAATTTTTTATATATGAAACAGTTTTGATGAAGAAGAAGCTGAATACAAATATTTATGAAAATCGATACTGTAGGTGATAAATGCACGAGAAAATAGTTATTGACTGAACAAATGGTGTTTTGAATAATCCTCGCTTTTAATAATCTCAAAGATTTTGCAATTTTCTGGAACCGATTCTTTAAAATGTTCAGACAATTAACATTTAGAAATTTAACATTATTATAACCCCCTCATATAATTGTTTTAGTTCAATTATGTGCCTGATAAGATCATTTATGTTTCCTTTTCAATCAATTGCATGAATCAACATCTAAGTAGTCTCATCTCAATAAGTGCCTCTAAGCGCTTGCAAACTAGATGAAATACCAGTTTGTTTATATAAATATATCACAATATTACTATACAACAGAAAAAAAATATTTATTATAAAAACTCTTACTTATATGTATAATTTACCCTGTTTTCTAGTTATTGCAATATAAATGATATCGTTAACCTCTACCTGACTGGCCAATTAGTAAACAATGTCTCAGTAACAGAACGCTTCTTATTCAAGCAAGATCGGTTGGTGGCACTGATTCATGTTTGACAGTTGACTTTGGAAATCAGATGAATTGGAAAGTTTGCTTAAGTCAGAAACAAACTTATGCCCCACCCTCACACATGATCGAATAATGCATCGTCCAGTCAACTGTCAAAGTGAAACTGTTATTCAGGAGTACCAGCCCATTACAGGAAATTACCAAAAATTGTGGCTTGGAAAGAGGTAAAGCGAACGACCATTGGCCAGAAAAAAACCGAAAAGAGAGCACTAATAAGTAAAAACGATTCTTCTCGGTTTGGGAATTTGTTGTGAGTTTTTTGTGAGATGTTTTCTTTCTATCAATTTTTTTAAGGTATTTCATATTTATTAGGTTCGTTCCAACCCAAAACCATCAAAGAACCGTCATTGGTACGGAGACGATTATGTATTCCATTAAGACAGTTACGGTTAGACGAACAATTTTGTTTTGTGTTCCAACTGACTTAGGCATCGTTTATAAACCATTTCCGGGACGCTCCTTTCGATACTTGGCAGATAGCGAGTACTGTTACGAGAATCGAACATAGTCATAGATTACGCGAAAATATAGAAACGCTTCCAGGAACAGTCCAGACTAGCCGGTTGGAGCTAACCTATGGGTAACTAGGGCAGACTGAGCCGACTGTTAAATCGTTACGATTACCTTTCTTCGGTCTTAACGATCACAGCTTCTGAAGATACCAACCTCTCGTGTTGGCTTAACGTCAAGAGCTAGATATCAAATGATAATAATGAAAAGCAGTATTATTATTGGATATGTAATAAATACATTTTTAACAATTCAAAAACATGATAAATATTAATAATACACGTTACTTCCTAGGCACAAACCAAACATGGAGATTTTGATGATAAATATTAAATTTTAGTTTTGTCCTCAAATGTTGATGGGTATAAACTAGAATAGTTTTACTAATAAGCATTTTCAAAACAAATTTTTTAAGAACAAGAAATGAGCGTTAAAAAATCTCTTCCTAACTGACCAATTGAAGTAAGAAGACATGGAATAAAGGGGTAATTATCCCATAGAGTACACAACTGTTTCAATTTCTATTTATCTATGGGAAGAAACAGAAAGAAATATAAAATAATCTCATATGAAGAGGAAATATAGTTTAAAAAAGAAGTGTTATTATATTTTTGGATATGTAATTAAAAGATTTTGGGAATTTCAAAATTGTTTTGGAAACGTATTTGAAAATACTAAAAGATAAGTAAGTAATAAAAGAAAGAAGTTTTATCATCCACCGTCGAGAGAAACTGTCGGTGGGAAAAACTAAATTAGTCTTACTAATATGTATTATTACAATATTTTTGAGCACACGAAATCGTATCCTTTTATTACCGATGTGAAAACATGATAAAACTAATAATTAGAACATCATACAAATTTTTTTTGAGTATAAACTAGTAAACTACCAATTAAATTAACACATATCCAAGTAGACTTAATGTTTGCAGAATTTTTTAAGCAAATGCTATTAAACTAAATATATATTAAAAATTAGGTGTTTGAATGCAAATGAACCGCAAGAGCTGCACCCTTCGCAGCATCACCTCCTTTTGTAAATACCAAGGGTAATTGATAAAGCTTTTCGACTTCTTTTTGTAGAATCTTATTCCGAGATAAACCAGAACCGTTGCCAACTATTCGAGTAATTTTCGCACTCTGCAATACTTCCCTTGGTATCATACTGCAACAATAAAAAATTATTAAATTAGAATAACCGCGAATCTTTTTAACTGATAGTTTAAACGTTTCAAGCAAAAAGTAAGCATTCAATTTTAATTTTTCTTTGTCGCTAATTTTTGATAAAGTATACAAACATAAATATGTCTTTTGTTCTTAATAGTAATCTATTTTGTGAACACAAAACTCAAACTATTTTAGTGTAGCCATAGTTTTACATTTTTATAATAAAAATAAGGAAAAGGATCAGAAGCGAAAGAGCTCAATATAAAATATCTTATAAAAAGTTATATGAGCCCTGAAATATCAACACAACAGACAAGGAATATTTAAACTGTGTTCACTATGATACCAGAAGAACGTTAAAACTAGATATCACAACGTATTGAAATGTTTTTATTTTTTATTTGAATTCAAAAACTTTCAATTGTTATATGGTTATCTATATGCTGTTTGTAAGACAATTTAATATGAGTAGAAATTTATGAAAACTCATTTCGATTTCCTATGTTCAACCTGGAGAAATTAATACATTAAGCAAATTAAGCTTTTTTATTATTAACATAAATATTGTTATTGACAGTTTTAAACTTAACACCTAATTTCTTATGACCAGCTCTTGCCCCAATAACATCTCTCTTTCGATTGGGCATTGATCTAATTAAGTTAGCTATTGTTTTTTGTAGGATGTTGAGACAATCTTCTCCTACAGCTCTTCTAAGCTCTGAGATTGGGTTAGGAAGTCTAGCTCGAATTTTTCTTTTTAGCTAATCCCATAAATGTTCTATCGGATTTAGGTGCATGCATGCCACTCCATAACCCTAAAACCGACTTCTGCAATGTAATCTTGCACGATTCTTACGGTGTACAGCCTTGAATTGTCATGCATAAAGGTAAATTAATCTCCAATGTAATCGACGTAAGGTACCATATGAATTTCCAAAATCTGCTCGATATTCTATCAGCCGTTAAGCATCTTCTTCGATGAGCTGAAGTAAGTTTGGATCAATGGCAGGTGTTTTAAGGGTCAGGACTAATAGTCACTCCTCGCACCTCACGGAGCTGTCAATGTCGTTTGAATGACATTAAGGTGACGATTTCTTAATTTTGTTGAAACAGTAAAGCTGTTGTAAAGGATTTGATCCTTTCAAAGGATCCAATTTCCTCATATCACTGGCACACTCATCGAACAGCTGCGCGGGTCATATTTAATTGTCTAGCAACAGCTCGCTTACCAGTCCACTTTATGGTGGTGGTGTAGTATGTATTAAACTAACACACTTGGACCGATTTCCTTGCACGCAAGTTTATAATTCTCTTAATCAGCGTCGATTAACTTTTAAATATAAAGATTTTGTTTGCAATCCATGAGTGTTGGTCTTCATTTGATAGAAATGACATTAGGAAAACCTTTGTACTTTCATAATTACTTCGGATTATTATTAAAAGAGCTATTCTGGCTCTTGTTTGTTTAATGTTCAAAAATTTCTCAAGAACTAAAAACTTTATTTTTCGTACCAACCTCAGAAGACTCTAAGTATCACTCAACATATCAAAGATAACCTCAAAAAGTTTTTGCATTGTAAACAAACGATAACGCGTATTTATGATCCTGCAATTTGCTTATTATCAACAGAGCTTTTGAAGCATTTCTTTGTGTTTGTAAAGTTGTTTGTGCGTTAAGTATAGATTAAAACTCGAATACGAAACATTATTTTGTGCATTTAGAATCATAGACTCGGGAAGTTGCGAAAAAAAGTAGTATTAAACCCGACTATCAATCCAGTGGACATCCCAAAAACTACAAATTCAACCAAAAGTTACTATACATACCAGTAAATGAAGATATGTAAAAATTTAATGCTTCAAAGCACTTTAGGGCAGAATTTTTTAGTCGAAAAGATGTGGACCACATTATTGTCAGGATCAAACTGAGCTACATATTTTTAGTCAGCCCTTATTATAGTATTCAACTATTTTTCTCTTCTTTCACGTCAAAGTTAATTATCAAATTTTTCCTATTCTTATAACTGATAACTACACGCCCGATAGAAACTAAGTAAGCTCATCTCTGAAATTAAGACTTTTCGGAAACTGATCCAAGTTAATCGGGTAGAGGATCCTTTCTGACCTCGTAGACCACTGAGTAAATGCGATTAGTTGACGGGTTGTTTCGTTTATTCATATTTTAACTTCAAAATTGATTAATTTCCTTTATATGGTTGTCAATAATTTAATTTTATCAGCTATACGTTACTGAGGTTTGCGGTTTTTATATTTTTTTGGCATTTCAACATAAAAATAGCTTATTGATATTAAACTTCAGTGTAAAATTTCTATGAATCGTTAATACATAAACATCTACATTTTATTACACGACTGAATAAATATGGCAAAATTGCCACAGAAAAAAAAAGTAATCAGAATGGGTCTTTATAGATCAAAATTAAATTTTAAATTTCCACTGAAAATTGAGCGTGATGTTCTGAAACTGTTATAAAGATCTGATTCTGGTTTAAGACCTACAATCAGCTGATAGACGATCTTCCTGATCACAGATCATAGTTTCTAATTGCTACCACACAAAAAAGGCCTTAATTCCAATAATACCTAAATAACATCAACAGCTACTTCGTTCACCATAAAGTTATATGATAAAAAGTACATTTTTTTAGAGTGAAAGGATCAAAAATAGCCGATTTTGACATTAACTGGAATTAATGTTGAAATGGACTACTTAATAATAGGACTTTTCAGAAAGAATAATCAGTTGACCCCATCATGATTTGAAAACTCTGAAAGTAATCCAGATGGCAGTCACTGACTTTCGAAAACTGAACAAAAAAACCAATCTACTCAAACTCAAGTATATTGTAAGTAAATTTTACCAGCTGATGAGTTGTTTCGTTCGATTTTTATTGTTCTTTACCTTAAAAGTTATTAATCTCCCGTACACACTCATTTTTTATTAATAATTATGACAGCTTAATGAGTCTCGCAATTTTTGTACTTTTTTGTTTTTCGACGTAAAGATAGGTAAAGAAATTCTGAAATACACGTTTGTTGTAAATCGTTGACAAAGTCTCAATAATAATTATTGAAATACTTTAAATGTATTACAAAACTGAAATAAAGTCTATAAATACAAAAAAACTATACATATCTATCAGCGCAACAAACTAAAATAATAAAAAATCGATTATTTTGAAATAAGTTTCAAATTTATAATTTCCACAGGAAATTGAACGCGACGTTTGGAAGCTGACATAAATTTAGCTACTTGGTTACGATACGCAATCAGCTGATAAGTGATCTATCTGATAGAGGATCATAATTTCTGAAAAGCCAAATTACGAAACATACAGTTATAATTGTCGAAAATTAGAATTATTTATTTTGTAACCAGCTGCAGCTGTCACAAAATTGCTTTGCTATTTCCAAGCAGAAATTGGTATAAGAATTTTAAGTAAATTTATATAAAGGTAAAAATGAATACGTTTAAATTCTCAATAATTTTAAAATATCTGTACGATGGATACAAACCTGTGTAAATTCTCCATAAGACCTCGACATAATGCTCTAAAAACTTGTGCCAATCCAAGATTACCGACATGAATATTTGAAACCGAAGCCGCTAAATCCGGATTATATCTCTCTCCTAGACAAGTTGGTCTTATTTCAAGATCTGATACTGCTGAATCTTCTATACTAATGGCAAGTAATTTTTCCCAAACTTTCGCTAAAATTTGTGAATATGTTGACAATAATTTCACTAGTATATTCATATAAACATGATAATCTAGCATTTTCGATGTCATCGAATCCATTTATCGAGTTTCCAGATGTCGAAAATTGGTACTTCCGGTTGTACCAATAAATGGATTGATTGACTTATTGGGTTTTTAAACTGGATTTTTGAATTGCACGAAACTATGCTTTCTCTTGATTATAAGAACATATCGCATTTCGTAGAAAAGTATAGAGATAACCTAAGCTAAAGTACACCTGACCTAAACAGAAAATGGATCTGCTCCTAGATCTGCTTAACAACATCATGAGATAGATCTCAATTCGAATGTTGATAAAAGTCGAATAAATAAAAGCTCGCACAACAGTTTTCTCTACGTATTTTTCTCTTTCAGCCATACCTCCATTTTCTAAAAATGGGCGTCCCAAAAAAAACCTTTAGATTAATTTATAAATCCAGTTCAAACAGTCCTATAATGGAAATACTAAAATGGAAAATCTAAAACCTCGATAAATGGATTCTATGAAAACGCTAAACTAACATGTCTTTTTTTATTCCTAGTCCATATTTTTATTAAAAACACATGTGTTGTTTACAAAAAACTACGATTCATGGGTTATCATCTCCAATTTCTTAAACATCGACAAAAATGTTTTTTTTCCCTTCTCGGTAAAGTTGAGCGGAAATACTAGATATAACGACTCATCGTACTTATTATCTGACATGTTTTCTTTCTGGAGACTTACATTGAGGTACGTTAAATCCTAACTCCATCACCCACTGTTGCAACATTTTCACAAACGTGGCCAAACTATTACCCCCGTTCAATGAAGCCGCAACCGCTACATACTGTTGTCCAAAATAGGGCCAATAGTAAAGAGGTAGTACTTCTGGAGGACCATTGTTAGGCACATAGCTATCTACTACAAAAGATATTTGTGCCGAAGTGGATATATTCAGAACTGCGTCTTCCAGTGTTTCTAATGTTGACAATACCGAACACTGAAGATCACCGAGACCAACTCCTAGGAAAAACAAATCGTAATGCAATTAAAACTAACAAGGAGTTTTAATATATGTTAGAAAAAATTTGTATTTCTAGGTTATGTTGGTACCGTCACTTGATGCCCTAGGTCCTAAGTGTTCAAATTTCATTTTTAGGTTTTAATAGGAAAATATGAAATATGAGGGTAACTACATTTAGTTGTTTTTAATATGGCAATTCGTTTCTTTTTCTCATCTATTTAAAAAATTTATAGTTATTTATGCAACAAGTCAGTAAAGTAATATTTTTTCACGAGTCGGACGGTTTGACCTACCAATTCCTACGAGTGAAAAAAAGTTACTTTACTCGCGAGTTTCCTACAAATACTTTTTCCGTCTGTAGACTTAAAAAAATTCGACAAAACTTTTATCAAGTTTTATTTTGTAATAGTAATATTTAAAGTACAACTGTTCAAAGAAATCATAGAAATAACATCGTCTATAGTAGAATCACTTATTGGATTGTTGGTAGTATCGTGAATATTTACAATGTTGATTGAAGTTGAGCTAATTGTTCCTGTTAAAATTTTCACTGCGGAATTCATTTTGTTTTTTATCGAGTCGTCTACGTAACCCTCAGCAACTGTGTTGGATTTCCACACACCGTTCTTCTTTAGTTGAATTATGTCACCACCGGAATCCACTAATAGAGACGCCGAAGAGCGTCGAAATGTGTGCCGAGTGTAGTTTTTTGGATTACTCTCCATCACATTACATGAAACGACATGAGAAAAAAAAGCGTTCACAGCCCACTATTTTGATAAAACAATTTTATAATTGCGTTAAGAGAATGATAAGTTACGACACTTTTTTTAACGCAAAACGTGACAAAATGAACCGCTACGGTACGGTTTTTACGGTTTTTAACCAATTCAGAAATTATATTCTTTATTAATGCAAATGAATGAAAAAAACGTGAATATTATAACCGACATAGAAAAAATAAATTTACTTATTTGATAAAGAAAAAGTAAACAAAACAGTATTATGAAGGTATAGGTTAGAGCGGTGGTTCCCAACCTGTTCGCCGCGAGCTAGTGCCGCAGTTGTCTACGAAAGAGGTTTTATTTTGGTTACTTTGGTCTATAATACAATGGTCATGATAATTATAAATCGACTTCTGAAATTAGTCTAGTTGGAAAAAACACATCCTGATTGCACTTAAGTATAATTCATTGTGAGAATTTACTATCAAATTAACTACCCAAGAACTAAACGACAGAAACGAAACATGCCACTTTGTGAAACGAACTATTTTAATTATAAAAAATTCATATATAAAAATGACAATCCACAAGGTTAATACTACAAGGACGTTGAATTGAATTGCCTCCTCTTGTTATCAGTAGTCGTAATAAAAAAAATTTCGTATGTAATTCAGCAGTCAGGCGCAGGTTCCTAACATTCATATAATAATTTAAAATGTTTTTTTTGTTAAAAATGATCACCGTTAATAATTCAACTAAATATTATTGAAAATGTAGGTGTTGATATAAATCACGTTGGTTTGTTTAATAAAATTGAATAAATATATCATAAATACGAATTCCTTGAGTTTTTTCTATAAACCACAAACCTAATTTCGAAAGCCATAAAGAAATCAGCGGGAGATTTATTAGCGATGGATATTTTTAATGCAAATTTATATGATGCATTCAACGAAAATCGACCTAAATTTTACGCACACATTTAGTAGATATTATTATTGAATAAAAGAAATCCTGTAATCCGTAACCTCGTATCTAAACGCTTTAAAAATAAATTCTCAACCAACCCAACTACTCCTCCTTTTCATCACATAGTCAACATAATATACCTATCCGGTATGACTCTGCAATTTCCAAATATCCATGATTTATCACCAATAGATACTATACCCCATGGACAATACCCCTTCCTACTACAAACCTAGAGCTTGCCCACCTCAATAAACTGTTTGCCTTTCTAGAAACTATCAGAAAATTGAATCCAAGAATATCCTTATAATAACAGATTCTCAAAGTTCACTAACCGCTATCTGCCAGCAATATCCCAACTATCATCCTCTTGCTTAACATATTAAGAAGTAGCTACTCACTTGCAGAAACAACAATATAGATGTTAAATTTCATGTGGGTTCCATCCCACATCTGAATAAAGGGAAATGAAAGAGTAGATGGATTAGCAAAAAATGCTTAAAACAACAAGCAATCAGTAAAGAGTAATTGTATAGTATATACCGATTTCAAAGCATTTTTTAAGAAGAAAATCCAAAAAAATTGCAAGGAAAATAAAATCAGAACCAACACGAATCTTACGGAACCATTAAAAATTATCTATAACTATAACTCTAACAACATAAGTAGAAGGGAACAAGTGACTCTCTCCCGTCTAAGAATCGGACATACTCGTATCACACATTATTAATACATAAAATATTACACCTTTGAGCGATGACGTCTGAAGATTTATCGCCTTAGGCTCAATATTACAAATGAAGTTTAAACCTCAAATGTCGGTTTAAACTACAGATACCTTTTTTTACACTCTTTATACAAGACAAACTTCGATTTAAACCTTACCGACAGTCGGGGGGTAGTTGAATATGAAACAGAGGATCCGAACCCAACTTTTTCAAATTGTTCACATTTTTGGGATATTAGGTATGAAGGGTTTTGGTTGAACGGTTGAAGATTTGCACTTTATATTTGATGAACTCGAGGATAATGATGAAGAAATTATCAACATTGTCGATACGCTGAGAAAACAAAAAGGTTTTGTTCGACAGCGAATCTTTATGTCCCATTTATGTTTTAAAAATTTGTTGTAGTTTCGTGGCATATTTCGGCTAAATTACATTAAACTTTTGGTAAATTTATTGTGGTTATATCGAGAATATGACCGTTTATGTCATTTTCGTTATTAAGTTCCCTTGTCAACTCCTCCCATTGTTTTTCCTTTTCCTTCCAAGTTGCCGTATCTTTTTTTTGGATTCCACCGCTAACCAAAAGCACTATTTCATAGAAATGACACGATTTTTTTTGTTCTTTTGTTGTTCATTTCAACTTTAAAACAAATATCTGAAAAAATTTGTGTTATATTTATGACAACTGGCACATGTCTGTTTATCTGTGACCTCTAAATAGAGTAATCTTGTTTTTTTCTTTGTTTAAACTAGAGTTCAAACCATAGTTTAATTTCGATCACATAGGCGTCTTATGAAGCAGCGCAAATGAATTTTTTTGCACCAATAGACACAAACTTTTTTTGAGCGATTGTCAAATTATGCGGTATCCAGCGCAAACAAATCTTTCAAACAGCCAAATTTTCTTGCAATATTGAATATATTCGAGTGGAACTAATGATACAGCATCGATGTTTTCCGGCACAACAACCTTCGCGACAACGGTTGAACGTAAACAACTCAAATAGTACTGACAACACGTTCCGAGTTAAAAACGTCAAACTTTATGATAGCAAAGTTAGATTTGACTTATCCATATCAGTTTTGCCATATCTCAAAACTTAAGTAGCAAAAGCAAGCACAAGAGTGTGAACTCTCACACTCGAGTGTTTCCTGCCGTGTGGAGATGCTTGTGGATATTGATTTTGAACATCTGTAGGTTGTAGTGTTCGGGGAAGACGTGCCTTGGTAGATGATTCCACAAGGTTGCTCTTCTACAATGAAATGAGTCTTGATAAATTAAATTCTTTAGCGCTGCAAGCTAACTCGGGGTTCAAAAGTCACGTCTGCCTTTCGAGTAGATCTTGCAAATAATGCTCTAGGCGGGATTATGTTAGACAGCTCGAAAAAGCATTTATCGTAGTAGTATCGTTAAAACAGAGTCAAGTCAGCGACCTTTCTTCTATGCTCTAAGCTATCCAAGTTTCTGGTCAGTTCTAGATCGCCTATAAGTCGAACTGCTCTCTTTTGTATTGAGGCAAGCATATTCAGGATATTCTTGGGAGTCGAGCCACGAATATGCGAGCAATATTCTAAAGATGCAGGAATCGGGGGCTTGCAGAAGAGTAGAAGTTGTTGCGAAGTATATAACTTTTTAGTCTTCAAGAAAGCTCCAATTTTATGTGAAGCTGTCTTAGCTAAATCGAACCATGTGACTAAGCCAGGACATATTCAATATTCTATGAGTTACCAATATTAAATTGAATACCTATTCATCAATTTTCATTTGAGATTTACATTAAGATGTTTGCAAACAAGTTGAAAGCTGGTGATAGAAAAATAAATGAGTGTGGAACAAAAAATTTATATTATACTTATTTTAATGTATCCATTTCAACCCTCACCTGTAACTAATAATCGAGATAAACTATGGCAATCACATAGACTTACCAACTGGTGTTCCCTTTGGTACACTATGCCAATTTCCAGCTAAATATCCGGCTATTTTACCGCTTGCTTTAACTTCAGGCAGTAATTCAACGGGAAAATTCGCATTTTTCAAAATATCAATATTCCATTCTGACGTTCTACAGTTAAAATATCCCCAACTTGCTGCATTTTGACAGGACATAACTGGTCGATCTAAATTGCACAACATGGCCACTGCAAAATCTGCTATTGTGCCCGAGTGGTTGAATCTTCTAAGTTTCTCAGGTCTAAAACATTAATTAGTCTAAAATAGTGGCAAAAATATATCCAAAACCTCACGAATCATAATTAAAATACTCATGAAACTTATTCATGAAAACACTCATGAATAAGTTGCGTGCTTGAAGAGGATATAATGTCGATTTATTTCTATGTTAAATTTACACACTATTTCTCATTGTTATCAATTGAAACTTTTGTTTCCAGCCGTCCGAAAAAAGTTTTGTGCTCTAGTACAACGTTCCATTTTATGTTTTCTCTGCCGAGAGCCACCACTCAGCACTGATTCACTCGTTGACGTGCCAGTATCTCTCCTATATGTCAAAGTATGAATGCTAATTCAGATTAAAAAAGATGTAATATGCACAATGGAAATATAATTATAATTTTGTATACACCATCTTTTAAGGGTGATATCTCGGAAAGCGGTGGCCTGAGGAAATTTTGCTACAGGAAATACCCATCTCAATATCATACGAGCAATCCCCTTGCCCATTATATAGCGGTAGTTCTCGTGATGGTTTTTGGGAAAATACTTTTTTTGTTGAGAAAATCAATTTTTTTATATTCCCAAAATCGTTCCTGATTTCATATTTACGTCGGTGTAATCCATGGGCTGGAAAGATTTTGTAAAGCAAGTTTAAGTAAATTACTTCCACAACCTTCGCAGTAACAGGCGACGAATCATGTCTCTATGCATATGAACCCAAAACTAAACAACAATCGACTGTATGGGTCTTTCAAGCCGAACCTAATCCAATCAAAGTTGTACGCGCACAAGCAAATGGTCATCGGCTTGTTTGGAATAACTGGACATGTCGCCACCGTTTCATTAGAACAACTTAGATCAGTCAATTTTGCACTAGTATTTGTTTGCCAGAATTAGAGAAATCAATCGCAGTAAAGGAATCATTCTCCACCACGACATCGACAATGCGAGTTCACACACATCAGTACAAACAAACACGATTTGGAACAGTCAAAACATTAAATCGATGGGACGTCCGCCGTACGCCATCCTTGTTTGGCACCCAATTATTTCTTATTATTCTCGCAGATCAAAAATAAATTTCGACCTTAACGTTTTTTCTTTCGTATGACGCTCGCCAAATCAACACCGATTTTATATAAACCTCTCGCTAGTGTCTCGCTACAGAGAGTGTCCATCAAATTCTTTACGTTATGGAAGCGCTACTATCGCACGAGTGTGAATTTTAAATAAAGCGACGACTCATTTAAAATTTTTTAACACTGCACATTCAAATAAGACGGACGAAGGGCTGAACTGAACGATCATATGATATATCATCCGACAGGAGCGCCATTCTGGTCAAATTTTGAATTATAATTTACCGTCTACAAGCGGACAGTTTTTAAACTAAGCTCTCATATTAGATTGTACTCCTTACCTCAACCCTCCATAGTTATGTTCGATCCTGACTCTCACAAAGCGCCTCCTACTGGCTCTCTATACGAGTCTTGAAGAGCGGATGTGGCAGGAATGCTATCCATCTACACTTTATTCTATATTCAGATCGTACGTCCTTTGACTCGCGCCCGAAAAATCAGCACCGAGCGAAGCGACAAGGAGGCGAGGCGAATGAAAGCGAAAGAAGGCACCGTCCACTCGTGTTTCTTCGTGTAAATTCGTGAATAATGTGGATGGGACATTAAATAATTATCAGTCAGTGCGCTTGTCAGATGAAGGCGTAGCACATGCACACACGTTCGATACATTTCAATAATGAAATAGGCAGTGTGAAGGCAAAACTTTGACAAACTTTTGTACATTTCAATCACAATTCACTACTCACTTCATAATATGAATTAAATAAAAGTTGAGTTAATACATTTCTTACGAAACACGAGTTAAAGAAACTTTCTAGATTATACATGCTTTAAAGAATAATTTAAAATGGATAATGGATACTAGTGATTGCATACTTAATTGGTAGTTTTGTATCATTATCTAATTTTTCACTCTTTACCCTAAACCTTAATCTCTAATATTCTATTCCTAGGTTTTAAATAGATGATAAAGTATTAAAATTGTTTTATTACTTGTTTTTAGTCATCCAGAAGATCGTAGCGACTCCAAATCCTGTAGAAACATTTAAGTGAGATTCAGGAACAGGAAGTGTACTTAGAAAAGAGGGATCACATCTATTGTCTTGCCACGTGTACAAAGCAGAAACTCTATCGAGAGATACATCATATCTTACTGAGGTATCTTTTTCTATAATTTCCCATGCTCTCTTTTCGCTATCATTTTTCCAAAACAAAACACCATGCATTTGTCCACATATACCAATTTCACATACCTACGGAATATTGTAATGTACTGACGAAAATTCATAATATCTTCAATGTGTTAAGTTGATAAAATGATTCATTCATGTTATACAAACCTCTTGAAGTAAATGTTTGGGCAGCTTGGACACACACAAATTTATAGCGTAAACAATTTTTGAAACATCCTGTTTATTACCTCCTGGACCAGTATCACTTGGTATATTAGATTGAGTATCTTTAATATTTTGAGCTTCTACATCGTGAGTTTCTTTATTAACAATACATACTTTCACAGACGTGGTGCCTATATCAATACCAAGAATGTATTTAACCATAGTTACCCTAAAAGAAAAATTTATCGCAACATAGTACAGATTCGCCATAATCTATGTACAGGGTCCTTCACGACGAGCTCAATCAATATGTATATGGGAAAGTACTGCGACTAGTTTTCTGAGAATTTGCTTGCATGGGTTTTCCAAAACGTTCGTTCTAGCGAATATAATTTCAGTTTTTATTAAATTTTTGGAATCTACGCGGAATTTCATAGTATGCCTAAAATTCACCATTTTTCAATTATTTCATATTTTAATTTTTTAGTGGATCTGCATGTGTCCAAAAATTTCGAAAATGTGAAATAATTAAAAAATGATGGACTTTAGGCATACTAACCGTTATATAAAGTTATAATGAAATTCCGCGTAGATTCCAAAAATTTAATAAAAACCATAGCATTTCGTTTAAAATAATGAAGTTTGGGTCCACTTTCAGTATAATCTGAAGTTTCAGAAAACTGAAATTATTTTAGCTGAAACGAGCATTTCGGAAAACCCATGCAAGCAAATTTTCAGAGCACTAGTCACAGTACTTTTTACGATCAGACTCCCCTTCTTGTTATATAAATCTCACCCTATAAAATTAAGAATTAATAAACTAAAAATCAGCCAGACAAAAATTGAAATAATATAAGACTACAAATTTTGTGTGCATTCGTTAATTAAGAGTTGATATCAGGTGTTAAAGTTCTCCAATTAATAGGATCGTGCGAAAAAGCCCGAAAGATTGTTCGCCACAGGCATAAATTCATATGACGTTCTGGCCCTTCCACTTTATGATGCAAGATAGATAGATTTTGTAAAGAGGAAGTGGTTTATATATATCCACTACCACTGCAGCCATTACGAATTTATTGTAGTACCCCCTAACTGATTCTAATGTGCCGTGCCGTATCCAAGCCTATCCTTTGTTTAAAATATCGGCCTCTTCATTTCCCAAGCCTCATACTCATGATTCGGTAATGTATACAATCCCAAATCAACTTGATTTTCTGGGAAATGCTTGCGTTTACAGCCAAGTAAATAAAGATAATTTTACTCGTTTAAAGTTTTTCTCTGTTCTACAATGTAAACTCTGACCAATACGTGTATTATTTAATACTAGGCTTATCATCGTAGATATCAGCTCTTCTTGGTTATGGAGCCGTTAGCCTAGTGTCCAGTAATCTCTGGCTGGTATAGTAACTCGAAAGTTATTATTAAAGAAACCATGATTCTAACTGAAACACAGCGATAAACGATTATACGAACCAGTGTTCATACTCTTAGCGACCGTCACTTCAAACCACCATATCAAATAAATGTTCTGCACCTCCTGTTGCTTCAATAATCCTCATGGGTCAATGTTCGCTGCCAATACATTAATAAGAACATTTCAAGTAGCACTATTTCAAAATATAATGATAAATAGTTAAAAAAACAACTCTTCCTATATGCGACAATAATACATGAAATTACTCAGTGAAAAAAGTTTCGCCACATTTGTTGGCAGTTGTACAATCAATTTATCATTCTTTAGTTTGCATAATTAGCAGCTGTTTTTTATCGAATAATAAATGATAACTGACTGAAATAACAATCATTCAACAAACGTGAATAAGTTTTCTTTGAAACACGTGTAAATAATATGTTTCGCTAAACATTAATTAATATTACTATCAGTAAATATAATATTTTCTCAAAATACTAGATTCCATTATCAAACTAATTCAAATAATGGAATTGAACTTTTTTCCTTCTCATTTTAGGGAAAAATTTGGATGAGCAGATTTAAAAAAAGTAATAAACAGTCTTTTTGGTAAGTATGCGAATAGTTTTGTTGGTATTCCGACGAGCTAACAGGGGACATACGTTTTTCTTTCTTACAAAATAATGGCTTTGATGACGTTGCTCGATAATTTATTCGCCACAAGTCGACTACTATTAAGAAGTTGTTTTGGATGCCGCATGATAGTTATTATAGATACGATTTTTAATTGCAAATTATGATGTAATACTCCAAGCAAACCACGTGATAAAGATAATTATCTAGATTGGCAATATTTATCAAGATGTAGAAATTTAGAGTTAGTTTGCAGTAAACTAATTTTCGAAGATTAGTATAAATATTTTGGAAACATGCAGGAAAATCGGGATGTATGTGAAAAAGTCGTTTTTAAAAAATTCCGATATTCCAATTTCTCCAGTTTCCTATTTTTATTTCTCTTACAACTACATCTGAGAATATTAAAACTAAAGTAACTGTAAGAAACTTTTGTTCCATCAAGAAAGATGGAGTAAATATTTATGAATAAACTCTCCTTGTTATAACTCTGGTCGCTCATCTTGATTTAAGCGGGAATTAACTAAAAAAAGCAACATATTTTTGCGCAAACCAACGACATAATGTACTTTAAAAAACTTTCTCAAACACGGGATAATGATCCTGTTTGTCCTCAGATGCCTTATTGAAAAAGTATTGACAGGTCATTAGAATGACTAGTAGTAGATATAACTAGGTTTATATAAATTGAATTATCCATCATACTAGTCGTAGATCTTAGAAATTAAACTTTTAATCTTTTCCTACCTTTTTTGAGCGCATACTGTTGGTAGACTTTGGCACATTATTCCTTTATTCCACTTTACTTTTATCTCTAACACTATTTGTAAATCAAGCGATAATTTTCATACTTATATGACAATTTAATTGACAGATAAATTGTATTGTATTGTATCTCGAAATTATTCAATACTAAAACATGAAAGTTCTGACAACCTCACTTATATAATTGATTAATGGCTTCAATTTCAATGAGAAATTATTTGTTTATTCTATTGTTTATGCATCCAAAATTAAATTAAAATTTTACAGTTTTAAAAATAAAACACAACGGCGGAAATCGGTGCAATAACGGGAATAATTATATATGTAATACTCCTATTTGGACAATTGATATGTGAATAAAGGTTCCTACATTACGGTGCCGACAATATTCATTTTCTCTCTCGTTCGAGATACTTTATCTATACTGCGCATGTTTCATGCGCGAAAAGATGCGCAGAACTAACTGAAGCGCTCGTAGGAGAGAGAGAACGATACACTATTTGTTTCACTTAGTCGGAACACCTTCCACTTATAGGAACTGTCCATATAGAAATATTACATATATGGGAATACTACATGAAAATTTTTTCGTTTGGATTTTCGGATACGATCTTTTTAACTGAAATATTTTCAAAGATGGCCGACTTGTGGTTCTACTGGAAGTCGACTGTAACTTTGTTATTTTAAATGGAACACCCTGTATATTAATACATTTTTGAAATCTACGTAAAATTTTAGTATTAGTTTAAGATTTCACCGCTTGATTTTGCAGGTATGTTTTTTGATGAAATGAAATTAACTTTGAAGGAATCTAAAAACTGTAGATAGGAGCTAAACCAATTATTGGGACAACCTACAGATGCTGAGACAGGCAAAGACTTTTCTGGGAAACTATAATCAGAGTAGATCTGCTGAATGTATCAACCTAAGTAAGAACAATCTACGAATATTAACAGGGACACTTTCGCCTCAACAAACACGTAAAGACGCTAACCTAGCAGATAAAATACGTGCAGATTTTGTTGTACAGAGGACGAAAAACTCTATCCACATTATCTCGAAGTGTGAAACACTAAGGAACTCCAGAGCACTACACCTGAGAGCGCTTGAAATAGAAGAAGATCTCTGGCAATTAAAGTCATCTCACATTCTAGACTTTTTAAAAGAAGTAGGATTGATGGATCAGCTGTAAACACAGGGTTCTCCAAAATCGCAGCAAAAAGGGGGACAATAGTTCCTTTGAGTCGCAGCGTATAAATCATCAGGTAGTGTTAAACGCTAATTTAATTTTACAGAAATAATTTACATAAGCGAAAGTCATTGGTAAACTTCGACATGAATATTGTCATCTCCTATTTAGAGTTGTCTATCAAAAAGAACGAGGTTCAGGTACTACAAACACATTTACGAGGAAGAAAACCTTTCTTTTGAAGAACAATACATAAGTTTTATTTTAATAAAGAAAATTCTGATTCTCGACAAGATATTTGCTGTAATCAAATAAATAATTCAGACTTCCGCTCTGGCACTAGCGCTTGAATTCGAATGTTTTTAGTGCGGATAATGTAGCTAATTAATTTCATTTTTAGTTTGTTACTTCATAGACCTGTAGCAATCGATTATTTCATGGATATCAGATAATTATATTTGATACGTATTCCTATAGTTTTCAATAGTATAATTTTGAAAATCTTAGTATGAATGTGAATTTTGTATATTTTGGTATTTCTACATTCATCAATAGTATTCAGTAGTCATATGTTGGATTCGTTACGTTAATATTTTCACATGATCTGTTAGTCATTTCTAGTAGCAGCCAAAAAAATTTCAGATTATCAATTTCGTTAAGTTATAATCAGTAAGTCATTCGTTTTACAAAGAAATTGAGATGAAATTGGAAAACATCCAAATTTAATTTTTGAGAATTAAATCTGATATCTAATTGTTTTTATAGGAACAATTTGGTTATTATTTGAAGCGAGAAGTTTAAAAAGCAAATCGTTAACCATAGATACCATATAGGTATATTTCCGCCTCTGAAGTTTGAAAACCCAATCCATTTTGCTCGTTTCTTCCTAGAAAAAAAATACTTTCCCTGCTATATGCCGTGACAAACATTAGGTTGCATTTTTCCTAAACACATGAGTGTTATCGACTCTACAATGCCATTTGAGCTTGCAGTCAGTATAAGACATAGCGCTTTGTTTCTAATGTCAAAAGACAACATGAATATAGCTTATTTTCAGTAACGATCATTACTATAGAACTAAAAAAAGTTTGAACTCAGAACTCAAATATTCAATATCAGAAAATTGAAAACAGAATATTCATTGCAGTATACAGTCAGCAAAATAGTATTTTGTCCTTGTATAGCCAGATATTTTCATTTTTATTAAGGCATGTACATAGAACTATGTTGCTTATAGTGCCTTTTTGTTGATGAATTGTCGTGATTTCAAGTCAGGTCTAAGAAATAAGAAATTAATATATGTGTCACACATAAGGTATGAAATTTTTAAATAACAATGAGACACTTTTTTCAATAGTATTTTTTGACACATTGAAACTTTAATATAAGGTATATTAAGACTACTTCACACAACATAATTTTTGATGCTAGATTTCAACTTATTGATTTCAAGCATGTTTTGTCACTAAGTGTTATGATGTAATTTTACATGTTGTGATATCGAAATCTTCAGGTACTACTTGAGTTGCTTTGCACTAGTATTAGAAATATTTCAAGAGACCCCTGAATAGTACTTCATCTGTTCCTTCTTTTATCTGCCATAATTTCTTCATTTTCAATGTAAAACTTTTAAATTAGCAGTTAAAATCAAATTTTAATATTTTACAAGAGCTCAAGGTGTATCTTAGAATTGTACCAGTAAATTTGGATTCCACCTACTCAGGATAAGCTCAAGACAAGCAGACAAGCCCTTCATGGGACCCCAACTCTTCTGTGGTATCGGCTACAGAACAATGAAAAAAGCACTGGAAAAAACGGTAAATAAGAACAAAACCAAATATTGGGACAACCTACAGGGGCTGAGACATACAAAGATTCTTCTGGGAAACTATAACCTGAGTAGATCTGCTGAATGTATCAACACAAGTAAGAACAATCAACAAACACCTAAAGACACTAACCTAACAGATAATATGTGCATATTTTGTTCTTCTCTCAAACTGTGAATACTAAGGAGCTCCTGAGCATACACCTGGGAGTGCTTGAAATAGAAGACAAAGATCTCTGACAATTATATCCATCCCACATTCTAGAATTTTTAAAAGTAGTGGGATGAATGAATCAGCTGTAAACTGGGTTCTCCAGTGTCACAGGGGGGAACAATAGATCCTTTTGGTCGCATGGTATACAATACCCCAAAATCCATACATACTCAATAAAATATCGTAATTTTGAAAAATATATGATCAACTAAACTCAAGTTAAATCTCAATTACGAAAAAAATATATTGATACTAGATAAGTATATAAAAAATGCATCACACTATACAAACATGAATTGAACACTAGACAAACAATCAATTTTAGCAATAGAAATCTTTATGGTGGACAGCAATTACAAAAAGCAAAAATGGAATGTTAAAACAAGAATAAATAGTAGTAGCATTTATAACAATCTAATAATCTTGTAACCTAAGAATCATATCTAAACCTTCTAATGGTAATAATAAATGAATTAATTGATATGACATGATAAAAAATCAAAATATATATTTTTCATGCAATATTTAAACCAAGAATATAGTTCAGAATGAGGATAATTATGTTCAAAGTACTTTTCTTGAACTGTTAGTAAATAGAACAATATTTATGATAAATCTCATTTTCTTACAAAAATTTTATTAATGCTTTGATACTAATTTGGTTTTTTAACAAAATATGCAATTTATTCAAATAAAATTGTTGAAATGAGTGAATATAGATAAAAAATATTCTGCAAAATAATTAGACAACCAAAAAATTTTATTTGAGATTAAATGCATATATAATTCTTAAATTACCACATGAAATATTGATTATGATTAGAATTTTCCAAATTGCAGGATGCAAGGAGAAATATGCAGAAAATCGGTGTGTTTAATTCTTATTTTATTATTAAATTAATGGAGTATTTCATTTAAAATGAAAATAATAAATTATAAAATGTCAAAAATTATAACTTCAAGCATACTTAAAACACTCACCACAAATTCAAAACTTGTAATGAACTACTGAAATGTGAGAAAATCCTTGGAAAAAAGTCTATGTAGAGATACTGTCAATATTTGCACTACACTTCAAATACTTTTACTCATTCATCCAACCTTTGGATTATAAATGCAGTAATAACTTTTAATAACATAGTGTTATTAGTTTGTGTTTCCCGCGTTCCTTCATATGATGTTGAACTTCCTTATAAACTATATATATATATATATATATATATATATATATATATATATATATATATATATATATATATATATATATATATATATATATATATATATATATTCAAAGATAGGATATATATATATATATATATATATATCCTATCTTTGAATAAAACCAATAAACAAACCATAAAGTTTGAGAACGTTGATAAATGTGGCACTCTTAATTTAAAGTTTTATACCCACTCACTTTTCACCAAAGCACAGCTCTGTATTATAAATATGTTTGTCCTACAAAATATCTGTTGTTATCTCTAATGATTTTATAAAAATAGATTTGAAGATATGTTCATTGGTTAAAAGCAGTGAATAATGTAGGTATTGAATATTTACTGTATTCAGGAAGCGTGAGAGCATTTGAACTAGTCCCATATTTTATGAGTAGATTGTAAAAGACTGTGGTAGATTGATGTCTACTTCTACATCTAACACAGTTCGTATATTATACCTAGTGCTAGTCGATAAGAACAAATCATTTTCGTAGAATTTTCTTCCTACATGTTAGTTCTTCATAAACAAATTAAGTGTTTAAATATCCCAATTATATTCATTATTCCCACTTAGTTTTCATGTCTGAAAAGTATATATCATTGTCAATGGAATTTATGCTGTCAGGTACAGAAAATACACTAACAAAAATTGCAAACTTAGTGTTGCAATCATTACGTGATATATTATAGATAAGAACTAAATTTGTGTTGCTGAAATTTAGATACAAGTCAACCTTCTTGGGTATGTTCTGTGCTGTCATAGATTTTCGGAGGCTATGAATCGGAATCAGGTACATCGATCACCTATCAGCTGATTAAGTACCCAAATCCGGAACGAAATATTTACATATATATTTGGATCATTCATGAATCATATATACATACAATCATACATGAACAACATCCTCTGGAATTTTATCACACTTTCAAACGTCGTTCTCCCTTTTTGGTGGCTAAACTTTAGATAATGCTTTGTTATAATTATACGGCATGATCCGATCATTTCGTTCAGTTTCCTAGAACAAAACATGATTCGGATTATTTTTCGAATATTCAAAATCATGATTGAGTTGACCCGATCATAGTTTACAGCAACGCCTTTAATGGAGCACACACCTTATCTTCCTCTTGCTGTGGTTAAAAAACATATGAAAGCTCTATTCTCACGAACGCGCTTCTCTTCAGATATTCTGGAGACAACATTTTGGCGATGTTGGCTCAACTGTTACCTCCCACCAATAATTTCTCATCTTTCGTGAAGGCAGATAAACGCCATTTATTTTATGTTGATATTGTAATAAACTGCTGTTAAGACGCTATCGTAAATTGTAGTTTTAATTCACAAATAAAATGGTTGATAAAATTGAAATGAGTTTAGACGATATTATTAAAACAAATCGGCATCAAAGAGGACGAGGCGGCAGAAGAGGTGGACGAGGTCGCGGAGGAGGCAGTGGCGGACAACGCCGTGGTGGAAATTTTAGAAATTCTACTCGTTCCAGTGGTGGAAATATACAAAGAGGTCGCGGACGTGGTGGAATATCACGAAATTACACGCGGGTAATTACATATTCTACTTTATTTTATTAATCTTTTTTTATGTTTGAAGCTCGGGCTGGAATGTTATGGGAGTCTTCATAAAAATACAGCCGAAGCTATAGATGCTGACTTGTTTCTTTAGGGAGATGTTAACAGTGCATGGAAGCATGATCTATTTGAGGGCTATGGTCCTAGAAAAGTTGCAGCAGCTCGAGCAACTGTACAAGCGACAATGGGACCTACAAAACTCATGGTTTCTAATCTAGATTTTGGAGTTTCTGATTCTGACATACAAGAACTATTTGCTGAATTCGGACCACTAAAAAGTGCTGCAGTACATTATGATAGGTCTGGCCGATCTTTGGGAACAGCCGATGTTATATTTGAAAGAAGAAGTGATGCAATCAAAGCAATGAAACAGTACAATGGCGTACCTCTAGATGGGAGAGCAATGAATATACAACTTACAACATCAGAAATTCCTAGTCCTATGAGACGAAGTGGAGGGAATGACAGGAAGTTCCAAAATAGGAGTCCTAGGGGAAATAAATCTCGAGTTCCCAGAGGTAAGTTCAGTTTTTGAAAAAATTCAAAAAAAATGGTTTGTAAATAGTATACCACGTGATGTCTTCATTTGTAATAAAGAGTGTCAGAATTCATTGTTACTCTCAGTTACATCAATCAAATATTAGTTGTCATTTTGTTGATAATCTTGGTTTCCGATACTATCATTTAATTAGTTTCCAAAGGTTTATTGTATTCATCAAATTAATGGTGATGTTTTCACATTTATTGTTTGGAAACTGATCAGGTTAATAGGGCCACAATTATATAATAGAATCCTTTTTACTCTGGTAGAATAGTGGATAAATGTGATTAGCTGATGTGTTGTTTCATTTGTCTATGGTTTTTTTAACATTAAAAATTATTTATTTCCCTTATATAGTTGTCTACTTTTAATTCCCATGAGTAGCATAAGTTACAGACTACCGAAGTTTGTGGTTTACCTTTTTTGCATTTTAGCATAAAAATAGCTTATTGGTATTAAACTTTAATGAAAAATCTGTGTGAATGGATAAATGATTGTTAACTTCTCTAATAATTATTAAACATCTAGAATCTATTATATAATATCTTTCATTCTAAATTAAGGTACAAAAAAAATAATCAAAATCAAAAGTACTTACAAGTCATGGTTTAAATTTGAAATTTCCACAAAAAACTAATTACAATTTTCAGAAGCTATATGACCTAAATCTAGTTCTGGGTTAGGATATGTAATAAGCTGATGGATGATCGCCTGAATCCAGGTTATAGTCTGAAAAATCCTAATGTTTACAAAACAAAATATTTACAATATTAATGATTAGAGATTACCATACTTAATAATGACATGAAGAAGTAGCTCATGTATTTAGTAATAATTACTTAAAAAACAGGTCCCCATTAACCCATTGCACATTTACTCAATTCAGGTGACAATGAATGGATCAAAATGTTATTAAGTCTTTGTTTCCTGATTCTCTGTAGAAGTTGAGAACTTGAAGTTGTATCCACATTTCCAGACGTTATTTTCTTGGTTAGCCCCATAAATTTTTCTTAGTATCTTTTCCTCAAAGGTCGATAGTAACTTATCCACTTTTGTTAGGGTCCAGGTTTTAGAGTCATAGCTTAAAACTAGTACAATTAACATCTTATAGATTTTGATTTTTGTACTTCTTGAGAGAGTCACCTGACTATTTTGATAGTCCAAAATAATGATTAGCAATAGTCCTATTACTTTACTTTTGTGTTAGATATTATTAAATTATTATTGCAATTGACATACCTTTTTTAAAACAACTATAATAATTGTTTATGTACAAATTCATTTCAGGAGCTCGAGGTGGTCGCAATCAAAGGAATTCAAGAAAACAACCCACAGCTGAAGAGTTGGATGCAGAGTTAGATGCTTATACAAAAGAAATGAAGTAACATTCACTAATTCTTTGAGTTATATCATTAGAATCAGGGGTGACTCCTTTTATAAGTTTTGTGTGAAACTTTATTTTTTTTAGGACTTTCTTCATTATACCATCTGTAAAATAACACCTTTATTTTATACTGAATGTTTCTTTTAAATTTAAAATTTGACAGAGGGTAATTAATTATGTATAACTTGTTAATTGTAAATTTTATTATTAGGATACATGTAAGTTAATTTAGAAAATAGTTTGTAATAAATAAATTAAAACAGTTTGTTGCTATTTTATTTCTTGAGCAATTCAGTTTTTGAAGGCTAATTTGAACAATAAAATATTGTGTGAAGTAGTTCATAGGAATGTTTAAGAGCTAATAATTGTTATTCGGTTGGTTTTTAGTTTTCGCTCAAAAAAATAAAGAAAAGTGAAACTATGAGTTAATAAAACAGAAAAAGATCAATTATTGAAACATTTTTTATTTTGAACCAACATACTTTTCCCACTATTATCATTTCTTCTACTGTTCCTGAAATCCAATTTTTTCCTAGACTTCCTTTTTGTTTAATTCCTGCAAATTTTCAAAAATAAGCTTGAATTTTTACAACTATCTATGTCTAATATGACTAGAATAGATGGTAATATATAAAAAATGATCATTAAAACTAAAAACGCTTATAAATAAATACACAAAATTAGGTTTGTCCTCTAAATCCTTGTCAAAATGTGCATATCACCCTGTATAATTCAGAATATTCAATAAATTTATATTTTTTTTAATAGTTTGTAAATAATCAGAAAAAATAGGATCAAGATATATCCAGTGGCGGATTTGACGCCTCTACTGACTCCTGAAATTCGATCCGTTAGTTTACAATTATTTAAATTACATGTTATGTCAATAAAATTTCTACTTGATAATTCAGTGATCAAGGTTTCCTTTAAGATCCTTGATTAAGTTATTTTAAGCATAATTTATGAAGCGTTTGGAAATTATTCAAATAACTATAGATGTTCAAGTATTTAGTATACTGTATATAATATTATATTTCAATATTTATTAAATTACTTTTATATATGTGAAAATTTCAAAATTTTCCATGCGAACAACGTTTCGACTACTTTCAGTTTTTAAATTAAAATTATTAATTATTTGATTTGTTACATTAACTTAATATAACAAAAATTTTAGATTGTGTTACAGCAATGGTTATAAAGTCATAGATATATGATTGGCTAGTTTTAATAGAACTACTGTGATTGGTGAGCTCATTGTGAAAACTATATTGATGAACGTTGCTTTATACAAATTTCCATTGTGTGTTCCGAACTTTCGTTCTATGGTTTGTTTTATAGTGTAAACGTTACTTTCATACTTCATTTGAGTTCGGCCATCTTTAGTAAAAATTAGCAAAGAAAATTATATTATAATTAAATAAAATTGAATTGGTGCTCAATGTTTAATAGTTGTTGATAACTGAACATTACTTTTTAAACTAGTGTATTATAATGGGTCGTAAGAAGAAGAAGTTGTCAAAACCTTGGTGCTGGTATCCTTTTAAACATGATTTTCTTAACCCTCCTGTAACTACGCTTGTTTCTTCGTACTAAATATATCACGCAATAGTTGTATTTATAGATTTTTTTCCTTAACCAAATTTAGGTATTGCAATCGAGAATTTGAGGATGAGAAAATCCTTATACAACATCAAAAGGCCAAGCATTTCAAATGTCACATATGCCACAAAAAATTATATACAGGACCCGGGCTTTCAATACATTGTATGCAGGTCCATAAGGAAACGATAGATAAGGTTCCTAATTCATTGCCAAATCGTTCTAATGTTGATATTGAAATATATGGGATGGAAGGTAAATCTTATTTTTAGCATTCTAAAAATAATACAGGGCAGTCATACCTGCCAGTTATTAACTCCTTGCTCTCTTGAAACTGTATTCCAATAATTTTAAAATGTATTTTGTTTATTTACCAGGAATACCTGCAGCAGATTTACGGGAACATGAAAGACAAAAACAAGGAAGTAGGCCACCAAATGATTCAGGCTCTGATGATGATGAACCAGCGGTTAAAAGACCTAAACCAGAGGGGCTTTTAGGTAGTGCTCCAGGAGTTATGCAAGGAGTGCCTAATATGATGCCCGGAATGATGCCACCTCCAGGAATGCCACCAGGTATGCCTATGGGTCCAATGATGCAAATGGGACCTATGGGACACCATTTCATGCCACATCCAGGGTAAGTAGTTAGCAGTAAGTACAATTTATGATTTTATTTCAATTGAGTTGCACATTTATTTATAAGAAACGTTACACAATTTTCATGTTCTATTTTTTGAATATTTTTTTTTAGATTTGAAAACACCTTTTTATCAATAATAGAATACATTCTAAAATGCTTAGTATTATATGATAATTGGTAAAATACGAGATAATTGAATTTGGATGAAACAAATAAAATTATTTGTGATTTCAGTCAATGTAATTTTATGGTTGTTCAAATTTATTTGTATTCATATATAAATTTATTCATGTGTGGCTGGGTTTATACAATTTTAAGAAATAATTATTGAAATGCGTATTTAAAAAGACTATAACCTAAGTTGAATATTATCTCATTAATCTAATAACTTGAATGTAAAAATATTTGAGAATAAATTTCAAATTTTTTGAGACAATTTCAAGAAATAATGTTTTAACAGACTATGAATAGTAAAGGAAAAAATTTACATACTATGCATGCATCCAAACAAATTTGTCTAAAAGTTTTCATACAATCAATCATTTAAGTAAGAGCACCAGTGGCAGACACTTTAGGGATGTAGTGAGGATACTTTTTTAAAAGAACAATTGCAAATAAAAAACATGGAGAATATCTTCCATTTTTATTGCGGGGCTATTATGTAGATAATTGACAGAACTAGAAGCTCTTGAAGATTTTTATTTCTTTCCATATGCACTTATTTATTTAAAAGTGCAAATGCTCCTATATTAGACATGGCTTGACCAAAGCCAGACTTTGCCAAGTACCAATGGCTATTGGCTAATATTGCTAAACTAATAACAAAATTTAAATAAATAAAATTTTGGAAAATAAAATAGTATAAATCTAATTATTTAAATAAAACATACACAGTATCTTACAAATTCAGATTTTATATAGGTAGTTGAATAAAAATTATTTTTCATAAATTTTTAGTTAAATTTTGGCTAATACACTGGGATAAATTTGGATGGCGACACTTGAAACCATTTACATCTGATCTTGTTTTTGCATCAAGATTGATTTTCTTCAACTCGGCTGCTAGTTTCCTAGCATATGATAATATATTAAATTTAAATATGAGAAACTTTCTCTTGTCATTATTTTAAACAAATCAACATTTTTTTCTTGTTCTGGAGGAAACATTGGGAAAGGTCCAATTTTTTTCCACTCAGGATATTTTCCATGAAGTTTTTCCCAAAGAGTGGTTCTTAGTACATTAAACTATTTTGTAGCAGTTGCTATAGGTATACCATTTCCGCAGACAGACAGAGCTGAATACATCTGCTCTGGCATAACATTCCTTCAATTGATACGAATAAAAAATATGTTCACCCAAAGTCGACACACCCGTCTTTATAAAAAAAAAACAAAATAACTTTAATTTCAAGCTCTACAGTTTAATGGTTATTACCCCAAAGTCACAGAAAACTAAAAATATCAAATATATACTCTCAACTTGAAATTTAAGACTCTGTATTTAACAGTACTTACTGTAGTGTACTGAATTCATAGAGAAATCACGATTTACCTGACATCAACCCAAACATGTCTTGTTAACTCCACTAAATAGCAGAAAGTCAGTTGTTTACCGCAGTAAATATATAATTTACCTATTAACAGATAGATGGAGATAATTATAGTTTTCTCAATATTGAGGATCAAACTAGAAAGTTATAGATATAGGATATAGGTACATTGTCTGTCACTGGTGCTCTTACCTTAGTGCTTTTGTCAATATTGTTTGATTTGAGAATAAGGTGAACTGCACATACAATCAGCAAAGTAAGTATATCCCATAAACAAAATGTCACATCAGCAAATTGTAGCCATACTATGATATTTCAAAGGAGCTACAAATTGAAATTTCTAGAATAGTAGGTGGTATTCATACTGAGCACAATGTTAACTACCCCCATATAAACACAGTTACACTGTCTAATTCATGTTTTGATAACATAGTTATTGTATTCAGAAACCAAAGTAAATTGTTTATTTTTGATCCCCAATAACTTGATTTTTTGAAATATGTGTCTAAACAGTGTAATTTTGATGGTTGGTGTAGTGACAGTTATCAGTGCATTCAGTAATTACATAGACTCAAAAATGTATATTGATAACACTAGTGGTTTCTGTATGAAAAAGTTTATGCACTATAAATAAATTATGGCATCTTATTTTTAGAGTGAATATATAGAAAATATTATTTCAGATTAGAAAAATACAGAATGTTTGCACTACTTTAGAAGCTGTTGAGTCATCTAGATTGTGTTTCTTGAGATTATATAAAAAGTATTTGAAATCGTGTCGTTTAATTATAAATGTTTATGATAATGATTTTGCAGCAATGAGATCAATTGTATTTCTTTGTTCCATTGTCAATAAAAATATTGTAGCTCATATTCAATTATTAATCCGATGGTTGCGCAAAATACCCTAACTAATTGGTTAATCATGTCTATATGGATCATAACAAAGATACAAATGAAGATTTCGATATATTATGTGAGATTATCCATTCGTTTGTATGAATTTAATGGTATATTTCCATTGACTCATTGCCTTGAGAATAAATTATTGACTTAAAAAAATCTACAGTAACTGTAAAATGCCAAATATATAAAATTCTTGCACTCACATTTAAAAAGATATGTGGAGCATCACAATATAAACAAACGTAATTGATTATATTGATAGAATCTGCTCAGTCAGACTTGATATAGGATATTTTTGGAATACAATTGGTTTATGTCCAATTTATATATTACCATTTCCAAATTTAAGTGATCTCAAATATTTAGGGCTTATTATAATGATTTGTATATTTTGGAAAACTGACCTATTATTCATATCAAATAGTGTAACTTATTTTGACATTTAACTTTGTCATTTAATTAAAATTGAACTGATTATCTGATTATTGAAATTGATTACTTAATTGTAATAAGTAACTTTGGGAATATTACCATTTTATAATAAAAATTGTGCGTGAATGTAACAGAAGTAAGTTGAAATTGTTTAAATAAAAATAACCTATTGTATAAGTCATATAAAACATTAACACTACAAACTTAATTATAATCTACCAATGTAAGTTCAGAAAGTCGTTATAAATTATAATAAACTTGACTGTCCCATTGTATTTTTCTCTACTTTAGTAGTGTTTGATTTCAATTGCCATATGTTTGGTTATATATTGTAATGCTTAAAAATGTATACTAAATATGAAAAAATGATTAAGGTTGCTTCAAATTGGGAACTATTCCTGAGGAGAATATCAAATGGATGAAGTTTTGTGAAACGAATCTATGACTGATATTTATTTACGTCGTGCTCACCAGATTTATTTTCAAATAATTTTTTTTGTTTGATGTTATTTTAAAAAAAATATTTAACAATAGAGGCTTTGAAGTAGATATAAATTTCACGTATTAAGGGAAAGAATAATACAATCTTGCCATAGAATTTTCTTATTACAATAACATTTTGTTTAATATAGTGTTTCCTCTTTACTTTCATTAAAAAAACTATGGTAATATATCAATGAGTGAAATGGGAATGCAGTGAAACAGTCAAGTTTTTTGTAATATATCGTGGAAATTCTTTTGATATTTGCACTTGTAGATTGAAATTAAGTTGCTCAAACATTTTTCTCTTGTATCCTTGATCCTCAAAATATTGTCAAATACTGCATAACTGCTTAACTCCTATTAAAATAATATATAATCTAAAGTTATGAGCATAAGTTTGTTTACATTCAAGTGACCTTTTCATTTATTTTTAATTTCCCTTTATTTTTAGACAAATATTTGCAGTTAAGTAACTTTTGCTTTATCATTTTCTAACAAATTATAGATGTAATATATAATTATGTTATATTTTTTTGATTGTAGCATGCAAATGATGCCTGCTGCACACATGCAACAAATGATGCAGAACCAAGCAGGTCCACCAAAACCCCTATTTCCTAGTGCTATACCTACCTCGTCACCTGGTGGTCCTGGAACACCAGTAGTTGGAGCCGATTTTAAGCCAATATCATCAGGTACACAAATTAATAATATATTTTATATTTGCAAGGAACATACTAAATTTATTTATGTTGTTCCGCATGTTATAAGTTAAGTTTCAATTTTACTTATTTATTTAATTACTTGCATTAACCACGAGGGTTATTAGCAGTGATTACAGTGTAGAATTAAAACCTGCTATAGTTGAGGCTTTTCTTTGAAGAATAATGGACAATTAACAATTTAGTGTGGAACAGACCAATTCAGTCTTGAACTGATAATGGCAATGTGTACACATGTTGTGGAACTGGTTCCTACTGGAGTCAATATTGACATAATAATTGTAAGCCTGTTTATTTTTATTTAATTTCCTCTGATTATTAAATTTATTTCTTCCATTAATCTTTTTTTGTCCATTGAAAATTGTAAAATTGGGATAAAATTTATTTGTGAAATGATTTCCATAATTTTCCATGGTGCTGACATTGATGTTTCTTGCATTTACAGTTATGGTGAATCCTTGCAGTATAGGACGTCTTTTTAATGTTTGAAAAACATGTAATTTGTCTATTTCAAATCAAATTATAACAATATACTGTCAAACTGTTTTTTTTTTAGGATTTTTTTTAAATTAGGATTTAATTGCATATGATAATACTTGTGAAATTGTGAAAATAATAATCATGGCTTACTTATTATAGCTGCTACAATAAGTGCGCCACCAACGACAAATACTCCAGGAGGTAGTAGTAGTTCCGATAGTAGTAAGGTGTCGACTATAACGACGTCTAGTGCCACTAGTAAAATAATACATCCTACTGAAGATACATCACTAGAAGAAATTAGAGCCAGAAGTTCAAAATATGCCAAAAACATTCCATCAAAAACAGATGAGGGACCTTCTAGTTCCAGTAATGCTGCTTCAGAGGTGATTAATTTAATAAATTCACTCTATAGCATGTTTATATAAATATCACGTTACTCAATAAGTCGTGTGACTAACTAAGAAAAACATATTTTTTTTTATTCATCAATGTAATCTTCTTCACGAGCAATACAATCATTCCAACGCTTCTCCGATGTCATGTTTGTAGATGGATTTGTCTTTTGTATCAAAATAGGCAATTACTTCTTCATTTAAGCTAAATTTCTTACAGGCGAACACTTTTTTGAGATTAGCGAATAGCCAGTAGTCACCAGAGGCCAGAACTGGACTATATGGTAGATGAGGAAGCAATTCAAAGTGTAATTCCTTCAATTTAGCAATCGACTTTTGGATTGGTGCATTATATGAGGCCGTTTTTCCTTGATTTCTGCATTCAAACGATCCAACAACTGTACGTAATATTTGCTATTGATTGTCTCTCTCTTTTCGATATAATTGATCAACAATATTCCATGCGCATCCCAATATACTGAAACCATAACCTTGCCAGCTGACTATTGTGTCTTTGAACGCTTCGGACGTGGTTCACCAGCTGCAGTCCACTCAGATGATGATCGTTTTGATTACGGAGTGGAGAGATGGATCCATGTTCATCCATTGTCACATATCGATGCAAAAAATTTTATTTATTATGTGTAAACATGGCCTCACATCATCAACACGTTGTTGTTTTTGATCGACTATAAGTAAACGCGGCACACATTTTGAAAAAAGCTTTCTCATGGTCAAATGTTCATGCATGATTATAAACACACTGCCTTATGATATTTTTACGGCCTCATTTCATCGATATCTGTATGACCACATTTTAATTTAGCAAACCAAAAGCAAATGGTTCTTTTTAATGGAGCAGAGTTAGGATAACATTTTTGAAGCAATTGCTGACCTTGTGCAGTATTTTTTTCATCAAGAAGCAATGATAAATTAACACATGAAGTTATTATGAATCCTTTGTTTTGAAAATAATAAAAGTAGCTTCAATTAAATGGCTGTCACTTTTTTTGGACTAATTAAAATGTAATTAAATTTTACACATAGCCTTTTGAAAGTTAATACTTCATAAACGTCATATGAATTTGACAATGGTAGCGCTATCTGTGTATCAGTCACACGACTTATTGAGTAATGTTATATACCTACATTTCAACTACTACAATATACTTAAAAAATAAAATATATATCGTTTCAAAGAAATTCATTGTGTTGAGCTATATGGTGTAAGTATTTTCATAATTATAACATTAATGGCTTTGTCAGATTAATATTTGAACAAAAATCAATCACCATTGGTTTTCAGTTGGCAATAGCAGTATCGGCAGCTCAACAAGCGGCAGCTCAACAAAAACACGTAGAAGCTATGAATCATCATGCAGCAATGATGCAGAGGTTCCCAGTTAGAGTCACAGGTCCACCCATCGGTATGACAATGGGAGGACCTATAATGGCACCTATGAGGCCACAAATGATACCTGGGCCTCCAACGCTTCTAGGAGGGCCCCTTATGAGACCACCACCTTTATCTATGCCCCCAGGTAGGTAAACGGATAATCTTAAGGCATTACATTGAAGATATATGAAGATTCATTTATAAATAAAAGACTTGCATCAAGTTTGGAGTGTAGGCCATACATATATTTTTTAATCTATGCAGGTAGACTTCATATAATTACTGAAAAATATTTTAAATACCCAATATTCATTTTTTAGATTTTGTATATTCCACATTTTCTGATATCTTATATTTTTTTCTGTCCATTTTCCAAGTAGTAAAGGAATAAAAAAGTACAAGGACTTTTTATTTTTCTTTTGTTGTGCCCAAGCCTTGGATTTGTCTTAATTTATATGACGTTAATATGTTAGAATTTTTTCCCTTTTGGTATTTATAGTTTTAATCATGCTCCCCTAACAGTAATTTTTTATTATTCAATTAATTTTAACCTGTTTGGTCTACAACAAAGTTTTCATAGTTTCAATCTTACTTAATTGTGATAATTATGTGTTTAACTAAGATACTACCTGCATGGAATTACAAAGTGAACTACAGTTGAATGCTTGCATTTTTAAAAAAGATTACCGAGAAAATATTAAAAGAAAGTGTATTATGAAATAACTGTGAAATTATTTTTATAATATAATCAACATAGTTCTCTGTTTCCTTTAATTATGAGGTTTTTGAACTTGTATATTATTTATGTACTTTTATATTTCTAATTTTGTATCTACATTTAATTTTAATTGGAAATATATATAATTGGACTGCCATTGTGACCTAAAATATAACTAGGCGCGAGTAGGATATTAAATCGAACATTTACAGTTAGGATTATAGTAGTTGAAAAATGTTAGGACAGTGGTTAACCTGAATAGGCTGTGTATTATGTAATTGATATTTTTGTTTATTAATGATAAAATTTATTTGAGATGATTTTTATAAGAACATGTCTAAAATCAATAGATTTCTCAAAAAAAAAGAAAAAATTTTTTAATAAATTGTTATAGAGTTTGCAATTTTGGAATATTTTAATGTCTGGTTCAAGGAACACCTAGTTCATTTAAAACATGAACTGACAGATAAATCGGGTATTTTAAGTATGCTGTCAATAAAAATAATTTGAGAGAAAAAGGATCTATTCGCATCGGTCCCATTTATAGTTTATTAGAGAGTAATTTAATGTGAATTTTTTTTATGCTAGAACTCTTTTCTGCAAGGGAAGTTGCAATGACGAGTGAAATCTAGTATATAATGTAGGACAAATTCTGTAACTTTAAGACAGTGGTAATTGTGAATGTTAATGTAGTGGTAGTAAACAGTGAGTATCTAACAGTCCCAGGAATGCCAACTTCAGGTTAATTTTAATAAAGAGATTCGGATAAGCCACATAAATCGATTGCCAAAAGAGTATTAGACACGTTTTTATATAAATCATGTTTGTTAATAAACAAATAATTATCAACTTGAAGAATAACACCAGCCCATATTGTTTATAAAACGAAATTGGTTGAGTTTTAGTGACATCAACTAGTGATTGAGTTAGATTTTGAAAATAAATGTATAATTACAATATAACTTAATAAATTCTCACTACTGTAATTGTATATTTCATATAATACCAAATATTAACGAGATTTCAGACCTACCATATTAATATGTGAGAACATACATTCTGCCATTATTTTTCACCTATTACAGCATTTATTTAATAAGAATAAGTTTTTAGTAGTGTTGGTCAGTAAAATATATTTACTTTGATTATGTAAGTTTTACTTGGGTAGCATCTTTATCTTCTATATTTTCTTGTTCTTTTCGAGTGTCGAGTTGTATCTATTAAATATTAATTTTCCTTATGTATGGTGTTTTCATACTAGTTTTGGTTTTATTTGCCATTATATTTTTTATCGCGACATAGATATTTCATTTGGTGAATAGTATTGAGTTAAAAGAATCACAACGGGTTTCATTTTCCCCCTTTTTTTTTGTTAATGCTTTTGTTCCAATTTCTCTATACTATGTTTTACATACAGTAACTTCATTTAATGCTACTAAAAGTTCAACTACCAACAAGACTCGATAAATCTTGTATGTAAGTTGTACAGGTTTCAATGATTGCTACCACATTTGATTTTACTACTAGAGATGCTCATTTCGAGTGAGGTTTCCATTATGTAATATCAAATTTCAGCTTTTATTTTGGACCTTTAATGCATAATCGCCAGGAACAGGCTTTGAAGGGGTATATTGTTCTTTTGAATCACTACTAACCATCTCTTTATAAGAATTTAGTCTTTTTTTTTCAATTGCACTTTATGTTATTATATAAATAACAAATTTTTACAGCTATACGTTAATCACTGGTTACACCAACTAGTAGGCATAAAAACGGTAACCCTTATCGTTAAAATTTTCTCCAGTTATAGCTACAAATCGTTTTAGTAAATATCACACATATAAATTTGAAAGATATAAATAGTAGTATAACTAGTAGATGGAATTGAGAAAATTGTGAATTTGTAGATCTACAATTGTGTGCAACTTAAATAAACAAATTAAAAATACTACCCTTCCACCCCAAACAAAAACCTATTATTAGTAGTTGGGATCCCCAATTTTAATTGGCTTTAATAAAGCTTCTGATTTACATATTATCCAACTTTATAGCTATATAATGAGACTTTTGTATCTATTGCTAGATGAGTATTGCTTTCAATTTCTTATAGTGATACTAAACTCATATTTCTTAAAAGTGTCTAATTCATATCATTAATTAGAAATGTGTGTTTTTTTTATATTGTCGCCTACATTTTTTTGTAATGTGGTTAGGGAGATTATTTGGTTGGTGAGCTTAGTTGAGAGCTATTTTAGCTGTATGTGAGTAAATTCACTCTGGACAAATATGCAACTTTTAAAGAAAATTTTAACTTTTGACTTCTGCTCATTCTTTAATGTGTAAAATAAGTAGAACTTCTAATGTGTTACAATATTACTGTTTATTCATTTAATTTTTAAAATTCTATTTTTTAAGAAAAAATTTCTTTATAGTGAAGTTAAGAGGATTTTATTTTTGTCCTTAAAATTAATAACAAGAATATTATATTTGTTATCATATGTTTAGTTTCCTTATTTTTTTGTTTATATTTACAGATGTAGGAATGGTTGTGAACAATATAGACTCAAGAATAATTTCAACTTACCAAATTTTGCATAGTATCTAACACTTAACTAACCAGTATTTAACTAACTCTAACAAAAAGATCAATTTTGTTGTGTATCAAATTTTTAGATACAACAAATGTTTCATCATTTGGTAAATATTTAGAAGTGGGGCTCCACCCCAAACTTACTCCAAAAAGTTTTTTGCTGCACTTCAGATCTTTTAAGGGGGTAAAATAAGTTATGTTAAGGTAGGGGAAACATTTTTTTAAAAGGATGATCGAAAAAAATCATTTTTCATTTTTAACGTAGTTTTAGTTTTAATAAAAAGTTATTTCATTTCCTATTATGAATTATCAACACTTACCTTATTTAAAATGAAAATTACGACTCGCTGTAGCCAATACTTGTAAGCGATCAGTGTGGTTAGCATAATGGCGTCTAAACCGAAATTCCGCTATGTAACCATCCATGTGATAATCACGGTGGCCATATTTTGGCCTATTATCACGTGGATCATGCCACACTCGCTCCCCGTTTTGAGTGTATGCACTGGAATCAGAATTCACGAAATTACAAGTATGATTAACTGTCAAGTGCTCGAAACCTATAATATTAAATAAAAGAAATACATACATTTTTTACGATAAGCTTTCAACGTTTGATATAATGAACGGATGAATGTTTAGACAAAATTTCGTGAGAGAAGAATTATAATCTACACTGGGGGCTGTGCCATCAGATCCCACATGGGGTTAGTCTCTTTGGAGTCCACCCTCCTTTCTTTTTCTATAGTGACAAATCAACGAAAAATTCTCAGCGGAGCTACCAGTTCTAAATTAGACACAATAGAAGAAGTGACATTTAACATGCATAAGGTAATGAGTGTTCTCACGGAAAATATGTGTCTCCCCCACCTTTAAAGTACTTTTGAAGCACCAAAAAATATCTCTATATGCACGAAAAATGTTTTGGAGTAAGTTTGAGATGGATCCTCACTTTTAAATATTCACCCAAAATTCCCTTCATTTAGTTCAATATATTGGTTTACTATCTTATAAAGTATTTTCTTTTCTACATAGTTTCAGAAAGAGTTAGGGAAATCATTTAAATGTTAAAAATAATCTCTACTTTTCAGTACAGGGTATTTAATCAGTTCAAAAGTGGTATGTACTGGATTTATTCCAACTAATTAATTCATATACCATATAATCACTTTTTCTTTGACAGAATGGTGTCGGTAAGGTATTTTAACAATGTAATTTAATTCCTTGCCCTTCTGTTTAAAATAAATATATTATTTTAATTTGCATAGATCCATTTCCAATGATCTAGTACCTTTAATCTTATAGCCTCATTGGGCTGGTAACGTAAACATCACTTAATAGATTAATTTTTTAATATCTCTATTACTTTCTCTATAATTTTATCAAGTAACTTCATAAGTAGTGAATGTCTTCTTTTGGATTTTCTTGTTTTGCCATTGTGGTTTGATCATCAACAAAGGAGAAACTATATATCAAAAATCGTATGCAAATTTGTTTCTTTGTTTCTTCTTGAGAAAAAATTACATTCTCACATTCCTAAGTGTACGAAACTAAT
Source organism: Diorhabda carinulata (assembly GCF_026250575.1). Classification (NCBI taxonomy): domain Eukaryota; kingdom Metazoa; phylum Arthropoda; class Insecta; order Coleoptera; family Chrysomelidae; genus Diorhabda; species Diorhabda carinulata. The sequence goes on from NC_079472.1 coordinate 25,359,115, forward strand.
AAATGAACAATTTTTTTTATTTTGGTTAGCATTAAGTGGTAACATGGATTTTGAAGATTATTTTGGGATTTTTTTTTCAAAAAAACTATATCAGGTGGCAAAATCTGATTAGATGACTTTATTATACATGTTTTGAGGCAATTGAATTAATTTTTATAGAGCTTACAAAAACAAAATGGCTATAAGTATAAGAGGAACTACCACCTACTTTTCGTCGTAGCTACTCATTGGAAACATGAAAATCAAGTTTTTTCTTAATGTTTGAACTAAAAGCAAGAGAATTTTAACAAAATGTTGGAAGGTCAGCAAAATAATTTTTTTTTTCGTTAAAAAAATCAATTTTAAATCAATCTGTTAAAAATTGGGCAAATAATTGTGGTGGTAGTGTTAAAAAAAGTGATTTCTAGAAAAACACGTTTAAAATTTGAAAACGGGATGACAGGCGTGATGCAACGGTCAAACTGACACTGCACTAATACACTAACACAAAGACAGTTCATAATTTCACTAGTGCCACCCATAGGTAGCCGTGTGTAGTATTTACTAGTAGAAATAGTCGCTGAGACGGGTAAACATTTCGGAGCGATACCTATCGTCTGATTCTCATAACTTAGAATTTTTTTTTTCGAAAAATCATTTTAAGTACTCCCTACCATTTTAGCCAAAAAAAAATATTGACTTTTCGAAATTTTTACAGTGGTGTTACCCCTTAATGTATTAACTTTTTGATGTTATATTTTAATACTACTTCAATTTAGTGAGTTATTTTTTTTGTGCTTTATTAATATTAGTCAAAAATGTAATAAAAATAATCATATTAACAAAGTTTTAATAACATATTATGCTTTCTGTTAGCGTCTGGCTGTTTTTTTCTTTCAAGATTAAAGCCGCTTGACATGATGCAAAACAACGTGTGATGCAATGCAAGATTCAATATTTCTTGATCAAAAACATGCGCAGATGTATTGCAAATTGCAATTCTATAAAGAAATGAGTTTTAATCTACTGATATTACGTATCGATATATTCTTAGTTATCTTATGTTTTATTTTCATTAAGAGTTTTTAAAACGTTTCTTCATCCATTCTCGAATCATTTTTGGATATGTTTTTATCTGATTCCAAGGATTGTCCTACCATCGCCCAGGTGCTACTTCTGTCCATGATATTGAAAAACAAAGGCAGCAGCAGATATAATTATTGCGAGAGATGCACTTTTTCTTATTCACTTTACTTTGTTATTTTCATTTTTAAACCGATCACAAAATATTGAATAACATTTGAGGTTAGGAAATCGTTTACTTTTTCTTATGGTATGATGATTAGTGGCAATCATGACGCGATGGCAAAGGACTTACAAAATGTTAACTAACATGAAATATTCGTCCATTAAATTGGTTTCTTGCAAGAAATTGTTTGCAATTTCTTGCACATTGTCTTGCATCAGTCAAGCGGCCTTTAGTACTTACATGCTTTAAATTTTTAAGCCATAGTATTTAAATATGAAATAGTCGAGAAAACTGAATTACTGGTTTTAGCAAGCTCTGTCAAACTATTTACTGTCAAAAAATGAGGCAATAGATGTTGTTATAAAATATTTTTTATGTTAGTTGAAAGGAGGGAAATCAAATAGTTATACTAAAAATTATAAGATAATAGGAAATTGGTTAATCTTCTGCTGATTTTTCTTAGCTTTCGTGTTCAAGGCGTTCCTTGCATTAACTATTCTATATAAACTATTGGATAACCTCTTTCTCTTTCTTTCTGGTGTGTTCACTCTACATGTCTTATTCACTCACAAGTTGACTTTTAAGCTAACTTATTTTGAATTCTCTCACAATTCTTTCAATTTCAAGTTGTAGCTGATACGGCATTCGCAATGCTGTAATTTTTCTTCATATATTACGGAACCAAATTTGCCACTGTTATATAAATGTCTTATCAATTTACTTATGTAAATGTACATGTATAACTACAAATAATTAAAATAGATACACATACCTTCTATTTATTTATTTTTATCTAGTACAAATTCTGAAATTTCGAAAACATTCAACTAGTCCATGAAATGGAGTTAAAAAAAAGAAAACATTTGCTATTTTGTCGTCCTGCATTGATTTGTACCAAAATTTGTTGTTAGGCTCATTCTACCGTCTAGTTAATTTTCTGTTCCATGCCGTATTATTCTTTTTGTGAAAAATTTTAAAATAACATTTTCAACTTTAACATGAGTAAAATTTGGCTTGGATTAGTTAAATAAGGATTGTTTTATGCTATAAGATACAATTTCATAATATTTCAATTTTCAAAAATTACCCTTAATAACAGCAATTTTTATAATATAAGAACAAGTGGAATTGCAATATAATCTAAGTTTCCTGCACCCGTATAAAGTGTCGGACCCTTTTATGCATTGGCAAAAAATCATTTTTAAAAGTTCATCGGGTGCATGCAGGCGGTTTGTTCATCCGTACGGGGTATAATAAACCTTCATTAAAATTCCAGCTCCAATCTGTTGTTCGGATCTTTTGATTTTCAGACTACTGTTGAATTTGATAATAGCATCTTCTTGTGTGCTTGTCTTAGGTATCAACAGTGGGCAGAAGGGGAGACAGCTTCACTACACTGTTGTGGCTTTGATGAAATGCTCATACCGCATCTGCTCTAGAAAAGCTTTCAAATCTTTCACTTTTTTGAACTTATCAAGGTGCACACAGTCACACGAGCAGATGTTTCTTCTCTGCTTTTCGATTTGAGTAGAAAAAGTTGTATAAATAACATATTATTGCCGAATACACCGGTTATGTAAATATTGATTGGTTTTATAAACATCTTGTTTTTTTTGAACATGATTTTATAGGACTTTTCAATAGCTACAAGACTATGAGAATTAAATTTAAAGATAATTTGGTGTTCGCTCGCAAATACGAGGTATTTACGGCTGAATATGCACAGTGTACAAAATCTACATACAGAAAAATTTTAGTTATAAAAAAGCTACAATTAAGTGTTTTATAATTTCTTTTCGTATCACCAATATTTTCGCACATATTTTGAAATAAAGAGTGAAAAAATGCAAAATTGCAAAAAAAAATCGTTTGCTTTTTAAACTCCAATTTTTCTAACATTACGCATTTCAAATTGGTCAAACTTCTTGAGTGTATCTATAATACATATATAAAGAGAATTACAAAAGGGTGAAGATCTATTTTTATTGGGGAGGTAGTTAAGGGGTTATTTTTACTGATTTTTTCGTTGAAAATAGTTGGAACCTACCTTATTTTGATGAATTTTCATGTAAGAGATTTTTTTATTTTAAAGCTCCAATTATATACTCTAAAAAAGATTCTATAAATTTTCCTCAAAAATGCAAACTTTTTCCGTTGTTTGGGAGTTAGGGAGTGGTTTTTACTGATTTTTTTGTAGAAAATAGTTGGAGCCGACCTTGTTTTTATCAATTTTCATGCTAGAGATTTTTTTTTATTTTGAAGATCAAATTATATACATTAAAAAAGATTCTATGATGAAAAATGCAAAGGTTTCCCGTTATTTGGCTTTGAATATTTCAAATTATGCAATTAACGAAAAAAACTAACTATTAACATGCAGTATCTCGGATCATGTTGGTAATGAAAATTTATTTATTGTATGTATTGCTTTTTAAAAAGCTACAGCTGTCCACATGTCCATTTTCATGAAAAGCAAATTTTTTGGAGTTAAAAAATTTCAATTTTTTTCGTTGAAAATTTGTTACTTTCAACCGCAAATAACTCGAAAATTATTTTTAAAAAAAGTAAAGAAAATGTTTTTCTAATAATTACTTTTTCCACTTCCAAGAAGGGGTAGCAACCACCCCCAACATTTTAGCGTCCCTTGGCGTGATATAGAAAATGATCCTTTGGCTATTTCCTATCTTCTATGATAATTTCAAGTAAATCCAGGCAGGACGAAAAATTGCGAACCAAAATACTTCATTTCCTGGACTAAACACAACGATACCTATAAAAGTCACTTATGTGATGGAATTAATATACATGCACGGCCTTATTGGTTATTATAAATATATTTTTAAAACTTTATTTCAGTCAAACACTAGTATTTCATTTTTTTTCCAATCTCAAGATCCAAGTAAATGAAACTATAAATAAATTTTGGTTAACATAAACTTTTTGTTAATCCACGTGTACCAATAATTTTAAAAGTATCAAAAATATGTGCATCTTATATTATTCAATCACAATTAATTACAGAATATACGCGGTATGCCTAATAAGAGATCGGTATATATCGAATATAAATGACGGTTATTTTTTCAACTTTTTGATCACAGTGATAAGATATTAGTAGTGGAACGCTTTGTTTAAATATTTACGTAGAAAATAGTAATATTATTTATATTGAAGTGAAATTAACATTGATTACTACTGACAACAGTGCGTATAAATTGAGGACAAAATGAAATTTGGGGGCGATCCGCATCTGCCCAGGTACTACTCACGCACTTCTGTGTTGGCATGCCTGCATTCAGATATTTGTCACTCGCTTAGTTTTTTTGGCAGTGATTGGTTTGTTTACTGTCATTTGGTTGAACTTATTGCATATTTGTTATTTGCTAAAATCGATATTGATTTCTGTACATAGTTCACAAAGTGTAATGATTGCGTATTTATATTTCATTCAATAATTGTGTTGATCATTACCCAAAAGAATTTTCAAGTAATACTGATTCAAAAGAAAGTTAAATTGCTATAATAAATAGTTCTCAGTAAATTCCTTCCTTCCCCAATTTTAAAAACTAGTGGTTACCACAAGAAATTTCGGTTTTCAAAATAAAAATTTATTACAACGACAAATTACACAATTCTTTTAGAGGTGATAAACCACATAGAACTATTATATTTTTCAGTAATAGAATTTAATTTTTATTTCAGTTGAAAATTTTAATAATATTTGTTTATTTAATGTGATTTTGGTAATCATAACATGTTGTGAACTTAATATTTCAACAGTAGACAATTTCGGTTTTTACAAATAACGCATTCATCATTCTGAGTAATCTATTATACATTTTTACCGTATATTTATATTTTTAAATCACTAATCACAAAAACCTATAATTTTATGTAGATTTTGGATATTGTCATTTTTAGTGTTTTGGAGGAAGTATTTGGTTCCTAATATTTATTTTCGTTCTCTTTTAGCTGAGTAATTTGTATTGTACATTATCTTATTCATGAGAAAACTGGAAGGTATGCAGTAACAGTATTTTGTGTTCAATGTATAAATCAAATTGTTGATTGGTTTCTGGATGTCAATACAAAATACCAATATAACTGAATATTAAGGTCTTGATTGATCTAATCAACTTCGTGTTGAAATAATTGATAATAGGAGTGGTTGCCACACAAGAAAAACAAATCACCAAACACTATTTTATGCCTTTACTATATATTACTGTTTCAATTTTCAAAAATGCCTTTATCAACCGTAACTTAATCTTGTTAATTGTTCACTAAACTAAGGTGCTTCGAGACTCAGTAAGAGCAGCATCCAATGTAACTGAAAAATTTATATATATGTATATATAATTTTGAACACATTTTCATTATGCCTCTGTATATTTAATCAATAGGTAGAATCTAATCGAGCTATAATATACTAATATATCATGTGTAAATTACACATTCTACCATTTTTGTTATTAATATCTTAAGGACATTTTCTTATGTAGCTTTTTCCACCTACTCAAAACAATTCTTCGTTTAGTAATATTTGGTAAAGTCTATCATTCATTTTCAAGTCTATAATTTCTTCGCGCTCACAAAATTTATTTATTTATCAATTTAAACTCAATTTCCATACTGTATAAAATCACACACATACCCCCTATTATCGTATATTGTTATTCAGTTTAAAAAAGTAGATGAAACATCGCTAAGGAAAACACATTTTTTTGTCAAAAATCGATTTTATTCATCAATGCATCAAGAGCAATACAGTCATTCCAACACTTACAAAATAACCAATAACATCCTTTCAAAGATGCGTCATTGTTTTTTTATTCAAAAAGCCTGATATTTCTTACTAATTGTAATGACTCAAAACTATCACACATAAAAACACAATTTTCCATATTACTTTCCCACTCATGTGAAGTATATATTAATTGGTGCAACAGCTTCAAATAATTTCAATAATTATTCTAAAACTCCTAGAATATCATTTGCTTTATAAGTCTTTTTATACTGAACACACTGTTTACACACCGCTACACAAACACTAACAATTACACTGTCTGACGCGTGTTTCGATAACCAAGTTATCGTCTTCAGAGACTTACCCGTTTTAAACTGAATTTTCCCGCCAATAAACATTCTCCCGCGAAAATTAATTCCGGAATTGACGGGAATCTTCACATTTATTCCTTGACTACTAAACTATAGCGTGGGCTGTAAGGAATTGGCTCTTTGTCCTTATTTAAATTGAGATTGCTCAATAGCTAAGGAAAGCTTAAATAGGGACAAAGGGCCATGTCCTTAAACCCCACTATATAGTTTAGTAGATAGGGAATAAATATGTAGGTTCCCGCCAAGGAGGTTACCCTCTGGAATTAATTTTCGTAGGAATAGTTTATTGGTGGGAAAATTTAGTATAAAACAGGTAAGTCAAGTTATTATGTTTTAGTTTATATTCGGTCTCTGAAGACGATAACTTGGTTAAAGAAACGCGCTTCAGACAGTGTAATCGTGAGTGTTCAGTATGCATATCACCAACGGTTCCAAAAATTCCAACTTGTTTGAATGAACTTTTTTAATTTGTTCTTATAAATATTCTGCAACTATGTATAATTCCATAAGATACTATTCTTTTTTACTTTTGCAATTATCAAATAAATAAAAAAGAAATGTACAATACAAATTAATAAACCTTAAACTTTAGAGAGCAATAAAACGTTTCTGTTAGTTATCAGATTAATTAAAAAACACTTTCCTAATGTGTGGTATTGTAGTTTTCTTAGCTGTGTGTCCGATGCTAGGCTTAATAAATATTAGATGTTTTTTTTTAATTTTTCCTCAAGGTGAGTATAGATTTTAGTTTTGTGCCCTCTAAATTTTTGTTTCAAATTATATTTCTAGAAAATGCAAATCAAGCATCTTTCAATCGATTTTAAATTTAGATGAAAATTTTATTGGAATTGAAATTCATCATTAATTCAAATTCTTATTTGAATACAGCTTTGGAAGTATGCAGCATCCGCTAATTTACAAAGTAAGATCATTTTTTCCAAGCTGCGTGGTAATATTTTCATTGTATACAAAATATTTCTTCAATTTCTTCAAAACATAAAAACTTTGCTTGATATATTCATTGTTGCTATAGATTTATATTTAAAATTCACTTTTGAATATTCAAAATACTCCCTTGGAAAAATTTAACGAACCACTTTAATTAATCGGAATGTTTACAATATAAATACAAAATAAAACTAAGTTACATTGAAATAATAATGAACACCTACAAATGACCTTGACACAACCTCAATTTGCCTCATTTTTTCCATAAAAGTTTGTTTTTGTTCTAAATGCATATGGGTCAATCTTAATACCGCGTAGGCCTTTACTCCTCTTTTTTGTCACTGCATTCGTGCGTTGCAGCACTCTTGATATCAAATGTTCAGCAAAAGCTTGCGGTATATGCTCCCATTCTTCAATAGCGACCTCTACGAGTTGGTTGTGATTAGAAACAGAGGGACTATGACTTCTAATCCTCTTTTTAAGATAGTCCCATAGGTGTTCTATAGAATTCCTATCCGGACTGTTAGGTGGCCACTCTAATAAAAGGATATTGACATCATGTGAGTAGCCAATAACCTGTCTAGCTACGTGGGTATGAGCGTTGTCCTGCATGAATAAAAAATTAGGCCCAGCAAAAGGCATTACATGGTCGACAATATTTTTGTCTAAGTAATATTGGACATTCATAGACCTCGTACGTATCGAAGCAATTTCATACCCAAAACATTTTAGAGCCATCATCAAAAGGCATTTTAGAAGAAATATTATAGTTGGCAAACCTTTCTTCTTGCCTTCGACGGACACGCTTACGTTCCTCTGGAGCTTTAAGGCTAACTCTAGTTTCATCGAAGAACAAAACCCGCTCCAATTCTGATGTAGTTTTGCAAAATTTAATCTCTTGAACTGTGTTCTCTAGTAAGCAATGGTTTATGGCTGATCTTCTGTTGCTTAACTCTGCTTCATGTAAACGTCTTTTAACCTCTAATAATTAATTTTTTTAGCAGATTGTTGGTGACTCTCCTGTTTCCGAGAGCACGTACTTCCAAAAAAAATCATCAGTTTGCCTAGTGCAACGTCTTCGCCCTTGTCCTAGTCTATGCGACAGACGCTAGAATGATGTCTTCCTAACACACCAGCATTAAATATCCTTCATTCAGGAGAGTTGATGTTCGCACTGCCTCCTTCATTGACAAATTTCTTTGGCGGTTCATTTTTTCACTTGATATACTTCCAAATGAACTTCCAAATCAATAATTACAATCAATAGCTTCCTTCTAACAGAAACTTTTGCTTTAATCACCACTTTTTAAGAGAATTTTAACATAATTTTAGTCTAAAACGAAGTTTAATGTCAAAACAAGATTATGTGATACTATAGTTAGGTAAAAAAACAACTTTCACTGTCCAGGCCAGTCAGTTACCAATAAATAAAGAAAATCGAGTGGTGCGTTAATTTTGTTCATAAATTTAGTTTTGCGTCTTTTGTTTGCCTATGTGCAATAGAATAATGAACATATGCGTAAGGACAAGCTTGCAATTGACAAAAACTTCCCAAAATGTTTTAGCTCAAGCAGAATATTTATGCGAAATAATTCCAATTTCAATAATATTTTTCATCGGTATTAATCAAAGTCTTGGTTTCTGTTTCTTCGAAATTTCCAAACAAAACTAAATAAAAAATGACAATATACCAAACTCAGTGTTACTTCCAAGCAGAAAAATTTAGTGTTTGAATATTATTTTTGTCATTAGGTATGATTGGAATGCCACCAGGTATGATGTATGGTACACCTATGTTTCCCGCAGGACCTGTGCTGATGCAACCACGTTTCAGATGATCTCCGATGTACCTCGTTTATCATCCGCAAGTTTAAGAATAAGTCAAAAATTATTAACGTTAGGGTTCAATTGTTTTTACTTGTTGACCACAACTTTTTATTCATTTTTTTTTTCACTTATAACCCACCGATTTTCTTGCGATTAAGGTACAGACAAAAGAAATCGATTAGATTACTTTAATTCATTTTTGAACCTTTGTAGTAGGTGATAAAAGGAATTGAGGATAATATATAGCGGATAAACGGGATTAAATTTTTTGATAGGGCTTATCACATAAGGACTATTTTTTATCCTAGTTGCTATCAAATAAATTGTACATGACATGGTGATATAATTTTATATTTCATTAGGCAGTTCAAAATACCAAATATCTGACGAGGAATAATGAAAGGAAAATGTTGTTTTTGGTCTGAACGATTTCTTTTATCTACATTTTCCAAGAAAATACATCGAACTACATTGTTCTCATTAATTTGCATGGCTAGGGACAGTGTTGTCTATTTTCCGTGGTCACTCATAATTCCTAATTATTTTATTTTGACAGGTTTTGAAAAAAGTACAAACAAAAGTACAATCCGATACAAAATACCTGCCGAAAGGGTATGTAACATTTTATTTTTATTTTTTGATTTCATGGAATTTTCCTTCTGGAAAGGTTTGTGCAATCTTGATTATTAACATGTTTCTCTTCAAAGACGAAGTTGAATTAACGGATATTTTGAAAAACGAATTTTAATTCCAAGCAGTTTTCCATAAGAAATTTTCGTATATATGGGATCGCATCCTCGATTAAACAATCCAGTTGGGTCGTGTAGTGATCGTTATTTATCCTTTTTACTCAGTAAATAAATAAAAGACACCTTTCTAACTACCTATTGCATTTTAAACAAGTTTCCCTCGCTATAGTCCCAGAGACTACTCGTTCTACACATTCCTATGAGGAATTAAGAAAATTGGCTTTATCTTCTTTTTTCATTAAATCAATTTTGTCTTTTTCTGCTTAAATCAGTCAATAATTATTGATTTTCTTGATAGGGGGACAACCAAGCTTCTGTTTCAATGGTGTTCCATTCTATATAGAACAATTGATTATCCTTTTGTATACTCCTACATATAACAATACCTTCTCCGGATTATCGAGGCGTCTGGATTATAGAATACCATATTTAATGGTAATAAAACACATGTTCAACCTTAGTTTCTTTAATCAATTTTTTACATCATATCATAAAGACAAAAATGTACATGTTCAAAATTACGATCATGTAAGAAAAACTGTAAGCTAATATAAAACATTAGTTAATTATTCTTGAAAAAGTCTTCAATAATCTTCTGTTCATAATCTTCGAACTTCATTGCAAAAACCCGGCCTCTAAGTCGACAGAGAAACAATTTTGTGGGTATAAAATTCTTCACCCCGTTTCAAAGCAATGTTTAAAACTCCTACTGCCTTTGAATTACCCACTTTTGTGGAGGTGAGAACTTCAACGCTCTCGCTCATCGTCCTCACACATTGCCGTTCGTACAATCTCCACATCAGTTTACACTTCATATCTTTGTAAATCGCTTTCGCAACTACCAGAAACCCATTCTTGAGAATCATTGGGTCCCCCTCAATCTATTAAAAAACTGGGCTAAAGGCACATCATCTTCTGGTTCATCATTATAAGTACAAATTCTTCCTGGATTTGTTAATTAGCGATGCCTTAACATTAACCAAAAGAAAAACTGTACCCTTCAAAGTTATCTATTTAAATGAGTCCATGAGGTTCTCAGAATAACATACAGTTAACCAAGTAACATTTTGTATAACTGATCCATTGGTTGTATAGACGCCGTGGTGTTAGGTAGTTGGAACATTACAAAAAATTTGCCGTCTCCAGAGACAAGTTCATCTGCTGATGGATGCCCAGGACAATTATCCAACATTAACAGTGCTTGGAGAGGCAAAAGATGGCAGTGGACCGCGGGAACTAATTCCGTTTTAAACCAACAAGTCTTTTGTTAACCCAAGCATTTTTTTGTGCGTGTTCATTTAAATGCCCGCAGGTTTTTTTATTTTGCGACAACAATCAATTGAATTTTATGGGTTCCGGCCGCTTTTGTTGAATTTTTTTCCCTAATAACTTTTTGTTTTTCTCGTTGGAATGGTCCGATAGCGGCTTCATCATTTGACAGTTTGTCATCGGCCATCTTATTCCGTGACGTTTTTTAAATCCGATATTGGAGTTTGTAATCTGGCGATGAATAATACGAGCTTCCTCACAAATCATATCACCAATTACGGGACCACGTTCTGTTGTCTAACACACACAAAGATTGTGCCTTTGTTTTTCTTTATGTCGCCTTTAGTTGACCTGCTTACATCAAACTTCCGAGCAATGACAGAGTAGCGGTCATCCCATCCGCAATTTGTCTTTTAATGTTAATGTTGAATATTTACGTGGCGGCGCCATGATGTTAGCGAGCGCGCAAAATTAACACTATACGTACTACACAAAAGGCGATAAATAAAAGACTGACGACGCATTGGCTCATGGCAGCCCTCACTTATAACCGCCCATTGCCCTGCCGGATTACACCAATCGCCGAAAAAGCGGGAGTCCGGTTTGCCGAGGCCCTACTGTACTTATGTTGTCCTCGTTTTTTGGTAACTATTTTGATTTCCCATATTCTTTGTAGCTTCTTTTCAACTTCTAAAAGTATATTTTCTTTATTCTGTCCATCCTTTGGTTGCTCTCAAATATTTCAATTTCTATACCCATATATTTCCATAAGTGTGTATTGATCTGAAAACTAGTTTGAATGCATCAGTGGCGGATTTACTGTTTTGCCGCCTGTAGGCTATTCATCTTGTGCCTCCTCCAATCACCTCTGAAATTGAATACCTTATATCTAAATTATTCAAATTACATTTTGTATCAATGGAATTTCAACTTTATAATTGGAGAACTAACTTTTTTTCATGGCAAATGGTTGTTCAGAAACAAAATTTTTAACATATTTTACAAATTACTTTTCTTTTTATAAAAAATTTAGAATTCATTTTCTACTTGGGAACAAATTTTTTTTTAATTTGGTAAATAAATTTGCCGCCCCTTGAAATTTGTCGCCATAGCTACAGCTTACTCAGCCTGTTGGTAAATCCACCACTGCCCAGCATTTTGTTCTGTAGCAGTAGGTATTTGTCGTTGCGTAAGATGTGTCCTATGTAAGATGTTTTTCTTATCTTAATAATTGTCAACAGCTTTCTTTTACGAGTCCAGGGTCTCTTCAGGATGCGTTTATAGAGCCACATTTCAAATGCCTCAAATTTTTTTTATCATTTGAGCTTTCAAGGTCCAAGTTTCCACTCCGTGCAGCAGTACTGACTAACATTCCATAAATCCTATTCTGATTTGGAGGTTTAGATTTCTGTTTGCAAACATTGAAAAGCACTTGACAAATGCCTTGCGAGCCATTTCAATTCTGATATCTATTTCGTCGTCTGGATCCATTTGAGCTTTTATGACTGAACCAAGATACTTGTATTTTTGCATCAATTCTATTTGTTTTCCATTCAGTATGAGAATAGGGTTGATAATGATATTTTGGTTTTCACTTATAATCATGAATTTAGTGTTTTTAATAATTATAGTGAGTCCTAGATTTGCACATTCTCGGTTGATTCTTTCTAATAGGATTTGAAGATCTTGGCTCTCAGCTATTATAGCAGTATCATCGGCGAATCTTAAGTTGTTGATTAATGTACCTCCGATGTTTACCCACTTATGTCTCTCCTTCAACACTTTCTGAAAGACAAACTGAAAATATAGATCAAATAGTTGTGGAGAAAGAAGGTAGCCTTGGCGAACTCCCTTTTAAATTTCGATTTCATCTGTCACCATGTCCTCATCACGTACCACTGTCGTTTGATTGTAATAGATATTTTTGATTAATCGTATATTGTTGGATCGAAATTAATAGTTGTTAAATTCTCCATAAGTTTATCGTGTTGAACTTTATCAAAGACCTTCTGGAAAGCAATGAAACAGACATATAAATTTTTGTTCTTATTCTCTGCACTTCTGTAGTAGTACTGTGATTGTGAATAATGGTAATATAAAGCATTATTCGCTAACAAGCCCATTGCAATTGTAATAATCCAATGTGGCTATCTTTTTTTTAATAATTTTAAAGAATTCGCTTTGAAATTTAGGTTGTTGCGCCTCTGCTGGTTGTATGCTTCTTATTACTACGTCTAGTTTTTGTGTGTATGATTTACTATCTAATTATGTGATTTATGAATATGTTAAAAAGGGTAGAGCTTAACGAATCTTTAGTTCCAAATTCTTCTGTTGTTCTGTAATTTTTAAATTTCTCCATACATATATTTTTTATAGTTTGGATAAGTTACTTTTCTTCCAAATATTCCAATTTTTTTTGTTAGCTATGAAAAGCCAAGCTTCCGTTTCAATGGTGTTTTATGTCATAAAAAAACAGAATCTTAGTAACAGGCAACATTCATTTTTCCTACTTCGTTTCTTAGAAAATAGAATTCATTCTGATTTCTTTAATATTTGTTATTGCAAAGCCATATCGAAAAATGTAAATATCTCATTAATTTTAGCCAAAAATTAATGGTTAAAATTCGTTTTTCTAGGCTGGCAGGTTCGTACAACTCCTTTTTATATATTTTGATTAAATAATCATATTTTATTGAAAGGTAAGCAACCTACCCTAATATACCTTTTTGTAAATTAATATTTTTGAAGGGTCATCCGCTCATTTATACATAAAAATAAATATACCAGGCAACAATGAAATATTTATTAAGGCTTCTGTAAATAATTTAAGTAAAATTAATACGCGCGTTTGACCTTGTCAAAATGAGTGATTTGTATTCAGCTAAACTATATAATAAATGTTGTTTGTAATGATGTAATCAATTTAGATTGAGTAAATATTTATCTCTATTTCATTGTAATTAGTATTAAAAACCAGCTGACCTTATCACTTCTTATAACAATTTTGTTTCATAAAAAAAAGTAATTGACAACGATTTTTGTTTTTATTTCCAAATCTATTTATAATTTTTTAACTGATTTTAGTTTGTTCCTAGTTGAATACAAGGCACCGTAAATTTTTAAATTATATAGAGTGTATGTATAATAAGTTATTAATAACATTTTGGAAAGAGCATATTGTAATTCAGCGAAGGTAGGTCATAGATCAATTATTATATAAAAACGTATTAGCGAAAGTTTGTGAAGTCTTCTTAGAAAAATGTGAGACGTGAAAAGGTACGCAAATTTTATTATTCCTCTATAAAAATACGGTGAATGGGTCTTACATTCTTTAGAAGATTGAAACCACAGTATAAGTGAACATTTGAATGTTTTTTAAAAAAAGTTGTAAATAATCTTTCATTTTTGTTAATTTAAACTGTTAGACATAAAACGAAAAATCTAGGTAAATCACGTAAAAATATAGTGGTAACCATTTTTGTAATGTTCCTTATATTGAGCTCCAATCTGACTAAAATTGTGTTTAAATAGGTTGAATATATTGGTGGTGCAAAAACAATCTAGAAAATTTAGTTAACAATTTCAAATAAACCTTTGAAAATTTTGTAATAGAGATACAATTATAATAAAAAAAATTATAAATATTATTAGACGGGGAGCTGGATGGAGTTGAATATACAAAATATGAGGACCGTATTCAGTACATAGTTTTAAACTTCAATGAGTTATAATACTGGATACTGTCAAGGGATTTATTAGCTCACTTATTTATATCTCCCACTCCCTTACTATTAAGTGAATGAACAGCACAAATTATGCAACGCATTTTGATATTTTAATAATGATATTTAATTATTTCCTATAATTAAATACTAAAAAAATAGTAAATTTAAAGATGAAAACAAGAATTGAGGATAAATTAATCAAATTTTAACATATCTTAAATACAGTATCTATTGGTTTCACATTTAAGGACAAAAACAGTCTATGGATTCTTTTGCAGAATAGCAGAGCAAATTTTTCAATTATGTTGAAATTTTTTAATTAGGTCCGATGAACAAATATCATACCGTCCAGGAAATAAAGTTATTATATTATTAATTTAAAATGTCTTATGCATTTGTATCAAAGTACGCAGAGGGGAAATAAAATGGGGAAAGGGAAAGTAACCATTATAGCTGTGGGAAATGTGTGTTTTTCTGTTGTTGGATGACTCACCTACAAGAATCTGAGTATGTTTGCCGGTCCTGAAATTTTACATAATCTATTACTTTTGTGTCTTTTGAGCAACTAGTGAGGCCCACTTATAATTCACTCTAATGGATCCAAATATTATTATTTTATCGTTACGTATCGGGGCAAAAATCATTTTCTTATATGGTCTACACTTCACATATGAAAACTGCTTTCGTACAGTCAAATCCAAAATAAAATTTTTACGCTCCTTTGATAATATATTATGTCAATTATTATCACCCACAATATGTTTTCAGAACACGATTTCAAGTTTTCTAGTGATACATTTCGAAAGAATTGAAAATAATTTCCATTATTTAAATCTTTGGACTGTTTACGAGTATTAACATTATCACTGAAACATTAATTGTTGCAGTTTATGTATTCATTATTCGAAATGCCCTATCTATAAAAGATATCTTTATTAATAATCTATGAAATTTATATTATTTTTTACAACTCTGATGGAATAAGCTGCAGTTACCTCATTCTTCTCAAAAACCTGGAAATATCTAATTGTGTTGAGGACTCTTTTCAATTGAATATCTTTGTTCACATACTTGGCTCAGCCACCACTTTACTAACAAGTTCCAGTAGTTTATATCCGTCTTCTGTAAACTTGATCAACAGTCAGAAATATTGTTGATATAGAATATTTTGGATGGAATATTTTTTTACATACCTCCACTAAGCACCTATATGACACCTACGTTTAGAGCAACTTTAGTACTGAATGGTAAGATGAAGCTTTCGCGTTCCTTCAATTTAGATAATATCAGTTCACCTGTATTTTAATATTTGACAAAATGTGGGCTTATTGGAGGTTTTCATCTTGTTACAGTATTTCTTTTAGTTTCAAGTATTTTAGAGGAACACTGGGTCTATTCAATTGTTATCTACAATTATTAACCAAACATTGTCGTTGTCGATGGCGACTGTTCTTGATAGGTAGTAAAATAATGGGTTTGCATAAAGCTGTAGTTTCATGATTGTTTTCAATACCTTCATGTGGTTAATATATTATTGGTTACAACCCTTCTATTGCTATAAGTTTCTCAAATACGGTTTGAAATATTTACTATTACCATCATTGAAAGGTTATCATTATTTACCTGGTTGCCCAAAGAGACAAAAATTCGATTTTTTGTTTTAGTTCATAAATAAAAATTCACAAAAAAACTTATACTTCTTCGTATTATCATAGTTTGTACTATGACTAATATAAGAAGGACATATCTGTTATATGACACATATTTCACAATTTTCTATTTCTTTTGCACCCCAGAATATATTTCCTCTTATTTAAATGCTAAATTTTAGATAATTTTCTTGGATGAATCAAATATGGAAGGTGCTTTTTAGCCAAAATAATTGAGTTGCTGAATTTTATTTAAGTTTGTTCACCCTTTTGTTTTTTCATTTCGTACATTATAGTATTGGAAAAGTTGTTTTAAATTGATTTGATTAGTTATTTAGTTATTATCGAACGTATTAATACATTTTTTGTATGAAGTACTCATATTTCCACATACTGAATTCAGATTGATTGCACTATAGAAGCACTTAACTAGTATGTACTTGGTCATATGTTAACTCAACAAAGTTTGATCAGAATTATAATTACATTAATTATATTACATTTGTGGAGTTGTAATTAAAGCTTCACAAAAAATAATTTATTGTTATTTCTTACTGTCAACTACTGATGTAAAAAATACCGATACATAAAAATGTATGAATTTATAAACCAATGTTTGAAACAAAATTTTAAATTTGAATAGTGTGTTTTTCCTCCTATGATATTAGACATCTATAGATACTCTCAATTTCGTTTCAGTCAAGAGCATTTTATATTTCAACAAGTCTTAATAAATACCTCATGTAACTTGTGCATTTGACTTGATAAAGCTTGTAAACATCCAAAGAGGCTCTATTGAAAATTTGTTATAGTTATATATTGCCTGGTTTTAATCTCTTCTGTAGTTTTAAATAATTATTGAAACTTTTTTTCCTACAAATGGAGCGAAAGGCACAACTTGTGGTTTTATTACGTCAACAATGTACCTGTTAGCATCAAAACGATCTCTTTCAATGATCATTTTGTTAGTGGGGCCCTCCATATTCATGCGCCGCATACCTTTACTACGTAGTGCTCTCCCCTCCGGACTTCATATCAAACTTTCTAAACTGTTTCCTTATCGAATCATTGCTTATTTCTTGTTGATATAGACACACAAAATTTTAGCAAATAGAAAAGTTAATGAAACCTGCACGAATTGCACACTAACACTTCTTGTGTTTTGTGTGGTCATAATCTGTCTTTTTTGCAACGACAGCAATAATTATTTTTGCTTTGAAGCAACCAAACTACTGTTTGCACTTAGAGAGGGTCTCGTAGAAAAAGACAGGCGATGTCGGTCACAGCAATAAAGCTGTTGGATTGATGAAGCCCCCTGTATTGCTATATATTACGATCAACTTCATAGGATCAAGAATGAAATTTGTAAACTGTAGATAGAAAAATATTGAATGCGATTTATATTCTATTCTACTTTTTAGTTACTGCCAATGTTCAGTTAATAATCGCAATGTCCATAGATTTCATTAATTTATTTCATTGCCACGTGTACAAAGAATCTTTGTTTGGCATTTTAAAGCGTTTTTAAAAGAATTCCAAGTAATTTGATTAATAATGGAGTTTGCTTTATATACTTGAATTATGTTGGAATTTAGATTAAATTTAATTTTATTTCAGAAACAAACCAAAAGAAATATTGAAATTGTAAATGGAAAAAAGATGTTTTTTCACGTATTAACTACGATTTAATTTATCTTATATCGTAATGTAAAGTATATGCAGGTGATTAAAAGGTCACAGCAATAAATGGTTATAGCTGTTGGGTCATCAATC
Organism: Diorhabda carinulata; assembly: GCF_026250575.1. Lineage (NCBI taxonomy): Eukaryota > Metazoa > Arthropoda > Insecta > Coleoptera > Chrysomelidae > Diorhabda > Diorhabda carinulata. The sequence continues at coordinate 25,377,401 of NC_079472.1, forward strand.
CCCTGTCAGAAACGTGGCTTGAGACAGGCGATTGTTTTCGGCTTCTGCGTCGCTAAACAATCACAGGTGATTTACCTGTTGGACCAGATCAAATAATTTTGACTGTTATAACATATCTGTTGCAAAAAATTATTGTACTGCTCTATAATTGTCCAGTCGGTTATTTCTGATCTGGACCCCTGTAATTTACTGCAATATATGTATTTATTCTGAAGTAGTTCTGTTAATGATAACATTTTAATGTATACATTGTTTGAGGAATAAAGTCACGTTTAAAGTAATACTTTGTTTTTTTTTTTCATTTACATCATAAAAAGTAGTTGAATTAGAGAATCAAAATCAATTAATCATGTAGAGACTTGTCAAATTGTTTTTTTTTAACTTTTGCATGTAGTGTTTTTCTTTATTCACTTCAACGAAAACCCTTTGTCCTGATTGTAGGTTGATAGAAACCCATTTGAGTGAGGCAGGTTTAGAGTGATTCATTAAATGCATATGACTTGATCAGCACACTGCTATTGGTTCAATTCAACAATCATAAAAGGAAAAAAGTTATTTAACAATAGAGTCATTTAATGAAAAACACCCAATAGATGTATAGATTGAAGGACATTGCAAGCTTCAGATATTCTAAATCAAACATAGAGGACAAAAAATACGAAGAGGCCAAAAAAATGCAATAAAACATTGAGAACCAAAAAAGATAGATTTGTACAATTCAGTCAAACTTGAACCCTCTATCGTTCCAATGCATAACCACGTAATTGGAACGCAATTTCTTTCAAATCGTTGACCGATAAAATGTACATAAAATTGTAGTTAGTTTACTTAATGGTATGATAAACAATAAAAATTCAAGTCGCGCCAATCTTACTAATATAATAATCATTTTTTTTTTCTATCGTTTCCATTTTTAATATCATTTTGAGATTAGTAATGCCATTTTTGGGTGGAATTATAAATCTTGGTACCTTGTAGCGATATCGTTAGTCTAATTTTGAAAGTTCGACTGTAAACATTCTGTGCAACTGTAGTTAATGGTGGGTAGTTATAACTAATAGATCAGTTCTGAAGTAATTACATACTAGAATGAAGAAAATCTTAACCTACATTCTTCTCATTAATAAAAAACCTTTAAAATGTGTATTAACTCATTACTATTAGTTTGAGAACTTAATATACATATTGGTTGGTTAGGTTAGTTAACACTATATATTGATGTGGAGATTGTGCTATTACATAGTCTTGTCCATAACCGATCTTAATGGATGATAGGTTCACGTTTCACATAAGTGCGTTACATGAAAGTATGCTACGAAGATACTGCTTTTGATTTTGTAAGAATTGTAGTTTTGAAGATATACATCAGGGGTGGGTAGAAGCCGGCCCTCGGATGGGATCCGGCTCTTTTATTTACTTTATCTTGCCCGTTGAAAAATCCTGCATGTGATTTTTTAAATATCTTATAAGCGATTTTAATAGAATCAACAATGCTACATACTCTTATAAAGCAGGTGATCGGATGATTACATATAACTGAACATGCATTACTTTAACTCTTCGAGGGACAACAGGTCGCATCTCGCGTACTATTTATTTTGATTTAGCACTGGTACATACTCGTCATTTTTTTTAAGATTAGTGTTCGTTATTTTGCAAATATTCTAAATTATTTAATATTATTAAGTGATAATAGTAATAATAAATTTATAAACTGTCAAATTTCTCTGTCCAAAGCTTTAAATTAATACTTATAGTGTTTCTGTCAGAAACATATTTTGGACAGCGGAAAAAACTCAACACAAAAAATTTGAGTATGCGTAGCGTACGCGGTATGGTCCTCAGGCCGGGGGAAAAATTGTAAATTTCATTTTGGCCCGGGCTTAAAAGTATTTGCCCACCCCTGATATACTTTGTCACCATATACAATAAAACAAAGTCCTCCACTGCGGTTGATGACAATGTTACATGAACACTACACCAGCACTCACAATTACAAGATCTGACGCGCGTTTCGCAAATCAAGTTATCGTCTTTAGAGACTAAAAGTAAACAGCACCAACGGTTCGAGAACTTCCACGTCAACTACATCTGTCAGCTCGCGTTAATTTCAAAAAGTACTGAACGGATTTTCATGCGGTTTTCGCCAAAATAAAAAGTGGTTTATGTGATTTGCACATGGATAGGATTGCCTTGATAAGACGTAGTAATCAATAGATTTGATCAATGTAAAGAATTTAATATTAAATAAAAAACCCGTTCTTTAAAAAATAAATATATTAAAATATATATATAAATAAATTTGTGATGTGGAATTGTTAAAAATGTTATGTAATATAATGTTTGTTTGACAAACTTCAAAATAATGATAATTGTAAGATTTCCCAAGCTTTTGCATTATTTTGTACAATTTCTGTCACATTTTACAACAAGGAAATTGTCTTTGCACTAATAGTGTGTGTCCATATCTTGCTACCATGCCTTCCTGTGTTGTGTTGACTATTTTAAAATAGGCCTGATGCCAATTACAATTCAAAGAAGCAAACATTCTAAAATAGATAAAAATATAGAAATCCAGTGATATAAAATAACACATCAAAAAATTTAAAATGGCAGCTTAAATATTACTACATAGCTTCAAAAAGTTGAATACAAAAGTTTTAAATAAAATATTCTAATAGTCAAAATGATTCTTCGAAGCTCGAAATTTTTAGAATTGTACAAAATGAAATGGCAGATTGACTGATAATAATTTACTTCTTAACATATATGTGTGGTGCTCAGTGTGAGGGCGATCAAAAACTCAACTGAGCCCAATGGAAAAGAAAAATTATTTCTTCACTTTATCCGAATCTTAAAAATAACTTGTACATGTTTGATTTTTCATCAAGACTATAAATTTCAGTAACTGTATCACCAATGATTGAATATTTACACGTTATTTGATTCATTACTACATTTTTTTAGCCTATGTTTGCAAAACATCCATTCACATTTAAAACACATGATATTTGTTTATTTAATTATAATTAATACCTTTCAGTTTTACTAACCTAAAAGGTATATTGTTCAGAATTATGTGCATACATAAGGTTATAAGGTAGATCAGAAGAAGAATTACAATTAAAACCCAATGAAGCAAATGAGAAGAAACTAAACTCAAAAAAAGTTACCAACTGATTGGTGACTGACTCAAAAGTAAACAATACTTCATTTCGGTTTATAACAACTTGAGGTAATTAAAATCTTCAACAATTTTATTTTATGCTTTCCAAACATTTAAATAAATAATGAATAATTGTATTAGAATAACATATTTATTTCCTCATTTTAACAAAGTGATAGGAGCTATTCTACATCCCATATCCAAGATTAACTATTTAAAAAATAATATACCTCACGTCGAAGCAAATAATTCAGTCCAACCTTCTTTTGCAAATGTACAAACTATCCTATTCGTCCATCTTTGGAATAATGCTCACACATTTGGAAGTCGGCCCCCAAGCACACCTTGAGGATGCTCGAATCAATACAGAAGAGAGCAATTCGACTTATGGACGATCCAGAGTTCACCAGAAACTTTGACAGCTTAGAGTATAGAAGAAAGGTCGCTGATCTGACTATGTTTTATCGATACTACCACGACAAATGCTCTTCCGAGTTGTCTAACATAATCCCACCAAAAGCAGTAGATCTATTCTACAGGCAGATGTGACTCGTGAACGAGTTTGCGTGCAGACGACCAGAATATCAATTTATCGGGACTCCTTCCTTTAGAGAAGTACAAGCCTGTGAAATCAGCTAACAAGGCACGTCTTTTTCAAACACTACAACCTACAGAAGTTTAACATCAATATCCACAGGCATCTCCACACAGCAAGCATCACTCGAATTACTGGAGTTTAAAAGAGTTTATCCTCTTGTGCTTGCTTTTTACATAAAAAAATAACAAATATAGTTCCAACAAACGAAAACTTAATAAATAAATAAATAAAATGAACGATGCAACTATTTTGAAACAAAGGTTGTATACCAGTTGCTATTGCATAGGTTTGGCAATCTCCGCAACGTATAACAGCGGGGAACCGCACACGATATGACTCTAATGAAACTAGTTTGCAATCGGTTGTACGTAACCACGGTTCCGCGAAGGTGCGTTGCAGATATTTTTTATTTGATTATCACATGTTTATTTTATTTTTTTTTAATATGAGTGATCAAGAACTAAACCTCAAATTTGAGGGAGAAATTCGATAAAAAGCTATAAACGTTATATCTGCCTGACACTGTTATTGTGCTGTTATGAACAGAAGAGTTCACATTTTGAACGGATCCAATATTCTCTCTGTGCCCTGCATTGTCTACGGTATTGATAATAATCAAAGACGTCTTCCTTATCTAAGTCTGAATACATTGAAAAATTGCGTTTCACTTCTGCACCTACTGATTACGAGTAGTATCCGTGTGCGCTTAAAAGTTTTATTTTGATTGCAAAATCAACTGGTTTGCAACATTTGTTTCAAAACAGTTGCATCGTGGGCGGTCGGACATTAAAACCTTTGAAAGGCGGGATGATTTAAGTTGCCAGAGAATCAATTGGTCGAGTTTTTTAAAACCGGTTGTTAAGGCGTTGCCCCATCTGTAGTTCTTATTCAAATACAAAACTTTTTACTCATTTCAAACTGGTTAGTGAGTTGCGTCACAAATGAGTTTCTTTTGAGATGATCTGTGCGTATTCGGCCTAAGTGACTAGTATGATTTTTCAATTTACAACTCCTGGTGTTGCCAAAGAGAAGGTGAATATATTTGATAATTCTTACATTATTCCCATTAATCTCAAACTACCACTATTTATAATTGATTATTAGACATGTAATATACGCTGATTTAGGTGTAGTTACTCAAATACGAACTAAAAGAATACATTTTCAACTGACACTTTTGTATTCATTTTGGAACATTCCAATTTAATTATATATTTGAATTATAACCTGATCTCACCTATATAAAAAATTAAAAACGCTCATTAAAATTTCAATTTGTCGGTTGACAGCTAAAAGTTTGAAATGTATAGCTATCATCTCAATGTCTGTATCACTTGGACTTTCTTCTGATTCAGTCCATTTTTTTATTATTGGTTTAATTTGATCCCACGTAAGATTACTAAATGGGGATGTTTGCACTGAAATGAAAGAAAAAACAAATTAGAAACACTAAAAGTAAGGTACCGATGTAACTGTTAAAATATAGGTATAATAATTTACATTTAATTTGAAACTCACCATTTTCAGATTTATTATTTTTAGTAGTAACATTTTCTGTATCTTCTGTTTGGACAAGTTGATTACTTTTTATATCCGGCTTCGTTTGTGGTTTATCTTTAACTTTTATATTTAATTTATATTCTTTAATTATCTCATCTCTTAAACCTTCTGGCAACTCATTCAATACGTTTATATCAATTTTATGATGCACATTCTATAATATAGAATAGAGTTAATTATTTACTTTTGAAATTTGAAATTGAAATGATTAACACAATATTGCAGCTGGCAATTTAGAACATGCACTGCCAAAAAATGATCCATTGTACAAAAATTTTATTTGAGAATTGTTTTTATTGCATTGTTTTACAAATTAATATTGAAAGTACATTGGATTTCAAGAAAAAAAGAGTTAACTTACTGAAAAAATAACAATGATAATGCCGGATGTAAATGGATGATTTGTAACCTCAAAACTAATCTAATCGATCAATGTAGCATCAACAATTCTGGGAGTTGAAATGATCCAAAGTACAGAACAATGGGTTTTACCTGTGTAGGTTTGATTCTAGGTTCCACACTTTTCTTCTTATCAAAATAGTTGTGCAAAACTGTATTGTTCCTTACGTTTTTTGATAACCTGTTCCCATTATTGGTACTCTTATTACTACCTTTTGGCCTTCCTCTTCTTGCACCCGTTGATGTTTTCATTATATTTCTATCTAGATTAGAATTTAGGCCTTTAGTATTCTCACTTTGTTTCGAATCTATTATTTTATTAGAAATTGTTGCCAAATCCTTAATTTTATCAAACTGGTTCAATGTATTAACTTCTTGTTTCAAAAAATTACTCAATGCCTTATTTATAGGAGCATTTTTTTCTAATTTGGTCAACTGAAGACCAACACCTCTCAAATCTGCAAAATCTACTCCCAATTTTTCATACAGGCTCTTAGCTTCATTAAATATCACTTGTGGATTGTTAAGAATTGCATTTGATGTCGTACTTTTCGTCAAACTATCACAAATACCATGTCCAAGAAATTTAGCGGTTTCCTAAACAAAAAATAAATATATTTTGAATCAAAAGGAATCAAACTTTCAATTTATTATTGAGGTCTCAATTATATTCTTGAGTGACATTTATGAATTAAAATGTCTCATGGTCATTCTCAATTGCAAGACTAAAGAATAATATCTGTTATGCCAGAAGTAAAACATGAGACAATTAATTTGGCAACAAAAATTGAGGAAAAAATATTATTAATGAAATGAGTTATATTTTAGAGTAGAATGCACTTTTCCTTCAACTGGTTCCATGTAGGATAGTGGAATAATGCATCTTTCAAAATCATTATAAACCTTAATAAACTCTTTCTGGTCAAAACCACCACATCTATAGTCTAACTGCAACAATATTTAACACTTGGTTATTTGTTTGTTACCTTAAAAGTTATACTGAATACACTGTTTACATTCCCACTACAGCACCTCTCACAATTACACTGTCTGAGGCGCGGCTTCGGTATTTGAATATGAGAACATGGTTATCGAAACGCGCGTCAGACATTGTTATTGGGAATGTTGGTGTAGTGGTAGTGTAAACAGTGTGTTCAGTATAAATATCACCAACGGTTAAAAAAATTCTAACTTAGTTAACCTTAACAGTTAGTTCAATAATTAGCACAATATAATGTGTGAAATATGGGTGTTTAGATGCTGACCATTCAGTAAAGAAAAAATGAAAGTAGACACCGACATGCCCACAAGACTTATTATCTAGTGTTTGGATTTGGTTTGTCATTAGAAGGCTTTCTACAGAAAACGAGACGATTTTCATTAATTGAATTCAAGTGATGGTACATGTATTACATTGAAATTAATTAGTTTGGAAAGCTTGGATAAAAACATATATGGCAGTCGACACATCACATTATTCATCAAAGTTGAAAAGAATTTAAAAATTCTTATATCTCTTCATTAGAAATAATATAAGTTATAATAAAATTTTATATTTTTGTACCTATACTTTGTATAAAAGACAGTGATGAAAATCTAATTTTTAATAACCTTCAGGTAAGTACTAATCCCCTCATTTAATCACATATAAATATCAAATTTATAGTGATTGTTCTGAGACCTAATGGTATAATTGCATAACTTACCACTGGAGCCTCAGGTGCCCTTACTAATAATTTTAATGTTAAACATCTGGCTCTCATTTTGATATCATTTATTCTGTTATGAATTTCAACAGCTAGATTTTGTATAAAACTGTAACATTCTTTTATAGTCTTGAATCTTATGCCATAGTTTACTTCTGCAGACACTGATTTTCGTTCGTGATGAAAATTTAGAGGTCTAGTATCGATTCCCATGGATTGCTGTTTGATAGTTTCTCCTGCTTTCTGTCCCAATTCATTTTGAAGAATTTTCGAAGATACCAACTAAAATATACACAGTTGTAAAAATGGGGAACAAAACTGACCAACATTATAAATGGAAATATACTAAAGGTTTGACCAAATAATAAACCTCTCAGAAAACTATTATAAAATTACCTGAAGATCCCCACAGCTGTTTAGCCCTAATTTATGTAGTTTCGCCAAAGTGGCCCTACCAACACCAGGTAAATCGGAAAGAGCTACATCCATCATGTATTGTTCTACAGCATCTGGTTTCAAATAGAACTGCCCTTCAGGTTTTGCCTTTTTTGTTGCTAGTCTCGCTTGAAGTCTATTTGCCCCAAAACCTAGAATTAACTAATTGTAAGTGAAATATATTAAATAATTATTTCATTTAATAAAATTTTAATACACCTGTGAACCATAACTGAATATTAGGTTTTAGTAAATATTTAGTCATTTTTGAAATCCTATACCATTTTAAATGGTGTTAATGGTTAGTTGCAATACTCATTCGACTGAAAGGAAGAGACTTGTTTTGAACATAACTACAGGTTTAGTGGCTTAGTATGTAAAGGAGACTTGAGACCTGATTCCCATAATCTTTTCATTGTTCTATGGTTTTTCATTCCTTTTTTTGTGCTTTTATTTTTGTTTTCCCTTATTCACTTGCTTCATATATTTTTTTGTTTATAACTAGTTGATATTTATTATTTTTCATTTTACCTGTAGAGCAAGGGCATCCTGTAACATTCATAATTTCTTTTCTAATATGCACTGCCCATTCCTCCACTGAAAGACCAGTTTCTTGTAAAATTTTAGTAATATCCACGTACATTTCATCACAACTTACAGCTTCTATATCAAGAGTGTAAGAAGCAATAGTTTTATATAAATTATGAGATACTTCTTTAATGCCCTGAAAATATTGATTGAATTTTGTAAAAAAGTAGTTAGTTATTAGTTAGTTAGATAATTAGTTCGATAAATTAATACAATACATACCTCAAAATCATATGGCAGAGTAACTAAATTGGGACACACTTTAATAGCCTGTCCCAAAAATGTTCCATTTTTAATTCCATATTTTCTAGCTTCATAACTGCAGCTTGCTATCTCAGACATACTAGAAAAAGTATCGATTTGTTCTACTCTGGAAGTCATTCCTAGAGGCAATCTTTCAGAATACAATGCAAATTCTTGTTCTCTAATAGCTTTCTGTTCAGGTTTCACATTTGTTATTTGCCCATTTCGAGCATGAGTAATAGCTACTGGTTTCCCTTTTAATTCTGGATGATTTCGGATACTAACGGAAACAAAAAAACAGTCCATATCTATATGCATTATTACAGATCTTGACATTAAAGGGGAACTATTTTGTCCTAAAACAGTATACAAATTCCATTGATTGAAAATAACCTTTTGCAAGACTAAAAATATAAACAATTCTATCAAAATGTATATTCTAGATTAAACTATTAAGGGTTGGACATGTTTTAGAACTAACTAGAAGGGATTTCTAATAACTTTGCCAAGATGTATATCTCAATAAGTTTTTTTTAACAATTTTATTTGGCTAGAATACCGAAACAAGTGTTTGATAAAAATGTGGACAAATATTTTTGTTTTGATGAAATAGTTTCTATAATATATGTGATTATTTAACCTTCATTTTTAAGCATTATTGTGATTTTGAACTGTTATACATGAATACACCAAATTAACAAAATATTTAATCAACAATTTAGATATTAATACCTTTGAGCAATAGCAGTTTCTCAGTTCCAGGAAATTTTCCATCCGAAGCATCTCTCAGTTGGCCAACAAGTTGTTTAAATTCAGCACCCAATGTTGAAATAAGATGTAGCCTAGAATTGTTATAAAATTCTTCTAAAAAATTTGGATCTGAAGCTGTTTTTGCAGCCAACTTAGTTTGTTCTGATTTTTTACAAGAAACTATTTTATCAGTAGAAGAGGAAGCAACTGATCTATTACCACTAATATCATTAATACAAGATGAAATATCAGTTTCCTTTTCTGATTTAAGTTCATCTTGTTTCACAGTTACAGTATTTTTTTGAATTTCAACATCTTCTATTATAGAAATGGCATTTGATACTTTATTCAAAATAGGAAAATCGATTCTTGGTTGAGATTTACTTTGATTGCTATATAACAAATATCTTCGATAATCTAAAAGCTTTCCAAAATCTATACTATCTGTTATCCAGTTTGGTTTGACAATAGGGGTTGTTCCGAGATGTTTAATCTAAAATTAAGATACACTGGGTTTGAACCTGGCCCCTTCAGAATTGTGCTCATGTAACAGAAAGATGTCAATTTTTTTATGAATATCACAAATGGTTCCAAACTTAAGGCTATGTAAAGTTTCCCAAAATCCACTAAAAGAAAGTAACAGACATATTTTGAAATCACCATATCTCCTAATTAAGCTAGAGGTATAGGAGATATACAACATCTTATAAAAATTCAAATTCAATATTTTGATTTTGTGTATTTTTGACAATCTTCAAAAAATTCCTATAGAAAAATTATACATTTGGTGAGTGATTCTGAAAATTTCAAAGAGGGAGGCTGATGAGTTCATAAATAAACAATAATTCAAAAAAGGGAGTATTATAAGTTTTGTAAAAGTTTAATACTATGTACGTCAACTTTAGTTAAATTATTTGAAATGGTGATAATTATCATAATTAAATATGTACTTAATAGTGTTGTCTCTAAGAAAACAATTTAGTTATTTACAAAATAATATTTTTATTACTTAAGTTGGAAATAGTTGTTATAACTTATTTATAATGTATTTTTAGGAAACATTCATAAATAACAATCAGTAGGGTCTATTGCAGTACTAAGTTGAGACAGGCTCACCCCCAGTTCTCTCTTCTGTCTGTGTCATATTAGTTTTGTCCGCGGGTCTGATTCCAAATCAGTTTAGGGACTGATTGCATGTGTACTTTCACTTTCACTTAAGAGTGAGACTTGCTGCCCAAGCAAGCCTACAACTTCCATATGACTACCAAATTCTAACACCTATCCAGTTTAAAGTTTATCTGGCATTAATTTCACCTTCTCCACATGAGAAGAGTATATTGAATCTAACAAATTTGTGTATACCTGTTTCAACCAAGCAGTAATTATTCAGGGAACACAGCAATATCATGCTTATATTCACTACAAATTCTAGTGTATCAAAGATATGTATAGAAACATTATCTGAAGATGCAGTAGATTCTAATACCTGAAAGAGAAATTTCCCAAACTCAGTGAGGCAAAAATTAAAAAGGGAATATTTATTGGTCCACAAATACTAACAAAGTATACAAACTTTGAGGAAAGCTGAATGATTTGGAAAAATTCGCTTGGAAATATTTTATGAATGTTGTCCAAAATTTCCTAGCAAACCATAAAGAGGAAAATTACAAAGACTTAATCAATAATGTCATACAAAGCTTTGAGATGTAATATATCTTTGAAAACACATATCCTGCAGTCTTATCTGGATTTCTTCCCCGAGAATTTGGGTGCTGTATTTGATGAACAAAGCGAAATATTTTATTGGAACATTTCCTCAATAGAAAAGCACAATCCAGGGAAAAATGTCCAGGAATGCAAGTAGATTATTGTTGAATACTTAAAAGGGACCTACCAGAAGCCAAACATTCATGAAAATCATAGCAATTTATTGTATACTAAGGAATATTTTTTTGAAGTGTTGGTGATTTTTGTACTTTTCATAAAAATATACAAGATACAACAGAGGAAACAGTGTCCATTCAAAAATGCTCTTAAAAACTACAAATGACAGAAGTTAATGGATATATAACCACTATATATGACCAAAATTAGTGGCTGGCATATTTATTGGATAAGAATGGATAAAATAAACTAAAAATTGCTTTTCTCCATCCTGCTGATCCTTCATCATAATTTTCATATTCAAGAAAATTGGATACACCACTGACAGATGTACTTTGTGAAGTTGATCCACTCCTACAGGAAGGTATTATGTAATAACATCTGAAGAAGTTGTTAAAACTTCAAAAATCATAAAATTCTGAATAACTTTTGACTAAAATGTAATGGCAACAATTTAATTTCAAGTTCATGATTAAGGTAATATAGTAAAGAAAGCTGTAGTAGGTAGGCCGACTAATAGTTTCATGAAATATCCTTTTTAAAAATTATTATGTATTTAACCATGAACCCATCAGTCATTACACCATGGTGATTTCAAAATATGTTGGTTAAATTTTTTTGGTGGATTTTGGAAAACTTGACACAGCAGTAATTCTGAAACTGTTCAAGATATTTTTTTTAAAAATTTAGCATTTTTCTTAATCTCTATAAGGACAATCTTTATAGCAAACTTGAGCAAATTCTGACAGGGTCAAGTAATTTTTTTATTTTAGTAAGTTGATTTCATATGGAATGACCTGCTATCTAATCTAGTAAAGTATAATTTGGTAAAGAAAACTAACCTTAACATTTGGTAGATTTGAAGCTATAATATGAGTAGTTGTTGAAAGTTGATACAAATGAAATTGTCCACCATGTGCAGCCATAAGATTTTTCAACTCATCAATTGGAGGTTTAGTAAACCCATTTACATGTATTGCAATATCTTGAAAAATATTTGAAATCTGTTTGATTTCACAGTTTTCAAATTGATCCAGAAGCTTTGCTCTTTTAGCAGCATTATAACCGCCCTTTTAAATTGAGAAACGAACATTTCAATACATTTCTATATATCTATTTAAAAATATATTATTGTATACATCAAACAACATACCCAATCTGAAAATCCATTATCACGTTCATATTTCCTGCCTTTTTTCTTATTTGTGCAACCATTTTCTTTTTCTACATTATCATCTTCCTTTTCAGCATTTTTCATTTCTCAGTTCTATTCTAATTCATTATTAGTAAAGTTAATGGCTTTAAGGAAGCATTTACGTGGAATAACATACTAAGCAAGTTTTTACGAAAAAAAAATCAAAATTTTCTAAAACACACGTTTACATTTTAAATTAAAATTGGTAAATTTAGAACATCCGTTTAAATTTATTTAAAAACAATACTCCTAACAACTCATACCTCCTGACATTACAGACATATTTGGAATAGGTTGACATTGCTGGCAGCAGATTTAAAGATAGTTATGTAGGCTAAATATGTAGACCAAAAATTGGATTCACTAAAGAATAGAGATTTCTTACTTACCTTATTTATGCTATAGTATTTCTCCGGTAGATGGCGAAAGTAATAAAAAAAATTAATATTGAATATCAATTGTAGGCGGAGCTAAATTATATCACATTGGAATATAAATTATAATGAACAAATTATGATGAGGAATTGGAGAGATTGATAAATAAAAATTGCAAATCAATTTTTTACATTACTTCAGTTATTCATAGCATGTCATTTGTATGTCTGACAGTAAAAATTAAAAACTAAAAATTATTGATAAGCGCATGCTCCTTATTTTTATTAACTAAACAGACATTTTGTCTGCGATGAAAGATATTATTACAGTTCATCATAAAAAATAATATATTTTTTTTAAAATTAGGTCCCTTGATCAAGATAAAATATGATTTTTGGCGGTTCAATTTGAATTAACCCCAAGCTATTAAGCGTTGGGCGTGTTTTACGACTATTTAGAATAGAGGTACGTTTACCGATATTGGTGAACAATCTTTGTCCATCAGCGTGAAATGTGAATGGCGACGTCTGTCGTTGCTAACAAATTAAAGGCGTAGCCATTTTGATTTTGACGAATATTGACATACGTCTTGTCGTCTAGACAGAAACTCATTTGTTAGTGGAAGAGTGACATGTAAACACTAGAAATTTTGTTAAAAAACTTCTAAGTCACATGGTTTTTCGATCAAATTTGTTTGTTGTGATACAGTAATCTTTCTTGATAATTTTTGGTGTTTAATTCTTAAATTTTTTTGGATAGTGGTTTAAATTTTTGCCTCGATTATTGAGTTACCTTGCCGGGTCTTCTTGAAATTTTTGTGTAATGTGAGAAAAATAATATGGGAAAATTTTAATATGAATTTTGAAGTTTTCTGAGAAATGTAAGTAGTTTTTTCATTTATTACAATTATTTTCACATGACTTTTACAGAAGACATTCTTAATGTGCTAAACGATTTGCCCTTCACTTGTTTTTTGTTCCTTTTAGCACTATTATATTTAGGTAAAGTGATATTTAACACTTAGGTTATGTTTAAAGATGTAAACATTATTCCATTTAGCACTAAAGAGGAATTTAAAGTCTTTACAATGTGATGTAAATTTACTTGATCGTAATGGTTGATAAACATGATTATTATGCATTTAATATCGCCACGGCTCTTAATCGGTACTAATTGATGACCATTTAAGGACAATAACTTCATAATACCTTTATCTGTAAGTGGTGCGCAAAAACTTGTAATGTTAATGAATATTAAATGCAAATAATTATATACTACTTTTAAGTGTTTGTTAGACTCTATGGCATTTTTTATTTTCCTATAATTCGCTTACCCTAAAATATTTATTCTAATATATTGTCTTTTCATTTTTCTTGTATTTATTTCTCTCTTTTGGTGAATATCTTTCATAGAAATCGTATTATTCAACAATCTTTAATATTTGTATTAGTTATTTTTTTTTTCATGGAAACAGAAAGCACAAATTCATGAACAAACATTTGAATAAATTGAACTTTTTTCAACACTACTGTATGTGTATAAGAGAAAAGTTCAAATGATCATTTTAAATTCATTTATATGGTAAATATATTAAAATGATTAACAAAATATTGTCTAATTTAACATTAAAAGACAGGATTACAAATTAAAGATTAACAACCATAATAACTCATTTATAAAATTCTTACTGGTTCTAAATGGTTCTATGAGGAATATTTTCCAATTTTATTAGAAAAGCCTGCTCGTTTTTTGTTTATCAGACCAGGTGTAATTTCAATTGGAATACCAATTTCTTATGATTTAATATAAAAACTGCATAGGGCCATCATGTTTTCTACATGATTAATAATAAATTTCTCCCATAAGAATTATTGACCAATTATTCATCAGTACTGTATAACAAGAATATGGAGATTTAAATCATATTCTATGCTAGTAGAAATATTCTCTAATCAGAGATCTTACTATGATCTTCAAACATTCTATTGGCTTCTTATAGACACAAATATTCTGATGTTTTTGTTGATTTACCCCTAATTTAGACTTACGTTGAAAAAGGGCTTATCAGTGTGACCTGAGGTTTTTTTGGAAGTGAAGACGTTTTCTAATGTGTGATCCACTTTCTTTAAATCTTTTTATCGTGCACCATCTATTTTTTGTTTTGAATAATAGATTTCTAAAAAATTGGTTACTCATCATTGCATGAATGACAAGCTTGATACATATTTTTTGAGATAGAACTAATGATACACATGAAAAAAGACTAAAATCATAAGTAAAGTTCATCAAGTCATTTAATAAAGTAAGTAGAATTTTTATTTTATTAAAAATAAATGAATTGAACTTAGAACATACCCAAAATTGAATTTATATTCTAATTGTATTAGAAGCCTGGGAAAAGATAACACAGACCATTATAGTCAGCTACTTTCGTCATGTAGGTTCCTTCACAAGCGGAAGACGACGATGATATTCCGTTAGCGAGAATGATACAATCTACACATGAAGATGACAACATACCATTCGCTGAATTGGTTGCTCAGTTGCGCAACGATCTACTTATACAGAGGTAGAAAAATTTTTTGGAACAGATAACAGAGTCGCCGTGTGCGTCTTAGCTACTGAGTACAAAATTCTTCTAGAAGCTGAAAGTAACACTGATGAAGAAAACAAAAACCAGTAAGACCCCGAAGAACATTTTCAGACAACAACAATAACCGAGGCTCTTAGTGCTTTCACAGTTTTGCATAAATTTGTTGTCTTTATCGACCAGTTTAATACTGATGATACTTATACCTTGAGGAGTATGAAATGTTAAATTATTTGAGACTGGGCTAAACAAACAGACTAAAATGACTGATTACTTTCAAAACTAGTGTAGTATTATAACCCGTACTATAAGGAACTAAGTACTTTTATACACCAATTATTTTGCAATAAATATTTTTATTTCTTTTTTGACATTTCATTGCTTATAACAACTATCGGACATGACGTCGGGAACTTTAACATCCCTTCAAAGTCGCTATATTAGGTTTTGACTGCATGTAGATTTGAATATTGTTTTGCTAAAATAGGGGGATTATTAGAGCTTAGAGCCCAATAATATTCTGTTTTTTCATAATTTTTTTTTAGTGTATGTCTCAATAGTTTTGGCACACAATTTACGTTGTAATAATACGACAAATAAATGGTTTTATAAACAAAGTGTCGTTGTGTGCGCCTTAGCTACCGAGGAAAAAATTCTTGCAGAAGCTGAAAGTCACAATCGTAACACTGACGAAGAAAACGAAGACCAGCAAGACCCTGAGGAAAAGTTTCAACCAACAACATTTTCTGAGGCTCTTAGCGCTATCACAGTTGTGCAAAAAATTTTCCCGGAAAGAGCAGAATGACTGGTAAGAATAGCAAAAGACAGAATTGGGGGTTTTCGTAAGAAAATTAGCGCGTGAATATCATACTTCAAAGAGTATCGCGGGAATTAGCAAGAAATGGTCAAAAAAAGACGAAAGTGTCCTAAATGCACCCTAAACTAAGTGGCATGGAAACCAAGATGCTGTTGCCAATTAAGGCGGATACATTTTTCGACTGAGAGATCAATGTTATAGACGATGAAAAATACTTTCCTCTTGCCAATTCGGAATTCAAAGGAAAATATGGTTTTTATGCTGACAATATAGAAGAGTATCCTAACAATGTAGGAAATAAATAAAAAGCAAAATTTTTTTAAATGTGTATCTTCTATACACCTCAATTTTTCAAAAAATTGCATTTTTTCGATGTTTTTTCATTTTTTCATATATTTTTTACTATAAAAAATTAGTTAAAATAAAAAGATTGCTTATTATTGATTTTTATATACAGCACTATTGTGTAAGGAAATTATGAACCAAATTTCAGGATGATTGGTTTAACATTTTTTAAACTAGAATGTACACCGTTTAGAAAAAACTTATTTCAAGAAAAACGTGTTCAAAAAAAAGTGACAGAAAAAGTTTGAACATTGAAATAACTTCCCAATTAATCAAACCTTCTTCACTTTCACATGCTTCATTTTCTGCTTGCAACTTTTCTTTTCGTGCTTTTCGGGCTTCTTTACTGTTCAAGGAGCTGCGTCTATTCTGTTGGGCCACGCTTAGACAGTCGAATTGTTGTTCGCGAATGGAGCTTCTGTTACCAACTATGACATATAACTCATTCATAACTAATAAAATACTTGGACTGATTTCATTGAAAAAGCAAGCAGACAAGTATGCAGCGATTTCAATAGTTGTTAAACCGCAATGCAAATGTTTTGGAGCCATACGCCAAACTGTTGAATTGAAACTTTCATCATCATTTTGAGTATGGCCTATCTTTAATAAATCATTTCCCAATAAATTGTCATAGAACGTCAGGATGCAGAGGTGTCGTATGGTTTTGAGGCTCTGTCCCAAGAGAGCTTTAGCTTTGTTTTACTTACGCCAGCTATCTACACCCGTTAGACAAATGTCATCATCTGTTGATATAATTTAGAAGTAAATTCTCTTTGTCGCTTTTTTCATATTTTCAACTATATCAAAATTTCTTCTGATTGCTAGTAAGTGCTTAAATTGTTATTAAAGTCTCTGTCAATTTTCCTCTTCCGCACTTTTTTTTTTAGGATTTGTAGCAGAGTTCTCATTTTTATACGTGACCTATATGTTTAATTAACGTCAATTCATCACCATACGGATTCAATTTAATCACTGATGAGAATGTTTTGGAATCTCCATCTCCTATATAATTACCCTATTTAACTCATTGTAACTTGTAAACATCATTTTGATAGCTTCAACTTTCATACTTATCGCAGATAGTTCATGCAACTTTTTCCATTATGGTTTTTTTTTTCCAAGCTAGATACACGTATTTCCTCTCTTCATCTTACAGGAAAACAGTATCGTATGATTATCTAGGCTGAAAAAAACATATGCATAACATCAAAAGGTCCCATTAGATGCAAATTAGAACTAGAAGGTGAAATAATACAACAGAAAACGAAATTTAAGAATCGCAAATTACATAACCAGTTATAGAGATGTAGAAGACGAGGTAAGAGGACAAGTAGCTATAGCAAACAAGGTAGCGGGATGTCTTCAGAACGTAGTATGGTGAAACAGACACATAAGACGAGAAACAAAGCAACGAATTCACAAAGCGACAGATCTATACATTAGAAACAAGACCAGAAACATCAAAAATCAAACAACTCTTGATTGCCACAGAAACGAAAATTCTCATGCCGATCTCGGGAAAAACGCTATTAGACCAAGAAAGCGACGACAACATCAGATCTAGAAAACATTAAGGAATGAGTATCACAGCATAAAAAACAATGGAACCAACATATGAGTCGAATGACAGACGTGGACTGCTAACAATAGCAGATTCTTATCAGACGAGGACGTTATCCATATAGGTGAACACCTATTTTGAGGAGAAGGACTGAAACTAATATTTGGAAGGGCTAAAAAGTTTTGAGCAGCGCAAGGAAAAGTGAAAAATAAAAAAGATAATGCAAAAAATGTGCCTTATCTTCTTTTTCAGAACGAAAACTCTTCAAACAACCCTCATATATTTTAACATCAGTTCAGTATTATCTGTAGCGTTGCAAGGGACTAGTGTTAAAAAAGTTTCGCAATTCTGTTTTTGACGTCATTGTGGGTCCTAATTTCCGTTTTTTTCGACTAATACATTTACACATGCCAATACATCCACTACAAAAAGTATGAGTAAATTTAATGCTATTTTTTATTATAATTCAATCAAATTCTATAGTCAAAATTCAGGTTCTCGATCCATAAAGTTTTTAAAAAGAATAGTGTGTTCAGTATGAACAAAAATTTCAAACTTACTCTTGTAGTAGTAATTTTTTGTGAACACGCATTGTCTTAAAAACTGTACAATTTACTTTTTTTTTATCAGTTAACTCATTTAATTCTAATATTGTTTTTTTCATATTTAACTGCCCCTCAACCCCTAACTGATACGCTGTTCCTGTGTGACGCTAACACTGCGTTTCTTCATGTCTGTTTTCTTTCCATTCCACTCTTTGTCGTACATGTCTAAAATGTTTATTGCTGTTTAGTCATAATTTGAATATAAAGTAAAATATAGTGCTTTACAGATTCCGCATTAAATATATTTCAGGAGTTTTCTTATTTCTGTTGGAAGTGAGTTTGAGGAGGGAAGGGGGCGGTGAAAGAGGCAAGTTTACTTCCTGTTATTTCTTTTTATTCTACACGCGAGACGGAGACCAAATGAAAAACTACAATATTCAAAATGGCTTTGTACACATGTGGTTGTTTTAGAAAATATTGAGGAAAAACATCGATTCTCAAAATCTCCTTGAATAACGAGAGGAGATTAGTGAACAATGCATTTTACAATATTACCATTTTTATTAAAAAAATGTTCTATTGTACAGGATGTTTCTAAATTCATGCAAAATTATTCAGAAGGTGGTTTCTCATTTGACATTACGTTAAGTCTTTCCTGTAAGCTTAACAAAATATTTATCCTGACAGGTAGTAGTGAAGATGACTTGAAACTTAAAATTTCTTAATTTACATGCGTTTAAAATAATTAAACGATTGGTGACATGTTTTTGAAGATAAAGACACGAAATTATCTCATTTTTATTTTGTACTAAAACTTATAGTACAGTCACTGAATCTGAAAATTAGGTGTAACCTCGGAATTTTTTGAAACTGAATGGATCTTCATGAAAATTTAGAATAAATTTCGCCTTATGAGCAATATCAAAAGTGACATAAGTCCGATGGACGCTTTTTATTTTTTAGTGGTAAAAACTACACCTAGTGAAAAAAATTATGTTTTTACTGGTAAAAATCTTGTTCAAACAAAAAGATTAAATAGTGTTTCATGCTCTCGAACGTATTTTATTGCAGATTTTATGTTTACTACCTCTTATGTAACCCTTAAAAACAACCCCTAAGAAAACAATAATGACAAAAAATCAGTTTTTGAAGATTTGATATAATTAAATAGTATAATTATTTAAATAAAAGCGATTTTGAAGGTGATAGAAGAATTTTTTCTTTCAATCCCTGTATTGAGAAAAATGGAAAAAAATGCTTTGTAAAAGATTGGTATGTTTCAACGGTGCTTGTTATTTGAAATAAATGTCTTTTATCGTATACAAAATAACTTTTAACCTTCCAAACCACCCTTGAACTAAAAAAGTGTTGAAAAATTACTTTGTCCATCATATAATGATTAAATTGCGTGCAATAATTTAAAATATGAATTTCCTTATATAATTTTTGAAAAATTATATTTTATTTTCAACATCAATATTGATAAATAAAAATTTTTTATTGTATAACGCGCATTGAAATCTTAATATTTGACTCCAAAAATGAGAATGTAGTAAAAAAATGTCATTGGTTTTTTAACCATAACTCGACGAATTTTAAAGCTATAGTATCCTATAAAAAGCATTTTAAAAAAAATTTCAAGAGCTATAAGTTCATTTAATTGAAAAATCTTTTAAGCCCTTTATTTTTTAAAGGGAAAGGGCTGAAGGGCTCGAGACAGGTCATTTTTTTACTAAAGTAGATACTTTAAACCACAATATCTCCTTTATTTTCCAAATTACAGAATTATAAAAAAAACCAAAATATTAGTGGCTACATTTCTGTTGTATGTAATTTTTACGTATCTTTCATAGTTTCAGAGTTAATATGCAATTATAGCAATTCTTTTTGAAAAATGAATAAAACGTCCTCAACTTTTACTGAACATTTTTCAAAAAATACGTATTCTAAACCGGTCTAACTTCAGAATCGTATGAATAACACTAAAATAATACTAATTGTAAAAGGTCTACGTTTGATTTTAATTCTGGTGGTAATGGTACAGCTGTAACTGCTCATTTTTCTTTAAAAAATATACCAATTTATTTTTGACTATAACTTCTTCAATTTACTTTTATAAGTGCTCATTTTAAAGGTACAAAAAACTTCATGAGCATTATGCACGTAAAATTAACCCCCTTCCCGTTATTTGAAGTTGAACCCATCGATTCGAGTAAGGAATTAAGTGTACTTTCACTAATCATATATCACTTTATATTGGACTTAGAACATTTTATGAACAATGATTTCTTTGTTTTTTTCATGAGCTATAATCTTGTTTATTAGATTTGTTTCAATAAAATGCGTAGTTTTTGAGTTATTCGCGAAAAATACTTTGAAAACGTGTTTTTTTTTCACTCAGTTTTCAATCGTGAAAATTCTTCATTAATTTTTTATTCAGAATTTGATTCTCTATCGACTTCGAAGTTACTAATGATTATTGACCTTTTTTCCAACTGTATGCCAAATTTCAAGTGTATCGGTTCTGTTTCAAAAAATTCGAAGATGCACAGCTCCATTGACTGCACTATAAGTAGTAAGCTAACGTGTGTGTGGCTACTTTGGCTAATAGTGCAAGTTATACAAAATATAGGTGTATTATACGTGGGTCATTTGAAAAGTAACATCCGAATCGTTTTGAAAAACCAATCCTCTATGAAATCGTTTCACTAATTCTATTTGTATCAAATTCGCCAGCGATTTCCACCGATTAGGGCCGCCCAGACCTAAGGGGGGCTCTGGGGATCAGACTCGACTTGACCAACCCACTTGAATTAGAATTCGGGACAATTTGATAACTTATCATCTGGAATATGTAATGCTGGTCACTCATATTATTGAACAGTTTCAACAATGATCATTTTATTTGTAACAGAATTAATGAAGCATACATTTTCTTTTTCTTTAATTTTTAGAAAGCTCCAAATAATATGGTAAAAATCAATAGTTTTAGCAAGTGTCGACTCTATTATAAAACCAAGCAAACTAGCAATCCGTATATTACTCTACCATCCCACTGCATGTTCCCACCTGCAATACCTTCCCGACTTATTTTCATTAACATTATGTGAAGTGATATTTTTTTACACATTTCGTTTTCTAGTAGCATAGTATTCCATGTGATAATTTATAATTTCATACTTAAAACCCCAAGCAAATTCAACTTGTTTTTTTTCTAATTTGCAAAATAAAGTGTAAATCGTTGTTCTTCATTATCACTAAAATATGCTGTTCCACAAGCCACATCTTCATTGCTTTGTCATAATCACAAAGGAACAAGTCCTTACTGTAAGAAGGAACATTTTACATCACTCAATAAGTCGTGTGACTGACACATAGATGGCGCGGCCATTGTCAAATTCATATGAAGTTTATGAAGTGCCAACTTTCAAAAGACTATGTGTCAAATTGAAATTGCGTGAGATATCAAAGGCCGTGAAGATATCAGAAGACAGTTTGTTTACAATTATGCATGAATCATTGACCATGACAAAGCTTTTTTCAAAGTGGGTACCGCGTTTACTCACAATTGATCAAAAACAACAACGTGTTGATGAATCAGAACAGCGTTTGGCCATGTTTACACGTAATAAATCAGATTTTTTGCGTCGATATGTGACAATAAATGAAACATGGATCCATCACTTCACTCCGAAATCAAAACGATCATCATCTGAGTGGTCTGCAGGCGGCGAACCAAGGCACAATAGTCAGCTGGAACGGTTATGGCTTCAGTATTTTGTGATGCGCTAAGAAAATTGTTCATATGTCGAAGAAAAACCACTGTTTCACCAAGACAAAGCAAGGATTCCCGAATTACACTTTGAATTGCTTCCTCGTCCACCGTATAGTCCGAATCTAGCCGCCCAGTGACTATTGGAAATTCGCTATTCTCAAAAAAATGCTAACTGATAAGAAATTCATCTTAAAAAAAGAGGCAATTGCTGAAACTGAAGCCCATTTCGAGCCAAAGACAAATCTTTCTACGAGCACGGCATTGAGAAGTTAGAGAAGCGTTGGAATGATTGTATTGCTCTTCAAGGAGATTTCATTAATGATTAAAATCGATTTTTGTCAAAAAAAATGGGTTTTTCTTAATTATTCAGACGACTTATTGAGTGATGTCTTCCATTTGAATTGGTTTGTTCTGGATGGCTCTTTTCAGTTCTGTCTAACCATAAAATTGTATTGGGCATTAATAAAAATGAATCTTATTACATATACATTGAACAAGTCAAAAACCTGCAGTTAGTCCATAATATTTTCATATAGACTGTGTCTCCATTATCAAGATCTCCTTCTCGCTGCTGCACCTTTCTAGGACTGAGGAAATCTAGCGATCAGAATAAATAGAAATCCGATGGTGCGATATCAGGCGAGGATGATGGGCGAGGCAGTGCATGCCACCAAAATTCATCAATTTTTTGCAAGGTTCGTCTTATAAGGGGAGGTCTTGCAAGTTATGGGTCTTCGAATATATTATAGCAGACCCAAACACCTACTCTATTAATTTTTCGAAACTGCAACAAATTTTCTTTAATGGTCGAACCGGGTTCGTTAAGGATGTGTAAGTTTATCGATTGTCTGACATGGAATTGCTTATATTTGTTCATTCAGAAGTGAACAAGTCACAATAATCTTGAAATGTTTTTGACATGACTTCGAAGAGCACAATAAGGTAAATGACAATAAATATCGACATGCACAGAAACTATATTATATAATTCACGGTTCCTCTAATAATAATAAAACAATCATCCAAACAAACTACGAAGTTAAATAGTACCAATTTTCCACTTGAAAAATATCCCATCGCTACTAAATCGTTTTCGAACATTGATTCGGTTTTAAAATATAAAAAGCAAACGGTGCAGCTTATGCTTGTGCAATTATAATATCGTTAAGAAAAAAAGAGGCGATTTAACGAACGTTTTCGGTCTCGAAAAGGTCCTAAATTAGTTAAATTAAATTTTGGATTGCCTATTCACTTTAACAAGATACCAAATTCAGCGATGCTGTACATAAAGTTTGCATTACTTAAAATCCTTAATGTTGAGAAACTGATAAAGATTGCACGATTTATAGAAACTAAAGAACAAGTTTTCCCATTTATAAATTTAATCTAATTATTCCAATGAATACCATATTATTTGTCAATTATCCACACTACTTAGTATTTATTGTAATTTTTTGTATGCACTTTTACGCAGGTTAAACGCTATAAAACTCAAGTATACACTTTTTACTCCTCTTTTATCTACTCCGAAACAATTGGATAAAAATGTGTTAACCTACCTTTTCCTTAAACTTAGAAGTGCAGAAATAGTCTTATCACATCACATTTTTCTTCTTTAACCAAATTAATCCAATATCTCGTTTTAAATTTATTTAAAACGTCGAGTAGAAAGTATAAAGCTCTGATCTAAAGAAGAACTTGTTGAATCTTGCTTACAAAAATGATATTTGTTAACACCAGATACGAAAGTTACCTTATCCAGAAACAAGAGTAAAGTTAGTCGGAATTTTTTCAAAGAAAAGGGAAATACTATTATTGTACTGATATTCCGGGATTTTTGAAAGCAATGAATCAAAACTATAATAAAACAGAGTGACGCTTATTCGCTTTTTCTTCTAAAAACGGTCTGAAAGTTGTTTTATTTCACAACGGGAATAAGAAACTATATACAAATAGGACAAGCAGTATCTTCTAAAAAGTGTTATGAAACAATGTGTAACGTTATAGAATTTAATGAAGTTTGAACAACATCTATGGAAAGTGAGCGGCGACCTCGAAGTCGTCGGGGTGTTATTGGTTTACTAAATATTCTAGTT
This sequence comes from Diorhabda carinulata, assembly GCF_026250575.1. Classification (NCBI taxonomy): domain Eukaryota; kingdom Metazoa; phylum Arthropoda; class Insecta; order Coleoptera; family Chrysomelidae; genus Diorhabda; species Diorhabda carinulata. The sequence goes on from NC_079472.1 coordinate 25,402,032, forward strand.
TCTTTTATCTGTGGACAGAGAGCATCAGTATGTAAAGGGTCATCCATATATTACGTCACATGTTAATGGAGCGGGAGGGTATCAATGAAAGGTGACAATGTGTGACAAGGGACAGGGGAGCGTCAAAAGTTTTGTGGCGTCACATTTTAAAATTCGAAATACTAAAACTTGAAATTTTAATGCGAATAAAAAACTATTGAAATCTACGAAATTTGTCTATATTTATTGATAATTTAACATTCTCGCTAAGAGATTATCTCTAGAGCAGCGTCGTGATGCCAGTAAAACACTAAAATGAGAATTTCAGAGAGAGAGATTCGTTGGTTGGATAAGAGGATTTTTGTAAGGGATGTAGTGTGTTTGAGTAGGCCCTGATATAGGAATAGCTCCTCTGCAGGGCTGGTATTTTTAAACAATATTCCCAAATATTAGGTATGGAAAACCAAAAGAGAGAATATCCGTTGGTTCTTAGATCCATCAAGCTACTTGAGTTTTGAAATAGGCAAGTAAAAACAAATATTTATAATTGGATACGGCTTTATTGATTTTCCAAATATTTTCTTTGCAATTTATTTTTGATCTGCGGGAATAAGAACAACTCATTAGTTGCCAAACGAGGACTGTACGGCGGATGACCCAAAAACGTTTTTGTTTGACCTGATGTGTGAAAACCGGCCACCATTTGCTTTGAAGTGCTTCGAGCGCGAACAACTTTTGTTTGTTTGGCTCGTCTTAAAAGACCCATACAATCGATTGTTTCAGGTTCATTGATTGAATTCGTAAAACTAACGAAACACGCTGGCTCGAGATGGTGTCTCATCACCAAAAGTCGAAGTGAATTGAACGGCCTCTTCTGTTGAATCAATTCACATCGAAAGTCATATAAAATCATCGCACGAAAATGATCTCGATTTAATCCCATTATTTTAACCAAAATGAATGTTTCATGTATCTGTAAATAACTCGAAAAGCACTCGTTCTGAGTACTTTCTCCATTAAAAATGTCAAACTTTGTGATAGTAATGTCAGATTTGACATATTCACATCAGTGTTGCCATATCTCAAATCTTAAGTAGCAATCCTTGTAAAAGAAGCTCGGTTTGAAAGTGTCACATAATTAGACAGCTGCTTTGAATTCATTCAAAGATGTTAGGTGACTTATTAAAAATTTTTCAACAAATAAGTGAATATATCATTGAAGATTCATTTCTTGTATTCACATTTAAATAACTAAACTAATCATTGACAACTATATGAGGGGAATTGATAATTTTAAAAAACTATAAAGGAAACAACCCATCAGCTAATCGCATTTACCCGCTGGTCTACCAGGATAGGAAGGATCTTATCATTTAACAACATTGAACGTCATCCGGGTTAGTTTCCGAACATTCAGATCATAATGGTGTTAAACAGGTCATAGTTTCCGCAAAGTCCTTACGTCCTAGAAGCAGCTATTAGTGGAAACGACACTTTTGCAGCAGTGATTTGATTTTTTTTTTAGATAAATTGATTTTCAAAATCGATGAATCGATATTTTCTTAATTTATAGGATATTTCTTTCCTGTTACAAAAATTTACTGCTTTGGTATAATATTAAAAATAGTTTTCAACTTATTTTCGTACAAGATATTCGAGTCAACTCACTGAGACAGGGCTCTTAAATATTTCTCCCTGTACAACGTCGACAACCCATTTAGTATTCCTACCTTCTTGAACGTAGGAAGGTATGGGGTATTAAATATTTTAGATAGTATTTCTGAGGGTGAACGAATTTGTGTGAAGCAATTGACATTTGCTAGTTAGAAATCGAAGGGAAAAGGAAAAGGTCATAGGCGGACGGACTGTCCAGAGTCGATGAGGTTTGAAAATGCGTTAAGGATATTGTATGTTGTAAAATAGATAAATTTTTTACAAATACGAGTTATCATTTTAATTGTCTTGATAATCTAAAATAGCTAAGAAGAATAATATATCTAGTATATAATTGAGAAGAAGCTTCATGTTAAATATTTCAAATAATTTTCAGCAATTCCTCATGAATGAATAAGAATGTGTTTATTCTAAAAGCAGAAATTTACTAACAATATACCGCATTATAGTCCAGTCAAATGAGACTGTATTCAAAAGAAAATTAATATGTGTTTTTTCTTGTCCAGTACGTCAATACAGAGCTACTATGAGAATTGAACCTCATAACGGAAGGGCGGAATTGTTTAAATTGCTTTCTCCTCCTTCTTCTTCTTCTTCTTATTCATTTTTAAGATCTCACGATCTGTTCGTTTTGCAGGTTCCTCTGTATCAGTTCCTGGGAGGTAGATTGCCAGCTGTCCATCCATATCTTAGGTGGTCGCCCGGGTTCCCTTTTCCCTAGTGGTTTCCCTTCAAGTACGATGCGTGGAAGCCTATCTCTTTCATTCTTCTCACGTGGGCATACCAATATCTTTTTCTTTGTCTCCCTCATCTCCCCCCTTGGTTAAAGTTAAAGTTAAAATATGGTTTTTCGTATTTGGCGAAAAAACTAAAGCTCAAATGAACTAGACAACTAAAGATTATTCATTAAGTTTCATCAATTATTTACATCACATATTAAAAGAAAACCAGATAAATTTAAGGTATTTTATTATTTGCAATGGAAAATTTGCAAATTCCGATAGATCTTTTCACGACGAATAAAATGATGTATTTGACATTTCCGATAACTTAATTATTAATTACAAAACTCCGTTTTTCTTTAGAACTTATCTTTGAAGGCAAGTGAGGTCACATCGTCACTGGTTAAAGCTTATTTCCTTCTTAAAGAGTCGTGATACAATTGCTCAATAAGAAGTATTTCGCTTTACTTAGTTTGAAGCTATGAAAAATGTTTGTTAGAAAAGAATAGTTAATTTACACTAAATATATAATTAATTGAATTAAATAATAAACAATTATAGTAAAAAGTTATTGTGATAGGCCGTCATAATATTTATGATTACCCAAAATAAAAAAAAAGAATCACTTGAAATTATCGATTAATTGTCGAAAAAAACTAAATTTCCGAATTTTATTTTAATCTATTTTTCATAATTTGAAACTAATTAAAGCGGTATAATTCTTATGGAGATATTGAAGTTAAGAAGAGAATAAGTTTTACCCTGTGTCGATATGACCTCCCATTCCAGCAATTCTTAATTTTGAAGAAACATTTTCTTAGTTGTAAAATAGATTTTTGCAATAAATAATTGAGTTATCGCAAATTTGAAATACACCATTTTATTTTTTTCGGATTTTGTAAAGTTTCACTTATAGCAAAAAATCGAAAAACTTGAATTTAGTTGTTTATTTTTTCAATTTATAGAGATATACTTCCTTCTGCTGCATACGTAATTCGAATAATTTACATTATCAAGATCACATAACTCCTCACTTGGACAAAAATTTCATTCTAAAAACGAAGAATCACGGGGAAAATCGGTCTACCTACTTATTTGTTTAATTTATTATTTACGCTCAATCATCCTCACAATAATAACCTTTATAGAGTACTTCAATATCGCTATCCAAAATATTTTTTGTATTCCTCGATTCAAATATTGGTTACGAGAAAACTATAAAAACCTCTCATTCAAATCTTTTTGTGTGGTAATAGAAAAGTACTTTCTAAGTGGGTAAATGACTACACTAACACATAATAAAGGTTACCTTACTTATATTCTAATTTCATTTGCATTACCTCCCCCTGTACTTAATGCCTCCTTCGCTTGGTGCTCTGGACGTATATTAAGCTGCGGGGGCCATTTTGGAGGCCACGTTCCGGACTTGGCTCATAATTTGTTCTCTCGCTCCCGAGAAAAGCGTGATCTCCTACTGTGATATTAAGTTAGAGTAGCCAACAGGCTACATATCTTGAAAGCGAGGCAAACTAACGACACGACATAAGTGGCATATTTTGTTGCTTCAAGGTGGCTTTACCGAAAATTCCAAAACTCACCCCTACATGTCGTAATTGCAATATCTGGAAAACGCTATGAGCTGGCAACACGAACCAGGCGACATATATTGTTGCGTCGCAAAATGACGAGTTTGACAAGAAGCGTGGTTTCTCTCGAATCGCTATTTTACAGCAACTGTATAGCAACAGTATATGCCGAGGAACAACTAATTCTAGTATCGAGATAAAGCAACTGGCTACCGCAGCTTAATATCGCAGTAGCAAAGGTAGTTTTGATTGGCAGCGAAAGTTCCGGAATGTTCCATCTTTAAGCAACAAACTAGCAAGCAAAATATGCCGTCAAGTCTGCCTAGTAAACTATTTCCGCCGTCGAGATCTCGCACAGTGGCTGCCGTAGCTTAATACCGCAGAAGTAGCGGTGGGTTTGGTAGATAGGGAAAGTTTTTGGAGATTTTTTAATTATATGTAATTTGGTCCAACTTAAATAATAGGATAGTTATTATTTAAATTAATGGTCTCAATAATTAATAATAAACTGATTTATTTATTTTTTATTATGGCAATGAAGTTCTTTCATTCATCCAATTTGCCACGTAAATAATTGACAAAACTCAATGAATAACCTCTAGTTTTGTAGGTTTTTTCAATACCTACAATTTATTTCGTACATTGAAGTTCATCTGAGCATTAGTTTTTTCGCATAATGCGAAAAATCATATTTTTATCGTTTAGAAAGCTTCATTTTTCATAGTAGCTCTGTATTAGCGTTTTAAATAAGCAGAAAGCAGATTTGATTGGACCATTAGCGAAACGTAAAAGTTAGGATAGGTCAAAAATAATTTTTAATAAAAATTATACAAAATTGATGAGCATATTTTATCTACTTACCAAGCTTAAGATAAAAAAACGCATAATTGTTATATAATGATAATTAACCAAAATTATTTCATCGACATTTATAATATGCCGAAAAGATCCATATTCAAATGAGTTGAACTCTAGATATTTAAATTGAATCAATTTATATTTAATAATAATGAGCATTCAAGAGGATCTATTTTGAATGATAATCACATACATACAAGTTTTTTCAACTTTTCTACGATGTAAACTTGAGAGATACATTCACCTCTAGTAATTCAGAGTAATTTGTTTTGTGTGGAGCCCGGACGCCACCAGTAAACGACGTCTTCGACGGCGTGCAACATTTTTAAGTGAAAATGACAATGGAGTACATCGAGCAATGTTTTCTATACGTTCGATGTAATAAATAAAATATCTATGAAATACTTAATCCATGTGAAATTATGAAAATCGATGAAAATGCATTATATTTGAATAAAATGGTTTTATGATTGAGATAAAACATAGGTATTTTTCTCAATGTGATTCGAGCTTGTATTCTAAGTGTATTTCACATCAAACTCATACTCAATATTTTCGGAACAGTCTTTGTATGGGGTTTTTCTTAGGTATAAGTAATAGAAGAAGGGTCAGAAAGGGACAGAAATTCCCATTTATAGGCTCATACAAATTGTTGTTCGTTGTAGCATTCTTATGAATTTCATAATAACAGCTTTTTTATTGATGATTTCTTTGGACTTCAGCGTACTTAAGTAACTAGCCCTGCGAAAATCTGGTCTCAGGCTATAGGTGAATATCTCATTATTTTGATAAGCGATGACTAAATAGCGCATATGATGTTAATAATAAGAGCTTGGAGGCTCATATTACTGACAGAAAACAGTGGACGGGAGACTCAAAACCCGCAGTACTAAATAATTAATGAATGAATAACTTGGCCGGATCAGGCTTCTTCGAAGAGCACTTCCTAGCCGCTGTAATGGAATGCAGTCAAGTGATAGTCTCTAAGAGGATGGATAGAAACACACCTGGCATGAGACAAGCTAAGGCACATATATTCTCTCACGATGTCATGAATGAGAAAGACCACGACTAATCTTTATTCCTCAAGAAGAAATTTGATTGTTGTCCATTTAATCCTTAATTTTGTATTGTTTGAAACCATTAAAGTTTATTTACGTTGGACGTGTAGTCAAACTTATCGTGAAACTTTTTTAATGAAATATTTGTCCATTTCAAATATTTAGGGATATATATGCTATGATAAATGAATATAATGAATTTGTAGTTGGTAGCTGATTTTCATGGAAGAACAAGTGTAGCTGTTATACATCAGAAGTCCATCAAGAGGGATTGACTTACCAATAGACTGCACCGTTTCAATGGGAAATATGACAAGTAATTGTTTTTTTTTAATGGTAAACGCCCATCTATGACGCCATCTTCATACTATAGGTATCACCCACGATCCAGAATACCGCTGGCACGTGTAGGAGGAAGAAACTGCACACTACGTTATTGGTGAGCGCACAGCATTCATCCGTGCGAGGTTCAAACATACTATAACCCTGGGTTCAGGTCGATCACTCACCAGCTTATTGCGGATCCAAAACCAGAACGAGATTTAGATCACATTTTATGAACATCACGTTAAATTTTCGGTGGAAATTTAAAATTTTGGAGGATAGTCCCAGAAATACCTGGCATGACCAGGAGATGGCGGTAGTTGCTTGAAACATACCATTGTATTAGAAAGTACACAATCTATACAGCATATGTTTTAAGTTTGAAAAGGAATAACCGACTGCAAAGAAGGCTTTTTTTAAATTGCCGCATTTAGCTAAAAAGAAAGTTTTGTTTCATCAAGACAATGCACCAGCTCATGCATCCGTTATGGCAATAATCAAAATTAATGAAGTAAAGTTTGGATTGCTACTTTAAGCACGTTATTCGCCAGATTTAGGCACCTCGGATTATTGTCTGTTCCTAGACTTGAAAAAGTGGTTCGGTGTTCAGAGTTGATGTCGGCAGTAATTGGCTATTTTGAGGAGCTGGACGATTCTATCTACAAGAACTTTTGATTTTTATTAATTTTTTGTACGTTAATAAAAAACGCAAACCTATCAATTTCTGCTCATGAGAATAAATACTAGTCAACCGTCGGCAGGGAAATATATAAATTTTAAAGTTCAAAAAACCATAGACACATCAAACAACCTATCAGCTGTTCGCATTTATCCACCAGAGTAGAAAGGATCATGACATACTACTTCGACACGAATAACTCGATCAGTTTCCAAACAACAACGGAGCAGGTTCGCCCTTTGCAATCAACTGTCTTTTTGTTGCATAAGGCCTGAAAAATGCCTGTACATTCGAATGTACTTTTCATTTGGTGAACTTTTCCAATTAAATCACTGGTTGTTGCAGTTTTTATCCATCCCAAAAGCTTTTCGATAATTAAGTTAACTGCCAAACAAATATTTAATGTCAGCTCGATATTCAATTTTCCCATTTTCTCCACAACTACTCACTTATACTATTTCCAAACTGAAACTAAGCGCCCAAAATGGCTTATTTTTAGTGTCGCCCAAGTTGATAAATATTGACATCTTCAGGTTGAAGTCGAAAATTTGTCAGGTAATTCTTGTATGTTTATATTAAAATTTTTATGTGGTATAAATGAATTATTAACCTGTCCATTTTTTTCCGTATGTATTAATTCTTTTTTCTAAACATATTAAACTCCAATTACTAGCTTATGAAATTCTCCCCTAACAAATACTGTTCACCATCGCATTTCGTTTCTCTTTTTCTATTCCCGTCGAGTCACAAAACTAAACCCCGAGCTCTCTGACTAATCCCCCTGCACCGTAATATCTTTCCAGTACATTTTCTATCTTACTCCTTGCGGATATACTTTTCTCTGTTTATCCTTCGAAAAATACTATCCACCGGGAAAATCATGAAAAGCGGGAAAACTGCATACGAGAACTTTTAGCTGAGTTGTTTCAACCAAAAATTAATTTTGAAAGGTTGCGCAAACAGCAGTATTTTTTTCCGACAGCTTTTTCAACAGCATTCGATAAAAAGGGATTTTGTATCATAGTACATTACATACAGATAAAAACATTCAAAAAGATTCTGAATTAACACAATTCGAACAAAAATCGACAGTTTTTCGAGGAACCGAAGATTCAATTTTTGCGTGCTATAAGAACGTTTGTTACAAAGAAATTTATAATCTGTTTACAGAATGAACACAAGATTGATAAAATTTACTTTTCTTGTAAGTGATCAACAGCATAATAACCCAAAAGAACTTTGCTGTTGGCTCCATAGAAATCTTTCTATTTTTAAGTTGCACCCATCGATGATGATTATTTTAATCAACAAGTTGTGATTTCTTTCAATATAGCGACTTTAAATACGAAGTAAGTCTTCTATCTACGCAGTACAAAAAAAGGGCGTTAGAACAACGGGAAGTGGAAATCTCCATTCTAAATTGGACCGAAACGAAAGTACATCGTATAGTAACATCGGAAACACTTCCAATGCTACAACAGTAAAGGGCTGTCTGCAAGTCCTATCACCTCTACCGTAGTCATTCGTAATTGACAAAATCCTCACTAGACGTAGCAGCGCTGGATTTACAGTTCTAGGCTACGCGGATGATCTAGTAGTGGTAGTAAGGGGCAAGTATGAAGGTATAATTTCTGCCCGGATGCAAACGACTATAAACACAATAAAAAAATGGGGTGATGAAGATCAACCCCAGTAAACATCACTAGTCCCATTTATAAAGAGAAGGAATGCAAATATAAGCGCACCTATCATTAATGAAACTGAATTAATACTTTCCAATGGAGCAAAATATCTAAGAATCATTCTAGATAAAACACTTACTTGGAACATCACCTCTACAAGATAATTGTACAAGCCATGTGGACTAAAGCCTATAATGGCATTCTGAATATACGAAAAAGTCATTAAACCCAAGATTACATATGCAGCGCTTGTTTGGTGGTCAAAACTATACAAACAACAGCTCAAACAAAACTAAATACAATTCAAAGGCTAATCTGTTTAGATATTATAGGGGCAGGGTTAACCTACCCTCCTACATCTCATAGTGAAGAAAGAGACGGCCACATGCTATTCTAGACAGTAAAACTAGAGTTAGGAAATCTGATAGGTCATCTAAGGATTCTAGAGCTAATAAATCTAGAAACAATAATTTTCCGCAAGATCGAAATGTATCACTCTGGTACACAGACAGTTCAAAGATAGCTATAGGAGCTGAACTGGGCATTTCTGGATCAAAATGCAAGCTATCCATATTTCTAGAAACATCATTTACCATTTTCAAGTAGAGTTAATAGCAATAAACAAATTTACTCAGGATTGTTTGTATAGAAACCTCTCTAAAAAGCACATATACATTCTCTCAGATAACAAAGCTGCCTTGAAGGTCCTGAAAGCTATTGAGTGCACATACAAACTAGTGTGGGAGTGTAAACAAACTCTAAAAACACTATCTAACAAAAACAAACTTTATGTGGCTTCCAGACCAACAAGAAATGAGAATGCAGATAGCCTTGCCAAAAATCGACTAGAACCCTACCGTGGCAATACGAGATGACACTCAATAACGAACTGAACGAACACTACAAGCCTACGATAATCCAAAAGATTCATAACCCTATCAGCTAAGGAGTCTGAAAAATTTGTCGTGACATCAAACTGGTTTTCTTCAATCACATCTCGATGGCTTTTGAATCTACGCATTTTTGAGCCTTGTATGATTTTAGCTGCTTCCATACACTATATTCCGATAGCAACGCAAGGTTTATTTGAATTGATAAAATTGAGGATTTTAACCAAAACAAATGATAGATAATGATGAAACTACTCAAGAGTATTTATCTCAATGTACAATTTAATTTCAATAATAACATCTATGTAGTAGAGCTCAAAAAAATTTAAATTTGCGAAACCTTAATGAGTATTATTAAATTCTTGATTAAGAACCCAACTTATCGTCAAACTTCGTTGCTGTCGACCGAACTGCGGAAACGACGGGAAGTGGTTCAAACTTTTTCCAAAAAACTTGCAACTATTGTCTGACGTACACTGTAGTGGTCCTAACTGTTATCGGATAGATAGAGGAAATGCATATGGTTTCTTTTTGTTCAATCAGAATCTTATTCCTTCTTCTTTGTATTTGAAATTGTTTTATTATCGAGCTAGATTTCATCTTTGTCCGATTTTAGTAGGTGTTAGTTAGACGCTAGACGCTATAATATTATACTAGTTTACACTTTTTCTATACGGTAGCTGAGTTATTTTTTTACGTTGTTATCCAGAAAGAAGAATAAAAATGTTTTGTTATATTTGGTTTTAGAAATACTTTATACAAAATAGTTAAAAATGACAACTTTAGAATTTTATAGTTTTTTGAGTTAGTTTCTCTTATTGAAGACCAACAGTACTTTCCTAACATAGTTTCATCCCAAAATACATGATGACAAGTTGTTCAAAAATCTTCAAATCTCGATGATAACGATACCCGAATGCATCACTATTCTTATTTAGTGCTTTCATCAACTTACATTTTATATTCATTTTAGTCTGGTTATATTTGTTTCGAATAGACCATCCACCTTTAACTGTATTTTTAAGGATCGACGATGAAGCGTCATTCTGATTTATTATAGTTTGATTCATTGCTTTTAAAAATCAGTAAAATAACAGTATTCCGTTTTTTTTGAAAACTTTCGAGTAGACCTTCCTTCTGTTTCTTGACTAGGTTATTTTCGTATCTGGTGTTAACAAATTCCACAAGATACAAGAAGTTCTGATATACATTTCAATAGTTATTATGAATCTCTAATGAGATTATTAACTCAGCTCAATTAATTGATAGCGGAAGAGATAAATTGTTCTTAAGCTAACATAAAAAAGTTATAATTAAATTAAAACTGTGATTATTTTTCAATATATACTCCCTTTATTTCCACACACTTTTCAAAACGTCTGACAATAGCTTCTATGCCACTAGAAAAATATGATGCAACTTTAGAGACAAAATGTTTGTACACCATCCGTTTAATTTGATTGTCGCTGTTAAATCTTTTATCCCTTAACTCGAGCTTCAGCTTTACGAAGGACGCGGCCAGATCAGGGTTATATAGTGGGTGTTCAATCTCTGTGAAGCCACACTTGTGTACAGTAGCCTTGGAAAGCGAAGCAGTGTGGACTGGAGTATTGGCATGAAGTTAGCGCACTTTACACCGATTTTGCTGCGCCTTTTTTCGATAAGTTTTTGACGCAACTTCGAGTAATATGCGGCTTCAGGCTTGTATGTCATTCCTAAAAGTCGACCAAAAGGATACCCTTGAAGTTCTAAAATATTGCAGCCATCCCTTTTTCAGTGCTTTTCGTGACGATTTCTTTATTGGCTCCGATGCCACTCCATGGAATATTTTTTGTATGTCGGTAAAAGACCATAGTTTCATCATCCGTTAAAATTGCTCCTTGTGGTAAAGCTCTAAAAATCTCTGATAACGTTCTACTCAACGCTGCTTTTTCACTGCGCTGAGAATTCCAGGCATCCACCTTTCACTAATTCTTGTCATATTTAAATGGTCATGTAGGAAGAACACTGGTTTTGGAAATACCTGGCTGTGCTGAAATTTCTTTGTTTTTATGCGCCGACCACTTGTTTTCTGGAGTAGTCAACGTCGCAGGACCTCCCGCACGTGGATCATATTCTATTGATTTTTGTCCCCAGTGAAACAACTTAGACCAACGTTTATTTGTTGAAAATGTAAACTCTGCTTTTGATTTGTGTTGATGTTAATTCTTCGTTAGTACACAGCACGTAACTTAGTTTGGGCCATTCTTCAAAACAAATTAACTGAGTAGGCTTTGAGCTCTACTATAATCCAATGGATCGAAGCAGCAAGTTGAAACTTTGTATAAAGCCTATTGAGGCTTGTCACTGACGCGTTCATGAAGATTTTGCTCATTTTTTTTACTATATGAGGCCAAGAACTCATGGACCGCTCTACATATATTTCACCTCATCATCTACGAGTATTTAATTTTCTTATATATTGTGCCTAGAATTCCTTGCACAAATGACGATTTTTCGAATGTAAATTGGGTTAGTAACATCGAAACTCCGGCATATATAATACTTGCATTATTTTTTGTATTGTATCCCACTGTCAAAAAAGTGAGCTATTTTCATGATTGGTAGCTTTTCTCCATCACATTGATGAACCAAATGGAAGGTAGATCTAATCTTGCAGACCATTTCAGTAAAATGATTCCATAGGTTTCACAAAACACATGTGGTACTCACTTTTTATCGTTTTTTGAAAATATCAACTGTCCACAAACATGTTAAAAATCATAAGAACTTTTTTTGCATTTTCTATCAGACATTTTAATTAAATTTCTTCTCTCTTCCATAATAGATCTATCGCCTGTTCATTCTTCGATATCTTTTCTTATCCTGGCTCTATGTTGTCCCTCCACCTCAATTGGAGATCTATCCCTTGCTATTTTTATCAGTCTATAGTTTGTCATTTAACTTATATGTTAGTTCCAGTGTTTCTTAGGCTGTGATACCCATTGATTAATGTTATCTACTTCACATAATCTCTGAAGCTTTCGCTTCTTTCTCGATCTTGTAGTATTTTTCCTGAGATCCGCCTGTGGTCTCCAAGAGTTGCTTCGTTTCTGGTCTTGTTTTTGATATATAGGTCTGATTCTAGCTTAGTAAATTTGTGCATTTATTTCTTGTCTTAGGAGGTGTTTGTTTCGACATACTACGTTCTGACGACATCCCGTTACCTTTTTTGCTCTAACTACTACTTGTCCTCTTACCTCGTCTTCTACATCTCCATAACTAATTATGGCAATTACTATTCTTGAATTTCAATCTCTGTTATAAGTCCTTCTAGTTCTAATTTGCATTAGTTATTTTTGATTTAAAAATTAAACTTAAGTCACTAAGTAAGATAGTTGAACAAAATTATTTGGTTGAAGAAAACAAATGTGACGCGATTTCTTTCTCTAGCAAATGAAATGAATGTAGATTTTCTCATAAAGTTCTTGGTATAGTTTATTTCTTTAACAAAGGAGTAATCTACTAAACAATAAATATATGAGATGGACATTCTATCATTAGTAGTATCATTTGAGACCATCACAATTACTGGAATAATTCATAATAGTCAAGTCAAAGGAAAAACATCGTGGTATATATACAGATAATTTTGAACCATTTACTGGATATCAAAGAAGCTGGATACTAGAGCTCCACATCAATTAACTAATTAATTATTTAAAATTGGACATAGTTTTACTAAAACCATCGTATAGCACCACCGATCTTGGCCCCTCTAACTATCATTTGTCTCGACAAAAATTTCTTATTAGTGTAGAAATGATTTCAAAAAAGTCTTGTAAAAATTACTTGATTCAGTTTTTCCATAAACCTCAAAATTATGTGATCATAATTTTAGTTTCAAAAGGTAATCGACCAAAACGGAACATATATCGATTAAATTAAAAAAAAACCACGAAAAAAATTATTTTTTCCTTAATGCAATAATTTACGTCCCGCTACTGGTTGCATCATAGAACACGTACCTATCCTTATCCAGACGTGTCTTAGGTATTACGTATTTCTGACTGGCTGCTCTTTTTAGCTACTACAGTTCGCGTAGCTTCTCTGCCGAAGCTTATGCCCCCAATATGTTTAATTCATTCCGTCCAGGGAACGAAACACAATTATTGTAGTCTTGAATCTCTCCCATGGTGACACTTGTTCATAATGACTGCACGCTTCGTCTTTTTCCATATATAGTTCGTGGGCTCACCCCTTCACTTCTCCCCCTTTTTTCCTATCTTTCTTTTCATTTTTAAGCCTTTACGTTATGTAATTAAGCGATAAAACAGACACATGTCTTTGATTCTTAAAAAATAGGGTCGTGAGAATTAAATAACCGCAATTGATATCCCTGTTTATACCATGGAGTACTGGTTCAATATTATTGAATTGGCGAACTAATAATATTAATTTGATTCGATTTTTTGTTCCTTTTTGCTACATATTCTTTTTTATATAAATGGGGTTCAATTATTGGTAAAATGCTCTCGTTAAAAGTGATCTAATACATTACGTTACATTAGAAGAAGATATTTGAATAATGAATAACTAATAGAAAGGAAAAGATGCACTTTCCCAGAGTCACTCTAATATCTCAGCAACTTTCTCGATTTATATAATATGAGTGATTTTTTTGCTGGTGTCTTATTGGCAACACTGTTTTTGACAGATCACGCGTGAATCGTGTCTTGTGTCATTCTCAAACTTGTACAGTTTGAATTATTGAATTTTTCTATCAAAATTCATCCTCAGTTAAGAGAGTGCATCTCGCACTTCTTCCAATTAATGGGCAGTTTGGTCGGCCTACTGAAGGAACTTTCAGAAGCTTGTGACTAAATTTTGAACCCAATTATTGGATATTAAACCACTAACACGCAAACTTACAGTGAGGACAGAAGAAAATATTGCGGCTGTATCCGTGTTACCTGATGGCTATGAAATGTCGATTCGCCGCCATTCGCAGCAATTGGTCCTCTGTTACACCACTACGTGGAAAATTCTGCGGAAGGATTTGGGTGTAAAACCTTATAAGATACGGCTGGTACAAGAATTGAAGCCAAACGATTTTCCACAACGTCTAACATTTGGTGAATAGGCGCTGGCAAAGTTGGAGGAAGAGCCACTTTTTTATCGAAAAATTATATTCAGCAACGAAGCTCATTTCTAGTTGAATGGATACGTCAAAAAGCAAAATTGCCGCATCTGGAGTGAAGACCAACCAGAATCATTGCAAGAACTACCAATGCATTCCGAAAAAGTCACTGTTTGGTGTGGTTTATGGGCCGGTGGTATTATCGGGCCGTACTTCTTCAATACCGACCATGGTCGGAACATTACTGTGAATGGCGAGCGTTACCATGTGATGATTGAATATTTTTTTTACCCAAAATGGAAGAATTGGACTTGCCTGACATGTGGTTTCAACAAGAAGGTGCCACACGGCACGCGAAATAATTGCCAAATCATCTTCAAACATAAATTATACTGATCGTTCTATCGATTCAATAAAGATTTCATCAATTTTTTCAAAATCAAATCCGATACCTCTTAAAAAATCATTGATTATTTATCATTAAGCTTTGAGAATTTTTGAAATATAGAACTAAAATTTGCAGGTAATTAGTGCAATTTTGCTCTCATAACTGGTAATATATAGCAACTTTCTTCCGTTCTTTGCACATGAGGCAGCTTCTTCTTGCATGTCTAGTCTTTTTTAAGAAGAAAATACTACGCATATTCCAAAATATTGATGATTAATGGGTACACACCACGAAGCATTCAATTTTGACGGAAATTTTTCTAGAATTGCTGTTTGAGTTAGATACAGTGCCCCCTAATTGTATACCATAACTCCAGATGGGTTTGAGTGTGGCTTTATTCAGTAGCAGGTTTGTTTATTGAGTTTTAAGCTCAATTGCTTTGATTTAGTTAATATGTATGTTTCTCAGATTAGTCGTCGGTCCAAATGAATTCCAAAGTATTTTCCACTTTCTTTTTACGGCAGAAAATGCACGACAGATCTCTTTCCGTTGAGTTTGGGTAGCATGAATAGATTTATTTTTATTCTCATCATTTTCCAGGTTTTAGCCACGAGAAAATGGCCTCCCAGTTGGTTTACAATATTTGTGAAGCAATAGCAGGATCCTGATACTTTACATTGTTGTGTGTGGCAATCGGGCCAAGTGCAATTCCCTTTGAAACGCTTGATATGATAGATGCAGCGTGGTGATGGGATTTTGAAAGTGCCTAACTTGCATGAAGAACTTTAGGATATGGAAAAAGTTGTTCTGTAGGTTTTTCCTAATTTTGTATATCAGTCTATTCGAATAGTCGATTCTACTCGATGAACTCATTCTATAGAGGCATGATTTAGATCAAAATTGATGGTTAGGTATTAATCGACTGGTCTTCAGTATATGTTCTTATTTTAGTAGTTTTAACGTCGCAATTAGTTATCTATATTAATGGGTCAATAGATGTTTTCTATTCGGTACATTTTTGCTGGCTTAAGGATTAGTGTGATTTGAGTTACCTTCCACAGAAGCGGAAGAGAACTCGTTATCAATATTGGATTGTACAATTGTATTAGAGAACTTAACCCCTCATTTGATAGTTCTATCAGGATTTTGGCACCAATTAGGTTAGATTAGCATAGCTCCAATCGATAAGGATAACCATGGAAAATCTTTTACATCGGCTTCAATGCTAAACTTGTTCTTTAGGGAGTGGAGTTTGAAGACTTGTTCTAAGTGTTCAGCAAACATATTGACTTTATTTTGATTGCTTTTTCCATTGACTTTCAGGGGCTCGGATAGAAGGATTTGGCAGTCTATTTAGTCATTTGCTTTTATTATGTTTAAGTTCCTGAGCTCTGTATTTATGTTTGTTATTATTGAGTAGAGTATTTAATTGTTTGACAAAACCTATGTTGTAAGCAGGAGCTTGTGTTCGTTGCCATATTTTTTTACACAATTTTTTATTTAATTATTGACGATGGTCGTTTTCAAAGAAACTTGGGATTCTGGAAACTATCGAAAGTCATTCCAATTAATATATTTCTGTCTCAGCTTAGAGGTGTTTCCGTTTCTGTTGTGTAAATGCTGACTGTGATTAGAACAGGGATGTAATCAGAAAATTGTTGAAAACTCGATTGTGCTTCTAAATTTGATTCTTATCAGTTGACCAATAGGTCGATTCATCAGTGATATGCATCTTAGCCCTACGTTTTTCAATGCTTTAGTATCTTTCTACCTTTTGGGGTTATTAGTATAGAACCTCATTGTAAATGTTTGGCGTTTGCTTGAAGGAATCTATTATCAAGTTTGGTAAATAACTGCTCGTATTGTTCGCTACTTTCGCTACTTTATTAGTTTTCTATGCTTACGTTATTTACCTGTATGAAATTTATTAAGTCTATGTCTAGGTCTGGATGCCATGATATAGATATTAGAAATCTTCTTTTAAGTATTTAAATTATACGAGCTATTTTAAAAACCATTGTGATGGCATATTATACGGATGAACGACTATTAACACCAAGTCTACATTTTTCAACCAAAAACACACCATATTTGTGTTAGTATCCCCGACAAGATGAATCAAGCGAAGCACAAGGACTGTTCTTGAACGATTCTTTTTTTTTAACTATTTAGGTACAGAAAATTAATGAAAAGTGACTAAATTTATCATCTTATGTTCACATCATGCGAGCGAAATGACCAAGCCACATATTTTTGAAGAAGTTGGGCTTACAGAGCTAGAAGCTTAGATCTAGATGAAATTTGAGTGCAAGCCATGTGGTATAATCTAAGCAAAATTACACATAAAATGGTTTCACTGGAGTAATACTATTGAATTTAAAATGTGAGTGACTTAAATTACACCAAAAAACCTTGGCGCTCATATTTCTGTTGTTGTGACTGTACAGTTTAGGAAATTACCATTGCTAAGGAATTTGAAAGTAGAAAGATACCTTCTTTACGTAATAAAATAGAGTGGACCGTTTAATTAAAATAGCTTTTAAATCTTATATATAAATGAATATGTATAATATAAATCCATTAGCATAAACTCACCAACAGGGCGATAATTAGTTACATTTTAAAGTTAAATAAGGCATATGAAAATATCTAATTACATAGACATGAGAATGACTTAACTCGAAAAGATGTACTCATTTTATTTATCTGAGTTTACTTCATAGAAAATATTTATCCACCCTTACTTTTATGATTAAATGAATTGAAATCTTAAGAACTTCATTTCAGGATCATTAAGCAGTATATAATATTGAATTAAAAGAAATCTTACAACCTGTGATGAAAACTTAGAAATTGTATTATAGGATGGTTTATCGGTAGCTAAAGCACAGAATCTCCTAATTTTTTACACCCTGATATTTAATTAAAATATGTACAATACCTAAATTCTTGCATAAATTTCTTTAATTTCTTATTTCCTAGACCTTTTGATATGTTTATGTTTCTTAATGTTCTTGATATTAGGTCTCTTCTGTTTTAAAATTAGTTTTTTTAATAATTTTATCAAAATATGATATTGACACTGACAATTTGCGTATTTATATCAATCAATAGATCACCTACATCATGAGTATCAAAATAAAAATAAAATCAAAATAGAAATTATAAATTATCTATAGTTTTATTAGTATTTACAAAATAGATTTTGTAAATATTGTATATATATTATGTAAAATACATTTTACGTAAGCTATTTAGGTCTTTCTTTAACATGTATAGCTTTTTCTATTTATCAATGTGAACCATTTCTAAAAATTCTCTTTTTCGTGTATTAGATTCCGTTCCAAGAATTTTTGAATCTTTATAATGAAATATGTGTTTTTTTGATATATCATGGTTCGTTAATCCAGATTTTTTTATCGTATTGATGACCTTTTAATCTATTTTCTAAATACTGAGATGTCTGCCCTATGTAGACAGCGTCCTTTATGACTTACACTAATACTGATATTTCATTTCTATTTTGCTTTTTAATGAATAGTATTATCTGTTTATCCTTTTCTTGAATATGTTGTTTATCATTTTTTCCGGATAATTATTTTCCTTCAATGCAGTTTTTGCTTTTTGAATAGCCAAGCATTTAAATTCAGGATAGTTGGATAGATCTATCAGCCAAACTTATTATCACTGATCTTTTTTGAGACATAAGATGCCATTTAATTAAAATTTTAATATCTTCAGGACCAATTTGGTATCGCATACCATTCTGTTCTTATGTTATTGTTAATTTTATAAAATGTGACATCAAAAAATCGATTTTATTATTTTGATCGATTTCGATTGTTATTACGCGGAGCACGACCTTCATCTACCTACCTACTCCACGTTCAGAATTAGTTGAGTGCTCAATATTTTACAAAGCAAAAAATGCACAATCATTTGCCAGTTGAAATCAGATATCATGTTCTCCTGCAGTTCGCAATAATTTGAAGGCATATTCACTAGAAGGTGCCTGCCACTCAGTAAACGACTACTATTCTAATAATATTTAATTCCGGGCATGCTGTATACTATTATTATCTATTATTATACCGGGGACTTTTAGAAGATTTATGGCATTTTGGATGTTTTATCGTTATTTTCATGAGAGGAGGTTCGAGTTGGTGAGGAGAAATCAAATACCGATTAATATTGATCTCAGGTTGAAAATATTTTGTAAATGCTTTACGGCTGTGAGTGCTTTTTCTACTGTTGCTTTTTAACCAGTGTCCTTCAGTATTGCAGATAGAGGGATTTTGAATTTGAAAACGGTGTGTAACCTTCCATAATGGTTATTGCGTTTTTTTGATTATTTAATGCAAAGAGTCTCAAACCGACTATGCCGTACCAATCAGGTGCAAAGGCATTACATTCAAATAATTTGCTTTTCACGGGATCTAGATAGGACATCGTGGAATTTTTGAAGCATGGAGATATTACTGTAAAATTTCTATAGTTTGAAGCGGTAAATCATACATGCAGTATCATTTGAAATATAATTATACAAATCTATTATTATCAACCCAAAATTCAATTGTTTTGTATAAATTCTATTCAGTACTCAAATATTTAACGTTATTACAAAAAATGACGCTTTGCTATTATTTAAGATAAATGTGGAAAAAATGAATACTTTATGTTCTATATTTATACGAAAAGTTTGTAATTGATTATGGAAAAAGAAGTTTAGTATCAAGCTTGAAATTTTGTGTTTCCAATTTCAGCAACGAAATCGTTGAAAATGTTTTGGGGTGTCTATACTCGTGAAGGTAGTGAGGTCCTCGGAAATTTGCTTCATACAAACCATGACATTTCGCTATCAACTGGTCGCTAAGATCGTGCGATTTTATTTGGTGTTTTTATTCGAAATGCTAGGTCTATGTAAATAAGCCACAAGCTCATGGCTGAAATTCAACAGAGAATCGGTGACATGGAGCCAATCTTTGTTGAAATACAATCAAAACTTACATGAAAAGCGCAATAGGTATGATTGGAACCTTGGGAGTCATATGCCGGTCATTTTATTTCATACACAATAGAAGCATATATGTTACAACGACAGAATAGATGGAAGTCATTCCAAAAGAAGCTTTCCACTTATAGATACAACAGATTTCAATGCTGACCAAAGGCCAAAAGAAGAAGAATTATTACACTAAAAATATTTCACCCGTCGTTTCTAAGTTATAGGCCTTTAAAGTTGCGAAGTCAAAACTTATATTTAAGTATATTTTCTAAATTATACATTCGAATAAAATGGTTAACAATCCCTAATATTTACAGGAAAAACCTGTACAATCTGTACAATGAATTTTTCAATCGATTTTTTAACAAAAAGGAAGTCTTTGTTCAACTCGATAAAATTTATGGTTTAGGAGGTGTGTATATTTTTAGATAGTTGTACATGCCAAGCAAACCGCTCGCCATAAAGAGAAATTCTGAAAAAAATTATAATAAATTGTAATTATTTATTGAGAATACTTACCAATGGATTGACAGTATAAATGTTTGATTTTGTTTTAATGCCTCCTGTAAGTAATTTCAAGTCCCGGAACACTCTGTATTTCCGATGACAAAATAACTATTTCGTTATAATTTATAATCGTAAAAACTACTGACTTATTTCATAAATTTTAAACTAATTTCGGCAACGTCGCTTCCGTAAGCATTAGAAACACTGCAATTATATATTTCGAAATGTTCCTCCTGTGATTTTCGAATCATGTCACTTGGGTGGGTTTATCCATTTAGAAGTTATGTGAACATATCTATAAAAGATTTCCAATCGAAATTTGTTAAAACGCACAGAGAGTGACGGAGAATTTTTCAAGGAATAAAAAACAGTAGCTTTAACGCTATAAAATTGAAATCATTGCTGTTTACTTTATACACGCCACTGAAGACCGTCGCGGCGCAGCGGCCGCCGACTGCTCCGCCTTTTATTAATTTTAACCAAATATTGCTAGGGCCAGCTGTTTTTTATCTGTGAAAAACGAGCAGGGATCTTTCTTATTTAAGATTTGCACATCAGGCGCTTCAGTCGCGCTTAGGGATGTTACAGTTATTTAATAACGGTATATGGAAAATAGTTTTAAATCGATTATATTTTCAGTTGATTTTAACATTGATCAATTCATGTTATAAAATGTAATTAAACAGACGAAACGATATGATAGAATGACCCTATAGTTAAGTTGTGATAGAGCCATCGCTCAAATTAGGAAAACTTCGAGTGTCCTTGTACAGTAGGACATTCGGATTAATGAGACAACATTTTAAATTATTACTGACTTAGATAGATCCCTTGCTATTTCATTACAACTATCCTTCTAAAATTCGTAAAAAATGTGAGAATATGATGATGAAAATTTCTTTAGTCTCTTGTCGAGTCTCCCGTTGACCTCTAGGGTCATTTGACCACTTATGGAATCACTACTCTGAAAATATTTGTATAACACTGTCGGTTCTGCTGTGGTCCTTTGGGGTTTCACCAGAATAACTGGTCTAACGATGGAAATCTGTGTTAAACCCGTTTCCGTGAAAATTGGAGGTCCACCTGAACCAATTTAGAAACCACACTGTCAGATATTTGTTTAGGAATATCCAAACAAGAGTAATTAATAAAAAGTTTTGCGGTCTTGCTTTTATTCATTTACATTACTTTGTTTTGATCCATATTGAATCACATTCAAAGACTGTTTTGACCCTCTACGTACAATGAAACGGGCGCGAATTTTATGGGAGTTGATCTCGAGTTACCTTTGTAGGTGAAATTTCATTTGCTGTCTTCACACAGTTTAACTTTTTAACAGCTGTTCGATACCAAAACTTCCCAATTTTCTGTCTTTTACATGTAAATTGTGAAAAGTTTTTCGTTTGTCTGTCTGGTTTAATCAAGTCCGCGGATGTTTTTGAATATTAAATAGACGCGAAGTGTTCCAAAATTAACGAATAACTTCTCACATTCCCATTTTTTAGCAGTAGATATAATTATCACTATAAAAAAAAATAGTGATCCTCTGATCACTTTTTTTGTTTACTTTACTTAGCTTTGTTATTTTCTTCATTTTTAAACTGGTCACCAAATATTGAATATAATTGGAGGTTAGGAATTTAGAATCAATTTTAGAAATTAGTAAGAATTGGTAATTGAAAAATGAATTTAACTTTTTGTTTTTGTTCGTGTTTTATTTATATGGTTAACATCAACATATTCAGCAAAACTCTTTGATGAACATATTGATATACTGGGCGAATAAGTTATAAAATACAATTATTAAATTATTAAATTACCAAGAACTTAATTTGTTTCACTTGGCATATATCCATGCTGCGTCTACAAATATAACTTCTCTATATTTTCGAATAGCACCTGCTCTTTGGCTATCAATATTTGTTCGTTTTATCAATGCTCTTCTGTTGTAAATTTCTGAAATCACAATTGTAACAAAACAGAAGCTGATACTACACCTAAATTGCTAGAAAAAACTGCTTTGAAATAAATATTTCCAGTTCGCAACAATCTTTAAATACCGATCCAGAACCCTAGAAAGTTTGAGGCATGCAATTCTGCCTTTTAGTTGGCTGAATCCCACAACAAATGCTTCGAAGAGCTCAGCTTATGGAGTGTAGAGAAGGAGTAACGTCTCTTATGGACGGTACGTTTAAAATATGGTCTGAATTCTGTAGGGATAATACGTGGCGCTGATTGTACTATGGGATTGAGATCTGAGGTTAGACACTTACTATATCTGAAACTAACTTCAGATTCTATAAACTAACGAAAACAGAATATTATGTAGGTGGTGAAAAGAATTAAACAACGTTTAAAAATATTAAAAAAATAGTAAAAAAAGAATACAAAAAATCATGGTGAAAACTTGTTGTATTTCTGGATGTATAAGTGGTTCTTTAAAAGATCGTGGAATTCGTTCATCTCAAAATATAAAACAAGCAAGTCTCTTTGGAATACCAAAGGTAAGTCATGTTTGAATCTGTTAGAAAGCAAAATTCATTAGAGGAAAATCAATAATTATTTATCCATGTTCCCAAAATATTTGTTGATTAACATTGATTTCTCATTAAATTTGAAAAATAATAAGTAACACAGTGACGTTAATTCAAAATCATTAAATTTATTTTATAGGACGCTACGCTGCTAGCACAATGGTCTTCCATTTTGAACATGACTTTAACGAAACATCATTGTATCTGCGATTATCATTTTAAAGAAGAAGATATTGTGAAATCGCGGAAAATTTATTATTCAGGTGGAATAATCAAAGAATATGAATTGAAACGATGGACCCTATTGCCAAATGCTGTACCAGTTAATCTACAGCCCAGACAATATGATATTGAAGTAAAGTTTTATAGAAAATTTCATTGACTTTCAAAGATATTACAAAATTTGTACTAACTTTAAATGTAGCTTTCAGAAAATCAAGAAAACCTGCACTATCAAACGGTTAAAATAATAAATGACGATAAATTTTCAAAGGTATAAGGTTTAAAGTAAAAACTAAGCAGTAATTTAATTTTAATTAATTTCAATAAATATTTCGTAGAAGCCAACCATCAATGTGCGAAAGCCTTTTCAACAGTTGGACAATCATATTAACATTAGAAAAAAACCAGCGTCAACATCAATCGAAAAGCTTCAAAAAAAACTCATGAAGAGTGGATTCTTAAACTCGATGAAGCTTTGGAAAATTGTGCTTTGCCAGGTGACCAGGTTCTTATGTATGGAAATGAACAGGGTCAAAAAGAAGCAAGTGATAATGATAACTCCAAAGATTTGAACCGAATTGATTTACCTAAGACTGTTCGAGAGAATGAAGACAAGCTCATAGATCATGACTATAATGTAACTTATACTAGTGAACAAGTATTAGCATATTTGGCTGGCTATGTGTCCCGTAAAATGAAAAAAAATACGAATTCTGCAAAAATTGTTTTGATTCTTTATCTTCGGCTGGATCGGTAGAAGAGAATCAACAAAATAAATTAATCAACGAACTGTCCTTGTATGGCGGCCTAGCATATCCCAGTCAGAGATTGTTTGAATTAACTCGCCGGTTATAAAATACAGTTTTGGATGTTGTTGGGAAAAAGGGAATTGAAGGGAATACTATACAAATGATTTTTGATCGAATTACTCAAATTCAATTGCCCAAAATTGGTTGCCACGAACATTCTCTATTGTTAACAAGAGAGATTATTATTTATTATTTAACCATGAGAGGACATTTCTTGGCCAAAACATTTAACAAGGAGTATATAGAAAAAAAAAATAAAAGTAAAATGTATGAGAAATTATCAAAGTTGTGACTGACGTTTGATTATATTCATGTGAAAAGCTGTGCAATCCTTAATATCTTATTAGATTTTTATTTTTTATTAAGAACTTGATATATTTCTGTACCTGTTTGCATAAGCTAATTACCAATGATATTTTAACAAAACTATAATTATTATATTTGTTGCGGATAGAGTTCAATATTTTATTTCTATGAACCAAAATGTTTTATTTTCAATTATTTTATTATTCTTATTGATATTTTTATATGACTATAACTATTATATTAGTTGCTAATGAAGTTCAATATTTTATTTTTAATTTATTATGAACCGAAATATTTTTTTTATTATTTTTATTGATCTAATTATATCGCTATAATTATTATATTAGTTACGGATAAAATTCAATATTTTATTTTAATCAACCAAAATGTTTTTTTTTATACTATTTCATTATTGTTACATGATTCTACTTTTTTTTCATATTAGAATATATGTATTATCTAAACCAAATAAATAGCTAAATAATAAAGTTAATTTAACGAGATTTTGTTTTGTTAATCGTTTCATTATTTTAATACTACTAATTTCATTATCACGGTGCATTATTTAAAGCATTACTATACAGTTATTTTCAAATCAGCGCGTAAAATTCAAGCGAATACCCTCTATAATCAGCGCCACCTATTTTTCCATCAAAAATCAGCTCACATTTTTTAACCCAGAGACGTTACTCCTTCTCTACACTCCATAGCTCTGCTTAACTTCAGAATT
The DNA here is from genome assembly GCF_026250575.1 of Diorhabda carinulata. Lineage (NCBI taxonomy): Eukaryota > Metazoa > Arthropoda > Insecta > Coleoptera > Chrysomelidae > Diorhabda > Diorhabda carinulata. The sequence goes on from NC_079472.1 coordinate 25,427,107, forward strand.
AGCACTGCTTTGAAGATGACGGACGAACAAACTAAAATTATTATTAAAATCAAATTCGAACTATTCCTCTTGATGCCACAATAAAATTTTGCCTTAACATTAAGTAAGATTTTATATTAGTTAGCCAATCAGTAATCCTTTGTTTAGAATAAGCAGGGCAGTCATCTTGTAGGAATTAATGAGTCTGTTTACTATTTACAGGAAGTATCTTTCACTAAACTGATTATCTAGTCAATCAGTAATACTTTGAGCAAACTAAACAGGGCAGCCGTCACGTTGAAAGAAATGAGCTTGTCGAATATTTAAACGAAGTTCGTCAATAAATCTATGAAGAATTTGTATGCTGATTCATTGTTCCTTCAATAAAAAATGTCCAATGGTTCCTAGCTCGTATGACGGGGCTAAGCAAAAATTTCCTTTTCTTTACCGCCTTCGTTCTATAATTACGTAAGGAGGCGGACTTTACTCGAATATCTACAGTTTTGGCAAGACGGAACAACCATTTATGGTACTTTCGATATAAAACTTTTTTGTTTCTTACAATTAGCTACCCTAAAGATAAACAGAACCGCAATTGTATTGCTTCGTCACCCTGTTCCAAATTTTGACTTTTTTGTTATTACGTCTAATAGTATGTAACAGAGTGATATATATATATATATATATATATATATATATATATATATATATATATATATATATATATATATATATATATATCAAATTTTGATTCTAAACAACTAATGTCAATAAGTTTTTGTGGTATATGCCACATATGACTGTAGAGAAAAATAGATTTTTTTGAAAATTTACAAATGCTAAACATTTAAAAATTGCAGAGATTGGTTTTTAATCGAGCAGGGATGCACTCTGAAGAATAAAAATTTGAATCAAGAACTCTTTATCATGGACATAAACTTTCATGAAATTATACAATATCTTCGGAAACTAGTATGTTTTCGGAGTTATTTTCGAATACTTGACCATTTACAGAAGTTTTCCAGGGTCGAAACAACATGGAAAAAAATTTTTGACAAATAATAATATTAGTGGCTAATATTGACAAGCTGAAATGGCGCGCACCTTATCGACCCTGTTTTTTGTAGGCAGCTCCCCGTCTATATGTTATTTAAGTAATCGTTATCTATAAGGACGTTTTTACAAAACATTGAAAATGAATTCTTTGTTAGCTGATACAATATTATCAAATTGAACATTCTAAATTTTCTCTGTCAGTTCATACATAGAAATCTCAAAAATTCTTTCATTGTAACGTCTAAGAAACATATTTTAAGCCTGACCTGGGCGCTGAGATTACCCAGCTGTTATCAAATGATTTACAACTGCCGTTTCTCCGTTACTACATATTTTTATTTCGTTATAACAATTACTCTTTAGTATACCCTTGTAAATGTTCCAGGAATTAACCTCAATTGATTAAATTTCTCATTCTCTTGAACATTCTGGTAATAAATATGTAAATTATGGTATTATAGAAATACCCATCTCTAACAGTGACGTATGCCTTATTCAAGTTTTTCTTTTTCTATCCGTTCCGATTTTCTCATTCTGCCGTTTTATTCATATTCATCTCGTCTGTTTTGTGAGGTCCTTTGAGTTTTCCTACGGCATCGGCAGGCCTTAACAGATCGCATATTTATGAATAATTTGTGGGGTGTTATTCAGCGGAGAATTCTAATATGATTGAAAAAGTATACAGTGTCAATAACAAGATTTTTTAATGAGTTAATAATTAAATATTTAGACTAAAATTTCAAATAATACTTTCTATTGTTTACAAAACAACAAAATTGGTTCGTATTCTGGATTCATTGTTCACCTCTATTGACGTTTGAAAGAAAATCAACATATGTCGCCGACTTCGTAATTTTCGCGAATACCGATGTTCTTCCTCTCCCTATCAGCAGTTCGGGTTCACTTGAACAAGCTCCCATACCTCGCTGCCTCATCTTTAATATTAACTCTATGTTCTAAAGCCGTATTCAAATTCTCTTTTCCAAACTAGACTATTTATCTTGAGTTATTCACATTTTAACTAGCTTTTTTCGGGCGATCCTAAATTGGACGCTAAGATAAAAGTTAACCCGTAAAATTTTGTTTACCAGTGAGGGATATCATAAATTGGACGCCGCTGATATCTGCAACAAAATTTGACACTACACACTTCCGCCCGCTCTTAATGGCTAATTCGATTAAGAGTGGAAGTTAACATAAATCTAATCTAAATAATTCCAAGCTTAGATATTTATTCCCAAGTTTCCAAAAACTACTCTGAGTTATGGAATAAAATTTACCTGTAATCAGCAATATCAATGTTTTATTTGTACGAGGTCGTTGGTCTGCTGTGTCAGCAATACGATATTAACTTTAATAAAATTAAGCAGAATGAATTTAGACTTCATGGTAGTAACATAAAAATCTGTGTAAAATAAATTGAATAATTTTTTTTTAAAAAATATATTTTGTGATTTCAAAAATATAATGTCTCTTATAAATACGAGGATATATTAAAAAATTCTTCGCCTACTATAGAACCAAACAAAATTTCAATGTCAAAATATTTTATTACTCAATATATTCTCCGCTTAATTGGATACATTTATTGCAGCGAACCTGCAACGTCTCTAGACCTTTCAAAAAAATGTTTCTTTTTGCTCTGCAAACCATACCTCCGCAACTTTTCTTAACTCCTCGTTGAAAGAAAATTTAAGACCTTTTAAACTTTTTTTCAGTTGAGGAAAGAGATGATAGTCGGACGGAATCGAACCTGGAGAATAAGAGGGGTGCTTTAGTAATTCAAACCCAAAATCACGAATTTTTTGTATGGCAACATGAGTGTGCAGGGGCGTTGTCCTGCAAAAACAAAACACCATTGGACAGCTTTCCGTGTCTTTTCTTTTTAATTTTTTCCCGTAGAATGGTCAGTAATGTCGAATAATCTCCAGTTATTGTTCTACCCTTATCCAAAAAATCAATCATCAATCACTTCTTAGGTCTTGGAGAACCAAAGTGTCGCCATTCCATCAATTGTTGCTTCGTTTCTGGATCGTAGATATGTACCCAAGTCTCATCCATAGTAACAATTCGGCTTAAGAAGTCAACATTCTAACATTTGAGGATCTATTTTGCAGAAATTTTTCTCATGTCTAAATTGACGTGAACTATATGATGAACGCGTTCGTATGAGATATTCAGTGCTTCAGATATCCGTTTTAGCCCAATTCGACGCTCTGATAAAATCATGTCATGAACTGCATCGATATTTTCGGGGACTGACGCAGAAACTGTCCTTCCCAATCTGACATCATCTTAAACGGAAAATTTACCTCTTTTGAAGCTTGCAGTTCAATTTTTAACGGTCGCATACGACGGACATTGATTTTCACAATTTCAAGTTTATTTTCTAAATGCCATACAAAATTTAGAAAATTACCGTACGTGGCGGAAAAAAATCCTATCAAATATAGTCCAGGCGAGATAGCCCAAAAATCATCATTTTGCGTAGTTTTCCACGATCAGTATGAAACTTTGTATTTAGGTGGTGGATAGCGTGTACAATGACATATCTTTATCCTTGGTCTGAGAAATTTTTTTGTCATTGTCAAAAGCACCGATATATGTCGAATTTTAAGGAAATTTCTCATTTTTTGCTTATAACTTCATTGCTAGTGGCTTTACCAAAAAAAAGTTAAATTCTTTTTTTTTGTCATTAAAAGACCTACAAAAGTAGACGTCACGCGTTTAAAAATATTAATTTGTTAAAGAGATACAGTAAAACACAATAATAATTATTATTTTTATATAAACAATGATAAAGTAGCTTAATAATTGTCATTGGTTCTTGTAATTATGCAAAAATACTCTGAACTATCAATAAATGACGTGTGCAAAAGCTGGAGATTGTACGTTTAATGGTTCATGAGTTATGGCCTTATAAACAAATTAACAGCAATAACAAATAACTTGGTCTGTGCGTTGAATGTGGTTGTGCTGATTTTTTTATGAGTAGATTTCATTATTTTATGTAGGAAGTCGACGTTCATTTAAAAAAAAATTGAATTTTGCAATCAAGGGAATTTATTTTTGAAATCCCCTCTAAGGGGATTTCAAAAATGAAATCTCGTGCGGATTCGTCTTTTTTTCATAATTTTTTTTGACGTAGATCGAAAGTGCATAAAAATAGCTTTCATTTAAAAAAAAAAAATTGAGTTTCGTTGGAAAACCACGGAGATACAGACCGGGAAAGTGAAAAATTAACTGTACAACAAATTTAGCGAGTTGACGAAAAAAAAAATACCACATAATTTGTTATTTACAGTATTGTCTTTACATGAAAAATCACGTATCTCGTGGAAATTTCTCCCTGCAAAAAAAATTAACAAATGTCAGCGGAGCGCTCGGTTTTCCTTGATCGCGCGCGGTGGGGATAGCGGATTCAAGCGCGAAAAAAAGTGGTTTCGAGCGTTCAAATTCGACCGCGCATCTTTAGCCGTACTTTTCTCGGGAACTAATTGCTATAAAGGGATGATTTTTTTTTTAATTTGATACCTCGCCTCGAGAGGAATCGATTGGCATAGCTAAAAAATACTCAATACACAACCACATTCAACGCACACACCAAGTTATTTGTTATTGCTGTTAATTTGTTTATAAGGCCATAACTCATGAACCATTAAACGTACAATCTCCAGCTTTTGCACACGTCATTTATTGATAGTTCAGAGTAATTTGCACAATTACAAGAACCAATGACAATTATTAAGCTACTTTGTCATTGTTTATATAAAAATAATAATTATTATTGTGTTTTACTGTATCTCTTTAACAAATTAATATTTTTCAACGCGTGACGTCTACTTTTGTAGGTCTTTTAATGACAAAAAAAAAGAATTTAACTTTTTTTTGGTAAAGCCACTAGCAATGAAGTTATAAGCAAAAAATGAGAAATTTCCTTAAAATTCGACATATATCGGTGCTTTTGACAATGACAAAAAAATTTTTTAGACCACGGATAAAGATATGTCATTGTACACACTTTCCACCATCTAAATACAAAGTTTCATACTGATCGTGGAAAACTAAGCGATTTTTCCTAAATTGCCTGGACTAATAGTGTAAATATTTATGCTATTAGGTCACATTACAAGAATGTTGAGAATTATTTATCATTTTAAAATAATTGTCTTCTTCTCTTCGATTTCATTTTATATTTTGTTTCAGGTGAAAAAGAATGGAGTGTGGCGTCCAAAGTGCAATGCTGAGTGTACCACCAGTCGGGGAGAGTGGAGTACAGCAGTCTTTGCCTGCCGTCTACTCTCCGTCAGATGCAGATCAAGCACAATTTGAAGCCGACAAAAGAGCTGTCTACAAGTTAGTACCGTTTCAATGATTTACTAGATTTTTCACTCAATTATTGACCATTAAAACTAAACGTTCTTTTCAAAATAAATTGAAAAATATTTTCTTTTGCTTTAAAGTAAGAACAAAAACTTCTTTTGTTATTTACCTCAAAGAGGAATACAAAATTTTCTTGTACTAATAAATAAAATCTGTAATTGAATACTCCAACATAGAACGTCGCTCATATAAAATACAAAATACTAAGAAATTCTGTTCTATTAAATCATATACGAGGGTTGCTACTTCAGTTTTGACATAGACAAATATAAACAAATATTTATAATTGCATACTACTTTATTATTTTCCAAAATATTCTCCATTAAGATCAATACACTTTTGCGTGCGTTTAAATTAATTGTCGAAGAAGGTACCTCCAAAACATATGATTTAAACGCATCAACTGCTTCTTCAGATGTAGAAAAACGTTGACCTCGCAATTTATTTTTGATCAGCGAAAATAAGAAGAAATTATTGGGTGTCAAACAAGGACTGAACGGCGGCTAACTCATCAATTCGATGTTTCGATTGTTCAAAAACGTTTTTGATTGAACTGATATGTGACACCTCGCATTGTCTTGGTGGAGAATAATTCTTCTGTTGCGATTGTTTACCCTGATTTTTTCGGCAAACAAATGCTGCCAACGCGAACAAATTTTTTCAAAAGCCAAAGGTTCATGCAATATTTGCGAATGGAACTAATGCCCAAGTACTCCTTAATCCCATGGTATGTCACATGAGGATCTTACAATATCTGTTTATGCACGACGTCGATGTTTTCTGGCATAACAGCCGACGTCTTCGAACTTCATCTTGTAGCGAAGTGTGACCACAATTCAATTCGGAAAACCAGCGAAATACAATGGCTCAAGATGGTAACAACACGTTCTGAGTACATTCAACATTAAAAATGTCCAACTTTATGATGGTAATGTCAAATTGACATATTCCCATCAGTGTTGCTGTATCTCAAAGTAGCAGCCCTCTTATGAAAAGATTTTGTTGCCGTGTCGCCAGGATCTGCTAAAGTATTTTTATTATTTGTTTTTGCCTTTCAATATCTTCTCAACACTACTCACTAAAGTTTAGGATACGGTTCTATATTTGATGTTGGAATAGAGCTTGTAAATGTTAGATTGACTACATGGTCCTAACCAAATCAAAGTTCAAATTAAAATGCAGATATAGGTAGAAAAACCATCATTGTAAACCCTCCCCTATGATGCGTAACTAGTTGAAACTAACTAAAAATGTGTATAATAGAAGCTCATATTATTTTCTTAAATGTATTCTTTAGACATCCGCTATTTCCTCTTCTGGCTCTTCTTTTCGAAAGATGTGAACTTGCTACTCAATCTTCGGACCCTCAATCTAGTGACGCTTTCAATTTAGATATACAAGCGTTTGTACAACACCAAGAACGTGATAGAAAACCTTTTTTGGCTAATGAACCTGAAATTGATGGACTGGTAAGTTATTGTACAATGTTGTATTTTGTTTCTTTGTGGACATTGTCCTTTTCTATAATGCAAAGAAACATTTGCGAAACTTATAATGAAAAATTAATATGAAATTAAAATATGAACAACGAAAAAAACTTTTAGTATGTCCCCACGCAGGTAAAGAAATATTGAAATTGCTTGAATCAGCATCCTGTATTCAGCCTTCCTAGTATCATATAGAACTTCACCAAATAGCACGGTTCAGATGATTATGCTTTAGATAGAACGAAGCTCAAATGCTTTAAAATTTTGGTTAGTATCCGATGTAGGTAGCAAATATGTAATAAACGGCTTTCCATATTTGAGAAAAGATAAAAGTAGAAAACCTGCAGCTCCTCATTGAGAATTTGTCACTATGAAACCGACGAAATGGCCAGAAATTATTCGGTAAAATTTAAATCTCGGAGATGGGCTTTGGAATATTTTTTTACTATATTGGATTTAGCCAGGAGGAACAAAATCTATCTAAAATGTAAAAAGAATAAAATGTAGATTATGTACTCTTGAATAAAGAATAGTATATTGTGCATCAAGTGGGAAAAGTTTTCTCACGAAAGAGGAAGTTTGTGGCACGAGCCAGAAAAGCGAGCAAACACACGAGTGAGAAAAGTACTTTTCCTACATGTTTTACAACAATCTTTTTCTACAACTTCACAAATTTAAATAATAGAAGTAATGGAACTTGATGTTTATTTTTATGATTAGTAAAACTAAAACAATACTAAAGTATCCTCTTAACTGTTAAATACTATAATTTAACATTGTAGTTGATTCTGAAGTTTTTATAATTTTGTATAGTTAAACCCGGAACGTCATTTCTTTTTATTAAGTTTTCTGTTATGTTAATTTTAGATGTTGAGAGTTGATTGTTCATATACGGTGTATTTTCTGCCTCCATTCCTGTAAACGGTTTGAGTGATAGTGGTTTTTCAATGGAGTTGACGATTTTATTAGCAACGTTAACTTTATTTTTAATAGACTCTTCCACGCATTCTTCTACCACGGTACTGTATTGCCATCCTCCGTGGCATTTTAAGCTTAAAATATATTTTTTAAATTATTGCCGAAGATCTTCTGAAGCAGTGTAATTTTAAAAAATTGCAATTGTCTTAGCCATACTACCGAATTTGTTAATGCCAACTACCTGTCTAGTACATTTTCCGTGTTTGTAATTTGAGATAATTTAAAAAGAAATGTTTTTCTGGCAAATCTATCGGTCAAAGAGTAACATATTTTTTATATATCTCATAAAATTCTCTCGATAGAGTGAACGTTCTTGGCTTTTTTGTTTTCGTGTTATCTAATTTCACAAGTAAAGCTCAATTTAAATCCTCTAAATTATCGATTCTTAATTTCAACAACCCTCTACGACATTCCCCTGCTACGCCTGTAGCTACTGCTGTCTGCAAATAAAGAAGCCAGAATTTTAAAAAATTCTTGCCACCCGAGAGCTTTGAACTCGGAACTACTGAGTTCCAAGCGGACACACTATCATCCACTGCACCATTGACCATTGATTTAAATGTATTGGTTAAAAGAACAAATATCTATCTACCATATTTTGAAATATAATTATTTAAATCTTTTTATCTACTGAAAAACCCACTAATTAGAAAAATCTATGTTAATTCAAGGAAAAAATTAAATTAAATTCTAAAAATAGTTCCTTCTAAATAAATTTACATTTATTGGTAGATATTCCTTGTCTGGAGCTTCGTTTAAAAATCTCTGCAATGGGTCTGCTGTCAATATGTTTGATTTTTTGAGGACGTAATTGTTGGATTTTCTTTTCAAACATGAACGTAATTTCTGATAGAGGATATATCAATGTTATTTTTTAAACTGATAGTACTTCGGCAACATTGAATTTTGTGACCAAAATGTAGACACCTTTACAATTTTCGATAACTCTTCAAAATATACCAAATGTACAGTTTCCGAAAAAAATTTCATTTTTGTATTTCCTCTCCATTCCATAAATTTCTCGTATGCTAATTCATATTTTTTTCTTGAAATTTTCGGCAACAAATCTAAAGTTACTTTTGCAGCTTTTTCGAAAATCGTGACTACTGTCATTATCTATATTATTTATTATAAATTGGTATAATTATGCCCTACTAAAATAATATTTAATGAAAATTGCGAATTTTTAAAGCCACCTTAGACCACCAAACTACCTTAAGAATTTTAAAAACTTCTATAATCTCATAGTTGTGTCAACTATTTATAGATGACAATGTCCAACTGAGTTTTTCTCGATTTTTTTTTAATCTCCATATAAATGAATGTGGTGTGGGCAAAGTGTCGTGAGAAAGAATATTTCTCAAAGTTTGAGTAATACTGGTGTTCGGTAGGGAGACAGACTTATCACAACCCTATTCAACATCATAATGGATCAAATTATCGAGAAAGTCAACAAAGTCAATGCAGGATACAGAATGGGTCACCACTCCCTAAAGGTATTGTTTTATGCAGACGATGGTATTGCCGTAGCAGAAAATGAAGACGACTTACAACGTCTACTGTATAAGATGAAAATTTCTGCCGAAAAATTCAATATGAACATCTCAGTCAACAAGACACAATAAATGGTAATATCAAAAAATCCTATTAGATGCAAATTGGCAGTCGATAGCGGAATAATACAGCGGGTATCAAGATTCAACCACTTGGGAGGGAATATATCTAGTGAAAAAAATCTGACAGAGGAGGCACGAACACAAGCGATAAAAGCCTCAAAAGTCAGAGGCTGTCTGAGAGATTTAGTGTGGAGAAACAAAGCGATGAGCTCACAGAGCAAGACCAGATGAAAATACTGCGATCCAACAAGGGAGTAACCCTCGGGGATCTAATAAGGAGTGATGGCATAAGAGAAGAATTGGGCGTACAGAATGTGGTGAGATGGGTCAGGGCACGAAAAAGATCCTGGAGGGATCACGTAGGAAGAATGCCAGAAGACAGATGAGCAAAGTGAGCTAAAACTCAGACCTGTAGGCAGACCACCAAAGAGGTGGTACGAGAGCTGGAGTTCAGCTTCTCAGGAAAATCCAAGAAGAAGGATATTCCTGAGGATTGAATCGGACCTGGTCCTATATATATATATATATATATATATATATATATATATATATATATATATATATATATATATATATATATATATATATATATATATATACATTTATGATACGACTATATAATCTTTAAACACAGGCCATAATACATTCTCATTTTTCATATATTCATTCACATTTTCATATATTTTTTAGATGATTAAGGCAATTCAAGTATTAAGGATACATTTATTAGAATTAGAAAAAGTTCAAGAATTATGCAAAGACTTCTGCAATAGATACATCACATGTTTAAAAGGAAAGATGCAGTCAGAGAATTTATTGAGGTCCGACTATCCACAAGGTATATAAAACAAACAAATAAAATTTTTGAATGCGTTACTTAATTAATATTAATCATTTTCAGATGTTTTGGGCAGTGGAATGATGTCCAGTATGGAAAATAATAATAATAGTATGATGCCGCATGGTAATTCAGAAAGTGGATCGGCTTCAAATAGCCCAGTGCAATATTCTATTAGTCCGCCCCAGCAAGTAAGTTTACATTTTAAAGTGTTATTCGAAGTTTTTAAATAATCTTAACAAGAAACGAGGGTTTTAACTGTAAAATTTACTGTAATATTAATTTTTTAGGTTCACCCAAATCCCGCTATGATTGAACGACCTATGGATACGCCAACCACTTATCCACTACCTCCATACGTTGGGAATAGCGGTCCGACTCCTCCGTTGCCGCCTTCTCAGCCACCCCCACCTCCAGATAATCTCATTGTTCACGGCTCTACGCCATTGGGACAAATCGGAGCCAATTTGTGTTCCTCTGTAACTCCAAGTGAGAGTTCAGGACCTCTGTCTCCTGCCCCAACTACACCAGGTGGCTCAGCAGATGACTGTGATAGTGATTTTAATTCTAAGGGTGGCAGGAAACAAAAGAGAGGAGTGCTGCCTAAACATGCTACTAGTGTCATGAGGTCGTGGTTGTTTCAACACCTTGTGGTAAAATTTTATACATTTTCTTCATATCAAATCCATGTGCTAATAAAAATTTATATATTTCAAATTTATTCTGGTTATCATATCATATCTCACATAGATCTAAACCATACAGCAATTTTGAAAGTCTTCCTACTAAATTGAGTGGAATTTTAATGGTTTTTTTGTGTGTGAGTCACAATTCACAATTTATATTCTGTTAATCCAATAAATTAGTAAGTTATATAGAACAATTTCCAATTATTTCGAAAAATATTTTAGCATCCATATCCAACAGAAGACGAAAAACGACATATAGCAGCTCAAACTAACCTAACACTGTTGCAAGTCAACAACTGGTTTATAAATGCAAGACGTAGAATTTTACAACCGATGTTAGATGCTACTAATCCTTCAGATACCAACAGTGCTACTAATTCACCGAGTCATAAGAAAAAGAAGAGTCACAATAATAATAGAAGGTTCTGGCAACAAGATTTCGGTAACATGCCTGCACAATTGGACAGTGGTGAGTTACACATATTAGAATTTTGATTTTTTCTTCTTTTAATTTCATATGCGTTAATTTAAAGACAAAAATAAAAAATTATTGGTATATAAATAAATTGTTGGATGTAAGCCTAATTGACACCTTAAAGATGTTGGAACTACCTACTTGATAAAACACAAGACAACAACAATGGACATACCATTTGAATATTGATTTCACGGTAAAGTTTCTGTAACAATTCATTTTTTTTAACATTGACGTTCACTTTGTATGTGTAGTCGTTTTTAATTACACTGTCGAATGTTCTATCCCTTTTTTAATTTGAATTTAACCCAAGTGGTTATGGGCCCTGAAGAAGTTGAATACATGGTCGTACCTTAATCAAGTTTGTTTTCTGAACTGGTGTATTGCTCTTGCTAATTTTGTACTTATTTTTTGTCTTGTCTCATTTTTTGTGCCTTTTTGTTGCTTAACATTGTTCCTAAGTACTTAAAGGTGTCGAATAATTCGAAAATGAGATCATGTTTCTTGTTTATGAACTTACTTAGTTATTTCAATTTCTATATATTTTGTCTTTTTCTAATTTATTTTCAATCTTATTTTCCCTGCCTCTCTTACAATTTTTCTAATGTGCTTTCTAGACTCTTTTGGTCCTTTGCTAATAGAGTTAAATCATCAGCATATGCTATTACTTGTATTGATTTATTAATGATACCATCGATATTACATTCCCTTATTATGCTTTCAACTGCAACGTTAAACAATACTGTTGAGAGTCTATCTCCCTGCCGTACCCCAACTTTTATTCCAAATACCTCAGATGATATTACCCTTGCCCTAGAATTAAGCAGTCATTTTTAATAATTGCATCAACTTTAGAGCTCCTTTTAGATTTTCTATTCCCTTTATAAATGACCTCTTTCAGACTGTCGAATGCTTGTTTGAAGTCGATGAAAAGCATTTGCATATTAATGTTGTGCTCATAGCTTTTTTCTACCACTTGTTTTATAGTATATATCGTATATACAGTTGATTTTCCTTGTTTAAAACTTTTTTGATATTCCCCTATTTCTAGTTCCACTCCTTTTTTCATTCTCTTATTTATTATTGTCGTTAGTATTTTGTGTATGGTTTTAAGCAAACTAATACCTCTATAATTGCTTACATATGTTGAGATTTGCTCCTTTCACTATTGGTATAATCAATCCAGTTGAACTCTTTCTCGGCATTGCTTCTGTTTCCGATACTCTTTCTATAATCTTAAATATTTTGTATCTTAGGTTATTTTCACAATATTTTATTAGTTCATTCACTATTTCCTATGGTCCTCCTGTTTTCTTGTGTTTCAGTTTGTTGATTATGTCATTACATTTCGTCGGTGTTTCTTCATTTTCTAGTATTATACTATTGTCACTAATATCATCTTCTTCATATTCATTATCTTCTTCCGTTAATAATTTTTTTATATACTGACTCCATTCTTTTTCATTAATATTTGTTGTAGTTCATTTTCTATTTTGTTTCTTCTTTTGTTGATATAATTTTACATTATTTTTATTATCATTTACCAAGTAAGTTGAAATGCTCTGGACATCAATATTCCCTCACACTTCGAGATATTGTGGATAGAAGCTTCGTAACAGAATCAGACAAGAAAACAAGACAAGACTTCAGTTGTATTTCTAAATTGTTCTCAGATTGATACATTCAATAGATCTTTTTTGGAGTATCCTTCAATTTAGATTTTTTTAGTTTTTCCTATCTACTCCCTTTTATTGTGATCTGTGTATTGTCTTGTAGCCGATTCCATAGAAGGGTTCAGTTCCTATGAAAATTTTAGTAGTTCCTACTTTAGCAAGTTTGTTTGCTAATTTACTTTCTTCCACTCCAGTATATCCTGGAATCTATTGGAGGATGAATTTATTCTTCTATCTCATTTGACTTGACGAGATGGTCCCAAATTAGCTTGGATCATATAACAATAGAATTGATAGCTCTTATGGCTACTTGACTATGATAATCTCATGTTTGCGATAATTTTATTTCTAGTTGAACTAGACACATTTTCAATTGTATATATTTCGGCTTGAAAAATACTTGATATAATGCATAGGCTTTCATTGTGTTGATTTCTGGACGTGAAAGGGCATGTTAAAAAAGTCATGGAATTAAGGAGTTATTAGATTGTTAGAAAGGAGAGTAGAAATAGAGAAAATTTTCATACCCTATATGAACAAAATGAGTTGCTTGAAAAAAATCGAATATTTTTTAACTCAATATACAATATATGTTTTTTATTTAGGCATTTTGTCGAGTTCAGACGAGGAAGGCGATTCATATAGTAGTGATGGTGAAGAAGGTAGCTTAGTTATAGACGCAAATGCTCAGAGTGGTGAAGTTAACCAACAAAATGGTCATACAGTAGATGTTTTAGGTTATAACAATAGTCCGGACGCCGATAGACAGTGAAATTATCTGAGATTTAATGTTCCTTAAAGGTGAGTTTTAACAAAAATTGAATGGATCTTTGTCTTATAAGCTCTCCTTAAAAACTATCTTCAGACATGATTTCTCCAATTTAAAAGTAGTATATTTCACATTACACACTATATAGTTATAATATGGCTTCAATTTTAAAAGGGCAAATAAAACCTTGCTGATAACGGTTTATAAAAATTATTTTGAAGGTTCTTTTATGTTGCAAACGCTTGTTGAACTTTTAATCCTCTTCATTTAGTCAAATAATTGATCAGTAAAATATGTAACCAGTATAAAAAGTATGCAAACACTTTCATACTTGGCACTGTAATAAATTGCTTAACTAATTATGTCCATGAAAAATTGAGCCAATAAAAAAATATTTACACAGTTGCTGGATAACTAGTTTGGATAGTTACATGTAAAACAATTATTTATTGTATTCACATTAGTCTAATCTATCTCTATTAATTTTTTTTCAGATAAGCTTGTAGGCGGAGGTTAATTTAAGTAATCGTTTGAATTCATTTTATCAATTTGATCATCATTTCAAACATACAATTTTGTTGAACATTTGTTGTTATTCACCAAATCCGAAATGTGTAATTATAAATGGAAGTTTATTTATAGACGTTCTAGAAGAAAGTATATTGTATGTAAATTATGATCTAACCCACAGTAGTGGGATTGTGTCACAAATTCCAATTGTGTAAAGATTAAACTACACAATATTTCTTTAAGATTAGCAATAAAAGAATGAATTAATTTTTTAAACAAATTGGATATTCGTGTCATCACAGCTATTTGAAAATACTAGTCACAAGACTAAAACAAATAAGTAGTAACCAAATGCAAAAAAGTCATAAGACTGAATGGAAGAAATATATGTAAAGTAACAAAACAAGTAACAATACTTCTTTTGTGTTGCCCAACTTTCATTATTATGTTCTTGGAAACAATCCAAACAAACTTGGTACATCTAACCATATAACCTTTGTAATCTATACATTATTATGCGTTTGTTGATTCAAACTATAAGTTTTAAATTATTATGAAAAATGATTATAAAAACGATAAAATAAGAACATTTATATTAAAACGACAAAGCCATATTACTATTGATTATTAAACTGTTATGTAAAACATATTTCACTTTTTGTCTTTATAAAGTTGATTCAAAGAAAAATTTACTCGAAGTCAACTGTTAATTTGAAAAAAACATTCAGTTTGCTTAAGAATGTTTTAAATATCACATTAAAAATGACATAGACGTAAATAAATATTCAGATTGCAACGATATTTTTGCAATTATCGCTCAAATTTCATTCAATCCTGGTGTAGTTATAATTACTTTGAAACATATCAAAATCTTTATTTACCTTGATGTTCTTAGTTTTAAAGTATATTTAATATATGACCTATAGGCTGGAAAATTTGATAGATAATAAGAAAATAAAATATCAACAAAGGACATAGAATGCTGGAGAAGAAGCTAATATTTGATAAGGACGCAGTTCAGGAATGAAAAAAATGAAAAGTAGAATGCAACGCAATAAAATCATGATTAATTACATTCGAGAATGTCGGAGACAATAGGAAAATATAAGTAGATGAGAAAAATGTGTGGGATCGCACAAGAAGGAAAAGATACCTATACTTTAGATTGTTTCACCTTACATTTCTATGTAGCAAAACTTGATATTGCAATCTGAATATCGAATGGAAAATGTGATTAATTATTTGTTATCAATTTTTAGTTTGTAATTGCTTACTTGTCTACTACTGACTGCATAAATCATCTCAATGCCAATAACAAACTACGTGGCACCAAAAAGATTTGTGATAATATACAAGTTTAATTTCAAAATAGCCTGGTGCATTTATTTTTTTATTGTTTTCGTATTATCAAACGCAGCTTTCTTGTTTTTTTAATCTGTAATTAAAGCTGACATGCTGACTGGTTGTCGGATTACCAAAAAACATCAGATTATCAAATATTGTATTTCTTTGATCGATTTTAGCCGTATATACGCATGCACATAGTCAAGAAAAATCTACCATCTTTCATTATCAATACCTAGCTTTTAAAAAATTGAAAAACATACTCACATAATTAGTTAAGGCATTAATTTTAACATAAAAATATCTTCTATTTCAATTGAAAGAGTTTGTTAATTTTTTTTCTGTTTTTATTGTGGCCACTGCTGCAAAATGTTGTTGCAATCAAGTTCACACTCTTCGCACAAGAATTTGCCCAAACATTTGCAGCCGATATAACTTCAGAAAGTTTACTATTCGGAAGCTCCTCCAATATTTCAACTTCATTAGATGTGATTTTTTTAATATGTCTTAATTAGAATTAACGGTTTTACTTGTTGCCATGCAAATGCTGCAATAACTACAGAGTCTTTAATGCAAAATTTCTTCAAAAGTGACGTGATCTCTCCGTCTGGTTGGTACACAATATCCGTCAGTAGACGCTTGTTATAATCGCCGTTAATGTCTTGATGACATTCTAATCCATTCATTGGATCAGAGCCGTTGAGTTTTTCGGCAAATACATAACCTAAAACGGTCGAAGTATTAAAAAACATCCTATGACTCAAAGGAAAATTACCTCTATGTAACCATTTTTCGTTCTAACTTTTAAGTAATCCATATCTGGATGTCCAGGAGCGTTATCTAGCTTTTATTGGCAGTTTGTTGTTCTTCGAGTGCTTTTTTACACCAGACACAAAGAGGTTCAAAAACTAGTCATTGAACACTTCTTGTGTTACCCACGTCCGCCTTTGATCCTTATAAACAACTTAGAGGTTTTCAATTTTTGTGTTTTTGAATACTTGGGGATTTTTGGATTTACCCACAATTAACAGTTTCAGCATATGACTTCCAGCTCCATTTGCACACACCATTAGTTTCATTTTCCTTTTTTTGATCAGACATTTTTGGTTCATTCGATGTTATAAATGATTTTGATGGAAGTTTACGTCAATTTAAGCCAGTTTCATCGGCATTGTACACTTGTTCAGGTGTAAGGCCCAGTTCAATGATTTTTGCATTTTTATTTAGATTGGCAATAAAACTAGAAACTGACTCATTAGCAGATAATTTCTCGCCGCTCATATGTATGAAACGAATACCATAGGGCTTCTAAAAATTTTCGAACCACCAAACACTAGCGCGAAAATAATCTTTTTTCGTAATTTGTTGCTAAAAAACTTGACTTTTTCTTTTAGAATGTCACCAGAAATTGTGGCATGTCTCTTTCTATGTTGCTGGAGCCATGAATGAAGAGCTTCTTCAACTTGTGGATATTCGCAGATTCCTCCTTTTTCCTTTTCCTCATATTTTCTTTTTCTTATTTTTCTTAATTTATGTAATAGGATCGCCATGCCACCGCCGAAATAGCGTTCGTAGATGGTCTTGATCTGCATCGTCCGGATTTTTGCATTGGTCTCGGATATTTTAAGTGTTCATTGAAATAATCTATTGTTTTTGATTCTCGATAGTGATACTGTTATTATTTAAAGTCTCGTTAATCATCATGTTTTGTGTGGTTGAGGATTCATTATAAATTCGTCCAGTCTCATCACTCTTATCAGTACCAGTTAGTCTTGTTTCCACAGATGGGGGGCTGTCCCCATTATTAATATGACTTCCTGCTTTTATGACATCCATCTGTAAAATATTTATTTTAGATTTCATCTCTAGATGGTACATGTAGTGGGTTCAGTATTTGTTTTTACTACTAAGAGAAATCCATCAGAGTTAATTTCATCTTCCGATAAAACAGTTTCAGCTAAATAATCATCAGTATTCTTGTCAGCTAGGACTTTATTTTCAAATGTTCGGAGCTTTTCGAGCATCCAATCCACTATTTCCACAATACTTGATCTGAACGCCGTCAAAACCTTGTAGATGCTTGGAAAATCGGCAGAAGCCAATTCATTCGCATTTACTCGTTCTGCTTCTTAGACGTCTAATTGTATATTTTTCTCTATCGTATTTTGAACGCACTTGGAATAGTCCACTGCCTGCAGGTCATAAGGAAACAATCCGCATCGCTTGAATCCTTGGCGGATATGCTCTGATATGTTTATGTTTGAAAGAGCTTGTTGGAAAACAGATGCGAAAAATGTCTTGGATAGTATTTTATCCATATTTTCATTTTACCAATTTCTGACAGAATTCTGCCAATAAACTTTCAAAGGCTTAAATACAGCCACATCAGCTGGTTGCATTATATGCATCGAATTCGGGAGCAATGCATACAAGATGATGCCATTCTCATCGCAATATTCACTGATTTCAATTGACATATGCGAACGATTTCCATCGACGAAAAACAAAACTGGTTTCTATTATATTTCGACTCAGAATCCATTTGTTCAGTCCGTTTGCTACATATTCATAAAATATATCAGCACGCATCCACCCACTTTCTGACTTTCCCAAAATCCAATCTGGTGGCATGCTTTCTGCAATTGCCCTTAGCAATTAGCAAAGTTAGCTATCGAGCTGAAACACTTCTCAAAATTAAATAAATGCAAATGTTTGCTATTGGAAGTACATAACAAGAAATTAAAGGTATAACCTACTAACAGCTTTTGATATATTACCTATTTTCGTTCCATTTTTTGGAATTATTTGTCGAGTCAATGACGTGATGTCGGATTACTGAGTGTGTCAGACTAACGAGTAATTTTATTATTAGTACTTAAACCATTTCACAACCCTTTTACATTTCAGAAATACTTACTTTTTATCAGGTACCAATTGTCAGGTAATTCATAAACTAAATTCCAGTACCATCCATTAAACATTGAGCAAACTTCTTTAACACCTGATATTTTTTTCAAGAAATAAGTGTACATATTAATTTCGAATACTATTATAATTGAGTTTTAAAAATTGCTTGATAATTGTTCGGCACAGCTCTACTATAATTTATGCCATTATTGTTTTATAATGTGTTTTGGCATATTTTGAAAATTATTTCAAATACTTTGATAATTTAACATTCCAAAGGCACGAAAAGTCTTAATCGACATTTAAAAGTGAAATCAAACGATATTAAACTACGTTTAAAAGGCTGATTTAGAACGTACGTATTTTGTTCTTGTAATTATTATTTTATCGAAACCAGTATACGTAATATATACCTCAGAATACTATAAAAGCAACACAATATTTAACTGCAAAAACTTGAAGATGTAATTATAAAATGTTTGCAGTTAGATTTTGTGCGTGTTGTGTATACGCATTCTTGAAATTTATGCTCATTTCAGTATTATATAATTGTAATTTTATTAAAATAAGAATCTACTTACCTGTAAATGCTATACTGTTGAATGTTATTAATATATCTATAGTAGCGAAGTATTCTATTGGTTATCCAGGTTTCTTTTTCAATTTGTCGATTCTAGCGGGCCTCTCATCGACTGGGAACAAAAGCTGTGATACAAAGCAATCGTCTAGTATTTATCGGTATTTGTAGTAGGCTATTCGAAACAATTTTCTTTTTTTCAAAGAATATTAATTGTCAAATAAATAAATTTATTTTCCTCGCATCAGAACAGAATTGATTTTCATTTTACCCTTGTACCGACGAAAGCTTAGTAACGGAACGGGTCCAGTAGTATCATGTCACAGGTTTAGTTTGTTTATGCTAATTCAGTCGATTTGTATCTGGCAACTTTCTTTTCCCAGTGAAAAGGAGACCTTATAGATCTTTAGTATATTCTCAATGCATCAAAGGGTTTAATGTGAGTATAAAATTTTTTTAGCGTCATCCGACTCATGACAAGATAACACATATCTTGATTTATCTATGAAGTATTTTTTTCATCAAAAACCAATATACTTTGTTACTTATCCATTTTCTACAAATTATATCAAAACAAAAAGTATTGTTCAGTATTAAAAAACAAGATGAAGAAATTAATTTGTACTCAGAAAATACCATTAGATTGTTTACTGGTAAAAGATCATATAAATTTTCGAGTACAGTTTTAAGTATACTATTTGAAACAAATATACGTAATTATACAATAAATAGTATAAGAAAAACCGAAAAATTTCCATCCAATGCATATATTTAGGAGTTTGTTATTGTAGATCTGTAATTTTTAACTATTTCTGTCTTTATTCTCTAAAAATGGTTGACATAAAATGATTCTTCCTAACATAAGTTCCACTACTTGTGTTCTTAATACAGTAGTATCAGTATTCAATGATTAATCACACAAAACCAAATTTTCAAGTTGAAAAATTTTTAAGAAAATTCTCCATTTCACTAGCATATTTATACACAATTATTCAGGCACATATATTTACACAGTTTCAGAAAAAAAAAACATTAAAGTTAAGAACCAAAATACTACCACATAAACTTCAAACTACAGAAGCTATTCTTATTTGTATGATTTTCAACTATTTTCTTACTGACATAGTTTTATTAATTTTGATTACCAATTTTTTTAAATAATGATACCTACTTAAAATATACAATTCAAATAGTTTATACATTATATATATATATATATATATATATATATATATATATATATATATATATATATATATATATATATATATATATATATATATATATATATATATATGTATACATATTTTGAAAGTTTTTAATGTCAATTACAAATTTCTTTTATAAACAATTTTGTGTCGACCATTTTGATCTCCAATGTATACGTAATCCTTATAAAACGATGTATATATAAAATTTTGTTTAACTTGCTGTAGTGCGTTATCAATTTTTAAATATAGGTTCAAAAATTGGAAAATATTACAAATATCTGTTGTAAAAAGTCTATCGTTTATTTTTAGAACTTAGTCGCAAATTTGAGTTTTGTAATATATTCGTAATTTTTGAGAGTTGTCCAAAAATAGCAGATTTCAAAAGTCAATTGTTCTTCTGAATAATATTTATTATTTTCACTCATCATTTTACTTTTTTCGTATTTTTTAATGTACTTATTAATTTTACTCTTAAGATTAAAATAAGTCCAACATTTTATTCAATTTATATCATATATTCATTTATATATTTTTGTCAATTGATTTTTTTCTCCACAATCATATATTAATAGTTTAATCATGGATATACTAGCACTTTGGTGTTTTTTTCAAATTATATCTATCGACCTCATGGTTATTAAAGTCAATTTACAAATCTGATATTAAAACACATATTTTTCCCAAATAAATTGATTTGAAAACACGAAAATTGATATTTTTCATCTAAAAGATTTTTTTTATTTTGGTAGTAATTTAAAGAGATAATATTAAAAAATGAAGTCTTGTAGTCAATAAATTCCAAATAGCACATAATGGTTTTCTAAAAACGTGAGAAAATGCATAATTTGTGTTTAATATTAAACTCAAGTAGTAGATGTCTTACCTCTATTTCAATAGTGCCATAAGCTCGTAAATGTTAATTTTACAATAAAGCCAAAACAAATTATTAGTTATGTAAAATCTACAGACAGCCTCGACATTTTTTTATACTGTACTGTAAAGTCAACTTTACACTACTAATTTGAGTCCGGAAAATGGCACTTTACGAAATATTTGTATTTGAGTTTAATGTAAAAAAAACGAAAATATCAAATCCAAAAAAGTTCAAACTAAAACTCGCCTACAAAAGTTATGTTTAAACCTCTGTTTGGAGTAAAAAAAAAACAACAGAAAAACAAAATAATATTGAGCAACATGGAACGAGGATTTTAAATCAAAATTCTAGCTTGGCGTATTAAGAGGTAGGTACGACTTGGGAATCACACTGGCTTCAAATAAAGATACTAAGTTTTTCTTATTATTTGAGTCAATCTTTAGCTTAGTTGTGTAGGCCGGGATCAGAATCTAATTAGTCATACTTTCTTCCTCTATTTCATATAACCACCTCTTGGAAATCTTCACTTTCATAAGAGGTTTTCACTTGAATGAAAACGGGTTCTTCCTTCTCGTATTTCACGAATTTTATATTTGAAGATAAAACTTTTATTCCATTTATGTCTCTGTCAAAGTTGTTGCCGATCTACATCTGAAGATTTTTTCTATTATAAAAATCAGTGTGGTTATGGCACTACAGTTTTGATTTTTGTATAATCTCTCGACGGAATGAGATGGTTTACGGCAATGTTTATGTTGCATACAGTCGTAACTCATTGTAATAGTGTCACTTGGCGCATCACTCGTTATCTGTTAGTACTACTGTTATGGCACTAATAAATCCTGTAAACATCATCTTAAAGTATACATTTGACGGAAAATGTGAATTTTATATTTTTTTGTGATATGACACTATTGAAATAGGAGTGCGATATCTTATCATTCTATTCCCAATAATTTACTGAAAATTTTAAATCCTATATCTTTTTTGTTTCTCATTGATATCTCGCACAATTGTTGAAAATTTCTCATTATCCTGTTTTTATAAAGTTCAATTTTTATTAAATTATATAAAGCCTGATTTATTTTTAAGAATAATAATTGATCTTTTGCAAAATTTGTAACAAAATACGTAAATATTTGACTGATTATTTTTTGGACAATATGAATCAGTGTTATAGTTTTAGTTGCTATGTCGGTCTGTGATAAATTAACGATTGCTCGAAGTCATTAAAGAAGAAGAAGCAGTAGACAACAAATTTGGAAGTCAAACAGTATTGTCACCTTTGTTTTTGTAATTTCATATTCCTAGACGTTTTTTCATTGACAATTTATCAGAAAGCTGAATTTCAGTCCTTTTAAAATAAGTTATCAATAAGTTTATGGTTATCTTATTATATTGAAATAGGATAGTGCCATATAAACTATAATAGCATATAATTTTAATCCTAACAAGTACATAAATATTCGTTTATTATGGATTAACATATTTTTTATAATATCCATACATTAAATCGATTAATACATGATCTTTTCACTAAATTATCCCTCTTCAGATGTATCACATTTTAAGTTATGTACATTCTACTGTTATCTGTATGGTTGAACCTAAAAACTCCAGTAAGGGATGAAGATGGCATTACAGCACACGCCAACTAAAAAGAAGTTGAACTGACCCTAAAATTCGTCGTACTGCGCTCATATTTATATTATTAACACCAATTCAGTATTATCAATGGTTATTAAACAACAAGTAAGAGAAATAATAATCAAAGTGTTACATTATTTCAAAAATAATAAGATATAACCAGAAACTTCATTAACAGTGAAAAATAAAACATCTGTTGCAAGATTTATTTCTAATGCTTGTTCGATATTTAATTCATGTATCAAAACAGGAGATTATCATTCTGAAATTAATTCAGTGAATGACGGCGACGAAAAATTAATGTCAAATTTACGTCTCTCTACTCCATAGTAGTTTGTGAGAATGCATCTTATCATTCAGTGCATGTACATGCTTCACCTAATAGCAATTTACAGAAAAATAGAATGGCTAATAGAAAGAAATATTGTTCTCAATTCTCACAGCCCTGAATTATATGAAGTAATCAAATTACATACGAATAAGTATTAAATTGATGGAACTCATTCAAGAATGTGGTCATCAGTAGATACTGCATTTACCCCCATAGCATCCGGATTTATATCCGATAGAACTAATTTGGAGGAGGTCAAAAATTCAGCAGAATTTGAGTTTTGTGTGATAACTTAGAAAAATGGAAATAAATGTGTATTCATGTTATTAAACTAGAAGATTAATATTTCCAACGAGAAGTATTGATAGATAGATTGAGATATCCAATTAGTTATTATCCATTTCCATCCACCATACCATCACGCCCAATAACACTGTTTAGCGCGCATTTCCATATCCAGTCTTCAGAGACTGAAAGTAAACTAAAACCTAATAACTTCACTTGTTTTATACTGAAAACCTTCTTGACGGGAATCTTCACATTTATTCCTTCAATACTGAACTAAAGAGTGGGCTGTGAGGAATTGGCCCTTTGTCCTTATTTCAATTGAAATTGCTAAATGTAAGAAAAGCTTGAATAAGGACAAAGTTCCAATTCCTTACAGTCCTCTCTATAGTTAAGTAGTCAAGGAATAAATGTGAAGATTCCAGCCAAGGAGGTTATCCTGCTGGGATTAATTTCCACCGGAGAAGGTTTATTGGTGGTAAAATACATCCACGATTCTAAAAACTTAATTATCCATTTGTAAATTAAGTAAGAAAGAGAATGAGTGAGTCTTTTAAGGATGAAGATCGATTTAAAAGTTTGGTGTACAGATGTAATTTTTCAGTTTTCTAATAAGTTCTTTATTCAATCAACGCCACGGATGGGTTGTAATGCGGATTCAATTTAATCATAAATGCGCGGATCTACCTCTTCTTAGCGTGTGTTATACATATTTAAAATATTTCAATTTAAAAAAAATGCTGAGAAATTTGAGCTGTAACTATTGTATATTGACAAAATTTTTTTACGTTTTAGGCGTACTTGAATCATGAGTATACAGATAGAAATGAATTACAAATACAAAGAAACAATAGTGATGTGATAATACTTTTTGAACAGCTTGAATTTCAGATACTTTTAGGTATTGATGCTTCTTATGACTATATTATGTATACGCTGAATACTCAGTTAACTAGATCTAAGGAAAATACCTTTAGGATGAAAATTTTAGAATTATAAAAAAACTAGGTTTTTGCCTCGGAAGATTGTATGAAAGAGAAATTACTTCCTCTAACTTTTTCTTCTTGTTTCATATTGTTGTTGGAATGTTTTGTTACAATTGTTTTTGTTTTTGTTGGAAGTAGTTTCATTTTTCAATCAACGGATAAAAAAGCGAGTATTTTTTATTAACGCAATATTTGTTAGTAAGGCTACATGTATTTTGATTGTATCAATTAAATCAAAGATAAACTTATTTTGTTTTTTTTTTCAGAAAATTTTCAATTGAAACCATTTTCCTTAACACAGCTGGTGTTTTATTTCAATTAAGATAGAATGTATAGTTTAACGACTGAAGTTTGCTTACAAAATTTTATTAATTTCCACAATCCGTTGAATCGTTGTCTCCAACAAATCCATTAAAATAAACTTGCTGTTTCCTAAGTGTTTTTGTCTACACAATGCCACTAGAGTAACTGAAATATATTTTAGAAACACCAAATGATTTGATGAAGTATAGTTGTCCTTGAGAATTTTATGAGCTTTTTTATACAACACGGAATTGCACATTACTGCTGTATACTGCTACACACTTCAAACTGTAGATATATAAAAAATAATATTTCCAACTATTTTTTTTTCGAGATTTTCTTTTCACGACTTCCCTTATCTAATGTGATGTATAAATAACAAATTGATTTGGATTGAACTTTTACTATATTTGAACATAAAAAATAAAAATACATTTATTATTATTTATATATATTTACAGACAATAATCTAATAAATATGTAACAGGTAGTTTGGTGTATACAAACGTAATAAAATTCTTCATAAAATAAAAATACTAGGTATATGAAAATAAACAAATTTTACTCAATAAATTTAGCAGAAACGTGATTCAGTTTGTCTAACTGCGATTTAGAAACGGGATATCAAAAGTATAAAGGACGAACCATTTAATAAAGCTTTATAAATATAAATTTTTGACAATAATAAGAGTTCGTATCATTGTAGTACTCCAAAAATGAAAGCGCATATTTTTATCTTCAAATCAACAATACAAAGTATAAAATATAATAAAAATTATGTATAAAGTGAAAATATATTTATGCCTCGCATATAATTTTTCTATATTAAAGTGGTTCGGTGCTATCACTTTTTCTGATCGATAATTTTGACTATATATAGATTTGATGAATTAATAGAAGTACACCAATGATATAAGGCTCTTAAATAAACGTAACAATACAAAAATAAATGATGAAAATTAGTATAAAAATAATTTTTTTTTAAATACTGAATAGTGCAAAGGCCTATGACAGTAAGATAAATAAACTGATTTTATTCTAATAGGGTACTTGCATTTTTTAAAAAGTATTTATTTTTTTGTTTATTTTATAAGTTCTTATTATGAAATAATGTCAGAAAGTAAAGTATTTAATTAAAAGTTAAAAAATAATATCTAAATATTTAATTGAAAATCGCAAAAATTTCAAATTTTTAACAACATCAAAAAAACGATTCTCATTGGTTTTCAGTTGTGACATCATAGGTTTAATAAAAACATTGAGCAGTTGTCTGCTTGATGATCACGAGGTTATCGTTGCCTGAAACGTAGCGTGTGCTGTTATAATACAGATTTTATTTATTAGTTACGTATAGATTACACATTTGTCTATATATAAAAATAAATTGAAGTTCTTAACATTATTACATAATCAGGTTAAAAATTAAAAGCATAATAAACTTAATTACTATAAAATATTAAAATAAGTTAAATCTTACTTATATTAAAATGATCCTGGCAACACAAATAATTACATCTTACAGGATCGTCAAAACGACCAACACTCAAACCTTTTTTGGTGTAGTATATTCAAAGTTCATAAAAAACTTTATTAGATTTATCATGATTTATATACCATTTTTCATAACGCTTATTTTAGGAAATCTGTCATATTTACTTTGTATCATATGTTCAGTGTTTATTTTATACCTATAACGTCACGCCTTACTGAAATATTTAAACTACCTACAAAATTTTTAATAATTTTTTTCTCAATAAATATTAAATAAAGAATAAAAAAATTATAATAAAGATTGTATATAAACTATCCACAACTATTTTTGTCTCAAACCATGCAAGTACCCTATTGTAGAACAGTGAATCTGATATGCTAACCACTATTTTTCAATATACTTTTTTCACTTATTAATATTGATTTTTGTCATGTTTAATACGTACATATTTCTTGATCAACAATAGATGCTGTAATAATGATTCATCTTAAATCGTTGAATAAATTGGCTTTCACTGAATGGATAGTTTTCTCAATGTGATCACAAAAATGTAATAATTAGTTATTTCATATAAAAAAAAATTTTCGTCGTCATACAATTAATTAGTAAATTCAAACTTGTAGTTTCACCTAGGCCTTCTAATGAATAAAAATCAATTTGATTTAGAATGTATATTCGAGTTAAAGAAACTTGCGAAAAATGAGTATTTTTCAAGAGAGCTATTGAGAAAAATTTTAAATTAAGTAAAAAAATAAAATTTACGTAATAATTTCAATATAAGAAAAATTTCTGGTAACTTTGAAATAGGGATATTCACTGTGAAAATTCGGATTAACTCAACAATCGTTTTCAAAGGAATAAACGTTGGTTTTGTACATATTTATAAATAACAAAACATTTCCCTACCTTTAAATCGTATCATTCAAATGCTAAATGGAAAAAAATAATTCTTCGCATTTCAAAAATTCGAGGAACGGGACAACAGAAAGAATTAACAAAACTTGGTATGTAATCAAGTATTTCTGACGATAGACGATACGTTGAGTCATCGACGGTGCGTCGTACGCATCTTTCCCCCTTTCCACCGCTCGGTAATTTTTTTACAGTTGGTTTATCTGCGTCAGTTTTAGTAGCAGTGTTCGAACTGTTGACTAAGACTGCATATCTGTGATTAACGTTCTTAGTTATTAAACATAATGGCTACCGGTACCAAATGTAAACATACGACTTGTACCTTAAAAGAAAAACCCGAGGTTATGAATCGCTTAGATAAAGGCGAGAGTGTTACAAAGGTAGCAGTAGTATTTGGAGTAGGCAAGACAACAATTTCTGATTGGAAAAAAACGTACCAAGCTGAAGCAGTTCTGCACAGCATCATCGTCTAGCCAAATTTTTGGAAATCACCAAACATCCAAAGTTTCTAAGTTTGACAAAGTTGATGGAGTTCTCTTTTTATGGTTTGTCCAAGAGAGAGAAAAAGGAACACTATCAAGTGGACCTCTTGTATAAAAAAGCTGTGCAACTGAACAATTTAATGAATGATGATCAATAGTTTACTGCAAGTAATGGGGGGTTGAACCGTTGGAAAGTTGGTCATGGCGTCCGCCAGTTGACAATAACAGTATAATGTTGAATATTAGTGTTCTGGTAATTAAACAGTGTGTTCAGTATGAAAATCAACATCAGTCCTAGAAATTCCAACTTGAAATAATGAAAGAGCCTTTTCAGTAATTTAAAGTAAAAAAGTTTTTGTTCACATCAAATAGTGCAAAACCTACAATCTAAAAATAATTATCAAATCTAGCATTTTTTGTATTTTGGAATTTTTGTTAGGTGGAAATTTATAAAAAAATATTTGTTTTTTAAACGACACTAATTTAAATATATCTACCAAACAGGAAAGTGAAAGTTGCAAATGTGGTTTAACGACAATAATATTATTGAAAAAAATATATTGTCAATATCCAATTCAATATTGATCCTAGGCAGTTTGCAACTATAAAATGAAAGAACATTTCGTGTTTGTACAAATTAAATAAACCCTTTTATATTTTCATTATAACTAAGTAGTAGAGAACAAAAAAAAATAAATACTTCCCCCACCATCATTTCGTACAAAAAACACATTAGAGACTCAATTAGGGTCTGACTTAAAAATAACAGTTATTTTTCACTTAATAACAAAAATCTTAGAGATTAAATAAAGTAAATATTGCCAACCTCACCTTAGAAGAACACTTAATTTTTACCTAAATTTTTTATTCGTATAGATTGACTGTTTGGAAATAGTAATGTCTAGTATTTTTATTAAAATTTCTCAATATGTTCAATTTTAAACTGAGAAACTAACTCTTATTTAAAATATTTCATATATAATGACATTTTAATAGCAATGATGACGCCCGCGCCTCATAACTAGACTAAAGCTTACGAAGCTCATATTAATGCCTGTCACTTATGATTAAAAAGTATTTTTCACTTGATATTCAGCATAAAATATAAGTCGTTTTGGTGAAATTTCATTCGATAATATAGAAAATAAAGCGTCCATGGTAAAACAACTCATGAAGTTACTTCAAATCGTTAATTTATCTTGCCAACAAATACTCGAGTTTTCCTATTAAGGATAAATTTGTTTTCAAATAAAAATTTTGATACAAAAAATGATATTTAAAATGCCGCGGAATTGTTTTTTCTTATTAAAATTACTAATTTGAAAATTTAATCACAAAAAGAATTTACCAATGAAAAAAGCTCTTATGTTTTTACTGTTTATAAAAATGATAAATATTGGAAGCCGTTAATCAATTATAAACCTGTATTATTTCAACTAGTCGTACATTGCATTTCGTTGTCATCACATTCCATTGTCTCTTTGACCCAATAATCGAATTAGAAAAAATCATGGAAAATATATATTTCAAAAAATCAGAAAGATTTTAGTAATAAGTGATGATATTAAGGCAACTTTATATGGTGCAATACAACTTGCACGAAATTGTATGCAATTTCTTGCAAGGTAAAAATATTCCACAGATGAATATTGCAATTCGCTTGGCATTATGCAAGTATCTTGCCATTGCATAATGGTTGCCCCTAACAAAAATTCCATGAGTGAATTGAATAAATTTTGAATATTTTGTGACCAGTTTAAAAATAATAACAAAACTAAGTAAGTGACAAAGTGGAGAGTGGATCACTGTCAATAATTATGTCTACTGCTGTCTTGCTTTTGAAGCCTGATGGACAAATTGGTTCATAAAACAAAAGCAAATAGATTTCACCCTAGATTTGCAGCTTTCGCGCAATAAAAATGACACCAAACCGTAGATGATGCAAGTGCGAGATCATGCATGAAACAAATCAATGTTTTATTTTCCTTTCATCCATCTCGTCCAATTCTGTAGCTAAACTCATGTATTCCCTTGTTCTATCTATCCAGGGACTAACCCACCATCGCCTGAGTGCTCTTTTATGTCATCAGACGCCAAAATCAAGGTAGCAGACGATATAATTATTGCTAGTGATGCACTGATCACTTTTTTCTTGTTTACTTTATCTTGTTTTGTTATTTTCATTTTTAAGCCACTAACAAATATTAAATAAAATGCAATATATCGACCTTTCAATAAATTGCATCATGTCAAACGGCCTTAAGGCAACACGCAATATTTCTTGATCCAAAGCATACGCAGATGAAGTTCAGCATATTATTTCATGCAAGATCTTGCCATTGCAACTTTTGACTTGCAACCACCGAATGTCAGTCTCGAATCAGTTGACTTTCGTGAAATTTTGCTATTTTTATTATTAACCTCGGCATAATAGATTTTGTTTACTTTTACTTATGGAATTCTGGTAAGTGGTAGCCATGATGTAAAAGAAACTTGCATAATATCAAGCGACGTGCAATATTCGTCTATGCAATATTTTGATTTTGCAAAGAATTGCATGCAATTTCTTGTACATTTTATTGCATCGTGTGAAGCGGCCTTTAAGAAAGACTGTGATGTATTGTATGCAACATTTCTTAAAATATGCAATACTTTTGGATTAATTTGGTTTGACATAGAAATCTATTTTTATAAGATACTCCGCTCATTATCACATTTTTAAATGCAGCTTTTAAAAAAAATCCCTAGATATTACTTTTCCCACTATGCCATTTTGAAGATCAGTCATATTATACTTATTTAAAAGTCATTTTATAAAAAGTTACCGGTTTTCTAATACTTCACATTTCACTTTTGCCAGATCTACTTGTTCTTCTTCAATATCTTCCGGTTCTTCCTTGACCAAAACTTCAGAAGGGGCAGGTAAGTCGACTTCTTCTAGAGGATTTATTCCTTCCTCGGGTGATTGGCCGCTTATTGCCGTTTGCGGGACTAAATCTTCATAATCCATCTCTAGACCAAGAGGAGAGTCATATATATCTTCGGCTGAAGAAAAAGTGTAATTATGAAAATACATAAAATATTGAGATTCGCAGCTAAAATTTCCTAGGTAATTTCCAACTATTTCAACAACGAAAATGGCTTATTCTTGTGATTGCTGCAAATCCGCCAAAAATGTTGATTGACTTGATACCCTCCACATTCTCCTTTGTATGAGTTTTCTTTAGATATGAATAATACGTCAAGCACTATTAGTTACATACTACAGCCTTCTCTTATTTACAAACACACCTTGTGGTTCACAGACTGTTAATGATTATTCAATCTGAGCTTGTTACATAATCAAATTCTCTTATTTTTGTGATACTCCTGAAATTTTAACTGCAATTCTCGCACTACAAAACCAGATATTTTTTTGTATTAGTGTCTCAGAAAGTTTTATATGAGAATAGAATGTGTCTTAAACTCAACGAGGATGGTCCTTGAAGTACCTGGCCTAACCTAGAGATGGCGGTAGTTGGTATTTGTTTGGTAACCATCAATAGTGAACTATTTCGAACTTGAAAGAGGAAAAACTATCGAGGGCGAGTATTATGCGAACTGATTGCAACGTTTGAGCGAAGAAATCAAGCAAAAACGGCCGCATTTGGCTAAGAAGAAAGTGTTGTTTCATCAAGACAATCCACCAGCTTACATATCCGTTATTGCAATGGCCAAAATTAATGAATTAAACTTTCAATTGCTACCTCGTGCACCCTATTCGACAAATTCAACTCCCTAGGATTATTTTCTGTTCCCAGGCTTGAAACAATGGCTCGATGGTCAAAGATTTCGCAACAATGAAGAGAAAATGTAATGTCTATTTTGAGGAACTGGACAATTCTTATTATAAAAAGATATGGAACATATTGAATATCGCTAGGAAAACTATATGGAGATAAAATAAGATTACTTTAAATATATATATATATATATATATATATATATATATATATATATATATATATATATATATATATATATATATATATATATATTCAAAATTATTGTGTTTTCTTTGTTGGGTACTTCTGACACCATCCTAGTTTTATTCATAAAACGCCAATGAATCAGTAACAGAATCGAAGAAATTCTTCATCTATAAATTTAACTGTAAAAGCGAATATCACTTCTTTAAATAATATGATGGATGAAGAAGATCTACTGTAGCAGAAAGTTATTTTGAGAATAGTATATTTGATAAGCTTGATATATCAAGAAGAATCCAATGTTCTCCTAGTACTGTTCATTACAAGGTAAGAAATCCATTAATTCTGGAGATTTATCAAAAACTTTGACATGAATTATTGGTTCTTAAGCCGATAAAAATCATAAACGTTATTAATGGAAACGTAAAAGTAAAATTTGAACAAAAAATAAAATGTATTTCAATTCAATTTTAAATGTAGGTTCTAATAATAAATAAATAAAATGTGATTGAATCATTTTTATTATTCCTTCGTAGTGTAACGCTCTTTAGTCGCTACATGACGGTTTAACGCCACAGCTCAGGTATAGGATTGCCTCGGGCGCCAGTTTTTCATCGTGGTATGCTCCACTTGCTCCGAGCAGCGTCAGTGAAGAAAATAAAATTCTCCAGGAGTCAGTATGATGATAACGAATATGCTGAAGCCAGATGAACAGATTTTACTTGCCCTCCTTGCTAGTATTACTTAGGAAGTTATCCTGTTGGCTATGCACCCTTGTCTTCTTATTCTTGATGTCTTGATGTGGGTGTGTGTTTTCGCTGCCTCGGGTAAATCCTTTCCAACCTTCTTCGATAAGAAAAGATCTAATCAGAGTGGTCCTTCGCCTTCTCTACAGTGTCCCTGATGTATAACTCTGCTTATGAAATGCGGAGTTACCGTGTTGGGGGTGTCTTTTGTGGCTTCCTTAAACAACTCGGTACCATCTCTTCTACTGTTGTAAATTCTTCCCTTTCTCAAGCTGTGCAAAAGGTAGAGTCGCCTTTATTTTACATTAAAACTGGGCTGATTTTCTGGTTATATTTGAAAAAAAAATGCATTACAGTAGATGAAGGTGTACTTTACATGGTTCATATGTGACTGGATAAATCTTCAATTATAAGGAGATTATGGATTGCTTATCTACCTATAAGGTAAATATAGTGAATAATTAAATTTGGCATTAGTATATGTTACAGAATGCTTACTAAATTTTTCATTAGAATATTTGTCTGGCTAATAACTG
This sequence comes from Diorhabda carinulata, assembly GCF_026250575.1. NCBI lineage: Eukaryota > Metazoa > Arthropoda > Insecta > Coleoptera > Chrysomelidae > Diorhabda > Diorhabda carinulata. Next base: position 25,460,162 of record NC_079472.1, read on the forward strand.
TGAAACACTAAATGCAAAAGGTTTTAAAAATATCAATGGGACCATCAAACAAATGAATAAAAGTCCAACTATTTCACAAATTGAGATGCTGTTATTTATTACTTTAAATAAACAATTTTAAGTGTATAGAAACTTGTATAAAAAATATTTCATTAACTTTCCTAGCCTCAACATCGGTCTCACATTTTTGAATCTATTTATATATGAAGCTGCCTCGTAAAACCACAAATCTCAATATTTTGCAAAAGATACAAACAATGGATACCTGTTCTCAAACCCCTCCTCTTAAGTTTCGTAAGGTCCTGCAAAATTCTTCTTCTAGCATTTATGAACCAATTTTCAACTTGTAGAAGTGATAAATTGGTTTCTTGCATTAACATCTGTTTCTCTTGGTCTGTAGGATAAGGATGCTACAACAAAAAAACGAGTCTGAAGCATCATGTAAATTGAGGAAACGAAAAATTAAACTATGTTATAAACCACCCTCCTTATTCACTTGATCTATCACCATGCTAATATTAAGTTTCTTGGAGTCACATTTTTTTAAATATTACAGAAAAATGAACCAGCAGTGTTTGAAGTGAATAATTTTATCTAATAACGTATTTGCGTAACATCATTGGGTGTTTGGATATGGTTTAATTATAGAAAAATTCAAATGATAAAATCTTACATATATTAAATATCTAATATTTCACTCAATTTCTAATAGCCATAAAAATAACTTTATAAACTTCAAGTTTTTTTTTAAACTAAATTTAGAGAAAACTACTAACACCACTAAATATTATCAAATGACAAACGTTTTTTGAAATACAAGGCAACTACTTTCATGGTTATATCGTTGCTTAAATTCTAGGACCGGGTCAGTTCAAAAAATGCCTTTTTGTTTTTTGCATGTCATTCAAAAAGGAATTGAAAGATGCACCTCAAGACAACTTATACAAATATATAGAAATTGGTCTATGTTCATAAATTATAAAAAAAAATATATGAATTATGATCGTGATGTATACATAAGTACAGTAATCACTTAAACAACTAAGAACTTACATCTGTATGCCTGAATAACCATTTTTTCAAATGATTTTTAGCTTTTGTAGGAAGGTGCGGCCTTTTTGTTAAAATATTTTTAGTAGTTTCCTTCTGTGTGGCTAAAAAAAAACGTTTTATAGTGGCAAATTAACATCGCTTCTATTTGTCAAAAATTACAAATACTTGTACATTCTAGTTGGGATCATTAAAATCTACAATTAAAAAAAAATGTTTGCAAAAGTCATGTTTTAATGGATAAAATTACATTATTTTGTTCCATGAAACATATATAAAAAAATTTCTTATTACTGATTATATTTATTTCAAATTTTATGTAATTTATGTTAATTACCAGTAAATTGATATTTATGTAACAGTTGTTCATATTCTATTATTAGTTTTTTTTACAATTTCACAAAAAATTGTTATATAATAATTTATATAAAAAGTGTTTTGAATAGATATTAAAATTTTAAATAAAAACACTTGGTAACTCTAAATCCTCTATGCTAGTATATACAATACTTAATTTGGCATAAATATTATCTTGTTATATTGAGAATGCTACTTACATTTGGAACATATATTATTGTGTTTTCTTAGAAACTGTAAGCTTTTGTAGCTTTCATTACAAAAATTACATACAAATTCATCAGTAGGGGAATACAGTCTATTTACACTCACTCGTCCTCTTGGGTAATGCTTGTAGGGCTTATGAGATTTTACAGGTCTAATATTAAGTGTTTCGTCTGAAGTTTCTTTATTAGTACTACATGATAGATCCTCTGATTCTAATGTTGGTATAGGCTCTTCACTCTGTATCTAAGAACATCACACCAAATAATAAATTTTTTATAAACAAAAAAACAGTGTGGGATTTTATAATGACAAAAACCAAAATCATGTAAAATTTATTTTATCACCACCCAGGTAGGAATGACACACTTTCAAGAACAAATAATACATACATATAATTTTTAAACACATTGGCATAAATCATCTTCATTGTAGAAATTTGTTCAAAAATTCATTCACATAATTACATTAGTTTTCACAAACCCAGTTAATAGTTCATAATAGTATTATGGGGTCGTTGAGCATATATAGGGCTCCAGATAGTGCCCCACTTGTCGATAGCAAAGGCTGATGTCCTTTTGAAGCAGATCAAATACTTTGGCTTGAACCTTTTGATGTCATCAGGCTGTGAGGTTCGCGCTCGTGTGAGTACTAGGCATTCACAGAAGATGTGGTCTACAGTTCCATCCTCCTGCATGTATCAGCGGCACTCCGGATCATCCGTGATACCCATGGTGTGGAGATGGCATCTTAGATGCCCGTGCCTAGTTAAAATTCCAGTCACTAGTCAGATTTCCCGATTTTTTAATTCTGGAATCAGACCATTGAGAGACGCGATAGTAACACCAAGAATTGGTTCTGGGCATATTGCTGTTTCGCCAATCCCAGTCTGACGAGTGAGTCTGCCTCATGGTTGCCTTTGTTACCCCAGTGACCAGGCACTCGAATTTGCAGCCATAACTCACCAGATTTTGTAGTTCTTTCTTGCTCTCTTGGTTTCTTACACTAGCCTTGAGTACACCTTTTCGGTTGTTATGACTTGTATGGCTACAATCTGAGCAGATTGAGATTACTATATTCTTGAAGCGAAGATTGAGTATCGCGCGCCTGCAATCCATCACAGCGATTACCTCGGTTTGGGAGACGGTAGCATGTTCCCAAAGTGAAAAGCGTTTCGATTATTTTGGAATGTCCTTCACAGAAGCCTGCTCGTGCCAAGTCATCCTTTCTGAAGCCGTCTGTGCACTAGGCGACTCCATTATTCAGTATAGCGAGCTTGGAGCCACCAGTCCACCGCATTATTTCAGTGATGTTTGCCTCCAAACCCTTATGTTAACTGCCAATCACAATGATTCGACATTCGCTTCTGACCTGCCTCCAGATTTTTTGGCCAGTTGGTGCAGCCTGCAATACTTATCCAGTTTTGAAGCTTTCTGGATAATTTTAATATTTACAAACACGAAATTCTATTTGCATCACAAATTAATTATTTTAAGAAGTTATTAGTTATATCATGTCATGTTGGAAAAAAATTATTCTTAATGATAATTTACGTTACAAGGTCTAGACATTGTTTATTAAAGTTAAAGCCTAGGTGTTTATCGACAAGGCCATGAATGAGCAAAATCCACAATTTTTATAAGAGTACTTTAATTTTCATACTAGTGTATCTTACAATTTTTGATAAGTAGATATCAGATACTTAACAAGGTGTCAGTATTGAGGCTACAATATTTATTGTTGTTGATCAACAATTCTTCATTATTATTTGCATTTTAAAATAATTTTTTTCTAATTAAACTTCAGTAAAGTCACTTTAATGGTCTTGTGATATATGTATATCATTTCCCAGATTGTGTAAACATTAATCATCACCTCATTGATCATAACTACTGCTGACAAAGAATAATATATGGTGAATAGCTGAGAAGTATGAATAAAAGGGCATAATACTGCATTAACATAATGAAGATTGCAGAGAATGATGAGGAATATTTGAATTTATGTACTATGTATTAACATTATTTACTGGCAATAGTGTACATGAATTAAAGTGATCAAACCATACTGCTATGTATAGGTGGCAATAATATTATTATTGTTAAAGTACAAAAATATTATGAGAATTTTGTATAATCAAAACTGTTATTGATGTTCTTCAGTTTTTCCACAGACTCACCTTTAAAAACTTTTCAGGTTGTAAAGTGGTTGGTTCTTCTGTTTCCTCTATTTTGGGGACAAGTAATGCTAATTTGTTCAAAGGAGGTACATCATCAGTAGATATATGTGATAAATCATAACTAATTTCATTAAAACCAACTTGTGCTTCAATATGCTGTTGGATTTTCTTTTCAACAAACAAACACCGTATCTTAAAATCATAAGCTGATTTTAGAGCAGTTCTGCAATTATTGCATATAACTGGATTAGGTATTAAATCTAAAGCCTGCAATAAAGAGTTTACAGATATTTTAGAAAATACGAAAATTCATAAACAATTTGGGAGAAAGTAAATATTTAATTCTAAATAAAATTTAAAAGTAATATATTTCAATTTCATATAATTTTCTGATTGCACACCAAGAATATTTCATAATATCTATTTAATGCAATTCCAGAGGTGTACAAATGGACAAAATGGGATCAAAGAGGCCCCTTTTCTTTTGTTCTCAAGATCTACCTAATAAATTTATTTAATGAGTGGTGGGAGAATATATATATATATATATATATATATATATATATATATATATATATATATATATATATATATATAATATATATATATATATAGGGAAAAAGGTTTTATTTTGAAACTTGAGTGATTAATTTTTTACAAAAGTAATGTAGTAATTATGTATTAAATCATCTGACTGGCGTCTTTTTAATGGAGTTTTATAGATTAGGCACTAAAAGTTGTAGATCTTTGTAAAGCTCATAAAATTCTATCTCTGTTTTCTCCATCTAGACATAAATCATTATGGTGCTTCAAAAGCTCCATATTTGTCAAAGATCTCAAATTACTTATGTCATACAAGAATCCAAAATTGTTGTAATATTCAGTTAGTGCAGTGCAACCATTTTAATAGAATAATTAATTCTGAATTTCGGCGGAATCTACAGCTCTCAATTAAACACTTCCTTTTTTTGAAGCCTTTTCCCATTGGAATCTCACAACTTATATGAATTTTGTATGCTTTTGTAGTACTTTCATTAAAGACTGTTTTCCGAAATTTGTGGATCCAGTTACCAACATTGCGCAAATTATCAATAGCAATTTTGATGGCAACGCATTAAAAGAAACCTCGCAAGGCCATGGGCTAGGGCCCACTTCGCCCACACATAGCCACGCCACTGGCAATTAGATATGTAAAGGAAAGCATCAATCAAGAGTTAGCATAAGATTTTATTAGCAGTAAATAAATATGCTTTTATCATTTTTAAGATGTAATTTTCACGACATATTTGACAATTAAATGAGTTATTGAATTAACTATGCATTTTTTTACACAGTCAAAACATTAAGTATGAGTAGGGTTTATAATTATGTTTTGTATTTATAAATTTGAATATTATGACAACCCTGCTTTGCTCACTTGTTCCTGGCATAATAAACAACAAATTCTTATATTCAATGACTCACAAATAAAATTCGTTGAGAAGAAACAATCAAACAGAAGTTAATTCCAAAATGTATAAACAATTTGAAAATGTGTTTATATTGTTGTTTTATTGTTTAAAATAAGGCATTCGTCGTGAACATCTGAATTATACCATTTAATGCATGTCAAATATATTAAAGAAGGTTATCATTGATATTCAAAATCTTTTTAGGATAATAAAAATAGTGTATTGTCATACTGACATTTTCCTGTTATGATGTCAACACGCCTACTGTCACTATATTATAAAATAAATGCGTGTCCTAATTTTTATTTCAATACTGTTATAAAAATGAACTTAATTGTTTGAATAAAACATTATGGAATTAAAGAAATAAAAATCAATAAACAAACATACCATTTCCGGAATGCACGTAGTTAACTGGTCACGGTAGGGCATGAACCCTGTAAATGATTCAACAGCGTTAATATTGAAATATTTTGAGCCTCTTTGTAGTTTTATTAAACACAAACGGCACACTTTCGTCATGATTACAAATATGTAACATGAAAAAACACTATGCTAAAAAGAACATAATAAACTTCAATTACATAAGTTTTGTATAGTCTAGGTAGGTGTAATGAACTGATTTTTTTCTCAACAAATTTGACATTTTATCAAGGGTGTCAAAACAAATGACATTTAAGTGTCAAATGGCATGCAGAGAAGCCATCATTTTGTCAGGAAAGATTTTGATTATTTTCTGTATGTATTAAAGAAATGGAATATTTACAGTTTAGCTATTGAAATATAGAGGGCGACGAATTTCATTTTTCAAATATATTTTAACCCTTAATTGTCTAATTGAATTAATAATTTTATTGAATCAATTAGTCAGTTAACAGGTATATATTTATAAACCATGAAAAATCTAATTTTTGATATCCAATAGCTTTGATGACATAACATTATTAATCTAACGACAAAAAATGCGCAATACTTACTAATCAGCGTATATCAGGGTAGATTCAGTAGTTAAGCATGTATTAATTCGGGGTTTTTAGATTAATATGAATTAAAAAAAAAGACGTGCCGGTAGGATACTCGTAAAAAGGAAAGAATTTTATTTTAACAGAATAAAAATTTGGCATTTATGTACATAGTATTAGGTACACTTATTTTTTATTGAACATTATACAAAAAATACATTATTAAATTATAAAAAATCATAATATTCTTCGTCATCTGAGGAACTGTCATCTCCTCTTGACGTTATAATTAACGGGTCGACGGTCTAATCGATCAAGTAGTCAAGATCCCACATTTTCTCTCCTCTTCTTTAATGATATACTGAACTGCTTTTCGCCAGTTCTCTAGTGTCACCTCCTTAATGGCTTGATCAAACAGTAACTTAACGTCTTTCATCTTGAATGTCGCGTTGTGTCTTATACAAATCCTTTCACTTGCGCCCATATAAGTTCGCAATGATATGGCGGTGTGTGCAGCACAGTTACGTTTTTCTGCTATATCTTCCACGACGTATTTTATAAAACGATGTTTGTGTTAATTTGCTATAGCTAATAGTTCTTTTTTTATCAAATTATCTTCAAATTCAATACTTTTGGTGATTAACCATTCAATAATTTCTTGTTTTCTCCAAGATGATGTTGGAGTCTTCTCTATGCGTCGAGAATGATAACGCGTTATCCATAACTACTACTGAATCAGCCAGAAGATATTTTATCATTTCACAAAAATAGTCTTCAAAAATCCGAATCCCTGTCCTCGTGGTAATCTCCCGTATGGCATGACTGAAAGGTTAGCAAACCTTCTTTTAAAAATCCCCCTACGCTTCCAATTTGGACGAATATTAGTCTTTTCCATTTACCTATAGGCACCTTAATATCTATTCGTTGACAGGCCTTCCATGAAAGCTTGGCGAGCACTGGTTATATTTTTATCTTGCCTCATTTTTGGTACTTTATAACCTTCATTAATCCAAGTCACATCAAAATAAAAAATTTTCTTCTGCTCTGCTCTGTACTACTTTATACTTCTGAAGTATTTTCGTCGCCAGCAAACAATTTCATCGCTTTCCTGTAAAAGTGCATTATTGTTAGGTTAGTGGTCCATAAAAGTTGTTTAGTTATCAACGGAATACTGTCATCATGGCCAAGCTTCATTAAAATCTTATCTAAGGTGGGTATTTCTTTTTTAAAATAAAAAGAGTGAACTTTTCTTCGAATTACACTTTTGGTATCTTCATCAAGGACTTTTACTGGTCTGGCTGAACTTTTCTTGGGAGGTTCCACTTGGCCTGCTATCTTTCTCCCCCGCAATAATTTAAAAACGGTGGACTTTCCAACTCCAGTCATTCGGGAACATCGGTCGACAGTTTCTTGTACAATATGTTTTTCGGGTAATCGTATTTTATTTACCATTCACTGATAGTGGAGATTTATTGGAAGATCTTTACGTTGGTGTAAATGTCGCCATTTTATTACTAATCTTATAATACTCTGAACACTATTTACGGCTTAACAGCAAATACTGATTTATTAAACTAAATAAATATACTTATAATGTTAAACGTAACTGTATAATCTACTACCTAAATAATCCCTACACAATATCTCAAGACCTACACATATGACCGACACCGAAATTGAGCCGAACTGGACGGAATTCCACATTTTATTGCTCTATACCTTTCTCAAATAGACTATTAATAAAGCTTTTATTATTTTATAGATTACACAGAATACATACAATTTTCTATAATGATGTAAATATTTTACTTACATCATTGAGAAATAGAGTAACCACTATTTTCAGAAATACAAATACTAGGCGACTCAAAAATTAAATAAAAGTGCTGAAATCCTATTAAAACTCATGTATCAATTCAGGAAATTTTTGACAGCTTATATAATATAATGTATGTAGCTGTTTAAGGTATTACAAAAGTAGTTCAAATTAGCAACGGCGAAGGAAAGAAATATTGATATATTTCTTATAGTGAAACACACTTATCTGAATGATCTCAGACAACGATAGTTTTTTTCGATCCTGTATAATATGCATACCTGTGTTGTATGTTCTCACGGGCAAACACAGAAACGGCCTTTTTGACATAGATAGTTTTTTTGACCTGTATATGCTTTTTTGACATCGTTAGTATTTTTCGATTCTCCCTGTATATGCCTTCTTGAGTACATAAATTTTTCAATATATCCCACCTTTTTTATCATACTCCGACGGCATAGTGAGCTTTGAACAGAGATCCCATCCGTCGCTACCTCTACTGTAGGGTCTTCATGATCAGTCTCAGAGTTAAGATTGTTTATCGAGGGATATTTGATAATCTTCAGAAGTGGATAACATCTGATAGGTTTTTTCATTTTTTTGTATTGCTAATTTGTCTATTTCGAATTAGGTACGCTGAACAAAAGGTAATATGAAATTAATAATAAAATCAACATAAAACTTTATTGGCAATTAGGCAACACTTTTTCTTACAAGAATTATAAAAAGTAAATAATAATATCACAACAATCATACTGAACAAGCATATACTAACAATCCTTCTGTTGTATCTCCATTCTTTCAACTCCTTAATGTATGTAAATTTGTTCCTCAATTCTTGAGGCAATTCAAATTTACTCGGTTGAGGAAACAAAGATAAATAAAAATCATACAGTACAGCTCTCACTAGTTCATTTTCTGAAAATTTTGATTCATCTAGATTGTCATTTAAACACACAAACTTTCTGCAAATAAAAAAAAAGCATAACAATGATTAGTAAAGTTTTATTAGAAATTTTAAAAATCAGTTTTATCAAAAAACTACTTAAATATGAAAAGTGTATTATATTGATATTCTAAAAAATTAAGTGAGCCCCAAGCAAGGATTTTATTATATATATAAGGGGGATGAGGATTATTGGTTTTTTAAAAGTTTTAATAAATATTTTCAAAAAATACCCATATCAAAAGAAGGAAAAAAGACGGTTCGCAATGTTTACCATCCGATTTCTTTAGCCATCGCAAAGGTTATTGGAAAAGTCGTTAACCATCAAATCATGAAATATCTTGAGTTTGCTAACCTCATCAGCGACCATCAATACGGCTTCCGTAAACATAGATCAACCGTGGACCTCCTAGATCCTAAAATATGTCACCAACGTATGGGTTGAAGCTATAGAGAATAATGGCGGTGGATATATCGAAAGCTTTTGACAGGGTTTGGAATGAATAAATTAGATCGTACGGTTTGTCTTCGTCACTTATCGACTAGCTTAGTAGCTTTCACGAAGACGTGAAAAATTCGACTAATGACGAGAATTGAATTAATCCTTCTTAACCTCATGGAATATATTGGAGTCAGAAGCATACCACTAAAAGAAGGTGAAGCGGTTTATGAAGCCGGACATATACCTACTATTGTGTGTACTAGACAAAACAAATTCAAAAACCATTGAAAGTTTGTGTCTTGAATATCCACACGAAACTACCAAAAAGAGGCACCTCTGTTGAAATTTTGAAAGAAAATTAACAGATGTCGCCAACTCCGCAATTTTTAGCGAATAGTGGAGATTAATGAATGTGTGGTTTGATATAAAACCAACATCATTTTTATATTAAAAAATTGGCATTTATAATGAGGTAAAAATATTTTTACTCACTTCCTATTTCTTCGTATTTCATCCAAGTTACCAACCACATCACTGATATTTGAATTCAGCATTACAAAATGGACGTATTTATTCTCGGAATCATGAACAGCTTCGAAATCATATTGAGGAACTTTCTCGAATTTTTGTAATAAAATATTTGATACATATTCACAATTTTCAATTAGATATTTGGATATAGTTGGCTGAAATTTTTTTTTAATCTATTAAAATACAAATACAGCAGTTGAAATAAATAAGTAAAAGTTAAAAAGCTAACACAGGTTTTAGTTTTCATCCATCCTATAAATCAGAAAAATTATTCCATGATTGATATGCCCTAATTAACGTTGAATTGCATGTATCATACCAAAATTGGGACCACTTACAAGATATATCTCTCTATTCATAAAACATTTGAAAATATTTGATGGAATAAGGATTCAGCAAGAAAACACAAAAATTTTGGAATGAAATATGCTTATTTTTCACCATTATCCCCTTTTAGCTCCGTATACTTTCCCCAACGATGTTCAATAAGTTCGATACTCTTTTTATAATAAGAATCGTCAAGCTCTTCAAAATAGCCATCAACTGCCCTCATCACCTCTTCATTGTTGGAAAATATTTGACCACCGAGCCATTTTTTCAAGTCTAGGAACAAAAAATAATCCGTGCGAGCCAAATCTGTCGATGATAATCCTGTACCTATGTGTGGATTTTCTTCAACATTTCGTCGAGTCGTCACCTCATTTGGTTAACCATTGCTGTGCTGGACTTCGTAGGTGGTACGACCTCGTTTAAACTCTGCTACCCAATATTTTACTGTTGTTAACGAAGGACCAGTCTCAACCAGAGTAGAATATAGTTCAGTTTTTATATTAGTCGGGCTAATACCTTCCAAATAAAAATATTGTATCACATAACGATGGCTGCCAAACGAATATTAAACAATATATGCTTTATAGATTGTGTACTTTCTAATAGAGTGGTATTTTTCGAGCAACTACCGCCATCTCTAGGTCAGGCCAGGAACTTCTGGGCTATCCTCGTATAATCTGATCAACGATGACCAATGAAAAATTTGATCCTATCTTAAATTAACAGAATTTAAAATTAAAACTAAGGTATACTTATCAGTATTCCTTAGGTTATTTAGAACAGATTGCACTATAGTTTAACGTGCACACACAAGCTCTGCTTTTATAATCAAAACAATAAAACTCAACTCAAAGGGCTTGATCCTCTTTAGTGTTCTTTCTAACCCGGTATTATCAAGGAGCTGGATAACCTCGACATTGAAATGATAATCAAATCTTTCTTCATGACTCTTAGCTAATTTCTTGATGGTCAATAGTGCCTATTTCCAAGTAGCTATTGCGAATATATCAAGGAACATCTACTAATTTCCTTGATGCTTTGTTTTAGAATTTTTGGATGATTACTAAGTTGCTTCCTTTAGTGCATCCCCATAGTTGCATACCATAAGTCCACACATACTTAAGTATCTGCTTTCTTCCAATTAGCCAGTACATTGTTCTATATTTCAATTAAAGTTTTTTTTCTTTTTAACATTCACTTTCTATCGAGGTTTGGCATATAAAGTACTTTGCAATGTATGAGTGAGGGATGAGGTTATTGTTTATTCTGACTGGAATAAGATCTATCCTTTTGTTTGTGAAGTTATCGTGAACTGATTTAATTTTATTAATGTCAATTTTTCAGGAGCTTTGTAACTTATTGTTCACTTCTTCATTGTTATTTTCTATGGCTAGATTGGCAGTGTCGTTGGTGGTATTGTTTCCTAGCTCTGGAATATCAAATGTGAACAGTAAGTAAGGAAGAGATTCTAGAACACTTCCTTGTGGTACTCCAACCTTAATTTTTTTAAGATCAGAATAAGTTTTTCCTTGCTTCTAAAATATCTTTCCGATATGTATGAACAGATGGTATTTGAATATTGTTTTGGAAGGAAAAGCTTGAGCTTATGTATAAAGGTTTCTTGCACAAACCTTGAGAGATTACAGATTTGTGATTTCATGTTTGGCACTTAAATTGTTTATTGCTTATCTTGCTCTATACTATACTAAGCTCAATTTACAGATCTACAAATCTACACTGGATAAAGCTACAAAAGCATATAAAGTGACTTAATTTTAGAAAACCAATGAGTTTTATATAGTATCTATTAATTTTTCTTTCTTTTTAGAACTTTCTATATGTCTTTGTTGATAAATAGTCTTATAGATTTTTTTATAGAAAATTAATTATAAAAAACAGGTAAAAATTGTGTTTGGAACTATTTCGATCTTTATCAAAATATGACTATACATTGACAATTTGCATAATTTATTAATGAATAAATTAATATGTATAAAAATAAAAATATATTTTAATCACAAAAAATCATTTTTCCTCAATTATTACATTTTAAAAATATGTAGCAGCCATCGATTAAATTATTCTTAGTTTCATTAAAAATTTATTAAATAGAATAATAAATTTTACTCAATTCTCTTTTTTCCCTTTTAATCTATGTTCTAAATGGATGTCTGTCCTATGTAATAGCGACACAATCAATACAAGCTACTTTACACATAATAATAATTATTTTATTAAATACTACAGAAATTTCAATTGATAGAATAAATTATTGTAATTTACCAGTTTTGAATCTAAATATCTCTCGTATAAAGGTGCAGGAACTTCAGGAAACGGTTCTTTTTGTGAACAATTCATAAGTAACTCTTCAAAATGATTAACCGTTGTGTAACTTAAAGGAAGTTCAAAAAGACTTGTAAGTAAAGTTCTAATCTCTCTGTCAGACCATGTACTGCAACATTCAAAATATTAATATTTTTATTCATGATCAAAACTTGATGTATTGTTACGAACTAGCTTATTGATATAGATCGTGAAACCGGTGCTGTTCAATTATGTTAATAAAATCTAAAATTTTTTATGTATTGTTTTTATGTTTTTTACATTATTTTATTTTGACTATTTTTGTAGAAACAATTACTTCTAAAGCCTTTTATTTGTTTACGACATATTAAAGATCTAAGATTCCGAATTATCCAGAAAGCAGTTGGATATAAATAAATGATAATCAGAATATAAATTGATGTCATAATGAACATCGGAATAATAAAAAGTAATCACTAGTAAGTGTTAGTGGATAGTGAATAGTTTAAGTGTATTTAATGTTTGTGTAAATAAATTCGTAATATACAGCGTGTGTTTGAATTGACACGAACCTTTTAAAAACTATAAGATACTGCAAGAACATTACAGTATCAAAAAACAATTTTGTGAATACGGACAGGAAAGTAGTACCGTGTGTATAATAAGTATTGAATTAGAATTTCTACAAGTGCATCCCTTTTTTAAGTTTAGAAGGATGTAATTAATGAGTTGAAAACCCAGCATTTGGAACCATTTTAAGTTATTCCTTTTTCTAATAATCTATGGCTATTTATCAAAGTTAAGAATATAAAACAACTAAATAAACACAAAATGAAATAAAAAATTATGAGCAGTTCTAATCAAGCTCCTGGTCAACAGATGCAGTTATTAGGGGTTTTCAAATTTCATTACTATGTGAATATGATTGTTTCAAAATGTTTTTAATTACAGTTTGTTGTTAATTGTTGATTAGAAGCATTACTAGATTTCCAAAATTTTGAACCAAATGATTAGAAGAAAATATTATTGACAAGAATTGATCAGCAATGTAAGAACAATCGAAATGATAGATCACAAAGATACAAATAAATTTTACCTACCTTGATAAATCAGTATCAAATTCATCAAATATTTCTCCTATAGTTTTTTTTCTTTGTTCAGACATAATAAAATGGTAATAAGTGAAAGAAAACTGCATATCGTCCTTCCGTCGAACTCTGTTTCTCTGTGTAACTTGGAACTCTTTGTCAAATTTCAATTCTAAATCTGTCACGATTTCTTTATCTATCATAATAGGGGCATGTGACGGTACTCTTCTAGTATGGAACCCATATTTTGTATTAAAGACACGATTGGTATGTTGTAGTGATGAACTGTAAGCATCAATGTTTTTGCGTGATTTCAGACGTTGAAAATAATTAGATGTAATTGAGTCTCTTCTTCTATGTCTTCTATTTAGCTTGTACGAACTGATAATATTGCTATTATGAATTTGTACTAATTCCGATAAATTACTTGGTAACTTTATTGATGGTCCTTTAACTGATTTCTTGTTCGATTTTTCGTGAAGTGTATTAAATTGTTTGATAAAAGTTTGATAGAATTGCAGTTTTTGAACAGATTCTTGGAGCTCTGAGATTATTGTTTCATTTTTCTCGTTTTCCTCCTCCTCCTCCTCTTCTTTAGTAAACTCGTATAAAAGTTGTTTCTAAAATGAGAATAACTGTGGGTAAGTAATTTATTGAAAATGAAGACTATTGACTATGGTAGGCTTATGAGAATCATCCAATACATTTAATAACATGCAAGCAGATATATACACGATCCTCTTCAAATTGCCCTACTGATGATATAAATATTGTTTAAACCGAAATTGTTTCAATAAGGTTAATACATTTAAGAGATGTGAATTTTTGAAGGTTCGAAAAATCTTAAATTTGAGTACTTTTGACGCGCTCTCAAGTATCGTTTACGTTTTATTATTTATATATAATTGTGTTCCAAAAATTGTGCAAATATCTTATTATTGCTGATATAAATGCCTAAATTACTGTGATAATAACAAAAAAGTGATTAAAAAGATATTTTAATTCATTCCGATTCATGCTTAAATAACTTTTGTAAAATTGATTTCAGAAAAAAAATTGTAGAAATTTGTAAATTGTAGACAATTTTACTATTAATAAAATTGCTCCTTGGATAATTTTGATAAAGTTAATAGTTTTCAAGATAAATGATAAATAATGATTCAGGACACAGAGAGGCCGACGCAGCGCATGAATCAAAGAGAGACGGCGATACTTAAAGGTAAGCGACGTATAATTGCGAACGTGCGAAATTGACAATTAAAAAAACAGGTATAAACAATAAAATTTTTTCAAATCTCTATTAGGAATACGATTAACTATTGTATGAAGAATTAAAAAAAATATATTACAGTTGAACTTCGTAAATCCGGATTTCGAAAACGCGGAATATCTAAAATCCTGATTCGTTCCTATCGTATTTTTTAGCTTCTGTATTTGACACTAGATGGTGGCACCATACATAACGATAGCATGAAGAATCAGAAGTTTATTCCCCTTTCCAGTTATATTTTTTTTTATTTGTTGTTTCTCTACTATTACTTTTATTAATGTTATTTTAACTGCTATTTATGAAGTATACAATCTTTTTATTATTATTTTATAAATGTGTTTTGTGCGATATTGAACGCGATTTTATTATATTTGATGCATACCTTTCCCTCTGTTTACATTATTATGTAATGCGATATGATTTCTCGTTAGCGCGATAGATGACGCCACCATAAATGCATTCAAATGTTCGTATGATCTAAAATACGGAAAAATATAAAACCCGGAACCAAACCTTTTCCAGCGATTCCGGATTTACGATGTTGTACTGTATTTGTATTTATTTATTTTTTCAAATTTATTTATCATGTGTCAAAAATACCCTAATTCGAGATTTTTCGAACCTTTAACAATTCATATTTTTAAAAATATAAGTATCGTGAAAAGTCATAGGACCATTTTTATTTGTATTTCAATAAAGAATATAAAAAAAATTGTCCGGATGGAAAATAATAATTCCAATAACAATTGCAATTGTTTAAACAATATGGCACGGGGCAATTTGAAGAGGATCGCATAAAAACCTTGATGTGGAATAGTTTTCGGTATCATACGCGGTGAGTCTTAAATTTTACTGATAAAAATTAGAAGAAAGAATTACCGTAGAACCTTGAAGTTATCCGTCCTGTATATTGTTTTTTCTAATTTTAAATATATTTGATTGATTTTTATCATTATAAATATTTTATTTTCCTGTAGATATCATTTTTCTAATACTTTAAATTAACACGTTTTATCGCGACATATACACGTCTAGAACAGAGCATAGAAGTTATCTTGTATAGACCGTGTGGCCTAATGGATAAGGCGTCGGACTTCGGATCCGAAGATTGCAGGTTCGAGTCCTGTCACGGTCGAAGCTTTTTTCCATTTTTTTTTTCAATTCATATTAATGTTTTTACCAAAAAAAGTAATTTTTTCGATATTTCCAGCCAAATTAAATATAAAAATGTTTATAATGTTTATTTTAAGATATTTTGAAAATATTGATTCTAAATTGTGCCAAAAAGTAATGAAAAAATATTCATGCATTTTATTGTGAACTAAGACCCAACAAAAGATACAAAAGCCATTAAATCATTTCTCAGAATTTTTTTCAATTTATGTCAATATGTTTGCAAAAAGAAGTAGTCTAGATATTTTTAGACAAAATTAAATATAAAAATGTGTATAATGTTTAGGGTTTATTTTGAGATATTTTAGAGATCTTGATTCTAAATTGTGCCAAAAAATAATGGAAAACTATTCATGCATTTTACTGTAAGTTTTGGCACAACAAAAGATAAAAAAGTTGGAAATTATTTCACAAAATTCAAAGAACATTCAGATAGTTGAATAATTATATTTTCTTAATGAATCCTCTTGATTTTAGATTTCCTTGATACAAAATTAGTTTCAAAAAACTATTTAAAAATTGACATTCTGACCTATTTTGATTTTTATTTAACTACTTTGGTAGTTGAAATTTTCTATCAAAAAAAATCAAGACAATTGGTCAAGAAAAACACATAAAAAGATCCAAGCAATAAAAAATTGAAGAAAATTGTTTTGAATTGAAATGTTTACCTGTTCCTCGACATCTGCACAGTCATTACCATCCATTTGGCACTCTGGTATATAACAGTCTTTATCACACTGTCCATCATTAACATACATCCACAAACAATTTGCAGCACAATTAGGTACTGGCCATGCTAAATAAATCAGAAATTTCTTTCCTTCTGTATAAAAATCCTGTAAGTACATTGGAGATCCCAGAAATATATCATCATTGAAATAGATAAATCTCTTCGATAGTCCTGGTATTCTGAAATATGTTTTTATTGAAAACTTAATGAATGGAAATACATATGTAACACAAAATTACAATTCAGTTATGTGTTCCTAACAGATCATAGAATAAGCATTGCATTGTATATATATATATATATATATATATATATATATATATATATATATATATATATATATATATATATATATAATAACACTCTAACACTCTTTAATATTACTAAAAAAATTAACACCTGTGAAGATTGAATTCTATAGCTGGACTAGAAAATGTTGGTAAGTCTGAGCTATCTTTGAATATCTCTTCATGAGTAACTACAGTAACTTTTTCATAATCCAAATCTAGCCAATAGGGAATTTGACCATTAGTTACAATATAAACATGGTTAACCCATGGGGCATATTTTTCTAAAGATCTAAAAATTAATTGGAATCAAAGTAATAAAAAAATGCAAGTAAAAAATAATCACTTACCTTAGAGAAAATTTCAGTTCATATTTATCATCAAATCTTTGTTGGGAAGAATCACAGCTTATATTGTGGTTATTCAAATAGTGGTTCAATTGTTTAATAAATTTAGGATCAGAACCATTCACCCATGTATAAACTACATCTATTTTATCATTATAGTGGCAGTTACTTATATTAGGAGAGTAGCTTTCATCTAAAATCTAATATTAATTCAGTAAACCTTCGTAAAAAAGAATTAAAGTTTATTTATTTTGCCAACTATCATTAAGACTTAATTACCTCTAACATTTGGTAAATAAATAGTATAGAAAATAGAAATATCGCTGTCAAAAGTATAAGTTTAATGCTCTTGATACGAAAAATCACAACCATTATTTTAAATATTTTTACATTATATTATGTTAACACGTCAAATAATAGTAGAACACTAATATGGAAATTAATGCTTATGTTTTTCTTCCAAATAATAAACATTATGTCTTTTATTTGTAAATAAATAATTTCCAATCATAACCTCAATATTTCTTCTTTTTTGGCTATGTTCTTGACCGATATAATAGTGCACAGCACTGTTTATATTCTTGTTGGTACTAGAGATGGATTGTTACGTTCCTAAATGGTAATTTCAGCATAATTATAACAACATTATTTTGCCAAATATTTAATTAATACTTTAAAAAATTGCTTTTGTAATCTATTTTCAAAATTTCTTATTGAAAAATATGAAATCACCCTGTGATTCAAGTTTGATATAAATGTATAATTGTCCATACACTGGCAAGCACTATGAAAACTTAATCGCTTTTCGATTATTTTTTTGTAGTTATGATTATTTAATTATGAAAATGTTTATAAGCATTAGTTTTATCCAATAAAAGTCCAGTTGTAATTAATTCGCGGTATATAGTTCAAAATATTTGAATTTAAAACTTTTTTACTTGTAGTACAAATTATTTTGTTTTAGCAAAATGTAAAGTACCTATAATAGTAGTAAAGTACCTATAATAATAATCTTAGAATTAACTACAAATCATTGATAAGGGTTGATGTTGCAGTAACATTATAATTCATTTGTTGTCTTCTAATTTTTGCTATTATCTATACTTTATTTCTACAAGGATTGTTCTGCATAATACTGAATTTGACTATAAGAACTTCACACACGTGATGCGTGATGTTTTTTTTTAATTAAAATTCATTGGAGTTTTTAGGAAGATGAATTTTTCGAATTTTTCTGAATACATGTTTTGGAACTTTTGTTATATCGGACACATAACTGCAACTCTTATCCTCTTCGTAACTTAAGAATGTATAAGTAGCTTGGTTGCAATTATTAGTGTATTAAATTTATTGTATTTATTGTATATATACATACCAATGCAATGTTAGAATCACTGTTACGCTACTGATCAGTCCGCATTTGCACTATCCCACAAAATTGTAAATTTAATAACCTACAGTCATAAAAGTTTCAAAGTGGTGTTTATTGCTAAATTAACACGTGGTTTTAAAGATAAATATTTTATTTTGAAAATTGTAGCTCTGCAGTATTTTATATAATGGAAAATAGAAAAAAATCTGATATTGAGTGGATTGATAGACGTATTAATAGAGGAAAAACTAAAACAGGATTGACTCATGAATGTGGTGTTTTTGGAGCTATAGGCAATGAAAATTCGAGTTGGGTCTCCAGTTCAGAAATAGCCCAATTTATTTGCATTGGCTTGGAAGCCTTGCAACACCGGTAAGTTATTTAATCCTTTGATCATTTTGTTTTGTTCAAGAAAATGAATTTCAGAGGTCAAGAATCAACAGGTATTGTTACTAGTGAAGGGACCAATGATTACCACATTCATAAAGGAATGGGTTTAGTTAAACACGTTTTTAGTAATGAGAGTATTTCTAAGTTATCAGGTTTTTTGGGAATTGGTAAGAAATAATTTTCTATTCTGTATAGTAACAAAAATTAGATCTCAAATTCTAACCAGTTATTTTAAACTGATTTTCTATGAAAAGAGACCGAGAATTAAAGCATATCATCACGAAAAATATATAAAAAGATCTAAGAAGTAAAAACTTGAAGAAAATAAAATATATAAATAAAAATTGAGGAATTTTCTGTGATAATAAAAGTGGTTATTAGTCAAGACGTTTTTATGCATTTTTTCTATTTCTGTAGTGTGATTTGATAAGTTTTGTCAGCTGGATTCTTTTTAAAATTATTTTCTAAATATAAGTATTTTTAGGACATACCAGATATTCCACAAGTGCTAAATCAGAACAAGTAAATTGTCAACCATTTGTGGTACATTCAATGCATGGAGCTTTAGCTGTGGCTCACAATGGAGAATTAGTAAATGCAGCAGTATTAAGAAAACAGGTAGGGGTTACTTCATTTGCTTGTTTTCAGTTACTTTTCCATAGGATTGATTATAGAAATTTCAACATATTTGGACAAAACACAGTCTTATTTATTGTTAATAAAGATATATAATTGAAAATTAAAAAAAATTGTTTCTTTTAAACAGTATAGATTCAAATAGTGTACAGAACAACCTTATGAAATGACTTAGCATAAAATACTAAAATATCAGAGTTCCTTTAATAAACAGAAGCTCAAATTTCACTGGCATGAAAATTACACAATTAAAAATTTCATAACAATCACAATTTTTCAAATGTGCAAAATAATAGTTTAGTATTACCAAATACTCTTTTAAGCATATAATACAGTCAGCATGAATCTATAATTTTGTAATATTTACATTTTTTATATTGAAAGATATTAAATGCTTTTACTAATTTTAAATGTATTGTATAGAAAATTCTTTCTTCAAGAGAATCGAATTTGAACACTTTATTATGTAATAAAAAATGTGTATGTATATACAGATGTTTGAGAGAGAATAATTTAATGAAGTTCATTAATTACTGTAACCACTGTGGAAATGGAAACAAGTTATTAAATAATTGAATTAATCTGTTATAAATTACAAATTTTTACATGAAAATAAGATCTCACAACACTGCTCTCAAGTGGAATTGATACCAAAGATTCGAAAATAATTCAGTACTTTAATTGATGCTTATTATCACATTCAACATAGAGCATTCCATTCGTTATAGATTTTGTTTATCAATATGTACCCCATACACTGTAATTATGAGTGTAAATATTTTAGGTATTAGACAGAGGCGTAGGCCTGTCAACACATTCAGATAGTGAACTTATTACACAAGCTTTATGTTTGATTCCTCCAGATGGTGAAGTAAATGGTCCAGACTGGCCAGCTCGAATCAGACATTTAATGCAATTGGCGCCATTAAGTTTCTCCCTATGTATAATGCTGAAAGACAGAATTTATGCTGTTCGAGATTCATATGGAAACAGACCTCTATGCTTAGGTGTTATTTTGGCTCCAAATCAAGAATGTATGTAGTCCCAGATAATCATTAATGCTTTGAGTTAATTTACAATTATTACTAACTGCATTGAACAAAATTAATAATATAAGATCAATTAAACATTATTCAAATTAACTTTTTGGCAAAATGTGTACATAGTTTCTACAATGTTTCTCAACAAAACCTGTTTAGTAATTAAGAACGACAAGCACCGATACTATTGATAATTGATTTAGAATTTTGTATTTTGTTATATCTATCTTACTACCAACTTTAATTGCAGGCATCGGACACTGTTTTTACTTGATTAATTACAGGATCAATTATTATACTTTCTCTTCGAATTCTTTAAATATTTTAATTCAGTTTTGCTTTTATCAAATAATAGGTAACGTTGTTGGTGTCGTTAGCATATGATTTAATAAAAATAGCCCCTTTCTTATCTACGATTTGAGCTCTGTTGAAAAAATTAGTTGATACTCTTGTTGCATCAATCCAGAGTAAAAATTTAATGAATCGTTAGTTTGCCTATTTCAAGTAGCAGTGTTATACACAAAATGTAAAGTAAATGTTCAAACAATTATATAGAGAGCATATTATAAATATTCTCTGCTGATTTTTGATGTAATTACATACGTTTTTTTTGAAAAACTACTCTATATTCATATAAGATGTGATAAATGGCTTTTAAAATAGTTATTCTATTATATAATCACTACCAAAATATGAATTTTCTAATCAAAACTGAAATACTTGAAAAAAATGGTACTCAAGAGTACATGGAAAAATGCCCTTTCTTTTAGACATACTATCAGCTCTAGAAATTAATATAACTAATTCTTGTACTATGACTATTTGGTTTGTTTTGCTTGTTTTATTTTTTAGTGATCCACGGGGAATTGGAAGGAATTCAGCCAGAAGGTTGGGTGGTATCTTCAGAATCCTGTGCCTTTATGTCTGTATGTATATAGAATAAAACTAGTAGGTATTACTATTTTGTGTTAGTGGTAATTTTATATTGGTTTTTAGTTATTGGTATACTTTACATTTAATTTTTTCTTGATTATTGAAATTACTTTGTACATTTTCAATATTTTCTACATCTTATCTAGCAAATCTTTTGTAATGTTTGCTAGTATTTCAATATTTTAGGTTACCCAATTTTTACGTGAAGTTCAACCTGGAGAAATAGTAGAAATGACTCGTAAAGGTATAAAAACCATCGACATTGTTCCTCCACCAGAAGGAAAGTTACCCGCATTTTGTATATTTGAATATGTTTATTTTGCTAGACCAAATAGTATCTTTGAAGGACAAGAAGTTTATACAGTACGTGTACATTGTGGAATGCAATTAGCTTTGGAGCATCCCGTGGAGGCTGATATGGTCGGATCTGTACCAGAATCTGGCAATGCAGCAGCTTTTGGATTCTCTAGGCAGGTAATATTTTAATAAAATATATTTTGAACTAAAATTTTGACAAACATCAATACTTTTAAAAAAACAAATATTGTTATATTGCTACTAAATCAAGCAGCATTTTTGAATGTGAATTATTTGCTATTTTACCTGTTGATGTACTTATAAAATATCCTTATTAGCAATCTTCAATAATTCAGAGTTTTCAGTTTTTTGAATATATTGATTGACTTCACATACAACTACAAATCAAATTAACTCTTCAGCAACTAATAAATATCTGAAATTTTTATTGACTGCTTCCCCCATGTGAATCCAGGGAAATAAAGAAGCTGATTGGAGTAACTATATTAAAATTTTGAAAATTTAATGGCTTATGTAGTAATATAGTTACTATATCAAAATGTGAATTATTATAATGTTAATACCAAAAAAATATCAAAATAATCAATATGGTAACGTGAAAAGTATTTATGAAATTTATCTATCAATAATCAAATATTTGAAATGGGAGTTATTTTTTTTCAGTCAAAAATACCACTGAGAGAATTACTTACCAAAAATACCTACGTTGGCAGGACTTTTATTCAACCAAACAACCGTTTACGACAATTAAACGTATCTTTAAAATTTAGTAAGTAACGTAGCTTCACAAATTTTCCCATCATACTTCCCTTGAATATAATTCTATTTTATTTTATGAATTTAACTCGAATTGTATAAATTGAAACCATCTTAGAATTCTTCGAGTAGTACATACTAGTCTACTTCACTTATGCTATACCTATACAATTTAACACTGAGTCAATGATATTATTCCTCCTTTTTTTCCTTAATTATAGGATCAACTGCCCGATGGCAATCAATACGAATTTATTTTAGGTCCTATATTAGGAAACGTGAAAGGAAAAAGAATTATTCTCATTGATGATTCAATTGTTAGAGGTAATACAGTGGGACCAATAATAAAACTGTTACGTAGGGCAGGTGCTAAAGAGGTACACATAAGGGTTGCCAGCCCTCCTCTAAAATATCCTTGTTATATGGGTATTAACATTCCTACAAGAGAAGAGTTAATAATGAACAAATTGAAAGATACAAAAGAATTTGCTAAAAAAGTTGGTAAGTATTTAGCAGTATTCTTCTGATATATATTTGTTTTTAATTGGAGCGATTTTATAATAAAGAAGCGTGCTAAAAATAATTTTAAATAATTAAAATTATTTGTTCATAGAAATTTTATACATCATGACTAAAAACTGAGTTTCAATTTTGATACCCTAAAAAAACTTGAAAATAGTAGAATGAGTATCAACTATATTTATTATATTCATAAGACTTTGACCAGAAAGGATGCTGATGAAACTCAAAGGTTGAAGTCGGTATGCAGGTTGGTCCTTGTAGTTATTAAACGATGGTTAAGGCTGACGAAATTCACATGTTTTTAGAGAAATTGATTATTTTTTTAATAGAGATGTGAGTTCTTCATCAATTTGAAAACATTTTGGAATAGAGTGGAAGCAATATGATTGAGTTTAAAGCAGCAAATATCGAGGTTGCTGTATTTACAAAGAAGGTTGGCACTGCGGATAAGGATTTGGTCTGCCCGGACATAAAATGTCACCAGCTTCGTGAATTCCCCTTGTTGGGTGTTGAGAATGGGAGCAGAATGTCCTGGCAAATTCATGTTGCCGAATTAGCTAAGGCAGCTTGACAAAAACTCGGAGCCCTCTTTAAGACCAAAAAGCTATATTCTTCTAAAAATCCTTTACAAGGCCCAAATTCGTCCATATTTGGAGTATTGCTCGCATATTTTGAGTTCGGCTCCCAAGCATATCCTGAGGATGCTCGACTCAATAGTTAAGAGAGCAATTTGACTTAAAGGCCATTCAGAGAGTGGATTAATAGCTTGGACAGCGTACACGAAAGGTCGCTGACCTGACTAGGTTTAACCGATACTACCACGGCAAATGCTCTTCCGAGCTGTCCAACATAATACCACCTAGAGCCTAGAGACCTACTCGACAGGCAGACGTGGCTCATGAACACAGAGTTCGCCTGCAGGTGCTTAGAACGTTAATTTATCGGGACTCCTTACTTTGGAGAAATGCAAGGCATGTCTTTCTCGAACATTACAACCTACAGAAGTTCAACATCAATATCAACAGGCAACAAAAACTTTTGAATTGTGTTTTATGATTATAAATAATTTATTCATCTATCAAATTCACATCGAGTCTTTTGTATTAGTTTTAAATCAATAAATATTGATGTTCAACAAATGTTTTATTTATAGATGCTGATAGTATTGAATACTTGAGCGTTGAAGGACTGGTAAAAGCTGTACGTAGAGAATTACAACCACTAGGAAGAAAAGTAGGACATTGCACAGCATGTCTTACAGGAGATTATCCAGGAGGACTACCTGAAGAATTGAACTGGTGATAAATAATACAAGCTGTTTGAATTTAAACCAGTTCAATTCAAATTTGGAATCAAAATTTATACAAAATAATTGAATCAAGAAATTTATATTTAGTAAAGAATAGATTGGAGTTTCTGAAAGCACTAAAATTATAGAAATAACATGAGATATGGAAGTACATAAAAAAATACTTCTAAAGACCAATAATTAGATAACAGACTTGAATATATAAGGCTAGGATCAAAAATGACTATTCAGAAACTTGAATCAAAATTTGTTAAATTATCAAAGAATGTGAGAATTAAAATAGGTTAATATTAGATTCGTCGAGTATCTTCTTTTGGTTATTCATTTCTCATGTAACAAATGCTATTGGCAGACATTGATCATGTCTAAATTGGATATGAGAGTATCATGTTGAATCTCATGTTTTTGTGCAAAAAGACATCTTTAAGTATTATTTCAACTAAATTGAATACGCTTTAATAATAGTTCCTTTTTATAGTAACTAACAACACTGTATGCTTGAATGGATGTAGTACATAGAAATTGATCAAATATTTTTCAATCTATCCAATACTTGGGTGGAACAGTTAGTGTGTTATTGAATTATTTATTTTCATCATTTTTAACGAACTACTATCTTACTGCAGTCAGTGTTAAGTGCGAATTATCAGTATTGATATTTTAATAATATAATTTTTATTTAGTACACTTTACGTAGAAAAAGTGTTACAAACTATCATTGACAAATTATGGTTCAAAGAAAGCAAGTTTTTTCGTTAAATCGTTTAGTTGGTATTATTTCTATTATTGATTAGTTTTATCTGTTTTCCAACGACAGAAGAAATGGTTATTAAAAGAACCTCACGAATTTGATAACGTCTAACTATAAATTGGAATATTTGCAGACATCATGATTTGCAATAAAAAATATCGTAGAATTGAGTCGCTAACCACGTTAACTCTGTTTTCTTCTAGATATAGATCTGTTTGATACCATTATTTAGATAATTTTTGAACGCATCTAACAGAAAAATTTGATTCATATAAATCACTTATAATTTAAAAGTCTAAATAGAAAACCAAGGATATTCAGACCGCCATTTTTAAAGGCTCACCGCACTCCGTGTTAATTTACTCGAACTGTTGAACTATTGTTGAATTATTTTTTTCGAAATTTGATCTCATTAAATTTTTTCTATCGTTAAGTTTTTTAGGTCAACTGTAAAATTTGGTTCTATGGAGTTATGAGGTTTGCGACTTAACCGACGATTTATGAAATATTTTTCGACAAAAACATTTTTTCGTTGTTGAACTTATCTAATTTCATTCTCCTAAACCAATTCTTTCCATATTTTTAATTTATATATAGATAACACCTAACCTTAAAATGATTATTTTTCCAAGACAATACTCAACCTTAAAATGGCTATTTTCAATAAAATCCTATAATGGCAATTGTGAATAAATAGTGCATTTGTTCTTATAGTCTTTATAAACAGATTTCAGTTAGAATCAGCTTTTGGTTTAGAAGTTTTGATTCAATTTTGCTTTTCTATATTTGTTGTCTTCGATAGTTTGTGGAAAAGACATATTAATGCATACTTAATTAGATTAAGTTTATAAAAAAATGCAGAAGTTAATCTCAGTGAAAAATAGTTAAAATAATGATTTATATTTATTTTTGAAGGTCTGTGACTTTCAAAGTTATAGTATATCAATTTTGTATGTACAGTACAAAATGTGCACTTAGTACTCAAATTGTAAAGCCTTTTATTGTCAGTTAATTTCAATATTAAAATATTCTTTAGAAAAGGTTTTTTCGAACTTTATTGTCAAGAATGTAGGTTAAGGTCAATTATTCATATTGATCGACTTATTCTTAGTAAATTTTTACATATATAGAATATTTTTATTTGATTTTTGAGAAATGTAAAATTATAGAAGAAAAATAAAACTTACAAAAATACATTTATACATTTATTGTACTTATTTTCATATATTTATTTTTTTTACAAATAGTGTGGTCCATTTTCTACTATCACAGTTTAAAAAATCATTAATTTAAAAATAATTCAAAGTCAGAAATAGTCAACATCATTTTTTCATGTTATATTTTTACTTGAGTTAACTATTTCTGAAACATACATAATAAAAACTGCACCTTACAATTCCTTTATATCCTTTTTCGTTAATTATTATTTATATAATCGCTTATAGTTTATGGGATAACACGAATGGATGGTGCAAATATGATAATTTTAAAAAATAGTTGACATTAAATATCTCATTGGGAGTAGAGTAAAAGATTGTTTCAGTATGAATCTTGATGGGTAGGGCAATTTTTATGTTGAAATATTTTTTAATGTATCAGTGTAACGAATAAATTTGGTTTAGGTCAGTATCTGGGTTCTTAAAGAGAGTATTTGGAACGATACTTTGATTAACACAAGTTTTTTCAACTCAATATGTCTTTATGTGATCTCTCTAGAAAGAATAGTTTAGAAATTATTTAAAAATGGCGTTGTGTTACTACCAACTATAGGGTCATTATATAATCACGAAAATATATAATTAATACTTTCATTAAGATATAAATAGATTTAAGCTCTTTCTCTAATTATTTTCATTGCACCATTCAATACGGATCTCCATAAAAAACAATGCCCGAATTTACAAAAAAAATTAACGTAGAAAAAATGTTTATCCAATCTTTTGGCCAACATTTACAATATTATACACTATATACAGAATGTACAAAAATTTCAGGCTTGTCAGCTATATTGATTTGAATATTATATACACCAAGAAAAATTTATGCAATAAATAAATCAATTCATTTCAACAAAGCATTGATTTTAGTTAAAATTTTATATTAAAATAGTCTTGCCAACAAAAATAGTGCTTTTCTAAATGTATACATTTAAATCCACACTGCACATTTTTTTGTTCTCTTTCTGAGTTCGACAATTTTAACCATTTAAACAATATATATACAAAAAATTTCAACAGGTAAAACTTTTCGATGATGGTTTCTGCTGAAGGGTGACACTTAGAGTACATTCCACATAACGCCCACATTTTGTATCATTTCACCTCAGGCCCGAGGAAGATACGAACAATCGTTTGACGTCAACGCATCTCGTTAACTTCGTTCATAAAATATTAGTGAATCTATGCAGGTTTTCATTAAGGCGTGGCGACAACTCAAACAATAGAGCTCAAGATGTGCGTTCCACCTGAAACTTTCGCCTACATTAATAGGACGAGAATTTCAGCGGCCACGGGCGTTAAATGGGAGGTAACCTTGGAGGACATCTAGAACAATCTAATATCAACAAATTTAAATAATTTCTTGAAGAGAAATAATTTTAGACTAGAATATATTTTGCAGTTAATTCTAATTTTATTCCACAAAGTCAGATATCTAAAAATTTTTTTAATTAGAATTATATTTTCTATTTATTATATGTTGAAGTATGGAGTCAAAATAAATATATTGTGAATATTTTTCGTAACCAGAAACCTGTTGCTATTTGCTTCTAACTTAACAAAATACAAATGGAAAGTAATAATGACAGGCTGTTGATTCAAAATTAACTGTAAAATGTCGACAAAAGACAAGTGATATTGTGATATTTAAAATTTTATAATATTCGATATACATTTTTTTGTGAGAATGTTTTTTAGAAAACGTTTTATTTTTAATTCAACATAAGCGTATTGGTTCAAAATGTGTTTTCAACGCACTATGAAGCACCTTCCTTTCTACTATTCAGAAATCATGTTTTTCTATACTTAATATACATATTGTGATTATTTTGAAAGAGTAATATTAAAAGAAGGCGTTTTTAAAACATCAATATTTTTAAACGAATAAAATGTAAAGCCAATTTGGGTAGGACATACTTTTTTTCGAATAACTTTGTTAATGATACGTACAATGTCGATTAAAATAAAATTGCTATGCTATATACAATTAGAGAAAACGAGTTTAATGAACGTATCTACTTTAGTAACATTATTTATCTTTGCCGTGAAAGTATGCTAATTGCCGCAATGAAAAATTCAAGAGCAGTGAGATTATTTGAAAATCTTAACCTTTACAGTACAACAGTAATATTAACACTGTTGCTTTAAAGCAGATTGGATAATTTATAAATTAAACTAATTCTGTAAAAAAATATGTCCTCTGTAACATACATTGGCTTGGCACTATATTTACAAAATATGTCGAACTTTCTACCATAAGTTTTTGAGGAAACCGAACATAGGAAACGCTGTGCTATCATCTAAACTCTATATTAAATTTGGGTCATGTACCTGCGCTGGTGAACCCCGAGCGCCCCCCACCGCTCGACCTTTAACAGACCTTCTGTGTACCTGTTTTTATTACTATTACATTTTTTTTTAACAATTTTAAATGATTACAATAGTAAACAAGTACTTATTAAAAAAAAACAAGGAAATACGTATTTGAATGACGAAAATCGGAGCACTTTATTTTAATTTTTTGTTAAATTTACGATTGTCTAGTAATATTCGGAAGGTCCGAATAGGGTCGAGCGCGGGTAGCTGACCCAAATTTAACATAGAATTTGAATTGCAGCACAGTGTTTCCTATGTTCTGTTTCCTTAAAAACTTACGGTATAGTACAGTACTAAATGATCTACTGGGTGGGTTAGAAAATTTTCGATTTGTCTCATTTCTACCGTTTGTCTGATAATTTTATATTGAACTGTAAATACAATTACATCAACACTCACATTAACTCAAGTTATTGTCTTCATAAACAGTTTATTTCAGTCTGTAAAGATAATAACCTGGTTAATGAAATGCGCTCGGTGTTGGTGTAGTGGTAAAGTAAATAGTGTACTTAGCACGAATGTCTCCAACAGGTTCAGTAATTCAAAAATTGTTATTCACCAGAGCTGGTTTTATATGAAACTAACAATAGTTAGAAATATAGGCGGGATTTATTTTTTTGTATAGTAGATACAAATACAAATACCCGAACAAAATAAAATTCATTTGTAAAATGTAATAATTAAGATAATTATATAAATTTTTTGTAAAAATCTTCAACTCCAAAATTTTGTAGTTTTTCATTTCGTCTATTAACCTAATCAATCTTAATGAATCAAATAGCAAGTATTTATAGAAATAACAATTATGATCACTTCAAAGATTAAAATCTATTCCAGTTATTTTTATTATATTAAGTTAGTGATATAAGAGGTAAACGATGTTAAATGTATAACTGTTGAGGAAATTTCGGTCAAATACAAATTACTTTATTTTTTTTATCTGAAATAACGTAAATGATTTTAATCAATATTTAGGATAACAATGAATATGTGCTCTGTTATTTGTACTGATCTGATGGAATATTTCAAAAAAATTCTAAAATATTTTACTGCCGATGCTAGGGATGTTTCAAAAATATTAGTTAGGCATTTCGTTACTTCTTATTGCTTGCTTGAAACTTGAGGGATTATCTCACTAAAAATATCATTTACTATGGTTATAATTTGTTACAGTATTTCATATTTCTATGATTTTACTGGTTAGTATATTGTCATTTTAATAAAACTTTTAAAAGATAAAATGTATGCAGTATTATAGTGAGATAATGGCCCTCAAGGTAATTACATTTAACAATGAGTTTCGGTAACATTACAGATTTGGAAAAGTATTTGATAATAATAATATAGGTAAATAAAAACCAAAATTGTATGCTATAATATTTGACAATAAAGTTTTAATTGATAGAACTATGGAAATATATCTAGAATGTAAAGTTCTAGAAATACTCTCTAAAAATCAAGCGGCTATTAAAAAACTGAGCTGTCTTGTTTTTAAAACTGACATGGGAGTTCCCAAGAATGATGAAATGGACAAAAATAACGGTTCTTCAAAAAGAAGCAAAAAAACAACACCTATTATTAGCTGACAGTGTTAAAGGGGCTACAACCCAATAAACAACGTAGTAAAGGTAATATAAGGAGAGTTTTGTATAAAACACAAAGTAAATAAATATGGTCAATAACTTTGATCTCCTTTGAAAACCAAACTGTACGTAAGTACTAGTACAAGATTAGTTGTATGTATTTCATATGATAACACTATTTCCAAATCTGTATCCGAACAACAACTTAATATACATTTTTTTTCTCGTTTAGGGTAACAAAGTAGAATATATACAAATAAAAGATATTTAGCTATTGTCTGTTACAGCGCATCGGTTAAATTCAAACTACTTGCGAAATGACAAAATGTACTTTTTTAAATATATTTTGAATAAAAAAATGTCTAAAATTTTATTATGTTTATTACCGAAATTTGTTGTAAATGAAAACATTTTTGATTTGGCTTGAATAATTCATTGGACAAACTCAGCAATTGTTTTTTTTTTCTAAAAATTCAAGGCGTTAATAAACATAGTTTCACGAAAAAGAACATATGTAACGAAAAATAAATTTACTTTGTTGTATTGATACACTTTCATTGCTCATCTGTTTTACAATTGATAAAGTGAAGTAGAAACAAGTAATAATTAATACTTGGATTAAAGGATTTTAGAAAATGATATATTTAGGTAATTCATTTCACCATTCAAATATTATTACAAATGTGAACATTTCAATAATCTTCAAATGTGCTGAATGGATGTGTAATTGTATTATCATAAAGAATTATAAAATACATCCCTTACAGTATGTATGACAGGAAATAATTAATTCATGTTTACATTAATAAAAGATACAGGACATTTATTATATTTAAAATGAACATTCCTGTAAGCACATAAATAAGCAAATATTTTTCACGTTTCAACTAAATTTACTGTAGTCAACAGATTTTATGAATTTTAGAAGATATCAAGTTTATTTTGGTTTCTCTAAAATAATTTTACGTAGCAGATTTTGACATCTTACTTGAAATTATTAGAAATAAAAATTTATAATTGGTTATCATGTACTTTTTCTTCTTATAATTTCCCAATACACTTCATTTCAATAGTGCATTTAAAAACAATATTATGGAAAAACTACTATATAACAAGTAGTGTGTATGAGATGGGAGTGATATAAAGTTGGTAATCTTGTAAAAATTCTGAATATAGTGTTATAGATTGTGTGACAAAAATCAGACATTTCAAATTCAAAATACTTTTAATTCGTATCAGCGTCGTTCTTAGAATTTTTCCAAATTTTTCAATCTATGGTGAAGCGAAGCAACCTGATTGGTATAAGCGTAATGTTTGTAATTCATTACAACTAAGAAAATGTTTCCTTCGTTTAGAATTTAAGTGGTGGTAGTCGTCGGATACTGGAACATGGTGCCACATGTTAGTCCCGCCGATCTGACCGTTGGTCGAGGAGGTAACTGGGGGGTTATTTGGCCAGAATTAACCTCTCTAGTATACCTTGGCGAGATGCTTGGTGGTGGTGCTGGGACTATCATACTGAAATAAAAAACAATGTTATTTTATTCTACCTTATTTGTTTGTAATACCTTTTTTTATAAATGTCAAATTCCAATAATTATTTGTTGTCGATTGGTACAATAAATAGAAAATGCGAAAGGACTGCACAAATTGACTAAATGCATCAAGAATGAATAGTAAATGGGAAAGTAAGAAAACCACGAGTATAGCGATAACATCATAGTTAATGGAAAAATTATATTATGAACAAGGGAGAAGCAACCAGGCCTACAATGAAGAAAGAGTGTGAAAACAGATAAGCGAATTCTGTAAAGTTCAGGTTTAGGCATATTCATTTTCTTATAATTAATAATAGTTAAATGAACAAATTTCATAATATAAGCAGAGAACCAATTATGATGCATTAATACAGTTACATAAATCTTACCTGGTCCCTCCATTATTCGTCAAAGTATGTTGTGGATGCGGATGTAAGGTAGCGTGCCTCCTCATATGAAGTTGAGAAGTATGAGTCGGATTCAATCTCGGTAAGGTACTGTGTCCTCCCAAATTGGGAAGTGGGTTGAAATGGTGAGGATAAGAATGGGAATGAGAGTGAGAGCTAGGAGAGGAACCTGGTTCTCTTCTAGGCGGCAAAGGAGGAGGTGAACAATCACGGGGTATAGAGTTGTCACGTGGTGGAAGAATAGGGGCGTCTGGCGCCTGTCTCATCTAAAACAAATGCATATAATTGAATTAGAGTAAATTATATATATTTTAAAAATGATTATCAAATTAATTCAATTTTTATAAACCATCTTGTTATCAAATGTAGCTTACTTGTTGTGGTGAACTTATTTCGGGACTATCCCTTCTTCTTCTAGGGGGTAATGGTGGAGGCGGAGGAGGTGGTGTAGGCGGTAATCGAGGACTTATGGGTTCAGTAGGAAGGTGAGGACCAGGTGAAATGGGACTATGCGGTCCTGGACTATTGGGACCACCTGTAGAGCTTTGGCTGTTGTGGCTGAATCTTTGAGGTCTATAGAAAAGAAAGAATTATTCCTTTAAATAATTGAATGAAATTTTCATTATTTATTTTTTTATTTATGTCTCACAAAAATGTCATCTTTGAGGAATATTAGATCTGAATTAGTTTAATCAGTTAAAAATGTGTCAAAGCTTTCTGAACTTTCAACGAATTTAGTTCAATGACTGATTATAGTAATTTTTTGCTATGAAAGGTTAAGATATGTATGGCTGCTATGATTAAACCAAGTTTCTTCTAAAGAGTCAATAACTTGAATGTTGCTTCCAAAAAATCGAATAATTCAAATTATTGATTTGGTGACATATATGTTCAAAACCAGTAGTTACATAACTAAATTTTCTATACTTACATTGTTGGTGGTGTTTGTTCAACCCTAGATGGTTTGAAAGATGTTGACATGATTGAGCTAACGCTGGGACTTCTCGTGTGATGGAACCAACTGATAATTGGATTAGATGCAGCAGGAGAGACTGGGCTCAAAGTTGGACTATTCTGACTGGTACCCAATTGTACCTAAACAAACATTATAGCATAAAAATTTATAACAGAATTATAAATGTGAAGCTGCTGTATTGATCTTATTATATAGAGAAGAAAAATACTTACAGATGCAAATACACTGAAATCATTGTCGGATCTGGAAGAATCCTCGCTCTTAGAGTCATCACTTTTCATTGTAGAATTTAGAGTTTGATTTACAGTATTAGCGAGGGCACCAGATACACTCTTCACAGTCTTAATGGCTTTAATACCAGGACTTTTTAAATTCAGGTGCGGCCATTTTCTTGGAAATTTTGACAGTACCTTACTACCCCTTGGTTCGATTTCCAAAGACTTTTGATATAAGTAGTTACTGATTTCCGTATCGTTCATTTCGCCAAATGGATTTAAATTTTCGAGAAAATGCTGCAATAATACTTTTATTAGAACTCTTAAGTGATTTTTGTATAATACTTTAACACTGTTCGCTTCCCCTAACAAAAAAAAATTCATAGTTAACTAACAAATATTGAAGAGGGTGTTTCAATAATTACCTAAAATTATTAAATTAAATAATGTAATAATGTAGAAAAGCAAATAAATTCTTTCTTTCAATTATTTACTCAAATCTCATTAATTAGAGCGCCCAGAACAAAAATTAAGGACCAAACATCACGATTTTTACTGAGTAAATTTAATTTACGCTTCCCAGTATACAGTATTGGAAAAATTTTAACAACTGATTAATTAGTTATATAGTATGTTGTATGTATAGAAAGTGTAGAAAAATAGTAACTGTTGTTTTAAAATGTAGACAATCTAGGAACTATTTCTTGAGGACACAATCAAATGAATGGAGTCTTGTGAGATTATGATTAAAAATCATTTAACATAAAATTTACATGTTTCAGCATATAAATACAATTTATATAATGAACAATTAATTGTTTATATTGAGATAAGAGTATTAAGCACCTTTTCCCTATAGACATCACTAACAAACTTTAAGACTCCTGCAAAACAGTTGTGTATTAACTCTGTGGAACGAACGTTGAGATAAGTATAGTAATTATATTGGAATAGATGAGGTGTGGACCAGTGTAAATACTAAAACTCACCCTAATACTTGGCTCTACGCTAAAACAGTATGGTTGATTTTGATATTGTTGTATTTCACCAGTAATTTCAGCAACTTTTCTACGTTTAAAAAAATTTATCAACTGCGTGTTTGGAAGGAAGTCGGGATTACCCTCTTCTATGTGAAGAATGTTAGTGAGGTACATGCCCAAAAAGGGCACGCATGGTGGGTTGATTGATCTCAATTTTTCTTGATACTTCTTAAATCTATCATCACTTTTGCGGCTGTCTTCAAGAGCTTTCCGATTTTGTTGAGTCAGTGCCTAGTAAAAATTAAAGAAGAAATTACTATTTCTTATGAAATGTTTCATTATAAGTATATGCTTTTGAGATAAGTTATGTTATACTTACAGCAAACGTGAAGTTCAACCTATATACAGATGCAGATCCCAAGGCAGACACTATTGCCAAAACTCCATTAAAATTGTTAATTTCATTCAAACATATCATAATCTCTATGATCCTGTTCATTACAGCAACCCTTTCTTCCAAATTTTCTGCTTCTACTATATTCTTTTCCAACCATCTTGTGAACTAAACATAAAGACAGAAAATAAAAACGTTAAATCGGCGCATACAAGCGCAAATCATACCTTTCTTTAACCAAATACATATTGTAAACTAGTTTACTTGCCATACACAAGGACATTATTACATAGAGACTAAATATTTCATTTTTAATCCCATACAATTCTGGACTGTTATTATTTAGAAATTGTTAATAAGTAAGAAAAAAGCAACAATACATACTGAATACACTGTTTACCTTCAGTCTCTAAAGACTATATGTTGGTTATCAAAACGCGCGTCAGACAGTGTAATTGCGAGAGTTTGTTGTAGACAGTGTATTCAGTATGAATATAGCCAACGATTCTAGAAATTTCAATTCAACAATAATGGAGGTATATGGATTTTTTTATATAAGATAGGTTATCTATAACAAGAGAATACAAGGTACCATCCAATTTTGTTACTTGGTTTATATTTTATTGATATTTAAATTCACATTGGTATAGTTTGATATTAACCACAATTATTTGAAAAATTATATCAATATTAATTAGGTAGAGGTATCTAAATAAAACTGGATATACTTAAACAAAAATATTGTAAATTACACAAACAATTATAAAGTTTAATAACTTCAACAGAATATAAAAATAAATTTAAAAAAATTCATAACCAAATACTTAAGTTTACAAATAATATTGTTAAGTTTTCAGATAAAAAAAATAGTTTTCGATTTTTTTAGTTAAAAATAAACTTTATTTAATTTTTTGAGCTACTATATGTCAGTTTTCTATTTGCTATTTTCTCCTAAAATTACTGTATATATAATTTACAGGAAATTCTTATCAAATAGGATACAAATATTAACAGTTGTGAAGTTTTATATACTCAAGAAAAAAATAGTAGAAGTCAAAGAATAAGAAATACTTACATTTGTTGTATGTTTAATCATCTTCAACAAATTGGGACTAGTAATTTCTTTCTCTTTTTTTGTCCACACAGTACCCACTAACTCAGAAGGTTTGATGGTTCGATAGAGATCAAATTCAAGAATTGTGAGTTGCCTAGCTATTTCCACAGGATGTAGAGTAAGTATACCATATTCCTCTTCTGAACAATTGATATGTCTTTCTATAGGTGGAGGAGGATCATCAAATGCAAATTTTATAAGTCTTTGGTTGTCGTTTTCCAACTGAAAAGTGATCCAATGTTATAACGAATTCAATTCTTGTAACATATTTTTTGTTTTTGACTGTTAAATGGAAAATATATCCATCTCTCATATTAATTACAGCTTTAATAATAAACAAAAGTAGAAAATCTCTTCTAGATTCTATAGATTGATTTAGTTTTTGAGATATAGAATCAAGAAGTGAATTCATCTCGATAGAAAATTAACAATATTTAAAATTACACACATCATCAAAATCAATTTGTTCACTGTCTCTCTTCCAAATTGACTCATCAACTGATTTGACAGCATATCAATAAGCTTTTCTATCTCATGATACTACTTAATGAGCCATACTACAAATCTTGATGCCCAAACCCTCTGTTTTAGTGACAAGAAACCACACCGATAAGCTGTTACATATATTATTCTCTAGTATTTTAATTAATGACATATAAAACAAGTGGTATACATTACATACCTTCCTTTGAACTATTTTGATGACACTGTCTACCCATTTTCGCATACTTTTTCCATTCACTGAATCTAAAAAAGCTTGTAATTTGACCAGAAGAATAGGATCCCTTTCGAAGTCGTAAAAGTGATGATCTACCCAATGTCGTAACACATTTAGTACCCTTAAATACAGAAACATTTACATTTAAGAATGTGAAATTATAACGTAAATACCAATAATGTACAATTGTATTTACCTTAAAGTAAGTCTCCCATACATTCATTTGGATAAAAAATTAAGGAACTCAAAGTAAAAAGGAAGCTTTGAATTTAAATATTGAAATTATGTATTGATTGATAGATTAACAGACAAAAATTACCCTTTATCCTAAAATATAATGAATAATAAAACTATAACTTTTCAGTAGAAATATAGGCAAGAATTATGTGGGCAGAGTGAACATTCTCCTTTTCGCAGTTCTTGTTTTGTATATTGTAAGATCAAACCTAACCAAATTTGGAACATTTTATTCTACTGTATAGGTATTGAAAACATGAAAAAAATTGAAATATGTTCACATGAATTTTTTTTGGGATAATGTTCATGAAATGCTTAAGGTGAATAACATCTAAATAGCTTTTCAATTGAAAGATGCGATATATACTATCATAGTTTTTTTATAGATCTATAGAAAAAAAAATATCGCATCATTTATTTTTTTAATTCTTAACAGCATTGTTTTGATACCTCCAATAATTGTCTTCATATTTTAACCAATTTAACCAAAACGTTGACAAATTATACATCAAAAACTTTCTTATAAAACATTCTAATTAAACCACTTGAAAATCCAATAAATAGTTTAACGTGAAGAGATGAGCAGGAGGATTTTGTTTTATAATATGTAGTACTAAACCACTCGA
Organism: Diorhabda carinulata; assembly: GCF_026250575.1. Classification (NCBI taxonomy): domain Eukaryota; kingdom Metazoa; phylum Arthropoda; class Insecta; order Coleoptera; family Chrysomelidae; genus Diorhabda; species Diorhabda carinulata. The sequence goes on from NC_079472.1 coordinate 25,498,040, forward strand.
ATTTAACGACATTCATACATGACAAATAACAGAATTATTCAATCAGCAATATGTATAAAACTAGAAGAAAAAACTCACAAAGAATTTGGGCAAAAATATGTATGAACTGCAAATAATAATAGAAGATTCTGTAGTTAACGTAATTATTAGATTCACTGATTACTTTATTTATTACCCAACTCAACAAAAATTTTTTTGTTTTTTGTCCTAAAGTTTATATTATAATCTTTCAGTCAATTATACACAAATCGAAAAGAAAATATTTTTTTTGGTATAAAGTTTGTTTTTGTGATAGTTATAGAAACAATACTAATTTTAATTTTTTTTCATAAATTTCAATTGGTTAGGTTATATATTTCAAAATACTGCAAAACAAAGCTGAAAATGAATAAAAGTTAGTTGAAGATATACTAAAAAATTTTAATGCTACGGGGGCTGCAGGATGTCATTGAAAGTTCATATGCTCCATATCAATTTAGATAAATAAAAATGATATGGGAGCGTATTCAGAAGAGCAAGTAGTTTTCATAAGGACACTATGAACTTCGAACACCGTTATCAAGGCCAATATAAAGAAATCATGATGGGAGACTATGTCTGGAGTTTATAGAGAGAAAGTACTTATGGACATAAAAGAAAAAGTAAGAGTGTACATTTTTAAAGTATTTTTCACTTTTTTGTAGTAAAGCTTGATACAAATTATAAACATATTTATAAACATATGTATGGTTCTATCTTCATATTAAAACCACAAATTTTGAGAAATATCGTTTAGCCGGTTGTTTGAATACAAAAGCAAACTATTCTATGTTATATAATTTTTTTTGTGTAATTTATAAAACTATTTTGTGTTGACAAGTGTTATTAATGTACACCGTAAATTTGCAAATTAAGCCAATAAAGAAATATTTTTAAAAATCATTAATTGCTAATAGCCCTTTGATGATAAATTGAAACAGCAATGTCATACCTGAATTGTACAGGTTGGCAATATTCCTTTCTATATTTCTTCCAATCCTCCCTCTGATTACTCTTCTGCATTTTATCAGTATCACAACAGTCTTGATCGTAAACTAGAGATGGGTCAGGTATTTGAAATCGTTCTATTAACAGTTCAAGAAGTTCCATGGGGGAACAGAAACTTCTATATGTTGTCAAAAAGGTTCTAACAAATTTGGGATCGGCATAAATATGATAAGTCAGTCTTTCAACGAGTTTGTATAAAGTTGCACCCTAAAAATTATTAGTGAAATAAATTGTGAGAAAATCGTAGTTTGGGGTAGGCCCTTACTTTAATAAGAGGAACTCCACCATTTTCTCTTTGTTCGAGTATAATGTTATCTTTAGAATCAGGCTCGGCGAATTTATACAACTCTGGAGGAGGCAGTTTCAATGGATGTTTTCTCTCAATATCTGATAGGATACTATCCAATACTCTTTCTAACATAGATCTAAAAAAAATATGGCATCATAAATAGTTGTTTGTTTATATATTTCCTATCAAAATTTATTTAAATAATTCTCCTATTATTGTTTCGACCCTTATGTATTTTATTTTTCTAGGGTACATCACTCTATCAATAAGTTATAAGTAAACAATTTTTCGACTTCAAGTAGCCCCGTTTTTTATATCTCTTTCTGATATGATTGTGAATCACCTTTTGTTTATATAATTATAGCATATCTTCTTTTCTTTTACTATCACCTTTACAGGTGTCAGATCATGGTTCCAGTTTCTCTTGTACTCATTTCTTCCACCATCTTTGATCTTTTATCATTATCCCCAGTTCTTCCATATTTTTCTCATTTTGACCCCAACTCCTTTATTTGATCAATGTATGCATTTCTTTCTTGCACTCTCTCGATTTTAAGGGTATATCCAGCCTCTAATTGTTTGTCATTATTCTAATGCTATGACTAGATTAATTCAGCTATTTTTTGTTTATTGTTTTTCTTATTGATTATAGTTTTGTGGCTTTTGTAACTAATTTTATATTGTGTATTTATCTCGCATCATTTATTTTCATTTTTCCATTCATATATATTTTCTGTATTCCAGTATTGTTGTAAATTGAATAGTCAATTTTTCTAGCTATTTCTGCATTAATTCTGTCTTTCAGTATGTATTTACGGTTTCTAAAGCTCTGACGTGGTATTTTATTTACTTATTAAATCAGTTGTTTTGATTCTCACTTATTATTATTATTATTATTTTAGTTTTACTTATGTTGACTAGATGTTCACTAGCTCTTGGATTTTATTTAGAGTTTGCTACTATTAAGACCACATTGTCTGCAAAAAAAAACCATTTACTCATTTTTACAGGTTACATATTCCTATAATCCATTTGTTGTATACAGGTGTTGACATCGTCTCTCTGCTTTAGACTATCTTGCATATGATAAGTATAAAAAGTACTAGGCTTAAATTGTTCACTTCTATTACAATTTATACCATTTACCTAACTGTATTTGTCCTCTAGGATTTTTCATTTCCTCTAGTATTGTCCATCAGCTGTGGCTGATTTTATAGCAATAAATACTAGGAATATTTCTTTCTGTATTGTTGACAAAAAAGGAAATAAATAATTATAGTCTACTAACCTATTATTCAACATAACTAAATCAGCCATCCAAGAATTTTTATCTTCTCCAGTCTTGGCACATAGAATAACAGACGGAGTTTGTCTAGGAGATATTTCAAAAGCGTGTTTTAATTCATCAGTATCTTGATGATCTATAATTTCAACTTTTCTTATAAAAAATCTTTCTTTGAGCTTACATTCGGGATGGTTCTGGTGATGCACCGAGCTTTGTCTTCTAAAACAGAAAGGCGATTATGAAAAACATGATATTCTTAAGTGTTCAATTGGGAAATGAAAGATTAGTGCCAAATCACGATTTTCTAATTACCTTTCCTGTTTCTAATTTTAATAATAATATGGTCTGTCATGAAATATTGAACAAAAGAGACCAATTAGGAATTCTATTTAAATATATAATTAAGACAATCAATAGCGAATACTACATAGAGTTGTTGGATCGTTTGAATGCAAAAATCAAGTAAAAACGGTCTCATATGTTGAAGAAAAAATCACTGTTCCACCAAGACAATGCATCAATTCACAAATCGATGGCAACAATGGTTAAGTTGAACTAATTACACTTCGAATAGCTTCCTCATCCACCGTATAGTTCAGATCTGGCTCCCAGTGACTACTGACTATTCATTGATCTCAAAAAATGTTCAAATGAAGAATTGCTGAAACTGCCTATTTTGAGGCAGAAGACAAATCCTTCTACAAACATCGAAAAGTTAAAGAAGCGTTGAAATGAATGTATTGCTATTGAAGTAGATTACATTGATAAATAAAATCGATTGGAAATTTTGGAAAAAATGTGTTTTTCTTAGTTAGCTACATGAATTATTGAGTGATGTGTTATCTCTCAGCTGTTCAGTTGTAATTTTATCACTAAGTTGAGTTATTGTTTCCTTTAATTCAATAAAATTTGTCGCTCTTTCAAACCGGTGCCGATAACATTTTTTTTTCAATAAACCCAAAAAAAAATTTCTTGGAGATAAATATGTGACATGAAAGGCTACTTCTTCTCAGCGTGTGATATAATTCTATTAATAAATGATTTATTTTTCTAATAATTTTTAAAAACACTTTAATTTTGATTTTGATTAGGGACTAGTTCCTGAATTGTTTGTTGTTTAAAGCAGCAGTAACAATTATTTTACTATGTATACATGTTTCAATTCATTCAAAAAAATAAATTTATTATATAGTATATTTAAAAGCCTATAAAAATGCTCAGTTTTTAGAAAATTACCTTGAGTTTGGTTTACAGAGTATCATCAAGCCGTCAAAAAGGAAAACCCTCCTTTCGGTCAGTCTTTTATTATTACTAACTTTTGTTAAAGTATCCTCTCGAATGAATTCATTACAGCATTGTCCCAAATCTTTGGAATCCCAGTTTTCTACAATTTTTTGAAGTTCTTGGATTTTCAATATAGCTGTTTGTCTTCTATTTTTTCCTTGTAGTGATGGTCCCGGATTTCGCGGTATACTTTGGCTGGGAACACAACTTGCTGAAAAGAGAATAAAGCAAATTAAAAACAGAGATTTATTTTCATCAAAGTATTAATAAATTTATAATTGGAATAATGTTTGAAATTTGAAAATGGATGAAAGATTTTGATATAAATATCTTGATACTTATGAAAAATAGGTGATTTATTTTTACAGTGTTTACACGTTGCCCTAATTAGGTAATTTTAATATGTTGTTCATATAAAATATTACGAATTGATTTAGTGAAAAAGCATACTGTATTATTTCAGTTACAACTATTTCTACCTAATTTGAAATTATGAAGCTCCATTAAATTGGATTTCAAACATTTATAGATTTAAGCAATATACTTTACCCAGAGCTATTTGTAATGGTTTTAGCAATCCCTCAACTTGCGCCAAAGTTTCTTGATCCTCACTGGAAGTCGACAATCTTCTCAATGTTGGAATGTACTCCAAATATGAAAAACAATGCCAAATAGGTCCCATGAGTAAAGAGGGGAGATAATATCTTAAAGCTAGAGGCATTCCTTGACCAGCTGTGTTTAGAGAGCTTTGGACGTCTGGACGATTGAGTAAATTGTTCAAAGTTTCTCGGCATGAAGATGACGTTACGTCTGCGGCGTATTTTATATACACGTCGAACTCTGCCGCCTCCGCTAGTTCTAATGATAAATTTAAAATTTAATTTAATTTTACTAATATTTTTTGTGAGGCACCTAGTATATAAATGTTTGTGTCATTATGTGTATTACCTTCAAAACAACAACCAATGTAAGCCATTTTCTCTTGTGCCATTTCTCGTACATCTTCCAAACTGCCTGATAGAGTGTACGTTAATTCATAAATATCCATGATATTCGAAAATATTTTTTCTATATCTTGTGGACTTGGATTTAATTTTATAATTTCTTCCCTAAAAAATATTACGAATTCATTATTTTTTCAACAGTAAAAAATTACTAAAAGAATTGAAATATTTGCTATGATTTTATTTCTTGAAAATAAAATCAACGGTAGATATGAATGTGAAGCAGAACAGCAGATTTAATATATCATCTTACCTAAATACTTTAATCAACATATGCAATTCTTTTAAATAAGCTTTTTCAGAAGCTATAAGTTCTCTGACAGTTTCTTCATAATTTAATGTTGTAGATACCATGACAGGATTTTCGATTATATTGCTACCTCCACCTTCATCTTGATAGAACATGTCCATAAGTGCCTAAAAGCAAACAATTTTTAATTTAAAGATTTGCCTGTATCATCTATTTCCTTAAATTAATTTTAATATTTGATTAACTATTGACAAATCTCCATTATCTTTAATTTTCAATCAACAAATTATTATACAGGCATTGAAATGTTGCATTGTTAGATTATGAATGTTAAGAAACCAGTCAAAAAATGTGGTAATTGTCGTAAGTTTACAAGGATTAATTTCGAGGGGAAGGGAAGAAAAAGAGAATTGTTTTTCAGTATCAAGTATGTATGAGTATGCACCTAAATTTGATTATCTTAGGAATAGAATGATTTTATTTACGGAAGATGAAAAATGGTATAATGACACACCCGTATTTTTCAAACAATAAGTGCAGTACAGATTGTTCATATAAGAAAAAAGTATTAGTTGGTGATTAAAACAATATTTCTCTACATTTATTACACCACTTATAACCAATGTAATATTTATATTCACATATAAATAAAGAACATTAGTATTTAAACATTTTAGATCACTATAAAAAACGTAAATTTAACTTTGTTTTGTTAAACTTTATAATGCAAAGGAATAAATTGCTTTTCCTGTAAAAGGCTATTGTTGAATTCCTTTCTTTTTATCTTTTTTTAATATGACTAGGAACTACTTAGTAATTATTATTTCATGTTAAATAAACAGCTATTATACCTGCAATGTAATATATATAAATAACGTAATAAAAATGCGTTTTATATTTAGTATGATAAAAAATTACATTACATAAATACACAGAAAAATGGTGCATACTAAACACTAGAAGGGTGCATCTAACTAGGCCAACATAAAAAAATAGGCAGCTTGCAACACAATAAAAGCTCTAAGGTGTACCACAAGAAAAAAAATTAGAAGTAGAAAAAATTAAGTAGCTAGTAACAGTAATGTGGAATAAAATATCATTACCAGAGATTGAACAAAAGTATGAAGCTACAATTCTTTATTCATAAAATAAGATTTCAATACATCTTCTTATCAAGTAGAGTTAAATGTTTCGCTAGATCAGAAACAAGCATAATTTTTAATAGCTCATAATTACCTCTGACGAGCAAAAAAAGCTGTAGCCATTGTTTTTTGGGTATACATTTTGAATGACTGTAGTAAAGTTTTCAGGAAAGGATATAAGATCAACATAAAGTTGTGTTTGTAAATATTAATTGTTGACCACTGCCACTCAGAACAATTAGATCATATTTATAGGATCCAACCAACTGTTTTCTTTTCATCAGCAATATTACATAGGTAGATGATAATTAACCAGATAGATATTGTGATAGTGAATAAATAAACTACCTAGTGTTTGCAATTTATTCATTTATACATTTTGGGAACTTAAACTGGTTCAAAACAAATATGGAGGACCTTAAACAGCAACATGTCCTGTGACAAAAAAGAAAAACTGCTACCACCCAATATCTTGCATTTTCACAGCTACTTCTTAACATTTTTCTATTTTATCATCATTCTCTGTGCTACATTGCTTCCCACAGATAGATGATGGAATGATAAAGGATCAGTTAATAAAAATTCCAAAATCAAATATTCTCAAAGTTCATCGTAGAAGGTACCAGAAACATTAATTAAATGATATGTTCATTCATTGTATACAGTCTATAAGAAAAGTTGACAGAATGATAATAATTAAATTTGAGATAATTAGAAGTAGCAGTGATATTGGTATTGGAGTAATTCATACAGCAGATATCACAGAAAGTTTCGAGGGTACCAATTATCGCAGCATCTACAGATCTTATCCCTAGAAGTTTGTAGGACTGACTAATTATTGTTGAGCTTAATTTTATCTGCGTTTAGATTGAAGATGGCTGAATATTACCAGCATGAGTTGGATAAGCGCAATTTTCTTGAAAATAATGATGATAAGAAACAGTATGATATAGTTATCATTCGATTAAGCTTGCAGCAAGTATTGGAGTGCATATAATTAGAACATAAAGTAAATGATACTATTTTTTTAGTTTCCAAAAAATCAAAAAAATTAATACTACGTACCATGGATGTGGGCTGAAGTGCGGCGTGGAAAGCAAAAAGCATTTTTTTTAATAAAAAGCTATAATCTACAAAAGTTACCATATTTTGTACAAAGAAAATTTTAATAAAAATACTGATAAATTTTTTTTGTGCATAAAAAATTTTATTATTAATTTCAACATATTGGGTAAATACATATCGAAATAATTTGAAAACATATTTTGTTAAAATTGATTTGACGTTTATAGATGGCATTAAGGATGTTAGGTGCATGCTTATACTTATTACTTTTTTTGAGATCTTCAACCTTTTTCATTTTCCAAGATATTTTGATTATGATTCCCATATAACAAATATTTATGCAGATTTACTTTTGATATTTGCTGAGTGGTCATTGAGTAATGGGGAATATAAAATTATCTTTCACCTTTCAAATACTATTTACCTTTATCAATTAATTTTGTATTAAATTTTTATATCAACGGAAAATCTTCAGATACACTATATACTTCTAGTACAGAATATGGTAATTATTGATAACTACTATCAATCAGGTTTTAATTTTTTTATTGTATATAAATTATTTCACTTAATAACTCAAAAACATTTATACACTTTCCACAGTCACTAAAAATCCAGATAAATGCAAAAACAAAACAACTATCAATTGATTCAGCTGCTTTTTACCAAACAATTTTATTTAAAACTTTTGGTAGGAAAATTATGCAAGGGCACAAAAATAATTTCAATGTCAAAATCCATCTCAATACTACTCTACAGTTAAATTATGTGAAATTGGTGCGAACTTTGGAGATAATACTAGACAATCAATTGGGATTTTAACAGACAAACAAAACTACTGTCGATTACGTTTATTTTTAATACATTAAACCAAATCAGAATTGTAAAATCTACAGGGCAAATATTTAAGCAGCTGACAATACAGCCTTACAAACATAAACTTATATCATTGAAATCATCAACATTATAAATTATATATAATATAATATATAAATCATTATAAAATTAAATCATATAGACTTACTCCACTCCTGCAAACTGTGCCTAAATTATTCAAAATATTGAGCTTATTTAATATCTGATCATTTGTTTGACTTTCCTAAACCTATATGATTGTACAGTATAGAATTATGGAAACGTACAAAATAAAATCATATTAAAATAATATCAAAATTTACAAATTGAGTTCTACATTTATTATAGTTGTTCCATGGTTCTTGTGGAAAGAACTTTGCTAAAAAAAGACTTTTATAAAAAAACTGATATAAACTCCTGGACAAAATTAACGGACCACTTTAAATAATCTTAATGTTTACAATATAAATACAAAATAAAACTTACATGGTTACATTGAAATAATAATGAATACATACAAATTAGTCGAATATGATCTTAACATAATTTGCCTTATTTTTTGCATATAAGTTTGTTTTTGCTGTAAATGCATAGATAAGATCTCATACCTCCAAGCTGAAAAAAAAATTAGTAAAAGAGAATTAATGCATTTTGGTCAACGCTAATACTGCGTAGGACCTCCTCTACTTCTTATCACTGCATTCATGTGTCGCGGCATGCTTGATATCAAATGTTCAGTAAAAGCTTGCGGTATATTCTCCCATTCTTCAATAGTGATCTCTACGAGATGGTTGTGATTAGAAACAGAGGGACTATGACTTCTAATCCTCTTTTTAAAATAGTCCCATAGATGTTCTATAGAATTCAAATCCAGACTGTTATGTGGCCTCTCTAATAAAGGGATATTGACATCATGTAAGTAGCCAATAACAGGTCTAGCTACATGTAGACAAGCGTTATCCTGCATGAATAAAAAATTAGGCCCAACAAACAGAGCAAAAGGCATTACATGTTCGACAATAATACATTTTAGTCACCACCAAAAGGCACTTTAGAAGAGATATTATAGCTGGCAAACCTTTCTTCTTGCCTTCACCAGACACGCTCACGTCCACCTAGACCTTAAGGTTAACTCTAATTTAATTGGAGAACAGAACTTGCTTCAATCATTGATGGTCCAATTCTGATGTAGTCTTGCAAAATTTAATCTCTGAATTTTGTGTTCTCTGGTAAACAAGGGTTTTTGGCTGGTCTTCTGTTGGTTATCCTGCTTCATGTAAACGTCTTCTAACCGTTCGAGACGACATATCGATATTTCGAACATCTGATAATTAATTTTTGTGACTCTCCCGTTTCTGAGAGCACGTTGTCTCAAAAAACGACCATCAATTTGATTAGTGCAACGTTTTCGCCATTGTCCTAGTCTTCGATGGTACTAATTCGTTTCATTATGTCGCCTCACTATACTACTGACGCTGGAATGATGTCTTCCTAAGAAACCATCATTGAATATCCTTCATTCGTGGAGAGTCGATGCTCGCACTGCTTCCTCCATTTGAAAATTTCTTTGGCGGTTTAGCTTGCATCTAACAGAAACTTTGCTTTATCAGTACTTGGCAAGAAAATTTCAACACAATTTTAGTCTAAAACGAGGTTTAATACGAATTAATGATAAAACAAGATTATATGGTATTATAGTTAACTAAAATAACAACTGTCAATGTCAAACAAGGTCCATGGCCGACTTGTCGTACAGTAAGTTATTAAGAAATAAAGAATATTGAGAAAAATATAAATGGTGCATTAATTTTTTCCAGGAGTTTATATGAGAATGCACTAATCTTTCAAATGGTAGACGACTATCAACACTGTACCTGAAGAAGATAAAGCCATTTGAGATAGTGTAATATTGCGTGTAAAAGCAAAACAATGTGCGGCTGTGATAACATATTCTGTGTTACAAAAAAACAAAAAATTATTAATTAGCTCAATGGACTAATTTATTTCCATATTTTGAGTATAAAGTATTTCAATATAAATTGTGAAAATATATGAATAATATATTGTACCAACTCATTTCAAATCTACCAGTGTAAACTTCAATAAAAGACGCGATAAATTGTAAGAAACGAATGGTCCAGTCGAATCCTTCTCCACTCTTTGAATAACTCTATTTTATTAGCAACGAAATCGGTCAGTTTGTGTAAAAAGTTTGTTCAGTAGATTTAAAAAAAATTCAAAGGAAATTCAAAAAGATAAGTTTATAAATTTGAAATACTTAAAGAACCCTAAAGTCATTGGGAGATAATTTTTGTATTTTTAAGCCCACTCGACCACACCATATGAAAAAAATTATTATTGTTATTATTAAAATTATTTCCTAAATAACTTTCAACTTCCCGTTTTTAAAAAACTTTTTGATATTGTCTTTGGGAAACACCAATTTTCCCGAAATTATGTGCAGCGCTTGTTTTCTAAATTTATACATAACATATCCGAAACAATGTAGCTGTGTTTCAAGTTTGGTGCGGTGCAATACAAACGCATTGTATATATTGTAAGTGAATGTTAATACTATAATGATTAATACAGAGACAAATATTATAATCTTTAGTATTTATCATAGGCGATAATGGAAAACAAGAAAAGAAAGCTACCAAAAAAAGCATTTCCCTGGAAACTACAATGCAATTAATTAGCAGATTGGATACTGGTGAAAGTCAATCTCAAATTAGTGCTGCTTTAAATTTGACAATTTGAACAAAAATTTAAGAATAAAGAAAAAATACTGTTATTGGTAACTGCAACATTTTAGAGGAAATGGAAAAACGTTTGTCTGTATGGATTGACGATGAAATTAATGGCAATAATATTGTCTTGAAAAAAAAAAACAGACGGAGAAGAGAAGCAATCAATAAGAGAATTTTGGAAACACTACAATAGCATGAATGCTGTAGAAAACATAAGCCTTTCTTGGAATGAGATAACAGAAAGATCTTCAAAACGAAAATGGAAGAGCATTTGGTCAGTTTAAATTAAGGGAAAAGACATTAGTCATCTGTCGATAAGGAGTTTATAATGGAATTAGCAAAATAAACCGGTTTAGATGAGGTATATGCCGAAGAAATAATTCAATAAACAGCAGCTAATTTTTCTAATGATGAGCTCAAGGAATTAACTGACCAAGAAGAAAGCAAAAACATTGATTATAGTGGTTTCAAAGAAAAGCAAAAAGAATTTTTTATAAAAAGGAGTTTGACCACTATAACTGGAATTATGGTCCAATGTTCAAAAGCATTGTTATAGATACTTCATCCACTTATCAACAACAGAATGCAAAAGGAAATTGCATACTACATTAGAGACCTTCTTGACAGAAAGGTAGAAAATTGGAAACACTTAGAATTTTATTTGTTTATATTATTTTCATTTTTGTAAAGAAATAAATGCTTCTTTTTATTTTTATAAAAAAAAAACAATTTTTAAATTCAATACCTAACCAATTTTCTGTTAATCTCCAACTAATCCCATTATTTACATGTTAAGATAGCCTTGTTTAGTACTGTTTTGCATTATTCTCTACTTTGATGAAATGTATCCAACGAGTTAAGTGAGGTCTTACTGCATTTAGTTTAGAAAATAAATACTAGCCAAGACAATTCCTCACTCACACATTCCCACTACACTCTGGAAAAGTGAATCCAGTATAATTTAACAGTTCTATTGAAATTTATACTGGTAAAATAGAAGTTGGTTTTACATTGATATTTATTATTATATGTTTTAAAAAATTTTTTTCAATACTGTTTGTAAATTGAAAATTTTAAAAAACGTTTGAGAGAGAAATAAGTATTACTCTTCATATTTCTTCAAACTGCGATTTGATTTATACCAACTCCTAAATGGTCAAAAAATATTTTTCTTTTTAACCACTTTAATAATCCCTAGTTGGTTGTTGTTTCTATATATAGTACTTGCCTCAATACTTAATTACCTTAATAGCTGCTTGGTTAGTAATTTCAAAAATTACCACATATCTAATTTTAAATGATGCTGCGAATTGAGAACTCAAAATAAAATTGTTCACGAGTTTTTTTTAAATGCCAACATTTCCATCTTTTATTTGATCTTTACCGTGGTTAAAAATATATGGTACATTATAACTCAAATGTTGATAAAGTATTTCCATATATTTTTAGCCTTGACGAAGATGTAATAAAATATAGAAACTTTGGCATTTTAAAAAACTCTTGGAGAGTTTTATTTTGAGTCCTCAACCAGCAACAGCATTTGAAATTACATACTAGAAAGGACAATAATAACAATGACACATATCTAATACCAACTTATAATTATATACTATATTAATAATGTTGCCCTTGCATAATTTCCCACAAATTCCTAGCACTAACACATTGTATAAAAATATCAATTACTTACTTTATCGACTTTCATTGAAATTTGTACATCCTGGTAGGTGATTTCCATATGCTTTATATTCTTAGCATAATTTCCAACTAATTTTAAAATATCAGCAGATATATACTCTAAAACGGCGACCAAGAATAGAGATACAGTTGAGTCAATTTTGTATAACAAAAGTTCCTAAAATGTGAACATTAAAAAAGAAAATAAAAGATAAAAGTAAAAATACTTCAAATGCCTTACAAATTGAAATATTCTCAAGGTCATAATGAATTTATATACTAGTAAATACTAGACAAGCAATAGAAAATATAGAAATACTATTATTTATACTAATCTCAAGTTTGTTGTGAATTGAATTGATTCAAAGTATTGTCAACTGTTTCACTCATATTCAAAATATTTACTATTCAGTAGTACATTTCTTTTAAAAGTACTATATTATGAAACATAATTAGGTTCAAAAGAATAATTCACAGATTACATTTAATACTGTACTCACTTTTTGCAGTAAAGAATGAATTTTATCAACAGGTAGTTGCAGCACCGATTTTTTTTTACCTCTATCGATGGCTTCTTGCGCTTCTTTTAGTGCCCATTTATCAATTGGTGTAGGAAATGTACTTATTACCCTTTCTTCAACATCCTATAAAAACAAATGAATTAATTTCAGCTTGTTTAGGATCAAACGAAATAAGAAAAAACTAATATGTGTCTATGAAAAAATAATAACTAAATATTACTTACTTGTACAGTATGAGGACTTGGTTTGGCACAAAGCATAGCAAGAAGACGTAAACAAAGACTCTCAATATATTCTAATGCATCATCTCTTGCACATAATGAAGGATGGACTTGTTCTAGCACCTAAAATATTTAAAAAATTATGAGAATATACATACAACTTCAAAATTCAATTGATTTGCAAATTAATATTGAGGAAATTTCATGTTATTATGAACAAAATGGAATAAAACAATGAGATAGCAGATTTTATATTTCAGAAAGTTGCATGTTTTGTTGATTATTGATCGTGACTTGCCTGCCTTAATTTCTTATTTTGCCCATTATTACTACAATCAAGTCATTCCTGTACCTATATTTTTCTTAGTTTCTAGTAATAATCTTTTTTATTCAATCTTGAGACACTTTTATGATTCATACTGTTTGTCTCCAAGTATTAGGAATTTTTTTTTGGATTTAATTACTTCACTACTACACATTCGTCCATAGATAATTTACTTTGGAAGGTCTGCTCTGCTTACTTCTTGTTTCCAATCTTTTACTAAGTTAAACATCTTTTCTAGTATATGTGCAATTCTTTTACAATATTTACCAAATAAATTGTGGATATATTCTCTTGGGTATTGTGGTTTGTTGTAAATAATCCAGTTTACTTCACACGATTTTTTTACAAAAGTATCCCTATGGTTTTTAACCCCCTTTTCATACAGAAATATTGTAACTGATTTACTTCAATCTGTGTATTGCAATGCTTCCTATTTCAAGTTAGTTATCAGTTCTTGGTCTTCATCAATTTGGTTTACTAATAATATTCGTTTCAGACAGGTAATCCCCTACTCATTATCATCACACTAAGAAAGAAGGAGGAATACGAGTGTATTTTATTCTATTATACAAAATAAATTAATAAAAATACAAAGATTAACTTTCTAATTATCCCAAAAAACCAAAGTCGGATCTCGAATTAATATTATTATTCATTTAGTAGGTATATACATTCATTGCCAAAAATTATTCACATATCAATTTATTATTTATTACAAATGTTGAAGTGGTAAAATCATTTGAACTTCATGATTTGTTTAACACAGACAATTTAACAAAGATAAAAATTACTGCAATTTAAAAACAAATGTCCATTCTAGGATTTATGACTCATATATTAAAATTATTTGATGCATCTATTAAGATAGTTTGTGTGTATATAGGATAATCAATAACATATTTTATTGACTATACAGATTGATAAAACAACATGATGTATTAAAATATTTCAGCCAAACTGGAAGATGTAAAAATTAAAATGAACCTCTAGCTTTGGTGTTTTCTATGCAGTAAATTTCTGTTTTATTTATTTGCAGAAACTTTTTGGCTATTTTTAATTTTATTTAAGTGGCATATTATTGTTTGCTAGTTCTTGTGAATCTTCTAATCTATTTGTATATTATTACTTCAAGTCAAATCAGTGTATGGATTATTAATTTTTTTATTTCTTTGTTACTTTCCGTTTTTATTAAATCAATACTTGTCTTAAGACTGCTCTTACATACTTTTAGTTTACATTTTTTGAAGCTGATATCTCTAGAACAAATTCTAAAACAGTCAATTTTAGATCCAATTAAATAATTAAAAAGTTTTTATTAGAAAAATCATTTTCTGGTCTTAATTTTGGCCTCACTGTAAGAATAAGATATAAGCATTACAATGCAAAGAGCAGGAGCAAGATTTAAACATTAAATATACTACTTACTGTTTTATTAATACTTGTATATTTAAATATTAACTGTGTGTTAGTTGAATTTGCTGTATAACATCATGTTCTCAGCAAAATATAAGTAAAATGGGCAGGTATGTGAATAGTATTGTTTAATTAAATAAAAAAAAGTTTTTGCTTGTTTATCGTCAGTATTCACCAGTGACAAATATGTTTACAGCGTATGATTTAATTTTACTTTAAATGGAACAATAATACAATAACTTTATGCAAAACATAAAGATGCAAGTATCAATACATACATTATAAAAATGAAGTAGTACATGTTACTGCTTAAATTACCTACGTGTTTTAATTATTTTAATTGAACGACAGACAAATTAACCAACTGTATGGTATTTGAAAAAGAAAACTGATGTTATTAATAATATAATAAAAAATCTATTAGCAAATATCTAATAGTTTTGGCAATGATATGTGAAAGATTATGCAAGGGATCACAAGAATAAAAACATATTAAACTAATATTATGGAATTGAAAATTATTATGTTAAAATCTCCATAGTAAAAAATGTAACAAATCAATGCTTACTTTTTTTAAAGCTGAGGTTAGGAGCCCTTTCCATTTTGCAGCATTTTCTTCCGAATTAAAGTCGTAAATATTATCTGCTGCGACGCCAGTATTCATATTTTCTAAAAGGAAGGACTGAAAAAACTGGGAACACTTCTACTAAGGGCCACTCAAGATACACATAGTCCTCAATTGATTGCAACTCAAAATTACAGAACAAAAATAATTTAATTAGTTTATGTTTACGTCCAGTCGCACTTATGCACCATTATCTTTGTTGTTTGAATGAAAAATTCTAACTTTTTACCGAAAGTGGACAAAATACAATCACTTGATTCTCGCCATTTTAGTTTTCTACTTCAGGTCATATTTTGTCTCCCTCGAATTAAATATACTCATATCTATCTTTCTTTTTCTGAAGAACACAAAGCAACCACTGCGCATAACACAGTTCTCTTTTGTCTTTTCCTTGCTCGCTGTCGGCAGTATTCGCTGCTCTTCTTTTCCTGGAGATGCGTAAATAGTAATGGAAATTCCTTTTTCATGTATGCGTATTGGTCCTAATCGATATGAGTCGACTAATCTTAAAATTTTGAAAGAAAATATAGAACATATCAAAATACATTATATTATTATTTATAATAACTTAATGAACATAAGTATGAGAAAGATCTTCCGTATATTCTAGAGGAATATGACACGTATGTATTTGTAAAATAAATATCAGAAAATGTAACATTAAATCAGAATGATTTAATTTAAGTTATTTATGTAATAAATTGGAGTATGAGTGAAGATTATAGCTAAATAGAAGTCAGATTAAAAAAAAATCATGAAATGAAATTTGATGATGATCGCACTAGTCCGTGATTTAATCGCTCCTATGAATATCGCTAGTAGCAAAAAACTACCATGAAAAAAGATAAGTACGAGGGTTACTAACCAAGTTTTGAGATAGAAAAATGAAAACAAATATTTTTAATTAGATATGGTTTTATTGTTTATCAAAATATTATGCTTTAAGATCAATACACTTTTGCATATGTTTGAACTTATCGTCGAAGCATTTTTGTCATACCGATTGAGGTACCTTCAAAACATGTGATTTGAGCGCAACGACCGCTTCCTCAAATGTAGAAAAACGTTGACCTCGTAATTTATTTTTGATATGCGGGAATAAGAAGAAACCATTGGGTGCCAAACAAGAACTGTACGGCGGATAACCCATCAATTCGATGTTTTGATTGTCCAAAAACGTTTTTGTTCAAACTGATATGTGACAGCTCGCATTGTTGTGGTGGAGAATGATTCGTCTTCTGCCATTAGTTCCCCTCATGTTTTCAAACACTTATGGCAAACAAATGCTGGTGTACCATTCAGAATTGACCGTTTTACGTTGCTCTAATGGAACAGTTGCGATATGTCCAATTATTATTCTGAAGAAATCGGCGACCATTTGCTTCGAGTTGCTTCAAGCCGGAACAACTTTTGTATGATTTGGCTCGTCTTGAAAGACCCATACAATCTATTGTTGTTTAGTTTCGGGTCCATATGTATAGATCCATGATATATCCCCTGTCATGATGTTGAAGCACCGCTTTTGAATTTTTTAGCCACTAGCCATTCATTCCTGAAGTCGGAGTCTTTTGGGAATTCAAAATATAACTACATAATTACTTTTAATTGCAATGATTAGAAAAGTTTATTTTCTATTTAGAGGAAAATAATTATTACTGACGTTAACATTCTTATCTCAAAAATCTTAATTTTTATCTCCACCTGTTTTCTTTCTAGCCATTTATGACATAACATGATTGATCCAACCTTAAACCACAAACATGAACTTAAAAAATGATCAGACATCAATTTGGAAATTGAAGGGATTATTGCAATTATTAGTCATAACATTTTAAAATAATTTTCAGTCTCTTACAGAATACTGTGCACCCCAGAATCAGTTTGACTATCCCAATACAATAATATAGAACCAACCTTAAACCACAAACATGAACTTGAACAAATAAAATATTTCTCAAAAAACATTCAAAATGTCACTATAATCATAAATATCACAAAATAGAATGAGTGGCAGTTGATGAGACACTAACGGACAAAGGCATTTAAAGATCCTTCAGGAACTCTAAGATGAGGTATCGTAATTAACCAAGAGCAAAAGAAATGAACTTCAGATATAAATTCTTTTTAGTTAGCCCTCTGTAGATTTATCCTTCTTATGTTGTCTCTCTTGTACTGCGTTGACATCGATTTAAAATTGTTTGGGCTGGTCCATAATCTTTTAATAAGTCAATGAACAAATAACATTATCGTGAACCCTCTATAGTTGTGGTTTTGTTACAAAAAAAGAAATCTTGTGGATTCAATTTCAATAGTATAAAGTACACGTCGACAATACGATTTTTTTATTTAAAGTATGAAGAAACATTTTCATATAGGCGCTACAGGTGAAAAAAGCTTTACATGCGAGGAGGGTCCCAGTAGTACTTGGCCTGACCTAGAAATAGTGTTAGTTACGTGAAAAATACCACTTTAACAATCAGCACGAGGTTTTTTTGAGCGATTGTCATGCGGTATCCAACGTGAACAAATATTTTTGACAGACAAATGTTCATTCAATATTGACGGTATGTGAGTAGAACTAATGCCCATGTTGGCCTCAATCTTACGATATGTCACATGACGATCTTGCAATATCAATTTACGTAATTACGTACAGCATCGATGTTTTCCGGCACAACTGCCGACTTTAGACGATCTTCACGAAATTCATCCTACAGCGAAGTGCCACTACGATTAAATTCGAAAAGATCGGCACACTGCTGTTGGTTTAATTCACGTCATAGAATGTCATCGCACGAAAACGTTCGCGAATTTTTCCATTTTTTAACCAAAATGAATGTTTCTTGTATCTGTAAACAACTCAAATAGCACTCGTATGATGACACATTCACCATTAAAAATGTCAAACTATGAAAGCAATGTCAGGTTTGACATATTCACATCAGTGTTGCTATATCTCTCAACTTGAGTAGGCAATCCTCGTAACGGCAGCATATCAGTTGTAACTTATCCTCATCATCCATATTATGAGGGAAAAAACGATAAAATAATAAAAAATTGGGTTGAGAAGATAACCGGTTTTCTATTTCGAATGGAATCTCTTTTTGTTTAATTTTATACAATTGACACAGAATAAACGAAACGGATATTGGAGACTACAGAAATGAAAATAGTTCGAAGAATAGCGGGAAAACACTAACGGATAGAAAAAGAAGTGAAAACATAAGACGAACGTGCGAGATAGATAATATTAATGACTGGGTACTGCAGAGAAAGATAAAATAGAATGAGCACATTGACCGCATAACGGAAGAACGAATTGTGAAAATATCAAGGGACAAATCACCAGCAGAACAAAGAAGCCTTGGAAGACCTAGGAAAAGATTGAGTGACAACCTCCCAGGTGACTGAGCAGAGGCAATGATGTGAAGAAAAACAGGTAATGATGCCTATACACAGCAGGAAGAAGAAGACAGAATATGTAAGATAAGAAGAAGCAACACCTAGTATCTGTTTACCCATATATTTTTTATAAACTAGATCCTACAATAATTAGGTTGTCAATGGAAACATTTATTTTTCACCATAAGGTAGAGTCGTGTTGTTTAACTGCAGGCGCTTTCGTAACCTCGTAACTGTTTTAAGAAAGTATTTCAGGAGATTCAGTAATAAAACTTACCATATTTGTTAGACTTCTGCCGGACTATACTAGATGGCACTACAAACTATTTTCTAGTACAGTGGCTTGATAGAGAAATGAGAGTAGCCGCCATGTTCAACCCAAACTTGTCTAATTTAGGATTTGTTATTCATATAATAACGCTTATTATAAAATCGTAAATTATATTCGCAAAACCTTTTCTAGTAAAGTGGCTTGATATAAATCCATTATATTTGTCAGGAAGTATTAAGTGCTAATGAGTTATTCGTGTGAATCACCAAAGAATGTCTACTAGTCTTTCCATAGCTGTATCAAACACATAACAAGACTAGATAGCGTAAAGCAGAAATGCGATTTTATTTGAAGAGATTAAAATATTGCATAAAGATTTTGGAATAATGTTGAAATTATCAAATTATGTTAACCTTTTATTCATCAGGAACGAAAAAAAATGTTAAAATCTGATATTATGTGTACTCTGGCAACATTGTTACTAACCACGACCCCCGATCACAACATTTATGCCTGTTACATTTTTGTTTAAATTGCTAGCCTGTTCAACCAATCTCTTACGTTTTATTTCGTTCGGAAGACCAGACTCTAGATATAAATTCTTTTTATTTTGCCTTCTTTAGCTCTATCCTTCTTATGTTATCTCACTTGCACTGAGTTGGAATCGATTTAAAATCGATTGGGCTGGTCCATAACCTTTAATAAGTCAATGACAAATAATATTGTCATGATCTGTGGCTTCGTTGCAAAAAAATAAATCTTGTGGATTTAATTGCACTAGAATAAAGTAAACGTCGACAGTATGATTTCTTTGTTTAAAGTATGAAAAAAAATTACACAATGATTTACATATGAGAATGGTCCGAGAAGTACCAGACAATCTATGTAACATATTTTACAAGTTAAAAGACACCACGTTGATAAGTATTTTTTGGCAGCCATCAATAGTGAACGTTTTCAGTGAATTTGTAAACATGGAAGGAATTGGACATCGTTATGTGATACAATACTTTTATTTGAAAGATAATACTCTGGGGGAGACTGCTCCTTCGTTATCAACAGTAAAATATTGGGTAGAAGAGTTTAAATGAGGCCGTACGACCTGCGAAGACCAGCACCGCTATGGTAGGCCAAATGAGGTGACGACCCCAGAAAATCCACAAAGTGGTACTGGATGATCGTCGACTGAAAGTATACGAGTTAGCAGACATAGAAGACGTATGTATGGAGCTGAAAGGAGATATAGACATAATCAGTAGTTTTTCTGTTTCATACCACAATTAAAAACTGAAACTATAACTGATGAGATCGTATTAATAGAAGGCATTTATTAACCAATACCGCAATTACAATTAGGTTATGAAATATTTTATCGATAACCGTATTACCAAAATGTACGTTTTTAAGGATAGTAAAACAGCGTATTTTAGCAGCAAATTGCCGTTTATTGAGTATTCAATATTACATATTATTAAAAATATGATAAAATTGTGTATAAACATATAATTTGTGCTTACAAAAATGTACCTTTAAAGCGATTGAATGCCGAAAACAAGCTGTAACAAATAATTTTAACAAATTATTAATGAGTAGGTAATAAGTCATGTTTTGTCTTTATTATTATTTTTTTCAATTTACATCTTGTATAAATCTTATGAGACGGATTTCTTCTCTACAAACTCTGTTTATTAATAATGATAACAATTATAGCAAACATCTGCAGTTAAAAATCCCCAATCTCTCAATGTCTTCTTATTACCACCATTGCCATACTTATAGTACAAATATAATTAAACTCTAACAAACTAAAAATGTCAAAAAATTAGTTAACTATTCTATAGCCATATAAAACATAGATTTTCTTATGATTTATTGAAATTTTTATATCTGTTTGTGTTTTTTCTTATTACACATTTCAGGTATTTTTCAAATATTGCAAAAATAGGACAAACAATTATATTTTTACTTTTACAATGTGATTGTGGTGAATATTTCTCAGGACCTATCCAATAAAGATGGACATCTAAGCAGGCACGATGAAAATGCATTGAAATGTGGTCTTAAACAATTAGGATTCCAATACAAACAGAGAGTGTGTAAAGAAAGATATTTTCACAAGCGAAAGCACCAAGTAGGCATAAAAGTATGACAGGACTGTCCTAGTCCTTTGTTTATAGAATTGTAGGCTGCAAAAAACGTAATTAAATTGGATAAATTTACAAATTCCAACTATCAACAAGATAATTTCTGCATTCAAAGACAGCGATATAATTAATCATGCTCAGACAAATGCACAAACTCAACGTTACCTCTATAAAGTATTGCAAAAAATCGGTATTTATAGAAACACAGGAAATGAATATCTGGCGATGAAACCATTTAAGCCCTTGGGAAGCTGTTATTAAAAAGTTATTCACAGGTTTTCAAGGACTGGGACTTCTTCTTCTTTCAACAGGAATATGTGCTGCTTAACTCCGAATATTTAGCATCATAAGTTCTTCTTTAGACGTTAAGCTCCAGCTTTCATACCATATTTTTGGTGCTATGTCTAGTGGTCTCCGTGTATTTGGTTTCTGTTTTTAAGTTCTCTAATATCTTGTTTCCGTTGCATAAGTGAGAATAGAAAATGCATGTTTAATAGCTTGTCAATTTTCTTTGTGTACTCATCATAAAGTTTTCTTCTATATTATTTCTTTCAAATATTTATTGAACCTTGATCTTTTAATGCTTGAGTTCATGTTTCCCCTGTTAAATTCTCCTTGCTACTTCAAGGTAGTTGAATTTCATTCTTTCTTGTATTATGTAGTTTTACATATAATCGGATCTTTGTCTATTAATTCATCATTCACATCACATATCCCTTTTTATTATCCCCGCTTATAAATAAAAATTCATTGATTGAACATAGACACGCAGTTATCTCAAAAAGGTTTCAACAGGTATCATAAATAACCATCTTATTACTTCTTTATTGAAAGAGAGAAACTTGACAGCTGGAAAATATTTTTGCGTTGGCGAATTTATACTGAGAATAATATAATAAATTTTACTCTATTTTCATGCTTACCATAACTATCTGAAATAACGAAAATTTTTAAGACGCTTATATTAGCTTCACCTGTATGTAGGTTTGTGAGCTTTTTTGATTGTTTGTAATTCTCCTTAGAAATTATTACTGTTAGTATATCCCACCTCTTTAATTTCGTTCGTCTGCCGAGCGGAATTACGCGTCAACTTTCGAATTCGCCGATCGTAGGTTAAATCCTGTTCACTCTGTGAAAAAAAGTTTCTTTTTCGGCAAATATGTTTTAGAAACTAACACTGCGAATTTTCTTCTTATATCGAAACAAATTTCACAATTGTCTGCCCTCTGTTAGAGATTTATAATCCCAATAAACATTTTTTGTTATATAACAGTTGCGGTAAATTCATTAAATAACTTAAATGTATATATGATAGTAACCGTAATATTTCTGTTACTCGTATAAACCCCTTAAAGAGCTTAAATGGGGAGTATATAAAGGTTACGGAAAACTTAGGTTAGTAACGCTATATTAGTATACTAATGACTAGAGTTTAAAGAACAGATTTATTTTTAACAATAGATAAAATTTAAAAAACGTTAATAATTTTCCTCTAAAATTCAAGTATTATTGTGAAAAATATAATATTTTCCGTTCATATTGTTTTAAGCTTATTTTTTAAAAATATTTTCAATTTTTTATTTTGATGTGTTTTGAAAGCGTGTTTTTGGTTTTTTCAAATTACATTTATCTACGTTTAACTATATATTCTCAGTATCAGATGCTGAAAGCTGTCATGTAAAAGAGGTTGAGTACAGTTCCTGTCGAACAATCCAGAACAATATCCTGATAAATATCCTTGGTAGTTTTTATTGCTATTATGATATTCTGTATAGTTTAAAGTAATTTTTAAAGACACTATCCGAGGTGAGATAAGGATCACATGTTCTTTGCAGATATACGTAAACCTTCAGTGGACCAGGGTTTATTTTGCTTATTTTTAATACGTCTAAAAGAAAAATAAGTGAATGCCTGACTAGTTAGTGTTATTATGAATTTAGAAAATAATAATTCAAACAACATAGCTATTACGTTAAAGTGCTAGAGACAATTAAAGGGATCCATGTCAGAGACTGTTACATTTACGTACTACCATGTTTAACGACCTATTTATCTCTTATTAAAATTAGGTATAAACGAAAACTTGAAAAAATTCATGATTAAAGTTTTAATGTTTGAGGAGGGAAGTGTCTCTACTGTCCCCCTTCTGTTGTTATCTTGATTTAATTTTAAGATTATTATTAGTCCAGTATATAACCATTTCTCCGGAGCTTACAGAAAACTTATCAATTATTTCATGCAACATTTGTTGTCTTCATGAAATTTCACTCCAATATGTTTATTTAAAATTAAACAATTGAACTTGAAATATTGTTTTTTCATAATTTCATGCTTAATATTTTCCATTTAAATTATTAAGCAAAGCTCAGTTCCACAATGCATGAAGCATTTAAAAATAATGGTAATATTTGAAAATATTCGTATTAGTTGGTTATACAGGGTGATTGATTAGTTTGATTAATTTTAGTACCTTCTTTGTCCTTTGAGACATCAATTTGGAAATTTAAGGGATTATAGCAATCAAGAGTCTCAACTTTTTAAAATAATTTTCAATCTGTTCCAGAATACTGTGCAATATCAAATTTACATTCTTTAAAAATTAAACACCCTATATTTTAATGCATCTTCCGAATCAGCTTGACTTTCCCAATACAATAATATAGAGTTGTGATGTGCTCTACGGAGTATCTAGAATGTTATGACCAATTTTCCATAAAAATCGCAACAAGTTCAAAGCCCTGTAAAATGTAAGAAAAATTAGAGAATCAAGATTTGTTGCGGCCATAGTAGTAAAAATTTTGGAAAATTATTTATTTCGTTAATATTCATTAAACCTAATACAGGGTGAATCGAAATACTAATACATTATTTTCTTTTTCTTTTTTCAAATGAGTATCGAAAATTATCACTAGCAAACTTTTTTTCGAGCATATCATATGTCTAAAATTATTATTTTTTGAGATATTTTGATTTCTCTTTACAAAACAATGATGGATGGGCCTATGTTGAGTATGATTGAAAATTTGACAATTAGAAGTTTTGAAGTAGGCAGATTTATGTAAATGAAATTTCAGTGGACGTCTCTTGTGTTTATTATCTTTATCCCGTAATTCCGACTGAAAGATAATCTTTACATTGTGATTTTTAACTGCAATTGATTTGATTATATATACATGCATTTTAATAAGTATGTTAGTTGAAAATATCACATTTTATAGTAATGGAATGTTGAAATATTATATTTATAATACTATTTTTATATAAAATAAGATGAACTGTTTGACCTTGGTATAATATTTATAACATTTCCTCATTAACGTAAGCTGTAATGCATCGAAATTTTAACAATATTTTTTAATATTAATAATAACTATTAGTTTTATCAATTATTTCTGAAACGGCTTCCCCCAATTTCCATAGATTTTTCTTTGCTACTGATTTTATATTATAGGTATTTCATTTTTCAAGAAATATAATGAACTTTGTTATGAAATTGATCAAATTTGATACTTTTTTTTTAAATCCTTAAAAAATGTTATATGTTATAGTTCTCCCAATATCTCCATCAAAGTTTAAATAGTACAGTATGGTTGAAATGCTGCTGTAGTACTAAATTTTCCCAAATTAAGCTGGTCTTGTAACATTTCGTTGATACAAGTGAACAAGTTGTTGAATTAAACTAGAATGAAGGTAAATCCTAAGTAAAAATAATGATTTAGTGAGAAATATTAGTGCATTACTTATTAAATTTGTCTAAATAATTTCCAATTACTAGGGTTAACATAAAGGGAGGTAAGACAGCTGATATCCATCATTAGATTTCCAATCTATTATAAGTTTACTGTATGACGAACATGTTAATTTGTATGATTTTTCATGTGAGTTGCGTTTAATCCTTAATATTATTTCTATTACATTAATTAATAGTTATTGTACTGGTAGTCACTTTTGTTGTATAGTCACTTCCATAACAAAGTAATTCCTTGATTTTCCACTTCAATTGAATCTATGTAAGTAGAAGAATTTTATTTTAAGATTCCTCTTCTCTGGTAAGTTATGTTTTTATAATATAACTCTACTTATCATGTATCTAGATCTATTTCATCTGACCCTTCCTTTTTTTATTCACCCCGTATTCTCGATTCTTATTGTATTTTTACCACATCACTGCAGCTGCTGGGTCACACATACATCGGCAATGCAAGTCGCTGCTAGACTACCAACCACTGGACCAATAACCATTGGCTACAACATAGCTGAAAGTAGCAACTCAGCCTTCTCTGACTAATTTTCCGTTTTTTATATTTAGCATAATATATATAAGCTTACTGTTCATACCATCTAACTGCTTGATTCTAAATATGCAGTGAGTGCGATTTTTTGATAAATATTTTATTGCCAAGACTTTTTTTATTGATTTATATTGATTTATATTGATTTTTAGGATTATGTTTGTTAATTTTCTACAATTTAGTACAAGTTGTTCACCTTGTTCTCCATTTTTAATTATCGATTCGTATAAAGGTAAATTTAAATATTAATTGTTTATTTCAGCTGAGTATCAGTTGTATATACTTTAACTGAGGCCAAATACTACTTCATGAGAAAGAATTTCCAGCCTAGGGTATAAGGTTATAAGCTATATATATATATAACTAACTACTATTTTAATTTCTTAGATCTTTTATATATGTTTATGTTCCTAAATCGTCTTGATTTTAGATCTTTTTTCTTAATATCAGTTTTTTTTCTATAATTTTTGAGACAAAAAAAATTTTACGTTTTGACTACTTTCAGTTTTTATTGTTACGAACAAGCTTGCGAAATGGGTCTTTAGGGTGACCCTGTCCAAATACAATGGGATTTTAATCGGCGTAATCGCGCGGCGCCTTTGATCTATTTTTTTATAAATGTCGGACGCGCCTTTGATGAAGTTTTTATTATAGAAGGAGGTTTATTATAGTATTTCTTTTAAATAATTTCTAGGAAAGTATAGTTATTTATTTCTTGTGTTTCTTTTTGTTCTGGAACTTTATAGAATTCTATTTTTAGTAGTTTATGTAGCGCAGGTGGTTAGTTTTCAATAAATAATCGGAGTGAGAATAACAAATTAGTAAAAGTGATCGCAGAAATTATTTAAGTGATATTAATAAGTAAATTATTATAAGTTGAGTGTACTGTACTCGTGTAGCGTGTAAATAAATAAAGAATGTAAGAAACAGTGTTTATTAATTCACCCCACGAATAGAAATAGTATTGATAAATACGAAAACCATTCCATTAGAAGTGGGATCAATTACTGCGCTACATAAACTGCCACAAATAGAATTCTACAAAGTTATAGAGCAAAAAGAAACTAAATAAATAGACTTTTCTAGAAATTATTTTAAAGAAATTCTGTAATAAAACAACTTCTATAATAAAAAGTTCATCAAAGGCTCGTCCGTCATTTATAGAAAAAACATATGAAACAGGCAACGCGAATTAACCAAATTTCAAAAATTCCCTTGTAGCTGGACAGGGCCATCATAAGGACCCATTTCACGAGCTTTTCTTAACATTATCAAAATAAAATATATTTATTATATGACTAAATATACATTTTATTCTGATTATATGTTTTTAAAAAATTATGAAAAAAAACTAATTTTAAATCAGAAGACGGCTAAAATCAAGATGATTTATAAACATAATCTAACTACTACTAGTATCTACAGATTTTGAAAAATTAGGGAGTTAATAGCAACATTAATAATAATTATAACTATTCCTTCAGTTTTTTGTCTGTTTTTATAGTACATTACGGGTTTTCCATAGGATTTTTACCACGATAATAATTTTGTGGTGAGATGGTGAACGATCGTAGTGTCTAAATAATCATCTCAGTTTTCTTTATTTCAGAATTGACGAAATTCCATTGCATTCCATTGATTTTCGACCATATTCTTACTGATTTCGATAATAGATTCACCATAAGCTTTTGTAAAAGCAATTTCAATTAAAAATATATACCAAGGTCAGTTAATTTTTTTAAATTTGATAACAAACCTGATTATATTGAAAATATTTATAATTTTTTGTATTAATAAACAAAGTTCGTGTTTGTCCTTAAATATACGGGAAATTATTTATTATATATCTCACTGTTTTCATTAATGTACAACAATATATTAATCAACAGTCTATAAAAGCTCGTTCCAAATATTGGAAACATATCAGTTTGAATATAACTCGACCATTTCCGACAACATGTTTTAATCCATATGTATAATATGTATATTCATCAATTTAAAAAAAAACAATATAGTTTAGAAACAACTAGGCTATTTTTTTGGTTTTTTTGGACTGTCCAGAGGAGATTCCTGAAACAAAAATTACAATAAAGTCAATTGAAGAACTGAGATTCATTACACGTGTATCAAAAATTTTGAATATTAAAAGCATACACTTCTGTTTATTGAAATAGCATACAAATCTTGAAACAGATTTTTGCAATTTTTCAACTGTGTAAATTTATTTGACATTTGTTGCCATGTTCACCAATATCAATTTATCAGGTGAGTATTTACAAAAAAAATTCATTTTACTATAATTATTAACACTTTCAGTCCAGCCGACTCTGGTAAATCTTTACCAATCCAGCAGATTTGTTCGTTAAAAGGTATGCTTGAGTATCTTTTTTTTTCTGGAGAGTATTAAAGCGCAATAAGTCCATCACTCACTTATACTAAAAAATCTCTTTTTGCCGTTGTATCTATAACAAGAAATACTCCTTTTATTTCATCTTTCGGCATCAAACTGGAAGAAATTGAGTTGATATACACACCTGGTCAAAAACTGTGCTCCTTTGACATTAGAAAAAATATTCATAGTGATCTACAACGGAACAAATAAGGTAAAACGATAATGTCTTTCGATGTTATCACCAAACAGAGCAACAGAATGAGAATATTGAAAGTCGTGTTAGTTCATACTACGAGGATGGTCCCAGAACTACCTGGCCCAAAAAAGGAAATACAAGAATTTTGGGAAAAAATATATTTAGTTTTCAACGTATCTCCTTTTGGCTCTATATACTTTTCCCAGCGTTGCTCAATAATAAGAATCGTCACGGTCTTTAAATTAGCCATAAACCTTCGACCAACGAGCTATTTTTTCAAGTCTGGAAGCAGAAAACTAGTCGGAGGGGACTAAATCTGGATAATAGGGTGCATGAGTTAACAATTCAAACTTTAATTCAAAAATTTTGTGAGCTGTTGCATTGTCTTGCACCTGCTAAACGTTGCAATAAGTTCGCATAATACTCGCTGTTGATGGTTTTTACTTTTTCAATACAGTCAATGAAAATTATCTCACGCGCATTCCAAAAAACCGACGCCATGAAGTTGCCTGAAGATAGAACGGTCTTTCCCTTCCTTAGAGTTAGATCTCCCTTTTCGGTCCATTGCTTTGAATGTTCTTTTGTTTCGGGTGTGAAGTGATGAGCCCACGTTTTATCCATGATTATGGACCTGCTCAGAAATTCGGCTTTATTTCTATGAAACAACGCCAAATACTCGATGGAAATATCTTCACGACGTTGTTTTCGTTCCATTGTCAGCAAACAGCAAACGAGACATCCATCTTGCGCCCATCTATCTGATGTCCAAATTTTCAGTTAATAGCTAGCTCGCGTATTTTCAGTCGACGATCATCCAGTACTGCTTTATGGATTTTCTTCAACATTTCTGGAGTGGTCACCTCATTTAGTCGACCACTGCTGATCTTAGCAGGTCGTACGGCCTCGTTTAAACTCTGCTTACCAATATTTTACTGAGTAGAATCTAGTTCAGCTCTTATTTTTGTTAGGGTAATGTTTTTTACATGAAAGGATTATATCATATAACGACGATCAATTTTTTCTATGTTTACAAATTCACTGAAAATGTTCACTATTGATGTCTGTAAAACAAATATTAAACAACGTGGCGTCATCAAAGCTTGTTGTATAGATTATGCACTTGCTAATGGGTATACTTTATACAATACTTTCAGTGCAACATCTTCTGCGTCATTTGAAATTTCCTTTCCTCCAGTCTCAACTTTTCGGCTCAAAGTCCCTTCTTGTTCCTATTACTCTTTCACTCTGGCTACGGTACTCGCATTCAGACCTATATGAGTTGCCTGTCTTATAATCCTCTCTTTTTTGATTTCGCAATATTGGTAGCTTTCTGAAATTCAGTTAATTAAGGAGGCATTAAGTACACTACAACTGAAATCAATTATTGAATGATCTGTAACTAACAATAACAAAGACTTTAGGTAGGGTCTCTGATTTACGCAGGCAAAATGTAAGTGAATGCTTTTTTAGGGAACAGAAGTGTACGTGTTAATAATAGATTTGCGAAAGGTATGAAATATTTGTATTTTAACTTAATTTCACTATTTCTTTTTCTTCCATTGCGGACTCTTTCTTGCAATTTCTCTCTTTACCTTATTAAGCAATTATGCTTAATAATCTCTTGTTACTGGTTTACCTTTCCCAAAAACAGTCGTATCACTTTTCCGGTCGATGAAACCGTCTTTGGATTTTCCGGAACAGGTTTACCCCTAGCAATTTACTATCTTGGCTTTTTTTTCGTTTCAGTAGTGTAGTGCTGGATCCAGGTTTCATTTAAAGTTGTAGATCGATCCAAAAAATCCGACTCATTTTGCTTAAACCGCATTAGTAAGGCCTGGAAAATGTTCATTCGATTCCTCTTTTGACCAAAAGTGAGAAAATACGGCACCCAACGGTCGTATAGCTCACGCATGCATAATTCGTCAGTTAGTATATGGCAAATGCCTTCTATTGATATACTGATGGCCTTTTCTATCTCTCTAATATTGAATCGACGATCTTTTTGAACCATTTGGTGAATTTTCTCAATGATATCACTGGTTGTCATGGTTTTTGGCCGTCTAAAACGTTTGTTGTCAGTCAATCTGATGCGGTCAAGTTTGAATGACAAGTTGAATAGAACTTATTCCAAAAGAAGTATCCACAAATGCTTCTAGCCATAAATTCAACGTTGAGATTGATGGATTGATAGCCGAGCCGAGCTCGAAGGAGATCAATTAAATTGGAATTTACAGTATGATTCGATCATATTGATCAGATTTTTTATCTGTAATATAACTTACCAGATCTAATTCGTCCAAAGATTCCAATTTAGCTATTGG
Source organism: Diorhabda carinulata (assembly GCF_026250575.1). NCBI lineage: Eukaryota > Metazoa > Arthropoda > Insecta > Coleoptera > Chrysomelidae > Diorhabda > Diorhabda carinulata. The sequence continues at coordinate 25,528,790 of NC_079472.1, forward strand.
AGCGGGTTTGTCCTCTTTTTCTTTTTCTTTATCTTTTGATATTAGACATTCCGCCCAACAAGGCTCAGGTCCTTTTTCGAAATCAAAAGCTTTATTAAATGATGCAAACCTAAAAGATAATTACAAGAATAAACACATTTTTATTAATCGATATTGTTTGTGTCAATTATAGGGTTCTATTTGGTTTATTGGGTTGGAAAAGGTAGGCATAACATTTCTAAACTCTGATTGCTATTTTATATATCGATAAAAATGTTTATTTCAATATTGGTCTAATAGTTCTAAGAATAATTGTGTTTTGGCATTTTCATTGTTTACTTAGAAGAGCTGATAAACTTACAAAGTATTTTAAGAGATTCTTTGAGAAGTGAGAGCCATTTTTAAGTCTTGCATAATTGGTTTTGGTCTTGGTTTTGCGAACCTAAAGCTGACCAAGATAACATAATAAAGACAAGTCCCATTCATCACTAATGTCTACCAACAATTTTACTTGTTGTTTATTTCATGCAGGACGTTGTTTCATTTGATAAAATAATTTTGAATAATGTTTATAATTTTTGGAATAAAAAATAATTGATAAATAAACCTCATCTCGTATTAACTTAAATTTTGTATACTACTCAGAAACTGCCAATTTTTAATAGATACTAGTATAAACGAAGCACTAGTAAATTTTGATTGCAGCTTATACAAATTTGGACTATGAAGGGTAGAGGTAAGGAGGACCCTTTCATATGGGGGCTTAGCTTAAATACTGTCCGCTTGTAGACGGTAAATTATAATTTAAAATTTGACCAGAATGGCGCTCCTGTCTGACGAGATATCATATGAACTTAGTTATTTTAGATGGAATGAAGTAAACAGTATTAAAAATTTTCAAATAACTAGAGTCGTTAATTAAATATTGGTATGGAAAATCTAAACTTTTCATGTAGTACAAAATAATTTTGTAAGTATAACCTAGAAAAACTACTGTGAGATAACGCTGAATACTAATTAATTATTGTGAATTTGTAAGAAAGAAAGTGTCAATTATCACTACTTTCTTTCTCAGTCCTTATTTTTAAATTTCTAGCGCTTTATTTAAAATTTACACTCATGCGATAGTAGCGCCTCCCTAACGTAAAGAATTTGATGGACACTTTCTGTAGCACTTACCTCTACCCTCCATAATCCGGACTATGAACTGCGACCAATTAAATAATTAAGTAATATTGAGCCAAATCAGAAAATGTTTAAAAGCCGCTTGTCATAATGCAATACAACGTGCAAGAAATTGCATGCAAGTCTCAGGCAATTGCATTATGACTGCCATTAACTAAAATTCTTCTCCTCAAATTTTATCTAATATTTTGTGCCTAGTTTCACAATGAAAATAACAGAGCTAAATTTTACGAAAGTCAGCTGTTCTGTTTAGCCAAAAGTAACCAGATTGCAACTTGCACGTAATAAAAATGGCACAAAATCGGTAATGTCAAGATCTTGCATGAAACAATCAACTGAACTTCATCTGCGCAAGCTTTTGATCAAGAAATATTGTGTCTTGCATTGCATTGCACGTTGTATTGCATCATATCAAGCGGCCTTAACATATGTACTAAAACTCGAATTTATGCAAGTACGAACGAGTCATTCATTCTTTGATTTATTAAAAAAAGGAGAAACCGGTCATAAGAAGATGAAACAGAAGAAAATATAGACGTGGAAAATGATGTAGGACCATCTCATGATGAAGCACTTTAAGCTCTGGAAACAGTTCTGAAATAGTTTGAAAAACAAACAGAGAGTGATACTGTGAATTCACTACAGCTGAAACCAATTCGTGATATAGCAACAATGAAGAGAATTATTTATTAATAAATATTATTATAATTAAGCTTATTTTATTTCACAAAACCCGCTTTTCTTCATACATTCGATTATCCGGATTTTCGATTATCCAAATCCTTAACGACAACAATTAATCCGGTTAATCGAGCTTCCACTGTATTTGATTGAAGTAAAATCACTTTTATTCAAATTATATGAGTATAGAATTTTTTAAAAATTTGTTCAAATGTAATTTTTATTTTATATTTTCAAGAAGTAGTTATTTTCCCAAGGGATTGTAAATAATTGAGTGTTGATTGTGGTAGATAAATATTATGCTTTTGCAAGACGGCATCTTTCTGTAACTTACCTATGAAGAGCTTGGGAATGATGATTTTTTGATATTGGCTTTGGTTCACTAACTGATCTTTGAAATGTATATCTAGTTCTACTGGGATCTATTGCTACGTTTTCATATTCAGGCATCTGTAATAGATAAAAGAATAGAGGAGATAATACATTTGTTTTGCAGACACCTGCGGATTTTCGTACAGATGTTTTCCCTTGCCTATTAATAGTAGTAACAAAAATTTCCGATTATCGACGTTTTTCTTCGCAAGTTTATTAGGAAAATGCTATTCAGAATAGTATTTTAGCCCCGTATACCGATTTACATGACAAAAATTTGTATTATTATCTTACTATATACCGAACACAGTGTTTACACTACCACAGTAATCGTCTTCAGAGGCTGAAGATAAACTAAAACCTATTAACTTGATCTACCTAATTATACTTAATTTTACTTCCAATGAACTTCCTATTGCAGTGAAGAATTCTTTAGACTTTATTAACAAAGTGAAGAATACAGAAAATGAATATGGAGAAATTTCAATCTCCTTTGATGTAAGTACATTATTTCCAAGCGTGTCAATCTTGCAGACCTTGGAGTACATTGAGGACGTATGTATGAAGCAGAGCTATTTCCAGTACAAAAACGAATTGCCTATCTCCGTTTATGGCAAAGGTATTCGTGAGTCACTTTGAAAACCAGATTAGTCAATAGCTTCAGTATTTTCGCATGGTTTGGAATAGGGTTGTTGATCATATTTACGGTATGTTAAACATGAAAATTAAAAAAAATAGAAGATTTAATTTGGATACTCATTTCAAAATGTGTAGCCATGATGTTCACTGGACGGTTATTTCCATTGTGTCCAACATACGATGGCCAGTGTGCATTTGCTAACGAAAAGGACTTTTATTGAGGATATAACTGTACCCAAATGATAAAAGAACTGTAGATAGGTTAATTAACAGTCATGGGTTTAAGAAATCTTTACGTGAAATTACTTCTTTCCAAAATCAAAATGAAAAACAAGGAAAACTTGCTCATGTATCTTTCAATCCTGTTTATACAAAAGGATTGAAAAGAATTAATTAAATTATTAAAAAATTTATCCAAAGAATTGAGATATTTAAATGTAAGAACAGTTTAAATAGGAACAAGAGGCTTATTTCTTACAGACCACTCTGCAGTTTAGTTGTTGAGGAATGCATGTTGAATTTTCCGCGGATATGATTTGTTTTTCACGGGAGGAAGTTTATTGGAGGACAAATTTAGAATAAACAGGTAGGTGAAGTTAATAGTTTTTAATTTACCTTCAGTCTCTGAAGACTATAAATTGGTTATCAAAACGCACGACAGACTGTATAATTGTGAGTGTTGGTGTAGTGGTAGTGTAAATAGTGTGTGTTTAATGCCCGCGGGTAATAATATGTAATTTATGCCCACATAGATTTCTGTACTTGCCATTACTCACCTCTTGTTTAACAGTCGAATCTTCGCTACTACTAGGCTGCTGTTTAGTCTCCAACAGTGACAATATCATTTTCATATCGGCTCCTAGTGTCGTTTCCAATGAATTAACGCGTTTTGTGAGGTGATCTAATTTGTTGTTGATATGCTCGAGAAGACTCCTGCTTATAACTAAATTATCCGAATACGTTAATGTTTCTACAGTGGAATGTTGTTGAAGATGTATGGAGGTTGTTGTTGACTCTAACGGTATCTAGAAATATAAGGAATCTAAAAACCAAATCTAATAGACTAGTAACAAATCTACCTGTTCCGGATATATCTTTGCAGAGGACGTCCCGCAAGATAATCGACTCTCGAGCAGAGAGGTATAGAGGAGCCCAAAATATGATGATTGGGACAATTTACCTCTATACCAAGCTAAATCCCTGAGGAGTTATAGGGCTCAAAGTTGGGCACAATATTTCGAAAGAAATTAATTTCTTCGTAGACCTTTAATTTGAAATACGGGGTTCAACTATTTATGCATAACTATCATGATGCTTCAGATAAAACCTCATCGACATTTACAACGTGAGTTTAAGTTTGGTCTGTCTTATCGATCATTATTTTATTGGACCAGAATTTCTCCAAAATTTTCTTCCAGATTTATTTAACAATTTGCCATTAAAATTGAGATTGTAACTTTAGTTAATGCATGAAGGAGTACCACCTCATTTTAGTGTCAAAGTAAGTGACGTTCTCAACCGCCAATATCCAAATAAGTGGATCAATGCAATTAATGCAATGTAATAAAAAATGATTTTCAGCTACTGGCTACAGTCGACTTCAATCTTTGTCTAATTTTTTTGTCTAAGAGAAAAATGTGATTATTTTTTTTCCAATCAATTGTTCTTATTTCAATTTTGTTAAATCTGAAATGAAATTCATACCCAACGCAAAGTGCAAATAATATTTTTTCAAATCAACTAAAATAACAAGAATAAAAAAAAATCAGAATCAAGTTATTCATGGTACGAAAATAATTTCTTTTAAATCAACCGATGAAAAATTTCTGTGGAGTTTTGAGGTTAATTAACTTAATTACTCACTTAATGCCTTTAACAGTCTCATATCAAATTTGGGATTTTTAAGTTAAATGATTACAAATGAATTCTTTTTTTTAAATCATTTACCCTAGTTTGAGACTCAAGGATGCAGCTTGGTACAGAGGTAAATTGTGCCAAAAACGTCATATTTTGGGCTCCTCTATACCTTGTGCTACCCTTGTCGGTTTTTATGCGGGGCATCCTGTATAATGCTACTTTTAGTGAGGAAAAGTCAACTCTCATGGAAGCTTCGAAGTTTGAACATTGAATTTATGAATATTGAATTTTGTTAAATATAATAGATTTCCAAGATAAAGCGATAAGTTTTTATTGGAAATTTTTTTTTCCAATTCATGATGAACACTTACCAGTGTTTCTTGGACATTTTTTCCATTCGCATCAGTCACATGTGGCGGGCTAGGACTATTTGTATAATAACTAGTACTGCTAGATAGAGGCCCAGAAATGTGTTGCGACTGTTGTGGAGCATTTTGATGGTGTGTCGTGGTAATCGTGGGCTCTTGATGATGGTACGCTCCTATAGATGACTGTCTTCGTATTGTGCGTATCCTATGGCTGGAGGGAGGAGTGGACTGTGCTGGAATGTACAAGAACAGGGATAAATAAACTTGAAATCAATCTTCCCTTTTCAAGTATTTTTTTATTTATGATCCCTTTTCTCACTGTTGAAAGTTGAGGAAATGAATTGAATAATGTACAGTATAGAGAGTACTGCAAATCATTAACAATTACTCAAGTATACACAACAGTTATATGATGAAATATAAAAGAAGAAGTAGATAGGATTTTTTACATTGACTGCATAAGAAATTGGGATTATTAAGAAATAGTAAGATGCGTAATTTTTGAAATTTTCAGATGGGTATTCATATCCACCCTGGAGACGGTCCTGCTTGGATATGGTGGAATTCTGAAAGCGGCGAAAGCGCTGCTTTTGATGAAATACCCGGAATTCGTCTGCTCTTTGCTTTTATAGCAAGCGGTTTATTTACATCGTTTCTTTTGATTAACTTCTAGGAAGGTCTATTTATTTATTTGTTTTGTTTTTTATTTTTTTAGATCTTTCGAAAATTACTTTGAGATATATAAGGAGTTTATGTAGCGCAATTCATAATAAATAGTCGTGATCGAGAAACTTATCTATTCAAAGACGAGTCTTCCACTTTAATATCGTCAATTTCTGAAATGAAGAACGATCTTTCAACTAGGAAAAATGATATTTCGGCCAATATTGACGAGAAGATTAATAAAAGCGACATTACATTATTTAAACATATAAACGTAATCTACTGCAATACGGTTTCCATCAAAGGGTGGAATAAAGAAATATATGTGAGGTTTGCTCAGAAAATTCTTTGTAGTCATTTTTTACGATAATGTCGAGGTTACTTATTTTTAATGGAGATGTTTTGTTCATATAAAAAGTTTGGTTGTTATAAAAACCAAAAATGTCCTTCTTTCTAATATACACACAATCTATTCTTTTTTGTATTATATTAATTTTCAGATGAGTTGAAAATAAGCTATAATATCAAGACTTTTTCTTCCAGTTATGATATTTTCCATTAGAGTATGTGACTGTATCATGCAAGAAAAAGGAGGCTCCACAAAGATTTATAATGTATCGAGTCGCTCCAACGTAATACTAAAATATGGGTAGAATTTCATTTATTTTTAAGCTTTCTACCTATAGCCTCATAATTTCCTAGCCTCTTTATATTGTCACAAGTAGATGTAATACATGTTTTTCAATTCAATAACATAATAAAACAGGATGCTATAACATTTCTGACTAGCCGAAAACCTGTTGAGTTATATAGTGGTTATAATTGTAGCATTCTATTACACAAAATAGGTGAGCTCCATTTAACACCTACAATTAACACCTTCTGAATCAGTCCATTATTGCTCGATATCATTTAGGACGTTGGTGTGCATAATCGCCCACTTTGTTCATCAATTATTAACGTTCCAGTGTGAATTTTCATCAAAACTTAGCTGAAATTCAAACAAAAGCAAGTTTTTATAATCCCGAAAATGACATTGCAGCGAAATAGATTGAAGAGGATCCGTTGTAAACCTACGACGCCCACAGTTTTGTTAGGTTCTTAGAACGGGAATTATAACGGCGGGGGATGCTGCAATCGCCAATGTTAAGTGCAATATACCCAAAATGGTTCCTGGGTGATACAATTTTCTGACATTGAAAGCTTCCTCAAATAATTTAGACTCAATATCATGATATTAAAGTCCTTAGAGATGTTCAAGGATCCCTTAAGCGTTTATTTGGAAAAAATATTCGAATTATTTTAAATTATAAACCATTCTCTCAAAACATAACTCAATTTGTAGGTTCCATAACATGCACTTAAATTTTTGGATTAAAATGAAAAACAACACTAACATAACAAAATATTAGATTGAGTGTCTGTTAGGCGACATGCCCAATGGGTAACATGCTAACATCTAAAAAAACAATCGAGTTAGTCGCAAATTGCAGATACATACATACATATATAACAGCAGAGTTAACAATGACGTAAGATTTTTGACAGAGGAACCAGATGCCTAACTAAGATTATTAAAAACAACTTCGATAATTCACTATTGAAACAAAGTTGTTTTTAATTGTTACACATAACAAACATCCTGTATATTATGATTAGAAGAATATTTCTACAAGTTGTTAAAAAATATCTGAGAATATTTCATTCGTATCGATATTTTCAATGCATAAACGGAATGGGTTATTGTTTGTTAATGTAAGTCGTATACCGTACAAGTATAAAAACATTAGTTTCAAATTAGTTTCATATAAAAACGTGACATTACGAATGTACAAAGTCCGCGGTGAAGTTAATTGGTAGATCAAAGCATTATATGAAATTATGCTGTTTTTCTCTATCAAAGAGAAAGACAAAGAAAATAATGGATTGGCCAGTGAGAGGAAATGGGAAGAAATAAAGAGGAAAAAGGACGGAAGAAAGGAAATGAAAGTATTTGCTAGGATCAAAGAATCATTTGAAACATTCATGGAATTGGAAGCCTGATTAGGCATACGGATAAGACAAGAGGAAGAAGAAGGAAATTTATCTTTGTTTTTCTATTTAACGAAATAATTCCAGTTTCCTTTTGCGTATAAATAGTGGAGTATTTTGACTGATACGGATTGAATTTGTTTTTGCTTGCTACCGACACAATTTTTAAACAAAATGCAGAGTTAGTAGTGAAATTATCTCAAATAAAACTCCTTGGTACAGAGCTATTGTCCCTTGTTCCTTCAATATTTCTAAATGCATGAATTCATCACCTATCAAATGAAAAAGGGTACTCCTAAATTGTGAATAGAAATATTTGACGAATTTTTGGTTAGGTTAGGTTAGGTTTGTTTGAAATATTGGTCAAGACATCTAAACCGATATTTCATATATTAGGTCACCTCAAGTTCAGCGTAAATCTTTGTTACCTTTTTTACTTGAAGTGTAAAGACAAAATAGAGTACTGCAAACAAAGCAAAACAAGACGTTTAAATTTTATGTCGATGTAGGAACATTTGGTTAGGAAACACAATTTCATTCCTCAGTTATTTTGACTAATTTTCTTATAGTTTCTTTTATGGAATAAACATCAAGTCTCCTATAAGATAATGAAAAAAAATCATTCATGCCATTTTTCATATATGTGCTCAATAATCCTCCTATCCGCAATCCTAAAGGTTAATAGGTGAAAAGCTGCCAAGATAAAGCCAATGTGTTTGCCAAATACTAAGAAAAAGTCTTCAAGCCCAAGTCATTAGAGAACAACTTCAACAAATCAACTGAAGCTTCCCCTAGAAAAATTTATCACAACCTAGGTCAAAAAATCAAACTATCGAATAAGTGATTTAAATATCTAACTCAACTGCAGTATTGAGAATGAGTTATTTCCCTAACCAAATCATAGTAATAGGGAATTCTACAAAGACCAATTAGTCTATTACCTGCTATGTCAAAAATTCTATAAAAATTACTGATAGAAAAAATAGAACCGATTTTAGATTCCCGCAGACAATACCTAACCATCAATTTGGATTTAGAGAGCAACATGCCCCCATAGAACAAGTCCATCGAGTTACAAAAAAGTGTACCAATCTTTTAAAGATAAAAAATATTATTTCCTTTTTTAGATATCTCTGAGACATTCGACAAGGTCTGGCACGACGGACTCCTATAAAAAGTAAAAGAAAACCTCCCATAATACCTTTTCCTAATCCTAAAATCCCCTAACTGCAAGACTTTCAAGTCAAAATTAAAAACCATTCATCCAATTTTGGTGTTCCACAGGGGAGTGCAGTTGGTTCGATCTCTATCTTATGTACATAACCGATATTCTCACACTTTCACGTAACATATACAGAAGACACTTGGGAAAAAAACTGAATTAAAGTAAATCTGTTCATTCTACCTACACTCAACGGAGAGGGACCTGTCAAACCGTGATATTAAGCGGGCATCTTCTGTAGCAAAAAGAAAGTGCAACATACCTTGAAATTCATCTGATCGATGATGATGAGGACACACATAGTAATGAAAAGAAAGCTATTTGGTCTAAAACCAGTAAACTGTCGAAGATCCCAACTAACAATCAAAAAGCTGCTAATGTACAAAGTCACACTGAAACCAATCTGGAGTTATGGTATTCGGCTATGGGACACTGCATTCAACTCAAATATAGAAATTCTAGAAAGATTTCAGTCAAAAGTCATTTTTGTAAATGCTCCATAGAATGTATCCAATAACGTTACAGCTTATGACCTTCAAATTGAGCCAGTTAAATATTCTCACTGCTTCGAAACTCATCTTCGAAGGCATCTTCCATGTGATCTGCCTGACAGATTTTAGTGTCATAGTGATATGTCAATGAAACTATATTTTTTGAAGCGAAAGTAAATTGCCAGTTGTCAATCATCATACAAGATAACTTGCAATTAACCATTTGCTCAAAATAAATTTTACAGATTGCAAATAAAAAAAGGGTTTTAAAAAAATTTGGAATATTAGAGAATTTTTATAATTAGATTTAATAGCTGACCATTCCGATATGATTCTGGAAATAGCTGTATAAAATATACTAAATTTTCATATTTAATGATAATCATGATGTTTTATTTTGATATACAGGATGTTACATACTAGCTACTACTTAACCCTTCAGTTTTATCTACGAGTATGTTTGGTGTATATGAATAATTTTAAAATTATTTTCTATTTAAAATTTACGTTTAACAGATTATAAATTTCGAATTGTCACTTGAGGACTTAAATGATACATGCTTGTGTTTAATAAATTCTATACATTATTACAAAAATCTTGAATAATGAAATTAGAACTATTACAACATCGAAATATTACGTATGCTTTTATTTTCCAAATCGATTTATCAGGATCAATATGAAAATAATGAATTTTCTTTAATAATAAATATTTAATATAATAATGATAAATGAGGTTCATAGATAAACAGCTTTTTGGGTGAAGATGAAGGGACTAAAATGAAGGGAGTTATTTTATATACAGATATACGTGTTTGGCTGTTGGCAAGCAATATTGTAAAATTTTGACTTAAGATGGAAAATCCGAGAGTTTCATATTAGCTTGAATATGAAAACTCATAGTATTGCATCTATAGTGAATAAAGTGTTAAATGAGAGAATAATACTTTCTAAGCGACAGCTCTGTTATTTACATACTAGGGTTTTGAGATAGACAAATAAAAACAGATATTTATAATTGGATATGGCTTTATTGTTTTTTAAAAAATATTCTCCATTTGGATCAATAGAATTTTGCATGCGTTTGAACCAACCTAACCTCCAAATCATATGATTTGAACGCATCAACTGCTTCTCAGGTGTAGAAAAACGTTGACCTCGTAATTTATTTTTGATCTGGGGGAATAAGAAGAAATGATCGGGTGACAAAAAAGGACTGTAGGGCGGATGGCCTATCAATTCGATGTTTTGACTGTTCGAAAACGTTTTTGTATGAACCGAGGTGTGAGTGTTCGCTGTATCGTGGTGGAGAATTATTCGTGGTTTCTTTGATTTTTGCAAAATCTTATGATTAATGGAGTGATGGCGACATGTCCGATTACTCCGAAAAAACAGGAGATTATTTGCTACGCGAACAACTTTTAGCAAAATAAGACCATGATTGAATGTGGAAAACCAGTGAAACACAGTGGCTCGAGATGGTGCTCCATCACGAAAACTGCTGTTGGTTTAATCAATGTCCGAACTCAAAGAAAATATCAGCACAAAAATTTAATTTAAATCCATTATTTGATCAAGATGAATGTCCCAAGTATCTGTATATAACTCAAATAACACTCATTTGTCAACACGTTCTATACGTTCACCATAAAAATGTCATGTAAAACTTTATAATGGCAATGTCAGATTTGATATATTCTCATCAGTGTTGCCATATCCCAAAACTTGAGTAGCAATTCTTGTATGACATTTCTTAATTGCGATAAACCGGGAAAAAATAGTTTTAAACGGAGTCAATTTGCAAGCGAGTCAATAAACAAGTAAATGATATGAAAATTCACGCCTGGTTTTAAATTTTTTGCAATTAAGTAGTAAGAATGAGCTTGGTTATAATAACACAGTGTTCATTCTAAGTACATTAGATTGAGAAGATAATATTACAGATTTCATAATAAACAAAAATTTATTGTTCGAAACAACAAATAATGATGGAGAACAACTAAGTAGTTTGCTACCCTTATTTGAATATGCCGTCTGGTTTGATCTCCCTAGATCTTTAGCTAAAATGGATCACAAACAAAACTGTGGAGTGAAAAAGTGGACGAAACAACTCAGTTGAGAAAAAAAAATTTAGTACAGAGATGATTTAGAATAACGAGCTGGCAAGTGAAAAGAAAGGAATGTCTATTAATTGCGAATGTAAACAATCGAAATACAAAGAGGAAAAGTCATTAATTTGCATTTACTTGATTATGTTGATAATTTTATCTATACGGTTTCAGTATTTTTTGCTTATGAAAACTGATAACTAATCAATGAGAAGAAGAAACATTTGAAATGTCTTTTTTTTTTCGATATGTAAAAAAGACATTTTCCAGGATATGTACCTCTTCGCTATTCTAATGTGTGTAGACAACATTTAGGAGAAATAGTGCTAGTATCAGATTGTTCACAGTCCGTCAACGTAAAACTTACCTATTAGTGGCTGGTGTGTTTTGTGTAACCTTAGATCTGGAATACTTCTTTTAAGTTGAGATAGCATGCCTAAACACATTATGATTAAAGTTTATTTTATAGCACAGATTTTCAGTCTTAATCACTGATATTATTAATTTAATGTTTCATTTAATTTGCTTCCCTTTATTTTCAGTAATAAATGCGTATTCATCATTTTTTATTAGTGTTTTCAACTCTTTTGGAAAACTAGCAACAAGGATTTATTCTTCTACAATTGAATGAAAGTTGCGTTTATCGTAATTAATCTCATTATATAATTAAATTAAGCTCCCTTCGTGGCGATAACCCAACAAGTTGATATGCTTACGAAAAATAATCATCATATCAAGAAAATTTTTTATAATTATTTTTAATTGGAAACTATTACGTGTAAGACTTTAAGATTTTCTATTTAGTTTTATTCAGTTTCAATCATCAGTGCTGCTACTTACTACCGCCAGGAAAACTATACAAAAACTGTATAAAAAAATGAGCCAAAAAACATTAGTAGCAGAATCCGATCACACTGAGAAATCGCCGACAAATATCCAATTCAATTGATGTGAAATATGCTTATGTACCAGAAAATAACCATGAAAAACTCGTTGAGATTAGACGGCAGAAGCCGAACAATGAAGACGACGAAGTTTTAGCGCCATCTACAGTAAAATACATTTAAAGATGGAAAACGTTTGAAAGGCCAGTTATTCTGCTATAATATATCAATTTTTCAAAATGTTATGTTACCAATACATGGAATTTTTCGTCCTAGAATTGACGGTATGGGGACATCTTTTTATTGTTTCACTGCAGGAGTAAAGTTACTTAATTTGCTGAATTGTTGTACTAGTTTGAATAATATGGAAGTACTTTCTAAATCGAAGTTTAATCGAAAGGTATAACTTATCGATATTTTTTGATAATTCCGTAGAATTTACAATCTGTTTAACATTTGTAAGTAGAAACTACAATTTTCTAATTAAATTTTGATATGTAGGAGATGTTTTCATTAAAATATCTCTTTTCTAAAGTTATTCTTCTGTTTTGGCTACATTGAAGGTCTGTCGATTTCTATTATTGGGTTGTAATTTAACCCCGTCTCTATAACTTTCATATATGTTATACTCCTATTTGGACAGTTGATATGGGAAAAAACTTCTTAACGTTACGGTGCTGACAGTATTCATTTTCTCCCTCGTTCGAGACACTTTATGTATACTGCGCATGCTTGAGAATGCGCAGAACTGAGCTGGAGTCTTGGAGAATAGAGAAATCATTGCCATTCTGTCTTCCTTAGTTGGAACAGCTTCCACTTATAGAAATTGTCTATATAGAAGTATTACATATATGATATCTTTCACTACAGGGCTGTACTCCACTTTTAATGTGTAGGTCTCTTTCTATGATGGAATGAGGTATTGCCTAACATTCTCTTTATTATGGAATCTTTGTTTGATTTCTGAACTATATTTGGAGGTCGATCCCCATAAATGAATGTCTTGTATCCAAATGGGCTTCATAATAGTTTTATATATTGGAATTTGATTTGCCAATGATAGCTGTGATTTTCTACCAATCACCTAGTAGATATTTTGGATTACTTTCTCTTGTTGGATAATTTCATTTTGGGTTGGTAATTATTCACTGGTCTCTTCTCAGTGTACAATAATATGTTGATATTCAAATTTGTTGGCTTTTACTTCCTATGAATTATTTTTTATTGTTATCTCTTGCTGTTTTTGGGTTGTGGCGAGATGATTGTATCGCTTTATCGTCTGTGAAAGTGAAGACTTCAGTTTGCTCTTGATGGTTGGTAAGTCTAAGGTGAACAACTAACAGGTTAAATAAGTTTCAGCTTGAATGACAATCGATTTAACTTTGGATAGATGAAACAAAGCAAATTTATAGATTCGATTGAAATGTATATATAAAAAATGATGATAACAATTATTACGAATAGTTTATTTTTTTAACTAACGACCCAGTGATTCTAGAATAAGGGCCTATTAGGCATATATAGGCTAATAATGTTTAGGGGTTGCAAACTTTGACTAATTGTAGATATCTAGTAATAAAATTGACAAGTAAAATTTGTACCTATATATGCTGTTTAAATATCGATTTGGAAGCACACACCTGTTTTTTCTGATATATAATTATTTTTATTATTTATTTTTATTTAATTTTTGCAACCCCCAAGCATTCTCAGTAAGTAGGTATGCTGAAACAAATTGAATTATTTTTATATCTGTACTATAAATCTTAATAAGAACATATAAATGATATTAAATAAAATGGTTTGAGATATTAAAACTGAAAAGGGTCGTAATGTAACAGGGATAGTTATAAAAATGTGAAGAATAAAACCACTCATAAAATATTAATATGAACATCAGTCTAAATATTTAAATAAGGTAAGAAAACAATTAGTTTTCTAAGAAGAAAGCTTTCATTAGTTTGATAAAGTCATAAAGTGCTTTGCTATCCAATCAACATCTCTACAAATCGGTATTTTTTTTACACTCATGAGCTAAAAATTTAGTGATTATATTTTACGTTATTCATAAAAAATGCTTCCTAAAATGATTTCTGTATAAAAACTCTCAACTATTCATCTATTAATACAATTTGACTGAACAATATTATGTTAGAAAGAGAAAACTCTGGAGTTTGATATGATTTTCGGTAAATAGCAGTAGCGGCTTCTGTCATTGCCCAGATCAGTAATTTGTGTTATATATTTAGCAAGATGTGAGACTGTGATTTTCATGCTACGTGAATTTCGAACCAAATATGGTGTTGATTCTCATACAGCAAGCAATTTAGATTGTCTATTCAGGTCGCTATAATTTTCACCCGTCTGTCAGAATTATATTCTGAAAAGAATTTACATCACAACTCATTTAATGTTTGGCTCAAGATGTTATAAATGTTTCATAAAAAAGATGAATACAACTGAAAATATAAAGAGGTTAATATGCAGTATTTTATGTTATAGTGAGCGGTCACCCGTGTATTTTTTGCACTGTCACTCTGCGATAGTAACTTGTAGGATATTTTGAAAAAATGAAACACTTTATATATTTTATATATACTATATACTTTACAAATAGGTTTGGAATTGAAAATAAATATATCTGTCTTTTCTCGGGATAAATTCTTCAATAACCAATTCATTAAAATTTGGTATCTATTAAATCATTTGCTTCTTAATAGGCTTCTTAAGACGTCGTTCTAAATTGCGATGGTGAAAGAGGTTGGGGTTTGAGGAATCATTTTGAATATTCCGAGGGGCATGAAATAGTTGATTACATTTTAAATGAAAATAATTGTTGAAATAATGACAGACTCCAATTAGTTTTTTTTTGGGTGGTTTAAGTGCACATGTGAACTTATTTAGAAGCTGCTGCTGGTTATAGTAATCTATTAATGGAGAAAGCTAATGATTTGTCCATAACCAATTCGAACCAGTTTTTAATTACTGTACTGCAGTCGAATTGAATTATTCAAATTTCCATTATTGTCTTTTTTTCCATACTGTAATGTGAAGTACTAATTTGAGTCCGAAAAATGGCACTTTATGGTATCCTTGTACTTTAGAGTACTCTAAAATTCTCCCAAACCCGTTTAAAATAGTTAGAAATAAGAAATCAATCAACATGAATAACTAAACATTTATTATAATTTTTGAATGTTATCAGTAATGGTGCAACTACTGTTACCAAAAACATTTATTATAGGAATTTTTGGATGTACTTTTTTATGTGTGGTTTTAGTTTAAAATCTATACAAAAGTTTCACTTCTTTGTATCATTGTACCAACAGTGTGTATTCCACCTCTTTGACCTACGCATTTTCCTTGTCTGTAGCCTATCAAAAGTGCTTTTAGTGGAAGGTTTCTATGCATTTATTGCACCGCTTTACTGTTGATCACAGTAAAAACCCGTCGAACATGTGTTTTTGTGTAGTTAATACGAACCACTTACTGAGAACCAGTATTCTCTACATCGTCTACTTATAAAAATAAATTATAAATGTATAAAATGTGTATAAAACTAATGCGATAACTTTCACCAGTAATAAGTCGTTATCTGGGGTTTCCCTCATAAATGTTTCAACTTCTTCCTTTGTTAGCACCTTCGACTGGTTTGGATGGTAGTCTACACTTTGTTTTTAATAAAGCTATTAACTTAGAGTATCGGGAAATGTTGAAATTCTCATTAACCATAATCATTAATTTGCCCATCAAGTATTTAAATTATAGTGAAGAGCTATTTGATGTTTATGACTGAAAATTTGAGGTTTGAAAAGAATGCTTCTAAAAAACAACACTTTTCTCAGCAATTTTATTTGAATTATTAGCCATTCTTTCGTATACTATTTTTTGTATTTCCAAAAATTCAATATGTATGCCTTTGTTTACAATATTATCTTAGTAACCTGTTTATTTTTATTTTTTTAAATAATAGGAGAATAATCAAATATCCTATTTTTCAGTAAAATTTTCAAATATAACATTCCATATTTTTGCTTTTTATTTAAAACCAAAAAAACATTTTACGATACATGTCTGTGAAGTTATTATTAAGGTACTCGATTAGATATTCTTGACTCGGCTTCTTCGTCGCCTCTTCCATAAACATCTATCTCGTACCGTACTAAATCATTTCCGGGACTTATAACGTAAATAACTATTTCTATAGTTCTATAGTGTTTTTCTAAGCAGAAGATATACAAATATTATACTCATCCATAAAAAGGTACAGTACCTTGAAGAATTGACATCTGGATTAAACCAGTATGCAAGTGAAACTTAAGTCTAAATATATTGTAATTTTGCAACCACAACTTCATTTCTCGAATAGCAGGAAGCCGTCCATGATATTCTAATAAGAGTGGTATATGTAGATGTTGAAATATTATCAAAATTTCACTGCATTCACACTAAGTTACGATGATATTCGAAAACAAAAACATTACAAAACTTGCTGGGTAGAGTTTTCTAATCAAAATTATTGTGTTCTTCTAGAATATATTTGTCAAAATTGGTCTCTAAGCAATCAGAAAAAAAAAATAGTAAAAACTTTGAATATTGATCACGTATAAAATTATGATGAAATAAAAATACTATTTCTGAAGTTTCTGCATCTGATTCCAACTCTATATTTGAATTTTATGAGTAGTTTTTGGAGTTCTTCATCTATTTTTAAGCAATGCACGTAACGCCTACATCACATTTCCATACATACAATGGCGTAAATAACTAGTATCATTTTATTCTATTATGTTGAAGTAAATAAAGCGTGGATGGAGTTAGTTACGCCGTTGCGTTTAGATGTATTGTATTGACATGTTTTCGAAAAACATACAAGTCAAGTAGTTAAAGCTTTTGACATAACTATACCTGTTATTGAATTTAAAGTTGATGATCTTCTCTTCTCTTCTCCAAAGTCTAAGTTTAATGGAGTTACGTCCTGGCCCGCTTTATCTGTGGAAAATTCTAGAATACCGTGCCCTACAAAATATGAATATACTATTACTATTATATAACTAGAGAATATTTCGTTTTAAGTTGGTATATTGCTTTGAATGACTTCATGTATGGTTTTTCTGTGTGTTGAGGTCTGAATTTATCAGTTACGTGAAAATGTGGTTCTATATTCAATTATTTAATTAAAATACTTAAGTTTATGGGAAAATGTGATTGATTTTGGATCAAAATGATGAAAATATTTTACTGTTCAAATGGTATGTCAATAAAAAATTATTATATCCGCAATCATTACTACCATTTCCGTTTATACTGGGACATGCCTCAGGACGTTGCATCAAAAAAGTTTATCATTGAGAAAAACTTTACCTCAATAATAAACTGTAAAAGTAAATGGTACGATAACACCAGACAAGAAATGAATAGAAATGCCATTAAATGGTAAACGGATGGATCAAAGCAGTAGAATGGAACTGGAATAGGAGTGTACGGGCCCAGAACCAAACACTCTGAAATTCTGGGCAGCGCATCAAGCATTTTTCAAGCAGAAATTTATGCAATTGAAAAATTTGTTCGGTTCAATCTAGAGAGGAATGATCGCAAACAGGAGATCATCATTCTATCTGATAAAAATATAAAATCCAAATTAGTTTGGGATGGCCTAGAAAAATTAAACGAGCTAGGCAAGAAAAATAAAATTACCTTACAATGGATTTCAGGACACACAGGAGCGAAGGGAAATAGTGTGATAAGCTCGCTAAAACGGGGACAGACATGTACTTCATGGGATCTGATGCCTTCTGTGGTATCAGCTACAAAACAATAGTAAAAGCCCTAGAGTAGAAGGCAGATAGGAGCAAAACCGACAGCCTACAGGGGATGAGACAAGCAAAGACATAAGAATACTGCTGTTTTATTCTTGGCCCTATGATTGTCCACGGTATTTGCAATATATTATTCTGCTCAATGGATTGATCTTTATTGTAACTCTATAAGAACTTCAGAGGGGCTGCCCAAAGCGTAGCTAAGGTGAATTTCTAACATTTATTAGTAGTAGTTTTTTATTTACAAATTTGTAACAAACAAATGTAGCATTGAAATTTATTGTCCACTCACCTGATTCAGACTCATCACTATATTGGGATTCTTGCCTCCCATTCATTGAGTTTCCACGACTTGAAAGTCCGTTAGATCTGGCAGAGGGAACCCCACGAAAATAGCGATTCTCTTTGTCTTTAGGATAAAATGATCTCCTAGGAACAACTCCAGCTTGATCATCCTGTAACAAGACAAGATAAACTGTTTATTCTAAACTGACTTAATGCTATAATTTCATAATATGTTTATGTAACCGAATGTTTTGAATACTTACATCTCTTAAATTAAAAGTTATTTCTAAATTATTCAAAAAATGAGTATAGAACTCCGGATAGAGTTCTAAAACGTCTAACAGATCGTCCCTATGGATTTTATGTAGATCACAGTAGGTCAGGGCTCGAACGTTGCATTCAGACTTTCCCAATGTGGGATGTAAACAAGGATTTTCTCCAAAAATATCAAATTTACCTGAAAGAAAAGTATTTTTATTTTAATGTAGATCCATTGGATCGATAGAGATATGAATATGAAATATAATGGGAACATTAACGATTGAAATTGAAGTAATAGAAATCTAAGAAACGCGATTTTCACATAAAAATTTCTTCCTATGCTAGGATCCTTGACTAACTGGTCTTTTTGATCCATGATCATAGTATTCAAAAAGTCAACAAGTTGTATCGCAGCTCGTCGATCGCTGGAATCGGAAGTTTTGTGAAAGTATATGATTCAATTCCATCGAGCACATCAAGTAATTTAAGCTCTAACCACAAGAAAACTCTCAACTACCCCATATATGTATATCCAGAAAGTCCTGGCGTTTCTTACAATTACCGAAAATAATCGAACGTTTTTAATATTTCCTTATTCAATTTTTCTATTTTTTGTTTCTGTTAGGTTATTATTTGCCTTACTTCATTTTTTTTTAAACAATTACTTACTATTTTATCAATATTTGTTTTTTTATGAAATTGAAATCTATTATATATAGGGAAGATCCGGATTCTTATAATTAATTTTATAGTGGAGTGAAAGTGTATTGTAAAGAAGAAGGCAAAAATTATAATCTTTAGCGTTAGCCTTAGAACGAACCTGAATTATTATTTGTGAAACCAACTGGAAAAAGCATCATTGTTTCCGTAACGAGTATGCTACAAAAAATGAAGCTTTTCACAATATTTTTGACACAAGATTTTTCAATTTTGAATAAAATAATAATATTTCATACCATGTTACGTGATTTGGTTCTTAACAAAGTGGAAAATGATGATCGTTGTTCTTCTCGAAAAGAAATTTTCAAAGTAGAATATATACATTGCAATGAATGACAAACGAAGCTATATTAAAGATGTGACAGAATCTGATTAATTTACAATAATTATTCCTAGACCTAGTAGAAGTCGAAGAGCAGCTATTATTCGTCATATACATTGCATGGCCCATGACCTCTTAATCTAACAAAGAAAGGTCATAAATAAACAAAAACTGTGATTATTTTTCCATATATTATCCCTTTATTTTTTCAAACTTTTTTGGACGTCTGACTGAAGCTTCTTACCACTTTAAAAATATCACATCCAAAAGTCGGGCGAGGCTGGCCAGATCAATGCTATATGGTGGATATCCAACTTCTGTGAAGACACTTTCATGTACAAGAGTCTTGAAAAGCGAAGCAGTGGGGACTGGAACATTGCCATGAAGCTAGCGCACATTCTGGCTGATTTTGCCGCGCCTTTTTTCGATACAACTGCCTTGGTAAGTCAGAGTAACATGCCGCGTTCATGGTAGTATTAAATTTCTTAAAGTTCGCCTTTTTTAGCTTGAGCTCTCCTTTCAGTTGCCACTCTTTTGGATGTCCGATCATAGTGAAAGATCATAGTTTAATACTTTGTTAAAATTTGTCGGGTTAAACTTTCTTGGTACTCGCGCAAAGTTCTAAATATCGCTCACAACATTCTACTCGACGTTGCTTTTGCACTGCGCTGCACTAATTTTTGTCATATTTTAATGCTCATGTTTTTGCATGAGTCACTATTAGAGAACCTCCCTCACGTGGCTTATCTTCTAATGATTTTCATCCCCAGCGAATTTTCAATTGTTGATGGACACAAGTTACCGTTAACAATCTTCATTCTGTTTCTGATTTGTGTTGACGTTAATCATTCTTCAATCAATCAAGTCTTATAACAGCGCAAAATTCAATTTGAAATATTTTTCATGACAACTTGGTTGAGTGATGGTTTGAGCTCTACTATAATAAAATGGATCGAAGCCGCAAGTTCCAATATTGCGAAAAGGTTGTTGGGACTTGTCAATAACGCACGCATAAAGATTTTGCAAATACATTCTATTTATTACATGAGATTCAGAATTTATGAACCGCATACGTATCTACCTAATTTAGTATATAATGTGTCCACAAAAACTACCCATTTGAGCAGAACAATTTTGCTAGTGTAGTTTCACGAAAAATGGAAAATAAAGTATTCGATGCAGTGAAGCTTATATATAAATAAATATGAGGTTAATTCCCAATGTATCGACCTTACTAATTATTCCGTATGTGATAGCCTACAAAGAAGTTGCTAGTGAGTTTTCGTAATTGCTAGTATTATATTTGTCTCATTAGATTCAAGAGCATTTTGTGATCGAACCGGTGTCGTTTGAGCGGATTTTATTATCTGGGGAAAGTTGGAGAGAGCTGTTCCGTAACTTAATACTTTTTTATATATTACTCAAGATTGGATGAATGCACTAAGGAATTGTAATGGTGTAATGGTAATCTTTCCAATACTTCAATATAGTAATCAATCTTTAGTTTATGTGACATCTCCAAGCATATTCGTTATGTACTTCATCTTCATAATAGAAAACAGTATTTACCTTCGGTTTTGACGCTTTTTTTGTCCTTGGCAATTTCACTGTCAACATTCACGCTTTTTTTAGAACTTAGTTGTAAACCAGTTATAATCTAGATAGTTTATTTGAGATTATACTTGATACAAATTTGTACAATTGAAAAAAGAGTCTGTAAACAAACTCACACCGTCCAGACTATAACTGCTTACATCAAGGAACTAGTAAAGACTTGTCACTGACGTCTATGCCTCACAGAGGTCACTGGGGAGTTTTGACGTGAAGATATTATTATTGGTTGGCGACAAAGTAATTTGTTTTGTGGTATAAAATAAAATACTTTTTTAACATATAATAGTTTTTAATCAATTATATATTTTTTGCTCAATGACCTTTTGCCATATTTCTTTCAGCTTTATGCTTTCGCGTTCTTATAATTTCTAGTTCTTATCAGCTAAAAACTGAACCAGGTGCGATTGAAGGTCATGGTCATTTGTGAAAGTTTGACCTTTCAAAAAATTCTGAATACTTAAAATAAATGATAATCAGATGATGCCAGATTAGGGCTGTATGAGGGGTGTGGCATCACTTTCCAGCTAAGCTCTAAGAGTTTCCCACGAGTTGTCATAGACGTGTGAGACCTTGCATTATCATGGTGGAGCACTAAAGCTTTCCGATTTGACAATTCTAGACGTTTTTCTTTGATTGCTTCATCCAGTTTCATTAGTTGTTGATAGTAAACATCAGAATTGATCGATTGGTTCCTGGAAGCAGCTCGAAAAACACAAAATCTTTGTAATCCAACTAAACTGACAGCATGAGCTTCTTTGGTTTTTTTTCAGCTTTCCATTTGGTTTGTTTTAGTTCATCATGTTTGCTTCATAATTGTTTTCGAACTATGTTACTGTACAGGACCTATTGTCCATCACCAGGGATGATTCTTTTCAAGAAAGGGTTGGTTTAATTTCGATTGAGGTGCATATCGCAAATGTTGATTCTTGTTGTTAAATGAATTTCTTACACTAAGACATTTTAAGTGTTTTTCAATTGTTGTTGATCGTCTTCAATTATGTCTTTGATTTGGTCATCATCAAATTTAGTATGTCGACCAGAACGTTGCTCATTTTTGAGGGAAAAATCTCAAGAACGGAGTTTATACCAATTCTGATAAGTATGCCCTGTTAAGTAATCAGCACTATAAACTTCAGATATTTCTTTGTGAGCTGCATCTTTCCTTTACGGAAATAAAAAAGTAAAATATGCCGAAAATGTCTGTTTCTGCAATCTATCTAAAATTAACTCACAATTAATAGCTTTAATAAAAAACATGCAGTACTTGCTTCCAAAGTTATGTTAATGTAACCAGTAATACATGACAAACGGCAAAGTACAGCACTAACATAAGTTATTTAAAAAATAAAGCAACGCTCTCTATCAGTAAAAAGAGAATGTAATTAGTTGCCAACCTTATATAAAGGTGGTCTCGATACTTTTGGGACAAACTTACGTATTGACATTAGATACTATACAAATTTAATTTGTTTTAAATTATATACTTGCAGGTAAAAAAAGCTTAAGCATTTAAATATATATTTGATAAGATATTGTTGTAACTATTCAAGGCAAACATCATTTATTTTCAAATTAACTTTTGGAAATGACATATTTCCCTTTTTTTGATAGGTAAAAATAGCGTGGCTTAAGATAGTTTGAGGAAAAATAATGGTTTCTGGCAAACTTACCTAAAATTGCCATAACAATATCATCTTTTAATATTTCTATTGAACCTCTTGATATGAAATAAAGCGACGTAAGAACATCGCCGCGATGTACCAATGTGTCCCCCGGTGGGGCATGTGTAGTTTTGAACTTCAAAGAAAGAGCTCTACAAATGAAAAAAAAGTTAATACAATGTAAATATTGTTTTTCACTATATAAAAATACTACTATAATACGTCTACTGAATCATTATCAGATATTTCTTGGAAGTAATTACAACATATACAGGGTGTCTCTATATTCGACCGACAACGCTCTACCACAGAGAGATCTCAATAAATGATTCATTTTGATACAGGAATACGAACCTTTAAGGGGACTAGCTGAGATATATGGTGTCCAAAATTTTAAATCAAAATCAAAAATTTGCCATAAATCGAGAACGTCTTCAAATTTTTTTTCAAATTTGGTGACCAATATGCTCCTTAATAAAGTAATATTTTGACATAAACAAACTTTGAAAAAATTTGCCGTTCATTTTATCTCTATAAAAGGTTATTTGTTTGTTAACTAAAAATAATCGGGCAATTTAAAACAAAATTAAAAAAGAATTTGCTGCAGAGGCGTAAAAAATAGGGTAATAAAAGTAACCTAACCTAACCTAACCTAACCTAACTAACACTGACACTGGTTAAATATTTATATCAAAATGAATCATTTATTGAGATCCCTCTGTGGTAGAGCGTTGTCGGTCGAAAATAAAAACATCCTGTAGAAGACAAAGGAGCATATACCCCTTTATGGAAATATTTAGCTGGAGCCTTATGAAGCATATGGATTTATTTAATCTATTTCAACTCCCATTCATGGAATTTGTTCATTGAATTCAATGACTCTTGGAAAATATTTTAGAACCAAGTTTCTGATTTTGTACTTTTTTGTGGCTACAGATTTGTACAAAAGTTATACTAAAGCTACTCATTTTATTCACAAATATTTCACAAAACTTGCTGTATACAAAATAGATAATATATCAAATGAATCGTCATTTTTTCAATTGAGACACTTTTTATATTTTTCACTGATCTGGAATATATTTGCGTATCTTAGTCTATCTCACTCATTTTCAAAACTACAGAGTTTTAAATTTCAAAAACACTCTGACAAGTTTAGTAATCAGTTGTCAGGGGGTAAGCTATTACAAATCAACAATCTGGATTTGAAAACGCGTTTGAAATTAATTTTCTATAAAACAAAAAACCAGCTACTCCACACATCCTCAATCTTTGAGTCAAAATACATTTCTGAATATTTTGTGTGGTAATTTTAAGAGAAAGAAGATAAATATCGAGAGTTGACATCATTTTATTTCTTATTGTTTTAAAAGATGAGGTAAAGAGAAAATCATATGAAATATAAATTATTTCAAAAATGTTAAGCTGTAGCTCAGTAGTTTCCAACCTGTGGAGTGCGTCCCACTACGCCGTTTCCAAAATATCATTTTCGAATACAAACCAAAAAAGTCGAATAGGTGTCAAAAAATGAATCAAAATAGGTATAAGGAATCCACAATTTTCGCCGCGAATCTTTCGGGTGCAAATGCTGAAACATCCATCCATACTCTTGCTGTAACGAAAACATCTCTCACTGATATTAAATTCGTGCTTTTACGCAGAATGACAAGATTACTGCATTTATGAAAAAGCTAGAACTGTGGATAATAATTTAGAAAATTAATAACTATCACATGTTTCTCATTTTTAAAATTACCTGTCTTGCTGATGAAATAGAAGAAAGTGAAGTTCTTATTAATAATCATTTGACCAGTCTATGGAAGCAATTCTGGTTTCATTTTAAAGATCTTGACATGTCCAAATATGAATGGATTAGAAACCCGTTTGTGACTTAAAGTTATGATAATTTTGGCCTTACGACAGCAGAGCAGGAAATGATTATTGACTTATCTAGTGATAGCACATTAAAGTAGATTTTCAAGACGAAAATAATATTGTTACGTTTTGGCTACGAGTAAAGGACAGTTTTCTTACTCTGAAAAAAAAACTTCAGAAATTTTATTGCCATTTGTAGCCTCTGATCTATATGAAACTGGTTTTGCTACAGTACTGTCTTTAAAAGGAACTGTGAGCCGCGATTTTTTCAATGATACTAAGGTTTGAGAAAGTTTGTGCTGAAAAACAAGCTCAAACGTCGCATTAAATTTTTATAATGTTATATTTTTATAAGATTCGTTTTTATTACGTTTAAAATTATTATTTTTTGTAATAAATAATTATGTTTTACGTATATTTTTACATAAGAGGGGCGCAGGTACAAAAAGATTGGAAACCACTGTTGTAACTATATGTTGTTTACTCTGCATATATACATTTCATTTTGTAGATTTATTTCGAACAAATGTTAGTTTAGAGCAAATTTTATATAGAATTTTATTCATTTCAATTTGGAATAAAGTGGAAAGGGGGTTAGATTAAAGTAAAAATCCCTTTATATTTTTTTTTCACGTACGTTTTTGAATTTTTGTCTTCTGACATCGTATATATTATATTTTGTTCAAAAAATTGCGTTTTCGATTGTGTAAAGAAGCCACAAGATATTCAGAAGTTTGTTCTCTAATAACGTCATTCCATTCAATGTCTAATCTTCAATTTCAAAGCTTAGACCAAGTACTATCTCTATTCTCTATATCACGCTATTTATTTATTAATCATTTATATTGGACCATTTCAATCAAACCATTTGAGATAAACATTCTTTTATGTGGAATATCTTATGAAACATGGAAGACTGTTATGATTTTTGTGGCATCTGACATAACCTTATCTATAATGTTAATGACAACTAACCTCAAACAGCCTGGACTTGCTCCATCGAAGACACTACAATTCTGTAACAAATTTCTATTCAAATGTAAACAAATATCAGCTTGTAGACACTCTGGAAAGCCTTTTAATACAGAGTTCATGTCAATTCCATTCGTATACGTCCAGGCATGTTGGAAATATTCTTCTAAGCGTTGCCGGAGGGGATTCGGGATTTGATGAAATCGAATAAACTCTCTTACTCTTAACATCTGAGTATGATATCTCGCTGTACCTGAATATAAACGTTGAATGATTGCCGAAACGTTTCCGAAGATGCTGGCATACATTAGAGCTGAAAATAGGTATAATCAGGCTATGCTCAACTTCATAAAAACGGTAACATTGCATTAATTTGGAAAAAGAAATAGTTTTTTGTGCATATGCCATTGCAAACTTCAATAACGGGTGATATGCAATTTTAGGATGTGTTGGATGACTTTTTTTCTTTTCTTCAAATGATTTCACAATTATTCTTCACAGATTGCGATTCTCTACTTTTGCGCTCCAATTCAGTTCTAACTTTCTACTAATATCTTTCAAAACTACATCCAACCATTTTTTCTTCGGTCTCCCCTTCCTTCTAGTATTGCCTCCTCCTTCTTCAATGGCTCTGTTCGCAAATCTTTTCTCGGGTACACTTTCAGTAAGTTCCAACCATCTTGCTCTTTGGGCTTGTATGTTTTTTTTCATTTCTTCGTTAGTTCTTCTCCTCTATAGTCCTTCACTTGTTATTGGATTAGTTATGATCTTTAGCTTTCCCATAATGCGGTTGGTATTGCTTCACGTTGCTTATAGATATATCCTGTTACTTCATTTGAATTACAAGATTCAATCAAATCTAGTGTTTTATCCAGGTTTTTACTTATGCTTGAGTTTAACTAATATTAACTTGTGGCTATAATAACGCATCATCCTTTATATCAATATAAAAACCTAAAATGTTAATCTTTCAGGTTTCTTTTTTTTTCTATCACAAAAAGTTGAAGTATCTTAAATTTTAGCGATAAAATTTATTGGAATTTCTTATCAGCATATAACAGTTTTTGTGGTTTTTTAAAATTTTACTTTTATGCATATTTTGATGTTTCTTTCATTCTATTTTTGTACCATCTGCAGTAATTTAAGTCAATCAAGCTGTGTTGAAGTCGAGAATAGTTAAACAAAAAATGAATAGAGTGAACGCGAAGTTGGAAGAATAGCCGAGTTGGTTAGATAGAGACAACGTTTTCGTGAAGTGCCAAATCTCTTTGGTGTACACCACACAACCATTGGTAGATTGATGCAAAGATTTCGAGAGACCGGTTCACATTCTAGGAGGCCTGGAAAAGGAAGTCATTCAGTTTTAACTTCTCGAGATGACCGTTCTTTGCAATTAAATTCATTAAGAAATCGACAAGTGTCGAGCTCAACAGCCTTTTACGAGAAGTCCAAAATGTAAATATCTCTTATAGATCAATAAGACGACACCTTCAGAATGCTGGTCTACAGCTTTCCAGGCTCTTTTGCTAACCAGGCAGCATAGTGTTGCTAGACTAAGATTTGCAAGGTATTTAGATTGGAATATAGAAAATTGGTGCCAAGTTTTATTTACTGATGATACAAGAATCAGTTTTAAAAGGTCCAGATAGACGTAATCAAATTCGAAGACAGCGACGAGAAAGATTTGCGCAGTCTTGTATCATTCCCAGGGAGCCCTTCCAAGGAGAGTCTATCATGTTTCAGGGAGGAATTTGTTTTGATGCCCGCACAGAATTAGTGTCTCTTCCTAGATCCGCCCTCAACACACTAAGATACATAACTGACATTCTTGAAAACCCCCTCGTTGGGAGAACTTACCTCAAGAAGTCATACAACACCTAATTGAAAGCACTCAGGAGAATGTTAGCAACAATTACATCCAGAGGCGAAAGTACGCGCTACAAGCGTTTAAAAAGAGAACATTATTGCTTAGAATGCAAGTTTTATTTTTAAGAAAATTTGGTTTTATTGCAATGTTTTTATTTTTATTTTTTCACTCATTAAAAATGACTCAAAATTACTACACATTTTTTATTAATGTGTCAAAGTGATTGAAAAGCAGTTAAATAACAGCAATATTAATTTGAATTTATTAAACAAAAAAATATTTTCAGAAATCGGGGTTGTGCATTATTTTTGACCACGAGTGATTAAATTTGTTAAAAACGTAGTCCAAGTGGCTGGAATAATATCTTATTGAAGATGATGATTCTTCTTAAATATCTCGCTTTCTTTAATCTTCTTCCAATTGGATAGTTTTCACATGTCAATATCTACCTGTTTAGATAGTTTTTTGGATAAATATGATCTAATTATTGATCAGATAAAATTATCCTTTTTACTTACATCCTGCTAACATCACACAAATAGTAAAAATTTTTTCAGCATCTGTGTTTGGAGCTACGTTTCCAAACCCCACACTTGTAAGTGAAGTGAAAGTGAAATATAGTGCTGTTACGTATCTGCTTCGTATACTAGGACCTCCAGTGTTATTAGGTAAATAATACTGTTGAGTATCGTTGGCCAAAATATCCAACCAACCGATTCTTGCAGGCAACATAGGTCTCTCTGCATTTCCAATAGCATACCTGCAACAATAATATCGATAATTTCAATGTAAAAAATAAATACTCGGCATCGATATACATGGTGGCTTTTGAATAGTTATATGTATGATTATGTTAGTTATTATACAAAGTCGAAGAAATTGTAAAAAAAAGACTTAAATGATTTTGCTGATGCGGCAATTATAGACAAATTAGTTTACTCATTACCATATATAAACCGTAAATAAACGAAAAGCTAAAAGATATTACGGTATCAGGAATTGAGAATTATCAAAAATATACGACAAAGAAAATTAACAGCAGGTGTCATACAAATTATCAATTAAATAATTGAAAATCCAGGAAATGACGATGAATGGTTATAAGGCAACAGTAATGACATAAAAAATGACCATTTCAGTAATTTGAGACAATTGTTGGAATTATTGCAAGAGATAGCATGTTATTAATATAAATATAATTATAATATAAATATAAATATAATCAATCAATCGAAACAAATAATAAAAGATAGAAATTAAGAACAATTATCAAAACTGTAAATAATTGTGAATAAATAGCAAAAAAAATTTGAATTCTCACAAGATATACGGTCAAGATGAGGCCCTAAATAAAATATGAATAACTGTATAGTCGTGTATATACACCATCCTTTTTTCTAATTCACTACTTTCTATCGATTAATATCAATAATTTACCACTGAGTTGGGTCACTGATATTTTCATGCATGAGACATAGTATTTATGCACTTGTATCCTCTAGTTAATATTTGTTGAGTTTCAATGTAAAAAAATATCGATGTTTATTTTCCACTGACAGAAATGGGAGGCGGCTAAATAGAAAATATTTTTTATCGGTCAAATTGGAGTTATCAAAGAGGGTAATAATACTTGCATACCAAAACGGCCATGATTCTATTGGCTAATGAATCCAGCTTGGCCGATTTTCCGACAAAAACTCACGATTTTATTCCCAAGCCACATTAAAATTAAATAAACCAATTTTTTACCTCTGAAATTGATTTTGTAGATAAATGGTTTCATTGATGATTATTATCGAAAAAGGTGATGTTCAAAGAGGATATGAAATTCTTATTTTTTCTTCAAATCACGCGGTAGTCAGATATCAATGGCTGTCAAAATATGGAGTATAGAGGTAAGAATAGCCATCTCAGTGAATCAAAAAAGTGTTGAAATGGAGAAAATTAAGTTGGCGCTTTAGTA
Organism: Diorhabda carinulata; assembly: GCF_026250575.1. Classification (NCBI taxonomy): domain Eukaryota; kingdom Metazoa; phylum Arthropoda; class Insecta; order Coleoptera; family Chrysomelidae; genus Diorhabda; species Diorhabda carinulata. Next base: position 25,558,629 of record NC_079472.1, read on the forward strand.
GCAAATGAAAAGATTCTAAAAACAGTACCAGAAATTATTAGAGTAGGATAGTAAATTGAATTTTTTGAGAATTATAACCATTTTAACAAAACTATTCATATACAAATCTATTTGAAAATTGTACATAAAATATATTATAATATATGCAAAGTAATAAACAGTAACATCTACAACCTCAGTCTAGCATACATCACTACTAACTACTAAATGCATATCATTCATATACTGGTGAATATTCGAACAATAATTGGCTATTTACAAAGGGACATTTTTCAGCTTTTCTCCCATTCAAAACGGTTCTCCTCACTTACACTCCATAAGTGAAACGAAATATATCTGTCGATAGGATAAGTGTTTCTTTCTCACTTGAAGAGCGAGGAATTCAAATATTCACGGACTGATTCTTATGCTTTTATGAGGAAAGCTACGGATGTAAAGCCGTAAAATTATTTGTGAGAAATTCAGAGGAAAAAAGTGACTTTGCATATAACGAAACGAATAAATATAACTGCTATTGTGCTTATTGCCCATTCATTATATTTTAAATTGGTCATTTTTTTGATATTTCAAGGAGGACAGAAGTATGAGAAACGTTTCAAGCTGCGGAATTTCTGAAACGAAAATCTGATAGACTTGAGAGAAAATACAATGTCCTTTGCGCAAAGCTTTCTTGTAATTAAGGAGAAAGTTGAAGAATATACAATGTTTAACAATTCCTACGTATCATTAGTATTTTTTACATCTTCTCAAATTTACTTTTACAATTCATTTCTTTCTTCTTTAATAAGTATATAAATACCTCAAAATGCAAATCAAAATTGCGAGATTGCGGATACACTTAAAAACAAACAACGAAGAAAAGAAGAAAAGAATGTATTAGAATACAACCAAACTCAAATTACTAAGTTCTCTAAAGAATAAACAATCGATAGCAAATGAAAAATTGAAATTAGTAATTTTATAAATAGAAATTTAATATCTTGTCGGTTCACCGCTAGCACGATCGAGGCTTTTACCTTTATTATTTTGGATTGAAGAATTATATTATTTTGAGAAAATATTGTTCAAATTTCTATCGAGTACATTGATTGGATGCTCTAAGATACTCAATTGTATGGACATTGCTATCCAGAAATATTCTATTCAGTTCATGTTTGCTGACCACTCCATTTTACAAATATCGTGAAGCTCTAATCTTTCTCACAATATTAGCATCGGTTGGCATCAGTTGAAATGAAATTTTTGTCAAAGGCGCCTACAGATGGCAAAATAATTGGCTCAATAGCCATGTGGCTATATCTTTGAGTAGTCAATGGAGTATTGATTAATACTAGTAAGTCTACGCGGCCATTAAAACTAATTATATAGTACAATCTACGAATACTAACAGGAGTTGTATCGGAGTGCTGTCGCCTCATCAAACACCTGAAGACGCTAGGCCTAGCAGATAATGCGGCGTGCAGATTTTGTGGGTCTCAATGTCTATCGACATTTTGAAACATTAAAGAACTCCAGAGTACTACACCTGGGTGCGTATGAAGATCTCTGGCAATCAAAGCCATCCCACATTCTAGAGTTTGTAAAAGAAGTGGAATTGATGGATCAGCTGTAAATAGATACCTATATTCATACATACATACATACATAGAAAAGCTGATATAACTTCTACCAAAAACAATCCTCAGAGTTTTATATTGTTCATTATATTTTTAGTCTTGTTCTTTAAATAACAAAATACTTCCATCGCAGTAATTCAAAAGTCCAGGATTCAAACGTGGATAAACAATTATTCCATTCGTTAGTGTACAGTTTCTTAGTTCATTCCCATCTCAGTGGATGTGCTGTACTCGTTATTACTTTTATTAGTACAGTTTGTTGGGCTCCTCCTTAAGTAATACGCAGGTGACGGTCCTCAGTTTGAGTCGCTCTCCACCATGATCCTGATGATCTGCACTGTATTTGAAGCCTATGGGTGGATTGTAATGTCTCGAGACATATTTTACAATGATAACTAACGGATCCACTACTTTTTACAATAAATCAATCAAAACAAAGGAATATAATATCAGAGCTCGATTTTCAACTTGCTAAATGTCATAAAAACAAAAAAAATTATTATATAACAACAGTGCCCATATAGAACCAAATATTTGAATTTATTTTATTTTTACAACAATGGAGAACATTACTTTGCTCCCTATCGATAGTTAAGTAGTGTGTTAATTTTTTGAATTATTTCCAATTTTACGATAAACGACATATGCGGTACCATATTCTAACAAGATGTGTTGTGATAGTTGGTATTAGACGTTAGTTTTAAATTTCATATTTCACATAGTTGTTTGTTATCGAGCCACCCTGTATATATTTGTGAATAAAATAGATTTATCAAATATGTATATTGATAGTATATTTCTTACCAAATACATGCCATCCAGTGTGCTATGAGCGCAAACGTAGCCATAAGGAGTAGAAGAACCGCAGCTCCATATTCTGAATACCTATCGATTTTTCTAGCAACTCTGACCAATCTCAAAAGTCGAGCAGTTTTCAACAGTCCAATTAATGTGGTTGTCTGTAAAATGGAAAATAAATCCCTCTTAAGGATCGTAATAAAACTCGATAAAGCGGCAACGTATGAAAATATAACAAAGCAAATTTAAAGTATTTGATTCCTTCTGGTTTGATTTACCTTTATTCACCTTCAGTTAGTTAGGTTAGTTATGCTAGATTGGTTAGCTGGCTTTATAGGAGATTAGTTGTTAATTTATCATTCGATAATATTCCTCTCTCGCAACATCTTCATAGCACGAAAATATTTTAAAAACAATTTACTTTAGAGTGGAGTTCATAAATCAGCTTGATTCGATAATGACAAGGCAATGATTTATAGCCTTTCCGTTAGACTAATTTCATATTACAGACTTGGTTTAGAAAAAGTTTTTTTCCAAATATTAGTTTCAAATAAGAAATAATTTCTACAAAAAGTAGCAGAAATTCGCTCGTAAGGAAGATTACACATAGTTGCAGATATACTATGTACTTTAAGAGGTTTAAATTACTTCAAATTACATTACATACAAACATAAGGTTTGTGTGTTTGGTTATAACAAAATTGTTCACCAAAGGCATTATTATTTCCATAATTTCTTCAATTAGTGCTAGTTTCGGTATACTATATTGTAATGAACAGAAAAAAGTCACTTTGAATTGACACTTCACTCCCTATGGGATTATTGGTACCATTACTTTCTCTTTAATGACTATATTGCATCATATGCCTTTCAGATTCTAATTGCTCTTTCAAAAATAGAATTAAATCAGCTTATATTACCGATCCATTGGGTAATATTTATAATATTTATTTTGGTTTTAAGAAATTTTTCGAAAAACTATTGAGGATAATATTGTTATTACCCTCGTTTACATCGTTATGTTCAAGTGTCAAGAATTCGAAAATTTGTCACTTAGTTAACAGTTTTTCTTATACATAATCCACTGGACACAAATCTGTTGATTAATCAAATTTACTTCTGTAGCTTTTATTGTTAGAATTTATTAATGAACTTTGTATTATAACAATTTCCTGGCGAACAAAGATTTTTTTCTTCGAAGGCGGTCCCCTTTTTTAGCTTAATAAGCAATGATGCATAATACTGTATTGTTTTAGATTTTTGAAAATCATGTGACTATCGCAAACAACGGTTATCATAACTTTTTCAGACTTGGCTGATTCGCGTTTTGTATTCCAGTATATAACTTTTTGAATGATATCGTTGGTTGTAGCAATTTTCGGTCGTTTTTGCTTGTCAGATAATGATACAGCCACATTTGAATTATCTGCCCAAAATGTTACGGTCGAAAATGATGGTGGAGAATCCCCGTATACAATGTCTAGTTCAAAAAATTTAAGCTCGATACTTAAATGTTTCATTTTTAAAAAAATCTTCACATATACTCACTTATATGTCCATCAGACATAAATTAATGATACAAACTGGCTGAGATTAAAATCGGAAGCATTTCAGAAAACCCCTGAAAATAGAAAGCGTTACATTGGTGTCAGAAGTGGGATTGGAGAAGTGCTCACACTGATCTAAGGAGGGCAAGAAAGAGTCCTGGGATACTTTGGTAAAGTTCTCTCGAAACCAGAACAGAATTACTGCATCACGAGAAGAAAACATCTGGTGATAGTGAAGTCCGTGGAACACTTTTACCAGAATATTAATGGGAGGAAGTTACTTATCTAGACTGATCATGTAGCACTCAAGTGGTTGATAGAGTTCAAGAATCTCGAGGGCCAGATCGCCAGATAGATTGACTTCTTCAAGAATACAACTTTGATATCCAACATCGAGCAGGTGTCAGCCATCGAAATGCCGACTCTCTATCTAGATGACCGTGCCAAGCAGACTACTTTACTGCAACAAAGCCGAACCGAATGAAGCCGTAGATTCAAGAACTACATTGGTCAACGAAGAATAGTCACCCAGGAGGATCAAAGAAGATCAAGAGAATGATCCTTACCTAAAAGAGTCTCGGCAATAGAAGGAGGAAAATCAGCGACCTACCTAGCAAGAAGTGTCAAAATTTTCACCGCTACTAACAGAATATTGTGCTCAAAGGGAATCCCTTGTCCTGGAAGAGGGCCTTTTAAAAATAATGATGATGGTTCCGAGAACGAGAATAGCTGAGGTACTGAAGAAGTTACACGACGGTCCATCGGGAGGTCATCTGGTTGTGATGAAAACTCTTAAGCGAGTCCGTGAAAGGTTTTATTTGATAAACATCTCCGATGATGTGAAGGACTGGTGTAAAAAATGTACGACTTGCGCTACGAGTAATGGACCACATCGTAAAAAAAGGCACCCATGAAACAATATAATGTTGGAAGTCTTTTCGAGAGGATCGCTTTGGATATCGCTTTGGTGGTAAATATATCCTAGTCGCGATGGACTGGATCTCGAATCAAGAGGCCACAACTGTTAGTAAAAGAATTCATCAGCCGATATGGTGTGTCCTTGGAAGTCCACAGCGATCAAGGAAGAAACTTCGAGAACTATGTGTTTCAGGAAATCTGTGACCAGCTGGGGATGAAAAAGACCAGGACGACGACATCATTACATCTACAATCAGATGGAATGGTTGAGATAATTTTACACGAACATTGACAGATGTCTGTCATTTCATTTCAACTATTCAGTAGTTTGCAGAGGTTGAACAACATTTCTTTAGAGATACAAACTCCAATGAAGACTATAAGAAATTATACATCTGCCCATTATTTATTCTTATTTATAATTGAGAGCAATATTCATGGGTATAGTAGCACCAGTAGTAATAGAGCTATAATAATTAATATGTAACTATTGTTAGTAGTATAGTTAAGTTCATATTGAAAATTAAAAAAGAGTAAATACAAATTCTCTTCAGATTAGAGAATAAGAGATTAGCTAACGCAGTTATGTTCAGTCACATGTTTCCAGTAATACAAACAGTTTTTTCGAATATCTAAATTCCCCATTTCTTTATAAACTGCATTTTAAAGTTTGCGACTGCGCATTTTTGTTGTATTCAAATCATCTTTGGTCATACCTGTGAAGTGATAATCAGCTATTTTAATAAAAATCCAGCTAACCAATCCAAAAAATTTCTTTGATTGTGTATTTAAATACAGTACCTGTGCATTTTCTGAAATTTGTAAAAAATTGAAAAATATTGAAAAGTATAATTTGCAGAATAGAACAATAATTTTTTTAAATACAAAATTGGATTTAGCAATCATTTCAACTGGATTTATTTGTTACGATTCTAAAGATTCATTTTTTGCTATAGTTGAAGAATTTAGTTCTAAGTTTGCCGGTATTTTCTATAACGCTAAGCAAGTCTTCGCAAAAAATGGAATAACAATGAGGGATGGAATCCATATAGAACTGGCTCTGGCGGAACAATTTTCTTTTACTCTTCATCCAAAGAATTACATAGTAGAGAGCGCGAAACTGGTTTTTTATCTTTATTAAATTCATTCTATACTCTATACCATCAACTATTTACAACATACTTCTTGTCACAATAATCACATTAGCTCAGTTTTTAAGTGAAAGTTGCGATCAATTAAGGAATCGAATTGTTAATGTTTATAAGTTAATAGGGAGATTAATAATTATAAATCGAACAGGATGGGAAAAAAATTTCGTAAGACTAACGTAGACTCATCATAGAGGCTGGAAGCTGAGCAGTTTAAGCCTTGAAAGTAGAAATCAATCAGTTGATAAAAAGAACAATATAAAAGAAACAGATGTGGAAAAAGTGGACAAATAGGTTCATTATAATCGGTTAAATAATCTGTTAAATGGACCAATGGTGTCCTTCTTTATTTTAATAATGCACGGTGACACAAAACGCTTTTAATTCATGAGATTTTTTCGCCACATATCTATTCACATCAGCTTCAATAGCCACATTAAACACAATGTGGTTTCTAGTGAAACTAAAAGACGTCATATAGGGTAAACATTTTAACATCATATTGTCATTGAGAAAACTTGCGAGAAGCTCTTTCAAAAAAGCATCAAGTCTTGGATTTAACCAATGGAATATATGCATTGCATTTTTAAGAATTCGATAATTTTTGAACAGATTGAAAAGGGTATTTTATGAGATTCTGTAAACTAATTTGGAGTCAATTATTACAAAATACTCTTCTTAAAAATTATATTCTCAAAAATCTATTCTAATATTCCATAGATAGATAATATGAACATAACTGCCATTCGACATTTAGTTTAAGCCCGACGTTATAGATTTTTCATCAGTTCTGCCTGTCTTCAACGCTCTCTCAAAATGAAATTCCATGGAAGTGGATTTTTCTATTTGGAAGATTGAAAAGATTAAGAATTTACAAGAAGAGCGTACCATTAAATTTGACAGGATAGCTAGTAACTTTTATTATTTTATTAGGGCGATTTGGATACTACTCGTATTCAAATTTAATATTGAAGACATTTGATAACTTTGATAAAACGTTTTCGAGGAGACATCCCTAAACTATATATTAATATGATAGATAGACAAATATATTTCAATATAAAAATTTGATATTAATAATACATGGATTTGTTTAATTGAATGTATTTTTGATACTGTTAATTTACGAATAAAATTAAATTAAAATCATTGAAGGTCCTTCAATTCTACATAGAACAATCAATTGATTGATTTAATTATTATTGCTTGAAGGTACCAAGTTTGTTTTTGAAATTTTAGATATATTTTTGCAATCAGTTAAATTAATGTTAGACAAGGCGTTATTTCAATTTGTTTTTTTATTTTTAAGTATATATTATAAGTCATTCAATAAATATGAATTGTTTTGGTGACTTCGTCCTCTTTAATATTAATTAGACACTAAATATTAAAGCTCAATCATAAACGCTTATTTATATCATGAATTGAATGGATAATTAGTTGAAAAAATTATTGTTCTATTCAAATCTAAATCCGTTATATCCTTTAATAATTGATAATTGTTAGGTATATTTGTTGATAATAATTATTCGTGACTAGCTACTCACAAGCAATATGTCATGCGAACGAAAGCGTGCTTCGACAAAAAACGATTATATATAAAAAAACAAGCATATTGGTGACATTTGGTAAAAAAATCTCCTCAATCATCCCGATAGAAATCTATAAATATTTGATATGATTCATACTTCCTTATTATAAATATACATAATTGAAATTAGACGTGGATTTATACACTACCATTAATCGTTCTTTCATATTTGATAAAAGATTCTCGATATCGTTATTAATCAACAAAACACATATCAATAAGCAATACTTTTCTTTAATAGTTTTGTCGCAATATCTTCTTGAATCAAATTAATGTAGTTTGTCACTCATCTATCGTTTCATCATTCTATCTTCTTAATATAACTATGATTAAAATTTTGTTTTGGGGAAGATATTTATTGAAAAATAGTCCAGGAGGAATCGGCGCATGAGTACCGAAAACTATTTCACCTCAATTTTTTTATGCGATCCTCTTCAAATTGATGATATATGATTGATTTTGACTTTGATGACTTTTCACGGTTCGAAAAATCTCGAATTTGGGTACTTTTGACCTATGAAAAATATATTTAATAGAAATATTTTTTTTCAATCTTAATAAATAGTTGATGATATTCCTAATATTGATTCAAAAAAATTTCATTGTTTAGACCTTTTTTTTAATTGTTAATTTCGCGCTTAGAGGTGTACATCGTTTACCTTTTATGCTTCTTCTTCTCATGTCGTCTTCTAGTTGAAGGTTGGCGACCACTTTTTTAAATCCGTCTCCGTCCCTCGCAAAATGAATTAATTCTCTGACGCTGAGATTTGTCCATTTTCTTATGTCACAGAGCCAGGATTTCTTCTGCCTGCCGATGCCTTTCTTTTCCTTTACTCTGCCCTGCATTATGTTCGTTCTGTAGAAGTAGATATTTGTCGTTGCGTAAGATGTTTTTCTTATCTTAATAATTGTCAGCAGCTTTCTTTTGCGACCAATGCGTCTTAGTCACATCTCAAATACCTCAAGTTTTTTGATTATTTGAGCTTTCAAGGTGCAAGTTTCCACTCCGTACAGCAGTACCGACGACACATAACATTCCATGAATTCTAATCTGACGTGGGGGTTTAAATTTCTGTTTGCAAACATTGAGGATTAGTTAATTCCCTTTGAAGCAATTTCAAGTCTGATCATGATCTTGACCTTTTATTATTTTATATATTTGTGATAAACTAATGAAAAAGTATTTTTAATCACATATTCCAATTCATGCGTAAATAACTTTTGTAAAATTGATTCCAGAAAAAAATTTATCAAAAACAAATTATAGACAATTTAATTATTAATAACATTGTACCCTCTAACAATTCTGATAAAGTTAATAGTTTCAAAGATAAATCATAAATAATGATTCAGGATACAGAGATGCCGATTCAGCGCATGAATCACAGAGAGACAGTGATATTTAAAGGTTATATTTGGTTAGGTGTGCTTCTGAGCGCATGAAATTAACAATTAAAAAGCAATAAGTATAAGTATAAGCAATGAATTTTTTTAATACTTATTAGAAATATTATAAACTATAATATAAAAAATTCAGAAAAGGAGTTTTATTACTATTTTATTTTTTTTAATATATTTTTCATAGATCAAAAGTACCCAAAATCGAGATATTTCCAACTTTTAAAAATTAATATTTTTGAAAATATCAACTCATAGTTATAGAACCTTTCTTATTTGAATTTGTATAGAAAATATAAAAAAAATTTTCCAGTTGAAAAATAACAATTTCTTTCAATTGATTAATCAAATTTGGTTTAAACCATATGGTACGGGTTACCCCATGGCAACAGGCAATCATATCATCAATTTGTAAAGGATGGCATGAAAAAATTCATGCGCCGATTCCTCCAGGACAATTAGTACATAAATCAGTAGCGAAAAAGTATAGACTGGCTTAAGATACTCTCTAAACTTTTGTATTATAGGCCCTTCAGCATTAATAATATAAAATTTTTGTGGTATACAATATAATTATTAATAAACGTGTCGTGATACATATTATCCGATGTTGACGGTATTTAGCGTGTCATAACTTTCGTAATTAATTAATTTTAATCTGTATGAAATAGATGTAGGCTCAGAGGTGTTTATTTTCAGCCGAATTGAATTTATTCATGCAAAATGTTCCTAAAAATAATTTCTAAATTTGTAATAACATGTTTCGTTGAAATTTTGAGAATAATCTTTTGAACATAATTATGTTAATGCCTTCGAAAGTAATCCATCAGTGAAAAGCTTACTGCAAAGTAATAATTAGAAAATATCAAATCTGAAAGAAAAAAACAGAGAATTAACAGAAATGTCGTAAGTTTCGATAAATGAAGATGTAAGATGACTCCGAGTGAGATGGTGAATAGGGTTAGATGGTGAACAGTTTTAATCGTTGTAAATAAATATCGCGCAGTTTGTCATAGATTGGTTGGCTTGCAACAGAAGTGTTACTTCTACGTAAATACAACCAGTATTTTGGTTGATACATATGTAAATTGAGAAATTATCAATCAATACCCTAGAAATTCTTATAATATATAATATCCAGTAAAAATAGACAAAAATAAATAATAACTTAGTCAAAATTCGCATAGAGCTGAACATTGGTAGAAACGTTGAATACATTATTATAAATGAAATGTCAAAAATCTCCTTTGACTCTACTTCTGCAAAAAATTTTATTCAAGGTCAAAAAAAACAAAATAAAGGTATTTTCTATTTTTCTTGAAAACTGTAAGTATTATCGTGAAAATAGCTTAGACAATTCTCTACAAAAATTGTTCAGACACTTTTTCTATTACGACTCACCATTCGTGAGATATCGCGGTGTTAATCATTAGAAAATTCATAAAATACATAATTCGCACTAAAATGCGTACACGTCATCGGACGTTCAATATAAATGAAACTAAGAAACTATCGGTTTGTGTTACTTAAACCATAAAACTTGTGTAAATTGAATACGTGATTTAGAAATAAGACTATACTGTCGGTCCCTAATTCCCTAGTTTAAATTCAACTGTCATTATACATGCAATTTTTAAAAGAGGTAAAATATCAGTATTTAAATTGTTCGATAAACTTAATAATTTAATTGATTGCGCAAAAGTATTTACAAAGATCGTAACAAATGGAATTTGTTTCCTTCTTGCAACTTCAAAAAAATGATTCCATAGACAAATATAGATATTTGAGATTTGTAAAATCTGCACGGAACAATAAAACAGTACAGTTGTCTTGACTGCCTCCAATGTCTGCTTCTGCCTTTCAACCTTCATTTGTATCGTGTGTATCATCAAGTTCAAGTGTGGCTATGCAATGAGCTAAACACTAAAGGATGGGGTTGGAAATTAACAAATAATTATTTGGAACCAATCAAACTTTTCTCCCGCATGCTCGAGAAAAAATGCTTAATACTATTTTTTGTAAATACAAGACGAATTGTACTAACAATAGTGGCTGTTAAAAAGTGGGATTATTTTGTCCACCAGTATGCATCAATTGTCGGGGTCACACTTGCTGCAATATTGAAACAAATACAACAGATGAAGATATTTATGATATTAATGAAGAGACAATTGAAGCATCCTTTTTCTTAAAACAGCGAACAGAAAGTGTACAAGAAGAAGAAAATGAAGACGAAGAAATAATTGTCGAAGTAGAATTAGACAATTATCTAATATAATAACATGAAGAAGAAAACAACCTATTCCACTTTGATCTTTAGCAATATTACCATTCTTTCAATCAATAGGATATGATCTGATCAAACTTTCTTTATTACAATAGATCGTGGAGGATATCTACTGGGGAAGCCACGTTAAAAAAATACCTAAAGCACATTACCTCATTGGCGGTTCGGAAATATGTGCATATTATGTAAAATATAAATTTTCTAGTGATTAAAACCGCGATATCTCATGAATGGTCGAATGAGTCGTAAGAGAAAAGTGACTGGACAATTTTTGTAGATAATTATATGATCTACAACTTTTGTTTTATCTATTTTCACGATAATACTTACCGTTTTCGAGAAAAATGGAAAAACCCTAGTTTTGTACTTGTAGAAGGGGATTTTTGACATTTCATTTATAATGATGTATTCTACGTCTCTGCCAATTTTCAGCTCTATGCGAACTTTGGCTAAGTCTCATACATTTCTCTGTTGTTGTTTTGTGTTATGCGGTCATCACATATACAAACAATATAACCTAACATGCATGCGGTATAAATAGTGAACATTTGTTGTTTTCTTTATGATGTAAGAAGAGATCAACTCGATGTAGTTGGACCAAAGGATGAATACTGAGTGCGGTAAGAGCAATGATTATAGACACAAAACATTGCTCAGTTCTCCAAATCCTTTACAAGATCAAATCGAATGTTACGTCACCATAAGTGCTCGGCAGAGAATGCGCCCATGCCTTATGCCTTATATTGTAATTCTTGAGATTTTAGAGCTATTTTGTTCATGCAAATTGAGTATAAGTATAAGTATATTTATTATTTTAGTTATATAAATAAATATATTGTAATTATGAGCTTGAAGTTGGAATTGAGGTTTAAATGTGTTTCCAACAACTTCAAACCAAGAAATTATTTTTATAAATGAAATGGAGACATGGAGGAATTGGTTGTTAATTCATTTATTAAAAAACATATTAAAAATCATAATTAGAATAGCCAGCAATATTTTAAATGCTTACTTGTGAAATAATTTAAACCTAAAAATACCAATAATAATAACAAGCATTCGTATTGTCTGTACTTACATACGAGTACTAATATAAAATTGTAGAATATTTTAAGACGTCATTCTTCATTTAACAATTTTTTCAAGTTCTTTGATTTACTCTTTTCACGATTATCACTGATTTTTCTTTTCAGATTTCTATTTTTTTGAGCTTGATGGTTGTGGATGTTTATTCTTATGTTGCTACTTGTAATAATATAACATTATTTTAAGTGGCATGACTTCTTTTTTTTCCTTTAATTTTATTGGACAATTTGTCGACATCTCCGGTATCAAATCTAAATGAATTCAGCTTTGCATAACAAACTTACTTGTCGAAATAAATTAAATTATTGCACGCAATTAACAGTCTAAAACACTCAGGATTATACGCCAACTGAATATCAATAAATAATTCAGTACCGATGGTGACGTCAGATCACTTTTCAACGATCTTCTATCCCTACACAAGCTAGCTAAATAACTGAAGCTATGTCAGTATTTCAACAAGAAGATAGTGTACAATATTTTAACTTATTGCAAGAAGTTTTTGTGTCGAAAATTTAGCGACAACTGGGCTGCAATTAAACAACAAACTTGGGCATATACTAACTATGAAAGGTAGCAAAACTAATTAATATTACATCAGTGGAAAAAGGCTATTAAAACTTTTAGCCTTGGCTAAAATAGTGGGAAATGTAATACATGAACTACAGATGAAACTGATGAGGAGACCCCAAAAGGAATGTTGGATAACCTTTTTCCTATGCTAGCTGTTATCTAGTTAGAAAATGTTAGAATTAAATTTATAGTCTTATTATAATCTGAGGTGGATATTGAGTAGTTGAAGAAAAAGTTGAAAGAGTAAAATAGACAACACAGAGAACAACACTAAAAACAAAACCAAAGCAAAACGAAACCAAAACTAAACTTAAACGAAGAAGGATCTTCAGTATAACATACTGGGTGAAAGAGAGTGCGAAGGAAGAGACCTGACAATTGAGCCAATGGATTTTTATCATACATGTCAATACGACATACTACAAGTTGTTTTTGTTCCAAGTTTCGCCTGCTTCAAAGTCTCCCCGTCAACTTATCTACCAGATACGGTACCAAATGACTGCTGGCTTTTTCGAAAATAAAAAAATATGCTGTAAGAGAAAAGTTTTGTGATCGATCTTAATACTAAACGGCCGACGATAAATCCGAAGAAAATATTCGAAATGGTAATTAATCATGGAATTTAACGTTGGATTAAGTTGCTAACTGAAGGCCGTACTTTGGAATACATCAATTTAAATTTTCCGTTATCTTTTTCGTTTTGTTTTAAGTTAAATAATTCAACGACTTTTATAATCATACCTTCTGTATAAATTGAGCATTAACCATAATAATACAATTTTCATTTAGAGAAAATGCCGAAAAGAAAATAGTATTGTTTTTTCAACTTGTTAGTTTCAGAAAATTCTTTATTGCTAATAAAAATACTAGTTCACCTATTGATTTTCATTCAGCTCTTTCCACTTTTTCACCGTGTGGCATGATCTCATGGGAATCTCACAATGGGAAACACATGTCTTGGTAGTGTGTGAATGAGTTTCTTTATAGTCTTGAAGTAGAAATTGCATTTATTTTGGAATCCTTTTGTTGTCTAGAAATCTAACAGCTGGAAACATTCTTATTCAAAAATTTGTAATAAATATTTATCCATTGTGTATCGACCAAAGGTAACGAATTGATTACATCGATAGTACTTTGCAAATTGTCTCACTTTGCAGTATAAAACAATTAGTTTTCTATAAAATCAGTTATTGCAGAGCGGATAGTATCTGTAGTTGTCGGTGTTGGTTGTAGGTACATTGTAAGTTTGAAATTTTTTGTCTTAATTACTCAGATCAGAGCAATGTTTTACAATTTTTTCTTTCGTTGCCATCTCATGTTTTATTTCTGTATTGCATGCTGCTACATAAACATCATGGTGCGATTCTAATCTTCGCTGTCTCAACGTTTCTAAAATCAAAGTTTTATCGCATAAAAATATATTGCAGCCTTTTTCATTAAATCCATTGACATCGTTGAATCTGTGAAATTCTTAAAGCTTATTGCCACTTTATCTGGAAAATTAAGCTCCTCCTGCTTTGCGCTGAGATCAGTTTCCAAAGAACTCAACTTATCCACCTCAATAACAGTTTATTATGCCCTTATTGAGTACGACTCAATTTGAGCGAATCTTCAAACTAGAAAAGAGAGCTGTTAGTTATTTACTCGGACTAAACAGCAGGGCTCAATGCAGAGACTTCTTTGAAAGATTAAACATTCAGACTCTTCCTTCCTTATTCATCTTTGAATCCGTTTGCCTCACTTGCCAATTGAAAGCAAATAGATATCATCTTTTCCCGCATTCCACAATAATTTGAGGGAATATTTACATTTCATAACCGAATAGTAAAATTGATTTAGTTTGAACTATTCAACTCGACTGAATGAGATATCTATACGCAGAGGTAAGACGAGTGCTTCGAAGTAAAAGGAGCAGTAGACTAGAGTTACTTAGTCCCATGTGAGATTGAAATAGAAACAAGTCTATAGCAAACTCTATTCACTGAGTTGCTCTACTTTTCCCAATACTCGCCAGAAAACTTTTCATGGTTCATTCAATAGAAATGCATGAAATATTATATTGAGAACAATAGATGCAAATGAACGTTATTAGTATTTGTTTGTTTATTATGGGTTTAATTTCACTTAGCCACGTCTCTAGTAAATAAGATATAGTTTCGGCATTCCCACCTAAACAATGTTCCTCGGCCGAATATTTCCAGCTCGGTAAATGTGATAAAGTGAGAATCGATTGAATTTCCAGCTCGATTTCCAGATTTGATTTCAATAAATTCCTTCTTACGGATAGTATCTCTACTAAAGTTGGATAAGAAAATGAATAACGGTGGGATTGGTCATGTTTGAGATGATTAGTAAAGGTTTAACAAAAGCTTACGAGTATTTGAGTATTTGGAATGAGATATATTGATATCAACTATTTTGTGTTTTTTCTTAATGCAGAAATAAACAGTTTTGCCTACTACTCATTGTTAATCATTATTTCTTATTATTTTTCACACCATTTTTTGCGGTTATCTACACTAATAAAGACATCATGTTCCAAAACGATATCTCAAAATTTCCTTTTAAGTCATTACTTGGGATCTGCTCTATGAGTAACCGTGAGGATACAACATTTTAAGCATCAGTTTTCTGCTTATTTTTCTTTTGTAGTATCTGATATTTATGGCTTGAATTTGAATGATCTGTTGATTTCTTTAAGAGTTTTTAAAACAGTTTTTGCTTCTCTTTGAATCAGTCTGTCATTATTGTAGTTGTGGAAATCTATCGTACCTATGTTACAAGCTGTTTCAAGTCAGAACTCAGTCTCCGTATTGCTTAGAGTTTCTCAGTATGAAACTAAAGTTCCTAAAGGTTCCACTAAAGGAATAATATCTATATGCTCAACAGGGTTTAATTAACCATCAAATATGACAAGATTTTTGATTCCTGCAGATCTTTTAAGGTCATTAATAGAAATGCGATGATTGAATTGAATAGGATTGAGTTTCCTAGTGAAAGATAAGGTATCATATTTTGTCAGATTGAAGTAAATGATAATCACCAATTGTTAGACTTATATATGTAGTTTTATATCATATGCATATATACATTAGAATGTAAGTTTTCTATCATCAGTTATGGCCTCAAATTTGTGATACTATGATATAACCGTTAGAAAGCCTTGGCCAACTCTACCTAGATGTAATCAACTCCAATACGTTAGCTAATTGTGCTGCCAAACACGAAAAGGAGATAATCAATAAAACCACCAAAGCTCTGATGGTGTGAAGAAGCTTCGCAAGGAGGAAATGGGGTTGTAATCAAAGATCCTACTGTGGATGTACACGGCAATTGTGAGACCAATCATCCCATATGGAGTAGTAGATTGAGGTACTAGAGTTAGTCTGAATACCACGAGGAACAACTTATTAAAAGTACAAAGATTGACTTTCATATGTGCCACCGGAGCCATAAAATCACAGCTAAACTAGTGATAGAATGTTCAGAGACGGAATCACCAACTAAAAATCGTCTCTAAACAATTCCCAAACCTGATGCATCGAAAAAGTTTAGTTTCTACAGAAAACTGGCCTCAATTCTAAATTGTAGAAGTGAGTATGATCAAAACACCATACAAGATATGAGCAGAAATGCCATTGAATGGTGATAGACAGATATAAAGCAGCAGGCGACAGAACTGGAATAGGATTGTACAGGACCAGAACTAAATACTCTGAAAGCCTGGGCAACACATCAAGCATTTTTAAAGCAGACATTTATGCAATTAAAAATATGTCTTGTCCATATTACAGAGGAACTATCGCAAATAGAAGATAATCATCCTGTCAGATTTTGTTGCACAGGAGAAGAAATCTCAATCTACATTCTCTCGACGTGAAGGGAATACTGAGCACTACATCTAGAAGCGTATGGAATAGAAAACAGAAATCACCAGATTTTAACGAGAAATTGAATAATTAATCCAATGGTATTGCCAGAGCTGACGCACTGTCTCGTAGTAGACATGCACGACTAGATGTATAGTTTTAATTTTTAGATGCTAGTTAAAACTTCAGATTTTGTAAAAGAAGGTTAACACGTATTTGTATTAGAATTAAATTTGTCAAGAGGTTCGCTTCTATAGAATATGTAAGTCGGTTGGTAATTTTCTTATTGGTTTCCAGATAGGACCAAAACTTCTTAGAATCAACTGCTAGCTGTTGTCCTTCGTTTCCCATCTAGTTATAATGACTTCGACGTAAATCTTTTTTAATTTTGGCTCTCACATTACTAATTTTAATGTAGTCATCATTATTGGTATTCTTAAATTTTTATAACAGACCATGTTTAACTTTTAGGTTGCAAATAAAGGACGCTCTTTTATTGATCTAAGAATTGTTTTGGGAACACTATGATATTTATTATAAAATATCAGGAGCTAGTAATTGATTCATTATTCATTCAGTAAAATCTTTATAAAGTTGGACGAAGTACGTTATACCTTGAATTTATTAGTACTGAAAATGACTAATTTGCATCATGACGATGATTTTAAGGGAGGGAAGAAACTTATTTTTATGAGTTAATTTATCAACTATCTACTTACTAAAAATTGATTCCGAATAATTCTAAATCCAGAGTAGGTTTTTGAGAGTTATCACTTTGTTTTCAGTATTTGGGACTTATTTAGTGATATAAGAAGTTTATTTATCATTATACATATTATTATTGATATATAATTACTATCACTTACTATATTTATTATTATTATAAAAATAATTATCATTAATGCATAAATTTGAAAGTGTGAACCATTATTTTATGTATATAATCAACATTAAAAATTACATAGACTTCTATCTGGTTTAAAGCATCAAACTATCATAGACTACCTCGTCTTTATCCAAGCCCAACTATAGAAAAGAATTAAAAGTTCATTTAAAAATCATCTTTCACGAAAAAATCTTGCAAAAGAATCTTTGAATATTGCGGAAATATGACTGGTGTAGTGAAGTTTTTCTGCCAAAAATAATTGACAAAAACTTGTGTGTTTTATAAATCGATAAAAGGAGATAAGTCTTAATTTTATAATTAATTTTCAATTATTAATCAACTTGAAATAAACGTTAATTTGACGTTCGGAATTAAAGACTCAATAAATTAAATAAGAGCTTGTTAAAGAGGTTTTTGTGGTAAAGACTCAATCTACTAGAATTAAGTTCTTGTTAAAACGCTATACGCAATGTACCACTCAACATAATTCATGGATATTCTTTTGATCAATAAAAATTTTCCTGATCAACGAATTGAATCAGACATTGCGTATATCACGTTAATGCTCACACGTATCAGATAGGCAATTAATAACGACGGTCTGCCATATCTCAGGAACGGATTATATTACAGCTTCAGATGGGAGAAATATAACAAAATTGACCTCGAGAAATACGTGGAAATTATTTTCAGAATGTCAGATCCACCACTAGAGGGCGTATTTGAAAATATAAAATTGTAAAAGCAAAATTTTTTGAAATGTACCCTAATCTAATTCCTCAACTTATTCTGCGCATTTTTTATTTGAAAAGTGAATAAATAATATATATGAATTAACATTCAAATAGCGCAAACTGCATGTCGATATATATTTTGTGCCCACACAGAACTTGAAAATTTATTCTAGATAGAATGTTCTATCTGCAATAATTAAAACTGATTACAATAATCTATTATTAGAGCTTGATGGGGTTATTTAAATGTATACCATGTAACAAATCAAACAATTACAACTTAGATAACTAACTACGTAATTGGTGGCACCCAAGGTGCTCAACATGTCGCCCATCGGTAAAGAGCATTTTCAATTTCTGCCATTGAAATACTTCGTATTGCCTGCCGTATTCATCCAATAATATAATCTCTTATAGTGGGTCTATTGGTGTAAACGAGATCTTCAATTCGGCCTCACAAATAAGAATTTTACTAAGTTAGGCTTGGAGATCTGAGTGGTCAAATAAATAAACTTCAAGTCCTATTCACCTACCAGGGTACATTTGATCTAAAAAGTGACGAATATAAATGGAATAATGTGCCGTGCAACCATTATGCTGTAAAAACATTTATGGCTAAAGGTATGTCTTCTAAAAGACGTGACAATTCATTGTCCGTCTAGAATCCTTCACTACACATTTAGAGATTTACAGGATATCCTGTATCCTACTTCTAAAAGACAAACAATACCCTCTAGTTGCTGATTAAATTTCTAATTTCTATTGCTGGACAAAAGTTTTTCCAAAAAACATCAAGTTTACAAAAATCAGATAGGCATTTTTTCATAACAAGGTGCCTAATCTCCCCCATCTCTTATTTGAAGAGATAGACTGAATCTTGCGTACTGAAAAATGCACAGAATTTGTTTGAGAATCTTATTATTGTAAATAAAGTGTCATTTAATTAAGTAAATTTCAAAAAATTTTGCTTTTTCAATTTTATATTTTCAAATACGACCTCTAGTGGTAGACTTAAACTTCTGAAAATAATTTCCAAGTGTTTTTCGGGGTTGCAATAAAATCTATTCCTGCGATAAGACCGACAGCCGTTCTAGGCTGTCCATCCAGTACATTATTGATTAAATAGTCCAATTTTGAGTTACTACCTAAAATTCCGAAACCAATAATAATAGAATAACTTTTAATGAAGTTGATGACAATTTTTACGTGTATCGTTTTCAAAACACACATGTTTTGCGTACTTCTTTATCTTATGATAACATGTCTAACTACTAAAATTTCGTTCTTTCAAAAATTCCTCAAAAATCAAACAACGAATAGACAGTGGAGATCAGAACCAGACTGGAATTATGGTACTCTATATTGTGAACCGTGAACTAGAAATGAATTTTTTACATTATCAGTTTGAGACAAAGGAACAAAAAAATAATCTTCATAATCAGTTATTAATTATCTAAATCAATTTTATCTTTTCTTGTTTAGTTTAGTTACATGAAGTTTTAAATATCATAGTACCGGGTTAGTTCCATAAATACAAGTCCTTACTTAGAAAATATTATTTTATTATAAAGTACATAATCTATGAAATATACGTTTAAAGTTTGAAGAAGCCACGTTGTTTAGTATTTGGTTTTTTTAAATAGTGAATATGGACTGGCATTTACTCCAGGTGTTCCAATTTCAAACAGTTAAATTATGCGAACATCGCAGTTATCGACCAATCGGTGAAGTTCAAAAGTAGGAGTACAAAATGTGTACAGCGTTTGCTCACACTATAGACACTATCGGAAGTGCTTATCGATATTTTAGAACAACATAGCTAAATTTTTGCAGCTTCTCATGAGCATGATTGAATCATGCGTTCATCACTTCGGACCCGAGACAAAAAATGAATCAGAGCAATGGTGGACAGGTGTATATTGTTTGCCAAGGTAATTCCTTCATCTGCATTCCAAATTCAAATCTGATGTAAACAGTTTCTTCTCAACTGGCTTTCACTAATTGCTTTTACTAACTTAGAGCGACGTCAGTCATAATGAAAAAAGGCATTTATTGAAAGTGAACGTTGGAGAAATTTGTTTATGGAAATTTTACGTTTTCCAAAGACAAGTTCTTGAACAGTGGAGAAACATGATTGAGTTGTTACCAAAGAAAGCTATAAGGCTTCACTCAAATGGAACGGAGAACCTGATCTCAAGAGAAAATATGCGCCCAATCACGGATCATTCGAAAATAAAATGAGCAGGAAAGCTATTTCAAGTGGATTCAAAAGGAAAGTAAGAGAAGATATTAGTAGGCATTCATGTTGACTGCATCAGAAGAAACATCTATAACAGTCGTTGCAAAATTCTTCCAAGCTAGATTCCTAAAAACCTAGAAGAAGTGCATGGAGCTATCAACAGCGAAACGCTGTTTACGAATATAGGCAAACAGAATTTTTGTTTATTAATAATATAGAAATTTCTCATTTTGCGCAAAGTCATTTGTTTGCTATCAATGCAGACTGCTAAGAAACATGCTTAAGTTTACTAGAATATAAGATATATGGAAATTATGGAGCTACTTTTTATCCGTGGCAAATCGTGATTTTAGAAAGGCCATCCACATAGCCAAAAGATGGGTGTGACCGGATATAAAAGTAAGTGGTTGCTGATCCCATCTTCATCAAGCATGGTATCGAAAGATTCAGTCAATCGGATTAAGTTCTGATTGTGAAGCAAAAACCGAAAAAGGAATTTGGCTGGAAAACACTCTCATGCTGACTTATTTGAATCCAAATGGAATTGAGGATTATTTCGTCTTCGATTTAATGTAGTCTAAACCGGAAAGTAAAAACTCTCCTCCTACTATGTGGGTGGAAGAAGGTGCCTCGGTTACAAGAACGACTAATTGTTGCGAATCGTTTCATTATCTTCTTCTTTCTTTAACGTAAGCAAAATGCTTGTTTTCCTCGTATCCTTTGTCGTTTAATTATTAGAGAGGTTGTCGCTGCATATATTGCTGGGTCTTTCAACGATTCGGTACTCTAAGGGCGACTTGTCTCTAGTTATTTTGACCATTCTTCTTTCATTCGATCTATGTGCTCGTTACATTCTCTCTTTCTTCGCAATATCCGTTCGCTTAAGTTTTCAATCTTACATGTTCTTTTAATGTCCTCACTTCTCTCCCCGTCAAAAAGTGTTTTTCCAGCCATCCTGCGCACTATTTTCATTTCGGTAGTTTCTCTTTGTGTTCGATGTATCTGGTCTGGTTTCCGCTGTGTATGTTAATATAGGCCGGATGGCCTTGTAGATTCGAGATTTGTTTCGGAAGATTGTATCACTCAGGAAAGTTAACTACGCCTGCATGATCGCGGGTAAATTGAGTAGCCCTATGATTTTTTTGCTGGACCCAAGCCCGGAAAAAGGAGGAGGGTTCATGGGTCAGACCAGCTCTCTGCCCAAGGTAAACAAAAAACAGCAAAAAGCTCACAGAACCGAAACTTTGTCTCGGACAAGGACCGATGAACCTAAACGAATTGTATAATTTAATTCTATTTACGCAACATATTCCTCGATATTTGTGTTCCTTGAAAGTTGAATCAAATTAATGTCAAATTGAAGTGCATGTAAAAATACAAAGTTACTTTTGAATAATAAGCTAGTCAAAGAAAAGTCCAAAACTGATAATTTTGGCGATGAGTTTATCACCACCGACAGTTGGTTGAAATGGGTAGAATCGGCCTCAAAAAAGAACGAGATCATCTCATCTGCAGTAGGTTATGGGGTCGGTTTTTTAGGGTGTACGTGATATGATTTTCATTGCTTACCTTCAAAAAGGTTTTATTACCGATATTATGAGAACGAATAGAGATATCAAGCGAAACAATTACATTTGGTTGGATTCATTATTGAATTGAAGTTTAATCTCATGCAATCTATTCGAAAAATTTGACCCTGGGAATATTTTTTGTTCACAAACAAAGAAAGGTCAAAGGACCTTGAATTTCTTTCGAAGAACATATAAGTGGAAAACTTTCCGTACCCTCTAGGAAAACTCATCTTCAGACTAGTAAGAAGCAAGTTTGTTTCTTTTGTCATTATTTACTGAAAATTTCCTTTCACATATTAAACTTTTCAGATTATAAGTAAATGAACAAATTTTTATTTTAAATGAATAATGGAACTCGTGAACGTATTTATAACGGCTATTAAGAATTTTTTTCTGCTTAATTGTACAGCAAACAACTTTTTTGTTGAATTTCATTAATTGAAATTGTTTCGTTGTAGAAAGTCGTTTATAAACATTTTAAGTTATTTGCAGTTGTTTTAAATTAATTGTAGTAGGACCTTTTTTCTTCTGGTTTGTTTTCTTGTGTTTCAAAAGTAGCGTTGAACAATGTTCTGGTTTAAAACTAATTTGCAAGTCATTTGAGGTGGTTTACTGACAGAAAATAATTGTATATATTTCATTTGACATAATAGTAATAATTTTTATGGTACGAGAAGTGATGGAAAACTCTGAATTATTTTATTAAAAACACAGTTGAAAAGGAGGCATCATATTTAGATTTCTTCACAGTGTCATTTGCTATTGATACACCCATTGTATCGATAAACCTGTAAACATTTCCAAAAGGCTTTTTTTGTAATAACTTTCATTTCCTTTTTATCAGTTTTTCCAATGTAAGGAAAGGAGTCAATGTTTATTAGCACATTTTCTATTTTCAAGAAGAATTAGAAGTAGCACGGTCAATTTCTTGTTGCAAATAAGTTTATCCACTTTCTGTACATGTTTATCTGTTTCTGAAGTCCAAAGTGTATTATTTCCACTTTTAAATCTCTCAAGCCGTTTAAGCGTTTTTTAATTCCATTCAGCATAAACAATGCAAACAGGATTCCACCATATCTAGTAGTACCCTGACAAGTCAAAACAAGTTCAATTGCTTATCTCAACACATGTGAGTTTGAGACTCACTATTGGAAATAGATACAGTGTAAGTAGATAATGATGAAAAAGACATTTGTTGTATTTCTCTATCACCCTTCGTATATTTAGCTGTTGTCAAATTACGACACCCAGATATGGTAAAACTTCTCAAATGCTTGAGCATCATTAAAGCTGCTGGTCCAGATGAAATAGCACCAATCTTATTGAAGAAATGCGTTGCTGTACCAACAAGTACCCTATTCAAACTCTTTTCTCTATCACATAAAAAAGGTCTTTTCCCTGTATATTTGAAAATTGCTCGGGCTCAACCCATACCAAAAAAGGAAAAAAACGGTTCCCAGTAACTACCGTCCGACTGCTTTAGTTCCAGCCGTTGCGAAGGTCATGGAGAAAGTGGTCGTACGGCTTGTCGTCCTCACTTATCGACTGGCTTGGTAACTTTCTCAAATACCGATCACTCCAGGTCAATATAAATGGAGACACCTCAGAAATGTTTGAGATCAACGCTGGTATACCCCAGAGATGCATCATCTTGTCACCTACTCTCTTTCACCTGCAAACCCGATCTAAAGCTCGCCGACGATAGCACACTGGTGTCGTCGTTAAAATCAACCACTCAAATGAACCGGGCGAACACACCAATCCGTAGGCAAAAACAGATCACCAACTAACCACCACCAATATCGACCTTGAAAATATTCTGGAGTGGGGTGCAAGGAATCTGATTGAGTATAATGCCAAAGTCTCGTGGCCGATTTAGCAAAGGCAGCTTCATAAAAACTTCTTTTTTAAAACCAAAAAGCTATATACTACGCAACAGCTTGGAATTCTTTACAAGTCCTAGATTCGTCTGTATTTGGAATATTGTTCGCACATTTGGAGCTCGGCTCGCAAGCATACCATGAAGATGCTCGACTCAATACAGAAAAGAGCATTTAGATTTATAGGCGATCCAGAGTTGATCAGAAACTTGAACAGCTTAGTGCATAGAAGAAAGACCACTCTGTTTCATACAATACTACCACGGTAGATGCTCTGCCGAGCTATTCGACATAATCCCACCTAGAGTAGTATTTGCAAAACCTTCTCCACAGGTAGATGAAGTTCATTAACAACGATTAATAGACGTTAATTTATGGAGATTCATTTCTTTGTAGAAGTGCAAGCCTGCGTCTTTCCTGAACTACAACCTACATAAGTTCAAGATGAATAACAACAGGCATCTCCACACGAGAGACACTACTCGATTATAATAGTGTTTACCCTCTTGTATTTGCTTTTTTAGAATAAAGAACTACAACACTGCAGTTTGCTTGCCAATGAATGAGATCTTTTCTAATTTCAAAAGATTTTCTCAACAACATTCTCCAAGATATTACAACAAGAACAGAAACTAAATGAAAACATAATTTGGTCTTGTATTATTAACTCAAATATTTGTATTATTATCCTATCACATCCCCGGGGTAATTCAAAAATCAAGCCACGTTAACTCTACTATTGGATTCCAAACCATGGGATAGATTCAAACAGAAAAATAATTATGCGTTTTATTACTCTTTTTCAATTGCAGTCATACTCCCGTTACCTGCGGGACCCTGAATGTTCGTTCGAAATAACAACAAACCCTTGAAATTAAATAAACAGTTAAATTGGATGAGAATTACGTTCTAATGAGATATTTTCTTCACAACGGAACGGAAAATGAATATTTTCGTGAGGAAATTAACAATAATAAAACAAAAGTTCAACGCTACTCACCAAAATGTTCATTGATTCAATTTAGTGATTTAAATTCTATTTAAAATAAAAAAAATTCCGAACATTTTTGTTGGCAAATAATAAAGGAATTTAATTTCAAATACATTATCATTATATTTTCTTGATGTGATCAAATTCTATGTATTGATTATTTTTTTATTTTATTCTTGATATTTTTGAGTTCAGATGATTGTGAAAACTGGTGGAAAAGTAGTTCAGCTATCGTTATTATAAAGATATGGGGTGTATTCGATGAGATTGAGTATTTAAAGGAATTATCAGTTTCTTTGAATAATTATTACAGCTGCTTTTTCATAGATGACGGGAAAATGTTGGGAGTACTCAAGTTGAACCCTAAAGCTGCTACAAGCATGATTATACATCTATAATGTACTATATAGAATATTCATTTCGAATTTCACTTGACTATATTTGTAAATTGGGTTGTGTAGAAATTCGAATTTGTATTAGCTATTATAACAAAATTATGCAGTAGCCTTCAACTTAAATATAATATACTGTAAATAGTTCTATATAAAACCTTGTTCTCCCACACGTCCAAAAAATTAATTTTTTGAAGACTCCTTATTAGCAAAGAGGTATATTTGCTAAACGACAATGAAGTTTATGCGAAACTAGGAGAGTCACGGATTTTGAAACAGATAAAAACTAAATGAAGTGTGTGAGGTGTAAACAAAGGTTATTTTATTAAAAATCGACAAGAATTCAAATACGTTCCATTTAACAGCACAGCCAATTCGTCACGTTTTATCTATAGTCGGTACAGGCCTTTGAAGTTTCTAACTGGCTTTCTGCTCATTTCCACTGCATGCTTCGAATAATTATATAATGTATTCATTTTATGCAATGCGCTCTACTTTTTGATCATGAGAAAAAAGATGTGACAATTCTGATAGTCATGTAGTTATTGATAAGGAATATTGCCTAAATAGATCAGAGGAAAAGAATTTTATTAAGGAACGTGACTTCTACTATAAAGAAATAAAATAATAAAACTTAAATTGATAATGAAAAAGCTTTAGAGGATATAATGATAGATTAAAACAGAAAACATAATGAGCAAATTATATTGCAATTATAATGCAAGACGCAATGTTTCTTGATCAAAAGCATGCTCAGATGAAGTTCAGCTGATTGTTTCATGCAAGATCTCGCACTTGCAACATTATGAGTTCGGTGCCATTTTCATTTAATTATTTCATTTCAAGGATATCTCAGTTAACTTATGTTTTATGTTCTTCTGGAGTTTTTCAAATGTTTCTTCATCCATTCTCAAATAATTTTTGTATGTTTTCAAGTCTAATTCTGTAACTAAACTCATGTTTCCCCTTGTTCTATCTAGCTATGGCCTGGCCCACCATCGCATGTTCTTTTCTGTCCATCAGATTCCAAAAGTAAGGAAGCAGTAGATATAATTACTTTCAGTGATGCACTGACTACTTGTTTCTAATCCCACCGAGCTTTGTTAGTTTCATTTTTAAGTTTTAAACCGATAACACAATATTAAATGACATTTAAGGTTAGGAAATTGTTTACTTTCGCTTATGAAATTTGGATTAGTGATAATTATGATGAAATGGCAAGAGAATTGCATGTCAAATTAAGACCGCTTGACATAATGCAATATAACATGCAAGAAATAGCATGCAAGTCTCTGTAAACAGTAAAAGTAAACAAATTCCTAACCTCAAATTTTATCTAATATTTTGTAGGTACCTAGTTTAACAATGAAAACAAAGTAAAGTTTTACGAAAGTCAGCCGATCTGTTAAGCCAAAAGTAACTAGATTGCAACTTGTCAATGTCAACTGAACTTCATCTGGGCATGGTTTTGATCAAGAAATATTGTGTCTTGCATTGCACTGCAGGTTGTATTGCATTATGTCAAGCGGCCTTAAATTGGGCGTCGGAAAACCTAAATAATATAAAAAAAGTTAATATGAGCTATGATTTTATGAGAAATGTATGATAGTTTGGAAGAAAAGATGAAATAAATAAAATGAAATTAAACGATAAACTAGAATACGAGGAGAAGCAGGTATAGAGAGTAAAAAAAAACAAAAAAGAAATACTTGTGTATCATATCCATTAAATAATCTCGAATATATTTTAAGCGAACTATGGAAATACGCGTGAAGATAATCTAATGCAGAAAAGGATCTTATCTAAATAGATAGAAAAAGAAAATTTTCATGAGCTACCAAAAATAAACTTAATGAAGATCTTTTAGGAAGACTTAACCTTCTCACTGCTAGTATTACTATATCAATAATTTTTGAAATCCATTAGAATGCGTTTATGGGACTAGTTTAGTCATTTGCAGTCAAATGTTGAAAATCTCGCGGCTGACTATAGGGATGGTCCACAAGCGCAGAACATTCGTCTAGCCCTATTAAAATGGGCGTCATAGTGAAAAGGTTAATTGGAAGCAGAGACCGATCAAAACGGCGACTGCAGTTTATTACTACTAACATCCTAATACCTAATATATAGTAAAAAAGATATTATATGTGCACGTTACAGAAGTGAATGATCACCAATATACCTAGAATAAAAAGTAATTGCTCAATTGCCTTCATCAGTGCGTTGATAATAAAAATTAGTTTATAAGTCAGAAATATGCATATCTACGATTACCATTCATCCTGATTTAAGGATACAACGCGTGGCCTCATTTTTTTTCTTACATACTCATCTATTCCTAAAACGGATGCGAACTTTCCATTCTTTCAAATAGTACCGAACGTCTTGTGTAATGTTTTTCAAGACGCGCGTTGCTGTCATTTCATAGCTTCAAATGACTCAAATCTCATAGCACAAGATCTGGTGAAGAAGATAGATTGTTTCACACTGCGCAATGAGTCATAATTTTAAGACGCACCTCATACGAATCCGAGAGGTACTACAGATGCCGGTCGAACTTTTGCAGTATGAGTTTATTCTGAAGCAGCCTTATTTTAGTCATAACAACACATTTCATGACAATCTAAAAATGTTTGTATTTGGGGTACTTTATGAATTTGATAAAAGTGATTCTGAATTTTAGTTTTTTCATTCTTATAAGAAAAAATGCAGTGCCAAAATAAATTTATTGGAAGATTCGAAGGAGGGTTACCATAAGTGTTCAAATTAATGTCAATCTTAATTAATGTATTCGTGGCAATTATTCTCATCGGAGAGGTAGATCCAGCGAACTATGTCAAGCTGTCCACGAAGAGTTTAAAATTCTTCAGTTTGGAGTACGGGAGGGTGCGTGATCCTATTGCAAAAGCGCGGTCCTTGAAAAAACCCTACAGAAAGAAACCAAAGGATTTCAGATCACATGACAGTGCAGGCCACTCAAAGAATTCTGCCCATCCATTCTTGAATTCTCCATAACGCGTAGTGCGGCTAAGCTTTAACCTGCGGATGTTCGCGATTGCTGGATCTTTGTCCATTTGACAATGTAAATCTTCGAGCATTTCTAGATAACTTTGGCCCCACAACTCGTCACCCTTAAAAAAGTATGGGCCCACGAGACCTCCCGCATGGAGACCTGCCCACACACACACCCCAGGCAGGTTACTCGATGAACATGTGTTACGATGAGACAGACAGAACTGTCTGAAGCACGAAGATGCTTCGTTTTAACATTTTTCGACAGACTTATGAGCGTGGCCCGATTTTCTAGAGCGTTTCTCTATATAATTTTATACTTTGTAATTCCGGTAGCTAGAAAAACGTATATTCAAGTTTTTCAACTGTAATTTTCCATGTAACAAAATAATTCGATAGCTGCAAATTATTATTCAAATAGCGTTTCTTGTGAATTGTTGAAACATATTTATTATGGAGAAAGATGACAATGATGATAAAGGGAACATGAACAGTAATTTTTCCATTATTATCGTAAACAATTAATTATTGTTTATATCATTTCCAAATTTATCATTCATTAGGTATGCAGAATCACTTATTTATAAGAAGTAATGGGCATTTTAGAACTTAATTAATTTCATAATTTGATGGTAAAGGAAGTGATTGTAATTTGTATCTATTACCACTTAAATAAACAACTAACTACAATTGCGAGACTTGATAATTCATTTCTAGTTTTTTGTATTAAATAAAGTGTTTCGTTGATTTGTT
Source organism: Diorhabda carinulata (assembly GCF_026250575.1). Lineage (NCBI taxonomy): Eukaryota > Metazoa > Arthropoda > Insecta > Coleoptera > Chrysomelidae > Diorhabda > Diorhabda carinulata. The sequence continues at coordinate 25,587,918 of NC_079472.1, forward strand.
TTTTTCCAGTCCGGCCCTGGTGGAAACGAAAGTCAGTAGACTAAACTGAGAGCATTCAAATGTTCCACATCTCAAAAATGCAACATTTAACATCGATTTTTTTTCAATAAGTTTATCAAATTTGGTCAGTCCTGATAGATTTACTACAAATTATAACAATGGCAACAAAAGCTTGAGGCGAACAGCATAGCGTTTGTCTAATACTACCACCATAATCAATACAAATTAATCCCTCTCTGAAGTTTACTAATTAATTCACACCAATCGGATGAATACAATATATTGACAATTATAGTTACACTTATGAATGTATTGAACATACATATTGCAAAAATTCTTTCACCCAAATTGAATGGATCAAAATATTATTACCTGAGTAGCCGTTTAGACACTTGGGGATTGGGGTAGTTGATAGTTGTTTGAAGAATACCATTTGATTATAAAGTATATAACCTAAGAAGCGCTTATTTCAAGTTTGAACACAGACCACGTTGTTTAGTATTTGTTTGGAAGCTATTAATAGTGAATTTTTCCAGTAAATACGATAAATGAACTATGATCTACTCAAGATTCAAGTTTCATTCTTGAAAAAATCGATTATTAGGTAACACAGGTCGTATGAGCTACCAGGGCGAGCATGTTCGTGGTTTACTAAACTGAAAAAGATCTACGAAGCGCTACTATAATGTCGACTGGAAATGCGGCAAGTAGTGGATATACTAGTGGAACTCTATCAAAAACGGTATTAAAAGTGTTTCAATTAAATTTAGCGAAGCTTTACAACAAAAAGCAGTGGTTTTGCTTATTTCTATAATCACGGATTAAACTTTTATCCATTTTTTAACATACGAGACAATAAAAATTAAAACAATGGAATATGAAGAAAGAATTGGCTCCAAAGAGGGCGAAGACTGAGTACTGAAACGGGAAACATTGTCAACGGCGAGTATTATGCCAAGTTATAATAAAGTTTAAGTTAAAACGGCATTCTAGCAAAATTGTTGTAATTATATTGAAATTTGGATTGTTACTCATACACACACACTACTCGCCCGATTCCGCCCACATAGATTGTTTTCTATTACTGGAAAAATGGCTCAGTGGTCAAATATTATCTGAAAATAATTGTGTTATCCCCAGTTAAAAATTATTTTTATGAACAATGAAGTTTTTCTATATAAAGAATTTCGATCTCATTAAACTCGTTTGGAAAATAGCATATACCTGATATAGCATATAGGGATTAGAGAGAAGATTGTGTTTCCTTTGTTAGGTCGGAAAATATCGAGACCACAGTTTAGGATAAGCGTATCATATCGCATGTCAAAGAGATTCTAGTGATTTAATTAGACAGACTTTAATTATAAAAATAAATTCAATAATTGTTAAAATCTTCATTTGGAAGCTTTTTGTATAATGTTGAAATTCATAATCATTTAAGGATAAAACAGTGTAAGTGTGTATTCAATGATTGTTCACAGCTTTTGTATACAGCAATGATTATTTGTGCGATTAAGCACAACAATAGTTTTACTACTTAGCCCACTACACTCTTATTACATAGACATTCACCTTTTGAAACTGTATGTTAATTTAACAGTTAACAATCAATTTCAAACTTCGATAGTAATCAAATTCAAGTGATACGTTTCTATAAAATCAATATTTTCTGTGGTAGAATTTATGACATTGACATTCAAAGATTCACGAAAAACCAATCAGGACATTCCAAATAAGATATGCCGAGTGTTATACATACTTCATTTGTACTCACTTCATCTGTATTGGAGCCGAAAAACAAGAGGTCGAAAGGAACTGCCGCTACAAGATCTATAAGAAACCATCCTTTCAAATAGTGGAAAGCTATTTTCACTGGATCTGATACAACTTCATCATTTCCCGTTACGTAGGTTGTGCGAAAATTTATTAAAATGTCCACTATAAACGTTACATCAACTGAAACCAAGATAAGTAAATCCAGTATATAGCTACAAATTTTATTTCACATGAAAAGTTGGTATTTCAGTATTCAATCCTTGTACATCACGAAGTAATGAATTACGTTCTTATATACAGTTTGAATTGATTGAGATGGAAAATTATTTAACTTTTTCTCGGAAACCTTCCTATTCATTATTTACTATAAATAGATTGATTAATTCATATATTTTATTCAAATTCAATTAGATAAATCATTCAAATTTGTTTCATTATTTCTTGACATGATCAAAAATTTGATACCGTCTTTCACATCATTGCACTTGACAAGCTAAGTAACAATTTTTTAAGAGTTGTAGCTTTAGAGCTCTGAAAAGATTATTTACCAAACAGAAACCAATGTGTGGTGATGCGAAAAGCTCCAACTCTATACTTAAGATAGGTGTTCCACAAGGAATAGTATAAGGTTCAATTATGTTTCTAATTTTTATAAATAAAATTACATGAATATCGGATTTCCCTAGTAAAAGTATATGCTAAGCGAAAAATACAGCTATTATTTTCTCTGGTAAAGATTGGGATAAGGAACTTACCGCAGAAACAACTTTGCGACATATAAGTTTATTTGCTAAATAATAATCTACTAAGCTTAAACGTATTAAAATTAAAACTGAAATGAGCAATCTGATAATTTGACTTTAGACTACATATCAAAGCATGTCAAAGAATAGAATGTAAATTCGAATAAATAAATAAAGTCTCCATAATAAAATATCTGAGTCTGAATGAGTAGATTTCATGTTCTCAGGGACATTTTCTTACAAAAAATCTACTACTACTTTAAGAAGAGGATTTGACCCTTTTTTGTAGCCACATGATGTCCGTCCAGAGTGACATTAACAGCTGTACTCAATGGTTTCATTATTTTGGTTTTCTATGTCTCATTACTCGACTCGCTCTCATTTATCGTTTTTCTTATTCATATCATATCGTCTGTAATTCGACTTATATGTTGGTTCCATTGTTTTTTACGCTGTGGTACCCCTTCCTTAATGTTATCTACATCATATAATCGTCTGATGTTTTCGTTTCTTTCTTTGTTTAATAGTGTTTTTCCCAAGATCAGGCTGAGAATTTCTATTTCTGTCGCCTCCAAGAGTTCTTTGATTTTTGATGTTTCTGGTTTTGTTTCTGATGTATAGGTCAATATAGGTCTGTTTGTCGCTTTGTAAATTCCTGCCTTTGTTTCTCATATTAAGTGTTTGTTCCACCATACTACGTTACAAAGACATCCCGCCTGTCCTCTTACCTCGTCTTCTAGGTCTCCATAACTGGTTATGTAAATTCCAAGTTACTTCAGTCTCTTTTGTATTATTTGACTTTCTAGTTCTATTTTGCATCTAATGGATTCTTTTGTCATGCAAATAGGTTTTTCAGTTGAGATAGTCATATTATACTGATTTCCTGTTTGACTAAAGATATTTAATAATCTTTGAAAATCATTTTCATTATCGGCACATATCATGGTGTCATTGGCATAACACAGGATTTTGATTTATCTGTCATCTATTCCGTACCCTTTGCCTAACCTAACCTTTTTTATGATTGCATCTATTATTATGTCGGATAACATGGGGTTAAGCGATTCTCCTTGTCTGATACCGCTATTAACTGGTTTGGTTTTTGTTTGTTTATTAATGCGAGCCTGAACTTTGTTGTCTGAGTATATTTTTACGATGATCTGGATTGTATTGATAGGTATGTTTCACATAACATCCTCCACTTTAATACGGTCAAAGGCTTTTGTGAAGTGAATGAAGCATATGAATTCTGGTTTGCTATATTTTATGGATTTCTCAACCAGTTGTCGTAGGTAGATACTACATCTTCCTGATCCGAATCCTTGCTTCTCGTTTTCTAGTGCTGTAAGTTAATTTTATTGGTGATAATTTTTGTAACAAGCTTCAATGTTGTATCTAGTAGTTAGCCGGTTCTTCCTTTTTCTTCTTTTTTTTTTAGATATGAGTATAATTGTACTGGTTCGCCATCTGTCTGATATTTTACAATGTATACGAATTTTTGGGTAAGATTTGTAAGTTCTTATGTGAGATTTTTGGCCATCGTACATCATGGACTTCATCCTACCCTGGAAATTTTCTTTTTTTAAGGTCATCAGGGCTTGGTCGACTTCTTGATTGATGACTTCCACGTTATTCCTAATATCCGGTATGTTGTTTTTCTTAGTATTACCTTCTTCTTCAAATAACTTTGTTAGGTAATCCCAATTAAGTCAAATATCAGAAGACTACTATTCAAATATAATAATTTAATTTATTATTCAATATCTGTACAACACAAGGCAGACGCCTAATTGAGGAGTTAGTAATGCCTAGATTTATAAGACTCAACTATATGATTGTAAGTATTAGTCCTTTGAATACAAAATGTTACTTTATTATTGAAATAAATTGAGGCTATTAGTAGGAGTTTGCTCCTTTTTGACATAAATGACCACAACACGTCTTGGCACTAATTTAGCGCACAAATGCTTAATTTGAGTATTGTGGAGTTACTCTTTTCCAGGAATCATTTTATTTTCTCGTGCAATTTATCTTAGCTAAACGTTTCTTAAGAATATACCGAAAGTTAGCAATTGGACTTAGGTTTGGTGAATTAACATACCACTCAAATACATTTTCGTGTTGAATAATACCACCAAATATTTCCTCGAATCCAACAATTCTTCTGCATAGTATTTCAACTAATTTGATGAAATTCGTAATGACTTCAATAGGAAGAAAGGTTTCCAGTGCTATTTGTTGTAAACAAAAATCTGTAACGGAGTGCTTAACAGTTTGCAAGATATAATTTCGTCCATAAAAATCGTCCATTATTTTTGAGTCATCAATAGTCCATGAGCGGTAATTATTAGTACAAACTTAACGTTTTGCCATAATTAAAAATTGCTTTCGTACCATACATATGAATCCAGCAAATCTGTTCCAAGTTTTTGATTTTCTTTTTTCGTTTTAGTTTGTTATTCCTTATAATAATAATATCAGCTTTTGGAATTGTTTTGTATTTGCCTCACATTCTCCTTTTCTTTTTGGAGACAATGAACCGAAAAATCAAAATTTCTCAAACACTTAACCTGCTGTAGTTATATTTCTAATTTCTAAATATTAATAGCAATTTTTATAGCGAGTCTTGCTTAGGAAAAATACCCATATTCAAATAAGAAAAGATAACACGATACGCAGATACAATTACAATTGAGCTAATGAGACCCTAAAATAAGTTTTTAGTATTCAAAGTCAATTCTGCTAAATACTCTATACAGATATAACCGGTTGGATCATCAGCAGCAATAATAACCTAAAACGTTTTCTGCAATTGATTCGAGCAATACAGTTAGCTGATATTGAAAAATAAGAGCATTCTTCCATTTGTAACACTGAGAAGGAGATTTTTATTACAAAGATTAGATACCACACAAAAAGATTTGAAAAAAAATTTATAAACTTCAATACTATGGATTGTATAAAATAATAAATTTTACGAGAATGAGTAGAAAGATAACTCGAACGGATTGCTTCTACTAAATTTATTCTCTAAATCACTCTTCTTTCTAGAGCTGAGATGATATATAGAAAAAAAATTAGAAATGAAAGCCTTTGTGTTTATTAAGTTTTATTAGAAGTATCTGAATAGAATACATATAATATTTTCTGAAAAGGGTCCCCAAACTTGTTATATGAGGAATTTAAGTTATCTGAGACTATAATTAATCACAATAAGTCTTAAAAATAATTAAGAATACATTGATATTCTATTGTGTCACAAAAATATGCCGCTCTTTCAAGTGCGACACTCTTTGTTTTTTGTAAGAATCTCACTTTTGAAATGTCTCATTACTCATCTCAAAATCTATTATTAATTAAGCTGCTATATTTGAAGTTGTCTATATTGAGCAACAAAGGGCTATTTTGTCATGGAGAAGACTTAAACAAGAAGACAAAAGAAAAATTATTAAGTCTGCAAAAGCATGATATTAAGAATTTAGAGAGAAGTAATAAAATATCTTACCATGTGGTATTTCAATAAAACCTTTATGATAGTTAAATTGAAATTTCTGAAACCATCGATGATAATTACACTGAAATAGATTATTTACTCTATTACTACATCAAAACTCACAATTACAGACTGAAGATGAACAGTTAATTTGGATATCGAAGTGCAGTGGTAGTGTGAACAGTATCTTCAGTAACTTTATAATAGCATCCATATAGTTATTTTCTCGAAATTAATCTCTGATTTAATATTGTTTTTTTATAATAATTAAAGTCAACAGCCCTCTGTAGCGAGAAATAAATTCATTATTTTTACACAATTAACAGACTGGTATTCGGCGGATTTTATTTCATATACATTCTAGGATTTATAAGAATCTCATCAATCACCAATTTTATTTGGTACCCGCCAATAATTAAATTTCAAAAGCCGAAGCGATAATTGTGAATATATGTCTTTCTTCTTCTTCTTGTGACATGCAGGCGTAGGCTTTACACTCCATTAATGCAGATAGTAGGGTCTAATTTAACTGCTGGACGTCTATGCCTTTCTAGATATTATTGAGTTGGTCAATTGCCTTCAATATCCAACAGGTAGCATGCAGAATTTACAATTTCAGGTGAGGTGGGGTCCAGTTTTTAGCAGAGAATTACAATACCACAACATTACAATAATTCATGATAAATTAACCATAAAATATTTTTTTAGCCGCATAGGAAACGTATAATCCAGTGAATATGAAAGTTCTTGGAATGGTGTTTGGCAAGTCATCGATTTCTTCAACTTTTTATTTCTTAGACCTTTTTATGAGTTTTTCTGTATAAATCGTCTGGATTTTAGATCTCTCTTGATAGAAAATTAGTTTCAAAAAACAGGTGTAAATTTTAGTTTCGACCAATTTCGGTCATATCAAAATATGACTTGATATTGACAATTTGTATAAATATATTAATCAATAGATCACCTGAAACATATATCAAAATAAGAATCAAAATCTGTTTTAACCACAACAACTAATTTTTACTTTGTTGTGACTTTGTCTTGTACTATTATTTTCATGCTCAATTTATTAAAACTTGTTTTTAAAAAGCACTTTAACTTTTGAATAGATCGTATGAAGAATATTATCTCTTGAGAGTTAATACTGACTAACTACTTTTGTATTAGTGGCACCATTAGTGTGTTATATAGAGAAAATATTAGCTGATTGATTTTATTTGAATTTCTCTCATTTATTGCAGTTGTCAACAATGTTTGTGAATATTGTATGCTGTTGTTTCTATCCTTCTGGGAGTAGCATAAGCCCTAGCTGTCTCATTAATATGATAATAATATGAAACCCACAGAGAGCCATTAGCAAATATGAAACAGGGTGAAAATAGTAAGTGTTTTTCTATATATATGTATATATGTAGAACTATCTTCAAAATTCGTTTCTATACTTACCAATGAGATCAATAATAACAATAGGATCTTCGCTGTACTTCTTGTTTTTTCTATTATTAAAATCCGGTTCTCCTAATAAAAAAGCAGCGACGTATGGAGTAAAAATTGCGGTATAGATTACCAAAATGAGTATAATCCAGTCCCAAACAGCTTTAAAAGGAGAATAGTGGAGGATAGTATAGTTGTGTATTCTGGGATTCTGAAGTTTGTATTCAGGAAGGACATCAGCGCCCAAAGAAAGTACCTGAAACAAAAAACAGGTTTGATAAAAAATGTATACCATAATAATACAGTACGTTATATGAAAAGAATATTCCAAACTCGATTAATAATGCTCATAGGAAAAGTAAAAAGAAATCGATGGATGAAAGTAAGTTGTTAGTTCAATCAATAATCTCCGCGAGATAAATGCCACGATTAGCATTAAATTGAATTTCCGTGACGGAATTAGATAAAGTTTCATTATAATTCATTTTTCATACATTTTCACAAATTGACATTATTTGAATAATAGAATAAATATTTTCTCATTCCAAAATATCTTCTCTATGGTGGTGGGTGGAATAGTATTAGTATTTTTAATTTAATTGTCAAAAGTTAAGTGAAATCTTGTATTTTGCTTGTACTGTGAATGAACTAACTAATGACTGCTCAGATAGTGGAACTAGCATCCCTTACCTTGTTTAAGATAGATTTTTAATGGAAGATTTAGTTTAGTTTAGAGAAAAAAATGTTACAAAAGATTATTAATTTTTCTGAAATATTTCTTATCATTAGTTTCTTTTCTATAACCAATAGATTCGGTGGAAAAAATATGCTATAAAAATATTGGAAAGAGTTAAACGATTGATATGACATTCACCCATTGGAATTGCCGAATGGTAACTTTCAAAATTGTATTGTCTTGCCTTTTTCAAATTTAATATATCCCAATTTCAATATGTCGTTTACTCATTGATAAAGAATGAAAATTGTCCAAAATAAATATTATATATAGAAGAAATCAAGGCTGTAATGTAGTCATAAACTAGATAACATTAAAATGGAAAAATACAAATTTATGGGTTACATTTATTATACAGAGGTGAGCAATAGCAGGCAACGCTCTCGAAAAATCCGCATAAGTCAAAAATTCACGATTCAAGAAAGGGTTCTTTTTGTTGCGTCGTATCTGCGTACGAACACGGATTACTAAACTATGTTTACTGAATTTCAGTAACAATTTTCAAACTCGCCGCTACTAAATCATTTAACAGTGTGGAAGATGTACCAGAAGTTCTTAAACTTGGGCCCTGTTGTCGACGCGCCGCGTTCCGGACGACAGGTATCTGTAACAGCTAACGAAAATATGGAAACAGTTGTGCTGGCGTTACTTGAGCAGCCAAATCAATCTGCAGTGCGGCTATCATTCTTTACGACAAATGCATGCACTATCCAGATTTCCGCCTGCATCTTCTCCAAGCACTTCAAGAGTATAATTTCGATTGCAGATTGGAATTTTGCCAGTGGTACCTTCAGTCTGAACGGTCTTCGTTGAAGAAGAATTAAACTTGCCTGAGGTGTTTGTGAGGACAGGTCTCGTGGGTACTTTTTTGAGGGTCACGTGACGGAAATGGTCGAATATTTTAGTGGGTAAATGGACAACGATCCCATTTCAAGACGGAGCTCCACCGCATTAGACGTTATGTGTGCTAGAGTACCTTAATGTTCATTTTGGAGAATGGATAAGCAGTGATTTCTTCCTGTGTGGACCACGCTTTGGAATGGCTTTTTTAAAGTTATTTATAAGGGACCCATTGTAAAAAGAACAAAGTTTTCAATCAAATGAAAGACCTTTCAGTTCCTACGACCTAATAGAAATCACAACGTGTGGGAAGAAAGTTGTCAGATTTCCTTTATAGGGTGTTTAGGATTTTAAGTGGCTTAAGGTTAGCTGGAAAGATAGCAGGCTGAATATTTTAAGTTCAGACATTTCTAAACATAATTTATCTTCGAGAATATCCACTTTGTTCAATTTTAAACACGCTTTGAATTTTTAATTAATATCATTACGTTTGTTTTCTAGATACCACTAGTGTGAATTATCGATGTTCCATATTCCATATTTCATAGCCGTCGAACATTATACAACATTGTCAATTGTTAAATTTAAACACATGTCTACACAGGGCTAATTGAAAATCATGTGTTAGCCTACGAACTTTTCAATCCACCTAAAATTAATCGGTATCGTTGTTCAAGCGTCAATTTATTCGTGTTTCGATGGCATGTATGTTTGTATATTTATTCATTATAACAAATATAGTTCTAAATATCATGATAAAAAGCGTTTATAGCAATTTTTTCGTCTTCAATTCACAAATGAATGATTCGTTAGAAAGATTATTCAACCTTCAATTTAATTAACACGCTGGACCCAATTTTATTATTAGATGTTTTAACATATGAAAGTACGGAAAAATTTCTCTTATATATGTGTTATGAACGATTTAATTTGTTATATCGACAAACTTCTATAAAGTCTGAAAATGGTTAGTTTCGTATATAGATTATATCTGTTATCAAAAAAATTTAGATAAGGAAAATCAATGCGAATTCCTGTGTATGTTGATATTTGCCTTCAGGAATCATCCGTTTGAAAAGAAAATCGATAATTACAACCATATAATTTTATATTATGATATTAGCACTACAAACTAACTGAATTAATGAGTCTAAAATCACTTTGTTTTCTAAGCTTAATAAATACGTTAAATTTATAGAAAAAATAATATTGTTGAGTAAGTATATCTATGAATTGGATAATTTGTGTGGCATGATTTTTACAACAAAATATTAGGTGATTTAAATCAGCAGTAGATGTACATGAGCATTTTTTTAGCATTGTCCAGTAAAGCTATTTTATTCAGATGTGCTGGAAATATACCGTGATTGAGCCTCATTCTGGTAGAATATTTTTTACTGACACTATATTTGAATATATTGGAAATATTTTGAAGTATGTACTTAGTTCTTTATTTAAAAAAGTGTAGTGGTTAGTTGAGCTCTGGATATATTTTCCTTTGAGTATGCCAGTTATTATTCAGCTCTTCTTTAAAAATTGGTAGTATGTTTGGGTGTTGTAAAATTTTTCTATATTGTTTTTTCCAATTGCTTCTTTTGTGAGTTGATCAGCAAGTTCATTTCTTCTAGATAAATATCAATGTCTAGCATATTCGGACGGCATAGTATATCTGGATATTATATATACTATCCAGTCATTATTTCTAACGTCCACTCAATTTAGACACATAATGACACAGAATTAATCACAATAACCAGCAATTTTATATAATGTCTTTGAAGACTTGGGTGAAGTAATAAAACAAGTAGGTACATGTGAAGAATATAAAATTGTATTTTAATCTGCCTTTACGTACTAATAATTATAATGTTTAAAATAAGAATGATAATAACATTGTCATTCATAGAATTTTTACTTAAACGAACATTGTCAAATGAAGTAATTTAACTTTATATGGTAAATTTAAAGTTGCCTAGTCATAGAACAAAACTCAACTAGAGATTAGTCCAAGTATTTGGTATCACTCTTTAAAGACGAATAAATTAAATATTTGGAATTAACTGACATGAATTAACAATATATAATAATTTAGTGACATTTTGAGTTTCACGAGGTTTGATTTTTTACATTTACACCTATTTGAAATTAATTCTCCAGTACAGACAGAATGCTGAATTCTTGGCCGTCAAGATGTGACTCTTTTTTTGCATGATTTGTCATGGTGATTTCGTGTTGGGCAATAATATCATGTGTAATAAACGTTTCTTGAGGATAGTCAACTGTTTTGTACCCTATGCTAAGTGCCTAAATCATACATTCCTTCTGTCTCCTGAGAAATTATAATAGCCATAATGTTATCGGCTTTGGCACGGTCTACATCAGGAATTCTGACCACAATATTATCACCTGTATTAGCAACAGGATATTTTAGCAAAGAGAGGTAAAATATTATCTGCTTTTTCACAGATTGACCTGCAGTCTTGGTTGTCTCCATTATACACGGGGTTGGTAATATTGGGCTCGATTCTCCTCTTCTTATATAACTGATTTGAGATTCTTCCTTTTACAGTCAAACATTGCTTCGTAAAGGCTACGATTTATCCCTGCATGATACGCTTCTTTCTTCATAAATAGAATAAAATGTGATTCTTCAGATCATTTCGTCGTCTTGTTAGATTCCAACTAAGTATAAAGCATCTTCACTATGTCATAGTTGGCTCTTGAGATTGGGTCGGGGCTTACCATCTACGATTTTTAATTCTGACCATAGTGCCCAGTTATCATTGACCACTTTGTTAACAAAGTTTCCTTCCATTATCCTTTCACAAGATATTAGGCGCTCCGAACATTGTATAATGTCAAGTAAATGATACGCCATCTCTTCTGCTCCTTTGCTTTCTAAAGACAGCAGCTGCACGATTTGTTTTAGGTGATTTTGATACACAATGATGAATTTATATATTAGTAGTGCACGTTTGCGTTTCTCTCATTTTCTTGTTATGGGACACACATTTTTAGATATGATAAATTCATAATTATTTTAACATGAATTAAATAAACTTTTATTTACAGTTAAAATTAATGGGAGTAGCCAACAATTTCTTAAGATGCCAACCACAAGATTTGGCGAAACGTCAGGTAGCAATAGTTATTTTCGACGACAGCCTTATAGTTATTAGTAATGTAATTGGGAGCTTCCTAGGTATGACAAGCTCGCCACAGGTAACTTCAAGCTGGAGGATAATATATGTAGTTAGGATCAATATACCCGAGGAGAACAATGGGGTTTATTATTGATCGCCAATGAAGTTACTCAAAACCCGTACACAAAAGCTAATTATTGGTTTCTACAAAATTATCTTGAGATTACTGTTGCCATAACAATTGTGTTGATCAGTTAATTAGTTGATAGTAGTTAATAATTACGGAATGTAATTGAAGTAAACTTCAAAGGGCTACAGAGAATTGTACAGACAATTAGATTGAATAAGATGAAGACTGGGTTAGATTAATGGATAAATCTACCTAAGATAGTTTTAAAATACGCCACTGATTATAGTTTAATAACTTATAATTTTAACAAGCTTCCTACTCTTCACGAATTTATCAATGAGAAATATGAAACAAATTAAACGCTCAAATTAAACTACTGGTTATTTTAAAATCTCACAGTTCAATAGATAAGAATGCAAATCCATTGAACTATTTATTTCTTTTAAGTTAAAGTTGAGGTTGTTTGAGATATTTTGCAATTGGTGTGCACTTCATATTGAAAAAAAGTCTCAATAACTTTTTTTCAAATTGAGGCTCATCTCCGCTTCCTAAAGCCAGGCAAGTGGTCAGTCAAAGTATCCCGCAAAATGTAGTAATTTACTAGTGTAAAATGGTTACATCCCTGTGTTTGATTGTGCTATCCTAAAATTAATCAGCATAAAAAACACCTTTTTTAATTGCACATAGAAATTGAGAAAACACGTTGCATTCTTATAGTTAAAGTGCTTTGAACGTTGGATGTGTATTGATGTGAAGCGCAATAAGGGTTCTGCAAACTTCCACAAAGGTATCTGATTTCACTCTTAAATCGTTACCCCTTTAATTAAAACAACATAATTACCCTATCGTTTACGCTCGTAGTTCAGTACGCATGTAATACAAGTATGAAACTTATTAATTATAAATATTTATTGCTTAAAATAACTTTTCTTATATTTATTTCTTGGTTACTCTAGTAATCTGATCGAAGAAACATGTGTAGACGCGGCTTGCCTTCCACTCCGTTATGCAATCCGTTAAACTAACTTCATTTCTCTTGATTACTTGGAGTTATTGCTATGTAAACCTCGTGGACATCTTGACCCAAAGATCTAATGTGCAGCCCCGCACTGTTTGTGATTCGGATAGCAAGGTCTGAATATAAATTCCAATAAAACCGACCACCTTCTTGTGTGTACTCGTTCCGGTTCTCAGAAGCACAAGCCAACGTATCACAGCGTTTTCCTACGAACGGCTTCATAATGTTAAAGCTGGTGTTCAATTGTCTCAGAGGCTTCTTAACAATCTTGACAGGTATCATTAGGAACTTTCCCAAGTTATGTAGCTGATAAATCGACACGAAATGTTTCATCAATTTTCTTTAGTTCTAAATTGTTTCGTTATTTCAGCTTGTCTAGAGTAGAAGTAGCATAGGAACCACTTAGCCGTACTTTGTCCTGATAGTATCTGATATTCTTTAGTTTGTCTAAAATTTGTATTTCAGTGTTAGGTTATCTGAGAGCTTCTTATCTTCGTTCAGAAACAAAGATTACCAGTATGATCGCCAGTTTCGAGTACCCACCAATGGCCTAATGACATAATTGCAGCAAAGACTCTGTTAGATTCCAAATCTTGTCTTCGATTGATCCCATTTTGGAAACAGCATATAATTTGAACTAATTGGAATATATTTAAAATGTTATGATACGATATCTGAATATTTACGCTTTAGTATCAAGAGTCAAAACATAACATGAGCCGATATAGGAGTATGGATACTTTTGTATTAATAGTATTTATACAATTCAAATTTTACCTATTTTTTCTGATATATTTTGTATTATTGATAGAACACAGGAGTGAAATGTGAGGTATCTATAAATATAAAAATAATATAAACTTAATATTTTTATTTTCGTGAGCATTATTTTTATTAAACTCCGGGTTCCATAGATATTGATTGGGTATAAACGTAAATGAAACACAAATTTTTAAACGATGTGAAATACTGAATTTACACAAATAGATCTGACAGAAACAACTACAATTAAAAACATGTAACTAAATAAAATAAATCAAATTAAATTGATTAAATATCAAAGCTTAAATTAGCAGTTAAATAAAAATCTAGAATAGTAGATTTGATGGAAAACATTTCTGGGCGAATGTGAAAGGAATGTGTTTGTTTTAGGGAAATAGAGTACATAAATTGAATCTATTTTCAATCAAGTTCTCTGTTATTGACAGAAAAGTCATTGGATTGAATGGTTGATGGAAATTTTGATAATTAGGTTTTAAAGAATATATTGATATGCACACACTTTCACAAACAAAATTGTTTTTCTTTTCGACAATTTTACGTTTTCAAAGTGTGGATTCAAAGGTACTTCTTGTGATGAATAATAATGGTGTCCAGCCAAACGTCACTCACGACCACTTGTGTGGATTTTTTGTACATCTTACTTAGTTTATCTAAAATTTCCTGCTTTAAAAATGATGTTGTTTAGTTATTTCTTCGAACATATGAAATGCAAATTCAATACATGCACCCTCTATACTTTTCCACAGAATTATAAGATTATTGGAATAGTATAAACCAATTTTTTAAGTAACCTAGAAGACAAAAATCGCTTGCATGTTTATCCGTCCATTTTAACTGTTTCCAAACGTAGTGTTATAAATGAGAAACTTTCCAACTAATTTAAAAAGCAATTATCCTGTATGAACCGAAAATTTTGCCATGTTATGATGGGCCCATTCAATTATATACGAGGATATATTGATATATTACTTAAACCGAATGGTTACTATGGATGAGACTTGGGTACATTTCTACGATCCAGAAACAAAGCAACAATCGATAGAATGGCGACACTCTGGTTTACCAAGACCTAAGAAGTTTCGTGTCCAAAAATCTGGTGGAAAAGTTCTTGCTTCACTTTTTTTGGAATTGCCATGGAGTAATTATGATGGATTTTTTGGATAAGGGTAGAACAATAACTGGAGATTACTATTCGACATTACTGACCACTCTACGGAAGGTTTGAATCACTAGAATACCCTCCTTATTCACCAGATTTGGCTCCGTCCGACTATCATCTCTTTCTTCAACTGAAAAAAGTTCAAAAGGTCGTAAATTTTCTTCCAACGAGGAGGTAATAAAAGATATGGAGGTGTGGTTTGCAGAGCAAGAAGAAATATTTTTTTTTGAAAGGTCTAGAGACGTTACTAGTTCGCTGTAATAAATGTATCCAATTAAGAGGAGAATGTGATGAGTAATAAAATATTTTGACACTGAAATTTCGTTTGGTTCTATAGTAGGCTAAGATTTTTCAATATATCCTCGTGTTCTTCATTCATCCAACGTTGATAGTAATGAAAAGCTCCAGTTTCATTGTAAGCTTACATAATTTTTATATAAAAACAAAGTTTATAGTTCATAATAATCAATGTCGTTTAAATTGGTGAGAAATCGTCGAACAAAGTAAAAAAAATTATGCGACAGTTTTAAACTGTTCACAAAAAATTATTATCAATTAAATATAGTCACTTAGTAAAGCCCAAAAGATAAGAGCATATCTGCATTTCGATACTCTATGGCTGAAACCGATTCCTTATTAGAGTAAATTTTAGCAAATATGAAAAATAGGTGTATTATGTTATTTGACAATGATTGCATGAAAGCGAAGTGTGAGGTACACGCTAAAGCTTAAGTTGCATACGTAATTT
The DNA here is from genome assembly GCF_026250575.1 of Diorhabda carinulata. Classification (NCBI taxonomy): domain Eukaryota; kingdom Metazoa; phylum Arthropoda; class Insecta; order Coleoptera; family Chrysomelidae; genus Diorhabda; species Diorhabda carinulata. Next base: position 25,603,921 of record NC_079472.1, read on the forward strand.
TACGTAATTGTAATATTTGTGGCATGCATTTTTCCCTATCTTATCACTATTAATTAGGTTCTTGTTAAATTCTTGACTTGGTTCAATTCGATTAGTTCGATTTTTTTTATTGAAATCACAAGAATTTTGGAATAGAGACCATCCATGATTAAATTATTTTGTTCCCTTAATATATACTAGTTTGAAAATATATTGGAATAATTATAGTTAAAATAATTTGCACTAGCTTTTAAATAAAGTTGAATAAGGTTATATTGACAATCACATATATTATATTTAGTTTATTTTTGGTAGTTTTTGGATGCTCTGTATATGATTCATAGAGATTTATTTATGTTTGAACACATTTCTTCTTAAACGAAGAGAAAACGTTTGATAATCGGTGCATTTATAATAAATTGAATTTTTTAAAGTGGGATTTTTCTGATTCACCCATACAACCAGTAATATTTTCGCTAAGATGTATGAATTCAAGTATTCTATGGGGTGAAATCGTCTGATTGTATATTTATTTTAAGATTTTATCCTCACAACAAAATTAGGTACTTAATGGTCAAGAAAAAGAATTTATGTTTTCGATTTTCTGATGGAATTTCCTTCTTCGAAAATTTAATACACAATTTATAGAGAATCTTTATAAAAAAGCGTGAGAGAGCATTGGAATAAAAATGCGTTTCAATCAATCAATCAATCAATTTTTGTTTTATTTCAAATTCTGAACGTAAATGTGAAGTTGACTAATACGTTCTTTTCTGACATTTTAGAATTATTGATTATTTTTGAAAACTGTATTGATAACGAGGTGGCTACACTATCACGGTGTTTCCTTAACGACTCGACAAATTTTTTAAAATTTTTTCAAATATTTGTTATTCCACACCATTTTGAATGTCAATTTTTTTTTCTATGATTAATATAAGTTATTTACTCGTCACCTACTGAAGTAAATCCAATGACATATCGCTGGACTTCAGCATTCTATTTTGTATTTATTATGTATTTTGTAACTGTGAAAATTGGTATATTAAAAGAGCAAATACATTATCTGCATACCATATGTTAAAGTAAACAATGTCAGCACCACCCAAAGAAAGCCATTTAAGCTGTCGAACGAATAAAGCGATAAACAAGTTGAATAATCCATATCGCAATTGCGTGCATTTAAAACATAGGAGATACGAGCTGAAACAACTTGACAATTGGAATGAAAACAAGGGCGCTAGGTTGCTATGAACACTTAGAGTAAATAGTTTACAACGCGAACAAGTATATGAAGCATTTACTTCCGCTTCTTACCTTCGTCTACCATTATGTGTACTTATCTGCAAATGCTGATTAGTGCTACGGGCACAGAATATCCTATAAAAAACTCCCACAGAGTTGGTAACTGAATTCAACGCGTCTATATAATAACCGCAAGGTTAAAAGATGCCCATTTGGTGCTGAGATCATGATTTTCACACTGAAATTTGTGCCAGACGAACTGGCAAAAGCTTCGAACACTCAATTATTTCAAAATTAATATTGATTGTCTCTAATTGATCTTTCTCCTTATCAAAAAAATGTATCTCTCTTATGTATGTTACTTTCAAAGAGTCAAGCAATGAATTGTCCGTCACATTCAATTGTGGGTGTGTTTTTTATCGGCGGTCTTTATCTAAACTGCCGCATTTATTTTTTTGTCATAGATTTCATCTCAAAAATTCATTTGATATTCATTAGAAGAGCGCGAATAAATTGTGATCTTTTTGTTTTATTTTGCATTTCACTTTTAAAAGATCATGCAATTAATTGTTAATTATACTCATAAATTATATCTTTCGGCGGTCTATATCTAGAGCTCCCCATTTTTTTTGTCATAGATTTCATCTCCAAAATCCATTTGATATTTTTCGAAGGGTGAACTTAACGGAGAATAAATTGTGATTAATTTCGTCGTATTTATGTAACCGGGGCGGTACTGCTTCATCCTGGTTCCCAACATTCCTAGATTTGCGACACATAACAACAGCAACAGTTCCATATTCAATATTGCACTATAGATTTATAATTTGAAAGACAAAACAACGTTTCGGGTTAACTAGTTATGATAATAATATTGTATTTATCTATCAGATTGCATCATACAATAAACTAATGGAAAAATAGAACAGAACATTTCAATTTGAGTTGTTTGATGTTACTCGAGTAAATTGCAGAGCAGATAATGGTTTGAAGTGATTAGAACAACATGTCAGCAATACTATACACAAACTATTGACGACCAAATTCATGCAAACGTTATAGCGTCTAATTAAATACATTAAACTTACATTGCTAATGTTATTCTTGATATTTCCTTGCGTAGGACTTTTGAGCGATTGAAAATCCAAATTCATATTGGGCATACCATTGCACGGTTCGACTTTAACGATACTTTTCCTAGAATCTTCGAAGCCCGGACCTTTTATACGAACACTCGACCATTTTACGGGAAAATTGAGTAAAGTTGCGGCCGATTGATTTCGGCCTATCTCGTATTTTAGACTACCGCCGATGGTTCGGCTTTTTCTGCGCGTTTCACCTTCAGGAGATTTACTTTCGCTTGTTTTACGACTCTCAGGTCTACTAGATTTTCTTGTGAATCTTTTTTTAGAAGACCTCTTGCGTCTGGAAGGTTCAGGTGTGGACGTTGTTGATGTTATGATTAGAGGGATGTCTGTCGGCATAAGATTATCGCCCATTTTGCGGCGCAAAGAAATTATTAAATGGGGTCACTAGTCATTACTTTTCGAATTGGTGTTTTTTTCTTATTTACAGACTTTTCTTTTATTCAAATTATTGAGACATACTTAATTAACGACTTTGATATGTCTTAGGTAATGGACGTTCTAGATTTCTGCCCTAATTGCTATGTTAGTCATATTTAAACCTGAACATGTATTTTAATTGTTAAATGAGACAGGTTGATTCAGTGAGAGAGTACAGAAAGAGTTGTTTCGTGAAAAGTAGATGTAATTGTATTTTTAATTATTTGTTAGAGCATTTTTTCATAGTAATACTGGCTTTTTTCTTTACATTCGCACGTAATTAGTCCACATCAAGTGCCAGGAAACACGCTGAGTTACTGTTTAATATCTATTAATAACTAAGACGTACAATGGTTAAAAAATAGTATGTACTAGTAGTTGATATGTTAAGCAAAATTTGAAAATAGTAAAACAACAATGGGTATGAGAAATAAAAAAAAAATGATAGACAAATGCAATACTAACAAATAAATGATAGTTAAAATTCATTCAAATGATGCTTAGATTTGAGGAGCACAAGAAAGTGATTATAAATTAAAACACATACAAAAGCTTCTTGATATTTGAAAATATATAGGGAAGAAGTAGGTTTCACTATACAAATTGAATAGTAATTAATGACACATAATAATGGATTTTAAATTATTATTGAACGTAATTACAAGAGAATCTCTGAGAAAGTTACGATAATAATATATAGCCTGTATGTAAGTTACTGTTGAACCTCATAGCTGGAGTCCTTTTACAAGAAAAAAAGGTTGGAACTATAACAGTAGAGTTGGTTCGACGAAAAAAGCGATAATACTGCACCTTCTCCGCGGTAATTAATTCTCGGATTAAATTTTAAATTTATGTTAACAATAGTGAGGGAAACATTGATATTCTGTTGTCACGAGAAGATATATTAACAATACAGGGTGATGTGCTGCTAGTAATTCTGAAAACTATTGATTCGATATCTTTTTTTTCCTGCTTATTCGCTTTTGCACACCCCCTATTAATTTCAATCTAGGAAATCCTACAAACTAAGTGCTTGAATTTTGGAGTCCATCCTCTGATATCTTCTAATTGACTCTAACGATTACGTATTCCATTTATGGACTGTGCTCAGCTATATCATACAAGGTCTAATGGCTTAGTTTTTTACAAAATTTGTACTGGTTGGTGATCGTCTGACAGTTGCTGGGTTTCAGGATTATTTTGATTACCAACAAATCTTTCTAATTCTTATTTAACTACTGGGATACGTAATACCTGCGTAATACTTTGTTTTGGGAAGTTTGATTTCTCTTTATATTGATGTCCCCAGTTGCTAGATTGTCGTGGTGGAGAATGATTCGTATTCTGCGAACTTATGGCAAACAAATGCTAGTGTACCATTCGGAATTGACCATTGCTCTAGTGGAATGGTTGCGACATGTCCGAAAGAACAGGTGTCCATTTGCTTCGAAGTGCTTCGTGCGCGAACAACTTTTGTTGGATTTGGCTCGTCTTGAAAGTCCCATGCAGTTAATTGTTGATTAATTTCGGTTTCACCGGTCTCATAGACATGTTTTGAAGCACCGCGATTGAATTTTTTCAGTATTTCTTAGCACCAATCAACGCGAACTTTTTTTGAGCGACTATTAAATTATGCGGTATCCAACGCGAACAAATCTTCTTGACAGTCAAATGCTCATGCAATATTGAATGTATTCGACTAGAACTGAAGCCCAAGTATGCCTCAACCTCACGGTATGTCACATGACTATTTTGCAATATCAGTTTATGCACAGGAGCGATGTTTTCTGACACAATAGTCGATTTTGGACGATCCTCACAAAATTCATTTTGTAGCGAGGTGTGAACACGATTTAATTCGAAAACCAGCGAAACACAGAGGCTCCAGATGGTGCTTCATCATCAAAAGCCGAAGCGAGTTTATTGACAAACTACTGATTTAATCTCATTATTTAACTAAAATGAATGTTTCAAATATCTGTAAGCAACTCAAATAGCAATCGTGTGACAGCACGGTTTGATTACGTTTACCATTAAAAATGTCATACTTGATGGCAATGTTAGATCGACATATTCACATCAGTGTTGCCATATCTCAAAGCTTGTATGACAATAACTCAGATCGTCGGACTAATAACCAGTGACAATGACTAGATTTTAATCTTAGTTGTTTCATTGTTTTTTAGAATGCTTTATCTGTCTAAGTTTAACATCTAAAAACATATTATATAGAATTCTTCTCTTTAGTGAAATTTTTTTATTAATGTTTGATACCTCTAGGTTAGTTAATCTTATATGCGTGAAATCTAAATGTACAGATTTCGGTTCGTTTGGTAGTATTTTATAGTTTCGTGGTTACAATTAGCAGTGCATTGTAATCTACGAATATGGTTACTATTATTTCTCCTATATTTTGAATATCACCGAGGAACAAAAGAAAGGGAATGATTCCTAAAATGATTTTAATCATCTTTCCTAATTTAATTGGTAAATATCAACTGTGATTCCTGACGATAGACAAGAACATTTCTGTTTCTCCTGGAGAGAATATTTCTAGTTAGGCGAAGTTATAGTGGGTAAAACTCAATTGAACTTAGCAAATCTATTGTATTTTCATTTTATCTATACTAGTATGCATTTTATAATACGCGTCTCTATTATTTTAACACACCTTTGTTGTATTGGGGTAGTGATTTTGACATAAAACTGAATGTGAGCAATTTCTATAAAGGTTTCAATGAACAGCTTAACATAATTTAGTTCGCATAGAACCATATTCATACTCAGAGATAAGAACACGTTTTAGTGGTAGTTAGGTATTCAAATTGTATATATTAGATTTACCAATTAAATCATACAAATGACGCGACGTATTTCAATACGCAATTCATGCATTAGCGGCTTCAAAAGCAATAGGAAATTGGATCAAATTGATTAGTGTGACGCAATTCACTTCTTTTTTAATATGATTTGGATTACATCGAATCAGTTATTCTAATTTATAAATACGTGCAAATTGAAGATAATAAAATGAAAATTCGAAATATGTAAAAACAGAAAGAAGGAATTCAAAATAACCAATATAAATATATTGATTACACATTAAGTTCATAAAACAATGGTTGATGAATAACCAGCGTAAGGGTGTGAGCTAAATCAAGAAATTGTAAAAGTACATTACATGGCGAATTTTATTACTTATATGGAAGCTTTTATATGAGGGGTTTTTAAATTCATGCGAAAAAATTCAGGAGGTAATTGCTCGCATGATATTAAGATGGGAGTCTTTTTTGTAACAAAATTTTCTCAACCCATTCCTTAAAAAGCGGTGAATAAAATTGAGTTTATGTTGTTATGTTGTATTACATTGTGCGTGGGTGGAATTAGCAACCCTTACTTTATCTCATATCAAAAATTTTCTTTGAAGTTTTGTAAAATAAAATTATAACTTGAAATTCTTGTTTTATTTCAAAATATTTTCTGTTGTTAAATTTTTCTACGAAAACCAATATCTGAAGGGATAAAAAAACAAACACCTTAATTAATAGGTTTTTGAAAAAATTGAAAACAATGAAGATGTTAAATGTAATACGATCCATAATAAATGCTGGAAGTAACCACCTCTAGTCAAGATACATAAATGTAACTTACGTGTGATGGATTGGCGTACACAATTAGAAAAAAAAATATAAAATAAAAACACAATCATAGTCACCACCTTTAAAGGGTGATAACTCGGAAAGGGGTGGGCTGAGGAAATTTTATTATAGGAATGACCCATATTAATTTCACACGCGCAATCACCTCCTGAATTGTGTCACATGAATTTAGAAACACCCTGTATATGTTTATCCGTGATTATACGATTCATGATAAAATGAGGCAATAGAAATTAAAATTTGATCATAGTTGCGGCATATTGAGAAGCAGTTATACGTTTGGCGACATGGTTTATTATTTCCGTTTTTTTATGAGTCCAACAATTTTTATTGTTGTAATAACCACCTTCTGAAGGTTCTCAAAAATGCAACAAAAGTCTCAATACTTCGGAATAGCTTTTAGCTTAGAATTAAATAAAGCAATTGGCTATTTCACACCTTTGGACGTGGGATTCTTTGAAGAGCGATAATAGTAATAAGATTTTAACGAATACCAGCAAATACTATCAATAATAATCTATTATAATTTCTTAATCGTAATGCGAGGTAATTTATAGAAAATTATGTCTTATTAGTTGTAAAATAATCGATTATTTTCGAACCTCTTGTGATATCATAACTGAATAATTACTGCTGGCATAAGGCATAATCGTCAAGGTTTGAAATATTTATCAGGATTATCACGAATCTTTCGAGAAGGTATGGTTGTTTTAGCTTTTGTAAATTCATGTCCTCCTACCAAAACACTCGGTATGCTCAAACTGTATTTTCACGATGATAGGGAATTATTTTATCCAAATTCAGTCTTCATAAAGTGCATAAAAAAAATTGACATCATTAACTTTATGTCGTTTGGAATTATTTTATAGATAATTATCAGATTAATAAATGTTTCTGCTATTTTTTGTTTGTATTGAACCAAATGAATACATTTGGCGTTGATGTTGAAACTTTACCATTTCGCTTTAGCAACGTTTCGTGTATTTCTATCTAATTAGCGGAGAAAGTTACCGTTTATGGAGGTAATAGGTAATAGTTTTCAGGTAATCTATATCATAATTAATGATGAAATTTAACGTTCCGATACCGAGAAACTGAATGTTACTGGAAGATGATATGCTTAATCAAACGTAAAAGTAACTTAGACCAAAAGATAGAAGTAACACGACAAAAATATCAAGAAAAAGAGAAATTAAAATACACATAGACTATACTAAGATATTGTTATGAACTCGTTCTCGACTTGGACCGTGAAAAAAGTTGTTTTAATGAAAGCCTAAAATTTGGAGAAAGGGGAATTCGTTTTTTTATATATAATTTCATAATAACGGCGATTTGTTTACATTGTTTCTTTTGAACTAATTTCTAGGACTCCCTATTTATTTGTTTGATTTGTTTATTTTCTAGAATTTTTGAGAAATAGTTATAGTGAACGAAAAGAAATAGAAAACCAACCGGTGAATTTAAATAAGTTAGTTGAGTCTAGTGTAAGTACTCAAATAAATTATTGAGTAAAAGACAGTGTCTAATAATTCACCCCAGCGAAAGAAATAGTATAAATAAATAAGAAAACCATTACAATATGAATCAAAGGTGGTAAAGAGGCAAAATGCTGACTCAAGCAATTTGGAGTTCATTAAGAAGACGACAACACAGGTACAACAAATATAAAGAGTAGAATAATGAAGAATTGAAAGAAACTTAAACTTTTTAACGTAAAGTATGCCATGTTTCATAGGACATTTATATTGTAAAATGAATCAAACATGTCATTAAATTCAATTTATTTCCCGTCATCATTCATAATATTCCAAGCTGAATATAATGTGAAAAATTGAAGCTAGCCTTATACTTAGAATTTACCACTGTTCTATGTTAGAAACAAAACATTAGAAATGTTCAAGACATGTTGTAATAACGGCTTTATATCAAATAGCGAAGATCTTCATTCTTATTTATTATCAGTTCTCTTTCGATGAAAAACTTTAACTGATGAAAAATATATATACTATTAAAGTTCATTATAAATTTCAACCTATATTCTATTAGTGAGTTCGAATCAAATAATATTGCTTAAATTATTGATAAGAGAAAATAGAATAATTGAAGGGTAGAAATACAAAGCTAAGAATAAGGAGGAAAACAATGTATGGAGAAAACATGTTGTAAAATCCAACGAGAAGAAATAAGATAAATAATAAAGCAAAAATATAGCACAAAAATAGTCAAAATTTATAAAGGAATAAAAATATTACACCTCAACATTTTAGGTAAATTTTTTTTCTATATTATGTACGTAATTTATGAGTAGAAGTGGAATGGAATATTTACGACAAACCTCTTTCGAATAACAGATAAAGTCTCTAATTTTCTAACCGGGGTGATAAGGTTTCTGAAATATTGTTAGAAAGTTATCAATATCGTAATTTTGGTTTGGTTTAACCAATGATTGGTTACAGAGATAATAATCGAACTTAACAAGAAGTATCTCGCTAACTCTATGAGAAGCTTTCTGTATCCTGAGGAGCACTGAGTATAGTGGAGAATCAGTTTTGCGAGTTTGGTCATGTAAATTAGACGAAAAAAGTAGCTGTCGATGCGGTGAGTAATGAAATGAAACATTTGATGTTTGAGTTTGAGGAAAGCCCACATTTATCGATTAGAAAGGCATCTACTACATTCATTGTTAGCTATTCATCGATATTAGAAGAAAATCCAATGCATCCCAATAAAATGATACTTACTCAGGAGCTCATGGAAAACGATTTTGCTAGGAGAATATATTGGTGTGAGTGAATGAGGGACATGGTGGATAAAATATTATCCAATTAGCAGAGGTTATTGTTTTCTGATGAATATATTTTTTTACTTAATGTTATGTCATATTAATCGGCAAAATTGCTGCTACTAGTCAAAGGAAAATCCTCAATGGTTCAGAGGAGAATACCCTTAAAAGGTTAATGATTAGTTCATAACATATCCACAGTATGAAAAACAATTTCAAACTGTAATTCGATTCCTTCAAGATGTTGTTTATACAATCCGACGGAGAGATATTTTTTGTATATTTAAGCGTAGAGTATTGAAGGAAAATATTTGAAAAGCAAAGTTCATCTAAACAAATGCAGTTTTAAGTACGAGTATTTGGAAAGCTCAATCAATTTAGTGATTCGGCTTATTTTACAAGGTTCAGCCATACCGTAATGTGTGAGTTGATGAAGGATAAGAAAACGAAACAATTTGGAAATAAATTAAAGATGTGTGTGTTTTAGTTGCGGTTGAATTGATCAACTCATCCTTATAGTAGAACCAGTCGCTCAGAAGACATAGCTCAATGTATTCTACAGATTGTAAGTTCCAGTTTACAGTTACATTTTTAGATCGTTTGTTACCTTAGACACAGCTTTCATTTCCATATACGTTTCTTTAATCATTCATTTTGGATCTTTTCAAGCTGACTGATTAATGCTTAGAAGCTCAACTGTTTTACATGTAACTATCTGAGCTTTACTCTGTTAATTAGGACAGGCTGTACATAGTAGATGTAACTTTTTTTTAGAGGCAACTTGTAACGAGTAGATGTAAACTTTTTACTGTAGTGGCAAAAGGATGTTACTTTGTACGATGTAACTTGTTTTCCGAGATCGGATACAGATCCAAGAATAGATTTGGTGGCGGATTTATCAAAAATACCTGTTTATCATACATACAAGTATGTAGGTTATTTTCTTATTAACTATATTTGAATAGAATAAATGAATTGCATAGATTTTTGAAATGTATTACAAGAAATGGTTATTCCTTCTTGTCACCTCCGATTATGTGTCTAATCAGTAGATTTAACCAGTTATCCACTCGTTAGTGTTAATCACTTTATCAGTTCTAGCGCGAATTGGTTACCTACGGTCACGCAAATCAATTAATTCTAATTGATACTAGTGGTTTGAAATTGAAAATACTGTCGGTTTTGTGCACTATATTTTCTCCTAGAAACATGTGTTACGATTTTTTCTGACTTGACGTCATTTCAAAGGAATAAAATTTCTTATTTGTATTTCATTATTATTATCAATCACAGTCTTGCATTCGAGATGAAACCTATTCCACATTTTCTTTTTTAAGACAAGGTTCATAGTATTAACTGTTTTATTATTTTGATCTTAACCAGTTTTTTCAATTAAATAGTTGAATATCATTTATCTCAGTTTTTTGCAGTATAATTAATTCACTTCAGAATTACAATCCCAATGATTTCAGGAGAAATAAACAAAATGATCAAATTACTGTCTCTTGAGACACCTCCAACCTTTTTACCTTGATAAAACAGCTGCTGCAATAGATGATTTTCTTAATGGATGCTATTGAAATTCTTCACAATACTCAATCTAATCAAATATATCCAGATATTCATAATAATGATAAATTGAAAAGATAAAATTCCATTAGTTACAATGTTAAGATCTATACACCAGAAGATTTCAAGTAGATAGAAGGAAGGTAATAAAGTATTTCTTAAGTGATAGACATTTCTTGAAAAAATGTATTTACTGATTCATCTACATTCACCTCCATTATCTATTAACAAATAATTGCAGCATGATCATCCTTCGATTAATTCTTCTGAAACCCATTTAAGAGATGTAATGTATAATCTCTTGATAAGCAATTGCATATGTATTTTTAACTAAATGTAGTATCCACAATTCATGAAATGTTGGTTGTTGCTCAAACCAAAAATTTAATATGCGCAGGAAAGTGTAAAATTCGAATTAAGCCCTGAGGGATTTCCCGACCTTACACTATATCTATTTTTAATTGGATAATAGATTGTATAAAGGGTGATATTAAACTGTGAATTCAGGGTCGTCTCATTATCAAAGCTTCTTTGGCCGAAGATGATTCACAGCTTACGGCCAAGTTCCAGAGTCCTCATGAACACTAATATCTGGGCTGACATCAATAAGATTACTCTGAACATTTACCCTCTCAATTATTCTCTTTGTTGGTTTTAAGAGAAAGGACATTCCGTAACTACATTTCTTCTCTTCCCCATATAATCTGTACTTGTCAATTTCTGTTAGATTCATCACCTACTTCATTAGACAGCAGCAAGTCTGGAGAAGCAACATATTTATTAGATTTAACAACACTGGTAAAATCATGAGAGCGTCTTCTAGATTCTTCATTCCCTTGAAACACTTTCTATTAGATTCTTTTATGGCAGAAAAGGATTCCGGTTCAGTAAAAGGTTTTCAAAGCATCTATTTATATTAGCCTCATTTTTCCGTTGATTTAGAACGTGGTGAAAAAAATTTCATCTTCGATTTCATCCCTGAAGCTAAACAGCTCTTGATTTTAGTGAAATAGCTCATTTTATCATTTCTGTGAAGAAACATATTCAGATATGTGGTCTGGAGGTGTAAAAACTTTTGTAGTACTTTTATTTCTGATGTTATCATACCAATGAAAGAACATTATAAAGTAATGTTACTCAGGCTACGTGCTTCCATTTCAATATCTTACCGAAGCTATGCAGCGGCTTTGACTAAAATTATTGGTGAATTTATTGTGCAAAATAATCTACATTGTGCTGACTAACATAACAAGTGAAATTTCACATGCGAAAAATTATTGTGCGTTGAACTCTGTTTATATAATATATAAGCGTTGCCTCGGTGTATAAGTGAAAGAAAAAAGAGAGGGATGCTAAGTTCATACCCTTATGATGTAACAAATGTTTTGAGCAAATATCGATACTAACTCCTTTGTAAGTATATATATGTAAATTAAATCTAAATTTTCTGTTCTACTATTCTATATATCTAGAGATTTTTCAATGTAATACTATTAATGTTTCATACAGTGAAAATTTTTATATTTGTCCTTTCTCTATATTCTGATAAAAAGTTTTGTGGAAATTATACAAACAATTCTAATCACTTGAATTGTTTGGAAGAGATAATGCTTGTATATTCCGTTGACGACGAACACTTTTTCTAATATTTTCAATGCATTTTTTATCAACAAGGATTTGGATGATCAACAATCAGCATTGATGAATGATTAGAACAACTTCGAGTCTATGAATATTTTTTTCTTATTATCTTGGGTGAAATATAAAGGCATTAAAGGACACTTTTGTAACCATTGTAATAATTGATAAATAAAAAGACAGATTAATTGCTTTGAGTTGGAATGGATGTCATTAGAGACTTATTTGATGTATTCCAAAATAGAGATAAATGACTATCGGCCACTTTGTAAAACGTTCAAAAAAATAGTAATTCTCTATATCAAATGAATGATAATCAGAATGATATGAATTATTCAAAATATTATTCATAAAAATCTTGATAAAATTTCTTTATTTGCTTCTAGAATTTGATAGTTGTATAAACACATTATTTATAAATATGGAAATATTTAGGTTCGTGATCAACTCGCTTGGATACGACATGAGCTCTAATTTATTATTTCGTGAACCTGAATAAAATAATTAAACGGAATATCATGCTTATTCTACAAAAGTTACCGACTGAGTTGAAACAAATTGAATAGAATCATATTGCCTAGGGACAAAACAGAACAAAAACCACAAGGAAGAAAATAAGATTAATTCAGCTCTTTATTATTCAGACTTATAATTGATAAAAAAATAACTGTGTATTTTCTCTTCAATTTTCTCCCGTAGAGTAGTCAGTAATATCGAATAGCAATCTCCAGTTATTGTTCTACCCTTAACCAAAAAATCTTGGTCTTGGAGAACCAGAGTGTCGCCATTCCATCGATTGTTGCTTTGTTTCTGGATCGTGGAAACGTACCCAAGTCTTATCCATACTAACTATTCGGTTTAAGAAGTCTACATTGTCTTCAAATCGAGCACAGATCGAAAGCAATGCTTCTACCCTTGAACGCATTTGGTCAACATTCAAACATTTGGGGATCCATTTTGCAGCAATTTTTCTCATGTCCAAATTGACGTGAATTAAATGATAAACGGGTTCGTATGAAATATTCAGTGCTTCAGATATCCGTTTTAGCCCAATTCGATGGTCTGATAAAATCATGTGATGAACTGCAATTCGGTATTTTCGGGGACTGAAATTGGCCTTCCCGATCAGTCATCATCAACGGAAAATTTACCTCTTTTGAAGCTTGCAGTCTAATTTTTCACGGATACGAAGGACATTGATCACCAAGGGTATTAAGCATAGCTGTTATCTAAATCTGCTTACCTCTTAACCCTTTTAAATACAGGTACTTGATGATGACTCGATACTCCAATTTTTCGATTTTCACGATTTCGATGGACATCTTTTTTGACGTCAAAATTTACACTGACTAATAATTTATTGTTCGTTGCTATAACACAATCTTCACAATCATTCTCAAAAATAACTGTAACACAATCATTCGTGATCAAGTTGTATGGAGAAATATTGAGATGACTTCAAATATGTAACATTTGTAGTATTACTGAACCTACTGAATTTTCTGGACGTCAAGCTAAAAGGCCACAATTTCAACATCTCCATATTATTATTTTTTATTAATCCCAGCTTTCTGAGAATAATTGGAAAATGTAATTAATCAAATATTTATTTGATTCCACCAGCCGTGGATTTTGATAAATCCTAATTGTTCATTCAATATAGGTGTAGAGGGTATAGCATGAATTTATGCTCTTATTTCTATTCAAAGTAAGAAAATATAGTTTGGGTAGTCGTTCTGGCTTGCAGCTGCTCTATCCCTATAGTTAAAATAGTGTTTTATGCTCATAGAAATATTGGTCAAGAAGAGGCTTTCATCATATGTCTTTACATATAAAATACTTATTATTACTTATCAGTACTCATCAATATGGGTTTTTAAGTAACAAATGCACTAATGATGTTATATTCTCCCTCCTAAATAATATCTACTCTAGCCTATCCAACCATCACTGTACTGCAACAACTTTTTGCGATTTTTCGATTGTGTTAATCATAATATTTTAATTAACAAAATGCAGTAGTACGGTTTTAGGGAAACACCTCACGCATGGTTCAAGTCATACCTTACTAATAGAAGTCAGCTTGTAAAGGTTGAATCAACGATGTCTTCTTGCAACCAATAAAATGTGGAGTGCCTCAAGGCTTAGAACTAGGCCCTATTTTGTTTCTTCTGTTGATAATCGACATCGCCTATGTAGACATCAGAGTTAAATATGTCTAGGTGCAGACCACACTAGTTTCTCTTGGAGCAACCCTGATCTCACGGTACTTCATACAACCATAACTAGTGATCTAATCACCCTTAAATCATTGTGCGATTCTAATCTTCTCTGTTTTAACATTTCTAAAATTGAACTTATCCACATCCATTACAGTTTATTATGCTCTTAATTGACTTGCATATCCAATATTACCTTCCTTTCTTGGGGACGTGTGGTGCGTCTCAATTTGAGCCAATCTTCAAACTACAAAAGAGAGCTGCTCGGAGTAAACAGCATTGCTCACTGAAGGGACTTCTTTAAAAGCAGATAAAATTCTGACTCTTCCGTCATTATTCATCTTTGAATCCGTTTACCCAATTCGTAAGCACACTTCTCCAACTTCAGAAAAATCGTTACACAGCTTTCTACTTAGAAACGTGGAGCACGACCTTTACCTACCTACTCCACGTTCAGATTTAGTCAAGGGCTCAATAATTTACAATGCAAAAAAATCCACAATCACTTGCCAATTGAAATCAAATCGATATCATCTTTTCCTGCATTCCGCAATAATTTGAGGGTATATTTACTGAAAAGTACTTTCAACTCTGTAAAAGACTTCGATGGTCCTGCTGCATACTGGTTTAATTTTTGCTATGGACTATATACTAATTATCACCTATAATTTTGTTACTCCTTGAGATTCTCTTCTGTATACTGAAATTTTATTTTATTTGTATCTTTATTCAGTTATTTTTATGTTTGTGTTTCAGTTTTTTCAAACTCCAGCTGCTCTGTGCCTAACTTAAAATAGTGTTTTATGCATTACTTTGCAGTTCATTGTTTTGCATCCAAATCACGTAGCATTCCTCCTAGAATGCTCAGCATATTCTCAAAGTCGATGCCCTACTGTCTCTATGGCTTGCTCGCAGATCTGCAATTATTATCCTCTGCCATACCTATTCTCTGATTGTATTATTTCACGGGACAGAAACCTGCCAGAAACTGGACAGTTTATTGTCTATTTCTTTAGGGAAGTTCCTCAGACATTTTGGCTTATATAGTTATAAGTATGAATTCAGGGCTGCGTAACTGTCGGAAATAATGTATATATGATTTCTCGCGAGGTGTCTATACAAACTCTAAAGCGCGAGGTGTCTATACAAACTCTAAAGCACATATGCTAAAATAGTTCTTTTCTCAATGGTGTGGAGAGCATTTCTGTCCAAAATACCCAATCCTTTACCTCGATATCTTAAAACAAACTGTATGTTATTATGAAACCTCTTTCATTCTCACACAGCATGGAAGCATACTTTTAGATTGATTTTATACTAACTTCTCACCTTAAGAATGACCTTAGAAAGTTATCAACGTTGTACATAGATTTACTTTGCAGAAATAAGAAAATAAAAAAATTCTGAGTGTGAAAAAAGTAATGATTTTGACATCAACGAAGCAATAATTGATGTTCTAGACGGAAAACCGATACTCGAGTAGTCCCAAGTTCTTTGAAATCTGAAGGATTACCCTTTTCTTATAAACAGCAAGTAATCATCTTATGAAGAGAATTATACTGAAACCAATTACTCAAATTTCTAAAGAAATGTTGTAGGTGGAATATTCTATATAATAGACAATATTCCTGGAATTGAACATAAGTTGTGCACTAAGATATAAATACTTTTCACGTTATTTATATTCCTCCTTTCAATAGCATATTTGCATATCTATGAATAAGTGTCACAAGATTGCATAAATGTATATTTTTGGTTTGTACTTTAAGCTGCAAATTGACAATTAACTCACATCAGAGATAATCAGTTATTAGAAATATTTAGGTACAATTATTCCAATTTTAGTCTCTGAATACGTTAACAAAATGTTCGTTTGACAGTGTTAAAAAGTATTATGAGGAGTACACATTTTAATAATTGTCAGCTATCATAAGAGCATCTCCTATTCTTTCTACAATAATTCATTAATAAATAGATGAATAAAAATGATTACATATTAGATAATGAAACAATCATTAAATGTGTAATGCAACAAAATACTGAGAAGTTAATATTTCGAAGATTGACACAGTTATACTGTTAAATCAGGAGCGAATCTTCCATATATAGACTGGAACAATCTAGTAATCAATATGGTTGGATAAATTAGCGTCCTCCTTTTAGCAATCCATTTTGATAAGCCTATAATCAAAACATGAAACTTTCCATTTCCTAGTAGAAACTACGTTAAAATGAAATTTGAGCTCAGGAAATGAATTATTCTGTAAACCGCAGGAGCAGTTCATTTGACAAAAAATTTTTTACAGTTCCTGCAATCTATATGTTATTCACCACCGAATTTATAAAGATAATGTTGAAACATTGTCCATTTTCTGCATATGATTTCGAACGTGATATCCAAGATTAATGACAATTTTTTTGTGTGAATAAATACCGTATTATGATTGAATCAATACGAAATGGTGACTGTACAAGTACTTACTGCTTTTGTCAGATCCCGTATGTTGTGAAATACGAGAAATAAAGTTGTGATATGACGAAATAACCAGTAGTGATGCTCATAAAAACTACTCTAAATATTATTATTCAATCTAAGTATTACTCTAGAAAAAATTCTAAACTATAAACTATAGCAACATTTTCTTCCAAATGAATACTAAGTATGCTGGTGTACGTTTCAGGTAGAAGCATCACTAAATAAATCTATTATAAAGTCTAGAAATTCATTACAAAAAACTGAATTCATCGATGAAATAATTAACTATAGTCTTTACAATCACGGCTTCCATAGTAATATTTTTGTCAGCTTCATCTTTAAGACTGAAAATTCTTGAGGAAAAACTGAACTTATCGGCGTGAACAATATCAAATTGTGGGAGAGAAAATATGAAAATAAGTTTTCATCAAAGCCTTTACTATAATCTCTTCTTCAACAATATTTTCGTCATCTTTATCGTTAACGGTATCTTACATAAAAAACTGCTGATCAAATGAAGTAACGTACTTGCTCTGTTTCAATGGTTATATACATCGAAAATCTTAGTGCGTATAAGTGAATAGATCTGGATCCCAACTATCTTTCTTAGTATCTATGTTTCTAATAAGTAGAAGTGAACCTTATTTTCCTATACTTTTCAATGATGCTTTTTTGCGCAAGAAACTTAAAAATTATCTTTAGAGAAACTCCATTTAGGTGTGACTATACTCATTTTCTCTACTCAGATATGTTGTTACTGTAGTTGATTAGTTATGCTCTCCGTAAAAGTGCTGGAAGCATTGAATTATTCACTATAATAGCTACATCGGCGGAGGGAATGGAGAGACCACGTGGACAGAATGTCAGATGACAGGTTGGCAAAGATTGCAAAGGAAGAAAAACCGAATACATCCCGACCACCTACAAGATGGTATGAAAGTTGATCTTCATCATCCCAGCTGAAGCTAGGCAACCATTGATGCAAATACAGAACTAAGTCCTAACGTACGATTAAGAAGAAGAATAGTTAGATAGCATTAATATCGATGATGCCCTCATGTCTAACAAAACTCTTCTTAATTTGGGTTAAGTATATTATAATAATAATAATTATAAATCGTCTTTATTGGTCTGATAAGTGTACACAATACGAAGTATAAATGAATTTATATTGCAGTCAAATCTTTTGAGCAAAAATACGCGCATTGCTCGACATTTCTATAATGCTGTAATGGTATACGTGATTTACTACTTAATTTTTGAGTTTCGGATATAGCTTAACTGTTTTTGAAAATATCCTCTATTGAGATTAATACACTTGTAAATGCGTTTGAATTAACATGTGATTTGAAAGCATCACCCGCTTTTTCAGGTGTAGAAACACGTTGAGCTCGTAATTTATTTTGGAACTGCGGGCATAAGAAGAAGAAATCAATTCGATGTTTTTACAATTTAAAAATGTTTTTGTTTTAATTGATGTATGAGAGCTCTATATTGTCGTGATGGAGAATGATTTCTGATTGGTTTTGTCTAACAATTCTCTCGAATGTCGAATAAATGCTGATGTACCATTAAGAATCGACCATTCTACGTTGCTCTAATGGAACGGTGATGACATGTCCAGTTATTCCAAAAACCATTTGCTTTCATGCGAACTTTTGTTAAATTCAGCTTGTTTTGAAAGACCTATATAGACGATTGTTCTTTAGAAAATCATTGAACGAAAATGTTGGCGATTCAAATCTATTTGTTTACCAAGATGAATGTTTCAAGTATATGTGAACAAATCAAAGAGCACTCGTATGACAACACGTTATGAGTAAGTTCACCATTGATGATTTCGAACTTTATGATGGCAACGACGTATTTTATATAGTCACAACAACGTTGTCATTTCTCAAAACTCAAGTTGCAGCTCTCGTATAATCGATTCCATTTATAAATTTATTTTGGATTATTATCCCTTGTATTTACATCTGAAAATTAATTATTTGGCATGTGTATCAAAACACCTCGTGTGTGAAACGTATATAATTGTTTGATTACTTATTCTCAGAAAAACCAATATGGAGACGTTGCTATTTTATTATTCACAATGACTTCTTCTTCGTATAGTGCCGAATCCTTTATCGGACGTTCCCGATCATGTTGGCCATGTTAATTTTGTTCACTATAGCCTCGGAAGAGTAAATTAGTTATCTGACTGAACCACTGACGAAAATTTTTCATCCATGGTGTTCTTGTTCTTCCAGAACTCTGTTTTCCCTCTATTTTTTCCTGGATGATACACTATAAGTGTCAGGATTGCGCATTACATGTGCGAAGTAAGATAATTTTCTGGTCTTAGCAGATCTTTTCTCATTTGTACCATAACGTCGTCATTACACACTCTATCCTGCCAGCTGATTCGGAGCATACGCCTATATGCCCACATTTCAAAAGCTTCGAGCTTTTTAAGTCTAGTTTCCGACAGTGTCCCTGCTTCTATACCATACAAAAGAATAGAAAACACCTAACATCTTAATACCCTGACGCGAAGCTGTAAACTTAGATCGTGACAACACAAGATGTTTTTCAGTGTAACGGATGCTGTTCAAGTTTTCTCAATGCGACATTTTATTTCTGTTGAGTGACCCCATTGTCATAGTGTTCCCAAATAGTCAATCTTTTCCGTTCGTTTTAATGGTTCATTGTCACCATCGCCACTGGATTTTTGCTGATGATAATGTACATAGTCATTTTGGTATCAAGTTTCCTTCCATATTCCTGACATTTCTCAACCATTTGATCTAATAACGTTTCTAAGCCTTCTATTGAGTCAGCTACGAGGACAGTATCATCGGCATGCCGGAACTTGTTTACGGTCACACCATTTATTTTTATACCTTCTTCAACATCTTCACCGAAGTTCTCTCGGAATATATGTTCCGTGTATAAATTGAAAAATAGTGGTTTGACACAATGCCTAGTTTATTATAATGAAGTAATGCCTAGTTTATTATAATGAAGTAATGCCTAGCATTCAAAATTACAAAAATGTAAAACTGTGAGCTAAATGACGTTTCATACCAAATGTCTTCTCCTTTCAAGAGATTCCTTTTAAAACTAGTTTTATAATGGAATTAATTAATGCTTATCGATGCTGCCTAGTAATACAGGTCAAATATTGGTGGATGCACAATATAATATCAACGTGGCAGCAGGATACATTTGAATATATGGTGGACGCGCCGATATTTTTGGCCACCATTTCCTTGGTTATAATTGAAAGTAAGAATTGGTTGTTACAAACTAATTGACAAATGTTCAAACATAAAGCTTTATGGAATATTGTGAGTTGAACCATCTATCTCGATTATGTAAAATTATTATTATAAAACAATTTTTAAAAACTATTACTATAGAAATATCAGTTTCATGAGTATTTGACAAAGTTTAACTGGAAGGACGAATTTGAGTTCAAATATACCGCCTTATCTAAGAAATTAAGTTCCTTCCGCTTTGTGCTGAGATCAGTTTCCAACGAACTGAGCTTATCCACCTTCTAATAGTCTATTATGCTCTCCGATATGCTCTTCCTTTCTGGGGTATGACTCTATTTGAGCGAGTCTTCAAACTACAAAAGAGAGCTAGTAGATATTTACTCGGACTAAATAGCAGGGCTCAATGCAGGGATTTCTGTAAAAGATTAAAGATTCTGACTTTTTCTTCCTTATTCACCTTTGAATCCGTTTGCCTAATTCGTAAGCACGCATCCCCAATTTCAGAACGATCGTTGCCCGGTCTCCTCTTAGGATCGCGGAGCACGACCTTTACCTATCTACTCGCACATTTAGAATTAGTTAAGGGCTCAATATTTCAGAATTAAAAAATGCACAAATTTGAGGGAATATTTATTGGAAGTACCTTCTACTCTGTAAACGACTTCTATTCTAATAATATTTAATTTCGGACCTGCTGCATCCTGGTTGAATTTTTACTATGGACTCATATACTAATTATCATCTATTACTATTACCTATAATTTTGTTACTCATTGTGTTTTTCTTCTGTATATTGGAATTTTATGTTATTTGTATCTTTATTTGGTTATTTTTATGTTTGTTTTTTAGTTTTTACAAGCTTTTTTGTACAAATTGTTACAATTTTTGACAATAAAGCATTTCTCTCTCTCTCTCTCTCAAATCATATTTTCGGGACAGAAATTTACTAGGTAATTTGGATTTGATATATACTTTACAAAAGAACGGATTGTGTTGCCTTAAAATAAACCATCCGTTGATTCGTTTCTCCTATAGAATGAAAATATGTTTAATCATGCATGCATGTTGAAATTTTTTCTAGTACTTAACGTGATGTCAGACATTTTATTACTACCACTTGCTCAAGTTTCATCTGACCTCAGAATAACCACCACAAACGAAATTTTTCGGATATTACCACCTCAAGTTTTTATCTATCATAGATAACTTAACTACATTGTTCATAACCCTTCCTTTAATGATAATTCTTTGATTTTCAACCGATTGAGTTTGATTTTAACTTTTCTTAATTTGTCGCTATATGTTTCTCAAGTTTTGTATTATTTCTACATAAGAAGAAGTAGAAAACTTAATTGGAATTCCAATATCTAATTAAATATCAATTTATGAGTTAAAATGAGTTAAAATATCAAGTTCGTGAGTATCTCTGTTATGGGAAACAAGAAAAACTAAAAAACTTTATTAGACACTTGATTTTAATCTTATCACAGGCAAAGTTTACTTCGGGAAAAATTATTTAGATTGCGAGATAAAATTTTATATGAAAAATAGCAGAATTTAAAACAACTGGAACCGTTCAAAAGATCTAAGTAAACTATTCTACCAATTTGGGTTGAGTATGAAGAGCTCCAATTTATAATTTTAATACGAGGGTTGCCACTTAAGTTTTGAGATAGTCAGATAAAAACAAATATTTATAATTAGATATGGTTTTATTGTTCTTCAAAATATTCTTCGTTAAGATCAGTACACTTTTGCATACGTTTGAACTAATTATCGGAGCATTTTTTCGATTCCCATTGAGGTGAAAACTTCCAAAACATGTGACTTGAATGCATCAACCTCCTATTTGCTATGGGAATAAGAAGAAATTAGATTTGACGAAGAAGAAGTCAGATTTGACATATTCACATCAGTGTTGGCATACCTCAAAATTTAATTAACAACCCTCGTACTATATAGATAATTCAAAACTATAAGATAAAGGAAAACATATATTCAATATACTCGTTGAGTACACCTAGTTTTATATTTTATAACAGAAAGGCGATTATTGAAATCTATGATATTAAAGCGCATACTCCGATACCATTGCCGCATGGAAAAGTTCAGTGTGGGTGGTGGTAGTATAATATAACCGTCAACTCCCCAATGTTTTGCCAGGTCCATTTCCAAGAAATCCCTGTCTGATGGAAACATATCTCACTAACATATTTCCTTCCAACTAAAACATGTTGAAAACTGTGAAGAGTGTGGTAACGAATTATATTTCAAAGAATTCCCGAATATTGATTTTCTATCAACGATGTTGACAGATGTAAGAAAAACTTTGTGAATTGGTATTGAAACGGTTAGGATTTTGTTGGTAATTGGATGTCGGTCATTGTAATTGAAAAGAAAATGTATCACGCAAATTGATCTAGATATTGATATCGTTAAGTAATACAGATAATTTAACCCACAGTTGAAGAATAGGTTGGATAAATTAGGAAATAAGAAACCCATTTGAATATTTTCCATTATTCCACTACTAAAATCTTCTTTCATACCATTACTGGATAGATTGGTAGTTTATATGATCCATATATGTAAATGAAACTTCAATATTATATGATTGTGGGAGAAATAATTTATTTAAGAAGATATTCAATTATATAAGACAAAACTGATATTTCCATCAACAGATTTAATAATGGCCTAAATGTCAGTAATGGAGTACTGCTCATGAATATTGCTAATAAATAGTTGTAGTACAAACTGTTCTATTATTATCTATACTTCCGTATCTGCCCGGTTTCATTCATAATTGTATTGATTGACTAAGTTTGTGAATTGAAGAGTATATCTTATTTTGGCCGAGGAGGAGAAAAGCGTACCCCCCAAAAAAAGTCAAATTATTGTTCATGTTTTATTTATTCAACTTTCTTGATGCTTTTAAGTAGACCGAGAAACGTTTCTGGGGCCACCATATTAAAAAAAAATGCAGGCACACGAACGTTTTCCTAAACAACTTTCTCAATAAAATAATAATCCTTGGACTTCTAACTGATCGACGTCTTTCCCAGGTTGTCCCAGTTTGGAAATTCCAAGTTACATTTCTTTGATCACTTTGTTAATTTTCTAATAGCATGTAATTAACTTAATCCTCTTCGGTATACCTCGTACACGTTTTAGGAAAAATCATTCAACCTACCTCCTTTTACTTTCTACGTTGTTTCATGGCGCTCCTTCTACTACTCATTTACACGACGGTTTCAATCGAAGAGAAGTTCACTCTTTATCTATACAGCGACGAGAGCAGATCTCAAACAATATTAGCGGAACTACGCTGCTCCTATACATTTGGCACGCGCGACTAAGTTTAATTTTACTTTTAGTATATATTTTTGAGTATATTGTTTTGTTAGTAATGTATACGAGTATATAGTTAGCTTAAATAGTTAATCGAACTTTTATCATTGCTTTCCTCGACTAAATCGCCCATATAGCTATTTTCTGATTAGGTTAGATTAAGTTCATTTTATCTTAAATTAAGTTATCTCAAATAAGGCATATTTTTATCGTTAACAGGAAGAGCCGTTTAGTGTTTATCATAAATTCATTTCAAAAAGACGAAACGGAAGTAAATCTATCCAATTATTGATGAAATTTCCTGCATCCGCGACCTTGGAAACTCCAAATAATCGTGTCTTGATTACGATTCTTAACCGAGCAGATGAGGAGTTATTGAATGACTGAAGTGATCAGAAATAACATTTCTGTCCCTACATGAAAACCAAGCCTATTAATAAATGGTTTACAATGGATTAATTAGAAGGATGAAGAACGAACACGAAATATACATTCCACATTTAATGAAAAACGATAAAATTGAAAACATGAAATGAACAATAAACACCATAAAGAGAACAATGCATGAAATATTTGAAAGAGAGTATTGAAGGTGAATGATTTTAAATCAAAGTAAGACTAATTTTATACACATAAAATGTGGAGTACATATCGAATAATCTAGTATTTCAGAATAAGATTTAATTATATCGAAAAAAGAGCTACAGCTGCATAAAACATAAAACCCTCATTTGCCGACTGATAATAACCACATCCTTGCTATAACTTTCTAATATCTCCAGCAGATAAAGCTATCGGGTACATATCTATGCATAAATATTTTTCAAACGTTTACTTCAATTTTAATATGTCTGGCCTGAAATTTATTGATGCATATGTAAGTATGGGAAAACAGAGCAACGATAGGATTTGTCCACGATTCCGGATGAGTATTAGCACCCATCTCCAATTCCTGACAACACAACGGATAACGGTACGTCTATTGATGTTAATGAATAATATTTTTTGAAAAACAATAAAGCTATAACCAATTATAAATATTAGTTTTTATATCTCAAAACTTGAGTAGCAACCCTCTTATAACTGTTATTCTTCAATACCCACAGATATTATTCACGCATTTGTGATTCATTTGATCATGGCGTGAAAACATAGGAGGATGGATACTTGTAATGACGCTTTGTAGCAAAAATAATAAATCAAATCTATCTGGTGAACCTTTTCGGTTTTGTTTCAATCTAATAATGTTGATAACGGAGAATTAATGAAAAATAGGTAACGCAGTTCTTTTAGTGCATTTTCAGTCTTGATAAGTCTGACATTCCAATCAATTTACAAATTAAAAACTTGTCAATTACAGTCCACGTACGCTACAGGGTAACATTGTTAATATTAACTACAAAATTAAAATTTCAATTTGGTGGTGTTAAGATGAATATGGTTAGGCTTACTAGTCGAATGTGTAATTTTCTTAGCGATTTCATTAATTTCTAATTTACATTTTGGGTGGTTTATGAAGAAACTTTTATTTATTAAAAAACTATTCCGAAATTGAATGTACCTATTTGAATATGTAAAAATATCTAGAAAAATAATGAAAACAGTAAGATATCATGTGTCGGAAGAACTTAATAATTATAGAGCTGAAAATTTAATATTAAACTCTTATATGTTATTATTATGAAATAGAAATAATGCTGTTTGATTTACAATCATGGTTTCTCAACAATATACTATAACTTTTGACAAATCGATTTCACTTAATGATTGGAATATATAAGTTGCTAGAAATTCATTTATATTACGGGAAAATGCGGAAATTTCTAGCATGCCAGTGATTAAGACAAACTCATTCTTCAAAGAAGGGAGCATGTGAATTTTGATCAAACCTTTCAAAAACAGTGACTTCTGACCTACGAAATGGGTATCGAGAGTTTTTTATTAGAATGTTACGAACTCATCCACGACATGAACCGGTTTGATTATTTCAAGTGTTAGTGATAATCTTAGTGAATGGTGTAGGGAACTTGAAGTAAACGTATAAACAAATTAAGTAAGAAAGTGAGCAGCATTGTGTATAAATTCACCCCATCGTCAGAAATTCTTTGAATAGATTAAAAGAAAAACAAAATTAAGGAACTTGGGTAGCGAGAGTTTTCGATCAAATTGAAGAATGGCGTTTATAAACTAATTTGCATGAGATTGACTGGAATTATGACGAATTTATCCATGAAAAATTCATATTGCCGAAGAAAGAGAGAAATTTAAGAGAATCTTCCAAAGAACTGTGACTATCGACTACTATACAACAAAATATATAGCAACGGCTTCGATTAAAACAAAGAACAGCGACACCAAGAGATTTGTATGAGATTAATTGGCGTAATGATGAATTTATTCAATAAAGATTCATATTACAAAAGAAAGTGAGAATATTGAATGAACATTTCTTAAAAAAGTGACTGCTAACTAGTAAGTAAATGATTAGCGAGAGTTTTCGATTAAAGAACAGTGGAGTCCATGGAGAGATTTTGTTGCATTGATTGGAATCATGGAAAATTCATTCTTCAATTTCATATTATAGAAGAAAGTGAGAAATTTGAGTAAATCTCTAGTACACCATAAAATGATTTTTAAATAAAATGAAGAACAGTGTTTTTATGTAAATTTCAATGAAAATGAGTTATATTATAACAAAATTATTCTTAAAACAAGAAAGGAAATTTTAAACAAACCATTTGAATTGAATAAAAACTGATATAATTGAAATTAATGTACTAGAAAAGTTGGAAGGCGAACACTAATTGACATATTTTGTATAGATTAGTGACCACTCTCTTATTATTAATTTTTCAACAACTAATTTAAGCCAAATTACTCTATATTCTTATAGCTAGGGGAAACTATAAAAATGAAAACCCCGTTCATGTCAAAGATAAAGTTTTCCTCTATCTATGTCTATTTGTTCGATTTCGATCTATTTCTGAATAATTTAAAAGCTTATTGAATATTCTCGGTTTCTAAGAATTTATAGACTAGTGGTTATTCACAAACTTATAATTCATGGAGATGGATCAATAAAAAGCGAAATATTGTTCGACTAAAAAACTGAAAGTTGTTCACAAAACTGATGGTCTGTACTTTTGCGGCTTTGATGGAAAATCTATTCGTATTAAACCCCAATGCAAGTTATTAATGGCTCAATATTTGTCATGTCATCATAATTACACAAAAATGGAACAAATAACAGCATGGATAATGAATAGATGAAAAATACGATTTATGTTTCGATGATACTTAGAAGGACGCAGTACTTTTCTATTGATGATTTTAAAGAACTCTCCTCTAAAGAATTGAATTTATTTTTGTTACACTACACATCATCTATTTCCTGCACAATTCGGAAAATGGATATGTATCTAATAAAATGAAAAAGTGAAATATGTTTTTATAAAAAGCTTATGAATTGGTCTATGGCATCAAAAAAGATCGTTGCTGATTGAATGTGAGAAATGTAGAGTAAAATCAAGCCTCCAATTCTATGGACAACTGAATCTTAAAACCAATAGATAGATATTAAATATAACATTACAAGTTACTTTGAATTTCGTTGCTGTAAGTTTTATTTCATGAAATATATTCTTGATACAAGAGTATTGATTTTCGAATTTCAAAAGTGGAAATATCATTCAGTCACAGTAACGGAAATGTACATAAACGTATATTTCTTGAATAAAAAAACATACATTACTCATAGTAATGTTACTTTATGAAAAAGTAGAAGGTATGCCATCAACATCGACTTAACATCTTTAACGTCATCGCAGAAAATAGTAAAGCAGTATTAAGAAAAAAGGCCGTAATACATACACATTGTAAATTTGACAATTGAACTTATGTCATAAGAGATATATAATTGAATTAGTAAAGTTTCAAATGAAAAGAATAGTTTGAATCAATCATTGAAATTGTTATAGTAGTTATAGTAGTTATAGTTCAAATGTAAATGTGCACCCAGGAGCAAAGTCAGAATATACAAGACCTGTGTGAGAGCCGTAATGACATATGCGATAGAGACCAGAGCAGAGAACACCATAACTAAGCGGATTTTAAAAACTACTAAAATGCGAACGCTGAGGTCAATAGCGCGACACACATTATTTGATCACAAAAGAAATAATGAAATAAGGGAAATATGTGACATCCTGGATATAGTGAGATGGGCGAGAGATCGGAGAAGGAAATGGAGAAACCACGTAGGCAAAATATCAGATGACAGGTTAGCAAATATTGCAAATGAGGAAAAACCGGATACATCTCGACCCCCAGGGCGACCCCCTACAGGTAGGAAAACTGGTCTTTATGATCCCAGCTGCAGCTAGGCAACTATTGATGCAAACACAGGACTAAATACTAACGTACGATGAAGAAGTAAATTTCTAGTTCTAGGTAGATCATGGGGAAGATATTAAAAATACGTTCGTGAGATTTGGATTCGGAGAAATTCAGAAAAAAAATCAAAAATTCAATGCTGAATAGTTTGGTAAATAATAATTTTAAAGTGTATTGAATGTCTTGATTTTATTAGGAAATATTGTGATTAAAAATTTTCTAGCAAATGTATAGATTTCCCATAGTCAACTATGTTTGACCTTGTTGCTTGAGCTTGAACATTTTTGAGTGTTTTGAACTCAAATACAACAGAAGACGGCTGCGATATATTTTCCAATTTTTGTCCACTTTGCAGCGATATTTTCATAAAGGGGAAGTTGAAAAATAAAACTCTTTTTAAGAGAATGTTGTGGAACAGACAAATTGAAACATACTACATTGAGTAAAACGTATCGGATATTGGTCAATACTACACAAAATAGCTATCATTTATCAAAATAAAAGATATCGCTTCCAAACTAGACCTGACATGCTAAGGGAAATACATGTATCGAAACACACATTCCAACTTTGTTTGTGTTGATGAATTTTGAAGAGTCGAGTTAGTTATACAGGGATGCAAATCATCTTTATTGAATAGTACGAGTCCATGCAATTGTTCTGATATAATGGTATAAAAAATCTAAAACTCTTATCCTATATTCTTAGTGATTTAATTCAGTTTGGATTCTGGAGAATAATGACAGTATGGTTTAGTCAAAAGACTTCAAAGAATAGAAGGGAGTCTAGAAATTGACATTAAAAGAAAACTGATATTATTTTTCCACGATTATTCATTGTAACAAAATCGACAGTTTCATTGCTGTAGAAAGAAAAATAAATTTCCATTATAAATGTTTTATTGGCAGATCAAAGTGAAAAAACAGATAGAAAAGACCAAGCAATAGATGAAAAATAAATGAAACTGAAAAGTTTGCTAGAGGCAAGTGATTGTAAAGCAACATAATTCGAGTTGTAGTAGATATTGTTAAACCATAAATTTGTTTATGTGTAGGAAAACGGTTATTATAATACTTCATTCAATCATTTAATTCATTCAATCGAAATCTATGCCTGTGTACTTGGATTTTTTTCCATAACTCATAGCGTTGGATGGATTAGATATGACTAAATATAAGCGATGTACAAAAAGGAAGTTGTGATATTGTTTATGAAGTCATACTATTTTCTTTTACTTTGCTGGAAATTATTTGAGAACACAATGCCCCATTTTTACCTATTTTTAGTTATAGAGAAAATATCTTTATAGTATATCATAATTTATGGTATCTCAGAAGGTTGATATAATTAATTGTATTTCTATTACATTGATAAATCTTCCATTCTACTGAGACTATATTCTACATTTGTGGGAAAATCCAAACAATAATGAAGTGCTATCGACATGTTTGACAAGTTCAATAATAGATATCAATTCAACAATAATCTCTCCAGTTGGGAGCTGGCCAAGAATATCACTCGTATAATGTAGTATTACCCATAAAATCTTCATGGAATAATAAAATATATCCAACTGTAATTCTTATACATATTATGTAATAATATTGTAAAGAACTTTATACAATTTGTAGTTGCTATAAACTGAAAATCAATTCATAGTAACAAATTAGCTCGTTTCTTCTATATAATAGATGAAAAATCTGATAAAAATTTATTTCTCAATCAATGAACAATACTGGAAACGAATGACCCTATTTTCATTAATTTTATACAATGTATGTTCAACTACTGAAGTTAATAGAATAAAAAAACAGCAATCATTCCAAGAGTATAGCTAAATAAAACAAAAAAAACAATCCTTTCTGTACTCTATCCCACTAATTAAAAATAAATGAGTTCATTCCCTACCAATTCAAGCTCGCTCATTAGTACAAATTTTCAAAAAAATCCTTTTTTGGAGAATGAATACACCTCCACAAATTACATCTCACTAATATTGTCATTAATTATATAAATACGGTCACTCAAAAGTGAGTATATCATAAACTTTATTGTTGTTTTTTCAACTTTCGAACCACCGAATGAACGCTTCATGGCGGAATTCGATACGAACTGCTTCACATTTTAATAGGAGAGTGCTGGACCCGTAGCTTTGTGTTGAGGATCAAGGAGAAAGCGTATCGCGCATCCTGAATGTCAAAAGGTTTCTAAAGATCGAGGGCTACGACTAAGGTGTTCATACATAGAAAAATACAGGAGTAGAAGGTCTGTTATGTAACAGTCGATAAAAGTAAAACTCATATTGGTTTTTACCATTATTATACTAATATTTAAATTTAATGTCAAAATAGTAATAATATTACTATGTAAAATCTCAAAAATCTGTTCTATACATCAAAATAAATATTATTTATCATACAATCTATCATACAATCAATCTCAAGTGAATTGACTAAAATAATAACATACACCAAGGGCGTAGCTTGCCCTCTATGGACCCTATATCAAAATTTATTGAGGTGCTTTTCATTCTAACTGGAGAGAAGCCCAAAAGGAGGGTAGGATTTTCCACTAAGAAACAAAAATACTGGTACTGAATAATATAAAAATATTTATTGAGTATCACCTATTAAATTACCATAAATGCTATTTAAAATGACAACTGAAATCAAATAATCACTCCAATTGCCTTTTTTCAGCAATTCTATTAATGATAGCAGAAGACGATTTCAATTGTTCCAGATGTTCATCAAATAATGGGGAAATTTATCTCATCGAGGTACCTAGATAATTTTTTATACATTTTAATTTAGGAAAACTTATTGTATCTGCTGCAGTTGTAAGCGGAAGAGGTAGAAATAGGAATCATGCTGCTATTATCTCTAATTTTATGAATTTCAAATTTTAACCATGTGTCATACAGATCAATAGATATTTACGGTATTTAGCCAATAGTATTCCTGCTTCCTTTTTCAACATTTTAAAACAAGTTTTGTTTTGTTTTTTTGTTTAGTTGGGGTCAGAAATTATGTCATACTCTGATAAATTATCAAATAAACATTTCGATATCTTCCGTCTTTTATTCTTGAAATCATTTTTTATGGTAACTATGGCAATTGTTTATGAAAGATGAAAAAAAAACATTTTATTTAAATAGATTACTCATAGATGCGCGGACAAAAAGATGATTGAAATATTATATATTTTTCTGTTCTCTTTGAAGCATAAACAAATATATTTGTTATGTTCCTATTTTCTGTCCTTTTTTTTTTGGTTTGTTGTAAAATCAGGGGGCTTAATCTTAATATCAATTGAAAAGTATCCCTACTCTCAATCCCCATTAATTAAGAAATTATCTTTATAATGTGCGAGATATCTTTGCCTCTGTATCTAGTGACGTTAACAGAGTTTAAGCGATATTGTTAACATTTTATGAATGGATTTGTAGCCTTTGTAGTTAGGGGTTTCAGGAATCGATCTGTACACCCAAAATTTTTTTCTCTTCTATTAATCAAATATGAATAATAATTTGAGTGCTGCACAGTAATATCCATGTGCAATAATGCATTATTTTAATAAATTGTATAGTATGATTTGTGGGACACTCAGACTTGAATGATTATTCATTATCTCCCTATTTCAAGTTTAGTTGAGGATGACTACTACAGTAGTGCCACTAAAAAGCAGTAAAAACTATATATCTTTTGTGTTTCAACCATATATCCAAAGTATTACTTTGGATATATGGTAGTACTTATCAATGATATAGCCAGGAAGACAGAGTGAATTTTATGTATGGAACGCATCAATTATCTCGGAAACGGCTCATACGATTTTTATAAATTTTTGTGTATAAGGGTCTTATGATACGTCCGGTATTATGGTGGTGTTTACATTGTTGTCAAATCTTCCTGTGAATCCATTAAAAAAATCTTTTATAAAACAAAACCTGCCAATGTTCAGGATTTAAATGATAGGATTACCACAGAGATAAGAAGAGTTGATCAGTCTGGGATGTTGCAAAATAGATTGCAAAGTTTTAAAAATCGCATGGCTTGTATTGAAGTAAATGGACAACATTTTAAGAATCTGCTGTAATCGCCTTCGATGTATGTTTTTTAAAATTAGTAATTTTTTCCTTCACAAATGTGGATCTACTTCTAGCATGACACAAATATTTGAAGATTTGTCTTCAGTTGTTGTAGTTTTTCTGTGCCATGATTTGGATAAATATTTCCTTAAACTTTTTACTTACTTACTGACATTATACCTTGATACGAGATTTATATTAGCATAAATTATTAGAGAATATTCAAATTGATTCAATCGTAACCATCTAAATGTATAATATTTATTGTAACTTTGGTGGAGATATTGTAAAAGTTGTTATAACTCCGAAATTATGGCATTTAGGTATAGGGAACATTAGATGAAAAATAATAGGTATTTCTCAAGGATTTCGAAAAGCAGAAAATATACAGGATGATCCATTTGAAATAATCGAGTTTCTGATTTTTCTGAAAAAGGAAAGGTTTGATAATAATGTAAACACCACCATAATACCGGACGTATCATAAGACCCTTATACACAAAAATTTATAAAAATCGTAGGAGCCGTTTCCGAGATAATTGAAGCGTTCCATACATAAAACTCACTCTGTATAATAATATTACAATATCGTGAATCAGAAGGTGGGCGGAGTATCCAAACGGTCCTTTCTTTTGAACGCAGTTCGTCCTCATATTAAAACGCTACTATGAAGTATCTCTTTCGGAAATAATATATTAGAAAATGTTGCATTAGTTTGAATAATTATTATTAAAATTATGTAATCATAATTTTTTTGGTTCTTAATTTTTGCAGAGAGATCTGCAATACTGCAGCTCTTACGCACTAACCACCCCTGGACTATAACCAGTTAAGGTAAGCAAACCACCATATGATACGCATTTGGCTCTATTCAGTCCACTTCACTGCAGTAAGCTCCAATATCGTAATCGAGTGTGTATGCGTATTTTCATCGGAAATAAATTCTGTTTTCGATTCAATCTAGGAATAGCAAAACGTGAGAAGCAATTAGAGAGGAGTAAAGAGATGTACTACGTTTACTTAGAGGGTACGGCAATATCGAATAAATTCTAAAAATTGTATTGCGCTCTAAGAGATTGGTACGTTATGAGAATTGTAGAAAAATACGTAACAAATTATTTTACGGATTACAGCTATCAACAAAACTTTGAGCGATCAACTAATGGAAAAAAGAAATTCATCTCGTTGAAGAAAATTGGGAATTGTTTATTTTCAGTAGAAAAAATAAACAAAATTTCATCACTAGGCTTTGTATTAGAGTTAAATACTATGAATAAAGAACTCAAATGAAAAGAGAGGAGTTAATAATTCTGGAAATTCCACGATAGATAATTAATTTTTATAAGCTTAAAGTGGAAATGTATGTAGAATCTAAAAATCTGAATTCATTTTTATCGTATATACCTTTACTGTGATGAGTTATCAATAAAGTTAATTAATAGAGGACATTTGACAATCGCAAGTAGCTTATATAGTCACTTCTTTCATTAATGTTTTATGATTGCAAGTGATTCGATTCAAAATATATTAAAATAGGAGACACCCACTGCTAATGAAAACAATATGGTTCGTCTGAAGAGGATTTGAAGAGTGTTCAGAGAGGGAAAATCGACAGGAATTGATTGTTTCAGAATATCCAAACAAAAATGAAGAGCAGAACAATATCAGATAGTGGATGAAATGAAGATTAGAAACGAACAATTCTACTGATAAAATTTTTTTCAAATAATTAAAGGCAGAAAAAACTTGAAATAAGTTTCGAGATTTATTGAAATGGAGAACACTCCATGTTGAATATATTATCTCTTGGTGTGAGAAAAGACAATTGTTAGTATGGAATTTAAATTCATATTAACGAAAGAGAAACAATACGTTTAATGTCAAAAACAATAATAGATTCTTTGGAGTAGAAACTCATCTACTGTCAGTTTATGTATGTTTTCCATATAATTAAAGACTTTAAGTAACTTTCTCAACAGGAAAATGGTGATAATTTGGAAAACATTTACTTTCAAGTTTATACGATGTTTTCCTTTTCTCTATTCACAAATAAATTATTATTGTATAAAAAAATGTATTGTATTTTCGTAGGATCATTAGAATATGATATAAAGTAGTTTGTCTAATAATAAGAAATTTGATTTAAACTTAGCCAAATGATATTTTAATTCAAAATGTTTTCTAATGATAAAAACAGATTTCAAGAAAATGAGCGAAGCTGCTGAAATTTCTGTTTATAGGATTGCACGAATTTTATTTGAATTCTTCGAAGTTACTATAGACTATTTCAACTGATAAATTTGGAGTTAAATATATTGTAATGTTTTTTTTTCTTATAACTTATACAGTTTATTAAAATCCCCCGATTACTTTCACTATGACATTCAATTATTTACGGGCATCCTTTCTGATAAACAAGCTAGCATTTATACAAAAAGAATTTCTTGATAATTCGTCCCCAGAAAGTAACTGAACAAATTAGAAGGTCTTTTAGAAATTGATTCCATGAAAACAATATAAAAAAATCGCAGCTGTGAATAAGTCATAAAAATAATAATTTCAAAGGTATCCGTTTTTATTCCAGTAAGTTTGTATCCGGCGCGTCCACGAATGTTTCTATTCTATTTAAATAACCAACGGGACCTGCCTTACGGTTATTAACAGTAAAGTACGTATTCCTCAAACTTATCAAATTCACATTTAACTCATAACAATAATACCCGGTCTACATGGTTCAAATGAAATTTATTTCTTCTATCACGTGATATAAAGCGGAAATTGGAATTTTATCGACAAGATGAGAGGAAGTTTTTGTCGTTACCGTCAACGAATTGTTTTGAAAACTAGATTGTGGCGCCATATTCGGAGAACGTTTGTGACAAAACTTTGGAAAGCAGCTTGTGGTATGTTTTTCAACTATGAACGACGAATAAATATACGAGGTATGATGAAAATCAAATCAATATCCTAAGCTAGTACAATTTTCTTAACTTATTTCTTATTTTCCGGTACACTCAAATATATTATGGTACTAAATCTAAATCTGGTATGTTAGATGGTACAGGTAAGAAGACTTAAACCAGTTCAAACTCGTACAAGCAACTTATGCACTTTTTCATTTGTTTCTCAGATTTAAAAATCACATACCTATAGAACAATCCTTAGAGTTACTCCGTTATCACAATGGACAGATTTTAACATTAACGTTTAAACTGCTTCTGTAGTCATTACGAGTAACCAGTAATAATGACTATAACCTTATTAGTGAAATAACAGGCCTTCTTAGACTACTGTCTTATATGCAATATCACGTCTCAAAATATAAATAACAGAAATTTCACTTAGTTTACTTCAGGTTGAGAATACCTATAAAAATATATCATTGATGTGTATAAAAGTCATCAAAAAAATTAAATTACAACAAAGCTGCCTATTAGTATTGATTTTTCTGGCTTATTTTGTTGTCTTTGTGGTAAGCTTATCAAAAAAATGAACAAAACCAATGTGGTCTCTTTTTAAGTATTATGAATTTCATTTAAATTTTGACATTTAGAACCAAGATTAATAGTTGGTGCCGAAATATTGAATATAATATTATTAATAATATTATTCCTGTTTAATAACTGAGAAAGGTTTCTTCAAAGAAAATTGGTGAAGTATGATAAAGTATAATTATTGTTAATGCTTCAATAACAATTTTCAAATATTACATTATAGAAAATATTTCCTTATTTATCATGTAAATCTAGTTCTATGGGAGAAGAAGTCGAAACTAACTCTTCTAATAATGAAGTGAAACCTGAAATATTAGACTCGAAAGCAAATTATATGAAAATCCTATTAGGAAATAATTGCAACGAGGATAATATCCATAAGTATCTGCTAAATACATTTTCAATTAAAAAGTTATCATTATATTACTAAATCTATCGCTAATAACCCACATTTTTTATGCAATACTCGGAAAAAAAATTATGAAAAACTGAGCCGATAATTAATTTATATGAACCATTTATGTCATTCTTATCTCTCATTTTTTTTCTTCCATGATAGGTCTAACGCCTGTTTCTTCTTTGATATCTTCTCTCATCCTTTCAATAGATTGTCACTCCACCTCGTTCGTGGTCGATTTCTACTCCGTGTTCCAATTGGAGATTTATTCCATGCTATTTTTACCAGTCTGTCATTCGACTTAATGGTTGTTTTCTCTGGTTCCGCCTAAGAATGTTTATTTCTGTGGTCTCCAAGAGTTGTTTCATTATTGATGTTTCTGGTTTTGTTTCTGATATATAGGTTATAATAGGTTTGAATGTTGTTTTTGTTTTTTGTTATGTTGCCATACTACGTTCTAAACACATCCCGCTTATTTGCTCTAACTACATGTCCTGTTACCTCGTCTTCGACGTCTCCCTAACTGGTTATGTTGATTCCAAGGTACTTGTATTTCATTGTCTGTTCTATTATTTGACCTTCTAGTTCTAATTTCCACCCAAAGTGCCCTTTTGATGTTGTCATGCATATTGTTTTACCTGTCGAGATAGTTATAGTCTGCTTGCAGTGCTTCTAGGTGAATTGACTAATCTAGTAGTATTTTTCCTAGCCCGAAAAAATGAGGAAGGTTGAGGGGCCAGGCTAGCCCCCCAGAAAACAGATAATTAGCAAAAAGTACCGATAAAAGGTCTCAGATATGGAGAGATGAAGACAAAGGTATGAAAAGATGATTTAGACAAAGAAAAAATAAGTGTACGTCAGGTCATTAACAAGCTAATTTTTTTTAATTATCAATACACTCTATACTTTAACTCAGTACCAATAATAATATATAATTAAAAAGATCGAATAAATTTTGTCCTTCCCCTTAACCTTTACTCATAGAAACTGAGCAGCATGAATGACTTTTACTGACGTTGAAATTTCAAAGCTATATAAGTCTGGAAAATCTCCACCTTTTTTAAGAAAAAACAATTATTTTAAAGCTGTCAGTTACTGGGTACCGTTAAATAGGATTTTAACCTTGATGCGTCTTTCAGTTTTATGTACGCTTCAAATCTTACTGAAAAGGGGATTATCATGAACTTGAACTCATTAGAAAAAAGTCAAGCTTTCTTTCATTTTAGCTAAGTTTCCTTATTTCACTATTTTTAAATTCTATGTTATCATGAGAAGCATGAAAATGATAATAGCAATAGAGACTCTTAAGTCCCTCGACAGTTCTTCTGATGGTCGGGCGGTAAACTTTTTGTTTCCGGTTTAAAAGAATTACTTCAATCGTTTGCAAAGTTCTGACTGTTTGAATATAGCGGCCATTTTTTGTTTCCATATTATCATGAGAATAAGATCAATATCGTTATTTAAAAGTACCGATATATTATAATATCATGCAAAGTATGATATACACTCAGGAGCAAAATAGTCGACACCCCAGTAATCGCAATTCACTGACAAAAAACTGAACACGAAATTGTATTTTTGTTAGTAAAATCTCAAAGCTAATAGTTTTAACTCCAAAATGATATAAAATATTATGTTTCTTAATCTATAGTCCAAGAAATGTTATGATCGGTAATCACCTTTTTTGTGCTTGTTTGCAATAGTTCTAGTCAGGGGTACAGTTCACTTAGCCATCAAACGTCAACCGATACACATCTCCATTAATAACAAACAATAATCCTACCTGTAAATGGACACAATAAATGATAAAGCTGCTCAAGCCGTCACCCTATTGCGTCAAGGCCAAAGTCAGGGAGAAATAGCCAGTTAGCTGAATATGATCTGCTGTTTCCAGAGTTTTCCGTCGTTATCAAGAGTCTAGTAACTTATCTGAGACGCGGTTTCGGAAGAAAACGATAGACATCCTAGATTAATTGTCAGTACTGTATAAGAAATCGGGCTGTCACTGGTGTTAAAGTTCAATGAGAGCTCACTCAGACTAACGCTATGAGTGGCTCGACAGTCAGAGAAAGACATAAGGCAGTTGAAAAGTCAAGCTACTGACCCCAAATTAACACCAGCCCACCTATCAACCCGTTTACGATTTGACACAGAACATATTAATTGAACTGGCGAACAATGGGGCTCTGTTCTCTTCTCAAACGAAAGCAGAGTATGCCAGCATGGTAGCGATAGAAGCAAAATGGAAGCAGAAACAGATGGTTTTTATCGAAACTGACGTTAACGATGATCCGATATAGAAAAAAATTGAGGGGATTATGTCGTTCTCTACGCCAGTTTCATACGCAAAAATTTCATCCTAATGCATGTCCACGACAGTATTAATAAGATGACGAAATTGCCGATTTGGATTGACCAGCGCATAACCTGGAATGAAATCCTATCGAGAATTTATAGGAGGAACTTCAGGGAAAAGTTCGGACTAACAGCGCTAACTTGAGAATTGGCTAGCAAAGAACGAGATCTAGTAAATAAACTTATTTGATCCATAAAATAGCGATTGGAAGCAGTAAATAGGGTCAGAGGGTGGAATCAAATTTAAGCTTGTACTTTCGACACTGTTAATTATAACCCTTCTTCATTTTTTAAAATTCCTAAGGCTGATTGCTTTGAGACACTAAAAGCTCGCGAGTGTAGTATTGTTTGTCATTTCTTAATGGTCAATAGCTCTCGTGAAGTGCATGGTGGTTTATTTTCAGTTCACATTCTGATAATAGGTACTATACTATTAGAACGAAACCTCATTCCAAAGACCTACGGACGAAAAGTACTTGAATATCGAGCCAAATATATGTATGTCCTCAACGAAGCTTAAGATCACGTTTCTTTGTAGAAATTCATTTTTGAAAGAGGAAAAAAATTGGTTAAAATTGAGTTTTCAACATTTTCAAGATAAAAATCTTCTCTTGAATTGAGTTTCGGAAAGTAATAATAAACTAGTCATAGAAGAAGATGATGAAGAAGGAATATCGAACATTATAGTTCTATCCACTGTTTAGGTGGATATGAACATCTACCAATTTCTAATAATTATCTAGCAAATATTGATTGAAACATTGATGAAGTTATTCGATTACTTGTATTGGTAAACTCATGAATGAAAATTTTTCTAGCTCAATACCAATCGTTTTGGAATGAAATGATTCTATTTGTCGCGAATCGATTCTTTAGAAAAAAGTGATATAGTAAAAGTGTAAGTAATTCAAAAGGTCAGGCCACGAAACATGTTGTGAGATGAATGTTGATTTGAATCGATGTTTTTGCTCTGTAAAGAGTATTAGCATCATTACCTATCACATAATAAACTATTTAGTTAAATGTTACAAGTTATAACAATGAGAATCCAATAATCATTAATCGAATGTTGACTGTCATTCAGTTACATCTTTACATCGTGGATTAATAGAAACTTCTATAAATTCATCAAGACTTTTATCTTACAAATGAAACTTCCATACTCGAATCTTCTAGAAAAAAATAATTGAATCTGTATAAGACTATCAAATATAAATATGATTTCGCAGTCAAAGAATACCCTACATTTAAATTAACATATTATGAATTTTCGAGTATTATACATTATTTTTCTGACTTTTCTTTGCACATTTCTATGACACAAAGGATTGATTTTATTTTGTTCATTTATTTCAGTATTATTGTCCATCTCTCAAACCCCAGCTGCGACTTGAATAATGTAGAAGCCTCACGTTGTTTTGGCTGTATGGGAAGTCATGATTTATCTTTTAATGTAGGGTACAATCCTACACATTCAATTTGACAAAATTCGACTGAAAACGTTGTTATCTGACTACAAAAAGTTTTTTTAGATGTTTCAAGACAAATAACACGTATATCGTGGGTACAACTAACATTTTAAACTTATAATTTCTATCAGAGATAAATCAATGTGGAATTGTTATGAATAAGTTTTCTAAAAATACAACTTGAAGTTTATGGTTTTTGAATCGTCACTAAGCGATTAATAGCTTGACGTAAGAACAATGTCTTAATTATAAATTTCAAATATAAACAGTCATTAATAGACATTTACTACCATGAAACTGGTTTTCTGTTATGCTTTCATTTTCTTGTGGTAGTAGCTAATGTGAATTACTTAATGTTTTATCACTGTATTTTCTTTTGTTGCCGATAACTTTGGATTTTCTATCGAAACACCTAAATTTATTCAATTGTTAGCGACATTTTTTAGATTAATGAGTAACTGCGAGACTGCTTAGCTTTAGATACATATAACCATCATTCTGTTTTGATCTGACTTGTAATCGAGAGCTTGGATATCTTTCTCGTATTTGTTCAATACATATGATTTCGCTCTTTATTTTTATTAAATTTGCATTGTATGGTGGTCAGGTGAAAAATATTGCATATTATAAAAAACCATTGGAAAACAAGATTACTATTACTATTTCAAAATATATAGAGAAAAAATGGAATGCTAAAGTTTTTTTTACCACAACATTGTAGATGATTTTGAAAAATAAAGTAATACCAGGGCTGCTCCATCTGTATAGCCCCTGGCCAGTTACAATGAAGATATTCTTTTTATCGTTCAATATAATGCGTTTGAGTTTCTGAAGAAATATTGTTCAAGTTCTAAAAACGAATGATTTACTGCACATTTGATGTTTACCTCGCAAGTGTTTGAGATTTGGTAATAGCTGGTAATCGCTTGATGACAAATCTGAAAAATATAATGAATGTTCGACCTGTTTATATTAGATAATTGTCGTTGAATGGATACACGATGCAGTAATCGTACAAATGATTATCAGTGTTTTGGTAAGATATTCAGAATATTCAGTTGGGAATTAGGAAAGGCTGGATAGGTAGGATAACTTTATTTGTGCTTAATTCTTGGCTGTTTACAAGTGTAGGCGCAAAAACATAGCTCGAAGAAATGGAAACGAAAAGCTTCACATTATATCAAGAGAATTTAGAACATTTGAGGGAGAGATTGAGTTCTTAATGAGCGATATCAAATTCCAAAAAAACGAGAATAAATTTTATATATAAAACATTGACTCCACATATATTGGGTTGTTACTCGAGTTACTAGCATACATTCAATATTGCATGAACAGTTGTCTCTTAAAAAGATTTTTTCGCTCAAAAATAGCTAGAACTGATTGGTGCAAAGTAATGCTGGAAAAATTAAATCACGGTAAATAAGATCGTTAAACAACATTCGACTGTATAGGTTTTTCAAGACTAGCCAAATCTAACAAAAGTTGTTCATACTTGAAGGAAATGGTCGCCTGTTTTTTTTTCGGAATAACTGGAGATGTCTCCACTGTTCCATTAGGGCAGCGTAGAACAATCAATTCTGAATGGTACACCAGCATTTGTTTATTAGAATTGTTTGAAAAAAACCTATTGCAGAAGACGAATCAGTCTCCACTATGACACGCATCAGTTCAAAGAAAAATGTTTTTGAACTGTCAAAACATCGAAGCTGTTGCGTTACTTCCCTTGCGGAACTTGTACTTTTACTTCACCCACTCTCCTCGGGAAGAGGTATGGGGTTAACAATTAATATTAAATAGGATGCCATAAGCTTTTGAAAGAACGATGTTAAAACTGGAAACATCTAATGAATTGAATTAATTAGAACTAAATATCCCGGACGTAAGTTAACAAGTCACAATAGCAGAAACATCTGTTTCCGGTCCCTCAATATTCGTAGCAAATAAAAATTATATACTTTTTTCCAATTCACTGTTCAACTGTAAGCTTTGACTGGAATATTACAGTTGTATTGATAGAACATCATCTATAGTCTATATTCTCAGTTTTCAGTTTTGGTAAGAGGTAAAAGACGTTGAAAAAATTTTATATGTCAAGAAACACAAGAATTCTCCAAAAAAAAAAACCATCACAAAGTAATATGATAGACTGGCTTTCGACTTACTCGAATATCAAAATTAAACCAACATTAGCTTCGCTAGATGTAAACTCCGTAATATTGTGGTATGAACAAACATCACATACCCACACTTATTATTTATAGTTAGTTGAAATTTAATCACTATATAAAATTCACTTTATATACTAAAAATAGGGATAAAAAATGTATTTATATTTCCTAAAGTAAATAAAATTAATAATTCCATATTAGTTCGACCGACAATAATATTCTAGATATTAATATTGATTGATAACTTGAGCGAAACTTAGCTAGATTAAAGTGAGAGCCCAAATAAAGTTCAATTATGTCAAAACAATGTTAATATATTGGTGACATCTTGATCCTTTAATCTTTTAGATCCATTCGTTTTGTATCCCTTAATCCAAAATTAAAGCGATTACTAACAGATTATTGTTACAGAACTGTTGGAATTCTCATAAGTCACTAAAGCATCACAAGAATTTATATACCAGTAATAAGACACGAGAGATTTGTATCAACTAATTTCCATATTTCGATGAACTTTTGTACATAACAACTGATATAGAAAAGTGATTATTGGTTTCAATTAATTAACATATATTTGTTGAATTTTACAATTTGTCACTTTCTGTGACTTTCTAGATGAATTCTCTATATGAAATCGTTGTAAACTGCCATCAACTAGCAAATTAGCTTCAATCTGTGATGAAACCATTTCCCAGAAGTACCGCATCAAATTTTCAACGTCACTGGGAAGGTTTTAGTT
Organism: Diorhabda carinulata; assembly: GCF_026250575.1. Classification (NCBI taxonomy): domain Eukaryota; kingdom Metazoa; phylum Arthropoda; class Insecta; order Coleoptera; family Chrysomelidae; genus Diorhabda; species Diorhabda carinulata. The sequence goes on from NC_079472.1 coordinate 25,646,777, forward strand.
TGGATTTGATGTTTACACAAACATACGTATTCATTTATATTCATAAAAATCAACGTTTCAACTTACTTCAGTCTTTATCAAAATATTTTGAAAAAGACTAATTTCAAGTCTCTTCTGACCTCAAATTTGTTTTTTTTTATAATTTTTTGAAGACAGGTGAAAATTTCATGTTTCTACTTCTTTTAGTCTTTATCAAAATATGATATTGACACTGACAATTTTCGTATTTTTATTAATCAATAGATCACCCACATCATGAATATCAAATACGTAGCAGTCATCAATTAAATTATTTGTTGTTGTATGAGAATTGACAAAAGACAGCTATAATTTTCACTCAAATTATTTAGTTTTTTATATCTTTTTCGTTCCTGTGAATGTTAATCATTACTAAAAATTTTCTTTTCCGTGTATTAGATTCCCATCCAAGATTTTTTGATCCTTATAATTGATTTGCTATTTTTTTAATATTTCATGCTTCTTTAATGCGGTTCTATTTTTTCATCGTATTGATGACCTCTTAGTCTATGTTCTAAATACTGAGATGTCTGCCCTTATGTAGACAGCGTGACATTTAGTACAATGTACTTGATATTATATTATATTACTTTATTTCTTTTTTTGGGTTCTAGATTTTAGTTTAGTGAAATATTTGGATGTTTTATGTCCCGTATATATGAAATATGAATAAGCAAATTGTCAGTGTCAATATCATATTTTGATAAAGAGTAAAAGAAGTCGATTTCCATCTGTCTTTGAAAATTTATAAAACAAACAAATTTCAAATCAGAAGAAACCTAAACTCAAGAACATTTAGAAACATATCAAAAAAAACATATAAGAAATTAAAGAAATTTATACCGGCATGTATGAAATGATGCTACCTACTAACATAACATAACAATGAACTTGCATATGGAACTGAAACCGACCAGAACCTGAAAAATTACCTACTAAAATATTCTCCACAAAATTGCAAAACAGAAAAATCAAAGAATTTTTCTACTCAGATGCGAAAAAGATAATTTGATACCTATATTTCTAAATTTAAAATTATACCATATGAAATTTACAAATATTCCCCTGCAACATGAATATAAAAATCACGTTTTATCTAGATTTATATTCCAAGTCATGCAACTATCTATTACCGAATCAACTACTCTAATGAGAAATATTGAACAATCACTCAAAGAACATAACAATTAGAAGAGATGAAGCAATTCCTATTAATATTTTACAAAAATGTGACAACAAATGTCGAGAAAGAGTCAAATCACTTTTTAATAATTGCAAGGAAAAAATTGTTGAGAAAATTGATAACCTAATATGAAACAACGACCTATTAATAAAAATAAACATGAAATAAAATCAAAATGGATCGAAAATTCAACTGATACTGACATACCAGATGTAGTGAAAGAAGTTTTATCTTTAGGTCTCAACTTGCACAAAATATTTTTATTAACAAAAAATCACCTGTAACAAATATCTATGTAATATTGAATACAACACCGATCATCTAAATAACGAAATTCAAAATAAAATAAGATCTGGTAATATCACTAATTTTAAAAATAAATTAAAAAACAAAACACAACAGAGCAATATCAAACCTCAAAATATATCTAAAACCAACATCTCAAAATCTATCTTTAAAAAAATATATAAGAAACAAATTTTAAATCAGAATAAGAAATTAAAGAAATAATATATATTTACAACAATGAATAAATAAAGACATAATGTATTCTAATCTGCGTAGAAAAATGACAAATATCTGAATAACCAAAAGAAGAGTAATGAAAGAGGAACAACTATGACAGGAAATGGGATGATACGGAGAGTTAATGAATTAGAGGTAATAAAGAGAATGTTGTATATCAAATACACACTTACAATAGAAATAGGTACAATATATTTACTTCTTATTAGCATATAGAACATTTCTAGTATGTCATTTTTTATTCTATAGATATATTATTTTTATTGGATGACATTCATGAAAGCAAAACAATTCCAAACCACCAACTTTTAATGCTAAAATCAGATTCCTTCCATAATATTTTTCCTAACGTAAGTAAATTCACTGAATTTTTTCGATGACATTTAGAAGCAAATAATGGATAACCTTTATGTCAAAATCAGTTTGGCTATGGAATTTCACATTCCCGAAACAAACGTTTTAATAAAAACCGCAAAATGAATTCCATTCACACAATTTTTATTGAAATAATGCATTCTTTGAGCATACTTATGAAACATTATATACTTTGAATATACATTTTAGAGTGGCGACAGGTACAAATTCAGAAGTGCATGCGCATACTTCTACGCCCTATTGATTTACTGAGTTTTTAGCATTGGCGTAGGAGGACTAGCGCTCCGTTTATTTGGTCTCGACAAATAGTAAGAACGGATTAGTGGATGGTCTTAGAATATCACTTGTAATTGTAATTATTGGACTATTCCTTGTTTGAAGTAAGTCAAGATATTTTTATCGTGAAATATGGATACAACAATTTGTAATGAATACCATATATATGTTCATTATACAGGGTGTTCCGGGACTTGATGCGAAAAATTCTGAAGTGAGTAGAAGACGTGAAAATAATGTGACATAAAACATTTCTGCTAGTACCCGTCGTTTTAAAGTTATATGCGTTTCGAAATCAGAGCTTATATTTAAGTATAATTATACATTTGAACATTATGAATTTTTAATGGATGACTACGTATCGATGACTAAGTATGTAAATGTCCCATTTCGAAGCCCCCAGACTTGAACGACGGGGCTTAGCTTAGGCCAACGCTGGCAAACCAATAATTGCCCAAGCCTTTCTGAACTCTGAGTAATCCAACTTCGGCCATCCTATAGTCAGTCAGGCTTGGCAGAACTATGAATAAATATATAAAGTTTTGTTCTAATATTTTATCCATAATAGATAAAGTAATAATTTCTTATGAATATAATTCATAAAAGATAATAAAAAATAATATCATTTCTTTATATGTGTAATTATTTAGCTAATATTTTTATGTAGATTAATTAGTAAAATGCATTATTAGGAAATTGTCAATTTTATTAACAATATATTGAAAATCTATTTTTATAAGTAATCAGCCCGGCCCAGGACTGCAGACCAGTCTTGGATTTATCTAGACAACCAGGCCTGGTCCAGGCTTGCAAACCAAGGGACATTGTTATCATCCCAGAGTCCTACCAAGTCTGGGCCAATAATGGCTTTCAAGCTAGTGCCAGAGTTGTACATACTTTACAGAGAAAGCCTGTACAATCTAAAGATAGCAGAAATGAGTTTTTCAATCGATTTCTTAACAAAAATATACTCTTTGTTCAACTCGATAGAAATTATGGTTTAGGAGATATGTAGATCTTTAGATCGTTGTACGTGCCAAGCAAGCCGTTCGCCACAAAGAGACATAAATTGACATTTGTACTACATATATCGAAGACCAAATTACTGGCATAAAGAAAAACTTGAAAGAGATTTATAGTAGGCTACTGATGATTTCCACCCATGTTAGGTTGATATTCCTCTAAACTTTCGCAGAGACATGCACGATGCAATTCCTAAAGAATACCATGGATTCATTTTTTGGGGGATATCCTAACAGCTTGGTATATACAACACCAGTAAATACAATGAACGAAATGATCGATAGAAATATCTTCCGTAGACTCCGGAAATGTGTTCAAGTTCAAGGTGTCCACTTCGAACATTTATATAGCTTTTTTTTATTTGTAAGTCGAAAAATTTAGTTCTAAACTAACCAACAAAATTTTTCGACATTTGAATTTTTACTTATGAGATTAACACGATGAACCACAGTATGCACTTCAATTAGAAATATTTGATTGTGTTTTAATGCCCTCTGTAAGTTTTTTCAATAAATAATAACAATTTATGATAATTTTCTTCAGAATATCTCTTTATTTCGAACAGTACAACGATCTAAAATTCTACATATCTCCTAAACCATATATTTTATCGAGTTGAACAAAGAGTACTTTTTTGTTGAAAAATCGATAGAAATATTCATGTATATTGTACAGGTTGTCTCTGTAAAAGTTACGGATTGTTAACCATTGGACACAAGCTGCCCCTGGCCTTCTGATTTGTTGCTATTAATATATAGTTGATATATAATTACTCTTACTATATGCCTGTATGTTAATTTATCTCAGTTGGCCATTTTACTTCTAGACACTAGTGTAATACGTTATTTTTTTGAAAGAATGAAATTACTCACTGTTGTCTAATTATTTGTCTTTCAGAAAATTTGTAGTACGATTGATTTATTAACATCAAATTTTGTGGACGATCTTGCGATATCTCCAGTCTCAGTTTAAATGTGTTTTCAGGAGAAATGAAAAAGTGTTTAATAAAAGAAAGAGAAAAAGAAATGCTACTAATTAATAGTAATCAATATCGAAACTTCGACAAAAATTTTTTTCTTAATGTAACAAAAACTTTTTCAACTATTAAATATAGGAGAAATTTATCCAACAATAATTAAGTTAAATGATCTTCTACTATCAAATTAATATTCATTTTTGTTGTATTGTGTGAAGTAAACGAAATTACATATGTTTTTCAAATTGTCTTGAGGTTCTATACTATTCAAAATTAGACGATGATTTCTTTTTAAGTCTTATTCGCATTCAAAACGAAAATATACTCTGAAATTGCAATGTCAATGAAATTGTCATTATAACCATTCACTGTAATTTTTTCTTCTGAATATTTTATATAAACGCATTTGCAGGGAAGTCACTATTCTCAGAAGATCTAAGGAATAAAAAGTTGATGAAAATTCTTAAAAGTTTAGACATAGAAAGTGATTAAAGATTTACCAGCGACAAAATAATTACGAATAATAGGTAAAAAAGTAATAAACTGGTAGAAAAGTAAGGGCTTCCAAGTGATGGAATACTTGTAACTAGAAGGATATCAAAAGGAACTAAATGAATGATTAACACCTAAAGATGCATGGGAATCTTCAGAATTAAACAAGCTCACATATAAGGACAAGATGGAAACCAAAACGATTATCAAAAAAACTGAGTTTAACTTTTCAAACTCTGCAAAATAAAAGCACAAAAATTAGTTATTGAATTATTGCACAACCGGACTAAGGAACGAGAATACTTGCTAAAACCATAAAAAATTGAAAAAAAAAAACAATATGAAACACAACATAAAAGCATCCTATAGGGAAGATATAAGATATGAGAATATCTCAATAAAAGAGTCCATGGACGACAATGTAAACATAAAAGTTTTAAAATCCAAACAACAGGAAAAGTACTAATTATTTAAATATTGTGGTCTCGAATAAAGAAGATATACGAGGGCCGTTTTTTTTCCAACCTCCGATCGTTCCGTGCAGACGCTACGCTCACAGAAGAAAGCGTACATGCGCTGTAGGCAACTGCAAAGCTCTCCCACTTAACATTAAGGCGTTAGTCGGCGTTGTGCTAGAGCCACGTAAATAAAAATCTATCGGAGAATAAGTCGTGTGTATGGGGAAAACTTAATGAATGATGGTGTTGTGCGTGAATGGTGTCGAAAGTTTAAAGATGGCCATAATAATGTGCATGATGAAGGGGACCAAGGATGCAAATCTGTCGTTTCAGATGACCTAGTTCAACGAGTTGACAGAATAGTTAAAGAAATCTGCAGATTCAACATTACTGCTTTTTTTAGGGCATTTCCAGAAGTTTAAAGGTCTGTTTTGTACTCTACTTGAATTCATTGGCTGGCAACTTTCAATGAGGAGTGTATTGAAAAGCTTGTCCACAGATATGACAAATATCTCAATCTCTTCGGTGATTATGTCAAAAAATAACCGCAAGAGGACCAATCTTTTGGTAATAAAATTATTGTTTTATATGAACTTATCTTTTATTTATAGCCTATCGGAGGTTGACTATATATGTCAAACTCTACCTACATAAAACACACATTACGAGTATTCAAAAATATTGATAAGATTAAGCCAGATATGTCAATAGCACAAATAAGTACATAACTGTTCAAAACAGGAAATAATACTGTCATAGACATAAACTTTTCACTATAGTAACAAGTAGGCTAACAAACTTGACTCCTATGAACTCCTAAAAGAAGCTGGGTTTCAAAAAGGATATAGCACTGTGGAGCAAACACAAACTTTAGATTATTATTTATAAAAACCACAGGATAAAACATTTTCCTATATCTAACTCTCCAAAAAGCATTTGATTCTATATAAACACGACCATTTCTAAAAGCTATGAATCAGTCAAAAATAGTTCAAGATATACCAATAGATATTGGATATATACTTCATGTTAGGATTGACGAAGAACAACAAAAATCGAAATCAAAATACAACAAAGAGTCGTATTCAAAGAACAATCATGGAAACAAAAGATATTGAGAGTGGGCGCATTCTACCTAAACAACTGCGCTTTGTAGAAGATATATGTGTAATTTAGAGTCATATTACTCAAAAATATGGTGAAAAAAATTAACAGGTCTACAAAGAATGTTAGATTAACCATGAATGTAAGCAAAACAAAGGTACTGAGTTACACAACAACACGTAGAATCATCAAAGATTATATTTTTGAAAATTTCAGCTATGATCTGAGTCACAATATAAAACTACGCGAAGAAAAACCAATTGCAGTAACCATGAATATATTCCATATATGTATAACTTCCCGTAGCGACTTACGACTTCGAATGACAGAGAAAAAAACGTAAATCGATTTAAAACAAAACAAAGGGCAATAGAGAGAGCCATGCTAGTAATTGTCAGAGATAGGATCCTGAATGAGGAAATCTGAAGACGTATCCGTGTCACAGATATCATGAAGCGTATATCTAAGTTGAAATGGAAATGGTTAGCTCATGTTGACAAAACAAAGAAAGATGGGCTATAAAAATCACAACATGTGACCGAGAGAAATAGGAAGAAAAGAGCTGGATTAGAAAGAGTAGTAACATCCAGGCACTAGATGCAAATAACACAAGACAGATTAAGGCTGAAAAAATTAGGAGAGCCCTATATACAGGACCGGATGACTGACAGCTAATGAAGAGAATAATATTTTTTGCAATTACCGGATCTAATATTAATTTATTAGAGCGGATGGTCGTGTATCATACATTTGAATAATGAAAAGAAAGGTTATATCCTTGTTTATTGTGTAACATATACATAAGGCTGCATGAGTAAATTCATTTATTTTTAATTGTCGTTCAATAAAATTTTGAACAGAGGCACATTTTATTTGAATATTTCTGAAAAATTATTACTTCAAGTTAAATGGCTTGATAGAACAACTATCGCAGCTTCTATTTTTCAGATTTTTGCCAACCAAATAACAAAAATTGCAGGGACAAAACTTCACTGTCTGGAGATTAATCGTCAAAACAGACAATCGCCATTTTTATTTTCCCTTTTAATTCAATTTGCGTTTTTTGCTTTGAGTTTCTCTCTTTATGACTAGCATATTTATCTTTGGAAACCTTTCCATATTTAAATGGAAAACAAGTATCTCTTGATCATTTTTTATTTTGCTGCTATAGAGATAATTTTTTTCAAATAGTCTGCTTGAAATTTTTATGCGAAGAGAAGAACATTTTTCATTTCAACAAACTTATATCAATTTAATTTCTTTTTCAATAATATCCATTCAAAATAAATATAAAAAAATATAATTAGTAATTAATAATGCTAATTTATATTTTTATTTATAGAATATGTAGCTATTGAATGTTTATCAAGGTATATGAATTGATAATGTCATTTAGTACACACCAAATTTAACGTAACGAAAAAGCTGTAATTATTAGCTTATACAAACTAACGGTAGTCGGGTTTAATAGAGATTGATATGCAGAATTTTTAGAAACACAAGATATATTGAAGTTAGGAGTCATTGCTAGATCTCTCGTGATACAGTGCAACCTTAATATAAGGTACCTCAATATAACGACTTCCTCGATTTAACAAATTCTTCGTAATCCCCTTGAATTGTCCATAAGAGTCAATGTAAAATATACCTTTACGTTACGAACATTTTTTGAGAACAACCTCTTTATAACGAATTTTCAACTATCAAGAAAAAGTATAAATACCTCTAATTAACGAATTTTGTCAACCCAAAACCTTTATATAAAGTTCCCGTCAATGTATAACTCTTAATCTCATAGTATGAGATTCATGTCGCGTCAGGTTTCGACACGTTTTTGTTCGTAAAACAATCAGTGTTGTTTGATGGAAAGTAATATAAACACTACTGCTCGTTACTATTGTTAAAGATTCAAGTTGAAATGGGTCAGAAACGTAAAAGGTCTTCGTTATCGGTCACAGAAAAGCGAAACATCATTCACTATGTTGACAAAAATACAAGATAAGTACGTAATGTTAAGGCGAATAAAACTATTTTTTTCCTCTTTATAACGAATTTTAGACCAACCTAATCTCAAAATAACAAACCTCAGTTCAACGAATTACTTGATATAACGAATATTTACTTGTTCCCTTCCGATTTGTTATATTATCGAGGCTGCACTGTATATCCTGATTAAACTCCTGAAGTTTGATTCTCCCACATTTGTTTAGATCAAAGCAAATATCAACAATCACAATTGATATAATAAATTATAAGTTGTAAGCTTAAGATAAATGTAGAATATGGACAATACTATCATATAAGCACAGCTTACAATATTTTTGGAAAATTTTCAAATGTGTCCAAAAAAAGTCAATACTCCCTCTCTACCGTCTCCAAATGCTCCAAATTACCGTATTGATCTCAGTATACTTCGGATAACATTCCGAGAATTTGCTGGTGACGTGATAAAATAATAGAAGGCTTTATCATCACATGATGTTTAGTTTATACTGCCAAGATAGTGTAGAAAATACTGCGTTGCATAGGCTTACAGCTTAATCTGATCAATCAATAATTACGAGGGAGCGTATTGTAGATTTGAAATCTTCGTTGACCCCTTTATTACTAAGATAGATTAAAATAAATTATTCTATTGGTATTATTCCAATAAGACTCAATGTTTTCTTTGCATAAATAAAAATCTCAACGATCAAAAAATTTCTGGTTTAAATTACCTCTATGAATTAATCTTACAACACTCATTCAATTGTCTTCAACAATACTTTCGTTATAATCTTCTTCTAATAACGATAAAATTAAACATTCCGATGAATGTATTATAAGTAGAAAGTTCTGCACTGCTGTTGTTAAATTATTTACCATATTCTCGACATTCTTTCTTTTTTAATTAAAATGAACACTGCGTCAATTGCTCATGGCGTTATTAACCTAACAATTTAAATGAATTAGTTAGTTATACCGACCGTATTTACAAAACTTTCATAACTACATAATTCACCTTCATTTTTATTCACAGGTGGTGTTTCCAACTTGTTTTTATATACCTCACACTGTTGATTTAATTTATTCTCTCTATTTTTCGCCCATTAATGTGCTCTATTAACATGGTTTTAAGGAAAGAATTGAGGTTAATTTTCAGTACACTGCAGAGTATGGAATAACTGATTATTTCACTGAAAAATTAATCATTTACTTGACTGCTTGATATCAGTATAAAAAATGTATTTTTTCGCATATTAACAATAGAAATTTTTTTGTCAATATTAGAGATGTATGAATGAAAATGAATAGTTGACAAAGTACGAATATTCAGATAATTTAAAAAATCATGAATGTAAAAGATAATAACGTAAAAGTTATTTTTCAGCTTTCGAACAGGTTTTTTTTTATTTTCTGTACAACTCTTTGGAGTATTGTTAATCCCTTTTGAAATTCCAGCAGCATTCAGCTGTCTTATATCTAGTAACACATACCTCGGTAATGTTTTTCTATTTCTTTTATGTCTTCGTGGAACCCTTCAACTTGCTCGTCACTGTAATCCCCTAGGTTCTCAAGAAAATAGTTAAAGTGCGAATGTAAGAAGTGCACTTTCACGTTCATGCTGCATTCAAGTTTTTTAAAATAAAGTAACATTATTTCTATCAGGTTTTTGTACCAGAGATCCTTATTATTCACGTCTCCCACGAAAACTCTCGCCTTGATTTTTTCTGAAGTTACAAATTGCTTTATCAAATCGAGCTCTAAGTGCAGTGGTGGTAGCAAAATCTATTCAGGATCATTGTTTGTCATACAAGGTAGATAATTTTGTCGTTTAGACCACAATTCACATGAAAAGCACGCCATTCTGTACAACCCAGCTGTTGACTTATGAGAAAGCATATAATTCGTTACACATAAGCCATTGGTGCTCCCCATATTTGATTTTGCCCGAGGGGGTCCTGAATTTTCATATGTTTCTTTCAAGTGAACAGAATTATCAAAAAATCGAGGCATATTTATTGCCATTACGTAGAAGATCTTCTATAAAACAACTTTGAGAGAAATCAATAAAAAGTCTCTACTCTGAATTTTAGTAAGTGATTCCAAAATAGTAAATCCCATTTTCTATAGCGATACCTGGGCCTAAGATATTTTATGATTTCAGTTTTAACTTAGAGCTCCAGATTCCTTTTTCGAGGAGTTTAACTGTCTAACCAAATCATTTAATTCTGATTGGGTAAGCAGCTGTGATTCATTGCGTCTTCCTGGAGTAAATTCATCCTTGATTAATTGACATCACTCTCAGATTTAACTGGTAAATCGATCATAATATCGGGTGCAGATGAAATCCGTAGATCTGCTCCATAAGGCACAGGTCGTATTGCTGAGGGAATATTGTACTGAGCTCTTTTTATTTCTGGAACTGCATCCACTAGTCTTAATAAAAAAAAATAGCAGTCGTTTAAATGATTTTGCGGTTTTCGTTATACCATAGGAATACAAAAGGGTATTTGCTTTTTTCCCCTGTCTTCCAAAGACGCAATCCTTCTCTACATGTGTGACACACTATATGATTTGTCTTTATCTCTAAGTTTTAAGTTGAAATAGACAAAATGCAGTTTCTTCACTATCCCATCAATGTCACTCCTCCGTTTCGCTACTGTAAAATTACCACAAATATAACAAAACACATCAGTACTATTCCAACACTTCCGTTTCGAATCGCTCATTTTGTATCGACACTATTTTCCCAGTTATCGGAAGCAGAACAAGATATGAACTGGGTGACTATAGATTGACGAATTAACTCGCTATCGTATACGGCATTTGTTTTCGGCAACTTCCAAAAAATTTATCTGCAGTTGATGTATGATTGGATGGAATTTGTCGCTCGTCAATAAGGTGCCGACTAACGAGGGAAACAAGTTACAGGCCGACGTTGTACATATAGATCCTAGCTTCACACGAGAATCGTGAATTCGTCAAAGATTTTGCTGCAGGGTGGTGCAATCATTAGTAATTTCAAAAGAGAATATTTTTATTAAGGCACCGCCCGCCACCAGTTGTGGCGATTCAAGTAGTATATGATAGTTTCTTGATGGTACAATGTATACTCACAGGAGATTGCTCTTTCATTGTAATACTCATGAACAGTTACCGAGTAATTAGCAAGTGACACGAGTAATTTAGTAATTAAAAATCGAATTGAGGGAATACTCGTTATTGAAATTTTTTAAATTTCGTTCCGTTTTTATTAAGTTTAGATTCTTAACTTCACCATTCCTCATATTAAATTATCTACTTTTTCGTTATTAACTTAAAAAACCAATTTTTATTCGATTAGTAATACACAAAATTATCGGAAAAAAAGGAAAGTTGAGATTTTCTCTAATGTCTGGAATAATTACTTCTATGTTGTTAAGTAAGAATCCATCTTCTTCCTACCACATAGTACGTGATTTTACATGAAAAAATTTGGATTCATCAGATAATACCTTCAACTAATCACCTGCACAAGTGTCATATCAACGATGGTATTTTATATCCATAATACTGAATGGCTGAACTATATAGTAGTGGTTAATTGTGAAAAATTATAGGTAACCTGCAATATTTTGAAAAAATCACTTTGTAAGATGTTTGTCGTCAATTTTTAATTAATTTCATCGACTTCCGTACTGAAATGATGGAACAGTTGCTATACTATAAATATATGGGTCACCCAATACCGTGGAGATTATAATGTAAAATAGCGGGATTTGTTTATCAATATGACGTCTTCGAAGTGTTAAAAATTTTTTATTGGATTAGGATTGAAAAATGCAGCGTTTATACACTATGCGCTTGTAGCACAAAAGTTTAATTCAAAAATTTTTGTGAAAGTCTCAAACTAGCAATTGTAAAATAATTGATGTACTATACTTCAATTTTAATTTTAACTTCTACATGCTTTTACTATTTCTATACGCGTTGCTTTGGCTGAGTGATTTGATTTGAAATAATTCTAATGACAATACAATGCTCTCTCTTCTGCTTGTTCAATGAAATTATACTGGCATCCAGTTGTTACACGTTCTTCACAATTGCCCATAAAATAGATCTGAAGAAATTTTGGATCTTCATTTGGCATTGGCATCAATGATCCAATTTTATGATATACCTGGCCTTGAATTTTGAATGTTGTCTCAAAATTTCGACCATCAGATGACAAATCACAAACTTTGGATGCTCCAAACGACGTCATTAGGAAGCAAGAATCAAATTTTCGTGTCTTACGCAAAAATATTTTTGATTCATTTGAAATGCCAGAAAGGAAAGATTTCAAAGGTTCAGGTGGGGTAGGGAGTTGTAACAATACAACTTCTTGGGTGTTTCATTGCGAAATTTTAACGCCTGACAATAATTGCATATTTTGTCAATCGCACCAATAGTAACTTTGGAATTAGCCGAGTAATTAATGTCTGGTTCATAATTAAATGCAAGACGAACAAATCATCCACGTGTTACTGCGCGGTTGGTTCAATGATTTTCTCGGTTTTGTTCTCTATATGAATCTATGTGTTTTGACGTGCCACCCTGGTTCTTTGAGCTGCATTTCTTTCTGCTCTCTGTTCGACTGATTCATGAGCTCTTTTAACACGTGCACATCGAGTCTTCTTGCTACGGGCATTGAAGGTTGGATTTTTGGGTGGCATTTTACTAAAAATAGTAAAGTGTAGCGCCATCTATGAGGTGCAAAGGACAAAATTTCATACTTCTCTGTAAAGAAATTCGCTCAAGGCGCCATCTGTTCCAGACTTATGGAAACCACGATTAATAACAACAATCAACGTTGATGATAAGTTTATTATTAATTATTGAGACCATTAAATTAAATAATAGCTATCCTATCATTTAAGTTGGAAAAAATACATATATACGCCAACTTTCATGAATATCAGATGACTCGTTTTTGAGTTCATTCGGAACATACACACGGAAACTGATTTTTTATATATTAGAGTTTCGTTTCGTTGATTTTATTTTGAACTAAATCAAAATAATTTTCTAATTTCTATTTAAATATTTCATATGGCGTGACTTCCGTAACTATTACAAATTTGAAGCATATAAAACTGAAATAATGAACAAATGCAAATTGTATCAAAATATCACATAATAACTTACCTCATTTACGTTTGTTCTAACTCTCTCTTGATGCCTTCTAGTTCCTTGAAGGGCTCGAATTTCATCGATGAAACTGTCACCGCCTTTGGCACTTACACTGTTTCGAAAAATACTTTTTTTTTGTTTGAATCTTCGGAATACGTTAGCGTCCGCATTTTCGGTATCACAGTTTTCCATAAAATTTATATATACATCGTTATGTTCGTTTTTTATAAATTGTTCGATACTACCGGACGGCTTTGTTTTCTTCCTTACTCCGTCCAAGGAATACGTAGTTTTCGGAGAAATTTGTGATTTTTTGTATTTGTGAATGAATGAATCACTGCTACTAATTTTCTTTATTTTACTACGACGTCTTTTCTGATGTTTCAAACTGTCGTTTGTTTCGAAATCATCAATAATTTTTTTGATGATATTGATGTCCTGATTTACGTGATTCATATTTTTCGACGTATCCATCAAATGAGACTTAATTAACATGTTTAAATTATACGTAGACTTTCAGTTGTATATTTTTTGCTGGTATTCATTTTCAATCTAATTCATAATTCATGAGTTTTGAGAAAGCAGACCTAACAAACATTAAATAAGTTCATTCAGATTGTATAACCCAAAGTATCATAGGACTAATAGTTACGAGATACTATGCATACTTAGTATATTCTATTACAGAAAGGTATATGGTATGGACTGAGGTATTGAGAAGTACAAAGTAGTTTTTAGTCTGCTCAATATTTAAAGCAAACATTGGCTATTGACAGATAGATATTTCATCTATTGATTCTTTACGGGGATGGTGCCAGAAGTACTTGGCCTGACTTAGCGACGGCAGTAGATGCTTGAAAAATACCACTGTATTAGAAAGCTCACGAACTATACACCGTATGTTTCAAATTTCAGGACTTCGCGTTGTTCATCAATAGCCATCAATATCATAACAGTTAATTTGTAAACATGGAAAAATTGATCATCGTTATGTGATACAATAATTTTATTTAAAAGGCCTATTAATATAAAAGCTGAATTAGATTTTATTTTGGGCGAGACTGCTCTTTCGTTATCAACAGTAAAATATTCAGTAGCAGAGTTTAAACGAGAACGTATGATCTGCGAAGAACAGCATAGCAGTGGTCGACCAAAAGAGGTAACGACTCCAGAAAGCGGTACTGAATGATCACCGATTGAAAGTGCGCGAGCTAGCAGACATAGTAGGCATTTAAAATTTAGATACGAGAAAGCTAGGCGGAAGATGTTTGCCGATTTTGTTCACTATGGAACATAAGCAGCGTCGTGAAGATGTTTCACAGAAATAAAGCAGATTTTTACGCCGTTTCATAACCATGGATGAAACAAAAAAGCAATCAAAACAATAGACGAAAAAGGGAGAACCAGCTTCAGAGAAAGCAAAGACCATTCAATCAGCAGGTAAGGTCGAACCTTCGTTTTTTTGGGATACGCTTGGGATGATTTTCATTGACTAACTTGAAAAAGTAAAAACTTGTTTCAACGTTTGAACGAAGAAATCAAGAAATCATGCAACTCATTCGCCAGATTTAGCCTCCTCGGATTATCTGGTGGTCAAAGAGTTTCCAACAATGAACAGGAGAGGTCGACAGTTAATGGTTATTATGAGGAGTTCGACGATTCTTATTATAAAAAGAGTAGCGGACTTATTGAACATCGCTAGGAAAAGTATATGAAGCTAAAAGGAGATGAAGTTGAAAAAAACAATTTTTTTCCAAAATTTTTGTGTTTTCATTATTAGGCCAGTTTCTTATGGGACTATTCTCGTATACTATGAATTATGAATTTTTTTGAAACTACCGTTTCATAAAACCCTAGCCAGTAAGAGAAGCAGGCTCAAATATTCACCTCAAAAACCATAACTGTCTATTCAAAAGTTCCACCTACACTTGAAATTTAGTTATTGAAAAAGTTCGAAGTTCAAAAAGAATATCTATTTTTCCAATTTACAAGTACATTAACTTGAAAATTGATCCACAGAGTATGGGACATTTCACAATACTGATGAAATGCAGAATTTCCAATTTCCGAAAACTACAAAAGTAAATATTCATATAGCACAGATGATAAATTTTTAAACAAATTCCATAGAAATAAGTATTTTAATTGAATTAATATATACGGAAGATTACGAATATAGAAAATAACATCATATTCTATGGTGATAGTCTGTTTACGAAACGATCAGCCATTAGACGTTACTCACACCTGTCAAAGAGGAAATAATCGATTTTTTAGGTAATCATTATTAAAAAGGTTTTTTAACATATCTAGGAAGAAAAAGGTCGTGCTCCGCGTTCCTAAGTGGTTAGTTGTACAATGATCTAAAATTGAAGAAGCCCGCTTACGGATTCAAAGATGTATAAGAATAAAAGAGTCAATATTTTGAATCAAATAAGTCCCGGCAGTAAGTCTGAGTAAATATCTAACAGCTCTAATCTGTAGTTTGAATTGAGTTTACCATAGGTACCCCAGAAGGAAATGACATATCGAAAATGCGACGCCATCAGGGAATAATAAACTGTTATCGATGTGGATAAGTTCAATTCCTTGGAAACTGATCTTAGCGCAAAACAGACAGAACTTAATTTTTTATACAAAGGGGCGGTGTCTAACATTTCAAAGATTTGCTTACAACAAGCCCTAAGAATTTTACAACGACTTCAATGGTGGTGTTATTTAGTACAAAAGGTTGCAATGTATGATAAAACTTTAATTTTAAGAACGTTCAGACACAGAAGTTTAGAATCGCACCATGATTTAAGGGTTGATAGGCAATGTCGTTCATAAACAGAAAAAACAAAATTGGGCCTAGTACTGAGGCACTCCACATTCTTTTGTCTTGCTTCTTGCACATCGTTGTGTCAACCCTTACAAGCTGACTTACAGGCTGTAAGGTATGACTTAAACCATGCGAGAGGTGGTTAGGAAAAACCCTGAAACCGCAGTACTGCATTTTGTTTTGTGATGGTTCATTTATGCTGGACTACACATTATTAGTAGGGGGAATATAACATTATTTGTGCTTTTTTACTTAAAAATCCAAATTTATGGCCCTTTTTGACCAATCTTTCAATGATCTTAGATAACAATGGAAGGAGTGCAATTGGACGATAGATCGATGCTTGATCTTTATCTCCGCCTTTATGCTGAGGTATAATTATTATTATATAAGTGTTAAGGTGATTCAATATGCATTTAGGCAGACTCGAAAACATTGTTAATATAAGCCCATCGGCCCCACTATCTCTTTTTTTTTGTATCATTCTATTACTTCTACAACCTGTAGACTTAATTACTATCGAAAAGTACCTTAAAAAATCGAACAGAAATGCAGTTTTTGATAGTGTGTCTGCTCACTTTATCACGCAACCAATATTACCAGTAAATCTGTCCTATATAATCATTAGCTTTTTATATTCTGGATGTCTTAGGGTACTGCTGGGGGTAATATATTGTCCATAAATCCATAGCTCCAATTGCAATGAGCTATTATTTTCAAATATTCTAAGTAAAAGTATTTTGATTTATTTATTGATTATTTTAAGATATTTATTGGTTTTGATGTGATCATAGTTTAATTATTTTCATAGCAGTTTCGATTCCCGGATCCTTTTCCTTGGTAATATGTTTTATTAACACATTCATTTCATTGGGGGCTTTAGAAGATATTATACTCATAAAATTACTAATACATAGCTCAGTATCAATTTTAGTAACATGAGTTAGAATATTGTTGAATACCAAGCATGTCAAGAATGAATTATAAAGATGAAGGATTTTGAAATTTGTTTATTATTCATGGTAGTTGTGAAATGTTAACAAGAATGTAGATTATGTGCTAAACGATATACGCACCCATTTATCACAATCAAACGAAAAATCAAATTTACAATAAAATGAATATTTCAGCAGTTTTAACTTTATCGCATCTTTTACAAACATAAATAACATTTGTATGGATGTTACTGTGAAAAAATCGATTTACCTAGGAGATTTTCTTTTTTTCATTCATCTTTTTAGTAAAATGAAGAGCGTAGAAGTTTTCAAGATGGAATTTTTTAATAGGTAGAAACAAATTGAGAAGAAATAACGTTTTAAAGAGACATGTAATATTTAGTCAAAACAAATAGCAAACAACTTCTAGAAATTCAATAAATTCAAAATATCGACTGTATTATTAAGTTTTACCTGGAACCGATGGCTATATTCATCCTGAACACACTATTTACTGACTACTACGTTTGATTCAAAGAATGTCGTTGTTGGTTGTAGTAATTAATGGTGTGTTCAATAAAAAATTTTAATTTATCCGATTAGGATGGACATGTCCAGTTAATAGAATTTTGAGGTTCGAAAATATAATAAAAAATTTTATAAATCTTCTTCGTATGTTTTGAGAGCATCTAATAGCGTGTTCTGATTACTATTTTCAATGTTCTACAGTTTTTGAACTACATAGAGGTCTGATGGGAAATGCATACACTTCTTTCTTTCTCAAAACTCAAGATTTATTTCTCATAAAGTAAAGAGAAAAAAATATTAATCTAAATATTTTAAGCGAAGCAAAATAATCCAAACTACAGTTGCAACTTAATATATGCAAGATTGCTCGTATATTCAAGCCAATACAAAAATAAAAAAAAAAATCGGGGTATAACACAAATATAATTGTATACCTTCACTATCGATACAGTGGTGACCGATATTTTCTTTAATCTACTTTGATTATCCAGTTATACAGCTCTAGTTTAGCAGCATTAATTGGATTAATTGAATTAAATGAGTAGTACATTCCAGAAAAGATCTTTTCAATGTTTTGAGAATCTACTTCACACATAAGTTGAATTTCATATTTCTGTACCAGTTATTAAGTTTCGTTATTTCACATTAAAAGAATAAGAACAAAACTTCCTAACATTCTTACGAATTTCGGATCTTAATGTAGGGATTAAATCAAATGGATGGAAATATCTTCCAAATTAAGAAATATTTTCTACAAAAAAAATACTACCAATATATTCAATCTGAACAGTAGAAAAAAAATTATAAAAATGCTGCTAGTCTCTTATAAAAATTAAATGAAAGTATTTTTGCGTGATTCTCTCTAATGACATTCTGAGTGTGTCCAAGAAATATGGAACGTGAACTCGCGAAAACGAGAAATGTGGGATACTTCTACAAAGGAAGGACGCAGAAACCTTCATGAGGTTATACAAGCCGAATACAACTAATATGGGTTATACCTATAGACGACATATTTAAATGGGTTGGTTTATTTAGACAGTTTTACATGTATTTATAAGAGACTTATTCTAAACGATGAGCTGGTGATACCTTGGCTGTAGACCCCCGAGATATACATTCCAGATTCTACTTGAATGAAAAATCAAGAGATTTGCAAATACTCAAGACTAAATAGGATGTCTGCAACCAATTTCATTCTAATAAACTGCCAATATCATCAAAATTTAAATATATAAGCATTACCAGCTGATGATCATCAATTTGATGATAAATATTGATTATTTTTTTTATAGTTTGGTCAATGATTACATATTTGGTTTTTCGTTATTTTTGATTGGTTAATGTCATAATTTTAGAATTAAAACTGAATGAGTATTTATTTATTTATATTTAAATATATGAAGACATGTTTTAACTTAATGCGTTTCAGATTTTTTAAAAGAGATAGTATGAAGAATTATTATTTCGTAATCAAATCCGGCGTAATGAATGTTTAAGGTTAAATTTTGTACATCGGTGTTATTTTTATCGGTCTTGGAATAAATAGAAGCGTTTTCTTTTGATGGAGAGTCATTTTGTCATATAGATAACAAAGGAAGAGTGATTAACAAGTATGTAGTGCGCAATGATTTTTCATTTGATGATGCTTGTTGTTGGAGACTACTCAACCTTTTATCGTTATGCTTGGTAGTCGAATGGTGAATATGTTGTGTGAATTTCCTTTTAATTGGAATTAAGCTCAACAATTGAAAGGAAATGTTTACCATGGACTCTAATATATATTGTATATAAACTATTTTTATTTCTTTAATTTCTTATTTCTTACACCTTTTGATAAATTAATGCTTCTAAATGTTCTTACAAAAGAAGTAATATTATATATCAAGTGCTTTGTACTAATTATGACGCTGTCTACATAGGACAGACATCTCAGTATTTATAAAATAGATTAAGGTCATCAACCATCAATAGAACCGCATTAACGAACCATGAAATATCAAAAAGACATAAATTCAATTATAAAGATTAAAAATTCTTGGAACAGAATCTAATACACGAAAAAGAGAATTTTTAGAAATGGTTCACGTTCATAAGAAGAAAAAAGCTATAAACGATAGAAAAGACTTGAATAATTTAAATAAAATTTATAACTCTATTTTGTACATTCTAATGAAACTACAAATAATTTAATTAATCAAGTTCTGCTAGGTACATATTTGAGAGGCGAGAACTGAGAGAAAATAATTTTTCTTATTAAAACAAATTTCTATTTTGATTTTATTCTTATTTTGATGTTCATGATGTAGGTGATCTATTGATTAATATAAATATGCAAATGGTCAGTGTCAATATCATATTTTGATAAAGACTGAACGCAATCGAAACTTCAATTTTTATCAATCTATCAAAAATTATTGAGAAAAGTAATTTCAAAACAGAAGAGACCTAAAATCAAGAACATATAGAAGCATCAACCATTTTTATGTTATATATTCATTCACAATTAAATTCTGTATTTTTATATGTTCTGTTATAGGATATAATCTCACGGAAAAAATAATTTGTAATAATTATGAACATGGATAATAGAAGTAGTAGTAGTAATAAATATTCTCTATTTATTGATAGTTGATCATCAAACATTTAACGAATAGTATGTTTGTATGTTACATCTCTAAATATATTTTTTATTTGTTCTATAGATAGCTATGAATAATTCACTCTTTATTGCGTTCATAGAAAAGTGTTTATGAGAAAGTTTTACTCCCACTGTGGTTTAAAGTACATTTTACATTCTCTAAACTCAACTAGACACAATTTTCATCACAATTTATCACATAATCAGAAAAACTTTCTAGAACCAATAAAAATACTCATCACATATTTTTTTATTATCCTATTACTTTATTTAAAAAAAATTCTAGCTCGAGACCACCTCAATGTTGAGTTATCGACAAACTAAATCTAATCATCCCAGAAGTTCTCGGTAAGATTGCTTCACGTCCCAATAGGTTTACAGATTTTAGTGAGTAAGAGCTAGAATATAGGGAATGAACGTGAAATATTGAAATATATACTTGAAGATCAAGGAATAAATATGTACAAAAATTACATTTTGAACTAAAGCATAGACAAAAATTTAAAGTAGCAATGTATACAAAGAATCAAGTTGTTACACGACCTTTTCACAAACTACTATTGGCAGTGAACATCCTATTCAGTTCATATTATAAAAATTCGAGAGTGCTAGTGTATTTTTCACTACACTATACTACACTGAGTGTTTCTACATTCATTTTTAATAAACGTAGATTTGTATTAACACCACGAGAGTCCATCAATACATATTATAGGTATATCCTATTTTACAGCACTTTAATTGGTGAAGTAAAGAACGAAATACGTGAATGCTGATCAAAATATATCGTTCTCATTGCAAACATTAATGTGCTTGAACAAGATCATCATGGGATATACCGTAAAAAAGAGAATTGAATTCCGAATAATCCCACAAAGTTTCTAAGTAGACTTTTGGCATTACTAATAAAATGACAACACTGAAGTAAGATTAACTGTCAGTTCCAAATTGTATACAATCATTTGTTTGCCAGAAGTAATTCAGAAAATCGTGAAGAGGAGGGAAGTCAATCTCTATCATAACATTACAAGCTCTTGAGCCGATATGTAAAAAAGTGGATTTATAACCAATCAGAAGATCGAATTGTTGAATCATTTGTCACATATTTCTGATTTAGCATTCAACATCAAAAACACCTGTTTTCGCTTTCAACATGAATATTTAGAACTACATTATTATGGGAAATGGGAAAGGGAAGGAGTATTTTGAAAATTTGTTGGAACGAATGACAAGACTAATCAGTCTCCATGGAGAATACCTCGAAAAAGATCATAAATCCTTGTTTTTTTTTTCTAATCCAATGTCATTTTATCAGTTCGAACATTCAGTAAAGCTTTATTGTGAACTGTATTAAAAATAAGATATATAGAATACATTGAATATAGGAATCAGATAGATAAAAATGTGGGAACATACATTTCTTATAAAGAAAAAGATCAAAAGCAAGTGTTCCCACAAAAAGAAATATCTGGAAATGTGATAGCTATCAAACGAATAAATAATGATGTTCTAAATATTTCAGTTTTGATGAAATTGAATGTAATAAAATATTATAGACACAAGGATTGTAAACAATTCATGGGACAGAAAACTGGTTAATTTCCCAATTATAGTAGTAAACTTTAAAATTTAGAATTTCTGTTGGTAATTGGAGGTTAAGCAATAAATCATTTGTATTTCAAAATGGGATGAGCTGTTGATAACAACAATGATACTATTTGATAATAAATCAATAACGATAGAAATATTAGGAAATGTTTTTTTGTAGATGAATGTTTTTGTTTCAACAAAAATTCATAAATTAAAACTAGACAGCACCTGAATTTTTCCGTTATATGCGGTATACATCCAAATTAACAGATCTAATACATAACAAAAACTTTCAACATGTTTCAATTAGCGACAACGTTTTTATAATCGAATATGTCACGAACGTCATTGTCCGGTTTCAATTTTAGGCCTGATTCCAATTTCCTATGTATCTGTGGCGTCGATTATCGTAGGTCACAATATTGATTAATTACCACAGTTGTTGAAGTCCTCTCACTCTCACCTCTAAACCTCGGAGTGCCATTCAAGAGCCAGTAAAGCGACCTTAACCTGGAAAAATTATTGCGTGTATACGGAACATTTTTAATACACGGTCTTAGAAAGTTTCTGCATTGCAACAAAATATATTTGCTTAGTTCATTTACGATTTTCTTGTTTGTTCCTCTAATTGTTTTTTGAAAGCGTACATTTGACGTATGGTTACTATGTAAATATAAATTATTAATATCAAAGATTCATATCAAACGCGATTCCAGGAAATTTTGATTTGGTGCTAGATTCTCTTAAAAATGAGAACGTAATGAGAGATTTTTGATTCACATTTGAATATAGTGTGGTCATAAGAATTGATATAAACAATGTGTAATAGCTCTTATCTAAATACATAGGCTCGAATGAATTAATTGAAAGTTTCTACGTGACTTTATCATCATTTGAAAATGGTTTCATAGCTCAACATATGAGGTGAGTTCAAAGAATACGAGGAATTAATTTTTATGCTACCACTTATTCCCTCTACATCTATAGCAACTAGTACGGCTGATGTATCTGCACTATTGTATGATCATCGATTTGGGGAAAGCAGCTGCAAATAAAAAATATACTAACAAATAACTGAAAGACTCCAAAGAAAAGCCCTACTCTGCCTATCCAACGGTAACTGAACAGTTTCATCAGTAGCAATCCAAGTCCTATCTGGATCCTTCCCCCATTGATCTCATTGTCGAAGAGCAGCTCACATCGAAAAATCCGATGATCAAGCAGAGGTTATTGTCTATTGCAAGACAGACAACTCTGGCACCATGGCAATCAATAATAGTAGGGGATCGAGGGGATACGGACCAAAGAGCTGATCTGTAAAATAGAAGCATGGATAAAATGTCTACGTCGTAGACTAGACTACTTTTGGACTCAGACAATTGCGGGATACAGATACAGTACAGGGTACTGTACTGAGGATAAAAACAACACTGACAAAGCAAAACATGATATTGGAGACAAATGATGTGGCGAACGTATAATGAAATAATGCCCACAAAAAAGGAAGAAAATGACTAGACAAGCGGTGTACCAATAAACAATCAACTCAAGTATGAGATCGGCTGTTGCTGAAGATTTTTAGACAGTATTACTCTTATAGAAGAACGAGAAGAGTTCTTAACACTACTCGGAAAAACCTTACAGTATGTATACCCCATTAAAAAAATTTAACGTGAGGAGACACGGAGTTACTGGAATATTTATCTCAAAAAATGGATTGTTTTGTATCAAGCTGAAAAAAGTGTTCAATTCACAGATATGTCTATGGATATGACTTTGTTAATTATATTTTGAAAGATGTATATGTAAAACACGCTTATATTGTTTGTGAAACTAAAAAATGAGAAATGAATTTTAATTGGCTGACAAGACAATTGATGTCACTGATTCATAATCATATGGAGCTCAATATTGGCCTCTATAATTTCTTACTAGTTTTATACCGAAATGCGTCTTAGAACATAGATTAGTGTATAGTGAACAATTTAATGAATTTAGGATTATTGTATAAATAAATTAAGTAATTGAGATAGAAACATTGTGTATAATTTCACACCACCGTATAAATAATTTGAAAGAAAAACATTATAGTTAGTTTGAAAAAATGTTATATAGAGCACCCTAGGATTTTACAACAATGACATTTTATTAGAGAATCATGAAAGTATATGACTTGACTACCAGCTCGTCTTATAAATCATTTGAATCTAATCATTAAATCTAACACTCCACCGGTAAATATACCATCTGAATATCATATACGAATGAGTGCTACTACATAAACTTGTCTAGTAATAAACATCAGAGGTCTTAGATAAAAGACAGTATGATCAAACGTACATCCTAGCATCCTGTCAACGATCCATGCCCGACTTAAAATAATAATGTTAAATCAGTAAACGTTTATATTCATTTAATGCTATCTTCTAGTAGAGAATATTAATTACTATTAATAAGTTACTAATTTCTTTGCGACATTGATATAAGAGGATATATAGAAAAATTCTTAGCCTACTGTAGAACCAAATAAAATTTCAATGCCAAAATATTTTATTACTCAACGTATTCTCCTCTTAATTGGATAAATTTATAAGAGCGAACCTGCAACGTTTCTAGACCTTTAAAAAAAATGTTTCTTCCTGTTCTGCCAACCAGACCTCCACAGCTTTTATTACCTCCTCGTTGGAATAAAATTTGCAACCTTTTAAACTTTTGTTCAGTTGAGGATAAAGATGATAGTCGGACGGAGCCAAATTTGGTGAATAAGGAGGGTGTTCTAGTAATTCAAACTCTAAATATATCGATATTTTCGGGGACTGGCCCAGAAACTGACCTTCCCGATTGTTCATCATCTTCAATGGAAAATTTACCTCTTTTGAAGCTTGCAGACCAATTTTTCACGGTCGCATACGAAGGACATTGATCACCAAGGGTATTACGCATATGTTCTTAAATATGCTTACCTCTTAACTATTATACATACAGGTACTTGGCTCGATACTTCAATTTCACAATTTCGATGGACATCTTTTTTCTTTTAATTTATTACTTAGCTCTGATTTATTTTTTTGACTTCAAACTTTACACTGACACTTCTAATAAGTTATTGTTCGTTGCTATGGTCACGCAATATTTTGTTTATGCATGGAACTGGTCTAGTCTACATTCTCGTAAAAGACTTTCTCAGGCTCTGTCTCTGGAAGAAAATAGTTCAGGCTGATAACCCTGATAAGAGAACAATGGGACAAAATGATTGATTTAGTATATTGCGATCAGGCGTTAACAAGTGTGCAAAAATTTAAATCTATCTGATCGTTTGAAATTAAAAAGTGTAAGTCACATGCTTTCTTGGTGAGGAGTGGTCAATTTAAATGAATTTGACGTCTGACGTTTTGATATACTTAAAAGTCCATTGTAGCAAGTTCTTGTTACATAAAGTAAGTTCTCAAAAGATAACTGATATATTACTTTCTCCTGAAAACGCATGTCCTTGTTTTCTTTGATTGTGAAGATATAGAGCGACCATTAAAATGGAGCATGACAACACACCGTGCCATAATTCACTTTTGATTCGCCATTTTGGCCACTAAAAGTCCTCATATCTGTCCACATTTGCCTTATTCATCAGTTTTGGAACATTAATCTGCTTCAGGCTTTTACGAGAAATGTGTTAATAGTTTTTGATACCATTTTTAATATTGGAAAGGCGACGATACGACGGAGCAGATGGAGGCCATTCCGAGAGAAGGCTTCTAGAAAAACATTTAATCATGGATTCAACGTTAGAATTGTGTAATGATAGTTGTAGGCAGTATTCCGAATAAAATTAATTTGAATTATTTTTTCCACCTGTTATTAGAAGAATAATTGTTTTTATAGATACGAATCAAATACTAGTTAATAGGTTCAATAATAACAATATAAGTGCTTTCCTGTTGGAACTTAGTTTAAATTGTTTCTATATAGTTGATAATAGACTATAAAAATGTTCAAGGAATTTCTCGATAAGATTTAGGAATGCAATTTGAGGCGCTGTAATCGTAATCGTAAATTGGGAACCAATCTTTAAGTAACGAGAAAATTGTGAAATACGTAAGGTGTTTCCATTTGAACCTTTTTCTATACTTCATGCACCTTGACTGATATTTAATCTAATGTTCTCTTCAATCAGTTTTCTCATTTATGCTACAGTTCGCGGTATTCACTTACAAAGAACAATTTCTGTGGTTTTATATGTCTAATTAATGTTTGTAATTCGTAATAATTACTCTTTTTTTTAATTAAATATCCAATTACTAATGGAACAAGAGCAATATGTTGTTATACCTATTATTCTCATATTTTTAATACCTCTCTTCAAAACAAGCTTCACAGGACGGAATTCTAAAAACTGAGAAATAAATAATTAACATATAAAATTGTTATTAGCTTTCCACTACAATTGATACAGTTGGGGTCTTGATGACACTTTTGGAACCTTCTAATATCTATCTAATTTTCTGATAATAAAATAATAAAAAATTAGAACATTCGTGCAGAAACTAATAACTTGTATATTATAATCGTGTTTCCGGCTATTCAACTTAATGCTAATTTTTTAAATCATATTATTTCCAAAGTCGGTTTTTCTAGTTTAATTAACAGAAATCACAACTGTTTTTGTAATTTATGATTTCACGTCAATCAATTCCCCT
This sequence comes from Diorhabda carinulata, assembly GCF_026250575.1. NCBI lineage: Eukaryota > Metazoa > Arthropoda > Insecta > Coleoptera > Chrysomelidae > Diorhabda > Diorhabda carinulata. The sequence continues at coordinate 25,673,550 of NC_079472.1, forward strand.
ATTAAAGCTGAACTCTATTTTGTGAGATGATTTTAATTTGTAAGTTTGTGGTTGAAGAGGTTCCATAGATCACTTACGTATCAATTTTGTATAAATGAAGATATAAGATGGCATAATTGGCAGCTCATTAACATTTCGTTCTGCTCACTTAGTTTGCTCATAACGATTTTGTTCTAATAGTTAATTAAACGTAGCTTTGACGTCTTTGAAATATTTGGCCTATAGCAACGGTTTGGTACTGAATATCTTTAACGGAATGCTTCGGAAACGAATTACTACAGTTAAAACTTTGTAATATAATGATATCGTAGCAACACATTTATTTAAAAAAATTATTATCCCATGGTATACTTAAATTGATTATTTGTCTAGAATTTCTAAAATTCCAGTAGGAATTGCATAAGTTATATGTTTTGAATATAGTAAATGGGCACTACTTTCTATTTATTATGACATAATTCATTAGAAAGAATGATGGAATATTGTATTGGGTTTTATTTAAAATTAACATGTCAGTTTAAAATACTTTTCATAGAACTTCTGGTTATATACTTTAGAACAGACACCATCATATGGACAAATACTGTATATTCTATTAATACTAGCAACACTCACGAGAAAAAATACATAAACAACCCATTCTTAAAGCTAGATAGTGTTTTATAAAACTCACTCAATTTGGTATGGGATCACTTCATAAAAATTATATTCCTATCTAAAATGTATATTAAAGACAATATAAAGAGTGTGTATCATAAGTAATGTCGGTTTTCATATATAAATATTACTACGCCTCAATTTAAATATGTAGTTGTTAAGACCAGTCTCTAATTCTATTTTTGCTTTACTTTCTTTCAATCATCCTATTTTGGTTTATTGACAACGCTTTATTATAAATAGTATGGAGTGCGGAAAATATTCAATTCCGGTATTGTTAAGACATCATTACAAATAACAGTTTAGAGCAGCCATGGCAACAAGAAAAATATGTGAAATTGAAGGAGAAAATACTGTTAATGAGAGGTTGGTTTGAACGTTTTACTAGTGGAGATTTGAATTTTGAAGGTCGCTCGCGCTTAGGTGTCTGCATGCATGGGATATTGAGTTTACAAAGGAAACTGTACAAAACCATAATAGTTTTTTAGGCAAGCACAATAGGATAAACCCTATTGCACTAGAGTCGTTCGACTGGTGCCTGCTGCGTGAAAGAGCCTGTGGATATTGATCTTAAACGTCTGTCTGTCGCGTAGATCTTGCAAATACTGCTCTAGGTTATATCATGAATTTGCCATGGTAGTATCGGTAAAACAGAGTGAGATCAGCGACCTTTCTTCTTTGCTCTAAGCGGTTCAAGTTTCTGGTCAACTTTGGATCGTCTATAAGTCGAATTACTCTCTTCTGTATTGAATCGAGTATCGTTAGGGTATGCCTGAGAACCGAGCTTCAAATGTGTAATTAATATTCCAAAGATAGACGAACCTGGGTCTGGTAGAAGATTTGTGGAGCTGGGGATATTTCATGTCCAAAAAGGACCAAATCCTGAACCGCAGTGCCAACCTACTTTCTATGAACAACAGCCTAGGTCTTTGCTGGATTAAACTCAATAAGACTACTTCCACCCAATTCCAGAATGTTGAATGCATTGAACTCACATCTAAAATTTAGTTAGGATACCAATAGATTAGTATTCATTCTATCTATTTAAGCCCGAGGAATGGTTTTACCAAAGTCACAAAGAGCTTGCTTAAACGTTGGATTAAAACCATAATACGTTGAGCTATACTTCAAATATTAACGCTTTTTTTGTATGATTATTTAATAAACAAAGTGAAAACGAAACGACCTTTATGAGACATCCTAAATCCTAAATTTTTCTCAATCGGATAATGGTATGAAAAAATAAGTTTATAATCGATCCAAAATTACATCACAAATAAAAAATTTCTGGAAACTCTAATGGGTTTTCCATTACCTACGTGTTAATTATCAAATCGCTTGCAATTAGATTAAATTATTGGGTGTAGGGTGATGTGGCTTCAAAGTTAACATCAGCTGAGGAAAATGAACGAATTGAATTGGTAGGTGCTAATGTTAATTGAAAACAAGAAACTATCCACGAATAGCGTATAGATTAGAGAAATAATCATTATTTTGATTATGACATTATTTTTATTAGTCTAAGATAATGAGAACTTTTACTTTTTCAATTAGAGCACTAAACTGAATTACTTGTGACATCAAAAGTAATTTGAAACATCTTAATATTTAATGGGTACTTGTGATAAAATCATCAAGTTCTTAATTGAAGGTGATTTAACAATATAGGCAATTTGTGATTGAGCATAAATGGAAGAATAACCATTTTAATTAACATCACAGTCATAAAAAGACTATATAGAAAAAGCAATACTTGAATAATTTATAACCAATAATCTTTAACCATTATACTTGTATGTTACCATATGTGTATACTCATAGGTACCAAGTTGACTTAGTGTCTTCGACGAGTGAACACGTGTTTAAGTGCAGTGAAAGCGGACCCAGGTAGTCAGATAATACTATGACAAGGGACAGGCACAGCTTTTTATGTTTTTATGAATTCAAATACCTTCGCATGAAAGAATTGTGTTTGTCAAAGCAAATTTGATTGTGCCGAGATTATCCATTTTACGAATTAGTCGTACTTCTCAGTACGGCTTAATATTTTATTTTTAGGTAATTAGGTATGTTAGATAAAGATAGGGAAACCAAAATTCACAGGAGTTACAGGCATGGAGCCTGAAAATAGGAAAAAACCCTAAGATAGAGGCACGTCAGCAGTAAGATATATAAAAAGAAAGAAAGGAAGCTAATCGTAAAAGGACTGGCTAAAACGTCGAAATAGAGCTTAGGGAAAATGGACTAAGACGGAAGCAAGTATGGCAACTGACGAGCCGTACACAGAAGAACGCTGAGAACAACCGAAAATTACTACCAATATTCATAGTTATAATGAGTAGCAGTTCTATGAAAACCTGAGATACCTATGTCCAAAAAGATAAGTCTGGTTCAACAAGAAAACCCCGACGGACCTGTACAATGCTACAGGTGCCACTGACAAAGTACGTGCAGCATGAATGTGTAATGCATAAAAGGCGTGGAAGCGCACGGGTGGACTACATCGTCAGTGAATCTGATAAGCCAAAATGCAAAAACTGTGGAAGAGAGCATCTGGCGAACCGAAAAACAAGACAGAAACAAAAAAACCAGCCACAATAACTACAAAGTCGGAAGATAGCTACGCACTAGCTGCTGAGAAAAAAGGCGAAGGACCACTCGGATTAGATCCTTCTTCGTCGAAGAAGATTGGAAAGGGTTAAGACATTCAGACAACCAGGAAGAGAAGAATGTGTAACCAACAAGCTAACTCTTAACTAACATAAGACTTCCCGAATCTCCCATAGAACTCAGGGGAGAGGAAAGAGTCTACGTACTGCGACGCGAACGAGGATGAAAATCTGTCGGAAAGACAGGTGGTGGTGGAATATCCTTCTTCGCATCCGTCCATGGATTTATCCAGGGGTGGATGCTTAGAGAGACGGGATATTTCACGCACGCGTATGCCCATAGGTATGTGACCAGCAGATGGTGAGTAGAAGAACACCATGTTATATGTACTCAGTTGAATATACAGGGATAATATATTTCTGTACTTAAGTGAGAGATTTCTGGTGTCTCACTAACTACTAGAAATAACGTTACTCAATAAGTCGTGTGAGTAACTAAAAAAACACATTTTTGGCAAAAATCGATTTTATTTATCAATTACATCTCCTTCAAGAGCAATTCAATAATAAAAACTTCTCGACGTTGTTCTTGTAAAAGGATTTGTCTTTTGTCTCAAAATATGCTCTATTTTCAGCAATTGCATCTTAATTTTAGCCAAATTTCTTACCGGCGAGCATTTTTCGGAGCTTTGTCTTGATGAAACAGTGGTTTTTCTTCGACATATTGATTGTCTTATCCTTTTGGAGCTAGCCGATGATTAATATTCCATGCACATCCCAAAATACTGAAGCTATAACCTTCCCAGCTGACTGTTATGCCTTTGGACGCTTAGGACGTGGTTTACCAGCTCCTAAGATGTTGATCGCTTTGATTCCGAAGTGAAGTGATCTTTTATCTATTGTCACATATCGACGCAGAAAATCTGATTTATCACGTGTAAGCTTGGCCAAACACTGATCTGAACCATCAAAATGTCTTCAGCTATCTCACGCAATTTCAATTTACGATTATACATAACTATTTTGTGGACTTGATGTTTTCTGGAGTAACCATCTCAATTTGACACTTTTGAAACAATTGCTGAGCTTGAACAGTATGTTTTTTCATCAAGAAGCAATAATAAATTTAAATACAAAATTGTTTTGAAACCATTGTTTCTGAAATAACAAAAGTAGCTTCACGTAAATGGCTGTCTCTTTTTTCTAACTTCATGCATGCTATATGGATTTGACAATGGTAGCTTCATCTTATGACAGTCACACGACTTATCGAGTAATATTATATATTAAGTAATATTGAATGGCGTGAAATACAAAGAAGTAGAAGTAGTATCTGAAATAGTTCCGTTAGTCTGTGGTATCCATTAAAGTTAGATTCACAATATTTCGGAATAACAATTTTTGCATAATTCCATCGTATTGCATTGCCTTGAAAATTATTACAAAAATAATAATTATCTTTCTCAATTATTGTATTTGGTCTTAATCCTTTCAATACTACCCGAATCGTGCATTATATTTTTTTATAATTATCTTCTTTTATACCATCCCTTTTCAATGAAGGTTATTTTCGCTCTTTTTCAAAATATCCAACATCTAATAAACCAAAAATATATTGGTGGAATAGTGACAAGACTAATTGTAACTCAATAAGAAGTAATGAAAGCTTTTAAACAAATATACTTAATTTCTCGTCTATTATCTTCGAAATTATTTCAAAGAATAACAATTATAACCAAACAAGATTCTTCTTATAATCAATCGTAACCCTCGTAAATGTGTTTTTCTTCCTAATTATGTACGATTATGGTTTCCGTTAAGATAGATAGGAAAATTAATGGTTTGTTTTGGTTCTCCGTCTTTGTGTGTTTTTCTCATTTGTAGTAATACAAATTAATATGACATCTTGCAAAATTGAAATTCCATTTCAAGATATACATAAATAAACTATCTGACCCATTGTCTCGGAGGCATCAATAATTTGTTATATGTATAAGTCGTTATGCGTTAAGATTTGTATCCTTCGATGCCATCCTTCCATTTTAACAAAAAAATATGTAGAAAGGTATCTGTCATTTAATATGCTGATGATGAAACTTCATCATTGATTCTAATTCAAACATATTTATAAATAGAAATACATTGGAATAATTAAAATATTGTTGGTGTATTATATTTTGCCCACACGTATAGTTGAGTGGAAAGTGAACGTCCATCAGTTTATCAAATTTTAGAACTCTCTAAAAAGATTATGTAGTAATTAAAAGATAATATTGTAAAACCAAATGACACAAACTATAATGGGACATTTTGACTTAGTTGGTTCCTGTTATCTATCGAGATAAAATAGTATATAGTATATAAAATATATTTTTTCCATGAGACTTCTAAAAATGATTAAAAAATTTATTATCATACACCCCCAGATTACATGTACAGAATTCATTATCAAAATCTATCAAAATGCCTTGTAAGTCACTATTTTATCAATTTTCTTATTTAATAAGTGTGGTAATGTAAGTAAGCCCTACAAGCCGCTACTTATTTAATTTTGGAACATATTGCAAAAAGCTTCAAATTTGTACAAAGCCTATTTATTAGAGCAGCCAAAAGCTTTTTTTCAAATGAATTTTTTCGCATAAAGCTTGTTACTTTCGTCAGTGCACAATACAAAAAAAAATAGCGAATCGCAATGAATAACCTTTATTCAACAAAATACTCACACACATTTAAATTTGAATTAAAAAAAATAATTAAAAAAGCAAAATCTCGTGAGCAGTAATAATATTTTCTCCTGTTAATTTTACACGTAAAGACACTTGGTGTTCTCTAAGCATTTTTGGAGGACGTAAATATTGACAAAATATTTTTACTGCAGTGAGGAACACGACGACACGATCGCTGCAAAAATCTTAACAGACTGACTGACTCTGCCTGAAACTATGGAAAACGGATTCGGTAGCGGAAGTATTCATGGGCGGAGAGATATTGTACCCTTGAAGGAACTTGAACCGTTTCGTGGAAACGGCATCACTGTTACAGCCGTATGGCGCAGTGATATTAAAGGAGAAATCTCTATTTCTCACTATACTTGAATAATATGAAACTAAAATCAGAAATTTAATTTCCAATTTTTTTCTAAAAAGGGTTAACAAAATGGTAAAAAATAAAAAACTTTATTTTTACAATTTTTCATATTATTCAGGTTTATATAGAAGAAAAACTCATATAATAATAGTTATTTTTAATACAGGGCGTGTAAGTAATATTCAGTAATCGAGAAAGATTTTGTGCCCGAACTATAACAAGGGTTGGCAATAAAGTTCGAGACTAGTAAATATACTTACATCTTCTAAACTTTATGAAGTTTTTTCTCTTTCCTGCAGAATATATTTTTAGAGGACTTTAATCTTCTTCTATCTATACTATAATAAAACTGAAGAATCGGCGTGTCTGTCGATTGGTTTGCTTTTCATAAAAATGATTGTAGGTGATAAAGGAAGTGTAGCTAAACACGAAAATACAAGTTTGGAGAAAAATATCCGTATCTCTGCCTGTCTGTTTGTGTGTTTGTACAAGGTAATCTCTGAAATTACTGGACGGATTTTCATAAAATTTCATCAACTTAGTCTAGATCAACATTTAGATTATATTTGATTAAAATTCTTCTTCTTCTTCTATCTTTTCAATAGGCAATTCTGCCTGTTTCTTTCTTTTAAGTTATTCTGTGCTTTTAAGTTATATTATCGCTCCATCTTTTTCGGGGTCGACCGACACTTCTCCTCCCGGCCGGCGATTTGTCTCTTGCGATCTTTACTACCCTATCATTTATCATTCTACTTATATGGTTGTTCCATTCTTTTTTTCTATTCAATAACCACTCGTTAATCTTCTCCACATTACATGTTGTTCTAATATAGTCGCTACTTACTCAATCTCTCAGTGTGTTTTCCGTGATTCTCCTCAGTATTCTCATCTCAGGTATTTCCAGCATTCTTTGTGTTTTGGACGTGTCCGGTCGCGTTTCGTCTGTGTATGAGATTATTGGTCTTATAACAACTTTATAAATTCTAGTCTTAGCTTCCGTTCTAATATATTTGTTTCTCCATATTGTATTATTGAGGCATACTGCTGCTCTATTGGCTTTCTGTAATTGTTTTTTTACTTCTGATTCTACATCTCCATAGCTTCATAGTGTGATGCCTAAGTAGTTAGTTTTCATAATCTGTTCAATGTTGGTACCATCAATTTTTATCTTACGTCTAATCGGTTAATGACCAGTGTTTTTGTTTTTTGAGATGAAATTACCATGTTTAGCTTCTTTGCTACTATGTTAAACTTGTGGACCAATCTCTATAGGTAATCTTCACTTTCTGCTAGCAGAGAATTTTTATTTCTGTATTTTCTATCTCATAACCTTTCCTCTCTATCACTGCCTCTATTATTTCATCCATTATGAGATTAAAAAGTAGGGAGCTTAAGAAATCTCCCTGTGTCTATGTTTATTTCTTCTGTGAGTTGTCTGTCTATTCCAGCCTATATTTTGTTGTCCTTATATATGTCTTCGATTGTTTTGATGATGTTTAACGGTATTTGTCTATTGTATGAAAGATGAACCACGTTTTTTAATCAACTCTGTCGAAGGCTTTTGTCAAATCAATTAAGCAAATGAACGTCGGTCGATTATATTCGAGAGCTTTCTCTCTGATTTGTCTAGTTACCAATACTGCGTCTGTGCATGATCTCCCACTTCTAAAACCTTGTTGTTCGTCCTTAAAAGATATTCTTTGATTTATTAGTTGGATTAAAATTTTGGTTGTGAGTAGTGTTTAAAAGATTGATTCTTCTATAGTTTTCCGGTTCTTTTCTGTCACCTTTTTTAAACAGTGGAATTAGTATACTTGTTTACCAAATTTGTTTGACACTTCGCTTCGCGGCTGCCTTCGGTGTAATTTGGGTAACATGTAGTAAGTACCTAGAATGTATTCGATATTATGCGTTGCCATGGAAAAATTAATGAATCAAAAAATGATTTTAGCCATAATTGCAGTTTTAATATTGTAAGCGCCATTTAACGAACCTCTTCTGTATCTATTTCAAGATGTAAGATATTTTTATGCTATAACATAACCCAACGCTATCACCTTAGGTTTGTTACAACCTGCTAGTCGGGACCGTACTTGGAACGGTTATCAGAAGCGTTTATAGATATTTTCGGCGCAATCTCCGGCTATGCACGGTTCTTGTAAAAGAACTTGCTATCAACCAAGTATCGAAAAGACCGTTCTGGAAACGGTGAACAAACGATATCTAAGTCGGTTGGAACGCAAAACAGAATCATTCGCGCAGAATCGTCAAGGTACCAAGGACGGCTTTTTGATGTGTTGGAACGAACCTCTTATCTCACATGTCACATCTTGATTTGTCCAAATTTCTATAAATGGCACTTTTTCAATTCGCGTAACTAATGAAGGTAGACTGTCATAATTGTCACGGGTTTTATTTTGTTTCGTTCGACGACACAGATAAGTATTTAGTGCACAATCACTTGTTAATTGAAATCAAATCGATATCATCTTTTACCGCCTTCTACTCTGTAAACAACTTCTATTCTAATAATAATATTTAATTTCGGGCATTCTACGAGACATACAGGTTTAGTTTTGCTATGGATTATTACCTTATACTATTACCTATAATTTTGTTACCCATTGTGGTTTTTTTCTGTATATTGAAATTCATATTCATTTTTTGACAATAAAGCACTTCTCACTCTCTCTCTCTCTCTCTCTCTCTCTCTCTCTCTCTCCTTCATAAGAATTGAAGTAGTAGTTCAAATTTGTAGATAATTGATGTGGAAGTTGTAGATAATTGGAGAATCTATAACTTCTTTATTTATTTGTTTGAGGACGGTAGTGAACAAACGAAATGAATTTTATATTCAATAAAATATAACTCTTTATATATGGAAAATAAGCAGACAGAAAATTTCGAGTCGCTAAACATGTTTTTTTTGCTCAAAATAAAAAATTCGAAGTTTATTACTTCGTAGGAATTTTCACATGATGAAACAATAGTGGAAAATTGAATTCCATTTGTATCATTTTTTTCTGGAAAACAATAAAACATTTGTAATTATGGAAAAAGAGATTAAAATTTTCTCCATACTGAATTGGAATCTAATATAACTCTGTCATTTATTTCTAAAAAGAGAGAAACGTTGATGATACTTGATTATTTAAGAAATATTTCATAATATTGAACATGGCATACAGATTTTTTTGCTATGCTTCTGATTATGATATAATTGAAATTATGAAGATTGGATAGGATGAAGTCAGAAAAATGACAATCAATATCACAGTATACAGCAATAGTTTATTGGTTATATTAGGAATAAGAATAATATCAATTAAAAATTAAGGAGTGTTTTCAGATATTATATTTTTATTTTGTGCTTTATATGTTGGAAATAAATGAAAATTAACAGCATTCTATGACATCTTCTCAGCACTTATTTATTCCACCTCAAAAGTTTAAAATATGTGTTGAACGACATATTATTTATAAGAACTTCATCACTCATTTCAAGTTATTCAAATAAATCAATATGGATAATTTTGTTCTGATGTACAATTAAATTCATTTTCTATTATATAAAATTGGATTTCATTTACATTCATTTTTATCTCTCAAAATAGAAGTAATATGTTTTGCTAAATATAGAACGTTTTAAATTGTTATTAATTCTCAGCTTTGTTTGGATTTGGAGTGCCACAAAATCGCTTCTGGATTATTTCTCTTCACCCTGTCTAGTAACCTCTCAAATATCTCTTTCGATACAGAGATAAGAATGTGAGATATAAATATATCTAGCGACTTTGCTTTTTCACTCAGTATTTTGGAAAATATAATGTCGATACATGTTAAGTATCTCCGGAAAATAAAATCATTATTCTCTACAAAATAATTAATTTTTTTAAAGAAACCGCCCTCACTATATCTATATTTATCGGAAAAAAATTCTATTTTGATTATATCTTTTCATAGACCTTTGTAAAAATCAGAAAATCTACTATCGTCACACTACTAAATCGTTATACTGATCCCCATTTCTTATTCAAGGTATTTGTGCTACGTTTAATGCTTCTGTAATTTTTGTTTATGGCTAAACTACCAACTTCACTTAAATAAAAAGTATGAGGTTACTATTCGTTTTCGTTTCTCTTATCAATTTCGTTGAGAAAGTTTAATAGATTTAATCTTTCTTGAAAAACAAAATCCGCGTTAGTTAAAAGTTAAAAATGACAAGTTTTCAGAAGAGCAAAAAAACTGTGCTTATTTATATATATTTTTTAACAATTCATAAATATAGATAGATTTCAAAATTTGTCTCTATCGAATGATATTCAATAATCAGAAAGGCATTTTTTAGACTTACGTGGTATTAAGTCCGCTTGACTTAATATAATATAACGTGCAAGAAATTGCATGCTCTCTGTAAACAGTACGAGAAACCAAATTCCTACCCTCAAATTTTTCCTAATATTTTGTACATAGTTTAGCAATGAAAATAACGAAGTCAAGTTTTACGAGAGTTAGCTGATCTGCATTCTTTTTTCTAGGAGGTGCATCAAGATTTTTGGATAAAATACTTTTATGATTAGATATCTTGAGTATTCATTCATATCATGAATATATACAGTTCGTTCTGGAAAGTTCCTGCATAATCTAATAATCTACATCCTGGCTTTGAAACGCCGACGTAATAGGAGATCTCTGGCTAATAGATGAGATTTTAGTAACGCATTGAAGTTGAAACATATTGGTACAGAAATGTACAGGCAAGTTTGTCATATAGGAATTATTATTAGTTAAAACTGAGAATGAAGTTGAAATTCAGTGTCATACATACTAATGTACAATTTGATAGAGTGAAATTTATAAAAAAATGGTTGTGATATGGGAAACAAAAAAGAGTCAATTAACGTTTCAAATTTTATCATACTGCTTCCAAAGTTATAATAAGCATCAAGCGCCCAAACTATTCAACTATTTTTCACACTCTACATCAATTTGTTGAAAATAATATTCCATTGCATTGTTCCTCAATATTCTTTAAAACTAGTTTTACAGCTAATTTTAAGAAAGTAACAGCTTTCATATGACCACCTTAAATTTTGGTATCGATATGCTATTTGAATTTCTCCTTGAAAAAAAAAATACACAGGTATTCGAAGGTGAAGATGAATAAAAGGATAGATGAATGAAAAAATTCATAAAAGCGATATCCAAGATTAAGGATAGAAAGGCACTATAGCGAATTTGGGTATCACTTTATACAATTTCTATCCAGGTATAGGTATTTTGCACGCTTATTTGCACATGATGGGAAAGAGGGAATCGCCTGTTTGCCACTACTGCGATGGAGATTCTGTTGTGAACGATGGACGGTGAACAGAGAAGAATGTAAATCGCACATCGACAAGCTGTCGGTAGACACTATTATGATAAAGATTTTAAGATAGTAAAACACTAGTATCTGGTATAGAATTAAGAGGCTCTGTGTGTCAAAAAGGATTACCTAGATCGAACATCTATTTAAGCAAGAGAAAGAAAGGAGTGATCCCAAAGGGTGAAAGAAGGAACCTAGATGAAGTAATGTGTTAAACAATTCTAGGTTGGAGTTTTAGTTGGTATGAAAAGTAGTGACATTCCAAGTCCGACATTTTGTGCGTAATTGCACTTCCTTCACCGAAAAAAAATATTTGAATTTTTAAAGATCAATCATACGAAGGTTTACGCCAAACATCTTGTTTTCAATATTGTGCAGCATTCCAAATGACCCAATATTAATTCCTATAAATTAACTTCATCTCCTGTTCCAAAATAACAACTCAAAGTTAATTGTATATCAATTGTGAGCATATTAATATATAATCTTATATATAACAAGTACTATTGGCTTAGTCAGTTGTGCGATGTACGCATTTACCTATTCTCAGATATTATCTTTTAACTGTTTTTCCACTGTGCTTTCGTTGTCTCGTGTCCCCATCTCACTTGCCACGTTCTTAAAGGTTTTTCTCTGGCTATCCTTTTTTTATGTTTGTTCTCAGTGTTCTCATGAATGTAGCTCCTTTCGGGAATCATCGTATCTATTGTTGTGGTTCCCGTTATTATCTGTAGTGAAAGTCCCGAGGTTTTTCTGAATGCTGACGCTATCCGCAAAAGTATGGTTTCTTCTAGTGACGTTAGCCTTCTTCAAAATTAGGGTCCCGTACAAAAGCATATTGTGGAAAGAAATGGAAACCACCATCCTTTTGCAGTTGCTTGGTCTACCCACCTTCTGGTGTATCCTTATTAGTTTCGACATTTTCACCTCTACCTTATGTGCTATATACTCGATGTATTTTTGAAAGCTCAGCCGGTTATCACCTAGGATTCCTACGTATTTGATGATATTATTAGTAAGGACTATTGTAATTCTTTTCAGTCTGAAGCTAATATAGGCTCTGTTTTGGCCTCCTCTTATCAGCTTTGCCTCAGTTTTGTGGGGAGCTAGTTCGAGTTATATTAATATATAATTGACAGTTATTTTCAAAAGTAATAAAATAAAATATGATTATATCTTTTATCGTTAACAATATTTGACGTAAAATGTTTCTTCATAAATATTGTTCACCATAATCAACAATATTCCGTCTTCATTGAAAAAGGTTTCCAGTTTTTAGTAATATAAAAAACGAAGATGATTCTGAGGTTTTTGAGCATCATTAATGGAAACAATATTGAAATAAATTATCGATACCAATGAAGAGTAAACGTAATTCCTTCTTCACGATAATTTTTCATTTAATTAAAAACTTGATTATTATTGGTAGTTAGAACTCAATCAGGCTATTTATTGATAGAGCTATTGATTGGTTCTTATATTTCAATTAAATTAGTAACATTAGGTAAAGGTTCTCGTCCGCCTCATAATTAATTAAAATGTTTCATAATAGTTGAATTTATTAGGATGAAATCATTCTTTATTACACCAATAATAAATCTGAGTAGATTTGAATATTCTGAAATATGTCAAATAATATTGAACAGGTATATATGGAACGATTTGAAACAAAAAGTTCCTCATATATAGTCACCAATATGAGTATAATTATTTCCATTGAATTGAATGTGGAAAGATAATCTGAAGCTGAAAATGATTTTTTTGCATTATTCTGAAATATATCGAACTGGAAGAAAGACTATAAAACATTAAAAATTCAATAGCTTTCTTCAGAACTTCGAAGGAGCTTTGAGGAAAGTTAGTTCCCTTGTAGGTTTCATCTAGAAATTGAATTTCCTATTTTCTTTTGTTATTTATCAAGAGCTTAACTTCTATGTACCAAACTTCTAAATTATCGGAAAATTCATCGTACATCAAACAGTTCTGTTTGAATACATACTAGAAACGAACTATTTGAGTCAAATTTTCTGAATTCGATAAGTAAAATTACGAAGAACATAAGATCCTGAAATTAGAATTCAGTGGAGTTTTTTGCATTTATCTCTATATTCTAATGTGATCTTTGGTACATTATTCAAAAATACTGGAAATTCTTAGAATATATTTCATATTTACATATGATTACTAACCTCATTAATATACCCCATCAATGGTTGAAAATAACAATAACAAAGAATTATTGTTATTTTAATAATTCCATAAAAATTGAGTTTTAAGAACACCTCGTTGTTTAGTATTTGTTTGGCAGACATCAATAGCGAACGTTTTCGATGAATTTAAAATGAGAATTTGAAAACATGAAATATGGAGAAATATTGGTTATCGTTATATGATACAATACTTTTATTTGAAAGACCCCTGACCAACCAATATAAATGCTGAAGACCAGCATCGCAATAGTCGGCTAAATGAGGTGTAGACTCCAGACATGTTGAAGGAAATCCACAAAGGATGATCGTCGACTGAACGTGCGACCTAGCAGACATAGTAGGCATTTCAAAAAGTGCGCTACATCATATATTAAATAAAAATTTGGGCACGAGGAAACTAGACGCAAGTTAAGTGCCGAGTTTGTTCACTATGGAGTAAAAACAACGTCGATAAGATGTTTCCATTGAGTATTTGGCAGTGTTTCACAGAAATAAAGCAGAATTTTTGCGCTGTTCCATAATTGTGGATGAAACGTAGATCCATCACTTTACATCCGAAACAAAAGAACAATCAAAACAATGGATTGAACCGGCTCCAAAGAAGGCGGAGACCTTTCCATTTGCAGGCAATGTCATAACGGCGAGTATTATGCGAACTTATTACAAAGTTTGAGCGAAGAAATCAAGTAAAAACGGCCGCATTGGGCTAAAAAGAAAGTGTTGTTTTATTAGGACAACCAGCTCACACATTCGTTATTGCAATGCACCCTTTTCACCAGATTTAGCCACCTCGGGTAATTTTTTTTCCATACTAAGGATACTAGTAACGGCACCGTTTTCACATATTTTTGTATTATTGTATTTGTTTCAACCTCGCAAATGAGAACATTGTTTGTATAGGTTCAATCATGTGCAGCTATTTCACTTTGGTTAACAATAGAGCAAACAATAAAAAGGCTTTCGTAGTGCTGAGTGATAATATGAAGTTTAAACACCATAAGTTACCTCAAATAAACACTCCTCACCCAAATATCGTTTGAAGAAATTTTCTAAACATTAAGTAAGCGTGTTGAAAGAGTAATATTTTGAGGTATCATAATTGAGAGCCTCAAGAACTATTATCTAGTATTGTACAAAGACCGTATAAATAAAATTTGGAGGAGTAAATCCAAAATGTAACTTCCGAACTGTTAAATTGCAGTAGTGGTCAATAATATAAATAGATGTACTACACTCAAAAACTGATGTTTCTGCAATAATTTGAGAAGATTAAAATGTCAAAAATATTTTCTATTATTTATCCAAAGAGACATTAGATCAGATCAGTTATTTACTAGAACAATTTGAAAGTTTGTCTAATAACTTAAGATATAACATATTTTTAATCATATGAAAATAACAAATATTCTTAATACAAGTTTATTAACACTATGTTCAACTTATTACTTATCCTCATTTTGCAAATAAATAATATGAGTGCAAGTTACTTAATATATTATGGTGTCTTCAATTTTAGAATAGTTTCATCAACAACAAATTCAGCATGCTTTTACTGACCTGAGCTACTTTCTCACCCATTTTTGGAGTATGAATTCCACTTTGAAAATATTTCGCTGAGCCATTATCTTGAAAAGAGAACTGAAACAAAAAGTAAAAAGCTGTGAATATCTCATATATACGTTTACTTCTTGCAAAAATAACATAAGGTTTGTTTTTGTTTTTCTGTATATTTTATGAGTCGTATTTTAAATTGATAAAAATCATTCTAGAATAGATGGAAATAGTCAGAAAATCATTTCTTCAGATAAAATATATTCAATAAAAGCCTTGAAGTTATTAATAGGAGCAGTTTCTAGCACTAGTCATATTTATTATCCGAATCATCAAATCTTTTACAGCACACTTCATAATGTATTGTAAGCCAGCTATTACAAATATTAGTAGATCCTCTTTATGATTCCAAACACCAATATTCATAATCGTGAATCTCATAATTCTTTGGAATCATCTGCAGCATCAATTGAAGCTACTTTGTAGATCAGTGAGTAATTATTATTCATAACACTAATGTAATTCTTATTATTATTCTTATTAATTAATATAACACAAACAAAACTGACCTCTGGTAATTTCTTCATACTTCTTCGCAATGAACTCCTGGAGCTTTTCGTCCCACCGGAGTTTCTTTCACACAATATCGATACTTGTATCATTGTCATATACAATACACTTTTAAGGAATTCACTTCGACCAAAAGTTCACTATCAGAACTTCATGTTTCAGGTCACAAATCTATAACCGAATTATCCATTCTTTCAATAGATTTATTTTCTAGTTTTCTAAAATGTTATATTTTGAAATCCTAAAAAATATTCGCTAGCCACGCACTAAACGTCTATGTCGAATCCGTGTTAAAAATTTCGTTCTTTTATTTCTCAGGTGTTTAAACGTGATGAAAATGATTATTTTTTACTTAATTAGAAATTATAGCACTAAAAAATGTCGCTATATCTGTGAACATTATTCTATTGATTAATTTATGTGCATCATCTTGTTACAGTGTGAGCATGAAATTTGGATCAACCCGTAATTTGAATTAATTTTGGAAATTTGAATTTTCCTAGTATTTTGTTCGGTCGTACCTAATTGAAGAAACAAAAAGTTTTTGTTGTTTTGATAAAACAAAAAAAAAAATAAAGATACCTCACCTAAATTCCTAGAAACAATTATCAGCATATTTTTTGTTTCTGTTGTTTTATCAGTCTCTTGCAAATTGTTTTTGTAGTGTATTGCAATATGAACATTCAATCCGTTATTACGGCACGAATTGAGGCTGCTATCGAAGTGCAACGAGTATGGCAGCGGTTAGAAGAGACTGGTTTGCTCACGCAAACAGCAGGTGCAGAACGAGGCAGGACTACAACAGCTGAAGATGACCGCTTTCTCGTTTCTATTACTTCAAGAAACCGAACGATTACAGTAGTTTCCCTTCGAAATCATCAAGAAGTGAGAAATGTGAGCATAAGTGGACTGTTAGGAGGAGACTTCATGCTGCTGTATTATCTTTTCTGACTAGAGCTATTGGACAGTCGTTTTCACTTGAACACCAGATTGCCAAAATTTTGCAGAAGAACACCTTGCTTGGATAATAGTGTATTGGAGTCGCCTATTGTCAGATTGACATGTAAGAGGCGAGGGGTATGCTCAAGGGTGTATTGCTAAACGACTTCTTTTTGGTGGAGGATCAGTTATGGTATGGAAAGGCATATCTTTTGACGCTCGCTTGGAGTTTGTCCTTATCGAGAACGGAACGTTGACTGTACACAGGTACTTTCTAGAAGACCATGTTATACCATTCATGGTTAACCTTGGAGACACGCAACCATTATGCATGCTAATGCACGGCCCCACATTGTTAGTTACCGGGTATCTTGACGAGGTTTGAATCGCGCAATTTGTTTGTTTTGCTCGCAATCCAGACTCAAATCTCATTTGTGTGAGATGAGAAGACATTTCTAGTGACATATTATGGCGGTCCTTAGAAATTGTAGAGAGCTTCACGAGATACTGGTGCCGGAAGGGGACCAAAATCCGTCATTTGTAAGCTGTTATCATTGCCAGATAACGAAATACCCGCTACTGAGTGCGTTAAAATTTAATGTTTTAACAAAAATCATAGCAAAGTAAAATTGTTAATTTTCACTACTTGAAATTTGAATTATCAATTTCCATCATTTTAAATAAACTTCAGAAACTTCATTTTTATTAAAGTAAACAATTGGTAAAATATGTTACAACTGGAAAAAATTAGATAAACATGAAAATTTCTCAAATAACCTGTAATTACGAAATGACCCTAACTTTATGCTCGACAATGTGTTTCTTAATTTTATAGAAAAGTAACATACAATTTTCTATATGCAATACTTTTGAATATGTATATGCTACGTTAATATTTGAAAAGAAATTTTCTGACATCAGAGCCAAGTAAATGTTTGTGATTATGAATAAATGAAAATTATGTAAAGTTTCTTAAAACTTTGATATCTCAGAAACAAGTAACCAATGATATGTATAAAATCTATTGCGATTTAATATTTCTCACATTATTTCAACTGTATGTACAATCCATAATCATTATTTTTGATCATAATATTATTTCAGAATGGAAGTATTCAATTTAATTTTGGACCGTTAGTTAGAGACTACCCGGCTATATCTAACTTGAATTGTGTATTAATTTTCACCTCCAACGAATGAATGTACCTATGAAAATCCATTCTGATATGGATATGAGGTATGTTTTGAACATCATGATTCATAGATATAAATTATATTAAGCAATCTACTTCAATCGCCGGGAGGAATTTTATTGAAAGCATTCCAACGATGCTTCAACAATTTATGAGTAATTTGATATAAATTCATTTAGATAGGTAGCAGAATGAAAAGGAACTGGCCCTTTTCGTAATTCAAGCATAAAACAGTCTAATAATAATAAAATGAATTTTCCATCAAGTACCACCAGAAGTTTCAAATAAATATTCATGCTGTATATTTCTCAATCATTTATTATTCATTTCAGTTTCAATGCCAACAAAACAAAACAAAAATTTATGAATTTCATGATTTTTATTTGAGGATATTCTTCCGTAGTGTTCTCTGGGATTTTCATCATTATTACCAGAGTCAAACCTACGTAAATTCTTATCAGCTCGAGAGTTTTAATGGCAATAATACTTCTATCAGAGTTATAGGTCAAATTTTGAATTCTCCAAGTTTTGTAATAAGACCAATCATAAGGTTTAAAATCATTTTTGGAGTATGGATTGAAACTTCATTCTACAAGTTTCCTACCTCATGATATATCGTGTATGCGTGTTATAATATTCAAATGTATGTGAAAAAAAATTGTTTTTTTGTGAATTTCTCGGTTTTTATAACTTCAATGCTATAACTATTCATTATAAATATTGTAGATGATAGAATTATTTACGATTTTGCCTTGACTATTCTTTATCCATCCATCCATTCATCCAATATTATAACATGCCTCAGATGAATAACTAATACAACATTCATCAATTGACGCAGTAGAAAACTAAGACGTTCCTCATCTTGTTGCTAGTCACTGTGTAAATATGCAAGTTGTTTGTCATCTGACTCAGAAATAATTTTATATATATGAATATGTCAAGCAAAAGTTGTAGAAAATTGTACTACTTACAATATTAAAAATGAATATAAATAGCATCTTCGCTATATTAAATGAGATATTCACAAAAAATCTGATTTAGATAACTTTTGAATTGTATATCTTATGACGCGGACAAGACTTTCAGAAGTTTCGGAGAAAATTTCAAAACACAAAGATCATAGTTCTCAGGAGCTCAACTCCTACCTATTAAATTGAACTGACTCAAATTTTGTTGTACTATGGAATTAAGCAAAGAACATATTGGATAGCATTATCTTTGATACGAGGCTTCCTCGTCTACGTAAGTTAATGGTTTCTAGTTTTTCAAGACAATATTAACCAAAACTGAATCATTACAAATGGATGTAGTAATGAAGAAATTTGTCTTTCAAAGGTTTAGAGCATAATCTCCCCAACAACATCTTTCCAGTTGGCATCAAGTCTCTATCATAAAATTGGATTTATTAGAGAAGGGTCTTATTTTTGAGACTGTGAGATTGGGCACATTTCTTTTCTCGTTTTTAATGTACAGAGATATACAGGAGCTTGTAAAATTTCATAGTTTCAGAAAGTTTTGAAAAATCAAGGAATCAATTATTGTCATCAAATGAAGAAACTGAACAGAATTTATTCATTTTTGGTGAGTGTAGGAATAACAAACAAGGAAGCAAGTTTATAAAATCACGAAAAGAATTGCAAATTCTTTGAGGATGGAGAGAGCTGTTCGGCTATATTCTCAGATAGGCATTTGACGCAGCTTGGAACGAAGGACTAGAAAATTAGCAAAAACTTTCAGAAAAACCTTCTCAGAATTCTAAAATCTCACCTGCAAAACAGATACTTTCAAGTCAAAGTTCAGAATTACATCAAAAATCGGCAACCAATACCTATCTCAGGTACACAGGTAATATTCCTATACACAACAACGTAACTAATGCGTAACACATGCAGATGACAGTGCAGCGCTACTATCTCATTATCATTGCTTCCCAAAATGTTTAGACACAATTAACTCGTAACTAATAGTTTGGAGAATTTGAGTAGATGAAATTAAATATATTCATGTCACCTACATTCGACGGAGATAGACCTGACCAACAGCGGTTTTAAACGGGCATCTTTTGCAGGAAAAATAATTCATTTGTACCGAAGACTAGCCTGGACATCACACTGGCGGGACTTAAGCTACCTAAACTTTACTAGTTAATATATTTAAACAGAATGATTTCAATCAGAATTCAGAATCAGAAGTCAGTTCTAGAAATATCCTACTTTTCCCAGAATGTTCATCTCAAACGCATTACTTCAATATCTAATGAAAATTTGCACCCAGCAAAGGATGAGAATGCATCAAAAGTGTGACATGTTCGACATAGTGTATGTGTAGCTGTTCGTGATCAAATTAAATCTTTTTCAAATGAAAGGAGATAATTTTCGTATAAGTTAATTTGCTATCAACATTTTTCCTATTGTGAATCATGCAAATTGTAAATAAAAAGAAGCTGTTAAAAATTGATTGGAAAATTAGTTTTAAAAAAATAGGTTTATATTATCATTAAAACATTTTATCAAAATAAAAGTTGAGCGAAGACTGTTTTTTGAAAAGTATAGAAAAATATTTTCCTATCCGAACAATGACTAGGAAATTAAAAATTGAATTCAAAATTATTAGTAACACCCTATTTGAAATAAACTTAATGCAAGTAGATACATTTTTGTTTAAATTACATTCACTTTCTCCAAATTTACATAAATTAAAACAGTTGAAAACCACTTCTAAGTGATGTTTAATCACAAAACACTTAATAATTCAATTCGGAGATTATCAAATGAAAAACATGAGAAAAATATCTGTCAGATCGTTAGTAAACAATAACACAAAAACTATTCACAAAACACTCTCGATATCGACAAGTGACGTGATCCGGAAAAACTGAGCAGTGAGATGGATAGTCTGAAAAGTTCGCCATGCAGGCGCCTATGGAAACACGGCCATCTATATAAATAGGTTATAAAAGCTGCAAAGGCTATTTTCATCGAGAATTTACAAGAGATAATCGAGAATATAACACATGAGATCTTTGAATGTACTTTTTATTATTTCTCGTTTCCAGGGCCGGCTGTTTCGTATCTGTTTTACTGGAGTATTATATATCATTTGTTTAATGGAAAAATTTCAAGGAAAATAAACATGGCGTCATTATAACGTATACATAATTCATAATTTGGATATTAGTCGCCTGCTTATGAATAATAAATCTCGAGCTTCTACAATACGGTTACGATTTATCGCTTTTTAAAGTCATTTTTCATAATATTGATTTTTAGTTGGTAAAGAGGTCAGTGAATATATGTACTCGAAACAAATAGGCTTCACAATTCACTGAATATTGTGAATATACATGTAGAAAATATTAGAATATGAGTACATAATGGTTGGTAATATTACAATTACAAATAATTTTCCCTTTATTGGTGTTAAGCTGAATCCTGATTCTGTCTGTATAATTTTTTCACGACCATCCATATATCTTATCATTGCTTATATTTCATTTGAGTTTTCTTAGATTTTCGATAGCATTCCCGTAAAGATCAACGGTAACAGGAGAATCCTAAAGTCCATTTGTAACAGAATTTTGGTGTAATAATGGTTAAGTAAAATGATCAAATTCAAGGTAACATCCTTTTTTTCTCATATACTCTGTGACAGTAACAGGAATATCCAGTAAAGATTATTTTGTTTAACATGACTCGTAATACAAGCATGTTGACTCTGCTAGTATATATTTTTAAGCATGGTACCAAGGTAGCGGAATACAAAGGGCAGGCTCATAAGACGAAAGAGCACTGTAATAGTGATTCAAGATTGGGGCTAAGAGTTAAAACTCATAGTTCTTCAATGACAACGTCAAAACAACTCGGTGGTTTGCAGTACGCGAAAGAATATTTTTTATGTGGTGACCATAGTTGGTGTCATCAATAATATTGAATAAATCGATTTGTGGAACCATGGTTGTTCAATTGTGTGTGGGAGGGCGAAACGAATGACGTTATCCTCAAGTTTTGCTCGAGCATCATGTACATCGCATGGTTATAATTATGTCTTAGAACTTTAGATCATTGTGAGTGCTCATCATTACCCATCCGTAAATTCAAGAGTTAATGCTCGGCAATGTGTAGCCAGACAAACCTTGATATAATTCTTCAAGGCACACGTTAATATTCTTAAGACCCCCGGATTATCCCCAATTTAACATATGCGAAACATTTTCGGTAGAAGGTTAAGAAAGTATTCACATAGTACATACTTTCCGATTTGTATCCCAAATATTGACGAAATAAAATGATTTTCATTGTGTTTTCGGACTCCTATGCTACTGAGCATATTTAGTGGCCATAACTGGCCTCTATACTGCTTTAATAATCCTCTTCGTTCATTTTCAATTAATTATAAGTAGAAGTTGACCATTTACATTAACTTTGATTCCATTCCAGTGTCGACAGACATACTGGTTATCACATTAGTTTTTATTGTTTACATGTTTATTCTGTTTTATGATTGATTGATCATAATGACAAACCTCCCTATGTCTATCTCAGCACATACATATTTATTTCTTCATACTTTGTTGTGTAGACGACGAGAGGATCGTATTCTTGCCCAGTTAACATGATCTTTCTGTTCCTGAATAAGTTTTCAACTTTCATCTATAGAATTTAAATGATAGGGTTTTTATCTCTTGATATAGATCATTCTGTGCAGTTTTTATTATAAAAGATATCGTTAATAATTTTTTGAATATGTAATCGCATTATCAACATAGAAGCCTGCATTAAAATATGTTCTTCATATTCTGCAAACTACGGTTCATGGTAGATTTTCTTGATCTAGAACAAAAGTTCTTACAACTCATATTTATAACGATATCTACTGGTGAGATATCCTACTTGAATTATCAATTTCTGGTTTAAAATCTTCAATTGTGTGCGTTATTCTTTTTTTGTAGTTGAAAATAACCATCCAATTATTTTTAATTAGTGCAATGTAAGCATCATTTATATCAATTATTCTCATTTGTGTTTTAATGTTTTCTTTTCCTAATTTCTTCACTCATTTTCAAGGTATTTAATTGACATCTAAAATATGTCATCATCATAATCAATTTGTAATTCATACATTACAATGTTTTGATTGTCGAGTTGCCGAATATTTGTATCATGAAGTTTTTCTGGACGGTTCCTGTATCCCAGCCATATCAAAGATACGGCTTTTGACTTCCGGTCCCTGGGCCGTATCAATACGGCCCGCGATCGCAATGTGTCACAGAAAAAAGAATCATGTTTTTTAGAGCTTTTAGACTTCATTCGAGTCCTCTACGGATGTTTCAAATAATCGTGCTCTCTACTCTCTACGGATGTTTATGAGTAATTTTCAAGGGCGACGCGTGTCTAGACAAGCGAGAGAGAAAGACAGTATCGCCATCTCTTAGCAGCAAGCGGAAATGTCCTATTAGTTTTGTCAAGAACGATAGAATTTTCCACGCGCTTCGAGTCTAAACTAGAACCTTCCTAAACCATATAAAACGAGTGCGTCGGCGCGAAGTGAGTGTTGGAGAAGGATTTTAATTGTACTGCGAAGTAGTGATTGTAAAGGTACTGTGCATTTGTTTGTGTCGTGAGCGTATGATATCTATAATTGTTGGGTCGAGTCCCTTAATTGTTACGATTTTAACATAATGAACACAAACGTTTATGGGAAATGGAAAATTGCATATTTTTTCATAGAATGGAAAGGTAAACTACTGTGTTTACTAAAGCTAATACATCAAGCAAAAAAGTTTTATTATTGCATTTTATAAGTATTTTATATACTTATATAATTTAATAAATAAAATGTTATAGTTCATTTTTTTTTATTTTCAATCTGGCTCACCTATGAATTCAAAATTTGATGTAAGGCCCTCTGCAAAATTGAATTTGACCTCTCAGCTCTATCATGAACAACCCTCGCCTTCGCCAAAATATGAAAAGTCTCGATGTCTTTTAGTCAAGGTCGACTTCCAGGATTACACGAATGTGTGATTTGATAACTACATCATATTTTTCAAATTTAATACTTGAAGACTTCGCTATTAACTGAATTTCTATGTTACTATTAATTTTCATATTCAGTTTGTTATTAACTAATTATTCATTGTTGTAGTCTAATGGCTAATATATTCGATTTTTGGACTAGTTTCTTCTCACATTATCTGTACAAGTTTTTCAATTCTCCATTTATAGTAATAGTTGAATTATTGGCAAGAAAAATTATTTCAATGCGTCCAAATTATGAAACGTTTAGATCTGTGAATAAGGCCTTGGTGGAGTTACTTGCAAATATCTAAGCAAAAACATCGACAAATTATTGGCTGTCGTCGGCAGGTACTCGTTTAACTGTCTTCAAATTGTTAAGAAATTTTCGTATATGTTAATTCTTATAAGTCAAGACTTGATTCTTCTATCTCCTTTGTTATCATATGAAGTGTCTCTAGTTATACTCTTGATCAAGCAGCTTCTTTTATAGAAGCTGCGTTTGTTTACAAATTAAATTGACAATTTCTTTGACAAAATAGGTTTGATTCCAAATACGAGAAACGTATATAATTTTTGTAGTAACAATATTTTTTAATGTCACTGTAATTCAATTTATTTATATTTGTTTCCAAATTTCTTTTGGTGCATTACATTTTATCACATCGAAGAATGAGAATATCAGTTGCAAATGTTTCAAATCGGTAACGCATATTATGTAAGTAAGTTTTGAAAATAAACAATCGGATCTCGAGGACAATGTCCTCATCAAAGTTTAGCTAAAAATAAAAGGCCGACTCTGTATTCTGCAGTAGGTGGCAGCTATATTGGGATCTGTGATCTGGACACGTAATATGTATCAAATAAACAATGCTAAATTTCGACGTTAATACCGGAACTCATTTCTCATTTTATTCTTAAATGTTTTGTTGCGAATGTTGAACACATAAGTATAAGAATGGATCACCAGATATAATGTTCACTTGATAATTATTGATAAATTGATGTTTTAGAAATAACATAGGTAGTTAGAAGGAGGAATGACTTCAGGACATATATGTTGATACATGATTTTATTATTTAGAACATAAAAAATAAAAAAAATTTCTTGGAATAAACGAAATTCAATTATTATTTCCTACAATCCTATTTTTATATTCATAATTACTATATAAACTGCAAAACAAAGTTGGTATGTATTAATTTGGAAAAAATTCAGCATATGCAATGTACCAAAATAATAGAGATATGCTCGCATTCTGCTTTCTCCAACTGTTATTGCTGCTTGGAGCAAATATTGATAATAGTACCATGTTCTTGAAAACCTCATGGAAAATTTCAAATATATTGTATAGTATATATGTTTTTATTTATTCCAACAGTTTTCAATCACAAACCGTAATATATTCATACCAACTATTCACTAATACTTAATATATGATTTAGTTAAATACACTATTTAGTTTATTTGTCACTATTCCGATGCGTTCACTATGACTTTAACTCCCTCCGGCTGCTTGTGGCTACTATCATCAAATTGTAGAATCACTAATTTGCCGTAAACAAACAAAAAGGCCTCTTATAGTTTGTCTCAGTGAGAAAAGATCACAAGAACATAAGCGTGTAAATAGGTTACAAAAAATACAAATAGTCGTAGCAGAAAACGAATAACCGGCACATCCAGCAAACTTTAGCTTCGATCAACATATTAGAACAGGACCGGATTCACAGTCTATACCAGTGGACGAGATTGTAACAATATTTATTTATAATATTCGACTGCTCGATTGGTTTTCCCCACGATTATATGAGGTCTGGCTATTAAATAACGAGACTGCGCACCTAGACGGGTGGGGCTAAAAACGAGTAATGCATTGGGTATCTAGATATCTTGTTTATGCACGTCCCAAAACACGTTTACGTCACTATTATAGTATTTGTGCAGTAGTGGTTTAAAACGAATGTGTTTGTTTCTCGGAGGAGAACGTATCAATCTCAAATTGTGCTATAAATTGTTGCAAGAGGCCTATGGGGACAATTCTCTATCTCGTGCGCATGTTTTTGAATGGTGTAAGCGCTTTAGCGATGACTGAATGGGTTCCAGAGGGTCAGACTGTCAACCAGACTTACTATTTGTCAGTTTTGGCAACACTGAGAGAACGAGTTCGTAAAAAATGGCCCGAATTGTGGAAGAACAACTCGTGGATTTTGCACCAGGATAACGCACCACATAAAGCGCTATCTGTGAAGCAGTAATTGGCGAGTAAGCGCACTCCAGTGCTGGAACATCCGCCGTAATAATCAGATTTGGCACCGTGCGACTTTTGTTTTGGCTTCCGAAGATAAAATCTGCTTTGAAAGTAACCCGATTTGAGTCGATGGAAGCGGTAAATCTAAAAACGGCGGAGCTCCTGAAGGCACTCACCAAAGAAGACTTCCAGAACTGCTTCGATGAATGGATAAAACATATGGAAAGGTGTGTGGCGAGGGGAGTATATTGGAGGAGAGCATTCAAACCAGTCTCTTCATTTAATAGCCAGACCTCGAATAATGAATTTCCGCTTTTCGCAGGATATCAAAAACCGCTTCTAAACGCATTTCTGCGTGCTAAGCAGGTTCAGAGACTTCTTATTTCTAAATCCCTATTACAATTTTAAGATGTTTTGTAAGGAAATTTTGAGGCTGATTAGTATCGCAACACACATTGCTGGACCCACCGAAGTGATACAACTACTTCGCGGAGGGTTTAATATTATTTTGAAATACATCATCAATATAATTCGCTTGATAATGTCTTAAAAAATTAGAGAAACCAATTGCAGACGAATCATTCTCTTCCACGACAATGCCAACTCCTACACATAATTTCAAACAACAACGTTTTGATCAGTGAAAACATCCAATTGATTGGTCCTACAACGTAGAGTCCTTGTTTGGCCCCCAATGGTTTCTTGTTATTCCCACAGATTAAAAGTAAATTGCGACATGAACATTTTACTTCACCTGAAAAAGCGGTTGATGCGTTCAAAGTACATGATTTGGAGGTACCTCAATTGGTATGGAAAACAACTCCGATATGTGCCAATAATTTATAATATATTTGGGATATCTATGATTTTTACACCTAGAAACTTAATCGCTGAAATACCTTCAAGTATTCGAAAATCCACTTTTTTTAAAGAAACAAAACAAATTTAGTATTTACTATATATGACTAAATAGAAATAAAATTGGAATGGAAGTTAAAGAATTTCAATTATAATGTATACACAACAATGTACCAAATAAGATAAAAAGAAAAATAAACAAACACCTGAAATGATGAGTTTCTCTTTAAAATAAACACAACATGTGTCAAAATTGAGTGAAACAAAGATAATTTTCCTGGTGAATGTATTATACATGTTTCGTTTATTATGACATTAATACTATGCTTATATTCAAACTAAGATTTATTAACACTCGGTTAACTTCTCATAGTCTAAAAAGTATATTTAAATAATGTTGTTTATACGTTAGAAAAAAATAATGATGTAAACAAAGAAAATTGATTGGATTTTCCATTCTAACTACATTACTCAACAGGTGATACGGAGAAAGGAAACTGTAAAAATAATGGTTTGCAAGTTTTCGATACTAGATGACACACGTGGTTATGAATCGATTGGCGGATAAATTCGTTTTGCAAAGAGACCGGAAGCAGATTATACATAATAAAATTGTTCAAAAATAATTCATTTTCTGGAAATAACAGACAGACATATTCGATAGTAGGTTGAATGAAATACGTATAGGGTGAATACATATAGGCTGGTGACTAAAATTGAGTTTAAATTTTTTTTTAAATTTTAGTAATGCTAGAATCTTGAAATTCTCCAAGTTTCATGTACTCGCAAAGAACTAACCACGGGTAAATTATAGAAATAAAACTGTAACTCAATATACTTGTTTTGTTAAAACATATTTTTCATTGTCAAATTTTTTTCCCAAAACCGTAATGTAAAATTCTTTTAATAAATTGAGTGGAAAACTGGAATATATGAAAATACCCTTAGTTAGTCCTTTGCGAATTCGAAAATATCAGAATTCCAAGTTTCTAGCATTACTAAAATTTTAGAGAAAAAAATTTTAGCCGCCCAATTTTAATTCCGATATTTCGGAAAGCGGTGTTATAGGAAATACTCATTTTAATATCATACGAGCAAACATTTTCGACGTTGGTTGCAATGTCAAATTCTATTTATAAGATATCTGTAGAAATTTTAGTGAAAATTGTTGTTATCTTCTTGTTATATTAGCAGCATTGTAACTTTATAGTTAAGTCCATATTAAGAGGAAGAGGTGAGTATAAGTTAGACTAGCAATTTGCATTAAGAGAAAAAAATGCAGCGTAAAAATGAATTTATAAAAAGAAATTACGAAAAGAATTTGACTAAAGTGTTCCTGTAAGTGCTCAAGCTGTCCGCGAAGAGTTTCAATTTCTTCTTCAAATACAATTCAGAGGTCGGGAAGGGTTCGTGGTACTCATCAAAAACACAGCTCTTGAGAAGGCCCTACAGAAAGAAGCTCCATCCTTTATGAAATTCAAATTATGGATTCAAGTTGTCACTTTCTAGTCTTTTCTAATTCACTCTTTATTTGAATGTTCTCAAATTCGTGATTTTTTAAGTCCTATCTTAGATCGTTCATTTCATTTCAGTCATCAATCATAACTTCAAATTTTGAAGAAACCGTAATGTCACTTACGATGAGCTTACAGATGAAGAAATGAAATTTAATCATGAAATATTCTAAATTGTGTAATTCCGGCTTATGACCGATACTGGAACGTTTGAATAAATTAGCGTGACAATACAATTGGAAAAAAATGGGAATGTATTAATGATAATATCTAACAAAATCACTATAAAAGAATTTCTACTCGAATGGAATAGAGTGTGTATTTGTGATGAATTATCATTGTATAAAAAGACTATTGTTCAAAAGATTCGGTCCTTTGGAATTCATTATTGTTCATTCCGTTTTAGAGTTAAGTTGTAGCATTAACATGTTGAGCCCTAGTGCTGTCTAAAGGCCCGCTTTTGAACTTTCCCTATAGCCTAGAGAGATCCTACGACATATTTTATTTCAAGCCTTCACCGCAGCCAAAAAATTGGTATTTGAAAGTGTTTTAAGTTTGATTGGACAGTCATGAGTCCTTCGAACATAACCTTAAACTTGATCTATTTGATTTCGCTTTAGTTTTCATATATTTTAATTCGAATAATATTTGACTAAAATTTTTAATTTGTGCTACTTTTACATTACCTGAACCTATTTTTTTGTTTTTGTTTTTAAGAGTATAAAAACATGAATAAAAACATATTACAATATAGATACAACAACAAATAATTGTTAGAATCACAATTATTATTGTTTTTCTGAACAAACCGGAATAAAACAATGTAGTTTTTCAAAACAAACATCGCAAAAAGTAATCACTTTTACTATAAGTTTTTTTTTCACTGTACCCCACGCAATCTCTTCTCACCTTGCGAATTGACCATCTTTCTTCACTAGTCAATGGTTTTTTTTGGTTTTGGGGTCTTGATGAGCAACATTGTTAGTTTCTTTTCAGTAACTCTTTTGCTACACTGATTTGAAAATCAGTTATTGCTATATTTCCTTTATATTCTTTCATAAAACATATAAATTCATCAATAGCAACGTCTTTCTAAAAGAAGTGTTGTCACTGTCATCATATAGATGTATAGAAGATTTGCCCTCGGCTTGAGGCTTTACAATCACTCCTGATTGTCTTTCGATGCTTTCATCAGCATGCTTTGTAGAAAGCATCAACATATCACGCTCCGGGCCTTGGAAAAAGTTTCAGCGGTGAACTTTTCCTCAGACTCAGACAGGCCCTATAGACTGCACACAAAAACATAATTTTTTCGCATTTTTTATTTCGAGAAAATTTTTTCTCTGTTTATTTTTGAATCCACACCCTATATGGTGTATAAAAACACAAATTGTTGGCCCCTGGGGAAAGTTTATCCATTTATTGGGGCTCAACATGTTAAGTTTGTAAAGTTTTGATTGGAAATTAATGAATTTTTGTTTTTAAAACGGACTTCAAAGTCCTCATAAGTTAATTTATATAAAAAAATTGTAGAACAAAAGTAATGAATGATAAGTACTGAGATATGATGGATTTAGTAATTTTAATTAAGAAACATGAATAATAGATTCACATTCAAATCATGTAAAGCAATTTCGTTGAGTGCCAAATTGAAGAAATTAAAAACAGTGTAACTTGAAGTGCAGAAAGGTCATAGTGCTGCGCAAAATGTGAACAAATACTTTTATGGTTGAATTCATAAATATAAACAGGACCATTATTTTTCATTTTTAAATATCTAAGGAGTAGTGTTCGAAATTTTCTTGTATAAAATTTGATTTTCTAAATATGGCAACTTGTGATGTTTGATCTCATTAATTTGTTTTAAGATCGCATTGTGTAACGGTCATTACGTGTGCATCTGGAGTCAGGCATAATAGTGCCAAAAATCTAACAAATATGTGGAAACAATTATATAATAAGCAAAAAATAATCATGATATATGTAGTTGACTTATAGTGTTCTAGTTCTTAGTAACAAAACCAAACGTATTACGTGGTATCATCGCGTATTAGAGAACATCTTCGTTTAATACATTGCAATCCTGAAACATTTTCGTATATTACAAATATCCTTTTATTTAGTTATATTTACATAAGCAATCAAACTCACGGTATATAGTAACCTCTAATTCATTTATACACTACACTATTGCTAAGGCACTATTCACTAATTTACTAATCTCCATTTGAGACACAGTTTCCACCACTATTTGAAATACTGATAAGTATATTTGAACGGGACTCTTTAATCCTCTTGTATTTATTTCGAAAGTTTCATTTTGGGAATCACACAGATTCGCCAAAATTGGAAGGGGCGATTTTGGGGTATATACAAATGTGTGACTTAATAAAAATATTTTTTAATATCGTAATTTCGATGAGCGTAATAAACGGAATAAAAAGTGATACATAATTTTTTTGTTAGTATACAACTACTAATAAATATTTGTTAAAAGTTGAACGTACTTGTGGACAAACCTTCTGCTTCATGGACTCCGTAGGGTTTGATAAACTTGGACTTTTCCTATCACCATGTGTTCTGTATCTTTGAAGATCACTTTCTGAAGAAACGTTGGGAAATTGCTTACTTAATTGAGGTTTATTTGCTGAAAAAAGTAACGGACAATCTGATTATTATCATTTATTATGTTGTATAGAGCCTTAATTAATAAAGAATTGTTGGGAGAAATCCGTTTTACCCAAAACTTAGTTTCTACTGAAAGTAGGAAGTTAATAATGAATATTCTAAGAGAAAAGACGATGGCGGATTTGACAGATTTAATAATAAACGACTACATTCCGAAGTCAAATGATTGATTACCATTTTTAACGTGAATCTTGTAGAATAGATGTGAAGTATTTACCACAAGTAATGAACCAAAGATGTCCAAAAGATAATATACAATTTATCAGAATAACAAATAAACTTTAATCATTCTCTCTATTTTGAAAGTGAAATGGAAAATTGGGAATCCAATGTACATTAATGATATATTTTATAGACTTTCTCCATTCAAAAAAAAAACAGCTCAGAAATTTAGTCATATCAAGAATCATAAGATATTTTTGATTGGTTTGTTTTAACCTGCTAGTTTGAACCGTTCTTGGAACGGTTATTGGAGTATTTAAATGATATTTTCTGCGTAATCTCTGGCTATGCACGGTTCTTATAACACTATTTGCTTTCAACTAATTATTGAAAAGACCGTCCCGGGAATGGTTAGAACACGAAATAGAATTGTTCGTATAAAGGTAACTGATAATATACAGTCTATATATTCTACGTTTATAGTAACAATCATTTGTATACTATAGAAAACTACTTCTAACATTGGTTTTCTATCGTCTAGTCACGACTAGTGATTTGATATTTTATGTGGCAAGCTTATTTCGGAAAATATAATTTTATTCATTCAGTTTTAGAGTTTTAGTCTTCTCAATCTTGTATTAAACCATTTCGATATGAATAAAACATGTAGAATCAGTTTAATTAACAAGACTTCATTGAAACTCTGCAATTTCCAATAACCTTCAAAAATAATGATTCAAATGATATAATATTTTCCCTTCCTTATCCGAGATACATAAAATGCGTTCCGTATGTATGAAATAAATTCAATTTTAGCGTTTTTATGTACTATGTCGAAAATACCTGAAAAGGATCGATCTTTATTGTTAAATCAACAATTTACAGTATGAAAATATCATCCCCCTCTGGAATATAAGCACCCTCTCAAAAATTTTCAATAAAAAAGGAAGTCTTGTGGCACCTTGTTGAAAAGGGATTTTAGTCCTTTCTTCGGCAATATCAAGTTTTTTAAATTTGATGCAATCATAAATGAGAAAATTAATTTTTAAGATGT
This sequence comes from Diorhabda carinulata, assembly GCF_026250575.1. Lineage (NCBI taxonomy): Eukaryota > Metazoa > Arthropoda > Insecta > Coleoptera > Chrysomelidae > Diorhabda > Diorhabda carinulata. The sequence continues at coordinate 25,706,276 of NC_079472.1, forward strand.
AAAATTTTGATAATGTATTACAAAACTTTACGTAGAATGAAGTAAATAATATCTCATAATATCAACATTCTTTACAAACAAATTAAATGTTGATAATGACCACCATTCACTTTTTCACAATAACCAAGGTTACATTATTAAAATTTGACATCTTAAAAATTAATTTCCTCAGAGGATTAAAATCCCATTCCAACAAGGTGCCACAGAATCCCCTTTCTTATTTAAAATTTTATTTAATTTAAAATAATTATTTTATATATTTTATTTAAAATAATTCAGAGGAGTATAATATTTTCATACTGTAAATTGTCAATTTTAGAATAAAAATCGACCTGTTCCAGGTTTTTTCCACATAGTACATAATAACGCTAAAATTGAATTTATTACATACATATCGACCACATTGTATTATGAAAGGTTATATAGTTTTGTTACAATTTCATGTCACTCGAAAATGCAAACAGACATTAATCTTTGGAGCAAAGCGTGAGAATGATTTAAATTTAAAAAGTACTACAATAAAAAAAATTGTAAATCTAATAAAAAAATCCTCTATCACTATTATCTAAGATGATATATGTATAATGTACCCAATTAAGTTAGTAGCTTAAGGAAAACTATTCTATCGATAATATTACGGGGAAAAAATATACTGCATAATGTGGAAGGTAATTTGTAAGCATCATATGGATATGAAAAATTGTCAGACTCATACAATTTATGTTGAGAAACATATAAATTTTAATTATAATTTAAGTACCTTCATTATTTATATTATCAAAAATTGTTATCAAGAAAATTTATTGAAAACTGTGAACTATCTCACGTCTACAACATGTTTGAAACAATGGTTTTTCACATTTTTTCATCGTCTACTGCACTGTAATGATAAATGCTTATTTAAATTTTTGATCTAGCTGAAAAAAAGTATCAGTGGTACTGAGTTAAGAGGACGCCTTTATTGATGCCTGTCTAAGTATTTAGCTGATTTACTTCGGTGAATTTAAATTCAAAAACTAACCGAGAATATTGGAAATATTAAAATTTTTGACAGTTAGATAAATGAAAGCTCCATTTATACTATTATTGTTTATTATGGTACATTTTATTCTTGGTCAAAAGAAAGTCTATCGAATTCAGTGGAGGAGATATATGTAAAATTGAGTTTAAACATATGATATACCGAGTATCAAATGTAAAAAGCTTAATATCGAGTCTCAAAAATATATATTTGTACAAAAAATTGGAAAGCTTTTTTTAAATAATTTTCACATTAGGAAAAAATAAGTGAATTGGTGAATTTCAAGTTTGAAAAAGCACATCAAAATTCAAATTAAGTTTGAGACTGCGAGGAGTCAATCACAAATAAAAAATCTAAACGAAGTGAAGAAAAAATGTAAAAATGTATTGAACCAGTGGTACCTTTAAAATAATTTCCCATAAATCTTTTTATTAATTTCCTATTGGAAAGATACAATTATTTTAAAATGTTTTCAAACAATGAGGTGAAGTGAAGAAAAAGATGTAGAAGAACAAAATGTAAAAGAATATCCAGGAATAAATAAACGCGATAAAAAAGTAATGAGAGTGTACCGAAATGTTAATAATAAATTCAATAGCAAACACGTGGCTAGTGAGGTGAGGGACTCATGAATACTTAGAGCGAGAAGATATTGTTGCTATTAAACCTATTGATACGGAATTAGAGCTATTGTAAAGGACTAACATTTATCTCTCAACCAAAATAAGTAATCCTGTGAGTGTGAGTTTTGAAAACTATCGACAACAGTTTCACCATTCAAATTAATAAAAAATATTAGTTCGAGAAAATTATTTCTTCTGGAATTCACAGGATCCGATTAACCCAACAGTTTATTTCTCGAAAATACTTAACCAAAGAACAATATCCAAATTTTCACAAACTTTTCTTTGCGACCAACCTCTACATGCACATTATTGATTCGTATTGCAATTGTAGGATGGTGTACCATTTCATAAAACATTGACCGTGAAGCGAGACAATATTTGGAATATGTTTATAATCGGAAATAAGTACATGTGTTGACTACATTCCATATTTTATATCAAATATTTCTCGAAAAAAAAAATAACTAATTAATAATAAACAGTTTTCCAATATTCTACAAACTTTAGTGGACATTTTTCATACACCTCACTATTTACTATGATTAACAGACGTTTAAAAAATGAGAAGCTACTCCAATGACTAATAAAAAAGTGAGTATATGAATAAGCTTCAAGCTATATTATCAATCTTTAGGGCTTTGAGGTGAAGAAATTTTGTTATAAATTCAATCAGAGATTTATTATGTTCTTGAAATCGTATGCTACAAAATAGAATTGCAAATGCATTCTAATATTTTCCATATTTTCTGACCGCAAATACCTGTAAGAATGCATAGCATGTGTGTATTAGTTGAATTTTCTTCTGGGCAAAAAATTTCCTTTTGGAGTTGAATCAAACATGCTGGATACTATTATTCGTCGATCTTCTGAATAATAGGATTTTCATTTTGATTGCATTCTCTCAGTTGTTATTTATTTCATTTGGTGGTAGTACTTCACAATCCAGAGCTCGGAAAAACCTTGGTCTCTCAATTAAGCAAATTTGATAGAGTTCAATTGTTGTCGATCAGCAGAAGTCAGTTCTATCTCAAGATTGGAGAAGACATTCTTTTTTTAGACAGTGAAATGCTCTCAATATAGAATAACTTTGTCTAGATGAACCTGAAGAAGAATATATACGGTATGCAATGGTTAAGATAACTAGCACAAGGTGAATGAAAAAATTTTTCTATGGTTGAAATTGTACATATTCTTAGAATACATTCATTGTACCACCAAGCTAGATCTTTTTGTCAGCAATCTTATCATCAAAGTTAAATTATATCTTAAGGCAGGCTAAAATGATGCAATGAACTAATGTAATAGGCTAAATTTTGTTTGAGGAGTCATGAAAATCTTGCATCGTTCTTACCAAAAGGGGGACAGTTTGGTGTTCTATCGGTAGGTAGTGAAAGTTCTCTAGTATACATAACTACTTTGATAATGTCTCGAAACCAATGCGCTACTTTAGTTATGTACATGGAATAATGTAATTTTTCAGCAAGTTGATACTATTCCTCATACAGCTGTTGAGCTACAGTACTTATAAGAAGTCCAAATCAATCTTCCTATATGCGCCTCGTCAGGAGTTCTACATATTTGAGATAAGATCGCGTTCAGTAGAAATTAAGTTCACTACCAAAATTTAATGTTTAGTACACCTAAGTGATGCCGCACCTACTGATTGAGAATAAATATATAAATTTATATTTGAAAACTATCTTCAACTGAATGGAGAAGCAAGAAGTTACTAAATTATCTGGTTTGATTTAACTGAATTTTATTGAAAATCGAATGATGACGGCCAAATATTTTCATCAGAGATCAATACAATATACTTGTACAATTTTATTTATTGCTCTTATGCATTTGAAAATAATTTTCACAATGTTCTAAATTTTCTAATCATATGAAAGTGTCGCTACTAAATTAAGATATTTATATTTTTGTAAGAACTGATACTAAATAAAGGCATGGGAATTTTCTAGAACTTACAAATGCTAACTGTAGGGTATCCAGTTTTAAAGCACTGTCTTCTAGCTATGGCATCTAAACTGGTAGCATGCGATACTTTGTTCTGTATGATGTGATGTTGCCTAAAATAATAGAAATAATAGAAAATAGATTACTATACATAAATCTAGCTCTTAAGGCGCATTGAAAATATCAACATTCCATAACTATCATTAATTCATGAGTAAGAATTTTTTCTAATTAGTGTTTGTTGGCTTAAGAACTTTCCAATCCGTCTACAAAGTTGGTTTGTTCAATTATAAAGTTTTCATGTCGATAAAATTTGACAAAAAATTTAGTTTTTATAGTCTACGTGACAAAGTGAAGACTACAGAAATTGAAGATCTAATAATTTGGGAGCTGATGTAATAGAAGAATATTTACAGTTAACAAAAATATATATATTGAACAAAACTATTTCCAGTACAACAACGAATTCTACGAGCAAGACGAAGCAACAGCAATGGGAAACCTATCAACGTTTATGGTTAAACTGTTCATGAGTCATTTTGAAAAGCAAATCAGTCAAGAGTTTCAATATTTTCCCAGAGTATGGTACAGGTATGTGGATGAATGATATTTTCGCCACATTCAATGAGAAGAAGGCAAACGTAGACTCAAAATATAACCTTTAAACTGGAAAATAATGGACAGTTACCATTTTTAGATACTTTAGAAAAAAATACCGCTAAGAAATCTTTATGTGAGACCAAAATGACAAACAAAAAAAATTTGCTCTGATACCTTTCAACTTCTTTATACAAAAGGATTGGAAGGAATATTTAGCAGAGTAGATTTTAAATTGGTTTATAAATCCAACAATATATTAAAACAATTGTTGGGTAATCTAAGGATAAAATACCAAATTTGGAATAGTGTGGTATATATAAAAATAACCGTGGTGATCATGACCGTAAGTATTGGGCAGATATCTGTTATTGTCCGGTTTAAAGAGCACATAGTTTATTTGAAATTTGGACGGACCGTAAATCAGGTATTGCCGATCATGCTGCCATTCACAATCATAACATAAATATTAATAATGTAAAATTGATAAAAAATGTATCGAATCATTAATTGTTGGATGCATTCAAAAGCATTGAAATTACTAGATGTAAGAGTAGCTTAAATAGGGACATAGGGGCCAATTCCTCACATCACACTTTATAGTTTAGTAGTCAAGCAATAAATGAGAAGATTCCTGCCAAGGGGAGAAAGTTTATTGGTGGGAAAATTTAGTATAAAACAGGTAAGTCAAGTCAAGTGTACCTTCAGTCTCTGAAGACGATAACATGGTTATCGTGTCAGACAGTGTAATTTTGAGTGTTGGTGTAATCAGTATATTCAGTACGCCTACGTAACAATTATTTTTGCCTACCTATTACTACTACTACTGTTATTGTTACTAGTATTCATGGAGTGATGGGGTCTAGTCCTTTCGATACTCTCCCCTCTCTCGAAGGAAGCCTGATGACTAGCTGGGGCGCTATGTGATATCGTCAATGATGTATAGTCTTTTATTTGAGCTGTTGAAGGGATGGTAGTTGATAAAGGGATCGTGGGCACATCTGTTTTCGAAACCCATGTCTGTTCTAAGATTGGTACTGGAGCACTTGACGTCAAAGGACTGTAAACATAATTTTATAGATTCAATAATAATTTTTATTGAATATGGGAATAATGCTCAAACTACTGCTTGTAGTGTGGTAGTTGAAAATATCCTAGTGTACATATTATTTGATAAGAATGGCGAACTTTTATCAAATGATTGTATTGTGAATTCTAATAAAACTACAAATAATTTAGTTGATCACTGATACATACTTGAGATGTGAGGACTAAGGAAAAATTAATTTTTCTAATTAGAACAAATTTTTATTTTATTCTTATTTTGATTTTGTGATCTATTTATTAATAAAAATACGCGAATTGTCAGTGTTAATATAATATTTTGATAAAGACTGAAATAACTCGTAAGGCTTAAGACTAATTTTAAATCAAAGAGATCTGAAATCTAGAAAATTTAGAAGCATAAATACATAAACGAAATGTTTAAGAAATAAGAAATTATTGATTGATTGATATTGGAAATGGCTCCATGACTACTGCGCCACAAGGATTAACTAATAAAATAAGAAACAAATTTAACTAAAAACGTAACATGGAACACTTTTGATATGATAAGAATCATAAATACTAACAAGGAGGATTATGCATATATAGGCAACAAATATTTGAAATTTATCACAAATTGCTAGTTCTCGATGAAATGAAATTTTCTTGTGAATGGATAGCATATTTCAACGCTCACCATTGCTCCAACCTGTCTTCTTCCTCTTCGGCGGCAGTGACGTCACTGGGTGGAGTTAGATAGCCTGCAAGTCTTAATCCCCTACCTCGAATGTTTGATCCTAGCCTCAAGCTTTGACGAAATGAAGCTCGGGCTCTTCCGACTGAAAAATAAGACAAGTTGAGCATTCTTTATATAATGGAGTAGTATTAGAACTCAACATTATCTAATACTCAAAAGATTGAAAACAGTTTTCTAAAGGTAATTTGTGGCGTAAGTTCAAACAAATGGAAATAATTTGTGAATGAATGCAAATGACAGGAATTAGGGGATGCCCTAACAGGCGATTTATGCAATTTATGGTATTGAAAACTTGTAAAAAAGACAAATGCGCGTGGTTGGAAATTAGTAGGTACTTCCAGAACAAAATTGTCGAGAAACCTGGAAAATCTGATGTCAAACTATAATTCTGTCATAACTTCGTGACAAGTCAAGATATGCGAAACAAAAGTTGACCCCCGGCCTAATTTCGTTGTTTACCTACGCTACTTATCGAAAATTTTCATAATTAACTCTTTTCCAATGTCTGCAGATTGATTGCCAAACTTCAAAATATAGTAAGTTCAGAAATACCTAAAATTTCAATGATAATACAATAATATTCTGGATGAAACTTTTTTGTCAGTAAAAAGTTTAATATTCTTTGAAGAACGATTATTTTTCAAAAAGTATATCTTCAAAGCAATACTAATTTGATAAAATGTTTATGCTTTGATTGACAGCGTTACAAAGTATAATTCATATCTCCTTGACTCTTGTAGAAGAATAATGAATAATTTTATTGTTAAATAGCAACTGTGAAACTTAATTCTCAAATGCCACAACATCAAACATTTAAAAAGCTTGCAAAAAGTGACCCCTTCATAAATAAGATTTCATCTGATTTTTAGGGGAAGATCTTGTGAGATGTTTATAATTAATTTGATCCCATATTTTTCCCAATAAAGTGTCTGTTTAAGTAAAGATGTATTATAATGGAGTTAGTGCGAAGGTCACTTTGTATATTTTGGGATGCCACGAGAATAGAGGACCCGGAGCAAGCAACACAGCAATATAAAGTAACACAATCCTCAAGTAGTAATCTCTGACTGCAGTTGAATCGTTGCTATTACAAAGTATATAGTGGTACATACGATTTGTTATCGAAACATTTGTTTGTCTAGTATATAGCGAACATATGTATATGTAAACAACAAATCTCTAACTTCATGCGCATTGGTAATGAAAGACCTTCACTAGTCACTGTATTTCGCTGGTATAGGAATTTGAAAGAGCACGGATATCGCTTTCTAGTGAGGTACATGCTGGTAGGATCTTTTTTTATTAGAAAGAAATTAATATATTATCAAGGAAGATCCAAGTTACACCTTAGAAGCAATTGAGGCAACTCTTGTTGTGGTATTCGCAACAGTAAATTCAATTTTACATGATTATCTTCATGTAAAAAAATTGTTCTTCGCTGGGAGCTACATATGTTTAATATGTTTAATAGACGTATTTTGTGTCAAATGGTAAGATACCTCCTTATTATTATATGATATATCTACCCACCAGAAGAGAAGTTTGTAGATTAACGAACAAGGACTTACACCAACAGTGGCGAAAATTTTTTCTTTGTAGTACAGGATTAGTGTGAGCAATTAAGTTTGAAGATAAACGTACAGTCCCAAAATGTTTACTTGCAGTTCTTAAGTCAGTGAATGTTCACGATTATTTTTGCATCAATCAAATAAGACAGACAGTTGAATTTTCACGAGAAATATGTGATATCTGTCTATTTATAAAGAAATATTGACGTGGTCGATGTTTAATGGCAGATGATGAAATAGATGAAGGAATTTATCTATAAGTACATTTCAACAGACTGGCTTGAAGCACTTGGGTTAAGGATGATTCTTTTGTAAATGAATTTGCTTTGGTCATAACATCCAGTTTAACTGTCAGTTTAGACTGTATCCGCCTTATGCTGCTAGTTATGAAATTCGAAAAATATACTACATCCTCATAATTTCTTTATAGTTATTCACAAATTCTAGCTAAAGCTCACGGATATATAATAGTAGCCCACAAAATTATTCATGATATTATAAGTCAGTTTGAGATAATATATTTTTTTATGTGAAATATAAATAACAAAGAGTCTTTGTGAGACTTATTTTTCTACGGTTGCTATATAATGGACTCCACAAAGGGAGTGTAATGCTTGTTTTATTGAATTGTTCATTAAAAATAATACTATTTCATATTTTTCCATCCTTAGATTCACAATATACGTAGCTACTCCAAGACATAAAAGAATAAATTTGAACTCCAATGCTGTTGGGATAATATCACAGCTATTTATCTATATACAATATTTGATAGATAATAATAAATAATAATAAATGATGATGAGAAAATTGTGTGAAGTATATGCTTGGAATGACAAGTTCAAATTTAGGCGGCTTTTCAGTTTTGTTTTTTCTCGTATAAAATCACAATCGCATCAATTTGAAAGCTTTGATATTGTTTGCTACTTGGAAAGATATGAAGTTCCCTTGAGAAATGTTCTAATGATCACTTCATATGGAATTTCTCTTGAAATACTTACATTTACTTAACCTATTTTTCCCTATGGGACTATTTTCTAAGGACGAGGCTGGCACCGTGGTTAAATCTTCGAAATTTATTATTATGAGACTTATGTCATCCACCTCGCTTCTTATAGGAGCTATCACTTCTGAACATAGGAACTTGGTCCCTGTAAAAACAAATCTGTGATTAATTTCATTCATGTTTTATGTTAAATATTTAATTTGAGAATTAAATTATAATATCCGATTGCACAATATCCACAATGAAATATTTACCATTTTTTGACTATGTGTTTTTTAATCGAGTGTTTATTGGGAGAAGTATTATATTGATAAATCTTCGCGAATTATTATATTTCCCTATTGAACACGAGATTCATTGACCCACTCTGCGGAAATGTTTTTTTTACGTGGAAAAGACAAGAAATAAGAAAGATACGATACTATTAAAGAATAATAAATCATCGAGCTTCGCCAAGTGGTTTAATGGTTGAAGATTAACGTACTTTTATTTACACTGAGAAAAAAGTATTGTGGATGTTATAAATGAAGACGAAAAAATCGATGATTATAATACACATATTGAAGTTATTATATTATTAGCTAATCTATAAGCCTTTTCAAACGTTGGAAGTAGTTGACGCTCTAATACTGGGTACAATGAAAAGTTGCACTAAACGTGTCTTCACGTGACGTAGTGTGTGTATACCGGTTATGCAGTGAACGTGTTAAAATTTTTCACTACTCTCTATATACTGAGATTGTATTGCTAACACGTAATAGATCTTGGTTAGTAAGATTTCTCTATTTTGAGAAACTCAATGTAATGTTTTCTGAACTATATATTTTTGGAAGGGTTGATGAAGTAAAATATTTGCGGAAGGTTACGCTATTTTTTTGTTATTAATGCTAAGGTTTTGACTAATACCATAGATGAAAGTTTGAGTGTATATGGTGAAAACTTTTCTGAAGACTACCAATGTGGATTTGGATCTGGTAGAGTAAAGGTAAATCAAAGAATATCAAAATGTTTCTAAACCAACAAAGGACTAAAGCAGGGAGATACTTTATCCACTACGCTGTTCTATATAATATTAGAATGGATAGTAAGTGAAATTGGTTTGCACAGAACAGGGACACTACGGAAAAGAAGTTCAAGGAAATCGGTAGAGCCTTCATAGAAATTGCAGAGACAATGAATCTACGAGTCAACGAAGATAAATTGAAGTTCATGTTAATAACAACACCACAAAGGAAAAGAGCAATAAGAAATTTGTCATTACAACTGAACGAAGAAAAGAAAGAAAAAGTTCAATTTATGTATAGCTTGGGGTGGTTATCAAGGGCAACGGTGTTGAGGGAAATAAATCTGGGAGCGAGGATGACGAGGGGAAGTAAACTTAGTAAGGATACCAGGCGGTAAAAAAAGGGAGATTTATGGCTGAATAGAACAAATAATGAATTAAGGAATCTATTTAAAAAAGCAGAATTAAGCAAAATAATAATATCCAAAATAATAGAGTGTCTGGGTCACAAACAGAGAATGCCAGATTTTAGAGCACCAAAAAAATGATGGACATAGAATGAAGAGGAACAAAAAAAGCCCAAGTAAAATACTGTATGCAGAGGTGATAAAAGATATCGGAGAGAGAGGACTTTAGGGCTGCAAAACGGAAGCAAAAAATAGGAAAGAGTGGAAGGGAATCAATTCTACGCTATCGCCTAAAAAGCCTGCGTTAAGCACCTATATATAATGCTAAGGTATTCGAAAACAACTATTTGGTTTCTTTGGAACTTATTCGATATCTTTGGACACATGGACATTCAAATATGCTGATATTAAAAAATGATCAATGCGGTGAAATGTTTCATCATGAAGGAGCCAAATACATGAAAATCACTTATGATGCAAATACATACGTCATTTGGGTGCTACGATTCTGATTAGTTTGTGAAACGTAACGTAACATGTATACAAATCTTGATATCAAACATTAAGATATCAAACAAGTATATAAGCAAAATCGACATATATTCGTATCGTGTTCAGCTATGCGATTCATTCATATATTATGGGTAGTCGTATTTTCATTGCTCCACAGAAAAAACGAGAAATTTGCATTAGAGTAGATGAATCTTTTGAGGATTACAGCGAATTTGGATCATCCGACAATAAACCTTGATTAAATTTTTTCTTAGGTTTTTATCCATGGAACATACCAGTTGAGTTATAAGTCTTCTGTATTAGAATTGTACTGGTTGATTAATTGTTTCCATTGGAATCATTTTGTTGTAATAAAAATTTAAGTGAGGCATGATAAGTGGTATTCTTTATCAACCTTGTTAGGAAATTTTGATCATGTGATGATTCCAGGTCATAATAATTTACCACGTGGCTGGTCGGTAAGCCAAAGTATATTTTAAGTTTTATCCTTATTTTTCATTCGTAGAAATGAAATCCTTCTTTATTATAAATTACCCGCATCAACTTCGAGTTTGTTTTGAGAACAATAAGATTGAATAACTGATTTCTAACCTCAAAATGAATGTTCAATTTCGTCAATAGAAAATTTTAATACATTGATACATACATACTCGTATTTAGAAAAAAGGAATGCAAAAATTTTGTGCACCAATAACTTCTTTGTTATCAAGTTTATTTTTTCAATAATTGTCTACTCGAATAAGACACAAAAGTTGCCCACAATGCTTATTTTTGAGTGTATATCGCAGTTTCGTATTTCAGGCACGTTTTGGAAGCGTAAAAAAGAGAAAACGCCGGTTGACAAAGGGTAGACAGGTTTCATTTTAAGATTTATGAAAAAATACCTCTTTATTCTAGAGGTTTTGGAAGCAAGTGGTGAATCCTTATAACGATTATCCATAAAACATTGGAAAAGTGCCGTAAAATTTATTAACAACTAATATTATAGCTCTAGGGATATAATAACGATACAAATTGACATAACTGGTATTTTTTATGTTGCTACTACTAATTATTGAATTTTCGCTATAGGTATTTTGAGTTATTTCGATTTCATTTTAAGTTTGACAATTATGTAAATTATGTTGATATTACTTGATACACATTTCTGTTCATTGAAATAACATATAAGTTTTGGGGCAGATTTTTGAAATTTTTTAGATTTGTAAATTCACTTGATATTTGTTACTATGTCTACCAATATCAATTTAACAAGTAAACACAAACAAAAAACTTTTCTCTATACCATAATTATTAACAATTTCAGTCTAGCCGACTCGAATGAATCTTTACCATTCAAACTCATCTGTTCGTTACAAGGTATCCTTGTAAATGAGGAGGGGTATTCTGGTGAATAAATTAGGAAAAATCTATTTTTTGGCATATTTTCAAGGCTTAGACCCTTAAGAATGTGTTCAATTTAGAGTATTCTTAAGAAATTTTAAAAGCTCATAAAAAGGGGCAAAAATTGATATTTTATGAATTTTTTTTGGTTAAGGTCAATGCGATAGCGACATCTATACAGATTAAATTTGTTTCTAATTCTCCTGTTCCACATCAAGGACTGGAATCCGGCCTGTAATTATTTCTTGTAATCATAATTTCCGCTTTTTCATCAGTTTTTTTGATATTCTTGAGGCTTCTAGACAAGAATACCCCCTTAAGTTCACTTTTACTTCTTCTTAACGTGCTGTATCAAGTCCCCTTGACGTTGGCGATCAGCAGTGCAAAACTCTCTCTATCTTCAGCTATTTTAAATGACTGTCCTGCTTCTCTTATCATAGTTCATTTCCTAAGATTCTTCAACCAAGAGGCTTGTTTTCTTCCAATTCCTCTACGACCTTCAACTTTACCCATCATAATCAATTGGAGGATATTAAACCAGCTACCACGCATGATGTGTGCCAAATAAGCTATTTTCCTGCATTTAATGTTATCCATCAGCTCACGAACCGTATTTGCTCTGTTGAGGACTGCATCGTTTATTTGCATAGCACGGTATCTTGAGCATGCGTCTATATAACCACATTTCAAAAGCCTCTAAGCGATTAATGGTAGATATTTTTAAGGTCCGTGCTTCTACACCATATAAGAGAACTAACTATTGATCATCAGTTTCCGGAGTTGAAATTTCAAATTATCATTAGAGAAGAGTGATCTCATTTTAAAAAATATTATACGAGCTACCTCAATTCTACATATTATTTTCTTATCGGGATCCAGTTGATCAGTAATGTAGCAACCAAGATATTTGAAACTGGATAATCTTTGAATTGTTTGACCGTTTACATTTAGCTAAATACCATATATTTTGTTTTAGAACACTTAATATTCAGACCTATCTCTCTTCCCACTCTGTCAATGGCGTTTAAACGGCATTGCAGTCCATTCTGAAGTCGTCACACTGGTCAACTGTATCATCTGCGAATTTGATTGCATTTATAAGTTTACTGTTAATTTTTACTCCATAAGTTGTGTCTAGCCTGCTTAAAGATCTTATCTAAATACGAATTAAACAGAAGTGGTGAGAGTATGCAACCATGTCTGACTTCCCTTAAGATTTTGAATTTTTCTGTCGATTTTTCGATTATTCGAACGGCCGCTCTTTGGCGCCAGTTGGCTGTTAATATCTTTTTTAATTTGTGTTTTGTTGTTCTCTGTGATATCCAGTTTCAGTTTTATTGAATTCTTTTGGACTTTTTTGAGCTTGATATCGCCTATCAGAGCAATCCTCTGATATGTTGTTACTTTTCCGACACCATTTTTGAATATCTTGTTGAATGTTTTGAATGTCTTGTTATATATATATATCTAATTATTTGAGGTGGGTTATCTACTGGTCCCTGCCATGTATACAATCGTCTTTCGTGTAGTTTAAGCCATGTATTTGCGATTATCATGTCATGCTCTTATCTTTTACTTCTACTAAGCTCAAATTAATTATTGAATTATCTGTGACTGGCAATGACGGTATAATTAGGTAGGAACTCTGACTATTTTGATAATATTGGTACTATGATGTAAATACGGTTGATAGGTGCTCAATTTAAATGTCTATCAAATTTCATCTGGCTGGCGCTAATTTTAGTAACTGAAATGGCATATCTCGATTGATTTGTTATTTTCACTTTTATTACTGTTTATACCAATCGTTTTAACTATCACAGTTTTATTACCATAATAGCGGGTTTTGGTTATTCGATTAAATGCAATTGAGTTGGTTTAACAATTGTCAAATTATTCCGTGTAAAACCGCAATTTTGTTATATTCACACTTATACTGTTACTATTTGAGAAATATTGTTTTATAAAGACATATTTTTATGAACAATTTTCTTTTACTACCACGAACTGCTCTTGCCGTTTTGAATATTATATATTTGCATCAATATACCTTAATACTCCTCTTACATATTTAGTCTTCCAGATGAATGCTAGCTTTTGTTGTTATTATCTGCACTGTTTCTAGCTGTATTCTACACAGAACGTTGTATTTTCTGTATTACTTGGTATATTTTCAATATTAATGTCCCGAGTGCATGTCAAATTGTCGATAATTTAATTTTCTCGAGTGCGCGAATGCGCACGAGAGGAAATTATGAGACAATTTGACATGCACGAGAGGGCATTTGGCAGACTATTTCCTGAGAAAAATTTAATTTAAAATAAACTTAATTCTGTGTTTAAAATTTGTTATTCTTTAAATTATAATAAGTGGTGGAAGCAGCATAGAAACACCATCGTCGGCCTCCAGTAAAGTTGTATATTCTAATTGCATTTTCAATAATTGTTCCTTTTCTTAAAATATAAAATTAAAACAAAATGATGTTTATTAATCCTAGACGAAAATTTGGCACTAGTGCAAATTATCGATAATTTGCACTAGTGCAGTATTATCGCTGAAATTTGATCGTTGCTAGGTAAACATAAAATATTACAGCTTTTTGGTTGGCTTAAATTTTTCGAAGGAAATAGTCATCAATATTATTATAAATTATTACTTTCCCAAGCCATGCGTTTCCTTGGTTACTTCGTTGAAAACACCAAACGAATCATGATTTAAAGACAGCTGGTGTTTTTATTATAATACTATCAGACTTTCGTTTCTAATTGTTCAGATAGAGTGAAAATTTTGATATGAGTGGAATATTTTGACTAACAAGATTTGTTGTGTTATTATATTATTGAAAAATGTGTTGATCAACTGATACCGGAGACTTCTAATTTGCATACGATCATAAATATTATAGGAGATGTAGTATTCACCAATAAGTACAATATATTTATTTTGTCAGTGTGTACTTTTGTTGTTTTTTTTATTTATAATATGGTTTGACTTCGCATGTTCGCGTCCATTTTCACATCAAACCCAATCATCCATATTCTCCAGAGACAACTATGTATATTGAAACAAAATCAATTCCGTTAATTCGATTTATCAGCACGGTACGAATTTTTCACATAAATTAGTAAACGTAATTTTCAATTCTCTGTTATTTTTCGACGAATAAACTAAATTAAAAGTATATTTAGCGGAAATGGCAAACAAATAATGTGGTTTTAATAGTTTACGTAACGTATTTAAGCCTCATCGATCATACTAATATGTAGGTGAACAAGGCATGTTTTCAAAATCATTTTAAATTTATTACAATATTTGACACTTCTAAACAACGTAAACCAGGCGTTGGGTGCATTAAATAGAACCGGTATTACACAAAATCGAAAATAAAAATGTTGGAAATATTAAACTCAGTGATTGAAAATAACATTGATTCAGAGAAGTGAATAACAGATTCAATCTCCAATATTTTAGGTAGATATACTTTCATTCTTTTACATTACAATATTTTGTCACTTATTCCTTTCTCGTTCTATTAGTAGTCTCCATCTTATACACTCTGTCTTTTTTACATACATTTTACATACACAACACAACAAGCCCTAAGAATTTGACAGATTCAACGACGTCATTGGTGGTGTTATTTAATAAAAAAGGGTGCAATGTACTTCTATAGTATATAACTTTGGTTTTAGAAACGTTGAGACAGATAAGATTAGAATGGCACCATGATTTAAGGGTGATTAGCACGCTAGATATGATCCTATGAAATGCCGTGAGATCAGGTTTGCTCCAAGAGAATCGTCTGCAAATAGACATATTTTACCACTGATGTATAGATAGGCGATGTCGTTTATAAACAGAAAAAACAAAGTAGGGCCTAGTACTGAGCCTTGGGGCTCTCCACATTCTATTGACTTTGTTGTATCAACCCTTACAAGCTGACTTCTGTTGGTAAGGTATGACTCAAGCCACTCGTGTGATTTGAAACTATCGAATTAACGAGTGAAAGGAGTACGGAATAAAAAACTGAGGAGAAAACCGCAAAATATTTTGTTCCCTGAACGATACTTTAAAACTAACAAAAAAATACAGTCTTTCAATACATACCGTCAGGTATTTCATACATTTAATGAAATAGATCAATTGCGAAGCCAGAGTTGAATTTGATGTAAAAAATACTTCAAATAAGACTTTCTAGAACAACTAATGCTACTCTTTTTGTTCACACCAGTTTCAAATCGTCACTCTAAAGATGATAGCTTCTGGTGAACATACTAATGACCAGTCAGAGTAATTCACAATTTTTTTTTCATTATTCAACTATCAAAAATTATGAGAATTCTCCCAACTACTTGGTGTATTTTTTTTAGGTATGAGTCATATATTAAATAAAAATGCAATTTGAACTACACTATTTTGTAATATACTTTATTAGAATCGAAAATTAACATTCACACTTTTTTACCGAAAAACTTATTTCAAAAAATAAATAGTATTAACCTATATGGTTAATATAATATAATTCAGTCACATACCTGTAACTTTGTGTAAAAGTTTTAATCCAATTTATCGGAATTATCATTCTATCTATTTTTAGTATCAAATCTCTGCATAATAATTGACATAGAAGGCATATCACGAACATTTAATAATTATACATACAAATTTAATAAGCATATCAGGCGAGTTTATAGAACTTCATAGTAATTTGGCAGATAACGAAAATTTTAATTGAATGTATAAATTGATTTATAAATGAATGTGGTTCCATACGAATAATATTTTAATTGTTCCAATAGATGGAACTAATAACTCATGGTTTTAAATAATACCTTCTTTCGAGTACCTTGAAAATAAATCAATCCTATTATAATGAATATTATGTTACAAAAAATAGTTTACTACTCAGAAGTACAAAAGTATGGCAGAATTCTCCTAGCATTTGATAAATATTTTGATAGCAATTTTGGACTAACTTGAAAGATTGGAAGATTTTTTCTTTAATTTCTATCTATTAATTACGGACAATAAATCTGGCATTTACTTCTAGAGCAAGTATGAGCAAGTTCGTTCAAATTCACAATAGCATTTCTTAGCATGACATGAGATCTAATTTCCACACAATCGGAAAGTTATTTCAGGAGCAAGATTTTTAATCAGAGTAAGGATCATGGGTGATAAAAGGAGTGAGAGATTGATGATGAGTATATAAGAATCAAATACTACAAATATATCATACATTTTGTATCATCTCTTGTTCGAATCATAGTAATTTACCATTGAAAACTGAGAAATAATGATTCGAAGATGGAAATAAGTAGGTTAATTATTTATTTTACTTATTGTTATGAGATGCTGAATGATTATTAAAACTATATATGGGATACATAAACTAAGAATAAACATAATAATGCAATATTTATGTTAAATGTACAACTATGAATGTTCAATAGCAATGTCGAAGTCAGTCAATGGGATTTTTAATCAAAATATAACAAAAGATGTTTAATTGTATATATAATGTTTATCCTCGATACAAATTTTTCGTAGCGCACTTTCCATTCAACTGATAACTGATAACAAATGAAACTCGTGAAACCAGTTTGACGTAAGCGCCATCAGCGAGTAATGGCCTGGTATATAGTTATAGTCAAAATATGTTATAACACGTATAAAAACAAATGTTATATATAAATTATTTCTAATTAAAGTTGAAAAGCAATTGGAGAAAATATCGAACTTCCCTCAGTGTTGCTAAGATCCGCTTTGTTTGATAAATAAGAACATACATTTCCGATTGACAAAACTTTCTTAGAACTGTGATTATTAGAGATTATCAGGCACATTTAGATCCGTTTAAAAAATTTGCGTAAAAAATATTTCAAGAAACAAACAACTACAGAAACTTTGTTATAATTAATTGGATATTACGAAAATGAGTAAGTAACCACGCATTTAATCCCCAATCAATGCCTCTAGGGGCAAATTCAAAGTCGGTAGCCATTAGTACCCACAACCGTGTTGTCATAGTAACGAAAATTCTATTATTAAACAATGGCTGCAAGAATCTTCTGCCGATCCCTGTCATTAGGTCTCAATTATGAATAATCTTCTTCTTTCAATGAATGTTTGCGATAACATTTCCCATCGCTTCTCTATTTCTTGCGGTGTGTATTAAGGATTGTTGTATATCGTGTAGTCTTGTCCACTGACCGATGTATCGCAGACCATATATTTTCTTCCTTCCGATCCCTCTCTTTCCTTTAATTTTACCTTCGATCAGTAGGTGCAAAAATTGATATTTCTTGTTTCGCATAATGTGTCCTAGGTACGCCGTTTTTCTATTCTTGATTAATTCAAAAAATTCACGTTGTTTGCCAATGCGTCTCAGA
Source organism: Diorhabda carinulata (assembly GCF_026250575.1). Classification (NCBI taxonomy): domain Eukaryota; kingdom Metazoa; phylum Arthropoda; class Insecta; order Coleoptera; family Chrysomelidae; genus Diorhabda; species Diorhabda carinulata. The sequence goes on from NC_079472.1 coordinate 25,724,559, forward strand.
ATTTATTCGTTTTTCAATCCAGCCGTCCAAGGCAACTTAAGGATTTTGCGGTACAGCCATATCTCGAAAGCCTCCAAGTAGAGAAGCATCGACCAAAACGTAGCACTTCACGAACCTTAGTCGAAGGTTAAGAGCAAAATCGGGAGAAGTAAACACTCTCCGAAACCTCCTGTCGGGCTTGTTCAATTGAACATTTTATTTCTTTGTCTGATGCCCAGTCTTCAAGGAGCCTGTTTCCCAGATATTTCAATTTATCCACCCTCTCTAAGTGCATTGCGTTAAATATTATGGTGGCGTTTTGAAAGATACTTATGTTCATTGAAATAATCATAAATTATGTTTTTTGTATTGATTTTTAGGCCCATTGATTTGGTCTGTTCTCCTTCCACCATCTTCTTCCTTCTTCCTCCATCTTATTGACGTAGGTCGTGCATATTATCAGTGATTAGGATGGTATCGCCCGCATAACGGATATTGTTAATCCACGTCCCATTAATTTTGATTCCCATTTCTATAGCTTCTAGTGTCTCTTGTAAAATTTCTTCGGAATATAAATTGAATAAGAGTGGAGACAACACGCATCCTTGTCGCACCCCCCTTTTGATCTGAATGTTGTCGGACATATAATTGTCTAGTTTTATTTGCGCTGTTTGGTTCTAGTATAGGTATTCAATGCATCGGATATCTTTCTGATCTATATCGAGCCTTTTGAGGAGCTGTTTTAATTTGTGGTGCTGTACGCGATCGAATGCCTTTCCACAATCTAGGCAAACGTCCTTTCTCTCGTCATATGCCTAGCCCTTGCCTAAGCCCAAATTGTGAGTTGCTTATGTCACTTTCACACTTTCGGAATATTCTTTGGTGTATGATTTTAAGAAATATTTTTACGGCATGGCCATGGTCTTCGCATCTTCTTACATTTGTCTTCTTGAATAAGGGGATAAAACTAGAGCTTAACCATTGCCTGAGGTAGTGATCTGTCACATATATGATGTTAAACACCTTATGCAGTGCTACTATGCCTTTCTCATCAACCAGTATTTCTGAAGGAATTTCATCCGGACCAGCACTTTGTTATTTAGTATAACTTTTTCAATGTCCCCTTTAGTGATCGGTGGACCATTTAGAGAGATAATGGTATCAACTGGGGGTCTACGGTCTTCAAAAAGTTTTTCTATATACTTTCCCAAACATTGATTAATGATAATAATCTGAAAGTTATTATTTCCTGACGGAAACTTTATTTAGAAAGTGTATGTTTTCTGGTCGGTCATGGAAAACAGTTTTTACAATGTCTATTCGTTTTGCGCTTCTCTATTCGCGAACTTTCAAGCCAAGACAGATACGTTGATTGAACACATTATGGGTTTCTAAAATTGAATTAATTGAATAATCTTCATATGTTTCTATGCTTTATAACATGGAACAATATGAGTCCCATTAATGAGAACATATATTTTTCTATTACTATATAAATTTGTCACACTGCACACAAACTCCACTGTATACATCATATACCTTTACTTTTTCATCATCAGCAATTATTATTTCAATCATTCTTAAATTATACCAACATTCACGTACATTTTCAATAAAGTGTTTTTTGAAAAAATGTTTTCTCATTTCCTGTTTCCTGTTTCCAATATTGTATCGGTTACGAGTGGTAACATTGAAGCGCCCAGTTCATTACGTTCTCATCGTTGATGACATGGACGCAAATGGGTTAATTTTGCATGTACCATTGTGTGAATGTTAATGAAAACCGTGAATTATGGCCAAACTCAATTTACAAAAAACCACATTCTAAACAAAAAATTTCGTGGGGTCTAGATACATGTCGTTTTTACTGTAATATCGTTGGAGTTTCAAAATTACTGCAAAACTAATTTCACAACTTATGTTCACGCAATATCCAGTTCCACACAAAACTTTCCACACTATAATTTGATACGGCTATATGGCAGTTCTTTTTTTATTAGATTTTATATATAAAAGAGGGCGGTAAAAAAATTTATTTCTAGACTTTTGTTGTTATTTTCCAATATTCTTGTATAGTTACTGTAATTAAAATTACAAATCTCTACATATAATTATCATCTGAGAATTAATGAGACTAACGTATTAAGAAATAAAATATTATATGTGAGGTTTGTGAAAGAAAGAGTGTCGAGGTTTGTGAAAGAAAGAGTGTCTTAGTGTTTTCTTCAATTTGTTTATTATCTTCTCTTTCATACCTTATTGCAAAGTGATAAAATATATATATATATATATATATATATATATATATATATATATATATATATATATAATTAACTATATATGAATCTAAGACCTTTTGTGAATAGTATTCATTCCGATATCATAGTTCTTGAGTTTAAAAATATTTTACTTTATACTCATATTCGGAAGAGAACTCAATATTCCAAGAAATTATGTTAAGTAGCTTTTTTTTTGAATCTCTAATAACGTCCTTTTCAGGATTGTAATAAAATAGAACTTATAGATATTCATAGTTCAGTTTAAGATATATAGTCATTCGAAAAATGGATTCCTTTTACCATAAATTATTCTTATTATTTATTTTTAACAATATTCGTATTAAATGAATAATCATTTGGAATCTATATTTACATTGGAGAATAGCTTTATTATCAATGGATAGAATTTTGAGTGGACAACCTTAACCTGAAGATGTCAGTATTTATCAATGTAAATAATATATTTGTTCATGTTATCATAGATTGTACCATTTTGAACGGTTAGTTCATGTTTGACATTGTATTATCATGTACGACCGTCAATTTTGATAATCTGAATTCAAACGTGGCTGTACCAACTTGACTGCATTCGAGAGGGTCAAAAAGTGAGACAACCAGCGATATAATCGACGATTGACAGATTAAGGTTAGAGAAATAGAAGAAGCATATTAAAAAAGGCATTTTCTATATATTGCCAAAAGAATTATATATGCATCAGCTATCGGACCTTTGGTTGCTAGGTTTGCTCATTTTGGACCACTTCGAATAAACATTTCCCAGGCCTTATTGATGCTCTTTGAGTAAAATGCTTCGATTCATAACTGGATCTATCACTGCACTCCTCAAATAAATATCACTCAATGACAGTCGATTGTAAATAGCGAATTTGCTCCGAGAAAGGCAAAGACAATTTCATCGGCATGTTTTTTAGGATAATCATGGGATTATGTTCATTGAATATATTCAAAAAGGTAAAACAATAACAGGAGACTATTATGCATCTTTGCTTGATAGAGTAAATGGATAAATGGCAAAACAGCAACATCATTTGCATTCCGAATTGTCTAGGCTGAAATAATTTGTAAATTCTCCTGTAAATTACGTTGAAAATAAGCTTCAAGAGGGGGCTCACGAAACTAATGTATTATTTTCCTGTCCCAAAATCTTATGATCTTGTTGCATTGGCTAAATGAACAATCACTAAATTTCCTTTTTTTTTTCAACTCTTCAGCATAATATTTGCTCCGTTCCAATTTCTGTTTTTCGTACCCCTGCTATTGTCTTATTCTATGTTGTCACCTCTCGTTTATTAATTATTATTTTTGCTGTCCATATTGTTTTAGTATTTTACGTATTTTCCATTCATATGAAGCGCATCGCCATTTATTTTTTTAATATACATTGTGTTACTGTTTCAATATCTAATGCTTGTCTTATCTTCACGTTTCTTAATTCATATATCTCTGTGATTTTGGATATTTCATCCTCATTGTTCCACTCTTATTGTTTAGTTTTATATCCTTCCATTTAATGGTTAAAACTTCAACATAATTTATTTGAAAAGGTGTGCTTCGCACTGCACTGGAATTTTATGCTTACCAGAAGCTGAAACTTAAACAATCTGTTACATTTTAAGATTTCGCACAAACATTTTATGATAAAACAGCCACTTACATCTCTAAAATTTTCATGTAATCGTATAAACTAGGCTTGTTAAAACAATCTCGTGATAAATTCCTCTATTCACCTTCGTAGCCCATACATACCTATCACACAGAGAAAAATCAATACACCGACAAAAACAAAGAAGAGTCTCACGTATTTTCAAATCACTATTTTCTTGTAAAAAAACGAACTTCGAACAACTATTCAGTTTTGCCTGATAGGCACTTCGATATACGCAAAAGTCGTTTCTTACAGGAGGCTATGCCCTCAAGACGAAAACTACCATCCTAATCGATCACTGGGTGTCTAACGGGTGAAATCTTAGGGCTCATTTGAGAAAATTAGGTTATTTGAATTTACGGTGAACTACTATGGTAATAGGCGGCAGGACCGTAATGGGGGATCATTAAAATATGATGTAATATGATGAAGAGATATCTAGAAGTGTTGAGAAATAAATTTACTGGAGGGATCATTTTAAAGAGTACATTTGAATGAATGTTATGACGTGATTGAACAAGAATAGTCAAAAGGAAGAGAATAACGATAGAGAAATTTCTAAGTTTAAGCTATAGAAAAGAAAATGTTTGAATACATCGAAACATTGATAGATAATTGGAAATAACCTTAGTATCTATTTCAAAATTTTTTTTGGACCAGTCTTTTCTTTATTTACGACTTGATGATTTCTCCACATTGGTTATTCATTTTTTAATTTATAACCAAAATTTACTCTATTTGTTTATGGTTTTTCAGTGTTTGGGTACATTGCCTGATTTGTTGGTGATATTAATTATTCATTTTTATCTAATAGTCTTCTTATACATGGACGTCAAAAGTCACAACTTGATTTTTGTTATTATAACTTTGATTATAGAAAGTTATTATCTCCTTTGTCTAGTCCTATTAATTTTTATATCAATTATTCAATTCCTTTTGAGCTGATAGTATATATAGATAGAAAAAGACTTTAGTTACAATAACTAGATAGTCCACTATTATGAATCAAGAAAGATTATTGGAATAGCGGATACCAATGTGGCCCTGTACTTCTGTAGATTTATGGAAAGGGAACATCCATCATTAGTTTTGATGGGAGTATTTTCACTTGGAAAATTATGACGTTTCCAAATTAGGTTGATACCTGAATAATATATAAATATATAAAAAATAAATTTTGTTCTTAATAAAAGGAATTTCGATAATGGAATCAACTTAATCAATTTACACAAACATGTATCTAGAAGGAAAAATGGCATAAAAACTTTCATAAACGAACCAACTGATCGTGGTAAATCTCACAATATTCTAATCGTTTTCATCTTCTATTCAATTAAATTCAATTTATTTTGGATTGCTTTAATAATGGGCAATATGGGTGCTTCTCGTGCCACACAATTACAATTGCAGATATCATATTTAGATCATGATTCTTTTTTTCTATTGCCAGTGTTAGGGATACAAGATTCATGGTCAATAATTTTTTTTTTTCAAACATAATCAAATCTTCGTCCTATCGATGCATCGTTATGTTGTAGGTAACTATTAAAATTTTTGAATAATGTTCTTTCTTTGAACTTGTCTTTTAGTATTTTTTGTTATAGTCGTAGATAAAGTATAGTATTCAACTTGTATTAATATAGATCATAACTCACTTAATGACTTACAGTGTTGTCTGCTGCTCGTGCTACAAACTTAATCTGCGTGAGTTATGACATTCGTTATTATTTGTAAAATAATATATTATTCCTCATACGAGAATATCAGAATCATTTCTGAGCACACAATATTTTCATCTCAATTATTAATAGCCATTTTGGACCACATCTAGAGAAGAGCGGAGTCTGTTGGACCTTGGGGTCTAGTGTTTTACACCCATAGTATCTCGCACATGGTTTGTGATACACAGAGCTGATTGTATAACACGAAGTGAGGGGTTGAGGAAGTCGCGCCACTGTTATATTACCAGCCGTCGTTTTTTTTTTCTGAAAGACAGCACGTGATGTTGGAAGTTTAGTGCTAAAAGTAAAAAAATATCGATCCATTGAAAGTTGGTTGAAAAGCCACAAATATTATAATACGATTATGAAGTGTATTTGACTTTTAAAATATAATATTGTTAATGTTTCTAGTTTCATAAATAAATTATATTTAATGAATTTTTAATTATCCAACATATTAAGAGGAATTCGGGAAAAGGGTCATTCGAGGTCAATTGAGTCATGTTCAATTGAGCCCTAATATTTAGTCACGCTATTCTTGGATGTTTCTATATTAATGTTACTCCAATTTTAGGATCAGAAACTACAAAAAAAAACGGAACGTACTAATATCAGTGAAAAATCGATAGAAAAAGCTGTAGATGAAGTCCATAAATGTTCAAGCTTCCATAAAACTGCTAAAGATAACAAAATGGACAGATTTGTACTTTGTCTGTTAAGAACAAGTATCAATCCCCAGCTTCTAACATTGTTGAAACTAAGTAAAATAATATTAGCTAAAGGAGAGCATACTGCTGGTTCTGTAAAGTCAGCAACTGGAAAGTCAGTTCCTGTGATGTTTATATTTCCTCGGAAGAAGTTTAAATAGTATTTATCGCGAATGGACCACCTGAATGTATGGGACGCCGTGATTGGGTTAATGAGGACGAGTTTTTTATTTTATCTAGCACTTTATAAGCTATGTAAGGTCAATATATTAAGAATGCGCTAACTCAAATTCAGTTAGTCTCCCAGGAGAAAAGTGGGTACAATGCACTGGTTGCCAAAATTGAGCTCTTGATAAGTGCACTTCTGGTGTTAATGCATTTTATGTGTGCATGAACTGGGATAAAAAGCAAAAAATAAACTAAGATTATTGGAAGATAAAAAAGTTATAAGAATGACGTATAAAGAGATATTTAGAATGTACAAAACAAAATTAATTATAGGAAACTGGAAATAAATGGTATAATATAAAAAACGTTTAATGAGAAAAAAGGAATGGAACTTAAAGTTAAGAGATGGAATATTAATAAAGAACAATAGTAGGATAGGAAGGAATCATAGAATGAATATAGAGAATTAAATAGTGACAGCCTATAGACAGAAAAAAGAATTAGGGATCCTGGTAAATTGGAAAAGATATTTACTCGTTACTGGATATAGAAAATAAACAGTAAAATGTGACAGAAACATGAAACAAGAAAAGAGGAATGGAAAATTAAGCTGAAGGATGGAATAAGTTGAAAAGAAATGAATAAACAACTGTTTTATAATTAATTTTTCTCAATTATTCAAGTAACCGCACTATATTTAAATATTATCGGTAAAATTATGAATCTACTGATGTTAAATCCATTATATCGGTAAGGATTTTATCAATCACCTCATTCAATCTTGTTAGAAAACAAAAAATTCTGTTATAATGTAAAACACCTGTGATTTTATAATTAGATTTGATCTCATTTATCAATCATATATATCGTTCAGCACATTAGTTCTCTTAAGGTCGAATCGCATTTCACGAAGGTCACATCACCGATTGGTAACGTTAGCTCGAAACTGTCGTTCATTCACAGTATACCGTCAGAAAACGTCCTTTGAATGACTTCGTTACGTCAAAATTGAGAAGGCAAAGGTATATACACACAAGTGATGACTATAGATTGATTAATCAGTTCCGAACTTACGCAATAAACAATAATAATAATTGATGCAAGTTAGCAAAAGCATATCACTCGTAAAACACATTGCCTTTCCAGAAGAACAGTGACGTAAATGCAAATTTACAGGAGATTGGACAAAGTTGTTTATGACGAGGCGACGAAGGAGCCAAGTCAAGAATATCTAATCGAGTACCGTAATAATAACTTCACGAATGTATACCGTAATATGTTTTTTCCATACTGTTTTCGGTTTTAAATAAAAATCAAAATTATATTCAAATATCGAATATGATTATTCTCTTATCATTTAAAAAAATAAAAATTAACAGAAGTCACTAAGGTAACATTGTAATCAAAGGCAGACATATTGAATTTAATTGGGACAATTTAAGAGTACTCTAAACTACAATGATACCGTAAAGTGCCATTTTCTGGACTTAAATTAGTACTGTAAAGTCGTCTTTAGGTACATTGGAAGCATGTATGTATATACTTAATTTCCATTTTCCAACGATTAGGATTGAATCAGCCTTTTTTTAAATGCTCTAATTTCAGGATACTTGGGAATAGCTATGTTTTCCTCTATTAAAATGGTGGAGTTCAGTATGAAATATTGAGAACAAAATATTTAATATAGCAGATTTTTGGTAAAAGTACGCCAAAAGTCAGGTTTCTAAACTACAGGATCAGTCTGTTTGGTCTTGACGTCTTCAGCGACAGACAAGAAATATTCATTTATCCAATAAGCTATTATCCAATTTCAATTTCTCTCAACTTCTGATAGTGAACTTCCATCCTGACTTTGTTGATAAAATAAAAATGCTGATGATGTTGTATAAACTGGTCAAAGCTGTTCAAAATTTCATATGAAAAGTATCAAATTAAATTAATAGAAATCGAGAAATTAATTATGGAGAAAAAAGAAAAAAATCTTATATATTGCACGTGATGTGAGTAGATATACCAGTTTTCGCTATCGATCGGGCGCAAAATTGTTCTCAGCTGGTAAATGTTACTTACATCTCTTGTAGTATGAATAACTACTTATTTAGGTGATTATTCGGGCAAATTACGGTAAATATTTATGGAAGAAATTTTATCGCGTACAAAGGGTTGTTTTTTAGTGCTCCGAAAGTACTTTCAAGGTGGGAAAGACACATAATACTAATGACCTTATGAATATTGAATGTTAATAATTATCCAATCATATCGGAATAGGCGGGCATCTACAGCGATGCCACATGTGGTTTAAAAACAAAGATTTGAACCTAACCTAACCTAACCTATCCTAACCTAATCTAACCTCACCTGACCTATCCTAGCTTAGCCTAGCCTAGCCTAACATAACCTAACCTAACATAATCTAACCTAGCCTCACCTGACCTATTCAACCTCTTTTTCCCTTCACTTCTTCTATTGTGTCAAATTTTGAGCTGGTAGTTCTGCTGAGAATTTTTTGGTGATTCGTCACTAACAAAAAAAGAGGGGGTAGACTGCGTAGGGCCTAACCCCCAATGAGTCTGAGGACACAGCCCCCATTGTATATTATAAGCCTTCTCTTCTCTGTGTGTATTTCTTTTAATTTAATATTATAGGTGTATCCTGCTTCCGGTACATACACCCAAAACATGGAGCGACTGTGGCATGATGCACGTGATAATATGTCAAAGTATGTCCTCCGGATTATGACATGGATGGTTACATCGCGGAATTTCTGTTTAGACGCAGTTATGCTAACCACACTGACTGATCGCTGGCATTCGTTGGTTATAACAATTCGCGATTTTCATATTAAATTTAATTTTTTATTATTTTGTAATTGTTGATAATCCATAGTAAGAAATATAATAACTTTTTATTGATGTATAAAGAAATTATGCAACAGTAAACTAAAATTATGTTAAAAATTAAAAATTAATTTTTCTCCGATCACTCCTTAAAAAATCTTTCCTATACCTTTACATAATTTAATTTTCCCGTTTAAGGATCTGAAGTGCAGCAAAAAATTTGGGTGGAGATCCACTTCTAAATTTTACCCAAATTTAATTCATAATTTTAGGTTACCTCGTACCAACCGTTTTTCTTGTAATTGTAATAACCATGACTATGTTATGAACCTTGTATCTGTATACAAAATAAAAAGGCTCATCAGATATTTTAACTCTCAAATTGAACACAATACGACCCTGATACCTTTGGAGAACTGGGTCATGTATAAAATTAGGGGATACAACGACGACGTTGCAGACGCCGACTCCATCAAATTTCATGGCGTTTCACTTGACCACAGTTGCAAATATTGCAAAATACAGAATATAATTTTAAGCGTGTTCAATTGTAAAAAATAACTACTAACCAACATATTTTTCTTTATTTTTGATTACCATGCATTGAAAAATATGTTGGAAGGTTGTTTGCATAATTTTATTGAAGCAGTAAAAATTCTTCAACTCTAAATTTAGCAAAAGATTGTTTGTTAAGGTGACATAACCTACTTATTATATAATATGTTATTGGCTTCAAGTTTCGAGTTAAGAAAAACAAAATTATCAAAAAAACAAGTAGAAATGTTCACACATTTGATGAAATTAAATCATTAGTCTTATAATCTCATCCAAAATAAGAATAAGTATATTTTTTCAATTACTCATGTCCATTCAAATTAAATCATTAATCTGACACTTCTGATTCTAAATCACAACGAAAGTTTTATTATAACGTGTTAGTAAGAACTGCAAAAGACAATAAATGGGTAAACTAATGTATAGACTCCTATCATAATAGGAGTTTTTAGAATTGAATCATTAATTAACAAAATATTGAACTTTACTTTTTTCTAATCAAAGAAATATGCGACAATGTGTCGCGCCACACAGTGGAAAATATGACTGATTAGGTAAACAAAAGTCGAGTCAAAACGATTTTCTGAATTTTTTACCTTTTTATTATACTAATATTTCTCACCATACCATGTTTATAAATAAATAGTAAATGAGTTAATAATTTCTGTTTACATGGCAATGATAGTATGTGAGACATGATATCACCACATTCGTTATTGAAAACACAATCTATCTGTATAGATGATTTACAATTTGCTAATGTACGCCTCTAATCAATAATGAAAACTATATAAACCCCAAGTTACCCCTAGGATTTGTTTATACGATATGTTTCAGCAATGTTCCTAGTCTTTAAAGGTTGCAAAGAATTTTTGCGTTTTGAGTTATTATATATATCATTTTTTTCAGACACAGAATTACTAGGAGGAAATCTTTGGAAAATTGGGTGAAGTATCTCAAAAAAAATCAAGAGATTGGTTTTGTTTGAACATAAGAGAGTTTTGGAAAAGTGGAACAAATATCACAGAAAACTGGAAGAAATGAATACTCGAGTTGGTTGATTTAGATGACTTGATTTTATTACGTATTTCAGCTGTACAACCTACTTGTTAATCACCAGTACAATGTTACGAACGTTTTAGTGAGGAAACAAAAGAAGAAAAGTCGGCGACTTATTGAAGGTTATATGAAGCTCTCATAAAACGATTCATGATTGTTCTTCAATGACTTCCATCAGGATAAAAAATCGATGCCAACTAATACACGTCTGAAAGTAAACGGATCTACTTTGATTTGTATTCCTTGTGCGGTGTGACACCCATGATTCATAAAATCTTCAACTGTAACGTTCAGATTATTGAAAATCGATGTGTTCCAGTTAGACAAGCCAGGAAGCCAGAAATAAAAAGCTTCGACGTTTTAGTGTACGAATTACGAAAATAAAAAATATTTTTTGAGAATGCTATCAGTTTTACTCGTGCCTATTGTCCATCACTACAGCAACCTGTCAAAAAAACACCTTTAGATTCAGATGTTCTATATTTACTAAACTATTAGATCGGATAGAATAATTATCCTTATAAAACTTAAGTCTCGAGAAAACGAATGATGACTTGTCACATAATAAATCATATCCAATATTATATTATTATACTATTTCTATTATATTTGATTTTGACTTGATTTTTGACCACTGTGCGCTAGCCAGACCTATGAGAAAAAAAAAATCCGTAATCGGGGACCCAAAAGCTTGAATATGGACAATTTTCAGAATTTTGTTCACCTAAATAATATTTTTCACTAGGCGCCGGTTGGTTTTTAACCTAAGTACGATGTTTGAATGAAATATTAATTTAGCCAGAATCAAGTTGATTTATTTTGGTCAGTGTCAAGAGAGTACATAATATTTTTAACAATGACATCAGGAACGTGATACACGTTTCAATTTATTGTTTTCTTTATTAAAATTTTGGCAATGGAATTAAAAACCTGACCCAGACAATAAGAGTTATCATTAGTTTTCTCATGACATTTACTACAACTATAAAGAGAGTGATTTATATTCACTACAGAGCGTTAATTTTATTGTTACCATAAATGTTAGTGTTCTTGTTCGAGTTTTATATTCTAAAATAGTGAAAAGAGAATCAGGTTTGTGCAGAATATTTTATTTCTCTAGCTTCTATTCGATATTTCAGTATGGTAAATATGACACAGATTATGTTTATGTATCAGAAAAATGCAGTAAAAATCTATCCAAAACTAGATTTCAGAGATGAGATAGTTAATGTTGGAGATCTATATTTATATACAACGTAAGTTTTTTTTGTGACACGGTCGGTAGCCCCGGTATTATGGAAATTATCCAAAAAAATTGTTTACAGAGAAATATTTATATTTATCATATAATTCTAGTTTTCACAATAAGTTTTTTCAAATTAGATAGGTTATTTGAAAAGATAGCGGGTCTGTTCTGGAAGTTGCAGGATTGATTTAAAAAAAATATTTATTCATGAAAATATTACAATCCATTAGAAGTAGCTTTTAACTCTGACAACACTGGCGGCACCAATTTCACGCATGACTGTGGAAGAGGAGTTCTACTTTTCTGCAGAAAATGAGGTATTCCCTTCGGAAAAAATCGATATTCTTCAAAACTTTTAGTTTTCCAATTCTTTGTTTAACTACATAAGACGTCAAAAGAGCAAGGTGCGTTTATCACAAATTTGGTAACGTAGGTCCCTTTTTTCACAGATAGCCACTTTAATGGTGATAAATATTTAGAAGTGCTCCAAAATAGTGTAGTGCCCACTTTGACAAACTTCTATCTTGATTAAGCAAACCTACAAGCTCTTGCGAATATAATATCTTTTAGAAAAATGGAGCAACGACCTATTACCAAATCATTCAGCAGTACCATCACAAAATGTTTCCAAATTGGTGGATAAGGAGGCGCGGTTAGATAGAATAGCCAGCACGATCAATTGATCTGACATCATTAGACTACTTTTTGTGTGGATATGTCGAGAATATTGTATACAAAACTAAACCCCTCAACTTAGATCACAGTCATTATTGAGATGTTAAGTAACATTATTATTAACTTTTCTATACCATGTTGCCAAGATGTTCGCGGTGAACATTTTAATAAATATACAGAGTTGCATTTAAAATAGAAAAGTTGGTATTGGCCAGTGTACACATCCTGTATAATATTTTTTTGTAAAATAAGGGAAATCTAGAAAAAGAAAATCACGTGTTTAGCGTTTTCTCCAAAACCCCCCATTTATTTATAACCGAATTTATTTCATTTGGCTATTCCCCTCAGTATAAGAAAGTTGGGTTTTGCAGTCAACATAAGAAATATTCTTATCCTGAAAATGTGCTACTTGTGTAATTTGTTGAATTAAATAAAGAGAACAAGTAGTATTCACTATTCCCTTTCTATTTGATGCTGGAAAGTACCATAAATATTCTTCATCCTTACTGGAAATAATATCAAATTACAAGCGTTCTCAACAAGCCAGTTCGAAGAACATCGACCAAAAGCCTTTTACACCAAATAAACTGAATAAGTTTCCCAAAAAAGCACCAAATCATACATTTTTCTGACCGAAGGAAATCAACATTATAAAATTTTTCATCGATGTTTTAAATAGGTTGAAATCATTGGTGTGAGGGGAGCCTACAACAAGAACGAGTTGCATTTCATGAAAATTGAAGATAACGAACTCATAATATGAAAAAAATTTATATTTACATTTCATAAGTCTAACAACAACGCTTTAAAGAAATAAAGATTAGAGTTTTCTCAAATCCGATTAAAGATACTAAGTGTCTACAAAAAATAATACCATTCCTTTCGTTATCTATAACTTTAAACAATACTACTACTACTGTGGACACTCAAATTCCAAGTTGATTTTTGGCATTGCCAACAAGTTGCCTCCGTAATTTTCTATCCTCAGCCATATCTACTTCACGATTAAATCTCCTTACATCTTCACCCACTTGGTCAATCCATCTTGCTCTTGATGTTACCAGTAGGCGCCTCCCTTCCGGTTGACTTCTCTACACTCTTCTTATTGTTGTCTCTTCATCCCTCCTTCTCACATGGTCCAGCCACCTAATCCTTCTACTTCTTATGACAGTCACAATACCTGGTCGTCTATACCTGTCCCTGAGTTCTGTTCTATAGTATTCTCCATACTCCTCCTTCGAAAACTGGCCATAACACACCCTTTCTGGGTGTGTTTTGTTAGTGTCACACCTCAGCTCCAAACAATAAAACTGGCTGTATCATGACTGTGTATATTCTTATTTTTATCTTTTTTGACAGCAGGTTACTTCTACTTAATTTCGATAGGCTCCAAAAACATCTACTGGCTGCATTTAACCTCATCTGTATTTCTTCTTCTATTTTATTATTGTTGTTCATAGTAAATCCTAGGTACTTAAATTCTTCAGTAATTTTAAAGCTACATTCCATAACGTCCAGCGTTGAATTCAGTCTTATCTTCATTCACCTCCAAGCAATTTCGTGCTTCTTCTAAGAATACTTGTGCCATAATTATCAGGTTACTCTTACTGTTAAAGCTACATCATCAGCATAAGCTAAAATATTTATATTTCTTCCAATATTTGCTCCTTTTGGGATAGTTTCAGTTGCTTTTTCTAGAGAAAGGTTGAACAGAAGCGGTGCGACCCGTCTCCTTGCCATTATATTAATTTTTCTATGCTTGGTCGAGAAAAAGAATATTACTAAACTTCTTTGTCTTCTTTGTTAAGTAGAATACTTTTATAGAGAAAAACATTCTCAGTATTCTGCTTTTTGCTGTGTAGTATTACTACTTCCTATTATCTTCTGACCAATATTTACAATTATTTGTCCCGCGCCCTAATATAAATTTTATTGAACTTATCTCAAAAAAAAAACGTAATAGATGAAATAAATAAATGTATAATAACATATTCCAGGAATATGGTTACATTACAACTTATTGCTAGAAAATGTAGGAATGGAAGGATTTTTTGTATTTTTAATTTGCTGAACAATTTATTGATTCAATTTCTTTTTTCGTCTTATTTAGTTATACGTTTTTAAGAAATCCCATATTTTTTTTTAAAGGAATAAACGAAAACTATTTCACTGAAACATACGAAACCACTGTAAGTACTATTTGCATCATTATGTGGGCTGGTGAAGTAATTATTAAAAAATATCAATCGAACATACATCAGGAAAATTGGAAATTCCGGAAATTTGGTTACAAACTTTATTAGCAATTTTACTGTGGATTGTTCTATTTTCATTTCAAGTAGTTTAATTGATTTTTACACGTGTTTGTTGTTTAACAAAACTATTCAGACAAATCCAACAGATTCAAACCAGATATAAATTCGCAAATCAGTTTCAAAGCATATTTTCGAAACGTTCTAATGCTGTAAGTGAACCCATAGTTTGTACGATTTCCTTCATTATTCAAAGTGTAATTCCATATTTGTGCTCTGATACATGATGATATTTTAATATGATCTCTACTTTTAGTAGTAAAATAAGGACCTATTAAAGTGGAATTGGGAACAGAGCCTTCAAAGGCAAATCAATCGATATTTCAACCACCTAAAGTATGAGGATATGTCGAGTTTTTAAATAAAAAATAGTGAATTTTGAAGGTTAAAAGTGATATTATAGACCAGGGACGAGAACCTACGACACGCGTACCACACTTGGCACGTCTTGCATTTAAATCGGAGTTTAAGGTTAATGTTGCTATACGGAGTCAATCCTAAGACCAATTGCTTATTGTACAAAGGTGACATTCATCACAAAAATTTGTTGAGGGAAAGATCAAGCAACTGAATGCACAATCTTTGGCAGGAAAGATCTTTCTCTGATGCGGAATTATGAAGAGAACTTTTAGGGGAATTGCTTATGTAGGGTTTGATGATTTGTCTAATGAAAGAGCAATATTGAATCACTAAAATGGCGGAAAATGTACGGAAACAACACATTGGAACCAATAAATGGAATATCAAATATTGTATTCCGTTGGATGAAAGTATTGCAATTAATAACATTTCTCAGTTGGTACTAGTTGTGCGCAATTTTAACAATAACTGTTTGTATGGAAAGCTGATCTATCTGCTTCAATTCGAAGAAATTTTAGAAGGAGATCAGGACATATCAGGGATTTGTACCTTTTCTAATTGCATGCATTGGTCGACCACTTTTGAATTTCTATAGCATTATTCAGTAAAAAGTTTATACGTACAGATTTCGAGAGAAAATTGAAATCCGTCAAGATGCTGTCATACTGGTCCCTCCTTATTAAATCAAAATAAATTGAAATCATTTTTCATCATTTCATCATTCAAATGCACAGCAATATACGCCGTAAAGTACTTCTAGATCTGTAGAATGTTTGGAAGAAATTATGTCGTTTTGGTTGTGAAAAAGTGAGCTCAAGTATTTCTTGAACTGGATAGTAAAGAATGGATTGGTGAGTTGATGCTCCTAATTGATATTAGGAATCTTCTCGGTGAAATAAACCTTAAGTTGTTAGGTTCAGATGAAACTGTTCTAGATTTGTATGATTCTTTGAAATGAAAATATTTATTCGCTACCTTACCTTGAATATATATAAATATTTCCCGAATTTGAAAACATATTTATCTAACCTTAACAGTGACAATGCTGCATTAACGGAAAATGTTGAGCTATATGACACTGAATGGAGAATTTGCTAAACGATTTTAAGATTTTGATAAAAATGATCTTGATAAAATAAAACTTTTTACTGGTATTCCTTTTAATGTTTATCTCTTTGCATATATTGAAATTCGGGATTTTTAGCTTCAGCATATTGGATTTAGGAAGACAAAATTTATGGAAATAACAGTGTTTTAGCAGATGATTCTCAGAATTTGGATATCAACCAGGAATAGAGAAACTTTCGTGGTAAAGACAAGGCTAAGGATTGCACTGAAAACATTTCAAGTTTGAACAAAATTTTACCTTATTTGGTGGTTCTCTATACTTTCAATAAGTTCATATATAAGTCTCAGTCTAATGGAGAATGTATTTATGCTGTTTGTACAAAATCCCTAATTTTCAATCCCTTTTGATGGTCTCTGAATATCTAATTAATCTTTCTCTCCTTTGAATCCAGATTTCTCCAGTGAATAATTAAATAATTTGCTTTCCCACACTACAAATTAATTAATTAGTCGAGTGATTTCAAATTTCGACTCTATTTCTTTGTTGAATTATAGAACATACTAACAAAACCACAAGTTACTAAATAGTCCAAGTCATAACACTAATAGTACATACAAAAATAGCGTCATTGGCACCTTCCACAATCCTGTGACGTTTCTGCGGCCATTAACAGTGACGTCATTCCTATTCAGTGCTCTCACACTTTAGACTGCATTAAAAGTTAGCAAAAGGTCGGAGAAACGTTGTTGGATTTCTTGATTAAAAATAGCACAAAACGCGTTGAAAAAGTCAGAGTATGAGGTCGGTGGAAATTTGTATGTTGTGTGTTAATATTAAATGGATAACAGAATACATACGATGAGTAGGCACATGAGTTTTTTAGGTCAAGATCGTAGAATATTGAGATATTACTATATAGAAAATTTGTAATTATCCAACCTCTTTTATCGTGATATACAGAGTGAGTTTTACATATGGAACTTTTCAATTATCTCTGAAATGGCTTGTACGAAGTTTTTGTGCGCAAGGGTCTTGTAATACGGTCGGTATTATGGTGGTATCTACATTGTTGTCAGATCTTTTCTTTTTTGGAAAAATAATGAACTTTATTATTTCAAATAGAGCATCCTGAATACTTTGTATTTTTTAAAAATTCTTGAGAAATACTGAATATTTTTCATGTAATATTCTCTATACCCAAATGCCATAATAGCGGAGTTATATATAAATATTGTACAGTTGGCTACAATGGCTACAATTTAATAAACTGTACCAAGGTCTAGTGTCAGTAAGTTAGTGAAAAGTTTAACGAAACTGGTGCAGTAAAATATTTATCCAATTCATGGTGCAGAAAACCTACAACAACTAAAGACAAATCTTCAAATGTTTGTATCATGCTAGAAGTAGATTCACATTTGTGAAGTAGAAAAATTACGAATTTCAGAAAACATACAGTAAATACGATGACAGCAGATGCTCAAAATGTTGTCCATTTACTTCAATACAACAAGCTATGCGATTTTTAAAACTTTGAAATACATTTTGTAACATCCCTGACTGCCCAATTCTTCTTATCTTTTAATTCCTGAATAGTTGCGGGTTTTGTTTTATAAATGATTTAGTTTAAGTGACCTCAGAGAAAATAGTCTGAAGGATTCATGTCGGATGATCGCGAGAGCAATTTGATAAAACCACGCCTTCAAATCCATCTTCTGGAAAACTCATTATTTAGGTATTGCCTCACCACACGTAGAGTGAGGTTTGGGCTATTTTCTGAAAATTTCTAATAATGAAGTTTTTTTAAAATGTAATTAAAAATACTTGGATTTGGAAATATTTGAGCCAACTCAGGTATAATAAATACTATTTTCCAATAAATCCAAATACGCCGGACCATTTAATTTACCCTCAATAAAAAAGGGACCGATTATTTTGTCGCCTATCATTCCAGCACATACATTCAGTTTTTCGGGATATTGAGAGTGGGATTCATGCAGCCAACGAGGATTGTTACGTGACCAGTATCTGTAATTATGCCGATGCCATTAATATAAAAAGTGGCCTCATATCGCAAAACATAACATCACTTAGAAAATTTGGATCGTTTTGATTGTAACATTTTTTCTTCCCTAGGTCTGCAAACTCTTCACGTCTATCAAAATCGTCATCTCACAACTCTTAGACCAACGTTAATTTGTATGAATGGAATTGGATCGTTTCCCAAAAGGTTATAAACATCTAAACATTTATTTTCAGCTGTTGCAGATTTTCTGCGTCCTGATTTGGATAAATCTTTTACTGAACCAGTTCGTTTTTACTAATTTACTGACAGTAGATCCTGTTACGGGATTTCAGTTAGGATATAAATTATTAAAGATATTACACGTTTCTTGTTACTTCTACGCTATATCCTAATATCATCAAAATATCAATTCGTTCTTTGTCAGATAAACGTGACAAAGTTCATTATTTTTCCAAAAATAGGAAAAATCTGACAACATTGTAAATACCACCATAAAATCACAAGACCCTTATGAAAATCGTACAAGCCGTTTCCGAAATAATTGAGGCATTTCATACATAAAGCTCATTCTGTATGTCAGCCATATATCAATGGAAATAAAAAGTTAATTATTGTTGCTATCTCAATTTTTCGATCTACTTTAGATAAAGAAAATTGCAAATTCTTGTTAGCTGATTTGGGTTTTTATGTAGAATTGAAAACGATAGATTTGAAATTATTGTTATTTATCTTTACCATTCTTATAATTTTACAAACCATATTTTCCATGACAGGAAGAATAATGACATACTAAGCACTTAATGATGATAGTAGTACGTAGTTTGTGATTCTATCTTCTTCAAAACTATATATGATCCAGAAATGTTACCGGGAAACAGGCTTAATCGTTGAATAGAGCCTCATCTATAAATTGCATCGATTCGAAATGCTGGTAACGAAGTTAAACATATATATTTTTCCAAAATTTGTAATTCTATATGTTCAAATAATTGAAATATACGTATATTTGTGGAACAGTGACATAATTAAATTTGGAATAGATTCAAACTGCGTCAGTCCAAATAGAAAATAACGATTAAGATCGCTCTACTCCGATAATGAATGGTTCAATAAGAGAAATGCGTGACTAACTCCGGTGAACTGAGTAGATAACTATCCAGAACTATATTCGAAAGTGACATGGACTAGTCCATCTCATTACGTTTATTGGTAGGGCACCAGATTGTGAACATTACAACTTTGATGTTCGTTATGAACCCAACACATTAGGATTTCTCTCAACATCGGTTAAACAATAATCAATATTCTGAGAGGAATTATTGTGTGAGACATTCATACGATCAAACAATCAAACGAAAGAATTAAGATGGGGAATCAGAAGAATATTTCATTCGAAATATGGTTCAGTAGGAATAGAAATGGGAAAAAAATCAACACAATATTATTAATATTGTATAAAAGGTCACAGTGTCTTACGTTGAGATTTGAGCGTTTTGTGTCGAACGATTTGTTGGAAAATTTAATCAGAAGTGTTTTCTACTAAATTGATAGTAAAGAGGACACGCTATAAAGGACACGTTACAAATTTTGGTTGAGATTCACGATGACGATTTGACAGAAAAATAAAAAAGTTACCTACTTCACCGTGGAAAATATCTTATTTTGAACAACCGTAATCTCTTTTCGCCAAGCTATCTATAGCAAACTTGGAAACAGATAATAATGGGAGGTAACCAAATCCGGTAAATATGGCGGCTGAGGCAATAAATTGGAACGCAGTTTTCGCTTTTAGAATTTTGGAATTGAAACAATTCACTTAATGAAGATTAGACCATTCGAATCTGAAAACATTAAAGTAATGTCCTTTTGGACCAAAACGAAAACAAATTTTGCTTTCTTGAAAGCAGATTTTTGGATTAAGTACATTATTTCGACAAATTTTTTATTTTGGGGTATAATAATGTATCGCATCAACATATCGACAAAAATATTTACTTCGAAGAAAAATGCAGGCGTTCTTGTCTAGAAAAAAATTTTTCGATAGTAAACAAAGTTCTTCCACATTTTGATGTGATAAAAATGGAATGCTTCGAAGTACACTATAGAAACTTTTGAAACAAATAGATTTTCGCTGGAGAGTCCATTTTGATCAAAATAAGTGATATTGTAATATGGAAAAAAATCACTTAAGGACTACAGAAAAACCAAAAAAAGATATATGAGAAAAGATCTACATTTTTAGTGTTCGTTTCATGACGAGATAACCATCATACCTCTGAACTTGTGGGGATACAGTTTAAGAGAGAAGTTTCAAAAAAAATTTATTGAAGTTTATTTTATTCTACAGAAAAAGTCGGTTATTTTTTATTGTTTCAAACTATTCACACTTCCTAATCAATTTTATTTACCATCTTAAATAAAGAGGAGAAAATTTGTAATATTGCATATCTCTACAAAAGATCGTAAAATGTTTACAACTTTCCTTGCGTCGTTGATAGATATTCATAGAGGTCTTTCTTCTGATTCTTGTTCCTTCAATAATTCTGCACCGTTCATTTTATTCTACATAAAAAAGTCGTTACAACTTTGAATTATTGAGGGTTCGTATTTTGAGTAGAAGAGGTTTCAGATTTCAATGTGAACGGAACACAACATTTTCTTAATTTATAGAGGTTATTATTGAGGTTTACGTTATCAAGGCTCTACTGCGTTTTACCGTCAGTTATTTAGAAGTTATGAGTAGGTTAATTATGTGAACATATGAGGGATTATTTATGAACAAATGTTATTCCATACGAAAATACACGAGATTTACTCGTGTAATGCTTTATTATCAATTTTAGCAAATTCAAGTGTCACAGTATGTTTTTTGGAAGTATCAACAGAGCATGACATTTAACAAAAGTCATTAATGCTTAGCTTATGTTGATGATGTTATGTTTATAGCAAGAAACAGAAGAAAGCTTGAAGAAACCAGAAAACAACTAATAACAGCAGCAAAAGAGATAGGCCTACACTTCAATGATGACAAAAGAAAGTTTATGGAAATGAAGAATAAATGTGGAAGCAAGATAAAAAACAATTTTAAACCACATAAACATGATGTGACGATAATAGAATTCGAGCAAGTAGAAAATTTCTTCTTTGAGACCCACCCTGACATACGCCTGTGAAACCTGGATAATGATGAATAAACTAAACAGAAATTGGAAATCTGCGAGAGAAAAATACTAAGAACCTTTTGAGAAAAGCAGACAGAGTTAGGATCAAACCATGAAATTTACACATTTCTCAATCAGACCAATAAGCGCGTTTATAAGGACAAGAAAGATATAATGACTAGGGGTCACTTAGAAGAAATGGACGAAGTCAGACTCGCGAAACGAGTTGCATGGAAGATACCAGAGGGCAGAGGAAAAGAGGTAGACCAAAAAAACGGTGGAGGGAAATAGTGGAAGAAGACCTTAGAGAGAAAAACATCCAGAGCTGGAGAGAAAAAGCAAGAGACAGAAAGATGTGGAGAAAAATTATAAGGCTATGGAACTAAACGGTCGGCATAAAAGCATATATATAGTATGTATTTTTAAAATACAAAAGGGATTTTTCTCAACATACAATATTATGGTGAGATACACCGAAATCAACATTCCTGTTATTTAGAAAATTCTCCTTTAAAAGCTCTGAACATTCATTCAAAAGATTTATAGCATTTAGCACGGTAGCACTATTATTACAAACATAAAATCTTCCTTATGAGACAGGATTATGTCAATGATCGATATCCAGGTTGGTTAAATGGTTATATGTTCTAGGAGTCGAAGTAATTACAAACAAACAAATCGATGTACCTTGAGATAAAATTAGCTTGATTGTTTGTTAAGAATTTAAAAGTTTGCTTGCTTTCTAATTTATACAATTGTGTCATCTTTAAAAACAAAGTATATATGAAATATAGAAATTTTAAAGTAAATATGTGAATCAGGAATAACTTTGATTATATTAAATATTATATAAGTATATTTTTATTACCTATTACTAATTAAAATTCCGCAAATATATGATATGTTTTGACCTAAAAACTTAATATTTAAAATAAGCGAATTATTATAAAAAATAACTCCTGGTGTAAAACAATCAATAATCCTTTGCAGAAAGAGATTATTATCTTAGCTCTATTGAAACTATATTATTTTGAAAAATTATTGAATATAAACAATATTTCTAGTCGATTCTCTCTTGAAAATAAAGGTGTGTATAAACCGAAAGATTAGGGCACAGAAAAACACGACTGCAGTATTCAACCGCATTAATGCTTTGTTTTTCTGATTAAATCAAATAATCTACAGCACATTACATTTATACATGTCTCATTTGAATTACAAACAATACCGGCTTTAGTTAACAAAAACTGAATTCTTGCTATGAATCAAATTGAAATATGAACGCTACAATATCAGTTAGCGATTTGTTCATAATATAAAGGATGTTTCACAAATAATGACCGTTCTCAATATTTACTTTGTTTATTGAATAATCATACAAAAAGAAAACCTTGTTATTCGAAGTAAAGTCCAAATTATTCTATGCTTTTAACACAACTACCTGCAAACTTATTAAAACCTTAGTAAAACTATTGTTTGAGTTTAGATGCACAAAATTGTCGCACTACATTTTCAATATCTCCTTTGGATTCAAATTTTACTAATGAAAAAACTTAGCCATAGATCTGAATAAAAAGTAATTTGACGGTGCAAAGTTCATCAATGTTATTTCGCATAATTTTCTCAGTATATGGTTAAGCATTGTCTTGTAAGAAAAACCACTATCAGTTTACTAATATTTCCGGATATTTCTTCAATTACACCTTATATCTCAACATTGATAGCTCAACCTGGAATTATTTCGAAGTACTTCAATCCTTCATAATTTTGGTCATTGCCCTTTGTTAATCACTGATTTTTCATATTCGTGTTATTTAGATAAATCCCTATGTAGTAGAGTAACGATGTGTCTAGTCTAATATAATGATCATCTTACGGCAGGCCAGAAGCCATTTACATACCTCTACTCGATATTACGCTTGGATCTCGTTTAATTTTTGTGGCACTATCGGAAATCTTTCATAGATCTTACGTCTAGTAATCTAATCTAATCTAGTAAAATAATTTTACTCTTCATAGAACTAGAAATTATTTATGACATGTGTATATTGAGAAGTAGGAATTTTCACATATAAAAAACGAGATTACTCATGAGACACCATCTTCATTTGTAAAATTATATGATTGAAAAAGTTTTGAATCAATTCCAATAAACGTCGTCGGTGTTAATGGAATGAATTAATTTTTCTTCCAGATAAAACAACATTCAGCTTCAATCAAATGTCGTGATGGAAAAAGGTTTTTAGGTATCTGGTATATATTTATCTTATAAACTAATTGGATCTGCTTGGAATACACAGAACATACGAGTGGAAATAGAAAGATGAAAATAAACTAGCCTTGAAGCTCTTTAGCATGAAGTTCATTTACATTATAAACATTTCTAAGGCTATTCATATTCGCCAACTGCTTCGACAAAAATATCAATAACCAGTTACAATACTATTACTGAAAATAAAGTTAGACCCTTATTAAGTGAATATTACATCTAATAATAAAATTAGTCGTTTAGAGCGAAAATGTTTCTAATATTGTGATTATATCACAATAAACATTAAGTAACCCATAAATTCATCTCTATTGTGCAATTTCAATTATACTGTACATATACCATTAAAAAAACTACCCTTTTTATACTTTAATCTAATTAATTTCATAATACGGTCACGTGATATGGAAGTCATGCTTAATATTTATTAATACGAACTCGACCGATGGGAGTGTGAAAATTGATGATCTATGAAAGTAGGATTTTGCTAATTTAATCTATGGAATAGCTAATCGTATTATTCGTTATTAAGTCAAATATAGTCTTGTATGAAAAGGAAGAAAATTAGGTAGTTTTGATTTAAAGCAAAAAGAGAATCTAGCAGGTGAGGTAACCATTTAGTTTATGTTCAGTGTTCTTGTGAATTAATTAGGAATCACGAAATAACAAGATCGAGTATAATGATATTGACAGAATACAGTTCGCCATGAGTGCAGTTACTCCATTAGGTCCAAAAGGGATATCCATAAGAATTAAACGCAATCAAAAAGTCACAATCTGCAGTTCACTCATTTTAATTAAAAACGGTTTCACCACTGTCTGTTAATTTTTCTGTTTAGAAGTTTTATAATCTAGTTTTCACTAACTTTCAATCAACCTATTGACTTCGTAGTTTCGTATACATTCAAAATGTTGATAACAATAAATAATTGAATGAAAGATTGTGATATTTTCAATACCATCGTGAATTGCTTGATTTAGTTTCTGCATGAAACGAAATGTTATTTAAGTTTTAGATCAAACCTTATAATTTCATATGTGACACACACAAACAAGATGTGACACTACGAGAGACTAGGAAGATTCACAATTCTCAACAAAAACATGTATCTAGATATTACTTTCAAAGGAATGGATTACTATAGAAAAACATATTGAATATATTATTAATATTATCTAGATTTGAAATTTTATTTACTGAATATAATTGTCAAATTGACGATGTCGTAAATTACGTAACTCCGTTTTTTTTCTTATATCATCATTTTGATACCATTAGATAGATAATTTCTGAATGCATTTAACAGGAAAATTTGGATAAGTTCAAAAGAATCCGTTACTATTTGAAAGTCTAAATAGAACACCACTTCAGACCCCCATTTTGTTTTAAGCTAACCGCAATATATATTACTTCACCTGTACTGTACTTTCTTCAATTATTTTTTTGAAATTTGATATCTATCACTATTTATATCCTTTATTAAAAAACAGGTCAATTCTTCATTCAATTTGATTCATCGTTAACTTTTTTGTGTTTACTGTAAAATTTGGTACTATGTTGCGTTGACGGTCGCATGGTTAGGTCATCGCCTTGCATTCAAATGGCCGTGGGTTAAAGAATGGCTGGGAAATTTTTGCATTTCTCTCATTTAATAATAGTATTTTTCATTGAATTAACTTGATTCTACTAATTTTACAACGATTTCTGTGAAATAAATAATTTATATGAGCCTGTTTCCAATGTAAAATAGTTTCGATAGCTCAATAGTTTGTGGACACGGTTTATAACCCTATAGTAGGTAGTTCGAATCTCATTCATATAAAATGCACTAAAAACTAAAAATTTTGGTACAAATATTGATGAATTTGCCATCTAAGAAGAAAAATAGGGTGCTCCAAGTTAAACAAATTATCAAAATATTTTGAAAAATATGTCAATTTTTATCTCTTTCAAAAATTATTTGAAAAAAAACTAATTTTAAAACAGAAGAACCCTGAAATCAAAAATATTTAAAAGCATAAATATTTGTATTTACAAGAAATGTTAAATTATTAAATATTGAAACGAAGTCTAGGGAAATCATCTGATGTCGAATTTCTAATTCAAGAATATAATGTCTTATATCGATTCGAAACTCAACTATGCACAATTATGAACAACATAGAAAATGAGAAAAAATACTAATATAAATACTAACGCGTTTTTTGAAAGGCAACAACAATAATTGAGTAAGCTGATAACAAAATATTATTTCCAACATTTCCCATAACTTTATCATAAAAAGCGATCATTTTTGTTGAAATAGGATCCTGAATGCTCCAATTCTTAACTATTCTCTTAACTATCTCATGAAACTTCCCGTAAATACCTGATCATACGTGAGACTGGTGAGACGGATATATGAACGAAGTTGGATTGAACTTTGTCAAGAATTCGAAGCGGTTTTTAACAAATCTCTTACTAGCTCGGTGACATGTATATTGAATCGATCAATTCTGTTCTGGAGGTTAAACTTAATAATAATTTTATTCAAAATTAGTCTAGTTATACTAACTTTGACACACTCAAGCTGTTTATTTTATGAGGGATTGAGCAGGATGTTAAGAAAGTGCAAGATCAATAAAATATATTTTTCTCATTGCATGAAAATCATTGGATTAATATTGAATCATTACGCTGTTGGTGACACGTTTGGCAACAAAATTATAAACAACGGACTGAGCTTTACATCAACTAGCTAACTTGGCACCCGTGTTATGAATTATCAATAAAATTCAAAAATTACATTTGAAATTGAAAGTTCGCTGTTGTTACGTTGTTAGTCAGAGTTCTAATCTAAAAATTTTTCAGGTCCGTTTTCTGATGCAGCTATACCGGACCGATAATCTCAAGTAGGATGATAGTTGCCACAACACATTTTCTGTTTAAGGCGGAAATCTGAAAATTCGATCAAGCACAGAATCTTAAGCTTCTATACTAGGCACAATATAATTCCAAACTTCCAATTGTTTTTAGTGATCTTATTTGTTTCTTGGTAGGCTATTATCAGTAGTTTAATGTCCCAGAAAATAGTCTTAAAGTGATATATCTGGTCACTCTATTTATATTTTTCCTTCAAGTAATGCAGAACTGCAACAATGGAGTGTGATGATGTATCATCCTACTGAAACCAAATATATAATTTCTTAACAAGTTTAAATAATGTGGTTCGTTCAAATTGACTACTTGTACAAACAATAAT
Organism: Diorhabda carinulata; assembly: GCF_026250575.1. Lineage (NCBI taxonomy): Eukaryota > Metazoa > Arthropoda > Insecta > Coleoptera > Chrysomelidae > Diorhabda > Diorhabda carinulata. Next base: position 25,751,887 of record NC_079472.1, read on the forward strand.
TTTCAAAAAATAATTCATGAAATTGTGGATTGTGAAGATGTGAATTCATTTCAATTCCAACTGTAACTTGAAAACTATCAAATCGTCGCCTTAAAAGAGTAAACCTGGATTAACCATATTTGGCCTCAAATGACTTATGAATATTATTTGAGAGAAAAAGAGACGCGGCCAAATCCAGCATCACCATTATTTTGTACTTTTTCTTTGTTGCTGGCACTTATTGCTCTCAAGAATAAACGGTTTTTCGATTTATTTCGAGTTGTTTAAATAACTCGTAAGAATTATTAAACAAAGTACTTTTAATATCAGTGTCGTTTTATTTTTATGAGACTTATCTATATTAAAGTAAAAATAGTATATTACATAAGGAGTTTGAAAAATGATACATTTCGCACTAGTTACTGTTTTGCACGAGCCACGTAGCGGCGAGTTCTGAAACCTAACGAGTGCGAGATACACTTTCCAACGAGTTGTGTACACTATTTTTCCTACAACCACGTAAAAAATTCGTCAAAAAAACGTATTTTTTAAATAAGAAAGTCAATTAAACAATATCACACATGTGTTAAAAAGTATTTCGACTCATGTGTTGAATAGTATATAAACATAAAAATCTTACAAAGTATTTTTTATTTTGTAATTGAAGAGATGACATTATGTTCAATGTTTCTATTTGCAACTTCTTTATTTAATGTGCTTGCATTCATTATTTTATTAGCAGTAATGAATCTGTTAGTTGCAGGTTGCAGAGTCATACATGTAAAGCTTAGCCGGGCCGGTAGAGATTTTCCATTCTCTGTGGCTTTTTAATGCAGTAAAATTTGCTCCTACAACTACCAAAATTGTTGCAAAAGAACGCCTAAAGTTGTGGCCAGTATATTGTTCTGGATTCGGAAGATTTAAAAACTTTGCCACTATCTTTAAGGACTCTGCCTACTTTGTTTATACTCACTACTTGCTGCATGCATTTTTCATTTTTATCATTGAGAAAAAACCTAAGTTGAGTGGCTGGAGGCCTAAAATTGGTATATTTTTTAAGTATATTATGAAACTGTACAGTAATTGCGAATTTTCTGGACACCATCACAGCATCTGTACCCAAATCCCCTATATTTCAATATATGTATGTTTTGTTATTTCTCAGTACATGTGTGAAAGCTACTTTCTTAGGTAAAAATGAGTGTGCAATCTGTAATTTTCATAAATGGTCGTAGGAAAATGTAATTTGAAATCATTATAACCTTGAAACTTTGTTATTCTGGAACTTAGTAGACTTTCTCCAAACTATTTTCAACATTTGTGGGACTTAGCTAGTCTCTCTTTACTTTTACTTAGCCTTTTTAAGTAAAAGAAATCAAAAGTCCATGGATTTTTTTCGTAAGAGATTTGATAATTGTTTACTCGAATTATTTACTAGAATTCCCTGGCTCTTCATTTCCCAAAACCACTCTTAAAATTTATGCTTAGTCCATTATTGTACACAATATATGTCAAAAACACCTAAATAAAACAGGAGAAAGTTGTCTTCCTTAATTTGTAGATTTTTATTTAAAATTTTGCCAACCAACTAATTTTTTGTTTCTTGTCCTAAGTAACAATCGAAAATGTCATGGAGTTTTTTCTTTTTCCTGTAAAAACACCTTGAAGTGAGTTAACAGATTTACTTGAGGTGACGAAATGTAGAATTATGCTGATGCCATAAAACCTTTTATTTAATATTATTTCAATCGAAATATTAGCACACACTGTATATATCTTGGGAAATAGAATAAAAAGTGTGAAATTCACAAGTTATGTACATTGAAATGACAAAACAGGAATTGAATTATTTGAATATTGATACAAGAAATATTTAAAAATGATAATTACAACCGTAATGAATTATCTGAAAAAATGTCAGTGTACTTAATTGCTATAGAATTCTACTTTTCAGCTCTCAGCTATTTAGTTAATCCTATTATTCTTTCTTGTTCGTGTTAAGTACAATTTTATACACGATTAATCATTGTGCCTGGCAATGTAGTGACAACGGAAGCTACAAATACAAAACCTGTGCGAGATAAAGGAGAATACGTACAAGGACTCACGTGCCAGAAACAGAAAATAATTTAGAACACTTCATGCGGAACATATACTTTAAGAGGGTCAAATCCCAATGACATTAATTCTGTGGCTAAAGTTTGGCACAACTATAGTTTGAAATCAATATTTATCAAATAGCGCACTGGATTACTTGCGGATTAAATGGAAGACTGAAAGGTTTTTTTTGTGAGCAATATATGGAATAAGATTTTAAATGTCAAATAGAAAATAGAAGCAAAATATGAGAAAAAACGATAGAACAGGAAATAACCATAGCTTTTTTGGACAGTTCAGTGTTTGTATTTAGAATTGCATATTTGATATTGAAAATGATCTGTAATTTCAAATCAATAAGCCTATGAACTATTATTATCTTTCCTTGGTCCTCGCTTTTCCAGAGAGATTGAGTCTAGATATCTTAAATTTTATTCGTTTTTTTGTTAATTTGTTGAAGAAACTTGAACTGAAATTATATAATCTATAATCTATCAATATGTGGTTGAGGAGATTCGTAATAGGAACACAAGGAATAATAAAAAAAACAAGCTCTCATTTTTGCCAGTATATTACATACAACAAACACATGATTTGATAAAATTACCGGAATTTTTACTTGCAAGGGACCGAAAGAGTCTTGAGAGCACATTAGAAAAAATAGTAAGAGAGGCAGGAAGAAGAGGATTGCAAATAAATCAGAAAAAGACAAAATATATGGAAGAAAGAAGGAAGCCCACAAACAATAAACAGTAAAAATAAATGACCTCATCTTCGAAGTAGTCGACACCTTTAAGTACTAAGAAACAATGATAAGCAACAAAAGTGACTCAAAAATAAGATAAATCGAAGAATTCTTGCCGGATATAGGGCAAATAATGAGTACAAAAATATAATGCAGTGCAAGAGAACCAAATTAAGAGTATATAATACTGGAATAAAACCAGCACTTAGATACGCCGCTGAAACAATCAGATTAACAAATATGGACGAGAAACAACTAAGGATATATGAGAGGAGAATAGTTAGGAAAATTCATTGACCGTTGTATGCTGTAATGTAATGAGTATAGAGTACTGATGATGAACTATTAAATTGGGAATAATTAGAAAATGAGGATATAGTAAATATAATTACAGCAAAAAGAATGAAATGGTACGGATACATTAAAAGAATAGAAAAACGGCAGGGTAGAAGGAAAAATACTGAATGGAGACCGAAGGATAACATACTGCCTGGTAGACCAAAAAATAGATGAGAAGATCAAATTCTTCTAGATATGCAAAATCTGGGAGTACAAACAGATGCAGAAATGGAGAACAATAGTCGATGCTTCGAAAATATGTGATAAGCTGTAATTAAATACGGATAAAATGTGGGCTAACCACCCACAAAAAAAAACAGGGTCAAAAGAGCTCAATTTGAACGTATACAATCCTCAATAGAATATATAGCCTTGTAGATATAATATAAAATTGACTTTAAGATTTGATCACTATCGACTACTTCTTAACGTCATTGTGAAGATATAATTTTCGATAAATTATTCACAATATTGTTCACGTGCATGTTTACTAGTAATTATTCTGTTAATTCAGTAGATATTTAGATAAGTAGGAAAGAATTATGAGTAACTAAATAATAAGAACAAATTGTTTGAAAAAGTAATAGGAAACAAAACGTTAAATGAATGGAATAAATGTTTTATTGAAAGTATTCAAATCCATCTAACAATATAACAAAACCCGAAATACTGAGCTATGGGAGATGCTACATTTCTGATTAGAAAGTTTATATCTAATTGCGATTCAAAATATTTTATTGAATTCTGCATTCATTAATACGTATTGAAAACCATCCATAAATATGCCACATAATTGACCATATGCAAAAAGATATACAAGAACTGAAGACTCAATCCTCAAACAACTCCATAGCTTTACAGATCTGTAGTTAGAGCAATAACCTTCGTATCGGTGATAAGCTAAGTACATGAGGATTACGAAGATAACATACAAAGAAAAGCTTGCATTATGCCATGGTAGCCACAGCTGTAATTAAAGTATTGCTCAAGCTTTCATATCTACACACGTTACTATCAAGCAATTTTAAATCTGTAATCTACAGATTGATACATAATTAAGAATACAGAAGCAGATATCGTAGTCTAAAAGTGTACAATATGTAACAATCATTAGATATAGCTCCAACAACAAAATGAAAAAAAACTATAAGATGTAGATAAGACTGAAACGAAGATGCTGGCTTACAAGTGGAAAAAGCCACTCATAGGAAGGATTCAAAGACATTGGAAGCTACGAATACTAGAAAAAGCATTCCCAGGAATCCGAATTAAGTACGAATTCTCTATGAAGAAATAATGAAGATTCGCTACTCTATGGAATAAATCATCTAATAGGAAAGAATATATCGTTCATTTGCAATCATCATAAACGGCAAAGAAAGAGTAAATGCACTGAATTCTGTAAACCTATTTTAAGTTAGCATCGGATTGTGTGTATTCTAAGCACGCTAGGTAATCCTAGTGAAGTACCAGGCACAAAGGTAATAGCTTCTAATGAATTCTTAATGCCATTCATTGGCCCGAAATGTTTTTGCGGCATTTAAAAAAGAATATTCCAAGCATGCGTAGAAAATGGTTTGATTATCTACGTTTTAGGAAATCCACTTGGTCCAAGACCACATCGATTGCAAGTTAGTTAAGGCAGTAAGGGAAAAAACCTGAGGAGTATATTTTATATTTGATGACCCTGCGAAAATTTGAAAAACGTGTTGTTCTCGATGTTAGGTATAGGAAATACTGACAAGGGACAAGAAAAAGGTACAGTCTCCAAGATGATAAAATTCATGTGAATAAGGTAGGAGAATGTGAGTTACATATAGAGGAGCATAATTGATTGCAAATGATTGCAGTGGAGTAGGTAACAAGCCATCTTCTTGGAGACAATTTATCTATTGTTAATTTTAATTTTTATTACGTATAATGATAGATAACATATACATAAAAATGTAAAAATATTTCAGTAATTGGTGAATGATATTATCAGATCTAGTCACTGTATACGAGGGTAGTTACTTTAGTTTTGAGATGTGCCATTGCCATCATAAAGTTTGAAATTTTTCATGGTGAACGCACTCAGAACATATCATCATACGAGTTCGATTTGAGTTCACAGATAGTTGAAATATTCAACTTGGTCAAACATTATCATGTGATGAATTTTTTACGATTTTCGACGTAGATTAAACCAACAGCATTGTGCCAATCAACTCGCTTCGAATTTTGTTGTTGAAGCACCGAATTCAATCGTGGTGGCACCCCACTAAAGGATTAATTTCATGACGTTCAAAATCGGCTGTTGTACCAGTAAATTGCAAGACCGTGAGATTCAGGCATACTTGAGGATTAGTACCACTCGCATACATCCAATATTGCATGAACATTTTGTTGTGAAAAAGATTTCACGTTGGATACGGCACAATTTAATAATCGAAGCAAATGGTCGCCGGTTTTTTCTTAATAACTGGATATGTCGCCACCGTCTCATAAGGGCAACGTAGAACAGTCAATTCTGAATGGTACATAAGTATTAGTTTGCCGGAACTATTCGATTAAATCAGGAAAACCATTTGCAGAAGAAGAATCACTCTCCACTGCGAACAATGCAAGCTCTCACTCATCAGTTCAACCAAAAACGTTTTTGAACAGTCAAAAAATGGAAACGATGAGCCTTACAGTTTTTGATTGACAAGCAATGATTCCTTTTTATTCCTGTATATTAAAAATAAATTGCGAGGACAACACTTTTCCACACCTCAATGGGAATCAACAAAATGCATGCGAAAGTGTATTGATTTTGATAGAGGTTATTTATAAAAACAATAAAGTCATATCCAATTATAAATATTTGTTTCTATTTGTCTTTCCCAAAACTTAAGTAGCAATCCTATCGTAGATAAGAAAAAAGTATGGATTAACCCGTGCTGGTAAATATTATTTCCCATCTTCATATTTATCGCGCCACTGGTGTTCCCACAGGAGTTCATCCTATTAATACGATCCAAAAGCAAGACCAACCGATGCGATGTTTACCGTTTGTTAATTGATCGTAATCAACATTTTACTGTCTCTTCATTTCATTGGCATTCCTGATAATTACAGCGAGGGCTGGACTTCGGGGAATTTGTGGTTTTAGTTGAGTGTTGAACGATTAATATGGAAAGCATAGACGATATTTGAGTATATTGAACTGATCAAATTTCATCCAGATATAATAATATTTTGTAAATATAACCATTTTGTAATAAATAGATACCAATAAACAATAAAGATGTAATAAGATAATATAATAATAAGATATAAAATATAATCATAAAACAAAAAAACACCTGTTTCAAATAATGTAGGTCTACGAATTTACTTTAAAACAGATGTTTTTATTGTGAGAATTGAGTTTATTTATATCTAGTGGGATGATTTCGAGAAACATACAATTATTTTTATCAGACGCATATTTTCGCTATTGTGGCTGGAAAGGACTAAATACAAATTTTTCATAGTATAGAAATATAGAAATAAATAAAAAGCATAGTTTACACGTTATATGTTTCTACAAAATACATTTGATTTTTGGTAACAGCCTCAGAATTATTTTTAGTAGAATAATTAATGTTGAAATTGAACAAAATTGTTTTACCACGTAATTCTTGAAAAATTGCTATATTTACAGGAATATACTTTCCACTTGAAACTATTTCCAAATTCCAAAGTTCACAATTTCGAGTTGGGAACCAACATGTAGTTTGTAGATGCATACTGTTGTAAGCGATTGTGATACTCAAATTATTTTATTTGTTACTAGCTTATTTTGTTACAAATATATTGAATACAAACATTATTATATTTTTTTTGCTATATAAATATTGTATTTCAATTGATACCATATTAAAAATGACTTTCATTTCCTGGTTTTACCAACTTTAGACTACTGAATAATTATGATCGTGTAATATGTCATTCATGATTTAATCGTATTTTAGTCCTATTTTGCAGTCTTACTAAAATAATTCCATACTTACTGAGAAGTTAATTTTGATATTCATAATATTTATCTATATATTATTGTTATCTTTTGACAAAGTTTTTGTTGAATATGATAGTTGAATAAATCTATGATATCCATTAATCTTAGGCATAAACGTATACGAATTGTCTAAAGTTTAAATATTTTGAAGCCTATTATACATTATCAAAATATTATATATGTTACTGTTAGAATGCAGAATACGTTAATGTGCACATTAATTAGGTAATCTGCAGATTTTCTGATACCATGATTATAAGAATCAGAGATTATATTAAATAATTACCTACAACGTAATAAAATATATTAAAACCTGTTTTATGGAGTAAACATATATATGGTCTTAGCCTGCGGATTGAATAGGTCTTCTGCAGATTATCTAGTTGGTGTAAACAGCAATTACTTGGAAACTCCTTTGATATATTCTAGCTTCTAATGCATTATACTGTTTTTGTTGGTAAATTGGTAAATTTCACTTATTTACAAACAAATTTATAAATATAATTCTATAAAATTAATCATAAGACACAAATTAATTAGTGCCGCAACCAACATTAATAATAATCTCGCTAGTAAAAATCGTCTAATAATTTCAGTGCATCAAAATGAGCAAACAGATGACAAACAACCAACATATGGCGTTTTAGGCCAAGCAGAGGGACATTCAGTAAGAAATTTTTGTTACCAAACAAATAAAAAAAAAACAGTTTGTGGCATGTGTCGCCACTCTATTTTTGTAATATATGGCACAAACTCATTCTGTGTAGAAGTTTTGTTTAACCGAAAAACCGAAAAATTTTGATAATAACATTCTCGATAATAACATTTGTTTTTTGGCAATTGATTTACAAATGAAATTAGTTTAAGCTAATCAACTCAGTAGAGATGGAGAAAAGTTAGGAGACTGAAAATGTGGATGTGTTTGAGGTAATTAATATCCGAGTCAATTTTTATGTTTTATGATTAGATTCCAATACAAAAATACTATTTTATGTATTTGTCATTGTAAACAACGTAGAATAATAATTCATGGAGTAGTTACTATTTTAATAAATTAAATACATTAAATTTGAAATGCCCGCATAGGAAGTTTGATTTATAGTATCTAAATGGATTTGATATAAAAAGATAAAAGCACCAAATAATTCAAATTTGGAATTTTGATGGAAATCTGGCAAAATATATCAAAAAATATAAAAATACGTTTAAATAACCAAGCAGATAAATAAGAAGACTAATAGGAATGCACGTATACAGTACGAGTGTTGTCTAAAAAGTTTCCGACCTCAACATGAAGATATTAGCACTAATCAATATTTTTGACGCTTAGTTTCTGTTTGACATTCATTGTGAGGATTTTTTTGAAAATGTAGAAGATTAAGATATAATTAAATTTTTTTTGAAAGCAATATTCTTAAGTACCTGAAATAAGAGTAAGGCACTATGAACGGACACTCTGCACCATTATCTACGACCGTTAAAATTTGGGCTGCTAACTTCAAACGTGGCTGTATCAATTTGACTGGTGACAACTACGACAACCAAGGATATCACCAAAACAGTTCACCAAATGGTACTGGTCTACAGAGATAGAAAATTCTATCAGCATATCAAGAGAATACATTTTCTATTTACTGACTAAACAATTGTGCATGCATAAGTTTCTGCACAATTGATTACTTTGGACCAAAACCGCATTCAAATGAACATGCCTTATTGACTAAGTATAAACAATACTCCTAAAACAAAATAAATATCAACACAGTGGATTGTAACTGGTGAACCTACTCCGAAAATGGCAAGGACGATTTCATCGGTTTAAAAAGTGATAGCGAGAACAAATAATATTTGGAAGGTTTAAAAAGGTTTCAGCGTAAGAAAATGAGACTATGCTGATAAATGATTATGGAAAAAATTTGTTTGTTTATTCGAAAACTTTTCAAACAATCCTCGTTTCACAAAAATGCACACTCCAGGTTTAAATTTTATCCCAATATTCTGACAATCACTTAAGGTAATTTATTTTCTATATATTGGCCTAATGAAATCGAAATAAAGCTGATATTTTATATTGATTTAATGAATTGTTTCATAAAATAAGTGACAAAATTTCCAAATGCTACATCAACCAAAAATAACTTTTAAAATTAGGTTATGTAGCTCCAGAATATACCGAAATAATTTAAATGCAAGATTTTACAAATATAAATGCCTGTTTTACTGTTTATTGTTTCTTCTGCCATTTTTCAGTGTTCGGTTGATTAGAATCAAGTTTGCAACTTCTTTATAGTTTGTCGTCAAATATTTTTCCAATTTCGTTAATTAGTTATTGTGGCGTAGAAGTCACTACTACGCCAGCCTGAGGTAATAATTTTAAAATACTCTTAATACAATTGACATGATATTATACTCGCGACTCTGCAGCTGCAAGGTTGAGGCAAAAAAAATATTAGGTCACGGCTAAAAAATCTCAAAGGATGCTGATACTTTACCATAAATAGCTAAATCACTTCCAACTGACGTTAACAGTTTAGAGCTAGAAACAACTGTCCTTTTTTCGAATAAGTAAGGCAGTATCTTGAGTAAGGCTCTTGACAAAAAAAATATCGATATAGAACAACCTTTTAATAAAATATCACATCACAAAACTAGGCTGATGAAGAGCAACTCTCGATCAACGCCATTAAAATATCACTAATCCCATTTACAAAGAACTATTCTTAATGGAACTAAATTAATACTCTCTAATGAAGCTAAATATCTGAGACATCCTGGATTAAATACTTACTTGGAACAATCACCTCAATGAGGTATTTGCAAAAGCCACTGCGACTACAAGGACAAGTTTGTCGGCAAGACTTAAGTACTAAGGCCTGAAATGGTATTCTGCATGTACCAAACAACCATCAAACCTATGGTCACATATGTTTGGTGGTTGAAAACTGAACAAACAACAGTTCAAAACAAACTAATTAAGATTCGGAGGCTAATCTGTCTAGGTTTTACAGGGAAATAAATAAAGAAATATTTATCGACACGTACAGGCTAATCCAGACAGCAAAACTTAAGCCGGAATATTTGCTAGGTTATTTTAAGATTCTAGAGCTAATGCAGCTAGACATATGTTTCAAACAAATGGACCAAATGCATATATTGTCGGACAAAGATATCCTATTTGAAGTGGTAATTAACGATCCCCAATCAAGGTTAAAAAAAATTTTCCACAAGCCTGGAATGTATCTCTTTGGTACACAGACTGTTCGAAGATAGCGCAAGGAAGTGGACTAGGCATTCCTGAACCAAAATTCAAGTTGTTCATAACTCTAGGAAAATCACTCATAATTTTCCAGGTAGAGTTACTAGCAATAAGCAAATGTGCTCAACCCTAATAAGACTAGCTAACACGAACAAAGAAATGAGAAAGCGGATAGCCTTGCTAAAAAGGGGCAACTACTCCATATCTTGCACCAGAGCTCTATTGTGGCTTCACGAGATTCCACATTAATGACGAACTGAATGAATATCTAAAGAATCACATGGAGTCTTGCCACAGTACGATTTAGAGTCTTGTACAAAATATATTCTAGGTTTAGTGCAGAGAGGCTGTAAAGCCAAAACGACTCCCAAAAATAATCTACAGTTGGGGTATGATAATTAAAATGAGTTTTTGGTTGTCAACAGATAATTGAGGAAAAAACAATAAATTTCCTTGCTTCGCAAACTGTAATTTTTCTACTGGGTCGAATGATGGCTGATTCTATATGGTAAGCCATTATTTACAAAGTATTGATTGATCTAATTCAGATTGTTAAATTCTTTTCATGTTATATATAGCAATTTTTTTATTAGAATATATAATAAGAATAAGAATAAAAAATGGACCACGTATACAATATCACAAAAGTAACGAGACTAATATTGATTCATGTTTGGTCTATTGAAAAATAATTGTTTGCGGATATCGAATTCTGTTAGTTATGATTGGCAGGAATAATTCAATCCGGTAGTTCAAGTCATATATAAACTGTTTATTAGAAAATTCACACACAAACGACTATTTTATTGATCATATAAACATTGTTTATTTGAGTTTGGTAAATACTAAATTTATTTTTATTCTGTTATAGGTTGAGCTATTACTTAGCGTACTATTCTGTGCATCACTATTATATCGCACAGAATCTTAACAGAAATCTAGAGTTTATTGTAACAGTGTGGCTTTTTTATTCTCTTCCCTTTTATTTCTACTACGTACTGTAGTCAGAGACCACAAGAAGTAATTTTGATATAAAGAAATTTTTCTTCATAACTGGACGATAATTTCCACTTTTCAACCAGAAGGTGACAAATTTTATACGATCTGAACCACTTTCAAATGCTCTCTCTACACATGGCCTAGGCACCTATTTTTAATTTTATATATATAAGTCTATTATTCAATTTAAAGGAATCCTTTTACTGCCTATATTTTTTAACGTATATATATGTATATATATTCCAAATCTAGCGATGGAAAGTGAGGTGAAAACTGCTATAAATTTACGACATGTCATAACATACAGTGCATACACCGCATTTGTTTGAGTATTACATTACATACACTCATGTGTTTTATACTGTTCTGACTTGTCATTCCTCTGTTATAGCTGCTTGTAAGATCATGTTGACTACGTCGATAATGAAATATGGGTCTTGACCAACACATTAATAGTATTGCTTCAGTTAAAAAAAAATAATTTCATGGAATATTGAAATTTGTATTTGGTGATAACTGTTTACAAGCGGTATGAATAATTTAGGAGTAAAAGTCAATCTGTTAATGACCAGGAATGGTGTAGATTAACTAAGACCTAAAAAACACATGGATTTTTGAGAACGTGGCTCAAGTTAATAGTTTAAAGTTGACAAAAACGATATGGTGAGAAATGGCGAAAGAAAATAGGCTTCCATCTTTGTCATCATAGCACATCTAAGTTGGAATTTCTGGAACCGTTGGTGAGATTCACACTGAATAAACTGTTTACACCAACACTCATCAATACACTGTCCGACGCGCGTTTCAATCAAGTGATCGTCTTCAGTGATTGAAGGAAAACTAAAATCTAATGACCTTTTTTATACTAAGTTTTCCCTCCAATAAACCTTCTCCCGCGAAAATTATTTCTAGCGGGAAAAATTCTTCGGCGGGAATCTTCACATTCATTCCTTGTCTACTAAACTATAGAGTGGGCTGTAAGGAATTGGCCCTTTGTCCCTACTCTTACATCTGGCAACTTCAACTACATTTTCTACAATTTTTCATTTATGACATAAATTTTAATAATCACTAGATTCGGCCATTTACAGCTCTGTTTAAAAATATAAAATATGGTAGAAAAGGAAGAGTATTACTGACATTGTAAATGCCACCCTATCATTGCAATCCTAGTCTATTAGCAGTACCTTGAGAAAATCCGAATTCCGTGTTACCTTTTTCCTTCATTTTGAATGAAATTATTCACCGTGTTTTTTTCATTACACCTCATACCATTACTATCAATTCAACATTCTCACCAATATTTTAAGCCGGTTGTTTATTTGATATCTACTAATATCAGTATCAACGTTATAATATTCAGTGAATGTGTATTTCAATGGCCCGTACTAATTGATTTTTCACCCTAATTGCTCATCTTAGAAATAATACGAAGTAACTTCGGTTATATAAAAAAACATGTACAGATCAAATTATACATAAATTTTCAACAATTAAACTAATTCTTAGCATAGCTTCTAAAATTCTGAAGGAACTTGTCACAGAGTGACACAAGTTTTAATATGCCTTTTTCATAGAAGGTTGGCGCCTGTGTTTTCAGCCACATGGTAACATATTCTTTTAGCTTGTCACCATCATTAGAGTGTTGGCCACCAAAAAAATACGTAAAAATGTAAGAAAACATGAAAGTCGCTAGAAGTGAGGTCGGGTCTGTACGAAGGATGCTCAAACCTGTCTCAGCCAAATTTCTGTTGGAGTTTTTTCATCAAATTCGTAGTGTTTCTACGGTTATTTTTGTGGCGGCTATGTACAAAAACTGCGGTGCATGTATCGTGCATGTGTTGTTCTGTGCTGTCATCTTGACTTACGTTATCTCACTTTCACTAGTAATTTAAACTCCATAAAACCATAAATCATGTCGGTCTGAGTTTATTTAGATCAGAACCCGAAAATGACATCACGCAGTATGATATCCGGCATTATCATGGAAAAAACAACACAATTGACATTAATCCTTAGCACACTTATTTTGTATTGCGTAGTGCAATTTCTTAATGATCTTGCAGTCAACATGTGTACTTATGTTTGGCCTTGTGGAAAGGAATCAATCTGCACATTGCTTTTTCTGTCTCAATAAGTGTGCCCGATTCCATTGATTGCTGTTTAGTTTCTGGGATGTCATAAGATGACAGTAAGAATTTTGGGTTCCCAAAGTGAGTACAGTTTTCAGAAACTCCGTCTTTGAGTGATCATGAATTAGTGATCGTGAGAGTTGCGGAAACTCTATAGCAAGAGCACTAAATTTGAATTTATGGTTTTGCTTAGCATTATCTTTAAATGCATTAACCAGTTCATCAGTAACCAAAACGTACGTCTACATCGTTCTTCATCGTGCACTTGATCACGTCTTCCTTTGAATACAATTTGTAGACAAAAGCTTGTAAAAACTAAAGAACAAACAATTGATTTCAATTGACGAGTGATTGTGCATTTTTTTGCATTGTAAAATATTGAGCACTTAACTAATTTTGAACGTGGATTAGGTATGTAAAGGTCGTGCTCCGCGTTCCTAATTGAATAGCCGTGCATCCACCTTTCCGAAATTGGAGAAGCGTGCTTACGAATTGGGAAAACAAATTGAAAGATGAATAGGGAAGGAATAGAGAATTTTTAATCTTTTAAAGAAGTTATTGCATTGAGCCCTGCTGTTTACTCCGAATAAATATCTAACAGCTATATTTTGTAGTTTGAAGATTCGCTCAAATTGATTCGTACCACACGCACCCCAAAAGGGAAGAGCATATTTGAGATCCGACTCAATAAGGGCATAATAAACTGTTAAGGGGGTGGATAAGTTCAGTTCTTTGGAAAATGATCTCAGCGCAAAGCAGAACTAACTTAATTCTTTAGATAATACAAGATATTTTTAAAGAAATATATGCAAATAAATTGATCATTTCCAAATTGTAATTATTTTATCTAAATGGCATAGCATCATAGAACGTGCTATTTTGATACGTTTAAATCGAAACCATAGCATTTATAATGGTATATTATAATAAGAAACAAGTAAACAACGTTTACTGAATTCCATTATGAAGTATCTTAATACTCTGGTATTCTATAGATTTTGTGTAGTTTCCCGTCATGTTTTGAATTGAAGTAAGATTAAGTAACTCTTGGTGTTTATATCTAAGTTTTTCTTTTTACAAGTTACATACACGGAAAGGAATAACACCATATTTATTAACACACCTTAAAGAAAGAAATCAACAGAACTATATGTCCGAACCTTTCGAATTAGTTTCAGAGCTCCCTAAATGTAAAAGTAGGTCCTACATAATTTTCTCGAATGACTATAGTGGTAGAACACAAAATATTTATATTTTAGTAGGTTCATAACAAAAATTTACCGATCTGTTAATTGGGCAGAATACGCATTTATCATTGATGTCACGATTCTTATATATGGTTGATTATTATCTATTCAAATAACTGATTTTGGAGTCATAAATTTGACTTTGATAATATCCTATCACTTATAACAAAACGGCAAGTGAAATGTATGTACCTGTATTAAATTCTCATACAGAAACAGTTTGTTCAAGTGTCCTTGAAATCAAAGAGGATGATCGCAGAAGTACCTGGCCCGACTTAAGGATAGCGATAGTTCAAAAATATCATTGTATTAGAAAGTACATAATCTAAACAACATATGTTCGAAGTTTGAAGACGCCACGTTATTTAGTATTTGTTTGGTAGCCATCAATAGTGAACGTTTTCAGAGATCAACATCGCAGTGGCCGACCAAATGAAGTGACGACTCCAGAAATGTTAAAAAAATCCACAAAGCTGTACCAGATAATCGTCGACTAAAAGTGTCCGAGTTAGCACACATAGTAAGCATTTCAAAAAGTGAGGTGCATCGGATATTAACTGAAAAATGGATGAAACGTGGATCCATAAATTCATATCCGAAACAAAAGAACAATCAAAACAATAGACTGAAAAGGGAGAACCAGCTCCAAAGAAGGCAAAGACCGTAGGCGAGGTCATGGCGTGGCTATTTTGGGATCCGCGTGGGATAATTTTCATTGAATAACTTGGAAAAGAGAAACTATCAACAGCCAGTATTCTAAAAACTTGTTGCAACGTTTGAACCAAGGAATCAAACTAAAACGGCCGTTTTGACTAAGAAGAACGTGTTATTTAATCAAGACAAACACATAAGTTATTGCATTTGCCAAAATTAACGAATTAAAGTTTGAATTGCTACCTCATACACCCTATTCGCTAGATTTAGCCTCCCTAGATTATTTTTTGTTCCCAGATTTGGAAAAATGGCTCGGTGGCCAAACCGAAAAAACAAAAATTTTCCAACAATGAAGAGGTGATGTCAGCAATTGATGGCTATTTTGAGGAGCTTGACGGTTTTTTTCATAAAAAGGGTATTGAACTAAAAGGAGATTACGTTGAAAAAAAATTTTTTTTCAATTTTTTTGTGTTTTCTTTATTGGGACAGGTACATCTGGAACTATCCTCGTATTCTATCTAAGGTCGAATTATTACTTGAAAGAACACACAATTCGGTAGAAGAAAAAATAACAAAGGATTCTGCCATCTTTAATGGCGAACTTTTATTAAAATAACTGAGTTGTATTATAATAGATAATAATAGAATTTTTATATTGTTCTATATGAAAAAATTATAGAATTACTCAGAAAATTGATTGTTTTTTTTTGTCGACCACACCTATCAAAGTAAATTCACTAAAAACTGTTAGAATAAATAAATCCGATGTGGAAGGAATATTCAAAATGGTTGAAGAAAAGTGTAACAAGCCGAATGACAACCTTTCTTGGATGGGGAAATATAGAATTTAAATTATTCTCATTCTCTACAATCAAATCTGATGTATTGATCTATATGATATAGAATATTAAGAAAAATAGCAAACGCACTCATTAGTCTGGAATGGATTCGTCAAGACTATTGACGTTACGGGTGATTTGTTTCTCTTTATTACGTGTTCAACACAACTTTTCTATACATCAATGTCAACTTCTGATATAACTTTGGGTATACGTATTTAAAGTAGGTGGATGATTATATTTGCTTTGTTTTCTTTTTGAGCTGAGATATAGCTGCAGTCATAGTAAGGTGTTACCATGAGTCTTGCAATTGCTATATAAATTTCTGTTTTTCAAATTATAACTTTTATTATTACTGGATACTGGATAATTAATATCTTAATGCTCACTGTTGCTATGAATAAAAGGTAATTGTCCATTTAATAGTTTTTTCGTCAATGAAACTGTTATTTGAGCGCGATAAGTTTATTATGCGCACGCAAATTCCACTTAGCACTTGAAAGCTATCCTAGTCACATGTAAATTGACTTTGTAAACTACTAAAATTGAATCAAATTCCAAAAGAATGATTTGATAATATTTAACTGTTCAATTTCATGTATTGATTATTTTATTTATTTATAATTTATTTATTGTCATTAATTTGGATTTATAATTTGAAATATATTTTTTTGTTTTTTTTTAACTTTTTTTGCTCTCGTTATCGGACGTTGTTTAATATACTATTATTAAAGAATAATTACTCGTCCTCAACTTGAGTAATAAGTATTTAAGACAGAATTTCCAGAATCATCGACCCAGCTATTTTTAACTCCGTCGGCGTCACATGTATGAAAACAGGTTTCATCCAAATACAATATATTTCTGTTTGACTCTCGGTGTGTCTTGATACTTCGTGAATATTCTCGTCGATTCCAAAGTAACCACTCAGTTGTCGAATTGTTTTATGTTTAAAACCACACTCTATTGAAACACACCATAGTGTATTTGAAAATTTATACTTTTAATCAGCGTACTGACGCAGTATTGGTCGAAAAACATCGATAGCTTTCATCAGTTTTCGGTTCATTTTTAGGTATATGATCTATAAATGGTAGAGTATGGAATTGAAGTTAATTGTTCAATGCGTTAAATTGTGTATTAGTCTGATTCTCATTCTTTATGATGTAGCTGTTTAGTTGAATTGTAGTTTATATCATGTTGGTAGCATAAGGTAGATTTTTCGTAACTAAGAAATGTATTTTCAAAGAGGTAGTAACATTTTGAATCTAGCTAAATGTTTTCTTTCGTATCAAATGAACTCTACCTTATAAATTATTGGAAGAAAATGAGTTCAGTTTCACTACTTCGATACAAGTGGTTACTGTTGAAAATTTAAATCCACTCACAATATAGTTATATATCGACTTACCATCTTTCCGATAATATAATATCTCCGCGTGTTTTTCGACGCCATCTTGTAGGGCCTCCCTGAGATTCGAGACGGCCTGTTGTGATGTTAGAGGACCGCAGAGAAATTCGCATGAAGCCGGACGCTGCATCACTTCTGCTCTGGAATATCCCGTCAATCGACAAAAGCCGTCTGAACAATATATTATGTGACATTGTCCTTCTCTGCTGTTAGCTACCAAAAATGAACGATCTGTAAAGGAAACAAAAGAAATTGGAGTTATTACAATGTATAGTTGCAATAACATATCTCTAGAAAAATATAATGAAACTTCACAATACGCCATGCTGTATTAGCCCACAAACGATTCATCTACTCGTATTATTTGAGTTTTCTTCTAGATTTCAGACGTCCATCTAATTGGAAGACATAAAATATTGAAAGTGAAAGTCATATAAGCTACATTTTCATCCGAACCAAACTAACTATTGAAAGCATATAATTTATCAAAATGGAGGATTTGTTCTCTACAATTTGTTACATTTAAAATAAAAGTCATTAGTGAACGTTGAGCCTTATCAATCACATCATATCAAAGACACTCTACTACAAACAGAATAGTTAAAGGGTAGCTTGGAAAGTCAAAGTAGGTATCTTGTGTTATATGATTGGATGTTCTTCTTAAAGTGTTATCTTTGGACGAAAGTTGGTGACCATCTTGACTATTTGTATTTTATTCACAGCAACAATTGGTTTGAGGTGCAGTTAAACCACTACCTTAAGTTTCGCAGCCATGATATTTTTCGTCGTCCCATACCTTTCTTTCAATCTATCTTTCTCTGCACAATCAATCTTTGGAATTCGTATCGTTGTCCCCTCATTACATGACCAAAGTACTCTAATTTGCGAACTTTTATAGTAGTCAATAATTCTCTTTGTGTCGCCATTTTGCGTAAAACTTCATTTTCGATTCTATTTTTTCATTCTCGTTTTCAAATCGTTATTCAAGTTTTTACATCGAAAGAAGTTTTTCATTTCATAAAATGCACCGCGAGCAATTTCGATTCTTACTTCAATCTCTTCAGTGCCTTCATTTCTCGCATTAATTCAAGTCTCTAGATATTTGTATTTCTGTACTTTTTAAAAGCAATTATTTCCAATTTTTAACTGTGAATTCTGATCTTGCATTATAAATAAGTGCAAATATTTAGTTTTATTTAAATTCATGTGTAGCCTATAGGTACTGTTCGCTGACTCTCCTTACCTTTTCTGTAATTCTTTGAAGTTCTTCTATATTCTCCGCTATTGAGACAATGTCATCAGCATATCTAATGTTATTTACTTCGTTTACTTCAATATACGCTTCCTCTTCTGCAAGTGCTTACCTATAATTATATATTAAGAAGTATTGATGTTAATATGCAACCCTGTCTTACTCCACGTTTTACATGTATTTCTTCTGTTAGTTCTCCCTCTACATTCATCTTGGCTGTCTAGTTATGGTAAAGTGATTCTTTGATTTTGAGGTCTCTGTAATCTATTTGTTTTTTTTAGTATCTGTATCAATTCTTCACGTCGGACTCGTATGAGAAGCCTTCTCGTAATCAGTTAACTATGAACTTCTCTATTTACATCAAGGCAGCATTGGATTAAGACATTAAAACTGGAAAGGGTATTCCGAGTACAAAGTCGACTTCTAAAACCAAATTGAGTGTCACTCATACACTCCTCCAGTTCTCGATATATTCTATTGTTTACAAGAATGTCTTGAGCGTGTGATTCATTAGTGATATAGTCTGATATTCTTTGCATTTTTGGGCATTTGTCTTCTTGGGGATTGTTATGAAAAAGGATGTTAGCCAAACTGATAATTCATAATTAGAATTAAGAATATTTGCCAGTATTTGTAATTGGTTTTCATCAAACAAATTAAGTAGTTCGTCAGGTCCAGGTGCCTTGTTATTCTTCATATTTTTGAGTGCATGTTTGATTTATTCTAATGTTATCTAATCCACTTTCAAAATTTCTTGTTTATGATGACGATCTTACTATTCCATTATCATCAAAAACTTGTTGTATATATTCTGTTCATCTTTCTAATTTCCTTTGAGTGTCTATGATTATTTTACCATCTTTATCCACTAATAAGCTACTCGGTCTTTGCTTTCTGTTTCCTACTATTTCTCCAACTTTCTTATAAATGTTGAAATTTTCATATTTTCGTTCTATTTCTTCTATCTCTTCACATTTTTTATTGAGCCATTTCTCTTTTACCTTTATAATTTTCTTTCTCATTGTTCGTTGATATGATTGAATAAAAAAGTTTATTTTCTCAGCTGTTTGTGATAATGATACCAATAGATTGAATAAAAAAAAATACTGTCGAGGATGTCCATTAGAAGAAAATTATATTAAGAAGCAGTTTCCAGTTTATATTAAATAGAATGTTCAAGTGGAGTTTATTTTATATTCCCCTATAACTTGGCCTTAACATATATTATGACGAAGATATTGGAAATCTGTAATGTTACGAAATTCGAGAAGAATTTGCTATAAAATAACACCATATAAAATTAATTGATAAATATTCTTTCTTGTTCAGCCAATTAATTTCGCATTTCACATTCTTATCTTGTACCTCATCTAAATCAAAATATCAGGTAATAAGTATGTAATTATATACAACTCAATTGCACATTTGTTATAAACATTCTAAGTCTCTTTCGATTCATCAAAAGAAAATTAATTCAATTTGATTAAATATAATTAATATAAAAATGAAAAATGTCATATCACACCTCAAAAATATGTATTTGTGCAAAAAATATTCATTATCACGTTGAAATGATAACGGTTATTTCAATTGATTATTGTGGCTGAAGTGAGCTTTTTTAATTCAAATATATTGAGAACAAAAAAAATCCAATTCAATTGAGTGGTTCAAATTGGAAAATAATTTCAGGAGCGTATAGAATTATTTCGCAAGATTACTAATTCATTCACAAACAAATAACGAAGCCAAATGAAGCAAAAATATAAATAATGCACGATAGAAGGGAGATTATTTTATAAATACGTCAAAATTTAAACATAAAAATTATAAACCTTGATTTCTTTTGCTGATTTCGATTAATAAAAAGTTGAAACCCTGGTGTGTAACAAATATTATTGATTGAAAACCAAAAACAAACTTATAGATACAATGAACTTCGCGTTTTCTTCTTCAAATTTCATGTTCCATTTCTCACAATCACTTAGCAATTTATGATAAAAATAGAAAATTCTAACTGCTGTATTTGTGTCTAAACTCTAGGATTGGGTTGAAATATTGATTATCTTGCACCATATTTTCTACTTTGGGGGTGAAAATATGCTTTTGCCATAGGCGGCCGCTGAGATAGATGAAAATATTTATAAATTAATTAGTTTGTATGTGCATGAGATTTAATGATAATTGAGGCTTAACAATAATCAACAGCAGTATTTCAATTGTAATAATTTTAATTAGATACGTTTTTATACGAATTGGGAATAAATATTAATCTCAGTTTAGAAAAGGCGCAATTACATTCCAATTTCCTAAAAAACAGAGGACATAGTTTCGAAACTTGCTTCAAAACGTTCATTTTAAAATTTATACCACTCAGCCGCGAAATCCAGCTGATTTTAGAATCACAATTGTATGATTGCCAATGTAATTAAGTTAAACATTCCATAAAACAATTTATCATTTTCACGATAATTTTGGATAACAACTGAACTATTGCTTTAGTAATAATTCATAAATTATTCATAATTTTATAATGATCCCCCCTTTATTATTCGAAAATCGGAAATACGAAAATGAGCGGAACGGGAGTTCTAACGACTACATTTGAGCTTTCCTCTTCATCTGTAAATCAGTTAATGAGAATATTATCCAGGGAAGATGATGACAAGAGAGTAGCAAGAACCTGGTCCTTCCTAACCAAGTACAACTGATCAGCGAATCTGTTCAGTGACAAAATTATAAAGCAAATGAGCATCTCTATGTGAGACAGAAGACTGGAAAAGCCACACAAAACTCAAATTTTGGTAGAAATACTATATTAAATGGTCTATGATTGGTTCATAAACAATCACATGAGCAGTCGTTAGAGTATTTGGCTAGTACTAAATACTCAACATCGCCAGGCTCTTATTATCTTGAAAGCACAAAAACGCAAATCAAAATAAGTGTGGGTATGAACCTGAAGAGCAATGTAGAATATCAGTTTATTCCATTGCGTAGCTATAGAAGCACAAAGAGTTATAGAAGGATCAAGAGATCTACAGAATCATCATAGAAGCACAAACGTCGTCTATTTTCTGGAATCTTTTGGTGAAACGAGAATATGCTATATAATCTAGAGGTTTTGTCGTTGCTGAAGTGTGAACGTAGTTCTAATAGTGGGCACAATAAAGCCAATAAAGGGTCGATGGTTTTTATTGAAATGTTCAATATATTCAACCAGATGAATTTCATATCAAGATCAAGTGCTGCATAAAGCCGGATGAGCGCCCATGTTTTTTTTTAATCAATATCAAAGCTCCGACCTGTACTCGTAGTACAAGTGATCTTCACATTGGGGTAAATTAATTCTGTTTCCAGGATAATAAAACCATGCATATGTATGTCATTGAAGGTTTTTCTACGAAACTATTATCGTTCTCGAACATTCCATCACATCTTTATTTTACTTAATTTACAAGATTTTTTTTTCGGAATATTGATGTTTTTTGTCCATATTTTTGTTTTAACTTCATAGAACAAAGAACACACATTGACTTGAACGTGATTTTCATTAGTATGATTTTTTATTGATATTGGTTGAAGATAATTGACCATGAATAAAATATGAATGGAGATAAAAATCAAAATAGGCTAGAATATCAGACATGTGAATTTCAAATTTGGTTTCACCACATCGAATGTTGGAAAAACAAGTTAATCAGTATATAATAAGTATATTTGTTAATTGTCATATATATACAATGTGATAAATTTTCGGAACAAATGTTAATAAAACCTACTATTTTAAAGTAGTTTGTTCAATCAATTTTTTAGATGTAAAATGATGAATAAACATGAAAAGAACTCTATTACTGTTTACACTACCACTACACCAACACTCACAATTACACTGTTGCTAAAGACGATAACTTGGTTTTCGAAACACGTGTGAGGAAGCTTAATTGTAAGTGTATGTGTAGAGACGGTGTAAACAGTGTGTTCAATACGAATAACACAAACAGTTCCAAAAATTCCAACTTAGAGTTACACTGGTTTTGAGAAATATACAGTTAAAGGCAACTAAAAGAAATTCCTACATCTTTTATATCCTGAATCTTCAGACTAAAGTGGGATTCGTACCTGGAGATCTCTTGACTCTAGACTCTATTGCACATAGTTGCGATGATATAAAAGACAGCACCCAGAACGTCGGTAGAAAAAAACTATATACTGTAAGAATATCTTCCAAATAGTAATTATTTTCTGGAGTTGCAAGAAGTCTCAATGTGTGATCTATATTGATGGTACAGTCTAGTACTGTTCATTTGGATATTTCTTTTAGCGATACACAACCCTAAAGTAACTGAAAAAGTCTACATAAATTTCACGTTATTTAAAAATTTTTGTTGGCACAAAAGAATTCACTAATTTCAAAATAGAAAAAACGTGTTGAGAACGTTTTTGAGAACTGGATATTAATAATCACTAAGTCACATTTGCAGTCACCACGATAAGCCCAAATTAGGTGAGCAGCAGAGAATTCACATGAGTTAAAATTCACAAGGATGAATCAAAGAAGGGTTCAAAATTTACAAATATCAAATTATTTCCTTATCAATAAATCTTAAAATAGTCGAAGATTCCAGTAAAATTGATTGAAGATAAAAATTATTTTCCTAAGCAAAAAAGAGCAGAGAAAAAGAATATTCGACACTATAAGCAAAAGTTTTATATGGATCCATCGTCTAGTGAAAATATTAAATAAATGGAAAGTGAGCAATGAAATAACCTGACAATAATTATACTATTTTCAAAAAAAGCTATGGTGTGACCCAAAATGATATAGTTGCATTAATGTCTAATGATTTATACAGTACTTAAACGCTTGTGATATTGATAGGAATGAAAATATTTTTAAAAAATTTCAGGATTATAAACACACTCCGGTTCAGACGAAGTAACACCGACATTATTGTTCACATTACAAGGTAAAATATTCATAACGTAGAGAAATTACTATGAACAGATCACATCAGACAATTAAGAGTTGAGTATTAATGTGTTGAACTGATGGTTTTTAAAAAACATTACCATTGATCTAAATCAGTATTTTCCAGACATCACTATGTTGTTGAAATACTCTGTTTACACTACCAGTACATTTTTCTATGACTTTCGACGATGATTAAGCCAACACCAGTGTGCTGATCTGCACACCTCGACTTTTGGTGATGAAGCACCATCTCGAGTTTCGCTGGTTTTGTTAATCCTATCGTGATCGTTCTTCGCTACAGGATAAATTTTATGGTGTCAGAAAACATAGATGCGTAAATTGATATTGTCAGATCGTCATGTGACATACCGTGATATCGAAGCAGACTTGGGAATTATTTCCCTCCGCATAAATTCAATATTGCTTGAACATTAGACTATCAAAAAGATTTGCACGCATTGGATACCGTAAAATTTGAAAATCGCTCAAAAAGCTCGTGTCGATTGCAAAAAAAGCTGAAAAAACTCAATAGTGGTGCTTCAAAAGACATCTATAAGATCGTGATGAATAACGAATCTATGCATATGCCCGAAACTGAGGTATTGACTTCATGGGTTTTTCAAGACCCAACAACACGAAGCACTTCGAAACAAATGATCGCCTGTTTTTTCGGAATAACTGGACATGTCGCCACCGTTCCAATAGAGTAACGGTCAATTCTGAATGGTACACCAGCAGTTTGCGAAAAGTGTTCGAAAAACTAAGAAAAACCAATTGCAGATGACGAATCATTCTCCACCACGACAATACGAATTCTCACACATCAGTTCAAACAAAAACAGTCAACATGATGGGTCATCAGTCGTACAGTAAATGGGGAATATTTTGAAAAACAAAAAAGCATATCCAATTATAAAAATTTTTATTCGTCTATCTCTAAACTTTATTATCAATATAACACAAATCAAATTGAATAGGTTAGCATTCATTCTATTATGAAAGTATTTGTGGATCAATATCAAATGTTTTTGACTAAATGAACTATTATATCTATCTTTAAAATGTTGGTAATAAAAAATAACTTATTTTAACCCAACGTACTAGTTATCAAAATCGTTAACAGTTTAGCTTTCTACAAACATTTTAGAGATACCTCGTAGATTATTTGCAAAGTCATTACATTTATTAGTAATGACGTAAATGCCAAGAACACTAATACTTGTTATATAAACAATCCATTGATTTTGACATCCAAAGCAATTTTTTATTAAATATAATCGTATCTAGCTTATTAAAATGATCTTAACAGTTTTTTTTTTAAATTTTAATATCATATTTCGGAACAGATGGATGTTTTCAGATGCAATTAAGATTCTTCTTTTGTGGTTTCAGTAACAATTGATACCACATATTCTGAAATTTCCATAGATATTTCGGAAAATACTGTTACGAACAAGCTCGCGAAATGGTTCCTTATCCAGCCCTGTCTAGCTACGATTTTAAGTTTGCGCGGCGCCTTTAATCTGTTTTTTATAAATAGCGGACGCGTCTTTGATGAACTTTTTATTATATAAGGCGGTTTATTACAGTATTTCTTTTAAATAATTTCTAGGAAATTCGATTTATTTATTTCTTGTGTTTCTTTTTGTTCTAGAACTTTGTAGAATTCTATTTGAGGTTTATAAATAAGTTTATGTAGTGCAGTTAGTCAATTTTAAATAAAAAGTCGTAGTGAAAATAAGTAGAAATTAATTAGTAAAACTGATCGCAGAAATTATTTAAGTAAGTTGAGTGTATTGAATAGTGTGTAAATAAATTAAAAAAAACAGTAAACATAAAAACCAGTGTACATTAGTTCACCCCACGAATAGAAAGAGTGTAAATAAATACAAAAAACGTTACAATGAATTTGTTCAGCTATTGGATATGAACTTATCTGGTAACTGTCCACAATGTTGATTTACACAATTGAGTGATGTGATAAATATTCCTCCAAATAGAATCAAAAATTTATTTTGCGATTCAACCAATTATATTTCTTGATATAAACGTCAAATAAGTCTCAAATATGTACACATATTTTCATCACCTAGTGTGATTTGTTTGTTTTTCTTCGTTAAATTAGTTCTCAAAATAAGAACGAGAATTTTGATATTTAATTTTAATCTACTAATTTTGGAATATAGAAATGTTGAAATGTTTCAACAGTTATCTATATGCATCACAGTTAATTACTCATCTTTTAGTTGAAATTAATCTAATCCATCATAACGATTATTTTTAATCCTACATGTACCAAAAACAGATACATATACAAATAAATATGGATACCGGTATTAGCTATTATAGAGTGAATGAATGGTTTTGGTTCACAAACCAATCTATTTTTTGGTTAGACTGGTTCTGGTCATCGACTCCTTTCAGAAGTTTCTATCTAACGATAATTCTTTTTCGTGATCCAATAGCTACTAGAAGAGTGACGTCTCCAAAGGATATTGCAGAAGCATTAGCTACTATTCTTCATTGTATTAATCGATGGAATTATAGTAAAATATTATCTTGGACTCTCTTCATGGTATTACAAAATTCATTCACGTGAAATGCAGTTCAATAAATTATATTTTTATCTATAGAGCATCACTATACTTGTTCGTTGATTTGCACGATTATTTCCTCTGATCGTTTTATCATTTTATCTCGTAACTACTGTCCTCTATAGGCATCTAGTTCTACTTGTCTCACAAGTAGCTCTTCCTAGCCATTTAATTCTCCTTATTGCCATTGTAGCATAACTTTTATTACTATAGGATATCATACATGCTCCAGCTAGTTGATTGATCGACCTTTAATGTTTTTCACTATATGTCCCTTCTTTTTCTTCCTCTTTAATTAAGACTCAGTCTTTTTTCTATTCAGCCTCTTGAGACTTTCGTGTCTTCTCTTCAGAGGTTTTGATTTTTCATCCTTTGCCCATTTAGCCCATCGCTCTTTCATAATTTTGTCGTTTCTGTCTCTCCAATATCATTGTCTTGATTTCGTGAATCGTACTATATCTTGAATTATAAGATCTTCTCTTATAGCTTAGCTATATTTTTTTATTTGATCTCTAAGGCTTACTACTTTAATAGCTTTCAATGTTTTCATTTCTACAGCTCTCATCATGTTCCTCTTTTTTATTTTGTCCGCTCGAGTTTACCCTTCATATGTTAGTATAGGTGTTACGATTGTTTTGTATATGAGGACTCTACTAGCAGTGGACATATATTTGTTTTTCTCTGAGCGGTCCTGTAGATTCTTGAGATTTAAATTCCTTTTTCATTTTTATCAATATTCCTAAATTGTTTTTTCCTGGCAATCTTGGTCTCTGATCTTTACTCCATAGTTCCTATCATTATTTTTCGGTCTTTATTCTTCTTTTCTTTCTTTTTCGCCATAATGATTATTGCGGATGCATACTTTGTTATTGTTCTGTAACATGTCATCTTCTTTTCTTAGTCAATATCTAGCTTTTCCATGAATCTCGATTTATTTGGTGCAATCGGTCTGTTAACATTATTTTTCCTTCGATCTACGTTGTCCTTTCCTCTTTATTGCAATTTTGCTCAATATCTCCCTATGCTTGTTCTATTATTTTCCTATTTTATGTAACTAATACACTTTATGCTATCCTATTCTATTTTTACTAAAATGAATTTTAGAACCAGGCTTACTGACAGTAAGTCTCATTGAATTACACTCCATTTCTTTCAAACTTGTCTCTTTTCCTTTTCTGTGTCAGGATATGAACTTTTGATTATCATCTATATTGAACTTAAAATACTCACAATTTTTTCTTGCAGAAAAACCTAATGAATACATTCAGATATTAACCATGATTATGTCTGCGAAAGCAACTGGTTTATTTTTTGTTGCAATTTAATCCATCACATGTAAAAATTGCTTCAATTATATCGAGATGATTTCACGTTGAATAAAAATTTAAGTGAGATGGAATTTATAAAATTTATTGGAAAAGCTGAACGCTTTATTTGTTTTTTTTTTGTAAATAAGTTTCTTTATCAGTCATATTGTTCGTGGAAGGAAAATTGAATTACCGCCATATATTATAAAAATCAAAACAGTTTAAAAAAACCACCTTCATTTATGTTTATAGTAATTCAAACTTGTGTTTATACTGCCTATATCAAACTTGCAAATATTAAACACTGTTGGTCAATAACGCTAATAATTTGTATTTGCAACGTAACTAGGAATATTTAACTTAGAAGTGCACCAGACGTTGTTAATCATCGGTCTTTATATATAATAATTTCTAAGTGGCGCCAGAGTTTCAAACTTTTCATGTTATTTGGTTTCTGTACAATTCACTCAAAATGACGATTTAGAAATTTTTAAGTAACTGATATAGCAAACATTTACATTCCAAGTGGAGTTGTTTTTATAATTACTCGATTAATATTTTTTGGTTTCTAATATTCAATCAGGTTTTAATGCTATATAGAAATCACCAGTAGGCACACGCACTACAAGAAACGATACAAAATAACCGATTCTCCCATAGCTACTTCGATTTAGAATATAAAATAGAACCCATTTGCTGAAGGATGAGTAGAAACAATAATATTTATTTTCATCTGTTCTAAATCCCCGTTTAACCTGATCCTAAATCCAAGATATCCAACAACATTTATAGTTTGTCTAAGTTGAATCCTACATCTCACAATAAAACGTTTCAAACTGACTATTGAAACAATTTATAATGGAACATTTACATAGTTATGCAATATTGGAATTTTTTAATAAAATGAAAATGGTTCGTATCTCTTTATACGATTGTATGTCGATAAAAACCTAGTTTCCCATGTATTGGATCATAGAAATTTTTCAAATTCTTTAGGTGGTTCTCATTCCCGCTATTTAATTAAATTTTATCTGAATATGAATTAGCATGCAAAAAAGTTATTGGAATTATTTATATTTATACTTTTAGTGAAGAAATACTATAAGTATAGAACACTTTTATTAATAATTTGGAATTAAATTTCAAATTCTGCTAGATTGATATATTTACTGTTAAATTTGAAGACTGAATCTGAATTAAGTTATTTCACAGTTGAAGCTCGTTTTTAATGAGTTTAAATGAGGTTCTTTCTGTATTTTTCCCCCCCCCCCATCTTCACCATCTGATCAACTGTATCTAAATTGTGTGGAAAAAATGAGTCTTTTCTTAGTTGCTAGTTTCTTTGCGCGAAATACTTGTGAATTGAATGATACCTACTCCACTAAGGGTTCTGGTTTGCCGAAAACTCCCTTTTTAAACTGTTGATTTTATCAAAAAAAGTATCCTAAAATTTGCTGGAAATTTTAACACAGAAATCAATCTCTCTTTAAGAAATAATGGGATTTGACGTTTAATTTTTTTGTTCGGCCATAAAACTATAATGCCCAATATTTTGGTGTTTCGTCCAAAGTGCGTCGATTTCAAACGCGGTACCTCGTTTTCTGAATTTGATAATTTAGGAGTAAACACATTACTGTAGGCACTGTTTCTGATTTCATAACTCTCACTATAATGGTTATGATTTTGTGATACTGTACTGTACCCCACAGTTTATTTTCCAGATTTAGTGGGCATTGTCTCCCAATTAACTAATCATACTGCCTTAGTTTTATTCCTAACTGTTTTCTTTTCTAAAATATATAGGTTCTCCAAGTCAACATTTCATTTGGTATTTGATTTCATTCTTCTGTACGAGGGATTGATTATTAAACAAGACCGAAGTTGAAAAATTATCAAAAAAAAGTTGAAAAATGGGGTAATAATGCATCTAATCTAAAAATTGAAATTAAAAGTTGATACTTTTTACTCTTAGACTTTTCTATATATATTTGTTGATGATTCTTCTTGAATTTAGTTATATTTGATAAAGACCGAAGTACGACAAAAAATTTTCACAAACTAATTTTCAATAAGAAGAGACCTAAAATCAAAACGGTTCATCAATAACAAAATTAATAGTTAATTAATATACTTTCTCTATTTTTCGCAATTTTTGATATTTTTAGTAACATCTTTTCAACATTCTTATCAATAAATGAACAATAGGAATAAAAACAGATTTTCTATATTTTATTTTTGAAAAGTAACAAGAAAGAAAATGTAAATAGAGTAGGATCCACAAGACGTAAACTAGAAATGCGAAGCTTAGTATTATCTGAGAACTTCTTATTAGTTAATTCACATCACCAATGACATTGATAGGAACATTAAACATCCTAAACCTTATTAATAAGTGAGAACGGGTAACAAAGTTTGAAATCAAGTGACACTATTCTTATTTTTATTCCATAATGAGATAACATAATTATGAATCAATATGAACGTATAGTAAAGTAATTATGGTAAATTTTTTTTGGTAAAAAAGTAAGATATACATTCACTTAATTGCTCACAAAAAATATCTTTAACCTTTGATACACATAATGGGACAGCAAGTGAATATAGTATGTAATAGTTGACACTCTTGTTTTTTCTTCTATTCGCATACATCGGAATTAAACATCTCCAGATTTGCATCCAAAGCATTACACTTATTGTAAAATTGAAATATACATCAAACATACATTGTCCATTTAGTATGGTTGCTATATGTATACATAAACATTAAGTAGATATAAAAATTATATAACCTGGACCATTTACGACGGACTTCTTCTCTAGTTTGGCAATAATTTTAACTATTTCACTATGAGCAATATTATTCATGATCAAAAAATAGGCAACAGCGTTACCCAAACATCTGACTAAGAAGAGAGTTCTTGTAACTATGAACAACAACACTCTATGTATAAAGCCACAACACCATAAATAACGCATCTGATTGCAATCAGTTCACTCACAACAATTAGATGACACACGATTACATATTCTGAAAAAATGTCTTCTTCGTAAACCTTTCCTGTGATTTTATCGATAAACGCGACGATTTTCGTGATGAGATTTTCGCGAATGGTGAAATTTTTCAGCAAACTACGGTGTCCGCGATTTAACTGATCCTAACAAACTCCAAAGTGATATAAATAACGGGATCTGGTGAACTATTTTTAAACTTACGAGATTTGTTTATCTTTTTCAGGTTCACAGTGCGGTCAAGAGAAAGCTTCCGTGGGAATTTCGGCTTATACAATGAAAAAAATATTGACAGGAAAATACGTGTATGATTATATTATTATTTTATTTTCAGTTTTTTCAAATCTGCGCATTTTCTATTATTTCCGGTAATTTTATAATATTAATACCATGGTTTATCTCTGATATCTTTCACTAGTATATATTTGAGTATTGATAATTCTGATACTCTCTATATTAAATATTTACGCTGCTTAATAGTTTCATTCCCAGATATTCGTAGCTAACATACTCTTTGTTTTTTCTCTCCACTATTTAGTGAAAGATCTTTTTGTTCTTCTGTATAAATATGTACATGGTTTTATCCAGATTAACTTTTCACATTGCTCTATGAGTTTTCTGAAAATATATTCCATAGTCTTGCAATGTAACTAGTTGGTCTTCCATGAAGCGTAGTGTGTAATGATTGTCTATGTGGAACAGTTAACCTCACATAAACTAACCAATAATTGTCCTTCATACATTCTCCAAAACCTTCAGTAATAGCTAGAGGAATATATTAAACAATGAGAGGCAGCAATCTCGTCACTTATTTGGACTATTTTTATGGAAGGTCTTATAAATAACTGCTTAACTCATAAGCTCTATATTATAAATATTCATACAACGCACGTATATGTTAAAGTATACAGGGTATCTAGGGTATCTAAATGTCATGGAATTATAGTTGAAGATTCAACTTGCTTAATTAATTTTACCAATAACAGGGCTTCGGAATGAAATTTCAAAACTGTGTCGAATGTGGAGATAATTTCCATATTAGCAGTGTTGGGCGTACAAGAGAATCGCTAAAATGTGAGACAGCACGCACGGAGTATAATCAAATGTTACCATGAAGAAGGATCGTGATTATTGGTTTGTGATCAGTAGCAATAGCCATAATAACCTCAATAAGAAAACAAGTTTTCGAAGTTTCATTTATCAGTTGTCCGTTACTTTTGTGTCTGTGATTTTCCCGTTACCTGTATAATTTTAGGATATTTGGATAATCTAATTTCAATTTAAATAGAAAACACAAATAATTAGTTCTTGTAGTAGCTAGTCTGATATATTTTTCCGATAGTTTTCGTAGATGATTCAAACGTATCGAAATATATTATATATCGAATTTGAGGCAAAGAAATAGCTTGATGTCAGACTCTTGATGATATTCAAAGCAAACCGAACACATAATCAAAAACCAATTTCGACAAAATGTTTCCATGATATATAGCAAATAATAGAGAAAGTGAATTCGTTTCATTAAAGCGTTTGATCTAGACGTTGGCATTTTTTTTTTCAACTGAAGACTGATTTATTGTGTCATATGAATGACAAGTTGAAATATTAACGTTGTGTATTATTATTATATAGAATTAACTGATGAATAAATGTGCCTATAGAAATATATAATCTAGGTTAAATTTGATTATTTAGTATACTGGACTATCAATGAAGGAAAGTCTTAAAAATCTTAAAATGAGAATTCACTTATTCCAATCTGATGTAAACATACCTATATTCAGTGTGATTATCAAAGATTCTAGAAAAACATTTTTGTGTTTATAGTAAAAAGTTTTTTCTATAAAGTAATTTCACAATACTAATTCTTATATACTTTTAGTTACAAAAATACGATGAATATTTTATACAAGTATAAAAATACTTTTTTTTTCATGGAAATATGCAAAAATGATCTACAAAAACCCATTTTTTTGACAACGTTTATGGGATTCTATATTTAGCCCTGTTTTTTATTATTTTGCTCTAGTTTATGGCTTGTCTATAATTAAGCAGACGAAAGATATTTGAAAAATTAACTTTTTGCATTGGCACTACTCAAATCCGAAACATAAAAATCAGATTTTTCTCGCTTCTCACGATGGTGGAAAGCTGTATAATCAATATAAAAAATGCAAATCCAATTTGATGCTAGTGCCATAAGAATTAAAAATTCATTCGAACTAAGCCTACGCTGTTGGAACGAACTTAGTTTTTTTTATTAAATACTAGGGTAAGTTTTAAGCGCTATTGTTCTATTCTATTCAATTCTGCTCCAGTTTCTCAGTCGTTACATTTAGTTCCTACTTCAGTATTAACTTTCCATTATTTTTTAAGTTGATATCGCAAGTAGAATAACCCGTGAGCTTCAGTCAGTTAGAATAAATTTCTTTGTGTGATATTGTCTCTGCACATATATTTGCCATTCTGATTAGAGAGAAGGTAACTTGAAAGTTCAGCACCCTACTAGAAAATCTCAATCTATTGGGACTATTTAGATGTTCATAATGAGATTACAACAAACATATTTTTGTATTCAGGGAATAATACCCATCAAATCCAATTCATAGTATATATTATCAGAAAATCAATTAGAATTCTTTGAATTTTCAACAAATTAGTTAACAATTGTATTTGCGGCAATTCTGGTTGTATGGTAATGATACAAATGACTGGTGTAGTTTTATTTGAATAAATTCAGAATTGCATTGTCTATTTAATCAATCCAGTCCGCGTATAAGCAAATTTAATAGCAAGATATTGTATTCAAAGTATAATGCGATTAGAAGAAATAAACTTAGATTTAATTGGAATAAAACTTATTTGTTGAAATTTAATAAATTTCAGGTTATGTTATGAATCTTTGAATCATTTTATACTACATTTATATATTCTTAAATCATAATAATTATTTTTAGTGTTAATTCCATAATTTTATTTTAATTAGGGATCCGATGTTGAAATCATACCGAGTGTTTCGTAAGCCCTACGAAGCTTACGAAAAGGTTAACTCCCATACTGCACTGGCTTTCTATGAAATGTCATACACTCTTTACAAGTTCCATTAACTCTTATACCTCGAAGGAATATGCGTAGTGAAAACTATAATCAAGAATAAGTAAAAATATCCGAATTTATCAATTTTGTCTTGGTTACAGAAATTGATGTTCTGTCCGTCCACTACGTGAAACTTATCAAGAATCATTACCGTTCTGTTTTTTGCCGATTGTGCTCTACAACAGCTGGTATTGTGTTAACCAATCAGGTTATTGCAAGCTTCACGGTTTTGTTAATGAGCAATATTGCCATTGGTGCGGTTTACATGCTGATAGCATCATTTGACTTTATTTCTTCAAAGTTGAAGTAGGAACTCCCTTACTTCATCATAAAGAATGTTTTATTTGATATAAACGTTATTGATTCGGGAAAGACAAAGTTTCGATAAGAGTGTCCTACACTCCATTTACGCAGTCTAAAGTGTGCATATAGTACGTTCTTTATGCACGGTAGAAAATATTTTTCATGCAATATCAACGTTATATGTACTCATATATTTTCTTCAAGCAACTATCATGATTTCATCCAATAAACATTAAAAAAAGAGACAGGTTTCACTGGGATACTAGAGTATCCATTCAAGAATTTATTTGGAAGCGAAAACGAAATAAACTTCAAAGCAGTATCTTCTTTGTAAACGACGTAGACGTAGGATAGCCCTTTCTATCGCTATATAATATATAAATGAATAAAAAACCTATTAAATAGTATAATGTGCCTTTGATACCATTGAAAGTTTGAATGGTTTTATAATAACAACCTTAGAACCATTGTGATGATAAATTACTACTAGTTAGTTAATAAGTTTTGAGCTTACAATTTAGTTTATCGCAAAATGTTGTTTCTATTGTTGTTTAGAATTCTCCAACAAATATATATATATATATATATATATATATATATATATATATATATATATATATATATATATATATATATATAGAGCGTTTTCTTATTGGGAACGTGATAATAATTTTTGTTTGAGAAATTGATAAAAAATTGACATTTCGACCTAACTTCAGTCTTCATCAAAATATGATATTGACACTGACAATTTGGGTATTTATATTAATCAAAAGATCATCAACATCAAAATAACATTAAGAAAAAAATAGAAGTTTGTTCCAATAAGAAAAAAATAATTTTTCCTAAATCCTTACATCATCAAATATGTAACAGTACTTAATCAATTAAATTATTTGTAGTTTTACAAAATAGAGGTATAAATTTTACTTAAATTATTTAGGTCTTTTTTATTTTTTTTATTTTTCGTTCTTATGAATGTGAACCATTTCTAAAAATTTTCTTTTTCTTGTCCTTTTAATCAATTTTATAAATACTGGGATGTCTGCCCTATGTAGATAGCGTCACAATTAGTACAAGGCAGTTGATATATAATATTACTTCTTTTATTTTTTTGTGTTTTAGATTTTAATTTAGTGAAATATTAGGATAGCGTATTATGTCTTTTATGACTTATACTAATATCATTTTATTAAAATAATTTCATAGCTGTTGGGAAAGTCATGGTACATATGGTAAGTAAAAAGGTTTTATGTTTTGATGTTTCGTTTCTGTTTCTTTTTTAATTGATTGTAGTATCTGATAATCCTTTATTTGAATATGATATTTATTATTTTTTACGCATAATTGTTTTCTTTCAATACATTTTTTGCTTTTTAAACAGCTAAGCATCTAAATTTTGATAAAGACTGAAGTGGACACGTCAATTTTTTATCATTGCTACAAAAATTATTTAAAAAAACTGATTTTTAAACAGAAGAGACCTAAAATCAAGACATCTAATCTAAGACATAAAGAATTTATATATAGTTTTTTTTGATATTTTTTAAAAGAAAGATAAATTTGACGTTTTGATTTCTCTTTAAATCATATCTACAAAAGTAATTGCAGAATTGAGCTGAAATTCTAGAGAAGTCTTAAATATGATAAGATGTAACTGGAAAAATTCAGGATGTTGCTAGCTCAATATATATATATATATATATATATATATATATATATATATATATATATATATATATATATATATATAAGCGGTTTCTTATTGGGAATGTGGCAATTAAACACCAAAGTAGACTAACTAATATATTTTCCGAGCTTTTGAATACTTATGTATAATAATTTTTTAAATTATTATACATAATATACATATTATTAATTGTAAAATTTCGAGACTTCGATTTATATGTGTTTTTTAGTTTCAGTTTCGATTGATATTATGACATATGATAACGTTGAACATATCGTAGATTTTTATAGTAGAAAAAACTTTTGCTTAGTTATTCAGTCTCAGAAAATGTTATGATAAGAATGTTTAACCAAGTATAGAAAAGATAAAATAACTGAAGCCACCCAAAACACAATTATCATCAATAAATCTTCTTATATTATAGGAACAGAGAATTTATTATTGAGCAAGTAAAATTAGGATAATTATGATTAAAAAATATAGAAGTTGTTCACGTTTGAAATAAATAGTTGGTTTCAGCTGGGTTTTGGATCTAATAAATATTATATAGAAACAAAATCTAGAAGAATATGAAATATTCACAGAAAAGTATATCATAGAAGATAGAGAAAATATGCGCCTACAAAAATGTACATGGAAAGCAAAAAAATAGAAAAACAAATGATAGATGAAAAGAAATCACTTGCTTATAAATTTCAAAATTATCACAATAAGAATGAAGCAAAAAACGATTAACAATTGAAGAGAATTTTTTCCCTATTCATCCTTAACCCAATGATGCCATATTTACATAGAAGTGATTTCACAAAAGGGTGGTTGGATAAAAGTTATTAGAAACCAGTACACTCCAAAGAGGACGCTTTCGTTTTTCAAATATACCTATATCATAAACACGCTTCCTATAAACTGTAAGCTTATTATATTAGATAAGCCTGCAACCCACTATTAACCCATAAAAACCGTTTAATATGTGATTTTTTGTATATCAGTAAATTTGAAAGCTGAGGTATGTTTCAGAAAAAAATCCGATATTGATTTCGGAAAGATTGAATGTGATTTGCTGTTTATAATTCTTGCATTTGACTTCATTCTTTTATCGAATTTACCAATTTGTTCCTGATTGTGTACCTAGTTTGCAAATTTTATCTGGTTTATCTGATTTAAAAACCTAAAGCGCAATAAAATAATACATATATCATATCATATCAATCATTAAGTTTCGTTATAATGTAAAGAGTAGCATCTCTTTCAAATTCCACCGAAATCACTTGCTTATAAATTTATAACGAAGATAATAATAACAGAGTGAATATTAAAAAAATCATAATCATGAAATGAGTGAGTGAAAACAAAAAATGTGAAACGGCTTAAGAATAGATGGCAAGTAGAATTCTAGTCAAATAAATAAACGCAGGAAAACAATGAAATTTGTGGGAAAATTAGATGAAGCATGAGAATTCAAGATACTTTTTCACTATTAATCCTTAAGTCTACTTTTAAATCCGTTATTGATTTCGGAAAGATTCAATGTGATTTGCAATATATATTTCTTGCATTTGACTTCATTCATTCATTGAATTTGTTCCTGATAGATGTACCTAGTCTGAAGATTTTTTTGACATCTGATTTAAAAACCTAAAGCGTCATAAAATCATATCATATCAATCATTAAGTTTCGTTTTAATGCAAATAACATTATTTCGGTGGTAAGCACAGAATTTGTATTTGGTTTTCGATGAGTAACTGCTTTTTAAATAAACTATCTGGAAAAATAGAAAACAGTAGCATTGCTTTATAATTCCACAGAAATTATTTTTTCAACACAAATGTATTTTAGCTAAACACTTAATAAAATTGTATTGACATTTTAAATACCCGATATAATTTATTGTTTTATAAATTAAAAGTGGATATCATAAATCATAGCTTCCTAATAGTGAAATTATCGACCACGACGTACACAAATTACAAAATTAAAGCATTTTTACCAACATTAACGGAAATTTTTTGTCGATGATATACATGGTGAATGATAACTATATAGTTTTATACAGAAAATACGTTGAACCTTTTATTTCGAAAACGTTATGACGATAAAGCCTCAACTGACAGCAGTTTCAAAATACTTGCAAATTCATATATTTATCTCATATCAATTGAAAACTCGTCCCGGCCGAAACACTTTCCTATTCTTTCTACCCCACCATGGACCATTGATCTTCCTAAATTCAATACATCCCTTTCGAGGTACGACAAACATTCAACATCCAAACAAGAAATCGAAAGAAAATGTTTCCGAAGAAATAACTTGTAGCAAATATGATCTAATTCCATACACCTATGCTTCCTAGAATGAAACAGGAGTAGGGTACAACGTCACAATTCCCAATCAAACCATCTCTAATTCCACCACTTGCAGCGTTCATACAGGTAAACTATTTAGCATTCTACAATTCATCGATTTCATCACCCCTTTTTTTACGCAGATTGCAATTTGTACAGACTCACTCGCTCCAATATTATTGGAAATATTTTTCCATTCACCCTATTGTTCAATATATACAGGCCTACTCTCTCACATCCCAAAAAATAACATTTATTATCATCTAGTTACCTTCCCACATTGGAATCGTAAGTAACGAATTAGCAGACCAAGAAGCAGAAGTGCTTGAACTCATACCATAGAACTTAAAATCTCACTTTCAAAAGAAAACCAGAATAACGTGGCATCAAAACATTTCCTTACACTCTATACATCACCCTCAACCAAGTAAGTTTGCAGGCTTTTCCAGACAAGACTTAACAATTGTAAGTTTAATAAGAGTCGGCCACTCAAGACCCATAATTATTCAATGTGTTCTACAGCCTGACCAATTTGCACCAGCTGTAGCTCCAATTTGACGATGAAACATATGTTGACGGAATGCCACAAATATGTCCCCCAAATATTGCAATTCCAGTTCAAAACCACTTACACAGACAAACTGATTGACTTATGATGATATAATGATACAGTGACTCCCAAATAAATATATCAATACAATATGGGTACACAGAACATTCTAATTAATTGGTGGATAATATTCGAATATCATTATAACATCAAAAATTGATTCTGCTTGGTTTTATACATCAATACTGTTAGAAATTTGATGGATACAAAATTTTTTAGTATTGTGATCAAGTAGACGAAATACCGTCTTGAAAACAATAAGTTTATTCATCCATTGATATAGAACTGTCACTAAAAAATCTAATTGCTACATGAGATTTCATAGTGCTTTAAAGCATTTCTCCTGTCAATACAAAAACTTGCATAGATTGCAGTACGTTGCAGATCCTCAATATCTGCAATTTATTTGTTACATTGAGGCATGACATCGACAGTGTGTAGAATGTAAGTAGCAACATGTAGTATGAAGTTGCCAATAACTCTAATTGCAATAACGCTGTATTCAATTCTCTTGTAACGTAATCAACTTTTCGACGATTTGGTATCAAACTAAAATTTATGTCTTCGTGATAGTCGCCAGATTTTGTTGATACAAAGGTAATGATACTTTCATCCAGAAATCCTCACTGCCACTTTTATTCTAGTAGCTATACATCACAGTCCTTAAGCTGTTGGGGCTTGAAAACCTGTCTATAAACCGCTTGTGATGGTTGTGTCCACCCAAACTGTGTCAAACTTCATCTATCACTTATCTATGTTGACATGATGCAAGACAACAAGCAAGAAATTACATGCAATTCCTTGCAAAATCAAAATTTCACATACAGAAATTATGCATTACCATTGCATAATGGTAGCCACTAATCAAAATTCCAAAAGTAAAAGTAAACAATTACATAACCTCAAACACAGGCAATATCTGCCTCTGCCTTGCTTTTGAAGTCTGATTTATATTTTAGTTAGAGAATTGAACATGAATGAAGAAACATTTGAAAACTTCATGAGGAAATTGAAATGTAATATAAGCAGTAAAGTCATTTCTCTCTAAAATAGAAACTTAAATAAAAATGGCACCTAATCGATAAAGTGCGAGACCGGCATGAATCTTGCATTGTATTGCACGTTGTCTTGCATTATAATAAACTGCCTTAAATGATAAAATACTTGATTTTGTTTGCGAAATTCTGCAATTTTACGAAGGTAGTTTCGTCGCTTTGCGTAAAAAAAAATTTTCGTATTTGCTAAATTTGGAACTTCACGCCTTTGTCTCTAATTGCAGCATATATCTTAATGACTACCGGAGTATTTTCGTTAAAATTTTGTCCCCTCCTCCTAATAGCCCTCTGGTTTTCTACGTACCTAAATGAGTCTGTAGTAGATGGACTTTTTATTTTCATCGTTACTGCTTGTACTGGATTGGGATTTCAATATCCCCCTGTTGATAATAATATTCACGTTGGTGATATATTATTTCTTCAATATTTTTACCAAACTTGAAATTTTTTGAGTGAGGAACAGAAATATATATTCAAATACTAGTGCGACCGATGAGAACAAAGCAGTACTTTTTATCTATCTAGTTAATCTAGACCAGTTCCATGCATAAGCAAAATATTGGGTTGCCATAGCAACGAACAATAACTTATTAGAAGTGTCAGTGTAAAGTTTGACGTCAAAATAGTAAGCCAGAGCTACGCAATAAATTAGAAGAAGAAAGATGTCCATCGAAATTGTGTAAATCAAAAGAGGTAAATTTTCCATTAAAGATAATGACCGATTGGGAAGGCCAGTTTCTGTGTCAGTCCCTGAAAATATCGATGCAGCTCATCATGATTTTATCAGACCGACAAATTGTGCTAAAACGGATATCTTAAGCACTGAATATTTCATACGAAATCGTTCATCATATAAGTTCACGTCAATTTGGACGTGAGAAAAATTTCTGCATAATGGATCCTCAAATGTTTGAATGTTGACCAAAAACGTGCAAGGTTAGAAGCATCGCGTTCGATCTGTGCTCAGTTTGAAAACGATGTAGACTTCTTAAATCGAATTTTTACTATGGACGAGACTAAGGTACATTTCTACGATCCAGAAACAAAGCATCAATCGATGGAATGGCGACACTCTCATTCTCCAAAACCTAAGAAGTTTCGTGTCCAAAAATCTGCTGGAAAAATTCTTGTTTCAATTTTTTGGGATTGCCATGGTATAATGATTTTTCGATTAAAGGTAAATAGAACAGTATACGACATTACTGACCACTCTACGGGACAGAGGAAAGGCGCGTAAAGCCATCCAAAGGTGTTTTGTTTTGCAGGACAACGCCCCTGCACACAAATCTCATGTTGTCCTGCAAAAAAT
Source organism: Diorhabda carinulata (assembly GCF_026250575.1). Taxonomy (NCBI): domain Eukaryota; kingdom Metazoa; phylum Arthropoda; class Insecta; order Coleoptera; family Chrysomelidae; genus Diorhabda; species Diorhabda carinulata. The sequence goes on from NC_079472.1 coordinate 25,793,146, forward strand.
TTGTGATTTAGGGTTTGAATTACAAGAACACCCCCCTTTATTCATTAGATTTGGCTTCGTCCGATTATCATCTCTTTTTTTTTAAGGTCTAGAGACGTTGCAGGTTCGCTGTAATAAATGCATCCAATGAAGAAGAGAATATGTTGAGTGATAAAATATTTTGAAATTGAAATTTTGTTTGGTTGTATAGTAGGCTAAGAATTTTTCAATATATCCTCGTACATTAATAGTCCCCTTTCCGCCGCTGACGATGAAACTTAATGTTTTTGTGTATCACTCATAATTTCATTTTTAGTTTGTTACACTTCAATGAGATCTACTCAACATATTACTGTATGCTCGCCGATATGAATAACAAATTGCAGAAATTCATTATCAACAAAATTGAGTATATATTCGAAATATTAAAAGTAGAGTATACCAAAGAATAGTTTTTCTCAGCATAATGACTAAATTGAAGACTTCATTATTATCTATCGACGTAAAGGAGCTGACATATATGAAAACTTGATGCTTAATATGTTGAATACATCCAGTTGCCATTCTGTATTTTTTAGAATAGTCAGGTATAATATGGCCTCTTAAATGAGTTGAAATTACTAGTTTCACATCCTATTTCGACTTTACTTCCACTGGATACAATTTTATTGAAAAAAAAAATGGTAGGTGGCGTGACCTACTTAATAATATTTTTGTTGACTGCATGCGAGTCAATCATGATAGTAATAATGTAAATTTTTCGGTCGATGAAAACTGTCACCGAGAGCTTCTCATATCTTTATATCAAGTGAGGCAATTGTGCTTTAATGAGGGTATGAACAATATGAAATTATAAACTAGAAAATAAATCTGTAAAGAAGTGATTTTTAATATGTTATGTTTGTCATTCAATATAAGATATGTATGTATACATGAACAAACGAAAACAAAGAAGTAAATTCAAAAATGCCATGTTATAATTTGATACCAAATCTCATTGAGGATTGATATGATGAAAAGAAGGCGCATCAGACTTACGAAAATACTACTAAAAACATGATAATGTTAAAAATTTAATAGTACAATACCAACTGGAATAGAAGATATAATTATAAATTAAAATAACAAACACACACGAAACTACCAACTATGAAAAAACGGAAACAGGTAGTTTTGTAATGTGTATTTTAGTATGAGAGAATATGAAGACAGGTGAAAAAACGAAATGCACTATATGACACACATGTAACTGTTATAATTATTAGACTATCAGAAATGGTTCAGTTTTGATCCTTTTGATTTATCTTGTTTTGATGTTCAATAAGATAACTTAATATTTTTTGTGTATTATAAATATTTTACGAAACCGATCAACCATCATAAATTAGGATGGGACGATATCACAATCAATTATAATAAAAACTTCATTCTATATCTGGATTCTCATTTCAATCTCTGTATAACCTATTAATTAGAATTGAGATTAGTCGGTATCAAAAAGATAGCAGGTAGATTCATAAAAATGAGATTTTCAATCTGTGTCTGAACATGTTAAAAATAATGTATCATAGTGGATAAACATGGTAGATGCTAAAAAAAAAGATTTTCCGAAACTAGACAGATAATTTGAAAAAAAATGGAAATGATGTTGGAAAAAAAACAATTATCTTAGTGTTATAAGGGCGCAAAAAATGCATCATCAGTAAACAATATAAAAAAAATAATTTCAAACTTCACGTTTATTTCGAGTAGAACAGCCGTCTTGCTTGGAACAAGTTCCTTCAAAATTAACACGCAGTATTATATGATTTAGTATAAATTCCAAATATTTATTTCCTGTTAAATGTCCTTTAGTTCAGTAGTAACCTATAAAATAACCCATTTTTCATCCAAACGTCAATATATCATTAAATATTATAGATAATATACTAAATACGGGGGTTGCTACTTAAGTTCTGAAATATGGCAATACTGATGTAAGTTGTTTACAGATACTTGAAACATTCATCTTGGACAAAAAATGAAATTAAATTAAACATTTTCGTGCGATGATTTTCTATGACTTTCGACGTAGATTAAACCAATAGCAGTGTACCGATGAACTCGCTTCTACTTTTGGTAACGAATCAACATCTCGCACCACCATGTTCCACTGGTTTTCCGAATTCAATCGTGTTAGCAATTCGCTACAAGATAAATTTCGTGAATGTTGTCCAAAATTAGATGTTGTTCCAGAACACATCGATGCTGTCAGTTAACTAGTATTGCAAGATCATCATGTGCCGTATCGTGAGATTGAAGCATTTATTCGCGCTGAATACCGCATAATTTGACAATCGCTCTAAAAAGCTAGGAAACTGTGCAACAATCGACTGTATGAGTCTTTCAAGAGAAGCCAAATCCAACAAGAATTGTTTGCGCACGAAGCACTTGGACATGTCGCCACCATTCCATTAGAGGAACGTAGAACGGTCAATTCTGAATGGTACACTATCATTTGTTTTGAGAGAAACAGGTAAACTAATCGCAGAACATAAATCATTGCGAGATCAACTTTTTGAGTCACATGAGAGTTTTGGATTCGATTGACCATCACTATTCCACAAAATTTCATCCTGCATTGGGGAAATATTCGAAATAGTAGTTACCGTCATTACGGTAACTGCTTCTTAATGATAGATTTCAATTAGAATACGGAGAATACTATAAACGAGAATCTATTGAAACTTCATCGCAACGTTTTATTGAAATTTACCTTGATATGGAAGTAAGTTGATTAGAGAGTTGCCATTTAAATTCATATGTACGGTAAAAGTTTTCCTAAAATTGTTATATGTTGAATGAAATTATCATAAATGACGATGCCTGACAATATTAGCGAAATGGATCAAAATATCAATATATATTGAGAAAATATATAGAAAAAAAAATAAACTACTTCATCTAAACATATTCGAAATTGGGTTATAAGTCACGGCAACTTTATTTTCTTTTGGATACGTGAAGCGATCGCAAGCTTTTATGTGTCATGTAAAAGTTCTGCAAGCATAATGTAAATGAAAAATAATAGTTGGCCTTGTGATAGCTAATAGTAGCGCAGCAACATAGCAGCACTTCCTAATAGCAAGACTGTAACCAGTATATAGTACAACAAGAGCTTCCTGGAGCGATGTGACGTTCGGATGGACTAGATAGTGCAATAATTGGATACGACAACTTGTTTATCGAATCGTGTGGTGTGTGTGTTCACATTATTCAAGCATAATGTGAATAAAAAAAATAATAGTTGGCCTTGTGATAGCTAATAGTAGCGCAGCAACATAGCAGCACTTCCTAATAGCAAGACTGTAACCAGTATATAGTACAACAAGAGCTTCCTGGAGCGATGTGACGTTCGGATGGACTGGATAGTGCAATAATTGGATACGACAACTTGATTATCGAGTCGTGTGGTGTGTGTGTTCACATTATTCAAGCATAATGTGAATGAAAATAATAGTTGGCCTTGTGATAGCTAATAGTAGCGCAGCAACATAGCAGCACTTCCTAATAGCAAGACTGTAACCAGTATACAGTACAACAAGAGCTTCCTGGAGCGATGTGACGTTCGGATGGACTGGATAGTGCAATAATTGGATACGACAACTTGATTATCGAGTCGTGTGGTGTGTGTGTTCACATTATTCAAGCATAATGTGAATGAAAATAATAGTTGGCCTTGTGATAGCTAATAGTAGCGCAGCAACATAGCAGCACTTCCTAATAGCAAGACTGTAACCAGTATACAGTACAACAAGAGCTTCCTGGAGCGATGTGACGTTCGGATGGACTAGATAGTGCAATAATTGGATACGACAACTTGTTTATCGAATCGTGTGGTGTGTGTGTTCACATTATTCAAGCATAATGTGAATGAAAATAATAGTTGGCCTTGTGATAGCTAATAGTAGCGCAGCAACATAGCAGCACTTCCTAATAGCAAGACTGTAACCAGTATACAGTACAACAAGAGCTTCCTGGAGCGATGTGACGTTCGGATGGACTGGATAGTGCAATAATTGGATACGACAACTTGATTATCGAATCGTGTGGTGTGTGGGGTGTAGTGTAAACCGAGTTTTCAGTATGAATATTACAACTTACAAGCTTCGTATCAAAAATAAAAGGAAAATAATGTCTCCATATGAACAATTTCTAGAAGTTCCCTATTTATTAGAATCAGTCTGAAGAATTGGTATTTTTACAATAAAATGCATACTTGTAAATATGTAAATAAAATATTAGTTTAAGTAAAAATTATACTTACTGTCAGTATCAAACTTTCTTATGATTGTTTCAATAAGTGTAGTTCTAGGTGCTACCAACCCTCTTCTAACTGGCATATCAACAAACTTTATAAAAAATCATGAGGAATTACAAAATTGTTGCGGGTTCTCCATTATTGCACACCTACATATATATTTTAAAAAATCCACTGTTTTCAGGTTTTTATATCGTTGTTCCACTACTTATATTGTAGTAAGTATGGGTCAGTCTAGAAGAATGGCGAATCAAATTATTTATGATATGAAAACTTGAATAAATCTTATGATTGACAGAGTAAATCAAAAATAATCTAGAATATCATTTTAACATTACACACTGCAGAACGTGTTTGATGTTATTAATAAGGTACAATGCGTTATATGTTTTCATCATATCAATTATGTTTACAAATATTAATAATACAAAAGTAATACAAAAATTATTACCTAAATTAATTCCGCTCTCAGTTGAAGGTCATTCTCAACAACGGCAACAATAAAAATTTTTATAGCACGATTGAGTGAACGATTCAAAATATCACTATTTCATATTATTTTGGAACGACCCTTTATTCTAAATAAAAATATTCTGTTTTGTTTCTTTTTATGCAAATTAAAGAACATCAAGATTTCAAAAATACCTCGAAGCTCACTAAAAGAAAAACTAAACTAAACTAAAAGTTTTCATTTAAAATTAATGTTATATTGATCAAAGTAATTTGAAATTGATTTATTTTGTTTAGTAGGTGGAAGAAATGTTTCGACAGTTTTTTAAAGTTACTTAGTATTCCTTATATTCTTAAATATCATTTCATATTTTACCCTGAATATAATTTTCAAAATTACGAACAACTATGCAAGTATTTTTATCAGAAATGTCACAATGAGTTTTCCTTAAAGTTACTTCTACTTCTTTCTATAAGTTCAATAGATCGTATTCTCTGTGTGTAATTTGTAGTTCTGAATGAATAGGTGATGATAAATCGATGATTATATAAAATTACCGGTGATTATACATAATATCCCCTAAATGTGGTAAAAATGATAAATTTTCTCATATTTATCAAATTTACCGGTTAGTTATATTTCTATATTCATCACATTCCTTAAATAGAAATGGGGAATGTGATAAATATCACGACTTTTTAGCAAGGTTCGTGATTTTTTTTTTATTTAAATCGGATTTTTGGCAAGTCTTCAAATGTATAGTTATTATTTACTTTATATTTATAAAAGTAATATAGATCTTAAGCAGCGTCATAAAATATAATTGAAGTAAATTTCATGTCAGAAGCTACGCTTTTTATAAGTATAACATCATTTTCAACACTGAAGGATGATCAGATTTAGCATCAGATTTAAATCAAGAAACCAGTGCTTATTGAGCCAGTTGAATAGAGTGCAGGTTTTTTCAGTAGTTACTAATTAACCTAACCTAACCACTGTTTGTTTTTTAGTATCCATAATATTAAGTAATTTGGAATGAAAACTCTCAAGCATACCAGCCATTATTCTGAATAACGAATTTTCGTACTAGAGACTTTTATCACATTCTCCATAACGATTTGGTAATTTTATAAACTAACCGATATATTTGATAAATATGAAATAATTTATCATATTTACGAAATTCGGTGGTGATTATGTATAATCACCGGTAATTTCAAATAATCACCAAATTCATTTCTTTTACCGTAGAATAATATTGTTCTCAACATTATATACGATCATTTTTTAACTTGATGAATGATTAGCTCAATGAAGAATTATAGGGTTCAATATGTATCTTTAGATAACTGAAAAACAGGAAGGTCAAGAAAAAAATTTGTTAAATCACATGACCCAGAATTGGAAAGTTAAATAAAAGAATTAGTCTGATTTATTCAAAATTAAGCAGGTATAGAGCAAGAATATATTATATAAATATAATTTCCAAAAAACTAACAAGTGATGACCTAATATCAGAAATAATTCCTCATAAACTAAATGATATACAAAAGCTGGAACCCGTGATAAATGTAGGGATAAAACTAATACTTGTATATGTATGGAAGTGATTAAGGTTCCTAAACTAGGGAAATCAAGAAACTAATTGACGTCATACATTATTTCCAAATATTTCACGAATCAACCAGATTTAAAAGAAAAGCTTATAATTCGAGACCCTTAATTATGATTTAAACACAGACACGTAGAATATCAGGAATAACCAAAAGATATTTTGAAGATGATATGTTTAACCGTATTTTCAGATATAGCCCAGGAATTTCGGAAAGTTTGACATTCTGGGATGATCTTCACAATTCAAGTAACACTTTGGAAAAATTGTCGACTAAATAGGATCTCACTTATCTGGAAGACTATTCCGGAGGAAGGATATTCGAAATCAAATAGTAACGTTAAGGGACTCTACTTCACTTTATCTATACTCTTAACATCCCATAAGCAGACGAGACTGCTATTATTGCGGTGTATATCAGAAGAAAAATTGAATTGATTTAGAGTTTAGTAGCATAAAAATGAACTATATTCCGATTAAAATAATATATATTTTAAACAGTGACATTCACAAAGTTATTATATTAAGTCCTTACTATGACAGAAAAAATCAAAATAGTAGCTGAAAGGCTAGAGAAAAAGGTGCATGAACATGCCGATCCCGAGGAGCTTCAGTGATGCAGTAAATAAAGGCAGGCCACTGAAGAGAAAATCATCTGACCCGGTATAACCCTAACGAAATAAGCCTGATGCGTTATAAAAATGATGTGTGTCTAATTTAAAAAAGAAATATCTACTGGGAACTTAGTAACTCATTGTATTTAGGTTAATAACATAAAAAATCTAGATTAGTTGGGCAGGACTAATTTCTGTATAAATTCATAGTAAAAAGATATCTGCTTTACAATTTTCATAACTCATGATTAAGTAACTGAGAACTATAAACTTGTTTCTGATCAATAACGACACGTTGTTTGAATTTCTCATTTCTGTATAATCACATCGAGAAACGCGGTTGGCTTCGGAATCAATTAAGCTTAAATAAAAGTAATTGGTTTGCGGCCTAATCTCAACCAACATATCTAGATTAGAATGTGGAATTCATGATATTTATTGCCACCTTGTATAAGAAACTATTTGATTTTATAGTAGCAATAAAAAAAATTGTCATTCTAAATGATTTGAAAAATACACATTTTAAAATTCCAGCTACTCAACAATGTTGGAGTGATGAACAGAAATCATAACATTGCAATTGTTGGTCGAAACGATTCCCTTCAATATAAATGCACTTTGCTGAATAACACTTTGCAAATTGCTGACGAAAATGAAGAATAAACAGAAATCGAAATCTCTCGCATAGTACAAGGATGCTCTATCACTTATAACCCAAAGAACCATTAGTATAATTGAGAAGCAATTTCGTGAATATGTAGGGCAAATCACGAAATTATTTCCAAAAGCAATAATGACAGAAAATTGGATGGAATCTTTCGTTTGAATCATGTACTTCAAGTAATTCAAGAAGTCGTAGCGTTGAACGTAATTCACTCATTCATCGAACAAATGCCTTTTTGTTAGTCAAATGATGAAAATCGTGACGTAATAAAAGCATCTTTTCCTTTGACGACAGTATTTTACTGCGTAACAGGATGTTGCTTTGTGTTATTACTTGTTTTATATAATCAAACATTCTCTAAATTCAAATTGCATAAATATTCACACATCAGCTATTCAATGTTCGAGATAATAATAATAGTTGCAAAATATCAAAGAAATTAAGAAAGGGAAATCAACAAAATCACTTTGCTTGAAAACGTTCATGGTTGACAAGCTGAAAGTGATTTGATCATAGTGGAAAACATTTTATACCACAGACAAAAAACTGAAAAATGTTGGAATTGAAAGAACTGTTGAAAGAGTTCAAGAGGCCTTGGAAATAAAATCAATAAGAGGAAAAAGCAAATGGACAAGAGTTGTCGTAGTAGAGAAGTAGAAGAAGAGAATGGTTGGGAATGAGTGGTACAATGGTGATCTTCTATCCAATAAAAATATTTACTTCAATTGGATTGAATACCTATTGATTATAGCAATTTATGTATTGATTCAATTCACTGGCGGATTCAGGTTGTATGTAAGGGGGCGCTCAGCTCAACATACATGGAAATGTTTAGAATGAGGTAAGTTTCTATAATGCATTACTTATTATTCCTTATTATAAAAGGGCTAAAGCAGAAGTAGTAGTTTTAGTTTACTATTATCTGAATTTAAAGGGTAAAAGTTCAAATTATTCAAAACAAAGAAATAATATAACTGTTTCAAAGGTCAGTAATAATGTGAAACAACGTATTAAAAAAGAAACTTTGATGTTACAATTTTTTTAGAGTACGATGCTATGAATGAGTTAGTCAATGGTCTAATTTGATAAATACATTCATCTTGGTTCTAACTGACTGAAATGATGTAAGACTTTATTTTCATCAATTTCCCTGCCCATCTGAATATGAGTCATTACAATCCCGTTCAATCTGACTTCTATCATGGTTGACCTGAGATAAGTTTTGATTCTTCTCGGTGAAGCAAAACTAAGCTCGGTCGGGGCAGTTGTGACCGATAACGTAGCGAATACCTGCATTACAATTGCTACATTTGAAAAAATATCTCTATTACACTTTGACCAAGCAATTTCACAGCTTCGTAGAAGATCTTTGGGGATTAGCGATTTTCAATGTTCCCGCCAAAGTCCAATTTCTGCGAATAACTCTAATGATAAAGCAGAAATGTCCTCACAGTAGATATTAGCAGCTTCTAACACTTCATCAACTACGTGGTGTGGAAAAGTTAGATGGAATTAGTCCCTCCAGATGTGAAAATCCATTTACGGAATTAAATCACAGCATTGTCACTAGATGAGTGGGAGCTGGGAGGTGAATGATCTTGTAGTGGTAGGATGATGGGATCAGTGCCGTAGCGCACGGATTTCTCTCATGTTCGGCAGCCGAACAAAACAAATTACCCATTTTATCCAGTGATCTAGTGTAAATTAGATACCAAAGGGGTGAGGCATAGCCCCCCTAGCCCCTCTCTGAATCCGCCTCTAAGTCAATTGTTCTGATCCAATTAATATAATATGGTTCCATCAAACTGGATTATTATTATCTTAGCATTATCTTAAATGCTGATAATGAATATCAGATTTGTCCAAGTATAAGACCTCAAAATAAGACATAAGATTGAGGCATAAATCGTGGCGTCAATTTTTTTGTTCAAAATTTCTCAATTTTAACGGTAGTGCCTATAAATGACAAATGCGATACATCGAAATTTAGTATATAGATAGCATATGTTAACTTAGAGCTACTAAACAACGAATAAATTGAAATGAAAAAAGCATCATATTAACTGAGTTGGAAAAGAAAATAAATGATAATGATAAAATAATAAATAATGAATTATTGAATAGCAGTTGGTAGTAGAAACAACTTAATTTCAAATAAATACACAGTAAGTGGATGAATTATCAAGTGGATAATAGAAAAGCAATACAAATGACATAAACACTAAGTTCCACATATTAATTTGCTCATTATGGTTTAGATGTGTACACAAGCAGATTACGAGCAAATCAATTTGAAGTAATGGAATTTAATATACGAGACAGCTGCTTCTATAATAAAACAATAACATGGAAAATCTATTGTGAATCTTTTGAGTTAATTCTTTATTTTCCTTTCGATATGGATTCAATTATAGTTCAATAAAGGTAATCGACATTTAGAGCTGGTTTTGAAATATGAACCGTTAGGTAATCGAATATACTATAGAATGAGAAAGAGATTCATTCGTATATAATAATTCAAAAGATTTATTATTCCTATACGTGTTATCATGAGCGAATATTAAGTATACATTTGGAAACAGTAATCTTATAAGACTCCAGGATAGTTGTTCATTGATCATCATCACCATCTTTAGCATAACAAACCATAACTGGACCTAAGCTACCCAAAAATCACCTCTTTCAAGAATCCCGACCTTTTCTTCCGGTTCGTTTGGCACAGAAGATCGTTTTCTGAATTGACTCTTCATTAAAAACACGACGCTACCAACCCACTGTAGCCTATCTATGTATTGGATCTGGTACAAGTTGAAAAATTCTTGATTATGACGTATCATGCATTGGTCACATATTTACTTTAGAACCCTACTTTCAAAAACCAATTTTCACTTTATTGCTGTCGTCATCGTCCAATTCATCCAAGTACCTTCACGCGATTGACAATCCTCGAAATTTCAGTTAGTCAAAACGTGCCAACAGACTTTTCGAAATTTTTTTGACTTTTTTAAGAATTAATTTTGACAACAAAATATTAATTGCAAGTTGTCGTCTCAAAAGAGCAAAGATGATTCAAAACTTAATCAATCTGTCCTACCAAATCTCAATAATCGGATGCATACAACAATCTATCATTAGATACATGGTTCAACACTTTCACATTATTTATAATTATAACATGACTATGATCGACAGCGTGCTCGACAATATCCGATTTTTCTCCACGTCCATGTTTTCAATGAGCTATGTGCTCATAAAACTAAACATCAACAGACCTTCTAGTTTACCCCACATATTTCATTCACAATCACAACAGCTAAATAGATTAACCATTCAAGAAAATCAGTTGTCCGGACAAAATAAGCTTGGGCCTAAAATGATAGAAGCTTAATTTTTCTATAATGATCCTATTTTAGTGAGTATTGGAATAAAGCAAAACTCATTCTATATATTAAATTTCGATACTTTTGAAAGGTATTTGCTGACAAAAAATACTTGAGATAAAGGTGATAGTAGAAGTAATTTGTAAGTAAAAAATTAGGCTTTTGTTAACCGTACTTTTTCAATAAATAAATAATAATATAATGCACCACTAATTAATTGGAAAATTGTTTTTTTTTTAATATAAGGTGTCGTAGATATTCTCTTTACTCACAGCTAAATATATGTTACTTAATATTATGGTTATACCATAACACCCTGTGAGATTTGCGACCTACTTGACCTTTAGTAAAACTTTTTTGCGCATATGTATACGAAACTCTCACAAAGGAAATATATTGAATGGATTAAGAATTGAATTGTTAGTAACATTCATTTCGCTGTAGAAAATAAAAAATTTGAACATATGATACGACATATGATACGAATAATCTTCACTTTCTAATTAAAATAAAAATAATTGTTTCAAATAACTGTTTATTTCATTCAGAACGTGTGAATGAAATAATCAGTTTTCTAGAATGTTGAAATGGTACTTTTACTGATGGCAAGTATACGTATTTTGGTAAGTTAATACCAAAACAACTGTTAGTGTTTACTATATACATATAGGTACATACCAATAAAATTGAATCATTTCATATTTTTAAAATCCAAAAATGGCACTTTTCAAGACTGACCCATATATTTATAACAATACACACTGATGTAAGCAATGTAAAAATTTAGCTAGGCGATGAAAACTTTTCATTGAAAACAAAAATAAGGCATTATTAAGGCAAAATTAGCGGCATTTAATCTTATTTTTGCATATAAGCGGCCACTGTCACTTCAAATTTATGATTTACACGATAATAATTTAGTTTTTCGTTGCTTTAAGCCGTGTTTATCTCATTATCACAGTAGGTTGTGGAAACTAGTCGGTGTAAAACATCTGAACGCGTGCCGATCCATAGCTTTCAGCGGTGGCTCGATTGTCGGCCTGCAAAATTACACCCTCGTTTGGAAATATGCGCGCGCTGCGATTTAGTATAAGAGCTTAGATTTAAATTAAACAAAAATTCTCGGAAATAATTTCTTTCATTCCCACAATATTAAATAATCAAATAATTGTGTGTATATTAAGTTCTAAAAATTGAATCAAAAACTCGAAAAGTTTGATAACATAATAACATTTATTACAAGTATGTCTGATAGCTTCATGTAATGAGAGAAGCAGTGGTTAATTTTTATCAGTTGCGGTTTTTTAGTTTGATACAATAGCCGATTTACTGAGATTATTTTTGCAATTTCTGTCGTGATATAGATCTTGAGCAACGCATTAACTTCTACTTCAAAATTTCGAAAAAAAAAAGCTCGCAAAATAATGAGATCTATCTTTACTGATATTAAGGCTTCAAATACTTCATAGTTTGTGAAAAAGGGACTACATTTCTAAATCAAATCAAGTTTACAATACATACAATTACATACTTTTAAATGACTCAAGAATAATCAATGGTTACTAACTTTAATTAATGAACAAATAGAAAACCGTTTTGAATTTACATGGAATTGAAAGATCGTCTCTATGCAGATCCAGATTGTACTAACAATTGTCACTGAAGATTAAAGTTGGATCCTCGGTTAACCGCTCTGAAGAAATCAGAGTTTTAAATGTGAAGCCATTCACTTCACTCTAAAATAATTTGTCCATCAAAGTCTAATGTCACGTTCGTTGTAAGAGAAACAACTGTAAGGGAGTACTGGGACGTTTACAAAACGATATACGCGGAAGAAAACTTTAAAATGGGCCTGAGGCTTCTTTGTTCTTTAACAACGCCTCATGCAAAAAGTTTCTTCTGATTTGGGACTGTCTGGCTACTTTATGTCCGTTATGTCTGTCTACATCTACCTTACTCAGCATTTTTAATACCTTGTGATTTCTCGCTCTCCTCGAAAATGATATTTGGAGGGAAATGTTTTAATAACCCTCTTGACACAGAAAGAACCTCAAGGTAACAGATAAATCAGTTCGACTGAATTCAACATTGCAGAAAGTGCATATTTAGCCAAGGGCAGTTCTTCAATATTTTACTTTGTTTATTAAGCTACTGGATTGAACATTGCAAAAAGTACATGCGCTATTCAAGGGCAAAGCTTTGCTAAAATCGCAAAACATCAACACTCGATCAAAAGAGTTTACCACCTGAAATTAGGTTGATTGTGGTTCACCCTGCGGCTTGGGCCAATTGTGCTACCCAAATGTAAACTGGAGATTGACCAAATTCTATTAGAAACTGGATCGTTAGTTTCAGCACGACGGTGCCAGTATTTATATCAAAATCGTCAGATTTTCTATACAAAATTTTATCAGACACATAATTTTTTTTGCTTATAAAATCCTGAAAAAAATCTCCATCCTCAAATAATCTATTTTATTTTTCTTCTACTTATTTATAATATCTATTAACATTAAATCATCTTAATATCACTATTCCTTATTTCTATTTGAATTTAGCATTGTTCTGCCATCTAGATTTGAGTAGAAAAAGCAATCGGAAATTATAAATTTTTGTTTGAATGCTAACCATCCAAATAGTTCGAAAATATTTCAACAGAGCTAAACAGTGATATATTGTGATATAAAATATCAGTCTATAAATTGATTTTTTGAATTGGTACACTAAATAAAAAAAGATCAAAATCTCACATGTGTATTTGATAATGACGTGGATACTACACTCAGAATGAACACGGAGGATTCTGATTCATAGGGCAAATTTCACTATTATAACCGTAAAGTTAATATTTATGCTTTAAATCCAAGTAGATTTAAGTAAATGATTGAGATGTTATTCAATAGATACTGATCCGAGTGATAACCCGCATCTACATTTGAGAAGTGCTATTTCTTCGGATTTAGCACTAGAAAATCTTCATTATAAGGTACGGAGATCGTGGGCTTCGTCAGTATTCATAGTACTGCAAACCTTTAACTTTTTTTCTTTGTTCGATACCAGATTACAAAAAAAAATATAGACACATACCTTATTGTTTACATATACTACATTGTTTGTAAATAGTCCTGTTTCGTTGTCAAAATATGCTCTAATTTCAGGACGTTTATTATTGTCTATATATGTCAAGTTTTTACAATGAGAGTCGGTTGAAATATAAATGATTCGTCACTCCATATATGTCATTATTTAAGTGCATCTTCATGATATTATGAATAAGTAAAGTCTAGTCCAACAAAATTAGAATGATCAATTAGAAGAAATGATGCAGATTCATAGCGGCACAATTTCCAGTATTTTTGTTCGAATATTACAGAAAACGAGTTAACAAAGACTGGAACAATGAATTTAAAACAATCGTTCAATTATTATAGTTTCAAATAAATTTTTCAATGAACGTCTTCGTTTATAATAATGACTGGCTAACAACAACGGAACCTCTGAAACATTAGATGAATGCGGTAAAAATGTAATTAAAATCTTATTTTAAATGATAAAAGATATAGCGCTGTTTAATCACCGTTGGCTGCGTTAGAAGATTTAATCTTTCTAATTCAGAAGCAATTAACTTTATGCTAATGAAAACACAGGTTTCAAAATATCGGGAACGGCAAAATCAAGGAATTTTTTCCAGTATCTGTAACCGTCACGAGCTAATTTGTGTTCAAGAATTGTCAATATTAGTGCAGAAAGTCCCAAAGCAAAATACCACACGATGAAGCATTACCTAACAATACCAAAAGAGTGAACAAATTTTCACGAGAAAGATTTTATAGATGACTATTCGTATTGGCCCCATTATTGACCGTACATTTTTTTCTTTCTAAACTCATGACGTTACAGTCTAACACGTTGATGTGATGTAATCTAAAAGTCGATTTTGAAAAATCGAGCTGTAGCTTAAGGGGTCATATCTTCGATAAATACTAAGAAAAACACAAAAAGGTAATAAAACAAATAAGTGAGATATAGGAAGAATATTTGAAGCAGACATTAATGTAGCATAAAAAAGCTTTTGTGCAAAGATTGGAATATACCTAAAACTAGAATTTAAACTCATTTTTTATAAAGCTGAACATTTTCATTTAATTGCAGGCTTATTAAAAGGATCGTATTTGAGAAAGCAAAGTAAATAATATATACTAATTATTTCAAGTATGTGATCGTTCAAGAAATATTATGCGCCTGAGACCTACAACTATAAATTTAGTAAACGAAGCTGATTCTTTCTATGAAATATCTTGAAATTTGATGAGTCTATCAATTTATTTAAATTGGAAGCAAAATTTACTTCTGGAGATATTCCGAAACGATATTCCAAAATAAGTTAACGTCTTAATTTGGATAAAAAGTAAATTTTATTACTAAATCACACTTGCTTTCCATTAGTTTATAAGAAATCGAATTATTTTTGTGTGATAATTAACAACAACGCTTAAGCAGTCAAATAAGAAAGAAACATTATATTTACTTGTTTCAGAAACAAAAAATCAGGGTGAAATAAATTACCCAGGTAGCACAACTAGTTTTATTAACGAAAAATAACCGTTCACATCACAATTTTCCAAAGCTAAATGGTGCTCAAAATAGTTGGAAACACGTTTAAACATTATTCAAATATCGCGTATACATCTGAAGAGGTCCATTTTCCTCGACCGTTTTATTGAAGGGGTTAAAATATGCACAACAAAACAACAATATAGAGCTAATGTAGAACCAAAAGTGAACTCTATGTATTTTCTGATTCTCATAAGATACTAAAAAGTGATAACATTATATCAGTATCATTCTTTCACCAATATTTTTCAAAAAAATCAACTTTGCTGTGAAACTTGTCTAAGATAATTCTAAAAAAGCAAATTCAACTATTCATATAATTCTTCTCAAAAATAAAATTTTAATGCCGTTGATAATTTTTTTCAGCATCAATGACAAATAATATGATTATCAACCAAAATTATTACTTGTACCATCTTTTAGAGTTACTTTGCAGTTAAAGAATATGATGTATAAGTTTTGTTTTCTACCTCTATCAAGAGGTAGAGAGAACAACGTGAATGACTTAATGCGAGCCCATTATTATTTTATTCCTAGTAACTTTCTCAGTTAACAGTTTGGCAAGAAGACTCAAATGACAATATCACTTATTTCTTTTTCTGATACGGTCGTTCGTATGAATTAAATATATGGAAGCGTCACCCTACAGATATAATAAAGCTGAAATGCTATATTAACAAATTTCAGTAACTACGTTAATTAATCTATTCCCACGAATCTTAGGTTATAAGATTAGTTGTATAGACGATATAAAACTTCTTATAGATATCTTTAACAGAAAGCAGCTTCTGTGACAACGGTACTTGAGGATCTTTCAAATGACTAACGTTTTTCTTGAAGCTCCTAAAAAACAACATTGAAGCTGATTTTTATAATGAAACGTTTAACTGAATGAAGGTTAACTGTTTTAGTGAGATCTGATTCCTTTTTCAACATGACAACGTAATTTACTTTAGATTCACAACTTTTTTGCCACTGACAAATTTCTGTCTGAGTACATCTCTCTTACTCGCTAGATTCCACACCACGTGAAGCTGACTTTCCTTTAAAATGAAAAAAAAATGTGCTAAAAGGGGCATGAAAGTTTGGGAATCAGGTAGAATAAACGTTTATAACGCAGCTTACGCGGTGTGTTACTTGGGCAATTATGAGTATATTGCTGGAACTAGTGATGTAATGATGGTGTGGAAATTAAACAGAGGCGATTTAGTGAATTTTTATAATGAAAGGTTAAACCCGCTATGGCTTGAGCGTCTGTATAATTGTTTTAGTGAGATCTGATTTCTTTATCAACATGACAACGCAATTTGCTAGATATTCGCTTTTTTTGGCCACTGACAATTTTCTGTCTGTCTACATGTCCCTTTGACAATACTTTGAATCAAGTTTATTTGAATTTTATTAATAAAATATTCAATATCACGAAACATTTATAAGAAAAAATATTTCATATAACTATACAAACATATTTTTATTTTAACAAAGGTCATCAATACTTCGGCTCTTTACAGTGGCGGTGCTAGCCACCGCAGTGACCTGTAGGAGGTGCTATTAGGAAGCCCCCCTGAAAAATTTTGAATATTCATTAATAAAAGTTAGGCTAGAGTACTTTTTGTTCGTGTTTTATATCTATATTCCCATATCTCTTTATATTGTTCAGAGCGTAGTTATTATTTATGGATTTCACTTTACTTATCTAATCAGTTTTCTACTTTCTGTATTATTAAATGTTTTGATACCCTTGACTACTGGGTGATCAACTTGTTATGTTCGGCCGTGAAGACACCTCAATTTAAATATTAAATTGAATATTAACATAGTATGAACATATTGCCTTTGCAATTTTGATCTGTTTTTGTAGTACTTATGATAATTACAACAGAGTGCTGCAAATTTTGAAATATCTATTTTATTTTATTTACATATTTTATATTAAATATTACAATACCTTTTTTGAAATGACTTAAATAATGAGGGATGGATGGACAAATAAGACAGATATTAGAAAGTATAATATGAAAAAAACAGATGTTAATATTATATTCACAGTTCAAAAGTAAAAATTGTTATAAGAATTTTGAAACTGCCACAAAATATAGTGAAAATTGAAATACACCGATTAATTAGCACTATATAGAAAATTGCGAAATTCGCTGTATGCACTCCGTCACCCAGGAATCAAATACTCAAATACTATAAATGCTAAAGATATTTCTTGAAAAGCCCCAAATTACTTCTAGATGTCTATCTGTCGAGTAGCATAGCAGTTTCCAGATTTAATAGTTTAAATCCATACTTCAAAACTTGCGGGGCACCATACTTTTAAATATTAAAACCGTGTAGACAATATGTAGATACCTACAGATTTATTTAATTCCTTTATTTAATCAAGACTATTTAGAAGCGTAAACATAATATTTACTTTTAAGTATAACATCAAAATAATCTCAGCATAGGGTGAATGTTAGATAAAACCCTCACAGCTTTTTAAAAATACTGACAGATTGATAGCGCCTGAAGGGTCCCGGGAGGCGCGAGAACCCATGCCTTCGCACAGCTCGCTCATACCTGGCCTCGTCTCAACTGGACAAATCATCAACCATTTGCTTTAGAGAATGAATTCTTCGCTCGGGACACCGTTTATCGAAATGAATACACTCCATAGTAAACCCAAATGCCGAAAAAGAATTATTAAATGATCAATTCACACCAATATTGTTACTAAATCGTCCCCGACATGAAGCCGGTCTTGGTCGGAGAATTTATTTTTGGGTATATTTTTATCTGAGTTAGATGCACTGCTGAGGAGCTATTCCTATATCAGGACCTACTCAAAGAAACCACCTTCCCTACAAAAATCCTCCTTACCCTACCAAACGTTAACCAACGAATCTCTCTCTCTTCTTTGAGTTAGTTAATTTAAATTAAATAGTGCTGGTGAGCGGAACGGAATAGAAAAGTAGCCGAAGAATTTAAATAAATTATATAAATTAGTTTAGTATTAGGTATTAGTTAATTATTATAAGTTGGTTAAGTGTAGTGAAAAATATTTAAATAAATTAAGAACGTAAGAGACAGTGTTTTTAAATTCATCCCACGAATAGAAAGTGTAAATAAATAAGAAAAACATCACAATATCTAATGTCTCATTCCAAAATGTGTTATACGAGCATTTTATTATTTTGGTTATCGTGAAATAATCCATTAAATAGATTGCTATTAAAGAGAAATCATACCATTTCCATTCTTTGTCAAATTATCATTAATTTAAGAACCAAAATTTGAGAGAGTTAAAGAATTAGACGAGCTTGAGCGCAGGTATAGGAAACAATCGATTCAAATTATTGACAAAAGTGTAGTTTTAAAATAATTTATAGCATAATTCAGTCATCTGAACCAACATTAAATATGCTACGAGTTTATTTAATGAGGAAAACAATTTTGACTGCTTTCCTTTTTAAAATCCATCTTCATTATTACACAGATTAGAGACCATCTCCGAGATTTGTATTCTAACCATAACGCCTACGTCTTCTGAATTTGTAAGAAATTCCATTGTATGTGGGATAGAAAAAAAACTTTAAGAATTATTTCCACCCAAACATCAAATCTATCTCATCTCTCAAAACCTCTAAGGACATTAGAGAAATAATACGTTTTATTACAGGACGAAATACATTTCTATTAAATTAAAACTAATACCAAGTCACATAATTTAGCTATATCTTTTCGTATGCTCAAGTTATGCTTCAACGTCATATTATAATTTTTCAATGTCATAGTATTATTTCCATGATAGATATATTTCAATTTACATTCATTTCATATTTTCCTGATTAGTGAATTCGTTACGTACGTAGTTACGTAATACTTTGTAACGTTTGTTATTTTAGCTTTTGTTTATTGCTTACTGTTTTATCAACATATAATTTTAAAAATCGACACAATGTACACCTACAGCCATAAAATTTGTCAGTTAGTTTCTTCAAATGATGGTAACGATCTTATAAATTATACTAAAATGGAGAATGTGGTACACATTTTCGCATAATCACTTCTATTAACAAATTAATACTTGTATAAGGTTTGTATTTAGGTTTAAGAAATATTAAGAGCAGTGGAACCAAAGCAAGTAAACAAGGACACTTTGGAATTTGCCTTGAGGGCTTCAAACCAAAATTTGCTATTCTAATAGCGTTTCACAATCAAGATTAACAAGTGAAGTAAACGAGTAATCCCTCCGATTGACACCCACAGGAAAATCAATATAACCAGCGCCACAATGGGGCTTACGTTTATCGTATATATCAATGCACAGAGAGCAACAAGTGTTTTGAACGCTCATTCAATACTATTGTTGAATTAGTTTTTCTCCCTTAAGGTTCCTTTATATCGGGGAAGTTCGGAATACAAAATAAATTTAAGGATGAAAATAGAAGATTTTTCAAATTGTCAAAATTCCAAAAATATTTATTTCAGTAATCAAGCGAGATCATACGTTAAAATTATTACTTATAAAAAGATAATGGAGTTATTTGCACAGTTCTGTAACCATAATCAACATTTTCGGAATACTGAATACACCGTTTATACTACCATTACACCAACACTGAAGGAAGCGTCGACACTGAAATTCTGCTACGTTTTCCATCTTAATAATTATCCTCAAGCAATATTTCTGACAAGTAATGGTATTATCTAGACATCTACCCATATCAGTCGAATTTAATTGGAATGATCAAGGTAGGAAAGTAAATACCCATTGACACCTAGTCATTTTGAAGCATAAGGGTTTAATAATATTTGCCAGTTTTCAATTACAGGCACATATTTCTGATTAGGGTGTCGTTAATTATACTTATGATACACTCACGGTTTTTTAATTTAAAATTATGTGCCCCCAATTCACTCCGAGAAATTAACTTTTGAATGTTAACTGAGCTTGAATGAAACATTTTTTTCTTCCGATTCCTCTTCGGCCTTCGATCTTTCCCTCAATCAACAGTTGACATTTCTTATTTTGAATTATATGCATTCAGTTGCTGCTTTACACTTTTTATAATTTCAGTGTCTCGTTGCTTGTTAAAATATCTTAGAATCTCTTCATTTGTTAGTCGTCCATGGTACTTTGTAATAGATTATATGTACCTATAATCATCCCCTTGTAATACTTATTAAATTCTATTGTTGTATTATAGCATCGTAAACGATAAAAAATTTCACTTTTACTTTATGAACAAATCATAAATTATTATGTGAGTGTTTTCCTCCTACCAGCACATGTTCTGATATATGAGATTCCGAAATTTTCAGGATATAAATACGTTTTATTCCAGATAAAATGATTATCCAATTTGCTATAACCATGTAAATAACGCAAATGTATTTCGAGTATATGAAAATCTCGAACTTCATAGCATTCTTCAAAAAACTTTGAATGAAATTAGTTGTTAACTACTATCATAACCTTCCTATGGTATCTGTCCTGAGAGTTACTCAGCCTAGGTTTAAAGCTGTACGAGGGTTGATACTTGAGTTACGAAATATGGCAACACTGATGTGCATATGTCAAATCTGACATTGCCATCACAAAGGTTGATGTTTTTAATGGTAAACATCCTCATAACGTGTTGCCATACAAGTAATATTTGAGTTGTTTACAGATATTTGACACATTCATCTTGAGGACTTTTCGGAAACTATGATCTGGTTAACCTTATCATGATCTGAATGTTCGGAAACGTTAGGAACACGTTTATTGTTGTTCGGAAGCTGATGGAGTTAATCAGGTCGTAGTCATATGCTACCCTACTTTCCTGGTAGACCTGTGGGTAAATGCGACTTGCGACTAGCTGAAGGGTTGTTCCATTTGTCTTTGATTTTTTGAACTTTTAAAAGTTATTTATTTTCTTAAATAGCTGTCTACTATTAATTCTCAGGAGCAGCGTCATTGATATGTCACTGAGAACTGCAGTTTTTTACTTTCGTATTTTAGCATAAAAATCCCTTATTATTATTAAAGTTCTTGCGGATCATTCATCTGAAATTTCCACCGAAAATTGAACGTGACGTTCGGAAACTGTGAATTAAATCTAGTTCTGGGGTAGGATACCCAATCAGCTAATATGTGACCTATCTGAAAACGGGTTAGAGTCCCGAAAAGTCCTTTAGTTAAAAAAATGGAATTATATCGCGAACGTTTTCATGCGATGATTTTCTATGAATTTCGACGTATATTAAGCCAACAGCAGTGTGCCAATCGCTTCCACTTTTAGTGATGAAGCTCCATTTCGGGCCACCGCGATTTGCTGGTTTTTTTGTATTTAATCGTGGTCCCACTTCTCTATAGGATGAATTTCGTGAACTTCATCTAAAATCGACTGTTGTGCCAGAAAACATCGACGCTGGATGCTGTGCGTAAACTGATATTACAAAGAAATGTTAAAAAAATTGAATCGCAGTGCTTTAAAAGATTACTATAAGATCATGATCTATGCATATGAACCAGAAACTGTATAATAATCGACTGAATGCGTCTTCAAAACGAAACAAATCCAACAAAAATTGTTCGTATACGAAGTATCTCGTAGCAAATGGTTGCCTGTTTTTGCGGTATAACTGGACAAGTCACCATCGTTCCATTAGAGCAAAATACAACCAGAATCAGAACGTAGAACGTAAACCATTGGTTTACATGCATGCAAAAGTGTATTGATTTTAATGGAGAATATTTTGAAAAATAATAAAGCCATATCCAAATCTAAATATTTTTTTCCATTTTTCTATCTCAAAACTTAAATAGTAACCCATGTATCAGAGAACTAAATATCGTTTCAATCATCAATTGTAACAGAAATGTTAGCTGGATTATTTGATTAAGAAACAAAAACAAGTTTTAGCATATTGTACGCAAGCATCACTTATATTTTCGTTCGTTTCGATTAGGCAGTTAAACACTTATTTTCCTAGATTATGAACTTTGCAGATGGAAATGTCCAATTAAAAAAACAGTCACATAGAAACTTTTTGTTACTAATACTAATAATGAGAAGGCTTTGTCTTCTTCTTAAAAAAATCTTTCGCTACACTAAATTCCACGATTTCCTTTCTTGTGTTAATAAGAAGTTGAGATTTCCAGTGGATCTGTATTTTAGTTTTCTCCTCTATTCCACAGAACAGACAGTTCGTATCAGTAGCCCTGCCAGTGTTATCTCATGAGTTCTTCCTTGTAATTTAGCTCTTCTCTTATTACCCATAGTATTTGCAGTGCACATACTAAGCTCTTTCTCTAACTTATGAACGTTTTTCATTAAGTTGTTACAATTAATCTCCACATGAATTCAAATTAAAGCATCAAGTGCACTATTTTATCAATCAAACTACTCAGAACAAACATTTTTGGTCGATGTGAGAACTGATCATTTGCTGAAATTACTATTCTTCATGTACAATTGAACTTTCTACATATCGTTATCTTCACTACTGAAGGATTATAACTACCTCTCGTTGAATTGAATTGTGGTTGTACAGAATATCAATTTTTATATTTGTAAATGGGATGTATGTTTCCAATTTTAGTCAAATCAAACTAGAATAATAATCCAATAAATGGAAATAAAGTGTCTGTTCGTCACTACGTAAGTGTTTTTTAAATTGAACAGTCGTTTCACGTGTAAAATTGCAACCGGAATACCGAATGAGACGACGAAAGAAAATTTATTGTAGTAAATATAACGTAGATAAAATGCAGAACAAGAGTGGATTTTCTAGCGACAGTATTGATTTCATGAATACGTAATGACAAAAATGTGTTTTCTACGAAATGTAATTAAAACATTACTTTCGTTTCACTGATTGAAAATTGAAATTATGTGATGAGAAAAACTGAGCAATTTTGATGAAATTCCAATAGAATTAATCAGTTGTTAAGAACTCGTTGCGTTAGTGAAATATTTTGTCTTTCAGTTGAAACAAATTTGGAAAGATTATTAGATAATAACTACATTGGAATTTATATTCAACCATCTTTTAAGAATTACTTCATATCGGGAAATAAATCGTATCTTGTTTTAAGATGAACCCCATGTGCACATAATGTGCTATTTCCAACAAGATATAATTTAATAAATAAATGTCAGGCCAGTTCTAATACATGCTTCTAAGAATAACAAAATGTTAATGGTGTTGTGATCACAATAGTATTATATGGAAGAGTAAGTTTATAATTCATCTACTCACACTTGTACCAAACTACAAATATGAAAAGTTCTCAAAAACTCTACGACAGTTTTCTAGTGTACGGGTTGTGTGCCTGATAACATTGAATATAATAGAAAATTGGAGACTGAATCAATATATGTGTTTAGCAATATATGTATACGCAATAAAAATACTGAGTCCAACAAAGTGGTTTTTCAGCCGCAACGTACACAATATTTTTTAGACGACGCATAAGGTCCAAAACTTTTCAATTACACTAAGGAAAGAAAATAAATAATAGATAATTATAAACATTTTATTCATTGAACAATATAATGCACTTAATGATATATGCAATATGAATATTAATTAATTGATTTATTTATTTCCAAAAAGTAATGTTGATTGTACCTCCAGGACAATTATTAATATTTATTGGATTGGATGCAGATGGAATATGGATGGATGTTGATTGATTCGTATTCTGTTAGCAATTTCAATCTTGTTTGTTATTGAGTCCCGAAAGTGTTTTGCAGTACGGAACTATCACTTTCACTACATGGAACACTCAAAACGCAACTTTCAGTATGTAAATGAATACAGAACGAACAACTTTCAGATGGCGTCGTCTAGAAAATCTAATGAAAATGCCGGATAATATGATATCTGAATTTGATCGAGCAAGAATAGTGGTCTCAAATCCAGAAGGTTTATCTAATCACTACATTGACCTCGGTATGAATTTGTCACAGAGTTCGGTCAGGCGAATAGTGGCCCTTTTTCCGGGAAACTGGTATTGTTGCGTGAAAACCGGTAACGGGTCTCCCCAAAGCTCCCCCATAGCTAATTTCATCCGAAAAAACCGATTTATAACGGTAACGATCGTTCGAAGTCATACCAAAGGGCAGTTTCGAGAAGTACCATATACGCTGAAAACATTATAAGACTGATAGTTCATACCTTGCGCAATGAATATGGAGAAAATATAATTTTTCAAGATGATATTGCCAGACCACATCGCGCGGAACATATCCTAGATAAAGGAGATATCCAAAGAATGGATTGGCCAGCAAATTCTTCGAACATGAATTTCATTGAACATGTATAAGATTATATTGGCAGAGCAATATCCAATCGAGAAAACCCATCTGTAACCCTTCAAGACCTGACTGCTTCCGTTCAAGAAGAGTGGAACAAAATGGCTGACCGTATTATCGATAACTTGATTCGCGTGATGCCGAGACGCGTTGGCCAATTGATTGCAAGAACAGGAGTTCATACGAACGATTAATTCGTTTTTTTTATTGCATTATAGCTTTTTTCTCAAAATGCAAATTTTCACACTTTCACACAATATTTTGTACATTTTTCGTTACTTGGTACACTGTATATTCCTGGTTACCTAAATTTGATTTTTTTTTGCTTCACATATATTGTTATTTCACTAAAGAATAAGATTGAGCACTTTTATAAATTTAAAAATATTTTTTATTAAATAACCAGGAGGGTGCCAAGACTGAAATTCCACTTTACTTATTTGTAATTTATAAATAAACGGAATTGACGCAATGAGTATTATTGTTGATATTAACACACCCTTACTCGCAGTCTCCTACATCTTACAAATTAGACTAACTCTAGATACCGCGAATTATTCATGCTTGAAGAGATTTGACCTGCTTTATGCGATAAAACAGGATTTGACTCGGTAACTGTACTCTGTTGTAGTACAATTAAATTTGTCATTTGATAAATGATTATTATTCATAAGTGTTCTCCATTGCACAAATAATGATAAACAATTATATCCTATTAATATTGATTATACAGAAATGATTTGAATGGAACCTGTTACAAAGGAAGTAATCACATTTTTTATATTGAGAGCATGTAATATATTTATAGAAAGTAGAAGATATGTTATAAATATTAAGTAAAAAGTTGAAAGTACATTATCATTGATAATTCCAATGTGGTTGAAATTGTAAAACATGTAATAAACAGTATTTTCAAATTGTACAAAAGGATCAACTTTCATCTACTAGAAATGATGATATTTCATTATTTTTATTGGGAATGACAATAATTTTCAAAGCAGATGCTTCACACATCTTTATTTCTAGTTGTTTCTGTACATGGTTTCGATATTCGTACTCACAATTTTTTACTTTCGCCTATTTTTTCTAGCAATTTCTCGATTTTAATTGTTGATTTTATAACCGCAATATTAGTTAAAATTGTACTTTTGATTTAGTTAATACTTTTGATATTCATTGTTTAGAGCTGTTGAACTTTGAAATGCCATATGCTATACAAAAAAAGCATTTGTGTTATCATTTCGGTATGTTCTCCTTATATTATCAAGTAAAGTTGTAAGAGAATAAGTGAAAACTGATTCTGAGCACCTTTCAATCTTATTGTATAATAAAATATATTGTACAATGTTATTTTAGTGTCTAGGACCGGCCTAACTTCAAATTTTTTAAGTCGTTCTATCAATTTCGGAATTTTTCTGCAACTTTATCAAGGTATTCTTTTATTCTTCAGAATTTTCTCCAAAACTTGTATAAAACGGTTTTATCTAGGATTAATAACAATATCAATTAGTACCAAAATTCCACAATACCTCATTGAAGCCAAAGCAAGAGCAATATTTATTTCTAAACTATATAATTTGAATTCTGCTTCTGATAATTTGATTTTGAGGGTTAAAGATTTTTCATTTTGGACATAGCGGAAGTGCTGTGAGAAGTGATTGAATTTGATCCTGATATTTTACAATCTAAAACTTATTTAATATTTGAATTGTATTATGAATTCCACATATCCTTCAACCATGTTCGAAGATTCTAAAAGTTTCAATTTATTTTGAAGTCTATTTATGTGGTTATATATTATTTCAGTGTTATGTGAGATGTCAGATCTGTTGAAAATTGAGCGGTTATCGTCTAATTTTATAGTTCAGTAGTGTTAACTTCATTTGAAGTAATTTTTTAACTGAATACGAAGAATTATTGCATTCATTCGATATAAGTAAAGTCAAAAGTTGTAGTCAAGCAACGAAGTAGCATATCGAAACCATTCTCGCATTCGAAAGGATGAGCCAAGGGTGCAATTTGTCACCAAAACTAAGTAGTTTGAGAACCAAAATTTCCAGAATGAGAATTGAGATAGAGAATAAGTGCCTAACAACTCTATTTTTCGCAGACGACCAAGTTTTTATAACTTACGTCGAGGACGATGCTGATTATATGCTGAGATAATTCGTCGACGAACATGTAAAATGGGATTTGAATATGAATATGTTAGAAGATCTAGACAATTCAAATTGCTAAGAGGCATAATTTCGGAAGATGGAAAAACTAAAGAAGATATGAGAAAAAGGGTGCAACAAGGGAGAAAAGCTACACAAATTCAAGCTTTGGTCATAAAAAATTTACACAAAAATCAAAATATATAAAGTCATAGTGGATGGATTAGTGTGCTGGCAACGGGTAGATAGGCGAAAACAATGTGAAAATGGACTGCTTGAGATAATCGTCCAGAATATTCAGAGCAAAGCATATATGAACTGAAGATATA
The DNA here is from genome assembly GCF_026250575.1 of Diorhabda carinulata. Lineage (NCBI taxonomy): Eukaryota > Metazoa > Arthropoda > Insecta > Coleoptera > Chrysomelidae > Diorhabda > Diorhabda carinulata. The sequence continues at coordinate 25,820,541 of NC_079472.1, forward strand.
CTACGAAAAACAGGTCGAGTTTACACGACTTCAGAGAGGATTTAGATTAAACAATTGTACTGGTATGGACATGTGATGAGGATGGAGCTGAACAGGAGGCCGAAGAAGGATTTATATATCAACCGCAGAAAAAAAGAAGACAAGGAAAACCCTCAAGGACCTGGAAGGGATTGAAGTTTCTTCAATTTCTTATTTCTTAGACCTTCTAAATGCATCTAAATGTTCCGGATTTTAGTTCTCTTATGTTTCGAAATATGTTTTTTTGATCATTTTTAAAAGAAAGATAAATTTTGACGTTTCGACTTTTGTTTGAGTCTTTATCAAAATATATTATAATATATACATACGAAAAATGACTAATACTTTTTAAGTTCAGAATTTTTCTTATTAGTGTACCTTATATTTTCTTGTAGTGGTTTACTTAATTAGCTTGTATAAATTACGTACTTTTGGAATTGGAATTCCACTTGAGAGTCCAGTGAACTCGATAATTGATATAACTAAACACAAAGTGTCAGACAATAAAGCAATAATTACTATTTGGTTTCTAATTAATGTCGGTCATGCAAGAAGGGTTGCACTGATCAAATTATCAAATTCTCTTAACAATTTCATTCTCAATTTTCGGTATTTCAATTTGTCAGTACTAAAAGTTTTTCTCAAAGTTTCCCCTTTAATTAATTTGAACGTAACATAATAGATTCAAGTTTTCTAATTGATTAAAACATTTTGATTATAATTAAAATCGAGAGTCTGTAATTTTTTTCAATTGGACAGAAGATAGAATGGAATAATATAAAAAATTGTAATCGCTGCTAGTAACAACACCTTCCCATTATTGGTATTAGTATAATTGGTCACAATAAGAACCCTGAGATATGATTATTATGTTTCATTTTCCATACAAATAAATTTCAGCAACAATACCTCTCAGATTCGAACAATGATTCCAGCTATATTTTTTTTGCTTTATCTATCTAAAGATTAGTTAACGAAGTTAATATTTGATTAGAGGGTCGCTTTTCGTTTCTATCATATTTATTATCTTCAGTATCTCCGTCAACATTCTTCCAAAAATAATATGACTGATGAAACTCACTGTATTGTGGCAAAACAAATATCATTGACGACATTTGGCTTTTTTTTAGTTTCATAGGATAGCTTATACTATAGTTATATTATCAACTACACTAGAAATTATTCATTGAATTATTTTTTAAATATTATTGAATTCGATATAGATCCCTTATGTGATATATGCGATTTGAATACGTTAAATTGATAAAGTAGGATCAATTAATTGAATTCATGATAGATTCAAAGTAATTTCCGAAATATGAACCTTGGGATTCGAATTATCTGAATAAATCATATTTAAATGCTCCCCTGAAGTTTTTCTTGCTAAACTATGTTAATAATGAAGTACTATCATGGGAAAAATTTGTAGTAGCATTTCCTTCGTGGTATTTTAAATTAGTTCGCAATTTTCCATACAAAGATTTAATTGATATTATAAATAAATGAAAAACATTCACCTAAAGTTGAAATACCAGATAATTCGGTCATTGAAACACCAGATAATTCGCTTATCCTGCATCGAAAATATTTTAATTCTCCTCCAAAATATGATTTTTACATAATCATCTTGTGAAATAAAAAAATAAAAACGAAAAATTTAGATAAAAAATAAAATAAAAATTGTTGATAATTTATTCTTCCAGGGCTTCTAGAAACATATCTTTTGGGAGTATAGAAGCTTACAATCATAATGCTTGGAATAGAAATGTACATACATCAGCATCTGTTACAATCAATTCGGAGAATGAGGATAGTTCTTTTTGTAGATTCATTTGCCAGAAGTTCTAGACAAATATTAAACTGACCAGCAGTGACTCATTTCATCATCACAAGAAGTTGCAAATTAAATTAACCAGTTAGAGGAGATTCGATATGGTCGATCAATTGTAATAAACTTCAGATTGAAAGTTTGCAGCATTCATAGACACATTTTTTTGTAAAAATGAAGCATCAAGTGCAGCAAAATTTGAAACTAGTGATACAGAAACATACGGAAGCTTATTGCAGTTCTATTTGTTGAGATATTTAGAAAAAGGACACATACATTTGTAGAATATCTGAACATTGCAATATTGCGTCTATAAGTAGTAAGTATTTTGCTTCTTTATTATTGTTATAATATGAGAAAAAACATTCTATTCACTCAATATGTTATTGTTTGAATATAGAAATTTCATAAAAAATAATGAGATTTAATATTAGCTTCTAGGTTGGATTCTCACCTTTAAATACTCCTGATAAAGAGAAAAGACCTGTGAAAACTATATCTCGGCATCGCGTAACCTATCGTATTTTTTATCATCATTTCAATTAATTTGATTATTCATTCAAGTAATCAAGGGATATTTCAATTTTAACATTCTTGCATCTTTTATTATGCCCCCTCTTATTAACGTATTCCAAATTAATTTTTACACTAGACTTATCTGGATGCTCTTGTTCGATTTTGAAATCTTCTTTTTCAGTTTCTATATAATCGTTCAATGGCAAAATCTTCAGCAGGGCTCTTTATTATCCACTAATATCTTAAGTGTTTTTTTCACATGTAGTCATATTTTCTAAATTATACAAATTACTTCCGATAGAATAGTTTTGAATCTGGAACATCTTCGAGCCTATTATATTTTTTAGCACGCTCAGTAAAATACCAGCAAAAAAACGACGTTTATCTAAACTCAATTTATCGAATAAAAATAGTAAACCAAAACATTGTCAATTTTTGGTTTCAAACAACAGATTAATAATGTAATTTATAAATAATTATGCACAACTATTATTACAAAAAATTACAATGAGAACACATTTTCTTATCCTCCATCAGATAACATTGACCTATACTCCACATTTTGGTTTCAACCTTTTCCTGGGCATGATGAATAAATACACTTTTTTCACCACTTATCAGGTGTAATCCTTTATAAGCTTCATGTAACATATTTTTAACGTCAGAAAATTGAAATGTTCTATTTCGGTAGATACTTGAAGAATATACTCCCAAAAAATTTACCGTTTTAGAAATGAGGTAACAATCTTGTCATAATTTTCTTGCATTTCATTTTTATAAATATTTATAATCTTTGTTTTTCGCTAGAGTGGAAATGAAGCTTTTTAGTCCTTTTCTTAGGCGGAGTAGATCTAATGTCAACAACTTTATCATCTGTCTTCGTGTCAGACATGTTATTCAACAGAAAAATATAAACAATATCACTGCAGTACGATAATACGATGCCGTCCCTGTACTACACCTGATCTAACGGCTTATTCAGCGATACGACGCTAGTGGTATATTATGGTGTCACTGATTTGGACGATACGCGCCGCGTCAACATCCAAGTTGATCAGGTGCTGATCACGGACTGATCATTGTTTTGGTTTACTATTTTTCTTCGACTTTATCACATCAAATGCTTGTTTGTAGACGATTTAACCGTGAACTACCTAAATATATAGATAATAGACATAAAAATCTACTAGAAAGTGGGTATAGTAGTGACCTAAAATCTTATTGTTGTATTTAACATACTTGATGACGTGAGGAATTGGCTGTATTAGACGGAAGGTTGAAATGGTAATTCGAAATCATGCCAAGGTATTCATCCATCAATTGAGCAAGCAATTGACTCAAAGAGAAGAATGAAAACAGATTCTTGTTTTTATTATAAATGCGGCTTCTAACAATCTGCTTTATTTAGGTGTCCCATCGCATAATATCCAAAAATCCTTTAAATTCCAACATTTTAATGAACAAAGGGAATATTTATTTGACACAAGAGAATGGTACTATTGACATAATAGATAAAACGGTTTATAATAACATTTCAAATGACCTTGGAAATAAGTATGAAATAAAAGAGTCACTGATATCATAGATGCTGCTGAGACATAGGAGAGAATATTTATCAACAAATTATATGAAAATTTACATCAATGTACGAGTAAGATATTGAATAATGTCGTAAAAGGTGTTTGGGACTGTGATCCGACTAAAAAATTTATTAGTATTATATTGATTTATGTTTGGAGAAATTCTTCTTATATGTTCACTTATATAAGTACTTTTTTTTCTAATTAACAATATTAATGTGCACGTAATCAAAACTTGCGAATAACTATATCGTAGATCAGAGACATGAGGTTATATATTAATAATATCATTTTATAAAGTAGGTAATGGATTAGCTATTGTCGATTTATGAAAATTGGACCTTTTTTTAGGAAGCTTAAATATTTATCTCATGTTGTTATTCACAAATTTAATTTATATACGGTGAAAGTAATATGGCGTTATCTTAATTTAATCCATAAAAACAAATAACTATTCCGCAAAGTTGTACAATTTTTCATTCAACGTAAAATCCTTTACAATTGCTCCCAATATTTGTTTTCTCTGGTACTCAATCTGACCTAATATGAATTGGTAATTGTGGAAAATCGCGCATTCCTATTTTCCACAGTTAATCTTACAGGGCTTAGTCAAATTGTATATTCTACATAATTTAAATTAAAGGGTCTACCCCCTCTCTTTCTCTCATTAGCATTTAACAGCTACGTCATCATATACAAGTGATATTTTACTTACTAGAACTAGTAAGAACGTTTATGAAGGATTCTAGGGGTAGTTTTTAACCATAGAACTTATGAATAAGTGATCCATTGCTTTCTATGTAACTTGATACCCAAAACAATTATTGCTGGTTGGTATTTACATAAGTAAGTATGGATAAAAATAGGTGTACTCCGTTTAAATATATCTGTTAGCTCAGAAGGGTTTTCTTGATGTACCGAGATTATTGCTCCATTCTTGGTTTTCCTCCTCATTTCTAACCATCTCTATCCGAAATAATGCAGATAGTTATAATAGAAATAATTATCTTTTTCTAAAATAATTTAAAAAGGATGGAAAGAGCTCTTTTGCAGATGTCTGACACATAAATCTAACGTTTACTGAGTACTATCAATTTATTATCTAGAACATTAAAGTTTGGTAAATTCGTCTGCGGCAATTGGTGAATTCATACAATAAAAGCAATATATTCAAACTGACGGATTTTGAAGTTTGTATATGTAAAATTGTAGAAAATATATTATTGAGACAAAATGTATATGAGCACTTTCAGAAATAAAAAGTATTGCGAAAGCGGCGATTTTAAACTTCGTTTCAGAAAATGAAGCGTAAGCTGAAAATATGCGAATAGTCAAGAAAACATATTTGCTGTTTTTCAGAATAATATAAGATACTAAAATCGTTACTTTGATATTAAAAACGACATTATCTACAAAAAATTATATTATATCTTGACTTTGTTTATTATAGGTTGTTCTAATTATTGAAAATTTGTGTAGAGAATCTCTTTTTTTTAGTAATCATGCCCAGTTTAAAATGTTACATTTAAGATGTTACATTAAATACGTTGGCTTATGACTATTGGCAACTGTACTGGAAGTAATATCCTACAATTTAAACGACACGTGTGTCTGTAGAGTCCGACATTTGTCGGAGGCTATATTAGTAATAATATAAATAAGAAAATTGGAGCAACCAAAAATTTTTTTCGTTTATAATCAAATATACAAGTAGGGGATTATTCCAATCATATTTATCTACAATATCATAATCAGAATATAGATCTAATATTCCTTCGGGGTACAAAAATGTTATTAAGAGAGTCTTCTCGGTTTTCAAATTAAGAAATGAATTAATATTTATATTTGTTCAAATAATTATAATAAAATTGATTATTCAGCAAAACAGTTCATTTTTATGATATTATTCTGAAACAGATCTTTAAAGTGATACTTTTAAAATTGTAAGGTGAATTCCTATATTCGTTTTAAATAATTACAACCAACTCAAAGATTCAGAAATAGTTTCATTTTAATAATTGATTATTAAAAAATATATGATTGAACAGCAAAAAGTAACATTATTTTTTCGAGTTGTTACCATCAATGCTATACACGATGGGTCCAATGCTTTCAACGCTGGACGTTGGTATCATTGGATACATCGTTTAGTTGTAGGGCGCATATCATTCGACGAATATTTTACTTTCAACTTTAGCATTGAGCATTGGCCATGGAGGGTCGAAAGTTTTGACCCACTTAAAAGGAGTACCCATGAAAAACCAAAGTTGACAGTTTATTTTAAAATAATTCATATCGGTTATATGCTTTTCATCACTTTTTTGCTACGTTTTCATTTCTTTAGATAAATTTTGGCTACGTTCTAGCCTTCATTAAATGTCCAATCAACGTTGGAAGGTGAAAATGTTGAACGCATCTTGTAGTTGCAGAGCTGCATCCAGCCTTGAAATTATTGGAAATAAATTTCGTATCATGAGAACAGTTATAAATAGTATTAATGACGCATTGCTTTTTGGTAAAAAAATACTATTGGAGCTAAGGCTTGGCTTGATCAACAATATTCCGACTATGACCCAGAAAAACCAACCGTTGAGATGCTGTTGCCTAAGTTTAAGCAATGCGAAATGAGATCCGAAGACGTTGCACACGGAGAATGCATCAAAGAGTCTGTCACCGACGAAAACAGAAAAAAAAAGTCTACAAAAGAATTTTGAACAACAGTAAAGTGCAGCTAATTGAGATATCTGTCACTCTAAAGATATCAAAGGAACTTGCTGGATGTATAGTGAATAAATGTTTTGATATGCAAAAGCTCTGTTCAAAGTAAGTGATGCGTGAGCTTACAATAGACCAAAAACAACAACGAATCTCAATAAAACGGAGTTTTTGCGTCGATATTATGTACCAATGGATGAAGCACGGCTGCATAATTTCAGTTAAATCGACATCCAAAGCATCTAGAAAATCTCAAAACGGAAGTTTCAATGCAGTCCATTAGAATTCAATAATGACTTGTGCGGTATTTCACATTATATCAAGAACATGTGCAGTTTCTTTGTTAGTCTAATGGAAAAATTATGAAATCTGGTCTGGTAGCTGGAACATGGAGAAACTTTGAAGATAATAGTACCGAAATAGAATATTAATAAACATAAACTATGAAAAGAGTCAAAGGACAACAATACATCATTGGGAAAAGAAAATTATGAGATGGAGAAGAATCAAGCAGGGAAAAGCACTAGAGTTTTCACATCATTATAAAAATATATTTCAAGTAACTGCAATAAAAACAAATGAAATTTCACCAGAAACAATTGAATCATGCATTGAAGAAATATAATTAGTTATTTCAAAGTAAAAGAGAAAACAAAGGGAAAATTTGAACCAATAACTATCCAAATAAATGCAACATGTGAAGTGCATACAAGTGAAAGTGAAATAATTGGTTTATACTAATTATCCACCTAAAATACTAATACTAATTATCCACCTGCAGCTTGAAAATGTAGAAGCTGTAAAAATAATGGCAACGTAATAGAATACTAAGCAAAATACACAACTTCTCCAAAAAATGAGGAAATAAAGTTGTGAAACAATAAATTCCTACCTCCTGATACTTGCGTAAGAAAAAGATGATAATCAATACTTGTAGAAGGCTATTTAAGGGATGAAAAGACAATCATTCATGATTGAGAAAATTAGATGGGTAAAACGGGAAAACGGAAATTCTAACGGGAAAAGTAGAAGTAGAATTTTCGATTCATTCAGAAAATATATTTCAACCAACTGAAATAAAATAAATTGATCATCTACTGGATAAATACAGCTAGTAATACGAAAATAATTGGCAGGAGAAATGAAAGTGAATATTAATTCAAATAAAAGCATCTAATTATAACCTAACAACAGGTAAAATTCCTGGTTGTCTTCTAAGAGAAACAATAATCAAACTAATACATTTATTAAATGCCTACTTGATGAGAACTAGTAGAAATCATCATGATTACCAAATATTGAGAACTGGTTAATGATAAGAAATTTAGAGATCATATAACAAAGAAGACATGCCCCTAAAAGATTCATACATAATATCTCAATCAACATTTATCAGAACAACAGATCTCATTGTTGAATTCATATATTAGTGAAGAAGCGTAATTCAGATTTCAAGACAGTATTCTGGACCCAGCGCTATATTTCTTATATATGCTTCTTATATACCATTAATAACCACATTTGTAGATGACACATGTGTACTAGCAAGTAGAACAGAACAAAACGCTGATATTGAACAACAATTACCAATAAATTATGTAAATTACTTAACAAAAAGCGCTTTAGACTTAATGAAAATATATTTTTCATGTAATATGTACTGTACTGTACTGTACTACAATACTGTATGAACATGTTGAACTAACAGGACAAGGAAGGACAGAGAGTTGCTGTATCTCAAATATAGAAAATTATTAAGGCCACTTGACATGATCCAATTCAACGTGCAATGCAATGCAAGACGCAATATTTTTTATCAAAAGCATGCGCACATCAGCTGACTTTCGTAAAACTTAGCTTCGTTATCTTCATTATTAAACTAGGTTCAAAATATTAGATCAAATTTGAGGTTAGGAATTTAGTTAGAAACCAGCAATTCGTAACAAACCTATGATTTTTAAACAGACTCTGGAGTATTTGTGAAAATATAGTGTACATAATCAAGTAATATTGAAATAATACAAAGATTATGGGGGAGTATTTTAAATAGTCGTTGTATTGTAGGAAACCACGGCAGAAAGACTTGGAATTTAAAATTGACGTTTTGTTTCGAAGTTATCCAGCTTTTGTACAAACGTAAAAATGTGAGATTACTCAAAAGTATTGAATAATTTGAGCTGGGATAGTAGTTTAAATAAATGAGAAAATTCTCCGGTCAAACTTTGTAAATTAATCCACTAAGATTTTGAGGAATTTTTTTTTCAAAAATAACGAACAAATCATCATAACATATTATAACCTCGATATAATTATAGGATATGAAAGACAAGAATAAATACTTAGTATTATCAAACAATATTATTCAATGGCGGAATCATTTTCGTACGTCCTTATTTTCATTACAATAGAAACGTAACAGACTAAAGCCAAACAGTATATCAGCATCCTCGACACTTCATCGCTCAATCTCTAATCTTGTTCCCTTGTTTGCGTCTAACTACACATTATCAGCATCATCATTAGAGAACTCTTTCAAGTAGAGCGTTTCGTCTCCGCCCGAATTTGTCGCCACGATGTCGTTTTTACTCATAATTATTAACAGGAAAGGACTGACTCAAATTTCAGAAATGCGCTCCTCCAAATCGAATCACAGCACCAAATTTATTTTCCACCTTTTAAAGTATTAGTGGTAACTCAATATAAGTAATCTCCCGACGCAATTATGTAACGGTGGAATTTGTTGTGGTTGAAAAATCATTTTCTTCAATTTTAAGAAAAATTCAGCTTTTAATGTTATCCTAAACTTAGAATTTTTTCAAGTACAAAAATTTGATACGATATTATTATTTTATTCAAAAATCGACATCATAATAATAATAAGTTATACCAGGTTATATCAAGTAAATTCAAAAAATACATCAAATACTGTTTTGTAATCAAAACCTTGGTTATATAATTGATTTCAGTCCAAAATAACTAGATTCGACATCACTCTGACGTGTGCGTGACAAAATTTAATTTTTCTGGAAGGCACTAAAGTTAAAAGCTCTAACATCGACAATACTCTAAGAATAATGTCTAATTATACTTGCAGCAACAACAGATGTAAACAAATATTGAGAATCTATTACAAACTACTTCCTGAAGAGCATCCACAAGTAATAGTGTGTGCAAACAATTATGTTAGAAACTGATTTTCTTTTTTAATCCACTTAAAAGGTCCATCTCAAAATATGAGGTTTCTAAACTACACAGGATCAGATCTATTTTCATTGGAAAATAATTTTAGTAAATCTTGAAGTCTTTTTATTTTTATTATGTTCAACCTCTATGTGATTAGTAATTGGTTTCATCAGTATATCAATGAAGTTTTCCTGCGAGGTAGGTTAATGTATTTACATACAATTATCTGGTGGCATATAGAAAAAATATAATCTAGTGGAATTTGTAAATCTTTTTTAAGTCTTTTAAAGAGTAACTTGCTATCAAAATAGTAGGAAAGTAGAGGACGAGTAAACAAGTAAACAAGAACAAACGAAAATGACCTGGGTAAAAGAAGTGAGCAAGGCAATGGCGACAAGAGATCTCAGACTAGGTACTGGAAGGACCGAGAGAAATGGAAATTGAGGCTGCAAGGTGTAAAACGATATAGAGCGGATATTTATACATATATAACAAGTGAGGTAGTCTTAGCTGACTAGTTAGAATAAGAACCAGAGCACTGAGGATTGCAGTAAATTTGGAAATGAGAGCTCCTTATCAAACTATAATTCCAAACTTTCGTGGAGTGTTCTTCGCATCATCATAAAAGCTACAATAAAAAATTGAAATCATGAGCTAGACTAAATTGTTGTGATCCCAAACATATCTACTAGTAGAAGATAATGATTCCAAAATGAATATGAAAAATTCTTAAATTAAAGTATTATTATTATTATTATTAAAGTAGCCTTATCATTACCAATATTGATCAAATTTTGTACAATTTCAATAAAACATTGTGCGTTGATTTATGGATTGATCGCAATAATTAGATTATGCATTGTTCAGTAATATCAATACAGTCAATTGGTGATAACGAATTCCAAAATTTCATTTGCCTACTTGATATATATAAAACTCAATTTAGTTTTTCTAATAAAGCTAAATGTGTAATTCCGTCATCAAATGAAATATTTTAGTGTTGAGCCCTTCTCTGTTCCGCTTGCTGAATTACTAACAATTAGTGACTCTTCTATCTAAAATTGTGTCGTGGGCGTCGTGGCATCTTCATCACCACGTGGAATCTGACGTTGGCGGAGTAACATAAGATTGACGCTTGCGTGCACTTTCCGTGCCGCCTCCGTCGTCGATTCCGTCCTGTATTATCAACAAAGCGTTTTGCTAGTCCTTAACGCGATTTTGGTATTCACTAACGTTTAGTCCTGCGAGAGTGAAAAAGTGTGAAGGATTACGATTTACACCAGATCGTCTAACTGGTGAGTTTAAAAGAGTTGATTCTGCTTTAACAACGAGTTTATTTACATTGTGTTGTGGAGTAGGATATATTCAAAATTTTGGTTTTTCCTGATAACAAATCATAATTACTCTGTTAAATACTTAGAATAATGTGAACCTTCTATGAGAAATTTCATAAATATTCATATTTTTCCCTTTTTTTAATTCAATGCTCCTTCTGTATTTTCAGTTTTTGTTATAAACTAAATAGTAACTTTATTTCTTGAATATTCTGTGGAATATTCAAAAACTTCAACGTTTTAATTGGAAAATTACTGGAATTTTTTCCAAATTAAGTTCGATAAGTAACAGCGATAACATCATTTAACAATTAAGACGGAAATATCCATTATCGATAAAAATGAGAAAATTCAATCCACTTGTTGATATTCAACAATCTATTTCATGTAACTTCTTTGCTATGCTTGCTCAGTATTCCTCAGTCTTGTATAAATATAACTTGATGAGCATGAAGACGTGAATCTACAGCACGTATACATATTAAAGAGCTTCTTGAATTTCTTATCTAAAGCGCGGAATTGATGTTTCTAGACTTTCATCATCATTCCATATTGCTCCGAGGTTGAAATTCAATCATCTGGCTTTTGAAAGATGTATTTTATATATTGGATTTGGTTTGCCAGAGTTAGAATTACGCTGTTCATAGTTAACGAAGTTGGTTCACTATTACGACTAAATATGAAATGTAATTTTCAACATAAATACACTTGTATCACATTTTTATGGAATATACTCTGAATTTATTGAAGAAAATATACACAAATATCTTTTATTAAAAAATTTCTCTACAAGGATGTATTGATATCTACTTAGCCTAGACCAGTTCCATGCATAAACAAAATATTGCGTTACCATAGCAACGAACAATAACTTATTAGAAGTGTCAGTGTAAAGTTCGTCGTCAAAAAAGTAAACCAGAGTTACGCAATAAATTAAAAAAGAGATGTCCACCGAAATTGTGAAAATCGGAAAATTTACGATATGCTTAATACCCTTAATACCCTTGATGATCAATGTCCTTTGTATGCGACCGTGAAAAATTGGAATACAAGTTTCACAAGAGGTAAACTTTCCATTGAAGATGATGGCCGATCGGGAAGGCCAGTTTTTGTGTCATGGATGTAAAATGGATCCCCAAATGTTTGAATGTTCACCAAAAGTGTGCAAGGGTAGAAGCATCGCGGTCGATCTGTGCTCGATTTGAAAACGATGTAGACTTCTTAAACCGAATTATTACTATGGATGAGACTTGGGTACATTTCTACGACCCAGAAACAAAGCAACAATCGATGGAATGGCGACACTCTGGTTCTCCAAGACCTAAGAAGTTTTGTGTCCAAAAATCTGCTAGAAAAGTTACTGGAGTAACTGGAGATTACTATTCGACATTACTGATCACTCTACGGGAAAAAATTAGAGAGAAAAGAGGCGGAAAGCTATCCAAAGTTGTTCTGTTTTTGCAGGACAACGCCCTCTGCAAACAAATCTCATGCAGCCATGCAAAAAATGCGTGATTTAGGGTTTAAATTACTAGAACACCTCCCTTATTCACCAGATGTGGCTCCGTCCGAATATCATCTCTTTCCTCAACTGAAAAAAATTCAAAAGTTCTTAAATTTTCTTCCAACGAGGAGGTAATAAAAGCTGTGGAGGTCTGGTGTGCATAACAAGAAGAAACATTCTTTTGAAAGGTCTAGAGACGTCACTAGTTCGCTGTCATGAATGTATCCAATTAAGAGGAGAATATATTGAGTAATAAAATATTTTGACATTGAAATTTTGTTTGGTTCTATAGTAGGCTAAGAATTTTTCAATATATCCTCGTATATATTTGCAACCATTTCTATATCTGTGTTGTATGACTATGTATTTGAATGTCAACTTTGTGATGCCATTAAGGTATAGTACTAAAAAATACACAATGTATGATATATTTTAATCTGCAGAAGGAAGACAATTATCCGCAATACTTATTGCGTTTAAGTTCCATTTGATATGATTTCTATTTCATGGATTACCAATATTTCAGAATATGACTATTTTCTTCAGCCAACTGAGAAATATGTTGCTCTTTTGTTAAAATTACTTGATTCTGGGATATTATTTTTATTGCTACTATATATTAATGTGATAAACTTTGATTTCGTCGCACGTATGAGAGTGTCTCTTAAGTAATGTTGGTTTTCATATCTGAAAATTCCTACATCTCAACTTATACATGTCATAAGTAGTTAAGACTGTTATCTAATTCTATGAAGAGAACAATTGCTTCACTTTTTTTAAATCCCCATCCCTTTGTTCATTGACAACGCAGTACGTTTTTATAATAAATAGTATGGAGTGGGATAAGTATGAAATTCATGTATTGTTGAGATTTTGGAAAGAACAGTTCATAGGATAATATGTAGAAGTGGAGAGAAATACCCAGTTAATGAGCGAACGGCACAACGTAAGTTTAATCGTTTTAATAGTGGAGATTTGACCCTTGAAGATCGTTCGTTTCCACGCTATGCACCTGCGTGGGATATCGAGAAAGCAGTAGAAACCTAACGAATACCAGGAATAGCCAATTTATTGAACTCGCTTGGACTTTTTAGAAATACCAAACATCACTAGAAATAATTAGGTAAGATCTATAAAAGTTGTTGAATAGTGGTACACGAATTAACTGAGATTCAAGGGAAACATCCGAATACAGACAATCAGTGGTTTGATAAAGGACAATTATCAGAGCCAGTTGCAAAGAGAGGTCGATTCAGGCGGAAAATATTGTTGTGTATCTGGTGGAAATTATAAAGGTTTATTCACGCTAATGTACGAGGTTTTATTAGAGAAATATCCCACCGTGTTATATGCAGAAGAAGATAATGCTAAATTAGATGCTGTGGAATTTACGTGTAATAAATTCAAAGAGCTTGGTTGTATTGAACTCCTACCACATCCAGCATTTAGTCCGGACCTTGCACCGTCAGATTGCCACTTATTTCAACTCCATGATCGAAATTGCAGTGTCTGAAAGATCTGAATAAAAAGAAGTGTTATAACTTTTTACATCAAGTCCGAAGAATGGTTTTACTACTAAAGATTGCTTGGCGTACGGTTAACCGTAGAATACGATGGGCTAGGCTCTATTTTTGTATGATTATTTAAAAAGCAAAGTGAACATTGGAAACAAACATTATTTATGAGATAACCTCTATATTTCTGCAAATAACATGCGTTTAGTCTTTATTCGTATTTTCAATTTATCAAAGTTAGTCGTTTGGCTTCATTTAATGACTTCTATATCGTGCAAAATCGTATAGTTTCGTTAGAAGTTATTTAGGAAAACACGTCCGTTGTATTAGCACGTTCTAAATAGTAAAAGATGCGAGAAATAGTTTCTCAACTTCTTTCATATTTTGCATCGAATTTATTATAGAAATCAAAAATAATCAATAGTAATACCTCTAGCGATTGAATTTTCGCTATAAGTCAATTGACTTTTTTTAAGTAAATCAGTTTAGGGATGGAATTAAGAAGATTTATGAGATATATTTAATTTTATTACACCATAATAAAGTGAAAGGTCCAAAACTTTCGAGAGAATTGATAACATTGAGTCCATCAATCTATTTAATTGCCATTCAATTTAATATACTTAACCAAAAATAATAGTTACAATAAATGATAGGGAATGAGTAGATCGTTGTTTCTTTTACTTGAAGTAATTTTAAAGTCATGAAAACCTGGTCCATAACGGCCCCTTTCTATCACACCTCCTCATCTCATCCAATGTAGTCTTTCTCTCTCTTTACTATTAGTTCTCCATTCTTCTCCCATAAGTTTGATTGAAGCCTATTTTCTCCTTTTTCAAGTTAGTTCCAGAAACTTCACTCTTTCCCCTTCTGTTTTTACGATCTCTTTGAATAAGAGTTGTTTTATTTTGTTGTTGTTTTATTTGTTAAATTTCTAATTGTATTTACTGCGTTTCAGTGATGTTCCTATTTACCTTCATAACTTGGAACATTTGTTTCTTATTTATCACAAGTCGTTCTTCTGTCTCGAATATCACATCTTCGAAAGGAACATTTCTCCGGTATTCACCAAAATGTTTTTCTTTTGCTAACTTTGTTATCAGGATTGCAGTTGAGTTTTACACAAAACACCAAACTTCGTGGACCAATGTTAGTTGATACCATAATACCAGCTAACTATCTTCTTAGTTTCCATTCAAAATAACAATTTTCCGAAAGGAAGTCCAGAAAGCTATAAAAAGGGATAATTTTGACACTTTGATAAGAAACCAACCACACGCGATCTTATTTATATCCAGAAATCTGTTGTTTGTGATAATTGAATTGATTTTTCACTATTAATACTAGTAATATATCTTCAGAAAATTATGTACATCCACCACATCTATATATTTCATTCAGAGAAATGGAGAGAGTACTTATTTAATACGAAATAAATTAAATCTATTGTTTTAATGTTTTTTTTTTTGATATCTTTATTTGCATTCGTGATAGTATTGCTCGTGGATGGATGGTTGAGGTAACCTGAATTTTGATAACTCAACTAATGCATCATTGAAACTGTATTTTTGATAACAAAAATATTCAGGATTTTTATAGGTTGAATTTTTTGCTGCCTTGGGTCCAACAGGATGATCAGGAACCTAGAATTGGAACAAAAGGCTACTTAGAAGGCTACTTATTGATTTTTAGTTCAATTTAGTTAACATTATATGATAAATCGATAGGAGGTAAGAAATTTTATCGATCAACAGCTTGAGTGAGTTGAAAGTTACCTGAAGCCAAAGTACATACAAAGTAAAAGATTCATGGAGGAGCTAGATGAACCTCATGTAGGTTCTAGCTTGCTTATCCAGAACAAAGAGCAATTTAATGGAGCATAAACTAAAGAATAAGCTGATTTCTCGACTGTTGGATCACTGAAGCAGTCAACAGACGCATTATTGATATGTGAGATTTCAATGAAAATTCTGGTGTACTATTAGATTTTAAATTCTCAGCGACTACTCCTAACATAAAGTCTATGAGCTTGTTACAATTTAGAGTTTAATGTTTAGTGAATACTCATCATTCGTTAATATAATAAACAAAAATCAATATATATACGAATGGAACTAGTCCAGTTGGTGAGAGTTTGTGAAAATAATAAAATAACATAGACGTGTCTTGGATCAAATAAGTAGCGATTATCAAATAGGTCCTATTATCAATGAGACATCATGATTAAACAAAGAGGGAACAATATTTCACACGATTACTCACCTTCACAACATTAGCTGACAACCCTGGAACTTCTGAGATAGAGTTTACTGCAGGTGCTGTCGGAGAGTTTTCAGAATCTGGAGATGTTTCATTGGCATTACAATCTTCATGTTTAGATTCAGAATCAGAAGTTTCATCTTGAGAGGGCGAAGACGTATCTGTTGATTTTTTTCTTTGAATTTCCGAAAAAATAATTGGAGTTGGCAACGGCATAGTAGAAGATACTTTTTGAGAAGTGTCTAGGGGTACCTTCACCTCTATTTCAGTTGATTCTGAATCTTCGGAAACTGTAGTTTTTGTCGAAGCTGATGTTGTTGTTACATCTTCTTTGATCTTAGTTTCTATTGTAGAAGGAGAGTTGGTGAAAGGAGTTGATTTCGATATTTGCTCATGTCTTATTACTTTAATAAAAGGAATTACATTTTTAGTCTTGGCAGCCGATTTTCCAATACGATCTTCATTGATATTTCGGGTATTTTTTGATACAGTTGAGTGTTTACAATTTTTATCTTTTTCATTTTCTGCAGATGTAGTAGATCTTGTCCCTGTAGACTTTCTATTTCCATTAATTCTATTCATACTTGAATTTGAACTTGAGATATTAGATGCGCTTTTCTTGGAGTTTTCATCTGCCTTCTTGTGCGTACAAACTCCAGAAAATGAGCTTATGGTGTGACTATTAGTGTTAATTCCATTAAATATATACCTGCTGATATCTGAGTAGTAGATGAAGCTTTTTAACTTTAATTTTAATATGTTATTCATCATGCGATTGGGGAATACTTCACACATACCTTATATAAATTATATCGTTCAAGATGAATACGTCATGTCAATAATTTGACAGTTTTCATCAATCGTTGTTCAACATTATAAATTTCATTATATCTATAGATCAGATGGAAATGATCACTCTTATTATAAATAAAATACGTGGAGTTTGAATTTGAAAAAGACACGAAATGTATGAGGTGATACATGTTTGACTGCTTTTTATTACAACTTATAAACCATTATTCAATTCTGTATGAATATTTACGCACTCTCTACTAGTTTTCGGCTCTTCATTACTGTTATCAATATTTTTGTGTGACAAGAATGGATGTATGTTTCCTACATAGTAATAAAGGGTCAGCTCCTTACGATATTGTTGTATTTCTCGTAAAACCATTCTCATAAATTTGCTAATTTTACGTCATTCCATCAGTATATTGAGGGTTAGTTTCTATTTCGATCCATCGAAAACCTATATTACGAATTGTTTTAGACAAATGGTATTTATGACCGCCGAACTTCAAGTCTTTTAACAGTTTTATAGTCTAAGAAATGACGCTTTTTTGTTCTTGCACATACCAATCTTATATAATTCTGTAAATAACGCTTCACCAATATCCGCATTTCTGTCGTTTCTTATTTAATGTGTTACCAACCCTGGGACTTGCCTCAGGACGTTACATTGAAAAAGTTTAGCTTTGAGAGGAAATTCACCTCAATAATAAACTGTAAAAGCAAATGGGGTCAAAACACCATACAAGAAATGAGCAGAAATGCGGCAAACGGAACTGAAATAGGAGTGTAAGGGGCCAGAACCAAACACCCTGAAAGTCTGGGCAGCGCATTTAGCAGAAATTTACGCAATTAAAAAATGTGTTCGGCTCAATCTAGAGAAGAATTATCCCAAACAGGAGATCATCATTCTGTCCGATAGTCAAGCAGCAATTAGAGCTATAAGCTCCATTATCATAAAATCTAAACTCTTTTGGGGGAAAAATCAAATGAGCTAGGCAAGAGAAATAAGATTACCCTACAATGAATTCCGGGACACACCAGAGCGAAGGGAAATAAAGTAGCTGATAAGATCGCTAAAGTGGGGGCAGACAAGCCCTTCATTGGATTCGAACCCTTCTGTGGTATCAGCTACAGAACAATGGAAATATCACTGGAAAATAAGGTAGTTAAGAGCAAAACCTGTCTCAACCCTTGAAGGGAACAATCTACGAATACTAACAGGAGTTCTGTCATCTCAACAAGCACCTGAAGACGCTAGACCTAGCAGATAATGCGGCGTGCAGGTTTTGTTGCACAGAGGACGAAACCTGTAGCCACATTCTCTCGAAGTGTGAGGAAATACTAAACTCCAGAGTACTACATCTGGAAGCGTATGAAATATAAGACGAAGATTTCTGGCAATTGCAACCATTCCACTTTGTAGACTTTTAAAAAGGAGTGGGATGGATCAGCTGTATTCATAGAGCTCTCTAGTATCGCAGCAAGAAAGGGGGACACAATATATCCTTTGGGTGGCAGTATATACGAGACTCCAAATCCATACATACATACATATTTAATGTGTTGGTATTGAATAATAAAACTTCGCTCTCTTTAATGTGTTTGCTTAGTGATTGAGAATATTTTTCTCTCTGCACAAGCTAATTACTTGTTCAATCCTTTGTATTTTGCTAAAGATATTAACGTCTCACTCCGTTGTGCTTCAAACGAAATAACGGCATAAATTCAAATACATTCTGCATACAAAATCTTATGTTCAACATAAATTAAATATTACAAATCCCTTTGCAGAATGTACAACTGTTTTAATAATCGTTGTTTTCTCTTCAGCATTCTGTTTCACGAATGCTACAATTTTTGGTATGCGTCAAGAATACACATTCAAAGCTTAAAGAAAAATGAAATTAGACAAGGTGTATTCTTTTATGATGGGACTACTGGGATCATTGAATACTCTTTTATATGCAAATGATTGAAATACATATTAAAAAAATGTGGATCTTGATGCTCACTTTTTCATTATTCAATTGTCCAGCATCAATATCTTGATTAGACGTTTATATTCAAAAGTTTTTAGACTTGATAGATTGATTTTGAGATTGGTTTTTTATTAACAGTAGTAAGCATATGATTAGCGATATTGTTAACACGCTCATATCAGCTTCACCTCTATGGGGCGACACTCTGATTCTCCAAGACCTATGAAGTTTCGTGTCCAAAAATCTGCTGGAAAAGTTCTTGCTTCAGTTTTCAGATTGATTTTTTGGATAAGGGTCGAACAATAACTGGAGATTACTATTCGACATGACCACTCTACGGGAAAAAATTGAAGAGAAAAGACGCGTTATCCAAAGGTGTTTTGTTTTTACAGGACAACGCCCCTGCATAGAAATCTTGCCATGCAAAAAATTCGTGATTTAGGGTTTGAATTACTAGAACACCCTCTTTATTCACCAGACTTGGCTCCGTCCGACTATCATCTTTTTTCTCAACTGAAAAAAAGTTTGAAATGTCTGTTTGCAGAGCAAGAAGAAACTAAATTAAGAGGAAAATATGTTGAGTAATAAAATATTTTGACATTGAAATTTTGTTTGGTTCTATAGAAGGCTAAGAATTTTTCAATATATCCTGTTATAAGCAGCGAAGCCATTAGTAGTATTAATTGAAAAAATGTAGTTCAAGAAAACCAAAAAAAAGCTTTCATAATATATAAAACTAACAAATGAAAAAAAGTATATGATTTAAAAAAAAACTATAAAGTACATCAAAATAGAAATTTAAAAATATTGAATAAGAAATACTAGTATTATAGTGAAAAAAGCATGGGGCGCTTTATTTCATATTTCTCGTCCATCGGGCGCCCGACGCTTTTTTCACAATAATACTAGTATTTTCCATCAATTATGGTTTGAAACTTATTTTGTAAATTATTTTCAGCATTTTAGTTTGATGAGCTTCAAAAGCGTGTTTTTCACTTTTTTCAAACTATATTTTTATGTTTGGTAAACATGTATCAATATATAACGATTCAAAATTCGATAAGAGGAAAAGAAAAGTCATATTGAAATCGGAAATATTGAACACACAAATAAGCAAATAGGGTTACCCTCCAAGTGTTCCGAGACATACTGGATTAGAGCGAGCCATAACACTATAGAGAAAAAGAAGTAGTTAGGGACGAATCAGTTACTGGAATAATCTACATGAGTCTAGAGAGGCACACTTACTCTTGTACGTTGATGAGGCAGTGCCCAATACACTTGGCAGAGGATACAACGTGAAAATTCTGCTACGAAGAGGAGGAAACCTGCATTCAAATTCTCCCGAATTGTGAGAAATTACGGAGTTCCAAGGCACTACATCTGGGGTCGTATGAAATAAACTATGAAGATCTTTAACAGTTAGAGCCATTTCACATCCTGAACATTCTGATAGAAGTGAGATTATTCGATCAGCTGTAATCACTTAATTTTCTCAGTGCCACAAAAAGACAAGGGTCACATTAGATTTTTTGGGTCACATTGTATATGATGTCCTGAGCTATACATACATACATGTAATTTGTATCATTAACATAATTAGAAATTGCTATGCTGGTAAGTAATTCATGTCAATAAAATAATTGGAAAACAAAACATTAAAATGACTTCTTATAATACACAGTTGCTCTGTTGGTAACTCATTTGATATTTGTGGATTATGTAGATATAAGTTTTCAAGTGTGTGTAAACAATAAACCTCTCATAACACTATTCATACTTATTTGAGAGTTAAACTAAGTAATGATTATATTAGTTTTTTCGTTTTGGTACAGTACTTTTGTAACTTTCCCTACAAATATTGTAATGACAGGAATACGAAAGTGAATCATCCCCAGAGAAGTCAATCGCTAATTCTAGGAGTTATCATCATTTCTATGAGATCGTGTGTACATAGTATTGAGATCATATTTAGATTTATAATTTGATACCATATTAGTTTATTATCATTAATAGAGACAGTTCACCATAAACGCTTCGTTCCTTGCAGAATGAAGCTTGGTATTTTTCTACAAAATACGCAGCAGTCATATGTGCACAAAAGCGTTTTGAATATGATCAACATAAATTAGTTAGTTGTGGTTATCTCTCAGTACCATCACAAAAATTTTTGAGAGCTGTTGAATTGTTTTACCATTATTATTCATTTCACTATTGCATCTAATTTGTTTTTGAAGATGGCATGAACTATTTCAAAGAGTAATAATGAGACCTCATTAAGAGGACGGGATGTCTGAGCAGTTAATCATTTATTTCAGTATAGTCTATTAACAGAACGATTCGCCTTTAAAAATAATCCCATATATCCATATTAGTCTTCAATAAAAACAGCGTGTCGCTTCAGTTCTGTACATTTTTATAGACAATAAAGAATATAAACAGCAATTTATTGTAACATTTTCTTAGTATCATAAACTTACTGTACCAGTACTTGTCCAAAAAGCTTTTTTGTCAGTGGCGTTCAAAATTAAATAAATGATTAGTTTAAGTTTTGGAAATAAAAAATTCCCTACTTAAATTGTGTATACAGCACATCATAAAATAGTATTTATAATTAGTAGCAATATTTTTTCACTTATTTTCTTCCAAATTTTATAGCAAAGAACCAATTAACAGTGAAAAGTACAGTTCGATGGATTCTGACATAAGCTGATTTCGCCCTATCAAATCAAAGATAACCTTTGATTTATCCATTCATCCAAATGAGTAAACGACGAAGATGTTATTGTGTTGAATTTCGTGACACCACTTAGTTACCTTCTTTCGAAAATTTTATAAAACTTGCTGTAAAATCTGGAGACTATAAATACAAGTATAATTAAACAAGCATTTTAATTGGTGGTGTTTTTGATGTACGATTATGCAATCTTAAAAACCCTCGTACAGAATAGACGTTTTATGATGATATGACCAAATAATCCTGTAGGTATACTTTTTTTAATTTAATTTATCGTCCAGTGATAAGAAAATTCAATGCAACCTAGATTCAATTTAAAACTGTATTATACCCAACACGCAAAAACAATTTCAACTACAATAAAAATGTTTTATGACCTGTTACTTGCCTTATACTCCTTATAATTGTATATGAATTTGATTAATACAAATTCGTTGCTGCAATTATTGAAATATTGATTTCTGTATCATTTCTATGGAAAATTATTCACAAAATATACTTAATATACTATTTATATTCTTACTTGGAAAACTGAAAAATATCAAATAACTTCGATCGCAAAACTAAGATACTAAAATTATTTTCAAAAAATCGCCATTTCACAGAAAAAATTAATTTTTCCTTAGTCCTTACATCTAAATTTATCATTTATAGCTTTTTCGTTCTTATGAACGTGAACCATTTCTAATAATTCTCTGTCCTATACTAGATTTTCTTGCGTGTATTAGATTCCGTTTCAAGAATATTTTAATCAATATAATTGAGTTTAAGTTTTTCTAATATTTCATGGTTCGTTAATACAGTTCTATTTTTTTATCGTATTGATGACCTCTTAGTCAGTTTTCTGAATACTGAGATGTCTGCCCTATATAGACAGCGTCGCACTTAGTACAAGGCACCACATACATATATATATATATATATATATATATATATATATATATATATATATATATATATATTTCTTTAATTTCTTATTTCTTAGACCTTTTGATATATCAATGCATCTAAATGTTCTTGATTTTAGTTCTCTGTTTTAAAATTAGTTTTTTTTGATAATTTTTAAAAGAAAGATAAATTTTGACTTTTCGACTTTTCTTTAAGTCTTTATCAAAATATGCTATTGACACTGACAATTTCCTTATATATATTGATTTATAAATTACCTTCATCATGAATATCAAAATAGGGATGAAATCAATTCAGAACTTTGTTCTAATAAGAAAAATTAATTTTTGCTTGGTTCCTATATCTCAAATATATATCAGTAATCAATTAAATTATTTGTAGTTTTATTAGAATTTACAAAATAGAGCTATAAATTTTACTTAAATTACTTAGATCTTTTTTATAATTCGTAGCTTTATATATATATATATATATATATATATATATATATATATATATATATATATATATATATATATATATATAATAAAAATGCAGAGATTCCTTTATAACAGCTGCCGTGTAATACTTACTCAATTATAAAAACGCAGATAATACTCTTAATCTCTATTTTTAAGATAAGAAAATATAAACATAAAAACATTTATAACCAACGATAACTAACCAGTTAATGGTTTTTCACAATTATACATTATTTAGTTGATTATTCGTAGTCGAGCCTTACGGTGTAGTTACTATAGCTGGTAACTTAGTGGTACCTACGCAAACTAATTTCGAACTTGCGATAAGTGATAAAATAAATTAATATTTTTTTTTTCAATTTGTGGTGACTTTGTGTCTCGAAAGGTAGAACGCTGCGTCTGGAACCGGATATTTCAAACACGGGTACAATTGTTTTTTTTATAATCTTAATTGAATATACCATGCTTTTATTTTATTTTATTTTATTTATTTTATTCACTAACATAAATTATGTCAGTGTATTCATAACGAGATATACATGGAGTTAGGTTAGGTTTATCCTCCTGCTTCACAATTCATGTATAGTCTTCAATTATCAATCCTATTCAATATATGAATTAAGATGTAATAGAACTTGATATAGATGCGAAAAGGCATTCTTCAAATCGTACGTTATTGTAATTGTAATTGTATTGTAATTAAACTGGAACCAAAACTTTTACATTGTATGTATACTATAAGAAGTCTTAAATCAGTTCTCCCACTATATGTGGACTATAGATAAAAATTAACACATTGATATATTTTGTTGCTTAATGCGCTTATTGGAAATAATATCAAAATTATTATTTTGATTATGTCAATCGAAAAATATTCAATATATTCCCTATTCCAATTAACATTTTCATCATAACCTGCTCTAAATGTGGTCACGAAGTAGCCAAACTATTAGGATCGATATAATATTTGTTTCTGGCTAAAACACTACCACTCAGTAAGAAATGAAAATAAGCTGTTTCTTCTATTTTTGCACTCAGTTAATAACAAATTGTTCATGACTGTATCTGTCAGTGATTTATTCATAACAAAACAAGGGTTGAAGCAACATTACAAATCATCAGCTAAGGCCATAGCACTCGGACATGAATAAAAGTTAATTATTTTTTTGTACGAGATCATTTGCTCTCTTTGGAACACTTAGTTGCACGAGAAAGCAGTTTCGTGAACTTGGAAATCAGGAAAATATAAAAAATAACTGCTAAAGTATTAACTGGTGATAAAAAATTGATTATTATCCATGAGATAGAGGGAAAATAAAAGATGTCGATAATGTATTAGCCTCTCATCAATTTTTAGAACAAAAACAGTATAAAAACATTTCTATAAAGTCATACTGTTAGTCCAAAGGAAAATAATATTTGTAAACGGGCGTGTGTTAAATCATAATTTCAATACCCGCCTAAAAAAACTTCTGTGAGAATGTGCCAACTCGTGATTGTGGTTTTCATGAAGATTAGACAACTCGTGATGGAAGATTATGCAACCTAATCCAATCTAAACTAACTTAAGGGTAGGGGCAATATTGGGGATGGAATTTCAACCGATTGCGAGCGAGCATTATTATGTTATATGGAATTTTACAAATTACGGCTTACGCAAATTTTAAAAATTAATTTCTCTATCATACATTTTCTAGTACATAACTAATATTAAAATGCAAGTTTAAGGAAGTCAAGGTTTTAATTTTTTAGTTTTCCAACTTTACAGAGTAGATTTGATAATAAATTCCGGGTAATACTGTTAATAAATTCATCATGAAGTGTATTATGTACTCAGACTACCTTTTCGTTTACCTGAAATATCCCCGTCCCGAGTTGGCACATCCTTATCTCAACGGATTAAAAATAATGGAAATGTTACATTATAATCGATCCAATCAGGATCAGTTTTTACACCCCTTCATGGTCATGTTGTTTTTTGTTTTGTTCTAATTTGTTTATCCATTTTTGGTGAATGAAATCCAAACAATTTTTGTGTCCTATCAAATCAATTTCACTGGTTTTTATTCCTTATCTGTGGATTTCCTTATCAGAAAACATGAAGTACTTTTATTGATTACCGTGTGTTCTCACTGAAATGTTGATTACGCACGAATATTCTTTTTTGAATACAATTAATATGAAGTATCGTCTGAATGGTTTGAAATAAAATCTTGAGTGGAGTGTATAAGATATATACAGGGTGCAACCAAACGGTGAGTTATGAATTGAACAACATATTCTGCAACCCCATAGGGTTGTTTCGCCGCCTATAGTCGGCATTTTTTTCAGGGATCTTTGGATGTGCGTTTTAATAACATGATACTACAGAAAGTTAGGTTATGTATTCTTCCACGAGGAGCGTCTAACGGACGCATTTAGCTTTTACTTGAGGGAGATTGAAACAACCCACAAATGAATGGACTTCTACTATTTTCTATTTTTCTGAAAAATAGTATTTTTGCTATTAGTCGGCCACTCATATATTAGTAACCGGAAATGCCTGTACCAATTGTCAGCCCTGTCACTATGCATTACACCCGTACGTACCCAATTCATTTATTTTCAAATGTTACAAGGTAGGTAAAATAAAAAAAATGAGTTTACTTACTTCACTTACATTTTAAATAACGAAACCAAATTGTGATTTTGATTTCACAATATTTGTAGTATTAAAAAGACGTTACTTTCGGTCTGGATAAAGAGAATAAATTGCTGTAAAACTCCTAATGCATAGCATCTTCATAAGTGTGCACTGCCAGTTCTGTGCGTTTTAGGTGCACTTACATGCCCTTATCCATCTATATCTTCGTTGGCCGCCCTGGCCGACCATCTACTAATCTAGTAAAAGTAAACTGTAAACAGTAACTGGCCCCCTTCATTTTGAGGTTAGCTTGCAAAAATATGCAGTTCTGACCAAATAATATGATATTCAAACATTCAATTCACAACCAGAATACATTCGAGCACATATAATTTGGGCAAGTAAAATTTTACTTACCTTTGCATTGTCAATAGCACAATTTTGCGCCGATTTCGAAAACGAGTTTCAACATATAAACAAGCTTATATTTCACAGGAAATAAAAGGACTGAAGTTTCATACCGTGAAACTGTAATTTGGCATTCGGGTTGCATAGCTATAAAAGATGTTAGCTAGACTTACAAACTGTCGATCAAATCAAAGTCGATCAAAGTCATTCGTTGCCGACTAATGGTGGAGGCCGGCTTACTGGCTGTAAATGTTCAGCGTGTTTTTCAATGTGTGATGAACATTTAATGAATACAATATTTTCTTGTCGTACGAACATTATTTTACGTTTAAAAGCAAAAATATATCATTATATTATTTGATGCCTAACTTCAACAGAATGCAACATCTCCTTTCATAGTACCTCAGAAGTAAAAGTTGAGGAGTAGATTTCTGCTATTGTTTGAAATTGGAAGATAGGAAAAGTTTACAAAAGAATCCAGGTTAGAATTTCTGCCACGGCTTGGGTTGCCGACCTCGACACAAGAGAACACGTTTGGCACCTAGTTGTGAAGCAGTAATAAACGCCAGAGCAGACAATATTCGCTATGAGCTTGTTTTATGTTGAGCTCTAAAGAGGTTTGATTCTGTAATTTTTTCATGTTACTTAGTTTGATTGCTTATTATATCTCGTATAAAAACAACTATGAATATTTCAGATATACGGAAACCAACCTCAGAAAACAATGATTGCGGCTGATGTTATGACTTTATTCTCACACCCTTATTTTTTATTTGAATAGTGACATAATGAATATAAATACAAAAAAATAAATAACACTCTAAATTGACTATCCTACAAACTCTATTACATTTCGAGCTATCGAATACTTAGTTACGATATGAGTCGGTTTTAAATTGTATTTTCTATTTTAAAAAATATAAAGTACATTGATTTAATGAATCAATATTCAAATAATTATGGTTGTTATAGAAATCGTTTCGAATTTTCATTGGTTAGATTATATGATAAATTAAATTTTATAAGTTAGGTCGTTATGGTTGAAGTTGGATTCCATAGGTTAGGTGAGGTTAATTTCTCTCAAAATCTTAAGTTACTTAAATAAAATTTTTCCTACTACCACCTATGAAAATGATAAATTGGTTTGTTTTTCTGTTCTTTAGTTATGAAATATTTCATAATGATTCTTTCATTTCATAACGTTTCCGAGCTTTCGAATACTTATATATTCATCGTTTGGGACTGAAATTATGGTCAAATACGATATAAAGAATTTGTATAAATGTATAACAAGAATAAAATTTTACTTAAAATAATTAATTCAGATTTTCGGTGGTTTTGAATCGTATTAATTCTTGTACATTGTAAAATATTTATGAAATAAAGTTTTTTAATCATTCCAAAACAACGTGTCGGATAATATTTTTATCATTTTATTCTGTAACGTAATTAATATAATAATATATCAATTTCAATTAACAATTCTATATTTAATTTTAACGTATGGATATCGTGATATTTTATATGATAAGGTTGTATCCTTGAACTTGATTCAAACCTGTTTTCACGTAATTTTTCAATTAAGAAGAACTTAATATTGATCATCTGGTAACATATTATACATCTTCTTGATTTTAGATGAATTTAATTGTTACTGGCTCTTTAATAGATAGTACCCTTGATGTTTCGACCTAACTATACTGGATTTTAATGTTACGAGGTCTGGCCATTAAATAAAAAGATTGGTTACGAAAAAGGGCTTTACTTTAAAAATTATTCTACATTCGATTTTAGATTTTTTCGTCAGAAACAAAAAAAAGTCGCACGGTGCCAAATCTGGTGAGTACGGCGGATGTTCAAGCATTAGAATGCGCTTAGTGGCTTAATACTGGCTCACAGATAGCGCCTCATGGGCAGGTGCGTTGTCCTGGTGCAAAATCGGGCCTATTTTTACGAACTCCTTCTCGCAGTGTTACCAAAACTGACAAATAGTCTGGTTGACCCTCTGGAGCCCATTCAGTCATCACGGTACCGTTAATGTCGAAAGAAATAATCCACATTGCCTTGAATTTTGATTTCCTCTTTCGACCCTCACTAAAGCTCTTACACCACTCAAAAACACGCGCACGAGATAGAGAATTGTCCCCATAGCCTCTTGCAACAATTTATAGTGGACTCAGTGGAAGTTTTTTTCGATTAAACGAGAAATACGTTGCTCTTGTTTTTCGTCACACATGGTTTTCGACACGAGAAAAAAACACGTTAGTTTCAAACCGCTACTGCCCAAATACTATAATAGTGACGAAAACGTGTTTTGGGACGTGCATAGACAAGATACGTTTTTTACCCCACCCATCTAGGGCGCCCTCTAGGCGCACAGTCTCGTTATTCAATAGACCTCGTATATTGACTAAACAACTTATACATCAATCAACATAGTGAGGTTTTAGCGCACAAATGTATTGAGTGCATTCTTTTGATAAGATATTTCTCAAAAACTAAACTTAAGTACTATTGTGATAAGTACCATACATTCGTACCAAACATTACTGACCACGCTGTTCCAAACTAAATTCATTAAAATATTTTCTCATGGTCAATTAATATACATCGAAAACTCTAATTTCAAAATCATTTTGACTATAGTAAAATTTTTCTATTCTGATATGTCATATCACAAAAAAGTAGCAGAATCAAGTTCATAAAATGAATTTACAATTTTTTCAGATGTTCTTTTCTATTATTATAAGCATTCTCGTTTCTACTATTTCCAAAAACTCTTGTTTCCAAAAATTTTCAAGTTTTTATAATTGAAATTAAGTTTTTTTAATAATTCATGGTTTGTTGATGAAGTTAAATTTTCTCATCGTACTGTTGACCTTTAAATACGAGTATATTATCTGAATATTGAGATGTCTGTCCTATGTGAACAGTGTCATAATCATGAATGCATGAACCTCACATATACATATTTACTTTTTTTATTTTTTAGTGTTTTAGATTTTTGTTGAGTGAATTATTTACATACCTAATATGTGTCTCATAAGTAGTCTGTTTACATGTTTGAAAATTGCCACATTTCATTTTAAACATGTCTTAAGTTGAGACTAGTTTCGCATTCTCATTTTCACTTTCTTTATTGACGACGCAGTACGTAATATGTGAAATTTAAGGGGTAGGCATAATAGATGAACGACCGGTACAGCGTTAGTTTCATTGTTTTAATAGTGAAGATTTTACAGGTTAAAAACCACCTCTGTACTAGGAAGATTTACAAAATTTATTCAATAGTGTCACATGAATTAAACGAGATTCAAGCGAAGGTGCGTCATGCTCTTTGTCATGCAGAAAGATGATCGTTTTATTAGACGCATTGTTATTTGCTATGATAAATGGCAAAATCAGTTGTTAGAAAAAGGACAATTGTCAGAACCCGTTGCAAAGAGAAGTCGATTCGATCGGAAAGTATTGTTGTACGCCTGGTGGAATAAAGAAGGTTTAATGTACTTCGAAATCATTCAGATGGTCGAGCTATCAATGTTAAGGTAGTAGAAAGCTGATCATTTAGTCCGGAGCTAGCACCGTCAGATAGAAATATATTTAAGTAGATAATACGAATAAAGGAAGTTTGGAAGAACTATGTTGTAATTATGAGATTTACTTAAAAGATTAAATTTTCCAGTTGATAAGAATTTATAAATCGAGAGTTCATATGAGTATATATGAAAAGACATTTTGAGGATAGTGGTTGAAATTTTATTTATAAAATATAAAGAAGAAGAAGTTGCTTAGAAGAGTTATAGAGAACAATCTGGGAAGATTTTATGAGAGAAAAAATGTAAATGAAAAGTTACATTTAAGAGTTGAAGTTTGGGCTGTAAGAGTCGGTTTTAAAGTATCGCAAAAGTAAAAGAAGAGCATAACTAGAAAGTAGCAATGCAATAGACCAAAAGGAACGACATAAAAAATCAAGAGTTTATTATTTTCAAAATTTAAATATAGGAATAATTTGGTTTTAATTTTATAATAGAAATAATTACATATAAGCAACCTCTTCTACCATAGTTGTAGATCTAAGCAATTTATAATTTATGTAAAATATGGTCAATTCAATCTAATTTTCGATTAGAAATACAGGGTACTTCTACATTCATGCTACAAAATTCAGGATGCAATTGCTCGTATGAAATTAAGATGAATCTTTCCCAAAATTTCCTTGATCCACCTCTTTCCGAGATATCATCATTAAAAGGTATTGACTAGCATTGAGTTTTTTTCTAAAATTTTAGTGAACCAAGAAACTTGAAATTTCGTAAGTTTAGTACTAACCTAACCACAATATTTTTATATTTCCAGCATTTATTATTAATCTTATTATATTTTACTGTTTTCACTAAATTTTCAAAAAAACATAACAAAAAAATATATAAATTATAGTGTTTATGTTTTTTTCCTCTGATGAAAAATATTTTCAAATAAAATAAGGATCATAATTTCACCCCCGTATAATATAACAAAAATTTTGGAAAAATATCCGTAGTTAGTCCTTTTCGAGTGCACGAAAATTAAAGAAAAAAAAAATAAAAACAGAGTTTAAGTCACCACCTTTTAAAAGTGATATCTTGGGTTGAAAAAAATTTGTTATAAGAAAGACCCATATTAATTTCATATAAACAATCACCTCTTGAATTTTATCGCAAGAATTCAGAAACATCCGAGCGTAAATATTGATTCTAAGTAGATAGTTTATTCTTCGATTCGGTTTGTGTTGAATTTTAACTGAAAATGGATTGTTAATAACAACTAACACCAAAAGATAGAGAATAATCAGTCTTAATGCTTGTTTCAAAATCTTATATTGGCGTTTAAAAACTTCATAAAACTAGTTCAATTTTTAGTAAACAATTGTTCCGATAAAAACATCTATTTTATTCAAATAACGCTTTTTAGAACAATCATATAACGAATAAGACTCTTAACTCTTTCCAAATGCTGATTTCTCTGATTTTTGGCTAACTATCATAATAATGCCAATGACATATGAATAGCGGAGTATGAAAAATGAAACTATTACAATCATTTCGAATAATAATCAAAATAAAGTTATATTTATGTACTGCATATTTTTCTCCAATTTTTCATTTTTAATATCCTTGTTATTCACACGCTCCCATTGTTTAATCTCTCTATAACAATGCATTATTTGTTGACGTTCTAAAAGATTCTAGTAAATATTTGATTATTTAAAAAATATGATGCTTATTTATATGCAAAACCAATTCTCAAAAATAAAAAGTAGATTAATATAAGTAAATTTAAGAATAAGTTTGTTATTGTATAAACACATTTTTCGGGTTGTCTAAGACAGTGATACCACTGCATTTATGAAAAGATTACGTTAAAAAATATGAGAAAAATATAGTATAAATATATAATTCATCGAGCCTTCTATAAATTCTATATAAATCCAAAACTATTCGAATCTAAAAACTAGTTTCAAGAGTCGACCAGATTATTTTATGAGATGAGTTAATAGAAATCGAAAATATGAAGAGGAATGCCCAAGATTCATTCAAAACTAGACTTTTCCTAATTTATACCTGTGTTAATCCTGAAATAGGGAAACATTTCTGATATAAATAAAAAAGTTGACGATGAGACAAGATATGGAAATTACAAATGAATTCTCCTTGTATGTTCCGGTCCGATTGCATTGGCAAAAAAAGAGAGAGATTAACGTTGTGAAATGATTGCCAGTTTATTTGACCGTTGGCAGTTTTTATATTGATGATAATATTGTGATGAAAAAGCGAGCTATGCAGCACTCACTAGCGAACTTTACGATTAATTGATCTCATTCTTGATCAATTAAGTGACCGACTTCTTCGTCAACTAAATTGATCAGAGGCGTGGAAATAGTTCACTATTTCTGTTTATATTTATTTTTCATTTGAATTCTTTACAAATTTTGTCCTTAATCTGAAAGTTTGTCAACTGTGAAGTGAAAATAATGCATCTCAGATTAGTTTACAAATGATGAATTAAGTGCTCTAAATATGCACCTATCAGCTTTTTAAATTCAGTGTATTCACTTCAAATAATTGATTTTGTACATGAATATCATATTTTTCCAGATCATGTTAAAACATTTGAATTAAATATTGCGTGAAGCAGAAAAAAATCTTAATACTCATTAGGACTCGTTTATCTTATTGTGACAGGACTTCTTAATATAAGTATGTGTAACATGCCATCTTCAATAATCTAATGAAAAATAATTGACTCCAAAATTTCACTATCACTGAGTAATATTCAATTTGAGAAGATAAAGAGAAGCAGGGTTTGCAAAAATACAGATCAGTTATGACAGATATTTGATAATTGTTTAAACCGTTCTAATACTAAATATTATAAGTATCTAGATTTTGAGATATCATATACACTGCAGCTCAAAGGATCTATTATGCTGCGATACTGGGGAACCTGTTAATCTCACTCTTTTTAGAAATTCTGCCAGACATTTCCCAGTTTGCTCAAGTTTTCTAGGCCATCCCAAACGTATGTGGATTTTATTATGTTGGAGCTCAAAGCTTTAATGGCTGCTTGGCTATCGGACAGAATGAGGATCTCCAGTTTGTGATAGGTTGATTTGGAAAGATTTTTCAATTGCAAAAATTTCTGCTTAAAAAATGCTTGGTGTATTGCCCAAGCTTTCAGAGTTTGGTTCTGAGCCCATACTCTCCTATTCCAATTCTCTCTGCTGCTTCAGATCCGTCCATATAATATTTCTGTTCATATCTTGTATGGTGTTTAGATCTCCCTCACGTCTACAGCTTAGAAGTGAGTTAAATTTTTCATCAAATTTATCATCCTGAGGCATGTCCGTGGTTACAGACTATGTGAAATGTGAGAACTAAGTGTGAACTAAGTGAAATGTTGAAAACTAGTTACATTTACAGTTTTCGTTACATTAACTCGTTGGGACTCTCGCTGATAGGTGGCGGACCTTACGCCGTTCTCGTGGTCAAGTTGGAATATATATAAAGTACAGCATAGATGTCAATCCAAATTACTCTGGCTTCTTCTCAGAGCGAATAAATCTTTCGCCTTTTACTAAAGATTTCCGTGGGAAGGAGCATCTCAAATGAGTCTATAAAAATTTTTTTGAAGCCCAACTTTGAAGTTGGGCATGTTAAAAAATAAAAACATAAATAATATATAGGTACTGGTATTTATGGGATGTGGACTCCATTTCCCAAAATTCTGTGGAATGTGGAAATTGTATGTTTTGTGGAGGTTAGGGTTTCTGAATTAATGTAGGTATTGATAATTTTTTACCATATACGTATGTATATAAAATAGAATTTTTTATCATAATTCATATACATTAAATTGAAATGTTTTTATGACATGTAAGTTTATAATATAGGAGGCATTTAAAAGTTTAGAGCCAATAGTCGACGAAAATCGGATTTTAATCACCAATAATTATTGATTACATCGATATATATCAATAGAGCACTAGAAGAATAGATTTTCCAGAAATAAATGTTCCTGATGTTTCCTCTTTGCTCAACCTAATTAATTTCGTTTATAAAATAAATATCTCGTATACCAACGTATCAATACTATTTTTTCGCAAAAATTGTGTAAAAAATAAAAAGGATTGAACAATGGAGCTCATAAATTAGGGAAGTTTCATCATGCTTGCTTTTGCCTCTAGAGCAGGGGTCTCCAAACTAGGGCCCGAGGGCCACATCCGGCCCGCGAACAGTTTTGTTCGGCCCGCGGAGAGCTAACATACTTGAAAACTCTTGTTAGAGAACATATTTTTTATAGCAAATTAAATTTAGTTTACTGAAGTATTCTAATTTTATGTTGAATAATTATTAATATGACATCTATATTGATATGGTCATGGGCTAACTACTCATAACATTGTTGTAGTCTTATTGTTATTGTTTTTGTGATAAGTTGGATAAAGAAACACAGACGAGTAGACATGTGTAATATGCAGAAAATTTAACTTCAGTATATAATAACTAACAAATACTAATGAGATTTATGTAATTGAGATTTTCCACTGAAAATAATCAGTCTCAGTAGTGTGGCTGAATATTTCACATTTTTTAAAATGTGAAAAACATTTATTTCGTAATTAAAAAAGTATCAATTTCTTCCGGAATAGTTTGATATTAGTGTATAAATCAAGAAGATGCTGTGTTTTTTTCCTTGCAATCTCAATTCAGTTCGTTCAAATGTTTTGTCAAATCAACATAGAATGCTAACTTTCACAGCCATGCGTTGTTTTGTAATTCAGTAAGAGGGCGATGCTTTTCATTCAGAAAAATTTCGATCACTGCTCGAAGTTCAAAAAAGCGCTGAAGGACTTTCCCACAACTAAGCCAACCTACGGTAGTATGATAATTTAAGTCATTTTCTCCAATCTCTTCAATAAATTGTCGGTGATTAAGCCCAAAAGATCTGATAAAATTAACAGTTGATATGACTGGTTTCAGAATTTCAGACATATGCAAACATTTTCCGCACAAAGACTGTCGATGAATGATACAATGTACTATGGTTTTGGACCACCGTCATTTTCTACAGCCGTTGACACAAGAGCGACCACTCCTTTATATTTCCCACTCATGTTTTTGCCTCCATCTGTTGTAATACACAAGTTTTTCCACCGTAACAACCCCATTTCCCTCTTGCGAAGTTTCTGCACACCATCAAGGCTTTTGTAGCTTTAGTGATTATCTCCTTTTCGTGTTTGTTCCAGAGAAGTTTACTATCTAGTGTGAGTGCTAGATATTTTACCTCTGTATCTTACTAAATGATTTGCCCGTCTAGCTTGATGGAATTGAGATTGAGTTTTTCTTCCTAGTAAAGGAAATTCGAATAGGTCCACTCGAATAGGTCTTATTCGAGTGGACGTTTCAACCCTACCGATCGACACCACATTTTTGTATAGTTAAGTCCTCTTTGAACTAGATCACAGAACAAGATATACTACTAAGTGGGAGATGCGACTACCCCTTGAAGTTATTTCCATCATAGTAGTACTATGTAGTGCATAATAGTACTAGTACTAGAAATGCACGTATTCCAGGCTTCTTAATAACTTCCAACTGTTCTGCCGTGACTATCATGTGCTGAAGCTTCTTCTTTTTATTCCTTTTCTATTAGAGACAAGCGTCAGCAGTTAGATAATACAACATTTGATCACCATACAGCCAAAACCTTGCGGATCATAAGCAACTTGTGGTAAAGCGTATTATAATGATCTTTATCTGACGGATACATTGGTCGCCTCATTTCCACTTTTAAATCAATAATACTATAAGTAAACATTCTTCAAAGTTACTATATTGTTGTCATATACCTATTTCAATATTTTTTGATCTTCTTGGTACTAGTTCTGAACTTAATGTTAATCTCATACCATACAATGATCAGTTTCATTATTACCTCCTTTTTCTCACTTTGTTAGTCAATCCGCAACCTAGCAATACATTTTTTATTCATATTTTAAGAGAAACACATCAATATCAGATATAAATAGGTAAGACTGAATATTGTTTGTACAATATATAGTTTTGAGGCTACTTATAGAGGTTTTCACATTTGTCACTTAATATATATTGTATGTTATAGAGAGAGATAATCGACAATTTGTATGTAAGCTATTACCAACGATTATATTTTATTCAAAATACAATGTAAAAGTTCATATTTTCAATAATTTTTACATAATTCTAGAATTTTTATAGTCTCATAAATTAAATATATAACCTTGGCGACCGCATAGCGCTAACTGTATTCGTTTTAAAGTCGTAGTGACTTGAAAGTAGTTTTATAAAAACCTAATGAGCACTTTTTCTAGCATTTCTCATTTTCAATGTTATGAATATGATAATAAGAATACTAAACTTTTTCTTTCATTACTCACATATTTGTAATTGCTTCTATTGAGAATGTCATTTTAAAAATTTCACAGTTTTTTCTTATTATCTGTTACCGATGAAAAGAGATTATGTGAAATTGGTTTAAATATCTCCATCAATGTGAAAAAATCTTAACACGGTTCGATTTCTTCTGGGAATTTTTAGGCATTTCAATGGAATCTGTACAAGCATCTGATGTGAAAGTGAGATTCAAAGATAATAGTCCGAGGAGGTTTCATTCGGTATATTTCGATAAAAATTTACTTTTCTAGTGCGTACACTAACTAAAATATTACTTGGATGGTTGAAACAAAGTAACAAAATCTAAACAAGATGAATAATCAACAGCTTTTACAACTGCTGGTTATCACTAAGTAGTGGTGAGAAAACGAGTTGATTTGGAGAATCTACAATAGAAAATGATACGTAAACAGTTAAATTACTCCCGTGTTACCATATTATTTTCCTTTGCAGAACTACAGTTAAATATTCTGAAGTATTCTTCTATCCTCATCTTTTACCTGTGAGTTGAGACAAATTACATTAGCATCAATAACGAAATTACTATTTTACTGTCGTAACACACGAACTGGTGCGAATAATTCCCTAGAGAGTATTATACATAAATAAGGTTTAAATAGATTGATACGCTACTGAAGCCAATTAATTTAAGACAAAGAGCACCTGGCAAAGTGCCTATCTCATTGAATTTTCAAAGAGCCGGGCGGATTGTTTCATAATAATTAACGACTATAAAAATTAGTTCAACAACTTTTTAGTGCCCGACAAAATAAACATGGTATAACCGTATAGTGTAGAGGTGGATATTCATCCATACAATTACGATTCTATAAATATCTATAAATTATATTTCCACTCATCTGTTCCATATTTGTACTTTGAGAAAAGTTTTACGATTTTTCATTCAATTGCATCATCCTTCGATTGATGAATGGATGTTGATCTTTCTATTTTCACTAACAATAAGATGATTTATCATCATTAAACATATTGTTTTGAAACTCCATCATTTTCGTCACGAAATCTAATGTTGATTATATATCTTCACTTTGTTTTTGTTATATATATGGGAAGCGTGCATTTATATAATGCGAGTGCCAAATTTTAGTAGAGGTAAAAAATAATGTTGTAATGAACGTTTTCATTTCTTATGATAACAACCTTATTAGAAAAGATTTGTAAATGCCAACAGGCTTTTAAGTTAAAACGTAGTAGGTCCAAATTTTTGAGCATTGTTTTTTATAGCAAAAGCTTGACATGCGGTACCCATTTTTTCTTGAATTTTCCTTTGAACTTTCCTTTAGACATATGAAAACATTTTTCCAATACCCACTCTTTGCTTTCCAAAATACTAAAAAACTACATCGCCGATGAGTTTTTTTAATTTTTTTAAGGCGATAGTTTTATAATTTGTAGCAAAGTATTCCCTTTCGAAACTAAGGAAAGTGTTTACTTTTATGTGAAATTTTTGAGAAGTTTCATCAATACTATTGTTCAACACAGTGATATAAATGGCGATCATGAAATGATTTTTCTTTTGTCCAGCCAAAAACTAAGCTTTTCCTCCCTGTAGTTGCCAAGTTCCTTAATTAAGTAAGTAAAATGTAATTTCCAAAAACCACCTTCTTCAAAATTCAGCTGATTAACACATGAATGCTTTTTCTACATAATGAAATATGTTGTTTATAGTACATTTCTTAGTGGGTTGATTGCAATTACGTCTTCTACTACATATTGAAGGAAATAACACAATATTCCTTGTACGTGCATTTTTGGTGTCATTGCTTCTGTAGTAGCTTCTATTCACCGATTAATTACATGTGGAGCATGTATCTACTATAGATATAAGAGATTAGTTAAATTTAGATATAAACATTTCGTTGTAGCATACCTAGCGAATTTTTTAGGCAGGTTGCACAGTTTTCCTTGATATCCTACAGCATTCAAAGTTGGCAACAAAAGGAACTTTTCTAGGAGGTTTCCACTCTTGAGTAGAGGCTCTCAATTTTAGGAAAGTATTCCGAGTTTTTATAACAGTTCTATATACTTTCGGTATGTTTAGTTTTGGTTAATAATAAAAAATAAATAATTTTTATTTGAGTCTGAATTACTAAAACTGAACTAGAGTATATTGTTCTAAGGTCTATCTATGGGAATCTAATCGCAACTTCCAGGATGCCTGCCTCTAAATTCACAAGATAACTACTCATTTTGGAGTAGTTAACTTATGTTTTATGCACACAAACTATTTTGAAACTTTGAATAATAAAACTTTGCGTTGAAGTTTGCTTGTTTTGTTGTAGGAACTAACCTCTATTTTTAATTCTATCGCAGTGTACCACACTTGAATTCAAAATTTCATAACTATTATTCTATGAAATAATAAAAGTATACGGTGATAATTGTGATAGTCAGTCAACTATAGTTACTTTATGAAAAACGGTCTTCCCTTCCAAAAAAAAAATTTTGCTACTTGTGGTCACAAGTTCTCAATTCAGCTATAACCGCATTTGATTGAGTCAAAAAAACAACTTTGACATTTGCCATATGGAACACTAGTTTCATTAGAATCATGATTGGTTGCTTCGTATTGAACTTTGTTGAGTGTTGAAACATGATATGAAAATTGTTGTTACAAATGTTTCAATAAACTGATGGACTGACTTCTTAGTAACAAATCTTTTTCTATACTTTCAGTCAAGTGGATATCAAATTGAATTGAAAGCTTCCGTTAGAAATTGTTGTAAATATATGTGCTATATCAGAAAATCTCAAATTCACACACTATCTTCAAGCTCAACATATGGATTGCCAATTGTTGAGTGTACCAATATAAAAAAAATTAATTAACTTGAATGATTTGTTAACAATTAGGATCAATTTAAGCGAAATTAGTCAAGAGAGGAATTATCAGTCTGTTCCCATAGACTTGTTACTATTTCATGAATTTAACGATCTTCATCTATTTTTTTATTAGGTAAACTAAAATGTTTGTTACAAATGTGTTATTCGTTATTCTCCTAAAATTTATTTTTCATTATTCGTAGTTATAGTCATCATAAAATCAATCATTTAGTTTGTCCTATATATATATATATATATATATATATATATATATATATATATATGTTTTGGTACGAGAAATATCATTTTCATTTAGTTCCTTCGAATCGAAGGTATGTGTATCATTATAAGTGATACGGAAATTAAAATAACTGTTACAAAATATAGTCGACTCATGAATCTTCAACACCTGGTTTACATCACAAGATATGACCCAAATATATTTATATAAAATTGCAAATAACACTGATTCAAGTTTGCTATAGTTGAGTTGATTTCAGCACAGATTAAAAAATTTGCCTATCATGAACGCTGAAGATTATTGAGGCCAGATTGGATATTGTGTCTCACTTCAGTATATTACGAATATTTTTGATATTTTCTTATAATAGTAAACAAGTGATAAAGTTAACTGTGTTTTAGATAATAATCGGCATACAAAAATGGATTACTTAGATCATTTAGTCTATTATTCAGCTCTATAAAATAATGGTGTATCAGTATTATTCGTGTTACATAGGAAATGAATAGTTTTCGCGAATAATTTTCAGATTCGCTCAACCATTTGTTCTCCTGAAACTGATGACTACTTTGTAGATTTTGTACCATTTCCAAAGATGTAGGTAGTTTTAAGTCTAGACAAAAGTGTTTATTTCATTTTAAGGTGAGTAGGGTGGAATTAAATGTTTCTGTCAATAAAATTGATCTCAGTCGTTGTCTTCAAAACACATAACGCATGTTATAAATTTACAATCGACCTGTTACATGAAAGTTTGAATCTTCGTTGTCTCCATCCAAGAGTTGTGCAAATTCAACGAATGTCTACGTTTTTCTGTAATTATTCATATTATTAATTGTTCCAGTTTGAGATTTCTATTATAACCTTGTTGTAAAATTCCTTGAAATGGGATTACATATTGCCGATTTGTCTAAGAAATTAAGTTCCTTCTGCTTTGGGCTGAGATCCGTTTCCAAAGAATTAAGCTTATTAACCTCCTCAACAGTTTATTATGCCCTTATTGAGTCACATCTTCCATATGCCCTTACTTTCTGGGGTACGTGTGGTGCAACTCAATTTGAGCGAATCTTCAAATTACACAAGAGAGCTGTTAGATATTTACTCGGACTTAACAACAGGGCTCACTGTAGGGACTTCTTTAAAAGATTAGAAATTCTTACTCTTCCTTCCTTATTCATGTTTGAATCCGTTTGCCTAATTCGTAAGTACGTTTCTCCAATTTCAGAAAGGTCGTTCCGAGGCTATCCACTTAGGAACGCGAAGCACGACCTTTACCTACCTTCGCGTTCAGAATTAGTTAAGGGCTCAATATTTTACAATGCAAAATAATACACAATCAC
Organism: Diorhabda carinulata; assembly: GCF_026250575.1. Taxonomy (NCBI): domain Eukaryota; kingdom Metazoa; phylum Arthropoda; class Insecta; order Coleoptera; family Chrysomelidae; genus Diorhabda; species Diorhabda carinulata. Next base: position 25,861,294 of record NC_079472.1, read on the forward strand.
TTGCCAGTTGAAATCATTTCGCAATAATTTCAAAGCATATTTACTGGAAAGTGCCTCCTTCTCTGTAAATGATTTTTATTCTTATAATAATATTTAATTCCGGATATGCTGCATACTGTTTTAATTTTGCTATGGACTTATACACTAATTATTACCTAATACTTTTACCTATAATTTTGTTACTCATTGTGGTTTTCTTCTGTATATTGAAATTTCATTGTGTTGCTTTCTTTATTTAGTTATTTTTATGTTTGTTTTTTAGTTTTTACAAGCTTTTGTCTATAAATTGTACCAATTTTTTGACAATAAAGCAATTCTTTCTCTCTCTCTAAATTGAATGGCTGAACAAATTACGTAAATAGTATATATATATATCACTTTCTATACCCCAGCATGATTTTATCAACAAGTTTTATATTCCAAATACACCTTGTCACAAATTCTATTTAAGTAATATCATGAAATTGACATACTGTTTATTTGGGTAGTATATTTCCCATCAAACGCCCTTCCAACCCATTTTTCTTTTATATTTGCTCTTCTACAGTAAAAGACCTTTTATCATTCGCTCCAGTGACTAGCAGACAGAATATTATTAGGTTACTGATAAGTTTTCTCTTGGAATAATGCGAAAATAGAATCCCCAAGCGAGAACTTTCAGTTTCTGAGAAAATTAGAGAATAAGTTGCGAGTAATCATTGGAAAAATTACTAATACTTTCGTTTCGGTGCATCCAATGTATTGAAATATATATTATTCAGTGACTAATATTGAATAACATCTTCTCCGTAGAATGCGATCACGATCAATCCATTTATAGATATCTTAAACTATTATGGCTCGCAACTGCAAGGAGGAAAGGTGTAATCCACTCATTGTTTTAAATATTGTTGCATCTCATCAGAAGGTCCAACATTTTCTCAGTCGTTAGATTGGAGGAAACATATTTCATTTTCTTGGACACACATCGTGTAATACAAAAAATTTTGTGCTATATCGTCCGTAACTACAACTAGAAATAACCGATTCATGGTTCGCAATTGAGAGTGAGGTGGTGCTAAAAGTGTTTATTTCCGTGAATCAAATAGCAGCGATTATGCCAGAAAAAGATTAAGAAGATTGGAGAGAAAAGTCATCAGGAAAATGTAACATGAAAGATGAATGGACAATCCGATATTTATTCTGAGATAAGCGATATTCTACCAACCCAAGACATTGTTCGTTCCATTAAAGCTCGAAGAAATCAATGGTTTTGACATTCACCGTATGGTATACTTCCAAATGTTCAAAAAAGTCCTGAATGTTAGTGTGCACAACACGAAGAGAAAAACGAGGCCAAAATGAATGAATGAAATGAAATGAATGAAAAATTTCATAGATGATATCTGAGCTATGCCAATTAAAAACTGACGAAATGCATTGTTGAGGAAGACAAGACCCACACAAGGATGGAGTACTGAGGGGTGCCTTCCAATTATGAAGTTTTAGAGATATCATTATGTTCAAAAACGCAGCGTGTAGTTTCTATATTACCAGCTAGAAAGTAGTATTTGGCGTTAGCGAATATCATCACAAATTCATTCGAATTATTCTTTCTCCTGGAAGGTAGTGAAACAGTGGAAATTGAGTTCTGCTACTTAAATAGAACCAGTTTTTCTGGTAAATCGATCAATTAAGTTCTTTTGGATATTGATAGTGAATATAAAACAATAGTGCTCCAATAATAAACGAAATAATATGGAAACGAGAAACAATGAAGAATATACTGAAAAGATTACGTGGCGATCGTTGAACAACCATTAGGAAGATATGTGTCAACAGTAAACGCACGCCGCGCCTTTGCTTACTCCTTGATGCTATCTGAAAAAAGCAGTACAAAATACCACTAACTACTTTCAATTCTTTCTATTATATTTCTATTATAATTATAAACAAATGTACATATTTCAATTTGGCAAATTTATCACCTAAAAACAACTTATCTTCTTGAACCAATATGTTAAAAATGGAATTTCTCATGGATGATTTGTAAACGTCTATAAGACAATTACTATTGTCAAAAAATTATTTGTCATGTCTATCCAAAATTAGTTTAATAAACAGTAAACAAACTTCTTGGTATCCAATCCCTCAAAATTTTTTGTGAACTAAAATGTCAGTAGAAAATGGCAAAAAGCTGTTTATACAAAGATGTGCAATGTGTCATACCCTAGAAGAAGGTGGAAAACATAAGAATGGGCCAAATTTACATGGTTTAATTGGAAAAGAAGGGGGACAAAAACCAGGATTCAAATTTTCAAAAGCGAATAAAGAAATTGGCGTATGGTCAGAAGCAAAAATAGATCAGTTCCTAGAAAATCCTAAGAAGTTCATGCCAGGCACAACTATGTTATTTCCAGGTATAAAAAGTGCGAGTGACCGTAAAGATTTAATTGCTTACCTCAAGGCAGCCATGTAAAATGTAATTGTTGAACTTCCCAATATTATAGTTTGAGTTAATCTCAAGTTCTTATGAAATAATGTCACGTCAAATGTTGTTTTCTGAAGAAATGTGAGAGTATCATTCTTCTGTCAATTTTTTATGAAGATCAAATAAAAATGAACTAGAAGATAAAATTACAAATACGTCTCAGCATTATATTTGCCTTTTAAAATGGTACAATTGCAGTTATGTCATAATATGGAAAGTTACTTTCTCTTCGGAATGCTTTGGTAATAGAAATTTGGATACGAAAATATTTAATCACAGATGCAGTCAGAATTCATATCCGAGCTATGGAAATAATTAACCAATTATTAACAAAATATCTACAATTATTGTGCCAGAATGATCAAAGTCATGAAACTTTCTTTGTATTTCTAGTATTTTGGGTTTTCTATATTCGCCCGACAACGGACTACCACAGAGATATCTCAATAAATGATTCATTGTGATATAGCAATACGAACCCTTACGGGGCCTAGTTACTGAGATATAGGGTGTTCAAAATTTTAAATCAAATATTTTCCATTAATTAAGAACGCCTTTCGATATTTTTTTTCAAATTTGGTGACCAATATGCTCCTTAATAAAGTAATACTTTGACATAAACAAACTTTGGAAACATTTAACCAGTAGTGCGCTGTCAGGGCTAGTTTTCACTTTTATCCCCCTATTTTTTGCGTCACTGGAGCAAATTCTTTTTTTAATTGTTCCAAATTGCCTGATTGTTTTTAGTTAAAATACTAATAACCTTTTATGGAGCTAAAATGTAGTAATTTACAAATTAATTATTCATTTCGAATAATAATTAAGCGTAAGTAGTTCAAAACAAAAAAAAATTATTCATAATCTCAATTTCAAACAAAAATGTATTACAATAATAAGAAAATTCGCAATGAAAATACACTTATTACACCGTTTTGTACGTGTCTTTGAGAATAAATCAGGATGGGATTGAATGATTTCAGACTCAGCTGGAATTCTAGCTATTAGATCTTATTCAGATTCGATGATTGTTTCGTACACTAAAGACTTCATATAACCCCATAAAAAATCGCTAGGATTTATGTCAGGTGAGCTTGGAGGCCAACAATTGAATCCACCCCGACCAATCTATTTTTCTCTAAGACGTCTGTTTTAGTAATTTCTTGCAGCAAAATAAACAGATACCACATTTGTTGTCTAATATTTAACGATCCATTCTCCAACAATTAATCCAACAATCTCCAACCATACCCACCCACACATTAACCGAATATTTATGCTGAAATCTCATTTCACGGATTTCCTTCATCACAAACGTGACCATTTCTAGAGTTGAAAATTCCTTCTTTAGTAAATCTAGCCTCGTCGGTATACATATTTTGGAAAATTTCGATTGTCAAGACACTTTTGTGAATACCAGTTTGAAAATTCCATACACACCTGAAAATCTCTAGGTTCTAATGCTTGAACACTTAACAATTTGTATGGATGTAACACTTGTTCTTTCAAAACTTTCCGTACAATAGAATAGTCTACTCTTAAAGCTCGACCTACAGTTCGAGTACTTAAAGATGGGCTTTCAAAAATATTATTCAATATTCCCTCTTCAACACGATAGGGCATTTGCTCATTTTGCTAAAGCGGCATCGGAAAGAAATTACTTAAACAGACGTTCTAGAGAAAAGTGGATTGGTCGGGGTGGACCCAATTGTTGGCCTCTCAGATCATCTGGCTTAAATCCTTTTGATTTTTTTATATGGGGCTATATGAAGTCCTTAGTGTACGAAACAATCGAATCTGAATAAGATCTGATAGCTAGAATTCCATCTGCTGCAGGAATCATTCAATCCCTTATCAAAATGAATCGTTTATAGAAATATTTCTGTGGTAGACCGTAGTCGGTCGACTATAGAAACACCCTGTATATTATTCCAAAATAATCAGTAATATAGTAACTCAGTTACCTTAAGCATATTTGAGAATGTTTGTATGAATATGCGATTCCAATTAACGCACAAAACATCTTCCACATGACTGTGACATTTTAGTGTCGTTAAATTACAGAAAATATTGTTTTCAATGTAACCCAATTATCTTGTAGTCGGAGAATAGACGAACAATAGATAATTGATAATAATTTTTACTGCATAACTATCCCTGCGTGAAAATTTCGAATTTATATCGAATGAGATAAGATATACGGTATTTATTCATTTACACTGAGAAAAGTGTTTGGTTAGTTGATACAATGACTTTGATCTGCGTATAAGACTATAGTTACAAATTTATATTCATACGGCATTTGAATATGATACTTATAGAGGAAGAGCCAGTGACTAATTTCAGGTGGTCACTTCAAAAGTCACGAAACTTCTAGAGTAAATCCTCTATACCTACTGAAAATTAAAAGCGACTACTGGCAGACCTGTGTGGCTGGACTACCCTAAAATTTCAAGGAGGATGAGAAATGAGATGTATTTTAGTTAAAGTATCAGTCATAAAATTTCAGGAAATTACTTTCGACAGTATTTTGACTTTATGGAATTTTTTCTAGAGCATTTACATCTCTCCTAATTGTTACGATATAAATATTTATGAAAAAATCAATTTTTGTCATTTCGTGAGTCTTCAAATTTCAACAGAATAAATAAAATAAATAAACAATAAACTATACAATGCCAGAACGAAATTTCATCACTAGTCTGTCAGTCTGTCAGAGCGAAAAACGTGTCCTTGCGAGAGCAAGTAAGACAGTAACCCACAGGTGTCCATATTAGAATGAGTGCGCTTATTGGGCATCTGTAGACTTTATTAGACGTAGATTTAAAATGTTACTTAATGCAAAAGATTTTTCTTAATCTTGTTTGACGTAGATATTTTCTAAGTCACTGTCAAGGATACTGTGGGGAAATATTAAAACGCATAATATTCTAGGTATTCTTTTCTTTTAGGAGTGACAATTCGTAGCAGGTCTATGTTAACTGTGACGCACTTTTATATTTCTTACTTTACATTTCGAAGGTCCCAATACGGATATGAATAAAAAGTAGAAATTTCTTTTATCGGTTTGGAGTCTTGCATACGATTCAACATATTAGTAGTTGTTTACAAACATTTTTGGTTAGTTTTACTGAAATGTTTTTGCAATACTTTGGTATAAAATATTTATTCTCATAGCAAGTGTGTCACAGGTACAGAACATTACGCGTTTTAATATTTTCTTACATTATCCTTGACCATGACCAAGAGAATATCTGCGTCAAAAGTACAGAATAATCTTCCGAAAGTGATGTTCCAACAAGATCATTTCAAATCAACGTAATAAACTAAATACTGTCGAAAGTAATTTCCTAAAATCTTATGACTGATACTTTAACAAAACAAAATCTTATCTTCAAATCTATCAAAATCTTTGAGTAAGACCGAATGTGGAAACCAAAGTGTAAAACATAACAAAATGGTGAAATATGGAAGTTAGGAATAGAATACAAATTTTGTTATAGGGAGTTACCCTCCGCCATATTTCTGATACAATCTGTCAAAATTTTGTATGAATCTGATAAATAGACTAGTTCCAATACTCACATGAAGAAAACTGTTTACGTTGTTGAGTGAAGAAAAAAAATGTGTGATTGGGTGATAATTAAAGATTATTTTCGCGTTAAAAAACTATTGGAGAAGCCAAGAAAAGTTACGTAAATATTATAGTGTGTGTGCTGCGTTCCATAGAATAATTTGTAAGTGGTTCACTGCTTTTAAAAGTATCCAAATGAAGACGGATGATGTTGAATGTTATGGACCGTTATTTATTTCAACTATTTCAAAAACGTCGTGAGACAACTAAGTGAATATTTCAACTGAACGGGCATGAAATATTATGCATAGGTTACATATAACAAAGCTCTATGCATGATAGGTGCTGCGATTACTTAATATTAATCAAAAGTTCACAAACATTCAAAATTCAAACGAAGTTTGGATATCCTCAAACGTGATGCAAGGGAGTTTTTCCGTCGATATATCAGGGTAGGTCTTTTGTATATCATTGTACTCCAGAAAGAAGCGCGATTTAAGAAAGAAAAAGATTTTTTTCATCTAATAAGATCGTGGCCGCAGTGGCTTAAAATTCTTTAACTGTAATCTTTATCGATTATTTGGGAGAAAAGAGAATGGCAATATTGCTGACACGTTTTAATACCTTACTAAAGAAAAAACATAATCGTTTGTTGTAGAAAGAGTTTTGTTTTATCACGAAAATGCACCTGCCGATTCGTCCGCTCTTGTTACAGAAAAATTTACGCAACTGCGTTACAATTTATTGCCTCATCCGTCATATTAACTCTCGTTACTCTCTCTACTCAAAATGGCTTGATGGAAAGATTATTTTGATATAGAATTAATAGATTATGTTTTTAGATTTCTATATTTCTCATCATATCCTCTATACCTTTGTCATTCATGTCATTTTGTGGTGCCTATTATATTGTATTGGTCATAGAATTCTCTAAATAGACTTCTAAAAATACATTCCAGTTATGAAGATAAACGTCGCCTTGCCTCGCACCTTCCTCCACCACGAAATATATACAGAATATTTAGTCTATACTAAGGAGAAAGCTCTTGCAGGAAAAAATTTGTTTGTAATTGTTTATAAATCCAACGTAAAATATGACTGCTCTTTGTAGCATTTGCAGAATCTTTTTATAAAGTTACGTTCATTGTAAATTAGTGATTAACACACTTTTCGCATCTCGTATTTTCGTTGAAATTAGTTGGTTTCAGTTGTATTGAAACATAAGTCAACTTTCCATTATTACGGAAAGATCCATTCGTGTTTCATCACCTTATTAAACATTTTTTGGAAGCTGTGAGTTGATAAGTCTCTGTAGAACTACGTCCAATCACAACCTTTGATACTAACTTTTAATTACATTTACATAATCTGATCGTTGACATGCTGTATCTGTTACTTCATCACATTTTTCATTTCGAAATATTGTACATTTAATTTCGGACGTAAAAGTTTTACGTGTTTTTAAATTGAAGTATAGGTATGCTTGCTTCCATATGCTCTACTTTATCGACAAATATAAACATAAAGTTTTACGCAATGTTTTACTCACTAAAATAATGTTTCAAATTTAAAAAAATGGTTTGCTACAAAATTATATTTTCTAAATGAATCCAAGGTGGTACATGTCATAATAAATTTACTATAGTAAATATATTTTCCGGCAATAATGTTAATTCATTATTTAGATCAAATGATGTAAATTGAAATAATTTATTATTATTGCCATATAATATGAGTATATAGATGTTATCACAGTCATAACATCTATATAATTTTCATTACCCTTTCGGTAATGTGACTATTTTGATACTGCCGTCGGATTGAAAGTCCACAAGAGGCCTCGTAGCCATAAGTTAATTATTTGGTATATTCTTTTATCAAAAACACAAAAACTATTGGTATATATTTATGTTAAATGATGGAGAAAAATACTTTAAAAACATAAAATTCATGAACTAAAAACAAAGGGAAGAAGGAATGTAGACAAGTCTTTAAAAGTGCTTCAAAAGTGCAAGCGTTGTTACTTCAAAACTTGTCCAGCAAATGAATTTCTGTCGATTTATTTAACGTCAGGATATTCATTTTCCAACGTCCAAAAAAGAAACAAATATATTTAACTTATTGGGACCAATTTACATCCTTTGTGTCTTCCATCGCAAGTGAAGTGAGAAAGAACAACGGAGTTTCGACTTATAAATCGGAAACACTTTAAAGCAACAAAACACTGAAATGTCATCTTCTACTCAGAAACATAACTAAAAAACTGAATATTCCAATTAGAATGCATAACAGCCGCGGATTGTCACACAAAAGCCTCGCTATTCGTACCCAGCGTTACTCTAACGTTGGCAGAATGCCGCTTGATGATTACTGAGACGAATATGGTAATGGAGAAATTTCAAATTATCTGGAATTTTCAAGCGCTTTGAACTCGGGTCCGTGTGGCATTGGCGAAAGGTAAATAAGATAGAACAATGTTGCGACATAGGTTCAGTCAATTGTGTTTCTCATAATCAGGGTAGAACGTTATCAAGAAGGTTTACCTGGAAATTCAACCTTGAGCACATGTGAATTGATGGGAGGACTAAGATAGTTAATCAAACAACAGATGAAGATGATAAGAATCACATATCGGATACAATCTCATATTTTTCCAAAATGATATTAGTTGAGTTAAGAAAATAGTTTTTGCTTTACTAAATCGAAGAATATAACTTTCTACTCGTATATTTCAATAAAGAATTTATCATTCAGTGTTTTGAGCGACTATTATTACTATCAAAAACTGATAACAGTTTATCAATACATTATGAAGGTTATTGAGGTAACCATCGGCCAGATAAAAACTTGGAGATTTTTTCAATTGAATTTATAACAATATTTTAAATATATACGCTTGTTGTTCAATGCGACTCTGTATAACAATGGTATACTAGGGATCAAATAATATACGTTTGGTAAATTCAAAATTAAATTTTGTATTGAGGAATATTTGTGAAGAGGTGAGTGAAATTAATAGTTAAGTCAATAAATTAGAGAGCATAATGAAGAAATTTAGAGATACTAGAGTTGCTACTAAAATTTTGGGATATGGCAACACTGATCTGATTATGTCAAATGTGACACTCCCATAATAAAACTTGACACGTGAACATACTAAGAACGTGTTATCATAAGAATGTTATTCGAATTGTTTACAGATATTTGAAACATTCAATCGTGGTCGCACTTCGCTAGAGGAAGAATGTCAAGAAAGTCTTTCCAAATCAGCTGTGGCACCGGAAACTGATATTACAAGATGTGACATACCGTGAGATTAAGGCATACTTGGGCATTAGTTTCAATCAATATTGGTTAAAAATTTGGCTGACAAAAATATTTGTTCGCGTTGGATAATACGGCGAGGCAGCGACTCATAAATCTATGTATATCAACCCGAAGCTAAACAACAATCGACTGTATACGTCTTTGAAGACGAGTCAAATCCCACTAAAATTGTTCACACATGAACCACTTAGCAGAAAATGGTCGCGTATTATTTCTAGCTAGATATATCGGACCATTTTATTAGAACAGCATAGACGGTCAATTCTGAATGGTACATAAGCATTTGTTTGCCAGAAGATGAATCAGTCTTCCACCGAACAGTCCTTGTTTGGCATCTAATGAATTCTTCTACGAGGACGACGTTGCACTGAAGAAACGGTTTGTTTTTATTTGTTTATCTCAAAACTTTAGTAGCAACCCTCGTGACAATAGAATCAGCTGAAATTTGCAGTTAAAACATATTTTTCAATAGTTTAACTAAATTTTATGATCTCTTACACTATTTTCCCCCTTAAAACCCAACATGTAGGTCCGAAATCTCTTTATACTTATTTTTATCGTTACAGTTAAATGGACAACACATATTCAATTAACAGTTATTAGAAGGGATGTGCAATGTGACTTATTAACTCTGAGCTATATGAGAATTCTAAATTCACTTTAGCGACACAAAAACGATATTGATATATATATGCTGGTGCCTTCACTTTTCTTCTGATCCATTTATAAACCAAAACAATAATCATCATTCACATTGTTACCTATTATGTTGAGTCATATCCAATTATAAATATTTGTTTTTATTTTTCTCTCTCAAAACTTAAGTAACAACCCTCGTATCAGAGCTTTTTCTATAATTAAGAAATTCAGAAACTAATGAGGAGATGATGAGGTATATAATATTCTAGAAATACCCACATTAAAATATAGTTGATGAGAAATCAATGAAGATATGTTTTAATGAATATTTGTTGTGATGTTTCCATCGTCCAAGATATACTACAAATAAATGCAAAATCATGAGCTTTGTAACTTTGTAATATAGAAACAAAGCCTATTTAGAAAAATATTGAACAAAATCAAAGTTATTTCAGTGGTTTATGACAGAGGAAGTTTTTCAAATAGATTTATCCTTATGTGTTCATTACAATAATTACGCATAATACTATAAATATTAGCAAGCTCTGTTTTGATAATGAATCGATGAAAAAAGGATATATTATATTGCATTTGTCGAAGTTGTATATTTTTTACCCTATATATTGATATCATACCTGATTGAATCTCTCAGTAAATGTTTTTGAAATGTATTCATTTTATTCCTTTATCATGATTTTCCTCGATATTTGATCTTCCCACTGTATTTGCAAAATATAAAACCGGCATAAAGCTACAAAGATCACAAAAACGTTTTTTTGTTTTGTAACTTCCACGCACACTGATCAAATATAGATATAGAAACATATTTCATATAATTTTCTTCAGTATAAAAATTTCTGCTCCGTTTGTAATTTTGTTCAAAAGTTATCGATTTATATATATGTAAACTCCTAAATTTACGCTGGTCTATATCGAGAATAATATAGTTAGAAACTTTGGTAACCGGAATAATACTTTTCCGATATCTAATCACGCAGTTAATTCAAATAATGATTGCGTGACAAAAACTAGTGTGTATATAAATATCAATTAATCCTTCTTCTAAATACAGGATCTTCAGGAAATGCTGTAAAATTTGAACTACGTGGACTAGATATGCGTTCACCCTATATCCAAAATTTGATTCAAACTTAGCTAGCGCCTTTAACACGTCCTGTTTAGATGGTTTTCCATGAATATCTCAAATTCCTCTATCTAAACAAATAAAACTGAAGGGATAAATATTTTATTGTAAACAAAAAAGAAATCTGTGCCTATTTGAATAATTCTACGCATTGTTTTGCGAACAAATTAATCACCATTAGGGATTAGTCAAAATCATTACTTTAGTAATGCGGGACTAATGTGATTAAACTGAAAATAATCCCTGAATGTTTTCAAGAATTGAATAACCTTTAAAAAGCAATTGAATTAATGTCGCATTTTTATCTCATTTTGTCAGAAAACAAGAACGATTTCGAAATTTTGGTTTTTTTTGGTAAAAATCTCAGCTTTCAAATCTACTACTAAAAAATTCGTCAAAAAAACTGATGACGAAAAATTTATCCTTAATAGTTTGTACAAGTAACAAATTTGAAGTTTGTAGAAAGAGAATTTTTTTACGATAAGATCAAAAAACTTATCGATCTGACGACTCGAACGGCTATACATCTATTAGAAAGAACTTTTGAATGTAATTAATTAACAGTAATTTGAAATTAAAATTAAATGTTTAATTCTTTAATTTTAAGAGGTTATGTGCACAAAATTCGTCTGTATCGGTGGTAATGTTTTGTTCCCAACATCCTTGTTCGTTGGTTATGAAAATACGAGTATAATTCGCATTATTGCACCGATTTCCTCCGTGGTGTTTTATTTTTAAAACTGATATCAAAGAAATAGGGAGAAGCAATGTCTGAAAGTCAACAATGTCCTTTAGACGATAAAACACTGATAGACAGTGTTAAGATCTTTCCACATTTGTATGATACAATGGATCCATACAGAGAATTTCTATTGGTTTAAGAGAATTTCTATTGGATTAGGTAGTAATTTACAAATGTCCTTGATTTACTGCTTAAACCAGAAAATTACCAACGAGAAAGTTTCGTTTAATGTTAATTTTAATTTAGATGAATAAACCAAGCTCTAGACACTCTTAATAGTTCCTGGAGACTCTGGTTATTGCTATTGATTTTCTATAAGAGTAACGAATGAAAAATATTATTCCTACGGGACGAACAGCGTATATATGAAATTATTTTTGTGTAATTAATATGTGCATATATCCATAAAAATGATAGTGTTATCATTTTAACGAGAAACCACGTCATTACAGTTCGCTGTTACATACATTTAGTTAACTTTTGCCGTGTTAACGAAGTAATTTTTTAATATTAAGTCTATACAAGATGAATGTTGTTTTATATTTTGCTAATTTAAGTTCGTGAAAAATCTGAGTAGTAACAGATTCCAAATAAACTAACCAAATGATATCTGAATCCTACCAAACTTAACAATTTCTTTTGAATTGAGGGAATATTCAATCGAATGATTTATGTATCTTCTTCCTAAATTAACATATCGCAAATTATCTTCAATATCTTCTATCCATTAATCATAAATGGATTGGAAAATTAAGGGCTGAAAAGAGTAAAATGTTGGCAAGAAGTTGTTGATATGTTGATGTTTCTGTGAGAAATTTGTTCATTCATAGTTTTTGAGGTGATATTTTATTAATAGTGATGTAAAATTTCACATTAACCATGAAAAGTATTTTGTAATATATTACTCACGAGTGTATAATGAAGGTGTCTTATTCCACTTGCTAGCGCTCGTGCCAATAGACTCAATAACTCATTATTTGCAAGTATAATACTATACTTTATACACGATTACTAAATATTTTTATTTAAACTAATAGCAAAAATAAATTACAGAATCTAATGAAATAACTAAGTAAAATATTTACTTAATATTTTACCTTTGTTGCTTGGTATTTATTATTAGATGCTTTGGTTGAAAAGTTATTGATATCTTCGCTAGAGAAAGTTTTCGCTCTTTTATACTAAAAACCTTCTAATATTCGTTTCATTAATGCTCGATTTTCATGATTTATATCTTGATATAAGGTGATCCTACTTCTAAGCATAATGTACACAGCGGCTGGATGTAAATGTCACGGTATCTACCTAAAAACTGCACAACTCCGAATGATGGGTGCAAGTATGTTAATAGTATCAAATAAAACTTTGAATAAAGAAAATCTGGGCATACTAATCCATCGTGCAATATAGATTTTGGGAAAGAGGTGGAATCACACGAAAATCTTTGGAGGTCTTTGAATTATGATTGCAAGTATGCGTTTCTGGATAATTTACATTAAAAAAAATAATATACGACCAATGGCATATTGATTTGGAAAGTTAGAAAGGGCTGTACAAGTTGAAAATGTTGCAAGAGAATATCTGCATATTTTTCTTACATACAAAAAGTTGTAAAAATAATACCACTTGGTTGTGCTAACTAACAAAGTCGATTCAGAAATTGAAGTGGTTTTCACAACCATGAGAAAGTAGACTTAATTCATTCAGGAAATCATTGATCTAAGTATTATTTTTTTGTTAGTTTATACTTATGACTCCTGTTTGTGCAGTGATCATAAATAACCTTTTTTTATTATACAACACAAATATTTGACATTCTTCCAATATTTTCCAGTTCTTTCGAATTTTTTTACAGTGATAAAAATTTTAAGATAGCGTTAATACAGATTGTGAAAAAAACCTTCATTAGTTTTGATAAAAATACCAACAATAATGTATGTGAAATTTTCATACTTCTTATTAATATGTAAATTTAGTATAATAAGGCTGCAGATCCAGAACCATTAATTTGTTATTGACACTTTTTTTGTAATCGAAAATATTATCTTAGAAGTTTTTAGTCCTGAATACCTTGCAAAAAACAGATGTTAATCTTATTGAATGTTACAATTATATCCTATTTCGTATATCATCTGTTGAAGGAGGCTAGCAGTGTAATCTAATATGGTACCCTTTGTTTCAGAAAATAGCGGACATTGGTGGCAACCAAAGCAGAAGAGGTGTATCACACCTCATATTGAAATAAGGTCAGAATATAATTATTATACGTACATACATACTATACTTTCACGTTAAAATGTACAAAAAATAGGAAAAAAATATGATGGAACAGAATAAATATGGACTTGTGAAAATTTTAATAGTTGTGTATTATATACACAGATAGCGTTTCCATAATGACAACAATGATATTTTGTAAGCGAGTCTATAAATACACAAATAATTTAGTTAAAGTGGTTGTGGCAAAATATATCATTCCTTCACTACGAAATTCGATTCAAACATTATCTGAGGAAAAAAAAACATAAAAATTGTTAATATCAATCCTTCAGTGGCATCAATCATCAATCCTGTAAGCGATTTGTAATGTTTTTTATCTCTTTCTCATACTTCCTAAGCTCTTTATCTTAGTTTTTAGAGAAGAAGAGGTCCCAGACATTCTGTAAGACACCTATAGCTAGGAAGTTCGCTGGTCAACATAACATTGAGCTATTCTTGTTATCTCACGGTTTTGCGCTGCTGCTGTGAATATTTTTCCTCTATTTCTAGGTCGGCCACTTGAAGCTAACTAAAGCCTTGGTGTAACAAAGTAATATTATAAGATTTCTAGCCATTTTTTGATTTCTTTTGGGGAAAATATCGTGGAAAAAAACGGGAAGAGTTACGGAGTAATAGAAACAACTACTAATATACTTTTCATTATCAAAAATCTCTATATACTATATAAATAACAAATTGATCTTGTATATTGATAATAAACGCAATTATAACTTGGCATATTGAATACACTGTTAACACCACCACTACACCAACACTCACAATTACACTGTCTGACGCGCGTTTAATGGGTTGGTGAAATGGTGTATCTCCTTCAAAGATGAATAAAGCTTTGTAAGAAACGAACAAAACTCATGGTTAGGTTCATATCCTACTGACTATACAAATCAATGGTTATCACATATAAGCCACTCTCCCTGATTCATAACAAGAACAAGATTCACCGTTTCCAATAATAATGACAAATTGTTGTTAATTATCAAAAATATGTACGAATAAAATTAGAACTTTGTAATTCTACAGAACAATGAGATAAGTGTGCAAACTATAAGTCCATTGATAACACTTTGTAAGGGAAGAAAGGTTTATATCCTGCTGACTGCGCCAATTGAATTTCACAACCTCTGAAGTTATTTCTTAAGAGCTACTGGATTGGAACAGTAATTACTACACTTCTTGATAATAAAATTTACTGTGTCGAATATTAATTACAAATCGATAAATACAAAAAAATGCAACTGACACTAGGACTCCGCGATTCTGCATGGGTCAGCGAACTGCAACTAGCGGTTAACTGTTTAAATAGCAGAAGCTTGTAAATATCACACACATATACTAAATTATAGAAAAACTATATGTGAAAATATATGCTGGATGGAATTACATTCTTATTTATTTTCAGATACAAATCAATTACAATATCTACTTTTCATATTTAGTTTTATGCATATTCATGTTATTATTTTTAACACATTGAATGAGTATTAATATACTCGACGTTATTATTTTCCATAAAAGTTTAATATGTTTTATCGATAAAATAATCCGTTCCAACTGAGGTAGATATACATTACGGAAAAAAGATAAAATTGAAAGTCAATAATAAACATAGCTCTCCAAAATTACATCATCGAATCTAATCAACTTCTATCAGAAAATAATATGTTTAACCTAGATGTGTGTACTCTTCCCAATTCTATTGTAGCAGAGTCGGTTTCAGAAGCCATTAAGAATGAAAAAAAGGGTTGATCAAAATATCTTTGAATAAAAGTGTTATTATTATTACTTTCTTCAATTTATTTCATTTAATTCTTAAAACATTTATTTAAAATAAATGAATTTTTGTTTATAATATTCTATTTTGATTAAAAAAAGGACACTTTTAAGTTTCAATTTAAGCTCTTACATTTGACGTTTGAAGAGAAACAAATATTGTTCAAACATTCATTTTCATATTGTATTATTAATATTTTATTTTTTTCAAAGACAAATTATTCCGTTTTTTGATGGGTTTATAAAGTATCACCTTTCAGAGGACTATATGTAAAATTTCATGACATTTCGATTAGTCAGAAAAAAGTGACAACCATTGAAGTAATCTTTCTTTTATTATTTTCAAAACAATTTCATGAGATAATTTATCATTGCTTCTTGATAAAAAAATACTGTACAAGCTCAGTTATGGCTGCAAAAATGTTATCCGGGCACCGCTCCATTGAAAAGAACCATTTGTTATTGGTTTGCTGAATTTAAACATGACAATGGATGAACATGGATCCATTACTTCACTCCGGCATCAAAACGATCATCATTTGGGTGGATTGCAGCCGGTTAGCCACGTCCAAAGCGTCCAATAGCACAACTGTCACCTGAGAATGTTATGGTTTCAGTATTTTGTGATGCGCATTGAATATTGTTCATAAAGCGACTTCCAAAAGGAAGAGATAATCAATAGCGAATACTACATAGGGTTGTTGGATCGTTTGATTGCAAGAATCAAGGAAAAACGGCCTACATGCCGAAGAAAAACCACTGTTTCATCAAGACAATGCACTGGTTCACAAGTCGATGGCAAAGATGATTAAATTTAACGAATTACACTTCGAATTGCTTCTTCATCCACCGTATAGTGCAGACCTGGCCCCCAGGTGCTACCGGCTATTCGCTGATCTCAAAATAAAGTTCGTCGGTAAGAAATTCAGTGTTTTATTAATAAGAATTTAGGAAGTCTATCCAAGGTCTTAGCTATTACCAATACATATATAAAATAACCTTTGACACCATCTCTTCAATTTAGCGCTAATTTTGCAGAAATATTTTATTTCGAAATGTGTTTGTGCCTCAGTTATATTTCAACAAAACCCCACTAAAAACTTTTTAATACGAGATTTATTCTCAAAATAAATGTTTTGTTTGCCACCGCTAAGTACGATTATTTTATCTTGGTGTCTATCTGCGCGGCATCGCAGTCGACTTCCAACCATAATACAGAAAATATTCTCATGTTGACCATTTTTTTGTGGATATTCCAATATGAAATGCGATGCAATCGAAAATCTCACCTGCCTTGCAAATGAATCTTTCCTGTATTAGGGCCAAACCTAATATATTCCTTCCCTCACATGAATAATGTCACCATTCATATCACAAATAAACCATTCTTAAAAATCCCGCCGGTGATCAGGTGCGATTTACGATACCGATTTTGTTTTGTATTTTTCGATAAGTATGCGAATTGGAAGAGAATGATGCAATAAATGAATTTCCTTCCAGAAATGGGGCATTTAGTTAAATTCATGAAAAGTTCCGTGAAAATCAGTGTTTTAGAATAACGTTGCTCTTGTCTATTTTTCACATAAAAATGTGGATCACAAATTTTGTGATAAATGCCAAACATGCTTATAGATCACAATAAATGTGAAAAAATAGAAAGAGTTTAGACAATTATAGCAGACATGGTGTTTCATTACTAGATCGAATCGTAAATAGTGACGTGGATGAGATACGTCATTAGGATCCGTGGAGTGGAGGCACACAAATTCGGCCAAGAAAATATTCGAAAGCTATGTCACCAATAAAGATTTTGGGGAACATTGTACATACTGCCAAACTTTACTTTTCTGCGCTTATTTAGGAGAACGCTCCTAAATAAGTGCAGAAGAAAATTAACGTCCAGCTGCCTAGCAACATAGCACGAAGAGGTGCAGGTGTATAACAGTGATTCTATGAGATGCCAGAATTCTATAAAAAATTAATACAAAGTTTTTAGATGTTACTTCGATTTAACTTTATTGAAAACCGTTTAGAAACGTTCATACTCGGGAGAAACTGAACAATCGCGTTTATCTAACAGGTTTGATGGCTTTACCTCTTTTTTTTTCATCGTTTCCGAACAAATGGAATGGAATGATATTCTGTACTTACGTCGTGGCATTATTGGACTTCCTACGTATTCGATATTGGTAGCGCTTATAAAGCTAAGCCAAAAAACTAGCCTTTAAGCTATGAGTACGTGTTGCAACTTGATATGCAGTCATTTTCTTATTAAGGATATCTTTTATGACTTATTGCCTTCTATTTGCTACACTCTCGAACAGTACATTTAACCAACAACCAAAGTTTCGTCTTCAAATACATAGTAGGGGTTATCTGGTGAAAAACTATTGACTGAACTTCATCTTCAATAATTTATCCCACTTCATTGCTACCAGTAATCATGTATCCATTTGTTTATCATCAGATAGATGGTCTACAGACTCAAATCACACGCCTCTCCTGGACCTAAAAATTCTTCATACTTCAATCTACAATCTTATGAAATAATACGCGGATTTATATGAAGTGTATTCCAGGCTATGTGGGGTAACAAAGTTTTTATCGTAAACAATTAACGTAAAAATCCTTGGAAAAGGTACAAGTATGAGATAAAGTGAGTTACATATTACGAGACCCACATCACCATAAACAATTTTTTCACAAAAAATACCACAAAAATCTTCACTTGGGGTACATTTGTACCCCTCTTAACCTTATGATTTTTGTATTATTGTGTCAATTATATATTGTTTTAATATTTCCAATTTCAAATTTCAGAAATGTTATGCTATGGTATTTGAACATGGTTAGATAATTATAATTACATTT
This sequence comes from Diorhabda carinulata, assembly GCF_026250575.1. NCBI lineage: Eukaryota > Metazoa > Arthropoda > Insecta > Coleoptera > Chrysomelidae > Diorhabda > Diorhabda carinulata. The sequence continues at coordinate 25,880,108 of NC_079472.1, forward strand.
CATAATTACCAGAGAAATCGCGTGAAGATTTAGTGATAGTATATTTGATAACATAGCCAATATTTTATGATTAGTTTTTTATAAATCTTTCTACTTCTATTAACAAGTTAATATCGTTTCATTTGGACAGTTTTTGGGTCGCCCTTTAGATGCAAATAATATATTTTTCTCTTCTACTTCATTTTTTGAATTAAAAATCTTACTCTCTGAATAGCACTTGTACGTTATAAATCACCTTGTTTTTTATAATTTCGTTATTATAGTTTTAACTTTAGTATGATAAAAATTAGGTCGATGAATTCCAACATACAACATTCAGACGGTATAATAATTATACATTTCTTTTTTTAGAATTTTTTTCTTGTCCAAAATAATCTTAAAGAAATAACTTGAGTAAGAACGAACATTCCATTGTGCCCTAAGGTCACAATCAATCAAGGTGACTGACTGACTAGTCTACTTTTTGAAAAGCAACAATTTTGTTTATACACTTACAAAATGTGGGTTGGTGCGTTTCTGCATAAATGCGTCCAATTATTCATTCTATAGAAATTCGAAGATATGTCAGCTAACGCAACGTTTTGCTATGAAGAATGGTAATTGTTTTATAAACAACTGTTATACAAGGTTAATTAGAAACGTACTATTTCATTCGATACATTGCGTACCTAAAAACATCTCCAATAGAACATTATTCGATTGTTATTATGAATTGTATTTTTGTATGTAGCATGTAATGTAAGTGATAAATATAAAGAAGAACTCCAGTTTCATAAATCTGGAAAAACCTGTTTAAAGTTTAGTCTTCCTAGAAACATTCACAAAAACATATAATTAGACAATAATATCACAAAGAGCTATATACTTGAAAAAGCATTGGACCAATAGTTAACTGACAACGTATTAAATAATTAAATCAAAAAAGTATATTGTGCAAGTCCGGCAAATAGACATGAGACAAAAGTATCTTCTTCGAACTTAACATGTTATTGTTTTTCCTTGAAAGTGCTTGAAAGTGTGTAAATTGTAAAAATGATAAAAAAGAAATGATCCAATTATCAATTTTGTTAATTCCTTTCGATTTTTGTCAGAAAATCCATAATTACCTTTTACTTAGAGTTAGACTACACATTCCACGAGGAAATGGATTCGTTGACTCTTCTTCTTCCGAAAGATACGAGGCATAAATATAGACTTCAAGTACCTTCTACATATCCATTCATCCATATTTTGCGAATAAAATATTTTCTATAGGAGAAAATATAAGGGAAAATCCGCTACGGACTGTCGAATATAGTCAGTGTGAGATACTTTCAAGTTTCAAGGGAGCAAGTTCTGGTTCGAACGTTTTAGTGACGGCAAGGAAACGATTGAGCCACGATCAAATCGGCTGTCGACAAGCGGACATTGTTACTCTCCGTTTTCGTTGTTTGGCAACTTGGAATGCAAGTAGAAGTATTTTTGGTCCTAATTATAGGTAACCCTGCGTAATAGTTATGAGAAAGATCAAGCGAAATAATTATTGTTGGTAATGGAATTGACATTTTTCCATAGAAGAAGGTTATGAGAGTGAGTGGGCATTGTGGCGTTGTTCGAAGAAGTTATTTTAAACTATCCCTAGAAAGGAAATAGACCAGGAACAACTATAGGAATTTTTTGAATTTCGATACTTCTTTTCCGCCGCCATAAAACATCAGTTGCAGGAAATGATCTTCCTTTTCTTTCATCGCTGGATGCCGCCGTTGCCATATAGACATTACCAAGTTAATTTTATATATTATCTAAAATGAAAATATCAAATCTTTCACAATAAAATACTTTACATTTCTCACACATTCCAAATTGTATCATATAAACTAACCTTTTTTACACAATCGTTCTGACTGAAGTTTTTTTATTATTATTATGTTATTTGTTTTAAGAACTATGCAAGTTTTTCCTTCAAGACTACTCTTAATTTTTTCCGTAGTTTTTTTATTTCATTAATACTTTTTGTAGGTATTTATTGTATTTACTCTTTTTTTAGATTTATTTTATTACATCAAAATACAGTTTTTTTCTTGAGGTAGGCCTATATTTTCAGATGGGGCCCGAAATTAAAGTATTTTAATGAATAATTTTTTGGGAACCACAATCGTCTTCGCTGTAAGCTAGCCAGAGCCTTAGGTTTCCAGCGGACAGTGAAGAGATCAATGACTGACTCTACAATTGATGGCGGAAAAATTGAACATCAGCAAGCATCAGAGTCCGCAAATATTTTATTAAGAGGAAGATCTGTGCCACCCATGCTATCAGACGATCAGGAAGCAAAACGGATTGAAGCCGTTTGACACTTTATCACAACGTGTGATCGGATTCCATCCTTACCACGCACCATCTTCACAGGGAATGCTACCAGTTTGAACCGATTTCAAACGGCAGGCGATGGGATGGTGCTCATCGTCTTTCCTCCTCCATGGTTGAGACATTGTTGATCATCTTCTTCGACAATGATGGAAGTTTTGAAACGATTACTTTTACACATCCGATGTATTTGCCTATAATTGAGCAGGACTGGACTGTGCTCAACTACATGATACTTACCTGCTTATTCTTTAATTCACGTACGCCAGGTCTTAGCTTAGCGTGACGTAATTTGATAATCACCTGTTCTCCCATAGCCTGGCACTTATGCCTTATTTCTGTTTGCCCGGGTGCACATTTTACCGGCTTGTCGATTATTTATCGATGTGTGACATCCATTCTGCGATCTATTCTAAAAGAGGTGTTTTCTGACAGTTTACAGGAGCTTAATGGATTTTGTCAAAAGTGTGTTGTGTACAATGGCGATTACTTTGAAAGCCAATAAGTATAATTTATTTGTATCTTCTGTTTTGTGTCTTCTCTAATCCCATCTAATCCCACCGTTTCAAGGTACATTCAACACATGCATTTTATATAGGAGATAATTGAAAAAAATAATACAGAATTAATCATTTTTTTTCAAAGTGAAATTGTGTTGACAGCTCAAATGAACAATATTGCAAATTATATAAAAATCATTAGAAAGTTGAACAGTACATAAAACCATTTAGTTCATTAAGTCTATAAAACTCTTGAAAGTTAACCTTCCTTAGAACCATGAATGTTAATACTATTGATAAGGAACTTAACCTAGAATTGAATATTTTCTTTGCAATGGGAATTACCCACCCATCCATATTAAATCAAATAATTTGATATAAAATTGGCACTAAGTTTTGCCTAAAGCCACTTAATTAGCAATTGAAATTTTTACTAGAGGAAATAAATAAAATGAAAAAAGATAAGGAAATTAGACAAGAAACATTTGCAACTAATATAAATTGAAACTAATAACCTAATTTGGATACAGTAACATATCGTGCTTTGAACAATAAAGAGCTAACTTAGGTTTTCTCAATATTCATCACAATCATTATTGCAGAAAAAAGAAAAATGTTAACAATATGTGACGCATTCTTTCGAAGTATATTCGGTGAGCCAGGTTAAAATAATGTTTTCTCCCAATAAGGCAACGCTTTCTTGATTTTTTCGTAACTATTAAGTTGCTGCTAGGAGAGATGTACAGTGCTCTACTAACGATAGAAGGAGATGAGTTGAAGGAATAGGAGGGTTAGAAATAGAGAGCTTGTAAGCGTCTCTATCCTTCCTTAGACGACTCAGCCCATGCTCTCATCAAAGTGAATTACTACTAAAAAATTTGAGTTTGTGCGGCGTACTTCTTCTGACGGTAGCCAGTAATCTGCTTGTTTAGTGCTGCAATTAATGACAACTATGTTTTCTAAAATCAGAAATAAAAGAAGTAGTTATATTTCAATATTATTTAAAAATAATTTTTAATAAGATCAAACATGGAATTCCTCACTTCTTATGCAATTCATCGAAAAAAAATTTAAAAGCTCTTCGTACGTACTCCAATTTAAGCGTGACAGCAATATACTGATTACCTATAATAAATATACGGATCTAGAATCGCGGCACAAGGCCTTTCTGAATAAAAAATTCTATTACGAACTAGATATGTATAAATCGCAGAGTTATAATTACTCTAGGACAATATAATTATTACTGCAAGCGGAAAACTCTAAAGACTCTAATGACACGTAATAATTAGTCGGGTTGATACAAGATTCAAATTCACAACGAGAAGATAATTTTTTTAAGAAATTGGATGTATGACTAACTTTTACTGTATATTCAGAATAGATTTCTCTTAATTTTGGATACGTGAAACGAATCCAGTGAAAACAATGATTTTTTGCACATTTTTGTGAGAAATTTTATCGTCTATATTATAATATTTTTTCAAACATTCAAATCATTTATGAGAAGGAGAAAGGAATTTTTTGTACAATAACAAAAAAGTACTTGACAGTCATTCACGTTCTCTATCTCTATCTCGTGCACTCATTTTTGAGTAGTATAAGCGCTTTAGTGATGACCGAGAGAGCACTGAAGATGACCAGCCCCGAGGTCACCCTGTAACTGTGTCAACTACAAAAACAGTGACCAAAATCAACCAAATTGTACATGCAGATCCTGAGCATCCGGGTGATTGTCGAGGCTGTAAACGCCGATAAAGAAATGGTTGAAAAAATTTTACACGAGGAATTACTCATGACAAAAGTCTGTGCGGTGCTGGTGCCAAAAAATATGACTCCTGACCAAAAGCTCTTACGTCAACGGGACTGCTCAGATTTCCTTGAAAGGTTAAAAAGGTTAGAAAAAGATCTACTTTAAAAGGGACCCGATTTGAGTTAATAGAAGCGCTAATGCAAAAAAATGGAAAAAACGTATGGAAAGGGGAGGGGGGTGTATTGAAAGGGAGCATTCGAATATAAAATAATTTTTATAATAAAACCTTTTTCGTAACCGGTCTCGTTATTCAATAACTAGACCTCGTATCGTAGATCGAAAGGTTTTTTTCAATTTACTTATGTGAGGTGTACAATAATTTTTTGATGATCATAACTTTAATACATTTATCTAAAAATTTCTGCACATATCTATCAAAGTACTTATGTAAACTCATTTTGTTTCTGAGATATTTGGGATATGTTATTTGAAGTTTGCTTGCTATGATAATGATTATTTAGATGGATCGGTCCATATAATTTTTGTTCTTTAACGAAACAGTTACTCCCATGCGTAGTATCTACTAAAAAGTTGTTCCAAGAGGAGTGACTGCGTTCTACCTCATTTTGTGTCCTTTTACCAACGGTTTTAAAAAGACAATTTGAATGATTTTGAACTGGAATTAGATAACATAGGTAACAGTTGTATTCATCCTATAAATTTTATTTCCAATTTTAGAGAAAGAGAACCATTGTATTGAGACGCGGTATTTTGAAAATATTTTAGAATTTAGAGAAAAATTCCGAACATCTGATGTATTCAATGTTTCTACTTTTATCGAGAACTGAACAATTGCCTTAAAAAACGTTCCATCTCGTTATTTTTCTGGATGGTTTGTAAACTTGAATAACGTCGGGTCCTGTGGACAAAAATAATAAAAGTAGTTTGTTAATAAACGAACGTCCATTTTTGACAGTAGATGAAGGATAGTCTCTATCGAAAATAAGAAGCAAATTTCCAATTCAATTGCTGGCGATATAGTATCTGGTTTGAATGTAGGCAATAACCATTATTGAGAAACACTAGATATACTTGCTTCAACGTCTAGAGTAAATATAAGTAGTAATACAAACTGTATAATTAATGTTAATATTCATTCTAAATAATATAAGTAGTTATGTATTTGTTGGTATTCAATCAAAAATGATCTTTCTCTTTGTAGTATTTTAGAAATGTAAAATTTGGAAGTAATATTCAAATTTGGAAGTGACGTTTGGTTTCGCGGTCGTTACCCATAGCAAATTATATTTCGCGGACTGTGCTGAGAACGCTAAATACGAAATACGAAAAAGTATTTGAGTCATTTACGTACTGAAAACTGGAACTAATATATAACTAATACTAGTAATTTCTTGATGATCAGTGGATCAACATATTTATTTTATTTATACGTAAATCATTTCGAATATGCTTATTTCCTATGATAACCATCATTTAGGTTAAATTTTCGATATTAATTTTGTTACAACTTCATCGAAACAGTATCCACTAAATGGGTGTTCCAAACGATCTGAATGCTTCCTATCTTCTCGTTATTTGTGAGTGTTTGCGAACAGTTTCTGGAGGACAATTTTGGTATATGGTAGAGCTTGAATTGGATCACAAAAACAGAAGTTATATTCATTCTATAAATTATATTTCCAATTTTAGAGAATTAGAGAACCATTTTATTGAGACTTGGTATTTTGTAAACAATAGCTTTAAAAACGTTGGTTTGGAAACTTGTCCATCATCCGTGTGTCCGTGTACACAAAAAAGTGGAAGCAGGTAATGAATCGATTCGTGATAATTGCAACGGTTAGAGCAAACGTATTGTCTCAAGTTTGACTAAATAATTCATATTCTTTACGCCGTTTTCAATCTTATCTCTTATATAGCAGTTTTAGTATAAGAACAAGATTTTTTTTTTGACCTTAGTATGCGAAATTTTTAACTGATGAAAGAAGTTTTTGTTCGTAACTTTGCTTATTGTCCCTTTTTCGTCTCAAACTTGTATTTTAGAAGCTCACTAAAAGTTGTTTTTAATATGCTTCTTAATAAAAATCAAAGTGGATCAAGTTTAGCAATTACAAAATCTGCCATGTTACTAAAAATCATCCAGTAAACTTAAAACAATAATCATTAACTGTGATAATAATTAAAATACAAGTTTCAAGTTTGCTTTTCTTTCTCTCGAACCATTTAATTCCCATATTCCGGCCTTAAAGAAACGATAAATTGGACATAAAAAACCTGTCCGGTCACTTACGTTGATTGTTTCTTTATTACAGTTTTAAATATGATTTAAATACCTTCTTAAATTGGGTAAAAAAGTCCAACTTTTACTTATTAAAGAAATAATTGGCAAAAAATATTTTCATAAAATATAACATCATTAAATCACTTATGAATTTATACTCACTCATTATATCTCAAACTATACACAATAAAAAAGATATATTGAGAAATTTGACAACAAACAGAAAAGAGAAGTAAAATATAGGGTCAGTCACAGTATTATTGCTACACTATACGAGTTCCGATACATGTGGAGAAGACCAAAATAAATATATAACAAAATGTGAATAAGAGTTGATTTCAGTATTTTATTTAAAACTTTGAAATTATTGTCACAGAGAAATTAAATTTGGTAACACTGTTCTTGACAAGGATTAATAAGAAAACATAAGAGACAGATCGTACACTGTTGCTCAGTGTACTGCGCTGATTCAAAAGTGCTGATTAAGTGAACTTGTGTCCAAGTACGTTATGATGAATAGTGTGCAAAGATCTGAATTTGCGTGAATATAAAATTCAGCTTGTCAACAGAGTGGGCGAAGAAATAACAATGATGATCAAAACGTAACGGTAAATGATAGCTGATATACTCGTAGAGACATAATAACCAACTTTTTGTGTTTTGGTTTGAAGTTGGTGCTATTGGCACCCTCCACGGAAAATTCTGCGGCTCTTAGTCTTACCGTGATGTTTTATAGAAATGCGTCAGATTGAAGCTTCTTTCCGTGTCTTTAAATCTTACCATATGATCCAAAATCACCACCCTCCACGGAAAAAACTGTGATTTAATTTTAATCTTAGAAACACGGAAATTTTAAAACTAAACTAACCTAACCTAATCTAACCTAACCTAACCTAACCTAACCTAACCCAACTCAACCTAACCTAACTTAACCTAACATAATGTAATCATTCGTATCCAATTGCCCCGGATATTAGTCAATCGTGTAACGTGCTCTATCAGCAAGCTTAGAATAAGAATCAGAGAATAAATTGATGAAAAAATATATTGGGATTAGAAATAACATATATGTCAGAAGATTTCATCTGTAGGTGGTATTTATCCGATGATGATATTTGTGCGTGGATTGTATTTATCCGTGTACAGTATTCATCCGTGAGTTAAAGCTTATTATTGTAGTAACATTGACGGCTGAAACTAGAGACACGGATAAAGCTTCATTCGGCTAATTTCTTTAAAAATGTACGTGTCTCTATGGTGGAAATTAGTGTCACGGATTTTTCCGTGGAGGGTGCCAATATACACTTCGTTCAAGTTAAAGATTTGCTTACTGTAAAAAGCATTTGACAAATGAATTATTTCACTAAATGGTCCAGTAAACATCACTTCATTCATGCGATTTGACACACCATTATATTATTTCCTCTGGGGAATTGGAAAGTCACAAGTATAAAACAAAAAACTTGCACAACTGCAGGAAGTTTGTGAAAGTGCTTTTAGTCTAGATTTTTCCATTTACAAGCCATGGAGGCCATGTGCTGAAAATCATATTATTTTATTAGTTTTATATAGTCTTCTATACTCGAAGAAAATATTATCACTTTTATCTCATGTAATACATGTAAAAATAAATTTTATGGATATAAAATTGATCAAAACTCAAGTATTTCCCCAAAAACTATGAGAAATATTATTTTTGAAGAAATTATAATATTGGGAATTTTGATACAGACATTAACACTAGGCGCGCTTCAATTATATTTTTTATAAGTGTAAAACAAGATTAGTAGGCTCTTATTCGATAATTATTGACGATGATTGTGCCCATGCAATTATTGAACCAATTTTTAGAAACAAGTTTGTTTGAGGAGAATTGAGGAGGAGAATATAAATTATAGGAAAAAGACCCCTATTCACAAAGATAAAGAAACTGATTTTTATAAACAAAAGAAACGGGTTCAAACTTAATTTGATTCAGATATCTGATATGAAAAATCTAAACTTGATGTTTATCGTCTACACTCACTAGTTATTAAAATATACCAAAATGGAAGGTATATATAATGGTCTAAATCTGTGTATCTAAGCAAGGGTTGCTGTTTTTAATTTTTAATTATCAATGCTAATGTATAGAAAAGTATTTTTCATCACAAGACAAACTTGCGATTTATTGATGAAATTCAATTTACGAGTAGGTCTCAATAAGATGGCATATGAAGAAACCTGTAACATTTTGTTTGCAGAAAATGGACATTGCTGTTATCTTTTTAGCATTCCTGATCTATCCCCTATCTAGACTCCTTGACATGTGATATAGATATAACACTAGAAATGCATATTTATTGAATTTTTAGTTTAAGAAGTTCAGGAAAGTAAGAATAAGTTTTAACCAGATTACTGTTAAATATTGGTATGCAATATGCAAAGAAATTGATCTGAATGTAACATAAGTTATAAATAAAATAAATTCTAATTCACCTGGAGTTTGTGGGGCAGTGACCTGTCAAAAGAACAGCCACAAGATTAAAACAATTATATTTGAGGTTTGTTGTGGTTGAATCCATGAGCATCTGGGAAAATTTATGACCGATCAAATTTCATAATTTGGTGCTACATGTGTATCCATGCATTTAGTTCTGACAAATTATAGAAATCATTAGAAATATGAGAGAAAGAGATATAGAAAGCGCGAAACAAAAGATATATAAGTATACGAGTATAATTTTGCAAATTTGTAGACATGATTATGAATACTAGAATAAACAATGCAAATGTAGCCCAACAGTCATGTAAACTTTCTGTTGACCGTTATATAGAGGGTGCCTCATAAATAATGTCATGATGCAAAATGAATTTATTTACATAACAAACACGAAAAAATAGTGATTTGATAAAGAACAATTACCAGAGCCTGTCGCAAAGTGATTCGATTTGACTGGTAAGCCTTGTTGTGTGTCTGTAGGAATTGTGAAGTCCTATCAATGTCGAGGTACATTGTGGACAGATGATACGAATGTAAGAAGTTTTATGGTTAGTTAACCGAAAGAGGCTTCTCTTACAAGAAAACAACATTAAGCCACATACTTCAAAATTTACGCGGAATAAGATCAAATAACTTGGTGGTCAATTATTTACACGTAGAATCTTGAATGGTAATAATTCTGCATCCAAATTAGATTTTTAGAATGCAATGCTACATCTAGAAATGGTTTTACTAATGTCTTAAAGAGCTTGCTGCACGTTGGGTTGAAACTATAAAATACACTGAGCCATACTTAAGGTTTTCTTTTGATGGTAAGCAAAGTGAACATTCGGACGCGACAATATTTCTGAAACATACTCTATATAATTATTCTTTTTTATTGGAGCTCACATCACAAGATTAATACAATGATATGATGAATCATCTGAATTTGTTTCTGCTTTTGTCTATAAAATCAAATTTGCCGTATATAAGGGTTTGAATTTAACGAATGTTTGTTAGGATTAGTTACTACATTTTGCAACGCTTTTGGGGCCTTGAACCATCGCACAATTTCTCTTAAACAACATCATTTTCATAATTAAAGCGATGGTTGACCACTTTTTCATAAGATACACTATTTACTGTAGATATTCGTACAAAATATAGGGATAACTAATGTCACAATTTTCGTTTACTACACCAATGATTCTATTGGATTTGTTTATGAACTCTACAAAAAATTTATGAAAATTCTCTAACGTTTAGAATATATTACATGGAGTATATTACCATATTGCCATATTGAATGTCTTATTACTAACGATATTTCTCATAAAATTACTCTGATCTGCGATTTATTATGAATTTCAAACTTTCAGTGTCGACCTGAAACTTCATATATATTTCTATGAATATTAAATTCTATTCTAAAATGAAGTATTCAATAAGAGTTTATGGAACAACTAAGATAGATAAAATTAGGAATGTAGAAATAAGAATACATTTGGAAAGAGAATCAAAAACACGTGACAGAAGAAATATCATTGCAAAACAATAAAATAGGATAATTAACCGTAAAGAACAAACCGAACATGGGACAAAACGATAGTAGGAATACTGAGTACTATAATAAACACCAGTAGTAGTAGAGAATACAGAATCAAAATTTATTGAGAGCTTCTAAGTATTGGTATCGAACCTTTTCACAAATATCCGTTTTTTTATGAATACTAAATAACACTTTAATGAATTTACGTAGATTAAGTTACCCCGGTAGGAGGCGGGCGACTCACCTGAGTCAGTCTATTTGATACATCTGTAACCTGAGAGTCTAAGTTAAAGTCATTGTGACATTGTGGATCATTTACATAGCGATATTTTATTTCGAATGTATAAATGATAATATCAACAGTATCGACAGTTACGTAATCATCTATATTTTGGTAATTTCAAGTCTCACATTGATTATCTGTTTGGTAGGAATTATTCTTGATGCTGATAAGGATTATCTAAAGTTTTATTGAAGAGTTGTGTTTTTAATGAAAATGAAGTCTAAATAATTTGAATTTGCATGATACTAAACCATCATTCCCGGAAATGTAGAGGGTATAAATATTTTTCAATTCCACTGATATTTCCATCATAGAAAATTATCACGAAGAGAAATTTGAAACGGCAATTGAAACTCAACGCGCAGTTGAGCAAGATCCAATTACTAAATAGCTGCCGTCTCTCGGCAGTAATATAGCTAGTTATGATTTGTGGAATAGAAATATTCAAACAAGAAAGCACATCAAGTGATTGGATGTGTGCGAATATTTACGGAAATTGTTTTCAAAACTACACCACAAATTGATTATTTAATTGAATATTGTAATGAAAACAATAATAATAAGAAAATGTGGAAGTATTGTTGTGATAAAATCAAGTTTTGTGATTAAGTGATAGTAGAAACAGAAATAATAATTATAATACATTCACAATAATCAAAGGAAATTAATTTAAGACGCAAGAATACGTAGAAGACCAGAGATTGGTAGTGTTCACTATTTGTATGTATCAAAGGTGAAAAGCAAAGTAGTTACTAAAGGAAAAAACATAACAACACACAATAAGTACTACAAATAAAAAGAGAATCTCTATGTATATAGAAACATAGAATAACAACAAAATATGGGGAAAGTAAGTTCATAAATCAAGGGAATGACATTGAAAATATAATAATAGATATTGTGACAAACGTAAATACGTCGTGGAAAAAATATATATCAGAGCAAAATTAATAGCAAAATGGGATTAATCACTTTAAAAGTTGAAAAATAAAAGAGAATTAAATTGTGAGGAAATAACAGTTGATAATGAAAATATAGAGAAAAAACGAAGGAGAATTGATGTTTCATACCTACACAAAACATGAGAAGAAAAGAAGCATCGGAATATTGGAAAAATTTTCAGTAGTACTGCTATATGAGAATAAAGGAGATATGAGAGAGCGCAATCATTATAGAGGAATATCACTCCTTGATAACACATTAAAATTTATGAAAAAATAACGAAAATATAGATATTTAAACAAAATATATTCCACGAGGCTCAAAGTCGAATTAGAACTGAAAATAGCGTACAAATTTTCTATGAAACAGATAACGCAGAAACCATATTAACCCTTTGAGTACATTTGAAGAGAAGATCCTAGCCGAAGCAAATATAAAAAATGAATTATATATTTTAAGATACTAAGAAACTAGAGGACTGTGATAAAATATTAATTTTTCAAGAACACATGCGCGTTATGATTTACTATGATATCAACGACGGTTCAAATGAACGATTAGAGCGCGTATTTGATGATGAGAATCCTTCACAAGCAAATGTGTTAAAGTGGTATAGGGAATTTAAAAGAGGCCGAATGTCGCTTGGTGATGAGGTGTGTGCTGGGAGACCCTTCTCTTCACTTAATTTTGTAAAAAGACAGAGCTGGGCATATAATTGAACTAAATTCATGATGCACCTATCCATAAATTTAGGCAAATCTTGATGTTGGATCAGCAAGAGTAAGTTCACTTTCACTTTATCATATCTAACAGCTGATAGAACATACATACATACAATTTTATACATTATATGATACATTAACACCAACAATTGTGAAAAGCAATTTTCTACTGAAGAACATTGGTAATTGTATCGTTAAGGAAATTTAGTATGTTGTATATATATAATTTCATTACTTTCTTATTTCTTAAACCTTTTGATATATTAATGCTACTAAATGTTCTTGATTTCAAGTCTCTTCTGTTTCAAAATTAGTTTTTTTTGATAATTTTCAAAGGAAATATATTTTTTTTAGAATTGAAATTGTAATTGAAATTTCTTGTTGTATATGCATTTTTTTAATAAATTGTTGGTAACATTTGCTAAACTTTTTTCTTATTATGATACTTGGTGCAATGCTCTTTCCACTTCTTTGCATGTCGGTGTTTTCGTGGAGTCATATTCTCAACAAGTTTACTAGTTTCTTTTTTCCTTATGTACATAAGGCGTTCTTTTATCTTTTTCTTAGAGTCTTTTTTAATCTTCTTGGTTTGTTGAAAATTTAGACCAAATTTAAACACTGTTTTCAAATTTTTAATACCCACCACTAAAACCACAAAAAGTGATGCAGTTCTTGAGTCTGTTAATATTTGCACAGCAGAATTTTTTACCTGAAATGATTAATAAAGTCATCAACATCCACCCTATTGTGGATGTGACATTTTGTGATTTCTGGTTATTCTTAAATCTAAAGACAAATTTACTTGGATGATGTTTCAAGACTGAGGATGAGGGAGATGAAGTATTTCATAAATTTTTTGAGAACATTTCAAAATGTGTAGGTGGTGATCACTTTGAACATAAGTCAAATCTTTTTCCTAAAAGTATAGTGACAAATGGAAATAAATAATATTTTAAAAATTACATCATACAATTTGGAATCATTCGAATCAAGTACAATATGCATTTAATATATTCTTACCACACGACCGTGTTTATTGCTGTATTGTTTTTTATAGATACCAATCTATAAGTAGAGTGTTCTATAACAAACATAATTAATAAAAAATTTTACCTTGCGTCATACAACAAACTAGTTCACACTGTACAATGCAAATGTGTATCTATCTAACTGCGAGTTAAAAAATAGGCAACGCCCGTAAAGAAAGCAGTCTCAGGCTGGCCCAAGGATACCTGAACTCAGTGATAATAGATTTTTTTAATTATATTAAGGTTGTAATTCTATTAGAAATATGAAATAGTACAAGACAAGTGCTCGTTGATTAAACCTTAGGAATCAATTAATTTCATAATTTAGAGAAGATGGATGACAGGAACAAATTGTATGAATGTATTGAGATTCTTGTTAATTATGAATTCGTTTGTCTGTAGAGTGTACAGTCCACAATCATAATAATTTATTTGGAAATATAAATAAATGTTCTTCGTCGTTGTAGATTCTCATAATACAATTTTAATTAGACGAACACAACAAGGGGCTCTTCATATTTAAATTTCCAATGATTCATTGAACATCAATTATTATTTTGGATTTTATGAGCTATTTTTGGTGACCACAATTGGATTTCTTTTAAAAACTTTTGTAATAATTTAAGATTTTAGTATTTCTTTGAAATGGTGTAATAACACCATACCAATATTCGAGCGGTTATCCAGCTCAGACTCAAATAATGAGTTTATAATAGTTGTATCGAGCTTGATATCTTATTAAGCCCCATTCCAATGGTAGATTATTGGATTGTTAGGTTATCGAGTACACACCAATGATAACTAACTTCTTCATAACATAATCATCAGTTTTCCATCTAATCCGTAAACTTCAAAATTTTTGGTAAAAGTTCTGAGTTCTTCCATACAACTTCAGTTACTTAGTTCAATTCATCAACTTTGTCTTTTAATTTCCTCAATATTCACCATTGTTATGGTGTCCAATTCTGTTTAAATCTATATTATAGTTTTCATGGTATGTATATAGTTAATTTATTATTTTCCAATGAAATCGAATGATTTAGAAGTACTTAAAACATAGGCACATTTTGCATTTCTAGGTTATGTTTGCTTGTCCCAATGTAGAGATGCAGGTTATTTTGTTTTAGTGGTATTTCTTGTGCTACACGCCGAGCATTTTCCTAGGTTTCCTATCAATAAATACATTTAGGTTTCTATTGTTGTGATTTTTTCTTTGTGTATTTTTTTTAGTAATTACATTTAGGTAGATTTACGTGTTTGGGTGAGTATATATAGCTTCATGATATGATAAATACGACTGTGTTTTGATTATTCTGTTATGATTAATGATTTTCATTCAATATAATTCACTTTATCAAATTAAAAAAAAGGATGATGATGATGACCTAGAGATGGCGGTAGTTACTTGTAAAATACCACTGTATTATAAAATAATTAATCTATATAGAATATGTTTCAAGTTGAAGACGCCACGTTGTTTAGTATTTATTTGGCAGCCATCAATAGTGAACGTTTTCAGTGAATTTTTAAACATGAGAAAATTGGTCATCGTTATGAGATACAATACTTTTATTCGAAAGGCCTTAGCCCAAACAATATAAAATCTGAATTATATTCTACTCTGGGTGAGAGTGCTTCTTCGATAACAGTAAAATATTCGGTAGCAGAGTTTAAACGACGCCGTACGACAATGCAAAGACCAGCATCGCAGTGGTCGTCCAAATGAGGTAACGACTCCAGAAATGTTGAAGAAAATCCTCAAAGCGGTACTGGATGATCGTCGATTGAAAATTCTAGAGCTAGCAGACATAGTAGGCATTTTAAAAAGTGCAGTATATTGCATGACTACTAAAAATTTGGACTTGAGAAAGCTGAGCGCAATATGGATGACGCGTTTACTCACAATGCAATAAAAACAGCGTCGTGAAAATATTTCCATCGAGCGTTTAGCAATGTTCCACAGAAATAAAGCCGAATTTTTGCGCCGACTCATAACCATGGTTGGAACGTAGGTCCATCACTTCACACCCCAAAACAAAAGAACAATAAAAAAATGGAGTGATAAGAGACAACCGGATCTATCTCCAGGCAAGGCGTCGATTTTTGGAATACGAGTGGGATAATTTTTATTGACTATTTTGAAATTGAAAAAACTATCAACGGAGAGTATTATGCGAATTTATTGCAACGTTTGGGCGAAGAAATCAAGCAAAAACGGACGCATTTGACATGAAAAAAGTGTTGTTCCATCAAGACAATGCGTCAGTTACACATCCGTTGTTTGAAATGACTAAAATTAATGGATTAAAGTTTGAATTGCTACCTCATGGTGGTCATGGATTTTCCAATAATGAAGAGGTGTTGTCGGGAGTTAATAGCTATTTTGAGTAACTGAATTATTATGAACTTGTGCGTTTTGTTAAGCTTGATATTCATACAAAAGTAAAATTTTTTGTTTAAATACAAGAACTCGAAACCATATGGTTCCAAAAATAAAAAAAATTTAAATACCATTTTTATTCTTAACAATCTAAGTTCATGAATACTTCATGATATTATAATAAAAACTACTTGAAAACAAAATGTAAACTAGACAAACATAACCTAGATTTGCGAAGTTTATTGAAATTAATTGATTAAATACTCTTGGGTTGCTTTGATGATAATCGTTTTATTTTTGTTTCCTTCATCTTAGAAAGTAAAAAACCTTTTTTCATATTTTTCTATCGTAAACTACTTATCACAAACAACCTACAAGTGCAGAATTTTAACATTGATAAGTGCTGAGCTATGAGGATCTATGTTACCATAATTTATCTTAGAAGTACACTAGAAATTTGTGTAAAAAAATCTAAATTCTCCAATCAAAAAGGCGTATTATGTGTGAAACTATATGAAAAGCTTAGAAAATACATACACCAAGCTTTATAATTAATAATATATTTTTACATCCTCTTTAGTTATTATGAATGTATAAATGACATTAAGCCGCAATTTCTTTAAATATTTCGTAGGACGTGACAAAACCATTCTTTCGATGCGATTGTTGAACAGCAAATAAAATCTCGTTTTTCAAAGAGCATGAACTCTGATATTTGTTAGACTATATCGCATATACTTTGGCATTTTAAGGTTGATTTATTCATTGGGCTACTGATAATCTACGATGATATAAAACAGTCTAAATCCATGGCTACTTTTGAAGGTTTTCCATATATCACTTGAAGGCAGAACACGAATAGTTTTATTGTTTCGCCTCAGTATACGGGGTATTTTTATTCATTTTATCTATTTAATTTTTGCAACAAGCTGTTTCACAAAACTCGATTTTATATCTGTTATATTTTGTGAACAACTAAACACTGCAGAGCATAAGATAGTCAAATTTAAGCTATAATCGGTATATTTATCAAACGGGTTATCAAAAATAATTTTTTTATAATTTACTTTTTATTGCTAATAATATTTTTATCTCTTATTTTTTGGTCGCGTTGTATAATCAATCGAAAGACAATAAACAGCTTTTGAATAGTACAAATCTTCTAATTTGAAACCAAGAGGTAGTGATATTATTTAAATGTGAAAATAATTGAGTAGATATTCCAAGTTAATAATAATATTCACCTATTTGTTTGATTTAAGTCTTGTACTGTCTCTCTTCCTTCAAAGAATCTTGCTTCAGCGTTTTTTGTAATCTGTTCCAAAGTAGAAACCAACTCCTGTAATCTAACTTTCAGTCTTGCCTCTCTTGCTAGTGCTTGCATCAATTCCAATTCTACGAGTACACCTTGTGCATGTTCCGCATCGGAGTAAAGTGCGATTATTATTAGAATTTTGTCGAGGCTCCATTATCAGATTTTCTGATAATGGAGGCTTGCAGTGTGAAAACAAACAAAAACTTCTCAAAAATTGAATTTGATTACAAAGGACCTTGAACTTATAACAAACCGTATCGACGACGTCAGAACTATCCTTGATGATTCAAATTAAACCTCGAGAAATATTGGGTCTAACATAACTAAATTAAAAACAGAATACACGAAACGTGAAACGAAGGTGATATCAATAATGGATTCCATACCCCACTGATTCTATAGATTAATGCAACTACCTTTTTCGCAATCTGACGCTAATTCTTTGATCCCGAATTTATTCCGGTTGCATAAACTAACCAGTTTTAAGTGAATTCAGCCTTAAATTTGAGCCAACTTTCAATCCACTATACTTATTCATAATTATTAGGATTTACCTGGAATGATTTGTTTAATTCTCAGCGTTTTTGAAGATAAATTTATCCAAAATTTGAATCAGATTCAATCGATATTGTGGCAAAATACAGTCAAGTTAAATTGACAGAAAGAAGTAGTTTCAAGAGAATGAATGATTAGAACGATGATATAGAATATGGAGAGCACAAATGATGTCCATATTCTGGATAAATGCTATTCAATATCATATTAGAGATATTTTGTCAGAATGAGACAACTTATATAATACTCATGGTATC
Organism: Diorhabda carinulata; assembly: GCF_026250575.1. Lineage (NCBI taxonomy): Eukaryota > Metazoa > Arthropoda > Insecta > Coleoptera > Chrysomelidae > Diorhabda > Diorhabda carinulata. The sequence continues at coordinate 25,898,498 of NC_079472.1, forward strand.
AATGGTATCAATATTACTTTGATATTTGAATTTCAATCGATAGGTGATGAAACAAAATAGAAGATGGAGGGGAACAAATATACCAAAAATAAATTAAGGCTATGCGGGAGTAAAATTCACAACGCAAGAATTGAGAAAGGAATGGTTAAACTGTCAGCAAAAGCAATGGGGAAGATAAAGTAACATTACGGACAGAAGATGTGGAAAAAATTCCTCTTCTTAGTCTTTAAGTGCCGTGTCTGTCATCAACCGTGACCTACCTCTATGGTAACTCGGTTAAATTGGTCTTTATCTGTCGCTACTCGAAATAGTTGTTTTACTCCGAGTCCGATCCAATATTTCGTAGTCACTATAGCTTTTTGCGACCTATCTATTCATCTTCTGTCCTCAACTTTTTTCTGAATGATCAGGCGAGGGATGTAATATTTGGTACCTCTCATTATATGCCCGAAATAACCGACCTTTATTGTTTTTATGATATTCAGGGGTTCATGATTCTTATTCAGCTGTCTGAGTACCTTCACAGTTCACGGCATCTACATGATTCTCTCATCTGGAACGCTTCTATTTTATTTATGATGTTAGCTTTAAGCGTCCATGCCTCAGATCCGTGCAAAAAAATGCTCCTTACGCAGAGTGTTCTTAACCGGATGTGAACTGTTAAGTTTCTATTAGTGAGTGTTGATATTAATTTGCTGAATGTCCTATCATTTGGATATTTACTGCGAAGATGGCAGTATTTGAAATTGAACATCATGGGTGATAGGAACCCGTTTTACTCAGTTACTATTTCATTTGTAAGGATGTCATCTGATTTAACAATAGGCGCGTATCATGATAGTCTATATTATGTGATTTCAGATATTGAAAAAGGACATTGAAAAAGTTTTGTATTTTTGACTCGATCAATCGGTATTAAGAAGTCAAAAAAACATATATAGATATTTTTTGAAGCTATTCTGTATTTGTATGCAGAGTTTAGTGTGAGTTTAGATAAACAAGAAAAGGCTACAATAGACTGATCCCCCTGGAAAAATACATTGATATAAAACATCATCGTATGTAACTACAATTCCCATAAGAAAGTTCAGTTATTCATATATTTGGGTGCTTAAGTAAATTAAGTAAGTTCAATTGGATTTTACCTTGGTAATTATCGATATTCTATTTTTAAATGTATACTGGTCAATAAATAATTGTTTTAATGAAGCATCCTGCAATGTTACCCACAGAATACCACCTATGTGTGTTTTCCTTCTTTGCTGATTTCTGCAGCTATTTCGTCTATGATTAATAGGAACAATAAAAAGCTTAAAACGCTTCCTTGTCTCACTCTTCTGTCAGTTATAAATCTACTTGTATTTTTCTCGCTACCAACATTTTCTATTTTCTTATATATTTTTTCAACTACTCTATTTATCAATTGGCAACTAAGTTAACCATTCCCAATAATTTTCCATATTTTTTCTCTGTTTATACTGTCAAATGCTTTTCCTAAATCATATACTTGAACGTCAATTCTATTGCCTGTGTCTGTTATTTTTTCTATTATACAAAGTGAATATCCAACCTGTATATCGTTTAATTGTTGTCTTCCCCTTGTCTAAGTCTATCTTAAATTATATTACAAAGTAGCGATATACTTGCATAATTTTTGTAATCGTTTTTTGTGGATGGTGCTAATATTGCTATTTTTCACTCTTCTGGAATGGTTTGAGTATCCCAGTCTACTACTAATATTCTTTGGTATAATTCCATACCCTCATGTTCTAATCATCTATCATTTCCATCTATATTTCATCCATTTCCGGTGCTTTCCCTATTTGTGGTTTTCTTTATCTATCTTCTTTAATTCTGGCTTTTCTCGTATTGTACTTGTTCATGTTATATCGCCACGTTTTCTTCTTATTTGTTATTTATCTCTTCAGCTGTTTCTAGCTCTTGGATGTGTTCCATCATTCTGTCTAATATTGCGATTTCTTCAGTTATAATATTTCAGTTTGTAGTTTTTGAATTGCTTCTTGGATTTTTCCCCTCTACTGATTGATCTCAATATGTGAAATTGCATTTTTGTATTGCCGGCTGCATCTTTTTCCCAAATTCATCCCATGATTAGTACCAGCTTCTTCTGCTGATTTTTCCGCTTTCAATGTAATTCAATTTAAATATTCATATGAATAGGTGAATATTTAATTAAAATTGTAAGGGATTTTTTTGTTATTCGAATACAACTATACCTTCTTTATTATTATACCAACAATTGTGATAAAGTATCTTGGGTATATCTCTTAATTACTACCAATATTTTCCGGTTTTTGACCATGTTATATAAAACCCATATTAACAATGATCATATTATTCGAGAAATCTCATTAGTTTTGTTTGTTTAATTTCTCATTTTAAATTAACTGTACTACAAACGTTGTGGCCTCTATTAAATATTCGCTGAGTCAATGTCACCCAGTGAAATTAATTTTTTACGAGATTAAATTTAATATAAAAATAAACCAGTCTAATCCAATATTGACCACTTAATATGAATTTCTATGTTTTTTATACACTTTCGTCAGCCGGATACAGATATTTTAGTTCGAGCTCAGAATATCGCCTTGATGTATTTTATTTCAGATATCATTGAAAGAAGAAACACTTTTTATAGGATATGGATAATTGTAAAATATACGAGTTATCATTTACCATTTGTTTTATAGCTCATGTTTATTTTCGCTGCCAGTTATTATTGCGTTTTACTTAACAAAATGCCCATGGCTTTGTTTGAACATGTCTCTAGGAAATTGAAAACATAAAAAGCAGTAAAATGATACTTAAACACGCTTAAATATTGAAGAAAAAAATTTGTGTCCTAAAATTGTGCAAGGACGCTATTACACTGGTATTAATTCTTATTTGTCGGTTTTCTATCAAATTTCACCAATGAAATTTAATAATTTCCTGACTAAAATTCTTCAATTTGAAATAAATGATGACAGGAAACAGTGTAAATTCATACAATATGCAGTGTAATAAAAATCCAAACTGGAGTTATGATATCCATCTCAATGTATTATATATCATAGTCGACGTGAATAAATTAGAAAATCTGCTTTCATAATTATGGCAAATGATTTGTCACTTTTCGAAAAATGCGCGTAGTTAGATTTAAAAGCAGAGCTTAGATGTCGCTCAGATATCCAGAAGTCACTCATTTTGACTCGTAGCTACTTAAAAATTAATAACCAACAATATAGAACTTTGAATATGCTTCAATATTCACTATAATACAAATTATTACCATCTGCAAATATTAACTGCTAACCATTTTGCAATATTATAGCTAATTGTACAAATTTATATGGAAAGTGAGTATAATCTATTAAAACTTAAAATGACATTTATTTTGATTTATACCTCTTTCTATATGAACCTAAATGCTATAAAAAATGAAGCTTGCATTTTCCGTTGGAGTCAAAACAAAACAGCATGATTTTTTACAATAGATTTTTTTCGCAAAAAAATGAGAGTTTTTCGATTTGAGGTTCAAACAGGAGGCGATACTATGAAAAAAATAACTGAAAACTGGAAAAAAACGCGTACCAAGAAAAACGAAGTCAAGAAACTCAAGTTATTTTGAGCTCGTACCTCGTCTTTTCAGGTTAAAAGCAAAGTAGTAAGAGATGACCGCTCGGTTATACCCGTGGGGTACTTGAGGTCTAAATGAGAGTTACATTATTGGCTTATACGAAGTTTTAAGATATGACAACACTGATGTGAATATGTCAATTCTAACATTGCTATCATAAAGTTTGGCATTTTTAATGATGAACGTACCCAGACTGTGTGGTCATACGAGACCTATTTGAGTTGTTTACAGATACTTTAAACAATCATCTTGGTCAAAAAATGGGATCAAATCGCAAACATCTAATATTGTATGAAAATAAGTCTGTCAAAAATATTTCGCATTGGATACCGTATAATTTCAAAAAAAAGGCCGTGTTGATACCTAGTCATATCGCCACCATTTCATTAGGTCGACGTAGAATGATCAATTCTGAATGGTACACCAGCATTCGTTTGCCAGAAGTGTTCGAATAAATCAGGGAAACCAAATACCAGGAGACGAATTATCTCCATCACTACAAAGGAAGTCTCACACATCAAAAAAGCGTTTTGGAACGGGCACTTAATATTTTCTTCCCGCAGATCAAAAATAAATTGTGAGTTCAACGTTTTTCTATACCTGAAGAAGCGGTTGATGCGTTCAAATTATATATTTTGGAGGTACCATAATCGGAATAGCAAAAATGTTTCGAACGCATTCAAAAGTGTATTGTTCTTGATGAAGAATATTTTGGAAAACAATACAACCATTTTCAATTACGAATACTTGTTTTTATTTGTCTTTCTCAAAACTGAAGTAGCAACCTTCATAAAAATAGAAAGAGCTGAAATGTGCATTTAAAATTCAAGCAACATATTTTTCAATATTTCTACTAAGTTTTATGAAATATTTCTAACCCTCTTACACTATTTCCTCCCTTAAAACCCAATATGAAGGGCTAATCTTATTTTTATTGTTACAAATTTATTTAACAGCTATCAGAAGGGATGTTCAACGTGGCTTTTAAACACAATTGCGATGTTTTTCAAGTGAAAAAACGATACTGTGGGTACTATTCTGATCCCTTTACTTGTTTTTCTGATCCATTCATAAACGAAAACAATTATAATCTATTCATGATGTGAGTTTTTCTGCAAGATGGGCATTAAAAAATAAAGCAGATGCATAAAAGCAAATTGGAAAAGATATTTGTAGTGATCAAGGGCGGATCCAGGGTATTGACAAAAGGGGGGGTCATTAGTATTAGGACGAGTCCTCCCCCAAAGACAAAATATAAGTAAATTACGTTGTTTTTGAGAGTATAATGACGAATTTTACGCAATTTTTACTTTAAACGTCAATTACTCATCGACTTTGATTCATATATAATCATATAATTCCTACTTTTACATATTGCTACTTACGCCCTTTTGTAAGAAACAAAAAACGAAGTTAATTAATCCGGGTTTAGGCGGGGGGTCATGACCCCCCTGGATCCGCGCTTGGCAGTGATCTATCAACGTAGTATAGACAAGCGAAAGATTTCTTTCAAATATTAGTAATCATTGTTGACTCGTGGATCCATCATGCAAAAACAGAACTCACGCTGTTTCAAAAAAACTTGTAATGAAGAAATCTGTAATTTAAACATTGAAAATTCGCATTTAATTATCGAAAGATCACTTCTTGTGCTAATTTCTTGTATACAGTATACAGATAAGATTTTTTTTATTAATGTCGTTCACAACTATTCTCAGAGATCTTGTTTCTTACATAACTCTTAATCCACTCGCTAGAATTGCCGTATCTCGGATAATGTAATTAATTGATAGTAGGTGTGTAAATATTGTAATCTCCGTTAGGTCTGAATTTCACATACTTCATTTTTATTTTATTGGTAATGAGAGCTGTGGTAAATAGCCATGTAGAAGTGAAATGTACCAATTACATTTCACATATCGTAACAACAAAATTAATTCTTAAGTTTACAAGTACCCGACAACTAAATTAGAAGTTTGATTTAATTTATCATTAATAAATGTACGGGGTGTGATCATTGATATAGCAGATGAATTTTATAGCAACAATTAAGATGTATCTATTTCAACTAGAATCTTCATGCCCTTATATATGGAGATAAGTAGTGAAAAGTTTTTTCCAGTTACGGTTGACAGTATGCTACTAGTAACACAATACTATGTAGAAAGTACCAAATAGGATCTCGAAATGTTGAAATATGTCCATGGTATTACGTAATAATATTGAAAAGTTTTATAAGTGGACAGTCATTGAGAACGAAGAACGATTATGACGTTTTTCGGTCAGAAATAATACAAAAAATATCAAAGATTGATGCCAAAAAATCGTATTTCAATTTACATAAAAGTGAAAGGTTGTCTTCATGCAGATGATAGTTGTTACTGTAAGTGAAATTGGTTTCTATTGCGATGATTCTAAGACAAATCAATTTAACAATAGAAAAACAGAGTTTCAGTTCCCCTTAAAAGACCGATCAATCAAAGTTGATCAATAACCCATATCAAACCTGGGTTGATATATGTTTCACAAATTCATATAAAATAGTTTTATTTAGCCATCGATAAAGATATTGCGCCAACTTACAATAAAGGGATGACTAAAGAAATGGAACAGTGCTTCTCGTCTATTCATTTGTGCAGCAGAGTTTTCCTGAGAGAAATAAGTATCAAATCATTTATTTATTTATTCTTTATGGCTCCAGATGTTTTTGTATTAGTTCCTGACAAATGAAAGTATCTAATTCTAATGTATTTAAAATAGTATTTTACTTTTGCCCTAAAAACAATTATATTACTAAATTCCAATGAAGAGTTTCTTTCTTTTTTTCTTTCGATTTTTTTCTTCACAGACGAGGTTTAACATTACAAGAAGGTCTTGAAAGGAAGAGTATCTCAATACTGAAACTATATATGTTGAACCGACCGATTTTAACGATTTAGCCGATGAAGAGTATGATACGCAAGCAAAACTAGTCTCATCTGACAGTAAAAAGATGGATTAACGTAGCCAACTAGAAGAAAGTGTTCAAAAAATAATGCCAATAGAAACCCATAACTTAGATAAAGAACAAAAAAGTAATAAAAAAATCTAAGCAATATGTTAATAAAAGGAAAGAAGCTTTTTAAGGAGATATTAGCAGATTATTCCGAGTAACTGAGTAAAACAGAATTATTTCAACTTTTGTTAACATTATGAAAGAGGGAAAAGTCACTAAGAAAGAGTAAAATGGACATTAGCAATCCCTATTTAGAATGTATGTGATCAACTACCACGAAAAAGGTTTTATCAGTATTCTAAAAACGTGTAAACATATTTTTTCAAATTATGGCAATCCCTATTCCAGTGATGTTGACAAAATATAAAAACTACAGCTTTTTATGGATGAGTAAAGAATATACTGGAAGTAGCTAACTAAAAGCCCAATGTTTCTATATACTAATTATTTTCAAAGAAATTGAGGAAAATTTTTGTGGATCATATTAGCACATTCAAAGCATAATAGTTGCTTCTGTTTCGGGAGTTTTTGCTTCTTGTCAAAGATTCAACTAAGTTGGAATTCCTAGACCTTTGGTGATTTTAATACCAAACTATTTCAGCTACCACTACATAAACACAATTATAATGTGACGCGCGTTTCAATAACTAAGTTACCCTTTTCAGAGAGATTTTTTATTCAGTTTATCTCCAGTCAACGCGTCAGACAGTGTTGTTTTGGTGGTACCCTAAATATTGTGTTCAGCATAAATTTAACGTTGGGATAGGTACATGGCACCGGGAGAAGTACTTTGAGGGATATAAATTCAAATTTTATATTAGTTTACTCTATTTTTAAAAAAATATTTCATATAATTTTTAACCACACCTCGTTTATGATAATGAGCTGTAGTTGTTGATTTAAATTAAGTTCTAATAAATATAACCATATCATAATTATCTACGGATTGTAAAATATAATTATATGGCCTTATTTCAGTTTACAGTGAATAAAGTTCCTTTCATAAATAACATCGATTTTTTAGGAGGTATTGAATAATTTTTATCTCATTTCAATAACATCGTGTTTCTACACGCAACTTCCTGAACACATGGACTAATCATGGATATAAAATAAATTCATTCTTTTTTCGTCAAAGTCTCTTGCAGATTTTCTTTCGCGTCTCAATAAGCAATTCAATAGGATCGCAAAGAACTTATTCAAAACGATGAATCTCTTTTAGTCTTTTTAGACTGAATTATCACCAATAATAGGGTAGCTCGATTAATTATGTTACGAAGAAATACATCATTAATAACTGATATTATCGGCAGCAGGAGAAATATAGTACCTCACGCATCAGATAGAATCAAACGAACATTTAAAGAAAACTTCGAGAAAGTGACGAAACATCAAAACTGATCTACGTCAAAAAAATCATACTATATTCCCTTGGCTGCTCACAATGATTCGAAAAATATAGAAAAGCGTTTTCAGTTTTTCATTATTTTACAAGAATTAAAAACAATTCTGATTCTAAAAGAAACAGAAATGAAGTAAGAATGCATAAATTGTAATCAATTTTTGAAAAATTTAATTCCCAGCTTGAAGGCATTGATAATCACCTCTGGTTGACTTCAGTCCTAATAGAAGGTATTCTTACTTTTTTTTCGGTGGGAAGGAAATTACTCTGTAAGGTCTAAATGAGAGTAAGTATAACAAAAGAAATAATATCTTGAGACGTGATAAAGATAAGTGAATCAAACGTTAAGTGAAAAATAGATTAAATAATAGAATAGCGAAAGAGTAGTAATGCGCTGAAGAAATTGGAATGTACATAAACTGATGGGGCAGTAAACGTGAAGCAAATTGAAGTATGTTGAGTTGAAGGAGGCCCGGAATTAAGTGGAAATTGGTCCTGGATGGTTTTTGTAGGATTAAATGTCATAGATGCTAATACAACACAAACACCCTAGACATTTTTGAAAATGTTGAAAATACTGCGATTGATGAGATGTCAATTGTTTGTTTGGTACAATTAAGTTATATTTTTATGATTTTTCATTGAAAAGAAGACTAGCTGAGCCTTCGTTGACCATTAATCCTTGCAAGAGACTCAAAAAATTTAATTAATTTCAAAAAATCAAATCAGAAGGTTCAAATTGCAAAGAAATTAATTAAGAATAGAAAACTTTCAACTTTCTCTAAAAATACTACAAAAGTTTGAATCAAACATATAAATGAAAAAAATCACACTTCGATTTTGATCAATTTTATAAAAAGCAATTTTTAAGCCTAATTTATAGAAAAAAACAGCCGTACATAGCATCCATCGAAAGCACAGTTAACATTTTTTGGAGGTGCTAAAAAAATTAAAAATTGAATAAAACTAAAAATTGATAATGAACCTTTCAGAGGGAATTACTGGAGGGGGTCGCGGGGGGAACCTCACGGTATACCCGGCTGCCAAACTGCGATAGACTCGACCTAGATTTTTACATCACCATTCACCGGTTAACGGGAAAGCTTATTTGTAATTTAGTTAATTCAGTTTCACTGGTATCTCGCGAAGACTCAGGTAACTCGAGGCCGCGAACGACCGAACATTAACTAACGGATAATACCAATCTTAGGTCAAGAATTTAAACTGAATTGTTGGTTTTATAGTTATAATTTTTAATAGTGTCATATAAGTTACGGATGTATTCTTTTCAGGTAAGCGTAGACTGAATTTTTAAATTCTCAAATTTATAGATACTCCAATGTAAAACTATAAGTAGAATAAAATTAATTTGCATTTATAATTGTTCTTATCGTCAATCAAATTTCCTTCCAAACACTCTTGTTTTTTATTAAGTACTTGTTAGTATTTCATGTAATTAGAATGGTTAATCACTGTACTAAGTGTCTAATGTATGTTATTCTGATGAACCACAATATAACAACACGCATAACTCATTCAATGTAAGTTAAAGTGAACTTAATCAAAGCCGAATGAGATATATCGAGAAAAATTGGGACAATTTAATTCACAAATTGGAGATATTTCTCGAAAAATAATGATAATGATGACGTATCTAAAGCTTATATAGTAATCTTTGTATTGAAACAATTTGGATTTGAGAATTATTATATCTGGCGTTATCTACTGGATGGTAGAGTGGTACAAAACCGATAATTCTATGACAAAAAATTACAAACTAAATTTATTTTAGTTTGGAACGGTTCAAAAATACACATTTTTTATTATTAGATGATTAGATTTATAAAATCATTGATGTTAGTTACAAATGAAATATTTCATAACAAACGACATTTATGGCTAATTTACTCCAATGTATCATTTATTCACAAACAAAAATACCAACAAACATTTAATTCATACAAGGTTGAGATTCATATCTAGCATAAATATATAAGGCGGAACATTCCACGAGAATTTGGCCGCTCCTTACGATACTTCGCAGTTCGCATGACTTCTTATAGTTCCATCATCATCTTTCTACGCAGATTTGTAGCTTTCGGCCTCTTCCGTTATTCTTCTTAATCTTCCAAGGAATCGTCTTCTTGGCCTACCTTCCATTCGTCTCTAATCTTTTACCCTTTCCATTCATAAATTGAGCTACCGTCTTATCCATATTATCTCAACATCTGAAGTTTTATGAATTTAACTAGTTTTATCTTTACATCATCTTTTTTAGTTCCTCATTCCCTAATTTTCAATATTTATTCTCATCTATATTATTTTCAATATTTTCTTTTCCAGGTTTTTCTAACTTTTCTAAAATGATAAATGAATTCCTGAATTTATGTGGTCCTTCATCTTTTTTGATCTGTTATCTCATTCATTTATATTATTGCCTAAGTTTTTGAAACTCTTCTACAAACCTGTACTTTTCTATTTTTATCTTGGTCCTATCTATTTTGTCTTTTTTTTTTATTTATCCTTTGTCAATTCTTCTATAGCTGTTATTTCTTGCCGTGACAAATATGTCGTCTGCACATGATTTGGTATTATAATTTTTTCTATAATAATAATTTATCCCGTAAATTAGACGATGACATTTAACTTTTATATCCAATTTGAACTACGGTTGATACAAATATATCGACAAAAATTACAGTACCTGCAGAAGTTCTATTGTAGAATATCACCTACTTTTTAGAAGTATTGAGTACTCAATTAGGAATAGACCATGTATCGCATTATTTTAGTTTGCTTAGACTAATAATAAATATACCCTTAAGAATATGATAGTTAATAAACAAAATAACCTGTTTTATTTTCAATCATATCTGTAACTCTAATTCTCTCTGATGAAAATATATCTTGAAGCTTTGATTTTCATGAAATGCACATGAAGTTTTAGATGTTTATTGATAAGGTTATGTAGACAATAATAACGTTCACAATCCTGTTCCATCGGCTCTCATTATTTTCGTGAAATTAATGCTTAAATTTTCATTATCTTATCTCCTTTTTATATGCCAATCATCTTTTATGTTACTTTTGGTGGTATACAATGTACATTAGTTGGAGAACTATCTAGAAAAAAGAACGAAGAATATAGATGCAGCTCTACAGGATATTGGTACTTTTCATGTCTTGAATTGACAAAAATAAAACATCATATTCTAGTTATTCTTATTTATGGATATAAGAAGATTGAAACTAAATTATGTAATGAAAAATTAATAACTAAGATTAACGCGCAATTTTTGTATTATAATGAATGTGGTAAACAAATTATTATTCATTAAATGTGGAAAAAAACAGATTGTTTTCTCAAAATTTTATGGAAAAGAGAGAAATTCTTCAATATATTTACTCGTTGAGAGTAAATATTTTTGGAAACATGATAAAAATATATGATAGATGAAATTATATACACGTACACATTTTAAAAGTGAGTGATTCTATGGGAACCCGGAAATTATTTTGAAAGATAAGTTTCATACCATTTTTTTTTATTTAAAGTATTTTTAGTAATGAAATTATCTGAGTTTGTCCTTGGCTGCTTAAATAAAACAAAATATACATGAAAACACAGTTTTCGTTGTAAACAAATATTTAAAAAATCGATTCTTCAATATTGCCTACCGTTTCGAGTAATTCGTTGACCTTTCAATCGACATGTTGCTTCACGCTGTTTTAGCCTACAGCCATTTGTAGAATAAATTAATCAAATTATTAGGAACGGAAAACATCACATTGAGATATTTCGAAGCAAATATTATGAATATGTGACGACTTCCTTTTCAAACTAATTATTAACGAATTCTTACACTTCTTCTTCCATGATCGCCCCTGACTGACTAAACAAAACTATAATTAAGCAGAGCAACTTATTTTTTATAAGTATCGAAAAGTCATATTTGAAATTGTACAATTTTTTCAATTATATATAAGTTTTTGCAATTCTGGTGATCATACCTAATAATTAGGTTTTAATAGAAGAAAACACAATTCTATAGTTTCAAAGAGATTTCAATATTCAACATAATCAAACTAAACCAGAAGTGAGATTGTGCTGCTGTAACCTCATCGTTCGATGCGAATCTTTTTCTATATATGATTTATTGGGATACAAAAGTAACCAAAATCGGGTCCTCTTCAATGGATCTTCAGATCCAGCTAATCTATTCCAGTAAAAAAATCTGATGATAATATCTTCTTGCTAGATTTTTGAACTCTCCTTGAATCCCGAAACCTGTTTCGCACCTCTCCTTAGAACCTTGTCATTCAGAATCATGGTGTGTCAATCATGTCATTCAATTATAAAACACAAAAACTTTTTTTACCATTTCTAAAATGCACTAAATGTTGTTGATAGTGTGTTTGGGTTATTTTCTGTAAAGACTACAGACAACATAGTGTTCACACAACCTATTTATATGTCTAGAGCTTGTACAAAATTTACTTGTACTTGGAAATGCGTCAGCCTATATTTCTATTGTTAAAGAGTCCTTCTATAGTTTTAGGAATCGTGGTTTTAGGTTATGTAGCTTCCAAAACTGAACAATAAATTAAATAATTGGTATATATCCCATGCCAGTAACAGAAAGTGTCCAATGTTATAGTAAGAATATATTGAGACACAGGTTTGAGAAATGAGAGAAGATGGCGATTTGCTTCACAAAATTTTAGAAATTCGAATAATACATAATTCAGTAAGGAAACAAAGATAAGGTAAATCAATTTATGTTCAAGTTGCGTGGTTGAAAACTGGAAATTGTCTTTAAATAATTCAATTGTTTCTTTCTTGAATTTTTGAGGAGATTATTATATCTGGAAAGTGGTGTAATCCTGATTTAAATGCAGAGAGTGTGATTGTCAATTGAGAAAATTTTCAAGAAGTTTAGTTAATATCACATTTGAATATAATTAGACGATATACAAGTGAAAATAACCTGCAGAAGAGAGGTTATCTGTTGAAAATACAAGAAGCTAATAATTAATATTATTGATCAAGTATTGCACTAAACTTGTGTTATTTGTACTTTTGTGCAAAAATCAAACTTAAGTAGAAATTAAAAGTTAGATTATGTGACACCCATGGATATCCATAAAATTAAATATTCCATAATATTGTCAATTGTGTTCTCATTACCAAGGTCGATAAGAATCCATTAGTCAATGTAATTTTAGTTCATAATGTTTCATTATAAAAAATTGATTTTTAATATGATGATAGTTAAAATCAAATAAACAAGTAATTGTTAACAAGTTAGGAAGTGATATTTTTAATTTTCTAATTGAGAAGAATGAAAAGTTAATCTTTCATTTATGTTCTAAACAAAAATTTGCAGTGATTATATCCTCCACAAGAGTGATTTCAAGTCAATTGAAGATGGTGTTGAACGACCAGAATAAGCCAAATTATTTCTCCATCGCTTCTCTAAGCACTCTTATGCTAATTATATTCTCAATTCAACGTTAAGTATGTAGCACTTTCGGTGTTTTCGTAGAACTTCCATTCCACGAAGCTTCCATTGTAAAAATTGCAATTATAAAAATGATGTAGAAAGACATTAAATGATGACGCTCAAATTTCATATGGATAAAAAGTTGTGTTAGCGAGAAAAATAAAATTAGATAATTATATCAAAAGTGGCTTTCAGATTAATCGTGTTATAAATTTTCCAAAGATTTATTGTATTGTACGTAAAATAACAGATATAATTCTAGTTTTGTGCACTTGTGTGTGAAAATTCCAATTTACTACGTATAACAGTAATGGGCATAGATACATGTCTGTGAGTATAATATCCCGTACTATAATAAAATCGAAAGAATGCAGTTTTCGTGAATTGAATACGAAATCTAGAATAACGGTTTTCACCATTTTTGTAAGTCAGTGTCATTAAATTTTTAAATTATTTTTGTTTCAGAAGCGAATATTTTAACGATGTACAATTGAATCATTTGTTTACGAAACTATTTTAATTTAGACTTGTAGTAATGAACTAAGGAGATCTGTTTTCTCAACAAATACAGGATTCATTTCTATAATTGTAGTAATTTTTGAATATTTAGTACTAAAATTTATCAGTTTCTCTTTTTTCGTTTCGTTTTTCATTAAGTATTTATTAAAATATTTTTATAAAGACTTAGAAAAAGTCGAAACGTCAAATTTTATCTTTCTTTTAAAAATTATTTAAGAAATAAATTTTGAAACAGAAGACACCTAAAATCAAGAACATTTAGAATCATAAACATGTCAAAAGCTATATTATGAGCTGTTTCTTATTGGGAACTGGCAATAAAACACCAAAGTGGACTAACTTTAATATATTTTCCGAGCTTTCTAATACTTATGTATTCATCGTCTGGGAAATAATTAATTGAGATTTGTGGTGGTTTTGAATCGTATTCTTTTAAAAATTTTCTCAAGGTTTCAAAATTCCAATTGACATTGATAGAAATATTGATTAATATTAATCGAAATAAGGAATGGGCTCAAGAAGAAGATATACCTATGCACACTGCACGAATACTTAGTATTTCAAAAGATAACTGAAGAGATGGATGTAGGAAAACAAAATTTAAATAGAATTTAGTTGTATATATGAAGCTGGTAAAACGAAACTTCATAGATTCTGTCAATCTTCCAATATAAAATTTGTCGCGGTAACATTAAATTTTCATTCTAAAAATTTCATTGACTAGTATAAAAAACCTATTAACATTATTCTGTTTCTCCTTGTTATGTATTCAGGTGATTAAAAGTTATCAAATATCACAGAAATGTAACAAAAACTTTTTCTGAATACAGATTCATGGTTATAATGTACAATTGAACATCTTCCGTTGACTTGAAGTGAGCAGAATTCATCTTCTCATCGTAGTAGTCAGAAATAGAAGTCTTATATAATAATAGATGTGATATTTTAGATGCTATTAATTTGCATATCATTAGATGCTATTAACATATCGGAATGTGAAACTAATGCATTAAAAGAAGAGAAAGAGATATATATATAGATATATATATATATATATATATATATATATATATATATATATATATATATATATATATATATATATATATATATATATATATATATAATGGTTTCTATATAAGGCTAAATATATTGTACAAATTCCAATAATAGTAAAAGCGGAATTATTTCTTAACATCCTGGTTAGTTGCTTGAGAACTATGCATATTGTTTATATATTTCATTTTGCAACAAAAGGAATATTTTAGATATTTCAACTTTATCAATAACATCACAAGTTTGACTTTCAAATCGATTTCTACTTCTCATAGCAGCGAACAATTTATTTAATGTATTCATCTACGACGGTGTTATTGCAAGAAATTTAGAATTCTCATTCTCTCTCTCATTCTAATATCTAAATGTTTGAGAAAAAAAAATAAATGATAATTTTAGTCACACAAAATAATTTACAAATTACTGTGTAAAGTGATCACATCAACGTTACTGTTGAAATTAATTTGCTCAATTTCGGTCTTAAAGATGAATCTCTCTCTGTCGGCCAGCCATAGGAAATGGCTGGCCGATTGATATATTTTATCTTGCTATAAAATTGAACATAGACCATGATACCATAACACCATGAAAAATGAAATACCAAAAAAACTTCGTTGCTTAGGTCCCACATTAATTAAGTCGAAAAATTTTTTGGACCTGTTTTCCATTTGTGTATCCTCAATAAAATTTAACATGAATATTTTGGAGACACATATTACGATCACGTATAAAAACTAAGTGCGGAAAATATTGTGATTGATGACCGTAGAAGCTTCACAAACAGTTGCTAGGCATGTATTGACGCGAAAGCCGGTGAGGCTTAGTGTTTGATAGGTTTATTTATCATGAGCTAGTCAAAACTTTAGTAAGTTCATCCACTATAATAATGCGATTGAAGCATGCGAACGATTAAGAAAAACCACCAGAAAGTATTGATACGTGTACCTTACAAACATTAATTTGCCCCCATCAGATAATTATTCTTTCTCAAATCCAATATTTTTGTGTTGATAGTAAATTATCATAGATTTATTTATTGATCTCGTTTTCAAATTAGGATTTAAGTAGTTGAAGCATAATCAAATTAATTCCTGACAAATGTCTGTTTTGTTAATTGTTAATAAATATTGTTTGCGTATTGTAACATAAATCTTTAAACTAATAAAGCTTTTTAAAAACCGTACTCCTCAGCCATAGATCAGCTATCAGCTGATTACTTCACTTGGGCTGCAAAGTTTTGGAACGTAGCGTTTTGTTTCAGGTGAAACTTTTAAATTTAATTTCATTTTCCATTTAGTTCTGAGTAATAATTTTTTCATGATTTCTCGTGTCTTTATCAACATTTATTCACATCTATGAAATTCACAAATTTCTACTTTATCCTCTAGTAACGTGATAAAAATTACAATCTTCAACCAACCGCATTTAATTTTTCCATTTATCAAATACGGGGATTCAATGACAAATTTTAGTACAAACAAGTTATTGGTCATCTATGAAAGCACAAAAGTACAAAAACGTAGAGCCATCGCATCTATGCTACTAATAAAAATTGATAATAGATAAACATATACGGGAAATTGATAACTTTCAAGGTTAAAGAAAACAAATACAAACGAAACAACGCGTCCCTTGATTACATCCACCCACTGGTATTCGAAAGTAGGAAGGATTGTATCATATGGCTATAATCTGTTCATTTTGTTTAGTTTCCTAACGTCAGTAAACGTGATCCGGATTAATTTCCAAACATTCAGATCATAATCAGATTATCCCTAACATGGTTTCCGGAAAGCCCGGATGATAGTAAATTTTTTGTAAATACGTAAACCAAATATTGAATTTTGATGCAACATTCTTTGTTTATTAGATTAAGTTTATTCTGATTAATTTTCCTCTGTATGTAGTCTACAATGAAAAGCTTTTACTGCCTATATTCACGTAATATGACTTGAATACGTTAACCTTAGAGAACATGATTAAATAACGAAAAACAATCATTGCTGAAACGTTGTGTTTATTACTAAATGTTGAGACTTCTCAACAAAACGTACCATTTTCTATGTTCATGTCGTATAGCCTTTGAGAAACAATTATTTACAGTTGGTTTGCACGTAGAATTCTAGTAGCCTCACGAACGTTGTCCTTTAATTGATGATTGTTTTTTATTTTGTTTACTAATTCACTTTGTTTAGGTGTTGCCCATTATATTTATAATCAACATTCTTTGGATTACTCAAACGTTTTCGATATGATTTATGTATATTCAAGTCCAAGGATAATATCTGGGTCAATATTTCAACAAGTTTGTCCTCAAATATTTTAACGTTTGTATAAAACAAAAGCTATTTCGAATAAATGGAATAAATAAATACATCAGTTTACTTCTATTCTTTCTTTATTAGCTAGTTCAAAGTTTTGTGAATTTGTTTTCAATAGCAACTATAAACATAATTAGGCACAATAGCACAAGTTGATCGAAATGTTAAAGCACTGCTCAGAATTCTCATTCAATATCTAATCAATAAGTATTAATATGGTAAAAGTGGATACTTCATAGTGAAAGTGATAATAACAAAATGACAAATGTATAAAATAAAAAGGGATTAACCATATTATTACTCGTATCTTGAAAAAGAAATCATCTTTGTGTCTCCTCAGATCAGTTTTTTGATATTTTAAGCCGGGGGAAAAATACAATTGATAGAATCGCCTAGGAGATCTCCTTTCACTGATTGATACATTCTGTCGAAGAAACTTAAGATATTCCATATCACCGATATGATTGGTCATCAATATAATAGAGTTAGATTCAGACATAGATTCATGGTGAGATAATTTGGAGGAGTATATGAAATTCTCTTAAATAAACACAAAAAAACGGACACGATTATCTCAGAATTAATCTCCATACTATGACCCGCTGGGGCATTAAGGAGGAAAAAACTGAAGACCACATCATCTATGAGTGCCCAACAGTCACTTGAGCAAGCTTTACAGCTTACCTAGTGACATCAAATCGCTCAAACCAAAGCACCTGATAGACTTTTCCAAAGACATTGGCCTTTGATAACTTCGAGGGTGGTACATGAGGCGTATGTCCTTATCGGTCCTTGACCGCCCACTATCCTATAACTATAAGGGGTGTACGTTTTTCGTGTTTTTTCATATCATTAAAATCTAAGTGTTTGTTAGATTCTATGAAATTGTGATCAACCCATGAAAAGGTGAGTCTACAGTTCCAATGAAGAAGTGACAACGATCCATTATGTCTAAAATAAAATTTCCGATATATTTAAAGTAGGAGATATTCAATTGAAGTCTTTTAAAACTATATGCTTTATTGCTTACCTAAATAGGCTTTTCCTGGAAGTAATGCATTGAAACAACTCAGCAAAGACAGAAGAGCCGTTCAAGTGTGTATCTTGTGAAGAGTTAATGGTAAATTGTAACGAAACTTGATTCTTATGAGCTGGAGAAACATTTATTCATAGTCAAACTGAAAAGAGGAATGCAAAAATAAGAAATGCATAAGAATGATCAGATAACAAATTGGATCTACAGCTCAGGAATGCTCCAATTTTCACACACGATCTACCGCTATCAATTCAATCAATTCACAATTTCAAATTCCAAGGGTATTAATTGTAGTGGCTTTTGGTAGACCGTGTTTTCCTTCCATGTCCAGCTCAATTTCTTATACAAACTTTTTTTTATTCAAATTGTCCTTATAGAGGTCTAGGCTTCTGTAAATTCTATTTTCCGATTATCTATTCAGCTTTTTTAAAATGTATAGTACTCTGTCTCCGTGAGTGCCTATGTGAATCAAGTACGTATCAGTGATGGTTGAACGACGGGTGAACGAATCCTAATTGAACTAAACAGAATTGCTAATTCACTATAGTTTTAGTGAGTTTAAATTTTTTATAAATATATTATTTATAATGGTTTAAAGTTAGTCAATATTCGAATTCGTCTTGATCCGATATAGAGATAACTTCTGATTATTATTGATAACCTTTTATCACCCTTAGCCAACCAAATTATTATATTAATTATAGTAATTGTATCATTTTTGAAATTAGCGTGATATTTTTTAGGAATTTCACGAACGGTTGCAATTATTTATCAACGAATGTTGAATTTTGTTACAAAATCCTAATATTGCAATCACAACAAACACCGATTATCATGTAGTTACAAACAAAAATTAATTCGGAAAATATGTTAAAATAAAATGTACTCAGTAATAACAAGCTTTCTAGTTGCTATTCTTGAACGTACACACTCAATTTTTTCAGAAATGAGTTCATCAAGATAAATCCATACCGAAAATAAGGGGAAATAAACTGGATCCCATGCCTTGAGCTGTCAATTCAAAGGTTGCAAACACCTCGACATATCTCCACGACCATGTTTTAAATCAAAGTTGTGTTTACTTACTGTCTACTAGGTATACTGTTCTTCGGTATCAAACGAACGTAGAGTAAACACTGTGTTGGTTTCACACCAATAAGACTATTATATCATGTAGATCAATGTGATCTACAGGGTTTATCAATTTTACTGGAGATTAGAAAATATTAACTCCCTGCTCTAAAAACTTTTAATTAATTCGAAATCTTTCTGCAACAGAGTGTGGGTGGCTTTAAATTCAAATTCTCTGCTCGCCAAACATTATTCATCTCTAAGCATAAAGTAGCTTAATTAAAAATATAAGTAGCAAAATTATCCAAAGAATACAGAGTAGTATTCACAGCTTAAACGTATAAAAAAGTCTTAATGAGATACAAAGTAGCCAAATCCCGGAGAAATATATTTGATTATATTCCAGATTTGTTCCCTACACAACAAATGATTCAATATGCTAAAAGATTGATATGAGTGGAAAAGAACGTAAAATATTGATCAGTTCTGCGGTTTAATGTTATTATAATGATGCTATTATAACCGGTAACTATATAGGAATACAAACAAGACTTCCTGACTTACTACAAAATTAGTTTTGTTACCTTATTATGCCATGAAACTTTAAACCTTTTTGATCTAATTTAAAGATTAATTTTTTTGTCAGCTTCACTTCTCCCGCTGCCTGCGAGGTTCGGTCAATATGTCAACCGAAATTCATTGTCAGGTCTATGGGCCGAACATAATGAAAAAGCAGATGGTGCATCACTGATGTCGGCATTTTCCTAATAAATTTAACGTACCCGTGATGGAGAGTGAAGTGGGCGACCCTCCCTCATCAATAATTATTTTTCGAGCTTGTGCGCTGACGCGTGAAAAAAAGTCATGTAAGCCATGAGCAGCTATTTTTCACAGATATTGTGTTGCTTGTTCCCTGAGGTTCTATCCACAGGCGGTTCTACAACCTAAGGATACGAAAGGTAATCCCACGATACAAGTATCATAAATCTGATGGTGAAAAATAATTAAAACGTTGCTGTACTTGTGGCCAAAAAAATGTTCATAGAACTGTGGATTCTTTTCTTTGTGCCCCTTATTTACCAAGAAAAATGATAGGAAAACTTCTCATATTCTGGAAGCTTCAGAATTTGATCATTTGAACAAATATTCTCTACGGAATCAATCGAGAAAATGCTGAATTTCAAAAGGGAGATATATTCCTATTTATTTACCGAATGGTTTTCCAGGAACGGAATACAAGAAATTTATGCTTGTAATTTGCTGAACACTTTTGTATTTGTATTGCTGTACGATTAATGCATTTATATCGCAGCTTCGAAAAATTGGCGAAAAATTGTACAAAAGATTTGGTATAGAATGACCAGAAGATTTGAAAAGTGAACTTTTAATCCTAATGTGCAGTACGACAAAATAATAGATTTAATTTTAGACCTCTACGCCCTCTACGCCCAATTATTTACATTTGTAAAATGATAGAATCATACAGATCTAAGATGTTAGCATTTATTGTGACATATTTTCCGGAGGGACTTTGACTCATTAGAGAGCATCTGTTTGCTAAAATATTGATTCCATCAAATTTTCACAATTATTAATTTGAGAATGATTCACTATTTCATATAAGAGAGACACCAACTGCACATAGAATTTTGGGCAGGCTGAAAATTTTGCATACAATGAATATTTATTGTCAATATCTACGCAACTTGCTTTCTGTAGGGTAATATATCCACTCTTGGTAATACTAAAGAGTAAAGATCTGGAAAACATACAAATAAATACCAGCAGAAAAAATCACGAATCAACGACAAGATTTGTTATAGAAAACCAAAAAGTGAGTTATACAAAAGTGCCCCAATCAATCAACTGTTCTGTCTTTGTTGATTGTTGAATGAAAAGGTTTCTCTTTGGAATTACAACTTGCAAGCAATGAAAATTTCATTTGAATGAGTTAACACATGCCCTGGTTAAGATATATTGCGTCCAGCCCTAACAAGATAAGTGATTCTCATTGTCAAAAAGTAATCAATGTGAAAATAGTTGACGGAAGCTAGGATGAATCAATGTGAAGCTCACATGTCTATTTACTAGTATGCAACTGTTTCACTGATTCAAATGTTCGTATCGCATAAATTTCATGTAAAATATTCTTCAACCTATTACGTAGTAGGTTTACATCAAATTTCAATTTTGCAGCCGTCCAGAAAATATTCAACAAACCTCGTTTTGTTCGGATATCCACCACTTTAAGTTTTATTCATTCGTTTTTATCGAGATTCACAATTTCTTAATTAGTACCAACTACAGCCGGAGAAACGTTTTTTAAATTCAAAATTGTTTTTTTTTATTTGATTATGTATATGAACTATTTCTAATTCTTTCATCTTAGAAATAAGAGAAAAACATATTTTGCGTACAGGCATTTATTTATATCGTTATGAAACATTCAACATGCTTATACAAATCGTGTAGCAACAAAATTATCGGCAAATTATCCATAAGTAGCTGACACAATTAAATTTATAATTTCTGTCGTAAGACAAAATATTTTCATTCATACACTAATATACGTTTTATTTCCAATATAAAAATTGCCGATTAATATTATTAATATAAGAATTAATAATTACTCATGTTCATTAAACATGATATGTTAAATGAAAATTGATAACCACAGTTGACTATGCTAATATTAATAATATATAATTGAACAGTAAATGAATATCTATCAGTACAATTAATGAATTTCAATGCAGATTTTAATACCTTCGTCACTATTAATATCTCTATTCTGTTTCCTTATAACTCTGCAATAATGATAAAACATTAGGAGAGCAATTACAGCTTTAAATAAGTCAAAGATCACTGATGATGACAATCTCTATCAATGATACCAATGCTTCAGTTGGTGTAAATTTGGTAGGGTGGACTTCCAATTGGTTTTCTGAGGTTTTGTCAAAACACAATATCGTTGATGACCTGATGTCTGATACACATTGAACATTAAACATTGTACCTTCACATCGACAGAAAAATTGGAGAGTTGTGGTCGAAGAAAAAATAAATAAACAGTAAGCACTACCTGTGGTACATTATTATTGAATTCCTATGCTCATTTAAAGGATATCATAACTAGAATCTTCAGAGAATAAACCCATCGACACTTATACTCCTTCAAAGACTAATATAAGCGTCAGAATTATGGAACCTATCACCTTTTCCGAAATAATTGTGTTCGTTAACTTTAATGAAGATATTTAAGGAAATCAGTTTTTTGAAAGGTTGAATCAATTTGTGATTAAAGAAGCTGATGAAATGAATGTTAGGGAACTTTCAGTGATTTGTCAATAAAATATCAGACTCATGACAGTACAACTCGTAACCAAATAATCATTAGTGCAACTGATGCCACTCATAGTACTGATTTCTTACTTACCACTTCTTACCTATTTGTAATGGATTATTTAAATTTGTAGGATTTGTTTTTTTCTGTATTTGCTCAATGACTTTATTTTACAAATAGATATTAGACAGCTGTTACGCACAAATTATTAATTAAGAGATATTTTCCAATCTTTCAGCACAATTTCTACAGATATTATTAGTTTGTCACTACAAATCAGTCATAATTTATAACTCATCAATGATCAATGATCTTGGAATATTTTACGGTTTTAAAATCAGAAGATCCCATTATTTTTCAAAAATTTCTGAAATTACATACTTTTCGAAGCGCTTTTATATTTCTGAGCCTACAATTGTTACGATAGGTCCTACCAACAAAGCTAATATTTTAAAAGTCTGCAAGCGACGTTGTGACGACAAAACATTTTCTATTTTAGTGCAAATATGGATCTTTTCGTGGGCGTATGGACGTTATGTTCCTAGGTGAAGTCGTTTTACCCAACTTTGGTACGCCGTCAAATTGTTATCTGGTTATAACAAGCTGTCAACAACAGAAGCTCGTGGAGAAGGAATATTTCACTCTCTCGACCTAGGAATGGTTGGAAAGCTCAAGGAAAGAATATCATACAGTTACAACAATTTATGATGAAATGTATAAGAATCAGGAGTTATATTTTTCAAAATTATATATGATTATATACTGGGTGGCACTTCATATACTAATTACCCTTTATACGTTTTCAAATGAGACATCCAACATAATTTTATATTTTTTCGTTTTCCTAACATCTCGCATATATATGCATATGTACTATTTTGAGAGCTAAAGTTTTTCACAATTTTAGAATAAAATTAGAATTACAAAAATTATGTGAATTATTTTTAAAAATCTCTACCGAGTTCCAAACTTTGAGGACCACCTGACACACTCATCAAATGGTTGACTGAGATAAATCAAAAAATTGCATATATGTCACACGTGTGGCACTCAATAAAATTACTTATTAGACATTATACAGAAGCTGTGGATTTTCACTATATGTGAAGTACAATAAAAATAAAAGACCTGCACCCCCTTCTGGGGTACGTAGGTAATATGCGACTCAATTTGAGCGAATCTTCAGACTAGAAAAGAGAGCTGTTGGATATTTACTCAGACTAAACAGCAGGGCTCATTGCCGGGGAATATTCAAAATGTTGACTCTTATTAATCTTTGAATCCGTTCGACTAATTAGTAGACACGCTTTTATAGTTTTAAAAAAATCATTGCACAGCTATCCACTTAGGAACGCAGAGCACGACCTTTATCTCCCTACTCCACCTTTAGAGTTAGTTAGGGGCTCAATACTTTACAATGCAAAAAATGTGCAATCATTTGCTATTTGGAATCAAATCTATAACATCTTTTCCTGCATTTTGCAATAATTTGGACGCAAATTTACTGAAAAGTGCCTTCTATTCTAAAAACGACTTTTATTTCAATACCAATATTTATTATTGTCATTGGTTTTCATTACAAATTATTACATATTTTTGGATTGCCGTATAGAAAGTTCCATTATCTTTAAATTTTATAACGTAAGTTCATCTTTTAGATATTTACAAACTTGTGGTCTCGAAACGTTATAAGAGAAAGGAACAAACTCTAGGAGAAGAAAATGAAAAACTCGGACATAATGCCATATTTGCTAACATTAATATAATCAAATGTTGATATCAAATGTTGATAAATATTAAGAATTGTACGTTATTTTATTCTATTACAACTGCACAACTGCATGAACATTATTTTGAGTAATCCGGAGAATGAGTTAAACGATGCATTACGTAAAATTAAAATAAGTTGTTCAGGTACGCATCGAATATTGAAACGGACCAGATTAGGATATATTAATTATTATCAGCATATCTCGTCATAGTAGATCAGAAGAGGAAACACTAAAAATTCAGTCAAAATATGTTGTAAAGACTTTAGGAAGACCCTAATTGATTGAATTTAGATAATGATACTAAAAATTAAGACAACGTAAGTAATTTATTTTAAAAAATCCATAAGAGAGTTCGTTGTTGTTGAGTGATATTTATTGAAAAAGTGTGGAAATATTATCCAAATAATTCTAGGATTTATAATTTCAAATTCTGTATTTTCGTACAATCGTAAAGGACTAACTATGAGAATTTTTGCTACATTATTCGAGGGTGAAATTAGTAGCCTCAAATAATTAGTCTACACGACACTCATAGTTGATTTCGACAATTTGAAGAATTTTTGAACGTGTACGGCAATCCATGACACGTAGGATACGCTCATATACAATTTTGGTTAGAAATGGGTATTTGCAGTATTTATTTATTATACATCATATTAAACTTTACTGCTTCAAATCATAAATAATGGTATATATCTTTTTTTCTCAGTTGCAGGTTTTGGAAAAACGTTAAAATTAAAAATATTCTAAGTAAAACAAGGATTTTGAGTTATAATTTTATTTCATAAAACTTTATCTATGAAAAAAGTGTATAATATAACAGGAATATTCGAAGATATCCTTGAATAGTTCTTTGAGAGAAAAACTCAATTTAGTTACCACCTTTTAAGGGTGATAACACGGAAGGGGTGGACTGAGGAAATTTTGTTATAGGAAAGACCCATCTTAAGTTCATACAAGAAATTTATTCATTCTAAATAATCGAGTTGCATTTATTATGTTAATAGATTATAAATTATTGGAAAACATTTTGTGAAATATATCGTCGAGGAGGAAATCGCGTTTCGTTACGGAGCTGCTTGAAAAATTCTATAGATCATTTTGGAAACTACAGAGGAAATAAGTGATATTCATGTACGTGAATAAAAATCAGCCATCACACACATAATAGTCACAAATTAGATTATTGAACCAACCCGCATTTTTATTACGATTATATAAATTAAAATAACAAATATCGATTTACGGAAAAATTATTCCTCAGCAGTGTTTCGACGACCTATCAAACTTATTCTTTTATTAAATCAAAATTTTGATTGGGGGCTGTGTAAATAACGGTACCTCCTTCACGGTCAAAATGTTATTCTTCTTTGGGTGCCCTCTTCTAACAAAGGTTGGCAATAATCCCAGCAAAGTCATTTCTGTTTCTGGCCCTTCTTATCAGCGTCTGAGAGTCTAAACCGGTCTACTCGCGAATATTCTTCAGCCATGAAGCCTGTCGTCTGCCAGGACCACATTTTCCCTCGATTTTCCGTTCGATCAGAAGTTGCAACAGTCTGTATCTGTTATTTCTATATATGCGTCCCAGATACGAGGTTTTTCGAGTTTTTATAAATTCTATAAATTCCCCGTCGGTGCCTATTCTTTGCATTACTTCTTTGTTACTGATATGAGCTATCCAGCTATATACATAGCAATTCACCATCCGGTACCGGATTTTAAGGTCGAGTACTAGGGATGTAAACAATTGTCTCATGTTTAGAAAGACATTTCTTGCTTGCTCGATGCGTGATCTTATTCCTGTATCTGGGTCTATATCTTTTGTTACACCCCAGATATTTAAATTTCTCGACATTTTCGATGATCCCATGGGAGGATTGTTGGGGAAAATCATGGGTTTAGTTTTTTTGATGTTGATGTGAAGGCCATGATCTACAGCTTCAATAATTGTGACAACCGTCCTCTTTAGATCCATCATCTTATCCAGCTCTCACATTCTTGTAAAAGTAAACTTTAAACTTGGAGAAAATTATACACAGAAGCACTAACTGCAAGCTCTATTCTATTTTCTTTCTCAATTTCTCGATATCACAATTTTCGATGTTAATAATATGACTAATAAGAAATTTATACTGAATACGACCGATGACAATAACTTGGTTATCGAAATGCGCGACAAACAGTGTAAGTGGTGTAATGGTAGTGGAAATAGTGTGTTCAGCATGAATATCCCAACGGTTCCAATTTATTCCAAATTTTTTTTGGCACATTTTATTTAATCGATTCCACTTTTTAATATGATTGAAAGAATTTATCTAGTACTAGATATTATCTTCACTCATGTTGCTGACAATTAGGAAAACAAAAAATGTCTGCCTGATAAGAGGTCTTTAATACTAGTAATAACAGCAAAACTATTGATAAATCAAGTCAAAAGTTGGTTAATAAAGAATAACACAAATATAACATGATTTAATCCGGTAAAGTACTGGGGTTTTCCAGATATCATCAACGTAATTCAATTTCTGTAGATACGAATGCGGATGTTCCTAACGCCAGTATATATTGCTGCAATATTTCAAACTACATATCTATTTGAATCATTTTTTTGTCACATTTATCTACTGAATGGGTTCCGGAAGTAATTTTGCAGTTCACTGTTACCATGTTATTTTTAAATATATATCATTAAATTTGAATGTCATTTTGACGATAACAAAATAATTTGTTTATCAATATTGATCATTCGTCTTCAAGCGTTTATCGATTTCATATTTGAGGACTATAAAGGAATATAAAATTTAATAAGCTGCTAGTTAACTGGAAGCAGTTTGTTTTAGATTTTTTCGATTGTAGTGATCCTACAAATAAAATTGATATTGCAATATTTGTTTCAGATGAACAAATAGTCAATTATTTGATCACTTCCATCCAATCGGAATCTACTCCACGTTATTAAAAAAACAATAGAAGATTTATTGAATGAAATAACATGTATATCTCGTTTGAAATACGCGATTCAAACGTTTTTCAATATCAGATTGACTATAGAGTTTCAACCTTTCATATTATATGGAATGTTATTGGAAATGTCCAAGTGCTCAAAACATTTATAAATCATTCATATTTTTTATGTTATTATCTTCCAATAATACTCTTTCTATTGCTATTATTATTATAATTAATCTTTGGCAGAGTTTATTTAGATATTACCTACAAACTGTTTCTCAAAGCTTTTTCAACTAATCTTGTTTATATATAATTTTTCTTTATTAAGTTTTTGCCAAGTAAACAATTATATTACTTAAAAAATAAATGGAAAACGTATACATACATTGGACTGTACATCAGGGTAACCAGAACCTTGGCTGCTGAATACGGGACAATATCCCCCCTCCTGAAAAGCAAGAGCGGGAAAATATTCATAGAAATGAAGAAACATAAGGTTAAAAAAATAACCTTTAAAAAGTATTTTTTGTAAGTCGTATTATCTGGACTTTAGTATTAATATAATTTATATTAATTTTTTAACTACAATAAATGAACTAAAGTTTGGTTTAAATCAACTTGATTATTAAAAATTAATGATTTGCTTTAAGTACGGTAATGAGATGAAATAATGAAAACGGATAGTAATGAAAGTGTATTAAAATAGCTTTTACTCATTTTCTTTTCTTTATAATTGAAAATAACAAAATAATAATGTCATATAACTTTACATTGTGGTATATATTTTATATGAATTTCATTTAATTTTTTCAATTTTGACACTCGTGAAAGTAAAATACGGGAGAAACAGCCACCCGTTTCACTTTGTCCCAGGACGCCGTACAAGTTGGAGGAATACGGGACTGGCCCTTGAAATATGGAACGTCTGGCAACCCTGCTCTAAATATCTATTCTCATAATATCACATTGATTATCAAGTGTAGACTTCAAAAACTAACTTCCCGTTAAGTCTATCTATTGATAAGGATAACTAAATTTTTCATATATCTTCATTTGAAAATTTATGCATATGGTCGAGGCAAAAATACTCTACTATGTTTCCTCGTTTTTTCCCAAATGCCGGAAAACTCTTTCTCTCTTGCATAGTAAATCGATTGCTGGTAAAATAAAAATTTATAATTGTGATTAATACGAATTACTTATTACATTTAACACAAATTGTTATAGGAAGAGTTACTGATGCTTATGTTGCTGAACAAGCCGTAATTAGTTTGAGTCTGTTTTGGTTGTCATTAGAGTGAAATTGTGCTTGCATTATTTACAGTGAAACACGGTCTATTTGAAAATTCAAATGAGTTAATTCAGGACTTGATTGGAATATTACGAAGCGATGTGCAAAGAAAGAAACTTGAAAAATAATCGAACTGCTGTCCCGTTTATTTTAAAATCGCGTCGTACCACAAGTGCGATGGCTTTCCTCATCCACCTCCAGTTTCGATACATTTCCTATCATTGAACCACGACAAAGACATTCCAAAAAAAAACTTTCAGAAATGCTCCCAGCCAAGTTATCAACGTTGCTAGCCAGAAACAGTATTTTTCAGAGGAAGCTCAAATTTTGTCACCTTTTTTTACTTCGTTTTTAATTAAATAATTCGATATATTTCTATCGTAATTCATATCATGACGCTTTATTTATTTCAGAATTTTCTTCAATTATATTCAAGTGATTTCTATGCAACAATTTTTAAAATTCATCTCTTATTTCTCCCTACTTTAATAAAATAAATAAGATAAAAACATAGTCATCATGTGCTGTCTCCTATGTAGATAAATCCACCCCCTTGCAATGAGGTCTTTCGAACTCTATTATATCCCTTATGGCATCATAGGAAACGACTCCAGCAAATTACCTGAAGATCTTTCGAATGTTCCCATGCTAGTATTTCAACCAAGTCTGTCTATTTAAATATTGAAATAAAAGCTTCGAACAGATCTGATAAAACTTGTTTGGGCTTACTTTTGAAAAACTACAGAATGTTTTTGAATAATTTATAACGAGAAACCAGTGTAGGCTGTAGATCACCTATCATGTTGATTTTTGATTAATTTCAACTCGTTAGTGCAAAAAACGTTCCATTGGAACTCACTGTTTTGAATATGGAATATGGGTGATTCCGTTCTAACTGTGATATTCAATGTCCTGTATTGTTTTTTTGTACTAGTCATTAATTAATAATCAATTAATAAAAATTTTGTGTTAATTGAATAATTCTTAAGATATTTAAACATTATTTTTATACAATATAACTTGCCACTTAAAGAAAACTTATACTACATCACTTGAATGTCAGTACCGTGTCATGTCCATTCCTAGAATTTACCGATAAATTATTAATTTTTTTTGTCGTAACAAATGATTTAAACTAATTACCTTATAAATTCTAATGTTTATGATCAAACTGAGGAAAATTGATGCACTTGTTGTTTAATATCTTAAGTTACCATGTCAGTACCGTGTCATGTCCATTCCTAGAATTTACCGATAAATTATTAATTTTTTTTGTCGTAACAAATGATTTAAACTAATTACCTTATAAATTCTAATGTTTATGATCAAACTGAGGAAAATTGATGCACTTGTTGTTTAATATCTTAAGTTACCATGTCAGTACCGTGGATAAATGAGTCAGTACCGTGGAACTCAAAATCCGACATTTGTGTCTTGCTCGTGATACTTTGAAGTTGTAGTAAATTCCTCTTAGAGTTTTATTTTTACAGTAAAATAGATGAATAATATGCATAAAAAAGTTAGAAAAGTTAAATTTTAAAATCTTGAAATTTTGAATACAAAAAATCACAGTTAGAACGGAATCACCCATATAAGATTTACGACATAGAACTCCAATGTTTTTCCTTCATAACATCTTTACCTGATTTGGAAGTATCCACTTTTTCAGATTCAGATGTTGTTACATAATTGTTGCTGTATATGCTGTTTATTTCCATAAAAACAGTTATTAACAGAAAGATGACAATACTTAAAAATCCAGCTTTATAACAGTACAATCCAAAGATCGAGAAATCTCTTCATTTAGCAAATAAGCAAATTTATTTTGTATTCTTCAGAGTTAATCACTTGAATTGACTGCAATTCTTATACATTTATGAGAAAGTATTTTAGCAAGGTTACGATCAGAACCGGTAATTTTTTTTCTCCGTTTTGTCATTTTGTAGGAGTGAAAAAAAAACATATAGCAAAGACCCCATTCGATAACAGGTTCAAGGCAGTGTCGGGTGTAATTAAATTCGATTTCGTGACGAATAAATCATCATTTTCCAATTATTCTTATAAGAATCATCTTATAGAAAATTTGTAATACAGTCTTACATGTAGTTTATTTATTTTACTTTTACTAATCCTCAATTACTATACTGAATAATGTGTTATAAATATTACAGTTTTGTTTGTTGATTGTCTCCCTTATATATTTATTTTTCTTTTAATTTCACCAAAAATATAAAGACTTGACATCACCGCTGCATATATATTAGTTAAAAGTAGTATCAAACGATTAGAAAAAAATGAAGAGAAATTTTCAGTTTGCTATTCTATTAAAAGATCTTCTAGTATTTATTTAGGAATATTAAACATACAAGGCTCATTTGTATCCAATATTAATTGCACTACAATTTTTAAAAAAAAAATGATGGACATTGTTTCTTCCGTACCACCATGTGTGGCAATACTGTATTTAGCACTAAATATTGTTCATCTTAATTCTGTTTTTTCTGAAAAGTCCATTGGTTCTTGAAACTTCATTCATTTTTCAATTTTATACAAATCGAATAAAAGTGAAGTGATCCCAATACAAGGCATATTAAAAACATTTTTCACTAATGCCAAAATTCAAATTCTTATTCCAATGTATCCCAGTGTTACTTATTACCTAAGCTTTCAAATGAATAATGAATTTCTTAAAGAAAATCAGAAGTCATACTTTAAAGAACTTGTTTATGTAAGTTCAAATGTTTATATATGAGGATATACATATACTTCATATTACAAGATAAAAATAATAATTTATCTCAATTTAATATGGAGTAATATGTAATATTGCATGCTGTAGAATCCATATATAAACTAGAAACACTAAAAGAATGAATATACAAATGAAGAGATGAGAATGATGGAAATTATATGAACAGTTGTGTGTATTCTTTGGAAGATTGATTAATTTCATAAAAAAACACATATGCAAAGTTCTGAATAATGAAGCCATTGTGAAAATATTCAATCATTTCGTCAATGACAGTATGTTCAAATGAAATTCACCATAATATTTATCTTTTTTGTTTCAGGTGAGAATAATTTGTGCAAAAATAGTAAGTGATTTCAAAACGTCCTCTAATTCTAATTGAAAAAATAATTATCTCAAATTTTGTGGTTCGTAGAAGCTCTTATCTGATAATCTTTAATATTCCCAAATGTGTTTACCCTGGGAATAACTTTAATACTGTTTAAATTTGAGCATTTTTAGTTACAAATCCGAATTAAAATATAGTTTATTTGTCTTTGAAAAGTGTTCATATCATCCAATTGATTTATTCAATTTATAAACTGCTTTAATATCATAATAAACCAGGTGAGAATATTTGCATTGAAAACCGCACTCATCTTCAAATATAGAACTTTCTCCATCATTTTACAAAGACGTTGCTCCATGGTAGATATAATCAAGTTTTGTATACTTTGGATGAATACGATAAACTGTTTCACCTGTCAATTTGTTTACATGTTTACTGTTACCCCACACATGCGAGAATAATTAATAAACACGCTGGCAAAACTCTTGAATCATCCTCGTAAAACAAAAATTTACTATTTTTCCATACCAAAACAGAGAAGAGTTTTATGGAATGTTGGAAAGTTGTAGAAGAGTTATCGTTTGCAATTAGCTCAACCTCTGTCTGTTGGTAACAAATCACATTCCATTTTAGTCGCTGAAAGATACCTGGACCGGTTATTTCTGCTTTCTTTTCTGGTTAAATTACAGAATCTTGCAGGGTAAACCACAGCATTTGTTATTAGAATAATACAATTGCTTCCTGTAAATAGAAGATAGTGTGTGTCCAAGAGTATCAAAGGCAAAAAAAGATATCTACGTAGTAAATTTGGCCAGCGCAACTGCAACATAACTGGTCTCGCCTTAAAAGTACAATTAAAACGACCTCATGGAATATGCATTTCTTTAAAGACTAAGACTTGTTACATCAATTTTAAGATCTAAAAAACCTTTAAGAGTACCCTGACTCACTAGACAACAAGCGTAATAACGGCTTTAAAACACATGAAGTGGAGGTGCATTTGATTTAAATAAGAACAGAAATTTTTAGCAAAATATTTCAACAGTCTTCAAGCTAGATTTACCACAGACATGGACAGTAAATAACCACCTAATGTAATCAGATCAACTGTTTAATATACGATAAATAACTTGGGACGCGTTTTATTTTTAAGGAGGATAATACTTGACCAAAGCGTATAAGAAAGGTACAAAAAGGTTCGTAAGAAGCGAATATGCTAAGATAAGATTGTACAGAAAAAGCGCCGGATAATAATCTGATTCAGCACGTAGGCAGGTCAATATTTGGAAAACCCAATTCATCGATCACTTATCTGGAGCTAATGATAGCGTTCCACGAAAATAAATAAACTATGCTACAAGAGCAGATCGATTCAGTCTATCAGAAATGATAAGTCAAACTTGGTAGTGAATTTTTTTGAAATGAACGATTAGAAATTAAAATTTCCATCCACTCATTTTCAGTACAAAATTTTCTATTTCTTTGTAATGCACAAACATACGAATGAAATGTATTAAAAGAAATGAAAGATAGTGAATAGAAATTTTGTTTCATTCCATTCTAGAAAATATGAGTGTGTTTAAAGGTTCGTTTTCAGAATAATTATTTGACGAGATATGTATGCTGTATAAAAAGCATATTGTGATTGCTATAATGATAGTGAATTTTCTGATCATTGTTATACTTTCTGATGACTGTGATGTATCCCATTGAAAAGTTTTCGTTTTATCAATAAATGAAAATAAACATACAAGAGTAAACAAAATGTACCACATACTTGTTTTTATCAATAATGAATGAATTTAACTATTGAAAAACGATCGTAGCAATGAGGAAATTAATGAATAATTATAATCAAATCTTAATAATATGAGAAAACCTAATGGTTTTTTAAAAGTATAGTTACAGATGTCTTTATTTTATAAACTATTCACAATTTGCATTTACCGAAAGCTTGTATAATTTTTTGGTATTTTAATTCAAATATCAATATCAAAAATCTTGACTCGTATTTTACCACTGGCTGGCAATAACAAAACTTCTATAAGTAAATTAAACAAATTCCTAACTTCAAATTTTATATACTATTTTATGACTGGATGAAGATAACAAAGCTAAGTGAAATTAACAAGAGAGAATTGAAATTCGCACCTAATAAAATGGCAACAAATCTATAATGTTGCAAATACGAGATTTTGCATGAAATATTGCGTATTGCATTGCATTCCACGTTGTATTGTAATATGTCAAGCTGCCTTAAATACACTGATGCCAACTTTGAATCCATGGCTGTAAGCATTTCACAAAGTCTTTTCAATGAGATGAAAGAAAAACAGTTGGCCAATTTTTCAGAAATCTTTCTTAGCAAATAATTTCACAAACCCCATTTGCATTTTTGAAAAGACAGTTTAGGGTTTTTACTATACTAATAAGGGTTTTTACTATAGAGGACAAAGAGAAGGATGAGTATGTCATATTGCAGAGAAGTTATAAAGTGTCCAGCTGTATACTGTTAATAACAATTCAAAAACCTTCCAGAATGGCGCTGGTGTAGATAGAGGGTATACTCGTAGTCTAAGAGTAGCAAGTATGCAGTTCATTATTGATAATTTTGTTGTACAAAAGTGTGAAAACTTATCCAGGGCGTAAATAATATATGAAAATTTACCCTGATGCAAATGTGGCACCACATCTCTATGTACATATTTTTAAGCACATAGATTGTTCTGCTTCTTTCCACCCTTCATAGTTTTCACCCGAGGTTAGGTTTTCTACGTAAATTAGCTCATGGGGATAAGAAAATTGTTAGCAAGTATATGCTTGGTGGTACATCACTGATAACTTTATAATAATTATTAAAACAATTTAAACCTGGTACAAATATGACTAAAGGTCCTGAAACACAAAATACTAACAATATATAAATTAACAAACGAAACTGAATGGTAAAGGTTTTGGAGGTTGAGTTTCGCAAACAGCTAATAGATGTACCTCAGCCAGAATCATAGTTGTCGAAAAGCCTTAATGTATTCGCCGTATTTGTTAATCATAACTCGTATCAAATTTTTTCTCTGTAACATCTGACAGAGAATATTCATCCATACAAATTGAGAAACCACGGTCTTAACAATTCTTTAGGAACTTATTGAGAAAAAATTATAATGATTCCATGTGAACGTGAATCCCTTCAACACATATATAGGCAAATTAAATCACCTTCACATTTTTCGATATGAAACAACCTAAACTCGAATTTAAGTAGGCATAATTTAGTAGTTTCGATTTGCACAGAATGTACCTACAAGTGTTTTTGCAAATTTATATCCCGCAAAAACTATTTCACTTTGCTCGGAAGTAGTTTCTATTTTGGAAAAAATTATATGACGAGAAGAAATAAATATTGTTTTTTTTTTAATTCAGATTTGGTCGTTACGCTTCATAACATTGGATAAATATTTTATAAAAAAAAATTCAATGTTTCTAGAAATAAATATAATCATGTAAAATAACCGTCGAAAAATTGAAAAACTAAGAAACCTTCAAAAGCGATGATTCAATCACTTTCATAGTCAGAATGTATAAAGCCTGATTCCATCATATATCTTGTACTGTAAATAGTTACAACAGCCTTATGTGTAATGGTCGACAGAGGAGGAAAATGAAGCAAATTGTCAATTTGAGAATTCATTTTAAGAGAGTTATTGGAAACTTGAAAGGATTATAATGTTTAAGACAAATGCTTGTTTTTACCATTTACCATTTAGTATTTACATAGAAGTCTAAAATCTTGTTATATTACTATCACGTACTTGTGCTTTGATAAACAAGATAATGAAATAAAGCTATAAAGTTACATAATAATATTGTTTTCTATTCATCAAGAAGTAGAAAACATTTTTATATAATATTAATTAATAATATTTCCTTATTAATATATTTTGAAACTTCTTCCACATTAAAAATGTAGAATTTCGTGATATCAATATCAGATTTTACTATTCATTAGTCTTTGAGAACACTAGAATCACAATTTGTTGCCACTTCTTTAACAATCATCGTAAAAAGATTTCACATTCGTTTCATTCAAACTCTAATGAACTTTTTCTACAACTAATACTTATGTTGGAAATTATTCATTAATTCTACAACCAAACCAACGTTAGTAAACAAAGAATTTTTCATCAGTTGTATTATATGCAGTCGTTTAATCTCGACGTAAAAGGAAACTTTAGTCGTATAATGGAATAACCTGATTTACTGAAGAAGTCTAGACTGTAGACTAATTGGGTTTGTAGATATAACCTTAACATACTGTTTTATTGCTTTCAGAAAAATGTCTCACAGCAAACATTTTGCGCAAAATTTCTTCTATTTCAATACGATTGGATTTATAAATTGAAATATACACAGTATGCTTCAAAGAGGAAAGTTCCCAAGAATAATATTCGTACCTTAAAATTCTTATACATCCCTTCATAATTCACAATTTACAGAAATAGAATTGTTTTGTATCCATATGGATTATAATTAAAAACTACAAAGCAAATTTAATTATTCCATATTTTCATCTTAAATCTTGGTATCTGGAATACCTTCTTTAGTTGGAAGTTACATTCTAATTTTGAGCAATATGACCTAAACTATGAAGCAAATAAGGATAGTGTCTTGATTGAGCGGCTGATCTTCAGAGAAAAGTCAAATAAAATATCAATTCGGGGCTTCTCCCTAGCGACCGGGCTACTGGACACCTGAAAGCAAGTGCTAGATGTGAACGAGCTCAGACAAGATCTGTATCTACTCTTAGACACCTAGATTTTTTAGACTTAGATTTTCTGAATGCATACTACAAAAGCCCCAACAGACTCTAATAGATGAAATGTTAAAACTAAGTATTACATATATTCATACTATAAGAAAAAATAGAAAAGGAATCACGAAGGTATTTGTAAATACTAAAAATAAAGATATGTATCAATTTATTGCATTTTCTCTTTTCGGCTGATACAACAATAGTACGAGGAGGATCCCAGAAGTACCCAGCCCAACAAAGAAAATACAAATATTTTTGAAAAAAATATATTTACTTTATAACGGAATCTAATTCTCTTTTCGCAGCGATATTCAATGAGTTTGATACTCTTTTTATAATACGAGTAAGAATCGTCAAGCTCCTCAAAATATCCATTAACTGCCGACATCACCTCTTCATTATTGAAACGTCTTTGACCACCGAGCCGTTTTTTCAGAATAGAAAATAATCCGAGAAGGCTGAATCTGGCGAATAGGGTGCG
Source organism: Diorhabda carinulata (assembly GCF_026250575.1). NCBI lineage: Eukaryota > Metazoa > Arthropoda > Insecta > Coleoptera > Chrysomelidae > Diorhabda > Diorhabda carinulata. The sequence goes on from NC_079472.1 coordinate 25,935,765, forward strand.
TAAGGTAGCAAGTTAAACTTTCATTAATGTTGACCATTGCACTAACGGATGTGTGAGTTGTTGCATCGCCTTGTTAAAGCAACACTTTATTCTTAGCCAAATACTCGGCATTGATAGTTTTCTGTTTTCAAGATAATCAATGAAATTTATCCTACGCGCATCCCAAAAAACCGACGCCATAACTTTGTCTGCAGATTTCTTGATTTTGGTCGACCATTGCGATGTTGGCCTTCGCAAGTTATACGGCCTCGTTTAAACTTTGCTAACCAATATTTTACTGTTGATAACGAAAGGCCAGGTACTTCCAGGACCATCCTAGTGAATTACATTACCAAGAGAATATAACCATTTTTGTTAACATCAACATAACATCATTATAACGCAATATCTGGTAATCACAGATCAAAATTTAAAGTCGAAATAATGTTTTATTCACATGGTACTAAGGAAGCGATATTATTGACCGAATGACTCATCGTTTACGCACCAAGCCGACAAACAATAAAATGGACTACTAAATTTTTTCATTTCATATTGGGTCTTGTAGCATTGAATTATTACAGAGTATATGTGTCGAATAATCCTGGCTAACAAGTTCGAAACAAATCCCAAAAAATAGAACTTTCTTTTGAACTCTCCGAGCAATTATCATCCCAGCAAATTCAACGCCGATCTATAAAAATGTATGACAATTTGTCTTATTATTCCTGTTATTCTAGATGTTCGTCCTTCAAGATGTCCAATAGGAGATGGCGGAAGAAACGTCTTAAGATTACCAGTTCTCAATTAATGTTCAGTTCGTAGCAATACTACGAGTGAATGCTGTGCACTATTTGCAAATTTCCAATTTGGATATACTGTCCTACTTATTGCCTTCTAGATGGAGTGCAAATGGAGATTCCTCTGAGCGTTTCACATAATTTATTTTCTTAGAATTCCGTCTAATCCATTTTGTTTGAATATAGATCTTACAGAATTTAAAATCATTCCAAAGCCTTAGTTATATGTTAACTATCATCAACATGAAGAATTATTAGAATGAACCTCTAAGGATTTTAAAACCTAGTACAGAAATGATTTTTCACTTCAATCGAATTATTATATGACTAAATTGTAGACCGTTGGTATTCAGTTTTTTGGATTAAATTTTTTCTACTTTAATTTTTAAAATGTAGTTGTTAAGGAATTTAAAATTATTTTAATTATTCCAAAACCTTAGTTATATTTATTTCACCCGGTATATTACAATCATCAACATGAAGATATATCAGAACCAAATTCTATTTTATTATTATTTGTCTACAATTGTAGACCATAGGTATTCAACGTTGCGTTTTACCCTTAATAAAGCAAGGGCTAATACAACTTTGATCGTATAATTATAGTTTGTTTTCAAAAATGAAAAATTGAAAACTGTTATACAGATTATAAAGAATCACTGTATATCAGCTGAGCACATTGTAATTATCTATGTAAGCATCGTTAATATATGATATAAAAGTGTTATAATTGAAATATCTTCAACTTGCATGATTATGAAGAAAGTTATTCTAAAAGGTTACGTCTCTGGTTATCGGATAATACTACTTAGTTTGGTTTAAAAACTACACATTTTTACTCAAGCTGACCTTTAGATAGAAAGAAATTGAAATTAGCTACATATAAAAGCAACCTTGAAAATTCTCTCACAATTATACTTCTTATTCCGTCGCCATCGTTATTTACAGTTACTTATTCCAGATTAATACATTTTGAAAAAAAAAAAGATAATTAGTAGTTCAACATTCTCTCGCTTCATTGCTTTATGGTTATGTGTTTGCTGTTGTATTGTCAGCCAGCACCGTACGATATAACTGTATACAATAAATATAATAATTTCGTAGAAGCTTGTTCAATGTAGATAACAATTTTTAGGCAGTTTTTATGTGTATTGATATTAAATCATATATTTCCGTACTAATAACTACAAATATAAAATATGTCATAAGAAACAAAATATATTGAATAGATCGTTCCTATTTCAATTTTATATATGGAAGTATCCATTTGATTATTGTCAGTTATATATTCTTATCCTAGAAAGTACCAAAGTCTATTTATCGGAAAAAAAATAGGAAACCAAAATATATTCACGCATATCAGGGTTGAAAACGTCAAAGCCGTGCAAGTAACAGGACCGCACTTCGCACTTAGAAATAGTTGCGGTTCCATACAGCACATTAATAATATGAATTATAAATATTTATACACAATTATTATTACAAAAATATACAATGTAAGCGTCATAGTTTTTCCAATGATTGTATATAGCACCTTATTGCTAACACCAAGAATGGTTGCCTTGAGATTATGTTATCAAGTCCACCCAATCGTTATCCTTAGTATGTCTACCGTTTACCCATGTTTCATCTAGGTAGTAAAATTTTCTTCACAAACTTTCTTAATTTTTCTAAGGTATTCTTACCCTCACACAATTATTTCTGCTTTTTCTAATAATAATTTATTCTTTCCTCTTTTTTTGTTTTCAAATCCCATTTCTTTCAATAAATTATAAAATGTTGATCATTTAAAATTCGGCAAGTCTCTATCTTCGTTATCTACTCATAAAACTTTATCCACTGCAGGAAAAAATTGGGCGAAATTCTTCTAATGGCGAAATCATCAATTGAATTGTTAATTTTTTTTCATCATAGATACTTTTTTGGGTCGGAATTATCAGCTCACTAACAACTCGGTGGACACTTGATGAAGATATTTCCGAAAAATTTGCCGTTTTGGAAATAACATCATCAACAGACTTGTCACCTTCTTTTCATTTCATCTTTATAAATGTTTACAATCATTTGTTTTCGCTAGCGTTAAAATGAAGCTTTTCATGTCTCTTCTTAGGCAAAGTATAGGTAATGTCAACAATTTCATAATATGTTACGTAGCAGAAAAATATAAACAATCTCACTGCATTACGATAATACGATGCCGTCCCTGTACTACATTTGATCTAACGGCTTCAGCAACGATGCGGCGCTCGTCCCTCCCACGCGGCTTTTTATTTGTGGTGCCGCGATGCCTTTGCCCGAAATGTTCATGTTCTAATCTCGTATTGATCATTGTTTTGGTTTACTATTTTTCTTCCATAAATAGACTTAAGTACAATATAAAAACAACATTATCTAATGTTTCCAATAAATTTTTGTTTTTAATATCAAAAGCTTTCTGTCCTCCAAGTTTGAACATTTTGAGAATACTTCCCTTCCCCTACAAAATTGAAACCTCAATAAAGAAGAAATAAAGTTACCCTTCTTGATATCAAAATAATTGCCGTTTTTACCCAATTTTAGCTCCTAAATAATAATGTTCCTCTTACTAATTCCATATGAATTGAAAAATGTCCAAAAAGTTTCACCGAAAAAAATAAAAGAAAAAATTCATAATATAGAATTAGTAGCTATGTCAAGACTTATTCTATCAGTAAGGCCCAGTCCGCACTGCGATTTTTCACCCGGCGAATTTTTATCTCTATTTTGTAACACTTTCAATACTATAGGAGTAACCGCACTAGCGGTAAATAATTCGCGCGGAAAAAAATCTGTAACTTGATACTAATTGAACGCGATGTGGTGCGGATTTATTTCCGCGCGAATTTTTTCTCTAGTATAAAGTTGTGTGAGACTGACCGCACAGCGTAATATAATTCGCGCGTTTTGCTCGGTAATCGTGCTCTGACTACGATATGGACAACCTTATAGTTATTTAAAGACTTTCTTTAGCTGAAATTGCCTTTATCCAATTTTAATCTTTATATGTAATAGCCGGACCAGCTAGTCGTAGTAAATTATCGAATGATGTAGTACTCATTCTGTAATATCTGAAAAACTTTTTACTGTATTTTTATGTAAATTGATCCCAAGGCCGTAAATGGATGAATCCAATGTTCATGACATCTTTTGATACATATGTTACGTCGCCGCCGTTGTATCAGGGTAATCAAAATTTTTCTGTTATCCATTTTAGACGTCCGTCTCAGTCGGGAATCATGTCGAACTGACGAAATTTTATTCGCAGTGCGTATTAAAAGCCACTCCGGCGACGGAATATAAATCGCGAGGAGAATAAAATTCACGCGGTGAAAAATTGCAGCGTGTACTAGGCCTAAGCTCGCCAAAACTATGCGCGTTAATACATTGAAGATGGCTGCTATGGCTGTTGTGGAAATTTTTTAACCGACAATAGCCCGGAAATGATCAATAAAATACTGTTCGACTTACTCGATATGCTTTATAATATTATATTTTTTCCTTTCTAACATAATAGTAATTAGCTCACTACGCTGAGTTAATAGACAATGGAAGTTAAAGATCTAAAAACCTCGTTAAATTCAATACTCTGGTTGCGTAATGTGTTCTGTGCAAAGAAGCGGAAAATAGTAATGGGAGGAACTATGAAAAAAACATTTTAATTAATATTAGGAGACAATGCTGCCAAATCCGTTGATTGGAATTGACAATGTTTTTCTTGTTATATAACAAGAGGTCAAATTCCTCAATCAATATATGTGAAATAGAAAAAAATATACCGTTGAAAATAAGTGAGTATGGAAAATATCATAGTTTTCACAAATCAAGTTATGATTGACGCCGTCAGATGCCACAATACTTAAAAATTTATACTACTACTTACTCTCTCTTATTTCAAATATATATATATATATATATATATATATATATATATATATATATATATATATATATATATATATGGATATAAACATTGATTCAGTTTATATGGTTTACCTTAAGGTCCCCGTTCATAAATTGTGTATAGCTTTCACTTGAGAAACAGTCAATGAATAACTTTGCCTAACTTGTATGAATCCGTGGACACATTTGATATGAAAGAAAACGTAAAATCAGATAAATTTCCTTAAAGGTCCAATGGAGAGCTGAAGACAGATTTATGAATATGTGGCTGGAAACTACCGACATGTAACATACCAAGTACTCAGAGAAAGTCTGATCCGACTCGAAATCAATCAGCTGAAGTTGATCATCGGATCAATGTTTAATGGTTAATGTCCAAGGTACATAGGAGAGAAGTTAACCACATTGTTCAACTGTGATTTTTACCAGAGAATTTGAGAGGATATCCTAGAAAGGACAGTAGTTTCTATAATCTATAATTTAACCTTTAAATTGTCCCTCCCATAGTGCCAGGGTACATTGGCTAAATTACAAAGTTCAATCAGAATCTAAAACCGACTTACAATTTTATTCATATAAGTGAAATTTCAATATAAAATATTAATTAGGTGATAAATTCGGTTTAATTCATTCATTTTATCTGAAACCGAAATATTTTTGGAATTATCTTATCTGAATGGGCTTGTTGAGATTAACCTATGCGTTTTAAAAATAATTCACAAATTTCAGCGAATTGTAAACTGCCGCTTGCAACAATGGTATTTCTCCCTATTAACATTTCATTGAATATTCTATTTTACAATATCTAGATCTTTTTTTAATCCTATATAGATAAAATTATTATGGTACGAGTTCATGAGTGCAGGCAAATAATACGCTGTGTATCGTCAATAACAAATTTCGTGGTTACCGTGATTACTTGGTAATATTACATCAATGGGTTTTATATTTACACTAACACTATGTAGATAATAGTGTTGTTGAAACAGACAACTTATAAACAGTGATGAGTGGATGGACAGTACCGTTGAAATTAGGTAACCACGTAATTCCGTTCACATGAAAACGAGAAAAATTTTTTTTGTTATTATCCAACAGAGAAGTGCTCTCAGTTAATATATACATTTTTTTATGGTGACCACAATTGTTGGGTGAGTTATTAATATAATCTAATCAGAGGCATACATGGAAATTGTTGATCAATAACGTCAGTAAACATAAAACATATATACAAAATAGTATATTATTTCTATAAGTTTTATTGAAAGATATTTTTTCTACACAATACGTATGAATTGTAAAAAATTAAAAGAATTATTTTATTTTTATAAATAAATCTTCAAGTTGTTGATTAGATAAATGTCAGCTATATTTGACAATTGAGTTGAATCAATAACTTGAAATAATTAAATATTGTGGGATAATTATTTCACACATCAATTTCTATATATTATATTTTAAGTTATGATAAATCACTATTTTAATTACTTACTATAATAATTATAAAAATATAGATACTTAAAATTAATTACGAACCAAATTAAGGTAACTCTATACAAACCTATTGACCGAAAGCTAACACACCATTTTGATTAATGAATATTTTGAAATCAAGTAAATACCTAATTATTATAAATTTTGTTTTGAAAAAGACATGGAGAAATGAACTGTCTACTCCATGCTAAAAAGCGTACTCAACATAAATAATGGCTGACGGGTTGTTTCATTCGTCTATGGTTTTTTGAACTGTAAAAATTATTTATTACCCTTAAATGGCACTCCACTATTATTTTTTGTAAGCGTAATTGATGGTTGCGTTTCAGCATAAAATAGCTTATTATAATTAAACTTTGGTGCAAAATCCGTGTAGGGTGGGGAATCGTTGATAATCAATAACAATTATCAAATAACTATAATTTATTATTCAACTTAATAAATATCATGGTAAAATTAACACACAAAGAGTGAGAAAAATCAAAAGTTTTGGTAGATTATATTTTAAATTTGAAATTTCTATGAAACGCGACGTTCGGAAACTGTGATCTAAATCTCGTTCTGAGTAGGATCCGCAATCAGCTGTAAGTGATCTACCCGAACTTGGTTATAGTTTCCGAAAAGTCTTATAGAGAATAAACTTTATAATTGACAAATGAACTATACTTTACCAAACTTTGAAAAAATGGGTTTTTATCGATTCGTAGTTATAATTTCAATAAATAACAATTGATATAGTAAGAATAAAATAAGAACTCTAGACAGCATGGATAAACTTTTCCTTGGGTACTCCCTTTGTAATCCACTTGGAATCAGGGAGGATCTACAGATGCAGAAAATCCTTCGAGCATCACTATTTTTAACATCCTTCCTCTCGTTCAAATTCCGTGTGCTAAAAGGAATTTAACAGTTACGGTGGAGGTTATTGTACCTTTTACCTCTATTCCACAGAATCTGCCTGTAAAAATGTGAGCCTATAATAAGGCTTACTAGAAATTTCACTTCCTCCATACTAGCCTGCACTCTTTCCACCGCTGTCTAATTTTTGTCTCAGCTATGAAGGTTTTGGCTTGTCTGCAGCTGTGTGACTCATGGAGTTTTAGTAGCCATGAGTCACTTCCACGTAAAGCGTCGCGCTTTTTGCGATCGCACGTTTGACAAAGCGATTGTCCCGTTCATAATATGGATTAAGACAATGAAGTTCCATTGGAACTTTAATTAGGGTTAAGTTAAGGGTTAAGCGTTTTGAAGAGACCGGTTCCACGTTTAAACCACCAGCAAAAGGTCATCCAAGAACGTCTAGGACCACAGTAAATCAGTACGAGAAAATCCGCATGTGTATACTCGGAAGCGATCGGTGGCTTTGAGCTTGTCTCGACGAAATTTACAGCGAATTTTGGATCTTAAATTGCGTCCTTTTAAGCTCCAGTTATCAAAGGAATTAAAAGATACCGACTTTAGAGCAAGGTTGGCATTTACTGAAGAGATATTTACCGAAAGTAACGTTATGGGCAGCAATCTCAAGCAAAAGAATTATTGGCCCCTCTCTTAACATCGACCGCTATGTTGTGATGTTAGAGGAATTTTTGACTACAGAACTTGCGAGATCAAGAATAGCGAATACGAAAACTTGGTTCCAACAAGACGGAGCGACCTGTCACACATCAAATAACTCTATGGCGGTTGTGAGAGAGATGTTTCCTGCAAGACTAATTTCCAAAAGAGGTGATATCCCTTGGCCCCCACGTAGCCCTGACTTAACGCCTCTTGATGTTTAAGCGGGGACATCTCAAACATAAAGTCTACATGTAGAATGTACATGTACTGTTTAAAGATATGATTCCAATATTTTGTCTCGACCTACCGTTTGCCAATTTTTTATTCCGAGACTTCGAGGATCCTATATTACACGTTTTCATCTCTTACCTTCTAGTTTTGAGCCAAGGATGGTACATTAGAAGGTGAGCATTAAGTTTCCATCACTCTTTTGAAGCTCTCATCCATAAGACAATGACAAGGCGGGAGGGATGAGTACTCTGTAAAATTGACACTAAATTTGTTTCGATAATTTTGAACGAAGATGTCTACGTAAGCAATAACAGCATCGTTTTCAATGCCAATTGGTCAATTGGCCAATCTCTAGTGTGCTTCCAAGTGCGTTTCGGAATAATCTTGCAGAAGCTGTATAATGTTTCATGCGCCCACGTCTGTACGTTTACCTCTACTACGATATTCGGTTCATCAAACATTCATGCCATCTCAAAATTATCTCGAAGATTATTCGAAGGCGAGCAGAAAGTTTCCATTACTCTTTTTAAGCATCTAGAACTTTAATAAATAACACAATGCTGGAAGGTAGAGTGTTTTGTAAATTTGACACTAAATTTGTTTCGAAAATAATTTTTAACGAAGATATCTAAATACGCCATAATAGCATCTGTTTCTCGTCGTCGAAGAAGTAAATATATTCTAGGTTAAAAAATTTCTTAGCAAGTTAATGTTTTAAACTACAAAGTCAGTTTACTAATTTCTGAATCAAATCTTGTTTACTGAACTTTTCTATTATTTACCAAGACTTCATTATCTCATTGTTGATACATTCATTCAACATAAACGTTTTGTTTGGTAGATGAACTTTTACGCAAGCTCAAAAATGATGGTATCAACTTATACATAATTCACTTGAACCTACAAAATATTTTCATAATTGCCAAAATTGAGCTTAAACGTCAAAGGTAATTTTTTATGAAAAAACATTTATATTACGCATGAAAAATATTCCATTCACCAATGTTCTGTTGGATAATATTCATTGTAACGATTTCATTGTAATATGTATTATGCCAAAATATTCAAATAGATATATATGGTTTTAGCAGGAAAGTCTTGTCTGCGATACTAGGATATACTGTATTCACAAGTTCCAGAACAGAGAGTATTCGAAATCTTAGATCTATATAAATAACAAACTATTCTTGACTCTAAACCAAAACCCAATGCGTTATCGATGATATAGAGCGAAATTTTTTTCAGAATTTTATGAAATAGCACAAGCATGCTCATAACTTTCTTCTTCTTTAAAAAGTCATATCATCTGATCAGTTTTGATTTATGCTTTTGGCTAACTGGCTCTAAATCGAAATATTGAATTCCGTCCCATTACATCATATTTAAATTTAATTTATTTCGGCTTCAGAAATATTTGTATCGTAATATTTGAATGTATCTATTTCATTTTTTATTCTTATGTAATGCTGTTTCTTGTTTCTAATAGTATTAATTGCTTTATAATGAAATTTCCAAAAATTTTCTTATATACGAGGTCTGTTTTATCCTCAACTTCCAATGGTCTATAAAAAATAGACAGGTGAATATATAAGAGTTTTTATTGCCAAAGGTAAGGTAAAATACAGTTTATTTCTCTTTAACGATCAAGTTATTTGATCACTACTTCAGTTCGGGGACTATATGGTGAATATTCGAAAATGTCTCATTGAAATTGCTGAAGGAGTCGCTGGGTTGCACGAACGCTTTGGGAACGGAAATTTTCGTACATCAAAACAATTCCAGAATTTAGCACGCATTTTTGTTCGTTTTCATTAGCTCTCCGTAGGTCTCGCTAAGTATTATAATATGAATCTGCATTAATTGTTGTTCTAGGCTGAATAAACCCATGGTCCCAAAAAACAGTTTTCATAATCTCGCGACTCTTTATGATTCGTTTGAATTTTGTGGTTTTCGTTAGAAATTTGTATGCATCCATTCTTAGAATCCCTGCTACATTTGAGACATGTCATACATATATAGTTTAAATTTTCGGCACCATTCACGAACAACGCCATTACTCATAGAAGTGTCTCTATACACTCGACACATTCTCCGATGAGTTTCCGCTTCACTGTTCTCTTCTGCCTGCAAGAAATAAATAATAACTAACAATTAACACTAGCCGAGATCCATATTTATGTAACTACAACTCAACGGGAAATAACTTATTGGAAGTTTGAGCAGCGTTTGAGCAGGGAATCCTCGTATTACCATTTTTTGGTGTTAGAATTTCCTTTTATTAAAGATTAATTCTGTTTTCTTTTCAATTATCATTCTTATCATAAACCACAGTTTATTTATGTTCTTTTTGTTGTTCTGCGTTCCTAACGTTCCTAACGAATACCGCATGCATATTCTATTCCATACTCAATATAATTTATCTACTTCGTATTAGATAGGTTAATTCAAGTTGTGCACTCTTATAGGAGCATATATTTTTGAGTTATATTTAATTTTCAAGCACATATGAAGGTCGTTATATTCAGATAATTCAAAAAGAAATTTCAATACACTACTCGTACATATCTATCTCGGTTAATCTCATTTCATTCAATTCAGATTAAACGATTTTGATGAGAAAAGACAAGGTGTCTCTCCGAATTTAAAAACTAAACATTTATCGATCACATGTTTTTCTCTATCTTTGTCACTTGCCTCTTGAAAAAGCATATTCTGTAGTTATCTAAGTTGTTTCATTTATCGAAATTTGATGAAAATATATTTAGTTCTTTGGAAATAATACTTTAATGACGTATTTTATTTCAAATTAATAATTTGTTGGACCTTGTAGAGTTACTTTCCTATGAACTAAGTGAACTCTACACAAGGCTATGTAGTGAAATATTGTATGGAAATGATCAGTAGTAGATATTCGAAGTTGACAAAATGTAATGGAATAGTAGCTTATGACTTTAGATATTTCGAGAGGGACAGATCTTAAATCACTTTATTCCTAAGAGTACTCATTTCTTTAAACGGCGTATCCCTAGAAAATTCAGTGTTGTCTCCTCGGATACATTCAGTAGAGCTCAGTATAACTGTATGAAGTAAATTGATCTAATTACTAGTGATTTTTGAAAGAAGGTGCATATTTTCGAATCCACCATCAATATTATGAAAAATACATATAAACTTATGCAGTCCGCTATAAAAACAAACGATATATTCTTGAAAGTTATCGCTTTTAAAAGTGTGAACCACCATGTCTCTGTAACATTATCTAAGGCAATTATTAACAAAAGTAGGCAAGTTTATACGTATTAGTAACAAATATTAGTAAAAATAATGAAGTATATGTGCTTAATGCACGCTGTTCAGCTAATAGATAGTGATAAGTTGGATTGTGAATGTATAATACGAGGTCTGGCTTTTAAATAGTATGAGTATAGTATGAGTAGTAGGAGTATATTGAAGGGGAGAATTCGAATGCAGAATATTTTTTTATAAAAAAACTCTTTTTAGTAATCATTCTCGTTATTTAATAGCCAGACCTCGTATATCTGAAGTATGATAGGCTGCACATCCCCTGTTAATTCATAGAAGATTCATAAGAATTTAGGTGAACTTCCATATTATACTCCAATCATTCACATAACCCTTTCCAAACTGTTTAACATTTACCTCTAACAAACATTACTATAGAGGTTTCTAATTTATATTTATTATTTTTATTAGTGTCAATGGGTTTGTTATAAAAACCATCATCAAAAATTAGTAAAATATCAAGATAACAATACATTTTGAAATGATTTCTTATCTAGATTCGCATTTTATCTTTATGAGAGTGGTACTTTTGTCATATTTGTCACTAGCAGAAATTTATATGAAATTTACTTGTTTACAAACTAACTTCTTTCTTTGACCGTGGAAATCACTTTGCCTCGTTGTGAATTGATCCACAATCTCGTAACACAATTTAGCTTTGAAAAAAATATATAGAATCCTGTACTCCTGCTTCAGAAAAATAAAAAGAAAAATAACTTCATAATAAACAATAATAGCACACAAAGAAGCTTTCTCATTTCTATTAAAAATACAAATTCTGCAATAAATTTAATATTCGCGGGTCGTTATTAAATTTGAAGTTAGTTTTTAGTGAACAACAAACAAAACATTTTGGATTTTTTTAGAGCAAGCGTGGAGCTCTTGTACAGCCTATTAACGGTACTGATTCGTTCGAGGAACTTTGGCTAGATGCTTCGGCAAGCATCAATAACAGCAATAACGAAACAGACTGGTCATTTTTATATGGAATACGAGAATACTTATTACCGGGTACCATAGTTTGGATAGAACAATTCATCTTGTTCTGTTTCTACTGCTAACGAAATTATTCAATTTAAAAAGCGACTTGACTAAAGAATCAAGAAAATAATATAAAAAAATTGATTATTAATATAAAAATGTTGATTCTGTAAATGAAACAAATCAAAACCAACAGGAATTATTCTGAGTAAACAAGCAAATCATATGTTCACAGTTAATTTGTTTTACTTACAATCGTGATCTTGTTATTATTACCTTTTTTGGTTTCGTCACTAAAATTTTCTGCTCCACTTGATTCGATCTACTAGGAGTGGCCAATTGGCATTGTGAATGAAATTCTTATCCAAAATTAACTCATTTTTTCCGTTAAATTGTGGTAGTACCCTTGATGTCATACCTAATAAGAGCTTGTCGTGTTTTTAAAAAGCTACTGTTAAAGTAAAAGGTCGTCGTATCAGTTTTTTTTTAAATTCGTAGTGAGAATATCAGTCAACAAAAAATATGCTCAAATTAATTTCACAAGAATTTCAAAGATGAATGACAATCAATTTCTAATATTTAGGTTCCAACTTTCACTCTAATTAAACTTCTTATTAGATAATTTTTTATTCGAGATAAACTCCTCCTTGTAAAAAAACATACATAATTGTACAATTTCAAGAATCTGACTGAAACCCATTAAAACATTTCCTGCATATTCTACTTTACCCTAAATAATAGTTTGGCAATAGTTTACCAAAAGTAATAGAAACGCATCTCAGAATTATTGTTCAATTCAATTTCAATAAACTCGAATTCATACAATATTGATCATGAGCGACATGTTTTAAACATCAACAGAATCATTTCTTTTGAAACTATAACGAGATTTGGCAGCAAGCAAGCAACTCCGTTCTTGTATAAACTTACCACAGATTAAATCCACAATTTATGTCCAACTCATATTAATTATGAGGAGAATTGTCTCTTGTTACAAAAAAGTTTATCAAATAAAAAATGAAAATAACATATATGAGACCCAAGCTGAAGACAACGTCTATTTTATAGAAAGGAAAACTCGAAAGATCAGATCCGTGTTATTATTACAAACTCAAATAGGTATTAAATATCCAATTTGATTAGGAGATAAAAAATGTTAAATAATTGGATTACTTTCCTTTTGATGAGAAATTTCACTTTTATATTGATCAAATATTGAATTCTATTATTTTCAGTCCAATTGATACAAACAATTTATCTTTGAAACTGATTTTTTTCAATAGAATTATTAAAAAAATTATATCAGCTTCCCTTTTCAAAGTAAATAAACCCAAATAAATTCCCTCAATAACTATCAAATGTTCATTTTGCTTTGTTCAATATGAGATTCCATAACTTTTGAACAACGTTGTAATTAAGAAAACTATTATCCGACCCTACAATGGAAGTTAATTTAGTTAATATGTCTTATCTTTGTTTGAACAATCTTCTTCCCATCTTAATTTGTTGCCTCGGAACCAAATCACACTCCAAATTTCAGGTTAACGTCCGAATGGTCTATGGTTATACATACAAAGTTCATATGACTTTGGAAGCAGGTTTTAATCAACTGAATGATTATTAAAAGCATTATTTATTTACCGATAAGAGCAAAATAACTGTATTAGATATTCAAATCAAGTTATAATTCTATTTTTATGATCCATTTGTCAAGCTCCTAAATAATTATTTGTTATGTATAACAATAGTAAGATTAATTGAGATAATAATAATACTTAAGATAAAAACTTCATTCAGGATGATCTTTATATTTGAGATAATCGGGACAATAGGGTGAATCAATATTATCAAGATAAATCAGGATGAAGATAAGAAAAATAATTAGATAAGAAGTAAAAGATGGTTTCGTTTTGTGATGTTTTGATATTTGTTAGGTTAGTTGATAAAGTCTAATGAAACTTGCGTAAAACACAAGCTAACCACCGTAGCGGTACATCCCAAAAGTAGACAAAGAAGAATTCACAGAAATCTGTGTTTCTGGAAACTTTAACGTAATTTATGACTTTGGATTAATGGAAGTACGGACTTGACAGAAATGTGACTACTTATAATAGTCCAATGCAGCGCGACCTTAGGGAGTGGCGAACACAGCAAGTGTCCGGGCCCCTCTCTTGCAGGGGTCTTACGCAAAAACCCAAGCAAATTTAAAAAAATATCAATTTGTTCAATTATATTTTTTTATTTGGAACTTGATTGAAATAAAATTAGTTAAATAAATAATCCATTCATTTAAAACATAATTAAAAGGATTATTATATAGTATTGAAAATCGGTTTTTTTAATTGAATAGCATTCGGATCAGCTCGGAACTCTACACATATAATGCTTATAAGTAGTCAAGCGTTCGCAGAACAAAATATAGTTGTTGTAGACCGTTTTCTGAGTTAGAAAAATTTGAGGATTTATAGAATAATTAGAAAGTTAACGTGATTTGGGATTTGAGCTAGTGTAAATCTATAATTATTACTGATTTGATTCCTTTATGTAGGTATTACAGTTACAACTAATATTTCCATTGAATCTAGTGAGTTGAAAATATCTAATATATTTATACTCTTTTAAATATCGAAACAGAAAAAAAATAATAGTTTAGAATTATTTTTACCAACGATGGACTGAGCTCTTCATTCAAGACTTAATCCGAAGATTTAACGAAGGGAAAAATAAAAATTAGGACTATCTGAACAAAAATATAGTGAAATAGAGTTCATTGAATACTTTAAGAGTAAATCGTCAGTTGCAATTGAAATAGCAGTGAAAGACTTAGACAATCACAATATTTCTTTCACCAAAGTGGTGAGTTTTGTTAATTGAGTGATATACTGTGATATTTATATGATTTGCTGGACATAAATCAACATCCTATAGAGATTTGATTTTTTATAGCAGTATGCTCTGATCATATTCCGAACTTTGGTGCACTACGACAATACTTGACTATAATCTATTACAAGCACGGACCCAACGATTGTAGCTGGAACACCACCTTTAATACAGTAAACTGTCCTTCTCCACTACCGACTAAATACTTTAACCTGATGGAGCACGATACACGATCTAAAATTTGTGTTGATATGCGCGGATCCATATATATCCCAAAATTTAATAATAATATTTCTGCTTGTCTTGAACTATAACTGAACAAGTTCAATTTGTTATTCGAACGTAAAACTTTTTATTTATAACTTAAATATGATATTGTTGGAACGCAATTTTTATATAGCGCATGTTACGAGGTTACAGACAGTAATATTAAGGTGGAAAGCCACCAAACAGAGAAAACCGCAACTATGTCGTTTTGAAAATAAGAAACTTTCCGGAGATTTCTTTTCGCCGGCGACTGCTTTCGTCAACAATGGAATGTCCCGGCCGGCGGAAAGATCAAATAGTTTCGATGTTTTGTCTGTATTTGAGTGAACAAGCGACATCTTAAAAGAGGCAACACTGTGAATATTCAGTATTACTTTGATTTTCTATATGCTCTACCTGAATTTATGTATTCAATTACAGTGCTAAGTACTCAAATAGTAAAGTTATACTATGTAGTCCATTTGGATTATTCTATACCCTATACCTAGAATAAATCAGGGTTATCGACAGTGGGCAAGTTTTTTATTATTATTTCAAAAACTATTCGTCGTGTGGAAACTAAAAAATAATATCAAATAAAAAACACGCAATTCGAACTAGTTTTAGTCTGTTTGATTGAAATCAAGTTTCGAGTGGAAAAAGACAAGTTTTTGTTTCTATTTTCTTTCAAAACATCAAAACTAGTCGCAAGTCCGTTTGGATGGAAACCTACCTTTAGGAATACGACGAAAGGGAAAATTGAAAGACATGGAGCACTATATAACCAACAAGATAATAAAAAATTGTAAACTCAGTAATATGATGAAGGATAAATTATACTACAAAATTGTCTAATATTAAAATAGCGGGTTCAATCAGGAGAAATTATTATTTTCGGCCAGCAACCTTTCTGAATACATTTATTGTATAGTATGAATAAAAGCTTAATTAAACTCGCTAAAAGGATGATGAGAACAATACATATAAAAGTTTTGTTCATTATACTGTATAGTATATATTAAGACAAGTGAAATTTGCAATTATCGCATGAACATTAATATAACGAATTCTACTAAAACACGAGCAAAAAATACGATATGATATGAGATAGCGTTTTAACAGTAATTAAGTTTTATAAAAACCCATTTAAACACTTTTAAAAAAACTGAATAAAATACATTTATATATAATACATATTATATTACAGGTATTTAACAAAAGATGTGACCGAAATCATTTATTAGCTAAAAACATTGAAAAATTTCTTTCAAATGCGCCGAAACTAATAAATATTCTGAATAATAGACGATGAGAATGACGAAGTTATACTGATACTTAGATACTGTACAAGCTAAGCAATGGTTTCAAGAATGTTATTCGGACTCTGCTCTATCGGGAAGATCCATTGGTTATCAGTTTGCTAAATTTAGACGTGGTCGTACATACATCGATTATGGGGAACGTTCTAGTCATACAATTGAGGTGGTTACTCCAGAAAACATCAAAAACAGTCCACAAATTGGTAATATCTAATCACAAATTGAAATTGCGTGAGATAGCTGAGGCTGTAAAAATATAAGAAGGCAGTGTGTTTACAATTATGTATGATTATTTGACCAGGACCAAGTTCAAAGAGAAACAATCGATAGCGAATACTACATAGAATTGTCGAAGAAGAAAACACTATTTCACCAAAACAATGTACCGATTCACAAATCGATGGCAACGGTGGTTAAATTGAACAATTTGCTTCCTCATCCACCGTATTGTTCAAACCTGGCCTCCAGTGATTACTGGCTATTCGCTGATTCAAAAAAAATTCTAACCGGTAAGAAATTCAGCTTAAATGAAAAAGCAATTGTTGAAACTGAAGTGTATTTTGAGACAAAAGAAGAAGATTGATGAATAAAAACGTGTGTCGGCAAAAAATCAGTCAGATGGTCACACGGCGTATTGAGTAATACGTTATATGTACAGAAATTTAGAGGAAATACTTTTTTCTAATAATTATCTGAAAAAATCGTATAATATGAACATTGATCAAATTGAAATGATCGATAAGTGGTTGTAAGAAAAAATAATAAGAGATTGATTGTAATTATTAAAAATTAAAGAGTTAATGAATAGTTAGTTATACCATAAAGTATGAGCGTTTCAACTTTTATCCGACTATTCCCGAACTGTCTGTATTTATACATCAAACGCCCATACTTTATGGTATAAGTTACTATGTTCATGTTGAAATCAAATTTATTTCTGTCTCTAATGAGATTAGATCTACTAACTATAGAATTGTAAGCCGCATTCACGAACCATTGAATTATCGAATGTAATTTAGATTTGAAACCTCACTTGTCTGAGGGCTCAGATAAATGATTAATTTTACAAAATAATTTACAAAATAAAATCACAGGATTTGAAACCAGACTAATTCAGTTAAGAATATTATTATAGAATAACGGATATACAAAATAGAATATTCTGTTTCAAGTGAAATAGGATTTTTCTACCAATTTTTACTGTATCATGTATTACCCCAAAGATAAGAAAGTACACAGCATTTCAAGTCAATAAGTTCATTGAAAGTTTGAGAAAATTTCATCAAACCAAATAAACTAACAGAGTAAGTCGAATCAAATGTGGTGATAATTCATGGTCAATTTATCTTAATACAAATTATATTTCAAATAATCACGAAATTATATTCTTTTCGAATAATTTTTATTCTGCAATTCTTGAAAGGTTATATGTTACATCTACTGCTGCATAGTAGTACTGAATTTCATAGAAGTTTCTACAATAATATGTTCAATTAATCAATAACCATCGATTTGTAATGTCAAATTTTGCCGTTCTCAATGGGCCTAATATTTTGCGCATTGCAATTGTTCCATATATCTTGTTTAAAAAAACCAATAGTAAATTTTTGTCATATGTTGTCAAACAACTCATTAGTTTTTGTATTTGATAATTTCGATGGATTGCATGACCGTTCTTCGACAAAGAACAAAAAACCACTTTTCTAACTTATGTCACTTTGCATCATATCTTCCATAACATGGCGCTTTTATCGAAATCGGAATTTTGCGAGTTCACAATTTGGAGAGGGACTTAATTCGTTGACCCATTAAACTCTGTATCTCTCCAGAACAATGTTACATCGTTTCGTTCATAATCTCTAATTCAAATTGACATTAAAGCCATCCAGAAATACTAGTTTTGCTCTTTTAAGTATGTAGTGATGATTTTTCTCGGCATAATTATTCAATAAACTCTTAACGATACTGAAATATACACATCCAATAATGGAAGAAGTAATTTTATGTGCTAACTTTGTGATGCTGTTTACATTGAAACAAAGTCAAATACAAAAAAAGAGAATTCTTATACACAATTTGATTAAAACTTTAAATTCTATATTATAACTTTCAATGTAACTGAGAATAAAAAACTTTGATTATGAAAAACAAATTTTCCTCCGATACTCATGTGGTAGGTAATCTATTGATTGATAAGATTCCAATGTCAATCTATATTTTGACAAGTACTGATGTTAGGTCGAAGCGTCAAGGGTATTATCTATCAAACAAGCTATTAATAATTGGAAGAGACCTATATCAAGATCATCTTTCAAATATACTTAAAGACTATCAAGGTACAGTGATGAAATACATCATCATGGATATTTGTCCAGATTTCTATTGCAGTTTTTAGTACATATCAAGCAATCATAATAAAATTGCTATAGATTTGTTAGCTCACCTATTCTAAGGACATCAATGGAAATATTTTTCTACCAATTTTTGCAACAAACCTATTCGTTTCAATCGATGTACTATTATAGTCAAGATTATTTTCTTCCTAAGTATCAGATAATGATTAAATATATTTACAACAATATAAGTGTCTTCAATTTCCATTTTAATAAATAAAAACATTTGATGAGTAGTTCTCAAGTAGTAATTAACTAAAAATTGTCACATAAACAATTCTGAATGTTGATTAAAAGAAGAAACGTTAATTATAATTCCATTCTTGAGAACTGAGACGAGTTACCACTGATTTTATCGTCTGATATTTGTTCCACTGTTAGTATTTACTTTCTAAGTGAAAGATATATTCAACTAGAACAAAATTATGTATAACTTTCACAATATGAGACCAGGACCTGCTGCAACAGACTTACGTAACATCGACTTTTCATTTTGTACAGCAAAATATGCCTTGCTTACTTCCCTCTGTGTTAGGCAGTGGCCGCGCAGATATATTAAATAAATCTTTTGAATAGTTCCGTACTTTCATAAATATTAAATAATAATTGGTTTCAATTTCCAATTTTTTACACATAGTAATGTAAGAAATGTTAAGCAATTGATAAATTCCTTCATATTCTTATTTCTTAGTCCTTTTGATATATTAATGCATCTAAATGTTCTTGATTTTAGGTCTCTTTTGTTTTAAATTTAGTTTTTTTGATAGTTTTTAAAAGAAAGATCAATTTTGACGTTTCGACCTTTCTTTAAGTCTTTATCAAAATATGAAATTGACACTGACAATTTGCTTATTTGATTTATAATTTCACCATGAATATCAAAATAAGGATAAAATCAACTTAGAACTTTGTACCAATAAGAAAAATTAATTTTTTCTTTGGTTCCCACATCTCAAATATATAGCGGTAATCAATTAAATCTATTAGAATTTACAAAATAGAGCTATAAATTTCACTTAAATTATTTAGATCTTTTTTATATAATAAGCAAATTGTCAGTGTCAATATCATATTTTGATAAAGAAAAGTCGAAACATCAAAATTTATCTCTCCCAAAAATTATCAAAAAAACTAATTTTAAAACAGAAGAGACCTAAAATCAAGAACATTAAGATGCAGTAATTGATAAAGGAACAAAATATTAAGGACAATCATTGTGCATTGAATATTTTTGTCATTATAAAATAATAATTGAAATGAATATGAATATGCAGATAAATTTTTTTCATTGTCACAACAAAATGAAGATTATATGGGTAGTATAATCATAACTTTCCTTATTTGTATTGTAAATAAGCGTCGGTAATCTCGTGCTGGAGTCGATAAGTTGGAAGATCGAATTGTAACAACCCAGTGATGTCGTATTAGTTCATAAGTATAACGTCATTTTGAATACAGTTCACCATCTACAAATAATCTTGATTGAATTAATTTTGTATTCAAAACTAGACAATATTGTTAATGTGTAATTCCACTCAAGTAACAAGTACCATGAGACAATCAAGCTACATGCCAAATGTAGCGGCATTTATCATGATATAAAGATGAATTTCACGTATTAACCGTCATGATCCAAACTGAATGCTTCAGTTTTCGAAAAGATTGAGTGTTTTAGACAAAGTCGATTGCTTCCATGAAACGCGGATGTTCTGACATTGCCATCATAGAGACATATTTAATGGTAAACGTACTCAAAACGAGTTGTCATAAAGTTCAATTTGACATGTTTACAGATACTTGAAATATGAACAGCAGTGTGCCGATCAACTCGCTTCGACTTTTAGTCATGAAGCACCATCTCAAGCCACCGTATTTCGCTGGTTTTCAATCGATGACGTCCAAAATCGGTTGTTGTGCGAGAAAACATCGATTCTGTGCGTAAACTTATACTGCAAGATCGTCATGTTACATAGCGTGAGATTGAGGTATACTTGGGCCTTAGTTCAATCGCATACGTTCAATAGTGCATGAGAATTTGGCTGTCAAAAATATCTGTTCGCGTAGGAGACCGCATAATTTGACAATCGCTTAAAAAAGATCGTCTCGATTGACGCAATGAACCCGAAACTAAACAACAATCTACTGTATGAGACTATCCAGATGAGCCAAATCCAACAAAAATCGCGCACAGAGCACTTCAAATCATATATTCGCCTGTTTTATCTGGTCATTAGAGCAGAGTAGAATGGTCAATTTTGAATGGTATACCAGCATTTGTTTGCCAGAAAATTAGGAAAATCAATCGCAGAAGACGAATCATTCTCCACCATGACAATGGAGCTCTCACACATCAGTTCAAACAAAAACGTTTTTAAACAGTCAAAACATCGAATTTATGAATAATTCGCCGTATAGTCCTTATTTGGCACCCAATGATTCCTACTTATTCTCGCAGATCAAAAATAAATTGGGAGTTCAACGTTTTCCAACTGCTGAAGAAACTTTTAATGCATTCAAATCACATGTTTTAGAGGTACCGCAATCGGAATGGAAAAAATGCTTCTACCATTCATTCAAACACACGCAAAGTATATTAATTTTAATGTAGAGTATGTTGAGAGCTATATCCAATTTGTTTTTATTTTTCTATCCCAAAAATTTAGTAGGAACCCTTGTATAGTCACAAATCTTGAAAGATGAGATATTAACCGAAGCGTTACATGTTACCTCAATGTTATACCGGTTTTACAAAAATTATTCAGCGGTAATAAAATTTTAGATGGTAATTAGAGAAAATTCGAGCAATAAATTATGTTATATCTTATTTAACCTTCCACTTATCAATTATAATCAGTACATAACGAAAAATGTTTATCTAGAAGTAAAATATCAATTTTTGTCTAAATAATTGCATTGATATCTTTATCGCTTAATTCTTTCTTATTGTTTAAAACTCTTTTCGAATGCATCGTTAGTAATTAAAATGTAACTTTGAGTGAATATCTCATACAAACTGTCGAAGTTTCGCCATAAATTGATTTCATAAAATAAATCGGCTGCCACTGTTTACTTTGCTGGTTGATTGAGAGCAAGGAGAAAGCTTGTGGTTTCGTCGATTTTTTGCGGTTTTTTACTTATTGAAAAACAATATCACGATCTGATATATGTAACTCTATAACTACCATTATACGGAACGGATATAGTTTAACGGTTCATTTTCTTGGTAACGATTATATTGGAACCAAATGCAAATAATGTTACGTAATTGTGATTCCAATGATGCCATGTTGTTAATTGTAATCGCAAGAATAGACAAGTAAAGATGTTTTTTAAATATTAATGCACGTAGATATTTATAAGAAATAACACAACCTTGACTTTTTTATTACCTAGACATTATCTGGAACCACGGAAATACTTTTTTAAACTCAGTGTAATTTATTTCATTCAAACAGAGTGGTTCTTAAATTACGCTTTACTATTTGTACTTTCAGTTTAAAGCTTTATAATAACTTTTTTCGTGAAAAATATTACGGGATAATATCAATTTTGACAAACTAATATAACTAACTCTTTTTTTCAAATACTTAATTTCTAAGTATAAAATCTTGAGTAGTTTTGTCAACTGATTTCAGATTTCTTTACATGTTTTTCAATTCTGTGAATGATCCTCAGCAACCTCTTTCATGACTACTCGATAAATGGAAAATTTATTTACTCTAGTTAATTCAGCAATTCTTATTATGATTGCATTATCAGATTGCTGAATACTTTTCTTTTTTAAACATTCGATTATATTTAAAATGACTTGCTATATTTGTTTATCTAAATCTTTATTATTAAATTCATACCAGTCTTTACTCTCACTACACTGTGTAATTTCATTATCTTCTTTCGCCCATGGCCTAAAGAACGCCATATTTCTATTGATTTAAAGAAATTTATGAATTAAATAAATCTCACCAAGCAATGCCAATGTCTGGCAGGAATATTTCGAATAAATTGTGTACAGCTTCGGCCAATAGAAATGCATTTATGTTTACGATTCGATGTTTTCATTAATAAACAGTTGAGATGATAAGTCCACGTGGACTGACGGTTTGTTAGATGTTTACCAAATTTAATACGGGGAGTAAACATAATTTTTCATTTATAAATTTGGAGTGACGTGCGTATTTATGAAATATTGTCCTCTGCAATTGATATTGGAAAAACTATAACAATAGAGCTCATTTTAAGCTTCTAATAAACAAAGCTTTTTTCAAAATTCAAAATTTCCATTATTTCAATTGAATTGAAGTATGTTTGTAAATTTTTGTTTGAAACTCATAATTTTTTGTTTTCTATATAATATGAAAATCGGATACATTGTTCAAAAAATATGTTACGTGGAAACAAAACTTATGCTCTATGTTAGAATTTCTAACCATCTTGTGAATAATACTTTGAATGGCTTGAAAATAAAGTTTGAACTAAATTTATCACTAATTTTAGATAACTATATTTTTATTCTTGTCATAACTCATTTTATTTATAAAATTCTTGAATAAATCCTCGGTACTAATGGTCAAGACATATTGCATGCAGTCTGCTGCATATAAATTGATTCCACTTTCACTAATTATGAAAATATCTGTTACTTTTTCAGTCGGACAGCACGTTCCATTCTGCTTATATAGACACGTCTCGTTAAACAATAATTAAACTCGAGGTACGAACTTTGTAAAAACGTAAAACTAAATAAACGAACTTGGTGTTTAAAAAACTCTTTTGATAATAGACCAGAACTGAAATTCCAAATTTTCATAAACAGAATGCGAAATCGTTAATAATTTATTGAGTTTATTCTATCGAAAAATAAATAATAATACTTAATCAAGTAACAAATTTAATATTTTTTTCCAAAGAAAGGCCTAAACAACATCCAATATTAATGAAAAAAAAATCTTGGCATTGGTACATATTTCTTCTACTCAGTATTCCAACCAAATCTATAAAATGGTTTTAACATTTAAAAAAAAAAAAGTACATGATAATCGTATTCAATTGGTATTTATAATACAAAGTGGATAGTTGCTTCAATTTGTTCATACCTAAATGAAAAGATGATAAAATTTCAATAGCTCAGCAAGTTTGACAGGCGTAGAGTGGATTTACGCGAGGATGGTTTAGCCTTTAGATAAGTAGCAGAATAGTTGTTGTAAGGTATGAAATCAAAAAGACCGTACACGAAGAACGACACCATTTCAAGATCACCATCTTATACCAATGGTTTGAAAGGTATGGGAAGCTAGTTTCTCTCATTTCTAATCACAGAGTTGATCGAGTGACTTGGTGAAAAAAACGGCTGAGCTTGAACCGGAATCATTATCAATAATGATGAATTCAGATTGTATTTCGGCATGTATTATGGCCATAGAAAGATGAAGAAGTGATAGAATGAAGAACAAGATTCGCTAGATATATTTTGGGTGGAAGGAGGAAATTGAATACTGAAGAGGATTCATCGGAATTGGCCCTAATATAAGAGATGCTCCACTGCAAGGTTGATGTTGTGATGATTTGTTTGTGATTGCACTACTTCAGGGTGAAAAAATAAATTGAAACACCCAACCGAGTTTGAAGAAAGAAGTAAAAAGGAAAGCTCTAGTCCAAAAAACGGTTCTCTACAAATTTTGGGGTTATTTTTGTCATTTTTTTAGTTTATTTTTGGTTTTGCGGACCAATGATTTGCAAAGTATGGGAAGCTAGTTACCGCCCATAGTTTGTCTTACCTCTCATTTCTAGGCACAGAAGTGATCGACTGACTGAAGAAATAAGCTGAACTGTGTTAATAACGGAATAGAATACAGTTAGAACAAGTGAAGAGTTCCAAATATTTAGGCCCGACACACAGAGCGATAAAAATCAAGAAGCAGATGTGAATAAAAACATCTTCACGATAACTAAAATTTATATGAAATAACAAAAAACGCCAAAATGCTCGTGTCTAAATGAATATTTCGACTTATCTCATCAATGGTAGTGAAAGCTGGGTACTTAAAAACTGAAAAAGTCAAGCAGCAGAAATGAAGTACCTACGCAGAGTAAGAGCTATCACCAAAAAAGATTGAAAAAGAAACGAAACAAACAGAAGACTTGAAGTCATTAGAATAATTGGAGAAAGAGCGAGATCCGTTGGATATTTTAAGTGGAATGGGGAAATTATTTATAGCGTAGAGTTGGGGTTGTGGTGATTTGTTTGTCATTTTACTGCTTCAGGCTAAAAAAAGAATATGAACGACCCAACCGAAGAAAGAAGAAAGAAAACTGTTCTTTTCAGGTTTGGAGATACTTTGTGATTTTTTGTATTTATATTTTTTATTGTGTTTTTTTTATTTCTTTTTTGTTATTTTTTTGTTCATCATTCAATAGAAAAGCATGTAATTATAATATTTGAAAAACAATAGCTTACATGGCTTCGTAATCTGTATAAAGACAACAACCCGTCAAAACGGTTTTGGCAAGTAAAAGAATGACCAATTTGTATTATATCAAGTGGTGAAAATACTCTGTATATTCGGACGCTGTCCAGTCCACTTTTCAATAAAGATAATGCACATTTTCATTTCGTTGGCTAATTTTCATGACAATCAGGTTGATTTGTTGGATTGTCCCTAAGTCATCCACAATACACGTTCATTTATTCCACTTTCCACGGACGCTAGCTTCACTTTCATATAAGGTACGAGGTTCTTGTCATTACGTATCTCAAGAGGAAATCTCTTATCTCAATCCACTACACAATGAATCACTGGATTTTTCTCAAATTTTGGATATAAAACAATTTTTAGCGACAGAGAAAATAATATTTAGATAGATCGTTTTACTTCTATACCGTCTCTGAAGTATATTATGAAAAAAATCAGAATCAGATGAGTTACTGAATGAGCAAAAATTTATTAGTACAATATAAAACTGGATTGAATAACCACATAAACATTGGTCCCAAAATTATTGTATATTCAATGCATTGATTACTATTGTATAGCTATTATATTTTATATCATAAAAGTACTAATCTTTTCTCCGGTTATGCAATAACTCTTAGTACTATGAATAATCATCGAACGGTTTAGATAGGTACTTTTTTCATATCGATTCTGAAGCCGAGCATTCACTTATAAATAATAAAGAAAGTTGCCTCATTGTGTTCGACATTCTGATTTCGACATCGTGAAAAAAATCAAATGAATTGTCTGTTATTTTCCTATGTAAGCCACCATAGCTGTTGAATATTTATTGGAAATTATCAGATAAGAAATTCATTTTTTTCTAAAGAAAATATTTTCTGCATAAAAGATGAGATGAGAATGTAAATATCTGAATACATAAACGACTGTACCTATTTCTCTACTCAGAGACGTGTTGAATATAGCCTGAGAGCTTCGCACATAAAAGGCTTTCTAGATTGAGATGTGCAAAAGATGCTCAATTAATACTTACTCATTTCTAAACGCAACTTTCTCCCTACAAAATCAGTGGCGCTGAAAGATGCTGAGGTGATTTTTCTTTACAAGGGGGAAGACGCCGTATATTTGTAAGCAACATATTTTCCGGAACGCAGCTAACAATTTCATCTTCCTTATTTTCCAGCGCCCCTTATTTTGCACCAATAAAGTTTAGCAATGCGTAAGCGTTCTTTGAGCATCTTTTGCACATTTCAGTCTGCAACCGTCTCACATTCATTTTAATTGGGTAACACTCGGTTTAATAAAACTAAAACAATGTGTACAACATTTTTATCTCGGAATTATAATACTATTTTTTACAAAGATTATGTAATTATGTTGTAGAATATATACTTATATATACTTATAAATGAGTATTATTCAATTAATAATTATCGTTAATAAGAACAATGAAGGAATCTTTAACAAATTATTCATTGTTTTTTGATATCCACTATCCATCAGTCTCTGAAGATGATAGCTTGATTATTGAAACGCGCGTTAAACAATATAATTGTCAGTTTTGATGTATTGGTAGCAGTATTAAGTACGAATGTCAGGAACGATTTTAGCTTCTCTCTACAATTGTGGAGCTGATTTTGTTGTTGAGCTCAGAAACATTTGAATGTTTCTTTCATTCAAATTTCCAGGTACTTCTATCAAAAATATTTTCAGATAAATACATCGAATGTACGTTTTATTAGAGTACGGGAATTGGTGTATTTTGATGTGTCAATGTTATCCTTTATGTTTAAAACTAATAATTCTATAATGTATCCTTACAGACATTTTCTTCAGTATTTTTTTTTTCAAATTGGAATATTAAACTTTTTTCATGTTGTTATATTTTTTTCTACAAATTCTAAATGGTTTCATAAAATTTCTTGGATCAACCAAGATGATCCAGGATCTAATTTGTGCCAATTGTCGACTGCCAGCTCTGCAATGCTGCCAGATTACTACTGGTTAGATACCAACCAGAGAATATTAATAATAAAATTAAATAAAAAATGAAAAAATAATTTCAATATAAATGTATAACGTGAAATAGTTTGCTTTGAAAAAGCTTTCTTATTTGTTGTTAAGTGTTATTGCTTCCTCAAAACTTAAATTAATAAAAGTGATAGTTGAATCTCTCAGTGTCCACAATAGCAACCCCGATTATATAAGACATATGGTGAATTGAAAATGCACAGTATTAGTTTCTACTAAATCTAGTCTAAGTGCCACTAGATATGACTGAATAGCTTACACTTTTCCCAAGAATAAATAATTATTCCATATATTCCATATGCAATCATCAATAAATTAGTAAATAGTGTATTTAGAATATCAATTAGTGAAGTGTGTTGATAGAGAAACGTTGTCTTTGACTTTATCTCACCCGTCAGGTTGATCAGATGGGAAACATTATATAAATATAATAGTTTCCAAACTTTTTTGAAGATAATTCGATTGGTATAGTAGTAGTTAACTTCAGGTCTAAGTAGTTAATCGTGAAGCAAAAATTTGAAAGCGACAAAATATTGTCCAATTTTTATATTGTTCAATAGCCGATTTCTTAGCGGAAAATTCATGTTGCATTGATAGGTGTTTGACACAAAAAAAGTGACCGATCTCTTGATTCCTAGATTTTTCTAAATTTCACATTGTATGATCAACAATAAATTTTCACCCAGTTCTTAGCTCAGTCCACCATTGACCAATATCTACTGACATTTGCATCAGCACTAAATACTAGAAAAAATGCAGAAGAAGTTTCAGAAGTTTTTTTCCACAATACTCATGGAGGGTTTCACATAAAAATTGTTTTCGATAGAAAGTACACAGAATTATAATGAAGAAATTTGGTACAAATTTACTAAATAATGTGGAATACAATCATATTTAGATTAGTATTGTTGTGGGCGAGACGTTAGATGTCGCAACCCACTACGAGCTCACTGCCATCTGCAGTTATGTTTTTGGTAGCTCTATTTTGCTCTTGATCAATTTTTTGAGATTTTCATTTGAGTGAACAATGTGAAGATGTGAAATTTTATTTTAAATTCGTTAAAAATCCCACGGAAACTATTTCAATGTAGAAAACAGCTTAAAAGGATGACGTTATGGAAAAAACTTAGGGTAAGGCATAATTTAGAAATGGCTACATGATGACAAACCTTGTTTAATCAAAAATGGCATGGCTACGCTGTTTCAAGCACCTTACTCTTCTGACTTTGCCTCATGTGGATTTTACTTATTTCCTCACATAATAAGAGGCATGAAAGGATATTTTGAGGTCCTTTCCAATATTCTAGAAAACAATATATTCCTATATTCCAATTAAAATTTTAAACCGCTGATTTGACCCTTTTGTGGGGGTCAGTGCTCAAATTTTACTCGACGTATTTACAATTCACTACTTCTGTAGTACAAAATTCCCATCATCCCCAAAGTCTAAACGTTTCATCTACGTTTTGGCCTTCCTGATAATATTTGCTCATTGCTTAATCGAAAGGACTGTGAAATTGTTATTAAAAATATCTTACGATCAAAATGAAATACCAAAAACCTGATCCATAACTCAATTATTCATATCGATTTTTATGTAATTAGCTTACGCTGAACTTTTACATATTCCTCATAAATTTTTATTACCTATCGTGAGCAAATCTGATGACTTGTTCGTTGATTTATAATTAACAGCTAGCAAAAACTTTTTACTACGTTCTTGTTCAGATTAGATCTTTTTTACAAAAGTTTTTTATAAAGCTACATCATCGATCAGAATGGATAATGAAAGGATATTCATTTTACACTCTTTTATATTCCGGATAGCACTTAATAACATTCCTATATGTAGTATGTTAAGTCATAGGATGGTGTCAATTCATTATGATTGAATGTATCATTTTTTGATATACGAATACAATTTTTTTACACAGAAATTTTTATTTCATCCATGTGAATTTCGGCAATTTAAATAATTTTTCGATGTCTCCTCCCATGATGATTACAAATTTGTGTGAGTCCAAGTAGTTTGTAATCTAGGACAATAATTCTTCATTCATCACGTTTATCACTTGTAACTAGCCACAAGAAATTTCCTATTATTTACATTATTTCTCTGTAAGGTAAACCACTTATTTTTATTTTATATACACTCCTATTCAAACTTACCAAAGTACTTGATTCGATTCACTGAATATACCAATTAAACAATTTTAACGTCAGATTTCTAAGATTTGGAATTCTCCGTATCTTGAAATAAGTGTACAGAAGCAGAACTAATTATATTTCGTATATTGAGTTCGCTAATGAAGAACGGGTTCTTGATCTCGAGCTCGTTAATGTTTTGCAAATTGTTTGAATTCTGCATATATTTTTCGACTGGTTCTTTTACATCATAATAATAGGAACAATTGGAAATCTGCTAATTTATGAAACGAAGCATTTTACCATCAATGTTCTTAGTAAAAAAGAGTATCTAGTTTATGTATAAATTAGTACCTTAAAAGTAAAAATCCATATCAAAGGGTAAGGGTACTATACTTATGAAAAATTCACCAAAACATAAATAACAACATTAATCAGAGTTACCAAGCGTCTACGGAGCAGAAGCAAAGCGACCATGGTGCAAGTAAATATCTATATTCGGTGGTCTTAGATGATCTACGCGCAAGTGCTCAGATCCTTTGGCGATCTCCAAACAACTTTGTGTTAGATATTTGAGTTGGACTTAAAAATACGTCATTAATTTAAGAATTGGATGGAAATTTTATAATTTGAAATAAAATCTTCGTCAATCAATTATTTGAGTATTTTGGCACCGTCAATAACATTTTCTATTGGGATGAAATACATATAAACGGTATAATTGGCCCGTATTGTTTTGAAAATACATACGGCAATTAGATAGGGAAAGGTTCGAGAAATTAGGGCGGTCACTTGAACAATATTATTTTTAAAGTGATTTTTCATTTTATATTTCAATGTTTGCTTAAATACATTCTTTTGTTCATAGCGAATTCAAAAATACAAAATGACACTCTGGATAAAAATGTTCTGTTCTTGATTGGTACAATTAAATTTGATTGCACCTAAAAGGAGCAATTAGCAATTCAATGCATTCAAAGTCAAAATGTCTCTTACATCATTGCTAGATTTCTCATTTTCATATATATAAATATTTTCCAAAAAGTATAATGCCTGTATTCAATTTTATTTCCATGATTCATGAACTTTTACTAGCTCATGCTTTGATCATGCATTTATTGATGACTTCTTTTCAATATTGAGATTAAACAGCATCATAATTATTAGAAAAAACCTCCTATATACATTTGTTTTTGTTTTCTGTTCTAGATTTTAGTCGACAGAAATATTTTGATAATGTATTATGTTTTTTATGACTAGTTCTAATTTTATATTCACGCAAATATTTTGATAGCTACTGTGTGAGCCCTTAAGATATCACAAGGATAGGTGTTTGATTTAGTTTTGTTCGATAATTGCTTATAATATTTGTTATCCTTATTTTTATATAATTATTCTATTAATATCAAATTATTTCAGTGAATATGAAATTGATTATGAATGAATGATTCATGAAGGACATAATACATTATCAAAATATTTCATCCAAAAAAAAACAAAATATGAGAATGCTTGTGATAATTGTAATAACGTTCACATAGAACAGACATCTTATGGTTTAGGGAATAGATTAAGAGTTATAAAAATAACAGCGCATTAACAAACAATAAAATAGCAAAATAACATTTAATTATATGAATTCATGAAACCTTGACACAGAGTCAAATATAGAATTATTTTTATATTCATAAAAAATTACCTAACCAATTTGAAAAAGTTCAGAACTTTTCTTATGTCACTGTGAATGATTTGACTTGATTATTGCTTTTGACATTCATATACTAGGGGATCTATTAATTCATATATTTGAGTTATCAATCTCATGTGATATTTTGTAAAGACTGGAATAAAGTTGCTGACGTCAAAAACACGTTATTTATAAAAATAGATCATGAATTTAAATAAATTCATATTGTCATTGAATACATTATCTTATACATTCCCTATACTTATATCTTACTATCTATCTATTTAAAATAGATACAAATTTTGTATATAAATGTTAACATAGTGTAGATCAATAAACGTATATATTGATTCCTTGACTCCACCACATTCAAAAACAGTGATAATGGTTTGCGGTACTTCCTGATATTGATTATTGTGGGTTTTTACTTTGAATTTAATAATAATAAACGTGACCTTCAGCTCTAAATAATTTTGGTATTTTCGCTTATTGAACAATGATTACATTGTTGGCAGTTTGAATTTACATTGAAGTGATTTTTGATACATAAAATTTCTATTTGGCGCAGATATGGAATTAAAAAGTATGAATCTTTTTGGGAGCTGTTAACAGATTACTTATTTTAATATTAATTTATTGAAATATTTTGAAAATATCATGAAATTAACTGAAAGAGCAGCTGCAAAACGAAAAGAAGCCGAAAGTAAATGAAACCGATATACAGGGTATTTCTTAATTCAAGCGAAAACATTTAGGAGGTTATGAAACTAAGATGGGTCTTTCCTATAACAAAATTTTCTCAACCAACTCCTTTCCGAGATATCAACCTTAAAAGATTGTGAGTAAAATTGAATTTTTATTTTTTTTCTAAAATTTCAGTAAATTTATAAACTCATACACTCGCAAAGGACTAACCACGAGTATTTTTTCAATATTTCTGTTACATTATAGAAGAGAGAATTTAGCATCAATTTCTTTAATTCATATCAAAACTTTTTTTGAGATGAAGTTTTATTATACAAAATTATAACTTGAGATCCTCGTTTTATTTGAAAATATTTTTTATTCTTAAGTATTTTACCCAAAATCAATAGCAGCAGAGAAAAATAATAAACACCATGATTTATAATTTTTTTTACTAAATTGAGTGGAAAACAGTGAAGATGTAAAATATAATGCGATCAATAATAAATGCTGGAACTAACGACCTCTATCCAAAATATTTTTAAGAGTATCTATCATAAATTTTCACAGAAATCACCAATGGGCAGACGAGAACCCCCATGATATTATAGAACACCATTTTCAAAATGTTTTTTAATGAACGTATTGACGCTATTGTATGGAATTTCTTGCACCAGTTTTCTCGAAACCTATAGTTGATATCCACGATTTGAAGAATTGTATTCAAAGAGCGTGTGACAGACACCATAAGAAATACAATTTTTGCCTCTGCAGCCATTGGTTTTGGGATAAAAAATTAAGAATTAAAAATATTTTTGAATAACATAAGTATTTTAAGTTATAATTTCATTTCATAAAGCTTTATCGTAAACAAAAATTTTGATATGTAGTAAAATAAGGGCTGCTTATTTCACCCCCGTGTTATTTTACAGGAATATCGAAAAAATAACCACGATTTTTTTCACTACTTTTAGTCACTACCTTTCAAGGGTGATATCTCGGAAAGGGGTGGACTGAGGAATTTTTGGTAAAGGCAAGATCCATCTCAATTTTATACGAACAATCAACTCCTGAATTTTGTCGCATAAATTTAAATACACTGAATGTGTTTAAAAAGTAGCCAATCAAAACTATGCTGCATAAATGCGGTTCATAAGCAAAGTAGAAACTGGAACAAGGTATAATAGAAGCAGCAACAACACATGAACAATAAAACAATATAAAACTGAGAAAGAACATACTCTAAGGCGGTAAAATAAAAACAGAAAAAATTGAAATAAATGCTCTTGCAATGACTCAACTGCACGAAAACAAGGAGAGTCAAATTTAATGTACTTATTTATCATCAGATTGTAGAGATCGCTTATGTAGTAATACTTCAAATAATGTTTTCCCCACTTTTTTCTAAATTTTCAATTATGATTCTCCTAATTTTAATATCAATCTTGTTGCACCGTTTTGGATGAACTTATCAACGTTGATTAAGAATAACAAAAAATCCATGGAAGTAAGCTTGAAAGTTAATAATTCAAGATTATAACATCGAAATTGATTCCAACTTTCATATTATATATATTTGAACATATGTACAATAGATCAGAATGAAATTTCATTCTAATGGCTTCGTAAGACATTATATGTAGTAGCCTTTTGAATGAGGTCTCCAGTTTTTACCGTAATTAGCTGTCAAAAGTTGAAATCGGAAAACGAAAGAGTCACGAACCAAAAATTATTTTGTATATCTTACTATTTTGTTTTTATGCAGCTTAAGCTGTGAATATTATGCGGACAAAAAGACAGATTGAATCTCTGCATAAGTTCTCCCCCTATAGAAACGTCATATCTGATATGAACAGTTTATCTTTATTTTAATAGAGTTTTAGTTGCTTTAGTGGAAATCGTAATTTTTTATTTAAATTTCGAGTGTTTGAAAGTTTTACATAAAACTTTGTACGACACAACTGCGAGGCACTTTCTCAGGTTTTAACACGTTGCTTTAAATAGTATTTTCACAGTATTTATTAATGAAATATTTTTATATCTGTGTGTGTAGAAGAGCGGAATACACATTTGTAAACTGATAATCTCATACTTATTACATGTTCTTAATGCGTCTGAAAGCCATTCTGCAAAAAAAACGTCTTAAAGTACTTAAAAATTGAAGTGATTGTTTGATTTTGAAAATCGTGACAGCCAGAAATATTAAGATAATAATATTGATAATAACAACATACAATTCCTGTAATAACTATACAATTATGGAAATAATTATTACCACTATTTATTTGTTTGCTTATATTGAAATATTGTATGCAATGACGATAAATAATTTAACATCTATACCTATAATTTCGCTATAGGTCATATTCGTATTCGAGAACCAATTTCCTGGTATAATTCGATCTCGATTGAAGCCCAGTAAAAAATTCACAACAAAAATATTGTTAACCAGTGATCAGAAAAAATATTTATTCAACAGAATTGTACTTAGGTCAACTGTACTCTCATAAAAGAAAAGAAAAGGAAAACAGTATATCTAAATAGCTATCATCAAGTAATTTCTCCAATGTGTTTCATGAAACTTTTTATCTTTTTTATTTTCGCTCTGGAGATCATTCAATCACTTCTGTTTTACCATATATGCTTGGAACTGATTCCTATGTCAATAGCATTTATTAACAATTCCATCAGTACTAGCACTGTAACCGTTTTTCAGCATCTCTTCTCCTAGTTCCACTCTTTGCTTCACAGTTTCCTTCCACTTCATAGTGTCCAGGTACCCAGCAGAAACTTACTTTAGTGGCACAAATCCAGAAGAGTGCCTGGCGACAGCTCATTCCCACTTTGATTTTGTTGTTTTTCACGCCATTTTTCTATTCTTTCTAAGACTCCCAATATCTAGTACTGTACTACTTCTGCATGTTCAATTTTTTTGAATACACACCATTCCTGATCCAATTTTCATTATCGAGCCATCAGTGAAGATTGAGATTTATTTTCCTTCTAAGATGGATTTCTCAATCCATTCTTCTTCATTAGGAATGTTTATTTTTAGTCTCTTCTTGAAAACGATTTTGAATGATAATATAGTTTGTTCTAGCAGCTAATAGATACTTTATTCTTTTTCCTTCCATTTTGTTAATTCCTACGTCTATTATTCTTTTACCTTCAAAATAAAAATTTAATTTATATTGGACCAACATTTTTTAAATTGGAACATGGCCAACTTTTTGAGCAACATAAAAGTAGATCGAATGTTTATTAAAACTTGCTAATTCATGGTAGAAAAAAATTAGAAATTGTAATGGAATACATCTCTAAAATGTGCGAGCCATAAAGCATTAACGTTCTTGATCATTATCATAAATTCAATTTTGATAATTACCTACTCTCTCATGAGAGTTATGTTGAATCGGTATTACAATAATCCAGCTGATTCGGTACCATTAAAATGTCAAGTTAACTTATGCATTGAGGTCGAACGAACTAATATAATAAATCATAATGATTTTTAAAGTTCGTATATCGAGAAATTTATGTATGATTAATCAAACGCACTTAAATTGTTCTTGATTCTATAATATTTGGGATCAACAAATATTCCATAAACATAAAAAATAATATTGAAATAACAAGTAAATGATTCGCACAATACCTGTTGTTCCTTTTTTTTCGTTTTTGTTTTTATCTTTGAATCTCCGATATGCAATTTAAATTCCCAATTTGCATTTCTATACGTTTTTTGACGAGTTTTGTTAATTTTAATAATGCTAAAATGCTACTTCTCGAAATATTGAATTACTCGAAGCGGATGTTGCAAATCGAGAATGCTTGATGGGTTTCAGGCAACTGTATATGTTGTCCAAAGAAGGAGAATTGGAGGACTCAGAGTATAACCCGCCATTAATGATCGTTACCAGGGGGTCGTAAAAATGAATACCTACAAAATCCTTGAAAGAAGACTTTTTAGTGCTTATATCAGTTTCAAAATTGATGCTAATTTCAGATCTAAGCGACTTTTAATGAGAATGCCATTAACACCTACGCTTAGAACAAAGATTAGCTTGGACATTGGAACACCATCATTGGCGTAATAAATGGAGGAATTCGATCTTCACAGATGTGTCTATTGATTGTTTTCAGACAGTAGACGGCCTATCTAAGAAATTATGGTGTGGGCAGGAACATTTTAATGACCTAATAAGTTGATTATATTTAATGAAAACATCACAGGACCGGTAAATAGGGATCAAGCGGTGGCTGGCCAACATATTGCTACAATTTCATTCCGCTAATTCATGTTTATAGGTGCTAATGATATACCTCAACGAGTTCCGGTTGCGTTGGGTAGAAATTGGACAAAATTAATTGGGCAACTTGATTGAAAACAAGCAAAAAAGATGTGCAGCTGTGATGTGCCAATATGGGTCACATAAAATATTAGCTGTTGTTTTTTATCAAATTATATTAAATTGTTTCAATAATATATATTAGTATTTTACGTAATAATCAGTATTCTGAGATAAAGCATAACATATTATGAATCGTTGTCGGAATTCTACAGTTAAAAATATAAACTTTTTAAAGAAATACCATTATTTATTTTTGTTCTAGTTTTTTAAATACAATTCAATCAATATGTTAAATTTTGACCTGTTTGAACAAGTTCAATCATTTAATACTAAGTAACATATATGAAATCGAACCTCTGATACAGATAGTTAACAAATAAGTTTTCTCTTGCAAAATTCTACAAAATAACTGAGAAGAAAAGTTAAAGATGCTATTTGAGGTAATATTACTCTTATTATAGTTTTCACTATCGTATTATTGACGCTGTTAATGCAAAAAATTGTCAAAATTGTACGAGCTGCATTTCATTTCAAGGGAATAACGGTTTTTTGCAACCTACATACAATACGCGGCCTTTACATCACATACACTGGGAAATCCAACTAATTGGCCTTGAGCAATAGTATATTATGTTCTATATCCTAGTTAGCACCATTCAAATATGACTTTCAGTTTTTCAAACATTGACAAAATATTTGATAAAGTAAAAATGTAAAAGGAAATTTATCGGTTCTCAACACAATACGCTAAATTAAAATTGATTAATATGACTAGGGACTGCTTTGCACTCTACATAATCAAAAAGCTTTCGACTTCGTGTACGCCCGGTTTATTTCTAAGCTCATTTCATTCGAAATATTTTCATATCCATTAATTTCCCATGGAAATTCCTTTTCAAGTATTCCATCATGATCAATTGATATCTCACAAATCTAACTAAATCAATGTACGTGGACTAATACGTTTTTTGGCTTCTTTGGTCTCTTATAACCACAGGCTTTGCAAAAAACAGAAATAGCTAAAATTACTAACGCTTCATCACTTTATTACTCTCTCATACATAAAAATAGACTATAGAATTTATAATATCCATATATTGAGAATAAAAAGTTGTAGTAGAAGTTGATGTAGAAGCTATTGAAGTATTTTTGACATCATAATAGTATTATATATTAAACAGATATATTTTAAAGGTTTCCAAATCTATTACTGTCCTTGAAAAGAGTTACGATATTGCCACCTTTTCAATAATACAAACCACGTAGTTTAGTCTATCTTTTCCTTGTTTCAGTGATTTCTAGAAGACCATGCGATCTTTGGAAATGACTGCGTCATGGAATGAAGAAGATGAGGATGTAGAAGTTGAAGACATGGAACTCCGAAAGCACCCAAATGACGGAAGAGATGATCTCACAGAATCAAGCAGTGATGAAGCAACTGAAAAAAAGAGACGAAAACATGGAGGTATTATTTTGTATTAGATTACTTCCACTCAAAAGCAAGCAGTTATAAACAAACATTGATCCAGATGTTATTATAGGAATCATTTGTTTTGAATAGCTTTAATTCAAATTTTGTGGTTCTTTCGTGTCGGGCGTATCCATGTCTCATCACCTGTCACAATGGATATTGAGAAAATATTTTCCAATAGTATTGTCAGACAACTTTGTATTTATAGTTTAAGATCTGTGGCCAAACTTTTCATTGTATCCATTCAACCAGAAAATGACGTGTTCAATTCGCCGGTAACCGAACTTCTAGGGATGAAAATTCAACTAACTGCAGCACATTACGTCTCTTTCGAACCAATAGGGTAGTCACTTGGGTTAGTAAATAAAATATCAGTTTATATAGACTAGAGGCATTAGCATGTGAAATATCTTCATTGAATAGAAGGTAGTTGATAAAAATTTTAATTACGGTTTTACTGTTTGACGAATTATCTGCTTTGTGGCATTTTGATACTCACTTTAGGTTTCTGTTTAACATTTCCTTTCTGTCTTCCAGGAAGCGCATCTAGTGGCAGTGCCTCAAGTGGAACCACAATTCGACGGCGGAAAACGTGCATCAGTGCGAGAGAGAGAAATTTAAGAAGACTGGAAAGTAATGAAAGAGAGAGAATGAGGATGCATTCACTAAACGATGCGTTTGAAGTAAGTATCATTGAAAATTTAAATCATCTTCAAATTCTCGATAATAAATATTATAAAAAATAGGTTATTCCCCTTTCCTTATTGTAACTTGGCTTTCCCCTTTCGGGAAAGGAAGTTAACATTGTTGACAAATGTGAATTATAAAGAATGTTGAAATTCTAAATAGAAAGTTTGATAATTTGTGTAGTTTTTGAGAAGGAACAGGAAATTTATAGTGAAGATTAAAAAAGAGCTGGAATCGAACAAATAGGGATAGAGACATGGTCGTGGTATGGATAAGAGGTGTAATCAAAGTATGGATTATCACACGTATCACCTTTTTAGATGGATTTAGAGGTTTTGACGTTTTGCTCACACACCGATCAGGTTCTTCCAGGTATGTCAATACGCCTTTGTTCAAGAAAAGGCTACAGTCACGACTGGTATAAAATACCTAAGTAATGACAACGTCCTTGAAAGAACTATTGTCGTCATATTAGCGACTATAGCTGCAAAGGTAATAGTTATAATGACGTTTCTTTGACAGTCAAAGAAAAGGATTGGTTCTAATATGTCCGGCGAATATACTACTGAGAATTCTTCACTTCATAGTATCTGCAAAGGTACTGTTCAGTAATGCGATAATTATACCTAGAACTTGCTGTTTGGAATCAAGCCCAAGTGAAAATGCTGGTTAGACACCTCCCAACCTCCGAAAATTTGAGAAAAAATAGCGCACGATAAGGATGAAGGGAGGTTTGCAAATTCGACAAATGCAAATTTATAAAGCGTTGTAAGCCTTCATGACTATCAAATCCTTGGTTTTGGGAATTAATGAACGATATAAGTTTTTCTAGAAGCAATTCCTAATCCGATTTTTGATGTCGATCAGCTAATAGAGCAGCATGATAAAGAAATACAAATTACAAAATAGAAGCAAAACTAGAGTTTGCTACAGATGGTATGGGCAGTTATTTTCTATCTGTCTTAGAAATAACGTTTATAAGATACTAATAATATTCAAAATTCGTCTCATAATACAACAAAAAAGTTGAAAATCAGTCATTTTAAACCTAACTGTTAATCTGAGGTTTATTGTCACGAATCGAAAGAATTACTAAGTAATGCAAGATATCTGTACGACGTTTCATTACTGAAATAAAATGTGTATTTTTGCTACAGGATTGCATGATAAAACTAACCTCATTCTCTTAGCGTGTTTTTATTTAAACTATAAATGATAGCCAGGATCAATTCTGATTAATAATTGGTTTGATGAATGCAAACTTCCTTATTATTAACTATAGATTATAAAACGTTCGATTTTATGAAAAATGTTAACTCGCATTTAGAAATAGATTGAGGCCATTAATACTTTGATATTATCAAGAGGTTAAGTGATTTTACTCTCTGTACAAAATCGGTATTCATAATTATGTAAATTTACTTATTTAAATTTTTTTATGTACACTTAGTAAGAATAAAATAAAAATATGAGTATTGGATGAACACCGCAACATAAAAACATAAAAATTCATTTCGTAGTTTGAAATTGGAAAACTATACTTCATTGAAATATTTTGTTAAACTATACTTCAGTCATTGAACTCAATAAAGCCTTCAGTGAACAGTTTTCATAATTGAACAAATTTGAAGTCCTATTTTAAACACTTTGATGACGAAACAAATTAGAGTAGATAATTGTTACACTAATAGGCTTATGTCGTGGCACTCTGAAGGCATAGGAAAATCTGTGAGCTTGATCCCTAGTCTAAGCGATTTCAAACCATGCAAATGGTATAAGTTTGTCCCTGATTTGAATTTTTTATATTAAAAAATACAAATAATAAGCCGACAATACTACTTTCGGGGATCAACTCCAATATACGCTGTAAATACTGTTTTGTCTTCTATCATCGAAAAATAAATGTCTCAAAGTAGAAATTTCATCTTTTAAAAGATAATAGATACATTAAATTATCGATTTTTCACATTCTTAGTAAAATGATATAATATAATTTTTTATATCTTGGCAGCTTTTCAACATTATCGAATCCCGCGTAAACATGATCTAACTATCTCAAGACACTCACGAAATTATCAATACAAATTACGAAACAGTACATTTATTAGATAGTTTTACTCATACATTCAAACTTAATTGAGAAAATGGAGTTCTTTGAACACGTTAAAACAGAGCAGTTGTGTCAAAAAACGGAATTTCAAAAAAAGTGATCAATTTTCAGTAATTATATATGTGCTCTTGGTGTCCCAGTTAAAACTATCAACGCTCCTAGGGAACTTATAAGGCTTGTTCAAATCTTTAAACCTCGCGTGTGAGTTCTGGGCGTTCGCCGATGACGTAATCTGCAGTTTAATTCTGATATATCCTCCAACGGCATTACGAATCGTCTATGATGCCTACAGCATAGTAGATCTAATAGGCCACCACGACTATCATTATTAGGAAATCAATGAGTTCGAGACAGACAGATAGCGAAGTCTATGAGCGAGAAAGAGAGAGGGTGACGTCACAGTGACGTCTTTTGTAATCTCTCTATGTTTCCTGTATGATATACAAATCATAAATTTTCTCTAAAAAATAAACGAAACAAATTCTGATAAAATAACATCCAACAATCAACTAAATTAATAGTAATTATCCTAATTTCACATTAAAAGAAGCTATTTTTTTCTTTATACGCCTATGATCAGTTTGACCCTCGTATAATGTCCTTGCCGCTTATATATCTATGTCGCGATTTAGTTGATATAAAATATTAAAAGCGCAATTAGTCGAAGTGGTTGATTTTGACCACGGAGATCGGAGATTCCATTCCTCTTTTGAACTATTATTTTTATTTAAAAAAAAAAATAGCTCTCTCTCGCTTTCAGTGATATCGCTATCTGTTTCTCTCGCACTCATTGATTTCCCTATACTTGTGCTAGAAGCAGTCTAGTACATCTACTCAGCATTGTGTCTCAGTTCCCAGTCGAATTTTACGCATGCTTAAGTGTGGTGAAGTTAATTGGAAGAGGCAGAAGACCCATCAATGTGTTCTGTTCATTGTCTCATACCAGATGTTTCTTTCCATCTCTGCAGTTTGCATCCAACAACATAGACCCTACAACAGTATCACTATTATAACTGCTTTGCTTGATATTACTATGGGGTCGATAAAGTATCGCCCACTTAGCGAATACTTTAATATTTTTGACCTATTGTGTTATCCTTCTGAAAAGCGTATGTAGATATTATTGAAGTGAACAGGTTTCACCTAATAGAGCATAAATGACATTTACCAAGGAAATTAATTCATGAAATGAGATGTACAAGAAGTGTGGAAAGACAAAATAGACGACCATATTTAAAATGGAGCAGGGGAATACAACCAAAAACCACTTGGTTTAAAACAGCACACTACTGGCAGACGGGAACCTGGACAAAAGTCGATTATGTTGAGGAAGCTACAGTGAAAATATTGAGATAGTTGAATGCATATGATACAGTAACATCTTTCATTCACTTATCAACTCCAAAATGCATTAATAAAGTGTTGTCACTAAGGTGTTCATTTCTAAACAGCCATGTAACTATATTTCTATCGCTGAAGGTTTTGAACATGGAAATTGGTATGTTTGAATATACGTTCGAGTGTATTATTATATAATCAGCTACTCAACTAAAATATTATGTAAATAATAATATACCATAACATTTATTTATTCATCATATTTGGAATTATTCTGTCTTGTCAATAAGCAGCGAGGTCGTTCAAAAAATTATTTTCGCTTATTATGTATTCATTTTTCAATTACTCCTGTATTTGTACATAAAAATGGAAATTCAATGAAGTAGCTTCCTAAGATTCACCAAGTTTTTTATTATATTTTCAAAAAAAGGCAATTAAATGATTTATTTTATATAAACAAGTGAAAACCTCATATACATAAATCACATCAGTGTGAAATACAACGACGGTAGTCAAAATAGCTCAAATAAACCGATTGAGCGAAACATTAGTTTCCATAATTAAGGAATGAAGAATATCAAATGTGGAAAATAGTCATAATGTTATCTCATATCTGTTATGACGTAATATTTCACAACAATGATAATAATTTTCATAATAAAGCTAATATTCTTAATTAATAAACGTAAATCTACTTAGGATCAGAACCAATAGACAACATTCAAATAAAAGAGTTAGAAATAAAAAAATATTCTCCCATATTTAAGTGCGGTATATCGAAAACGAAACTATTCTTCATAGCACATATTTTGATTTTCTCTTCATGTGCTTATTTTTATTTTTTCTTCATGAGCTTCCTATGGAGTTAGAAAGTAGCGCACTCTTCCTTGAGCATCCATGATTTCTTACTATGATCTTATCAGCTTAACTTAACAGACTACTTTTCTCTTTTTTCTCCTTGAGTAAATATTATCTTGACAATGCTCCGTAGATTGAATTGAAAATGGTTCTTCTAAAAATGGTAATACGAACAAGGATGATGCTATTACACTCCAGAAATGCTTCATGAAATCCGCGTCCTTATATGAAATAGCTTATAATGTAAATAGTTTAACCAAACTATAATATAATGATTTGCATGAAGATTATATATGAAAAAGCTACAATCTGCAATGTTGCTGCTGATATTACTTAATGCTAATCAGAAGCTCTGTGTTATTAAAAATTCAAACCAATTTTTGGATATATTTCAACGTATTCCAAGTGAATTTTCTCGTCGACATACCACAATAGATTGAACTTGGGTTTTACCCCAGAAACAAAGATACAGTTGACAAAGGAGATTTCATCTAATGAATGTGTATATTTAAAAGGATATGATGAAAAATGAATTTCTTTTCTCACAATGAAGTAACTTTTTCATTGTAAAATATCTGTTCCGTCAATCGCTCTCGTAATAAGCCATACAAATAAAATTGTTATATTCTCTTCGAGTTTGTTAAAAGAATTAAAACATTCAAATTTTGTTCTTACCAGAATAAAAATAAGATATCATAACATAAGAAGAAGATAACCAACTTTTATCATTCTATTTTATGTTATCTGAAAACCCATTCCTCGCATGGTCTCTATGTTATCACGCCGACAGATTTTTTTTCAACATCTCAAGCCAACACTAGTGCGTAGTTTAAAACAAAAAATGCTTTATAAATATGAGCTCATTTCTTTGCATTTTTTTTGGAAAAGAAAGGGTATATACAAATCCCATTACTGAATTTTACTTCGTGGGTAGGCTTAAGGGGAAGGTATTTTCAGGGATTAGACCAATTTTTAGTAGCTATATGTCCATACAAATCCTGGACTAGGATTAGTAGGAGTCAAACAAAAAAGGCGAATCAAAATTCACTCTATGAATGAAAGGGGTAGTAGGACAAATGGTTATATACGCCTAACTAAA
Organism: Diorhabda carinulata; assembly: GCF_026250575.1. Classification (NCBI taxonomy): domain Eukaryota; kingdom Metazoa; phylum Arthropoda; class Insecta; order Coleoptera; family Chrysomelidae; genus Diorhabda; species Diorhabda carinulata. Next base: position 25,979,783 of record NC_079472.1, read on the forward strand.
CGACATAAACCAATTTTTCATTTATACCAGGATTAGTTACTCTAGCTTGCAAACTCAGCTGACAAATAACTTGTGACACATTATTTTGGAATATACATTCGTATGTGCAAAACTTTAGGTTTAGGGTTAGTGAAGGTTATGTTATTTCATTGGGTGAACGCCCTCTTTTTTTATTTTATGTTATCGTATGTCTATTTTCTCTTATCTTTTCTTATATTTTTCTGTATGAACCCACCATAATATCTGCCTATATGACAAAAAACGATAGGGGCCTAATAATTTTCAGCTTTACACCATGAGCTGGATGAATAATAATTCCACTCACTTATAATGACCTTTATTTTTGTAATTAACAAACGTAAATAAATGCCAACATAATTTCGCAATGTTGACGATTATATATATAATATTTTACTGATCTCCTTGTGAAATAAGAAACATTCCACCGCTTTATACTAAAGCTACACAATTTTTGCACCCACTGGAGGGAATTTCAATTTGCCAATTACATCTGAAAGGTCAGAAATTGGTCATAAAAGGTCTGTTGATCTTATTAATTGGTCAGCGTTAGAAAAATTTTTATTTAGGGTTAAAGTTTCACAAGGACTTTAAGAAATTTTAGCACCTCATTCGTTTAATATTTAAAAATGGTTTATATTGATTACATTCAAAGAATAATACAAATACTCAAATGTATTATTATTAGCCAAAAATTCAATATTCTTTTCGAATACTGACAATTTGCAGATCAATATTTGACTATTTTTTTATTTGGAAGCTGAGTTATTATTTCATCCTTCAAAGTCTCTTCTACAATTGGCTTTTGTTTCCTTGTTTCTTTTCTTTCCGCTATTTCGCCAATTGTCATATGAATGAACGTTTTCATCATAATATTTGAACTATACGAGAAACTTCTGCATCATTTTGTTTTAATTTTCTCTCTTTTATTTGAGAATTATTAAAAGAGTTAGAGTTAGAGTTCAACAGTTTAAATAGAAAGCTAGAGTTGAAGAACTTTTATGATAAATATATTTTAGAAATTAATTTTCATGGTAATTTTTTACGTAAATAAAATATTTCTAATCTAAAATATGTATATTTATATAACATTATTGTAAAATAAATTAGTCAACTATCATTCCCAAAATCCTATACATGCACTTTGACATTCCCATAGTTTAAAAAATATATACTAAATGTTTCTTCCACTACTTTATATTTAATAGTATTTATATGTCTAATTTTTTCTCCATAAAACGGTTCAAAGCATGCTCGTCACTACAATGACAACTTATTTAATTTTCTTAGGGCCTTATCATCCTAGCGGATTGCGAGCGACTTGAAAGCGGCGCGCAACGATTTTTCTGAAAAGTAATTATCTAAATCCTGGTACATACCAACTTATATCCATTTTGTTAACGAGTGTATTTTGCGCTACAAACACGAGACGAAAACGTTGCATTTCTGCGACGCGTCCGCTACGTCCTCGCGACGCAACTGCAGCGTGTTCGCGACGCAACTGCAGCGTGTTCGCGACGCTTTCGTTGCGCGCCCGCTCCGTCTCGCAGCCGCTGGCAAACCACAAGTATGATAAGACTATCAATATAAAATTTAACCGACCAAATTTTATATAAGCTGACTAATTATCAGCGAATTCTTCTCGAGAGCGCATAGGTGGAATTTATTTTTTTTTGCGAATTAGAGGCTAAAATTTTTCAACGGCCGTTAAAATTTTCTAGCGCTGACCAATAACTAAAACCAACTGACCTTTATGAGCAATTTCTGACCTTTTAGTTAATATAATTGTCCAATCGACATTTCGCACATGAGGTGCTAAGATTGCGGAACTATACAAACTATACAAAAACCACTGATTCAAATCTTATTATTATTTACAGCAACTCAGAGAAGTCATTCCACACATTAAAATGGAACGAAAACTATCAAAAATAGAAACTTTAACGTTAGCAAAAAATTATATAATGGCGTTAACTAACGTCATTTGTGACATGCGAGGAGAAGAGAAACATTATACGTAAGTTACTTTTTGTATTTTCTTTATATTAAGAGGATTATTTAAAAATATATCTGAAACTTGAGAAAAATTATTACAGCAATTTATGATAAATGAATGGAAGATTATTATTAGTCGATTTGTTGTTTAGAAGTTATTTTTGAGGAAATTTGATACTTTTTTTATAATATTTGAATTATCTTGAAAACTCATTAACTTGATGAATAGAAATAACCCATACTTTGTAACATTATATACTGTTTACAAATGTTTTCAAAACCGGGTAAAAATGTGTAAGTATTGGACGAAACGATAAAACAGGGGATATTGAAAGGCTTCTACAATTCACTTCTGATACGCGAGTTTGTAAGTTATCCGGTTTCACCTTCCTCGCCAGATTTATCAAAATATTAGCTCTGTATCTTTTTAAAAATAAAAAATATGGCAAAAGTGGAACATTTTGTGCAAATGAAAGCCTACCAGAAAATTGAAGTATCTATTTATGAGCTAAAACATGAAATTATAGACATTTCATGTTACCTTTTTACTTTGTTCATAATATTGAATACAGTGCTTACCACTATATCATCACAGAATTATACAATGGTACAAACTGTCACGCTATTTGATATCAAGTTATCAAACAGTGTGTAATAAAGACATTGTATTTTTCTATCTACTATTTCTGTTGTGTTGGACTTACAATCCGCAATGTTGTTGCCGCAATTGGATACCTTCAAACGTAATCTAATGTTACGATCGACAAACCATTGAGCTTGGTTACACTCATATATACTAGAAAGAAAAATTCAATCAAAACAATGAACAAAAAAGCGAAAATCCTTTTTGGCCAACAAGGTCATGTTTGTATTGGATTTACATATCTGATCCCTCATTTATAGATGTCAAGTTTCGATTTTCATCTAATTTCTATTTATGATAATTTTTTCAATAAATCCAACCCAGATTTCAATAAAAAATTTATTTTATTATTACCCAAAATAAAAAGAGCTTGTTGCAATGTGTATTAAATCTTAATTACTTCCAGATTCGTCCAAGATATGGAAAGCGATGGAGGTGAAATGGATTTAAATAATGGTTTAGATGACACGTCGAGTACGGAGCCTAATAACAACAACATATACCAACAAAATTTAGAGGCCACTTCAGATAATCATATATTGAACAATCGTTAAATGATAGGAAAAAAAATGCGAAAAAACATTCCGGTTGTGGATTTGTCTGATTGAGTGCGATAAATTTATTGCTTTGTTTGAATCAAACTACAATGTTCACCTAAGGTTTAACAAAATCAGTAAGGAGTAAGAAAGCTTAATATTCATCACAGAGAATATTCATGTGCAGAAGGTTTGAATTTGTGAACTACCTTGCAAATTACTGGAAACGTTTTCATTTTATATGTTTATTAATTTCAATACATAACCGTCATTTTAAGGCGTCATCAAATAGTTAATTCCTTCTCAGTAGCTTATAATAGGAGTAGTAAATAATATTTTCAATTTACAATACGATTCATGAAATCAAATTAAAAAACATATATGTGAGACTATTAACGCATTACAAACTGGACTAACACTAAAATTCTGCTCCCAATATTCATGCATAATCATTTAAAGAACACCGGCCTCTTAAACCTCTAAAAGAAACGGCGCTATATGCAAAGACGATTCAAATTGTAGAATAGAATTCTACAAAAAAATGATGAATAAACAGAAATGGAGTAGCTATAAATGCACTCCTTTTTTCTTATGAATCAGTAACAATGAACAGTTGAGATAAAAGAGCAAAACTATATCATTAGTCACTGGATATTAAAGACTTATAATTAATATCCTTAAAAGGATATGTGGTTATTATCAGTTATGATATTATTTGACCTGTATTTATAGATAGAAATTTGACAAGCAAAAAAATTGTTACTAAACTGGCCAAGCTATTTCCCATTGCAATAGATCCCAACGTCACAAATAAAAAATTTTAACAGAAATAAGGCAAAATCTAATGATTTCATGAGGACAACTTATCCAAATTTTATTATCCGTAAAATAAAAATATAAACAGTTTTAGTCCGTGGTTTCCATTCTCTATGGTCAATTTTTAAAGAAGTAGATTTATAAATATATACAATTGTCAACATAAACATATCATTATTATATAAATTACAATACAAAAAGAAAATTGGGGGTGATTACAAGTTTATCTTCAATTACTGAAAGATTTTTGAAGCGAATAGTAGGTTGATGAAAGTTTTTGAAATAGTTCAAATAAGGCCGTTGTAGAGTTTGATATGATAGGTTATCTAAAAAAAATTATCTCGAGTTTTAATGAATATGGTATTAGTGTTGATATATTGAGAACCTCTTTTCCTTTTGAAACAACTTGATGTACACTTCTGTTATCTGGAAAAGCATACACTAGATAAATCAGGGTTACTACTCAATATCCCTGTCATTGTTAGTGAGAGATAATTCAATAATTAAATTGAGTTTAGTTGAGTAAAAGTGTATTTAATGCCTCCTCGGTTAAATTAAATTCAGAAAGCTGCCATTATTACGAAATTGGCAAGAGTGGCAACTTATCAAGGTCTTAATGGGAGGAACGGAGCCAGAATGAAGAAGCGATGTACTTAATATTGGTAAACATGGCAAGTAAATTTACACAGCTAAAAAATTTCAAAAATCTGTCCCAAGACTTCTATGCTATATCAAGGACGTTTCCAAGATGACATTTGAGGTGACATTTTTGTGAAGAGAGTTTTGTTATTCAAATGATGTGATATTTGTTCACTATAGAACAAATATAGAAGAGGATATATTGAAATTTTAGTGGGAACTCTCTTTGCTCCGATCGATCTCTCATCGCAAAAGCCGATTAAAGTTTGTAACTGGTCTAAGTAGATGCATATCTGAGCTTCTCTAATGTACTGAGCATCAAACATCAATTTATAGTGGGACTGGGATACCTTTAAATTCAGAAACCTCGTCAAACAGTTGATCTAGTACTATACTTTAAACGATTTATCAGATTACAGTAGAAAATTTCGAAGAAGCAATCTGATTTGGTCAATAGCACTTTGTATTCCAGCACTGCAACACCAGGTCACATACATCTTGGATAAATTGCTAAAAATTGATTAAACCTAGTTGTAGAGAAGAATATTTCCACCGACTATATTATTTGTGTGGTTTTCACAAAGCTATCTGACGGAAAAAAGTGGACGTCAAAATTTCTGTCGCCAATATTTTTGCCATTATATTGCCATTATAGATATTCGACACATATAATTACGAAACTGACGGAAAAACAACAAAATTTCAAGGACAACAATAACATACATGTACTTAAATATTATAGATTTTCAGTAAACATAAATTCTACCCAAATTTTCAATCAAGAATCGAATAATACTTTAAGATTACCCTATATTCGAGTATGCACTTATAACCTGTTACTACCACAATACTGAGAAACTATAAAAGATAATTGTCATACATAAAAAAAGTAATTTGTTCATAGTTTTACAGAAATAACAAAAATAATATTTAATCTATAACGATTATAGTAATTGCATTTAATTATTACCGAATGACGTATTACAAAACTGCCAAATAATAGCGTCAAACTATGGAGATATCTAAAAACCAAATACATTAGCAAATAAATGTGCAAAAATATTTTCATAGCTACTTATCACAGAAAACTACAGAAATGTCAAATAATATATACAACTTTCATCCAAAAAGCTTTGAAACCAAATGTTATTCTATATCATATATTCTAATAAAAGAAAGCGAATGAAGAATTAAATTTTTCTCTCTGTTGGTTTCACGTAACCCTGAAGATAAGAATTGGTGACGAAGTTTTTTCCCAGCAGGAGTTTGAATTTTTACATAAATGAAACTTTATATATCTTATTATATATTTATTAATTATTAATGGGTACTAAGTAATTTTAAAATACAGATACTACTGATTTAGTAAACTGAATGCATAATTCTTTACAAATAAGATTAACAAAAACAGGTATCCTAGAAATTAGCTTAAATCACTTCAAATTACCGATTTCGGCGTATTAATTAAAGAATTATCCTACTGCATCAAGATTTATGAACAGCAATTGAATTAATTTAGATCTACAATATTAAAATCTTGAAATTGAATCCTTAAAGTGAAATATCAATGAGGACAGTGCAAGATTTAAATATTTCTTATAAGCAAATTATTATAAGATCGTAATTAACAAATCAGCTTTTACAATATAGAATCTAATACTTACTGGAACACAGCATTCACAAAAAAAAAGTTCTTTGTTAAATATTTTTCGTGGTGTACATAGAATCATTAATCCGCTTAAGTCCAGATATGAAAAACGTCTTTTATAAAGATGAAGAGTCTATATTTTATCAAAAGATTAGAATATTATTTTCCCTTAGAGACGATTAAAGGACCACAATTATAACAGGGAATAATCGTCGACAGAAAAGTCTCAAACTTTCCAATTATTATTTAATACTGCATCTGTCCAGATTAATATCTTTGAAAAACTTAATAATTTATAAGTAACGTGGTCGTCGTATTTAAACAATCAGTGCTGGATAAATTAAATATTTTTTTTCTTCCATAATAGGTCTACGCCTGTGCCTTCTTTGATTTCTTTCCTCATCCTGGTTCTAGATTAATAGTCCACCTCTTTCTGGTCGACCTCTACTCCATCTTCCAACAGGAGATTTATCTATTGCTATTTTTACCAGTTTATCGTCTCTCATTAGACTTGGAAGTTGGTTCCATTGTTTTCTACGTTGTGATACCCATTCGTTAATATTATATACGGTCTAATTCTCGGTCTAATAGTATTTTTCCCGATATTCGCTTTAGAACACGTTCTGATAACATCCCACGACCTTATTTGCTCTAGCTACTTGTCCTCTTACCTCGACTTTTACGTCCCCATAACTGGTTATGTCAATTCCAAGGTACATGTGTCTCATTCTCTTGTAGTATTTGACCTTCTACCTCTAATTTGCATCTAATGGGTTCTTTTAATACTCTCATGCATATGGTTCTTTCAGTCGAGGTAGTCATATTATACTATTTTCCTGTGAGATTAATTATATTTAATAATCTTCCGAGTCATCGGCATAGCACAAGATTTTGTTTTCTCTGTCACACATTAAGTAACATTTGCCTACCCGCCCCTTTTTTATGATTTTATCCATTATATTTAATAACTTGAGGCTAATCGAGTCTCCTTTTCTGATACCGCTATTGACTGGTATGGGTTTTGTTTGTTCACCATTAATGCGAGCCTGAACTTGCTTTTCTGAGTATATGTTTTTGATGGAATGGATAATATTGATAGGTGGGCTTCTGTTGTACAATAGATTAATAACATATTCCACTAATGAGATCAAATGCTTTTGTGAAGGCAATGAAACATAAGTTTGTTATATTCTACGGATTTCTCAATTCAGTTGTCGTAAGATGAATACTGTATCTACACAGAATCTTCCTGATCTGAATCCTTGCTGTTCGTCTTCTAGTGTTGTGATCGAGTCAATTTTGTTAGTGATAATTTTTGGAACAAGTTTCAATGTTGTATTTAGCAAATTTATTCCCCTGTAGATAACCGAATCTTCTTTATCTCCTTTTTAGATATGAGTATAATTGTAGTAGTTCGCCATCTCTGATATTTTACAATGTAGAATTTTTTGGGTAAGATTTGTGAGTTCATATGTGAGATATTGGCAACGGTACTTAAGTAGTTCATTATGGAGTCCATCCTGTCCCGGAAATTTTTTTTGGTCGTCAAGGCTTAGTAGACTTGGTTTTCTTAGTATTACCTTCTTTAAACATCTCTGTTAGATAGTCTATTCATTTTTCTTCTAATATTTGTTTTTATACTTAAAGTTAAGTTATTTCATTCCGTTTTTGTTTAATCACTGTCCATAGTGGTTTTTGGATTATTTTGAATTATTTCGAATAATCAATTTGTATATGTTGTAAGCTTTTGGTGTTTGTTACTTTCTATCATCTATTCTAATACAATCAATTTCGAATACCTTCGTGGAAATTAGTTAACAAATATTGCTCATAACTAACTCAAACCAATATAAATAATGCAACTATTTGCTCATTACTAATTATTTTTACATAATTATAGAATTATTCCTTAGAGGAAAACGTCAATTTTGATTTAATCAGTTTTTATTGAATCATATACAATTTAGCATATTTATAGAATAGAAACAACTATGTCAATTCTGTCATGTTACAGAATGTACTTAATCGAATATCTTGTATTTTAATATGATTCGAACATCTGCACAAGCTTTCTTACGGTACGTTTAAAGCAATTGTGATTATTATGCTTCCATGTGTTAGTGTCAAATAGTTTTTGTACATAAGTAGTTCAAATTTCCATGTGTGTACACTAAGTGATACTAAAAATACTAAAGAACCTTGAACCACTTTATCAGATTATTCCTCTTCCAAATTCAACAAAAGACCTCTGAAGTTCATATGAAAAGCCCTATTATGCAAAAACATACGAATACATATGGTAACCGTACATGGTTATCTGGGAGTGATTCCACATTTAGGTAACTAAACGTACGAAAATTTAGTACCGTACACATAGTGGCAGCTCAAGACTTTTTGTTTTTGTTAAAAAATCCTCTTTTAAGAAGACGATTACGCCTTAGAAGAAGAATAAATGTAACTAATTTATCCCAAGTTTTCCCAGGATTGGACTATTTCTACAAACACGTGACCAGTGTGCGAGAAGCTTTATAGTTTCACACAAGAAAACCAAAACATTCATACGAATACATCTCTGGATTTAACTGTTATCGCCGAGTTTTTTTTATATCTTCTATCAATCAACGACTTAAAACGAATGTTTGAAGTTATAATTTCAATTAAGAAAACGAGGTTATAGTAAAAGAATTTACGAGATAGTTTGTTGAGGTATTTGGGTAAATATTAACTCAAAATTATAGTTTCATGAAATACTGAGCAGAAAATCTGTCGACATAGATTTATTAAATTTATTAAATGATTACAGCTCTTATATAAAGAAAATCAAAAGAATCCTTTACTATATGTACTTCATAGCTGAGAGTCGAATTCTTTCATAACTTATTCATATTGAATGCTGATTTTATTTCTTTTCTCTACTCTCTTATCCTTTTATGGGTACATAGATTTATGATTATTTTAATATTCACACGTACTTTATTAAAAACTGGAACTTTTGACTATAATATCACCTTTTACTAGCATCGTTGAAATGCTTATAGCAAAGCTTTCATAAAGTCACTTCTATAGCGTCCGCCGTTGAAGCTTGCATTCTACATGAACCAATTATATCTAATGCCTTCAGGGGATCGTAACAAATAGGAAGAGCAAATAAATTTTGTGTTCTTTGAGCACATGATATTATTCATATGTTGATTGTTTTGTTTTCCTCTTGGCAACATTCGGAGTGGTTGGAGAAGAATGGACCAAACAACAAACTATAAATAATGTAAATCAATTCATATATTTTCATATAATTTTCATTTTATTTCAGGTAAAACAAAATATCATATACAAACATTTGTTGTTCTTTGAATAAATTATCAAAAATGTATCCATTGGCCTTCAAAAATTTTCTGCGTCTTCAAAAAGAGCGCCTGCTTCTAACCTCTGCCTTGTTGAATATCGGCTGTAGTAATTCGAAAACTTCGAATTAGTGCGCATCATACATGCATAAAAAATGATCTATAGTTATAAGATCTAAATCTTGGATTCAAATTAATAGGACCATCCCAGTTAATAGGACCATTCCAACCAATACAACGCCTTGGAAAAAACAAACCTGACGAGCAAATATAGGTGTAGAAGCACCAACATGTCAAGAGTACATTTGTATTCTATTGTTTATAGGAACAAACTGTAGTAGTTCTTTTAATTTCTTTAATAGAAAATGGAACTACTGGTATCTTGTGAAATTAACGAAACGATTTGAAGAGCTTGTCACAGCAACTAGCGCTCTGTGTGGGTGGAGTTATTAAAAGAACACTACTATTAACACAATTTTAAGATATGAATTTTGAGTAATGACTTTGAAACAAATAAGAGTCGAATAAAATTATATGATTTTTTACATGTTATTTTCAAATTCTTAAGTATATGATACTATCTTATAGTTTAATCTTTTTCTTCCCACTTGCCAAATATATACAAATAATATATCAAAGCATTTTAGATTATATTTATAAATATATGATGGGTTCGATATTCTATAAATGGAGAACAAACGGTGGGTGGTTATTAAGACCAAACGTGGGTGACATAAGGAACGTCTAATATTCTGCCTTTGTGAATTTACTGATCTAATTCGTATTATTTGAATGAATATTTCAAAGCATAATATAGAATATCACCGATATGATGTGGCCGATAAGAAATAGAATAAGAACAGTAGATTTGGATTAGAACTACAGAACAACTAAATAATATTGTAATAATATAGTCACAAAACGAATTTTATTTATTATTTTGTACTATATTTTGTACGTACCATTAGACATATAAGTAGTATGGACAGTTTCTATAAGTGAAAGCTGTTCCGACAAAGGAAGACAGAATGAAAACGATTTCTTTATCCTCTGAGGCTTCAGCTCGATTCTACGCATTCTCAAGCATGCATCGATTTAGGAAAATGATATTTCGCCGGTAGGGTGCGCTACTTTTTAAGGAGTACTCGTTTGCTATTGACAGCTCCAAAATAAATATTTGTAGAAACATGCAATTGAATAAAAGGAAATTTTTGAAACCTCGGACATTTTTCTTTCACACTTTTGGACACTTTTGGATACACCGAGATGGTTCTTCTCACCTCTACCCTCCATAGTGTATATAAATAATGTGAAATATCAAATACCATTCCAACCCCTTGCATCTATACTTCGTGCTTCCATTCTTCTAGTTACTTAATTTTAAACCAATGACAAAAAAATATAACTCCAGAATCTTCTTTTTCTTTAAATGAACAATGAAAATGAAAAAATCAGTAATTTTGAAACATACATTTTTCCCGCCTCATGTCTAAATTTTTAAGCGATATTCATTGGTACATGTATAACAAAATCAGTTAATGTTTTTTGAAAATAACTGTCAAATCGTCTTAATAAATGACAATTGACCAAACGTAATTTAGAATTAAACATTTTTATTTATTTAATTTCTATTGATATTTTTGAGAAAATACAGTGGAAAAGAATCTGCCTAATTAATGCGTACTTAAAAGGCATGTCGAATAATATTTGTTTATATTAAACCCAAATATTTGTACGTATAAAACAAACTATAATAATTGAGGTTCTTTGATAAGTTTAGTACCATGGAAACAATGTACATCTTCTTCGCTTAAAATTTATTTATTAAATAATAATCTATTCCTAAAATTTATTTTTATATTAGCTTATAAGTGATAAGATGTTATAAACGGTTATAAAGAGATTATATATTATACATGTTTTCATATAAAGTTTAATATATAAAACTAATTGTTAAGTAAACTTATTGTGGACAAGTTACCGTATTGAGGAGTATTAGATACTCTTTTCATGTATGCTCAAAGTAAAGAAAACAAACAATGATTGAAAGTGGTAAGAAAATGTTGCGTTATTAAGACTGTACCTACATTAGTATTATAACATCACTAAAATGTAGAAACTCTGTAAATTGTATATACCCTAATGTATATGTCTATGAACTGGCTGATTCGCTACAATCTATATTTTTAATTATTTTACATGTTCAGTGGTTCATTACGGTACATTTTTATATAAAAACCAACCATTTACTACTATCAAATAAATATAATTCATATATATTCTCTCAAATTGTTCATCATATTTCTTTAGTTTAAACTCCAAATTATAAAATGTGAAATAGAAAACATCTTATTGGTACAAAAAAACAACTAAATTTTTTACCACCCCCATTTCGTGATTGTTAACTAAATTGAAAAATCGTCTTAAGCCTTTTTGGAATATTTTTTTAAGCCTGCTTCAAAGGACTTTCCTTATTCTTCTTGTATAATATCCATTATCGGACATATCACCTGTGTTTTACTTCTATTTACCATAAATATAAGGGACAGTTTAATGTCGGACCAGAACGTTCATGTGTAGAAGCTTTGCCTGCATTATACTGTCGGTAGTTGGCTAGTCCGGACACGGACACCTAAACCGGGCCGCCTCAGTAAAGGCCAGGACACACCTATCATGCATCCTTCCGATCTGGCTACGATCATACAGAAGGGCGAGTATCTCGGAAATGATACTAGAATTTGAACAGCGTAGCTCACACCTCCCCGATCCCACTCTCACACGACTCGAATCATGCATCCGATCGTGAAGTCTATTCGTTTAACTGCTGCAGGAGGCCTGTCGGTTGAAATCTGTAATAATATTGCCATCGTGAGTGAATCGCAGTTACTGAAATTTTTGAACTTTTTGCGCCCAGAACCTTTCGCGACTTTAATTGAATCGATATGTAGAGATAGACTAGAGTAGCAAATGTAACGAGCTCGAGCTGGAAATCAGAAAGAACTCGGAAGCCTATATCAGACCGGAGTCGGATCGAAGTGGTTTATGACAAGTCTTAGAAGACAAACCATCATCCTACTATACTTTGTATATTGATTAGTCTTGTCAACTGTATTTTTGACTTTATAAACTTTACAGAAACAAAAATGAAAACTGAGCGTATTATAAAAATCATTTTGGCAGTGTAATACTATATGAGATCGTTCAGTTGTTTCCAATTGAAAGTTATCAAATCTACTTCAAACCTACTACCGATTGGGATAAAATTATATGAACTTCATCCAACGATATTATTGTATCTTCTCAAAACTAAGAAAAACTGCTAAATAATGATGATTTCCTCCCAATGTACTATAGAGTTCCTTTTAGAATCTGTATAAGTATTTATCCATTTGACTCTATTGTTTCTTTTTATGTCGTAAATTTCAACTTGACGGTCGTGAATCACTTCTTTTTTCCTTTCTTCTTCTTCTTCGTCCTTATTTTTTCATATGCTGTCAACTGTTTAACTTATGTTTTAGATAAAAAAAACTCTCTATTTATTACCAGGTATTAAATGAAGGTTACTTGTATGCATCTCCCATTACATTTTAAGTTTAAGGCTCCGTTCAATGGAGGATTTTCCATAATTAAATTATCTTTCCCTATAATGTTAATCACCAAATTATCAATCTTATTCAATTTACACTCCATACCTTCTTCAGTACCGGCCTCAATTTTTTTTTGCAGTTAATGATGATGAATGATGATTTACCAGACGAACGCTATCCATATTGACTACCCCACCACTAATTCATTTGTGAAGGTTTTGAGCGGTTGCGTACACGAGACCGACTCTATATTGAGGCACTTATTCTGAACTGGATGTTTAAGAATGGATTTCTTTCACAAACGGATGCCAAAATAGGCGAAATACATGTTTTTCGACCCATATAGGTTTTTCCGTTTTCTGTCAATGTGTATTCGCCACACACATGTGAAATCATCTCGGAATGATCTACACAGCTGCGGCTACTTGTGGGTGACATTGTTTTGGTTCAATTTTTTTCATACTATATGGAACGACGTGTAAAAAAATGATAATCCAACTTCAGTTGCGAAAACAATAAAATAGTAGGGGATTTAAAATGCAGACGATTTATTGAGATAACCAACCAAGAATGTCTAAATAAAAAGTTTAAGAAACTAAAATACTAAGTCAACTGGGTCTAATCGTCACAAGCAATTCCAAGAATATAATGAGTAGTTTAGAGCATGGGATTGAGTACATCGGGTTAAGGGTTAACCTAATAATAATAATGAAAGGAAATCATTATTTTGGCCGTTGAAGATATATTCCTCTATTTTTGACTAGTATCATAACTAAAGTCAACTAACTTGTAAATCTTTCGGTAATTTTACCATCCACGTATTTTATTTAAAATCAGTTGCAGAATTACCGCGGAAAAATTTTCTAGAAAAACTATTGGATATATAAATTTGTTTGTACCAATTAAGATGTTACATAAAAATTACCAATGACTTTCAGATAATGAATGAACAAGTGCAAAAGTTTTCAGTATTATCTTATCCTGATTTTGTATAATTCATCTATAAGTAGAAAAACATGTCCTATATTGAAAAGTTAATTAAATGATACCAATAATTGAAAATATGGTTGTAATGTTATATTTAAAACACAGAATAAAGAAACAAGGAAAATTAATTAGATATTTTTTATGTATACATAGTTTATCTTCAACACTGAAACAAGAATATAATTGATTTAGGCTACAAAAGGTGTCAATTTCATATATAATAGTCCAGATAAACTGTGGCACATACGGTTTTTTATATAAAAATGTTCTAAATATTTAAAATCAAAGTATAAATACAGATGTACAGTATTTTCTGATCTTTGGTAACATTATAAATCAATATAACTCGACCACACAAATTAAATGAAGATATATCAGTCGTTTTTTGGGAAATATAAGTTCCAAAACGCAAATTGTGATAGTAGTAAACTTGCACAAGTTTTTTAGTTTATAAAATATTTTATATATATTTTATGACGTATATGTATAAACGATTGTGTATTCTTGTAACAGAAATTTATCGAAAAGATTTAAATTGTAAGTTCTATCAAAATATATATATAGAAAATAAGAAGCATATTAAACTCAAGTGTTTCATTTCTTCCCAGTTTGAATTATCCACAAGAATAAATATGAAAGTAGAACTATGAAGTGATGCTTTCAAAGTTGTTACGAGACTAAAGTCGCTACCTCATTAAAAAGTATTATCAAATAGAGATATTCGGATTGGTCCGTAGGATCGTTTTTGGTACGATTCCCCTCGATGGTAGAAGGCAGAACTAATCTATTTTCGGGGTTAATTTAAATTTACAACAACGAATATTCACTGTATTCTATGTTATCCATTTTCATCCAGTTCCGATTTCGCAGTTCCCTGAATTCTCGATAAAAATTATCTAGAACCGGGATACGTTTTTTACAAAATAATGTTTAGATATATTTCAACTAAAACAAGTAAAATCAGTAGAAATGATTAAAGTTTCAGTTTTATAATAACTAACAAGATACAGAATTTTTTAACAAAAAAATTGAAGAATGTAATCAGTAAATAAATAATAACCAGAAATAAATGAGTAAAATAATATCATTACGATTATATAGTACTATAATTTTGGGATTTAAAAACATATTCTATACAAACAAAAGTCTCAAAGTAAAAATAAATCAAAACAAGAAAATAAACCAATTACCTACACATAATACAGCCTTTTAAAGAACAATGAACATAAAAATTTTCAAAAACAAAAATAAATATTCTCTCTGTAGACATAAACAAATAAAATTGTAAAATAAATCAGCCTTCTATAATAAACAACAGAAAATTTTCATCCCACATAATTCCATCAGATTACATCCATTAAATGAGACTTCAATTGTTCCATGATAGTACCATTGATACCAGTTTCAAAAGGTATCCTTGACAACATTCCTTTCAGTGTTGAAACTGAAAGCAACTGAAAATAATTTGATAACTACCTATACAACCGAGGATTTCATCTGTACATAGAAAGAGCAACAAATTTATACTGTATAGTCTATTTTTTTCCTGTACCTTGTCTACAAATATTTCTCAATTGTGAATAAATGAATTATTTCATTACATTATCTAAACTTTCTTGTATACACTCAAATATTCCAATTTCACACATCTTCTGCAATGTCTTTAACTGTTGCTTGTTATTGTTTTTCAATTTTGATATTTTGGCTATTGTATTCCGATTAACTTGATATAAGCATTTCCCTAGATAATAAATTGCTGGTTCCAGTAGAAAAACTCGATTTTTCTTTGTCAAAACTACTGATTAACTATGTAACAATGGAATCTGAAAATTCACTTGAAAACTCCGAAGGTTCTATAGGTAAATTGCCAGATGTTATGATATAAACACTCGAACTTGATACTCCTTGATAATCATATCAGTGTCTATCGGGAAATTTACATCTATACTTCACTCTATCACCTGCCTGCAAGTCTATCCTGAAATATTCAATGGAAAATTACAGAAAAGAATACTTAGCTGTTAAGATTATTCGTTGTCTAGGACTATGCTTCCTACCTGGCTCTAAAACAAATTCTCCTTAATGTAAAGTACAATCTGACTGTATATGGCGAGAATTCATAAATTGATGACGAATGACATATTGGCATTGAGAGTGAAGACACATTTTTATTACACTAGCGTCACGATTGGTAAATAATATCTCTAGATTCGGAATGTTAAAATTGCTGAGATTGAAAAGCATCCGTGTCTATATAATTACACACTACCTGAATATTCACGTAAGGACTTTATTGAGAAAGCTTGGGTCATCATTCTGTTCATAGAAATAAAACATTCATCATCTTGAGATAATTTCTTAGATGCCACAAATACGTCACTGTTAAAATTGTTTTTAATCGCAAATAAACAAACAATAAGCTCATGTTTAATATGTTATACCTAATACATTTCTTCAAACTGAAGAAGAGAATATTTCAAACATATAATTACATTTAAATTATAAAAAAAATAAAAGAAAAATAAGTTTAAAACATTGATATTCCTTTTAACATTAATTCAGAGATCAAAATTCAGAGCTCTCAGTGATAACCATCGACTCGCCTCGTCCTTAAAATATTTAGAAAGAAATCTAAAAAGTGAACAACTACTCGCTCTTCATTATGATATAATATTATTATTTTCAGCCACAAAAACTCTTCATGGTTCTTAGCATTCACCTTATTCACCAGATTTAGCACAATGTGATGTCTGGCTTTTCAAGAAAATCAACTTCAGAATAAAACAGATGAAAACCATTCTGAAAGCCTTGCAAAAATATTAGATAAATCGATTGCTAAATAAGGATACAACCTACTTTGTAGGAAATTGATTATTGACATGCACAAATAATTAGCTTTTACTGCGACTTATCAATATTTTAAAGATATAGCAGAAGCGTACAGACATTCTGTTTGTGTTTTTTCAATTGAAATGGAGTAAACGAATTATATTGGGTTATAGTTTCTCGGTTTTCATGAAAATGAGCCGGTCATTTGGGGGGCTAAACATAATATCATAATGCAGTTAATGATGATGAGTGATGATTTACCAGACGAACGCTATCCATATTGACTACCACAGCACTAATTCATTTGTGAAGGTTTTGAGTCAAATGTTCGCGGTTGCGTACACGAGACCGACTCTATATTGAGGCACTTATTCTAAACTGGATGTTTAAGAATGGATTTCTTTCACAAACGAATGCCAAAATAGGCGAGATACAATAAAATAGTAGGGGATTTAAAATGAAGACGATTTATTGAGATAACCAACCAAGAATGTCTAAATAAAAAGTTTAAGAAATGAAAATATTAAGTCAACTGGGTCCAATATAGTCCCATATAGGTTTTCCGTTTCCTCTAAATGTGTATTCGCCACACACATAAGAAATAAGATCGGGATGATCGGGAATTAGCACAATTTGATGTCTGGCTTTTCAAGAAAATCAAGTGCAAAATGAAACAGATGAAAATCGTTCCGAAAGCCTTGCAAAAATATTGTATTCAACGTTAGGATGTGTCGATTGCTAAATAAGGACAGAACCTAGTTTGTAGGAAATTAAATGTTCGCGTTACCTGTTTTACTTATTTTCAATAAAATTATCACCGTATTTTTGGCCACACGTCGTATACACTTATTCATATACATTAACTTGTTATAGTTTGAAGATGTAGTTAGATCTGGAAAATCTGAGCAGACCCGTTGACGCAAGAGCTATTGGTCAGGAGTCAGATTTTTGGGGGCCAACTTCGCACAGACTTTTGTCATTCAACGGTCTGCATGCATAATTGGTTGATTTTGGTCAATGTTTCCGAAATTGAAACAGTCACAGGGCGACCTGGACGCTGGTCATCTTCAGTGGTCTCTCGGCCTTCACTAAAGCGCTTACACCACACAAAAACACGCGCACGAGATAGAGAATGTTCCCATAGGCCTATTGCAATAATTTATAGCAGTCAGTCGGAGTTTTTTTCAATGTAATGAAATTTGAGATTGATACGTTGCTTCTGTTTTTCGTCACAAATAGTTTTCGGCACGAGAAAAAACACGTTCTTTTAAATCCGCTAATGCACAAATACTATAATAGTGACGGAAACATGTTTTGGGATGTGCATAGACAAGATATCTGGATACCCAACGCACTACTCGTTTTTTACCCTAACCGTCTAGGGCGCCCTCTAGGCGCGCAGTCCCGTTATTTAATAGCTAGACCTCGTATTAGCTTTTTAACGTAATGTAGATACAAATGTAATATTTGTAGATTCATGACGAGTTTTATAAGTGTAATACATAAAATCAACAAACTATATAATATTTAGTTCTCAATAGAAATCGCTTTAGGATTTAAAACAAAGCAATGACTTGAACCGTAATCCTTTTAGCATAAGAATTCAGTTTTATTAATTACAAATACAGCTTTATGTCTCCATTCATTCAAAGTAAATAAGCTTTATGATTCTATAGTAATATTCGAAATGCTATTATTATTATATTCATGCAGCGTTACAGTATCAAGAAAGATAATTATGAGGACGCAAAATAATTGTTCAGTTACGGAAAGTGATAATTTTGAAGTAAGTTTTTCGAGCAAAATTACGACTAAAAAATTTATGTTCAAAACTGTTTGGTACGTTGTAATTAGCGTCATCTAGGAGAAAGAAGAAGCTACCCTGTGTTTCAATTTTTAAATAAATGGAACAAACACAAATTTCATTAGAGGAGCAGTGTCATTATATCCATATTTATTTAAAATTACATTTGATTCTACAATTATTGTTACATCTATTAACAGTTTACCGTCCTCTCTATATATAGGGGAGCCTGTTATACTTTGAAACATTTCTTAGGAATTTCCACACAGAAAAAATTTGAATAAATCACTTATGTACCTTAGAACAACTCTCTTGTACCTTAAAACGCACAGTAAAGAAAATAACCGATTTAAAAGACGAGTTTATTAAGAACTTAAGAATTGTAAAAACTCTATATCAAAACAAAATTTTTTCTTTTATAAAAAATCTGTTCTAAATCATAAAAACCTTATTTTTTCAAACAAAATTCACACTCACACTTCCGCAAAAATAGCACTTATAATCTGCACTATCTTCGTCATCTATTGACACATAGGAAACACTATTTTCACTTTCGGAAGAGGTCTCCACTAACTGATATTTTTTTGCAGCTTTTGGTTCAATTTATTTGAACGGCAAAACTTTTGGAGTTAAATGTTTTCCCACATTCAGGTCTTTTGTTACCGATTTTATTTTTTTGCTCTTATTTCTTCTGATTTCATCCTTCTCTGGGATGTCGGTTGCTATCATTGTTTTTCCAGTCTTTCTTCCTCTCCTTGTGTTTTCCTGGCTAGTGCTTTTGGAAACAGCTGTCTTCTGTCGAAATAAAGAAGAAGAAGAAAATAAAGACTGAGTCTGTTTATGAGTAGTAGGAAGGTTGGGCTGTGGTACGTTATTTACCAAATCGCGATTTACGTAAGAACCCATAAAGTCATGATTTAAAAATATTTCCTGCGGCTTAACTCCAAATGGTGCAACTATTCAACTGTTCATCTTTTTGCTGGATCTTTATTACAAACAGCATCTAAGGCTTCTTTTAAGGTACTAGGATTTACTGGATCTCTCTTCTTACCAGTCTTGCAAAAAAAACGAACATTTGTCCAATCAATTAATTTCATAGCTTAGAGGTTATGTTCAAAATGCAAAAAAAATCTCAATTAAATATATGAATATCAAAATATTCACTTTTAAGACACTTTTTCACATTACTGCTACAAAGCGCAGCCGATTTACTGCAGAATACAGCTATGAAGATTAAATAGAGTTGCCAATTAAATCATTTATGGATTGATAGATGGAGGCACTGGTTTTAAATTTAAATCGTTTCAAGGTATACGATGTCCAAAGTACAACAGTCCCCCCTAGGAATTTTCTTAAAGAAGTAGTAATTATTTTGTTAATTACGTCACTGTAGAAAGGTGTGCATTCCGAATAAATTGTGAAGTAGTACAGAGTTTGCATCAGCTGAAATGTTCCGTATACTGTGACAAAATGATTTAAATACTATTTGTTTATTAGACTGTATAATAAAATAATGTGTTGCTTCATTCAGTTTACTTGAATGCAAAAAAATAAATTGAACTCGTAGATTTCAAACGATTATTTATCAAGTTTAATAAGATGTTAAATTTTTAGTATGAGCGAAATTATATGTTCTTACCAAATATTTAATATGTGTATTAAGTGTATTAGGTAAATTTTTTAATCTAGACATGTAATTACACGCAGATAAACGTTAATTTACCCCCCACTATACAGCAATAAAATTCATTTTAATCTGCAACCACTATTCAACCAGTTCAGTGACGAATTTGGTGATACAATTATAGAAATGGATAATAAAGCTACAGTAAGTACAATTGAATTCCATTGACACTGTACATATATACTAAAAAATTCATAAGGTGATTATCTGTATTAAATTATGGTGGTTTCTTTTTTGACCGTGGTCTTATGTACGGAATTCATCGGATTACTTCCTCAGCTTTTATGAGCTCTTCCAGTAAGACTGCAATTATTCACAATATAATTTATGTGTTTCGTAAAAACTTTGAGATTCGTTCGGCATTTAAGCCACTTTTTATTTATTCTCATGACTTGCACTTATCGAGGATAGTGATGTAAACCACAAGCCTCTAAATCATAAAAAAATAATCATTAGTGCTAATAAAGTTGTGTGTACAAAAATCAAAAATTCCTCAAGAACCATCGTTTTTTTTACTTGCTCGCTAGTCATGACATCCTATTGGATTTCGAACCATTGATGATAGAAATGATAAAATAAACTATGACCTTCCTTGTAGGGAGTGAAATTTACTCGAGCGCGTCAAATATTCAGATAGAATATATTCTAAAAATGTTTCTATTGAAAAGATTGTAGATCCAGATCGGAACATGTTAAATTTTTAAGCAAATGGTTTGAATTCATTTTTATTCGTATATTTCAAAAATATGATGACGTATGTATATCTTAATTTATCATTTACATTATCTATTGTATCTCTTTCTTTGCTTTGAAAGGTGCTTCTTATTTCCAGCTGATCTGTTAATCCCACTCCTTTCGAGAAGATGTGTTGGTTCTAGCTATCAAATGTCTTAATTTTCTATTTCATACGTCTCCAGATTTAATGCTCTGGAGCTTCGTAGTCTCGCAGACTTTGAGGAAATGCAGATAGAGCCCGATTCAATAAATCTCAGGTCTTATAAAGGGTTCATCCTCCCTATTGTTTGCTATATCTTCTTCCTTCATTTCGATGTATACCGGAACTCATTGTAGAATAACTCCGTTCTTTTTATCTAGCTCGTTGATCTCTTCTAGACATTCCCTAACCATTTTTTGACATTGGAACTTAGATCCCTAATGACTGCATGACAAAATTCTCATCTCTTGGTTGTGATAATTCTTTTTCTAATTGAACTGAACACTTTTTTCGATAGCATATATTTTTCCTTGAAAAATGTTTGTTGTACTTCTGAAGCTTTCAGAGTATTTGGGTCTGGGCCTGTACACTTCTATTCAAATTCTGTCGCTTTGGTACCGTCCATGTACCGTTTGATGAGATTTCTTGTTCATTTCTAATTTATTTTTTTTATTTAGTTTACTTCTTATTACTTTTTTTAAATTAAGCCTTTTCAAATATGACCTTGTGTGTGCGATGGGAGAAACCTTGTTTGTGGATTGTTTCCATGTTTCACAAAAAATTATTAAAGTATGAGTAGAAAGTAATATGGATTTGACAACTAAAGAAGAAAATTGGTAAATTTTCTATACTTATTTCTTTCAATAGAAACTTAAAGAACTAAGTAGCAAAATCAAAATATTTGATGTATTAATAGATACATTATTGAATTTTTTTGATGAAGATTTCAGTAACTGTTATTGTTATTTCCTGTTGTTTCTTGATTTCATTCTCAATTCAAACAACCCCACAGTAAAGTATCACTACTCCTTATTAAGCGACTTGGAAATGTCAGTTTCAGTGCATCGAAATATTAACAGCCATTCACATATTCATCAAATAGGGCGAAGTTCAGCTTACGGTTCACTGTTACAGTGTATAGTGTACTAAAATTGAAAACAGAGAGTTTAAAGGAGTTTTGTCAATTTTCAGTAGATGAGGATTGAGAGAAAAACAACTTTTAACATCATTCTGATAAACATATCTGTCATAACTGGAAAGTTTATTTTTCTAATTTATGGATCTAGCAAAGGGATTATAGGCATATATCATTATATCATTTTATCACAATCAATAAACAGTTTATTTATATTTATTTAGTAAAGAGTAAAACTTTATTTAATCCCTTTACATCATATGTTTTTTTTCAGATGTAGGAGTAATAAAATAATGTTAAAATATTTTTCAATGCTATTAACACATGAAGCACTTTTTTTTCATAAATAGTGTAAAAGTAGTTATTTACGTAACTAGTTATAAAAAGACTGATATTGTTTAACAAGCGTAGTATTTGCCAAAACGAGCGCCAGCGAGTTTAACATTATCGCATAACGTGTTTACGTACAACGATTGATCTAATTCCAGGCTTTTATAATATTTAATAAAATCTTCAATTACAATGAAAATAATGTTGTGGACTCAAATGGTGTTAGAAGTATTGTCACTATGGAAGCAAATAAAGAATTGTCAGAATAAGTCAAAACAAGACAGAAGTAATTACTTGAAATATCTTCAGATAGCGAATCAGACATTCCATATGAAGTAAGAGAGTCTGTAAATGGTGCAATGGGTAGTTTAATACCTGAAAATCAAGAACTAGATACACCCTGGTCTATCAAAAAAGAACATCAACGAAAAGGTACTCTTGCCTATTTTGAAAATTTAAAAACAATAAAAGCGTCGACTTTGTGGACTACATATTCAATGTTGAGATTTTAACTCATCGTGCGAAAAATTGTCGATAACAAGAAGTACACTGTGCTTTTGTCTTGGCTTAAGAAACGATAAACAGAATACCATGCAAGAAAATTGGCGATTTTGATGAAAGAGAATGTAGAAGGATTTGTAAAAGAGGCTAAAGACGAAATATTTCTATTTGCAAAAGTACGACTCAATTTACGTTATATTTATAATTTATTAATAAATAAATCTATTCCTTAGGTCACAATGATAGTAAGGATTGCGGTACCTTCAGAAACGCTGAACTTATATTCCTACGAGAAGACGTATTTGATGAAGGCACCTTTTTGAAAATTACAATTTCAGAAAGCAAACCACTCGTTATTCGCGAATTTGTGGTCACTGCTGGAAATATTGCTGGTGCCAATCTTGTTGGCCTCTCAAAAGTATAGAAATATTAGACCACCTGCTGTAAAACACAACAGATTTTTTGTGCGATATTATAATGGAAAATGTGGCATACAATCCGTGGACATGAATACCATTGGAAAATTACCAACAAAGATTGCTCAGTACCTGGGTATACCTAATGTTAAAGGATACTCGGGACATTGTTTCAGACGCTCGTCATCGTGTCTCCTGGCAGACTCAGAAGCGGACATTCTGAAAATAAAACAGCATGGAGGATGGAAATCCAACAGTATATCAGCCGAAGGCTATGTTGAGAGTTATTTAGAAAATAAGAGAAGAATTTCAGAAAACATGTATGCCAAACTCCTGGCATACATGTAATATCACAACTTCAAATGAAATTAATAATTGAAATAATAGATATATGAAGTTTATATACTGATAGCGCTTTAAATTGTTCAGACTTTGAGAAATTAGAGTCGTCTACCATTTCCAGAATACGAATCAAAAATGTATTTCCATTCACCAAATCATAAATATTGTTGAAACAACCAATAAGAATAAAAAATTTTGATAAATAAGGGTAGTGTGTGAGTCAAGTGTAATTCTCCACCTAGGACTTGTTTCTAAAAGTTAATACCATCAAATAATAAAGTCAACCTTTCTACAGAATAAACATAGAAATATACAAGAATTTTATAGCCTATAAAATCGTTTATTTGGCAATCGCTGTGAGGAAAGTTATTCATCTTAAATCCACAAAGAATTGGTGAATACATTGAGGTAATCTGCAGTATCATATACAGCTCCAATCGGTAACACACATACAAATTTAAACAAAAAGTCCATTTTGTATTGCAAGATTCATGTGTGCTTATGAGGCGAAGAGTTGAAAATCGTTAACGCTTCTTACCGTGTGGTACCTAATTTAATCACTGCAGGACTGAACAAGAACAAATTATCTGCACGATGGGTACAACAAATGTTAATAGATGCAGGAAAAGGAAGATTTCGTTATGATTAGTAACAATGGATGAGTCATGAGTCATGGAGCAATCACTATGATGTTCACCATCACCAAAAAAATTTAATATGCAGCTTTCAGCAGAGAAAGTCGTGCTAACAGTATTTTGGGAATACGGTTAGGCGTAATGTTAGTAGAATAATTTTAGGATCCACAATTACAGGTGCTCATCAATCCAATGGAGATCCAAAAGTACGTGAGGCAATAAAAGAAAAACGCCGAGGAGAGTTGGTCGATGGTGCTATCTTGCATCAGATTCACGCACTTAGGCACAGGTCTGCCATTGCAACAACCGTGATAAATTAGGTAGGCTGCGAGTTATTGGAGCATCCGCCATACTTTCCAGATTTACTTCCAGTGATTACCTGCTTTTCCAAAATTTAAAAACAGTTGCGTGGTAATCGATTTCCTTCGGATAATGAAGTTGAAGAGTCTTTCTTCGTCGTTGAGAAAATGTGTTAGCCTTAATGAAAAATAAAATTGGATCGAGGACGTATGAAGCCCTCTTATGTTGAATATACTTAGTATGTTTCGTAGTTTTCGCATCTCGACGTGTTCATTTACTGAAGTTAGTTAATATCTACTAGACAATTGTTATACCTGTTATACCTTCCAATCCAAATTTTAAGTAGAAAACAATCGATTCTTTTTCATATATAGTGTTTCTTAGATTAACATCTTATGTGGTTTTATTTAAATGCAACGGTAGAGTTTCCTCCGCCCTGTGCAGTGCAGTTTTGGAAAAAGTGATGTTATATTAAAAAGGCCTGTAAATTAGCCATAAAAGTCTACTCCATTCTTAGTTGGTTACTTCATTTGCACGTCACATGAGCTCGACTGCAGATGTTTTGGTAGAATTTTTTTTAAAGTATCCAGTGAGTTTTTCTCTAATTTTTTTTTCACAATTTTCACAATATTACGGATCACTTTAGCTATCAATAATGCAGAATTGTATTTTCTTTCCTCTAGAAGTGCTTGAAGCTTTTTTCTTTTGATTGTACGTGCGTGTCTGTTTCTTTAAATGAATCTGTTTTCGATTGAGACTTCAAAAGCTTCGCGGAAATATACCAGATTATTTCCACAGCTCTCTCCTTATAATAAATGAAGCCTAGCTTCATTCGAGGTATCGCAAACTGTCCAAAAACTGCTTCTAAATGCATTTCGGTATTTTTATACTGTTCAGAGACGATCAAGATCGAATTTTTTCGCTAATTTCTGGAATGAAAGTTATTCCGAAGCAATTCATTACGATTTTAAGACGTTTTTTTACTTATTAAGAAACTTGAAAAAGTGGTAATTATCACCACACACATTGCTAGACACACGGGAAAACCAAGATACTTAAACCGTATCGCTTATCAATACGCCTTCACTATGACCAATTTGTAAGCTCTGTTTGCTAATTTTATCATTAATTATATAATCTAAATTATACAAGGTAACTTAACTGAATTGAATGTTTTAATTAGTTGAAAATTACATGGAAAAAATAATTCATTAACTTGAACAAACGATTTATCTATATATCTTTATATTTATTTAGGATGATGATAATAAATTAACTGAAAGGTCTCAATGGGGTAACGAGCTGGAATTCTTGATGTCATGCATAGCAATGTCGGTAGGACTTGGAAATGTTTGGCGATTTCCATTTATAGCTAATGAGAATGGAGGTGGAGCTTTCCTTATACCGTATATTATCGTTTTGACGGTAATTGCAAGACCCATGTACTATATGGAAATGACTGTAGGACAGTTCACAAGTAGAGGACCAGTTAAAACGTATTCCAAACTGTCACCTGTACTTAAAGGTAATCTTTACAAATTGATAAATTTTATAGAAATAATAGAAATAAACTATTTATTTTAATACTTTTCAGGCATAGGTATTACTCATATCATAGGATCAACTTGTGTTGCCTCATACTATTGCATCCTGATGGCAATCACATTATGTTATTTGATCAACTCCTTCACAAGTAACTTCCCATGGGCAACATGCTCTTCAGATTGGGATGAATATTTAAGACAACGAAATTTGACATGCGTCGATACTAAGAGTACATTATCAAATCATTCAGGAAGGAACACTATCAGCTCATCGGAATTATATTATCGGTAAAAAGATATTATTACCCTATACAAAATAAGATAAAAATGAATTAATTTAATTAGGTACAAGGAGCAATGTGTGCTAAAAATCAATGCAATAACAATTCTAGAAAAGAAGTTGTCTGCATAATTTTGCGTTACATCATCCATATCTCTTGAATAGTTACATAACCTGGGTATCAGTCAATAAACCACAGCAACCAAACACATCTTTTAACAGAAGCCTGGGCTACAATAAACCAAATACTTAATTATATCCTGGGTTTGAGTAGGGGTTTAAAGGCTATAGCTTGTAGTGTGTCGTTAAGGATTTGTTGGATAGTTCCCAGACTACAATTTTTCATGTTTACACGAAAATAAAACTACGTCAAATTACAAGACAATTGTATTTCCGATAAGAGTTTTGACATGAGCTTTGTTATTATTGATCATAAATGTCACGAATGATACATGAGCATCTTTTTAATAGCTTTCAATTCTGATTAATAACACATGTCAAACAATTATTTTTATAAAGCT
Organism: Diorhabda carinulata; assembly: GCF_026250575.1. Taxonomy (NCBI): domain Eukaryota; kingdom Metazoa; phylum Arthropoda; class Insecta; order Coleoptera; family Chrysomelidae; genus Diorhabda; species Diorhabda carinulata. Next base: position 26,007,029 of record NC_079472.1, read on the forward strand.
AATGTCTTCCGAATAATAAAGAAAATGTTCAAAAAGTCCTAATACTGGCAACTTTTCAATAATATGTTCCTCAGATCCTCTTTTATTTCCAGGTAGTAAAATTTTTGAAGCGATATCACATTGGGTTGTATTCCTAAGCAGAAAGATTTTGTGGTGTGGGTTTTTTATTCTTCAATTTCTTAAGTTTTAAAGTGAATATTCCGTGTAGTCAAGGAAACGATAAAAATGGCAATTGTGTCTTAGAAGTTTAAAAAAAAACTTTTTTCTACGACCGTGCGTTTTAACCCGCTTTCCCGCACGCATTTTAGTTTTGAAAGTGTCACTTTCCCGCACATGTTACTACAGGTAAATAAATAGAAATTTACGAAGTGACCAAAGTGACCAAAGTGACCAAAGTGCAATCTTCTTCTAAATTAAACCACATTAAACCGAATCCGATACAATAATATTAATGGATTTATCCGACGAAGAACTTCCCGAAGCCATTTTGAAGGCTGCAAATGAAACTAATTCCGAGCTGTTACCTGCCAAATGACTTAAAACCATTGCCGTCACCATCATCTTTATGCGACCTGCAATCGATACCATCCTCATCGACGTCATCTACCAGTTAAAACCAAATAACTCCACTGGACCGGCAATTCTTACTAGTCTACAGAATGCAACAAATTGTGTTTTCAATATTAATATTTATAATAATTAGTAGTTTTTAGTTAAAGTTGTGTATATTATTATGTTTGTTGGAAGAAAATAATTTTAGAAAAATGGGTTGGTATACTTTTTTGTATATACGGTCGTAGAAAAAATAATGTTCCTAACGCATGCTTAAAGTGTCTTTCCCGCACTTGACCGCTTGCCCGAACTCCGCTCCGCGTCGTTCGGGACAACTGCAGTCGCGTGCGGGAAAGTATCACTTTCCGAACTTGTTAGGAAAATAACTATTTTTTGACCATTCTCTGAAAAAGACAATTCTACTTTTCTTATCTGAAATCAAAACAAACAGCTTGACATTGGTTCACTGGATGGAAGGGAAGAGAAGAAGTATTCTTTTTGTAGTTCCAATGGTATGGCATCATCACCCATCAAATATATTAGTAACATTAGAGGATATTCCAAAAATGAAAAACACAACATCGAATATCCAAATTTGCAATCTACTATAAAACCTGTTTCTTACCTTCACCTCACCTGTTTTGGAAAATAATAGAAATAATAACGATTTTTCAGGCTTCAAGGAACAGTGTACCACACTGATGCCAGTTACGTTATCGGAACTTCTTGGTTTCCGTTTAAAGGAGTAGAAACGAAAATTACAACTTTTTGAAGAAAATATTCCGTATTTACCACATTTTATAATATGGATAGTTCGTTATTCGCCTATACTGATATCAATAGTTCAATGCAGTAACTCGATATCTAGCATTTTCTTCTTATGAATGGAGCTTGTTTATAGAATCATCGCAATATAGTTCAAAAGCTGTGTTATTATATAATGATAATTTGAAAGAATCTATATCATTTGCCCATTCAGTGAAAATAATCCTCTTAAAAAAAATGAACTACAACCACTACAAGTGAAATATATATATGTGGTAATTTAAAAGTTATTGCAATTTTAGTGGGACTTTAGGGAGGATTAACGAAATGTTATTATTGTTTTCTTTATTTGCTGCATAGTCGAGAAGTCAATGAACACTATATGAGGCATATTTAGCTGGAAAGTTTCGAGTTTCAACCAAAATCTCAAAATTTATGTGCTTCTTGTAGACCAAAAAATGTCCTTCTCCCAACTAAGTGACGCCAAGTTAAAAATTGATATTTGCAATTATTTAAATTATTTTTTATTTTAAATCATTTGAAACTACGAACTGCTAATTAATGAGCTTATGCGACAAAATTCAGGAGGTGATTACTCCTATGAAAGTGATGAGTAGAGTGAAAGGTTTCACCAAAATATCAGAATAATAAAAATTCGTTATTAAAGGCGATAGGATCCGGCCATGATGAAAAAGGAAATGTATTACAAATACATATATTTCATTTGTTTTATTAGTTTAATATCAATTATACAAGTACAGTCGATACGAAATGTTTAAAAAGTTGTAAAGTCATTTTACAAAATAAATATTAAACGTAATAAACAACCTTACGTGTTACAGCTATTTTTTGACCATTTTCGTTTTTAGATAGATTCATTGTATTACGGTATGCTAATCAATTTTATGTTACAACAAAAAAAATTTGATAAATATTATTGAGAGTTTTAAGTTTGTTTAATTTTTTTTGTTTTAGGAGAGAAATTCTAAAACAGAAAGATGATATAAGTGATGGTATTGGTTTCCCTGATTGGAAATTAACTTTATTCCTATTATTATCCTGGTTCGTTACATTTTTAATATCATCTAGAGGTGTGAGAAGTTCGGGTAAAGCTGCCTACTTCTTGGCTATCTTTCCTTATATAATTATGTTAACCCTATTAGTCAGAGCTGTAACTTTACCTGGAGCATTGGACGGAATGTTATATTTTATAGAAACTGATTTTTCAAAATTGCTGGAGGCTAAAGTAAGTAACTACAATTAGAACACAATATTGTCTTGAGTATTCATGACTCTATTGGACTAGCGACAACATGCTATAACAATTCTTCTTCTACTAATAGGAACATTCTTGTTAATTTGCATTTTAATCAGTTTTTGTTCTAAACTATAAATTTTCATTCATCCGTTATTTTAATAGTCTAGTTAGTCTTCTGCTGTTTATTTTTACATGAATATGCGTGCAAATCTGTCCACACTAATTCTGTCAATGTGTATGCTCTGCTATTCATTTGTCTTTTTCCCAATGTTATTCGTCTCATCGGCGGTCAACTTTTGTTTTTGTTTTTTATTTTCTGTTCCTCTTTTATTGATAGGTTAATAAGCTGTTACCCATATTATTAATACATTCATGAAACTACTAAACGTGCTCTTATTTTTGTGATTTTTTCCTATCTGAGTAGAGTTTATCGGCGTTTATTATAATAAACTTTATTTTTCCAGTTATGATTAGGCTTCTGCACACTTTTGCGTGCATATACACATCACGTGATCCCCACTCTCAAAACCCTTAAGGCGGATTCACACCAACGGGAACAGTCAGATCAGGTCACGGTCAGAGACAGTCAAGTCAAGATCGCTGCCTCGAGATCTCAATAAGAGTGTTCTCACTGGCGGACACTACCGTACCGTGCAGCGATGACCATAACCTGATCTGACTGTGCCCATTGGTGTGAATCCGCTTTTACAATTCATAATAGCTGAGATCTCAGCTAGTTCACAATATTGAAGTAATTTACCTGGACCTGGATAAGTTGACGTATTAATACTGTTTCACTTAGTAGATGTTAATTCCAATAAATTTATCTTGTCTTTTAAACCAGCAGTCGCGAAGAAAGAGTAAACATAAGAATAACTCATCTTATCATACTATAACATAAAAAATATTCCGAATATTTCGATTTTGAAATGAACAAACTGGACAAACCCTGGTTCTCATCTTTAAGTTCTATGTAGTCTTTATGGTTGTGGAATAAAAAAACTTCCAGGTTAAGACTATGGTATTTCTAATTATTTTGAAGATTTTTACTCTTGTGAAGTAGATGCTAAAGGTTTTAATTGAAACCAGACGTGGAGATATCCAAACTGTCTAAGAAATGTCCTGTTTTACGCAATAAGAATCTCCCTGAGCTATGACAATCATGTTGTCTCATTCACAGTATAACAGTAAAACTTAAAAGGAGGGTAATACATCTATTCCAGAGTTATTTTTGCCAAACAACTATTAGCTTCTTGAACACAAATGGTAACAAATACAACATGCAGAATTCGAAAGAGTAAGTCGTTACCATTTTGTAGTGAAAATGAAGAACTGGTGTAAAGTTATATGATCGCGTAACTTCTCATATTCATCGGCTTAAAACAATGCAAACCAATTGATTGGCGCCTTTTTAATCACAGATGTAAAAGAAGTTTGAAAATGCATCTAATAGAATAACTTTATATTGGTCTAGGTTTGGTATGCAGCAGTCACTCAGTGTTTCTTTTCATTAAATATTGGATTTGGGAACATAATTACTCTTGCATCTTATAATAAATTCAATCATAACATAAATCGGTGAGTACAAATAAAAGTTATTAATTTTTGCTCTATAGATAAGTATTTCGACAATACATATGTGCCAGAATTGGAAAAAAATTAATATCGCTGGTGTGACACATTAGATAAGTACAATTTTTGTTCAAGTGAAGTGAAGACTGAAAGTACAATTTGACATACTTAATACATTTGTCAACTAAAAACACATATTTCACCTTCAAATTTTGAAGTACCAAATCTGTTAACTATATTTACAACGTTACGCCACACCTGGTACTAAAATAGGTTTTCATTTAAGGCCCTCACCATTTTGAATCTTCTAAAATAATTTTAAATTCCAAAAAAGTATCAATGTCTCAGTGTCTGATTGCTAAAAAATATGATAAATAGATAAAAGAAGTCGTTAGGCATTAGAAAAAGGAAGAACTTTCATTTAATTTTCTAGTAATACTTTCGATTCCAGACATAGTGACAATTAAGTAAATTTATTGTAACCATTAGACATTAGCTGAATGCTTAATATTTCACTATTTGTGGCACATGTAACTTGAGTGGAAGCTATTTTGTGTGGCAAGACTCATGGGAATAAAGGAAAAAAATTGAAATTTGTATCATAAAATATTTGACGTGCTCGTTACAGACTGTTACATAAGTGGCTTCATTTTCAAATGGAAGCAATGGACAAAAACAAAAGAAGTTGCTGCTGCGATGATTTTATCTTTTTTCCAGTAAATGAATCATATACGATACATCAACATGGGATTTTGTTTCTAGTTGAAAAAGGTTAAATAAAAGCTCATGTAAATTGAAATCTACTAATGCTTAAATATAATATAGTAACCTTGGAAATTGTTTAGTTTAGAAAGTGAATGAAATGATTTGAAAGTGGTTGTGAATCATTTAAGGACGAGGAAGTTATTTAAAACAGATAAAGATGTGTAAAAATGAAAAAAACTATTCCCCAACAAAACAAATAAAAATATGGTTATTGTTTTTGTTTTCGATTGTAGGGGCATAGTGCGATCCGGGTATCAACAGAAACAACTATAAACCCTAAATATTACAAGGTAGTCTTAAAACGACAATATCTCGAAACGACTTTCTTCTTCATCATGATAACTATCTGTGCCACAAATTGCCTGTTTTCGGCCGCCAAAAGTCTTCCATGCGTCTCTGGGTCCCACTGAAAAATAAATGTTTTAAAAGGGAAACGTTGCAACACAAGTTCTGATGTTAAAAAAAAAACAAAAGAGATCAGATGAAAGCCATTCGGAAAGAAGTATTCCGAAAATGCATTATTCTGCAATTGGACTCTCCAAGCACAGTACTTCGAAAGAAATAAATTTAAATTTTATATTTCAACTTTTCATTTTTTTTTTAATACAATCATTGAATACTGATTCAGAGTTCTTAAAATTACAATATTCCTATTTTATGTCTGATTTCTCGCATGCCACCTTAGAAAGAGCTAAACGTTGGTCCGTGTCGTTGACACTTGAGGCAGGATAAGGGACGATTATGTTTATAAAAGAGTTACGCCTTTTCTTATTTAACAAAAGCATACTAATGGAATCTTGAAAATGAAAAAATTATCCTCGATTTATCTGTATTGAAGGAATTACTTTTTGACAGACATGACTTGATGTTGATAAAGATTATTTTGGATATCTCATCAAATAATTATTTATATTTGTTGTTGTTGATATTTAAACCGTAGTTGAGTCTCGATCCTTAATCATAGATTCAAACGAAATTTATTATGAAGACAATTGTTAAAAAGTAGATTCCTTCACTATGTCCTGTTTTTTCATATTTGGCTACTTATGAGCAGTGGTGGATTTACAGATTTTCTGCCTCTAGGCTATTCATCTTTTGCCACCTCTACAACTTCTAAATTTCGATAGCTTAGTTCATAATAGGTTTCTTGTTTTTTTTTAATAAGTATTTATTTTTGTTCAGAGTTTATTTTATCCCTATGACATTACGCAATACGGTGGCCTTACTGAAATATTTAAACTACCTAGAAAATTTTTGAATTTTCAATAATTTTTTTCTCTATAAATATTGATCAAAAATTTAAAAAAAGTTCTGTATAAACTATCCAAAACTATTTTGTTCTCAAAACCCTATTTTTTTAATAACATTTTTTAAGGCCGTTGTCTTACACCATGACAAACTGTCTAGCAATAACATTTCTACTTTATAATTTGAGAACTGAGGTTTGTGGAAGATCCTTGATTATTTTAACGGCAAAAAATTGTTAGATTATTTTTTTGCATTGATAAAAAAAATTATGAAATTGATTTGATAATTTACTAATTATACCACCGATAATATTATTATCAATGAAAAATTATAACTAAATAATTTGTGAAAATAATTAAATTTCAATTATAATATCAGATCGCTGTTGCAATATTCTAAAAAATTGTTATCAAAAGGGGGGCGCTCAATATGGTGCAAGACATTGCATGCAATTTCTTGATCAAGATCTAAATATTGCCTGAATAAATATTCCACGTCGTTTGACACCATACATATCTCTTGTAATCTAAACTAATTTCTAACTTCAAATTTCATTTAATATTTTATGATTGGTTAAAATTAACCTAAAAAAGATGAGTAAAGTAAATAGGAAATAAGTGGTCAGTGGATCACTGGCAATAATTATATCTGCGGCTACCTTGTTTTTTGAAGCCTGATGAAAAGTTTGTTTCCTTAGCCAAAAGTAACTAGGTAATATCCTAGAAATGCAGCTTGCACACAATAAAAAACTGAACTTCATCTGTACATGCTTTCAATCAAGAAATATTCCGTCACTTTGTCTTGCATCATGTGTTCGTGTAGAGACGTTTTATTATTTAGTATACCGCATAATATATAATATTATATATCAATTTGTAGTATTGATTTACATTTATTTCTGTCTCATCTTCTCCGTGTGAACAATTTTTTTTTATTTTGTGAATCGAAAAGGCTACAGCCTAATCAGCCTGCTGGTGAATCCACCACTGCTTATGAAATAAGGGGAGGACGGATCGGTTTTGAATAATCAACAAATCTATTTCCATATAAATCATATAGAATAATGTAATCATCTGATTTTATTTAGTGATGCTCTCATTGTAACAACTCTGGATACATTTACTTCTTTATTTTCTGGTATCACTATTTTTGGTATTCTGGGAAATCTAGCTCTTGAATTGGGTATTCCTCCAAGTGAAGTGGTTTCTCCTGGTGGAGGTGCCGGTATAGCTTTCATATCTTACCCAGATGCTCTCTCCAAGTTCACATTTGCACCTTGGGTACGTAAAAATGACTTTTATAGTTAGTATAGACTCACTATCTATTAGTTCCTGTACAATCATTTGCTGGTTATTGATATTTCACCTATTTTTTTCTAAGAATGATTACCAATTAAGGATAGAAACAATCAATAAATTGAGACAAAAGACAACACGACCAGCTAAAGTGTTTACAATAAAACAATAATAGTTCTATTAACATAATTAGTTACTGCAAAGCATTGTAACAAATTATATTTTATGGCTTTTCAAATACCACTGTGTATGTTTGAATAATATTCATGGAGAAAAATATTATCGCCTATAAATAACGTCTAGACAAACCTTATAGATATTGATTTCCAACATATACAATGTATTTCTTTATTAAACAATATTAATGTTTATTACCATATTTATTTTAGTTGTTTGCTATTGCTTTTTTCGTCATGCTTTTCGTTTTGGGTATTGGAAGTTTGGCAGCCTTGCACGTAAATTTGAACAGCCTATTCAAAGACGCCTTTCCAAATGTAGCAGATTGGAAGATATCAGGTTGTACTGCTCTCTGCCTCTTTCTTGTTGGTCTTATCTATACCACACCGGTGAGTATTGCAATATCAACAATTTAGTATTTCTTTGGCTCTATTCAAAATGAAATAAAAAATTTTGTGAATTTTTTTAAAGTAATAGAGATACGAGGGTCAGCACACTTTTTACTAGAATTGTTAGTAACTTTTGTCAGGAAGTATCAGAATAAAGAGTAGTTTAACCCTCTATTTTGTTGTTTTCAAATTTAAAGATAAAGATAATATTTTAATTAAATTATTTTAATGTAGCGTTTTTCACAGTCATGCCGGAGAAGAATCAAGATTCGTTCAAGATTTCTTCTATGAATTGATGTACATAAACTTTTTCTACCATAATAAAAGTATTAAGCAGAAATTTCTTTATCAAAATAGGAGATGCAAGCCAATATTACAAATTAATCTAGAAAAAATGTCTAGTATTGAAATCAAAAGTGACATTTTTTCAATGTATAATTAAAATTCAGTTTTCATTGAATACTTTCAATTGAAAAAAGTTCATAAATATTATATAATTGACATTAAGAGAATGAACTAACTAGATTTTTCCAACATTAGAAATTCGAGCGTATTTTTTTTTATATATCAATGATATTGGGCCCGAAGTCAGAAAAACTAAAGTAAGTGCCATACTTTAGAGTCAGTTGTACAAGGGTTTACTTTTAAGTTCTCACAAAAAGTGGAACAGAAGCGAACAAGCTCCATTTTTGCTACGCTCAAACTAAATCTAGAAACATTCTTTTCTCTGTGTAACTGGGTATCTTAGAAACATGGTGTTGAAAGTCTTCAAAAGCTTCTTGTGGTGATGAAAATTGCTGTCCGCACATCTTTTGCTTGATACTGGAGAACGAGAAAAAGTTAGTAAGTGATAAATCGGGTGAATAAGGGTAATGATAAATCAGTTCGATGTTTTTTCCCACAAACATTCAGTTGTTTGACGTGCTTTATAGGAGAAGATATTGTCTTGATGAAGAATGATGCAACTTTTTTGTTCATGTTTGACAATAACAAGTCACAAATACAGTAGTGTCACAATTCGATAGCGCTACCTATTGTTCGATTGTAAAAACTTAAAAGTCAACCTCGTATCTACAAAAAATTACAAAAACTTTTTGATAAAAAAATAAGAAAGTAGAAAATTAATTCCTAAATAGTCAACCAATAATATAAAGACGTATATGGATTGGAACGAAGTCTTCGCCAACTAATTTATGAACGTGATTATTGTGGAATTGTGGCAATGAAGAACGAAAATGTACTCTTCTAGGTATATATTCCAGACTTTCGAAAAACTATGTATTCATAATCAGGGAATTTATTAATCGAGAATTGCGGTATTACAAATTTTCTAGGAAATATTAAATTCATCTAATTCAAAAAACAATTTTCAAAATTTCGATATTTAATATTGTTGTATTACCGTAATTTCTCGATTAATTCCCTGATGATGGATATATAGTATTCGAAAGCTTGGAATATATATTAAAAAGACACAACTTTTTTTTTGGCTAATGATTCGACAAAGATTGAATTACAACTTATCTGAAGAGCATTTTTTTATTGGGAATGTGGCAAAATTAACATTAATATATTCCGATCTTTCGGATACTTATGTTTCCAACGTCCGCTACTGAAATTATGGTTAAGTACAATATAAAAATATACAACAATAATCAGTTAAAATTCGGCGGTTTCAAATTATGTTATTTCTTCTAAAAACATTAAATTCATGGATTTCAAAATCCAATATTCAAATTGACGCTTGATATATTTTGATAAAGATTGAAAGTAATCGAAATGTCAAAATTTTTATCGTCTCACAAAAATTATGAAAAAAACTTATTTTAAAACGGAAGATGCCTAAAATTAAGACGATTCAGAAGCATAAGTTGAAAATCGTATTTATCTTTTTACATCATTTTGGGTTAATTAGATATTATTTCTATTTCTATTACAGGGTGGACAATATGTTTTAGACCTAGCCGATTTTTTTGGAGGAACTTTCGTCATATTCACAGGAGCTCTCTGTGAAATTTTCGTGATTTTATATCTTTATGGTGAGCTGAAATATTGCAAACAGCAAATATGACCTAAATAATTTCTAGGTGTAGAAAATCTATGTATTGATTTGGAATTTATGACGAAGAGAATAGCGGGGCTATACTGGAGGATAACTTGGCTAGTTATACCAATTTTGCTTCTCATAATTTTTGTTTATTTTGTGGTTACGTTAGAACCTCTAGTTTATGGTATTGATAGTTTACCTGTTCCCATAGGACTCAAAGGTAAGTATTCATAGAATAAAGAGAAAAAATTACTCGGAATTAGATCATGAAATATATGGGAGGCGGTTAAGAAATTCTCAGATCACCTACTGAAAGATTATTCATTGGCAAATTTATCACTGTCTTGTTTAAGCAGATTTATTAAAGTAAAACTGAATTCTTAGATATTTTTTAACAGATAACCTAAATATACTTTAATAAAATGCAACACTTACTTCTTAAATATGAGAATTTTGACTATTTTGTAAGTTTTAAACACTTTAAGTAATGAGCGCTTTCTAGCGCTTTAATTTATGAATACACCTTAACTTCGATTTGTCTTCTGATGAAGGTGAAGTGAATTAAAACTGATAGTCACTCACATGTTTATTTACAAACCTCTGTGAATGACTGAATAACAGCTTAATTAATAACTTCAATAAATTCAAATATTTCATCAATCATGTGTAGTTGTACTCTTTGAAGGTTGAAATGAAAAAGTGTATCTTATGGTACGGTTTGTTTTAAGAAGGAAGTTCGAATACTTATGTATATAGCTCTAAATTTTTGACTAAACAAGACCAGCCTTTCCAAAAAAAGTGTTCTAAGGATCGTACGTGAGCATTTAAATATGACCAAAATTAGTACAAGGTGGGTACCTCGAATTCTCAGCACAGTGGAAAAGCAACGCCGAGTAGAATGTTGTAAGCGATTTTTAGAGTTTTGTCGCGAGGAACAAGAAAATAAAATCCAATCAATTGTACCGGGTGATAAAACTATGGTCTTTTACTATGATGCGATATCTAAAATAGACTTTATGGAGTAGCATCGGAAAGAAAAGCCCGTTTCAAAAAAGATCAAGGTGACGAAAAGTACCAAAAAAATGATGGCTACAATGTGTTTATACTGCGAGGGTATCCTTTCGATTCACTTTAAGGAATCAAATCCAACCGTAATCGTCCATATGATTCTGACTTACTAACGCAGTTGTGTCAAAAAATTATCAAAAATAAGTTGAAATTTTTGGAACCGTTAGTGATATCCTTACTGATTACACTACTACCATACCAACACTCACAATAACACTATCTCAAGCGTGTTTCAATTACCAAGTTATCGTCTTTAGAAACCGATGTATACCGCGGCAAAACCTGCAGAGTTGCGCGCTTGCTTTATGACAATGCTCCAATCCATACTGCTTTGCTTTCCAAAGCTACTGTACACGCCCGTGGCCTCTCAGAGATTGAACACTAACCATATAGCCCTGATCTGATCGTCCGACTGTTTTATGTTTGCAAAGGTGAAGGCGGAGTTAAGCGGTAAAAGATTTAACAGCGACAATTACATTAAACAGGATGTGTACGAACATTTTAACTCTAAAGATGCATCAAATTTTGATAGTGGCATAGAAGCTTTAGTTAGACGTTCTGAAAAGTGTGAAATAGAGGGAGAATGTATTGAAACATAATCCCAGGTTTTTTATTTATGGCTTTTCATTCTAAATTAGGTTAATAACTCAATGTTCGCCATTGGCGTAACTAATTTTTATTATTTTTATAGTATTTGGTTGGGGCATAGTGACTGTCATGGTAGTACAAATGATTGGATATTTACTCTATTACCTGTATAAAAATTGGAAATATCCAGGAATACAGGTAATTTTTTGTGATTATTGTTTATACGAAATGTACCTTTCATATTATTATAAGTGGTATATTCCACTTAACACCTGAAATGCTCACTCTCAAGGCCGCTTGACATGATGCAAGACAACATGCAATGCAATGCAAGACGCAATATTTCTCAAAATCTCGATTATCGATTTGGCGCCATTTTTTGCGTGCAAGCTGCAATTCTGTCCATCAGGCTCCAAAAGCTAGACAGCAACAGATATCATTATTGCCAGTTATTCACTGACCACTTTCTTCTTGTTCATTTGACTTGAGGCCGCTTGATATGATGGAAGACAACGTGCAATGCAATGCAAGACGCAATATTTCTCAAAATCTCGATTATCGATTTGGCGCCATTTTTTGCGTGCAAGCTGCAATTCTGTCCATCATGCTCCAAAAGCTAGACAGCAACAGATATCATTATTGCCAGTTATTCACTGACCACTTTCTTCTTGTTCATTTGACTTGAGGCCGCTTGATATGATGGAAGACAACGTGCAATGCAATGCAAGACGCAATATTTCTCAAAATCTCGATTATCGATTTGGCGCCATTTTTTGCGTGCAAGCTGCAATTCTGTCCATCAGGCTCCAAAAGCTAGACAGCAACAGATATCATTATTGCCAGTTATTCACTGACCACTTTCTTCTTGTTCATTTGACTTGAGGCCGCTTGATATGATGGAAGACAACGTGCAATGCAATGCAAGACGCAATATTTCTTGATCAAAAGCATGCGCAGATGAGGTTCAGCTAATTTTTTCATGCCAGATTTCGCACTTGCAATTTTATCGATTAAGTGTCATTTTTATAGAGTCAAAGTTTCAATTTTATAGAGAAATAAGTTTCTATACTACTTATATTACGTTTTATTTTCCTCGGGAGTTTTTTATATGTTTCTTCATCTATTTTAAACTAATTTTTTTATGTTTTCTCGTCTAATTCTCTAGCTAAACTGTCCATCAAACTCCAAAAGCAAGGCAGAGGCAGATATAATTATTGCCAGTGTTCGAGGCTAGGAAATTGTTTACTTTCACTTTTAGAATTCTGATTACTGGCAACCATAATGCAATAGTAAGAGACTTGCATAATGCATAATAATCTTGCAAGGATTCGCATGCAATTTCTTTCATGTCTTGCATCATGTCAAGCGGCCTTCACGCTTGCTGAAATTCCCGTTTCACTAACGTAGAACACAGGCATTATAAAATGCACATGTGCACATGATAAACTTGGTAGGAAACAAGTACATACTTTGGATTATACATGTTGGCACCGTTTGTCAGTCACAGTGAGGATTTTGTTCAATAAAATTTTAACTTTATGCAATCATTGTATATATACCACTTTTTATTTAAATTTTAACATCAGAGAAGTTTTTGTTTTCCTAAAAATATGATTTTAGAAATTTACGAAAACATTTTCGACGGAAACTTATGGACCTGATGGTGTAGAGCGAACTAATGCATGGAAGGAGTTTAAACAGGAGAAAAAATTACAACAGAAAGCTGTAAACGATTCATTGATCAAGAGGAAATTGAAAATATTATTAGGAAAGTAACTAATTCAATGTTCGATTAATTTTTGTATTATAATTATTACATACTATAAGAGTAGCAGTTTTGTATTTTTTCGTAATTTGAAAACTTCACGTTCAAGACGTTCGACAAAGATTTTTGCAAAATACTAGTAACTTACCAAAATTGCAGTAGGAAAATTAACAATTTATAGATTGTATGAGTGTGAATGAATATGAATTATTGCAAAAGGGTCAGCAGTAACCATGAATCGTTGAACTTAAACTATTATTCAATAAAAATAAATTTTTCTCTTAGTATTTCTATGTTCAAGTTAAAATTATATTATAAAAAGCCGTAATGAACACCACCCCTGTGTTAGGTTAGTAGGAGTCACCTGATACCCGTTCTGATACCTAAATATAGTTTAAAGCTATAAATGATTGGTCCAATAAGCGGCCGGTTTCAGCCTAACTAGCAAAGGCAATGGTTTTTAATTTTATTTATAATTAAAATTCGGATTTTCAAGAATTATAGTTTCAAATTTTGATTTGAAGTACAGTCTTCGTTAAATTATTTATGCAAATATCTGTAATAAATTCTCCTCTAATCATGAGTGACAGTAATTGAGACTCAGATTTTTTGTTCGACAATATTACATCCGAGAGTGAAAGTGAAAATTTTACTAGTAGTGATGAAATTTTATCAGACCTTAGTAACACTTCATTTGTTGATGACGATCCACATGCATGGATTATGATGGGCGATCCATTAGGGGATACTCGACCTGATAATGTACCAGAATTCCTTGGAATTGCAGTTCCAAATCTTGAGATATTTCCTAATGAACACGTATCTTTTACAAGATGTGTAGTTACCTTTTTGTTAGATGAATTGTTTAATTTTATTGTGCAATGTACGATTACGAAAGCTTAATTATATTTTGCAAATCAACCACATATAGATTTTAAAATTCATTGTCTACAATGGTGCGATGTTACCAGAAACGACATTAAAATATTTTTGATATCTACTAAATATAGACCTACATAAGAAACTACAAATTTCAAAGTATTGGAGTACGGGTTAATCTAAATACTTCATGGTTTCGAGAGAAAGGTCTGAGCCGAAACAGATTTTTATCAATTTTAAAGTTCTTAAGATTTGCTGACCCAAATGCTCTACAAGCAAATGATAGATTATGCCGTATTAGACCATTTTTAGAACGCATGAGAGAATTTTTCAACATAACTATCAACCAAATAAGAATGTTGCTGTTGATGAATCGTTGATGTTACAAAGGGCGCTGGCATTTTCGACAATATATAAAGTTACATCGCTCCAGACGCGGAGTAAAAATTTTTAGTCCATGCATCTCTGATGGATATATGTACAGCTTTTAAATTTATACTGGACAAGGTCAGCATTAGTTTCCTCTTCCTGAAGACGTTAATAATGCTAGATAATCGCTTCCAGAAAGAATGGTAGTTCATTTTGATAGAAACTTACTTCTTTTAAAAAATTATTTAGAAGAACTAATTTTAAAACAGAAGAATAACCAATATTTAAAAATATTTTGACAAAAGAGACATGTACGTTCTTTCGGCAGAATTTAGTGCGGAGCTTGCTGAAAGAGGGAGATATATTATAGTTGGTCAGCGAGAATATTTTTGAACCCGCAGTAATTCAACAATACAATCAGTGTATGCGAGGCGTCGATGAAACCGATCAATTATTACATACCTATAATTGTTGCCGTAAATTATACACCTTGTTCAAGAAATTAGAAATACATTTTGTTCAACGTGCAATATTGAATTCACATTGTGTATGACCGAAATATGACATTATTGACCTACTCAAATTTTGTAATTGTCTCTTCCGTGGAAGGGCGTTCAGAAGAGAAAGAAAGATTGGATGCAAATGAGCCACTTTCTAGACGACGTCGAAGGCAACAAATTGAAGATCATCATGAACCTGTTGTTGAACATTTCCACCTACTCGTTGTCGTCAGCGTCCACAAAGAAGATGTGTTATGTTCGCCAAATAACATCAGATGGGATACTAGAGACTTTTGTAATTTGTGCCCTACGAGACCTGCAATGTGTATGCCATGCTGCTTCAACCGTTATAATCATTTTGTTTAAATTTTATGTAAAATAGATGATTATAGTAAAATATGATTTTGTTTTGTATGTTATTACATCGTTCAGTATAGATTCATTATTATGATGTAAAGACTACAGTAGTCTTTATAATATAATAAGAACAATAAAAGGCACATCTGTACAATAAAACATCTTACATAGAGCTGGAGCCAGTCAAGGCACATGTCGTGCGCGTGAACTCTTCCACACATACAAGAGATCATGCGCTCTCAGTACAACGATACACAAGCTCACAAACATAAATGTACTACTCTTAACTACTCAGCGAAACATGTTTTTAGTTTTTTAAATAGAAATTTCGAATTTTGAGAATGCTCAATTTTACACCTAAAAAGTATGCACAACTTGCAAACATTTAGCATCATCTTCTTATCAATTGCTCTTGAAGACTTAATGAGTTCCTTAGATCAATAGTAATGGATTTTTGAGTCATTTTCAGTCTATTTTAAAACACAAATATTAGTCTTTGTCGTATCTTTGTTAATCTCCACTAGAAAATATGACAAATCTACTTCTACATGTTCTATACTTCATGTTAATCCCCAGGTCATAACCATCTATTTAAAAGAATTACTAGTTTCAACTCTGAGCACTAGAAAAATACAGACACCATTAACTTCCCTCTCCAATTTTGAAATTTTGTTGAGTATGTGAATCTCAAAGTTTTGATGTACATGTTGTGTTTTTGATGTGTTACTATTTTGGAATATCCCTGATGCTGACACCTTTTCATCATAACTAAAACGTTCTAAATGGTACAGTGCACCCAAAAGCGAAGTAGATATAGTGAAAATTTTTTTTACTCTAGTTAGTAATCGCTAACTGAAAATGATAATTTATCACTAAAAGAATACATCTGAAAAAACACAGTCGTCTCCTAATATGGCTCTGGTAAACTTTTTCTTCCTCGAGACTCAAATTATCACTTCAAAGTACCAGGACGGGATAAACATTTTTTAGTTATTTGGACATTTGGGATTTATTTTTGTTAATATTTTTTTTCAATTATTATTTCAACTGCAATAAATTTTATTTAAAAATAGCCTTAAACAAATAGAAACAATATTATTATGTATCAATTTCTCAACAAATTCAATTTGTAATAATAATAACAGTTATAAATTATTTATAAATTTGAATAAATCAATCTAATTTTGAAACAATCACAGTTTATTTTTCAAGATGACATTTTTTAATCTTTCGATACAACAATGGTTTCATTATTTTGATCTCGATCTTTGCTAGTTACAGAATATATTGTATAAGGTTTGTTGATTACAGGATGATAACCATGGAAACAGTCAATTTTAATTCTTTTTGTGTTATAATCTAAATATTTTTGAAGAAAAAATTTATTCAGTTCGTGAATATGAGGATGAACCATATATTCTGAAATGTCCATCCACTTCGATTCAACAATTTCTCGGTCACATTTTTTTATTTCATTAGTAAGTGCCTTCAAATGAACTATTGTATAAATATCTGAACAACCAAACATGCCCTTGTGGGTATGCCGAAGAGTCAAAACTGACTGGAATTCACCTCTGATATTAGTCTCTTCATATACTTCACGTACAGCAGCGTCAACAATATTTTCCCCTGAAATAATAATTATAATTTATAATATTTGAAAGTAATATGTGAAAAAATATTCACAATCCTAACTTTTTACTAGTTACATATGTCCCCCTTTCTAAATGTTGTTTCTATTATATCCAATAAGTATACTAAAGTGTTTTATACATTATCTTCTGAATATTTGTTTCAAATGTAGCCCTTCTTTTATTTATTGAAGGACAAACCTATTTTTAATACATTCTGGGTTGAGTAATTAAAAGGAAAATAATCCAATTGTAAGCTTAACTTCCCCTACTAGACACTCTTCCTTGGCTTGATATTCTTCCTCAGAGAGTGGTATTCAGTTAAAGTATATATAAAGCAGTTATAAACTGAAAACAACTCAGACTTATTTACATTAAAGACAAGCAGTGGAGCTAATCTACGGAAAACCAGAATGAATACAGCCCTAAACTGAGTCAATCCCATGCCAGTGCTGATCAAAGATTGTTATAACAGTAACATCTTAATACACGTTCCCAAAACCCTAATAATATGAAGAATTAATTTGAAATATTAACAGTCATTTTAAATCAAGTAAGTAACCACAATTCCAGTATAAGTAAAATTATTAGTAGCTTGAATTTATTTGAAAAAATATTATTTTTGTCCTTAACTCAAGTACTGTCCAATTTTTTTCTTAAAATTTGAGTAAAACTTTCAAATTTATGGTTTAAAAAAGTGAGAATATTACTGAAGCAATCATAAATGATAAATGTTTGCAATGGATATTTGTTTTAAATTTGACTTGAAGATAATATTCAATATTACAAAATAAAAAAATCTATCATTTTTTATTAATAACATTAAAAATAAGATGAATATCAATTCGTATTTTTATTTGAATTAAAAAAAATCCTACCAGGTTCTACGTATCCTCCTGGCAGTTTATAGTGTGGCATATTCCCTGGATAATATTTTTCCTTGACAACTAGTACTTGGTTATTGTCATTACTAACAACAGCACCAACACCTAACATGGTATGGGCATAATTAGGAATATTACTTGTTTCAGTTGTAGATAACCATAACACCATCATTACATATTCTTCTTTGGCATGATGAAATTTAAATCCATTCTAAAAGCAATTACTACGTATACTAAAAAATTTAGTAAATCACCAAGTATACAAAATTGTTATTTAAAATTATACATATATTAATTATTTTCATCTATTTATTTTTAAACATACAAAAGGAATAAGGACTCAAATTATTCACAGATATTTAGATTGAATTTATATAATTGAATTTATAAAACATATTACTTCACAAAGTTTTCATACATTCTATGAACTATACAAATACTATAACAAAAATAATACTAACTTTGACCAACACTGGAATCCAATCTGATTGATTTAGATGCACTTTAAACCAAATTCCTCTATGACCACTTTCTCTCCAATTTAAAAGAGAACCTTAAATTGTAAAACATATGGTAATCGAAGAGAAGATATGAAAATATCCTACCTTGTAATTTCTGAGAAAATTCTTGACTATTAATGCATTGTTCAGTTTGTGAATCGATAGTGATTCCTTTGAATCTATCCAATTTTCCGTTAAAAAGGTTTGTATTTGAAGAAGCCATCACATTTCTTGAAAATCTTAATTAAAATGTTGAGTTTATTAATGTTTCTTATGATAGTTCTAGGTTACATTAACTCTTTTCATGTTATCATTGCATAATTTATATATGAAACTTACTTTTTAGATATATCTACATCTACCTCATTAGTTTTCCAAGGTCCATGAATATGTTTAATAACAATGGAGCATAATCTGTTTAAAGGAAACTTTGATCTGCTCCCTATCGAGGTAACAAAACTTAATACATAAGACATGTAAACTGTATTTTTTTCATTTTATTACTAGTTTGTATTATATTTAATTACACTTTGAAATATAACATTTATTATTAAAAGTAGACCTTGAATTTTGAGTTCAATTTTTGTTGACCTCTTACGTATATATTTCCTTGTTATGACATATTGCTATTGGGCTTGAAGGTATTTCTGACGTTTGAATTTTGAATATATTGCATAATTTCCACAAACGTGATCTGTGATCATTTGTGTAAAACTTCATGTTAGACAATTCACAGTGTTGCCACCAGCTTGTTTTATATAGAGGTGGAGCTGGTAACAAGAACGAGTCAGATCCAAAAAAAGTCAAATCGGTTATTCAAAAAAAGAGCACAAAAACTGAATTTATTGTAGTTATATTATCTTTATAATTCTTAGATTAGGGAAAAGATTCTAGAGATTCTAAGGTATAACTCATCAACGGACCAAGGTTTGTATGTGCGAACCTTGCAAACATAGAAGATATCTAATTAGTTATGTATTTGCAATAGGCGATACCTAGAAGAAAATCAAACTCAAATCCCTGGAAGTATAAAGAAAGAAATCATAAACAATGAGTCAGATTTCATAAAAAGGAGACAGGAAGTAAGTTGCTTTCGAACCACCTGTGGCAACGCTGACCATACAGTTGAATCAAAACGTTATTGCAGAAGTATCAAAGATTCTATATTCGTTTGGCTGTTTTTAGTAACTCCAAAGGAAGCGTTTCCAGTTTTTCAAGAAATTGATTATTAATTTGAATTGTAATCGGTTTTCGAAAAACTGAATTCCTGTACTCGAATCGAAAATCCCATCTGATCAGTGTTATTTCTAATAAAAGTTGTGCCACTTTCCTTTTGCTGAGAAAAAAGAAGTAGTAGTAGACGTTTTTCCCATAAGAACTGTCCATATAGGAGTATTACATATATGGCTTATTAGCGGTAGCGGAAGTGAAATTTGTTAAATCGACTGTGTTCTGTGATCAAGTGTCAAGCTGTAACATTTATTAGAAGAAAAGTAATTGAATTCGTTTATGAAGATAAGAAAAATGAATTGGAACTGCATGAATTATTCTCTATACTTTTGTTTTGAATTATAATGACAATTTTTATATACATATAAAAGTGGGTGAGTGATGAATACACCTTGTAATTCTTTGAAAAGGAACTAGACAAAGTACCTCCACATTTACCATTTTTTATGACACTTGATAAATCAATAAAAGAAACGAAAATACCCTCTATTTTAAAAATATATTTGTCATAAAGTAACATGACACATAAAACAAAAAAGTGTGCGATCAAAGATTTATAAAACTCTTTCGATTTTTATCAGACTTACACGGAACACAAAACTCTGATAAATTCACGACTAACGTACTCGTACTTAACATCAATCAACCGAATACAAAACTCCCCTATAAATAAGATAATCGCACCAAAACATGTGGAAAATTGCATCAAACATCAACGAGGTAACTGCTTATAAGTTTTTTCACATATCGATTTGAAACATAAAGAAGTTTCTTGTGTAAAAATAATATGACAATTTCAAAATTGACATAAAAAATGACAATATCGTAACCTTCCTCCGAAGTCAAAGTTCTATGAACTCCGTTGTCTCGGTTCAATACTAATTGCATGATCTGTGAGAAGTTTCAAAACAAAAATTACGTCAATTAGAATAGTACGAATTTGTACATATATGTGAGAAAGAAGGCGTTCTTGTTCTCTATTTCGCGTTATATGTTATGTGCGGAATTTGACGTGGGAGTGATAGAAATGTTGTGGCATAAAAAGCATTGACATGTAAAGTGTTAATAAAGATTCCAATTGAAATGTGCTTGTGTAATAAATAAACCTGAAAAATATTTGTAACAATGAAGTTGAGCATCTTAGAAAAACGAGAATTAGATAAATTCACAAAGTTTTTGGCACTCAAGTGTACCCAAATTATAGTACAGTCACGACTTGGAGAAAAAGTATCAACAAACTGTAGGCCCCAAACAACAGGCACAGACTGGGTAATATTCGAAAATCCGCCCTTCGGTATGTTATTCTACTCATCATAATATTTTTATTTGTTCCAGTTCAATTTGAATATTAGTGATCTACCAGATGTTCTTGCAGAAACAAAAAGAGTTTTGAATGGTGAAATTCTGTCATCAAAGTTACCCCTGTGTGTAGAAATTTCATTACGCACTTCAGAAGGGGATCGCATGGTTTTAGAAAATTGGTGTTTGAGTATGTTACCTGAGCAATGTGATCCTACTACAAGAATAGTGCATACAATATATAATCGTATGGGTACATTACTCAAAACACTTGTATCTATTACACGAGCTGTTCCTGCTTATAAACTTTCTCGAAGACAAGGTCCTGATTCCTTCGTTATTTGTTATCGTGTCTTTTTAGGTTAGTATATTTAACACTAAGTTAAAACAAATGTTTTCACACAACATCTACACTATCTTACACCAATATTTTTACTTTCATATAGAGTTGTAGGTTATCTAGGAAATTTTTCAGAAGACTTTCTAAGCTACTAAATTAATAAGGTATTGTAAACTAAACTCTCGTTCACTAGAGGCTACAAGTAAACAAAACTGGAGTATTCTCATCAACTCTGGATGTGAGGCTCTTTGGAGTTTTCATCTTCCACCAAAAAAAAACAATAAACAAAATTAAATGATTAACAAAGCAAAAAAATCATTATTCATAAATTTTTATTCATGTACAAATTGAAATATTTTAAATTAAATAATTCTTCAATAACTCTTATGCATATATAATATCTCAGTACTTATTTGATAGAAAATTACCATATTAGACAAAATATTTTATTTACTAAATTAATCTATGGTGGGGCACACCTAAATAGTCGAAGGACTAACTTTTCCAAATGATATTTCTCGTTTTCCATCCTGAAAGGTCTATTTTCTACCTGATTCTTCCTTTGCCAGTGCATTTCCACGTATTTATTTCTTTCACCATTGATCCTGATGCCAAATATTTTTCAAATTCCTTCTGGGATCTGGCTAATAACACAATATCGTCTGCTTTTGCTGAAATTTGTGCTTCCGGTGATAGATCAAATCTTGTGTCTGTTTTTAGACTTTTCTTTACCTCTAATGTGAGGTTAAAAAGTGGATAAAGGGTCCCCCTGCTTCAGCCCTCTTTTTCCTTGAAAACTTTCTGATTGCTTTCCTTCAGATGATACTTTGATTTCAGTTCTATTCAAAGTCAGTTTCACCATTCTTGTAAGTTTTCTGGGGTCACCAAAAAACCCTAAAGCCTCATACAACTTTGCCCTCTCTATTGTATCTTAAACTTGTTTATAATCCATGAATAGTAGATGTAGTTTTGGATTTTGGTCTTGATTAATGCTCTGAATTGTTTTTAATGTAAAAATTTGGTCTGCTGTGCTTCAGATTGGATTGTATGCAAAACTGTATCAATATCTGAAGTATTGAACATGACATAATCTGACTGTGCTTACATCTCCTGAAAATTTTATTTGTTGCATACTTTTATACATTTTCTCTTTATGTAATCCTACATATATTTTATTCACTAAAATATTTGTAAACTTTCTCCTTTTTGTTGAGGAATGCAGTTTTAATATTATACCTCCTGTATAGCTATTATAATATTATATGAACTCGCTATCAGCTCTCTTTGTCAACTTATAATCAATTCTAGAAATTATAGATGGAATGCTTGTGATAATGATTAATAACTATTGAAAACTACTGGAAATAATCTCTTGCATAATAACAAATTTTTATAATAGTCTGTTTATGTGGAATGTTTTCTATCTAAATAGATACAAGTTATAATCAAGTTACATTAAAAATCTCTTTATTCAATTTTTTAAACATATATAAATTGAGATATTGAGTGCAAATAATACATATATATATATATATATATATATATATATATATATATATAATATACTTATGAAACTTTGTCCCTAATGTATATAGATTGTCTGATTCAAAGAACTATACTAGATATCATAAATATGAAAATTGGGTTGCAAAAGTTGCACACATGCAGGAAATTCTCCAAATATTAAAAATTTAATTCATATTTACACTATTTAAATGTATTGCAGGCTTGATAATTTAAATAAAAATAGTCACATTAATTCATGTGAAAGGAAGTTAATGTTTAATACCAAGTATTGACGTAACACATCCATTTTTTAAATGAATTTACATAATTTTTTAAATTAATTTCACAAAATACATGTAAACATCCGTCATAATTTGAATAACAACCTTTTAATAAGAAAAATCTATAACAATTACTTTTATTCCAATATTAATCTGTCACAGAATAGTTAAAATGGTACTATACACCTTTCTCCTCTTTTATGCTTAAATCCTAATGGGATGTTCCGACCACCGCTTAATAGTTTCTTGGCAAGTTTATCAATATTTTTTATCACATTTCTCCATAGACAACAAATATTTTGTAATCCTGTTTGGCCTAGTAGAAAATTATGCAAAATGCAAAGTAACTGTTACTGTCACTTCTTGTACATCAATGAAAGTTTTTATTATCGCAAAACATGGTTAAATGTAATTTCTAGCGACCATATTCCATCATAGCATTAAAATTACTATTCTACAGCAATAATTTACCTTGAACAACAAGGTTGCCCATTTGTCTTAAGTATAACTACTTTCTTATAGGATATATGTAAATTAGAAGGAAGTAATAGCTTTAACGGAAAAAGCCTATAGTATTGAAAAGAATAGGAATGTGACCTTCAGTTGTATGGTCGACAAAAGTCAAGGAAAATTGTTTGTTTATAATAATTATATCTCATTCATAATTATTCAAATATTTTGTAGGTACTTTTAAAAAATATAGTCTAGGTAAAAGAATGTCTAAAAAATATTAACTCCAAATTTGATAAATACTTATGAAGATGAGAGGTTACTTTAAGATGGATATTATTTTTATAATCTGCCAGGAACAAAAATTATATTATGTTCTCTATTTTTTTTAAGTTGAGAAACATTATCATGTAACAATTTACACAGTCAATTTCAATTACTTTTTTCCTACCATTACTCTGAAAATGTGAGATATTTTACTTGCTATTTCAAGTTTTTAGATAATAAAATAGTTTTCATCATGAATCTTCTGTAGCCAAAGTTAGTGAAAAAATAATGTTAAAATTTAATTTGAGTGCATAAAATTTACTAATTCACTTAATTCATTTTGATAATTTAAAATTTCTATTAATTTTTGAACTATAAAAGTAATTGCTCAAAATATGTACTTTTATTACTTCACATACGAAGGTTGCTACTTAAATTTTGAGATATGTGAATATGCCAGAAAACATCGATGCTGTACGTAAACTAATATTGCAAGAGCGTCATGTGACATACCGTGAAATTGAGGCCTACTTGGGCATTAGTTTCACTCAGATACTTTCAATATTCGTGATAATTGGTGCAAAGAAACGCTGAAAAATGAATCTATGAATGTGACTCCAAAACTGAACAAAAGTCTGTCTTTCCAAATCTTCGAAATAATTGAACATGTCTCCACCGTTCCATTAGAGCAACGTAGAACGGTCAATTCTGATTGGTACACTACCATTTGTTTGTCAGAAGTGTTTAAAAAATCAGGACAACCAATCGCAGAAGACAAATCATTCTCCACCACGACAATGAGTTGAGTTGAAACAAAAATTTTTTTAACAGTTACAACATCAAATTGATAGGCCATCCACTGTACAGCCCTTGTTTGGCACCCAATGATTTCTTATTCCTGCAGATCAAAAATAAATTGCAAGGGCAACGTTTTTGTACACCTGAAAATTCATTCAAATCACATGTTTTGGAGGTACCTCAATCGGAATGGAGAAAAATGCTTTGACAATTTGTTTAAATGCATGCAAAATTGTATTGATCATAATGGAGAATATTTTAAAAAACAACAAAGCCATATTCTTTTTATAAATATTTATACTCAAGTAACAAGCCCCTTACAATTCTTCCATATTGAATTTATCGAGAAATAAACAAAATTTTTAGCAGATTTTGTTGAAAAAAATAAAATTGAAAAGCACTGTAAATATATTATGATCATGTAATTTCTAGTCAAATTTTCTTACATAGAATAGTGCAACATAATAAATCATAATTGTTATTATATGAAAATAAATCAATTTTTCTTCTTATTTTATAGCTGAACCTTTGATTCAGTGCCTAGGTGATGATTTTAACCAAGTTCAAATTGGTCAAATATGTACCCCGATTGGTACATTAAGTCTCTCAGTTGCATATCGCACGAAAATGACCATCTCACCTACACAGGCACAAACACAGACACAGAAACAGACACAAGAAGAACTTGAAGAATCTGATGTAAATAGTGATTATTCTTATCATCATTCAACCTCGGAAAGTGCAAGCAGTGAAGAGTAAGTTGTATTCAAGTTACAATAGTTCACTAAATTTTTTTATAAGACATTGAATATACTTTATTGTTTTATATCAGAGGTAAGGTTCTCATATGTTAACAAAAACAAAGGATCAAAGAGTTTTTTCAATATTGCTAAAAGTTGAAAATGTAAAATTTAGTTGTTTAGGATTGGATGAGTGTAAGATAAGTGGAATGAAGATATGGGGACTTTAGACTTATATGAAACGAATCTTTAGATCTTTTTATTTATGTATATATCTATCTAAAAGTTTTCATTTATTGCTCCTATCAAGTAATTTCAGGATCAACCATTCGATTTTGTTTAGTTGATTCATGCATATTTTTCTTAAAGAATTTTCAAATTTTATTCAACTAATTGTAAAGGCAAATTTCTGAATTTCTTATAAATAGCTGGCAAAATAAGTTCTGGAATGTCGGTTTCTTGATTAATTTTCAACTCCATTTTTTCAATAATTTTCTTTATTTATTTTACTATCATCAACATCTATTCATTTTTTTTTCAAAGAAAGATTAAAAATTGGATTTTGATAAATTTTTTTTTCAATATCACAAGAAATCAACAATATACCAAAATTTATTTATTCAGTGTCAACTATCTTCTCAAAGTCATATTCATTTATGATTTCCTAAGGAGCCCCAGAGCACTACACCTGGGTGCGTATGAAATAGAAGATGAAGATCTCTGGCAATTAAAGCCATCACACATTCTAGAATTTTTAAAAGGAGTGGGATTAATGGATGAGCAGTGAACACTGGGTTCTACAGTATCACAGCAAGAAAGGGGGACCCAACAGATCCTTTGGGTCGCAGTGTATACAAGGCCCCAAATCTTTATCATGTGCCCTGTTTTAATAGTGACCTCACTCTGTTTAAATCTTACTAAAATTATTGCCACTTCCCTATTCTTATAGCATTTATCTTCCTTTTATTTTGATAAATTATAATCAGTTCAAATGTTACTACAAATTAACATTAAATATGAATGAATAAAATTTTTTAAACGCCATTTATTTTAACTTAATGTGTCAATATTTAACTAAATATGATAAATGCATAAGGAATATGCAGTTCTAATAAATTTTCCACTAATTTTATAAATAAATTAGCCATGAACTAAATTTCACTGATAACCAAAATTAATGAAAAGTCTATTACTCTATTTTAAAATACTATCAGTAAATAAGTTGTGAAGGTGACTGATATATTGAAGAAGAAAAAACTACTAAAAATCAAGTAAAATTGTCAATAACAATTACACTGTTTATAAGAGTTTGTTTACTATCGATTATTAAGTAATTTATTGTGAAATTGTTTTCAATGATGATGAATGTTTATCATACCAGTTTGGCAATGAGAAGTAGAAAATAAGTTTAAACTTTGAAAAATCTGATTTAATTAAAAAAATTATACTTTTTATTTCTCAAGTTGCAAATGTTTAATGTTAAATATTTATAACTCAGTCAAACATTCGGAACCAAATTGTTTATTTTTAGTGAGGAGCAATATTATGCAAGACTGAAAAGAAAAGTCGAGAGACGCAACGATCGTTTTCCTTTTGCTACAACGAGAGAATTCAGAGCCTCCGATTTCCCTGATTATAAAACCCGTAAAGCAGAAAAGGACATTTGGAAATCCATTGGGGTGTATAAAAGAAAAAAAAGACATGCCAAGATCGAAAAAGACAAAACAACAGAAGTGGAAAATAAGATGACTGATATAGAAACCAGTACAACAGAAGTGGAAACCAAAAATATAGGAGATAAAAATGACGATAATGGTCAACAAGAAGCTAACGGAAACTCAGTGACTGAATTGGCAGCAAAATTGAATAATCTATCAGTAGAACCACCAGATCCATTTGATTACACAGAATGGGTAATTGTTATTCATATTATGATTATTTGCAAAAGTCTTCCCAGACCCAAAGTAATATCAGATTCTATTAAATAATTTATTGAAGATATGTTCAAAATTGATCTTAATCCATGCCTTCCATTTTTGGAGAAAAGACCTGTAAATGATAGAATGACTATGATGCTACTAGCTCTTAATATGGATTCCTATATTAATACCCTTAAGTAAATTTTTAGTTTTGTGTAAAAAATTTTTTCACTGAATCAGATCAAAATAAATAAATCATGACTTCTTTGACCGCAATGTTAATAGATGTTAGGCCAATATCTATCAAAAAAAGTATAATAGAGAAGAATTCTCAAGATGCTTTGATAAAAGTATTCAATACTGTATAAATTCTCTAGTTCCAATATCTACTGTTAGAAGGGTTTGTGAACCAGAAAGGGGATCGAAAAGGTAAAATAGAGAACCATAATGAACTTTTATACTAGCCCATTATTCTGATTTTTTTGTGTTAACTAAATTATAATTGAAACTTTTTTTCAGGAACCACCTTTTTGTAGTGGCAATAGTTTTATGATTCAGTGGGGACGATTCTATCATATGGTTAAAAATCCACCCTCTATCAATCCAAGAGTGCCTACTGCTGAAGAACTTCAAAGTACACTGGATTATTGGGAATCTCGTGCGCCAGAATTTGATGCAATACTAGAAAAATTTTCTCAGTCGGACAGTAAATAATGTGAAAGTATATTATTGAGATTTTATTTGTATTTTACAATAAAAATTTTAACAGAATATGTCTTTTCTTTCTTGTGCATCTACATAGATGCAGATCTAGATAGATAATAAACGGTGTTCTTTAACTAGACTTAAATGAAAATTACTTGAACGTCTTCGATCTACCTATACATTTAAACTAGAGCACAAAAGCAATGTTTTAAACCTATTCAGAAAATCGGTTTCCGAGCTCTTGGGAAATAATAGGGGTTTGAATTGTTTTTCCGTGGTGGTATGGTAAATGCTTCTATTTAACTAAACGAGGAATCAAACATTCATGCTCCAAAGCATCTCTTCAAGAGATGCTACTTCGTTTTCGAGCACGATCTGGTGATGAAGTTCTTAAAAATCACTTACTTACTCAAAGTACTCATACTAGGGCTATGTACACATCGTCCGTTATTCAAAATGAAATAATTGAATTATGTGGAAGTGCTATTCAAGAGGAACTAATAGGTAGAGTCAAACAGTCAGGTTTCTTTGCTGTACTTGCCGACGAAACTCAGGATGTGTCACGTCATGAACAGCTGTCACTTTGCCTTCGCTATGTTGACTGCTCTTCTGGAAAGGCTCTTATTCGAGAAGACTTTCTTGAATTTGTTCATGTTAGTGACGTTACAGCTGCAGCTTTAGCTTCGACGATCATGCAAAGGCTAAAATCATTCGGAATAGATTTGAAGAATTTAGTTGGTCAGGGCTATGATGGAGCCGCTGTGATGAGCGGACGGTTGAAAGGCGTAAGAACCATAATTACGAATAAATATCCCCGAGCACAGTTCGTACACTGTGCAGCTCATACTTTGAACTTAGTTTTGGCTCATTCTTGCCAGATCCCTGCAATCAGAAACTGTATCGGGACTATTAAAAGCATAATTAACTTCTTTAGACAATAAGCAATCCGAGATGGCCTTCTAAAAAAAACTGCGGACGAGATTGGAGCACCCCATTCAACCCTTATCTCGCTTTGTGAGACACGCTGGACGGAGAAACACACAGCCGTTGAAAGGTTTTCCGAGATGTTTCCCGTGGTACTTGCTACACTTCAAGCTCTCCAAGAGTCGGAAAGGGAAGTAGCAACCCAAGCTTACCAGTTGCAAGTCGCAATGGAAAATAGCCAGTTTATAGTGTCAATGATAGTTTTAAAGAAAATTTTCTTTTATACATCAAATTTGAACCGTGTCCTGCAAAAAGTCAATATTGACTTAGCTAATACTTGCAATTATGTGACAACAATTAAAACCACCTTGCAGAACCTACGTAATGAACAGGAATTCTCAAATCTTTTTGAGGAAGCAAGAAAGTTGAGTTCCACTGATATAAGTGCTCCAAGAGTAAGTGGTACACAAATAAATCGCAGTAATATACCAGGTCAAACTGCAGAAGTTTATTATCGACGAAATGTGTTCTACCCGTTTATCGAACACGTAACCACCGAGCTTGATGCTCGCTTTAAGTCTCACGAAGAAGCAATTTCAGGAATTCAGTTGCTTCTGCCTAACCAGACTCAAAATACTGAAGCAGCAAAGAAATGTATAGTAGGGATAGGAGCAACATTTCTTAGTGAAGTGGAAATAAAAGGTTTGGTAAGCGAGTATGAGCTCTGGCACAATCATTGGTCTAATCAGGAAAAACCCTCTACCGTATTAGAAGCTATGGACGGGTGTGACGAACTCTTTTTCCCAACGGTTAAGAAGCTTCTTCAAATCTTAGCGACACTTCCAGTGTCAACTGCCACGCCTGAACGCAATTTTTCCACTCTTAAGAGGCTAAAAACGTACTTAAGAAATAGAATGGGAGACGAGAGGCTTACAGGCCTCGCGCTTATGAGTGTGCATCGAAATATCGCGATAAAATTAAATGCCTCCGAAATTATAAATAAGTTAGCTGAAAGAAGAAAAAGAATGAACTTAATTTTGTAACAATGAGTACCTTAAGTTTTAATAAATTTTTTGGCATGACTTTTTTTTTTAATAGGTACTCCAAAACCAAAATACGGTTAGCTCACTTTAGCCTATGGGGAGCAAAACAAAAATCAGTGGTTAAACCCCCCCCCCCCCATTGAAAAGGTATAAATACGTCCCTGATCTCTTGTAACCAATTTTTAAAAAGCTGTGAATGAATCTTGTACTTTGAACTGTAAAAAACAAATTTCTTCATTAATAAAACATGTTATAGCTGATAAACAATGAATTTCTGTCGAAAAAAACGATTCAATCATATCACTTTCTCAGATGAGGGGTAAACCAGTGAAAATATATTTTAATAAAAGTACCAAACACATTTTTCAATCAATATTTACTTAGTATTGAAGGTTTTTAAAAAAATAAAAACATTAAATCTTAGCCTGAGATCAACTTGCGCAATAGCTAACGCTTTTAAAAATAGTGAAATTATTAAACATAATTTGAAAGAGAACTTTTGCATCATAATCATGACGTCGATAAATTGTTGTTGAAAAAGTAGATTTCTCGAGTATACATTCGAACAACGGTGAAAAATATCTGAAGAAACAATATTTTACTGTCATAACATTGAATATTTCATAGCTACTGTTGAATCTAAACGACAAATGCCAAAAACTCATTTGAAGTTCGGCATAGATGGTAGAGGTAGATTTGTGAAACTATGTGTGTCCATCCAGTCTTCAGAGATAAATAAATCAGCACAAACAAACTCACGTCGGAAGTATAGTGAAGAAATAACATCGAAAAAATTTAAAGCTTCTGGTGTGAAGTAGTTATTCATCTCAACTATAGCAGCGAGAAACTTATACAAATGCTTTGATGTTGTGGTTAAAATTGTGGATCAATAATTTTTGTGGAATGGAACGATTGCTACAGATCTAAAGTTGGCAAATATTCTAGTCGGCATTGTGATACACGCAAGTTGCTATCCTTGTACGTGGTGTTATGCTAAAAAAGATGAACTTCACGAACTAGGCCCTCATAGAACAATTGGAGAAACAAAAAATTATCTAGACTGGATTGAAGCAGGAGCAGATAAAAAAAGCTCAGAATTTTATAAATATAGACTATTTCTCGACATGATTCACCTCCTGAGCTTCACCTACTTTTAGGTGTTGTAAATATATTATTCACACACATGCTTCGAGAGTTTCAACCAGATGCTTCAAAGTGGACAAGTACAAGTAGTGAGATCACGCATGGCTCTCCAGATTTCAAGGGAAATTCATGCAAAGTATTTCTAAATAAAATAGACATCAAGAGACTCATTGATTTGTTGAAGTATTTCAAAGTGTCAATGAAGTCGTTGATACTTGTTTAAAAGTGAAATTGGAAAGAAATTTTCGAAAAAACAATTCAAACCCCTATTATTTTCCAAGAGCTCGGGAAACCGATTTTCTCAAAAGACTTAAAACATTGCATTTGTGCTCAAATTTAAGTGTATATAGATCGAAGATGTTCAAGTAATTTTCATTTAAATCGGGTTAAGGAACACCGTAAATATTTATGAATAAAAATATTTGATAATTAAATCACGTCCAATTGTCATCTTCTTTGAATGTTTTATTCGTAGATTTCTCAACGACCATTGATTCAGGTTCAATCGTCATTTTTTTCAACGCTTTATTTCTGAAAAAAAATAACAGTATATAAAAATGATTTTTCAAATATTCATTCTTATCAATAAGTAGTTAAATAAATTAAAGTCCCATTTTACATACTATCAACACATCCGCAGTATTAAAAAATCTTTTAAGCAACATAAGAATATCAATGTGTGATCTATACCCTATTTACTTTCAATCTATTTGTATAAATTTCAATAGAATTATCACTAAGCATCAGTACAAGCTAGGGTGGGGATCTGTCTGTGGTTAGCTTTTGTTTTACTTGTACTTATACATATAGATCAACACCATTACCAAAAATTGCTTCATAATACAAATAACCACGAAATATAAAGTACAATATCAAACAATGGAATTTTGTGAAATTATAATGGGGAATCAAAATGAAAATTTCACGTAGGTTTGTCCCGATAATTTTTGTACAAAATATTTAACCAATTTTGTAACAAGTATCTTTTAAGGAACTTTTCTTATCTGCCATAATGAACGAAGTTAATAACTTAAACTAAATGGAGAGGCCCGTGCTCCTCAATTACGTGTAATTGAGTACAAACATTTAACATTGTGTTTTATTAAAATTTACACTAGTAGATTGGAAGAAGTCTCGAAATAAATTATAGATACTCACTTTCTAATCAGAATATGAAGACTTTTGAAAACTTCTACTTACGTTATACACACACACACACACGCAATAACAACTGAATTTTTACGAAGTTAAGAACTTATATGTGACCGTTGTTCAACACTTAATCTACTTACTTACATTCCAGGATGATCCCTTTTCTTATTTTTAGGTGCCGGAGATTCTGAGCTTTTTCTCTTCTTTGAAGTTATTGGCAATGATGTTATTGACGGCAGTTTACTATCCGACAATTGTTTTTTTCTGTTTTCGAATGTTTGGATTGTGTATCCGTTGCCCCCCTTAAGAGTTTTGTAGCAAATTTTGGCCTGATCTTTTTTATACAACCCTATATACGCCGATGTGTCATCGAGCCATGAGACAAATATGTTACCTTAAAAAATCGAAATAAAATATGAGATTCTTTAAAATAAAATCAGATATATTTAATAAATAAGTTTAAGTTTTTACAAATTTTTGTACGAAAACCGTTTAAATTAAGTATAGGGTTGTAAGCATGAACGCCCCCTATTTTTTAGTGTGGAATTCATCGAGGTTTAGAAAAAAAGGGGTTTGAAAAAATAATTTGCACAATTTGGAAAGTTATAGACCTTATATATGACAATGCTGGTAATCTTGAACTCGATTGTTTTCAACAATGAATTATTAATCACTAAGTTTATTATACATGAAAATTTTAACCCTTTAGTCAAATGATGTTTTGAAAGTTATGATCACATTTAAAGTAGATTCTAAATATTGAATAAAATACAAAGGATAAAACCGAAAGTCATTTATACAATTTTTCAAAAAAATATTACAAATGCAGACTCATTAAAAAACGTGGAATTGTTGTTTTAAATCTAAATTGTTGTCCTAAATATTGGAGTATATCGATTGAATCCAAGTTTTCCTTCTAGTTTTTCGAACAAAAATGAGAATAACACCAATTTTTGTCTTAAAATGAGATCAGTATCATTGTAACGTTGTAATAAATTGAACGAAAAGTTTGAAATTACTAACTAATTAACCCTTTGCACTCCAGCCTTAGAAGCAATAGTAGAAACCAGTAACTCCAGAGTTATATTAGTAAAAAGTGCATGTATTTATATTTGAGAAAAATGCGGATCAATTTATTGGGAACACTACCATATGTGCTATTTACAGCAGACCTACCGACTAATGACGAAATCATCACTGAAACATTTGCAGATGATACAGCTAAACTTACAATCCAGGAAAATCCAGTTACAGCGTCTTCAGACACAACTAAACAACGTTCAGACCTAGTTACACAAGTGGAGAATCAAAACAAATGAAGCAAAATCCGTCCAAGTAACATTTACCTTAAAAAAAGGCCAATATCCTCCAGTTACGCTTAATAACGTTCAAATTTCACAATCCACTAGTAGTTAATACCTAGGAATACACCTTAATTCAAAACTTACATGGAAACAACATATTTTCAAAAAGCGAAAACAAATTAACCTAAGAATATAAAATCTACACTGGCTAATTGATAAAAAATTTAAACTCTCTTTGGAAAACAAAATACTCATATACAAAGCTGTCATAAAACCTATTTGGACTTATGGCATCCAATTTTGGGAATGTGCGAGTAAGACGAATACTACCTTAAGACAAAGAAGCCAATTCAAAATACTACGAATGATAGCTGATACTCCATGATACCAGACTCTACATGAAGACCTAAGAATCTGCTTTATAAAAGACGTAATTGCAGGGCACAGCACAAAACACCATAAAGGGTTAGTAGACACAGTAATCCCTTACTCCATCCCCTCTTAGAACCCCTTGCTTATAGAAAACTCCAAAAGAACTGGTCAGCTGATGTAACATATGATAAAAGAGGTTTTATGACTGGAAAAGACCTTATGACCCTAAGAAGATCCACAGGCCCCTGAGCCAACCTACTACATTATAGAAGCGTTATGGTTTTGATTGCTAATAAGGGTTGAACAAAAAAAATATAATGTAATAAATCATTTGTGGCTTATATCTGAGGCTAAAAGAACAAACTTGAGGCTCAAAATTTCACAAAGTATGGTATTTTTCAAATCATTCGAGGTTTATCGGGAAAAGTATCAGAAAATTCCAGTTTTTCGTCTCTGGCCTCGTTCTTGCCTGTTGAAACCAACTATTCATATCCTTTTTTTACTCTTACGTAATATGTGAAGTCTTTTGTCAAGCCTAGCTTCTTGATTTCAGGTGGATCGATCTTCTCGGAACTCCACTGAGTTGATCGACTAAACACTTGACAAACTTCAAATGGGACATCTGCATGCTCTAAAAAAATATTTCCTCCACCTTTTGAGTGATTTTCTAAGAAAACAATAGATTTATGCATACTGATCCCTACGATCGACACCACCCATTGACCCCGTGTAGTTAACAACTACTTTAGGATTTTCAACATTTTGTTGCTTACCACCTCTTAAACATCTTATTTTTGTGATGAATCCAGTGGAGCTTAACAACATCACGACTCTTTAATCCATCCAGGGCAATATCATTGTTGTTCCTTTTTGTAAGCAATCTATTTATTTACACCAAATCTTAGATTTTGATAGTACCTGTTGTTTGGCATTTCATTTTTAGGAATTCCTCCGCCAGCACAATGCTAGTATGTCTGTTTACATGTGATATCCTTCAGCACCTGGTACGTTGTTCAATAGATAATTTGTTGTGATACTGCTCTAATATGGAAGAATGTTATAATCCAGTTTCTGAATCTACCAAAACGTATATCCATATTCCCCATTTAGTTAGCTTATTGGGAGAGTATGTTATATTTTGCCATAGTATAAAATATTCTGCGAATTTTGCATTTAGATATTCCAAAAAATTACTCACTCGTTGAATACCAGTTCTTACATCTCTCCTTTGCTGATCTACGGTTATAAATGCAGCATCCAGAACAATTGATGGAATAATTCCTGGTAAACACATTTGAAAAGAAAGGTATTTTTGTATTGTTAATTGTTGACAAGTAATTTTGCAAATTTGACCAACCCATATTAAAGATTACTTTGATAAAAGCCCAAAATTCCTGCGTGTTAGTGTAGCACCATGAATGCCATATTAAATTTTGATCAGAGTTTTTTTTCATTTTTCATAATTTGTTGGTGAGGTTTGTACTCGTCTCTGATACAATTTCGTCCACCAACTCCCCTGTAAAATACAACTTAAAAAATTCTACAGGTTCATTAATATTAAATATTTATGGCCCTTGAACTTTATTTCCCGTTGATAAGTTTAGTCGTGGGAAGGGAATATCACTCCATGTATTGGTGTCTGCCGGTGGTGCATCTTCTTCCTCTGAATCCGATTCAATAATTTGATTTCTTTTTTTTTCTCACTATTATAACGTCACGATCTGTCCCAAAGTCATCTAGTAATATTTCACTCAAATCATCTCCATGTAACACAAAATCTAGTTCATCTTCCACATTACTTATTTCACAACTATCATCAAAATTTTCGGCTTTCATCTTCACTACACGAGGGGTTATAATGTAATAATTATAAGAATAGGAAACACTTACCATTGTATAAACATAAAATGCAAATCACACACATTGGAACGCAAACGTACACTTTTAATTATTTAAGAATTTAAGCTTACTGAGATAAATAAGCGTATCGCAAATGAAGCGACAACAGAGTACAAAGGGTAATAAATAATACTGACATTTTCAGAATTTCCTTCATTAATTAAACTTGTAATAGAGCACTAGATTCGTATTAATGTTATCGAATAACGTGTTCAATGGCCTTTCCATCAAGTATTACTGTTTAGATCTTCTATAAAAATTATTCACAAGATTGCAAGGGAATATCCCAATAAAATCATATGCAAAGTAAACAAAAGTAGTTTATCGTTTAGTACTATAAATTACAAAATATATTGTACTAACACAATATGACACATAAATAAATGAAAAATATGAATTCGATGAGATATAACTTACCAAATGGGCTGAACAGTTGTTGAATATTATTCAATTTCCAATCTTCTGGAAATTTTAGATAAAATACGTGGTCTTTAGAAACTGCCACTAAAAAATAATAATATATAAATAGTTTATCAATATTTATCTATATTAGGCTTACTGTCTTCTCCAGCCAAATTGATATACTGATTATCAGTCAATGTCATTAAAAATAACCTAAAAGCATTATGAAAATACATATATAAGGTGATCCATAATTACTCTTGCGGTAGTTATTAAAACCGAAGATCAAAAAAACCAATATAAACTGAGTTGAGGACAAGGTTAATAGAAACCAAAATCATGTACATAATATTGTTAAACATTTAAAAGTTAGCTATGGTACATTTAGGAATGTACTAAACAAACAAGGTCTATAATTAGTCATATAAAAATATGAATGTATATAGTTGTTAGTTATAACTAATATATTTATACGTATTGAATTTGACTGTAAATTGTTTTTTGATTAAAAAAACCCAGTAATTTAGATGTCGTTCATTTTCCACCCTGTATTTCCGATTGTGGTAAGTCGTTATTTACATTAATCACTGGAGTCGGCATGAAACGTACATCGTTTTCATTCAATATAACCATACACCACACCCTCATCAATTTACAGATCTGGTAGTTTGCATAAATATAGAGGTATCCTTTGTTTTCACACTGAATAATAAGAAAGACACTACTTTCAAATATATGTCAAGCGGTTTTATTTATGTGCATATTTTGGAGTTTATTAATATTACCATAAAAGGTAGTTTTGAAAGGTAAGTGATGGTAATTTTATGTCACACGTTTATTGATCTTTAATATCATAGAAAAAAAGAGATGTTTCCTTGGATTTTTTGTTACAAAATAACCCCCACTGACCCTACAATGAATTTCCTTGCATTCATATGGGAACATGTAATTAATTATCCTCATGTCTAATAATAACTCCTAAAAATAAGGTTCTTAATTCACTACTTCATATGGTTGTATCTTCTCTATTTTTTAGGTTAAAAGTAAAATATGTAAATGTAAATAAATATGTAACACCTTGTATATCTGTGAAATCTGTTAAAATATAAATATATGAATTAAAATTATTAGTGGTCGTTATTTTTGAATGATGAAAACGTAACAAATTCTCCTTAGAACAACAAATTGTTATTTTTTATAATCAGCTTTGATCGATTATATTAAATGTTAATACATATTACAAGCAATCTGTTCATATTCAACAACTTGTAAATATGTGTACTCACTTGTTCATAAAAGGTTCCAAAAGATCCATGCTATGGAATGTTTTTTGATCGCTTCTGTTATTCAGTAAACCTAAAATAAAAATAGATTATCCTTAAAATACCAGCTGGTGAACAAACCAAAAGTGAAGTAGTAGTGAATGTGATTGAACCAAGAGACACTAACCTAGATGTTTCCACATTCCCAAAAAGCAGAGTCCAGTTATGTATGCATCATATCCAGCTTCATGTTCCTTATTATCATTTACATCATATCCTCTTCCAGGTTCTTCCACTACTAAAATACAACAAACAAAAGATAATACATTAATAATCATTAGACATTAAATTATTATCTGAACATCAATAGTAAAGAGTAAAAGAAATGTGAAAAGAATATGAATAAACAAAAAAACTTGAGTAATCCTAATAGAGGAAATTGAGCATAATATAAACTTAAACTCAGTTATCAAAAAGATATATCAAGGGCCTCCAAAGAAAGAGCATCAACAGCAGAAATAAGTTATGAAAATAAAAGAATCCATCTACTAGTAAAATAAATAAATAACCAAAGAAGGATTCTTCAATGTAAGGGATGTATATGATATTTTAATTTGAATTATATTGAGAGCAAGTAAAAAAAAGTTTCTCAAAAATAAAATGCAAAATGGAGAATTTAAATATATATGCCAGCTCAAATTGACTTGTTGTTTGGTAATGGTGATGGGAGTGAGAAATATGTATTGAATATGTATATAAAGATATGCAAATTTCAAAATAAATATTATTTTTAAACAGAAGAGTATGAAAACTTTGAAAAAGCTCATGATTCAGCTCCAGGTTTTGTTATAAATTAAAAATTTATAATATATAACAAAGACAAAGACAAGTAATGGATCATATTTTTTATCATATGCCCTACTACCTTAACTAGGGTCAAACATAGAGTGGGGTCCTTTTCTAAAAGCAGGTATTCGGAAACAAATAAATTCGTTAGCTTCATTAAGTAATGTATAGTTTCACATAAAAAAGAAATTTATGCAATGTTTCATTCATGTAAAAAAGAAATTTATGCTATGTTTCATTCATGTAAAAAAGAAATTTGTGCAGTATTTCCTATCGAAACAATTTTTTATTGATATATTTAGCCTGATTTTTTAGATAAAAAATGTTTTAATGATATTATAATCGATTTTGCCGAACCATCTTATATATTTTATAAAGAAATTCATTCCCTAAATTATTATTATTAAAGGGCCCCCTGCAGAGCCTTGGGCCTAAGTTCTGTGCCTATGCATAAGGACAACCCTGTCGCCAACTTTTTGTGGTTGTAGCTGTTTCTGTGGTTTCATAATAAAATAAATTTACATACCTACTTCTGGAAGTCCAAATGGTTTTTCAGATAAAGTAACAAACAACTGTTTCAATACTGTTGATTGAATAAGATCTCTGAAAGGTTCTCTGCTTGACATATATTTGGTATCCAATACTCTAGAATCAACCAGAAAAAATTATTGAAAATATGCAGATTGATAAGGAGGGAAATAAAGTAACAATTAAAAACTATTTATAAAATATATTAAAACCTTGAGAAATGGAAGCAGAGATCAGAGACTCTTGTGAAAATATTGAGAACTAGGATTTTGCATATTAAATAAATTCCATTTGTTGTGAAAATGACCAATAATTGATCAATATTGATAGATTAATTAAAACATAAAAAGGGAATTGGGAATATTTGTGAAGAATCACTAAATCATATCAGTGAGTAATTGATAATACAATGGATGCTTTGGAGGATGAAGAGTGGAGAAGTAATGGCAGATGAACCAATATTTGATGAGGAACTAAAAAATGCAGTTTTTTAAACTGGTATAAATGTTAGATAATGAGTTCTTCAACTTTTTCTCTTACACATTGTTTTTACACTATTGATGCTATTTTATTATTTCTAATACTGATATAGTTTTCTATTTTACACTTTTATCAGTATTGATATGGTGCTTTCAATTACACTGTTCTAGGATACAGTCATTATCTCAAAGCTTTGATCCATCTATTGCACATACCTACATTTTTTATGACCTCCCAAAAGAATATCTATGCTCACAAATACATATTGCGCTCAGTAGATGCATATTACGTTACTCATACTATCAATAATAAATAAATAATCAGTAAGCCTACCTGGAAAATAGGGAATGACTAATTTCTTTAAAATCTTCATAAGATACTGGAAGTTCAATCAAAAATTTATCAATAGTATGAAAGAAATCCAAACATGCATTGTGACCAACAACTAACTTTCCCTAAAAAGGAATATCTAATACACAATAATTTACAGAATGTGTTTTTAACTTACAGATTTGATAATGAACTTCATAACTTTTGTAAAACCCCTAAAATTTTCTATTTCTCTTAAGTGTTCATCATATTTTTTCTTTGCAAGATGTGCTTCTTCTTCTGCAGTCTTAAGCTTAGTAACAAAGAGTATTCTATCTTTCTCTATTTGTCTTGTCTCTAAAGAAATTCGATCAAAATATAATTCTCTTTGAGTTTGATAAATCAACTTTCTAAAATAGGCATTGCACTTTGGGAGTTGTAACTCCTTATCACCACTTTCAAGGAAATTGTCTATTTTTGATCTGCAAAATAATAAGTAGGTATGCACTGATACAATTATTTTAGTTACCTTTGAATTCCACATATATTTAAAATACTATTGGTAATCCCCAAAACTTATTTGTTTAAATAAATGTTCTCTCACAATTCTATCTACATTTCCTATTACAAACTCTATAAAATGTTACAAATCCTGCTTGCTTCAAGAGCTATGCTAGAAACTAGGAGCCTCAGCATGGTTCTATATTCATATATACCTACCTTATCACTTAAATATTTCTTATGAGTACAAGTTCAGTAACTGTTGATGTAAGTAGCAGGTAGAAAAAATTATTGCATTTAATTAACAGTCCATGGATTTCTCATGGAGTATACTAAATATCATATGCAGTTCCAACCAGAAGTTAATATAAATTTGATTTTATTGGATACATATAAATATTGTACCCAAACTTTGATTATTTATAACTTACTTAATATCTTCAACAAATTGTACTGAATTATCAGATATTTGAATGCTATCATGGCCTTCATCACTCTGTTTTGATTCAATTAGTTCTAAAGCTTTCTGATATGCTTGATCCACATTAGCTTTGTATCTTTCGGCTTCTTCTTCAGTCAGGTAAGAAATACCTTCTTTAAAGAGTTTGTTGAAATCGAAACCATTACCAATTAAAAAATCTATACTTGATGATTGACATAGGAAACGCTGATCAGGTACATTTTTATTAACAGGTCGGCGAAATATAAAAAAATTATAAGTTCTTTGCTTGAAATTGTGTTCAGATTCGTCATATCTAAAAGAGAATGAGATTAAAGATGAAATTGTTGGTATAATCAAATCTGAAATATACCTAAAAATACTAATGCCATATTGCATTACTAAAAAATCCTTACAATTGTTTCGCATTTTTTCATAATATTCTTTGGGACTATCAAATGTATTGATATTCCTAACAACAGTAAGGCCGGAAAGCTCACAGTCAATACTAATAAATAAACTGTGATTGATTGCATTTTCTATTTCTGGTAAAAGTGAATCAAAATCTAAAAAATGTTTATGATTTTTCATGAAAACTCAAATCGTATAGTACTTACTTGAATTTGTAACTTCCATCGTAAGTATCTATATTTTTAGGCTTATTATCAAGTTATCTTTTCTAATTTAACAGTGAGTAAATACTGTAAATAACAACATGAGCATGTTTTGATTGTTCAAAAGAAGGCTTACAAACATTATTTAGACTAAGACAAATGTCACTATCGACAGGGACACTAGGTAGTGTGTTCCGCTCATTGAATTTAACGTAAAGGAAGGAATATTGCATATGGCGGTCGGCAATATCCGTTATACCATAGACATGCTATATAAAAATTATTTATATTCATAACTATATAAAAAAATAAAATAACAAAATTTAGAAATAAAAATTTTATTGTCCTCTAAATATAATTATTTTTGTTGATGTAGCCCTAATACAATATGAACTGATCATAGTTTTATAAATAAAACTTAATCTAATGTTTAAAAAAATTTCAATAACGCTTTTAAATAGAAGATTATTAGGATTTTCTAATGAAGTAATGTTATATGGCATCATAGTTGGAAAAATTTGTTTGTTTTAAATTGATTTATAACTTTAATTAGTATTTTGTATTTATGAATCTTTTTGAAATTGTTGAAATTATTCAGCAATGGCACATATGTATAAATTATATTTTCGCTTGGATATGTAAAACACTGCCTCGACTTTAGGTAAATAAATTATTTTAAAAAGTTTTCTCTTTATATAGTTGAAAAACATAATATTCACATTTTTAACTTGTTTCCTAATTCAAAACTTACAAAACCTGCAATGTATGTGAGCACTTACAAACTATATGTTTATATAGAATTTGCCTGGAAAGCATAATTGTCTTCTTGGAAAAAAATTGATTCACATTCATCTTCATAGTCATTATCTCTATATAAAATATCAGCCCAAAGACGCAACATAGCAAAATGTCATAAATTTTGAAAATGTTAAAAAATTCCTAAAAGGTTCAGTAATTTGATTATGTGAACTGATTTTACATACCTACAAATTTATTTTTTGTATATATTATCTGAAACTAAAAACTGGATCATAAAAAACACATTTCAGTTACTGAAACACAATGTTTCTTTACTTTATTCTTATAATTTATTTTATTCTGTTTCTATTTAACAATATATATTATCAAAATTATATTAATATTGTAAAATGTATATTCTAACAATTTTTGTGGTTTAAATTACTAGTAAACGTAGTTTTTTGTATATATTATCTGAAATTCAATGATGGATCGTTAACCATACATTTCTGTTATTAAAACAGTGTTTTCTTTACTTTATTCTTATCAACATCTTCCACTTTGAACTTCTTGCGTTTTTCATGACCTAAAATAAAAAAGGATGTCAATTATCTTCAATTAGCCATTGAAACTGTTACTAAAGAATACTGAAGAGAATGATTTGAGCCATGTATGATGTAAACAACTCAATGAAAAAAGTATTGAATTGTAGCTACAAATTTGGAGACTGAGAAGTTATGATTTGTACCTTGCTGCAAATTTAATTTTCTACATCTACATTTCCACATGTTGACTTACACCTGAGAAAGTGTTATTGCAATAATAATTGACTTAGATATTTCACTCAATTCATACAAAAACTTATCAAAACCTATACCAATACCTTCCACATTAATAAGTCTATTATCTACTGGAGAAAATTGCATGAAAATCTGTTAATTAAAGTTTACGAACAAACAGATGACATGAGGAGGACTTTGTCCTTAGAAATTAGATTTTTTTCATTAGATATAATCTTGACATAGAAAACACACATTAATAGACAAACAATGGTAACCCACCCATTATTTTGTGCTCATTTTGTTTATATTGTTCAATTACTTGGTCCAAAGTTTTATCAGCATCTAGAACTAATACAGGTATTGTATTAAAT
This sequence comes from Diorhabda carinulata, assembly GCF_026250575.1. Lineage (NCBI taxonomy): Eukaryota > Metazoa > Arthropoda > Insecta > Coleoptera > Chrysomelidae > Diorhabda > Diorhabda carinulata. The sequence goes on from NC_079472.1 coordinate 26,050,282, forward strand.
CTTTCATCATCTGACATCAGCCACCTCTCATGACTTTCATGTAATTCTTTAAGGTATTGTAAAGAAAGCCCATTTTCCTCTGGTCTTTTTCGAGCTTTGACTCTCTCAAACACCTTTTCAGGAGTACTCCTTAAATAAACTAAAAATTGCATTATTTACTATGTAAACTGAAGAAATATGAACAAAACAGAAATCATGAGGCTTTGAAAAAAGCATTTATAAAAAATTCATAAATTGAATTGTTTAATGTATATACTGGCTACAACAAAAATCTAACCTATCAAATCCAAAGCTATATCTTCATTGCATTTCAACCACCTATACCACTGATCCAGAACTGCATAATCAGCACCATGTATCAGTCCACTTCTGTAAGCATGTTCCATGAAACAATACCTATTATTTTGTATGGATCGTTCAAACATCTGAACTGTAGTGGATGGTGAAGATGGTTTAGAAGTTTGAATTTGTAATCGAGTAAATTGAACATAATTCTGAAACACTCGCAACCATTCATGCACATCAGAATACATTAAAGCAAGCAGATTATGTCCATTAAGATTTCTCCACCATTCAAGAGGTTCCTGAAAACAGAATATTTTTTAGCATAAATCATGAAGGAAGTTTTTTTCTTTAATTTGAACAAAATAATGAGTTGTGTAAATATAAAAATATCTCACTAAATAAGTTTCAATTCCAGGCATATTCTGAAAGTATTTAATAAGTGTTGATTTTCCTGCACCAATATTTCCTTCTATAGATACTCTAAAAGGTCTATCTGTTGGGGTTTTCACATTTGTCAATTCTCGCATTGGAGACAGTCCAACGAAATTGGTTTTTTTGGTTGGTGATGGATCTATAGCTGCTGCTGGTCTTTTCTGACCACCTACTGTTGTCATAATACCCTCCATGACTGTTCTGTTTGACGTTGCACTAGAATAATTGGAAATTATGGGATGTGATAATCTTTTAATGAATGAAATTTAAAAGAACTTATCAGTAAATGACGAAAATGTTCAAAATATGTATATTTCATTTGAATGTTCTATCCATAAAAGGAAAAATTTTTTTGTTAGGAACTTTAATTAATCTACTATTCATTTAATTTGTATTAGTTTGTCAATACCCACACAGCTAAATAGTTTTTAAACATTTTCTATTTCTTATAAAGGATTCATTTAAAAATATAATGAATAGTTGATTTGAAATCCATTTCCTAACACTCTAAAACTGTAACAAGTAGATTATTTATTTAATTGATGTTATTCGTAGTTCTAAAAATGAAATTAGAGGTACAATATTAATGTTCAAGACAAATTAAGTACTGAATATTCAATAAGAATCATGCTCTTAATACATTCCTTTTATTCAGTTTATTATGAAATTTATTAATGTTGTTTATTATCCAAAGCAACTGGTTTTAGAAAAATAGGTAAATGTAATATCCCTAGATAATATAAATTTGTTTTCTCATCAATTAAAAAAAAAATTAACTCCTCTCTAACCTCATTTTACTATTTTATTTTCTTTGGACAATATTGAAAATGTTAAATGACATTTGTATGATGATTTAATTTTCTATGTATTGTATCAAAAAGTTATCAAAAAATGAGAAGTACAATGACCTTTTTCCAGAATAATTAATTCTTCGCCCCAAAACAGTGCAAATAATTATTTAATTATACATTTTGCTAGGAAATCATATAAATCCAATCGATATGATTAAATAATAATTATTAAGTTGTATCTGGGGACAACTAAAAAAAACAAAAACGTGTGGTCATTTATAAATATTCATTTGAGCCAGTAATACAATTGATAATTTAGATGTATGGGGAGCTTTTTAACCAATCATAGCAAAGAGATTACTTTAATTGTACATGAAAATTACGATGGCACTTATGACCTCCTTAGTAACAAAAAAATATCCATAGGGGTCAAACCAGTTTTGCAATAGTTACACTTCTCGCGCCATTAATTGCAAGAATTAAAACTAAATTGAACAAACTAAATTTATTTATTCGAGAAGTGATTTAACAGGATGTCTAGGATCTTACCTCCTGCAAATGGTAAGTTTACTGATTACAGATATTTTTTTCCAGAAATATCCATTCACATTCATCAACACAAACAGGTTAAGTTTCCATTTCTAATTCACATTATACAATTTAATAAATTCAATGTTTACTACACCAACGAAATGAAGTTAGCTGTCCAAACTTTCTTCTTCTGGAAAACTTCAACTGAAAAACGGGTAGTTTAGTTAAATCAACAGGGACGGACTCATAAAAAGTTTTAAATTTCAGAATAATAACAATAAATAAATCTCAATTTAGATGGTTCATATAATTGAGCCGTATACCCTATTTTAAAATATACATTATACTTTTAGGACCCTTTGTCCCAGGATGCTCAGATATAATGCTGGATTATGAGAAGAATGGTCTCTTTTTCAGATTATATTATCCAACTGACGCTCCAAAAGATGCCGAGGTAGGCGAAATATGTACATTACAAATTTTTGATTTTTTCATATTATGAAAAAACTGTGATTACTCAATTATAACTCAATGAACTACATTATGTAGATGATTGCACTCATATGAAATAGAAAATATTTATTTCTAGTTATATGAAATTTTAGTCTACAATCGAGATGACACAAAATAATGAAATAAAATCAATAGTAAAATACAGTATTAACTTGTCCCTCAATATATTTAATCTGATAAATACTGTGTGTCTGAATTTAGATACACAGTTATTGAAAAAGCAGAAACTTAAGTTAGAATATTATTATCTCGAAGAAATAAAATGCGACATTTAACGAATAAAGTTGAAAAAATTTAAATACTTAATGTAAACAGCCCAACAAACATAGAACATTATTATATCTTCGCCGTACTAGCTATCAAATTATTTGAGTAAATATGAAACTAAAATTGATTTCAAATAATATTATGAAGCTTTTGTAATATAAATAAAAGTGAGAAAGGTATTAATGTTAAAAAAGACCGAAACAATTGGAACAAAATATATAATTCCACTTATGTATCTATAAATTATTCAAATCTTTAATGGCTTCTGCAGTGTATGAAAATCTAAATTCCAATTATTATAGACAGAAAATTTTCATGTTTGAATACATTTATATATGTTTGTCAATACTATGAAGGGTAGAGAGAAGGAGAACAATTTGTGTAAAAGACAAATGTCCAGCTAAACTCATTTAATAAGGGTGGCGCCACATAGCATCAGGGTGAATTTTTTTTAAATTATATCTACTACATTATTCAGTAAAATGTAAGTTTTTAGAAATAATGGACTGCTCGAGTCAGAAATGAAATTACATTTTTTACATCTGCACTGGTTAGTATACATCAGCGCCATTCTGAAAGATTTTTCAACTTCTTATTTATCATATATAGCTGGATACTTTTTCGAGATTTCCCTAATAACAGATAACTGTTCATCTCTTTACCCTCCATAGTCAATACAAAAAGTTTCCAGTAATGTGCTTTAAACCATATCTTCTTCTTATATTACATAAAAAATATAACTTCATATAAACTTATTTTTGTAAATTTTTCACAGCTGAATTCGAAAAAAAGATATCATTGGATCCCAACAGATATTAACACTTTACTGGGTTACTCAAAAGTATTGAAAATTCCCTACTATATATTACGCCTAGTATTTTGGTGGAACGGTAAGTAACTATATTCATGAAAATAACTAATGCAATTAAAATTAGAATTGAATACTCGTTAAACTGACACTTTAACTCAAGGTTCCTTTAGATTAAAGGGTCCTTTCGTTGTTAAAGTGAAGTGGTCCTATAATCGATTTGTAATGGTCTCTCAAATAAAGGCTCCTTCAAGTCGTTAAAAGGAGGTTGAAAATATTTTTTACTTTTCCAATGTGTCGTTACAAGAAGAAACAAAATGAAACGTAGAAGTGAGTGTTGAAGAGTGTTTTATTTTGTAGGTAACATTTCATTTGGCTTAATCTCCGCTGGCGAGCTGTTGTGTTTTGTATTCTTAAATTCAATTTTTTATTTTACTTATTCGATTCAATGATTATTTTTATCATTTTTAATTATTAAAGGTTTCACATGATGCTACACAATTTTTCAAAACGTCCTTCCTTAAACTGTCATCTCAAAGCATTGTTATTAAATATTGTCTAGTCGTGAACGGAACCTGACCAACAAGCTACAATAGGTTTGCTCTTGGTAGTTGCACTGGAACTGTACTGAACTGAACCTAGGCTAGTTCATGAGTGTATATAATTAGTTCGATCGTATTCAAAGAACGATGTAGTGCAGAGATCAATGGAGCTTTTGTTGATTGTTTTATTTGAAGTTTTTGATGTGATACAGACTTTGTAGAATTAACAATAATAGAAAAGGATTTAGTACTTTTTGATATTTTACATTCTTCCGATGACTAACATATAATGCCACCGTTTCCAGATTACACTTATTGCACTGTTTTGAACTGCACTGACTTAACTGACTCTAGACCCAGAACTACTAAGAACAGAGACACTAGCGCTGGTTCTGCTACAAAGAATGCTTTAGTATATACTTCCTTAACTAGTTCAGTCAGTGCAGCTACGCTACCAAGAATAAACCTAATGTTACGAATACGAAGCTGAACATCGGACATAATTTGTAGATGTAATGCAAAAAAGCCTTATATATATATATATATATATATATATATATATATATATATATATATATATATATATATATACAGGAAGTTGGCTATTCGATTCATCCCGAATTTTATTTAATAATGCTGCAAATGTGAGCTTAATAATACGGAAATCGTTCGAAAAAATACTGAGCTTGAGCTCGAACTTAATGTAGCACAATATCTAGCCATTATGCCATAAACCAAACATTAAAAAGAGTCAAATGGCAATTATGAAACGCGCGACTTCATTTGATGGAAACTTTAAATTTATAGCTTCCTTTAAATGTATTATGAAACCGATCGTAATTGGCTTTTATAGAATCTTGACGAGTCATAATTTCCTCAAAACGCATCAACCAACCTTTATTTAAAAACAACTCCTCTTTATAGAATAATTTACATTCTTTTTGAAAAATTTTTTACTCGCTTGATTCCAATTCCGGATCCAAACATTCCTGGCTCTAGGTTTTTAGATGAAGACGATCCTGATTTTTAATTTTAAGAAAAAATCCTCTCAGTCAATTAAAAATTTCTTAACATTATATTTCGTCATATCCTCTGAGATTGTTTTGATATAATTATTTTGTTGTAAGAATTACACAGCTATTATAAGCCTTAACTCACTTTTCAGTAATTTCACCTGAATGTCATGGTAAACAAGGTGTTTTGTATAGTGATACAAATTTAATATTGGTGACTGTATGGGGCGATAATTGAATAATTTACAATGGTCTACTCTACTACTAAGTAAGATCGAAACCGGTATTAGTGAAACGATTATAATACTAAATTATAAATTTCAATTTTTAGAATATCCATATACATACAAGGTGTTTCTATATCCAACTGACAATGCTCTATCACAGAGAGATTTCAATAAATGATTCATTCTGATATAGGTAGGAATACGAATCCTTACGGGGCCTAGTTGCTGAGATACAGAGTGTTCCAAATTTCAAATCAAATTCAAAAATTTACCGTAAATTAAGAATGCCTTTTTTTTCAAATTTGGTGACCAAAATTTAACCAGTGTTAGTTATCACTTTTATCCCCCTATTTTTTATGCCACTGGAGCAAATTCTTTTTTTAATTTTATTTTAAATTGCCTGATTATTTTTAGTTAAAAAACTAATAACCTTTTATGGAGCTAAAATTAACAGTGTTGCAGAAATTTGCCTCTGAACAAAACTCTGCAGATAATTAAATACTACTCAATATTTCTAAATTATAATCTAGTAGCCACGTGTCATATTTTTTGTAATGTTGTATGAATTGTTGGAGAATGTGCTGTTAAATATTAGGCAACACATGTGGCTTCAACGCGATGGGGCATCAGTTTATTTTGTTCCAGCGGCAAGAAATAAACTAAAACAGACGTTTTAGAGAAAAATCTATTGGTCGGGGGGGGGACTCAATTGTTGGCCTTCAAGATCACCTGACTTGAATCCTATAGATTTTTTTATATGGGGCTATATGAAGTCCTTACTGTATAGAACAATCATCGAATCTGAACAAGACCTAATAGCTAGAATTCAAGCTGCGGCAGAAATCATTCAATCCCATCCAGATTTATTCTCAAAGACACTTTTTTCAACGACAAAACTGTGTAATAAGTGTATTAAAGTTAGCGACCTACCGTTTGTTGTGCTATTATTATTTTTATTTTCATTGCCAATTTTGATATTATTGTAATACATTTTTGTTTGAAATTGAGATTATGAAAAATTTTTATTTATTTTGAACTACTTACGCTTAATCATTATTCGAAATTAAATGAATAATAAATTAATTTGTGAATTACTTACGTGCTTTCAGACTTTTGTTTAGAGGCGAATTTCTACAACATACCACACCGTTCATGTTAGCTCCATAAAAGGTTTTCTAACTAAAAATAATCAGGCAATTTACAATAAAATTCAAAAAAGAATTTGCTCCAATGGCGTAAAAAATAAGGGTATGAAAGTAATAACTAACCCTGACAGCACGCCACTGGTTAAATTTTTCCAAAGTTTGTTATTGTCAAAATATTACTTTATTAAGGAGCATATTGGTCACCAAAGTTGAAAAAAAATTGAAAGGCGTTCTTGATTTATGGCAAATTTTTGATTTCGATTCATAATTTTGAACACCCTATATCTCAGCAACTAGGCCCCGTTAGGGTTCGTATTCCTATAACAAAATCATTTATTGAGATCTCTCTGTGGTAGAGCATTGTCGGTCGAATATAGAAACACCCTGTATATCTAATGAATTCATTACACTCTTCAAGATTATTGTTTTTGTTGCGAAAGTGTAATTAGAATCAAAGTATATTAAATATATTGCTATTAATAGGAATTTTTGTTTAATTGCCTAAACGTAATTTTTTTCGTTAGTTTATTGATTGCGACATTTGTCTCATATTTGTAAACTAATATGCAAATTTACATTCAAGGTAATCCTCTGGTACCAGTTTTATATGGAGAAAAAGTTAAAACTATTGAGAATATGAAATGTTTAGTTTTTTCCCATGGATTGGGTGGACATCGAGATATTTATTCAAAAATATGCTACGATTTAGCATCACATGGTTTTCTAGTAGCTTGTTTAGAGCACAGGTATTTTAATTTATGTACTTAAAAAACCAAGAACTTGATTATTTGTCATTATAGTATCAATAATTCACTATAATTTCGGTAAACAAGCTTTTTAAAGATAAGCTTTAGGCCAGTGTCCCATACATCCGTTTCGGACAGGCTTCTTATTAATCAATTTGCTCATCCGAATAATTTGAAGAAATTAATTTGGATTTATTGTCACATATCGTACGGTTCTTTACCCAACTTACTGAGTATAGGGTATTTTTTTACCTTTAGCAATCAGTAAATATTAACAAAAATCTTAATTTATAAAAGTTTCCATGAAAAATAAAGAAAATTTATCTATTAATTATTAATTTATTTCTTGACAATTTTTGTTTATTAAATGAAAAATACGATTCATAAAAAATGTTCACTTTTGTGTTTATGTTTGTTGTAGCTTGTCTTTAATATATGAAATCGATGTTATATGTTGCTATTAAAAAATGTGCAAATTCGTGGGTTGTATGGGAAAAATAACATTTTTGTTATTTTGATCAATGTTTTCCTTATAACACATAAAACTTCTTTCGAGCCGACACATCTACAGCCTTACATGAATTAAATACAAAAAGCCCGAGCTCGCTAAATGCTTTTTTTGTAAAAAATGCACTAAAAAATTAGTAAAAAAGTTCTTAGGACGAGGAATTTCTCAACTAGAAGACTTAAATTAGAGTAACAATATGAAGGATGATAAAGATTACTCAATTTTGATCAACCCGCATCCCTATTTGAAGAAGGTCCCAAATCACCGAAAGATGGTACTCAGAAAATGACTGCAAGTGTTTATTATTGAGGCTGTTTCATCTTAAATTCACCCACGCGTCATATACAATCTAATAATCATCATTATCATATCTAATAATATTAGTTGGATCATTATGGATTGCAAATTATAACCAAGACGATGTCTCCAAACTGACTAAGAATCTGATTTCAATAATTATCAATTTCTATGTTATAGTAATAAGAATAATCTTTCAAACCTCATTAATGATTATGGTTTATAGCTTGGGATATACAACGGAAAAACGATTAACAGTGATTATTACAATAAATTACTGGAGTAAGAAATTACAAACTTTCTTATATGTGTGTTACGCTGAAAACAAAGGTAAACTTGATTAAAGTGCGGATGAAAATGCATCTGCGCCGACCATATAGGCCAGATCTAGATACTGACTGTCTTTAGGTAGGAAAAATGCTCCTAGGATAGAAATATTCATCATCATCGCTGAAAACATTTTTTCAATGTTTCTATATCGATAACATAAAAGTGTGGATTCATTGTATCATACTTGGAGAAAACTATAAATATTGATAAATGAAACTTTTTCTGTTGACAATATTGGAGATTTATTGATCGATTGTATCTGTATGAAAACAATGGAATAAATTTACAACAATTATTTGTGTACCAAAATTTAGCATATAATGCATATAATAGTTCAAGGCTACTAATTGTATGTTTTAATTATTCCTTTTGTGTTTTGTATGTATTGAAAAAGCTTGTTAGGTACAGTAAATGAGGAGGTTCTGGTAGATATTACAAATATTTTCGCCACCATTCTAAATAAAGAAATCTAATTGGTGAAGGTTGATGTGAAATGGTTAAACTATGACATTAATTGGTATAAGTCTCAAAAATTCCAACCGTCCGGGAACTTTCATGGAAAACTCTAAAGCCAGCTTGACATGATGCATCTAGTTACTTTGGGCTCAAGAGCCAACCTGACCATCAGGCTCCAGTCGCAAGACATCAGCAGATGACAGTAATCCCTTGACCAATTTTTTTACTTCGTTAGTTACTAGTTTTTTATCCTCATTTTTAAACTGGCCACAAAATATTGAACAAAAATTGAGGCTAGGAACTTTTACTTTTACTGTTTACTGAAATTTTCGTTAGTGGAAATAATGCAATGACAAGAGACTAGAATAATGCCAAGCGACGTGCAACGTTCATCTATGCAATGAAGTTGCATGCACGTTAACTTATATCTGTTCAACAATTTCAGGATGTAACGTATCCGTCTTTTGAGGATAACTTATTATATCTACTCATTCTCTAAAAAAAATGGTCACGTACAATTTTGTAATTGAAAATTCATTTTTATCAACTTGAACATGTTAGTTACATTAAGTATTTCATGTACGTTAATATAATCTTTAAACCATATAAATATTAAATGGTTATTTTAGGATTATCGCAAAAAATTAATGCAAGCAAAAATAAATTCTAGCTCGTTTCTCACAGCGATAAGGCGACTTTCTAAATATAACCCACATGTTTGACGCATCAAGCTGATGCGACCCTAGGACAAGCAAAACATGTTCTGCTATTCTTGCGAAACCGGAGTTGATGCCTAATATGATACATAATGTGAAGCTTTTATGTTTTTTTTTCGAGTTTTATATATATAGTGACACATATTTTAGTATTTTGAATTTAGAAAATATTTGTAGGGATAAATCATGTGCGTATACTTACTATTATGAAAGTAAAGAAAACGTATTAAATGATAAAAGGACTCATGTAGAATTTCAACACGTTCCATTTGGAGGAGATCACTTAAAAATACGCAAAGAACAGATAAAGGTGCGATCAACTGAGTGTTTGCAGTTAATAGACACGTTTAAAAAAATCAATGATGGGATAGTACCAAAGAATATTTTGGACGATATTCCAGAAAACAAAAATAACGAATTTCGTTTGAAAGATTTAGTTGGGATAATAGATGTCGACAATTTTACGGTTATAGGACATTCGTTCGGTGCAGCTACCGTGTTGGCAACTACCCCCAAAACTCCAAACGTAAAGTAAGTTTTTGTGCATTTCCAAATTGCTGCGTATTTAATTATATATAAGTTTCGAACTCATTATCTAACAATAGATTATACTAAGAGGACTAACATAATTATGAACCACAAGGAATTTTTTAGTTTAATAAATAAAAACTGATGATAATTATTAGAGTAAGAATTTAGAAATTATTCCATTTTCAAAAAAGATAATGTCACCATTACGCTTCTAATATTTCTCTAATCTGATACGAAGATTGGTGATAACAACCTGAGACGTAGCCTTCGTCATTGCTACCACTGATTTTTATTTCAATTGCGTTAGGTTTGAAGGTTTATTGTCATAAATATTACTTTAAAATTATCCCAATTCGAAATATTAAGTGGGCTAAGTTCGAGGCTTCTGGGAGGTCAGTTGATGTTACTTCACGTGAAATGACCTTAGAGAATAATTCGTTAACACGTTCTTAAGTTAAAACCTTGAAACTCCCGCAACTCTGCTCAAAAAATCTCGAAACATATCGCAAATACTGTCACTATTTACTTAAGTGGCTGACCCCATCGACCTTCATAAAGATAAGTACTGCTTGAGCATTTAGCAGACAGCGATCTTTGGACTGTGAAGGGGTTGTTCATCGTTTTGATTCTGATTGTCCTCTGCCCAGTGACATCGCTTTTATATGTTGAAAACGAAGAATTTTCCACATCCTTGTATACTACACGTCAATCTAATATGGCACGTTTTTTATGTTGATGACGTAACGCAGACGATCAGGGCGCATATCTACAAGTGCCTACATCAACAAAAACATTCCAATTTGATTGAGTTTTGAACTATTTCCGATCTCAGAAAAATATATACATTTTTATGGCGTCCTCTAAATCTATACTTATTCAGCGATTTTCCAACGTTTTTAACCCTTCCAAGTAATAGTTACCATCTTTTTCCTCAAAATAGGCGTTTACGAATGCGATAACGTCCTCGTCTGATGAAAATCCCTCTCCTGCAAGTGAAAGTTTGAGGTTAGGATACAGGAAAAAAGTCGCTAGGGGCCAGATTTGATGAATACGGTGGGTAGGTAACCAATTCGTAGAACAATTCAGGAATTTTCGCCACGACGATAATTTAATAGTGAGAGTGCGTTGTCCTGATGGAAAAGTACTTACTTTATCTTCAAATGCGATCTTTTTTTGCAATTTCTTGCTTTAACTTATCAAGCAATAGTGTGTGATACTGTTACCTTTTTGAAGACGAACAAAATCCCCAAAATCTCTCGTTCGTCCGATGAACCCGTCTTTGCGATTTTAAGTGCAGGTTTATCCTCTTGCAATCCACTGTCTTGATTGTTTTCTGCTTAAACCGCGTTCATAAGGCCTATGGGTTGTTTATTAAAATGCGCTTTTGGTCAAAGTTAGCTATCGTGGCACCCATTTCGCTGATTGCTTACGCATGCATGTTTCTTCATTCAGTATATGACAAATGAGTTCTTTTAATATCCCGATGGTTTCTTCTATCTCTCTAATTCAATCTGACGTTCTTTAGTACCATTTGGTAATGTTTTTGGTTGTCAAGAGCGCTCGTCGGTAGTCAAGCTAATATGGCCACGTTTGAATTTAGCTGGTGAAAATTTTACCATTGGGAATGATGGTGTAAGTTACAGTACACATTGTGTAACTCCTTTTTACTTTGGATATCTAATAATAGCGCATACTAGCTCTATACTCAATTTTTCCATTTTCAGTGCAACTACTATTGCTGTCAACTTTCCCAAATAATTTTTTTGCTTTTATTGCTTTTTATGCCAAAACAATTTAGATTTGTTGAATATTGTTTGTAATGTAAAACAAATATTTAAATTTTGAAAATACACCTGCAGAATTCTTTTTTAAATTAATGGGTTAACTGATGGTTGTAATGTAATTAGGGTTTACACCATGTAACACTTTTCATCTAGAATAACTGTTTTTTCTTAACGTTAGATTAGGTTAGTTGAGCTAGGGTGTAAATCTACCTCGCTAACACTTTGACTCATTGATCTATTGTGTACTGGATTGTTTACCTGTCAGGTAGCAACGACATTGCAAAGTGAGCTGCCTGGGGGCTATGCTGCATACATCTTCTGGCTTTAAAAAGTTTTTGTCTATGGAAGGCCTCGCACTCACAAAGGCGGTGTTTGGCGGTTCCCTTTTTTTCCTTATAGAAACAACAAGACCTGCCAGGAGTTTCTCCGATGTTCACCAGTAACTCTCCTTAGCACACACTGTTTTTAAAAATTGAAAATATATATTTCTATATACTTTTAGACAATGTATTGCTTTGGACCCATGGATGTATCCAATTAAAGATGACAATCTGGATCAAAAGATAGATAAACCTTTACTTTTCATAAACACGCAAACTTTTCATATAAAAACAAACGTTAATGCTATGACTAAATTTATAACGAAGGACAAATTAGAAATGTATACTATTCGGTAAGTATTTTGAGAATAAAAATGTACGAATGATATGTTTTTGATATTCACTTATTCTTAAATTAATTCTACTACTTCAATTGGTTTGGCTCGAGAGTACTTGTTTCGTTTCTTTTTCACTTAGTTATAGTTTTTCTTTGTCTCACATAAATAGGATAGATCGTTTGAATGTGAGACTTAGATGTGCAGATAAACAATTTTTTTCTTTCGTTTCTTTTAGATTTCCATTGTTTCTTTGCTTTCTTTTTTGCGATATAAACTTTTCATATAACCTACCTACTGTTTTATAATTAATAATACCCTAGACAACACACACTGTATTAGAGCAGTTATATCTTCCCACGCTACACGTGATTATGAAGATAAATGGCGGATGCATATTTATTTCTAAAAATTGTGAACACTGCTTATTGTATTTATTTTCTTTGTTATTATATTTCGTATAATCCACTTTTCCAATTTCAGTGTGTTTTATAGTTTTGTAACCAAAATATTACATAACTTTCTTGTTAAAAAATAAAAGTTGCAGTCACACATTAAATAATCCGTTTGATTAATTTATTGTGTCGAAGTATGGTAAATTAAATATATATTATATACCAATCTAAATATATTAATTTGATGACAAATGGCGTTGTCACAAACCCATTCTCAAAATAGTTTGATATTGAATGGTGAGGTTTTGGGTTCGTCGAAAACGTTATGAATTCTATATTTTGTATCTACTTTTTCCAAATCAATATATAATTTACAAGCTTTTGATAAATTGAATAAACATTATTATAATTTTAGACGTTAATTCTGTAGGAAAAAATGCAAATCAAAGTCTTGAAAGCATCGCATTTATTCAGCTGGGTATTATTTGAAAACTCGATCAAGTTAAATATATAGAAAGTTACCACATCTTGAAATGTACAAGCGGTTTTAAATTTATCTTTGCTTAAAAATAAAGTGAGCAATCAATGTTTACTATTTTGTTGAAAGTTTCGTGTCAAAATAGTAGAGTGATTTATAAACCAATAGATTGGGTATATATTTTTTTTTTCGTATTGGGATGTGGCAAAATTAAACACCAAAGTGTACTTATTTTGATATATTCCGAGCTTTTCGTCTTAGAAATAATTAGTTAAGATAAGTTACTTAAATTATTTAGTTCTTTTTTATCAATGATAGCTTTCTCGTTCTCATGAATGTAAACCATTTCTAACAATTCTCTTTTTTTCGTGTATTTGAAGTTTTGAATCTTTGTAATTGAATTTATGTTTTTTTGATATTTCGTGTTTCGTTAATGCTGTTTTATTTTTTTCATCGAATTGATGACCTCTTAGTTTATTTTCTAAATACTGTGATATCTGCCCTGTGTAGACAGCGACACAATAATTACAAGGTATATAATATTACTTCTTTTGTTTTTGGGTATTTTAGATTTTAATTTAGTGGAACATTTGGATAATGTATTATGTCCTTTTAGACTTATACTAATATATTTATTGAAATAATTCGAGAGTTGTCCTTGTACATATGGTAGGGAAAAATGTTACATATTTTGATGTTTAGTTTCTGTTATCCTTTTCTTGATTATGTTGTTTATCATTTTTTCTTTTTTGTGACAAAGGATGACATGAATAGAAGTTCAAATATCTTGAGGACTAAGTTAGTTTCGAATACCATTCTGTTCGTATGTTGTTGTTAATTTTATATAATGTGACATAAAGAAAATTGATTTTATTAATTTGTTCTTTTTCGATTGATAATTAATAGTGAATAAGTTTTTTATGATAGAAATTGAATTTTTCATTTATGTTTTAAACTTGATTCTTTGGTACGGCAGTAATGCAATCATCTACATAATTCGGAAAAAGAATGGAATATTTATATAAAGCCAACTCATGACAGATTCCTCAAGATCTACCATTATTAATTGTGCTATCACATTTGATATGGAAGCTCTCGTTGTACAACATCAATTTATTTGTATATTTCATTTTTTTCATATTTGAAGTATGCTGTTGTAATCTCAAGTCCCATTGTTTTTATGTAAATTCGTTTAGAGGTATTTCTGTATATTCTTTAATTCTGTTCCATTTTGTATAAATATATCTTTCACAATTGTAATAGAACTATTTGTATATAAAGAAACTACATCTAATGATATTTTTTTAATTTTTATATTTTTAATTTTTTATTTGAAATCTTTTGATGTAGTATTTGTTTTGATATAATTTGTTTTTCATGATGTAGGTGATCTATTAATAAAATAAATATGTACATTGTCATTTTAAAACGTAGGTCGAAACGTCAAATTTTATGTCTTTTAAAAATTATAAAAAAACTAATTTTAAATCAGAAGACACCTAAAATCAAAACGATTTAAAAACATAGATATATTCAGTATTTGCCATGAATATTGGCTTGGGATGTTATTGGCGACTGTACTTACTTGATCATAGGTAATGAATAAGCAACTAAAACTGTTTTGATTTGAGGCGAATAATTGGATTCGTAAAATTTTATTATTGTTATTTTATAGGCAAACTACGCATGAGAATCAAACAGATAGTCCTCTCATTGTCGGTTATTGGTTGAATATTTTTATGAAGAAACTAGATCCAGTTGAAGCCATTAACATTAACAATGCTTTGATTATAAAATTTTTGCATAAATATATAGGATTACCGAATAATATAGAAAAATATGAAGAAATCTTGACAATAAGTAAGAAAAATTTTGAAGAGGGGTTGACAAAAGCTTGGTGTTAATTGAGATTTTTTATTTGATTATTGGAATATTTTAAAGGTGCTAGAACTATTGTAAAGGTTTATTATTCATTTGAATAAATTTTCTTAATGTATATAATCTTTAATTTCAAAAATAGTGGCCTAATTGTAGTGAGGGAATTATCTGAAATAAAAGTAATCTATACGAACTTTACGATATATCATTTCTTGATACAACTCTGTTCACACTTTATCATGTTTTTATTATCAATAATAGTTTAATTCAATTATAAACTTTTTCTTTTTTTGCAAGAAAAAAAGTCAAGTGACTGACACACAGATGTCGCTGCCATTGTCGAATCCATATGACGTTTATGAAGCACCAGCTTTCAAAAGACTATGTGTTAAACTTCATGACATTTCGATTAATCAGAAAAAAGTGAAAGCCATTTAAGTGAATCTACTACAAGCAACAATAATGCAGGCTCTCTCACACCAGTTCAAATAAAAACGTTTTTGAACAGTCAACAGCGACTCGATGGGTCATTCGCCGTACGGTCCTTGTTTAGCACCCAATGATTGCTTCTTATTCCCGCAGATCAAAAATAAATGGCGAAGTCAACGTTTTTCTACACCTGAAGAAGCGGTTGATGTCAAATTATAAGTTTTGGAGGTACCTCAATCGGAATGGCAGAATGCTTCGATTATTGGTTCGAATACCATATTCAAATTATAAATATTTTTATTTGTCTTTATCAAAACTTAAGTAGCAACCCTCGTATTTGATGAAATTTTTATTTTGGACTGATGATGACGATGATGATTTTTCTTCTACAAAGCAGCTTTCATGGTTTTTATAGGCATCACAGAAAAACTACTTTTTTAACAGTCGAATGGGGAGTGTAGATGAAGTAATCGTAGTAAATAGTGTTTACATACGGTATAAATATCACCAACAATTCTTGAAATTCTATTTAGTTCGAAATTCTCGTAGGAGGAAATTACACCGTATGACGATTATTAGAAGTTTTATAATTCCATCTCAAATTTATTAGGATACATAGTTAAATATATAAAATATATAAGGTGAAATGTAATTTCAACCACTAAACTTTCATAATTTTACTACACAATAATGATGAAGAAAACACATTCGAATGAAAATTAATCATACTTGATTTTATGCTCTCTTTTTATTCTAAATCGATATAGTAGTGATGTATGTGCGTGTAAAACCAAAGATAACATCTATTACGACCTAAAAAAATGTTACCAGGTCTCAAGAGACTGTTAAATTTAATATTACTGAAATTCTATAATCTCATTGATAAAACTAGAATGAGAAACGCAAGCAATTAGAAAATTGCCTTTTTATTAAAATAATATCAAATTATCTTTAAAGTTAATTACAAATCGTATTTACGAAGTCTGGCTATTAAATAACGAGACGGGTTACCAAAAAGGGTCTTATTATAATTCTATACATTTTTTCCATTGATCCAAACAGTGCTGGAAGTTTTCTTTGGTGAGTGCCTTTAGGAGCTCTGCCGTGTTTTGCTTCACCGCTTCCAACGACTAAAATCTAGTCCCTTTCAAAGCAGATTTTCTCCTCGGAAACAAAAAAATGGCACGGTGCCTAATCTGATGAGTACGCCGGGTGTTTGAGCACTGCAGTGCGCTTACTGGCCAAATACTCCTTCACAGATAGCGCGTTATGGGCAGGTGCGTTGTCCTGGTGCAAAATCCATGAGTTGTTCTTCCACAACTCGGGCCGTTTTTTACGAACTCGTTTTCGCAGTGTTGCCAAAACTGATAAATAGTAAGTCTGGTCGACAGTCTGACTCTCTGGAGCCCATTCAGTCATCACGATACCATTAATGTCGAAAAAAACAATCAACATTGCCTTGAATTTTGATTTTATCTTTCGACTCTCACTAAAGCTCTTACACCACTCAAAAACAGGCGCACGAAATTAAGAATTGTCCCCATAGGATTCTTGCAACAATTTATAGCACTCAGTCGTAGTTTCTTTCAATTTAACGAGAAATTTGAGAGTGATACTGTTTTTCGTCACACATGGTTTTCAGCACGAAAAAAAAACACGTTAGTTTCAAACCACTACTGCTCAAATACTATAATAGACAAGATATCTAGATACCCAACGCACTACTCGTTTATTACCCTACCTGTCTAGGGCGCCCTCTAAGCTAAGTCTCGTTATTTAACAGCCAGATCTCGTATATGCAAATAGAGGATTCGTATATTCAATACATAGATGAACTAGTACTCAAAAAGATGTAATCTCCTTTTAAACATTTTAAACGAATTCTAAGTTTGGGAATTCAATATTGATACTGATGACAAAGATTGTAGGGGTGAATATCTTTTTTGTTCGACAACCGACCAAATAGCAGCTAGATGAGTTGAATGATTGGAGCACTTCTGTAAAACCAACTGTTTCGTTTTTTGTGGTAAGTCTAACCTTATTGTTGGACCTTCGTATCTGCTTCTGCTGCCAGTTATATTATTAACTTTCAATTTCGAAGTTTTGGTATGGGTTGGTTGCCGCCATATAGCACCAATGACAATGGTCTTGTATAATATCAAAAAACGTGCAACATTCATCATACTCAACAGTTAATGCAATTATTATACACGTCTTGTTCCATCCTATGTAGACTTGAGATTTGATAGAATCCAAACAAGTAAAATTTATTAAATCTTTTTGAAATGGGGCAATATGTGTAGATTACAAGCATGCGTTGACGAATATCGGTGGATAGATTCACGTAAAATCTATTTAATTGCATACAAGTTGTAATTATAGTTAGTAATCTGATTTATTGTGAAATAACATGTTTATCTTCTGAGGTAATTCCAACCATCTTAATGATTCTTAACCTTAAGGACAGAACAAGCACATATTATATAAGTATGTCACAATTGAAGTGTCTCGTAAGGATTTAAAGTAATTATTTAAGATTATGATTAACAAGACAAAAATGGTTTGAAGACAAGGTACTATTGTTAAACATTAGTATTATTCTAAAATTACGAGAGTTGGATGAGAAACAAAAGAATGTAACTATCGACTCCGAAAGACATTAATAAATAATGTCACATTTTTCCAAACGCAAATATGAAGAGAAATTATTGTAGTTCATTAGCTATGTACTTGGATTAGAGCTTCAATGATCCAAAAATAAGTGATGAAAAACAAGAATTATACCAAGAAAAGTATCAGCCATCTCATTCACTTGACACTGAGAAAACTAATTCCTGGTTTTGGTTTGTTCAAGAATATCTCTAAATTTCTAATCAGTAAGTCATAACAACAAGTTTTGGTAAAATAAACATTCTTTTACTTAAATTAGTGCCCTTTGTAGTCGTACAGGTTATAATATAGAGCAAAAGACAAAGGTATAGCTTTCTTGATTCATCACTACCGATGCTACTTCATGTCGCTAAAAGAACGTCAAAAATATTTAAGGAAACATATATGAATAATAACTTCAAAACTACATCTTGGTAATGATTGTTAAGAATATGAAAGTACGATCTATTGCGAACAGAAAAAGAAATAATGGCCATGTTTTGGATGAAGCAGCTCAGGAGTAGCCACAATCCGATTTCTAGAATCATTAAATAAAATGTCAAAGCTATAATTTGGTCTGTTATTATACTAAGCATTAAATATATCAATTACCAGGAATAAGTTAAAAAATAGTGGTAATAAATTTGATTGTCACTTACAAACAAAAAAAAATGGTTAAAATTTATCTCAAAGGAAAATTACGCAGTTAAAATCTTCTGAAATACTAAAAGGGATACTAAAAAAAGAGGCTAAGGAGGGGGAACTTTTCACATCACTTCGCAGTGTAGCATGTCAAGTAGACCTGTATGGAAAGTCAGACAAAGTTTTCACACCTAGAAGTGAATGTTTGGGGCTAGTACTATTGGACCATTATAGTTGATGGTTACCAAATTCATGTTTTCAGTGGTTTTAGATTTATTCCTTTGAGGTAATTTAAAATTGATTATTTACCGAAGAGAAGAATAGCAGTTGTGTGTAGAGATCATCAGACGAAAAGCTAGAGAGGAGATTAAGAGCACACTTAATCACTGATTTTTGAATAATGAATCATATTTCCAGAATTTACTTTTTAGAAATTTTTTAAATTAAATTGCAAAATACTTAATACATAAAATATCCTCACGAGTTCTCTCGATATCTTCAAAAATACTAAGAAGAAAGTTCAAATATTTGATATTTAAAGAAAATATATGCCTCAAAAGCACTTGTAAGCCTGTTTGGACGACTTTGCAAGATATTGAAATTAATTTGGAGGGAATTTAAAATAGCAAAAAAATCGCCTCCCGAATTTCCTAAAACTCGTCAGAGTCATTTTGATGGAATTTGTGAGGATGAACGTCTCCAAGATTCTGAAAAATTGTTTTAAGTGGACATATTTTATCGTGTATTATACTTCAGCATTAACCAACTCAGATTGCATTTCCTTTTCTTGGAATAAATGAAATTGTTTCCAATTTCAGTATCTCGCAACCTACCATTTTGGAAAATTTATATGAGACCGATTTATTAAAAAAGGCTTTATTATTTGATGATTTATATAAAAAAACATATCTATCTCTTTTGCCAAGGAAATTCTCAGTTTTCAATCCGCTTTTAGATACGAAATAAAAACATCTTCTGAAGTATGCACTGAATTTTTGTTATTTTTAACCATTCCTGTGACTACGACTAGTGCCGAGCGATTATTTTCAAAACCGAAATTGATAAAAACTTATTTAAGAAGTTCTACGGGACAAAAAAGGTTACGCAACTTAGCTATCCTATTCGTTGAACATTCCATTGCCCGAAATTTGAACTTTCATGATGTCATTAACAGTTTTGCTGAACATAAATCCCGAGGAAAGGAAATTTAATAATAAAAATTGCGTACTAAAACAAAAATTGTGATTTCAATTGAATAAAAGAGCCCCATGCGATTAATTTGCCATGGACCTCTAACGGTATTACTACCCCCATTTTCAATTAAGATCTTCTGAGTTTGTTTAACTTGATTTGGTATATAGAGGCTAACTAATTTAAAACGGAATTGATTAAATTAAAAACATCAAATTGCAAATAAATTTTATTTGCATGGAAGTGGGAAATATTTTATTTTGATATGAAATATTGATATCAATTTATATATATTTTTTCCATTAATTTTATTATACGTGTCTTTGAAGAGTGAATATTTGATCTAGCTGAAGCAATTTCTCAAATGGGATTCTGTTTATACATTTTCACATGAATCAATTACCTAAATGAGTTTGAACTGGTATACCTATATCAACAATTCCTGGCATTCCCAACACGATTATCATTATTATGTGTTGGTGAATGATCAGTAGCTCGTTTTGAACTTAGTTATCAGTCATTGGTATTGAAGCTTTTTGTAATTTTGTTTTTTTGTTATTATAAACTACTGATAAGATTTTAAAAGACTTTATATGTGCAAAGTGTGAATATAGAAAGCATCAATCGTTGTTAAAAAATAATTCACTTGTCTACTACAATGAAATGCAAATTGCCGCAGTTTTTTTTTCAGAAAAATTAAACTTTCACAAAAAGACTGGACTAAAAACAATATCTTTGACAAATTATCACAAGCATTTGAACGGACACACACACACGATAGAATGCAAATATAACAATTAGTAACCCAGTTAATGCTAAAAATATTTCTCCCGCTTCAAACGGAATTGAAAGTTGCCAAAATGAACATGGGAATGTCGAGAGGATCTAGAAATACAAAGAATAAAAAGTGTACATGTCAAAATGGATGTGAGAAATACTTTGATGAATATTGTGATAGTACTAGTATTCATGGATTTAAATATTTGGCGGAAAAACGTTCATTAGGAGAACGGTACGTATAAACATTTTATTGTTAATATTTTCAGTTCTAATTTTAACAAACAAATTGTCTTGTGAAGATATCGCTAAATATTGACAGGGTTACTTATAAACCTAAATGTAGTATTAAATTGTATACAGAGTATTTATTTATTCTGTAATTAATACAGGTAACTGACAAAAACTTCGTATTTAAATAATATATCTTTATTAATTTAAATTATTCTATAATTTTCTATTCTCCATTCTATCTTTTATTGCTCTTTTTGATCTGTTAGTTATTCTTTCATTTCATATTCACTTTTTCTTCATCACTATTAACAATCATGTTTGTTCTCTGAAGGTTGTCTGTTTACGATAAAAATCATTTTTTTATTGTTAACATTTTTGAGTAAAATAATTTTTATTCATCCGATAATTCTGAAATGCCCGATTTCACTGACTTGGAAACTGATTTCGAGAATGTTATGGTTAGTTGGGTTAGTTAAGCTGAGAAACCGATAATAAGAAATAATAATAGTGATACAATAGTGAGTAATTTATGAAGGATTCTAGAATAAAGTTCGTTGCATAAAATTTGATTACTCCATCCTTCTCTCTTTCTACCATTATGGGTTAAGTCGTGGAGATTGCGTCTCTTTCTTTTCTTCTTTTAGTTTGATCCTTTGTTTGCGGTACTAATTTCTTTCCACTATTCGAAGTAGATGTGTTGATATCGTTTATCCAGGTTTTCCTTGATTTCATATGTCTTTGTTGATTTTCTTCTGTGTGTTCTTCTGCAGGTTACGTATTCAATAATTTTCTGTATTCCTCTCCGTTTTTGCGTATTTAAATTTTTGTACCTTTTTCTTATGTTTTTCGGTAGTTGTCCAAATTTCGGAACCATGGGTTTCTGTGCTTATGATGATCGCCTTGGTTTTATTTCTGTTTATGTTTATGTTTATGGTGTATTTTTTCAGTGTTTCTTTGTGCAGTTTGAGTGTGAGATTTAGGGTTCCTTCGTTTTCTGCGAATATGACTATATCATAAACATAGCATATTTCCGTTATTGTAACTTTTTAATCTGTTCTTTGTTTCTTTTATGAGTACATCTAATATTGCTGTGCATAGTAATGGACTTAATATGCAACCTTGTATCACTCCTTCGTTTGTTTAAAATCTTATTAACGTTTCGTATTGCGTTTATACGTAATTTTTGTTGCTGCCCAACACGGGAAACCTCACCAGGCTTGGATACCGGAAGGATTGATAGATTGAGAGCTCTTTCTTGATTCGGTGAGTGGTGGTGCATGGCCATTCTTAGTTGGTGGAGCGATTTGTCTGATTAATTCCGATAACGAACGAGACTCTAACCTGCTAACTAGGAGTATTTCGACATCCCAAAGTCCCATAGGTATTGAGTTTCGGATCTTGCCGTTCGCGGTTTTTACTGTCGGCGTACAAATAATTCTTCTTAGAGGGACAGGCGGCTTCTAGCTGCATGAGATTGAGCAATAACAGGTTTGTGATGCCATTAGATGTTCAGAGCCGCACGCGCGCTACATTGAAATAATTTGCGTGTCCTCCCTGGAGAGCGATCCGGGTAACCCTCTGAACCTCCTTCGTGATAGGTATTGGGGCTTGCAATTGTTCCCCATGAACGAGGAATTCCCAGGAAGCGTGAGTTATAAGATTGAATGATTTAGTCAGGTCTTCAGAATGAGCGCGGTGGTGTTTCGGAGTCGCCGATGCTTCGTAAAGATGACCAAACTTGACTATTTAGAGGAAGTAAAAGTCGTAATAATGAGATGCTGACATATATAAACTTCGTTTTCTTGTTTTTTCCGAAGTTTGTTTCATTATAACTGTGGCGTCTTGTGTCCTACTATTGGGTCGAATGTTTCCTAGAGTTCATTTTTCCCTTAATCTTTTAATTTAATTTGTTGTTATATTCCTAGCTATCCATTTTTTGTATATTGGTTAAGAGATTCCTATTTGCCAGTCTTTGGGGGCTGTCGTGGTTTCCATTATATTATTCATAAGATGTTGTAAGTACTTCATAGCCTTTTGAGTAGCGCTTTTATCATTTCTTTTGTCGACTGTCATGTCCTCGTTCCTTTCCATACTTGGCTTAACCAATTTCATTTTGTATCTGTTTTAGTGTGATTTCCTTTTTCGTTTGTTCGCCCTTTTCTCTTTTTTTCAATTTCGTCTTGTACAATCATTAGTTCTTTGAAGTATTCTCATCAGATTTCCATAAATAAGTCTTCCTTCGTGATAGCTCTGCCTTAATGCTTTTATATTCTTCAGGGCTATGTTTTTCTCGTTCCAGTTATTTCTTCATCATGGAGAAACTTTCGATTATCTCTGTTTATTGTTGTCAGTTTCGGTCCGATGTCTTTCTGAATATACTTCTTTTCCTAATCAGTTTTTTGATCTTTGTTCTTCTAACTTGTATTTTCCTAAGTTTTCCTTGTCTCTCTTATTTAAATATCTTTTACATGTATTCCTATTATTTCTATATATATATATATATATATATATATATATATTATTTCTATATATATATATATATATATATATATATATATATATATATATATATATATATATATTCTATATATCTGTCCACCAGTGCTTTGATCCTATATTTCTGTGACCCCCCTGCATTTTTCGCAGCTTTTTAGACTTCTCCTTTAAAATATTTTCATATATGTATTCTCAACGTCATTTCTTAAAATTGTTAGCAGACTATGTGGTTTTGTCACTTATAGCATTATATTTTGTTATTTACTATTTTTATGTTGGTTACTTCTTTTTTATTTTTATATGCTATATTCCAAGTTTATTACTTCTCTCTCTTCTTTTAATTTCCCTCGTTATTTTATACAGAGTGTTACGAGAATTGATGCAAAAAATTCGGGTGTAAGTAGATAACTGCGACATGAAGAAGAATTTTCTCATACGACCTCTCGTTTCTGAGTTATAGGCCTTCAAAGTTGTGAAATCAGAACTTATATTTAAGCATATTTTCTAAATTATACATTCGATTATTATGAATTATATTACGAACTACTATCTGAAGTACAGGGGCGGCTAATGCCCAATAATTAACAAACCGTAATGTAAAATTTATGGTTTGGGAGATATGTAGATTTTCAGATTGTTCTACAAGCCATGGAAATTGTTCTCCATACAGATGCATTCTAAAGAAAACGATCATAAATTTTTAATATTTATTGAAAGTACTTACAAGAGGTATTAAATACAACATTTCTTGGAGAACTAATAGATAAATAAATAAATATCCAATAAAAACTAATAATGTTCGAATGTATAATTTAGAAAAAGAAAATACTTAAGATAAGTTCTGATTTCGGAGCTTTACAAGCCTATAACTCAAAAACGAGAATTCGTATGAGAAAATTTTTTTATGTCACAGCATTATTTTCACGTCATCTATTCACTCTCGAACTTTTTGCATCAACTCTCGGAATACCCCATATATCTCCCATTTTTATAATTTTATTATCACTTTTCTCCATTTCCGTATCCATGCTCGCGAAAGATTTGTCGTTTTATCCTTTGCACGAAAGTTAATAGTTTGGAATGATAAAAAAATAGTATGCAAGAAATGCATTAAAATCTAAATAACTTTATGAAAACTAATAAAAAAAAAACAAACAATGTAAAGATATATGCGCATTATAACGTTGGATTGGAATCTGTTTGCAGATTCACTGTAATACCAAATTTATTATTCTACGCTTTATAATTTCTGTAGTAGATAAATGAATCTATTTTTTTTGCAGATTATTATGGTTGATAGTGATAACATGTGCTTTGTGCTCATGTGGTTACATGATTAGTAAAATTTATGCAAAATATAATGAAAGTCCGATCATTGTTTCCTTTGCAACTAAGGAATCTCCCATCTATACTATTCCCTTTCCTGCTATTACAATTTGTCCTATAACAAAAGCAAAAAAAAGTTTATTTAATTATACCGACTTCTTGACGAGACCTCACAATCGAACTGAACAAGAGTGAGTATATACGCAAAAACTTAACAATACATATCAAAAATAATTAGTGGTATATTTTTAATATTTCTAAATTGTCTATTCATAAATTTCTGATATTCGCTTAATAAATATTGGGTTGTTGGTTTAAAGGATTTTCACTACTACAAGTATCTAAATAATTCTGAAAATTATAATTCTGAGATGTTTTTGAGTGCTGCAGGAAGCCAGTGAAAAATAAATAAATTTTTCTACTACCGTGCATAAAGTACATACTTCAGACACACTTTCGAATGCGTAAAACTTTACGTCCTGGTGCTTAAAGAAACATACTTTGAGCAGTAGTGAGTGAAAAAAACGTATTATTGAGGTCTCCGTGTAGTGGCTAGAGTACGAGGCTCACATGCGGGAGGTCCCAGGTTCAAGTCGCGTTGATGCCATTTCTTATTTTTCTACTTATTTAGTAATAATTATTTTTAGGTGGCAGTTATACATTCCAAAGAGGAGAGTGGGTAAATTTAATAAATCATGCAATTCGTATATAAAGCACTTTATTCGACTCATGTGATTGTTGCATGAGCATGATTATTTCACAATAAAAAATTTTCATACGATATATGAAGGATAATATAACTTATTTTTTATGTTTAAGGAAACGATATGGCAAGTACATGTCCTATGTTTGTGGTTCTAATAAACTGTTCAAAAATGAAACATATTTCACGGATGATATCTATGAAGCATTAGATGAGGTAATAAAATTTCTGATGGTTGATTATGTCATTTGTGCACGTTTTCAAAAGCGATTATTCATTTTGCAATGCCAAACCTTCGATTCCATATTAAACCCAAATCAAATATTCGTTTTACATAGGACGGTATTCAGTTTCACTTGAAATGAAAATTAATTTGAAAAATGTGTTTCATTGAGTTAATTTATCCATATTCAATGAATTATAATTTTCGATTTGTCTGAATATGCTTCATATATTTGGTTATGAATTCATCGGATACCATTTTGCAGATTAAATCATCGATGTTTGTATATCAGTATCTAACCAAAAAAAAAAACATAATTTTAATTCCTTTGAGAGACCTGAAGATCACGTTTCAGTTGAAACACTTGCAATATTAATCCCGATGAATTAAAATGGAATTGTTTAAAATACTCTTTCACTTTTCAACAAAACACTTCACTTTCTAATTGTTGTAATAGCAGTTAATATTATTTTTTCTTTTTCATAAAAATATACCAAAAAATGTTAGCAGCTGGAATTTATACAGAAGTGGTGTTTCTCGAATAATTTTAGATAGTTTTCATTAAGAATATCAGTATTTCTACAAATTGCAAACTCCAGATTTTTTAAACGTGAATACTTGGAAAACAACTAGTAATATATTTGGAAAGAGGTTGGGAACTAATCAATAACGAGAATTTACTGTCTTCGATATCTAATTAACTAGCCACCCCTCTACTTCTTCTTCTTGCCAGAAGAAGTAATTATTAATGGAGAATTAACTATGACTTAATTTTACATGAGTTCCAAATTTCCCATATTTTAGAGACCTCAATAACAACAAAACCTACCAAGATTTGCAGCCGAAGAATGATTCAACATCAAATATGCAAACAAAGCTATGATTATGATATTAACGGATTCGAAGATGAAACTACTTACAACGATTAATATCTAGAAATACAATTCTACGAGCCGTATGAGAAGGGCTGAAATAAATGCTATGTACAAACAGAAAGTTTGTACATAGCATTTATCAAACCCTCCTCTTAAACTTCTCATAGACACTGGTTGTATCAAATCTTTCCTTGATCCCAATATCGGTTCTAAGTATTTCCCTAATAATTTAAACTCTATTTTCCAAAATCACTCATTAAATTTCAGATTAAGATCCCTGTTGATCAATTTATGGAAAATTGTTCATTCATGGAATCTCCTGGTCAGTGCAGTTGGTTTTTTTCACCAATAATTCTAGATCAAAGTATTTGTTTTACCTTCAACATGCTAGAGCGTCAACATATTTATAGGAATAACGTGTAAGTATAACAGTATATCCATTTCAAGCAATAAATTTTCTCTTTTTCTCTACATCTCTTTTTGGAGCCATCTCAACAGACTACATTACTGTTTTAATATTGAAACATCTAATTATTTACGTACAATTAACTACACTTGCACTTGAAAATTACTGTCTTATTTTTTGCTAATCTTTTATACAAAACACCAATCGATTCCTTCTTAGCTAATTATATTGGTTCTAGACGAAATTTTTTTTGATTTTCATGGTAGTTAATAGGTTAATAAAGTGATGAATGAATTGTAATTTTTAAACAAGAAAACTCTTGTAATTGGTACTATTCCATTATCAATATTAAACAAACGTATTTTCCTCAACCAATCCCTCCATGTTACAAAAATGTCCAAAAATAAAATTATTCTTCTTGTATCAACCAGAGCCTCTCTTTTTTTACTTTATAAAGACGCTTTATAAAGATATAAATTAACATACTACGAAACAGACTCTAGCTTGTTTTATTTTCAGAGTTCAATTTTATGATGAGTTTATTGCCTACGAAACCAATTGGACTGTTGAAAAAGGCTATTCAGGCGGAAATGGCATCATCCGACCTTTTCGAGCGTATTTAGCTGGAGCTGAAAATTCTCTTGATGTTATTCTTCACAACAGTTATAGTGATTTGGATCACTTATGTGCCAAACATGTTCAAGGCTTTAGTGTGAGTAATAATACTATTTTCACGAAATAATAGTAGTTGGTTAAACCACTACTATTGTGGCCTTTCTCGAGGCATATCAAAGTGAATCGTGCATAAGGTATCCGGAGGACGTAAAGCACAAAGATAAAAGGAAAGTAGCGGACACTTTGTTTAAACCATTCTCTTTGTTGAACTTTTGTTTTTGTTCAAATTTCTCATAGTAATATGTCAATGAAAACGCTAAAGACGAGACGACTTCACGCTTCTAAAGGCTTTTAGACTTCAGGCTTCAGTAAGCGTATAAATGTAGCATTAGATGAGGCCAAAGTGTTCTAGTCGGTCAACTACTCTGGCATGGTTTATTTGTGCTCGAATTTAGGTTGTTCCAAGCTTGGTAAACTAGAGCAAAGTCGACGCGGTGTAAACTATTTTATTCATTTATAAGAACCGATGAAACTTTGAATATACAACTGATTTTTTGGGATTTATTTCCCTTTCCATTAATTCCTAAATATTCATTATCTGTCGTTCACTTTAGTGTGAACAAAAATTTTGATTAATCTCATAGTTCTAAAATTTTCAGGTAACCGTTCACGCCCCTTTTTCCATTCCTCAAGTGAGACAACAGTACTTCACGGTGCCTTTTGATACAGTTATGAATGCAGTGGTATCTCCTGTGGTTATGTCTACTTCGGCAAAAGTGAAACAATACAGTCCTAAAGCGCGAGAATGTTATTTTTCCACAGAAAAACATTTAAAATATTTTCAAATTTATGCTCCAAGAAATTGTAAATTGGAGTGTATAACCAATTTCACATTAAAATATTGTGGATGTGTCAGTTTTCATATGCCCAGTAAGTATTAGGATCCATTCTTATTTCGAACAAAAGATTTGTACCACTAAAAATATTGTTCATAGTATATTATTGATAATCGAGACTGATTGAAATTAAAAAATTGGTAGACCCTAATTTTATTAATTAACTAGCTTTTACCCGCGGCTTTCATTCGCATCGAATCCATTAAATAAGTATCAGAAATCATTATAATAGAAAAGAACGAACTCTGTAGCTATATTAGAACCTGAGATATAGATCTTTGAATGTAGAAAAATTGCCAAAAACGCGCCTAGCTCCTCTCCAACTCAATCGATTTAAGTGTTTAAAAACTCAAAA
Source organism: Diorhabda carinulata (assembly GCF_026250575.1). NCBI lineage: Eukaryota > Metazoa > Arthropoda > Insecta > Coleoptera > Chrysomelidae > Diorhabda > Diorhabda carinulata. Next base: position 26,079,427 of record NC_079472.1, read on the forward strand.
GAAAGAGAATGTTTCAGCGAGTGTTCTTAAACCAAAACGAAGTCTCTATCTAGAATAGAACCTGAGATATTGAGGATAGAACGTGTGTATGTGAAAAACTCCCATAAGTTATGTACAGGGGGAAATCGCATTTGAGTATAATTTGAGAATGGTTAAAATTGGATGAAATCCGATGGTTGATGGCTGATCTGAGCATCAATACCTTTCATTGAAAAAAACAATTTAGCAAATTGGTTGGGGAGAACGCCTGAACGGACTCGGAATGGAAATCATCAATTTTTTTAATATATAAGATGTGTGATATTTTAACGATTGGTTAGTCCTTATTAGATCGAAAATATATGTATTATGTCTTTTTTGAATCTGATGGATACTGAAATCCGAGGTATATCTATGAAGTTTCGATTCTATTTTTATCAGCAGTAGCGCTGCGATCCCAGTTCCAGGCTTGCGCGGAAGTAGAAAAAATGTATCCATTTTCAGATAGCTGCTTTCCACGTGTTCTTTGTAGTGCTTCTTTATGCCAGCCTTAATTGAAAAAGCCGCCGCCTGCAAAGAATGTGAAACCAAATGAAATGTATCGACAAATCTGCGAAATTCGCGAATCTTCTGTGAGTGATTCAATGATCAGAAGATGGGTGAGACAGTTGATAGAAAGACATGATCAAGTGCACTATGAAAAATGATGTGGATATCTGTGGAAGCTTAAGTAAAACCGTAAGTTTACTCTGTGCTCTCGCTATGGAATCTCTACTAATCACTGATCACTGAAAATTCGATAACTTCGCTCACGCCATTGGTGGATTTACCAGCAGGCTGAGTAGGCTGTAGCCTATGGCGGCAGACTTTTTTTTTCGACTCACAAAATTACACGGAAAGACGAGTTTTGTAATTTCTACAGAAATATCAAATGCTTTGGCTCTTTTATGTATAGAGCCAGACCTAATAAACAAGATTTTATGTGATGATATAATTCATGATTCTTTGTATTGAAATATTTTTATAATTCAGTTTAAACTGTATTACCAATGGATAATTAAGAAAACATATTTGTATGCTGTTAAACTGTGAGTGTAATATAAAGTATGTATCGAAATTACTCGTTCCGGAAGCTTTATCATAATACGAGGTCTGGCTATTAAATAACGAGACTGTGCCCCTAGAGGGCGCCCTAGACGGCTGGGGTAAAAAACGACGACGAAGTTTCCGTCACTATTATAGTATTTGTGCAGTAGTAGTTTGAACCGAACGTGTTTTCCCTTGCCGAAAAGCAGGAGCAACGCACCAATTTCAAATTTCTCGTTAAGTTGAAAAAAGTCCGACTGAGTGCTTAAAATTGTTGCAAGAGGACTATGGGGACAATTCTTTATCTCGTGCGTGTATTTTTTAGTGAGAGCCGAGAGAGCACTGAAGACACCAGCGCCCAGGTCGCCCTGTGACTGTTTCAACTTCGAAAACAGTGAACAAAATCAACCAAATTATGCGTACAGATATCTAATGAGAATCCGAGGCTGTAAACGCCGATAAAGAAACGGATAGAAAAATTTTACATGACAAAAGTCTGTGCGAAGTTGGTGCCACAAAATCTGACTCCTGAACAAAACATATACCTCATATTCCATGAATAATATTTATATGTTCTACATGAAATCTGTGAAAATGGAACAATCAGAATTTAGCAAACGTTTTTATTTTTAGGGGAAAATGGCACCCGAATATGTGGTAACGCTAAATTAGGGTGTGTTAAAAAAGCAGAATGTGAGTATAATATTTCATTAATTGAAAATTATTCCAGAATATACATGATTTTGTCTCAGTATAATTATTCCTCATAATTCTACCACATCACTTAATAAGTTGTGTGACTATCTAAGAAAAACACATTTTTTTGACAAAAATCGATTTTATTCATCAATGAAATCTCCTTCAAGAGCAATACAATCATTCCACCGCTTCTCTAACTTCGCGATGCCGTGCTTGTAGAAGGATTTGTCTTGCTTCAAAATAGGCTTCAGTTTCAGCAATTGCTTCTTCATTTGAGATCAGCGAATAGCCAATAGTCTCTAGGGGCCCAGATCTGGACTGAACGGGGGATGAAGAAGCAATTCGAAGTTAATTCCGTTTAATAGTTGTGAATCGGTGCTTGGTCTTGGTATAACAGTGGTTTTTTCCTCGACATATGAGGTCGTTTTTCCTTGATTTTTGCATTCAAACGATTCAGCAACTCTATGTATTAGTCGCTATTGTTTGTCTCTCCCTTTTGGAGATAGTCGTTGAACAATATTCCATGCGTATCCCAAAATACTGAAGCTGTAACCTTCCCAGCTGACTGTTATGCCTTTGGACTCTTCTGACGTGGTTCACTGTCCACTGCAGTCCACTCAGATTATTATCGTTTTAATTTCGGAATGAAGTGATATTGATACAAAAAATGTGATTCATTGCTGAGCGTGTACAGTATTTTTTCATCAAGAAGTAATGATAAATTAACACACTTCTAAACGTCATATGGATTTGACAATGGCATTCGTGTGTCAGTCACACGACTTATTGAGAGATGTAAATCTGACAATATTTAGTGAATTAAAATGATGAAAATGAAAATTATAGTTGACTAATTTTTAAAATTTGATATATTCGTCTAAATGCTGAATCTGAACAACTTTACCCTCTATATCAACATTTTGTTACCATTACATAGATAATTTCTGAACGCATCTAACAGAAAAATTCGTAAAGGCTCAAAAAATCCGTCACAATTTAAATGTCTAAATAGAAAACTTCTCAACTCTAGACCGCCATTTTGTTTATAACAAATAGCACACCTGTTAAATTACTTGTAACTGTTTATCAAACCTTTATTAAAAAAAATCAGGTCATGTCTTCATTCAATTTTTTTCATCGTTAACTTTTTCGTCTTCTGTAAAATTTGGGACTAAGGAGTTACGAGGTTTGCGACTTAAACGTCAAAAAAAATTGATTTTATGTAAAGTTTGCAAGCACCACTGTTTTTTAAAAACTCAAATTAGGTTAAAAATTGTCAAGCAGGGCTTAACCTCAAAAAATAAAAATAGAATCGAGAATTTTATACAGGTAACGTTACTTATTATCGGATTTATAATTACAGTGGCTCTTAAAGAGCAACAGCTTGAAATTCAGATATTTCAAGAAGGAATGGATTTCTTTTGCGATTGCAAACCACTTTGTACTGATATAACTTACCAAGTTGAACCATCTCAATCACCTTGGTATCATGAAACGAAGCCCACTACAACAAACAGTCCTTATTTTAATAGGTATGAGTATATGAAAATTTTCTTCATTAGAGCATAACAAGTAAATTATTTATATATTATTGTTTCAGGACACATTATGCGAGGCTCAATATATATTTCAAACAAGATTCATTCTTAACTTCAGAAAGGAATGAATTGTATGGCCCTACCGATTTTCTGGCAAATTTTGGAGGACTTTTGGGATTATTTACAGGATTTTCTCTATTGTCAGCAGCAGAAATTGTGTATTTCCTATCAATTAGGCTCTTTTGTAATTTCCGGTTATTTCGAAGATGGACTGGTCCTGAAAACTGAAAGTAATTTACTAAAAGGATTACATTGAATATTATCAATTATTTAAATGATAACTATGATTGACATTTTCTTTTCAGGTTGCTTGAGGCATTACATTCCAGAAGACAAACTGGTAAGATTGACTATACCAGAAGCAAATAATACTTCACTACAGATTTCACTACAAGTAAATTTTTTTATGTGGTTGTGAATACAAATGAATGTTAAATCTTCAATAAATCAAATTAAATGAAGAAAAAAATTGTAATGTGGGAAAAGAAAACTGACCAGCATTTATCTTCATGGTATAGGAGTTCCACATAATTTTTTATATATATATATATATATATATATATATATATTTATATAAATATATATATATATATATATATATATATATATATATATATATATATATATATATATATGAAAATGAATCCCTATTTGTCTTGGTTACACCATTACGAGTGAATGGCTGGACCGATTTCCCTATTTTTTTTCTGTTGATTATTGTCAGACGAAGGTTCTTAAAAAGAAAAAATTTAAAAAATGGTGCAGAAAATTAAAAAATTCAAGAATACTTTTTAAAGAATACTAATTTCTAATCTAACCTTAGCGCTTTGGGAAATAAAACTTTTTTGACGTTCAACATATAATTGACAGAATGTGTGCTGCAAATATCATCAAAGAGGATGTAAAAAAAGTGAATGTCGTTTAAAACAAATGCTTCGATTTTATTGATAAAAAATACATGTAAAATAATTAATATATTATTTCCCACAAAAAGGATGTAAGAAAACTTAGAATTTCTTAGTGTACATCACGGTTAGTTGAGAGCAATTACACCTAATATCAAAAAGTTCATTTTAATATGGAGTTTTGGTAAGTTTGGATAGACTAACATGAACGTTACTAACAAAACAAGTCCTATACTCGGTTAAAAAGTAGAATAAAATTCAAACTGACGAGCAACGCGAAGCTTGGAATGAAGTTATATGAAGCTATCTAGCTGCATTCAATTATAACGTGGAAATCGAGTACAGTTCATAGCAAATCGTTGCTATTGGACCAATGAACGTTGTATGCCAATATTGCAAAGTATTTAAGTTTAATAATGGAGCTCATGGATTGTGTTGCGCGAGCTATCAAGTCAAATTGACGCCATTGGTACCGCTACCAGAACCATTGCATTCATTGGTTTCCGGAAATGGTCCAGAAACATTGTTTGACTCATATGCAGCAATACAATAATTGTTCTCAAATGACGTAATTTGGTGCAACAAAAGTTATTTAAGAAAATTTTATCAAGATTCGCGGTCAAATATATCATTTAACAGGTTGCTTATTGCCAACACCGAATAGTGACTACAAATAACAAAACATAACACAACAAAAGTTATTTTATGGTCGATTCAGCAGGACAACTCCAAACGTTTTTTCATCAACAACGAATTGGTTGCATTATTATTGACCGCTTTGGACCGCATGCCGTCTAAAAATCAAAAAATTGTCATCAAAGCTGATAAGACGCGATTAGGAGAACACGCGGGATGTTTTAATGCGCCAACAATTGACGAAATCACTATTGTCGTCGTGGTTGAAAATTTAGAAAACCGATAGATTGTTTTACATTGGCGTACCAATCAACTGCAGCGTGTATCCGAAACACGATGGATATCATTTTTAATTGAAGATGATAAGTCCTGTTACAGGTTCCGAAACTAACAAAAAAATTACTTCAATAAATTATTATTCAAATAGACTGATGGTTTGGGAAAATGAGGACAATCATATCTTAAAATGTCGGCGTCTCTTCCACCGATATGCTGTGGAAATGTACGTGAAAGTTGAAACTGAGCGATTGACATTTATCAGGTTGAACCAGGCAAAACTGTGTTCTGAAGAATACATTCATCTACGGAATGACATCAATGCTGATGGAAACGTACAGAATGTAGGTAGAACAACTATTCGTACAGAAACTTATGTCAGAAGTCCGCGACATATGCATGAATATGCTCAGGATGCTATGTCGTATGTACGTCATTATGGCCCACCAGATCTGTTTATAACGAAATAAGATTTTAATTACAATTTGGACCGATTTGGCCGGTAGATTTTGAGAAATCGCAAAAAAAGTTTGTCTAGAATGTGGTTTATTTGGAATAAATTTTAAATCAGTTGACCGATCGATTCCTAAACCAATTCGAATTCAATATCCATCGTTAAGACAGGACAAAGTCTGTCCGGTGGATTTAAAATAATAGGAAGCAATTGATGAATTTTTTTTTTTGATAATTACGCGCTAAATGATTATCTACGAAAAAGATAAATTAAATAAATATAAATAAATAGATAATTAAATAGAAATTAAATAAATAGATAAATTATCTACACAGATAAATTAAAATCTAATAAACTAAAAATGGAATTAACCAGCTACATTATTTGTACACAAAAACCTCACAATTTGAGAGCCTGCGGCGCAGCTATGTGTTATAAAGTAAGAGACAAAGGTAGGCTTCGTTTACGACTTATTAATAATTTGGTACGTGTTTGTGTATTTCCAGTTCAAGTAGTGAAAAAGCTAAAATGCAACAATGGATATAATGTGGACTAAGATAGGGCTCTATTCATAATTTAAGACTTTAAAAAATTGTAGGCAAAGTGATAAAAACAAATGAAATAATAAAATTGACCGTGCTTTATGAGTTATTCCTATCGCATTTTGGGCAGAGTAATATATATGTGTTTTTATAATTTTTTTTAATGCTGATAACTTACATTATTATTATAAAATCAGTATGGTAGGTTAATAAGAATACTAATTTAAGTACAAATTATATAAAATATGACCTAACCTAACCATACTGAATATCTTTAACACAAACACTAGCTTACGAAAGTTAACAGTATAACGCTGCAGTGATTGTCTTGCCTAAAACTCAAAAATTTCACTCCGAATGGGTTGAGCACCCACCGTTTTCACCAGATCTTCTCCCGAGCGACTTTTTCCTGTTTGAAAACTTCACTACACTTGCAGTAGAGACGTTATCGTATATGTTATCGCCTATTTTTAGAAGAAATACGACAACTATTATTTGGACGGGCTAAAATAAATATAAAAGAGCATCGCTGGAGATTTAAAAGGAGACCATGTTGAAAACTAGAAATGATTATAGTTTGGCAAATACAGGAGTGAATGTCGAGAAATGTGCGCTTGGTGAATTAGTGAGGTAAATAATCAAAGTACTAAATTCTCTACCCCAGAATAAAATATATATTAAGTAACATTCTTTAATTATTCAGGAGACGTAAATGAAGGTATTTATAGTATTTATTACTGTTTAATAATATATTGATTAATATCTGTTAGAACAATACAAGGATGTATGTCAAACAGGGATTCAAATCCTTCGAAAGCATTAAAACAGATAAAATATTTATTCACTAAATTAATCAAAACAATAGATATTTATACGTTTCGTCTAAAAATATAAAATTTTTCTTTTTTTGTTTGGAGTAGAAAATGTTGAAGATTTGAATTCCATTTTATATGACTGTAAGAATAATAATATCTTTATTTTGCACCAATAAATATTTTTCTCGGTATCCAGTAAAAACAATGTTAGTAGGTACCCACGTAGACCTCTTCACTATCTAACAGAACAATAGAACTGACAATAGTTGTTAAGCGTACTGCTTGAGAGACCATACTAACCCATACCAAAATCATCCATACAAGGCGCATTGATGGGCGAAGCTATTTTACATTTATTCCTGTAATTGCCAATCTGTATGGTTTTTGTTAAATCGAAAACTTTGCAGATAACCCTCGTATTATAAATAATTCAAAACTCACACAAATTGGAATGCTTTTTGAGACTTAATAATACAGTAATTATGAAAAAGTTGGGAACCCAAAATGTATTATCAAGTTATGAATAAACATTTACCTTTTCCCATTGAACATTTACCTTTCGTTATATAACCTACCGGGTTATATTATTCACATACTGAAAAATGAGTAGCGTCAATTATTTTAGATATCGAATATAAATTAAAAAACTAATTATTTATTCATACTAATTTCATATTTTTGTGATACGTTAGTTCTAGAGATACGCATGCTTTAAACCACTTTTCTTTCTACCAAGAAAACCTTAAAATTTTGTTGTTTGGAACTAAATAATATGACGTATTAAATTGCAATCCAACTGATATAGGTAACCATTAAAATTATCTATAGTAAAATTGAAACTAATAGAGGAACTAGAACTTTCTCAGTATTATTGTTAAGTTCTAGGCTATAGCATTTTTTATAAAATGGTAGCTAGAACAGTTTATTTTTCAATTGTTCTATTTTCGATCTTACTTCAAAAACGTTGCGTTGAAGGATATATACTATCACAACAAAATTTGAACGACAATTTATTCGAACATGGAAAATTACCAATTGAAGGTAAGTGTTTCAAGTTATATTAACTACAAGATACAAAAAAGTGTTGTTTTTAATAAAATTAATTCAGCCCGTTTATTTCAAGTCATTAACTTTATATTCTGTCAATTTAGTCAACCTTCTTTCTAGATTTCTTCTTTATCAAGGTTTTTTTTTCGCAGTCGCCTCTCGATCACTTTCCACATGTTTTTTTCGCCAAAATTTTTTGGATTTTGTAATTATTTTTCATGCGTACTAAGTGGTCATACCATTTAAATTGATTCCTTTCTATACTCCTTCGTTGAGGTTCTGGGTTGTAGCTGTTTTTCTCTCTTATTGTGTTTCCCAATACTGTAATTAGATATCTCATCTTGAATGCTTTATCTTTTTCTCTCTTGTAATAGCCCAGTGCCATGTCTCAATGAGTCATTTTTATTTTCTTTAAGGTTTATTTTATTAAAGTAATTTAAATTTAATACAGATCAAGGACACTTCTAATGGGTTCATTAGCTGCCAAGTAACTTTTCCCTTCCTAATAATTAATTTATTTCAAAGTTTCTGCTTTCCTGTTCTACTAGCATTGCTGTCGTTTCCACTACATTTATTTTTAGTCTTTTACTATCAAAAGCACATTTCTAGGTGTGTAGATATTTTTCCTTCCAATACGTCATCAGCAAATGCGCATTCAGAGATCTCTCCAAGTTACATGATCCCATAACCCACAGTCTTTTGTCTACGAGAGAGAGAGAGAGAGAGTATTGTGAAGATGTTTTTATTAGGAAAGTAGGAAAACTTTGATGGAGGATCATTTTTGGAATTGCCCAGATAATTGTAGCAGGGCAGGTATTGTAGTGGTTTCTAGGAGAGGTTTCTTTTGGTGTGGTATCGCTTCAATGTACACCTGTCCTCCTATCAGTGCGAGAGAGATATAAAAAACTGTAAGGACTAGTGGCAAAAAAGTGGTTTGACTAGATTTTTTTAGAATGTGATATATTCTTTTTCTATTTAAGTAAGTTCAGGCACAACTGCGGCTGTATTATTACCAACCGTCGGCCATTTGGCTGGTGAATTGGTTCACCAGGTTACAGAAAAAAAGCAACATTGACAATCATTTTTGTCTACCAGATCTTCTACCTTTTAAATAATATCGTCTTTTATCACATTGAACAGGGTTTCAATTTATAGGTTTCGGGTTGTTGAATAATTCCTCGTAGTTTATTTTATATATTCTGTATACCGTACCAAACTGTAATGTTATCTTGACTACTATTATGTAAAACATTCAATAATTCTTCGTGTTGATGTCGTATTTTAGGACTTTTCGGAAAATATTATCAATTTAATCCGACTATGAAACTAATCCGGATTACGTTCATTGTTATTGGGAGACTGATCGAGTTAATAGGGTTGTAGTCATATTATATGATCTGATCATGTATGTAATTCTTCTATATGGACAGTTTCTGTAAGTGGAAACTGTTCCGACAAAGGAAGATAGAATGGCAAAGATTTCTTCATCCTCCGAGGTTCCAGCTCGGTTCTGTGCATTCTCAAGCATGCGCAGTATAAATAAAATGTCTCGAACGAGATAGAAAATGAATATTGTCGGCACCATAACTATAACTTAGAGATGTTTTTCCCATACCCACTGTCCATATATCCATATATATATATATATATATATATATATATATATATATATATATATATATATATATATATATATATATATAGTAGTAAACATCAGCTGACGAGTTGATTCATTTGTCTATGGTTTTTTGAACTTTGATAATTATTATATTATTTATACTTTATAGTATACATCAACCCCTTTAATGGATGTATACTATTAATTCTCCTGAGCAGCTTCATTGATAGATTAATGAGGTTTACGGCTTCATACTTTTCGGCATTTCAGCATAAAAATAGTTTATTAGTATTAAACGTAAGTGCAAAATCCGTTCGAGGGGGTAAATCGTTGATAACTGCTCGATAGCAATAAATATCTTGAAAGAATTAACAAAAAAAACACAAAAAGTAATAGAAATCAAAAGTTCTTGTTGATAATGTTTTAGATTTGAAAATGATCCTCAATCAACTGATAGGTGATCTACCTGAATCGAGTTATATTTTCCGAAGGGTCTTTTCATTTTTAAACATCATTTCAAAGATTTCCTTATAATTCCCATTAATTGGTAATCTTCTTCCATTGCAAATTTTATTAAGTAAAAGAGCTATTCCATTTCATTTAACTCTACGTTTCTTTCACAATTTTCGATGTAATTCCATGGTGTCCTACATCTTTTTCCTAGTTTAGTAAGTTTATGTATTTCATTTATCTTGATCGTTATGTCTAGGTGTATCTTGGCACATGAATATCTAATATCAGTTCAATATAAAACGTACAAATTCAAAATTTTTAAAACAGAATATGTATTCCTCTAACTACTATATGCAACTAACAATACCTTACTCTGTTAGTAAATAACAAGCAAAAGACCGGTCATCGAAAATAATTCTCAATATCACCAAAATTATGTTGTTATTATTATTTCAGATCGTTCCATGTTTGATCAAATGAATGCTATGGTTCGTTTACCAGGAGACCTAAATAGAAGAGATTTTATAGCAATGGTTATGGATGCAATAATTGTTTTACAGTTTCTACCTCTTCCCTGGGCAATTCTACTGATTTTGCATACTACGTATAAAGTATGCAAATTCTTTCATCCTGCTTACTGGTTCTTGTTCCCAAGAAGTAAGCCAACAAATATAAAAGGACTAGGATTTTCTAGATTATAAGATATCTTGTGGCAGATGCTTTTCACAATGTTAGATATTATCAATATTTTATGAATATTGGTTATATATCAAAACATAATAATAAATAAAGATTAATTAATGATCTGATTTATTACTTATGCAGAAAAAGATACACTGATTATTTGTAATTTTATTCCACTTTTAACCTTAGATACTAACAGAAGAACTAGATTTTAAGATACTAATCCATAAAATAACTCAATATTTCTGAAATCATCTCAAGTTTTTGTTGTGTAATCATGATCCCTTTTAAATGTTCGTGACGAAAATTATACAAATTTGTTTCCAGATATCTTCTTTAATTACCTTATCTGCATATTTTCACCTTCAACATTCCTCTGAAGCAGAGGTCCTCCAACTTTTTTCTTTGCAGACCACTTGAGAATTTTCCTTATTTCGGTGGACCCTTTTCTGTTATGTATATTCCTAAAACAGAAATGGGAACCCAACCGATTCACTTTGGAAAAAAGCAGTCTGAAAAATCACAATACATAAAATTTCCAATAAGAGAGCTATTTTTATATGCCAATAAAATCCACTTTGTATATTTTTAAACAACTATGGAAAAATCTCATTGATTGAGAAAAATTATGCATTTGAACAACTGATTGTACAGAAAGAAAGACCTCTCCGAAAATGAAATGGGCAACCATCCCAAGAAAACTGTTCTTGTTATTTTAGCAAATAGAAAGTATAATAATAGATTAAGGTAAATTGTAAATAATTTAAGCCGACCCTGTAGTGAACCGGCTTGACTTTTAATGGATGAAAGTCCATCTTAAAGGTGATGCATTCAAATTGAAAGATACCACATAGCTCTGCGCAACAAATGCAACAGTTATTTTGTATTACAACTATTCACCTCTATATTATTATCATATTTACTTTGGCTATATTTTAGTGTTGTTAATTCAGCTCCACATTATTTTATCGTTAATTGAACCTTACTATTTGTCCCGAAATATTTAATTTGAAAGAATGAGTGCCACCAATATAAGCCGATTAATAGTTTCGAAATTGTTAACTAACAATTCCGCTTTAAAATGTAATAAAGCTGTTAAAAATGTGAGGTTATATAGTTTAGCTGCAGCTGCAAAAGGTAAGTACCTACGGAATCTTCAACTGAGATGATTTATAAGAATAGTTTCCTTACAAATAAGCATTTAAAATATTTTACCAACAAGAAGTATTAAACATTCTCATTAATATTCTTTTTATCTGGTGCATGACAGCGTTGCTAAGTTTCAAGTAAAGTATGTAATATGAGATACCCTCATCGCACAATAATGTGATGTTTTTTGTATATATTTTCATGAAAAGAAATAAAACTCATACCTATTTCACAATGTTTTAGACATGAACAAATCTTTTGTTTTTTGAGAACACATTTTTTTCTAACAGAAAGGGTTATACTGTTACACATTATATTTAACCTTTAATGCTATTCTGTTTCCAATAAATTGGCAACACTGTTGGATTCAAGGTTAATTATCTTTCATATCACATATATATTGACCTTTGGTAAACTCATTTTAATTTTTTTCTTATCAGAACAATATTTGAAGATAATTACACAGAAAATTTCTATTATTTTTTCTAATTTTGTAAATATGAGTAAATGAAATTTGTTTTAAATTTGAACGTGTTCATAATATCTTGAAAGAATCATGTAACTCAGCTTATTCTTCTTATTTGGTCTAACAAATGTCTGTAACAAGAGAGGCTCTAGTTTATTCACTACATTAGTCTCGAGATATGATGCCTGTTCTTGTATCTTTGCAGGTGTTGTGTAGAATAGAACAAAGATGAGCTAAGCAGGCTGGATTCTAATGGATATTGATAATTTTCATTACAACTTAGCTTGTGTTAAAAATTTCTTTTGATTTTCAGAAACATTTGAATTTGTCAAAGTATCCAAAGTTGGAGAAAAACAAAATGTTGGACTCGTTCAACTTAATCGACCAAAAGCTTTGAACGCTCTTTGCACAGATTTAATGAATGAAGTTGGAACAGCACTGAAGTCCTTTGACAATGATAAATCAGTAGGTGCCATTATCTTGACTGGTAATGAAAAAGCCTTTGCTGCAGGTGCTGATATAAAGGAAATGGTTAACAATACATTTACTCAGTGTATTACTGAAGACTTTCTTGGAAATTGGACTTCAATATCAAGAGTTAGGAAACCTGTGATAGCAGCAGTGAATGGATATGCTGTAAGTGGTACTATCAACTACTTTTGGCATTTTTCACTTTTGGGGTTTCAATCATACACATTCTTACACTTCTTTAGATATGATATAACAATACATAGCTTTTTAATATTTCTTAGAATTGTGATGTAGTTGGACTATCCACCTTGCAATTCTATGCATCTGATATCTCTTATTGTTTTTTAATATTTCCGTTTATTATAATCATTGTGAAGAGAAAGATGCATTCTGTAAAGTCAGTATTCAATTAAGAAGTTTTCATATTTGAAGTGTTAAAAATTTATTCTGTGGCATATAGTTTCCTCTTTAATACTTTCTCAAAAATTATTTTATATTATAAGTTACTTTTGTTTATTTAGCTTGGTGGAGGCTGTGAATTAGCAATGATGTGCGATATTATATACGCCGGCGACAAAGCTAAATTTGGTCAGCCAGAAATCCTTATTGGAATCATTCCTGGAGCTGGTGGCACTCAAAGACTTATACGATCAGTTGGAAAGTCCAAAGCAATGGAAATTGTTCTAACTGGTAAGCATATATTGAAAAAAAAACTTTTTATAATTAAGCAATTTCTAATAATTTCCAGTTTTATAAAATGGGGTAATTGTACTTGATTTTCAAAAATCCTTTTGTTTTATCCTTATTCCGCTTCCGGCATTGTATTGAGACTGTGTTCTTTTCATCTTTTTCCTTTCTGCTTTTCTTGGTTTACCTACCTTAACCATTTTCCTGGCCAGGAGAAATATAAATTGCCTTAGATCATGATGTAAACCCATATGTGACTTTGATGGAATTGAAAATTTTGTAACATAACTACTATACCTGTATAAACCACAGCAAGGTCATTGATAAGGCTTCAGTTTACAATAAAAAGTTAATTATTGCCAAGATATGAAATGAAATGAGAGGTTTTAATAAAGAAATTTCAGTTACACTTACTACTTGCATTTTTCAATGTTAAATTAAAAAAAGCACTGGGGTAGATCTTTGGCATTTGTAATATGAGTGACATAGATGTAGTCGAATTGGATATTTAAATGTGCAAATCTTCAATCTAATTGTAATTTGTAGGCGATCAAATAACTGCTCAAGAAGCTCATCAGATAGGTTTAGTAAGCAAAGTTGTACCAGCAGACCAATTGCTCAGCGAAACTGTAAAACTTGCAGAGAAAATAGCAAATAATTCACAAGTAGCTAATGCTATTGCTAAGGAGTCAGTTAACACTGCATTGGAAACAACTTTACAAGAAGGACTGCACTTTGAGAAGAGATTTTTCCATTCTTGTTTTGCCACCAAGGACCAGAAGGAAGGAATGAAAGCGTTTATTGAAAAAAGGAAGCCAAATTTCCAACATGAATGAAGTTTAATGTTGTTCAGTAATTGTTTGTTAGATTTTTTATGATTGAGAATTTTATATCTTTAATAAAAATATATGCTATAGAAACGTCAATTATTTCTTGAATCATATAGCAGCCTAATGCTTAAGAAATTTTTGTAAATTGATTACAAGTTGAATAAGTACCTATTCACAACTACAAAGAATCAATATCAGTGAAGGAACATTAGCAAAGAATGAAAAAGAGTTTCAAGAAAATATTGAGGTGTGGAAAAAAGCAGTAATAGAGATTGGTATGAAAATGAACAAGAACAAAATTACTGGTAATAAGGGAAGAAGAGACCAAAATAAATGAAAGAATCGATACAGAAATACTGGAAATACCTAGAAACAATAATAGACGAAAACCGGACACAAGATGCATATATAAATAACATATTTATTGCCAAAAACCAATGAACTATATTATGCCATGAACACTAAATTCATAAATAAAAACGAAATATCCAGAGATACCAAACTAAGGATATTCAAAAAAATATATAGATCAAGTCTAATATTCGGTTGTGAATATTTGGTATTGACAGAACGACAAAAAAGTAAAATTCAGTTGACACAAATGAAATAGCTAAGAAAGAGTGACGAAAAAGATAAAATAACAAATATAGATATAAGAAAGGACCCAAATATACAACCTACATATGCAAAAAATTATTAGGATAGTAAAACTTACCGATGACTCGGCCTCATTGTTCATTGAGCAAGAAGATGAAATCTCCAAAAAAATTAAAATAACTTGAGGTGTTCTTAAAGGAGATACCCTGAGTCTTTTGTTATTTTCTCTTCATCTTAGACTTTGAAGCCTACTTTCAAAATCATGGTGCTAAAGGAGTAATGTTGGATTACAATGAAAATATTAATATGCTACTTTATGTCGATGATATGGTCTTATTTGCAGTCTTAGATAGAGCTGTAAAGAAACCTGGAGATTTTAGAGTCCTACTGTGGAAAATTAAGTAAATCCCAGCAAAACTAAAATAGTAGTTTTCCCTAGGAATGCTTGTGTGGGGCTTGAGCTACAATTTCGTTATAAAGAAGCTGCTATTGAGCTCTAGAATACTTATGAATATTTGGGAACCATCTTCACATTCAATGGAATATTTCTAAACAACCTAAAACAGCGAGACTATCCAAGGAGCAACTCTTAGAAATATAAACCCAGCGGGTATATCAGCTCTCAACTCAATAAAGACCCTGTATAGTAGCATTGTACTACCTACCTTCATATATGCAATTAGAACCTACTCAAATCTTTCCATATTAATACCACAGATATTCTTGTCAGTTTTGATATTATCTCTTTATTTACCAACATCCCCATCGATGAAACTTTGCCTGTCTTAGACACTAGTTACCACCCATCGCTCATCAAACATTATTTGTTCAACACCTACTTCATATTCCAAAGAAATTTCTACTGGCAATGTAACATTTTGAAAATAAAGCACTATCCTCCTCCCTCTCCGACCAAATTGTTGGCTCCGTATGAATAGCTTACATCCTTATAGACAGTTCATGATGGAGGTGAATTTAACTCTGTCATTGATACACTCGTATCACGATCGATCTCTTTGACGAATCATCTGAAATCAATTTTTTGAGACAAACATTTATACGGAATGGTTACAAAGAAACCCAAATTTCTAGGAGCATCCAGAAATTTTCATCTCGAACTCCTCCATCCTCCTCCACTGGTTTTAAAGATCAACTGAGGGTATCCCTTTCTTACATCAAAGGTGTAACAGACAAAATTTGCAGAATCTTCAAACCCCACGGTATTCGCACAATCTTCAAACCCAATCAAAAACTCCCTCACCCAATCAGATTCGTCAAAAACAAAATATATCCAATAAACACCATAAAGTGTATGAAGTCTCATTGCTTAGATCGGCGTATCTCCGTCAGAGTCAAGGAACACCTGTTGTCTGTCACTAATCTGATGTTTTCGCCACCCTTGCCCAACATCGTGCTCATACCGGACATACAATCGATTTCAATAGAACCAAAACTGTCGCCCCCACTCGGCTCCTTCAAGCCCAGGATTAATCGAGAAGCTATTGAAATAGAGAAACTTCCAGACTGTCTGAATACAAGAGACGCGAGATAGCCAGAGATTGCCGGCAACTTGGAAACACCTTCTTCATCCACTTCGCTCCAATACCACTTCGGCCAACAATAACATTTCCTCTAAAACCTCTCGGGAAGCCGATCTGCCGCCAATAATATACTTCCCAATCACGCCAAATCTCCAAAACTCGCCTATAGGTCCCCTATAATTACAAGGTATAGGCGACTAGGTCCCCAGTTAGCTCAAGACCAGCAGTGAGTGTGTTAGTGTTCTTAATGGTAAGCATTATATTTTTATTTTCTATTTCAATCATTTTATATTTTTGTTTCAGATTTTCATTTTCTCGGTGAAATTCTAAGGAGTAGGCAGATTGAGACCTTGGAATCAACCAAGAAAAAGCGGTGATTCCTTACATGGATTGGACAGATTGGCACCACGGAATCGGATCACCTCTTACCAATAAACGAATAATCACCCTATCCCTATTTCATACTTTTTGCATTATGTTTTCCCAAAATTCTATTCTAATGTCTTGTTGTAAGGAAGATTTCCGAATACATGTGAAATAATTTTCTATAAAATTATTTCCAATTATTTGGTTGGCCTATTTTAGGGAAATTTTTTGTTCTTCTTTAAAAAGTGAAAAATCCTTTCATTCTGTCGATTTAGTATTTTGTTTGTGATTCGGATACGTATCATAAGTTGTAAGTTCTTTTATGATTACCTTAACCTCTCCTCATAAGAATCGTTATTATTTCCTGTTCGGTAATTAGTTAAATGTTTAAAGTCTCTAATGACAATAAATAGATTTCACTAATGACAATTAAAAATATTTTTTTAATAATTTTAATTTCAAATGACTGAAATATTGGAACTATTTAATGTAAAATTATCCGGCATTGACAGTTGTATAAAGATAAATTTTGACGTTTCGACTTTTCTTTAAGTTTTTATCAAAATATGATATTGACACTGACAATTTGCTTATTCAAGATAGGTCGTACATTTGAAAAGGATAAGTAAGGAAAAGATTACAAGAAGAAGCCAAAACAGTAAGAGCGAGAAACAAGGAATACCAAGGAAGATCTGGAAAGATGAAATCAACAAAGCGATAGAGAACAGAGGGAAGAAATTACATGGGGTACTACCATAAACCATAGACCAAAAGAAATTGAAAGGTAGATAGTAAATACGTATAAGGATTGTTGTTTAAGTAAAGTAAATATTTAATATATATATATATATAATAAAATTTTTTCTACAGTTATTATGGGCAGTGCCTGCTCAAAATTTGATTTTAAGATTCAAAGGTTTCAGGTATGACTCACGTTATGAATTTAACAGGATACATAAAACAAAACCAAAAAACCATCTTTTACTTGCACGTAACATTAGGACGTTTACGTCTCAGATAAGATTACAGTAATTATGACATCTTATTTTGTGTAATCAACTAAAAATTTTCTTAACCTATTGAGTTTTAAAAATGGTAATATGTTTCTTTTAACGATATATCAACTGCACCTACATAACATTTTATTCCTACAAACTACTGGAACTCCACAATAATATATTAGAGTAAAAATAACAATGTTCAACTTAATAGCTGATTATATTTTGTTGAATGTTTTCATGATGGCATAATTACGATGAACCTCGGGCTTCACGTCAATGGCCAAACCAATTAAATCCAAAATAAGCTGAAAAAAATAATTATCCATATCTGTAAAATAATTTGAGGTCTAAATATTCAAGAGATACATAAATTTCGCTGATATATTTCACAATGTCATATATATTTATTTTTTCGTTTCAATCGTCACTATAATGGTTTCAATAACAACAATAACGCAGAAGAAAAATTGAAGTAATAAATGAATGATTGGTTTTCAATTTTATACAAACTTTCCTCCAAATCTTGTATCTGTTTGCTTTGTAACTGCTTGACCTATACACAATAAAAGTTCTGTGTTTTCTCAAATTACCTCTGTTTTATTAAAAAAAATATGATACCCCAATATAAATTTGTCTTAATAAGCCGTAAATAATGAGATTATAGAAAACATATCCCATCAAATCACAAATTTCAGAGAAAAAAAAAATAAAAGCACAGAAACTGCTAAACTGAATTATATGAAATTTATGTTTGCCTATCCAAATTTTTGTTATTTTCTCAATACTTACAGCTTCCTTATTATGCTTGACACTCTCATCTAACTGAAACATATAACGTTCAGTATCTTTCTCAATTTTAGCAGCTGCGTCTTCTTTAGAACCCATATATTTGATTTCATATTCTCTAAATTGTCTTTCCCTTTCTTTTCTGTAGAGTTCTATCTCAGCTGCTGCTTCTTCTCTAGCTTGCTTTATTCTTCTTGTTTTTCCTATAATGAATGACAATCGCTAATAAAACTTTCTACTTCGATGGAGAATGTTTTTCTCATAAAGTAATTATGCATATCAAAATTAACGTTCAATAGAGCTATGTTGTCTAAGTATAATTTATTTTTATGTTGAGGCCATTGATAGGTCCATTTTGGAATTTGCTTACTACTTAAGAGGCCTAATTTATATACAGCTCAACATGTGATATTGTTGTAAAAAAGTGCCGGAAGAAATATGTAAAAGTTTCACTTCCATCATGTCCGTGGAGAGCCACTTCAAATGCCCCCCAAAATTTAATACAATTAATAATTTTTGTCATTGTATATTTATTTATCGTCACAATTTATTATACCTCTATATATTTAACCAATAAACAAAATCTAAACTAAAATATAATATTGATTGATCCTAATATCGCATATTCGATGATGGTATAAATATGGCTTTTGAAGATTAAATCCAAACTTTATTGCCACAGAAAAGTGAACAGGGAAACAATATAACTAATGTATTTTTTGGTAAAATCATAAATATAAACATTTTTGGCGGTGAGTGAATTTTCATGTGGTAATTGCTTATCTTTCATTTCAAAATCTACGTATCAATATTAACAAAACCTCTTATTATTTATAAAGTTACACACAATTTCCAAAACCAAAAAAGCTCTATTATAGGATATTGTTATTTACTTCAAATCGTTCTTGAGAACTAGAGAATTGCGCAGGACCATCGGCATAACGTTAGTATCCTAGGTGAATAATATTACTGTTTCAACCAGCGAATAAAAAACCTGATACTAGAAATTGATTTCGTAACAGAAGTAAGTTTGTTTGTTCACATCAATTTTATAATTCCAGGAGAAGTTTTGAGATATGGCAACACTGATGTGAATATGTCAAATCTTACAATGCCATTATAAAAATTGACATTTTTAATGGTGAACCTACGATCAACCGTGTTTCGTTGGTTTTTAGAATTCAATCGTGGTCGCACTTCGCTACAGAATGAATTTGATTAAGGTCATCCAAAATCGATTGTTGTGCCAGAAAACATCGATGCTGTGCGTAATCTGATATTGCAAGATCGTCATGTGATATAACGTGTTATTGATGCATACTTAGGCATTAGTTCTACTAACACGCATTCAATCTTTCAAATTCAAAAGACGTTTATAAGATCGTGAGAAGAGATGAGTTACAGTTCTGTAGTTAACCACTGGTTTTAACACCACTTCGCTAAATTAGCGTATTACAACCCGCCCTTAGGCACTTACCTAGGCACAATTTTACAACTTTCGGTAAAACTGGAAATTAAACTGAAGTTTAAACTATGGATTAAAATCTATTAATAAATAAAGTTGCTCTATTTTACAAATCACAGTTTAACTCAAACTTTTTCTTGGTTATTGGTTTTCACAAATTTCAAGCTGTAGCTTGGGAGGAAAAGGATAACGATTGGGAGAAACTGGGAAGAGGATTTAATTATGGGAATAAAAATATAATATAATGTCTTCGACATGACCAGAACCAATTTGAGCAAATAAGTGGGACAATTGTAAAAATTTCCCAATTGTAAACTACAATTTTTGATAAAATTGGTATAGGACCACCTTGTCTCTCCCTTATTACTGCGATAGAAATGGATATCAAAGAGGTCATTGGGTCAGTGAGAGATTGGAAATAGATGTGAGTCATATAAATACCAAGTGCTTATCTTCAGTCATTTTAGGAAAACTGAAACTCTTTGCTTAAGGTATTATAGTAAAAAAGTAAACAATCTGAAAAAGCTCAGTTTCGTCTTAAACTAATGGTTAAACTTCCTCGAGACCGTCGTAAAGTCTAAAATGAAGTTTGTCGGTAAACGTCATCTACAAAACGTGAAACGGTCCATATTTATGATTTAAATTGAAGTTTAAGTTTCACTTGTAAAATAGCGTTTTAATAATTTTAAAAACGAAGCTCCTGATGAATAATATCTGGCGACAAAGCTGATAAATCCCACAATATTCAACCACTTTTATCATCCAGTCATATTTAAGGTGTCTTTAATAACGAGTATTATGGGTGCTTGTCATAAAGCAGAATTCCATTGTGTTAAATCATAGGTTTAAAATATCAAATGTTCATTTTTATGGTTACTGCACCAGATACACAAATATAGTTGAGAATATTTGAATTTTCGTCCTACCAATATAAGTAAATCAAAAATATTGACATTAATAAATTTAGGACAATTGGAAAAGACATTGCTACGTTTTTAAAATCTCTAAACTGTAATTTATATATTCCCATCACAATCGGCAACTTTATTAGTAGATGCCTGCGTTGAAACACCATTGCAGTTGACGATCAACTTTTGAAATTCGAAAAAAGGGATTCGAAAATATTAAGACAGACACTGCAAATGAATTATAAAGTTCTGACCTCAACCAGTTAGTGCATCAACAATATTTCAATAAACACAAAATGAAACAATTAACTTGCATATTTCAATCCTAAATAATCAGTTTACTGGTTGTTCAAATTTTATAGTAATTACAACCAAAAAATGATCTTAGCATTATAAAAATTTGTATATGAATTATACAGGGTGTTTCGAAATAGCACTCCAAATTCTCGGAAAATGATTCTATAGGTAAATATAAGGAAAAAAATTGGTATAATAAACTTCCAAAAACGCTTCGTAACCAAGTTATAGTAAGCGATAGATTTCTGCCGGATTCCTGATACCAATAATGGGAAGCCATATCGAATGTCTCGGGTCTGAAATTGTCATGTAAATTTGTTTGGTCTATATGTGTACAAACTTAATAAAAAGTTGAAATGAAGAAGAGTTTGGTTTATTCATCACAAATAAACACACAAGAGGAGCTACAAAATCGAATTATTGAAGCTGGAGCAACTCTCAGAAATAATCTCGACATATTAAGAAGAGTTAGAAAAGCATGGAATCGTCGTGCTAAATGCTGTATTTAACAAGATGATGGCCACATAGAACAATATCGTTAAATGTAAGGTTACTAAGACAATTTGCTTATTTTTGTTTTGATTTTCATTCAGTCAAATGAAGATATTTTTAACTAGCATTCACTTTTTATTGAGATTATATACATCATTCTCTTTAGAATTAAATTTTCTGTAAGTTTTATTTGAAAGTTTTCTGCATTGAATAGTCTATTAACGAAGTTATTTTATTCCAAACGTAAAAAAGTGTATTTTGGAGTTGAGTTTTTTGTATTTAACGTCAATTAACGTAAAAACTATAATAGTTACAGATCTGAGAACTATTCTATTCAATTTTTCAGATCAAATTACGTATAGACCAAAAATTTCAGATCTGAGACATTCGATATGGCTTCCTATTATTGGTGGATCAGGAATCCAGGCGAAATCTATCGCTCACTATAACTGGCTTACAATGCGTTTTTGGAAGTTTTGTTGTACCAACTTTTTTTCTCATATTTACCTATAGAATTATTTTCCGAGATATTGGAGTGCTGTTCCGAAACACCCTGTATAAATTTCTGTACCTACTTGCTTCTTAGTATTATATTCAACTTGTGGTAATAGTAGGACATTACCACTCGTTAAATAATGCATAATATTCTAGGATTGAAGTAAATTACTCACATAACGAGTAATTAAATAACTAAGTAAATATTTGCAGTTTTTCTTCAATAAATAAGTAGCTTGTTAGTTTTTCGAAGACAAGGCGTCTGTAATTGTAATTTGGCACAAAACTACTTAGAATGAATGTTAATTAAGAATGTCACATAAAACCTTGTTAAGAAACATTATTTTATCCTTCAAAACTCTATGTTAGTGCATTAATTTATAAATATTTTAAATGATCGAAGAATGCACTGGTAGAAGAGTATTATTTGCTTCTAAAAACATACAGAGACTAGTCAAAACTGAAAAAATTCAGTAATGACAAAATAACATTTTTACTCCATCTTCATGAGCGGCCGAGGACAATACATAAATAACAGCCGGAAGAGAAAATAAGTATAAATATTTAGGTAACGTTATAGGTCTGAATTAAGTAAGGACCAATAGATACATGAAACAATAAAAATGAAATGATTTTCTTCCTTGACATACAGGTCAATATTTCTCTATAACTTGGATTTGTCCTCTACATAACGATTTATAGTTTGCAACGTCCATTCATCTGTATTAGAAATTTGACTTCAAAGAGCGGCGCAAACAAAAAACAGGTTTTTGACAATTTAGATCTAAAACGGATCTAAAACGGAAATACGGACTCACAATAAATGCACATAACACCAATGGTCATAATCAGACAACAACACGGCGAAGCTCAATTACTTGTCAATGGAAATAACATAGAGAGAGAGAGTCAATAAAATTAAATACCTTGTGACGAGAAAGTTAAAACTTGGATAGCAATTGCAAAATCAACTTTTGCAAGAGTTTAATAAGTTCCAAATCCGCCAAGAAGTCCCCCTAAGCCTTAGAGTGAGGGTAATAAAATATTTTATTTGGCCAATCTTTTTGTATTGTGTCGAGACGTGGTCCCTGAAAGTGAGATCCTTAAACAGAATAAAAGCAATGGAAATGTGGCTGTTGCGCACATGGCGAATGAAGAAGTACTGAGGAGAGCGGGTGTGAAGATAGAACTGATCGCGGTAATTAAATATTATACATACATACATTACAATATTACAAACATTACAATAATTATTGATGTTAAAATAATACAATGTTTGCCTAAGAAACATCCTTTTCACACATTTTCTTTGTTTCGTAATGCAATCGTGTATTTAAATATAACTCTATGATTATCCAACGTATTTTTCGCCAAAATATGATCATTCATGACTTTATTAGCAAATTGCATTCCAATATAGTTAAATATTCATCAAAATCTGTTTGATTTTCAAACTAATTCTGATTAGTATCAGGTAAGCAATATATAATAGAATATTTTCAACATAAACTGATTCCCAAATTCTAAAAACGGGTAATCATTATCATAATCAAGTATGTCTATGAATTGAAATAAGCATGATCAATTCATGATTCGCACTAGGCTCAACGTATAATAAGTAATGTTGAAGTCCTTATTCATATACCGATTATCAAGAGTCTTACATAATCTGGATTTGATTTATTCACATCAGTGTTGCCATATCTCTAAACTTAAGTGGCAACTCTCGTACATACATGTATATTTATTTTATTTATAACTTCGATTTGTCTTCCACACTGCGATTCATGACTTGCTATGCTTCGGTCTTGGACATCAAAGGGTGAAAGAACAAAAAAACTGAGGTTTTTTTCCCGGACATCCAGAATGACTAACCAAGGTGTGTTAAAAATAAATTGATGACAAATTTCACTGTTTATATGTAGGGCACCTGTTTCGATTTCTACATGGGTAGAAGGAGCGTGGAATGGAAGAATTTGGCTTCGAGGAGTTGTTTCGTGCTACTGAGGACAGGAATCCGTTTAGTTTACAACCTTGTCCTCTGGTGTGTGATAAAATTATAATTAAAATTATTCGAAAAGATGAAAATAAACGTAAAAAACTACTCGATCATGAATACCATCAAGCTAGTCGATTTTCTGAATATAGAATAATAGTTACACATATATCAGCATTATACAAGACTGTAGATTCTAAAAAGTAATTGAGAAATTGTGGATTGAGTGAGTTGGAATTTCTGGAACCGTTGGTGATACACCGACCGATAAACCGAATACACTGTTTACACCACCACTACAACAACACTCACAATTACACTGTATGACCCGCGTTTCGATATCCAAGTTATCGTCTCCAGAAACTGAAGGTACACTATTCATCTTCAGTCTCTGAAGACGATAACTTGGTTATCAAAACCTTCAGACAGTATAATTGTTAGTGTGGGTTTAGTGGGGGTGTAAACAGTGTATTCAGTAGGTGGATTGAGGACTGAAAAAAATTTAATATTTCTTCTCAAATATCTGTAGTTACTTCAAGTGTAGGTCCTCATTCAAGAGTAGATAATGTGAGGAATTTGGTAATAGAAAACAAACATTTTCAATGTTTGGTCAAATGGAAATGAACAAAGTAAAATAAGAAAAAATCGAGAAAAGGAAACCAATATCAGAAAAAGTTTGTAAATATATGATTTGAATCGCATCGTTTTAGATCAAACAGACAATTCTGAAACAATATATAGCAAAATAAACCTTTTATAGGCATATTAATATACACGACAGATATATTTGTGCAGGAAAATACAAGCGGAATAATAATCGATGAAAGTAATAGAATGACAATGAACCGGAAAATGTGTATGATATGATTTAGTGATGTGGGTGACATCTGACAATATGAAGGGTGGAAGAGCTTTAAGGAATATTAGATATACTACTATTTTCGTATTGGAGATTATCGACTCTTAATATATGAAAAATTGTTTACTACTTAGTAGTAATTCCAAACATTTGAATCCGATGAACTTCGAGCAGGTATTATATAATATCCAATTAACGTTTCATAACATCTTTCCATTTTTTCTATATCAATCTGCTTGTAATTTGGACTGATTTTAAACGAATAACATGAGATATAATAACACTACAGAAACACAATATAACTTGTAATTTTTTAAGAACAGAATATTGAGTTATCTCTATATTTTTATAATTTATACTCAAAAAATTTTTGAAAGGTTGTACATCAAACTCAAAATAGATAAAAACTTTGCTTTCTAACATTTCGATAAATTATTATATGAAGCATCTAAAGGCTTGAGAGATCTTAGTGATCATTCTTTTGCTCTTTTTCAATCAATTCTTTTGCCAGAATATCTATCATTTTATAATTAAAAGAAAGTAATATAGCGTGAGTCTATCTTGATGGAAGTGAATATAGTCACGCAAAATCATATTGTACGTCGCATCAATTTGACTTTCCACACCAGTTGGAGTTCTTGGACTAAATCAAAGTAGTAGTCAATAGCTACATTATTTTCAATGAATGAACGAATATTTCTTAAACTATCAGCCCAAACTTTCACTTTCTTTGCATAAGGTGTATGACTTCTAAAAATAGTGGATTCTCATCGGTCCAGTAACGATTTTGCTTGTGAACATGCCCATAAAAAAATAAAAATAATCACTAG
Source organism: Diorhabda carinulata (assembly GCF_026250575.1). Taxonomy (NCBI): domain Eukaryota; kingdom Metazoa; phylum Arthropoda; class Insecta; order Coleoptera; family Chrysomelidae; genus Diorhabda; species Diorhabda carinulata. The sequence continues at coordinate 26,105,455 of NC_079472.1, forward strand.
ATCAAATTTAGTCATTCTTTGAAAATAATGTACTTCTAGGATATTTCATTAATTTCTTATTTCTTATACCTTTTGTATGTTTATGCTGCTAAATGTTCTTTTCTAATTTAAAATTAGTTTCTTTTATAATTTCATCTGTCTTTAAAAGAAGCATATTGAACATAAATATTAGATTCAACATCGAGAATGATTTGAAATTACGTGCGTTTCTTAAACCTAAATCAGGAAAAAATTTGTAGCTTAAAACTAAAAATGATTAGTATTTATACGAGCAAATTAAAGCCGTTTGACATGGTGTAAGACAAATTGTATGTAATTTCATGCAAGGTCAAAATATTAGACGTCGCTTGACATTATGCGAGTCTCTTGCTATTGCATCATTACTGCCACTACACCACAAAAATTTCATTAGTAAAATTAAACAGATTCCTAAGCTACAATTTTATTTAATAGTTTGTGACCGGTTTAAAAATGAAAATAAGATAGCCGAGTAAAGTAAACAAAAAAAGTGGTCATTGCTTTTGGAGCCTGATTGACATGTTGGCTGCTAAGCAAAAAATAACTAGATCTCTCCCTAGAATTACAGCTAGCACGCAATAAACATGATACCAATCTGATAATGTTGCAAGTGCAAGATCTTGCATGAAACAATCAGCTGAACTTCATCTGCGTTTGCTTTTTATCAAGAATATTGTTCTTTGCATTGCATTACACGTTCTATTGCATCATGTTAAGCAGAAATAGAATTAGATCATTTTGAAAAACAGGTATCTTGCCCAACATAACTCGAGAATCCCTGATATCTCATTCATTTTGTTCATAGTACTTCATTTCACTATTTTTTGTATCATAACATCATATAAAAAGAAATTTTTGAAAAATTTCTTCTCTTTTAATATGTTAATTGAATGAATTAAGATCGCCTTTTTCGTAGAATATTTAGTGATAATTCTGAATTATTAAACAGAAACTCATGGTAACGGTATACACAGAATGACAGTTAAAGTAATTAATCTCCTATCCATAGAATAATATCAGGTAATAAGCATGCAATTATATTCAATTACATTCAATATAAAAATTAACAAACTACTTCGGTTCGTTTTCGTAGTAAAAAGGAAATCAATTAAATTTAGTGGAAAAGGATGTAAAATTGTTTCTAAACATAATGTCAAGTGCCAAATATAAAAGACTTAATACTAAGCCTTAAAAGTATGTAATGTTCTTGTGCAAAAAATACTGCTTTTTTATTTTAATTGATTATATGTGACTAAAACTAAAAACTAGAAAAAATTACATCAAAATTCAAATCGAAATTATGTCTGGAGATTGCGGATCCACTCACAAACAAAAAAATGAAGAAAGTAAAGTAAAAAAACATTACACAAGCAATATATTCTATATTTGCCTTGTAAATAGAAATGTTGCATGAAACATACTGCATATAGTGATGGAAAGTATTAGGAAGCCTTCAATTATGATTGAATTCTCACTGGTCTTCCGCATCTTTAACTGAACTTACCATCGCTAAAGTGAAAGTGATGAAGTTCTGTAATCAATCATTTTCAACAACTGTTTTGACGTGAATCGTTATATCATTTAATGATTAGATTTGCATTGTACTTCAGCATACTGAGCTTTTTGACACATATTATTTTTAGATTATCTATATTTTTGTGAGGTGAATTTGAATGCAAAAGTGTTTTTGAGTTACAAAAGAGAAAGTTCTTATATAGAGCTTGAAGTGTCACACAAATATAAATCTGTATAATATATAACCTGTAGTTTACGAGGATTGCCACTTTAGTTTTGAGTTGATAAAAATAAAAACAAATATTTTTAATTCGTTATGGCTTTATTCTTTTTCAGAATATTACCCATTAAAAACAATTCACTTTTGCATGCGTTTGAACTAATTGTCGAAGCATTTTTCCCATTCCGATTGAGGTACTTCCAAAAAATGTTATTTGAACGCATCAACGTCTATTTTTTTATTTTTAATCTGCGGGAATAAGGAGGAATCATTGGGTGCCAAATAAGGTTGTACGGCGAATAACCCATCACTTTTTATTTTTATTGTTAAAAAATGTTTTTGTTTGAACTGATCGCATTGTCGTGGTGGAGGATGATTCGTCTTCTGCTATTGGTTTCCCTTTTCGACCGCTTCTGAAGATCAAATGTTTATGTACCATTCTACGTTGCTCTGATGGAACGGTGGCCAAAAAAACAGGCGACCATTTGCTTCAAAATGTTTCGTGTGTGAACAACTTTTGATGGATTTGGCTCGTCTTGAAAGACCCATACAATCGATTGTTGCTAAGTTTCAGGTTAATATGCATATTTATCACCTCTTCCGATCGTATAGATGTTTTTTGAAGCACCCCGATTAAATTTTTTCCGCATTTCTTTGCACCAAACGGCTTTTTTTGAGCGATTGTCAAATTATACGGTACTCAACACAAACAAATCTTTTTGACAGAAAAATGTTGAATGTATGTGAGTAGAACTAATGTCTAAGTATGTCTCAATCTAATGGTATGTTACATGACGATCTAGCAATATCAGTTTACGCAAAGCATCGATGTTTTCTGGCACAACATCCGATTTTGGAAAACCTGTAGCGAAGTGCGATCACAATTGAATTCGTAAAACCAGCTTAACACGGTGGCTCGAGATGGCGCTTCATCACAAAATGTTGAAGCGAGTTGATTGGCATACTGCTGTTGGTTTAATCCTCGTCGAAAGTCATAGAAAATCTTTGCACGATTTTATTCCATTTTTTGACAAAGATGGATAAAAGTCTCTGTAACTAACTCAAATAGCACTCGTAGACAACACGTTCTGAGTACATTCTCTATTTAAAACATCAAAATTTATGATGGAAATGTGAAATTTGATATATTCACATCTAAGTTGTCATATCTCAAAACTTAAGTGGCGACCCCCCGTATTCACTAATAATGGTTTAGAAACTTCTAACTAACTAACTTCACGCAATTATTCCAACTACAGTTGCATCCTGAACTAATATTTTATGATGAAATGTCTGCAAAGATATTTATATTGTGATGACTTTTTATGTCAACATGTCATATTTAGCACTTTTTTAGTAATAATGATAGTTTCAGTTTTTTTTCCAAATAATTGAATTAATCATATCTATATACCTAATTAATCGTTAATAAGTATCACGTGAGTTTTGTCCGTACTCACAAAAATGAAACGAAGTATACAACAAACATTTGAAAATGGAGACATTTTGTTGTCACGGAAGTAAAAAGATTATTTTTTATCGAACAAAGCTATTCTGGCACCAATATATTTCTATAAATAAAAATTTTTGGCAAATATTCAGTAATTTTCCAAGTAATCCTTAAACATATAGTCTACATTATACAAATTGTCAATGTATTTAAACAAAACTATTATAATTTAACTCGCCTACACAAAACTAATTATTTTAAAAAGTCCCCAAAAAAATTCAATTCCAGAAATACCACTTAGCAATCTAAATTTAACGCAAAGTTACTTTAAAAATATTATACTTACGTTTTCTAGCCTCGGAAACTTTTTCTGCCGCCCTTTTTTCAGCAACTAATAATTGCTGTATACCCTGACTTTGACTGGCCATAATAAGATGCGTTAACCTAAGTAGGTACTTCTTGATACTAAATTAATGAAAAATGGTTTCAATTGCTCTAAATTGTTGTGAAAAAGCGCGGTCACAACGCGCCACGGATATTTAATTTTAAAATAGACCAATTTGAAACGTAATGCTAGTTGCATAATTCACAGAAGTTCAAATACGAAAGTTATATCAATGCCCAACTGTATCACGAAATTTCAGACACGAGCAATAGAATAATAAACTAACCAAAACTCTTCTTCTATTCTTCTTATTCTCCAGATGTTGGACGCGAATTTCAGGTTTCAATTCTGTAGATATGTTTACACTAATTTACCCGTTGTTTCTTTATTTTTTTATTTCTTGTACTGTTATTATTCTTATCTCTTCATTCCTAATTTATCCCATTTGTTTTCTTTCCTATTTTTTTCAAGTATTCTCTTTTGATTGCTTTATTACTTGTATCTTTACTGTAATATGAATCTTCAGTTTCACTTCCACTTCCATATCTCTAGGTCCTAGTATAGTCTTGTTTAGTATGTCATATAATTTCGTCATTTTCTTCTCCGTATTCGTTATATATCTGCCATTTTCCGTCATTTGCTAATATATTTCGTAGATCTTCAACGTCAATAATCACATTCCAGTGCCTTTGAATTTTATTTGTAATCAGTGATATTTTACGAGGTATAGTATTTGATTTTGAAAAAACCACAAAAAATTTTAAAAAATTGATAAAACTTCTATTGGAATCGATAGAACAATCACTATAATTTAATGTTTGAAGATGATTTCATGTTGGCCGCCGCTCCGCTTTAGATAGCCCAGTGCGTCAATCTTTGCTGGCTTATCCCCGAAGACATTAGCCATAACATGGGCCCCCAAGAAATAGACCAGAGGCATTAAATATATTGAATTGAATATCTTCAATTTTCCACTACATTAAATTGGAATAAGCAGGGCAGTGGAACAGTTTATTATCTAAATATGAATCAACACCAAGGGGCTCTTAATTTATTGATAGAAATTTCCTGCGTTATGATGATGTTGAAGAGAACCAACCAAAGTTGAAATATTGTAGTGCAAGCACGATGACTAACGTTCTCAATAAGTGTAATCTAAGAAAATAAATGTGTATCATAAAAGCATATTATATAGTTACAGAACAGGAAAAACCTGGGTAAGATATGTCAAAAACATATTTAGCCCAAAAAATAGGTCCTAGAGTAGAAATATTTCATTTATGATTCAACTTTTCAAATGGTCATATATATATAGGAAAATCTTTCGCTCATGTTTGGTCGGTCTAACCCTCTTTTATGCCACCAAGTGGCTCTTAATTCATTGATTCTGTGAAATGATTATATTTAAGAGTCAACCAATCAAAGTTTACTTTTATCTGAACAATAGCACATACATATGAACAAGAAATACATATATACATTATGATACCGTTCATTATCCAAATAGAGAGAATATAATAATATCTAATCTTACCAAAGAGGCCAATGAAAGAAGGAATTTTAATTTAAGTCAGACGCTTAGTAATGTAAGAGGCATTTAAAAGTTCTTTGAAAGCGTTCATGTAAATTCTCTTTGTCTCTAAGCTGGAACAACAGTCTTTTTTACCCGCACTGAGTGTGAGCGACGATATCTGTTCTTTAGTTTATTTACTGTCCCTTATTTTTTCAGTTATTCCAGCTTTTAGAATAAAAACCTGTTCAAGAAGAAATTTGCCTCAAATTTTTCATTGCACTATATAACAATAAACTTTAGTATTAAATCAGTACTAAATTGATTTTTTCTGAGCAACAAAAGTATAGGAAAAATATATAGATTTAGTGAAGTTGAAACTTGTTTTGTTATAATACGATGTCATATAATAACGCATCTATGATTATTTTTCAAAAACGTGTGTATTTAAGTAATCAAGTTCCTTCAAAAGTGATCTAGATATTGTGCAATGGTTACTTAGCTCTAATCGGTTATTAATGTGTTATGTTCTTTATGCAGTAGTAGAAGACTATATATCTAAGTATTACGTTAAACTTGAGAAAGTTCCAAAAGAATTGAGGAAAGAAAAAAGAGTATACACTAAATTATCATTTCGAACAAGTACAACTCAATCAATCTTATCAAAAAGCACCGATATTCTATCTCCAGTTGGCCTTAATATCTTTGCAATATTTGAATTTCCACTGACGTTGTAAAGGGATTCATAAGAACAATAGCGGTGAGCCCTTCGCGTTTTGTCCATTAAGTCACTAGATTCGATACCCATATTCAATTTGCAGCCATAAATATTTTTGAACAAACTGGCGGTTGACTGTTAATGTTTAAAAGCTCTTAGTTATCAATTGCGATTAACTGTATCCATTTTATTCAATGGATACGTTAATAAGAGACATTTTACAATAAATTTACAAAAGGAACACGATTTGATGACATACATAATCTCTAAAATTTATTAAAATTTTCAAACAATAACTATGCTACTGTATATTACACAAGTATTGACTGCATTTTGTTTCAAAGAAGTACATCTAAAATTTTGATTCAACAAATATCGTTCTGTTTGTATGTATATTTATAAAATAGTACAACCAAATAACTCAGCCAAAGATTACATCTGTCTCTTTGGATTCATTTATTACACAATGTCACGCTAGCTCTTCCCCGCTGTATTATGTAACACAGGGATTGCGTATGAAATTAGATTACCAATGGAAAACGAGCCAACTGATATGTTTCACAAGATTGGAAGTGTATTTTAAAAATGAAGAGATAAAAATATTCTCTTTCATTTATATTATATCTACAAGAGAATCAACTTTGTTCTGAAGTGAAGTAACTTTGAAGTTAGGTTAATAGAAGGTACTATGAGAATAATGTATCTTAAGCTATCAAATCATATCAATACTTTTTTATATTTTATATCAAATGAAATCGAAATGGTAGATATTATTTTTGAAGGTTAAAACATGAAGTGTGTGAAGTTTAAAACTGATTCGCGAGAAATAATTGCGGCGATTACTATTTTAAAACGACTTTCAATAAGAACTTTTTCAAGCGACAGTCATTTGAAGCCGCTTTAAGCATACTAAAGTAAATCTTCCATCAAATCTTGAGATCACTGAATCTCTCACATGCTTTTGATCAAAGAGTTTGACTGTAATAAGAGCGATCTTACACAACTTTCCGTGGTTGCTCTGTTCAGTATAATAAAAATCGAAATCGCCCTATTCCTATTTATTTAAAGAAGTTTTTAAATTAAATTAATGTCATCAAGCCACGCCTATGCCTATCGCAGACTTTCTGGCAGGAATATTTCGAAGAAATTGTATATCGACAGCTTCGGCCAATAGAAATGCATTTATGTTTAGGATTCGATGTTTCTATTAGTAAACAGTGGAGATGATGGGTCCACGTGGTCTGACGGTTTGTTAGTTAATTTGTTATGAGTGCTGTGAGTATTTATGAACTATTGATTGTTCCCCGTATAAGTGATCCACAAGTCACAAGTTTGCAGTTTACCTTAAAGGTTTTGAACAGTCGCAGACGTTTGAAATATTATAGTGAAAGCCCTATGACGTTAATGTTTTCTATTAAGTGAATGAAAATAGAAGTGTACCATAAAAGCAAATTATATGGTTACAGAACGGAAAAATCTTGGGTGAAGATATGTCAAAAATATATTTTTCCCAAGAAAATAGATCCTAGAGCAGAAATATTTCATTCATGATTCAACTTTTCAAATATTTGCCCCATGGTTTCACGTTTTAGTCGCTCATGTATGGTCGGTCTTACCTATTTATATGTAATATAATACGATTCAAATTCAAGACAAATTCCATATTTACTCATCGTGAATATAAAAAAATAATCATGTTCATTTTAATTTAAGGTTTTAGTTGGCAACAATATCTTATACATTATATTAAATTGAAAAAGTTTAGTGATACTCTAACTAATTTCTAACTGCTACACCTGTTATGTCTTATATTAGAATCGTTTGATGAACTAGATTCAGCTGTTAGAATATCTTTCACCTGACAAGTTGATAGTTCATTATGAGAACACAAATTTCAAGGATTTTATAGGTATCAGAAATTTGTATCACATATATTTTTAAGCAGTAAACACTTTAGAGCTTTATGAACATTTGCAATTATGTAATTTTATGCTTTAATTATAATAAGAAAGTAATCGATACCTTTGATAATTATATAAATATATATATATATATATATATATATATATATATATATATATATATATATATATATATATTTGATATATTTTGATATATTAATGCATCTAAATGTTCTTGATTTTAGGTCTCTTCTGTTTCAAAATTAGTTTTTTTTGATAGTTTTTGAAAGAAAAATAAATTTTGACGTTTCGACTGTTCTTTAAGTCTTTATCAAAATATGATATTGACACTGACAATATAAATAAGCAAATTGTCAGTGTCAATATCATATTTTGATAAAGACTTAAAGAACAGTCGAAACGTCAAAATTCAGTCAATCATCAAGCAATTTAATTCAGCTTAATCGCATTATTGTGGGCGAAGAAAGTTAGTTTTTTCAATACGTGCCAAAACCAAACAGCAGAGTCAACAGATCACAAAATGACACAGGATCTAATCAAGCTCGCAAGAGTAAGGCGAAAGTTAAAATGAAGCTGATCTGCTCTTTTGACAATCGCAGGGTGGATTATAAATACTTCGAAAGGCCAACAGACATCTGAAACTATTGGGTGCTTCCAAAATGCACTCTGTCATAACGAATTGAGTGTGTTAACTTCCAGGTAGATTTCTGTTTTACCACAGCCACCCCATTCGTCAGATCTATCGCTCTGCGACTGGAATATTAGTGCCGAAGAAAATTACTTTTAAGTCAATCATATTGCCACCGAATAATTGTATAATCAATAAACTTCCCAGCATATTTTCCATCTGATACATTTTTTATAACGTTACTCAGAAAATTTCTTTTATTTTATTATTATACTATTTGTTAACCAGAAGTGACACATTCCATTGCCTAAATTTTTCAGTTCCGAAATTCTCTTGATACAAACATTCACATTGTTGACATATAATTTCATTACTAATAAAAGGCAGTCGAGCAGAATATTCGGAACGACTGACATGCCATGTTGTTGTCAAAACCCAAGAGATGATTCCGACAATATCAGTAACATTTGTATAAATTTCTGAATAGGAGGAATTTTATTTTAGTGCTTGCCGGCTAATAATAACTAGCTTTTTAAATTAGTTATAAAGTTGAAGGATAGGGACAAAGAAATATATTAATAATAAAAATTTGAGCAAACAAAATGATAAATTGGATGCATCTAAAGTGGAAACTCATTATTTTGGTAATAGATAATTCTTACCTGACATTAGTAATTCAATTTCTCATTCAATGAAGACAATGAAATTGCAGAGTGTATGAATTTAATAACAAATATTTAGAAATTCAAACAGAGATAGTTATTTTGAAAATATTCGAATGTTAAAAAAGGAAAATATTCAGCAATCTGATAATGCAATCATATTAAGAATTGATGAGTAAATAAATTTTTCATTTATCGAGTAGTCACGGAAGGAGTTGCTGTCGATCACAGAACCGATCTGAAGAAAAACTGAAATCAGTTGACAAAGCTGCTCAAGATTTATACGTAGGACAATTTGTAGTTTATATAAGGAGAAAAGGGTTGCGACATTAGAAGTAATACAGCAAAAGGTAGCAAATTATCCAGAATACAATTATACCAGTTTAGAAACATTGCGTCAAGTTTTGTCAGCATGTGGTTTTAAGCACAAAAAACTGAATAAACGGATAAACGGATGGCGATAACCGAATCGTCAAGGATAGTTCGATGACGTCAAGATTATTTGCACTAGATAAAAGACTACCGAAGCGCTAATAGACGAATGGGGTACAAAAAAGGATCAGTTCACATCAGGTACCCTGTTTAAATCAAACTCCCTTACAAGGAGGTACATTTTACTCGACTATTTACGTTTTATAACTAAATATTCAATTGTAGTAAGTATAATAATGATTTTTTCCAAGTTCCAAGTAGGACTACATTTAAGTGCATCTGTCTAAGTAACGGCGATTAATGCCGTCCAATTTATAATGATTTGATTGCCTTCTAACGAATACTTTCTCACATAAATTATATATATTTTTAAAAAAATTTAATAATATTGAATAATATTAAAAAATAATAAATTTATAAAATGAGGTATCTACGCCTTTGGTAGATGAAACAAAATTGTCGGCAAGGGTTTTTATAATCTGCAATGGTGCTTTTTTCAACTTGAATCAAATTTAAAGTTTATCCGTTGTCCAAAAAGCATACATATGTATCACGACAAACTTGGTTGATTTGGTTATAGTAGCAGACAAAAGTGGTTATTGGTTCAAAATTGTCACAGCTTATCTGAACTCCTGATAATATTGAGATACTATTGAGATATATACAGCGTTAGTTAAAAGCTGAATTTATTCAAAATGGAATGATTGAAAAAAAAAAATTATAAATTGAATGAAATTGAACGTATTCTCTTATGTTTCTCTCACTGTTCTGTAGTATTATATTCAGGTTTATCACATTAACTTTTAATTACAAGAATAACATAGCTTATTTATACTAATTTGGACGAATTTCGGGTGAAGATAACGTTAATTTGAAGAAATTTATAGTTTCGGAGGTTATGTAGAGAAAGGAGGAATTTTTCTGAGATTTTATCTCTAATTACATTATTTCATTACTTTTATTGTCAGTTTTTGAATCATTACAACCAAGCTTTACTTGGTGTTAATATGAGGTCTGCCTATTGAATAACGATACTGGTTACGGTTCCACCGTTTTTTGCTTTACCGCTTCCATCGACTCAAATCTAATCCCTTTCCAAGCAGATCTTTTTCTAATCTTTCTAACCTTTCGATGAAATCTTAGCAGACCCGTTGACGCAAGAGCTCTTGGTCAGAAGTGAGATTTTTTGGTACCAACTTCGCCAGACTTTTGTCATGTATAATTCCTTGTGTAAAATTTTTCTAACCGTTACTTTATCGGCGTTTACAGCTTCGGCAATCACCGGGATGCTCATTCAACGATCTACTCGCATAATTTGGTTGAATTTGATCACTGTTTCCGGAGTTGAAATAGTCACCTGGCGACCTGGGCGCTGATCATCTTCAGTGCTCTCTCGGTACTCAATAAAGCGCTTTCACCACTCAAATTCATGCGCACGAGATAGAGAATTGTTCACATAGGCCTCTTGCAACAATTTATACAACTCAGTCGAAATTTTTTCTTAATTTAACGAGAAATTTGAGATTGATACATTGCTCCTGTTTTTCGTCACACATGGTTTTCGGCACCAGAAAAAAACACGTTCGATTCAAACCGCTACTGCACAAATACTATAATAGTTACGGAAACTTGTTTTTGGACTTGTATAGACAAGATATCTAGATACCCAACGTACTACTCGTTTTTTACCCTACCCGTCTAGGGCAGCCTGTAGGCAAGCAGTCTTGTTATTTAATAGCCAGACCTCGTATGTAGTTTTTTCGAGTTGAGAGCAAAACGGAGGATTTTTCCTGTGATTCTCTTTCCAGTTACATTACTTATACTACTTTTACTAGTATTCTAAAAGTGGCATAGTTAATTGAGTAAGGATATGGAATTAAGAAATTAGAGTATGGATTTCAAATATGTCGTAATTTAACTCCAAGGCACTAAATTCGAAAGCCATCGAACATAACCTCAGCTATAACCAAAAATCATATTTTCCGCACTTTTGGTTCATCATTACTGACAAACTTGATGTAATTAAGATATTTTGAGGCTCGGTTCCTTAAGATTTTAAACTAGAGTAAACACTCCAAAAACAATTTCCAACCTCAAAAAAACAGCAATAGCTCTTATTTAACATATATTTGAAACTTTCTTTCATAATATAAAAATTTTATGCATTATTAGAATGGGTATTTCGAATTATTTACATTTTACGATATTCTATAATTTAATTCATTACGAAGAAATAAATACTCACCGCAAGTTCCGTATTTTCCAACAACAATAGTCTTTTAGACAAAAATTATAATTAAACGGATCGTTAAAACAAATAAAACATTCTAAAAAGTAACACTTATCATCTTCCTGGGAATTAGCAGAAGCAATTAGCGTATCCTAGGTAATTCAAAGAATTGCACGGTATTTTATGTTTTCTACAAACTCCACCTTGCTCTTTACACTTCAGAACCCATTTCCAAGAGTCCCCAGACTATTAGCAAGTCTCGTCAGACTAAAATCTGAAGACTTCTTGCGGAAAGAATCTCTCACGTCCTACGCAAGGCATTTGACTGCAAGACTCGAAGACCGAAGCATTGAAGACAGCGGTTTGCTATTAATTCACCGGCAGCCAACGGACGAGCATCTCGCATGTGCATTATCCGTTTACATTTTTGCGTTTTCGTTAAGAATTAGCCATCGCGACACGAACGGCGTTATTAGTGATGAACATTCTTCTTCTGAGATAAGAGTTTTTTCTTTCGGTCTGGGTTCACAAGAGACTGACTGGTTCTTTAACTAGTGGTGTGACGAACGAAAAACAAAATGTTGAGGTAAGTTTGTTTTTAAGTGCGAATTTGTTGACCCTGTTACGAAATACATTTTTAGAAATAGTTTTCAGATACAAAAAACATGATACGCACTATTTTTTCTGTTATCGGACCATATAAAATGTATATATCATTTGATGATCCATTTTTAATTTTGTCTTATCCAAATAAAAAACTGGTATTTGCTTTAAGTGTACTATTTTATGAGGAAGAAACAACTTCCTTATTCTAATATATAAATCCTTTCTATTGTTTATGGAAGTCCCTTTACCACCAATGGAAAATAATTTATTAGATTATAATGAAAATAATTTTTTTTGCACTATCGTGAAATTTAAATCGTACTTTTATGGAAAGAAAATTACGACTTATGTAAAAGTTTAGTTTTAAATCTTTTTTTCTAATTATGTTGTAGTTTGTTGATTAGAAAAGGTTAAAAAAAACTTTATAAACTATATTATTTTTTAGTATAAGATGTAGTTCAAAATAGCACATAACCATATAAAAAATAATCTAATAGTAATAATTTCCAATATTTCTTGTATTAAGAACTTCTCTGTAATTTTCACATTTTTAATGATAAATTAGTGAAGCTTGAAAACTAACTTATATTAGTATCATTACTCAACTTCAAAAGTAATTCTCTGCTATATTGTTCAGTTCATTGTTTGCTATTAATTTGAAATGATAACATGGAAAGAACTAAAAACCCAAATACAATGATTTGCGATATAATTAATACACTCAATATATAATGTTTATAAAGAATTATACATAATTATACAATTTTCCCGAAGTTGTAAATTATAATTCTGAAGTATTATTATAATCTGTAACGTGTTTTCTTAACTATATAAATCCCATATAATCTCTTTTTAAATATAATGAATTGGCTTTTCCAAAACATTTAAAGCAACTATCGAATAGTCTAGTATATTCTAGAATATTGTAATGTTTTTCTTATTTATTTATACGATTTCTATTCGTGAGGTGAACTAATAAACACTGTCTCTTAAGTTCTTGATTTAAAAGAGTAACGATTTTGAAGTGATGCTAATTTTTAAAATTGATGAGTGATTTTTTTTCATAATTACTTAAACATTATCTATGTAATTAAAAAAAAGATGAATGAATACAGGGCTAGTAATATATTTTTGCACTTCTGCACTTTCTACTCAATATGTTTATGAAAGAGATTGAATTCGACCTATTATCTATTTAAAATAAAAATTATAAAATAGAACATTATTTTTTAGAAATACTGTCTTCTAAGTGGCGGCCATTCCATCGCTGGATTTCATAAAACATGGCTCTTATATTTCAGAAAACTTTTCGATATATTGGTATATTACTAATTTCTTGACGAATGATCTTCAATTGTAGTATTGCTCTTCGTAGACTCGACTTTTGATAAAACTAAAAAGAAACCAGCTGAATATAGGTCTAGGTTGCGGGAAGACCATGGAATAACTGTTTTACGTGAGATCAATTTCTTCAGCTATAGATAAGCTCTCATCGAATGTATGAAAGATTACGCCATCTTGCTGCATCCATGCTCGATTGTTGCAACTCTCAAAATTTTGTAACGGTTGTAGGAAATAATGCAACTACTGAATCGCCACGTGTCTTTTCAAAAAAGAAAGGGCCAATTATGCCCTTTGATATTGCTACCCAAATCGTTATTTTTGGAGAACATGAAGGTTATGGGTGTTTCTACTCTCTACTCTGCAAAAATATGCCCATTTAAATGAAAATGGGCATTTTTCGACTAGAAAACGTCATTGAAGTTGCCAAAATTAATATTAAATAATTTTTTTCCAATTCTTTCTCTAAAAGTATCTTAAATAGAGTCCTACTTCCATTAGCCACGCAGTTTTTCGGGACATCGCTAAAGCATTTATTTATTTATAGTCTTTTCGCTTCTCTTCCTCTGCGACAGCCCTTATTGTTTGTATTTATCAAATTCACATTTAGACACTGATTAATATTGTGTAATTAGCAGTACAATCGAATGACGTAAGAATCCTTTAAACAGAGTGCGCGTTGTTCTCGCGTGAAATAATCCCGTGTGCTTAAATTTCTAAATGCTAGACCGGTTACAAAAATACAAAAGCTTATGGCCCATCCTGTACATATCAACTTTGGAGCTAAGTTGATAGTCTAACAATTGATTTTCAATCGTTCAAATTAACGTTTATTCGTTTCACCATTACTTGTTTCAGTTCATATTGATTTGTTAAGCCATAAAGGTGGAAATAGGACTTAATTATGAAGTTTATGAGACTTATCACGAATTTACAATATAAGACATCAAAACTAAACCTAAAAATATAAAATTTTCAAGTATAGGTAGATTCATCGTTTCTGTTCTCGTTAATTTTTTACTTTCTCGGTTCTCTCGATTTTTGGCTCTAGAAAATCGAAAAATCATCCGATTTCGATGATTTTTTTTAAATCTTTATTTTTACGACGAATGTGAAGAAATATATGAAATATTTCAAATATCACAAGATTTTATATGGTTTTATGACTTTAAATGTGGTCATAAATACACTTCTTGAGATATAATTGTTCGTAACTTTTGTGCCAAGTATCAAACGAAGTTCATATATTTTTTCGTTCGTTTATTTGTTAATCTTGAAAAAAAAACGAATATATTGAAAAATAATAAATAAAATGTACAAACGATTATATATGAGAAAAGGTCAATTTCAAGAGAAATTATTTTTAATTGTAATAACATCATAAATCAACATTTTCATGTACACTTTTTTTTTCAATGTGCTCATTTTTTTGTGTAGATTATGAAGAAAAATAAAACAACTTCATTAGATTATTTGGAAAAAGTTATCAACAATTATAGGGAAATGTGTGCATTTTCATGAAGGTTTAAAGCTCTGAAACCAATATAAGCTTTCATTTTTTTTATTCAAACATTTTTTTCGTAAGTCTGCCGAAAAAAACGAAGATTAAAAAACATTCATCGAAATCGGATGATTTTTCGATTTTCTAAAGCAAAAAAGCGAGGACATCACGAAAGTATAAAATTACCCTGTCCTCTAAATTGAAACCCATACAGTATATTATAACAAAGTTCTTTCTTCTACTTCTCATCTAATAGAATGAGACTAAATTATATTTTACGCTTTCAGTAAAATGAATCATTTTTTATATAGAATGTATTATAATGATAGACTAAAACAACAGTAGTTATTTTTCAATCAAGTAATATTGAACAATCACTCTGTATTGTGTTATTTTCAAAATTACTACGATAATGTTCTCTGAATTGCAATTTACTTGTAAATATTTCAATTATAAGTTGGAGAAACCAATAACAGTCATTCATGGTTCTATGTACCTACCAGGCAAATAATTCAACATAGTTAGTACAATAAATGTTAATGAAATACTCACAAACATAAACTTAGTAATTACACGGAATTATATACAATATTGAAGAGTTGAGATCTATAGGTCTTAGATTTTGTATAATAGATTATTTGATAACAGTAACTACTGACCCTAAAATGTGGATTGTTTTGGGACAATACATATAGAAAACAAACTACAGTTTTTCAAGGCTTCTATCAACGAAAAGAAATAAACATGAGTAATAATTCTAACACTAGTCTCTCTTATCTGGCTTCCATCGCATACGAATGGAATCCCTGAAAACGAATCTGCAGATAGCCACGCCACTTCTAACAACCCTTCAGAAATTCTGATCTAGCTTGTGAATGATCCCAGGTTCAAGTTCAGAAAAATCATTCAAGATTCTTGACGAAATCTATGGAGTAACAGTACCGCATTTTTTTAATAAGAGAGAAGCTGTGACAAATGAAGACTCTATATTAACTACATCACATTTACTCTTATTTTAAAAATAAATTAAAATTTTTGCAATACTTCTTTACGTAGCCTATTAAGTAGTTTTCATATTGTTTGTTCCAACGCATATTCTTGTTTTGTACTCCAAATTAATTGATTACCCCACAAATTAATCTATTTCTTTACTTATTCGGAGCCTCTCCTACCATAGGTGTAGCGATGAAACTCATTTTTAATCTGTGTAAATGATAATAATATCGAAATGTGTGATTGTTCGGGTACTTGGCCAACAAGACTTTGTAGATTAATTCATTATTCAAAAGTTTGAACAGGGTGAAAATATATAATATAATAAATCATACAATATATTGTTTCGAATGGAATATTCTCTTTAAAGATATTTTATTTCAAGTACATGAAATATCATCCCATGGTTGTTAGACTTTTAAGGCTGTATACTTTGGAAATATCCCTATAGTTATGCAAAGTGAATCATCAATCATTTACAACAGTTATAAGTTTCTGTTGATACCAATCTGCCAATCAAATTTGATTAGTCTATGTTAGAAACTTCTCCAAATTTGTTAAGTTAGAGTGATATTAAGTTAATGGAAATCTCATAAATTAAATTATTCATAAATCAAGACATAATTTTAAAACTATATTTTCATAATTTATCATATATAAATGAAATCAATTATTATTATCTATATTTTTATATTATTATTATAACAAATGATTCCTTAGCCAATTATAAAGAATCTCAGCATTCACATACGTAGATTGCTTTGACATGACAAAGTAACTTCTTGGTGGCATGTTGTCCTTCCACTCCTTTTTTTTGTTCACCACCTTCATGATAACTAGTAGAGAAAGAAACTCTACTTCCGCATTGCAGCATCTAACTACGCTGATCATTTCTCTTTTTTCTGATGAAATAATGAAAGGAACTGTTTTTGAAACTTTTTAAGCTACAACTGCACCTGGTTGGTATAGGTATAAAATAAGTTGAAATATTCCATATCTTCATCCCGATTCATCCCCTTGACTCTGACCTTCAGCTTTTCTTATACTTAGATCTAAATGTCGAGATAAGAACAGTTGTAACCAATTGTTGCCTGCTTCTCTTTTCTCGTTTTTAAATTCATGTCTAAGATCAAGCTGCTGACGAAACTATAAGTGAGACTTCATAAACAGTCCTTTCTTAAGGGAAACCCATGGGCCTGCATTTTTTTTGGATGTCTGACAAGTAGAACTCATTAGCTGAGCCCAAACAAGAACTAGGACCTATTGGTGTTTTGGAATCGTAGACAGATTTGAACTTTCTTTTAAGAGTTTTTCCAGAAATATGGAATTCTATGGACGCCCTTCTCAAAGAATAATCTTTGGACTTTATTTTCCTTTGTCCATGATCCTCTAGAAGAGGCGGGATATACCTAATTGGCATCTTTGAAAAGATAAATATGCCGTCAACATTTAAAATATAAAAAGTTCAGGGATCGCTATCTATCCCAATAGTGGCATGGTCCTCTCTCACAATCGGCCGGGAGAGAAAACGCGTCATCAGACATGGTGGACGCAAACTCAAACGAAATGTACGCACCGGCACCCCGTTGCATCTAAACAACTCTGAAACTAAGTCCTACCGTTACCCACACCCTAAGCTATGATAAAAACGAAATATTACGACATATTATACAAATTGAATGTGTATTGAAAATGAAAATCATGGAAATTACTTACTTTTTGTTAAAATAAAGAGGCATCCTAAACAACATCACTCACTCACGTCACAAACAAACTCATCACTGATTTATGGCGTTGGCTATCTTTCCCTTATTACCATCTATACCAGATTTACCCTAATTTAACTATCCCCAATTTCTTGATGAATTTTATTTCTTTTATAGGGCTGTAGAAAAAATAATGTATGCAACATGTGCGTAGTATCTTTTTTCACTAATGGAATCATTTTTCCATTCGTACAACTTTATGCACTTGTTGCATAATAGTTGTTTATGCAACAAGTGATGGCTCGTACGACAATTCCTACGAGTGAAAGAAAAGTTAATTTACTCACGAGTTTCATACAACAATTTTTCTACGTCCGTAGACTCAAAAAAATTCGACAAAACTGTTATCAATTTTTATTTTGTAATAGTAATATTAAAAGTACAACTGTGAGCATTATTAATTTGAATTGAAGAAGAAGTTACATTACTATTGGTACTTGAATTGGCAACATTTAACGAGTTCAAAGAAATAATATCGTATATTGTTCTATTAGTACTTATTGGATTGTTGGTAGGACCTTGAACATTTACAATGTTGCTTGAAGTCGAATTAGTTGTTCCCGTTAAAATTTTCACTGCGGAATCCATTTTGTTTTTTATTGAGTCGTCTACGTACCCCCCGCAACCGTGTTGGATTTCCACCCAGCGTGTTTCTTTAGTTGAATTATATCACCACCGGAATCCACTAATAGAGACGCCGAAGAGCGTCGAAATGTATGCCCAGTGTAGTTTTTTGGATTAGGTAAATTCAAATGTGTTACGATAAGCGAGGGAATTTTTGAAAATGTGTTGATACCTACAACTTGGATTTTGCATTTTCCATTTCTATACTGCAAAAAGAAAGGATCTGTTTTGACATTTGTGGTCGTTGGTTCTTACATTTTTTATAAATGTTTACCAAGTTTATCTATTGTCAGATATTACACCAATAACAGTAAATCGACGTTGAATATGAGGCTTTGTATTGAGGTATTGTGCTAATTAAAACATTTCCGTTGCACTTTATTTTATATAATTCCTCCCTCCGAAGAGCTCCTGCGAATCCGAATATTAACGCAACCTAAAAGATGTTACAAATAATATCTAAGCTTACGTTAAAATTTTTTGCTGTCATACCTTATGCATGAGATAATTATCGTCTGGACAAAAACTCATTAATTTTTTCACGGACAAATGTTTTAAATTTTTTTGTGACTATAGCCAACTGATTAATTTTTCAAATGAGATTTGAGTATTTACTGATGTCTACGTTGTTATTTACCATTAGGGTGCCTTTCAGTTCTGAATAAGTCGACCAAAGTGTTGAAGACTTTGACATTTTGGATTTAGTTTCAAAGTAAGTTAGTAACACTATTTCTGCGAAGCTGTTTATGCCTTTCTTAGTAAGCTACACCATAAAAAAATTATATTCCTTTAAATACTGTTCCCTGGATTTCTCTCTTTGATTGCAAATGAGTAAAACAAAAAAAAGTGAATTTTATAACGGACGTAGAAAAATTTCTATTACTTGTTGATATTTTCATTAACTACCGTATTGTCATGAAATGCCTTTTTCGAACATACTCTTATGTAACATAAATATGTAAGTACCGGATAGGCATCTAACAGTGGCCGTCGGCCATATCTCAGGTACGGATTATAGTTTCAGGGAAAAATAATAAAGACAAAAATGTCCCCGAGATCTTATTTTCAGAATTTTAGGTCCAACATTTGTATTTGAGGGGCGTATTTGATGATATGAAATTAAAAAAGTGGAATTCATAAAAATTTACCCGATTAAGTAGCACTTTATATTAATAATAGCGTGTGTGAGCTAGTTTTCCCTAACAATCGAATCAAACTTCAAAGAATTTTTTTAACTGTATATAGGTAAACTGGAATATATTTTCATCTAAAATTATTTATATTGTATCAAGTTTCTTTGGGAAATTGTGGGATACTTCTTGTTTCTACATTTATAATATTTATAATTTATTGATTTCAACAAAATTAGTAGTACTGGGAGCATAAGGCATAAAGTTACTTTTACAAGTTCATAAATAAGCGTACAATTTTGTCCGTCATTGAGTAGATATACCTACGTCATTATAAACTCCTTTTCTGGTTTGATGTATGCAGTATAAGATGTTTTCGAACGTTAATGATTTTCATTCTATACATGTAAAGATTAAATTGAAAGATGAACATTTCTATCAGGATGATTATATCGTTACATTTTTTAACGATTGTGTGCAGCTTACTGCATTATTTTAATAAAATTGCCACAATGAGTTTTGTTTTTCTACGAACGATGTCTAGAAGTGATAAATAATGTATGGGTTTATGGATAAAACATTACATAGCAACTTGAAATAACCTGTTCTAATGATAATCAGCACTTTCCTTATTATAGCAGTGCTGATAAACCGACAAATAATGAAAAATGAGGAATGTCGAAATTTCTGGTAGCGAAATTATTATCAATAGAACTTCCATGAATATATAATGAAAATCGAATTATTTTTTTGTTATATATAATAGAATCTTTTCAAATCTTCATTAATATAAACCAAAGTAAATTTTCTTATTATAAATTTGTGCCTTTAATTATTTAATTGATAGTTAGTATGAAGTTAATATTGCAACAACAAAACATTTCGTTTTTATTTAAGATGGAAAATTATACCAATTTTGGCAATCACAAAAATTTGAATATATACTAAACTTTACTAGCATAAAGCATTTCTTCACAGAAAAAATTAACTTCAGTTAACAGATAGACCTTATCGAGGTCTTATAACCGCTTGCTTTTCTGGGTAAGCTTATTATCAAGTTTTGGGTAGTTTCTCATTGAATGTTCTCTTCTACAAAAAAATAACACCATCTATTTCTAGCAAGGCTCATTGGAGCAGGTGCAACAGGTACAATATATCGAAACTTCTTATTTCTTAGACTTTCTGTATGTTTATGCTCCCAAATGTTCTTAATTTGAGGTCTTTTCTGATTTAAAATTAGTTTCCTTCATATTTTTTTAGAGGCAGATGAAAATTTGACGTTTCGGCTTTTTTTAGTCTTTATCAAAATATGATATTGACACTGACATTTTGCGTATTTATATTAATCAATAGATCACCTACATTATAAATATGTATAAAATAAGAATAAAATCAAAATAGCAATTTGTTTTAACAATATTAATTTTTCTTTGGTTTTTACATCTCAAATGCGTAGCAATAATCAATTAAATTATTTGTAATTGTATTAAAATTTACAAAAAAGATCTACTTAAAGTACTTAGGTCTTTTTATAGCTTTTTCGTTATTATGAATGTGAACCATTTCTAATTATCTTTTTCGTGTATCAGATTCCGTTCCAAGAATTTTTGAATCTTTATAATTGACTTTATGTTTTTTTGATATTTTTTATGTTTTTTTGGTATTGATGACCTTTTGGTCTATTTTCTAAATACTGAGATGTCTGCCTTATGTAGACAGTACAAGGCACTTGATATATATCTATTGATTTATGCTTCTGAATGTTCTTGATTTTAGGTCTCTTCTGTTTTAAAATTAGTTTTTTTTAATAATTTATTTAGATAACAATTCACTTCGACTTCTATTTGAGTCTTTATCAGAATTAAAGAAATATATATCTATTGCTTGAAATAAGTACACAAATTATCAGTGTCTAAAAACGTCATTGTTTCATCTGTCTCCATAAAATTAGAACAGAAACTAATTTAAATCAAAAGAGACCTATAATACATAATAGTTCGTGCAACGCATTCTTCTTGAAGAAATGTTTTTTAGATAAAATTCTGTATTCATAGACCGCAGACGAACATAAATCAGCTTTGTACGTCCTAAAGAGCACATTTTTGAACTAGCACCAGTCACAATTATCTGGTGAGCTTAGACTTAATCGAGTTTCAAGACTCTTCCAGTTATCAAGAGTGCATGATCTCAGGCGAATTTTAATTAAGGCAAATATCCTGTTATTTCGAGTTGATTACTTAGCTTATCACTAGTGAATTTTCTGTTCCTTAATATTTGTTATCGGAGAAAGTGCTCATCAATTTGACTTGGAACTCTCCTTCTTCTTATCCACGTTTCCAATTATCATCTAACCATTAAATTAATTGCTATAAAATTGACTAACCAAATCATTCATACTTCTCTTCTAGTAAAATTGAATTTGTAATGCAAATATTATTACAAAAACGACGTGCTCTATTCAACATTTTCAACGGAATTGTTAACTATCGACCTAGCAACTTGATCCACACTAAAGAATAACAAACACTCAAACAGCCTTTGAATGGTAATGGACTTATCGCTATGTTGACATGGCTTTTATCTACTGCCA
Organism: Diorhabda carinulata; assembly: GCF_026250575.1. NCBI lineage: Eukaryota > Metazoa > Arthropoda > Insecta > Coleoptera > Chrysomelidae > Diorhabda > Diorhabda carinulata. Next base: position 26,127,696 of record NC_079472.1, read on the forward strand.
GAGATGATGAATAGCATTCCCATTCTACCAAAGGTTACTAATTCGAAAATCATGTTTTTATTGGAGAGTTAGTTGATTTGTAAAATGTGGGCTGGAAAAATTCGTATGCTACTATAGAATAGATCTTTCTTTTTCTAGAATTCTATTTTATTATTCAATATAGTTTCCTTCGAGGGCGATACGACAATTGTATTTAGCCTCAAAATAGGCTTCAGTTTCAGCGATTTACTCTTTAATGGCGCAAACTTCATGTTCAACGAGCATCCTCCCGAGTTCTGATAGTTACTAAAGACCAGATCTGAAGAATACGGTGGACGCTGAAGCAATTCGAAGCCCATGTAATGCAAATTAGCCATAGCGCGACACGATTTAGCGATGCACAATCTTTATCTACCTACTCCACATTCAGAATTAATTAATGGTATCATCTTTTTCCGAATTATGCAATAATTTGAGGGCATATTTACTGGAAAATGCATTCTACTCTGTAGGACCAAGCCTTGTCAGAAGAATTTTCACGCTTTGGAGTCGGTTCATCATGAGCGGTCCACCCGGTTGACTATAAATTGTCCTTCAGTGTGAAAAGATATCGACAAGAAAATTATGGTTGATTATGATGGACAAGCTCCAAACACTGGACAAAATCGTTACTTTTTTGTTATTTTTAATCGATTGTGAGCTAGCGCTTGAAAAGAGCTATTACATAACGAAATATTTAATCACTATACGTCCAACACGTTCCTTTGATAGATTTAGGGTCTCAGCTCTTCCTATCCGCTTCAGTATATCCGAAATTATTTTGTGGATTTTTTATGTTTTTGTCGATGACAGCATCTTCGGGGCGTCCACTTTGTGCATCGTGCTTTTTTCGCCTCATTTAGACACGTGCCTTTTGAAGGATAGTGCTAACTGAACTGAACTGAACTTTTTAGCCCACCTAATATGTGACAGTGTTCTATCTTTGGAGTTAATAATCTTCATTTGACGTTATTGACATGATTTATAACACGAAACATTAAAAAAAACAAAAAGAAATCCGTCAAAGGTACATAAAAAATACTAGCTGTTATCTAAATAATAGCAAAAAATATTCCAATACTATTAGAGATTAATAATTTTATACCTTCAGAGCTCGTATAATTCATTGTAATAATACAAAATATAAGATTTCAATCAAATATACGCCCATATCTACGTGACTGGTAGCATAAGTTGTATCGATTTAAAATTGTAACCAATAAAAAAGTTATGAGAATTAATGGGTTTTTATGATCTGATAGTATGTGAATGGTAATTTGTTTAATTAAAATGATTACAAATAGTTTTTATAGTTGGATATTAATTTGTGGTTCAAAATTTAATCCCGATTTATCTGATTTTAATTGTAACAATTGACTGCATTGTAATAATCTAATTATTCAGTACTATCGCATTCCAATACAATTACAGTAAATTCAATCTATAATGATTAATTTCCATAGGAGAAATACAATCACTCAACAAAGAGAGAGTATTTGATTATTGCATTTGATTTTATTTAGCACCCTGACATTTGAATAATTAATGTAACTTGTTTATAGAGTTTTGATAAATAATAGTTTTGGATTTTAATAATGAAAATGCATCTAGTCTAAAAAGCTTTGTTCTAGATATTATCTGTCCATTTTCGCTTAATCTGCTCATTTCCTTCTTATTAATTCCTACCTCAGAATTGATTCTGTTTAACACCAACGTTTCACTTATTTGTATACAAGCTCAAATGTTCAAGGCTAGAACATGAGTACTCATAAAATATATTTTCGGGAATAGGCAACCAATGTTGTAAGATGTCACTTTATATATGCAAATTTTGAGATAGAAAGCTCACAGCGACGGACATTCCCTGCCTTCGTTCTCTTTTTCCACTCGTTTTGCTTCTATACTCCTCCGAAAATCCTCTTTATTACCTTTTATTTCATATGTTTATTTTGTCTTCTTCTTTTTTGTCATGCACCCACTGCCATATGGCATGGAAATTTGAAAAGTTTAATAAATTATAATTCGCTTTAAAACTTATCACACTCAAGTTTCTTATATTAATTACATTGTAATAATTTTCAAAACGTAATTTATTTTATTCAACTTTAACAGGAGAAGACATTTTTGACGTTAACCAGGTAGTCACTCTGGTTTTCTACAACTTTAACACTACATTTCTGTTAAACTCTACGATAATATCGATATTAGCTCATTACGATTTGCAGCAGTAATACTCGTATATGTTTGTATACGAATAATAACGGTGTAAAAATTATCAAGCTCAGCAGCAGGTTCCACTTCTAAACTGATATTAACGAGAAGTAAGGTATCAACATGCCACAGGTACAAATCGTTCACTTAATTATCAAGAGATAAGACACATTATTAGAATGACGTTTCCTGTGATATTCAATTTATTTATTAGCTAATTAATTGAGACCTTCATTAGCGATTGATATACTGATCCCAAATAGATGCTTTTTAAACATGTTTTTGAAACGGTTGATGGATAATTAATGGTTTCTTGAGCCAATTATCAAAAAATGGGCTTTTTTGAGACATATCTGTCGAGAATCTTTAATATTACAGCAAAGCAAAGTAAATTACAATATTTCTTTTTTCTTGAACTTCATTTTCGTTATTTGTTTCTGATTAAATCCGCTGGAAATCATTCAAAAACTTTAAATACCACCTTAAAAATGTATTTGTCATAAACTATTGTCATTGGAGAACTTGGCTTTAGCTTCAATAATCAATTAATATAAGCGCTACAGTTTACACATGAAAATTTTGACCAATATATATTTGTAAGTTTTGATACATATACATTTGACACTTATCATATATCAGATGATTCGGATTAATTTTCATTAATTTAATAAAATTCTTTTTTAATGGGAAGAAAATATTTCACAAATAAACAATAATAGTATACAATGAATCTTTTTCATATTTGACTCACAAAAATGCTAGTTACATAAAGAAAAATCCAGATTACTTAATAAAATAATAATAATAATTTAATAAAATTCTTTTTTAATGGGAAGAAAATATTTCACAAATAAACAATAATAGTATACAATGAATCTTTTTCATATTTAACTCACAAAAATGCTAGTTACATAAAGAAAAATCCAGATTACTTAATAAAATAATAATAATAATTTAATAAAATTATTTTTTAATGGGAAGAAAATATTTCACAAATAAACAATAATAGAATACAATGAATCTTTTTCATATTTAACTCACAAAAATGCTAGTTACATAAAGAAAAATCCACATTACTTTAAAAATTAAAACGCAAGAGACCATATTTTGTGAATATTTGTCGGCATTTATTTTAATTTAAAAATAGGAATTATTGTTCACATCTTTAATGTTTTTGTTTGTTCATTTATTGAATTTTTGTTGATTCAATCGTTGAAATTCAATCATTATATACGTTGAAATGCAAAAGGAGAGCCAGCTAAGTTTTATTGCTAAATCAACGAGGAGAAAAATAATGAAAATTTGTGAAATTCCAATTCAATGTAATCCATTGACGCATTGGAATGATAGAAAGTTCAATAATTATTTATATATAGTGTTATTTACGGTCGTATGAACAATGTTGGTTGTTAGCGACAAAGAATCATTTTATAAAGCAATAAATCGATTTCCGTAAGCTATCTAATCTATATAGTTATGTTGCACTACTCGTTTTCTGCCCCATCCGTCTAGGGCGCCCTCTAGCCGCCCAGTCTCGTTATTTAATAGCCAGGCCACGTATAAGATGAAAGAAAGTCTATAAACTACCGAATTATAAATTTTTAATTACATATACAAACTTTTAACACGTCCCAATTTGGGTGTATGTATATAGAAAAAAAAATAACTATTTTAGTCTTTCAAGTTTTTATAGAGATGCCTGATAAACTTTTCTATTGTCACGTGAATCAGCGTATTATTAATATTCGATATCAATCGGATCGGCGCGGAATATTTACACTATAATGAGAGATTTCCAGTTTTTCTTTTCTCGATAAACGTAATAATTCATTCAGTGAAACAAAAAAAAGCACCTGAACACGATCATCAGTAATTGCAATATTTCAATGCAACACTTCTTTCTATATCATTCTACGAGACTTGTTATTAAACATACTTTAAATAGTTAGTGAACTAACTGGTTGTTATACGTTTTAATCATCGAAGAATGCATGTATTTATTCCTTTATTGTTGAATTGGTTTCATGTGTTAGGTACTGATTCAAGAAGGTTCAATTCCAATGTAGAAAATCTAAATTAAAATATCCAAGTAGTTATGCACAGTAAATCAGAAATTGTGTACTATATCCTTGAACGCTTAAAATTCAGCTGAAAACTATTTTTAAGTGACGATAGGAGTCACAGAAATAACCCCGCTGCTACAATAGGAATGTGAAATTACAAATCAACCAAGACCACCAAACATAAAATTAATTGAAAGATATGTGGTACATAAATATGCATTAGTATCATCAACACCATACAAAAAATCTAAAATCTAAAAGTTACGAGTTACGTTTAAGATGGAATTGACAGACGTGGAAATTAGACATCTGTAAACTAAGTACCTAAAATGAGAAAGTCACATTATGAAATTTCATGTAACGTTTTTCGTATTTAAGTACACTCTTTCTATTCGTGAGGTGAATTAGTAAACACAACTAAATAATAATTTACTTATGAATATCACTTAAATAATTTCTGCTATTACTTTTACTAATCCATTCTTTTCACTAAGACTATTTATTTAAAACTAAACTAACTGCGCTGCATTATGTACACAGATCCCTACATCAAAAGACTTCTCTACAAAAAGACAGAAAACAAATGAAGAAATAGACCTTCCTGGAAATTATTCAAAACAAACAATGTTAATAAACCACTTGCTGTAAAAAATTTACACCCAAACATCAAACGAATCCCGCCATATGCGCTTCGCCAAATTTTAAAATTCCATTGTAGCTGGACAGAGCCGGCTTACGGACTCATTTCGCGAACTTTTCGTAACATTAAGAAAACGATTATTAAAATTAAATAGTGTATTGTACGTGTACAAGAAAACAGAAAAAAATCTGAAATGATTCTGCCTCTATTACTATTTGATTGGTTTAGGTGTAAAAATATTTTGAATTTGGTTTTGTGATTAATAGGATTGATTCATTTCACCTCCAATGCTTGATATATGATGCTCTTGAGTAGGGCTTTCTCGTGTGTCTATGCCTGCAGCTTTGCAAGTATAGATATTATCATTATTTTTGGAATAAGTATGGCTACTTTTTGCTTTTGGATTGTTTCTCACAGTCGGTTATATGACTTAGTTAAGACTAAGTCTTAGGAAAATCCCAGAAAAGAGAAACACTGACGAGGATGAAATTATACGAATAGAAAGATAAAGGAGTAAACTAGATAGGATAATTCGAAAATTGAGTAAGGTAAAAATAACTACTTTAAACCTGAACACTAAATATTAGGAAAAAATCATACCAAATGAATAAAAGAATAAACGTAAATGTTTGGGTAGACTCTTTGAAAGATTAAATTATAAAGATGACACAAGGTCGATCTCGATAAATTTTTGCTCATCCTACTCTCTTCTTCTTCTTACCTATATTTAGATAATTCACGGCAATGTTATTTATTCAAACTAAATTGACGTCATCTAGTTTCATAATCTGATATCCCTCATAAAATAATGGCTAAGTAAAATTTATTTGTAGCGAAAAATTTGTATTTATTTTTACTCCAACGAAGTACTTTTCGTTATTGTTTCTGCTCTATTTTTTCAAGGTATACTGCCAAAAAAATGTAATTTTGAGAACTAGATACAATTTTGATTTAGAAAAAGGAGGATCTCAACGAAACATCTGACTATGAGTAAGGTGAATTTGAATGTGAAAAGTATATATTTATACATGATTAAACCTTGATTCAGTATTTTTTATCTAACAGCCATCACACTATAATCAGAATCGATAAAATGAAAATATAGAAAAAAATACAAATATTGCACGAGGGTTGATAACATTTGTGATCGTAGTTAACATAGCTACTATTAGGGAAAGCAAATGATCGTCATCGCCAAAATAAATTTATATATTTTCTATGTGGGGTTGAGGTAAGGAGAACGATCTGGGTATAAGAAAAATGTCCGTCGAATTGAGTTAATAAGGGTAATACCACTTAAGGTAAATTTTAAAGAAATTGCCAAATATTATTTACGCCCTGGACAACTTTTCATAATTTTGTACAACTTAAATTGTTGAAAGTTTCAATGATAAACTATGTACATATACTTTTATGTTTTTCGTCAACTTCATGTCTATTTATACTCACAGAACCATCTGGGACTCTAAATCAAAAATAAGTACAAAATTAATTTGACCTTATGCAATCTGCGTAAACCTTCTACCATTAGGTGATTTGTTCAGGATTATAAATTTTATTAAAAACAATATACTAACTTGCGTGATGAATTATAATCTTAGATATAACCATTATAACTATAAGTGGACTGGAGAAATAATTTGGAAATCAAAATATTACGTTTATTTTTCACATAACAATAAACTTTTATTCTTAAGGTAATCTTAATACAATAGTTATTATATTTTCTATGAAGTTGATAAATAACGTCCATAACTTGAGTAATATAATAATCAATATTCAAAAATCATAAATCTGTGCATTTATTTTTGCGTTTTATTGTAGTGGTATAATTCCAACATCTAAATATACAATTACGATTTACAAATTGTTTGTAACAGTACTGATATTTAGAAGCGGCACAACCGCCTACATCCTGAATGAATATAGTACTCTAAAAAACGAAAAACATGTTTTCAATTAACTTTGAAGTGTCGCTGTGGAGATTAAATTCGAATTGAATTTTGAAAATTTACATAAATCATGTTGTTAGAAATATTTATATGTAATCGAAAACTAGAAGGCAGGAATTTTTAGGTATATAATAAGGTAGATACTTATTGTGTTAACTTAATCTATCGTATATTCCACTAATACAATAAATTCATCATATATAACTTATTCTTCAAAATTTATATTATTTTTACTGAATACCGAAGGGCGAGAGAATCTAGTGAAAATACGTTGTCCCAAATATGATGTCCCAAATACGATTCCCAAATATGCTAATGGAAAAAAACAAAGTATGCACATAAATATGCAAATCATTTAGTTGAAAAATGCACAAAAGTGTTGGAAATATGCAAAAAATTCTCATACATCAATTTATTGATTCACTTCAAAGTAAATAGACACATTAATATGTTTTACATAGGTACTTAACCTAAATATGCATTCTTTACATAAAGCAAATTGTTGTTAGTTATATAAACAGTAAACCACTAAATGTGTCTTGTACAAGGTGTTTCTATATTCGACCGATAACGCTCTACCTCAGAGAGATCTCAATAAATGATTCTTTTTGATATGGGAATACGAACCCTTACGGAGCCCTAGCTGCTGAGATATAGGTTTTTGAAAATATTAAATCAAAAATTTGCTATAAATCAAGAACGCTTTCTCCTTAATAAAGTGATATTTTGACATAAACAAACTTTGGAAAACTTCAACCAAATTTTTGATTTTAAATTTTCTACACCCTATATTTCAGCAACTCGGTTCCTTAAGGGTTCGCATTCTTATATCAAAATGAATTATTTATTGAGATCTCTCAGTAGTAGAGCATTGTCTGTCGAACATAGAAACACCCTGTGTCTTAGTATAAAAATTTATAAATGGAAAAACTTTCAACTGATGTAATGGGAGCATTTTTATTATTTCTGACTATTACGCGATCCAAATCAATGGATTTCAGCTATTAGCAGCTTGACTTAGAAATTTAAATTCGCAAATTCATGAATCACATTTTTGAATTTTTGAAAAATTGTGACTCCTGTCTTACCTTTGACATTCTTAAAACCTACCTCAGATTGTTCTATTAGTTTTATACTTTGAGTTAATGAATTAGACTTCTCTAATGTTATTTTTCTAGAAACCAAGCTACACTGTAAATTTTTTTTGGAAAATTATTATTGTTTTGCGAAACATATGGTCGCTAAAATTACTAATCAGTGTGTGAATTCAAATTATAATACAATTTAAGTGATTTTTTTAGACAATTTACTGAGAATAGATATAATTTTACGATTTTTTAATATAAATCTTACTTGGAAAGTAATTATACTTAACAGCTTATTATTTTTCAATAACAATGTTGGAAAATTATGAGAAATTTCTAAATTTTAATTTACTATGTTTTAATGTAGAATTACCAATTGATAGATGGCGTTTGCATTTTTGCTTGAGCCTGTTATTTTCAAATAAATTTAGTGAGTTTCTGATTTAGAAAAGATGGAAACTTTGTGTAAAAATAAAACCTGAAATAAATAACAACTATATCATTGTCAGAAACAGATAGTTATGCTGATGAAGCAATGATCATCTCAGAAGACGAAGATAACTTACAAAGGCTACTGTATAGGTTTTAACAAATAGCGAAAGCTTTAAACATTCAAATATCCCAGAAGAAAACCAAATCTCTAACACTATCGACATAACCGAGAAACTCGCAATATACGATCAGTTTGTAGAAAAAGTGATGTCATTCAAATATCTAGGACCAAACATAACAAGTAATAGAAATCTAAAGAAAAATGGAGTTAAAGCTCAAACAACATAGGCGTCATTAATATCAGGGTACCTGAGAGATGACATACGTGATAGGGACCAGAACAGAGAACACCATAACTAAGCGGCTTTTAAGAACATCTGAAATGCGAACGCTGAGGTCAATAGCCGAATACACATTATTTGATCATGGTTTTTATCAATGCTTAACATCAGTTTTGGTTGACAAAAATTCTCTCAATAAAAAAGCAGCTTCCAACCAATCTTGTAATAATATGTTGAGGTGGAAGAGAAGTGTTCTCTAACTTTTATTTACAGAAATGGACCCTTATAGGCGATTTAGGGAGATGTCATGCCTGGAATTAAATTATTCATAAGAGAAACATGTTTCCTAATCTCCTCGACAACCCTATTTGAAGCATTGTCAAGACAATCAATATTAAAAACGTCTTGACCCGTTCAAACTGATTATCTTTCTATTAGATTGAGTTGACAGAATCTGTTGTAAGATAACAACTGTTATCTTTTCCACCACTAACTGATATTTTATCACAATGTATTCGTATAATTTTGTCACTATTTTTTGATGATAACCTTTCGTTTAAAGCTAAATAAATAAGGTTCCAATAAAAATAATTTGTAAAGAGCCAATTAAATATTTAATTTCGGTCGTAGCTGCAAGATCATCAGAGCTAATTGTTTCTTGTTCTTATTCCAAATAGAAAGCAAAAATTATAGCTTAGTATTTGATATCCGTATATTAGATCTTGACATGAAATATTCTGAATTTTATATTATTATCTTGCCAAATAAATCTATCTAAATTATAGGGAAGAACTAAAACGATAAAAATGATAAGTGAAATGCTTTACTGGCCTAGCGAATTTAAATACCGGGTGTCAAATTTTCAATTGCTTAACAACTTCCAAGGAACGAATGTTCTCTAATAGACTACGATCGAAATTGTGTACGAGGTAGAATTGTCCAAGCAAAAAACTATCTACATTTCGGACTTGGAAATAACATTTTTATTATTCTTAACAAAAATATTATGGAAATATATATTTTCCTAGGTGGCTTGTGCCCGATTCTCTTTTCTCTTGATAAACTAAGATAATGACGTATTTTTACCAAGTTAAATCAGACACTTATCAAATTTCACATATGTATAAAGGTAGAAGTAGGTGTCCAAAATGACGATAATAATGTTATAATGAGAGATGGATGGAAGCACCTGGTATGAGACAAGCAAATCACACAAAGATGGGCCTCAATATTTACTGCTCCACTTGCTACGTTAACATGTTTCAAAATTACTTGCGGAAAGTACTTAATTTTAACGAAATTGGACATGTGTAAACCACGGGAAGGTGCTAATTGCCAGCAAGCACTTGATGGAATAGCCGAATTTCCAATTTTTGTTCGTACCTACTTTCCAGTTGCGACAAGTTAATTTATTTTAAAATACGCGAGGGAGAAACATATGAAGAAAGTAATGTGAAAAGATGCGTCCTTCTCACTATCCAAATTTTGTACAACTATTCCAACAAGAAATACAGCAACATTTCGACTCGTTAACCAGCTTATTCTTTATGTTTAGACAACTTCAACCAACCAGGAAAGATGTCTCAATTAGCCTGATGATAAATATAATAATTTTCAAAGTAAGTTTGAGTTCAATTTATTTCAAAAGTTTCTAAAACTTTTTCACGAATTACCTCATAAAATTTCTAAAGAAATCGATATCTTCAAATAATATCTTCTTTAAGGCTAGTTCTGACATACCTAAAGTACTTCTGTGTCCAATCCAATCTCTAACTCAAACTCAGTTTTTTCAATTTTTTTGCGTTATAAATTTTCTATTAAACTATTGGCAATTTTTTTTGCAACAACTTTGACAACAGCACGCACTACGGTCCACGAATTGTCAAGTAAGTTTAGTGGCCGCTTGTACGTTCCGTCAAGAAACTTAGTAAATGTAAGAGTAGTTGCGAAATTCGACTGGTCAATGGCCTTCTGACCGGACACATTCATCAAAGACGCTATTTCCATGGCATTACGGCTGATTCGGAATGCTACTGGAGAATAGAGGGGTTAGAATTTGTAAATCACGTAACCGAGAAATGATCGGAGCTCACATATGCATGTGGTTTGTGTAGTAACATTAAAAGGCTGAAGGTAAGGTGCAAGATTAACTTTTCAAAGAACATTTTCCTCTGGTAGTTTTAACTGAGGCAGATCTCTTAGAAGGCCTATCTGTGCAAAGGTTTCTGCCCGTCCACTAACCTAATTATGAACTATAGGGAATATGAAAAATGAAAGCAAATAATAACAGCGAGAATAGAAAAAATTGCAACACACTAATTTCATTCTTTTACCTAACCTAAATTATATTGGAGCATTATTGTTTTCCATCTTCACTCTGTATTTCGCGAATAATTATTATCCTTCTTTTAATGTAAAAAGGCAATTCATCTTAGAATATAACTGCAGAGTAAAAAATATTTCACAGTCAGTAACATTATTCATGTTATTAAAGCTTTTTAAATTGTTTTGTAGTTGGTTACATTGATAAACGACAAGATATTCAAGTTGACACGTAATAAGGCTTAAAGCTACTTATACTGTACCAGGCAGTTATTACATTCGTATCTGACACATAATTTTTCAAACTCGTTATTATCAATAATTTTTCTTCCTTTGCTTTTCACGTGGGTATAATGATTAAGTTTTAGGGTGCTTTTATGTTGAAGTTGCGATAAATGATAAGAGCAGTGGAGAGAGCAGCAACAAGATCTGAGCAAAATTCGTTGTGTTATGCTGTTTATAGTAAAGCTTCGACAAAAGCTATGATCTCTGTTTTGTAGTACAGTGAAGCCATTGAGAAATTGATAAAATCAATCGATATTTTCTTTTGACTGAGTGAACTTTTAAATTCAATTGCATTTTAATATTATATTATTAAAACAGCAGAAGAAAATGCAAATTTCCTGCACACCCTATAAATACAAGAAGGTACATGTTTGAGGAATTTCATCATCTTCATAAACAATCAAGTGACTGCAAAGTTTATATATGTATATGAGGATGAAAATATAAACCTTTGACTGAAGATGACGAAATTGTCATAGTAGACCAATTCTAGCTTAAGAACAAACCTATTTTTTTTGTCCCACAAAGAGGCTCTAACAAATATTTTACTGCCTATCGATTCGTTCCTATATACGAGAATGGTCTCAGAAATACTTGGTCTGATCTAGAGATGGTAGTAGTTGTTTGGAAAATAACACTGTATTAGGAAGTACACAATCTATACAGCATATGTTTCAAGTTTGAAGACGCCACGCTGTTTAGTATTAGTTTGGAAGCTATCTATTTTGAACGTTTTCAGAGGATTTGTAAACGTGGAGAAAATTGATCATCTTTATATGGCACAATAGTTTTATTTGAAAGACCTTAGCGCAAACAATGTAAAATATTAAAATATTGAGTAACAGAGTTCAAACGAAGCCGTACGAACTGTGTAGACTAACATCGCAGTAGTCGACCAAATGAGGTGAGGACTTCAGAAATGTTGAAGAAAATCCACAGTGGTACTGGATGATCGTCGACTGAAAGTACGCCAGCTAACAGACATAGTAGACATTCCAAGAAGCATATTAACTGAAAATTTTGACATGAGAAAGCTCTGCGGAAGATAGGTATCGCGTTTGTTGACAATTGAACAAAAATAGCATAGTGAAGATGTTTCTATCGAGTGTATAGCAATGTTTCATAGAAATAAAACTGAATTTTTGCGCCGTTTCTTAAACATGGATGAAACATGGGTTAGGTTAGATTAGGTTAAAAAAGACCAATCGAAACAATGTATTGAAAAGGGTGAACCAGCTCCAAAGAACGCAAAGACCGTTCCATCTGAAGGCAAGATCATGGCAAAACTATCAACAGCGAGTATTATGCGAATTTATTGCAACGTTGAATGAAGAGGTGATGTTGGTATTAAATGGCTAATTGAAAATTTAAACGAAAGCGCCCAAGTGTCCAAATAGTTTGAATTCAGCCGATATCATCATACTTCCGCTCAAATAGTGTCATAAGTCGAAAAAACAAACTATCAAGTTATAAGCGTTTGATATCAATTCCAGCTTTATCTTTCACTTTTCGGATGATAACTTGAAAACTAACAAAGTTACTGCAATAGTAACTATTTATATAACAGTATTGTTGAAATTTATTTTAAGCTCTTATCCATTATACTAATTTTTATTTTCTATTAATAAACGATTTATTATAAAATTAGAAAAAATACAAAGGATCATTTTATTCAATGTAAAAAACATATCTGCTCGAACAAATATCAATTTAGCCCTTACTAGTTGTAATATTATCCGTCAAGAGGCCACCAATCTAGTTCCTTTTATTCTTTGCGAACAGGAAATGATTGCCAGCCAGCATTCACATCTGGTCTAAGTTGTAGTCGTGTCGGTTTGTCCGTGAGATGATCCCATATAATTCAAGACCTATACGCATAATTTCACATTTATAACCACAGGATTATTACGTCTTAAATCTACCGCCGCAGAGTAATATTTAATTTAAGAAATTTGAGATAAACTAAGAATTGTTCATATTAGTCCAGTGAAATTAGACTTCTTTCAAGATAAAATGAATATATTAATAGCTCATGCTTTTTTTGTTCAGTACTCTAATATTGTAGAAAACAGCTATCGGCGGAATTGTTCATATCTTCCACAAAGAGGCAATTTGATTGTTAAGGGGGCAATTTGATTGTAAAGGGGGTAAATTGATTGAGAACAATTCACAAATGGACACGAGTTCAACCCTTTTGCTCTGAGTCATTTAAATGCAATGCTAGATTTCGGTGCCAAAATTGGAAGTAAAAAGAAAATTCTCAAATAATTGCGATCACTAAATATTACATATGCGTTTGACGAGACCAAAATATCAACTAGGTTTTTGACGTCGTTAAGTTAAACTCCCTGTGGTGAACTCCAATTTATGAAGAAGGTACGCTGAAGCGACTCGTAAAAAATCTGTTCTCCGATGCTATCTGGCAAAGAAAGAAGCTCGTAGGGACATCGCCCGATTTGGAAGCAGAACATTCTCAAACGTCACGAATCAGCTGACCGACGCCAAGTGAGTCTGAGAAGCATTTCTCTTTTTCACAGTCCCGTGTGTATTTCGTCGTATAGTTCGTGTTCGAGGCTTTTTTCAATTAATGTTATCATTTCACGGAGTTGAAGGGGTAAAGGAAGCTTCTGCTATTAATTAAGTAAGTTATATTTTGTTATTATTTACTTTTTCTGATATAAGACACTCATTTATTTCTGAATATCTTATTAGCAGAAATCTTTTTATTTTTTTTTACTTGTCATTCATTTTAAAGAAATATTTTCTGATTTAGAACAAATTGATTTTCTAACATAGTTAATGCAGTCAATGTTAGTGGATTTGTCTGATACATAATATATGCAGTATCAAGAGGAACTCGCAGTAATACAAAATGATGTTAAAAATTTATTTAATATAATTGAAACGATGACATGGCTTTGTGAGGAAACAGATAGCAAATACCCAATTTAAGGAAATGTGCCAGAAAAAATATTTAGTTGAATGTGTAAATGATTCACTCGTGAAAAAAGAGCTCGTCTGGTTATAACATAACGGGGAGATTTTGCAGCAAGCATTAAGCTCAAGGATTAAAAGATTGAATTGAATTATTGAAAAAATCTTTAATTAAAATTGTCTCGAATTTGAATTCTACTTCTTCATTATATGTTTTGAAAATTTAGTCACTGTATTTCGTTAACAATGTCCTAGTGATTTTTCCTACCAATTAAATTTCTTATTGGAACAATTAGATTTTTCAATATTAAAAATTATCTTTATGTTTCATATGGGAGTATAAGAATTTTAGAACAGCTTTGTTGGGGCATGGTACATGAAAGATTGAAATATGTTTCTCTTATTTTGCGAAGAAGAAACTAATCCTCGGATGAACTTCAATGTATGGAAGAAGTTATAGAAAAAAACCAACAAAACTAAAGGTTATTCATTCTAATTTTGTCAATTATTTACGTCGCAAATTAGAAAAAGAAACGATTTTTTGCAATAAAAAATTGTTTATTATAGTTATTAATTGAAACTTTGAGGATTCCGAAAGGTCTTTCAACGATAAATAAATTTATGTATTTAGAAATATTTATTATTGCAGGAATGGAAGGTCATATCGATTCGAGGTGGAGCTTACTTTCTTCTTAAAGTGTTCTTCAATAATATACGCTTATCGCGCGATCCTGCGCTGCTTGAAATATGATTTAGTACATTGAAAATGATATAGGATGAAAAATTTTTGTGATTATTCATTGAATGTTTTATATATATATATATATATATATATATATATATATATATATAAATTTTTTGTCGCATCCACTTTAAAAGTTATTAGCGACGTTATTAAGACACTCAATTGTTCACAATTTGTGATACAATTGAGTGTTTCTTAGATATTTAATTAAGTTTGCGATATTACAATTATTGTTATGTAGAGAAATTATGGTGTTTGAAAAGTTGTTAGTTCATCTTTCGTTTTTGTACTTTGGACACAAGAAGTGTTTCACGTTTAGAGTGTCGTTACAAGTTTCACATATTGGTGGGTTTTCTCGGTTAAATAAATATGAGTGTGTCACTTTAGTGTGCCCTAGCCTTAAACGATCGATTTTTATTTGGTCCCTACGATTTTTAATCTATATACCTCGGATGTCTGTGTGACGGGACCCAAATAATTGATACGTTTGCCTTAGATTGGTGGATAAGGTGTTTTGAATAGATTATTTATATTTGATCGTTCAATTAATTACTAGATTAGCGTTTGTTACTGATTACTTACTTATTTGATAACTATAATAAACAATTTTTTATTGCAGAAATCAAAAAATTCAAATAATTGACGAAACTTAGTGAATACTCTCTAGTTTTGTAGCTTTCTCTAGTATCTACAGCTTCTTCGGTACAATGAAGTTTATCCGAGCGTTAGTGTTTTCGCTGAATATGAAAAACCATATTTTGACACTTGACAGTGATATAAACAATTCCGCTAAAAGTAGCTTTGCGTACCGAACAAAAAAAATATATGACATCCACATATTCGTTTTTTTTTGAAAATCATTTTTTTCAAGCCAATTTGGCTGGACTATGTGCTTTTAAATAACTCGTGTTGTGAATAAGTTTAGAATAAAACTATTTTTCATTCTTACCGTGTTAAAAACTTCAGCCACAACACTAAACATTTATTTTCGGATGTAACATAGTTCACTAACTGTTTTCTTGACTTAACAAAGAATTATTGTTGCATCATTAAGCTTTGAACACGAACAGGCCTACACGCTCAGATCCCTATTGTCAGTTTAGTTTTTGTTTTGTTTTCTTACTGTCGAATGCATAATGTTTTTATAGTTTGTCATCGTTGGTATGTAGCAAAAAGCAAAAATGCTGTAACTGCCCCACAAGTTGTGGAAACTGGGAGATCCATTGTCGTGAGCTCTCTTGATTGTAATAATACAGAGAGCTGGTTCAAGACGAGATGTCTTTTTGTAGTTCTTTGAGACTACATATATTATCCGTTCATAATTAAGGAGTGGTTTAAATTCTATTCATTTGCTAGTTTCGTTCCTAAAACTTATGATCGTTATTATTAGTATTTCTTTAGACTCCAATTATATGTAATAAACCGTTGATAATATTCATAATGAACATTCTGTTTAGTACTACCACTACAACATCATTCCCTGTTACATTTTCTGACGCATGTAAACTGGTAAATATTCTTTCTCTGACGGAGATAACATTATTGAACGTTGGACGGGAAACTGAAGTGGTACTGATAATAGTAAATACTGTATTCAGTACCAGTGGACACTAACACAAACATGTAAATACATCATATATTCCTCATAATGAATTGTAATTCTTGTTTTCATTTCCCTCATCTTATCAAGGAAGAGGGTCTGTCTTGTACCTTTTTCTTTCATTATCTTCTTAAGTTCATGTTTTTCCGTTTCTTCCCAGGTTTTTATCGTTACTTACCTTTTTTGTTGCCATCAAATGATCTAACTCTTTACCATCTTTGTAACCCTGAATATATTAAGGTTATTAGTCAGTTCGAAAACTCTTCTTGCTATTTCATTTTCACTTTTTTCAAACAGCTTAATTTTAAGGCAATGAGGAATATTCGAAATTAAGCTTCGGTTTTGTAAATACACAAACTTATTTTAAAATTTCCACGAGTTGTGTTTTTGTATTTAAAATTTCGGTTTTTTCATTACATCTCCAATATCCCATGTTTATAATTATTCGATGATTTCAATTGGTATAACTGAAAATCATTTCATCAAATTCTTTACGATACATTGACAATCACACAAACACAAGTGTTGTTAACTCATGGCGGTTTAACAATAATAAAAATAAATAATGAATTAATTTAGGGGAGTTGTCTGGAAAGTTTCCTACCTAAAAAAAACAGCGCATTTTTTCCATAATCATTTTTCTTTGCCAACAAAGTATTCTTTTAAGCCTGTACAATCAGAAACTAAGCCATCAAAATGAAAATGAGTATCTCTCAACGCATGCGCAACTCGTTTTTCAACTTATATTGATAAGTACTGACATCTTCAGGTAAAGGTTGGACACTCTACAAACAACCCAAAAAAATATGGACAGACAAAATTGTTTTTGTTCCTTAATGTTGATTATGTTTGTACCTATATTGGACATAAAAACTAGAAAAAAAGACACCTCGTACATGAGGCTTTCTTCAATCAACTTTGAACATTTTTCTAGAAGTAATTTATTATTGTTTGTTGTTAATAGAGTTTTGTATTTGACGATCATAGGAGAATTTCTTAATTAGTACATGATAATGCTATTTAGAAGGGAATTAATTACAGCTTATGAAGTAATATTCTATTGTACACTATGTTCCTTTCAATAAGCTTGTGATTCAATTTTAACTTGCTTAATGTCTCTCACAATATTCTGCCAATATTTCATCACAATAAATCCGATTAAAAACTGTTTAATATCAAAATATAAATTCATAATACGTAAGACGACATTCTATTCGTTGTTCTAAAAAAACGATTACGGTTATTGACGCTTCTAATATCGACATTTCGGTGAAATCAGTTATAAGAAAAACCGACATGGAATAAGCATCAAAAACCGCAACTATTGTGGCTCATAATTTAATTTAAGATCGTAATTCCGTTCGTTACACTCAAACAGGGATGTACTAAACGTGCATTTCTTATTTAGAACAAAAGCTTTGTTTGCTCTCATTATTCATTATATTTTAATAAACACATAAATAGATTCAAATCCTTTCTTTTCTGAAGGGTACTGAACAGTACCCGATGTGAATCTTCTAATCAAATGATAGTAATTGTACGTTGCAATGTGTGTTTTAGTATTTTTGTTGTAAAATACGGCTCTGCACTTTGTGCCGAAGGTAGCAAAGAGTTGTCATTTAGTTTTCAAGGTTAATATCTGTGAATATCTTATTTATGTATAATAGCCGGAACTTAATGGCAATTGAAGAATTTACAAAAAATATAATAAACCTAAATTAGATTTTATTCTAGAAGATTAGAACAAAGAATCTAGTCAAAATAATAATCAGATATTCAATCTCTTCTTACACTTAAAATCTTTCCTTGGTGTTTAACAATGACGACAACAAAAGGTGTTGAAAACACAAGAGACCTTCTTTGAAAAAGGCATACAAAAACTTGTGGCGCGCTATGACAAACTTTCGGACGCTATGCAGAAAATTAGTTTGATAGTTGTAAATTTTTCCTTCAATTTTTGAACCATTATCGGATTAAAAACTCTATTTTCATATTTATACGAACGATTTTTTTCAATGATTAAAATGTGACCAACAACAGCTACTTTACTAATGTCATTTTTAATGGGACTCTCAAGATTATGTTTTTTGCGTGAAATAGAGACTGACTATCTACCGCTCACCAACACAAAAACAATAATTTGGATAAAGCCTCTCCGTTGGCAAAATGGACGTTTTTGTAGTGTACTAAATAGGAACATATGTTGCTCAGTGATTCTACATCAGATCTATTATTCATTGGTTCCTCGGTTTGATGTCTTTTAATGAGCAGACTTCTTACATTATCGAAATATTTATGGTAGAACTCTTCTATAACGTGTTAAGACAATGCACATTTTGGTTTTTTAAACTTTGCATCGCACTTATGTTGAGTGCATTGTGATTTCAAATTTTGAGATGTCGTACCTACATATATCTTATTGTATTTCTTACAGGGACTACCATAGGTCACATTTGTTTTTGCATTTTAAGATTTGCTTCTAGAAGAAGGATGGAACAAGTTTAAGACTACAATAAAAATTCAACCCCCCCATTTTCTCGAAATTTTAGTGAGGTGCAAATTTTTGTTGGGTTACCCGATATCTATAAACTATCATTTATTAGAATTAAGGCTGTTTACAAGTAAAAGTATTTTGATATTGAAAATGTCTGTAAAATTTCCTGTTGAGTCGTTTCTAACTCACTAATTCAATATACGTAAATTGGTACTAATTTAAAACCGCATACCGTTGATCAAGTGGTTTTTGATAAGTACACGTGATAAATTGGTTACAAACATGAGAATATCAAATAATTTGACCACAAGTATACACATTACTATTCCAAGAATAATTTGCGTTCAAATCTCTATTTATTGTTGAGAAAATCGAAACATAAATAAGTTCACCATTGTTTTTTTGTTTTGATAGGAATTCTAAAATGATTTGTTTGTCTATTAAGGTATTCTACTGAAACATTATAAAGTTTCGAAAAATAACGAATATAAAAAGTATTGACAGCAATTACTAAAGCTACAGCTGCATTGTCGTCATGTATCAATTACCATCACCGTAGTATAGAATTTCAGAAGAAAATTGGGGATAAGCAGTCAAGCAGTATCCAAACACAGGACCATTGATGACTTTCCGTTAGCGATTATGCTGCCTCCAGGGTTTGTTGAGGTTCTTTATTCATCTTTTCTACTTTAGATCTTAAATCATCCAAGATTTTTGAAACGATCTATGGAGGAAGAGTATGACGGCTTTATACAATATCCATCAACCCCCTCTAAATTTTATTAATAGAACGTTGTAGAGTTGTCAGAAGACTTCGTATTAGGCAAACTAAGATAACAGCTGATCTACTTCAAACTGGCGGCCCTGGTGTAAACAATTGGTTTTCTCGTATGTATCCGTGTTACATTTTCTTGGTTTTTCCGGTAGTATGAATTGTTTTGTATAGTTTTATTGTGTCATGGTGCTACAAGAACTTCATAGATACTTTTTAGATCTGTTTTAGTGAAAGTAATATAGCTGAAACCGAGTATTTTTGCATTTTTCTTTCAAATTAGTCTACAAGTAGGATTACAAGCAATATATAAAATTTAGATCATTTTTACTACTTTATGCTTAAAGTATGTTCCGTTTTCAAGTTTATCAAATATGAGTAGGTTGTAAAGTCGCAATACCGAATATATATAATCGGATCCACTGAATTTCGAATATAAACTCAGTTATATGACGTTACTTTTCCAAAACTGTCATGCTATGACTGTCTAACGCATACCATCAATTTGGTCAGAAGAGTTATTCAAAGCTACAAATATCTATCACAAAATTACGTATTATGATTGTTCCTTACGTAATTTTGTATGCATAAATTTTTGTTTCTGTATCAATGACGAAATTTATATAATCCCTCATTGAATCATTATTACAATAATCAAATATGAGTTGTTTTTTAAAAAGAATGATTTTAGTTCTTCTAGTCTGTCGTCTATAGATATTATGGAAGAAACTATACTTTCTACTTTATTTTAGGGTCTACAGTCATACGTGTATTCATAGTTGTATTGGGACGATCTATTTCTAGGATCTTAGCAAGTTACTTTATTGAAATAGTTTCGTAAAATGTTAATTTATGCGATATTAGAGGACCTTTCAATTTAAATTACGTGAATAAATATATTTATGATCAAAATCAGTTATATGCCCACACTTGAATTTGTTCCTAAACAAAAATTTGTTGAACAAAAGTGTAGCAGAGTTATTACATATGAGATATCGTTTACTTTTTAGGACCAATCAATAAAAAAATGTGTTTCTCATTAAAAGGTATCGTGAGATTTTTAGGATAAGAAAATATTTTGTTAGTGTATAGTTTCTCATAATACATTGATAACCTAAAATTATAATCTAACCTAACTTTACACAAGTCTTATGATATAGAAGCCTTCACGAGATTCAACCATGGCCATTTTAATTTATGTATATGTATGAAAAACTTGAAAGTGCTTCGTGTGCTAACAACTTTTGTTGTATTTGGCTCGTCTTGGAAGACTCATCCAGTCGCTTGTTGTTTAGTTTCGGGTTCATATTCACAGACCCATAATTCGTCACATTTCACTATCTTAAAGACCTCTTTTAAAGCACCACGATTGAATTTTTTCGGCATTTTTTTACACCCATTGACACGAGTTTTTTTGAGCGAGTATCAAATTATGCGGTATCCAACGCGAGCATATCTTTTTGAGAGCCAAATTTTCATGCAATATTGAATGTAGGCGAGTGAAACTAACGCCCAAGTATGTCTCAATCTTAGGATATGTCACAATATCAATATCACTTTATGCTCAGCATTGATATGTTCTGACACAACATCCGATTTTGGACGACCATCACGAAATTCATCCTGTAGCAAAGTGCGACCACGATTCAATTCGAAAAACCAGCGAAATACGGTTGCTCGAGATGGTGATTCATCACCAAAAGTCGAAGAGTCGATTGACATACTGCTGTTGGTCAAACGTCACAAAAAATGTTCGCTGTTTAATTTCAATTTTTACTAAGATGAATGTTTCAAATATCTGTAAACAACTCAAATAAAACTCGTATGACAACACGTTCTAAGTACGTTCATCATTAAAAATGTCAAACTGTATGATGGAAATGTCATATTTGACAATAACATCATTGTTGCCATATCTTAAAACTTAAGTAGCAACTCTCGTAATTCAAGTATTTACTGATGCGAGTTTAATATTGATCATGTGAAAATGGATTCAGCTACCCAAGAGCTTTGACATTTTTAGATAATTGTCGATACTAGTAGTTAGATTCGTATCCTTCACATAGACCGAGCCAATGTATTTATAGCGTAATGATTTAAAACCTTAATTTTTTTTATATATCTTATATGACTATTATCCCCTTTACTAACCAACGAGTTTGGATTACTTCTTCTCAAGTTATATATATGTAATCACTCTTTCGAAGTCAATAATACAGATTAACATAATTCTGTGTATAGGAATTTGAAATAATTATTCACTTTAAAATTTTTTGTATAGCGAGGTTATGTAGAAAGATTGACTCTTGTTGCTTTATCTTTAGATACCTAAATCAGTTCTAGTTGTCAATTTCAGGAGTGACACATCTAAATTATATTTTTTCTCGAAAACTAGAAGTGAAAATATAATAGGAATAGGAAAAAAATGTATTTGAAATAAATTACGGTTCAATACAATGGAATTTGTATTTATGTACCATTAATATTTATATGTTTTACGGACATCGTCCATCTGTTGACACCCTTTTCAAAATCATTAAAATTTTTTCATTATGTTGCTCATATATTTGTCCTCAGCATTTTTCAAAGAAAACATACTGTTGATCTTGGTGGCTTTATCTACACAATACCGACATTTAAACAATAAAAGTACAAAAGATTTATGGTAAATTCAAAATTACAATGGGTATTTGTAGTCTTTGGTACAGTACGCATTTCATACTGAGAATCTATAATGCTATGGATCAACTCGTAAATCTATAAATACTTCTCGTACTTGTTTTCACTGATTAACCATTATATGCCTCACATAGAGGCAATCAAGCATTTTAGTCGGTATAAATTTTATAGCAGAGGTTAATATAACCGAAACACATAAACATCTTATATAAATTTTAATTGCAATCTATTTGAGGCTTTTAGTGTGTACATAACTAATGTATTTAGGGACAGATACAATGTATATAGTGTGATATACAGTGAACGGTCAAATTATGGGAGAAAATTAATATTTCGTATGCGGGACTACAAAACAAGTATTTCAAAATATCTAAGTTCTATTTCACATTTAGTAAATAATAGGTAATAGATGATTTTTTTAAATAGAAATTAGTCCGTGAAAGCTGGGATTTTCCTTTATTTTAAGTAAAATTTTGTTATAACGTTATCAGAAATAAGTAAAAATAACAATTGACAAAAGTGTATTTACATGAACATCTAATAAACTTTTTGTCCCATGTTAATCATTATTAAAATAATATACTCTTAATATATAATCTGCTATTATTCATGTTCTGATATTTATTTATTAATCTTTTCTACATTGTTTCAAATTTGATTAGAATTGCACTTATCAAGAGAACCAAAACTGAATGATCGAAAAAAGCACGTAATCATTGATCTTTTTTATCGATGAAAATTTGACTATTTCGAGAAATTCACTTATACCTATCAATACAAACAAATTTCCAAATAGTAATAATCCAAACTTACCAAATAATAGTATCTAGTTTCAGTAACAGGGGAGCCCTTAATTTTTAAATCACTGCTCTCCGAGAAGGTGGATTGGTAGCGAGGGTTATATAGATTACTTACAAAGAATCTATTACATCTAAATTTTTTTCTATGGGATTTATAGAATCAAATGTATATAAAAATATACAACAAAATTGTAGGAATAGAATGAAGCATGAAATTAGCCCAATAACCGCAGTCTTCAATAATATCCCACGATTTCTTTTTTCTTTAATCGTCTGGTTCCTGTAGTTACCTGCTAATAACCATTCATCGCTTCATTAGTTGACGAATGTCTTGATAGAACACCAATAGGACAACGTGGTTCATGTGGATGTGGGATTTAGTTACAGTGCGGAATCAGTCGATTCTTTGGGGATTAATCTAAATTTTCTAAGAGGGAGCAAATTGAGAACAGAATTCTAATTTGTAGTCAGTGAATTATCGAAAAGGCCAAATCAACCTAAATACAACAAATTACATAGAAAACTTTTGAAAAAGAATATCCAGAACCGGAATTACCGATACATTACGTAACATCATGGTTACTTATACTTATACTACCAAGGATTTACCAGTCGAGAACGATTTTGCTCCCGAGCAATAGTTCGAGCCGTATGGATATAGAAAAATCAGCAAATAATTTCGCTTGTTTTTCGCTGCTGCCAAAAAAATCGAGGAAGAGATATAAAACAACATATCAATACTTCAAGGAATGATGCCAAACACAGACTGTTCCTGCAGTTTCAGAAACCGTGCTATAGCGCACTTTCACGAAAAATCGGCTCTATGAAGTGTGCATGAAGCTTATGGTGCAAATATTCCATGCGAATGTCCACCCTTTTCATAGAGGAAATATATTCCCAAGTATCTTAAACTTTAAGGATTTATAAAAAGAGTAATTAATCATTGTTTGTCTGACAAAACAGTGTCCAAGTGCGTTGTTGAAATTATTAGTTAAAGAAAAAGTTATCATTTATATTTATGCTGGATGACTAAGTTGCGTAAACCATCTAGAAAACAACTAGTTTACGAAATCAAACCTTCTTCTTCTTTTTCTTTTACCAAATATATGCATTAGTTGCCATCAAAATTTGTTTTTTAAACTTGATGATTTCATATCAATTCGGATTCAGCATTTTCCACTTCGGTAAAGTAACAATCAAAAAAAAAATAAATAGTTCACAATATCTAGGTAGAATGCATTAAATACTTCCCCAGTTATTTCTGTACTTTGCAATAATGAATTTTATTCATTCTATTATCTTTTTGACTATACAGTACCTTGTATTAATTTCAATTGATAGCGTCGTAAATCATTTCTTAACACCAATTGCAACTGTCTTAAATCAACCCACAATCCTGTTTATATGCAATTTATTCGTTTAATAGCAAACTCCTATAATCCGAACATGATTACTTTTATGTGTTTCAGTTTTATTTAATCTCCATTAATAAGGATATGACTAAATTTTGACGAATATACAGGGAGGAAAGTTTAACTAGATTTTTAAAAATTAAATTCTATTTGAAAAAAGAAAACAGTTTTTGGGTAAAAGATCTGGCAACCTCGCTGACCCCCATTCCTGTGAAGTAGTCATTTCACAATGCAAAGTACAAGGGGCCTCGGTTTGATATTGTCAATTAGTGAATTTTGGATTATTAGCAGTGCCTCTCGATAATCCAGTGTGTGTTATGTAGACTCTGATTTTTGCAATTTAGACGATTAACAATACCATATGCAGACAAAATGTGGCGATCCGAAAAGAATTTGATTAATGAACTTGGAAACATTCATCTTGGTCAAAAATTGGAACTAAATCAAGAACATTTTCGTGTGATGATTTTCTATGACTTTCGAGGTAAATTAAACGAAAAGCAGTGTGCCAATCAACCCGATGCGACTTATGGCGATGAAGCACCATCTCGAGCTACTGTGTTCCGCTGGTTTTCCGAATCCAATCGTGATCGCACTTCGCTATAAGATAAATTTCGTTAATTTCGATAAAAATAGGCTGTTTTGCTGTGCGTAAACTGATATTGCAAGATCGTCATGTGATTTAATATAGTCAACATTAGATTCCTTCTTCAAAGTGACTGGACTAACTCAATAACGTACTTACAACTTTTTTTTGTATAAATTATATGACTTATATTGTTCTTATTAATTACAGAGTGTAGATTGCAATTCTACAAACTGATAGTCGACTTGTGAAATCTAGGAAATTAATTTTCAAAAGATTTGTTTTTCTGAAATAATCATTTTATTCCATAATTCAGTCTTGTATTTATTTGTTTGATGACATGATGGAAGTATCCTCTCCTATGAAAAACGCAATATTTTGATTGTAAACGTATTTAATTATAAACAGTCACTCTTTCCATTCTGATATGAATAAATACTATAAAATTTATTTACTAGAGTGGTGCACACCCGGCGAGCAGTCTACAATGTTCGTTCTTGCGCAAATGGTGCCCCCTTACAACCCAGACTTAGTCAACAGTGATTACCATCTCTTCCATGAATTAAATAAACACTTGGTAGGGACGTATTTTACAATCGACGAAAAGCTGAAAGAAAAGATTTTAAGCTATCATCGTGACGCGGCGGCAAATTTCTACGAATCAATCATAAATAAGACGGTACACCGTATGCAGAAATGGCGGCGATTATGTATAAAGTTAGGTCTAATATTTGCGAACATGTAATGTGTAAAAACTCGTTAGGAACCTTATTTTATGGACAATCTTCATATTTGTCGAAAACTTGAAATATATATTTAAAAGATTACACTTTGATATTTGAATGCCACAGCCCCACAACATTCGGGTCATAAACTAGTTGGAAAATATTTTATTTCAATTTGTTAATGTTATATACATGAGAGAATTTTTTCTCTCATATATACTAAATTCCTTGTACTTCTCCTAGTTTCAAGAGTTACAGTTTTAAATTACAATTATTTCTTAAGATATGATATTGCAAAATTAAAAGATATGCACTAATAATGTTATGCCCATTTGCATTGAATTTTCTCAGAAAAGAATCATTTTGACCCATGTAATCCTCGATAACCTTAAATGAAAATAACTTAGGATTATTAATCGTGTTCTTGGTAACATAGTAATAAACATAAATCACGTGATGAAGAAAAATTAATGTTTTTGAAATAGATTATGGTTCAACATACCGGAATTTGTATTCAAGTATCATTAAAAAACTGATATTTTACGATCATGCTAGTGATTCGAAAACTATTGACCAGAAAATTATAGTTTCTAAATATTGCAAAAAGTTGAATATAACCTTGTATAAGAACAATAAATATTCACAAATATAATCTAAATTTCTATTTCTGGTAGTCAGAATCAACACGCAAAAAAGTTATCAAACTTTGAAAATTTCATTTTTGTAGTTTATAAAACTACTGCAATAAATAGATTTACCATTAAATTGATCAGTTTGTCTGTTTTGAATCTTTGTTATCATATCAATTATTTTGTCATGAATTTCAGGGCCTGCTACTTTTTCGGGTCGCTGTAATTAAATCTGGATACGGGGATAAAATTCTGTCTATGGGAGTTGGCATATGTCCTAATATTTCTCCATACTCAATCTCTCAATTTGAGCAGCTTATCATCAGTCTTATTTCTCTTTTGAACGAAAGCTGAAAATTGCTGTAAATCTTCCAAACAATTCCACATCAATTGAGAGAGTTTCCAAAGAATTTTCAACTAAATTGACAGCTTCTGATAAACAAAAAATTTATCATAAAATTTCCAGCACCATTGTCCAGACAATAAGCTGAAATTAGATTCAATTTGTATTATTTGCATCGCTGTTTTCTTGTAAATCTTCTCAAAAGTTCAATAAATCGTTTTGATTGTCTGAATTTTCTGAAATTACATCCTTTTAAAAAATATTGACTTATTTTCAAATTAGAAAGTACGTATTATTGACTAGCCGGTCCTAGAATATTATCGGCAATACTGCTTTTTTGTAGTCATTAAATCATTTAATTTTTTCCTCAAATTTTGACTATTATGTCTGTGATAATGTTTAATACTGAGGTTTTATGTTTTCTTCCAATTCTGATGTTAAATAGTTTCTCCTAGAGAATGAGAACAGTCTGGTCTGGTGCACGAGGGAATGTAAACTCGACCAAATTACCTGATCTACGGTTTCACAGAGGTCATTTTAAATTTACTGGTAAATTCGGCCAAAAAGTATAGCAAGTACCTGAGTACAGGAGGTAGATATATGTTCAAAAACGGAAAAGCGAAAATAGTTTCCACTAAATCGGTTAACTCTAATTAACATATTAAAACCATAATATAAGTATTTCAAAAATACCTAGATTAGATTGTATTTTATTAGATAAACAACTGGGAATACTTAAGTGTATCGTAGTCGTAATCATGTTTATAGCTCTGGGTTAGGTGAGGTTTTTTTGGTTTCAAAATAGCTCACTAAAATCTGGCCTAGTGTACATACATTGCATCCTACATTTCCCTGTCTAAATTTACCTCACCAGAAGGTCACCTACCAGCTATCTCGTTGAATTTACTACCGTCTCTGGTGGAGGGAGTTGTGGTCCCTTTTTCATTTTTATGTATGTGTGCTGTACAGCAGATTAGAAGAACATTTTTTTTACCTAATTCATTTAATATTTATAGACATTCCGTATTCAAATTAGACTTGATTATTTGTGAGTAATGGTTTTTATAACGTTTTGACTGTCAGAGAGGATTACTGTATCTCGTTTCCGGTAGTTTCTGTACAAATTGAATTGTGGAATGACTGTAACTTATGTTTGGAAGATGCAAAGATGGGACCCTATTATCTAAGCCCTCATAAACTTATTCCCGTTTATATTGCTGTTTTGGAAGCATCAGTATACTGTATTATTGTATGATTTCTGATTGAGGGTGTGATATCTGTAATCCTTATTTAGCATTCATATACCACAAAAATCAAATATTTTTTATACAATACGAGGATGTATTGATATCTTGTTAGCCTAGACCAGTTTCATGAATAAACAAAATATTGAGTTACCATAGCAAAGCAAAAAAACTTAGAAGTGTCAGTGTAAAGTTTGACGTCAAAAGTTAAACCAGAGTTACTCAATAAATTAAAAGAAAATCGGAAAATTGGAGTACCAAGCCATCATCAAGTACCTGTATTTAAAAGGTTTAAGAGGTAAGCAGATTTACGAAGATATGCTTAATACCCTTGGTGATCTATGTCCTTCGTATGCGACCGTGAAAAATTGGACTGCAGCTTCAAAAGAGGTAAATTTTCCATTGAAGATGATATCTGAAACACTTAATATTTCATACGAACGCGTTCATCATATAGTTCACGTCAATTTGAACATGAAAAAAATTGCTGCAAAATGGATCCCCAAATGTTTGAATGTTGACCAAAAACGTGCAAGGGTAGAAGCATCGCGTTCGATCTGTGGTTGATTTGAAAACGATATAGATTTCTTAAGCCCGATTCTTACTATGGATGTGAATTGGGATTGTCATGGAGTAATCATGATTGATTTTTTGGATAAAGGTAGAAGAATAAGTGAAGATTACTATTCGCCATTACTGACCACTCTACGGGAAAAAATTAAAGAGAAAAGACGCGGAAAGCTATCCAAAGATGTTTTAGGTGATTTGGGGTTTGAATTACTAGAACACCCCCCTTATTCACCAGATTTGGCTCCGTCCGACTATCATCTTTTCCTCAACTAAAAAAAGTTTGGAAGGTCGTAAATTTTCTTCCAGCGAGGAGGTAATAAAAGCTGTGGAGGTCTGGTTTGCAGAGCAAGAAGAAACATTTTTTTTGAAATGTCTATAGAGAAGTGCAGGTTCGCTGTAATAAATGTATCCAATTAAGAGGAGATTATGTTGAGTAATAAAATATTTTGACATTGAAATTTTGTTTGTTCCTATAGTAGGCTGAGAATTTTTCAATATATCCTCCTCTAAATTTCTTGCATTCATATTCTAAATGGAAAAATGTCTATTGGAATCCAAAATAAAATACTTTTCTAAGGTCGTCATCCATTATGACTCACGTTGTCCCTCCCTCAATTTGACACAGAATGAACATATTCCCAATATTCCTACCTCATGGCCGTTCCATGAAAAATGAGAAGTTATTGTGATATCCGGTTACAGACGTTGGTAACCAAGACACAGTCGGCCGAAGCCGAGGGCAGCGAAAAGAAAATCAAATTGTTGGAATAGAGACCAGAGTGAAAATCGATAAATAAGGGAAATAATGGCAATCGGCTGAAAGACAGCAGTAAACTAAAAAAAGGGTGGGTGTTTCATAAAGAATATAAAGCACGTGCGTCTCTGATGTATGGTTTATAAGTCCCCTACAAATTAACCGTTACCATGAGCTTGATACTGGTAAAACGACCCTTTCAAAGACTGCTTTACCAATTTATTTATATCTCATACATTTTTATTGAATCTGAGTTGAGTATATAAAGTAAAAATTCATTTACTTGTGGCATATTAATTGAATATGATAAGCAATAGTGAAAATAATAGAAAAATAACAGAATTATTATTCAAGGAATTAATCTTTTATCCAAACTAAAATAACAGGTAATAAGTATGCAATTACTTACTTTATTGCTCATTATATTTAAAAATTATCAGTCTGTCTCTTTTTATAACGTAGTGAAAACAAAATTGATTAAATATATTGAAAAAGAAAGGCAAATATAATATTGAAAATCTAAATTTTAGAAGCTAATATTATTTATTGTATTTTTCGTGTGTATACTTTATATTTAGATTTTATTCTATTTGTGCATTAATTTATTTATTTGTGTGTTTGTTTTATAGTTATTCACAAGCTCTTGTCTAAAAGTTATAAACCATTTTTTTGACATTTAAGCATTCTTCTCTCTATTAGTTAACTATTATGGCTGAATAAGACCTTTTCACTCAAAATAGTATGTTCAGATTTCAAATCCTTAAGTACCCCACAATTCAAATTTGACGCAGTATTCTCTTTTGTTTCTCTCTCATTTTTTTTACTGATCATTTTGTTGTTTCTATAATTATGATGTCGAATATCATTTTCCTAGAAGTTCAGTTCTTTGCAACAGCATTATCAATATTTATTGGTGTCAGAAACAGTTCAATTAACCCAATGTCTAAATTCGAATTGTTTTATTACAACCATTGATTGATAGGGCCTAACCGTACTAATTTGAAAGACATTAATAATAATACTTGTAATAATAATGTATCATTAGTTTTAATTAGAAAGACCATCTGCAAAGTCATTAAACTAAAAGTTTCAAATGACTCAAAACAAAAATTGTAATCAAAACATGTTAAATGTATATCATTGTTGACCAACGGTACGGAATTTATTTAACACACAGCTAAAAATTACAAAATATATAGATTATTTTACTGATACATATCATGAAAAAAGAACTATGCAACACTTTCTAAGTTTACTTTAATCGTCTAGGTAATAATTTGGTCATCCCGATGTCAATCATATGAATTCTTGTCAGATTTAATCTTGTAGTATGATCCATATCATAAGTTATTTATAGCGAGACCACCCAAATGGACAGTCCAAACGACGAAACCCAACGGACAATGTAAATAGAATACTTTTGAGAGGATCTTTTATAAATTTTGCATTTCAGTTACATGCTTGGGTCATTTATGCAGTCATAACCGATGGTTTGACGATTAAGTAGGGGAAACAAGAGTAGTAGAAATTTTTGGATTATCATAAAAGTTACTTTTTCACGATTTTATTTAAGAATTGTGTTATCTATTACAAACTAATTTTTAGAATTCGAAATTAGTTTATTAGAGAATTAACATCAGATGTCAAGTTAAAAAAAAGTAAATTTGCTTATCATTTATTTCTTAAGAGCATACGTACATACTTTGATCGGTTCCAAAGCTATTGATTTTGATGCCACATAATGAATTTGAAAAACATAATTTGTCTTTATTCTGCATTGTCTTTTTAGCGTTGACTTGGTAAACTCGTGCATCAGTCGAATAAACGACGACAGGGAATAATACATCCACAGTTGTACCACTCTTTCATCAAATAACTTACTTTCACCCAACACCCAACAACGCTTTATTGTATTTTATTTTGTTTCTTCAGCTCCAGCGAAAGTCACCCAAAAAAACCATGTCGCAACCAAAAAAAATCACCCGAAACCCATCTCTATATAAATCCTAAAACAAAATCATAATCCACATAAAATTTCTCCTATCAACCCAAAAATAAGCCCAACGATGTTCACTCTTATTCCAGCGTAGGTAAGATTTTCTGAATGTTGTTGAAAACGTCTTCAAAATCATTCTATTTCTGTTTCGATTGTCTTGTCTTCTTCTTCTTCTTATAGTGCCGAATCCTTTATCGGACGTTGGCGATCATATTGGCTATGATCATTTTGTTCACTGCAGCTTGGAAGAGTGAACTATTTGTCTGACCGAACCACTGACGTAAATTTTCCAACCAAGTAAGATAATTTTCTGGTCTTAACAGATCTTACAATCTCTCTCTCCTTTCTTATTTCCACCATAACGTCGTCATTACCCACTCTATCCTGCTAGTTGCTTCGGAGCATACGCCTATATGTCCACATTTCAAAAGCTGCGAGCTTTTTAAGACTTGTTTCTGTCAGTGTCCATGCTTGTCTTGTCTTAGAGACAATCTTCATATTTCTATCTGATGGAACAAATTTTAACAATCTAATTATACTTATTATGTATACGTTTTATTAAAAACAGGTTTGGTTTTTCTCAAGACACCTCTACTCTATCCAAAATTCGGGTGAGTAAGTAGAAGCTGCAGTTATTGTACCCAAATTACCAAATTGTTGCTTTTAATGAGGCTTGTCATGTCTTACTTCTCAATTTCTTCGAAATTAAGCGGCCAAATTGCCTGTTTACATATGTAGTTTTGTGCTTTCATTTTTCATATTATAAATAATAAGAAACAAAAGAAACTGAAAAGGTCTAATTTTTTTATTGTACTCTAATATAGTATATGAAAATACTTAGAATCCAAATTAACACTTGAAATTTATCTTGAAATTAATAAGCTGGAGATGGAAATATACGCTATTTCATGAGTTTGTTATTCTTTATGATACTTTAATTTATACAGGTTCACAAACTATTTTCATAATCCCCAATAGTTGTTATGAACTGAATCTAAATTATAACTCTAATAGTTTGATGTTACCGGTAAGCTTTGATGTCAAAAAAACACGTATTTTCACTCATAATAATTGTTGGGTTGACTGTTTGTTTTTGTAATCTTAGCGGAAGAAGTGGAAGTATATTAAAACTGTTTGTGTTGTAAAAATGTTTACTTATATTGAAGACGTCGAGTTGTTGGATGTTTCAAAATGGCCCATACACAGTTATCTTTTTTTCATTAGTATGGTTATAAGATAGTACTGTAAAGCCATACATACTTGTTTGTGAACTGATAAAAATTGATATTATCGTCTGGTATCATTGAGATTTTATAAAATGTATTGAAATGTTTTTAAAACAAAATTGTGTTATAGAATCATCAGCTAAACATACACAAAAACGATTTTCAAAGTAGTATCTGTCCCTACGTCATTCCATCTTACAGATCTGATCTGACAGGGACCAGAACCATCATTACCTTCTAACAAACATCTAGTCGAACTTCGAACTGCTGGAGCTGATGTAGGCGAATCCGTTAGTTAATGATGAAATCAGTCGGATTTCAAGTGGTCTGGGTTGTCAATCAAAAAGTGTTTAAAAGTTGAATTGAAATTAGAACTGACACAATGGAATCTACAAGTAAAAATTAGATAACCAATGGTAACCGCTTTTTACTCTTCTCGCCATTACTTATCAAGTGTATTATGTGGTGTCAGATAGTACCAATTGCAATTTTTACTTGTCCGTCTGCTAATCCGTTACTTGGTATTCTAATGTGGAAAGATAACTAAATTATAGTAACTGTTAGTAGAATGGTAGAAGTCGTCGATTATCAACTACACAATGGAGTGATCGTAAATATATTTTGTATGGATGAAGTTGCAGCAAGTGGAGTGAATTATATGACGATAAAGTTACAATTTACTTCGATTGTTTGGTTATAGTGATAGGAATGTACGTAATAGAGTACGTTGATCTAATATAATAATACAAGTTTGCGAGTAGATCGTATCTACAAGGTTAAGTACTGTAATGAATAATACATTTAAATCGTTTTAGTATTTTCCCTCAAACGTTCCACTAGACATTTTCCGATGATCATCTACTGTTCCTATCATTTGGTGTGCGAAAATGATCTTTCAGATCAAATGTGTTTGTTTGAAGTGAGGATTATCAAACATGTTTGTGGTGGTTAATAAGACTTTCTCATTATTTCCGTATCACAGAAGCCCATAATGAAACAAGCTCTCTTTTCAAACCACAAGCTACAACAATTATAATCCTTCGATTAGTAATATAATCATAATGTTGAAAAATTAATTATAGAAACAATCTTTCAAACAGTTGAAGAATACATATATGTATACCTGTCATAAATAGTGTTATACTGCGATCTAGAGAATATATTGTGTTCTCTTTTCTTGCTGTGGTACTGGGGTTAACCCAGTGATCTCTCTCCTTTCATATTATGGGATGGTCCTAGCTGTGAAAATGTAAGGGTACATTTCTAATACAATTCGTGGGCGAAGTGGAAACACAGCACACATGCTTGTCATACGATTAACAGTGTTAGCGTTTCTAATGCAACTTAAGACTAAAACCGAGGTAACACGGTCTGTAGAAGTTGCAAGCTCCAAAATTTTGTATTTCGTGCCGTGCATGACATATGCTTATCGTAAAGTGATTTGTAATTGGATACACAGTGGAGAAGAAATTCATTGTTTATTTCTGTATCCACGTTAAATCAAAAGACGGCCCAATTCTACTTAACCTCAAAAAACAAATCTCGTGCAAATTCATAAGAAATGGGCCAATTTTACGTCGAAGTGCGTCAACCATGTTTGGAGCTCGTTTTCTCATGAATCCTTCGTCTGATTTCAGCAAACATGGATAGATGAACAGTATTAAAAGTAACCGTTTATTCAGAATAGCCTAAGGAGTAAAAATTTGACAATCGCACACTCTTTTGCTTCATCTATTCTGAATACTTTTTATTCATTGCATTAATTTTGAAAGAAATCAATGCAACTTTTATGGTTACTGTTCGTTGCGATAGTTTCTATGTTTCTGTTATTTTAACATTTCAAAAATAGGAGATATCCACCTTGTGCTTGGACAAATGCTTTAATCGCAGATAGTATATCATACACGTACGTTATATTTGTATCATGAAAATCAATCCATTACAATATGGCTCGTTGTGTGAATGATTTTTTGAACTACATTGACTCCAAAAAATGGCAAGTAGGTTCTTCAGTTTTCAATTCAACTTAACATGTTTGGAATATATTAGGTAGAAAGTGAAAAATCTATATTAATAAGCTCTACAGGCCATGTAGGCTAGGGTAAGAATGGCAATATTACATAGTTTTATATATTATTTATCGAAGACCTCTATTTTAAATTTTCCAAACAATATTTCTCCATTACTTTCTGTTCACAACTTTTTCTTTCCAGTTCTGAACATTATTATTTTTTAGGTCTTCCATTACACGGTCATACCATTCTTTCTTAGTCGCCCCTTTCCCTTTTTCCCTATTGGTCTTCTTTGTAGTACTAATTTTGGCATCCGTTCTCTATGTAGTCTCACAACATCTCACTCTGCCCCTTAATTAACGAGCTTATTGTAGCTTCTCCATAAAGTTCCTCCAATTCTTTATTAGTTCTTTTACTCCAGCCCTCTTCTGTGTATACTCCTCCGTAGATTCCTCTTAATATCTTTCTCTCCCATCTTTCCAGCATGGCTTTTTTTATATCCAAGTCTCACATGAATATGTTGCGGTGGGTCTTACTACCGTTTTATATATTTTTATTTTTGTTTTTCTTGACACGTATTTTGACTTCATCAGTGATCTAATACCTCCAAATTTTTGTGTTCCTTTATTTATTATGGCTTTCAGTTCTAATTCTCCTTGTCTTTATTACTACTTCTAGATACACAAAGTTGGAAACTCTTTCGAAATTGTATTCTTTGTGTAATCTTCTTTTTTTCTCTGTGTATCTCGCATGATCATATATTTTGTCTTCTCTTAATTTATTTCTAGTCCAAAATATTTGGCTTCCTCTTCCAATTTTATTACTGCTTTCTTGGATTCTTGGGTTTTGCTATCAACGCTACGTCATTTGCGAAAGCTAGACATGGCATTCGTTATTGAAGATTGTCCCATTGCTTTTTAATTTAGAATACTGGATAATTACTTCTAAAACCATATTAAATAATACAGTGGAGAGCGGACAACCTTGTCGAAGTCCTCTATTGACATGAAATTCTTCAGACTTATACCCTTTCTATATCACTTCATTTTTTGTTTTATCTAAGGTTTGTCTAACTAATCTGATTATTTTTGCCGGTACGCCTAATTTGCTTAGTGCTACGTACATTTTGTTCCTATTCATTTTGTCATATGCCTGCTTAAAATATCTAAACAAGAAATAAAGTGGTATCTTGTATTCACAGCAGGTGATTTGTAATTCTTTTTGTGAGAAAATATGGTCCTATAAACTCTAAAGCCTGCTTGATATTCCCCTAGTATTTTCTGAGCATATTCTTTTAGTCTGCTAGTCTGTTCTTTGTTATTTTATTATTTTCGTTAGCACTTTATAACAGGTATCTAACAATGCAATTCTCCTATAGTTTTCGCAAAGCAGTTTATCACCTTTTTTTGGAATCGAACATATAAGTGCTTCCTTCCATTCTTGGGGCATGCTCTCTTCTTCCCATATTATTTGGATCAATTCGTATAACTCTCTCTTTCATTTGGTACTTCTACTTTAATGCCGTCTTCCTCTAGGTCACTTTGTTCTGCTTCATTTCAATATGATAGATAATATTATTCTGAGCAGGACTGAATATTTTATCACTTTTCAATTATTATTATTACATATAAATTGAATGTTTATCTAGAAATTAATGTTTTCAATTGCAATATTCTTAATATCTATTTCAATTTGTACAGAAACAATACAAAGTGTTGTAATTTCTCTCAAAGTTGAGATATCGAAATGAATGGGAAAAGGAAATGTTTAGAAATGATAACGCACCATCTCGATATTCCTAAATATTATCTTCTATCAACTATTCATTCCACGGGGTTTTCTGAATGAGAATTTCATCCATTCTTATTTTTATCTAAGGGCAGCTTCTGAATAGTTATATTCCCAAGGAATCGAGATCGTAAAACATTGCTAAAATAAAATCAGCAAAAGGGTTCAGGAGAAGTGAACTACATACTTGAAATTTTGTCTGCTCCCTTAGTTTCACCGGGATGTTTACAAGTATACCAAAGAGAATTAGAATAATTTCGTGGATGTTCACTTCATGTGAAATTTTTACTATACACTATAATACGTACTCTAATCTCCCCTAGTTAATTTACTCCCAACTGAGAAAATGCCTTTAAGGTTCACTTTTTTCATTTGCTTAACCGTTTCCAATCAAATGGTTTGTAATTCATATCATGCTTTCATGTGTGCATGATTTTATCTCGGTAAAAAGACAAAAGAAATGGAATTTTCAAGTGAATATCAGTCAACGGCCTGCAAACAATAGCCTCGTCAAAACTTTAATGTATGAGTTTAAGCAGACCATGTTGAAATTTTAAGTCGGTTGTTAGAAGAGAATGTGTCATTCGAATGAGTAGGTACAGGTTTGTAGTCGAAGCGACATGACCAGAAATGCGATAATTAGGTATCAAGATAGTATTTTTAAGCGTTTTAAACTTGTCATTGAGATACCACGGCATCAATTTTGAATATAAAGTCAGATACTAGTAGAAAGAGGTTGTTGACGTGAATTGTATTCTGTTATACTGTCCGTATATTACTACAACACGTATCTAATTCTGTAATTAGTGGTATTGCTGCTTGATAAACAAATGAATATCGTTTGAAATTAAATAGTAATAATAATAATTTTATGAACAAATGGATGTCTTATACGTTCTTAAGTAGAATATACAGTGACTTTTTAAAAATATA
Source organism: Diorhabda carinulata (assembly GCF_026250575.1). Taxonomy (NCBI): domain Eukaryota; kingdom Metazoa; phylum Arthropoda; class Insecta; order Coleoptera; family Chrysomelidae; genus Diorhabda; species Diorhabda carinulata. The sequence goes on from NC_079472.1 coordinate 26,165,287, forward strand.
TTCGCCAGTCTTGTTAAATATATTTGTATATTCCTACAAGAATTTGTCTCATTCTTCCATTGTATTTCATAATTGAATACGATTACGGCACCAACTGAATACATAAATATAGTTCAGCTCTATAGTCTTCTAAGCACTTGGCTTCAATATTCTTAACTATTCTTCTCCACTTTATTTGGTACTTTCTGTCTACTAGATCCTTTCTAACTTATTACATAACATATTATTTGGTTTGGTATTTTTATTAATTGTAAATAGACCTATTAGATACCTTGGTTCAACAAAATAGGTTTTCCACTGCAAATTTTGGGTAAGTTCCTGAATTTTGAATATAAGTTTCTTCGTAATAGAAATAGATCTGTCAAGAATTTTTTGGGATCATCTTCCGGTTTTTTTTAAACTTTGAATAAACGATAAAACTTAGAAAAAAACTTCAGATAAAAGTTGTAGATATCACACAAACATGACCACTTTAAGCTTTACAATATTACCTACTGATATTTCCAATGTTAAGATAGCTAGATCTTGAGGGACGATATTTACATCATAATTCATTAAAAAATTGCGATTTTTACAAATCAATAAACCGAATATATTCAAAAAATTATGAATTTTAATTTCAGAGATTTTTTATTGAAACTTTGAATAAACGTGAAAGTTAGAAGAAAAGATTCAGATAAAAGTTGCGGATATCATATAAGTTACTTCGTGATAAAAAAAGATCTGTCAAGAAATTTTGATTTTGGTTTTTTTTTTAAACTTGGAAAAAACGATAAAAGTTAGAAAAGTTGTAGATATCACACAAACATGACCCCTTTAAGCTTTTCAATATTGCTGATATTTTCAAAGTTAAGATAGCTAGATTTGGAGGGTCGATTTTTGCAACATACTTCGTTGAATATTGAATTTTGAATTCTATGAATTTAAAAATTTTTCCAAAAATTAATTCAATTCAGAACCACCAAAAATCTCAATTAATTTATTTCCCAGATGTTGAATACATAAATATTCGAAAGCTCGGAAAGCTCTTGTTCAGCATAAGAAACTTTAAAAAATACTAAATTTTCAAGGCCATCGGAGTTGTGAGGGTTAAACGATACAATTAACTCAATAAATCGTAGATTATTTTATTGTATTAAAAAAATATTTTGCAAGTATCTTATAACAAAAATATAAAATATGGTTTATACTACACGTCTCTATTTATTACGGTACATAAAAGCGGTTGATAGCCATCTAATTATACCTATAAAGGTTACATTCTTTCAAAAATCGATAACTAAAGTTTATTTATAGCGTATCGATTTCCTACCTATATAATTTCTGTTAGTGGGAATCTCCATGTGCAATCAAAATAAATGGTATTTCCAGAAGGATGATTAACTCTAGAAAACATACTGAAAATGATGGTCAAGTGCACAACCGATGAGTGAGTTGTAGCCCGCATTTCTCTAATCGCCTAGGCATCGATATATCGACCCATTTCCACTTCTTTTTTGTTAGCACAAGTCTCCGTGCTTTTATAATATGAGAAATTAATATCAGATCCATTACGAAACTTCTGTTTTGAAGCTAATTCTATAATGGAATCGTGTTATTTTTAACTTTAATTCAATTTGTCAATAATATCAAACAGATTTGGTATTTAAAATAAACATAACTCTCAAAGAACCAAACACATTTTTCTATATATTTGGTAAACAGGTAGCATTAAGAGAATTAATCTAATATTTAATTAAATTCACTGAAAGAGATGGTCCCAATTATTTCTGCGCACTAATGCCATTAGAGAATTGGCAATTTTTTTTGTAGTTAGAAACCGTAGTCGTTTATTGCATAAGAATGGATTTTATACACCGCTCATTTGAAATATGAGAATGCAACCAAATAATTTTATATCTTAAATTCATTTCTCACTAATTTATGTTCACTGTTAGGGATTCAAGTTTTCATTTCTAGCGTTGACTTAAATTTTATAGTAATACTGCCCCATCTATAAAAAAAGACAGATTCGTTTCTTGGATTTTGGTAGTATAAGGGAAATTTTAATAGGAGGAGGGTTTGTTGAAGTGGGCCCTGATATAGGGATTGCTCCTTTGCTGGGGCTGGGTTGAAGTGGTTCCGTGCGGTTGTGCTTGCTAACTTTTCTGGAGAAGGAAAAGCGGAGACCTAGGATTTTTGGCAAGGAGAATTCAAAAAGAGAGTTTGCAAGTAAAAACGGTTTCTTTTTTTTGATTTTTTGAAAAAATTTTTTAGGGTTCTTTTCTGAAAAGTAAAATTTAATTATTTGCACTGTTCTATTAGAAAAGGTCGGCTTCGAGGCATATATAAGTACGTGATTTCAGAACAATACCATAAAAAATTAATGTTTATACCAAGGTTGCTACTTAAGTTTTGATAAAGACAAATAAAAAACAAACATTTATAATTGCATATGGCTTTATTGTTTTTCAAAATATTCTTCATTAATACATACACATTTGCATGCGTTTGAACTAATTGTCGAAGCATTTTTTCCATTTCAATTGAGATATATCGAAAACATGTTAGTTAAACGCATCAACAGTTTCTTCGGGCGTAGAAAAACGTTTACCTCGCAATTTATTTTTGCGGAGATAAGAAGAAATAATTCGGTGCCAAACAAGGACTGTACTGTACTACGATTGGTTTTGCCCAGATTTTTTCGAACAATTCTGATAAACAAATGCTGATGTAACATTCCGAATTTCGAGTTATTCTGAAAAACATATACCGTCGATTATTGTTTAATTTCGGGTTCATATGATTCATCGCCTGACACGATTTTATAGATGTCTTTTGAAGTACCGCGAATAATTTTTTTTAGTATTTCTTTGTACCAATCTACACGAGTTTGAACGATTGTCAAACTATGCGGTAGACAACGCGAACAAATCTTTTCAACAGCCAAATTATCATGCAATATAGAATGCATGCGATTGGAACTAATACCCAAGTATGCCTCCATCTCATATATGTGATGTTGATGATGTTTTCTGGTACAACAGTCGATTTTGGAAGACACTTCCGAAATTAATCCTGCAGCGAAGTGCGACTACGATTGGATTCAGAAAGCCAGTGAAACACTGTAGTTTGAGACGGTGCTTCCTCACTAAAAGTCGAAGCGAGTTAATCGGCACAGTGCTGTTGGTTTAAGCCACATCAAAAGTCGTAGAAAATCATTGCGCGAAAATTTCATTTTTTGACCACGATGAATGTTTCAATTAACAACTCAAATAACACTCGTATGACAACACGTTCTGAGTACGTTGACCATTAAAAATGTTAACTTCATAAAGGCAATGTCAGATTTGATATATCCACTCCAGTGTTGCCATATATTAAAACCCTTGTATTACCACATCAAAACTCTAGCCACAATGCTGGTATTTTATGATAAAACGTCTGTTTTTTTCACAAAAAATTCGTTTAAAAGGTCATATTGGCAGATTCAATTTGATATAACAATTTTTTAAAACAACTATGAACTGATTGTTCTTCAGTTAATCTATCCTAATAATTCACGCCTAAAAAATCGCTCTAAAATGTTAAATCGGTTATGAAAGAAATTTTAGTCAAAACCGGCATCTAGTAACTTAAGAAATATGAATAGCAAACCTCATTTTTGGAGCATTTATAACCCAAAACTACTTTTTGATGAATTTTTGAAAGAGGAACTAGAGAAGAGATAATATCGTCCAGGTAATTCTGCACAAGATGGTGGAGACAATTCTGGGACAAAAGAATGCAGATGGTTCTATGACATTATAATGTAATAGATAACGAACAACTGGAGAAATCAGATATATAAAGAGAGACCAACCAACTAGACGAAATGAGAGGTTTAGTGGATAGGCTGCGAGAGTCCCATATATCAGCACTAATGGTAAAATCCGTTACTTGGATTATGCATCTTCCAAAAAAAATATTCAGTTATGACAACATTGTTAGGTTTATATTTGTAGCCATTGGTTAAATCATAGATCTTAATGCCGTTCAGATATTTCATCTTTTTCTCATAAAAATATGTGTTTTACGTTTAATACGAAATTCACAAACCAGTCATCATTCACTAAATAATAGATGTAAATGGTTTCTACTTTGCTTCTAAACATTTTAGGTATTTCCCGCGTGTAATTTAAGGTTTGATTTTTTGTCTATTTTTTTTGCTTCGAACATATTAGTTATTAGTGATGGTTTTAAAAACATAATTATATATTATTAAGTAAAAAGGTATTTAACGGATCCCAGAATTCTTTTTATGTTATTTGGAAAATATTATTTTCTTTGCAATGTGTATAATGTACATTCTAATAGTATATATTTTATTCTTGCCACACAGACTGCCCTGATTTTCATTTTGATGTACACTATATGTATGTTTATAGTCCTTTTCCTCATGTTTGTCAGAATTTTCCGTTCTCTTTTAGTCATTGATGCGGGGACACCCATAAAAACTTAACATCCAGGAATGCAAGAAATCCAGGAGTGAGTAGATGACATGAAAATAATGCTGTGACTTACAATAATTCTCATACGACCTCTTATTTCTGAGTTATATGCTTTTAAAGCTGCGAGAACATATATCTGGGTGATTCCGTTCTAACTGTGATATTCAATGTCCTGTATTGTTTTTTTGTACTAGTCATTAATTAATAATCAATTAATAAAAATTTTGTGTTAATTGAATAATTCTTAAGATATTTAAACATTATTTTTATACAATATAACTTGCCACTTAAAGAAAACTTATACTACATCACTTGAATGTCAGTACCGTATCATGTCCATTCCTAGAATTTACCGATAAATTATTAATTTTTTTTGTCGTAACAAATGATTTAAACTAATTACCTTATAAATTCTAATGTTTATGATCAAACTGAGGAAAATTGATGCACTTGTTGTTTAATATCTTAAGTTACCATGTCAGTACCGTGTCATGTCCATTCCTAGAATTTACCGATAAATTATTAATTTTTTTTGTCGTAACAAATGATTTAAACTAATTACCTTATAAATTCTAATGTTTATGATCAAACTGAGGAAAATTGATGCACTTGTTGTTTAATATCTTAAGTTACCATGTCAGTACCGTGGATAAATGAGTCAGTACCGTGGAACTCAAAATCCGACATTTGTGTCTTGCTCGTGATACTTTGAAGTTGTAGTAAATTCCTCTTAGAGTTTTATTTTTACAGTAAAATAGATGAATAATATGCATAAAAAAGTTAGAAAAGTTAAATTTTAAAATCTTGAAATCTTGAATACAAAAAATCACAGTTAGAACGGAATCACCCATCTATGTATATTTTCTAAGTTATACATTCGCACATTATGAATTTTTAGTGAATGATTACGTATGTTCATGAAGTGTGTTTGAATAAATACTTCTACACTACTACCTGAATGCCAAAGGCGGCTCATGCCCAATGGTTAACAATCCGTAACTTTTACATGGACAACCTGTACAAATTAAAGATAGCGAAATAAATTTTTCAGTCGACTTTTTAGCAAAAAGTACTTTGCTTAACTCGATTAAATTTATAGTTTAGGAGATATATAGATTTTAAGATCGATGTACATGTCAAGGAAACCGTTCGCCATAAAGAGATATTCTGAAGATAATTATTATAATTTTTTTTATTGGAAAGGTATTAAAATATAAGCAAACATTTCTAATTGAACTGTATAATAATAAATGTTCGAAATGGGCACCTTATACTTTTACACACTTCCGGGGTCTATGAAAGACCTTTCTTTGAACTTGGAAGAGCATTACTGGTACCTGATTTCACAGGCTTGTTTGCTATGGCTCTTCTTCAAAGATAAAAGACCCAATAAATTGACGTTCTGGGCGTCTTCAGGTGAACTAGGTATTCATGAGACACGTCTGCCTGTCTAGTAGGTCATTAAAACCTATCTCACTGGATTGAAACCTTTTAAATCTCTATCACATGTTACCCTTGAGGATTTGAAACGTTACTTAAAACTGGCGAGGAAAAAATAATTTATAGAGAATAGTAAGAGCTGAAAAATAAAATCCGTTACTTAGAAACCACATTAAACTTTGATTAATTCCTCAAAATATATATGAAATATGTTTCCACAGCTTATCAGACGAATTTTTTTAACCACTTTTTTCCTTCGACAAATAGGAGAGAAAAAATAAGGTTGAAGTAAGTGCACCAGCAAGTTTTCCAAATAATGATAACTACCAATGAATTCTGCCACTTATTCGAAACTCTATACTCCAGGGATACGATAGTAAAGTACTGTTGTGAGAGTCACTGTGCAAATAATGGATCACTTTTCAACGATTAAGCATAGTTTTATACGGAAGTTGATGAAACAAATGTCACAAATGATCAGAGATATATTTACTAGCAACAGATAGGAATAGTTACAAAGAAGAATACGTACCCTTTTCGATAGAATTTCGTCTATTTTAACATTAATCAAACTGCAGAAGTAACTTGTTTCTTGGTCTTGATCGAAATCTCATTTTATTATTCCAGATCTTTGGGGATGTTTTCACATCAGTCTGAAGATAATTATGTGCTGTATAAGTACTCTTTCTATTTCGGAAATAGGTATTCTGGAAAGAGTATCATAGAGGAGACTGACACATTTATTGAACATGTCCGGCTGTTTCCGTTTGGTCGTTGACGGTCTATTCTAATTCCAGTTGATGGTCTGACTACTAATCAGGTGATCAATTAGGTGTGCTGACACAAACGTTATCGCAATACATCAGGAATGATATGCTAATATAAAAATTTGTGCAACCCATGTCGTGTTGATTTATGATGATACCTGACATATTGCTGTTTTCGACACCATAAATTCCAATGATTTGAATTTCAAATACGAGCCAATTATATATAAAATTTATAAATGGATCGAATCCTCCTAACAGACCATTTTCCAAATATCTTGTGTTTTCATTTGTTATGGGCACCGTACATAGGCAACTCTTATGAAAATAGTAGTTCTTTATTGAATTATTCAAATAGATGACCTAAGATGACACTGGAATCAGAAGACCTTATTTTCCCAAGCGACAACATATATCAGCGTTTTATTAGTTATACACCCACAACATTTATAATTTTTGCTTCAACATTTCTATTTCATGATTAATTGTTTTGGAAATCGTCATTTGTATCGATATGATATTTATTTTTAGATATAATTTTTGAGGTATATTCTGTTTTGATTTGCACATTAAGATTAATCAAGTTTAGCAGTTATAAATTTAACGTACCGGAACGTGGACGGGCAACCGACATCATGGTTTATATTTGTTGTATTCCTGGATGTGTATCCGTATATATCAATCCTTAAAGGCATTTTAAGGTTATTGTGACTTGTCCACTTCTCAATAATTAATTATTTGAGCTCAAACAACCTGCCAAATACCAAAAGAGCATTTCCCGTATTGTATATTTTTTGAATTCAGAATCGATAATTTTGAAAATTGTTTTTGATTATCCTCGTATAACTCGATTAGATAAATGATCATAATTTTTCATTGCACATAAGAAGGTATTCATTTTCACTATGGATGGAATAACTGTGATATTATATGGAAACAAATTAGTTTTCTTTCAACCTACAAAATACGTTGACATGTGAGTTCTATCAAATTAATAATTTTTACTAGATTTGGCAACGTTTACCTGCTACTCGTCTAATAGTGTATCATTCTCTCTCTCCTCCGAGTGCTTCAGTTAATTCAGCGCGTCTTTTACACGCGTGAAGCATGCGCAGTATAGATAAATTGTCTCGAGAGAGAGAGAAAATGACTATTGTCGGCACCGTAACGTAGGGACGTTTTTGCCCAAACTGTCCCTTTAGGAGTATTACATATATGCTAATTTCGTATTTAGACTTAACCTTGGCAAATTAATAAAATCGAATGAACTAACACATTTTAAAATCATTTGATCACATAGTGGGATGCTTCAATTGAGGAATTAGAATCAATTGCTAGAAAAATTGGACATTCTTAATATATTACGCTGTAAAGCAGAAAAATATTTAAAAAACTTGAATGGTATATATAAAAATGTCGCCTAAGTATTCTGCTTATTACTGAATATGGTTATTCGAACACTCTTCATATTGTTTGTAGAGAGAATATTCAATAATTTGAATGACTTTATATGCGCGACGACCTTCTCGAACGCTGTAAAACATTTCAAAGTTAAAAATGACGTCTGTGCGTGGAATGTGCTTTGGTATAAGCACAGGAATGCATTTTAACGTGTATTTGCTTTTTTCCTTCTTGTTCAAGTTAAAGTTATTCCATGCATTCTGATGGATCTAGAAGATTATCAGTTGATTTATATGTGTGAATGTTGCAAAGGACAGTGGTTGGTTCTTTATTTGTTACATTGTTCATCATGCTATGTCTCAAGATTTCGTAGAAAAATTGGTACATTGTAAGACTGAAAACATACATTCTTATTGCACATATTAATTTTATCTCTTAATATCTGCCAATTTGTCACTCATTCACCAAAACCTTCATTTAAATTAAAGATTCATCAATTTTTGATGTTATCCCTATGATTTCAGTTCATTCAAAAGGAAATAAATTGGAACAACTATTTCCTTTCCCCAAGTATTTAAATATTTCTCATAAATAGCTGATAATAACAAAAAATATTGCGTTATTGCTGAATTACTGAATGTTATTAATACAATTTACTATTGCTACAAACATATATTTGATATAAAATGGAAGCTCTTAAGTTTTAACTGTTGGTTTTATTTCCTAATAAACAATCAAGAATGGTCTCTGAATATTTTGATAAGGTTCGATATTTACAGCGAATTGTTCCAACTTTATATTTATTTTTACGACATTGGAGCTTATGGGTGGCTTAGTTTTACATAATATGTGTAATTATATGCATAATAATCGTCTAACCATTTTCTTGCTCGAGATATTCCAATTTCTTGGCACATTTAGATGTTAATTTCGTTTCAAACCACCACTTTGAATATAGCTCAAAGCGAATATGTAACGTGTCAGATACTGACGTTGATAAATATGAAATTTAATTGAGTATACAACGGATTAAGCTTAATTCTTAGAAATATATCTTGGTATTTTCTCTATCATTAAAGAAGTATGAAATTATCGAAAGGTGATTAAGTTCGTAGATTTATCCTTTTATTATGAAGAACATAATTTCAAATCAAGTAGCAGGATGTAGATAATAAATTAACATTAATGATACATAATTTGAAGACAAGAATTGATATTTCATGATAAGGATAAGCTGCTAACTACCAAAATTACAGATATCAAATGTTACAATAAAGATAAATTATAGTCGGAAAAAACTGAAAAATACGTTTTCAGCAATAATCAAACTAAAAAGTTAAAAATAATTTTTAGCATAGGAAAAAAATTGCTGATGAAAAAATATCGCTATTACGGCTGATTTCATAACACATTTAAAAGAAGCTTTAAGCTTAAAGCTCTGATTAAATTGAGTCGCGCGTTCCATAATTGCCATTTAACCTAAATGTTCTTTTAATTGAGGTAACATAGAAAATACTTCACTTTAGCAGGCTATCAATAATTCATAAAAATAAATGGTATGGCACAATGGCTGGATATATTATATGATGACTTTGATTTTTTCTAACGATTTCGAATAACTAAGCCCGCATTTACAGCATTATTGAATTAAATACCAACTAGAAGTAAGTAAAACCCCAAATATGTTTCCCCAAATTAATAAATTGTTATCTTATTGTGATATGTAATTGTAGGGCTGTCTTTAACCTGTTATACAACTTCTACTGATTTCTACCGCGATCTTTAGCTACAGGGAATATATTGATAACTGCTGCCGTTTGCAAAATCTTCTATCGAGTAGAATAGTGCGGAGAATATGTGAAGCAGGGGCATGATTGAGCCCGATATATATCCAAATACATCATACTTCTACGTTTCATTTTGTTGTGGTAGCGACAACTATTCTGTCATTCATTAAGTAGATCTTCCTTTTCCTTTATTCTCCATTTCCACATTTATTTTTTAGTTTGCTTATTGCTAAAAGCTTGTGTTTTTTAAATTCATTTTCCACTTTTTACTATTACAAATTCTAAAAGCGTGTTCTTCAGCGTGTTCATATTTTCTACTTTTTAGAATAACCAACTCTAAAAACATGTTTCTCAATATTTTAAGACTGTATTTCATTTTTCGATTTTAAATTGAATTTGCTATTTTAAAACAGATATTCACAGATGATGGTGGCATCTCGATTTTGTAAGTCTGGGACTGTACGCCCACTGGCTCTATTTACTCTCTTACAAAGAATGTAAGAAGAAATTAATAAATTCTGACGAATATAATATATACATCAGATATTTTAATTGAATTATAGGATTATCCTCAGTCTTTGACAAGTTTAAATTTAAATTTGATCACTAAAATTTACAGGTGTATTTCCTTCACCTATCATTTTATAAGTAATACTTCCTGTGGTAATTGTATATTTTGTATAATATTTTCTTATTAAATACTTCTACAAATTTTCTGTCTTATTCTAGCTTAATATTTATGTTTTCTTCAAGTGCGGTTAATTTCACACTTTTACTTTTTTCACCACCACCCTTGCTCATACAACTTGTTACCGATTATGAACGAATTGAATGACGAATATAAATTTCAGTATCAATTTTAGATACAGGCCAATTTGTTTCTTCATAGCAGGCTTATTATTCACTCCAACTTTTTGTATGGCGTATTTAGCGTAGTGTTAATTTAAATAGAGATTTTAATGTGGTACGAGGAAATTTCTGTGTCCCTAATCGGTTCCTATTTACAGTTTTTTTACCTTTATCTGTTTATTTTGCATGACATATTACTTCTTCGTATTTTCACAGTTTTTTTAATTTAATAGCATTTCCACTTTTCTCTGTTTTTCTCCTTTTTTTTTCTTCTTGCTTTGATCTATCAATATGTTATTATTTTTCTGTTTCTTCGTTTTTTCTTTTTTTCTTAACTTAACTTCCATCTTCGAAACAAATAACTTTATTATTATTGATTATTGTTAATTTACTGAATATTTTTGTTGTTTTGAATAAATCAGATAGAGTCGAATGCTTATCTAAAATTTTATATTTTTTTGTTTTCTATACTTTGTATCGTTTTCAAAGGATACTTTGTCTTCTGTATTCCAATTTTATCCTTGTTTATCTCTGTAAAAGTTTACTACTCGACTGAGCGTTTTAACCTATTCGATTAAATTCATAAAAAAAGGCATATTTTCCAGTTGAATTCGTTGATTATGTCAAATAGTGACTCTTTTGCGTACGAATTGTGAAAATAAAAGGCTCGAGCTTAGCGAATGCCTTTCTTCGCAACAAGTGCGCAAAAGTACTTCATGTACGAGTATGATACAATATTTAATCTACGAGCACATCAAAAAAAACTTTTCCCTAACTATATATAACATATTGTCAGCTTAATTCTACCATCTCGCATCCAAAAAGCAAAAATTCTACAGAAAAGCTAAATAATGATATAAAACTGATTATGAAAAGGACATTATGTAAATTCAATTGTTGAACGGAAAGAGTAGAAAATTATTTGTTGGAAACAGAATTATAAAATTATATTGTGACAAAATTCTACAACTTAAGTTACATAATCTATCAATGCGACCTAGAAACTGATTTTAAATATCAAATTAATATTTACAGTGAAATTTGAAATTAGGACAATTCTTCCCAATCTGGTTGATACCAACAGATTGTTTGGTACATTTATTCTTGCGATATGTAAAAAACGTTTATTATTCACACGGAAATACACATATTTTTAGTAAATATCTAGGAAACTTGGTTGATGGATCTCTGATTCTCGTTTTATAAAGGAAATAACAACATTGAATAATGAGACCATAACGTCGATCACTTCCATTGACATTGCCTTGACGTTTCCGAGAAATATGCAATGAGACCATTTTTTGGGTAATTTTTGATTTTTTAGTGCTACACCAATCCAAAAAATCGCCATATGATTATATTGCACGCAATTCCTGCAATTTCAGGAGGAGTGTTAATCAGATTCTTCTTCCATGTTTATTTAGCTTAACAATCAGTGTTTTATCAATTAAAATTTGAAAAATATTTTGCAGATTAACTATAACGATTCGCACTTTTAATTTCAGTAAAGAATATTAAATTACAGAACCTTTGACAGAACAAACAACACACTATTATCTAAGGTAACTTTATAAATATATAAATAAAAAAAAAGTATATTATGATTATACCAATTAAATAGTATTGTAGTTTTTCGCACTTTTTTGGATTTTATATACTGTATATTGGTATAAAAAATACATTGTATAATTGATTATATTGAGTTGAAATATTTAAATATACATTAAGTAAAACTTAAATATATATAAAAGCAATTAAATACTTATGCCTAAACTTATCTAAGTAAACTGTTACATATAAGAAATGGAATAGATTAAAAAATTAAAGTGAAAAGATTTTTCATATAACATAAAACCATTTTTGTATAAATATGGCATTACAATCAATGTACGTTCTCATTTTCATTTAGATCAAGAGATGTCAATTAATTCATGAATATCTTTTCTTAATTTATTCCATATATAACTTTTTAGTGTAGTCTTGAATCTTTTTAGTGTATTTTCTTTGTTTATATCATCTGGTATGCTTTTATATAATACAGTCACCAAGTGCAAATAACTTCTCTGTCCCATGTTCTTGTTCATAAGGGTTGTAACATACATTTGTTTATTCCTAGTTTCATAGCCATGGGTTCGTCCTTGCAATTTATCCCTGTATAAATATTGTCTTAAATTGACGTGCGAATAACGTATTTGATGAATAACTAATACTTTAGCTTCGATGTAAAGTTTATCAGTGGGATACTTGTTATTCTTGTTCAGGAGTAATTTTAAAAATTTATTTTGCGATACTTGTTGTTTTTGAAAGACTTTCCCAGCCTATGATTCCATAACTTAAATGTTACATACATACAGTTTGAATAGATTGTCTGATTTTATAGTTGTCCACTTGTTCAGCTGATTACTGTTTATGTTAATCTACAGATTTATTCTTATTCTTAAACATCAGTAGATATACAATAGCCGGTATTCTCACTCTTATAGAAAAACTTTTTAACCGCAAATAAGATGTTCTTCGAGAAGCGAAGCATATTATAATTGTTATTGTTAGTTTTTGTTAGATGAGTCAGTTCAACTATTTCTAGTGAAAATAAATACTTGTCATTGATGAATGAAGTATTCACTGGGTAAGCTCAATATATACTTATTTCGCAATTGAGCAAACAGTATACGTTGGGTACATGAAGTAATGAGAGATTCATCGAATCAGTTAGTTGCTGAATATAGCTATAAATCCATAACATATCATTCTTCATCCATTCCTCAAGTATTAGCAAATGCACTGAAATTTGAACGCTCAAATGGATCTAGATTTAGATCTTTTAGATCTCATTCCATTCCTCTACGGATGTCTTAAATACTCGTACTCTCAAGTCTACGTATGTTTATAAGTAATTTAAAGACAAGCGTTAGAGAAAGCCATCTCCTTACAACAAGCAGAAATATCCCATTATTTTTGTCGAGAAGGATAGAATCTTCCACGCGCTTCGAGTCTAGACTAGAGCCTTCCTTAACCATATAAAACGAGTGCGTTTGCGTCTCGTGAGTCAGTTGAGTCGAGTAATCGAAGCGATACGATTACAGAAGGATTTTAATTGTACTGCGAAGTAGTGATTTTGAAAGTATTTTACATTTTTTGTGTCGTGCGAGCGCGATATTCATAATTGTTGTGTCGAGTTCCATAATTGTTACGATTTTGTCATAATGTCACAAAACCGTTGATAGTGAGTGTAGGGTTTTGCAGTCTAAATGGGAAATTGCATATGTGTGTTTGATTTGTAATCGAACAGGCTATCGATAAAAAATTATAGTGCAATTATTAGTAACTGTTTGAGTGATTTCTATGTTGTAAACCCGTGTTGTCAAACATGAATTTTTCCCCATAAAAATATGGAAAATTGTTTGACTTGCTTCCAGAGTATATCAACAGTGGTATCCTGAACGACATATTGAGGAATTGAATCAATGGTATGTAAAAAACACGAAAGAACAATAACAATAAACAATAAGTAGTTGTTACTCACAATATAATCATATCTGTTTGAATAGTCTATTTAATTTGGAGTGTAAATGTGTATTGTGAGAAGGAGAATCATGAAAAAATCCAAAATGTGGAAATATACAGGTTGCCATGTAGTTAAAAGCCAACATGTGATTAACAGCATGTTGTAGAAATAAGGAGCTTGTCATTGTCTACAATTTCTGTTAACATTTTTTTATTAATGAAATGTTATTGACGTTGTCGTGCTAAAATCTCACCCTGTATGTATATAGGATGAAATAAGATGAAAATGCTCGAAACTGTCTTAAAACGGAGGAGCACAGAATTGAGGCTGTCACCTACTCTAATTATCAGGAGTGATAATTGGAAATTATGGAAAATAGCAAATATGAGATGGAGTAATATGGGGAATTCAAGCCTACGAACGGAAACGGGCAACTTTAAGAAGTAACACGAGTTTTACGTACGACCTAGTCATTGGAAGAAAACACAATAATGAAAAAATGAATTGAACTTTTAGAGCAATAAACATTTAGAATAATTTTGGGACTAGACACTAAAAAACATGGTAATATGTAATTATAATATAAAAAGAGGAGGAAAAAATTATTCATAAAAATATGATTAATTATATGTAGATAAAGACGAGAAGAATCATGAAAAGATAAAATATAAGATTAAAATTAACGGTACGATTTTCTGGTATTTGGCTTTCCATTTCACCCGAAGTTACAAAAAAGTGTGAAATTCAATTATTTAGAATTGAACAAATCACAATAACCTTCACTTTGAAGTACACAATGCTGACAAATAACAATCAAATATCGATCTGCCCAGCAATGACATTACTTTCTGGAACCCCTTATATAAAAACTATGAATGTGAATTATTTCAGTTTCACTGAACAATAAATGAAAATTTATTAATAATGCATTAGCGTGAAATATGCGACAACCGATAATTCCAAATATCGGCGGCCATTTTAGATATAAAATAGATAGTCGTGACTTAGTTGCATTTGTTAAATCCGCCATTTTACTTGTGTAACAACTTTAAAGCACAGAAAACCATAGACTTGTTACATGTTACATCTAACACCACAGCCGGTCATTGAGTTCGGTAGGTAGGTAATTTCACTTGCGCTATTGGAATTTATGTCAATACATTTTAAAATATAATGTCATATTGTATTGACATAAAAATTATATGACTGTTTTTGGATAGCTGAAAATAACCTTGAATAAAAAAAATCAAAATATTTATATTTTCAAATATTTTTGATGTGTAACGGTCTCGTCTGGCTCTCGTCTATAATAACACTTGTGATTGATTAGGCAAGTCAGATACGCTTTAGATTTGGATCTCCTTATCGAAGTCTTCATTACCGTGGTGTTTACTTATCAAGAAATTCAATAGGCTACTAACTGTCACAATTTGAAAGTAACAATTTATTAAACTACTTTTAGAGATATAAAATTTGTTAAACGTTAGAAAGCTGAAAAGTGCACTGATGTTTAAGTTTTATTGAGAAAATAACTACACAAACAGAACGTTTCAATAGAAGTCATGGTTTTTGTATCATATCCATGATTCATGATTTCTTATAACAATCAGTTATACAACCTAAACAATCTCATATAAAATCACGTTTTAGTTTCCTGCCAATCATTGAATCGATATTACTTTTTTCTACAATAATGGAAGTACATTTCCAAAACGATTATTTCGAAATAATTTTTCCACCGAAATTAGAGGTCACGATTGGCTCACATTTAGGGTTGTTACCCACTCCAAATAATACTAAACTAATCTACTGAATAATAATACGAACAATCCACGTTCCAAAAAAAAAACGTGTAAATCAAACGAACCTCACAAAAAACAGCAAATTATAACGTTTATGGTAAATAAAAAACTTAGCTCGAAAAATTTCATTCCTGCTTTCGGATTATTATCTAGACTCTAAATGCAATAAAAACGATTTTGAACATGCAAGCAGATTCCAACTCATGTCCTCGTAGCTTTAATCATCTAAATGAATGTTCGTCGCCCCAACTTTACATTCTACTTTAATCCAGCTTTTGTCCGAAAATACAGTAGTACTCAAACAGTTTGTTCGGTCTCTGAGTCATAATTTGGGAATAAATTATTACCAGAAGAAATGACTAATATTAATGTAACCAAAAAATCAATTGATATAATAATAATATAATAAGTCCTATTAATAATTTAAACGATATTTCAGTTCGAGTTGATGGAATGTGTAATTATAATGTATTACTTTTAACATAACTTTAATACTATTTTGAATTATTAATGAAAGGAATATGATTATTTCAAAAATTATTATATTGGCATCCTGATTACTTAATGCCCATCCCTTACATCAAAAAACAAAAATTCAGATACCTTTAAAATCGATGGAAGTAGATGAAGCTCTGAGTATACCCCAAAAACAAAAAATATTGTCGACATAATGAACTGTTTTCTCTGTCGATAAGTTGTAATGTTAATTTACTGGTTACTACCAAAAATGGATAATGACAACTTATTCTGAGTTGCTGGCACGTTTTCATTACAAAACTTAAGAGAAAATTACTAAATTTATTAGAGAAAATAGTTTTTTCCAATAACAACAATATTTCTGCTCAATCGTCCGCCCATTTTGACTCCTAATTTAGATTCAATCAAGGAAGTAAGAGAAGCATAGCTATGACGGAATAGTCTATGACTGGAGATTAGTTACTAGTAGTTGAACTTAAGTGATAAATACTAAAACTACGTTTTGTACATGTTAGCAGAAGCTTTGTTGACTAGTGCGCTAAACTAAAGTTCATCAGGCTTAGGCACTTTATAACTGTTCTTCTGAAAAGGCCACTTAAAATAAGAAACAGAAAGCCTATTCTTGGTTCCTGTGAGCATTCATTTTGTAACGAAAAATATAGTCATGAAAATAAAGTAATGAAACTTGACAGTATTTTACCTACGTATATACTGTACTTGTGTGAATTTTAATACGAATTAATAATTTTTGCCGTAGTTATTTCTGTTACCTAGTGAGGATTACAAACATTTGTGATTTCTGTGTTTTTCATAATAGTTATGTTTATTTATAACCCCTTAAATACGTATGAATTTGAGAGCGGTTTGTCTACACCGGCGTCAAACATACATAGCCTGTGCCTTTCATTCCTAAAAGGGTATTTGTTTGGTCACGTATCTTGCTTCCCGACAAAGAATATAAAAACTTTTTAAAAGAGAAAATATGAGATTCTAACGAGTATGTTGTGAGGAAATGAGCACAAAATAGCTTCGACCATAACAATGTTTCAATTTATTTAACTTCCCAGGTACGGCTCATTACATATCTCACCTTTTTTTAGAGTATACTGAAATAATATGTTATTTACCTTGAGTTTTAATGTATTCAAATATCTTCTCAAGTACCCTGTTAAATAATATGATTTGTTTATTCGATTTGAACAACAATATCTTGTTTTACATTGAATTGAATTGTTGGATAGAGAATGTGAAACCAGCGCTTTCATTTGGAAACAGTTTATTCATCTCAAAAAACTGCCAATTAGAAACTGGTAATTATTTTGTTTGCCAATAATTGTGAATTAAAAAAAAAGCTAAAAAGCAGCACATCAAACTAAAAAATTAAAAGTAATAATAAAAAAATAATGATTTCAAAGTACTAGTATTATTGTGAAGAAAGCGTCGGGCTCTTGGTGTATGAGAAATATGGAACAAAGCGCCCGACGCTTTTTTGACAATAATACCAGTATTTCTCATTCATTATTGTTTTAAGCTTATTATAAAAATTATTTTTAACCTTTTAGTTTGATTTGCTTTAAAGACGTGTTTTTTAGTTTTTTAAGTTATATTTATTTTTCACTTTTCAGTTTCATAAGCTATGAAAACGTGTTTTTTGTTTTTTTCAAACTTGAATCATTTAATATAGTCGTCAAATCAATTTTCTGCAAAAAGTAGATCTACATCAAACCAAACAAATAATTTTATGAAAGTTTTTGATCACATGTTTATCTATCCTTTTAAAAAATGCCCAAGCACATATTTGTTATTCAGTATTGTTTATATAATGAGCTGTTTTAATGTGTAAAATCTGCACCGGTTGACTTGTTATTTGGCAGGTTTGAATAGGGAAACGAGGTAAGTATTTTAATGATGCGGCGAGTGAGATTCTTAATGAGATTAATCGTAATAACAAAAAAAAATGGAATGGGCTCAATGCCTTCATACTTATACCATCGGACTTAGCAGAGATTTATTTTGCAGATTACTATTTCTACAAAGCAGAGCTGGCTTTTTAATTTGGAAGAAATAGTAAAAATAACATTTTCATGGAGTAGTAGGAATATATACTGGATACCTATCATATTTTGGAAGCAATACTGAAGCTTGCTGCTTATAGTCAAATTCAATAAAACAAACATTAATTTAATTGTTTTATTGCTGTTTAAGCAATCTTAATGGTCAAAATTTGAAACACACTCATATTTTTTATATTAGTTTTCTATACATAACAGAAAACCAGGATATATGAGTTTCAAAAGGATGTTGGGCTTGACAGTGACTTCTTTCACAAACATTGCGGTTATTCATGGAGTTATGGTAATCTTCAATCATATATTTGAAGAAAAACGATAAACCTACATCTCTGATTTCAGTTTTTAAAATAAACCTCTCTAAAGATTGCTCCACATTTACACGATGATCGCAAGAAAAGGATAAGAAACATGACTGTGGAACTGATCTACATAATATCTGCACATTCTCGGCGTTTTGTCGATTTTTTTAGTGTGAGATAAGAGAACTAAGAACATAAAACAGACGAGTGCTTATACTGAATGCAGACTCGCATGATACTCAGTAGCGATCGACACGCCCATTAAAATAATTGCTATTGGGATTTGGACGAACGAACTAGAATTCCTGACATTCTGGAATATTTTCGAGCAGAACTGATTTGTGGAATACAAACTTTATAGAATATGAAAAGAAACTAAAAAACCATTACGCTTGGTAACGTATCAGTACATTGATGAAATTACTTATTGATGAAGACTTTCATTCACCATATTCCTCTTCTCTAATATCCGAATGTGAACAGCTTGTTGCAGAGTCTTATAGCATGAGATCTTTATTTAATACCTTCCGAGTATATATCCAAAGGAACTCTCACCTATTATTGGCTAAATGTGAAACTGCTGACAAAATGAAACGAAGAATCGTCAAAAAACGACCAAAGGTCACAAGATCTCAGGGAATATAAAGTTTAACAATTTCAAACTGTTATGACCACAATTTTAGAGAATAAGCAAACGTGTAAAGAGTTCGAAATGAAATACGAAAAAATACAAGAAACGATGAAGAAGATGACTCAAAAACAGCTAGGAAAGGTAAAAAAGGTCAAAAAAGCCTCACAAGTAGATTGTCATTGATTCAATCTATTATTTTAAAGCTTGAACAGAAGCGACAATTTTTCACTTCGGTTTCCATATGCAATATTTAAAATAGGATTACTTTTTTTTCCTTACTTCTGTATTAAGTATAAAACTGTATGTCACACTACATACCCTACAAATACAGTAGCTCATTTATAAACTGATAACACAGTTTGTTTTTATTATATATTCTAAAATGTTTATTTCCCTTCTAAAAAATCTAATTGCAGGATACGTCCCTTCTGAACCAACTAAACGAGGAAAAACACACGTACACGTTTTAGTAAATTATAGATAAAATGAATATTGTCTTCCGGATACTTTTAGCTAATTTGAAAAACATAGACTCGCAATTTGCTAACAATAACATGACTGCACGTTGTGTACAAAATAAAGAGCGCAAAATTGAACATATTACAAACCTAGTACGGTCTTAGATCACAGAATGAAGGGTAATCGTGAATGATATAAATTGTTGGAATTTTAATGAATTTCCTGGATTGTTTGAATTCAATTCAATTCTACTACATGAACTAAAAACATATTCGAATCGTCAACGTAATACCTTCAATACATCTAAACATATAACCTTAAATTGTCTGATAAATAAAATTTCACAAAATTTTGTTTATTTTCACTAGTTAATTATTATTCGCGGCTTCTTCCTAGCTATTGAAATAAAACTATCACAAGAATTTTAACTAATTCAGCCCCAGTTTTTAGTCGTGACTTTCAAATAATATAATCTATATTATAATTATAATCTAAAATTTTTGTCTCTTCTATTGACAAAATATATTATCATAAATTATATTGTTCATAATCTGTCTAGGTGAAAGCTGCGATATAGATTCACAATTATTATTAACCTATCCGGTATCCAGCAGTGGCTCAAAATTTTTTTCACTTATACACTAATCATAATTGACCCGAATCCTTGCTAAACACTATCAGAACTTATTCCGCTCAAAATCAAGAATAGCTGAGGTGGATTTTGAAAAATAGCGGTTGTACGTCCTTTATCGTTTTCAAGCTCATGAAATCACTTTTTCACTATACCTTATGATACTGCAGATTTCCTCAAGGAATCCACGATATCTGATTCTGCGTGGGAATGAACTCTCCCAAAGGCAAATATTTAATCACCGCGGTTTGCTCTACATGGTATAGGTTTCAATTGGACTCATTTTAAAAGGATGAGAAACTTGTAGAATTGAAAAAATATTGGATAAATTCGAACTAGACAAATTTACAGATCAGCTTATTCTTATTTACGTGTTGAATTAGTAAATTCGAAAATTTTTAATTCTCTGAAATCACTTGATGAAGTTCAATCTAGTTGTCGCATTTCTGTTGGTTTGCCTAATCTATCTAAGTATTTAAAAATGCCAAATGGGTACACCCTGTTTTATCAACACTTTAGAGAAGGAGCACGTTATGATAAAATTAATTCAATGTTTTCAAAGTGTCTATTAGTATTAACTTAGGGAAGTCTGTTGAGAATGCTTAAAAATCAGCACCTATTCGTTTAAATTTAGACACACGCCCAGACCTAGCCGGTTCTAGATTAAAATCGCACTTTGACATTATTTAAATCGAATAATCGTAGAGTAAAATAGAAACATGAATTGGGCGTGTCTGGCTGGAATAAAATCCAGCGTTTATTCCGAGATCGCAAATGAACTAAACTCTAATCAGCTTAATTAACGATTTACCTACTCAGTTACGTCGAAAACAGAACCGGCTGTAACATGTCATTGAATGTAGTATATTACTGACACGATGTGAAATTCTCTGGTATATATGTGGGAGTAGTGCAGTCATGCAAAACTTGTGGTGCAACTCATCGATGATTACGTTGTGGAGATATGGAGAAAGAATAGAAGCCTGTAATCTAACATTATTGTATCACTTTTTTGGAGCATCATGAAACAACTTCCCTTGTCTGATGAACCTGAAATGATTAAACACCTAAAAGACAGTGCCTAGCGAATCATCAGATAGAATTGCATCGCATATTCCGTTGTTTAAAGAAAATAAGATAAAAGAGAAACAATACTTTTAAATTATCCAGTTTGATTTGATTTAAGACATTCACTTTATTATCAGATTACGTTCTTGAATATTGTCACTTAGTACCGAACTATTCGAAAAATTCAGTTCCAGGATATTTCTTCAACGGTATCACGATGACAGAATCGTCACGAGCGAGGAGACTTGGATTTCGCACTTAACTTCGGAAACCATGAAGCAGTTAATTCAAAATAGATGTCTGATCAGAAAGAAATTCAATCTGATGTTGTAGGTATGGAAAGTAATGGTATTGACTTAGTAAAACAGTAAATACTGACAAACGTGGCATTCAGATTAAGAAACGTAGAATGATTACTGCAGGTAGTGCGCTCCTTTAGAGCTGTTTTGTCCCAAATTTAGTTGGAAGTTGTTTGATCATCTAACCTACAGCACTAATCTTTCTACCAGTAATTTTCACGTTTTCTTTTACCTCAAGAAATTCCTGTCGTCCGGTGAGGGTTTTGAGAACAATGAATAAGCAGTAGAGCTCTACGATAGAGGGATAAGGAAGTTGATCCCACGATACCGTATCCCAATTCAGGTGATATTTAGATAGCCATGTTGAAATAAATATGCTCCTTAAAGTGTGAATTGTTTGTTTAAATATTAAAACTTAGTTTTTGGATGTGCCTCGTATCTTATAACATTCTAAAACCATACTACTCGAGACTAAACGCAACTTATCACTAGTGCAAAAGCTCCATTGTGTATTTTATCAAACCTGTACCTTCAACCCTCAGTTATTCATAAACCCCACTTATAGTCTTTGTAGATTGCGCTTCTTGTTTAGTTATCTATCATTTCTCCAATTTATCTTCGTGTATTAATCACTTGAATAATCTCAATTTTAATGAACTCATTAATTAAACAATCAAAATAAAAAACACAATATATTGGCACTTGGAGCCCTCTTAAAGGATTATTGTCGGTAGGATGCACATCTTGCGATTAAATCTAGATATTGGTCGACAATCTGACTGATGATAAACTCTTAAACTGTAAGTAAAATTATTTTAAATCAACTTTCTGACTCATCATTTTCCTGTAACTATTTTTATTCATGGATGCTCAGTCAATGCATCATTTATTGCAGATAATATTCATATAAAATTTTATTGATGGTGAAGTGATATCTGTGTGAAGTTGTTACTGTTGTATCAATTTTTTATATCAATTTGGACACTATTCTAACCATCATCAAGTTATTTCCTTTTAGTTACCATTAGATTATATTATAAACACAATTTCAATAAAGTGATGATGATATGGAATGTAATGGATAAGAGCAGACGTTCATTTATTTGTAGTAATAAAGTTTGGGTTTCATGAAACTTTTTTTATCAACATAGTCAGTGTCTTGATGTTCATATGGTGTAATATTTTTCCCTAACGACAAGGAATTTACTATACATTTTTATAGTTAGTCTTATAATATATTCAAGACTTAGTTTATGTGTTATTTTATTCAATTTACAGTTGCATCGTTGTATCATTTTACGATTCAGTCTTGGTGAGTTATTTAGCTCATTTTTAATGAGTCATTGTTTCGTTTAATTTAATTAACTAACAAATATTAGATGTTAACATTATTCATGACAATAAGAGAATCTTCAGAGTTGAATTTTATCCATATAACAGTACATAAATGATGTAGTAATAATTGGTTGATATGTTACAGTAGATGATGCAACTTAATACAATGTAAATTAAATAATGGAGTGATAGTTAATTATTGCTTTGTTGATATTGATTAACAAACATTAGATTAGAATAAATGTTAATATAGAAATATGAGTATTGCTTCCAATTTCCTCCTATGCATACTCCATTATAGTGAAAATGTCACTGTATCCATCTCTTACAGCACTGAAATTCTGGGTAAAACAGTCGGAATATGAATGTAAAAATAAATGTTCATTTAAGTTTTGAGATGTAGCAACACTGATGTGAATATTAAATCTGTCATTGCCATCATCATGTTTGACATTTTTAATGGTGAACGTACTAAAACATATTGTCATACGAGATTGTTCATATATCTCAAATAATATGTGAAACATTAATATTCTTAAAAAAATGGAATTGAAGCGCGAACATTTTCGTACCATGATTTTCTATGACTTTCGACGTGGGTTAAATTAACAACAGTGTGCCAATCAATTCGTTTCAATTTTTGGTGATACCATCTAGAGTCAATGTTTTTCGCTGGATTTCGAATTCAATCCGGTGTTTTGCCAAAAAACCTGGATGGTGTTCGTAAACCAATATTGCAAGATCCTCATGCGATATACTGTGAGTTTGGGACATATTAGGCATTAGTTCCACTTGCATACTCGAAATTAAATGACAATCGACTGTATGGGTCTTTTAAAACGAGCCAGTCCAACAAAAATTCTTCGCACGAAGCATGTCGAAGCAAATGGTCACCTGTTTCTTCGAAATAATTGGACCTGTCGCCACCATTCCATTAGAGTAACGTAGAACGATCCATTCTGAGTAGTACATCAGCATTTTTTCGCCAGAAGTGGTAAAATCAAGGAAACCAATCGCAGAAGATAAATCATTTTCTACCACTACAATATGAGCTCTCATTCATCACTACAAACAAAAACGTTTTTGAACAGTCAAAACTTCGAATTGATTCCTTCTTATTCTCGTAATTTACTATAAGTTCTTCTACTATATTTTCGTCTTAATTTGATCTGTGATTTCTGAAAAAACTTTTGGTGATTCGTGTTCATAATTTCCAAGTTGGTTTTTCTAGATCGTTGAGTTTGTCTTTTAATGAAATTCATCCTGTATCATTTGTGTGATTTGGGCATTCACAAATACCCAGCACTATCTCTATCCATTTCACAAAATTTTTCATCAGTTCAAGTTTGGTACGGAAAGATGGTACAAATATAACATCATGTAAAGGAACATATTTTTAGACCTGGAGTAAGACTGTCTTTTGGAACAT
Organism: Diorhabda carinulata; assembly: GCF_026250575.1. Lineage (NCBI taxonomy): Eukaryota > Metazoa > Arthropoda > Insecta > Coleoptera > Chrysomelidae > Diorhabda > Diorhabda carinulata. Next base: position 26,190,007 of record NC_079472.1, read on the forward strand.
TTTTTTGAAATAATGATTATTTCTATCTCTATCTTATTTACAAATAAAACCAAAAAATTTTGTATATGAAAGTAGCAATCCTAAAAGAAAGACAACAACTTTCACATCTCCTCAATCTTCTATTTCATACGATTCTTGAAACGTGAAAAGGATTCTAAGAAAGAAAGTTTATTACCATTATGTGACAGAACTGAGAACAGCTTTCAAATTTGGTTTCAAGACACCGATAAACAAACGCCCTCTTTAGCTTTGTATTGTATCCACAAAATATTAATAATATCTCAAGCATTGTTACAAAATATTAGATCGTTATCCTACGAGGAAAAATGTTTTTAGCTGGTCGTCTCTATGCCTAAAAAGAATAGTTCTGTACTACTTTAACAAACGTAGATCACGAACTAATCAATGAGATCATCTTGGGATAGTAGATGTGGTTTTTTTCTTTATCAACACAAAACAATGAGGAAGCTATCGGGATTAATATTGACATTATCCGCTTCTTCTAATTTAGTTTATAGATCAGATGGCTGAGGCTTATGGGTAGGTTTTCACTGTGAAGTATTGATTGTAATACTCTTTGTGTTAGTAAGTTAAATATAACAGTTCAATGAATGGTATGCACAATCACAGCAATTACGAAAGCCATTGTGCGTTCGGTCAGAAGTACCACACGTTTCATAACAGATATGAGGAACTATTTATTATTATCTCACTGGTAGTCTTAACTTTCTCCGTTAACGTACAAAAGTCATGTCAAAACAAATATAACAGAGCTTGTTAGTTCAAGAATTGCTGTAAATAATTTGAAATAATAAAAATGGGTACTTACTTAATCAAAAAGCATTTCTACCTTTTCAGGTGTAAGCAAAAAAATAAAAAACTGTTAATATTGATTTAACTTTAATATAAATGCAACTTAAAAAAATATTAATAAGAATGAAGATAATTTCGTATCCAGGTTAGGTGGGTGTTCCAAAATTATCTTTTGACAAATCTTTCTTTCACCATAGGTAACAGTAAAACGTTGATGTTTTACTGTTTTAGAAGGTCGGTAATGTGTAGGTCTTATAAGTAAATCACACAATTCATACCTTCTATATGAGCCTAAGATATCGGTATCATTTATGAAAACATTTACGTAATGTCCAGGGCATCAATAAAAACCTTTCGCATATCGCATATTATGCCTCTTCAAATGTGTTTATCTTACTAATTATTTGAGTGAAACCATGAACTTTCACAAATAATTTACCCTCTATATACAATTTAATTTCGAATGAATAGCCCAAGTAGACGACGTATTGTACTGCTTTGATTCTTCCTGAAAGTAAGCTTGTTTCAATCTTCACCTGCATCTTTATCTCTTCATTTGATAAACCACTTCTCTATAAGCATAATTCATAATTTCTACTACGATTTCGCTTCACAATATAAGTAATGAATGTTATCACAGATTTTTAAAGGCAATATAAGCAATAACACCTGTGGTCAATTCAATTTAGTTATAATTTTTTAGTTTCCAACGAAAGCTATACTGTTGGAAAATCATTTCATCAATATCAATATTTAATATACCTATACATATTTCGAAATATAGATACCAATAGAAAACAATAGCCTAAAGAATTCGGGGTTAACTTGAATCTAAAACACTTATTCTATGCGTGTTTAGAAACCTTCTTATTAAAAACTATTACTGGTTGACTGAAAGATATTGAAGAAGGTCAATATTTTAACATCGTAAAATCATGCGGCAAAACGTTTATACCTGACAATATTTTAAACACCGTTGGATTTAATTAAAATGTTAGAATTGTTACTTGTCTTAATACTCGCCGTGCATTTTCCGCGTTGATTTGGCTTCTTTGAAGTTTTTTTTTCCAGCGCAGTGACCATGACGAATTAAAAAGTACTTATAGAATAAAGCGAAATTCCAATTCAATTTATATGTTCATCTCAATTTTAATGAACTTATAATTCTTAATTATTTTATTACAAAAATATTTATTGAAAAAGAATGACAAAAATGCTGATCCAACTATCCATTAATTTTGTCGAATAAACTCAAATTTGAATGAAATGCGTTTTACTCATGTTAAAGGTAGCTGATTGATTCGATAGCGAAATATTTAAAAACGTTTTTAACTTGTTTTTTCCATTCCGCTTCTTCAAGTGTAGAAAAATGTAGACCTCGGGATTTATTTTTGAACTGCGAAAATAAGAAGAAATCATTGGGTGCCAAACTGTCGATGTTTTGACTGTCCAAAAACGTTTTTGTTTGAACTGATATGTGAGAGCTCGCATTATATTGATGATTAGTCTTCTGCAATTGTTTTCCCCGATTTTTTCGAACGAACTTTTGTTGGATTTGTTCCGTCTTGAAAGACCTATATATTCGAGTTGTTTAGTTTCGGGTTCATATGAATAGATCCATGATCCGTCATCTGTCACGATCTTATAAATGACTTTTGAAGTACCGCGATTTAATGGTTTCCGCATTTCTTTTTACAAATTCAAATGAGCTTTTTTTAAGCGATTGTCAAATTATGGAGTATACAACGCGAACAAATATTTTTGGCAACTAAATGCTCATACAATAATGAATGTATGCGAGTAGAACTAACACCAAGTATGCCTCAATTCCACGGTATATCCCATGACGATTTTACAATATCAGTTTACGCACAGCAACGATGTTTTCTGGAACAACAGCCGATTCTACATGACCTTCACGTGACTGAATTCGGAAAACTAACGAAAACGTATGACAACCCGTTTTGAGTACGTTCACCATTAAAAGTGTCAAATTGTATGATAGCAATGTCAGGTTTGACATATTCACATCATTGTTGCCATATCTCAAAACTTAAGTAGCAGTCCTCATAATCAAATAAAGATGTGTAACATTAACTAAATAGGTCAATTATCATTTACATACGATAAATTAAATAAAATAAAAGAGTGAAACGCAGAAAGTGAAACTTATTAGAAAAAGTTCAGTTCTATTGTCATAAATTCAATTAAGGAAATGTAATCTGAAGCTAATAACATACATTTCCTAAATTTCGTCAAAATTAACTCAATATCATTGTCATTAAGTTGAGAAATTACGACATTGTAATTGCTAATACGTTTTTTGAGAACGGGTCAAAAAGCAAGTGGATTGACTAAACAAAAATTGAGCAGTTCTAAAATAGCAAAACTGACCTAAAACTAAAAATTAGTTTTCAAGATTCTTTATTTTTCAGTCCCCTTAATTTTTTTCTCACGTACTTTTACTTCGCTCTGCTCTGTCATATCTAAGTCGAAAACTTTATTTAATTACTTCATATACTTTGAGTATAAAGCACGAGTTTATACCACTACCAGCCGTTACTCTTTCGAAACCTGAAATTATTACCAACTGTATAAAAGTCTGACATTCTCTTGTACATAATAATATATTAGAAAATATATTATTGTACTGAAAAAATGCTTAATTTCTAGAAAAAACTTGAGTTCATTAACATGCCGCCAGATATGCGAAGACATGTTATTAATTATAGATGAGATACAACATAGGCGGTAAGCTCCACTTTTATAGTGAGCATTCTAAAAATATAATAATTGAATCAATAAAATTACAAGTAATCAATATAACAGTAATCAATTTGAACAAATTGTTAACCTTGTTTTACTAGTTATAAGTTCAGTTGATCGATTGGAATTTAATTATTGAAATGTGGGTAGTATTGAAGTAGGTAATAAAAAACAAAAAAAAACAAAAAAAAACTAATAAGCTTGGGAATATTATAATTAATTTCAGGCGAGAATTTATAGAATAATAATATTTTAATGACACTTATAATTTATCCTGTCTTTAGAGGTATATAACCGCACAAAATTGGCAAAAATTACAAGTAATAATCATACATTAACTTTGATTGAGTATTTATCTTACATGCTAGTAAAATAAATCGATGGAATGATTACAGTTTTCTGTGTATACCAATGATTATTCATAAATTTTCTTATACGACTTAGTTTTCTTCAATGGTTCCTTAGAAACAGTGGAATAGTTAGTATGATAAAGACCAGTCTTAATATGATCAGTTCATTTGGTCAGTTCACAAACCATTTATTTGGAAGTTATGTCCACTGTTGTGAATCTTATCAGTATAACTTTTATTGATATCTTATCACTCTAGGTAAGCAGCAAACACAACAATAATATATTTAAATGTGACGTTTAGAAAAAAAATATCTTGTTAGAATCAACAGGTTGATAAAGGTTAATCACAGAACTGTTAAAAAAGAAGAAGCCCCTTGCCTCACCCTCAGTAAAAAAACCAAAAACATCCATTGAAATTACAGTGAAGAGAAAGTAAAGGACGCACTCTAAAATGACATCATAATTGTAACAATTTGAATATCATGTCCTTGGAAAAATAAAATAACCATATAAAAATATTTTCAATACGGTGCGGCATTTCCCTACCGACTCACCAACTGTTTACTAATATCAAAGTATATTACATGACATCACAGATTATGATAGTAGTATTATTAGGTATCATTAATACTGAGGATGTGAAAAATTTTATATTAGATTTTATGGTATTAGTTTCACATATTATAAAAATCGATGAACTTGACCGTTAGAATGAAAATTCCTTCAGGTTAATCAATGCATTCCGCAGTAATCTTCTGAAAATACAGGAAGTATAATATTCCATGTCTAATATTAATCTGATTCCCGTATATTTTTTAAGAGAAACAAGAAAATAAAATGACGCTTATTGGTAAAACTCTCTGATATTTGTAAAACAAAACAATATATATTCAGCTCATATGCCAAACATTATTGCTGTTTGCTGTAGAAGCTGGTAGCAAATGAATAACTATACAGATTAATCCAAGAATATATAGACGTGTAGACTATGCGAACGACATTATAGCCAGGGACAAATTTGAAGGTGCCCTGTGCTCCATCATCCAAAAAAGTCTCAGAATAACAGATAAATGATGCAAGTCTTAACTCGCATGAAACAACAGTGGCTTTTCTGTACTTGGTTGACAGCAAATACTATTACAAGAACCGTGCATAGCCGGAGATTGCGCAGAAAATATCTATAAATGCTTCCGATAACCGTTCCAAGAACGGTCTCAACTAACAGGTTGGAACAAATTAATGAGTGAACTTTTAGTCACACAACAATAATACTAAAAGCTCAGCTGAGCTAACCAAAAGACAATTTTTAAAGTAGGGATGCGATTGGTTCCCAGACCCACGACAAAAGCAAATATTTATATAAATACAAATAAAAGAATACCAGAAGATTCTCTGCGGAATTTTTAAGTACTTTTATCAATAGAATGGAACAAGCAACAAACGAGTGATATGTATTTTTATCTTGATGGAGTATACGTTATTTAATGAACTCAACGAGTGCATTAACATCTGTTACTACTCTATTCATTTATAAAACTCAATTATGGGATACAATCGAAAAATTTGTTTAAAATTTGTCGCTTTGTACCGTTTATGGGAGACGGAAATAAAAACAAATTTTATATCAGTTTGCCAGTAATTTCTACATGATCGTAATATATCTGGAAAACGAAACCGATAAGAAAATTTTCTACTTTGCATTGTTTTGTCTACATAAGCATCGAAGCTACTTTCTTTAAACACCCTGTACGTTGGAATGTCACTTACAAAATCATTGATGGTCTTTACACAAAAACGTTTCCTCTTAAAGTACCGTGGAAGTACTTATTTGACTTTGATAAATTGATATTGCTAGGTAATAGTTATGCCATTAACGGTATGTGTAAAAACAGAGGACCTCACAAATGGATAATTAAGTTTTGTTTCTAGACAAGTTAGAACAATTAGCTGTGGTAACTTGTTATAGAGCGTTAAAGTTGATTTATAATATAAATACTATTATTCTATCTTACTTCAATTAAACACAAATTAGGGCATATAAAAACTATCAATTCATGCCAATCTCCTACAACTCCACAAAAGTTATTATTTCAAATAATATCAGATTAATGATCAGCACTAACAAGAAGTAAAAGCGTTCAAATAGATGCCCATTTCTTTTATAGGTAGTTATTATGAAAATGCTGAAACTATTCAAATTCCATCTCTACTATTTTGAATAACTGCAAAGTTTAGTGCAAACGTAGGAAGTGAAACGCTTTTTACATGAAACTCTATATTTTCTTGTTTATATATATGGCTTAGATTATACATTTGGGTACAGTTGTGCTCAATTATATTTCTAACGCAAAAGTAAAATTTTATCGACATTTCGATCAAAGAAGACACAAGAATAGAATCTCTTCACCAACAGGGACACTTAACTGTGGTATGAGAAAAGTCGACATTACTATTTTTGAAAAAGGGAAAATCGTATTCAGCTTGAATCATAGTTTTAATTAGAAATCTTACTATCTACTTCTAGCAAGAAGGTTGAAAAATAATAAGAAAATGTTCTAAAATAAACAAAACTAAACAACAAACTCTTCAAATATTGATTTTAATACTTATTTGATATAATTTGTTATTGTTTACATCAAATGAGAATTTTTCATTCAATATCGACCAAAAAACTATTTCATATTACATTCGTGACAAATGAAGTCATCGATATCGTCTGTAAGCCCTAGACATTGCTCATGAAAACGTCTACCACAGAAAAGACAAAGACGCATCTTCTAGTTGAGAAACAAGGCATGTCAGGATTCTCTTATATTTTCATCAGAAGAATTATCAGCGTACGGCTCAATATCTTCGTCATCCGCTTCCGTTTTGTTATCGAAATTTTTACTTCCACTAATTTTCACTTTTCCTCATAGATCTTATCTTATCTTATTTTTCTTTCAAATCTTGTATCTGAAAAGGAAACCCTGCAAAAAATTTTTCTCAGTATAGTTATTCGCCATTCTGCTGTCAGTGACATTTTTTGATTTACTATAGTAGAAAATGTCAAATGCATTCCTTGCTTTCAGGTCAATTTAAAGTGTATTCTATTCCATGATACTAAATAATTAACAAGTAGCTTCTCCTCGTTTCTTGTTAATACATGAGATGATATGTACTGACTGTTTTATCTTAAATTTTCATCTTTTTCTAATTTATATCGGCTTAATGTACATTTCTGTTCACTGAAAAAGCATACACTCACATCACTCACATTTTGCCTTTCGTAAATCAGAATGCCTACTTAAAGTCATTGTCAGTGAAGGATAATTCGGTAATTAATATGATTTCAGTTAAAGTAAAAGTGTATTTGATACACACTCAGTTAACTGAAATTCAAAAAGCTGCCATTATTGCCAATTTGGAAAATGGCTGGTCTATCAGAAGACAACTCATCAAGGTCTTAATGCGAGTACCGTAGCTAGGGTGAAAAAGCTGATAACTTGGTTACTGTTAGTACTGTTTGTATGTATTTTGTAGATTATGTAGATGGGAACTGTAGATGAAAAATATGAAATTGACACGAAAAAGCAACAAAAAAACACTTCACATTCTTAAAGTCCAATAAAACATTGTGCAAATGGCATACTTGTGATTTTCCTCTCACATGTGACCGATTTGACATTTCATTACCGTTAAATTTATATACAATATTGAAAATAGTTCAACTCCCCCACTTGGGCAGGTAATCCGGGTTTTCTCTATACTTGACAAGGCTAAATTTTGAGACAAACATGGTATTAATTAGAAAGAAATTAAAGATTATAATACATTCTCAAGTAGCATCTAAAAACATCTCCCTTTTCCGGTTAGCAGCATTCGATTCTTAGAAAAGTTCTGAGATTTGGTTCGTGATTTAAAGTAATCATAAAAAGTGAGTAAGTGTAAGTACAATCATAACGTAAATAATGTTATGTCCAATATCTTCGAATCATCTATAATTGAGCCTTTGATGCAGTTTCGAAATACAACTAATATAAAACTATAGTCGGGCTTGTAGCTGTTATATTCGGTTCTTTCTTCAACTCCAGCCTAAGCAGCCATCATTCTACTGCAACAATTTTTTCTGATTTTTATTAGGCTTTCGGCTTTGTTAATTATGATATTTTAAATAATTAATTGCACTATGTCTTATTGCAGACGATACTAGTTTCTCTTGGAGCAACCCTGATCTGGAAGTGGAAGTACCTAAACAATATCTTTACCGTGTTCCCAAAAGAAAAAGTGGCACAGCGTTAAATCCGGTTACCTGAGAGGCTAGTTTATGAAAACGACATCAATATTACCTAAACGATCAATCCAAACAATGCAATGATCTATGTACAAAGCTAATCTCTTACTCGTGCAAAACTAACTAGTGAGCATAAAACTTGAATGATTTGTTGTTATGTTAATTTTTGTACCATACTTTTCAATAAACGGTTTTCAAAATGAGTGATTGATTGAAGAAGGACAACATCACTAATAGGTACAATCTTAACCGCAAACGTAAAGCTTCTGAATTTCATTGGTTTATACGTTTGCTTGTGTAAGAGATACGAAGGAAATTTGTTATGTATAACAGTAAATTTCACAACATAACAAACTAAAAACAACAAAGGCACACCTTTGGGCATAGAGAAACTAGTTCTCTTAAATTCTTCTATTTCAAATTGCCTCGTATATTAGTTTATTTTATTTATATATACCTTGAAGGTACACAAATTTAACCTGTCAATATTTACCTTGCACTGCCTCTCTTGAGACAGAGCTAGCGGTTTCTGAATTTTAATAGTTCTACTCAATGATTTATGATACTCTTTAGAGATTCAAGAGAATGTATATAAGGTAAACGCAATAAAATATGTTTGAAAATACCGCAAATTGGTTACATGCATTCAAGTATGTGTTTTCACACGCCATACCGTGAAAAATAAGTATTTTCTCATCGTGATAATAATAAAAATCTAGTAAATACCAAGCGGTAATTTATTCAAGTAGTAAGGCGAAAAGTACCCAATTTTAAAATATTTTTAAATTATTAGAGACATATTTCAACTATTTAAAATTTGCTGTAATCAATAATCCCCAATATGAGTCGTGAAATGTTACATAAACACAAACTTCCTTCATCTTTGCATTACAAGAAATCGGCATTGATAGAAACACAAAATTAATCATCTGGTAACGAAAGTATAGTTCACAAGAAGTTGGAATACTTGAAAGTTTTCTAGCACGAACCGACAAAACACAGCGGCTTCTAGTTACTCATATAAAAAGTGGATTTCTATAGGAAAGTAGCATGATCTTTGTATCTAGCAGCTATCATGAGAACATGAACGTAGCTTCTAACTGTGATTTTAGTCTGATTCATAACATGTCGAATATGAATCTATTATTGTAATAACTAATGTATTCTACCATAGTCGCCGGAGCGGATGGTTCAAATGGAACGAAGATTTTAAACCCTAAAACGCAACAATGACTATGTGATGAGGGGATTAGATACGATGAAACTGCAACTAAACAATAATTGATGAAAAGTAGCAATCTACATCGTGCGAATTACGTTATTAATGAAATATCTCTGTATTTTTATTTGTATATATATACTTGCGTGCATAGAAATCGACCCACTGTAATCTTTTGACTTTAACTATATATTTTTTTGAATTATTTATCAGATCAGAAAAAAGACATATGTTTTAATGTGAGTATAAAATTATGGAAACTTCCTATGTATAATATAATGAAATTCATGCATAGAGCAATTAAAGCTTCATTATTATTAACATAAATAGGGGTATGACCTCTTCTTGCCCTAATAACATCTCTTATACGATTAGACATAAATCTAATCAAGTTAGCTATTGTTTCTTGTGGCATGTTGAGCCATTCTTCTTCTACTGCTCTTCTAAGCTCTGGGATCTAGTTTGGGGTAGGAAGTGGGAGTATTCTTGCACGATTCTATCGGTGTGCGGACTTTTGCATTGTCTACATCAAGGTAAATTCGTCTCCAATGTAGTCGACGTAACGTACCACATGAATTGCTAAAATCTCCACGATATATCTTCTCCTGTAAACACGGTCCTCACTACGAATGAACACCCCAGATCATACAAGAACTACCTCCATAAGCACTCCGCTCTTCAAAGCAGCAAATCGCAAATCGCTCTCTTGTTCTTCCGTACACATTCCCTCTTTGGTAGCCACCATATTCTGATCTCATCTGAGAGGTGTGCTTATCGATGAACTGGTTTAAGTTTTGGACCAATCGCAGGTTTCAGAGGTCAGGTTATTTTCATGCAGTCTTCGTCTTACTGTCCTCTAACGACATTAAGGTGACGATTTCTTAATGTTGTTGACACAATAAAGCGGTCATAACGAGCGATTGTAAATCGCCTTCTGCCTTTTCCAGTTCGCCTATGAAAGGATCCAGTCTCCTCATAACGCTGGTACACACTTCGAACCGCTGCGTGGGTCATATCCAATTATCAAGCTAGTTCGCTGAGTCCATTTTCGATTAAAGCAATAACTTGGGCAGCTTTTTGTGGTGTAATACGAGTATGTATTAACATTAACATTATTTAGATTATGAAAAACGAATAATATTCAAATTTCTAATGCAAACGCAATAATCTTAATATTCAGACTACAAATCTTTTGGTAGTAGTAACTACCAGGTACACTGTTGCTACGCTATGATTTTGTGATTGTTGAAAATTATTCTGTTTATATCATTATTGTCTTCGTTCATACTGTTGGCAAATAACGGGAAACATTAATTGCTAATTAACGTACATTTGTTATTAGTTAGTCATTCGCTTGGAATAGAAAGTATCTAAAGAGAAAATTCCACAACCAAAAAGATGAGCATTCAACAATTACTTATGTGAATTAACAAAAGGGTTCATTGTATCTATGGAAAAGCTGAATTTCGTTTATAAATTATTTATTTTGTACAGAATCTGCATTAAAATTATTGTATCAAACAAAATTTCTCATTTATTCTAACTTACACGCTCAATCAGTGGTTATAGTACTTAGTTAATAGTTTTATATATGAGCCCACTCATGCCACCGACTCAATAATAATAACTTTTAATTTGATTTCTCATTTTCTACAACTCTAAAACATATCCAATTATCCTCATTAATAGTAATTGGAAAATATTTTTCCTTTAGGTAGAAACTATAACCAGAACTTGTTCAAAAGTCCAAAGAGACTCTAATTTTTTGGAATATCGCATATTGTATGCATTTTCGAGTTCTAAATTAATTCACTGTAACCCTAAATTTATCGAAATTATTTAAGAAAATTAGACCATGACCCAGGACTAGTCATTTCCAAAAAAAATTCCGTCAACATGTATAACAAATGATGGAATTAGTTGGATTCAGTTTCTCTTTGCATGGATAAATAAACTGAAAGCAGATACTCTAAAAACTGTATTGAAGCAACCTATTGAGGTAATAGTTATAATATTCAGCTTCAAAAACAAATTCAAAATAGCTTTACCTGATAGAAAAGACCAGAAGGGAGATACACCCATATTAGATGAATCCAACTGGTATTCAGATGGCACAAAGATGTCGGAAAGCGTAGAAACAAGACTAGAAACGCAAAAACAAGAGATAGCTGTCCCTATAAAGTCTAATTGAGAATACCACAATTTTCAATACGGAAATAACGTCTATTGACTATTGTTTGAAAGAAATTAAAAGAAATATTGTTCAATTACTAACTCCAATAAGAGCCAAACAGTGTTGAAAATATTCGAGGTTGAATCAAGCTAATATGGTATTTTTTGTTTGCTCAAAATACGCATAATACGCCCATGAAGATCGTAAGTACCATGAAAAGGCAGAGGAAATGATCAATGTCATTCGTTGGAGCCGAAACCTCCGAATTACATACTCAATAAAAAATAAATGGAGTACCATATGATGAAAGAATTCAACAGGTCAAAAGCAATCCAAGCAATTAATATTAGATTAATCGCCATAATTCACGACAGAACTGTGTGAAATCTGAAAAACGGTCAAAACTCTTGTTAACAAGATATTTTATCTAAATTGACAAATGAAATTGAAAGAATTGACAAAAAATTTCAAGTATAAGCTGAAAAATTCTATCTAGATATATAAAAGCACGATAGATCAAAAAGGTCACATTGGAATATGCCACAAGCTACCCCAAAAAGATCTATCTATACGTGATTCTTATGAAAATAAGCAATTCCATGTCTTGAGAACTTAGCTATATAACAGAACATCGGAGGCAAAATTATTGAATAAATAAATTTCCTTTTAGAATATTATAATCAATCAATAACATTTACTCATTGAAAAAGTATTCTGGTCTCATTTCTAAATTCTAATTTAAAGCATATGGTGTATCAGTTCTGAATTCACGGTTCTAGTTGGTCCGCAAAAGTTTTAGAACATGATGAATAATTTTTTGGATAACGCTGGGCATACATACGTCTAAGAAATAGTACTTTTCGCTAATCCATAAGCCTAGTCTAGACATGGCTACTAATTTAGTAGAATACCGCGTAATTCAGTGCCTGCGGATAGTAAAAAATAGTAATGTAGTTTAGTATAGTAGTTTAGTCAAGTACAAAGATCCAATTTTCACGGTCGATTAGAATTCCCCACCACGTGCAGCTAACTACAAAATAGCCACTAAATCATGTTCGGGCGTGGACGTGTTTACTGGATAAGACATTTAAGTTTTATATATGAAGTTTTTGAAATACGGAATATATAAACGCTACAAATATTTTTTATAGCCTCGTTTAATTCCATATCTGTCGATTTTGATACCTCTATTTGACACTTGCACTAAACTAGTCTAAAAGAAAGTGTCGCAAATATAAAAAAAAATAGTAATGATACTGAATCGAAATCAGAAATTTCTAAACATTGAGACAGAAAGTAAATTTCTTTTCATTCAAGTCAAATTTCGTTAAATAAAAACAACTTTGCGTATTGAATTCAAATAGCAAATCACTCATAGCAATTTTTCACTTTGCAAATACCCCGTATATTTATAATTAACATTTAACCAAAATGGAATTAGTTGTGAACATAATTACTACTTTTATTGAGTCGCTTTTATGACCTTTCTCATGCAAAAGCCGATAGAGGTCACAGCGGTTATTCGTGGTGGATCATATCATGCAAGAAATTAATAGTAAGATCGTAACAAGACGTGAAAACTGTTATTTTAGTTCCTAATACCTGGACTATAACGGCGATCAAAGTACTACGCCTGACCTGTAATGACCCCATGGTACTACTCCCATGTCCGCCCTAAGGCAAATTGTTTGAAGTTTGCGAGACCTGCTGAACATATGTCAAACACAATTGAGATTTTTAGTTACAGCTTGTATATCTTCGAGCTATAAGGGCTCGTTGAGGCACGAAAAAAAGTTAAATTGGAATTTTTTATAAACTAATAAATTGTTGTTTATGGTACATCAAGATACTTGCAATTAATTCATTGTGATTGATATATTGAACATAAAATTATACAGTGCGTCGCGTTTCGAAATTCAGATCAAAATTTTCACACATTTATACATGGTGACATTTTCGAATGTTTCCCATTGCTAATCAACGAGTTGTGATATATGGGATTATTATAGATATTTTGATTCGCGATTTCGAAATAATGTAGGTATGGAGAATATTATCTCATATACAGACTCAATTTTTTATTATTTTGATTTGCACACTAAATTATTTCAATATGATCTTCTTAACACTCGCATAACAAATTTAACGAGAGATATTTTTAAATACTTGGAAAGTTGAATTTCAAAACGTACCTTATTTATTAAGAAAGGTTTTGGAACATCATAAAAATTTTCTGGATATTTCAACAATTTTCTATTTTCCAATCAATTCTAAAATATTCAAATATAAAAGAATAATGATGAAACTATATATTTTTTGCGTTTGGATTTTGAATATAATAGCTAGATTGTCAGTTTTGAAAATAAGAAGATGTTTGGGATTGTAGAGAGAAGTTTCTCCAGTAAACTCGGATGAACATTTTATTTCCTTCTAAGACTGTATATGGAAATAAAAATTGTGAGGATCTCAAAAAATGAACAAAGGATTACTAGTTAACATAACCTATCAATAAACTTAGGCACAAATAATTCACATTTTAGCATTAAACTTTTCAGAATGTTATAAAAACAACTCCTTGGTGACAAATGTTTGTTATCTTTTTTCCATGGAAACATTGATTTGGTAAAATGGAGCTGGTAACAATCAGAAAGTTGGCAGCTGTATTTATGCCTTCATGGAGATAAGACCAACATTTTGATTCTTCCACAAGAAATCATTAACTTTCTTCAAAGAAAGGTGGACGTTTGGAAACATTATTCAATTCCTACATAATATGTTATAAGGGTTTCAGATGTTTTTGAGAAGAAATTAATGAATACAAGAAAATTGACAAGGGATGTTTTGAAATTGAATTGAAATTGAACCAGACCTATGTGCCAAAGTACCAGCAAATAACAACGATACAGCAACTGTGCGAAGTGATGGCGACAATCAGAACAAATTTGTAGTGCAAGTGACAAAGTTAGGAACAGACCAGACCGTAGTCAATATTGAAATCTATTAACTATACGTTCAGCCATGGAAAATAGTGGTGTCAAAAGTCGTACTCACCAAATTAAAATCGATCGCCTAAGGCTAGGGCACATAAAGTCCAATCTAACGAAAAATCCACCAATATGTGGAACTTATGATGAAAACCTGAATGTGAAACATGTATCGTTGAACTGACAAAAGTATGAAAACGAAAGTCTACTTAACATTTTTCCAATCAATTTCTCATTCCTACTCAACTTATATTGCAAAAATAATGTTACGAACTCGTCTACGATATAGACGGTGAAACCGATCCTGTTCTGTTATAATGGAAGTGTAAAATTTAGCGCATACGCGATGAATGCGACGGCGCCTTCATTACATATTTTTATCACAGTGATTAGATGTTCATGTTATTTTTTTTAAACTAGTTTATAACAAGGTCTTATTTAATTATTTGTTTATTCATTTTCTACACTTTCAGAGAAATATAAACTAGTTTGTTCAATTTCTTATTTCTTAGACCTTGTGATATGTTTATGTTTCTAAATATTCTTGATTTTGAGTCTCTTCTGTTTCAAAATTAGTTTTTTTTTGATAATTTTTGAAAAATACATTAAATTGACGTTTCGACTTTTCCTTAAGTCTTTATCAAAATATGATATTGCCACGAGCATAATCTCCAAACAAAAAAATTATTTCAATTTTTCTCCTTAGAGTCATACTCATAGTCTTAGTTATCTTATCAAACTATTAATTCCCATTGTCTCTAAAACATTTTAATTGGATCCTGTATTTCGAAATTTAATGGATTAAATGCTTAAATGTACCCAAAAAATACAGAGTTGTCGTCACTTGAATACGGCACACCGTAGGTATTCATTTTCTCTTGAACATGATTTCATTTAAAACTTTTTTATTGGTTTCAAATTACAGTTATGTAAGCTGATAATATCGAGACGTGTGCTTAATTATTCCCATCTCTTTGTTATTCATATAAGTGTAATTGAATACGTTCCGGCAGTACAATTTTTAATTTTTCTAATTGTGTTTGAGAAACGTTTTTCATTGGCGATTGTATCAAGATCTTGGGTGTTTATTTTCTGTAGCTATTAATTTCTAGTTTGTGACATTTCCTTTGTTAAAATCGCCACTCTTTCTCCTCCTCTTCCGCATACTGAGTGATTCGCAGAAAAAACCTGGATATTTGACAGTATTCATCAGATTTTTGGGAAACTACCAAAACACATTAATATTTTCGGGATATATTTTCACAATAGACACATACGTCGTTTGTCAACCCTCTTCCTTTCACTTCCTCAACCCCTTATTTTTAAATAGGTACACATTATCAGAAAGGCATTTAGATAGAGTAGTTAACAATTTTTTGGGTATTTACATTGTTTTTTCTAGAAAATATTTGAATTGCTCTTAAAAATGAAAAGAAACGCTTATGGTCTGCTAATATGTCATTTTTAAAAATAAACTAGAACAAATGTTGCAAGTAAAATTTGATAATTAACCAAATTGGAAGTTATGATTAAAACATTTTCATTTACTATTGAATTAAATATTCAAGATGGTTTGTGGATCGAAATTAAGTGTTTCAACATTTTATTATGTCACCTCATAGCTAACGATTTATTTTGATATACATACGAGTATATGCGTTTTATCTTTTTTATCGTATTATTTTACCTTACACTCTGGTTAACGGCGTCATATGGCATTAGGGGATGGGCCTGACAATATTCGCTAATAATTTATACTGATAAACACTGATCAGTCGATAAGTTTTAAGATCATTAGCAGCCTCATCCTTCGCTGAGAAGCTCATATTAAAAAGAAAAGGAAACAACTTCGAAGTAAATATATAAAAATGTATTGGCTGATAGGACGAAATTCCACTCTGTCTGTACACAAGATATGATTTATAAACATACCCTCAAGCTCATCTGGTGGTTTGTGGCTGTGCTATTCAAACTAGACTACAACTCATTCAGACGTTTCAAAGATTTCAGAACGAGGTACTAAGGAACATCGTGGATGCACCTTGGTACATTGTAAACAGTAAATTCCACAAGAATCTGGATAAAAACAATGTTAACCAAATTGTAGTGAAATTTGCTTCGAATCATCTTCATCACCACACCAATGTTGAAATTTTGAGGTAATCCAGCTCCTTGACAATGAAGGAACAGAGAGAAGACTCAAGAGGGTTAATCCTTATTCAGCCGTACGTTAATTAGTGTACAAATATCAAGAAATCTAAGAATACTGTTGAGAAGACCTTAGCTAGTTACACAGTTGTGATTTAAGTTAGATGTAAATTGCTGATTGATGTTAACATCAGATTGTTTTGTAACACAATGCTGCGAAAGGGTAAATGTTATAAATACATTATCATTTTCGATTTTATTTGTGAGAACGGGATCAATAGTGTCCTCTAATAATTTTTTGTGTCAAAATAATCAATAGGAAATAGGAAAATATTTAGTTAGTTTTTTATTTGATGGTATTGACAATAAGTTAATCTTTTTATCAAATATTCAACCCTTGAATCAGCAATATATTGTTTTAGCCATTCCGATATATGAAACATTTCGTTAGATAGGAATTTTATTAATTATTATTTCATCCTTTTCTTTACTTTCCTTCTTTGTTTTGTTTTTTTGTTTGAGATCTCGCAACTCAATTCTGCTGTTTATTTTGAGGTACTTAAATTTTTTTGACTTTCTTAATATGGATTCATTCATTATTCATAATATTCTATTTGGATTAAAAAAACTGAAAAGTATATATTTGTGAAAATTTACTGCTTATTTTAATTAATTATTGAGGCTTAAGTGAGATTTTGTTTTGAGTATGAAAAGGATTTGGGTAAAATATCTAAATTAGTGAAAATTAATGATAATTTGTTCGCTTTTTAATCAGTAATATATTTTCTAACAATGAATAAAACGAATTCAATTTATTTAACTGAAGTGTTGAAGAAAAATAATGATTAAAACTTATTCTCACATGGTGTTAGTTTGAAAACTAATTCAATTTCCAACTATCGCACTATATAAACTCCGCTCAAAATTTATCAGCAAACAACACTGTTTGACTCATAATTATTTACTATTCGTTCTACTAGAAATTTCCTAGTCAAGAAAAATGATCGAGAAAATTAACTACTTCTCCAAAGTTTGAATGTCAACCCTTATAATTTCACTCTAGAACATGAAACCCTATTTCGTAAGTAATATTGGAGATTTATTAACAAAGTTGCTTGTCGATACACAAATTAATATATATGAGCAAATCGGTTTTGTGCAAACACTGTTAATTTCCTGTTTCTCATGAAAACCCTATTAAACGGGAAATAATTAACAAACTGTTTGAAAAGACGTACTGTATCGTAGTTGAATTTTCGTGCAGATCTTACAAAATGAAAGGTGGGTAAGATAAAAGAAACAATAACTTTTAAGGAACAAGTTGATATACGATTTAAAGAAAAAATATAACTCAACTCTATCTTAATATGCTTAAGCATAACGGATGGATGCCTTGCCTGAAATAGCTTACTTTGAAGGTTATGAAATGGATTTGCATGAGTAATGCATATTTAGTATTTCATTGACCTATCCTTGCTACTTTTTTGACACTTAAGATAAAGGTGAATGCACGATAATGATGTACGAGCAAAGAGGATAGAAATAAATGTTTATGATATCATGTTGCCAGAATATTCTAAAATGATTCATTTCGTGTATTTTTTTAATTTATTGTGTTTTTTCTCTACATTCAATTGTTTCACGAAATCATCAATTGACTTCTAAAATTTTAAAAAAGGATGGAAACATTCACTATACAATTGAATTCGAGTATACATACATTATTAAAAATAGTCGACGAATACAATCCCATGATTATCCTAAAAAAAAACTGTTGCCATCACGTTTCCGGCCGATGAAAGCGCCTTAACTTTTTTCGGAGCAGGTTCGCCGGCTGCAATCCACTGTTTTTTCATTTCAGAATTGTATATGTGGACCCAGGTTCCATCTGCAGTTGTAAATCCTGTTATTAAGGCCTGGACAAGGTTCTTTGAATGCGCTTTTGATCCGAGGGAGCAAACGCGGTACCCAACGCGCGGAAAACACACCCATGTTTATTTCTTTAGTTAGTATATAGCAAATTCGTTCTTTCGATATATCAATATTGCTGAACTTTTTCGATGCTACCGCTAATTCCTTAAAATTTTACTGTCGTAAAAGATGGTGCAGTCTACTTACACAGTGTTTATTCCTCTTTTATTTGCGTACGAGTATTACCTTTCAAAAACAAATATTTATTGTCAACTCGATACTTTTTTTTTCATTCAATGTTCAATAAAAACAATCATACAAAAGCCTAATGTCAGTTTTTGTTTGTTTCAGGTTCATATCCCTCTGCATAGCTCTACTGGCTATTCTGTTTTTCACTCTCTCGGACAGTAAACCATCACTTTCAACAAAAAATCATGAGCTTCTTACAAAACTAGGATTGCAGAGAATCAGAGGTCCAAACAGCCATCATAGGAAGAGACTAGCCGTAGAATCAAGACACCACAGCCGATCCGATGATTCTCATATGTACATTGTGAAACTACCTCCACATCCACACTATTACGTTCACAATGCGCCAAATTCTTTAGATGATATCAACAGTAAAAGCAGAAATTTACCTGTAGGGTTCAAGAACAATGGTAAACCTTCGAAAATTTATCATTGGAATCTACCTTTGATGAAAAAAGTAGCGGCATCACACAAAGCTAAATCAGACGATTACTTGAATGATTACAGACAACCGGAAAGTTGGAATGAAGTTTTGGATAAACCGATTAAAGAAAAAAAACCTCACAAACCTTACTATTATGTTCCTGCTAAACCTAAGAAGTCAGGTTTCACTAAATATTTTTCTGGAAATGGAAAACCACATTCTTTCTACGTAATAGGGAAGAGTAAGAAGGCGCATTACCATCGGTTATTACCGTAAATAAGTGTGAATAAGAACTTTGTGCAATATATAATAATGTATCTATATTATAGACTGACCCTTTAAGCTTAAATCTAATTTTATATATAATATATTGTAATAAACCGACTGTTTTTACAATAAAATTCTTAACTAATGTTATTTTTGGATATTTTTACCTTCCCACTAAATGAAGGATAAAATAATTAGCCTTAGACGATAAAAGTGCAAAGATATACAATGAAGACATTTTTTTCTTTAACCCAAAAATATTTTGCTACATGGTAAAATATTTCCAGTTCCCTATTTGTAAATCACACTTTAATACCCTTAGATCTTTTCCTACATTTACCACCGTTTGGAGATAAAATCTTTTAAATTCTTTTTACAACCACACTGCTCGTTTATCGGTGGTACGCCATTGACCAAGCGGAGAAGTGAAACCAATTCAGAATTTGAGGATATCGCGGTATCTCTTCTTTACTAGCATCCCTAACTAGATATCTCGATATGGCATGTTTCTTAGAAGAATGTTTCTGCTTTATCAAAAGATCAATTATTTTTCGAGACACGAAGTATCCAAATTTTTCACTCAAATGTAACGCGGTGTCTTACAAGGTATAATCATACAATAGATTAATTATTTCATTGAAAAAAATGTAAACAGTTAACATGAAATTTTAGTAGGTTTCTATTGGGTTAGATTTCATTAGCTTTCTAATAATTAAGAGTGGTTTCGATGTATTTCCTTTGGCACATTTCTACATTATAGGCCAGAGTCAGATATCACTTGATGCTAAGCCTGGTAAGTGAAACATACGTGGGGAGAAAAAATATTTTTATTGGCTATCAATTCACAAATAAGAAGCTATTGTACATACGATACACTTACACCGTCACGTTGTATTGTTTTCATTCATTTCTCATCATTTGAATTAAGTGTATTCTCTCGACATGAAGTATTTAATACTTGTTTCTTTGGTATGTCGATTAGTTAAGATCTCATAATAGAAGGTAATCTTTTAAAAGAAAATAATAACAGTTAGATCAACTATAAAATAATACTGAATACTGGCTAAGCCGCTAAGCATAAAAAATATGCCAAACACACAAAAACCCGGTGAATATGTACATACTGAGTATTGTAGTAATGAGGAAGAGGGTCAATAGATCATGTTTCAAGTCTCTCTTTTCGAACAAAAGACAAATGTCTCTGATAAAATTTTGCATTCACTCGTCTCATTTAGAAACCATCAGCTATACCGATTTACAAAAGGTCTGTCTATTTATTGTACATTTTCATATATTTTTGAAAATCCCGCACTTTCCTTGTCTCAAACCAACTTATTTCCTTATCACCCATACCCCTTGTAAACAACTTAAGAGTTATCACACATTATACTTTAGGCACATTTCAACATTCCTGAGTTCCTTTGGCCCTTTTCTCAACTTGCAGCAAAATTGAAAACAATGTGTTGTAGCAACAAGCCAGAACGGTTTCAAACTTGTAATTGCCTATCTGCATTCTCAATTCTTCATAAGTAGCTCCAATAGCTGTTACATTCTACAATATCAATAAAGTCAAAGCTACTGACTATGAAAACGAGGAGTGAAGAGACAGAACCTACAACATTTTTTATTTGGGTTGGCTATAATAAGAGAAAATAACTCGATAATATTTCAAAAGGCAACTTCTAATTTATTACTTCTACAGTTTTCTACTTTATTAGAAGTTAAATGTATTAATTACTATTATTTCTTAGAAATTCCTTGACACTTCGTAAGTGTTGTAAGTAGATATTATTCGTGAATAGTCCTACAAGTACCTAGCCTATCGAAGAAAACACAAATATTTTGTAAAAAACACATTTAGTTTTCAACGTAGTCTCTTTTTAGCTCTATGAACTTTTTCCAGCGATGTTCAATAAGTTCAATCCCTTCTTTATAATAAGAATCATCAAGCTCCTCGGAATAGCAATTAACTGCCGGTATCACCTCTTCATGGCTGGAAAATCTTTGACCACTGAGCCCTTTTTGAAGGTCTGGGAGCAAAAAATAAACCGAAACGGCCGTTTCTGCTTGATTTCCTCGCTTAAACGTTGCAATAAGTTCGCATAGTGGTCTCCGTTCATAGTTTTCCTTTTTTCACGGTGGTCAATGAAAATTATCCCACGCACATCCCAGAAAACCGATGACATGATCTTGCCTGCAGCTGGAGCCGATTCTTTCTTTTCAGTCCATTGTTTTGATTGTTCTTTTGTTTCGGGTGTGAAGCTATGGACCCATGTTCCATCCATCGCTATGAAAAGTTCAGCTTTATTCCTGTGAAACATTACCAAACACTCGATGGACACATCTTCCGCATCACTTTCTCAAGTCCAAATTTTGAGTTAATTTGCGATGTACCGCAACGCTCACTATGCTAGCTCGCGCACTTTCATTCGACGATTGTACAGTACCGCTTCGTGGATTTTCTTCAACATTTCTGGAGTCGTCTCCTCATTTGGTCGACCATTCTCGTAGATGGAGTTTCTAATCCTCACTCGGGTATAGAGGATGAAATGTATAAGCTGTGACCTGAGACTCCTCTTTTGAGCAAAATAACTATTGTATTCACAATAACTTCATATTCAATTCCAGAAAATTTGTAGTGGAATGCTAGGAAAGACTAGAGAATTATGTAAACATGATTTAAATATAACAAGAAACATCATCGCATTTTTATTGCTCTGAAACCAATAACATCTCCATCTGTTATAACTATCAACTATAAGCAAAAGATCTGGGAAAAATAAAATTCTACGTAATGAAAGTCATTAGTGTTTTAGTTGGATTCGCAATTAAAATCGAACAAATTAGCTGGTTATAAAAAATTGAAAATGCCATAAACTCCCAAGTATGTGTGGTTTTTCTCTTTTTGTTTGGAAATATCAAGAAGGTATATGAGTGAATAAATAGTGACTCTCAATACATTAACATAATTTTTCACACTTTATTAAATACTTTTTACACAATGTTAGTTTTCATAAACCCAAGGCTGAATAGCAGGAACCCAAGATATCATTTCTTTTTCAGTAAACCATAAAGCTATTTCATTGTTTGCTGAATCAATAGAATCTGAAGCGTGACAGACGTTCCTTCCAACTTGAATACACAAATCACCCCTAATGGTACCTGGTGCACTGTCCGCTGGGTTTGTAGCGCCTAGTAAATTTCGACCAGTACTAACGATACCCATACCTTCCCATACCATAGGAACTACTGGACCAGAGCTCATATATTGTATGAGACCGGGAAAAAAAGGCTTGTCAGCTAGCATCTGATAGTGTTTTTTTAGAAGATCTTCCGTAGGCCATATAAGTGATAATGCTACTAAACGAAATCCTTTTTGTTCGAATTTTTTGATAATTTTTCCAACCAGACCTCTGTGAACACCATCTGGTTTAACCATAATAAATGTTCTTTCGCAGTTCGCATTTCTGGCAATGAGATTTGTTTCCTTCAAGGTTTGCCCATCTTTTCTACAACTGCAGTCAATGCTTGGAATCTCCAAACCTTCAACTTTTAATTTTTTAGTTTCTCCTTCATCGGGAGGAATATCACTTCCAGGTATATCTACACGTGCAATATCTCCTGTATTTTCTACACGTAAACTATCTTCAATTGGTTTGATTGGTGAATCAGTATCAGGAGAAATATCATCTGGAGTTCCTTTTTCGCCCTCGACAAGAGGACTCTTGCTTTCGGCGGGCTCAGATTCAGTACTTTCAGCTTGTTTAGTCGACGAATCTGTATCAGGAGTAATATTTTTTCCATCTTCCGCTTTAGCAGATTTGGATGCAGTATCCTCTGTTTCTTCAACAGATTTTGATGGTGAATCAGTATCAGGAGAAATAGAATCTGGAGTAGCTTTTTCATCTTCTATAACAGAACTGTCGGTTTTTGCAGGTTTAGACGGCATACCAATGTCTGAAGAAATATCTTTTTCAGGGGGAGAAGCATCATCCTTCAATTTTTCATCCTCAGAAACGTTTGTATCTATTTCAACCATTCGAGGTTTAATTTTTGCACTTCCTTTCACATTATCGTCATCGCTTGATGAACATTCGCAGACAAGTGAGACTTTTGGATAGTTGCACTCACATTTATCCCAAGTATCTGTCACATTAGGGTTACCAGATTCTGGTTGTTCAGTTGCATTATTTTGGTTTTCATTGGATTTTGACATATTGGATGGATTAGAATGCAGTTTTTTAACTTCAGTTCGCTTGGAATTTATCGATTTATATCATAATTTTTATTTATTAGACAAATTCATAGTAAATTTTGGGATCTTTCAAAATATATCGAACTTTTCAACAGAGTTGATAACCTAAAAATAATACATTAATCTGACGTTTGCTTGAATGACATTGTTATTAAGAATTAGAATACTATATGGAAGTTTCATTTGAAACTTATTATAAAAATATACTCATTAATTCACATAATAAGTTGGAAATTCTAGGTGTGTAGAATTAGTTGTTTGGTGATGGTCTAATACTTGTTTTTTTATTTTTGGATGGTTCGTTCAATTTCGTTGACTATAGATGAAACACAATGAATGTATGACTGATGTTTGCAAAACGCTTAAATTTTGGCAATGAATCTTAACAGCTGATATCCCGTCGAGCGTTTGTATCTTAGCGAAAGGGGCAACATTTCGGAACTAATAACAAAATTTTCCCATAAATATAGAATGCAATACATCAATAGTTAAAGACATGTATTTAAAATCTTCGAAAAAAACCACTATCATACAAATAAATAAAACCAATTTAAAGCAAATGCAATTGCACAAATAAAAACATCCTTTGTTTTCACGCTGTACATTTTGTGTCAACACATTCTGTTTAAGGTGAATATGAGTTGTTTATAAAAAAAGCAATTACATTAAACATCACTGAACTTTAGGTCAGTGACTTGAGGTCAAAAAAGAAAAGTTACTCATTTATCTACTGTTATATTTTGCAAGTCCTTAAGGTTGTTGTTTAGAGGTTTTCCGATTAAAAAATTCAAAAAATAGTAACATAAAATTATATTATTTCAGTAAATCGTCCTAGCAACGGTCCAAGAAGATTATGTATAGCAAATAGGCAACAAAAGAAAATTTACATAACAAAACAGTACAGTAAATGAGGATTGTTATCGTAGAATATAATGTTCAAACGAGAAAATGTAAAGAATGAATAAATAATCAATTAAATAAGAATGCATGGGTGTCGTAATCTAAAACGATCTTAGTAACATTCAAATGTTAATTCATTGTTGAATACTTGAAATGAAAATATCTACCCAAGTGATCATAAGAGATTTCAAACATTTCAATTTCAAACAAAATATAGTTCTTCCATTCCTTCATTTTTTACTACTTCTCTATCAATCTACCAATCACTACATAGTACACCCAACAGTTATCGTTGTGTGTACATTGTTGAAGATTTAGATACTGAAAATATACACAACTCTCGAATCAATTGAAAAATTATGTGCTAAACTATATGTAAATAAGACACTGACATCAATAAAAGCTGAACTGAGGTACCTTGGTACTCATTTGATTCAAATATTAGAGTATAGAAGAAGAATATGTGAGACAAAACGAACTTCCTCGCTAATGACTTTTGCGTCAAAGTAACTACTTCCATCATATTTTCATCTACTCTTATTAAATTCAACAGTTGTAAATTATTAGTAGAGATAAACATATAACTCACTATACTATAACTCTCTATGATAAATCTGAGAAGATTCTCAAATTATTGACGAACTCAATAACATGAAAGTAACTTGATGAATGATGAATGAATTTTGAAATTTTGTACTGAAAAAGATGAATTGAGATAGTTCAGATAAAATATTATGTACCACCACAGTAATAAGACAAGAAGCTAATGTTACCATATAAAACTCAAGAATAAATATGAAGTAAATAGAAGTAACAATATTAAGTCATCCCATACAGATAATGTACTTTTAAGGAAGTAGATATAAAACACTGTTTTTATAGACTTTCTATTCCATGCTAAAAAACATATTTACCATAAAAAATGTATGTAGAAAATTATTTAACTTTACGTGCGTAAGTAAATCCGAGATCATATAGTTGAAAAGGTGAAAGATTTCATACCAGAACATATCAACAATTTCATAAAGATTCTGATGAGAAACATCTGACGACAAAAGTAGTAGATCTTACAATAATATAATAACTTTCATCTTACAGTAAATTACATAATCCATTTCAGCCATAATGGGTTTATACAGTTTAAAAGACTCTAATACTAGTAGTCTGGTCGAGAAAAAATAAACCTGCCGAAATTAGTTCTCCGTCTCGGAAAAATATGGTTGATGGCTTAATCGATCCGGAATGGCATCCCGAAAAAGACGTTTTTCGTCTTTTTTCCGGGAGAAAAAAATTACAATTGTTATTAACAAAAAACTGGATGAAAAAAAGAGGGGTCCAGTTTTTTGAAAATTTCTCAAAAAGTATAAGTCGTAGGTCAAATATTCAAAAAAATTCTGAAAGAGCAGGAAATTTCAGCTAGGAAGTCTTCGACTCCCGAAATCGTACGACCAATATTTATAATTTTTATTTAACATTGAAAATAGGCTCCCGCGCGGCAGTTTTGGCATGCGCGCGACGCTGCCATTTCGGAGTCTCGCTTTTAAATAATTTTTTTATGCAACTAAATGTTTATAAAAAAATTTCAAAAAATTCAGGTATTATCTAGAGACTTCAAAGATTATGACCCCGTGTTTTAGAAAGTTTAATAACCATTTTTCAAAAAGTTAGGCTATTGTTAATTAACAGTTATTTTGCTGATTTTCG
Source organism: Diorhabda carinulata (assembly GCF_026250575.1). Taxonomy (NCBI): domain Eukaryota; kingdom Metazoa; phylum Arthropoda; class Insecta; order Coleoptera; family Chrysomelidae; genus Diorhabda; species Diorhabda carinulata. The sequence continues at coordinate 26,216,445 of NC_079472.1, forward strand.
CTGTTATAAAAGGCGGTGTAAAAGTTTAAATAATTATCCTGAATTTTTTTCCTCTCGTAGATTCCTTTTTATTAATATCCTGAACAAGATGGCATAAAAAAAATTAAAAAATTTTTTTATTTCATTAATTATTAATTTTTAATCAAGTTAAAAAAAGAAAAATTGATATAATATTATTTAAACTATTTTTTTTTCAATAACTTTAAGCCAGGTATGATTTTATATTCATCCTTGGCACCATATTGGAATTTTAAAAATTTGTTTATGCCATTTGTTTATAAAAAATTTTTAAACAAATGGACTAATTGAATATTTTTCAAAAATTTTTTTTCACCACATTATTAGCCTGAGAAAATAATGATTTAAAAAAAAATTTTTTTCTTAATAACAATATCTTATTGTTTATAATCGTTTTTTTAATATAACTATTATTTAAATAAATATTTAAGAAATTTTTTTTTCTTAAAAATCATTATTTGCATTTCTCTACATAATTGCAAAAAAAAAATTTTTTTACTCGTAATTTATTCATTTGTTTATTAAACAAATTGTTATAAACAATTTTTTTTTCTTGTTTTATTTTTTTTTTTTTCGGTAGATGAAAAAATTAGAAAAACAACGATCTGCAACAATAGGGTAAAAAAAATAGTCATACAGTAAAATTATAAAATTCAATAAAAAATAGTAGAAAATTTTTTTTACCCTATTGTTGCAGATCTTTGTTTTTCTAATTTTTTCATCTACCGAAAAAAAAATAAAACAAGAAAAAAAAATTGTTTTACTTTTTGAGAAATTTTCAAAAAACTGGACCCCTCTTTTTTTCATCCAGTTTTTTGTTAATAACAATTGTAATTTTTTTCTCCCGGAAAAAAGACGAAAGGGATGCCATTCCGGATCGATTAAGCCATCAACCATATTTTTCCGAGACGGAGAACTAATTTCGGCAGGTTTATTTTTTCTCGACCAGACTATAGAACTTTTTGTACTGTAGTTAGAAATATTTAAATCTTCGTCCGACCGATACATAAAGAAATTTCAGAATAAAAATATCAATCACAAACAATTTAGCAGTTTGGTACAATTAGTACATTTGATACAATATGGTACAATCTCATAGTTACCTGACTACATTGTTTTCAACGCTCGTCAGTAACTCTATGAGTAGATGATGGACACGATATAACTATTCCCAGAGGCAATGGTGACTGACAATCAACTACTGCGGCTAACAGATACGTTGATGTTCCCAAAAACACTAAGACATAAATACTGGAAATAATATATATATCTCTATAACAACTCAAAAATAGTATATTAACAACTTATATGTAACAAATTCAAGCTCACATATTCATTCAAACTCTACATTGTTTCTATTAAATAAAAAATTGAGTAATTACAACTCTAGCACTGTTATAGGACGCTATAAAAATTTTATTTCTTTCTTTGCACTTGTATTTTAATATTTATGGTTATAGTTGTAGATGAAGTATAGTATTCAACTTGAAGTTGATGAATTACGCAATTTAATCTGCTTGTTTTATAGCCTACATTACCGCTTGATAAATAATATACTATCGTTACAAGCTCGTCCACTGATATAAACCATGAAGCCGGTTCTGTTCTAATATGTTATAAAAGCAAACGTTTGGCAGGTACGTCAGGTATTTCTTAAGCAGATATCTTTACTTTTTTCGACTGCTTTTTTATAGAGACACTTTCTAAGACAGCCTTGTTGTTTATTTGAAGCAATCTGGAGTTTTTAAGAATCCCAAGGTTCCAGAATGTGGTTTTATTGAATATATCAATCGAGAGTATACATACTAAAAGTCGGGCAACAATTTGATGGTATAGTGAATACAAATGTCAACTTAACAGTGTGTTTAGATGAATTAGATAAAGTGTGGATATAAATTAAATATCAGTGAATAGTTAAGTGTGTCAGTGTTAGTGAATGGATAAAAAATGCCTTTAGAATTTCTCCTATTCTGAGTTAATATTAAAACTACGACACCTTCCAAATCATAAGAATTTTCTAATTTCATTCGTTCTGACATAAAAACTGTCAGCAATTAACATATGATTCAATTTTCACGAAGATTAAATTAAGAAAGATGATTATACTAGGAGTTTCGAAGCAATTTCAAATTTGATTTAGGTAAATTTGTGTGAAATATAACACTCACTGTAGGCTTAATAAATTAATGTATCTATTCAGTGTGTAATTTTATGAATATTTCCAGAAAAATGATGTGTTCGCTTATTAATAAATCAATAAGCACTAAGCGATACCTTCAACATTTCTTCCACATTAAGTTTTAAATACCGTTACTGCTCCTAAATACGTTACTGCGAACGAATTAATATTTTCAATCACTTGACGTTTATCGATCAAACAAATCGCAAAATGCAATGACAAACTGTCATATTCTACAAATATTATTAGTGAAGTACGTTTTAACTTCAACTTGAAATGAGCTTACCAATTCTACAGCCCCAGCTTTTAGTGGGTTTAGAAACAAAAATAAGAGGGAATGTTCATTTTCTTTCCGATGATGAGGTGGTCTATCCCGTAGGATGTGTTGTGACTGTTCACAATACCAGCCTGAAGAAACAGAAATTCATCAAATTAGCTGACAAAGGAAAGAATTTAACACACTTGCTGGTCAGTCCAAATAAGTAAGAATATTTTGACAAATTCTATCGTATCTCATAGCTTATCGCTCAATACTGAAATGTTCTCTAGGAAATTAATTGCTATCGCAGAAACTACCGATAAATTACCAGTTATTAATCTCTGGGATCCAGCACTTTGTAAAAAAAAGAGAACAATAACCCTTCCTCAAGATAAAGATATTATTTGTAGCAGATATTCTTGTATGGAATTTACTTACGATTCAAAATTTCTCGTTTGCGTTACCGCCGAACCTGACTGGACACTTTACGTCTTCAAATGTGAAAAAGGAAGATTAGAGAGTTTCGGTAGAGCAAATAATCTCAATGGAACAGGAACAGTTGTACAGGTATACCACAATTTTTCAATTAAATGTTATTGTATAAACAATTTTGAGAAGTTTTCATATTCAGGCTGAGCATCGATAGTTTTTTACACCACTCAAATCTTTGCCAATTTAAAGCCAATAATGAATTTTGCCTTTTCATGAGTAACTAATGATTATGTCAGTATTTCATCTAACTGTGGCATCTGAAAATAATCATATTGACCGTTTTCGTTTTTGTCGTTGGTTTCTTAGCACTGCCCATAAGTTAATGTGAATTAGGTTTTTGAACATTCAGCATGTATACATACTTGTTTCACGTTTGATAATGTCATTATTTAACAACCAGTAACATTCAGTGCATCTTAACAAAGTTCATTTGCTTTCTCAAGACCAGTTACAAAATAGATAGGATTTTTCTCCAGTGCTGTTGCTTAGTGTCCAAAAATGGAGTGGTAAATTCAGATCTTTGATCTTGTAATAAACATGAACCTTTAAACGAATAATAAAAAAAAGGATAATAATTTGAAATGACTTAACCATATAACGCCCTGTAACTGAAATGTTTTTATTACTACCAAACTACCAACAAAGTTTCGAAAAAAAAATGTACTCCAACGCTAGCAAAACTACTAATTCAACAAAAATGAAAACAAGAAAATGTGGACTCTATTAATTAGTGATAGTGAAAGTGCAAGCGATAACATATTTTTGTATAGTGACACGTTATCAGAGGAAGAAAATCAAATGGAAGGTAAGGAGGAAAATATCAACAAGGAAGAAATAGCTCGGGAAAAAGATGAAGCTCAACAAGGAATCCTAGAACAAGTGGCACAGTCGGAAAACAAACAATGTAAGGAAAATTTCACAAAACAACAAGATAAAAATGAAAAATCACAGAAGAAAGTAGCAAACAAAAGGTAGAAAAAGAAGTACAAGTTTATCAAAGATGCTGGAAACGCCTTATAAGGAGCAAGAAATAGAAAAAAGGCCATCAATAGCAAAGCATTGGTGGTTAAACAAGACGTTTTCAACGAGGAGAAAATAAAAAAAAAGCAACAAAATTGAGAAGCTGAAAAAGAAGAAGAGAAAAAAATTAGTACATGCCATACTAAACTTGGAAGAACTTGGTACTGAAAACCTTGTGATTAAGACACTCACCTCCCCGGATTACCCTCCAGTCTCTTAAGTGAAATCGGCTCAGCTACCAAGGGTAAGGCAGGTGCGGGCAAAGCAGAAAAACCCCATCGAGGAATAAAAGGAGAGTTCCTTGTCCAGGCGTTTGTAAGCCTTGGCGACCCACTGCGTAGTAACCCCCTAACGATTCCGCTTCCTTTCGGGACAACGGCCACCTTTTTACTGAAAGGGTAGCAGATAATTCTCTTACCCATGTGCCGTTTCTGCACTAGTGACCACAGCTGCTCTTTTAGATTGCTACACAGGGTCGAATCAACAATTATTACAGTTGTGACGGTGTTAAATAAAAAAATATTTCACCCTCTGTACCCTTGTGCAGTAAGTTTGGTACTAAAATTGTTGTCTCTTTATAGAGTATTTTAGTATATTCTTTTTCTTCCATTTTTCAATCAACTAGCAGTAATAATTATGAATGTTTGGTACCTCTAATTCCAAGTGTTTGGTGCTTAGCTCCCACATCATCATGTTCCTTGTCTTCTTTATTCTTTAATTCTCCACTTCGTCCATTCTAGTTCTCTTAATTTCTGCTGCCTATAATGTTTCTTATCCTGATAATAAGGCTCATTTTCAGAGATAAAGTCCATCGAAATTACCGATGATTTATGAATGGAATATGTCCCTGGGGAGACGTGTAGTGTATCGCAAAAATATGAAAACAAAGCAATTAATAACATTGAATTAGAAAATTAGCTGGTTATTTTGATGATCGACTGATTATTTTCTGAATTTATTGATTGCAATTAATATCAATTCGCTTTTAAGTCGTCGATACGGTGGTTGATACACTCATCGAGTGAAAATTTATTTGAGCTAAGGACTGACTCTCTTAAACTTGACAGCTGGTCATTGTTCCGAATTTTTTCAATTAATAGTATATGATGGTTCTCGTATATCAGAATATCAGTGATTAGGATTGAGTGTCCTGTTGGTTTGATTAACTATTATTATCCAAATTCTTTTTTCACATGAACAATTCTCGACAACTAAGAGCACTACAATGGAAGAAAATTGTATGTAATATCTTAACAGCATATTGCAATCAATAACGGTTGCTTTTCTGTCACTGCTGTCACTCAAATTTAGAAGAAATAGAAATTTATTCAAATTTTGTAAATAATGTTCATAATTCTAATAATAATAATATTCATGTGTCACTGATAAAAAGCTAAAGATATTTCCTATGTTTGTGGTTGAAACTTGATGATAAGATGATAAATAAGATGAACATGTTTTATGGGTAGTAAGTTAACTTATAACCAGTCGTCAACGGAAACGATACCTTTTTTGTAATGTAACCAATTCTTGCATGTACCATTGTTAGCTTTTCTTGGTTTTTCCAGCAGTGATAGTTGTTTTGTATTGTTTTTTTTTTGTTTTATGGTGTCAAGACTCCATAGATACTTTTTAGATCTGTTTCAGAGAAGTCTGTAAATAATCTTTCGAGTAATTTACAAAATCTAAGAAACTTGCACTAACTTTATACTCGAATTACGGGAGTTTTTTGATATTAATTTCCTCTGCTGGCCTCAAGTTTATGGAACTAGTAGCAAGTGAAAGATACTAGAACAAACTTAAGTTTTATTAGATGAAAAGAGCTTTAGTTAGAATTGTACCCATCTTCCACAAGTTTCCAATATACTTGCGTTTCAGAAAAAACTGACAAAGCCAATTTCCAACAGGAAATTACGAAAAACTTTTTAAGAAGCATTTTCGCATTGAAACTTGAAATATTAAAGTCTAAAAATCAATCAAATAAATTCACAAACCATACAAAAACGTATTGCAAAAGTATGAGTCTACCGGGTACTTTAAATAGGCATTAGCTGATTTAGACAATTCCTTAGATTGCTCAATTGTTACTTACGTTCTTCAAAACATCGCCAAAATGTGATGTTTACAATATAAGGATAAGATAAAAAATGTTTCCACATAGTAACTTGAAAACTTTTGTCAACATTAACTTTTTATCTTACTGCCACTCAAAAGTTATCAGAATATGAATTTTCTTGCCATTTGGCAAAAATAAAAATCTTTGTGATGCAATGTTCTATATCTGCAATACAATAGTCACTGTAATTTTTTGACAATTCACTCCTCTTATAAAGACATACGAGGGAATTCTTGTATATCGCCATGCTGGTATAATTTTTTTTCAATGCTTCGTCACATAATTGTGAATTTTGTGGACTATCTTTTTGTGATTTCTTATTCTTAAATTCCAGCTATCTATCGAAATATTTGACACCATAAACTGCTATTTCGTCCATATGAATATTCATATACTTTGCTCTGACACCTCTAGTTTTGAGAATGATTCTTTGATATCCATAATGATAAATTGAAATCCTTGGCAGGTAGCTTGTAATCCCAATGACGCAAATCAATTAGCTGTATGTGGAGAGCAATGCCTGAGATGTTTGGGTTGCGTCGATTTTAATTGGAAGCAGTTTGGGTACAACAAACTTGATCCCTGTTATTACACTAGCTGCTGCTGGCTGTCCCAAGATAGATTGATAGTTGGAAGTTACAGAGGCAAAATTATGATATTAGAAACTGGAGAGATTCGAGCTGTTTTTCATGCTTCTGATTTACCTCTTATTAACATGAAGCTAAAGGAAGAGTAAGTACTCGTAAGTTTAAATCATCTCATTAGGATTTAACCAAAATAAACATTTAACATGAATTTAGTTTCTAAAGAATCAACTGACAGCTAATCTATCATGACTATCCTCATTTCTCATATCATAATAGGCAAGCATTTTTATTTATTTGCTTTATTTATTTGCAATGTATATTATACAAGTGTTGCTGGTGAACGTTGAATCGCGAAAATTTTCATTAGAAGATTTTATATGACCAATAGCAGTATGCCGATCAACTCTCTTCTACTATTAGTACTGAAGCAATATCTCGAGCCACCGTATTTCGCTGGTTTTCCGTATTCAATCTTGGTGGCATTTCGCTACAGAATGAATCGGTGAAGGTCGTCCAAAGCGGCTGGTTGCTAGAAAACATCGATACTGTACGTAAACCGATATTTCAAAATTGTCATGTGACATACCATGATATTGAGGTGTACTTGGCATTAGTTCCACTCGCGTATATAGTCGTACACTAAACATAAATAAAGGGTCTTTCAAGACAAGCCAAATCCAAGTTGTTCACGCACGAAGCAAACAATCGTTTTTTCGGAATAATCGGACATGTCTCTACCGTTCCATTAGAGCAACGTAGAACGGTCAATTCTGAATGGTACACCACCATTTGTTTGCCAGAAGTGCTCAAATAAATCAGAGAAACCAATCGCAGAAGACGAGTCATTCTCCACCACGACAATGTCAGCTTTCATACATCAGTTCAAACAAAAATGTTTTTGAACAGTCAAAACATCGAATTTCGAATTCGCCAGCCAATGGTTTCTTGTTATTCTCGCAGATCAAAAATAAATTGCAAGTTTAACGTTTTTCTACATCTAAAGAAACGGTTGATTTTGAAAAACAATGAGGCCATATCCAATTATAAATATTTGTATTTGTCTATTTCAAAACTCACTACTTACTTTGTCAGTTTTGTCTAATGAAAACATACTCGTTAAACTAGTTTAATTGTTCCTTAAAAATTTCCCTTTAACATTATACTTTTCTATGCATTTGTGCCACTTCTGCACTCTAAAGTAGCTCCAATATATGGGTATTGATACTTTAATGTTCAATAGTGTAGAAAATCATTGATCACGCAGTTTCTTTTTGATTTGTGGAAGCAAATAAATCTTTTGTATGCATATCAGGATTGTATTGTATCAGGATTACACATGTCAATTTCATTCTCTACGAGTAGCCGCACTTGGTTTTGTTTGAAGGTTACACCAGTCAGTGGCAGTCAAAAAGAATCAATGTTTGCAAAGCAAAAATATAAATAGAAAACCTTGTGATTAAGTATAGATCTTCTTAACTGTTGTTTGTAACATGAGATAGATAACATTTTCTTTTATACGCCCAAAACGACTCAAGAATTGCCTTGTTTATTCAAATACTGGAAATGCAACAAATATAACCAATATAATTTCCTTAATTTCTAGCCTTATTGTTTGGGTTACATGTAAACTCGGGGCCATAAATAACTCACCACCCTTTATTTCAATATCAAAACCTAAAATGTTAATCTTTTGGGTTTTTTTGTTTTTCTATCACAAAAAGTTGAAGTATTTTTAAAAATTTCAATTTTATGCATATTTTAATGTTTGTTTCACTCTATTGTTGTACCAACTTGTGGACAGCAGTAATTTAAGCCAATTAAGGTGTGTTAAAGTCGAGACTAGTTAAACAAAAAATTAATAGAGTTAGGCAGTTAAGTGAACGCGAAACTGAAAGAATAGGCAGGGACAAAGTTATCATGAAGTGGCAAATCTGTTTGGCGTCCACTACACAACCATAGATTGATGCAAAGATTTCGAGAGACCGGTTCACATTCTAGGTGGTCTGGACAAGGAGTTCCTTCAGTTTTAACTCCTCGAGATTACCGTTTTTTGCAATTAAATTCATTAAGAAATCGGTCAATGACTAGTGTCGAGCTCAACAGCCTTTTACGAGAAGTCCGAAATGTAAATATCTCTGATAGATCAATAAGACGACACCTTCAGAATGCTGGTCTACACACAGAAGAGCTCTCTATACACCTTTGCTAACCATGCAGCCTCGTGCTGCTAGATTAATATTTGCAAGGCAACATTTAGATTGGAATTTAGAAAAGTTTATTTACTGATGAGATAAGAATCAGTCTAAGAGGTCCAGATAAACGTTCCAAATAGGGTCTATCTTGTTTTGGGGAGGAATTTGTTTTGATGTCCGTACAGAATTAGTGTCTCTTCCTAGACCCGCCATTAACTGCTTGGACTGGCCACCAAGAAGTCCAAATATGAATCCTATCGAGCATGTCTGGGACATTTTAAAACACCGCATTCGTCGTCGAAATCCATCTCCTCAAAATTTAAATGAGCTTGAACAAGCAGCATTAGAGGAATAGGAGAACATACCTCAAGAAGTGATACAGCACCTAATTGAAAGCATACACAGGAGAATATTAGTAACAATTACATCCAGATGCGGAAATACACGCTATTAGCGTCTTAAAAAGAGGAACTTTATTGTTTAGAATGCAAGTTTTATTTTTAGGTTTAGGTTTAGGTTTAGGTTTATTTTGGTTTTATTGCAATGTTTTCATTTTTATTTTTTTATTTATTGAAAATCACTCAAAATTACTACACATTTCTTATTATTGAAAAGAATTGAAAAGAAGTTAAACAGTAGCAATATTAATTTAAATTTATTTGAACAAAAAAGTATTTTCAGAAATCGGGGTGGTGCGTTATTTTTGCCCACGATCGATTGCCAAGTAAACGTAATGCTATATTTTCTCAATGAATATGATCATCATGATTCATTTTTTCATAAACCGATATATTTTATATCAATGACACATTCTAGCGTTGTATATCATGGCCATGACTTACTTTAATAATTTCATTGATATTATTTATATTTTTCATGCATTTCTTAGACCAAAAAAGGATAAGAGAAGTAAGAAGTGAGTATCATATCATATTTCCGTAGTAAGTTGGAAAAACAGAATGAATTTATGCATCTGGTAATTTTGAGATTTTTATACCCTTTGACTCAGTTGTTTTTGCTTCATAAGATGGAAAAATAAGATATGTCCCACTATTTCCTATAAAGTAGTATTCCTTGTATTGAAGCTATAATGAGATATGTCAAATTTGTATTTTTTTAATGTTGGCAAATCAAAAGGCAAAAATCTGTTGTTTCATTTTAGTTTGACATCAAAAACTTTAACTAAACAGATGTAACTTGTAACATATTGTTTACCAACAAACGTGTGTTATCTGTATATAATCTAATCCTTCGAGTCTGTAGAACCTGATTCATCTAGAACGAAGCCATTGCAAGCAGAAATATTTTTTGTACCTTTCAGAAGGCAGCAATTGAGGTAATTGACAAGAAATGTTTGTTTCTTGGACATACGCGTTTGGAAAGTGGCAGCGATCATGTAAGAATTGAAAAAAAAAAAACAAATTGATGATAATTTCAAAATTATGATTCCACGAGACTGGTCTCAGTTTATTCGGATATTGAAAGGCAAAAAAAAGTTCATTGTAGTGGATGTGAAACAGAAAAAATTCTCATGATTTTCCACATTATTAAATAATAATAATTAAGTGAAAAGTTATGGTGGCTAGCTCAATACTAGTATAATGAATATAATATGGATAAGAATCATATAGCTTGGAACAATGTTTTTAAGTGAACATTGTTAAAGATAAAGATTTAAAATGTGGAAAGACAGGAGGACGACAAATAACTGGACCCTTTCCAGCATACTGTTTGTCGTAGTTTCACGTAGAATTATGTGTTACTGCTATTCGACCTGTTCCCTATAACGAAGTTTTACCAGTACTGATTGCGCCTTTAGATCTGCAGAATATTATTTTAGAAGATACTGGAGACAACGTATCATCAGGAAGCTTAGAAGAACAATGCACCGACCCTATTTTTACTCCAAGTACCAGTTCCGGCGAACCACATTTGATTGTTCAAAGTGAGTTGAATGGTTTAGCACGTGATTTGGGGTTATCAAAGCAACAGTCTGAACTTCTTGCATCCCGTCTTAAGGAAAAGAAACTTGTTAGTCAAAGAGACAAAAATTACGACCTTTAGAAAAAAAATGTTACATTTTCTGCATTCTACACTATGGAAAATTCTTTGTGTGCGTGTACGGATATTGATGGTCTAATGAAGTAACTTAATATTGCGTATCTATATATATCTAAATACAGTTTAAAAGCAGTGTTATTACACAATGGAAATTTAAAACCATTTATACCAGTTGTTCATTCTGTGAATATGGAAGAAACTTATGAAAATATCCGCTTGCTTTTAGACAGAATTAATTACAACAAGTGGCAGATCTGAAGGTGATTGGAATTTTAATGGGACTTCAGGGAGGGTTTAAAAAACATTGCTGTTTTCTTTGTCTATGGGACAGTCGGGCAGTAGATCAACACTACGTAAAAAAATTGGCAAGCAAGAAGGGAGTTTCAACTAGGATCTCAAAATATTGAGTTTATATCCCGAAAACTTTGGGAGCTGTCAGTGAAGAGCAGGGTGAAAGGTTCCACCAAGATATTAGAACAATAGAAATTCGGTATCAAGGACGAAGCAAACTATAAATATTGTCAATATATACGATTTAAAAAACGTAAAATTATTTTTTTAATATTAAAAATTTTCTTTTATACTCCAAACTTCACTGCTGAATGTTGTAATACCCTTAATTACGATGTTATTTTGAAATAACAACACACAACAAAGGTTTTCAAGTAAGAATTAACTTTTTTCATTTGTCTTTTGGATACAATCTTGTTACCACCGTATATAACGAGTTTATTTCAGGGATGAAAATGCCGATTTGCCTGTTAATCCTTCTTTATACGATATGATTGGCGAAGAATGTCCGGACGTCGGCGAATGTTTGGAAATCCGTAGTATCGTAACATTTGGCAGAGGATTCTTTTTCGGTTATACTAATGGGAAAGTACATTTTTACGAAAAGGAAAATCCCAACAGATACAGGAAACGAGGCGTTTTTATTATACCGGACAGGACCGTTCATAGAGAATACGAAGAAGAACCGGAAATCATAACTACGGTAAACAGCATAGCCATAAATCCATCGCAAGACAGGTTAGAAACATTTTAGTTATTTCCGTTTATGGAAGAAAAACATTCGTAGAAATGGTTCTCTTGACTCATTCGTTGCCTGAAAAGTATACCGAATCTGCCGAAAGATGTGTTTTTTAACATGAAAGAACTTTATGAGAATAACAAATCATTTAATGGCCATTATTTTCTTATTTTAATAGTCAGTCTTCATTTTTTTGATAATAGATTTCTTTTGAAAATTCGGATTTCTAATTGATTCAATTCGTTGCCTTAACCTACGTTCTAACGTTTCAGCTGTAGTTGATAAATTTTAGTCGACCAACAAAAATTGAATGAAGACCTTGGAGACCTTTGTTTTGAGTGAGTTAAACTTACTAGTTTGGATATGATTGATCAAGTTAAAACGTATCTTGGAAACGTGTGAACCAGATGTTAGTTAATAGAATTAACATTTGAAAATAATTTCGGATATACGGCAGCTGATATTCTGGTCAAGTAATTTTGAGTATTGTTGGTCGTAGGTCAGAAATACCAAGATCAATGTACTCCACAGGAAATGAATCAGAGGTTTGAAATCGTAATCGTAATCGAAATTTTGATTTCAATCACTCAAAGATTGCCATCTTATTTAAATCATATTTCTAAAAATATCGCCCATTTTTTTTAATAAAAAAATAATTGATCTTTCTGTGGTAATTATTTCCATTGATCGTAATGCAAGCTCCATTTTTGAAGATATAACATCCGATAAAATAACACCGGCATGTAAATCGTACTGTAAGAAGACTTATGGTTGAAATTCACTTTATATTTGAAAATTTCATATTAAGAAGCTGGTTGCTGAATACAATCTAGTTTCATCTGCTTCAAAGCCCATTCAGCCAAAGAAGGTACATTATGATTATCTTTTGTGGCAATAATTTCTGCACCAGCTGGCTTTTATTAGAATGTAGGCTGAGATGATTGTGCAAACTTGTTGACCTTATCGTATCATTCAAAAATTGTGTGTAATAACATGCTTGTTTGACAATTGAGTGCTTCAAACAAATCAATTAATTGTCTAGAATTTATACGAGTTTATTATTATGTTGAAAGTAATATGGATAATGTGGTAACGTTGGTCAATCGTCAAACTATTCATGATTTTTTGTCAGTTTATAATGAGCGCAAGATGACAATTAATAGTTTCTAATTCTCTAGGGCTTAATAAATGCCCACTACAAAATTATCAGTGTGTTGATTCAATAACTAAACAAACACCAACTTCTGGGCTCCACAAATAATACTAATTGTGAAAAACGTATTCAGGTCATCTAAACTTATTTTGCTGAAATTTCATCACAAAATATTTTCAATGAAATTTCAGAAAATTCTATAAAAAGCTCTGATTATTATAAAACAATTATCACGGACATGTTTCAGGATTCTGGTAACTTGCTTAGAAATGCAAATGTGGAGCGAACGTATATTTGTACACGACGCTGAAACGGGACCTGATGTCCTGTTAAAAGAGTTTGGATACTCAGTACATTTGGGACCTGTCGGTGGATTGTCCGTATGTAGATGGAAACCAATTGTGCTTAGCATCGGTAAAATACTACCATTACTAAAACCTAACATAAAATCATTGTAGAATTATTTCTAAACACAATATTCCTTCATAAAATCAATCCGTATTTTGTGTACGCATTTCACTTTATAAGAAATTTATCTACTATTCACAATTACACAAAAAATCAAAGGAAAAATCCTTCCACGTAAAGCAACAAAGGTTACACCAAACTATTAGTTTTTCAAAAGTCCAATCAATCAACTGATCTAACTTTATTTTGATTGATTGTTAATCCAAAACAAGATTCCTTTCTAGAATTTCAAATTGTATAAAATAAAAATTATAATATCCAATGAAGGCGCAATAGTGATATCAGCTGAGATTCAAGTTATCTTGCTCGATGTCAAGTGGCCTTAAGGCCAACGTACAGTGCAATGCAAGACGGAATATTCCTTCATGCAATCAATCGGTATTTTGTGTATGTGTTTCACTTTTTAAGAAATTCAAACTAGTGACGCATCGTCATTTTATATAAAAAAAAACAAAATGACTTCAGATATTCCTTAAGTATATGTACCAAATAGATAATTTTCAGGTTCTCGAGATAGATCGGTTAAAATATGGAATTACGAAACTGTTGAACTAGAACTTGTGCAAACTTTTGAAGACGATATTTACTCGGTTTCACTGCATCCAACTGGGCTGTATGCCGTTATTAGTTTCTCAGATAAACTGAGATTCATGACAATAATGATCGACGAGATAATTCTAACAAAAGAATTCAATATCAGGAATTGCGAGTACGTAAATAGTAAAGGCCGTTTGATATAATATAAAACAACATTCGAGAAATTGCATGCGATTCTAACAAAAAGGACTAATTTTATCTTCTGCTACTTACGTTCCTCGAGGTATTTTATTTACTATTCACAATTATACAAGAGATTAAAGGAAAAATACTTTCATGAAAAGCCACAAAGGTTAGACCGAACTGTTAGTTCAATCAATCAACTGATGTCACTATAAAAATTATAATATCCAATAAAGGCGCAATAGTGATATCAGCTGAGGTTCAATTTATCTTCTTCGATGTCAAATTTCAAGACCTTAAGGCCACCTAACCAAAAGCGAGGCAGCGGCAGATATCATTTTTGCCAGTTATTCACTGACCATTTTTTTCTTGTTCATTTCACTAAGCTTTATTATTTTCATATTTAAGCTGCCAAAAAAATGTTAAATAAAGCTCGATGTTATGAATTTGCTCAATTTACTTATGGAATTTTTGTTAGGGCCAGATATAATCCAGTGGTAAGAGACTGACATAATGTCAAACGACGTGAAATATTAATCTATGGAATATTTTGACTTTTGATAAAAATGCATACAATTTCTTGCAAGTTATCTTGCACTATTTCAAGCGGACTTAACAAATTTATTTATAATATTTGGAATTTGTTGTAGCTACAAAGATTACCTGTATTTTGTGTAGCATTTTTTACTATTCTTGTCATTTTGATATAATATAGATATTTATACTTTTTTCTATAAATTTTTCGCAAATTTCCAATTCAATTTTTTCAGTATGACATGCTTCAGCCGTATGGGTCATTTATTTGCTGCTGCTAATGGGACTGTTATCCAAATATATTCAAGTGTTACTTTTGAATTGATGTATTTGCTAAAAGGACATAATAGAAAGGTAATATTCCTCATACATAACGTAACCATTTATTGTTTGACTCAAAACGGGATATAAGTTTATTTAGGTCAAATAATAGGTATTTAATGAAAAAAAGCATACATTTTTAAGAAAAATATTATTGAGATGAAGTTTTTTTTTATTTATTCAGAAAAACTTGAATTATTCCATTCTGTTACTGTTTGTGATGTAATGTAATTAGTAATTAATAAAAAAATCGTCAAAAAATTCAGTATCTTCAATACAATCAATATATTGCTTTACAATTAATATGTATGAAGGTCTTCAAATGTGGTGAGCTTTCTCAAATCTGCCCAATAAAATATCTTCAATTCTTTGGTAAGAAAGCAAGTCCACTGCTCCAGATATTCACGGCTTGTTTTATAAAATTCTTGCAAAGTCTTCATGGATATTATTACCATTTTTTTTTTTTTAATTTCAACATTGATTGACCATAAATGGAAATAAACGGATTGGTCTGTTTCTGAGTTCAATTGTGATTTAATTTATTGACTTCATTTGTAGCTTCATTTGCCAATACAGTTTGACCTTCAAGTTTCATGACAGCTTGATGAAAACTTGCTGCCTGAGCATGTAAAAAATAAAGCCACAATTCGGATGTGGGGTCTTTTAGTAACAGGGGACATTTTTCAATACGCAAAAAGTAGCATTTTAACAGCTGATACATTTTTAGGACCCTCTCCAAGACAAAAATAATAGTAAGCCATCCGTTTCAGTTTCGGCACAAAAATCCTTTAGAGCTTCACAATAACGCTTTCGTTACCTATGATTAGCCCGCCTGTAGCAGATTTTATTCCATTGTGAATCACATGTACTCCACATCTAATACCGGGACAATTTTGCATCCCAGAGTTCGTTTCGGGGACACCGGAACTCGTAATTATAGAAAGGGACCGTCCTGTTCAAAACGGGACACGTTAATCATGAAAGTCGATAAATGAAATATACATGAAATATATATAAATCTCCGTTAATTCACTGTACCAAACCCAACTAACGAGGTCGAGTACTCAAAACAATAATTACTATTAGTTTTATTGCATATGTAGTTACGATCTATCAGTTATGCAACTCCTTTTATTGCTGAATAATTTCTATTGTAGGAAAAGAATGAAAATTATAATTACTTATGATACCGAACTTGGTTACATCGGAAACTAGAGAGACACTTACCATTCTGACAGTAGTAATATTCAAAAAACACCGTTTAGAATATAGACTAGTCGTCAATGATATGCTGATATATTTTTGTTTAAACAGCATACTGTTACAAATGTCCTCTTGAGGGACAACAAAATTACTTTAATAAAAAAAATAATGATTCACAGTAATTTAAATAAATAAAAATAAAGTTTCATGGGGAATTTGACATAGCTTAAGAAGAAATATAACCAATTATTCACTCAGTTAATATCCTTCACAGCACCATTTTGGTTGGTAAAAAGGATTATATGAAGTAATTCCCAGATTAGATTTCATGCTGTGATTTCATACAAAAATTAGCAGTTAATTGTTGGATTTACAACCATATTTAGGTATATAACCCAACTGATACAACTTGAAGTTTATTTATAGGAACATGTATTCATAAACAACCCTTTGGGTTGATTTATAATACCATTTTCTAATATTAATTGTCAAAAGCTCCATCTCTTTCATAATTCCAATTAATTATCTCACTATTCTTCTCCTTTTCACATGATATATATATTAATCGTATCCAATTTGCCTTTGTAACACGTTGCACGGCTTCCGTAAATAATACCTTAACATCTTTTATTTTAAATGTAGTATTATTTCGAGATTCCTCATTTCGAATTTTAGCCTAAATTAATTCCATTTCCGAATCAAATTCTACATTAATTAAAGCAAGCCATTCTTGAATAACAGTTTTTTTATCCAAGCTTCAAAAACATTTGCATTTTGTGATAGAAAAAAATAAAACGTCAACGGAAACTCGACTCGACTAAACTTGACGCTACGCCAGATTCGTGGAAATTATCTTTCACAGGTTTTGATTTTTCTTTTAATATTTTGTATATTATACAGCGAACTGGACTAAAAGTTTTCAATGGCCATGAAAATATTTTATGCAAAACCTTGTACATATATCATCGAATCCTCAAATTTCTATCCCTTCATATTTCTAGCGTAGATGTAGTGATCCAGAGTGCTCCTTCCTCAACTTCCTTCGAATTTTTTTTGTATAAGAGTATTTTCTTACACTACAGAAAGCCTATTGCACCTTTTCTGGCTTTTTTGGTTTCTTGAAACAGTCTTTGCCTATTCCATCAAATTTTCTTCTGCACTTCGGGCCAGATTTTGAGGCGTTGAAATAGGAATTCGGAGCTTTCGCACAACGAATTGATTTATATGTCACATTTCTGATACTTTATTTCCAGATCTATTTGCACGCATCTTTCAAGTGTATTTGTGTATGTATCTAATCTAAAACAGGAGCTTAGGAATAATGAGTATTTGGTACCAGCCTTGAATACTCCAGCGCTAGCTGTTGTGGTTGTTTTAAAAGATATTTCTATCGAAAGATTCAATGATGTATTCATTTCCCAATATTTTTTCTTACTTAGCATCGCAAATGTTTTCGACCAAGTCTACATGTGACAAATAACCCAATAACGTAACTTTCATGCATTTTAACATACCATTTCAAATGTCATTCATTGTCTTTACCCAGTGGTTTGACATTTTTTGAGCCAACGTGTTAGAATACAAATTCATGACCTCAACTCTTTTTCATCAATATTCTTTCGTCTTCAACAGATCATTCACTGAAGTATACTGTGAACAGTTTTAGAAGTAGTCACAGTTGTAGCTATCATCTGAAAATTGAAAGATTGAAGATGATTCTGTCTTTTGCAGAAAAATATGGAATAATCGAGCTCGATTGGCAAATTAGCTTTTTCAATGCGAAAATTAATGTTCTAGATGCTTAGATATTATTCAGTTTTTGGTTTGTTTTAGATATCAGGCTTATCCTGGTCTAGTGATGACACAATACTGGCTAGTTGCGGATATGATGGTGCCGTATATTGTTGGGATATTGTCAGGTCAACCAGGATACAAGAAACTGTTATTAAGTCAGTACCAGCTAAAGGAGTGGTGATAACTAGAGATGGAAAGAATACATTTGCTGTAGGAACCGATGGACATATTAGAGAATATTATAATTCAAACGTACAAAGAGATGTAGTTATACCTCCAGGAACTCCTTTAGATGGAATTATCTTGTCAGCCTTAGATAATATGTTATTTGTCTCAGGTAAATGTGTTTCCCTACATTTTTTAGCTATCTGAAAGAATGGTGATGGTATGAAAGTAACATAGGAAAGCATATCAATCAATATGATAATAACAAAAACTATCCAATTTATGATTCCTAGTCTGCGTTTTTGTGGAGGGGTAATTGTGAGCCTAATGTGTACCTAAGGGAATTTGAGGTATTAATAACTTTGAGATATTTCTTTGAAAATTATCTTTTACTACTGAACCAACAATAGAAGATAAAGAATAATAATCTGCCAATATAAAAGCTTCAAGTAAATATAAATCTAAATGTAAACCTATTAAGATATAATTTTATATTTTATGCTTTAATGTCATGTAAGAATATTGACAACATATGAGAAATTTAACTTTTGTTTTCAGGTAATAATGGCGTTGCGTATGTTGTTAAAATACCATTGTTAGAGAAGGCAGAAGTTGTCGAATATAGTATGCATAATAATACCATTGTTAAGGTACATAATTTTATGATAATAACTGCAAAAATAAATTTCAATTGGCAAACAAGGTGAAGCTCCTATTAATTAATTATATCACCAGTGTTCCGATAAGAAACTTGAGAAAATGATGACCACGACTCTCAAAGAATAGAATACATCTACATTGATTCAGTATGCAAATGTACTACACAGAATTCTCGTAAATATGATTTATAACATGCCAATCGACCTGGTACGTCAAACTTCTCAGATTTCGTTAATTAATTATTGCGGCACAGTAGTCCCTTCTCTAAAGAAACTGTATAGCCAAAAACTTTGTGAATAAATTGGTTATCACTGGGTAAAGACTTATAAAATCAGCAAGATAAATATTTTCATGTTTCAGCTGATATTAAACCACAGAGATAAGAAAATGGTTCTATATATACCTATATATACCTAAATAAGAATAAAATTCATTGTCATTAAATAACTTCAATATTGCAATTCCGGTACGGAAAAGAAATTTTCAAGTGGATAATTTACTACACATAGAATTAGACTAGAAAATATGTGTATTAATAATATTATAGGCGATGGTGAATAAGGGGTACAAATCGGGATTATATGAGACCGTTTCAATCATAAAAGTATACCAAGCACAGCAGTATTCACTTCAATAATCGTAATTTTGCTAAAGTAACGGGATAAAAGAGATTAGAATATGAATTTCTGATATAGGGATCGAGAATGATTCAGGACTTGCGTTGGTGAGGTCGCATGACCTTAAGTAACAAGAGCGGGAGAGGGATTCAGTAACAGAGTTCAAGAAGACGCCCACGTTCTACAGAAGTCTAGGAGATATAATTCGAGGGTTGCTACTCAAGTTTTGGGATAGACAAATAAAAACAAATATTTATAACTGGATATGCTTTTATTGTTTTTCGAAATATTCTCCATTAAGATCAATATACTTTTGTACTTTTGCATGCATTTGAACCAATTGTCGAAGCATTTCTTCCAAGCCGATTGAAGTATCTTCAAAACATGTGATCATTGTTAAAAATGTCACACTTCATAATACATTGTCTGATTTATATATTCACATCAGTACTGAATGCACTGTTTACACCACAACTACACCAACACTCACAACTACACTCTCTAACGCGCGCTTCGATAAGCAAGTTATTGTCTTCAGAGACTGAAGGTAAACTAAAATCTAATAACTTAACTTTCTTGTTTTATACTAAATTTTTCCGCCAATAAACTCCTTGGCCAGAATCTTCACATTCATTCCTTGATTAGTAACCTATAGAGTAGGCAAGGTAAGGAATTTTCCAAATTTGGTATTTTATCCTTATGATTGCCCAACAATTGTTTTAATGTATTGTTCGATTTATAAATCAATTTAAAACCCACTCTGCTACATATTCGGTCCAATCCTTTTGTATAAAGGTATCAGTGCAATTTTTTCTTGTTTTTCATTTTGGGTTTGTCTTTTCCTTATTGTATCTCTCGATGGTAAGTGGTAAGTGGATTACAGATGTACCAGGAAATTAAGTTGAGTTCCAAAATGAATTCGTCTACGTTTGCCTTCTTCGTATTGAATATCTGGCGAAAATATCTTTATACAAAAGGATTGGACGGAATATTTAGCAGAGTGGGTTTTAAATTGGTTTATAAATCCAACAATACATTAAACAATTGTTGGGCAATCTTAAAGATAAAATACCAAATTTGTAAAAGAGGGCCAATTCCTTACAGCCCACTCTATAGGTTAGTAGTCAAAAAATGATTAGGAAATTCCCGCCAAGGAGTTTATTGGCGGGAAAATTTATTATAAAACAGGTAAGTGAAGTCATAAGATTTTAGTTTACCTTCAGTCTCTGAAGACGTTAACTTAGTTATCGAGACGCGCGTCATACAGTATAATTGTGAGTGTTGGTGTAGTAGTGATGATGATGCAGAAATTCCAACTTAGTTATTCACATCAGTGTTGCCATATCTCAAAGCTTAAGTAGCAATCCGCACATATGATATAAGGCTCAATTCTTCTGGTGTAAACCTCGTAGATCCAAAACCATATTGTTAAATGAATGTTAGCTATTTTAACATGTTCTTGATAGCTGCAATTCACATTTTTCGTTATAAGCTATTTTGTTCAAGAAACGATCTTAATCTGGAAAATAATAAACCTAAGAAGATATCGGTCTTATAACTAATTTTAGGAGCTTCTATACTGATTTGTGTGAAACGTAGTAGCAACATGAGAAAGAGGATAATTGTGTATAACGAATTCAACAATTGTTAACAGAAGTAATTGATGAAAACAAAAATAACATGTACATGAAAAATACATAAATTTCTTTCACTTTCAGGAAACCTATAGTCTTTCTGGAAAGCTCCAAAGCTGAAAGTCAAAAATTATTATCAGCATTGTAAAGTTGTCAATCAATTCCATTAAATTTAATTACGGTTTTTAGATGACGCTATCATGTGATGATAGATATTTGATAACAGCTTCTATCATCGGTGTTATATGTTTTTGGAGACTTTTAAATATCGAGGACAAAGCCATAAAATTTGATTTACCATCATCGAACGAAATACTTATATCAAGGCAGATCTTAGAGGACAAAATGTTACAAATAAGAAATCTTCAATTAAGAATGAGAGAATTAGAAACAGAGCATTCTTATCAAATGCGCCAGAACGACGCATTGGCAGCATCAAAAATGAAGGATATACACGAAAGTTACTGTAACGCTATTGAAGAATTGAAATTAAAAAATGAGGTAACGTAATATACATATCAACATTTTTCAAGTCTAATTAGATTTTCTATTGTCGTTGAAATTCGAATTTATGAATTCCATCTATTAGAATTCGAGTTTGATGCCACAAAAAACAGTTTTCATTACTTAATTTTAACAAAATATGAATAAAAGACTGTTTTTGAAGCAAATGGAAGCAGAACATATACAAGAAATCAACAGTATAAATATTCAAATAAATCAAATGAAACAGAATCATGAATTGTTTGTTCAAAGATTAGAGGCATCTTACAATGAAAAATTGATAGCAGAATATGAGAAATTCATGAAATTCGAAAACAAAATGGATAGAATGCTGAAAGACGCTGACGCTAGATATATGGAATTAAAAAAAGCTAAAGAAGATTCGGAAACATCTATTATCAATGACTATGAAACAAGACTCAAAGAAGCTAAATTGCAATACGATGAAGTAAGTCGAATTGTTCAATTATTAAATACTCAATTAATCCAAATTATGATTTCATTAAAGAACTTGGATTTGTAAGATAATTATCCTCAAAATTAATATCATTGTTCTTTCTTCAAAATTTTTTTATCGGCTATAACTATAGGTTATAAATCAACATTATAGTTTGAAATTATCAAGATTCAAGCTTTTCATTTTATTTTCATCAAACATTCTTAGATTTTTCAATATAATCACCAAAAAGTTCTGTTAACAAATGTTTCAATGCTCATTTCGAAAACTTCACCACCTAAGATATTAAATCAGATTTACGTTGTTATGAAGATGTTGATTGGTTTGGAAAAACGGTCCTTCTAGATACGTCTACCGTTCTGATAAAAGGTGATAGGTGCTGAATGTTGATTCAGTACTGTACAGAAGATGATCAAAAATGTACCTTTGAAATTTTATGGATGTACCAGATGTTTGTGAGCTGACAAGGATTAATATTATTCCAGAAGGCAGCAATCTTCTTCGTTTTATTTGAATGGCCCTTCGCAAGCTTTGTTAAGTTTCACAACAGATTACTGCAATTCATGCTTGGTGGTGCAAATAATAATGGCAGCCATATTTACCTGGCGGTAGCTCGAAGCGGATTGACGCATTCATTTTAACAATGCGAAAGCTGCTAATCTTGACGGAAGGGTGCCCCCAATAGTCTTACAGCTAAGGTTTCATACTGACGTAAACAAACCTTGATTTGATATATAAATATGAATTAAAAGAAATTACTTGTGTTGTCATTATTTTCCACATTAAAAAATTATTCAAAAATCTTCGAAAGATCTCTTGAATATTAACCTGAAACTGGTCCATCCAAAGCAATGGTTTATAAGTGGTTCTCTACTGGTCATATGGACAAACACTTAATGTCCGGAACAGTAATTTACTGTAAGGTAATGAAGTATATATTCCAACAAAACAGGTGAGCGACAATTTGCATGGAAGATTACATATGAAAGAGCTACTTGCAAGATGGAATTACCTAAGCTAATGAGAAGCTCGCTCGTTTAAAAAATTCAAACAAATATAGGGATATATCATAAAAGGAATATGCTTCCAAGAAAACATAAACTCTTTTTGCCACCATAATGTTAAAACCTTTACGATACCAGAGATGCTTTGGTATTTTAATCGGTTATTTAAAAAAAGAAAAATTGATGAATGGTCCATATTATGTTGATTTGCCTACACGTTTTAAGAATTAAAAAAGACAACGCTTCTGTTGAAGAAAAGTGCTTTGTTCTATGACATCAATTCACCTGCTCCTTCATCCGTCATTGCTGCGTTACAATTTATTGCCTCATTCGGCATCTCACCTGATCTGCTACTTTTTGATTACTTTCAGTTCCTAAATTTAAAAAGGGTCCTGTTTGAAAGTAATTTCAGACAAATAACAATAAAGTAACTTTTCCTTTGAGAAATAACTCCCTGAAATCGCACTCGTTCTATATATTTTAATACCTAAATTCTGCATTTCTACTATTTAAGAAAAACAATTTCAACCATATATTAGTTTGATCTCATTCCAAACGACTGTGTAGACATTTTATTTATCATATAGATAACCAGAGATTATTAAAGTAAAATCTATTACATCACTATTTTAGCTCGCAGAGCTTAATCAGACCCAAGCTAAAGACCATGAAATAATTAAACAGCAAATAGAAGATGACGCTGATAGAGAAATTTATGAATTAAAAGAATCTCATTTGAAAGACTTGAAAGAAGAACAAGATGTAAACGTAAGATTAAGGTACGATATTATATTATGGAATATTATAGTCAATGTCACTTGTTTTATTAATACTTTACTTTGCCTCGAACTGAACTGCTTTTATCGTTCACTGCCATCACAAGGGATTAAATCTTTCAAGTTTTCTGTTGTAATAATCAGTTTAACGGACGATTGCTAATGCAGATTACGGCTCACTCTACCAAATCAAGTTTAAAGATTTCATATTATTTTTTCCAGATGAATAATGTAGCATTTCGTTTATTAAAATACTATTTATATAATATTATATTATATTACAATTTTCACATATGCAACAAAGAAACGATATCACAATTTCATATTTCAAGTATTAAGATTGTCATCCATATAAAAGATAATGACATACTAATCCTTCCTGGTCTTTAAGTGATTTCAATGTTTCATGTCTTATCTATCAGAGCTGAGTTCAAAGGTACAACTATTCAACAAAGCAACAAATATACCAACAAAAAAATTATCTGGAAATAATGATAAATAACATATGAAAAAAGGCATAAATATAAAAATCAATAAACTAATAAAACGAATTCTAGAAATTGAAGTATAAAACAACTATATACAAATATACCGGGACTCCTTTACCTACCATACAGAGGTAATAACGAAGAAAAAATGATATCACAAAATTTAAAAAACAATCTAAACAATACCAATTCTATTACTTATCCAAAAGAAATTTTCCCATACTTGGCAGTCAGCTTCCAATACCTTTATGAGCAACCATTGAATAATCCACCTACTCTCCGATTCAGGTTATTGCAGTATTATTATTCATCTGGAATACTCGACGTGCTCTGAGCGCTCTTTCCACGACCTACGGAGAACCACGTTACACTACAAATAATCTAAGCAGAGGCGTGATTTAACTGGAGAAATTGACGGCATTCAATCCAGGGAAACACATAATACACCTAGTTCTTTAGGACGATTTTATTTGAATAACAATATACTATAATAGAGTGTGTGTAATTTTGTGTACTATGGAAGTTGTTTTCAACTTAATAAATCCCAAGAGATTCTGTAAATATTCATACAAAGAAAAGATAAAATTGTAAAGAAAAGTAGGTCTTTACCAAATATCATCATAGCAACATATGGTGTAAATAGGGGGAAAAGCATCACACAAAAATGTATGCCGAAAGTGATTCGATTTAATATTGTAACCAAAAGAATGCATTATTTTGTTGGAAGTGTTTATGTTGTTCATAACATTTTTGTAAATTGAAATATTGCGAATTTTGCAAGACAAACTATAGTAAATACTTGAATAAAGACATGAAGAAGTGCTTCGTGATTGTTACTTTTTTTTGTATGGCAACCGTTCCAACATTCGAAAATTGGACAAAGTCGATCAACCTTTTATAAAATGAGTTTTTTGGAAAAACTTGAGGAACACCCAAAAGCCGTCAGTACCACCAATTTTCGAAGTATTTTGTGAAAATGTCATAAAGGATATGATACATTATCACAATATTCAAGAAATCAGAACATATATTCTTGAAGTATCTCTTAATAATTGTGATGCTTTGTTCTTCATTATAAAAAGAATTCATAGGTGCGCTCTCTTCAGTTCGCGTTAGAGGTTTGAATCTACTTCCAGTATTAGACTGTCGAGAGAAACAATGACATTAAAATCACGAAATAATGCTGTTATTTCTTTTGTTATTCTTCTAGAAGCGAGATATCAGTGGTTAAAAAGAAACTTCTTCTTTCACTTAAAGAAGTTGATGATTTGAAGCACAAAGTATTCACAATGGAGAACGAACACATAAAATTCAAAAACTTTATATATGATTTGGAGAAGGAGATAATGGATTATAAAAAAGAAATACAGGAAAGAGATCAAACTATCGAAGAAAAAGAAAAAAGAATATTTATCATAAAAAGCAAAAATCAAGAATTGGAAAAATTCAAGTTCATTTTAGACTTTAAAATAAAGGAATTGAATACACAAATTGAACCTAAGGAAAAAATAATTACAGAGCAAGTAAGAGTTTTACTCTAATTTAATTACATTTCTATCAAGCTATTCCACTTTCTATAGCTAACATTACATTATTTACGTCCCTGTATTTTCGAATACCCGCTTAATTTGTTCTTTTAGAATATTCAAATCAATGAAATGGTTCGTGAATTAGAAAATTTGCAAAAAGTTATCTTGGGCTTAGATATACAATTAGCAGAATTGAAAGAAAAACTTAACGCATCAAATAACGAAGTGAAAAAAGAAGTAGAGAGAAATCGAAGAATGAAAAAGGCCTTACAAGATATCAGAATTGATATTCACCATGCTAGCGGATATATACAGAACGTTCCGCTATTACAAAAAGCTGTCAAGGTGAGTACATTTCATTTGAAAATTCCATTTAATACGAGGACCTAGAGATGGCGATAGTTGCTTTAAAAATACCACTGTATTAGAAAGTATACAATCTATACAGCATATAAAGTTTGAACACGCCACGTTGTTTAGTATTTGTTTGGCAGACATCAATAGTGAACGTTTTCAGTGAATTTGTAAACATGGGAAAAATTGATCATCTTCATTTGATATAATCCTTCCATTTGAAAGGCCTTAGCCTAACTAATATAAAAGTTAAGCTAGATTTCACTCAGGGTGAGACTGCTCCTTCGTTATCAAAAGTAAAATATTGGGTAGCTTAGATTAAACGACGCCGTACGACCTGCGAAGACCAGCATCGCAGTCGTCGACCAAATGGCTTGATAACTTCAAATATGTTGAAGAAAATCAATAAACAGGTACTGGATAATCGTCGACTGAAAGTGGGCAATCTAGCAGGCATTTCAAAAAGTGCGGTACATGGCATTGAAACTGGAAATTTGGACATGACGAAGCTGTGCGCAAGATGAGTGCAGCGTTTGCTCACAATGGAACAGAAACAGCATCGTGAATATATTTCCATCGAGTGTTTGGCATTTCATAGAAATAAAGCCGAATTTTCGCGCCGTTTCATAACCATGGGTGAAACGTGGGTCCATTCCTTCATACCCGAAACAAAAGAACAATCAGATCAATGAACTGAAAAGGGAAAACCGGTTACAAAGAAGGCAAAGACCGTTTCATCTGCAGGTAAGGTCATGGCGTACGTGGGATAATTTTCATTGTTTATCTCGAAAAAGGAGAAACAATCAACGGCGAGTATTATGCGAACTTATTGCAACGTTTGAGCGAAGAAATCAAGCAAAAACGGCCGCATTTGGCTAAGAAGAAACTATCAGTTCTACTGTTACTTGAAATTGCTGTTCTACTTGTTTCTGATCAACTCTGCATTATTATTCTAACAATTTTGTCATTATCTTCTGTTTGTTTTCAATTAGTGCTTATGATTTTTACTTCTAATGTAGTAATTGTTGTTTTTGATATCATATTTTACACGTCTATTGTGTTTCTGATGTACTCACAAGATTCTTATCCATCCAATAAAATTACACTTTCCGGAAATTGTTGCTAAAAATATTCTTATTTATAAATTTTCTACTGTCAAATATTTCAATTTATATTCATACGATCACAATGTTATTTTCGTCAACAAGAAAATTTTCAGTAAATTTATTTCTAGTGTATATACTGTATACTTGGTTTCAGGATATGTATCATAAATATAATGCAGATAAAGACTTCGAGGTGACGCAACAAGAGGACACGGAGGCCAAGAACGAATTCTTGCGACAAAGGGATTTCTTGGAACGCACCGTTTCTACATTACATGATCAGGTAAAGTTGTCATACCATATTATTCTCAGTGTTTACCAAGCATCTAATTTAATTTATTTTTACTCAATGTTTACACTGTTCTCAGGAATATTATCGTTTATTTAAGTCATCAGTTTTTGTTTAAAAAAAATGTTCGTTAAATTGGTTGAATGAACTTAATTCTGACAATAAATATAATATGAGAAATTCCTCTCTTCCATGAAGGTAATTTGGCATTACTATCAACATAATCCGCTGTTAAACACATTATGATCTCTGCTGGTTAAGGTCTTGTTTGCTACAAATACCTAGCGAAGGGATTCTCTATTTCAGTTTTGCTTGAAGTTTATAATACTCATGCTTTTTCTTTTGTACGTACTTTTCTTAAGAACGTACATAATATTCGTTCATGCATGACTAATATTTAATACTTCAATCCTTTATTAAATCAGTCAGAAGGAGAGGAATCTATTTTGATGTAATTTTTGTATTCCAGATAAGTCCGAGGCAATCGCTTATAATTTATATAGAATAGTTTAAATTAAATTAAAAACCACGCTTTAAAGGCCTCAAAAAAGAGGAAAATGTTTGTTTTCATTTACAGAAATGCTTTATACTGCCACAATCCGATAGACTCATTGAATTGTTTTCAAGAGGGATAGGGACATATTTACGTTAGATATGATTAATTTCAGGAATGACCCTGATATAAGAAAGCTTTTCCTTTGCAGGACTAGGGTTTTGGAGGTTTTTAGGAAGGGTTTCTTTTATTGTGATATCAACCAAATTGTCACACACAAACTTATAACCTGATTTCTTGTTTACCGTAACTTTTCAAGTCAATGGAATTTCTAATATGTGTACTATCGTACTACCCTATTCTGTCCCAACTTTCCCTATTTAGATTTCTTTTCGCGTATTGCTGTTTTTGTATTATTTCGGTTAGTTCGTACGAATAATGTAATTTCCAACCTTTCTAAACATTTTTTTCGTATTTTATTGTAATGGTTTCTGTGCCCATTTTTAATCAATTCTACTGCAAATAGCTTTTAAAGTTATTGAGTGAGCTATGGATAAGCGTTACTATGCAGGGGCTGGGGAGTCATGTACAGCTGCGTCTGTATTTTCGGCCATTTGATTGATGGTCCACCAGGTTACAGGAAAACCATAAAAAACCGACGATCGATGAGATATTGGTGATGAGATGTGATGGCACTAGGAGATTTATCGAGGTAGATATGTTGCCGGTAGTTTTGCGTAGGCCTTCGCTGGCAGCCGAACGGAAGATAAGGAAGTTTCCTCTGGGGTTTAGAACAAAGGAGCCATCTAGTGGTTATCCAGGGGATAAGGAAAGTGTCCTTGTTAATGAAATTGTTTGGTCCGATGGCGTGAATCACGTTATTTAGACATTACTGAAACCACAGTCAGGTTGCAAATATGAAATGCTATACGATAGCTTCAACTACTCATAACGACCCAACTACTTTAGTTGGAAAAAATACATTATACTTATTTTTATATGGATTTATTGGTATGAACTAAAAGACACCAACCAAAATTTTACTTTTTACTCGACATTGTTTAAATGACGGCATCTCGTTGACGGCAGTCCTCAAACCGTTTGCGTACAGTTTTAAAAACTGAAGAAGTGGTCGAGGAATACTCCTGATCTTTTCTTCAATATTGTTTATTAAAAATGATAAATTTCGTGGATAATTCTCCTAGACTAAGCTCTTAAGATAACCTCACAAGACAAATCAGCTTGGATCAAGTCAGGGCTCCGAGGTGGCCAATCAATGTCACCTCTTCGGGAAATTACTTTTTTTGGGAACAACTCGTGCAATGCAGCTAAAGAGTTCTTAGTGGTGTGCTATGTGGCCTCATCCTTTTTGAACCATTTCAACCCGTTATAAATGCTCACATTGTTGCAGTTAAGGCCCGAAAAAATGTATCTTGTCGACCTAGCATGCAAAAATTACAGTCACTGCATGTCCTCATAAAAGTTGGGCCCAATAATGCAGTTCGCCGACATAGGGACCCACAAGGTGACTTTTGGGCTATGCAACGGGCGTTTATGTTAGGTCTGTGGATTATTTTCTTCTCAAAAACGACAATTTTGGCGATTTACGTATCCATCCAAATGAAAATATGATTCATCTTTGAAGAACATGTTGTTGAAATTGTTAAATCCCTCTAACATTGCATTTACATAATTCAATTTTATAACGGAATCATTTTTATGTAGAGCGTGCACAATCTGAATTTTATAGGCCTTTAGGTGTAAATCACACCGCTATATGCGGTGAATAGTTGCTCTTGATAATCCCAGTTGAGACTCACGCTTTCTGACGCTGTGTCAAGGCTGTCGGCTTACAGAATCTGCTACTGACTGAATGCTTCCAAGCGTTCTCGCTGTCCTTGGACGGCCGTGATGAATTTCGCCAATAGTGTTTCCAGTAGTATTTAATGTCTGGATCCAAGCTAAAATTGTTGCATTACATGGAGCTTCCGCAATGTTACGCAGTCGATAATGTAACAGATGCAACCGTCGAACTCTAATAAGGGATCAATTGTTCTCGAAATACGCGCGCACGCAAGACGAACTAAAAATTCAAGGAACGCGCTAGTAAACGACCCCCGAGCCTTGTTTGCTTCTCACCCATTCTTGAAATAGTTGGATCGTTTTGAGACACCCTGTATACTTTGTAACACTTTGGAACTTTTAATAGACTAAAACTAGAATCAGTGCTTGGATTGAACTATTCGTAAAAAAATTCATATTTGCTATCGGATTGTGGGAATAGGATTCTAGAAATTAAAAAAGTGTTTATTTTCCGTTTTTTTTAAACATCATAAAAACTTGATTTTTAATTTGTTCATTGATTTTATCATTACTCATCCGAAATTTAATTAATTTTAATGTTCAATTCAATGCACTTAGTAACAAAAGATTTCACAATTTCAATGGATTTTATAATTTTTATTTGTTTACATTCGGAATTAATGTTTTTGTTTGCAGAATTGATTACATATAACCGTTTCAAATGTGACCGACTCACAGAATTTATATCACACTTTTAAATGCTTACATATAAAATTTATATTGATTCAAAAGAATACCTTCTATCTCAAATGAACTCTCAGGAAGCATTGAATATTAAATTATTAGGTAACAGAAGGCCGTGTAAGAAATTTCAGCTGAATCCGACCATCGGAAGTGCTTTAAATTAAAAGTCAAATTTTTTACCAAACAAACAAAAAAAAACATTAAGACACCAAAGTGAACTAATAAAAACATGATACAAAAACACAAGATACGTAATACGATGATGAGATGTTAGTTCGGTAGTTATTTCAGCTGTTATGCTTTTAATCTGGTACAAACTCGAAAATACCATAAAAACTACTTCGATTATTTCTGTAATTGAATCTCTTATTATAATCAATAATTAGGATTTTTGTTAATAAATAAACCATTAGATCAAGTTGTACAAACACAATTGATGCAAGTTGTGAGATTATATTAACTGATATCAAAGCAAGTAAAAACCGTGATAATCTATTAGGACTCAATAAACTTTTTATCGAGTGTGAATTGATGTTTTACACGTTTTTTTTTTTTCGTTGTAGGCAACAAAGAATACTAACTTACTAAGTTACGACAAAGTAAGATTGGTAGATGAAAATGCTTGCTTGTTAGAGGAAACTAATACATTAAGGAGAAACTTGCTCTCAGAAGTTACAATAAATCGCAAACTCAACTCATTAATCGGTATGTCGCGAGTTACACCTCAACAAGCTCAACAAAAAGTTAATTTCGCCACGGCTACCAACTACGAAATTCACAAGAAGTATACAGACCAGTTAGAGGTGAGTATAAGTTTCGGTCCAATAATGGGTTTTTAAATTTTTGAAAATTAAAGTGAAAAAACATGATTTTCTCGTATATGGGAACATTTTGATTTAGATAGCTTTTATCATCGAAATTCAGGTTTTGAATTACATTGAAACCTAAAAGCTAAACTAATTTTGTTAGTAATAAAATCTTTATTGATATTGATATAGTTTTGTGGTATTGAGGCTTGCAGTCTCCATATTGATCATTGAAATTTCAGACTTGTACCAAAAGATGCCATTCCTCTATATATAGATGTACGAAAATATTTATCTACAAAAGTTACGTAATTGAACGAAAGTAAATTCCAATGTTGACTAGTAACTGTGATTTAACTAATAAATAATAAAAATTCTTCAGAGTTTTATATGTATTTTAGCAAAATGCCCGTTCATTGGAAGCAATGACCAAAGAAAATGCAAGACTTTTGAATAAAATCACTGAAATGGATGCAGCAGAATTGGAGAAATAATACATCAATTTTATTTATCTATTTATTATAATATATAATATATTAAAAATATATGTTTTAGAATGATCAAGACTTTTGATTTGAAATACATTCAAGTGACACTAATAAATGAACAATGTAGAAATTTATCAAATATATAAATCAATTAGGGGAACTGAATAATACTGTCAAGATGACTTTGTATTTATTTATTTCTTCATTATTATCAGCTTGTTGAAATTGGATGTGTAGATAGATAGCTTGAAGCTAACGGTCAAAGCAACCTTTATATTTACAAATCTAATACATTTTGAAACTAAAACTTAATGCAGAGCGAACCACACTAGATCGTAAGAACATCCTCAATCTGTCACCATCTTTTCGTATTTGAATATTAGAATTGGTTTACCTTCTCATTTTAGCAATAAATATGGTATTTTGATACGTTTAATGATGAAGTATTTGGATAATAGTTAAATCAAATGATAATTACCAAATGATATCGAATGAAATAAAAAACTACCTTTATCATTTTCAAGGCAATGAGGATTTACAGATGCATTTCGACAATTACAAAAAATAGTTGTTGGAAAATGCCGCATTTCGTCCTAGGTACTACCTACTACATTTATTCATATCAATTCAAACGGCAAACGAATAATTCTCTATGTCAGATTATTTACGCCAACTTTGACATATCTTCACACAAAATTCTATTTTTCTTCCTCTTATATGACAGCCCTCATCTGTTCTGTTTATTCCTATACCCAACCATGTGCCTAGGTAGTGTCAACAGAATACATTATATGGCAATATTTCACACTCACTGCTCTGAAGATGCTTGGTCACGCCTAAGTGATCCCATTATACCACCGCTTAACCATAACTTAGAGCTACAACCTTTTCCAGATAAATTTCTTTATCTGTTCTCCAACATATATCTAGTGTTGATGTTTTTACTTGATAAATGCTACATTTGTGATTTTCGTCTTAGTGTGAGTTTTTACTTTTTAGATAATATATTATCGCCGAAACTTCCTTAATGGATTTCAACAATTGATACCAATTTGGAAGATGTTTTTTGGTATTTTTTTCATCATTTAAATTAACTTTAATTCTATCTTAAGTGTATTCAGCTTTTCCGTACAGAGACTTAAGGTTGAAAATTCAAATACCAAATTCGAAAGGCAGGAAAAAATTGTGTCTCACTTCATGATCCATACTTAATACTTTCGATTTCGGAAGATCATTTGAACAGTATGTACCAAAAATATTATTTTTAAGTACTCATAAGATAAGTAACCAGTTTTTCATTGAATTCATTGCTGTTGAAGGAAAAGATGTTATTATCATGTAATAAAGTTTCTTTAGGAAAATGGTTATATTCTTTACCCATCGTAAAACATCCACCGCGTAAGTATTTCTTTAGGTCAATGAATAACGTGAAACCACAAATGTCCTTATCGGGCGAATAGGATGGTGGTTCAATAACAATATTTTGACTCAAGAATTTAACTGTGTGATGATGCATTATCGTGTAGAACATTAACCAGCGAGTATCCATTGAAGTGCAAGTAAACATTTTGAGGTGATCAGTTAATATATATTTCTTGATTGCTTTGTCGTGAATGTTGGTAAATCTACACATGGTTCTCCTAGTAGGTACAAATATCATAAAATATTATGTACGTCCCATCACTTATTACTATCAGTGACGTAGCTTGGACTAATATAGATGTGGGCAAAGTCGCATCAGCGATGCCTCTTTTATTTTGTTCCCAAGATCACCGATAACTACACAACGTCAAGTTTAGTAACACATCACCTAAAAAATGTATCTGTCTTATTAACAGATTTCTGCAATAAATTTATTGAAGCCTGTTTTCTGAAATTTATGAATCCAGTTCCAAAAATTACCCAAATTGTCAATAGCGATTCTGATAGCATCGCATTTAAAGAGCCCTCGCGAGACCCCTTTAAGCGTGAGACCATGGGCGAGGTCCCACGCCTAGCTACGCCACTGATTACTATTTTAGAAAGAACACGATGTTTATTATTATTCAACATTAACAACATATTCCTGGACTATTCTTACTCCATGTGCCTTTTTAAAATCGTTAGGTGTATGTGGCACCCAACGACAAACAATTTTTTTCACATAAAGCGCCTCCAAAACTATAGTCACCTCAATCACTTGATGTGACTTCCATCAATGTCTCCAACAGTAAGTGAAGAACAGACCCTACCAGCATGAACCTCATGACCTAGCGATATTTATCCTCTCTCAAATGCACTTCACCAGCGAGACACAGTTGCTTATCAAAGAATTTCATCAAGAAAAGAGCGTTGCACCTGTTCAAGACTTTGTTGTTCACTTGAACCGACTTCAAAATCATGGTGGTAGCTCTAATTTCAAATTTAGATTAATAAAATATTAATTTAACCAAAAAAATTTAATGAATTTTACATAATACTTGTGCCAAGCTTCAGTTTATAGAATCTTATTTTAGTGTTTCCGGTAAATGTACACAAAAATTTATGGACAGTATGTCGGTCCGGAAGACATTGACCTAAAAACTCCAACAAAGCTGGTTGTCTTAATACATTATGTCTATAGTCGTTAAAAGAAATTTTGCCGTCTCTGTCTGCATCCATCCTTTTCAGAATAACTTCTACCATATCTTTTACAGCTTCTTCAGCATCCATTTCGCTGATATTACTTTTTAAGGAACCCACCATTAGTCTTGAAAATGAATGTGTCAATTATTTGTAGTATCAATGGAAAATCAAAGTTCTCTGATACATTCCAAAACAAAGTATGCATTAGAAACAATATTGTTTGAATTTTTTAATTAGCCCCTGTAGGATATTCAACGAATTCTTTCGATAATACTGTTATGTATTACGATTTTTTAGGAATTTTTTGCATGCAGCATTTTTGTTTTTAGTGTATATTTTATGCATACTTTGGATTGTCGTTAGATATAAAATATTTTTATTGTTCAATAAATCCAAATATTTACAACCAATAGTAAATAAAGCGATAAAGGTAATACATGTTCATTGAATCAAAAGGAACTTCTACAAAGGGTAAACGAAAGTGTATTATAAATAAACTGCGCGTCAGCGAAAAGGGGCTACCACAAATATTTACGAAATCACCAATTGTTATTAATTGCTAATTAATAATTCAGTGAAATGGTACGTATATGGAGCAAGCAGACCGGCCCTGTACAGAGGAGAAACAACTTCTCGGAACCAAGGAACCGATACAATTAGTTACTGGTCAAACACCGACCGCGTAAATAAAAATTTCGACTCCTTTATGTACGTATATTTTGATTTAAAACGTTTGCGTTGTAACATTTCAAATTTTAGACGTATCGTTGTACTAACATAGCCTCCATAGAGTTGAGTTTAGTTATTAAAAATGGATGAAAAATATCGAAGAGCTGTTGAGATTGAAACATTACTGGATATTGGAACGAGTCAACCGGAGATAGCGAGACGTTTCAATGTTGTCGTTCAACAGTAAAAAGAAGACACCCTCGGTTTCTGGCGACCGGCTCTTACCAGCGACGGCCCGGTATGGCTGAAAAACGGACAACAACAACTCGGATGGATCCCTATCTCACGATTGCTGCGAGACCAAACGCTAACCGCTAGAATACTCCAAAGCGGCATTCAACAAGTTCACGAAATAGCAGTCAGCACTGTCTACTGTTCGACGAAGGTTGAAAGAAAGTGGCTTGACAGCTTACAGTTCAGCTAAGGGACCCTAGCTTACTGCAGCTCACAGAAAACGCAGAAATAAGGTGTACAGAAGAGCTGGAGAACGGTATGCTGGCTGTACTAAATTACCACGAGCTGCGTAAGGGGGTGTCTCGGTAATGTTTTGGGCAGGTATTTTTTTGAGGCATAGGATCTCGTCGTGATTGAAAAAGGCGCACTAAAAGCACGACGATATGTTGCAGAGATTCTAGAAAATTATGTACTACCATATGCTTTTAGTGCGCCTTTGTCAATCACGACGATATGTTACAGAGATTCTAGAAAATTATGTACTACCATATGCTGGATTTGTTGGTAATAATTTTCTGCTAATGCAAGATAATGCTCGACCAAACACGGCAAGAATGTTAATGGAAGACCTTGAAGAGGTTGGTATTGTAAAAATGGACTAGCCTGCTCAAAGCCTCGATCTCAATCCTATTGAGCGTATTTGGGACAAGCTCAAAAGATGTAAGACGTCGTATACCTGCTCCATCAACACGTGAAGAGCTCCGATTGGCACTGATTGAGAAATGGACCAATTTTCCTTAAGCAAACGTTAAGAATGTCTTGCGTTCTATGCTCACTCGCATGAAAATTGTCATCCAGTATCGAGGGGGTAATACGCCTTTTTGAAAAATAAGCCCCTTTACTTTTTGTGTGTGCTTTGTTCAATTATTGTAGTGTCAAATGAATGTCTTGTTTCTTAATAAATTTATAAATTCTCGAATTGTTGCTTACTTTCTAATTGTAACCCGTATAAACATCATAAAACATGTTAAAGCATTATTGAATAAATACATTTATTTCAATAAAAATAAACTACATGTAAAAATTTGGATAATTTCGCAAATTTTTGGGGTTGCCCGTTTTCGCTGACGCGCAGCTTAGTTAGAAATATCTATTGAAAAGAAAGAAAACAATTTCTAAACTAAACCACTAAAAAATTATCATACTATCCCAATAAGAATGAAGCAGAATAATTTTCAACTTACTTTTGAAACTATATAAATAAACAACCTGTATCTTAAGTTTTGGCCATGTTTTTGAAAAATTAAATCTCTTTGGTAGAAAATCTAGAGATTCATACTGGTTACCTATTGCCAAAAAATCATGTAGATGATGAAGGAACTAAATATTACATGATTCACTTCCAATGTTTCAATCACAGGAATGGAGCGGTCAATATAAACTTTTAGTGCTAATGGATAGTATAGATTTTGAAAACAGTTGATCCTAGAGTAGAAACTCAATCAAAAATATTATTTTTTTTTCCGTTTTACTCTTCAATATGTAACTTCGCTAAATGCACATAATTAATTTTTATGCGCAACAAATCTGTCCACACCGGTTGCGTTACATTAGATGTTACGTTACATGCTGCACATGTAAGTGTATACATAACTGTGAAAACTCAAATATTGAAAATCTACTCATTTAGTACAGAGCTAGAGATGTTGCTCTTTCTCATCTTTGTATAGAATGAGATAAGTCAGGTCATCTTCCAAATGATATGGAATTGGGCCTAATATTAAGAGATATTTCGGAGTTAAAAGATTTTCATATAATTTGGGTAGATAGTCATTGAACTTACTTGAACAAGTTTTCTTTCATAAGCATTCCATTTCCTGTATAATCATACACCTTAAAACAAAATGCCATTTTCTCTTCTAAAGTGCCTCGTAAAAACAAAGACAATAAAGTCACCCAAAGTTCTTTTGAAATATAAACGTCTCGAGCCTTTTCATCCAAGCATGTTATTATTCTTATAACTTTTTCCATGTCTGTCATATCCAAGCAACAGTGAAATATCTCCATCAAAACATCTCTTGTGATACCTGAAAATTGTTATTCTGACTTAATTACTAATCGAATCTAGTTGAGATAATCATAAAAAGTGATATTTAGAAGAAAATATCTAAAATTTGCCATTAATATAGAATGAACTAAAAGAAAATGACGAGTAATGTAGGGAATTAAAAAGCCATAGCGCGAAGAGTTAAGCGGAGGACGATCCTAAAGTCGCAGATCTAGCTTAGTCATATCATTCAAATTACAAATTTTTATCGAAGCTTTCACTTATCTTGTAAGTTGTCTAATATTACTTATATAGTCGTTATGTGTATATGAACCACTTTATTTAACTCCGTGAAGATCGCTCTGCAATATTTCCAGATGTGTTCAAGTTGGTCGCTGCCATAAGCGATAAATCATCAATAATTAACACTATATTTTTCTACACATAATTTTCAACTTTCCGTCTGCTCAATCACCTTCAGTAGATATACAATCTAGTTGACCATAATATTTTTGTATGCATCCATCTACTTAACCTTCAATTTCACTTAATATCGTATATAGCAACGTAAATTATCGTATTAAGTGTAATTATCACGCCAGACTGGGATCGGCGAACTCACCAATGGGCCCAGAGCCCATCTTTCTCGCAAGGCGGGATCTTCAGGGATGGATGAAGACGCCTGGCACGAGACAAGAGAAGACCCATATAAACGGACCCCGTTTGTCTCTCACCGAACAACTGCTCCAGCTAAATAAGCGCAAAATCAGACTAGTGATCGGACTTCATACCGGATACTGCTATCTAAGATGTCACCTTTACACCATGGGCATCACGGATAATCCGGAGTGCTGCTGCATGGAGGAGGACGAAACTGCAGACCACGTTATCTGTGAGTGCCCTGCACTCACACGAGCGAGGTTTAAATACCTGGGCAAACTGGCACATAGTTAGAGGAAAGGTCATTAATCATTAATGACACAGCGCCAATTGACGATACCCGCCCCCTTCTTGGGGGTGAGATAACGAAATTTTGCATAGAAAATATTTTTTCGAGAAATCAATAGTTTTTTATTTATTCATGATTAAAAACTTGGAAGAATACTCAAATCGATAGGTTCAACTTCAAATAACGGAAAGGACGTTAATTTTACGTGCATAATGCTTCAAAAGTTGTTTGTAGTACTCAAAAAGACCTTGAGTACTTATAAAGGTAAATTGGTCCAAAATTGAAAAATTTATAGTCAAAAATAAATTGGTCGCTCATATTTTTTAAGGAAAAATGGACAGCTACAGCTGTACCATTTCTATCAGAATTAAATTTAAACGTAGACTTTTTACAATTAGTTTTATTTTAGTGTTATTTATATGATCCTGAAGTTAGACCGGTTTAGATAACGTATTTTTTGAAAAATGTACGGTAAAAGTTGAAAACGTATTTTTCTCTGAAACTATGAACGATACGAAAAAAATTATGACGAACATAAATGTAGATTTTTCTTCAGCAAATGTTTTGGTTTTTTTTATTTCTGTAACTTGGAAAATAAAGGAGATATTGCCGTTTAAACTATCCAGTATAAAAATGACCTGTCTCGAGCCCTTCAACCCTTTCCCTTTAAAAAAAATAGAAGGCTTAAAAGATTTTTAATCTACATGAGCTTATAGCTCTTGAAATTTCCTTCAAAATACTTCTTATAGGATACTATAGCTTCAAAATTCATCGAGTTATGGTTAAAAAACCAAATATACACGTTCATTAATACAACGGACAGATATGCCGCTATGCTTGCATTACACTTAAACTCTGTAACAAAAAAATGCGTGTGTGTGTGTGTGTGTGTACATACAGACATCCACTGTAATTCCAATTTGCTTTCGTGTTCGACTCCAGTATCCACGTTCTCACATTAATAATCAAATATTTTTTTTTCATTTTTCTCAATACAGGTTTTTAGGGGTTTGAAAAGAAAACATTCCTTTATTTCTTTCAAAATCACTTTTATTCAAATAATTCCTCGATTTGATAATTTAAAATCTTCAAATAATAATTTTTTGTCATTATTTTTTGCAAAGGGATTATTTTTAGAGGTTACATAAGGTGTAAACATCAAATATACAATAAAATACATTCGAGAACATGAAACACTATTTAATATTTGTACTTGAACAAAATTTTCACCAGTCAAATGATCAAATCTTTTTTTTACTTAGGGATAGTTTTTACCCCTAAAAAATAGAAAGCGTCAATCAGACTTATGTCACTTTTGATATTGGGCCTAAGACGAAACTTTTTCTAAATTTTCATGCAAATCCATTCAAAAAATTCGGAGGTTACACCAGATTCTCAACTTCTCTGACTGTACTAATAAAAGTTATTGATATCAGAAAAATATATAAGTTGTATAAGCAAGATTTTAAAAATTAGTCTCTAAGAAGTAAAAGACAATAAGTTCTTTTTAATCAATTATTATTTACTAACCTTTAGGATCATACGTATCATATTTTTGGATTTTATAATAGATTATCAGGAGAGCTTCAACTTCTTCGAAACTAAAATGGACTTGTTTGGTTAGACTCAATGCAAGTTCTCGGTGTTTTTTTAAGTATCTCGTTTCTTCCATCGGATTCAACGTTAAATCATATCGAGCCATTTCGAAGAATTGCTTCTATTTACGACCAAAATAAATATTTCTTTTTGAGTATAATAATGAAAAATTGTTATAAATTAGTGAACATGTTATATTTTTTTGATTCTTTCAAAATATTGATGGAAAACTGTCAAAAATAACCGAGATGTTAGAATAAACACGCCATAAATCGTGTCGTTCTTTCCTTTTTGCACAAATGACCTAATCATTTGATAATATAATCTTCGAGAGCTCTAAGTAAAAGTAATATAACTCATCAATTCAAATTGTTTTGTTAACTTTTAACTAAACTTTGGGCAAAATAAAACCGTTTATCACGTCGTTAAGTTTTTGCCACTAATCTATCAGTGGAATTATGAAATTACCAGAAATGTTGCAAAAGATCGGGGATAATAATTCAGATGTACTTGAATAACATCAATATTTAACAGAAAAAAATTTTATGCAAGAATTAAATGAAAAATACTTTTTATATGATCTATATTTTAAATCAATATACCGGTTATTTTTACTGAACAGAAAACAGGATATAAGCAAAAAAAATTCTCATTCTTTTTACCAATACTTAAAAATACTAATATTACCAAAATGTTTATTTATGCTGTGAGCTGTGGGTAAGGAAAACAGCAATGAGAAGTTTGTCAATACAACTGGACGAAGAAAAGGCAATGAATAAGCTTAGAACAAGTTCAGTTCAGTTCAGATCCCAAAAAATCTTCATAAGGTGAAGATACATATATACAAAACAATAATAAGACAGAGAGAGACAACAGAGAGCTACGGAGGGGAAACGTGAATTCTTCACAAAGCAGAGGAAGAGAAGTTAGATATATGGGAAAGAGAAATACTTAGAAGGGACTAGGCGGTAAAAAGGAAGGAGATTTATGGCTTAGGAGAAAATATAATGAAATAAGAAATCTATTTGGAGAAGCAGAACTAAATAAAACAATAAGATACAAAAGAATAAAGTGGCTGGATCACATACAGAGAATGCCAGATTTTAGAGCAACAAAAAAAAATGATGGACATAGAACAAGGAGGAACAAGAAAAAAAGGAAGACCATAGAAAATATGGCAGGCAGAAGTAATGGAAGCTCTAAGAGAGAGAGAGAGAGAGAGCAATTCAGATCAAAAATAGGAAATAGTGGAAACACTTACATGCTATGGGCCTAAAGGGACTGCGTGAAGCACCTATATATATATGAGGTGTGGGTATGAAATTTTTCAAAATATTTGCTGGTATTCATTGTACCAGATGGCAGATTCATTCAAGAGAAATAAACTAAATAACATTTTTATTGTACGTCACAAATATGCTCAATAAACTAGACAGACAGTTAGTTTGAGATTATGTATTCTGTTTAACTAGCCCCAAACGTCTTGCGTTTACTCTCTATACTCTATACTCATCTATAATATTAAATGCCATGCAACAGAAAAGGCTATACATTTGTCTATATTTCATTGTTATAATCTTATTGACAGAAAACTGC
Organism: Diorhabda carinulata; assembly: GCF_026250575.1. Lineage (NCBI taxonomy): Eukaryota > Metazoa > Arthropoda > Insecta > Coleoptera > Chrysomelidae > Diorhabda > Diorhabda carinulata. Next base: position 26,258,204 of record NC_079472.1, read on the forward strand.
TACTGTTTTTTTTTAAATTACAAATAGCGTCTCTTGTGATCCCTGTGTCATCAAAAAAAATGTGATGAAAAGTAGATGCAACAAATTAATGTTTTAAAGTACAATATAACAGATATTTATATAATATGTAAATACTTGCAATTAGAAAGTAAAGTCAGTATTAACCCCCTAGTATTTTTTGAATCGAACAATATCATCATTAAAGTGACCAGTAAAATGTGCATCATTTATATCCGCCCCAAACATGATTATTTTTGAACTAGCATAAGATTTATTGTTTTGTGAGAATTAATACTGAGTTCCTAATAAATGAGTTCCTCTATTTATTCCGAGCAATCTGTAACTAGTAGCAATAAAAAACTAATTTTTGAAAATACATAATCGCGTGAATGTTGGAGAGCCCTCTACAATGTTACGTTTATAATCAAAAATATAGTCATAGTTTACTGCATAAATACCACAAAGTGATAATGCGTTGAATGATATTATTGTTAAATTAACATCTCAGGACCATGTTAACCTTTGCGTAGGGCGAGAAATGATGACTGAAATCTCTAGGGGTGCAGCATCGGCAAAAGTTCAAAAGAGGGTGTAAACGTTAATACTCTATTGGAATCATTTCGAGAAAATAACCTAAAAGGACAGGAAAGGACTAGAAAATACAATGTGCGATAAATTATTCTAATTAATATCTTTTGGCTATTTTATATTCTTATGATGAGGCTATTGAGTATTATAAGATATACCTTCTCTCTACAACATTCTTCTCTTTCACTTTTCCATCAAGTTCTTGGATAAATATCTTGAATTATATAACTTCACATATATATTTAGCTTCTAGGTACATAATAACCATAAAACAATGCAACAATCCTCTTTACTTGATTTATGAAAACAATTACAATAATAATTATAATTTTTCATATTCCTAATATATAAAAAATTAGGAAACGTCTGTTGAATTAGATTAAGAAAAAAAATCTTCAGTTCTAGGTTTCATTTACAATTATTTATCTTATTAACTTTGACTCTTAGGTTTTTAAAGTTTGATTGGTATCTATGTGAAACTTCAAGCAATCGGTTATTTCTCTCGTTGTCCCTATATTTTCACAATATTTCCCTGAAACTGTCACGATAATATTAATCCTAATTCCAGTCCTGTTAGGATTTGTTTGATTTTCTATGGGGTTTACTTAGGAATAAAACTGGAAAGTAAGGGTCTTGTCTGTTTGTTTGGCATTACGTGTGGATTGTGAGAACACAAATAGTGATGAATCAGATATTGGAAAGTATTTGATGGTTGATGCGTTGATTCGTGAAATTGTATCTTTGGGAACCTAAATCATTATTGCTTTGGAACGAAGAGTGAATCACTATAGAAGTTTAACGTATTCTAAAAACATATAAATAATAATTTCTCAACTTTCTCGAAAATATATTTAACTTGATTTTTATCTCGGTGGTAAGATGTTTTGTTTACCTAAAATAGGGTAGGTAGTGACAATATTAACGACAAAACCAACAAAAGGATAAATACACCTTTATAGACATACGTATACAGGCAGGACGGATAAAAAGAATTTGTTACTATAATATTATATAATATATTTTTTTCATTATTTTTATCAAATACTTTTGAAAACGTTACAGATAAATAATGTATCATATATTGTAATTTGAGTTCAAAACGAGAGCGATTTGACGGTAGAACGATTTTTTAGTGAAAAATGTACTTTACCTTAGAAAACCTAAATTTAGCATCATAACATTGCAGCAAATCAATATAAGATGATCAGTTCTCTTTCTCTGTTTTCTTAAAACAACAAAGATCAGATCTACAATCCCAAAATACCATTTCTTTATTGGCAGAAAAAAAATGGTTTTGATTTCTGGGAATACGTTTCTCGAATAAAGTCCAATGTTTGGAATACATTTCTGGGGTATAATATTTATCAGAAATTTGTTTGAATTTTGAAATTGAGCTTTAGATCAGCATTAAGTAATCGCGGCACCCACCTTGCATATAAAGTTTTTAACGCCATTTCTGATGTAGTTCCAGCAAATCACGGTCCTGAATGTTCAGTATCATCTGTGTTATGTGAATAATATTTAAATGGTATTTCCTGGGTTCCATCAATTGTTTTTCCTTATAGAAAATATTGTTGAATGAAAAAGTGACATTAGTTTTCCATATTTACCCAATTAAGCTCAAGAGACATTAATTGGCCAAATTTTAGTAAAAAGGAATTGTTTGTCATGTTGGAAAATACATTATTCGGTTAAACCTAACAACAGTATTATATTTTTTTACCAAATTAAACACACCACAGCAAGTTTTCTATATAATTAGACTCAAAAAAACCATTGTTGACAAGATTACAGAATGGGAAAGTTATGTTATGACCAAGTGAGACTTTTTCAGCAAATTAATTTCAGGTCATTATATTTTAGATTAACAGGGTCATAGGAAAACCACATTTTAATGATACTATACTTCGAAAACCCATTTTTGACCAAATATAGCATGGGATGCCAATTTTTGACGAACTTAGACTAGGAAAGCAATTTTCTTGCTAAATTAGAATTTTTTCATATATTAGATCAAGAAACGTCAGTTTTTATCAAATCAAAATCATATTAAAACACAGGAAACCAAAATTTTTTTACAAATTAGATTATTTTAGAAAATCCATTTTTTTAACACATAAAACTTATATATTTGAAGACCCAATTTTCCACAAACTCCAGCCGAGGAGCTCCATATAGTTATCACCAAGCAAAAAAAAATTTTATAAATTTTGACTAAAACAAACCATGTTTTCACAAAACTAGAATGAAAAAAGTTATTTTTCAATTTATAATTAATAACAACCTAATCAATAACAAATAATTCAATTCAAGATAAACTTGACCAGTTTTTTCGCGAAATATCAATTTTCGAATAAATTAAACGTAAAAAAGGCACTTTTTGCCAAATCAGCTCAGCGGAACTAATTTATTACCAAATAATTAATGTATCGTGAACATCTCAAGACAATACAACAATAGGAGAAATCATCAAAAATTCAATGATAATAATCTTGAAAGATACGTGCCAATTATAATAATTATATGAATGTTACTCGATCCTTTTGAAATAATTTCTCACGAGATTATTTTCGTAGTAAAAACAATAAATTACTGAAATTAGTTATGACTATTTATTTGTTGAAAGTGAGTTATATATAAAGATGACTATAGCTGTCTATCAAAAACATTTAGACATTTAGAATAATTTCAGTATAAGATCATCACCTATCTGTTCAAAAAACAGACTCTCTCAATTCGACTGACGACTGTTTTATTAATGAAATGGTTAAACCTCAATTTCGTATCCCGACAGATAAATATATTCTATATTTGAAATCGAATGGTTTTCGTTAGCTGTATTCAGGAAAGAAAGAAAGCGAGAGACTCGTTGGATATATTTTGAGTGGGATAAGGAAATTGGTTTTAGTGATGAGCTTTCATTGGAATTGGCTCTGAAATAGGAGTTGCTCCTCTGTTCCTCTGTTGTGGTGATTGGTTTGTGATTGCACTGCCACAGGTTGATAAAAAAGAGAAGAAAACGAAATACCCAACGGGGTATTCAGATAGAAGAAAAAAGTAAAGCTCCAGCATAAAAAAGTGGTTCTTTCCAGGTTTGGAAATATAATTTTGTGATTTTGTTATTTGGAGAATAACTTTAACTGAAGGATAATTACCAGTGAAGAAAACGGTCATTTATAAATCAAGCTGTTGGTTAATTTTATGATTAAATTATTACTAACTATACAACAGAATCCCCTAAACTATAAATTATATTGGTCAAATAGAATTCACATCGGAGAAGTATGATTGATAATTGAAAAATAAAATTTTGGTATATCCGGATTACATTGTAACAAAGCTATCAGACAATTATTTCTCTCGTAACTCTGCCTTTTTTTATATGTCAACGCACCCACGAATATTCTAAAATTATGCGACGACCTCTAATAGCCGGACAAAATAGGCTAGAAGATATAAGTTGGCAGAAGTTGTCAGAATATATACACTGTTTTTAAACTAGTGGTGCATTCCACTAAGCGTTCACGTCTCCTGAAATACTTTTTTGGGCGTTCCACGTAGCGACTACGATCGTTGTGATTAGGTTAGGTTTAAAAAAAATGGTGAGATTTGATTCGTTTCTGATCAAATTTAAATAATGAAGGAACCACAATTACAGGGCTCCTTTTTTGAGTGGCGAATGATTGCTGGTACTTTGGAATATTATCTGAGTCTATTTTCAAATTAGTCATTTCAAGAACCGTTTTTATATTTTAATAAAATACTAAGATAGAACAAAATGGACACCATTCCTTTACAATTTATTGAATTGTCATTCATAATATATAATATAAAAACTGCCGTGTACAAGCGGCTGCGATGTGAATAATCAGGAATCTACAGAATTGCCAGCTTAAATTCAAATCATCCTTCCTAGTTTGAAAACAGGATATAGAAAATTCTCAAAATTCCCAGCAAATAGTTTTATCAAGTTCTGTAAAATCTTTGGTATTAATTGAGCCCAGGGAACCTTATTTATAAATACAAAAAACTGAAATTATAATACATATGAAAAATTAATTTTTTGTTTCGTTTAGGACTTGAAGAATTTATGAAATATATTCTTTAAAGTAAATGACTGATTTGTAATATATCCCCATACTATCAATATAACCAAAAGAATAAAAACCAATCATTTAGAAAAGATAACAACTTTATTCAATAAATATATCTACATATAGTGCCTTCTTAAGTAATTTATAAAATTCGAACGAGTTTTTTCTAATATTCTACAACATTCTTGTTTAATAAATAAAATTTTATGATCAGTTTCTGCTATTGTTAACAAAGGATTTTCATTAAATTCATCTACATCTTCAATTAGATCAAAAAATAAATCTTCCTTATATTCTTTGGTATCATTAGCTGTCTTCCATAGTTTGAATGCATTGTAATTTGCTGGACTGTATCTCTTGAGGTACTGGTGGTATATATCACGACATGATGGATGTTGTAGAACATTGAGTATTTTATCATTGAACCAATCTATTTCCTGTGTATTGAATTTCACTGCGGCCATAGGTTATCTAAAATGAACATCAATTATTTTTGCCCATTATATCCACTTTTTATGTAAGCAATCCTGTAAACTTATCCTAGAAGTTTGAATGCAATTTTACAATAAGTACACATTTTTGGTATTAAAAAATAACACCTATTATAATCATAAATACTGTCTACATTTTTTATTCCTATCCATTGATAAAGGATCTATTATTAGAAAGAAATTAAATTTTAACACATTGAGTAAATAGTATAGTTCTTCAATTCCATATTAGTGTCCTTGAATTTGATGTAAGAATTTCCGGTATATTTTTAATAAATTTATCCTAATTGTTTTTTGAAGTATCTATTGATTTATATTCAAAAATCAATTATTATATTATGATAAAAATCATAATCACAATAAGTATATCTATTTAGAAAAAAATGATTGAATTCCATTAAACAACGTGTAATATAAAATTACCTGCATAGTTCTTGTATGGAAAATATGAAAGTTTTCCTTCAACTCCTTGCCGCAGTATTACTTTTCAAAAAATAATTCACAGATTAGTAATCTTAAATTCATATCTTCATCTTTTAAACAAATTGATAGGATATAGGAAACGTCAAGATTCAAAAACTACGTTCAATGGTTTACGTCGGAGTAGAAGAGGAAGCTACTCCTTTACCCTTGTTCTTCACGTTTAATATACTTTTATTTGTAAACTCAATTTCAATCTTATATATATTTTTAACTATTTATTAGTATAACGTGTTAGTATGTATACTTTTAGAAAATCAGTGATTTTCAACTTTCGCTCCAAAAGATTACTGTTCCTGTTACATAAATTGCACCTCTACATTGAATTATCAAACGTCAGAAGAAGCTATATACTTCTTGTTGCCAGTATTTAATATTTTGAAATGAAATTTATTTACTAGAATTCTGTTTGCATAAAATGACGACTTCCGAGCAAATAGGCCTAAATAAAACATGGGAGCTTTCCCTATACGAATTACATCGTACACCTCAAGAAGCCATCACCGACAATACAGAAATAGCAGTGAGTCCAAGAAGTCTTCATAGTGAACTAATGTGCCCAATTTGTTTGGATATGTTGAAAAAAACAATGACTACTAAAGAATGTCTTCACAGATTTTGCTCTGATTGTATTATCACTGCTTTACGATCTGGAAATAAAGAGTGCCCGACTTGTCGTAAAAAATTGGTATCTAAGAGATCCCTCCGACCTGATCCAAACTTTGATTTATTAATATCGAAAATTTATCCAAGCCGAGACGAATATGAAGCTCATCAAGAGAGAGTTTTAGCTAAATTGAATAAAAGTCATTCTCGTGAAGCTTTAATGCAGTCAATTAAGGAGGGGATTAAAATACAATCACAGAATAGGCCAAACAGGGGAAGAAAAAATAATGAAAACCCAACTGGTCAAGAAAATGTAGATGACAATAATACGAATGTTCCAAATCCTCCAGAAACTGTAAGTTTTTTGTAATGTCTGTAGGATTTTTTTTCTATTTTCACAACTAAGTACTTATTAATATGTATTAAAATTTTGGAAGTATCATATAATTGTGTTCCAATAAACAAACAGTTGGGATTTTGAATGTGAATATAATTTTAACAATTGGATTCACTAATAATAGGCACCTCCAGCAGTGGCTCCAGTACCCTCAGTAACTCCAACACAACCAACAACTAATAATACAACTATTCCAACAAATGCTTCAAACTCTGCAAATGCACCAAGTCCATCGCCATCTGGAAGAAGCACTCCTTCACAACCGCCCAGTCCAGTATCATCTAGTGTTAGCTCAATAAGCAAATCATTAGGGAAGCGCCCGAAGAGGTAATCTTAATTCACTTCTTGAAATATGTATGTATTTTTTTGTATTTCCAGTGTGTTGACTTCTGAGAGAAGTGAAGAAAGTGAATCCAGTGAGAGAACAGAACAAACTGATACTGAAGGTGAAGGACCTTCCGAACCTATGACACTCAATGAAATTGAACTTGTTTTTAAACCCCACCCCACTGAAATGTCTGGAGATAATCCACTAGTAAAGGCACTCAAGGAAAATTCTATCAGGTAAATTAATTACTGTAATAAAAATATCAAATGTAATGACAAGTACTATGCAACAGCAAGTTCAAACAATCCTCAAGAAATTGGCAAGCACTTTTGAGTAGAAATATTTTGGAGGTTGTTCTAGGATTGTTCTATATCTTTCTTAAACACATAGGGCTGCGATTGAAACTTTCAGAAATAATCCAAAAAAGACCATTTCTGAGCTGGCACAGCACTTTTAAGTTACCGCTATTTTAAAATATGAAGTTTGAAAAAAATATATTTTTCACAAAATTTGGGCGAGTTGTTCTAAGGTTGTTCTAAATTGTCCCAAAGAATTGCTCAGAAAAATTGTTTAACAGTTTCTTATTTGAGACTACAATTTTTTCTCACAAAAATATGTTCCGAATTGTGCTAGAATCCTAGTACAATACGCTGAAAAAAAATTTGAATTCGATAATCAAATAATCATACAAGTGGGATATCAGTTTGATAATCAATTTTTGCAAAATTTTCAAAAAGTCGATTTTTCTCGAATTATTTGGAACAACTCGGAACATACATGAAATAATGAGAGCTTGAAAATGAAAAACCGACTTCTTCGGATTTTGTTCTGAAAATTTCAATCTTAGTCCTATGCCGTTTTAGAACAATGTAAAACAAACCTTGCACATTCTAGAACAAACATGGGGGTGTTCAAAAATGGCTTTTTGTGCTATTATAGAACCTTCCTTGTAAGTATTCCTGGTATATGATATATATTTGCTAGTCGATTTTTTCAATATTTTTTAGATATATAAAAACAACAGCAAATGCAACTGTAGATCACCTACACAAATACCTGGCAATGCGTCTTACACTCGACTTAGATTCGCAGTTATCAACTACTCACAATTTACTTAATTTCTGCATTTACATATCTCCTACAACTGGTCAGTATGTACAGTTAAATGGCAATCAAACACTTGGTCAGGTAAATATCTTTTATTTGTATACTTTTTAAATTTTTGTATCCCCCAATTTAACAAAACTATAATCTCAGCCCCTATTATGTATGCTGTAGCTATTGTTTTGATCAATCTATACGGCAAGTCATTGAGTGGAAAACAGAGGGAAAATATTTGGGACTCACACTAGATAGTAAACTTCTCTGTAACAAACATGGAAAGGAAAAACCACAAAAGCCCTGATTGATGATGTACAGAAACTTCACAAGGATGAATTGGGGTTGTAACCCAAAGATCTTACTGTGAATGTACATGAAAATTGTGAGACAAATCATAACATATGATGCAGTAGTGCAGTAGTTTGGGTCTGAATATCATGAGGAATAATCTGTTGAAGGAACAAAGACTGGTTTGCATATATACAACTGGTGTCATTAAATCATGCCCAACAGCTGCACTAGGAGAGATTCTAAATCTCCCACTTCTCCACATATTACTGGAAAGCGTTGAGGTAAAAACATCACTCATAATGTTCAGAGATGGAATCAACAAGGAAAAACAATCCTTAAAAAATGACCAAACCTAGGACATAAATAAGTTGAGTTTTGAGAAAAAACTCACCTTAATAATAAGCTGTAGATATAAGTAGGATCAAAACACCATACTATAAATGGAAAGAAACTCAAGCCTGAGCAACACACCAAGCATTTTCAAACCTTTTATGGATCGAACCCTTCTGTGGTATCAGCTACAGAACAAAAGAAAAAACATTAGGAAAGAAGGTAGATAAGAATATAACCTGAGACTGGGAGAACCTGAGGCAGGCAAAGATTCTTCTGGAAAACTATAACCTGTAAGAACAACCTAGCAATACTAACAGGAATCCTATTGGGGCACTGTCGACTCAATGGACACCAGAAGATGATAGGCTTGGAAGATAATGCAGCTTGCAGATTCTGTTGAGCTCTATCCACATTATCTTGCTTTACACATGGGAGGATATGAAATAGAAGATCTCTGGTAGCCACAGTCATCCCACAATCTGAACTTTCTAAAAGGAGTAGGATTAAAAGATCAGCTGTAACATTAGGTTCCCAGTATCTCAGAAAGAAAAGGGAACACTATAGATCCTTTGGGCTGCGGTGCACACGATACTCTAATATACATATATGTATAGTAGTTGATATTAAAAAGTGCAATAACTAGATTTAATTACACCTCCAGATAGTAATTCATGCAATATAAGTTTGAAAATTTTGTGAGTGGGGGTTAATTTATACATTGTTAATATGAAATGGTCCAAAACATGAAGTAGTTATTTGACAAATGCCCCATTTTTCCTCTTTCTAAATTTATAAAAACCACAAATCCCAAGTAAAAGAAACTAAATCTTCCATATTTTGCACTTGCTCATAATACTAGCAACCTATTCATGTAATGTTAATAGAATTTGAAGATTTTGCTACAAGACTTGGAAACAGGGACATTGACTTCTGACCATAATTGAATTTGAAAGTATTTTGGATTGTATAGTAAATATAAGTATTTTTAGGTGAATGATAAATATTGGAAAGTAAATAAACCTCTGGAGATGTTCTATTCTTGGAAGAAAACATAGGGAATGCGTAAGGGGCCAAAGAAGGCTCCCTAAATGGGCGAGCGAGTATTTTTAGCAAGAGCTGAAGAAATGGAAAGATATGTGTGTTTTAAATGTATCATATTAGATTAAGATTAGGTATGAATGTGTCTTGCATAAATCTCTTTTCTTTGTATAAATATAATTTTATAAAAACCATAATCTGAAAATCTGACAACCCTGAATATTCTTTCCTGAATCCAAAAACTGAATTAATTGAAGTGAATATCTTGATAATCAAAATCTAACATCTTGGGTTTTGGTATACAATCATTTGATAAAAAGGCTTGAAAATGATACAATAAAGAAATAATATGGCAAAAGCAAGAATAATTTTTAATTCAACCCAAATTATTAATATGTAGGAGACAAGCCATTAAAAGAAAATTTGATTCTTTATTTATTTATTATGAAGCGACACCATAGAGTTGAAATTATAGATAGAGAGAGCTTGTTAAGTGGGCCAAACTGCTGATAATGAGAGAAAAATATCGATATACTTTATTCTGGATGGATCCTTAACATATTTTGATACCATTTTCTCTCTCTTCCAATAGTACAATTCCACTTACAAGCCGCTTTCTCTATATTTATTATGAATTCTAGTTCCCGATCCACACTCTCTAGGAGGGAACACGTGCAGAAGGTGCGCTAGCCCACATGTCACTCAGTTCCATGTCGGTTTTTCGGGCGAGAATCAAAGAACGTGACAATGTGAATATAGATAAAATCGATAGTGTGGCTGGCTAGCACTCTAACGTGATTTGAAACTTCGGCAATATTGTCGTGGTGGACAAAGATTTTAATTTATTTGTGTATAGAGAATTTTTTCAAACCCTTCTTGATTGAAAACAATATAATTGGACAAAAAATTGAAAAGAAAACACCACTATAACCATAATTCTAATGTAAATGACGCAATATTTATCCGCCAAGACAATATGGCGGCTGGTACCGACGTCATCCCGAAATTACCTATTCCGAAGTGGGTAAGTGTAGTGGCTTCCTATTGTGTTATGTCCGAGGTTAGAGTTGGTGACATCAGGATGAAATTTGAATGAACATAAATCACCTCTCGAGTCCATTAAAATGAATTAGAAATAGGTTATCTATTAAATCAAGCATATATAACGAAACATACATTAGTATACTATAATGAATCCACGCCATATTGAACTGGATTGTGGCGATATTGTACCGATGAGAAGGTGTCCATGTATGACAGCTTAAAATTTTCTATAAATTGTTTAATATAATGAAATATTTATAGATAAGATAATCACTTTTTATCGAGTCACAATACTAATCAATACATTTCGATACAAATCAAAAATATAATTTCGAATCATGTCGATATTACCAACGGACATGCTGTAAATTTTGGATTACAAATTAAATTTAAACATGAATTATTTTTATATGTTTATAAGTGAAGTTATGACAAAGCCGATTATCTTAGCCACTTTTTCACGAGAAATAATTTTCGAAATGTTGTTGTGTGTGTGTTTTAATGGTAGCGCGAAAAATTCCCTATATCTGTGACATGTTTGCAGTCTGCATCTGGAAAGTAAAAACAAATACTGAATTATTTTGTTTTATTTTTGTGACTGTGAAAAAATATATAATATACCAAGCCGTAGGAAAATAACTTATTTTTCCTAGTGTTCTTTGGAAATAACTCTACATTAATCGACTGTCTGGTACGTATAAGAATGTCGTGATAAAATTTTTGTGACACACATTAGGTCACGAATACCTTACATTCTTATTGGAATTATTTAACAAGATGTTTTCAGTTATATGTTAAATGTCATTAATAGAGTCTTAATTTTTAATGAAAAAGTATTATTTGAATTGTTTTGGAGATGTAAATGTAAAAAGTGAGTTTCCATATAATATGGTTGTTTTACATATTTCTTGCATACCATCTTATAGTGAAAATACTTATTTTCATTAATACAATTATTTACATATTCATTTTGCATGGGTAAAGATAAAGAACTAATGTTATAAAATGCATAATACTGTTAGGTGTTAGCTTACTCATATTTATTAGGATTGAATAATCTTTGATATAATTTGTGTCTGAGATGTAATAATAGCATATTCTCATGTAACATTAAAAATTGTACTTCTAAGTCACTTGTAAAGGATATTATAATCCTGGATGAATCATGTTTTTGCATAACCTATTTATTATTCAATTTCATTAGATGCAAATAAGTAGAACAAGCATACATCCAAGTCGAACATTGTCATTGATAGACAATCAAATGGAAATCAGCTTAAACATTTTTCTTGACTCATTAATTTATGTCAACATATTCATTTTTGCATTTTTTCTATGTATTGCATTAATAATATGTATTATATTGTGATGTAAGTGAAATTATAGTGTTCCAGTGCAATTAAAAGTGGAAAAAATGTGTAAGATTTGTTTTACTAACACCTAAATCTTAAACTGCACTTAACATCAACCAAAATCTTGACAAAAGTTGTTTTTGTAAACGAAGTTGCTTATTGATTCATACCAATTTAAACAAATATTTATACAGAAGTACCTTTTACTGACTTTTTAATGTTCCAAAACTAATTTTGGCACTCCAAATTACTAGTTTGCAGTTGAAAGATCTTTTGCAGTGATGTTGTGTCTCATTAGTCTTGGTTTAGTGCTGATTAGTATATGTACATATCAGATGTAAAATAAAATGAAATATTTTTAGTATATATTTTTAAATAGTTAAAACTATTTGTATACAATTTCAAGCATGAGTTTATGTACTATAAATTATGATCTCATTGTTATATAACTTAACGAAATTAGAAAGTAAACAGATAAAGATTTATAGAATCTGTATTATCAGTGAGTAGAGAAAAAAATATTTATGTTCATAACCCTCACCTTACTCATTTTCGTGATTTTATTTAAATCTCTCAATTTATTTCTGTTTGTCATAAATATAATAATGTTTATAAAATTATTAACTTTACAAAGTTTTAAATATACAGCTTGCCAAAATCAAATTATTACCAAGTATATTTTGATAACTGCTATTTATTAAATAACAAAAATATAGATAGGACAAGTAATCCTCACCAATTAATTATCAGAAATATTCCTTTCTTTGAATTTCTAATATTTTCTGTTATGTTTAATTGATTGCCATATATAAATAATTTCTGTATTTATCTTTTACAGATAGAAAGGATATGTTTACAATGCGTTTAAAATTAGGATCAGATAGAAATAAAGAATGGACATGTTTTTTTTGTCTACATGTTCGAACAGCTACAATTCTTTTTGGAATATGGCACTTGGTAAGTTTTAAGTATAATTATTCCTGTTTCGCAGTTGAAAGTAATAAATTGAGGATATGCTTTAATTCTGTATCTCATTATTTATTATGTGATTTCCTATAAAAAATAAGTATTAAATTAAAATGAATCCTTACAATAATTTATGTGTAAAAACATATTATTTTTAACACAGTGTTTAAACTAAATCGTTTTTTATTTATTTAATTTTTTATTTTTATAATTTTAGGTATTGCACATTTTGGCTCTTGTTGTACTTGCTTTAATGATGCGCAACCATCATGTACTTATTCAAAAAAATGAAGAACTGCAAAATGATTTCTTGCCAACACCTTTAAGTAAAAAAGATGATGATAATCCTTACTATTTACCTACCTCACAGGATAGTCGTAAAATATATTCTGGTAGGTATTTAAAATTTTATATATATATATATATATATATATATATATATATATATATATATATATATATATATATATATAAATGCATCTAAATGTTCTTGACTTTAGGTTTCTTCTGTTTTCAAAATAGTTTTTTTTTATAGTTTTTAAAAGAAAGATATATTTGTCTTTAAGTCTTTATCAAAAAATGATATTGACACTGACAATTTGCTTATTTATATTGATCTATGATCTGTCATCATGAATATCAAAATATGGATAAAATCAACTTAGAACTTTGTTCCAATAAGAAAAATGGATTTTTTCTTTGGTTCCCACACCTCAAATATATAGCGGTAATCAATTAAATTTATTAGAATTTACAAAATAGAGCTATAAATTTTACTTAAATTACTTAGATCTTTTTTATCATTTATAGCTTTTTCGTTCTTATGAATGTGAACCATTTCTTCTTTTTTTTTCCTTACCATATGTACAAGGACCATAGAGGACATAATCCATTATCCAAATATCTCACTAAATTAAAATCTAAAACTCCAAAAAACAAAAAAAGTAATATTATATATCAAGTGCATGTACTAATTGTGACGTTGTCTACATACCAAACATCTCAGTATTTAGAAAATAGACTAAGAGGTCATCAATACCATAAAAAATAGAACTGCATTAATGAACCATGAGATATCAAAAAAACATAAATTCAATTATGAAGATTATAAAGTGTATTGAAGTAAATGGTGGGCATTTTGAGCAATTGCTTTGAAGTTTTTTATTTTTGTTTACAAATTTGTTATTGTTACATATTTAAGGAATAATAAAAATTTTTATGAAAAAATTAAAATTCATTGAACTTTTTAGAAGCAAATAACTCTATAACCGATTGAGTTACACGAATCAAAGAAGATTAATTTTTTTTGTAGAATATTACGCTTTTTAATATTATTTTAGTTGCAAGTGTAGCCCAAAAAAGTTTACTTTGATTTAATTAACACAAACAAGTGTAACTAGCGCCCTCTATTAGCAATGTTAAATTAGAGTGCAAATTATGATTCCTCATGCCAAAAAACGTAAAATTGCTAATTTTTAAAGAGAAATTGTGAAATCATAAAAAAATTTTGCGAAAATCAAAATTTAAATTTAAACTTTAAATACCCCGTATCTCGGAAACTAGCAATATTTGCATGAGGCGTGTTGAGCAGAATCATCATATTTTGAGGTCTAGAATCTACATTTCAGAGATTGGACATTCTTAATGAATCACCCTGTATATATATATATGATTAATATGCTTTATTTTTTCAGCCGATATTGATATGGGAGCTTTAATGACTGTCTGCACATTATCAATTACCCTTCTTATGGTTTATGGTACTATAAAAGGAAAACCCACTCATGTTTTACCTTTCTTTTGTTTACAACTTTTTGATTTTGCTATAACAGCGTAAGTGATTGCAATATTTATTTATAAAAATATTTAGAGTTCAGTTTATGTTTTATTTCATAGACTTACTGCTACTGGTTATTTTTGCTACATAAGATCTGCTCATCGCCTGGTTGCTGAAAATTGGAACTTACCGCTTCGTCATGAACTGCTTCAACTCAGTCCCCAAGTTCTCACCCTAATTGTATTATTAGCATTTCTGTTTTCGATGTTGTGGAAAGTAAGTATAATGCTTTTTCATATCAGCTGTATCTAGATATCAACCTTGAAAACCATTCTAATTAAATTTTACTTTCATATTTACAGCTTTATGCTAAAATTTCACATACTCATTGAAATTCTTTGCTCATGCTTCATCTAAATTTAATTTGGCGACACAATTTATTTTTGTTTCAGATGTTTTTACTTAAATTCATATTTTTGTTTTATTAGGCTTATTGGATAAGCGTAGTCTGGCGATTGTACAAATACCTAACATTTCGTCAACAATCTAATCGAAATGCAATTCATTACATTATTCCCGAATCTGATCACCGAGGACTTACCGATCCTGACTATCCAGCCCTGTTTCGTGACCAAGAAGCATCTTTTGGTTTAGCTCTAAAGCAAACTCCACCACCCTCCTATCAGGATATCATGGATGAACAACCGCCTCCTTATCCTAATACTACTCAGGTTGTGCAAGAGACACCTAACCGATTTAGAATGCTTGGAATTTTACCAACTACCGAAAATCAAGTAAGATACTTCAATCTGTTTTTAGAAATGAAAAATACTACTTATTAATTGAAACTAGTAATGTTTCATTTTTACTTTGCATTTAATCTTTAAAAAAGAAAAAACTTTCATGAAAATGATTACACATAATTACAGGAACCTAGTACATCTGCTGAATCGGTCAATGTTACCTCAGTAATTGAAACAAGTGTTGAAGTTACAAATTCCATAAGTCCCGAAACTCCCGAATCTCAACATGTCAATCAAGATACCCCGAAATCAAACGAAGAAGCTGAAGAAGAAATTGCTGTTGTCATTGCCGAAGAAGACTCAAGAGAAAATGAGGAACAGAAATTTATTGCAAAAAAGCCAACTGATGATGCCACTTCAAACTAAATGTGTCAATTACGATCTGAATTATTTCATTCACTTTCAAAATATCACTTTACTTGGAATTTAATATAGATTATCCAATTATTGTCGCCAATTTAGCTAGTAGAATTTAAAAGAATAGAAAAATGATGTTTCAAACACTTTAGCAATGTGATCTTTCATTTATTATAAATTTAGTACAGTATTGCATTGACTTTGCACTGTTACTGTGTAGAGATATTTATTTGGTTACTTAATTGTTATGATGATGTAAAATATGTCTAACTTAATTAATATATACATATATGAAAAAACAAATGTTACAAATATATTATAAAATACTGATCTGCACTACATTGTTAACTAAAACTGAATTAGTGTTTTGGGGCACATTAATGTCAAAAGTACTAAAGTAGTTTGACATTTATGTTTACAAGGTGTAAAAAGTAGACATTACAGAATGAACATTGAAAACATGTGTGTGCATTTTATACACTAATCTCAAACATATGGGAGTTGGCTAACTTCTAAAGCCTTCCAATCATGCGTAGCAGTTCTTTTAAATGTTGATAATAAGTTCCATGATTGAGATTATGCGATCAAATAGTTGGCAAATGTGATTCATATTCATGAATAAAACGTCTTGTTTCCAGTTAAACAGTTTGTTAAAGATGATCTATGTCATTTCTTAATTATTGCATAATTTTATATAATGAAATAATAAATTGTGCTGCTCACAGATAAAACAATGAAGGTCTGTGTAAACTGGTTCAGACGAAGATAAGTAATCAGAGGAAAATAGTGTTAGAGCAAAATAATAGAGAGGTTCGTTTAAGTGAGTATAGTTAATCATGACAGGAACTGATACTTCTATACTTCGCTTCTATACTTATTGTTAAGGAGAATCTCATTACCGTCTTCAAAAGTTTTAAGTACAGTTGAAGTTGTTGAATTTCAGTTAAACATGTTAGATTAAATTGCCACATTATTTCATATCAAACCACATATTTTTAAATGTATGGAGTTCTGCGAACCTGCCGACAAACAGCTGTTCGACCACTATCCGCAACTTGCCATGAATAGAGAAGATATTATACACATCCAAGTAAATATATCCAATACTTTCCTAATATCTTTTGAAATTCGCGACGTGAGATTATATATTTACTGTGGCCATTTAGCAACATTAGGCCTTGAAGGGTTTAAGTGAAAATTTCATCCAAAATAATATCTTGTATAATTAGTAGGTAGAAATAGATAAAATATCTTAATAGATAGAGTTTAAGAAAGTTTCTTTTTTGTTTTATGAGTTAACAAAAGGCTTTTGTTATTTAAAAAATAGACTGTTACACACATTATGAGAAAAGACAAAAGAGTTAAGAATATATTTTCAATAAAATTTTTCCCTATATACTATAAAACAATTCTACGTCTATTCATCTGTTTGCTATATACTTGAAAACCACTGAAGGGATTTTTCTGCATCTATAAATAGAATTATTCGTTAGGCGTGTTTAAGTTGCATACAAATACATAACAAAACCACTTATCATATTATTGACACGCATCAAATTGTTATCTATCAAAGGATACATCATCATGTTTATTTCAATAGATCCATTGCCTTTTTTTATATATAACGCAATAACAAAATGTAGGTTGCTGCAGCAGCTTTCATGTGACTTGTACATCCTTTACCTTATTAAGGAAAATAAAAAAAAAGATCTGGTGGAAAAATTATAAGTTCTTAGGAAAAAATTTACTGTTTGATTTACAATTTTAGGCAACTAGTGGATTATACAAAAAATTTAACTAGAATGCCCCCGACGGACTTCGAGTTTTCCAAAGATATTTTTTCCCCAAGGAATAGCAAACTGGTGGAAAATTGAAAACATTCGTAGATATTTGGAAGTCCTGAAATAAATAAAAATGTAAAATTTTAATTAAAATGTAAACAGGTATTCACTATCCACTGTGATTTTTCTTAAATTTGGCTCAGTGCTTTTGACAAAACTATATATTATTAAGTTCTTAGAAAAATAGCTTCTTTATTGTAATTTTTGGGATGTTCCTTAACAATGTTTTCAACTGAAAATATAAAACGAATAAATTCAAGCAGCACAACGTAGATTTATTCAGACTCGTAAACAAGTGGTGCGACATTATTCCTTTAATACAGAGCTTTCGATGTAATAGTGTCACAAAGTGCCGTCCAGACATGACTGTTTTACGATATGAAGTTTTATAAGTATGTACGCACCTTTAGCAATTTACTTTATGAAATTTTTGTGCGAATTGGTTGAAATATGTCAAACTACCTGGGAACTTCCATCGGAATGCTCTTAATGTATAAAATATCAGTATTAAAATATTGAGGCATTCAATTTTTTGTAATAAGAATTGATGTCACAAAAAACAAATATAATAGGCAGTCAGATTGCTAAATAGAAAGTTCTCGAAGTTCATAGCTGCTCAAAGTTATTCTACACTTTTGAACTTCATAAATGATTCCTCTTTGTACAAAGTTACAAATATATGGTCTAAATACATTCTCTTTCTATATTGTATGTAACAGTAAACCACAAACTATTGTAAATAAAGATATTCCAACTTTAACATTATATAACTTAGGATAGCTAATAATATATCCACAACTGTAGGTAGTGATAATAAATATTGATATATCAGGGCTAAAAATGAATGTTATCCAACTGACCCTAAGAGATTTCTTTGTAGAGTTAATAGTATCTCTTGATTCCCATTCAATTTTTCAAAGAAAGTCTATAAATATAGGATTTGATATTCTAAACCTCGCTAAAACAACTTCAGTCCCATTTACAAGGAACAGAAAAATATATGCGTGACGCACTTTCCAATGAAGTAAAGTATATAGAAGGCATGCAGAACAAAACACTTACTCGAAACAAGACATGGAGACTTAAGCCAAAGATGGTATACTGGCTATACCAAACAGTCCTCAAACCCATGTTCACAAAATTATAAAAATAAATGCGAATATTCTACATCCAATGGCTCAAGAACCTCGAAGGCGTAGTACTAATACCTTGCGAAGAGAGTCACCAAAACTTCAGGAACCGTTCGTGATATTCATACTGAACACACTGTGTTCAGTATGAAGTGTTCACACACTCACAATTACGCTGTATGACGCGCGTATCTGATAACCAAGTTATCGTCTTCAGAGACTGAAGCCAAACAGTGTGTTCAGTATGAATATTGCCAACAGTTCCAGAAATTCCAACTTAGTTCAGAAAAACAGCTTCCTTTGGAGGAATCTACGTATTTTGAAAGTAGATCAATGAGATGTAGATAGAGTTTGGCACAAAATATCTTCTAGATATAGGTGCAGAGTGGCTGAAAAGCCAAAACGACTCCTCAAACAATCTTTATATTAAATTTTTCCACTATCATAGTACTAAAACAGTATTCTTGCCACTGAACTAGTTGGTGCAAAAATATTAGTACAGTTTATCCATATTTGGAAGCCAACAGAATATGGTGTAGCTATGTATGGGTTTGAATATTTGTCATCTAGACCAAGGGATGACCGGTACTAATTCAAGATAATAGAATCGGCAATGGCACATAGAGTATAAAGAACAGAAACTTTTGTCGGATAGTCCTTTGGATTGAATTTCTTGTAATATAAAAGACATCTATTTAGTTTTACAATTTTAATCAGGTGATGATTACATTTATTATAATCGATGATTACACATTGACGAACGATGTGTAAATTTATTCTCTTGGCTAAAATATTTATTCATAGGGTTGTGGAAGCAAACAGTAGTATTTATGGTCAAAATATTGATAAATATTCTTCTTTAAGTACAATAGAAGATTTATTTTGTTTCAAAAACCACTATGCCATTTTTATTAATAAATAAATTAACATTAAAAATCATGTTTTATTGTAAATCTTCCTCCAAAATTAAATCCCCATTTTTTTTCCTACTAAAAAAATTTTTGTATAAAATTGAGAACATTCTATTAATGATTTGCTAAATCCAAATAATTATACTTTTAAAGCTATACGAAATACTATTTTCTAAATATTACATTTTTATTTGATTTTTTTGTAGTCTATAATGTGGTCAAAAAGTGGTATAATAATAGAGAATCATCAATTTTTTTTTAAAATATCTTAAAAATTGTTTCTCTTATACGGTAAATTGACTAACGCCGGATTCCCATCAAGGGTCCACGGGAAACTCGACAGGTCTACGTTAGGCGTGACAAATAATGGGGGTCCAAAGTCATAAGCGGGAACCAAGGTAGATAATATTTATAGAAGCTCAGCGATTGTTAATGGTAAAGACTTGCATATTCCATATTCAGTACAACGCGTCGAGACTTGCCGTTGCCGCGCTGGCTGCCGTCACGTCCGTAACGCTTGCTTAGACATACAAATTAATACTTGCGTGTATTTATAATCTTGCATAAACTTGTTTGATTCTGCACCAATCTAAATACGAATGTCAATGATAAAACTACTCATTTTTTTGTTTTTTTTTACAGTGTCTGTAGACCTTGCAAGCGAATTATCAAGGGGAAAAGTCATCTTGAACTAATTTAAAAAAACTATATGAGAAGTTACATATTTTATATTCAATCTCATAAAGTCAGTTTATTTTTTTATGTAAATCTGCTTTAATTTTATACAATATAAATAAAGCAATGACCAATAGTTTTATAATGAATCGTACAGCAGAAATAAGAGTTTACTGTCGAATACTCTTGAATGGCCATCGCGAAGTTCCATCTTGAATAAATAAATATAAGCTGAAATTAGTTGTCCAGGATAATTAATAAAAGAATAGAAGATTAAAAAATGTTTGGCATAAATTTATTCATTTGGAATGAAACATAAAAGTCTCATACTTACAACATAGTTTGTACTAAAAGAGTATCGTTAAAAAGAATTTTTTACATGTTAATTATTTAGGGTACAATACTGTATATATGGCTAGTATATCTATACATAAAAACAATAAAAATGAAAAATAAACAATACAAATAATGAGAATTTGTAGACTACAAAATAAAATAAACATTTTAAAATCAAAATAATATTGCAAAATAATATCACACATAAAATAAATTGCAACAATATGTTTGAACAGTTTCTCTTTCAAAATATTGGAGGTAATTTATGAAAAGCTTCTTCAAAACTTATAGCAATTCAATAGTATGAGGAACTTGCATGATTAGAGAAAAAAATAGTTTTGGTTAGTTTATACACAACTTCAATTATAATTTTTTAAAAATCTTTGACAATTATTTATTGACAAAAAATTTTGTAGGTAGCTTAAATATTTCGGTAAGGCTGCCAAATTGTGTAACCTCATAGGTATAAAATGAACACTGAACATATGATACAAGTAATTCTCTCGATTATTCTAAAATAAGCGTTATTATCAAACTTATGATGCCAAGAAATTCGAATATACAACAAAAATGGTTTGAAGGCGTTTGTTCTTCCCGTGAGATATAATTATTTTTGTTGCCAGGATTATTTTGATGTAAGTAAAATTCGAATTAAACTTATTTTAATATTTTATAGTAATTAAGTTTATTATGTTTTTAATTTTTAACGTCATTATGTAATAATATAAAAACTTAATCTATAAAAGGTTTATTCATTTTATTTACTTGATATATAGAAAAATGTTTGATTTATACGTAATTAATAAATAAAAACTGAATTATAACGACACACGCTATGTTGCCGGCAACGATAACCTCGTAATCATAATTAAATGACGTTACAACTGAAAACTAATGAGAATAGTTTTCTTATGTAGTTGAAAATGTGAAATTTTTGCGTTTTGCAATTCTTTAAATATTATTTTTTCGTTTTTCATTAAATATTTTACTTTCTGACATTATTTCATATCAAAAACTTATAAAACAAACAAAAAAATAAATACTTTTTAAAAAAGTAGCAAGTACCGTATTTTGACCTACATATTTAAAAAAATACTCTCAATGCATTTCTTCATAACAATAAAATTACAATATTTTTCTCCTATTACTAGCTGTTTATTATTTGAAGATATATATTTTTGTTAGCACCCTCCAATTAAGTGACTATTACATTGAAGTTGCTTTTACCAATACTCTTATAAAGGGAATAAAAAAAATTCAAATTCCAGATTAAGACAGATTTTTTTCCAAATTTCAACTTTTTGAAAGTTATGAAACTGTTACAAACGTGAATTTAGTTTGCATTAATATAAAATTTCGAGACTGACTGAACTATTAAATACCTTTTACATTAGTGTATTTCAGAGAGAGTTATAAATAGAACAATTGAAAATTTATTAACCAGTCATTCATGCATATTCTAATCTAGATTTAAAACTACAAATTGAAAGGCATTTTTTCAGAATGACGATTCTTCCGACATTAGAATAATTAATACCAATAAATGAAGATGAGAAAAATAATTTGCGCTAAGGAAATACATAAAAATGTTACTACTGAATAAGCACATTTACAATAATATAAAATTGTATAAACATATAAAAAAATACAAGAAAAATATGAAATGCAACAACATTTGCTCTCCTAAAAATTAACTAGATACAACAATGAATGAATACATGCTTTAAAATGCATCATTGTTGTCTCAGACTACAGAAAATGATGAGTAGATGTTTGTTGACTATTTGAATGCATTTTTTCGACAAAAATTAGAATTCATTGCAAGATTTACTAGAATTTTTCTGTCTAGATACACAGACAAGGAAGAAATGTATTTTCCATACCCATTGATATAATATTCCACTCATTATAGGTGGAAAATCGACATACCCAGTATATTACCACGTAAAAATTTGTATTTTAGCATCCTAAATCTATTTGTTATATTTTAATTCTAATCTATTTATACTAATGACTTTCTATATAAATAAGGAAGAAAAGAAATAAATTTTAAATTAATTTTTTCATTCAATGTCATTTTATAGATTTATTATAGTCAAAATTAATAAAAATTTAGAGAACAAGTTCTAATTTTAATTCAATTCTTCTTCATCTCCTTTTTCATAATCGTCCCCCTGCTGCAGAATTTCAAGTTCCTCTTCAACGACCTTTGTCTCCAAGTCATTCATGATTTCTGGGTCAAAGTTTCTATTATCATTAATATCGGTTTGATATGGTACAGCATTGAGACAAGCTTGTCAATTACACTGGCCACAAGGTAAAGAGCACTGTAACCCCGCTTTTCTGCATCCACATCTTGAGACACAGCCACTTTTGCAGTTACAGAATATAGTCATAGGTTCCAGGAATTCGTTACACATTGTCCAACTCCATTCCTGCAGCTGCTCCACTCGGTGGAATATTTGATAACTGCACAGGTATATTGGTTAGATTTGTGGACTTGACATATAGTACATAACGGAGATGATCCATACTATCCACTGATTTGGAGCATTATGAACTGCTGATAAGGTTTGCATTTCACTCTTAAATTATCTATGAACCGGACAGTTTTCTTCTTCAGATGCTGCAGTAAGTTTACGGATTTTAAATAAGATGTACTTAATTATTTTCTACTTCGAATGCTATAAGTGTAAATGAGAATATAATTACAATGTAATTTATAAATTTATCATTTTTAGATAGATTGAATTTAATGTAAAGGTTATAAGAAATTATAATTATATTGGTTGTTACGAAACGTTCGCATGCGAGTTATATCACTGCATTAAGCGAAAAAAAATCGAACTTAAACGTTCCACAAGCTTTGATTGGCTAAACCTTATTGTTAATTTGCGATTAATCTATGCGTTATAGACATGTGATTGTTTGGAGATTTTTAATCGATTTTTTTCGCTTAATGCAGTGATATAACTCGCATGCGAAAGTTTTCAAACACCCTGTATATTTAGTAATAAATATAACCTTAATATTACGAATTTTTTACTGGGACTACCAGTTGACCTCAGATAATTCTCTGACCGCGCACTCTACGCCCTCTATCTCGAAAACAGTTTAAGGCATAAAAAATTTTCAGTATAAAAGTTGTAGAGAATTGAATTTTCTACAATACTGATAATAAATACAAATAGCGTAAAACCTATAGAAAACGAGGTATTTGTAAAAAATGAATTGATTTCAAAACTTGGGACCATCCAATTATATATGAATTTTGAGAATAGTTTTCAGATGCCAAAATACAAATTTTTATACACTGAGTATGTCGATTTTCCGAATTATTCACCTAATTTGGCCTAAGATGACAGGTTTACTAAGAGGCAAAATGATATGTCGTTGGTACACTTGCAATAACTAGAAACGAATTAATAGTATTTCAAATTTTTTTTATCAAAAACTATCTTTATATCATTGGATGTATCCATTGGAAGCCCTGAGCAAAAGCCATGGAGTTGAATGATATTTTAGATCCAACTGAGTACATTGCATACATTACATATATTTAAAGCTTGGATTCAACATTTTATTTAAAGAAACCAATGATTATAGAGAATTTTAAATGTACTGTGGTTTTCAAGTGACAAAATATTGAAACATTTTTTCAATTTCAGAAACAAGATTTTTTTTGAGCAAAACTCTTTGGAAAGTGATTTATTGATTGCTGATGAATACATTCTGGTTGAGTTATTCTGCCTTTTTTGTCTTAAAATTATTGAACAAATATTGTGTACTTCTGACTATGTTGACTGTAATAGATTCAAAGCTAAATTAAATCTGGTTTCAATTTACTTAGTCACAAAAAATATTGGCCTTTTGTAAACACTCAAAGATCTAAAATTATATTCTTATTACAGTTAGTTGAGAGCAAAGTAAAAAAGACACAACTTTTTATGAATCCCTTCATAATTCGATATTAAGCTGAAACTTATCAAGTACTAAAAAATCTTGTTAAAAATATGTCTCTCGCGACTAGAAAATTTTTGAAATTTTGCAAATTGATATTAAGAGAATGCAATAACTGACCTGGTCTTGCAGTTCTTAGATAGTTTGAGATCGTAATTTTGTGAAAAATAAATGCACACTCTTACTAGGCATATTTTGGATTTGCTGTCTGATTTAACACCTATATGACAAATCATCACGAAATATATATAAAAGTTTAAGAAGTGGAAACTAAAAAAATATTAAAAGAGCAATGTCGGAAATCGTATTAATTGTATCAATAATCTACCAGTAAGTTTTTTTAAATTTTGAAATAGGATACGTAAAATTTATTTCTGTATTTGGCATAAGATGCTTATTGTTTGATTAATTGCATTAAAAGGAACAGATCTAATTTTCTACAGTTCAATGAGAAAATAATGCCTAATCTCCAGCTGAAGTAAGCAAATTGATATCTGTGAATTAATTCATTTCAATTTAATCAAAATGTTCTTCATAGTGTCAATTATTATCTCAATAAAATATGTTTGACTAAATAGCTAACTACTAATCGTATAAATGCTTTACAAATATACAAAATACATCTTATTAAAATATATTCGGGTTCAATTTTTTCATACATAAAATATAGTTATTAATCAGCCTTCAAGACTTTTTTAAAGTTCTTTACTTCATAAATATGAATAGCAAATAATAGAAACCAACCTTTTTAATTTTCAGAACGTTTTTGTAATTAAGTAAAACTGTACTAGAAACCTGTAATAACTCATTAATGTCTCAGTAATTAATATGGCTGTGAATTTTTGTATACATTACAAAGAGCATATGATTTACCTATAAAATCTTCAATTTCTATTGTGATATAACATATTCAAAATTAACCTTTTTATATCTCACATAAACTACTGACCAAAAAGAAGCTCGACTCAGATAAACGTTATCTTTTATAAGTTTCTTCCTCAACAACTCCTAACGCCTCCAATTCTCTTATAACATTATTAATATAAGCAGGATCTGGATAACTATGGCCATTGGTATTCGGACCAATTTCAGTCTTATGAGGAATGTTCCAAGATACTACATCTTCACAGCCAGTGGTATGGGACCTACTTACTGTAAAAATGAGTTTTCGGTGCCAAGCTGTGTTTAGTAACCTTAAAACTTTTCTCCCTTTGGGATTATCGGGAAGGTAAGCAACTCTTGGAAATCCCACAGCATAATACTCTCTGCCAGGATTAGGATGTCCAGGACCTTGAATTCCAGATTGGATGCTAACAAAATTCATTTGTTAAAACAAAAAATTATTGAGTATAGGTATTATGAACTATCAAATATAGTTTATTCAAGCCAGAAATCATATATAGGTTATATAAAATATTGTATTATATTTTATTGCTTAAGTTTCATTTTTGGCAAACAAGTCCATAGATATTGATTTTTCTTGACTGAATTTTGTACCAGAATTAAATCAAATATATACCATTCATTAAAATTACAAAAGTGAAAAATAAAAATTATACAAGGCGCAGTAGTCAGACTAGTACTGCTAGTAAGAATAATCAATTTATTGTCAGTATTTTAAAAAGCAAAAATTTTTCGTAAATCTTTTAAATATCAATCTCATATTATGTTGATAAAGAACACAATGTTTACAACCCCTGCATGAACACAATTAAATTGTCCTATACAAATTTCAATAACCAACAGAAGTTGAAAACGTTTTAAGTTTAGTTTCAAAAGATAATAAGTTATATAAACGCATTCCAGACAGTGTAAATGTGTTTTTAGTGAGAGTAAACACTGTGCTTAGTATGAATAATCTATGGTTGCAGTAATTTCAAATTAAAAACATTCGACTCTTACTTTTTATAAGGAGATTACAGATTACAGTGTTTAAAAACAAATGTTCTTAGGAACAAAAATTATAACTTTTTCATAATAATATATTGAAAAATATAATTCATGTTGTAACTTATTATATAAAAATAATCCAACATATTTTTTAATTTTTAAATATTATATAGTTACTTTTTGAAAATTCGAGTTGTGACTATCAAATTTATTTATCTACACAACCCTACAGCCCAAGGACCAATGAAAAGGATCATAATACTCACTTATAAATAATCTGAATTGTCCTGCAATTGGGATGGCCAGGTAAACTTCTTTCTACTCTCCTCCATTCCATTGTTCCAGGTGGTTGATTTCCATGTTTTTCTCCATATATACATCCACAAACAGCACATTGAATATGTAAATGTGAACCTGTCTCTTGTTGCTCATTTAAAGCATAGTTTAAGCAATCTAGATGTAATACATGATTACAAGGAAGAGCAATCACTACTACATCAGGTTTGAGTGGCTGTCTACAAACTGGACAAGGTTGCCTAGGCGCCCATTCACTTGATTTTGAAATTCGAACAAAACGGGATATTGTAGCACTTGCTGGGTCTAAACCTAAAAAGGATTAAAAAAGGAATAATATGAGATTTGCTACTTAAGTTTTAAGATAGACAAGTAAAAACAAATATTTATAATTTTATTTTTCAGAATATTCTTCATTAAAACCAATATATTTGTTTGACCAATTTTCAAAGTATTTTTTCTATCTCAATTGAGGTACCTCCAAAACATTTAATTTGAATGTATCAACAGCTTTTTCAGATATAGAAAAACATTGTCCTTGCAATTTATTTTTGATCTGCAGGAATAAGGGTCCCAAACAAGGACAATTTTGTTTGAACTGATGAGTGAGAGTTCACATTGTTGTGGTGGAGAATGATTCGACTCCTGCAATTCGTATACCTGCTTTTATCAAACACTTCTGGCAAACAAATACTGTTGTACCATTCAGAATTGACTGTTCTGCCGTGCTCTAATCGAATGATATCGACATGTCGAGTTATTCCCGAAAAACAGGCGACCATTTGCTTCAAAGTACTTTGTGAGCAAACAACTTTTGTTGAATTTGGTTTGTCCCATACAGTCAATTGTTAGATGTCTTCTGAAACACCTTCATTGAATTTTTCAGCATTTTCTGCACCTAACGGTGCAAGCTTTTTTTGAGCAGCATATTCACATCAGTGTATCCTTATCTTACTTATGTTACTAAGTAACAACCTTTGAATTCAAAATATCTAGGAACTTTTAAAATTGTTTAAAGGATTGGCTGTTAAATTTTTTTAAAGTACAGATTATAACTGTTTTCAGACAACAGCATAAATATCTTTAGAAAAAAAAATTTTCTTTGATAACTGAAGTTATGGTATTGAATTAAACAAAAGCAACTTTTAGCAGTATAAGTTTATGAAACAAATACTAAATGTTACTGTGTTTCTTCCTACAGTTTACTTACCTATTATTGAAGGTAAATCTTCTACTACTCCATCATCACTACCGCTGCAATTTATTAAATCTGCAGTTGAAGCTGTAGCTTGACTTTCTCTACTCTCTTGGCTCAAGTAAGTTGAGACAGTGTCTAGGCTAGGCCTTCTTCCTGATTTTGTACTGCTACTATCTGCATCTAATAAAGTTTTGTTTTCCGTATTTTGGAATATTGGTGTAGTGTTGGATTTATGTCCTACAAAATGAATCTTATTGGAAAGCATACATAACAGTAACATTTTGACTTAAGCTATATAGATGTAACATTATGTTTTAAAAGTATTATTAAGTTCATAACTGGACCTAATTTGTACTTACCAAATATGTTCAGATTATTTAGAATTTGTCTTGCTAAATTTGTAGTGTTGTCATTTCCAGATTTTACTTTAGTATTTGATTTTTTTTTACTGGTTGATTTCTTATTGTTATCTGTTTGATTTAAAATTGCACTACTACCTATCACTTTGGTGCCTTGACTCTGTGTAGAATTATTTGGTTTTGATGCATTCCTTGTATTTGAGCATCTTCGCCCTAAAAATAATTTAAAATTACCATAATGGTTCATTATGAGACACCTAAAATCTTAAACAAAAGAATGAATAAGTTTTTGCTACCTGCAACTGGTGCCAATTCTTCAAGTTTCACTTTAACTAATGGATATGGAGCTTGTTTTATCCTTCTCACATTACGTATATATCCATTAGTTAACCATCTTTGAGTTAAATTGCTAAAATTAATTAAATAAGGAAATCCCAAGTGTGTTTTACTCATATCTAACATTTGGTTCCCCTTAAAATTGAAAAAAAAATTAATAGTTCAATCAACTAAATGTAGTATAATTTTACCTTTGCCCAGGCGTCTTCTATTAGACACTGAATATCCATATCAAAAGGATGCCATTCTTGGTTGTGTTCAGAGCCAGAACACTCCCATCTTGCACCCTTACCAGCTGGAGAAGAGGGTGAATAGCATTTTCGTCTAACTGGAACCACTATATCTGAAAAAAATCGAATATAATAATTAATAGCAAATAATAAATTCCAAAAAAAATTACCCGAATCCTCTAGTTCTTGGGTTAAAGTTCTGAGATTAATGAAATAATTTTGTAATGTTGGATCAGCATCAGATAAAATTACTCGAGTTAACTGTTTTCCTTTAGCCCTTTCCAGGTGTTGACTAACTGCTGGGCTGTAGGGCTTCCAATAACCTGACCTAATTTCATATTCCCACACAACCACTGCGTGACCAGTCATGATTGAACAAGTTAATTATCTGTTGATCATTTTATTTTCACTAATTAGCTTTGTTCTCACTCATTACAATATATAAATTATCACAATAGAGGTCAATTAAAAGAATATAAACATCATTTGGTTGATTATTAAGCTGTATAATTTATGCAAAAATTTGATTTGTTTATTTTCTTTTTGTAAGCGAGGACATTTCCGTCAGCAACTCAGTGTCATTTAATTATCAAGTTAGGCCAGTTTCTCTAGTTTATAATGCTCACATGACGTCATTAATTACTTAGTCACTGTACCCACCCGATATATTTGCAAGAATTAATCAAGCTAATTTATTTTCTTGTGCACTTATTCGTTTCGAAATTTTTATTTGAAATTGATGCCACAAAATATACTTTTACTACAATCAAATCTGAGTTCGTAGTTCATTGAACTGTTGTTGATTGGACCAGTAAGTATTGACATTTGATTTTAGTCGCTCATTTTATAGGTTATTACATGGGAGTCAAATGTATCATTTAACAAAAATAATAAAAAATGTTATGTCCGTGCATGGGAAGATTTATATTTAAAACAAATTCCTCTTTGTGGAGCTCCAAGGTTTTTTTATCAACTATAAAGCAAAATGTCTTGGATTCTTCTACTACACGGTTAATGCCGGAAGCATCTAATTGTGATACTAGATTATTGAAAGTTGCTATTATAGGAATGCCTAATGCCGGCAAAAGTACACTTATTAATGGGTTAATGGATAGAAAGGTACATTGATTATAAAAATTATCAGTAATGCTTTATATTCGTTTAAAACGAGCTTAGAATGTATTTTACTTTTAGGTTTGTGCAACGTCTCTGAAAGTTCATACGACAAGATCAAAAGCAAAGGCAATCTTTACAAGAGATGACACTCAAATTGTTTTCTTTGACTCTCCTGGGCTAGTGAATGAGAGAGAAATGAAGAAGTATGTGAAATTTTAAAATATCTATTAGTGTCAATCACAATAAAGTTGCATGTACCTACTAGGAATTTTTGTTGAAAAACTTTTGATAATTTAAGAAAAAAACAAGCTGTGTCATTTTTATATAAATAATAATCATTGAGTAAATTAATAATCATCTATTTTTGTGTATATCAAGATTTCGGAAGTACAGTATTTATGTATATACTGAGGTTTTATTTTCCAAAAATTTGGATTGAATCTTCCTAATTTCAACCACTAAGTGCAGATCATCGTTTCTCTTGAAATTACTCATTGTTCTAGATAGCAACTGTCATCTGTAACTATATCCAGTGATTTCATAAAATTTTCATTTCTAAATAAATAAATAGGAAAGAGAGAGAATTTTGGAAGCAATTCCATTAGTCACATATTTAGGTATAAGTATGTATGTTGGGATTTACAGTGTGACCCAAATGATCTATTGTACCTCCATACATCTGCGTGAGGAAGTTATTCAGGTTTTTGTCAAAAATTACTCCTGTTTATCTGTTGCACAAATTGTTTCATTTAATGAACGTAAAACAGCTAATATTTGTCTATGAGGATAACACCCTATGGTGGTTCTAAGTGGAACTACAATTGTGTTTGGGAAGTGTTTCTTATATTGTTTATAGACATTTTTTTTTGACACATTTTTTAAGTTACAACATTGTTCTTATGGAACACCAATATAATTATTGGGAACATCATTTTATAAAATAAACATTACTGAGTTGGAATGGAATGAAAATGTGTGTCAGACAGTGTAATTGTGATTGTTGGTGTAGTGGTAATGTAAATGGTGTGATCAGTAACAATAAACAGGAAAAACTAAGAAATAGAAATAATTATGTGATTGATAATTTGACCATTCAAAAAATTCTTTCATTATTTTGTTGTTATAAATTTTAACTTTGGATTGAAATGTCTTGTAGAATTTTATGAGCATAAGACTTATGCTGATTTTATGAGCATAATTTGATTATTTTAATTTTTTGTTAAATTCACGATTTGATAATTTGATTGTTTTAATTTTTTGTTAAATTTACGATTATGCCTAATGAAATTCTCAAAGTACTCCGATTTTCGTAATTCAAAAACGTATCTTGTTGTTTTTTTTTAATCTGTATTTAGTATATAGTAAAAAGCAGGTGCACATATGATCTGAAAAGGGTTTAGTTGGGTTTCCTCAAAATCTTATTGTAAATAGTTGAAGCACATGCTATGAAACAACATGCTCGGTGCTGCAGGTTTTCTGTTGTAACCTACTGAAAGTAAAAAAATATAAAATATATTAAAAAAAAGAAAATTAAAAAAAGTCCCCTAACCAAGAAGGACCATTTTTATTTACCAGAAATCTCTTTTCATTCTCTTCCGGCCAATAGTCGCAGCTTTTCCTCCTTAACCAGAACAGCACAACTTCTCGCAACAACCACAATCCCAGTCCTGCAGAAGAGTAATATCAGGGCCAACTCCAAAAAACCTCCCTTCCATGAAAAATCTTCCTTAACCTACCTAAAATAATTCCAATGAATCTCTTTTATGAAATAACTAATATGCTATAGTGTGAGATTTCTAATTTCTCAATTTTTTTGGTTGTAGGTTCAATTTACAAAATACATTTTCAAGAGATTGTAGATCTATATCAAAGGAAGCTGACATAATTGGGGTGATACATGATGCATCAAATATATGGACAAGAGAAAAATTAGATATTAAAATAATTAAAATATTAGAAAAGCATAAGGAGAAATCAAGTTTTTTAATTCTTAATAAGGTATACTCATGAATATATATATATATATATATATATATATATATATATATATATATATATATATACATATATCAAAAACATTTTTTCATTTTGTTTTTGTCAATAATTTCAACAACTCATTTGATTAATTATCTATATAATAACCAATTTCTATAACTAATGATATTTTTGAATTATTTTTACTCATATTTTTTATATAGTGATTATTTTGAGAAATCAAAAGCTGGAAATAATTTAGAATATTAAAGTTATAAAATCAATGTTTTTAAAATTTTGCTTTAAGACATTGCTTTACCTATACTGCTTTTCGCAAAGAGCCATATTCCATTCAAGTGAGAGTTATAATTTTTAAACAACCTAATACATCTATTCTCCTTCATTGCCCAATTAGGCCAATTTCTTATCAAAGAGGCTATATGATTCCTAATAACTCAGGGACAGAATCTAAATTGAGCTGTAACATTTTTGGTGTAAAAATTGACGAATTCAATCTAACTATAGATTTGTTTATTATTAAAGCACAATATTTCTTACATATAATGATACCAGTTTTAATTCTGATAAGAGCTGGATCATGTGCAACATACCTATCTATTGGCTTAGATGTTTTTTTCATAAAAAATATTAATATTTGTTTGAAATATCAATTTACAAAAATAAAAGTGACTTGGGAGATATATTATCATTTCTTCAAGTATTAACTTCCACAAAGACATTACAACTAAGAACATTTTTATGAAGAAAATTATTACTTCTACCAAAGATTTTTGCTTAGTTTGGATTATTGCTTCTCTGCTTACTTTCTCTGTCTATATCATTGTCATAGTTGATTATTCTAATTTTTGCCATATGATGTTTTTTTAGATTGATAATCGGAAAAATTTTTGTAAATATAGAATTTTGATTAATTTTAATTAACATCATACAAGGCAAATATATATATGTAAATATCAATAGAATAGAAATCAATAATCATTAAACATTGGAAGGTAACTTATATTTTCTTATTTCTCATAATTGTTGAAGTATTTACCTATTTTTTACTAAACTCTGATAATATCCTTAAGTTTTTAACTACACGCCTATGGTGAGTCACGTATACTCTCTTTACAATGTTGCCAACAGGTATGAATATGGGATTTATAAATGAAACATTTTGTTTTTGTATTGTAATATTTTTGAGCTTCTTCCACTTTTCATTCCATTATTTTTATAAATATTATCAATAAATTACAGTAGACTGAAAAATATTTTTCAGGTTGATAAATTAAACTCAAAAAGAAAATTATTAGATATTACAAAAATTCTTACTGAAAACTCTATTAGTGGTAAGCCTATAGGAATGAGAAACATTTCTGAAAAAGAGTGTATTGAGAATAAAGGATGGCCCTATTTTTCCAATATATTTATGGTATCTGCTTTGACAGGTTAGTTAGATTAAGATATCCATATATCTTGTTTTCAATGTATAATTTTTCCCTATTCATTATTTTGATAGGTGACGGATTAACGGAAATTCAAGATTACCTTATTACAAATGCTAAGCCTGGAGAATGGATGTTTCCAGAAGAAGTTTGGACTGACCAGAATCCAGAGTCTATAATATTGAATACAGTGAGAGGTGTTCTACTTGATTATTTACCTCAAGAAATACCTTACAAACTCAAACCAATTATAGAATATTTTCATGTGGATGAATTAACAGGTATTTTTCAGAACATACTTCTGAAAAAATTTATAACTGATTTTTCATGTACCAAATCTTTTTTTGATAACGATATTCCCTTCAAAGTACCCTCCTTGGGCAGCTATCGAATGGCAGAATTGTTGCTTCCATTCTTGCAATATTGGACATATATGCCTTATACCTGGTTGGTACAGTCTGTTTATTGTTCTCGATGGTTCCAAAATGATGTCCCTATGCTCATTTTCGGGAAAAGGTCACAAGGTCTCAAATCGGAATTTTACTTAATGGCCATCCTTACAATAAAATCATGTTTCATTGATAGTTCCCGTATCCAGTTGTGAGGCACCATTTTGGTATAAAGATTTCGCATGTATAAACAGACTGTCAAAATTTCATATACGGTTTCAGTGCTTGAATGTAGTTGTTCACTTATTCCCATATACGGTTCAACGATTGTCTCACACATTCAAGATTTCCGACAGTTGCAACTCTTTGAGTGCGATTGGTTTTCAAGGTCTTCTTGGACAGATTCACCAAGTTTAACACAAGTTTGATTGCATAACGTTGCTCTAAGTTCTAATGCTCTTTTTGGTAACATACAAAAAAAAACAACTTCACTGATGGTACTGTAAAATATGTGTGGATTTTATGAAAATGAAACTTGAAACAAGGAAGTGAAAGGGATAAACAAACTACAACGTTGCAAGTTCGCCTTCATTATAGCTTCTTTCATCACTTTTCTCACATGGTATTATCAAATGATTGAAGGACACTATGGTTATTTATAAAAAAAATTTTGCAGAAAAGAATTGCAGTTTCTGAAAAACTGGTCGTTTTGATGCAATGTAATTATCATAACCTAAAATTAAAAAATAAAAGCATAATTTGGGGTTATATAAAATCGTGAATAATTTGTATTAAAAAAAAATAAGCTCTACCAATCTCAAAACTTTCCAAATTCTGGAAAAATTTCTTTATCAAAATATTATTTCAGAGGTTTTATGTTTTGATTGTACCATATATTGCTGAATAACAATTCTTAAAACTAATTACTATCCAATGCTATACATAACAAAACAAAAAACTTGATTAAACTGATCTATCTTTAAATTCTAAAGTTAAAGTATTTATAAATGATTTAACTATAGAAAAAAATTTTTAGACTTCACTTAATATTAAAATTCAGACACAGTTCATCCTCTCCCACATTAGGAAGTGGAGTATAAATACTATACTGCAGCTGTACTAAATTACTTATTCATTTTATGTTAAATAATCAATTATTCAGATCAAAGTATTGTATATACTGAAATAAGGAACATCTCCCATTCAAAGGATAATTTATAATTCTCTGCTATTGTATATAGATTATTTACTTCAGAATAATCTATGAGGAAACCCCAGTTTATCTCAATGTTTATTCCTAGTTATTTCTCTAATCTTCTTTTCTTAATTCCCTGGATACAAATGTATATGAAGACTTTATTTTATACACAACATTATACATTTACTGCGAAATACACCCACTACTTCGTCATTTGTATTTTGAATAATAGTTTTTATTTTGGTGTTATGTAAAATAAAAAATAATGGATAATAGAAATTACATATGCAGAATAAGAATTAACAGAATACTGGATTTCTTAGCTAATTTTATTATTATTAGAAAAAAAATGAGGTTAATACAGAATACAAAGGAAAAAATAACAAAAATAGTTGATACTTTGTTTTCATTTCTAGGTAAAATTAATACAGTTGTCTTAATTGATTGTCCAACATCCAGAATAGCAAGACTCCTATCAGGTACTTCAGATGGAAGACTAAGGTTACTAACTGAACAGATTCAAGGAGATCTTCAAAATGCGTTTAAAAATTTTGTCAAAATACAAATTGTTCCTAAGTATACTGGAAGTTCGAAATAAATTTTAAAAGTTAGTTTTTTTGTATTTCCCTTAACTTATGATTTAACAAGAAGGTAGGGGCAATAAGATTCAAGGGAGAATTTCAAGGTGATGTTTTGATGCAAGGACATGCAGTAAGCGGAAGCAAAGGGCCTCTGCTTTCACATTCTGGTTCATAATAAGTTATCAAAGATATTACTGATAAATTTTTTATGCATTTAAATACTTACAGTGTCGACAGATCCAATGAATAGTTAAGAAATTAACCATTTAGTAATGAAAATCACAAAATAAAACTTGATCGATTTAATGAAGCGAATTACAATAAATAAATGTAAACTAATAGTGGCAATATTTCATAATAATCTGATTGAAGTGAAAAAATCATTTCTGTATGTTTTAATGCCCTTAAAGAGTTTTATTTTAATATATCTTAATATTGATGATAGTTAATATTGAGTAACTTACAGTGTGAAATAAAAATAACTATGAAATGATAAAAATAATTTTAAATTTTTCAAGACCTATATTTTTTAAAATGAAATAAAATAAAAACAATTCTAATAAAAAACAAATTATGTCCTCTGCTCTGAGGATAAGTAGGACAGTATATATTGGTGAGAAACACAAATTGGAATGTTGCAAATAGTACACCCTGCCCTCATGCTTTCGTGACAGATTAGAAATTTGTTGGAAACTGGGAATTTTATGATACTAATAGACGGCGCCGAAATATGAACATGACGAAAAGAGAAGAGGAGTTAATAATAGCGGAAAGACAGATATTGTATGAAGTACGAAATTGAGGAAGACCTTTGAAGAAAAAATAGTGATAATCTCACCCTCTCTTCCCTCTGTGTTTGTCATGTAATTAGTGATCAACTATTATGGCTGAGAGATGGGCTGATAAGACAGATAGTGCAAACAAAAATTTTCTTACACCTCAACCAGTTGGTACACAAGTAACGTCTAAGGAACAAACATAAACGATTCATTTATTAATCGTATTTAGTTTACCGGTTGTTCCAACTTTACACTAAATTCTATTATTAAACAAATTGGTAAATTACAACTAAAATTTTTATAGCCTTATTGTTATAGGTTACTATAAAAATTTGTGGTTAAAGTTATTTTCTTATATATTTTGTCCTAAAATTAAGAACAAGTTAGATATAAAAAAGAATGGAACGGAAGTTACTTGTCGGGGAAAAGCCAAAAGATTATACAGGGTGTGTTGTGTGACAATGGCCAATACAAACATTCTTATTTTAAAAGCAACAACCTATATATTATTTATTTTGTGTTTCTTCAGAAAATTCTTGACATAATTCGTGTACAATGTCCTATACGCATCTTCAACTGTTTCAGAAATATTTGTTTTTTTGTTTTTTGAGATTTATTACAAAAATTATTTTATATCACAAATTAGCTACATTACACTCAATACTTATTTTTCATTTAACTCTCGATATTGAGTAAGTAAAAACCATTCCAGCGTTCCTTTTCACTGAAATGAATTGTAAAAAATACAGAAAAGTTTCGTTTAAGACTCATGGCTTTATCGACTTGTTTTCTACCGGTATGACAGTAGGGATTAGTATCATTGCTATTGTTGTTTGAATTACGTTATCTGTATGTAATAATATCAGAAAAATAACCTTTCAACAAACGATTGCTTATAACACACGGAAACAAATGGAAGCTGCTCACTTATTTCACAAAAAAATTACGAATTAGCCCCTATATTCCAAGGAACAAATAGTAAAATAGAAAAGCGGTTTTGCGAGCTTGATCATAGATAAAACAGGTAGCTGACAATGAAGTAAGTGATAATGGAAAATTTGATATTACGCTCGACTTGCCACAAAACCCTCATAATTCTGGTCGAATAGCACCCTCAGAATATCATGGCAGAAGATATTTTTGTGAACAAATCATGGCTATATTAGATAACAATATGCTCCAATTAGAAGATGTTTTCTTTCCTGATGAGAGTATATTTATACTTCACGATCATGTTAATTGCACAAAATTGCTGATATTGTCTAAAGAGAACTCTCACTGAATGAGAGAAGAACATACACAATATCCCGAAGAAGTTAATTTTTACAAAGGAATTGCTGGAAATTATATCGTAGGTTCCTTTTGCATTGATGGCAACTTGAATCGAGATAAATATTTAGAACTGTTTCCAAAAAATGTCGTACCAACTTTGAAAAGCTTTTATCCTGATCCAGCAAACCCACAAGCTCCTGCGAATATAATACGGTTTCAGCAAATTGGCGCAACTCCCCATTAAAAAATGTATTCAGTACTTGAATCGAATTTTTCCAAATTGGTAGAGAGGAAGGCGCAGATTGATAGAATGGCCAACACGATCTTCCGAAATGACGCCATTAGACTTCTTTTTGTGGGGATATTTTGAAAGTATTTTATTAGAAACTGAACCCTTCAACTTAGATAACTTAAACCGACAAATCACGCTTGCGATTAGGTCATTTACATATGAGATGTTAAGTGACGTTAGAAGATATTTTTATACCAGATAAGCAAGTTGTTAGATGCGGCGAGTATTTTGAACATTTTCCGCATTGAAATTAATGGTTGCATTTAGCGGACGAAACCGTTTTGCAACACGTTCTAGAGTGGGCGCCTATAATTTCGTCTCAAATTATAATGTCCATTTTTATATACATATAAATGACATGTAAAAGACTGACCGATTCCAAGTCTACTAAGTCTACTAATACTCAAAGTGTGAAGTGATAATTCACTGCTACATATAAGTTCATTTATTTTTATTTTATCTCGAAGTTGTATCAAAAGGTAGGTTGTCATTAAATTGGTTAAAAATATTACATCGAAATTTCTATGTTCTGTAAGAAATTTCTCAATACCTTATATTAAATGAAATTTTGTAGCGCTCAGCTCTCATTATATTAATGGAACTTCATATTCTTCAAGAAGAATAATTTTTATTTTTTCCCTTTGATCTCTTAGTTTTAATCTCGACTAATATCGAACTGAATATCTAGAATGTTTTAAGTAGTTCTGTAATTTTGCTGGTACATATTATGTAGAATAAATAAATGAGCAAAGACATAATGTTTCAGTGACTACGACATAAAAACGTTATACTAAGATTGTGATTAACGTACCCACTGTGGATCTAGTTTAATCTAGTTTTCAGAAACTAACTGTATTTTAGATTATTTATATATAATCTCATAAATGATTGTTTCTCATTAAGTATTTTTCTGATCTAAAATTTTAGAATACAAAATATTATTAAATAGTACGGAAATATATTTTCTCATGCATTGAGAGATTCTTACTAAAAGTTCAGTCATTTTGAATGGTTAGTTTCTGTTAGAAAATCGTATAGTGAGTATTGAACCATCATTGAATATTTGTTGTAGAAAGGCAATACGTCTATGAAAGAGGAGTTAGTCACTGTGTACAGAGGCTGTAAAATCAAAATTTTCGGCTGCTAGTTGATGAGCATTCGGGATGGCCAAAAACTGCGAGATTATTGGAAAAGTTAACCAAATGGTACTGGACAACAGTCATATTAAAGCTAAAGCCATATTCTGACTAAAGAATTATGTATGCGGGTGCCGCGTTTACTCACTTTTGACCAAAAGCTCATTCCAATTGCACTTTAAATTGATTAATCATTTAACAGATCTAGCCTCCAGCGAGTTTTTCTTTTTCTTGGCTCAACAGTTTAACTTGCAGAAGATTTTCTTCAGACGAAGACGATATCGCATATGTAAACGCTTATTTTGAGAAGAAAGACGGCAACTATTGTTTGGAAGCCTTAAAAACGTTATAGCAACGTTGGACTAACTAACTAATAATTTTGAAAAAAAGGCCTTGTGTCATGTTAGGTCGAAAACTTTTCAAACAACTCTCGTATATCAATTTATAAAATAACTGATTTGCTCTAAAAATCACATAGATGAAATTGTTCTGTACAATACAATACAATACAATTACAAAATACGTAGTACCGAATATTTATTGCTATAAACTCTATTTAAGAGATTATTGAAATTATTGTTGCTTTGAGTGTGTCACAATTGCATTCCTAATAGTGTGACAATGACCTTTAGATCTACATATATTTTCCACTTGTGTCTTGATGCTAAGTATTTTACATGTTGTGTTCAACACAAGGGCAGATCCAGCTTTGGCTCCACGAGGGGGTCTGTAAGCTTAATGCTCTTCAATCTCCCTAGTCCAAAAGAATATATAAGTAGGTACATAAGTCACGCAGCACTCTTTCAGTAAGTAGGTACCTATATATCTATCTAAGAGGTACTTTGTGAGCATTAAAAACAA
Organism: Diorhabda carinulata; assembly: GCF_026250575.1. Lineage (NCBI taxonomy): Eukaryota > Metazoa > Arthropoda > Insecta > Coleoptera > Chrysomelidae > Diorhabda > Diorhabda carinulata. Next base: position 26,298,456 of record NC_079472.1, read on the forward strand.
TAACATTTAAGTTAAAACACACGCACTGGAATAATGAGAAACTGATTACTTAGCATTTCTTGTAATTAATGAATTTGCAGCAACAATTTTTAAGAATACTTAAAAGGTACACTTATAAACACATTATAGGTAGAAAGAAATTTTAACTTAGAACTATGTTATGATATGTTGAAGTTTAGTGGCGCAAGTGTGGCGCGGTAAAATTCAAATTTTTGATGCGTTCATTTCCAAACGTTTGCAATCATACAAAGTTATGAAATGAAATTAAATTAAGTTAATTAAATATTGAAGGTATGTAGTTACATAAAATCTGCATGGTGACAAAATATATAAATAAAATCATTATGTTCAATTAGTGGTCCACCTAAGTCCTGGAATCAGCTCAGGGGTGGGTTATGACCCCCCTGGATCCGCCTTTAGTATGGTATAAAGAGTCGAGATGAATAGGATCTTAGAAAAGCCTCGATTAACTTGAGCCATTGCAGCGTTCTAACTCTAGTATTTTGTCAAGCCGTCCACGTTGGAGCATATTATTATTATACATATCATATACAAAAATATATTTATATTCTGTTAATAGGTGTACTCATATCTAATAATTGGATATTTTTCAGTTTCAAATAAAGCAGAGTAGTTTCAATTATAAATTCAACTTATTTTGTGTGTGGCTTAATACTAAAAGACTTTTTTCCATAGACCACAGTGATCGTAGCTGATAGCCTACTTATTAAATTTTTACGTCGACAATAATATGAAGAAGTGTTGCACCTGTGCCAGTTGACTGACGGCTCTATGGTGTGTTCGGTAGCTTCCCATCCCGGAGATTGAGTGTTGTCTCTATATTGTACATGCGCGAGTTGGTTGATGCCCGGCCTGTAGTCCGCCGTCTGGGCCAGTGCTCTTCGGTCTTTTGCTTTTAAAGGCACTGAATTTGTCCCGTTGGAAAACTCGGTCACGCGGCTTTCCAAAACAACCTGTCGAATCCCGGTGTCATTACTCCGGTGACCGACTATCTACAACAGACTCCCGGGTTAAGTCTCTTGATCGTACCACAGGTATATATATGTAAGGATACATTTTTTTTTAAAGAATTATATTATTTTTGAATATATTATGGTACGCGAATGAAGTGGACGATTAAGATGATAAGTTTTGATATATGTCGCATGTTACAAAATTCATGAATTTTTGTAGTAAATAATGACTGCTTTTTCAAATGTGTGATGCCAAGTTTATTATATGGTTAATGTAAATTTTTCATAATTCAGCAACATATATAAGTTTTGTCAAAGCTATTGAAGGTTTTTCATTTAAAAATCATATAATTTCTTATTAAAAATTCAGAGAGGTCAAAATGGCAAATTTACTATGATAAAATATTTAAAATGAAAAGACCATGAAAATTCCAAAGTTTTGGCCAATGATACTAATAAATAATCAATAAAACTATTCTTGAAGCGGTCTTTTTCTTATTGAAGGTTTCTAAATCTTTATTTGAGAACGTTTTAACGTAAAATAAACATTTTTATTGATATTTAATACCCCTACTCTTTTAAACAAACATGTTTTTTTTCAAGTTTGCGGCAGATGTCGTTTTTCGTTTGTCAATTTTTTGTATATTATATAGATCTCTGAAAATCTCTGACCAACGTCTAGACTTACTGGAGTCAAATTCATTACTAAACTTCATGACAATAAAAGAGCGTTCACATTTCTGTCGAAAAGAAGAGAAGTAATGAACTGAAAGTATCTGTTTAGTGGATAGGCTATAGAAAAAAAACATTGATTAAATTGTGGAAATTATTAATGTCTTTAGTTGAAACCATCTGTGACAGGTTTAGTTTGCAGAAAGCTCGAAATCAGTTTATTTGCATAACTTTTGAAACCTCTCACAATACTCTTACTGATATTTATTATTTAAATTATTCATTTGAACTTTGCGTTCAGCTCTAGTTTCTATACTGTGTCCAGAAATTTTTGGAAATAAATATACCAAAAATATCTATGAAGAGTCCTAGTTTGGTTTCAGAAATGCATTTGGAGCTAAAGTGGCTCTCTTAGTTTTGTTACAAAGGTGTGTGCTTTGTGGAGTTTGAGAAGGCATTTGTTAGAGTACAACTTATAAACGACTGAAGAGTAAAGATATTGAAAACAGAGATATATGTGTCATAGAGAATTTATACTGTAATCAGTTCGCAAACATAAAAATTCGAAATAATGTTATCAAAGAAATTCCTATACAACGAAAAGTGTAACAAGTTTGTATTGTCTAGTCTAGATTGCCATAATAAAGTTTGACATTTTTAATGGTGAACGTACTCAATATGTGTTGTGCTATTTGAGTTGTTGCAGATACTTGAACATTCATCATGGTCAAAGAATGGAATTAAATCTCAAACATTTTCGTGTTACGATTTTCTATGACTTTTGACCTGGATTAAACCAATAATATTGTATCGATCAACTTGCTTCGACTTTGGGTAGCAACGTAGAATGATTAATTCTGAATAGTACAAATTTGTTTGCCAGAAGTGTTCGATAAAATCAGAGAAACCAATCGCAGAAGGCGAATCATTTTCCACCACGACAATGCGAACTCTCACTAATCAGTTTAAACAAAATCGTTTTTTAACATTCCAAAAATCGAATTGATGTGTCATCTGCCGTACAATCCTTGTTTGGCAGCCAATGATTTCTTTTTATTCTCACAGATCAAAAATAAATTGCGATATCAACGTTTTGCTACACCTAAAGAAGAAGTTGATGTGTTTAAGGTACCTCAATCGGAATTGAAAAAAGCTTTGACAAATGGTTTAAATGCAAGCAAAAGTGTATTGATCTCAAAAGACAATATTTTGATAAACAATAAAGCCACATCCAATTATAAATATCTTATTTATAATTGGATATGGTATGATATGGTCTGATATTTTATTTGTTTATCTCGAAACTTAAGTTGCAATCTTCGTATAACGAAGATATGGACCAACTATGAAAAAATGGGAAAATATCAATATTCTATGGTATGCAGATGATACAGTTTTGAGGTTATCCAGATCATGCTTAATCGTGTTCGCAAGATGGGAGAAGAAATGGGTATGAAAATAAATATACTAAAAACGGAGCCTTTCTGCCGTAGTTTACTGCTAATAGAAAGTTTGTGTGTTTAAAATTTCTAGTAACTAAAACTCTGTAAAACCATAAATCGTGTCACTTTGATTTTATTTATATAAAACAGAATTTTTTTCCTCGGAAACCACTATCATCAAAATACTTATTACTAGTTTTACACCACACTCCCAACTCGTCAAAAAATTAGATCTAACTATGGAAATTCACGTACATTTCTTTTAAAGAGCTTCTCGTGGACCCCTGGGGGTACACATGGACCACTTTGGGATTAGAACACGAAAGTTACATCCCTTTATAGTATGGATTGTGAGCATGGATTTTGAAATTGTCAACAATGAACATTATAATTGTTGAAGTATAGAAGAATACTTCAAATTTCACGAAAAACAAAACTAACGAAGTAGTGTTAAGAAATTTCAATAGAAGTAGGTCATTACTTAATCAAGTGTCTTAATTCAATCATGTGATAAGCGTTAGTCATTATCGAGCTGATTGTCGATGGGAAAATAAAAGATTCAAGATTTGTATGGAGAAAACCAACTTTCTTGACTAAAAAACCTTTGAGAATGGAACCGGATAACCTTTGCATATTCCAACGACTGAGAAACATTCTTGATAGTGATCACTAACGTCGGATTCGACTGAGAAGGCGCAGGAAGAAGAACTAATATTTAGGCTGTTCGATCATTTCGGACCATTATGATTATACACCCAGGAGATACTGATTTGATATTGACGTCAAATAATTACATTCATACATTGCTGCAATTTAGTTATATATTCTAGAAAACGCTACCGTTGCATTACCGCACCGAAATTGAATTCCATTCAATTATAAGCTTTTAACACACAAAAAGACCCTTAGGCTCGATTCTGATTATACTGGCGAATATCGGATGTTGGAACACTACTATATTTTATTTTTGTGCTACAAAATATTCGTTACTCCGAATAAAATTAAAATTTTACAAATGTGGCTGTAATGGAAAAATGTCGAACACAAACTCTAATGAGAGGATAATTTAATACACCACAAGGGTGGATTCCTTTCACTTAAAACCCTATCAACTGTTTTAACGAAAAAGGGTGGAGACATGATTGAATGTGTTCTTTATTATAATTTCATAATCCTCGACATAGAATTGAAAGTTGGCGAGGGATCAACATTTTTATAACCCGATACGTCGTGTAAAACCATCCCTTACTAAACAGAAGATCTCTTCTTCTACTACATATATATGGATTTTTTTCTGAACTCCATGTATTGTATCCTCAATTTGTTTTTTAGGATGCACAACTTTGTGACCATTTTTAATCCGTGGAGATGCGCTATCTTGGGAAGGGAATATTTCAGGTAAACGAAAAGGTAGTTTGAGTACATAATACAACTCGCGACGGATTCATTACTTTGAATTCAGTACCTAATCTACGTTGTAATGTGGGAAGATTCAAAAATTAAAATTTCTAAATCCTTCAAATTGCATTCTAACATAGATAGGCACCAAGCAAAATTCTACAATAGAGAAATAAATTTTTATGTTGGGTTGGTCAAATAAAATAACAGAATATGAATTTATGGAACAGGTCTCCTATAGATACAAAATATGATATTGTTTTATTGCTTTTTATATGTTTCGTTATATGTTCAGAATTTAGCATATTTTTTATTGAAATACTCAGTAAATTTATATTTTACTTTTGTTTTTCATTTCATAATCGAAGCCCCGAGCTGCATATTCTTCCATCACGAGTTGTCTAATCTTCATGACAACTACGATCACGATTTGGCACATTGTAACAGAAGTTAAAATTTTATGGCTGGTATTATAGTCCCGAGTTGGCGCATGCCAGTTTTTTCCTTGACACGAAATAATGAAAAATATTAAAATTTCATAAAGGATTGTTAACAATACATAATTTATATTCTCTGGTATGGGTTGGTAGCTTTGAAAAACATTAAAACTTTCTTTCTTGATCTGTGTGGGACAGTCGAGTGTATCTTTAAGATTCGTTTCAGATTAAATTGCTGGTTAGGTGGTAGAGTATTTATTGACTGTAGTTGACTTTTTGAAGACATCAAATGTGACTAATAATAGATAATTATAATAATCAAATAATAATCAAATATATTCTAAGTGAAATTCAAAAATTTGTCAATGAAACGAAACGAAGCATAAATTTATAGACACGAGTTGTTTTTTCTTCATAAAACAACCAAAACTTCATTTGCATCTCTGTACATATTTCAAGAATTTTCATCTTGCAATCAATATTTGTTTGTGAAGCGTCAAAAATTCTCATTTATTTAGAGTTAACAAAGTAGGAATAATATATGAAAGTAAATCAAAATTTCAATTCTTATATTGAAAAACTTCACAATCTCAAATCTCAAAAAAAATTTCGTAATTTTTGTAAGGTTAGGTTAAGATAGGTTAGGTTAGGTTAGGTTGCATTAGAGACTGAAATAAAGGTAAACAAAAGTAATTTTATTCAATCAAATATTTGAATTGGACTTATACATTTTAAAATCTTTTTTGATTTCTTCTAATAATTAAGTAAATGGCTCATTTATAGTTCAGATTTATAACATTCTCATAACCATGTATATTATATGATTCTGTCCTCCCAATCTTCTGGAGGTACATGCCTATTGCAGTGCTTTCAGAGATTTACAACTGGCCTCAATTATTTAGGGTATGAACCTCGCTATCAGAAACAAATTTTTCTTTGAGATTGACCCACTCGTGAGTGTAGCCTTCATTACTGAGGCATAGATAGGGTGGTCAGCCATCTGGAGCGAAGTACTTTTTTTGATTTAAAAGATGCATTTTTTCACAGAAAATCTACGCATGCGTCAATCATAATGACTTTTCACACACAGATAGATCTGATGAGATCTATCGACAAAGCTATCCATGGTTCGATATCTGTTAGCCTTCCTGAGATAATGGCCACTTTCTGCTTTTTCCGTTTCATGATGATCGTCGAGGGGTGGCTCATCATACTTTAGCTGTAATATTATATATCAAGTACCTTGTAACGATTGTGACGCTATCTACATAGGGCACACAATCCAGTATTTAGAAAATAATGGTCATCAATAAGATAAAAAATATAAAACGAATCACGAAATATCATAAAAACATACTTTCAGTTATAAAGGTTCAAAATCTAGGAACGGAATCAAATACACCATCTTAAATACTTTAAGTAAAATTTATTGCTCTATCTTATAATTTTTAATGCAACTACGAATAATTTAATAGATGGAAGCTGCACATTTTTGGGATATAAAAGCTAAGGAAAAATTATTTTTTCTTGTTAAAACAGATTTAGGGGATATATTGATTAATATAAATATGCAAAATATCAGTATCAAATAATATATTTTGATAAAGACTGAATGTAGTCGAAACGTCAATATCATATACTTTGTAAGCTCAATTTCCCTGGCAGGAAACTCTTCCTCAGGAAGTGGTATTCGGCCTCAGTTAAAGTATATAAATAACTGGTACTCAGATGGGGTGAACAATCAATATTAGATTGGACACCACCAGCTTTTAACGAAAGACGTTAAAAGTTAATAAAAAAGGCGAAAAAGTTGGAAATATCTTATGAATTAAATCGAACTATCCAAAGCTACTCCCGGACAAGATTCTCCAAATTAATATTTATTCCTAAGAACAATAAAGAAAAGTTACAGCAACAAACAAATTTATTGAAAAAAATAATAAATTCGCATTAACTGCGTATCCAAAAGAGCTAAACAAACAAATGTAGTCATATATTAAAAACCACTCACCTTTATTTATATATTAAAGATAAGACTGCGACTTATCTATGGTAATCCGGGATGGCTGCAGATCTCAACTGGATTCCCAGATGTGAATTCGAGTCTGGTGGTTGGATACATTGTGGTGGAAACTCCCAACCTGGCAGCTGTAGAATTGCGGGGAAAAGAATACAATAAGGAAGGAAAAGGGAATATAGAGGGAAGTTACGGAAGAAGGAACGAGTAGAAAGAACAGATTTGAACAAAAGGAGCTTAGTCTCTGATATATAAAAAAACAACATAAGAAAAACTGAATTTATATTATTTAATTTAAACTAAACTTCAATTGATAGAGATATAAAATCAAGATAATTTATCATGAAAACCATATAAAATTATTTTTTATGTATGATTTAATTTTTCATATATCCAGAAGATATATATCTATCGTTTGCCCAATATAACAAAGATATGTGGTGACAATTATTTTGATACATAACAGTTGAGTAAATGGCCTCCACGGTGTTTAACATTTTATACTGCGAAACGCTGACAATTGAATCAAGAGCAATTTGTCTTTCGATGTAGATATATTTGTATTCTGCTAACAGCTGGTGTTTAGGTTATTTATTACCGTTTCTAGAAGTTGAGAATAGCTCTTTTAACATACTAAAAGCGATGTGATTTTTGTTCATTTGATGTGAACAGCATATTAACTATTCCTCTAAATACTTTTCTTATTTATTCAAATCATTGTGCATTTGGTGTTTGGACAGAAATTTCGAGTGCATAATAGGAGCTATTATTGTAAGGTTTTATTTATATAAAGAGTTTTTAATCACAAAACGGCTACGGCGGAAATAATTCATAAACACGGGGTATCTTATTTATTAATACACTAACTATTCTTTACACTTACATGATTTACATGAAGGTATGTAGATGTATTATCCAACTAACCGACTTCACAGAGTTCTTTATCAAGATATTACAAGAAGACTGCGGGGTATCAAAAATTTCCTTTCGGTTAAGTTATAAAAATGTATTAAGTCGCACTGCAGCGCTTATGCACTAGCTGCCTCATTTTTATTATTTTTAACTTTTATGTTGTTGCTATGTACTGAGAGGGAGAGATACACGCAGTGATTGCAGATAATTAATTTTTGTTTAGTGATTATTAAGAGCCACATAATTGCATAGAAAAAATTTTAATGACACACAAACAGATATTGTGCTTCTATTGGCTTCACGTAATTATCTAAACTCATATTCTCACAATGGTGAATACGACGTCGAAGACACTAGAATGATTACCCTGGTCCCCGGACATTTTGCAAGAGATAAATCCAATAATCAGAGTGGCTTGAGGAAATGCTTCGTCACCAAAAGGTACACTGCTGTTGGATTAATCGGAAAAAACGGACAACCATTTGCTTCTAAGGGCTTCATGTGCGAACGTCTTTTGGTTTTTTGTCGTTTAGACCACAGTTCATATGTATATATCCATGATTCGTAGCCTGTCCCAAATTTATAGATCTTGAAGCACCGTTCGGGGAATGTTACATGATGATCTTGCAATATCAGTTTACGCAAATTCATCCTGTAGCGAAGTATGACCACGATTGAACTCTGAAAACCAGCGGAACTCGATAGCTCTAGATGGTGTCTCATTGGTTTAATTCACATCGAAAATCATCGCACGAAAAAGATCACGATTTGATCTCATTTTTTGACCACTATGAATGTTCCATTTGTATCTGTAAGAAAATCAAATAGTATTCGTATGATAACAAATTCCGAATTCGGAACACCAGTGAAACAAGTTGGCACGAGCTGGTGCCTGATCACCAAAAATCGAAATTGATAAGAACACTGCTGTTGGTTTCGTCGAAAGTTAGAGAAAATAATCGCACGAAAATGTTTGCGATTTAATTCCATTTCCGACCAAGATTGTTGTTTCAAGTATATGTGAATTACTCAAATAGCACTTGTATGACAACACGCTCTGAGTACGTTCACCACTAAAAATGTCAAACTTCATGATGGCAATGTCAAATTTGATATAATCACATCAATGTTGCCATATCTCAAAACTTAAGTATCGCCTTAGTATTTACGGTTTTCCGTTCATTACACCTACGTGATATAGGCCTGATGTTCATAATTTGATATACTTGGTATTTCTTTAAAAATTCGTCATTGCAGTCATTACTAACAACAACTAATCCGGAATAATAAATTACCAACATCTTGAACACAAATTCGAGATCCTATTATTTTTAAGCTGAAAGGATGTTACTGTTAGTGGAAAATGATTTTTGTGAGTGTATTCATCAAGTGAATAGAGGAGAAAGGCACGAATTAATTGGAAGAAAACATAATAGGCCAAATCCTTTTGTCCCTTTACGTTCTTTTTTTGTATTCTCAGAAATAGATGGACGGTTTTCATACTAGGTAAAATGTAATTTTTGTTAACGAGAGTGACTAATGTTCTTTATGTGATTTCAGACGTTTTTGTCATTTCGTAGATACTCAGTAGATTCATTCAAAGTAATTACGAGGGAGAATATTTCTATGCAATTTTGTAGTGATTGTATCTAAAGCGAGACGAGTAACATAATTATTATTGTTTGGTGGCAGATGGTTAAAGAAAAGGAAAAAACTTTCTTGTCAAAGAGAATTATTTTTAAAATTATATTCAGAACATTTACTGAGAGGTAGCGATTATTATTCTATTACAGAGAGAAAAACCGATCTAATGTATGAAACTATTCAAGTTTTAAAAATTATATTAGAATAAATAAGCAAAATTTTAGTAATATGGAGACGTAAACAAATTCTCGTATGAATTTAAGATTAAAGGAAAGATCATTATTATATATCCCCACCAAAAATCAATCAAGTTTTTATTTTTGTCATAAAAATTTAACTTCGATACTGCTCTTTATTGACATTGCCAATTGCGAGAAAGACTATGAAAAAGTAAACCTTCAGTCTCTGAAGACAATAACTTGGTTTCCGAATCGCGCGTCAGACAGTGTAATCGTGAGTGTTGGTGTAGTGGTGGTGTAAACGGTTCCACAAATTCCAACTCGGACTATGAAAATGTTTGGCTTGGCAGAATTAGGTCACATCAAGAATGTTCAGGTCAGGATTGGAAAGCACATTATGCTACGTTTATACACTTTCCGAGGCTTGGAAAATATCTAAAAGCGCCAAGTCTTCAGAAGAAACCTTTCAATACCATTTAATTTCTTGTGAGCGTATTACTTTTTTCTAAATATGCAAGTTGTGTAGGCAAACATGATAGAAGACAGACAGTGAATGCTGATAATCCATAAAAGAGCTCGTGAGCGATAATAAACAAATACGTCGCAAACGTTCGATACATGCTTTCTCTGATCTGTCTTGGCGTCAACGAAAAGCTCACGCAAGCCCCCCGTTTTCACGCGTGTGCTTGAGGACACTTGTTGAGGCTTGGCAATCGTGTAAGCGTAGCATACCTAATAACCAATGCAACGTTATGAATGATGAAAAAACGAATAATTAAAACTCATTTTCTTTATTCTGATTAGATATTTTGTATAAAATATGAAAGAGTGAATATCACAATATTTCATTGATTTTGTGGGTTCCACTCTCGGTGTCTTGTTTTGAATTACAATAGAAATAAAAAGAATTCCACTGCAGAATAGACTCAATTTTCGTTACGCAGAATTAGGGGACATTAAGAAAGCTCCAATCAGGTTTGAACAGTCCTAACCTAACCTAACCTAACCTAACCAATATAGCTAGTTTAACATTGAGAATACACAGGCATGATGGAATGTTATTGATACTGATTATATTTTTCGTATTTTGCAGAAGTGCGTATAGTTCTCCCAAATCAAAGTTCAAAGCTATACGCGTATACTCATTAAAAATATTGAAAAAATTGAATGTATTTTAAATAATTGAATACTAATTGTATTGGGATCCTCACTCAAGTGGTAAGTCGAATATGCTATAGAAAATGGAAACTATTCTGTTAAAAAGTATAACATCATGAAAATGTTGTTAAGGTACTAAATACAAAATGGTGGATTTTAATATTATTGGTGATGTAATAATTTTCGCTGACTCATATGTTACTTCATTTTCAAAACTTGCAGTTGCAGTTGCCGGGTATATCTTCTAGATGTACCTAATTAGTAGAGGCTTAATCAAACCCAATTCTCAATATTCTCTGTATCGATTGCACAAATATTTTGATTGGATTTTTAATATCTAGAACAAATTTTTAAAATGAGTCTTCAGACATAAAAGATTAAAATGAAAAATGTTAAACTTTCCATTTTAAACTTGTCTGGTTTCAGATTAATCACTCCAATTTCTATTAAAACTAAGTTCCAAACTAAATTATTAGATCATATATAAAAGTTTGATTCAGCGTACAAACAAAAGTTTGTTTTAGTTGTCATCAGTAGATTATAGTTACACTTGAAGATTTATCGTCCCGGGACATCGACATTACTGCAAATATTTTGATTAGATTCAAATGGATTCACTATGCTCCATCTCGAGGGATATTATACAAAGTTACTGCATGCAAGATCATTTCTTCTCAATATATGTTCTCTTTGTTTTTTCCTGCAAATCTAATGCTATTGTTATTATCTCTTCACTCAATTCTCAATTATACATGGATATTCTAATATCTCGGCAAACAGTACAGTCATAAAAATCCAGTCGAATATTAAACAGTTCTGGAAACAAAAAATAAAATATATTTTTTTGTGATATTTTATACAACGTTGAGGTAATGATAAAGCTGAATTTGAATAGAAAGAATTCCGAATGAAATATTTTGTAGTGGAAAAACTGTGTGCTTGGTGAAGATAAAATTTTTGTGCTGTGAGTAAACAAGAGTGTGATAATTTTGATCCTGCTAATATTTCAAAGTATGTGTTTAATAGTATTCGGTAAATTCATTTACAATCAAATAAGATATCGAGAATTAATATATTGTATATAAGACAAATATATACTCTCATGAAAACACGTAGCAGAGATAAAGCGCATTTTACAAAGTGATTTTTCAAACACATAAACACAAGTTCTGGAAGTGTTATTGAAGATAAGAAATGTTTTTTATACATAGTTACAAAAGAGTTTCTTTCTTTATAATAACCTGCATGTTTACAGGTTATAGGTTTTATTGTAGACTTCTGAAAGACTCAAAAGAAGTCTAAGATAGTATCGAGAAGATTCTGGAAATGTGGCACAACATATCCAGTCATTTCGTGGATAAATAAAGCGTTATAAAATTATCAAATACTATTCAAAAATTGTTAGGAGTATGGTCGAGTCAATGAGGGAAATTTATTGGAAGTTTTGGGTAGTATGCATTAATTGCAGTATAAAGTCCTCTAGTTTTTGCTTCCATATTTATCGTTGCTAGTGCCTTTTCTCAACGTTTCTTGTCTTTTGTCAACACTAGGTCGGCCGCATATTTTCAATTTTAGTACTATTGATAATGCGTCTCCTCGTCTTTTTAGGTTAATTATTTCCTTATTTCCTTCAGTTGTTGTGATTTGCACTTTTGAATTTACCAGTCATTTATATCAGCCTAATTAATTTTTCTGGTATATCCATTTTCCTCATTTCTTTCGATTGAATTAATCATAATTAATCATAATATTTTCATCAATAAACTTCAGCAGTACGGTTTCAGAAGAATACCTCTCGCATGGTTCAAATCATACCTTACGAACAGAAGTCACCTTGTAAGGGTTGATACAAAGTTGTCTTCTTGCAAGTCAATAGAATGTGAAGTGCCTCAAGGCTCAGTTCTAGGCCCTATTTTGTTTCTTCTGTTTATAAACGACATCGCCTAGACATCAGTGGTAAAATATGTCGTTTTGCAGACGACATTAGTTTCTCTTGGAACAATGCTGATCTCACGTCACTTCATAGGACCATATCTAGTAACCTAATCACCATTAAATCATGGTGCGATTCTAATCTCCTCTAACTCAACGTTTCTAAAACCAAAATTTAACATTTTTTATTAAATAACAGTACCAATGAGGTCGTTGAATCTGTAAAATTCTTGGGACTTGTTGTGGACAATTAGTAGAAATGGAGTTACATATTGCCGCTTTATCTAAAAAATTAAGTTCCCCAAGTTTTGCGCTGAAATCAGTTTCCTAAGAACTGAACTTATCCACCTCCTTAACAGTTTATTATGCTCTTATTGAGTCGCTTCTCCGATATGCCCTTTCCTTCTGGGGTACGTATGGTGCGACTCAATTTGAGCGAGTCTCCAAACTACAAAAGATAGCTGTTAGATATTTAGTCGGACTAAGCAGCCGACTCTGCAGGGACTTATTCAAAAGATTAAAAATCCTGACTCTTCCTTCTTTATTCATCTTTGAATCCGTTTGCCTAATTCTTAAGCACGATTCTCGAATTTCAGAAAGGACGTTGCACGGCTATCCACTAAGGAACGCGGAGCATGACCTTTACTTACCTACTCTGTAAACGACTTCTATTCTAATAATAATAATATTCATGCTGCATACTGCTTTAATTTTTGCTATGGACTTACTAGAGATATTAGAGTTTACACATCATATTAAACACTACTAATGGGCTATAATCTTTGTACTGTTTTGGGTTCCTTTTTGTATATTTTGGTACTGTCATATCTAACCCTTCATGTGATATGTCATGTACCCATATGATTTGAATATTTACTCCATTACTCGCCCTCGCACCACGATCGCTAAGCATAAGGGCATGTATTTAATTAACCATTTGTGGTTACACTAAATGGAAACACTTCCAGGATAATATTTACGTAATTTTTCCTCTGTTTCCTTTTTTACGCGTGATAAATAATATTTAATTATCATTTGGAATTATTTTCTTTTCACATTTCCTTATCAACGTGAAGATTTTTCTTTATATGAGTATTAAAATTAATATATTTGTCACATTTCAGTAAAATTTTGACAGACGATTACAGAAACATCGCAGAAATTAGTAATATGATTATCGTCAAAGTGCCCTCAAATGTGCTATTTTATTCTAATTAAGGATTCCATGGTAAATAACAGTTTAAATAGCTGAACTTTATTCTTCTACTGATTTTGCCAACAGAAGGTCTTGCTGAGGCTTTAAAAACATTAGTATTCACAATGAGAGAGAATATTTTTTTGGTGATTCTATCTCAAACCAAAATATATTATCCACTCCGATAAATGATCTTATCTTACGACAGGACCCTAACTTAATTTTTTTTTTCGTTTGGTATCTCAATACTTTTCATGCTAGCGTAGCTTCTTGTGCCTTTGCTATGTATAAAAGATATTTATCGAGAAGGAAACTGCAATGGAAGCGAAAGATGGATAATCAGAACTACTAAATTATGGAGAGCTTTTTATGAAAAGGAAGATTTCCTCCGGCGATAGCAAGTTTTTACCAGAAATGAATCGAAACTTGAATTGAACAACAATATTATATGTGTGTACGAGTCAACACATTTTATGAGTGAGAATAATGTTCACAAGGTCAATGACAAAATTTTTCTAAGACAAAATTTTTGGAAACCATACATTATGACAAATTAAATCGTTATAAATGGAAAAGTTTTGGGTTAGCAGATCAAGATTATCCGTGCATGTTGCATTTGATTAGTTCTAGCTCTAAGTTGAGAGAATTTAAAAACTTAGACTATTGGAATCTGTTTACTTTATTTTTCATTGAATAAATATATTAAAGCTTTCAGGGCAATGATTTTAAATTAATCCAAATACTGTTTATTTCAATGAGTAATTACCTTTTTATGAATTATCTTTCTGAACAGAGGATTCTGTTTTTATGACCAATTCATTTCGAAGTTGGACTGACACTTTCTGTGACGGCATTCATTGATTAGATTTCTCGGGTTTTTTGTTAATTTCGATTTCATTCTCTAACATCATGAGGAATTCGATGGCGTTAATTCACTGAAAAATTATTACCTTGGTAATGTGGTGTAATACGAGGGCTGCTACGTAAGTCTTTGACTGCTTAAAAACGTGGTGGAGAATGATTCGTCTTCTGCGATTGGCAAAAAATTGCTGGTGAACCATTCAGAATTGATCGTTATACGTTATGTGCTATCCAACGTGAATAAATCTTTTTGACAGCCAAACATTCAGGCATTGAATGTATACAAGTGGAACTGACGTCCAAGTATACCTCAATCTCACGGTATGTCTCACCTGACGATATTGCAATATCAATTTACGCACAGCATTGATATTTTCTGGCAAAACAGCCGGTTATGGATGACCTTCACGAAATCCATACTGTAGCGAAGTGCGACCACGATTTGATTCGGAAAACCAGCGAAACTCGATTGCTCGAGATGGTGCTTCATCACCAACAGTCGAAGCGAGTTGATCAGAATACTGATATTGTTTCAATCACGTTGAAGGTGATAGAAAATCATCGCACGAAACAACTCAAATAGCATTCTTATCACAAATCCTTCTAAGTACGTTAATTAATAATGTCAAACTTCATGATAATGACATATTCATATCTGTGTTGCCATTTCTCAAAACTTAAATAGCCACCTTCGGAAGTAAAATAAAATTGTTTGTGTTTTTTCTGGACCGGGCTTTTAAATATTGATTAGTATTTACAAAAGGCAAATAATATTCATTTTTCGGAACCAGGCTTAAACTCAGGTCATTTTGCTTGGTTGGTACAGCAATATTCTACGCCAACGAAAATTTCATGTTCAAAATATCCAAAAAATTGTGAAGATCAAACAATTTAAAATATGCTTTGTAAATATGAGTCAACTGTATTCATATTCGAAATATTGTGGAAATGCGAAGTTATTCAACTGAATGTTTACAGAAGAAATATTTTTTCTTCGAAATAAACCATTTTAGTTAAATTATTTTGTTAGAAAATAAACAGTTGTTCTGCGATTCCGAGGAAAAATTGAAAAAATTAAATATTTAGGGCAATTTTACTGCGAAGTAAACTTTGCGGGAAAATGAGTCAGATAAGTTCTTTCTTTAACTAATTCGCGATAGTTTATACAGATGTTAACGAATTCTTCTTATTATAAAGTTAATTAATTCATAATACCATGTGATCAAATGTTACCTGGATTCAGCACATAAATACAAATCTTCATTATAGCTTTCAGATAGGCTCCTTTAAAACCACTACAAGCATGTCAACGATAAAATCCAATCTTCCATACACTTCCTATATGATTATTTTTGAGGCGATTACTTTTTATAGCTTCAATGCACTTACGGCGCGATCTTCAAAACGAATTTCTGAATGTCGAAAGAAAGAATATGACACATTATCGTGGTGAAAAATTCATGAATTGCATATCAACAAATCTGGTCATATACTACAATTGCTCCACGTAGACACCTCAGAGCAACCAAGTAGTTCTCCTTATTGATATTTCATATCTAATTAACGTATTCATAGCTAACCACACCACTGTAATCGAAGAAAAAGACGATAACTTTAATTTTCAACGTAGTTTTTTGGCTTCGACTTATTTTTGGAGCGGTATCTGCAAGATTTTTGGAAAGTTTCGACTTCATATTCATAAACTGGTACGAGTCTACTCAAATATTGATCAAAATAGGTTAAGTCGATCCATAAATGATGTAGAAAGCCTCTGTTATGTCTCGGATATCGACACAACGATGTTAGAGTACCATTTCATTAACATTTTTGATAATATCATCGTTAACATAACTGACTCGTAAGTTTTCGACTCCACTACTTTCACTGAATACTTTGTGCCTCTGAAATAGTGGCCATAAACTATACTTCCCAAAATACTTTTGGAATATTTGTAACGATCGATCAAAATACTAAATTTGAAGCAAACTCGTTGCTCCACTTTTGTTTTTCATAGTCAACTTTTTTCAATAAACAGCTAAAAAACATACACTAATTGAGATATGGCGCTCAAACTTGAGACGAATATTGGAAAATTCTTCACCAATTTAGGAAAAAAATGTTACCGATTAGATTTACGCGAGCAATTTAAATCTGGGTCAAATTTTATCAGACCATATATTATTTTGGTTTGGAATGAATCCAGATTGGTTTAGTATCCAATATCGCATATTAACACGTAAAAATTAATTTTAATCTCATAACAATACATCTCAATTCAGATTTGGTAAATCTCGAGAGGTAGTGAAAATGTGATAAAATGTTGTATCCTTAACAACGCCAGCGTAGCCGTAATCAACTTTTTGGTAATTAATTTCCTTTGGAAGGAAACGAAACAATCTCATTAATGAACTCTTTTCCTCTTGCGGGCAATTCACAATAGTAGAAGGCGAAACCACGAAATATACAATGATACCAAGTTTCAAAATTGACAATCATTTCTACCGCTACAGTTAATAGTCTTTCTAATTTCATGAAATCTTTTGTATTTTTTGCTTGAATAAGTGTTTTTATATTCTTTACTAATTGTAGTTGTTCAAATATGTGACTATATCATACCTATGAAAGTTTTCACATCATCTGACTAATTACAAACCAATGAGTTTACACAAGTGAATATAATTTTTGGATTGGAGTGCTGATTCTGATTAATTATGAGTAAATAGAGAGAAAAAACATTTGTCTATCTAATGAGGTTTGTTTTTGTAGCAACCAGAATGAATTTTAAGAAAATCTATATTTTTAACAGCAAAGAGAAAAGTTAATCATCTCAATTTACAAAAGACAATAAAGATAAACCTCTACAGAATGAGTATAGTTCCAGAGAAACTAAAAACACGCTTTCAAAGCACATCAAACTAAAAAGTTGAAAATAATTTCCAAAATAAGCTTAAACCAATAATGAATGAAAAATAATAGTTTTATTGTGATAATTATTTTTAACTTTTCAGTTTC
The DNA here is from genome assembly GCF_026250575.1 of Diorhabda carinulata. NCBI lineage: Eukaryota > Metazoa > Arthropoda > Insecta > Coleoptera > Chrysomelidae > Diorhabda > Diorhabda carinulata. The sequence continues at coordinate 26,316,289 of NC_079472.1, forward strand.
ATGTTTTTTGAAAGCATGTTTATTCAAAATATATTTATTATTTTTATATTTATATAATAATTTTTATATAATTATTTTATTTTTGATATGATTTTTATATTTATATAATATACAATATATTTATATATTATTTTTCATATGTTTCATAAGCTATGTACACTTTTTTTGTGTGATTTTACAACTATATTTATTTTCCACTTTTTAGTTCAGATTTTTGACAAAATAATATTTTCCTTCAAGCTCTAGTCTTTAATATTGTAAATCTCCAGCAGACGGTGCACAGATTTAAAATACTCCTCTAACAACCTAATAAAATTTAAGTTGTTGAATATTGAAGTCATAATGATGCAGGCAGTATACTAAATCTCCAAAAGAGGCCAGACAGTTGTTTAGATGTAAAGAGAAAATTTGCAGTGATAATTTCTAAAAAAAATTTGCCGATAATAACGCACCCAGCTAACGAACGCCATTAAAGTGATTAGTAATAAGCAACTTGCTCTCAGTTCACAGGAGAGTTACAAACCCATATACAGGTGAAGCTATTACAAGCGTGTTAGAATGAAACACAAAGAAGTTTTAAAAATGAGTATTCCTTATTTTTCTTTTCGTATCCGACGTCAAATGTAGTCATCTATCACCTTCCTATTGTATTGTCTTTGATGTTGTTGAACGTTCATTACATCTTGTTCTTCTGGATATGCCCTCAACTCATTTTTAAACTGAAATGAATGAGCATGTAGCATATATACTTTAAAGGACATTGTTGAGGTTAATAGAAGCGAGCTTCTTATAATTTGCAGCTTTTTCATTGCCAAGGAAGCTATGGATCACTGCACTAAGGCTGATCTACGCTTGTTTTTTATTAGCAATCAATTTCTCTGGGAATTCTTTACTGACCTTTGTTTTCTTTATTTGTGGTCCAATGAAAAAATGCTTCAACTTAAACCTCCAATTAGAAAAAAATAGTCTTCAAGTATTGAAAAGCTTGATGAAGATCTTTTACAACTTGATTCATGAGGGTTCATTTTGTATGCAGCGGAGGTAACAAAATATGATCGGACTTTCAATCATGCCATTGTTTTCCTATCTGAAATTGGATCTGTTTACACCATGATTGCTGTTTGTAGTGAAGTGCTTTGGCTCTACTATCCCACAAACAAAGATGGCACTTTTATTGTATACTCCTACCCTCTAGAAATTCCCTATCACCGACTTAGCTCACTTCAAATTTTAGAGCACTTTTTAAACGCTTTTCGTAATTTTCTTTAAGCATTATAGAATGAGCTATAGGTAGAAATTGACATTTATTTCCATTATAAAGAGGCATTGCCTTAAACTTTTTATAGAGATGTCGTTAGAAAGGTGCCACTCCCACTAAGGGATTGCAATTGCTATAAATATACATTTCACATCATTATAATAACAAAGTTCGTCTTCTTTTGTGAGAAACCGAGGAAATATTGTATAACGCTTCTTATGATAACTCACTTTAAGCTGTTTGCCAGATAAGTGTTGCTTTTTTCTTGATGTTGATCAAAAGCTCGTTCGCATTATTATTCAAACGAATTTGTGGGTTTTTTCCGTTGATATGTTGTAGTAAATGACTGTTGATTTAGGGACATGTTTTGCTGCCGTAGTTTAAAAAAAAGAGCTTTGTTCCACAACTACGAGTTTGCTTCCATAAAAAATTATTTCCATAATTATCTTCACAAATTGACTAACTACAATTTGTGCATTTTCTTTTGTCCTGTGTCAAATTAAAACAAGCGATTAGAACCTGAGGAAGATTTATTAAATTTGTTTATTTACCGGACAATATCACGAAAGATAGAAGAAACAATGGGAAAATAATAATAAAAAATTATCAGTAACATCTTTAGCGTATTTGCAATCGAATAAACATCCCATTAACTTACCTCATACAATTAATTTTTGAAGAAAAATACTTCCACTACTCTATATAATTACATGAATAATTTGAATAAGATGCAAATTCAAAAAGTAAGAAGCCCCGAATGATGAGGAAATGGAAAGAAGGAGAGAAAAAGATAAATTTCTATGCACGATCTCATCGTAATGCTATTAATTTTCAGTCTGCTTTAGATTCAAAATTTATTTCAAATAAATATAATTGGATAAAAATTTTCAGAATGTTGTCATTGTGACAAAAATATTAAGTATAACCGTCTACCTGTTTCCATTTCTAGGGGCTGCTAGAGTATCGTTTTAAAATATAAAATATGAACAACACGTGTATCATGGTAACTACTATTTTATTTGAAAAAGCACAGAATTATATTAGCCTAATAGCCAAATAATTACGTCAACTTCAAATCTATTAATTAATTACTTCTTAAGAAATCATTTCATTTAGAAGAAAACACAAAGCAAAATGGGTAAATACATGTCACATTGTGAATCAGAAATGGAAGTCCACACTTTCAATTTAGTGACATACGAAGATATATTGAAAAATTCTTAGTCTACAATAGAACCAAAAAAAAAATTCAATGTCAAAATATTTCCTTATTCATAACATTCTCCTCTTAATTGAATACATTTATTACAACGAAACTGCAACGTCTCTAGACCTTTCAAAAAATGTTTCTTCTTGCTCTGCAAACCTGACCTCCATAGCTTTTATTATCTCCCCGTTGGAAGAAAATTTACGACCTTTAAAACTTTCTTTTTCAGTTGAGGAAAGAGATGATAGTTGGACGGAGCCAAATCTGGTGAATAAGGGGGATGTTCTAGTAATTCAAACCCTAAATCACAAATTTTTTGCATGGCAACATGTGTTGTGTGCAGGGTCGCTGTCCTCAAAAACAAAACACATTTGGATAGCTTTCCGCGTCTTTTCTCTTCAATTTTTTCACGTAGAGTGGTAATAGTAATCTCCAGTTATTGTTCTACCCTTATCTAAGAAATCAATCATGATTACTCCATGGCAATCTCAAAAAACTGAAACGGGAACTTTTTCAGCAGATTTTTTGACACGAAACTTCTTAGGTCTTGAAGAACCAGAGTGTCGCCAATCAATCGATTGTTGCTTTGTTTCTGGATCGTAGAAATATACTCAAATCTCAGCCATAGTAACAATTCGGTACAAGAAGTCGTCGTTTTCAAATTGAGCACAGATCAAACGCGATGCTTCTACCCTTGCACGCTTTTCATTTCATTCAAACATTTGGGAATCCATTTTGCAGTAATTTTTCTCATGTCCAAATTGACGTGAACTATATAATGAACGCGTTCGTATGAAATCTTCAGTTCTTCAGATATTCGTTTTAGCTCAATTCGACGGTCTGATAAAATCATGTCATGAACTGCATCGATATTTTCTTTTGAAGCTTGCAGTCCAATTTTTCACGGTCTTATACGAAGAACATTGATCACCAAGGGTATAAAGCATATCTTCGTAAATCCGCTTACCTCTTTACCCTTTTAAATACAGGAACTACATAATGGCTCGATACTCCAATTTTTCGATTTTCACAATTTCGGTGAACATCTTTTTTCTTTTGATTTATTGCGTAACTCCGGTTTACTATTTTGACGTTAAACTTTACACTGACACTTCTAATAAGTTATTGTTCGTTGCTATGGTAACGCAATATTTTGTTTATGCATGAAACTGGTCTAGGCTAACGAGATATCAATACATCCTCGTATCTTATGATTTCCTAAATCCAGTTTCATACAAATTTTTATATAAAATAATTCTACTTTTTGCTATTGCATTAAATACGAGGGTTGCCCAAAATATTAATAATGGGATAGGGCTTTATTGTTTTTTAAAATATTCTCCATCCTCCAAGATATCAACCGTTTATTCAGGTGTAGAAAAACGTTGACCTAGCAATATATTTTTGATCTGGGGGAATGAGAAGAAATCATTGGGCGCCAAACATGGACTATACCGCGAATGAACCATCAATTCGATATATTGACTGTTAAAAAAGGTTTTTGTTTTAACTGATGTGTGAGGGCTTGCATTGCCGTGATGGAGAATGATTCGTCTTATGCGATTGGTTTCCCTGATTCTTTCTGGTAAACAAATGTTGGTGTACTATTCAGAATAATTGACCGTTGTTTTAATAAAGGCGTGGTGAGATGTCCAGTTAATTCAAAAAAACGGACAACCATTTGCTTCTAAGTGCTTCATGCGCGAACGTCTTTTGGTGAATTGGACTAGTCTTGAAATACCCGTTTTTTGTCGTTTAGACTAGAGTTCATACGCATATATCCATGATTCGTAGCCTATCACAAACTTATAGATCTTGAAGCATTGCTTGCGGTATGTGACATAATGATCTTGCAATATCAGTTTACGCAAAGCATCCATGTTTTCTGTAGCGAAGTGCGATCACGAGTGAACTCGGAAAAAAAGCGAAACTTGATAGCTTGATATGGTGTCTCATCACCAAAATTCGCAGCGTGTTGATTGACACGCTGCTGTTGTTTAATTCACATCGTAAATCATCGTACGAAAATATTCACGATTTTATTTCATTTTTTAACCTCTATGAATGTTCCATCTGTATCTGTAAACAAATCAAATAGCATTCGTATGATAACACATTCTGAATTCGGAACACCAGCGAAACACGTTGGCACGAGCTGGAACCTGGTCACCAAAAATCGAAATTGATAAGAACACTGCTATTGATTTCGTCCACGTCGAAAGAGAAAATGATTGCACGAAAATGTTTGCGATTTAATTCCATTTCTAACCAAGATTGTTGTTTCAAGTATACGTGAACAACTCAAATAACACTTGTATGATAACACATTCTGAATATGTTCACCATTAAAAAAGTCAAACTTCATGATGTCAAATTTGACATATGAGTAATCACGTCATATCTCTAAACTAATAATTGTATAAAAATCAATGATTTCTGAATAAATAATTTCAAAAATATCTAATATCAAACTTTCTATCTGGCGTTTATCGTATATTACCAGAGCCATTGATAAAAAATGTCAGTTGTAAGACACGTGAAGAAAAATTCGAACATTCGAATGAAAAATTCACAGTAACACTTTCCAAGATTTGTTGTTATGACAGAAAACTTTGAGATGTGTGCTGAGCTCAATACTAGGAAGGCACTTCCAGACCTTAATGGAATGAAAACGTATAAATGATTTATCAAAGTATATTTCCAAATGGAGAGAGCGTAACACACGAACTACCAAACAAATACACGTAATTCACAAAACTATTGTTTCCGTTCTTATCCATTTGTTGGATATATAGATATTTGTCAAAAAGTGAAGGGAAGTTCTTTTAGTCTAATGGAAAATTTAAATTGGTAATCTAACAATGAAATTACCTCTATATCGAATAAATGGGGATGGGAATACAATATCATTCAATTATGTTGTGTTTTTCAATATTTCTCGTTGGAATAAATTATGTATATCAACTACAATTGGTTTATAATCTCTTAATTGTTAAAAATTTTTTTATTGTATCAATATTTCCTATAATTATCTTGATTTTATTCATATTATGATGAATTGAATCCGTTATATCCAAACAGCAATGTGATAACATCCGTCAACAGCTAAATCAATGGATACTGATCTAATTTTTAACACGTGCCAGACATATATCTGTGTTATAAATGGTGTGTGCCAGCTGAAATTTTGATGTTTTTGAATTGGTCAAGTAGTAGCCTTGACCTTCACGTTCACACAACACACATTCACAATACTCCTTATAATATGGAGCACCTACAAGAAGAGATGGATTGATTGTATGAAGAAGAGGAAATGGTTGCGGTTACTGCAGCATTGCTTGTGCTACAATATGAATCCAGGGAGTACCGAAACGCTATTTATTGTCGTTTTTGTTGGTCTCGGTAGTCCTTATTTTAGAAATTGTCCAAAATTGATTCTTTCGTACCTCTTCTATAAATTGTACCTCAATTAACATAAAGATAATTATAGATATATTACGGAAACGAATATAGTTAAGGAAACACTTTTCAGTCACGCTCAGAACAAACTCGGCACAGGTGGTGAATATAACCTACAACACTTTGTAACACTTCTGACGCGCTATGACGTGTTAAAGCGTGTTGTCGGTCTCTGACGACACATCACAATAATAGGAATAGACCTATTTAAAATAACGTAATAGATATTTATATAACACGTGTTAATGTGTGTTAACATGACACGTGTTAAAATTGTGTATACCTTTTAATTCTCTTTTGTATTCTCTGTCTACTTTTAACACATATTTTTGTTTTCAAATTGTAACCTTTTTTAATGATTCCTTTCAACTCCAGCAACTCTTCCTCATTATTTATTTTCTTCCAACAACCAACTTTGTTGAATTTTTGTAGATGTCAAGTACTGAAACAGCTTACGTAAAAGTGAATTCTTGGACTCGTTTCATACTACTAACTTGAAGAATTTGCTCCATTTATTACATTTTCCTTTCTGGAATTGTATTCATAACTATTTTTGTATTAAAATCCAGAATCCTCCAATTTCCTTCCCAGTTAAAAATTTAGAAATATCGTATTTCATCATTCACTTCTGATAGCACTCAATCAAAGTCGAATCAACACTGCTGTGGCACTATGGACATTTTTTGGGTTCCTATTCATACTGGGCTCCAAAGAATCGAAATAGCTACAAGCAGTAATGAGTGGAGTTTATTTAACTCAAAATTGCAATAATTGTGGCGTATTGAGTGGCAAATATTCCAATCGAAATTAAGCGATGTGCAGCTGGAAGTGAAACAGTGGTTGCAGTTAATCAGCGAAACATCACTAGAACAAGTACTTGATCAAAGCTCGAGATGGCTCTCTACAGTAAGATGGGCGGTCGTGTTTCTCGGTGGGTCTCATATATAGGTGATTGAAATATTTATATATGCGATACTTGCCTCTAGAATAACTTTGTGAATATTCCAGCACTTAACGAACAGATCTGGGTTCCATTTCTATTTCGGGTCGTCCCTACTATGTTTCCGTCACCGAAAATCTCTCCCTTTATTCTATCTCCTTATTCACCTAATTCGTCGCTAAAGAGTTAGTTTAAAAATGTCATAGAAAGTACCCCACGCTCTTATAATAGTAACAATAGTTTTCTCATTCCTAATTTGGTTGTTATTTCAAGAATTATTTTTTACTCTTTAGTTTGATTAGTGCTTCCATTTATTTATTTTTTCTATGCAAAAAGCAAGCACAAGAGGGTAAACCCTATATACTCGAGTAGTTCGAATGGTGCCGGCCATGTGAAGATACCTGTTGATATTGATCTCGAACTGTAGGTTGTGCCTTAGTAGCTGATTTTACAGGCTTGTACTTCTCCAAAGAAAAGAGACCCGATATATTCACTTCCCTGGGTGATGGTCATGAACCAGGTCTGCCTATCGAGTAGGTCTCTAGGTGGGATTATGTTGAATAGCTTAGAAGAGCATCTGCTATGGTAGGATCGGTAAAACAGAGTGACGTTAGCGATTTTCTTTTTATGCTCTAAACTGTCCAAGTTTTCGGTCAACTCTGGGTTGAAAGCCAAGATCCAAATATGCGAGCAGTAGTTAAAAGATGGACAAATCTTGTCCTTGTAGTGGATTCGAAGCTGTTCGAGAGTATATAGCTTTTTAGTTAGAAGAGCTTCAAGTTTTTGTGAAGTTGCCTTAGCCAGGACATAGCTACTCCTAACTCTAAAATTCAAAAAGCGAATTTGTGGTGATAGTGATATTTTATCTCCAAGTAGAATGAAATCCTGAGCTGCAGTTCCAGCCTTTTTTGTAACAACTTCAGCCTGGGTCTTTGTTGCGTTAAACTCAGATTACTTCCATCCCACTCCAAAATGTTTCCAAGATCGGTATTGATGGTGGTGATTTGTTGCTTACAACGAATTTGAGAGTTAGCCGAGTATATGGGGACGGTTGATTTGATGACAACAGAGTGCTACCGTCCGTGAAACTATATATCGGCTTTACAGTTTTGTCGAGTAGATCGTTGATGTACATGAAAAAGAGAGTGGGTGACAGGATACATCCTTGGGGAACATTAGCGTTGTTTTCCTAAGGTTTGTCCATCGAGGGCGACCTGGATGGATCAGTCTCTGAGAAAGCTACTTAGCCAGTCGATGATTGACAACAAACACTATCAAAATCCTTCTGGATTCCCTATATTTCTCTATATCTTATTCAATACGTTGGTGACATAGGCTAGGTGATCCCCGGTTGATCTATGTTTACGAAGGTCGTATTGATGGTCGCAGATGATGTTAGCAGACTCAAAATCAGACGGTAGTTGTAATTTTTTTCTTTTTTTATGGTAAGGAATGAACCCGAGCAAGTTTCCAATCTACAGGGTAGTTTATATGATAGAGAAAAGAGTTTGCATAGCGGACTTGTTGGTTCAGTTGCGCATTTCTTCAAGAAGATTGTTGGAATTCCATTGGGGCCAGTGGCTTTATTGTTGTCCAAGCCTTTGAGAAGTTTTGCCATATCTCGAAATTCTTTTTCTGGAATCGATGAACCAACTCCATGCAATCTGGTTCGTAGTTTATACCACAATCAAGAGCTGGGGCAAACTCGCTACCCAATAAGCCCGTCTTTTTGTTTGCGGTCATTGAGTTTGATTAATCTTCTCCAGTGAACGGTTCAATTTTTGACTTACAAAAACCTTGGCTGACCGCTTATGTTGCAGACTGAAAAGACCTTGATTCACTTGGGTAATTGAGAAGTTTCTTTCTCACTCTCTTATTATACCGTTTCTTGCAAGCATATATGGTCTGCTTGCAGCTATTTCTTGATACAGCAAAGCTTATACGATTTTTGATAAGCAGAATTTTAGTTGTTGACTGCTCTAGTGCAGTTTTTATTAAACACGGATTGTTGTTTGCCAAGCCCTCGAAAAAGTGAAGACTTCCATACTTGCCAAGATTACTTCTAAAATCTCGTTTGCACATACTGAGGGGGTATCGGAATTGAAGTAAACATTTCTCTAAGGAAACATAAACTTTTTCTAGGTGGATCCTGATTTGGACTTTTAGTTCACACGTTGCTGTTATTAGTTTGTGATCTGATGTTCCGAGTGGTGCATGTACAGCCGCGTTGTAGAGATCAGGTTCTGTTGCTAGAAACAGGTCTAAGAGGTTAGTAAAGCCATCATTTCGATCTGGGGGCTCTAGTTGTATCATTGATAAGTTGGATTAGTACGTGACTGTTGGCAAAATCTTCAGCTTTCCGTCCCTGATCGTCAGTTATGTTGGAAAAAATCAACCAGCGGAGGTGATGAACATTAGTCAATAGATATAATAATATCTGCGTTTGGATGGTTTGATTGCAGGTAATCGATGTGATCGGTAATGTTTGAGAATAACTGCCTATATCTGGTATCTCTAGGAGATCTATATAGAAAGCAAAAGAATTTTGATATTATTTTTTAACTTTGAATCGTTGTTTTAAACCACATAACATCGAATTGGGTGTGTACATCGCATCCAGTATATACAAGGTTATATTATTATATATTTTAGGTTTCGTCGACTGAAGATGCTGGTATACAGAGTTTATATTCGTGTTAAGACCTCGTACATTGCAGAAATTCATCTTAAAGATATTTTTGCCTGATATCCCCTCCATATATAATTTATAAAACTAATTTATATTTTAATTTTTAGTATAACTATTTCTAAAAGCATGTTTCTCAGTGTTTTTAAATTGTATTATATACGTAGATTTTATTCCATTTTGCTATTTTAAGCTCGTCTTTAAGATATACAGATGTAACCCTTATGCTCAGGGATACAAAACGAAATTCATTAATCCTGGCGAATATAATCAGGATATCAGATATTTTGATCGAATTATTGTATTGCTGTCAGTCTTTGACAAAATCAAGGCAAAATTTTTTTTAAAAACATACAGGTAATACTAATAAAAGGGTGTTATTAACAAAGAAGCGAATTGAAATATTATATAACCTCATTAGATAAAAAAACATACTCCGACTGATCTAAATATATATTACTAACTATTACCCACCGCTCGCATTGAAGCCTTTAAATAAGTATCAGAGATCATTTCAATGGAAATGAATCAATATGATTGAAAGCAAGAGTTACACTTTCTTATTTTGTTTAGAAATTACTTTGAATAATCTGTAAAGCTTAATAATAATGTTTTTCACCAAGTAATGGAAGTGAAACTTTACCACTGGAACAGCACATTTCAACAGTTTCATCTTTCAATTTGAAAGCATCCCAATAGTGACATTTTTTATTCATTGAGCCAATAACAATCAAAGGATGTTTATGATATTAAATCTAAGGACTATGGTGAAACCTAGTACCGTTAAATACAGACCAATTCTTGCGCATGAAATTTCGACGGTGGGTGGCCTGCATTTCTGCATTATGAATTCTTCTCGCCTGGGATTGTTCTGGCGTTTCTATCGCTCTTCTAGCTGCCTGCTGCGAAGTTTGTCTTTCTGAACGAACTCGTATCTGAAGAGGAGTTTCAGCTGCTCTCAAAACACTTTGTCGCTCTGCTTGATGTTGTCTTCTCATCTCTGCGTGAACCGAAGATTCTTTATTTTGTACAACTTTTGCAGCACAGGGCTTTTGCTTCCGAGGAATTTTGACTAGAGTAAGAATTAAAACCAAGAAGTAAGATCTAAAATAATGAATAGCATGTTACTACCAAAATGACACCTAACCTCAAAAATTCAAATAGTTCTATACTGCATATATAGAGACAGAAAAAAATAACTCAGAGTTGGAACTCGATTACTGGATTGCTAGATGGCGTCGAGGAAGGTAGAATTTGAGATTTTTAACAAAAAATTGTTGTACATCTCGTAAATTTCTTTCCTCATAAAAAATATTTTACATTATTTCTAATACCTCCAAAAATAAGTTCTATGTTAATCGGTTAAGTAGTTTTCGCGTGAAAGCGTAACAAACTTACATTCACATTTATAATATTAGTAGGGATGATTGATAAATGTTTATAATGATATTATTCACATTGACAAACTCATATGTTTGTTATCACATTGCTTCGTTGTTTGTTTATTTCTGAATGAATCTGGAATCTCCCGATGAAATTTTTATTCAATAGAAAAACCTAAAATTTCGTTTAACATCGATGTGGTTGCCTGAAAAATATTGTATACGCTTAAATTGCATATTGTTCAAAAAATATTTTCCGAACCAGCGGTGGCATTGTTTGTAATTACGTCGGTCATTGAACAGAATAGAAAATACAATGTGGTTTAATCTATTATGAAATTCTCTCTTTGTGCCAAGTTTATGTTAAATATTTTCCACCGTTAATATTTCACAAACAAGGCTTATTAAAATATGAACTCACCTACAATTTGTTGACAGTTATGAGAATAATGTTTTTATTCAATAAAAATATATTATGCGAAGAGCACGAGGTTGAAAAAAAAAGAAATATACTCGTTTTTGTTGAAAATTTGTCCATATATTAAATTATCTAAGAAGTATAATAATTTCAAAATTAGGTTTAACAATTTAATGAATATTTTCTTGGAAACCATTCGACTTTCATTAATAGTGGGTGTTTGTTTTAGTTTTTAGAGACAGAAAACAATGCAACAACAATGCGACAGTTTTCAGCTATGTACAACTCAATTTGTTTTAGTGAAACGAATAGACTGATTCTGTAGCCACATTACCAAATTATTGAAGTATATTATTTTGAAATGGTCAGAGAGATACTTCAACTTTTCCTGAATCACGTCATCTTTAGTAAATCGACTTTTTACCTAAGTGGAAATGGAACAATCATAATTTGCGCATGTAGGATTCATAAAAGTCTCACACTATGGTAAAACTACAGTAGAGCTTCGGTAAATTGAATATTTTGTCCCTTGGCGAAAGTCTTATGGGCCTTTGATACTCCACGGCTATTGATTTTCTTTGGAAAATGAACGGGGCTTAATGAAATACCAGACCTGAACTTCACTGTATCCTACAGTAGGATTGATTTCAAAAAGTCTGATAGTGATTTCTATTTTTCGTTTGATGTAGAATTTACGACTATAAGTATATTGTGAAAAATATGAAGAAGTGTCAAAATCCCGATATAGATTTTGATATACCTGGTATATTCAGAATTTACTCCTTCTAACTTGCAGCAAGTAGTGAAGTTTCATACACACAACAACATGTTTACTTATTCTCATAATCGTTACGGAGCTTGTTTGTGTTATAGGGATATATATTTGAGTATAAGTTTATAAAATAAATATTAGACTAGTTTAAATTCATATTAATTGAATGATTACAAATTACATATTACAAATTACAAGTAAGTAAATTCACTTGTGAGCTTTCACCATAATTCATATAAAGTAATACGACAGTTAATGTGTTTACATGAAAAATTCTAATCAAATTATCACTCACTTATAACCAAACTATTGACTGGAAATATCGCATACTTTCAGGCTTTTTAGGACAATACATCATTCAATGAAGGAATGTTGAAATGTATGATGATTCTTGTGAATTAATCGACTTAATTTGTATGTGAACATAATAAAATTTTTTGGATCAATCTTCATAATTTCAAATGATATTAATAGTATTGGCTTGACAAGAATTTTTATTGATAGTTAAATCTTATTCATTCAATTAACTAGGATTTCATATATGGATTTTTTCGCATAAAGATTCATTCCAATAATACACAGTTTGTTGGTGGGGTCAAAATTCTTTGTCATGATTAGTAGCGTACGATGTAATAAAGTAAGAATTAAATACGTGTGTTTTATATTTTATCCTACCTTTCCCGAACAGTGCCCACAACTTACGTATTTTACAGCTAATTATTAAAAATCAATATTTCATATACAGTAGTCTTTTTAAGTTGGAACCATATGGAAAACTTTTTTATTAGTACTTTCATGAAAAAAAGTTATACTTGATAAAAAGTTCTGCATGGTCCAAAAGTTAAAACGCAGCCATCAGATATTAATTTTTTAGAGCAGTGTACGAGGTTTGTCAAAATATTTGATTTTGTGCAAGAGTAAAGTATCTTTATTTTTTACAAATCAGAAAAATGTTAAAAAGTAGAATTGTCCTGAATTAAAAGTTATATTCAAATATGCAATCACAGCCATTTATTATGAGAATTCATGTTTTGTGATTATTTACCATTCATTCCATATTAATTATTATGGCGGGATAAAATTTAACGTAATCTAGGATGCCCTGACATGAAGTATGTGACAGTGGATGTCAGAGTGAGTTGTTTATAACATTACAATAAAAATGGCAAATTAACTAAATCGTGAAGAAAAAATAGATCTTGTGTGAGTTTTAATTGTTGTAGACAATTATAAAACACATAGAGAGGCCGCAAATATTTTTAACAATAGACATACGCATAGAAACATTGGGCATTCAACAGTTGCGAAAATTTTAACTAAATTTAGGGCTAGTGTTAGTATAAAAAATAAATTGAAGAATAAACGCCGAAAATGGGCTGCGAATGAAGACACTGTCTGCTTTCTGTCGGAGAATACCCAAATAAAAAATGTCATTAAGAAAAAGGGCCTCTGCAATCCAAACTACTTCAGTAAGTAAAGATACAGTGGCAAATCTTTTGAAAGGTAATAAATATCATGCATACAAACCGCAATTTTACACACGTTACATCCAAGGGATTGCGATATACTCAAGATTGTCCAAGTAAAAACATACTCAAAAGCCAGATTTGTGAAGATACATTTTTTTAAATAGAAAATTTGTAATATGCCAAAATCAGTGGATATTGATGCAACTGTGCTAAGCTTGCCAGAAGTGGATTTTTCTACTTTAAATATTTTAAATAACATATAGAAAAAGTTTCAGCCTTGTGAAAGTACCTTAGTCGAAGTGGCCACCAGCTCTTAGACTATTGGGTAGTATCCGACTTTTCTCCCACATGAGGTACACGTCCTTCTCTCAACCTTCCTTTCTCTGAAAACTTATCAAAACGTGCGTCAAAAAACAGACAGTCTAATTGTGAGTGTTGGCAAAGTGGTAGTGTAAACAGTCACATTTCCAAAATTTCCAAATATTCTAATGTTGGTTTGAACTGTTGGTCTCTACTCATCAGAATTCAAATTCTTAACATCGGTCTTGCTATTATAACTTGGATTATCTTGATTCAAGTCATATGATTTTATATACATTGAACATGAATTGAATAACCAAGAACAAATATTATTAGGTGAATATTATATGCAAAGTTAATTAAGTTGATTAAATACAATCATTTTTACTAAATTGTTACCATTACTTCGGTGGTAGTAGAAGTATTTGCTAATTTTGCATAAATGCTACATCATCCAAGGAGGTTGAAGACTTGAAGTTTCTCACGGTTTGAGGTTACGTTTGAAGTAAAATCTAATTTACTCCTTAAATGATACTGTAAGGATTCTCCGACTGGAGAGTATTAAGAAATTGTTAACTGTAACATTAAAGTGGAATTCTGTGCTAGTAAAATTAAATTTATAGTCAGGCAGCTCCAATGATGAAATGAAAGGATCTGGTCCAATTGTTTCCACCATGACTTAATTAACAAGTAAATTTTCGAAACGATTTTAGAGATGAATCAAAAATGATATTTCAAACAAATATTTCGAGTAAGGATATTTGTACTACATTTTTCCATTTCGTACTTTTCGATTTGTGGAATGGTAGTTGATTTATTTGAGTTGTAGATATGTTTGAAGTTTTGGTTGTAAATGCGAATATAAAATATTGATGAGATAAGCTATGAAAGCGAAGAATAATTCTTGTTAAGTGAAATATTGACTTGTAATATCTATGAGCTTCTTTTATCCGAAAAGTTTTATAAATTTTTCGTTATCTTAAAAAGAAATTTGGAATAACTATTATTAAATTGATAAATTGAAATACTCTTATTATTATTATTATATATTATATCGTTAGTATATACGGAATGTGATCAATAAGTACTTATTGAGTTTTTATAGTAGTAAATACTAAGAGCCTCCGCGAATTACAGACTTTTTATCTGCTGCTAGTTTAATTGGGGTGTTAACCTAAAATTTTTTATATCTTTCCCAATTTTCCAGCGAATCTTCCAAAACCTTATGTAGCTTAAGTTACAACGTTACCAAACCGCATAGTAATAGTGAATTGATGTAGCATCGATGGCATGAAACGCTAGCCACTCATTTTATTTTTCTCAATGTGCAATCATGCAAGAATCAACTCGATGATTTTATATATGTTCAATAACGGTATTCGATTGGGGAAAACTAACAATAGGACGAAGTTTATTCGTGATTTCGGAATGGCTTTGATTGAAGGGCACTTGAGAAATCACAAAGATAAACCACGGATTCCGAGGGATTTCCGTAAGCGCATACATGGCTTATTTAATGACAGGAGAAAAGATTGAAAGATGAAAGGATTGCGAACAATGTGAAGTAGGTACGAATATGTTTGAAGCAAGCTAATGTTTTTGTATTTGTATATGATTTGAACGAACTAGGGTTTCAAGAAGACTAATAATGAGAGAGAGAGAGAGAGAAATGCTTTATTGTCAAAAAATTGTTACAATTTGTAGACAAAAGCTTGTAAAAACTACAAAACAAACATAAACATAACTAAATAAAGATGAAAGAAATAAAATAAAATTGCAATATAAAGAACAAAACCACAATGAGTAACAAAATTATAGGTAATAGTAAAGGGTAGTAATTAGTATATCAGTCATATACATATAAGTACATAGCAAAAATTAAACCAGTATGCAGCATACCCGGAATTAAATATTATTATTAGAATAGATGTCGTTTACAGAGTAGAAGGCTCTTTTTAGTAAACATGCCCTCAACATATTGCGAAATTCGAGAAAAGATTATATCGATTTGATTTCTATTGGCAAGTGATTGAGCATTTATTTTGCATTGTAAAATATTGAGCCATTAACTAATTCTGAATTGAGTAGGTAGGTTAAGGTCGTGCTCCGCGGTCCTAAGTGGATAGCCGTACAACGTCCTTTCTGAAATTGGACAAGCGTGCATACGAATTAGGCAAACGGACTCAAAGATGAATAAGGAAGGAAGAGTAGTTTGAAGATTCGCTTAAATTTAGTCGCACTACACGTATCCCATAAGGAAAGGGCATATCGAAGATGCGACTCAATAAGGACTTGATAAACTGTTAAGGAGGTGGATGAGTACAGTTCTTTGGAAACTGATACTAGCGCAAAACAGGAGAAACTTAATTTTTTAAATAAGGCGGCGATATGTAACTCCCATTTCAAGGAATTGTCCACAACAAGCCCTAAGAATTTGGTGTTATTCAATGGAAAAGACTGCAATGTATTTTTATATTATAAAACTTTATAGTTTTAGAAACGTTGAAACAGAGAATATTAGAATCGCACCATGATTTAAGGGTGATTAGGTCACTAGATATGGTCCTATGAAGTGTCGATATGTTTTTGTCTCTTTGCTTTTCCGTCCATATTCGCTTGATCCGATAAATTCATTAAATACCTTTGGTTTGGATGATCGCCACGAAGTGTATGGTTACGTTGAGGATACCGATGTACGTTTTATGCGAACTCCAGTGATTAATGTTAATAAAGTCCTACCCCAATCGGGACTATAGGGTGGAAAATGAACTACATTTTCAAGATCACTGGGTTTTTAGTTACAGACTAAATAATAATTTACGGTCAAGCTCAATACGTATAAACATATTAAATACAACTATCAACTTTATACATCTGTTTTTGATTATATAGGACTAGTGGTAAACTATATGCGCTTTCTTTAATTATGTACTTTGATTACATAAATTTCTAAATATCTAATACCTAACTTGTTTAATAATTTTGCGAACATAATTTTGGTTTCTATCAACCTTGTCCTCGCATCAGTTCAACTCGGTACATATTGGTCTTCTTGACCTTCGTGGTTAATAATCATCAGTTCATCCGTCTCTCTGTAGCAGCTATATCTCCTCAAAGGAAGCATGTAGCAAGCTCGGATTTTCTTTATGCATTTCCTGTATAGCTGTAGATATACCGAAACAAAAGAAATATTGAGAAAATTGATTAAATTCACCGAAATGGGATTTTACAGATAGGTGAAAATTTGATGTTTCTACTAGTTTGTGAAAATCGCAACTTTCAAAATTATATTGATGAATATATCACCTACATTAGAAATCTATTTCAACCATAATCATTTTCTTTCAGTTGTTCCTTCTCAAAAATAAGTGAAAGCTATCAATTGATCTATTGTAGTTGCATTGATATTCATGTTGTAGGTGATCTATTAATCAATATAATTTTGTAAGTTGTTAACGTCAAGTAATATTTTGATAAAGACCGCAAAAGGTCGAAACGTTAAATTTTTCATGGAAACTTCCTTTTATAAATGATTGCTAACGGTAAAAAATGCGCTATAGTATCTCGCGCCGAGAGCGTGTCTTATTTGTTTCTCATTCTATTGCCTATTTTTAGTTTAGATAAAAATACTAGTTTTGCTACAATGCCTAAAAAATTTTCATAATATTTCACAAACTTGTTGAATTCCAGCTCTCTAATAGTCCAGAAACAGTATTGAATACATATATTAATAATAAAGAAAATATATATTACTTATAAATAAACAGAATGATGATGGATCCAGGAAACCCCACAAAGTGCAGGATAAATATGTATGATAACCAAGGACATTATTACACCGCGATGGTATCGAGCGAAATATAATTTGGTTGGGTTTCATTAATTTCTTCAAATAACATAGCTAAATTTGTCTAGACGCACGCTCAATACCTAACCGGTCAAACAATCTGTGAAAAAGTTTGTAGTTCGCGGAGGCCCTTCCGCATCAACTATTTCAACTTTGAACTTGTTCTGGCGTGTCAATCTTGTACTATCGTATTTGCAGTGACTGCCGTTAAATGGATTTTGAACAACATATTAGAATTTAGTTTTGTTTCAAGTAGAGGGAAAGTATCAAAAAAGCTCATGAGAAGTGAAATCTGTCTATTGTTATATTGTAGTAACGTTGAAAATTGCTTACACGCGACTTAAGTCATTTTGTAAAGAAGAAATGAGTCAGTTAGAAAAGAGGAATTATGGAGAACTTCTTTGACTTCAAAAAGAGATTAATATCTGCAAACATTAGATAAAACCGAGGCGATTAATCACCAAAAGCTTAGCGATGAACATGCACAAATCTATACAAACCATTAGAATACATGATTTGCCAATGGAAATAGTGACCACTAAATTTCTTCTGAAACTTTAGCGTATTAAACAAAACTAATTGGAAGATCCCTAATTCTCTAATACACATTTCATTGGCAAATTTGTTACTGAAGATGATAGGTTTATGCCTATGTCTCTTTAACAAAAGCTATCAGCTAAAAAGTCAGTATATCAAAGTCGAACACTAGGGTTTTGATAATTGTTTTTTTTCGGTTGTGAAAACATGTTACGATCGATCACATTATGTTACAAAGAGGTATTGAAAAGTATAAGAAAATGTGTGAAAGAGAAAGAATCTGAAAAATGAATTACCGGTTGCTTTCTTCTACATGAAAATACACTGTGCCAGAATTCGCTTTTGTTTCGTATATTTTTGACTGCAAAATGTCTGTTCACATCTATTGAACAATATACAAGGGATGCTATACATGTTTGTACTTTTGTAACTGCTCTAGTTTAGCAATTGCCTCGTAGGAGAGGTCAGAGCTACTCTCGTGTGATTTCTATACTGGAACGCTTCTTGGAAATTTAGTTAACATGTCTTGCTTCACGGATGAACAGCGAATGTTTTATGTCAAACAATTTCAAGAAAATAATGTCATAGCTCGTTGTCTATTACGATCCATCTACACCACATCAATAATCATCCAAGTCTCAATATGATCAAATACTGAGTACAAAACTTCGGAACAACCAGTATGACTAGTAATAAAAAACCGGAGAAGGAGATTAAGATGGTTTGGCGCTACCCCGAAAAACTTTTGAGTCGAATATTGGGATTGGACTTGAAACTACATACCTTTAAGATACACTTAGTGCAAGATTTCAGCGAAAACGATTTAATTTTAATAAAAATCTTCGACGATGATACGGTGCTCGATTGTTTTAGTAACTTCAATAACGTCTTATTCTCGGGCCACGTCTACTTTCCTTTAAATGACAAACAAAATTGCAGATTGTGAAATAGAAAAAACTCTGAATAAAAACAGCGAAGACCTTGAAAATTTCCAAAAGCGATAGTTTGTGCGTTCAATATCACCAAAGGATCCGTTCTTTTTCAAAATGCACGAGAGAATTTAGTAACTGCAAAATATGTGAAAATTCAAGAGATTATCTTCAGCTACAATAATAATTTCGATGGTTACAAAAATGCAGCAAGAGATATTCCATGAAAATCTAAGAGAAATGTTTCAGTAATGCCGGCAGCGAGATTGCAGCCATTTGGACGATATTTTTGAGAAATAATATTCATATTTCAATTATTTTAAATAAACATTTGTTTGAATACAATGTTTTTTTCCAACGCAATTTCAAAGGTTAAAATTTTTATTTATTGCTAGGATAAAATAAATAATCATTCCACATTTCCAGTACTCCTTGAAATTTGAATGTTCCTTTTTTTGAAATATTAAGAAGATTCAGTTATAATGAAACTTATGATCGTAGCTTTTTATACGTACCACAATAACAATTATGAGGGGTGGATAATGAAAAGCCCGGTATATTGAATTTCTCATTGTCTAGTTAGCGTGGGCTTCACCCTTCGACAGATATTCGGAACTATGGAGGATCAGATAGAGTTTCGGTCATGTGGGAGAGGAAACTGTAGTATGATAAATGATCTGTCGTTTCATAGAAACTCATATACTAAGCAAAAAAACTGGAAAAATTTTTAATCGTTCTACTTCTTTTCAGAATCTAAAACTGATATTATCGAACAAGATACCTTCAGTTTAGATCAATTACGTCGACAATTTTTTCATAGTTTGTACTTTTTAGACGATTATCGTTTGATATGATATGAATACCGTTAAATTTGTATATAATGTGTTGTATAACAACCCACCATAATTTTGATGTAAGGCAGCATTCCATTTCCTGTTAATTTTAGCGACAAAAGCATATTGCTCAAATATTCAGAGAGTAGCCGAGGTGCTTTCATATCCGAACAAATATATTATTAAAATGAAATGCAAATGGAATATAACACTGAGTAGGTAGAAACTGCAAATAAATAAGTTGTTAACAAATTAGTCAAACACAATTTGGTTTACACTACAAAACAAACATATGCTAATTATCAGTTTATAAATTTGGCTACGAATTGTGTGTATTTCATCTATTGTGTCTGAAAAAATAAAATGATATGACGTTTTTTTCTAGCGGGAAATATTTAGAAGAATGCAAAAATGTGGGTATTGACATTGATGTCAATGGAGGTGATGTTCAGAATGCTCGCCATGCAAATGTCTTTACAAAATGTTAATTTGGTATAGAAATGTCGTTACTTAATATGTCAGACGTGACTGATCTAATTGCGAGGGTGATTCGTCTTTCTAAGTCATTTATGGCCCATTTCGCACCAAGCCAGTAAGCCAGTCCAGTCCATTCGCGTCTAGTCAAGTTTTGTTCAGTCAAGTCACGTCAAAATTTGCTTTCGTACTGAATATGTCGCTTGTTGAGTCTGATTCAGTCAGTGTTGTGAAAAATTTGTGAAAAGATGGATGCTCTTCTGCAAGCCATAATTTTACTCCTATTATACAGAAGAAGGAAGATGAAGAAAAGACGAAATTTCTGTTGGGTTCATCTCATACATTTAAGAAGACCAGTGTTCGGTTCTTTCAATCACCTCTTTCCGCATCTACTCGATGACCCTATTTTCGCTTGAGCCCGGATTTGTTTACAATTAAGAAATATGATTGCTGAGCGTATTCGAAGAAAAAATACCAACTACAGAATTGCCACTTAACCAGAAGAAAGACTAGCTGTTTTCCCCAGGTAAGAAAATCATTTCCAATAAAATATATAAGTAATTATTATGAAAATATGTAATAATATAAAAGAAACAACAAAAATAAAACAAGATTCTTTGTACAACTTATTTAACTTAATTCAACTATACTTGAACTTAGGTAACTTAAACAATATAATTATAAATAAAAAAAAACCATTTATAGCTCCTGAAATACATATGACTCGAATGTGTTAACGTTGTTTCCCTCTTCTAGCGAATATGCAGCACTAGCTGAATCATTGGCCACACAGGAAATTGTCACTGATGATGAATTTGAATCAGAACTTCTTAACTTATTACTTCGCCTCTAAATTTCAAATTTTGAAGAGGTCCCAGTTGATTTATCGATGGGAGTAAACTGCGGAAGAACAATAAATCAGGATCGTTATCATCTTTTGTTTTATCTGCAATTGCGTTTAGATGTTTAAGATATTGCATATTAATGTCATTTTCGATATCAGCATTTTGTTTTTGGGTTTTCCTCCGAAGTAACGACTCTTCAGAACGTGTAGAACTTGAGAAGTGCTTGCGTATTACACAATTTTGTCCAACATGTTGAAAAGGAAAGTGACAAGATTCCAGAAACCGAGTTTTTGGAACAAAATTCAATCGATCTTCAACTTCAATCCTTAAGACCTACAAGTGTCGTCACGCGTTGGGACACGCTTAGTATGAAACCAGATTTACAAATTCTCTTTGTTTTAATTGTAAGTAAATATTTCCAATCCAAAAGCGTCCGACTTGACTGGATGCGAATGGACTAGACTGGCTTGGTGCGAAATGGGCCTAAGCTGAGAGGGCTTAGTGTTGTATATAATACTTTTGACATATCCATACAAAAATAAATCTAATGGCGTTAGATCAGTAGATCGTACTGACTATTCAATCAATCCGCGCTTCCCTTTGGCTTAGGTATTGCCGGACGTTGGTAAGGTAATGAGGCGGTACTAAATCTTGCTGAAATCATATTATATTCGCAGGAATTTGTAGAATTTGCTAAATCAAGATATAAGTTGGTTAAAGTTTGTACGACATTATTTTGGAACAGCTCTAAATATTTATAACATTAATGTTGCCAGCAATAAAATAGGCTCTGCCCAAACAACAACTTTTTTAGTATGTACTCTTTTCATCAGAAAACAAAAAATCTTCTAATTGGATCAAATTGTTATCTAACATTGCCATCATTTGTTCTTAAAAATATTCCTATTGAAATCGTCTTTCATTAGCTACTTTTTTTTTATCTCTCTTACATTTTCAAGCTCACGAAATTGCTTTTCCATTTTGTTAATTGTTCCTTGGAATATGGGCGATAATTTTGGAAATGTTTAGTGAAATAAGTAAGCAACTTCCATTCGCGTGTGTTATCTCCATAAGCAATCATTTACAGAATGGTTATTTTATCCTTTTCTGTTATATAATTTTTCTGATATTATGACGTACAATTTAACTAGCACTAACTAGAGCTAACATGATCACTACCATCATGCATACAGATAACAAGTTTCTAAGGATATGATTTTTAAATGAAAGTAAACCAAGCTTTTTTGTATTTTTTGTAATCCATGCTCAACAACTGGCTATAGTAGCGATCTCAAAGACCGATACATCCAGGATACTATCAATGGACATACCTCAGAAAGGTTTGAGTTTCCCTAGGACGCATATTTGAAGTTCGGTTCCCAAGCATACTTTGAGGATGTGCAGCTCAACACAGAAGAGAGGCAATCCAGTGTTAACCAGAAACTTAGAGCATAGAATAAAGGTCGCTGATCTGACTCTGTTTTACCGAACTGTCCAATATAATACCACATAGAGCAGTATTTGCTTAACCTACTCGTCAGGCAGACGTGTAAGCCTGTGGAATCGGCTACCAAAACACGACTTTCTTGAACACTAAACTCTACAGAAGCTTAAGATCAATATTCATAATTACTCTCACAAACGGTATGCACCAATCGAACTACTGGTGTGTGATATAATTTACCCTATTGTAATTGCCTAACACATGAAAAAAATGAATGTCTAGTATTTCTTAGAGAATCCAAAAAATTGATAATATATATGGGGTGGTATTGGCCACTATAATAATATGACACACCCCATATATTTGAAAAAATGCTTCATCAAAAATTCCAATCAATTCAAACACGCCCACTTTTCTTTATTAACTAATTTATTGCATTTGGCTGTTCCACACCGTATAAAGAAACTGCAAGCTAAGAGATAAAAAGATAAGGATTTTTCGCCTTCCATCTGTTTTTAAAAATGGCGGACGCGCCTTTGAGGAACTTTTTATTATGGAAGTCGATTTATTTACAGTATTTGTGTATTGTACAGTGTGCAAATAGATTAAAAACGTAAGTGTGTTTTATAATAGTAATATATTCATTTGATGATTTTAATTTTGAAAAAATGTTATTTCTTTGTCTTTTTTAAGTTTTTTAAACTGATCATGGTGAGAACAGGTATGCGGAAATTTCGTTAAGATTAGTGCTAAGTAACTCTACTTCTCAAACAAATATTTTGTCACAAATAATTGTATCCATTAATAATTGTTCAAATATTCATTTCTTGTGTGTAAATTCATTTGAATGAAAAGCTTTTTCCTAAGTTGTTATTAATATTTAATCTTATTATAACTAAGCTTGAAAATATAATAATAAATTTCGAAATGAATAAACAAATATATTTTTCTATTCAAATTTCAACTCCACGTTTAAATCCCAAAGTCTAGTTATTCTGAACTTTAAGTTTTACTTTATAGATAAAATACAAATGATACTTTTTTTGAGTCTATTAGCGATCATAAATTAAGAACGTGTTTCCCAGTTGTGGGTGGTTTATTGGGCACTGAGTCTGACGCTTTGTAACCTCTAACTAAACTTTTCTTCTTTTCATCAATCTTTACGTGAGTCTACATTAGGAATCTCTCCAAAGATGGATTACAGAAAACTTGCTAAAAACTTTTTAGCAACAACATTCTGCTCTTTCCGACTAGTTTTTGGTCTGATTGAGTGTAGAGTTCGAATAATACTTTCAGAGGTAAGGCCTTACACACAGACCCGGCTTCATTGAAATTTTTATATTCCTTATGGAATATCTTTTTAATGACCTATTCGTACTTGCCAATGCATCTACACGAGAAAATAGATAATAGTTTAAATCCCCTGGTCTTAAAGTTTCCAACTGCTTTGCTTTTCGTTGATAAAAGATCAATAACATGACAAATCTTATTTTTATAATTTCTGATATCTCACTTTTGTACAATCCCTAGATTGGAGCTGTTGCCATTGGGAAGTTTGATATGTATAGTTTGAAGCTACAACTTATTAAAAAGTACGTCAGTGTAATTATGAGTAATGGGGTATTGATAGTGTGAATGTGCGAACAAATAAAGGGTGTAGCAGGATAAGTTGAAAGTGAATTTGAACATCCTTTAATTTTACATCAAAAACGTACTCTTGCTAAAACTCAATACTCTCTAGCGTTTTCGGAATATTTGTATTTGGAAATTATGAAGTAATAACCGATGCTGGTGTAAAGTATTGATAAAGTTATTAATAATTATCATTATTAATTAGTAAGCATTATGTGAATTGAAAATTCAAATGAGAACTCATCGATAAAACTAATACATTTAAAAAAAATTGGAACTGAAGGCTTTCGTTTCATGTTTCACAAAATTCTCGTTTCACAAAAATTCAGTCTAATCAGTATAGGATCTTGTTTTTTATAATTAAATAAGTATGGACACTGAACTATTGGAGTCTTTAGTATGAAACAAACAACAATTTGATGATCATGTATTGCGGTTCTGGGACTCAAACTGTTGTTTGTTTCATACTAATGCCCCCAAAAGCTGGGTACCCATAATTATTTAACTTTGAATTTTACACATAATTACATTTCTGAAACCTTGTTATTTTTTAAATTAGACATTGTTAGTCAAATTAAACTCAATAACATTGACATGTTATTAACCTTAGGCGAGTGTGTAGAAAACTATTATGCAGCTGTTATGCGTTATACAGAAAAGTTTCCTCGAAGAAACTTACGAAGAAAAAATACATTTGAAGCATTAAATGACATTGTCGAGAAACTGAGAATGTAAGACTTGAAAAAATAAATTCTCGGCCAAGAATAACAAAAACCAATAATAAAGAAAATATAATTTTGTATTTAGTTGATCAAAATCCAACAGTTATCAATAAGGAATGTGGCAAGACAAACAAATACGTTTTCTTCAAGTACTTGGAGGATATTTAAAGATCCACAGCTACACATCATTACACACAAGTCCAAGAGTTTTTACCAGATGATCTACCGATTAGAGTGGATTTTTTTCAAACATTACAGTATTTTAAAATGTATTTTTTTCACGGACAAGGCCACTTTTAAGCGACAAGGTATGTTTAACTCCCATAATGTACACTACTGGTGTGATGAGAATCCACATGTCAAAATGGTATCACGTTACCAGAATTCATTTAAAGTTAATTCTTGGGCAGCACTTTAGGTAACAAATTGATAGGTTGTCACATTCTATATGGAAATTTAAGGTGATATGTACCTGGAGATTTTAAGCAATCACTTATTCGAAATATTAGAAGATTTAACGCTGGTGACAAAATTGTTTGAGTAACCATTTTCCGAATCGATGGAATGGTAAAGGTGGAGAAGATCTGATTCATTGGTCTTTTCGGCCATGCGATTTTAATCCCTTGGATTACACAGTTTGGTCTTATCTTATAGAAAAAGGTTAAGATACAGAGGTAAATTCACCTCGAGAATTAAAAGACAAAATTCAAAGTCACTTTAATCACCTCATAGCTGACTCCCAATCGTTTAGAAGATTAATGGATTCTTTAGAAAAAAGGATAGTTTTGTGTATTCTTGGAAACTGATCACATTTTGAGCACGTACTCTAAATGAATTCTATTTTATGTTATTAACCTTTTTTAAAATTTTCATCCTGTGATTTTTTATTCAATTGATATATTCAATATATAATGGTGCCAGTAGTTGCGGAAAAAACGTAAAATATGTGTTTTTTTTCTTTAACGTCCTCTATCTTAAATACGGGTGAGTTTACGAAAATTCTTACTGAGCAAACTACGAATATGTTTAAGTTTTCTATCTATCCTCCTTTTTTTGAAATATTCTGTATATTTTGATTCAATACTGTAACATGCATTTGGAGGGAAGT
The DNA here is from genome assembly GCF_026250575.1 of Diorhabda carinulata. Lineage (NCBI taxonomy): Eukaryota > Metazoa > Arthropoda > Insecta > Coleoptera > Chrysomelidae > Diorhabda > Diorhabda carinulata. Next base: position 26,342,551 of record NC_079472.1, read on the forward strand.
TGTCATTGGGGGCCACAATAACTTACCCTGCTACAGCCTTTAGTAGAAACATCAGAAAAAAACAAAAAAATATTCGTTAGAACTTCTAGAGACCAATAAAAGGCAATGTAAGAAATATGCTAATATATCAGAGATGGAAAAGATTATTTCACAGAGAAACCAATTACGAGAAGAATTCAAGAAACAGAACAATTAGAAGATGGAAAATTAAGAGTATATATCCATGAAATATTTCATTCAGGGATACGAGGAAATATCAAGGTCCTGAGAAATTGGAGCATATACTCAAGGAAAACTGGAGTTGAAAGAGAAGTTTGCGTGGTTATACGACTGCTCCTAATAAAATGATGGAAACAGTCATTCATTATTATTACAAAAAAAGTTATTCTTCAAAATAAATAATACTACATGGTATGAAAGCGATGCAACCAACTGTTTGCATCGCATTGAAATTTTTCAATTATAACCTAGTTTTGTTAAAAATATGAAATTTTATCAAAATTGAAGTAACTTCATTTTATTTGTCCCAAAAATGTTTCAAACGATGCTTTTATACAGTTTTCTACTTTCTACTTCACACCAGTAATAAATGCAGAAGTAAATTTTTAATCAATTTGATATATATTTGACATTAAACGTCATATACATATTTAAGAATTACAATGAATTTAAATGAAAACACCACGTCGTCGGTAGCATTGAGTTAAGAGAAAAAACAGAAATTGTGCTATTTATGGATGAAAGTTATTAAACACACTGGGATTCAAGTGAAACATTCAATAACAAACACAAAGAAAAAAGATTCAAAATGTTAGTAATAAATTCAATAACAAACATGAGAAATTCGTTGCAAAGGAAGCTACGAAGCTAGATGTAATGCTATCTATCTACAGTTTAAAATTCCACAGGATTGCTTCGCGAAACATTCCCTACAGGAGCCTTACAATTGATTTTGAAATCCATTGTAACTATTGGCAAATCTGCAGCATGTGTTTGGTAGTGTTGTGGTATCCTGAAAATACTGAGAATTTCTTATTTAAATGAATAATATAAAAAACAAAAGTCGAAAATCTTAATAAGTATTTTTTAAAAAACCTAGTTGAGTTGCCAAAAATAGTCTACAAACGGGTTTCTCTATTTTGAAACGCTAAACAATCCGTACAGAAGCCCTACACAGTGTATTTTAAACTGTGTACAATTTTTGCTGTCGATTGACCTGTGACTTAGAAGACGAATGAGACCCAACCGAAGACGCGAAAGAAAGTAGACAATGTTTCCAGTGTCTGTCATAAAAAATCCATTTGTCATTGTGTTTATTACACAAATAATTTTGGTATAAATCATTAATTAATACTACACTTTATTTTGAAATCCATTGTAACAAAAGTCGAAAATCTTAATACGTATTGTATAAAGCCTAGTTGAATTTCTTCTTCTTAAGTGCCAAAAATAGTCAATAAACGTGTTTCCAGCCATATTATTTTCAAAAAGATTCCAGGGGATGGACGCCGGATACTTTACAGAGGATACCACTTATCTCTCATACTTCACAGTAGAGCTGAAGGCTCCAAGTCGTCCCAGTCCGTGCCTGTGATCAATATTTATTTGAAACATATATTTGGTATGGGATTATCAAGAATAGAGTATTCGGTCCGTTTTTTTTTCGATGTTCAGAGCGAAGTATACTTTTTTCACAAAGTAAATGGTTTAATTTTCTTCTTGACTTACCATTACATTAACGGCAACAGTCATGGCACCAGAAGGATGGCGCAATATTTGGATGATGAATTATTACAAATATCTGAATATTTTATTAAGTAGATATGTCGCCAGATTTAATTCTGGTTTCCTATTTTTTTGTTTAACAAGAGCCGTTAACATAACTTGCAAAAAGTTTCGAATATAACTCCTACCATTTTCAGAAATGTGTTGAGAGACTGTTACTTACGTTGAAGAATTAATGAATGTTATGAACTCTTTTTTTTGTAAATATGGTCAACAAATGTATATATAAATCTTCTTTAACAGTTCCTTCTTGTGAAATTAAAAAAAAAAAAGAATAAAACACAACTACTGATCTTATATTATAGAGAATGTTTCATTCATAATACCTTCATTAAAATAAGATATTTCTCCTTTTAGTGATATATAATGCATACGTTCTACTTGAGAAATTTTGGACGCAAAATGATATTGAGATCAAAAGTTGTATATTATTTAAAGCAAAACTCAATGTTACGTCATTCAAATTTTGGTATATTCCGAAAACACATTTGTACTGTATTCATTATAAAAATTTGGGAAAGGACGTACATCCCACAACCCACTTGTTTTAAGTAGGCTGCTATTTATTGCTTATACGAGGTCTGGCTATTAAATAACGAGACTAACGATCTAGATATCGTATCTATGCGCATCCCAAAACACATTTATGTCACTATTATAGTATTTGTGCAGTAGCGGTTTTTTCTCGTGTCAAAAACCATGTGTGACGAAAAACAGGAGCAGCGTATTAATCTCAAATTTCTCGTTAAATTGAAGAAAGCTTCGACTGAGTGCTCTAAATTGTTGCAAAAGGCTTATGGGGACACAGGTCCCCCTGTGACGATGTCAACTACAAAAACAGTGAACAAAATCAACCAAATTGTGCGTGCATTTCGTCTAATGAGCATCCGGATGATTGCTGAAGTTGGCAGCGCCGATAAAGAAACAGTTAGAAAAATTTTACACGAGTAATTACACATGCCAAAAGTCTGTGCGAAGTCGGTGGAAGCGGTAAAGCAAAAAAGAGCAGCTAAAGGCACTCACAAAAGAGGACTCCCAGTACTGCTTAGATCAATGGAAAAAACGTATGGAAAGGTGTGTGGTCAGGGGAGGGGAGTATATTGATGGGGAATGTAATTTTTATGACCCTTTTTCGTAACCAGTCTTGTTATTTAATAGCTAGACCTCGTATTTATTTTGATGGAATTGTGTAGGTCTTGAAATATTGTGTAGGAATTACTTAGGAAGTAGATTATACAGTTACGTTTTGCGTTTAAGAGGTACCGTTTAACCTTCTATTAGTGCCTCTGCCTAATTCGAACCCTAGTTCAGATTCGGCTTAACCATCCAAGGGCAATAAGTGCCTTACTGAAAATTTTGAGACCTTTATAAGTATATTTGTTTAGTTTAACGCATCAGTATTTGCTGTGTTAAGCCGTTCACACTATTATAAGATTAGTAATAAAATGGAGACATTTACACCAACGAAAAGATGTTTGTAGTAGATAAAACTTCTCCACTATCAGTAAATGAAAAACTTATTTTAAATGTACACGATTGCATAAAATACGATTACCCGAAATTTGCTGTTCAAGAAACTGTCGACCGATGTTCCCGAATGACTGGAGTTGGAAAGTTCACCATTTTTAAATTATTGCTGGGGAGAAAGATAGCAGTGAAACCTTCCAAGAAAAGTCTAGGCATACCAGAAAAGTCCTTGATGAAAACACCAAAAGTGTAATTCGAAGAAAAGTACACTCTTTTTATTTTAAAAAAGAAAAACCCACCCTAGATAAGATTTTAATGGAGCTTGGCCAGGATGTCAGTATTCCGTTGATAACTAAAAAACTTTTATGTACCACTTTGAGGAATATGGATTTTGCCTGGTAAAAGCATAACCATAAAGCACGTTTGCTGGCGACGAAAATACTTGATAAGTATAAAGCAGTACAGAAGAGAGCAGAAGAAAATCTTTTATTCTGATGAGACGTGGATTAATGAAGGTTATACAGTACCAAAAATGAGGCAAGACAAAAATATAACCAGTGCTCGCAAAGCTTTTATGGAAGGCCTCTCAACGGGTATTAAGGTGCTTTCAGGTAAAGGGAAAAGACTAATAATCGTCCATATTGAAAACAAAAAGGGATTTTTAAAAGAAGATTTGCTAACCTTTCAGTCGTGCCATACGGGAGATTACCACGAGGACATGGATTCGGATATTTTTGAAGACTATTATGGTGAAAGGATAAAATATCTTCCGGCTGATTCAGTAGTAGTTATGGATAACGCAAGTTATCATTCTCGACGCATCGAGAAGACTCCAACTTCATCTTGGAAAGAAATTATTGACTGGTTAACCACCAAAAGTATTGAATAAGAACTATTAGCTATAGCAAATTTACACAAACATCGTTTTATGAAATACGCCGTGGCAGAAAAACATAGTGTAATGGTGCTGCGCACACCGCCATATCATTGAGAACTAAATCCTATAGAACTCATAAGGGCGCAAGTGAGAGGATTTGTATCAAGACACAACACGACATTCAAGATGAAAGACGTTAAGTTACTGTTCTATCAAGCCATTAAGGAGATGATACCAGAGAACTGGCGAAAAGCAGTCCAGCATGTCATTTAAGAAGAAGAGAAAATGTGGGATCTTGACTACTTGATCGATCGGACCGTCGACCTGTTAAGTATAACGTAAAGAGGAAATGACAGTTCCTCAGATGACGAAGAATATTATGATTTTTTATAATTTAATTTGTGTATAATGTATTTTTTGTATAATATTCAATAAAAAATGGGTACCTTTATTTTTATTTTGTTAAAATAAAATTCTTTCCTTTTCACGAGTATCCTACCGGCACGACTTTGGCACATTATTTTCAGTGTTTGTTAATGGGTAATAATCAATGCCAAACTATGAAAGTAGCTCAAATATTCATTGGGTCACTCTGTGGTCTCTTTGCATATCTAATGAGATTTTATTACTCTATACATTTCTGAAATAAACTATAGCTGTAGTATATGGTTATATCTGATCTGATCTTGAACAAATGAAAAGAATTAAAGTAAAAGTGTTTTAAAAATAAAGGAATTTGTGAGTAGAAATATTCCATAAATCATATTCTTATTGATGAACTTTCGAAAATTAATTACTTCCAAGCTCTTCTATTCCTTATAATTAATTTCGCGGTCTCCTAAGTTTTTTCTTTCCATTCTTTTCATAATTTTCTCAAATATTCTTAAATCTCCGACGCTCCTTTTCTCCTTTCTCAGTTTTATACGTAATAATTGTCATTCATTTATTTCCTCCCATTCATTTTTGTGTTTTGAAATCTCATCTTTTTCATGAGAAATTGAAATATGCTTCCATCTAATACAGATAATCATGTATTTCACATCAAACTTTCGAAACTTTATTGAATAGTTTCATATTTTTTCTGGTGTTTCGTTCTGTCTTTTCTCGAAAGTTATCCCAATTTTATGTCCTAGCTTACTTTTTATTATTATTTTATCATTTTTCTATTATCAATAGAACAAGAAGGAAATAAAAAATCATACCTCAATAAGTACATTCCTTCTTTTGAGCACTCTTTAATAATTTGCAATTGTATCGATATAGAAAAATATCAAACAAACTTCAAACAATCATTTGATTGACCTTCTTCAATAAAAATAGCACTAGTGGAATAAAAGCCCATCATAAAAAACGTTCAGTTGAATGAACATTTAAAAAAAAGCCGAACGATACCATTAATCTTCATATATCCGTTTGAAATATTGTAATTGTGGGTGTTGGATCTGCAAAATACAAAAATATCTATTTTTTCCGCGGTCCGATTTATTTTCTGAAAATACAACCGTTTATTGCTTCAAAAATAAAAAATAAACATTTCTTTGAAATAATTTATTCTATGTTTCAATGGCGTAGAAAGGGGCTATATAATTATTATTCAACTTATGAGTATTCAGAATAATTATGTTATCCATTGATAACTTGTATGAAAGAGTTTCAGTTTGACAGTTTAAGTAAGGAATTATTGTATGAAAGTGATACGTGGCGTGCTTAAATTACTTACAATTTACTGTCAGAAGTAACCTATATATTATAATAGTATTCACTAGGGATGGGCAAATGAAAAAAGTATATCGATAAATATCGTATAGATATTTTCAAACAATATCGATTCATGCAGAGTAAAAAATATCGATATTTTTACTTCAAGGTGCGATTACCCAAAAACTTGTCAAATTATTCGAATGTTGAAAAATATCAACACACATTCGATTTTTTCAGTTTTATTTAATAATTGAGAAAATAAATATTTAAATATTGTTAATGAAATGATCATCTAGACAGCGGTTAGTAATCTGAAAAGTATTCGCTCTTTAATATGCTCTCTAGTTAACCTGCTTCTATTATCTGGAACAACTAAATTGACAGCCGAAGCAAGTCTTTCAGATGATACAGAGGAAGCCTGACAGATCAAATATTTTGAAGCTATTTCAGATAGAACTGAAAATTTCACACCGTAGACAATTTCAAGCCAAACAATCTTCTTCTTCTTCTACAATACAATAAACCACGCCACGTAAAGTAACTTGCTGCCTATAAAAGGTCACTTATGTATGTACACTACACACACAACCTAATACACAACTGTAACTGTGGTTGCCACTGTTACATATAGAGGCAGCACTTACAAGAAAGCTCACGCGTTCTGGTCTACCTTCAAACGTATACCTGTACTCGTATATTTAATTAATTTATTAATTTATACTTAAAACGGGTAAAATATTATGACAGTAAGTAGAATACATAATTAGTATAAACTATTATAAAGATCTTGAGAAAATATCGAATTTGATACTCGAAAATAAATATCAACTATCGATACTTCAAGATAAAAATAATCGACGATATTTATCAATTATTTTTTGAAAAAATATCGATAGTTTAATATATCGATATTTTATGCCCTACCTTAGTTTTCCTTTCCAATAAAGCACTCCGAACGAATCAAACATACCATGCTCGATCTATGAAATTCATCTAGTCAGTACGTTACGCCGAACAGAACAGAACAGAACGCGTAAGAAATTTTCACAGGTTTTTCGGTAAACGGGACTTGCTCAAAAAGAGTTTATTCGTTCGCCTGTGCTCAGTGGGTACGGCAGTTTTGAATGTTCGTTGGTTATGGCTTAACTGTGCATAATTATGGAGTTGAGTGGGGAAAAGTGTTTAGAGTTAATCAAATGAAAAATTTAAGACCTAATGAATATATTTGGTTCTCGAGATCTTCTGCAGCCATTCTTGTAACATTTTTCATATGCATCTAATATAGATCACTAAGTAAGGCCATATTTTGACGGCGTAAAAAAACATCCGGCCCACATTTTTCGTTCTTTTAATATCAGTTGCATCCATATCCACAAATTCACAAACGAATCGGACTGATTACTGTTAGGAACGCAGCGAACACTGGAACACTTCACGAAAAATGTTTTGTTGCAGGTTGTTCAGATCATGCAGATTGGAAATTGAAGTGCCATATGGAAAATATTTTGTTTCAGTTGACTAGTTGACTGAAAATATGGGACATTATTTCAACCACCAATGATTCATAAATAGTATTATCTCAGTGAAAATGGATTCATTTAGTATATAGTATCAATAACCAAACTAAGAGATTGTTTCCATACGCTGTTTTGTTTTCTCTGTATTATGAGGCTCACTATTTCGTATATTGTATAACTTATATCGCATTCATTAATTTGCTAAATCAACTTATGTTTGAAGAAATTGTATTGAGAAGCCCCAGAATTTGATGGCCCGGTTAATTTATACATTGTTGCACGAGAAATATTTTTTAAATAAAGTCCCAAACCTTGATTTTGGGATAGTCCTTGCTCATATTTCTAGTCCCTTTCAAATTTTCGGACTTTACTAACACTCATTGGTCGCATTCATCGGACGAAACCGGTGAACAACTGTTGTAAAACTCTTTGCGGAATCGTTCGGTTGAATGTACAAATTCAACACTTTCTGGAGCAGACGCGATGTTTCGGAGCGCTTATAATTTGTGCTAGATAGTGGTAGCGGTAAGTTGAATGTGAGAAAAGTAGACGAAAACTTAGCCAGACCAGAAATTTGTTGAATCAACTTTGTTCTGTGATGAAACGTTAAGTTGTAGCCTTTCTTGAAACAAACATAATTGAGTTTGTTTATGAAGATGAAGAAAATGCTGCACGATTATTCTCTATGAATTCGTATCACATTACAATCTCCATTTTTATATGCATATAAAAGTTAGTGAGTGGACAAACTGGACAAAGAATCACCACATTTATAACTTTATAATCTGACACTTGTTAAGTTTATTGAAAACAATAAACATAGTCTCTATGTTGGAAATACACCTGTCAAAAACTGATAATTGACCGAAAACAAAAAAGTTTGGACAGTAAAGGCTCAACATTTAACAAGGTTTTGATTGCTCACGCTACCGGTAGACTCACAGTGAAGCTGCTACAAGGCACGAGTTCGTCAGTGGATGGTGATCATTGTACGTATCAATGGTCCTGACTTAAACCTCGTATTTTGATAAACTGTGTTTAAGCAGACGGTCAGACAACTAGTTCACTCTTCCGATCTGCAGTGAACAAAATTTTTATAGGCGTGTCCGATAACGGACTCGGCAATATAAGAAGATGTATAAGCGGGTATTATTTTACGAGTAATGAGACGTCATTTGCGATAAATAACTGGAACGCAACTCGAGTGGTATTTTAAGGATTAGGTCGAGTTAAAAGTAATCGATTATTTTCGATAGCTCGAGCGGTATTCGTTACGATTGAATAATGAATAAATGAAATATCCTATTGTGTCGCTTCTTCTGAGTAATACAAAGTGATTTTAAAAAGTTTTCTGGCTTTTTAAGAATCATCTACAGTTAGTTACTATCGCTTCACACAATTCCTATTATCTAATTTTGTCAAAAATTATATAATCGAAATTATTGATCGATTCAAATGTTAAATAGTTACGTTGGGAAATTTTTTTTTGATCAGTATTTCGACGAAATTTCGATGTGCAAAAAAATGCAGCCATCGCAATAGAATATTTTCGAAACAGTTTTCCACTTACGCTTAGCGTTATGCTACGAGTGCGGTTATTTAATCCTATAATCGCTACTGGGAAAAGCTGTTGCAAGTTCTGGGATATAACCAATTAGATTTGTAATCACAATTCTTGTGTCTTTTTATTGTGATAAGGGAAACCACGAAGCTTGGTTCATTTTTGCTTCTTAGTATTATTTATGGCATAATTGAAAAGAATAGAAGGATCATATTTTATTCTTAAGATCTAACCTCATTTAGTTTTTAAATAGTAATTTCTTTACTTATATCACTTGTTTATTGTTAACATTGCATTATTTGCTATTATTGCTTGTCTTTGAAGGACCGATTTGTTAAAAATGATTATGACTATATTTGGTTTATATTTTGTTTCAATAATGTATATTTCTAAGGATCGAACTAAGATTTATTGCATACTCTCGTCTTTACGATTATTCGTCCTATATCCGAGGATGGGAAATGCAATTCCTACTATTACAAGAATTTTTTACATACCTCCCCCTTGGAGTTCATATACTTGAATTGAACAATAGGATGAAACAAAAAAAATGTTATGAACTAAATACAGTCCTTATTGTTATAACAAATAAATTCTTCGAATAAAAGCAACATTTGGTTCGTTTCAAGTCGGATTGAATCTACTTACAAGTGACAGTGAAAGATTTTAGTAGAATTAGGGAGAACAAAGCTGTCAACAATTTATTTCAGCTAAGAATCGTTACATACTCTCGTCTTTACGACTACCCTGACTTAGTGAGATACCCTCCTATATCTAGGGGTGGGAGATACAATCCCCTTTTGTTATATATTACAAGAATTTTGTGCAGCTATTAGGGTACAACTGTCCACACTCGTATATTGAGCGTCGTCTTTATTGTAGTTTCCTCAAGTACAGAGATTCATACAAAATCGACCAATACTTGGTGACGCTTTGCCCTGATCAGGGAAGGTACCAATATTTCCAATAATATTTATTCAGTGGCGATAATGGTAATTAAACATTTTTATTTGAGTCGCAAATCGAAAAATCTTGGAGTTTTTGTATTCCTCTCATTTTAGACAAATATTACACCACAGCTAAATAATGTAGAAAAATCTTTATCGCGTAAAGGTCACTGAATACATGCTAAAAAGTAAGCCTATGTCAATCATACGTAATGAAACTCAGTGATGAGTTATGAATTTATCAATTTGCGCTTTGAAATAACGCTTTACAGCTAAGTTGACATTAATAAAAAAGGAAATCTGACCGAAATATATTTTTGTTATCTCTGTGCTGTCGGTAGGAACGGAGTCTTTAGTGGAGGCAACTGAATCGATCACAGCGCCCGATGTGGTTATATTATGTTTAAAACATGCTCTTAATATTACGTCTAAAGATTGATTGAAAAATGGTTTATGATATTTTTTGTGTTGTGGAGTGCCAATTTTGCCTATTCAGAGTAGTATATGTTTTACTCTAAAATTAATATTAATAAAAAATATTTGTGTATAAACAATAAATTTGTTAAACACAACGATCGCTGTCGATTTGAAATATTAAAAATTATAGTTTAAAAAAACTGAAAAACACGCTTTTCAAACACATCAAACCAAAAAGCTAAAATTATTTTCAAAATAAGAGTAAAAAATAATGGATGAAAAAAAAATACCAATATTATTGTAAAAAGGCGTCGGGCGCTCGATGTACAAGAAATAGGGAACAACTCCCCACGTTTTTTTTCACAATAATACTAGTATTTTTCATCAACTTATTGTTTTAAGCTTTTATAGAAATTTTTTATATTTATTTTTTTATATTTATTATCAACTTTTTCAATTGATATCACCCTTGTATTATGGCTTCGCTGCTTACATACCTTCATCTCATCGAAACCTGTATCGAGCTGTAACGGTGTAAGCGCTTAATTTCAAATACGGAGATGGGAGGTTCGAATTCTCTGGCCAACGATTTTTTTATTAAATAAGACACTTGGTCTCAGTCCAAAGGAGACATACAAACAAACAAACTCAAAGGTAAAGCTAATATGAGCGTGTTAAAAGTTATTGTGACTTATACAGGGTGTTTCTATATTCGACCGACAACGCTCTACCATAGAGAGATCTTAATAAATCACTTTAAAAGTTTTTTAACTAAAAATAATAAGGAAATTTAAAACAAAATTGATAAGAGAATTTGCTCCAGTGACGTGAAAAATAGAGGGATAAAAGTAACAACTAACACTGACAGCGCGCCACTGGTTAAAATTTTCCAACGTTTGTCTATGTCAAAATATTACTTCATTAAGGAGCATATTGGTCATCAAATATGAAAAAAGATAAAAAAATTATAGGCGTTCATGATATATGACAAATTTTTAATTTTCATTTAAAATTTTGAATACCCTATATCTCAGCAACTAGGCCCCGTATGGGTTCGTATTCCTATATCAAAATGAATCATTTATTGAGATCTCTCTGTGGTAGGCCGTTGTCGGTCGAATATAGAAACAATCTGTATGTGGAATTGAAATATCGCATAATGAATTTCTTATTTGTCGATAGAATCGTATCGTAAATTTAATAACTACCCACGATTGTCTGAAAATTAGTTCCGTTTTTTAATTTAATAATTATAAATTTCTGTATTTTATTTCAGATAGCCATTTTAATAATCAACTATTTCAGCAGTTTTTATTATTGTACTTGTGATGTCATTGGTTAACCTCAGGAGATCCAAAAAAACTCTTTTAGATTTTTATGAACCTTATTTATACTTACTCTTTTCATCGTAATTCGGATCCTATGTATCATACTATGACCAAGCATGATTTTATGTAACCATCAGATGTCGTTGTCATCGTGCATCCTACCAATACGTTACGAATAATCTTAATATCGAATTTGTATTAGAATCAAATTTGTTGGGAGAGAGTAGATGTTTGCAAATATAATTGAGTATTGATTCCTGAAAGACGTCCAACAAATAATTTGATGAATGAATAGGCTTGTTTCCTTAAGAATAAATCGGATTGCTTTGAGTTTCTAATGATTAACCATGATAATTAGTAAATAAAAATATAATTTTTTTACAAAAATAATGAAAGATTAATAATATTTTTGGAAAATAAAATCGACAAAATGGCATACGTTTATTCACGTGCACAGTGTTAAAACTTATCTGTAAGTATTATGTGAAAAACGAACAAAGTCTTATTTATTTAACAGTTATCAGTCAGAGTCGCATTTACTCACTGTGGATTGAAAATTCTTAACTGATTTGTGGAATTAGTTGATTAAGTAAGAGCATCTTGTCTCCTTGCCATTTTTAACCACTTACTTCGTATTTTTTTATTGTTAACGTACATGAATAATTTGTCTGGCGTTTTTATCGTTGGAATTTCACATTGGGGCACTATACAGTATACAGTATTTATAATACGAGGATTTCATTATTTATTAAAAAACACAATCGACTTTCATAAACAAACATAGCTGTTTTGCGAGGTGTGACATCATTCAAGACGCCATGACAGTCTTGGCCTTTTTCGCGGTCAATTTTAAGTTCATTTCTAAAAACTCAAAATACTAACGGAAAATACCTATTTTTCTTAAAATAATATATTTTTGGGGTGAAATAGGTGCTAAGCTATAGTTTTAAACTAATTTCCAAATTTTGTCAACTAGCCTATTATTCGTCAGCCTGCGAAATAATTCATAATATTTTATCTTATACCATAAATTAAGGATATTTAACTTTTATCATTATAAGCTGCAGTCAGGTACATACAAAGTACTCCGCCAATGGTATGACAAACATGGTGAAAGATTCGGACGTGAATGTACATGGATGTTTTTGATTACGCTTAATTTTTTAATTTTTTTTATGTTGTTTTCTGGCGAGATTATCGTAAATTGAATTTCATTATTACTCTCGTATTTTTTACAAATAACTCCACTAATTCGCATTACAATTAAAAACTTAAGGAAAAAGTAATGGAGAGTTACATCCAGAAAAATCCAAACGACGGAAAATTATTGTAAAGCAAAAAGAAGTGATAAATAAAAAGAGCAAAGTTATCAGCGTTGATTTTAATATAAATAGAAACGTTGCGAAGTAAAAATTGATGAATTCAAATTATACTTTCAGTTTATTAAAATGAATTCGATTTATTCATTACTTAAATTTAGTTATTTCAATCGTTGAATTAGGTAGTTCATTCATGTTGTTAAATTTTTTGTGAATGTATTAAATATAGTTCTTAAAAACATTTTTCCGGTGTCGAAATATATAATTCGAGTTTCGAATTCTAAGTAGGCATAAACGTCCTGATATAAATTGAATAATTTTTCAAAATACTATTTTTTCGTCGCTTTTTCTTTCAGATAGTTGAGAGTAGATGATGAAATCGTTTATGGATTGAATAGTCCGGTCAATATAGACATTTAAAATAACAAAAATTCGCGAAGATCCAAATATTGATGAAGAGCTGGGGTTTGCCATTCCAAATGAAGTTTTAAAAATTCCCATCGATCCTATGTGTGTTACAAAAGAGTTAAAGGTCAAAATGGAAGTTTACTTTGATTTTTCTCGAAAACGGTGAATTTTATCAACAAAATCTCGAACTATAAAGTTATATATCTTGAAATTCTCTACAAAAATGGTTACCATAATTTTTGTCTTAAGAGTTACCATTCCTGAGATATCGCAATTCTAAGAGTCACATTATAAATGATATGCATACATTTCCACGCCTCTTGGAGTTAATGTAACCGGTGCATTTTTTTACCATAGTTTCCCCTGTACCACCTACTCCACTAACTGTCATGACAATTTTAGGATAATTTAAGGTGAAAATAACCCGTCAAGCTCTAGATATTACTTTATTATTGAAATTGCTTTTGATTATAGGGTGAACTATTATATTGATTCCTTTAGATATTTTAATCAGATCCATACTCTTGAAAGTCCACTTCAACAGTCATGTCTTCTTCGATTTCTTCTTCTTTCTCTTGCTGGATGATGAATTGCTTAAATGTGGCTGAGTCATTGGTCTCTTCATTAAAATCACAAGAATCTTCCTCTATTGTACTCAATTTGTCATTTCACCAAGACTGACCTTGGCAATTGATACACGCTAGAGAACACAGCAACACGACACAGCCACATTTGACACTACAATCTTTATTGCAGTTGCAAAAAATAGTGCTTGGGAATTTATCTTGAGCAAGTGGGAATAAAATTTTATTGGGTTCCAGAGTATTTTCTATCAAATTCCAACCCCAGTCTTCTGGGTTCAGTTGATTGCCTAACCATGCTTAAACTTGATAGTATACTCGACACAAATGTTGAATAGCAGATTATGATGTTAGAGAAAGACATGATAGTTGTAATTTTTTTTTGTTTGGCGGATTTTTTGAAAAAGTCAAGTATCAGTATTTATCAATGCAAGTAATTTTTTTGGTGCTCCATATACCGTTTGTGGTGTGGAATCAATATATTTAAATACTTTCGCGCAGTCAGTGAAATCTTTTCTTTCGAATAATTTAAATATTGACATTATAAAAGAGACATAAGTACGTATTTATAATTATCTTAAGTGCCCGATATGTATATATGTGGTTTATATGTGCATATCATGTATAATGTGAATCTTCATCGCGATATCTCCGGAATGGTAAAATATCATAAGGACCATTTTTGCAGAGAATTTCAAGATCAATAACTTTGTTTTGAATTTTGGTTTGGTAAAACTTACTGTTTTCGAGAAACCTCTGACGAGTAATCTTTGTAGCACACACAGGATCGATGGGGATTTTTAAAACTTCATTTTTAATGGTAAACCTCAGCACTCCACCAATATTTGGCCTTTCGGGAATTATTTGATTTGACCACTATTTTTATGTCTAAATTAACCGGACTAGAAGTGAAATTGGAAAGTTTCAGTCGAGCGTAGATATATGAATCTATATATCGGTATCAATTCCTACAAGGATATTCCCCAAAACATAATAGAATCCCCTCCAAAATTCACTCGTCCACCATCTCTTTATACTTGCATGTTTTTATCTAAACAAAATCTCAACTTATCTGTGAAGAGTATTATTTTAATGACCACTTTTCCAGATCAAATGTTCTCTTACAAATGCAAGACTCTCTGGTTAGTCCTGGATAGTAACAGCCTATCTAGCTCTAATTCTAGCGTTTTTGAAGGACTACTGCTCATGTTTTAATTGTTTTTCAGTGACATTTCTTTGACGCAAAGAGTTGAAAATAAGCGTTAATGGGCGTGTTTACCCTCTTATGGCCTGTTACAGGTCATGTTTTATAAATAAAAATCTCGGGACCAAATTAATGTACGAGATATTGTTAAATGGTTCAAATCTGTTATAGTTGTCACGTACATCCATCTTAATTTAGAGATATGCTTTGTCTTCAATTAAATTTAAATCGGTATTAGTGTAATAAGTATTCGTCAACGAAGAAAAATATATATAGATTCAAAACAAAATTGCAGATATCAGTTTTATGTTGAAATGGATATAACAGTTTTTTTGCAATTACAATGTATTGTATCAGAATGATAAAAATATCTATAATTTTCTAAATGAATCATGTTTTTGTCAGAGGGTTTATATCTTTATGTATTTATAAATGTTCTGTACTTGTGTTCGTAATTTTAAACGGCTGGACCGATTTTGATGAAATTTCTTTTGTGTATTCAAGAGGATTTCAGGATGGTGTAGATCCATAATTCGATCAACTAGATAATGTTTTATGAATTATTTTTAAATTGTTGTTGATGTTAGAATGTTTTCCATAGAATTCCGGCAGACTCCGCTGCAGTCGAGTCAGATATTCAAAAGTATATTTGAGTTTCAGTTACGCCTATACGATACTTATTTGAATGAAGATTCATAAAGGACAGTTCGGCTGAACACATTTGTACTTTTTGGTATATCCATTACTTTCATCTTATGTATATTACTTGAAACTACTTATTTTGATATTTGTTACTGTTTCGAAGTACATATATCCTAACCTACAAATTTTTTTGTGATTTATAGATTTCTGAGATATCAAATTATCTCTCGTTTTGAATTATACTGTACTGGAAATAGTGAATATACAAAATTAAGACACGAAATTAAAATTACAATATTTGTTTAGCCCTGTAAACTTTCCCTTTTAGAAGTTACCTACAATGGTTGTTGTGTATTTTTCATAGTATTTTATTTCTACAAAAACATACCACATCTTCGCGGAAGAGCAAGAAATATTGGTCGACGTTCTCATAATGCAGATGGTCTATAACTACCGACTGAACAGAACTGTAGAATGTAAGAGAACAAATAGGAAACTCACGTGCAAATGAGAATTCAGAGCAACGCAATCAACGTCTTCCTGCTAATACATTAAGGCAACGAGAGGCGCGTCAATGAGTGACCGACGCTCACAGAGTAAATGAGCGACGGCGGGTGCAAAATCATGATTAGTAGTATGGACAAAGAATGTCAATACTGTCATGCTTTCAAATACAAAGGTGAATCGGCCGGTTTATGTTGCGCATCTAAAAAAATTTCACTGTCGTCACAAAATTCGCCACCAGAATCTTTAAAACGCTATTATCTGGAAACACATCTCAATCAAAGTTGTTTTTGCGTGAAATTCGTTAATTCAATTCTTGCTTCCACGTTGCGTGCTCGTAAGTGGGAAAACCATCGAATTTATTTGTTTATACCTCTCAAGGATTAACCGCAAATATTGTACATCCAATGGCATTACAATAATTTCAGTATTTGTAGATAATTAACTCTAGATACCCGATAAAGAATATTTTAAGATTCAACCTTTTCACCTTCAATTAACACGACTTTTTATTCAATATAGCTTCTACATTCAACATCTCTGAAAGTATACTAATACTCATACTCACACGCTATCGATTGGTTGAATTGTGATGAATATATATGAATGCCGTTAGATTTTGTAATAAGTTTCTGATAAAAATTTTCATCAAAAAGTTGTTACAGCTAATTTCCAAAAGTTTACATTTAAGACGTGGGATAGGATAACGTCTGTCGACTCCGCTAGTTGAATATAAAATTTTAAACCTAATTCCTAGCAACAAAATTATATACAGTTTTCAGAGAAGATTTAAGTGAATGATCAGTTGAATAGTGATGAATTTTGACAGCAAATTAATTATTAATCTCCTTTAATTCATGATATATACGCAAAAAAACTGCGCCGAGGGAATCACTCATCTTTCGTTATTGAATCAAGATATTTAAAATATTTCACTCAGTGTTGTAAACTAGTAGAATTTCTGTTGAATTCCTTGTGAGAATTACACTTTTTCAATTTTAAACTTAAATAATATCAGTACAATTTTCTTTTTGGTAGAAAATTATATTTGTGGCTTTTAATCAATGATTTACGTATGAGAAATTATCTATTTTTGGATGATCGTTTATACGAGTAATCCGAAAACCATGAAATAGTTTTTCTTTCGTGAAGCCATTTATTTAATGGAGGAGAACACAAAAACACCAACCAGATTTTTCCATTATTTTTTGATTTAGTATTGTGATCTTGATTCATTGATACTTTCATGCGGAATCTTCAATCAAGTAAAATCTATACGTTTAGCATTTTCAGTAAGTGAACTTTCTGTTTGAATTTACGTTTCTGAGGTTGAAATCGATAAAAGTCAAATCATAAATTCCAACTGCTTATCAGAGTTTCACGACTTTAGTTTGGAGAATAATGAATGCCAGAATCTTACAAACCATATTTACCGCCAGCAGCAAGAAAATGCGACGTGTAGCTTTCAGAAAATAAAAAACGTGAAAGGGGCCGTTAAAGTTAATTGATAAAATTTTAGTATTTTGAAAGATAAATCGTGAAAGTTTCATAATAAATTCAGAGACAAAATAAATGTGTATAACTTTTTCAGTAAAGTATATTATGCATATTTGAAAAAATCATGTTGTAATATCCTTTAAAAAATAATGTAAAAAATATTAGATTTTCCTTTTTATTAGTATGTCTAGGGGAAATATATGTATTCTAAACAAGGTCTCATTATTTTATTAAATAATATCTCATTTGTTGTGTAATATTTTCAATAATAATATGTATGAAATAACTAGATATAAATATGCGATCTTCTAGTTTTCGATGGTTACTTGGTTAGTTCTGCGAAGACGGATAATAAAATTTACACTCCAATTATAGATTTCAGTCAGTTCGGAACGAGACTGGTATTTAAAATCTCAATTAGAAGTAAGATAGTATTATTCACCAACATCTTTAATGAAAATGTTTTCGAACTATGAGCTGTGTATCAAGTTATACTATCTTGCTGGGAAAATAGGGAATTTCTGGAACTGCAAAACATTTCAAGTTATCTACAGACACCCCTAAAACGCGCACTGAAGTGAAATCCTGTTATTAAAAGGAATGGGTACTAGAGAGAGTACACTATATCTAATAGCTAATATGACTATATCGAACTAATATTGCTATGTATATCAAGAAAAATAAATATGTATTCAAGAAAATTATAAAAAGCTATTAAATTTGAAATAATGCTTAATTAAGTTGTTTGATGAAATTTTCATTCTCTGAACAGAATTTTTTAGAGAACTAGTTTTAATATTGTAATGTTTTTCTCATTATACTTTATTTATTAGAATATTTATACTAGGAACAATATAATATGCATTAAACTCTTAACTACTGGCAATTCATAATAATTCATTCACTATTACTTTTATTATACTTTTTACTATTACAATCCGTTCACTGTGACATTCAGTTATTCATTGACTTCCTCTTTGATAGACAAGCGACTATTTATACAAAAAGAATTTCTCAATAATTTGATTCTAGAATGAGAACAGACAAATAAAAAAGGCCTTCCTAATAATTCGTTCCCTAAAAATATAAACATATCGCCGCTGTAAATGATTCATGAAAAACCTTAATAAATGTTTCTGCTTATTTCCATGAAGTTTGTATTCGGCACGTCAACCAAATTTTCGATTCTATTGAAATAATCAAGCAGGACCGTCTTCACGATCCATGTTATGGACGAGTTTTTAACAATATTAACCTTTGACACTTTCTTTTCAAACAAACAGGAGACATGTATTTATAGTTTAAATAACCAAAATTCCATTCTGTAAATAAAAAATGATTCTCTTAGAAACTTCAAAAATTTACCACTGAATAGAACTGCCATTAATGCAAGTAGATATTTTGATAAGGCATTTAATATTTTCTATTTGAAAATGAATCTATTCTCTAGGTGAATACTTTTAATTTGTGAAAATTATTTCTCTTAATACTGCTTTACATATTGTGTGTTTTTTTTTATTTCTTCTATGTCTATCCACTCTTTCTGGTACAACTGTTCATGTATAATTTTTATACGTATTATTAATATAAAATAGAATAAATTTTCATTATTATCCTTATTCAAATGATAGCACACTCAATTTATTAGTGGTATTACCATAGAGTTGATAATGTATGCTATTATCGTTTAATAGCCCTTCTCATTGGTACTAAAAGTCTCCAATATCACTGATCTTTGAATCAGATTGTGATAATCCCATTCACTGCAATTGAAATTTGTTGGGTTTCTATTACATTTGGAGACGGAATCCGTATGCTTTATCTCCGTTAAGACCTTGCGGAGTGGTATTTTTTCGTCTGTTCACCAAACATCGATAAGATTATTTTTTTCCTGTAGTATCCTGTTTTCTTTTTTCAAAATATGTCTCATCATTCAATAGTTTCAGCATTTGTTTATTTTTGTCTTGTGATTCCATAATAATAGATTTCATTTGTTTGATATCAAAATTTTCTGAGATATCTATTGCATTTTTAGGTTTCAAAGAAAAATTGTTATGCCAAGAAGTTCTAATTTTGTTTCTTATAAAATACCTTATATTATGAAATTAAAACTTTTCATGACTCGATATTGAATTTTATGTGAAATCCTTTATTTTGGCACCACAGGAAATACAACAAAAATGTTTTATCCAATATTTGTAAGAAATCATTTGTTTTTCAAAATTATTTAGAGAAATCAAATATATATTGTAGATTTTTTCTTTTTTTGTTACCTTGTTTCTGTAGACCGGTCCTGTCCAGCTACAATGGAATTTTAAAATTTGATTTAAGCGCATTTGGCGGGATTCGTTTGATGTTTGAGTGTAAACAATTTTTTATTGCTAGCCGTCTATTTACATTGTTTCCGGGAAGATCTATTTATTTATTTGTTTCGTTTCTTTCTGTTCTAAATCTAGAGAATTCTTTTGGGATTGGTATATAAGTAAATGATGTAGCGCAGTTAACTAGTTTTAAGTAAGTTTATATATATTTATAAGTATATAATTATAAGTTAAGTGTATTGAATAGTGTGTGAAGAAATTGAGAACGTGAGATATAATGTTTATTAAATCACCTCACGAATAGAAAGAGTGTAAATAGATACGAAAAACGTTACAATATGTAAGTCTTAAAAAGAATTTCACTTCATGTGAAGAACAATAAAATCAGGAAAGCTGCAAAGAGAGTTGTATCCGTATGAGAATTTCAACGTTCGAGGAAGAAACGTAGAGTCTTATGGAATGTAAAACAAGATCTAAACATATCACTTCATTCTGAAAGGAGATTATGTTTGTTGAATACAACATCTTAACTTTATAAAAACTGGTTTATAAAATCCAGAAATTGGATTAAAGAAAGCATCACTTCAACTTCAAATTCGTTGTGGGAAGATTAATATATAGTATGAAAAAGAAACAGTATTGGCAACACCAGGTATTACCAACACACCTGCCTACAGAATATCAATAGCGGGATGTAGGCAACGTATGCTACAAACAACAAAAATTCATTGAAATTAAAAAATATTGGAGAAAGTCTGTTTATTGTGGCATTGTTTACAAGAACATTGAGAGACCTGTACTTTTCTATGACACATCAACATTAGATGTGCTATCCTACCAGAGGTAGCTTAGCTTTTGGAACAACTGGCTTTTGTTGAATCATTGGAGTAATTAATTAAAATTAATTAAAAAAATCAATCTATCTATGTTTTTCATTTATCTCTATTTGTTACAAAGTAGAAGGAAGGTCAATTTATAGCGAGAAGCCCGTTACAATGATTTCATGGATGGTCTCCAAGATAACTGTCAACATTCTGTAAAAAATTCAAATAATATCGAAATGCATTCTTTGATATTGGTATTATATTTATTTAGTTCCTCAACCATTTTTAGCAGCACTTTTTAAATTGAGTAGTTCATAAATGTGATCATTTATTTTATATTACACTAAAATTCCAACTAAAAACCTTGAATGAGCGTTCATTATGAACAGAAATTACGAGAGTAACGTGCCAATAAATTACTAATTCCCTCTCCGAAAGAAGAAAAACAATTTAATTAAAAACTTTATTGGTTTCAGAGTTAGAAAAGATACGAAATTTATGAGCTACAAAAATAAGCGACAGAAGGATATATATGAAGGTAAGTTTACAGAAATATTTTCTTGGCTTCGAAGACTTTTCGATTTGAGGTGATATTTTCATTTATTTTATGTCCATTCCATTCTTCGAGCCATCCTGGGATATCAGAAAGAATTTTGATAATAATAATTGACGTTTTTGTGCTGCTTATTGTGTGGATTTCTATTCTGGTCATATTGGCGGTATAATATTATTATTTTTATGATTCGAAATAATTTAAATAGGTTACATCATAAGAACTAGAAGGATTTCAGATTTGTTATAACATCTTGTACACTTGCATTTAAATCAAAATATATACGATATCAAATTTTGAAAAATGATCTCATTTGTCATGGAACCTTATTAAGTTACGAACAAATGTAATATCTAGTTTTACTTTCAAAATAGATCTTAAAGAGATTTTACTTTGATATTCCATACAATAAAACCATGCAAACGTCGATTGTGTGTGATTACAATTATTTCTATCAATATTCAAAATACGACAAAGACCAAATCAGACATATTGTTACGAACAAGTCCAAGACATAGGCCGTGAAGCCGGTTATAATAAAATTCTAAAATTTGGCGAGCTCACGGTCCGTTGGATAGACAGCGGAATTCGTTTAAGTTTTGATTTCATTTATGTTTTTATAATAGCAGACGATTTGTTTACATTGTTTTTTCAATCAATTCCTAGAAAGGTCTTGTTATTTCTTTGCTTTTGATTTGTTTACATTGTTTTTTTTGAACTAGTTCCGAGGGAGGTCTTGTTTTTTCTTTGTTTTTGTTTGTTCACTGAGATGCAGCCAGCTTTCTTTTTAACACTGCCTATTATTATATGTTTGGTTGAAAAATTCTGCATCATAGAAAAATTATTGTTTTAAAAAGCGGGGTAATTTTCAAATAACTGAAAAAACTTATTGGTCATAATCATAATTGTCGAATAGTGAACACACTATTCACAATACCACCACACCAACACTCACAATTTCACTTTCTGACGCGCATTTTGATAATAAAGTTATCGTCTACAGAGACTGAAGGAAAAAAGAATTGTCGAATACTTCTGCTTCATTTTCTTTTTCTTCGTCCTATTTTTCTAGTCTTCTAGTCCTTCTTCCAGCTAGATGTGAGTAAATTGTCTCATTTATGATTCGTAGCATGCTTTTTGGTTAATATTATTTGAATTTTTTAGTGATAGGGACATTGGAGCACGGTTGGCCTTGACATCTAAGGACATAGATCGAAGCAACCCAATTTTAGTTTAAAAGTTGTAAAATATTGTGCCGAGGAATACTTGTTCTCTTTTATGCTAGTGAATTGTCTCAATATTGAGCCATCTCAAGTCTCCTCTTTAATATTATTTGAATTCTGTGCGGTTGATGATTCAACAGTTGAGAACGACTATCCTTGCGATCTAAAACATGCTATGAAATAAAACAGCCCAATTTTTTTGAGAACGCATCTGGTAGTACATCTTTCATTACAGTTGTAGACAATTGTGTTGAAGACTACAACCCGTGCTGGTGCAAATAATGTCTAGACTCGTTAAAAGTATAGTCAATCTATTGTCAATTCTAGCTACAATCGAACTTGCTAATTTATAAATGTTGTTGAGCAAAGGTTCGAAGAAGATGAGCTAATTGCTACCAGCGATTGCGTTTAAATATATATACATATAATGAAAAATTAGACTTTATGTTTGAATCCTTATATTTTAGAAATGGCTCGTAGATGAACAAGCGTCCAGAAATTTTTAAAGGTATTTTCATTATTTACATTTTTTAATGGAGGTAATTTTCTGATAGAGCTTCAGGGTAAAAAACGCTAAAATCCATGATTCCGACGAAAAATTGTCTACAGTTATTTCAAAGTTGCATTAGTCACTGATACAATTATTTTATTTATTAGTAAACTTTCCAAATTTTTGTATTCAGTAATTTTCTAATAAAACTCACTGTTCGATTGAAAAACGGATGAAATCTATTTCTGTGACCTATATTATTTTTCGTTATATAACCGCATCTAGATGAATTTTTAGCTCTAAGCAAATTTTTGTAGCTTCACTATTATTTTTTGGTCTAATCTTGCTGGACTATATGATTGCTCATTTTGCAAGCTGCTATGAATTTTTTATTTCTTTGTTCCTGAATAACAGGGAAAAATTCAGTAACTCATAGATATTCAGTGACCGTTTCAAACCAGTGGCGACACTAAAATACAGTGTTCTATTAGGAAAGGAAGCAGATGTATTTTTTTTTGGAAATGAATATATTTGAATTAATTGAATTAATGCATTTTGTTTTCTGACATATAAAATAGAACTAAATTGAAATTTGATTGTGTTGAATGCAATATCTAATGCCAAATTGTTATGATGACACAATGAATAATAATATTCCTCACACTTTTTAAGCTTAATTGTGAATATTTCGAACAAACCTCATCAATTCAAATGATATCAGAAATCTATTGACATGAAAATGGAATATTTTTCTAACATTTCAGCTCTCCATATAAAGTTATTATTGACACATTGAGATTGAAACTATGAAAACATTGTCTGTTATTATCTATTCATTCCTTCTAGTCACATCATTATTAAACGTAAAAGATTATAGTGATGACGTAGTGTTACAGAGTTGTTAATATATTATTTTATGGTGCCATGGTTGAGATATGGTAACACTGATGTGATGTTAAATCTGACTTTGCCATCATAATGTTTGACATTTTCAATTATAACCGTACTCAAAACGTGTTGTCATATGAGTGCCAGTTTAAAAATACTTGATACGAGGCATATTCTTTAATTAAGTACCGTTTTGGAATTGAAAAAAGAAGTGCGAAGATATCGCAATAATTTTATTTTTACATGAAAGCCTGTACTTTAATATACTTTTCTACATAATTTCCGTGAATATTGAGACACTTGTCATAACGTGGCACCAGTTTTTGAATACCCTCCTCATAAAATTCTGCCGTCTAACTTGTTGATCACTGTATCACAACTGTTTTGAATTCATTAAAGTTTCTTCAAGTGCAGGAACAAATGATAGTCGCTGGGCGCCAGATCAGTGCTGTAGGGAGGATGATTTAGAGTTTCCAATTGAAAAGATTTGATGAGATCTTTGGTCCGATTAGCCACATGTGGACGGGCATTATCATGCAGCAATACGATACCCTTACTCAACTTGCCACGTCTTTGTTCTGGATTGCACGACGCAGATTGTTCAATGTCTCACAATAAGACGCTGCATTGATTGTCTCTTTATGAGGCCGAAACTCCACTAGCAATACTCCTTTTCTGTCCCAAAAAATTGTGCACATTTGGGTAATAATGAATGTCGCCATTTCATGGATTGTTGTTTATTTTTCACGATGAATATCGATGGAATTTACGCCTTTAGCACTAAGAAATCGTATAACAGCCCGTACTTCACAATCGGCGGGACTCACGATTGTCGGAGGCATCTTAAACCCTCAGTAAACAACGTACACGATGAAGAATCAGACTGTAATGGCGTCAGTGCGTAGACAAGAGATGTAGGTTACCAGCGAGCACGTGCGGAACGCCGACTTTGGGATTGCGGCGGCGGAATCGCAAAACGGTACTTACTTAAAAAATACGCCTCGTATATTAAATTTGTACAAAAAATGGAATTATATCCTGAACATTCTCGTGCGATAAATGATGATTTAATATGACGGTGATGAAACCAATAGCAGTGTGCCGTTCAACTCGCTTAAACTTTTGGTGAAGAAGCAGCATTTTGAGCCACTGTGGTACGCTAGCTTTCAATTGTGGCCGCACTTCGCTACAGGAATTTCGTGAATTTCGACGAAAATCGCCTGTACCAGAAAACATCGTTGCTGTGCATGTACGAGTAGTCTTATTACAAGATAGTCATGTGATATATTAGTGCGCGCTAGATACCCCATAATTTGACAAGCGCTCAAAAAAGCTTGTATAGATTGGTGCAAAGAAATGCTAAAAACATTCAATCGTGTTTCTTCAAAAGACATCTATAAGATCATCATATGCCACGAATTATGGATCTATACAAATGAACTTGAAATTAAACAACAATCGACTGTATGAGTCTTTCCAGACGGTTAATTCAACAAAAGTTGAAGGCATACTTGTACATCAGTTTCACTAGCATACCTTCAATATTGTATGAACATTTGGCTGTCAAAAATATTTATTCGCGTTGGATACCGCATAATTTGATTTACTTTTAAGTTTTTACAGAAAACTCATTACCAGATGTGTCGATTATATTCTACGATAAAGTTAAAGATTTTATTCTATATTTATCGAATTTCAATTTTAATTCTTGATAATTTGATATTTTTCAAATTTGTTTCGACCCCATGCTACCTATCAAAATTTGAAGACAAATTCCGGGAATAAGTAGATGACGTGAAAACAATGCTGTGACATTCAAGTATAATTTAAAAATTACACATAACTTTTACAAGGATGACCTGTAATAACCTGTACAAGTCAATAATAGCAAAAATGAATTTTTAACAAAAAGGTACTGTCTGTTTAACACGATAAAATCTATGGTTTAAGAGATATGTAGATTTTTATATCGTTGTACATGCCAAGCAAACCGTTCGCTATAAAGAGATATACTGGAAAAAATCATAAATTGTGATCAATTTGTTGCATTCTAGAGCACCCTGTATATAAACAAATATAATTCTAATTAATGAAATAGTGTTGTCATAAATCTTTTCACCTCTATACCTTATCAATATATTTTTGTCTCGAGTCCAAATAAATAACGGGACAAATGTGGAGATTTTTGAGTAGTTGCAATATTTGTAGGATCGTAAATTTCTCCAATACCGTCAATTCTAAAAGGGTCTTGAAACAGATAAAGAAATACGAGTTTTGTTTGCGGATATCGCGAACATATTCAATATAAACATATGATTCGATGAAATTGGAAACTTATGTGGCTTCACGTGTTTAAATTAAAAGTGTAAATGGAATATTTTCGTATAACAAATCATCTTTATCATTGCTTTCTACTTAATTTCATTTGGAAGTGACAGGGCTTGGGAGAAGGATAACAAATAATATGGAGAGCTCAAAATTCAGTCAAGATAATGAGGAATAAGTTGATCAAACTAGGAAAAAAAGGAGATTTCGTTATTCACATGAATTCGAAAACAAGAAAAAAATTGCAACAATTAAAGAGCAAATATTAATGGAACCGTTTTTATTGCAGACAAAATTGAGCAATTATTATTTTCACAAAAAAACATTCTCAAATAAGTATCTAGATAATTAAAATGTTTCTTTCATTAATTAATTAGAATTAGAAAACGTGAAAGATGAATTGAAAAATGGGATGAGGAAGCATTTCATTCGAAAACTGTTATTTAATTATGAGGATAGAAACGAGAATATATTGTCATGATAACTGAATGGATGCGAAATCTTAAAATAGAGTGAGCAATTACCAATCTAAAAATATTCTGGTTGTTTTGTTTAATTAACAATCTTCAATACTTCATTTGCTCCACTTTTATGGGATAAATGAATTAGATGAGGCAATTTTTAGATGGTCAAGATTAGTATCAGATACAAGTAATATAATTGTTATATGACAAATATAATTATATTCTTAGGTTGTCTCAGAAAAATCTACTTATTCTGAATAACTTTCTGTATAACTAGTAGATTTTTTTAAGAAAAGAAACACCCTGCAGAATTCTAATTGTTCTAAATTATTTATTGAATTCCATTCAATGGTATAACCTATTTCGAAATGCGTTACTGAGCACATTTGGGGGCTGGAGGGCATTGAAGCTGTGTTTCAAAACCACTCCCAATTTATTGGAGTGATTATTTAGTAACTGACGTACCAATACAGCAGAAAGCGGCAGTGTACAATCTTAGAGATTCAGAAGTTTTTGCTTCGAAAGGTCATTGGTGTCTAAAAGTATTTGAGTAGAGCTGATTTGAAAGTTAGGATAACGAATGAAATTAACCCTGAGGTCATACAAAATGTACGAGATTTCCAAAATCGCCTCTAATTATTGTCAAGACTGAGTGGTGGTCATTTTTAACATTTAATTTAATTGTAAACTACATTTAAAAATTAATTTTCTCAGTTATGATTGCACCAAATTTGAAAAAACTTGACTGTAAATTATCAATTTAAGAGTAAAAATCGACCTTTTTAAGTTTTTTTTTTTCACATAAAAACGATAAATTGAATTTATTCCATGCATATGGACCGCATTGTATGGTCAACGTATTTTAAAAACAACAAATATATTTTATATATAACGTTCTAAAATTTAAATTGAGGTTTTGTTGTGTGTTAGAAAATACTTATGTAATCGTTCCTTAGATAAATCTGCTCAAGTTGATATAACTGACAATTTATCTGATTCGATTATTTCGAATTTCTTTTCTAATGAGTTGGAGTTGTTACCATTTGCATTTCCAATCTATAGATTTAAAATTATAAATATATTTGTGAAACAATTTTGATTCAGTTTCATAAACAATAACAAATAACTTTCAGAAAGAAAAGTCAATATATTTATTGGCTATTCATCATAAAGTTTCGCTGATATGCTCTCACACTCTATTTCAAATCATTAACTTTATCGAAAACAAGGGTTATATACGATTGTAGTCCTTATGATCTTATTTAATGCCTTTTTTTTCAACATGTCAAATTAGTTATAAATTTCAAAAATTTCAAATACCTTTCAAAAGGAATTTGATGTAGTATTTGAGACATGGGATCTAAAGCTAACAATGAGGTAATAAAATGTTTGAAATGAAAACATATAACTTTTTCATGTTTTTGTTTTGTATTTAATTACAAAGATTGAGTTACTCTATAAAGATTTCAAATTTTCCAAACAATTTAAATCCATTGATTGTAGTTGGGTTATCATTATACTGTAGAAAAATTTATTTTATAATGGAATGGCTCCAAACTTTTAGATATATAATAAACACTTATAACATACAAATTTCTCACATACATCTAGAATATTGTACTAAATTAGATTTTGAAGACCGATGTCAATTTGAGAGTAGTAACGTTTAAATTAAATCCACCTCAATTTGGGTTTTAGATCCCACATTTTGTTGGTAGAGAATTCTGTTAGAGAAATAATAGTATATATAATTAGTAGGTACGCATGATCTGCATATTCAACTCAGCTCTAGTAACCAAAAGTACGAATTCTCAGTTTTCATACCCAACTTTCAGTCTTTATTTTTGTTCCTCTTTGTTATAAATAAATTTTCAAATTGTAAATTTATTTTATAATTCTTCAACTTTTATTGTCTGAAAGTTCAATCTTCTGAACACATTAAATCAAAGATAGAATCTTTTTTACGCTGTGTTTACTCAGCGTCTCATACCCTTGTGTGTTAAGACAAGCAGTGACAAGTTTGAACCTGTTTGGTTTTGCCAATCTGCTACTGTAAACTCTTCGCTAAGATCGCAGTTTCTATTGGAATATAGATTTTGGAAACAGCGTTAAGTTTGTCTTAAGCTGGAAAAGACAAGCAGAATTCATTTTTGAGAGATGATGATACGATACTACCAATTCATGATTGATTGGTATCATAAAAACGACCTGGACCCAGCAATTTGCCTATCAAGAATGGGGAGACTAGTAAGACTAGCTTTAGCTACGTGTAAATGCGCCTTTAAGGACCAGGAAGGGTTGAAACTTTTTTCTATCCTGAAAACAGATCATAATATGCAAAAAGTACACTAGTGTTCAAATGGACTAGTGAGGTACTGAAACGTTTGAGAAAAATGTGCTAAGAAAGAAATGTGGGAAATAGACGTTCTTCTTTATCATTTCGTTCTTTTACAATTCAAATTTGAGATTTTTGCTAGAAAATCTTTTTCATATGTGATATGTAGATACTCATGTAACTTCTAGTTCTTCCATAAACGTTTTAACACCATTTCTGACATTGAGAAAACCACGACAGCGTAGATGAAAGCCATTCCGAAGCAATCCTTTCACAAATCTTGCTAGTCATGGATACAATAAAGATAAGTACGTTGCTAGTAAGCTAGTAAATAGAATGAAATCTTTTTCAATGAAATAATTCATTAGTTTACCTCGTATCTTCTTTCAAAAATAATAGCAGATCAATGGTTCTATCAGGATAACCGCAGAATTTCAATAATCCAGTATCTATTATAATCTTTTTTTTTTCGTAATCCGACATGACATTAACTCAGTAGATAATAGTTATGAACTCTACATAGGTCAAACAACACAATATTTACAAAGTAGTGTAACTACCCATGAAGTAACATACATTAAATTAATCATGGAAGCAATCTAGAAATATTGATGTTTGCAATCATGTTTGAATCTCGGAATATTAGTATCATTAATTTCTATTCGTATATTGAAAATTGAAAGAAAAATGTATGTACGGAAACGTCAAGAAGATGTTTATATAATAAATCACGTAATTTACTGAGTTAGACCTCAAACAAGTTAAGCTAGTAATAACATTTACTTTTCATATTTCTGAATGTTTCCGTACAGTAATAACAATTTTAATTTGGTCACAAAGACAAAGGCAAGCGTTTCCGAAATTTAATTAAGTGTACATTTCAAACTCTTCCTGGCGACGACAAGTTGACAACAACCTATTGTCGAGATAAAATTGCAGTAAGAGCGTAAGGTTCATAAAAAAAGAAATAACTCTCACATCTCGCTAAATGCTTTTTCTAAAGTTAATTAGATGAGGATAGCTTTTGGTTATTTGTTCGTAGTAATAAAAGTATTTCAATAATAGAACATAATGGGATCTTCATGGTATGAGGTACGAAATATTGCGATGGGTTATTAGAAAAAATCTAGCTAGTAAAATGCTTTGTTGTTTTCCCACTTCGCTTAGAAAATCCTCGTATTTCTGAGAATTTGATATATATATATATATATATATATATATATATATTTATACATATAAATTACTTTAATTTATTATTACTTAGACCTTTTGATAAATTAATGCATCTAAATGTTCTTGATTTTAGGTCTCTTTTGTTTTAAAATTAGTTTTTTAAATAATTTTTGGAAGAAAGATAAAATTTGCCGTTTCGACTTTTCTTTAAGTCTGTAACAAAATATTATATTGACACTGACAATTTGCGTATTTATATTCATCATGAATATCAAAATAAGAATAAAATCAAACTAAACTTTGTTCTAACAAGAAAAATTAATTTTTCCCTAGTCCTTACGTTTCAGATATATAGCAGTAGTCAATTAAATAATTCATAGTTTTATTAGAATTCACAAAATAGAGTTATAAATTTTACTTAAATTATTTTTATCATTTTTAGTTTTTTCCCTCTTATGAATGTAAACCATATTTAAAAATTCTCTTTTTCGTGTATTAGATCCCGTTTCAAGAATTTTTGAATCTTCATAATTAAATTTATATTTTTTTGATATATCGTTCTATTTTTTAATCGTATTTATGAGCTCTTAGTCTATTTTACAAATATTGAGAGGTCTGCCCTATGTAGACAGCGTCACAATTAGTACAAGGCACTTGATATATAATATTACTTTTTTTTGGTGTTTTATATTTCAGCTTAGTGAAATATTCGGATAACGTATTATGTCCTTGATGACTTATACTAATATCATTTTATTAAAATAATTTGATAGTTGTTGGAAAAGTCCTTGTACATCTGGTAAGGAAAAATGTATATATATATATATATATATATATATATTTATATATATATATATATATATATATATATATATATATATATATATATATATTTCCAATTTTGCGACGAAATTTGTGCCAGATAGATTATGAGAGTTTTCGTATTGGGAATGTGGTATAATCAAACACCAAAGTGTACCAACTATAATATATTACGAGCTTTCGAAATACTAATATATTCATCGTCTGGGAAATAATTGGTAAAAATTTACAGCGATTTTAAATTGTATTATTTATATATAAAAACGTCACAAATCCTAACTAATTTGAAAATTCTCGACTTTTCGGCTTCCACTTTGGAGCTATTACGAAGAGAATGTGGTATTCGTTCATTGGTAAGAAGTGATTCAATTCGGTGGTCTCAATCTGCCTACTCCTTGGAATTTCACTATGGAATTGAAAAGCTGAAAATATAAAATTATTAAAATGTAATGCTTGCCAACGTCTACACTGTTGACATTAACACAATCACTGCTGGTCTTGAGATAACTGGTGAGCTAGTCGCCTGGACCTTGTTATTACAGGGAACATATTGGCGGGTCTTAGGTTTTTGGCTCGCGTGGTAAGTATATTATTGGCGGGAGGAGTAATAAATGTGTAGAGATCAGCTTCTCGGCGGATTTTAGAGGAAATGTTATTATTACCCGGAGTGGTATTGGAGCGAAGTGGATGAAGAAGGCATTTCCAAGTTGCCGATAATCTCTGGCTATCGTCCCTTGTGTTCAGACAGTTTGGATGATTCTCTATTTCGAGGGGGGCGATGGTTTTGATTCTATTGAATTCGATTGTGTATCCGGTATGAACACGATGCTGAGCACGGGTGGAGGAAATATCCGAATTAGTGACATACAACAAGTGTTCCTTGGCTCTGGCGAAAATACGTCGATCTGTCTTACCAATATTGGATATTTTATCTTTGAAGGATCTGATTAAGTGGGAGAGTTTCTGATTGGGTTTGAGGATTGTTCGAATAGCATAAGGTTTGAAGATTCTGCAAATTTTGTCTTTTACACCTTTGCTGTACGAAAGGGCATCCTCAGTTGCTCCTACAAACCAGTGGAGGAGTTGGAGATGAGAATTTGTGCACTCGTATACTCATAGGAATTTGGGATTTGTTGTGACCCATCCGAATCAATACTTCAAAAAATTGATTTCAGCGAGACAATTTTCAAGCTTAATTATCTTAAAATATTTATTACTTAATTAAATTCTGGTATGTACTTTTGAAATGAATCGAATTATCCTTCGAATGCTTCACTATTGTTGTTGAACTCCTGCCAAGAGCTTTGTGAAGTTTGACCGTTGACCGTTCGGTTCTTTATAAGGCTCTTAATAAAAAAAATACGGAAAGTCAGCGTGATATATTCTATAAAATGGCAGATGCATTATGAGAAATATAAATAAACCAATTCGAGCGTGAGCCAAAACAATGCTTAGGTAGGTGAACAAGCAGAATATTAACAAAAAATAATAGCAATAGCATGTCAATGTTCTAAGTAATTCCAAAAATTTACCGTGGAAGTCATAGATTGTGGTTGGAATTATATAATAATTTAAGGAAATGTTTTGATAAAAATATTACGGAAAGTACATTGGAAAATGAAATGATTTCTCTCTAATATGCACTTATGTAATTCCAATAACTTGTCTGTCAAATTGTCAAACTTTAACACATAGTACTTAGAATTTATGTTCACTTCAAGGTAGACGATATGGATCATAATTCTATTTTTGTAGCTCTTTTATGTTTATCGTTATTTACATAAAGTGAAAATATTTAAATTCTTTCAACTTCTATGTAAATGTTTGAGGAATAATTCCACTGAATGTTAAACACGTGTCATACAGTAACCAATGCAGTTCATTGATTTATTGCAGTCTTCCAATTTCATAAACCAACTAACGAGCACCGAAGAATTATTAATCAAAAACCATTCAAAAATGAACTATTGATGTTAGCATTTGAATTTATATTTTGTACATTTATCGATGAAATCCAATTCAACTATAGTTCACTACAAATACACTCGAATATAATTGGTATATTTGCAATAAGTTTGTGGAAGTGAAAACTTACCATAAATTCAATTTTTTAATTCGTAGATATGCAATTTGAGAATATTTTGTAATGATTCTCTTCAATAATCCAAAGTTGGACTTGTTAATTATTAGAACTATGTCTGAAAGTTTGTTAGAGAGTATTTCATGCAAAATGTATTTTCAAATGAGCTTAGTTTTTAGAGAATACAGTTATTATAATGGGCGTACCAAGCGACCTTATTAAAATTCTTGAAACAACCATTTTAATAATAACAAATTACAAAATTAGCGTAGTATAACGTTATTCATCATCGATCAAAATTATCATATAATCATACATCATACAAAACTTTTCCTAATGCTTTATATTGATCTAGAGCCACCTAGCGACGTGATAGTCGAATCTATGTCAGCTAATGATTGGTGTCAGTTAATAATGCGATTGATTACTTGAGTCGGTCGTTGATCATCTCTTATGTTGACTCCTTAACTTTATCACTAAATGAAAGATTATTTGTTTGGGGGGCAGAATTAGATTTGTGGAATTATTTCGCGAAAAAACAGGATTTAGCAGGAGGCAAACACATTTGGAGTATTTTTCTATCCACTACGACTACTGTTGATCGATCTTTCAGTGCCCTTCGAAGGATAAAGACCTGGCTGAGAAGTACAATGGAAGAGGACATATTGATTGGGTTGGTTTTGATTAACATCCATCAAAAATCTTTGAGGAAAATCAGGATTGGATTGAAACAAGAGTTTTGAAAAGAGTTTCTACAAATCCAAGAAAAATGATAATAGTATAATACATTTACATACATATGACAAGTTAAAAAAATTAAGCAAATAGTTGTAATAACATGATAAAGCACTGTTGTAATTATAAATTATTATCTTGAAATTTCAGTTTCATACAATTTTTCCGTGTTGAAATCTTATAACATGAACGACGAATCTTATAACTAGTTTTCACATCGGTATGCCCTTGGGTATTATTATTATATTTCATTATAAATTGATTAAATATCAATTGGAATTGATAAGTTGTATGAATATATGCTCTATTCCATGGAGTAATAACAAGTTTATTCTTAGTTCTTTCAGCAAAAGTCTGATTTAACGATTTTATATTGTATAAATTTCATGCAGAACTTCAATTGATGATTTCTCTACTGGCAAATATATTTATAGAAAAATTATACCCACGGTTTTTTTCCATTATTTGAGATTAAATGAAATTTTCAACTTGAACGCATATTCATTAACCTTCTAGAGTTTTTTCTGCAGTTCTTCATTTCTATCCCCCTGAACCAACTTTCTGTACTCAAACCCAGTTTGATATCTTAATCTTCCAAGAACCCTCTCAAACTATTTTTCTCTTATAACTTATCATTTTTATTTTTTCTTTGGCGATGACAAAATAAAGGCCCATATCTCTTATATATGGAATTCTTGTCAGTTCTCATATACAAAGATGGTCAAAATTATGTGGGAACTCAATAAAAGTTAATATCTACAATTATGTATAATCTCAAAATTTCCTTTAATTATGCTCCCTAAAACCTGTCGAAAATTTTATGATTCCGTTTTTTTTTAAACACCATCCCTTCTTATGTCTAATTATCTTCGTTCACAAGTTGTAGTGTTTATCATTACTATTTGAAAAGTTTTTATCATTTCATAGAATAATATATAATCATTGAATTAAAATCACCTGTATGGTTTTATACTTTCATGTAATGTTTTCTTCCTTCAAATACTGTATTTATGTATTTAATATGGATGCTGTTATTATAACCTTATAAGAAGATGCGGAATCCAAGAAACGGATTCTACAAGAGAGCTGATGGATATGTGGGACTCCCGTAGGCTACCTACTAAACCGCCATCTTTTGTCATCTCCGTTCAACTTCTTCTTTCTTCATCTCCGTACTTCTGGTTGGTAGGTCTGTTCGTGTATGATGTTCCATTTGTTATAATATCGTCTACACTTTATTGCCTAAGAATTCTCTGTTTGGTAGCAACCAGTTGCCATCATTCTACCTTGTGCAGCATCACTTGGACGATATTATCAGGATTTATGCTACCGACAGTCTCCTCTACCTCCAGCGGTTAGACACGAAGAACGTGTATTCGGCATCACCTGAGTCATTTCTACAATACGTACACCCAGGTTTTTGTACTTTCTTCATTTTGTGAAGATACCATCGGAAGCTGTGACTCGTCAAAGGCTGGTTAATGTAGAAGTTCACCTCTCCAAACGTTCTTTCGGTCCAAAGTCTAAGGTCTTTGTCTTCGCGTCCAATCAGCTGATTTCTCTTCTATCCATCGTTGTTGCGTATTGTGTTATTGTAACCTTACTGGCAATACATTATATAATATTGTCTCGATTCTATCAACCATATTTAACGAAGTTATGCTATTTCCGCAAGACTGTAATCGATTATTTTTATATGAAAAGTGAAATATTTCACTATATATTTATTCCTGCTTAATATCATTTTTTCAACATCCAAATAACCTTCACTTCTCTATAAAAATAACTGAGCTATTTACATAAGTATTAATATTGTCTTTGAAATTGGTTAATTACTCATACAAAGATTGATGTAGATTGTCAGTAAATTTCCATTTTTGTGGGAAGAAATCATTCAATGTGGTGGATGTTACGAATGAACATTCATTTGTTAGATGCATACAAAAGAATAACCTTTCATTTCTGATGCACTGAGATTGGCATGAAGTCAAAGGAGCGGAATATGTTGCAGAAACAGAATAAACAATGAGAAATGTACTGATCAGTGAATAATCGTAACACATCATATGCAGAATAATGTTCTCATCGCTAAATATATGTATCGATTTCACATTTTACCTTAAACAAATAAAATCGTTGGAAAGTTCGAAAAATATAGTACAAAAGTATACGTATAGTCACTAATTACCACACTGGTTACACATAACGTGAAATGTTTTGGAACTTTTGTGAGGAGGCTCTTCCACCACACACAATAATAATTTTACTACTATTCGTCTGTGCCGTTGTAAACATGAATGTACCGTACAAATTATGTTTACAAACAAAAGTGAGAATTTATGTGGTCCTATGTTTTTAAATAGATTTATTAACTAATTCGTGTTGTGGCGGTCAAACGAACTGCTTTATTCTATTATCCTTCGTCTTCGTAATTCTTAGTGAGGTATTGTTGGCTTTTCATTCAGAAAACACTGTTGGACGTTTCTAGTTACCAATGTTTCTTTTTCTACTATTGTATGCCATATTTCACATAAAGTTTTCTGGTAATTTTTCTTATTTCTATACTATTGTTTGCGTAATATATCTGACTGATAAAAGTGACGTCTGACATATTATGCTTTGGTAATACAAAGATTTAAAACTAAATACAACAATTATTACATGAAATTTGTAAATTTTTTCTATGAATAAATTATTATTATTTTCTTGAAAGTTTTGTTTCAATTTTTAAAACAACAAATATTATCAATCAGGGCTACTAATAACTATTGTGCTTGATTGATCAAAGATCGTGTGGTAGATGGAATAAAAGTAAAAACTTGAAAGTCCTTCTTCCTGAGTTAGCAACATTGACAAAGAGTATAACTCGTAAGAATGTTACATTGCCACATTGATCCTACTGCTACTTGTATCGAAATAGCACGTAGATTGTCTATTTATCTCTTGTCAGCCTCCATTAATTTCATACTATTTTTTTGTTCTACGAAACTTTTGACGTTCTTCTATTGTTGAATTTAAGTTCTTCTGTTTTCACTAGTATTTATTATTTTGTGAACAGTCTGTTATGTCCATTTCCATCAGTGAATTGTCAAAAACAATTCTTCACATTACGCAGTAACCTCCCTTCTGTTTAGTAATGTACCAAAATATTATACGAGGGCTGTTTTTTTTTCATCCTCCGATCGCTCCGAGCTGACGCTACGCGGGCATGCGCTTTAGGCTAATGCGAAGCTCTCGCACTACACATTCGGCCATTGTTGACATTCATGCGTCAGCTGGCGTTATGTTATAACCACGTAAACATGTCCGGTATTATTGATGCTCCCGCCAAGTGTGAATTGCGAAGTGTGATTAGTTTTCTACAGGATGAAATCAGATCGCAGAAATCCATCGGAGAATGAGTCGTGTGTAGTGGGAAAACTTCATGAGTGATGGTGTTGTGCATGAATGGTGTCGAAAGCTTAAAGTTGGCCGAGATGATATGTATGATGAAGGGGGTCAAGGACGCAAATATGTGTTTCAGAAAACTTGGTTCAACGAGTTGACAGAATGGTTAAAGAAAACCGCAGATTCACCTTTACTGCTTTGTCTACGGAATTTCCAGAAGTTTTAAGGTCTGTTTTGTACTCTATTGTTGCTGAACGGTTAGACTACATAGACGTCAACTTTCTTTGAAGGGGTATTGAAAAAATTTTCCACAGATATGACAAATGTCTCAATCTCTTTGGTGATTATGTCGAGAAGTAAATGTAAGTGTACCATTCTTTTGGTAATAAAATTATTGTTTTACATGAACTTGTCTTCCATCTATAGTCTATCAGAGGTTGAAAAATAAAAACGGTCCTCGTATATGTAGCAACAAAAAGTCTAGTGAGCAATAATTCTGTTACTGCCCTAGCTGTATAGAATATATTGATATTGTTTCAATAACAAATGATTTATTCATATTTAAGAAATATGAGGCCATAGGATATTTGAAGAGTATTTAGAAATGAGATAGTTTTTGAATAATTTTCATTACATCATTAACATAAATCATAGTCATTCGTAATTAATAGCCGACTGTTTTAAAGATCTATCATTAAATAAGAGATGGTACTATTCCGTTCGTTCGTTCAGTATTACTGAAGTCTTTATCTATACGTGAAAAGCTTAACGTAAATCAACTCATTTGTATATTCCTAGTTGTTCTAAAATTATTCTTTTTGAAAGGTATAGCACACAAAAATTCAAGATTCTTCACCTTCAATGTAAACAGTAGAAAAATTAGCTTATTCCTGAATTATTAGAGATAATGCGAGTCTCAAAGACGATCCACGAAAAGGACGTCCAGAGAGCAGACAAAAATACAGAACCTTGACCAGAATACTTTTAAAAGTCATCTCATTAAGCAGAGTATTTGTATTTGCCTTCTGGCCGTTCTTACTTCTTTAAAGGGCTAATAATAGCCTAATTCATATCAATATAAATGAAATCCTGCATTGAGTGTTTTTGTATCTAACGTCAAAACATAATCGGATATTCCAGGATGCGTCCAAAATGTGTGCTAACATTCGCGTTCCAACGTACGGTTGAACATTAGAGGAAGGCTGAATGCAGTGCTACAATGATACGATGGTCCAACGTTTGCACCAACATTCACCTTCCAACGTTGACTGAACATTGGACGAAGGCTGGAGCCTTACTTAAACTTACCTAAAGAAGGGATAGTTCTTTAACCTATGTATGCTTGTTTAATCAAATAGCCACAACAGTTTATAATAACATAGTTGCGTTTGTTTCTCGTTAGATCAATGTAATGAAATATCTTGTAAGGCTGGAGAAGAAGAAGTTTTCAAATTCTACGTAATAAAACCGATACGGATATTTCCAAAATTTTTATTGCCTCCAAATAAATTCGGTAGTTTTATAACCTTTTGCTTAGATTTGTGATTTTATGAGATTTTTCTAGCTTTTTCTTTATCGAGACTGAGCCTACATGAAATATAAAAAGGTAACGAACAAAATCTTATC
Source organism: Diorhabda carinulata (assembly GCF_026250575.1). Lineage (NCBI taxonomy): Eukaryota > Metazoa > Arthropoda > Insecta > Coleoptera > Chrysomelidae > Diorhabda > Diorhabda carinulata. The sequence goes on from NC_079472.1 coordinate 26,381,552, forward strand.
CAAGGGTTTCCATATTCTTTCCATCGTAAATAGGATGATTTTGAACAATGAGAAGTGATATATTTTTATTTTATTGAAGGTATAAATGTGAGAAAATGTAATAAATGAAATTTGTAATACAATAGTTGTTATTTATGTATTGAGACATTCAGAGCATATCTAATGAAAATATATAACATACAAGAATGTATTGCTATCTAGTTACCCTAGATGAGGTCCATGCATAAACAAAATAGTGCGTTACCATAGTAACGAAAAATAACAAATATACACAATAATAAATTGTGAAAATCGACAAATTGGGGTTTAGAGGTGAGCAAATTTACAGACTTAAGATATGCTTAATAACCTCGGTGATCAATGTCCTTCGTAATGGACCGTGAAAAATTAGACTGCAAGCTTCAAATGAGGTAAATTTCACATTGAAGATGAAGATCGATTGGGAAGGCCAGTTTCGGTGTCAGTACCCGAAAATACCGTTGCAGTTCATTACATGATTTTATCAGACCGTCGAATTGGGCTAAAACGGATATCTGAAGCACTGAATCTTTCATACGAACGCGTTCATCATAGAGTTCACGTCAATTTGATCATGAGAAAAATTGCTGCAAAATGGATCCCCAAATGTTTGAATGTTGACCAACAGCAAGGGTAGAAGCATCGCGTTCGATCTGTGCTCGATTTGAAAACGATGTAGGCTTCTCAAACCGAATTTTTACTATGGATGAGACTTGGGTACATTTCAACGATCCAGAAACAAAGCAACAATCGATGGAATGGCGACACTCTGGTTCTCCAAGAACTAAGGAGTTTCGTGTCCAAAAATCTGCCGGAAAAGTTCTTACTTCAGTTTTTTGAGATTGCCATGGAGTAATCATGATTGATGTCTTAGAGATTACTATTTCACAGTACTGACCACTCTACATGAAAAAATTAAAGAGAATAGAAGCGGAAAGCTATTCAAAGGTATTTTGTTTTTGCAGGACAACGCCGCCCCTGCACACAAATCTCATGTTGCCATGCACAAAATTCGTGATTTAGGGTTTGAATTACTAGAACACCTCCCTTTATTCACCAGATTTGGCTCCGTCCGACTATCATCTCCCTCCTCAACTGGAAAAAAGTTTAAAAGGTCGTAAATTTTCTTCTCACGAGGAGGTAATAAAAGATGTGGAGGTCTGTTTTACAGAGCACGAAGAAACATTTTTTTAAAGGTCTAGGTCACGTTGCAGGTTCGCTGTATCCAATTAAGAGGAAAATATGTTGAGTAATAAAATATTTTGATATTGAACTTTTGTTTGGTTCTATAGTAGTGCCAGAATTTTTCAATATATCCTCTAAATAATGGCTTAACACGCCCAACAGCGTTGCGCGGTAAACAAACTCTCTAGATCTTTTTGTTGGGATTGATCAGTCTACATAATCTATGTCTGTACCTTCTCGCTTATTTCCTACCACAATTTTTAACTCCCACTTCTCTAAGGTCATCTTCCACTTCTTTCAACCATTTTGTCCGATGATGTCGGGATCTCATTGCATCCAATTGTTATAGATGTTGTTCTCTCTCTCTATTTATACCACTTAATTCGCTAAGTTTCTATAATTTTTACAATATCTCGTCAGTTATTTCTTGGTGCATAAATTTTGAGGCTGAAAAAAATATTTTTAAATGTAATGATACCATTGATAAATAATAGCGAAAATCAAACTAAAGACAAGATGATAAGAAAAATGACTCTTATGGACGGTGAATAGGTAGAAAGGAGCAGGAGAAGAATAAGAAGAAGAACGAGAAGAAATTGGTGGATGATTTTCAAATGCATTTGGAAAAAGGGGAGAGCATTTAGGAGAAAAAATGATATGAGAGCTGAAGTAACTGAAGAAATCGGAGGAATTGGTAAAAATAGACTAGGAATTGTAGGACTAAATCAAGTAGAAGCACATGGAAGTATAAAGAAATTAGGAATCAGAACGTTGTGGTTTTGCATCTACACCTTGTTCTTTTTTATTGAATCAAAGGCCTGTTGGAAATCGATCATATCTATATCTATTTGTTACTCATATGCTTTTTCCATTATTTGTTTCATTGTAAGTATTGCATCTGTTGTCAACCTAACCTCTGCGAAGCCGCATTGATTTTGTCCTACTACTTCTTGAGTGCTACTAGGTAGTCGTTTTTGGATTACTGTTGAAAGATTCTTATGTGCAGCGTTTGATAGGATAATTCCCTATAGTACTGCACTATTTACCAGTAAAAATATGACAGGCCTAAAGCATACTTTTTGCCACTTCGACGATAAAAATTGCAATCCACGTGCTCATTTTCAGTAAGTTAGAATAGCAATTAATTGAGTATTAGCATAGGCCTTAAAGTGAATGAATAATTAATTTTTTTCAGAAACCCGCTTGTTAAATGCTATATTCACATTACAGTGAGTTATAACGACGTTTTATTTTTTATTAATGAGAGCTACTGATGAAGAAAGCACGTTTTTCACATGACCGATCATAATTTGCTACTTAATGCTACGTGGGAGAGCAATTTTTTACAGTGAAATATCCAAATAACGAATTCTGTTTTTTTTTTCACAACTCACCTCTTCATTAATCGAATTAACCTTAAACTACGCTAGAGTAACCTCTAGTGTCTAAAAGGTACATAAAAATCGTACAAGCCGTTTCCGAGATAATTGAGGCGTTCCATACATAAAACTCACTTTGTGTCTCTGAGGTCTCACACATTATAGATTTGATTAAAAACAACGAACATATTTTTCAATTTTTTGGAAATGTTGCGATATATCATTTGATCGTTTATTGTTTTTTGTTACAAAAATGGTTCGAGACAATTTTATAGAAAATTTTTGTTTGGACCTTTGTCTCACAGTTTTCTGAGATAATTTCAAAATAGTATTTTACATATATTACATAACGAGTTTGGAAAGTGATACATTTGGCACTAGTTACTGTTTTGCACGAACCGCGTAGCAACGAGTTGTGTACACTATTTTTGCTACGACCACGTAAAAATTTTTTCAAAAAAACGTATTTTTTAAATAAGAGTCAATTAAACAATATCATATATGTGTTGAAAAGTATATAAACATGTGTACTGAAAAGTTAGAAAACCTATAAAATTTTTTTTATTCGTAATAGGAGAGACAACAAAAACGGGAAAAAATTATTATGAAGGTGTTTTCCTCCACTATTGAGAATAAATTTTTATTAAACTACTTTATACATTACCTAGTAATGGTAATAACATTTAGTTTTAACGTTTAAATTATCTTTCAGACACTAGTATGTATTTGAACACAAATCACAACAAACTTCCAATTTATATTGTAAACACTAATATAACCTTGAAAAATCATATTGTCTACTTCTTCGGTCTTCTTAAATCTGGTCTTTTGCCTTTCGGCACCCAGCCATATTCATATTGTATTCACGTTTTCCCTCTATCGTTTGAGATCATAAATAAAATAAGAAAAATAAGCATTTTAATACATGTATGTTTTGTTATTTTTAGTACATGTGTGAAATAAGCTACTTTCTTAGTTAAAAATGAGTGTGCAATCTATCTATTTTCATATTTGGTCTCAGGAAAAAGTAATTTTTGGATAGTTTCAATTATGTTTCACTCGACACGTGGAATGTAACACCTTTCAACCATAAATTCTTCAGTGGTACACACAAATCAACTTATATTAAAAAATGTAAGGTTACCTTTTTGACGGTAATTAATAAAAAGTTAAATATACACTCCGGAGCATAAACAGAAAGTTTGATATTCTGAAAGAATACTACAAGTTGAAAGGGAACTTTTGAAGCCAATCAATGAACATTTATCAATACAATTGCAATTAGACTCATATTCCAATATTACACGGGATATATCAAGTTATATAAATCTGTTTAATCCATTTTTTCTATCAGCTCATTTGAATAGCTACTACTAATGACTTTCAGATTTTTAAAGATCGATAAGGTGTAGAAGTCCATTTAACAATTGAACTGTTAACTGTCCTAATATCTACTTGAATTCTTATAAAAGTTCTATATTTGTGTTTACAATAAATCATTGGAACGGTATGTTTGTGATTTGCGGCAAAGCAATTATCGATTTTCTCATTTATCTAACATTGGGAATATTCTTAGGTAAATAATCAGTAATTTAATGAAATTTCTCTTGCATAATTAATACAAATAAATGTCCAATTCAACTGTTTTTATTAACATCTCCCAAGTAAAAAAGATTAAAGCTGAAGCTTAAAAGTTTAAAACATTTTATCGGTCTTTTATAAATCTGCTTGGTATAATCGTAAATTAAATTCTTCTTTACTGAATATTAACGACTGGTTTAATGTGTAAAGTTTCCAAAACTTAACACAAATAGCCATATTTAACTGAACAAACTAATGGCAAACATATTTATGAATGTTTCTAACTAGTACAAAAGAAGTACTTTACAAAGTGATCTAAATAAGAATTGCTTTGATTTTCTCCACATGGCGTTGGAATGATTTTATTCAATTCATTTAGCTTCAAACTTCAATAGCAAGAACCAGGTAACTCCATTACGATTATTATTATTACAAAATTTTCTAGGAATTTGAAACAGAATCACAGAAAATTTTGAGAAAGTGGTAAGCCAAAAGCTTTCCTACCATTCTTATTACATTTTCTTGAAACTTACTTAATATTGATACAATTTCCTTATCCCATCTAGTCCGACAATAAATAGTGGACCGATAATGTGGTTGCATGGACTGCCTGTCCAATGGTATAATGAAAATTATGTCTGTTGACTCCACTAATCAAAATAAACCTGCTTTCATCACATGTTAAGAAGTAAACTTGCGTCACCTGTTAATTGCTAAGTGAATCTTCCCAAAACCCTAATCGACAATCCGAATAATCTCAATTTAATTCTTGAACCATCATCATCTCTTACATAGAAAAAAACTATATTTATACAATAAGTTGACCACTCCTAACTGATAGAAGAGATACGTGAGTGATTTTTCACAATGATTCCCTGTGATTTTTTAGACCGATGACAGCTTGGAAACAAAGTCAGTTTTTCGAAATTCATTGATAGAATGCAAACTACTAACTCATTGTTCCAAACGGTTTGGGTCCAGCAAGAAGATTGGCATATTCATCATTTGGAAATCACAATTTCACTAACTATTTTTCATATATAATAAATTTCTGTGAAATCTAATTACCAACTCAATCCTAAACCCTTCTACCCTTGCAGCTGTAGGTGGTGTGAGTCTATCCTCCATGCTTTTCTATCTATTACTTCCAGTCTTAATCCATTCAATCCAATATTACTTTTTCCTCCGCTATCTTACCTTGCTGCATCTATAATTTTCTTGGTCTTCCTTTTTGTTTCTTTTGCTTGAGATTTTGCTTCGTATACTCTTGTAACTATTTGTTATCTCCTTTTCTTGTCACATATCCCAAACATGTTTCTTCTATTTCAATATCTATAGACTTTGTAAATAGATTTCTTCTATATGTTTTATTTCTTATCCTATCTTATCAAGTTTTCTATTATTTTTTTCTTGGATATCTCATATTCATGTTCTGTAGCTTATTTCTTTGTCCTTGCATTGTGGTCCATGATTCTTCCCGAACCTAAGTAAGGGAATGACTTTTTTTAAATTCATTTTTTTATGTCTTTTGGTATTCTTCTTTACCAAAAAGATATTCATAATACCTCAAAATAGTCCTCATGCATCCCCCGTTCTTTTCTTCATTTTATGCTCGATTCTTGCACCTCTCGTTATATTCGTGTTTAGGTTTTCTTCCATGTTTAGCCTCTGTGAATGTAGATCATTTGATATTTCGAGACACTTTAAAGTTCTGATGCCTTCAATAAATATTTCAACCCCAGCTAATTTATGGAAATTTGATCAAAGAACATTTAGCACCAACATTGAATATCTTTCAATCTATCTATTTTTTTTATTATGAATAAAAACTTTCTGTTATGTTTATGTTTATTTTATTCATCTTCGGTTGTCTGTGAAATAATCAAATGTATACGAAACTTCTCTAATCTATAATATAATGTGTCTTCTCGATACTGTAATATAACTTCGAATGCTCCAAGCTATTCGCCTGGAAAGTTTAACGGGTACCGGCAAAATCAGGTTTTGTATTGAAAGAAAAATTTAAGGGATTAGTTGCTCAAGGAAAATGATTTCGGTTTACCAGATATTGTGAGAAATCGAGTTCTGGGTCTCTAACAAATCACATTGTATTTTGTGAATTGAATGTCGATTTGTTACAATCAACTGAAAGGGCAAATAATGAAAATTATTGATGAACAAATCGTTGGGTTAATAAACAGAAATGTGTATTATACAAAGTGTATCTAAGAAGTTATTTTTCTTAACGAACATTAGCTGACTTGTATTCTTATGAATTGTTTCGTTTTATAAACTTTCAAATCGAAGCTAATGGATGGGTAACCATTCACACGGCTATTATTTATATCATTAGCACTTAGAACTTTGAAAATATTCCTGTTCTTTGTCATATTCGTTCCTTTCAACTTTTGACATTCATTGAATACATACGTTCTTTGTACCCAGCCTACGTGAATGTTTATTGAAACGTTTCTTCTCAATTCATTATTTTCAGTGTATAGTTAATTGGGCGAAGAATAATAAACACAGGAAGCTAACTCAACTTTCAGAACATCATTATGCTCCGATTCTTTCAAAACAGAATGAAAGAATATTTTCATTTCTTATTGGAAGTTGGAAATAATGATAACATTCAAATAGTTGTTTTGAACTCCAGCCAGAAAATTCTGCTACGTCTTAAATTTTCTTTTTCATTTTTGTAGAGACATTTTTGCATCCTCCCACGTTTGTCATAGCATCAAGTATATTATCAAGGTCCTGTAATGGAGAAGAAATCATAATATGTACGTGGTTTTTACGATATAATTATCATTAAGGATATCATCTATGTAATATTAAAATAGTATTTATGATACTACTTTCTCTCTTGACAGGGTCGACTAGAGCATAAACGCAGCAAAACTCTCAAAAAATTGAAAACTAACATTAAATGAACATTATATAATTCAAATGAGAACAATCCAATACATAAAAGTCTTCTGTGTGCTCTTTTCTTCCACAATGGTCCTCAATCCAGTCCAGGCGGTCTAAAACAGTGGCATTATTCAACTGGAGAAGTTTTATGCGTGGTACGATGGTTAGCTGCCGAGTAAATTTCGCGATATTTCGAACTGTCTAGTTCTTTCATTGTTTGAGCGGTATGAAAGTTATTTTGAAGGTTAGAAATAATGAGAAACTACTGTGAAAATTGGGAAAAACTAGATTATTGCCAGATAATTTCTGTCTACAATTTGTCTCTGCTGCTACCTTATATCTTTATAAAATTTAAGAAAGTAATTATTCAGTTTGCGGTACGATTATTTAATCGTAATCGTAATTATCATGCACATTATATGATATCTCAATATTTTTGAGTTTGTATTAATCAAAAATTAAATTTCTCATAAATATTTAGTTGAAATAAATGATTTACTTCTTCAGTCAACTGATCTGTTTGAATTCATATTTTTTGGTAACTGAGATGAATAGAATTAAGAAATCGGAATCGCAGTTTTTTATTGCTCAACTCAATTATAATGCTGGAAGTTTAATAGTCATTTTCATTTTTAAGTCCCTTTTTTTGTATTTCACATTCAAATGAGTAGAATTATTTATTCAGTTTAAGAAGTTGGGGCCACAGTTAAATTTTTATATGAAAACTTTAAATTTTACGAACATCTCGATTAATAGGGAATCGCATTACAATTTGGAAGTGATTCAATCATTCAAATACAATGGGGATACGAGATTTTGGATAGGACCATGAATTGTCAAAATAAAAATTATAGAAATATTTCAATCTTTGGTCAAACATGCTTAGTAGCTGTAATTTCGCTTTATTTGTAAATACTGAACCTTAAGTCCTCAGATGGTCATTATTCCTCACGAAGTGGTATTCTGGTATTCATCTTAGGTAAAGTACATATAATTGATTCTTTGATGAAGCGAATGATAAAAATTAAATAGGCGCAACCAGTTTCTTACCGACACGAATTTCACAAATGATTAAGAAGGGGATGAAGTTGGAAGAATTAGGATTATGTTAATTGAATTGATAACATCATCCCTGAACACGATACTCAAATGTTACTGGAATCACTAAAGCAGCGTTTCTTCGATAATATATACAATTACGCATATCAAAACGTACACAGTAGTAATACAACGTGTAAACATTTTACACAGAAGAAGGACTAAATCTTAACCACCAATATCGCACTACTTTTTAAAGTTAAAATATAAAAATTTATTTTCCTCGTTTCTTGAATAGTATTCAACACATTCTTTCAGTTATTACATTTACAGTTCAGATCAATTTAATTATTTTTATAGCCAATTATTATACCAAAATTCAAAGTATGTTTGAAACTTAAACAGCAAACTACAATAAACCGCTGTTCAAAAGCTAGAACTGAAAAGTTTTTTTGATATGTTTTAAATCTATGTTAACATAGATAATAAAATGGAAGACTCTATTAAGACATTTGTTGGAAAAGAATATTTAAACAAGAACTAATATTCTGTACCCATTTGCACATATCACAGCAGCATACCTTCTTGGCAACTAAGCAACTAAGTTGCCCGATACATTTTGTGGTAGTAGATTTCTAATCTGCTGTATTGTCTCTAGTCGAGGATTGTGGTCGTTAATGGCTTTTGTATCTGATCTCAAGCATGCTCTATTTTCTATTTGTTTTAAAACCGCCGTATTAACAAAAATGAACTGGGAGGGTGTGTATAGAGGCATGAAACTCCGTTTTGGCTACCGAATCATTATAACCACGATACTATCCAATACAATCAAAATTGTACAACCATTGAAACAAATTTCTGCCCATATCATAGTTGCACCTCCTTGAATGGAGTAGTCTTGGATGCAAGAGCCTCAATGAATTTATTCATGTTTATACATATTTTACTGTTTAACTTTCATTTCACGTTTCTTCATTGGTTTTAGCAAGCTGATCTTCGTTACAAATGCGCAAGTGTCAATGGTAGGTACTTAGAAGTCGCCTGGATTATCACAGATTCGTTTTCTCATTTTTGAGATCGATTCTGCAGGTATTAGAACGATTCCTATGAGTTTTGAGCAAAATAATGATCATGAATGGTGGTTGTAGCTTTGGCTCTCAAAGTTTTCCAGTTTTTTGTATGTATGTATTGAACCCGACTCGGGTAAGCAAGTAATAGGAGAAATCACTTCGATAGTAAATTGCCTTATAAGCTCCACTTCAATCAACAAAACTATAGAAATTTTAAATAATTGTTCAATATTTCCGAAAAAATAGAAATAAACAATATTGAATTTAGACTGCTCATCACAGGTCCAAAAAATAAGAAAAAATCTAACAAGTAACATCAAAATAACCCTAAAATCATTTTTTCTCTAATTCATATTACTCTAATACATAATATCAAAATGTTCGATTTTTTCCAAATATAGGGCGATTTTGAGAAATCCTTAATGTTTGAATAGGTGTGTATTTTATTTATCTATCAGATGCAATTTTATGATGATAATTAATTTTTTTTTAAACTAGATCTCATTTAAAACGCTCTAAAAAATGATATATCTTTTTATTATCCGTTTTCCGTTAGATAGATTGATTAGATTGATAAATCAATTTTTGGGTTTTTTTTAGTTTTGTCTCATATTTTACTTACACTAATACTATGGTGAAACCATTTTCTAATTATTACTTAATTGAAAAATGCCTCACTATCCGAATCTTCAAAATATATAGTCATTTTCTAATTAAGAGTCCGATTTGTTACTGGTGTCCGGGAACCAAAAACTATCCAAAGCATGTGAAGGCCGCTTGACAGGGTGCAAGACTACGTGCAAGAAATTGCATGTAATTCTTTGAAAGATCAAAATATTACATAGACGAATATTGCATGTCGTTTGACATTATGAAAGTCTCTTACCACTGCATCATGGATGCCACTAATCAAAATTCCAAAAGTAAAAGTGAACAATTTCCAAACCTCTCAAACTATTCAATACTTTGTGGGCAGCTCAAAATTGAAAATAACAAAGCTAATTGAAGTAGATATGAAAAAGTGACCAGTGTATCACTGGCAATAATTATATTTGCCTCTGCGTTGCTTTTGGGGTCTGATGGACATATAAGCTAGATAATTAGACGAGAAAACATAGAAAAATTAGTTGAGAATGGATGAAGAAACATTTGAAAAACTAATGAAAATAAAACGTAATATTTGTAGATTAGAAACTCATTTACGCATGCTTCTGATCAAGAAATATTGCATCTTGCATTGATTTCACGTTGTCTTGCATCATGTCAAGCGGCCTTAAGGCAAAATAAATTGAGAACTTGAGGCGATAACACGAAACTTGATTGCAAAAAAAATAATTTGCTACATTGCAGTGTAGAAAACTTATACTAAAACTCCATCATATTTTCATTTAATCCATTCACAACGTAATCATTTTTCGAATTAAGATACAAACCATCGTATCAAAAATTCATTTTACAGTATTCGGATGTGTATCTCTAAAAGGCCCGAGGAGTTACGGTAAACTTTCCAGCGAAACTTAAACAACCAGTTGCTCCTTTCACGAGTTGAGTGAGTTTCTGTCAGAAATCATATACGGCCGCTGGGTATTTATAAGAAGGGTTTTAGTAGGAAAGTAATAAAATTATATACATCGAGTTATGGGAATTCATTTTTGAACGTTTAATATAAATAGTGGTGATAGTTTTCGTAGTAATATAATTTATTTTCATATTGTCATTCAGTGTTTCCTGAAAATTCAGAATTGTTCTAAATGAGTTAATGTTCATACGATAACGAACTATCATAAATTTTGTGTATTCTCAAAATTGCTCCTTTCTGAACCAATTCTTTCATTTTTGAGAGAGAAAGTTATGAAAATAAAAATATTTAGTTAGGTAAAGCTAAATATTATTATTAAACATTTTTTTTGGTTCAGTATAGCAAAAACACTAATAATGTAATAGAATTTAACTTCTAAATTTGATCATGATTCGCAAAAATGTCAATGGAATTAGTCTGACGTCTAAAGATATATATACAAGATAACGATTGATATTTCACTCAATTATGAAGTTTTAGGTAAATAAATGAATACTTTTTACATAATTTCATGAGTCTCTATTGATTATTATAGGATAACTTTATGGGTAAGTCGCCAAAAAACATTAGTTTTAAATTTTCAAATTGAGAAAAATGTTCTTAGTAGGATATTCTCTGAGGATTACTACTTAAGTTTTGAAATAAACAAATAAAAACAAATACTTATAATTGGATATGGATTTATTGATTTTCAAATATTCTCCATTAAGATCAACACACTTTTGCATGCGTTTGACCTCCAAAACATAAGATTTGAATACATCAACTGTTTATTCAAGTATAGGAAAACGTTGACCTCGCAATTTATTTTTGATCTGCGGAAGTAAGAAGAAATCATTGGGTGCCAAACAAAGACTATACGGCGAATAAGCCATCAATTCGATTTCTTGACTGTACAAAAACGTTTTTTTAACTGATATGTGAGAGCTCGCATACTGTCATACCATTCAAAATTGATCATAATGAGTTGCTCTAATGGAGAGGTGGCAATTCAATTTCAAGGTATGTCACATGACTATCTTGCAATATCAGATTACGCACAGCATCCAGCATGGATGTTTTTTGGTATAACAGCCGATTTTGGAGGACCTTCACGAAAATCATCTTGTAGTGAAGTGCGACTACGATTGAATCTAGGAACCAGCAACACACTGTGGCTCGAGATGGTGTTTCATCACCAACAGTCGAAGTGAGTTGATAGGCACAGTGCTGTTAGTTTAATCCACGTCGAATGTCGTAGAAAATCATTGCAAGAAAATGTTCCTTATTTGATCCCATTTTTTGACCAAGATGAATGTTCTAATTATGACAACACAATACTGAGAGTTTAACCATTTTACTGATAAATGACTACCAATGGCTTGTAGAACTTCAAATTCTTAGAAATTATTAATTAGTCCTACTACTGGGTCTGCGTCTGATAGTTATGACAGTAAAGTACATTGGGATAGATGAAAAGCAACAAACAATGATAAAAGCAAAACACTTCACAGATGCACACACCGAGCTAGACGCTTTCATATGCAAATCTACCAAAGTGTGCTCATCAGGGGCTTAAATAATCAATAATAAGCCGAAAACGTGAATTAACGTTAACCTCAAAATATTTATATGGATTCTATCAACATTTAATTATCACGCACGAGCATTAACGATACTATCTTCATATATAATTCACCACAACTTTCTAACGATATAATAACTACTGATATATGTAGTAAATCAAAGTTTAGCGGATGTAATGCTATTTGAAACTAGGTTATGTTAATAAGTGACTAAATGTGGCGTATCAAAACACTCTTATAATTTATAATAGATCCAAATGATATAGAAAATTCCCAGTTTTATCCCGAAACACATCTAGTACGTTTATGAGTTGCCTTATTAAACTGAAGGATGAAGAAGGTCGATGCTGTGGTGCGTAGTACATTTTACGAGGCCGGCGTCTGAATTCCTAATGGACGCAAAGAAATCTCGCTTATAATCACATTTTATTTAATATACATATTAGGTACCAACATACGTTCAAAGTTCATGAAAATTAATGGTCTTCAATTTCTTAGTAACAAGTGGGTTAAATAGTTTATAATTCAAACAGAGTAATTAATGATAATAAATTCATATTGTGGGAAACTTTTATATTATGGATTTTGAGAGATTGTCTACAATTTTTTAAAAGTCTGCAAAGTACCCTAATTTCAATGATTTATATATTAAGCACTATTGCATGAAAATGCCACTATTTTACAGTTTGTCTTAGATGTAAACGAGGTGGAATACAAAGAATCTGAAGGGCAAGCAGGAGTAGCAGAAACTCAAATAATAGAAAATGGAATAAGTCCAAAAGAGGTAATACAAAAAATTAGGTAAGGCATCAGGAACACAACGAATAACGACAGATATGGAAAAGCTACAAAAATGGAAATAACAGAGATACTAAATATCATAATTAACAAAATATATGACATAGGAGAATCGCCAAGAGATGGAAAAGTGGGAATAATTACACCAATATACCTGAAAGGAGGTACAGGAAACTGCAATAGCTATAAAAAAATTACACTACTAAATACATTCATAATTTGGAGCAAAGAAAAAAACAAATAAAACCATAGAAAGTGGGTCACTGGAAAATATAAGATATCAAAATAACATAGTAATAATTGCAAGAGGTGAGAAAGAGGTGATAATATATATGAAAATAAACGAAACGTAATGAAGGCAGTTTTCAGTTCAAAGGAAATACCAAAACAAATAACAAAAGAAATATATAAAAAGCAATAATAATATTAAAAATTAGATCAGAAAGAAGGACACAAAAAAGCAAAATACAGAGTACAGAAACAGGGTTTATAAAAAAATACTGATTGAAACAAGAGATAAAAGAATGTGGAACAATATTATAATAGGAAATTTTAACTCGAAACCAATTTAAAACAAGATCGAAGAAGGACAACTATGATGGTTTGGAAACGTCATGAGAATAGGAGAGGAACGACTAAAGATACCATAGATTTACAAATAGCAAAAACAAGACCAAGTAGGAGCTGGACAGAAAAAGTAAAATGTTAAGAGGAATACAAGGAATAGGATGGAGAGAAATAAAATAATAGACACGAGATAGGAAAAAATGAAAACAGCTGAGGAGGAAAAAGCCCGTGCAATAACTCAACTCTAGCAGGGTTTACACTTAAAAAGGTAGAAAGAATGTTTCTAATCTTGAAACATATTATTCCATATGTTCATTTAATTGATACAGCTGATTGAAGTCTCTTAATTGGTTACTTACTCAATTACGTAATGCAATTAATTATTTGTGAGCACTGAGCACTCTTCATTGCATGTCAGGATTCAAAATGAAATCTAAGTAACATTTTCTGTTTATTCTGCATTGAGTACCTATTTTTCTTAGGTACACCGTGGTGTAGGTTAATCCAACTTTTAAAAATGTACGCTTTATACTTTTCTTGGAAACATTAACAAACCGAGGAAGTCTATTTTGAATTGAAATTATTCAATGATGATGCTGATCTTGTAGGGTCAATTGAATTTAGTAACAAACAGTTTTTTCTCAAACACTCAACAATCCAAAGCTTTTGAATGAATGTATGTGGAAAGTAGAGTCTGTTTTTTGTAATATATATCTATTTCGCTTTTAAAGGTGAGGAGTTTTGCTGTTCAAATTCTAATTCCGCAAAGACGCTGTATTTCCACTAATGGCACTCCGAATGATTGAAATATTATTATTTCTAATATTCTTTCATTGAAGTCAATCTGTTGTTACTAAAATGGTAGCCGATGTACATCGAAACACATCGTGATTTTTGTTATTTTCTTTATTGTAGATGAAGTAAGAGAAAACTGGTTGCATACTCACCTTTTGAGAACGCAATGACATATACCGCTTCTCGAAACATACTAATTCCATCAATGTCAACAAGAGTAAAGCATGCAACATTCAATATCTTGGATAGTGATAAACAATGCTTCCTTCTCAATATCATGTTAGTGCGAATTAACACAATTAACATATACAAAACTCAAACGTACCGCAAATGGCTACCAACTTCAAAAATAAAATATAATGTTCGGTGCATCAATATAAACATTTCGCATATCATGTTCAATGAATATTACATTTACTACTAAACACTTTCATTGCGGATGTCATTTTTGGGGTATATCCCTGTTACTGAAGCATTTTTTGTTTGAATTTTCAATATAGACATTTTTTTATAATGTTTAATGATTCTAATAGTTATCCAACAAAAAAAAATTAATTGCATTTCTCGAAGTGTCCTTCCGGAAGGACAACCCTGCTTTTCGGGTTATTATCAATAGACCCATTAGGTCAGCTTATGCTAAACCCGCTGTTGATAATTTTTATTATAGCAAATAACAATTACTAATTATATATGATTATTGATTCAAATTATTATTTTGTTGGACATTATTGATAATCAAAGAGCGTAACAAGTTCTTTACATTATTATTATTCTCTATTAACTCTCATATTTTTCTAGTTTCCGTGACCACAAAAAGTAAATTGACCTCATATCCACAATGTAACCTTTAGACATTATTTGTTCTTACTTCTATTTTTTGTAATATTATCAGTATTTATGATTCCACAGCATTAGTACAAAAAATATATTCATTAATAACTGGTTCGGAATATTCACTTTTACTCTAAAATTCTATTCCGTACAAATCATATATATCTCAAAAGGATGAATAATTAGTTTTGGAAGCAAGGGTGACTTTATTTTGAGTTACTTCTCATTTCATAATTGACAATACTCATGGTTCTTATATTTTATTACTTCTAATAACATGATCTCCTCGACAAAATCAACAAAAGTGTTAATAGTTAGTAGTAATGTTATTATATTTCTCTAAAATAGTAATTAGAGATGCCATGAATTCTTTCGCAGTCGGTTTAATCTGTTCTGCTGGCAATAAAAACCCCGTTTTACTATATGCTGATGGACGTAATTCGAATGCAAATACTATAGGAACACCAAGAACAGCTTTGAACCAGTCACTGCTAGTGCCTCTTGTTAAACCTTAAAAAACACAAAAATTATTATGAAAAAACACTTATATATCACGAGATATATAAGATCTTCAAATGTAAATGTTAGTTTTTGAATTAATCAAATTTATTTTGAATTTCTTCATAAAGAGCTGAGCAAATAAGAAATCTATGCAACTTGTACTCAATTTTTCCACCAAAAAACTGCTTACTATGATCAAAGTCATAGTCATGCATCAAATATGAAGCAAAAATAATTTGTAACACAGATGGTATTGACAAACTTCTACAAAACTAGTCAAGTAGCGAAAAATTGCAGAAGTTGGTGGAAGAAGTTCCTAGATTCCCTTTTGAATTTCCATTCGTAACTTCAAATATGAAGTAGACAAGGTAATAAAAGTGAAGAATCAGCTAAAGAAGAACTAGAATCTGTAATTATTCCAAGAATTGTCATCACCTCTATTTTCTCAGAATAAAATAGTAGAATCTGGCTTTAAGTGGTCAATTCAAGCCTGTCACAGCATATTAAGGCTGTTATACGAGGGTCGTTTTTTTTCAACCTCCTATCGCTTCTTGCAGACGCTTCGTGGGCAGGAGAAAGCGGGCATGCGCCGTAGGCGACTGAGAAGCTCTGGCACTACAAACTTCACCATTATTGACATTCAGGCGTCAGTCGGCGTTGTGCTACAGCCACGTAAACATGTCCGCCATTATTGTGCTCCTGACAAATATGAATTGCGAAGTCTGACTCATTTTCTACAGGCCGAAGTGCTGTAGAAATCCATCGAAGAATGAGTCGTGTGTATGGGGAAAACTTCATGATGGTATTGTGCGTGGATGGTATCGAAAGTTAAAAGATGAAGGGGGCCAAGAACGCAAATCTGTCATTTGAGATGACCTGGATCACTATTACTACTGATAATTGCAAAGCTTGTCCACACATATGACAAATGTCTTAATCTCTTCAGTGATTATGTCGGAAAGTATCGAAAAAAACGGCCCTCGTATATACAATAAATGTAACGAGTGGTGAAGAACCCATATAGAAACAAGATATTTAGAAAAAAGATATTGAAGATAATTCAAATATAGGTTAGAAGGAATATATCTATACTTATAGTAAAAAAAACGGATCTAAATTATGCGAAACAACAAGTGGAGTCAAAATATTTCTTTCCAAAATTAAAATACGAATCAATGGTGACACCGTTATATACAGAGAAGAGAATAAATGAATATTTGTCGTGATTGCATTTTGAATGAATTGATTTCATTTGTCATGTAAAACAGAATTGATTAACCTAACAGAGTAGTTGTGGGCTGTAGTTAATGTAGGTAATTTGGAATATATGTGCCAAATTCATGATTTCCTCTATATAACTGAATGTTTTGATTCAAATTTCTCAGTACGATGTTTATAAAATATTACCAATGTCTGATTCAGACACAGCTCCAGCTATATAAACAGAATGATCTGGCTGCTCGTAGATAGTTTTTGCAGCAGCCTCAGCAATTTCTCTCTGAAATAAAGAAAAAAAATATCAATTTGTTTGTGTATAAATAGGGAACTAGCTTTTTCCTTGATATTGATCAATTATACTAACAAACTATATTCTGTAGAATCAACATTATAGATTGCAGAATAAATCAAAGAAGCTTATATGTCATTATTCTTAATATTTTATCGAATCATGTAAAATAGAGTTCTTGTATCTCCAAATTTTGACTTATTTTCTTACAAACCGCAACAAAAACAAGTCAAAAGTTTATTTACCGTTTCTTCGTAGTTATCTATGTGCTCAGTGGTATATGCATAAGGGAACAAAATGAACTGACTGAATGAGTGTAAGCTAATGGCGATTTTTATATTGTCCTCTAGTCCTCTTAAATATTGCGCCAATGAGCTTGTTTCGATTTCGGAAAACTCCTCCTTTCCTGGAAATTCAGATCTACATGCTTCTTTTGTTTGATTATTCCACATGTAACCCCAGTTGCGATTTAGGTCAACTCCAATACAGCGTTCGTCTATGTATTCGCTATTAGGTCTTCTATTCTTACGCCACATTCGATGCTAGAAATTTGGAAAAATTATAAGTATTGTAATAAATTGAAAGTAATTGTCCTTAATTAACTATACAAATTCACTCAAACATAGTAAGTAATTCTCAAGAATAGTTTTATACTGCCTCGTGTGTTGAGACAGTTTGTTACATGGGTGATTCCGTTCTAACTGTGATTTTTTGTATTCAAAATTTCAAGATTTTAAAATTTAACTTTTCTAACTTTTTTATGCATATTATTCATCTATTTTACTGTAAAAATAAAACTCTAAGAGGAATTTACTACAACTTCAAAGTATCACGAGCAAGACACAAATGTCGGATTTTGAGTTCCACGGTACTGACTCATTTATCCACGGTACTGACATGGTAACTTAAGATATTAAACAACAAGTGCATCAATTTTCCTCAGTTTGATCATAAACATTAGAATTTATAAGGTAATTAGTTTAAATCATTTGTTACGACAAAAAAAATTAATAATTTATCGGTAAATTCTAGGAATGGACATGACACGGTACTGACATGGTAACTTAAGATATTAAACAACAAGTGCATCAATTTTCCTCAGTTTGATCATAAACATTAGAATTTATAAGGTAATTAGTTTAAATCATTTGTTACGACAAAAAAAATTAATAATTTATCGGTAAATTCTAGGAATGGACATGACACGGTACTGACATTCAAGTGATGTAGTATAAGTTTTCTTTAAGTGGCAAGTTATATTGTATAAAAATATTGTTTAAATATCTTAAGAATTATTCAATTAACACAAAATTTTTATTAATTGATTATTAATTAATGACTAGTACAAAAAAACAATACAGGACATTGAATATCACAGTTAGAACGGAATCACCCACATAGGACAACATTATAAATATGACATCAAACAAAAATTAACTCAAATCTATTGAGGTAACTCTAATCTCAGTCAAGATTAACTCCAATCTCAGTTAGTCAGAGGGTATCCTTCATAAATTTTCACCCTTCAAATTTTATAAGCAACTATCTATTCTATGTTACTACATAAAAGAAAACATTGTCTCATTCTAGAGAATGAAAATCAGTCTTTTCCATCTTCATGTTATCAAATATGTCTAATAATAGTAGAAAAACTATTTAACGTGACGAATTTAGATACAAGATAATCTTAATTATCGTTTTGTTTGGTTCTCTACTACGTACCGTTTCTTATTGAAATTATCTCAAAGTTTAAATTAGAAATTAAATTTTCTAATAATCTCACTCCTTTTATCGTCATGTCCGCTATTTTATCCTATGTACCTTTTTTATGGTATTGTTTGCTGATGTTTTCATAAATTTCATTTTTTAGTGGCTCCCCCTTTTACCTTCCAAAGTTCTACCTTAACATCTCAGTTTTCAAGCTGTGTCAATTTCAAGCAATTTGAAACTCACGAATCGATCTTTTTGAGTCTTCTAAGGTCGGAATTTTTGACTTTTGTAGGGAAACAAAAATATGATACAAGTATAAGTTTCCTCAGCTTCTCATTTGTACTTGAATGAATTTGTAATAATGCAGGTCATATTGTGAGCCATGAAAAGATTACAAGCATCAGTCAAACTTGCAATACCTCGAGTGTAAATCTCTTTTTTCTACTTTATAGATATCCTATTCGGGAATAAATGCAGTGCTGCCAAACCTGGTAATAACCTGGTAATTACTACAAATTTATCAAGAGGACAAGTGATTTCTAGAACAATAAAATAATATATATATATATATATATATATATATATATATATATATATATATATATATATATATATATATATATATATATATATATGTTGTAAGATTAATTATGAATTCATAGGAAAGATGGAAAGATTCGATGGGAAGTCCCGAGAACACCCGAGGGTATGATAAGTTTCTCGTTCTCGGATTTGTATGTTCACTGTTTATTACTGGTTCTTAGACCGATTCAGAGGCATTTTCTGGGCGAAAAAGAGAAGGCACTAGGCATGACTACGTGCGCGAAAACTGGACTGAGAGCTCACCGTGAGTGAAATGAGCACAAATTTGCAGAAAGTTGTTTTCTCCTTTCAAAAACGGCATACCATTTTTTCGAATTCTTAAAATAAATAAATGAACATAATACTTGATATCAAAAAACCAACATTCACAATTACAAAATAACTGTATCGATAAACAAGTTATCATTTTCAGAGACCGAAGGTAGACAGTTTTTGTGAGTGTTGGTATAGTGTTAGTAATGTGTATTAATATAAGTAAAGTTCTAGATGAAGATGAAAAAGTACGAATAACTACTTATAGAAATCACTTTTTAATCTAGTTTGTTTTTCAGTTTTATATTTATTCTTGGAAAAACACCTCATTACCTCATTACCCTCATTACCTAGTTTCAAGATTAATTTGGTTCATAAATATAAATCAAATAACAGAAAATATTGAGAGATTAACTAATCTGGATTATGTAATATGTAATAGGTACGATACTTACACTCTGAGTGAATACGTATCCATCAGGATTAAGAACGGGCAATATATACCAATCAAAATTTTCTACAGCCTTCCTAACAGCTGGATTTGTGCTAGTCAATATTTCGTTCAAAATGAAAGTACTTGTGGCCCCGGTAATCCTGAAAAGTTAAAATTATTATCATACGAAAATCAACCGTGAGATCCCAGATTTAAGTTATCTGTTATTAACATAACATGTCAAATAAAGATAATATTGTTTTATTCATTATGGTATTTTCTTTTAAAAGTGATACAATACAAACTAGTTGCTTCGGTCTTCCTATGCGATTTTTATAGTCTTTTGCCTCAAAGTTAGTTCGGAATTTAGCGCATTTTATCACTATTGCTTTACGTTTTTAGTTTGAAAACAGAAATGAGTGGCTGTAGACTCGATCTGGAGAATATGGTACATGCGAAAGCAATGCTAAATTTTATTCATTGGATTGACACGTTTTGGATATCTTTCTGGTACTACCGTGAACGTCTTATTTTCAATTTTTTCATTCATGAAACCTATTGCGTTTTGGCTAATGGTAAGTTAAATACTATTAACGCGTTGTGAAGTTTCTTTGGCTCAATAATTTTGTTTTAATATTACTAAATATTATTATTTATAATCAATTTACTGATTTTCCCAAATCTGTTTTCTGTTTCTCAATTTTAATTATTGCATAACTTTGAATAACTTCCGTCCTATTCATAATTTCACTGTTCGTTAATAAACTAACCTCCCTCCATGTTTGTAATTTTTGAAAAAAATTTAATTTCTTAATTGAATTCACTGACAATCTGGTTAAACGAAGCTCAGATTCAGTCCGAGATAATTTTTTCCTGAAAATTTGGACAAAGAACTTTTTCATTGAGAAGTTACTTTCCGGCATGTTTATTTGTTTCTGGAAATTTCATTAGCAACCGATAAATCTTACCATTCTCTAGCATGGATTAAAGAGTCAATCCAAACGGCTCTTTTTTCGTTTTCTTTCTTAAATGACACCTTGACCCCAAGTATACTCCTATTCTCATAACTTCTACCTCCCTCGATCAGAGTAACTGTTGGATATTGTAGAGGTAGGTTCTCAAGCCAATTGTAAATCTAAAATATATGAACGGAATATTTATCTGAACCCCTAGAAACAAATTAAGAGAAATTCGATTAAATTTATATGAGTTCAATGTTACAAATCATTTGTTATTGAGAAATTTTATCGTTTTTGCTAACATGATCTGGATATAAATACTTAGGGAATAAAACAATTTATATAAGAATGGTGATAAATAGGAATAACCAGAAATTTAGTACGCTAAACATACTGTTTACACTATTACTGCATCAACAAATACAATTACACTGTCTCATCTCTGATATTCAGAGACTTCTGTGTACTTGTGAGTGTTTGTATAGCGCAAGGTTCGGCAACCTTTGTCTCCAGTGCCACATACGGCTCTTTGTATGTGAAGCTATGACACTTTAGTTCCATATGCAAATATTATTGATTTTATAAGAAAAAATTGATAATCGTTCTGAGCCTATTAAGGAGAATTAGGCATCGATTATGTCTCTCAGCGACTTTTACTGTTACGTAATTTCAAAAACAAACCATGAATCTTGAAAAATATCAAAGATTTGCCATTAACAACACTTGCTATTGATGAGTCTTGCGAAAAGAAAATGACACGGCATAAGCTGCTTTTGTTGTCAGATATTTGTTTTGTCAAGGTCCGAAACAAGAACTTCTAGGATTGCTACCGCTCTTTGTACAAACTAGAGGAGAAGATATAATGAATGCCATGGGAAAATGCATCAAAGACAATAGGATCAATTTAAATAAAATCGTTTCAATAGCAACTAATGGAGCCAGAAGTATGAGAGGAACAAATAACGGGGCAAAAACGATTCGTCAAAGGTAATAAACTACGAAAATTCTGAAGTTTCACTGCATATACACCAAGAAGCGTTTTGTGGCCAAAAATTTCCGACCAAGCTATTTGAGATTATCCATTTGGTAATCAAAATTGTTAATTGTCAAAAGTACTTTTCAATCGCTAATTTAATGAATTGTTAATCGAGACTCAGTATTCCGCACTACTTCATAATAAAGTGCGATGACTTTTCAAAGGAAACGTGTTAAAACGTTTTGCTTTGTGCTTGAATAAAATAAATGCGTTACTAAATGGAAAAGGCATTAGTCACCCTATACTAAAGAGCGAAAATGGCTGCAACAAATTTATCTTTATGGTGGATATCACTGCAAATCTAAGTGATCTAAATCTAAAATTGCAAGGAAAGGTAAAACCTATATTTTTATAGAAGAACTGGTATGTTTTAAAGAAAAATTAATTCTTTTTGCAAAAGATATTCAGAGCGCTAAATTACTTCATTTTAAATGTTCAAAGTAATATCACGATAAAACCAGTGCAACTGTTGACAGTAATTGCTTCAGAACTCTTGTAGAAAAAATTAAGATTTTCTGATCGATTTGATCAATTCAAAATTAACAAAACCAAATTAGCATTCATAGTAAATGATCAATGCCCAAATAG
This sequence comes from Diorhabda carinulata, assembly GCF_026250575.1. Classification (NCBI taxonomy): domain Eukaryota; kingdom Metazoa; phylum Arthropoda; class Insecta; order Coleoptera; family Chrysomelidae; genus Diorhabda; species Diorhabda carinulata. The sequence continues at coordinate 26,404,460 of NC_079472.1, forward strand.
TGATGAAATTCACATTAAGCCATTTGGTATTGAAAATGGATTTCTAGAAATGCAATTCATAGATTTAAGAAGTAGAGCTTTGTGGAGGAAAAATCTACAGGTTTGAAAAGCGATAGAGGAGTTGGAGGTCTAGAAATGTATGTACATAACGCAACGGAGACAGCTCTGAAAGAAATGTTAAGAGTTGAGGCTATTACATTCGACCCATGGAACAGCCTTCCAAATTGTTACAGTGAGGTGAAGAAATTGGCATTTAGAGTGCTGAATATTTTGGATCGAAAAATTCGTAGGAGCAAGTGTTCTGTCGTGAAAATTTAATTAAAAGCCATTGAATTTGTTTGCTCGAATATATTTTATTATTTTTCCATTTTAAGTACATGCTACAATGTATAGTTCATATTTTCTATTTGAAAACCATGCAAAGTCATCGCTCCTACTGAATTTGTTTGTCTAATTGTTTGTTATTGAAGTACAAGTTAGGGTTTTGAGTAAAATTTTCCATTAAAATGATAAGTATTTATTTAATAATTCCATAAAGATAAGTATGTATATTATCTAATTTGTTTTGAAAAACGTCATGAATATATGATTGAATAGATATTTTTTCTTATGAATAAAAGATTGGTTTTTTGTACCAAAGCGTTTATGCGAGTACTATTTATTGTTTGTAACAAAAAACTTTGTGACTCTTCACTGTGAAATTTGTGAATTATAATTTTGTCTTTCCTGACCCGGAAGGTTGCCTACCCGTGGTATGGTGGTAGTGCAAATGCAGTATGAATATGACTAACTGTTCCAGAAATTCCAACTTAGTTTTTATTAATGATAGAGGGAATGAAAAGTGCATGTTAAACCAAGTCAGATTAACAAAAATTGTTTAATTTACTTTGTCCATTTCATAGTATAAAGTTATGGATACTTCTATCGTTCGAGTGGAACTTGTATGTTTATAATGTTAGAGTCCTGATATTTTTTTAATTTTAGTATTTAGGTCTCTTTTCCATTCCTTATTACTGACTGATAACCATTAACTAACTATTTATCTCTTTATTCCTCTCATTTGTTGTATAAGAAACTGGAGTTTGCACAAAGAAATGATAAAATATATGCGGAATTTAGGTAGACGGTGATATTTCTCATTAGAACGAAAAAATATGTAATAATATATTGAAAATCAGCAAAAATATATGAGATGTAGAGCTGGAAACATACGATAGAGGAGAACATTGAATGATAAGATATATATAGGTCAAATAGCATTACAAACACGATAACTGTTTATAAATTATGTCCACGGAATGATTTCATATAAAGCTAATAGGAAGAACACAATGGAAGTATGAAACAGAATCAAAATTTAGATTTGGACAGTGGAAAGAAGAAATTTTAATAATCGATTAACCACATTCTAATCATAATTATTAATAGTGTTACAGATTATTTGATTAAAATGACATTTTGTGAAATAAGTCATGATGAATATTCTGTGCTATAGCTCATGTTAGTTAATTTGAGAATCTTAAAAAAGGCACTCACTTTTTCAAGTGGCTGGTAGTTATCCCAATTGAATTCTAATTCAATGTTTCGCAATGAGGATTCTCGTTCCTCTTCTATTAATTCTTGTATGTTGTTGACAACAATTTCGAAGTCTATGCTATGTTCATTTAAAAGCTTCATAAAATCTTTTTGATATTCTGGCGCCACTAAAACTACGACATTTACATCAACTTGGCTCGGATGACTCCAAAAATCGTATTTTATATCTATATACATTTTTTTCAGCAATTGTAACTGATCCAAAGTCTTGGGGAGCATTCTAAATAATTTGTGATTGTCGAATCTATAGTGTTTTGATAGAGTGGGATATACTATCACCAGAAATAGTGAAATACATAGTCTCATCATATCCTGAAAGTATGAACAATTATAAAATCTTCCTATATAGAGAGCAAATTCTATTTTTTTGTTTTTCCGGTCAGTTTGAACGTTACAACCGTATTTATAGTTCATCAAACCCGAAATTATTTCTCAAAATGAGACTTTAAAAACTGTCTCGAAGCTTCTTGTTACTGTTTTTAGAAGAGGAGATGCTCAAATCAATAATTTTGAACTCTTATTTAGTTTCATACGAAAATGCAGTTGATGTTGAAAGTAAAATGTACCAAGCACCCACGCTTTTAGAACAGTGACACGTCATTTTATTCTCATATCAAGATCTATTTGTAATTACATTAATCTTAGTCTTATAAATTATCTCGCAATGTAATAATTCAATGATCAGCCGTGTAGCATTGAATCTTGCAGACAGTAGATTTCCAGCACAGAAAGACAATGTTCAATCTATGTTAATATTTGATGAGTTACTGATATTCGAAAGGACATCGTTAAGCATGATGTATAATTGGTCTTAACAAATATGCCAACGCTTGCTGATCATTGAAAGTGGGTCAAAATGAAATTCAAATTATTGTACTGACATCGGTTCAAAATTCTTAATTCATCTGATACTCTGATATTGGCAAACACATTGAGTTTAAAAAATACATTCCACGCTATGATGCTGCTGACATGGATAATGAGACAAATTCATGAAATTATTACACTATCGTCTGTTTCAAGCGAATAGCCAAAATATTTATCTTTTCTTCTTATTCAAATTGAATGAAATGTTCGATCCCTAAGATTCCGTTTCATGCTGACTTGGTGACCCTGACAAAGATCCGAGCTCATGAAATTATTTCATTTTTATTAGTTCCTGATGAATGTGTAAAATTACACATGAATTCGATGTTTTGATAGATAAATTAAAACATCCAGGTGAAGCTTATATGAAGTATGTAGAAACTGCACGTTAACATATTCTATCTGCCTAACCAAGTCAATGATTGGTAATAAAGTTCGTAGCTTTCATTGTATCGACCTCGACATCATATCTATTTATCAAAATATTTTCTCAGAACACTTGACGAACTCTTGTACCGATTTAAAAACAGACTCTCGAAATGTTAATTTCAGTTTTGAGAAGATAATATCAATGAAATCAGGTATTTAGTGCGATCAAGTTCTCTCATTTAGTTCAAAATGCGTTTTCAATAATTATAAGAGGAAGAACTACCTAGAGATCTGATCTCGTTGTAAAGTTCATGTTTAAAGTACAACGTAAAAATCGTTACGAACTTGGTATATAAGTGCAAACCAAAATTAAACCAGTATGCAGCATGCAAGGAATTGAATATTATTATTAGAATAGAAGTCGTATACAGAATAGAAGGCACTTTTCAGTAATTATGCCCTCTAGTTATTGCGTATGTGGGAAAAGATGATATTGATTCGATTTCAATTGGAAAGTGATTGTGAATTTTTTTTGCACTGTAAAATATTGAGCCTTTAACTAATTCTGAACGTGGAGTAGGTAGGTAAAAGTCGTACTCCGTATTCCTGAGTGGATAGCTAGGCAACGTCCTTTCTGAAATTGAAGAATCGGTCTTACGAATTAAACAAACGGATTCAAAGGAATGTTTAATCTCTTAAGAAATATCTAACAGCTCTATTTTGTAGTTTGAAGATTCTCGCACCATACGTACCACAGAAAGGAAAGGCACATCAGAGATGCAACTCAATAAACTGTTAAGGTGCTGATAAGTTCTTTTGAAAATGATCTTAGCGCAAAAGAGGAGGAACTTAATTTTTTAGATAAGGTGGCAATATGTAATTCCCATTTCAAGGAATTGTCCACAACAAGCCATAACAATAGAAAATAAATGAAGCTGAGTTAGGATGGATTAGATAGTTATGTCAAATTAACTACAAAAATAATACTGCCCCAAATATCTAACTGTATACCTAATTCATTATTTCTCAAGAAAATCACATATTTTTTCTTCAACTATTCGGGTAAAACTGTAATAACCCTTAGACACACCTTGGAAATGAACGATGAAAATTTAATATTCCTATATCGAAATTTCTGAGAAGCTATCAAGAATCACTTCTGTAATTCAATATCGAACATTCGTTTTATATCATTTTACGACTTACCTAATGCCACTAAAGAAATCATACACAATAAATGTTTCAATAGACTGGTGAATTCAATTCGATTGTTACTTTTTTAATGTTGGCCATAAATATAGTGAACATTTAGATTTTTATTTCCAGGTCATAAACAAAATTTCGTTTGTTGTTCTCCTTATTCATAAATTTCATGATAGAAGAATGTGAAAATAACTATATAACCCTACAAAACCCTACGTTGTATATTTTGGCCCCTATAGAAAATAAGATACGTCACTCTTATTTTTAACGGAGACAGTTTGTTGCCTAGTTCATTAAATTGCAGTAATCCTTTGCAAGAAATTAAGGAAAATTTTACAATGATCAAAATTCATTAGAAGAAATTTCTTTTTAATTTCCGTAATGTCGTTCATTACTTTTCAAACAATTATAAAGTCTGTTCAAAAATTCCTCTCTAACAATTTAAAATAAATTTGGCCAGATTGTGAATTATTTTATGGGAAGATATATAAGAGAACTAACTTGGGTGATCGTGGTGACTATTCTATCGCTTCCCTCAATGAATCCTGATCCTGATGAGATCTTCTCGTCAATCACGTTATTGGCCACATCAACTTGATTTTTCGAAGATGTTGTCATTCAGAAGATAAATGACGGGTTCACCAAACAGAATTTTTCAATGATAACAGGTCCAGTAATACAACCACCAAAAATACCAGCCGAAATATTTATGGATATTGTGTATTACCTTTCCTACGAAGTACCGGATTTTTGTTGGTCGTTAACATACCAAAATAAACTTACACTTATCGGTAAAGTGAATATTGTACAAAATATTCTGGTTTCCAAGTATAAAAGTCGTTAAAAAAATGTAATTTCAATCTCTCATCCTGCAAAGTAGGAATTTGTGCGATAAAAAAATGGTACCATAAAAGGTGATAAAATCTAAGGAATACTATACTAGTTTCCTATTTTTTTATTCTATTCCTACTTAAGCTATATCTAATTGAAATAGTATTACTTATTTCACCAAAATTTGTTTACGGTTCTCACAATATTAAATACCTTCGAAATGAGAGTTAAGTAGTTGTTCTGTAGTTCAAAACTAGCGTACAAACTGCCACTCTTAAGAATACGTGTGGCTTCGCATATACAGAAGCACATACAGAAGCAATAACTAGTCTGGCATCCAATTATTTTACCATCAAGCGCATCAAAAATGAGCAAAATAAACCCTGGTCCACTAAAAGTTTACGTAAATTGCAAAGAACATGCGATATTTCTGTCATCTAAGGAAATTCTCGGATAGTGTCTTTATCAGAAATTACGTGAAATTATATAGAATAATTTATCATAAGACCTGATAACCTCAAAAATTACTTTGTTAATGTAGCCAAAAATTTATCAAATTCTATAACTCTTTCTCATGATCCGCTTTCATATATCCCTGATACTCTCTGATACTAATGCTAACTAACACATTTTCTTCTTTATGCCCGTAGTTTTAGCAGAACTTCGCAGTACAATTAATGACATCAAAAATAAATACTCATTTGGAACTCATGGACTTACATTAAAAAGTTTTTAGAGTCTGCTCCCTCCTTTATAATGTATTCACCCCTCGCATGATTAAAGTCATATCTCACCAACAGAAGGATTGACAAAACCATGTCTTCTGGCAACTCAATAGAATGTAGAGGCTCAGTACTAGGCCCAATTTTGTTTCTTCTGTTTACAAACGACATCGCCTATCTAGACATCAGTTGTAAAATATGTCTATTTGCAGACGACACTAGTTTCTCTGATTTCACGGCACTTTATAGGACCATATCTAGTGACCTAATCACCATTAAATGATGGTGCGATTCTAATCTTCTTTGACTCAACGTATAGAAAACCAAAGTTTTATTAAATAAAAATGGATTGTAGCTTTTTTATTAAATAACACTACCATTGACGTCGTTGAATCTATAAAATTCTTAGGGCTTGTTCTGGACAATTCCTAGAAATGGGAGTCACATATTGCCACCTTATCTAAACAATTAAGTTCGTCCTACTTTCCGGTAAGACTTTAATTTATCCACCTCCTTAACAGTCTGTTATACCTTTATTGAGTCGCATCTCCGATATCCCTTCCCTTTCTTGGGGCGTCTCGATTTGAGCGAATCTTCAATCTACAAAAGAGAGTTGGTAGATATTTACTCCCACTAAGCAGCATGACTCATTGCAAGGACTTCTTCAAAAGATTAAAATTTTTGACTCTTCCTTTCACGGCTATCCACTTAGGAATGCGGAGCACAACCTTTACCTACTTACTCCACGTTCGAAATTAGTTAAGGGCTCAATATTTTACAATGCAAAAGAAATGCATAATGACTTGCCAATTGGAGTCAAATTGATCAAATATATATATATATATATATATATATATATATATAGTCATTTTTATCATTGTTTTGTTTTTACACGCTTTTTTCAACAAATTGTAACATTTTTTTGACAATAAAGCGTCTCTCTCACTCTATTTTTGAATTTTATCTACAAACCGAGATATGGAGGGTAAGTTTTAAAATTAGCACTTTTTATTTATCAATATGTTAGCTAACAATAAAAATGTTCCAATGATATACAACCTCAAAAATGTTGAAAATTAACACAAATTGTAGCAGTGAGTGATAGTAATAGAAACTCCATGTATGAAATTGTAATTATGAAACATTTAAGTACTCTCCAGTAACTGACTATAGTTTGTGTCTTACCACACAGTAAAACTTTAAACATAAAACACCAACACTCTTATTCAATGCATTAAATGCAATATTTTATGATACTCACACTACCCACATTTATTTATTCCGATAAAATTGGTAGATGTAAAAAACTAGGAACTAGAAAATTTCATATTGATAAGAATTTTATCATCTTCATCGAATTTTGTAGATTTGTCAATATTTGGAAAATCAGCAGTTGCCTGTATACAATTGTCATGATATATATCATTAACATTATAATTTGTAATTTTTTTGTATTAGTTAAGCTAAATTAGAATTGAAAGTCATAGTAGACAATTCGAAAACATAGGAGGACCTATTTGTAAGAGCACTAACTTCATTTAGGGCAAGCGTTGTTGAATTATAATGATATGAGAGACATCTTACATAAAAACTTTCTCCGAAACTAATTTTCAGCGTTTATAAATATTCCATAGATTTAAAATAAAACCCAAATTCAATATACCCGTATTCAATCATTCATTCAAATGTCTACATTCTGAAATTTCCAGAATGAATAACCCAAACAATTTGATCTATGTTTTATATATTAGCATCAAGTGATCCAGAAAAACTTCGGAAGGCTGGCTATTTCATAATAAATTCACCAGTATTTGAGAATTTAGGTTTGGGAACGAAAATTCAAGTTTTCTGCTTCACCTTTTAATGTGTGTGCTCTTGACAGAAGATGAAAATTGTTGTACTTTTCATTTCAAAGGATTATAAATTGTACAAACAAGTAATACTTAATTGATGAAATTCAATTGACTGCCGTTTTAATATTACGAGGGCAATACTATAAGATCGAAAAGCGATACTGCTCCTGTCAAGAATCATCTGCCATTTGATTATCGTGAATATACAAACCACCCCGTGAAGTGATCTAATTGATCAGAAAAAATGAACTTTAATCTTCATAAACGCTATGAAAATTTTTTTCGTGTGTTACCGATATGTTCCGTATATCCATTCAGAAGCATCAGTCCTTTGTTATAAGATTTATAAAGTTGAAAGGCAGCATACAAAAATTTGTATGAAATGCAATTATGGTTTAATTTTTACAAATAAAACATTGAACAGTTAATCTTAAACCGCTTCTGAATTTATCAAATTTTATTTTATTAAATGGTTTTGTAAATATATCGGCAAGTTGATTTCCACTCTCAATATGCATAATACTAATTACACCATTTTAAATCCCTACTATTATTATAAATGGGAATGTATGTAAGTTTGTTACGCTTTCACGCGATAACTACTCAATCGATCATCATAAAACTTTGTATACATATTCTTGGAATTATTGGAAAAAACATAAGATACTTTTCAAGAAGAAAAATATTATTTACGAGATTTTTCACAAGATATGAAACAATTTTTTGTCAAAAATCTCAAAATATAGCTTCCTCAATACCACCTAGCATTCCTGTAATGAAGTCCCAACTCTGAGTACTGTAATACCGTTCCATCCAATTGATTATAGTTTTAGCTGCTTGCAATTTATTCATTTTATTTAATGTTATTTTTATTTGTCATTATATATGGAGTATACAACTATTCGAATTTTTGAGGTTAGTTGCATGAAAATTACAGAATTTTTTCAAGTTTATAGCTTCACTGAAATTCTAGGAAAAAAAAAAATAAAAACTCAATATCAGTCACCACCTTTCAAAGGTGATATCTCGGAAAGTGATGTGCTGTGGAAATTTTGTTTTAGAAATTTATAAGGATATGATTAAAATCTGCCAACCAATGACAACAAAAATATATTAAAAAATATAGGGAATGATAAACCACAAACAATTCTGCTAATCGTTTATTTTGTTAGCTTATTTCTGTAGATCCCAGGGGCATATACCAAAGCACAATTCGAAAATCTCTCTTTTCTCTACGACACTCTGTTGAGGGAAAGGCAGTGCCTAAGGGCTAACCGATTTATCTTGAATATAGAAAAATCAGTATAGTACAGTATACGTGATTCAATATATGTTTCGAATTGTTTTCGTCCTTGCTAACTGGCCTCGTTTTATATTGCCTCCTGTAGTTAATCTACGAATATATTTAATTTTTAAAGTAAATAACTAACCTAACCAGCGAGTTCAATAAATTATACTTTTATTTGGATAATAACATTTATTGAACTTTTATTGCTTTATCTAGGAAACCGAAACATTCAATTCAATTAGTTTTATATATAACGTTATATTCACATTATAGGCATAAATTACACAGAAAATAATAAGGTAGATTACATTTTTAATGTAATATTATATTGAAATAAGTTTGAAAAATATGATAAAACCATAAAAATTAAAATTGCTGCAGCAATGAGCTACATTGTATAAATCTTAGTTTTATCATCGGCTTGGGCTTGTCATAAAAACATGCATGTGCAATTGCAGCTGTAAAACATTAAATTGTTCACTTTATGACTCACAAAATCATATGCTTGAGTATAGATCCATCTTATCATGTAATTGAAACCAGGGTACAACCATATTTTTTTTAATTAAGATAACGTGAACAGTAACAAATATTCATGGGAGATGTATATTGGGGAAAATTTCTAATATTTTTGGAGAATCGTATTAGAATTATAACAGTTGGCTACAGGAAGCGGACGACAATCTGATCAAACTCGAGTGTATTCCATAGACCCAAATATTATTATTTCTTGTAATATATATCAAAATTTAGCTATTTTAACAATTTTTCTGTTAGCTCGTCCTATAAATTTTGAGAGGAAATTATTTCAACAACGAAATAACTCAAAACATGATATGATAATCGATGTAAATCAGGAAATGCAAAACAGTTCTTATTTGTTTTAAAATTAATAAAATAAAAAGTCTTAGAAATGTTGGGTACTACAAAATGAAATGCTGGAGACAATGACAACGATATTACCACCTGCTTCAGACCAAAAAACGGAAATGTAAGTGAAATATGATGATGTTAATATTATTGGAGCTGTATAAAAAGAGATAAAAGCGAAAAATCGATTTTCATAGCTTTTAACATTGAATAATTTTTTGAGCATGAGATTACATGAGACCTATATGACAATCTTGAGAATGTTAAACAGTTTATTCATTTATTTATTTTAGCAGATTTATGCACCAAGTATACTCAAACTATTTACTTTTCACTAAACTATACACTAAGAGTTATATCCACACTTATCAAATTCTTGATATTGATCCCAATGTATTCGGGATGACATCCGATTATTTACTGACTTCTTGCTGCAAGGAAAGCACGTATGTATATCAAACAGAGTTTCTCGAATAATTCTAAAAAGTGAACAAACAAATAAAAAGGCCTTCTTAGAAATTGGGTCTAAAAATAAATAAACAAATCGCCGCTGTGATAAAAACATAAAAAAAAACAAAATCAAAGAGTACTGCAGCCGAACAGAACTGGCTTCATGGTCTAAGTTATGGACGAGTTCGTAACAATATGTTTGATTGTAAGAATTGTGAGCTAGAAAAGTGTACCTGATTTTTTTGCAATAATGATTCACATTTTTAAACTTCTAAAGAAATTCCTGAATCAAGACGATAAACGTTTTGTTTGATTTGTTGCTGACAATGCAATATCACTGCAATGAGAGGCTCTTTCATTTCAAATTTGAATTTATATCACAATTAACTTAAATCTAGAGTTACGATTAGTGTTATCAAACAATTGCAGATCACTTGGTAGCAAACGCTAAAGCCTACGCATTTCATTAATTTCATTCGCTTTTATTTGCTTAGCCAAGAAATTGGAATTAATTGACACTCTATCACTGTATTTGACGCTGAATGGATAAATTATTTCATTGATGGATTGTAATATGATGTCGTGTTGAGTTATTTGATTGGAAACATGGCATCAAAAATGGCTCGAACGAATTTGTTTCGACGCCTCGGAATGATTACTATATTGGAGCTGGTATATAATATATTGTATTCCGTAGGTACACACAGGTTTTAGTTTTGTAACTGGGAATTTTGTTATCTAGAGATAGTAGAAAGGATTTTCAACTAATAATCCAGTACTTTTACCTTAGCTCAATTTCAAATTATCCACAATTGGTGAATATATATTTTTTTTCATTCAAGTTATCTGTTTAATTGGACATCAAGATATTATTAACTATTACTTGGGGATATGTAGATACGTCTACGCCTTGTGATTGCCAAGTGGACGGATTCCTTTTCATTGACTTCGATATGTCATATTTTTGCTCAGTTTTGTATTTTACTTATATTATTTTGTAGGTTATTTAATACCGCAGTTGGGTCTATATGAGAACATAATATATCTTTGGGCTCTTGTTGGCAGGTCTGCAATCTACAAGGTATATAATATCCGTCCGATAATAATCTTGTGGAAAACCTCATAGAGAATGGAATATAGTTTGCTATATTCTCTGCCGTGCTTTATGAGGAAATGTCTGTCCATTGAATATAATCTAAGCGACATATTTATAATGAAAACCTTCTCTAGTTTGACCTGTGAGCTACTGTGTTATATCTTATCAAAACCTTGGTATACGTCTAGGAAAGTTGCAGAGCAATGTGATTTGGTACTCATATTTTTACTAATTCTGTTGGACTGAATCAAACAAAACTTTGTAGTTTGAAAATTGAGGAATAGAATCCTATGATAAATTTAAATATCGTGAATGTATCACAAAACTATTTGAAAATGGACTATTTGCTTCTCTTATATTGTAGTGAAAAGGCTGTAACGCTTTTTCCATTTTCTTTTTTCTCGTATTCCATTCTCTCTGAATATGGATCTTCCAAATGCTCTTATTATGACAACTCCAAAGTAATGCAATATAACCCCACTAAATCTTTTAGTTCAAAGAATATGCTTGTTGAAAAATGGTCAGAAAAGTGGGGCACTTCTCATTCCGCTATTCAAACGTAGAAATTATGAAAAAGGAATGTGGGAGAAATTTTGAAGAATACTGAACAAAATTAAGTTGGAAGAAGACCCAATAGAATTTTTTGGAAATGGAAAAAGTAGTAAATTTGTTGCTAATTTGTAGATGTCGAAAATTAGGATTGAAGCCCACGAAGATGTTACTATACTGTAAGTCATAAATGTATTGAGCGAGGTTTTCCACAATATGATTAGTATTAGAAATCTTAAGATCAAAATATCAGATTATTTTAGAATTTTTCATATATTGTAAAAACCGAAAGTTGAATCAGACTGCAACCGAATTTTCACAAATTGAAATCTGTTATCGAGTTCCAATATCTCGTCAGTGAGTTTACTAGACACATCGTCGGTTTTATCACAATCTCAAAGTGGATATAACATCAACATTGTTTTACGAATACCGCAGAGAAAACTTTTCAGAAATCCATTAAATTTTTCTGTAATCGAATTGTATGAACTCAACTGAACTGTTTTTTAAGCTCACATAAATAATCTGATTAAAAACTAGAATAATCGAAATTGGATTTTAATATTTTTATATCTTCTCAAATGAACAATGTCAACAGAATTGAAAATATTTTTCTCTTGGAATGTATCTACATCATGTACCGGTTGGGCATCTAAGAACATCCGTCAGCCATATCTCAGGAACGGATTATATAACAACTTTGGCAAGTGCGTCACCAGCTTATGGCTATGGGGGACAATGGGGTAATATTATGGAGGATAAAAAATATGAACGCCTGGTATAGTCGAGAGCATGAAGCATCTAAAGTCATGACTTTGGAAGTGTTTGCCTCGATGACGATTGTAATAAGAACGGTTCTAATATCAATATCAATGTATAAAACCTCGCAAGCTCTCGACAGCACAATAGCTAAATGAAACTTTTGAACACAGTAATAATTATTTATTTTATCAAAAATAATATTCAATTAAAACACAACCTGCGGAGATTTTTTGTGAAACTTTTAACCACTTTATCATTAAAATGATTTAGGTTTTTATTTATTATAGCTCTGTATATACACATCATGGCCAGACCATTAAGGCTATCTTTTGCCATGGTACTCTACGGTTCAGGTTGTGTATGGTAGAACGATAAAATTTATAGTGCTTTTTCCGTATCGGAAAAGAAGGAATTTGTTCCTTTTAGGACATCAACAACTGTTAGATTCAACAGATTAATCATATCGTGCTACAATTGCTGCCAAAGCTCGGTTTCATTCTTTATGTTCGGTAAAACATACACTGGGCAATATATTCACTAGTTTGTTCCAGATTTTCAGTCGTCATCTTTTGCATCTGCGCCAGGTGTAACTTAGATAATGTGAATGAGTGCGTGTTTTCTTCAGCAAAACGTACTTCAAGAGAGGTGATAATTGAATCCAATTATGTTATTACTAAAGACCCCTTCCAATATTCTGAAGGGCTTTCTGCTGGATGATTGCTTCTATGACGTTGTTTCCCCGCGGCATATCCTCCCCCGGTCCGGTTTTTCTGCAACAACAGCAGTTTCCTTTATAATTTTGCCTGGCACTTTTTCCGGATTTCCACAGTGGTTTTTAATAAAAAGTAAAATCCCTTCAACGTGTTCCGAGGCTTTGACCACGTACAAAGCTACAGATTGGAATACGTTGATAACAGGTTCCATCAAAGCCGAGTATTTAGCTACCAACATAATCCCGAGAAATTCTGGAAATATCCGTTTTACAAGGATTATAGTCGATTTATTCAACTGTCTGTAGTTGTTTCATATGAACACTTACAGATGGCATTGTCTACAATACCAATTGAAATTGTATGTTCCTAACAATAACTTCTACTTTAGGTATGCCGCACACAAATTATACAAAACTAACGTGAATGCTGGTGAGCGGCTGAGGTAGAAAGGAATGCAATGCACACACACACATACCTAAACTACCTTTATATTTTTACACTGTTTAATGGTCTTGCGTTTTTGCATAACGGTGATTTTGAAAACGGATGTCAAAATCTTAATGTTATCTCTCGGGGGGAGGGAGGGTCAATAGGCGACCCGCTTCCCCCTGGCGACGCCCTTAAACTATAGGGAAAAAAATTATAACAAAAGTGGCTCCGAGAAACAAATGAAATGATTTTCAGAATTCTAGGTCCTTCCCCAAAGGGCATATTTAAATTGTATAATTAAGTAAGTTTTCAAAATTTACCCAATTGAATGACACTTTTTAAACGATAATCGAATTTTTAAGAAATTTTGCGCATTTCTTATTTTACAAGCTTTAGTATATATTTTCAAATTATATATGGATGAGAATGAGAATCTTGTTATGAAAAAATAGATGCAAGTGCGGCTCTGTATACCTGATTTTTATGAACTGATGTTGTTTGGAAGAGCTTTTGTTCAACAATCCAGAACATATAAATTATAAGCAATTTAATTAGGAACTTGAATGCTAGAGACCGTTGTTTCATATATTCAAGATATTGTGATTTCACTTGACAAAAAATAGAAGCATAGAAGTTCAAGTAAGTCTTTTAAGAGCAAACTCAATTAACATTAAAATAACGAAAACCGCATGGCGATATCTTTTTTTTCGTTCCGAGATATCTAATGTGTAAACGGTGAAAACTTTTCTTCGCTCCATTGATTCGCTAAAAAGGAAATCGATATTTATTCTGGATGGAAAGTCATTACATTGGCCTATCTGCATTTAATTTATTTAAATATACTGTTTAGTTCACTTCTATATTCACTCGTCTTTCGGATGCCAAACTCTCGCTTTATATATTAAAACAATTTTCTGGAACCTTCGAATGACCGAAATCTTTAGATTTTCGTAAACAATCGAAAAAGTCTTCTTAGAAATTGTTTCTATGAAAACAGTCATCAAAAGGTAAATAGCTCTTGCAAAAAAAAATTAAAAAAATAACCGGTGGGTTCGACAGACTTCAGTTTCGATAATGCTGTAAAACAGGATCGGCATGACGTTTTAAAGTTGTGGGTGAGCTCATAACAGTTCATAACTCACAGTTTTTCTATAATTTCCATTAGATTAATGTAAGACCGACGTCGTGAGATGACGTGCGAATGTGTCTCCCTCACAATCTAATCTTTAATAACATATTAAATAGAAATGTTCTGGTATTATTTATTCGACGAATAACTTGAGGTTTTCTCTTATATTAGTTCGTCTCAGCGCATACCATTACACAACTTATTGTATACTTTTTGAGGTGATTCTGATTTGTTCACTTCTAGACTTTTTTTTGGCAATTCGGGGAGAAATTGTCAGTCAAATATCAGGGCAAAAATGTTAATTCAAGGGAATTTGAAGTTCGTTAATCCCAAAGATGGTAAGGTAAGGCAAAAAAATACTAAAGGCAGAGTCCATAAACATTTATATGAAGTTATCTAAAGGAGAAGGTAATAACATAATAATACGAACGATAAAAACAAATCATTAAATAAACCATGTAATAACTCTAACAATTAACAACTTTCACGTAATCAGTGGTTGTTAAAAATACCTCCTTTAATTCTCTATATATGAAATCAGTCGCTGATGTGTGAAGAGGACATTAGTTTCAGTTTTTTGCCATTGAAATACTTCGTATTGACTGTCGTATTCTTTCAGTCATATCATCTCTTGTCGTGGGTCTATTGGTATAAACGGCCCCACAACTAAAAATCTAAGCAAGTTTTGTTTGCAGATCTGGGTAGCCAAATAAGGTTCAAGGTTCGAGCATTTTCTGGATATACTATTATTCTCAACAGAATTATCTTCTGTGGGCCAATGAAAATGAGATCATTCATAATAATTAAATGAAAATATGATACTAATAATATGCCGCTATGAGCACCTAGATTTGTTTCTACTCTAACATGTCATAGGTACATAAACCGCGAAGAGCTTACAATGCAAATTTCTGCTATTATTATCTGCTCGAGATCATTATTATTAGTACGGAAATTGCTAATTGGTAAATATCGATTAAAGGTCAAGAGAACTAAGCAGAATATCAATAATTGATATAAATGCACATTTCCATCTAAAGCTTTGATGTTACGAGTATTCTCTGACATTCCGATACTTGGGAAGATATGAAACTTTGATAGAATAATGCAAATTCAGTTAATCTCGTTTACTGAAACGTAAATCGAATATTCACAGAAAAGATAATGTATACATATGTTATGTATTGTTTTTCTTATTTATTTGAATTGTTTTTATACGATGGAGTGAATTCATAAGCACATTGTTTCTCTCTTAATTTATTTGAAAACATTCATTAGAATCAATAAACTATGTACAAAATTAGACCACGCGCTATTTATAATAATTATTCACTAACTCATATATAATTTATTTGAATTCACCAAATACTTTTCACTATTTCGATCCTTTCTCATCCCATTATTTATTGACTTCTTTATAAACAAACAGAATTTTTCGATAAATCGATTCGCGAAGAGTAGACAATAAAATGAAAAGGAATTCTTAGAAATTCATTCTATGAAGCAATATGAACAAATTGCCGTTGTATAAAAAACAAGAATAGCCTTTTCGAGAATCGCCGCATCTGCCAAACTTTGGATTCCTTTAGAGTAATTTAAGAAGACCGGTTTCACGATCCATTATGTGGACGACTTTGTAACAGTAAAATAGATAACCATGGTTAGAAAAAGCATGATTGATATATAATAAATAAATAACCAAATGAATAATGTTACGAACTATTTCATACTACGGAGCTTGGGGTAACTTGTTTGATTTTTCACAAAATTTCAATACTGTTCTGATACCTTACATTGAACTATTCTACAATTTTCTCATTAAATTTCAATAAATATCCTTCATTTGATAGTTTTATAATCATTAACCTGAACATTTCAAGAATAACTGTAGTGTTTGATATAATAACTACAGCTCATAATTATAATACTGACTAAAATATGAACGAACTATAAAGATTTGAAACATTTTTGATAGATATTTTTGAAGAATTAAGAATATATGAACAAATAAGATAAAAATGACAAGTTGATGAATAAAGCTTTTACATGATGTATTTAACATACACTTTGCGCCGTTTGAGACTATAATCCTCTTTATTTCAATTAAAGATTCTCGTAGTATATGTGTTAATTGGAAAAGCAAGGAATTCGCAGTAGAAAATTATCGAATTTAATTCGTAACCTAATGAAAAACTTGTAATTTATTCCAACTGTTATTCATCCTTCACTCCATATAACTTGCGAACACATTCTCACTCGACAAAATAAAAAAGGTACGATAACATTGTCAAGCCGAAAATATAGTGCGTCTTCTGATCCAGTAATCTAGGTGTGAAGCTAAAAATTTATTCACTAGATTTTCAAGATCCTAACACCAGACGAAACAACTCAATATTCTATAAAATCCAATTTCTATTGAGGAATAAAAGTGGACTGTAGATATATCGCATATCCACGTAATGCTGTTAGCTTTCGGGAAAATGTTGTCTAAACAAATGTTTATTTTCAAGGATTAGAGCTGTGAGTACCAACATCTGTCACTAGAAAAGCGTAGAAAAAAATTATGTCGGGCGTACTGGGATTAATTTCAAGGGGTACTATTAAAATTAATGAAAGAATAATCGTTCAGAAATCTTCGATTAGAAGTTACTATATACAGTCTACACTGCCTAGTTTTGTTGGTTCATCTTGAATGCTGTTTTAATAGTGATTGAGAATGATAAAAATATTTGATTGCAAATTCCTATAATTGGATTGAAAATAAGACATAATAATTATTTAATGTATTTATTTAGTTTTACAGTAATAATTATCGAGTGTTAAGTTTACATTAAGTATGGAAAACAAGTAAATATTGCAAACCAACAAAAAAAAAATTACTTTGAAAAGATTTGCAGCACATTCCGGAATTGAAAGTTTTATTGTACAAGAAGATTATGAATTATGAAAAAACTTATACACAAGAGAGAAGAAGAAAGAAGTTGTGAAGACTACAGGCCAATATGCCTAACTTTGGTGTTCCATAATATATACACTAAGATAATAGAAGGAAGACTAAGAGATGGAGTAGAAAAGAAACTAGAAGAAGTGCAAGCATCAAACAGAAAAGAAAGACTAACAATAGATAATATTTTCATACTAATAAATATAGTAGAAGATGAAAAAGAAGAAAAGCTGCACAAAACGTTTATAGCCCTGAGTGCAGCGTTCGACTCAATCCAAAGAAATAACATGTAGAACATATTGAACAAATTGAAAATACCAGAAAAAAATATCACAAGAAGTGTTTATAGAAGAGTAAACGAGAAAGAGAAACTAAATGGACAAATATCAGATGATGATGAAAAAAGGGATAAAATCACAATATTGTTATAGTAATACTTTCATTCGTACTAACAATGAATGAAATACTAAAAAATGTAAATAAATGGAGGAGTCACATAGTATACTCTTTTTCAAAATGTTTTCGGTTTTAAATAAAAAGCAAAATTATATCAAGATATGAAATTCATATTTGACTATTTTACTGAAAAATGGCTTCTTTGATTTTTATTCTGTTATTATTTGAAAAAATAAAAATTAACAGATGTCACTAAGGTAACATTGCAAACAAAGGCAGACATATTGAGTTTTTGGAAATACAAAAAATATTTTATCTACGACCGTGCGTTTTAACCCACTTTCCCGCACGCATTTTAGTTTTGAAAGTGTCAGTTTCCCGCACTAGTGCGGGAAAGTGACATTCTTCAAAGGAGAAACAACTATCAAACCACCCGGCTTTGATATCAGCTGCTACCCAAGCGTGTAGTTGTTACTAAAACGTCAAAGTTGTTCAAAACGTCTTGGAAGTGACCGAATGAATACAATCTTTTTCTAAATTAAACCACATTAAACCGAATCCGATATAATAATATTAATGGATCATGGTCATCCGACGAGGAACTTCCCGAAACCATTTTGAAGGCTGCAAATGAAGCTAATTCCGAGCTGTTATCTGCCAAATCCAGACTAAGGTATGAGAAGCAATACGACCATTTTGTTATATGGTTTAAGGAGAAAGTGGCCAAAACTTATAAGGAAGAGGTATTTCTGGCGTATTTTTCAGACCTAAGTAAGGTTTAGAAATCTAATACATATGGTCCCGCTATTCGATGGTAAAAAGTTTAAAAGTTTAGTAAAAATAAAACATAATTTGGATATAGGAAACTTCCATAAGCTAACGTCGTTTCTTAAACAAAAAAATATTAGTTTTCGAGCACAGAAAGCGCAAGTTTTTAGTTTTTACTAAAAAAGATATATCCAGGGTTATGCTAGCTCCCGATGAGGTATACCTGATGATTAAAGTGAGTACCATTTTTGAACTGGTTGGCGCTCTCCGCAGATCCGAGCTTGTAAATATCACTGTCGACGACATTCAAGATAAAGGCAAGCTAATTGTTGTGAAAATTCCTGATTCCAAAAATCATTCATCAAGATCATTTGTTTTATCTGAAGAAATAAATGATGGAACCTATTTGAAAGTACGCAGATTTACGACCACCTACCACTCCACACCGCCGATTTTTTATTCATTATAAGAATGGAAAATGCTCAGTTCAATGCGTTGACGTAAACACTTTTGGTAAGATGCCCGCAGAGATTGCTGCATATTTACGCCTACCTAATCCGGAACGTTATAAAGGACACAGTTTAAGACGTTCTTCGGCAACGTTCCTAGCAGACTCCGGCGAAGAAATAACCAACCTAAAGCGACTCGGTGGCTGGAAGTCTACTACTGTCGCTGAGGGCTATTTGGAGGACTCCGAGAATAAGAAGAAAAAAATATCAAATAAAATTCTCTGTACTACAAATGACTTAAAACTGTTGCCGTCACCGTCATCTTTATGCGACCTGCAACTGATTCCATCGTCACCGACGTCATCTACCTTCCAGTTGAAACCAAATAACTCCACTGGGCCGGCAATTCTCACTAGTCTACAGAATGCAACAAATTGTGTTTTCAATATTAATATTTATAATAATCAGTAGTTTCTAGTTAAAATTTTGTATATTATTATGTTTGTTGGAATAAAATAATTTTTAAATAATGGGTTGGTATACTTTTTTGTATATACGGTCATAGAAAAAATAATGTTCCTAACTCATGTGTAAAGTGTCTTTCTCGCACTTGACCGCTTGCCCGAACTCCGCTCCGCGTCGTTCGGGACAACTGCAGTTGCGTGAGGGAAAGTACCACTTTCCGCACTTGTTAGTAAAATAACTATTCCAAAAAAATGGCTGATAATTTAATTAAAGGTTTTTTGATGTGGACTATGATACCTTTACGTTCTAATGTTGATATTACACATTAATTATATTTTCAGCTCATTTTCAATTTCAATTTGGTTATTGAATGTGTTAATATAATATAATAATATAATTTTTTTTGTCCTGTTCGAAATTTAAGTCCTGATGGTCGGTCAAACGTGAATATTATTAGTTCATGTGGGTATTCATGAGTTTTGATTCTATGTTTCTGTACAAAACTTAAAAAAAATTAAGTTTGTTGGTTTCACTAATTATTAGATTTCATTTCATTTTCGAATTATATCATGAACCTACAGGATCTACTTCACTGTACACTACAGAATACCTCTATGAAACTTCCACTTCATCGAAGCGGAAGTATCAAGATTTATTTTTCTATTTTATTCAGGACCGTCAATATTTGTTCAAGTCAATTGAAAAATGTGACGGGAAATCTATTTCTCGCCCAAAAACGTCCATGTTCGAAATGAACTATTGTGTGCCAATGGACATGAAAATACTTTGAATCTATATTTTGTGTTGACCGAAATTCTATTTTCTATACTTTTCACTCAGTGGAATAAGAAGAATATGTATCTCGGTAAACAGTTGCGATGTGATTAACAAACAGTTATGTCAATAGAAGAATCTGCATACGGTATCTATCAGTCAAATATAATAGTTTTATTCAATTCCATACTTCAATTCTCGGACATTGTAACTAATATTTTAAAATGGATTGCAGCATGTAGGATTTTCTGACGTTACTTGTACGTTCGAAAAATCCTCTTTAGCAAGCGAGGAATCGTTAGAGACTATCCATTTTTATGATAAAAATTGTTCCATAAAATTTCATAATAAAATGAATTTTGTAATCATTAGATCTCATTCTAATGGAATCTCTTTCCATACTATAATCATTTATACAATTCATACGAAGCTATGTAGAATACTTATTGATTAAATTCAAAGCATCCTTATTTATTTTAGTAAAGAAATTGTAAGGAAATAAACTTACAACACAGTAAAGCTTTGAGCAAATTAGAACATTTGTAATTTTTTTTCTAGAGAATATGTCAGAAAATTCCTGTTTTTTTATTCTGTGACATAAAATATCTATATAGATATATCGAGTTTTCTCTTGTGCATCCGTTAACATTCTAGTACCCGCCGCGACAATTTTTTCCTGCTCAGTTCTGCATAAGTATGTCATGTACATCATGATATAAGAGACCAACATCTTCAATGCTATGCAGTTCAAAATCATTGGATTTTTTAACATATTCGTATTTGGTAATGTGCGTGCTCCACCGGAAGGTGCGGTTATTAATGACTGTTTACCATATTTAAACTTACCTACCACATTTTAACCATGCCCATGTGAATTTCCTCCAAATCTTTGTGTATTGTCATTCCAGTAATTCCTTTTAAACGACGGTATTGAATCACTGAGCGGTGATTGTCACTATCTATTCTGATACCGAGATGTGACTCTGTCGATTTCGAGTGAAATAAATTTGGAATTGTCAGTTTCCATCATCAGTCTATACATAATATAATACTATTTGACGTTGATATAAATCATTATTTTGATTCATAAATGGATAGAGGCGGAGTAAAGGGATTACTCATTATATTTAAATCCATAACATAAACTGTGTTTTCAAATAATCTCAATTATATTCAGAATTAGTCAGCAAAATATAATTTTGGTAACACGGTCAACCACTCCGTAATGATGTATATAAATCTAAACCAATGATAATGGTGGGTCAATTTGTTGCATTAAACAACTTTTAACGAAAGAGTATAACCCCATAAAGTAGTGGCTTGTGCAGTTGCCCAATATTTAAAAAGACCGTTTTTAATTATTTTTCAATAGCTTTTACTAACATATATTTTTCTAATAGTTCTAAAGATATTTTTATGCATAAAAGAATAGTTTAAAAAACGATGGTACAGTAGAGTGAATCATTTCCACCATTTTTTTTTCATTGTTCAGTCAAAATATTAAACTACATATAAAAAAATCTCACATAGCTCTTAATCTCAATTTTAAGTACGTATAACTTAAATATTATATAATTTTTTTTCAAATTTTTAAAACTTATTCATTTTTTACAATAATGCATATCAGTTTGATGTACCTTGTAAGGAATTTTATGTTCTTTGAAATTGGCTTAGAGTTTTTTTGTGTAACTTGCACTGGTTCATCAATAGGATTCGTTTATGCATAGTTTTTGAAAAATATTTTTCTTCTATAGGTGAACCAGTGCGAGTTACACAATAAAGCTCTGGAGTGATTTCGAAGATCATAAAATTCCCCACAAGGTCTATTTCGGATCCATACCCCATATCCAGTGTAAAAAAACAAAAAAAAATTTGTGCTCAGGGGAAACTTTATTAATTTTGGTATGGCTATGAACTTAAACTTAGAGAGTGAGATTGTTTTTTCTATATGAAGATTGATATTTTTTTGAACACCGAAAAAAAAATTTTTTTTTCGGAATTGATTCACCCTATATGTAGAGTAACTAGTAATTTCAGAAAATGTATCGTGCATCTATTTTTCATATCTTCTCATTCATTTTGAATATAATATAATATTGAGAATCCCGATGTACTTGGAAATATAATATATAAATGTATTCCACAGAGCCTCCCCTTAAATTCAGGTATACAGAGGTATAGAGATTCCTCTACCGCCTAAAATACCGTATTGGAAGGGTAGCTAGATGCAGCCATATTTTATGCTAATTAATTAATTATTTTAAAATTCCATCTTACGTTATTATTTTCAACTCATTTGAGATAAATATAAATTTACAAAATTTCTACATAAAAATCGTTATTTCCCTTACATTACTGCACTGGGTTTCATAACTGCTATACCCAACACCAACAGCAGGTTGTATAAAATTCCCCTCTGTTACTTGAATACCATCATCGTTTGGTGGTGATTCCATAAAGTTAGCCTAATGGCTTGGAAGGAAGGTGAACGAGTATAAGTGTGTAATTCCTACAAAATTATTGGAGATATGGCTTAGATAAGAAAAACGTGCGAATAAAGGTTTATTTATCGCCTGACTGAGATGAAAATAACTAGAACGAAGTTATCGTTATACTGCATGTTATTACGTAAAAATATCTGGTTGGATTTAACGATATATATATATATATATATATATATATATATATATATATATATATATATATATATATATATATAGAAATATTATATTTTTTTGAGTTTTGTCGCAACAAATATCCGATAATATTTTATACCACGAGGGCTGTTACTTAAGTTTTGATATATGGCAACACTGAACTGATGTGAATATGTCAAATCTGACATTGCCTTCATAGTTTGACATTTTTAATGGTGAACGGACTGTTGTTTAAAGTTCTTTTTGGTCAAAAAATGGAATTAAATCACGAAAATTTTCGTGCGATTATTTTCTATGACTTTCGACATTGATTAAACCAACAAAAGTGTGCAAATAAACTTGCTTAGACTTTTGAATGAATTTCGTGAAGTCGTCAGAAATCGGTTATTATAGATGATGTCAAAAAGATTTGTTCACGTTGGATACCGCACTATTTGACAATCGCACAAAAAAAGCTCTTGTTAAATGGTGCAAAGAAATGCTGAAAAAAATCGATCGCGGTGCTTCAAAAGACGTCTAAGAGATCGTTACATGCGACGAATCGTGGATCTATGCATATGAATCCGAAACTAAACAACAATCGACTGTATGGGTGTTTCAAGACGAACCAAACCCAACAAAAGTTGTTTGTTTTCGAAGTATTTCGAAGTAAATTGTCGCCTGTTCTTTCGGAATTTCCATAATTTTCCATTAGAGCAACATAGATTTTGAATACTCAAAATTTGATTGCCAGAAGTGCTCGGAAAAATCAGCGAAACCAATCGCATAAGACGAATAATTCACTAACATGAACACTCTCACACGTTTTTAACTGTCACAGTTCAAATATCGAATTGATGGGTCATCCGCAGAAGCGGTTTATGCGTTCAAATAACATGATTTGGAGGTACCTCAATCGAAATGGAAAAACTGCTTCCAGGAACGTTTATCGAGTCTCGCAAATGAAATTAATGATGACAAGGTCATAGATTTTTCGTAGAACCAAAAGATCAGAGAGTGAAATTTCAATATGCAATACAATAAATAAATGATTTTTAATGTTTTATTTCAGAACTTATCCTATGCTATCATACATGGAAAGAATTTTTTAATGAAAATCACTCTATAGTTTCGAGTAATCCCGAGCCGTTCCAAATTTTTGTAAAAAATCATTATTTTTTATTTCAATTTTTAATACGTGTAATTTAAATATATGTTCTACACATTCATGTATCAATTTTTTAACAAAGAAATAGGCTTAACACGGAAATAACAACGCTAGACCGATCGTTGTGGCATTCTTTTTGGGAACCCCATATCTAACGGTGCGCTTTAAATGGTTGATATGATAATGATGATAAAAGTAAATATAGGCGGCGGGACCGGCATTTTTTCCTTTTTTGCCCCACCTCGAAAAAATTCAACATCTGGGACTGCTGCTTCAGCAATTGATTCAAACAATACAAAAGTGTATAGATCTTAGTGAAGAATATTAAGAAAACAATATCCAATTGTAAATATTTGTCTATCTCAAAACTATCTATCGCAGTCCTCGTATTCAAGAAAGTGAATACCAAACGAGATGATTGTTATTCTACAACACAAATTATCTTTCGATAAATCTAAATCATCTACAGTAATAAAAAGTAAGTCAAAAGTAGCTACCAGTTCTTCCTAATTTTCTGTAATTTTGTATACTCATCTATTTTTGTGAGACTGTAGAAGTACTAGAAACACAAACACATGATAAATGATTTTGAAAGCTACTGCGTACAAAATGTACTTTATTTAACAACCATAGAAATTTTGAATTCAATGTTATAACATGACAAAAATGAATTAATGTCATATTCAATTAATTTCATTCTCTCAGCCAGTGGAAAAATTGTATTCAATTTGTTCAAGTATAACAGAATACTGATTATATTTCACAAAATATTTATAGTACTAAAATTTGAATTCATTGCGGAATTGTGCAAACATGACCCTCCGAATTTTTTCATATTATCAATTTTATCGGAAGATTTATACAAAGCTGAACATACACTTCTCTTTGTGAAGGTTTATTTATTTGAGATAAAGCTGGAAATTTGTAAATTAGGTTGACCTTTGAACTTTCCCTACATAAATCTGTGATTGATATACATTCGATAATGCATGAATTTGTTAATTAGTATTTCCAATCCCGATTTTTTATATGCAATACAAATGTATACTCAATTCAGAAGAATAACGCTATAGTTGATTTAGTTGAATAGCAACAGAGTCATTATGATTTCTTTTTGGAAAGGAAAATACTGAGAGTTTTCTAAAAGAATACTAATCTTATAACTTGATTTTTTGGCTTTTGGTCTCACGTTGAACAACAATGGATTTTTTTCACCGGGTAAATAAATTCCAGTTTTTTAAAAACATCCCTCGAATAAGTCAGCTTCAAAAGTCAATTGAAATCAATAAGAACAGAAGAGAGATGGAATTTTTGTGGTGAAAATTTATGCAATTCTTACTCAAGAACACATTAACACAGTTTCTCCACTCGAGCTAGTTCTCGAAAAAAAAAAAAGAATCCAACAACTTGAAAATTTTCACCTCTAGTCGATGTTTAAGTGTCCTACATATGTTCAAATATTTCATTTTGAAAAACGCCACGTTAAAAAAAGATTGCTGGAGTTAGGCCAGCCACATTTGTGATTTCATCGAGTTGTATACCAAAGCAAATACTTTCGTGAATTGCTCCGATAAGTTGTTCTTTTATTTTTTACGCCACATTATTTATTTTCCTTGAAACTGTAACATTTGATCATGATATCATCTCAATTTTTTTGCCTCTTTTTAGGTTTCCGCCAAAAGTATGGTTTTTGCAATCAAATTACTAGCTTTGGAAAAAGTTTTTGAGCACTTGTCATGTTTGCTTTCAAGATTCCGTGCCAAAAGATGAGGTTTCATAGAATTGTTTGATAAAATATCATAACAAACAACGCACTGCGGATTAGGCTCATCTAAGCTTCTAGTCCAAGTAAAACCTAGTTATAAGTACAACTCTTCATATACAACATATTAAAAAACACCCTTTATCTTATATTTCAGATGAAAGATTTATATTTTGTTGAGCGGCCGTGAACACCCAAGTATTGCCGCGTACTTCAAAGAGGTATGCGTACCACAGCTAGAGAACCACTGCTCTAATGAGAATTCCCTTGTAATTGGTGTGGGATGAACATTTCATATTTGACAGCTATGCAATTCTATGAAATAGCTTGACATGTTAAAGATTGATTGTCATTCTATGCCTCCAAGAAAAGTGAATCATTTCATTATAAGAACTATATCAATTATGAAAAATTTCTTGATAAAGTTGAAATTGACTATCATTTAATTATGCTTACTCAGATATTAACCTTATACGGTTCTTACTATTTTGATTTTTTGATAATTGGACGCCCATCTGAAACGTATTTTTCCATAGTAAGATGATGTGAATTTCCTTACTGTCAGTTCATTTACAATTTTATGTATAGTTTTTAGAGTTGGAAGTTTTTGTGACATTCATTATTCGATTGTTAGTTTTCTATTTGTAGTGTTCCTTTCACTTTAAAACTCCACTTAATTTCATTTAAATTATTAATAATTCTATTGATTGAAAATAGTGTCTTCGAAGAGTGATTATTGATAAGTATCTTGTTCGAGTAATGAAGGCTCATCTCCGGTCTCTACGTTTCCAATTATTCTCAAAGAGAAATAAATTTGTTGAGGTGATCGCTGTAGAAGAGAAGCCTTGATTTTCAAATGTTCAGTCTATTTATTCACCATTTTCAGGATTTCTACTTTAAGAAGGAAAGTTACAATTATTTTAAAATTCAGCTCTGAGTGTTCTCATAGAGGACATTTATCTATAAATGTTCTTCAGTTGCTTATTGTTGTCTTAGATTTAATAATACAAATGTAATGGTTTCCTACTGAACCGTACTATTTGCTTACAGAAACACGCTGGTCACGAGCGCTGCTTCTTAAGTTAAGATAAATTTAAAACGGTTTCAGGACTTTTGATTTGATGTTTTGAGTGCTCAAAAACGTTTTTGCTTGGACTGATGTGTGAGTGCACGCATTGTCATGTTGGAGAATGATTCGTCTTCTGTGATTTCCCTGATTTCTGGAACAAAAGCTGGTATATCATTCACAATTGACCGTTTTATGTTGCTCTAATGGAACGGTATCGACATTCAGTTATTCCGAGAATACAGGCGAATATTTGCTTCGAAGTGTTTCATGCGCAAACTTTGAATTTGGCTCGAATTTATTGAGTCAGTTCAAGCAATATTGAATTTATGCGAGTGGAACTAATACCCAAGTATGCGACAATCTCACGGTATGTCACACGATGATCTTTAAATATCAGCTTAAGCACAGCATCGGAGTTTTCGGGCCCAACAACCGATTTCGGACGATTTTCACCAAATTCATCCTGTAGCGAAGTGCGACCACAATTGAATTCGGAAAACAAGCGAAACACGATGGGTCTTGATGGTGCTACATCATCAAAAGTCGAAGCAAATTGATCGGCACATTGCTGTTGGTTAAATCAAAGTCGAAAGTCATAGAAAATCATCGCACGAAAATGTTTGCGATTTAATTTCATTCTTTGACCAAATTGAATGTTTCATCTGTTAATAACCCAAGTAACACTCGTATGACAAGACGTTCTGACTAAGTTCACTATTAAAAATGAGACAGATTTGACATATTCATAGTGTGGCCATATCTAAAATATATTTCCACTCCTCTCTAATCTAGTTTTCAGGTTGTGAAAAAAGTATCTCCAATATCAAAATGTAATCAACAAATTTGATTCATAATATTTCAAATTAAAAAAAAATGGTAGATATAAAACATAATTATTGTTATACTTGAAATTCCTAGTTTCTATACTTGTATTTATCGTTGAATTTTTAAAAGCAAACGTTAAAAAATGAGTTTTTCCCAGTGATTTGATTTGAAACATTATAACAAGTATGTTTCCGCATCCCTACTTATTTTATTACTACTCACTATTAACTTCATTTATAATTCCGTTATTTTATGTGTAATATAATGCCACTTGAAATAATGGAGGATTGTTGTTTTGTTTTCTAAACACTATTAAATTCAAGTATATTTTAATAGCATCAGATATATTTGATTGGGCTACTTAGTGTTTGTAAACAAGAGTGTTAGGATATTACAGACGTGCTTCATATTAAAATTGATAATAAATTTCGCGTGGAACATTATTCCATTCTTTACAATCATATTAATCTAAAATAATGCTACTTTATCAATTATGTGTAGATCAACAGATCAACTACGCAATCACTATATGTCAAATGTCGATGCTGTTCTGATTGGATCGAGATTATAGCCCCTAGTGTTACCTATCGTCAAATATATAAATGTATTAGTTGTGCTCATGAACCAAGAAAGGGCGCTATGGTTCATTTTCCCCTTCCGCACCAGAGTTTCCATACCCTGGGGGTAATACCGATCAAGGCGAGTCCAGGCGAACTATTGTAGTCATGTGAAGAACGATGTAATGTACACTTGGCGGAGGTGTACAGTAGATCAGAAGGAAGTTCTCATCCTGATTCTGAATCATCTAAATTCCGCTACCTTGTAGCTCAACTTCCATCCTAGCAGGATCCAGGATTTTACCAAAGGGAAAAAAATTAGATGAACTCATTCCAATTCCACGTATTTGTTTTGAGCAGAAAACTGGAGATAGAGTTAAACAGTACTCATAAATACTCACAAAGACCCCTTTGAAGCAATAAATAAAGCACCACAAGAAAAAAAAACAACTAAAAGTTGTATAATACACTTTTTCAACTTCTCATCAACAGCATTTATTGTTTGAATTCTTCTTAAACACATACCAAGATATCCGCAGAAAATTCTTTTTTTGTTTATAGCTTTTTTTTCTTCACTTTGTTGTGTTGCTTGTGTGGGTGAATCTATAATCTCAATTAACAAATTAATTTGAATTTTTAGGTATTTATACAAATCAAATCCTTCTCAAAATTATAATACTACTATCATACTTAAATTAAAAGACTTCATAAACAGGTACCGATTAAAACAAGCAGAAAAACAGTTGAAAAACACAAACAGATTGAGTTAACTGAAGTATATTTAATTCTAACAGAACTTTTTTTGTCGAATGGTACGTAGAAAAAATTTTGTATGGAACTCGTGAGTGAAGATACTTTTTTCACTCTTTGAAATTGTCAAACCGTCCTACTCATAGAAAAAGTATTACTTTACTCTCTTGTTCCACAAATAACTATTATGTTTGCTGCTACCTCCATTAATTTAGTAAATTGATGCCTAGCTCTGTTTTCATTAATTGAAATTGAATTATGAAATCTCTCTCAAAATTTCAATTTCAAAATTAAATAAATACAAACCTGTTATAAAGAAAATGCTCTCTGGAATTTTTCGATCATCAAATATGAGTTATCAGTGTCGATGATAGGTCGGTCAAGTTATAGTTATCTAAAAATGATTACTATCTCTACTTTCCAAGTACTTGTTCGATAATACATCTTTCCTTCATTTTTAATAACCGCATGTATTCCTGTTACACACATTTTAAGCAACATTTTGCTTTTCTTGGCACGTTTTAATAACTGGATGAGCAAAAAACTTCGTATGTTTTGAGAACAATTCACATCTAAGTCTTTCATCCAGCTTCTAATGGTAAGATCGATAGAAAATTTTGCCAAAAATAAACAAGACTACACAAAAGTTTCATAAGCGGGAGCTTTGCGACTATTAAACCGCAAAACAAACTTTTCTGTAGCAAGTTGTATATCCATAAAAAGTTATGATCGTGAATTTTGTTTGGTATTAGATAGAAACACATAGGCAGCAATATTTTCAGGGGTTTAATTTTGAGAACTTTGTTAATTTTATCCCGCAGCATTTCATTAATTGTTTCTACCTCCAGAGTCATATCACATTGTATTCATAATATGGAGATACGAGTATTTGTGATGATTCGTTCAATCTACCTATACATTTAACCAAAAATTTTATCCAACATAACTCCTAGAAATTTTGCTTCATTGTAAAGTATTAATTGAGTTCCATTAAGGATAGGTGCGCTTATATTTGTTTTTCTTCTCTAGTCCCTCTAAATGGGACTAGTGATGTTTTACTGGAGTTGATGGGGAGTTGCTCTTCATCACCTCAATTTTTGATTGTGCTTAGAACCGTTTTCATCTGGGCAGAGATCAACCCTTCATGCTTACCTTTACTACTACCACTACTAGATCATCCGCGTAGCCTAGAACTATAAATCCAGCGCTGCTAAGTCTAGTGAGGTTTTTTTCACTACCAATGACCACAGTAGGGGTGATACGAGTCCGACATATAGTAGCGGTGGAAGTGTTTCCGGTTATTTCTGCTGTAACCATACGATGTTGTAGCATCGCTTCAGTCTATTTTAGTGTGGGAATTTCCACTACTCGTTATTCGAACGCTCTTTTGATGGACTGATGTGAGGTGTCACCAAAAGCTCCTTCTAAGTCGATGAAGGATGTTAAAGTAAAAATCAAGAGCCTTTTCTATGTCTCCATCTAAACATTTTTCTTGTAGTAGTAGACTTTCCTTTTTGATAAACGAATTGTTTTGTGTGAAGTGGCTTTCTTGCGAGAGCAGTACTTCTGAGGTATTGCTCTATGGCTTTTTTCATAGTTGTTAGAAAAAAGGAGGTGAGGAAAATCGGGTCTTCTGCCCGTTTTCTGTATAATAATACTTTTCCTGAGGTTATATTTTGGGTATATATCCTAGAATCAAGCTGTTTTCAAAATGTTTCTGAAGCTGTTTCTTTATTACTTACTCGTAAAAGCCTTTCTCTGTCAGGGCTGGAAAATATAATCTATAATTTATAAATCAATTATATCCAATTTTTATTTGATATTTGTTCGAGATTGTCGAGATTCGAGATTGAATTTATTAAGCAGTTTCAAAGAAAAAAAGTTTTTCATACTGTAGGTAGATTTATTTCACTTGTTAGTAAGATCTGAAGGAAATAATTGAGTAATTTTTCAAGCTGATGTCTCATTGCTATTTCCATTTCCCACCTTTCCAGTTTTTCTCTTGTTGGAAATATGGTCGATGGATAATTCACTAGAATTCTAAAAATACTGGAAATGTACACGAACAGAAGACTAATTCAATGTTCCATGATGTATCATTATATCCAATTGCAATCAATTTCCAGATATTCATAATCATAAGTAAACAGTTTGTAAGGTGAAATGTCACAAATTTGCTAGTCAGTTATTATATGAGGGGTGCCTTTCATCAAATTTTTTCTTTTTTTAAAATAGTCCACATTAAGGTTAATAAAATTTGTCACCAATGTTTTAGCATTCTCATTGCGTCTCATCAACAGAGTTTCTATTTTGTCGTTTCACCTTATTTTGAAGCTAAATTGGTATAACAACATGTTTAGTTTTTGCTTCCTCTTACAACTAAAATACTAAAATCTCCAAAAACGGTTAACGTGAGTTTTTCTCTATTGAAGATCGCATCTTATATTTTTTTGAACCTCAATGGTCTACTCCTCGTTCTGCATTTTGGTCACTATTTTCACTCCAGCAATAAGTAAATTATGTACTACATAATATATTATCTTCAACGATTGTAGGTGCTCTATCTGCATGTGGGTCTTTACACCACTGACTACCAAATTTCATCTTACGAAATGAATTTGCTGTGGAGTTGTCCATTTTAATAATGATAATAATATTGAATACTCCATGTTGATTATATAGTAGTAGAACGCGTTTCATTATCTATGGTATAAAACAGGTACGCCTGATCTAAGCGTTTCTTATTCCATGCTATTGAGATAACAATAGAATATTAACGACGAATCATGAACGGTTCATGCGTCTCTCAAACAGAAATTTTGCTTGGTTTTAGAATTGAAGAAAAACATGTTTATAGTCGATAAAAGACAAAGATTGTTTTCTATATATCAGCTGCTACTTAGGTACTAGAAAGTCTCATACACTCATAAATTGATAGTAATGGTGGTAACAAGCTTCTCTCTAGAGAGCCGCTTCAATCAGATCGTCTTTTCATTATCTAATGTGGAATGTGGAACTGATACTGATAAACTCTGATAAGGAAATATTCGGACAGAAAGATGTGCGATAGAAAAAGAACTATCTGGAAATGAATCAACTACGTTCTTATTAATATTGATCATGCTTTCTACTACAAGCTGCTTTTGATTTGAGTGTTACGACTTCTGGCTCCATTAGAATATAAAAGATGTGCTTGAAGATCAGAGAAAGCATCTCTAAAGAAGCCTTCCAGGAATTATGTCGACCATTCCTACAGAAACATCGGTTGCTGTTTTCACGAAATCACAATGCGAGGCCTCATCAGCATTTTACATTTATATAAAAGTATTTTCTCACACATTTTTATTCAGTCAGCTGTGGTTATTTACAATGAATTGTAATCATTTTATAATTAGTTCGTGTAAAATAAAGTTTTTAAAAAGTGTATTCCAAGTTAATAATTTGAAAATCAGGGATCGATCCAGTTTTTGAGATAAGGAAGTTGCCAACCAAGAGTAATATTTTGAAGACAACAAATTTTCATCACTCCTGCATTACTTGGATTCTAATAAAATGATTCACCTTATTCACTTATGACGCCTCAAATGTACATATAACTGAAGTAGAACAAAAGATGTTTTTTCACTGGTCCATTTTTCAAAGGCTTAGATTTGTCAATGTTTCAGATTCTACTTGGAAATTTCAATATGATAAATTATCCTATAAGATACGTGTCATGGCCAAATTTTATAATAAATTACTTTGATAATAACGAATTGTTACCAATATGAATGAATTTCTATTGTTTCTAGTGAAAATTCAGTTGCTGACCTATATCGAATGATTTATTAGAAACCACCGTTAAATAGAAAGTCTGCTGCTTGAGACTTGATTGTAACATTCATGTATATAGTAATCTCCATCTTTCGAAAACTTATTTATTGATTTTTTTTAAATCTTATGAGGGAGTTAAAAGAGTGGAGTCAAAGGTAAAAGCATGTATCTTACAGAAAATATATGAATTATAGGCTATAAAATAGTTGACCTCTCATACCAATCATCATTTTTAATTGAAATATGATCAGTTATGGTAGAAACAACAGAAGATATAACGAATATTGATAGATGTTGAAAAATAAAACAGCCTTCTCAGACATACAAATTCCAGATTTTACAAAATAATGAACAAATAACCATTAGTATACTTAAGTTATGTGTCATAATGGAAATCTGCTCTCTTCTTACTAATAGAACTCATACCATATTTCCCTTCCATGGATGTATAGATATGACCCTAACTTCACTTTTTTTCAAATAAAATGATATTTTATGTAATCCAATCCATTGAAAGCTTCCTCTCGTTCGAAATTTAGTGTAATTCAATTTGTTAACCATCAACAATGATATGTACTCTAAAATCTCTAACAGCTTTTTTGTGTTACCAACTCACTTATATAGTTAAATTTCGGATACAAAAATACCACATAAATTGGAACTAGAACCGAAGTTTTCACTAATAAAAGATTTATAACAAATTCAATAAGGAGTGTAAAATGATGTATCGTTCTCAGTTCCGCATTAATGGGGTTCGAAATACAAACTTAGTCGATATAATCGGCACATCTAGTTTCGATTTATTGAATAAAAATATTTCCCCATATTACTAATAAATTGAGAAATGAGGCTTGGAATGAATTCATTATCAAAACAAAAGATTATAGGTTTCATGAAATGACATATTAATCGATATTTTTTATTTCCAGTATTAGACTGAAGATTTAAGCTTCACAATTTATATAAATCCATGATATATGAATTTGATTTTGAATTTCGCTTTTTATGCTTACGTAATTTCCACCACGTTTTTCTAATGAAAAATATAAATTTAGAATTGCGAATGAAGTGCATCATTTCCATACGACTTTTTCATTAAACTATATTTTCGCTTTAACCATGATTATAAGAAAATTGAGTGTGCGTTATAGAGAAAAATAATTTGATTATAGTCACTCGAAGCGTTGTGAAAAGAGATAATCTGTAAAAGCTCAAAGAATTCAATCAATAAAGTGGTTACAATTTATTCGAAATTTTGTAGGTGGGATCAAGTCTGAATCTTGAGATTAATGAATTTCGAAACTTTTGTTGCACTTAGTTCACTGTAAATGTCTAACGATTGGCTTTCTTGCTGTTTTTTCTGATCTAACCGAAGCTTTATATTATTTGTTGCGAACTTTTACTTTTGCAAGAAATAGGATTGAAATATACAACTACTTATTGAGATTCAAATGATTTGCATAAAATTTTTTCTATCCATTTTTTAATTCATTATTCCGTCTTGATCATGATACCAATATGCGAATTTTCTGTCTTATCGTTTTGTTGTTGTTACCTATAACGAATCCCAAATAATAAGAAATTAAGGTGTTTGTGTAATATGGAACTAATATTAATATGATATTCTTAGCGTAACGAAAAAAATGTTTGACTAGTAACCAAATATAATTTTTCATGGGATTAAATTTCCGCCGAAGGTAGCTATATTAATTTTAGGACATTTTATTAAACAAAATTCACATTTACTTAAAGTAAAAGTACAATCATTATACGGGCATTATAAAAATGGTATATTACGTGAAGCATTTGAAAAAAAGTTGAATTTTCTTGTGTTTCTGTTTGTGATACGACCTTTATATACCTGGTCGCAATTCGTAATTCCAAAACCTTCACATTCGAAACACTTCAGTTAATTTTAGTAGGTTTCTTTCCTTTAGTCTCCCATAGATTTAAGTATAACTGTGGACGATCTTTGAAATGAATGACCCTTCTACGATTCAACATGTTCAAGTTGTAGAAAATTATCTACTATTTGAGATACTTCATAGAAAAAAAATGTTTACACACAATCTGATTGATGACGTTTTCAATTGCGATGTGCATAAAATAAGATGCAATTGTTGCTACTATGTGACTAGGCTAGCTAGGGTAACATTTAGTATATCACTCAATAACTACAAGTCTCCAGTTAATATCATTTTTTATGTATATAAAGGTTTAACAATTGATAATATTACTGAAACATAAATATTATCTAATGTGTAGAAACTGGTTGATTCCCAAAATTCGACAAGATCCTGCAATCACAAATGCAACAGGAGTCTTACTCGTTGGAGTAATACTATATTGAATAAATTTTCTCCAATAACCACACTTCAAAAAGGTTTAAAAGAGTACTCAAAAGTATTAGCGCCATCCCTTGTTAGAATCATAAACAAACTTCTTCATATGAAATACTAATAATTTGTCATATAATTCATAAATTTTTTGATTGATTCTTATATTGTCATCCGAGTAAGTGAGCATTTCAAGTTAATTGGTTAAGTAAAAGTTAGTTAAATATTGAATACAAAATGTGTAGCATACAGATAAATATATATATGGTAACATATTCGCTACTTAGCTGGCAATAATTTTTGTAACGCTACTTTTGCTGCTTCTACTAATACTTTGAATCAGATATTTCCATTATTCAAAGTTCACAACAACAAAATTATCCACAAGTCTGGAAACGAGGCTAGAGAAGGGGGTTCATTTCACGAACAGTTGCTTGATAGATAGAATGTGACCACATGAAAGTGGTAGTGTTAGTGACAGTTCGATGTTAAGTGAAAAGATGCATTCACAAACTAAATTCAAAATTGTCAAGTCCCTATTGGAAAACCTATTATTAGTAGTAATAATTTTCATCTTTGCCCTATCCGTTGGTCTAACATGTAACCATGCCCTGCCCACGTCCATCTTTAGCATCTCTAGATAGTAGCGCCTCGCTATGGCTATTTCAAACACTTGGAATCCGGAAAAGAGTACCAAGCCACTATATTGAACTTGGGCTTGGTTTCCAGATTTACGTAAGAGTAGTCGCTAATATTTAGTAAATACTTCACATCTAATTCATTTAAATACACTTTTTAGTTCGCTTGATATTGTCCCGATATATGTTTCTAGACCCATATTTAAAACCGTGGATTCGATTTAACGATGAATTCAAACTTTACATCTATAATTTCCT
This sequence comes from Diorhabda carinulata, assembly GCF_026250575.1. Taxonomy (NCBI): domain Eukaryota; kingdom Metazoa; phylum Arthropoda; class Insecta; order Coleoptera; family Chrysomelidae; genus Diorhabda; species Diorhabda carinulata. The sequence continues at coordinate 26,440,795 of NC_079472.1, forward strand.
GACGCTATTATATCGTGATGAAGTTCATTCTTCATATTTAGTCCTTTTTCTTCTTGTTATATACAAAATATTATACACAATTCGCGTCGGGAGACATCAAAAACTTTTGGTAAAATTTAATACTTTTTCCCTCACAATAAATAACTAATTTTAGTGCAGAATAATTATCATAACGAAATGTTCCGTATTTTTAATTGAAGTCGACAAACAAAACTTTCTCGTCCTAAACTTTTTATCAGTTTAATTAATGAAACTTGGCGGGTCAGAACGCGGAAAATTCACTGTTATATTCAGTTTGAGACATCTGTAGACGAGCGCAACTAGTTAAAGAAAATTAAAACCGCAAACTTCAAAGTCTATATTAAGTGTTTATGTACTACGTGGATTGAAACCTAATACATTCGAATTCACACAGAGTAAAAGCGAGTGTAGGTAGAAAAATAAATACGCAGTATCACATCATTTACATAAAAATCATCACTTGAAATTTTAGCAGTGAAAATGAAGAATATTATAGTTGGATCGTCTTCCAATAGATAAGATAAATTCATTCCAACAAAAAATCAATTTTTTACGGTGCTTTATAAAATTCAGCGAATAACATAATAATAAAATTTTATGTCTCCCATCAATTGAAATTGAGGAATTGTTCAAGATGTTGCACATCAGGAAACTGTTATTACTACTAAATTAAGATGAGGATAGGAATTTTTTTTTTTTAGTTTTTTGGTTGATTTAACAAAACTCAATTTTCCAAATATTTTACCATTTTTGTATAATCTTATGAAATAATTTCGTTCGCTATTCTTGATAATGGAGATAAATAAATATAATATATTTATTTATATATATATAAATATAATATATAATATAAATTATATTATATTATATATATAATATAATAGTATAATAGAAAATAGTTCACTTTTTATAAAATCTTCAGGTCCTCAATGTTGTTACAGAGTTATTCGACAAAGATTTTTGTTCGTTTGTGGAAAAATTGCTTTTGGCGATTCGTTCTAACAATAAAATTGTTGAAAAATATCATAAAAAAATTGATAAATTGACACCTCAGATATATAAAGTAAAAGATAATTCATCAGATGAAGATCATAATACAAACTACTCATCCTTCAATATTTTAGAATAGTCAACTCAAATTAACCATAGTCACAATAAACATGATGAAACAATATTAGAAATTTTACTTGAATAATTTACATGTTGTTCATTGTTTTTATATAAATCTCTTTTTGTTGTACATTCCAACAGGAATAGTAGCCCCTCAATCAAAAGCTCGATCAATCATTTATTGTGGTGAGTCAATCCAAGCTCTAGCCATTTTGTTTTTTAAGCTAAAGTTTGGCGTGTTTGGCTATTTGGTCTTCCTTTGGGCCGGTTTCCTAAGGGTTTCCATTCTGTTATTTTTTTAACTTCATCCGTTTTACGTGTCCTAGCCATCGTATTCGCTGCGATTTTACAAATCTGGTGAAAGTCTCTTCATTTAAGATTCTCTAATTTCAGAGTTCATAAGGATTCTTTCTATATTGTCCGTCACTTAACTTTTTTGGCCCATATATTCTTCTTATCATTTTTCTATCGAAGGTGTTAAGTTTTTCTTCATGAACTTTTGTTAGATTCATCGTTTCTCCTTCCATACGTTACTGTTGACCATATTGCTGCTCTGTATATTTTTATTTTAGTACGTCTACTGATTCATTTGCATAGCATTAGAAGCTGAAATCCATAATATGCTTGCTAGCCTGCTTGAGCAATTTCCTCTCCTCGTTCATTATGGTTGTTAACTGTTACTTCCAAGTATTTAAAATTGTTAACCCCTTCGAATATAAGTTTCCTCACCTCTATATTCATATGTTTGGCGTAATTTTTTTTTCTTCTTCTCAACTCCATATACTTAGTCTTTACTTCATTTAGTTCTAGCCCCCTTTTACTAGTTTCCTGTTCTATCTTCAAGAATGTTTCCCATTTCACACTTTGTCATTATCGCCTGATCATCTGGGTACGTCAATATTTGGACGTTTTCAATAATAATTGTACCTCTAAGCTTGCTGTCGATTATTACTCCGTCTAGTGAAATGTTAAATAGAGTTGTTGATAGTCCGTTAAAAGTTCTATCTGTCCTGGATTTATATCAATTTCTTGATCTATTAATGTTTTTGGGACGTGCAATGTCTTTCAGTAGTATATCTCCCAGGCTGTCGAAAGTATATAAATAGATATGGGGATGTTGATATCTTGATTGTAACATTGTAACCAGGCCTAAATCCATATTGACATTCTCCAAGATGAGACACCGTATACTTTTTTAATCTCGTATTATTTATGGAAGTGAAAATATATATATATATGTATATATATATATATATATATATATATATATATATATATATATATACTTATAGAAATGATCTATCAAAATTCAGGTAGAAACGCCAAAAAAATTCATGCGAAAAACTCATATTTTTATTAATGACGTATAAAGGGAAAGATCATTCATCACATGAGTATCATAATACAATTTTCTTTTTCCATACAAAAAATTTTTTCACAATCAAATTTATGGAAAGGAATTAGGGACTTTTCAAATTATTCAGATTTCGTACATCATTTTTATATAGATCTATTTTTAATACCATTATTTCTAGATATATATAAACATTGTGTGTTAATATTAATTCTATAGAAACTATTTATCACCATTTAGATAAAGAAGTCAAGACAATTCCTTTGAAAAACTCATATTGTTGGTAGCGATATATATTGAAAAAGATAATTTATTTTTAAGTAATAAAATTGAATTATCTATAGGCACAATGATATTTATGAACCGTAATGAAGAATATAACTTGGAATTGTTACGAACTTGTCCATAACATGGACAGTGAATATTCAAAAATTTGGTGGATGCGAAACCTTGGATATTGTTTTTTGGTTACTTATTTGCAGCACCGATTTATTTATATTGTTTTTATGTTAAAAATTGGATAGTGTTCTGTTATGTTATAATACTAAGTATATAGTGTAGTGAATAGTGGAAGATTAGTGTACTTAGTGTAAGCGTATAAATAAATAAGTAACAGTTGTGTGTATGAATCCACCCCACTGCTAAAAATAGTTTGAATAAATAAGAACAATAGGAAGAAAAACATTGCATTATTATTAATCATAATTTTCACTTAAATATATTCTGGGTTTTTGAATCTGTGGCGTGATTTCTTTATTTTTAAATCAAATGTATATTTATCCCTCATTGCGAGGTTTTTAAATGTTGTTTAGTGTTATCATCGTTTTGATAACTTTTCAGTCTATTGTGTGAATATTGAGATGTCTGTACTATACAGACAGCATCATATATATCTAATTTATCTATAAAATATATATATCTATATACTTTTTTCAGTTTTTGATAACCTATTTAAATTATTCATAGTAAAAATGAAATTTCTAAAATAGAGTTATAAATGCTACTTTAATTATTCAGGACTTTTTTATTATGTTGGTGAAAATATCTTTTCAGTATTTGACTCTTGTTCCATACTTCCTGAATTCTTATAATTGAATAAATGCTTTTCTGCTATCCCATTGTGTGTTTATTTTATTTATTTTCGAATCAATATCGAACTGATGCCTTGTTAAAATATTTTCCAAATATTGGGATATAAACAGCATCACATATATTATTTTGATAGAAATTATGAAAATTTAGGTGGTGACGCCAAGAAAAATTTTCTTAGAAAACTGATATTATTTCTAGCTATTTGTTTGTGAAAGAAAGATCTACAGCACTGGATTCAGCGTATTTCTAAATAGTAAATAATATTGCCAATAACAAAGCTAGATTTCCGAAATTAATGGTTATAAACACATCATGTATCGTACATGGAAATTTTTAATTATTTTTGGGATCAAATACTAGTGGAGAATAACATATTGAAATACAAGTAACATAAGGCTTTTCATTCCAGCAACAGTTCCAAAGGAACGAATTTTTCATACTATTTTCTCTGTTTCGACTAATCACATTATTTATTTATAGAATTATTCTCACAAATATACATTAGGGAAATTACATCGTGGTCGGTTAAGGTCGGTTAAGGTTACGACTTTCCATGAAATTTCTTCACTGTAGATTTGTATATTTTGTCCACATTTCATGACTATATTAACTTTTTTAAAAACCCCATTATAATTGATTGTAGATAATATCTTAAAATTGTAATAACCCTATACCACTTTCATACATGATCGAATTATGCATTGTCCAGGTAGCTGTCAAAATGAAACCGTTGTTGAGGGGCACCAACCCACTACAGGAGAGTACAAAAAATCGATTCAACATGGAGTCTATTCTTACATGAAAATGCGAGCGAGAATAACGTTGGTCTAATACCGAACCAAAGAAAGAACATTCCAGTAACATCAATATTCGATAAAAGAACCGAATCGTCTTGAACTGATTGGGAAATTGAGTTTGCATGGAAACAATTTGACTGTTTGACAGTCTAAATCCATACATACTGTACCAGTGAAAAAAATATGGTGTCTCATTTTATGAAAGCAGGTTTAATGGCTAATAAACTAAAAACAGTTACAGTTTGCTAGTGTACTAGCTAGCTTGTAAAATCGTAAATTTGCCTATAAATACAGATAATCGCAGTATGGGAAATATTATGTGATTCTATCGAATCTCGAAATGGAAAAATTAGTTTTTATATATGGAAAAGTGGGTAGAGTGAATTATTTTTAGAAATAATGAATCCTTTATTCATACGACGAGACACCGTGCCCTGGGTATTATTTTATATGCCATTTTTATTAAATATATATGTACCTTAATTTTTTTCCTCCACTGTAGTTGTTTCTACAACACACTAAAAATGTAACATAATTTCAATTGCTTTTGATTGATACAGGGGATTCTGATAGCTTTAGGAATTTTCTTTATTATGAAAACTTAGCTAAGGCTGAGTCGTTACAGGAAATTGGGGAGATCAATGGGAAAAGAGACGAAAAAAACCCTATAAGAAGCTTAAAAACCCCAAATGGTAATATTATACCTGAAGAAAATGTAATATTAGACAAGTGGAAACTTCAAAGAGTTACTATAGCGAGATATATAGAAGCAGAAAGAATAAGTTGAAGAAATAATGATACGAAATTACCACACAGAACATTACTTGCACAATGGAATACACAAACAATTCCAGAGGAGTGGAAAGTAGCGAAAGTAGCACCTATCTAAAAAAAAGAGTTATAGAGATAATAAAAATTATATAGGGATCTTCCTACTTTGTACTACATACATGCTCTTTGAGCGCATATTGGAGGATAGACTATGACAAAAAGAACAAATTAATGCTAGACGGGCAACTGTTTGATCCAATATATGAACGTGGGGCTAGATAATCACTTTTAAGTAAATAACATACACAGATAATCGGATTTATTATGTCTCAGCAGTTTCCGATAGTATAAAGAGATAAAAAATATGAAATATAATAAGCAATAGGAAAGTTATTGGATAACTCATGAAAATAGCTGAGAATATATTTGAGAAAACAGATGAGATAATGGTACGTCTCACCACGAAGATAACAAATAGTTTTGTAACTGACAAATTTGGGAGATAAGGAGGCGTCTTAATCCCGTTCCTTTTTATCTTGTCCGGAATGGTTGAAGAAATAAATAAATAGGGGAGGAAAACATACAGCATACAACATAATGAGACCAATCTACATAAAGGATCTAATGTATGCGGATGACCTATTCAGTAACACAAAAGAAGAGCTACAAAGCAAAATACAGAAAAGAGAGTTATGCAGTTAGATATTAAAAAGAGAGAAATGATGAAAATATCGAACATAACAAAAGAAATAACTGTGCAAATACAGCTGCAACAAAAGAGTGTTAACAAGGTAGAGTATCTATGGACAATAGAGGAGAAGCTTCAATTGTGTAAAGGTTGCGAATCAGTAAGTGGGTGACTTAGTTATTAATAACATATTTACTGTGAAATTTTTGTAACAATTATTTGAAATATTACACTAGTTCTTAATTGTCGGATAAGAAAAAGTTCACTCTGAAAATTTAGTTAATATGTGTATAAATCTTATCAGGATTATAGAATATTCAACAATCTGACCTTACAAAATTTTGATCAGAAAGTTTCCTACTCCAATATTTACGACAGGATGTAACTAGACATTTTAGCTATTAACGATCGCCGACGTAGAGCTTGTGATTACATCCGGTTATAATTAATTGTATCATGTACCTACTATGAGGAACTTCCCGGGAAATTGGGGAAAATTTATTTGCTATATCGAGGAATAAGATAGAGGCCTTTAAACAATAATCAATATTACCCTAAACTCAATAATTTTGTCGTAATGGAATAAAAAATATAATAATCGTTATAAATTGACAACGAATCAATTTTATAAATTAGAAAGTTTATCAAACCCTTCGACGAGGAGAATGTGCGATGTCCCGGAATGCAAAAAAAACGATGTTTTTCGGTAATGGAAAAGTAACGAGTCGGTTCACCTATCATCGATCAATGATACATTTGTTTTTAATGACATGAGGATACGGTGAATACAATAGGTGGAAGAAATAAATTATCATGTTATTTTTTGATATATTTTTTAACAGATGTCATTTTCTTTATTATCAACTAGAATTGGTGTTTGATCCGATGTCAAAGGGTTCTAATTTTGGTACATCAAATTCCAATTACACCTGAATAAAATAATGTAATAATTCTCATTTGCTTGATTAATCACATATTGATCCTATTTTCTCTAATTTTTACAATGATCGCTCCGCTTTTATAGTCAACTATTTTCTCCAGATACACTGGAATACCCCTTTTTCCTATCATAAATCAAAGTTCCGTTTTATAATGAACAAGATTCGTTATAAAAATAAAGAGACATGTTTTGAGAAACTGAATATCATACGTAGATCGCACCGTTTCACTGTTTTACTTGTCTTGAAGTTTTTTGTAGAGAAATATAATCGGTAGAACACTGGATTTTATACGACAATAAATTTTCAGAAGAACGTGTTAAGAATAAATCTGCTGAAATCACCCAATCAGAAAAAAATTATGAAATACGTCGTGAAAAGTCGATAAATTACAATAATTTAAGTCTCTGATAATTCAGTCTCGTTGGTACTAGATAAACAAATAATACAGAGGTGGAGCAAACGCAAAGTTATTCGGGATTCATAAGCATTACACTCCATACATATTTTAGAATAAGTAGCAAATTATCTTGTTACATGTTTCGAATATATTATTAGAGAGCTACCAAATAATAGGAAAACGACAAAAAGGTAAATATGGAGAAAAAGTGGCGATAAATTTGTGGTTATCAACTCTCAGACAACACAGACGAATGAAGGAGAATTTGAGGATAAAATATAGAGAACTACCACGTAAGTTAGTTAGTTAAAATTTTATTATCATTTGCCTAAAATAATGTTTAAATGTAAATATATATAATTATATAAACTATAACTATATAAACCTTTAACAAAAATGACAGAAAATTATGAGAAAATCACAAACTCATGGATGTAGGAAGACAACAAAAATATCATTCTTACGATTACCAAAAAAATAAATCAATGGGAATAAACTCTTAAGAAAAATTAGAACAAAAAATCAGAAATTATAAAAATAATTAATCAAAAACTCATTTCATATGAACATATTGTTAATGAGAAGATTGCTGCTGCTCTTCTTCAATCAACTCGTCAATTTTTGGTTCGAAACTAGACAAGCTAAGTCGGAGCGGTGAAATAACCAAAAGCCGATTTCTAAATTTATTTTTTATTACCGTCATTGATGAAAATCCCGATTCACATAAATATGTAGTTGCGAAGGGGACTAACATTTTCATTGCTTCCTCGTATAGAGATGAATATTCATTTTTCAGTTTGATCCAAAATTTATCTATGGACATTGTTAAAAAACTAGCTTTTAACATAGTATTTGCACTAATCTCAAGAAGGGACTTATATTCTCTGTCATTTAAATTTAACTTACTACTGTCATATGTTATGAAAGGGTTTGTTATCCACACATTTCTTTCACACGTGGTTTTTTCAGATGGGAAATATTTTTCGATACTAATATTTAAAGATTGTAAGTGCTACCCAATGATTGTATTCAATTTGGATAAGTTCGTGGATAAGAAAAATGTCCGTGGACCAGTAAAATTTCTCGGTTGAAAATAGCTGTTCTAAATGACGATTCTTGAGGAGAGAATGGTAACAACTGGAAATATGATTAAAACAAGCATATTCAAATGAGGAGCAGAAACTGGAAAATTAATGAATCTAACAGCAGATCAAAACACGAGAAGAAAGAATGTGGATTCTATAAAGAGAGCTAAAAATTAATGTTATATTAATTGGGAGTTGAGAATGAAGAGGATAAAAACACATAATAGATTGAAGCTAACATCTAGAGCATATTGTGATTTTCTGAAATAGATATCCAGTTAAGTACAAATCTAAGAAGAATGAAATCTTTGAATGAATAAATATTAATTGAGCTAGTATCGACGAACGAAAGAGGAGTGATATCTGGATAGAAGAAGAGTATTCTAAAAAGAACCTCAGTAACAATGAAGCACTAATACCATTCATTTACAGGTTGTGGTAAAACGCATACATATGAAACGACAAATTGATGAATAAAGTTTCAAAATTCAAAGAAAAAAGAAATGAGGGGGAATAAGTTAGAAACAAATCCCTTAAAACTCAAATAGGTTTGGATAATATTATATATCATTACTAAGAGAATAAGAAATAGGTAGTCGGAAAAAGGCAGTGAAGAGAGAATTATTTCACAGTAATCAGGAAACTGATAAATCTGAAACCAATAATAGAAAATTCAAATAGGATATAACTAAATTGGTACGATATGAATAGATGAGATATTATAAAAATATGGACACCTGAAACTCAAACAGGAGAGGTGGGACCAAGAAATAAAGAAAAAATTTAATAAAGAGCTGGATGGCAATATATAAAACTCTGAGGAATTGAGAAATATGGCAGAAAATAGTGAAAGAAATGGATAAACTAGAGTTAAGAACATCCATCAGACACCTAAAGAGACTGAGAAGAGCAAATGAAGAATTTCCTTCTCAAACCTGTTATCCCAGTTTCCATTGTTAAACGTGATTAACAACTGCTTGAACCAATCGTAACGCTCCAGTTTTTTTATAGTTAGTTCTCATTTGCTTCAATTATTGGAGGATATACTATTATGACTTAAATAAAGCCGTAGACTAAAAGTAGTAGAGCGAATATATTTGTGAGGAATGCTTAGTACTCAAATTCCTGCTAGTTAATTTGATCATTCCAGTTTTTTATGGGACATTATTCTGATGTAATATCTACGAACAAACGAGCGAGGGATCCAATATCTACATGATGATATTATTGCACAGATGAAATAAAAAGGAATATTTCACAGACTAGACGGGATACAGGATGTTTTCTACTTATCAACTTCCGATACTAAGTAGGGATATTGAATTTAGTGGAAAAGTAATGCATGTTGAATGTACTCAGTATTGTATTTGAGGAAATATTGTGATTTTGATACAAAACTATCTCAGAATGATTTTAAGTTAGAGCAATCTGGGTTTAAAAAATGGTAAAATTGTACTTTGCTCCGGTTTTGTGCTCTTGTTAGAGCGTATATATTTTTCTATTCATCATCTAGTCAACAGACTTATCAACCGAAATTACTAGTATTATCATTTTTCCCTTTTTTCTTCATTGTTCATTTCTAAGTAAACCCGCAATCTGATGACCATATTTTGATTTGAAGTACTTTGAACTTAAGCCACGCATATATTCATAATCAGTAATAGTATTAAGATAATTGAATTTTTTCATATCTAATTAGGTAGTTATTGAATAAAAATTTGCTTCCTTGTAAACCAAAATCGAAATATTGTAGATTTTCCTCTAAAAGTTTAATTGATGACATTTAAATGCATAAAGGGAATTTAGTTAATTAAGCGTCCGTGTACTTGAACATTAGTCTATAATTTAATCAACAAGTAGAGGTATTAGTAATTCAGAATCTCCAATAAAGTTTCTAATAACGTAAAAGTTGAATTAATATATTTAAACGATGTATTAAAAGTGTTATTTCAGATTTTGAGTTAAGGTTGATGTCATTATTATATTATCATAGGTATTATAGGTAGTTCACTTCTTTTTGTAGTGATCGGTACACGAAATTCCATGTTTCAGAATCTCCACTCCACATTATAAAAACTAATCAAATTCATATATATGAACTGGCATCTTTTACATGGATTTCCACAGTTATAATTTAAGGAACTTCATTCTGCCGAGAAAAAACTAACATAACAAAAGACGACTCTTGAAATTTCCAAATAATATGGATAATTTTTCCCACAAATTATAAAAGCTCCTGGGCCTAAATTTCATTTATATGGACCGTAGCAATAAAAGTATTTTTCCGTATACTCCATCAACGGCTTAATTTCATTCACATTAACTTGTCTGTTATACTATTAGAGTGTAGATTCCATTTTACTGGTTTTTATTATTTAGAAGGTTTTCACTGTACACATGATTATAAATTCAAATCACGTTGATCTCCGTAACCGTTTATCCGAGAGCAGTCATACCCTCCCACGGGTCCTGCCAAGTGTCTGTTACGGTTTTTATCTTCAGGGATATACTTCATTTTTGTGTTACAACAATTTGACAGTACAATTCTATCTCACCACTGTGATACGAATAGATTCATTTTCTCTTTATTCGCCTCCGTAAATCTTGTTGTATAAATGAGTAGAATGAACTCAAAAAAGTAAAGGTTTTCATAATTGACAAGGTAAGCTGGTATATATCTATTTGTAGGATATCATTCAATTAATTATAGCTCCTTTTTTTCACTGGTATTCACTGTGATAAATCACTCAATAAAATCGAATCGAAAATTAAATAAAAATCTAGCAAAAAACTAGCTAATCCATTCACCTTATATATTATATATTAATAAATAAGTGATTCCGAAGATAATATTGGAAGCATTGAAATAAATACAGAATTTGCTTTTAATCCTGAATGTCGAATGTGTTCTCAGAAAGCCTCTGTTGCGTAACAAACTGAGCTGAACGTCTGCGTATTAATAGGAGTTTACAGTAAACTGTTTGTTCTGCTTGTTTTATAAATTCTGAGAATAATAGCCGTAAATACAACAAGTATACTAGTCGAAATACTTCATTTTCCACCAATTACAACTCAATGCACCAGCTCTATGGTACATAACATATTGCTTTCATTATCGAACAACAACTATTCAATTTATCTCTACTTCAGATGTTTCCGTGTTGCCTGTATACATCAATATTTTGTATTCTCTCACTTTATTGTGGTTTGGCTAGAACAATTTGTATGAAGAAAATTAATTTTAAAATAACGGTGGATGCTCCTCGATAGTTTTAACAAGTTAATACTACATCCACCAAAAAAAGTATACGAGGTCTGGCTATTAAATAATAAGACTACACGCCCAGAGGATGCCCTAGACGGTTGGGCTAAGAAACGAGTAGTGTGTTGGGTATCTAGATATCTTGTCTATGTTTGTTCCAAAACACGTTTCCGTTACTATTATAGTATTTGTGCGGAAGCGGTTTGAATGAGCGTGTTTTTTGTGCCGTAAACCATGTGTGACGTAAAACAGGAGCAACGTATTAATATCAAATTTCTCGTTAAATCAAAAAAACTCCGACTGAGTGCTATAAATTGTTGCAAGAAGCCTATGGGGACAATTCTTTATCTCGTGCGTGTGTTTTTGAGTGGTGTAAGCGCTTTAGTCAGCGCCCAGGTCGCCCTATGACTGTTTCAACTCCAGGAACAGTGACCAAAATCAACCAAATTGTGCGTGCAGATCGTCGAATGAGCATCTGGATTGCTGAGGCTGTAAACGGCGATAAAGAAACGGTTATAAAAATTTTACACGAGGAATTACACATGGCAAATCTCTTCACGAAAAAATGTGACTCCTGACCAAAAGCTCTTGCGTCAACGGGTTTGCTCAGATTCCTTAAAGGTTAGAAAAATATCTGCTTTGGAAGGGACCCTATTGGAGTCGATGCAAGCATAAAGCAAAAAACGGCAGACCTCCTAAAGGCACTCATCAAAGAAGACTTTCAGCATTGCTCCAATTAATAAAAATAAACGTATGGAAAGGTATATGGCATCAGGGTGAGAGTATAGTGAAGGGGAGCATTCGAGTGTAGAATAATTTTTATAAAAAAATCTTTTTTAGTAACCAGTCTCGTTATTTAATTGCCTTACCTCGTATATGAAATTACAATGGAAAATAATTAAAATGTGATAACTTGGAGTATAATTCTCCCTTCATGTTTCTAAGATATCTCGATTTTAGGTCTATTCTGTTACAAATTTTTTTTTTAATATTTGAGAGAGATAAAAATTCGATGTTTCGACTAAATTCAGTCAGATTTTTATCTGTCTCTCAAAAACTGGAAAAAAGTAATTTATAGCAGAGCTCACCCAAAATCAAAACAACTACATAATCATATTTAAAAAATATAATAAATGAAAAGAAATTCTTCGTTTATATACGTATATATATTTTGATGTGGCTTATAATAAATGAATTTAAAAATTCTAAAAAGTTATTTGATTTGGATTGTAGGTGTTATAAATGACAAAATAATTACTATTGCTAAAAACAATAAATAGCGGTAAATAAGTTCCACAAACAACACCTCTGATGAATTTTAGGAAGTAGAATTTAAACAACAGAAAAGTTCCTAATTCTTGACACGCACGATTCAAAGCTTTCCACGTTTTGAAGTTCCCTAGAGACCCAAAAGCATCCAACCTGAAAATTTATGTTTGTGTGATCCATCCCCTAGGTGAGATGGAAACAATTGGATTGCATTTCATGGAAAACAGGAATAGTTGACGTTCTCAGAAAAGTTTTAATATATTGTTATACTCAATACTATCCATTACTAGCAATATTGGTGGATATAAACTAATAGTAGGGTTTTCTAGATCGATAATTTTGTATATAGAAGGCTGTAAAACAAAATAAATCAGAAAAATATATTTCGATCTCATTATCTCGGAAAATCAAATTGTTATTCCAATAAAGTATCATCTTATAAATTTCGTGAAATGGGAATTCCACTGAACATTCTTAAACTAGAATAATAGACAGAATAGATATAAATGAATGAATGACTATCTTACTTGTAAGTCATTCTTTACAGCTTTTATCAAATATTTTTCTTCTGAAGGTATCACGAATGCATTTGTATACAGGACAACACAGATGGCTTTGTGATAGCAGGTATTAACGTAGCTAGGACTGTGGCATCAGTCGATTTGTGATTGTCTTGCGAGATGGAAGTAATTCGTATAGAACAGCGCGAACTAGAACTAAAAAAACATCAGTCCGCAAAGAGGCGACATGCTGCATCACCTTAGTTGAAGTTTTATCAGAATTTTATCCCGGTCAACTTGTGAATTTTATGGAGTTATTGAAAAAATATCCTTAATTATATCGATTATTAGCATCAGTTCTGCACAAAATTGAAATTTGACAAATTTTCAGCTTTATAATTGGATGATATGTGAGCAATGTCATTTTATGAAAAATAGCAATAAAAATATTGAGCGAAAACGGTTAATTAAGAGATTTACCCTAAAAAACTACTAAAATGGAATCACAGGCAGAATTCTTCAGAGGCTAATAAGAAATTGTACTATTTTCAATGCAGTTATTCGATCAGACATTTTTAAAAACAGTGAAAGGCTGCTAATATAAAAATGTCATGAATAATACAATTTAATTAAGTTCATACATGCCCATAAGTATTATACCAAATCTATCCAAAAAACAAATAGAACTTATACACACAAGATTGAAATTCCACAAATTATTAGCTATGTGAGGAAAATAAAAATATGTCAAAATGAATAAACTATTAGCTAAATTCGTAGCGCGAATTCTCAAAAGATAAAAATTGTATTCGTGAGCACATGTTTGAAGACTAGTATTTTGAACAAATTATTGATCGAGCATAAACAAACATCTTAATTTCGAATGAATCTACATTTAGATTGAATTGTGAGGTAATTTTTGCGCAAAGGTATGTCATCGTTTGCCAATTTGTTCGTTATGACTGAACGTTGAACTGACATTAATACAGAGACTTACTGGTACGTTCGGGATAAGCAGTGCTATAATCATACAATGCAAAACTACATGAAGCAAAGTTTGCAGGACAGCTATTGTAATAATGAGGATGGACAGAATTGGAGCACCCAGAGAACTCTCTTGATGTTCCTACTACCAAATTTAATTAGTGTGTTACGACATTTAATTACATGTCAACACATGTAGTTAAAACCTTTTTATATTTGAGTTTATGATGATAATCAATAATATAGAAGGTACCAGCCAGAAAACCATGTGATGCAATAATACTCCATGGATTGGGCATATTAAGAAACATAGAAACATGTACTATATCTAACGTCATACGCATCCATTGAAGGAAAATTCTCACGCTCGCTTTACGAAATTGTTTTCCACGATATAAACATTAACTCGTCCACACCAAATCTGCTACCAGATAGGTTACAATAATTCTCGCACTCCTCTCACATTGATTCCAAAACGGTTCTTACTGTTGTTTTCATTGTTTCTGATAAGACAGTGATTTTTCTGTTTTTCTTACCGAAAGTGAACTATTTATCAATCCTAAGATCAGACTGAATCACTTTCATGCTGTATTCCGATCCAAAAAATTCATTTCGAATATCTAATATCATCACAAAGCTCAAAGCTAATGTTAAGTGATATTGGAACTGTATATTTTAACCACATAAAATGCATGTTTGAATATATTCATTGAGGATAATTTGATTCGGTTGAAAATGTTTGTGGCTACGAATAAATGGGAATATAATACAATTTCAAAGCTTTGATAGAATTTCTATTTCAAGACAGACATAAAACGGCTTAGCGAAATGCCACAGTAATGCTCTTAACTGTGTCCACATGAATGTACAACCATTAACTAGTTTATTGCTGTAATGGAAAAAAAGCAGCTTTTGGCGATTTGGGATGAAAAGCACGATTTCGTTAACCAGTATATCAAATTTTTAGTGTTTACTAAAAAATAGATGATATATTATTAAATAGAAAAGAATTTGATTATCTCAATAGTTTCCATATTGAGTTCGTGATATTATAAATGAATTGTTATAGTCTTCAGAGAATCTTATGAGCTATTTCCATATGTAAATTTCAGTGTACGTTATTGCCCTGGTGATTACAAATTTTCACATTTTTCCACCAATTCTGTGAATGTAGTTTTGTTTCAATATCGAAATAATAGATTTTAATTTTATATATGCCATTATTGTGTTTATCTTGTTCTCATTTGCATTTGCAGCGTTTGGTATTGCATATTTTCACACGTGTAAGTGAAAAACTGAATATCATATACTCAACGAGTTATGGCAATATCATGGAACTCTTATATAAATACAAAACACGACGTATTTTGATACACGTGTAACCTAATCATTTCAGATGTACAATATTGGTTTGTAATTTGAATTGAATTTAACGGTTCGAATATAATCAGAATTTAAAAACATGATTTTATCGTTGATTTTGTTGTTTAGGTGCACTTGCAAACATAATTTCTCACCAATTACAAAAATAATGGTATTGAAAAATATCTTTACAATTGGACGGTATATGAAGAAGATCATTTAATAAAAAACCGATAAAAATATTGAACGCTAACAAGAAGAGAAATACAAGAAATTGTACCATATTCAATGCAGTTATTAGAATCAGACATTCTCATGTTATTTATGTCAACTCTATCCAAAAAACAAATGGAACTTATACTGGTCATTGAAACGTTATTTCTTGGTTTTCGCAAAACGTATAGTACAGTGGAGCAAGTCATAGAGCTGCCAATTGAGTAACCAGATTTGCTAATGATCTGAAAAAGTATTACCATATAAATTTTATGAAATATCTCAGTTCTACTTGCATGGCAGAATCTTGACTTATTCATAGCAACAAATTAAAGAACCATATTGGGATTGGTACCGTACCTCTTGTTCACGTAGACCACAAAATAAGCTGCAATCTATACCTTCTAGAATTCTAGAAAGTAAACGAACAAATAAAAAGGCCTTTCCAAAAATCGTATAAGAAAAAAATAAAATTAAATCACCGCTATGATAAAAAACATATAAAAACAAACATCGATCGAACCGGCGCATTCACCAAATTTTACACTTCCACTATAACAGAACAGGACCAGCCTCACTGTCCATGTTGTACATGAATATATTTAACAAGAGAAGAAAGCAACAGGGACTTAAACTTCAAGAGATTCACTAGGAGATCACAGCTGTTATTACCAAATGAAATGCTAGTATATAAAATTATTATAAAGCCCATTTGGACAAATGTCATACCGTTATGGTGATGTGCTTTCCAACATAATGTAGAATTTACAGGAAGATTCCAAAGAAAGGTCCTGAGAATGTTATCTCTTTATGGTACGTGTCTAATTCCATCATAGAAGTGAACCTACACCCACAGGTGAAGTAAGGCACTATAGTAATACATGATTACACATTGTTTCAAATGTTAAACAAATTGTACATTTTATAGAGTTATTGAGAAAATATACATATAATATTATATTCATTATAAGTGTCAGTTCTTAAAAGTAATCAGTTCAAAAAAATTATAATATATATACACGAGTTAGATCAAAGTCCATATCGCGAA
Organism: Diorhabda carinulata; assembly: GCF_026250575.1. NCBI lineage: Eukaryota > Metazoa > Arthropoda > Insecta > Coleoptera > Chrysomelidae > Diorhabda > Diorhabda carinulata. The sequence continues at coordinate 26,457,689 of NC_079472.1, forward strand.
TTCTTGAAAGACATTCTTAAGAACTTACAATTATCCAGGAATCACTAGAAGATAATATCGTTTGAATATTATAGCATTTTGAACATATTATTGATCGAGTAGATACAAAGATTTATTCTACGTTTAGCTTGAAAGGTGAGGAAAATCGATATTGTTGTATAAGAACAAACATTGAAAATAATGTAAATATTTGCAACTCTTGAAAGAACAATTGTTTTACACTGGAAACTTTCCTAGTGTTTGGCATTAGTTGAAATATCATCATCATCATCATCATAATCAAGCCATTCAACCTTTTGGATTATGGCTATCGCTTATAGTACTTTAAAATCATTTTTTCGTTTTCTTCATAGTTTATCGTTTGTCTTGGCTGATTTCGTTATTATTTTCCATTTCTTCCGTTTCCGGCATTTTGCCCTCCATTTCTCCATATTAAATTCTTTTATGTCCTCTTCTATTTCGTTTCTCCAAGTCTTTCTCAGCCTACCTCTTCTTCTTAGCCACAATGGGGTCCATTGCGTTATTGTTTTAATCATTTCAGTTGGTTTTCTTCTCATTATATGCCCAGCCAAGTTGAGTTTTTGCACTTTTATGTATCTCACTATATTTTCCCTCACCAGCTCTTTCTCTACTTCTTCGTTTTTTTTTGCTCTTCTTTCTCTCTCCCGTGTTGTTTTTTGACTTGTTATGATTCTCATATCTTTCTTTCGGTTCTTTCTAGTTTTTCTTCTTCTTTTTTGTTGATTACTGTTGTTTTCATACGTGATAACTGGTGATGTGAATAATTGATATTGAATTGGACTCCACACCTGCTTCTTATAGAAACGAAATTAGAGTCATTAATAGGTGAAAAAGCTGGACATATCTTGAGTTAAATCAATGAAATGAACACGATCCACAAAATTATTATAAATTGCTTGCAGTTCTCAAATACAGTTAAGCGTTGGTAAAATAGACATTGGTTATTATGTACTTAAGAATATGTAACAACTGAAAGCCAATGAGTATACGTATCGCCGCAAATTTAATTGAACTCTCAAATTTTTTTTGCCTTTTGTAGAGAAATTAATGGAATCCGACAAAATAATAACTGAAAGGTATTGAGAGTGACTATTTGGCGGAAGGAACTAGTATGCCATTAAAGTTGATGAGAAAAAAAAATTTGAAAAAAATCATAAAAGACCGATTGGCATATTAATAAATAAACAGCTTGCTAATTGGTGACTTTCGTTGCTGTGTTTCGATGTAAATGGACCTATTGAATGCTCTGTATCCTTATATCTTAATCACTTGGATTTTTTATAGGCATTGTTAAGAGATAAGATGGAGAGAAGTTCGTTATGTAAATTTTCTTGGTGGAGATTCTTAAGTGGGATGCTTTGGAGTTGGCCTCGATGTAGGAGAAAAATTATGGTGTTTATTACGTATTGGGGTGTGGTATTGGGGTGTGTTTCTTTGATATAGAACTCGCTCAGAGTGAGTGGGATTGAATTTTAAGAATGTTACACCTACAACATTAACGAGGGGGTTGCTAAAATGTAAAATTTTTAAGATCAAATCGTGACATTTTAATGAGGTAGAAGCAAAATTCAATTATGTGTTCCTTTGTTTTTCATAACATGATTATGTTGTAGAAATATAAATTTGATATTGGGAACTCATGTACAACTTTATATCAAAATGATAGTAGCGCTTCTCAACATTTACCTGCAGACTCTGCAGACGATAATCGTAACGCGTCTATGATAGTGTTATTGTTAGTGTTGTTGCAGTGGTAGTACTGAACATTATGTTCAGTATCAAAATGGGAGTCATCTGACCGGACTGAACTAGACTAGTGCCAATTTAAGCAAGCACAAATGCAATTATTAGCTGGTAGGTTAATAGACACTATTTTGGTATGCACTTATAATATCTCAAATTAAATATTTGGAAAAGAAATAGTCAATGAAATAGTGAATTATATTATAAGGATTTAAAGTGCATATTTTTTTTACGAGCAATATTTGCAGTTGAGAGCTGGAGCGCAGCGCAGCCGAGTGAATGCAAAATTGCGAAACGTCGTTTATTTTTGAAGTATATTAATGGGAAGTGTCAAAGAATGGTTGTTGGTATTCACAAAATTAGTGCCGTGCCGAAAGAAATTGCAAAATTTCAAAATTTTTAAAGTTAGAAAATTGGAAGGAGTATACTGGACATTCGCTAAGAAGAACATCTGCTACACTTCTTATTTATGATGGCGGTGACCTCACTTGTCTTAAAAGACATGGAGGTTGGAAATCGAGTACGGTAGCAGAAGGATATATTGAAGGATCACGTATCAACAAAGAGAATACTGCCAGAAAAATATTGCAACCTGACAAAGAAGGTATAAATACCTGTTCAGATATTTCCTCGAATGTTTCATCAACAGTTACGGAGAATATTTTGAGTTGTTCTAACATTAATGAAAATCTTTTGAATTCTTCGAAAATTGTTAGTGATAATTTCAGTGGCGCTTTGAATTTTGGCAATAATTGTTCCAATTGTACATTCAATATCACTATAAATAACAAATAAATACCTATATATAGTTGCCCAATTAGTTTGTAAGAGACAATGTTTTCTTCTTCAAATTTCAATTAGAGAGCTCAAATGCAATTACTTTTAGTCCTAGGATTAGAAATAGCGTTTTAAATTCTAGGATTAAAAATGTTGTAAGCAACGAGAAAATTTTTGTACGGTAAGGGAATTGATGGCTTTTGCACCTGAAGATAGTACAGAAATGTCAACATTTTTGATGGTTGGAGAAAAATGAATTTCATACTTGATAAATTGCCTTTGCACCTTCAATTTTTCAAGATACAACCCTCGGCGACTACTGAATTTTTCTAGACTAAGGAAAAATTCTCAAAGCGAAAAAATATTAATCAAATAAGGTAGTAAATGAACTAATTGTATCCCTAGAAAACTATTCTTAAGAATATAAGGAAATGAGGCTTAAAAACGTCGTTATGCTATTTAGAAGCATCTTTTTCCTTTTGTTTGTAGAAACCGAATAAAAAAAATTACCTATCAGGATGTACCTTCCAGATTCAAATTAATTTTATTCAAATGGTTTCGTTGTATATGGAGAATCGGCAGATTTCTGAAATAATTGTTAAATTAATTTAAAAATCGGTACCTATACTATCAACAAAAAGCTCAAGAGTACAAATGGAATTTCAACTTCAAGTAATATTATTCCTCGTTCATTTGTAGATTAACTTGAAAAAATGCTGAGATGTTATGAAGGCAATGTGAACGGTCTTCGATAGAAATAAATAAAACGGTCAATATTTATTTTTTAGAACTCCTACGAGAGTACGAATATGAACATTTATTCTAATGTTTCACAGTAACTGAAAATTATCTTAGGAAAGATAAGTTTGCCAATAAATTTTCCATTCAGGGGCAATATTCCGTAGCAATAGTAATATTTTCCGGTAAGAAGATGTTCGAAACTTTCAATAGTGGGAAGCTACGATTTTATCATCTTGATAACTTAGGATTAAAGGTTTTATCGGAATACCGAAAAGTTTAGAAGTAGTCAATACTTTTGAAAGGAATTTGTAGGAATACAAATGTTAATATAGTTTCCGCGTTTGTAGTTTTATTCTAGTATCAGTGTTCTCTGGAAAGAAATAGTTGTTATGATTGAAAACTTTTATTCTCAATTGTTTTCATCTACAGGTTCCTTCTCTTAAACGTAATGAAGATAATATTATATTTGTATCAACGAACTATGTTCTCAATATATTATCCATCTATTTTTTTCACTCTTTATCACTTCATACTTAAATTATATAACACCTATGTTAACTTGAAGAATTAAGAAACGTTCAAATACTTCTTGAATATATTGATGAATAGAAAGTTATTATGTTCAATACTAAAGCGAGTGTATTAATCGCTCTAACACTTCATTACTTTTAGATATAGTTACTTTGTGATTCTTGATAACTAATCCCACACTTAACTCAGTTAAATTACAGTCAGCTGTTTCAGCCCAACCGTTTGAACAATTAATCTACACACCTGGTTGTTCCTCTCTCTTCTCTTAAAATTATGAAAGTTTATACCGGATATTAAGTTAAACTCCTAGGGATGTTGATCTCCTTCTCCCGGCCTTGTTTGCTCTAAGAGTTCAGCGGATATTGTATGAAGACGCATCATTGAGTGATTTAATTATAAAGTTTTTAGAAAAGTCTGTCTATGCACTTATGTACGCACGAAAGAAGTTTTACTGCTTTGGCACAACAAAACAAATACGGCTCTTAAAACTTGATGCAAATATTCTCATTTTGGTGAAAAAAGATTAAATAGAATTTAAAGCTGTAAATTCTAATTAATAAAGAACATAATGAAAACACCACAAGAAGGTTCCCTCATATTAATTGATATTGAATTTAATATCTGAAGCTTAATGAATAGATTAGACAGAAAATGTAATAAACAGTTTTGGATGATTTGTGTTTATAGGAGAGCCAAGTCTTACACTTCCTCATTTGCATGTTCAACTACGTTTGGGAATGGTATTAGGGAAAGTAGTATCTTATATATATGTAAAAAGTACTAGTACGAGTGTTTTTGATAATGTCGAAATGCGTAGCAGTACTTCTACTAAAATATTGAAATTAGTCTTAAGCAGAACTTGAAATCTGCTAATTACAAAATCGATAAGGAGGTATCATGCTACAAACGAGTATTTTTGGATTGGTCTACGAAGAAAACCACATTTGCTTCCAAAAATGTATTAATTGTATGGTTTGCTGAATTAAACAAGAAGTAGTCATTTGGACTAAGAGTTTCCAATTCAATTCAATTCAATTTCCAAAGAAAATCTACACTTTTATACCGGGGAATGTATTTCCTCAACAGATCATCCGATCAAAGTAAATCTTCAAGAAGTGAATTTTGAAATAATTTTTGAATGTTTGGACAATTGCATCAATCATGTGTTTGATGGGATCCTTCTGCACAAACTATACACAAAGGAAGGCATGCAACCCTTTATCGTTTATCGTATCAAGAGAATTTCACGGAAATTGAGGAACATAACTTCTACTGCGATCACTTTACACCACATTAAACTGTTAATTCTCAAAATACTAATATGGTAAGTACACCATACAAAAGGTTAACATGAATGAGAGGGCTACTAATGGAAACAAATTAGTATGTTTTTAAAACTGAATGATTCTGAACTTTACACGACGACAACATTAATAACAAGTTGGAGTGGTAAAATAAAATTAAGCAATTAATTAACAAGTGCAACTGTACTATACAAAGTGTTAACAATATCACAAATATAACTACCATGGCGGGTGAAAAAAATCCACTTATAATTTTTAATAAATGTAGTATTATTAATATTGATACTAATTATTTTTATCACGAAGACAAAACCAGGTATTGTGTTTTCCGTAATAGTTGTGGTATAAAATCTTGTCATCGTGAATAATAGCCATCATTATTTGCTCATTGAATAATTTACTTTTATCAAAATACCCACAGCTCTTAGAAGTGTGATTTAGTTTGAAATATAACGAAAAATATACATAAGTGATAAAAATCTCCAAGTTGAATTAAGAATGAATTACAAAAAACTTTTCTTGTTTTATCAAACCGAACGGCACGCTGAACTAGACACTTTTACATTTATACGTCATTCTGTAACCCACGTTCACTGTTCTCATCGTTTTAGTACCTTGAACGTCGGTGAAGTTTTCAGCTTTTGAAAAAATAATAATGAGCGAGTCTGGAGATACCAGAACCATAACCGTATACCTATGCAAAAGGAACGTAGAGAATCAAAATACATAATAAATGATCCAACGCTGGATATAAGGTTCTAAATAACAGAGAAGGACTCGTCCAAATAAACACATTTTGTTGGTCGGTTTTATTGTTCATCTGAACGTACTTACTCCAACCTAATGTTGATTGCTTCTTGTCTTATTTTGTGACATATGTATGATGAAGTAATTGAATATTACCGATTATTATAACTACTTGATTCAAACCAGTAAACAAGACATTTTGAACAGTAAAAAAAATCAAATATATCCCACTTAAAACAAAATTTTATATTTGGTTTTTTTTTTAATTGAAAAATATAAAGGAAATTTCTCAATCCCAAATTTTTCAAATGTTCAGTTAGTTGTTTTTAGCTCGAAACTTGATAGCTAAAAGATTTTTGTATACTAGCTTTTACCCGCGGCTTCGCTCGCATTGAAGCTATTATAGTATAAGAGATCATTACAATAGAGATAAATCAATCAATATGATAACTTTATTTTATTGCTTGGCCTAGGATTATCAGAAATTAAAACATAGCATGAAGTTCCAAAAACTTAAAACTTTATCAAAATATAACAACTTACGTTAAAACATATTTCTCTGTAACAAAAATGAATAATATTGAATTTCAACAATTTCAAAAGATATAAATGCAGAGTATTAATATAAGACATTTTTGTAGACTATATTATAAGTTTTTCCGTCGAGTGCGAATATGTTTAAACTCCGGATATTAGACACACGCGAATAGGCTACATATAGTTGACTATGAGAGAATCGGGGCTTTCCTAAATGCACTCCCGATACCTGTAATATCTGCCTTTGTACTTGTTATATTTTGAATTGGAATCGAAGTTCAGTGGGAATAATTGGAATCAAAATGAATAGCATCTAACCAAAAAATGACACCTAACCTCAAAAATTCAAATAGAGTTATTCGCGAAAATTACGAAGTTGACGACAGAGATCTATTAATTTTTTCTCAAACTTCGATAAGGATGAACAGCCCGGCCAGAATACCATCACATTTTGTTGTTCTATGAACAATAGAAAGTATTATTTGAAATTTTAGTCTAAATAATGAAATAATCAAACTGTTTAAAGAGCTCTTCTGGTAGAAAAACACCCACACATCCATGAGATGCATTTCGAAAACAATAAAAACGTAGTAAAAACTGTAGTGTTACTAATGTTGGATCCTAATGGCCCATAAAACTCATGTGTCCCTGCAAAAGTCTCGTCCTCCCCTACTTACATGAACAAATACATTTCCAATATTTAACTACATCATTCGGACCTAGACCTGACTTCTGTAGACCATGATATATCTGTCTTTGGTGAAAATCCGGGCAATCTTATCTCTTTATCAACTCCAAATGATGGTATTGCTTTGACTCATCTTTAACACTTAACAATAAAGTTTTTAAAGGCTCTTCTGGTTCACCAAGTAATGGAAGTGCAGCTTTACCACTGGAATAACACATCCCAACAACTTTATTTCTCCATTTGATAGCATCGCAATAGTGATATTTCTTATTCATTGAGCCAATAATAATCAAAGGATCATGATATTCAATTGAAGTATCATATCGAAACCCAGTACCATTGAATACCGAGCAATCCTTACGTATGAAATTTCGACAACGCATTGTCTGCATTTCTGCATTACAAATTCTTCTCGCCTACGATTGTTCCAGTGTTTCTATGGCTCTTCTAGCTTCCCGCAGTGTAGCTTGTCTTTCTGAATGAACTAGTGCCTGAAGAGAAATTTCAGCTGCTCTCAAAACACTTTGTCGCTCTGCTTGCTGTTGTCTTCTCAACTCTGAGTAAACAGAAGACGAATTTTTGTATAGATCAAATTTCCGCATTTTTAAAGAAAAACAAAGTAAGAATTAAAATCGAAGAGTAACATCTAAAACAAATAATAGCTTCTGATCAAAAAAATTACACCTAACCTCAAAAATTCAATTAGTTTCATACTGCATATATAATGTCAGGAAAAATAAATAATAAATATGGAAAAATTCATATCAGCTGAAATTATAGTCGATTGGATTAGATATTGACAGTGGAACGGTATTACAGTACTTAGGGTTGGAGTTTCATTACTGGACTGCTAGATAGCATCGTAGAAGCTAGATTTTGAGATTTTTTCACAATTAATTTGTTAATCTTATATGAAAAATAATTTTTTTTCATAACAAACTCACATACACATATTAGAGATATATTTGGGTGGAGTAAGGTGTGGAGAAATACGTTTTCAAACTATTCATGGATAAATAAGAAAGATCCCCTTTTATGATAACTATAGCTACTCATTAAATTTTCAAAATCATCTTATTATTAAAAAATAGGGAATCGCCTGAAGCGGTTCTGCGAAACAGCGTTTTTAATCCTAGCGTATGAATGAATGAAACTGGCGTTACTGAGGGCATATTTGAACTCCCTAAGGAATCAATGAATTATGCACTAGGGGAAATTAAAATCCAATACTGGTTTCTAATGATTGGACCGCAGTATTTAACCGTAAGTAAATTGGAAGTTATCTAATGCATTAGAAAACATCGAATACCATCGTTTTATTTACTCTGTAATTTTCACGTCTTAGATTAAATTGAGAATGTTTTCTGAGTTACTTTGTGGAATGTAGAAATTCAATTCCGTTAGATTAGAGAGCTTTGGTTCACAATAAAATGAATCGACCATTTGTTGATTGCTCTAGAAATTTTTTTTGAATTACATGATGTTAGTAACTGACTAATTATATGAAAAAATAACATCACTTGAAAAACCACACTTTATGCGAAATGCAATGAAAACTAAAATTTTAACGTGAATATTGGTACAATTTGTATATATGAATGATTTTAAATAATAGATTTTGATGGTGACAAAGTATATTGTGAACTTATAACAAACAAAAAATGGTTAAGCAAAAATATATTCAAAATATTAGTAAAACACTGATATTTAATGGATAACACTGACATCATTAGAGTCTAATAAATGTGATCAATTTGATCTACCCGATATTTTATGAAGGAAAATGTTTGTTTCTCAAATTTGACTTCAAATCAGAAGAACGACGATTGATAGAGAAGGATAAAAGAATTACGAAGAGAAAAGGAAGAAAACAAGAAGATAAACAGAATATGCATATTTCAACGATAGTTTAATGTCGAGCGTAACGTTTAGTGAAGACTGGAGAACAATTAAATCCAATCCTTAACTAACATAAGGAGCAAAGAATAGTACAGAGGAAAACTCAAAAATGCACTAGTCACAAGATGAGAACTTGGTGCAGAAGATGAATAACGATATAATATGATATAAATATATTCTCACAGCTTTTAAACATAATTTCTCAGTTTTTGTTTTAGAAATGTATATTTACACCGAATATCTGTTACATTTATGGCAGTGTGATGCGAATCAATTTGGGAGAATCTTCAAACTACAAAAGAGAGCTGTTAGATATTTACTCGGACTAAACAGAAGGGTTACTGCCGGGACTATAATCTTCCTCCTCTATAATGTGGACTCTAGCCTAAACATACATCATTCCACTGCAACAATTTTTTGATATTTTCCTAAGGCTTTCGATTGTGTTGATCATAATATGTTAATCAACAAATTGCAGTACTACGGTTTTAAGGGAACAACTCTCGCATGGTTCAAGTCATACCTTACCAGCAGAAGTCAGCTTGTAAGGGTTATTACAACGATGTCTTCTTGCAAGCCAATAGAATGTAGAGTGCCCCAAGGCTCAGTACTAGGCCCTATTTTCTTTCTTCTGTTCATAAATGACATCGCCTATCTAGACATCAGTGGTAAAATATCTGTATTTGCAGACGACACTAGTTTCTCCTGGAACAACCCTGATCTCACGGCATGGCACCTTATCTAGTGACCTAATCACATTTAAATCACCGTGTGATCCTAATCTCCTCTGTCCCAAAGTTTTATCATATAAAAATACATTGCAGTCTATTTTATTAAATAACACCACCATTGACGTCGTTGAATCTGTAAAATTCTCAGGGCATGCTGTGGACAATTCCTTGAAATAGGAATTACATATTGCCGCCTTACGACCTCTACCTATCTACTCCACGTTCAGAAATTTTACAATGCAAAAATATGCACAATCACTTGCTAATGGAAATCAAATCGATGTCATCTTTTCCCACATTCCACCATAATTTGAGGGCATATTTACTGGAAAGTGTCTTATACTCTATAAACAACTTCTATTCTAATAATAATATTTAATTCCGGGCATGCTGCATAATGGTTTAATTTTTGCTATGGACTTATCTACTAATTATTATCTATTACTATTATCTATAATTTTGTTCTTTATTGTGAATTTCCCTATATATTGAAATTTGATTTCATTTGTATCTTTATTAATTATTTTTATGTTCGTTTTTTTGTTGTTACAATTTGTAGACAAAAGCTTGTAAAAATTTATTATATTGTTATATATTTTTTTAATTTATATCTTTTATAAGTTATGGTTTTGATTAATTATTGGAAGCATTTTTTTACTGATACTTAAATTGGATGCCTTTTCTATTTAGTCGCCACGTCTATTTGTCACTCAGTGGCTATCTTTACATTTTAAAACAAAAGGTGCCTCTAGAAGTGTAGTCTGAGTCGGCCAATACTAAATCAATCAAATCAAATTTCAGTTTCTTGAGAATCTTTGTCGTTTTTGTCCAGAAATGTTTTCGTAGTGAGATTATGTTACGAACATCACCAGATACTAATTAATATAGTGTTCCACAGAGGTGACCAACAATTTTCATACACATCTGTAATTATTCCATGGAATTTGACAAAATATATTATCATTCTCTGCGCGTCAGAACAGAGCCACCCGCGTTCGGCGCGCGGTGATCAAGGCTTGTCGCCACGCGCTACAACGTTGAGAGAGCGCTAAATTATCAATCTTGATAAGTTCCAAACGCCAGATCTGTACTAATATCCAAGTATACCAATTTGTAGCATAAGGTTCGAAGAACCAGATCGATTTTTCAATTTTAAAAATTTTTCTGTTGGCTAAAAGTTATCAACATCGAAATTTAGTGAAATCCGTCTATTTTTGACTTTAAAAAGTAAAATAGTAAAATTATTAGAATGTACTCTAACATTGAACCACCTCCGAAAAGAGGATGCTTTATTGAATGGATACGTTAAATTTGGATGTTGAATTAGTGAATCTTGTGAAAGATTCAAATTTCAAAATTTCTTATATACAATCCATTCATGTCAAAATTTGAAATGTGTTTGATTGCTTGTTTTTAAATGTAAGAGAAAATAATTGTCGTAATCAAAACATAATATAAACTAAGTTTTCAACTACCGACACCTATAAAAACATTTAATGAAAATCTGTAGGTTTTTATTCTAGATTAAAAGCGCGGCAGATCCTTTGATCCTGTATAAAACCAAAAGACTAATATACCTTCGCCTTCCACTAATTAAATATCCAACAAACGCCCCTGTCTCGTTTTTTATATAGATTATCCTCTTATATAATCATTATAACTTTCAAACTTCGTCGTTTAATGAATTCTGATACTTTAATTTGTTCCAGGATTACAAATATAATAAGAGATATTGCCAATGTTAAATTTATTCAAAAAAATCATTGAGGCTTTGTGAAAAATCTAATAACTTAAAGTATCATTCCCTTAAAAACCGAAAGTAGTCCCTCGTGGCTGAATATAATTGTTTTGGTACTGAACACACTGTTTACTGCTACCATTATACCAACACTAATATCTGACGTACATTTTGATAACCAAGTCGTCTCCAGACACCGAAGGTAAAACATACCTAACCTAATTTGGTTATCTAAACGCGCGTCAGTGTAATTTTTAGTGTTGATGTAGTAGAGTAGTACAGTATGCTCAGTATGAATGTTGCCAAGGGTTACAGAATTTCCAATTTAATTGTTTTAGTAGCAAATTTCTATTAGACTCATCTTGTAAACGCGGTCTAGTATAACGGAAACGTGATATATTCACGTTAATGGGTTGTATCCATTAAACCGGGTTGTCGCCAATACCTTCCGTATTGTTCACAGTGTATACGTGCACTATATGTTTCGCACGAAAAATGGATCAGGCTGCACACGGTGTCATTGTCTCGCACAAACTGACGGCTCACGCTATTTTCGCCTGGAACCCGAAACTATTCGTCCAGTCCAGTCGACTGAAGACATTTTCACGAAACAGTTTCGCGCAGTGACAACCCGGCTTTATATTTGACAAATTAATGAAAATCCTCTAAAGTTGCCTTAAATTTGCATATAAAGTATAACATGGTAATTTCCTCTACCCAAAATTTAGTAATGGTGGAGTTTGGAATCGTATTGCCCTCCAGTTCTTCCGTAACTTGAGGAACTCTCATATATTGGTTTGAGACCGAAAATATCATATTTAAAAAATCTTTTCTTGAATATTTGGGTATGTTCTCAAAATGCATCTCCTAATTCATGTTTCCATTATTTTTTATTTAACTGGTCTTTTTTGTTGTATTTTGTCTCAATAATAATTTCTCCCACTTTGTGATTTTGTCTATTCTTCTATCAGAAATTTGTTTACAGGAAATTACAGAGTTGAACAGAACAGTTGTTTTTAGAAAAGGAACTTTTGGAACGAGAACGAATAGAAGCTCGGATAATTGGAATTTTCTCTTTTATTCATTTATAAGAGAGTTTTTAAACGGCTTTATATGTGCTGTACCAATTGTTAGCAGCTTTTATAAACATATTTTCATCAAAGCTAATATTCGAACCAAGATCAGTTTATATAACATCGAGATAATCAATAATTGCCCAATGCAGTTTCTATGTTATATCCCGATGTAGATTGACAAAGAATTTGAGAGAATAATTGCAATACAACAGATTGAGTGAAATGTTGAATTTTCGACTGTCCCTATTAATAATAGTAATTCGGACAATAAATCTATCAAAATTTGCGAGCGATATATTTCACAAACTTGCTCATTTAGCATGACGACTGATCTGATTATTAATGCCTATATTGTATTAATTTTGGACACGTTTTATATATTATGTAACCAAATGTGTTGTTATATTATTAGACTTATCACTATGTTCACTTTAAATGATACATTTATTTATAATTACAGATTTATTGGGGACCATTGCATCAACGAAAAATTAGGGCAATAATTTGCAGGGAGTCACTAACAGAATCCAGACTTATTGCATTTGACCTACGATAATTTGGGATAAGATATATAAACCTACTGCAGCTTTGACGTCGCCGAGCGTAAAGTGGAGAGAATAAGACTTTCATATTCATCGTTACTACACTAAGAGAAGAAATTATGTGAGTACTCCAAAGTTCTCGAGGAATTTTCTAGTCGCTAATTCGGCACAACTTTCCTTAATATTCTGATCAATTTGTGAAATGATATCAATAGTTTTTACATTTTCAGAATTAATGCTGTTTTTTTGTCTTTATCAACTGACATTAATTTCAGGATATTCATCCTAAGAATATTTTCATGAAAAGAAATTCATCATATTTTGTCAACAGATTGCGATGTAATGAATTTGGAATGTTATATATTTCATTTATTTTCACTACCAAGAACATTGAGATTTTACGATAAATTGTTTTACCAGTAGCATATTTCGTCTCATGATATGGTTACGAACTTTCACAAAGTAGGCCTTGAAACCGATCCTGTCCGATTATAAATCTAAAATTTGGAGAATACCCCGAATTGCTTGATGTTTGTCGGCGCCTTTGAGAACTAATTTCTAGGAAAGTTTTTTTTTTATTTGTTATCTTTGTTCATTTTCTAGAATTTTTGAGAAATCCGTTTTAAATATATGAACGATTTTGCTTAACTGAATTAGTTTATAATTAAAAGTCATGGAGAACGGAACGAAATAGAAAAGAAACTGAAGAATTCAAGTTACAAAAAAGGTGGTTAAGTTTTAGTGATAAGCTGATTATTATTATTACATTAAGTGAGTGAGAGACAGTGTACATAAACTCACCCCATTGATAGAAATAATATATATACAAATACATTACAATTTATTTTTGATTTGTCATCATGTCAAAATTTTTTCGACTTCAACTTTATTATGGTCAAATTTAGAACATTTTGAAATATAATAAATATTTATCAATCAAAAAGCTCTGTTCATATGTTCACTTCAGATCAAAGTGTTTTCATCAACAATTCTAATATACCAATCCAAAAATTAATTAAAAAAACAACTCAAATGTTACATTCTACATAATTATTATGAACAATATTGTTTTCATGGAAGTGCTATGAAAAATTTAAATTTAAATCAATATTTAGTGTTTCTTATTTCTAATTCATTTAAACGGTTCCTCAACGGTAGGGTGAATTTATACACAATGTTTCTTACTTCCTTAGTTAACTTATGTATGAACTAACACTAAGTATTAGTTTCTTCAAATACACCTCTTGTCTATCCCTATGTATTCCGGATAATATCAGATTATTTACTGACTTCTTCGCCCATAAACAAGCCAATATTTATACCAAAAAGAAATTCTCGAATAATTCTAGAAAGTAAACGAACAAACAAATAAATAGAAAAGCCTTCGTAGAATTTGATTCTTAGAAGCAATACAAACAAATCGCTGCTGTATATAAAAAAACATGTAGAAAAACCATATCAAAGACCTTCACCACACCATGAAATCTGTACCCGGCGCACCCACCAAATTTTATTCTTATCGAAAGTTTACGGCCATGTTTTTAAATGCGTCTCTGTCTCTCGCATCATGAAACAATTCTCCTCTACTCTGCCCTGCATTATGTTCTGTAGCAATAGGTATTTGTTGTTGCATATAATGTGTGCTATGTAATTCCAGGACATCTTTAGGATGCGTCTATAGAGCCACATCTCAAATGTCTCAAGTTTTTTGATCATTTGATTTTCAAGGTCCATGTTTCCACTCCGTACAGTAGTACTGTCCAAAGTTTTAAATATTTTCGCGTTTGACTCATCACTACGTCCAGCTATCTGAAATTATCAAGTTCGCAGTTTATATTCCTTGATTCCTTTTATTCCACTTTTAAAAAGTTTCTGTTTCAAATGTCACTTCCAATGCTGCAACATCTCAATAGTATGTGTCTTGAACTATATACTTCCCCGCACGTGAGAATGTCCTATCTTATAACTACTATTGAAGAAAAAAGATGATTCCCTTGGAGTAGTTAACACTAGTATCATCATAGTGCTGCTACAGCGTAAATATATTATATATATAGATATGACAATCTATCCTAACGTCATGTGACGTTTTGTGTTGAAAAATTTAAGTAGGACAATATCGTCCATTTTTCATAAAACCAAATTATTTTTAATGAAAAATCGGATAACACATTTCCAACAGTGAGAAGTTACAAAAAAGTCAAGAGTTGTCTATGAATTTATATATCAAATTTGACAATCCGCAAGATACTTCTCCTAGTAATTTAATTGTTGTAATTTCATTTAGCAAACAAATGGATATAATATTGGTACTTATTACGACTTTGTATCCTTAACAGTCTCATAAGGTATGACGAAATTTATTCAAATAGAAACTAGCAAACTTCTGGATTATACAATCTCTAAAAGTATCTTTCGCGGCAAGAGCCACTTTTCACAAAAATAAAATAGTGGACGAGCCCAATTTATGTGATTATTCAATAAGAAATTTGTCATTGCCAAAATAGAGGTAATCTATGAATTAGTGATATCACTGAGAATCACATTACATTTCTTTGATGATCGCGTCAATAGCGCTACATATCTCGATTTTATTGAGAATCATTTGCCACTATGACTGACACAGATTATTACGATCATGTGAAAAGTTTTCTTGGAAGGTTGATAGGCTGAAGAGAACCGACTGCAGTATCATCAGGATTATCAAAAATTAATTGTTCCATAAATACATAATTGTACGGAGAGCCTCCTGAAACAACAGCAAATGTTATGAAATATAAAGAAGGGAAGATAATGCACAAATTTCTATTTCCTTTGTCCTTGGTTACAGAATAATCATAATAAATTTATAGCAAAGCACTTCCAATTGTCATCATCAGGTGTTACACAGGTGTTACAATGATTTGTTTTTAGTTAGTTCCAACCAAAAAAATATTGAACTTACTATGTAAATAAAAAAACAAACTCATTAATATTTTTGTTAGATTTTTGTAATAATTCAACACAATGAGATTGTATTATATCCATAATTGCTTCATATTTGATTTGATTTTATATAAAATTCTAATGATTGTTTTTTCCAGTGTACGTTAGGGCGTATAAGGAGAGGTTTATTGCGTCATTACAATGGTGGTTACATGCACCCTCCAGAGTTGATGAGAGGTGGCGATGGGCTGGGTCTGCACTGCCGGACTTTTACTGACCCTTTGTATCCTCATGAGTAAGTATCTTGTCATTTCAGTGACTGCTCCAATTATATAAACATGACATTTTAACGGAGGTGAGATATTAATCCCCAATGTTTTGAACATTGGAAGTACGTATAGGGAACAGTTAATAATCGTTTGTGAGCCATTTAAGATAAGGTTTAGTTACTGATATATAAATAATGTATTATAAGTTTTAACATGTGTTTTGGACAGTTTACGTTCAGTACGTAATATACAACGATGTCTATCGATCGCGAATATAGCATGCTTCGTATTTTGGTTATAATAAGGAAGCAAAGATTGTCATATTTCCTATTGTAATATTCGTTTCCATTGGTTTTAGAAATTTTATAAATTTATCAATCAGCGAGTCTTTGTCTATTTCCTACTAACTTGAATCTTCTCAATGTCATCCCGTTTTCTTTTTAACCCTTCCAATACAATTTTTTCAATAATTCTTGTAATATTTATAGCCCATAATATATATTTCTAATTTAGTTTGACAGAAAGAACAGATAATTTGATAAATGCTCATGTTATTTATTGATTTTTATAAAATAACGATTGAGACATATTGTCCTAATGGTATTGGTGAGTGGGTCATATGTGTGTCAACAGTATTTTATGATAGTGAAATAGTGAAGCATATAATATATATGTTGCACTAGAAAAAAAAAAGAATAAACGGGAAACATCATTGTGGATTAACATTTTTTTACTGCATATGTAAGAGGCAATTAAGAAAAATACTTAGTAAAACAATCATTGCAAGGCGCTAGTGTGTACATTTTGCAATCTTTGTTTTCTCTTCTTTTTTGAAACCAGCACACGATGTTTTTTGAAAATTTCTTTTGGATGTTCTTCCTACAATTTCTTGCATTAGGTAATCCTTACAAATAAACTTTTAGAAAATAATTTGAACACAGCATCTATTTATGAAGATTTCCCAATTATTTTACATTTGTTTTTTTTCTTGTGGAATATTATATTTCGATATAAAATTCTCAATATTTTTAGTCCAGGCGAGTGCAACTCTTAAATCACTATTCGAAACTTCGTTCCTCTTTCTATTTTCGCCATTGAATTCTGTATCTTCAGAAGTAAACATCCAAAATTTGTGTCAATGCAGTATCTTCAACTTCTCTCAAAGAATCATCATCACTAGATGAGTGTATATAGTTTTTATCCATGTCATTATCATGGTTGAATACGTCTAATCATTCTTCGAAATAAATGTTATCTACAATATCTCAAAGTTCTTTATCCGACAAACATCTATCCATCCTAAAACTAAAATTTTTGATATATACGTTATTCAATACTGATGGGACATTATATCATAATAATCAACATTATTGGGACATAAAAGTCCTATTTGGAAAACAAACTCATAAAAACTATTGCTCTATACTAAATAAGTGAAATGAAATTATAAATACCTCATTGGGCGATTCCAAGCACAGCATATATAAAAACACAGTTAGTAATAAACGTGACACTTTTTGCTAGCAGCATCTAGACAGCAAACAACAACAAAACAGAGAGGTTTGGACTTGTTCACGAGCTTATGACCGTACAGTACTAAAATCCCAGATCTAAATACATTTTGTAAGCATTGAAATTATTTCAGTAATTATTAATTCCCTGGGACAACACAACAGTCGAAGACATAGAAAATATTGCTAAGGGTCGCGAAAAACGACTTGATAACCACAAAACAATGAAATATTGGAAATTCTATATAGCAAAAGTTTCAAACGTACCGAAACTTTTGAACTTGTTTAGAAAGTGATGATGAAAGCATCAATTTCTTAGATATACCATTGGTAATAATTAGGACAGTTAGTATTCATCAGAATAATTGCAGTAACAATTCATAAATTAAAACTATAACTAGCCCTTAAGAGATGTATTAACCACAAATTGTAACTTTTTTGGTGGCTGTTTACATTTAAACACCATTCGAATGCATCTTAGAATACAATTTTAATCCAGTTTTAATACATATGTTTTCATTAAGTGTATTCAATATACGAATTTTTTAATTCACTAAATCTTGGATTGATTTAAATTTGAAATTTGTAGCCTAGTGTGTAGGGACTTAATCTCGAACGTAGTTGTGGGTTTCATACTTTAAGGCTCACACCCCAAAAATATCTCGAGAAAATCGAGACTCACAACAAGATATTGAATGTATGATCAAGATAATGTACTCGACCGAAAAAGTCAAACTGATGTATATCATATTCAATATAAAAAATAGCAAAACATACTACTTTATAAACTCATAGCGTGGAATAACTCAAAATTTCGAACTGAAAACGTCTTTAATTTTCATAAACAAAACTATGTTTTCTTGGAATAGTGACGTACAAATATTAGAGGTTTGGAACAGTTGTTAACCACAGTCAATACAAAAATTGCTTGTATATCAAATTCTAAGTTTCTATTCATATAATGCAACTTGAATTAGGAATGATCCTGAGAAGTAGTGGCATCCGAACCCAGGGGATGATTTAAAATAACCAAACCCAAATCCTTGCCTACTCATATGATGTGTAAAACGACAAAGAATCTAGAAAAAATGTTACTACTCTTTGAAAAGAAAACAAAAACAAAGAAGACAAAGACAGTAACAAACGAAGTTGGTGAAACCAGGGAAATCGACAAAAGACTATCGAGAGGGAATAAATTGTTTGGAGACCTAGAGAGACTATTAAGATCAAAAGATATTTCAACAGCCGCAGACTGTCATATTATCAACGGTGCAGTATGGCAGTGAGTGTAAGATCATGAACAAAAAAGAAGAAATCTAAATAAACATATGGGAGAAAAGGTAATAAAGAGGATTTTCGGAGGAGTGCGAGAGTAAAAGAAGTGGAGAAGAAGAACGAACGCAGAGATCAACGTACTGTATGGTCAAAGTGAGATAGGATATGTCGGATGAGATGGGGCATTTAGCCAGTATGAACGAAGATAGTTGGGTGAAAGGATTCTGGTTAAGGGGAGAAGGAGTAAATAGAAAAAGAGGGAGTCTACGGAGAAAATGGATAGAATCATGTAGAAAAGATTTGGTAAAAAAAGAACTATCGTGAAACAGCCATGAACAAAAATAGATGGAGGAAAGCAGTAAAGCAACTCCAAGCCTTTGGCCTGTGAGGCCTGTTGAGTTGATTATATGATGCAACTATTAATAATAAAGGATTAAATCTTATCAGATCACAATAACCAGCGTAATACATTATTTTGATCCGTACGTATACTAATTTAAATTGTACTGGCAGTTGGTAGATCTGCAAATCGGAAAGTGATATGCTTTGTATGAAGCAGAAGTTATAGTTATTCATGTATTATCGACAAATTGAATCTGGTATACAGTGAGCTTGTGAAATATGAAAACATTTGAATCTATTCCAAATTGTTTCAATGAAGCGACGAATTGAAAACCATTTGGACTGTTTTCAATTCAAGTCTGCTCACAACTCTAATTAGAATAGCATTTAATTAATGTGTGTAACAACAAACAAAACTTCTATTAAGAGGTTAATTATCCAATATATATATATATATATATATATATATATATATATATATATATCTATATATCATTAGTCATGCTAATTATATCAATCGACATTTATAACCTATTGATTGCCAATGTTTAAACTTGAACAACAATGAACTTTTTCATTCAAATATATAACTATAATAAAAAAGGATTAGAATGAAAAACAGTGCTCGATAATCAAAATATCTCTAGAAATTTAATGAAGATACTGTAACGTTTTTCTTATTTATTTACACCCTGAAGACGCCGCCCGAAAAGCGCCGCGCAAATTCGTCTAATTTTTAAAATTCCATAGTAGCTAGATAGACCCACCTAGGGAACCATTTTGCGAACTTCTTCGTAATATCACCCAAATTACTTTCATTTTGCCATGAGTGTTGTTTTGGCAGTATTCAATAAGATCGGTTCTAGAAGCATTTCTGCTCAGTTTGCTTTTGTGATTATTGTGTTGACCACAACTTTACTCGCCCTATATATATTCGGATATGCTTAAAAATAAATATTTTTCCAGCAACCGAATATCCAGCTCCCCAAAGTGCCCAGCACGGTGCCCCTCAGGCCGGTATTCCGCAAAGTACACCAAGTCCGTTTCCAACAGGCGGAGTTGGTGGAGTGCGAAGAACATTATCCGGATGGAGGGAATGGAGGAGAGCAGATCCTACATTAATCAACAGTCTTTGGAGAAGCAAAATGGGCAATGGTATCAGAAAGCAGTTAGGTAAATAATGTGTTATTATTTGTTTGTTTGTTTCCATATTTTGTAGAATATAGTGAGGAAAATTGAGAATAAAAAAAATTCAAATCTCTGAGATATTGTGACGTGATAGAGATGAAATGTCTAATGAAATGCGTATTTAAAACAAACAACAATGCTTTTGGATTTTTTATCGATAATGACATACAAGTTTTCTTATTACGCAATAGGTGTTGTAGAATGTTAATATGATGTTGAAATATTCCGGAAAGTTTAGAAATAAATTATTTTATATATGGTGAAAAAGTATAAAAAAGAAAGCATCTATTTTTAGATATATTATCACAAGAAAGGAAGACATAAGGCTGACTGCGTTTATTATAGGGGCATTACATTACTGAATGCTGTGTATGAATTGCTAGCAAAAATCATTCGATTTTAAAAAGACTAACAATACAAATTTTTGTGTTGTAAACAATACAGAATGATAACTATGAGCAGAAACTGAATTTGAAGCTCTAGCAAAACTAGGAATACCTAAGAATTTAATACTATTGCCGAAAATGATACTAAACAAAACCGAAAACAAAGTAACCATAGAAGGAAGCTTATCCGAAAAATTTTAAACAAAAGGAGGATCAAAACAGTGTTGTTTTATTTTTTACTAGGGGTGATTCCCAAGAATAGTCCAGGGACATGCAGATGACGTAGTGTTCATAACCAAAACACAACAAGAGCTAAAGAAAATATTTTCACCATTTGAAAAGACCGTAAAAAGATAAGGCTTACGTGTCCATGAACATAAATACAAGTATATTGAAATGAGTCACGACTTTTTAAGTGGCAACCAATTGAAAATCACAACAGAGCAAAAAAACGAGTTCCGATTCGATGAAGTAGAAGAGTTTGAATACCTGGGAGTGGCGGTAACCTATTAAAGTTAAGAAATATTTCAAGGATAGCGAAGATAAGAATTCACAGGGTAGCTATACAACCTAGAGCAGAACAGGTTAAATTCATGGGACAGTTGATGGAGAGTTTTGAGAGAAATTTCAGAGGGATACGAGAGGAACAAGATGATTTAAGAAGAAGAAGGAATGTAGATATTAAGAGGTTATAAAGTCAGGCCAAAAGGCCAAAAGACTGGGCTGAGGGTTAAAGCAAGAGTGGAAGAAATCAGGTGGGTGAAAAGAGCCATGTGGAGAAGGTGCAAAAAGAAGAAGAGGGCGTTCAAATAGAAAATGGATGGATGCTAGATACAGCCGTGAACAAAAGGAGCATAGACATTTCAAGCACTGGGCCTATAAGGCGTACTCCGCTGCTACGTATTATCACAAAACTGCAAGCTTCGTCTCATGTTGAAGGTACTATGTTTGGTGTGAAGAGAAATGAATTTCCATAAAATCGTTGCACATTAATACTAACTACTCTATTTTTCACCTATTTGATTTAATTAATGTAAGTTATGTGCATAATAATTAAAATATCTTTCAGAACTTATTGGTATTAAAATTTTATTGTCTTTCTCTCTGATATATTTAGTGTTGAGGAAAGGTAATGATTATTTCAAATTCTCCATTTCTATAGTAAAGTATTTATACAATTTCATCATATGAGGGAATAAAATTATATTATCTTCATACTTTTTAATGAAGAATAAACTTGTGGGGTGGAACAAATATAAAAAAGTCCAAAATATAATTCATTGTATAATATGCTAGTATAGAAGGTATTGAAGAGCCAATAGGTGCTAAGATTTGTTAGATACCAGTTAATTTTGAAGTCTTGAATATTAATGTTTTTTTTCCACTACATTATTATTATTATATCTTTTTCCTTTCCGTTTCTCTTAAAAGTAATATACTAGAATGGTGTGAATTTATACACACAGTGTATCTTACTTACTAACTTAATTTATTTATATGCTCACTATTAACTCATCACTATTCACTAAACTATACGCTAAGAGTAATTACTGAAATATCTAGTTCTTAACATATTAATTTATTAACACCTATGACATCAGATTATTCACATCACTCTTTGCTGATAAATAAATTTAAAAAAAACTGCCAAAGTGACTATAAATAAGTTATAGTTACTTATCAAAAGTGTAGATTTATTTCTTGGAAATTTGTACCCGGCGTGTCCATCAAATTTTCGAATCTATTGATTCACGGTCCATATCGTGTCCTACTTTGCAACAATACGATTGGTTTTTAATTTGAAAAATTATCATAGTTCACTTACGAATCATATGACCATTTGTCATATCACAGATTCATAATAGAATAAATAATTTTTGCTAATCGGTATACATACACTATACTACTCATGATAAAGTTCAAGGGCTGATGGTCATTGTAATGTCGTTAATAGTTTTTTCTTTGTCTGATTTCGGTTTGATAAAATGTTATAAAATGAAAAATGTATGTGCGCATTTATATTTATAATGTAAAGTGAAATTTGATGTATAATATGAATGTACCAACATATATTTTTAATCGATAATGCAGGTGTGTATTATAAGTAATGTCGGTTTTCATATTTGAAAATTTCTACCTAATTCAAACATGTCCTAACTTGTTGATATGAATCTCCAACTCTATGAAGAGTACAATAGCTAGAATTTCTTTTGATCATTTTCTTGTGTTGTTAAGACATTACTGAAAACAATATTGGAACCAGGCGAGACAGGAAGAGAAAAATGTGAAATTGAATAAGAAGAGAAGTATAATTAGTAACAGAACAGTGTTACTTTAAACGTATTAATAGTGGAAATTGGAAGCTTAAAGATATTGATATAACAAGGGAAGTAATAGAAAGCCAGCCTAGTACCAGCACTCATCGATTATCAGACTTCGTTAGATCTTCTAAAATTATCACCATACATCGCCATTAAAAATCATAAGGTAAGATCTATAAAAAATATCTAATTCAACCGAGATTCAAGCTAAACATCAGGATGCGTTGAGGAATGGATTTATCCAAACAGACAAAGGACAACTACTAGAACTCTTTGCAAGGTTTTTTGTGTGCCTAGTGAAATTATGAAATATCAAACTGTAAATGTCGAGGTTTCCAGCATGGGAGCGTATGAGATTTTATCGGAAAAACATCCTGATTTATTAACCAAAATCTATTTCTCGTAGAACACGATATTGCTAAACTACATGCGAACCGAAATAAGTCGAAGAACTTTCAATCACGTATAGTGCGACAAAGCTTTTTTTATAATTATTCAATAAACGAATTGATTTTTGGAGACTGAAGCACCCTATGTATTCTATAAAACCGATAACAAACACTGTATTATTGGAAGGATCGATTCTAAATAGCTCAAGAAAGGTCAGAGTTCGAATCTAGCTACTAATAATAAAATAAACTAATTTATCACAAAAAAATATCATCCGTTATCGTTCTTCTCTTTTAATATGTGATACCTAATCACTTTGGATGAAATTGGAATGTATGAATTCAAGATATTTTGCTTCCTGAAACAACTGCAAAAGCATTACGGATAAAGCCACATTTTCTCGTTTTTAGTTTCTCCCAAACATTTCTCCATCCTATCTAACATGTTTTATCCTACTTTGTGTTTATCAGGTACATTTCGATTTCCATCAGCCATCAGTTGTTACATACCTAATCCTATCAAAAAAGCTCTTCTGCAAATTGTACTTTCCTCTTTTACCGAATGATGTAAAAGCTGAATATGGAAAGCAATACTTCAACTCGATTTAATTCAACGGTTAACAATTTATTTCCATCTCAATATTTGTTTTTGTAATCTCAATTCAAATAATCAGAATTCCATAATGAGCAATCAATATGTCGTTTGAGCATAAACTCCCTTTAATTGAAATAAAAGTATGCAGGTCAATTAATAAATTGTTGTTCACTCCCTTTGATATATAGAAAAGTTTATCATTCACTACAATTCCATATCTGCTTTGACGAAAATGAATAATGATAATCTTTAGTGTTATATGTAAATAAACGTAGTGACAAGTTAAAATAGCAAGTCTTGCAACTTGAAACAAGAACTCCATAAATATCCCGATGGAATCATCTCCACTGTTTCATTTCCATCTAATGTGAAAGAAAATGTCATCAATAATAAATTTCAAAATAAATAACGTTTAAATTGTAAAAATGTGAATCCGAAACAGAAGATTCTTATTAAGAAGAATCAAGAGAAATGGAGACTGTGGAACATTATTCTTAGACAAGGCTTAGAACAATGGAAATGAGGGGAAATTTATAACTAGATAAGAATGAAATCAAGACCATATATATACGAGGAAAAGTCCAATCATTTGTCAATAAATAAATCAGAGCTTTTCTCGTTAGTTCGTTGGTTATAAATATTAATTAATATTGTTCACTTAAGGAAATACTAATCACAACCGACAAGTGTGGCTTTCGAGGTTACGTGGGTGAGTGAATATTTAAAGGTTGTTGGTTTATGAATGAAAATTGGCGAAGAGGATCTATGGAACATCATGCAGATAAAATGAGATCAAACCACCCTCGGTATTAACCCACCTGTGATAATCTATAATAAAGACAAGTAATTTGAATTGCAAATATCTGTGGTATCTTAAAAGAAAATTAAGATTCTATATAAGATTTTTTTAGGGAAGCAACAATGCATATTATTTATATTATTTGATATGAACTATATAGGGTATTCAAAATTAACGTTAATAGCGAATATTTCGATTCACTTGCAAACAAAAATACAATAAAAATTTGTACCATATTATTCAACTCGTGTCCAAATCAAATCAAATTAACTTTTCCAATTAATATTTGCCGTCTTTCAACTCAAAATAGGCGTTGAAGTTTACAATAAGGTCCTCATCTGAAAAAAGCTCTCTCTACATGTTAATTTGCAATGTTAGTGAATATAAAAAAATTTCTGGAAATCAGATTTGATTAATACGATGAGAGGTCGACCAATTAGATGTACAATTCGTGAATTTTCCGCTCCAAAGCTCTTCATCAGAACAACTAAAACGGCTATGTTTGAATTCAGCGGTCCTGAATGTTACGGTCTTGAATGACGGTATACAATGTACACATCATCAATGTATGTACGTTTGTAGATATTCGGGTATCGTATACACTGTGACCCAGAGAATTTATTGTGTTTCCCTCTCTTGCTGCGATACTGGGGAACGCTGTAGCTTCAGCTGATCGGTAAATCCCACTTTTTTTAGGTAAATCCAGAATGTGGCTGTAGCTACCAGATATCTTCGTGTTCTTTATCCCAAGGTGTAGTTTCGTCCTTTGTTTAATTGTGCAACAAAATCTGATCGCCGCATTATCTGCTAATTCTAGCATCTTCAGATGTACCGATAGGACTCTTGTTTGTATTAATAAGTTGCTCTCACTTTGGCCGATGTATTTAGTAGATCTTCTCTGGTTGTAGTTTTCGGGAAAGTATTTGCCTGTTTCAACCCCAGTAGTCTGTTCCAACAATTGGTTTTGTTCCTACCTACTTTCTTTTCCAATGCTTTTTAGTTTATTATGTAGCTAGCACCACAGGTTCCAGGTTCCATGAAGGGCTTGTCTGCTCCCGCAATGAGTTGGCATTTTATGATAGAGCTTTAATGGCTGCTTGGTTATTGGACTCGATTATGATCTTCAATTTGATATAGTTCCTTTTTAAACATTGTGAAACATTTGAGTAATTTTAATAATAAACACTAAAGACTCAGAAAAAAAATATTATTAAAGTTGTTACCAGCTACATTTTTTATTGCTTTAACTATGCTCAACGATTCTAAATACTTCCGTATAAATTTCTTTCAACCAAATGTGATTTATGAACAATAATGATGATAAAACTTGCTTGAGCACTCAATTTTGAAGCTTTTGTCCTGTATTTTCCTACATGCCTCTAGGATTAGTACCACTTACACACACAACATCTATAATCGAGTCGATCAACTGTACCATTCCTTTTAAACGTGGCTCAATCGGAAAATTCTTTATGGTTTATGGTTTCATAACGTCCATTCTGTTATCAGGATTATCTTTAGATAATTCTGGTTACTTCATTAGGATGAAACTTATTCTTATGAATAATGCTGAAGACAACACAAACATCAACCTTGCATAATATCCATTACTACTATAGACCACCTTGTATACTTCATTCTTGTGTAAACCTGATCGAATTATTAATAAATTACATCACTATAAATTTTTCAATCAATCTGATATAAACTGAACTGAGCTGAACTGAACTGTTTTAGCCAACTCCGAGGAATATAAGGGTTAGCTTAAACTTGAAAAATGGACAAAAGATACTAAGCACTATGGAAATGGTCTGGAGAAAGACATAAAGCTGTAATATGGCTGTAGTAGGTCATTCATCAAAAAAATGTACGAAAATACATACGAAACAAAAAACGTAATAAGTTGCTCAAAACTTAAACTGATGAAATGAGAAGAAATAAATTATAGTTGAATAATGCAAATCTATTTCTGAATCTAATTTGAACTTTGGCATATATCATTACTTTTGAAAAGATTCCTAATAATTATTTAGATGCTACATGGTTATAAGTAGTTTCCACATATTCATCCCTTAGTATGTGATGTGTTAATTTCATAGCAGACCTTATCTTCTATAATTTGAAGTTATCAAATGAGTTTCTCAAGATAGTGAATAACGAAAGCGCACATATTCAAAGTCATCATACTAATACAATGGATCTATAGTAGTTGTTATAATTATTTGTTGGAACAAAAGGAGAATATAAACAGAATCGTATCGGCGTTCTGTTAATGACTTATTCAAGCAAGGTAACATATTAAACCCAAATTCATAGAAGCAAGAATAATGTAGATGAATGATGCTATTGACAATTTCATGCCACTTACAAATCCATATATCAGTTGTAAACACAGTTGTATATTTTCCGTTTCAAAGATCTATTTTCGGAATATTTCACTTTTTTATTTTCGTAAAGAAAAGAAAGCTGCTGCGGCTCACTAAGAAATATGTGAAGTTTATAGTGCTAATTGCTTAACAGAGCGCACGTGTCAGAATTGGTATAAAAAATTTCGTTCTGGAGATTTTTTCTTCAAAGATGAGCAACATTTTGGTCGGCCTACTGTTGATGATGACCAAATCGAAGTAACAATTGAAAAGGATCGTCATATAACTATTCGAGAGATTGCGAAGACACTACATGTATCCCACACAATGATTGAAAAACACTTAAAATGTCATGGGTTAGTTAAGAAGCTTCATATTTGGGTACCTCACGAAATAAAACCTTCCTCAAAACGAATCATCACTGGTGATGAAAAATGGGTTCTGTACAGAAACAAAGTTCGAAAACGATCATGATGAACCAGCACAATCCACGTCGAAAGCTGAATAACAACAAAAAAGGTCATGCGGTCAGTTTGCTGGAAATGTAAAGGTGTTCTGTTTTTTGAGCTTCTTCTAAGGCATCAGACTATCGATTCTGATGTTTACTGTGAATGAAACTGGATAAAGCAATCAAAGATAAACGGTCAGAATTGTGAAATCGCAAAGGTTTAGTGTTCGATAATGATAATGCAAGGCCTCACACATCTTTGGCAACTCGTGGGAAGCTATTGGAGCTTGTCTGGGAAGTGATGCCACACCCCCCATACAGCTTTGATCTGGCACCATCTGGTTACCATTTATTTCGAAGCTAATAGAATTCTTTTAATGGTCAAATGACGATGACCTGGTTCAGTTTTTTGCTGTTAAAGACCAGAAATTTTATGAGCGCGGAATCATAAAGCTGATAGGAAGATGATAGAGGGTCATTGATCAAAATGGAAAATATATCATTGATCGAAAACTATGCTTTGTTGAAAAAAATTGTTTTATTTTATACTAAAACCGAAATTACTTTGTAGCCAACCAAGATGTTTCGGAAACTTATATTATTAATTAATCTATTTAACACTATTAGTTTAACTTAATGTTTTGAACGACAGAACATTTTTTTAGGAAACACTGGAATCATTCATACTAGAATAGTAATTTTGAATGATTGTAGTGACTAATTTTGCTTGCTTAATCACTCTTTTCATATGAAAATATATGGTGAAGTTCAATTCTTTACATAAATTTTGAGATTATGTGAATAATGTGTAAATACAAAAGCTGTAGATCTTCTTATTACGTTCAACTTTGCTATTTAACTTTTTTCTAGATCTTCTAGTTCTTCTGGAAATCGTTATAAACTGGTTTCTACTCTTGAAAGCTTATTCCTTTCAATTCTTGACTCAAGATAACACGTAAATTTTCTTTCTCTCAATATTCATTATATTCTTTTCCTTTTTCAACGAGTTCCATCCTACTATTATTTTTTTCAATGTTTATTATTTCGAAAGACTTCTACCCTGGTCTGTTTAAGTTTCCAATTGTTTCCATTGAAATGAACTCGAACCGCACTATGCTTCAGAAACGTAGAAAACAATGAACTTTATGTCCAATTTTGATTGACCGATTTATTTAGGGGGTTATGAATTACTTGTTTTCAATTAAGAATTTTGTACCACTGCTAGTGCCATGAGTTAAACATTCATTTCCAGTAACAATTTTGGCAATAATTAGTTGCTAATATAAAAATAAATTGATCGTATTTTTTTATTATACGTTGTATTATGAATGAAAAGCTTAATTGAGCTTGGAATCTTTTATCCTTTGGTTATCACCTTTGAGATTTATACTAAAATTCAAACCAAAACCTATTATCCGCTAACGACCAGTCATTTATCCATTTCTACCCTTATTTCTATCACAATGGCTCCAAACAAATTTGGAGATTTAGAAAGGCAGATATCATTAGTGAATTTTTTTTCATCGCTTTATTGTAAGTTGTCAAGAATAGAAACTCCAGACTCTCTGCACTTGTAATTCTTCCAAGACAAATTTCGAAAGCCATTAGTAGATGAGTGAATATTTCTGAAAATGAATGAGTTCTCTCTATTATAGTGAAAATATTATTCTCAAAATGGAAAAGGCGCTGTTACAGTGTAATTGCCTGTAAAAAAATATTTCTCGAATAATACTTGAAACTTAGAAATCGTTCAATTATTATAATGTATTTTGTTATGAAAAAATGTCAGATATTTCCTCAATTTTATCAAAAGTTTCCCACTTTTATCGATTATAATTTTAATTATGTACGTATAAATGTTACAAGAAAGAACCTAGAAGTTTTAAAATTGCATACAATACAATCAAAATATTCAAAATAACTGAAATTCTGCCAATTGCCAAATGTATTAACTTCTAAGTAGATGATTAAAAGCATATTATCGATAAAAAAAGTGATACTCCATCATCTTGTTTCCTAGTAAACATTTACTCAAGTAAAAGCTCTTCAAAACCGTCATAATACTCATTTTCGTAATTGCGCTTTTGTTCCGGAACGATAACGAGCAGCTGAGACAACAGAAAATTAAGAGTAATCACTGCTATACATCAACACTAATCTTTTACTTCGAACCTTGATAGGGTAAGCCTTTTTTCATTTCTGTTGAATGAAAAAGATAAATCTGTTGAATATTAGTATTGATTAGCACGTTACACTTTGAATCGAGGAAGAAAATTGAATTAATTGTTTCGGTTGAGGAAAATTTATTACTTTAATCTTGAAAAAAGTGATATACCATTCTTTATAATATTTATCGTGAAGATATATCTGAATTAACATTTCATTCAGGTGATGGAGAAAGATAAACAGGCGTTTGAGCTAAAGCCACTTGTAATTAACAATAAGATTTGAAAAAAATCTACAGGTTTGAGTAGACGTACGAAGAATGTTCATTGGGTAAAGTATGGAGGATGACTGTAGAAGTAAATGTGGCGGTACGGCAGGAATCGAGGAATTGAATTAATCATATGATATATAAGAGGAAACTTGAGCTAAACGATTCGTTACCATGTATAAGGCAAATAACTCTGGAGTTAGAATTGTAGTCATGGATATAAAGTGATTTTAATATGAGAGTAACGAGCAACATCTTGAAGACTAGCAAAAATACATTAAGAAGCTTCCGAAATATAACGAATCTTGTCTTATACTTGATCTATCATGTTTTGTAGCACTATAAAAAGCATTCGAGCGCATGCCACTCGAGAACATTAAACATCTATTTTATGCAAGATATTTCGTAAAAATATAATCCTACCAAATCCGTACTAGTGGGATTGAGGATAAGAAAAAAAATTTACATTTCTTTTCAATATCGACATGAGATAATGATCAGATAGAGCTTTTGGAAGCTATCAATCATTCAGTCGAATCACTCAATGTGATACAGACAAATTTCAAGTGTAGGTATATGATAACGTAGGAGTTGGGATTCAAGAAACTTACAACTGAGCAGAAAAAGCAAAAATTAATGAAGCGATAATAAAATCAATTATGATGTTCCTAACTGAAGCAAGATCAGACACGTCAAATAAGAGAGCTTCTATAGACTGTACAGATGAATAATTACCACGAAGACATCTATGGTCAGACTGCGAAGTGAGGCAATAAGAAGAATTAGAAGGTGAGTTATGTCAAGATATGAGTACTGTACAAATATATGGAGTGAAACAGATACTTGAAGGATGATACAGGCATTGATAAAATTACGAATGTTATGTAATACCATCTTGCAAAAATTGTAGGATGCATAAGAGGACTTGGAGCACTATTTCAGTTACTTTATAACAATAATAGTTTTCTGGGAATCTTGTTTAACAATTGTTATATCCTGAACCCTTTGACCACTTTTTCTGGAAATTTTAGAACATTATACCAGAGCATGTCACTAATAAAGAGGAAGAATTTCAAATATTTTATATGCATCCCAGACCTATATATTATTTTTTTAATGATCCATTTTCAAACAATGTGCTTGTCTGTTCAGTTAAATTCATAAGTATTATAGGAAATGCAGAAGTATACATTATGTTGGCTCTTCTGATTGGGTTAGCTACAGTAGTGATTGGCTGCTGGTTATCAGACAATTGCTGGTCGCCCGAGCCTGAAGGTCAAGTAATAACGGTCGCTTGACCCAAGCTAAAGCCGGCTTTGAAGCCGCTAGCCGTTCTTCCAAGAAACGAATCATCCTCTTCAACATCGCCTTCGCCAGAGTCGCCACAGTCTCCGACAACACCAAGACAATTGAGCCCCGAAAGTAATTGGCCCTTGGTGGAGGTGAGAATTTAGTATTACGTTTTTCTCAATTGACTCTTATTCTAATCTATTTCTATATATGTTTTACTTTCATTCATTATTCATATTTCGATCTTTTTATCTTTCTTCTCACAAATAAGGTCTAATACTCAGGTTTACTACCTAGCTTCCATCAATTTCTAGTCAGATGGATACAACTTGAGTAATTCGTTACCTTCCTCAACTAATTTTGTAGATATATCAAGTTATTTGTGATATTTCTTCTATATTTTAGATATAATCTTCTTCCACAAATTTTCTGGTATCATTTCCATCATTCAAGTAATCTGTTTCAAATATCTATTTTTTTTCTACGAATATACAGACTACCTACACTTTTACTACTCCATGTTTCGTTATCCGCTCAACTTCTAGTTTTTTCTGAGCTCAAATTATTCGGTCTTATTTCGGTCTAAGTTCCCATAATTAATGGATCTTATAATATATGTTATCTTGTTTTTCCTTTTAATTTTATCTATTTATCAATCACATTCCAAAATATTTTTCGATCTCAGATAGTATTTTTGTTTTTTGTTTTATGTTTTCAACCCAG
Organism: Diorhabda carinulata; assembly: GCF_026250575.1. Classification (NCBI taxonomy): domain Eukaryota; kingdom Metazoa; phylum Arthropoda; class Insecta; order Coleoptera; family Chrysomelidae; genus Diorhabda; species Diorhabda carinulata. The sequence continues at coordinate 26,490,025 of NC_079472.1, forward strand.
TTTCTTTTGTATAGAGTAAATGGTTGAAATCAAAAGATTACTCAATTCAAACATTTGAAGTAGATAATATCTTCACTTCATACAATATATACATTGATGTATTCGGTTTCTATCTGAATATCAAACCACAATTTGTTTTCAAATACCTTATGCTTTCCACAGGTATCAGATCGTGATACGTTGGAGCTCTGACATCACGCCATGTGTGATAAGAATGGCGGACTACACATCACTTCAGAAAAAGAAGAATGTGAAGTACATTTCAAAAATAATATTTTGGAAAACGGTCATGTTTGCCAAATAATTATCGACGATAAATGTGCCGTTCACGACACCGCATTCTTTGAAGAGACTATTATAAGCTGAGGGGAACCTTTTTTTGAACAATGTGCCATTATATCACGTCAATAAACATAAAAAATGTGAGTTCAGAGATAATGTGAATATAATCGTGAACATTTGTCTGGTAAATATACTTAGTATGTGTATATGTATTTCTTCAAAACATTCTAATAGGTACCTATGGTACCTCTCTCTTTTCTATGCACAAATTAAACAATAACTAGAGTTGATATAAATAAATGAGAAAATAAGATTTTTTTCACAATGAACTTCTCTACAGTTTGTTTTATTAGAATCTGCATCAGAAAGAGTTACAACACTATCCACAATATGGACTTTTTCTATAAGAACTTCAGTTGAAATGGATATATTCAAATAGATTTGTTCAATTGAACTGTTTTCTTCAAAAATCTATCACAGAATAAGCTTCTAATGGAGCGAAAGGTTTGTTTTGACATTTTCTAATAGAATTGTAAATTGAGAAAACTTCATCTCAAAAATTTATTAATATGATAATTCAGCTCAATATATATATGTATCATAAGTTACTAAATTTGAATTTAAAAACGGGAAGACCCATGTTTCTAAAATGAAGATCACGAATTAAAATTATGATTTAACGTAAATAACGTTCTGTATTTGAAATTTATTCTTGTACAAAGGTTACTTTTCAAAAAATCTAACGCTTCCCAATCAACTATACAATAGAATAAAAACAAGCAATAATCGACTCAAAACAAAATTGTTAGTTTGACTATTGACGAAGTCAATAACATTTTACATCACATGACTAGTTTATATAAATATATAAAAATCTAATTCTAGTCTTTTCATACCATTATCATAGAACGATATATATCTAGCCTAAAGTTAGACTTCTTTTTCAAGTATAACTCCCTAATTTCAATTTTTTTTCCCTGAAGCATTTTTTCAAGTCAGTAATCGCTAGGTGCCGGATCTGGATGCTATGGGGGATGCGGAAGCTATACAAACTTTGATTGAATTTGATCATTGTTTTACTCGGCTTCTAACACAGTACATTGTCTTAGAGAATTTCTTCTTATGCTTATGGAGCCATGAATAATTTACAGTAATAGGCACTGTTGATTATTTCGAGTACTCAATTGTTCGTGTGTATATCAGAATGTAGAATATAAAACATTGGCAGACGTTTTTGCATGCTTAAAAAGATTTTCGCTGGGTCCAGTCAACTGAGATGACGGGCGTTTTGATTTGAGTCTATTGGAGATTACACACATTAACGCCACTTTTTTTCAATTGGTTAAAAAAATTCTAATAAACAGAGTATTCAAAAAAAAAGAAATATATTGTTCGAAGATAGGCACTTCAAGGAAAAGAATATAAAAATGTGATTCGGAAACTAGCTTTGTATCTATGAGGTAAATTTAGCTGAATTAACATATCTTCTGGATTAGAATCTGTAATTTAGCGACTGAACATGCTTGTTTGTATATTATTTGTAACTTTCTAGCCTTCCAGATTGGTGATTCTGTGGGACAAAACACTATTCATAATTAGGTTAGAGTAATCTATTAAAGTAGACTATGAAAATGTACTGCATATGTCAATTACACCTTAGACTATTTCTTGAAAATGTGAATACTACCTGTATAAGTAGTTATAGATTTTTTTGTCAATACAGAATTAGTGAATATAATACTCAATCACTATTATTGTAAATTATTGGTCAGCTCTAATTCACAGATACAAATAAAACTTTAGGAACAAGAAAACTGTCTGGTTTAGATACATATTGCAGAAGCAATTAACGTGAATTATAAAGTAGTACGAATCTACTAGAATCCAACATAACTATTTCATATTTCATAGAGATAGCTAGATCAAAAACTTGTTCTGAAATCGCACTCACTGATGTACGTTGGTTTTGTGGTCTTTATTTCCTTAGATACTTTCAATTCATGTTACATCAATTTCATAAAAAAAGTACTGCTTAGATCCATGACAGTTACTGAAAGTACAATATCCTGCCAATTATGTCCTAGATATGTTCAAATGAAGATAGATCGAATTGTGGGAATTGTATACTATTGTTCTCTAAATACAATTAGCATAGCCGTGCTAAATCTTACCTAATAATAGGGTTGTGCATTGTCTTAATATGTGGAAGAACATGTATCTTTTCTGCGTATGGAACGCCATGATCAGACTGATGTAAACTAATAGTGGTTTATTCCTATTGCTTATTGAACCATTAATTTCCGGTATAATGTAGTGCAAATGACATTTTATATCAAAATCCCACTGAATTATTTCTTTACATCAGAGCGGACGATATGGGATGTTTGTGGACGATGGAAAAAACACCAAAACTTGTATTATACTAATCACCATTTCATGCTCTTCAAACAAGTGATTTGCAATTGCTTGTATGATGTGTAAAGATCTGTTGATGCTAGTAGAAACTCTTTTCGATAGACCAATAATCTGGTCTCTCTGGAGTGACTTAACTGGGACAAATTCTAAGCATTCTAGGTAGTTGCTTAACTCAGAAAAGCATAATTGAGAATTTGAAATAGAAATGATCTCAATAATTTCTAAATTTTTGAGGTAAGATATGTTGAATTCGAACAATTTTTTCTGTCCTTGACTATATTATGAATACTTGCATTTCCATTGAAATGAGAAAGTATTGTTGATTTTAAGTGTATATCTGTCATACGGATATCTCTTTAAATTATACTAATGCCTAATGTAAATGACTGAGTATTTTTTCACTATATTTGTTATTTTCTCCTCATAGAGTGCTTTTCTTCATCGACGCATCGATGTACAGATTTGAGAATGTGAACAGCTTTTTAATTAAAATTCAAAATCCACTTTGTTAAGAATTTTATGAAATGATAGGATAGCAAAAGTTCATATTACCAAGGCTGCATGGAATACATATCTTTCTATCTAATCGTAATATACTTATCCCATTTTTTTTTAATTTTTGATGAATTTTCAATTATTTGGAGCCTATTTCTTAAAATTTATTCTCAACACCGATTAACTTTATCATAATTCAGTCTCAGCAAGAATCCAAAATTATCTATTCTATCAACTTATCGTATTTCATGCAAATATTTCATATCATACATATGGATATGGGTATAATGAAAAAAGGGTTTTTTCAGCTAGCGTAGTAAGAATTTTATGCAAACGAGATGTAACATTTATGAACAGCTAACAACAAAACACACAACTCAACATTATCTTCCAGATGACGAGACATGTATTTTAGTTTTAAATACATACGAAATAATTAAGGAGGCTGGTACAAGAATTTTATCCTTATTTCTTTATACGTGAAACCTTTGAAATTGAAAGTGATATCGAACACGCTCCTGTATTTACAATTTTTGCAGACGTTAGATGAAGTATTACATTTTCTGACGGCGCCCTGTGCACTTGAACAGAAATCGATAAAAATGATGCAGAATTACAAGTCATACTCAACGATTTCTTTCAATTATAGTCCATTAGATTTTCCTTCGAAATATAAAATAGCAAGCTTTAAGACAAGAATGAAACATGTTTATTTAATCAACTTTTATAAATTCAGCACGTAAAGCGTTTTTATCACAAATTATCGAAATTAAGTATGAACTTTCCTATTCTATCATCTTAAACTTGATTTGTACAATTTACTTAATCTAAAACTGGTTGAAATCAACGAACATCACCAAAATATTAAGTATCTGAAGTAACGACAACATTGAAATTTTTTATTGAGAATATGTTTTTTAATGTTTCCTACGAAACGGAAGAATTTGTTTTTAATCAAATTTAAATTAACTATCTCTCTAAACATTTTGTATTGTCGAGCATAATTATAACTTAGTTTACATCAATAACATGTATTGAAAAAATTATTGGGTATTTTTTTTAGCTCTGAAGTTGATTAGGAATAGGAAAGAGTACGTAGAGTTTGTCATTTTGTAATGTTTCAGTTACCATGAAGCGGATACATATACGGAAGAAATAGAATGGACTCAAATTAGCTCTCAACAACACTGATATGACGATGCCAAAACAGAGTCAATCTTCACGCTGGAAAGAATTACAACAGTCTCCACTAGTCCACTTCCAAAAGCATATCGAATCTTCAGTACAAAAGGCAGAAGAAAAAATGTCAGAGCTAATAAGGATTCTTCCGAACGTGGGTGAAAGCAGTTGTAAAATAACGGTTATTTACACAATATGCTGTCGTCAATAGAAGAACCAAAACCAATACAATAGTCGATTACAAAAAAAAACACACTTTCGCGGGTAGTGTCAGCAATCAGAACAACCTCGGGAGGTGCTCTGCAGTTAATAACGGGAATCACACCAATAGACCTGATGATTACCAATAGAAGCTACATGCATGGGAGCACTGGGAACTAACAAAACATAAAAAAAGGAGAACCAGAGAACAAACCCTAAGAACGTGACAAGAAAGATGGGAAAACGAGACAACGCACGTTTAATTGGTAATATCAGAGGATAGACACCGAGAAAGACGAATTAGTTTGAATTAGAGAATATCACTTACAGGTTCAGAGCCAATATTACAATTCTGTGCTATGCTGACAGTGCTGTGTCGGTTGCAGAAAACGAAAACGGCCTCCAACGGCTGCCATATCACTTTAATTGTACAGTTAAATCTCTAAATATGATGGTTTCTGCCTACAAAACAAGAAGCTTGACAAAATCGAAAATACCTCTTAGATGCAAGCTGTTTGTAAACGACAAAATAATCCAGCAAGAAATGAAATTTGAATATCTGAGTATAGAACTATCCGGATATGGTGATATTGAGACAGAGGCAGCAAACAATAAAGGCAGCAAGAGCAGCCGGATGTCTAAACGACACTATATTGAAAAACAAATACATAAGTATTGAGGCCAATTCAAGAACCTACAAAACTGTAATCAGACCCATAATGACGTACACAGTAGAAAACAAAAAGGCCCCTGGAAACAAGCAAAATGGAAGTTCTACGAAAAATTGCTGGAAAAACGCTCCTAGATAGGGAACGTAGCGAGGACATAAGATAAAAATGCAGAGTGGAAATAGAATGAGCGAAGAAAGAATAGTAAGGACGACCACTGGTGAGAAGTATGGGAAGGCCACGAAAAAGATGGAGTGATAATCTTACCATCAATTGAGGCAATGGGCATGCAGCGAAGAATAAAGAGGCAATGTACCTAAAATGGAGTAGGAAGAAGAACAAGAAGGTCCAGGGCCCTTAATTATCACTAAACAAAACGATGCTAATGACGATATGCCTACTCGTAGACAGAACTAACATAGCATCATCAAGGGGCGGCTCAAAGGGCCACTTGACACACTTGCGAGCGTATAAAAAAAGTATAATTAAATAATATTAGTAAATAAATAATTTCTAGTTTCTGTTGAATGGAAGTAACAAAACCCGATGCTCTTTTTGAACAGTTTTATTTTTAATTAAATTCAACAATATTCGATTGACATATGAAATTCATTTTTGGTCGAAAAAAATGAAGTTTCGCTGCATTTTTTGTCGAACTCGACTTAAAAAAGAGTAGAGGAGTTTTTCATCTGTCCACGAAAGTCTCACAAGTGAGAGAATTTATATTATGATTGTTCACTTCAATACATTACCTTCATTTAAATATGAATTTTGAAATGGAACAGACAACTTTAATATAAATTTTTAGCTATTAATTTACTTCTATACCGATTTTCTTCATATAAATGCGATTCATCATTATGTGTGGAATGATAATTCAAGAACGCTATACAAAAAAGGTTAAAATATAGTCAATATAAATCTGCATGGATTAAAACAAGACAATTTGAAATCAAATAAACAAAACCATATTAACCAAGCTCAAATTACACATAATTAATTCAATTTCTCATCAACATGTATTCGAATGTTTAACAACATCGCATTGTTGATATGCTCATACTTGTTAGTCAAGTATTGGAAACTAATATTATGTAATACTAATGAAAACAATTACATTCTCCATTCGATAACAACCTGTTGACACTATATTACGCCTCCATTTTAGAATGAGTAAATTGAACAAAAATTTCTCATTATAATAATATTTATCATATCAAGCCTGCCTTTCCTAGTCTGTGCCTCAATCATTCATTCTTATATTTGCGAAATTTTGTTCATAGCACTTACAAAAAATATAATAAAATGAGAACTGATTCACATAAACATTGATAATAATTGATTTATGTGCTTATAATAAAATTTTATGTGGTTCCACAAATTATAAAATATTGTAAATATGCATAAAGACTGATAAAATGTTCGATAATTAAACTGCATATTACAAAAAGCGCTTATAATCTTCAAAATTTGATATCATCCATGAACCTCATTTGTATCTGAACTGAATGATTTGAAATGTTTGCTTATAAATAAATAAATAAATTTCTTGCAATATTTGACCTCTTAGCAAGGTATAAATTTATCATTTCTATGCAAATAATTATCTAAATTTAATTAAATTTCTGATAGTCCACTAAATGCTTTAAGTCCAAACATTAACTCTTATCAATCCTTAATGATTGACTATCTCTGTAGCTTGAGTTCTTGAAATGTTCTACTCAAATCATTGGATAATATACATCGTTATTTCTCTGAATGTTGGTTATAGCAAGCAGCTATGAGAAATACAGAAATATTATTTTCTTCTGTCTCTATATAACAATTTCACACAGACCTCTCCAGTTAGAGAATAGTCAGATATCAATTGTTTGGTTTATGTTTATATTGCACCTAAATGAAAAATGATATTTCAAAATTTGTCAATTGTAAAATATTGCTCATATTATTTAACAGTATGAAGTAACCTTATCAACGATTCCAGTACAATGTCCAACTTACATTTAACCCTGTACCTATACCTGAATTAAAGTTTTGCTCGTATTGTTGATAGTTGGAAATTCAGACGTTGAAATTAAGTTCTCAAAAATTCGCTGGAGGTTAAATATTCCTGATAATGTATTAATCATCTTCAACTATTCTTTTATTACTGATAATATTGACTGATATATTTAATCACTAGACCTTTTATAACTGTCACTATAAGAATACGTTACTCATGAGAATTCTATGTATATAGGCTATTTTGTCAACTTTTCATCAGAAATTTTTCAAAGAAACTTATGTTAAAATTACTTTTCCAGCTTCTAGTCGTCCAATATATCCTGTACTTTTGGTATAAGAAATGTAGTAAATTTGGGATGTGTGATGAATTGATTTCGTAGCTAGTTTAATGTCGACTCAGTAGAATTTATGTAATATTTGAGTCTTTCATGTACCAAGAATACTAACTAGTTGATTATATATCTATTAGTACCCATGGTGCATATGTCATACCAGTTCATTTTAAATAATTTTTTTTAATTAGGTTTATCAATTTTTTATTTTCACCCGCGACAAGACCTTGACATTATAATTGTCATAGTTTTTGTTGTTATTATTTTAAATTGTGAAAATGCTGAAAATTAAACACAAAACCTCAACTGGGTCTAAAGAACTTGTAGGTAAGATCACATATGCAGAAGGTAGTCTTCATTGTAACGGTGCCAGGAACCAAAATTGATAATGTTGATGGGGACGGAATAGAAAGTTGAAACTTTTCATACATATATCTGCTATTGGGAATCTACAGAAACGACCGCTTGGTTTGAACAGCCCTGAAAACTCGAAAAAGTTCATGTCTAACGTCGGCAACTTTTTTAGAACAAGTATTAATACACTGAAGTGCTTCGATTGATGAAAGGGAACCGTAGATGCTGGATGATATTTGAAAAAACAGCATAATATTGAAAAATTAGATTCCAAAGATATTGGCAGGTATTTCTTTACGGAAACTAGAGAGCCAGGCAATGAATCATTAATCAGCCTTGGATGCATAAAATTTAGCTATCAGTCGAAGCTTCCAGAATTGCCAATTCTATTTACATAAATCTAAATAGAGACTGGTCTATCAAAAACAATTTTTTGCACCTTAATTCCCACATGTGTTATAATTTGTACTTGTATGTATATCAGTATTTATAATAATTTGTACTTCATGCATATTTGTATTTAAGGTATAAAAACATAATAATGTCCTGGTATGACATGAAAATATGAATGTAAAGACATAATGTTTCATTGCACAAATCTATAACTCCATCTGTTTCAAATAATGAGAATTATCTCTTGTTGCATTATCAATATATACGTTCCACGAACATTAAAAATCGAAATATCTCATTAATAACAATAATTGAAATAATGAGAGTGATAATAATTGACAGAATGATTGATATCTAGAACGTAACACATTTTTTTATAATATGTAGAGCAACCATATTTTGAAATAAGTGATAAAACATTTTGTCATTACTCCATAAAAATATCACTTACTTACTATTAAGAGGAAATAGCGGCTACGGCCTAAATACATAACAGCTTACGTATGTTAATTTTTTTATACAATAGTGACATGACATTGTTGATTTCTTGTTTATATTCAATCCCAACATCCATTGAGAATATAAATATATGAAGTGTTTCAAAACTATAGTACTTATGTAAATATAAACATTTCATTAAAATAAACAGAATATTGCTTTTAGATATTATGATCCTGCCAAGTCATATCACTGTTGTATAAATGTTCATATTGTCTATTGAATTGTATAATAAAATGAAGTATTTGTCCTTTTATTAGCCCATGCATTGTGATGTTATCCTTGATTTGAAGATATTAGATGGATTAAAAATTTGCTCAATGCTATTTTAGTTTAGAATAATTATAGGTTCCCTTAAAATGTATATTTAATGAGAAGAGGTTAATGTAGACCTTTTTTTAGTGAAGTGAAACTTATGTTCTATGAGCTTCAAAATTATACATAGATATAAATGAGTAGAATGAATTCCCTCTCGTTAACTTCTATTTTAGTTACCTATTTTAGAAAAATTTTGTCAAATACTGTGAAATATTATCAAAACACTAATACATTGCTTTCAAATTTGTTATATGAACTTACGATAAATTACTTAATTTTATGTTAATAATCTTCCTGTCAAGAAATTAGTTCTCATTGGGAAAGGCATTACAACTTTTTTTCAAACGTCTTCAAAGCATGATATTCTTCAACGTATTTGTGAATCGAAAATGTTTATGATGGTATATCATGACTTTCATTGCAAATATCTTTACTTCTGCTGAAGGCGCCAATAAAATATTCATTCAATTCACAGGAAATAAGGAAAAACTAGCAGATTCGTCAGGTCATAGATTTTTGGATTGTCAATAGCTTAAACATTGACTATAACGATAAACTTGAGCCTAAACATTTTTAAATTATTCTATTTTAATAATTGTTATGGCGTAAAGTTTTAATTCTGCGTTGAAAAAGCCGGGACTATAAAAAAAGTTCAAATTGCTTGATAATTAATATTGATATTAACATTGAATACCTCAAACACGTTATGAAATTTTCAATTTTTTCTTTAGTAGATTTCTAGAAGTAATATTACATTTTTTGTATATTTCTTGGTCTTATTAGTTTTAAACCAGTTTTTGAAACTGAGAAATGTGAATTCAAGCGCATTGGGCAATTTATTCGGTAAGAATCTATTTTTTTCTAGCACACCTCAGAGGTACAATCTAATTCGGTATCTGATTTCTGCTTCAAAAATAAAAATTTCAAACAAAATTATCTCACAACAAATTCAGGGTCACCTGTTAATTTAAACACAGCTTCGAATAAAATTTAAAACTGAAAATTCAGCTGCCATCTGTAGGAAGGCAACGGCAAACTAATGTAATTCCTAGATACCTTCGCAACAAAGGATTCGGGTGTGTCGTAAACTGTCGGTCTCTTCTATCTGTGGTAGATGGGAGCACCATTATTGTAAGGGGTCGTCCACACATTTTGTGCTAATCTTGTAAATGTGATGTTTTGTTCAACTTAAAACGAGCGAGGATCAAAAATTGAATCAGTAGATAAGAAACTTGGAATATCAGAATAATTATATTCTATAATTGACAAACAATATTTTTGATCGAAAATGGATAATTATTTATAAACCAATATTTCTTGTAACTGTTTATCAAGAGCTTTTCATAGTAAATTTCCAGTACTAATCTGAGAATGACAAGGCTTTGTCAGACCTAAATAGCTGGAAAATCTTCTTGATTACCCTCGCCCTAGCCCATAGAAAATCCTCCGAGGTGATTCAATTGGTCAAATTCCAGAGATTTCTTGCGTGTGTTACTAGAAGCTTGACATTTGTGAGTGGATGTGTATCCTTACTGAGTCCACAGAATTTATTTAGTAAGAAATACTTTAAATAAATATATATTTCACTAAAATGAATGAATGAATGAAAACATCAAACTATAATTATGAATCTTCATTGTGCTGACAGTTTTTGACAAATTTTTCTTTTATGAAATATTTTGAATAGGAGTTATCTATGGGGAATCATAAAAAAGAATCCGGTTGTTAAAAAAGCCAACCAAGCAAATAGTAAATGTTTATATTTAGAAGGGATCAATATTAATGTAGCTGTAAATGTAACAATCCGATACAACGTATTATGGAACCTTATATATTGCAACGATATTTATACCAAAGATGTATACCTTCCCCAATAAAGCAACATTGATAAATAATTTAGTTTTATTTGAACTCATATTTCCACCAACAGGCTTCCTTTATTCTATCGACTAAAACTTTCTAAGAAATGATATCACAATGTGACATCCTCACATCTAGAATAAGATCATAGCCATAACTGAACAAACTCTTGTACAAAAGTAGGTGGTGAATGTCTACTTATAGCATCTAGTTTTGTGGAATTTTAATTCTGTAGAACTAACTGCATAACAGTCTGTGAAGTTAGTGCAGTCTCTCCTTTATTATATTCCACACAGGTTTGATGGGGCAGTGGTTCAAATCTGGTGACTGAGGTTGGCAACGCAAAACTTTTCTTGGGAAATATCTTAGCTCAAAATACAACAAGTTAAAATATTGTTAGAAATATGATCTAGATGTTGCAAAAACATAGAGACTAATCACTCCATGAATGTAATACTTCTGATGTCAAAAATAAAAATTAGCAAATCGTAGAAGCTAGTGTTATTATAATGTTATTATTTTGTCCCTAATTACCTATTATTTTTTCACTAAACATCACTTATATTTTCAGATATACTAATCACCAATAATAACTGTTTGCGATTTCACATGAAACACTGTATTATCACTAATGATCTCTGTCTTCACAATTATAAATCTAAGTGACTTTTCGGAAACTATAACCTGGTTTCAGATTACTTAACAGCTGATCGCGTCTCCTAGCCCTACACGATATTTAGTTCATATTACTCTTTTTGGATAGTAATTCTTCCATGAAATGTGTATATACGTTTATTGAAATTGCATCAAAATTGGTAATGATAGAGTTGTACAATTCGTAAGTTAATGAAAACCACAGGAAACTGTGAGTACCTTCTATGAAGTACTAGGGCTTAATTAAAAACTGTATGTATATTTTAAATAGATCTTTGTGAGTCGCTTCCTTCTTTAAACGTAATAACCTTATAAGCAGAAATTTATTGGGTGAATAATCCATTACTTTCCATAAATAAAACTTCATTGTTAAGTAATAAACATTATTTTATTTTATTGTAATGTGATAAAATATTATCAATATTATATTATGTGGTATTTTCAACAAAACTGTGGTAAAATATCATTTTTTTTATGACTTTAGCTATAGCCTATCTCATTGGCAAAAACATGTTAATATGTTAAATAGAAAGCAATTCCAGACAGTAACCATTTTTCTCTTTCATTTTTGTCGCAAGGAATTTGTATTGAAAATATTTTATTTTCTCTTGTAGATGTAGAATACAGGGGGACGTTAATGTTATTGTCATCTTCAAGTACATGATCCTAAAATGGAGTCAATAAATAATAGAAATTTTGATAGAAATTGTGCAAAAACGTATGAGTAGTTAACTAGCATATACTACGTTGGAATTTCTGGAACCGTTGGTGATATTCATATTGAACACACTGTTCACACTACCACTATACCATAACTCACAATAACTCTACGCACGTTTCGAGTCAAGTTACTTGACTGAAGGTAAACTCTTTACCTTCAGCCTCTGAAGACGATAACTAGATCATCGAAACGCGTGTCAGATAGTATAATTTTGAGTACAGTAGTAGCATAAACAGTAGGTTCAATATAATTAGCATATACTTAATTGATCAAAAAGCAATAGTTACCACTACAAGAGTATCAGAAGGTACATTATGTCATTGAAGGACATAAAGAATATTAAGGTGCATATACTCACCTTCTTTATCCACGTAATATAACAATGGTAAGGTACGATACATAGATTCTCAGTGTTTGGTAAACATGGTTTAATAATACCATTCTCAAATATACCCCCTTCAATTAGCAGATCAGTTAAAATTAAGGAATTTGTCTGTGGCTTCCAACTGGTATGCAATTTTAGCTCATCCATTGGAATTTGATTCGACCTTAAATCATTTTTTACGCCATTTTAACAAAATTAATATATTGTATCTAAATAGACACGTGTGTCAAGAATTATTGTGCTTTACTTAGACATTTCTAATAACGAAAAGTGTCACAAAGCTGAATTTGATGGAGTCATTGGGTGTGACACTAGAAAAAGTACATCACAAAATTTACTTAAAGGTTACAGTTCCCTCGATTTTCATAATAAAATTTCTAATTTCTGAGATATCGCGATTCTAGGAAGTTACACATTATTCGCATATATCTCCACGCTACTCACGTGTATTATATCTACTCCATTTTTATTATTGATATAAAAAGGTATAAATCCAATTTTTGCAAATATTTTGCAATTTACCCAATGTGAATCGCTCGAGATTCTCTTAAAAATATTATATAAATTTATAAATTTTTCTTCGAGCTCCCAGCGCTTTTTTCTTTTCAATCTTTTCATTTCTTCCATCTCCTTATATTAAGTTACATACTTTGAAACAAGCATCATATTCATTTATATTCCTGCTGTAGTACAAGTTTGACTGATGTTTAATGTACTAACTGCTCGATTCATATGCTGTTTTTACACTAAAGCAATTGATTTTTACTGTACATGAAATATCATTCATTTTAATACTTAAGTGGATCAAAATATCAATTCCATGACTCACAGTAACAACAACACCTCCAGTCAGAAGTTTATTACAAATGAAATTGAGTCCAGATATATTTTCTTAAATACTAGTATAGCCATTCAAACACCAGGTGGACAGATATTACTCAAGGTCAAGCGGGTAGACTTAGTGAAAAAGTAAGTTTTGAAAAACCTTACTTCATTAGGAAATGAGTGAGGAGAGGCATGGATAACTATTTTCATTTATTTTTAATGCGGCATAAGCGTCCATATTATTATGTATAATGTAACTTTTTTAAATTTTAGAATCTTGATGTTTCAGAAATGGTAACTCTTATCGAAAAAAGTATATAGATAATTTTTTTGATTGAATTTTTTGTTAAAATTTATTATTCACCACAAAAATATAAAGAATTGAAAATTGAGCTTTGAAATTGCGTAAATTTTCAAACTTATTTTAATTCCCAGATCTCGGAAATTTTTGTTATTGAACCACAATTTTTTGATCTTTTGTTAATCAGATAATACCTATGGTTTCCTTTAATAAGAATTAATTTTTGGGATAACTGATATAAACAAAAACTTACTTCGCGAAATGTTGCTTATAGGAAGCGATGAATGCTTCAGGGTGAAATAATGATGCTAAACTTGTCGGATTTTGTAGAACATTGTTGATATTCCCATCTTTCCATTGAGTCAAGAAAATAGTTTTGCTCATACATTTTTTCAAATATTCATTTGGCTCTTTAGGTCCTCTCCAAATATCTAACCATGCTTTTGGAGTCTGTAACAAATCAATGAAATTGACGTTTCATACCAACAATTGAGCCTCATTATTGACACACTATTCGAAGCATCTCGAAGCTTAAAAACAACACAAACTATCAACTTTTCTTATATTTGTTAAGAATCTCCACAGAATAATTTTGATTTTTCATGATTTTGTGAAAATATAACATGAAAAGTAGCGGGGATCAGTTGATACACATCGTAGGTTGTCACCTGAATTAGAAGTTGGTGTGCACGATGGAATCTTCTATATAATGCTCAATTTACATCCACACAAAATAATTTTGATAAATAGGGAGCATTTTCATGTTCTACAATAAATTTTGAGGACGCAATGAACATGACTTTTACATTTCATTACATTTCGACAAAGCCTCCTTTGTAGTGAAATAAATCAAGTAGCTTGATTTTAGTTGCACAAAATCTCTTTCTGAAAGAATGTAGTAAGATTTTCCACTAAAATAATATCTAATCCAAAATACATCGTGACTTTCATTCCTAGAAGCTTGAAAAAACTTAGGCTTGTATATATGATGAAGTCAATCAACAATTCTTACAAAAAATAGTCGTTAGATCTTGGAAGGTATGTTACTGTTTTGCCTATGCAAAACTATAATTTATGCGCAATAAATTTTCATTACTCACCTCATATTTTAACAAGGAATGACACATTATTAGTGTTTTTTCGTCTGGCAGAATCACCCCTTTACACATCTTATTTAATAACATAAAGTGTTTGTGAATTGTTTGGAGTAATTCAACAGCGTATACAAATTCTTTCTGGATAAATGTTTCGATCACATTTTCTTTCTCTGTTTGAATCTCGCTGTCGATTCTTATGAACTCGTGTCCTTTATTAATTTTTTTCCATTGTGAGAAGAATGGCGCTAAGCCTTTTTGGAAATATTCTTGACCAAATTTTTTTGGAATACTCCTCTGTAGATAGAAATCTGAAAAAAAAAGGATTGAGTGTAACAGGTGAAGGAAAACACAAATCAATTCACATATTCTTGATATTCTTGATATTAGATTATAATATCAATGATAACATAAGTATTGATGGGACGTACGTTTCAACTCAGATGTTATTTTCGAAGAAGTCTGCTTCTCCCATGCTCTGTTAATATTCTCAGCCAGTCCAAAAATTGATGGTTTATCAGTTGCTGGTATTTGTTTGATAAGTTTGATGTATTCCTAAAAAATTTATCAGAATTCTGAATCATTATTAATTCTGATTCAATAGAAGGTTTTTTAACCATCAGAAATGTAATGAACAATATCAAGTAACATCCATATTTGGATTTATTTCTAGCTAGGAAACTATAGAGGAGGAACACAGAAAATCTAAATATGTCCACCTTAATTTTATTCCGAATTTGTCCCGTACTCATTTTTCCAATCGGGAAATTGTAGAAACACATTTATTTTCGTTGTATATTTAGTAAAAGACTATTTTGAGACTAAAATTGAATAAAAATTAGGGCATGTAGAAAATGGGTGAATGATGTTGAGGAGAATAGAAGTACTATCCAATTTAAGGAACATAAAATACTGAACAGTTTGAAATTTTGGGTCAACAAAATTTTTTTATTCAATATATTGTGATTGGTGTAGGAAGAGAAATAACAGAGCGCGTGAGCAGTGTTTCTTGCATCGCTAGTTATGTACAACAGATGATATTTGAATATTACAGAGAAATAATATCTAGAATATATAAGAAGTTGTGAACGAGATGCCGTCACGTTTTTTATATTTGCGGCAAATTTATTAAAGGGAGAGAAAAAAGTATGATTTAAGATTTGCGAAGCATACCAAGCTTACTTTAATCTATAAGTCAAAAATTAAGACAAAAAATGAGTTCCACATGTATAATGTAACTCTTGCAGGTGAGAAAAGAGCAATGAAGATTGCAGTGCGAAAATTTGGAGGGAAACCAGTGATCGTTACACTGGTTGTTATTTTTGTATTGTGAATCAACACAGAGCTAAAAATTCAAAGAATACAACTTATTCTGTCCTATAATCCACATCTGCTCCAATACCATATACTGAAGAAAATCCTGTACCTGCGCCGCCATTATTAGAAAAGCAACTACTCTCTCAAGGTAGCCCGCAATCACGAAGTTCATCTATATCCGTACATTCTGAATTCGTTTTTGAATCTGAACTAAAAATACTACACCTTATCAACTCTCAAGATCTCAATGACTTAATAAGAGACTTAAATCTTCCAAAAAGTAAAGCTGAGTTACTAGCATCGCGGCTAAAACAATCGAATTTAATGAAATCTGATATCCGAATATACCGTCAAAGAAAACGGCATGATGAGGAAGGAAGATGGCCTTTGTTTTTACCATGACGTGAAAGGTCTATTTGAAGAAATCTATATTTCGTGTCATACATCTGAATGGCGTCTTTTTATTGACAGTTGAACTAAAAGCTTCAAAGCTGTTCTACTACACAATGGGAACAAATTTCCATAGATTTCATTAGTACATCCCGTACATCTCAAAGAAAATCACGACAGTATTGAAATGCTATTAACTGCAATTGATTATACGGAATATAAGTGGGAAGTTATTTGTGATTTCGAAATGGTGTGTTTTTTGACAGGAATTCAAGGTGGTTATACTAAACACTCCTTTTATCTATGTCTGTTGGATAGTAGAAATGATGCCGCTCACTATTGACAAAAACATTGGCCTGCACGTACTGAGCAATTGGGTCTTATTACACAATTTGTTAAAGCTCTTAATCTTAAATCTAGAGCTTTCAAATATTTGAAAAGTTTTTTTCCAAAGCTCTCAGACGCGAAAATTAAAGCTGAAATCTCTATTGGTCTTCAAATGAAAAAAATATGAATTGATATTTTTGTTACTCAGCAGTAAAGAGAAAAAAGTCTGGATCAGTCTTAAGGTTTTTTTGTAAACCATAGAGCTGAAAAGTACGAAGAGCTGAAAAGTACGAAGATCTGATTACTGACATGATCACAAATTTCTATCATTTTTAAATTTTTTAACTCCATTTTAAAACTGTTGATTTTTGATATGTTTTAATAAATCATCTATTCGTGGATTTTCTATGTACTTTGATTGATTTTATGCTCATAAAAACAAATTCAGAAGTATTTTTTGTTCTAATTCTTATTTCTAAGTATAAAAGAAATAAATAAGGTATAACACGTGCGCAAAAATGTAGACCGGAGTAATTGATGAGAATTGTTGAAAAACAAAGAGTTTGAAGTAGTGACAGTATAATAGGATTTTGAAGTGAAGTTAACAGGAGAACGAATAAAAAAATGTAGCTTATAAAAGAACAACAATATAATATATAAAATTATCTGTAGTTCATATAATATTAAAATATACTTTTACATCTAATATTGATGCATTAAAAAATCTACGTAGATACAGATTTGAACATATAATGAGTGAAAATTTAATTGTATGATTTTTTTTGTTTTTTTTTTTCTTTCATTAACAAAATTTCTCTTACTTACCTCAAATTGGGGGACATTGGGTACCGTGACATCCAATCCGAATGGTTTCCATCTATGACTTATAACATTATCTACGAAATACTGCTTTGTATAAGAATAAACTATTTTCATATCGTCAATATTTTCTATACGACCACCATAGACTGCATCGGCTGTAAGACCAGATATAAATTTCCATTGAATTTGAGGACCTTGACTGTTCCACAAGTCTTCCACTAACTTAACAGTGGTCGATAGATCTGTGTCACTAAAATCGTAATATTTCGACCAGCCTGCAAAGAATTTATAAAAAAGGAGTGAAAAGTTGGGTACTCAATATATTTATAATTTTTTTATTGTTCTGACGGGAAGAATTACGTGAAAAAGCATTAATTGCATTAATTTTTCCAAAGTGAATATTATTTATTGAAACTATTAGGTTATTTTATATATATATATATATATATATATATATATATATATATATATATATATATATATATATATATATATATATATATATTAAAGTAACTATTCCTAAACCATATTGCGAACATTTTTCAGCTTCATTCTCAGCTTCCAACTTTTGCAACTAGCACTCATACTTTCGTTGTTATCACCACCGTTATTTGACTCACTATTTGAATACTGATTTCGGTGAAAAGATCTTTTGCGTGGTCCACTACGACAAGCAGAATCACTCCTCCCTTATTTTCGGATATAACACATTATTCTAACTTTAATCTGATACTGCAATCGCACGCTACGAAGGTTGGTTGTGAACTAATACTATATGATAGTTTGTTACTAGGACACTAATAATTTCTATACGAATAATATAAAAAAAAAATCCTATCCATGTTCCTTCACCCTTTTAAAAATACATACCTAGTAGTATATAAATGACTCTGTTCTGTAAGTCATGTTCTTGGACGCTGTACCGAAGGGCACCTATTAAATCACTTATAACTTATGAATGAATAATAATTTTGACTTTTGATATTTCAAATCTATATTTTCTAATAGTTTTACAAGCGATTCATGAAAATAAAATTGAATTTTTCAAGCCTCTACACGTATTTCCTCCCTAAAGTATGATTTAAAAGTTTCATTAATTCGTGAGAATAAGATTAACGTTCTTTTCATATACAAGCAAATTAAATAGATAAAAAGCCTGAGTAAATTATTATTTAGGTTCTATGACTTCTTTTTGAAAGTATCAGCTTTTATTATCGAAACTACCTACCGAGACTTTAGATCAAAAAGCCTATTTATTATATGAATATACTTATTGACTCGAAGTACTCACCTTGAGGAATATACTTTCGCCTTTCCTGGAGCAAAGCATGTACGCAAGCAATAACAAAAAATATTTTGGCCGAATTTGGTGTTTGTTTTTCGACGTATTTTTTTCCGAACATCGAGAATGTCCTAAGTAAATTGTTTTTTATACCATGAGATGTTTCGTATACAACTTTGAGGCTGTTTTGAGACAAGACAAAGTTGAAATTTTGTGTTGGTTCGGATATTAACCACAGTCTTGAACAAAAAAAAATACATGAAAGTTACACAAGTTGGATGGATGATTATTTTCATAGAATTTCCTTTCATGGCATAATTTGACATGAAATTTTCTATAATGTTTAAATACACTTTCCTTAAATACCTTTCATCTAAATGAAGGTACGTTTCTTATAACATGCGCTACTGAATTTTGGGACATTAATAATTGTCATATAACATGAAAGAAGCAAGTCTTGATTCAAATTATTGAATAGAATAAATAGAATTGATTGAGTCATTTTTATGATTGATATATTCTCGTTTCCATGTATGTGAACTAATTTCATAAATTCTCTTTCTCATTATTCTCTTTTATTTAACAAATAAATCAGAAATTTCTATAATCAAATATATTCCTGCAATATTATGAAATTAATAAATCCATTCATATTTTCGCAGAACTGTGAATTCCTCTAATTTTCTCCAACTTTTCACTTCTTAGACCTATTTTATATAGATTTGTTGGTACATTATCTTGATTTTAGGCCTTCTTCTTTAATTAAAATTTTGCTTAAAAGCATAAAATCTTGAGGTATTGACCTACTCAAGTTTTTATCAAAATAGGACTTGGCACTGGTAATTTGCTTAATTACATTAATATCATTATATTAATCAATAAAATGAAAATAGAAGTCTGTTTTACTAAGAAAAAATAGTTTTCTCTCAAAAATATGTAGCAGCCAACAATCAAATTATTTATAGTTACATTAAAACTTAAAACTGTGTTTGAGAATTTTTGTATCAACTACAAAGGAAATTCTCATAACTGATGAGAAACATCAATTGAATCATATAAAAATTCGAAATATCATACATCAGAAGACAATATCCATATCTATGAATTTTAATAAAAACATTAGTAATAAACATACAAAGAGAAAGTTCATAGTATTCAAAATTCTAGATTCTGATATTTTCTCACCTGAATTGTTCATGAGGCTTGATATTTTTATGAGTTTGAGTTAACACCGGTAACCAGTAAGTGACTAGATGTAAATTTTTCAAAATCAACCAAGAACCTGAATCTGAATATTTTTTTAATGCTTCCAATGCTTTGTACTCCTGACCTTCACCCATAGCCACCTAAAAAATAAATTGGTATCATTTATTTATAATTTGTAAATTCGCAAACAAAGATATGAAAAGAAATAACACCTCTCTCCAGAAACTGATTGTTTAAGTGAAGAAAGAAAGTACGGTAGAGTGAATAAGATGACCAAACTGATATATTGACTAAATTGTTGAAGCTACGATCTCATACATACACTATTACATGGAAAAAAAAGAGAAACAAAGGTCAAGAGCGACAAAATTAGGACGAGGAATCAGTTTCTGGGTTCAGGATTGTACAGAAAATGTGCAATAGTGTATTTTGATAATTGAAGAATATAGATAATCTATATAGATAATAAATATTTGAAGGTAATCAAAGAAAATCTTCGTAAGATGGGTCGATATTTCTTTCGAGAATAACATTCTAAAGTCAAGAATTAGTATTTTGTATATATCGTAAATTAGAAATGTTTCCTAGAATTACCTCCATATACTCTTGAGATAAACCATTAGCGATTTCCCTAATCTCTGACAATGGATCTGTACCTGATACAGCCAAAATTAGTATAGGAGTAGTGCTGTTGGATTCTTTGTATATTGTAATTAGATCGAAAGTCGGAGGATCCAATGATTTGAGACCTGGAATGAAAACGGAAACATATGATAATACAAATAAAAAAGCTTGCTCCTATGTTTAGAATAAAAATATAAACATGATTTTAATTCTTTCACCTAAACTATTGGATATTTTTCTATTATAATTGGTAATCAATTATATATATATATATATATATATATATATATATATATATATATATATATATATATATATATATATCTTAATATATATAAATCTCGTGTCACAATGTTTGTCCTCAATGGACTCCTAAACCACTTAACCGATTATAATAAAATTTGCACACCATGTGCAGTTCGATCCAACTTGAGAGATAGGATAGTTTAAATCTCAAATTATAGTCGCAATTTTAATTTATTGCTAATTATTCGTCTGTTATTATTTGACAGTCAAAATTATCTGTTAAAATTAATAATGTCAAATGCCACCGAAAAAATCTAACCTCAACAACGCGTGCACCAGAGAGGCACGACGCAAACGTGTTGTTGAGGTTAGATTTTTTCGGTGGCATTTGACATTATTATTTGACAGTCAAAATTATCTGTTAAAATTAATAATGTCAAATGCCACCGAAAAAATCTAAACTGAATAACGCGTGCACCAGAGAGGCACGACGCAAACGTGTTGAAAGAGCTCAGCAATTACCAGAACAAATCGAAACAAGAAATGCAGCTCAAAGAATCAGGACTGCAGAAAGTCGTGCACAAGAATCTCAAGAACAGCGTGACGAACGTCTGCGACAGAATATTACGAGAACAAGAGCGGCACGAGAA
Organism: Diorhabda carinulata; assembly: GCF_026250575.1. Taxonomy (NCBI): domain Eukaryota; kingdom Metazoa; phylum Arthropoda; class Insecta; order Coleoptera; family Chrysomelidae; genus Diorhabda; species Diorhabda carinulata. The sequence continues at coordinate 26,511,868 of NC_079472.1, forward strand.
CGAAACATAGCTACAGTACGAGTACTAGATCGACAAAGGCAACGGATCAGCCGCTCATTAACACGTGCATCATTCGTTCGGCTTGCCTTTGAATATGCACCAGATATTAACTACTCAGCGCATTCAAAAATTGCTATCGGTGGAATGGATAAAGTATGTCAATATTGTCAGGCATTGAAATTTCGGAATGAAGCAGCCGGCATGTGCTGCGCATCAGGAAAAGTTGTGCTGTCACCTCTACCCGCTCCGCCGGAGCCTTTATTATCCCTTCTTACTGGCAATTCAGATGATTCCAAATTATTTTTGCGTAAGATACGCAAATTTAATTCTTGCTTCCAAATGACGTCATTTGGGGCAACTAAAATTTGCGATCGTGCATCCGATGGACGTAATTTTGAAACTTCATTCAAAATTCAAGGCCAGGTGTACCATAAAATCGGATCACTGATGCCAATGCCTGATAACAATCCGAAATTTCTTCAAATTTATTTTATGGGCGATTGTGAAGAGCGCGTGACGACTCGGTGCCTGTATAATTTTATTGAACAAGCAGAGGAAAGAGCAATTGTGATATTATTGGAAAATTTTTTAGAAGATCACAATCAACTAATTCAATTGATCAAAAGAGTTTCGCCACGACTGCAAAATGACAATTATCAAATCGTCATTAAAGCCGACAAAGTACCATTAGGTGAACATGCTGGTAGATTCAACGCTCCAACTGTTGATGAGGTTGCTGTTATCATGGTTGGTGATCCAGTTGACGAGAGATCTATAAAAATTACACGGCGAGACAACACTGTCAGTACGATTTCGGATCTACACCGTTCATATGATGCACTACAATATCCATTAATATTTTGGCAAGGACAAGATGAATATCACCTCAATATCAAACAGTATGATCCAAATACCGGTAAATTTGACAATTATCTATTTATTTTCTTACTGTATGTATAGATTTTAATTTCGTATTGCATTTTATTTTTTATTTTTTTAGGTGATTACAGAAATAAAAAAGTTAGCTCAATGAACTACTACGCACACCGAATAATGGTTAGACAACATCAAGACAATTATATCCTTCGATATCGTCAGCTGTTCCATCAATACATTGTTGATATGTATGCTAAGGTCGAAAGCGAACGCTTGCGATTCCTTCGATTCAACCAGGCGAAACTACGATCGGAAGAATATATTCACTTACGAGATGCTGTTGCTGGAAACATCGATGGAAATTTAAATCCCAATGACATCGGTAATGCTTTCATTTTACCTTCAAGCTACATCGGCAGCCCACGGAACATGCAGGAATACATACAAGATGCGATGACTTACGTACGTCATTACGGCCGACCGGATTTATTTATTACATTCACATGTAATCCGAATTGGGAAGAGATACAAACTTTACTATTGCCAGGACAACAAGCCATTCATCGTCATGATTTAACTGCACGGGTGTTTAAACAAAAATTGAAATCCTTAATTGATTTTATTGTTAAATATTCAATTTTTGGTATCACACGTTGTTGGCTGTATACGATAGAGTGGCAAAAGCGAGGTTTGCCTCATGCCCACATTTTGGTTTGGCTTAAAGATAGAATCCGTCCTGAAGAAATCGATCAAATAATTTCAGCCGAAATTCCAGACCCATTAATTGATCAAGAATTATTTGATATTGTCACCAAACACATGATCCATGGGCCATGCGGTGCTTTCAACATGACGTCACCGTGCATGGAAAATGGAAAATGTAAAAAAAACTTCCCAAAGCCGCATACGAATGACACGATCACGGATATTGATGGTTATCCAATGTATCGCCGCAGAAGTACTGAGAATGGTGGCCACACATTTACAATGCGACTGCCGAACTTTCCAAATCAAGTTGAGTTTGATAATCAGTGGGTGGTACCATACTCACCACTACTTTCAAAAACTTACAAAGCTCATATCAATGTTGAGCTTTGCAGTTCTGTTAAATCAATTAAGTATATTTGTAAATATGTAAACAAAGGCAGTGATTTGGCCATATTTGAAGTACAAAACATAAATAAAAATGACGAAATAGCACGATACCAAATGGGCAGATACATTAGCAGCAATGAAGCTATTTGGCATATTCTCAGCTTTCCCATCCACGAAAGAGATCCTGCTGTCCAACATCTGGCAATACATCTTGAAAACGGTCAACGTGTATACTTTACTGGAGAAAATATTCTCCAAAGAGCGTTCGAAGCTCCGAAAACGACTCTAACTGAATTTTTTACATTGTGTCAAAAACCTGATGTTTTTGGCCAATTCGCGAAGACATTGGTGTATGGTGATGTTCCACGTTACTTCACATGGAACAAATCCAGTAAAAAATGGGAGCCACGGAAACAAGGAAAACCACATCCTTCCATTACAGGCATATTCAAAGCTAAGACATTGGGGAGACTTTACACGGTACATCCAAAGCAACGTGAGTGCTTCTATTTACGTTTGTTATTGGTGAATGTTCCCGGACCAACGTCTTTTGAATTTTTACGAACAATTAATGGTCGAGTATTCAATACATACCAGGATGCATGTCGTGAACTGCAATTGCTAGAAGACGATAACCATTGGGACTTAACGCTTGCTGATGCTGCGTTGACATCAACACCGAATAACATTCGTCAGTTGTTTGCAATTATTTTGACGACATGTTATCCCTCGCAAGCACAAACTTTGTGGGAAAAATATAAAAATTGTATGACAGAAGACATCTTGCACCGAATTAGACAAACAAATCAATGCCAAAACATAGATTATACACCAGAGATGTACAATGAAGCATTGGTCTTGATCGAGGATTTATGTGTTCTTATTTCAAATTTACCACTTAATCATTATGGTATGCCATCACCTAATCGTCCAGCCACCGACTTAGTCAATACCGATTTACAACGAGAAAAGCAATATGACCATGGAAGTTTAGCAACAATTATCATGAACAGTGAACCATTACTGACAGCAGAACAAAAAATTATTTATGATCGGATTATGCTGGCTGTTGCTGCTGAACAAGGCGGTTTTTTTTTCTTGGATGCACCCGGTGGAACCGGTAAGACATTTTTAATATCGTTGATTCTTGCCAAAATACGGTCGCAACAAAAAATCGCATTAGCAGTAGCATCGTCAGGCATTGCGGCTACTTTACTGGATGGTGGGCGAACAGCACATTCAACATTCAAGCTGCCATTGGACGTTCATAATAAACCAGATGCAATGTGTAACATCAAAAAGAATAGTGGAATAGCTGCAGTGTTGCGAAAGAGTTCTATAATAATTTGGGATGAGTGCACAATGGCACACAAATATTCACTTGAAGCATTAAACAGAACTATGCAAGATTTAAACAGCAATAATAGACTTTTCGGTGGTGTTATCTTACTTTTGTCTGGTGACTTCCGGCAGACCTTACCGGTTATACCTCGCTCAACTTTCGCGGATGAGATTAATGCATGTTTGAAACAATCATTCTTATGGCGAAGTGTTGAAACACTTCGATTGACCATAAATATGCGAGTACAATTGCAAAATGATCCATCAGCACAAATATTTTCCGAACAACTACTAGATATTGGGAACGGTAAAATAGAACTGCAACCAAATACGCAATGCATTAAACTACCAGACAATTTTTGCACTGTTGTTCAGGATAAAAATGAATTGATTCAGAGTATTTTCCCGGATATACAGAATAATTATTTGAATCATGAATGGCTCAGTCAACGGGCGATTTTGGCAGCCAAAAACGTTGATGTTGACGAAATTAACTTCCAGATACAACAGTTGTTACCAGGCGATCTGATGTCTTTTAAATCAATCGATACTGTTGTTGATGAAAATGAAAGTGTAAATTTTCCGATTGAATTTTTAAATTCATTAGATATACCTGGAATGCCACCACATAATCTTCGATTAAAGATTGGTTCCCCTATTATTCTCCTCCGTAATTTGAATCCGCCTCAATTATGTAACGGTACGCGTTTGGTCATCAAAAAGATCACCGGTAACATTCTTGAAGCAACCATTTTGGCTGGGAAGTTTAAAGGAAAAGTGGTTTTGCTGCCACGTATTCCGATGATACCATCAGATTCTACCATACCCTTCAAAAGGCTACAGTTTCCAATTCGTTTAGCTTTCGCCATGTCTATAAATAAATCTCAAGGTCAAACAATGTCCATTTGTGGTTTAGATTTGGAAAATCCATGTTTTTCTCATGGGCAACTATATGTTGCGTGTTCACGTGTTGGGAAACCGTCGAATCTATTTGTGTTAGCTAAAGACAGGTTAACCAAAAACATTGTGCACCGATTGGTGTTAAATTAAATTGAAATTGAAAGTATTTATAATTCAAAAAAAGAGACATTAATGTTTAAAAGTTTAAGACTGTCTGCCTTGCCTACCTCATTCATGATGTTTAAGCGTCACATGTTATTTACTGTATTATACTGTAATATACTTATTTGTTATAAAATTAAATGGAAATAATAAATCTGATAAATTTTTATTTTGTATTGATTTCTGCTTAATATCAAGTGTAAGAACATTTTAATTAATTGTGTTCAACGTACTTCCCCTTCAAATCTCAATCCAGTGAATTTGTATACCACCATCAACATTTTCGTCTTTGTTCGTAAATAATTTCATTGTACTAAAGGGTTATAGTAGTAGAAAGTCAAATAAGGAGATCACCATTTTTTTTTTCAAATACCATCTGTGTAAATAAGCATAGTGGACTCCGTGTCTGATGTTCTTTTATCGTTCCTCTTAGATTGTTTACTATAATGTAATATAACAAAAACTTCAGCCACAGCAACGCGTGGCCGGGTCAGCTAGTATATATATATATATATATATATATATATATATATATATATATAGATATATATAAGTTTTCTTCCATTCTTTTCTGTTTTTTGCCCTCATCTTCCTGACCCATACTCCCATAAGTATCCAAACTATCCTAGTCTCCTGGATCTTATGAATTCCCTAATCTCTTGTTCCTAAAATAGGTTTTTTATTTCCTTGTGCGTCCTTTTCCATGTATCTGCCTCCTTTTTTCCTCCTAATATTCTCCCAACTAATTTCCTTTCCCATATATCTTCATCTATATCTGCCTATAACTTGTTCTGATCTGCTTCATTTAGTATCCACATTTCCCTTGCATAAAATACTATCCGTCTGATGACTGTCTGATAAAGATGTAGTTTCGTTTTTTGAAAAATGTTCCTGGAAATTAGTATCTTGTTTATTGTTTCTACCTGTTTGCTTTCTCGAGTTAACCTTGCTTCTATGTTTTCTTCCTCATCGCCATTTTCTTTGATAACTGTTCCAAGATGTATGTAACTGTTGACTTGCTTGAATTCAATTATTTTTTGCGTGTGTACTTTATCTTTAATAATAGATCATGGAATTTTCAAAAAATTCCTTAGTTCTTTTCGTGTTCTTTCAATACATCTATATAAATTAATTCCCGGATATAATAGGAGAATATCCAATAGTTTAAAGTAAAATAGTGTAATCAATTTCTTAGGATTGAGTAGGAAGTGGAAAATATTTATATTTACCAACCTGTTATGTTGAGAGAACATTGTGACATAACAGTAAATGATCTATCAGGTCTTAGTGATTGGACAATTAATACCTTTTGAAATTCAGTTATTGTACAGTGATTTGGAAATTCCTTTTCACAGTCACTAACTGTCATAAAATTTTTCCAAAGATTGTATTCCTCCAACTTCAAACTTTTGTAGAACTCTGGTAATGCCACCTACAAATAAATAACTTAGAATTTGGTGGAACATTTATAGTAAACATTAAAATTAAGATTCAAGTTAAAAAAAAGGGAAACAAAACATTCCTGACATCACCTTTAAAAAAAACACTTAATTTACAATGATATAGGATTGAGAAAGGAAAACAATGAAACTGAAGTTATGATATATCTTTTAAAATCTGCAATATCATGAGAACTATTTTTAAATTCGAAATATTGTAGTACATCTGAGAAAGCTGAAACTGAACCAAATGTAATCCAAATGATATCGCATGAATCGACAATGGTGAAATAGAGTCGATTAATATCACATTTTTCTAAGCAATTAAAGAGCCGTTCCGAGATATAATCAGATTTTCCCACAATAAAACTACTGAGGTCTGGTTAACAAAATAGCCCTTATTTAAGTTTGTGTAGGGATTGAAATACTTTAATCATGAAATCCTTTTAGTGGCAGAATATTATTTCTTCAGAGGAAACAACCACCATCATCATAAAGCCTTCCAATCCTTTGGATTATAGCTATCGCCTATAGTGCTTTAAAATTCTTTTTTGAAGTGGATTACTTCTCGTTTTCTATTTTTGTTTTCTCTATAGTTTATCGTTTGTCTCGGCTGCTTTTGTTATTATTTTCCATTCCTGTTGGTACCGGCATTTTGCCCCCCAGTTCTCTATATTAAGTGCTTTTATATCCTCCTCTATTCCATTTCTCCAAGTTTTATCTCAGCGTGCCTCTTCTTTTTGGCCACAATGGGGTCCATTGCGTTATTCCTGTGATAATTTCAATTGGTTTTCTTCTCATTATATGCCCAGCCCAGTTGAGTATTTGTGCTTCTATGTATCTCACTATATTTTTCTTATCCAGCTCTTGCTCTATTTTTCCGTTTTTCTTAGCTCTCCTCTCCCCTCCTGTTATAGTTCTCATTATCTATTTCTCGGATCTTTTAAGTTCTTCTTTTCTTTCCTTTTGTTGATTACTGTTGTTTCCATTTTATACTTGATTACTGGTCTTATTGGGGTTTTATACATTTTTATTTTATTCTGTTTGGTTATGTTTCTTGTTTCTTCCATAGGCTTGATAGCTTTTTTATATCCCTTCCTTTATCCTGTCTCTGGTTGTTTGTCCCAACGTTATTCCTAGATAGTTAAAGGTCGATACTATTTCATAAATGTATTTGTTAGTATTCAGTTTGTTCGCTCTCTCTTCTGATATTCCTCCTATTTTCATATATTTTGTTTTTTTGCATTTATTTCCAGTCCGTAATTGCTTCTTCTTATTTGTTTATCTCCTTTATTAATTCCCTTTGTCCATTTACTATGATAGTCACATCATCTACGTATGCTACTATCTGTGTTACGTCTATTATAATGTTCTTATTCTTTAATCCTGCGTTTCTCACAATCCCTCCCAATATTAAATTGAATAGCGTTGGTGATATTGGGTCTCCCTGTTTGACGCCTTTATTTGTGTGTGTCTTTTCTGATGTTGTTCCTTGGAATCTCACTTTAATATCACTCTTATTTAATATTATTTCTATTAATTTTCTTGGAATTCCTCGTTTTTGTAGTTCTTCTATTATTTTCCCTCATTTTATTGAATCGAAAGCACTTCTGAAGTCAATAAAACTACAATATTTTGTAGGCGATATTTAGCAGGGTTATGGTTCTATAATTCTCACATATTTATTTATTGCCTTCCTTAATTATGACTTGCTCCATTCGTCTGGGATTTTGTTTTATTTTCATATCTGCTCTATTAGTTGATAAATATTCGTTCAGTTTTTATCCACCATATTCGAGAAATCTATTTCATCTTCTCCTGGGTCTTTACCATTTCATTTTCTTATTTCGTCTTGCAACTCATTTTCTGTGAGGCATTTTAACTCGTCCTCTTCTTCCTCTATTAACATTGTTTCTTTGTTTTCTTTTATTTTTTCTTTCTATTTAGTCTCTCTTTATATGTAGTATCCTTTCCATATATTTCCCATCTCTTGCCGTCTTCAGCTTTTATCCGTCTTGTTTTTATTATATATGGTTCAGGGTGAATAGTTTTGATATTTTATCTTTTTATAGCATTGTTTCTATGAGGATTGAAATACTCATAACTCCCTTTGGTAGCTGAAGAATATTTCTCTAGAGGAAACAATAGTCAAACAATTTTGGTTAAAGTACAATTTCGATTTTATCTTTGGTCTTAATGAAATGTCGTTAATCAAATGATTTGCTAGTAATAGATATATGTAAACTCACCTGTAAGTTTTGAATATGGGTCAGGCAGTGCTTGGGAATCCAAGGTGGATGATCATCTGATACACTTTTACCAATAACCGAATTTCCCAGAAATACATGCCATTCGTCTTCTGATATTTCTTTCGGATACAATTTAAATATCAAATAAAGAAGAAATTTCAATCTGTCGTCCTGAAATATCCCTCGGCTCATATATGTGTAAACTGTATTTAACAAATGTTTCTTCTGTGATGAGAAGCTGTTATCCAAACCCTTTAAAATAATTAACTGGTATATTTGGAAGCAATGATTGATTTCTATCATAACTCTTTATTAATAGTCTCATCAAGAATATGTATTTTATACTCATATTTTTGATTTCCTCAACAAATTTACTATGAGAGTAAATAAATTGAAATCAAACTACCTATCTAGTATTTCCGCCATCAAATTAATAATCTTAGTCTACACGTGTAATGTTCATTTCTCATAAACGCGGCACATATATTCTGCCTGTCAGTTCAAAACGTATAACCCTGCTGAAGGATATAAAGCAATCAAAATAGAACTTTGAGTTACAGAATAAGCAAAATGCTGGTGGAACCTATATAGTGAGATGCAGTCGACAGAGTTTGTTCAGTTTTTGTCATAAATTCGTAAGCTTTATAAATAATCAACTCAATCACTCAATGAACAATTTTTCTTCTCATTTCTGTACTTATTTGATCGCAAAATACTTTTTAATTTCTTGTGTATATTTGATGTCCTTTTTTCAAGGAATACCTACTTAAATTCTTAAATTAGATTAACAGCAAAAGTTTAGTGGTTTTTCAAGTAAAATTGGAAATTGTCTAATGAAAATCACTCCACTAATTATAGGTTTCTGAGCCGAGCTCATGAATCATTCAGCTATCAAAGCTATTTTACATTGAAACCCCCATTTGCTTATGTGAATAGTTTATTTTCTGAAAAATCTTTGAGAAAATTGTTAAATCAAGTTTTTATAATTAGAGGTATCATGTATACTGACATTGGGGCAAAATAGAACATTTTATTTCATATAAAAATTACGTCGTTTAATTTAAACGATGTTGATGGAAACATGGTGAAAATTTGATTAGAAAATTCCCTCATAACTGATTAAAAACCAACAAGGCTCAAACAACGATATTTCGTCTGAGTTTACTTGAATTAAGCAATGTTGACTACAGTTAAAGCCAGTAAAAGTTGTTGATTCATAATGGACATTATACGCTCTCGAAAAATCGGTATAAATTCAGCAACGCTCATCAGTCTGGCAACGATGTTGAAAAAGATTGAGACTAAGCATGTTCGTGCTTCAGACAGTTGTATCTGTATCATCATATTAAGCGCTCGTTGGGTAGACGTTTTTTCAAAAAAAATACACGATACACATTCAGTAAAGATTTTTTTGTTACTTCATATCTGAGTACGAACGCGGATTATGATTATTTTTATTGGATTTTCACAACAATTAGTTATTATATCTGTAACAACTAACTAAAATATGGAAACAGTAACGCTTGCGTTAGTTCAGCAGCGGAACAAATCTGCAGTACATCTATTGGAAGAAGATATGATCGTTCTTTACGACGAAAGCTGAGACGCATGCACTATCGAGTTTACTGACCGCGTCTCCTCCACGCACTTCACGAGGATAATTTCGATCGATGGAATTTTCAGAATGGTACCTTGAATGCAGTCAAGATTATCCGCGGTTACAGAATTCCATTTTGTCGTCGAATAAAGCAACCTTCAAACTGAACGGTACGATCAATCGACATAATTACGTATACTGGAACAATCAAAATCCTCACGTCTGTATGAGGTGTGTGAGTGGGCAGGTTATGTAGAAAAGCTCGAAGATTTACATGAACAAATGGACATTGATCCAGCATTCGTGGACATCCGTCATTTCATGGAGGATAGAGCATCGCCGCACGACGCGTTATGTGCGCGGGAGTACCTTAAGGTTGGTTTTAGAGAATGCATAGGCAAACGAGGATTTGTTGACTGGTCCGCACGTGTGACCTGACAGACACCCTGTGATTTTTCCCTGTAGCGTCTTCTCAAGGGCGGCATTTTTGCAAGAGGACTACGCACTCTTCCCGATCTCCGAACTGCCATTGAAGGAGAATTCAAAACTTTTTGCGGAGAACTTGTAATGCTTCACCGGTACTGCCTGTTGAGAAAGGTTACCGTAAATGCATTGATCAAAATGGGCAATAATTTGAACACTTATAGTTACCATTTTTCTAATTCCAATTTTTTTAATGAATTCATTTTAACGCTGTATTTTTTTACGACTTGTAATTAAAAATTTCGAACTAATTTCTATCTCCACTCTTTTACACATCGAACAGATGAAATATGATACTATTAGATATTTATAGAAAGGATATGGGTAGCCCCCTGATGAGTAAAAACACAACAATAGACACAGATATACGTACCTGAAAACTTTGTAGTGATTTCAGAAATAATTTTGTGAATGCAGGAACTGAGAGGAGGTAGAGAATATTGTATTTCGCAAATTCGTTACAAGCGAAGTAGAGAGAGCTTCCAAACTCTGACAAATCTTTATAAACATTATACTCAGCTTGCAACTTTTGTTGAACATCATTTGATTCCTTTAAAGCCTCTGATATAGCTTCGGAACTAGCCTTTGTATTATTCAACGACTCTAGTAGCTTCTATAAAATAAAGGAAGAATTGATATATGAATTATAATATTAATTAAATAATACTCTCGTAGTAACATATTGATTATGAGCGAAATCAATAGTTTTAGAAAGTTGTCAGTACAATCAATTTCACTAAAAAATATTACTAATACATTTATGCCACGCTCTTATCAATATTTTTTTCATAGGTTGCTTTGGATCTCTACTAAAATCATACTATAATAACATTCTGTTGCTTTTATTGCCTACTATTGCCTATTGTCTGATTTTTTATTATCTGGTTTCCAATGTTGTGATTGATTCCAATTCTTGTGATTGAAATAGTTCTTTTCATTGTAATAACAATATGATAACCATTTTAAATAAACTTGTTTAATGAAATTGAGGAAAGAATTAATATATTTGGATAATTTCTTAAGCTGTAACTGTTAAGCAGGTTAACAAAGAGGTTTTTTAGAACAATTTCACCAAGAAGCATATATTTTTTCAAATTTAGCGGGAGGATTGGATATATATAATTTCTATGAATAAATTAAGGAGATTCTAGAGTTTTCATTTATTTCTTTCATATCTAATTCAAAAAATAATCACGCTTTTCATAGTTTTACATGGAAAATTTATTTCAGATTATATTTTTAGCAGAGAGAATTTAAGAAAAACTGATTCAAGCAACCATTATAATTGTCAAAGCTATTCTCTGGACTTTTTTAGAATACTAGAAAGACATTTTCGAGTTCCTACATGGTGAGCCTCCAAGACCTATTTTTAGGACCCTATAATAAATATTGTAAATACTCGATATTATCTTTGTTGAAAAATTTTAAATGAACAGTCGTACATAGAAAACTCACTTGATCTTGAAGAATATCTCCTGATGAATTTGCCAAATCTTCTAATAACTGGTTTTGCAAATGACTAAGTTTTTCTTCCATTTCTTCCTTCTCTTTGAGTAGTTTTTTCTTTCTTTTCTCCAATTCGGGGTTTTCCTGGCAAATAGCATGAGACAAAAGTTGCTCTAAAGAATAAGTTATTTTATTAAAAGAATTTATTATGGAGAAACAGAACATAACTAAATCCATAAATGGATAGTATTCCTATATAGCTAAATAATATTTTTACCGTAAGTCATTGGATTCTGGGTCAAATCTGTACAATGTACAATTATCTGGAATACAACTAGTTTCTCAACGATTAGATCTCTAAAGTTGTTTGTTAAGTAAGTATTAACTTTATATAATGATTGGTATTTATACTCGAGAATCAAAAAGAAAAGAAAAAATCATACTTACCAGTAAGACCTGAACGCGTTACTGTGAAATTCAATAAATTCACTAAAGGTGATATTTCTGCTGGAAGTTTCAAGTGCTCATTTCTACTACATAAAATTAATTGGAACTCATTATTGTAATCAATCACTTTGCCATTAATTTTTATAAGTCGTCTTTCACCTGAAAATTTATATATAGCTGCCACAATGATAGTATAAGTTTATGCGGAAAATAAAATAGAGAATAAAGGACTTTTTTATAATTATTTTTATGAAAATCATAATAGAAAGGAAAATTTTTTCAGTACGTCAATTGAATCTATTGAATTCGCCTCAATATAAAATAAATCCTAAATATATAATGTTACGAACAATCTCGCGAAATGAGGTCCTATAATAGATTTTTAAAATTCGGCGAATTCGCGTGGCGGACGTGCTTTGATGTTCCTTTTAGAACTTTTTATTGTAGCAGGTGGTTTATTTCTTTTATATAATTTCTACGAAAGTCTATTTATTTGCTGTGCTTCTTTTAGTTCTAGATTTTTGTAGAATTTTATTTAGGTATATAGAAATTGTGGAAATTGTGTGTGTCAGTTTTAAATAAATAGTTGTAGTGAAAGAACGAATCAATAAAAGTGATCGCAGAAATTATTTAAGTGATATTTGTAAGTGAATTATTATGAGTGAAGTATATTTTATAGTGTGTGAATAAATTAAGAACGTAAGAGACAGTGTTCATTAATTCATCCCAAGATTATAAATAGTGTGAATAAATAGGAAAAACGTTAAAATAAGTTATATCAACAGTCATATATAAAAGACTCAATATCAAGTCTCCAAAATATGAATTTGTGCAAACAATATTCATTTTCATGTGGAAATTCTATCTCTAACTTCAATTAAACATTGTGACTTGACTAAGCTTTTTCAATCAAAATAGAATATTAGGAATAAATACACCTATTTCAAGTGTTACAAGTGTGAGAACGATTTTAGGTGTTTCAGTATATCACAAGTCAGATAAGATTCTGTTGCAAGAATGCGGATAAAATAATTATTATTTTTGACTATATCAATGATTTTGTACTTTCAACAGTACACAGTACTACAGAATTTTAAAAGCGTGAATGAGGAATTGGCATACAAACAGACCTCTCCTTTCTTTTTATCTAAGTGTAGTTTTTGAATATTTAGAAGAATAAACGAAAAGACAATTTCAAACTGATTTATGTATAACTGTGAAAGTGAAAAGTGAAAATGCACTACCTGCAGATAGTTTCATAATATGATTTTCAAAAAAACTCTGAAATTGTAGTTTGTTACCTTGAACTATGAAATCCTTGCGTAGTATTTGTAACAGAATAGGAGAGACAGTATCTATTTCTTCTATAATGAAAACTTTCCCGAATCTGTAAAAGACATTGTAAATCATGTGAAAGTGTTGACGCAATTAAATTGATATATTTTACCTTACAGCTAGTTCCAAGGCTGCTTTGAATCTTGGTGAATTTTGAGTAGTACTTTCTATATTTTTATGTTTCAGATGCTGTTTGACCCAAGAAATTGCTGATGATGTGGGATCGATCAATATGGGTACCATGCCACCCTATAATTTTCATATCTTATATCAGTAGTAATTTTTTATTCACAATATTGATATCTCTATATAAATTGAGTATATATAATGTAACCGGATAAATTCATAAATTAGAAAGCTAATTTGATATATGTTGATTAGAAGTTATTCAAATTCTCCTATTTTTTTGAAGCAGGGAATATTTTTAGTGCCAATAATGCTTATTTTCCATGATTTCATTCTTATAATCATCTACTTAACTTCCCTACCTTCAAAATCATTACAGCGTTTTCTACAGACAATTTGTCAGATGATAAACCTTCACTATGCCATTGCATCCGTTCGGTTTCAGTGGAAAAAAATGATTCCAGATCTATCATATCGGTACAAATTTCCTTAGCGCAGCATGTTAAGAATTCACTAGAAGCGAGCATTAAATTGAAAGTACTGTAATAGCATTTTATCATATCATACCTCCTCTTTTGTTCAGATTCGCTAGACATATATGTCATAAAAGCAGCCATTAATAAACAATGTTTTGGTAAAATTTCAATTTCTTGAGAGAGTTCTTGAAGCTGAAGTAAAAAAATTCAATATTAAATAATTCAGTTATCAATTTTTTTTATTGAGATATTCACCTGTTTTTGCCATCTGTGATACTCATTTCCCAGCTTCCCAACTAAACCTTCAGCAGCGGCTAGAGTACTTTGTGCTCTATTCAAGTCTATTTCAATCTCAGCAGCTTCCTTCGTATATACAGACAGCTGCTCTTTCAATTTTGCTACTGTAGCATCAACATCTGATAACCCAGCGCTCAGCTCACCCAATTGATTCTGAGCATTCAATAAGTTCCTCGAAAAAAATGATAATTCCAATTAATAACATAATATAAAAATATATTTGAAACCCAGCGAGTTCCAGAAAGTTGATAATAACCGTGTCATCACTGTGTTTTACCCTTTGATTTCTAGCAAACTCCAAAATACTTACTCCTTTAACTTGAATTGTTCCTTTTCTAACGGCTTGATTTTATCGAGAACGTAGGAATACTTAACATTTGCCGCTACCCAAGCGGCTAAAGGAGCTGCTGCTTGTGAAGCCCTCTTTGCCGACTTTGGATCAAACGATTCACCTTTGGTAGCCAAAAGTTTCTCAACAGCTTGTCTATTTTCTTTTGTAATTCTTTTCGCGTCAAAAGCTCTAGAAATATATTTTCATACAGTTCTCTTTAACAAATGCAAAGCAAAATCTGTTATTTGTTATAGATTGATAGCTATCGAATTATTTTGGAGCAATTGAACAGCAATTCTTTAAGATGATTTTTTTCTTATCGCTTCATGTTGAAGAGCGAATATTATGGTAGAAACAAGCAATATTTCCAATCTCTTGATAATAATCACTAACCTGATTTCTTCCTTTATACCACGTTTTGATAAAAATGACTTCATACTATTCCATGAAGTGTCTTGAGTCCCCATTAATCTAAGGACACCTTCAAGAATGTCTCTAATTATTTCTGGAGGTGCCCTTAATGATCGGATTTCCGACAATGATTCTGATTTGATGTTACCAACAGCAGATCTGGCTTCTTCTATTAGTGGCTCTACCTCTGCCAGTTCCATTTCAATATCCTTTTTTCTACAATAAAAAATTGAAAATTTGTTTGTATTGAAGAGATCAATTGAAATAATAAATTAGGGAGTACAGTTGCGTGTTTGATTTTTAAATTTCCCACAATACTTAAATTAAATATTTTATTAATTAAATATTTATTCTAATCTTTGTCACTGACAAAAAATTTTATCGCAAAATATTTGCTGGTTTATATTACTTTATGTAAATATATGTAGTTCAGTTACCTCCGTTCTAGTTGTACATTTTCTTCCTCTGTTTTTAGTTTTAAACTTTCCATTTCCTCTTTGTGAGTATTCGCATTTTTCATTGTATTACTTATCATATCCAAAGCTGCGTTAGCTTTAGACTGTTTTTCTCCTAGTTTTTCTTGTTTCTCGATTGCATCTTCTTTCAGCTCTTTCACTAAAAGCTCTGCTTGCGTTAATCTTGATACCCCGGCCTACAATTCATTGTTAACATTAATTCCAGAAAATTATTTGTAAACCTCATTAATTAATTAGCATGTTGAAGATAATATCTTGAACAATTTTTTGAATATATTACAGAAATTCATAACATTCCCTAAAGACTAATTGACATCCATGCAGACATGATTCTGAATACAAATACAAATAGCTGCTTTCTACATTTAGATAAAATTGATCATGAGAATACAATAGAAAGTTATCCATGTCAGGAAAGTAGTTTCCTTAATGTTTATCGGTTCCAATTACTGCTTCATTCATTCAATGAAGCCTTTTTTTACGTCTGTAATGCTAGAAAAGTTAAGTCGGCAGAATCATTCGTTTTATAGATCAAAATTTAGTGCTCATTTAGTTCTTATTGTTAACTTGTAATTAGGCTAGCAGTGTACCGCCCGTAACCGCGCTATGATACATTTGCAACGGTTTTTAAGTATGTTTATTGGTAACCTCAAAATCGGTATTAGTGAAATTGAGAAAAGTCACTGATTAGTGCTCAATTAATGCTGAAATAGAAGCTCGAGAAATATTATTGGAAAAATAATGATGGATTCGAAAGACGTCACTACTTAGTGCTCAATTAGTATTGCCGATGTAGTGAAGGATATTTGAAATAATTTTTTTCTTAATTTTTCCAAATCAACTACTGCTAGTATAACGACATCAGCAGTCTTAAGTGCTGGATGGGGAATCGGAAATTGATACTAGTGGAATTGCAGGGCGTAATTATTTAGTGCTTAATGAGTGCTGTCAGTGTAGTTAAAGATTTTCGTTACAAAATTTTTATTCAATTTTTTCAAATCAATTATAATTCTTTCAATATCAATTGCAGAATACAGTTATTCGAGGATCAATCAATATTTCACAAATACGATCGGCACTCATACCAAATTTAGAAATGAAAAATGTTCACTTCCCGTATAAAATTCAGTAAATATCTAACAAACCGTCAGTTTTCTGGTTTCTCCGGCAGCATTAATTGAGAAACAATTAGGCTCCTTTTTCAAATTCACAAATACCGATTCCAAAGTCGTCTTTCAGCCGTAACTATACTGAAACACCGCCTCAATTATACCATAGCGGGGTCACGAGCGGTAGCTAGCTTAATTGAAAGTTAGTATTTTTGGTCCACCTACCACAGCACCAAATATCTGTTGCCAGCACTAAACTAGCACTATATGTGTACTAAATACGCACTAAATTTTGATGTATAAAACAAATGATTCTGCCGACCTTTATACCTTTACAAAGAACCTTTGTTTCACATTTCACATAACATAATTTCGGCGATTTGGAATTTCGTCATAGTATAACTGGCAAAAAAAATTATGTTAGGTCATATTAGACAGTTTCAATGATTTCTACTGGAGACTAGTGTTCCATCATTGATTTTAAAAATTCACGTATTCCATTCTGTTCATTTGGGGCACCATATGATTCTTTGTCGCTAAAATTACTGTCCCTTAGGTACAACAATTTTTTGTCCTCGACAAGGTTTTATTATTCAGGACAATTTGATCTTCTGTTTCAATCACATTGCATGATTCATCATTGAAAATTAACTTACTAGAGTGTAAATTATTGAATGAGTACATTTCCCAATATTAAAATTTTTGACGAATACGTCTATTGTCTATTGGAATCTCATAATCATTTTGATTATTAAACTATATATCAGCTGTTCCTTGTCTATTTTTTTGGTCAATGTTATTTGCTTCTCATCTTTAGATTCACATTCAAATTCGGTTTAATATCCATTTGTATCCTCCAACCTCTATTATTTAGACTTGTGATTATTATGTATCAACCGACTTCCAACTAGGTATTATTTTATTTGTATCTATTGTTATTCTGAAGTTCTTTATTCTGCTATGCAGCGTTTGTTTCTAGACCCAAGAGATCATTATATAACCCTCTAATATAAAGTTCTCATCAATTGAAAATACATTCTTTTTAGATAACAAATTAACGGTACCCAGTGTAGATATCAAAAATCTTATCTTAACCCTAATTAGTAATCGATATAAACACAATAATTTTTGTCAAGCTTCAGTATAGATAGTACAATCTTACCTTCAATTTTTGTTGTTTTGATTTTATACCTTCATTTTTTTCAGCATATATCTTCGCATAAAGATTGATCAGGGAAATATATCTGGATGGAGTGCATACAACAGATTGTGCAGCATTATACACTGCTAAGAAATTATCGCTTGATGCATGCTGTACACTATCTTCTTCAAATATTTTTCTCCTATCAATCAAGAATTATTAAAAAATGAATGTCCAATTTATTGTATTGATTTTATGTACCTCTGCAATAATGTTTGTGGAATGCTCTTAATTGTGTTGGGACTCCAGCCTGACTCCCAAATTATGTTACAGTTTTGAGTGAGTGAAGGGCAGTTTTGGATGATATCCCACAAATTTTCATTACTTGCATCCAGACATATGATTGTATGCAGATTCTTCTTTATTCCTGTTAAATGAGAGAGACTATTCAAAAATAGAACGATATCTCTTGGTTTTCATCGATGTAGTGTGGAATTCACTATACATCTAGTCATAAATATTTTTATACTTTAATATTATACAATAATGATTCGATTCAATAGAAATTAATTAAAGCAGACTGATAAGTTTTCATTCTGTGGATCTGTTGTTCCTAGCATTATTCTCCTCGTGGAGATTTTTGTATAATATTCAAGTACCTTTATATCGGGGACAGTTTTATAATCCATTAATCAACCATCCAGTTTTTTATGTTGTGGTCAAAAATCATCCTTCGAGAGTATTTTGTAGTTATTCAGTGAAAACGTACTGAGTGTTTCTAAATTCATGCAACAAAATTCAAGAGATGGGTCTTCCCTATAAAAAAATCTCCTCAACCTGTCCTTTTCCTAGATGTCACCCTTTCAACGTGGTGACTAAAATTGAGTTCTAATTTGTTTTTTTCTAAAATTTCAGTGAAGCTTGAAATTATGTATCGTGCATGCACCCGCAAATGACTAAACAAGCATATTTTCTAAATATTCTTGTTACCTTATAAAGGGATAGAATTATCAGCCAACTTTATTTCATATGAAAACTTTTTCAAGATTTAAAAGAAAATAAACTTTTTTTATTCCATATTTTCATTTTATAATCTTATATTGTTTGATTACATAAGACTTCATCTTGAAAAGAAGTTCTGATATGAAATAAAGAAAGTTACTAATTGCGTCCCCGTATAATATAAATATTGAAAAAATACTTGTGAATAGTCATTTTCGATTGCGCGACATCTAAAGAGTTTCAAGTTTCTAACATTACTGAAGTTTCAGAGAAAAAAATAAAAACCTTATTTTAGTCACTACCTTTTGTCGGAAAAGGCTCGGCTGAAGAAATCTTGTCATAGAAATGACCCATCTTAATTTTACATGAGCAATCACATCCTGATTCTTGTCGCATGAATTTAGAAAACACCTGTATATTTATCTCAGGGAGTTCTCATTGAATATGGCTACAATATTAACAAAACTTGACTAATTACTAATCTGTTTCCACTTTTTCACAGCAAACCGAATCTAGTTATCATCATTTCTCATAAAAACTGTATTGATTATTAACATTTGAATTTGACCTTTCTTGAACTAATTCACGTATCTTGATGCAAATCAAAAGACACATTGTCGAGTATCTAATATATAATAAAAAAATTATATTCCATCATTTGTTTAAACTTACTTTCGGAGTAATATTGAGTTAAGTTTCCATCAAAGTTATCTCTGTCAGCTTGTTCCTTCAATCCTTTAACAAGTGAGTCAAGCTCAGCAGTGGAGTACAATCCTGGAATCTGCAAAAATGTTTTGAATTTTCAATAAATATGGAATTTATTGGAGGATAGTGCTAACCTCTCCAGATGAAATTAAAAAATTGAATACGTTCGTATTACTTTCTTCGTTGAATATGTAATCTTCTAATAGAAAATAAATTTCTTCCCCATCAATTCCAGCATATTGCATAGCCTGAAATTGCTCTGTATTGATAACTGTTCTAATTAAAAATATTGAATGGTATATTTAGTTTTGTACGGAATCAGAATAGCTCTAGCTTTTATGCTATATGAGTCATGGTGACAATATAAATATCAGATATTGCGAGATATTTTGATCTGGTCAAAAATATTCTGTTTTTTTCTCAATCTCTATTTTCATAGGTATTTACATAATAGTAAATGAGTAGATTAACGAAAAAGAATAATGAAAATGTAACGAAAAACGGGCATTTTTGTATACAAAGTTTCGGTATTTATATGATGGATTGTTAATAGATACTATTCCAGTATTTGATCATATAGAATATAAAGCAGCTCAATCAAAATCAAATTGCATCGACTATTGAAATTATGAAAAGGTTTGAATTTTGAATCAAAATATAAGAAAATCAGTTTAGGAGTAACTGATTTTATATATGTTGTGTATATATAGGTGATACTTAGCTTTCTGGAGTGTTAAAACAACACAGTATTAAGATAGAATACAGTCAAACATACAATATTCGATCTATTTCTACTAAAATAAAAGATAAAACAACAATCAATAAATTGCCTTGCAAAGTATATGAAATTGCTTGTTTAAATTGCGACAAAAAGTAAACTGGTCAGTCGAAGAGGTCACTCACCAATCGAAAAACCTCTAACAAGAGCATTAGTAAATTATATCTTGACATATGTTCATTGGCGACACATGTCTACCATGAAGGAATGAATCCGCCAAAGTTTTAACCACTGAGGAAAACTACAAAATACGTCTTTTTTTAAGAACAATATATATTGCTCAAAGTGAAATCCATAAATATCTCTTAGATTTTGACAAAAACAAATTCTCTAAAATTCAATGCCATCGGCAATCAATTAACCTTACCTAACCAATGAAATTCAATTTCACTCATAACGACCTAGTCTATAAAATCTGATGTTATTCTTTATCTAACCAATAAAAATTAACAACGATTTTTATAACAAACATAATCAATATCTCTATAAAGCGACAATTTGAATATTGAATTTTGAGATCCATGATTGAGATCCATGTTCTTATAAGAAATAACATAATTTGAAACCGCCGACTCTTAACTAATTATTGCCCAGATAATGAATGGACAAGTATTCAAAATCTCGGAATATATTAAAGTTTGTACACTTTGATGTTTAATTTTGCCACATTTCCAATAAGAAAACGCTCATAATCTAGCTGACAAAGATTTATATAGTAATATCGCTTACAAGTTTTAGGTCGTTGTTCAAAAACGGTTGGTGTTCTGACGTTGGAACTATCAATTTAGCTGTCTGCAAAGCAGCGGATATTTTAACAGCACTTTTTCGTCCAACTCCGGATTTTCCTATCAAAAGAATATTACCATATGGGTAACTCAGGGTTTTCAATATACTAGACGTCAAATGCAGTAATTCATCGTTAATAACCAAATCCATAATCTGTCCTTCCCTTTCTGTAAACGAAAATGTGAATATTTTAGATATACAGAATTTTATACATACACGTATTCCTTAGAATAGTGATTAATTTGTGAAGGGTGTCACGTAATTTCTCAACTCAATTAACTTTAGTGAAGTTAGGCGGTGGGTCCTACAAAGTATATTGCGACAATTTCTGAAAAAGTCGCAATAAATTGTTTAAGAATAGCGTTAACTTTAGAAATAATTGAAACAATTGAATCTTTCATGGCTTTGAACTGGGTGATAATATAAAAATGCGTTTGGAAGCCGTTTCCGAGAAAATTTTTTGAAGACACTACGAGTAAATATTTGGTATGTTTTCATAAAAACGGCTACCAATATTCCACTAATCATTTACATCAATTGCTGAAAATCAATATAAAATTTATTATAGGTTTATTTATAATTGGCATAATCTATAATTATTTCGATATATAATTATATATATCGAAATAATCCTATTAAGGTGAGCAGAATAATCTGTGTATATGAAAAATTGTCAATAGAAATTTGTTAAATTAAGTTGGCGCAGCATTAGCATCAGGATAAATTTCTTCTAGGTTATATTTACTACACAAATTTGTACAAAACAAGCTGTTAGAGTTTTCAATAATAAACTACTTCAGTCATCTGTGATTGATCGTATATAGCTGGATAGTATTGTAACTGAATTGATATTTAATATAATATCACAATTCCAAAAATGACTACAATTAAATGTAAATAAAGTATCAACATGAAGTTTTCGGATGATACTTCATTGACGATGGAATGGTATTAGCTTCAAATAGATCAACAAAAAACTGAAATACTCTCATAAATTATCATCAGAAGTTCAAAGTAATTTAGCTTTGAAGTTATACGAGATTGTTTGAACACCCTATGCTAAATAAACAAATCAAAAAAATTGTTCCAAAATTCAATTGGCTGCTTCACTGAGCTATCGACAATTATTATTTCAACTCCATTCAGAGAAAAAAGAAATAGAGAAACTATAAAATATTTTCACGTACCATAATGTATTATTCCTGATTCTAATATTTGACTCCAATCACCCTTATTCAATTTCATCAAGTCCGAATACTTACAAGTATTCGATTGTTTTTCCAACGGTACATAAAAGTCAGTAATCACTTCTGTTGCCATAGATATAGAACCCCAGTGAGACGCAAATGTGTCCTTCAAAATTTGACTAAATATTTTCCTGTCATCTACATTAACAAGTTTGTTGTAGAATATATCTCTAGCTTCATATTTGAAAATCTAAAAAATAGATGAATATACATATTCAAGATTGGAAACATTTATCAGTATGACTATTATTAGAACTGGTGAAAAATAACGATTTATATCCAGAAATATACTTTCATATCTTCTCACTGGTATTATTTTTGGACAACTAATATCCTTCAAAGTAATAATCATTTAATTTTATAACACATACTCAACAGTGCTTCAGCTTCTTGAAGCAGTCTTGGAAGTATTATTCCGGCATTACATTTATTACATTAGTTTCATTGTCCTTTGAACGGCATTTTTAATATGAGAGAGATCCAACTGAGGCAATGAGCTTTGTCAGAGATGTACAAAAGCTGGCTAAATAAATGTATTGTATTTTTGAAGCGTCAATCTGCGCTTATTCAAAACCGTGGATATTTTCTTCTATCTACGTATCGCAATTTATATCTAGACTTAAACGTGATAATTTTGAGAGGTCGGAACATATTTCTACTTCACAATATATCCATAATACAACAAACAACGTATTTTTCGTCCTGGTTATTCCTCTATGAAAACTGTTTCTTTGTTAAACCCATGATTCTAACGAGTTCCTGAAGATTTCCTAGTGGCGATCATGAGTTTTTATGCATCTAAATCTGGGGTCGGCGTAGGTTGTGCCGTAGCCAAATCAAATCAAATAATCAAACGACATCGTGTACCATCTTTCGCTAGCGTTTACACAGGAGAATTATATGCAATCCTCCACGCTTTGAATTCCCTATCCCTTGACGACAAACAATCAGTTATATGCACAGACTCTCTCACATCAATAAACTCCATTAGACAAATATATCCAGACTTTATTAACCGTCTTGAAAGTTGTGGATACCGTCTCACACTGGGAGCAGAGCAGTTTACAGATCAAGCTGTAAAAGAAACTTCGACGGCTAATCTTCACAGCGACTCAAAAAAAATTCACAATAATCTCATAACTAGCATACGACGATAAACGATGGAAAAGTTGCAATACAAAGCTACATGAAATTTAACAATCCATCAATCTACTTCTCATAAGTCGTACAGACTCAGTTGTTGTACGCAGACTACGGGCATACTTAACTGAGTCTCGGGTATTAAA
The DNA here is from genome assembly GCF_026250575.1 of Diorhabda carinulata. NCBI lineage: Eukaryota > Metazoa > Arthropoda > Insecta > Coleoptera > Chrysomelidae > Diorhabda > Diorhabda carinulata. The sequence goes on from NC_079472.1 coordinate 26,535,409, forward strand.
TGACCGCTTTTGATCCGCCCAAATGGTGGCAATGCAAAATACCACTGACAGTTAACCACATATAATCAGTTGTTCTCAATATTTCAATAAAAGCTGTAACCACCAGTTAGGAAATTCGCTCCAACGCCTAATCCATTATCTAAAAGACGTTAATCTATATAATGGAATATAAATTCTTAATATCCAAATCCAAACAGTTTGTTAATGTTAAGGTGTTGTAGTTGAACTTAATAATTGTATATTAACTGTACCATGTGTCAATGATCTTAATTGTCGAGACACATCAATTCTGATATAAAAAAATTTATAAGAAACTGTACAATTTCATTATTCATTAATGAAATTTCCAAATATAAATTCATGTGTCTGGAAAGTAGTAATTACCTGTAGAATAAATTCCTCCACGCTAATATTACTAGTATTTTTATACCGCACAATTCCTTGACACCATTTTGTAACATCATGAGGGGTGAAAATGTAGTGTTTATTTTTAAACGTGTTGAAGGAATTTCTAATCTGAAATATTATTTTAACATAAAATCTAAATTAAAATAAACATAGAATAAAAAAGAGAGAAAGCAACTTTGAAAAATGCGATGACACAAATCAAATCTTGAATCGGTAGAAAAAGTCATAAGAATTGGAAGTATATGAAAAAGGAGAGAATTCTTTTGATACAAACTATTCATATTTCTGCTGTTTTCTATTTGAAATACAATATTGAAATTCGGCATTTAGAAACTATTGGTAGTGTTACAAGTTTTAGGCAGACGTTACATTTTGTGTCACGTGGTATCAATGTACCTTGTATAATATTTCTCCAATATTAGCGTCTATGTTATACACATTCGGCGATATCTTTTTCTGAGTGGTAATGAGAGTGGTAATTTCTGTTTCTCATCATATATAGCTTAATTAGTAAAATAAATCAATATTGAAAAAACAGTATAAAGGATGTCTCATTAACTCTTCAAAAAATGTTACCATGTGAAAGGAAAGCGACATTATATAAAAGCCGCTGTATGATCAAGGTTTGTAGCACTACCCACGGTTTATTACAGTCTAATATCGTGGTTTAAATAGTTTCCTATTAGTCAAAATCTGCTGGGACACCTTGTATAATAGATAGCTACTTATAGATTTTTTAGGCGACAAATTGATGAGCACAAAAATTAGAATGAAGTAAATTTCGCATTAATATGATGCATGATTGATAAAATAGGTGATAATGGCCTAAGTGGGTGCTTTTAAAAAAAATAATACTTACTTTATCGTAAACAGAAATCAAAGTAGTTGATAATTTCACAACTTTAGCTTTTGGAAATGAATTGGAGAAATTTTTTAAAACTGCTGTCAGATATGAAACTATTATTATCGAAAAGTCTTCTGGTTCTGGCAAGCTTAAAGAAAAATATATTCTGTTATTAAGATAGACAGAAATTATGAGAACTCTTTAAAACACGAAACACCGATTAACTCGAAACATAATGTAGTACAATAATATCCTGTGAAATGTTAAATTGGAAAAATGCTCGACATAACATTGTTGACAAACTAGAATATATCTCCTGTATCCAGGGTAGAATAAAAGGAATTAATCCCCCTTTCGGACATTAGAGAAATATACAAATTCCTTTAGTAACATTACATTAATAGACTGTTATGTTGATTAGGAATGTTGGTTTTTTTCACAATGACAATAATAAGCAAAATACTTCAATCTCCCCTGTGAGATTCGGTAGCAGCCCTCCAACATGTTGATTCAACTTGATGACTACTGAAATGTTTACCAATATATTGATTCAAAATTTGTTGAATGTTCTAAGAATATACAAAATTTGTTTTATACTGTAAAAGAAGAAATAAACTTTCCGCGAATTGATATCGTCTCTGAGGACGTAATTGATTTGTTTCTATTGCTTGTAAAGAAAGCTAGAAGATTACATTTGATTTTACAATAAGGTGTTAGTATCTTTGTAATAATTTTTAGAATATATTTAGAATATATATCAGATAAGTCATTTCTTTTACTAACACAATTTTGTTTTCTCCTGTTCCACCTTGTCTGCATAATCAAACGTATCGTAATGAGCTCTAATGAGACATGTATGTATGAGTTTGACATGTGAACTATGCAGAAAGTAGAGATAATATTGAAAGTTTTATTGGCAAAAGCTGATGGTTTTGTGCCACTGATCAATTTCTGTCACTTTTTGACAATGCAATATGATTATTTTTCCTGGTACTTTTTTTAACTCCTATCCAGGAATTCTATTTCCTTAATAGGCCTTTCAAATTAAATTATAATAACATTGAACACAATCTAACGTATTACCCTTTAGAACTAATCAATTTTTTTCTCAGATTAAGTGTTCAATATATTTTCCTTTATTCCATTCATATTTGAAACTTTTATGACGTTATTTGCTTAGATTGGTTCTTGTGAATCAACCTTTCTGAATCATATGTTGTGTTAACTTCAGTGTAGAAAATTTTGACGATATTCTAGCTGTATCAAAATAAACCTTCTTCAGATCCTTCTTGTGGCAACAGTTGCAGAACAGAATTGGTAATCGTTTCAAATATTAGTGCTTTTTTGTATAATAAACTCTATGAATAGATTCCTATTATGAAATGGAAACAAAATTTTTTACGTTTACCTGATAGTAAAAATTCGTAACTTAGAAGTAAATCTCTGCGATAAATTACAAGTAGCTTCCAAAGATCCCACAATCGTTATATTCTCAATTCCAATAAATTCTACATTTGAGTCGAAGAACCCTTTGTAGTCGATTAACTGAAAGGTAAATAAACTTATGTCAAAATTGTGTCAAAATTTCAACGGATGTAAAATATTTTTTCACAAATGGATATTTTACGGGTGAGTTTAATCTAATACATATTTTATCACGGATTAAATATTATTTGTCTGTTTCAAGTCAGTCATTTCTCGTGCAAATTGAAAAACTTTAATCCTCGTCTCTTCACATGATATATGATATTACAAGGATTTTTAAAATACGGAGCATATCCGTTTGTAACATATAGTTTGCCTTAGAAAATTCTACCAATAATTGATCCCCTCATAATCAACTTTCTTAAAGCTACAATATGGATATGTTAAAATAGTTTAGTTGAGGAGCAATTGATATTTATTTGAATTTAATGTATATACACCTTTAAATTTTGACGAAACTGCTGTAATTATTAATACTAGCCTACGCATTTAAATCTTTCCTAGTCTAGATATCCCAAAATGTTACATTTGCTGTGAATTTAATGTGCCCTCCACGGCAGAATCGACATTCGAGAGAAGCTCTTAGAGATGTACTCGATCCAACTAGTTATTTATAGGAAACCATTTAGAGTAGTCATTATCTGCAATAATATTGTGGTAATGCGTTCAAAAATACAAATGATCTGACGGTTCATGCACAGGAAGTTCATATGAATTTGAACCTCAAACCCTAAGACGGAATCTCCTTATACTTTTTATTCACACTAATTCTTCTAAATAATTCCAGAATTTTTAGTACTATTTATATTGCGATTTTTCAATTTTATTTGTGATTTTCGAATTTTTATCGAGCGATACTATCAAATTTCATATAGTTAGTGTCTGAAAAACACATACAATTTCAAACTATAGTGCGAAATAACTGAAAGGTTAATGTAACAACGTTGGTTTCCCGAGAGCGAATTAATTTTTCGCATTTAAGCACAATCAGTTTCAAGCATACGACCTTTCTGGGTTGCTTAGTTTCTCAGTTTTCTCTTAAAATGGGATTTTTTTAAGGTCAATACCATGACAATCAAATATTAACCGTTATAGTTAACTATTCCAAACTATACATACAATATAATCAATTGTATTTTAGTGTACTTAATTCTGCAAAAATTAATTTTCAAACAAGCTACGATATTCCTTTTTGTCATCATTACATTGATCCTTTACATTATAAATAATTTATCAAATTATGCTCCAAATATCTTACATATTCTACTGTCATCGATTTCCTGAAAATTAAATATTCCAGTATATAGACGTTCTAGTTTCGAGTGAAATATATGTTGTAGTTTGGTAACACTGATAAATAAAAAAGTGATTCATTACTTCTAAGTTGTACGGATATTAATTTAAATTTCCTATTTTGACAGCGTATTGATTAGAGCTACATCTTATCAAAATGCCCAAATCAGACGTATGTGCGTCATTGAAAAGTGTTAGTGATATATTGTGGCGGGTTCCTAAGCAATGCAATGTAAGAATATTTTACTAAAAATTTCATAATTTATTTACTTCTATAAATATTCTTTCTCCATCATAATATTAGTTGGTCATCTAGTCACAATAATTCACAATTCTGTGAGAGAAAAGAAATAAATTATTTGAGAGTGACTGCCCGAATATGACATTACCCGACATTTTTTAATGAAATATGGAACGTTAAAATGGAAAATGTTAAGTGAAAATGTTCCACGCTGAGATATCCTTTTCAGTATTCAAATAATCACTATTAATATTTGTTGATAATTAAGGTTCTCTTTACTTGTTTATTGAGTTAGCAAACTCATAAACAACTACCAACTTCAGAGAACATGATTTTCAAAGCTGGAAAGGATGATTTCATGAATTTTTTTCAAAACCTCCAGTGATTTCTTGGTATTGTTACAATATCGTCCAAGACTTGGACCTCAAAACCGGTTTAGTTCTGTTATGTTTCAGTTATACTGGCGAATACGCTTGCTCGCATTATTTATTTGAAGTTTGTTTTTACACTTGTTTTTATCTTAGCGACGATTTGTTCATACTGTTTTTTCTAACCATTATCTAGGAAGGCTATTTGTTTGTTTACTTTCTGTGTTTAAATAGATCAAGTAAGTAAAAGTACTGAAACTGCTGAAAAACAGTTTAAATGAATTAGGAATTGACAAAAACATTACAATACATACTAGAACATGGCTAAAAGACTTGGTGACTTGAAAGTGGCGGAGCTAAAAGCAGAACTGGAGAATAGCGAGTTGGAAACGTCTAGTAAGTAGAATCCACTCTACTTGTCGAAAGACTCAAAGTGGCACTGGTAAGGGACGGATTTGATCCAGAAACTTATATATTCAAAGATGAGTCTCCCACCTTGATTTGGTCAGCGATATAGCGGCTAATATTAACGAGAAGATATCTACCATTAAAAACGTTATGTTGATTCTGAGAAACGAATTTTGCAAACCAGTGTATTTGCCAAGCTTTAGACTTCCATTATAACCGAACAGGACCAGCTTAACGGTCGATGTCGTGGAAGAGTTCATAAATTTCGGTATGTTTCGTTACATTATACATTTCCTCGTGACAGTGACCATTCACAAGAATATTATTGAAATTTATACTCATCTTTATCGAAAGATCTTTCCTTATTCTCTTACTAAATTTGAATCAATTTGCAAAATATATATAGTAAGTTCACTCTTTGTACTTGGTATTTACACCTGTATATTTATTATTCTTGCATTATATTTTTGTTTTGAAATTTCGGTTTTGTGATAAGAAATTTTTTCTACTTTCCACATCATTTTTCACTTTGCATCAAACCCTCCGCTCGATATCAGAATATTGATAATAGTATTCGAGATATCAAACCCCACAATTAGAGATTTAGGTAAACCATGGTGACGATTTTAACAACTGTATACGAATATTAGCAACTGACAACTGGCAGAACATTTATATTTGTCTGCTTTTGACTAAAATTTTTTATGCTAGCACAATTACATATTTGGTTTCAGATTTTTCGTATGCAAGAACCAGTCTCGAAAACATTATTGGCTAAAAAACAAGAAAATAGTGGTGAATACAAAGAAGTTGTACAAGAAAAAAAAGTTCTCATCAGAAACAATAAAGCCAGAATAAAAGAGCTGGAGGAAGAGGTTATGGTCTATATTGCTTTCCTCACAACATATTTGTTGACTTCGTGATTATACTTTTAGGTAGCTGAGCTGAAATTAGCAAACCAAAGACTGGAAACAAGACTCAAAGCAAGCGCCCAAGATGATAATAGTTTTCAGAGAGTGATGTTTGAATATGATGATTTTTTCAAGAGTGTCTGGAATGAACGAGAAGAGTTAATAAAAAAAGGTGAAATCATGGACAACTATTTGGAAAATTTGGAGATATCTTATAGTGAACTTTTGGAAAAGTTTCAAAGAGCCAAAGATATAATTCTTGAAATGAAAGAAAATCAAGATCTTCTGTTGGAAGAACTTAACGAATATAAGGAGATCATAACAATCTTAGAAAATAAATATGATAATCTTAAGGTAACACTAAATAATCTTTTGAATTGTTAATCATTAAGTGTGTAGTTGAAAATGAGATCTAAAAAGGTTCCAAACTATTGAATACTTTGGATTTTGCGGAAATTTTAGGTGTTATTATGTGTTTCACTTAACAATCTCCTTATACTTTTTATCCATAAGATATAGAATGAAATATTTATTTTGAAATGAGACAGGAAATTATGGACTTCATATTATCAATTTTTTTGAATAATAATCTATTAACCCAAAATTGTGTGCTAGCTACTGCATTTGTAATTTTTTGTTATTATCAGTTATTTTCCTTGTCGTTAGATTCATTATACATAAATTTCATTATTGACTTCACAGAAACACAGAAACAAATTTGAAATTATCAAACCTAGTAAATTTGTCGACTAAAATAAATGAATCTATCCGAATCGCTAATAGCTTAAGAAGTTTAGGAAGTTCGAGGATATATTGAAAAATTCCGAAAAGAATATCAATGTCGAAATGTTTTATTACTCAACATATTCGCCTATTAATTGGATACATTTATTACAGTGAACCTGCAACGTCTCTAGACCTTTAAAAAAAGTGTTTCTTCTTGCTCTGCAAACTAGAACTCCACAGCTTTCATTACCTCCTCGTTGGAAGATTATTTACGACCTTTTAAACTTTTTCAGTTAAGGAAAGAGATGATAGTCGGACGGAGCCAAATCTGGTGAATAAAGGAGATGATTTAGTAATTCAAACCCTAAATCACGAATTTTGTGCATGGCAACATGAGATTTGTGTGCATGGGCGTTGTCCTGCAAAAACAAAATACTTTTGGGTAGCGTCTGCGTCTTTTCTCTTTAATTTTTTCCCGTCGAGTGGTCAGTGATGTGGAATAGTAATCTCCAGTTATTATTCTATCCTTATCCAGAAAATCAATCATGATTACTCCATGACAATCCCAAAAAACTGAAGCAAGAACTATTCCAGCAGATTTTTGGGCACGAAACTTCTTAGATCTTGTAGAACCAGAGTATGCTCATTCCATTGATTTTTGCTTTTTCTCTGGATTTTAGAAATGTACCCAAAAATCCTCCATAGTAACGGTTTGATAAATCTACATCATTTTCAAAGCGAGCACAGATCGAGCACGATGCTTCTACCCTTGCACGCTTTTGGTCAACATTCAAACATTTGGGGACACATTTTGCAGCAATTTTTCTCATGTCTAAATTGACGTGAACTATATGATGAACGCGTTCGTATGAAATATTCATTGCTTCAGATATCCGTGTCAACTCAATTCGATGATTTGATAAAATCATGTCATGAACTGCATCGATATTTTTGTGGACTGACACAGAAACTGGCCTTCCCGATCGGTCATCATCTTCAATGGAAAATTCACCTCTTTTGAAGCTTGCAGTCCAGCTTTTCACGGTCGCATACGAAGGACATCACCAAAGGTATTAAGCATATCTTCGTAAATCTGCTCATCTCTTAACCATTTCAAATACAGGTACTTGATGTTGGCTCGATACTCCAATTTTTCGATTTTCACAATTTCGGTGGACATCTTTTTTCTTTTAATTTATCGCGTAACTCTGGTTTCCTTTTTTGATGTCAAACTTTACACTGAGTTCGAAGAAGGGTTACTGTAAGTGTTCAAATTGATGCTCATCTTGATCAATGCATTTACGGCAAGACAATGTGTTTGCGAATCCTCGTGTGTCTATCTACTCTCTAAAATGAACATTGAGGTAATACCGCACACATAACGTTTCGGCGAAGCTCCATCCCGCATGAAATGACGGATGTTCGAGAGTGTTGAATCGTTGTCCATTTGCCCACGTATATCTTCGAGTATTTCTTGATAACTTTGACCTGTTACGTGACCCTCAAAAAAGTACGGACCCACCACATACACACACACACACACACATACAACTTCAACCCCCCCCCCCCGGCCAGATTCAATTGTTTTTCAATGAAGACGTGAGAATCCTGGTAGTTCCAATACACGCAGTTATGCCGATTGACTGGACCGTTCAGCATGAAGGTTGTTTCATCCGACCACAAAATGGAATGTTGCAAACGTGAACTTGTATCAGTTTTTTATATTGAAATCGCGTACTGGAGCACAAACATGCTTTGCTTTAATATTTTTCAACCTATGAGCGTTGCCGGACTTTGCCGATTTTTCGAGAGCGTTGCCTGACTTACCGACCTCTGTCTTTCAATTATTTTAGCGACACTCCGAAAGTACAATAGAAGAAGCTAATATACAAATGGATCAACAAAAAAAAGAAAATATGGAGGAAATGGCAAAATTAAAATCCAAGATCATTCAAAGACAGGCCAAAATTAACGAGTTAGAGAAGCGAATAAGACATGAAGATGCAAAACCTTTATTAGCTCCACTCAGAAATAAAATGGCAGATATGTGAAAACAGAATATCCATAATAGTTTCTGTAGCGGTTTTTGTAATAAAAGCATTGTAAAAAATTATTATCGTCTGTTTTTCATCTTTCTTTTACTTTAGATTATAAAATACTCGTTTCTGATGTTTTTTTGCAATAAAATCTTACCTTTTGCGTCCTAATATTCGTGAATTGTATGCAGATAATAATAAAAGTTGGACAATATGGATTTTAATCGACTTACCTGGTTCAGAAACTCTATAAGAATATTTGTACCCCATTTATCAGATTTTAGAAGATGCAAGTTCTTGAAATGGAGTATTAAATGACCCTTTTTTGGTCGAAGTTGTTTACCTTTATGTGTGTTCACTTGGAGGCAATACTGAAACAAACGTTTGACGTGTTTAATTAGTTCCACGATATGATAAGAGCGATTGTGGAGATCAAAATTTATATATTTGCTCTCTACATTTATCGCGAACAGACATATATCTTGCTTCCACATAATGCTGATAACATTGATTCAATTATTATTCCAACGCAATGCTTATTATGTACTGTGGACTACTTCGGTCAACTGCATACATTGGTAAATTTTATATCCCTAATACAAATATTTTTTTTTGAACAGAATTTTCCTGATACGGTCTTAAATTCCCAATCTCAAATGGAGCCGGTTTAGCAACGTTTCTTCGTATTGGAAAATCTGAACAATGTTTCACGTTTAAGTTCTTCCATACTTTGTACAACAGTTGTGGTTCGAAAAAATATGTAATGGATAGACGATAAGGTTATTCAAAAGTTAAGATTATCTAGACCTGAATCATATGATAAGGGAGAATATATTAACAATATGCCGAAATATTTTATTTATACGTATTTTAGATCGATAATTTCTTACCTGATAGATCTTTGTCACAACAAAATTGGGCATTAAACTTCCACTGCAATGAATTGTTACAATTTCAGCATTAGAACGTTCATGACAAAGAGCTTCCAAAATTAAACTGAAAATATAAACTTCCACAGATTAATACTACTATTAACAAATTGTATTATTAACATAAAATATCTACAGCGAAGCTCAGATTTACTCACGTTTTTGCAGATCCATGAGGACCTACTAGAAGAAAGTCTTTTTCACGATTTTCTATTAACCAAAGCCGTAAAGAATCTAGGTATTGTTCGATTTGTCCAGTTACCACCAAACTTACATTATCCTCATTAGTTGCTGTTGTTATATTAGGATTAGTGTAGTAGGAATCTATCAAATCTCGTTCGCTGTTATATCGACATCTCAAAATTACAGCAGGAGGTGTTTCCCCAATCCAATCGAATATCTACAATGCAAACTCAAGAGTGGAAAAACGTATTCGTCGTCAACGAAACAAATAATTACACTGTTGTCACAGAATCGTTCAGCAAAAGTATAAATTGAAAATTAATTGTTAATTAATTTATAAACTGTTAGCAGATTTACAGTTGAACAAAATAATATCAACAAAGAGTTATATTTTTACAAACTACATAAATCGAAGTCGAAATAGCAATTTTACTAACCTGTTGAATAAAAACTTCTTTGAAATCATCTTGAAGCTGATCACCTAAACCATTAATTAAAGCAACTGTGAAATGAGCCTTACTAGTCACATTTTCCAAGTGACTAAGACCTGTTTCGGCTATAGCTGCTTTCGAGCAAGGTAAGGATACTTCAGCATTTTTAAGAATCCAGTTGACAGCTGCAAGATATCACTCTATGAATTGCATATTAATTGACAGGTACTACTACTAGTAGACAGTGACCAAATGGCATCTCTCACTGTTAACAATAAGGGCTTGGAGGCATATATTGCTGACGGATAGTAGTGAATAATGAAATCTCTTGGTATACAGACGGCTCCAGTATAAATGGTTCTGAGTAGCCTGAGCACGCTTTAGAGTAGAAGATACCAAAATAAGTTTTTCTAGTTCGGAAAATATGCTAGCGTCTCTCAAGCTGAAGAATTCACTCTGATGGAATGTGAACAGGCGTATACATTCGATGTCATGGGAACACAGTAATTTATTGTTCACACAGCATATTTGCGATAAAAGCCATAATAAATGAACTGGGATGCATTCGAGTTGTGTTAGACTATTAGAAAAGTCTTAATGAATTGATAAGTGAAGACTGCAAGTTAGTGCTCGATTTAGTGCCCGGTTTCTGGGTCATCGAGGCTTATTCACATGCCAGACCAGGATATATAAAATCACTGGTGGACCCAAAGGTCATTCTTGGTATATACAAAAGTGTAGCTATCATATTTCTATACAGTCTGCTCTGAAGAGAATATATGAACCCTACTTGAATTAAACTTGAAATTTAATCAGACTTCACAAACCTTTGATAAAGTAATCGCTTACGAAAGGTTCCAACAATGGCTTCTGTTCTTCGTTCAAATTTCGTACAAAACTAGTAACTATATTTTGTAAATCAAGATCTTGTTCACTAAGCAATACAATTCCCATTCTAGATATCGTTGCTGGAGAAGCATTACTTAAATCGTGAGTTTCAAAAATAAAATTAACGTTAGGTCCAAATTGGATTCTCCATCCTGAGGGTAGTGATAAAAGTCTGTTATCATCTAACACGGAATTCAAAGATTCTATCCATTCCGGATCTACATCTCCGTCACATATTATCCATGACCAGTTATCTAGAATACAAAATATTTCTATATATAACATGGCTGTTAGCGCCTTATGGTATATTATTGCAATTGTGATTTCATTAGTTTAGGGGACGGTGCAAAACAGAAATAGACCAAAGTAACAAGTTAAGAAGCAAGTATCACGCTCCATTGTATTGAATTTTTGTAATTTATCTGATTAATGAAGTGTATGAAATAAGACGACTCAATTGGTTCTTCATTACACGAACACATGACCAATTATCACTATTTAAGATAAAAATATGAAGAAGAACAACTGCGACGCTTATAAAAAACGTCTAGATATCAATAAAAACTCTGAACTAGTTCAGATAATATTACTAATAGTAGAATGATGGGACACTAGTATCAATTATCACTGAATTAACAGTGCAATTCACGAACAAAAAAACAAAAAAAGATAAATAGATTGTAAGTGATTTATCAAATACTAGTACATACCTATTAGATTTGATTTATTAAATTGGATTAGAAATAGATCTAGAATTTTATCTAGATAGTAGACCATATTCTAACTGTTTCAATTATTCATACTTGACTGGTACCAACTACATATGTAGCTTCGTAATTCTTTCGGAGAAATAACCAAGAAAATTTCTCAACGTAACATACATATCAAGATTCATCATTCACGAGGGCTCTTCAAACCATGGAGGAGCTTTCGCCTGATGCTGTTAGGTAAATACGTACATCATGGTATCTACTTTTGCAACTTATGTGTTGATGCCCGTGTTCATGGACTTATTGTTTGAAGTTGTCAAAGAAAAGCAGGGCTACCTCAAGTTTTGTGCAATATGAGTGCTAAAACTGCTAAAGGGTCATCATAATTGTGTGACATTTTTTGACTGTCAAAAAATATATATATAACGGAAACGAATCGTAACTGGTAATAAGAGGTGGGTGAGCCGCGTCAATAAGATTACTAACTTACACTCCGTGAAACAGGAATATAGAAGCTCTCCAAAAAACCAAAATATAGTTCTTAGAACTAAAAAAGGTGTGCTTCTGATTGATTTACTTGAAAATGGTACAATAAATTGCACCAACTAAGCGCAAACATTGAAGAAAGCCTAAAAATTTTTGGTTGTTTGACTACACATGACATACCGCATTTAAAAACTCCTTAATACATTTGAAAGAGAATATTTTCTTTGATCCTTCCTAATAACCCGATCTTACTCTTACTAATTCTAATTTGATTCGAAAAATAAAGAACTTCCAAGCTTGTCCATTGCCAAGTTCCTCAATTTGTTTGCCAATGCGTATGAAGAAAATTAGAATTTCAATTGAACTTTGTGGTGTAAATGTGTAAAAAATAAATGTTTTGTTTTGTCTTTCGCTCTTTTTCTTCTTCAAAACCTTCCTCACTTGCTAAGTAGCACTCAAAAAACTGACTTCGTAAATATTTTTTATATCTTTGCAATTATGTGACTATTTACTATTCTTGTAACCTATTCAATGACCTTACACTGAGCAAAGGTTTGAATTAGGTGGAAAAGGAAATTTTCATGAAGTTACAAAACGAAAAACGTTTTCTTACTTGCATTTTCAGAAACCACTTGTAAACTAAAACTGGTGATAACACCATCATTCCATTGTCCTGTGTCAGTATCCATTTTACCTAGAAGTTGAGCCCTTGTTAAGCTTTTCGGGTTCACAGAATAATACTTGATTGTTTTTCCCATTTTTGTTAAGGCCTACAATGTTGAATTGTATCTAAATCAGAATATTTCACTTAATATACTCATTTGGATTGTATACCTTTAGAACTAATTTTCGAATGGTCGTCTTTCCAGATTTAGGAGGACCTACAATAGCTACACCCATCCTCTGTTGCAACTGTTCATATAATTCCATACATTTGTTCGTCTGCAATCAAATATGTATCCAAAAATCTTTAGATATAAAACTATTATCAATTAATTATATCCATATATATAAGGCAATAGGGAATATGGATATTTGGATTTTATATTTAACTCTAGATCTCTTTTATCCGAGTTAACTGGAAAGAACAATATTGGTAGGAGTGAGGGACCGCCGTCTCCTTAAGGGGATAAGATATTGAAGAGATAGTTAATAACATTTAGGCAACTTTTAGCTTACTAACTATTCCGTTGAAAGAAGAAAATTATATTATTTCACATTTCACATATGTTACATTACAATAAATCCCTAAAAAGCGATAATGATTATTTTTTTAATAGTGTAAAAATAGACAAAAAATATTGCTGTCACTGTAGCTCATGATAAAAATGCTCCCTATAACCTTGGCAACATTCTAATCATCTAACGTCACTCAATATCTCTGGCGTGACTGATCTAATGATCTAACCGCAAGTGTGATTCGTCTTTTCAATTCATCTAAGTAGAGGGATTTAGTTTCGACATATCGTCACAAAAAGAAGTGTAATGGCGCCAGATCAGGAGATCTGTTGTCCATTATATCCATCCGCGTCTAACTATCCATTGAATTGGAAACAATAATTGTTTCCAATTCAATGGATAGTATATTAACTTAAAACAATTATTGTTTTAAGTTTTGCTAGACGTTTATGCCTATTCAGAAAATTACGTATGTTACTCTTTCATTCAATAAGGATACTTATTAGACGAAGTGAGGCAACTTCGACTATCAACATGACGGTGAAGTGTAAATGTTCCCTAATAAGAAAATAAAACATCTTCTAATTGGATCATACTGTTATCTAACGTTGCCATCATTTGTTCAAAAAATGCGTTCTTCTATAGAAATCATCTCACATGAGTTCCTGCATGCATTTTATTGAATACCGGAAAAATTGATGTGTGGCTAGCAGTTGAACAGCTTTTTAAACAGAATTATGTGTGTTTTCTGGAAAGAGAAGAATAAAATCCAGTTTCGTATCATAACTTCTTGTATTGACAGCTACTTTTACTATTTGTCTTACATGACGAAGCTAGCGAAATTGCTTCTCTGTTTTGCTAAGTGTTCCTTGAGATATAGGAGGCAAATTTAAAAATTTTTCGTAAAATGAGCTATGAGCCCAATATTTTCGAAACAGTTGAAGATAAGTATTGGACATTGTACATGCATAATTCCAAGAATTTTCTCAAGTACTAAATAATATACTGACACCTGACAACCTTTATACTTTTTTGAGATGCTCTCTTTTATTTAATGAATTTATTCCAGTTAGCTGTTCCATATCGTTTATACATAGTTACTACATTATTATGTTCACATAAAAAAAATTCAGTATTGGTTTTAAAACATTCCAATAAGGGGATATCATAATAAATGCATCACTTCAATAGACTCCCTTTATGAATCACATCTGAAGGTGAAAGTATTTGCAAAACAAATTACCAAAGTGTGGCGCTTTAGATGAGGCACAAATAAAACAAGACGATGATTAAGAATTTACAATCAGACTTATATATAACCTTCATAGAGATAAAAACCACAATCACCAATGCACTATCAACATAAAATTATTTATTTTTGCGTAATTTTTGCTGATTCGCTTCTATACTGGCTCACTCATGACATAAAACCGAAATTAAACAAAATAATATTTACTTGACATTAAGTCATAAGTGTGAATCATCTACAAAATAGATATATAAAACAGTACTGAACAGAACTAAACTAAATATTATCACTATTTTGAATCAAAATCATTAACTCACAAACTTCTTACACAAAACGATTCATAATTTGATTTTTAACTATTCTCGTTATTTATTCTTCCATACTATACCTGTCTTTCATTTTCACTTAATCCCATTTCTTCGAAACATTCTTTTAAAATAGTCTTCATCAAATCATCCTTAGTAAATTTTAGATCTATGCCCCTAAATACATCTTCCAAAATAGACTCAAATTTCTTGCTATCACTAAATGATAATTTTGATAATGTATCCATTCTAAGTACTTGGACAGTTAGTGCCATCTCTGAGTTCATATCTATATTTTGTTTACTATTTGATTTAGTCGCTCTTAGAGCTCTTCCGCATCCGGATAAAACGGTTCTTATTGATCTTAGGCCCCAATCATAATGTTGCTGAGTACTTAAAAGTTTACTGAAATATAATGACAATGGTATAAGCTTTTCTTACATATAAAAGCAAATACATATTTAAAAAAAAATACATATCATCTTGAAGAACCTATCGGACAATCTTTTTATGAGCCAATGTCTGAAATGAAATGTGGTAAAGATATTTTATGACGCAAAAGTAATTTTATAGAAAAAGTTGTACCTGGAAATGTCAAATACTTCCACGATCTTTTTTGCCAATTGATTGGCACTTCTAAAGCCTTCACAATGAAGTAGGGCTCTAGAGATTTCTTCATTATCCGGATGAGTCATCACTACCGGTCTGAATAATTGTTTTAAATTGTCTGGTAACTTATTTCTACCACCATAGCCTCTTCCAGCTGGATTTAAAGTTACGAATATACCACAGTGCTTATTAACTATCACCTAAAAGATCATTGAACTATTTAAATTAAACCAAATCTAATATAAATGCACAATAAGCATTTTCCATTTAATTATGTATCTTAACACTGATTCGAGTGAAATTCTAATTTTCTTCAAAACTCTGAGAATCCCTTTTGCATATTATGCTTTCATAGAACAAAACAAGACACAACAAAAGGCTAGAATAATAGAATTACCCATTTATTTCTGTTCTGTGGGAATCTAAGGCTGCTAGGGAGAGGAAATTGATGAACTATGGGGACTAGTCTCTTTGGAACTATCTATACGAAGGAGATACAAAAATACAAAGCACAAAGCTGTTCCCAAAAGCGCTAAAAATTGATAGCAAATATGTGAATATATTTGACTTAAGAACACTAGAAGCTTCCCATACCATTTAACGTAATATATTATGTGAATTAAGTTTCGTGTTTAAGTTTAAGATGATAATAATGCAGACGAATATAGTTACTATGTAGATTTCCTCTCATAGGTAAATGGATAACCTTGCACTTATATACACCACATTTAAGATTCGGTATATGAACAACAAATTCATGAAAAAGGATGGAGATGACTGTATCATGAAATTGCTAAAGTGGATTCGATCAGAAAATGTTTCTGTATGCTAAATTTGTGATTCCCTTACTTACCTCTTGATCAAGTAGTTGGACGGTGCTCTTACTGGATCTAATAGAAACTTGAATAGAGTGAATCAGCATGGAGATAGCTGACAGAGTAGCTTCATCAAGCCTATTAAATTCATCAAAACAACCCCATGCCCCAGTTTTGACCAAACCGATTAAGATTCTACCCATTGCTATTACATCTATACCCTGAAAGGTGAATAGTTGAATAGATGAGAATATCATTTTTATTACTACTAAATCATTGTATAGTTTTCTATCGACAGTTAGGATCTATCCGCAAATATGGAAGAATCACCTTCATGATTGCGAATTTATGTAATTGATAGTTTTAATACCTCATCGCAGTTGAAAACTAAGACTTGTCTCCCTAATAAACCTCCAAGTGCTTTTACAGATTCCGTTTTCCCAGTTCCAGCGGGACCATACGGATTTCCTCCCATGCCCAAATAGATACCCTAGAGATTTTGAAATTACATCAAGCAAATGCTCCGGAAGATATCATTACCTGTGTTAAAGTCAAGAAACATTTATCTGTCAATTGTGTTTGAACTAGCTTAGAAGCATTACCAAGGTACTCATATGAATACTCCATTCTTGAATTGGCCATTTTGACAGTAACTTCACCCACAGAATTATTGTAGTACCTTAAAAAGCATTAAAAGTAAGATTTTAGAAATACTTTGACACGTTTTCAAGTACCTCAATTGCTTCTGCCATGTCCATTCAGAAACTTTAGTAACATTGTTTTCCATCAGTTCCTCTAAGACTGTAATGTGGTGAATAGTATCAAGTAGTAACGCTTTCAACTTCAATTCCAAAACATTGTCACCTTCTGTACCTTTTTCTTGTGAATGATGCAGCTCCAAAGAACTATATTGTTCTAACTGATTCTAAACATTCAAAATAACATACATGACCCGGGTGTGAAATATTCCAATTCAATATTTTGCTTTAAAACCTTTTTATAACATGGTTAATAGCAAAAACGATGAAAAAACAATTTCTGTCTACTAGCAGCAGTACAACTTTATTTAGAGATCACCAACTAGGGTGAATAAAAACACGTTAGAATTAGTAAATTAGAATGGTGGAAGTTTTAGTCAACTGGATATACATATATGGTTTCGATAATTACTCACTGAAGGAACAATAATATTTCTTTGAATCATTTAATGAGAAGATATCAAGCTATGATCAAGATTTTGCACCTTGTTACTCGATTAGTATGAACCACAATGGGATAATCAACCAAAAAATGTAGTTTTTATGATCAATTTCTTGCAAAAGCTAACTTTATTGAAATGCTATACGTCAACATATTTATACTTACTTTATATTTTGTCAAAAGTGTAGGAATCGTCATACTGGAAATAGCTTGCTCACATTTAGCCGTAAAAGTAATGCTATCGGATAAACATAAAATTTGTGATGGATACATCAACGGATCCGGTGCACCTTTTTCTTTTTGACAGTTCACCAAAGATTCCTTGAGAGTTACCTGCATTTCTTTCACCAACTCATTCAACCATATCTGAAAAGTTGGATGCTAGAAAGACAATCATAACGTTACGCAGAATGAAAGAGATCACCTCTACGGGTTTATTAATGTTAACAGGATTAGACAAAAGAACTTTTTCACCTTCAAGTGAACACATTGCGATTATATCTTGCTCATCTGAGGATAATTTAACATTATTAATACCAACAAAAATTTTTTTCAAATGAGTTTGAAGAACTTGTTCCTTAGATGACTGTCCAACTACCTCCAATAAGTCGTCGTCATTAAGAAACAGGAATCTTGGAAATGCATCACGTTTTTCCTGAAATAAATTATGAAATGAAAATAATTGACAATAGTCGATAGACATATATTTCATGGTAAATTCTTATGTCCTCACGACTCTTTGTATTTATATTAGGTGATGCTGCAACTGAATATCTATGGGAGTGATAAACAAAATCATGTCTTCATGATGGAATCATTTACTTTCTAGGATGATATTTTGACTGAGTTTATAGAAACATCGGGACATTTACCTAGAGCTTCGGAAGACAACAGTATTAGTTTGATCGATATTTGTTTTCTATCAGGAGCTAATAAAGATCAATACAAAAGAGAAGAGCATGATAACCAAGGGTAGTTCTAAAGAGGTGGACATGTCCTCTTTCCAAGAAATTACACTAACGATTTAAAATCCCGTTTCTATTGATAAAAGTATGAGGCTGTATACAATAATTTTAAATTGAGCCACATCTTTATACTTATTTAATTCATTATTGACTGGTGCAAAAAATGCGCATTTTGTTCATACAATAAGGGGATTCAGCTGATAGTCAAAGATATGTAGCAACATTGGAACGAGCAATAATGTGAGAGCTGGCCAATAGACGCAATGGTCGGCATTTCTATCATCGAGTTTCAATTTCAAAGAAGTTATGTGAAATATTTTCACTAGTACTTAAAGGATGAAAAGTACGAACTTATTTACAAAAGAATAGCTCTTCAATCTAAATAGGAAATTATATAATCGCACCAGTACTCTCAATTTGAATTTGTATTATTCTATAAATGAAAGAGAACTGGATTATATCCGACGATATTATCTTTTCGATTAAATTCTAGCTCACTGGAGTGTTTTAGTGTGAGATTCACACCATTTGGGTTGAGGCACAAAAACTAATGATTTCCTGAGAAAGGAAATAAAGTTTTCAAGAGCTTAAAATCTTCTAACTCAAATATCAATAGTCTTCTTAAAAAATTCTGGGTGATAATTATAAGTAAATTATGATAACGAAGATGGAAGAAACACAATTGACAGCTTTTGTTTCTATAAAGTTTGTTACTTAGAGCTTATTTTTCATTTGATTCCATTGCATCCAGACGTCTGCAGGTCTAGGTACGTCACTGATGCCGTCCCTGAAATTCATTCCAGAAATCATCTTTGGTGATAAAAAAAGGAATGGTGTGCTAATTATATGGATAGTGAGAAAAACATAATTGTTATATATGAAAAGTAGTGATTACGAATTTCATCGTGAGTTGCATTGGAATAATAACATAAGAAGACAAAAAATTTGTGATATATTACCTTTAGGAATTTGTCTAAACTATTTTGGCATCGTAGAAGTTGGTCTGAAGTCGTTTCCAAAAATGATCTCAAATTAGGATATCTACAGAGAGCTGCTACGCGAAGATCTTTCTCTATAAACGTTAAAACATGACGGAAATCTCTATCAATCCTCTCAAATCGTATCTTCTCCTGTACTAATGTTCCACTGCTAAAGATAGGTTCAAGGTACAACCATCTAAAATGTGAAATTATAAATTACCTTACTAACTATACTAACGTATAATTTTATGCTTAGGTTTTGGTTTCCACTTTTCTTCCATTCAAAGTCACTTTTCTCTATACATAATAATATTATTTCAGATTCGACATACATACTTTCTTTGAATTTGAGCTAGTGATGTTAAATAATGATCCAGATCTCCAAATTTATTTTCCCACATGGTAACTTTTTCAGCCGAGGAATCGTAGTCTGCTGAGTTTTTCAATGATTGCAATAAGCTTTGATTATCCCCAATCTGCAAATCAAAAATGTACTTGCCTTTCTGAATAATCACAAATGGCCTAAGAATCATGTCAAAAAAATGGAGCATTTGCTAGAGTCATATTTAATTTACATAAGCTACTTATATTTGCAGCTGACCAAAATGACAATAAATAATTTCACAATCATAATCATTATTATTTGTATTTAGTGGAGCATTATTGCTGCTGTCGTACTTAATTTTTGCTGGCTATTCAATATAATAAAATAGTGAGAATTCTCTATGTTCAATGAGGACACTAACCAAAATTTATAAATTCAGGACAACTTTTTGACCAGAGCAGATTAGAACGATTCTGCTATGATCTGTACATCCTCAATACGCATACAAAAGTTGGTTGTAATTTACCAATTCTCTCAGGGTGTTAATACTACCGTTGCCTCAAAAATAATTTAGAACTTGTTTTTAGTTGAAACGGTGCTTCAGATTGATGACAAAACATTACAAAGGCGATAACAAATGTTTTTGTTATGTTTCGTGATGCTAAATGCTTATAAATGTGGGAATTTATAAAAAATGCAATTCAAAGATAAGTCCGACCCTTGGTTTTTGTTTTTTGGAAAACTGGCTCACTTGAAAATTGTTATACTTCAATACGAATTCACTATTCTAGGTATATACTAAAAATATGATTTGTTAAGTTAAGTGTTTATATTTGAAAATATATGAAACAAGTATACACAAGGAATATGGTAAGGTACTGGGAGATCGAAGCTTCATTAAATAAGAAAGAAGTAATAATCATCGATTAAATTGATCGAGAAAATGAGGTATAAGAGTAATTGTCTATCAAATAGAATCGATTCCTAGATAAGATTGTCATCCGAAATATGAAAAATTTAGTTCAATCTTTGCTATTTCTGGATCATATTTGTAATTTAATTTATTACTGTTAATCGTTAGAGATGGTAAAATACTGGATGTATCAAATACTTTGAAAAGTAGAACCAATTGCGAGAAAACAGTCTACTAAGTTGGATTGCGCCCCACTTTACCCCATAAACAACTTTTTATTATTCAGATATGAACTTTATTCACTTATATAATTAACTTCATAAGTTTTCTTACTATTTTGGATGAACTGACAATTGTTATTTATCTCAGTACGTACATTATTATGAATACGCATTGGACATTTCTAGATATTTCAATACTGCTAATAAAACTTCTATTCAGTAGTTCAAATTTGTAGCATAACCAACAATGGAAATATCAGCAACGGAATGATATTTTTGTTGTTTTGTTATAATAAAGCATGCAATTTCGTATACTATCATGAAATACGCAATTCATAATACACTGAAAAATTAAGTTCATTGTACTAGCATTATAATTGGAATTCATGAAAATACCTTATTTAGAATATCTTTGAAGTCCTTTATCAAAGGTACATCTCTATTTCGAGAATCTTTGTGTACCATTAAGACGAACCTACTATGTACATCCCATTGATCCAATTCAGCAAGTGCTTGTCTGATAATTACTTCGCTTGCTGCTTTCTTTGAAATAGTCTAAAAATTTCATAATATGAGAATTCAAGCAGAAATAATGAAAAATATTGATTTCAAGAAGTAGATTTGATAACAATAAGCATTGAAATGTTTATGAAATGTTTGAAATTTTCCATAAATCTGTTTAACTAAAGAACTTACTAATAGATATATATCAATCATTTTTTTGTGAGGCACTGAGTTGTAGCTAATAACTAACCTGTATTTCACTCAAATGCTCTTGGATTTTCCCCCAAACGTCTAAGAAATCCTTGAGAAGTAATTGTTCTAAAAACTTATGCTCCATTCCTAGCAAATTGAAAACATCTAGCCAATGTTTTTCTGTAAAATCTTCTCCTTTTATATACTTCAAGAAAGGTGCTGCAATCTGTAATAGAATGCCTCGCTACATTTCGGACGTTTGATTGCTGATAATATTTATATTATCAAATCACTCAATTGTTAATAACTAAATCAAATTTGATCAAGTAAATTTGGAAAAAACTGAAAATAATTAAATAGATCAATGACGTAGTTCTTTTTGGGTTCTCTATAAAATTAAAATGGAAATGGCTTGTCTTTAAATTAAACAATTACATTAGTAATTTAAATGATTTTTTTGTTGGATTTACAACATATGCTAAGATTTCACTATTCAATTATTATTTTGTTATATTGGCATGCTCACAAAAAATAAGTTTTATATCTAAATTTATTTATAAATGTCCAACATCTTAAAGTTTTGGAGGATATAATCGAGAAGTGAGAAAGTTAGTGTATTATTCAGTAATCATTTCACCATCCACATTGGCAGCTTATGATCATTTTCTTCAAATTACATTGAGATGTATATTTGTAGAAAAATTTGTTAACTATTTGACATTAAAGAATAAATAATGAACAATATCATAATAGGAGTTGATAAGCTTGTTGAAGTTTATTTTCCGACCAAAACCTTGGATAAAAATGATACTTTACCACATGTCACATATAAAAATTCAGCCCAGAAAGTAGAATGATAAAGAATTGGAGCTTGTGTACGTGTATAATAATATGTAAGAAGATTGTTGGTAATTGAGTTAATTAGTCAGGAGAATGTGAATAATTCTACATATTAATGTTTCCATCTTTAACATCATTTAATAGTAGATCTGAAGTATGATGGATATATGTGCTTAATGGGTGAGTAAGATTTGAAGATAAGGAGTAGTTTTTATTAGCAAATAATAATAGTAATCTGTCTCTTTTCTAAGTATTATTTCTACAATAAAAAAAAACATGATTAAGATCAGCATTATAGCTACTGTATAATGATTTAACGATACTCAGCTTGGCAAAATGAGTGGATTGTTGTCTATGAATACTATTCATTCTAAATATGTTCGTTGAATGAAATTTTAAAGTTGTATAGTTGAGAAAATATATTTTTGATACGGGTAAAGTGAGATCAATCTGAAAATAGGTATATAGTATAACTTCTTGTAGAGTTTTCTCAGTGGTTTTGCCAATGTACATATATTTTATTTATTTATTTTTTAGAGTTGATCCCTATATATGATACAAGAAACAGGTTCTACGGCTAATTGATGAGCTTCATCATAGCCAACTATTCATATACGGAAGATGATTTTAAAGGAAATATTCATAGATCAAATAATCACTTGTTCTACCTCGTATTTATGAATTTCCTGCAAAATCCTCGTTGTAACAGCACTTGCTTCTCGTTGAGTCAATTTTTCTCTCCAATCTTTCAGAAAATCTTCCAGTTTGTAAATTTTCTTCCTAAATACTATCCACGGCTCATTAATTATCCCTTCAAACTCTACAAACAAAATACTTATGCCTTAGTATTTATATTATAAGACAATCCAAGAAGATTACCTGAATTAAATTCTTCGAATACAGCCCAAGTTTTTTCTTCTGTAGCGAGTGTTTCTCCAATATCTTTTAAGCTAGAAACCTCTTGAGGGGGCAAATTGAATTTTTGATAATCCTCTCTATAATAACAATACTTCTAATAGAATAGAATACGACTGAACTGGAAAGGATCAAGGAGGAGAAAAGGAATTCTAGTAACTACTAAAAACACTGGAAGATCACAAAATAATGAAAAAACCGAAAATAATGGGTCAAAAAATTGTTACCAAACAATAAATTAACTTTGAATTTCTAGAACCGTTGGTGATATTCATACTAAACACACTATTTGCTACAAAAACTTTACCTAAGGTCTCTGAAGATGATAACTTGATTAACAAAATGCTTTAGACATTATTGATTTGTTGTTGACGCCTAGTGGTGGTATTTAAAAGGCTAAATCAACTTGTATAGTTGCTTTAACAACATTTCATAGAGAGCTGAGTCTGAGTCTGAATTATGAAAACTAAGTACATTTCTAGGAAATCATTAGAAAATCGAATAAAAGTGCAAATAAAAATTTTTTAAAACACTAAGCTAAGAGAAACTTGTCAGAAAAGGCTTTGATAAGGCGTCAAATGATGAACTAGATGAATAGTACAAATTTCTAATGGAACTTACACTAATTTTTCACTCCTTTTTTGAATTTCCAACCACTCTTTGCGTTTATCTTTGATAGTATTGAAATGTTTATTCAGATCTTTGAAAGAACTATTTACTAAATGCCCAGAATGTGGTCGTGGACTTATTTCTTCCCACTTCGCAGTAAATCGTTCAATTTCTTTATTTAAATTCTCGGTCTCGATCTTTAATGTGGTTTTTATAGTCTCCATCTGAAAGCACGCAAGCTTTCTTTAGAATAATGCAAAACATGAAAACAAACATTATCATAATTAACAAATTGTCATCACACAACAATAAATACAGAAAAATTTGTAACAGTATAATCAGATATATTCCGAATTATGATTAGTTGAGAATTCCATCAGATTTTTAAAAAGTATTTGGAAAATATTGGTCAAAAATTGCATTGCTATGATTTCCAATACGTTTAAAAATATCGATCGTTAGTGATATTATGTGGTTAAATGGTGATGTATATCAACGTTCAATGAAGGAAGACCATAACCAACGCCCAAATAACTTGAATTTATGCATGGATTTCAAGAATTCGTATTATAGGACAGGACCGGCTTCACGGCCCATGACGTGGAATTGTTCGTAACAGTATAATTAAGTTAATCAAATCACGCGATATTATTTTATATTTCACCAATTTTTTTATTGGATCAGAGCAAGAAAATATGCCGAAATTTCAAGCCAATATGTAGATCTAAATAGACAAACTAACAGAGCAAGTGAAATAAGGTGTGATAAAAATCGCGATTAGAAATAGTAATCGAGGCATCCCAACCTTTGAAAATAAATTATATTTGAATTTATTTTTAATTACACATTCTATTTCCATTGTTTTTAAATGAGGAATGAAAAGAATCACCTGTTTTTCCATAATATGCTGATAATTGTTCAATAAATTTTGTAAACGATCCCATGCACCTTTGAGTCTATTAACAGCTCCCACCTGCTCTCGAGACCAGCTTGATAAAATCTGAGATTTCTTCGACATTTCGTTGAATAATTCTTCCATCTAAAATCATACTATGCACTAAAACACTCCTATGAATGAAAATTTGATGAACATACTGCTAATTTTCATTTCAATTATTTATTGTATCTAATATCAGAACAATTTTTTGATTGATTGTGTCAGAGGTTTTATGCTATAAGATATATAGAAAAACTTAAACCATAAATCATATATTAGAAGATAATTTGAGTAATTTTCCCTCGTTACTTTTTTTCATTGAAAGCTTCTCCATCACATTCGACTTTTTAATACTTTTGCTAAACAATTGTAGGATATTATTGAAGGAAATGGAATTATATGACGTTAATGTGTCTAAATAATTCCAATAAATATAAAAAGTAGTTGATTGTTTCACACTCTTATCTATAGTATCAAATAACTGCGGTTCAAAAGTTCAAAAGTTATAGTTGACTATACTATTGAGAGGTGTGTTCAAAAAATTAATGGAATTTACGGGCCTGGAAAACGCAACGTGTTCAAAAAAATAATAGCAATTGAAGTTTATGATATATACTGTTTATTTAGTTAGGAACAAGACTCATTTTTCAATAATTGGCATGTTGTATTTCATTCCATTGTTGAGTTTAGTACTTTGTTTTCTTTATTTGTGTGTTTTTATGAATAAAAAATCATAATTTGGACAAGTTTCAGTTACCTCTGGTTTCTCCTTCATAATATTGGAATGAATAACTCCAGATTCCCCAACTTCGTCAATAGTTACAGGCTGTTTAGTGAGATTTGTTGTGGAATGATCAACGTAATTTTGTAGCTTAACAACATCTTGTGCTATAGAATCTTTTAGAGAATGAACTAATTGATCCCAATAACTTCTATTGTGTGATTCTAAATCAGATCTGAGTCTTGACAAACCTATAACAAAACATCCAACGCGCTCTTCGGTACTAAAACAGAAAAATATGATAAATGAGACTTGAACTTATTTGAACTTACTCAACTTCAAGGCACAATTTTATAAACTGATGTGTATTTTCGAAAATAATAATACCCAGTATCTTGTACAATTTATCGAATAGAGAATATTACCTAGGCAACTTAGCAATTTCTTGTCCAAAAGTCTTCGATGCTCTAAAATGTAGATCCCAATGTTGCCACGTTACCAATTTACTTAAGTCTAGGGTCTCCAGTTGTAACCAAGATTGCCAATGTGTCAATACAGCTTTCAATTGTTGAAATAATTCATCAGTTCGTTTCGAAACATTATCAAGAGCAGATTCATTTCTGAAACGGAATTTAATCAACATTTCTTCCTGATAATAACAAGATGATTCAACCTCAGTATTATCTCTTCAAAAAGAGCGTTGTTCGAATCTTCAGATATGGTACGAAAATTTTTAGGAATATCTAAAAATCGTTTCAACTGTTGATCATATATTTTCCTCAAATTATCTTCAGTAGGAAGATATTCTAGAACCGAATTTCTATATACCAAATCAGCATTAATCTCAGGGAGATATATATGCAGCGTATCCAAACTTTCTAAATACTGTTTCTCCAGAACTTGACTTAACTGTTTATCTAAATCTTTTTTCCAGCTGTGCATATTACGGAAACCTTTATCTTCAACTTGTGCCATCACGTTTCTGATGTATTTCGTTGTTTCTTTCCATTTGTTATAGTCTCTTATGAGATCGATTTCTAAGAGTCCGTTAATCTGCGAAATGATTCAATGAATGAATACAACAATCATTTTACTACAAGATAATTGGTTTTAAATTGAAAAATTACTTAGATACCAATTTACTATATGAGCTACATATCTAAAGAACGTGAAGTATTGATGTCGTCTCTTCTGCAGATCAATTTGGCAGTTTGCCAAAGACGTATTGAGATCGACCCGTTCTGAGGGAACTTTATTACTTGGTTATAATCAGAAAAGTTCCACATTTCACATTCCATACAAAATTGTTTCACATTATGCCCTGAATTTATTGCAATCTCACTTACTCTTCATCCTAGTCACCGGTAAATGAAAAAGCTTTTCGTTAATTACACTGCATCATGATAGTGACATTTTTGCGTATTTCGCTTATTAATCTAGTATTACAATACAACTGAATTAATTGCAGGTGTTGTCTTATATCTTAATGGAAAATACATTGTAAGCATAATTCAGGCAAAACAGTTGTTTGCTTCCATATTAGGAGGTTTGGATACCAACACATTCTCCACGTTTTCTGCCATTCTCGATGACCATAACTACTCTACTTTTAATTTTTCTATTGTTGAACTAGATTCTTCATCTCTCGTTTCTGAGTTATAGGCATTTTAAATTGCGAAATCAGAATTTATATTGAAGTATATTTTCTTAATTATCCATTCTATTTTTATAAATTCTTAATGGATAATTACGTATGTCTATGTAGTGACTTTCAAGAAATAAATAATTTATACTTTTATCTGAAGGCCAAGGCGGCTAATTCCCAATGGTTGAAAAGGGTATAATCTAAAGATAGCAAAAATGAATTTTTACATCTATTTTTTCAAGGAAAAGGTAATTTTTATTTAACTTGATTAAATTCATGGTGTAGGAGACATTTCTAGATCTAAGGTAACGGTTAAGGAAACCGTTCGCCATAAAGAGACATTCTGAAAAAAATTATCATAAATTGTAATTTATTGAAAATATTTACAGGAGATGTCAAAACACAATCAATAATTTCTAATTGGAATGCATACTGTCGAACATCGTGTTACTTACATAAGGAAAAATTTAAATTTATAAAAATTGATTGAAAATTATGAATGATTATGAAAATTAATTTCATAATATATGATTTTCATAATGTATAATTTAGAAATAAAGATATAATCTAGAAAATATACATAAATATAAATTCTGATTTCGCAGCTTTAGTTGCCTATAATTCAGAAACAAGATGTCATATGAGAATTTTTTGTCGCAGCATTATTTTCTTGTCATCCTCACTACCGAATTTTTCTGCCCCAAGTTCCGGATCACTTTGTATCTTATGCTTCGCTTCATATGTAAAAAAATACAGACATCAATTTAGCGATATTAATTATATCTACTGGAAGTTGATAGCTAAGGTCAGAAATTAAATAATACAAGAAGTTATTTTCATCTACTCACTTTTTCCGATATTTGATAATGATACGTGGTCAGAAAATTATTTTCTTTGGAAAGTTTTTCAACGGCAGTTTTTAGTAACTCGACATACTTTTCTACAGCCTTCTCTTGTCCCCAGGATACTACTTCCTGTTCTTGAACAAGTTTAGATAGCTCAAGTGCACTAGCAAGCATCATCGGTTTTTGAGACGGTATCATACGATCTCCAATTGTATTATGGAAATTAGCAATCTATAGAAAATATCAACTAAAATATAATTTTTGCAATATGTAATATTGAAGGTTATAGGCGTAGCTCTGGAGTATTTGAGCGTAAAACAAGTTCCTATATTTTCAATTTTAAAGGGATTTTTTATATAAAGTATAATTTTAAATTACTATATCCCTTCTGAAGAAATCAATTAATATCAATTTAATTGAGTAAATGGACATGGAGCTCCAATCTGTTAACTCATAAAATTTGAAAATTATGATACTCGTACTATCTCTTCATTACATCAAATTACATTACAAAAAAGGAGGTATCAAAGTAACAGATGAATTTATTTTTTTAACTTATTGAATACGAGTGAAATAATAGAGCCACTTTTGTTGAATGTGATTGAATGCTATAAATAAGCTGGAAAAATCACCCATAAACAGTTTATTGCTCAAAATAAGACTTCTTATAGAAACCAAATATACTCAATTACTTTTATTTTGGAAACAGTAACCAAATTTCAGATATATTGAGGTTTTGAGTACGATTTTGAAATTGAATAAATTGAATATATTTGAAATAGATCAAGAGGAACATTCTCATATTTATAACATCGAATTCCAACAAAGCAAGTAAAGTATATGATAAAACATAAAACGATCACAAATGAAGAGAAATATTTTGTTTTGTAACAATGAAAATAAAATTGAAACAATAAGGATTTTATCTAAAAATGTCAGAAAAATAATATTCCACGCAGTATCTTATAAATGCCTGAAAGAGTTATATAACTTGTACGCCTAGTTTCAAAACAAAAAAGTCAAGACACCGTGGATGTTAAATCATTTCATTTTACCAATAGCTGGATAAGTAGCGTTACAGAAATTGAGATCAACTTAATATGTCGAATCAATTTCAATTGCTGTGGCTCGATATAATCGTTTTTGAATTTATTCGGTGATGAAATGCAATTCTTAATTTATTTACGAAGTTTGATACATAATTTACAAAGCAACAATTACTCACGCTGCATCTATCTATTATGTATCATAATCTGTATGTATTGAGACATGCACTAAGTTAGAATTTTACATTACCACTACACTAACCCTCACACTGCCTGACGCACGTTTCGATAACCAAGTTATCGTCTTCAAAGACTACAGGTAAACTCACTTTGCTCAATGTATCTATGCGTGAAATATGGTTCTGAAACCGCAGTAATAAAAAAATGAACTTTTTTCTTACTGCGGTCATAATAGTAATTTTGAACAATTGTATGAGCTGTTTCAAAGTAGAAATGAATAGTTTACGGATGAGGAACGATTGGAGGTTAGTCAATCTAAAAGACAAAGAAGTATGCAGGAAAGGGGTATTCGAACAGGCTATTAGGTTTTTGCAGACTCAGTAGAAATTGTGCGAAAAGAGTGAACTGAAATATAGGTAAAAGGGTCTCTTGTTTATGAGTAGTCGTAGCTTTTGTTTCGTGACCTATCAGTTGTCAAAAGTCTTTTCATTTGCCCAAATCTACCATTCTCAACAGATTCAGAAATATGTGTTTAATATTAAAAAATATCCTACATTACCAATCAATGACAGTAAATGAAAGCCATTTCAAATTAAGCCTAATGGTTCCAATATTAATTGCTAGCCAAGAGTAGTGTTTGGAGAAGATTAATAAAAAAGTTATCTTTCCAACTCGATTCTAATAGAATAATTAACCGTATTGTTCCAAAAGAAACCTCATTATGGAATAGTATAATTCACTAGAAACCTTCTATTCCACGTCGCAAGTCAATTTTTTCCTATAAAATTTATCAAGAAAATAAAATGCATTGAGTTTCCATTCCTTTATCATCCTCTATTACTCTGGAATCCTCCTCGTTTCATTAAGGTTTAGCTTTAGTCGCTTTTCGCTACGGTTGTTTGATCACCATAAAGTATATGTGTGTTTCGCATACTCGATTGGAACCTTTTTAGCCTTCTTCGGCAAAAAATTCTCTAATCCAAGTGGTCCTTCTCTCAGTGGGTTGACTCGAGTACAAAGATCTGATTTTTAGATCTAGGAGTTTTTTTGTATGTATGTGTGTGATTGAGTATATTGTTATGAACCAAGACCTGACCTGAAGGAAACAAGACTTTTTTTAAGACAGTCCTGTCGAAGTATGAAACTGATTTCAACCAAAATTTCGAAATTTGATTTAGCTATGAAAATTGAAATACTAAAAACCCAATACTAGCTCGATTAAAACCCTCAGTAATTTGCTATAATATGATTTTTATTAGGGTTCCGCTTAATTGATTAGTGAGATAAGATGAGAAAATTCATATTTCACTCAAGTATAATGTTACTGTATAATTGTAATTCAATCCAATATTCACCTGTTCTAAAACCCTAGCAAATCTCATGAATCTCTTAGCGTGTTCACTTGTTTCTACTATAACACTAGGAACGTGATATCCCATGGCTTTCAACTGTCGCACTTCAGAAATTAGAGTAACTAATCTAGGAGAGTAGTTGACATGCATTAATTTTTCTTTCGAAAATTCGACGACAGAATCTGTTTCTTTCAAGCTCAATGCATTACTTTTGATATAGCCCGTTATTTCAGAGCTCCATGACTCGAAAAGTTCGTTATGTTGTTGTTTCAGATCTTTAATTAATCTGGATATTACTTCGTTAAGATCATCGTATCCTTGAAGGTCCTGAAAGTTATTTATTTTCAGTATTCTTTTCCAACACATTAGTTATGAAAATACCTGTAAAAGTTTCTGAGCGACTTTTTGAGCCTCATTAGCTTTTGCTTCAAGTTGTCTTATCATTATAATATCTTTAACGACTTCTGGAGTATCATAACGTGTAGCAATCGTATAATTTTCTGACGTTGTTTGAGACTGAATTTGTTTTAGATAGTCATAAAGGGCCACTAGAAGAAACTGTCTTTCTAGAATTAATTCTTGTCGTAGTACTGGTCGATTCATTAATTCTGCATATCTTGAGTATTCATAAATCAGCTGAAATATAGAATCTAATAAAATTCATCGGAGAATGGCAGTCTATGAAAACATAACACAGAAAACCTTCAGAACTCAACGCAAGCAAGATTCTTATAATTTTTATAAACGTAATTTTTTAATTTCATTGAAAAGCGGAGATGAAATATTTTATTTTGATCATAATATCGGGGGAAAAAAACTATTTATGATTTGTTTTCATATTATTATTGAAAATAATTGTGGATCATATATTAATGTGGAAACAATTTACGTAAACCAATCTTCAGTTTAATTGATAAGTTTGTGAAATTTCTAATATGGAGTCTGGAAGACATACTGAGATCATTGAGTTTTCAATTGGAATTACTGAATTAAAGTCATCAATATCTTCTTTGAGGGACTCAAGAAGGAATTCATTTTCTGGAACCAGGGTTTATTAGAGTTGAATCATCAATGATTTTCATTATCTCGTATTCTTATGTATCTCGTGAACTTTTTTAAGCATGGAGAATTTTAGTAATTACTTCGCCTTCTGCAAAACTAAGTCATTTGATATGTATCTTAGTAACAGTATAACTTTTCTGTGTGCTTTTATTTTCTGACCAACTTTTTGTAGTTAATTTTGGTACACTCAGATAGTATTACCAAAAACTGTCTACTAAAACAGAATTGAACTGGAGATTTGTTGACGCTGTTATCAAAAATTATCTATTTCAAAATGTAAACAGACATGTGTCCTTTTGCAGTTTGTAGCAGGAGAAGTATGACTTTAACATGCTCTTTATTAAAAATTGCTCAGATAGCTTGATAATTCTTTGCTGTTGAATGGGGAAGATTGTCAACTAAAGGGTGTTCCGAGACTTGATGAACAAAATTCGGAAGTGAAAAGATGACGTGAAAAAAATGCTGTGACTTTCTCATACGACCCCTCGTTTCTGAATCATAGGCCTTTACGTATATTTTCTAAATTATACATTCGAACATTATTAATACAACATAAACATAGCAAAAATGAATTTTTCAATCGATTTTTTAACAAAAAGGTACTAGATGAAATTTATTGCTTAAGAAATTTGTAGATTTGTAGATCGTTGTACATGTCAAGGAAAGGTACATTCTTGAAATTATCATCAATAGTATTTTTTATTGGAAAAACTTACAGAAGGTTGGTATATGCAAGACCAGAAAACGCAAGGAACCACATAATCGATAGAATTAACTTCCATTGTAACGCTATAAGGCAGAATCTTGGGTCTCTTGCAAGTTCAAAGAAATATCTTCCGTAGAAGTCTGTGGAAATGTGTAGAAGTGAAAGGTGCCTACTTTAAACATTCATTATATTTTTTTTGTTTTTATTTGGTAAATTGTATGAGAATTAGAAATTTTTGCTTGTGTTTTAAAACCTTCTGAAGCATTTTGAATAAATAATTCCAAGTTATGATAATTTTCTTTAGAATGTCTTTTTATGGCCAGCATAAAATACATATCTCTTCAAACATAAATTTTATCAGGTTGTCCCTGTAAAAGTAACGGATTGTTAACCATTGGGCATGAGCCGTCTCTGGCCTCCAAATAGAAGTGTAGAATTATATATTCCGTCAAACACACAACACGGACATACGTAATCATCTATTGAAAATTCATAATGTGCGAATGTATAATTTAGAAAATATACTTCTGATTTCTCAATTTTAAATCCCTACAACTCAGAAACGGAGGTCATATGTTTCCTAATATTAATAAGAAAGGCAATAAGGATATGAAACAACCTATTTCTACGATAGGATATTTTTATTATCTATCCACAGAAAGTACAGTTGTTTTTGACAAAGAAAACGTCCTGTATAATACACATCAACGTATTGAAAGAGGTAGTCGGGTAATATTCTTGTCACAATAGGACAACTTCTTTGGTTGAAGATGTGAACTCTAAAATGTATGGTTCAACTAAAAATTAAAAATCTATTTTTGGACATAATTTATGTTCAAATTTCACAACATTTGATGTAGTTCTCCATGAATTCAATTTATTTCAATGTATAACAATTGTTTGCATAATTCATGGCATCACAACTTTTCAATAGTAACATAAAAACAAATTATCCCTTTTTTCTTCATTCTTAGTGATATGAGAGAAAAATATTTTTCCTCTGTTAATATTATGAAAGTAAATAAGGATTATCAAAATTTCAACTGTTTTGAATATTTCCGAGATAAAAGATATTATACGACTAATACAAAATTATTTCAATAATATACCCAGATTAAACAAAAAGAAAGGAAATGCGACACTAGCAAAAAACACAACTGTTCACAACTACTCTCTGAAAGACCATATCGAAGGAAAATATGAAATTGTTTGTCCATGAGTTCATTTTGATAATATAAAAAAGGATACTAACTTGTCTTGTATTGTGGTTCAGAGTAGCCAGTTGTTTCTTCAGTTTGATAGCAATTCGCTTTTCGGCAGGTTGTATCATATATTCGAATTGTTTCTCTGCTTTAGCCAATGAACAATTAGTATCTCCACTCAGAACCGAGACATCAATATCTTCAAATTCACATTAAACATCAAAAATTCATTCGAAATTAGATTATTACCTACCTTTGAAACATTGAAGCATATCTTGAGTCTTAAGCTCCAGCTTCTCTTGAGATGTTAGGAGTTTAATCAGTTGCTTGTGAAGTGTTCGGATTTCAAGGATCTAGAAACAATCATAATCAATATATTTGAGTGTATGGTGTACTCTAAAATAAATTGTTCAATGAAATATTCATACTAATATTGTGAATGAGTATGGTAGAGATTCTATATCATTTTTAAGCGAAGTAGAAGAAATAAGTGGAAATAGGTACACAAAAATATACAAAAAAAAAAAAGAAGAAACTGTGATGGATGATTTCATTTGAATTAATAAAGAGTTTGATTTATAAACACTGTTTCGATTCATCAATATTTAGTATATTGATTAACGGAAAACATCAACAACAGTAGAAACAGAACGGTTAAAAACTTATATACTGTATATTGTGAACTGAAAAGTATGGAAAGGCATAGCTAAACGTACAAAATTATTTACAATAGGTGCAGAAAAAATTTATGAAATGGCATGAAATTGAAAAGTTCAAAAAGATAGAGCAAATATTTGAAAGTATGGGTAATTACAACAATTAATTTTGTTTTCTCACGGCATACCTTCCGTAAAACAGCAACTGTATTCGTCAATTCAAACGGTTGATAAACTTTGTCTTTCCAAGGGTTCAAACCATAATTTGGCCAGAAAATTTCAGTTAATTGCTTACAACTTGTTAGCCATTTGTCTCCTAGTGCTATTTCTTGAAACAAAGCTTCGGATATTTCTGAATACTCCGAATCCCATAAATTGTGCTGTTTCAACTTGTGACAATGGTATTTTTGTAACTCAGATGCTGTAATATAATGAAACATTAATATCAAATATCATCAATTTATGTCCAACCCCTTTTTCAAATCTACTTAAATACAAAGTTCAAGTATTTAAATTTTCCATAGTCTCAAATTTCTCCATTGGAAAAATTTCGCTATAATTTTCTGAAATATGTACTTGGTATGGTACTACAGAAATTGTATTAAATGGTTGTTGTATTTTCCTAATTTCAGAAAATTCTTGTATTTAGATTATCTCTTGAGTAACAGTTTAACAGCTACAGAATTAGACTTTATAAAATAAATAACTTATAAAGTAGTGATTGTCATAAATAAATTGCTCACTTGTGAACTTCAAAACGCTTAAAAATTGAAAAATTGAACACCAAAGTATGCCCTCTTCTATAATTATAACCAAAAAAGAATCAGCAATACAAGTATGAATATCAATTCTATTATTAACCCCTCTTTTATGAATATTTCATTATACAAATAAGAACGAGTTTAACTATCATCTTGAGCTTTTACTGCCTCAATTATTTTTCCTTGTAGAGCTCCATTTTTGATATCACGTCACTCTCAACCGTATCACGTCGTATCACGACAATATCTATTAGTCTTACTTGCCATTAGACCAAATTCGATTTCGGAAGCTCTATTTTATTCATTTCTATGATATTAAATAAACCTGTAAGATGCAATTTGTTCTTTCACTTCTACTAACATCATAATCTATTACATGTATTACACTACAAGGGATGGAAGTTGAATTTTCGGTCCTGCGCTTCATGATTCCCGAGTCAAAGCCGTAGGTACCTTGAGTCCAAGGTACGTACTTTTTTGCAGGGAAGAAAGTTATTTGATGGTAACGTTACCCTTGCTACACACAAATAATCGTGCCATTATCATCTTCAATTAAGTTTGTAGAAACCATACCTATAATATCCATGATATGTTTCATCCTATCTTTTGGGTACGGCGGATCATTTCTCCATAAATCATCTAATACGCTATGTGACTTCTCTAAGAGACTTTCTACGTCTGCTGTTGAAAGAGCATCGATAATACTAGAAATAAAAAAATTGTGTAAAGACAAATTATGAATTATTCTTATTTAAATATCTCTTAAGAGAATAAGTGATTAACCTCTCACAATTTACACATTTTCCTCATTATCCAGATTCTAAAAGGATTAACGAAACAGTAGACTAACTTAAAAATGAGTAAGAGAATGGTCAAATGAATATGGAAGATGCGAAACTTCCGTGATCTTCATACGTGCGCTTGTACAATGTACAGTGATTGTTGGATAAAACTGTTTTGCATGATAGGTCACATATGAAACAGCTATCTGCATCAAAATCTCGCTCACATTTGACATTGAAACGAATGCCTCGATGTCTCCTATCATAATAATAATGAATTTTTAGATCGATATGTCACAGTAGATGAAACACCATTATACTACAGAAACAAACATACAGTTTAAGCATGGACTCCATCCGAGGAACGTGCTCCCAATGAAGGATACACAATTTTTTTCGGACAATAAGCTCATGGCCTTAATGTTAATCTTCATTGATTATTTGCATAACGATTTTTTGCTTCATTTACTATACTTGTCCCTCCGAGAAAAATGCACACAAACGTGTATTTTCCGGCGCTTCTAAAAGATTATGTTCTGGATGGTTTGGAAAAATTGGGAATCTTCTGCATAATTAAGGTAGATTACGTTGAAAAATATAATAAGTCCTTAAAGGAAAGAGAAAAATCACCATCGCTGCAAGACTTCCTCTTAAGTAATATATAACATTAATTTACATCAATTAGTACTGATGGATCACTCATGAAATTCGATGAAAAATAAAATAAATATTAAAACGCACCTAAACTCTCCGGCTATTGTACTCATTGAGTCCTTAAAGAAGGTACAAGCACTTTGGGTCAATCTATCCCTTTTAGATGGTTTCATAGTACTCCAATACATAATTTCATGTTCCAGAGAAGTAACTACTATAAAAAAAAGAATGAGAAACAATATACCAGATTATGATTACAAGTGTTATCTATGAAATATATAATGTCTTTTTAAATGATGATCAGTGGAGCTATAATTTATTTATGAAGAGAGCCTGGTGGATGCTGTTGCAGTATCTGAACCTCCAGCGATTTGATTAATTGTTCAGTAAATTAGAACTCCTCTAAAAATAGTTGTGGAATGGAAACTGGACTTTCAATATTATTTCCATTCATCATATAATATCTTTTAAAAGTTAGTATGTTAATAAAAACCTTACGGAGCAAGTTTTTTTCGACACATTCGAAATACTCGTAATTAAAAGTAATCTCAGAATCCGGTATAATATATGTTATAGTTGGGGATCCTCTTTACCATTACCACATTTTAATTTGGCAGTAATAAGAGAAGCTCCATAAGCTGATTTGCTTACGAAAGTGACTTTGTGCAACTATTATGGTATATTATACCCAAAAAACTCACGTGGACCGCAGGTTCCCCACCTCTGGTATATGCTATTCACATTATAGCTCTTCCTACTAAGAACACCTCATTTTTTTACATGCCATATTCGAAGAGAAGCATCGTATTACTTGATCACCCAGAGGTGCAGATCTTCTTACTATTAAATTTTATGGTTGCGATCTTACATAAGAAGGAGTGTAAATTGTGACCGAACAGCCACTAAATACGATAATTAATCAGATGTTTTCCAATGTGAAACGGTGTATTAAAAAAAATGGTATCTCGTGACTTCGAAGGTATTTCCACATTTATACTAATTTATGATTTGATCAATTTATTTTTGTTCTAAGAGTGTGTGGTTCAAATCATAGTCTACCTTTTAGTTATTAATACTTCGTCAAAACTAAATTACTCTTACTAGAATTTATGTTCCACTATTGCCTTCCCGATAGACCAACTACGTTATAACAAAACTGTAATGAAAAATATCAGCATACCTGTCAACGAAGAATAGTCAGATATCTGCTGGTCGATCAGTTTAGTTGGACGATCAGTGAAAATAACAGATCGAAGATCATTTTGAAGAATTGTGATTTGCTTTTGTAACGATGATTGATCTTTCTGCAAAACATGGAATGTAGATCTTAGGAATTATCTGCTCACTCTGGTTGTATGCATACTTTTTCAAATAAATATATGGTTGTATTCCAAATTGGTAATAAACAATTTATCATGAAGATATCATGGGAAATCTCAGTGATGCTTGAAATATTATTTTATATAATTCTATTCCGAGAACGAAACTTGGAGATAAGGTTTATTTATAGAAGTGACTCTATGAAAATTGGTAAACTTTGTAAAAGAAAATGTGAAACAATTTGCTTTTTTGATGTGTGATATGAAAATATTTTGCGTCAATTCTTTTAGTTAATGAATGAATAATAACGTTTTTGAGGCCTGGTTGATTTAATTCATTATTCATTAATTTTTTTTGATGATTAACAAACAACCATTCCATGATTTTGTTTTACCAACTTGATTTGGTATCAATAAATGAAAATAGAACGGTTAGGTATTTCTATATTGTAAAATATTGTAGTATTCAAACTTCTTTTACTCTATTATCTAATTATTTGAAAAAGTTTTATACCAAAACAAATAATTTATCAAAAACAAATGAGATTTCAAAGAAAAAATTAAAAATATAAAAATTCCTAACGAATATGTATTTCTTTCGTTAGAAGTAGTTTCTTCATATACCTACAAATATTCCTATTTGTATATGAGAGAATATAGAGAAATATCAACAACTTACAACAACATACTTTAAATGGGAGCTTCTATATCAAGTGTTATAGATGATAGCACAATTAGTAATGGTAGATCTTGAGGAAACGAAACCGACTTGGTCATGAAGATATTTGAACTTCACTTCATGTCATCCTATGTCTCGCAAAATATCAGTGATAATAATTTTGACTGATAGATCCGGAATTTAGATGCTTAGCTATTTAAAGAGCAAAAACTACATTGAAAGAAAATAATTATCTGGAAAAAATGATAAATAACATATTCTAGATCCTAGATTCTAAAATTTAAAGGACCTAAAAACAAAAGAAGTAATATTATATATCAAATACCTTGTCAAGATTTTGACGCTATCTTCATAAGGCAGACATCTCAGTATTTAGAAAATAGACTGAAAGGTCATCAATACAATAAAAAAATTAAAACTACATTAACGAGCCCCGAAATATCAGAAAAGCATAAATTTAATTATGAAGATCTGAAAATTTTTGAAATGGAATCAAACACAAGGAAAGGAGAATTTGTAGAAATAGTTCACATTCATAAGAACCAGAAAGCTATCAATAATGAAGAACACCTAGATAATTTAGAAGCTCTATTTTGTATATAAACGAATAATTTGACTGATATCTACTACATATTTTTGAGATGTTAAAATTAAGGAAGACTTTTTATGTTAAAACAGATTCCTACTTTGATTTTATATTTATTTTATATTTTGATAAAGACCGTAACAGATTGAAACGTCAAATTTTTATCTATGATTAAAAAATTAACGAAATATTTATATGAATAATTCGCGTAATCTTAGAGTGAGTCTCACTAGAAATGGATATTTCTTTTTATTACCTGTTGAAGCAATGGAGAATAGATATTCAAGCTCTGATATAAAGCTAGAGTTGGAGTACCAGATAAAGTTGTAGTTTGAATGTGCTGCAACAAATGTTCATCTGCGGGTATATGTGGTATGTATTTGTTAAAAATCATAACCATTTCATAATTTTTATTCAAAATCTAAAAAATACGACATTCTCCATTTTATTTATACAAAAATATTCAAATTAATTGAATTATTGAAAATATTAAATTTTTGTTGTAATAATTATAAATATATAATTTGTCAACTTCAATGTTCTTCTCAAGAATTGATATATAAAATTTCATATTCAAGGAAAAAATGGAAAGAAATCATGTACTCACTGTTCTAAAGAACTTCATTCTTTTATTCAAGTCTACTTCCTCAATAATTGCGTATAAAGTAAGAACATTTTCTATCTCTAAAAAATTCTGAAGCTCTTGCATACCGTTTATATCTTTGTCCCAACTATCCTCTAAAAACGTGGTTCCCAGCTGTAGACCTCAAAATATATTTTATTTTGAAAGCATTTCATAATTTAGCAAATATATCATGTATAAATAAATTTCATATAAACTAATTGATTATTTTTCTTATATTTTGACCTCTATGAGTTTGGTTGTACATAAAATTGAATTGTGGATTTGAGAAGGAAAATTTTAAGTTTCTACTAAAAATTATTCAACGTAGAATGTATTTTAATCAAAATTATTCAGTTGAAATAATTTATTGAGATAAAATAATTGGAAATATTTCTTTAAATTAGAAAATTTTTTAGAAACTC
This sequence comes from Diorhabda carinulata, assembly GCF_026250575.1. Taxonomy (NCBI): domain Eukaryota; kingdom Metazoa; phylum Arthropoda; class Insecta; order Coleoptera; family Chrysomelidae; genus Diorhabda; species Diorhabda carinulata. Next base: position 26,575,757 of record NC_079472.1, read on the forward strand.
GTTTATTAGAATGCTGCTAGTCCAAACATAATTCAGTGTCTACTGTTTTGTTAAGTCTACAATATATTACTTCTAAGTTTATAGTTATCAAATAAAGCATAATACACAGTTGCTAAGTAGCATTATATTTGAAAAAAATCTTACCAACAATCTTTATAAAATACTTTTTCGCAAAATCTGACATTTTCTACGATCTCACTTCAAAGATTACACGTAAAAGTCAGCAACAAACAGGAAATTGCTTTTGTTTGAAAGAACCATTTCCATAGCAACGGATACGAAGACTTGCTAACTATACGAGTATAGGGAGGACTTTTTGTACATACTTTAAAATAACGTAAAAGTATTACATATAAGATGCGGGGTTGAACAAAAAAAAATTAACACTAAGAAAACACCATTTAAAAATCAGTTTTCTAACTCTTTTTTCAATACGTCATTTTAATAAATCAAACTCGCGTTTTACATTGTAAGAAAATTTCTCAAGGAATTGATGTTCTATCCTAACTAAAATATTAGGTAAAAATAAACGATTCCCACTTAATTTCATATTGTATATAAAAATTATCAGTTTCTTATTGACGCCTGTCGAAATATCTAGCTGAAGTGCCTGGAACGGATCGACACCTTTAATTTGAAAAAAAATTTGGATTGTATTTTCCTAGATACTGCATTCAAATTAGATGATAACAACACAAGAATATTTGGCTTGACAAAAACTTGCAGCATTTTTAACAGTTTTATAGCTTTCATGATTTCTATAATTGTTTATTGTTAAATAGGTTTCCGTTGTAAGGACAATCGATTTAATTCAACAAAAATTTTGGAAAAAAAATATAATTAGATTTCAACATCTCCTTTTAGCTCCAACTAGTTCAAGAAGTTCGATACCCTTTTTATAATAAGAATCGTCAAGCTTGTCAAAATAGCCATTAACTGCCGACATCACCTCTCCATGGCTGGGAAATTATTGAACACCGAGCCATTTTTACAAGTCTGGCAACAGAAAATAAATCGAGGGAGCTAAATCTGGCGAATATGGTGCATGGGTAGCAATTCAAACTTTCTTATTTTCGGCATTTCAATAACGGACGTGTCAGCTGGTGCATTGATGAAACAACATTCTCTTCTTGCCAAATGCGGTCATTTTTGCGTGATTTAATCGCTTGAACGTTGCCTTAAGTTCGCATAATACTCGCCCTTTATATTTTTTCTCTTTTCAAGATAGTCAAGAAATATTGTTCCACGCACATCCCAAAAAAACCGATGTCATGACCTTGCCTGTATATGGAGCCAGTTCTCGTTCTTAGTCGATTGTTTTGATCTTTCTTTTGTTTCGGGTGTGCAGTGCTGGACACATGTTTATCCATTGATGTTAAACGGCGCAAAAATTCGGCTTTATTTCTATGAAACATATCCAAACACTCGTGGGAAACATCTTCACGGAGCTGTTTTTGTTCCATTGTGAGTAAAAGCGGCACCCATCTTGTGCACAGCTTTCTCATGTCCGAATTTTCAGTTAATATGCGATGTACCGCTTTGTGGAATTGTGTACAAATTCTCTGAAAGCATTCAATATTGATGGCTGCCAAACAAATATTAAATAACGTGGCGTCTTCAAACTTGAAACATATGCTGTACAGATTGTATACGTTTCAAAAGTGGTATTTTTCAAGCAACTTCCACAATCTCTGAGTCAGGTTAGGTATTTCTAGGACCATCATCGTATAATGTTTATTTACATTTAAAAAGTATTTGGGGTGTTTATTACCTTAATATTGAAATCAAAATATTGTCGAGGAATTGCGGATTCACTACAAACAAATGAACAATAAGAGTGGTAAATTCGTATTTCTATTATCTTTTGATATGAATAAATTTCGAGAAATATCTTCACAAATATCGTTGAAAAGAAACCTTTCGCAAAAATCAGGTTTACCAGCAGTCTAGATGGTGCCGTATATCGTTTATTAAAAATCTAACAGAAACGTTCAAAAACCTGGTTACATCAATGTCACACTATATAATATACTTTGAATACTAATTGAAATTCAGGCAATTGCTCACACCCACTCAAAACCTGATCCATTTGAGAAATTAACATGATTATTTGGATATAATCTAGATTTCTGTGGACATATTTCGAACAAAGTAAATAATATTATATGAATAGTGATTCGATATGATTAAAATAGGGAACGGAACATGGTTTTGTTTGCAATCTGAGTCTCCATAGTTTCTCAGGGATATCACTCGTATTTATAGTTACATTATTTTGAAGTTAGTTCTAATAACTCAGTGATAAAACCTAATAAATATAAGAGTATTAAACAAAATAAAATATGATAATCAAAAATGGGTGGTATTCAGTAGTAATTATATATGTATAATAAATTAGAAACTATTCGTAACAAAAAAACAATCAATTTGTAGTAATCAGTCATCTTTCTCCATTCGTTATCAATATATCTTAATAAAGTTCCTTAATGTTTGTATTTAAAATAATGACACGTGCATACGTTTGATGCCGGTCACTGCACTCATACGTAAGGTTTTTACCACCATTTGCTTTTACAATTAAAAATTTAAAATATGATACCAGTCATAAAAAACATACGGAGTGGTTATAAATGTATACATTAATATTAAAATAACATATTTATTAGTCTTTTCTCTGATGAAATTTTCTTCTTTTATGTCAACAGCTTTCGGGAGTAAGTATTCTTATGGAAGGAGTGTCAAGAAGTCGCTGGTGGAAGTTGAAATAAATAACAGTGTTTTTTGAGATCCTTAATGTGGAAAATGTTAGATTTGTACCAGATATATTTAATATAACATCTATAAAAACTATTTATTTTGCTTGCGAGGTTCCCATATAAGAGAATCTCGTTTTAGAAAAATTAATGCATTGAAAAGTGAAGATAACACCAAGATCATTGAATTCTGCAGACTTCTCAAGCACGTTAATGGAAATGCGATAATTAAATTGAATGGCGTTGAATTTTCTAGTGAAAGATAGAGTTAAGCGGAAGGACTCTTTTGTTGTAACATCGTATCTATATCAGATTGAAGTGGCAATCACTGATATTTACTATAGAATGATGTAGTTTGAAATAATCTGCATAAACAAGAATATTAGAATCAAAACAATGTTATTTATAAATATTACAAATAACAGCCCAAGGGCTGAAACTCGGGGAAATGCAGGAGTCCCGTTAATATCTATGAACTTGAAACCATGTGAAGGTAAATTATTTTCGCTCTAAAAAAGTTTATGAATGAATTAGTTTGGTCCATGTTGAATAGCAGAGAAGAATATCATGATACAAGGAACCAAAGACATTGAAAAAATTTACACTTGGTTTTAATCATTAAGAAAAGGATTGGCTGAAGATATTTATAGAAATAAATTTTTATTTTGATTATTTCCTATGAACTCGTTAGTTAGTTAGGGTATTATATTCAAAACTATATATTAAAACACTTTCAAAACTATTGAGACATAATAAATGATTCCTCTTTAAGATGGCAATTGATTATGTAATCGTAAAAGGAAAATAGTGTAGTGTAACACGTATAAACAATTAACATAATTTGATTTCGAGGTAACCTTGCATATTTGACTCATCGTATCGCATTGTCGAACACATCAACAATAGTTTCTACGTAAAATCCAACCAGTTTTTAGTGAAAACATCGTACACTAGATGGTCAAAGTATAGTATTTATATTGCATTCATATACTGGTGTGTCATGTTATTGTGGAGGTAGTTACCCACATTTTGAGGCTAGAGTTGTTTTGATAAAATCTCACTAGTTACAAAATAACTAACATCTATTATAATTAGGGCAGTGATTAATTAAATTTACTAGAAAAGTATTTCATAGAGACCTTACTTCTAATACCCATCGCATAATCAATCAAGCTTGAAAAACAATTATAGGACGTAAAACAAAATAAACTGATTGAATTATATGTTTCATTTTCTCTTTTAACTTTACAAATATATAAAATAGGTTCAATTGTCCGATGCCTAATTGCCACTCTCTCCCCTAGCTTCAGTTCTTATCGTTCAGATTTATTACAATCATCAATTTCCTTATGCTATGGATCCATTATAATCTTGGTTTTCCTCTCTTTCTGTTCTTCTGCGGAATCCACTTCATTATTTTTTTTACGATTTTTATTTCCCTATCCACCGCACGTACCCGTATAAAATATACATTAAATAAAATTCAGGAGCTAAATATAATGAGGAAAATGTTAACCCTCGTATATAACAGTCGTCTTTCAAAACCCAGTCGCCACGAATTTCTGTTCAGCCCGAAATCCTCTTCTATTATCAGCTCTTATCTTCTTATTTATGCTTCTAGCCAGCTTTTGCGTGCTCTTTTCGCTGGATTCCAATGAATAATTTATTTTTACAGTTTCTTGTTCCTTATTCGGTAGACGTAACCATTTATTACCATATCATTTTAGTGCTTTATTCTTATATCATCAACTATTAAACGAATGATACCCATAAGTTCTCGAATGCGGTTATCAGTTGTCCTTTCTAATCATAATCTGCCTACGGCTCATCAATTAAGTAGTTAGTATATGTTTCTCTTTTAACTTCTCTATTTCACTCCCGTCAATGCTTTCTATAATACTACAAATCCGTTGCCTATTGTGGCAGTGCCATAAAACTCTGTGTAGTATTGATATTGCACTTGTAATCTTCATACGCAAATGTATATTAGCATTTTCCATGACATTCTACGGTTTGACTGATGTGTAGTGGCGGCATATTTTGCTGGGGTATATTTTTCTTGACTTCCATTTCTCATTCACGTTTCCAATATAATAGAGGTTTTCATGAAAATATTTTGGAAATGTGTGATATAAACAACATTCATATTTTAATTCCTTGTTTGCATTTAAATCACTGGAGAGTGATTTTCCAATTCTTATTTCTATATAGGCGTTATTATAAATTTCGTCAACATCCTTTATAATCGTAACATTATTGTTTATTGTTCCAGAGTCAAATAGTTTGACAAGTAGTACGCTATCGTGAGTATTTTTCAAGTATTCAAATTATCAGTGGACTTCCATTTTTACGGTTCTCACTTTTCAAGGATTTGTGTAAAACAAAATAGGTGATCGACTTTTGATCTTTCTGTTTGATATCCATCCTGTTCTTAAGCTCGGTCTTCAGCAGACTTTTGTCCTATTCTCATTTAGAGCACTTTGTCATATAATCTACATATTCTTTATTAGTTATCTGAACCATTGCTAGCATTTTACATTTCTAAAGAGTGTTGTTAGAACAACTGTGTTGTTTATATGTTCGGGCTCTTCAATTTTTTTTTGGTCTTGTAAGAAATTGCAGAAGCTTCTAGTTTATCAATGAATTATTATGAGATATTAACTGTAGTGAGCTTGGTAATTTTCAGCTTTCTGTGCTTTTGGTCTTATCAAGATATGTTTCAACTCTTTTGTACTTTCTTTCTCACTATCCATTCTCTTTGTATCTGATGTTTCACCTGACTATTGCTTATGCTACTTTAAATAGACAGTATATAGATTTCTCCGGGTTATAATATATGTGCTCTATGTTTCTGCAATGTTCCGATGGATTGAAATGCTCTGGTCCAGTTTTGATGGGGAATCCCTTACCTTCAACAGATAGTGGTCACTACCACATCTTGCGATATCTAAATGTGGTATTTTGCATTAATATTATGTAGTCTATCATAGATTTGAAATTCCTTGTATTATTCAAGTAAATTTGTGGATCAAGAGATTCCATTCATTCTAAGTACGTTTTATATGCATAAGTTAATTATTGAAAAACAAAACGCGTTCATCAAATACTATTGACCTCGACCTAAACGAACTTAACAATTATTTCGTGACGTTAGTAAGAATATTAGCCCTAAAATATTTCCGTGGTGCTCTTTCTTTTCTTATTCCTTATAAAAGAATTACTGACAGTCTCTTCCTTAGACCTGTAAATAGTTATTTTTTTTCAATTTCCAGAAGTGCTGATTAACGTTTTATGTTGTCCAATCAACAAAACTTCTGAAAAGGAGCTTTTTCCTAGATGATTCCCTGCACAAGGGTAGAGAGATAGATAACACTAGTAACTATCGTCCCATTGCATTATTAGCAATCTTATCAAAGATAATTGGAAGAATAATGAAAAACCGTCTTTGTAAACATAAAATTTGGTTTTCTACCTAATATATGCACTAATGACGCTATGTTTTCTGTTTTTAATGAAGTGTATACCTCATTTAATATTCAATTTTAAACGACTTCGGTTTTTTGTGATTTCGCTAAGACCTTCGATTGTGTTCCTCATGAAATTCTGATTAACAAACTAGAGTATTATGGTATCCGAGGTGTTCCTTTAAAATGGTTTGTATCTTACCTTGAATGTAGAAAACAACTGGTAGAAGCTCATGATAAACTTTTGAGTAATTTACCAGTTGACAGCGATGTACCTCAGGGTTCAAATTAGGTCCAAATATTTTTTTAATATTCATGAATGATGTCACAGACTTACGAATTAATGGTAAATTCACTTGATTTGATGACACTAGTGTAACCTGGAGTGTTCCAGATATACAAGCTTTACATTCTACCATGACCAAAAATTTCATTACTAATATGTCCTGGTCTGTCGCGAGCTGTCTCTGTTTAAACCCTGAGAAAACTTTAGTTTTTTCCTACAAAGGAGTTTTACAGCCTCCAAGACCCAACAATAACTCAATACGATCCTTAAATTCGATCAAGTTTCTAGGTCTACATATTGACGGTGCCCTTCATTGGTCTTTACTTGTGGAGACCGTAGCAAAAAAATTATTTTTTGCATGTTTTGCAATTGAATCTGTGTCTAAACAGCTCTTTTCTCGTACTGCTTTAACAACTTACTACTCGTTAATCGAACCTCTTTGAATCTATCTTCAAATTACCAAAAAAAGCTATTCTTCACATTTATGGTTTAAGTACTAGAACAAAATTTTAACTCTCCCTGCTCTTTTCATTTTAGAATTATCGATAGCTACCCTACTAGATAAAAACATTTGGACATTTACTTAACAATAACCACTTCTGGTCTGGTAACAAATTACTCCATCTTCAGTGCTAAGAAATTATTTAATCAGCTTCCTTCAGAATTAAAAATGACAAATTCATTTAATCAGTTCCCGAAATTGACAAAGGCGTTTCTGCTTGAAAGACATTATTCTTTGTCAGAATTCAACAATCTACCGGAGGTTGACATAATTCAATTTAGTATGAAGTGAATCATTCATTTTCCTCTTCCTCTCTCCCTCTCTCTCTTTCTATCTCTCTCTCTCTCTCTCTCTGTCTATTCTGCGTCTGTTGCCATAATTTTTCCAAAACTGGGTTTTGGACCAATTCTGCCATTTAAGTCTCCCCCTCTTATTATTTCACTGGATTTACCTAATGACTTATTTCTTGGTGAAGCTTTTCATTAAATCGAGAGTCGTCGTTCACTGCACATACCCCAATTTTGGTACTTTTCACTCCGTTTGGTATTAAATTGTCAACAGTTTTCGAACTCTTTGCCATTCTTTTGATATTACTACTACTTGCATTCACAGTTTTTCCAATATAACATAACTTTTTCTGAATATTTATATCTCAAGTTCCAAATCTTCATTGAAAACATTGGTTGAAAGGCATTAAATTAAGAGACCTATTACAAAAGACTTTCTACAATAATTTGTATCTGCGAATTAATGTCATTTATTTAATATATATTCAGCTATTGGAAATGACTGAAATGTACATTTGTATTAATTCTCAAAGCATGTATACTTCTGAATATTTCATACATGCTGTAGAATTATATATATTTACTGTTATACATAGATAGTAATTGAATAATTATTTCCCATCTCTAACAGAAGCAGGTGAACCGTCTTCCGCAACCGACTAAGTTATGATGGAAGGGAGTGTTCACACTTAACCATGCACTCGCGTTCCACTCATACATTGTTGTCAGCTATTCAAATATTTCTTATACATTGAAAATATGATATCGATTGGTTTATTAATTACTTGAAATAATAGTCAACAACCTAAGGAAGGAAAACATTGAACATCTTTTAATATTTTTTAATACTGGTTATATTTTATCACAAAATTAATTACTAGTATTACACATTTACGTTGTGATAAGCTTGTATTGGTAGTGTAAATATTAGAACACAAAATTGTACGCATCGTTGTCTTGAAAATTCAGTTATCTTGTCATCTTGTGATGAATAGATGTTTTAGAAGATGAAAGAGCAAACATATATTATGAAATATAAAGTGATATTTTCAATCAAAATGGTTATTAAATCATTTTCAATTTGTAGCCGTGTATAAAATTGACAAAAATTTTAAAATATTGAAAAGTGACACGTTTCATAAATCAAGAGACCTAATTTTAGTCCCTTTTGGTTTGGAGAATGAATAAATTGTAAAGACGCAAAATTTGTAACGATATATAATATCAAATTACATATATATAAATTTAATTAAAGATTAATCTCAATACCTTTCCAATATTCACAAGCTATTCCTGAAGAATATTAGAGGGAGTGGAATGAGTTTGATCGGATAATTCTCTGTCTTTAATCAGCCTATTAGATGCAAATTAGAACTACGAGTAGAAGATCAAACAAAACAACAGAGAATCAATATACATGTACTTTGGAATGTATATAACCAGTTAACGAGACGTAGAAGATAAGGTAAAAAGTAGCTAGATTGAATAAGGTCGCGGGACGTCTTCAGAACATAATATGGCCGAACAAACACCTAAGGCAAGAAACAAAGCTACGAAAATATAAAGCGACAACTACCTATATAACAGAAACAACACCAGATACATCAGTAACGGAACAAGTCTTGGAGACCACAGAGATGAAAATCCCATGCAGATCTCGGGAAAAACTCTGGAACACTGGAACCAATATATAAGTGGAATGACAGGCTATAGCTAGGGTCGACCAAGAATGACACGAAGTGACAATCTAGAGCCAGGATGAGGAAAGATATCGAATAATGAACAAGCGTTCGACCTATTATGGAAGAAAGAAAGTTTAAAAGTATATAGGTATCGTTTTTATTGAATAACCGAACTATGAAAATAAAATTTAGAATTTAGTAACCCTGTTCAAGAAACTATTGATTGTTACTCCTTAGCCCCCAATTTCTAGTTACGTATCTAGATCATAATATTATCGTTCATACTACGAATAAAATTTTTTTGTGGTTGGGTTTTGATAAGGTTTTGCCTTTGACTCTGCCTATGGTCATGTTGGTATCAAATTCGACTTTTGGAGACAAATTTAATTGGATTTTTTGAGCTGGGGTACTACTGGGATACTACTTTGACAACAATAATCATAATACTTAAAGCCTTCATCTGAGAATGTGATACAAGGTACTAGGCGAAATTCCAGTAGCTATAAGAATTAGTAGCACCACACACACTAGTTACATGATTTCAACTCTAAACCAGAATTATACGATCATTTTGGTAGTATACGCTCGATTTTAGAAAGCGCAATAAATATAATTTAATACCAAAAAAACAAATACATATTCACTTAATCTATGAACTTATTATTTATAATTGTTTAAATTAAAACATTTATGCCAAATTTTCCTGTATTGCTTTTATTGTTCTCATCGTTCTCTTGCGAACGATGGTCAGTTGATGATTTATTATAGAAGAAATCCAACTCCAACCATGGGCAACACCGTACTAACTCGTTCCCACGAAATGTATTAAAGAGAAGTAATGATTCGTAGTAGGAGAACACGCAATATTTTCATATTATTTAAGGTTTGTAGATCATTCCCGAAAAGTGCGAACGTGGGTTACCTCATTGGCGAATGCTGTAATAGAAATTTCTTTATATTTGATCGAATAAGTGAATTCCAGTTATACAACTTGTTCTGAAGTAATTGACTCGCGTGGATTGAACATAGACAAAGGTAGTGTAGAGACTTGTTTTGTTTTAAGTAGGTCGAGGTTTTTACGAGAATGAAAGAAAAATTCGATAGTTTTTATTATTGATATGAATAATAAACACTTTTAAGTATACAATTTAAAATATTCTTTCACTATAAATTTTGTACTGTTGAAGAATGTTCAGTTTCCCGCCAATATGGGAAAAACAATTCACCTGTTTTATGCTGTTTGTTATCGTGTATGATACAAACTTTCAGATTGTTGTTGATAAATTACTGTCAGTAGTAAACTGTTACATACAGTATCATTTATTTTTCTCCTAATTTAAAAAGGGAAAATTAAAATTTGATTTCACAGAATTATTCGTAGAATCAACTAATAATATTTTATAAATAATAATAATAATAATTTTTGTTGATAATCTGAAGATAATGAAACTAATTTCTTATGATTTATTAGTATTCAGTATTTCAACATAACATTGGAGTTCTTCGTCGTTTATATGGTCAGAATATATGTACATATTTGCATTTATCTTAGGTCTCAAATTAGTTACATTCAACATTGGATATTTACTTTACCTATTTTTCTTCTTCTTTATATCATTCGCAATAAGCTTTTAACTATACAATCTTGAAGTTGCTTCCATTACTTAGCTCTATCTCTTTATTACTTTTTTATTCTATTCACTATATACAGTTAAGATTCAAGAACAGCATTGCGATTTATATCCATTCTTCCTACAACTGCAGTTAGTAGCACCAACTCCTGATATAGTTTCGTTTATATAAGGCTGAGATTGAATAATTTGATAATTATTGTTTGGTGGCATTAGTGATTATTTTCTAGTATTTATTGCCTCATATTCTGAGCCCAGTTTCTTATGGTGTAGTAGCATGAGAAAAAGATCAGATGATGATGTGGCATGGATAGGTTTGTCAGTGTAATTCCTATCGAATAAATGGTCTATGATCAATAATATCTTCTTATTGTCTTTGTACCTCATAATACAACTGAAAACTGGATATCTGCTTTAGTTAATTCACATATTTTCATAGATTTACATCTTTTTAAATAATGGAGAATAGATTAATAGTATATTCACGAGTGTATAATGGAGGTTATTATTCACGGGGTGTAGTTTATAAATCACCGAGTAACACACTATACTTCATTCACGACTAGTAAATATTTTTGTTGAAGCTTTTATTATATACTTTCCTTGACTTTTTCGACAGTAAATTCGATAAGACGACTTCAGCAGCTTCTCTAATTTCTAGGGGTGCTGAAGAAAAGTCACTCTCACTTTCTATAACCGTTCTTATTTTGATTTTTTAACATAATTTAACACAAGATATCAAAACACTGATAAATCTAAGCATACACTAATGTTTGAGTCAAAATATTGTTACTAAAGGTAATTTATTCATAAATTAATCCAGAAAACACGATACGTTGAGAAACACATGCTCAATGTTAATGCTACGTGCCTTCAAACTGAAGGTCCCAGATTCGAATCTGGTCCAATAAAATCAACTTTATATATATATATATATATATATATATATATATATATATATATATATATATATATATATATATATATATATATATATATTGAATTATCTGAGTGTTTTTAAATAATCAAATTATAAAAATTGATTTTTTTGTAATGAAACAATATAATATAGATAAAACAAGGAATCATCTGACAGTAGTAATAAACGGAATTCATTAATCATTGCTGTGAATAATGGGTATTATTAAGGTCAAGTAAGCAGATGTTATGTTATTAACAGTCGTTGTATATGTACCCCCAAGTATCCGACTTAAAACAATTCAAAAAAATCTCAAGACACAGTTTGAGAGATTTAAAAAGGAACACAGTCATAAGGCACGAAAGGGAGACGAAAGGAATCATTAAATTGAGAAGTAAACAGAGAAACACATGGATTTAGCACATGAACAAGATAGCAGTAGTGTATAGGATTGGTAGACCGCAGACATAAATAGGTATTCAAAGGGGTGTGAGGAATCATAGACCGTACATAGCAGTTCAAACATTCCCAATAAGGGAAAGAAAATCAAATTCGCGAAAATCTATTAGTGTAAACAACTGGTACAGAATTTGATTCATCTGTATCAATAAATGTATTCAATATTTTTATTAAGTGATAGTTTCTCTAAAGGAGAGCACATCGAAACTTATCTCTTATTGATTAAAACTGCTCTATTCTGTTAATAAGATCGATTGATTTATAATTTGTTCTTTCCTTTCAAATGTCTTATCGTTTGACCGTGGTTGGAGTTGACAAATTTTCACCGTACTATTTGATTGTTATGATAGTTGCTAGGTAATTTGCAATAACATTATAACGTGGATAGCGATGACCTAATCCACTATTCAAGCATAAGGAATCGATTTTTTTTTATAATATATTGCCGGCTAGGGCGCACAAAAGAGTTGAGGGTACCCTCAATATATTCATATTTTCAACATTGATATTATCTGAGTAATACAATAATGGTAATAAATGGAAAACTTGCTGATTATCAATTCTTTATTGGAATTTAATTTTGTTCCTGTTGTTGTTGATTCTTCATTTCAAATCTTTAACTTGAAAGTTTTCTTGTATGGCACTTCTAATTATTGAAATTTATTTTTGAGCGATTGGGATTAGTCTTTCATAAATCTGATATCAGCGAGTTAGTTGCACGGCGGACAAATTGTAACTCATGGTTCCCTCGTTGACTTCATCGGATAATTCTATTTGTGATAACTGCCCAACAAAAACTAATTTTTATATGTTAGCAGGAACTTTGTTATGTTAGTCGTTTTATATGCAAATAATAAATCCTTTTGACTGTAGACCCATGTTTAATGCAGTAGGACTCAAAGACATTGCATGAAAATTTCAAATTAATAAATTACTCTCACAATTTTTCTGAAACTATTGAGCGGATATCCCTCTATATTCTATGTAAGTGACATAAAAAATATTTTAGTAAGATTACAATGTAATTTCTCTCATTACATTGCGGACTAGATTGAACAGTTATGGTCTTGACATTACTATTTCATTTTGTTTTGTATTTTTTTTATTCATTATATGAACGTTTGAGATATAATGCAAGAAATATTAAAGTTCAACACGTTTTTGTTTACGAAGTGGCAAAATGGAGCTATGATAAAAATGCTTCAAGTACAACAACGAACACTGACAACTTGTGAATTTAGTGTCACAAATGTGAAACGACGTTCCAAAAGGGAATGGGAAGTTATAGTTGATATCATAGAGTACCTTTTATTTCCTTGGAAAAGCAGATTATCTCTGAAACATTACAAACCGAGTAAAATGAAAATCGGCAGCGTGTTTAATAATCTGAAGAGAACTAAAGATTTTGTAATTTTGGTATTACATCAACTACAATATCAAAAATTGTTAAGAAATTAATATGGTTAGAAAAAATAGGACAGTAGAAGGGTTTCGAAATAAAACTGGGTTTAATAGTAGAGAAGGCGAAAAACATCCCTGGCAAGATAAAATCTCCCATTTTTTTAAGCATAAACAATAAGCAGTAGGAGACAAACATAAAGTCTCTTCATCTGATTTAGAACTAAAAACCATTATTCAATGAATAGCAAAAATACATTTCAAAAGCTTCAAATTTCGTGTCTTCAGCTTGGTTGTCTAAAAAATTGTTTATATACATTTTTTATTTCATTCGATAAGCAAATTAGAAGTTCTCATACATACCTCGAATTAAAACTGGGATTAATAGTAGAGGAGACGAAAAACGTTCCCGGCAAGACAAAAGCTCCCACAGTATGAAAATCCAAACAAATTCACATTAAACAATCGAGTAGCTCATAAACACCATCAACCATAGAGCAATTCATCCCTCATAACCATGAAAACCGATCCATCACATGCATCATATTGCATAGACGGCACGATACAGAACCGTTTTGTGATCGCGTTTTGATTAGAGAAGAAAAGAGGGTCCATTATAATAATTCGTAACGGAAAACTTATTTGAATGAATCGTTCCGAAATACTGGGATTACGGATTCACATTCCAAAAAATTCTTTTTAGTTCTTAGTGCAGAATTAGTCATTTTGAAGTACTGAAAATTAGACGTACTCGTAATGAAGATCTTTATAGTGAATAATTGGATCAAGTAAAACCAACATTAATCGTAAAGTATCGGGAGTTTGTCAAAGAGAGAGGCGTTAATCAGCAACACGACAATTTAAGAAAGCAATGTACAAAACGGACCTTTAAAAAATTATTGAATTTGGGAAACGTCCAACATGTCATCTCGAGATAATTAACTCAAAAGCCAATAGATTTTTATAGATGTTTCATTGCAAATTAGCACAATATTTGACAAAATAATGTTGAAAAGGTAATTACATTATTAATTAAAAATAAATTTATAAGAAATTCATACATTTGATTTAGTTTAAGAACGCGGCATTACTCCTGGTTTTTATTATTCTTTTTGTAAATTGTGATTGGATTGATACAAAAAATTATTGGAATTTTTTTTATATTTTTTATTTAGATTCAACGAACCGATTAACTCATTAAATGAAATGTGACATTTCTAGAATTTACGTAAAATTCCAAAGGTGTGGCGCGTAAAACTGGGTCACAATCATAATATATATAGTTATAATTTTTTTTATCTCAAAGGTGTCCCCATGTTTTGATTTGGTTATTGTAAGAATGAACTTGATCTATAATAAAAGATTATTTCTTGTTTTCAACCCATTATCATCAAGAACATTTGTGTAAATCCGAAACAATAAATTATAGACTTTATTACCAAGGCCCTCTTTTTCATATCTCTGCCTTGACAAGATAAATTATATTATATTGAAAACAAAAAAAAATTCATTAAAAATATGACATTTCTTATGGACAATACCAATTTTTTTTTATAGAAATTTAACAGACTGCAACGATATATCAATACTTTTTCAATTCGTGTTCAAAAAATTAGAAGAATTTAATATTATATAATGCTTCTAATTTTAGAAAACTATTCAACACTAAAACTAAAATTTTTACAAAATTTAAGGGACTAACCGAAAGCTCAAGTTTTTCATGTACGAATAATTCATAACTGTTAGCCAGTATTTTATATTACCGTTTGGGTACTGAAACAAATACATATTAAATTATTGACAGTAATTGAGGAAGCTGGCTCAATAATTTGTTATGACTGGAGATTTCTTGAATATCCATTGATGGGATTCAGTTTCGATAAAGTTGGCGTCTACTTCAAGAAAAAGCGCTGCAAAGGTTTGTGGAAGATATTGCGAATGCAACAGTCTCCCATAATCCAGATATGATTAATTAGAAACAGAACGGACGATCTAGATGGTCAGGCTACGTTACTTAATTACATTGCTAGTACTATTAAATTTTCCTCAAAACAAAGCAGACTGTTACCCAGCTGTAACTGGTATCTTTCATTATGAACGGTAGACAGGAAGATCAAAACATATTGTATATATAGTACGCAAACCAATCAGCCCTCAACTCTCTTAGTCTTCTTAACGCTGTAGTATACTGAGTAAAAATATGTGGCTTAACTTTATATGATCCAACAACCCGATCACTCTCAAAGTAACTGATCTTAAACGCCTGGCAAATTCACGCTCCTAAATATTTTCCGCTACTAATCACTAAACCATCTTTGGAGGCACTGCAAAAAAATGTTTGGAAAACATTTGAGGCTGTTCACCTTTTTTTCGACATATGTAAAACTGAAGATAGCTGGTCTTTGATCTTATTAAACTGTAACGATGTATAACATCTTCAAATGAGAAGTTGGGCGGTTAATTAATTATCAGTCTGTGCACTACTGCTCTCTCCACTTCTAAGAGGTGATGACTTCTACAACTAACACATCCATTCTTCTTCTGCAGATGTTCTCATTGAGCTTTAAATTTTTTATTTCCAGTAGTTACTGTATCAAAAAACAAAAAAACAGCGTCAACAAATCATTCTGTAAATTTTTGTAAATGAATAAAACAATTTATTTGTGGAGAAAACCCATTGCTGTGACATGGAAATTCAATTACCATACTGTTACCATACTATTTCATTACATAGATTACTCATTAAATATATAATTATTATTCTACCATTCATATGAATCATCCATTTTATGACGCAAGTACATATTATTTATGATTTACATCAATATAAAAGTTGAGAAATTGCTGCAAATTGACGAAAAAAAAATATATTGTTTTATAGATCACTTTTATGGAAAAAAAATTATTCGTCAATATGAAATTTGATAAGGAAATCGAATTGTTTCAGATACAAAATGGGTTGGGGAACAAAAATGGATGGCTGTGGAAATTTTATAAAGTACAGTTTATTCATTGTAAACTTCATTATATTTGTGAGTATATTCATTTTTCAAGTACCTTTCAGATATTTCATCAAAATGTGGAGGATTTTCATATATGAATAAAACATGAAACGTAACACATTGGATAATAATAAAATAATGTTTCTCATAATTTCATATTTCCGTCAGTTTTTCATCCAATTAAAACTACAATTCAAGAATTTTATTCATTGAAATATAGATGCAAAGATCTACGAATTAAAATATTAGTTTCCATCTCTTAATTATTATCCACTATTTTAAACAATACATTAATGTTTGCAGTTGGGAGGGATTGTAGTAGTTTCCATTGGAATTTGGACGATTGTTGATAAATCTTTCGCCAATGAACTTCTTGGAACGAATCTGTATGCTGGAGCGGCTTATATATTACTGGCTACTGGAATATTAGTCACATTCATTTCATGTCTTGGTTGCGTGGGATCGGTGAAGGAAGTTCGATGTATGCTAGTCATAGTAAGTGATAAAAATTTCATGAATGTAATAATGATAACAATGCTATTAATATATCTTTTTCCGATATTTCAGAACAGGATACAACAATCATAATATAGTACTTAATTCAGCTATCTATCTTTTTATAATTATTTTGAAACAGAATCGCAAAAAAGTGAAAATTTCTATTAAGGCATTAACAAATAGAAGGGTTTTTGGAAGAAATATATTGTGTCCGAATATATACAAAAAAACATATGCAAACAAAATAATTTCCGTTCCAAATCTATTAAACCCATATGATACATTGTTCATATAGAATTTTCTTGAACATAAACATTAAGAGCAGCTAGAGATAAGCATAAAGTCTCTTCATCTGATTTAGATGCGTGATGCCCATCGTTTTGAGATGCTTTGCCGTGTTCAGTATAATCAACCCGATGATTAGCTTCAACTAACTCTTTCGAAATGGATGGGTATGACTTCCAGTACCTTGGAGGACCACTAAAAAAAATTTGAGTTGTTAGATTCTGGTGATTTTCATCCTTCTGTTTAGAAAGATGGCTCCAGCTCTTTTGTTCATTAAAATTGTAATGAAACCATCAGGCACAAAAATTAGAGAGACTGGTAGATATTAAATTATTTGTACCCATAATATCGTTACGATATGCATTGAGTTAATGAGAATTTCACTGTCTATTAATTTGACGGTTAATGAAGACGTATATAAATTCGAATTTTTATAAATGAAAATAAGCAAAACAAAGTTTGAGTATATATTCATAAAGGTTTGAAAAATTATTTAGTACACAATCTTTTTCGGAAACTTATAGCAAGTAGGAAGTCAATGGAACTTTTATCGATCATAGAAACCCATAACGATTTCTGCTTACATAAAACGACTGTTTCCCGGAACTTCCGATACGACTTCTTTTTAAAAACGCTATTTCTATTTGAGAAACTACCACAAATATTTGAATACAAAAACGAATACTCTTTTAAAACATCATGTCGTGCAACTTCAAATAATAAACGTAGCAAAAGTTTATTTTCCAAAAATAGTCCTCTCTCAAAATCGATATTATTCAAAGAAGAAAAATATTACCCGCAAAGAGCTTATTATGAAATGTGAGGTATCAGCAGTAACTAAAAACTGTTTAATTTCAAAACTACTTTTAGAGGTTCGTAAATTCAATTATATTTCGTCGGCTTTTGCTGAATTCTGGAATTAAATATTACTCAAAAGGGTACAAATTTTCACATATTCCCTGGATTTTGTCTCTATTTATTTTTATTCTCAGAAACAATTTAATTTAATAAATAGAAAACAAGAAGTTCTGCCTCAACCTCTTTAGTTCTAAATATGTACTGTGAAAAATAATTCTGATTATAATTGTTGAAAAACAATTATTTGACACAAGTGTGTCGTTTAAAAAGTATATCAACGCGTACTTACGAGCTCTTTAATTCAATTAGGAGAAAGTGTCAAATTTGAGTAAGCTGCTTGCAGAAAAATCAGTGACCTTTCAAGTCATTCACATCAATTTGAGTGATTGTTTGAGCAATTGATTATAAGTTGAGTATTATTAAAGACGTAACTAAAAGTGTAAGTTTTCTCTTTCAAATACTCATATTATTATAATATGTTTGAAATCGATACAAATCCTTAATATAATTTGTGGCAAATTCTTAAAGTGTGCCTGGAATTGCATGAAGAACACGTGATAAATGGATGATGTTATTTAATCATTTTGTAATGTAGTTTTTTGATATTATACCCATAATTAAAGATAAGGGGTTCGCCAATCGAAGACCATACTATATTGTTTAAGTAACTTCCACAGATTTATGTAATTTATTTACGTGAATTCTGTTTCCGACTATTAGTATATAAATTATTATTTCATTCATATGATAAGAAGTCTCATAAAATATTCACTTATTAGTTTCATATTAATCTCACGAAGAGTTTCCATAAAACATCAACAACAAATACGATCCATTATTAAGATATCTAATTAAATATGCTTCTAAAATTTCAGTACTTCATCATTCTTTTCTTGATTTTCGTCACAATGCTTGTCGGAGGAATATTAGGTTATGTCTTCCGTGGTAAAATAGATAATACAATAAGAATTGGAATGGAGAGCTCACTAAGAGATTATGGAAATAATAAAGCTGTAACAGATGCATGGGATCAAACCCAGATTCAGTAAGTATTTAAATCCAATTTGGATTTATTAGATCTATTTCACACTGATACATTCTTTCACAAAATTACAAATATATCACAGTTATAACAAGCAAATCTCAATATATTCCTCAATTTGTTTTCGAGTATTATAACCTCAAGGTCTCCTTCTGGATGAGATGAACAAACTACTAGCTTTTGAATTAAAGAAAAATGGAGAATGCCTTTGAAATGAACAAATTTATTAAAAAAAATCTCCGAATACGATAAGAACAATAAAAAAAGTTTCAGTAATAATAGATTTATAGAAAAGCAATTAAATTCGTTTTGATTGAGTAATACATAGCATATAAATGCAAAACAACTTACAAATATACTTCATATAAGAAATGGAACTTATCTGAAGTGATGGTTGGAGCCCAACTGTGGTTAAATTGTGGAGTTGCCGCTGTTGATGATAAAGTGGTGTAGCTATTGTAGGCTTGGTTTTGGTACTTTAAAAAATAAAATGAAGAAAAACACTGAATTATGGTTGGAAACTACTAAAGAGGAAAAGGGTAGGTAGAAAAGATCGGGATAAGAAGAAGCTTAGGCACTAAAATATGAAAATACGAATTTACACGGGAATGTGTTAACAAAATTTGCTTTAAGGAATAAGATTGAAAAAATCACTGAGTACTATGAAGAAGCAATTTTGTAAGCACTACATTTTGTATGTATGTAACTCCACAATAATTAATTGAAGAAATAGAAAAAATATTCAAGAGCAAACGTAGCAGGCCGATTGGCATTCTAAATAGTTTTTTTTTATTTGCAAGAGATGGTGTCGAGGAACAGATAAGCATTCAACATTTTTGTTTAATTCAACAACCGTGAAATTAATCAACTTCCAAATTCTCTACTTATGATTTTTTTTGTTTCTTATTTTTCATATTCGAAGATACTCATTAATCATTTTCTTTGAGTCTAGATTGAAATGTTGTGGAATATATGGTTACCAAGATTGGCAAAATAACATACCTAGATCTTGTTGTAAAATGACAGCTAATGGCATAGCAGTTCCATGTAACAGTGTTGAAGGAAATAATGAATTCACAATTAATCAAGACGGATGCCTAGGAGTTACCAAAAATTTTGTCAAAGCGCACGCTGTTGTCATAGGTACTGCTGGAATTGTAGTTTCTTGTCTTATGGTAAGTGCTACACTATTTTTAACATATGTTATGATGCAAATTTCTGCTTAAAATGTTGAGTTATTTTAATTGGATACCAACTGGTTTGCTTCCATTCTCTCTGTTTCATTATTTTTTCAATGCAGATATTGGTTTAGGAAGTAAAAACGAGTGTACTAAACAGAGTAAAAGGTCTTAAATTAGAATATATTATCTAACTTATAACTGATAGACAATACATAATAGAACTGTTAACTGCACCAGTACCCAACAGTCCCGACGGTTATATCTATATATCATATTCTAAACTTAATGATTGTAACGTTTTTGATTTGAAAAACAGAGAAGAGAATTCTATTCCAATTTGATAATCAAAATTTCCAAGAAGGAGCAAAAAAAATTACCATAAAGGTATTTTGTAACGATCACAGAAGCGAGGAATACTGCATTTGGAAAAAATGCTGAGCTATACATTATAATATTACAGTATTCCATTGGTGTTTATTTAAAATGTAACTATATACCAACTCAATGTCTCAATTTATAAACATACCATCCTCTATATTTCCGCCTTTAGAAACGAGCTTCACCAAATCACATTCTCCCAGTTAGACAGTAGCTAAGACATCTAAAACCGATTGTTTATAATCAAGTTTTTAACTACGAGTAGAAAGCTTATGGCAGACGTTTTTTGAAATGTTTATTCATTTAGAAGTACTAAAAAGAAAGAAAAAGATTTTTGGAAACTTAGTTAAACCCCCTTCATTCAATAAGTCGTGTGACTACCTATGAAAAACACATTTTTTGTCAAAAATCAATTTTATTCCTCAATGTAATCTCGTCCAAGAGCAATAAAATTATTCCAACGCGTCTCTAAATTCTCAATGTCGTGCTTGAAGAAGGATTTGTCTTTTGCCTTTCAGTAACTGCTGATTTGCAGCAGCAAATCTAATTCTTTGAAAATATAAAAAAGTAGTGTTACTTCGACGGTTGTCACTTTTTTCTAACTAACTACTTCATAAACGTCATATAGATTTAACAATGACAGCGCCATCTGTGTTTCAATCACACGGCTTATTGAGTGATGTTAGAAGATATTGCTTAATCCTATTTTCCATTTAAGGCTTAATGTGTCCGATCCCACTGGAGAATTTGTTTGATTTATATATTGAAATTGAACGTGAAATATATAGGGTGGTATATAAAAATTGACACCTTTTACTATTAAAGCGTGGTGTACGATGTTTTTCAAGCAAAGTAAGATTTTAAAAGGTGATTAATGAGTCTATTGAATTTTCAGATTTTGGGCATGGTGTTCTCATGTTACCTGTTCAAATCATTGGAATAAACCGCGATTGCCATCGTCAAATCAGTGAAGTTATAACGAATGAATTATTGAATCCATTTATATGTGATCATTTTGTTCTGTACTTAATTGTGGTAATCAAGAATAATTAATTTCTTCCATTAGAATATTCATCGAGTTATTTGAATCAAATTATGTAGGTAACTGCTTAATAATACACTGGTTTATCAGAAAATTGACAAATGCATATATACTTTGTTAAAAACGATCAGCTCTCGAAGTACTGTATTCAAATATCTTATCTTCAGAAAGTAAAACAATAAAATTATGAAGAAGACAACAACTTATCAAGATTTTTATCAAATTTTCACATAAATTAATGCACGCGATAACTTCAATCCAGGAAAATATTAATAAAAAATAGCAGATTGCATAACTGAATAATGTACCTGAGTTGAATCATTCAAATACCTTATATAGAAACATCTCTATCAAAAACAAACTGCAACTCCCTCCCAGATACAAATATCCTTCAATGAATTGGTATAAAAATATTCCAAGTTCAGTATCATTTATAACGATGCACCCAAAACAACATCAGGAAATGCTACTGCTTATATTTGTAATGCCCGGCGTCTACCTAACAAATGTAGTATTTACACTGGAGAAGCATTTGCTATATTCCATGCTCTAAAAATGTGCAGAATAGAAAAAATTCCCTAATCGTATATAATTCATCAAGCACACTAACAGATCTTATATCGTCACATAGGGAGTGAAAGGCAAAGAAGAAGTAGACTCTTGAACACATCAATATCCTCTAACAAATAAAACGGCGTCTTTATGTCAAACATACCAAACAAGATTCACAGAAGACGCTATAAGCTAAGAAAAAATTTGAAATCAATTCTTTCTTCATCCGGAAACAAAGTGCTATGTTATCTTAAAGACACAAATTTGATATCTAAAATCTAATGTCTCATTATTATAAACACTAGTACTATGTTGTGAATGTCTCCCCTGCTAATAACTCTTAGTAGTTGATGCGAGGTTATGTATGTTTAAATAAACATATATTTCTACAGCAAAATTCTGTTCCTCTCCTTGTACACGATAAGTTCATAAATTAAATATACTAAATTTCAAGAAAATGTGAACATAATATTCTATTATGCAAAAACATTTAAATTTTATGTTTATAATAAAACATACTGTAAATATGTGTATTTTCCTATTCGCATTTATCTGAATACTTAGATTCTACAACTCGGAAAATATAAATTTCTATTTTCAATTGATTCCTATTCCATTTATGAATGAGAGCGTTATGTCTTATCCTTCTCAGAATGTATTTTTTTTTTTTTTGGAAACTTGAGAGACACCTATCGTTTATTTGCTATTGAAATGAAACAACTGTCGACGCTTGTTCCCAATTAAAGCAAATAATAAGAGTTTAAAAACAAAACCTACCTAAAATAATATAGAAACCATTTTCAATCCAATTCATTTTAATTATCATAATATTGAAACTTCTAGAATTCAGTATTATATTTCAACTAAAAAAATGGTAATTGTTTCCATTCATTTATAACAGAAATTATTTCCTTCTCTTTAATCATATTAATTTTAACATTATCAGTACCATCGTGTATTAAATAAACAAATATGATTATTAAGATCTAAAAAAGTGTGCTCGTAATAAAAATGATTACAATAATTTATAAACTTTAAGATTAACAAATAGTTGGTATTGTTAATATTCTAGAGCTCAACTTGTGGAGATCCGCAATGTATTTTTAACAACAGGTAACTGTGGAAGCACTGAGACATACCATGAAAATGTCAACATTGATAATATGGATTATAAAACAATTCATACAATGTTTATTAACCTATATTCATATCCAATTGTTGAAGGATTGAAATAAATATTAATAGTATCCAACATACATATTACATATGTTCACTGAGCACAAAACTTCGTACACTTCTTATAGAATCAAGTTTCATAAAATTTTGATATTCTTGACTAATCCATTCCTCTGGTAGAATCATTTGAAAATTGCAAATGTATAATACTCGCTGAAGCTAGTAAACAGTATCAATACACAATTCCTAAACATCTAATTACTTACTTGCAGTCACGGAAATCTTGCTTTGGTTTTGATTGATATTCACCCTGTATAGAAGCTTCATCGCTAGTGCTTCTGCTCAAATAAAGCATAGTATTCAAAATTATTTGCGAATTCGCATCCCAAATTCTTGAATAAGATCCACAGAATAGTTTTAGAAACTTCGAAGCACCCATACAGCATATTTTCTACATTTAGCCAATCGAAGATAATTTTTCATAAGAATTGACTCTCAGTGTGTTCTGTATTGTGTTTGTCGATAAACCAGTGAATAAATTTGTGTTTCATTTCATGACAATGAAGACTATTTATTCAAAACAAAGACCACAATTCTTCATTTGAAATGTTGCACCACAAAGTAGATTAAAATTTAATTCGTACATCAATGGACTTTACAGGAAAAATTTTCGTTAAATTTTAGATGAAATATACGATGCATATTTTTCACTAGTCTAAGACACCACCACTATTCAATGTTTATAGAATATACTAACATGCATTTATAGATACTTGGACTAGCACATATTATAATAAAAAATATTTTTCAACATATATGAATATTATCAATACTAAAGTACAAAATATATTTATAAGAAGACAATTGTTCATTCTTTTTATTTAAGACTATTTAGAGTTTCTAATATTTTTAAAGATCAGTATAGATGTTGCTGTTTTCAGATATTTGTAACTGAAGGTGAATTTATGTATGTTCAACGAAATATTGAAGCAGATCTCTTTGTAAAAGTATATATAATAAATGTTTATCACTTGTGCAGAGGCTAGACATTTTTTTTGCTTTCTGACTCCTTAAAACCTTCATCAACAGCAACCTAAAACTCAAAATCACCATGTTCAAACGATATCCGATATCCTTACAATGCTTCTCTTTGTAAATTCAAAAACGAAGTCCACATTAAATAATTTTATGCCATCCAAACGGTATTTCCAGTTTTGGTTTGCTACTGATCACGAACAGATTTATTTCTTCTCTTCGCATACCTCCAGATATAATTAAAAGTGGTTTATCAAATCACAATTAGTCACTCTAAATCTTTGACTATAATCAAGCTTCTGTGTCCACTATAGTATACTTCGGACTTCGGGTATATTAGCCTATCGCGATTATTCTTTTCAAAAGCAACTTTTAGTTCAATTACCTTGTCATCTTCAAAATAACGAACATTTGCGTTGTATCTAAACGTGTTCTAGTTATTTCCAATTTTTACCTCCACCTCACCAGGCCACCAAACTATGCAGCGCTTGTAGTGTTAAGCAGAACATAAGAATACCCAGTTAGAAATTCGTAAGGAATTATTTGCTACGAAAAACCACCACATCGGTCCATTTTACGTAAAACAAAAGTTAATCAAATCGTTGCAAATTTGGAAATCCTACTTATACAACTTCTTTTTTTGGTTGTACTAAAATGTGAGACGAAAACATAACTTTCAAAAGTAGTGCTTCTTGACGTGTCCATGGAACTATATGAATAATAATGATAATAGAATAAATAGATCCAAGAAACTTGCCAAAAAGTGAACAAAGATGAATTAATATCATATTTTAGGCCAAAATAGAGAAACAGTTGTGAAGAGTTAATAATTTAGCTGTTGAGAGAATTTATTCATAGGCAAAACAATGAGTTCCTATGTCACAAACTGAAGGTGGAAAAAGAGTTTCTTTGAACATACATATCTACGTTTCTGTATCATAATAAAGAGACAGTTTTGGTAAGAGGTTTTTTACCGGGCTAGATATCTGCAAAGACTTTTTTAGTTCTTTCGAAAATTACAGATCCAAAGAGCATTTATATCTTAGTAAAATCAAGAAGAATCTTTTACTAGCTTCCTCGCAGGACACTACAGCTTAAGAAATCACAGGATGAGATTAGGTCTGAAAGGAATCTATATCAATAACGTAATATTTTGCAAAACGTCAGAGATGGTGTGGAAAAAAACCTGTTTGAACCCAATTCAGATATTGTACCTCATAAGAACTCTGGATTGTTATCTCTAATCTATATCTCTAACTGTTGAGAGGTCAAAATTCAGAGTAGTGTTTCTTGTCGTCAAAAAAATTTTGATTGTTATGTCTGGAAAGAAGCTTCAACAATAATTTCTTCATCCAACAGAATTTGGTTATCGAATTGCGAAACTTTTTCAATTAATCAACAAATCTATGAAAAATGAAAGCCACACCAAACCAACAGTTGGCAAGCTTCAAATATTTATAGTTTATATGTTAAAACACAGCTTCTATCAATTTTACGAGAATATGTCTCATCAAGTTTCTATCAAATTCCATTCAAACTATCACTGTCAATATATTTTATCATTATTTGACAGGAAAATGACAAGATCAGTTAATATCTTGTTTCAAACCATTTTAATTTACTTTCATATTCAATTTTTATTACCGAAAATAAATATGCTATAAATGTGCCGAAACGAAAGACATTTTGGGCATTATTAAAAAAAATTTAATTAAATCAATCAAAATATGATCTCATTAGCCAAAAGACATCAAATGACATGAATTGACATCAATAGACGTCAAAAGGCTTCAATGGACGTCAAATTATTGGAAAATTCCTTTTATAAATTAAGATTTTTGTTAGTATTTACTGACGGTAAAAAATGCGCTATAGTCTCTAGCAACGAAAGTGCGACGACTTTTTACTTGTTTCTATTGTAAGGATAATAAATGGTTTGGTAATCAAATAACAAAATATATTTGTAAATATAATGCCTTTTTATTTTTCTAAGAGAGGTTGAATATTTACAACGAATAAATTCAAATACAGAAAACATTACATCAATAATAATTTTCACATCATACAATTGTCCAGCCACAATTGAATATGTGTAGTATTCGAGTAAATATTAATAGACCTAAACCAAAATAAAATAATATCACATAAATTATTCAACATTGATTTTATAGAGATGTACACAATATACCATACAAGACAAATCTTCGAAAAACGTATAAGTGAAAATAAAATTGGTATGAGTTATCAGTTCATAGAATATGAATTTTTATTTCAGCTTATTTATAAGACATAAAAGTAAGGATTCTCGCTTCACATCAAAACGATATTCCTAGTATTATTCGACGAAATGCAATGGACTACGCATAGTTATGAATACACAACGAAAGAAAGCATCTAACTATAATATAGATATTTGTTTCCGTCGAAATTAACGATAAAGGTTAGTGTCGAGGAAAAACAGTATGTTAATAAGTGATGATTCCATCACCATGTTTTTTAATTCTGTTGTAATTTTCGTGTTTTCGTCGTTTTGAAAATACCTGCTTTAGATTTGCCCTTGGATTACTACACTCTCAAAAAGATCAGATTCATCCATTTTGTTGAAATAGATTGAATAAGAAAAATCTTTCCAAAGCAATATCTTTTTGGAATATATAGGTGTATTGTTCCTTTTTGGAATATTTCCATATTTTTTATCGCTGTTGTAATATGACTCGAATTTTGTTATGAAAATGGAGAAAACTTGAGGTCTTAGGTTCACTCATACTTTTTAGGACAGATAGAGAATTTTTTAGTCTTAAATTTTCATTAGGTCTAGATGAAATATTAAAAGAGAGGATACGATACTCCATTTGGTCAACTTTCCGTAGAACAAAAGATATCTCAAATTATATTGAATTTAGAAATCTAGATTCTGTCAATGGTGATTTTGAAATTTGACAACTGACGAAAGAAACTATAAGAATAATGATGATCGAATGAACTTGTTGAAAACTGGATAAAGATAGAGAAACAGTATAGAGTGTCAATTCATTAACTGTTGAGAGAACTTACTCCTTAGTCAGACAACTATCAATCTACTGAGCTCCTATTTCAGCAATTGATCTGGAGATATGAAAGAAAATTTGTAAAATAAAAAAAAATTAAGGGACACTGATGTATATTTCCGAACATATAATAATCGGAAATATAGAATGAAATTCAATTCCAATATATGATTTGGAAACGCTGGTTTGCAACATTTGGATATTGTGGATACCAAAAATACTTGTCCTATTCGTAAATGACCAAAATAGGATTTGATATTATGTTTAACGATGCTGGAACTTGTTCTGGAGTTAACCAGAGCAAACGATTTGCCAGTCAACGTTCTGGTATTCAGTCTAAAACGAGTTCAATATGTTTATATATGTAATCTCAATTGTTGTTCAAAATTGAGTCGTGATGGAGAATCAATTAGTAGTGGAACTTATGGAACCTGCTCCATAAAACTCCTTATGGAAAGTTTTGACCATCACATATTTTTAAAAGAATTGTTATTAGCAGACGCATTGTCAAGTTAATTAAAAATCAGCCCCAATATTCCGCATTCATCTGTTTTACTAATAAATCCTCGATTTTGAAATTTGCTTGAATTGTTCTTCTGAGGATGAAATTCACGTGTTCCTAGATTCTAAGGTGCATCTAGAATTATTTTCACTTAAATTATAGAACTTCCTTAGTCTAATATAGGACTAATGTAAACTCAAGAGAACTATATTTGGAGATCTTCTTCAGGAAATATATTTCTTTAGCACAATTTGTTCGGGTAAGTGGAGTAAATGATTTCTACGTTAACTCTCTATTTTTGTATGGTAGTAGACATTAAGTCTGAAGTTGTGAATCATACTTATCGTATCTTTTACCGTATGTAGAAAAGAATATTCGCTGCTTATTATACTATATTTGTGTTCACCGTTGTTAAATGTAAGCAAGCACCGAATATATATATTGAATGATAAAAATGTTAAAGTTGATACTTGAGGTAGTCCCAGTGAGATGTGTCGTGATTAGATTAGGGAATTATTATGTCTAATGTAGAATTAATTTTTTTAAATTTTTAATATCAAATCATTTCAATGAATATTTAATGTCATAACTCTTCAAATTCTGTCCTATATATTACGGTCATAATCGTTATGCTACCTATACATTTTTGATGTCTCATTACATTCCAGGGTAGTGAATATCACAATTTAATCTAATAGCATATGACCAGATCCCTTGAGATTCGTTAATTTTACAAAGCTTCATTATAAAATATTATAGACAAATAAGAACTTCCTATCTCATTTGATAATTTACAATTGCTGCTATTAAGAAAATTAAACTGAGAGATTTTCTATAATTTATGTTCTATAGGGACAAGAAGTAATAAACTCGGTAAACTGAGGACATTTCCCTAATGTACAACAGCAGAATAAAATTATGCTTCAAAAGATTTGCCCTGTATTTGGAAATATTTGTTTCAAATAAAAGACAATTCTGTATAAACATTCAATTATAGCATCAACCTATATAATAGAGGATGGAACATACAAAAGTTTACCCCAAGATCATTGAAAAACTACAGAGAAGTCTTATTTTGAGAATTTTCATTTGTAAATCAGTTGTACTAAAATAATTGACGACGTTTTGTTTTAGGAGAAAAGTGGTTCAATTATTTATTTTCCAATAACCTTGAGTATTTTGAAAATAAATACATTT
Source organism: Diorhabda carinulata (assembly GCF_026250575.1). Lineage (NCBI taxonomy): Eukaryota > Metazoa > Arthropoda > Insecta > Coleoptera > Chrysomelidae > Diorhabda > Diorhabda carinulata. The sequence continues at coordinate 26,604,933 of NC_079472.1, forward strand.
ATTATGATTTTTACTGATGTTACTTCAATCGTTCAATCTTATCTTGATTTCAATTATTTTGTTGAAAAACATTGGAACTAAACAAATATCTATAAAATAAATGGAAATTATTTCAACTTAAGACTCAGGAGTTATGCACAAGATACAATTAGTATCTAGAGATTTCTATGGAGAAAGGAAGGTTTTAGCTATATTACATACAGTTTACTTTGAAATCAATTGTAATATTATAGTAGTAATATTATTAGAATATTTGTAGAAGGTTGCTCTTGTAAGATAGAAACTATTTTACTTCATGGATGAGCTGTAGACATAAAAAAGAAAAAAAATGCAATCTTAGTGAGCTGAGTCAACAAAAGCTACGTGAAAAATAAGAAGTGACAAGAAATTTATACGAGAAGTAGGTACAAATCAAAATTTTTAGAACATTACTGAAAAATTACAACCAAAAAATAAGAGTGCATCAATCAATATAGAGAAAAATTGAATTTAAATGGGATAGATGGTATATAAAAAAAAGTACTTGGTGGAAATTGTCAAGAAAAGAAATAACTTTCTCAAAATCACTCTCTTTAATTGTTACATCTTCTGGAATAATAAAATCTGGAAAACTACAATAACATTAAATGCATTATGGATCTGTATCTATTGTATAAACGATTGAACTATTTGCTCAAGACATTAATAACAGCATCGAAATAAAACTTTCAAGTCGATGGAATTTACTAAATGATATTTTTTTCGAGGTAGTAGAAATCAAAATATACTCGAAAAGATTCATACCAATAGTGACGGTTCTCCTGATTTTTATCGAGAATACCTAAAGATTTACTAACATTATCTGATCAACTCAAATGTTAAATAAACAATTTCCTACAATTTCTTTAGAATACACTACCCATTACATTATGGCACTGTTATTTCCATAATTTTGAGCTATGGAATATTTTTTATTATGAAGTAACTACTGTCTGATCCCAAAACATCAAGATACATTGATTGGAATCAGGAAGATATTGGAGTAAATTCAGTAAATGATCAAATAACAAGTTATATACCTTTTTGATTTTAGATTAGCCAAAACATTTTTATAGAGTATCTATAAGGTTTAGGTCTCTTTTACGAGAAAATATTCAGCCTTGTGATTCCGTTATGCGACATTATCGTAAGGGTTCCTTCCTCCTTCTCTACTGGCTAGAAGTCTGGCCAACAAAACACCGAGCTGTTGGTTTGCGTTAAAAATTGAAGGCAGACTCTCTATAGATTCATACTTCCTTCCGTAGCGCAAGAAAGATGGACTTTTTCCAAATCTGAGGAAGATATCTCTACGCCATTTAGGATTCTCGTTACCAGGTTTTTCAGAATTCTCTTCTTGTCGAGAAGATACGGAACGTTTATAACGAATAGGTTCACCATGATTTTGAAAAGCACGACCTATAAGATATAAAATATTAGTTTTCAAATTTTTTAAAAGAATTATATAATATGTTCAATCAGAAGAAACCTAAAATCAAGAAAATTTTATAATAAAAATCTATAGATATACATACAATCAAGAGAATATCGAATATTCATTATTTTGAATTTCGATTTAAAAGGATCTTCAAAATTCATAACCCTCATATTAACACAACTGTATTTTATAATCCCGCATAGTTTATTTGTGAATATTACCACATAATGACAAAATAATAGAGAAAATACGAGGGTGGTTCAAATATAAACCGGAATTTTTGAATAAACGAAAAATTTAGTGTTATAAAAGTGGCTGCACTGGATGTTCGCTTTTTAGTGAACTTACAGCCATCAGCGATAAGAACGTACCAGTATCTGTTGCGCAACATATCATTATTCGTTTTTTGATCAAAGATAATGTGAAATCCGCGGCAGTTTATCAAAATTTATTCGAGCAATTTGGAGATGAGTTCCTCTTCAAGACTCTGGTTTCCGAAAAAGCCGAGAAGTGCTGGCAAACCTGCCACGTACGCGGCGCCCCAGAACAAGTATTACCGATGACAACGTCCCCACTGTAAAAAAACTTCATCAAGATCAAGGCAGTACTGTACGCATTATACCTGAAGAATTGGGCATCAGCGTAGGTAGTATTTAGCAAATAGCTCATGAACAGTTCGGTTACCGCAGATGAGTGTGAAGACTTCTGAATGTTCAGCAGAAATTCACACGTAGATTTGCACCCGCTATGAATAGGAAAGATAAAATTAATTGCACCGAATAATCAACACAGACAAGATTGGGAGGATTAATAACGGTTGAATTTCTCACTGAACAACGACTTGTGAACGCGCAGTATTATAGTACCTAGCCTAATAAAAACACGGTGAAACCTGTCTACAGATCAAAATGACGCGATATTCCAATCGGTAGAGCGATATTGCTGTAAGTCAAGCCAGACCGCATACAGCTCGGCTTACGATGGAAACTTAACACAAATTGGGCTAGAAGGCACTGGAATACCGTCCTTATAGTCCTGATTTGTCGTCATGTAACTATTATTTATTTGTCCAATGAAAGAGGCACTTGGCAGATTGCGATTCGAAAGCAATTCGGAGGTAGAATCCTTCGTGCGCAAATGATTGCATGTCAAGGCATGTGAGAATTTCCGATGAGGTGCCAAAAGTGTGTATAGTGTGATGGAGACTATTTAGAGACACTGTAGAAAATTTTCATTTCTCTAGCTCAATAGTAAAACTTTTGACAGCAAAATTCAGATTGATATTTGAACAACCCTTTTCAGTTTGTCTGCTCCCAACATGAATTGTAACGACTAAATATAATAAAATGGAATAGATAAAGGTTGCTTTGTACTTCTGTACCTGACCAAAAGGGAAGACTCCATTATTGTTATTGATATGAGTAATGTCGATTAGATAATTTCAACATTATAGTTGATACCTAATTATTGTTTTTTGTACCGAAAACGATTCACTTCAAAGAAGATAAATTATTATGTACACCTCAAGAAATGAAACGGGTATTATATTTTCATTTATATATAAGCGTTTTGGTAGTGGGATTGTGGGACAATTAAACACCAAAGTGTACTAACTTTAATATATTCCTAAATTTCAAATACCTATGTATTCATCTTCACGGAATTAATTAGTAAAGAGTTTCGATGTTTAAATTTTGTTGTTTCTTTAGAAAATCATCAAATATCTTCATTCAAATTGACCCTTCTCACAAGAGTCGTCTCACCTGTCTGAGGGACATATTGTATATGCAGCAAACACAAAAAAAATAATAAACTTACATAATTCAATTTCAATTTTCAGTTTATCCCTTCAAACACCACTGTTAGTTTTATTTATAAACAAAATATTAAATAAAATTAGAATTTTTTATAGTATTTTCTCGTGACTATCAAAATTTATTAATCAAGTTCTTTCTTTGTAGTTTTGTGTGTAAATTGTATTTATTATATAACCGTAAATAAATTATAGTATTCAACTTATGGGAACGGCCTGTGGCTCGAGCTGCAAACTACATCTGCTACATCTACATTACCGATCATTACTATTAATACTTAATAAATATTTTACTAATATTAGCTTTGTGATTGAGGGTAATACGAATGAAATGTATCCCTAGAGGAAAGAATTTGAGAAAAATCAACACTGCTTTATAATACCCTATACATCGTAAGACAAACAACAGAATCTTTCGCAATCCATTCAAGCGGAAGTATAAATATTTGGTTAAACATCGTTCTCCCAAGCATTCCGTTATATTTTCCAGGGCTCACCGTAAATTAGATATATTTCCTTTAAGGTGACATTATATTTTACTGATGATGGGAAGTGTTCTCTGTATGCATTCTAACATCAATTCTAATTAATTAAAACCCTACTTCAAATGATGTGGAAGTTACTTATTATATTATCCTACAGAAAATCTGAAATAATTGCTTACTATTACTATAATATTGTGATGTTCGTATTATTCACTTAAACAATTTGTAATTAAAAAATGGGGTCAATTTATACACACGATATATCTACTATGAACTATTCTCTAACACTTACCCACTTATTTGAAATGAAACTTATATCATCGTACCTAATTTTCGATTAGTTTACTACCATTATTGTGAGATCACAGCTCAATATGTGGAAAACCTATAATACCTAGCAATATGTTTGTTTACAGTTTGATACCAGGACATAACAAAAAATGTACTTCGAATATCGAAATATTTGGATGAAATGGTATATCCGACATCGGATATTTTTGTCCATCATTCTTATAAGTCTTTTTTCACTGCTTATGCCTCTCTTTTCTTAGTACAGATTTTGTAAATTCTCAAACATTCCATTTGCTTCTTTTATCTATATTTTTTCATCTTTTGTTTTATTTTTGCCTTTATGTAGTTCAATGAATTGGCCAGACTGAATTATATTTAATTTTTCTATATTCCGTTTTGAAACTAGGAGGACCATTTTAGGAAACCTCAATTACACCACTAGAAATCACTGAAAAAGTTACTAGATTGGAAGCTACGACCTAAAATACTAGTCATAATAAAATTATACAGTCTGAAAATAATGAACCACAAACTAAAAATAATTAATCTCTTAGACACATAGTTATAACCTAATAGACACATACTTAAAGAGCGATTTCCTATTAATGGAAATGGAAGAAAAATACAACCAATTGTGAAATTAAATCCATAAAGAATTTCAGTGTCGATAACTACGTTTGTGAGAATTGAGAGAAGGTTAATAGCAAATGTCAAATTTGATGGCACAGAAGTCTTAGAAAGTTTTGTATATATTGGTAAAACAAATTTCAAAGCAACAATAAGAGTCCTTTCTGATCAAATATGAATAATTCAGAATGGAGGAACCACAATAGTTGAAAATTGCATTATTTAGAAAGCATAGGATGTTTGTTTTTCGAAAATTGAGCTATATGAGAAATGAAGATCAATTGAATAAAAAATTGATTGAGAGAAGGAATATAAGACATTGTTCAATTGCAACTACAAGAACTTATTTTATTTAAAAATACAACAAAAATTTGTTTGCTCTAGAAATAAATCATTCATAGATTTGTTATTTGGATTGATTAAAAGCACGATTAGGGACCTATATAGAACAAAAAAATTCCAAATGGTATGAAAAAGGACCCATTTTTCAATAGACAACCTTTTATAGTTAATCCTCAATTCGGAAGCAGTCATTTCAGAACTTAGAAATCAGATATGACATCTAAATAATTCAATCATTGACCGAACTATTTGCATAATTTTTTAATTAAACCAATGTAATAAATAACATTCCAAAGTATAACGGAACTATTAATTATGTTATTGTCTATTATTTGTCAACTCAAGTAACACTAAATAAATTTATACAGCTATAAATAATTATTCACTGAGAATCTGCCTCACAGACATCACTACAGACAGAAACGATTGTCAGTCCTATATCCTATCTAACTTGAACATTTCATCTTCTTCTTTTATGACTTGTGCAACACAATCTTATCACTGGATATTTGTTACATTTTGCAAGGCTTCCATTTCAAGGTCATTTACATCTTTTAGCTTAAAAGTAGTATTTTTCGTTGCTGCTTCACAATACGATTCAATTCACAATACGATGGCAGCTTCACTACAGTTTTATTATTTTCTTGTTTTATTTTATCGGTAACATACGAATCGTCGGTGATGCAGGTTTTCTGTGATTTCCCCGTAACCTGGTGAGTCGGTTCGCCAGCCAAATGGCTGAATAATACAGCCCCAGATGTACTCGCCCCCCCCCCCCATTCAGATTAAATTATCCAAAAAAAAATTTTCGAACCAAGAAGGGCCGTTTTTACTTACTAGAGCCCTCTTTTCGATCACTTCTGACCAATAGTCAGAACCCCATACAAACTTCACAACTGCAGGGCTACAGAGGAGCAGCTTCTTTATCAGGGCCAACTCCAGCAAACATTCCTCCTGTACAAAATTTCCCTTATCTACCAAAAAATGTTTCCGACGAACCTCTTCCTTTCTGGCAATATACGAATTAAACTTTATGCTAGTTTAAAATATATAGGCTCAAATTGCAATGTATGTATGTAAGATGATTGTCCATCACAATTACACCACATCTGGCAATTTTTTTAGTTTCCAAATACCAATCCATCCATATCCTATTTATAATCTCCAGTTTATTTTTACTTTCAAACATCAGAAAGGCATCTTCAATTTTAAATCCATACTCAGATCCCGTATGAAGGATTATGGATTTTGCAAACCAGTGCAAACTAAACTTTAAAAAAGCATCTATTTTGTATTATCTGAGTTCGTTTTCAAATGTTTTCATATTTTAATAACACTAACAACGCAAAGAAGAACAAAATAAACAGTATTCATTTACAATTTATACAATTGTTAAAAGTGATTTGTGAAACCGGCAGCGATTTGATCAAACAGGAATCTACAGAATTGCCAACTTAAATTCAAATCGATCCTCCTAGTTTGAAAACAGGGTATAGATACAAACGTACACTTCTTACATATAAATAAAATAACTAATATACTACAGATGGGACCGTAAAATGTTGTTTCAGTTGAGAATCCTTCCGAGTTTAGAGGTCGTATCGCTTTAGCAAATTTCCACCTACTAGGATATTCTATTTAATGAGATAAACATAATCCTCTTAAAAACCCTTTTAATAGTGTATTTAGAATGGAACAAACATAGGTACAGTGTATTCTTATTATTATAGTTTATTACTCAAACAAATCACTCGAATTTATCATCAAGGCTAATTCTTTGACAAAAAAATCTATATATTCAAGTCTGATATGTACATAGTGTCATGTAGGTTTTTACATTTATAACGAAATGTTTGAACAAGCTATATCTGAATCCGTGGCAGTAAATCGTTAAAAAATATCTGTATCAAAAGGCGTGAATTTTGTACAAAACTTTAGTCTCGATGAAACAAGCAAATCTTCATTCCATGTAAGAATTCAACTGAACTCATGAGAATTGTTTTATTTGTCATGTTCTGTTTGTTTCTGAAAGTAACTTGCAGGAGTTTTCACGTTGTAAGAGTGTGCTTGTGATGGCTAGCTAATCGATTTCCGCTAACATCGATATTGACGGTAATTGTTGCGATATGGAATTTTTTTCTACAGAATGCCGTGTTTCTGACATTTACCTAGGATGAGTGCTGTGCATTGCATGTGTGAAAATTGTGTGAGGTAATAAATACACTTATCTGTAAGTTTTATTGACGAAGTTAAGCTAGTGACACGAAATTGACGATTATTTTCGATTAGTGATCTTTCTACAGTTTTAGATATTTTAAAATCTTCTATGTGAAAATTGTGACCACTAAAATAGAATACTGAAAAGTGAAGCCATAATATGAATAACTACTGATATAAGAACTAATATTACTGAAGATCACATTCGAGTCATACGACAATCCTGAAATCAAAGAACAGTCTAAGCAATGCCTACACAGGTTGAAACAAAACGATATTGGGGACCTACTCGAGCTATCTAGCGGTAAAATTCTTCGTGGAGCATGCGAAAACTGATCTTTTGCTATGACAATTGCATTAATCTTGATAAAGAACAATTTTATTGTAAAAATATTTAGTTAACGAATTTATTTTATTATCCCAATACATCTTCTCATCCATGTCATATCATAACTTACAAAAACAGACATCGTATATTGTGAATTCTCTCATTTCGGTCATTTAAGGCGCAGATACATTAACTTGTTGCTATTTCTGTAATTATTTGGCTGGGAACGTATCCACAATCTAATGAATAATGAAGTATAAATTAATTGAGACAAATTCACTGGTTGTGAATCCGTGAAAGATAAAACATCAATACTGTTTTATTCATGTGGTATTAAATTAGTTGTTACATGGAAGAATTATTATCTAATGAAATCTTATCATCATTTTCAAATATAAAAATCATTTTGTTGGAACAGGTATAAAAATTTACTGGGGTTAACAAATTCTAATGAGAAACATATTCACCAGCTTCTCTGAAAAGATACATGCATTAGTCAAGATGCTCTTACATAGCGGATATGCGTCAACTGTTAGGAGCAGACCTCGGGGGAATAATTTATAGACCAGTCAGGTTTTTCCTGAGTATAACACCCACGGTTGTTGAAAAATTTCAAATGAATGAATCCAGTATGCATGTATGAAAATTTTTTTAATACAACTAACTTGGAGCTTAAAATGTTTTGAACATTTCACTCAAGGTTCATCAGTATGTAGGAATTAATACTCATAATTTCAAAAATTCGTGCATGATTCCAGAAGTACCTAGCCCAAAGAAGAAAACACAAAACTTTTAGAAAAAAATATATGTGTCCGTTCAACGTAATCCGTTTAGCTTCATATACTTTTCCCAGCGATGTTCAATAAGTTCGATTCCCTTTTTATAATAAGAATCGTCAAGCTACTGAAACTAGCCATTAACTGCCTACAACACCTCTCCATTGTTGGAAAATCTTTGACCATCGAGCTATTTCTTCCAGTCTTTACCTTATTTGGAACCGGTTTTCCCTTTTCAGCTCATTGTTTTTAATGTTCTTTTGTTTCGAGTGAGGAGCGATGGACCCACGCTTCATCTATATTTATGAAACGGCGCAAATATTCGTCTTTATTTATGTCAAACATTGCCAAACAATTGATGGAAACATCTTCACGACGCTGTTTTTGTCCCATTGTGAACAAACGCGGCACCCATCTTGCACATAGCTTACTCATGTCCCAAATTTCAGTTAATATGCACACTTTCAGTCGACGATCATCCAGTACCTGTTTGTGGACTTTTTTCCAGCATTTCTGGAGTCGTCACCTTATTCGGTCTTCGCAGGTCGTATGACCTTGTTTAATCACCGCTACCTAATATTTTACTGTTGATAACGAAGGAGCAGTCTCATCGAGAGTAGATTCTAGTTTAGCTTTTATAATGGTTGGGCTGAGGCCTTTCAAATGAAAGTATTGTATCGCATAACGATAACCACCTTTTTCCATGTTTACACTGCAAACGAATTATTTTCTTCCATCCAATGAAAGATGAAAATATGGATGTTTTCAGAGAATTATTTGTTCTCTACTGGTTATTTGTGTTATTCATCTCTATATCATTATTTTATAATTGTTTCATTATCACTTCTATCATTGTGATGATATATTTTCAAATTTGATAACGTGATCATTTAACTAGACTATTACATCATTTTTCAACACTATTAAATATTAATAAGTTCAACTACCCACTTTGGCGATGTAGAGTTGCATCTTGAATTAAACTAGAAGAATTTCAACTTTAAAATGAGGCAACGAATGAGAGAACTACCGTCACAAAATACTAGAAAATTTAAATTTAAATGATATATCTAGATTCAAATATCATTTTACGGTAGTTAATACCACTAATAAAGAACAACTAATAAATTTCAAATTTGTAATTTTGGCTGAAAATAGGTATCGAAGTTTCGTGGCCTTTCGTGGATATTTGCATATGAAAAGAACTTATTTGGTATATTACCTCTGAAACTAAGAAACAGTCAAGACAGTTGCAGAGGGTGAATCTACGGTTGTTTTTCTTTTGGGGGAAGTCTTGGAATTTTGATCATCGACTGTATTCTAAAAGGTGAAGCAGTAACAGAAAACTATTAATTATCATTGTTTGATAAGATGAAGGGAGAAATCATAAAAAAGCGACTGCATTTAAAAAATATGTGATTTTTCATCAGGACAAATCACAAATTGCACTATTAATTGGTTAACCCGCCATTTTCACCAGAGCCCCCGGTGACTGTTTTCTTGTTTCCTAACCTTAAACTTGCAGGAGTGAGATTCTCATCGCTGGAAAAAGTGTATAAACTTGAAAAAAGACTACGTATATCCATTAGGTTGGAAACTTTGAGCCGCATTTAAACTAATAGATCCGAACAGAACTTCAAGTTGAAAATCAACTTTATCTTGTATTATCTGCATAGAACGTATATGGTATGTTACCAAATATGTTCGGTATGTGCACCTAATAAAGAAATCAAACGCGAAAAAGTTTTCAATATTTTTTAAGGATTATGATATTCACCTTTTCTGTAATAAATTCTAGAATTTCAACATTATTTTCTTCCGGTTATTATTATATTTGCTCAATTCACTCCTTCTTTATCGACTTTTGTTTAATTTAAGTCATAGCAATATAAAGTTCAATAAATTCCCTTTATACGTTTTATCTTATCTGATACTCTAATTGCATTTCGTGGGCTCAATATTATACAAATTATCATTTTCACTTACCTATTCTCATAAAATGAGCTCTATTTCTCCTGAGTTTGTTCGAATCTCTTCCAAGTCTCATGAAATAACTGCCGTTTGATCTTCCATATCTTATATGCTCACTTCCTGATCTTTTTATCGGAACATCTAAATCGTTGTAGTCGTCATATAAGAATTCTTTGTTTCTTGAATCGCCTAAATTCCGACCAAATCTCATGAAGTGATTGTCCTTTTTTTCAATATCAGAATCGTCAGGATCTAGAAATTCGTCTGAATAGATGTTGATATTTTCCGAAGTTTCTGGATAACTATCTTCTAGATTCGCGATTGAAGATTGAACTAATATAAAAACGAATAATGATTGAGAAATCATGATGCTACCTGAAAAATAAGAACAAAATAATTAGGTTTTCTTGTTGTGTTATCCAATGTCAATTGGATGGATAGGAGAGACGTGATAGATGTAGATAATGACACAAACGTCTTCAGCTTCAGCTGGATTATATCCAACAAGAATTATTTTTCCTGATATATAAGACGGTTATTATTTTATGGGATTCTTTATAGATTCTATAAAACATGTAAAGGATATGAGGAATATTATTTGAGTTAGTTTAAGTGAATTATTGAGCGCCTTAATATTTGTTTTGAGAAAAAACATTTCGAAGATATAACCGCTTGTTGTTATTTCAAAGGTAGATTTACTCAAAAAACATTGTTTTATACCACGGATTGCTACTTAGACTAACTGTTTAATACTACTACATTTTTTGAAATCAAGAGAATGATATAAAATATTGAAAAAACAATTTTACTTTTTTTCATTTCACGTCGTCCACTCACTCCCAAATTTTTTGTATCAAGGAACACTCTGTTTATTCAAAATTTCCATTACTATATAGATCTTGAAAATAATTTCTTTCTTCTGCAATTGTATTGTCTACATGTGTCAGTTGGCCTTTACGCTTTCCATGCGTTCCACTTCTATATTAATTATTGTGACACGATCATCACTTGCACTAACAGAAAGTATTTTCTCAAATTCTCACTTCGATTCGCTTTTTCTTCACTTAAATTTTCATTATGCCTCTTCCTGTTATCAATTTTCGAGCTTCATATCTGAATCTAGTAGCTTGTATTCCTATTCCATTAATAAATTGTATGGCATCCACCAGATTCCGTTTGAAAAATTTCTTTTCCTCTATCCAGTAACCTCCTAAGTGATAATCTCTGGAATTTTATGATTGTTTGTAATCAGCAGGTGGTTGGTGGATAGGTATACATTGCCTCTCATAGCCCATCCAACCCACAGAATCTCTTTTCGCTAACTTGATTCTCTTGAAGTATCTTATTTAAAACCTAATAGTGCAAACGTGCTCTGGCTAATTCATTTTTCCTAAAACTTTTATAGTGGTTATACTCTCAGTAAATTAACCATAGCAGTTCACCACCAGATAATCAATTATTGAGAGATGTAAACACCCAACCTTCTCAAACTTAGTTCCAGGAATTTACTCGTATCGTATATAAGTCTTGAGCTGCTGATTTTATTTTGTTAGATGAAAATAAGAAGCACAATTCTACTAAAACTGAACAAACCATTCTTAGTCCCCCAGAAAATGACAAGAAGGATGCTCGATATTGATTTTTACATTTAGTTTATAGTCTTATTCCACAATATAGAATCAGTTTTCTAAAAATCTTCACTTTTAGTGATTGCCAACGTCCCTAATTCTACTGGTTCATTATATTTTTTACTTTTCAGTTTGATTAAATACAAAAAAGCGTGTCAAATATAATTTATTACGTTGTATGTACAGTTATAATTGAAAACCGTTTGTCGTTTTATGGAAAAACAATAAAAAATACATCAATAATTTACTTTAGGCTCATATGTTCTGTACAATTGGAGAGAAACTACGATTTTCAACGACCATCTCCTGGTCCTTGTATAAGACAAATGGCTGACATTCATTTTGTATTCCATAACGAGGAACAATTTATTACAATTACTATAAAAAAACTCCTCGGAATTCACTGATTTAGATCTATATATTTCATAATTTCAAATTTTTTCTGTTAAGAGCTTTGTCTTGTCGAATTGTCTTTATTTTTCCAGACAAAGTTCAGTATTGTGATAAATGGTATGTCCACTAAACAACAAGTTTGATCGTGAAATATTTCGGATTTATTATTGTATCTTCAACTTTTTTTAAATCTCTATCTAAATGAATATGAGACAAATATGTGTTTTTTATAAATAATACAGATTCAAAACAAAATGTTCTTTCATCTTTCCACGACTTATATCACATTTTCTAAATAGTGCAGTTATAAAATTGTATTCTTTAGTCGACTTCATTGATAATATGATTCAGTTGAATTTTTTGCTACGTTTTGGATTTCGTCGGCTCCACGATGATTTTTATTTGTTTTGTCAACTTAAATTAAGTCCCAACTAAGGAATTGCCAACTACTCATTTTAACTGATTCTCTATTTATTCAACACGTGAATATTCACATTTTTTCGTTCACTATTCAGTCCTCAAGCCACAAAAAGCAATTTATTATCAACTTTACAATAAAACAATATATAAATTTATGTTCATATATTATTTGGTGGTCTTTACATTGTATTTGCTATTCTTAAAGGTTTTAGTGCAAATAAGTTCCTATAAAAAATGCATAACTCAAATTATACGCCTGCCAACATCCTTAAAATTCGTTTTTTTTCAGATATTCTATCCTTCAAATATATTTCCTGTGGCATTCTTTTATATACCATGGCGCTTCATCGTAGTCATCCCCGCTCCAACTTCTGATGATAATTTTCAGAGTTGACAACCTCAAATATTTTGCAATAATCCAGGAGATGTGCTCTCCAGCAAGTTATGCAATATAGCGGTCTTGTCTGTAGTGTTTATTTTATGCCTAAAGAATAAATTTATTCATTCATTCATTTTCTTTGACTGATACTATTTAACCTTCGCCTCCAATCTTTCACAATGAAGATGACTTGATCTGTTTATACTTCGAAAGCAGTTCGTTTACTGTCACAAACTATGACGTTCCAAATTCACAACATTTACAACAATCTACAAGTGAAATAGAATGCTTTAGACCACGATTGTTTTCTCAAAATGTATTTAACGTTTAAATTCAAGGCAAAATTGCAAGGAAATAAATTATTGCTAAATAATTCCACTGTTACAAAATGTGAACAGAAGAAAATGAGTTTCTTTTCGTGAAAATTGATAATTTTGAAAATATTCTACTATTCTAGTTGATTCTATACATGGGTTTAAGTGTTGAAAATTTGTTTTGTAAAATAATTGACTAGTTTTTCATTAATATCAACTTCTAATTCCTCAAACATTTCAAAAAATATGAAGATATTCGATTTATTCAGAATTTCTCACTGAACAAGCAAAGTGGATACACAAAATAGCAGATATGTCAAAGATAAGACCCGTGAGCCGCATTCATAACGCCATCTCTTAACAACCAGAGGAAATACCCCATTATTTTTGTTGAGAACAATATAATCTTCCACGTCCCTTGAGTCTTGACTAAAACCTTCCTTATCGATGTCAAACGACTGCGTCGGCACGAAGTGAGTCAATTGAGTCGAGTAAACGAAGTGATATGGTAGGGTAAGGTTTAGTTGTATTGCGAAGTAGTAATTGTGAAGGTATTCTGCATTTGTTCGTGTCGTGGGATATCCATGATTGTTGTGTCGTGAAGTTGATAGTGAGTGCAGAGCTATGAGAAGTTGCATATTTTATCATAGAATGGAAAGGTGTTTGATTTGCACTCAATCAGTTGCTGTTTGTAAGGAGTTTAACTTAAGGAAACATCATGATACTAATTATAAATCAAAATCGATTTTTACACTGAAAAAATAAGAATGGATAAATCTTCACCTTTAAAATCTAAGGTTCAAAGTCAACAATCGATGTTTACTGAAGCTAATACTGTGAGTGAAGATGCCCTGATCATTGCATTAGAAATAGCGAAGAGATCAAAACCTTTCACATGGTGGGTTTATTAAAGACTGTATGTTAAAAGTTGCCGACTATTCATTCCCATTTTAAAACTCAATAATTGAAAATATTTCTCTATCTAGAAACACTGTTGGTTCAAGAATAAAATGATTTCCAATGGAATTTGGTTCTCCAACTGTAGGATAAAATTAAGGAATTCATAAACTTTTTACTGGGTATTGACTGATACAGCTACCAAGGATAAAACTTAACTTGCTGTTTTTATACGAGGTATTAACAGTAACTTTGAAATAACTGAAAAACTATTGAAGTTCGTTTCATCGACAGGTACTAAACAGTTAATAATCCCGTCATGGCTACAAACATTAGGCTGTTATAACTAAGTTGAAACAAAAAACATTTTCCTTGGTGAACCGAAAACAATTGGATCAATATTTCAACTTCTGCAAAATCTGATTACGGAACTAATCGGAGACTTTCACAAAATGTATAAAATGGAAATCCTAGTTTTCAACAATACATTCAATTTTTAAGCTACACATTGAATTGTAAATGGAGTTAATAGGTATTCAATCGGAGATTAGTTTGAAAAAACAAGCAAAGAGGTTAATGTTCTTACATTTTATACACAATATTCAAGACTTTGGATAACTACCCGGAATTAAAAGACCATGCAGCACACATTTTGTGCATATTTGGTATCAGATGTTATCCGTCATGAAAATTAATAAGAACAAACATCGCACAAGACTTACGAGTTTGCCAAAAACAAAAGAAGTCAAAATAATTACCCTCTTTCATAACTTTGATATGATTTTTAAAAACCATATATTATATACCATATAATTGAATTAATCAAATGTTATAATAATTCAGAGCATTTTTTATTTGAATCTGACCCGCCTACACATTGTAAAATTAATATATAGGCCCTCGGAAAAACTGAGTTTGGTATCCATGCTCTAGAGAATCATTAATTTTGCCAAATAAGTATAATAAACGAAGCATTCTTAAATAGAGTTAAGATCATACTACATAACAATTTAAATACAACAAAACAATTCCTCAAAGCATGGGACAATTAAGCAGAATTTTTAAAATAAAGATATAGGGAAAAATTTGAGTGTCATAAGTCACTGGTCATTGGAAAATGATTGTCCTCTGACAAAAAAATGCCACAGAAAGTGTTCTTCTGTGTTTAAGTTTGACATGTACATTACGATTCTTTCTTCAAAACCATTATGAATATCAATTGTGTATTGAAGAAGAGAAGATCAAAATTTTTAATGAAAAGTTGATTTTTGAGAATATAATCATTATATTTTTCTTCCTCCTTCTGAAGATTTAATAAAAAATATACTTCATGATTAAGATTCATATTGTTATATAATATCATCCATAATTAACGAATAACTCAGATTCTTCTTAGCGTTTATTTTATTTTAAGGTATGCAATAATCATAAAGATCCAATTAAATTGAATTCCGAAACTGACATATTTTGTCGGAAATTCATCCGTCTCAATCTCCTTCCATAACAACTGCATCAAAAAGTTTGTATTCACTTTGTTTTCTTTAACTTATATTTTAATTCGTTTTCAAAACATATCACCATTTCTTAATTCCAATATAACTTTATTTCCTCAAGAATATTATTTATACCTGAAGTATCAACTTCAAATATCCCATTTAACTTTTAACATAATATTTTCTATCTAAGGAAGTAGTTCATTTTGAATGTAATTTAGTTACTATTATTCATTTGTGTTTATGCTGCTGCCTTGCTATTTATTTAAATAATTCATCATTAAAATAATATTGCTGAACTTGTACTCCTAAATATATACTTAAATCGCAAAATTTTAGACTTGATAAAAGAAAAAAATATCATCAGATATAGCAAAATACATTTTTTTAACTGTCAAGGTGACGACAAAATAATACATTTAGAAATTCATCACTTTGAACTATCTAATTAATTCAAAGATAATAAGATCTACATTGCATATATTTGACATATTTTAATGAAATTTTCTGAAATAATCATCTTAATTTTCTTTGCAAGAGAAATTGTAATGAAATGATCCAATTTCCTCCCAAAATTGAAATATGGAGAAGAATATTGAAAATGTGATAAAATAATTATCCAAATTTGATAGTTTGAGGAGAAAATAAATGATAGATAACTTGTCATTTGTATGAACTTAAATGGAGATACAAAATTTTCAAATTTGATTGATCTTATATAATATGAGTTTCATGTATGGAAAAAGAATTTTGATTTAGATATTATGTATCATGAATACACCTCGCAATCTTGTAATGTATGGAATTAAAAGTGAACCATAGCTTCACATCATTAACTATAAATTTGAAAAATTTCCAAAAATCATTATTCATGATTTTTCTGTTGATCATTCTTAAGAAGTCGCTTAGAAAATGAATGACCTACCATGTCCTAGTGACTCAAAAATCACTTACCCTTAGATATTCTACAAAGATTTTTTTTTCTAAAATTGTATTACTTCCATATTCATACTCAGCACCCTTGAAAACATAGAGATAAATGTTTTTTATCGACTAGGACGAAATTGGTCGAAATGTAAATAACAATACGGGAGTTTCACTCCTCGATAATAGTGGAAAAAAATTTGATCCAAATTTAATAGGTTGAAGTAAGAAAATAGATTCATTTTTAAAATAGCTCTAGTAGAAATGATGTTTTTGTTTTTTTGATTTTTTATAAATAGCCAACGGTTGTTTTTCCTATTCATCATAGAAACACAGTTCTTTGAATAAAACTCTACAGTTTTTGGAGAAAGAAATACTGCACAACAACAACAAATGAGCACAACGAATATAGAATTACTCGTATATTTATCCAAAGAACTTGTTTTGTTATCAATTCACACAATTACCATATAAGTTTGGAGTCAAAAAGGTATAACATACTAAACAGGATTGGCCTTTCTGACCTCTTTCCTCATTTATAGTTCCTTAATCTTAACGCCCTTGATGGAGCTTGCTTTGTTCTCAATTATTTTACGTTACTAGAGGAAAATGAGAATATAAGATATCATTTTGTATGTTTAAATCATATAAATGCTGATTATCCATCACATCATATAACAAAGAAGATAGTAGTAAAAATACAGTATTATTTTCACACCAACAATATATTTCAAAACAAAGAATTTTCGAAATCAAATTAGAGTTAGATAGATAGAAGATAAATATAAAACAGCGATTAAAAATTATATGATAGTGGCAGCTGTGAAGTTAATCAAGTTTCACGTTAAAAATGTCATTTGATACTTGACATTAAGTTTTTGATTGATTAAAAAAACTAGTTTTATTTCTTCATAATGTAAACATGAGTGAATACCAGGTTTTTTTTATATTCTCCAATAAAGAGATGTATGTGAAATATGAAATTCTCGATAAAAATTAATTCCCCTTTCCAACATTCTCCTTATGCAGAAAATGCTTTCGCTGATTACAATCCAATATAAGCACCCTTGACTGATCATTACGGCGTAACTTAAATACGATTCATTTATTTTTCTCTGCAATCTTCTACATATTTGGAATTCTATAATCAGAAAACGAATTGGTATGTCTTCTTTGTCTCTAATCGATATTTTTTAAACAATAAGAATTTTCGTTCATTGTATCGTGAAAACAGTTGAACGGAATAAGTGATATTGCAAGTATTTACTTTATTCTAAATTCCTATAACGTTTTAGTGATAATACGAGGATAGGCTCAGAAGTACTTGGCCTATCAAAAAATTTTGGAAAAAAATATATATTATAATAAGTATCGTCAAGTTCCACAGAATAGCTATTAACTACCGACACCACCACTACATTGTTGAAAAATCTTTTAGCATCGAGCCATTTTTTTTCAAGTCTGAGAACAGAAACTGTAACATTTCAAACTTCAATTCAGTAATTTTGCCTATTGCAATAACGAATGTGTCAGGCTGATACATTGTCTTGATGAAATTCCTTTTGCTTAGCCAAATGCTTGATTTCTTCACTCAAACGTTGTAATAAATTCACATAATACTCGACGTTGATAGTTTTTCAAGATAATAAATCAGAATTATTCCACGCGTATCCCAAAAAATCGACGCCATAACCTTGTCTGCAGATGGAATGGTATTTGGCGGTTCTCCCTTTTCAGTCCATTGTTTTGATTACGTTACATCCATGGTTATGAAACGGCGCAAATATTCGGCTTTATTTTTGTGAAACATTGCCAAACACTTGATGGAAACACCTTCACGAAGTCGTTTTTGTTCCATTGTGAACAAACGCGGCACCCATCTTGCACATAGCTTTCTCATGTCCCAAATTTCAGTTAATATGCACACTTTCAGTCGACAATCATCCAGTACCTGTTTGTGGATTTTTTTCCAACATTTCTGGAGTCGTCACCTCATTCGGTCTTCGCAGGTCGTATGGCCTCGTTTAAACACTTCTACCTAATATTTTACTGTTGATAACGAAGGAACAGTCTTACCCAGAGTAGAATCTAGTTCAGATTTTATATTGGCTAGGCTAAGACCTTTTTTTCACTATTGATGGGTGCCAAACAAATAATAAACAAGATGACTGTATAGATTGTATACTTTCGAATATAACGAAATTTTTCAAGCAAGTACCTCCATCTCTAGATGACCAGGTACGTCTGGGACCATCCTCATATCTTCCTCAAGTACTAAATATACTAATGCACTTCATCAGCCATAACTTCATCGATATATAATTAAGTTGAGCACAATTACACATTTTCAACACATCATTCAATAAAAAAGGAACTGAAAAACTTTGTTGTATTACTAAACGTTTTTACGGTGGTACGCGCGGTGTACCGAATATCAAATTCCCTCTTCACGTCCCAAAATCTTTATCGATAAAATACAAAAGTTCACCCACATATATGCACAATTCTTGCTTTTTCCATTTTTTATGTGTAGATGAGAATTAACAAAAGCAGACGCCACTGTACCAATTCTCCCCAGGACATAATTTACTACAATGTTGAACTAGTTAAAGGTAGCAATGAAACTCAAAACCACTTACATATTCTAAACGAGATAATTAACAAGAGAAACAGCCGAATCATTTGAGTCCATAAAGACCAAGTATGATATCTCTCCAAACAGCTATTTGTCAAGATTGTATATCCATAAGAAAATCATACGGCTCGAAATAATATCAACTCGCCTTGCTTTACATCCAACGTATCGTACAATGTTATTAAGCTTCTCTTCACTCATCGTTCATACTCCAAATAATAGAATAAACAGTGATGACGTTCAATACAAAGGAATTTAATACTTTTGACATTAGTGATTGTATCTTAAATTACTGCGTCAATTTATTGTAACGTGAGTTTGAATACCATCAGATATTCTCTTGGTTAGAAGTAAAAAGTCATTGTCAAAAAGTATTTTCTTTTTTTTTGTAGTATCTTCCAAATAAGTTTTCTCTAAATTAGTAGAAATGAACTTGAATTAAATCAAAGATTCAAGAAATCTGCTGCTTTCCTAATTATAAAACCGACTAATCAATAAGTTCTAACTTTCAGTAGGAGATGCTACTATTAATGGCGGCAAACGAGATTCTGGAAGTAATTTTAGCAGGCATATATATTTTATATTCCTCACTCGTTCAATGGCTTTTCAGGCAACAATCCATGGTTTGCTAAAAACTGCTCTGAAGCATTCAAAAACAAAAATTCTACTTATCGCAAGTGACGCTCAAATCCTAGTGCTCAAAATCATATGAACTTTGGTGTTGAAAAATAACTACAAGCAAACCACAGCAGCAGTATAATGACAGACGGAAAACTTTACCTCTTGATTCGCGGGGAAAACTACCTCCCCGTCTGCCTTAAGTTGGTTCATCAATGCAATAAATAGAACTTCGACACCGCGATGTGGCTTAGACATCAATAAAGCCACTGGCCCCAATGGAATACCACTAATCATATTGAACAGATACGCAGTTGTACTAACAAGTGCACTATGCAAACTCTTCTCTCTATCAAATGAAAGAGGTTTTTCCCCTGTAGATTAGATACTTATTCGGGTTCAACTAATACCAAAAAAATAGCATAAAGACGGTTCGCAACAACTACCGTCAATAGTAGCCACAGCCAAGATGATGGAGAAAGTCGGTATCTTGAGATATCTGGAGTCTGCTAACATCATCAGCAGCGACCATTGATATGGTTTTCCTAAACATAAATCCAGAGCAATCGCACTGAACAAATCGAAGGCTTTTGCTAGGGTTTGGCATGACGATCTTGTCCACATTCATTAACTGGCTTAGTAGTTTTCTCAAATACCGATCCATCCAAGTTGCTATCGATGGACACACCTCAGAAAGGTTTGAGGTCAACGCTGGTGTTTCTCAGGTATACATCTTATCACCTACTCTCTTTCTCCTATACATCAAAGATCTCCTCGAAAAAACTGCAAACCCAATTTATATCTTCGCCGACGATAGCACACTGGTATTATCGTTCAAATCAGCCGCCCTCGGCTAAAACGAAAATCCGTAGGCAGCAACAGATCATTGCCATCAATAACGATCTTAAAAACATTATGGAGTGGGGTGGAAGTGATCTGATTGAGCTTATTGCAGCAAAGACCCAAACTACTGTTTTTACGAAGAAGGCTAGCGTTGCAGTTCAGGATTTGGTCCAGTTTGGACATAAAATATGACTATCCCCACAAATTCACTTGTTGGTTGTTGCAGCTGGGAGCAATATGTCCTGACATAGTCACATAACCGAATTACTTAAGGCAGATTTATAAAAACTTAGAGCCCTCTTTAAGACCAAACAGCTATATACACCGCAACAGCTTCTAATTCTCTACAATAACCAGATTCGTCCATCTTTGGAATATTATCAGCACATTTTGAGTCCAGCTTCCATGCATACCCTCAGGAAACTCGACTTTATATAAAAGGAAGCAATTGTGATATTCATAAGTGAATTATTATAAATAGTGTTAGTGTGTGAATAAATTAAGAACGTAAGAGTCAGTGTTTGTTAATTCACCCCGCCAATAAAGAGTGTGAATAAATACGAAAAACATTAGAATACCCAAATTTTAAATCGTTTTTGCACTAGCACATTAGCAAGTAGTGAAGCAAGACTTTAGTTTGCTCAAAATTTTTTGTCCTTAATAGTTTCATAATAATTATTCTTTTAGATTGAATTAATTCGAGTTTACGGATCTCCTTAAAATTATTATGAGAAAAATTGAATAACTATTTTTTTTTCTATGACGAGTAAAAATTTTCACATTTTATCTGTGTTGAGAGGTAAAAAATTGTCACTTTTTATGAAGGTATTTCTATGTTCTTCCGATTCATCAACATATCCTTCAGCGACCGTTGATGACTTGCCTCCAAGTTTTTTAGTGTCATCACGTCTCCCTCAGATTCAACCAAAAGTGTTGCGAACGATCTAGAAATGAATGACCTGATTGAATGATTGATCAATTTACCATTGTGATAAGCATAAAACAGGCTGCTGCTGGACGAAGAGCTAAACTAAAAATCTATTATGTGCATCATTCTTTGTTTTTCTAAGTTTCATAATAACGTTCCCGAATCTCCAATATCATCTCATGTTACCTGGCTGATTTCACAAATTCGAAAGATTTATCTCATATCTATGAATTTTTCATTAAATCTTCGTTTTTACGGCGGATTTATGAAAAAAAGATGGGAAATATTTCACATGGAGATTTCATATATGACTTCAAATGTGATCATAAACGCATTTCTTCGCATATAATCGTTCATAACTGTTTTACAAAGTAGTTCATATATTTTTTTGTTAATCTACACAAAAAAATGAACATATTGGAAAAAAGAAATTGAAAAATATTTGTTTATTCATATTTCATATCTAACAATCGACCTTAGTAAGATACCATTTTTTAATGGTGAAAATTTCCAATTTTTCAAATTTAACTTTTAATATTATACACTCGATTACAATAACTGATTTTAAGAATTTTTTTGTCATATAACCTCATTGATTACTTAATAAAAATGGTACAAATGATTATATGTGAGGAAAGGTCAATTTTTAGAGAAATTATTTTTTTAATTGTAAAAACACGATAAATCAATATTTTTATAAATTTTCTTTTCAATTTGTTCATTTTCTGTGTAGATTATGAAAAAAAAATATAACTTCATTTGATTATTTGGAAAAAAGTTATCAACAATTATACGTGAATGAGTGTGTTTTCATGAACATTTAAAGCCCTGCAACCAACATAAGTTTTCATTTTTTTTTATTCCCATAATTTTTTTCGCCGTAAAAACAAAGAATTAAAAAAATCATCAAAATCGGTTAATTTTTCGATTTTCTAGACTCAAATAACAAGGGGACCGCGAAATTATAAAATTATCAAAAATTTACTAATTTTTCTACTCGTAAAAATCGCAAATTTCTTGGGCTGGTAACCTTTCTCATTTTGTTTCAGAAATGTAAGTTTGGAATATTTTGAAATGTCTATATACTTTCAATCATTGCATTATTCAGTTATGGCTTTGTTTTTGGTGCCAATTTCGAAAAATAAGCCAATAACACCGTCTCCGAGAAAGAACTGTATATTTTTTTCATCTTCCATTCCACGAATGTTGAATACGCGATTGCATAAATTTTCCTCGATTTAATTTTTGTGATGCTACTTTGGCTATTTCTATTAATTCCGGTGGAGTCAAAGAAAACTCGGAATCAAACATTTTTTACTTTATAATATTCAAAATAACTACTGTTCACAATTTCAAATCAACTCACGAAATTAAATTGACAGATATTTGATTATTTAAAAGTTTCCCTAGCAATGCAGGTGTAATTATCGCTTTAAGTACAACATAGACTGCTAATTTCAAAATTTCAATTTGACATCGATAAGTTTCTGTTATTTAATAATGTAATTTTTCAGTATTAAATCATGTTTTTTCCTATCACAGAGAAAAAATGTGTATATTTCACGGGTAGTGATTAGTGAAGATAGTATTAGATAGATTTTAGATCCTGAAACTATCATCTAGTACTTTGTTCCTTTGTATAATAAGTAACTATATTTCTGAAATACACCGTTTTGATCACAGCCTATGTGAAACTCAGTAAACACTGAATACCCTCACCGTATAAATTTATGTTTTAACATAATAAGTATCTTTTATTATAGAACATCTTGCAGGTAATCTGCAGTTTACGTGGTAAAGCAAAAACAACATTAAAATCGAGCTATTAATTTCTGAACATATTTTTTAAGCAAATTGTCGCTTGACTGGATTTTATGGTGCACGAATATGAGCAACCAATTTACTTCAATATTATACATACTTTATTGCAGCTGCCAAGATTTTTTTTCGCTCAGAGTGCGGGTAAAAGATATTTTGAGTCATATAAAAAGTGTGAGAAAAGAGAAAAAGTTTATTTATTCAAATTGATATGAATAGATTGAAAGTTTTAGCTCTAAAGCATGTAGGATCAAACGACAAACCTAAAATAGCAAAGGTAGAATGTCTTTAAGGAGAAAAAAAGAAAAGAGCAGTAAATTAACTAAAGAATATCATACTAGAATTCCAGGGAGCTAAGAGAGATGTAAAATAGTATTAAGCTTTCACATTTACTCGTTTTTCACCATTAAGTCTAAATTACTTTTTTCCATTACTATAAAAAAAAACCAAGGGTCCAACAACGATAATTATTAGTTTGAAAGATTGATTTTGATTACATTTATACTCATCCATTATAATTTTATATAAAACAATATGTTATTGTATAATCTCCAATACCTTCTGATCCAGAAGAATCGCTGAATCTGTTTTTGATACACATTTTATCTTATCGGTGGAATTCGCAAACGTCGTATAATCTGGTACAATATAAAATTAGCAACTGGATTGTCTGGGTCGAGGATTCTTGAATTTTATTTCCATATCCTTCAATTTCATAATCTCTTACACTTCAAGAGAATGTAGATATACATTTCATCCTCTATATAGCATTCACCGCTAAATGTAGAGTGTTAATTTAGGCGGCAATGACCCGACAGAATTCCTGTTAGTATTCGTAAAATGATCTAGCTAAGGTTGGTACCTTCAATTTATCTTCTTTGGTATTCTATTCGAAATGTATCTTTCCCTGCCTTAACCTCTGTAGATTGCTCTGGTAACTGTTTTTTCCAAATCTACCTTCTTGTTTATTGTACTGTAACCTATTCCACAAAAAGGTTGAGATCTTACCAAGGATTTATCCGCCCCTTACTTCTTTTCCTACCATAATATGATTCTACCCTTTAGTTTGTCCCAAAACTCATTAGAGAGTAACTTCATCAAGCTCATATTACTCATCGAGGCATTTCTGAACCAGCTTAGATCCTATGATATCGAAGCTTACAGCTCTAATAGATGTTTGGCTATCGGACAAGAGGATAATTACCTGTTTGAGATAACTCTTGTCGAAGTTGCCTCATTTCTTAATTGCATATATTTCTACTTGAAAATATTTGATATATTGCCCAAACATTTATAGTATTTGGATCTAGACCAGTCTCATTTCGGTCTGCTATTTTGGAATACCATTTGATGGTATTTCTATTCATTTTTAGTATGGAATTTTGATCTCATTCACTTCTACAGCCTAGTTTTGAAGTGATCTTTCTCTCAAAGCTAAACTTAATATTTATTTGTTGGAAGAGTTAAAATCACTTATATTGATGTAATTAAATATGTTCTCAACGTCCCGGTTGTATATGTGCAGGCTAGAAATTATCATGTTGTCTACAGCGTTATTAACTTCAATATTCAATAGCCGCAACTCAAACTTTATTCATTCCAATAAAACTAGAATCAGTTCTCTTATATAAGAACCAAACTAAATTTACAAATAGAAATTCACTTTTCTATGATATTTCATATCTTCATCACTTATTACATTTTCTGGATTGTGATCTTTTTCAAATGGTGAATAATTATTTATAGAACAAAATTATCAATCGGATAACTTCTAACGAATATACTTCATATGATATAATCAGAGCGAATAATTGGGTATACAGTATACATAATCCAGTATCAAATATTCAATTGAATTGAACAAAAAAATTCAACAACTAAAAATGTGCAGTGCGCCATTGACGGTAAATACTTGTTTATAGGTATATAAAAACGAATCCCACAAAACCATACTTCTCTTACTTTTATAAGCTAAAAGCTATTGTGCTTTTATCTTTTTGGAACAATTTTTAATTATCCATTTAATACTTAAAGTCACTGATGCCGCAAAAGTATCATAGATGGGTAATTTTAAAACAATGAGAAAACTAATTCCGAACAAAAAAATGTGAGTTTATAAAATAATATCATGAAAGCAGAAAACTACACACTGGTTAGTGTAACTTAAGCTGTTGCCTTATAGAAGGTATTATGATTTTTCATTATATCTGCTAGGAGATTAACTTAGGTAATTAAATTTATTAACGCTACTAATTCAGTACTTAATCGGAGAAAGTTTTCATCGACTCTGCTGTATATTTGATTATAATGAGATCCTACTGCCTACAAATTGGCACAAAAAATGATTGCAGGACAGCTGATAGTGAGGTATGTATAGATTTGGGGTTTAACATACACTGTGACCCTAAGGATCTATTGTGTCTCCCTTTCTTGCTGCGATGGGATAGTATTCGTAGATTGTTCTTACTTAGGTTGGTAAATTCAGCAGATCTACACTGGTTATAGTTTCCCACAGAATTCTTTGCCTGTCTCAGCCCTTGTAGGTTGTTCCGATAATTGGTTTTGCTCCTATCTACCTTCTTTTCCAGCGCTTTTCCATTGTTCTGTAGGTGATACCATAGAATGGTTCGGGTTTCCTGAAAGGTTTTTCTGCTCCCTCTTTAGAGAGCTTATCAGCTATTCCATTTTCGTTCGCTTCAGTGTGTCCCCAAATCCATTGTAGGGTAATTTTATTTTTCTTGCCTAACTCGTGTAATTTTTCTAGGCAATCCCAAACGAAATTGGATTTTATGACATTGGAGCTTTAATGGCTGCTTGCCTATCGGACAGGATGATGATTTCCTGTTTGCGATAGTTCCTCTCTAGATTGAAACGAACACATTTTTTAAATTGCATAAATTTCTGATTGAAAAATGCTTGGTGCGCTCTCCAGACTTTCAGAGTGTTTGGTTCTGGGCCCGTACATTCCTATTTCAGTTCCATCTACTAATTTTGTTCCATCCGTATACCATTTAATGGCATTTCGAGGTTTACAAGTAATAATATCAATTCGCCAACGTTGACATGATATTATTTTGAAATAGTAGGCATGTTCGCCTACAAAAAAAAAGTATCTACATAGTTTCTCAACATATTTTCTTGATGATACACTTTTGTTATTACATTATTATCAAAAATGTTGAAAATATAGTGGTGTATATTTTGTTATTTGGAAACATTTCTAAAGATACGTACGAGTATTTCATATCGTCAAAACGAATACCGTAATAACTCAAAGTAAGAAATTTTTTCCATGTGAAGATTCTCAATGAATACGACTAATGAGGTTAAAAGAATATTGAATGGTATTTATATTGTTTGTGCCTTGCAAATAGAGATTGGCTTCCATATAGGAGCTACATTATGAAGCTCATATTAATTGATGTTGATAGTATGTGGGGATATTTCAAAAACCCTATTCCAATAATATTAATTAATTTTTTTAATATTTAAAACGACTATCTAAGATGGTAATAAAGAGATTCATTTGTTATTAATTTCACACTTTTTCTATATTCAATTCCTATAATTTCTAAGCATTCTAATTTTCTAATTTCAATTATCTTCATGGACGGTTTCTGCATGATTCTTTTTTATTTTCACCCAACATAACCGGCGATATTTATAGATTAAATTCATTTCTTTGGGCATGGTTTTCGAAAATCTACTCTTATAGCTGTGAAATTTATTGATGATGCCAAATTGTCATCTAACTTCGAAGTGCATGAATAGTATATTCAAGTGCAAGTACTGCTATAAAATTTGAAAAAAAAAATATTAGATTTTTCGAAAAAAATGAATCATAGTTTGAAATTTCAACAATAATCTGTTCTATTCTTCTCAAAATTTATCTTTTCTAATAAAATACATTTATGTGGAGACGTAAAACTCTCAATTGCCTACTTTTATGACTTTAAGGAATCAGTTTAGATGAAGGAATAATTTTCATAATATTTAGAAAACCAAGCAAGCCTTAGATATTAGATATGTGAACGAAAATCACATGTTTTTAAAATAGAAGGCATTACTGTGAACTATTGTTTTTAGAAATAATATGAATATTAAACTATGATATTTTATACTAAGGATTATCTATTTATTTCATTTAATAATTGCTAGATTATCTTTACTATAGAATCTTTCCAACAATTTGTGTCTTCCAATGCAAAATCTAGAGTTCACAAATTAGGGGTATTACATCGTATTCCGAATAAAATCTTTTTTATTTTCGTAAAAATTAGAAAAAGAGCACCAAATCAACGTTACAGAATTTTCTATTATGCCCCAAAAGTGGTAATTCAAAGTTTCCCTCTTACTGATAGTGGCTTGAACTTAGGGGATAGTAATTATAGCTTTTAAAAATTATTATTCACTGAAAATTTATGATGTTTTAAATAAAATCAAAATTCATCGTTTTGTCAGAGAATTAAAGCAATTTGAAATTTTTAACTTCAATTTTCAATCACTGTTTCCAATGGAAAGAACTTGAGAGTTTTTTTTATCATAACATCTGATGTTTCATCAAAATTAAAAATGGATTTTTTATCAATTTTGTCACTCTAGCCAGAGAATGATTCCAAAAACTTCTCGACAGATCTATTTCGGATACTTCCAAGTATTAAAATTCAGGAACTTGAAATAGTATTCGTTTAGACTATAAAAATTGTTTTGATTCGAAAAACTGCGGCGGATTCTTTGGATAGATCATTCATAACGCTGTCGGAAGCTACGTGACTGATTTCTGTTCTCTTTCTAATTCTTCAATACATCTGTAACTCTACGAGGGCTGCTACTTAAGTTTTGAGACATAACAAATAAAAACGAATATTTAAAATTGGATATGGCTTTTTTGTTCTTCAAAACATTCTTAATTTAAATCAATACACCAATACACATTTGCATGCGTTTGAACCAATTGTCGAAGCATATGTTCCGATTAAGATACCTCCAAAGCATTGGTTTGAACACATGAGCCGCTTGTTTAGGTGTAGAAAAACGTTTATCTCGCAATTTATTTTTGATTGCGGAAATAAGACGGAATAATTGGGTGCCAAACAAGGACTGGACGACGGATGATACATCAATTCGATGTTTTAATTGTTCAGAAAGAGTTTTGTTTGAACTGATTCGTGAGAGCTTGCACTTTCATGGTGGAGAATGATTCGTCTTCTACGATTGGTTGCTCTGATTTTTCGAATACTTTTGATAAATAAATGCTGGTGTGTCGATCTACGATGCTCTAATAAAATGTTGGCAACGTTTCCAGTTATTCCGACCGAAAGCGACCATTTTCTTCGAAGTGCTTCATGCGCAAACAGCTTTTGTTAGATTTGGCTTATATTGAAAGATCCATACATTCAATTGTTGTTTGGTTTCGGGTTCATATGCATAGGTCCATGATTCTCCACCTGTCATGATCTCATAGACTTCTTTTGAAGCATTTCTCTGCACCAATCGGCACGGTTTTTTTTGAGCGTACAAATCTGACAGTCTTGCAATATTAAATGTATACGAGTGGACCGAATGCCCAAGTATGTCTCAATCTGATGTTATGTCACATGAAGATCTTGCTAAACAGCATCGATGTTATCTGGCACATCAGCCAATTATTGATGACCACCACGAAATTCATCCTGTAGCGAAGTGCGACCACGATTGAATTCGGAAAACCAGCGAAACAAGGTGGCTCAAGATGGAGCTTCATCTCCAAAAGTTAAAGCGAGTTGATCGACATATTAATGTTGGTTCAATCTACGTCAAAAGTAGATAATAGATAATCATAGCAGGATTTGATTCCTTTTTTTGACTAAGATGAATATTCCAAGTATCTGTAAACAACTTCAATAGCACTCGTATGACAACACGTATTGAATACGTTCATCATTAAAAAATTTATGAGTGTTGCCATATCTCTTGATAACAATCTTCGTATAGTGTCCTTTTTAATGTATATTCTTATATCTCCTAAACAACTACAACACAATCTTTCCACAACATTGTTTCAGTATCAGATAAACAGAAGTAGGGATATATCCGTTTCCGTAAGTGAATAATATAACAACTTGACTACATAACGTGAAATGAAACGTCCTTGATAAATCTCCAAAGGGAGAGATAGAAAACCAATAACACGCCAACTGAGAATTGTTAATCATTTCATTAGCTCGTAATAATTCAAATGACAGTCGATGTCGATACGACAGAATGTTGTTTGCCAACACACTCCTGTGGGTACATAAACGTAGTTTGAATAATTTCACATGAATTAATTAAAAATATTTCCTCATATTTCAAATATCCTATTTATATTTTATCCAATGAAACACAGAATGTATGAGCTTTACAGCTATAAAAAACGTAGTACACAGTAGATGTACATTTTCTTTTTGACACGAATATTCTGTTTTTGTTCAGTTTTCAACGATTGTAATATCCTCCAATTTTTTGCTTAACTTTTATCTCAGTGTAGTAAATTTATATTTGGGCAATCCACAGCAGCAAGTCTCACAGACTTTTTTAAAATTTCATTTAAATACATAGAGGGTCATAATGGCTAAAAAATAGAGAAAAATGGTTGAAAACCTAATCTCTACGATTTAAGTGTTATTATCATCACATTACTGACAGAATCTATCAAAATTTCACATTAATGTGACTGACAATGAAAAAACAAGAATTTCTAATGTAGATTAAACAATTAAAGAAAACGAATAAAAGTTTAATGATGTTAACTCGAAAGTACTTTGTCCAATAGAATAAGTACAAGTGGTTCTTTGCTTTTAAAAACCAAACCGAACAGCTGAACGGTATACAATATTTTGCAAGAAAGGCTACGTATGAAAAGCTGTAATTACTAAATGCAGATCTAAAGTTCAATCGCTTTAAAAGTTCTAGCAAATGCTTAGATATCTGTCACAGTAGATGAAACATAGATAGCTCGTTAAATACCAGAAATAATGGACTTCATCCGAGAAATCTACTTCCAAAAAGTCAAAAACCGTTTTTTTAACCAACCACAGTATTTTTAGATTCTAAATTTTGTCAAAGTCGTTTTCGTCATAATCACCTATTTTGGCTTCTCTCGATCACTTTCTGTACTTCTTTAACAAAAATGAGTTGATTGAAAGCAATTTCATACTTAAACATAGTTAGTGAAACATCGGAAATATCATTCTTTGGATAGTTAAAATGTTGAATATAAAATCGTTGTGCAGTTGCACTATGTATCAATTCCTTGTCAAACAAGAGAAGACGCATGTTCCATCCTGTTTTTTCTACAGTTGAATTTAAAAATCAAAACTTCATACTATGCCAATCACATCTAAGAGAAATTTGTTTCAAACAAGATGTTGCCAGTTTTTCAAATTGTTCCAAATATATGTTTTTGTCCTAGTTCATATCAGTTGAGCTCAATGCAACATTAAAAATCAGCCAACGCACTTTTACTCCGAATTGTTCATATCCTCTAGTGAGAGCTAAATATTTAAACGTATTAAGTAACTACTAACCCTGCTGTAGTCATATACTAGATTCTTACTTGATATGCATCATTAGACGGCGCGAGAATTCGTTTGCATTTATCCCTTTTTGTAGATACTCTACGCCTTTGTTGGTACACGATAATATCTCTAATATAAACGTGTATCCGTAGAAATTTGCCTACGAACAACGCATAATTGATCATTTGCGCGAAAGCCATTTGTCTTGATGGTATGAATTGATTATGATGAAATGAAAATCCGGGTCATGTCATCCTAAGATCCCATTTAAAAACTAATTTTGTGGGTAAATAAGCAAGACTGTAAATGAGTTTGAGATGCTATAATGTAATCAATGTCAAATATTACTTCCAAATTATCTCACTGAGAAATACATACCATATAATTTTAGTGAAATATAATTAAGATTGTCTCATTTTTGTATATATGTACAAAAGCTGGTAGCAGTTGTACACTTGAGGCGATAGTGATATTTGAGTTAATTATATGATTAAATTCGTCAAATGTCAGGAGATATTTTTAGTTGATGAACCTTTAAAGTTATCGAAAATTACATAACATGAACAATTTCTGTAATAAGAAAATCCAAAGTTTTCAGCTAAAGGTCTGGAAATGCCCGCAACATAATTGCTCAGTACACTTACAAATTATTTATGATAATCAAAATCTATTGAGAACGTGACATAAATCAACAGAATATTCTTAACCAAAAATAAAAAAATTAATCTCACCCTATAGACAACATTGCTTTTCGAAAAAAAAACTGCTTGAAGTTTCTTCAACACATTGCTGAATATTATATATTAAACTAACCGGTCAAATTTCTGTGACATGAGATGTACAGCAGATGTGTGGCACCCAATATTTATCCAGGTTGAAATATGTACGATAGCTCTTCCTAACTAAAAGTGTGATAGACTTCTTTGGTGTATATCCACCGCAAATATAACAAAATTAATCCAGAGAATTAACACATTCCCGTGACATTTTGAAAGGTTCGGCGTCAACTAACTTAAAAAGATGACTTCACGAGAATAATTGACGATAACTCTGAGTAACAGAATTTAACGGCAAAAACTGATATTTTTCTTTTAACTTTTAAACAGATTGGTTTGAGTAACTTTGAGTTTTGCTTAGTGATATAGTTTTTAGTGATGTAAAGAATATAATTTCAAACTAAAAATGATTGGAGATACATATCATGCAACTATTTCATATAAATATGAGGTAAAGTCAGTACATAAAACTTGATCCCAGATTATAGCATACATATTTTAAGCGTATTTCATACACCACAATTTTCTATCTATCCACTCGTATTCCTGGATATTTCTGTCTTTCATAGTCTGTTCAGTTCCTTGCTTCAAGGTCCTTGAGGGTCTTCCTTCTTTTCTTTTATTCTGCGGTTGATACATCAAAGATTTCTTCGGCCACCTGTTCTGCTTCAACCTCATCACATGTCCGTACAAGAGTGATTGCTTAGTCTGTATTCTCTCTGAAGTCGAGTATACTCGATCTGTTCTTCGTCATATATCTTTATTTCGTATATGCTTAGCTTTTTACGTTTTATATTCATTCTGCTATTTCATCGAGACAATCTACTGTCTTGACACTTGACTTCGTTGTTCCGTCAAGGCAGGGCACCAGCAGAGCTGATGCTACATTATCTGTTCACCCTTACACTCTTTGCAATATGTGTCCGTTGTTTTTGACTTCCAGTGATCACTTCAATAGCCTTCTCGATTGAATATTTCACAAACATAATTATCTGTTTTGTTATCTCTTTAACGATCCTTGACCAAATGGTTCTCTATTATGCCAGGTAACAACCTATATATTATTTTGGTTAGGATCATTATTTTCCAATTATTTCGTCATTGTAATTGTTTAAAAATTTGCAAAAATTTTCATTGACGTAAAAAATATAATTTCGAACTAAAAATAATTAAACATGCAATTGATTGAGTGACAAATATTAAAATCGTTAACCATCTGGTAAAATTCTCAGTACAGGAATTGAATATCATACTGTTCCAAATAATTGGAACAAAATTTCATTACTCGATTCAATCATTTGATACAATCATACTCACTTAAATTATAAATTCGTTAAACTATAAATTAAATAATCAACAGTAATATAATAGTAGGGTCGTAGTTATATTGTCTATTTCGACGTAAATTTTTCCATCTAGTCAAATTTATCATTTCAAGAGGCGAAGTTCTATGTATTATGCAATTATTGTATATCTACCATACTTATTTAACTACAGAAAAGATCCTGTCCATCATTGTTTAACACAAATTAAGTTAAGCTGATTCTCTTTTAAACTAAAATAGTCGTTCAATGTTGTCATTCATTCATGATACTCAAAATTTCCAGCTTCCTACCTCAAGAGTTTATCATAATAAACTCAAGAGCTACAAGAAAGTTAAACAAAGATCCAGGCTTTCCACAATCTACGGTTCGTAAGGTTTGATTTCTATAAATGCCATACTTCCAAGATATATTTGGTAGAGGAAATGAAATGATTCTACTACGGTTTTGAGAAATTATTACTAAGAAAATTACTGGATTATATTATTGAGTCATGTTTTCAATCTCAAAATTTCAACAGAAAAACATCTGGAATTATTAGATTTACAAAAATAATCGAAAATTATGAAAGATACTCAGATTTTCTTACACTTAGGAAAAAGTTGTACTTCGTTGGAGTAAATCATCGACATAGTTTCGAACACAATTGTTAGGTGATTGATTAGCAACATTGCTAAAATTTTATTCATTGTCGATTCAAATAAACTAACATGTATCCAAATAATACACAGTATCATAAAAAACAAACGAAAATGAAAGATGTTTAAGTTTACAAAATTAATAGATTTTTGTTACGTAATTCAATAAGCTTATGGTGAAATATCATATTCGTTTGTAAAATGGACAAATACGAAATTAAAACCAACCAGTCACTTTTTCAATTTCTTCAATACCGTCAATATTCCATCTGTATCCAGACAGTGAGGCGCCTCCTAGAGGCTCTTGACACGAGTCTTAGCAAGCAAGGTGGCAGAAGTGCCAGTCATCGACACTATAGATTTATTCAAGATTCACGTCCTCGCATCCTTAGACTCGCGCTCACAAAAATCAACAAGAAACGGAGCCAGACGAACGCAACGTCCACACTCTCGTTCGCTCGTGTAGCTGTGTAGAGAGTGTGGATCAGACTATTTGTTACCATTATCAATCAGTTCTATTTTTTTTTCAGAGAAAGAAATTTTAATCGCTACCAAAGTTTGAGAGCGCTAATATCAGTACATGCTAGTTTTTCAATTTTTTATTACCAAATATTTTAACGGAAACCACGTTGCCAGCTTACTCAGTACTCGATCTATACCATAAGTGGATTCGTATTTAACTAGATTTTATCTTCGGATATCCTTTGATAAAACCATCAATCATCTGGATATTTGTAATATCTTTACACTATATTAAGAACACTTAATACAAATCATCAGTCGTCATCATTATTTTATTGGTTTTATCTCCATCGGAACCTCAAAGTCTCATTGTAATACTTGGTGTTGTTAATTTTGTTAAAAGAGCAATAGAAAAGTGAATCGCTCCTTTAGGTGTACTTTTTAGTGATAATGTCTTGATAATATTCCTTAATACACTAATGTCACTAACATGTGATCTGCTTACAAAAAATTATGCATGAGAAAACGGTTGTCAGGAACGTCGCGGTAGCTGGAAGACGCAAACTGATTTTGTATTTTAACACGCGCTCATTAGTTTCACCTGTGTGTTTGTATGTTCTGTATTTGAGTTTTTGGCCTCGATTTTACCGTACATTGAGCGATCAGATAAAATTTAAACTTCGCACACTTGTCAAAGACTATCGACAATGCAATTAGTATCATCCTGATCAGATTCGCCAAGAATAATTAATTTTGTTTTTTCATCCTTTACATGATAGTAAAAAAGATAGAACTAGTCGTTGAACAGCGAGAAATCGAGATACAACCATCAACACATCTTTACATATTAAAGCAAACTGAACTTAGACGCAAAAAATGGAATTCATTTATAAAACACTGAGAAAACGCTAGAGTTAGTTATAGTAAAATAAATTCAAGTTTAAAAAAAACTATAAAACATGCAAAGTAAAATATAATTCTTGGCGGAAGATTAAAATTAAAATGTCACTATTATATACTATCTATAACATCTTTAAACAAATTCTGTGTTTTGGAATAAAATTAGTAAAAAACTATGAAGAGTAAGATTGAGTTCTAATCTTTAGTATTACCATTATGCGCGAGTTAGGTACCTAAGTGTGACAATGGAAGATGGAGGAAAGGAAAGACCTGCTCAGTAGATAATTATCAGTAACGAGAAATTAATACGGATGACCAAGTATAGGAATCGAACCCAGATCTGGTTACACGCTAGAAGATTTAACATTTAAGCTATTCTGGAGATACGTAGCGCATCCTACCGTCGAGAGGGATTCCAAGTCTATTAGGAAAATGAGAACATAAAGGAATTATCCAGAAAGGAAGTCTAATTCATTGTATAATTTTTTGTAATCAATCGAACTGAACTATCACTGGAATGGGTATCAGACTTAGATCTATTGGTTATAAAATTAGTTTAAGTATGTCATACAAAGAATGCTACGCTTTTATTAATGCTTTTTTATAAATATAATGTACCTACTATCGAATAAATGGAGTCTGCTTCAATACTTCTACAATACATTACAGATGCAACGTCTTTATTTTAAATTAACAAATTGATGAAGTGAACAGGAGTTTGAGCAAGAATGACAGTGGTACTCATGATGAAATTTTGACCCGTAAAAATCGCCTGGTTTTAGCAAGTCCAATGAAGATCAACAAATATGAGTGTGGGCTGTTTTCTATATAATATGAGACTGAAAATGTTTCTATCCGATTTCAATAAGAAATTCAACCAGTCTACCAATGTATTGTAACGTATACTACAGTAATTTACATTCACTCTCTTGGGAACAACAGCAAATTGAATTATTTTCGCATCGATAGCAAACCGAATTTCAATTTTTCTCATGGATGGTGATACGTTTACATAAACTTAGAGACCTGATACCAGATATAAATGAAAATTTCATAAGAAATTGATTATACAAGCTGCTCATGTAAATCTTTTAAAAAATTTTGACAAATAAACAATTTCCATGAACAAATTTTTTATATACACAGGAAGTTTGGAATTTGAAATTCAATAGTTCTAACTCTTTAATTTATTTTCTGTGAAATGCTCGAATCTTTCGACTTTTTACGTGGGTTGCCAATTTATTTTTGATATGCAGAAATAAAAAAAAATCAAACACTGCGGAAAATCCATCAAATCGATATTTTGACTGTTTGAACTAATGTGCATAGTCGTGATGGAAAATAATTTGTCTTCTGCGATTGGTTTTCCTGATTTTTACGAACACTTCTGGAAAACAAATGCTGGTGTACCATTCAGAGTTGACCATTCTGCGCTGCTCTAATGGAGGAGGGGGTTATTTCGAAAAAATAAGCAACCATCTACTTTGAAACGATTCATGCGCGAACAACTTTTGTTTATATTTGGCTTTTCTTACAGAACCCATACAGTCGATTGTTGTTTAGTTGGGGTTTCATATAGATAAATCCATGAATCGTCGCATGTCACGTCTTTTGAAGTAACACGATTGAATTTCGTTGCATCAATCTACCGAAACTTTATTGAGAGATTATCAAATTATGCGGTATCCGACGCGAACAAATTTTTTTTAGAGCCAAATGCTCATGTAATATTGATTATATGCAAGTGGAACTAAAGCCCAAATATACCTCAGTCTCGTGGTCCCGTGTTGATCTTGCAATATTAGTTTCTGTTTTCGGAAAACCAGCGAAACACGGGTGGCTCGAGATGGTAATTCATCACCAAATGTCGAAGCAAGTTGATTGGTACACTGCTGTTGGTTTAATCCACGTCGAATGTTATGGGAAATCATCGCACGAAAATGTTAACGGTTTAATTCCATTTTTTGAACAAGAAGAATATTTCAAAAGTACGTTGACTATTAAAAATGTCAAACTTTATGATGGCATTGTCAGATTTGACATATTCACATCAATGTTGCCATATTTCAAAACTCAAGTAGCAGATCTCGTATAATAATTATGTAAACAGAGTGTTCTCATTTACCTATAACAGCTTTTGATGAATTTTTGGAGTTAGCACATAACTGTCAAACATCAATTTTCTATTCATTATCACTATTATTATGATTAGTAGATTATAAAGAATGAGAAAATAAAGAAATTGGATGAATAAATTTGGTTATTTCAATCAAGAAAATGCTCATAATATCGTCCATAGTCTGTTTGACTCTACTTAACCTAGATAAAAATTTGATTTTATCATTTCTATCGACTTGCGACGAAATTGATCGCCATTCATACCTTATTTCTGATTTGTCCGTTTAGTATTTACTTCTAATACCCCTATGAAGGATTGAGATATTGGTAAACATTCTACCTATCCATCTACTTCAAAATGGGAAAACCTGCAATCATGTTAATATAAGTCGTTTTTATTGGATAATCTTGATCCTATAATTTGATTTCTCACAATCTTTTTGTGGTAATTAGATGTTCACCTTCGTTATCACAAATCGTTTGACATTTTTCCGACCACATAGAAAATTTAGATTCAATTAAGTTTTTCGCCAATAAATTTTTCTGAGAAAATCCATCAACATTCTCTGTATTTAGACCTTCGAGTTAGAAAAGCCGCCTCTGCTGCCACCGGCATTTTTTATTTGGACTTAAATCGTTTTTAGTAAAGTTTTGTAGATACGGGTTACTCTATATTAAAATCACGATCACGACAAATTTTTTAGCAAACAAAACATTGTTCTAATTTTAAAATTTCATCCTTTCCTATTTCCTATTTCTGCACTTAGAACTTATGCCGGCACTCATTGAATAGGTTAAACATATGAAGCCTTTTAAATATTGATTTTGGATTAATATATACTTCACATTTCTCATTTAAAGCATTTTCCTGTCCTAAAATTATCTGTTTTTCATATATTTATATAAATTTCAGGATACCGGTAATATTTAATTTTTTTCTGGCGCCTCCAGTAGGAAAATCATAAATTTACAGAAAAATTGCCGGAGGTGAAGTTAATGAAAGAGAAAGAGAGAAAACAGTGTATAGTTAATCCTTAACTGCAGTCTTCTATCAAGATCATCTTGCAGTTTGTAAAAATGTAATTTGCGTTACAACTTTATTAGATATCTTCTTGATGAATATATTTCTTCAAACAAATAGTAATACACTCGATTTAAAACCTTTAATAGTGACATTTTATCAATATGTACTCATTTTTCTCTAAAATTTCTTCCTATTTTATAGACAGTACTTTGAGTGATCATCATTTGCGTTCTTATCCACATATCAATTTTAAAATTTCAATTCTAGGTAAGTATATCAGTTAAAAAACAATACTTAAAAATCTCTCCAAAATAACTAATTGTATTATAAATCAATATGTTTTACTCTAAAGCATTTGTTGACTATTAAAAATCATAACAATACCATATTTTTCAAACACCTAAATCGCTTGTTAATCATAAAATTATAATATATACAATTCGAGGTATTTATTCCAAATTTTAGTCCCATATTGTATGATAA
This sequence comes from Diorhabda carinulata, assembly GCF_026250575.1. NCBI lineage: Eukaryota > Metazoa > Arthropoda > Insecta > Coleoptera > Chrysomelidae > Diorhabda > Diorhabda carinulata. Next base: position 26,643,787 of record NC_079472.1, read on the forward strand.
AATTCAAATTCCATTTATGACGTAGTTTACGATATTTATCATATTAATTCTAAAATCAAATTCACCAAACATCAGTTGTTTAATATCCTTCGAACCAATTTATAAAGTTAAACAAGCCTCAAAAGTTTCGGAATTAATATGTTCAATCATTGGTGCCACGATAATTACTATGAAAAACATAGAAATTTAAGGGATCAGAGTAGGTGAATGTAATGTGAACTACCAACCATAATATACATGGTGAAAGCATAATGTAGACCTATTCTCCCCAGTCACAAGAAATTGACAAAATATCTCTTAGGATTAACGTCAACGAGTCGGGATTTAACTTTTTTAAAATCGATCTTAAGTCATTTCTATTCTTATAGTATTTCAAATATCAATATTAGAAGAATCGAAAACTATTTTATGACCAAAGCTGTAGTCCATGCAACTATATAATCTAAGGGTATTTTACATACTCAATAACAAAGACTTCGAACACTCAACTTTCTCAATTGTATTATTTTAAAGTTAATAGATATTTAAAAAACTTCTAATTGTGCTTATAGATAGAGAGAGTGAAATGCTTTATTGTCAAAAAATTGTTACAATTTCAATATACAGAAGAAAACCACCACGAGTAACAATATTATAGGTTATAATTAGTATATAAGTTCACAGCAAAAATTAAACCAGTAAGCAGCATGCCCGGAACTGAATATTATTATTAGAATAGAAGTCGTTTACAGAGTAGAAGACTCTTTTTCGAATAAATATGCCCTCAACTTATAAGGGATCAGATGATATCGATTTGATTTCAATTGACAAGTGATTGTGCATTTTTTTTGCATTGTAAAATGTTGAGCCCTTAACTAATTTTGAACGTGGAGTAGGTAGGTAAAGGTCGTGCTCCTCGTCCCTAACGATCTTAATAAAATTGTGTTGTGCTCACGAATTAGGCAAAGATGAACATTCGCTCAAATTGGGTCGCACCACACGTACCCGAGAAGGGAAGGGCATATCGGAGATACGATTCAATAAGGGCATAATAGACTGTTGAGGAGGTGGATAAGTTCAGTTCTTTGGAAACTGATCTTGGCACGAAGCAGGGGGAACTTAATTTTTTAGATAAGGCGGCAATATGTAAATCCCATTTCAAGGAATTGTCCACCAACAGCGCTAAAATTTTACAGATTCAACTACGTCAATGGTGGTGTAATCAATAAAAAAGGCTGCAATGTATTTTTATATGATAACATTTTGGTTGAAGACAGAGAACATTAGAACCGCACCATAATTTAATGGTGATTAGGACACTAGTTATGGTCTTATGAAGTGCCGTTAGATCAGGATTGCTCCAAGAGAAACTAGTGACGTCTGCAAGTAGATTTATTTTACCTCTTATGTCTAGATATGTGATGTCGTTTATAATCAAAACGAAACAAAATAAGGTCTAGTACTGAGCCTTGGGGCACTTCACTTTCTATCGGCTTACAAGAAGACATCGTTGTATCAACGTTACAAACTGACTTCTGTTGGTAAGGTACGACTCAAATCATGCGAGAGTTGTTCCCCTGAAATCGAGGTAGCGCAATTTTCTGATTAAAATATTATGATAAACACAATCGAAAAACTTAGAAAAATATCAAAAAGTTGTTGCAGTGGAGTGATGGCTGTTTAGGCTAGAGTAGATATTATTAAGAAGGGAGAATATAGCATCATTTGTGCATTTGTGCATTTGTTACTTAAAAATCCAAATTTATGGGTATGTTGGCTAGGTTAGTGATTCAAATTGTTGAATTAATTCATCCTCTATCTTAATTTAAAAGTTAAACTTCACAATCTCAAAATAGTTATTCCTTTTTGCGTTTGTACAAGGTTTTGTTGCTTATAAAAATATTCTACGATGCACTCAATCAGTAAACAAGAGTGCAGAAAACACAACAAAAAAATAAATGAGAACCAGCATATTTTTTTTGCTTTAAAATCTGTGTTGTAAAAGAATATCAGCTTTGTGCATTGAAAATGAACCGAAAATCAACATCGCTACGAAATTATGTAATAACTTAATAAAGTAAACTGAACTCAAAAGAAACATAATTTATCGTGAGTTTGTGTCTTCCACAACCAAAGAACATTCAGCATATGACTTTACGATGATTCGGTTTTCATTATTTCCAAAACATTGTTTCACAAAACCAAAAAGCATCTTTTTGTTGCGAAAAATAAATATTATGCTATTAGTCGATATTTTTGTATTGTGTCATGATATCAAGTGGTTTACTTTGTATTTATGTATATATCTAAATAAAATTATATACATGGCTCTGGAGCAATGATATAGTCTTTTGTTGAATAAATTCAAAAATAATATTAATGAAGGGTACCGCGTTCTATTTCTCCAATCGCTGAATGCTGGTATGGAGTAAGTTCTTCGAAATGTCATGTCAAATGTTACTGTTTGTCGAGAAATTCAATGTGTGCTCATTTTTATAAATAATTTCTACTACGAATATTTTGTAACCCAAATTAATCGTTGCAGCTGTTTAGTGAGTGGTGGAATATTATTGGAAGGATAAAGCTCTCCTTAGCTACAAACCATTGCTTTCAAAGCGTCTTGGTGCATTTGGATCAATATTTTATTCAATTCTGTGAGCTATAGTTCGAGACCAATAACTTCAAATTGTGACTATAGAGAAGTTAACTCTATCTCGTCACAGTCATAGCATAACCTCCATATTCGAGGTGTGATGAGAATAGAAAATTTTTCATTGATTTAGAGGATTATTAAGATGAGCTATGTTCCAATATCTGGATTAGTCTAGTGAACCTAACGCGTTTTAAACCATTTGAACCGAAATTATAAAAATTTCCCCCCTAATACTTGATTATGGTTTTTTTCTTTTGAGATATTGTAGTAGCGATTTATTATTGTAATTGTTCTCAATTTCCAGAGGATTAGAGTTTTATTTCTGTAGCTTTAATTTTGTCATATCTATTAGCCTGTTGCATCCAAGACTTCAGCATCAAAAGCAGCACTAAGCACTAAAACCTATATTTTAATTTAATGTAATTAACAGAAAATGTGTACCTGGAATAGAGCTGCAATTTGCTCAAATCAAAGATTATCTTGTCCGGGATTTGAATTGATGAACATATTTTCCACTCTCTTTAGTTGCTTATTTCTTCATTAACAAACTAATTTTGATAAAATCTCTATATACTCGCGCTTATAACTGCAAATGTAAGTTCTCATCATGTTCATTGCCAAATGTATATTTGAACACAAATAGAAAGTTTTATCCTGTTTCTGACACCTGTAGTGTTATATGTGCTTATATCAAATAATTTTCTTGTCTCTTATTCAGAGACATGAATTCATTTCATACTCACGATTGTAGTCAATCCATTTTTTTTGGTTAATCAAATTGAAATCAGACGTATAATATTGTTAATATCAATCTCATTAGAACCAGCATCCTCCTGACCATGCTTCAATTTAAATTTGGACTACGCTGACATGGGATATATTATCATAATTTCCTATTTTGACTATGATTAACTGAAGACTTAATATAAGATTATTAGAGAGATTGCAAGCTCAACGATGTTGTACTGGAAATTCAAGGTTGGGGGTTCAACATAAAATGCTATGTACAATATGTAAATTTAAGAACAACATATAAAAGGGTCTACGAAATAAAACTATTATCCTTTGGGAAGTCGAACACCAAAGTGTACACTTTCCAATATTGATTGCGAGTACAATGTAAAAATATGTATTGAAGTTGACAATAGTAAAAATTAGTTACATATATGGAGAGTTTGGGAGCTATGAATATTTAGTTTTGTTGCTTCCTGCTCAATTTAAGAGGTCAATCACAATCGTATAACCTCTCACAAAAGTGACATCCAATCATATCCTGACATATGCTCGATTGCCTGGCACGTTTCCAATGAAGGTTATTCTAAAAATTATGACTCTGGCAAAATATTGATCACTGAAAACAACTACAAAATGCTTGCTTTTAGAAAAAACTAGAACTACTTAAAAATTAATTTGAACAGCAAACTATGAGAAATCATCTGTAATCAACTAAATTTACATAACGTATAACATTCAGCTTCATTCATAACGACCTAACCTAAACTAACCTTAAAAATTTTATGTCGCAATCTAACTTATAAGACAACTTCTTGTCTTTGATTATCCAACTAATGATAATTCACTGACATTCATAGCGACCATTTAAAGAGTAACAAGAACCAACAAAGCTTTATATTTACGTCAGGTGTCAATTTGAATATTGATTTTTGAATCCAATAAATTCAATGTTTATTAAAAAAAGAAGATTTGGAAGCACCACAATTCTCGATTCTTCAATTTGTTTTCATTTATAAAAACTTTGGCAGATTCATATATCAAAGAATGACTTTCATAGAAAACGTGTGAGGCAAGCAAGCATCTGTCAGGGTAAAATTTGTTATCACTTTTGTAAGAGGTTAGACAATTAATGGCTGACCTCGCAGACTGTTTAAAAGTTAATGTTCCGTGATATAATCCTTAATGCTATATTAGCTCTTTTCGATTATTTAGAACCTGAGTCAAATCTACTGTTTTCTTGCATAAATTTATCAATTATATTTATTTAGTTTTATACCAGATCCTGAATGTTAAATAATTTTTATTGAGTAGTTATAAAAAGTTTAGGAATTGCTGATCACATTCACCCATTAATTTTCTAGTAATGATTACTTTTATCAGCCTCCGAACAACAATGAACGTGATCCGGATTATTTTACGATCATTCAGATCATGGTCGGATTAACCCGATCATAATTTTAGCAAAGCCCTAGTATATATTATGAAAAATTTACAATTTTTATGAAAGTCAATATATTTTTTATGTTTCAATAATTGATTATTGAACCTCAAACCTACTCTAAACATTCGTCAATTCATTTTAATTAATAGTAATCAATCCCCATAATATGTGTAATGTTTAATTTCGGGCGCCCGCAATCGTTCATATTCTGGTGGATGCAACAGGTCGCCCCCGCCAATATCTCAAAACAATACGGCTAGTCATTGTACCAGAAAATTAGTCAATCGATTCTGTCTGCAAATGAGATTTAAACCTCAATATGCTCAATATGCTTATTAATATTTGTAGTTGAAACTTGTTTCAGTTGATAGGTTTGATGATTGTACCTTATCGTCTCGATGCGTTGCTAGAGAATCTCTACAAAATGCGAAATGTTATGGCAACTATTCTTCGATCATAACTTTGTTATAATAATACTTTTTCAAAGACGTTCAAGAAGAACAACAACAATTTTATAAGCACTTCACTATTTTCTTCAGTTTGATAATAGAGAATTACTCCAAAGATAATTGCTTTTCACCTTTTTATTACACACTCTACGAAGAAAAAACCGATTTGATATTTGAAATAGCCGTAGTGATACTCAATGAATTCCAAATTTCCGAATACTGAATTCTCCAATAAAGCAATAGCCATAGATTTTTGATATAATCATTTATTAGTAAAGAAGCAGTTTTATTTTGAGGAAACATTGATAGAAACTATTTTTATCAAAGGAATATATATCTGTATAATAAGTTTCATCTATCAGACTTTTCTGAAATACCTTCCTTTTCGTGAGTTCTTTGGAGGCATTTCCATGTTAAAGAAAGAAATATCAAAACATTCCTCTTCTTTATCCTATCCTCTCGTTCCGATAAAATATGAGAAAACTCGCCTTTTAAAAGAAAATAAACTTTCTAATCAATTATCAGATTTTAGTATAATAAAGTATCGAAAAACATATGTATATATGTATAACTTCAATATTCAACAACTCGCCTATTGTGAGCTTCTCCCTTATATTTACTTTTATGATATTCTAGAACTTGTTAGAAGAAGCTCTCAGAGTGTTTAGCAATATTTTTCCGGAAACATCTCGAACGTGGTACGATGGTCACCCATTAGATGAACCATCACCATCATTTATAGTTGCTCCTACATTAAGTTATAACCGGCGCCGTGAGATGGCGTGCATCTCCGTCCCCGTCAAAATATTGTGTTTTCTTTTGATGTCTAACAAGAAGATCTACTGAAAAGTACTGTGCATACAAGACTAAAAGGAGAATTTGTGGACAATCGAATTTGAGGCATGCGCTATTAAAATAGTCCTGAAAATTTCAAAACTTGAACAAAGAATATTCGCAAAATCGTAAACACGTAAATTTATAAGCTGCTGAAATTACACAACAAATTGAAAGGATTTCCATAAAACCACAGAGCTGGATATGCGGAATAGCAAGTTAACTACATGAAAGGAGCATTCGAAGATTGAGCGTTAAAAACTAATTCTATATGCAATTCTCTTTGTCTATTTTCAATCAGCAGATATGAGACAAGAAAGACTGAAGGAAATAGCTAAAGAGATCGAAGAGAATATTAGTTGCAAGAAATCATCTTATACCAGAAAAAAATCCTCATAGACTATCTGAGAAAGCTATACAAAAGCTGACATACTTTATAAATGCAGCTATAAGACCTATCAAAAAACAAATGGACGACAGACAGACCTATCTCACTGTTGCCCATTATTTTTTACAATCCAAGATACCATTTCCAATTTGAAGAGAAAGAATTGAGGTAGATATTGAAGGGTTATTTGATGACGAAACGATATGTTCAACCGTATTTTGGAATATAGCCCAAGCATTTGACAAAATCTGACCTGCCGGGCTAATCTACAATTATTGTAAAGCTTTTTCTAATTTATTCAAACTGATTCTCAACAGTGCGGGTATTTATACACACACTTATAACTTACTTACTCAATTTATTTGTACGCTCACACTAAGTACACTTAAACTATTTACTATTCAGGATGACATCAGATCATTTACTGACTTCTAGCTGATAAATAAGCCAGTATTTACACAAAAAGAATTTCTTGGATACTTCTAGAAAGTGAACAAACAAATAAACAAAAAGGCCTTCCTAGAATTCGATTCTAAAACACAATATAAACAAATTTCCGTTGTTTATTTGAAAACACTCTCACAGAATCCACACCCGACGTGTCCACCAAATATTCGAGTCAAGTGGAATAACAAACAGGACCGACTTCATAGTCAATGTTGTGGTCGAATTCGTAACTTTATCTCAATTATCTGGAAGTCTGTTCCATATAAAACGGGAAGATGAATGTAAGACAATTAGTGGTATTACTTTCAACAACCCAAAAATACAGCTACCTTTACAGATGATACTCCAAATATTAATACATGGGTAATAGAAATAGATAATCCAATGAGAAAAGACTTTTAACAGAAACTTCACTAGCAAAAATGGACCAAAATCCTATTTAAGATGAATAAAAAAATATTCTGAAAATTCATGTAATTAGGTCAAGGAAAGAACAGAAGAGCAAAGCCAGATATCAAATACAAAAAGATGTATTGACTTTTAGGTGGAAAATCACAGTTATCTGTACACAATTATTTATTGGTATACAAATATTGAATTCCTTATAGATCCATGACCTTCACTTATAGGGGTGCACAAAAAAACATATTACCACAATTCTAAAATTTCAAAACGTTGTTCGAAAGATCGTAAATGCACCATGGTAAATTCGGAGTAGTGACAGAGCTATTAGAGACCTTACTATAACAGAAGAAATCAAAAGAGAAGCAAGAAGGCATGAGGGAAAGCTGCCAGCCCCAAGACGTCAATAAAGTGCAGTATAATGCATTTGTACTACGTTCTAAATGTAATTAATGTCAAAGTACTATTAAGAAAACCCATTGAGAGATGTCAGTAATTCATTGTTTTTAGGTTTATAAGATCAAAAAAAATGTAAGCTGGTCTGACAATCGAGTTTCAGTGTAAATTTGAAATATAAAAAATCTTGATACGATTAGTAATGATTAGGGATGTTCCAACGGGACATATACAAGCTTGAAGAATTTCAAAGCAGATATAACTTGCTAGACATTTTTTATTGTATTTAAAATCGAGATATTTTGCTGTACAAAACAAAAAGATAATATTTAGAGGTATCATGGATTTAAATTTTATAAATTGTGGTCTATATTATCAACTTCTTCACAATATATTTGATTCTTTCAAGGCTTATTATAATCTAATACATTCTCACGGAAGAAGAGAAGAAGGAGACGTGTTGAAAATAAAATACGTAAGTATTCTTACCAAGAGTTGAAATAATCATTTGAAATGTGTTACTTTATTATGATATACAGCTACAAACTGAAATAATCTAATTGTCGTTTAGCACTAGAAACATTTTTATTCCGAATTCCAAGTCTATTTTCTTCCCCATGGAGAAATAGTTTTCATCTCATTATCAGTATCTGAGCTGATATCTTCAATTTGGAAACTAATACCCACAGTTACATATTTCACGTTATCATATCGAGGCTTCGACATCTGGAGCGAAGGAATGAAAAAATAGTAAGAAAGAAGATCTATAGAGGAAGAGTGGAAGGAAAAAGAGAGATTGGATGCCTCAAAAAAGGTCCTTAGATGGGGTAGAGCAGCACTGAAGAGAATGTAAGTTGAAATTTGGAAAAACAAGGTCAAGGACTGAACGAAATAGAGTTGTGTGAAAAAGGAGGCCAACATCATCCATGGGCTGTCAAGCCGTGGAATGAGTGAATAAATATTGTTGACAATAGTAAACCGTCACAAAAACTTTTAAAAACAGAAATGAATATATGGTAGATATGGATTTTGATTATAGTGTTATGAATATGAGATAGCGAGAGATATAAAATAATGAACATAATTTGTACAGTTTGTCAAATATTAGCTTCGATAAGAACGTAGATGGTTAGTACAACCGACGTTTATGAATTCACTGAGTTCATAGGTTGGGAAAAGTTACTCATTTTCTTTTATACGAGCAATTAGTTTATCTTAAGTGTGTTATTTTATTTAGCAAACGCTATATCAAGAACATATTCTTTACTAGTCATTCCAGGAACTGTGGATAAAGCTTTAGGATTTTTGTATCTCTTTTGTTTATATCCTGTTATCTCCATTTCGATAATTCTTATTAATAACCTTCCAATAACTTTAAGGTTTAGAAGATTCCCACTATGTATTAAATTATTTTTGACCAACTTCATAGTAAGTATTTGAGAGGAATATAAAACTAGATGACTGTTATTTTACTTTATTTTAAATCAACAACATCGTAACACCGAAAAACGCGGAAAAAACTTGATCAGTTTGATCCCTCGACACGAACAATTCAAACTAAGAAAAATCCAATCAGAAAAAGTTAAATCCCGTTGGAAAAGACGTCTTTTAAAAATGCTTTAAATTGAATCTTGTATAAATGTAAAGAATAGATGAAAATAGAGACGTATAATGTGTATCTCGTATTATGTAATTTTTTCTTATCTGAAATATTCACAAGAACCTTATAGTACTTTGTACAAGTGATTCATAACTTCATATATAATGTCTCTCCAGATAATTGGAACGACTCTTGTACGATATCATTTTGTTGACAAAGACTAATTTCTAACATAATTTAGGCTTTGAAAAAAAAAGTATGCGTCGAAAATTTTCCAAAAAACCTATTTTTCGGGTTTCTTTTATGTGAAAAATATGAAAAAAGGTGTTTAGAATAAACTTCTAAGTCTATATATCAAATTTCGAAATCATTTCTCAATTTTAATTTCCAATTTGAATTATATTAAAAAAAAGAAGTGAAAATTGATTAAAAGTAAGTTGATACAGACATATCTTAATCCGTACTTAGAGCGGACTATCTTGGCGCCATCGTGACAAGAGATAATATGAATTATCATAGTATTTAAATTTCTAAATGTTAGATTTTGAAATTAGCCTTCAATAAGAATATAATTCAATTCTCGAAATTCTAAAGCTGTAGAGACTTTTATTTGTAAGAGTGTCATTTTTCGATTACATTGCAGGGTATTGCTCTCTGTGAGTAGAATTCAAAACCATATATGTACGCTTTCCAGTAGACTCATGATAATAAAATTGAATATTCAATTTCAATAGACAACTAGCTTAGAGTTTCGTATTTCTGTACTAAGATGGTAAGATCACAAATCGAGTTTTTTGCTATGGTTAGTTAATGTGACGTTGAGTTAGGTAAGGGATTGAGGGTTATAGATATAAGCGAAATTCCGTTAAAATAAGATTGGATGAGGATATTTAAGTGGTAATTAACTTGTATAATCTGTAGTTTCAGTGGAACTATCCACTCAATTGACACTTATCACTTCTTTTACCATTGTTATTTGTTAATATTTTATCCACAACCAACAAAAATACATACTCAAAATGTCTCTGGTTCTATTCATTTTTTCTTAATAAACACTATCGGCTCTTGGTGTCATTTGTTCTCTAAAATGTTTCATTCTGCAAAGTTATCGAAAAACTCTTAATTTACGTGGTCAACTATAAATAATCTGCTGGGTAGTGGTCTTTCCAAAAGTGACATAAAATAATGGAGTCAATGTTTGATTATATACAAATAATATAAGATTTATTATGATTTGAGCAAGCGGACCAATACGCAAATTTTGGGCCTCAAGATTTGAATTTTGACCCGTGTATATATCCATACAGGTTATTTGTCAATTTATACTTGGAGTGATGTATAGATTTCAAATTTATTTTTATAACTTCAACAATGTCTTTGGGCACGTTTTGCTGACACACAGCTCCTTCAGCGTCAATTTAACAGATCTGTACATCACCCCTATATGCAGGGAAAATATGTTCCAAAGTAGTTGAAATAGAACAAATAAATACATATTTTGAAATGGATATTATGAAATATTCCACATTTTTAATCACGCTCAAAATGAAGACTTTCTAGCTCAGTGTTATTATTACAACTCAAGTGAACCATGAATTGTTACGTGTCATATTGACACGGAATAAAAGGATTCGAAAATACAGATGAAGATATTGTTTGAAAAGCATCTGATGTAATAATTTGCTAACAAGCACATCAAGACAAAATATTAGATCGTTCCTTTTACTAAAAAATTCTCTATTAGCTTAATTTGATTAGTTATCAAGAAAACATTAGCATTATGGTTATAGTAGTCGTTGCTGACGAGTATAGAGCGCATTTTGGAAAAGTGAATCAAAAAAATTATGATTCAAAATAGTCAAAACACTAAACACACGGAGAAATTTCGAATGGTATTGTGGGTAGAGGACTCAAAATGAAACTTTCAATGAGGTTTTTAGAATCCCAAAGTTTCGATCTTTTTTTTGATCTTTATCAAGGCTAAAAATATATGCTAAATTATAATTCAAGCTTCTGATCTCACAAATCAAATAAAAGATCAAAACGTTGGCATTTCAAAAAACTCTTGGACAGTTTTATTTTGAGTCATGAACGCGCAACACCATTCAAAATTACATACTAGAAAGGACAATAATATCAAGAATGACTCCTGAATAAATTCAACAATTTCTAAAAGATGAGTCTGACGAACAGTACAATTATATGCTTACAGAGTTATGTTCGAAAAAATCTCATAGAAAATTTTGTTTGTTTGCTACCACATGCACTCTATTCGCCAGATTTTTCTCTTTTCAGACATTGGAAATTTGCTCGGTGGTCAAAGCTTTTCGCCCAATGAAGAGGCAGTTAGTGGCTACCTTGAGGGGCTTGACTATTCTTATTTTGTTTTGTTGGGCCAGGAACTTCTAGGACCATCCTCGTATATAAATTCTGGAAAGTGTTATACATGATTCCATGCAATTTTTATCTCTCTTTCACACAAAGTAGAAAATTGAAATAGTGAAAGATATGATAGAAGCCTACACGTTATTTATACGATTTCACGATTACGAGTTATAATGATTTTATTGATGACTCAAGTGCCAAAAAAGTGGGTGATATAAATGCTATGAATAACGATTGAGTGTAATAGAAGAAGTCAACCATTATAATATTTGCTTGCTAGCCATTAATATGACCTTTTTGGCAAATATAGAAAATACTTCACGTATTGATTGAAGTTGTGAAGAAAACGGCATGAGAATGAACACAAACGAAATACTACTACATCTTTGTATCTTAATAAATTTCAGAGAAACTTACTAATTCTTAAAATAAACACATGTAGATTGAAAAATATTTATCCTAAATAATTTCATTAATTAATTTCTTCAAACCTATAGTAGTTTGATAGTGAATTTTTTTGAAAGTTAGAAAGTGATTTTTGAAGTAAATTTTCTAGATTGGAGCATAATCTCCATAGAGTAATTCTTTAAAATAAGCTTCCTATAACAACATAAATTTCGCATCTCTTTACACCTTAATGAATTTCAAGTAACAAAGTTACCTAGAATCATAAATGGGATCTCGCATAACATTCACACGAATGATCTTGCTCAGTTTCAAATCTAGTAAATAGGATAAAAGTATCTTGGAATTTTAATTATTAGTAGCATGTTGATTTGCATTCACAAAAATACAGGGCCACGTTGGTATTCAATTCTTAAATAATTCAAGGAATCTCTTTCTAGTTAATATGATGAATTATTATGTTGTTTATTCAGAGAAACTACTAGTTCCTCAAAAGCTATTGAATAATTGATACATAAATTAATAGGAGTGCACAAAATCATAAAACTACTGTGCAATAATAAGGAACTGAGATTCTTGTTTGCGAGGTTTGGTTCGTATAAAACTTATTTTCGTTTATTCATACAAATACTCAGATTTAGGAGTTTTTATTTATGTTATCTTCGAGAAAAACTGACTAGCAAGAAAAACTTATTTTTATCACGCAAAGCACTAAATCTCAATACATCATCAGGCTTGGAATGGAACTACTACACCCGACATTACAAAGTATATCTCACCACACCGGCTTAGTGAAAAAAACACTCGTAGTGGGCGGTTCAAGCAAGATCTTCCGAAATCCGATAGGGATAAAAGCTTCCGGTCAGCAGCATTTGTAAGAACAGAAAGTTTACTATGAAAAGTAATTGTCTGGTGCTTACACGCAACCGAAACAATTGAAATATTTCTCAAAAGTGAGTTCTTTAGACTATGAATGCATAAACTTGTAATTTGATTAAAATATGAAAAAGTAACCTAGTTATTTTCGAAGGGATATCTCCATTGATCATAAACAGCACATATGTTAAGAAAATAACCCAATTAGAAATACGAGAAAATATACCAAATTTCTAGAACATAGTGAGCATTTTTGTAATTTACAACCTTTATTAATAACTGAACAACAAAAGTTTGTTTTAGAAGTGAATTCTTAGAAGTTGAAGAACAATTAAAGAAATTGAAAAAGTTGTTGATAAACTCACAAAAAAGCATCCTTAGCAATTAGGGCGTCGATGTAGAAAATTTACAAAAAAGTATGTCAGTGAATTAACTCCATTCACAGAACAAAATGTCGTTATGAAATTCCCTCATGAAAATCTTCAATGAACATTTGACTTTAGTCAAAGCTAGTAAAAGGAAGTGAAGAAAAATGAAAATCATACCACATGTATTACCGCTCACAGTTATTTACATCAAAAACATCGTAATACATAGACGAATCATTCATAATCCCTTCAGACTGAAAATATTTTCACAGTGAATTTCTCCTCTTCCATTCATCTTTCCTATACTTTGATGGATAGAGTGGATAAAGTAACATTTTATAATCAAAAAAATGAAAGAATTCGAAGCATCTGGTGCAAGATTCTATTAATCAAATTCCAAAACTATACAAATGAATACAATTTATCAAATGAATTGTTATAATTCAGTAAAAATAACTCAGTTATTCATCAGATGATAATTAATAAAAAAATTCATTCGTATTTCAACAATTACATTGTAAAATTCATGCAAAACAATTACAAATTAAGCGGTAGAAGTTGACACTACTTTTCCTAATCTTTTTCCTAATTGTTGTTTTTGGTATCATTAATAACATTCGTAAAATTGATTTAGTTTAATGATTGAGGAGAGTTTCTCTACTCATTAATTCAATATTCTATGTCTCTGCTTTTACACTGGTGTGTCTTCTTTGCCTTGAATTGCCTCATCTATCTTATTGTTGTTTTTTTTCCTATATTTTTATCGATTCTGTGTATGATATTTTCATCTGTTTTACTATTTCTTTTGCGTTTTCACTTAATTGGTTTTACTTTTCTTGTTGTTCAATCAATGCAATGCCCCCTTTTTTCTCAGCTATTCATTATTATTATCTATTCATTATCTAACCCTAAACCTATTTTTAAACTTGTTCTTATTTTTCTAATGCCTTATTCAATTGTATGCTAAAAAATTTAGATGCAGTCGAAAAATAAAATAAAACAATTTAGTCAATAATTGAAGTCGTTTTGACGTTTCGTTTCAAATAGACTTTTCAATAAAAGGAATATTCAACTGTGAAAAAGCTCGCGCACCTCCCTTTGCAATATCTGACAAAAAACTGCATTAATCTGGACCTCACAATCTTTTTCATATGTTTTGTGGATTATATTCACCATTTCACCTCTGTCAAAAGTTAAGTATGATTCTTTGTCTATTATGATTTCCAAACCTTTAGAGTGCGAAAACTCGTTGTCACTAAGACTTATAAGTTTTGATTTGAGGCTCAGAATTTTTGGGATTTGATTTTCTCAATTTTCAAACTATATTCTGTTCCTTTATGATGTTGATCACATATTTTTTATCGACATTGAATTTTCCGCCAAATTGTCGTATATTGACCCCAAAGTTTCCATGGGCCGATTCTATCTTCTTTTTTAGCATTTTTTTTTCGCTTTTCTCCCCGATCCTGACTTTCTGTCAATCGAAATACCTCAACACGTCGACAGGTATTGTAATGTGTTTGTCTGGCTATTTACATTCTTACAAAATGTTTATATTTAGAAAATTTCATAATTGCCAAATAACAAGAATCAAATAATACCATTCTCAGTCAACGCCTACTTTATTTGCTAAGCTGTCTTTATAAGTATTTATCCAGAATATTTTTTTTGCCTCCTAAGAATAGTGAACACATTCAATGAAATTTGAGCTCTATATATCCAAATTCACAACGATTAGTATCACTTTCATATCTACAACTTTTGAGGCAAATTATACCATTTGACATAAACGTGGCATGATTGGCGAAGACAAATTTACCTGTAAAACATCCTTTTGCATGATAATTTCACAAAATTGTATTCTTTGGTCATGGCCATGTTCCGGTAGTTCTTGTATTTGCGTTACTATAGGTATAAAACTTGTTCTTTTTTACATTTTGCACAATTACATCATGCTGTAATTTAATTTTTCTAATGTATGTAGGAGGTTTTCCATAACTCTAAGGATTTGTCATAATTGGTTAAGGTTTTTGATCAGCTAGTTTAAATGCGATTTCAGTTGTTCAAACTACAATTTTGGTAATTTGAATGCGATTTGGGATGCATCACTAAAGTGATCTATCTTATAACTTCTTTCATGATCAACGTAAAGTCTGGTTGAGAATGAGAATGAGAAATAATCAATAGAAGAAAAACTTTTTATTGTTCTGACATAAACAATGATCACTATAACTTTGGAACAATTGGAATTAGTAAGTGTATAATGACGTGATTCTGATAGATGTATTTGTGATAATAATTCAATAAAATTTCAAATATATACAAAGAGCTCAATTTCATAAATATATTGAAATGTTATTTTCATGTAGCTGTAAAAGACGTAAATCTAATATTATATTATCGAGTTACTTCATAAACACACTGTATAACCGTTGCTTTTTTCATTGGAACTTGAATTTAAAACATTTTCGGATAGTGCAGAATATCTTCTATGGGTATTTTACAAATTTTATAAATATAAAGTCTATTAAAATCTCTATATTTGATAGAAGATCCTTCAAAGTTTACTTGACAGATTTTCATGCTTTTTCAGAAATTTTGTAAAAAAATCAAATAAGAAACATCTGAACTATCAAAACTCTCTGTAAAAATCATATATATATATATATATATATATATATATATATATATATATATATATATATATATCAAATTTCATAAGTTTGTGAGGAGATTTTCCGCGACAAAAAGCCATTCGCTGTAATGTTAAAAATAAAGAATTATATCCACTCACCAGAAAAGTAAGAAGTTATAACACGGGCACAAAACACAACGAACTGCTCGAGGATTCAACAGGCTGTAGTTGTCGCAGGACGAAGGATAACGTGTTGATAGTCGAGGATAACGGACGATTTATCCCTCTAAAGCGCCTACATGTGCGAGATGGAGAAGGGCACTAACGCACACAATTGGTTCCCCACTATTGCGATTCTCGTAAATCATGATTTTTTTTGTTTTTTCTTTGTTGTCTTTTAGACACGATTTAGAAGATCACATTTCAAAATTTGTAGGTTTCAAAAAAAAATTACATGCTAGAAAATCTCGAAATGCGATATTTTCAGATAGTTTTTGCCTAACAAGTTCACACTTCTTATTTTTTGTCTGCTACAGTACATACAGTGTGATAAATGTATGAGATACATCAATAATATTAAATATAATAATTTTTTTTTAATTTGCTAAAATAATAACACAGTAACACTTTCAATTATATGAATTATCAACAATTTCAAATATATATATATATTACTCTCATTTTCTTTTATCAACCTATAATTTATCCTGATGAGTGAGATAAATTTGAGCACATGGTATATTTTTTATCACTAATTTATTTACAGACATCACTATAGTCAAATAATTAATATTTTAATTTCACTATCAACTAATCACTAAATTTATCTTCACTGATCACGAGTTCTCGTCTATCTCTCTAGTTAAAAAACTGGCTCTTTAGACTTTTTATATTTATATGTCTATATTTTATTCTTGAATCGAACTGATATTAAATTTTATTTTTCTAAGTTTCAACACTGTATTTTATGAAGAAAGGTTAACATAATATATTAATTTACATATTTGTGATCCAAAAGTTCAAAAGCCAATTAAATGATCGAAAAAACTTACGTAAAAGTTAACAATAGATAAGTTGAATAAAACAAATAAACTTACAAAAGGAAACTTCTCTTAAATTGATAGATTAATAGACTTACCAATTGGCAGAGCTTCAAACACCAAATTGAGAAATCTATCAGCTTCACAATCCTACCAATGAATGAAGATCAGCTGGAAAGCTTACTGGAATCATTTGTTAATGAAAAGCAACAAGCTGCTAGGGATAATACATCTAATCATATTCCCAAACAAAGGTAATAATTATCCAAAAAAAAATAGTTTGATTATTTCCGAAAAAAGAAAATCCGAAGAATTTACCATCAGAGATGTCCACGATATGAAAAGAAGCTTTTTGCTACACAGAAACTCAAAAGAGAAATAAAAAAAACGATATCAGCGACTAAATAATCAAATGACATGAAATCTGATTATTTATCGTAGAAAATCACGAAAAGACTTAAATGAACAATTTCTCACAACCCATCTATTTAAAATACAGATGGTACACAGACATTAAACAATGTGAAAAAGGCTAATAAATTTGAAGAAAACCTTGAAACAACTTTCCAACCGCATGAAGATAATCTTGTTGGGACAAATATTATAAAAGAGGAATGCGACATTAGACTCACTACCCAAAGGAATTATGAACAGAAATTGCAGAAAATATCAATCTTGAGAAAAGGATATGACTTAATTAGAGCTCCACAATGCAATTGCGAAAGTCACTTTTTTCATCTTTTTGATCGAATTTGTTTCAAAGATACAGCAAATACCAGATGTTATTATGGTTCCAAAACCAAAAAAAACAATAAATTTAGTTTCTTCATATACACTAGACTATATCTGTAATTTCTAAACTTTTGAAAAAATTCTCACTTAAAATAATAGAACCAATTACTGAAGATAAGAACTCAATTTCAAATTATTACACATTTGATGAGGATACTATTGTAATCACAGCAAAAACTAAGAGAAAGCGGCAAAATCTGTAAACTTCAGTTAATGAAATTTGTCCATGTCAACACTACAAGAATATACTAAATTTGAAAGTGAAGCTCCACTCCATTCATTCACTTCTTTATATATATATATATATATATATATATATATATATATATATATATATATATTAGTATCTAGCTGTGGAGTTGTGCCAAAAGAATCGCATGAGAATAATCCAAGGGTATCAAAACAAAGTTCTGAGAAGCATTGTTGATTATTATTGAAACAGTAACCTCCACCGGGACTCGGAAAGGGACAATATTTGCCAGACTACAGGAAAAATTAGCCAAGAGCCACATAAATGTCAAGGCAATCTAACTTATCGACTGTTAATCTGGCCAGAAGACTCAGGAGAGTTAAATCTGAGTTGGTTGAACGTTGTAATACTATAAAAACAGAGTAGGTACAGTACTTGAAAATTTCTTGTACTCAAACGAATACAGAAGTCCCATTTTCTGGAATTAACGTTTTCGGTCAGTTGTATCGATGTGGATGCAACGTTAGAAATAAGCTAGTACCTATCTAAACATATACGCTTAATGTATGAAATCTCAGACCAATACTCTGTTATATGAATAATGAAAAATTTTCGCCGCCGTCGTTGGTGTTCTAACTATTCGGGTAAAGTCTGCCATTTAGCGTATGATGTTCATAGAGCATACAGTCGAGAGTAACTCATTGTGATAGTGACACTTCGCGCCTCACGCAGAAACTGGTAGTAATAATGATATGTCACTATTAAATCTTGGGAACTTCATTTCAAAAAATACATTGGACGGAAAATGTCAATTTCAAATTATTTTAGGTTACTATTGAAATAGGAGTGCGATATATGGTAAAGCCTTTTTTCTAAATTCTTCGTTCGTTCGCCAACATTTGAACATTCTACAGTGTTCGGAAAAATAAAGAGAAATTTTTGTAATACAGATTATCAGTTGAATTGTTATGAGATAAATGAGCAACACCTGGTATTTATCTCAACAAAAAAAGCATTAGATTGGTCGTAAACGTTGTTGTTTTCCCCGAACAATGGATCGTTTTTTATATTGGATTTTCTGATGGTAAATATATGTACATACCCTTTCAGTCTTTTGCTATAAAGCTGCAAACTCTCAAGAAAAGTTGAACGTTCTCCAGTTATTGTAGAATATACCTATGCCATAATTTGTCCCAATAAACATCAATCATTCAGTATATAATCACTTCATATTGCTTCTATTCTTATATTTAAGGAAATTGATTAAAATTTAGGTATATATCTGATGGCTATTCAAATATATCTATTTAACCTAACATTAATGAAATGTTCAAATATGATATCATTATGAAAATATATTGGAATCATCCTTTAATAAATGCGAGTATATAAACTTCGTTAATATCAGATTAAGCTTGTGTTTGGATTAATTCATCCTAAATGAACTTCGGAGATGCAATTTCAGTTCAGCCTTAAAGGAAAGTGTAACCTGAGATGACTGCAAGCAGGTGGTAAGATACTTTAATCAAGGAATAGTTTGGTCAAGGATTTTCTCCATCTTATTTACAGATCTATCAAAATCTATACCTTATTTTAATTGAATTTGGTAAATAATTAGAAATAAAGTTGAGGTATATAAGAAGGAATTTGAATAGTAAAAGAAATATACGAGGTTAATCCGACCAATTTCGAATCTAGTAATATATCTTTACTGCGAAACATATTCTGTAGGAAACAGGCGTCACGAATTTGTTTTAGGGTACAGTTACGAACTGGACGTGATAGTTCTTGAAAGGTATGTGTTTTTGTTTTTCGTTCATCGCATTTCGTTATTGTGAACTTGATCAACTAATTGACAACAAGGCGACATTCTTCATAGTAATAGTTTTGAATTGCTAAAACCAAAAGAACACTTTGGAACAGGAACAAAGTGAAGACAAAATTGTTTATCATATGTGTTGAGAGTACAATATCAATATGCTTCGAAAAGTGATACTATCAATGAAAAATACTACGTCGAAATATTAAGATGTGTAATGCAGTCACAGAAAAATGGACACAGCTTTGTGCCTGCGGCTGACTACTTCGAAATATTTTAGTCTACATACTAAAAAAGGTAGACTTGATACTTAAAACAAATCTCGTATTTCTACTAAATAGATCACAATAATCAGAAAAAAATATCTTTATCAGAATATTAATAGCTCCACAACTTTTAAGGAGAAAAATTTTCTATTGACATTTCCGGATTGGAAATTCATGACTTGGCAAATCAATAAACAACAAACAAAAATTAAAATCAATTGAAGAATTCAAAAAATTCCTGCGTTTGGAGTAGTTCTCCTCACTCAATTATTTTAAAGCGATTTCTCTTCAAAGAATCAGTTGTACTTATAATATCGTTAACACTGTGTATGGTACAGTTATTTTTGTCAATTAGTTCTATTTATTATTTTTTTTGTCATCGATGTAACCTTTGGCAACTACGATTGATCTCCACCCTCCTAGCTCTTTCACAGGTATAATGTAACCACCATCGAGGCTCACACCAATTGTTGCCGATGATCGACAAAAATTTCAAGATCTTTCAGTTTTAAAGACATAATTAATTTGCCATTAGTAGATTCATTATAAATTTGAGAACATAGATTTTGATGTGGCATTAGATGGGCACATATTCTACAAATTTCGTAGACTTCAACTGACACGGTGAACGATCTAGATGATTTTGTTTTGGTAACTGGTATATCGACTATAAGTCAATCGTTGTAATCTTCTATATATAAATTTCCAGGCATATAATGAACTTGTCTAAAATAGTGATGAAATATTTCAAAATTCTCGTTTTTGAATCATTACTTCGATTAGGAGAAATGGTGCTTCTTTGAAAAAGTTAATCAGTTCCCGAAATGAAAGTCTTGTTTTTGGTCGCTGGACTTTTATTTAAAGTACTCGTATTCATTCTGTACGCACTATAAACAGAACTCTATGTTTGTAAACACAAATGACATCGCTGTAGCAGTCTTGTGTTACCTACTTGCTTCAAAATAAGGCATTGTCAATATTTTGCTATCAATCCATATATTAAGTGATAGCTGTAGATAAATTTTTTGCTCTAAGAATCCCAATTAAAATATAATTCCTCACTTATACCATACTCATCTCAAATTCAAGAGACTAGAATCCTCTTCTAATTATTTTCCATCTTTATGCCTGGAAACTCAATTAATCCTAAAGGGCCAATATTATTTTCTAAATGTGCACTTACATTGTTCATCACTCCTGTTCTCCAAACAAACACTAACCTTGAAAATTCGTGTGTCATAAATCTTACACATTCTCATACATTCACTGTTAATAATTTACTACTTTTGGGTTCATAGGATCTCATTTTTTGTAATGTTTTCCTCTTATTATTCACCATATTCTTTCAAACATTTACACAGTGTGTATGTATGATTTATTTGGAAACTTTTCCTAGAACACGCATTATTTGTTATTAGGTTTGAGTACAACATTGCATATGTACATAAAAACGGTAAATGTAATTCGGGAGATTTCTGTTTATTTTTCATAGATGCTCAACCTTTAGCTCTGGTAGTTATGAAAAGTGCACGACTCGCAATAGAGGCGTTGTAATCAGTGGTAGATTCATCAGCAAGCTGAAACCTAGGGCGACGCATGTCAAGGAGCAGCAAATCTTTTATTTCATTGCTTACAATAAGAAGACACGCTAAACGCACCAGCTTTTCTATGCGTAGACAGACTTTATGAATAAGATTTCATGCGACAAATGTTTGTATTGTTTTTATAACTTACGTACATCCATTTAAAAGAACGTACTTGCTTCAAACTTGCCATGCGACTCTCTAAAGCGTACATGTCTTTCTAGACGCTGCGAATTACCAATGTAAATATGAAAATAAATAATGTCATCAAACCTTCAAACTTTCATATATATATATATATATATATATATATATATATATATATATATATATATATATATATATACATATATATATATATACATACATATATATGAGAATTGTAAAAAAGTCTTTGCCAGCTATATTATGAGCGATTATTCATTAGGAACGTGGCAGAGAAACACCAAAGTGGACTAACTTCAATATATTTTCCGAACTTTCTAATTCCTATGTATTCATCGTCTGGGAAATAATTATTTAAAATTACCGGTGATTGTTGATATTATTAAAGCTTGTAAAACTCATAGAATTCAGAATTCAATATTCAACTACTATTCAACTGAACTACTAGAGGATGATTCTCATATTCGTCCAGAAGACATATACATAACCTAACCATGAACATAATGGAGAAAGGACTCTGCTTGAATGAATTCATCAAGGACGAACAACGCAATGAAGGACTATAGAAAGTTAAGGCCTTGTTTTACATTTACATATTTTCGACAAATTATATTCTGTTTTACGTTCTTTTTAATAATAACTTTTTTACATCGGCGAAGTTGATGAATTTCGGAGCAACAGGCATAAATAGGAAGAGCAGAACTGTGCAATGTAAACTAGTGGGTTCAAAAATAATGAAATTAGGGTTAAGGGGCAAACAATTTCCATTTTAGATTTCACTGTATCTCCTAAAGAAATATGGAAGTAAATTCATGAACCTAAAAAAGGCTTCTGTGTACTGTAACAATAAGAGTCCCACTGGATAATTTATCGATAGACATGAATAAAACCACTAAATCGTTGTTGCTTAGTTCCACTACACGTTAAATGTTTCGTATTTCATTAATTGTGCTCAAATTACATAGAGTTAAATATAAATAACATTATGTTACCTTCTTTTACACAATTGCCAAGGGGCAGGAAAAAATGTCTTAAGCTACAATTCAAAGATTTTCTTGAGGTCATACATATACTCTGATCATTTTAAAACATTTTCCTAGTTCTGAATATTAATAGGTTAATAAGTAATATCAACAGAAAATCTAAAAAAATATTTATTTTTCAGTGTAATAAGAAATATGTATTGACGTTACTCGTAGTATAAGCTTCATTCATATAAGTGTTGAATAGTTTCAAAACATATCTTTCTTACTTTAAAAGTAATACATTATTTATTTTTTTGCACCAAATAATGTCTTTTAACCATTCCATACGTGAAAATAATCGAGGATCTTATACGGACTTTAGTTCTCAAATTATAATGTTTTATTGATGAGAACTGTAATTTATATGGTTGTTAGCTAATTTCAGAGGTCAGTAGAGACGACAAAAGATGAATAGCCTACAGACGACAAAAGATTAATAGCCTACAGGCGGCAAGTTTGTAAATCCGCCACTGGTTGTAATACATTTTTTCATAGAATGTTGAAGACTTTTTAATGAAAATTACTAAATAATATAGTCAAGGAGACGAACTACTCCCTGTATTTTGTGCTATTGTTTGAATTATCTTGTTTATTCACTCATAATCATCAAATCTCATTATTCTTCAACTCATGCTGTCGTAGTTTGTGATTCATCAAGTGAATAATGACAATCACAGCAAATTTATATATGGCTATATCAATAAATAAGAAACAAGTACAAAAAAGCAACTTTATTAACAAATTTTGATAGTTACTTATAACAATGGTATTGTTAATATGATGACTAGACAATTAAAGAACTATAGTTGTTTTCCATTATCTGACTTATTCTTAACAAAATGATTGACAAATCTCTCATCCACAGTATTGTAATAAATTATGCAATTGACTTATACTTTAACTGATAATAATAACGTTGTTTAGTTATTCAATTACTTTTTGTTACCAATACTCATTCTGTTGTATACAAATCCCATAAATATATAAGAATACCAAGCCTCCAATTACTGGTAATTTTTCGTATGAAATTTTATTTCTAAGTTCAAAGACTTATTTGGAATATGTACATCCAATCGAGATTGTAGAAAACCTTTCTTCCCAGACGTTTGACAGAAAGGAGATTGAGTTGCTGCATAAGGGTTTGGGTTTTGCTGTTGCGGGCGATGGCGATCTCGGCGAATTGATTGGATATATTAAAAGTTCCATTCAGTATCTTTCTCAAGACACTAGGAACTTCGTCTAGCAAGCGTGCAAGAGTCAATTCTTGAAAAATATATCTACTAAAAATAAAAATCTATCAGTCAGTAAAAGAGATCTGAATACTGTCAGGAGTTTGAAGAGGAAAGATTGTTTTTACTTGAAAGCAGATGAAGGACACAAGGTTGTAATAATGGACAAGAAAGACTATTTCGAATGAGTAGACAACTTAATCGAAACAGGACCATACACCAAAATCTGAAAGAATCCGCTGAATAAAATGATCACAAATGTGAGAAAAACACTTAAAAATTGTAAGAACATTGTCACAGGTACACTCAAGCATAAGTTATCCGTAAGTAATCCAACATTGTCAAAGCTCTATTGCCTTCCCAAAATTTACAAACGTGGAAAGGCAATGAGACCTATTGTTTCAACAATTTGTAGTTATAATATTTCCAGGTGGTTAACCAAGGAGTTTGAAAACCTACCCATCAAACCTGAGAGTTTTTCAGTGAAAAATTCGGTAGAGTTTATCAACAAAGTGAAGACTACAGAGATTGAAGATGGGGAAATTTTAATCTCCTTTTGTGTACCTTGAGGACTTACTGAGATCTAATAATTTGGGAGCTGATTTGATAGAAGAATATTTACATTTAACAAAAATATGTATGGAACAAAACTTACTAGTACAACAACGAATTCTACAAGCAAGATGAAGGAACAGCTATGGGAAACTGCCTATCACCGTTCATGGCTGAACTGTTCATGAGTCGTTTTGAAAAGCAAATCAGTCAAAAGTTTCAGTATTTTCCCAGGGTATATTACATGTATGTGGATGATATTTTCGCCATATACAATAAGAAGGAGGCAAACGTAGAAGAATTCATTTTGGAACTCAACATAAGACGGCCAGTATCAACTTTCTGGTACATCGGTTTATATTGTTATAAATTGTTATAAAATGTATCCAATAATAAATTATTGGATACATTTGAGAGCATTGAAATTGCTAGATGTAAGAGTAGCTTAAATAGGGATAAAGGGCCAATTCCTTACAGCCCACTCTTTAGTTTAGTAGTCAAAGAATAAACATGAATATTCCCGCCTATGAATTTTTTCCCTCTGGATTTGATTTTTCACGAGAGGTGGCTTATTGGTGGGACAATTTATAAAACAGGAAAGTCAAGTTATCAGATTTTAGTTTACCTTCAGTCTCTGAAGACCATAACTTTGTTATCGAAACGCGCGTCAGACAGTATAATTGTTAGTGTTGGTGTAGTGGTGGTGTAAACAGTATATTCAGTACTCTAATAGGATACCAACTATAGTGAGAAAGAAAATTTTTGGATCATCCCCCCCATCATATTTTAATTGGTACTTTTTTGATAGTTGTACTTGTAATATATTTAACATCCATCCTGTTGTACAGAAATTCTATAAATATACACGAATACCAAGTCTCCAATTTCTATGTAGTATTTTTTTGTATACGCAATAATAAACTTTTTTAATTTATAGTCCATAGAAAATTCTTTATTTAAACTTCACTTCTAAGTTTTAAAATTTATTTTGAATATGATAATCCAAATTGGCAGACAAAGTAGAAGAACATTTTTGGTCTAATATTGTTTTTAGATCCCAAAAAACCAGCTAAGTCTGTAAATACATCATCATTGCTGTTATTTTCCATAGCAATTTCGATAATAATCGGAAGTCAGAAGCCTGTGGTGGAAATAGTTTTTTGCCTCTTTCTTTCTACCTTAATCATCAGATTTAAAACCGGATATTTTCTGACATATATCCCGATAGCAATATTGATATAAATCAAGTCATGAAAATAAGGAATACAATCCATTCAAAAAACTTTCGTAATGTATATTATTGCATCTATTTCAGTATAATTATATCTGAAGAAATAACAGAATACATTCAATTGGTTATGTAAAAGTTTTACGTAAGACATATGATATCTCATAGTTTTATTTATGGATAAATATTCCAGTGAATATGTAAGGAAATGATGAACGATTTATACAATGTGGGATTTCTATTAACGATGGGGCTAATATTGTGCATTTTTTGTATTTTTTAATAAAAAACTATGGTTCAGCTTATAATACTTGTTTTATAGCATTTTCCTATACTCTTGCCAGGCTCTCGCATTCTTGTCAAATATTCTCCCTAAAGGCGTCAAGACTCTAGAGCTTGTTGACGATTGACGTAAGTCCTTAGAAATAAGTCTGGATTGGTTAAATCTGGTGATGTGGTTGACCACTGCAAATCACCAAAGCAAATGATTAAGCACTTGGAAAAGACAAATATCGGTTGGAACTCGACAGTGTACGCGTTGAAACCAAATGCTCTTCAGTCCCAAATTATCAAAAAACAAATTGGGAATCATAGTAAGCGCCGTCCACACTCGTCGTTTGGACCACAATACTCTCAAAGTAAATTGCCCGATGAATCCACCAGTAACTTAGAGCGGGTGTAAGGGTTCTTCGTGAGTGACAGACATTTTCAGTGCCACAAAAACGGTTATTCACGTAAGCGTTAAAATATAATTGGGCCTCAACGCTCATAATAAGATTCAGGATGACTTAAACGTAGGTTATACACGTTTGGTGGTCAACAGCTAACAGCTGATGCACTCTCGTACTTTGTAAGGTAATATCTTTAAATCTCAACCAAAATGATGCACAGGGACTGCCGGTTGATACCCTATTGCGTAGTACGTCATCTGGTTGATATTCTGGGTTCCTCTTTGATATCTTGAGCGATAGTCAGAATAGAAAGGTTGTTCCGGGGCCTACCAGCCTTGGGAAGATGTCGTGTTGTTCTGGTCCGAGGCGAAGGGTCAAACACTGCATTCTTCGTCCAATTTGTTAGCTTGTATTGGTTTACTTCAAAAAGATCAGAGTTCAATCTTTTCATAGTGCTATTTGTAACAGTTATAGGGTTATTACTTTTTCCTACCTAATATTTAACTCCATAGAATCAATGAAGGCAGTATAAGCAATGTGTTAAATAAAACTGCAGCTATAAGTTTGTTTTCCGTAAGTGCAGGACATATTAAATGAGACTCAGCTGACCCGAGCAAAAAATGTAATCTTGTAATTATAGTCCAAAATTCTGTTTCTGATCTCGAAAGCCATTAACGAATTTTTAGTTTGTTAGACTTCGATAAATAGAGTTAAAATCAAATATAAAAATTCGTACAAATAGACATATTCGAACGTGAAATTTTACATTTTAAAAATGTATTTGACGAATAATAATATTCAAAAACTATAATAGAAGAAGCTATCCAAATGATCTGTTCTCAAAACACCTGTGAATTTTTATTGTCACTTTTCAATGTTTCATAAAATAATATGGCTTTGGTTATTACATATTCAGTCCCTTTGCGTTCAATGAACTGTCTGTGAATATTTGAACAGTAACTATACCTTCCAACAGAATAGCATAAAAAATTAAACTATATCTCTTACCTTTGTTTGAGAAAAGTAAAAAAAAAATTGTTAACGTATATTGAAATGAATAGGTCTTTTTCTTTTGCAATGTACACAATGTCGTACCAAAAATTAGGAAACTCAATTTCAAACTGTTATTGTATGTCACTTCTTGCAATAGAAAAAATTTAAATATTCTACGGCGTTTTTTTCCATACAAATCTGGTTTTTCGCATGTGCTGAAATGTTTGCAAACAAGTGATACTTAGTTGTGCCATCGATTCAAAAAATTTGATAAATCTGAAATATACAGAGTGCGAAATTTTTGTTGTTTTAACAATGTAGCATCGTCGCCCTAGAAACTTAGGTTACTTGAATTATTCCAAGGCTGCTATTCAGGTGCCATTCGGTTTATTACGTTTTTGTTTTTCTTCAAACATTTTGAATATTCCTTCGTTTAAGTATTGTAGCATAGCAGTCACTTCTGATTTATTTATTCTAATATTCGAGTTTATGAAGAAATCAATTTGTTGTCGACCTCTCACTTCATTCAAGAAATTCAATAAAACCTCCGAATGTATTCGATATCATCCTCTACCTATCTACACACAAATCAAAGTAAATTTTAGTAAATTAGGGCTAGTGTTGTTGCTGGTGATGCACCGGTTAAATCCTTTAGGTTCGATTGAAACTTCCAGCCTGGCAGCTGTAGAACTGCAGTAAAAAAATTAAATGAGGAAGAAAACAGGAATATAGATGGAAATTACTGAAGAAGGAACGAGTAAGTTGAACTAATTTGAATAAAAAGGAGCTCATGCTCTAACATATAAAAAACTGAATTTATATTTTTTTAATATGTAACCAAACAAAAAATCTATTCTATTCGTTTTGGTCCCCAAATAATTAGAAAATACGAATTCACACTCAGATTATTATACAAAATTTGCTTAAAACGAAAGAAAATTAATAAAGATAACTGGAATTTTTGTGAGCACTACAATAAAAAGATAAAATTTAAAAGATATTTGAAAAGCTTACCAGCGAATATAAAGAATAATATCACCACAAATATACTAAAATTTACTTTGATTTGAACACAGTGTAGGTAGGAGTGGGAGTGGGAGGTTATGAGTTTCACAATAATAGAAGAATATTCAAAATGTACTAAGAAAAACGTAACAAGCCGAATAGCAGACTGCAAAGGATTTCACAAGCAACGTAAAATTATTGCGAAATCTATTGCTGACTAGGGAGCTTAGGGAAGATCAAATTTCGAGTTGACTGATTCATATCAAATTAGACAGGAACACCCAAAAAAAATTTCTTCGACATCTAATAACAGAAAGGTATACTAGGAGATCTTTCCAAATATGTTAATGATAATAATAACCCGGCCCTGTAAATATACTTAGTGATATTAGACGGAATAATTAATAATGTGTTGACAGTTGACAGTTGAATACAATCCTGTACACATTCAAAATGTGACCATTTATTGCTTATATTACCTCATTACAAACAATTTCAACTTCGTAGAATAATTGCACAAACGTCTATGGACTGTGATGAAAATTAATCAGACTCCTAGATTTAAATCTAGCGATCCGCTACGCTGGTCCATAGCTGTAATATGTGAAGTGCATTGTCTTCCCAGAATAGAACTTTTGAATGAGTCAATAAAGTGGTTTACGAAATATTATTGTTACAGTCATACTCAAATAAACTCAAGAAATGATCGGCTCCCATACATAATAGCCACGATTTCTCCTACAGTTCCTTACAGATGCCTTTCAAGTTCATAATTGATCACTGAAAGGACATTACATCATTCTATTTTTCAGTTCTACTATTCTCTTAACCAGCTCAAATGTGTTTTCTGTAGCACTAATTGTGGACGGTTTAAAAATATAACAAAGACTCGAATGTAGTAAATCATTGGTATGCAATCTTCTTCGTATTTTTCCACTTTATGCTGACAACATTTACATATGTCTTTGAACTTAAGGAATTTTTTTCGCATAACTCAAGTAGATGAACTCACAAAAACTGAAAATATCTATACCATTCGGCTTTCCTCAACAGATTTCTCCAAATAAAATTACAACAAGTGATCTCGATTATTGTTGGAGATATTATCTGCTCTAAATATAGTCATGAAGCTGCTAAAAAAAATTAAAATCATGGAATTATTCCTTCTCGATTTAACACTTCTACGCATAAACTATGAATGTACTCAAGTTTCGTTTATACTTTACAAAATATCCAATTGTTATTGGGAAACAAGAAGAAAACTTCCCATAGTTATGCCCGTTCTAGCTATGATTGTATTGTTCTATTGAAATTTTGTGGTGAAAACTACTCTAAAACATAAGAAGATTAAACAACTACCACCATTAGGATTTGATACTGAAGTCCGTCTATCATTTTTCACGTCTAGAAAGTTATAATAACAACAGAGATTTCTTTCGCCGCTAAGACATGATAAACTGAACACAATGGAAATGTCTTTACCACTTAATCTTTATTTATTATTAGGTTATGTGCGACGAATATGAAGTTTTATTGTTTGCAACAACAGCCACCGATGATATATCCATTCCTTGTACGTGACCAAATTGTGATGTGTGCTACTTTTTACAGACTTCACTTTATTCTGTTTTCCTCGTTTGGAATTTCGTCAGTGAGCAGAGGTTTTATGATACTTCCATCACCAGTTTACAATAAGAGGGAGCGTAAATAACATTATTCATTTCCTTTTATATACCTGTTAAGAATGCGGATAATGATATATCATTTCCAAAATCTCATACAGATCCAGAAAATAAAAATGAATTTTACTGATTTTTGAATATACGCTGTATTCAATTGAATAGAATTCATACCTAACATTGTAAATTAGTTTAAATTAATTGACACTTTTGGAGTAGATGTCGATCACGGTGTATTATCTTATGTCTACAAGGTGTATGCAGAAGTCTCCTTCATACTAAACATAATCAGTCGGGTCAACTTCGTATAATTATTCATCACATTCCACTCCGACCAGTACCTTCTCACACCAGTATCGTGGTGCCAGTGTGGTCGGAAATGGAAGCTCCTATCCCTTCTCCTGCCGCCTACGAAATCCACTTGGTAACAAATTTATTGAATACACAAAGCGTTGCCAGAAAAACTGAGAATTTTTGCACAGCAACTGTGTGGACTGAATTTTTCTGGGAGTTGTTCGATAATCTACCCTACAGCCCTGATCTTGCTGTCTGTCAATTTCACGATACGACAAGTGTCTCAAGTATGGTAATAGCTATGTTTACAAATAGCTCGAACAACAAATTGAAAAGCTACTTGAAACTTACTTTCTGGATATGCCTGGTATGTTAATGAAAACATCAATTCAAATGTTTCTCTTCTTCTTTATATGTTAAGACTAGTATACCATCTCATCACGTTTCTTAGAAACAAATGAGATGGTGGAGTACAGTTTTCATATCATCTCATTAAGGTGCTCTTTAATTTAATTGAATTTAATTTTCACTAACCTGTCTTTCAAAATTCTATCTGATCTCTCCACTCTCTCCTCTCGTTTTTCGCTCATTCTACTCCAGTGTTTCACATATTTCTCTTATTAATTCACTTCTTGTTTGGATAAAAAACGTATATAATGTAATTGATGTGTTATTAGAAGCCGTTTTATTATTTCGCTTTCCACATTCTATCGGGTACGTCATAAAATGAATTCCATGTTTCTAGCCCTCATATATTTGTTCCCCACAATTATATCCTTCAATTTTCCTTCTTTGTTTTAACTTCCATTTCCTACTTTGGTTTCGTAATACTTGTTATATTTCCCCTAGATATTTAAGCGACATTTCTTGCTTCACACTTTCATCGTTGATAACGAGTTTGATTCTTCTAGGTTCTTTATATAGTGTAATGACATTCGATATCTACTCGATATCTACTCCCGACATGCTTCACTTTATTCATCATATCTTCCATTATGATGTTAAAAAGGAATTCCGCTTGTCACAGGCTTTATACTCAATTTATTTGCTGCTTGTAGATATGCGTCATTGTTGTTATTCACTTCTTCGATTTTATTGTTCTAATATTCGAGTAAATTTTACTTCTTTGCAGTAGAAGTATAATATTATATATAAGCCATTGATGGCTTTATATCGAATACTTAGGTGATTGACCCTCTCATTAAGTTCTAGTGCTATTTGGGTAATTAAACAAATAAATACAGCATCTACTAGAATTGTCCTGGCCTGCCCAGAGATGGTGGTAGTTGAAAAATACTACTGTATTAGAAAGTACACCATCTATACAGCATATGTTTCAAGTTTGAGTCACTTTGTTTAGTATTTTTTGGCAGCCATCAATAGTGAATTTGTAAACATGAAAAAATAACAGCTTACATAGATTCTACTTAGGGTGAGACTGCTACTTGATTATGAACAGTGAAATATTGGGTAGGAGAGTTCAAACTAGGCCACACGACCTGCGAAACCAACATCGCAGTGGTCGACCAAATGAGATAATGACTAAAGGAATGTTAAAGAAAATCCTCAGAAAAAAGCCGAATTTTTGAGCCGTTCCGGGATAAAAGACAATCAAAATAATAGACTGAAAAGGAAGAACCGGCTCCATAGAAGGTAGAGATAGTTCTATCTTCGTGGCGTCGGTTTTTTGGAATGCGCGTGAGATAATCGTCATTGAATATCTTAAAAAAAGGAAAACTATCAACGACGAGTATTATGTGTACATATTGCAACGTTTGAGCGAAGTAATCAAGCAATTTGGCTGGGAAGAAAAAGTTATCTCATCAAGACAATGCACCAGCTCACACATGCAATGGCTAAAATTAATGAATTAAAGTTTGAATTGCAACCTCATGCACCATATTTGCAAGATTTAGCCCCTTCGATTATTTTCTGTACTCAGACTTGAAAAAGTGGCTCGTTGTTCAAATATTTTCCAACAATGAAGATGTGATGTCGGCAATTGATAGCTATTTTGAGGATTTTGACGCTTTTTGCTATAAAAAGGGTATTCAAACTTATTGAACATCGAACATTGAAGATTATGTTGAAAAATAAATATATTTTTTTCCAAATTTCCCATATCTTTTATTTATAACCTCGGTAGTTTCGTGGGTCTGCATCTCCTCCATTTCTGAAAATTGGTATCAAGAAACTTACTTTCTATTGGGATAATATTTTGTTGAAGAGAATTTCTACTTCAGTTAATTATGTATAACAGCACTTTTGAACATTTATTTATTTATTTCATCAATGCTTGAAGCTTTTAAAATTTGGCTGCTCTTATCTGTATTTTCTTTTTCATTATTTTTTATTTCTTTTTATGCATATCTTTTTCTGTTTATCGAATATATCGTATTCCATGTCGTTCATCAAATTTTCTCCAATCGTCAAGATTTCTTTTCTCTATTTCTCAACAATTTATATATATTACATGTTGTATTCTCTCTAACTAATATATTTTAACTCTTATTTTGTACCAAAGCTTATATTTGGTTTTTCATCTTTGCTTTAATGATCTATATACAAAACCATCTTCCACTGCTTAGTTTTTGATGTATTTCAGAAAATAAAATGGTATATTTGTAATTATCCAGAGCGGAATGAATTATAAATACCTTCTTTAGAAAAAAGAAACTAAAATTATATAGCTCAGTTCCCTGTTTATTCCATTGTTTGATTTCAAACGCTCTGTTCGTTCAGTAACTGAAATGCAATTTCTCATCATTTAAAATAATTTGTTTGATTCCGGTTATCCCTATCCAACGTTTCTATTTCCACATAAACACAATCAACCTTTATAGTCAAAAGAATGAAAAGTGTCTTATTTCCTTTATATCTTGTGTTTTCCTCTAGATATATACACAATTGAGCTTGATAAAACATAATCCGCGCGTCATATTTATTTTTTGAGCATAGTGATTCAGATACACAGGTCTGCAAGTGAAAAACTGAATATGTTTTTAGAAATTATCTTATAGATTTTGATGTCTCATGTCCCAAAACCTAGAAAAATATTTTTAAAATTCAATCTCATCTATTTTTTTACAATATTAAATTTTTATTTTGTGTATATATCTTATTTTGTTCAAATTTTTTATTTTATGTTTCAAGCTCCAAATTTAATTAAAATTAAGATTTTTCACTCTAATTTTAATAGTATACATATATATTTCTGAGAATAAAGAAATTGAGTTAGATTGAACAGTAGGATTGAACATGTTTTAACGTGTTGCCGTTGGGTTATTTATCATGCTCCAATAGGCTAAGTTATCTAGCCGACCCTGTCTTGACACACTCAGTTGACATCCAGCATTCTAACGCTACTGTGATCTTGTTTTTGTGTTATGGTTCATAGAGGATGTGTAATTTCTCTGGTCAATTTATGTTATTTTGTGGTGAATAAACAGCAAAAAGTCAACAGAGAAAAGATAAGAAATTTTGTGGAAAACGTTTATTTTGCTTACTCCAAATTAATAGTGATAAAGACAAAGCATGGGCTTCTCATAAGGTGTGTAGAAGATGTGAGGAAGATCTGCGCTTGTGGTTTAAGGGTAAGAAAACTGCATTTCGTTTTGGGATATGGCAGATCGACTGCTATTTCTATTCGGTTGACATGAAAGGATTTAATACGAAAAATGAGAAGCTCATCCCAAACTTGATTCAGCTATTCTTCCAGTTCTCATAGCTCTAAAATACCAGCTCCACACGCGCGTCCTAATTTTGAAGACAACTCCTCCCCCAGAACGACTCCAGCTAAGTTGACGAAGAGCTTCAACTTTTTTCTTGTATTGTGCTCAATGATCTAGTCAGAGACTTTTCAAAAGATGCAACAGAATCTCAAAGTTCAAGGCTATAATAAACCTTTTATCATCTGGTACTCCTGGTACAGACATTGAGATAGAATTTACTCATTATTTCATTAAAGAGGAGAATGTTCGTGAGCTCACGAAATACCTTGAAATTGAATATGATTCATCAGAATGGCGCTTATTCATTGATTCATCCAAAACTAGCCTCAAAGCAGTCTAGCTGCATAATGGAAATGTATTTCCATCTCTTTTAATGGGACACTCAGTTCATATACTACTTTATTAACAATGTGTTGAATAAACAGTCAGGGTATACAAAATTCTCTTGATTTCCGTGTTTGCGGGATAGTACAGTTAGAGAGCTACACTGGACAACAACTGACTGGCCACCACGATACGGTTTGAATCCTGGCGAGAAAAACTTTATCTATACCTCTTTGGTTGCGTCAGAAAAGGTTTTATTGTCACCTCTTAATATTAAATTGAGGCTTATTAAGCAGTTTGTAAAATGATTGCATGAGATGGGGATTATTTTAATTATACATGTTCTAAGCTTGGAAATAGTCTGAGCAAAGTTTAAAGAATGAGTTTTCGTTGGCATTGGCATAATAAAACTTTTGTCTGATCCCCTCTTTCCTGGATCAATGGAGAAATCGAAAAAGAAGCATAGAATTTCTTCAAAAATGTACTGCAGAAGCTTTTGGGCAATACTAATGAGCTCGAATATAAAACTATAGTACAGTGCATGCTGATAGCTTAAGGGTGCAAGATGAACTTAAAAATTCATTCCCATATGGAATATTTTCCTGAAAACTTTCCTACGGTGAAAAAACATGTAAAAGATTTAACCAGGATATAAGTGATATCGGGAGACGTTACCAATGAAGATGTCAGTAAGTTAGCGGAATACTGTTGGATACTTAAGCGAGAAACCAAAGAAGAACACTAAAACGAGTTCGGTTTCGGAAAGGTTTCACAAGAAAAACATTAAACAAAAATTTGTATATGCATTTAAATAAGAAAAATAATAGTTGATGGGTTTTAATAAATATTATGCTGTGTACTGAACACTGTTCACACTATCACTACACCAGCACTCACAATTACAGGATTTCGATAACCATAGAGAGTTATCGAAACGCGCGTGAGATAGTGTAATTGTGAGTTTTGGTGTAGTGTAAGCAGTGTGCTCAGTATGAACATCACCAAAGGTTCCTAAAATTCTAGCTTAGATTATGCTGTGTGTTTGTGTTAATAAATAGTTGATTTTTCTCATCATTAGGTTTTTATTTTGCCAAAAACCTATACGTAATAGAGATTAATGTAAGTTATGTTTGAAATCAGCGAACCTTCAAACATATAATTTAGCAAAAATACCTTATACATCTGAAAAAAATATTTTTTCGCCAACCTGTGATAATGGTCATTATTTAAACACAATTGACTTGAATTGTTCTTTTTGATCACGATTAAACTATAATACGTCTCGATACATTGTGAATTTTATGCTCAAATCATTTTCTTTATACATAATCTCGACGAGCCACAACTGAATGTGAAATAAATTTAATCATTGGATTTCATTATTTTCTCCTCTATAGAAGAAGTGTAATTAAATACATACAACAAATATGAATATGCATGTTCACAGGTAGGTATCGTCAACTGTGTAGAAAGGAAGAGAGATTAATTCGGTTTCATTGGAAAGTCCCGCTCATAAAACTGCTGGTTTAAGATAAGACAAGTAGAGCGTAGGTTACGTTAATATAAATTTAATTAATAATGATAAATAGCAAGTACCTCATAATTGCGAATCATAAACATCCACTTGGTCTTTTAGGAACCAAACAAAAGTTATATGAGAAGCACCAATATTATCTATATAAAATAATCAAGCAGATAAATGTGGTAAATAACTGTCACCTATTTATATTAAATAAATGTTAGATAAAGTCGGATGGATGTTAAGTTCGCGAATAATAAATTGAGAAAAATGTCCTCCGATGAAGAAAGGATAGATTGTACCCCTCCAGAAATACGACAGGCTGTAGTATAAGCATCGCTACTTAAAAGCTATTGAATTATATAGGAAGTGGTGCGAAGAAAAAAGGTGAAGAATACCAGTTCCGAAAGTGTACTTTTAGCAAATTTTGGAGAACAAACCACACAAAAGAAGCCCTCCACGTTGTGGGTAATGTAAAGTATGATTCGCACCATGCTATAAATTGGAGAAAAAACTGATATTTCGAAGCATAATATTTGTCAATTTGTTTGAGTCTGGAATAGATAGGAAATTGAGGGAGGTAAATGAGGGCGGGAAGTAGAGATGTGTAATATGACACTTTTTAATCTTCAATGACGTAAGTAATGACAGCATTACATATATGGTTATAAATAAAATAAATTATTAAACATATATGGTTTGTCCATAATTATGGCTCACTGAAACTCGTTAAAAACTAAGTCGGCTTAAAACACATGGTGAAGTGTATCACTACATCACACAATTCTTTAATTGATAGGGACAATCCACGCCTATCTAAGTCTGATGGGGATCCGAGAAGTTCCTAATTGTATGGACTGCCCAAGTGCTCACAACTCCGCCATGTACACCTTTTTTCAGTCCCAACGTTGGTTCGAAATACGACTGCGAAGGACAAGATCGTCGCATAAATATTTGTGAAGGAAATATTAGCAACAAAGCGAAGAACGAACATGGAGGTTAAGCTGCTCGGGGAAGTCCTATAAACTGGATATAATCCTCTCGCGTATTGGAGACAAAAGAGGGAAGGTTTTTAGTGGATAAAAATCCCACACTACTAGATAATCTCTAGTTGTCCGCTGTCTTTTTGGAGGTCTTTTCCTCCCCTCACAAAAAAAGAGTCAGCTTAAAACAACTTAGTGATATGGTGATTGGTTCAGTTAATTTCTATTACTAATTAATAAAATTTTATTCTATGAGGTTATTTATTTTGAAAATGGAAAATTTTTAGTGAAATAAGCAAAATTTATATAGTTTTCTATTATATTCCACATGTTTTGTCTACTGCTTCATAATTTTGTCATGGTTTTATTTTTAATCACAAACACAAATATTACGTATTATACTAATTTCAACCTCCACTTCATGGAAACCTTCTATGGCAGAACAAACACGTTAACACCCTGCTAAGTTTCAAATTTACTAACCCAAAGATGTTTGTTGAGATACGCTAACAAATAAAAAGCATTCTTCCATAAATTATGTGTCGAATAATATTAGCAGCAAGTAATAGTCCAGTCTTATAGACGAAAAATTAGTATTGGCCTCGAATTGAGGAGTCATAAGCTATAACCCTCTACAAACCTCAATGTTGACATTCTAAAATTTATCTCAAAATTTTTATAATAGCTCGGGTCCACACCTAAAGATATTGAATATTAAAAGTCATAAAAATCATTTTTTTTACAAACATGTTGTTTCTTCTCGCTTTATTGCTATGCATATTTTTAATAAAAATGTATTGTAGATAATGATATTCTTTAAAGCTTGATATCGAAAATTTTTTACTCCAACAAACTGTAGAAGTCAACCAAACTCTCATGATAGAGGGGGATTGATTAGTGTGGTAAAGTTCAGTGCCTCATTTTCCCTTTGAGATATCAATTTGAAAATTTGTTATATATATATATATATATATATATATATATATATATATATATACTGTGCCAGATCAAAGTTACGTTTTTCAAACACCCTATATTTTATCGCCTTTTTGGAATAAGCTTGACTCCCCATTACAATAACATGGAGTTGTGATGTGTTCTACGGGGTATTTGAAAAGTTCATTCATTTCGTTAATTCTTATTAAAGTTGATACAGAGTGAATTAAAATAAAAATCGTTGTCTCGTTTCTTTTTCTAATAATCTAGTATTTTATGTGAGTATAGAAAAGTACTACCAACATACCTTTTTTTATCAAGCATTACCTATATGATTTGTACTTAGAACATATCGGTTTTTCTGAGCAAAAAATAATTATGTGCCTATCTATAATTATATCTAATCATTTGACAATTAATTGTGAGTTGGCTATGACTTATTTATCAAAAACTTTTCGTCAGTTACAATTATGATTTTAGTTACGATTTTTCCGGCGAGCTGCTCATATTTGAATTTACGAAATATGTAATGAATATTAGTATTAAGCCTATTATTGAAATTTTCTATTAGTGTATAATCAAAAGATGAACCAATATATTCAAATTCATATGTCAGTAAATAAAAGCTGTATCATCCATCTTTTTATAATGATCTCGTTTTCCTTTTGTAGCAAAAAAGTGAAATAAGTAATAAGAAGATGAAACAACGAATGAAATGCCAATAAATAGTTTCAGTGGCAAAAATATTAAGGACCTCTCAATATAGTCCAGGAGCCGGTAACTCTTAGTGCAATTGCATGTACATCTTCTAAGTCCTAACAAATAAACAAACAGAAATTTTTCATCCAACGAAATGAAATCACAAGAAAAGATTTAATATTGAGTAAGAAAAAGGTTACTACTTCCACACCTTTGTTGGAAAAATATAGTTGCTTAGTCTCTTGCGATCGCAACTTGAGAATAATATCATACTACTCAACACTATTAGAGAACATTTATCGCAAAGAATGGAGCTGAAGATTACTTGTTATAGAAAGGATTATAATTTTATACCTGAATTTTTTTACGCATGAATTTTAAAATGTCCTATAGTGAAAATTAAATGCCCATCCCTCCCTAATAATGTTACATTACCAATAATGGTAAATTTGAATTTGTGACAAGAGAAATGTCACCTAAAACGTAATGAAGAAGTTACTTAGTCATAATAATCTTGTTTCGGTATATCCTGGGCTTCGATTGAGAAAACTTATAAACTATGAATTATTCAAAATTATCTTATCAAGTCTCTGTTAATTTACATAAGTTTTGACAATTTGTTGTTGTCTACTTTGCTACATTTTTACAAAATCTTCATAATAGTTAAAATAAAAATTAATTTAAGAATTTGTTGCTCTTCTTCTTCTTATAATCTTGTTGAGGTTCAAATGACGCTATTGAATACATAAGTTGATGAATGGGCTATAAAAATAAAATATCAAGAATGCAGCTGAGCACTAGTAATATTTTTTTCATTTTTCTACTAATTTGTATATGTTCCTATCCACGGTTCTACCCACACCTTTCAGTTACGTCTTACGTTTTGTCATTTAATTAACACTTCAGATTGTTAGAGCTACTACAGCTTTTCGTATAATCTCAGAGCTTTGAATCATGCTAGTATTCTAAACGGCAATAAGAATGATAATTCTTCACTTTTAATCGAGTTTATGTGTTCCGGTGTTTAACCATCTTCTCCAAATGACTTCACAACTAACACTGTACAACTGCAAATCCCACAAAAACCAGCTCCAACATTCTAAAGACTAATTTTTCGACCCACATGCAATTACTGTGAGTACACGTGTGTATCCATGAGTCTAAAAAGGCTATCAATAACATACTCGTTTTTCAATTTATCACTTTTTATAATTCTAAACAATTTCTTTTTTGAAGGAATCTTTCCAGAAATATTTTTATTCCCATAGAATCTCATATTTTTTGTCTAATATTCCGAAATGATAAATTTGTTTTGTATAACAATGACAGTAATTGGCAAAATGTTTGGTAAAATCTAATTGGCCAACAAATAAAAGATAAACCTCGAAAAACATGGCAACATTACAGAACTGAAATCGATAAAAGAAATTTCAACAAAGTTTCAACTGGATTGAAAAAGCAACTGATTATTCCTTGTGGCGCATAGCATGAAAAATGAAACGGTCTGTACAACAAATACCTTTGATAAACGACACCATGAAAATAGATCAGAAGCACCAACTTAAATTCGCTACTTACTCAATCAACGTGAGTGTTCATAAAGAAGATCTGAATTCATCAGATATTATTATGGTACTTGAACATGGAAAAAATCCTCACTAGGGCCGGCTTTTACCAATTATTTGGCAACTTTTCGTAAAACTTTTTCTAAAACGATTAGAAATGAAAATATCAGAAAAAAATTAATCGTAAATCACCAATTTGGCTTCCGCAACAAACATAGTGCGATATAACAAACGCATCCACTGGCCAAATAAATAAAAAATACTACATCGCAGTTTTGCTAAGGTGTGTCATGAATGACTGAAGCAAAACTTTCCTTAGAACTATCATCTAATAATAAAATCTAATGAACCGTTATTCATTGGTAAAACAATAAGAAACTCGTTCGGAAATATTCAAAGTAGACGCTGGCGTTCCACAAGGTAGCCTAATTAAACTAGTACTATACTTGATATTCACTATGGACCTACCAACAACCCGATTAATCACTGCAGCTTACGCTGATGACAAAGCCATTACTGTCTCTCACACTAATCCTCATGGAGCATCCTTAAACTTACATTACGCCGAGAGACATATCCGCCCACCTTGCTAAACAACAATCATCTAGCAGAGACAGACTCGACCAAAAACCAGGGCATATATCTGGACATAAGGTAAGTTGGAAGAAACATATAGTTATCAAAAGAAAACAACTTGGGTTCAATTTACCACATTTGCAACAAATGTACTGGATAACTGGCAGATAAACACATTCAAAACCATATTAAAACCTTTATGGAGCTATGACATCCAGCTATGGAGCACAGCCAGTAGCTCGAGCCTAGAGATCCTACAGAGCTTTCAAAAAAAAGTATCAAGGTACTTAATAGACTTGAAAGAAGTCCATAATAGACTTGAAAGTTTCCAGTATTAAAGAAGAAAAAATCTTAAATTCGTTTCGGCTGCATATAATTTTAATTTTTTTTTTTTTCAATCTCTCTTTCAATCTTGTATCTCTGTTTTATCGTATTAGGTAGACTTATTTGTAAATCATTTGTTTTTTTTTAATCGTGGCTATTGATACAAGTGATACAATCAACTCTAATCCTAGGTGCGCTTCCGCCATATAAAAAGCTGCCAGATTTCAGAGATAAAGTAGACGACGGAAAAACTCGAGCAAAAAGCAGTTCTTCCAGG
Source organism: Diorhabda carinulata (assembly GCF_026250575.1). Lineage (NCBI taxonomy): Eukaryota > Metazoa > Arthropoda > Insecta > Coleoptera > Chrysomelidae > Diorhabda > Diorhabda carinulata. The sequence goes on from NC_079472.1 coordinate 26,685,245, forward strand.
TTTTCTAACCTCTTGCGAAACCCAACGGGGATTTTAGTAACATCCTAACTATTCCTTTTTCACTCGAACTGACGACCCAGTTTTCTTAAACCAAAGGGAACAAATAAATCTTTTACCCTTGTGTAATCTTAAAATGGTGACGGCTGCTATCTTTCTACTTTCGTAAATTAAAAATAGGTTTGCTCATCACAACCTGGAGATATTTTAACATTGTAAAAATCATGAATTATTCGTCAACTTTTATCAGTTTCCATTAAGTTCAGTAACTTGTAAACTTGCCACGTGTACTTGAGCCTTTAACTATAGCAAACAATATCATTGTAGTAAATAAAACAGAATTTATACGATGGTATAAGTCTATGTTTGTTAACAATTGTTTCATATAATTTCAAAGCTTCATTTGAAAAAATCGTTACGTTTATTATCCAAATCAAGTTTGAATAAAATGAGTTAAAATTTATTTTATAGTCTTTTTCTTTCAAACTAGTGGGCTAATGTGTAGCCTGTTTCAACTTCATTCAATATTCATTGCAGATGATCGGTTTCTATGAATACTATTTCAAAAGATTTATTTCAGTGTGAATGCTCCGTGAAAAATAAATCACACCAGCAACTATATTTTCAGTAGTGTCGGCTATTCAATAAAAATTTCAATAAATATATTAACAAGATGTTAATATCGGCGAACTCATATCTGTTCTAAATTATTATGTTATCAGTTACCATTGATTACATTATCAACATAGTCTGGACGTCCTAACAAATGTGGTGACAATATTATTGTTCTTTACCCACGCCCATCAAATGGCCTGCTAGATCGCCGATTTGACTCCTCCCGATAACTTCTAATGGGGTTTTTCAAATCTAAATTACATTTCAATAGACCAGACAATATTGCCAATGTAAAAGTTAGGATAACGGAAGAAATTAACAAAATAACCCCTAAGGTCATACAAAATGTTGTACGAGAATTCCAAAATCGCCTTGGTTATTGTCAAGAAGTGAATGATTATAAAATACATTGAAAGATACATTCTTAATATTATGCGACATTATTATCTTCATTCTACGTGAAGTTTTGTGATAGAGACATCAAAATTTTACATCTTAAAAATTAGTTTTCTCAGTTTATTATAATTACTATTCCATATTTCCAGTTTTGTAAGCACTACACATGAAAATTAAAGATAAAAAATATATCTAGAGCTTATAAAAAAATGTCATCACAGATTCATTTTGACTATTTAATTATTGTTGCTTCTGGAAGTTGCTTAAGAACAGAAAATGGTTGTTAAAGACAGATGCCGAAAACATTCAAGATTTTTCAATATAATTTCATAAGAACTTAAAAGACGGAGAAAAAACATTAACGCAAGTGAAGGATGGCTGAACCGATGGAAGAAAACGTATGGAGTAAGGCAGCTAAATATTAGAGGTGAGAAGCTATCAGCAGACTTATCTGAAATCCCAGAATTTCAAAAGAAAATGGAAGAAATTGTGTTGATCTTCGAATGCTTCCTTCTTAATCCCCGGCAGCAAAATCCGAGAGGACTGCTCCTGGATTTAAAAAAGCAAAGAGAGGGTAAAGATACTGGTTATAGCTTTTGCTTCTGGCTCATTGAAGCTTAAGCCGCTGCTTATTGGAAAGGCGAAAAATCCTAGAGCCTAAAAATGTAAGTCTACTGCTTGCCAACAATGTACCGCAACCAAATGGATAGACGGACCGATATTTAGTGATTGGTTTGACAACGAATTTGTAACTGAAGCTGTTCTACTATTAGCTAATGTGCCAAATCACCCTGATGCCCAAGAACTGTGCAGTGGTGGTATTAAGGCCTACCCCCTAAAGTAACCTTTAAACCAAGTGGTTCTAACAGCGATTAAGAGGATCTACTGGCGAAGGCTTCTCCAGATGTTGATTTTGAAATTACACGAAGGAATTACTGTTAAGGATACCTTGAGACAAGTCACATTAAAAGATGTATCGTACTGGATTGCGTCAGCGTGGGATGAGGTAAAAACAACCACCGTTCAAGAGTCAGAGAAAAAAATTTATTTGCCATAGACGGATCATACAAAAAACCACCAGAACCCGGAAACGTGAGTCAACTAGTAGTCGTACTAGCCAATGAGTTACCCGTTGAAGATCAAATCGATAGCGAAAACATTCGTTATTAGTGAAATTAAGATGTTCAGATGGAGATAACCGACGAAGAAATCATCAATATGGTAACCGGTGCTAAGGACAGTGAAGATGACAATATAGGGAGATATAGGGGATACGAGATATATCATACACCGATGAGTTGAAGGCGATCGACTATGCTCTTGCTTTCATAGAGCAACAAGAAGAGTGTACACCACTCGACATCCTGTCTCTACAGCATTGGCGCAACATTCCATCGTCCAAGCGAGGGTAGAAGTTATCTCAGAAGAGGATGAAAGACTTTTTTAAGAGGTGGTCCCGGTTCCATATACCTCGAAGAATCGGGAATCTACTATATTTCTAATCCATGAAATTAACGAGAGAAATATATGATTTCTGTATCTTAATTAACGATCAAAATACAACCGGATGATGTATGCCGATTTTCCTTAAAGCTCGTAGTCTAATTGACGCAAGATAATCTCGAATTCACATATGTATAATCAATGATAATAAATAACAAATAAATAGCTTATATGTCAATTAACTAAAATATGTTATTATGAATTAATTACAATCAATCCGAGGAAATAATAGTAGTGGTTTCATAAAAGATCCTTGTTATTCAATTTAGCGGTTATACGAGTTCGTTGCAAAATCCGATCCTCTCAATTTCAATTATGGATAAATGATTGGAACTCATAAACATTGTAAATTTATAAGACATAGACTCACTCTTCTAATATTTAATTATTATACCCAGTTCTTTGCTCTATTAACAAAATAATATTTTCCCAGTCTTATTTTTTATATGAAATTTCAGCTTTTAAAATATTTCAGAGAAATTACATCATAAGTTCTAAGAGGGCTAACAACTTCTTTGTCATACGGAACTCGTCAGGCGATTCTGAATACTTTAGAGGTGGAAGTATCAATTAGAAATCCATCCCAACCCACGACTTCGTTTGGTTTGATCCACTATTACACCCGAATTATAGCCACCAATATTTGTTCGTGAATAGTAAGATTTATACACTGTAGTAGTTACAAGACTTATTCCCATATTTTAATGTCTATATTTAAATTTAAATGTTCTTTTCGATATCCGATGGCAGAACTGGAAACTCCTAAAATTCAACATTAAACTTAATTACAATAATAAAAATATTAATATTTCTATACAAATTTTGTTGTATTCCATACATCAGAGACATATAGATACAAAGATAAATGATATTAACCTCTACGTAATTGAATGAGTAAACAAATAAAACCAACTCGTTCACGACAAGTACCGTGGAGCTAGTCTCGTTCGGTTATGATGTCTAGAATTAGGTGAACGTGCCGGGTGCAATCTTATCGGATAGGCTGTTTACATGTTTTTATCACAGCGTCGATTTCTTTATATTGTTTTTAAGAACTAATTCTAGAAAGGTCATTGAGAGATGGGTAAGGAAATCTGGTACAGAAAAATCAATTTTCTATCCGGTGAAAATGAAATTTTTGATAACTGGTGGTCCAATTTAAAAAAAATCAGTTAAAAAAGAAATGAATTTCTCTTGATTCAGGCAATTCACATATCTAGTGAAACTCCGGGATACGTTAGCACTGAGTTTGTAGGAGGCTTTGTTTCATATACATTCGAGTTGATAACAGACATTGAAAAAGTTTTGTAATACGAGTTCTTGTTATTAAATAACTAGACTGTTTACGAAAAAGGGTTTTCTAACAAAAATCATTCTACATTCGAATGCTTCCCTTCAATATACTTCCCTCCTCTCACCACACACCTTTCCGTAAATTTTTTCCATTGATCGAAGCAGAGCTGGAAGTCTTTGGTGAGTGCCTTTAGGGGCTCTGCCGTTTTCTGCTTTACCGCTCCCTCGACTCATATCGACTTTCTTTCAAAGCACATTTTATCTTCGGAAACAAAAAAAAGTCGCATGGGGCTAAATCTGGTGATTACCGCGGGTGTTCGAGCACTGGAGTGCTCTTACTGACCAAATACTGCTTCACAGATAGCGCGTTATGGACAGGTGCATTGTTCTGGTGCAAAATCGGGCCGTTTTTTACGAACTCGATATCGCAGTGCTACCAAAACTGACAAATAGTAAGTCTGGTTGACAATCTGACCCTCTGGAAACCATTTAGTCATCAAGATACCGTTAATGTCGAAAAAAACGATCAACATTACCTTGATTTTGATTTGATTTGATCTCTTGGCTCTCACTAAAGCTTACAGCACTCAAAACACACGCGCACAAGATAGAAAATTGTCCCTCATAGCACTCATTCGGAGTTTTTTTGTTTCTGTTGAAAAAAACACGTTCGCTACAACCGCTAATGTACAAATACTATAATAGTGACGGAAACTTGTTTTGGGACGTGCATAGATAAGATATCTAGATACCCAACGCACTATTCGTTTCGCAGTCTCATTATTTAATATCCAGACATCGTATATTTCTGGAGAAGACTTGGCTATTATCATATTACTGGAAAGTGGTTGGAAACGACTAAAAAAATGAAATAAATGTTGGTCAATAAATAATAAAATGTAGTATAATATAAAATATTCCTTTGATTTGGATGAAAGAATTCAATTTGTTTTTTAATATCTTTTCTCCATATTTTGTTTTTAACGGAAAAGTACAGCTCACTAATATTATTTAAAAAAAAAGAAGGTTTTGGATTCTGAAAATCACAATTTTGTCCATGTAGGTACTGTTCTTTCATCCGCCCATCCAATTTTAGAGTAAAAACTTTTCCATTCTTATATCGAAAAACATGAATAAATAAAGGAAACGTGTTAAACCATCCACATCTCAACTTTTCTCAGATTTCGTATCAAATTACCACCGTTATCATACTTTGGAAAATTCTTCTCTCTATCTCTCATACTAAACATCTTTCCCAGTAGTTCAAAGTGAAATAACTTCTGATTTTCATGAATTTCCGTTATATCCGTAATATTACTTTTTATTATACAACGGCGGAGAAATAGGGATATCAGAGGTGGTTAGATGCTGAAATTACACCGCTTAAAGTACATATAAAGTTATAAATAGTTCATCAACGAACAAGGTGAATTAGTTAGGAGATAGTAGGGAAACCCAGTTCAGTTTTCAAAATATAATTCAAAGCAACCTTACAACAATCCTCTATACCAAAGAACTAGTAAAAAACTAGATTATACTAAATAAAAACGGGTGATTGGTTGTGGCAGGTAATGGGATTAACCATACCTCTAGCAGAAAGTAGGGAGAGTTGATAACGAAAGGATTATGCTGCCCTGTTTGTAATAACATATTATTTAATAGGAAAGTAAGAAATTGTATTGACAGAGTATGATGTTGTCTGAACCCAACTTCAACTTTCACATATTCAACTAATACGAGTACAGAGTCGGTTACTTTGGGAGTGCATTTCTGAGAAAAACTGTCCATCTCTACATAAAAAATCTCTCTGTCCCTATCTGGAATTGAAAATAGGTCATGGCTCATGGATCATAACCGCATAACCAAACTTTTTTCACACTTGATGCTTGTGAATGCAGTGAATGAGGAGAAATTCAACATCGACCTCATGCGCGACTTTTTGTTTGTACGTTGACTTCTGGTAGAGATTTGGGAAATTGTTCCATTGGTGAGACAAACTTATATACGCTACCGGAGCTACAAAAAACATAACTTCTCTTCAAACAACCGGAGCTAATAAACAATAAAAACCTCGAAACCAAAGTCCATCCTGAAAAAGAAGACTTCAGGCTTTAATAGTTGTACTAAGAAAACACCTATTAATTCTAAAAGAATATGAACAACCAACACATAGTCGGAATATGATGAAACAAAAAAAAAGTCTGTACCAGAAGTACGAAATAAAAAATACCAAAGAACAACAGGAAAATAAGGAGGATAAAAAGATACACAGAAAGGTCTACTCAATACAGACAAAATAAAAGGTACACAGAAAATACCGGCAAGTTTTACATCACGATTATGGTAAACGGTGTGCACTCGGTGTTACAAGACTTAAGCAACCTTGGCACAAGCGCTAAAAGGAAAATAATAATAAACCATTTATTTTACATAGAAGGTAAATAAAAGATTTGTTTAGATCGATTAACCAATTCTTCTACACTAACCACCAGTGGACATGTAAGATGACAGATTTATAAGAGGATCTTAAACTGGGTAAATTGATGAAAAACTCGTGTTATACCTGGGGCTCTGTTAGAGTCGACAATATTAGAAAAGATCAGAATATGCTAAGAATTCAAAATGCTTGATAGGAAGAGAGGGAGTCTAAAATCCGTCAGTGGTTGTAATGCCTCTGGGTAGTAGTAAGTACTGTTACTACTATAAGCTTCCGAGCTTCCGACAGGCAGCATAAAAGCGATTTTCTTTAGATAATTGGACATAATTGGATTTTGTCTTAGTATGGACTTATATTAGAGTCCACTAGTTTCAATTAGACGAAACTATCATATCATGCTAATTTTTCAAAACTCGTATTTATTTTAGAAAAGAAAATTTACCATGCCACTAATTTAAATATTACCAAGTTTTTTGTTGTGTGTACCGAATAAAAAATTATTAAATTATTAAAATTTGACGCACCAGTGAGTAATTATGTACTTGAAAATACATTATTTCTGTGCAATAAAATAACAAACCCCAAACATTGAGATGTAAAAAGATTGTCGATTCTCCAGGAACGTCTCTGGAAAAAAATCGATTGCTTTCTTGACTACGTTTATTTTTGTTTACATCTATGGTTTAATCTTTATAAGAATTTATAAAGTAAATAAAAGCGTCCTGGTCTTGGATGTGGCGAGTTTTACTTTCAAGAAACTTCTTTTAAAAGAAACCTTAATCTTGTTAGTTTAAAAATAGTGAGAAAATACAGAAACATTCTCTCAAAAATGTTAAAGGTAACTCGACAAACTACGAACATTTATTTTGAAATTTGTACACGTACTTGACATGCTACAATAACATTGTTAATATTTTTTCTCGGTGGTTACGCTTTAAAATAGTTCATAAGGGTATCAACTACCATTTAAAATTCACGAGGTGTGTGAATAAAAAATAGAAAGAAAATACAAAACGGAATCAACGGTTAACTGTAGAAATCAGATCTAGAAGCAAATGCTGAAGAGCACGGTGTGTTGAATAAATGCTTCTGCAACCTAGGAAAACGCAAATAATAATTGGATATCAAATCTGGTTATAATGGAGGGTGACTTTAAATTTGCCATCTGAACAATCTCGACAATTTATGCGTTACTTCAGCAGATTGTCATGCAAGAAGATGACATACTCACTCAATATACACAGTTGTTTACCTCAGGTGGCTTCGAGTCAAAATAATACAACAAGCTTCCGGGATTTGACTGGTAATGTGGAATATGTTAAATAAAGGTGGCGTCCCATTGAGTTTTATAACTGTGCATATTTCAATTAATCTACAATTGCTACATTCATACCACACTCTGTCTACATCAGCGCCATTCTGGAAGGCTTTTGAGCTGTTACTCATTGTATTCAGCTGAACACTTTTTTAACTTTTCTCCTATATGAAATATTCTTCCTTACTCTACCCTCCTTACAGCAAATGAAAACACTATAGCTTTCATTGCTGGAGAGCAAACCAGAATTTGAACACACTTACATGCGAAGAAGGCTCAGTGTATAATAAGAGACCGAGGTGCTGCATATATATCTGCACCGTACGAATCAAATATTTTCTTATCACGACCAACACTAATGAGATAATTACATATTAAATGGTAACTTCACATCTAAATATTATTCTTGTGACTAGTCTATGTCTTGCGCTCTTACTTTCGAATTATATATTTTAACACTACCTTCTATGAGTTAATTTCAGTATTTTGCGAGTATTAGAATGAATTTTGCATCAAAATTATCGTAACTTTTTGTAACTTGTTAGTATTCAACTTATTGTAATGTGAAAGTAATGTAAAAATAAAATAATAACTTCAAAACCAGTAGGTCAATATATTAATTCATCGTATGTTTGAGATCGTGAGTTAAAATGAGATTTGAAAGACGGCTATTTTTCAATATAATTTAAAATATTTATCGATAAAATTAAATTTTCTTTTTCTCTTGGAGCTATTCATTTAGAAATTAGAGCATACTATATATGAATAAAAAGAGGGAAATATATCACTTTAGGCTTCGTAAATAAGAAGAAATTTAAAGTTGAAATGTTGGTCTACCTGCATATAACCATAATTGAAAAATAAATTTGACGTTTTGAAATAGCGGTAAAAACGTAAATATTTATTTAATAATAAGTAAGCTCAATTATCACCTTTAAGTACAATGCCAACAATTAAAATAGACCATATAGTTAGTTTCAGTAGTGAGGATTCGGTAAGTATGTAACTAGTTATCGAAAGTCAAATATTCTACTACAATTTTTAGGTTCATGTAGCACATAATATTTTATCTACCGATTCCAATAAAAAATGGAAATGTCAGTTACCAGGAGAAAAACAAGCTATTGTAGTTCTGCAGCTGGAAAAAGCAAGTCAGATAACAGCAATCGACATAGGCAATGAACACTCCGCATATGTTGAGGTCCATGTGTCTCGTTCAAGTAATAACGATGATTTCAAAGTAGGTATATAAACTTAACAGCCAACGAAATGACTAATTATATTTTATAGGTTCTTTTGGCTAATTCATCATTCATGAGTGCTTTAGAAGCAAGGCAAAGTCAGAATGTTAATAAAGTAAGAATGTTTACTAAAGATCAACTTTCCAAACCAGAATGTAATGAAAAATGGGATAGAGTAAAAATTATTTGTAGCCAGCCATTTAACAGGCACGTTCAGTTTGGCCTTTCATTCATCACACTACATTCGAATGAAACTAAAGAGGAATCATGTAAACTAAATAATTTTGGCAAGTTTTTAATCAGACCACAATCACCAGATAACCTCTCTATTGGCTCTTTATTTGCAAAGCGAAAAGAACTAAAACTTGAGGAGAAGAAAACTACAGGTAAATCATGTTTTCTATAGGTAAATAAAGATACTCATAATTATAAACTATGCTTACTAAATTATCACCCCATTAAAATTTTTACTATCTGACATATGTATTGATATTCAAATTCTTTTCGTCTCAGTCACCTTTTCATATAGTATTGGAAAGCATTGTGGAAGAAAACGTCATTTAAAATGTTTAGAGAAGGAATCAACAGGGAAAAAATGACCATATCTGGGATATGCCTCCAAAAATATTGAAAAAGTTTAGCTTTAACATAAAACTTACCTCAATACTAAGCTGTAGAAGCAAATGGAATCAGAACATTATACAAGAAATTAACACAAATGCCATCAAATAGTATACAAATGGCTCCAAAAAAAAACAGACAAAACAGAAATATATGCAATTGAAAAATATTTCAGTTCAATCTACATGGGAATTATTGAGAATTATCATCCTGTCATATAGCCAGCAGCCATTAGAGCTCTAAGATCCAATAGCATAAAATGCAAACTGGCTTGAAAACACCTGAACATTCTAAATGAGCTAGTCAAGAAAAATGAAGTTACCCTGCAATTGATTTCAGGACACACTGGTGTAAAGGAAAAAAGAAATGACTGACAGTCTCGCTAAAATAGGGGCAGATAGATAAACCCATCATAGGACCTGAACCCTTTTGCAGCTGCATAACAATAGAAAAAGCACTGAAAAAGAAGGAAGATAAGAGTAAAACCAGTTAATGGGAAAATCTACAAGGGTTGAGACAGGCAAAGGCACTCCTATCTTGTCGGGATACTGTTTACCTCAATAGACACCTAAAGATGCTAGACTTACCAGAGAATAAAGAGTGCAAATTTTGTTCCCATTGAAATTTCTAAAAATAGTGGGATTAATAGATCAGCTGTAAACACTGAGGATCCCCAGTACTATATCAAGAAAGGTGGACAAATCATTTTACAAATTTTCTTGGTTTATCCAACTTATTTTTCAATGATTATTTCTCATTAATTATAATTATTCTAATTATAATATTTCCATCGATAATCATATTTTTGATTTCAATAAATAAAGTTATATATTTTATTGTAGCGGCAGCAGCAATAAGAGATGCTACATCAACAGCACATTTGGCTCTGTATGGGTCTCCAACTTGCAAACCAAAATTAATAAACAAAGATCCAATTTTAACACCCAATAAAAATCCAGCCAAAAATAGTACTGACTGTACTCCCAAAGATAGGAATAGAAAGGAATTATTCTACACTGAAGATGATGAGGAAAATAATGATAATATAATGAAAAAAGGAGAACTTAGAGACAAAGATGATGAATTGGATGGAAGGAAACGGAAAAATATTTGGGGCCTAGATATAGACGATGATTCTAAAACTAAGAAGATAAAGAAAAATAGTGATGAAAAGAATGGCAAAAAAGAAAAAGTGGCAAATAAGCAAGATGTTGATAAGAAAAATACTACCAAAACTTCCATTAAAAAAAATGTAGGTAGTCCGACAATCCAAAAAGGGATCAAATCAAATGATGACAGACAAAATATAAAACTCAAAAAACCTAAGCCAATGAAACCTTTTCATGAATTACTGCAAGGAATTGTAATTGTAATTAGTGGAATTCAAAATCCTGATAGGGCCAACATAAGAACCATGGCTTTATCTATGGGTGCTAAGTATAAACCAGATTGGGATGGATCTTGTACACACTTAATGTAAGTAAATATTAATTATTAATATTTTTTAAAAATCTTGTTTTCACATGCAACATTAATAACCTATATTTGGCTTTTTTTGCTTATAACTCAGGAGTAAGTTTTTTAAAAATATCTGAAAAATTATGTCACACTGAAGGCTTGAACCTCAAATCAAGTTACAATTTTCCTCGTAGTGACTTTATACACTTTTCAGCATATCCCGGATATGATATTTCAAAATATATCTAAATAATTGTTGAAACTAATGTTCCTTAAAAATTTCTTTAAATGAAAATTATATCGTTTCATCTTTCCTGCCTTAAATACTAATATAATCATTGACTTTTCTTATCTTTCAGTTTCAAAGTTTGATTGTTGTTTTCTTTCAAAATTTTGTTAATTCTATTGTATTTTGTCTTCTTTTTAAATCGGTGTTTCATTTCTCTCATCTCTTTATGTACTTTATTTTCTACATTTATACCCACTTTTCTCCATCTAACAACTTTCATTTTTTATCTCAATTTTCTCATTATTTTGTCCTCCAAACTCTTTTTATGGTTTTCCATTTCCAACCATTTAAATTCTATGACCTGTACCATTTTATTCTCCTCTATTTTTATGTTTAAATTCAGTTTCATCTTGTACTTTTTATATTTATTTTCCATTATAAATGTTCTTCAGGTTCATTTTAATAAAAAGTGTGTTTTATAAACACAATTTTTTACGTTTTTGGATTAACAAATTATTATTTGTTTGATAAATACCAAAAAATTCACACGGAAACGTTCAAATGTTTCTATAAAACACATAAGTTATTAAAATAAAACTAAAATCAAGAGTTTTCAAGAAAAAAAACTTAAATATGTACATAAATGTCAACACAACCGCTGTTCTTTAATATCACATGGTAGTAATTATTCTTATAGCAAAACAATTATTATTTACATAGATGTGCTTTTCCCAATACCCCCAAATTCAATCAAGTGAAAGGCAAAGGAAAAATTGTGAAAAAATCTTGGATAGAAACTTGCTATAAGGAAAGAAAAAAACTTCCTTGGAGGAGGTTTGCTATGGATAAAAATGACTTGGACAAAAATGAAAGTGAAGATGAAATTTTTGAATTGATTGATTTACCTTTGAATTCCATTAAAAGATATCAAAACGAAGGTTCAGACGATAATGAAAAGTAAGTATTCATTTTCCAATATTACCCCTTCAATTCAGCCCATAAAACAGCCTCTAATACGGAAAATCCAGACTCCATCTCTATCTTCTTCAGCCAAATTTAGTATTCCTTTTTATTTTCTTTTTTAAAAGGTGGTTTTAAAAAGCTATGCATCCTTTAAGATCTGTCAAATGTTTTTGATTGACTATTTCCTTCGAAAAATTTAAGCCAACCAAAAAGCTGTAATATTTTATGTTTACCTAGCAACGATCAAATTTCAGCGATAATACTGCACTAGTGCAAATTATCGATAATTTGCACTAGTGCCAAATTTTCGTCTAGGATGTAAACTCATTTTGAAATATTTTTTCACCAACAAAACTGTTGTCAATAAGTTACCGTAGATACCAATTCAATGCCAATATGATGATCGTCAACTACGGTATAATTTAAAGAATAACAAATTTTAAACACAGAATTAAGTTTATTTTAAATTAAATTTTTCTCAGGAAATAGTCTGCCAAAATGCCCTCTCGTGCATGTCAAATTGTCTCATAATTTCCTCTTGTGCGCATTCGCGCACTCGAGAAAATTAAATTATCGACAATTTGACATGCACTCGGGACATTAATATTGATAATTCTGATGCAGTCAAACATCTTACGTAACTGTACTTGAACCTTCGTTAAAAGTAACTGCTCTCAAACTACTTGGACAATTGTAGTTTAAAATTGATTGAATTGCAATTTTCCTAAAAATATTTCTTTATAGTATTAAAACAAATAAATGATTACTCAATAGATGGAGACATTTCTTTATATTTTCACTATATACGTCACATACTTTTTTAAACGCCTTTAGGCTAGGAGATTGGATTGGAATTATTTTCCAAGTTAGATTTTGTTCGTTTTTACCTTAAAAATGTTTTGTGTGGTTATTTATTTCCAACTAATTCAATTTGTAGTGCCGAAGGATCTGACACTGAAGAAAGAATAGCAAAAATATTAGCAAAGAAAAAAGATGATACTCCAATTAAAAAAGTAGTAATGCAAACTGCTGAAAAACAAATTGATAATAATGAAGAATATTTAAAAGATCTTAAGGATATGAAACTGAAAACATTAAGCACGAATGAAAGGAAGCAAAGAAATAAACATAAAAAAATCGTTACTAAAATATCTGATACTGAAGAAGAAGATAGTAACACTGATCTTTCTGATATAGAATCACTTGATGTATCTTACTCTCAAAGTGATAGACGGCTAGCAAGCCCAAAAGTATTAAGTGATTCTAAAAGTGAAATTTACGAAGCAGATACAGATGTAGAACTTGAGGTTCCCAATACATTCCAGAATAGAAGACTTTTAGATATTTTCCGAGGAGAGAAATTCTATGTGGACAAAACTTTTGACGAAAATACTTACAATGTTCTTCGTAAATATATACTGGCATATAATGGGTGAGATTCTTATTTATTATCACTATTACATAATTATTATAAAACAAAGTCCCTGCCGCGGATTTTCATGTGGTGGAAAGCTAATAAAATAAGGTATTAAATATTGACAACTGAATATATTAGTCATGTCAAGCATTTTATATTTGATGCACATAATTATAATCTTTAGCATCATATAATTTAAATGATAATATTAATAGTTACTGCAAAAAATTGATAGGTGTGAAAATGAATTCAAATGCGATTCGTACAATGATGACGATTCAATTATTTTAGTTTGTTTTAAATTGGAGTAGATGAACTAGGGCAAAAAGGGCAGTTTAACCGATTGTTCTATTATATACTCTATGTGGCCTTCGCTATTAATTGTCTCTCCCATTTGGAGATAGTCGATAAACAATATTTCAAGTGTGTCCCAAAATACTGAAGCCATAACCTTCCCAGCTGACTTAGTGGCTTTCGACGCCTCGGACATGATTCACCAGCTGCAGCCCAATCAGATGATGATCATTTTGATTTCGGAGTGACGTGATGGATCCATGTTTCATCCATTGTATCAGATCGACGAAAAAAATCTGATTTATTACATGTAAACATGGCCAAACACTGCTCTGAATCATCAACACGTTGTTGTTCTCATCCACTGTGAGTGAACGCACCACCCACTTTGAAAAAGCTTCCTAATGGTCAAATGTTCATGCATAATTGTAAACACATTACCATTTTTGATGTTTTCTGGAGTGACTACCTCAATTGGGCGACCAGAACGTTCACCATCATCATGGTCTGTATGACCAGGTTTGAATCCAGCAAACCAATAAGAAATGGTTCTATTTGATGGAGCTAAGTCCGGATAACACTTGTGAAGCCATTGCTGAGCTTGTACAATATTTTTTTCATCAAGAAGTAATGATAAATTAACACATGAAATTGTTTTGAATCTATGTTTTGAAAATAACAAAAGTAGCTCTACTTAAATGGTTGTCACTTCTGACTAATTGAAATATGAAATTTCACACATAGTCTTTTGAAAGTTGGTACTTCATAAACGTCATCTGGTTTTGACAATGGCAGCGCCATCTGTGTGTCAGTCACATGACTTATTGAGTGATATTATCATGCTTGATGTCACCTAATGAAAGCCAAATCATACATTTCCATGATGGGACGCTAGTAGTGTATATATCAAGTTTCCATTTAAAAATGTACTTTGCAATAATTAGTTTTAGTCCATGTAATCTGTTTCACTTTAACCTATAGCACTTTTATACTTTGATATCACGTTGTTCAGTAGGTGTGATAACATGTTCAGTTGACCATTTTTTTATTTATATTCATTGTTAATTATGTTTATTTTTAGAAAATGTGTAGATGATGTGGAAGATGACATTGATATTATTATTACAAATGAAGCCAATAGTGAAAACATGAAACAAGCTAATCAAAAAGCTAAATGTATTGACCAAAAGTGGATATTGAAAACCCATAGGAAACATAAATTGATACCTATGAATAATTTTGTTTTTTAATTGATTGTTAAGTTTTAATATTTTAATACAAAAATTGACATCTAATAAAGAAGTTTTATTTTATGATAAGTGCTAGTTTTAGTGCACAGCCTAAATGTATTGGAATTCTAAAATTCGGCGAAAACGCGACTCCTTTGATGTACGTTGGAAATACTCGAAATCAGTTTGATGTTTGTTTTATATAAGTTTTTTATTATAGCAGACGGTTCATTTACATTGTTTCTTTTGAACAACTTCTAAGAAGGTTTATTTATTTTCCACAACTCTTTGAGAATTCTTTTGCGATAAAAAGGAGTTTGTGTAGCGCAGTTAAGTTTGGTTTATAATAATGTAAGAGACAGTGTTTATTAATTCACCCCACAAATAGAAATAAATAAGAGAAACATTACAATATATATGTATATATCGGTGGTTTAGGTACTGAAATTGTTGACAATGTGATTAATTTGTTATGAAAACAAAGTTATTCGCTGTCAAATTGAGATTGTGAGTATAAATCATTAAATCAATGTTTGATTTATCAAAAGCTTGGAATGAAGTGGGAAAAATGATTTTGATTTTTCAGTGTTCTCTCTCAAATTCTTGTAAGAACCATTTATGCTTCTACACCAAAGTTTGGTTTGATTTTGGGAAAATTAGTTCAATTACTACTACTTATTTTGTTTTTGCTCATGTTCAGTTGATTTTGGGGATTCTGGTATAATTTAAACACAATGGTAAGTTTTATTCTAAATTTTAATATCTATGTAAAATTGATGAAATTTTGGTTAATGAATATTATGGAAATATAATAAAATTATAAATATCTGTGAATAGAAACAAATACTAACTACAAATTAGCCTCTGGTGTTAACAATTAAAATATATTTACTTAACAACAGGTGTCAGCCAGAAAGTCTGCATAATATGGATACTATTCTATATTTTTCAATAACAAACACAAAAAATACATTGTTTTACAACTAATTCCAACTTATACATTTTTTATAAAACTAGGATTGTCGCAAATAACATTCGGTTATATCTTATTAACACTAAAAATAAGAATTACAGTTAAAACCGTTTATGAGGACATCATTTATTAAACCATATCAATCAAAAGCAAAGGTTCACTACATAACTTTCAAGGACCAGCCCAGCAGTATTTTAAATAATTTGAGTTAGAGTAATTACTTTGATTCAGTATAATAGTTAATCACAGTAAAGTGGTTTTAGGTTTTCTGTGATTTTTATAAATAAAATACAGTTGTATGTAGTGAATCAAAGCTTCCTTCTTCATTTCTCTTAAGTGAGTTTGTTACTTATTTGTAGAAAAAATACACGTGTTATGTAAAACTTATTTTCAATGAATGCTTCACATGTGGGAAATTGTGATAATATGTGGTGAAAAACAAACATGAGCACAACAGATGTGTTAGCACGAGAAAATTCTGTACAACCAAAAATAAGTACTCCCTTGGATGTCATTATAACAAATTTTAACTGTATTGCAAAAAACATCTTAATACTAGTGAAAAACATAAAAGATGACACACATTTTGTTTGACATAAATTTTTGTATATATTCTCTAAATGAAAAATTATCACAAGATCCTGACTTTACCTGCTTCTCCCTCAATATTGAATTGCTATTACGTTTTCTCCTCTTTTTCTTTATTATATTTTTCCAGCTCTCTCAAAAATTGAGCTTTTGGTTTCATAACATTTGGTCGATCACCCCGACATTTTGGACAATACCATTTGCCTTTTGGTTTTGTAGTCAATGTTACACATGAAAAGTGAAACCATTCTATAGGACACAAATCATTATCACACATTATCATTTCTCCATAAGATATTTGGTCACAAAGACAATAAGTAGGTTCGTCTGGATCGATAGCAGGCTCTTCATCTCTTGGAGGTGATTCTTCTTTTTGCACTTGAGTGTTTTGTCGAGACTTTCGTTTTTTCTTTTTGCCTTAAAAATGATATTGTATATTATTATAAATTAGTTTATACAAAAATATATTCTAAATATATAGTAGAAATAAATTTATATATCTCTGCCTGATATTTCCACTTACTTGTTGTTGTTTTCTTTTGTTGAACAGTACTAGTAGGAGTAGCTGCTGGTACTTGACTCCTGAGAACATGTTCAATTGGTAAAGCATCATTACTTTCTGCACCTGTATAAGTATCATGCCTTGTTCTTCTAGCACGCTTAGTGGGTCTCTCATTACCAGCTGAATTATTATTATTATTACTGCCTGTGTTATTCCCATTATTGTTATTTGTAGGAGTGCTAGTAATTGGAGTTTGTTGCTCTTTAACTTCGATTTGGGCTTGTTCTTCTTTACCAAAATCTTTAATTAATAAATTGTGTAATTAAAGAAGTTGAACTATTTTTTATTATTATAAACATATATAAATATCACAAGCAACTTAATGAAAATACCGGAAAGATAATGTATAAAAGATTTACCTAAATTTTTGAAATCCTGGTCCAATAACCTAGTTTTGATTTCTATTTTGTCCAAGATTGTCTGTAGCAGACTCATTTTCTCATCACCTAATTCTTGTGCTGCTATCAGAGCTTGTTGCATTCTGGTAAAGCTTTTTGCCTTCTTAGCAGGATTTTCATTTCCAATACTTTTAAAATTTTCTGTTTGGATAGCTACTTCTCTGACACGAGCTAAGTAAATATAAAAATTTGTTATATGGCTGGTGAACTTTCACAATGAACTTTATTAAATTATTGTAACAAATAAAAACAAATTAAATTAATACTCTCTTGATTCAAATTTATATTATCAATAAAGATTCAATAATATTAATGTGTTCAATTATTAAAAATAAAATAAAGGATCAAATTAACAACTTTAGCCAATAATAAATAAAATCATATTTGCTCTGGCATATGGACAAAAAGTTAAATGTAAATAAAATAGTTAGCCTGAATATTTAACATCCGTATTCTAAATTATGAATATTTTTCTCTAGATTTACATTATATCAATTTTATCAAAGCTATCAAAATACCAATTATAAACAAATGCAAGTTTCAGATAATTCAAAGGAATCAATTATAACAGATAATGTATACAACAATATTATATATTGAATGTGCGATATCTGCTATGATAGTACGAGCAGAAAAAATGTAAGGTAGTTGAAAAAAACCTTATAGGATAGAGTTAAAGTAATTTTCTTACCTAAATAATATACATCCAACTCCCTCATTCTTGAAATGAGCCGTTGTAATTCGTCTGGAAGATTTTCTACACAGTCCAAATAATTTTCTACGTACGTAGCTGAATATACAGCCTCTACTGAGACTTGGTTCAGCATATTTATATATATGTACGTTTAAAATAATCAAATTATAGAAAAATTACATTTCAAAACTCAATAACGCCTGCCATTTTTTGATTAATGTTTACTCTGTCACAAAATTGAAAATCACTATTGCCAATGAAAATATGGCATTAAGCAAGAAAATGAAACATAACGTGGAATACAAAATTTTGAGACTCTTTGCATTTCAACTTCATCCTAACTTTTCTATTTTCTAGTATTTCCCCAATAACAAGATGTATGAACTTCAGTTGATATTTATTCTCAATGGTTATTTTTTTAACCAGATCATTTAGATTGTTGATAGTAAAAAGTTTTGCATGTAAATATTTTGCTGATAAAATTATTAAAGCTTTTCACTTGACTTGTAATAACAATATTTCCAGCACAAAAGTAGAGATTATGTTTAAAAAAAGGCAACTTCAAATTTTACGAGTTGAATACCTCAAATTTTTTGTTATGTTGGTATACATGCTCTTAACATGATATGCTGACATATCTAAAATTACTCTTCTGTGGACTGTCCTATATCCACAGAACATATCCAATCTTAGGTTATGTTCTGTCTATATCTATGTGTAGCAGGTAAAAATTTTGAAGAATTAATTAAATTTTAACAAATTAAATGAATTTATCTCAAATTACTTTAGCTAAATTATGAATCTATAAAAAACAAATGTATTGTTTCAAAGTCAACAATAACTTTCTCAACGTGATGGATTGTCGAATTCCAACAACTCAGTGCCGTAACGTAATTTTGAATGAATAAATGAAAATGTGTTTAACTAAAAAATAATTACTCCATCAATAAATTGAATTATAGATTCATATCTATAGAAAAGGTATGTATTTATTGTTTGAACATGAAGCATAACTCTCATCGTAAAATTTGACTCATTGCCCAAGCTCATTGTGAATGATTAATTATAATCTTTTATGGTAAATTAAAAAAAACTTCTTGGCAATGATCGCTTTTACTCGATATATGAAATGGCTATTGAAAATGCAATCCGGATCACATAAACATAGATAAATAAATCAATGCAAAAAACTTGAGTAATAAAAATAATAGATTTTGGTAGGTTGTTTTAAAGTTCAAATTTTCATCGAAAATATAACACGACATTCGGAAATCTAATTAACATCATTTAGAATTAAGATCCGCAATCTGTTGATCCACTACCATAGTTCCTTAAAATTCGTATAATCAATGTTATACAGGTTTGTTAAAATTGATCACGCCACTTGATATTTCCCTTATATAATATAGGCGTTATATATAAACGATCTTATTATTAACATTATTCTACGTTTTGTAAGTTTTAAAATGACACCTTTTATTTAAAGATGGACTTGATAAATACCAACCATACCTCTCCTCCATTAAACATTCGGATTTTTTTTAATGAAATTCAAGTTACTGCATATTATTAATATAAAATAAAGCAGAAGCATATCATCTCTGTTTTTGAATTTTGGTGGAATATTTTGATAAAGGATGTCTAGACTTTTTTATTGTGGAGGTAAAATATAAGGCCTGTAATGAGGTTTTTCAAATGGGTTTTCCGGCACTTTCGATCACTTCTTACGAGGGTTTTCCAGCCTGCAAAACTTCTTGCGCTATTTCACCGGTCTTATTTGAAGTTTAAACCCCACGTAACAAATGGTTTCACGCGCGTACGTTATGAGATTATGAGGACCTATGCTGACCTTAAGAAGTGACGTTAGGTGATGTACTAAGTTGGGGCCGCCAGTTTACAAGCTTAAATGGCACGCATCTTATCGACCCTGTTCATTGTAGCCAGCTCTGGGACTAATAGAAACAGAACAGCACCGAATACTCCCTTGACACGAACAGGTTTCGAAAGGTTTTTATCGGGTGTAAGCTCGAGTTAACTTACATTTAATTAAAAAAAAACACTATTGATATTGCCTTTTAATACTAAAGAATTCAAAATATTTGTTTTCGTTTTCTCTTATCTACGGGAAAATAGCGTAGAATACTTCAAATTGTTGCCGCAAAGTAATAATAAGATGCACCCAATGCATCTTTATATTACTTCTTCGTTTTTCCATTCTTCTATACCGAACAAATATCGCCATTATTTTCATTCGTTTCCGGTTTCTATCGAAAACGATCCGAACCTAACGGAACTGCATACGTATGAAACAGGCCTTAGTATGTACTACACTTTGTTGGATTTGATGATGAGACAAATAGTGTAATTATCCAAAAGAGGGTTGTAATAGACAATCAATAGGGTATTGGACTGTAGTGAAAAATAAATTGATTTTTGTCCATCGTTAACACTCTCAAAAATTCCCAAACATTTTTTCCCATTGTTGTTGAAAACGATAATATTATGTAAATAAGATTTTTCTTGTGATCAGAAATAGACGGTACGTAAATCAGCTGCGATTGACGTTACTACATATTTTTATACCTTTTGGTTCAACTTTTTTGCTTTATGGGATGGTAAAATGAGATTGGTCCCACTACTTCCTATTAAGTAATATTCCTTGAAACTATAAATACGTAAGAAGGTAGGAGAAGCAGATGATGCTTACGAGATTAAAAAGGAGCCAAAAAAAAAAAAAACGTATACATCTGTATATAACCTAACCATTGGGGACTGTAGTGCTTCCACTGATACTCAAAAATGTTTTATGTGGCACGAAGCGATTGGTGGCAGATGTTCCCAACAAATTGCTTCCTGTGTATTTAAAAAAAAAATACGAGTTTACGCGATACCATTCACTACATTTCAACATATTCCGAAATTATGTTTAGGACGCAAGAGGACGGCAAATAATACAATGTAACCTTAGGGAATAATCTTTTAAAAAAGAGAGACCTTCTTTCAATGCTCACATTGATAGACAACGATTGCCATTATTTTTACCAAAATCTGTCCACCACTGATGAAACCTCAGTTGAATTTGAGGACAACCAGAACTTCATTAGAATATATTTTCAAGTAGATTTTTGTATTTTTCTGGATTAAGAAGTTTAAGGATTCGAGTTTACAATATTTCTCATGACTTTTCACTTTCCTGGAAAAATGCAATATCAGATATGTGTCCTAAAATCAAAGTTCTATGGAAATCCAAAAAAAATGTTTGCGTATCTTACTAAGTTGGAATTTCTGGACACATTGGTGATATTCATACTGAATACACTGTTTACACCACCACTACACCAACACTTACAATCACATTGCCTTAGGCGCGCTTCGATAACCAAGTTATCGTCTTCAGAGACTGAAGGTAAACTGTTTACTGGTACATCGAGTGAAAGTGAGCGACAATGAAGTGCTGTAGAACGAATGGAATACCAGGCAAGAAAATGAAGAAAAAAACATTGGAATTGAGGGAATACAGCCATCAGAAGGAATATAAATAGACTGTACAAATTACGAAACATGAAATTATACAGGAACAAAGTGGAATAAATCCGGATATGAACATATGGCAATGCTGATATAATTGCGCGTCGGACCAATCGTTACAGCGGAAAAATCAAAAAGTTGGAAGGATCTTGACAGGTCAGAGTTCATACTGAGCACACTGTTTAAATTATCACTACACCAACACTCACATCCTCACTGTCTGATGCGAGTTCCGGGAACCAAGCTATTGTCTTCAGAAACTGAATTTCGATAACCAAGTTATCGTCTTCAGAGATTGAAGATAAACTGTTCACCTCCAGTCTCTGAAAACAATAATTTGGGTATCGAAACGCGCGTCAGACAGTGTAATTGTGAGTGTTAGTGTACACAGAGTGTTCAGTTTGCATATCTTGCAATTTCAATAAAGTTTTTGTGAAGCAAAACAAAATTATATCAATAAGTTTCACTTATGATTTATGACGAGTTATTTAACATTAAAATGGTTCTCCTGCAAAACAAAAATAATATGACATCTGGATTTGCCACCTAATACAAAAATAGTGAAAGTCCGATGCGGTCCGAGTAAAGCTATTTTGGTTGTCAGTAATTTTGTTTCCTTGTAGTTACATAATATTTATTATAGTTAGAAAAATAAATAAAACAATTTACACTTACATCAAACTGATCTTCACAAATATAAATTGGAGTGTCTGTATCTCATCCAAGTTGTAATCACTTTTTTCGTTAATTTATTGCTGAAGGACATTGAGGCACTATTTACCATTACAACACTAAACAATGTCCTTAAATGTTTACAAGCTTACTATGTACTGACGTCGGTACACCACCACATTGGTAATGAGCGTTGTAGCGGGAAGATTAAATCGAAAATTCAAAAACTCAATTTTAAATGTGTTATAACTTTTCTGGCTAATGCTTCGACGAATATTTGATTACACCTTCTCCGAAAAAGGGGACGTTCATCAACCTTTTTGTCGATATCAACATCGCTAATGGCTCGCAATTCCAAGGTTTCAAGGTTTTCACATTTCTTCAGAGCGGCTTAACAATCTCTCTTTCGGAGTCTCTCAACTAAACTGAAGACAACACCAGCGAGCGCCGATATTTGGTTGGGTTCTCCAGTAGATGGTATCTGGGGCAATCTTCAATTCCAACAGCGAACCACTAGTCAAGTATCGTGGTTGACGATATGAAATAAACGTAGTAACTATTAGATTATGAATAAAAATTCAGAGTCGATGACGAATCAATGAACTCCATATTTATGTTAAGTGTAGTTTCGAATGTATTTTGAGTTTCACGAATTCAATAATTTATACAAAGACACTACAATTCTCGATTGATTATTGTAATGTTTAATATTTTTATACTTTTATACAATATTTGTACATTGTACTTTGACCATATTTTCAGACCTCGATGGTATGAATACATGAGTATTCGAAAACTCTGAATATATATTAAAAAGAGTACACATTAAGGATTTTATTGCCATCGTTGCACAACTAAACGCATTTACGGACCTAAAAATTGTTCATCTAAAAAGGTTTTAGTGCAATATATCAAATAAAACTACATTTGAGTTTTCATTTATTCAAAATCAAAGTACAACTTTTGTTTCTTTCCTTCATCATTAGACAGTATTGTTAATTTATGCTTACAGTGGCATTTGAACTGATAATTATAAATTTTCAACAATTTCGTTTCTGTATTAATATCATTTCCTTCAGGGGTTTCAATAATTTCTTCGTAAATTCTATCAATGACTGGCATTGTGAGTACTTCTTTATTAAATGATGCATGTTGGCATAAACATGATAGAATGAATACAATTTCATCCTTATTCATATATTTATTTTCAATCACAGAATTTACTGCAACTATAGATATCAATTTAGAGTAATCTTCTGTCAAGTTGTGTGATCTATTCATGTGAAATTTCAAATCATCTGATGAAAATATTGTTAGATGTGGACACAAGAAACAACTATATACTTCTTTTGGCACCTGAAACATTATATAGCGAAATTAACTGAAAATACTTTTCAAGCATTTTCAAATTGAGAAAATACTAGAAAAGTTCCAAACTTATTCAGTCATGATATCAAAATTAAATAATAACATTTGTGTCATTACATATTTTCAATGAATCTGATGTTAATTGTTTCAAGAGCATCAGCTGAATGGAACAAATTTGTTAATAAATAAATAAGAACATGTTGGGAAAAACGCTTGGACCTATTGATTTCTTTCTTATTTTAAATGCAATCCCCTGTATATTATTTATTTTTTGGATTCTTGAAAAAATTCTAGACGATATTCATGTACAATGTGCTACACGTATCTTCATCTGTTTCGCATATATTAAATGTTTTTAGATGTATTACAAAAATTATTTTATTTCACATATTCGCTATATTACACTAAAAACCTAATAATAATAATGATTGTTTCATAAGGTAAAAAACAAAAAATCATTAATTTCAATGTCGGAAGATGTTTAAAATGCTCATCACGATCATCTTGGCAACATGCTAATCTGGTATAGATATGTCTTCTATCGCTACTTAACTTTTAGGCGTAATTGATATAATCGCAAGCGTGATTCGTCTTTTCAAGTTATCGAAATTAAGAGGTTTAGTTTTGTATACGAGAGTTGCTACTCAAGTTTTGAGATATGGCAACACTGATGTGAATATGTCAAATCTTGGATTGCCCTCATAAAGTTTGATATTTTTAATAGTGAACGTGTTGTCACACGAGTGTTATTTGAGTTGTTTACAGATACTTAAAACATCTTGACTGTATGGGTCTTTCCAGACGAGCCAAATAGAACAAAAGTTGTTCTTGCCCAAAGTATTTCGATGTGCAAATAGTGGCCTGTTTTTTCAGAATAACAGGCCTACATTCGATCAGAGTAACGTAGAATAGTCAATTCTTAATGATATACCAGCATTTGTTTGCCAAACGTATTCGAAAGAATCAGAGAAAACCAATCGCAAAAGACGAATCCTCCTTGACAATGAGAGTTCTCGGACATCAGTTCAAACAAAAACGTTTTTGGACATTCAAAACATAGAATTAATGGTTCATCCGCCGTACATTCCTTGTTTGGTACCCAATAATTTCTTCTTGTTCCCGCAAATAAAAAATAAATTTCCAAGCCAACGTTTTTGTCCATCTGAGGTTCAAATCACATGTTTTGGAGGTACTTCAATCGAAATGAAAAAAAACAATAAAGCTATATGCACTTATAAAAATATTTGTTGTTATTTGTTTATCTCAAAATTTAAGTAGCAACCATTGTTCAATACTTTTGATTAAGTTGGCACGATATTATTTTGGAGCAGGTTTATATATTTATACATACATACAATATGTCAACAGAATAATTGGAACTATGTTAAATATTAATTGTTAAATTCCATGATACAGAGATATTTGAGTTAAAAAAAAGAAGAAAAAATCCTAAATCGAATTAAAATAGTTTTCCAAAAAAAGTATATTATCCCATTAGGTACCGGTATAAAAAATAATGACATATTAAAACCAATTTTCATTTGAAAATTGTTTATTAACCGTGAACGTAGAGTTCTAAATAAAAAATTAAATTATTTTTCTAATATTTCTTCAAATGTCTTATATATAGGACCGGGACCGCGAAACGCACAACATAACATCACATTTAGATCAGAAAGTCAAAGGCTTTTTCTGGCATTCTCTATATAGGTACCTTCTCTGATTACTTCTGCGTCGAATCCAGTGATATATTTCCTCGTTCCTAATGTCGGGAACTACCCCTGCAGCATGCGTTGTCCGTTTTGTACCATCGCAATTGAGTTTCAAATATGGCACAGCAACTACTCTTCTGAAGTCCAAACAACGTATTGATTGTGCTCCATGTAAAGTTCTATATAATATCCACGCATTGGTGACAGCCATATCTATTATAGGAATTAATACCTATTGGACAATAGCATTTTTTCTCTCGGAACGACTAGCTTGTCCCAGTGGCTCAATATCGTCGTGGTTCGTATTTATCGTCATTACATTTTGCAAGCAAAACCTCGCCTTGATTGTCAAATCTATAATCGTAACAACCGCGTGCTTCTTTTTTTGATAAATTTAGTGAACACTTTTCTGTACAGTTCTCGCGTATTATACCAATGGCCCTAAACCTCAATTTTTTTAAATGTATTAGCAGGTCTCGATTGGTAAAAAAATTATCAAAGTACACTACATGATCCTGAGGTACTGCGACACATTCTAAGAGAGGTAAAGGTAAACTTCACCTTCAGGCTCTGAGTGTAATTGTGAGTGTTGATGTAGTGGTGGTGTAAACAGTGTATTCAGTATGTTTATCGCAAACAGTTCCAAAAATTACAACTTCGCCAAATCTAATGGTTTTACTACGTATGAATTGTTTCGATTTACTACGGCCATAATATTTAACAATTATTTCATCAATGAAGAGATTTCAGGAAGAAACTGTTCACTGTTGAAAGGTTTCGTTGATCTTTTGGAATACTTGGAAACATTTATCTTCAAAGCCTACCTGATCGTTATTGGCGAAATGTAATACTGAGTTCATCTTCAAGTAGTTTTGGTAAGCCTAGATCTTAATCAGTTGACCAATATAATTTCTCAGAAGACAGAGTATGGTACCCAGATAATAACAATATTCCAATAAAACTTTTGATATCGTTAATTTCAATATAAAAAGTTATTCTTCATACTTTTGCATAGCGAATGATCCGGAGTTAAAAAAATTGTCGTACAGTCGAATAGTTGAATCTGTGTAAACTCAGAAAATTCCTCATATAACTTCTAATTAAATAGTTTGTAATACTTTTTTATAAACAGGATTTTTGTTATCTTGATGCAACATTGTGAGTTTTCTTCTACCCGCACTAGTACTAACTAAAACCCCTTCATCAGCTTCTTTTTCCAATATGTGGTTTTCAGTTATCCCAGTTTCAGCTTCATCCGCCTCTTAAGCATGTAGGTGCACTTCCAAAGTACCAGGAATATCATTTGCATTCACCAGATCTAGAATATCATCGTTGCCTTCATCAAAGAATAAGGTTCTGATGGAACTACAACCACATCTACCGAATCTATGCGCATTCACCGGACGAAACCGTTGTGCAGCTGCTGTACAACCCTAGCGGAATTGTTCGGTGAGACACATATGCTATAAACTCAACACGTTCTGGAACGGAGGCCATGTTTTGGAGCGCTTTTAATTTGTGCTAAGTAGCGGTAGCGATAATTTTTAAATCAACTGTGTTCTGTGATCAAACGTCAAGTTGTAACACATCGTAGATGGGCAATACTCAAAAATTTCTTTGTCGCCATTATTTACGTCATAACGTAGATCATAAAGAACCCTATATTTTATGATTTGAAATGATCTTAAGAAATTAAATGATAACCGCCTGACAAATGAAACATAACCAGCAAATTGGGATATAGCTCACGAAATGAGTCACGCAAACGCTTGAATAAATTTCGATGAGGATCCCAGTGTCCTAAATATATGACATCTAGATTTATATAAGAGAGTTATTTTCACACTAGACACAATAATATGTTATAGTTCTTCTAATATCAATTGTAGATTATAAAAATTAATATAAAAACCCTTGCCGACAATTCTGTTCGATCTACCATAGACGTAGATACCTCATTTTATATATTATACATCTTATGCGAGAAAGTGTGCGTTAAAAGGCAATCGAATCATTATAAATTGGACGTCATTATACGACGTTATTTATACAGATACAGTTCCTACTTGGAACTTAAAAAAAAATCATTATTATACCTCGTTAACTTGTTGCAACTGAATATTAAATTATAAAACGTAAATAGAGGAGTAAAATGTACCTGCATGTAAGGACGTTTGGTTTAAACAGGGTACCAGACGTGAACTGAGCCCTTTTTGTACCCCATTCATTTTATTTTTTCTGGAAATCGAAATTTCAAAGCAAAAACCATAGAAGAAATCAAATTCGTTGCATATAAAACAAAAAAAAATTTCAATTCCAAATTGATATATTATAAATAATAATGATAGTCAGAATCGTCTCAACTAGAGTTATTATTTGATTGAAATAT
The DNA here is from genome assembly GCF_026250575.1 of Diorhabda carinulata. Classification (NCBI taxonomy): domain Eukaryota; kingdom Metazoa; phylum Arthropoda; class Insecta; order Coleoptera; family Chrysomelidae; genus Diorhabda; species Diorhabda carinulata. Next base: position 26,713,137 of record NC_079472.1, read on the forward strand.
GATGGGTTGTAAAGAGAGTGATACCACATACTCATCATTTTCTTTGATAACATGTTAAACACAGTGTTTCCAAAGCTCTTGGCGGTCTGCTGAACTTTCTTTACGAATTCTACAACCTCTTTACTCAGTTCTGGATACTGATTACATTTTCGTAATTCTGATTACATTTTCCTAATTCTGATTTTAAATTTGCCCACATTAACTCTATAGGGTTAAATATGCAATAGTAAGTAGTCTGAGAAGAATATGACCCTGTTCTTTGCACAACTTGTCAATATAATAACTTTAGACCTTTACTAACAGTAAACAATTGTTTGTTTGTTGGGCCTTTTTTACGATCGCTGACAGACATAAATGCTAAAATTTGAGCTTTGTTACTACTATTTGGTTTCTTGCCGCGAGTGTTAGGATGCGTTGTCCATAACAATTACTGACTGTGGAGGAATGTTAGGTAATAGCTGTTCATTAAATCACTTCAAATAATTCTACTGTCATATCTTCATGATAATCAGTTGCACAGTTTTTAATTTTTTTGGCAGATATTTTTCTACTACATCTTGACTGTCAAATCATGTTTCATCTAGATAAATGATGTGTCTATTAGAACTTCCGAAGTCTTTTATCTGACGCAAATAATCTTGTCGCCATCGAACTATTCTATTCGGTTATTGCCTTCCGTTTATTGTTTTTTGTGTTTAAAACCACATGCTGACAAAACTTGACCCAATGTTTCTAAACTGGTATAATTGTATTCTGGATTATTTGCTACCTTTTGCTTTATTACTTCTAATGTCGCTGCCCTGTTCTCCTTATATAAACTATAAATTGTCCTGTTTATAAAATTTTGAGTAACTTTGTCAACTGATTTTAGTTTTTCGGTTCTGTGAATGTTCCATAGCAATTCCTTTCGTGACTACACGATAAATGGAAAATTTATTCACTTTAGTTAATTCAGCAATTCTTATTATGACTGCATTATCAGATTGCTGAATATTTTACGTTTTTAAATATTCGAATATATTTAAAATAACTTGCCGTGTTTGTTTATCTAAATCTTCATTATTAAATTCCTACCTGTCTTTATTTTCACTACACTGAGCAATTTCATTGTCCGACAGCAACGATCAATATAAATGCATTTTATGTTTAATATTCGATGTTTTCTTTGGTAAACAATGGAAATGATGAGTCCACGTGGACTAAGCGGTTTGTTAGATGTTTGCCGCATTCTAAACGGGGAGTAAACGTTATTTTTCATTTCTTAGTTTGGTATGGGTGCCGTGCGTAATTATGAAATATTGATTTTTCCTCGCATAACTGTCTTCTACATGATATTGGAAGAACTATAATACTACAGTAGTCAGTTTTTGTTTTTACATATAAGGTTTAAAAAAAATCTAAATTAGCTGTCCTATTTTCATGACACCGGTACGTAATGGGTTAAATTTGCAACATTATAAAATAATATTACCTTGTGCACTATTCGTGACTTCATAATTGACTTTTCATCGGAGACACCAGCCTTCTTTATGAAATTTTTCATATGCAGTAAATCATTTTTCAAACTTTCATTAATACTCTTTATATCATCAAAAGATATCTCTATTTTATCCTCATCATCAATATGTACTTGACTGCTATCCACATCTCCCGATAATTTAAATATGTCCATACTATCTTCGCGAACGTTACAATCTTCAACTGTTTCATTATTTGGAATGAATATCTCATCAGTAATCTCATTATTAGTTGGGGGAGGAGCAGAAAATTCATTGGGATTGTTAATTTCAGTAACTTTTTTATCGTCTTTTGCTATATTGTCGTCGATTATTAAAATAGGGTTACTGTTTTCCTGTGATATTGTTTCATAAACATAATGTTGGGGAACTCTTTTAACCTTTTCTTTGCATTTTGAACTTATTATTAATTTATATTTGTTGTGGTAAACAAACTGAGATTTATAGATCCACATTAACTTAGTTTCTTCATTAACTTTGTCAGCTGCAGGATTATTTTTGAATGACATGTTTATTACTGGCAATGACAGTATTTCCCTACTAAAAGTTGTGTACTGACAGGGACAGTTGAAAATATTGGTTTCAGTACTTGAAAAATCCATTATTATACTTGTGGGAATAGAAGTTACCAATTTATAATAGTTTTCTTTAAGACCATGTTTTGACCACATGTGATAAGGTATCTGATCTTCAAGAAAGATAATTGTATGTGGACATAGAGCACAATTATGCACCACCTTTGGTAGCTAAAATCAAATTAAATATCAAATATATTCTCTATATCAATTTTTACTTTTATAAATATATAACACCACTCAATAAGTTATATGACTGAGACACAGATGACGCTGGTATTGTCAAATCCATATGACATTAAGGAAATTCCAACTTTCAAAAGACTATGTTTAAAATTTCATGACATTTCAATTAGTCAGAAAAAAGTGATAGCCATTTAAGTGAAGTTACTTTTGTTATTTTCAAAATAATGGAATCAAAACAATTTCGTGTGTTAATTTATCATTGCTTCTTGATACAAAAAAATATTGTACAAGCGCAGCAATGGCTTCAAAAGTGTTATCTGGACTCTGCTCCAAACAAAAGAACCATTTCTCATTGGTTTTCTTAATTTAAATATGGTCGTGCAGACACCGCTGATGGTCAACGTTCTGGTTATCCAATTGAGGTAGTTACTCCAGAAAACATCAAAAAAGTTCACAAATTCGTTATATATAATCGTAAATTGAAATTGCGTGAGATATCTGAAGACGTAAAGATATCAGAAGGCATTGTGTTTATAATTATGCATGACAATTTGAGCATGAGAAAGCTCTTTTCAAAGTAAGTGCTGCATTCACTCAGTCGATCAAAAACAACAACGAGTTGATGTGTGACAATGGATGAAATATGGATTCATCACTTTACGCCAAAATCAAAACGATCATCATCTGATTGGACTGCAGCCGGTGAACCACGTCCGAAGCGTCGAAAGGCACTAAGTCAGTTGGGAAGGTTATGGCTTCAGTATTTTGGGATGCGCATGGAATATTTTTCGTCGACTATCTCCAAAAAGGAGAGACGATCAATAGCAAGTACTATATAGAGTTGTTGGATCGTTTGAATGCAAAAATCAAAGTGCCTTATGTCGAAGAGAAAACCACTGTTTCACCAAGACAATGCACAGATTCAATCGATGGCAAATATGGTTAAGTTGAACGAATAATATTTCGAACTGCTTCCTCATCCACCGTATAGTGAAGATCTGGCCACCAGTGACTACTGGCTATTCGCTGATCTCAAAAAAATGCTTGCTCGGTAAGAAATTAACCTCAAATGAAGAGGCAAAAGACATATCCTTCTACAAGCACGGCATCGAAAAGTTAGAGATACGTTGGAATGATTGTATTGCTCTTGAAGGACATTACATTGATGAATAGAATCTATTTTTGGCGGCAAAAAATGTGTTTTTCTTAGTCACACGACTTATTGAATGGTGTGTTATAATACCTATAGTCGCGTCAATGAAGCTTTGCTTCGGAAGTCCTCAAGAGCAGCTCCGATTTTGATGAATGTTTTTTTTAAATTTTGTTTTTCTATATTATTTAAAATCAGAAACCTCTTAGAGCGGGGACGGAACTATTTATATTGTTTAAACAATATCAACGACATTTATATAAAAAATTCAGTTTGGTCTTTACTTTTTTGTAAAAAAATCTCCATATATTAATCTTATCGTGACAAATAGTTGTTACAAAAAAGTTTTTAACAATAATTTAATATTAAAATAAAAAAAAAACATTTATGTGTTACCTGCATACGCTACAAATACTTCTTTTTACTTACACATATGTGGACAAGGACCTCTTTAGTATATTTTTCTTAATATTATTTTCGATGTTCCTTTTTTTTCACTAATATATATGCCAAGTCATGTCAAGTTTTGTGAGGTATAGGTACTATTCGTACAATAGAAATTAACCTTTTTGTTGTTTAGGTAGTCCCTACCTGATGAAAGAATTCAAGGTCTGAAAGCAGATGTTTGACTAGGGAGCTGGCTCCCTATCCTCTTTCACTGTTTGATAACGCTGGAATGAGGAAAACGACCAAATCAAAATAATATGATGCCTTTGTACAATGCCAAACGGATGTTAGTGATGTTACTAAATTTTTCTATATTATTGATGGTGGTATGCTACTTCATAGATTAAAATGGAAAAAAAAAATAAAAAATTTGCAGATATTTGTCAACAGTATATTAGATATTTACATATATATGGGACTAATGTTAAAGTTGTATTTTATGGATATAGTAATGATGGAACTAAAATATTTGAAAGAAATCGTAGATATATCGGCAATACTTCCATTGATTTTTTATTTGAGGAAGACATGGATTTAAACACAACAAAAGAGAAACTTTTAGATAATAGCAAAAATAAAAATAGGTTTATTAATCTTATCTGCAAAAAACTAGGCGAAAAAAATATTGAGTGGAGTCAAGCCAAAAGTGATGCTGATCAATTAATTGTGCAATCTGCCATATATTGTTCCTCTCTTCTCAAGTAGTTGTTGTAGCTGAAGATATTGATGTGTTAGTTTTATTGATGGCTTTAGCACCTGATGATAAAGAAATGTTTTTTTTTAAACCAATAAAAAATAATATCTTGCAACGAGTTTACTCAACAAAAATAATATTAGAGAAATATCCAAATGTTAAAAAAAACCATCTGTTTTTTATTCATGCATTCACTGGATGTGATACTACACCCGCTTTCTATAACAAAGGAAAAATTAGTTTTGTTAAAGTTTTTGATGATGATCAAAAATTACATGCAGCAGCTGAAAATTTTATGGTTGAAGAATAAAATGAAGAAGTGCTTTTTAATGATGGTATTGATTGTATTCTAACAATGTATGCTGCTAAAACTGCCAAATGCTTGAATGAACTGCGATATAAACGTTTCATAGTATTAGCTTCAAAAATAAAAATGTACAACTTAATTCCTTACTTCTGACAGAAGATGCAGCAAAACAACATATTAAAAGAGTCTACTTACAAGTTCAGCAATGGAAAAATAATTCATCGATACCACATGAAGAATGGGGTTGGGGAAAAGAAAAACCAATCAAAATGACACAACCAGCAGCACCTGACAACGTTTTAAAATTGATATTTTGCTCTTGCAAAACAGGATGCGGTTCAGCGTGTGGCTGCAGAAAAAGTGGTCTTCATTGCTCACCAGCCTGCATAGTTTGCAGTGGAAATGAATGAAAATAAAATGTACTTTTTTGTGTATAAAATAATGAATTTTCTATGGTCAATAAAAAATTTATATTTTGGTCCACAAATTAATTCCATGTCATTACTACACAGAACAAACTTATAGGTAATTGTTTATAACATTCCTTAATATATTTACAAAGTTTTTAATGGATATTGTGTAGTAGAAATTTTTTTGTGCAAATATCACAGATATTTTTTAAACAAGATAAATAGTTCTGTCCCCACTCCAAGAGGTTTCTGATTTTACAGAATATAAAAAAACAAAATTAAAAAAAAAAACATCAAAATCGTAGCTGTTATTGAGGACTTCCAAAGATTGCCTGTTTTATGTATTCATTGACGCGACTACTACACTTACACCTATTTATAACCAAGCAAATGTTAATTTTTCAATATAAAAGTAAAAGAAAACAAAAATTAGTACGCAACTATAGATATTGATATTATAGGAAATTTTCAGTGGATTAATATGAATGTTTCGATTTTTAAAAGTTAAAGAAGTGACATGGATAATTCCTTTTACAAAATGCTATTACATTTGTATAGGATTTTCATTCTTCTGAGTAATCTTCCTACCAATTTCTAATTTGTTGTCTAATTTTTCAACTCTAACATTATCCAATTATTTCATATTTATTGGATATGAATTATGTAAACGAGTTAACATGGCCTTCTATAATGTTTTTTGATAAGCATCCATGTCTTGAACATAAAGGGGATTCACTTCTCCATTACTTGTTGATGATCATGTTTTCACTTCATTTATTATTTGAATTAGTTAATCAAATGTATATATATACTGTGTTATTAAAAGTTCATTACAATTTTTATTTTCAGACATTTTTATTTTTCAGCATTTGTGTGCTCAGAACACTGATTTTAAAAATGATTGTATTTATGAATTTGATAAGATCTAAGTACATGATAATTCACAAAAAATCACATTTGTATAGCTGTCTCTAGATGTTTCCGCAATTCCATACCAAACCCCATTACTATCTGTCATCAATATGATACCGATACTAACAGGAGGAAGGTACTGAAAATATCTAGTAAATTCTCCCATTTCAAAATCCTGGCTGCGTTAATGTGAAAACCAACATTGTTTTTGATGTACTATTTAAATCACTAATGCAAACAGCATATCGAATTTTAATATTTGAAATAATTAACCCATACAAAATTGAATATACAACTGAACCATTTTTTTGTGATTTTGAAATATGGAACTTTTTAATCATTTAAATTATAGGGCAAAGAAGGTGAAATACTTCATTAATCTATTACACACTAATAGTAAAACAAAATTATTAGGTTTGGTTATGATATAATATATTCATTTACCTGCTTCAACTTATATCTCTGTAAACCTGATGTTCTGCTGAAAATTGTAATCCCCATTTTACTCAATAAATTTTTAACTATAATATTGTCACCATCAGTATATTCACTCTGACTTTCAGTAAATGGGAATCCCTTGGGACACCAAAAGTATTCTCTAAAAATATTAACATGTTTTTGAGACATATGGTTACGAACAGATTTGGGTTTTTGAACATCTATTTTACAAAGCAAGCAATGGTATTTTTTTAATATCAAGGATATAAATAGCCTCTTAGATTTTATCAGTGGATTTGTATTATCAAATAAATCACTATGTTTTTTATAACAGCGTGAAACTTTTTTCTCATTATAAGTAGATGAGCCACATACTCTGCAAATCCATTTATTAACTACTTTTTTATTTTTGCATTTTCGAATGTGTTTAATTAAATCAGCTTCCATCAAATTTGAATGGTTCAGATCTACATGTATCTTTGCTTTATGTACAGTGGGAAACTTGTCAAGATCACAGAACTTACAGCACCAATGAATGTTAACTATTTTTTTTTCTAATAATTTCTGTATAATTTCTGGTAGGGTTGAAGGAATTTCTTTTGGCTTATTTTGTTTTCTTACGCCACTTAACACATTGTCTCTCTTTAATATATCAGGATATGATGTGAGCTGTACAAATTTTGGTATAACAGGTAGTTTTTCAATTATGTTCTTTTCAGTAAATTCAGGATTTTCATGTTTCAATTTATGTACTTCTAGGGACCTTGCATTACTAAATACTTTATTTGGGCATTTATAACACCCAAAAAATGTGTCTTGCTCTTCTTCTTGCATAAATGTTTCTTTTATTTCAAAAGAATCTCAATACTGATGATATTCTCTGTAATCAAGAAATAAAGATGAGATGATATACAATATTATTTTCAAATTATTGTGCTAAAAATTTGAAAACCATTTACTTCGAATTGCGGTTTAATGAACGACAAATGACAAAATTCATTTCTTGAAAGTATAAAATTCAACAATAGATAAACTAAGGAGTGTAGAGGCACAATATACCCATAGGGTATGTTCAGAAAGAAATATTTTATATGGGAGAAAAGTTGATAAAGTGAAAGGTTGTCCAGAGCGTGAATAATATTTGGTCCCTCCTTTATCTCAACGCTGATATAATGCCACTCTTATTCGATATACATATATTATACGATATTACATATTGTACTTGAAACGAAGGTAGCGGAAGTGATTAATTTCACTGGCGCTTAGTTATCTCACTTTGTAACCGCTATGTCGGCATTATGATTGGGAGATGGATAATAGGCGCATGCAAAATGCATCATAACGGTGCCAAATTGTGTTAATCATATATGTAATACTTCTATATGGTCAGTTCCTACAATTGGAAGCTGGTCCAACTGAGGAAGACAGAATGGCAACGATTTTACTATCCTCCGAGGCTCCAGCTCGGTTCAGGGCATTCTCAAGCATGCGCAGTGTACATAAAATGTCTCTAACGAGAGAGAAAATGAATATTGTCGGTACCGTAACATAGGGATGTTTTTTCCCATACCAACTGTCCATATATGAGTATTACATATATATGGTGTTTATTTATTAATGAGGTTTATTCTTGGTGGCCGCACTGGAACTGTACTGAAATGGACCAGTGAAGGCCAGCTCATGAGTGTATAGAATTAATTCGATCGGATACAAAGAACGATATAGTGCAAAGTAGTGCAGATAGCAATGGAGCTTTTGTTGGTTGTTGTATTTGAGGTTATTTCATGTGATTCGGGCTTTATAATATTAACAATAATGGAAAACGATTTAGTACTTTTTGATATTTTACATTCCTTTGATGACGAAGATGTAGTGCCACCGCTTCCAGATTACACTTATTGCACTGCCTTGTACTGCACTGGCTGAACTGACTCCTAGACCCGGTGCAAGCAGTACAGTGAACTGGGTAAACAAGTTCGCTTGAACTGCTACTAAGAATAGAGACGCTAGCTCTGGTTTTACTACAAAGAACGCTTTCGTGTACAATTCCTGAACTAGAACAAACTTATGAACTACGAAATCTAACGAATTGTTAAAATGAGCTGATGCTCATTCAATAAAGGCCACCATAGTGTAATCAATTGTCTGCGCCGTACGCTTCTGTGAGCAGATATATCTGCTTTTTGGAGTTATTTGTAGGTTTTAAGATTTCATTATTTTCAGTTTTAACGACGTAACTCTATTTAGTTCGTTTGATTCAAACACATGTGATATGGAAAACCTGTAACTTTAAAAATCCATAATACACCTTCCCTTTTCCAGTGAATTCTTATTTCACTTAAGCTGGATATAAACAACAAATCAGATAACAAATAACAATTATTAATTATTAGTCTTGTAGTTGGTTAAATTCATCCATGTGATACCAAACGTGATTTTATACTAACTTTATTCTAAAATTACCTATCACATTGCTATTCCAATCTAGCTCAACTTAAATTTTAATACCAATTAACTTCAAACTTATTATATATAATTTTTTGCATGGTTAAGAAGACGATTACCACTAAACCTCTTTGTAGAGTAAAATACCCTTTTTCAGATATTTTGAAAACATACTCAGGAGTCAAAAGATTCCTGCTTTTTGCTGTGTAGTAAACTGTAGTACTACTTCAAAAAGACCCATAACTTTGTACTCAAAGGGGTGTACATGGAATCTATTAGATGATATTGTTCTAGTTTCTACTGCCCTAATCAATTTCTGTCCCTAATTGCTCCAGATTAATATGTTTCCTTATATTTCAATTGGAAATTCAGTGAATAGAGATCCACATTTTTTTCGTGTAATAAATAGGCTATCTTCAGTCATTAAAAAATATCTGTGACCCACCTGTTTAAATGACGTCCCAAGTTTTTTCGAAATATATTATCAATTTATTTAAATAGTTTTAGCATTTAAAAGCACATTGAATAAAATAGGATATACATATAGCTACATAGAACTTTATTGGTCTCTTACATAAATTCATATTTGTTAAAAAATCATCATCACCACAGTTCTTTGGAAAAAATATAGCAATATATAGACATATTGATATTGAAATTTTTTTTACGTTTTAAGAAGAATATTCTAGAAGTTCTTAGAAAAAAGTTCCAAATCATTTCTAACAAAACATACTGAATAAAGGATCTGCAGCCTTTTGGCAGACAGGGGCTAGAAAGTTAAAAAACGGCGGGACGCACTTGTAAGATAACTTTGTACTTAATAGATATCCCCTAGTTATTTATTGTAGGTAGGTAATCCGGGTGATATTAAAGATGAAAAATCATTTTTATTTATATTTATTTAATACCGATGGGAATCTAACTAGCCTATTAACATCATTGGTGACCATAAATACGGTTTTCGTAATCATAGATCCACCGGGGATCTCCTGGCCTATGTCATCAGCGTATATACTGAAGCTATAGAGAAATATGGGGAATCCAGATCAATCGCATTGGACATATCAAAGGCTTTTGACAGGGTTGAGCATACCAACGTTCTAAATAAATCGACTGACTTAGTAGCTTTCTGAAAAACCGATCCATCCAGGTCGCTATCGATTGACACACCTCAGAATAAGGTGGAAGCAATCTGATTGAGTTCAATGCATCAAAGCCACAAGCTGCTGTATTTACAAATTAGGCTGGCACTGCAGCTGAGGATTTGGTCTTGTCTAGACATAAAATATCACTATCATCACAAATTCGCTTTTTGGGTGTTGAAGTTGGGAGTAATATGTCCTAGAATAGACACGTGGCTGAATTAGCTAAAGCAGCTTCACAGAAACTTAGAGCCCTCTTTAACACCCAAAAACGCAACAGCTTCTTATACTCTACAAGGCCCAGATTCATCCATCTTTTGAGTGCTGCTCGTACATTGGGAGCTCAACCCCCAAGCATACCCTGAGGATACTTGACTCAATACAGAAGAGAGCAATTAGATTTATAGGCGATCCAGACTTGATCAGAAACTTCTCACAGCTCAGAACTGCGCTTCACAGGGAGGTAATTTGGTTATAAAATTCGAAAATAGACAATAGACTCGACAAGAGTTTAACCTTTTTACTCTGGGTCATTCAAATTCAATACTAGATTTCGGTGTCTAATTGAAAGAAAAAAAGAATATCAACTAGGTTCTAGCCGTCGTCAAGTGAACCTCCTGGCGCATACGGCGCGCTCCGCGTGAACCCCCCGGACGCTTTAAAACCTCGCAAACAACGCAGTTGTTTTCATCTAATTCAAAGAGCTTAAGAAAATAAGCTGAGTAAAGTATCTGTGACCCGATGATGCCTAACAAAAAAAAGCTCGCAGGGGCACCACTCGACTTGGAGGCAGTTGAGTAAAAGAGGTGGCGTTGTAAGCCAAGATCAGTCTCAAACGTCACGTGTCAGCCGACCGACCGACTGACTCTGAGAAGTATTTCTTTTCTTCACAGCCACGCATGTATTTATTCGTAAATTTTAAAAAATTTTAAGTTAATGTTATGATTTTTTACGGAATTGAATGAGCGAAGGAAAATTCTGCTTTTAATTTAAATCTTCATTGAACTTTGAATTTCAATTTTTCTTTATGTTTTGAAAATTTAATTACTGTGTTCCGTTAACAATTTCCTAGTGTTTTCTTCCTTATTACTTATTATATAAGTTTCGTTATAGAACAATGCAATTTTCTTATATAACAAATTATGTATATGTTACATAGGAGGACATTAGAATATTAGAAGAGGTTGGGCACAAAAAAGATTGGGAAACACTGGCTTCAAGTATAGAAGAAAGGTTGCTAACGTGACTCTGTTTTACCGATACTACCACGGCAGATGGTAGTATAATATAATATAATTCCACCTATAGCAGTATTTGCAAGAACTTCTTAACAGGCAGAGGTGGATCATGAACACAATCATTTAACATTACCCTCAATAACTTAATTTGATATAGATGTTGTTTATAACTGATCTTAACATCAAATTCTGATGTAATTCTAATGCCCAATTGACATCTTTGGGAAGAGTGATTACTATTTAAACAAATATTTCGCAAACATTAAAACGTTGTGAATACGGTACTGTGAAAAACATTGAACTTTAAGATTTCACCTAGCAACAACAGTGTTGCCAGTTTTGAATATACCAATAGAGTATCTCATCCTAAACCAATTAGCACACTTCTTCCTTTAATATCCAAAGATATACAGTTTCCACTCAATCTCCTACTTTTGTGGAATATGTCGAATACAATAATCCATTAACGATTCATTCTTTTTACTAAGGGAAACAAGGTACGGCACGATCTATTTCATTCTTCACTTGACTGGTCTATAGATTTGATGTTTAAAACTCAATCGACATACTGCATGCTTCTTTGAAAAATTGTGGGTGGAAGTAAATACTAACAATTAAAAATTCTTATAATAGATCCAAAATAGACAGCGCTCAATATTTTCTCGTTTTTAAATACCGAAACTGATTACCAGCTACGTGTATAGCACTACAACGCTATTTCAATCGAAAATATTATTCGTGTTTAAATTGAAAATTTATCTTTGTAATAAATGTTATTTCTAAATATATACCACCAGAATGAGATGGAAAATGTATGTATGATATATTAAAGTGAAAATTGTGTATTTGTTTCATTATTTAATAGATTTCGACTGAAATGTAGTTGATGTTTTCTGCTTTAAATGTGTTGTTGATTAGTTTCCATGTACCTAATATATTATCTTAAATATTTTCTCTAACACGTGGTCGAAATTCCAGTAGTTTCTTAATCTATTTATAGACAATTAAGTAAAGCCATATAGTAGAATATTTTTGCTAGGAAAAACAAAAAACAATTGTATCAAAAACTCTTGGTTAAATAAAAATCCAAAACACGATTATAGACTAGCACAATGAAAAAGTAGAACCCCTCTAACTTCATTAATCACGATTTATTATTTTAAGGAGATAAGTATTTCCAATAAGAACATGATATATTCAGGTAGGTATTTTAAGAATTCTTGATTTGTAATCTAAATCTGTCATTACTATTTCGTTTATTTAGAGAAATAGAGAAATTGAAACTGATTTATGATTATTGATTATTTTTGCCAGATATCTTCTTTAGAATAGTGATAAAAAATTTACTTATAAAAAATATTATGAAAAATGGAGAGTACAAATATATTGTTTCCTATAAATTTCTATATTTAAAAATCATTGCAAACATAATTGAATTTGTCTTTGGTTAACATACTATTTTTGGATATATCGCTCTGCTTCCATTGAAATTAATCAGCAGATTTTAATGTCATGTAAACAATCCAGGTGACCGCATTGTTGCCAAATTTTTTTATAACTTAATTTCTCACGAAAGATTCAGCTCAAATAACATATTTTATTAACAATTTACATCATGTAATTACTCTTAAATACTAGAAAACATGCTTTATTAGTAAGCAAAAATTAATGAAATTCATGTCGTCACTTGAATGGTACAATCTATAGTTTGTATGTAGTGATTAAACGAATAATTTTAATCAAATTACTACTATTACACTCAAACTGTAATATAGAAAACAAAAAGGGACAAAACGAAATACAATCATTATTCCCTTGAATGTAGTTAAGAGTGAAGTCAAGATGAATTTCCAAAATGTTTATAATCTCCATTAGATATTCACAGAATTTAACGTTGGCAGTTTAAATTTTTGTTTTAGTTTGTTTAGTACTCTACAAGAGATGCACGATAATAAACTTAGACTCATAGTTTAATGTTTAAAATAAATTAGTAATCTTTGGGTTATGTTTATTTCATCTATATCTACTCGGAGTTTTCTTCTGGTAGCAATATTTGCGATCTGTTATTAACATTTAATAGTATAGTATAAGTTCATTTACAAATCAATCAAAAATATTCAAACTAGATTGCATCACATACAGTGTTGTATTCTATTAGTCTATATTTGATAAATATATATATTTTTTGTGATGTTACTTAGGTACAAAACATTTAGTTGGGGAATGCACTTAATGGAATAAATATTTATTCATTATTTATAAACTATTTCTTTGTGCAAAAAAACGGGTTATCCTGTGGTATTAGCATATGGACTAATGTTTGGACTAAAAGAATACATTTTTCATATTATTTTCAGAAATTTAAAACATCGTATGAACAGGTGAAAAAGTTTTCAAGGCGTCCTCCCGACAAGGACCTATTGGAACTACATTCTCTTTATAAGCAAGCTACTATTGGAAATGTCAATATTCGTAAGTAGAACATATATTTTCAAATTTAATTTTAATTTTTTTTAATTATATAGATTTTTGCGATGTGAATCAACTAATCAGGATTACAAAATACATATTTATTTTGTTGTTTTATCGGTGTTGGTAAGAGTATGATAAGCCACCCCACAACGATCATCAAGAAACTCTATACATATACTATTGATACTGTGTGTGAAAAGTTGTGATGATTGACGCAAGCGCAAAAGTATGCAAATGCATCATTTTGATCAAAAATCAATTAAATTTAATCAGTAGATGGCAGCAGTGCCTAATTAGATTTGAAGCTTACTCAGACAGTGAAAGAACTTATGAGGTCTTGATCTCTAATCAAAAACTCCAGAAAACATAATTTATACAGATGGCCGGTTAGCCTATCAATGCTTTAGCAATGAAGTCTACACTGTTTCTGATAGCGAGGTTCATACCCAAAGAATTGAGGCCAGCTGGAGACCTCTGAGAGTATTCTTCCGCGATAGGCATGTAACTTCAGAAGATTGGGATAACATAGAATGTACATGACGACGAGATTGTCGTAAATCTGAACCAAGAAAAGTCCTATCATTTCATTAATAGAAGAAATCAAAAAATACTTTCAAATGTAAAAGTTATAGATTTAAGTCCAATTAAAATATTTTATTGAAGAAAAATTATTTTTGTTTACCTTTATTGTTGTCTTTAACACAACCTAGATAACCTAACCTAACCTAAGGTAACCTTACAAAAATTACTAAATTTTCATTTTATTTAATGATTTTCGTGAAAATAATGCATTTGCATACTTTTTCTACAGAAACTCTTCTGTGCATTCGTCAATCATCATGATGAGATCTATCGAATAGAGTTATCCGTGGTTTGATATTTGTTAGCCTTCCTGAAATAATGGCCACTTCCGGTATCTCCGGAAGTAAATATTTCCGTATAAAATAGATATGATAAATCGATTTCTTGCAATATTAATAGTATATGTATAGAGTTTCATGATGATCGTTTTGGGGTGGCTTATCATACTTGTGCCCAGGAGTTTTTTGTTGTGTTCTTTTTCATTCATAGATACTGTTTAGTCTGTATTCTAACTGAATGATTTTTTAAGCTTTCGGTTTTTTTTAAATAAAGAAGTAAATATAAATAATGTTCTAAATCGTCTCATATATTATGCTGGTATTTTATTATGTCAGAAGTAAGATAGTATTCGGAAATAATAAATGATAAAATTAAAAATATGAAAAAGTTATACAAAATGAAGCCATTTATTTAATGTGGTGGCAAACGATACTTGGATTATTATGTTACAGAAAGGGACATTTTAGAACTCAAATTTAGCATTTTATTTGGTTTTTCTAGCATTTATATGCATTATGCAGATTTTAATTTGAAAAAAATTTGTGAATTCACCCAAAAATAATTTAGAAGTACCGGGGTTAACGTAGCATTTCAAAGTATTATTTTGCTTCTTACACCATTTTTAATTGACAGATACCCACCTTACATATCAACCAGTGTTTCATTATTTTATTGAAGTTTCCGCATTATAATCCGGTAAAATATTCATTCACTACTATTGGAGTACATTCGCGAAAGTAATTGAATTAATGTAATGGAGACGATATCAGAAACTTATCAGTTTCAACAGATTACTCGTATATTTAAGAACACAAATCTAATTGACGATAGTATTTATTTACTCAATAATATGTTACAACGATGTATATAGAGGTGCTACACGCAGGCCTTTTAGGCCCACAGCATTTTTTGTTGCTCTAAATGGGGAATTTGTTGTTACAACGATAAAAAAATCTACAAATCTTCGTTAAAAACTGGAGGAAGTTTTCTGCGTAGAATCTCAATTCAAACCACAGAAATGCTGTATCAATTTGAAATCATTTCTCCCAAAATAGCATTTTAAAGCCCTTTGTCAATTTTTTTTTCATTGCCTTAACCTTAATTGGAAGTGGAACTTGGGTATTTGGAACTTTGTTTTGAGGTTTCTAGTTTCTTACTTCATTGTAGTCTTAATCAGCGATACCAAAAACAAATTTTCAAGGATGTATGCAGAGTGTTCCGGGAATTGATGCGAAACATTCGGGAGTGAATGGATTACGAGACAATAATTTCGTTCCTTGTGTTTACCAGAGCTACATTTACCAAGTTTTTAAGATATCCCCAAAAAATGAATCGACCTTCCCTACCAATCCACCTGTATTATGAAAAATGTTATTAAAATGATTTATTTCATCATTCAGGAAGTGGTAAGGGGCTCCATCGTGCATGAACCACATATCTTTGCGAATGTTTAGAGGAATATCCCATGAAATGGATGGTGGGAATTCATTTTGGAGAAAGTATCGCTGACCATTTATGTTTTATCAAAAAAATATGGACCTCCTAAATTATTACCCACTATTCTTTTCGACACATTAACACAAAATCGATGTTGATTCTATGTTTGAATTGTACCGTAAGGATTTTCATCTGTCCATAAATTATAGGAATTAATAAAACCGTCTCGTGTGAAACCAGCTTCATCAGTAAACAGTACTTTTCCAACGAATGTATTATAAACTCGTTATTTATCCTTTATCCTCTGAAAATCCTCTACTTCCATGGCATGCACTTTCTGGGTGTGAAAGGTATGAAGAAAATGCTATGAATAGTTGTCGTTCATACGCTAAATTGTAGTGACATTTTGCGTACGCATCAACTGCACCTAATGCATTTTGCTCTAAAGCTCGTTTTCGTTCCTTGTTGAATCTTCGCCAATTTTTTTGGTAGGACACTTCCTAAAATATAATGGAAACTAGTTCACTTAATTTATGTAGACAAATCTGTTTCCAATGAGCTGCGACCAACCCTTACAAAAGTTCTAGAGTCGTGTATAATTCTGCCCGGAAAACGTTAAGATAACAACCTTCTGGCTTCTGACGAGTTACCAAAAGCCAAGCCATACATCAATTGCATGTCGATAAAATTCAATAAAAGTAACTTCTAAAATATCGAAAATCAATTCGCTTGCAATTTTTGATTGAATATCACTTAGTAGCTTATTTGACAGTACGCTACTAGAAAAAAAATTTTTTTTAATCTCTTTTCAAGTTTTTCTTTATGCCAGTAATATGATCTACAATAAATAGAACGATAGAACAAATGTTTGATTGTGTGATAATATCTCCTGTTCGTATTTTCAATAAATAATTACAATTTATGATAATTTTCTACAAAAAGTCTCTTTATGGTGAACGGTTTGCATCAATTCCAGAAACACCCCGAATAATGAGTTGTCTACATTCAAAAAGGGATTAAAAACAAAAGAGAACCTAAGCTACACACAGTATTTTTCGCAATATTTACTTTTAAAGAAACAAAAATTTTCTTTTAGCAATGCCTTCAACTCCTGACGGCAAGAGATTGTGGGAAGCTTGGAGTACCAAAAAAGGAGTTACGCAAAGCGAAGCAAAAGAAAAGTACATAGCCAAAGTGAAGATTTTAGCTGTCACTTATGCTTGAATAAATCCTCAGTAACATTAAATTTATTCACTTCGCGCACATTTGTTTTTGCTTCCATAAAATATGTAATGCTCTGTTGATAAATAAAAATGCATTGAATGAAAATCATTATTATTTATCCATCAACAATTACGTGAAAGGTATTTCATTTTATTACTATCCCAAATCCCTTTAGAGGAAAAATGTTCCCTAGATCTCGGCTTCAAATTCCTATTCCTAAAATATATCATATCCAAATAGCATCAGAAGTATTGTAACTTATGCCGCAACTTAAACGAAGAGGCTGCTACTTGAATACCACGAATTTCACAACTTTGTTGTGAAGGCTACTTTACAATATTCATAAATGGTGTGAATTAGACTGATGAAAACATCATTTTGACTTAATTTGAACACTTGTAGGTGCATTTAATTTTTAAGTAGTAAAAGATTGCGCCGATCGCGAGACTGTGCCACCAGATTATAATTGCAACGTGATTTTGAGAATGGTAATGAAAGTTGTGACAACATTAGCTACTTTTTTGGTAACTTCTAAATTGTCACTTGTTGGTGGCACATACAAGTTGCCCTTACGTTGTTACTATTCGAAAGAAGTGATTTTCACAACTAATATAAAATTAAATTCACATTATTAAAATTTACTTCAAAGTGACGATCACTCTAGAGTGATTATTTTTGAGTCTAACTGTGGTTTTGGTCTGTGTGCATAATAATGCGAAAATACGAAAAAACTGGCGAAAAACTTTCGGACATTAATCAACATTTTATGGAAGATTGAAAATTTATCAGAAATTATGAATAATCGAGAGTTGCTGCTATTTAAATTTTGAGATATGGCAACATTGATGTGAATATGTCCAATCTGACATTACCATTACAAAGTTTTACATTTTGAATGGTGAACGTACTTAGAACGTGTGGTCATACGAGTGCTCTTTGAGTTGTTTACAGATAATTGAAACATTCATCTTGGTCAAAAAATGGAATTGAATCGCGAACATTTACGTGCATCGATTTTCTATGACTTTTGACGTGGATTAAACCAACAATCATGGTCGCACTTCGCTACAGAATGAATTTCGTGAACGTTCTCGAAAATCGGCTGTTGTGATAGAAAAGACGTCTGTTTTATTTTCACAGCCACTCATTCAATAAAAATCACTTTGAAGTTGAAACAACGTTGTTTTTGTCACCATAGCGCCCCTTTAGTTAAGTTTTGATTACTTCTTTTACACTAATATTAGGGAAAACCACTTTAAAGTGAATTTTGTGAGTAGTCATATTTATACGAAAAAATGATGTCCCCAATATATCAAACATACAACAGCCTATTGAAAGTTATGTATCTTCAGTAGTAGTAGCCTCAAAATTGTGCTTTAAGCACACACTGTAGAATTGACGTTCTGTGGGCATTTATTTCAAATAGAGACAAATCGGGGACATGTATTATTAAAAGCCTTATACAATAAAAAACATATGCAACAAATAAACGATTAATTTGTGACAAGTTTCTCAAAATGCTTAATTATTTGAAAAGCGACTTATGACAACGGGACGTCTTTAACCTCGCTTTCAATCCAAGTTCACAAAACTCACTACAGCACTCGGTCTCTAGCTTGTGCAGATTGCAGGTGAAAACTCGGTTAGGTCTCACTTGTGAGACTGAAAGGAACCTGCTTTGAACTGAATTATCACGTCACAAGTGAGAATAATAAAAGTTTTGGTGTAAATGGAGAGCGGCTCATATATCAAAAACGAAGATACACTGAGTGGCCGAAACTACAATGTCATAAGTTGCCACGTGGATTAGGCTACTTTCAAAATAAACGGCTCATATATTAAAATAATCGATAATAAATAAAACACTATTGTTTGGATGCAATGGTAAGCAGTGCACAGAATGAACGCGAACATAACGCACTCTAGAAGTTCATAAATGTTAAAAATACACTCCAAATTTTAAGCTGCACAGAATGAACGAGAACATTAAGTTGATTCGCTAGTAAATATAACCTTAAAAGTGCATGTATATAAAGAAATTTGACGGTGATCAACGATTTTAAATTATTTATAATGTATTATATACTTACTTTTCTATATGAAATATCTACAGTTACTTTACTACAACATATTTTAAAATAATCGAAATGGATCCAGACGAATTTTTTTAACATAAATGAATGAATCGGGGTTTATATGATCAACTTTTGAACTCATTGAGCAGAGACTTAACAAACAGTTCTTATGGTATTTTCAAAAGGGAAAATGTACCAAGCAAACAAATTCTAACAGCCTTTCACTCCGAGAAGTCATTTTTCAGGGTATAGTCCTTTTCAAATAGCTGTCACTTAAAAACAAATGTGGTCGATGAAGGACACACATTTGAATCAAAAAGTTCTTTACTATACCTACATTTGGCGCGGTGATAAAGTAGATCTAAAACGGATGCTGTCATTTTTTTTCGAATTCTGGCTATTACGTTAAAACATAAACAACATTTTAACCAGCTTTTCAAGAAGGATATATTAAATCCTGATTGGTCCCTTAGTTTAAACATGGGAAATACAACATGTGAAACCTTTATTCATGCAAAAGAAAAAAGATACGTTTATCACATTTGTAGTTCGTGTAGTAAGAATATTCATACAATACCGGGAAAGATGCTTGTTGAAGCCTATTTCTTAACTGTCCGATGTCTCAACTCTAATTGGGCAGAATTTAATTAAATACAGTAGAAACTCGATTATCTGGTCCTCAGTTATAAGGATTCGCGATTATCCGGACTATCAACTGCGACCAATTAAATAATTAAGCAATATTTAGCCAAGTTACAAAATCTTTAACATATGTACTAAAAGTGGAATTTATGCAAGCACGAACGAGTCGGAACTTGCATTACCCCGCCCACGCCCCTCGGGATCGCTGCCCCATGCTGATGTGAGTGTCGCGACTAAATATTTGAAAATGTCAAAGCGTGTTATCGCTTGAAGACAGAATAAATATTGATTCATTAAAAAAAGGAGAAACCGGTCGTAAGTTAGCTGATGAGTATGGTGTAGGTACAAGAATACCGATTCAATTTTGTTGTAGACCCACAAATTAAATAGTGAAAATCGGAGTAAACAGCGGATAATTATGAAAAAATCGAAAAACGAACTTTTAGAAGACGATTTGTATCGTTGGTTTTTACAAAAACGGTATCTGGCCTTTTACTCTGTGAAAAAGCATTACAATTCAAACATATTGCAGATAAATGAACAGCAGAAAATGCAAGAAGATAAAACAGAAGAAAATCTAAGCGTGGAAAATGATGTAGGACCATCTCATGATGAAGCACTTCAGGCTCTGGAAACAGCTCTCAAATTGTTTGAAAAACAAACAGAGATTGATACTGTGAGTTTACTTCAGTTGAAACGAATTCGTGATATAGCAGCAATGAAGAGAAAAAGTAACTTACATCAAATGCCAGTTACCAAATATTTTAAACCAAATTAAACTTATTATAAAATTATTATTTTTTATTAATAATATTATTTATTAATAAATATTACTATTATTCAACTTATTTTAATTCACAAAACCCGCTTTACTTCATACATTCGATTATCCGAATCCCTAACGACAACAATCAGTCCGGTTAATCGAGTTTCCACTTATCTTTTTATAAAAGAATATCTTTAGATTTTATTAGAAGGTACTGGAACTCCAAGTACAAGCACAGAAAATGGAAGAATTTCCATGTGGATTTATTCACGAATTTGAGACAGTTTACCAATTTTATATATATATATATATATATATATATATATATATATATATATATATATATATATATATATATATATATATATATACATACAACGAAACAATTAAAAATGTGTTTAAGAATAAATCTTAGTCAATGCAATGCAACAGAATGCACGATTACACTGAAAAATGCAGTGGTCATAATAGCATTAGATAAGTTGTTTGACATCCAGCGGTCATTTTAGTGTTCTCGATTTTCCTATCTGCAACTACAAACTATACTAGAAAAGTGAGGTTATGTCTTTGCCTTTCAACGCGTAAAAAGTTGATTAACTTCCACGTCAAGAGCGCGATCATTGTGTGCGTTCATGAGTCAAGACTAGTCTTTATATCATGTGTCCGTTCTCACTGTTCCTCAACAATTTGAATTTTCTTTGACATCTATGAACGTCATGCTCGCGTTCGTTCTGTGTACTGTTTTTAACACACTATCTCAAATGGTATAAATTATAATTCAGCACATTCCAACTTAAATGAATATGTGGCTAAGAACTCACAAATCTTATGAAACAACCATTATATTCCTCTCGTATGGGTGAGCATTAGTTACCACAACAAATTACTACTCATTAAGATCATCTAATTCAGTTGATATGTAGATATTGATGATTCACTAACTTTGTTTTACTATTAACCCTTCTGTTACAAACATGGCATTTCAGTGTTTTCTTTACAAAATGTGGGATAGCTGTAGCTGCCAAAGATCTTTGTCTTCTATTTCACTCTCCTAAATGTAGTGCTTTGTAGTGTTTCACACACATTCAGAGAATGTGGATACAGTTTTCATCCTCTGCTCAACAGAATCTGCATTATCAGCTAAGTCTATCGTCCATTGAGACGATAGTGCCTATGATTTTTCTATTGTTCTATAGCTTATACCGCAGAAGGGTTTGTCTGCCCCTGCTTTAGCGAATATGTCAGCTATTTCATTTCCCTCCATGCCCCATGCTGCGTGCTCCAGAATCTATTATAGGGTAACTTTATATTTCTTGTCTAGCTTGTTTAATTTATCTAGGCATTCCCAAACTGGTTTCAAAGTGTTTGGCTCCTGGCTTGTGCACTCCTATTACAGTTCTGTCTGCTGCTTTAAAGCAGTTAGTGTACCATTTGAGCACTTCTGTTAATTTCTCGAATTGTGTTTTGATCCCACTTACTTCTACAGCGTTAGTATTAGGGTACATTTTTTCTGAAAGCTAAACTTTTATTGGTTGAGTTTTGTATAATTCAGACAGTGGTACAGCTATATATTTGATTCCTGGCAAAGCCTTGTAAATGCAATTCTTCCAGGCTTTATATCAAATGACCAATTGATAAGTTTTAGACTTTAAAAAGAATGTCACAAATTTAAAAGCTTCCTTATTTGAGGCATCATCTCTCAATTTTGAGTGTAAGGCCATTGTAAGTACCTTCTAATACTGAGAAATAGGAATCAATGCTGTTGTGACTAGATAAGTCTTCAGGTTATTAAAAATATATCTGTTTTTTGTTTTATATATGTATCAAATTTTAAGAAAACTAAACATATAATTCATAGGTGAAAAAAATGATTGCACTTTTTTATTTCAGCATGAAATGACATCATGAAACATCAAAAATAATTAGAGACTTATTGCATTT
Organism: Diorhabda carinulata; assembly: GCF_026250575.1. Taxonomy (NCBI): domain Eukaryota; kingdom Metazoa; phylum Arthropoda; class Insecta; order Coleoptera; family Chrysomelidae; genus Diorhabda; species Diorhabda carinulata. Next base: position 26,736,016 of record NC_079472.1, read on the forward strand.
AATCCTACAGCATATACTAAATGTATTCTTGTGAATACATATTTGATTTGTTATACAAATTTATAATAAATCAATTCACACATACAATTCCAAAATTTTGATGCAACGTTATCATTGTATGTCAAGAAATTGTGAATAATCATTAATTTAAAAGTGAAAAACTTACTTTGGTCACATAATAGACAAGACAAGACAAGAGTATATTTTGTTTTTAACAATTTTTAACAATTACGTTTTCTGTCTTCTTTAATTTACATGAATCGTTTATTTTTACAATGCGATCCGTTAAAACATCATTGGTATTAACCGTTTCAATATTTATATGATTGTTATTTAAATAATAATCTTTTACTAAGCAAAAATTTTATACATGATTATAGCAAGTTGAAGATTCACGACCTTCAATTGGGGCACTATGTTGTTGTTTGGAGGTTGGAGGCTTCTATTTGATCTCCAATATAAATATAAAGACATCGAAAGTGAACATTTTAGAACTAAACCACATATCGCTATTTACATCAGTATGTTTTCATCATGTTGCCAAACGGTCAAAATAGTATGAGAATCTAGTGAACACTGATGTCATTGTAAAAGTTTGTCCCAATTTTTTTACGTACGCTTCACCGTTTTTTTCAACTCATTTTATGGTTATTGTGTATATTTTCAGACAAAATGTATGATAACATTAGTTACTCAGGTACAGCATTGTTTCTTAATACAGAGCTGAGATTCCTGAATAAATAGAAAATTCAAATAAACAGAATAAAATATATGATAACTATACTACATTACTTTTATTTCCATATTCCTTATTTCTATTTCCTTATTCCTTATTTCTATTACATAGAAAATAAGGATAATTATTGTAACTTACAGGTTAATGCCATCTAAAGCCATCCAATAGTTGACATTTGAACTTTAAATTTATATTCATCAGTTGAACTATTGTCTATGAGCGTGTTAAATAACGTCCTTGATATCCAGTACCAAAAAGTAATACATACTCTATAACTCTATATTAGACCACAACTTCAATTAGTTTATCTATGTTCAAGGATGCTCTTTAAATAGACATGAAAGTGGAACAAGTACTCACAATTGCATTTGGCAACGTTGCTCTTCTTTCCTGTGTGCGTCAGTTATTTGAAAGACAAAATGACGTTAGTATGTTGAGAGAATTTGTTGTCATAATTTGAGTTTCACTACGGAAACGAACGGTAAACCTATTTATTCCAAAAATAGAAAGTTGAAAACCTAATCATTCTAATTCTGAGTGTTATTAAACTACCATGGCTCCAGTTGATGTAGATGCTGCTCCTGTAAGTATTTCTTTGACATTATAATGTGCAGTGTGATTCACTATAAACAAATGTAGGGTGTTTCCTTGAAATCTTATCAGATAATAAACATGTCTTAAAATATTAATATTTTTGGAGCCTTTGGTATTGATGTCTATGTTGTATTATATATTACAATAAATTTGTTAGTTGTCAGTAAAAAGTGGGTGGAAGATTCTAGCTACAAATTTCCAAATATTAACGAGACCTTATTTTGTCCAATAAAAGTTTCTGGGTTACCCATTTACCTACATATATCGGGCATTTTTTGATATGCATTTCAATAAATTGATTACAGTTATGTTGTTTGTTAAAGACACCTTAAAAGTATTCGAATTTAATCTTTATTGAACTCAATATTCCATTTATTGTTCTTTAAATCTAGTTGTTTTAACTTTGCAGTTTGAATCCCACAACTTTATTATAATGAATTTTTTAATGATATTTTTAAATTGGGAGAAAGTTAGTTACCTAATATATTCTTTTTAAGGATTGACGATTATGATTAATAAAAAATAACAATAAAATTAGGTTTTACTTCCTTTTGTAATCATAAATAAAATATTTAAAGATTTCCTTGGCAAGGGAAGGTTCTGATTTTAATGTTGTCATGAGAAATTGTGCAATAAAATTTGTGAACATAAAGGCTCCACATTTCTCAATATAGATAATTGACTACTTAATAATAATAATACAAAGAATGGACCCTTGAATGAAGTTGAATTTTGATTTAATTTCAATTGCATGTTGAATTTTTATTTTGAACATAGTTTTGATTTTGATTTTGTACTGATAATTTAGTTATATTTCTTTTGTTAACATAGAAGTACATATTACAAACTAGTTAGTAAACATTATTGAAATATTGAAGTTTCAAGGACATACCTTTGTGAACTATTTTATTTGTTTATTATTAAAATTTAAATATTATAATTTGTTCTGTTTACTAATCTATTATTTATCTATGAACTCATTATTTATACTTTGTGGTGTGTGGTCATTAATATCTGCTTTATCTTTCTTGTAATTTTATTTATATAAATTGCATGATAAATTTATTCAATTGTTCTAATGAAAGCATTCATGTGATTGTAAATATGGAAGTTTAATTTATAAATTATCACATTCTTGATTGAGGTATCAGGAAAAGAATAGTATTATATTATCACTTAGTTTTTTCTTTTTTCATGAACAAAATAAAAACTCAATAAGTGTCAAAAGTGGAAAAGGTTTTTGATGAAACTATTTTTATATACTCACCTATTCAGTATATTTATAAGTGGAACCACCCATAAGTCTTACATATATTAAAGTTTGAAAATGTTTAGTGCCTTTTTTACAAAAAATGCGCTATCACTAGTGTTTTATCCATGTGTCTGCCTGTAGCAGCGATATCTCCTCACAAGAAACATGTAATGAGCTAGTTTTTTTTGCATTCACCTCCTGTATAGCTGCATATGTGACGAAAAGAAAGAAATTTTTGGATTATTTGCAAAAAATGATAACAAATGATATGAATTAACGCGAATCAACATTAATCGACGTCAATATTTTGAGAATTGTCAAGAAATAATGAGGACCAAATTATTAAATGAATGAAATCATTGAAAGTTTCTTGTTTTATTTTTCACAGAAACTTCCTTTTATGAAATAAGATTTTTGTTAATATTTACTAACAGTAAAATATGTGCTATATTCTCTCGCGCGGAGTGTGCGGCGACTTTTGTACTTGTTTAACAATTTGAATAGTTATTCTCACCAAACCTAAACAAACTATTGTGTACAATAATTTTTCACAGTATTATAAATATAGTACATATTAGTGCTTTGCTTTGCAGAAAAGCACTTTTTTCAACATTTATTAATTACATATTGTTTTAGGGTGGGGGACTTCCTTTCCAGATTTTTAATGAAACCTCGCTTTCTAGGTCAATATTCATAATATATATTAAATTTTTTCCAGATTGAAGCTCAAATAAGGAATTTAATGCTTTCTGGTCATGTTGGCTTTGACTCCCTACCTGACCAATTGGTTTCAAAGAGCGTCCAGAATGGTTTTATTTTCAATATTATGTGTATTGGTATGAAGTTTTTTTGAGTAAATAAATTGATCATTATTTATTTTGTATTTTGACTTTTTAGGAGAAACCGGTTTGGGCAAATCGACTTTGATGAATTCTCTTTTTAATACAAATTTTGAATCGTCTCCAAGCCCACACTCTCTACCTACTGTCAAACTGAAAGCTCACACATATGAACTACAAGAAAGTAATGTAAGACTCAAGGTAATGTGAACATTGGATTATTAAAATTAATGGTACATTTATATTTAAATAAATTCAATGTAAATTAGATCATGCAAAAATTGTTGCTGCTCATTGTTTATAATACATTAAAGTCCACTTGACATGGAGCAATAATTCACTCATCACTATCACTAACTAAAATAATTTATTTAAATTCTTTAATTACTTTGCTAAATCGTTCTGTTCACTACAACTATTTATTATAACCTAACTAACTGCGCTCCAGAAACTCCTTATATATGTCAAAAGTTTCAGAAAAATAAAGAAACAAAACAAATAATTAAATAGACCTTCCTAGAAATTATTCAAAAGAAACAATGTAAATAAACCGCTTTGCTATAAAAACAAAGCTCAAATGGATTACAGGTAATTCATCAAAGGCGGCACCTTCGCCGAATTTCAGAATTCCACTGTATCCAAGCAGGATCGGCTACAGGGCGGAGATGAATTAGTAACAATAATTAGATCTCACTATACTTTAATGTTTGGGTATGCATTTAAAGCAGAATATCCTTAAATCAACAACTGAGTTACACTATCTCGAGTAAACAATAAATATAAGTGGATGTATTTCATCCATTGCCATTTTCTAAGAGTATCTGGTCATGTTATATGAGGGATTTGTTTAAGAGCTACTTACCACAATTCTATCATAGATTCTGCTCGCTGGTTCGTTACTTATATTTATTTCAAAACATATACTGTTCAACCCTATCACAATTCACTGATTAAAATATAGTAGTTACTAGGTAAAAATTGCAATTGACATTTTAAGTGAATAGCCAATCACAATCTGCATATATGTCATGTTCATTGTCAAGCAACCTTAAGTAGATGTTCTTTTTAGACATAGTGTCTAAGCCAGCCGAGTGGAACAAGTAATTCTACGGGAATTGTTTCTCAAACTTTCAATCCGTTTTTCCGAAACTACTTTTTTTGAAGTAGTTGAAATGATATCTCAAGTTCTACCCGACCAAGTACTCTGAAATTTGGTGAAAATATTTTTTAATATATCTCTCTATCGCCTCTGCCTTGAATTAAAAAAAATCAACTTTCAGTATTTTTAAAAAATTCGAAAAGTCTTGAAAAAGGGGCAAGAAAATTGATAATTTTTTACAGACTAGGAATTTTTCAAATTTTTTTGTACTAAATCACTACAATCACAACCAGGTTGCACAGTTTTTTTTTGGAACTCGCACTTTATCGACCCGTAATTTATTGAAATTCTAATTTATTTATACATTTTTTTTATATTCTTGAAAAGTCAATCTTAAATATATAAAAAAATGGACAGTGAAAACGTTTTACATTTTCCTTTACATTGATTTCAAAAATACATAAAATTTAGGCTTCTAGACCAGAACACCCCTTTAAAAGAATTGAAGTATTCTTTCTATTTGACCCATACAAGACCGAATGTCCTAAAAATTGGGTTTTATAGCTTTATGCTTGATAATGTTTTTATTTTTAAACAAAATTTAATGCAAGCTCTTCTGTTGTAGTTAACTATAGTGGATACTGTTGGTTATGGGGATCAAATTAATAAAGAAAACAGTTTTAAAGCTATAGTAGATTATATAGATGCGCAGTTTGAAAATTATTTACAAGAAGAATTGAAAATAAAGAGGTCTCTTTCTACTTTCCATGATACCCGCATTCATGCATGTTTGTATTTCATCTGCCCCACAGGACATGGATTGAAATCGATTGATTTGGTTTGTATGAAGCAGCTAGATCAAAAAGTAAGTAATACAATAATAATTTCAGTATAATCCGCTATTTAACCAGTTCTGTTATTCAAAATTACATTTTATAACTCAACCTTTTTTCATTTGTCCATTAAGATTACATCAATTTTAATAGTTATTACTGCATATAAAAATTATTGTTTATTCTTGTATACACAGTAATGCAAATAAATATCATATATATATCAGCTCCATAAACATGAACGTTGCAAACTGCAAAGTACAGCACTAACATAAGTTATTAAAAAAACTAAATCAAGGCTACCTATCAGTAAAAAATGAAAGTACTTAGTTGCCAACATTATAAAAATAAAAGGCTGATAATGTAAATATTAGATCCACTTATAAGTGTCTAATAGACACCCATATTTTTCAATTTTAGTTAGGCTAGGATATTCGATTCTAGAAATTAATATGAGCAATCTTGTATATTTATTTACTTAACTATAAATCTTCACCATGCAACTGCAACTGATTACATTTTATTAATGTGAAATTAAAGATAACAGAAAATGTGAAATCACAAAACTGTTTGTTTTTATCGAGAATATAATTATGTACTTTTGATAAATACATGTGTGTGTGAGGAAGCTCTATAGTAATGGCAAACAATCCATAATGCTTCGACTTACCTTTATTTGAGATTTTTTGTAGCATTTTCAAACACCTAATTTTGCCAACTTTTTTTTACAAAAAATAAAGTATAGTTACAAATTAAGTAAAATTGTATCAATTGCTGGTAGAAGAGATAGCCAACGAGTTCCTGTGTGTCGTTTTATGCCTTATTACTATAATTTTATTAAAGTTGTAAAACAAAAACAAGGTCCTTGCGAAACAAGGTTATGTTCTGAGAGCGCACACACTCGCATGTCTGTCACTGAGTGATATTCTTGACTATTTCCTTCGAAAAATTTAAGCCAACCAAAAAGCTGTAATATTTTATGTTTACCTAGCAACGATCAAATTTCAGCGATAATACTGCACTAGTGCAAATTATCGATAATTTGCACTAGTGCCAAATTTTCGTCTAGGATGTAAACTCATTTTGAAATATTTTTTCACGAACAAAACTGTTGTCAATAAGTTACCGTAGATACCAATTCAATGCCAATATGATGATCGTCAACTACGGTATAATTTAAAGAATAACAAATTTTAAACACAGAATTAAGTTTATTTTAAATTAAATTTTTCTCAGGAAATAGTCTGCCAAAATGCCCTCTCGTGCATGTCAAATTGTCTCATAATTTCCTCTTGTGCGCATTCGTGCACTCGAGAAAATTAAATTATCGACAATTTGACATGCACTCGGGACATTAATATTGACTATTTCCTTCGAAAAATTTAAGCCAACCAAAAAGCTGTAATATTTTATGTTTACCTAGCAACGATCAAATTTCAGCGATAATACTGCACTAGTGCAAATTATCGATAATTTGCACTAGTGCCAAATTTTCGTCTAGGATTAATAAACATCATTTGGTTTTAATTTTATATTTTAAGAAAAGGAACAATTATTGAAAATGCAATTAGAATATACAACTTTACTGGAGGCCGACGATGGTGTTTCTATGCTGCTTCCACCACTTCTTATTATAATTTAAAGAATAACAAATTTTAAACACAGAATTAAGTTTATTTTAAATTAAATTTTTCTCAGGAAATAGTCTGCCAAAATGCCCTCTCGTGCATGTCAAATTGTCTCATAATTTCCTCTCGTGCGCATTCGCGCACTCGAGAAAATTAAATTATCGACAATTTGACATGCACTCGGGACATTAATATTGAATATTTCACATTGACAGATTCGTTGATAAACTCAGTTTGTTTGTTTGTTGTTGCGCTGCACTGAGCAGTGAGCGCCCTTTGCCTAATTAAAAGCAAATTTGTGTGAGCATCTAAGTTTATCACATAATAAGGGGTTTGCATTTTGATGTTGAAAACACTATTTTATGTTTGTTCAACAGTAAAAAGTACCATTTAGTGAAAAACAGTATAATACTGTTTAAAACAGAATAGTTGGAAACTCTATTTACATCATAACCTATGTCTAATACGACATTTCATTCGCATTGTTGGTAATCAGTATGATTATTTATTTGAGTTATGGATACAATGTTCTTTATTCATTTATTTATAGAGATAAATAGAAAATATGAATTTACACAAAAAATACAAAACTTGCTTAAAACAAAAGGGAATTGATAAAGATAAATGGAATGTTGTGAGCACTATTTAAAAAGCAACGTTAAAAAGATTAAGAAAAACTTACCAGCGAATATAAAGAATAATATCACAACAAATTTTAGTAATTTCATTTTTATTGTAAGACTTTTATAGTGTAGATAGATAGAGGAAGTTTAAACAACGAAATTTGAACTTTATTGAATTCTTCGAATGGATTGGGAGGTCGATAAAAAACTGAAATGTTAGAATAAATAAAACAGAAGTGTCTACTTTGTCACCATACGCGAACTAAGTAATATTTAAAATGTTTGAAGAAAAACGTAACAAGTCAAATGGCATGTTACACCCCCAACACTTGTCACAATAGAGATACTTTTTATAAATATTTTTTGGTAAAGTTCTTTTCTGATGTGGTTTCTTTTTAGGTAAATGTAATACCAATAATCGCAAAAGCTGACACAATTTCCAAAACTGAGTTGCAAAAATTCAAATCGAAAATAATCGCCGAGTTACAAAATAATGGTGTCTCCATCTATGAATTTCCAGTCGATGACGAATCTGTTTCAGATATTAACTCTACTATGAACTCACATATACCGTTTGCTGTAATTGGTAGTACTGATTTGATCAAAGTAGGAAATAAGATGGTTCGAGCACGACAGTATCCATGGGGTACTGTACAAGTTGAAGTAAGTTCTTTTATAGTTATTATGTTCACCCAAAAAGTTTTCAATACATAGTATATGTTACATTCCAATTCCTTCATATTTATTGGATTAAGTACTAAATTTATTTTATGAATATTGAAATTTTACATTTTCAATAAATTAGTTTTATATCTGTATTTTTTTATTCATCTAATTTCTTTAGCAGCTCTATTTCATTCGTATATTTCAACTATTTTTTTTCATCACTTATATTTTTCATTCTGTATTTGAATTGTGTAATTAGAGAGTTGCTTTTCTAACAGTATTTTTGGAAGCTTGAAGTATGTACTTTGTTAAATCGAATGTAGCTGCTCAAGGAAACTGTGTGTAATAATATTATACTCCCTATTGTAAAATTTGTTCTAGAATGAATCTCATTGTGATTTCGTAAAACTTCGGGAAATGCTGATCCGTACTAATATGGAAGATATGCGGGAAAAAACTCACTGCAGGCACTATGAATTGTACAGAAAAAAGCGTTTGGAACAAATGGGTCTTAGTGATGTAGATGAAGATAACAAACCTGTCAGTTTTCAACAAACTTTCGAAGCTAAAAGGTCTACACATTTACAAGAACTGCAGCAGAAAGAGGATGAAATGAGACAAATGTTTGTAGTAAGGGTCAAAGAAAAAGAGGCTGAATTGAAGGATGCCGAGAAAGATGTAAGTTTAGTTGTATACAATATAATATTTTATTCATATTATATATATATATATATATATATATATATATATATATATATATATATATATATATATATATATATATATATATATATATATATATATATATTAATGGCTTTGCTTAATATATAATTATGTTTATAAATTATTACTTATCATTCAACTAGTATTAATTGAACCACCTTTGATTTCGATAAAATAATAGGAGTTTTGTTGGTAATACGCTGTTAAATAACTATGTAGGTTTCTTTCTGTGATTCTATAAAATAATTGATTTCATTTTAGCTCCATGCTAAATTTGACAAACTTAAAAAAGATCATACTGAAGAAAAGAAAAAAATTGAAGATTCTCGCAAGAAATTAGAAGATGAAATTGTGGAATTCAACAGACGAAAATCTCAGTATCAACAAATGGGACAAAGTCATCACACACTCACGCTAGGCAAAAGTAAGAAAAAATAAGATAACAATGCTGTATGTTTTTGTACTTTTATACAGATTTTAGATGTAATATTTGGATCTGTTCTTGGAATATGTTTTCTCTATATCTATTAATAATTAGCACAAACATATATATTAAAATGAATGTTTATCATAAATAAAATTCCTAGAGCAGTTCTGCAAAGTTTTATTCAGCTTTTTGTGATCACATTTGCGAATGATGTAAGTTTAGAATCATCTTGTACTAAAAATTATTTTGTGAATTTATAAAAATAAATAAAACATATATTAATTAGAGTAATTTAAGATGCTTCCATTTAATTAAATATGAATAAGTATCTTTATACATCAAAAACTAACCAGAATGATCAGTTTAGATACAATGAAATTGTTCGTTTTGTCTAATAGAAAATAATACATGAAATTAAATGGAGACAATCTTTTTATTAACTTCAAATTGAATCCAATAAATCAGAGGGAATAGTTTAATGAGTCATCTGCTTCAACACGACTCTGCTGCACATGTAACAATCATTTGAATATATCCAGGTCAGATACATCAGTCACAGTTTTGTTATGGAAGAAAAGCATTTAATACTGTTTCATATTGAAATGCCTTGTATGTTATTAAAAAGTTATTCTATATCTATATACAAATCCACTGATTATTTACCTTGTCACTTGATGATGACATGTCATTACCTCCACAAATATTAGATTCTATAATTTCCTAATTTCAAAAATTTGTTTTCTTGATATAGTCTTCTTGTGATCATTCGTCTACCAAACCAAATATTCCTCATTGGTTATTAATATATTGTTGTAGCTAACCTAAGGAATATGTATAATATTCTCCATCGGAGATACAAGAATTCTTTATTCTTTAGTGCTTTATAACAATTAGTAAGTTAACTTCAGACCTTCATGGTGCAGTAGGATAGTGCTCTATTTGCCTATTTGTTATCTAGTCCAGATAACATCAAAAAATAAAAAATTGGTATATCACTTGTTAGAAGGCAAAGTATTCTGCTTATATTTTGTCACATTTAGCAGTAGTAATAGTTTCGACCATATGGTCATAGCATTAAAAGAATAAGAAGTGAATCTGTAGTTTGGAATTGTAGATACATTATCCGAATGCTATAACGAGACAGAAGATTAATTTTCTTATTGAATTTGGAATCTGAATTTTATTATAATCCAGAAAATCTAACATTCAAAATCCTTTCTTTTTCATAGTAATCATGTTTGTAAATAAAGATGGTTCCAAATACCCAATAATAGGGTATTTGGATTTTTCAAAAAGTATTTATTTTTTTATTTTATAAGTTCTTGATATGAAATAATGTCAGGAAGTAAAATATTTAATTGACATTTGAAAAAATATGAGAATAAAGCGGTTTATAAAATATTCACGTTAAAATTGAAAGCCTAATAAACTTAATTATTGTAAAGTATTAAATTAATTTGAATCTGAATTTTACTTACATTGAAATGATCCTGGCAACAAAAATAACTACATCACCAGGATCGACAAAACTACCAACACTTTCAAATCATTTTTCTTGTAGTATATTCGAATTTCTTGGCATCATAAAGAAAACTTTATCAATTGTTTTAGTTGAGGTATGTTTACGTCCTGGCACAAAACACAATTTATATACCATTCTTCAGATTAATCATAGTTTAATGATAATAATTTTAGAATAACCGAAAGAGTAACTGTCGTATTTACTTTGTATCGAATGTTTAGTGTTTATTTTATACCTATGACGTCACGTAATATGGCGGCTTTACTGAAATGCTTAAACTACCTACAAATTTTTTGAATTTTTTTTCTATAAATATTGATCAAAGAATTAAAAAGAATTATAATTAAAGTTGTATATAAGCTATCCAAAACCATTTTTTTCTCAAACGAAGCAAGTACCCAATTCTTTGGTAGTAATTTCGTGTGCTAGTAAATATTCACTATAAAAGTAAAAATAAATTATTAGTATACTTTTATATGATAAGTTATGGAATTTGATGAAAATCGATAAAAGCAACTTACATCATTTGACAAAACAGCGCACAAAAATATAATATTGAAAAATATTCGCCTCCCGCATTTTTGCAACGTACTTAACAAAACTTTTCAACTTAGTGTATGTGACATCTATTTTAAACATATTTTTCACAAATTTTTGTTGCAAATTTCAATAACAATAATTTTCATTTTATTTATATAACATTGTAATCAGTGGCGGATCTAGTATTCTTTTAGGGGGGTGCTGAATGAAAATTAAATGTAACATACAATTGAAGACGTAGTAATGAAATTAGGCCATTCTTGCTTATGAATATAATTTACGAGTTTCATACTTATTATATTTGTATAAATGTTACATTCTTGCAAAAAATTTCTTAGACTGTTTAAGGGTGGCTGCAACCCGAAAGCCCCCTGTAGATTCGCCACTGATTGTAATAAATGTTGTTTGCTTCATTTGTTTTATGATTTTCAAGGAACTTTATGTACTAAAACCAGATTTTCTAATTTTCTTATACAAACTGTGCTCATTTCTCCAACCATACAAATAATATGTTTTCTGGAGTATCCACCTCAATTGGACGACCAGAACGTTCACCATTACTACGACTATGTTTAAATTCAGTAAACCAATAACAAATGTTTCTTTTCGATTGAGTAGATTCCGGATAACACTTTTCAAGCGATTGCTGAGCTTTTACAATATTTTTTTTTCATTAAAAAGAAATGATAAATTAACACAAGAAATTGTTTTGAAAATAACAAAAGTAGCTCCTCTTAAATGGCTATCACTTCTTTCTAACTGATCGAAATGTCATTAAATTTCACACATATTCTTCTGATTTATTCGCTTCATTTTTTGTTCTTTATCAACATAGCTTCTTTAATTACTTTCTTTTTATAATATTCTCTCCAGATATTCAATTAATTATTTTAATCCATAGGAAGTCTACATTTATTTAATTGATTTCATGGTTATATGTCTTTGTGACACAATAATTACTTCACTATTAATTCTTAAAGACATAAAACAATTTTTTCCATAATTGTAATAATTTGTTAAATTGTTAAGAATAAATTTAGAGATAGGGTATTGGATAAGGACTTTTTAGGAAACTCTATCTAATCCATAGGCTACCTGTATTTTCTATCTTGCGCATTTTTATACCATAGTTTTACCACAATGTAATCAATAATAGCATGTTTATATTATAATATTTATTTACTTATGTCAGTTTTTCAAAATTAAATGATAAACAAGCTTGTTTTTTGGTTATTGCAGTATAAGTAAATTAATTTTGAGTTTACAAAATGGTAGTGGCATAATTTGCTTGTTCCAAATAAGGACACTTCTAGGAATCACATATATACTAGTAGATATCTTTCTACTAGTTTTAACTTTTAAAAATTAGTGCTGTCTTCAATATCAGATGGTGCAACTTTTTGTTTATTACATATAAATGTGAATCTTTTATTTTAAATCAATATTACATAATGAAAAATTTTTTGATATGAACATGGAGCACAAAATAGGATTTTTTTGCAATAGTATTAAAGGATTGAGGTCTTTACATTTTTTGCTACGGTATTAATACTGTCTCTTTATTTTCTAGGACTACATAATAAATTTTTATGAAGATGCCATTTATATGGAATAAATAGAAAAGTTACCATTGTTGTACCGTGTACGTCCATTATATTATCATTTAATGTATAATTTTAAATGTTTCATTATAACTTAAAAAATATATGTGTAAGTACCAAAGTAAATTAGTAAAGTAATTAAGATAATTCATAGCTACAAGTAATATTTATTAATAATGTGTTTGTATGTATTTAAAGTTATATCATTTTAAACCCCATTTCTGTTTTAACGTAATATATATTTCAATGATATTACATTTTTTTTATTAAACCGTAATTGATTTTTATTTTTCCTAAACTAAAAATTTAATATAACAGTATTTAGGCGAGCGGCGCACCCCCAAAAAACTGAGTTGACCGATCATTACAAAACGCAAAGAAAAAATCAAATTGGACTGGTTAATCATGTTATCAGGAACAAAACGCCTTAACAATACTTTGATAAAAATAAACAGTTTTTTATTGTAGGTATCAAATCATTTTCGACAAAATTTTTTCAGCTTCTACCACAGCTTTTTGAAATTTACAAAATGCAAATTATTTGCGAAAATATGTGCTTTTAGTTTGTATTTTTTTCTTCGTGAATTATATATTTAACTTTCGAAACTTTATATTTTTTATTTCAGTTCAACGTGCCTCGACAGCGCTGGTCATTGGCACACAAAAACAATTACTTGATACATAAGTTAAATAAAGGACTGTTACAAAATACCTCCGTTATTTTTCGTTTTTAGGGATGGGAAGTTACATAAAGAAAAATCTAGGTTATTCTAAAAATGAATGTGTAAAAAGATCATATTTTATAAACATGTATAGAATTGTTGTAAATACTTTTTTAATGAATTTTGTTTTTAATTTCCATTTCCCATTTCAATATACAACGTTCTTTTGGAATTTGAAATTTTGTAACACACAATGGGCACGAGATTTTGGAATTGTCTAGATGTATTCTTGTAAAAAATTTAACGCTTTACAAAAAAGCTTTCTAACAATTTTTTGATATATTCAATCCTTCAAAAGTTATCCAAGGTTAAATTGGATCCATATTAAATTTCGACATTCCTACTATTTGGATATAAAAAATGGTTATCTTGATAAATGCTTTGCCTTTTTTTCGTATAGATTTGAACAGCAGTTGAAAGATACCGTAGAAATCTCGCCCAGGGTACTGCTGGTGCTAAAACCGGCACTGTGTCTAAATTTAATCTTCAGTCTCGCATTCGTCACCTGAATTCATATGGACAGTTGAAAGTAAATAGAAAAATAATGTGAATATCTTTATTTTGTATAAATATAATACAAATATGCGGTAATATAACTAATCTTAGTGCCTAATTTGAACTTGAGATTGAAATTGGTATAAAACTCCTAACCTAATGATTATTTTATACTTATACACTAGAATTAATAATTGTAGGCAAAATATTCTACCTATATTTAGTATTAGCATAAATTAAGAATTCCTTAGATAAACCGACGTTGTTGTGAACTTTCTCAATCTATTCATAATTCTTTGATTTTACAGATATCTCTAATAACTTTTTTTTCAGTTTATTGAAGTGAAATTGGTGAATGTAAATTTTGAATTTCTACTATATTAGAAACTATTATAATGTTGGCAATAAAAACGTTTCCCTTTGGAAGATCTAATGAACCGACTAATAAGATGCGCTCTCATTTAAAAGGAGCTGTTTTTTCTAGTTACTAGAAATAGTTAGATCATTATAATTTGTTTTTAAGCTATCGGTACGGATTAGACACAAATTAAGAGGGTATTCTGGCTTAGAAATTTGAAACAAATCGATTTTTTTGCATATTTTCAAATCTTAGACCTTTAAGAATATGTCCTTAATCAGATTTTTAATAACTCACATTATTTCTAGAGATGCGATACTGGAATACTTTCTCTAAACTACTTTTTTTGTGGTTGATATAATATCTCAAGTTTTACACGAGCAATTTCTTTCTAGTTTGTTGTAAATCTTTTTTATATATATCTCTATGGCGTCTGCCTTGGATTTAAAAAAATATCAATTTGGAGTATTTTTAAAAAATTCGCAGTGCCAAAAAATGGACAAAAAAATTAAATTCCATGTCGAGGGCATTTTTTTTGTGGCCCCCACTTTAACTGCCTGTATATAAATGAATTTTTTTAA
Organism: Diorhabda carinulata; assembly: GCF_026250575.1. NCBI lineage: Eukaryota > Metazoa > Arthropoda > Insecta > Coleoptera > Chrysomelidae > Diorhabda > Diorhabda carinulata. The sequence goes on from NC_079472.1 coordinate 26,751,255, forward strand.
TTTCTCAAAAATTCAATAAATATATAAAAAAATTGATAAATTTTTTTCATTGTTTTTCACGTTAGTTTCAAAAATAACGAAAATTTAGTCTTCTAGACCAGAAAACCCCCTTAAGTGCTTCTGCTAAAATCTCCTATTAAATTATTTTTGGAAAAATTATACATAATTTTTTCATAATATGAATAAGATAACGACCAATAGTTTTAGAGGCAGTAAAAGAGTTAGAATATGATCATATTTGTTTTAAAAGTTAAGATATGCAATGCCGAAAATGAAGATGATCTTCAAAGATTATTAAACATCTTTAATTTCACAGTGTCCATTGTATGCCAATTAGAACTAGAAGGTCAAATAATATGAATAATTAAATTCAAATTTTTTGGAATTGACATAACCTGTTATGGAGATGTAGACGACGAGGTAAGAGGATAAGTAGCTAGAGCAAATGAGGTAGCGGGATGTCTTCAGAGCGTAGTATGGCGGAAGAAACATCTAAGACAAAAAACAAGGCACGAATTTATAAAGCGACAATCGGACATGTACTAACGTATACACCATAAAGATCAGAAACACCAGAAATGAAACAACTCTTGAAGACAACAGAAATGAAAATTCTCATCCGGATCTTGGGAAAAACACTGTTAGAGCGAGACAGAAATGAAAACATCAGACGATTATGTGACGTAAATAACATTAACGAATTGGTTTCACAGCGTAAAGCGTAGAGATAGATACGTTATTAATGTTGGTACACAACTCTGCAAAGGAGATCTCAAAACACTTCAACTAAACAACAAACTCTAATCAAATATTTGCATTATGGGTGTTAGAGACATCTGTGGACTTCATGTGTGGATTAACTTCCCATAAACGACGTTTATCTAAGGTTTCTTCAGTTCATGGTATTAGTAATATTGACAAGTGTCAATCACAGGTGCGCTATGAATATAGTGGTGAATATTACACAATATTAGATTGAAAAATTAAATATTGTTTAATGGATTGTAAAGGCAAAGGATAACTCTACTAATTACAAGATTTATTCAATCGTTTTATTGTGTTATTTGGTACAATCAATTTCTAAGTCAGATGATGTCATTGATATAAGGGTTCCTTTTTATCACTTATCATGACGCTTAATTAATGTAGAGTGGAATTGGACATTTTTATAGAATTATGAAATATTACTTTTGAAATTAATGAAAGAAACGAAGCTCGGTCTACAAAAACATTAATGAGATGATGCTGTTCAAACTGCAAAAAACACACAGTATAATTATATTCGTTTGTACAGTAACACAATAAAAATTAATCATAATCAATCATATAACTTGATAATTACGAAATTTTTTAAACATTTGATAAACGTAATTACGTTGTATGAGAATGAAAGCTAAATCAATATATAAAATTCAAATATATTTCGGTTAGAGGTTAGATTTATCTGAAGAAAAGTACGCTTTAAAAGCTTTCATGGATCAAATTTAATCATATTGCAATTTGAAATATATTAGATTTTATTATCCTTGATACCCCCATATCTATAAAATTATTAAAAACTTACACGTTAAGAAATAACAAAAAAACTCAAAATTCTTTCAACTCAAATTGAATTTAATTCTTCAAATAAATAATATTAAACATTATGTGAAAATATTATGGTATTATTTGATTAGTTTTAGATTTAAGAACTTGTAGAGCACCAAATAGATATGTTTCAATTCGAGTTACATACAATAGATACAATACTTTTAAATAATCATTGTTCAATACATTTTTAAACAGTGGTAGTACACAGTTGTAGATTCTATGATTATTGAATTGAATTTAATCACTATATGAAAAGATGGATTCAAAAAATTTTAATATTCAAAGATGATTTCTGTATAATATAAAAGTTAACAAAAGCAGTGTGTATGAATAACTAAGAAGTTAATTTAACCTTAAAATATGCAGCATCAATACTCAATATTAACAATAACAATAATAGTATTCCTAAAAGTTCTAAAAATTCGCAGCTAGGAAAGATCTTTATTATAATTATAAAGCGATTTAGTGCTTTACCTAATAACAAATTATTATATGAAATTGGCACATTTCGAAATCCAAAGAAGTTAATCAGAACAATCAAAAAAGCATCAGCTCCTCATTAAATAATAATACCAACATTGAAGAGGAATGATTTAGATGATAGTAAAGAGAAACTAAAAGATGATAAAATCAATTGAGGATGTATAAAAATATAACCTACAAACTATGCTATTGTAGGAAGCTAAATTTATTTCTGGGACCTTAGACCTGGGACATAAGAGTTTGATGGGTAGACAAAATTTGATTTGTCTATTTGGTTCGAGTGTTGTTTTAGTAATTATTGTTACAAAATTTGGATTATTTTAATAGATGGCGTTACATTAGAATAAAAATTTCATCGGAAAAATTAAAAAAGTTATTCTTCAGAAAACCTTTTTATTTTTCATACCTATGCTTGAGATGTTGAAATTGCTTGGTAATGGAAAAATTGAGCTTTAGAATTGTTTTATAATTGAAGAAACGACACTGTTTGCCTTTACGTTTACATTCAATTAAACAAAAAAATAAGCTATAGGTTACTTAAATATTCATCAAATTACTAAGTAATTATTACTGGCATAATTAAAGTGTAATATCTATAAAATTACATTATTGCTTATTGCAAAATTTTGTAGTATCAATTATGATGATGTAAGTTCAGTCAAACTAAGTTTTTTAGTATAAACATAGTATATAACTATCAGATAAATGGCAAGTGTTCCCGTTTTTGCAAACTATTTAAACGGTACGACAATGTTACGTATGAAATAATATGAACAAGAGATTTTGGTGCTTGTTTACCTCGAAATGAAACAAGTAATAATATTGATCTTTTTTAATACAACATTGTGGTACCCGTTGAAGGGTAACAACAAAAAATTACAACAAAAACAAACGATAAGCCTACATGGGTAGTAAAAACGTGTTTCTAGTTTTCTCTTCACAATCACATTCTTAAATATAATTATCAAAGGAATGAAGCCAAAGTATTACTTGTGATTTCCAATAATCTGTTAATAATCATTTAAAAAGATATACAATCAGTACAGAACAGTAATGGGCATAATAGTTGATCATTTGCTTGGATATCCTGTACGACAAAATAATCACTGTTTCAATAAGTCAAGATATTAAAAAGTCGTTTTTGTGCTAGTTTTCTAGTTCGAGGAGTCACATTAATATCAAAATCTTATGACATACAAACTCTACGGACATATCATTCATACATTTCAATCATAACCATCAATGCCCAACCTACAAACTTGGCCTTTTTGAAATTACCACAACAAACTGAACTTTACCTCAATTAACAAGATGAAAAGAATCACGTTTTTAACATTTTTTTAATTGAAAATGTGAACGTTAATATGGTTTTTAATAGCAATTATTAACGAGTAATAGATTCTCTGGGTGGGGGACTCCTGTATTTGGCTCTGATATGTAAGTATTTGGAAGCATTGGTAGGCCTATCTGGAGATTCTCTGGAGACTACTTTTACTTGACATGGATCGTGACGTAGGAGGAAATGGTCAAGAGTATCCCATCCCCCTCCAACTCTTACCATCATGTGGCGACCTTTCAATAACTGTAACAAAATAATATAATTCCACTATAAAAGATACATCATATCTTAGCAAAAATAGCATGGAACATTTGCCTAGGTTAATAGTACTGCAATATAAAGAGCATATTCTTATATAAAAAGTTTGGCTCCTTTGTTCAGCACTTAAGCCATTTATTAATCAACACAATTATTATATGAGTACCGACTCACGCTAGAAATCTATAGGTTTGAAGTTGTTGGAGCGTGCCTACAGTAAAAGCTTAAATATGCTAGAACTACATCTCAGTATAAAAATAGATTGTGTTGAGTATCGCGCGGTGATTAAATACTAGCGATCAAAAGAGTTAATCCCTACATAAATTCAGTTTTGGAGTATACTTCAGGGGAATGGTAAGATAAAGCAGTTTTTTACATTTTTTTTTCTGTATGTATAATAGGTAGGGAGTGTTCTGTACCAATTTGAGGTCAATCCGAGCGAAACTAACGGAGTTACCGCGTATCAAATGATGGGCCTCGATACTCGAATTTTAAACCTGTAGACAGCTGTGCGATACCCCTATTTAAATTTTGTTTTAAGTCCTTTTGTTTAATTGAAAGCAAGGACGCATTTTTGCAACGGTATCTTGGAGGTTTCACGCAAAATAACAACGAGAGTCTTAATCATATGATTGGGAAAATCTCTTCAAGATTAATTAACGCTACTACAATCGTTGAAATGGCAGCAAATGTGGCATGCATTTTCAATGATGTATCCTTAGTTTTGTTATTTTTTTTGCAGGAAATATGGATCTCTTCAGTGATGAACTACGAATGATATGAGTGAACGAATAAGCTGCATTTACAACTAAATAGGATAGAATTCAACGTAGATAAGAGATGCGTTAGACATGCTGAGTGAGAGTGTTCCACTGACAACGCTATGTAAATATAATTAATGATTTTTATTGTCGGAAATGTTCACATATAACACATAAGGAGATCAGGAAGAGTTTTTTTACCATATTTTATTCAAATAACAAATTAAAAGAATTGTTTTGGCTTAAATCGCATTTTTACTTCCAAATGCTAAATAAACTAATAAAAAATACTCACTTATTACATGGGGTAACATATCACATTTGAAACAGATATCGATCTTTTTGTTTAGATGATGCAGTGACGAGTTGTTCACCTCAAAACTTTTGGTTAGGAGATTCGCTGTCACAGACTCCATACTTCAGAAGTATGTAGATAAAATATTAGATTCAGAACCTTACCTTGCCCTTAGGAAAATATGTGAAATATTAGATTGTGAAAATGTGAGTTGACTATGGAGAACATTGCAGGTGAAGCAACCATAACCGCTACCACACACTAACACTAACATGAGTTTGTGTTGCTAAATTCGGAACAACATGCGCAGTCGACTTTTAAAGTAGTGTAGATAAAAACATACAAAGTAAGGAGTGGGAACATCGAAATTTATAAACACCGCAAAAATTACATTACATTAATTCACTTCCAAAAATGAGGGGATAAAACAGCCCAGAGTTATTTGCTCACATCAATATAAAGGTCTGCCATTAAAACTGACGCAATAGCCCACGCAGGTCTCGATTGAGCATCAGTTATATTCTCCAGATTTGGTCCATAGCATTGCTTGCCATTTTCAAAACTTGAACTTGCGTGATTAACGAATTTCTTTGGATAAGTATTTTGTGCGGAAAATCAGTTAGTTACAGCGGTTGTACAATGCTAGAATATCGATGTGTTAACTTTATTGGAGAGTGTATTGAAAAATTGGAAATATTGTCAGGTAAGGTGTCAACCATAGTATATTTGAATATTTTCATCACATCCAATTACATTATATACATATATATATATATATATATATATATATATATATATATATATATATATATATATATATATATATTAGTGTCAATGGATAAATTGAGAAGAAAGATCGAAGGAACGGGAAATCAGTGTTTTCAAACGCGTTTTGTTCCAATAAAACTCATACTGAAAATCAAAACGGTATTTCTTGCACTTCTTTCGATAATGTAAAAATTCATTGCGGCACCTATTTACGTTACCCTTAAAATGACTACCAGATGCTACGGATAAAGCTGGTGTTACCATATTAAAAAGCATGGAATTAAGCGTGGTGTGAAATTTTTGCAGTTTAATCCTACTTGTTGGATAACATGAATATGATTAAATGTATCAATTTTGTAGCATGTAGATTATATTAAGTAATCTTATTTTATTATTTTTCCTTTTGAAGCAAAGCGTTAAAACCTATTAAAAAAATTGGTGTTCAATATATTAGACATATTAAATCAAAGTTATTGTATTTTATTATAGTGTGCTTTGTATGAGTGAACTGGAACAATTTTTATTTTTTTGATAGTTAGGCTCAACTATTGCAGAATGTAAGAAAAGCTCGTGATTTTTGTGAGGTATTATGGCAAGAGTATTTAGAGCCAACTAATGTTTACCTTATATGTTTTTATTCCATTGGCAAACTTTAAAAATCAAAATAAATTTTAATCAAAACAAAGGTTTCTGGAAAAAGGTAATTGGAAGTATACGAGATCTGACAATTAAGTAATGCTGAAAAAATTATTTATCATAATATTATTTGGTGACAACGTGATGCCTATTGCGTTTGTTTTATGGCGTTTTTGTTCCAAGGTGATAGCTCCGAAGAATATGGTGGATGTGGTAACACTGGAATCTTTCTGAAAGCTAAGAATTGTGTGTATTATCGTGACACAAAACCCAATTTTAAGTAATGACCTTGCCCACTCTGTTGACTCTGTTGACAGCTGGAAAAAATATGTATCGATACAACACATTATACGGGAGAAGAAGTTTCGTTGTTTCACAGTTACCATAAACTCGACAAAACCATTACTTAATTTCTAGACCTCGTAATAAATGAAGTTTTAGTAAAAATTGTCATTATTTTATAGACCAATGGCTATGAAGAAAATTTGATTTAGTAACCTCGATGAAAAGTTTGTATTGTTTAATCTGACATAGTTGTAATTATCGAAGCACGATAATATGATTGTTGTTGAATATTAACTTACCCTAACAAATACATTTTTTCCGGCTATATTGTATTTTCCTTCTCCTACTTTCCTTATTTTTAATCTTTCACATCTTCCACTAGAACAATTGCAGTTTTTCTGCATCAGTCTAGCAGCTAATTGTACTTTTCTATCTAATTCGTTCGTTGGAGATGGACTCGGTGTATTAGCACCGTCACTTCCTCCTGAAGATGGCCTTGTTGGAGGAGTCACATCAAGGTCTGGATCCTCGCCACTACCTATTAATGAGAGAGAATTTCTTATTATTAGAATTAAAGCAGAAATATTATTTTCTAGAGAAAATACGACAATTATAATGTGATCTCTCTGACTTGTACGTAACCAGGAAGACAAACAGTATTAGATATGTTAAAGAAAGAAGAGGAAGCAAATCCATGTCAGAAAAACGAGAAATCTCAAATAAAAATCTTTGTCAACCATCCAAGAATTGCGGCTGATTGGAAAAATAAGCAAAATAGGTGTTTGGGTTACCTAAAATGTGTCCGTAGAGGAAAAAAGACCACTAATTTATCACATGCAACATATTACTTCAACGGCACCAGACAGAACTGTTTTTTGATAGCTTTAACACAGGTGATGAAAAATGGATGTCCTATGTGATAATCTAAAACGCAAAAAATAGTCGAAATCACCACAAAGTAGTGTGAGGTCGGTCCCAATAAGGTGCTTCTGAGTTTTTGGTGAAGTATATAAGTGTCGAATTGAATCAATTCTTAGTAGAAAAGTAACTGGCTATTTTAAACAGAAAAGATGTTATTCTGCAATACGACAATGTACAAGACGAACGTTAGATAAAAATTATCAATTGGGATGGGATCGTCCGATATCGCACTCTCGGATATTCAATAACCTATCGCTAGAGCTTTTTCTTAGTGACAAAAAAGCGACATGTACTTTTCAAACACTTTTCTACTTATGATTTCTAGACATTAATTTCTGTCAAGAGATTTTTTTTATTATCTATCTTTAGTCATTTATATTTCTTATATTACACTGACCGACAAGATTTTCGTAACACAGGCGAGACCTTTGTTTTTAAAATGGAAACACCCGTCCAATAACAGAAAAAATAATTATTAAGCTCTAACACGTACCACTTTTCAATAGCTTAATTATCCCTGTTTACATTAGCAGGTAGGTAATTTTATAAAGGAGTGGTCAATATCCTGAACTTTATTATTCAGAGTAATAAACATAAAAATAATATTAAAAATTAGCATTCTGTTGAGTTTCATAGTAAGTGGTTCATAGTGCAAAAAGTGATTATAAAGACGAAAATGTCGAGTCAAACGCGCCAGGCCATTTTCCGAAAAGGTGAAAAAAGCCCATTTCAAATATTTTGGTACTTTAATTGGAAATCAAGACAAGCAGTGGATGAATAGGAAGAAAAAAAGCATGCCTTTTGCAATTCCAATGGTATGACGGGAACCTACTAGCCATTTTGACGACTGTTTTTTTTGTCTGACAAAGACTGAAGGTTATTCTAAGAAAGGAAAGTACAAGATCGAGTATCGAAATTTGCCGTCTACTATTCGACTTGTTCCCCATAACGAAGATTTACCAGTACCGATTGCGCCTATAGATTCGCAAAATATTGTTTTAGAAGATGCTTTGTAAATGCTAAGGATAAAGAGTGTGTTGGATTCAAATACCTTAGAAGTCTTTCCTCAGTTGAGTGATTAAATTAAATCAAATTAAAGGAAGGTATTTTTATTAGACCACAAATGAGAAAATTGCTGGACGATGACAATTTTGCAAAAAAGCTCACAAGACAGCAGCTTAGAGCGTGGAAGGTATTTGTTAGTGAAATGAGGGGATTTTTGGGCAACGATATGGATCCAAACTACCAACAGTTAGTTGATGAGCTTCTAGACGCCTACAAATCCATTCCCTCGCTCGAGTGTCATTGGAAATTCATTTCCTCCATTCCCATCTGACATTTTTTCCCGAAAATTTGAGAGCTGTCAGTGATGAACAGGGTGAAAGGTTCCACCAAAATATTTGAACAATGGAAATTCAGTATCAAGGACGATGGGTTTGGCCATGATGGGTGATTACTGTTGGTTTTTATAAAGAAAGTGCAACCGCTCATAAAAGAAAAAAGTAGAGCTAATTGATATTTAAAGTCATTTTTTTTGTTTTTAATTGATGTGAGGCATGTTTATTAGATGTGAACTATAATTATTGTCAATATATACGATTTAAAAAACGTGAAATTATTTTTTTTTTAAATATTAAATATTTTACCAATGAATATGGTTCTATGAATGTAACATAAAAACCTTACATGTTACATTTTGTTTTTTTCATATTTTTGTATTTATATAGGAGCATTTTATCACAATATGCTATTCATTCTTGTGTTACTATAAAAATTTTTTTGTCGACCAGTGTTATTATTCATTCAAAGGATTCGTTAATTAGATAGAATAGTCTTTCTTTTTGTATTCTAAATATAATAATAAATTATTTTTTAATACCTCGTGACCACTCTTCATCCTCAGTATTATCACTTGGAACGCCGTCACTTGCTCCACTGGTATTATTAGTTACAGATATAGAGGTCAGATCAACTGATTGGTCCACTAAGACGACATGATGAGAATTCCATCTATCTAAAACAGACGATATTGCTCCAGCTGAATAACTTTGCTTCATCTTGGAATAATTTGGAGTTGTTTCCTAAAAAATATCCCTATATAGTTATTCCTCTGATCATCTTGAGATTTTAACAGATACTTTTTGAAAGTTACGACGTAATAGAAATATTTGAATGTATGATCTGACACGATTTACTATACATAGGTAACGCAATATATTTTGAGATAGATGAAAATTACTCGTCTTTTTAGAGTAATCTTTAGTTAGTAATCTTTTGGAATGATCTCAAAAAATTTTCAATTGCTCGATCTACCTCATTCTCCGTCATGAAACGTCGACTTGGCAATTATTTCTTTAGGTTGAAGTGTAACCAACAATCATACATAGTTAAATCAGGCGAATAGGGTGGGTGTTTAATGACTGTCACATTATTTACACGTAAAGCTTGGTTGCACATGTTCTCTTAACAAATTCACATTTCGAAGACAAATATGTACCACTATTTACTCTATGATAATAGTGCTCAGCTTAAGATTTAAGGACAGTAATATTTAGAATGGAGGCAGCTCTTAGTCTTCTTCGTGGCATCTCAAAATATATAGAGTAGCCATATTTTATTTAAAAAAATTAATTACTACATGTATTGACTAAGATAATAGCTTACTGTAATATTTGGGAATTGCCAAGATAATAGCGAACTGAGTCTTGAATCGAAAGAATCTCTTTCTTCTTCAGCAATCTGCTTTTCTAGTTGTACCAATCCCGGTGGTTCAATGCCAAATTTTGAAGCTATTCGGGCAACTTCCAGTAAACAGAGAATAACATTACGTGGTTGGTGATGTAGAACTAAAAAATCAATGGTAAATTTTATATAGGTATACTGGACGGCTCTTTAGGATGTCCAATACTATTTTTTATAAATATTGAAAGAGTTATTTCGATAGATTGATTAAATTAGTCCACACACGAATGGATTAGAATCGTGAAATTCGTAATATACCAATTTATATTTGCATGAAAAGATTACCTAAATCTTCACTTTCAAACAGTAAATTTTCATGAACTCCAAGTGATCTGCAGAATCGAATAAAATTTTCCATATTATCTCTAGAGTAAAAACTTCCTCTTGCAGCTTTTTCGAAACATTTTCCTCGAATTTTGGGTAGTGGCTAGAAATTAAGCTTACAATTGATAGAAGTCAATTCCTTTTGCTATCTCTCTGTTAGTAACATAAACATTCAGGCAATTTCAGGCTCATTACGATAATTTATAAAGAAAAAAATGGACGATATGCATAGACGTGACCTTCATGACCGACATAGTTTAAAAAAAATGAAATCCAAAGAAATAACCTAATTTTTTCATCATTCAATTTTACATAAAATTGTAAAATATATATGCGTATGTACTAATCAAGCTCTAAACCTATATAATAATTATTATAAAAACACTTGTATGATAATTCAACATATTTTCTGAATATTCTTTAAAGCCTTTTAACAAAAAGTAAAGAAGATGGATAATAATATTCATGTGTTAAATATTTTTTTAAATGTGTCATAATTTTGGCATATATTCAAATAAAAAATAAAATTTTTCCACAGTATGACAGCCAAGGTCAGCAGCGACCAAAAATCTCTAATTTTCGTTCTCGTCAGACACTATGAAAGTGTAACAAATTAAAAGTGCTTAAGAGCTTGCTAATTTTTTTGTTATCGGTCTTGATTCCGAATCAGTTTAGGTATCGATCACATGCGCACTTTCAAAATGGTCGTTTGCGGAGGGGAACTTGTCGAGTTAAAGAGTGTTGATAGTATGTTCAAATTTAATGACTCTCAACATTCGCATAAATCCAATAAAATACTTCATATTTTTAACCATTTTTATCCACAATTGTTAGTTGTTCTCTATTACTTTTTTTACTTATATAAAATATATCATGAATGAATTCAATTTTCATAGCAATTGATTTTTGATACAATCTGCAGAAATAAAAATGAAAAAAAAACGAGCAAGTTATTTGTGAATTTGACAATAATATGTTTGACAATAATATCAGCAATAGTTCTTATTTTCTAGAACAGATTTATTTTTTTTATCTTCTACTTACTCCTTTTACCAATCCTTTGTCCAATGCCTTTTTCACTTCTCCAGTTATTATTTGTGCCAAATGGCAAAGAACTACGCCATTATCCAGTTCTTCAAGAAAATTATCTTTGTTAATATATTCGATACCTGGAAAATATTAAATTGTATTTTTGTACGCATGATTGTATTGTGCTTCTTAACAAATAGATTTATATAAATATTTATGAGGAGTATAAAAAATATGCTCTGATACTTTCAAACTTTATATTAAAAGTATTCTATATTCATTTGAGGGCAGAAAAAGTACTTCAGTGGTTGTAGGATAATAGACAATAATGTTATGATCCAATTTTTGCAATGGAATTTTATAAAAATAGAATTTTGCCCACAACTCGCTTTGGGCAAGAGATGAAATGATTTACAGTATTTATAGTAAAATTGGCAGGAATTTTGATTTAAATTTTTTTCCGCATACAATAACCTTTATTAGATATGAATGATAGAATTTAAATTATTGGTTTTCTTGTTTTGTTTGACGCAATGAATAAGCAGCTACATATTATCACATCATTGCTTTAAATCCAACTCGCAGACATTAATTCTTTCGCATTACTTTCGAAGGTGAGATAATTTTTTGTCTACAATATAATTTAATACATAAATCTCTTCAAAATATTAAAAAAAACAAAAATCTAATATATTAATATGTAAAGCAATACTCTTCGGAACTGGAATCATTGATTAATTATTATTGGCGTTACCGGTGCTAAAATAGAATATTCATTATCTTTCTTTTTTAAATGTTAAACACGACTTTTCCATACATCGTTGTCAAATTCTTATAATATTAATATCTCATATTTTTCAAAATGGAACGTGTAATTTTCTTTAATGTTCTCTCCTTTCTCAATGAATTTGAATAACAAAAGAATAAAATTGATTACAAAAATAGAGTATCATAAGAAGATTTATAACATGCATTAAATACAACCTAACCTAACCGCCACTGTTTACAATGAAGAGCAAAAGAAATATTTTATTTATTGCAAATGATAGGCGGCTTTCTTCTAATAATCCTCCGACTTTTTTACCTGAGCCCTCGTGTTTTTCGGCGATACTCTGATTTCTTTATAGTGTTGTGAAGAATACGTCAACTAGAAGAATTCAATACTTTTGTGGTGTAAATTGGTATTATAAGCGCGCTTCTTTAAAACTGGTTATGGTATATGAGTTTAACTGTCGGAATTGTTTTTACAGTTCTTCAAGTAAGTGCGCTTCAAAGTAGGTAGTACTAAATTATAAAAGAGGTTACAAATCTGTAGCATTTTAAAACTCCAAATTGTGGAGAAATTTCATCCTCCATGTGGAGACAGACGGTGATACTTGTCATACAGTTGATGCTTGGGTATTGATCTTGAGAAGAACGTCTCACTATTCGATTTTTATGGGCAAAGAACGAATCTGCATTTAACTACCACAAAAAGCAATGAGCAGACAACATGTAACGAAATGGTTCCGTGTTTCGTAACATGCCATTCGGCTTTCAACATTTTGAGTATTCCTTTGTTCACGTATTGTGGCACAGTAGTCACAGTAGTCACTGATTTATTTATTAATTCAATAAAGCCTAGGAATTTATTTGAATCCCTCCTCTACCTATCTACACCTTAAATCAAAGTAAATTTTAGTAAATTTGTATTTTCATTCTTTACTTTGCCTGGTAAGTTTTTCTTTGCTTTTTTTTGTACACAGAGTTATCTTTTTGTTTTAGCAAATTTTGTATGATAGTTTTCATATATTCGTATTTTCTATTTATTTTATCTCCTTTTAATCAAATCTGTTCTTTCTAGTCGTTCCTTCTTCATTAATTTACATCTGTGTTCCCGTTTCCTTCCTTATTTTATTTTTTTCTGCAGTTCTACAGCTGCCCGGTTGAAGTTTCAACCACACCCAAGTACTCAACAGGTACACCACAAACAAAAAAATTCAATTATATATATATATTATATATATATATATATATATATATATATATATATATATATATATATATATATATATATATATATATATATACTAGCTGACCCGGCCACGCGTTGCTGTGGCTGAAGTTTTTGTTATATTACATTATAGTAAACAATCTAAGAGGAACGATAAAAGAACATCAGACACGGAGTCCACTATGCTTATTTACACAGATGGTATTTGAAAAAAAAAAATGGTGATCTCCTTATTTGACTTTCTACTACTATAACCCTTTAGTACAATGAAATTATTTACGAACAAAGACGAAAATGTTGATGGTGGTATACAAATTCACTGGATTGAGATTTGAAGGGGAAGTACGTTGAACACAATTAATTAAAATGTTCTTACACTTGATATTAAGCAGAAATCAATACAAAATAAAAATTTATCAGATTTATTATTTCCATTTAATTTTATAACAAATAAGTATATTACAGTATAATACAGTAAATAACATGTGACGCTTAAACATCATGAATGAGGTAGGCAAGGCAGACAGTCTTAAACTTTTAAACATTAATGTCTCTTTTTTTGAATTATAAATACTTTCAATTTCAATTTAATTTAACACCAATCGGTGCACAATGTTTTTGGTTAACCTGTCTTTAGCTAACACAAATAGATTCGACGGTTTCCCAACACGTGAACACGCAACATATAGTTGCCCATGAGAAAAACATGGATTTTCCAAATCTAAACCACAAATGGACATTGTTTGACCTTGAGATTTATTTATAGACATGGCGAAAGCTAAACGAATTGGAAACTGTAGCCTTTTGAAGGGTATGGTAGAATCTGATGGTATCATCGGAATACGTGGCAGCAAAACCACTTTTCCTTTAAACTTCCCAGCCAAAATGGTTGCTTCAAGAATGTTACCGGTGATCTTTTTGATGACCAAACGCGTACCGTTACATAATTGAGGCGGATTCAAATTACGGAGGAGAATAATAGGGGAACCAATCTTTAATCGAAGATTATGTGGTGGCATTCCAGGTATATCTAATGAATTTAAAAATTCAATCGGAAAATTTACACTTTCATTTTCATCAACAACAGTATCGATTGATTTAAAAGACATCAGATCGCCTGGTAACAACTGTTGTATCTGGAAGTTAATTTCGTCAACATCAACGTTTTTGGCTGCCAAAATCGCCCGTTGACTGAGCCATTCATGATTCAAATAATTATTCTGTATATCCGGGAAAATACTCTGAATCAATTCATTTTTATCCTGAACAACAGTGCAAAAATTGTCTGGTAGTTTAATGCATTGCGTATTTGGTTGCAGTTCTATTTTACCGTTCCCAATATCTAGTAGTTGTTCGGAAAATATTTGTGCTGATGGATCATTTTGCAATTGTACTCGCATATTTATGGTCAATCGAAGTGTTTCAACACTTCGCCATAAGAATGATTGTTTCAAACATGCATTAATCTCATCCGCGAAAGTTGAGCGAGGTATAACCGGTAAGGTCTGCCGGAAGTCACCAGACAAAAGTAAGATAACACCACCGAAAAGTCTATTATTGCTGTTTAAATCTTGCATAGTTCTGTTTAATGCTTCAAGTGAATATTTGTGTGCCATTGTGCACTCATCCCAAATTATTATAGAACTCTTTCGCAACACTGCAGCTATTCCACTATTCTTTTTGATGTTACACATTGCATCTGGTTTATTATGAACGTCCAATGGCAGCTTGAATGTTGAATGTGCTGTTCGCCCACCATCCAGTAAAGTAGCCGCAATGCCTGACGATGCTACTGCTAATGCGATTTTTTGTTGCGACCGTATTTTGGCAAGAATCAACGATATTAAAAATGTCTTACCGGTTCCACCGGGTGCATCCAAGAAAAAAAAACCGCCTTGTTCAGCAGCAACAGCCAGCATAATCCGATCATAAATAATTTTTTGTTCTGCTGTCAGTAATGGTTCACTGTTCATGATAATTGTTGCTAAACTTCCATGGTCATATTGCTTTTCTCGTTGTAAATCGGTATTGACTAAGTCGGTGGCTGGACGATTAGGTGATGGCATACCATAATGATTAAGTGGTAAATTTGAAATAAGAACACATAAATCCTCGATCAAGACCAATGCTTCATTGTACATCTCTGGTGTATAATCTATGTTTTGGCATTGATTTGTTTGTCTAATTCGGTGCAAGATGTCTTCTGTCATACAATTTTTATATTTTTCCCACAAAGTTTGTGCTTGCGAGGGATAACATGTCGTCAAAATAATTGCAAACAACTGACGAATGTTATTCGGTGTTGATGTCAACGCAGCATCAGCAAGCGTTAAGTCCCAATGGTTATCGTCTTCTAGCAATTGCAGTTCACGACATGCATCCTGGTATGTATTGAATACTCGACCATTAATTGTTCGTAAAAATTCAAAAGACGTTGGTCCGGGAACATTCACCAATAACAAACGTAAATAGAAGCACTCACGTTGCTTTGGATGTACCGTGTAAAGTCTCCCCAATGTCTTAGCTTTGAATATGCCTGTAATGGAAGGATGTGGTTTTCCTTGTTTCCGTGGCTCCCATTTTTTACTGGATTTGTTCCATGTGAAGTAACGTGGAACATCACCATACACCAATGTCTTCGCGAATTGGCCAAAAACATCAGGTTTTTGACACAATGTAAAAAATTCAGTTAGAGTCGTTTTCGGAGCTTCGAACGCTCTTTGGAGAACATTTTCTCCAGTAAAGTATACACGTTGACCGTTTTCAAGATGTATTGCCAGATGTTGGACAGCAGGATCTCTTTCGTGGATGGGAAAGCTGAGAATATGCCAAATAGCTTCATTGCTGCTAATGTATCTGCCCATTTGGTATCGTGCTATTTCGTCATTTTTATTTGTTTTGTACTTCAAATATGGCCAAATCACTGCCTTTGTTTACATATTTACAAATATACTTAATTGATTTAACAGAACTGCAAAGCTCAACATTGATATGAGCTTTGTAAGTTTTTGAAAGTAGTGGTGAGTATGGTACCACCCACTGATTATCAAACTCAACTTGATTTGGAAAGTTCGGCAGTCGCATTGTAAATGTGTGGCCACCATTCTCAGTACTTCTGCGGCGATACATTGGATAACCATCAATATCCGTGATCGTGTCATTCGTATGCGGCTTTGGGAAGTTTTTTTTACATTTTCCATTTTCCATGCACGGTGACGTCATGTTGAAAGCACCGCATGGCCCATGGATCATGTGTTTGGTGACAATATCAAATAATTCTTGATCAATTAATGGGTCTGGAATTTCGGCTGAAATTATTTGATCGATTTCTTCAGGACGGATTCTATCTTTAAGCCAAACCAAAATGTGGGCATGAGGCAAACCTCGCTTTTGCCACTCTATCGTATACAGCCAACAACGTGTGATACCAAAAATTGAATATTTAACAATAAAATCAATTAAGGATTTCAATTTTTGTTTAAACACCCGTGCAGTTAAATCATGACGATGAATGGCTTGTTGTCCTGGCAATAGTAAAGTTTGTATCTCTTCCCAATTCGGATTACATGTGAATGTAATAAATAAATCCGGTCGGCCGTAATGACGTACGTAAGTCATCGCATCTTGTATGTATTCCTGCATGTTCCGTGGGCTGCCGATGTAGCTTGAAGGTAAAATGAAAGCATTACCGATGTCATTGGGATTTAAATTTCCATCGATGTTTCCAGCAACAGCATCTCGTAAGTGAATATATTCTTCCGATCGTAGTTTCGCCTGGTTGAATCGAAGGAATCGCAAGCGTTCGCTTTCGACCTTAGCATACATATCAACAATGTATTGATGGAACAGCTGACGATATCGAAGGATATAATTGTCTTGATGTTGTCTAACCATTATTCGGTGTGCGTAGTAGTTCATTGAGCTAACTTTTTTATTTCTGTAATCACCTAAAAAAATAAAAAATAAAATGCAATACGAAATTAAAATCTATACATACAGTAAGAAAATAAATAGATAATTGTCAAATTTACCGGTATTTGGATCATACTGTTTGATATTGAGGTGATATTCATCTTGTCCTTGCCAAAATATTAATGGATATTGTAGTGCATCATATGAACGGTGTAGATCCGAAATCGTACTGACAGTGTTGTCTCGCCGTGTAATTTTTATAGATCTTTCGTCAACTGGATCACCAACCATGATAACAGCAACCTCATCAACAGTTGGAGCGTTGAATCTACCAGCATGTTCACCTAATGGTACTTTGTCGGCTTTAATGACGATTTGATAATTGTCATTTTGCAGTCGTGGCGAAACTCTTTTGATCAATTGAATTAGTTGATTGTGATCTTCTAAAAAATTTTCCAATAATATCACAATTGCTCTTTCCTCTGCTTGTTCAATAAAATTATACAGGCACCGAGTCGTCACGCGCTCTTCACAATCGCCCATAAAATAAATTTGAAGAAATTTCGGATTGTTATCAGGCATTGGCATCAGTGATCCGATTTTATGGTACACCTGGCTTTGAATTTTGAATGAAGTTTCAAAATTACGTCCATCGGATGCACGATCGCAAATTTTAGTTGCCCCAAATGACGTCATTTGGAAGCAAGAATTAAATTTGCGTATCTTACGCAAAAATAATTTGGAATCATCTGAATTGCCAGTAAGAAGGGATAATAAAGGCTCCGGCGGAGCGGGTAGAGGTGACAGCACAACTTTTCCTGATGCGCAGCACATGCCGGCTGCTTCATTCCGAAATTTCAATGCCTGACAATATTGACATACTTTATCCATTCCACCGATAGCAATTTTTGAATGCGCTGAGTAGTTAATATCTGGTGCATATTCAAAGGCAAGCCGAACGAATGATGCACGTGTTAATGAGCGGCTGATCCGTTGCCTTTGTCGATCTAGTACTCGTACTGTAGCTATGTTTCGTTCTCGTGCCGCTCTTGTTCTCGTAATATTCTGTCGCAGACGTTCGTCACGCTGTTCTTGAGATTCTTGTGCACGACTTTCTGCAGTCCTGATTCTTTGAGCTGCATTTCTTGTTTCGATTTGTTCTGGTAATTGCTGAGCTCTTTCAACACGTTTGCGTCGTGCCTCTCTGGTGCACGCGTTATTCAGTTTAGATTTTTTCGGTGGCATTTGACATTATTAATTTTAACAGATAATTTTGACTGTCAAATAATAATGTCAAATGCCACCGAAAAAATCTAACCTCAACAACACGTTTGCGTCGTGCCTCTCTGGTGCACGCGTTGTTGAGGTTAGATTTTTTCGGTGGCATTTGACATTATTAATTTTAACAGATAATTTTGACTGTCAAATAATAACAGACGAATAATTAGCAATAAATTAAAATTGCGACTATAATTTGAGATTTAAACTATCCTATCTCTCAAGTTGGATCGAACTGCACATGGTGTGCAAATTTTATTATAATCGGTTAAGTGGTTTAGGAGTCCATTGAGGACAAACATTGTGACACGAGATTTATATATATTAAGATATATATAATGCGAATTAATTATTTTTTCAATAAATTTATTTGTTGCTGAAATATTTTTTATTGTTCTTATCAATAAATATTAATTTGGTTAATCGTGTCCGGGGATAGTTTTAGTTTGTTCAGTTTTTATTATTAATTTGATTCATAAGGTGTTTCCAGCTTTTTCACTCTTTTTATTCATTTTCAACGTCTTTCGTTAGAAAACTTGTGGAGTCCAATTTAATATTAATTGTTCACCCCATCCGTGTACCAGTTATTTAAATATACTTTAACTGAAGCCGATTTCCACTTCCTGAGGAAAAGTCTTCTGACGGGGAATTTAAGGTTGTGCTTTTTTAATCTGACAACAACTGAAATCAACATTCTGTTTCATCATCTTATCATTCCTATAATGAATAATTATGGAATTAACCATTAACCATTAACGACAAAGAAATTCAAAGTTACGTTTTCTACCAGCAAATTATGATATCCATATTTTGGGATTAGTGTGATGTTATTCTAAGTTATTTTAAGAGCGAGGTGGATCATTAAGACCGATAATTATTGTGGCTTTTGTGGCATTTCAAAAAGGTTACGCGAAGTTATCAAACTCAAACTCAGACAATTTTTTTGGTTAAAGAAGCATTTATCCAGGTTTATTTAACTTATATTATATATATTATATCTTTTTATCCCTCGTCGTGTACGAAATAATAAAAAAATTTTTTGGAATTTTTATAAAAAGCGAACATTTATTAATTATATTATCAGCACAATGAGAAATTCTTGTTTATAAACACGATTAGTGATTGTAACGTTATTCATTAAAATGGTAAGAGGTCAATATATTTGAGACAGTTTCATATCTACCTTGACCGATATAGTTATACTACATGATAATTAGTTTTGTCAAGAGTAGATGCTTAATATGTTAAAAATAATACATCACGGTATCGTATCGTATCGATTGCATTAAATCAATCAAGACTAAGTATCATATATTTTATCTACAAACTACACATAGTGTTTGGATTACTAAAAGAATATTGATAAGTAATGACAGTTCTTACTCTTGTCAATTGAGAATTATGATTGACAAATCGATGATATGATTTCATTCACACATCATATCAAAAGCTACGTCAAAATTGAATCATATTTAATTTTTATACCAATGAAAAGTGGAAGTTTCAAAGTTGTTTTTTAATGTATAAGTGTAGACAGGCGGTGATGGTTCCAGAAGCAGCCGCTAGAGTTCTCGCGGCAATAGGCCGCCATTCTCTGTCACTGCCAGTTGTGAGTGAGATGGCGATTGTGGAGCACATCCTTTTCTGTGTTATTGAGTTCGCAAGAAGTGAGTCGCAAACTGTAGTGCAGCAGGCATTTCGTGCTGAATTTGTATTAAACCACCAACTAGAAAAAGCATTACTCGTTGTTTTAATCAATTTAAAGAGACTGTCAGTTTGTCAGTCTTAAATTGTCTATTTCTTGCATTAGCAACGGAGAATCTTTAACTACGGCCGGTAAAGTTGGAACTAATGACTGCAAAGAAGGCAACTGAGATCCTGAAAAAGTTTTACGGAAAAATCTTAGCATAACGAAAAATTTCAATTTTCAAATATGAAAAAGTACATCGAGAAAATTAATGTGTTTATAGGAAATATGAGTATTTATGAAATCTTAAAACCACAGTTAAAAACCTTGAAGAAAAAAGAGAAAAAATCTAGTTTTACAGAAAAAAGTTTGTTAAATTTTACGAAATTATAAAAATGAGTTTTCAAGGGAAAAGATTTGTAAAAAATAGATTTCCCGAAAAACAAACAGATTTTACAGAAAAAACTCTATCTTTACAAAAAATATCAATGCAGGATTTTCTACAGAAAAAAATCAATTATCATGTAATGTTTCGAAAAGAAATTTACAAATAAAACTGGATTTGGAAAGAAAAACAAAAAAAATTTTATAAAAATCGGTACAAGTAAAAATCGGTAAAAAAAACATAATTTTCTTTTGGAAAAATTGAAGTTTTGTGACAATTATACAGAAAAAAGAAAAATATCATTGAAAAAATCAAGTTTAAGGTAAAAATTTACAGAAAAAATTGTGTCTTACACAAAAACTTCGATTTACAGAAAAACAGTAATTTATACAAAGAAAGTCAGGTATTATTGAAAGGGTTATGTTTGATGTGAAACTTGAAAGAAAAAATGTCGAAAATCTGGATTTTACAGTGTGTCAGAAGATGATGTCAGACGGATAGAAGACAGTTTTATTCGCAGCCCAAGTAAGTCTACCAATAAAGCTAATAGAGAACTTGGAATACCCCAACCAACTGTATGGAAAGTTATGAGACGGCATTTGCTGTACAAGCCCTACCGTTTAGAATTCTTGCAGGCTATAAACCCTAATAACAAAGAGAAGCGCCTCGAATTTTGCGGTAATGTGCTAGAAATGATGGAGGATGACACACACACAGATGACGCGTAGATTTTTACCGTGCATCTGCTGGAGACCACATTGAACACTTGTAATACATTAAAAAAACTTTGAAACTTCCTCTCTTCATAGGTATAAAAATTATTCATGTAGCATTTAGACTTTAATAAATACGAATTTTTAAAAATGGGTCCATAATTTAGAATAACCCTGTACATCTTTCATTGGGAATGGTAAAACTTTTTGACATATGATTTGTTCCATCTCGCAAAATAAAACAATAAAGAGCCTATTATTTCAAACGGATCTAATCATCTCTACAATATACACTTATTCATCTGAAACTTTGCATAAAAATGTGGTTACTCGTTCAACGTTAGTACCCTGGATTTTTTTGGTTTGTGATTCACATCCTAACGCTTCAAAAAAACAATAGTTTTTTAATATTTTGTCTTGCCAGCAATTTTTTATAGCTAAACAACTCTTTAGTATTGAGAACCGACTCCATAACATGGAAGGTTTCATATTCTTAACTTTTCGACAAAATAAACTAGAAGAATATCATCCCTTTCAGTTTTAACTTAAACTCACCATTCCATAAAAAGTTGAAACTCGTGTTTATATTTTGAATTGGATTTTACTGGTAACAAATCAGCACTGGCTTGTGCAGCTAGCTCTAATATGCTTTAAGGAATATCTGGATTTTCTCGATAATAAATATATTGTTGCTATGGAAATGTTACTCATGATACGATGTATTATGATTACATGAAAATAAAATGTTCTAAATTTAATTATTATCCTTTTTTGCATTGTTGTGTTGTAGTATAATAAAAAGTAACGTACATAACACGTCCAGCAATGAATTGTTCCGTGATTGCATGACTTCCCGTGAATTTGTCACACGCATACGAAAAAATCCTTATTTCCAGACTCCTAATGAAATATAATATTTCACGTACAAGATGAATATTTCGAACACTACCAGTGGTTTTGAAAGTCGAGATGCGTAGCAGTGATTCTTTCAATAAAATTAAATTTAATGGCAGTCAAAGTAAAAAACCTCTTCTTTCTCCGAAAACGTGTTACTCGTGTATTTTGCTGTATTAAACAAGAAGTAAAAGTCGTCATTACTATGGGCTTTCTACTTAAAAGTACTTTGAATCTTCACCATAACATCAATCATTAGTTCTGGGGTTCTGGGATTCTGCCACCCAATCGAATTAGATTTCATAAATATAGACGATTACAGCGGAGTTCTTATGGTCAATATACATGTTACTCTTTTGTCTTTAAATTACTAAAATTCTGAATGCACCATACAAAAAGTTGATATGAACAAGTTGGTAAGCGAACTAGTATGTTTCTGATTTGGCAAATACAGAAATGAATGTGAAATAGCCACGCCGTCAAGGCGCGTAATTAGATGATGGTAGTAGGGATTAGTACGATCCATCAAGTAGGTATACTTGACTACTATTGTCAGTCATATTGTGTCTGTTAGATAGTGGAGAGCACTGCGTGGGTACCTACTTTAATTTTTTTTACTGGATACCGAGAATATATATTTTATTCTGGGGTACAGAATTTAGTAATATGATTATTTACCGTACTAATTACCCTCTTTGTCATCCGAATACTTTCTCATTTAAATTTCGTGCCTCTCGTACATTTCTCGACATTCACTCCTGTATTTGCCAAACTGTAATATCCTTAATTTTATACAGGTCATTCATTTCATTGATGGGAGGGTGGAAATCAACTGTAATTTGTAAAAATTACTTTGACGACAACATAAATAACAAGTTAGAACGAGGAACAAAAAATGTGGTAGTAATTAATAAGAATACCTGTACCATACAGAAATTACAGCTACCACAGAAAGTACTACTTATAATATGACGGGTAAAGAAAATCTACTCGTAACTTTCAATAACTGTAGTAATATTATTCTTAATGATCATTACAAAAATTACTAATACATAAATTATGTTTGTTTCTGATAGTTGTATATTAAGTATAGTATTTTATTCGCGGGTAGCAGCCATTTCTCATTCGGATGAATGACATAAATTTAACCCTTTGTGTCATAGCCATTAACTGCCTCTTATGTAGCTCTGTAATTCAATGAATCTACTACATATTCCTACTTTTATGATACTCTCTGTAATAAATTAACTTATACTGTAATAAAGTAACTTATAAATATTTCCCGCGTCTTCGATATTCGTTGTTTTATCTTGAATTTAGTGTGAACAGGATATGATTAATAGATATTTTTCAAATTCTTCTTGAATACGTTGGAATGGTATGAGAGAAAACACAAATTACTCCAAAAAGAACAATATTCCTGGATATTCAAAGTAATAGAAAGCAACCATTACCGCTTTTGTATAAGGAAATTGAGAATTTACTTTTGTTGTAGTGTATAAGTTAACTCGGTTATATATTGCCTCCGGTAAAAATGATTGTCCTAGTTGTTATTGTTTTTATTTATCATTGATATACAGATGGAACAGTTGAAAATAAAGAAAGCTTGGTTGATTGGTTAATTAGGATCATAACTTCTCTAACTATTTCATTCATCTACACATGTTGTTTCGTCTAGCACTAAAATTAGTTTTTAATGTTCAAATGTATTTTCATTAATATTTTTGTGAAGTAAATTTGTATTAATAGACAAATTCGTTTGTTAAGAGAATTGTTCTGTCCTCGTTATGGTCATGAGCCTTTTTAGTTTTAGTAAGAAAGACTAATTCTAAACAGAAATAACACCTTTACTCACTGAACAATAATAGGTTTGTTCCTGTTAGTCTGGAGAGTTCATGAACGGTTATTGGAAGTGTTTAAATGGTATCTCCTGCACAATCTTCGGTTATGTACGGTTCTTGTAACAATACTGCTATGAACCAAGTATCGAAAACACCGTCTCGGAAGCGATTCACAAACGATACCTAAGTCAGTTGGAACTCACAACAGAATCGTTCAGATAATAGGAACTGCCCGATTGGAACACGTAATTTCTATTGCGCAAAATGGTTACCGTACCAAAGGCGGTTTTATGATTGGTTGGAACGAACCTAATACCAAAATAAAATAAGAGAATTGTAAAAAAGTCTCATTTAATAGGATTACTTTAGGGATACAAATCGATGCCTCGAATACACTCTACGTTTAGTTTCTGTTCGACAATCGTATGAGAGTGAGTCATTGTGAAGATTAATGTCTACGTAAGCTATTCGTGTGTCATATTTGCTCACTTTTGACAATAAACGTATTCTGAAGTGGTTTAAGAAAAATGAGTCGGATTTTTCGCGTCGATTCATAACTGTATATGAAACATAGATCCACCAATATTCTCCTGTAATGTGAAAACAGTCAAGACAGTGGATTGCAAAGGGTGAATCTTCGAAAAAGGTACACACGATTTCATTGGCCGGAAAAGTGATAACGACCGTTTCTTGGGGTAGTCATGAGATTACGTTCATAAACTACCTTCAAGAGGATAAAACAGTAACTGCAAAGTATTATGCATAATTGCTTGATAAGATAAAGGGTGGAATTGCAATCCCAAAAAGAAAGTACGTTGCCATCAGGTCCGTACCTGACCTGACCTAGAGATGCTTGAAAAAAATACCACTTTATTCAAAAGTACACAATCTGTACAGCATACGTTTCAAGTTTGAAGACGCCACGTTCTTTAGTATTTATTTGGTAGCTATCAATAGTGAACGTTTTCAGTGAAATTGTAAAAATGGAAAAATATGGTCACGCCTCAGCCCAACTAAAATAAAAGTTGAACTAGATTTTATTCTAGTTGAGATTGCTTCTTCGTTATCAATAGTAAAATATTGAAGAAAATCCACAAAGCGGTACTGGATGATCTTCAACTGAAAGTGCGGTAGCTAGCAGACATAGTAGGCATTTCAAAAAGTGCGGTACATCGCATATTAACTGAAAATTTGGACATGAGAAAGCTCTGAGTAAGATGGGTGCCTCGTTTGCTCACACAATACAACGAAAAAACCATAGTAAAGATAACCATGAATGAAACATTGGACTGAAAAAAGAGAAAAGGTTACAAAGAAGGTGAAGACCGTTCCCTCTTCAGGCAAATTCATGGTGTCAGTTGTTTTTGCTTGCGCGTTGAATAATTTTCATTGACTATCTTGAAAAAGGAAAAACTATCAATGGCAAGTACTATGCAACGTTTGAGCGAATAAATCATGCAAAAACAGCCGCATTTGGCTAAGAAGAAAGTATTGTTCCATCAAGACAATGCACCAGCTCACAAATCCGTTATTGCAATGGCCAAAATTGCTAATTTTAAGTTTGAATTGCTATCTTATGCTTGCCATATTTAGCCACTTCGGGTTATTTTCTGTTGCCAGATTTGAAAAAATGTTTCAGTGATCAAAGACTTTCCAACCATGAAGAGGTGATGTCGACACTTATTGGATTTAGAGTAGCTTGACGATTCTCATTATAAAAAGGGTATCGTACTTATTGAACATCGCTGGAAAAGAGTATGGAGCTAGAAGGACTTTACGTGTTTCAAAATTGAACATTTTTAAAATATACTTGTATTTTTATGAATCATTGAATAAATGTTATCCAGTAATGATTATATTTATTACTATATCAATTGTTATCTAGCAATATAGAATTAATAAAATTTATATTTCATTTATTGGGGAAACTGGATGTGGTTGATCTATGGGTGGACTGACTGCACTAGAAAAAAAAGTCAATTTATTTTGTCTCCAAACTGTGGTAGTCATTGTTTTGGTAATTTTTGAATAAAAACCTAAAGAATGAAAACGATGAATCACATTTTTTTAAATTAGTATTAGGAATTCATTCACTTTACAAAATTGAACAGCACCTTTCTTATAAGTTAGAAATACGAGGCATATCTAGAAAGTTAGTTCACGCATTAAACAAAGAACTTTATGCAATATATTGATTGGCAACAGATAAGTACAGTAATGTTTCAATGTTTCACCTATTTTCTAACATAGCCATCGTATAAATGTTTTGCACTTTGACCTTCATTATGAAGTGAGCTATATTTATAGATGTAAATAGAAATTCTCAAATTAAGGTAAATTATCGTCAGAATTATAAACAAAGTAAAAATAACTTTTTCTTGTTTTTCTTCCATGAGATTTTGCATACTTACTTTAAATTCAATAAACTGAGAAGTTATTTAAAGTGAATTAATTTAATACGACCGCTTAGCTCTCCGTAAAGAACTCGTTCGGATTTAGTATGAACTGAATACAAATGAATTGATAAATTTTTTATTTGGGTCAAAATGTTAGGTAAACACGAACATGCGATCACTCATCCTCAAATCATGATCGAATAAACGTTTTTATTAGAAAATTTCGATTTCATGTCAATTATTTAAAATTATGTTCCGAGCTAGAAGCACGGAATTCATAACGAAAATTCCAATAGAGGCACCTCGTGGTACTGCGTCCCATTTTATAAATAGATAATAATGAATGTTTCGTGATCCAACCTCTCCACTTTTTTTTGATAATTATCTCGATTACTGACATCAACATTTTTTTATAAATACAAATTTACCAAAATTATTAGATACTAATCCTACTTTGCATATAATTTAGCGGAAACTATTATTTCAAAAAAAATATTCGTATTTGTGATAAGCAAATTTTGTAATCTTTTAGTGGTTTCTGAAAAACAAATGTAGTCTTTTATTTTCATTTCCTTAAATACAGTGAAGAATATTTTTTTCATTTAATTATCAAATCCTAAGGAGTATAAAATCGGATGAATTTGGATGAACTGTCAACATTCAATATCCTATATTATTCTATTCTATTAATTAACACTATTAATCTATATCTGGAAAAGTGTTTTTTCAACTCATTAATTAATATAATACTAAAATGTGAACAATTTGGTAGGTAACTCACCCAAAGTTTTATTTAACCAATCGGCTAAATCCTCTTTGAGCGGATCTAACTGTTTAGCTTGAATACTTTTTATTTCATCATCGTTATCATCATCGTCTGGTGCTCTATAAAATCCTGTAGATGTTACGGAAATCGGCCCCCAGCTGTTTCTGTTACGAGAAAAGCTCATTCTAGATGCCATTTCTGGAAAATAAAAGTATTTATTAAACGTTATATATAGTCTGATTACTTTGTCATGACCTATTCATAACTCAAAACAATTTGTTATGTATGAATATTGAGTCAAAACCTATTAAAAAATAAAAAAAAACTAAATTCGAGAGAATTGGTAACAAAATTTAGGTATCGTGATAAGCAGAGCTTGGTGAATGAATACTCCAAATGATGTGAACGTCAACACACAAAGATGTATACATTATGGGAATCTGCAGTATCGCATGACGAATGATTAGCTGCAGATAGAGGCCTCCTCACTATGTGGTTTATAATATACTTAATGCCGAACTAAGAATGGAAAATAAAAGAGTCATGGATCCATTTCTATGATACAGAGACCAAAACCAATAGTAAAGAAGCATAGTGATAACACTACAGCTGAAAAAATTCCGGTTGCAATCTTCGGAGAAACATAATAACGGTAGTATCAGTGGATTTACTGCAAATGTCTTCTTATGACACTTTCACTTTAGTTTCACAATTCCTAGTGATGTTTAGCAGAAATTGAACAATCTTTCTTAATAGGGACTATTTTTTATTAAGTGTTGAGCAGGGGCCCCCAAGAACCTACAAAACGTTCGTAAACCTTCTTACCAAGGAACATTATGGCGAATATTTCTTGGTATAGGTGTCTCAATCTGGTCACCTTGAAGGAGCAGTGCGAAAGATGTACCGAGGAAACTTTGGTTTTAGCATGATAATGTCCTATATTATACATCATAGCGTACTCAAGAGCTCTTTCAATCATTTAAATGGGTTTGAAAGGATTTTGTGATTTTCACTTTGAAGAACTAGCTAGCACCAACTAGCGCTTTGATGACAAAGAGGAGCTGCGTGTTATTGAGTGACATTCATTTCCTATGACTAACAAACGATTCTGCCGCATTAAGAGGTGTCTTATTATTATTATATTATGATAGAATTCTATGTAGATTCTAAATCTAGTAAATTGAAAAAAAAATTCCCACAACCCGTGTTCTTTAGCGACACATTGATTTCTTATCAAGGTTTCTAAGCATACCAGCTAGTCAAATTTCCCCACTTTTGTTGTGCGGATGGGTAAGCGCATAACCGTGTCTTTAAAACTCATCCCGCTATAAATGTCTATCTTAACCCTTTACGATAATTATTTCAAGTTTCAAGTGAGAATATATAAACAATGACACGTTATAATGTTTATCTTATTGCGTATGTTATGGTTATATTTATGAGAGTTATTGAAATAATTATTTTATTTAAAAAAATTTCAACAAAAAATGTTATTACCTTTTCACTCCTGCTTGAACGATGTTTTTGAGTACGATGACTATAATTTTAATAAAAATTGGGTATGAATACAAATTTCACAACTTTCAGTCAGTGATCATTATAGTTTTGCAATAACTTTTTGTTTATAGATAAATATTCTATTCGCACTAATTAAACAAGTTCTTATCATTTTCTTCTATAAAAATTTTTGATATGTGGTATAGGATATTTTCAAATAATTAACTTTTATTCAAGCCACGGCTCTTGTTTGCAACGGTCAACTAATATTAAACTTGGTCAAAAAATACCGATAATCTCCAATGAAGAAAATTATTTTGAGTTTTTAAATATCGCGAAATGAAAATGTTATATCTATGAGGTGTGTCTAAAAAGTGGCCAGGTGCTACTCGCACTCGCTAGGATATGACGATCCAGAGACATGTTAAGGAGCACCACTCGGCAGGAAGCTTTGTAGCTGTTAAGGGAAAACCCCTTAATAGGCAATTGCAGTCATTGTAAGGGGTAGTGTTAGTAGTAGCAATTGAACATCAAATTCAGAAAAACAGCTAGGGACAAACATTGAAATGCTGGTGAAAGTTTACGACTGGTTGAACAGGACTGAACTGTGGCACGATATCGCAACCGCTCACTCTGCAAGTCGCACACGCCAATTCTAGGTTCAGCTTACCGTAACTGTTCTTGATCTTCTATCGCACTATACTAACTTGACGCCTGAGGATTTATTTTTGTTTTCCTGGACGAAAAAGATCCTAATTGGGTCTCGTTTTACAGATATCTCGGCCATCGGACGTGTAAAATCCGTTCTGTGATCGATTCCGAAAAACACGTCCTCTGACAGTTTTCAGAAGATTCATGGGAGTGATTTTTGTACAATAACGATTAATTTACTTGTATCATCAATTTTGTTTATTTTTTATACTATTCACTGAAGTTTTTAGACACACTTCGTCTATTACCGAAGTAACACACAGGTTACTCTTTTATTACCGAATTATTTTATAAATATCATGTAGCTGCTGTGTGAAAAATGTTATGGGCTTTTAAGGGTAATTTGGAGTACGTATTTGCTAACTGTACCTTTTTGTGATCGATGTACGAGGTCTGGCCATTAAATAACGAGACTTGTTTCAAAAAAGGGTTTTATTTTGAAAATTATTCTACATTTGAATGCTCCCCTTCATTATACCCAAACGTTTTTTCCATTGATCGAAGCAGTGCTGGAAGTCTTCGGTAAGAGCCTTCAAGAGCTCTGCCTTTTTTTTGCTTTATCGCTTCCATTGATTCAAATCGGGCCCTTTCAAAGCAGATCTTTTTCTAATCTTTCTAACCTTTCAAGGAAATCTCAGTAGACTCCTTTACACAAGACGTTAGTCAGGAGTCAAATTTTTTGGCACCAGCTTCGCACAAACTTTTGTCAGGTGTAAAATTTTTCTAACCGTTTTTTATCGCCGTTTACAGCATCGACAATAATTCGGGTGCTCATTCGACTATGGTCATCTTCAGTACTCTCTCGACCCTCACTAAAGCGCTTATACACCACTCAAAAACACGCGCACGAGATAGAGAATTGTTCCCATAGGCCTATTGCAACAACTTTGTTTTCAATTTAACTAGAAATTTGATATTGATATGTTGCTCCTGTTTTTCATCACACATTGTTTTCGGAACGAGAAAAAAACACGTTCGTTTCAAACCGCTACTGTACAAATAATATAATAGTAACGAAAACGTGTTTTGGGACGTGCATAGACAAGATATCTAGATACCCAACGCATTACTCGCTTTTTACCCCATCCGTCTAGGGCGTCCTCTAGGTGTGTAGTCTCGTTATTAAATAGCCAGACGTCGTATGTTATATAAAGGTTTATTCTACTTGATACCCTTCCATAAAATAGCTTTATTGTTGTTTTTTAGGAGCTTAAAGAAAAACGTTCGATAGTTATTTAATAGATCCACTAGTACCGTTATTCGCAATATCCATATTCTTTCACTGTAAAGTAATTCTGATGATGGTACAATAAACAATTTTGGTTGATTTTGTTGTTGTTGATTTTGAATTTATTATTGATGCTGATGAAAGTCATTAAAGGTATTAAAAGTTAAGTTTTACGGAAGAATATTATATTATTCACAGCTTTAAAACCAGAAAATCTCTGAAATAAGTGAAATGAGAATCCTAACTGATGAAAAATAATTACTAATTAGTGGCTTATGAGAATAACAAAATAGTTATATAATTGTTTTATAATAGCTGGAGTTATTTTCTCTTGTGGTACTACAGTAGCTCTATATGATTATTCTTTTATGAATATTTTGACCATCCACCACGGTCGAATGAAATGGTCCTATTCAGATAAATAAGAGCTATTTGAATACTGTAACGTATTTCTAACTATTTTGAGCTTCCGAAAATTGTTATGTAAAATGTTATTTTTCGTTGATAAAACTAGTAGAATATGTTTTGGTATACGATATAGTTTGTTGAGTCTTGCACCAGAAATTAATTCAACTACTCCGTGCCATAATAACCGCCGTATTCACTTGTTTTGGCACTCTGTGACATTTTCTCTTTTCGAAGCTGCTTAGAAAAAAAGCTAGAGTCTACGGACGTTATTTATTTGCGGAAAAACTAATGTTGATAAACTTCTATACATGGAAGAAGTTGTAGGTATTGAAATCTACAGAGAAAAAAAAGCAGCCAAATTAACTAATTAGGTCTTTTCAAGACAAATTAAATGATGTATTTGACATTTGCGATAACTTGATTATTTATTGCAAAAATCCATTTTACAACTTCTAAAATAATAGTTATTTATGTTAGTAATACTTTTGTTCACGAGTAGGACGGTTTGACGGACGGCAATTCCTACAAGTGAAAAAAGTTACTTTACTCACGAGTCTTATACAAAACCTTTGCTACGTCCGTAGACTTCGAAAAAATCGATGTTTATTTCGTAATAGTAATATTAAAAGTACAACTGTAAGCATTATAATTTGAAGTGAAGGTATTCGAATTCGCAACATTTAACAAGTTCAAAAAAATAGCATCGTCTATAGTTGTATTAGTACTTACACGTTTCGAAACTTTTTTTAACGCAAAAGTGTGACAAAGTGACCCAGAAATTACATTCTTTTCGAATGCAAATGAATGAAAAAAAAAACGTGAATATCATAACGGACGTAGAAAAAATATAATATATACCAATGATATTCCACTATTAGACGCGGATCATCGAAAGTGAATGACATAAAAGCATTCAAATACACCCCTGAAGGAACAATATATTACAAGACTAACTCCAATTTTTAGAAAATTTATTCCTGACTGCACGAAAGAACAAAAATTTTGAACTTCTTATGACAGATATTACCTACAGTAACTTATTTACAGAGCAATCTGCCATATCTTTAGAAAAGTATTTAAAAGATTTTCGCTTCTTTTATAAAAACTTAAATTGTGAAAAAGCCAGAAAGAAAATCAACCCTAACGCTAAAGAATTTGAAGCGAATTTTTAAATTGAAATTAATTTTTATTAAACTCACGTACCTACTGTTTTATAATAGTTGTAGATCATTTCGTTCTTTCAAAAATGATTTTAATATTCCCTAAAATATCTGAAGTAATAAAGATCAAACCCCAATAGTTAGCTGCAATACCTCGTAAGTTTCTCAAAAATGTCTCAAGATAGAAACAATTCCTCGTATGTGCATTTTTTGCATAAAAAATAGGTTTAACAAAATGATAATACCATCTCTTAATCTATTATCAATTGATAATATATACTAACATTTGAGAGTGCATTGTGAAATTGGTTTGAGCTTTAAAAATAGTTTTTTATAAGCAACAAATAAATTGTCTACAACAATATAATTAAATCAAAACACACTTGCGATTCCTAAAACGTTGCTTAAAATAAGGAGGTGCTATAAATGTTTTTTCAAATACATTTTATATTTTGTTTACGTAAGTCGAATGTTTATTTACATTGAAAGTGTTTTTTCTTCAATCTAAACTAATGTATATCACTGGAATGTTCACTCGTTTCGTGGAAATTTTTTTTAAATACCAAAATATTGAATAATTATTTAGTTAAGTACAACGTTGACATTGAAAAGTCGTATCAAGTTAAAAAAAGCATTTAATTATTCTAACCACCTACGACGTTTATAGGTACTGAAAAGAACACACCCGATTTCTTAGAAGTCATAAGCCACTGTACAAAATACCGTAAGTCAACTTTTTTCAATGCAGGTCTGCTTACGGCCTTATTATTGTAAGTACATTTACTTAATGCATTCGAGTCACGAGTTCCGATTTTTTATAAGTAGGTAAACCGCTTACAATGTCTGCGGACAGTATGTTCTAAAACTGTCGAGTCCGGATGATATATTAGGTGAGCAATCAGAATAATTGTAAGATTTCTGCTTAAATTAATGGAGTTGTTATGCAAAAATTTTTTTTATTACAATACTTCCTAGAGAATATTAGTACTTTCATAAATTAAAGAGCATTCATTTCAAAACAAGAAACGTTTAAAATAAAACGTATTAATTCAATAGTTTAATTCAGTTATTAGTCCAGAAACTACCATCCAAAAACTGAAAAATTATTCTACGAGTGCCTCCAAAGAGTTTCTATGAACATAAGAGATGAATCTTGTTGTTAATCAGTCTCTTTATCATAGAAACAATGTGACATTATGTATGTGGATATTGGGGTATCATATACACTGCGACCTAAAGGATCTATTGTGTCCCCATTTCTTGCTGCGGTGCTGGGGAATACAGGGTTTACAGCTGATCTGTTAATCCCACTCCTTTTGAAAAGTCTAGAATGCGGGGTGGGTGTACTTGCCAGAAATCTTTGTTTTCTATTTTATACGATCCCAGGTTTAGTGCTTTGGAGTTCAGTATTCCGTCACACTTTGGGAGAATGTGGCTAGAGGTTTCGTCTTCTGTGCAATAAAATTTGCACGCCGCATTATCTACTAGCTTGCGTCTTCAGATGTTTGTTGTGGCGACAGTGCCTCGATAGGACTCTTATTAGTATTTATAGATTATTCTTACTTAAGTTGATACATTTAGCAGATCTTCTCAGGTTATAGTTTCCCGGGAGAGTTTTTGTATATATCAGCCCCTGTAGGTTGCCCCAATAATCGGTTTTGTTCCTATCTACCTTTTTTTTCAGTGTAAATGATACCACAGAAGGGCTCAGGTCCCATGTAGGGCTTGTCTGCCCCTGCTTTAGCTTTTAATTTTTTAGGAAATATCAAACGAGTTTAGATTTTGAGATATTGGAGCTTAAACCTCTAATGGCTGTTTGGCTTTCGGACAGGTTGATGATCTCCTGTTGCGATAGTTCATCTCTAGATTTAACTGAACACAGTTTTCAATTGCATACATTTCTGCTTGGAAAATGCTTGGTGTGTTGTTTACGCCTTTAGAGTGTTTGGTTCTGGGTCTATTCGCTCCTATTCTAGTTCTGTCTGCTGTTTTAGATCCGTCCGTATACCATTTAAAGGCATTTCTATTCATTTCTTGTATGGTGTCATTATCTCACCTATTTCTACAGCTTAGTATTGCGGTAATTTTTTCTCAAACTTAAATTTTTTCGATGCATTATCCTGAAGCATGTCCCAGGTTTGGTCATGGAAGGTTTTTCTATGGTGATTCCGTCTCTGAACATTTAAAGTGATGTTTTCTCTGCCACGCTATCTAGTACAATGTGAAGAGGTGGAAGATTTAGAATCTTTTCTAGTGCAGCACTTAGGCATGATTTGATGGCCCCGGTTGCACAGAAGCAAGCCAGCCTTTGTACCTTTGCTCTGGTAATGATTCAAAGTATCCATTTAGTCCATTCTGTTGATATGGAATCTCAATATCCTAATAATTATATCTAATAGTTCAATTACCAAATCCATTGAAAAAGTCGATTCCCACATGCGATTTTCTTCTTTCCGAATGTTATTTATGTTGTGATTCCAGGTGAAAAATTCATCTATTACATCATATAATAAACACTTCACTCCTGCTATTAATGTTGCATTATGGCGCATTTTATATCTTAAAAAAGTGTAGCTTATTTCTCTCATTCTAGTGCTCATCGGATGATTTAGTTTATCTTTTTATCTGGTTTTAAGTGGATATCGAATGGTTTTAGTCCGATTAAACGGATGATAGTCGCTCTTTTCCCCAAATTATTCGCTTTCCAGATCCTTTTCATGCCCCAGGCTAGAAAAACTTTGTTTTCTTTGCTGACTTCATTTATTATTACTAGTAACTCCATGACCTCCATTTCTCCTTGGAGCGGACCAAATAAAAATTGTGATGTGAAACATATTATTAAAAAAGAAATTAAGCGTGTTTTTATAGCTGTAACTTGGTAATTTTCGATGTGTTAATGAACATTGTCTAATGAAGAATTAGTATTTTTTATTATTTGGAGCATGTCCATCTAG
Organism: Diorhabda carinulata; assembly: GCF_026250575.1. Taxonomy (NCBI): domain Eukaryota; kingdom Metazoa; phylum Arthropoda; class Insecta; order Coleoptera; family Chrysomelidae; genus Diorhabda; species Diorhabda carinulata. The sequence goes on from NC_079472.1 coordinate 26,786,509, forward strand.
TGCGCGTTTCTCCTTCAAGCGTCAAATAATTGCGGTTTTTATTTAGTTAATCGAAGTAAATGTACGTCCAGGGTATGATTCAGCAAGACTGACTTAAGGAAGTTTGCGTCCATTACACTCATTATAAAGAAGTAAAAAGTTTCATATTTCTGAATTTCAACGTTTATTTATATATATTTTCTTTTTAATTTATTTAATACTGAATGTTTTGTTTATCTAAAAATATAAATTGTCGCAATTTATATTATGTTCAAGAGTATGGTGGACGTTATGGATTTAGATCTGCGATCAGAGACAAAGAAGATAGGGGTAGAATTTTATTGATGGATATGTGGAAAATGCCGAGTTACAGAGAAGTAAGACAAACCTCAATTTTATAGGAGACTAAAAAACAAGTTGCAGATATATATATAACGTTTAATTGAAATCGGTGTAAGTGACAGAATATAAATGTTTATTGAGAGAATGTAGAGTATGTACTTAGATAACCTTCATTTTTCAAGACTTAGAATTCAATCACCCGAATTTCAACGCTTACGTGCATATGCCTTATCGTTTTCTTCAAGTCGTTTGTTTTCGAGCAGCCTTTCTCAAACTTATTCAACTGCGATCGGGGACGAGATTTCAAATTCTTTCGCGACTCACCGTAGAAAAAAACATTTATTTACAAAACCATTTTTTTGATACAAATAAAAATTTTAGCTACTTGTTTTATCTTACAAAAAAATTGCAAAATTAATATAAACAGAGTATTTCGAATTTCATGCGTCAAAATTTTGGAGGTCTTTCCTATGACAAAATTTCCTCAACCTGTCCTTTTCCCAAATATCACCCTTAAAAAGTGGTGACTAAAATTAAATTCTGTTTTTTTTCTAAAATTTATGTTATAAACTTGAAATTATGTCGCAAAGGACTAACCATGGGTATTTTTTCAATATACCTGTTACATACCAGGGTGAAATTAGCAGCCTTTACTTTATTTTATATGAAAAATTGTTTTATTTGATAATATTTTATATTCTTAAATTTTATCCCGAAAGTAGTAACTCCAGAGGAAAAAAGTTAGCACCATAATTTTTAATTTTTTTAATAAATTGTGTGGAAAACACTGAATATGTGAGATTCATACGATTCATAATAAATGCTGGACATAACCACCTCTAGTCAAAACTTGTCAAAAAGTTATTTGTTTGAATTCAATTTGCGATAGAGACATTACTTTTCCGCCCCTCTTTGTATTAAAGTTTTCTTATTTTAATCCATTAAAATAATATTACAAATGTTTTTGACTTTCATTTCACACAATCAAAACAATGGACTGAAAAGTGAGAACCTGCTCCAAAGAAGGCAAAGATCATCAGCAGACAAGGTCATGATGTCGATTTTTTGGGATAAGCGTGGGATACTATACTATACATTCACTATCTTGGAAAAGGAAAAACTATCGGAGAGTATTATGCGAACTTATTGCAACGTTTGAGCAAAGAAATAAAGCAAAAACGGCTGCATTTGGCTAAGAAGAAAGTATTGTTTTATAAAGAAAATGTAACAGCTCACATTACAATGGCCAAAATTGATGAATTATCGTTTTAATTGCTACCCACCAGAATTAGCCCGCTTAGATTATTTAATATTCACAGACTTGGAAAAATAGCTCAGTTTTTCCATCAATGAAGAGTATGTGGAGCTGAAATGAGATCACGCTAAAAAATAAATATATTTTCTCCAAAATTTTTGTGTTTTATTTGTTTTTAAATTGTATGTAGAAATAATAATAGAGATATTTGCAATTAAAATATCTTTGCGAAACACCGTGATTTACACAAACAATAACATCATCCTACACAGCTTTCAAAATTATTACATCAATACATAACACGCAAATGACAAATGATAAGCAATCGTCAAAAGAAGTTAATTTAAAATACTAATAAATAAATGAATCTGATTTTCTAATTATTAATCGCCTACAGATTGTTCTCGCGATAATTGCTCACATCACTTTTATGGAATCTTCACGTCTTTATATTCTAATTAGGACACCTACAATTAAAAAACTTATGTTGTATATTTGTTGTTGATATCATGGCTGATTTTAAAACACAAACATCAAAAGGTGATGTTTTTATTTTACAGTTAACGAATACAAAGAACAGTTGGTGGCCACAAATGATTAACCTGATTGAGTCTATCGATTTTTACACTTTCAGTTCCTAAGAGTAAAATCAATGTACAAAATCAACTAACTGTATACAAAATTGAATATATAATACTATTAGATGCAATAATATTTTGAAAAAGGCGATACCTTGTATATTTTACTATTTTTGAGAAATTAAGAACTACATGGCAAGCTCAGTATGCAGTTTTCAAGTAGTAGGCTGTATATCAGATTTTTGACATTGAGAAATAGTATATTATTCAATGAGGTGTAAAGTAGATCAAAATTCAAGTATCAAGTTTTTTTGTAATTCATCAGATTTGTATCGAACATTACTGAAAGTTATACTACGAATGTTGCTCGAAGAGTAAAGGCGGACCACATAGTCACCATCTGCTCTATTCTTGAGAAGAGCTACGAAAGCAACATAAAATTTCATCAGCTCTTCATAGACTAACGGAAGCTCACGAAAGCGTAAAAGTAAGCTACCTCTATGAAACGCTGAGTATACTTGTTATGCCAGACAAGCTAATAAAAGTGGTGGTCGTGACTCTATGTATCTCCAACTGCAAGGTGAATGTAGTCGGCCCAACATCACGTTGATTCTCTTTTTTGTATTCTTCTCAACCTGAGATTCGAAAGACTAACAATTAATACAGAAAGCGTATGCAGACGATGTTGACCTGCTAAGCCGAAATAAAGATTAGAGAGGACTTCCGGATACTCAATGAAGAATCCAATCAAGCAGAGCACAGTTTGAACGAAGCCAAAACGAAGAGCTGAAGCAACGAGACTGAACTGCAGATATAAGAGAGAATGAAAGCTGAAAACAAGGCGTATTACAGTGCCCAGAAGATGCTGAAATCCCGCCCACTCAGCAGGTGCATAAAAGAGAGGATCTGTTGTACAGTATTAAGGTCAGTTGTCATGTCTGCTTCTAAAACCTGGGCAATATCTGCTAGAGACTCAACTCGTTGGAGAGGAACGTTATTCAGCGCATCTATGGCCCAATCCAAGACCAAGGAGAATGGTGCATCTGTAGTAACGCTGAGACTTACGCCTTTTATGGAAATCCCAGCCTGTTAGCAGAGATCAAGAATGCGAAACCAAGATGTTTTGGTCACATCGAACAGTTGCCCGGGGGTTAAGGAGTCAAACTTGAATGGTAGGACGACGTAAAATAGGACCTAAAGAACTAGTCCGAAACTGGCGGAGAAAAGTACAACATCAAAAAAAAAATGGAGGACAGTTGTCCGTGAGGCCAAGGTTCTTCAAGGACTGTAGCGCCGATTGATAATGTATACTACGAGTGTAACAATAAATAGTAAGATACAAGTACTGAATTTATTTTCACCGTCATTTATAAGTCGCATAAACGTTGTCTTTGTCTTAACTATAATGCATATATGTCGAGTTTACTCATGTGCTTCTGTAGATATTTGTGGTACAAGTTGTGTGGACATTTTTACTATTTTTTACTTCTATGTCATCTGATACTGCTAATTCTCCTAATGTATCCAACAAATTCGATGAATTTGCGTTATAGTCACCTCTTTTAAAAATAAGTATTTAATAACCTCGCGTTATTCGACATATTCGAATACAGTAGGCACGTTTCAACATATTTCGATTGGTCAGTTTCTGGCGTGAGTCTAAATATAAGTATGAAGTGATAATAAATAATTATTTTGATATATAACCTTTTCATAATAAAAGACGAATTTACCTTCCTCTATCCTATTGCAATTCCATACAAATGTAATACTAAGACGGCCAGAAAAGATCGATTTCTTTAATCTCTGATCCATATGGATTATTTCGTGAAATCACATTTTAATTCTTTTTGTTTTACCACATCGCATTTACATTAACTCACGCAATATTCACAAAATACATAATTAAAAATCATCTGCTTTAATAAAAGCTTTCGCTTTCACCACTATCAGTATATAAATTACCAATTAATTAAGCATTAAACAATTCACACAATAAGCTAGTGAATGTAATTTCCTTAATCCGTTAAAAGAGCGGAAACTAAAAAGTATTCGAAAAGTAAACGAAGGGAGTTTCTCCTACAGTTCAGGAAATAAAATCACGAGATTCGTCGCTTTTTAATCACATTGTTTCAGGCTAGTAGAACACATTCTCACAGGTCTTGGATTAGTAGTTGTCCGGTCAATGACCATTTTCTCATGTATTTATCTCTTACAGCACCAATTTTCATAAAAATATGGATTTAGGTTCTACTTACCCTCTATTTCAAAATCTACTCTGTGCCGAGGGTTGCTTTTTCGAGTACGTAAATCGATAAAACTTCATAGAAGAAAAGTTACTTAGAATGTGTCAATTATTTATAATATTTGCAGACCAAATACAAACGGAATTATTGCTTGTTAAAAGTTGGTTGGTATTTTCAAAAGGCCATAATAGAAAGTTTCTACGTCCAATAACTAAAAACCAATGCATTGTTCATGGAAAACTCATAAATCCTTTTCTGAAGTACTTCAATTTTCATTTTTGACAGAAGCTCATAGCATCAAAACTAAGCGAATAATGTCGACTCGAAGAACTAAACGAGTTATGGGGAAAAAACCTAAAGCATTTTTGTAGAACTTGCATATGGTATACTGATGAATACACATTTCGATAAAATTTTTGAATGATAATTATTTTAAAGGTAGTTTTTAGAGGTGAAAACTGTTTAATATATTAGAAATTGTTTATCGACGTTAAATCAAAGTATTTACAAATAAGTGCACGCTCGGAAGTAGTATTTTATAAATTATTTCGTATGGTTTTAGTTTTCCCCCTAATTAATAGAAAATAACCCCCGCCTCAAGGTGAATATTAAAGAAGATGGTAGATAGAACCGGAATCTAAATTTTTATGCAAATCAATTATGTTTAATCAGTTGAATAACTGCTTACTAATCTGTTAATTTTTTAATGATATCTGTCATAAGGGGTGGGGGTGTTAAGGGCCCAAAGTAGTTGAGAAATCATAAATTATATTAAAAATTATTAATTGACATTCATTTAACTGATATAAATATGATTTCATTTGATTAAATGCTCCAATATAAGTTTTTAAATATTTTTTCGAATAGGGGTGGTTGTTAGTCTAAAAAAGAAAATAGAGATAAATAGAAACTAGATTCAAATTTTTATAAATAAAAATCCTTGCTGTATGGGATAAATACATAGTTTCACTTTTTTATCGTCATTGACTGGACAATATATCAATTCTGATCTTGAAATTGAGACTTCAAATATAGAAAAGTGTTCATATGTCAAATCTAAATATTTTTCATAAATTCCATCTTTGATGTGATTCTACAATCTATTACCGGCGTTTCACACAAAGAGGAATTAAAAAATAGTATCTATATTTATTCAGATCACAACAATACCAAACAGTAATTGTTTGTGTGAAATTAAAAGGCGGTTCTAGTATTCAGCGTTAAGCATATCATTTACATGTGTTAAGGTTTTTATAGGAAATCAAGCGTCGAAGAAGTAGACCAGCGTAGTAAATTTAAAAACTAGGTTAGTTATTTTATGGTAACACAAACTTAAACTTATAATTTATCAGATCAAAATTTGAATAGTTTATAATCGTTTTATCTACAGGGTGTTTCTATATTCGACCGACAATGCTCTACCACAAAGAGATCTCAATAAATGATTCATTTTGATATAGGAATACGAACCCTTACGGGACCTAGTTGCTGAGATATAAAGTGTTCAAAACTTTAAATCAAAATAAAAAATTTGCCATAAATCAAGAAGACCTTTAAATTTTTTTTTCAAATTTGGTGACCAATATGCTCCTTAATAAAGTAATATTTTGACATAAACAAACTTTGGAAAAATTTAACCAGTGGCGCGCTGTCAGGGTTAGTTGTCACTTTTATCATACTATTTTTTACGCCCTCGGAGCAAATTCTTGTTTTAATTTTGTTTTAAATTGCCTAATTATTTTTTGTTAAAAACTAATAACCTAAATGAACGGTGTTGTAGAAATTTCGGTTAATGTGTGTGCGGGTATGGTTGGAGATTGCTTAATCGGACCTCACATTTTACCAAATAAATTAAATGGAGCAATTTTTACGCGCTTTCTGGAAGAAATGTTGGATGAATTGTTGAAGAATGTACCGTTAAATATTAGACAACACATGTGGTATCTGTTCATTTTGCTGCATAGGAAAGAAATTACTTAAACAGACGTTTTAGAGAAAAAAAGGATTGGTCGGGGTGAATCCAATTGTTCGCCTCCAAGATCACCAAGATTTATTTTCATTGCCAATTTTGTTATTATTTTAATAAATTTTTATTTGAAATTGAGATTATGAATAATTTTTACTTGTTTTAAACTACTTACGCTTAATCATTATTCGAAATTAAATGAATATTTAATTAATTTGTAAATTACTTACGTGCGCAGACTTTTGTTTCCGTTCATTTTAGCTCTATAATAGGTTATTAGTTTTTAACTGAAAATAATCAGGCAATTTGAACCAAAATTAGGAGAAGAATTTGCTCCAGTGGCGTAAAAAATAAGGGGATAAAAGTGACAACTAGCCCTGACAGCGCGCCAATGGTTAAATTTTTCCAAAGTTTGTTTCATTAAGTAGCATATTGGTCACCAAATTTGAAAAAAAAAAAATTCAAAAGCGTTATTGATTTATGGCAAATTTTTGATTTTAATTAAAAATTTTGAACACCCTATATCTCAGCAACTAGGCCCCGTAAGGATTCGAATTCCCATATCAAAATGAATCATTTTTTGAGATCTTTCTTTGATAGAGCGTTGTTTGTCGAATATAGAAACAAACTGTATATTCCCTGTATATTCATTATTTATGTTAATATTACCAATAGCATTAACCATCATTTTAGCAAATAATTCTAGATAATAGGAAAGTAACAGTTACTTTTTTACTAATATGAGAAATTGTAGTTTATGTAGTGTCTATCACTATAATTTACTTAATTAAACTTACTGTATTAAACAATTACATTTTTGAGTCGATCGTGGAGATTTCTGTACAGGATGGTATTTGAGGATAATAATCTCAGTACCTCACTTTATTCAATTTACTCTGTTAGTTTTCTATTTGTTTTTCTGTTTAGATAAAATTTTCTAATAAAATGTTTACTTTTAATCTATTGACTTTAAATTTCGTGTCATTCCTCTCTTTTCAAGACAATACATGAACAAATTATGTGAGCCTCGTTAATAAATAAAGGAGGACGTGGTGGACAAAACGCTTCAATTGAGCAATATTAAAAAATATTCAGTGATAGTGTTAAAAAAAAATACTAATCACTCCAATAGATCGATTGGTTAGTTGATTGGTCAAAAATGGTGTACACGTGCAATTTCGGCTCACAACAATGCCAATTCAATAAAATCCTACTTTAATATTGAGGAAGAATATCATAATCAAATTATTAACAGCATGCGTATGGGAAATACATCTTCATCAGTTGTAGAAATTAACACCTCTGGATTTTTACTTGATTTTTCTTTTATTCATTGCACTTTTGAATAAATTGTTTGTGCTCTGTTTTTCTATGATTATCTGAATCTGAATAGCCCTGGAAAATTCATAAATGCTCAAAAATTTCATAGAAACTTACCATAATTGATAATAATTATTAATGTCCTTGGGTTATTACTACTGAATACTAACGTATAAAGTGATGAAGTTAGAGCATTGCAAAGTGGTTGTAATGTGTGAACAAACAATTAAAGAGTAAATTAGTATACTAAGTGGGTGATGTTTATAGTAAGTTCGGAATCAGTAGGATAAAATTTAATGAATATGTTTCATTATGTAACGTTTACCCCTTTAGGTATTGGGAAAGATTTTCGAAAATGTAAAAAAAAACAAATCATATGAAACATTAGATAACAGTTCAGGTGTATCCATTTATCTTTGATAATCAAGGTAAAGTGTCGGCTTGGATATAGAGGCGCTCATAGAAAAGAGTAAAAACAAAAATTTTCGAGAAATTTGTATCGAAACATTAAAAATAAAAGAGGCCACAACCAGAAGGCTCCTTATGTTCTAAAAACAGAGAGGGACATTTAATAATGATTAAAAATAAATAGATTCCCACAGTATTTAGAAGAATTAGTGAATAACGATGAAGAAGAAAAGTATAAATGAAAGTAAATCGGAGGAAGAAATTAGTGAAGAGGAAATTCTAGCAATAACGGTAGCAACAAAAGGGAAAGTGAAATAATGCTCAAGACATGTAAAGAATAATGAGAGACACCAATGTTCTGATAGAAATATAGAGGTGAAAAATTGATCTAAAGAATATGGCTCTTGTTGATATAAGTGCAGCGTGAAAATAAGATCCCTGAAAATTAGAGCACGGCATTGATTATACCAATTCATAAAAAAGGTTACAAAGAAGAATTCAATAACTATAGCAGAATTGCACTTTTGAATGTAAAAATCAGAGTTTAGGAAAAAATACTTTGAAACAGGTTAGAAAAATACTACGAAGAAAATGTAGAAGAGTACCATTGAGATCGACAATATACCAAATTTACATTATGAAGCAACGACTACAGGCAGTTCTATAATAACCATTAAGAGCAAAAAATGTGAGGCAATGGACTATTTTCAGATAAATCGTTAAGATTTGTGAAAATGACGATATTAAAAACCGAGAGTGAATTATATTCAATTCAAGGAAGAGAAAGGTCTTGTATTTGGGATTCACTATGACAAATAAAGGAGACGAAGAAATAGAAAAAAGAAAAGCAAATGGCAGTAAAGCAGCGGGAAACTTTCCAAATAGAGCTGAAACTTATCAAATAGAGCTAAAATAAGAATGTACTAAACAATACGACAGTTATCTACGAATGTGAAACCTGACTGAAGGTAAACAGTTCACCCTCAGTCTCTGAAGACGATAACTTGGTTATTGAAACGCGTATCAGACAATGTAATTGTGTGTTGGTGTAGTGGTAAAGTAAATAGTTTGTTCAGTATTGAATAATTAGTTACAAATTTTTTATTTAAAGTGGATAATGAATTATTGGATAATGGAAAATTCATATGAGCGATGAACCATTAATGGTTGAAAAAAAAATAAAGGTAGTTGTTGAGAAGATTTCAGAATAACTGAGGATACCGGTGCTAGAATGCATATGATATCGTTGACTGAGGTATTACCAATATGTTTCTGAGTATGCTTTTCATTTAAGACAATTGTGGAAATCGAGGATAAAATATCATGAATTGGATTGCGAATTACTTCCATATATTTTGATTTTTCTTCATCTTTTTATCCAAAATCTGTGTTTTGTTCAAATAGTTACGGACTTATTCACCCGCCCTCGTGTTTAACAGAAAAAGTTATAATATCTAACGTGACAATGAGAACAAAGAAAGTAGGTAAAATAAAGATTGTTTCACAGACATTAACAAATAAATGATATACTAATTTTGTTATCGTATTTCTGTTAATAACTTTCAACGTTTATTCATGTTAATTTTTACGAATAGATATTTTTTGATTACTTTATTCGTTGTTTATCTAATAGTTATCTGAAATCTGGAAGACTATTATGAATATAATTACCTATTGCGCTTTCAAAGTTTCACGTAAACTTAATCTGAAATATTCCATTTTGACTATTGATGATAGAATTTTTTAAAAATAGAAATAAAAACATTTCAACAAAGTATAAATTTTCATTTTTCCTTAGTGACGTTTATCCAATTGGTATGAATAGTTTTAGAACTACAAAATTTACTATTCCGCGAATATTTCACCAAACACAAAGTAGCGTCTGTTTGAGATGCAAACACGGTACTTCATGGAGATTTACTTCAAGATTGCTACTACCTTTTGCTTTTTAAATTACCGTAACAATTTTGTATGATGCTGTTGAAGCAATACTTTGCATGCCAAGGCACGGTTAGATATTTTCTCTACAGGCAGATTAAGCCAAACCGAAACACCTACTCTGCTCTCTTTTCCAGTCTATTACAAATGTTTTTGATTGGTCAGTCAAAAAAGAAAGGTTGAGGAAGAGTTATTCGGTTGTCTGATATATATTTGAGTTCAGTTCTACCATTAGCATGTCATTATCTAATTTTATTTGTTTTCTTGATCGATAGGAGTCAGAGATCAAGATTATAATATTTGAATTTATGGAAATAATTTTAGCGCATTCACGAATATCTAATGCACTTGAATAAATATCGCAAATGTTTTGGCCACAAAAGTGGCATTATTACCCTTTGAGAAACTCACCAAGCCTACCAGATAAGCTCCTCTGTTATTTGGCTGACTATCACTGCAAATTGCAAAAATATAACCTTAAAATATCTTCAATATAACTTCAAAGTACATAATTAGGTGATAAATGACAATATAATATAGACATGCGCAGAAACCAAATTATTCGCATGTTCTCTAATAGTGTGTCTCTTGTGGCTTTTTTCCTGCATTTTATTCTGATATTTCTTTGCAATTATCGCCACTTCAACAGATCAAATTGCCATATGCTTATATGTCATATAGTTATTCATTTACTAGTATCATATCCATATCTAAAAGTTACCGGGACTTGTCATGATGAGAGGTTTTTACACTTTTTTTACGCTTCATTTTGTCAATTCAATCCAATTATATTTGTAGATTATATTTATGTTTTGAATTCATCAAATTATAGTACTTTTATTTTTTTATATTCACATTTACAAAAACATTTGCAAAATTAGAGTTAAAAGTATTACGAGATGGACTAGTTTGGATACTTCTTTGCTTCTAATTTTCATTTAAATTCGCATGTCTCGGGATGTTTTCACTTTGATTATTATTACCAAGAAATACATTCGTTTTATAAAATTTCCAAAGTTCCCAATCCGTAAAATAATTTCATTTCTGCACGTATTTCGGTTAATAATTCTATTATTATTTTGTGTGATCAAGAATGAAATCATTGATTAAAGTAAATAACTGTAAAGCAAGCGGTAACATATAGTTGCAACTGAAACAAAACTGAACGGAGCTCATTGTCCGTAGTCTATTATAGTACCTTTAATTATTGCTGATAGTTTAAAGTAGTTGCTATATATTATTCTACGCTTAAATTGCAAAAAAATAAGATGTACACGTTGATATAACCAAATTAATATATTTTCAATCTACTTTTGTAGAATTCGAGGAATTTGTATCACTGAAAATTAATTTCTCAACTCTACACATACCAACTCCTCCTACATCTGTAGATGTTTGATAAAAGATGAGGACTACAATCAATTGGTTGTCCACAGCAATCATGAAGGAATCTATGACTTATTAGTATGAAAAAACAATAGAAACAAAAAGAATCTCATAAAGGGCAGAAGATAACTGCACTCGGAATCATTGCTGTCTTAAAAACTACTGCACAAACAGCACTAGAAGCATTTATATTATAGAACACATACTATATGATCAGAAAAAGGACTTTAAGGAAATAATAATAAACATCTCAATCGTCAAAAATTACTCGGTAACAAAAAATGGAACAGTAGTTGGAACTGAACATCCAAAAGTCGTAAAGTAAATATTAAAAAGTGGATGTAATATCCTTCAAGTATAAATTTATGCAGCAGAGAAGGTTACCAAACTGTTCAGAGAAAATGGTGCGTCAGAAAGATAACAATCTACGCATATAACGTTGAAAACAAATCTAGATTCATAGCACTAAACTAAACCACTGATGAGTAGCTGGACCCTATGAAGTGAAAGGATACTCTAAAGTATGTAGGATTTCAGAAACTGCCACTAACGAATTGTTAAACAATATATTGACACAGGAAAAACAAATTGTTCTGTTGGCACAAGACACCAGAAGTGGAGGGTCACAACGGCTAACTATTACAGAGAGTGCTACTGAGAAGAAGAAATAATCGAGCATCTACACTGCCAAAACCCAGACTTGAAGAGAAAATGATTTCAAATGCTGGGAGAAATGGAAAAAGTGGAGAATTTCGGTTTAAAGCTTAAAAATAATTTATAAAAAGGAAAAAGATGAAAATGTGCTATTCAATCAACTAAGTTTAGTCATCTAGTGCGTCTCTGGTGTTCGAGTGAACCTCAACCTTACGAGTATGGATGCTTGGATATGATTTTCAACCACTTACAATACAGGCAATCGACTGCATAGTTAGAGTGAGAACCAATGGATTAGATTTTTTTCTATGATCATGGCCGATAAAAAATTTAGACCGGTATAATAGGTTGCGTACTGTCACTTCAGTTTGTAATCAGTACTCCACTGGTTGGATGTTAAATTTAAGTAAGTCGACAGGCTTGCTGATAACCCTCTCTTAAAATGGTGTTTATTACAATCTTGAAATATAAACATAATGAACTTCTTCTTCTTCTTACGTTAGGACTAGGTCCTGTATTTTTATCAAAGGTTTGCCAGGAGTAGTTGGAATGCTGAGGACCAGCTTTCATACCACCTTATAGGTGGTCGTCCAGGAGATCGGGTTGTGTCTGATTTCTTTTCCTTTGCAATTTTTGCTAACCGTTCATTTGGTATTCTGTTAACATGATCTCTCCATTCTCTTACTACATCCTGAATATCGCACATGTCCCTTATTTCTTCATTTCTCTTCTGATCGAGTAACGTATGTTCTGTTATTGATCTCAGAGTTCGCATTTCTGTTGTTCTTAGGAGCCGTTTAGTGATTGTGTTCTCCGCTCTAGTTTCTATTGCATATGTCATGACCGGCCTTACGCAAGTTTTATATATTCTAATTTTACATTTTGTGCTCATGTATTTATTTCGTCAAATTAAATCTCTAAGGTATTCTGATATTAATGCTGCCTTCGTTGTTTGTGCTTTTACTACTTTTTCTAGATTTCTATCGCTTGTTATGTTTGTCTCTAGATATTTGAAGGACATCACTTGTTCTACGCTCTGATCGTAGATCGCTAGTTTACATCTTCTCGATTCTTTTGATATTGTGGTGAGAGATTTCATTTTTTTTGTGGATATTTGCATGTTGTACGTGTTCGCTATTTGTTGGAATTTATATAGGAGCTTCTGAAGGTTATCTTCGTCTTCCGAGATGATTACTGTGTCGTCAGCATTATCTCTTTGTCTCCCATTCGGTATCCTCTCCCGGCTTGTTTTGCTTCGTTGATGATTTCGTCCATTATAATATTGAACAGGATTGGGCTTAGGCTATCCCCTTGTCTGATACTAGTTGCCCCAGGTATTTTATTGCCTAATTTGTTTGCCGTTCTCACAAAGGTATAATTATCGGTGTTAAGTTTTTCGATAACTCTTATTATATTGGGTGAACGTTCATTTTTTTTAGTAGAGTTATAACATCAGTTAAGCGTATCCTATCAAACGCTTGGGTGAGATCAATGAAGCACATAAAGGCTGCCTTATTTAACTCTATGGCTTTTTCAGTTATTTGGCGAATTAAAAATATAGCATCTATAGCAGATCTGTTGTTTCTGAAACCTTGCTATTCTTCACATATGCCGGTAGAGATTACTTCTTCTGCTAAGATTTTAGTGAATAGTTTCAGAACCGTACTCATTAGGCTAATGCCTCGATAATTTTGAGGATCGGATTTTTGAAAATCGGTATCAGAATACTTTCTTTCCATTCAGATGGTCCATTTTTGACCTCTAGTATTTTATTGAAGAGGGATTGTAGTTTATCATACAGTGTGTCGCCTCCATATTTGATCATTTCGTTTGTTATTCGTCGATGTCTGTTTTATCTTGGCTATCATTTGTTGTATTTTATGCAGGGAGAAAATCCTATTTTGTATTCCATTGATGTTTTCATCTTCGTAAGGTAATTCCTGTGCTGATACGTTAGCTTGTGTTGAGCTATGAAGTTTTTCAAAATGTCTTTTCCATTCGTCTGCCGTGATTTTTGTGTTTTGTATGTATTCGTTTATGGGTTTTCCCCTATCCCTCAGAAGATTCCATATTTTTTTCTGTCCTCCATATAAGACATGTTCCATATCATTCAAAAACTTCTCCCAGTGATCTCTTTTAATTTTTCTAATATTTTCGTTGATCCTATTTCTTACAGCTTTATAGTCATTATACGTTGTTGCATTGGATCTGTATTACAGGTACGATTTTCTTTTCTCTTCGGCTAGGATCTTGACTTCTTGTCTAAACCATGGTTTTGTATTTATTCTTCTCCCTTTTTTATAGTCCTTCTTCCACAGGCTTCTTCTGCTGCTTGTAGAATATTAGTTCTTAGTTTTGTCCATGCTGTTTCGATGATAATGACATAATGATGACATAATGAACAATAACTCAATAACTCAACGAGAAACTTACTTTTAAGGACAATCGAAAAAGAAAATGAATAATTGTGTAAATTACCGAATCACACTAAACTAATTACTTTATAAACGAAAATCGGATTTAAACTAGAAAAATTATCTCGAATACTTCTGTTTGTATTGATGACATTTTCAATTACTTCGACAGTTGAAAGGTTTTGAAGGTGTTGTTTAAATTGTGTCAAAATAGAATACAAAGTCACGCATTGATTTTGATGCCAAAATTATATAATGTTTTAGTTTAATTCCCACTTTAATTCTTTCACCAACTGTTTTTTAGTTTGGTTTTATAATAGAGCTTCAGTTATACAAATCAGCTTACACTATGTAACAGGAACTTGAATTTCCTCCTAATCAAAAAGTCGGATTAATTTGAAATTTTTGCACATTCATTGAGGACCGAAAACTATATAAAAATTTGATAAATTTATATCATTATTCTTACTAAGAATCACCAGAATAGCATCTTCAGATAAAGAATTTTTGTACTGTGGAACAGATGGCAAAACAGTACTTTCATAAATTCGTAGGAATTTTCTTGTTCGGTACACCTGGAGGACATATAATGGATTGTTTGAATTACATTTTACCACCTATAAATGATTTAGATATTATTTTCAGGTTTCAAAGTAAAAATGAAGTTAATTTGGAATAATTGGATTGTGTAATTTCAAATGAAGCTGTAAGAACTTGACCAAATGAATCATTATAATGATAGACACTACGTCACTCGATGTTTCTACCCAAGATTAAAAAAAACAGACAGAAATAATTTTGGATATAATTTGTATCCTCGTACTACCTAGGCTTTAATTCAAGGTTAGTACTATAATGTAAATTATCATTAAAAAGTACAATATCGTGTGTCATTACAAGAACGACCCATATATTTCAACTCATTAAAAGCAGCTAGACTTTTGATTTTATTAACGTGATTCAAGATCTGTAAATAAACCGTCTAATAAAAGAGGCAAAGGCCATTGGACTTTAAATGTTTAAATTGAATATAAAACAAATTTACGCGATGTGAAACAGAATGAGTGGCAATTGCATTATCAGGATGCTCTTGTTATTGTTAAACTACTACTTTCCCACGCACATTCGCCAATATCCTAGTAAAAAATAATTTTACTGAAAATGGCACCCAAAATCATTTTATAGTCCATGTATCGTCGATGCTTATTAGTATTTTATTGATGGATTCCCACATTCGTGTACCGATCCCATTTTAAACTTTATCTAAGAAAAAATTAGATTCTTACAAATGATATATGATAATGGAAGTATTAATTGAACGTAAGTGATTATAATTTTAGATGCTCTTATTTATTTTTCGAGAATATATGAGCAAGTATAGGGAATACGATAGAGCTTTACGAGGTATGGCTTTTAAATAACGAGACTGGTCACGAAAAAGGGTTTTATTATAAAAATTATTCTAAATTCGAATGCCCCCTTCAATATACTTTCCTCCTCTCGCCACTCCTTCCCATACGTTTTTTCCATTGATCGAATCAGTGCTGGAAGTCTTCTTTGGTGAGTGTCTTTAAGTGCTCTGTTGTTTTTTACTTTGCCGCTTCAATCGAGTCAAATCAGATCTCTTTCAAAGCAGATCTTTTTCTAAACTTTCTAACCTTTGGAGGAAATCTGAGCAGACCCGTTGACGTAAAAGCTTTAGGTCAGAAGTCAGATTTTTTGGCACCAACTTCGCACAGACTTTGTCATGTGTAATTCCTTTACTAAAATTTTTCTAACCGTTTCTTTATCGGCATTTACATCCTCGGCAATCATCCGGATGCTCATTCGACGATCTGCACGCATAATTTGGTTGATTTTGGTCACTGTTTCCGGAGTTGAAATAGTCACAGGGCGACCTGGACACTGGTCATCTTCAGTGACTTCTAGGCCCTCACTAAAGCACTTACACCACTCAAAAACATGCATACCAGATAGAGAATTGATCCCATAGACCTCTTGCAACAATTTATAGCACTCAGGCACTCAGAGTTTTTTTCAATTTGACGAGAAATTTGAGTTTGATACGCTGCTCCTGATCTTCATCACAGATGGTTTTCGGCACCAGAAAAAAACACGTTTGTTTCAAACCGCTACTGCACAAATATTATAATAGTGACGGTACGTGCATAGACAAGATATTTAGATACCCAATGCACTACTTGTTTTTAACTCCACTCGTCTAGGGCGCCCTATAGGCGCGCAGTCTCGTTATTTAATAGCCAAACCTCGTATATATATTATTTATTGAATTCAGGAATTCAAATTAAAAATTCATGAATTCAAATTAATGGAGAATTTGAGTACCTAGGATTTACTATGAACAGCAACAATAAAATAGAAGAAGAAATACAGATGAGGTTAAATGCAGCCAGTAGATGTTTTTGGAGCCTATCGAAATTACTTAAAAGTAAACTGCTGTCAAAAAATACGAAAATAAGAATATACACAATCATGATACAGACAGTTTTATTGTATGGAGCTGATGTGTGGACAATTTTCGAAGGAAGAGTATGGAGAATACTAAAAAACAGAGAACTCAGGGACCGGTACAGACGACCAGATATTGTGACTGTCATAAGAAGTAGAAGGATTAGGTGGCTGGACCATGTGAGATGAAGGGATGAAGAGACAACAATAAGGAGAGTGTGGAGAGGTTAACCATAGGGGAGACGCTCACTGGAAGATCAAGGGGAAGATGGAATGACCAAGTGTGTGAAGATGTAAGGAGACTTGGTGGAGGCTGAGGATATAAAATTATGTATGCAACTTGAGCATTATTTGGAATGTATTTATATCAATTCAGCATGGACAATGAAAATAAAATTGAAACCTTGGGAATATGATACGAATGCATTGTAAGAAAACCGTGTAAAATTTTACGGAGCGGGAATTTCAACGAAACATATTCAACTATGTTACTTCTTATAACAGTGTTTATTTCAAAAAAACCTCGCGACAAATAAATCGTGATATGTAAACTTTTCACTAGCTTCTTCTTCAACTATTCGAATTTGTAGGTGTGCATCGCGTCTACAAACAAGAAAAAAAAATCTTAATGTGAAATTGAAAAAAATGAAATGAAGATGAGGAAAACAAAACAAAATTTTATCTTAATAAAGGTATAAATAAATCTTTATTTCGGTTAAACAATACCTAAATCTATTCTATAAAGATATTTTAGCAGTGGTTCTACAAAAAGTCCTTAAAATTTGTAGCCCTTTAAAAGCTATGTCGATAATCTCAATGGAAATAATCAATTTCATATAAATCTAAAAATATTGGGGTCACCCGATGGCATCATGTGAAGAATAAACTCGACTGAAACTCCTTATAGTTAGCAGGCAGTGATAGAACTGTGGGATTACGTTCCACATATTCGTTTCCAATTGAATTTACATTAATGTAAAAAAGGCCTATGACATAGCCACGGTCAACTTTTCTGGTAATACAGGAGTGAACAAGTGTTAATTTTCCAAAATCTCATGTGACAGATTTTGTTTACGGGGTAACGAAAAATGAGATTCACCAGTGAATCTTTTGTACTTAAGAGCAACGCTAATTATTTCGTTTCCAAATATTCAAATTAATAAAAGGTGCTAAATAAGATCACGAAATATTAAAATATATCTATGGCAATGAAATGTGTGCAATTTAAAAGTATAAAAGACTTTGGGGATTGGGGATGTGGGACATTTCGGTCAAAAAGTCAAAAAGAGATCGGAAAAATGGGATAACGCGTCATGCGAAAAGTCGCATTTTATTTGCAAGTTTTAGGCTTTTGAAGCTCTACCTGTTAGTACACATCCAACCTACTCAACAGATTTATCACTCTGCGACTTTTAGCTTTTCCTATAGCTGATATTGATAGAGCTGCAATAGAGAAGAAGAAAGTCATTGTGAGAAAGACTTTCAGAGCTGCTTCAAGTTATGGACTCAACATAAATATAAGTGCATTCATAGCTAAGGGTAGTACTTTGTACTCGTAACAATCAGTTATATTAGATTTAGTGGTACACAGACTTGGACTGACATATTTCTAGCAGCAGTTATACCGGTCATTATCGCAAACACATTTTACAGCTACATAACTGTCTTCATTTCTAGACTTAGGTAAGAAGTATAATACCGGTGATAGAAGTGGATGGGGTTTCCTAAATAGCTTAGGTTGGACGTGAGGACTCAAAATATATAATATAACAAAATAGGTATTGAAACGAGACGCAGAACAAGCCAAACCTAACCTAACCTTACTTAATATAACCTAACTCAACCTTACTTGATAAATTGTTTTTTTTTTAAGTATAGATTCGAACCCAGTTTACGCAATGTCAAGCAATTTTATCAATTTGCTTTCTGTGTGTAAAGTGATATTTTTAAGAGATATTTCTGCTTTTGCGTGCTCAGAACATTTAAAAAAAATTGTATTTACGTGTTGGATAATCGCAGAATACATTAAAAACGTCAAAAAATCACATTGCCGTAGCTCCGCCCCAGCTTCTGCATACCAAACGCTGTTATTGTCGTTAATTCCGTTTCAGAGACAATGATTGTTCACCTATAATCTTTTCCAGTCGAATTGCCGTGTTTTTTATTACACCTTGTATTTAACGGCTGTTTAACTTGATGTTAATTAAGTTATTATCATATTCTTATCATATTTGTATATTTGAATTCAAAATGTTATAATGACATTTTCTATGTATAAATATTTCACATTTATTTATTCAGATCTTTGAATGTTCATGTAACAGTATTTTATTTATTTGAGCCTCGCACACAGAGTCTTTCTTTAAATGAGTATTAAACGCCTTATTTAAATATCATTTTCTTTTAACAAATAAAAAGAAGATAAGGATAAGATACTCTTAATGTATAAAAACATGACGTTTTTTTATTTTTAATGGGTATTTCATACTTTCTTTCTGTTGAAGGAATCACTCTGAGTTGTATAGTACTAATAATGTCCTCCAGTTTTTTTTTGCCGGAATTATACGCTAAGTTTTCTAGAATCCTTCTAACACAACATACCTCACATCTAGTGAAAAAATATAGGTCAGCAATACATTGGCCTAAGAATGCGAGTATTTTAGAATTTGGATTTGGCGATGGGACCAATTATGAAATATCCGTACGACCAAATTTTCCAAACGATTATAAAGAATATATTGCAACCGATATTTCAACGAAAATGATTGATTATGCTAGGAAGTCGGTTTCGTGGCCCAATATGACATTTCAAGAGCTTGCTATCGATACACAATCTGTTCCAGATGATTTCAAAAGTAGATTTGATTTGATTATGAGTTTTTTCACGAATCATTTAGTACGAAATCCCAAGTAAGTTATTTATAATAGAAATATGTAGAAAATTCACAACTTACATACAGAAACTAAAACTGAATATTTATATTCCGAACACATAAAATTCCTTATATAAATGTGATTCCTTTTTATATATTTATTCTTATATGAGAAGCAATAACAGAAATAAATGAATAATAATAATAATAATAAATGAATAATATGCATGAGTCTATTATTCATTTATTATTCTCAATTATTCATTCTTTACTCAAATTCTCAGTAGTGGAGAATTTGAGCACAGAATGTAGAAATAGAATAAATTATTTTGGAAGGCAAAGAGTAAAATTGCGGTAATTCACCAATATGATGGGAATGTACAGAAGATTTTTTGATGCCTCGGTAGGGCTGAAAGATACTGAATACGAGGCCATAATACGAAAACACAAAGAAGAAAATTAGAACTAAGAGCGGGAAAAGAATGCTAGAGTATTGTTAAGTAATCAACTTAAGAATAATAATTCAAATCATTTATCACAATAAGAGGACAATAGAAGATCTCCATGTTTGATTGAATAGAGCAGAATTTGGAAGCGACCACCTTCTGTTTGCCAATACAATAAGGATCTTCTTGTTTCAGTATTTTTTTGAGTACATATTTATTTTTGACGACCTTTTGGCATGGAAAATAGTGATAAAGTGGCATCACAAAATATGCTAAAAATAGATCAAAATGGGCATCATGTTTTTTTTTAAATAGTTGGGATAAGAATTTTATTTTCTGTTTTTGACACTTAAGTTTTTTTTGTTTCATAACTATATATTTTGTCTTACCTAAGATTATCTCTAAACATTTCTTTGCTTCCTCTTAAACTTGCTGCTCCTTTTAATTTGGTAGCTGTTTTTCCTATTGTTTCGTATTCGTTGGTATAAATTCTAAATGATTTAGAAATTCGCATTTATTTTAGAAAACAGAAAGAAGAATTTCTATTTTGATTGTTCCTCTTATCTTATTTTTCATTATTTTTAGTATATTTAATTCATAGAAACCTCAAATTAATGTCAAGTAAGTACATCTAATTTCATTCAAAATATGAAGAATTATCCATTGTTCCTCTTATCACGGTTTCAGTGTTAACTACGAGGATGCAATAATTATGAAACGGGCGAAGATTCTGTAGTACGCATTCCTTGTGCTAGACTAGCGCAATTCATTACCAGTTCAGTACCGTTTGTGACATGTATTTGGCTTAATCTTCGTCTGCAGTGCTAGCGCTATTTTGTTCTTATTTCGTTTTGTCTGAGATTTGGAATAGTTCAAGTTCTTGTGCTCAGAAACCGTCGAATAACAATTGATCAACTTTCAGGGATTTTATGTCGAAGGATATTCCTAGTGTTAAGTTACTGTGTTATGGTTATGACCCAGCACCAAAGCATAAGCCAATGCGATTGTAAAGCTGAGTGCGGTGTTTTGTAAAAATTTATTCAAAACACTTGTTATGTTTGCGTGCTTTTTTGTAATGAAATTTCGAAATCTAATTGCTTATTTTATGTTCAATATATTTTTTTAGACAAATGTACAAAAATATCCACAATATGTTGAAACCAGGAGGACAAACATTTCAAATATCATTGGAACGCAGCCCTTTAGACATAGTTTTCCACAATTTTTCAAAGCATCATAGATGGAATAAATATGGACATGACAAAATTGTATCCCCGTATTATTATCTTCCTAATCCCAGAGAAGGTGTAGAGAATGATATCAAACATGGAGGTTTTAAGGAATATCATTTAAGATCGGAGCCATGCATTTACGAATTTAAAGAAAAAGAAGAATGGCAAGGCAAGAATTATAGGTTTTTCATAAATATAATTTCTGCTCTTAGAGAGATCAAAGACACGATTAGAGAAAATCATTTCAACTGAATGAAGTAAAAATCAAATTTCATTGTAATAATACTGACCTTTAAGAGCAATATAAAGTATAGGGACATGTATGGTTTTCAAGATCATCACAGTGGCATATTATTATCAGAAAAATTTTTGGATTACATTAAAAAATCAATCTTGTGAGGAATACCGTTTATATTGATTGTACAATCTATAAAAATAACGTTAATTTCATGTTTTAAAATGATTATCTAATCAATTTAAGTAACTTGAGATTATACTACTTATATTATTGACAGTTTAACCCAAATTTAACAACAATAGAATTATAGATAACTAATAATTTATTTTGTTATGAAATATCGAATACGTTGTTGCCGATAATGAAAAAAATGAACTTGAAAGAACAAGATCGAAACCCACAAATAGAATGAAAACAGAACTAATTATTCATTACCCAATTTCTTCTGAAAAAACTAGTCAATAATTTTTTAGAGTCTCGTATGATAGCGATGATATAGCGATGAGGAAACGCTACGATATCTAATTTTAAGGACAAATTACATTTGGAAAAGTAAAATTGCTACAAGAAAAATCAAATATTTGAAACAATGGAAAAGAATGAAACAACAAGTGGCACAAAATAAAGAGGAAGTACATATTTACCCAGAATGAGTAGTTGGGATTAAGTTTGATGAAAGTGATCACAATCAAATGTAAATTAACGAAAAACAATATATACCAATACCATATTCAGGTAATTACGAAAATTGATTCGAGAAACTCAGTATATTTCATTAAAGAAATATTTGCAATTATTCTAGAAATTATTGAGATTCCAAATTTTCCTTCAATATCGTCTATATATTGAAAGTGAGTGCTCCAGTATGTTACTTTGGGATCATGAAGACAATACTCATGCATTTTTTATGTAAAAAAACACAAGAGGGTAAACCCTATTACACTCTAATAGTTCGAGTGGTACCTGCGGTGAGGAGATGATTGTAAATATTGATCTTGAACTTCTGTAGGTTGGGGGTTCGGAAAAGACCTGCCATGGAAGCTAATTCGACAGTTTTGACTTCTCCAAAGTGAGAAGTTCCGATACTTTGACGTTCTGAGCTTCTGAAGGCGAGCTCGGTGTTCATGAGCCACGTCTGTCTGTCGAGTAGGTCTTGCTCTAGGTGGACAGCTCGGAAAAGCATGTGCCGAGGTAGTATCGATAAAACATAGTGAGATCAGCGACCTTTCTTCTATGCTCTAAGCTGTCAACTGTCATCTGTCAATTAGATCGCTTATAAGTCGTTTTGCACGAGACCAAAGATGGACGGATCTGGGCCTTGTAGAGGATAAGAACCTGTTGCAGAGTATACAGCTTTTTGATTTTAAAGTTTTTATGAGGCTGCCTTAGCTAATTCGGCTATGTGATTCTGCCAGGACATATTGCTCCCAATCTCACCACCTAACAAGCGAATATGCAGTAATGATGATATTTTATGTCCAAATAGGACCCAATTTAGAGCTGCAGTGGCAGCCTTCTTTGTAAAAACAGCATGCTGCATTAGACTGTTCTACAAGTGAAATATTATATAAATGGAAAAATAAGTGAGAAATTTTGGGTTCAATGGAGTAAATTCCATAGGAAACTTGAACCTGATATTTGATAAAAATCAATATTGTGGATCATTAGAAAGTGAGGCACCAATTAGCATGCAATGAAAGTGTTCACATTCTGTTTAATTCTTGCTCCTAATAGAGCTTGGGTTGAATACTCTTGAATATAAGTTTAATAATATCGTTTTATCAAATTACCAAATTCAGATTCTTTAATTCATTAAATTAATTTTTAGGTTTATTTCTCTCAACAAACCCATTATTATCGAATATTCCAATTGAAGACATTGCAGAATACAAAGAAGATTATTTCAATGAAATACAAAACAATGTGATAGTTTTCGATGAAAAAGTAAATTATGGTGTAGGTATAGTTAAAAATACTCTTCATGTAATTTTCGCCATGAAATAAACCATATTAATGAGATAGTAGTAGTTTCAATCGAATAATTTGATAGATTCCTAATTTTTATCATTTACGTTACACAACTTAGTAAGAAATATTAGCTGTAGTATAAAGTAATTATTAGGTATCGAAAGTTTCAATAATTGTGGAAACTATTCTCATTAGTTTTTCATATAATGAACTATTTTCCGTTCCTAGTAAACCTAAAGTCAGCCTAAATAATGCTTGATAATATGTATTCTAATATTCGTGTGACAAAAACTATGAAAAAAAAAACAAATGAGAGGGCGGTGGTCGCAGATCTTCATAATCCTCTTTAGATTACTTCAATATAAAATACCATGGAATTATTAATCCTTTGGGATATTTTACGACAAATCTGACTGCTTATCTTATCTCCTCGGTTCTACGATTATTTGATTCCTGCTTACTTCCAAAACCAAAATGATTTAGTTTTTGAAACACATATGTAAATATTCCTAGTGCTAGAATACATGCATGTTAACAAGTGTTGTATCAACATACTTTAGGAACCTCTATGCAAAATGGTCATTGAAAATATTGTTAAAAAGTAGGTATGTGTCAAGGAAGCATTTGACATGGGATATTTCTTTTATATTATACGAATAAAAAGGTCCATCGGAAAAAACTGTTATTGATTTCAAAAACAATGAAGTATATAGTTAATGATATCACAGATTCATTCATAGAATTAAATGTAGCAGGGTGGAAAAGCAGAAGTTATTTCTAAGGAGAGTAGGTCGTGGATTCTACAGAAGAATATGAGCATTTGTAATGATCATCAGGAAAGAACTGGGCAGAGGAAACTGAACATATTTAAAAGAAGGTCCAGCTAACTAATTATAAATTGAATGAAGCTCCTTGAAAGTAGTGCCCTTCATTAGCAATGCGTGTATTCTATCGTTTAATCCATTTCTGGGAGGTTTCATATGCTCTGTCTTTGCCTTCTCAGTATCAGGAAGATGGCTTGTTCTACTGCAACATTTTCAGATATATTGTGATTCCTAAATATAGGTTACACTCTCCAGTTATATTTTTCTTATGAAATTTTGTTTTGTCATTTGTTAACAGAAGATATAAAAGGACTCCACCTCACTGTTTACCATAAATTTAGTATAAAACAGATAAGTCAAGTTATTAGGTTTTAGTTTACCTTCAGTCTGTATAATTTTGTTATCGAGGCGCGCGTCAGATAATGTAAGTGTAGTGTAGTGTAAACAGTATGAATATCACCAACTGTTACAGAAATTCTAATTCAGCTTATTGAGCTTACAATTTCCTGTTCACAGATCGCCACAGTTTTGACCAAGAGCTAAAAGAATAATTAATCACCTGTCACTTTTAGCATACTTTCATCTTTTTGGGGATCGAATAACGTTCTTCGTCCTCACCATCCTCTGTTCAATTTTTTACACAAATTTAACTATAGGTAGATAATTTTTGGCAATTGAACATAGCTTTATGAGTTATCAAGATCCATGTCTCGCGATCTCACTAAACCAGCTATATAGCATTTTAAAATGCTAGAGAGGGTATATAATCAGAGTAAGGAATTGCCTTTATAGGAATGCTCCGATATTGAAATAGAACTTAGAAAACTCCAGTACGGATGAGATGAGAAGCCATAGTATGATATGTATGTATTATACGTCCCAAAGAATGATAATATGAATTGAATGCTGAAAGGTATATGGTACGTGAAGTAAAAAAACAGAAAACAATATTTGAATAAATTATACCATTATATCATGTTAGTCGCTTTTTTAATTTCTATAGCCTAATATCTCACACCATTTTAAAAAAGTATGTGATGATATTGTTTAGTTTCTTAATTTGTATATTTATAGAAAGTACGTAATGTTTATTTAAAATTGTCCATTGTGTGAAAAAAAAACGAATTGATTAAGCGTATATTTAGACGGGATTATCTGCATTAAATTTCGTCAGGATTTCGTAATTTAAATCGGATGTTACGAAGAGTAGGTACAATCGGAACCCACGGAAGTTTAACCTTACGTTTAGCGAGTGCCAGCGTGAATAAAAAATAAGGATTTGTGACAACAAATAAAAAGGTGCGTCTATACAGTACAGGACTCGATCAAGTTTCAAATTTGGTATTTTAATACTGAGCATATGTTAGTTTATCATTTTTATTTTGGAAAGCTTTTTCACTTTCTACAAAATAGTAGTAAACTTGATTTCAGTGGAGAGATTACAATAATAGTGAAAGAATTGAAAAGAGTATCAAATATTGAGTTCTTACGACTTGTTATGAGAATGTTTATTAATCAAAGCTTAACTAATATGCTGCGACGGAGAATAATAGAAAAACGTCAAAATTCTTAGTTGATATTAAACAGAAATTGGCAATAAAAAGCTTATGATCAAAAAAATAGTTGTAGTGATTGACAATAAGT
Organism: Diorhabda carinulata; assembly: GCF_026250575.1. Lineage (NCBI taxonomy): Eukaryota > Metazoa > Arthropoda > Insecta > Coleoptera > Chrysomelidae > Diorhabda > Diorhabda carinulata. Next base: position 26,812,689 of record NC_079472.1, read on the forward strand.
TTGGGGTGTAGAAGTGTGAAATTATAGGTAATCTAATTTCAGGATAGGTCATAAAAGATACCAAAATCATTTTTTAAACAAATCAATCTGGTGGAGCGAACAAATTCAAACAGAAACTAAGACAGTAATAATGTTGAAAATGACGTATATCGCCTAAAACAGGACCAGACCAGAGATATTGAGGATACAATGAAACAAAAATGAAACTGCCATTTTGATCTCAGATTTGGCGCAAATTTGAAAATACGATAATCTATTATAGGTGTTAGACATTACTTCTTAATTTGCATAAAAATTTTTATATTATACATAAGTGCATACATGCGAAGATCTTTGAGGTTGTATTTCAAGAAAACTTTTTAGAAGGATGTATTAACTCGATATAATGCGTCTTACAAAGTGTAGTCGTCATTTTAACTTTAATCATTGTAAATTTACCAGTACCATTAATTTAGTGGTGCTAGATTTTTAAGAAAATACTTATTACACAACTCAAAGGAACGGGTATCTTGATATACAAATGATATTCAATACCGAATGCCCTGATTCAGCTATAACAACAAACACAACAGTGTTGTCAGTTGACCACCATTCCAACTAAAACTATAAACATTAAGTATTGGTATTATTTATTTCAGCAGCCCTTTATGAGACGAAATACTAATTTTAACATAATGGTTATAAAAAATCTGATCATTTTGACACACCTGCACAATAATTTTATGATATACACTTGACAACATTGTAACATATACAAAGATCAAAATGGATTCTGTACGGCGTCTAAGTTTATTATATAAGTTTATATAAACTGGAGACGACAAAGATACGAAGCAATTATCAAGACATGCAAAATAAATGAATGAACTAAATAGAAGGAAACAAAAGAACAGGCACCTTAAGCGAATAGTCAATACACGAATTGTAAAAATTACTTGCGATAATTTAGCTTGCAGGAGTATCCGACGAGGGATACAGATATGGAGTGACAACTTTAGATCTGACTAGGCATGGAGGCGATGAAGAAAAAGGCAACTTGTCTAAATTACAGAATTAAGCACACGAAATTCAAGGTAGGCATAAGAAAAATAATTTCACATTTCATTTTTACTTTACTTTTCTTTTATCGAAGGTTGAAATTCGTTGGTCCTATCCTAATATTCCTTATCTCAATTATGAATCAATGCAGATGAATTATTTTCTTTTTTCTTCCTTTATTTATTCTGTATCTTTTTCTACATCACGAGTCAGTAGTTGTGACCCTCTTATTAATTTCATTCATCGGAACAGAACCGTTCAATTTCATATGAGAAAACTATCAGAAAAGCAGAGTAGAGGAAAATGGAAAATACAGCCGAGCACTTTGATGAAATTATTCTGTCTTTGACACTCGAGATTGTTCCTTGGAAATTACGACCGTGAATGGTCTAATGAATACATCGATCTAAGTAGGAACAACCTACGCATTTCCATAATTCCAGCATGTTTCGAGGTAGCAGGTACCTGTACCTGGTTATTTAGTTTGACTGATATCAAAAGTGGTTAGCTAGCCTCCCTGAACTATCTCAAATGACAGCATTTCATCATTGTTCTGAGGCTATACGAAGGGTTGTAGCATACATGTTCGGCTTAGCTATAGCAAAGAGCGCGCACGATGAATTTTTTAGATTGCACAAACAAACCTTTTATATTTGTCTAAATTTAAGTCATTCTCTCTCAATGCATTTTCAAGGTATTCGAGTTTTATTCTACTTAGAAGTTTAGTGTTTGTTGATCTACTTACTCATAAGATCATTTGTAGCACAATATTAAATAGATCTCTAGTTTCTTCAAACATTCTGCTTTAGTGTGTATTGTTTAGTATAATTAATGGCCGTTTTCTTCAGTTGTACTTATCCTTCGGTTAACGTTATTCTCCAGATAACTCAAGTTTGAGAAATAAACCTTCAGTTATATCTATGTTTTTTAATGGAGTATTCAAGTAGTGTAACTTCCCAGGCATAAAGCTTAAACCCAAAAAGTACACCAGTACATTCACGTATACATTACCCTATAGTTTGTTAACACACCTTTATAACTAAGAAATAGGTAACCCTTGGGATTTTTGGATAAAACCTTTGGATTTTAAATCTTGAATATATTTATCATCCGGGATATGTAACTAAGGTTTAACTATTTTATGAAAAAAAAAACGGAGAATACCGAAAATAGAACTTTCTAGAAGTCGTTTTCTATTTTCCACACTATGATCAATTCAATAGGAGTCTTTTCATTATAATTACAACATCTTATTTCTTCGCTGTGATGATCATTATTTTTATACATAGATATGTAATTTGAGACCTTTTCAAATGAAACATCGCATTTGTTATGATTATTAGATTATGTTTTGTAATTTTAAGTTTTATATTAAACCCTTACGTCCAGATGTTTCTAAGTTTTTTAACATTCTTCGTATACTTATCAACTTAATACTTATCGGCTTAACCCATAACTGGTTCTGTGCATTACGTTTTATTATTCTTATTTTGATATAATCTTCTTTTAGTGAATATTTGTATTCACATGGGGATTTTCAACAGTTGTAACAGAACCCACGACTGAATAATAATTTACATAGGAAGTTATATTCGTTTATAGTCATTATATACCTAATTATTTCTTTTGTCGTCTAACAATGTATACCTACTTACTTGACAGAAAAACGTTTGTAACCTTTTGCAATATACAGTGTGTTTAAATTTAATATGCCTCAACTAAATAGAGTTTATCTTTGACAAGTAATGAATTTATTATATCGAAAGTTTGGTTTATATATACTTACTAGATTTATATGAATATTTTTATAAATTCACTCTAAGTTACTTTTGTTTACACTATTTTTGTATATTTCTACGAGGCGCAATCTTGTTATTAACCGACCTATTCTGTCCTCTTAGTAACAGGTTTACGAGAATGATCCCAGAAGTATCTGGCTCGACCTAGAGATGGCGATAAGTACTCGCAACATACCACTGTTTTAGAAAGTACACAGTATATGTTTTAAGTTTGAAGGCGCTAAGTTGTTTAGTATTTATTTGACAGCTATCAATAATGAACGTTTTCTGTGTTTGTAAACATGGAACAAATTAGTCATCATTATGTGATACAAAACTTTTATTTGAAATGTACTTCTTCATTATAAATAGTAGAATATTGAGTAACAGAGTTTACAGAGAGGCTGTACGAACTGCGAATATCAGAAGAAAATCCACAAAGCGGTCCGGGATGATCGTCGACTTAAAGTGGGAGAGGTAGCAGACATAATAGGCATTTCATGAAGTGTAATACATCACATATTAACTGAAAATTTGGAATCAAAGAAAAACGGCCACTGGTATCGAACTTATTGAATATCGATGGGAAAAGTGCATGTAGCTGAAAGGAGATTACGTTGAAACATAAATATATTTTTTTCGAACATTTTTGTGTTTTCTTTGTTGAGCCAGTTACTTCTGGGTCCAACCTCATATGTTAGGGTCGATAACTGTAGTAAATTAGAACATTGATTTACTACAATATTACTGTTATTGAAACGTGAAATTAGTATCAGCCAATTTTCCACTTATTTGTTTGATTGGGCATATTTTTTCATATCCATTTTGTTTAGATTTCAGTTGCGTGAATGTTTGCTGTGTTTTTAATAGTGCAAAAAAACTTTGTTATAGGTGGGATTGGGTTCCACCACTGAGGAGTATTTGTTGTTGAACATTGATTTCGTTCGAACGGAAATGGTAATCTCATAAAGAGGCATTAACCAACGCAATTATGCTTTCTAGGGGAGGTAACTATAAGAAAAAATGAGGATGTGTCGTCAATCAGGTTTTGCAATAACTGAACCGACTTTTTGACGACCGTCATTTACTATCAGCAATACGATGTATTTTTCAAGACCTAAGTGAATTTCCGTGCCGAATTCAAGTTGGGCGCTATTTAACAAACCGAGATATGAATCCCAGAGTTGTATATTGTGAACAATTTAAGGCTATATTATACGAGGACTTGAATAATGTATGGATTTTAGATGTAAGTCACTTACATCTTGAAGGGTTACATTGATAAGCCAAAAACTCTTAATTTCGATAGACTGAGAGTTATTATGTGATTGTCCGTATTTCATTGAGGATAGGGGGGGAGGATGGTACACCTGTTACTGTTACCTAGTGAAGTTATGAACATTCTAGTAACACCATTTTTAAAAAAACCAGTGGTTGAAAGAGGCCAGAGTAACCAGTCACAAAGCTGCAGGAAATTTCTAATTTCAAATATCCATCAAATTTTCTCGATTTTACACCACCGGATGCCTACATATAGGGTATATTAAAGAAGAAAGTCTTTAGCGGTACAGAAATACCCAGAACTATTAATGATTTACAAAAGAAGATCATCTCTATTTTAGAAATATGCACATACCTTTACTTGAATATTACGCTAGATGGGATTCATTGTACAATTTGTGTGATGTTTGTTAAAAATTTTCGGTTCGAGACGTTATTGAGATACTTTTTATTAGTGGGAGAGATGTCGGAAAGAATATAATCGAATGGGACAATATCTGGGGAATACGTAGGTTCTGCGAAAAAATCACAACCCAACAATAAAAAATGACATTAATTATCACTATAACTTATTATTCGCAGCAAAATTAAGCAGTATGTCTAACATTAGATGTTGGATATTTTATTTGAAATATATTTTATTACATTCTTTTCTTCACTTTGCTTCGATGTTTGTTTGTTAGTGAATTGGTAATCTCACGACAGAATTTTGATTTTGATCCTGTGTATACTTAAGACACTCAAAATTGATGTATTTTCTGTCTCTTTTATCGTTTCTATTGCGCAATTAAGTTGTATGTAATTGCATACTTATTACCTGATATTTTAGTTTGGATAGATGATTAAATCCTTTAACTGTGAATCTGTTTGTACAATGACGAGGATTGTGTTTAATAAAAGAGAATCATCAATAAATGTTCTAACCATCATTGATATATTAAAGGAAAAAAATTGTTTGAAAAATTCAGTTTTATATGCTATTATCAAGAGTTAAAATATTATTGTAACATAATTAATCGATTCAAATTCCTATAAAACATGATCAGTATAATTTTGTAATTTATTAAGTCTATTTGGAATTATTCATATGTTTTCACTATTAATATTGCAATGAGCACAAATCCTGTTTATACTGCACGAATTGTAGCCAACTATAGAAAATGATCGAGTTCACCGCGAATCTGTGAGAAATCTCTCGATGTACGATAATAATAAACCTGGTTAATATTATGAAGATGAAACTAAAAGACCAGGGGATGATGGTTGGAGTAACATTGTTGAGTTTCTTTATATACCATATCAAACAATTGATTATTTTCACTACTTACAATTTTCTTTTCTCGAGCAATTAGTCGATAGAGAATTTTGCAAATTACTACTGTTTTTCATTCTTTGAGTTTGGAAAAATAGCGGGGAATAAATTAGTTGATTTCCTTTTTAAACGATTGACTTGAATCCTATAAAAGATTAACATGATGATAAATTAAGTCAACAAATCGTAGTCAACCCCTAGGAACCTTGTAAATTTTTATTCATATCATGAAGGTTTAGATATATATTGAATGACGACACTTTCCTATTTCTCGGTTCCTATGTACAATTGAATTTAGCAGCAATTTGAAATTTATTACCAATTTTGTTGGAGCTTTTTATTGATTTGACTCTTTATTTATCTATCAATTCTGATAATTTTATTTATGCTTAATGATTTTAATTATTCTTCTTAATTTCTGTACATTAAACGTAAACCAGAACAATTCCAACAAAGATCTTCAAAAAAAAATTATATATATTTTTATTTTCAATTTCTCCCTTCACCTCTGGTAAAAAATAGATAGTATGAAATAAATACCAATAAAAACTCCAATTAACAATCAATAAGCTTTATTGTGGCATTTGTTAATTTCGATAGTGAATTATTAAATGTGTCATCTTTATTATTATTATTAACAACAAAAAATTTTATAGTATCTTTAATTGAAATCGATAACATTTTTTTAAATTAACTTTATTAGAAAAATAAAAAATAAAAAAATAAATAGTGTGAACGGAATAATAAATAAACTTAACTTTTATACTTGTCAATTAACGTTTTTAGTGCAAAAACTTTCATAAGTTTTTTTATACAGACTTCCGAGATTGTTCAATTAAAAATATTATAAATCTAAAATTATCGAATGTCATTGTTCTAAAAATAAAATAGTATTACTTACTTTTCGAAAATCCGGTATACAGTGACTTCAACCAATCAATTATATAAAAAATCCATAGTACACAAGCTATAAAACACAGTTTTTCATTCACGAAACTTGAAAGAAATGTAAATAAACAACCACTGCTTTTTCTTACGCACCGGCACGTCTATCTAACCAATCTACTATTGTGTTTATTTACTTCACAAGAGAACCAATTGATATTACCCGCAGCCGGAAGCCATTCGATTGAGATGCAGTCTTTACATTAGGTGTTCATTCAGCGTAGTTGCAGCAGTCGAGGACGTAGAAGCTATGGTATGAAATGTATAGTAAATTCGGTGGTATTGGATATTGTCAGCTGTTTTCATTGCGCTTTCGCTCTCTTGCGATTGAGTCTGAGCGAAAGGGCATTTGTAGTTAGAGAGCCGGGAACGTATTTAGTACACAGAGAAAAATATGATTAGTTAGTTAATTTGGGCAGTTATTTATTCATATTTTTTTACTTGAATTTATTATTGATAATAAAGCCAATATTTACATTCCTAAATCATTTATTTTCATAACCGAATTAACTATTATTATTATGCTGAAAATTTACTGAAACTGCTGATAATTTATCTTATTTATATAATTTAATTGTACAACGATGGTGATTGGTATTAACCGAATGTGCTAAACATTACTACTTACATTCAACGGAGACGCGGGGTTCAAAACTTTTGGTATGTACTACGTGAGGTAAAAAAAATTGCGCTATCAAACCGTGAATTTTGCTTACCAAATTGAAGGAGGAAGGATCTTCGCCAAGAAATTGTCTTTATAGATACAGAAGTAATAGTTTTTATTTTTTAAATACACCATTCGAATTAAAGACTGAAAATTAAGTCAACAATAACTACTTAATTCATCAAAATAATTTTTTCCTCGATATATAATATCGCGAGAGAATATGTTGTACTTTTAGAAAAATTTTTATTCATTTTAAAAGTGCTCATTCATTTGAGAGCCTTGCGCTAGTGAACGGTCGAGAGTTACTCTCAAGCTGTTCATTTGAGAGAAAATTATTTAGTGCAGTTCTCTCTCGCGAGTATCTCAAGAGAAACTTCCATGCACATTGATTTTCTGAGAGTTGTCTCAGAACCGTGTCCACTTTGCATTTACTAACAGATGTAAAATGTTGCCTAGAAGGCTTGTAGCTGCATTAGCTGTTAATGCTATGTTGAAAAGAAGAAAGAAAGTTAAAAAAAAATTCTTGCTGGGTCAAACAGTGGATCTATCGCAGGCAAATGTTCCGGATCTACTTCAATTCGGGAGTTTTAGTTTAGAGTTTTTGCCGGCTTACAAGCTATTTGGTATGCTTAGATATGTTTGTTCATAAATAAAATGAATACTTATGGAAATATCCTGAAAGATGAGATTGGAACAGAAGGAATTAATTAGTTTTTTTTTAAGAGGAGGCATTAAATTTGGGGGTGCACGTGCACATGTGCAATTATTGAGGAACCACAATTGCTTCCAAAAACTTCCTTCTTATCTCTTTTCGCGTATAGTTCCTTACGGTAATGTTGTTCGCGGAACCGAGCGAACGGAGAGCGATTTGTATCACGTGATCATAAGTTGTACAAATCGATCGTGGCAATTGTCGAGCACTAAACGAATAGCGTAAAAAACAAACCACAATAATTGAAGTCAGCTGATCAGAACAGTAACTAGTGAAGAAAGTACAAAACTTGAATTTGTAAGTGCTCATTAGCTGCAATATAGAACCAATTCGCTCTGAAGTTGACTATCAATTCGTGTATTTGTTAAGTATTATACTCAATCAGTTCTTATGCATTACGAATAAGACTATTTATTTTATATAGACAAAAACAATACCCAATATATAAGTACAAACAACTCTTGATTCAAATTTTTAGATAAAATGCCAAAGAAACAAATCCGAGAGCTTCCTTTGAAGATTAGGAGCAAAGAGATTTTAGTGTTTAAAAATGTATATGTATAACCGAACACTAACTGAGCAGTGAGATAGATTGGATTGCTGAACGATACAGATCTACATAGTCGAACGCAGCTTATTTCTTTCAACCATTTTCAAGCCCAATAAATCATTAAGATAAAATCATTCAGTTCATAACTAAGAAAAAAGTCTCTATTGACATTTTAGCATCGATAATTAGACAATATTCTTATTAGTTTCGGGTTGATAGTCTTCGTATCTAATTTCATTCCTATTGTTGGACACCTAGAATAGCTGTAACGTTTAATTTATTGGATAAAAGATCTGCTGGGGCACCCCTTCTGATTAAATAGTGTAACGAAGTTTATTCACTAACCGAATATGAGTGAATTGTGAGATAGATAATTGGATAATAAATCCAACAATTGTAAAAAATACAAAAAAACTTATTGTACGAGTATGTGAAATAGTATAACAAATTAACAAAATATATGATTCCGATCAGAGCTCTGGTTAACATAAAATTGGAATTGTAATAAACAGCAATTAAAAGTCAGAACATATTTTTCGTAAATTGGTGCGGGAGTATTGTTATAAGCACGTACTAGAAAGGGGATTGCAGTTGGGAAGGAAAAGCAGATGAAACATCTCGAAAATACAATATAGTTGTTACTTAGTTAACTTTCAATAATAGACATCGAATTGCTCAATGTTTATCATAATATTTAGAAAATTTATAAACGAAAATGAATGTTAAATATTGTAAAATATATAAAGTAACATATTATTTTGGTAAATTTAAGTGAAAAGAAAGATGATTACCGCCAATAAAAATTCACTATCAATTCTTATTAACTATTTCTAATTTGTCTCGTTTGCAGTGATTCCTTTTGTGATTACGTTTTTCAGTAAGAATAATATAATAATTTAGAAAATAAGGTAAAACTTTGTTTTCTTTTTCTGTTGTAGCTGTAGTCCTATAATTTTTATTTGGATACGAAAATCTATGTAAGCTCCTTTGCTAAAAGGGAGGCAGTAAAATGGGAGTAGACGGGACTGCTACGGAATGGGAGCGTCGCATTCGGTTTACTCTCCATGTGAGATACTCATCCATGAGAAAGGAGGCAAGAATCAATAAGAGCAGAGAGAAACTTACAGGGCCTGACTGGAAAGTATGAAGGGCGTCTTCATGATGGCTTAAGCGGGGAAAAATTATGGTCTCTAACAAATAAATTAATTGAAACGCAGGAAAATGACAGTTTTTTCTGCTTCTTGAGACATTTTATAAATTGATGAAGTCGAAAATTTTACCACAATAAAGTCATAGTAATCAATTTTCTAGTACTGAAGGAACAATATCGAAATTATCTTTTATTGATAGATACAAGGTCTAATAAAAAATACGGAGAATGAATTTTTAGATGCGTTCTGGCTAATCAGCTGCTTTATTGTGTTTGTATTCGAAATATCTGTTGTGAAATATGGATCTTGAGCATTGTGGTAATTTAATCACTTAGATTAGTGACTACAAGTAGTTTGAGCGATGTAACAGTGAAAATAAAATAAAAAACAACCTTAAAAGTAATTGAAAATGTGCCAAAAATGATGAAACTTGTTAGAGAAAAGATTTGTGAAAAATGACACCCGAAAAATGGTCTTATAGCTAAATTTCGTATTTTGTATATTTAACTATTTTAATTTAATACTGTACTGTACGAGAAGGGTACATGTATGCTTTTAATAATTTCATGGTTCAAGAATTGCTACTTCCTTTTCATGATGTACAAATGGCTCTTCGTTTAACAGGGCTATTTTCACTTATTCTGAGTTATTATTTTCAGGTTTAATGACTTTATAGAGCGAGGTAATCAAAGATATACATACACCATACACCGATCATGGTTTCAGGATATTCATTATAATATAAAATGCTTTTCAAGAGTTTTAAAATATTATGATTATTATGAGTGAAGATTAACTTTTTGTGATTTCATGTACATGTTTAAATAAAGTTAGTTATGGATCTATATAATCAAGAATCAGATTCCTCTTGAAATCTTCGATTCGTTGGCAGGTCAGATAACTCAGTTGACAGACAGTGTACCAACTTTTATCGATATATACGATATGTTATTAAAAACCGAAACCAAATGGAATCTTATAGAAAAGGAGCTAGATGATATCAACTATAAAGGAAACATGTTTACTATATTCAAGCCAGATTTATTGCTTAAATTAGTACGGGATATAGAACACAATCTTTCAATATATCTGCAATGCTTTGAAACGAATCCGAAGAAATAAAAATAATTTATATCCCCGATTCTTCAATCTATGAGTCGAAACATTTTCCACACAAACTGAGTCAAACTCAGCAATCAAAAGTGGCATTATGTAATAATTAGCAACCTCTATGCTAGCTATAACACAAATCAAATACGTTAAAGAACAGTTGATATGTACAAAGTTCATTGGCTGCTTTTCCTTATTCAATGGAGGCACTGAACCAACAACTATATCAATTAAAATTGGTTTAAGATCAAAAATTTCAGCAAGCAAATTGTTTGACAGTGATATGTGGCCACCTGGAGTATCATTTAAATGGTCTGTTGAATCTTCACTTCATCGCGTCTAGAAATAATATCCATCACATCTGATAAATAGGCTTTAGCGTTATGCAAATCAAACAGCTTTTTCTACGATAAATCATTACAGTTCAAAAAAGATTCGCACAATGACCAACATTTCGCTGGACCCGATGACTTCTCTCACATTCCGATTGACACAGAAGTTCTCTAATGAAGACATTATGTCTAGACTAAGAGAATCGGCTATCTTATCGTCTCTCAAGTTATTCCTCGCCAGGACCAACCAACGTCTTTGATGGTTATACTTCCATAAGTTTAAAGGTGTTTTTAGCATTCAAGGGTCTACCCGTTGATCCCACAGCTTTCAAAAAATTTACTATCAGTATCATGACTATTATGGTATGAGCTCAGCCGATGTGGATGATGATCTATCTACTTACAGAACTTACATCACTTCGCAACGGAGAATCCATCAGTAACAAATTAGTTAGTTTTAGTTAATAGGACGTGTCTAGAGGAACTAGAATCCTCACTTAGTTTTAAGGACTGTTAATGGATAATGGTTCTACTTAATATTCAGTTCAATCTATAAATATGTTAATAACCGTGAATTCTTTTGTTATTAGCCATTTTCTTGGTTTGAAAGGTTTGAACATGGAACATATTGAAGAAAAAACGTACAATCCATGACCAATCACAAAAGAATACGTATAACAAAAACATTATTCCCTAAAAAACCAAGAGAGTATGGATACTTCTATAAGTAGTTCCATGGATTGTGCTTTGGTGAGGAGAGATAAAAATATTCACACCAGCAATATAAAAGGAACGGGCCAAATTTTATTGAGTTTAAAGTTAAACTTTTTAACGGCTATAACACAAAACTAATATATCAAAACTGTTCTTGATAGATCAATGACGTATATTGGATGTCTTCAATTCCATTTCTTTACCTGATTAAACATTGACTCGTTTCACAAAATCTGTCAATATTGTGAATAATTAAGCAAATAATGAAAATACTGTTTCTTTGTTATTCAATGCGTAATTGATATTTTTATTGTACCTACCTAAATGAAAATTTTTAATGACATATTATTAGTTACATCATTTCGCTATTAAAGCAGTAGAAAAGGTATATAGGGTATAACTCGCATGGAATGGTAATTTCCCCTCGTGAGAAATGTCTATCATTCTTTGCTCGTTAAACAATATACTATTTTGAACTGTTACTTGAATTGAACATAATTGTTCAGATACCATCCTCAGTAAATTTATTTTCTGTTACCTACAACGGTGAACCAATATAATGAAGAGTAAGGTTTGACTCAGAACAGCCTAGGAAGCGAAGACAAAAATGCTTACGAATCAGTGCCTCCAGTAGGCTATTTATCTTTTACCGCTTCTACTGCCCTCTGAAATTCGATGTTTATGTTTCGTCTAAGATTTTGATGATTTCACTACAAAAAATTATTTTAGGCATATTTTTCAAAGCAGAGACCTTTATATATAATACTATATTCCAATTTTTATTAAATTACTTCTACTTCTGTAAAAATTTCAAAACTAGATCTGAACAATATTGTTTTCTAATTTTGCTAATTGAAATGAACAAAAATTTGTGACGAAATTTTCCGCCCCTTGAAATCTACCGCCCTAGGCTACAGCCTACTCAGCCTGCTGGTAAATCTATCGCTGTTATGAATACTCAGATGTATGTCAAAATATATTGATTCATGTAGCAACTCGAATTATTTGAATTATCTAAGTCTGACATTATGAGAATTTCCAAGAATTCTCAGTCTTCTGTTAAATTAAAGCTAAGTTAGGTTAAATTTTTTCAAGGCTTTTCCTTATTTGTAGAATTTTTCTCGTTATCTCGACAGTACTGGTCATTGGCAGAGAAACAAAAAATATAAAAAATACAAGGATTGCTACAGAAACGATTACATATGTTATATGAATTATATTTTCTGATAGAAAAGGAACTTAAAGACTTTATTGATTTAAATGGTGTAGAGGAGTGATTCAGATTAAACTGATGATATGCCGTAGATTGTTGTCCCACTCAGTGAGGATGTGCTTGACTTGATTTCTTATTTTAACTGCTTGTTGTGTACTGCTGTCATCACAAATAACCTATTTTATAGGGGATCTGTGGCTGTTGCATTGTATCGTGACATGATTCTTTGATTAGGTTTTGGAAGTCTTGATATCATTATCAAGTGGAAATAGGTCTTCTGGAGGGTTGTAAGAAACTACTTTGGAGTGGCTATCTGTATATTTGTTTCCAGTCATTTCAAGTTTCACTAATTGATAAAGTCTCTGTACTGTGGCTCAGATGTTTGCCAAAGAATCTATCGAGTTTGAGTTTGATGTTTCAACAGTGATTTTTTAGACTCATCAGTTTTGTCGGTGGTAGTTGATGTTTATCAGTTGTGATCAATCAACTGAAACATTCTTAATTGACATAGAATTACTATAAAAATATAATATAATCGCAATTATTCTTCTTAATGCCGAATTTCCTAACCTTACCCACAAAGGTTATACCATAAATTGTTCGGCACAGGTAGTCGAACCGACGAAGATTTAGTATTCCAGGAATGGGGATCGAATGATCTTGAATACATTCTGCAGGAGCAAGTCGAGACATTTGCTCTTCTAATAGGAGGAGACTTTTCACTTATGCATTATAATGCTTGCCTCACATGATATGTTGTGTAAATGACTGCCTGAACGATTTTGATAAAAATGCAATTTATTGGTTAGCATGTTCATCATCCAGAAAGGGCCGAAAAGTGGCTAAGCGGAAGAACAATATTAAATTTGCTCAAAGTGGTCGAATTTATAAAAAACCGAAATGTGACAATTAAGTTACTGTTTTCTGTTGCTTGGAATTTTCTCAATAAATGGTAGTGAATATACAGGGTGTTTCTATATTCGACCAACAACGCTTTACCTCAGATAGATCTCAATAAATGATGCATTTTGATATAGGAATACGAACCCTTACGGGGCCTAGTTGTTGAGGTATAGGGTGTTCAAAATTTTTTACGTCTCTAGAGAAAATTATTTTTTAATTTTGTTTTGAATTACCTGATTATTTTTAGTTAAAAAACTAATAACCTTTTATGGAGCTAGAATGAACGGTGCATGATGTGAAAATATGCCTCAAAACAAAAGTCTGAAAGCACGTAAGTAATTTACAAATTAATTAATCATTTCATTTAATTTCGAATAATGATTAAGCGTAAGTAGTTCAAAATAAATAAAAATTATTCATAATCTCCATTGTTCAAACTGTTGGCCGTTTACTTCAATACACTTATTACACCGTTTTGTCATTGAAAAACGTGTCTTTGAGAATAAATCTGGGTGGAATTGAATGATTTCTGCCGCAGCTTGAATTCTAGTTATTAGATCTTGTTTAGATTCGATGATTGTTTCGTACACTGATGACTTCATATAGCCCCCATATGAAAAAATCGATAGGATTTAAGTCAGGTCATATTGGAGGCCAACAATTGGGTCCACCCCGACCAATCCATTTTTCTCTAGAACGTCTGTTTAAGTAATTTCTTTCCGATGCCGCTTCAGAAAAATGAAGTGACAACTAATCCTGACAGCGCGCCACTGGTTAAATTTTTCCAAAGTTTGTTTATGTTAAAATATTACTTTATTAAGGAGCATATTGGTCACCAAATTGGAAAAAAAATTTAAAGGTCTTCTTGATTTATGGCAAATTTTTTATTTTGATTTAAAATTTTGAACACCCTGTATCTCACCAACTAGGTGAGGTAGGAATATTTTGCCTTTTTTTATTTTTTATTTGGCATCCAGTATATATAAAAAGATTTATTGCTTTGCGATATATGGAATAGTAGATATATTCATTTATCTTGTTTGCAAACTTGTATTTTAAGTAGTTTTTGTTGATTACTCGTAACCATAATAAAGAATGGAGAAGATAACAATCTGAATGGCAAAGCAGCACTAAAAGAAACGTTACGAGAGCGTAACAACTGTTATGAAGAGTTTTTCAGTCATCTGCATTGCACATCTTTAACGATTGGAATAATATTTATGTTTATTAAATATAGACTCGCGTATACGTATCCGAACTGGTTTTTCAGATATTGCTGCTCAGCTCAATAATAGAAATACTCGTGTGATAACTTTGTAATACGCTAATAAGCTTTTTACGTTTTCCTATTAAATATTTTCCTTATTTAGTTGATAAAAATCAATACCAATATCTAATAGGAATGTACTTGAACAGTTCCGTCTTCAGTTTGATTCTATTTAATTAATTAAGTAATTTTAGCTAATCTTCAAACTACAAAATAGAGCTATTAGATATTTACTCGGACTAGCAGGCCTCGGACTGTGTATGAATGAACAATAATATATTGTATGAAATATTTCTTAGAATAGTTACTTATGCAACAAGTGCAAAAAGTAAGTGTTTCTTGCAGGCGACGTGAACTTGTGTCGCGAGCCTGTTAGGTCGAGTTTGACAACACATCGAGTGTAATAAACACTTTTGCACGAGTTCTATACACTATTTTTTCTACGTTCATGAAGCAACATGTTTTATTTTGATGTAGAAAAATAAAAAGCCTAATTTAATGCAAAACATCTAATAACTAGCTGTGCCCGTGACTTCGTTCACCTAAATAAGGGTTTATTTTTATAAAAACTTAATGTTTATGTATTACCAAGGATAAATAAAATCAATGTTTGATATACATATCAATATATTCAACAAAAAATTAAACTTACAAATCTTACACCACAATTTATATATATACAAAAAACAGTTATTTAATAAGTATTTACAATGCCTCTTTATATACAACGTTGGACGTTTGGTTTGTCGGGATGTATACAAATAATCCATTTGCCTCGGGAGAGAGCAACGTATAGTTGACCGACCGTATGAGAAGCAGCTCACACTAAGGTCCACCCCTGAAACGCGTAGAATCTGTCCTTGTACTTTGTTGATAGTTTGGGATTGGATTCGTTTGAATTGAAATGGGAAGTTGTTTGGGATGAGAGGAATTCTTGGTATAAACACCCGCTCGTCGGTCCCACATCCTGTCAAAATTTCAACCTCTATTACGTTTCATAACGCTCCATAACTCGGTTTATGGAGACATACTCAACAGATTCTCCTTCAATTTTGTCAAGTATATGTAAGTTTATATCGGCAGCTCCATCGTTCCGAAGAGTTTGAGTTTCATTACCATAAACAGCGGAAATAAGGTCTGGTAATGGCTCAACCCTAAGGCATAAACCCTCGCCAATTTGTAGCAATAAATCAGGAAAAAATCTGTGCAACGTTGTGCATTCGAGTAAGGTGTCAGTATAATACTTATAATTTATAACTTATAACTTATATAATAAAAAACAACAAATCGCTATTAGAAGGGGTTTTCATTTATCAACCTTATTAAATGTATATCACCAGTAATTTAATACTTACTTTTGAATTGACAAAAAGTTTATTTTATCAGTTATTACTGAAAACCTAAATAATGATTACGCACACTAAATACAATTTATGTGTCGTCGAAACACAAAATAAAACCCGTGACAATTATGACAGTGTGTTACGCGAATTGAAAAGGCGTCATCTGTAGAAATTTGGTCGAATCAATATGTGACATGCGAGATAATGTGTTAGCGTTGGGTTATGTTGTAGCATAAAAATATCTTACAGCTTGAAATAGATACAGAATAGGTTCGTTAGATGGCGCTTATAATATTAACACTACAATTATTGCTAAATTCCTTTTTTGATTTATTAATTTTTCCATGGTAACGACTCAATATCAGTGTCAAACAATAATTCCAGTAAATATAGTTCAATAAAGTTGTGTTTATTGCATTAACATAGAATAATAATTGTTTTTATAGTGTAACATGACAACAAAAAAACTTGAACAAAGAAGTTGAGTAGTCGTGGATAAAGTATAATATTCTACTTGCGTATTATTCACTCGGTGATTTATGTTATGATAATCTTCGCCTCGTGGATAGTAACCTTCATTGTACACTAGTGAAGAATAATCTATTATTATTTCCATTTCTAATTTTGAATCAGCTTAGAAATGAATAATGTCCTAGTTTTTATTTCGTAATTGATTATCTAGTACCTATTTACTCTATAGTAATCTTACCTTACTAAGAAATGAAATACACACACAAAAGTAGGTATAAATATTCCTGTTTGTTTCTGAATCGTCTTGTTTAAAGTCTGTTCTGATTAAAAATTAGTTTTCTTAGACAGGTAATAATTTGACGTTTCAACCTGTTTGGGTCTTTATCAAAATATTACTTGACATTGACATGTCAAAAAGTCCAAAAAATAAATTATTCTGGCCTATTGACTAATAGTTAAGTTGCGTGGTAAATGTTTGTACGAAAGAACACATGTTGAAGGCCTATTAGTTTTCTTGTTGAAACATAAACGCATGTAAATATAAAATACGACAGTAAAAGAATTATAAAACTATGAATGACATGTGGTGTAGGATCTGGTATATTTTCACACCAATTCTATTTGATAAAATACGTGGCGGTGAACAAATAAACCAGATGTAAAGAAACATAACCCAACTGCACAAGATCAAAAGGTTATTTAATGCAGTCTGGGATTAAAAATATTCGTTCCCTTATGCTTCCCTTGTATCTAATTAAATTTTTATGATACAGGGCATGTGAAAATGATTTTTATTTGATTCAGTTATAAGTAGAGATATCTAGAAGCATTTGACATCATTGGCTGAATAAAAAAATAAGAAGTTTGAAAATAAATTGAATAATAATCTCGATGTCATCATTCCATTGTTATCATGAATATTAGAGAGAAATGAATACATAGATACAAATTCTACTAAATTGCTACGCTTATATTTGAAATATTTTCATTTTCTTCTATTATCCGTTTGCGTTTCTGACGAGACCAAATACATTTGGTTGATTTGTATTGAGTGAATTAGTAGGTTTTGTGTTTTCTACATTTTTGTCGATTCTTTCTGGGTATAACCATTGTCAGTGAACATGGATGCAGATGATGATGCAGGAAACACATTTTCTGTTTCTATTTCTCCTGGAATTACAATGAATTCTCTTTAAGATTCATCATGTTGTGAATTCTAAAAGAGAAATAGAACTTTATTAGAATATTTCATATTAATATAGTGAATTAAATGTGCAGTAAAATGTGAAAATTATGTTTGTTATAGGTACCAAAAAATAAAGAGCAATGGAAGACAATTCAACGGGAATTTTACTTTCGATGCAATTTTCCTAACTGTTGTGGCGCATTAGATGGAAAACATATTAGAATACTAAATGCGCCTCATAGTGGATCCGAGTATTTCAATTACAAGGGTACATACAGTATAACAGACGCTCATTTCGAACGATTTTTTATTGGTTAATAACTTTCAATAACACCTAATAAATCAACTAATCGCACGTGTACCTCGGCGGCTGCCAAAAATTGTATTAAACACAGCCAACAAAAGTTGACTGCGTAATTCACACGTTTAAAGAAAAGTTTCAACTTGAAAGTAATTTGTGATGATTTATTACTTGAACAATGAAAGTTTGGCTGGGTCAAACTTTTCTTGATCAACTAAAAAGTTGATCAACGACAGGTTCTCACTACAGTTTTCATTCAACTTTTGTTGATCTACTAAAATTGGTCAACTAAACTTGACACGTGAGAACGCGCCTTTATATCTATGATTGAACCAGAAGGAAGTCAATGAAAAACTTGATGTGATATCAGTAAACCAATTACAGTTATGTATGGGTACCAAAATTACACAAACCTGATGTACGCCTTCGACTAATTGTATTAAATATTGAAATATATTTTAATGCACTATACCTACAATTATTGCAAAAATTTTCCTGAATAATCAATAATATGCCTTATTTTTTTAAATTTATTATTGAATTAACCACCAAGGGTATTAGCGACATGCCAGTTCACAATTTTGATACAATTGAATGTCTTCTAGATATTTAATTAAATTTGCGGTATTACAATTATTGTTTGGGACGTTGTTAGTTTCGTTTTTGTACTTTCGAAAATTCAACAACGAGTGTTTCATGTTTAGATTTTTATTACAAGATTCACATATTGGTGAATTTTCTCGAGGTTAAATAGTGTTTCATTCTAGTGTGCCTTAGCGTTAAGCGATCGATTTTTATTTGTTCCGTACGATTTTTTCATAGTTGAACGGTTGATTTAATAGATTTTAATATCCAATACGATCTGTTCCACTTACTTTGCCACTGGCACTGAACTTTTGTTTTGATTATCTCTATTAATTGTTTTGCTGTCAATTCGCGCACAATTACAGCTTTGTGGTTATCTGCTGCTTCTGCCGGTCTGACATGGGACCCAAATAATTGATACGTTTGCCTTGGGTTGGTGGATAAAGTTTAAATGAGTTTTAATGGGGAGATCTACTGGATGTTTGGGAAAAAATTATTGAATGGTATGGACGGTACTCATGGAGTCTGTAATTATGACTGTTCTATTGTATTGAATTCTTCTTGCGATGATTAGTGCCTGTAATATGGCATAATGTTATCCTGTGTGGACGCTATTTTATGGAAACAGTATAAGTGTGAAAATTTCGTTTGTTAGTAGTACTGCAGCATCTAGGCCATTAGGTGTTTTAAATGTGTCGGTGTATAGACTATTCTTCGAAGTTCACTTTGTCGACGCTTGTGTCTACATCCATAGTACCTACTCTTCGTTGATTAAACTGAACTGAATATTTATGCACACAGTTCCTTGAATTCACTTGCGTTTAAATTTAATTTTATTCTTTTGGAAAAAACTTCGAACTATTTTAATTGTTTTGACTAGAGGCTACGTTTGAATTTAATAATGAAAATTTTCCAATTGACAGCAACTCATTCAATATTTGAGAGTCAGACATAAAAAAGCTTCGTTTTATGCTATTATTGTAAAATATTTTTTTGTATTCAGGGGAAAATGGATCAATTTCAGTGGAAGAGAAAGTTATTCAAGTATCAAATAAAAATTGTGTCGGAAGATTGCGGATTCACTCACAAACCAAAAAAAGAAGCAAAGTGAAAATAAGCATTTAATAAATGGAGAATACACAGGTATAAGACAAATTAATTTTAAAATGAAGTATACGATCAAATTTATGGTTGTGTTATGTTAGCATCCATATAAAGTTTTATAGCGAAATTAGTGATGGAATATCTTGAGGAAACGGAGCTATTTTCAATTTCTTTTCTGTTATATATAAAATATTCAATTCACAATCGAGATTAAACGATATAAATGATAATAAATACTGGGTATTTGAATCCCGTGGTAACCAATCAAAAATCAAGTGAAAGCATAATGAATTTTTCAAATGTAAGAAAAATAGGCTTTAGAAAGAATAACAATCGATAAATTGAAGAAGAGAAGAAAATATTGCTACTAACAGAGGAACTATTTGGAAATTGGCGTATCTGGCAGCAAAGTATAATCCTGTTCTCAGAAAGAGCATTTAGAAGAATCAAAATTGAACAAAACAACATAATTTTTAGTTATATCTTACCTGATATTCGAAAGAAAAAAAGTTTGCCAAGAAATTTTAGGTGCAAAGCGTCGAATATTTTTCATAGTAGAAAATTGCATGAGCCAGGAAATTTATATTCGACACCACATGGTAAAAGCTCGTGCAAGGTAACTGTTCTAGTTGGATCCCAACACAAGTTACTTATTTTATTTAGATGATCTGAGGATTCATAACTTAAGCATAGGCAACTCTTATTACAATAAAATAGTATTGGTGAAAGTATACACGTAGTTGCTATTTATCTTTACAGTTAAAATAATTTTGTTACTCGATGGGAAATATAATAGCAGTGCTTGAAGGATGAATACAGTACAGATAATCTCTTTTCTTTTTGAAGTTTTGACACCAATTTAACGTGAGTTAAAAAATATGAAAAATAAATTTTTTGTTGTGTATTTATACCATTTTCAATATAAATTTTCCTTGTATCACAACAAACAAACAGAATAAGGTCCTGTATTTTCATCAAGGGTTTGCCAGGAGTAGATGACCAGCTTTCATACCACCTTATAGGTGGTCGTCCAGGAGTTGTGTCTGGTTTCATTTCCTTTGCAATTTTTGCTAACCGTTCATTTGGCATTCTGTCAACATGGTCTCTCCATTCTCTTCTGCGGCTTCTTGCCCATCTTACTACATCCTGAATATCGCACATGTCCCTTATTTCTTTATTGCTCTTCCGATCGAGTAACGTATGTCCTGTTATTGATCTCAGAGTTCGCATTTCTGTTGTTCTTAGGAGCCGTTTAGTGGTTGTGTTCTCCAATCTAGTTTCTATTGCATATGTCATGACCGGCCTTACGCAAGTTTTATATATTTTAATTTTACATTTTGTGCTCATGTATTTATTTCGCCAAATTAAATCTCTAAGGTATTCTGATATTAATGCTGCCTTCGTTGTTTGTGCTTTTATTTCTTTCTTTAGATTTCTATCGCCTGTTATGTTTGGCTCTAGATATTTGAAGGACATCACTTGTTCTACGCTCTGATCGTAGATCGCTAGTTTACACCTTCTCGATTCTTTAGATATTGTGGTGAGAGATTTTGTTTTTTTTTGCATGTTGTACGTGTTCGCTATTTGTTAGAATTTATATAGGAGCTTCTGTAGGTTATCTTCGTCTTCCGAGATGATTACAGCGTCATCAGCATAGCATATTATTTTTATCTCTTTGTCTCCCATTCGGTATCCTCTCCCGGCTTGCTTTGCTTCGTTAATGATTTCGTCCATTATAATGTTGAACATGATTGGGATTAGGCTATCCCCTTGTCTGATACCAGTTGCCACAGGTATTTTATTGTCTAATTTGTTTGCCGTTCTCACAAAGGTATAATTATCGGTGTTAAGTTTTTCGATAACTCTTATTATATTGTGGTGCTTTTGTTTGTGATCTTAAATTAACAGCTTTCTCCGAAATACGTACAGACGTAAAGTGCCCCTGTGTCCTTTCTTAACTTGACAGTCACTATTTGCAATATTGGTTTCATTGATGCATTAATCGTGTTTGAGAAACAATTTGAGCGATTTATCAATGGATTGACGGCGATTGATTAAAGAACATTGAGCAATATAACGAATGGTCAATATCAACTGATGCTCATTTAAGAATGTTCTCCGTGTGGTAAGCAAATGCTTGTGCCGTAAGTTTCTCTATGTTTTGTTATTTGTTGGATTTAAGACCTTATTAATTTTAGTTTTATTTTGAAATGGTTTCTTAAAGAGTTGTTACTTCTAAAAGTACGAAATTTACCTCCTGAAATGTGGTTTTGGGTTTATTTTCCAGTATGCAGTGGTGTGCATTGTGTAGGTACGCGGTAGTGATAATATGAAAAGCAAGTTTATTGGAAATTAGTCACTAGTTATTCATATACAGAGTGATTATTTTAGCCTATACAATGTGGTGATACTGCATATTGTAACAAGGATTATAGCAAAATTCTGAATATGAAGAAATATATAGGGCATCGTATAAATAAACATATATTTGCTTTGCCATTCGGCCATGAGCCACCTTATAGATATTGGAATATTTTTCAGGTAAGGAACATTGCTTACAAATATTGTCCATAATTTTTTTACATAATTTCCGTAATGACAAGTTATCCACCGTTGTCATACTATAAACACATTGTATATAAAAAAACTCAATACCATATGGTCATTTCAACATATCTACTTTTATTTATTCAAACTAATAGTTGAAATAAATTGAATTTCTACAATTAATTCGAGAGCGATTAAGTGAAAATTATCTAAATACTAAAATAAGTTATCATAAAAAACTTTCTTTGAAATAATAGACAAAAATTTAATAATGCAAACATATGATTTTACATTCAAGGAGCTATCATTTGTTGTTTATATTTTCATGGTTATAGAATTTTCAACTTGACCGATTAATGACATCAATGTGAAATTGCACAGTTGAGTCTAACGTTCGTTTGTGTCTTTAACACAATGACACTATGGGAGCGCGAGGAATACTTAGCAGATCTGAATATTTGTATTTTAAGTCATATTATGGACATGGGCTAATATTACATTTTTGAATAATATTGTATGTAGAGCTTTTCTTTCAACGTTTTCTAAAAAGCATTCTTTTAATTGATATTTAGGCATGTACAAGGTGTGTTAGTCTACTACTATATCTGCTTTAGTGACATAGTGCTTGCTGTATCTGCAAATATCTTATTTAATATTCAACTTCCTTTGTTTTCCATATCAACATTCTTCATATATTGAGAGAATTCAAATTATGGTGTTGAAAATATCTGATTAAACTAAATTCAAGTTATTGATAATTTTTTTACTGTTTTATGTATAATATTATAAAAGTAGCGATATATTTAACGTTAAATTTTATTAACGAGTCGCGGTATGCGAGATGTTGAACGGTTTGTTCTATTAACGAGTCGCGGTATGTTGAACATATGTTGGGTGTAGCACAGTATGAGTCGCGGTATGCAAAGATGTTGAACGGTATGTTGTGTTAACGGGACGAAGTAGTATGTGAGAAAATAACTTGTATAGTGAACACTTGCTTCAACGAATCTAGATATGCGGCGATGATGTAAGCTCATTGAAAAACGTTATTTTATATTAATTGGTAAAGTTATGCGAAATTTAGCATATAGAACGGTGGATTATATTAACGAGCAAAAAAGATACTGGTTGTTATCTACTTGGATGAACGAACACTTACTGTCAAAAGTTTAGTGTTTCTTGTTCAGAAGTCTCACAGTAAAAGCAATTTCAGGTAGGGGTAGGATATTCAAGAAACTACTCTAGTGATTGGTAATAGGAAAAATCATTGTAAATAGTGTTAAGAGAGAAAAAAAATTCGTGGACTTGAGTAGGAAAAGATAAGAGGTTTAGAGTGATAGTTGAATTCAACATTAACTAGGCCCTATAAAGAGGATTAAAGAAGGTCTAAGATAATCAACTCTTAAATAAACTTAATAGGTAAAAGAAAATCAAATGGCACTATAAATTTAATAAGCTCCAATTAATATAGCATATTAATAAACTACGTGAATAGAGGTTAGGGAATATATACCTGAAACCACTATAATTTCAAACAATTTCCGAGCGGAAGAAGATATTGGATACATAAAAATAACATTAAATAAGCTTGGCGCGATAGCGGTACAAAAACAAAAAAAATTAGAAGACAATCATGTTTTTATAATAACTGAATCTGTAAATCACCCCAAAGATTGCGAAATTTATCATATCTCTTAGTGTAGGAGTATACGAGGTGTGATCACAAAACTCATTTTTCAAACTAATGACGAAAGTGGCCAGAATTGAGTTAGCTTATTTGAGGACAATCGACATATAGGATACATCTGGGACATTATGAGATGAAGAATACGTATATTACCCTACAGCAAATGTACATTGTGAAGGTGTAATACAATACACCCCTTTTTTCTTTTAGTTTCATTTCTCTCAAATTTTTATCCATTACTTAACGAACCGTAAAACCCAAATTTTTTGTAATAAATGCATTAATACTGGGTTTTTTTATGTCACTTACTAAACATTCTTGCTTTTTTGTTTGTACCGTAACAATATAAATTACAAAAAAATTATCCATATTATTAATCAGTATTTGGATTGTTTCATTTCCCAAATGAAGATGAAAAATATTAATTCATCCAAAAACTCTGATTGTCCCTGATTGAGGTACCTACTTAATTTAGTTGGATAAAATCGAGCTCATATTCCAATTAGTAGGAAGCACGAATCATAACAGGTTTTTATCAATAAAAATATAAAAGCGAATGTGGTCTACTTTGCGTTACATTATCTTTATTTCAATTACTTTCGATTTCCTTCAAAGTGACCTAATTGCTCTGTTCGGAGCAGTAACACTTGGGCCAACGCCAGCAAGACATATTTCACAGAGGCGGACTCATTATTTATAACGGTAAATGAAATAATTTCCTAATAATATACTCAATTTTAAACAAACTTGATCTATAATAATCTATTCAGCTGTACCTATAGAGTTCTCTAATTCCCCTTAACACATCTGTTTTTATTTACGAGGTCTGGCTATTAAATAATGAGACTGGTTACGAAAAAGGATTTTATTATAGAAATTATACGAATGATCCTCTTTAATATACTCCTCTCCCTTCGCCACATACTTTTGCATACGTTTTTTCCATTGATCGGAATAGTCCTAGAAGTCTTCTTTGGTGAGATCTGCCTTTTTTTGCGTTATCGCTTCCATCGACTCAAATCGGGTCCTTTTCAAACCAGATCTTTTTCTAACCTTTCAAGGAAATCTGAGCAGACCCGTTGATGCAAGAGATTTAGGTCAGGAGGCAGATTTTTGGCACCAGCTTCGCACAGACTTTTGTCATGTGTAAATTTTTTTTCTTTATCGGCGTTTACAGCATTAGCAATCATCAGGATGCTCATTCGACGATCTGCACGCACAATTTGGTTCATTTTGGTCATTGTTTTCGGAGTTGAAACAGTCACAGGGCGACCTGAGCGCTGGTCATCTTCAGTGCTCTCTCGGCTCTCACTAAAGCACTTAAACTACTCAAAAACACGCGCACGAGATAGAGAATTGTCCCCATAGGCCTCTTGCAACAATTTATACCAGTCGGTCGGGTTTTTTTCCAATTTAACGAGAAATTTGAGATTGATACGTTGCTCTTGTTTTTCGTCACACTCGGTTTTCGGTACGATAAAAAACACGTTTGTTTCTTCATTTTCATTTTCACGAATCTGTTCGATCTGTTTGGCATCAAATGCAAAGAGACTGTTTTGACGTTGGCGCCAACCCACTGCCCAAAAGTTACATGTAGCCTGACGCCAACGCGACTCAGCGTATGAGCAATCGGCGCAGTTGAGCTTAACACACATTATATATAAACATTCATTTTTAATATTTTAGGAGTGAATCCAAATCTTTACCGAATGTGTAACAAGAAATTACCAAGTAACAGTTTTAATTCATTTTATAAAACTTTAATAATTCAAATTTTCGTATTACTGGTAAAAAACGGGACGGGACGTTTCGTAAACCTAAGGGACAACCCCAAAAGCCTAAAATAAATAAAATACTGTCCCGTTTAAAACGGGACGTATGGCCAGCCTATACAGAAATGTTTTTAAAAACACAAAAAAATTCATAGGAATATTTCGAATTAAATATAGAAAAGAATGTGAATAAGCACATATGATAGAACAGGGTCTAAAAACTTTTCCAAAAGAAAAACAAAAAAAAAGGTAGAATACATAAATAGAAAGGAAAAAGTTTTATTGAATCGTGCAGATAGAAATAGATCTCACAATTTCCTTATTTCAGATAGCTGAAATAAACAACAAACACGAATATAAAGTTTCTTGAGCAATTACCTCAATAAAAAGAAAGTTGGTTACACCAGAACAAGGACTGCCACAAGGATTGGCGCTACCAACATTACTTTATAGAAAATATTGTTATCATATTTACAGTTGTGAGCTGGAAGTCGCCCAAACTAAATTTTTGGGTAGCAGTTCAACTATGACGCCGAAATAAATCACTTGTCAATCACCAAAATGACTTTCCGATGTAGTGAATCCAATTTAATAAAAAAACAATTACGTATAGCCACGTTGAATTAAATTTCACCCCATAATGATAAACATGTGCGTTTCATACGCCTATAACTAGAACTATTTACGTTAGTAGAACGGGAACGGCAATTTCCCTGAACATATGCATTGCTGCTCCTAAGTGCAATATACCCAATGAATTTCATTGGAAGCGAATAGTCTAATAGCATGAACCATAAGAAAGTTAAATGAAAAAGTGAAATGAGGATGGAACAGTACTGTCTATATTTTATGGATGCGAGGATGATGTATCTTGTTGAGGATTCTTCACGGACTAAACCAAGATCTCGATTATTTAACATTACATAGTTTCAATTAATCTTGCATTTAATCCAGGACAAGTTCTTTTTGATTCAAGAGCGCTACATTATTACTTTCGCTATCAAATGCCAAGATGTAAAGAATATTGTCGCTACCTTGAATAGCAAGCAATCTTCAAACAATAAAAGTCTGATTTTAAGAATCAACATCGATTTTGCGAGATATTTGAATATTTAGGAACAGAACAGTGGTTTTGAATTGTTCGTATCCATTGTGACAAATAAAGACGGCTCTGTTAAACTTAAGTAAACTATATTCATTTTCAATGTTTACGTCTGACCCACAGTAGTGAACTTTTTCAATCTTACATATCATGTATCCAAGTGTCTGGTAGTAATGAGTACCGTTGTTGTAAATGAGAGCCAAGAAGCTCTGCTACATAAAGGGCGTTTCTAAATCCATGCGCCAAAATTAAGGAGGTGATTGCTTGTATAAAATAAAAATGGATCTTTCCTATAACAAAATGTCCTTAGCCCACCCCTATCCGAGATATCTCCCTTATAAGGTAGTGACTTGAATTGAGTTTTTTTCCCTCAAATCTTAAAAAAGTTTGAAACTTGAAATTCTGTCATTTTCGTGCACTAACTACGGCTATTTGTTCAATATTCATATTATATTATACAGGGGCGAAATCAGTAACCCTTACTTTATTTCATATCAAAACCCTTTTTCAAGATGAAGTTTTATGGAATAAAATTATATTATAACTTGAAATCCTTGTTATATTTTTAAATATTTTTTCTTCATACCTCGGTGGAAAGTACGAGTTTTTGTTGCTAGTGGCAGGGACGAAAGTTTAACATTTACTCTCCCTATAAGAAGTATATGCGCGCATTTGAATTTTTGGGCCGGTGCGTCATGATTCCCGATGTGAACCTTCGATCGAGGTAAGAAGAAAAATCGTATGCACTACATGGGCCGAAAGTTACAATCTCTGTCATGTTCGAAAAGATACTCTCACATTTACATCGGAAATCATGACGCGCAACTTTCATCCCTTGTAGTGTAATATACTATTTATTCTTAAATTTTTTCCCCAAATCAATAACTGCAGAGAAAAAATAAATAAAAATAAATAAAAAAATAAATAAAATGTAATACGATTCATAATAAATGTAGGAAATATCTCTAATCAAAATACATGAACGCAGCCTACGTATCATGGATTACCGTAAACGTTCAAAGATTTGAGATGTATTTCTTATGATGTCACACGCTATACGATTCTTCAAATTATTAATATCAACTGTGGGTGTCACGTATGTTAATGATTTGAGGTAACTCCATAAACAGAAATCACAAGGATTCAACCCCGGAGATAGAGGAGGCCAAGCTAGGAAGTCTTCCTGGAATGCCTCCATTCATCGTTGAGATAAAGCTTTTGCTAGCCCAGAATGAGATTAACTCACACAACCTATATTGTATAGCTTCTGTTTCGCAACTATGTAAATGGTTTACATACCTATCTTTACACGGAAGCTTTTATTTAATATGTATTACATAATTGAAATTGAGTATGATGATCTCTTTACACAAATATGCAGTTTTTCCCAAAGTTCTGTCAATCTATCAAATAATTTGTACGATCCTTTTATATTATTTTTTTAGTCAATACTGTGACGGGACACTGCCACACGCCATCTGACGACGCTTATTAAAACCTCATGTTATTATAACTATGATAGAAATGGTGAGTGGCTGAATCTATTGTATAACCTCTCAATTATTCTTCTAGATGTTTATAGAGAAACATTACAATACCTCAAATCATATTGTTACGTGGACTGCCGCTCATTCTAATTTTCTATTCAAAAGAAAAGTGGCAAAATATCTATTAGGACTAATATAAACCATTGAGAATTTTCGATTCGATTTCTCAAAAACAGGACTTTAATTTTACAAAAATCGGTTGCAATCCAAGAATTATAATAATTTCTGCATTTTATTTATCAAAAGGAAATAGGATCTGCTCTTTTATTATAATCGATTTCTCTGCATTAAATATAAAAGAAATTATTTTTAATTCATCTGAAACAGACAAAAAATCGTAAACTATTTTCAAGCCAAGAAAGCATTGAACCACTTTTAGATTATCTTGGACTCATTAAAAGCAGTCAAGGGACTGTAGAATCCTGTTGACGTTATTAATTTTTCTTTCTCGGCCAAAGTAGCAGTCCATGTAATTGTACGGTCTAAGGTCGATACCGATATTAATCTCAAATCCTGACTAGATATTTCTACGAATTTCCAAATATATCCTGTAAATATGACTAAATAACCTTATAGATATGTAAAATTTCAAAATATTCTAAAGTCAATGATTTTCATACTCTTAGTTTATTTAATTATATTTGTAATATTGCAGTATTGAATACATAAATTTGCACTCAAGTCGTACAAGTTGCATTTTCATCGCCACATTAGATACCTAGATCGTACGGTACCAACAACAAGAACCTGTAAGCACTGCCAGCGTAAAATAATCATTGGAGGGGTACCAGTTGTCCAAGTAAGAGAAAGGCCACCGCTTCTGACCGGTGAGAGGGAAACTGATACAATTTTTTTTCTTTGGTCCGTATCATGAAAATTTTGAATTATTTGATTCATTCTGTCGTTTTGTCGCGCGCGGTACTGTATATCTGGGTTTATCTTAATTTGTGACTTGCCTTCTCTTTTGATCGATTCGGAGTGTGTTCAGTGGAGAAACTTATTATATTTGTGATTATTTCCGACGTTAATTGGAATAGTTATAGGGCTGTCACAAAGGCTATGGTAAATATTATATTGAACTTTTATTAATTACGCACAAAAAAATTAGTCGAACAAAACTTTTCTAGACTTGGAGTTATAAAAATTGATGATAATATTTATATTTATTTATTTTATAATACAATTTATTCGTCGCAATTAAATAGTTCTGAATATTACCTCCATATGAATTTGTTGGTATTCCATAATAGTTTCTAGTATTTTTAAGAGTTTTATGGGGCATTAAAATTTTAATGTATTTCATTATATTAACATTTTATCAGCTAAAATTAGGGTAACATGATTAAAATACACATTGTTTTATTTTTATAGGGAAGGAAAATGATCTATCCTATATATTTATACATAGAATTAGATCCATGTTACACCTTAAGTAATCACATTTTTTGACACTTCAACGAGTATTACATGGTCGACTTTTCCACTCATGCATTTCTCTCTCGATATAATAACAACACAATCTCCTAATTATGTATGAATTTTGTACTAAAGAAGTGCTGAAACATCAAGAACGCCAGCTATCTCAAGGAAGCTTTCCAGAAATGCTTTCCTTGAAACTTGGAGGGGCTTGTTACTCTTTGAATTAGGTCAAGACAAACTTCATGTTAACTTTTCACTTTTAGTCTATAGCTACATATTTTTGTGTTTAATTATAACATTCCAATAATTTCTAATTTAATAACTTTTCACAACGTCACACTAGATTGAAGATGAAATTGAATGTTATGTTGTCTTTACACAAATATGCATAATTAAAATACATGGACAAAAATAAGGCAGATATTTTTGCATCACCTGCATCAAACGTTTCAATCATACCCACAAGATGATGAAGAAAGTGTAATTAGATAATCTCCAGATGCACCATATCAAATCCGCATCATGAAATGAAATCTTGTGAGAAATAATCAGGATAGAATATGACATTAGAAAGACACTTATTCACTGGTAAATTTTTGAAAGAATTAGTTGATGAATGTTATATACGAGTATATAAAATTTGTAGTTTTCGCAATACTTCGCATTGGCTACTCCCCCAACATTTGGAAAGTAGCTCATAAAATCATGATTATAAATAAGAATTAGATAAATCTAAATAGCATTCTAAGAGATAATTCTAGACACAATGGAATAGATATACCAACTAGCCAATAAAAATTGTTAGAGCTACTGCTTAGTATTGTTCATGGATAAAGTGATTATGTAAAGTGAAATATTGATTCTGTACTTAATTTATGAGCTGACCAAACAATAATTAACAAAAAATATTTCAAGGATCTTGCTGCTTAACTTAAACAATGGCTGATTTAATAATTAACGAATCAGAGTTATAAGCTCATACTTCAAAGGAAGAGAGGAATTGATGATATTGAAACACATATCTACCAAGCGAAAGTAGTTAGAACTAAACCTAAACCAAATATATTGGCTTATAAGCAAGAAATGCCAACTATCAACGGAACAGGATAAAAGATTCCTACTATTCACCTCTGAAATTATAACGAAATTTAATATTTCGAAAATATATTATACCCTTCTTTAAAGGAGAAAGCTACTACTTTCCTGGCTAATGTCTCGACGAATATTGAATTACAACTCCCCTGAAGAACGTGATGTCAATTGACCTTTTTGTCGACATTAACATCCCCCATGCTTGCAGTTGCAAGGATGGGTTTGTAACTACTGACTAGTTTCGACGTTATTACGTCTCATCAAAACGACTTAACAATCCTCGCTCGGGCTTGAGACCCGAATTGAAAACAACGTCAAAGAGCCTAGCTATTTGGTTCATGTAGTTAAACATTCCATTGCGAATGCTAACTGGCGCCAATATTTCAAAGGAAACTCATTCAAAATTTATGTTCAATTTTTAAATTGTTTTCGATAAAGGAATTCACAGTTTTCTTAGAACACAAATCGTATATTTTTGATATTTGCTCTTTTATAATGGCACCGTAAATACCTTTTGAGCGTTCTTTTTCGTCTCCCTCAGTATTTTCCTTTTTAAGCTAACCGATTTTGAACTCCACAATTCCCCAAAATTCCAGTCTCCTATTCTTAGGTCTCTATCTCTAATAACAAATCGGTTGTCTTCTATTTGGAGGCTCCCACTCCAGTATTTATTCTGGCCACCTGTGATCTTGGATTTTCTTAACGTGACCATAACATTGCAGGAACATTCACTGCCATATATCTGCATTTTTTAGTTTGTTAGCTCTTGGAATTGTTATTAACCATACTTATGCTCCTGTATATTCTGTACAATGATTTTTTGGTTTAGTCAAATGTTGCATAGCAGTCCATGGAGAGCTTTTATGACTTGTTTTCTTCATGCTTTTTTTGTCTCTGTGTCTTCACACACGTACCATTTTGATGTATTGACAACCGTAAATAATTAAAAGTTAGGTAGCTTTCAATGGTTTCCTTTTTAAGAAATTAAATCTGCAGCGTCTTGCTCAGAACGTAAATATTCACTTGTACTCATATTTATTTCAAGTTCCCATAATTTGTATTAATATTTCAGCTTTTCGCTCAATCACTCGATGTCTTCTGTTTTCAGTGCAAAAATAACGTGATCATTCGCGATTAGTATTAAATGTCGTACATTCCCTTATACCGTTATCACGTTTCTCACATTTCCTCCATCATCTCTGTAGGGCCTTTTCCATACACGTTAAAAATTGTAGTAGTAGCTAGGTCGTATCGTTTTTTAGACCTATTCCCGTGATATTGGTTACGTTGCCAATTTTTATTTGCACTTTTATACCTCCACATAATCTTATCGTAGTATTAAATCATTTTTCTTCGAGCTATGCTGTTCTAAGTCTATAAATGTCATATGTGTTCCAATGTTCTTGACTTTGTTCTTTTGTATGAGCTGTCTAATATTTAGTATACAGACCTGACATGACATACTTTTCAGGAATTATTTCGAACCTTTCCCAATATATGGGTTATTCGTTAAACAATTTAGTTGTATTGACACATTCACTCACAGAGGTCAGTTACTCTGTTTTTATTGCATGTAGCTTGATATTGCAAGGAACAATAGACATCTAGAATAAAAAACTAACCAGTCTATAAGTTTCAATTACGTAAATTTGTAAGAATGTTATATGCTCACGCTAGTGCTGTTTAGGAAATAAATTGAAAAGTAACGTTTTTTACAGTCTATGATTTTTGATGCAGTTGACTGATTTGTTCCTTGCCTTTTGATGTAATCTGAAAATTTATTTTAATTAACATAATAATTTAATGAGAATGTGTAATACTTGGAAGAAATATGATGTTTCTCTATAATTACAATGTGTTAATAAGAGGATGGTTCCAGATGTATCTGGCACAACAAAAAGAGCACAAACATTTTGGAAAAATATATTTAGTTTTCAACGTTATCTCCTTCTAGGTCCATACACATTTCAATAAGTTCGATACCTGTTTCATAATAAGAATAAGAATAAGAAAATAGCCATTAACTACCGAAATCACTTTTTTATTGTTGGAAAATGTTTGACCATGCAGCCATTTTTTCAAGTCTGATAAATAGGGTGCATGTGGTAGCAATTACAGCTCTAATTCATTAAATTTAGCACTTGCAATAACGCATATGTGAGCTAGTGTATTGTCTTGATGAAACAACACTTTCTTCTTAGCCAAAAACGGCTCTTTTGTTTAATTATTTCGATCAAACTTTGCAATAAGTTTGCATAATACTCGCCGTTAATAGTTTTTTCTTTTTCAATAAAGTCAATGAGAACCATCCCATGAGCATCGCAAAGAAACAACGCCATAACCTTGCGTGCAGATGGAACGGTCTTTGCCTTCTTTGGAGCCGGTTCTACCTTTATAGTTTATTGTTTTGATTTTAATGGATCCACGTTTCATTCATGGTTAACGGTGCAAAAATTTGGGTTAATTTCTATGAAACATTGCCAAACACCATGAAAACATCTTCACGACTATGTTTTTGTTATTGTAATCAAACGCATACAGCTTTCTCATGTTCAAATTTTCAGTTTATATGCGATATACCGCACTTTTTGAAATGCCTATTTTGTCTGCACTTCCAGTCGACGGTCATTTAGTACCGCTTTCTGGATTTTCTACATTGCTGGAGTCGTCATCTCAATTGGTCTGCGATGCTGATCTTCGCAGGTTGCACGGCGTTTAAACTCTGCTATCCAATATTTCACTAATGATAACGAAGAAGAAGTCTCAGCTGGAGTAGAATCTAGTTAAGCTGTTTATATTGGTTGAACTAAGGCCTTTCAAATAAATCACCAAATTCCAATTTTTTCCATATTTACAAATTCACTGAAATAATTCACTATTAATGGTTGCCAAGCAAATACTAAACAACGTGGCGTTTTCAAACTTGAAACATATGCTGTATAGATTGTGTACTCTCATACAGTCCAGATTACAGAACCATCGTCATATGTTCCAAACGTGATGTATTTATTTGAGATTTGGAAATACCTTCGTTACCTTAATATGTTTCTATAAAAACAAAAGTTTTGAATTAGGTTTATCTTAACCATATAAGCTATCAATTGGTTGTTGTGCAAAAAAGACATTGAAGACATTTGGTCTAAGAATTATCAGGAGTTCTTTCTATATATTTTTAATTATATGCCAATGAACCAGATACAAAGAACATAGCAGCTTTACACAGGTAAAAAGGTTATCATGGAATATTTCATTACTCGTATATTTGGAGCTAGAAGTAGAAAGTGTGTGTCAGACACAAAGGGATTATTAGCAAAAGTAGTTATAAAACAATCTCTTGGAATGGTGATATGAATCTTGTTGCTGAAAAATTTAGTGTATAAATAATGCTGAGTAAGGATGGTTTTGCAGTAAAATATGCACAATCTATTTAAGTTTTAATTCGAATAAGAGAAAGTAAATTTCTAGTTTTTTTTTTAGTTTTATAACCTGTTTGTATTGGATTACGTGGTATTTAGATACAGAAATAAACAAATTAAAATGGTTATTTCATATTTAAAACCGTGTTCATCATTCGGTAGTAAAACAGAAAGACTATTAGATGTGTTTAAAAATTCAAACAATATTTGAAATATATTCGTATGTTTTATGTCGTTTCTTTCTGTTTAATATGATTAATAAAAGATGGTCTACATATCACGTGAAAGTGTAAAATAATTATTGATATTAGAACGAGATATTTGAATAAAAAATATATGAATTTTTTTAATGCTGAACTCGTCAATGAAATTTCTTATCTCAGTATGATTTGAAATTCTTTATACAACTTCGAATTTCAATATCAATATTAACAGGTCAAGCCGCTTGCAATAAGTACTAAATGAATCTGCAAAAATGCTTTTATTTTCTTACGTAATTTAACATTCACATTGTATATTTCAGTATATATCAGACGTAACGGTACATTAATTTCAATACCTTTTAACACAACCCTGTTCAATATATTTTTATTATCTTCCTTATTAACAGTTCATAATTTTAAAAAGTATAGAGAAAGTTTATTCCTCGGTAACTCTAAAGTAGGCGTTATTGACATAATTATCATATTTTTGATATAATATGTACTCATTCTGAACTATAAGCAATTATAGTTCTTCCAATATCAATTGCAGATTTTAAAAACCCTTGCTGACAAATTTGTTTGATCTACCATAGGCGTGGATATCTCATTTCATAAATTGCATAATTTTATAAATACTTTTAAAAGTATGTATATATGTAAGTATTCGTTAAAAAACAATCGGCACTATAAACTTAGCTGTTTAATAATCCTAACTGAGAAAAAAATCTTCCTTTGAAGTTTAGTTGTTCCTATATTCTGGCATTATAAATATAAAAGTCTTTCTGTATTAACTCATTTTTTTCTCTAGACTATTTGATTTGATATGAATAGTATATTGAGTTATTTGGAAATAGCTTCTTTCAAAAGCACTATAATTCCACTTCATGAGGGTAACTATAAATTCAAAGACTGTAATCCAAGACGTATTGAATTAGTACTGTCCCTTTCAGAAATCATCGGAAGGCTAATGAGAATACGTTTATTGACTTTTCTCCAAAACCACATACACACACATACACACACACACACACACACACACACACACACACACACACACACACACACACACACACACACACACAGAATGAAAAAACTTATAGTTTTGCGGCATATATGATACTCCTCTGGAATTGTTTTATTCTTACTCTGAAAATGACAGTAAATTGTCAACCCAATGGAATATGGAATGGATATTTAATAACCCACCAATTAAAAGTGGTGTTTCTTGAAATATAATCTATATATATATATATATATATATATATATATATATATATATATATATATATATATATATATATAGATTATATTTCATTATATATATATTATAATCTATCATAATTAAGAATATTACTAGTTCAGTTTCAGCAGATTTTCTACTTACTGACAAGACTGTTTCCAACCGAAGCTGTTAATCCGGTAAAGATTTTGATCTTTACGTTCACGACTTACTTCACCGCCTTAATAACTTACTTTTCTTGGTTTGAATCTCTTTTTCGCTATGATGTACCCCTTATGGGTTAGCCTTTGTTACCTTGATTCTATCTTTAACTTACAAGTAATCCGTCATATACTTGTTTGAATATTTAGAAGAATACAAAATTTTCACTCTTCCTGCTTTGTTTATTTTCGAATTAGTATGTATCAATCACAAACATTCATTCATTTAACGATTATACCCTGCACCGTTAAATATGCTGGGTCATAATCTGTAGTTACAAATACTCTCCTCAGATTTAATGAAAAAATTCAATTACCCTCGCTTCAACAAACTATAATAAGCTAAAAACAGCAATCTCGTACATAAATTTCGAAAATTGAATGAGTCATTTCTTTTGGAGACACTGTTTCATTCAATGGTACAACTTCCAAGCGGTTCCACCAAAATTTTCTTGGTTTTTACATTAATGAAGAAGCAACAATAAAAATGAATATTAACGAAGTATGAGAATTTTTATTGCGACACGTAATTATTTGTAATTACTTTAATTTTAACTAAACTCAATTTATTCGATTTATTTATATATTTAATTTATTCTTGCTCTATTTGTCCATGAAATTATAAAATTTCTAAATTTTTTTGATATCAGGGATCTTCTGTTTCATAATTAGTTTTTAAAAATAATTTTTGAAAGATAGATAGAATTTTATAGAGACCTAAAATCAAGAAGATTTAGAAAGATGAACATATCAAAAGGTTTAAGAAATAAGGAATTAGAGAGCAATAAAGCCAATTTTTCTCTTCTTTCAATAAATAATAATTAGAACTTTCTACATTGTCCAGTTAAGCTTTCTAGGATACAGAGGTCGGCATATGTTTGAGATGCTTTACCGGATCTGCCTCTCCGTTGGAAAATGTTGCCGTAAATGTATTGATCCATTTTGAACACTTACAGTGACCCTTTTTGAATCCCTTTTGTCATTTCTTTTAATATATCCATTTTGACGCTGCATTTTTTCTCTTGATGCAAATTTTCTGCCTGACTTATGCCGACCTCTGTTACCATTACTATCTATTGAATGCTTTTGCTTATGTCAGGGCCATTCTTGAAATTAACCATATCTTACATGGAAATGTCCCTATCCCATTCAACGAGTCTCTTTCTCTCTATGCGCAAATATGAAGATCAACTTCTTTTTCAATTTAATGTATATTGACAATAACATATTCTCAAAGCGTGTGGGACATAAATACTGATATTGTTGGTGATATTTATATTGAACATACCGTTTACTACTTCTACTCTAATACACTTACAGTATGCTACGCGTTTCCATAATTAAGTTGCAGGAATGATATCGGTTTCCAAATGGAAACCCATTGTGAAATTATAAATATACTAAAATTTTGTATTCATTTTTTGGTATAGAAATGCGCGACATAAATAATTATCTAATAACATCTAAATATTAATAACTCATTTTGCAACTAAAAATAATTTATTGAAATTAGATCTTAAGGCTTCTTGATGTTAATAACCTGTTATGTAATTAGACTGAAACATAAAAATAATTAAAAAAAATTATTATTAAAGGAATGATAATAATTATAGATCGTGGGCTGTTATGAAATTAGAATGCAGCATATACGTCATTAATGTATTAAATAGCGTTACACTGTTCATAGAACAAAAAGTCTGATAGTTTCTTCTACTTTAATAATATTCCGCTAAAAATTAGACAGAGCTGGATTTCAAGTCGTTTTCAGAATTGTTGAAAGAGAATAATAAGTGAAACTCATATATTTATGACGTCTTATTAAACGATGTTTTTTTGCAATTTAGTTTCTTTATTAGCTTCTCTTGATGATCGAAAACTGAAGCTGCTCTATTTTCCTCTAGGCCAATTCATATGCAGCAATGTTAACAAATATCTTTATATAACTGTCCGGTATGTTTTGGCTTCAAAACTGAATAGTTATTCAAATTCTTCAATGAATAAAGCTGCTGAACTTTATTTTTAATGGTTTGTTATGCACTTACTGGTGTTTTTCGCAGCTCTTGCGTTTGCAACTTCTATGTCAGAGAAGAACTTTTTGAACCTTTTAAAAAATATATTCTTGGCATTGGAAATCCATAACACTCTTTGTGTAGTCCACTGAATCTTTCTTGTAGATATCTTTAAGAATATTTTTAATTTGCTTTTCTTTGTATTTTAAGGTGTTTTGATATTTTCTTTACTCTCATGAAAACCAATCATTTTTTTTATTCCGCGTAACAGAGATCTGCAACAACAATGAGAATTCATAAACACTTTTTAGGTTGAGGTCTTATAGGCCACTAAATAACCAAGTTGATAAAAGCTTTCTGCTTTGCTGGTCCCGTTAAAAAGTGAGAAGAAATATAAAATATTTCAAATTTGATTTATTAGGAGACCAATCAATTTCTCTTGGTAGATATGAAAATCTCCAAATATCATAGACACACGGTCTTGGTCAACGATTTCTGAGAATGTAATGATCAGCCATAATTCTTTTTCTTAAAATTATATAAACGCAAAACACTTGCTGTTATTTATTTTCTGGAATAGTGTTCAAAACTCTCAAAATTATAAAGTACTTCAAAGTTCTGTATAATTGTTTATTTTCTGAAGACTATCTTTACAAAGCCAATCTTCATTAATTTCGAAATAAGAAGTATTTGAATGCCCAAATCAATATTCCGTGTTTTTTAAAAACTAGTTTTCAGTCATTGAAGTCTTGAAATCAGGATGATTTCTCAGCAGAAATTATTAAATGTATTTATGAATATTTTCAAAAATCAATTAGATTTTACTGAACCGTGAAAACTGATATTTCATTTAATAAATTTACAAAACAAGCCAACTAATATATTGGATTATCTTACTTATGTTGAAACAAGATGCAATGAACAAATTTATCGTTATTAAATCAATCACGCTGAAAATCTGTTTATTTCGAGACATTTAATCGAATAACTCACTCTTAGGCAACAGCTAACATTACTTCTGATTACGTTTTGATATTGAAAGTTAAGTATTAGAGATTTGAACATGATAAAATTGTTAGTAATCTACTATTAAATCAGAAAATAAATATGATAAGTAGATAGTTCTATCAAATCTTTGATTATTCAAATATAATTCACATCAAATAAATTCTCATTTACTCCATTTGGTTTATACGAGAGCTGCTACTAAAGTTTTGCGATATGGCAACACTGATGTGAATATGTCAAACCTGACATTGCCATCATGAAGTTTGACATTTTTAATGGTGAACGTACCGAGAATGTGCTGTCATACGAGTGCTATTTGAATTGTTTACAGATACGTTCATCTTGATCAAAAAATAGAATCAAATCGCTAAATCGAGAACATTTTCGTAGCAGATCAAACCAACAGCAGTATGCCGATCAAACTTTGACTTTTGGTGATCTTAAGCACCATCCCAAGCTACTGTTTCGCTGGTTTTCCGAATTCAATCGTAGTTGCACTTCCCTGAGGATGAAATTCGTGAAGGTCGTCCAACATCGGCTGTTGTGCGTAAACTGATACTGCACGATCGTAATGTGACCTACCGTGACATTAAGGCATATTTGAGCATACATTTGGCTGTCAAAAAGATTTGTTCGCATTGGATACCGGATATTTGACAAGAAATGCTGAAAAATTCAATCGCTGTGCTGAAAATATGTCTATAAGAACGTGACATGTGACAAATTATAGATCTATGCATATGATCTTAGACTGAGACTTGTGCGGTGCTACGTTTGGTCAGTGCTTCTTTACGGGATGGAGGGTTGGACCCTTAAGGTGAAAAACATCAAGAAATTAGAGGCATTCGAAATGTGGGTATATCGTAGAATCCTGAATTCTCAGACGTATCAATAAAGACCGTGAACTCTTTAACATCGTGAAGAAACGAAAGATTGCATATCTTGGCCATATAATGCGAGGCCATAAATATCAATTCCTTCAGCTGATAGTCGAAGGCAAGATTAAAGGTAAGAGAGGATTGGGACGGAAGAGGATGTCATGGTTACGGAACGTAAGGCAGTGGACATTGATCCATACCGCTAGGGATAGAGAAGCCATGAAAAATGTGGTCGCGAACATCCATTAATGGATAAGCATTAAAAGAAGAAGAAGCATATGAATCCGAAACTAAACTACAATCGATTGTATGGGTCTTTAAAGATGAGCCTTATTCAACAAAAGTTGTTCGAGCACCAATTGCTTCGAAGCAAATGGTTACGGGTTTTTTCGGATTAAATGGACATCGGTTCCATTAAAGCAACGTAGATAGGTCAATTCTGAATGGTACACGTGCATTTGTTTGCGGGAAATTCAGAAAAATCGGGAAAGCCAATTGTACAAGACGAAACCGAGCTTTTACACATTAGTTCAAACAAAAACGTTTTTGAACAGTCAACATCAAATTTATGGGTCAGCCGCCGTACAATCACCCAATTATTTCTTCTTATTCCCTCAAATGAAAAATAAATAACGAGGTCAACGTTTTCTACAACCAAAGATGCGGTTGATGCATTCAAATCACATGTTTTGGTAGTACCTCAATCGAAATGGAAAAAATGTTTCGACAATTAGTTCAAATTCATGCAAAAGTGTATTTATCTTAATGGAGAATATTTCAAAAAAAGCTATATCCAATTATAGATTTTTTTTATTTGTCTATCTCAAAACTCGAATATCAATCCTGGTACTATACTACACCCATATGCTCATAAAATATATATGAGATATGATCAAAAAATATCTCGAATTTTTATATACAAATTTCCTGAGCTGTATCTATTTCAACTATTATGTCTCATACCCACATACTATGTGTATTAAGATAAAGTTGAAGTTGCTTTGGCGTTTGTTATAGTTTATGATGGTATGTAATAACTTTGAAGCCGATGAGCGATTTGAAAGTGGAAGTAAGTTGAGGACAAGGAACAGTTGCGACCTCCTTCACCTCAAAATAGATATCAATTTGCAAAAGGTGGATATACTTATTTGTTTAACTATGGAGTATTCTCTAGTAGGAAAAACAAGAATTTTCTTATGTTTTGCACTTGCATTTGTTGATTCTTTTGTTTTTGGTTTCGTTCCTTATTATAATTGTTTCGAACTATTTAAATTTATTTATTAAACAAAGAAATTTCAGTAAATATATATTTCAGTTTTAAACCACGATTTTATACATTTATTTATCTGTAAACTTCAAATATAAGTCTAGATCTGTTGAAACGGCTTATAATCATTCATTATTAAAGTAATAAATATTTATGCAGCTAATATTTCAATATCTCATTTGAGTCCTGATCTGGAGTTTGCGGCCGTTAAAATAGAAAGTTATCTGCTTTCAGGGATTTAACTGTAACAAATGTTTGATATATTGAATAATGTATTGGATTTTATTTATTCATGAATATCATTACTTGATCGTACCTTCTACATTTTTATCCAACTATCTAGTTAAAATGTTCATTTTTAATATACAGTTATAGTCAATGAAGGCCTAGGAATATTTTACAGGCTGAAGGCTCCATTTAAATCAATGACAGCTCTTAATAAAAAGTTTTAGGTGTAATGTTTCAAACAAAACTTACTATACCTACTAGACATTTTCTTGTCTTAAATTTCCATTGTTTTATCGGCTTCCGTGTTGAAATGATAGTTTGTTAGAATGGTTACCACCCAAAAAAATATGGACTTCCAAGCACTACTTCCTATTTACCGAGGTCTTTTCTTAAACAAATGAAGTGGCCATCTTATCTAACCCATCCGTGTCAAAGCAAGTAGTGGAAGATGGCCATATTATTTCTTCATCCTTTTTCCTTTCCCCTTGCTTTCATTTCCATTTTCAAATGGAGTACAATTTTCATGCATTCGTAAATACACTGAATCTAATCTTCGATTTTTTCAGTTTTGTACTAGTTTTCACCACAACTCATACAATCATATTTATAGTTTTCTCCAGCTAAATCTTCACTATCCAAATCTATTTCACATTCTTCTTCAGAAGTCGATTTTGCTTTCTTTTTACATAAACCAGACTCTGACATTTTCAATATTTTGTTTCTCCTTTATTTAATACGTTTGTAATGACTATTTCTGCTACTTGTTTTGTACTTTTGCTTATTTCTGGGACTAGACTTGATTCACAAAGAAATTTAGAAAGAGTTTAGATAGTATTTGTGGGGGGTTCCTGGTTGAGGTGAAGTCACCAATGGTTCTGTGATTTCACTTTAACTAAAAACGTTAGGTCATTTATTTTGCTCTTTATAGAAGATTAATATGAAAGCATAATAAGAAATAATGAGTTATATGTTTATATTCCAGTAGACCTGAACCCAGAACTCGATTAGAGTTCTATCTAATTCAGCCGAAAATTGTAGTCCAAGAAATATGCCATGCTTATAGTAAATAACACTTTTATCATATTTGTATGGAGTTAATTGAAACGATTCACAATACAATTAATAATTTTGACAATATATACTCATTCCATTCAACCAATAAGAAGAATCCAGCTTAGCCATAATATTTGTTGGTCCTATTAATGCATATTCTATGAGAGTGAGATGGTATTTTGAGTTCACCTATCTTCCTATCTTTAAACTCAACTAGATAGCTAGATTATTTACTGCTATTACACGTTGCACTGGACTTCCAGTT
The DNA here is from genome assembly GCF_026250575.1 of Diorhabda carinulata. Lineage (NCBI taxonomy): Eukaryota > Metazoa > Arthropoda > Insecta > Coleoptera > Chrysomelidae > Diorhabda > Diorhabda carinulata. The sequence continues at coordinate 26,855,585 of NC_079472.1, forward strand.
AAATCACACCAAATGGTTTTAGACCGCCAGGATCATAACTACTTTACTAAACGCTGGGCATTTAGTTTGCAGTTTTCTATCAAGGTATTACAAGGCTACTGTGAATTATTAAGAATTCCTTTGAGTTTGAGTATATATTATTATAATTTAAATTTTTTTCTTTATCTATATTATTTATCTAGCAATTAAAACTTGCAAATAGGTATAGAAAAAACTAGAAAATTCTTTCACCGGAAAACTTCTTTCGAAATGCTTTAGATCTGCTTTATCGTGGGTTTATCAATGTCATAAATGGTGTTAGAACATTTTCTCTTTAGAATATTTTCATATTTTCTGTGAAAACCAGAAATTCCATAGTACTAAATCTTGTGAATAAAGAAGATATGTACAGACATAGAGACTTGAATAATGAAAATATTAGCATTCAAAAAACTATCTTGTATTTTGAAAATACTGACATCAAATACGGAACATGGGATATTGAAATAGGTGATTTGATGTTTCAAATGCTTCAGCTACATAAGCACAGTATGAGCAATTGTATTCGGTAGTTTTATTGGATAGTGAACAATTATCTATTCTTTGTTTTCACTACAAAACAGATATATGTAGTATCATACATTGTATACGTTCATGTGAGGAAGTAAGACCTAAACTGGATTAGTTTATTAGAAGTGCCATTTCCAGGAATTTAAGAAATAGCAGAACTACTGGGTCAAGTTTATAATCTCAGCAGAGTTACAGACTGTTGATAATATTAAAGTATCGCTTCAACTACAAAATACCCGTTGAACAAGAAGTCAAGATGGTAATTATTTAAATAATAAATGCGAGTTATTGAATTATAAAGTTTTTTATCACCTTCGATAAAGGAAAGGACAGCAAATTTCTTAAATGAGGTGGTAATGAGGGGGGAACCACTAGTGAAATCGATGAGACAAAAATAAAACTAGACTACAAATTGCAAAACAAAAATAACTACATATTATTAAGAGTAAGATGCGAAGCTATAAATTCAGCAATAGGTCGAATAAACGAGGACCAAGAATGACTTAGGTATTAGTAGGTTTATAGTTAATATATTATAATCGTAGGTGTGTATTTTTTGTACAAATTGATTAGATAACAGAAATGTATTAATACTACTAATTTCTCAGTAAACATTCTTAAACTAGGTAACGTGCTTTAGAACGTGTTCTTTTGAGATAAAGCAATTGACCGCTTTTTAACGAGTATTAAAATCGGACAAGCCTTTAAACTCTTAGAAAAATGAAAGCGCTGTCGTGAGACAAATAGAATTTATGAAATGTAAAATGCTATATAATGTTTAATCTGATAGATTACTTGCTTTGATATTTCATGAACAAATAATTCGGGATTAGACCCCGTATTAGGGATTTAGGGTGGAAAGAATAAGATTTTGAATAAAACTCAATAAATTATGGATGACGTATCATTGTATTATATTCATAAATATAATTAGTGAAATGTTTCATAGTTTTCGTTACAAAGCATGCATGGTAGTCCATTTATAATGCTTCAAAAAAGAAATCGTCTGCTTATCGAGTCTTATTTGAAGTCTATTATTAATGGTAATTCCATGTTTGTTTTATTTTGTCTATACTACTGTGATATACGAGGGCAGTTAGATACAAGATGATTATTGTATACGCGTTTGTCCCTGCCATCAACTTTTCATTTGTATGAAATCGCTTAGTACCAAGGCATTTATTTAAGTTTGGGAATCTTAGGGAGCAAGATCAGATGAATATGACAAAAAAGGCAATAAGTCGTAACGCAGTTTGGCTAATTTTTCTGTAACCACTAACAGAATGGGTATGAGCAAATGTCTTTTCTTCAACAACTACGATCGCTTAACTTCAGCGTAAAAACGTCAGAAACTCAGAATTATATTTGCCAGTTGTTGTTGTCTAAAACACGATGGCTATGAGTTTATTGGTCAAAAAACGGTTCTTGCTAGTAAGTTCCTCAAACAAAGTCAATTGTTAAGATTGTATTTTAATTTTTAGGGTACAATAGTATACCCAGGTTTCATCTCACATGCATTATATTTTAATATGTATATGCAAACATTTATACGAATGTGAGCTTTTGAGCAATATTTAGCAATCGTGGCATCCACCTTTCGGAAAGCTTTTTCATGTGTAACCTTTCATGCAAAATATTGCATACCTATAAGGTTGAATATTAGCTCTATTAGTTATCTCATGTACTTTTTTTGATGATGGCTGAGTATAAATCCATGCATTTCTAGAATAAGTGCCATAAATAACGATGCCAGACGTTCAGCCACATTCGTGTTAATAATACAACTTTTAAAAACATCAACTGCATAAATGCTAAATTATCACTCGAAATTATTTGTATAACATATTTACTTAATAACAAAAACTATTTCATTCGTATAATATTAAAACTAATCTCTCAGATTTATGTAAAATTTTGACAAATGACATCAAAAGCAAGGCGGTAACTAACAAGCCACAGCAAGTTTTGTCAAGTCTGGAAAGTCTCTCTTTTAAAGGCCGCTTGACATGATACAAGACAACGTTAATAAACCGTCTTCGTCAATATTGAAGAAAGTTTGAGAGAAATATTTATATATATCTACTGGTAAACCCAACAATTCTTACTTTTCCTTAATGAACCTCAAGGATACGTTCTTATTGTCCACTAGAAGCAATCATAACCTTAGTATTTCATTTCAAATTGTCATTTATATCTATAAATTTTGTCTACTGTTATCCCATATTATCGTTGGTCTTCATTTACTTTTTATGCTCACCTATGTTCGTATTTATCCATCCAAAACGAGAAAAATAAACGGAATGGGACGAAATCAGCTAGCTAATAATCTGATTTTAGTAGTCTTTTAGAGAAAATTAGTTAAATTTTTATTGTTTACCCTAGAGTTTAATTTTGAATGCATAGGTACTATCAGGTCTGGCTATTAAATAACGAGACCTCGAGCCTATAGAGCGCCCTAGACGGATGGGGTAAAAAACGAATAGTGTATTGGGTATCTAGATATCTTGTCTATGCTTGTACGAAATCACGTTCATGTGACTATTATAGTGACAGTATAACGTGTTTTTTCTCGAAAACCATGTGTGACGAATAACAGGAGCAACGTATCAATTTCAAATTTCTCATTAAATTGAAAAAAACTCCGACTGAGTGCTATAAATTGTTGCAAGAGGCCTATGGAGACAATTCTCTATATCGTGCACGTATTTTTGAGTTTTTGAGTGGTGTAAGTGCTTTAGTGAGAGAGAGCACTAAATATGACCAACGCCCTAGTCGCCCTGTGACTGTTTCAACTTCGGAAACAGTGACTCAAATCAACCAAATTCTGCGTGCAGATCGTCGAATGAGCATCCGGATGATTACCGAAGCTGTACATGCCGATAAAGAAACGGCACTCACCAAAGAAGACTTCCAGCACTGCTTCGATCAATGGAAAAAACGTATGAAAAGATGTGTGGCGAGGGAGGGGAGTATATTTAAGGGGAGCATTCGATTTAGAATATTTTTTATAATAAAACCAATCTCTTTATTTATTAGTCAGACCTCGTAATTCCTTTTTGTAGTGTGCGTTACCTTGCGTCACTTCTAATCAACTAAACTAAATAATTATTTTTCGGTTCATTTGAAAATAGCGAAAGCCAAACTGTGCTACCCGATTGATCTAAAATTAATAGCCTTCAGGCTTTTCTACGTTCATTCATTTAAACGAACATACCGATTATATTTGTTTGTGGGTGTGACACTCTGTAAATAAAACGAATTTCGAGCTCTACTAGTTCTACCTTGAATTAATTTCAAAATATTACTCATGCATGCAACTGATTGATATGCTATAAATATTGCAAGTAATCAGATTGTTTCAAATGTAGCTATTCACTTTTAGTATAATGTTATTTTATTATTAATTACTGTTAGCAAATGTGGAAAACCTATAATATTGCAATCTATATCAATACTCTCAGATACTAACCAGTTTTATTTGTATTCTATATGATTATTTCATACCTCTCTAATTAAAAAATAAAAATAGAGCTTCAAAAAACGTTATAATTAATATTATTAATAATCAAATTGTTTCTCCACAGTCTTGAACTTTTTAAAAGTTCTACTAAGAACTGAAATTTGGAGGGATTCTGTCGAAAATTTACAATTCTTTTATATTGGTTAGGTAACCATTGGTAGATGTGAATTCACACCCACCAAATTCATCCATATTGAATATATTGAACACATGGTTTACACCACCACTACACCAATAGTTACAATTATATTGTCTGACGCGTGTTTCGATAAGTTATCGTCTTCAGACACTGAAGGCAAACGTTTACCTTCAATCTCTGAAGACGATAACTTGGTTGTCAAAACCTGCGTCAGACAGTGGAATTGTGAGTATTGGTAAGTGTAAATACTGTGTTCAGTATGAATATCACTAATGATTCCAAAAATTCCAATTTACATATTGAATATGTCAGTACTTATGAAGATAAAAGTCTGGTTAATGCAAATTTTCTGCGTCAACTTCAGGATTTGACACTAATAGTTATTTATTGAATAACTATTGTGTGTGTGAGTGTGATAAGAGTGACGATCTATATCATTCAGATTCTTTCTTCCTTTCCAATGATTAATGTTGTACCTAATCGTGTTATTATTATTCTTGATTTTCTAAAAATTATAGTTATTTTGATGTGAGAGTAGAAAGCGAATTCAAATATGTTCCAATCATCATGAGAGTAAACAAATATTATAACTTTGCCCATAATATGGTGTTATCTACTTTTAATATTGTTCAATTTATATTGACATGAGTCCTAGATTATTTAGAAATACATTATTTAATTATTATATTATGATATCTGCAAATTGTGAGGTGATATTAACCTAAACGAATATAGAAAGTTAAAACAACATACAGAAAGTGAGAGCCTATCTCGTTTATTATTATATATCTCAAAGCTCTTACAATTTTCAGTTGATCGGTTTTGTTAAATAGTATGCTAATGCTAATTTCTCAAAAACCATTAAAAAAATGAATTAACTGAAAGCTTCAGTGATATTTACCTGGTAAGATACAGGCATAGGAATATTTTGTGGCACCCATAATAGTCGTACAATTGCATAAACTAGAAATGGAAGTGATATTTTTTTAGAGAATCTGTAAGATTGTGATCAAAATATTATAATGAAAATCGATTATTTTAAAAGTGTCTAAATGACTGTACCCTTAGACAAGTTGTTACTTACTCCAAGGACGAATTAAATTATTGTTACTAACGCGTTTCTGCCCTGGAGCTGATCCCGCTTATATGCAGTGGAATTCCCAAATTCGGCGAAGGCGCGTGGCGTCTTTGTCATATTTTTTATAGACCGCGGAATCCCTCTGATGTTTGTTTCATATGAGTTTATATTATAGCAGGAGGTTTATTTAGATTGTTTCTTTTGAATAATTTATAGGATGGTCTATTTATTCGTTTTGTTCCTTTATTTTCTAGAACTTTTGACAATTTATTTTGGGATAAAGAAAGAAGTTTATGTAGCTCAGATTAGTTAGTTTATAATAAATGGTCGTAGTGGACATACAAAAGTAGAAAGTAATCGGAGAATATGAATAAATTATATAAGTTAGATAAGTATTATAAGTAATTATATGGATTAGTTGAGTATTTAAATAAATTAAGAACGTAAGAGACAGTGTTTATTCACTCCACGGATAGAAATCGTATAAATAAATAAAAAAAATATTACATTATATTTGATGATAATGTTGGAACAGTGTGTAGTTGAAGTATTTCGTTTGTTTTTGATTGATTCCTGTATTTCTTCTCCAACAATACTGGTATATTTTTATCCTTCATGGCGTTTAAAATAAGTTCAATCAATCAGCAATCTAGTTGAAGTTTTCACAGCCCTATGAATCGCTTTGACCTTGAAATAAAGTAAAAAATTTACTGTATTTCAAATGCTCTCGAAAAATAAATCAAATTTTTACCGTAAATCTTGATACAATTATTCTTGGAAATGATTCGAATGATAGATGCTGATGATGACAAAGTTGAGGAAGTATATTGTGATCGTACATATACAGAACTGTGAGGTTGAAGTTGGACATATAGACTTCTATTTTTAACAATTAGTGAAAATCCGCTATTATGTAAAGTTGATATTTTTCATAATAAAAACCCTACGTACTACATAAGTTGAAATTATTCAAAAATAACTGTAACGCGTAAAATCTAATGAAAAAATAAATAAACATGGTTATAACATCTGGTATAGGCATTTTGAATCTTATTCTACTTTACTAAATAGTGAACTCAACTAATTATTAGAAAGTAATATGTATGAATAATTTCATATTTCTGTCCTTATACATTGACAATACACCTTTTCAATTTTCTTATCATTAGCGTGTATTATTTAAATTTTTCTTGAGGATCATTTGTACCAAGATTCACGCCATTTTATTTTCATTTTCCAGTCCTTTTAAATGGGGCGTTATTTTAGAAAAACTGATATGCAAAGTAATTCAAAGAGCACTGATGAAAGAGAACTTAATCTACTTTGCTGGTTGATTTATCTTATTTGAGGAGCCATGAAGGATAAAAAAAATCCAGGAGTTTTATTGGAAGTTAATTGAGTAATCAATCAAAAACACAGGAAATTTTTCAATTGCACTCCGCTGTAGAAGCTGTTAACAATGAAGACAATGAATGAATAGTACACACGCGTTGTGTCCAGTTCTTTACAAAATTTAATTTATTATAAAGAAAAAATAAAAATTAAAAATAAACTCTGTGTTTCATAATGAAACTAGTGAAAAATAATCACGAGTTATATCGAGTTTCGATAAATTAGGTAAATAAGAAAAAAAGACTTACTTAGTGGATGATTTTGGGCAACGGAAAAATAATTCAGACGACCCGGAATAGGAATCGAACTCAAATCTATTTGTTACGTGCTGGAAGCTTCATATTTTAGTCACCTACATAAGAGATGGACTGAAAAAAATTATCATCCATCTTACCGTATAAAGCCATGTAGAGCTTATAAAGAAAATAGAAAGAGAAAGAAAGAAAAGAAAGAAAGAAAGAAAAGAAAGAAAGAAAGAAAAGAAAGAAAGAAAGAAAAGAAAGAAAGAAAGAAAAGAAAGAAAGAAAAGAAAGAAAAGAAAGAAAGAAAGAAAAGAAAGAAAGAAAGAAAAGAAAGAAAGAAAGAAAAGAAAGAAAGAAAGAAAAGAAAGAAAGAAAAGAAAGAAAGAAAAGAAAGAAAGAAAAGAAAGAAAGAAAAGAAAGAAAGAAAAGAAAGAAAGAAAAGAAAGAAAGAAAATAAAGAAAGAAAAAAAAAATAGAATGGGAAATTTTACTCGGTGAATAGTTTTCAGTGATCGAAAAAATCATTCGGACAGTTACCAAACGGGACATAAGATTCAGATTTATTGGTTAGAAAAGTTAGTTAAAAAATGTTATATCAAGCACGCTTCGATAATATTGACATTAATTTTGCCCTCAGTAATTTTATTCTTATGCAAAGAATTATTTTTTACTTTTTAGTTCAATTATTGCTAAAAGCTTGTTTTTTTGTTTAAACTTTAATTTATTCTGAATATTTTAGGGAAATCTCGTCCGTATTTTAAATGATAATGAAGTAAAAATGCTATCAGATCTTTTTGATAATTTCTTATAAACCAGGACTCTTAGAATCAGTTAAATGGAATGTTACATCTTATTTTAAGGTTATATGATTGGAACTAAGAGTATCTAGAGTAGTATATGTATGAATTTCCATTAGGATGTATTTATTCATCACAAAAAATAATTTTATAATATTTCTATTTATCTATCCATATTTTGTTGCAGGCTTGTATTCTACCCAGGTCTCCATAGTCTACATGATCCAATTTTTCATTCCAAACTAATGAATTATCCAACGTTAAGATGAAATTATTTCCATTATTCTTATTCTTCTTTTTAGTCTTACAAATTAATGCACAACGAAGGACGGCAGCAGTAAGTATTCACTTTCCTACTATGTAATTTGAGTTAAATGCAATAATTTGATTACGAAGTATCTTTGAAATCCCTTATGTCTTTTAATATTTACATCGATAAATTTTTACACCGTAATTTTTATAGCTACTTTTTTTAATGACTTCCAAATATTTATCATTATCAATAACAAAAAAATAGAAATTGAAATGCTACTAAAAGTCGTTTTGCACATATCTGTTTGATGGTTGATGTTGATTTATCTCGATAAAAGCAGAACCAAAGAATTGCTCTATGGAGATATCGGTGTCTCTAGATGTCTCTATGGGGTTAGAAAACAAATTAGCGATACCAATTCTTCTTTTAAGAGTTGCAACTATTCTTTGAGAGTTTTTTCAAAGAATATTGGCGTTCAATTTGATTTAGTACAATTCCTATAGAGGTTTTTCTTCATCCAAGTTGCATTTTTTTGCACTCTATATCGATAATTTTGTACTTCCTGTAGGGTTATAAGTTTGTACAGTTGCAATTTATGTGGTTTAAGAATCCATGGGTAAATTCAACATCATTATATATTCTCTAATTTGTGGAAATTTGCTTTTCATTGAATAATCCATATAGAACGACTGACATTGCTTATAATTTTTTAGAAATAACATTTGATGACCCAATTCAAACGAAAGCAAAGTATATTTTTATATTTAATACTCAGATTGTTAGGAGGTAGACATTATATTTTTAAATTTTTTGTTATTTGTAAGTTGAAAAATTGTTAGTACAGTAGTTATTTATAAACTGAAACACCGTTTAAGAAAAGCTACCAAACGACAGTGTCATTATAAAGACAGATATTATATCAACAGATCAAAACACTTTCAGGAGAAAATATCAGTATTTGAGCCATTACAAATTACATACTATCTTTATATATTTATGCAGTTAATAGTAGTTTATAACAAAAATTTCTTTCGGTTGAAATTCAAACAATAAATAAATATTATTCCAATTTATTACTTCTTGGATCTTCCCAGATTTAACTTCTTGAATACATAATATATATTTTAGGTTCATTTCAATTAATATTGATTGAAATACACTTAAAATAAAGGCCAGATCGTAGCTCAATATTCTGAAAACAATCAACTTTTCATAAAAAAATTTCAAATAGATCAATTTTTTATTTTAAATGACGATTTTTTGAAAATTTGTGAACATACTGGTTTTACCAGCTTTGAAGTAATAACTAATTTGTTAATTTATTTGAATCACTTACCATATAATAGTATCTGATTACAATATGACGCATGCTGTGTATGATATATGTAGGAGTCGTTCTTATATCTCGAGTTTTTTTCAATAGGTTATAGTTTTATCCGCATAAGATGTATTGAAGTTGATAAAATTTTTCTGGAAATTATTGATAATGTACAATTGCTTATTGTCATGAGATTTTGAGCATTAAAGTATTTGAGTATATGAAATTAATTCTCATTTTCTTTATAAAAGCATTAAAAGACCTCCCAATTTAGTTATAGATGACACATTTTAATTAAAAAAAATTAAGCATTTCGCCATTGAGTCAATTTGATGACATTATTATTTTCGCACACTATCGGTTTTTGAAATTAGAAGTTGACCTACTTTTTTTCATCAAAAAAAATAAAAAAAATTATGTGCAAAATCATTGCATACTTTATCTGCGCTCTATATATTAAACTCGATTTAAAACGGAAAACGCAAAAAACACCGTCGTTCTATTCATAATACTAATTCAATTGTTACATTTAAGTGTCATTTTGATCTGAAAATGCTCAGCTTTCCAAACAACCAGGTATAAGTTATTACCGACGAGTTAACCTAGTAAATTATTGTGATAGGTTATGTAATATAGAAAGGAGTCTTAAATTATACAAAATTGAAAGCAGAAACATATTTATCAAGAACATATTAAAGAATTTGCTCGTCTCATTGATTCGTGATGAAAAACATCATTATCAAACAATAATTCGAATACTGCTCTTACATGATTAAGAAAGATTTAATTATTAACACATCATTCAATAAGTCGTGTTACTAACTAAGAAAAACACATTTTTTTTCCAAATATCGATTTTATTCATCAAATCCAACGCATCTTTAACTTCTCGATGCCGCGATTGTAGAAGGATTTGTCTTTTGTCTTAAAAGAGGTTTCAGTTTCATCAATTGCTTCTTCATTTGAGTCTGAATTTCTTACCGGCGAGCATATTTTTGAGATCAGCGAATATCCAGTAGTCACTGGAGGCTAGATCTGAACTATTCGGTGGATGATGAAGCAATTCGAAGTGTAATTCGTACAAATTAATCATAGTTGCCACTTCTGAATTGGTACATTGTCTAGGTTATTTCTTCGACATATGAGGCAGTTTTTCCTCGATTTATAAACGCGGAACCAACTTTGAAAAAAGTTTTCTCATGTTCATGCATCATTTTAAACAAACTGGCTTCTGATATCTTTACGGCCTCAGCCATCCCACGCAATTTCAATTTAGGATTAGATATGATCAATTTGGGGACTATTATGTTCTCAAGAGTAACCACCTCAATGGGACGACCATAATGTTCACCATCATCGGTATCTGTACGACCAAGTTTAAATTCAGCAAACAAATAACAAATGGTTCTTTTTGATGGTGCAGAGTCCGAATAACCGAAGCTATTGCTGAGCTTGTATTTTTCTTTATCAAAAATCAATGATAAATTGACATTTGAATGACTGTCACTTTTTACTGACTAATTGAAATGTGATGAAATTTCACACCTAGTCTTTTGAAACGTCATATGAATTTGACAATAGCAGCGCCATCTGTGCATGAATCACACTATTTATTTAGTATAATACATTCCTCTTATTTCTTCGAAGGACATGTTTATATTTGAAACAATTCATAATATATCAATCGATAGATAATGAATTGAATTAAAATACGCGAGATTATCTTTATAATTTATTATTGTGCTTAACTTTCCTTTGAAGTGAACGGTATCATTTATCTATTCACGTTTTATTATTATTATCATCGCATAATTGTTTATTGTTTCTTTTATATGATGCATTTCAGTTATTTCAAATAAGTTTAATCACATGAATCTGAAAAAGTCCGAGGAGTAGATTGAAAAACATATGTAGAAAAGATGACCTATCACCTATGTAGTTTTCGATTGAAGGTCTTATTTTCCATTCCAAAGGAAGAACTTTCTATCAGAACAGGAAATTATTTGCATTATAGATTAAAATGAAATTTGTTTCACTCAAATTACATATTTTGTAATCACTACAGCCTTACTTGCAGCCAGTCTCTTTGGCTATTGTCAAGTACTCACAGAAATATGAAAAGTAAAATTAGAATAGATCGGTGGTTCCCAAATTTTTTATTTCGTAGATCATTTTCAAATTACTCCTCATTTCGGTGGATCCCCTGTTAAAATATTTCAACTATATCTCCAAAACAAAATGTAACGTACAGATCTAGTTATGGACATTTGCGAAGACACCTGTCAGCCTCCAGTGGATTACAGAGGTTCAACTGGACAACTTTTCAAATCATGGAACTAGATGAATCAAGCGGCAGCTTAGTCAATTTGGGATAAAAACTGAACTAAATAGTTGGGAAAAGGTGAACGCATTAAAATCAAATGTACTGAAAACAGAGATCGTATTGATATGAAACCATTCTACCATCCAGAATTATTTTAGTTTATACTTACTTTTTTGCTACTGTTTCCGGTACAAAAATATCTCTAATAAAGATATTATCTTTATTAAGTGGTACATTTAGAATAACTTCTCATTTTTCTATCTGCGTTTTTCCAGTATCTTGGTTATTTCTTTACATATAGTACAACAAGCGCAATTTTCTTGTATATCATCATTCATCATACAAAACCATAAAGTATGTCGAAGTAACGACAATAGCAAAGGAATTTTTTTGCGACTGGAGGGGTTAGATACAGTTTTGATTAGTAACTCTAGGTCTTAACTCGGCTTTGAATAGTTCACCAGCAAAACAATATAGAAAATAAAGAAACATGCTTTCTTACGGATATTCTAAAGATATGAATGCATATTTTATTTCAATAAAGACTCATGTTAGATTCGTGTGCAATGAAATGTTTTATTGATGGATAATTGTTTATTTAGTGCCATTTCAGAATGTTACTAATGAATACAAGAAATGGAAAGCGTTCAATACTTAAGCAAAATACAGAATGTAATCATTAATACTTCAAATTCTATTAGTGTCCACGTGATAAAATTTCACATTTCTCTTTTCCTTTTATTAAAACTTGCATACAGTTGGATCATATCTAGACTAAAATTGAACCATGGTTCATTCCCACATCATATAAACCTTCTGTTTTTTCGGTTTAAAGATAAATAAACTGGCAACAAATCTTTTTATAGGAGAACTATATCAATCTCTCAATTAAGTACGAGAAATGAGAACATATTCAATTTGGTAATAAAATTTATTGAGACAACTAATATTAATATATAATTCATTTATCTTTATCAACCAGTTTGTGTCTTATAGCTAGAGTTGATGCTTTGTCCACAATATACACATTTAATCAGTTATAAAATTTTACATTAAGGTAATTGATGGCAATAACTAATACAAAAAGTAGTCTTAAGTGATATATTGATTGAGAGAATAGAATTTTTTTATTGTTTGTCATAGAAATTACACTTTACCTGTTCAAAACTCTACATATTCTTCAATGATTGCAGTAAATGAAGTAATAAAATAATAATGAAAAAATTGCACAAACTACATTTTTAAAGTTTCATCTACTTATAATACATATTTCTTTACATGCTTTCTCCATTTTTCAAATGATGGATTGGTTGACATTAATGATTTTTTTATTTATATCATCAATTCAATTATACTTTCTCTTCAGAAAATAATAGGTGACAATTTCGCTCATACTGAATATTGATTTTTGCACCTTATATACTATAACATATTATGGTATAATGTAATGTCATATATTGGAAATTTATCACTATTTATTTGATGACTTTGGTTACGAATGCATGATTCGGGGAATGTTATACTTTCTCTAAAATTATCAGAAAAAAAAAATACAATATATAATCATTTTTTGTCAACAAGGCAATTAATAATTGATAGGAGGTAATAGGTTAATAATTTGTTATTCTTGTTAATTACTACCACTATGTTGTTACTTTTGATGCCGTCAATGGAAAATTCGGCACCTGTGTCTGATTTCCATGCTCCTGGTTATTTCATATCTGTGATGTTACTAGAAAGAATTGGAAATATGAAATTGATTTTCTGGTTTCTTAGTAAATTCATTCATGTTCTTTGGTGTAAATGCCTCGTCTTTTTTGCACGCTTAAAGCGTCATATAATTATATGTATTAATTTAGTTAGGACGAATTTTCGCAGAGTAGGGAAGTGATTTTTGGGTTAACTGCCAATCGAAATTCTTTTAGCATTCTTCTTTTCATTTGATATTTTAGGGAGCTAATTTTCTGTTGTGCTTGTGGTTAGCTAGCTCCAATACGTTAGGACGACTACTGCTAAGTATTTTGACTTAACAGTACTCAAAGTCGTGATATTCATCTTGTGCGCAAAACAAATAGATAGAAACTTAAAATATGGTACAATTAATATTTGTAGAAACAAAAGTTGTCGCCATTTACTTGCGTCATACATTGTGATTTAATTTTGTGATGAGCTTTGACATGAGAATAATAACTCATTATACGAGAGTAGAATACTAATACTTTATCCACGATCACTGAATATTTTTGCTGAAGTTATTTTGTTGGGAAATTTTTTACATTATTAGAAACACATTTATTTTAACGAGTAGTTTCGAAAATTATTATAATCGTAAAATATCTCCATAATAATCAACACAATAATCTATGTATTAGTTTGAGAAATATTGCATATCTAAGTAAATAATATGATGGTATTCATAGCTATTAATAATCCCTTTTGCCAGTTCAAAATTTATATTATATACTTTCCTTGACTTTTCCGGCAATAAATTTGATTTAGCAACCTTAGCCGCTTCTCTAATTTCTGGTGATGTTAAGGAAAGGTAACTTTTCTTTTATATATCCATTTTTAGTTGGTTTTAAACATAACTTTATACAGAATATCAAAAAACTGAAAAATCTGGACAAACAATAATGTTGACAGTTGAAAGCTATTTCAATTTACAAATTGTTCCTCAAACCATGGTACGTACAGCACTAATGTTTCATCCCTTAAAAATGGAGATCCTGGTTTCGAATCTGGTCTAGGAAAGTATCTTTTTCTAATTTATTTCCTATGTACAGAACTTGATTGGAATTATTCAGTAGTGTATTTCAAGATAAAATTATAAAAACTGATTTATAACAAACCAATATAATATAGGTAAATGAAGAAAGCAATTAATGATTCATTAATCACTGCTGGGTAGATTATATAACAGGATAAATAATATTATTCCATTGAATTGTGAATCTTATTCAATTGATATGAGTAAGAGCTATTATCATTGGTCAAAATTCTCCAAGTTATAATTGTAGATAAAAAACTAATAGTTGTAGTATAATGTTACTTGTCGTTTGATTCAATGACAATTAATGATTTGAATTCAGGTGATTATTCTGATTGGATAAGTAACATGGTCAAATCATTTTGTAAGAGATCCCAGCTCATGTTTTTATTTAGTCATTTGATATACCTATTTAAAATTTGAAATCAGGTTTTCCTGATGTTGAATATTATTTTATAAAAATATTTAAATCGTACTCTTTATATTTTTTTTGCTTCCTCCTGTTTGCATTACACATTTCATTTGTTTACCAAGTATTTTCCTAATAAAACAATTTTAAACTATTATACATATATACATACATACATACATACATATATATATATATATATATATATATATATATATATATATATATATATATATATATATATATATATAGAATATATACAAATATTTTTTGCTTAGTCATTATTAGCATGGTTATTTTTCATTTTTCAACAGTTCTACGCTACCTTTTGACATTCAATAAGCGTCGAAGTTGTGCCCGAGATAGAGAATTAACAATAATTTGGAAAGTTTGACAGAAAATGACTTTCTATATCTAAACCAACAACTAAATGTTATTGATTCAATTTCTTCTGCAAATTAGTGAGAATCATCAGTTTCTTTATTTTAATAAGTAAAAGTTATCATTCCATATTATTTATCCAAGTTAGTCATTGCTTTTGTAGGAGAATCAAAAGCAATTATGTACTGTTATATCTACCGTAAATTATTTACAACCCGACATACTTTCACTGAAGCCACAAAAATTATAACAAGAGTTTTATTTGTTATATCTAAATTGTGAAACAATATTTTATATAAGAAACTTTTATGCTTATTATAATATTCGATGTAGTGTACAGTGTGTACCTGAGGTAGTTTCATTCATTCTAATTCTTAGGAAAATCAAATAAGAAGATTCCTCACATAACCATAAATGCTGAAAAATATTTTGTTCCGTGATATTATAATCTATTGTTCCATCATTCTGATTTGAAATTTAACGTTTGCCAAAAATGAATATAAATACAAGCAAAAGTACATCGATACTTCTAAAAATAACAATTCTGTTGGATATTATGTTATTTTATGTTCACTCATTTGGATTTTGATTCAATATTGCTCTACTTAAAGTTTTCAAGTCCGCAATTCAAGATACCAGGAAAATCGCAGTACACCCAACTTTCTTATCTAAAAGAACTCTTCGAAAATATCTCAGCTCTCATATCTTTTCCCATCATAACTACACACTGATTGTTTTATATATAGGCTTAATCGGAAAATAAAATGTTGTCCTTGCAGAAAAACCAGATACACAAAGTCCTAATAAAGAGATGGAGTTGCTTTGTGGATTTTTGACGAGTGCAATGAGGTGTAATAAATATGGGCTTTGGTTTAATGAAGATGGCTATGATATAGTAAGGTTTTCCTCTGCAATGCTTGGACTGGGAAGTTATTGATGAAGAAGTTTTGCACACGCTCATGTTAAGGTTCCCGTGTTTATGTTTCCTATGATGTTTGATTAGAAAGGTTACAAGAGTTACAAGTGAAGAGTAAGCTAGATAACGTTCTATAATACTCATTTGTGTCGACAAAAATATTCGATCAGCATTCTCTTCACGAAAAAAAAAATTAGAGAGTATTGTATTGGATATATAAATTTTTAACACGTTCCTTTTAATCTAATTTTCTCAAAGGAGGCTATCTACATTTTTGAAGCTATTCTGCTATCTTTTCAACGCTCTGGATCAAATTCTTAATCCTGAAATATTTGAAATCATTTATTTTCTTCATTAAAATCTGCGGTAACAATTTTTTCATTTATTTATATCAAAACCAATTCTTTTTATCTTATTTTTCTTGTAACTTCTTTTATTTTTCTTTTCTTTCGAAAGGTGATTTCAGTTTCTTGCCTTCTATTTTATCAACTTTCTCTGCATTATTTCCATCTTGTAAACTACTGTTATCCTAAGTAATTATAGTGCTCGGCTTTTTTTTTCAAATATGTCATCTTAACTTCAAATTTTGTATGTACTTCTTGTATCGCCCAATTTCATGATTTTTTCTTTCTTTTCTCTTCCAATTAACTTCGTATATAAGCAAATATGGTTATAAGGGTAATATAGATACTTCATTTACTAAAACTTTTACCCCATTAGTATCTACTTAAATTTATTAAAACATTCATTTTGTTAATTATTTGAGTTTATAATTAATACTATTATATTGGTCTATATTTGGACTGTATAATAATTATTTAATTTTTTGTTTGATCCACTTCTCCATCACAAATTCATCATATATTCTACCCCTTATTCCGTGTCTAGGGTTTTTGTATTTACTTTCACTGATCAGATCAATGATGTTGGTAGTATATTATCCATTTCTTATCCATTGTACCTAATACTACTTTTAGATAATTATATGAGTAGTAAGTATAATAAAGACTCTTCTTCCTTGTCGTTTCGACGCAAAAGAAATAAATCATTTGGTTTTGTGTTATTCTTTATTATTATAAAATAAATAAACTTTTAAAAAGACATTTCGAACGACAAAACTTGGTTTGATAAATAATCACAATGATTGAATTGTCTTTTATCCGTGTCAATGACTCTTTAAAGTATGAAAATGAAAAAACGTTTTAGTTCAATCTAATACTGCCAGGAAGGAAGATAAACGGAAATTACTCCTGATTATTTCGTTCAAATAATTGATTAGACTGTTAATAATACACCGATTCAACTGTGAAACAAAACGTGAAAAATAATGAGGGAAAGTATTTTTGTATTTTTTTACTACCGGAGATGAATTGCCTGAATTAGTAGTTTGTTAAATAAATATTTTCACAAAAATACGTAGTCCTTTAGATTAAAGATCATTTGCTATGCAGAAAGAATTTAAATCTCATTTAATATGGATTTAAATTCCAAGAATGGTTAGTTTCGTTGTTGAAATTACTTTCACAAGTTGATATACCGTGCCGAAATGTTTGTGAAATGTTAATGTCTTAGATAATAACAAACAAAAATCAATGGGCCATCGTAACATTGAATAAAACCTCTCCTACCGTGAAATAATTCTAATAAAACTTGGAGCAGCATTCGTTTTAAATAAAAGGAAATATATACGTACCAGGGTTCAGTCCATCATACCAAATGTATGGTTTGCGGTATGTAATATCCTATCTAACAAGCAAAATTGTCGAATTTTGTTTTAGAAAATTGTCATATCCGTGCATCGAAATATCTTGAGCATTTCGACAAAACTAAGGTCCGATACGTTGAAAGGCTCCTTGTATCCCATAGCGTTATTTTGGAAGAGTGAAAAAGTGGTCTTTGGTGTTTCTCTTGGAGGTTCCCAGTAAAACAGTAACTCTAGTTTTGCTCATATACAAGGGCCGTTTTTTTTCAACCTCCCCAGTCGGCGTTGTGCTACAGCAATTTAAACATGTCCGCCATTATTGATGCTCGCACCAAGTGTGAATTGCGAAGTGTGATTCGTTTTCTACAGGCTGAAGGCAATAGTGCTGCAGAAACTCCATCGGAGAATGAGTCGTGTGTATGGGGATAACATCATGAGTGATGGTGTTGTGCGTGGATGGTGTTGAAAGTTTGAAGATGGCCGTAATGATATTCATGATTAAGGGGGCGAAGGACGAAAATCTTTCGCTTCAAATGACCTGGTTCAAACGAGTTGATAGAATGGTTGAAGAAATTCATTGGCAGCTACTTTCTTTGAAGATTGTATTGAAAAGCTTGTCCACAGATAGACAAATTTCTCAATCTCGGTGATTTAATCGAATAGTAACAATCTTTTGGTAATAAAATTATTGTTTTATATGCCCTTTGCGCCTACTTAACCTAAGGGAGCAGCTACAGTCGTAATTAATTTTCAAGCCACTGCCTTGACTTTCAAGGTATGCAAACAAATGTTGAAAAACTTCCGAGAAATCTCTGTTAATGAAAACCCAATGATTCTTACGATTATTATTTTTGACTATACTATGCTTTTATAGTGCATAGTTTTATAGTATAATATCTATCAGATGTAGCATGACGTCAAAAGATTAATATTGATCACATATACTTGAAAATAAATATAATTTTCTTGATAATTACTAGGTGTCTTGCCAAATCTAGATTTTGACCATTGACTTCCCAATATAGAGGACACTTTCACTTATTTCAAAAAATATGTGAAGACCAATCGAACCATTATCAAAATCTTTGCTAAAATTACTTAACTACAAGCAATTTATCGATAGTTTTAATTATATTTTCGCAATTTCCAAATGGTTTTTGGTTAAGTAAATAACAAAATGAAAGAGTCTGAAGCAATTCTAATCGTGATAACTATTATCGCCGGATTGACTATTTTTACTTAAAATACATATAATTGATAGGGTAACATTTGGAAAGTGTGTGTCGATTTCAATACTCAATATCTACATGTATACGAAGTAGTTACTCATTTTATTATGTAAGCATGAAGTTACATGAATTTAATTGCTTTATATAAACATATTTATTCTTTAAACATAATACCATATGAAAAAGAGTTTCCAAATTAGTTCTTTTTCCAAAGAACAAATTCTGGAATTGCCTTCTTTTACTATTTCACTTTCACTTTCATACTATTTTCTCTGTTTCGGCTTGTATTCAAATTATTTATTTCAAGAAAAATAATGAATAATTTACATTAGGGAAGTTGCACCGTAACGTAGGAGGTTAGTTGGTACTACTGTTTTCTGCTTGACAGTTGACTTTGGAAATAATATATGAATTTGAAATATTTGAAAAAACTCATCTGGTAGAAGGAATATTGGGAAAAGAACTTCAATTTACATCACCAGAATAGCAGGACGTACCATCTACTGCCATAAACAATTTATCATTTTTTAAATCAAAAAATAATTATAAAAAGAATATGAAAAATCAATAGCCTGGTCTCCGGATAAAAGGACCATTATTATAACAGAAAACGTGTTAATTGCTTTTTTTGATGCCATGAGTGAAAGTTATAAATGCTCAACAATATGGATAACTTATTCCATGTTAAAATCAACGTTAAAGACAAATTCCGGAAATTTCAATCACTTTTGAAATGTTAAAGTTACCTTTGTGATCAGTGATTAAAGTGCATTCAGAAGAGATGAATCAAATAATCTTTCAATAGAGGATATCAAATATAAATCTGAATCAGTCTTTGTAACCCTACCAAAATCGAAAACAAATCATCCAAGGTTGTTTGCAATAACATGTGACAGTTAGATTGAACTTATTAAAAAATATTCCTACTTAAGAACAACTCGTACTACCTACAAAAGATTCTTTGTGAATTACCGGCAAGCACGTTCAGCCTATGGAATTCAATAAAATTGGTGAAATGTGAACAATAATAAATAAAACATTCGATTATCAGATACTAAAAAATTTTTTGGACACTGTTTTCGAAGGTCATCTACAATATACCTGGTAAATAATCGCGGAGATTCAATTATCCCCAAACGTGATGGGACCGGGGAAGTTCCAGTATCGCTAAGGGGTATGCAGATGTCTCCAAGAAAAAGAGGATTGAAGTTATCAAACCCTTCATGTTCTGTATCATTGCAAGTGCTGGAGCTTCAGCTTCAAGAAATTAGGAAATTATTTTACTAAAGAAAAACTAATATTGTTTTGAGTTATCAAGAAACTATCCCTGGTATTTCAATTAAGGTAGGCGAAAAGGCCACAATCTCAATCGATATCAAAATTTATAATAACTGTACATTCAATAAGGAAAATTAATTTCATGATTTATGTTACGAATGACTCATTACACTATTAAATTTCACTAAAAATCCAATGATTCTTCATTTTATCCAGTTTGCCTTAGTGCAACAGTCTTTTAAATTACCACACAGGATAATACAAATATTAAAGAATGCCCCTGCAAGGTTTTTCCTCGTATCAAATACTGTTGGGATTATGGATTAGGTAACGGTGTATTTATTTCTATTAAAGTTTTGGAGATATCTCTTTATAATGTTAAGGATCGGAGAGAACTAACTACCTACCACCTCAACTCAATATATGTTGGATTTGTATTATCGATTTTAAATTTAAACTTATACCTGGTTTTATCATCTGTTGCTCGAGAACATTTTTTTTTCTTTATACTAGAAAATACCAAAATATATTCTTAACGAGGTTAAAATGTGTTTAACAGATGTTTTGTAATAGAAACAAAAAAATTAATATTATAAAAGTATAATATCTTAAGACAGAAGGATTTTTGCGTTCAATATTCCCACAAATAATATCCAATTTTCATTAAAGAATTACATTACCTCTTTATACAGTAATTCATAATAATTTCAATATATAAAACCATTCATTCATTTTAAGATAAGTCTTTCTAAGACATTTCTTCACTGTCGATTTGAATGTTCTATCCATATTTCATAACTACATTTAATAAGTTTTAAAACTCATAATTTATTGTAAATAATATTCAAAATTGAAATAATATAATACCACACATGACCAAATTATGCATCGTCCAATCAGCTGTCAAATTGAAACTATTATTTATTATTCTTACACAAAAATGCGTGCGAGAATAACGTTCTAATACCGAAACAAAGAGAAATTATTGATTATTTAGTAACAGAATAATTCTAAATACACTGCTTAATTGCACATTCTAAGTAAACATTATCCCTTTGTTTGAATCCATTTTCGTAGTGAAAAGAAAATTAATTAAATTTAAAGGGAAGATAAAGGTATCTGAGTGAAATTTATCCTTAATATATGATATATATTCATATCAAAGGTAGAAGGCTTAAAAGTAAGTGTTTGTGGAAATTATAGTGGAAATTTCATACCTGTATAAGCCATTCAGATGCCTCAACCTTGATTGGTTGGATTTTTCGAAAATATTTTCGGTCGCTTGTCTCAACTACAATAAGTGATGATTTTCCTGGTATAATAGCTATCATGTGCGAATGTAATAAGACATAAATAATTTTTGATACATATATGTTTTTATTTTAAATGCTTATTGGTAACAACAAGTGAAAATTTCAACTGTTTTTGAAACTCTTCTGATTTCCGCTTCTTTTTTTTATCAACGGTGGGTTTTCTTGACTAAATATTTGTTTCAAAAAATAAAAGTTATACTTATATGCCTTCTAAACTATCTTTTTCAGAATGCAACATTTTCTTGACACAAATTAAACAAATAAATGACCTTTTCAAACTTGTCAAGAAAGCATCAAAAAAATTTGTTACGTCGTAGCCACCTTAATTTATAAAATCACCAAACATCAAATCAAAATAATCGATTTTAATTACATCAAAAATTCTATTTTTCATTTATTATTTTCAGTTTGAAGTTTCAATACCAAAAATTTTAGTTTGAATTAATCTCCATGAATTATTTTCTCGGTAGGGAATTTTTTACGAAAATTCTGCTAGGATGTGAAAACTAGACTATAGTAACGTATCTTGTCACCTCATGTTCCTATTTCGGTTAATATCCACATTATAAGACATATTATTTGTGAAAAACTACCAGTTAATGTTCCTTGAAAATTCAATGTTGATCATATTTGTTTATCATTTAATTTATATATAATTCTAGTTGAACACCAAGAGCAATAATTTCTTGGCAACTCATGACCGTAATCGGAGTACGCTATGATTACAGAAACAACGGTTTGGAGAGGAAGATCGACACACCTTTGGGTAACGTGATATTGGCTTTTCTGCTGGAAGCCATGTTACTGTTAAAGTAATGGTTTGGGAATCTATTGCTTATCGTAGCCTATGACCCATGTAGTATAAATCACTTTAATGTATCATCTAAATGATTGTTCAAAAGTCATTTTTGATTATACTAACACACGTCTATATTTTTAAGTACAAACTCGCGAAGTAGGTTCTTATGCCGACCCTGTCCAGCTGCAATGGAATTTTAACATTCCACTAATTCGCGCGGCGCCTTTGATTTGTTTTTTATAAAAGGCGGACGCGCCTTTGATGAACTTTTTATTATAGAAGGATTTTTATTACAGTATTTCTTTTAAATAATTTTAGGAAAATGTATTTTTTTATTTCTTTTGTTTCTTTTTGTTCTCCAACTTAGTAGAATTCTATTTGTGATATATAAAGTTTATGTAGCGCAGTAAGTTAGTTTTAAATAAATAGTCGTAGCGAAGAGAACGAATAAGTAAAAATAATCGCAGAAATTATTTAAGTGATATTTATAAGTAAATTTTTATATGTTAAGTGTATTGTGTAATGTGTAATATATATCGTATAAATTGTAATTCTTTTGAACATGTTTGTAATATGATGACGTGGAAGCAGTTTGTATGTTCACATTCTAGCACAGTTAATTTACGAAGCTAAAGCTTCTCGAATGAGGTGTCATAAGCAACCCTAATCATCTATTAATATCGATGAGTACAATCAATGAAGTAAATATTGGTGTGCAATCCATATGTTCCAAATTTTGAAGAGTTTACTGTTAATACAGTTTACGTATGTCTCTTAATTGTTATGGGAACAATAATTGCTTACAATGTTAGTGAAGTGATTAGTAACTTGACGACCTTCTAAACAGTTATATTAGATCGATTTGATTATGAAATAGACTAACAATGAATGTGAATTGAATTATCTTAATGAGGTTTTTATCTTAATAAGAAGGCGGATTTAACAAACTGAACGTGTTTTAGATTTTACACTTTCATTTGTTTTTGAATTTAATTCCTGTCGGTAATCTGCACAATATTTTATACAGTTTGCTTGTATTGTGAAGTGGGTATTTGTTTTAATGCCACTTTTAATTTCAGTACTAATTTGGCAGAATAAGCCGTTGTAATTATGGCTCCTCGCCATACTAAAATAATTTTACGATTACCTACCTTTTCTGACAAACCTCGATATTTCCACTTCTCACTCTCCACTTTGGTTTTGACATGTTAGTGATGGAATCATGGTTGTTTTATTGTTAGAAAATCTTACAAGAAATTTTTCTTTGTCTTTTCTATACTGGGTTAGTGGATTACTGTAATTATATTTTTGTATTTCCTTGTGTAAATCTGATAATTCTCCCATGTTCAATTTGGTAGTAATTCCTTATGGTATAAAACAACGTTGATTTTTCAGTACGAGACCATGGACTGCCAAGCAAGCTGAGACTCACGATACCACCTTCCTCTACATGTGATACTGCAGTTCCCTCTAATGTGTCCACTGAATCTGTATGAATTTGCATTAAGGTCAACTGTTTTAAGCGCATGTGTTGATATGTGAATCGACATTGGTAATTGATGACATAGTAAAAGTAATTTGTTTATCCTGAAAACGTTAAAAATGCCATGAAGTGTCGCCGTTTAACGTTGCTTCCCATATTCCTATACTCAAGGCATATATTTCTTTTATATTTATACTTCTGATACCATCTAATCTAATCTAATACAATCTAATGAAGAAAATAAATCGAGTAAAGAGATATTCCTAAGGAATTTGTTGTACATTCTATTTATTCCTCCAGGCTAAATAAATGCTCAATTTGCTTGGAATGCTGTAGTCTAAGGCTTGCTATCTACATAAAAATTGGTACCGAAGAATAACGAAGAAATATTAGAAATATTAAATATAATATAAAGATAAATATAATATAAAGAAATATAAAAGAAATATAGACACGATCCGAAAAATTAGAGCCAGTGACAGAATAGAGTTTCTTGAATTAAAAGTAAAGGGTAGTGCTAGATAATTACAGTTAAAACGTACATATTGAATAAGAAGGTTGAATATATTTTTCATAACTCTTCATGTTCATGTAACTAACCATACTCTGTTAGTATTTTTGTTTTAAGGTTCTTTATCATTTTCTAGATATGTAGCAGATATAAAAACTGTTTAAACAAATCCAATACACTACAGTATGCAGATTTAGAGAGAAAACAAATTTCAAAAAATCATAATTTGAAACTAAATGCGTCAAAGTCTTTTGAATTACATTTTACAGAAAAATCCAGACTATTATAAAAATTAAAAGACAAAAGATCATATTTCATAAACATTTATCAACATTTATATAAAATTTATATAATAATATATTAATATAAAAATAGGAATTGATGTAAACTTTTTTCGATGAGTTTTTGTTAATTCATTCATCCAATGAGTTGAAATTAATGTAATTCATTCAAAATTATAAAATTGTCAAATTGTTGTGTTATTGTGACTAGAAATTTTTAAAAATAGTTTTTCGTGAGAAAAACACTCAACTTTTGCATTGTTTTATGGTTTCTGCGGACAACTACATTATGTAACTACTGATTTCAGCATAAGTATTGATAAAGAAAACATTCCAATAATAAACGAAGCAAAAAAATTTATTAAGCGAAGGCGTTATTTTAGACTCATTCCTCTCTTTTAATGGCTTGTGCCCGATTAAAAAGCTCCATATCATATTAAAAACATCTTGCGTTCTAAAACCAAGTATTTTCCTTGCAACACTCTCGTTCTTCCCCTACTTGCTTAAAGAGGTATCGTTTATTCTAAATCGAAAACTGTTGCAGTTCCCTACTACATTCAAAAAATGCTAAACAGCTACATACTAAACATGAAAAATTGCAGGGAGCGACACATGTTTAGTTTTATTTATAAAATAAGAAAAAGCGACCAACTTACTGTTTGTTCAATTTATTCTTTGCGCTCAACCATTCTCACAATAGTAGATAAATTGATCTTTTTAGTGTTCAACATCAGCGCAAGACTAGCATTAAAAAAACTGCTTTTTACACCTCGATTCAAGTATGGAATAGATTACCAAAAAACTATAAAAACCTCTTAATTGAATCTTTTTGCGTAAAGAAAGAAAAGTATTTTCTAAGTAAGTAAATGAGCAATAACACTGAAATAGATAATAGGTTACCTTACAGGAAAATTGAGTCTACTGTTTTAACTCGCGTTACAGTTTTGGTTCTTTTCTATTTTTATTTGCATTACTTCCACCTCTAATACCTACCCTGCTCGATGCTCAGTTATATTTATTGTATAGGTAAAACAAATGTCATTTTAGATCTTTGTAGCATAAAAACAGATCCTTTTTATGTAATCGGTTTTTTCGAACGCTGCAAAGTCCATTTGGTACCTTTATTTAAATTAAATTTTTATTTAAATTAAACCTTGGTAACATAGATATAGATATATTATATAAAATAACTTGATATCACAAATTTCATAATTTTTTTTTTTGAAAAATAAATTATTTATATGAGTTTATCCCAATGAGATTTCAAATATGGAATAGCTTCGATAGCCCTACGATTCGTGATCACTGCTTACAATCTTTTGGTGGTTTTGTATCAAGGTTTGGGCCTAAAATTTTCTTTTCTATTTCAAGTGCTTTTTACATTTAGTATAACTTCCAATTTTTTAATTATCATTTTTTTCAATTAGTTTGTCTGGTTCTCCCAATGATTCTTGTTATTCCAACCAATTACAATAAAAAAGGTAGTTATTAGTAACCAAATACTGATAAATTTTTTCAACATAATTATTTCTTTATTGGTCTAATTTTATTATTTATAGTATCATTTACTAAGAAAATCTACATGGACTTGATTAACGTGTCATGGTAATTAAGAAATAATCCTTGATATTTAAGAAATCAATATCATAAACTTGGATATAATCTATTACACTGCTTATTAATGGTATTGGAGTGACTACATCTAAATTAATTTTTTCATCATAGTTTAAACATTAAATCAAGATTTTTGATCGTGATTAACTGTAAATTGATGCTCACGTCAGAACAAGTTTGTATGCCTTTAAATGTATCAATATCTCAATGCAATTTTTAATTATGAATAATTCGATTTAAATTTGAGCTAAGAAATTAAATTTTATTTATTATTGCTCGCATTTCGAACTTTTTTATCTATCCACTCGTTTTCCTGGATAGCTCTGCCTTTCATGGTCTGTTTAATCCCTTGCTTCCAGTTCCTTGAGGATCTTCTTCGCCTCCTTCTTGCTTTTTTCAGCCACCTACTCTGTATTCTCTCTGAAGTCGTCTATACTCGACCTGTTCTTCGTCGAATTTCCACAGCCTCTATATCTTTGTCCTGTCTATCTGTTAGTTGCCAGCACTCACATCCATACGTTCAAATAGGTTCCACTATGTCATTTTTGTGTTTAGTCAATTTTTTACTGACCACAGCAAAGAGTTCAGAATTTGTGTAGCTTTTTACCTTTGTTGTTACCGAAATTATTAAACTTCTTACGTATTTGAATTGTCTACATCATCCAACCCTATTTATTTGCAGTTCGGGGTCACCTTGTATGCTTCCTACCGGCAGATATTCTGTTTTTGACATATCAAACCCCACTTTGCATATTCGTTCTCCAACTTTCTCAACATATAATTTGCATCGTCGCCAGCTATAATAGCTTGGTCGCCTGCAAAAATTAGAGTCGTCAAGCACTTATCCTCTATTTCAATTCCCATTCTCGCAATTTTAGTTCTACAACTACTCAGAGCTTTCTGAATGTATATTTTAAATAATGTTGGTGATAAACTGCACCCTTGTCTCAAATCTTTTGAATCCGAAAATGGTTTTGATAGGGTATTTCCCAGCTGGAAGTGAATTTTTGTATATGTTCTGAATAGTTCGAACATAGACATTGCTGAGGTCAGATTACGTCAATATATCAAAAAGAGTTTTCAACGGCACTGTGTCGAAGCCCTTTTCGAGATCAATAAATACGAGTTGAGTGACCAAATGTCTGGTTCTACGTTTTTTTAGTATTTGTTCTAAAACGAATGTATTGTCAATACATGAGCGTCCCGCACGAAATCCGTTCTGTTCTTCTATTTCAATTATATTTTTTTCAATTCTATTTTTCAAAACTTTACTCACAATAATGCACACTTCTTCTCATCTAAGTGAAATATATCATAGAAGTGCTATAGTTGGCATTATTATTACTTTTATTCCTACTGGAAGTTATTTTCTCTAGAAAGTAAATTTCATTATCGCTTGTTCAGTTTTTACATACTGATATCCTTGTTTTATTGTGATACGTTTATTTAGAATAATTTTACAATCAAATATAATTTGATGCTCGCATGCTTGTTTTCTCATTTTGATGATTAAAAAAATGGAGAGTGAAACTTGTAAACACAGTGTTTTGTAATGGTAGGTTCAATATTCTTTATAGATTATCCATGTCATTACATTGGTTAATGCTCTAAAAACACACAATTTTACACTTAGAAGTTCCTGTTTGTTTTAAAAACAATGGGAAGAAATTCGTTGATGATTGTATAGAAAAATTCATGTTTGACTAACTATTAACAATATTTCATATCATTTTTATATATAGAAAGCAATGTACCTCATTGTTTTCTAATTTATTTCATTCCAGTTTTGATTTTGACATGAAATGTAAAAGAGTTATGTAATATGGCAATATCATTTGATAACTATTACTTTGTTTCTCGAATATTGATAGCTTATTAAAAGATTACATCTATTCAAGGAAGTAGACATAATCTACAGTTTTTTTAAAAATATTAGAAACTAGTTGATCCGCCGAACTTCATACAGACTAACAGTCAGGTAGTGTTACTTTCTGCTGAACTTAATATAGTATTTTATGAAATTAGTATAATAGTAAAAAAATAAATTACTTTAATTTTGTTATAGCTCTACTTGATTATGTTAAGCTATGTCTTGTGCTCTACAGGTTGGACTGGGATTATTTTTCTTCATTGCAAAGCATCATGTGTCACAGCGTTGGTGGGTGAGACCACTTAATTTGAATAGAGATATCTACAGTTACTTTACTTGAAACTAACCAGTTTTTTAAACATAAAAAAATTAATCGGGGTTTATATGATCAACTTTTGAACTTATTGAGCACAGACTAAGCGAAACATTCAATAAGAAAGTTTGTTATATAAAATTATAAACACCCATGAACACGTATAAATCTATCAGCCTTTCACTAAAAGAAGTCATTTTTCAGGGTATTTGTAACTACAATCTACACTAGAAATGTGAGGTACTTAGCGACGATCAGCGCGTAAAATCTAAAAAGTTGATTAACTTCGACGTCAACAGCGCGTACAAGCTCGATCATTGTATGCGTTATCGCAGTTTTCAACAAGTTGAACTATCTTTAACATCTATGAACGTCTAGAGCGCGTCATGCTCATGTTCATTCTGTTTACTACATGAACATACATTTTTGCGATTTAGACAAAAAATATTACAGGCCGCTTGACGTGATGTAATACAACGTGCAATGCAATGCAAGGCGCAATATTTCTTGATAAAAAGCATTCGCACATGAAGTTTAGTTTCATGCAAGATCTCGCAATTTCAACATCATCGGTTCGGTGCCATTTTTATTACGTGCAAGCTGCAATTCCAAGGAGAAATCTAGTTACTTTTGGCTTAACAACCAACCTATCCTTCAGGCTCCAAAACCAAGATAGCAGTAGATATAATTATTGACAGCTATTCACTGACCACTTATTCGCTTCGTTACTTACGTACTTAGTTCTAATATCATCATTGTTAAATCAATCACAAAATAATGAATCAAATTTTAGGTAAGGTATTTGTTCAACCCACTTACTGAATTTTCATTAGTGGCAGTCATGATGCAATTACAAGAGACACTCTACGTGCAATTTTCATCTATGCAATATTTGACCTTGCAAGAAATAGCATGCAATTTCTTGTACCATGTCAAGCGACCTTAAGAGATTGACCATAATGGCGAAAGTAAGATATATCAGAAATGAGAAATACTCTAATTGAAAAGAAATATTGATTATCAGTTGTCTTATTACTACTGCTTACTTTTGATGTTTTTAAATTTAAGAGCATATGAATGAGCATATTTATGAAAATAAAACCTCCCAGAATGGTTCAATCACCTCCTTCTCACCATCACTTAATGCCTTTAACATTGCCATATAGTGTATCAAATTTATTATTCTTAAGTTGGAGGGTTGCGAAGAAATTGATATTTATCGAATTTTTGGGCCCTATTTTGAAACTCAGGGATGCAGCTTCGTATGGAGGTCAATTGCACTCAATCGTCTCTCTCAATATTTTAGCTCCCTTATACGCATCTGCTCTGTATAAATTCAATCCTGTACAATTACAATATATTTGCAGTCATTCTGCTATTCGGGATTAATTAGTGACCATTAAAATCGCTCCAGCAGTCCTATAAATGGTATGTCAAATCTACTATTACATAAATATTTCAGTGTACCCTTATCATAACACATTTTTCTACAGAATTTATTTCATTTGAGGTATATTTCCGTATCCTTTTCAACAAAAAATATGATGTAACTTAATACATATTTCTTCCTATTTGCTACTGTTAGATTCATAAGATCATTCAGTTTGGTAAAATAAAATCTAGGTATGATTATAAGTTTTAAAGTTTACGTATAATCTACAACTTTTATAGTTCAAATGACATTGGCACAACAGAAAAAACAACTTACGCAATATTGGAAATAACGGGAGAATATTTTTATATAACACTTAAATTGCATGTAGACTAGTGGTAATTATTATGTATTTAAGTATAACCTAGGGTCATATCGATAATATAATTCATATATTTAATGGATGTACAGATCTGTTGGCTAATTAAGATTAGAAACTATGTTGTTAACGAGCAACAATGAGTTCATATCTTTACTAATAATATTTGGTTCCATAATTGATTAGGAATATTTAGTTATTGCTATGAAACTTTTATTTAGTATTATATTATAAAGCAGATATCTCGTTCCACCACATTTGCATCTGAAATATCAATATTTCTGATTCAGTACCTTTATTTGTAACAATAGAGCAGATGGAAGAAATGTATAAGTTTCTTCTTATATTGGGTGTTTGAAAGCTCTAGATTTTTTTACTCAGACTATTTCTCATACTATGTTTCTTATTGTTCTTTGCAAATCTTTCAATATTTCTTGTAATTCAAATTCTAAGGTTTTCGTACATCAATTGATTATTGTTATTTAGTTACTGAATTTTTTACCAATCCTTCAAATTTTCCATCAATAGCTCAATAGATTTTAACATAATGCAGTAACATTTTCAGTTCACTAATTTTTAATCTTAATCTTTAATAAAAGATCTATCATATGTTTTCTAATTTTGGAAATTTGTCTCCTCTTGAAAATGGATTACGGTGAATATTTTTGTAATTCATTCATACCTCGATGTTTCAATTTCAATAAAAGTATGACTAAGTTTCAGTATTATTGTTGATGTTATCAGCAATATGTGTTCTTTTATTTACTTTACATTGCATACAATTATATTCAATGCAACTTACAATTTCCGTTGAAAACACAGCGTATTTAAAACAAGTCGAATTAATTAGTGACAATTATAAGTGTTACACCTAGAATAATTAATTGATTCATTTTGATTGTTTATTAGATCAGAAAGTTAATCACCAGTTTGGCAGGGAATTTTTAAATGGGCAAATGATTCCATATATTCTGCCAAATTTTAGTTTTCTTGTATCCAGCCGTCTGTTTGTTATATAAACACTCATTGGCACGCACAAATTCTATCAGCCTTTTACTGAGAGAAATCATTTTTTAGGGTATTTGCAGCTATAAACTAAACTATAAAAGTGAGGTTATGTTTTTGATGCTTGACTTAGACGTCAAGAGCGCGAACAAGCGCGATCATTGTATGCGTTATCACAGTTTCTCAACAAGTGAACTATATTTGATATCTATGAATCATGCTCGAGTTCATTCTGTTTTCCAATTAAGAAAAACATCCATATGTGGGATTCAGACCAAAAATATTAAGAGATTGACCTTGTTATTCATCAATGCATTACACCTAGAATAATAAATTTCTTCATTTTGACATTTTCTTCGTGCAATGGCACTTTTGTCGGCTCCAAGCCCGAAAACAGCAGAGCGTTGAGTGCCCAGGCTAGTAGCCTACCACCCAGAAAAAATATATCTGGTCGAGGTACTATAAAAAGCCTCGGATTTGGACTGATTTAACGAATAGAGCCACACAAGTGGAATGATAAAGAAATCGAGAATCAAAGACGTAATGTGAACTCTTCCTGAAATATAACGTCACTTAATAACAAAGATCAAAATGTAGTCAAATAATTCAACGAAAGGAATATGGCAACTAGATATTGTATATAGCAAAGTTGACAAAGACAAAAAAGCTAAAGACGGAGTAGAGGTACTGATTCATAAAAAATATAAGGTAAAAATGAAACAACTTGATAATACATATTTAAAGGGTGTATGTATATGTAAAAATCTTAATCGGACATAAAAAAGTGATCACACTTTTTGTCTATTGCCTAGAAGACGGTAAACCCAAACACTACAAGGTGGACTTTTATGAAGACCTACAAAGCACGGCAGAGTCTCTACCTGCCGAGGAAGCCGCTATATTATTATTAACGGTAATACCCGGAGTTAAACAATGAAGAACATATTAATGTAAACGTAGAGCTAATGGTCAACTTTTATGCCTATAACGAACTAAAAATAATTAATACATTTTTCCAATGGAAAAAATATTTAAAAAATGTTTAGAAACACGAGAGGATACAAATCCAGGATCGATAGTTATCGCTAATACAGGAAATAATCATAGACTTGTGTTAAAGAAAATATGAATACAAATGTCAACAAATAAGAAACCGGAAAAAATAACAATGGAAAAACTGAACATAGATTCCTTGTGGGACACATCAATAAGGGATTTATATTAAAAAAGACTAGAGGAAAACATAGAAGTAAGACCAATGAACTTAGAAGAACTTAAGCTGAGACAAAATCAAAAAGAACATTGAAGACGCTGCTAAGGAGAGAATAGACACACAAATAGTCACAACCAACACCAAAAACTCTAACACAACTCCATGGTTCCGTTGAGAAGACAAATGTAAGCGAACACGAAAATCGTTCTTAGCGTATAGAACATTAGAAACATAGGCACGATTTTATAAAGTTACCATCAGAACTAAATATCAGAGACGAGACCAAAAACATCAAAAACGAGACAGCAATTGGTGATCACAATGATGGAAATTCTCAAGTGAATTTTGGGAAAAAACAGTACTAGATCGGGAGAGAAGTGAAAAAATCATACGATCATGTGACGTAGATAATATTAACGAATGTGTATTACAGCGTAAAAACCAATGGAACCAACATATAAGTCGGATGCCAAACGATTGACTGGTGAAAATAGCAAGGGATAGATCTCCAATTGGAAATCGGAGCAGAGATCGACCACGAAAGAGGTGGAGTGAGCCTGGATGGGTAAATATATTGAAGAAAGATCAGGCGTTAGACCTATTTTGGAAGAAAAAAGAAGCATACTACCATAAAAATATCAACGTTTAAACTTTGATCATGTAACAAAATCACATGTTTATATGAAGTAAGCCGAATAATACAGATGATGTTAATTATTGTGAGGTCACCTCATTTTATTGAATGTAATATAATCCCTGAAATTCAAAAAAACAGAATGAACACAATGTTAAGGATTTTGACAGTGATATAATGATTGCTTAAGGACATTCTATATACTAAGAGACCAGTTTTACCGTGGATACTTCCAAAACTATCGATTTTAGAAGAAAGGGTGGAGAAAAATGAACTTGTTTTGTCAATTGTAATTCCATCAATGAGAAATAATTGGAATGAAGAAATGAAAAACTTCGTGAATTCACTGAATTCATTGAATGAGAAAAATTGGCCACTTTGGTATAATATGGTACAAATATAGCATACATTTAGTCAGAAGTCCTAAAACTATTTTATATATAAATTCAAATCAATAATTCCAATCGTTGAATATATAAAAGTTTTTTTTTGGCTGATTGAATTATTAACACTACAACTAGATTATTTTCTACAATTTCAGTGCTCTCCTAGTTAGTTCGTCTGGTTTGATTTATGTTATTCTGGTTTTAAGATACTTACGAATTATAATTTGGTGGACTTATATTGAGAAAACATGGTTTCACATTTTGGTATTTTTCGAAAGCCCTTGTGAAACTAGTTCCACAGCATGTATGATCGATGAAAATATAATTGCCAAAAGTGAAAGAGATAAGTTTACCTTGGCTTTATTCTCTTCCAAATGTCAATAAGATGTTTTTGTTTTTTTTAATATATACACGAATGCAATATGAATAACTAGATTTCCGTATACTGACAAAACTGGTTCCATAAATTAAAAAAAAAATTAAATTACCACACCCTTGAATGTAATCAGTTGTGTTTAAACCAATTTGAATTAAGTGAGGTCGTTTTGTTGCGAAGGAGCCATATTATAAAGTCACTGAACAATTTGGATATGTATATAGGAAACATGAATGCTGTTAATGATCCGATCCCAGAAGAAGAAATACCAATTTATTTGTATAGCTAACAGCTGGATTTGTATACGAATATAGGAGATTAAAAAATGAATATTTAAGTTTGAAATGATTGTAGGTGAAAATTAGAACTGAAAATTCAATAGAATTGTTAACGTCTAACAATGTAAAAATGAAATTAGTCACCTACATTATAGATACTTTGAATTCAAACCCTAGCAGATGAAGGATCGTTACAATAAAGTACAAAAAATATCACTTTTTACGACTTATGTGTATTTTGGTATCAGTTGGATTTATTTAGTTTGTTTCAATATGAAAGAAATAAAGACAATAAGGTAAATATTGACATCGTGATTGTAATAGTAGAAACAAAAATTTCCTAGGAACTATATAAAGTACAAGAAGTGACTTCGGTCGGAAACTATGAATATTTCAATTAAAACAGAAAGTAACAGATATTTTATGAATATTTTTGAGAAAGAAATTATTACAGGCGGAAGCACTATTCATTGTGAAAATGTGACAAGAGTATTATCGTTCACTTTTTAAAGATAATACGTCAACAAGAATGTTGAGGGGAGGTTTAGATACGCCAAACATAACTACAAGGATGAAAATCTATTAAATTTGATTATATTAAAGTACATAATTTTCTTGAAGATATTTCCACTACCAACAAGATATTTTTTGCAATCAAAAACAACGACGTAATTCCTAACATATATCGTAAAATCTTGTGCAACCTATAGCATAAACTTTATAACTGGAAATCGAAATTGATGGAGAGAGAGAGAGAGAGAGAGAGAGAGAGAGAGAGAGAGAGAGAGAGAGAGAGAGAGAGAGAATAATTATTCAGGATGAAACTACTTACGTAAAATAGGATAATATCGTAAACAAAATCGAAAAATTATTTAGACGTGACATGTATACATATTAAAAATCTGTTAAAAAATTGTGAGACAAAATATCCATCAAAAGCAATCAGAAAGCTGTTCTTGAAGGTTTTTCGACAGGCTTTCAATAGGCAAAGAATAGCGGCTTATCGTAAATCAGATTGGAGGTTAATGTATCTCCATAGAAAATATAATTTTTGTGACTAGAACATAAATTGAAGCAAAATTAATGTATATTGTCAAACTATATCGATCATTTAACTTTCAATACGGTTATTTTGCCCCAGATAAAAAGTTCCGTGGCACGCGATAATGTGACATTTATAATTGTTGATGTGGAGCGTTTGCTTTGTATAACAATACATTTACGTCATTAGTATAAAAGGAGGATTTGGATCACTATCGAGAAGAGGATAACAGACGTTGTTCTGTTTGATTGATTGTGAATTAACACTGCAACTTTTTTGACAAAAGTTTTCTCAAGTTCAAGGGTTCATGCATAATTGTAAACACACAGCCTTTTAATATCTTCACAGCCTAAGTTATTTCACGCAATTTCAATTTACGATTAGATATAACCAATTTATGGACTTTTTTTATGTTTTCTGGAGTAGCTACATCAATTTTACGACCAGAACGTTCACCATCATCGGTGTCTGTACAACATTCGAAGGATTTAATGTACTGATATACGAGAATGGTCGCAAAAGTACCTGGTGCAACAAAGAAAAAATTAATTTTGCAACGTAATCTCCTTTTACCTCCATACACTTTTCCCAGCGATGTTCAATAAGTTCGAATACCCTTCTTATAATAAGAATTGTCAAGCTTCTCAAAATAGCCTGCCGGCATTAACTCATTGTTGGAAAATGTTTGACAACCGAGCAATTTTTTCAAATCAGGTAACGGAAAATAATCCTAGGGGGCTGGATTTGGCGAATAGGGTGCATGAGGTAGCAATTCAAAGTTTAATTCATTAATTTTGGTCATTGCCATTACTTTTACAAGATAGTCAATGAAAATTATCCCACGGGCATCCCCAAAAACTGACGCCGTGACGTTGCCTACATATGGAACGATTTTTGCCTTCTTTGGAGCAGCTTCTCCATTATCAGTCCATTGTTTCGATTGCTCTTTTGTTTCAGTTGTGAAATTATGAATCCACGCTTCATCCATTGTCATCAAACGCGAAAATTCGGCTTTATTTCTGAGAAACATTGCCAAACAGTCGATGGAAACATCTCCACGACACTGTTTTTGTTCCATTGTGAGCAAAGGTGGCACTCATCTTGAACTTTCAGTAACGATCATCCAGTACCGCTTTGTCGATTTTCTTCAACAATCATTGAGTCGTCACTTTATTTGGTCAACCACTACGATGCTGGTCTTCGCAGCCAGTACGGCCTCCTTTAAACTCTACTACCCAATAATTTACTGTTGATAACGAAGGAGTAATTTCACCCAGAGTAGAATCTAGTTCAGTTTTCATATTAGTTGCGACAAGAACTTTTCAATATTAGTATTCTATTACATAACGAAGACCAATTTTTCCATGTTTACAAAGTCACAGAAAACGACCCCTATTGATGGCTGCCAAACAATATTATACCTACAACGTGGCGTCTTCAAAATTTAAACATATGGATTGTGTACTTTCTAGTGCAGTGGTATTTTTCAAACAACTATCGCCATCCCCCTAGGTCAGGTCAAGTAATTCTGGGACCATCCTCGTAGAATTAAAAATGTTTTGTGTGAACTATTGAATCCTCGCGGGCATTAGTTTTATTCATAATGCAACGAAAGATGATAATATCAAATTTATTCATCTTCAGTCTTTTGGAATGTTTTGAAATTTTTATTTAAGACTTAACCGCCTTTCTCTACGTTGTTTCATCAATATGCCTTGATCTTTATCAATTAACTATATCAATAATTACGTATATTCAAGCTTAGGTTATAAAAGACGTATTAAAACTAATTATTAACAATAAACACACAAATATTTTTAAACATATAATTATCACCAGTCAATTGTTGATATAAAGTGTGTAAACAATTCTCACGATATTCTAATTTTCTTAAATGTCCTCCCCGATTAGAATGTATCAATACAACAAGGACGCACAGATTAACGGATATAACCGCATGATTGATGCAAGTTGATAAAAAAATTATGTTACTGATTTCCAGTGGCGTGCGCGATTCGAAAGCAGAGTTTATCGATATAGCAAAGTCTAGAGAACAACATACAATGAAAAATATTATTTATCATTCAATTTCACTTATATATGTCTACAGTCACATTATATATTATTTTAAAATTTGAGATAAATACAACTAAACTTATCATTTATCTCACATGAATGAACATATGTATTTTGATAATATTACAATTCATATCCATTTCTAATTCCTCCTATTTGTTTATTTCAGAAACCTACCACTGAAACTGAAAATATAAAACCAACTTCACCGAGGGGAAGAGGTAGATCACGATTTGTAGCTTCAGAAGAGTTCCAAGGAATCCAAGATAAATCATCAGCTGCTGAATCAACAACAAGAAAAACAGTAGCATCAAGAAGACGTGTGGTTGAAAATGTAGAGCAACGTTTTCCCTCAAGGACATCTTCTACTTCGAATCCTTCGAAACAGCCCTCAACAACTATACCTCCTATTTCAAGACGATATAATTCGCAGACATTCAGTGATACTGCTGAAAAAATTTTTAATGTCAATGAAAATGCGAATAGAAGGCCTCAAAGGCCTCAAAAAACCCAAATGAGTTCTGCTGCTACGAGTACAAATCGAAAAACTTCAAAACCATTAACGGAATATGTAGAAAGAAGGAGTTTCAAGAATACATATGAAGTACAAGAAATATTGGACGAAAATTTCGAATTAGTGCGTAGATCCCAAAAACCCAGAGAAAATAGTTTCAAAGCTACAAATGTCCTATCAAGAAACAAAGAAAATTTGTTACCTACTAAAGGAAATACCTTTCCAAAAAGAAAACAGGAAAGTGCCGATACGTTTACTGACAAGACACCAAGGAGAAATAAAGAATTGGAAGAGTTATCTAGGAGTTTGAATATACCATCGCGTAATCAAGATAATTTAGAACCGATTAAGACTTCCAAAACATATGAACCAGAAGTTAGTGCACCCTTATTGAGCAACACTAAAGATACTAACTTGATTGAAGAACAGTCTCTCGATACTACACAAGTGCCATCCGATTTAGAAGTATCCCCTGATCCGTTACCAGAGCTACAATATGAAGAAGATTTATCAAAAGTTCAAACTAGTTCTACAACGACCACAAAACCTACTGAACCCACTAGAAGTCAAGGAAGTAGAAGAAGTAGTCAAAGAAAAACTACTGTAGTAACAGAACAATCGACTCAAGCTCCTAGATTCAGAACCAGAGGACGAAATTCTCAAACAGCTCTAGCATCTCAAAACTCTGAATCATATTTGAGAGCTGCAACATCTACAACTGCTCCTGGAAGGGGATATAGAAGAAGAAAGGAGAGTGTGCTGGAGCCTAGGTAAAAATCTTTTATTTTTGTCTTAGTAATAGCAGTTTGAGCCTTTTTCGCAAAATATCCAAGAGTCTCAACAGTTCCCTGTTGAATCTTTCACTTTTTATGACTTTCTAACATAAATATTGTTCTATTGAATTGTTATGTTCCAGAAAAGGACCATCAGTGTTCTCTGCTGATACCGAATTTCAAGAGAGACGTCCAAGAACCGAAAGAAAAATCAACATGTCGACTTCCGAGAAAGTCATGATTGCAGACTTTCCCACGAGAAGCCGTTATAACACAACAATTAGAAAACTTTCCAACATAACCCCGACAACTTCAGCTCCAAATGGCAATAGACTCCGTTCTAGAGAGATGCCGGTATTCGATGAACAAAAGTTAGAAGTTTTACCTTTGTTCGAAGAAGAACCAAAGCTCTTACATACTCGATTCACTAATCGAGCTGACGATACTCTCTCCAGGTCTGTCAAAAAAGAAGTTTCCAATGAAGATACATCTCCAAAAAGAGGAGAAAATACAGATATTAGAACTGAAAAACGAGTAGCTTTTAACGAAAAACCAATTTTCAATGAGAAAAATGCGACTGTTTCAAGATCTAGACGGAGAGGAAACTCAGATTCAACCCAGAAAAGTATAAATAAAACAGAAACAACGATAACAAAGCCAACTAATACACCTTCTAGATCAAAAGTTGTAGTTAATGCTGGAACTAAAACAGAATCTTCAGTTGAACAAGCTCTTCCGATCCGGAAAAATGAAATTAAAGAATCTGTGGTGTCCGAAGTCAATGAGGTAACTTCTCGCAGAAAAATCTCTAGGAAAAAAGTAGCGAACTTAACAGAACTGCAGGAGAAATCTCGCAGTAGCGGTTTAAGAGGTAATAAAAAATCAGAAGAATCTACAAAAGCAAGTTCAGAAGAAATCGGAGAATCTGACAATTATCCAGAAGAATTCAAGGCTTTGATAAAAGCCAAAAAAGAAAATAAGGTGAGTTTTTTCTCGGACTAAGATTGTCAAAACGTTGAATATATTCGAAAATTACTTGATTTTTATAATGATAATATAATATAATTATGTTTATCATTCAATATTCAATTTGGAATACATAATATTTCCCATGTTTGAGTTCGACTTTGGTAACCGTAACGTTAACAGTGAAAGTGTCAGTTCCTATAAAAATAACTTTTCTTTGATAGGTATCACAGTTCTAAAAATTTATAAATTATAAAGTATTCTAAACCCAGAGACATATTACTGTAAGTAGAATCTCTTACATTCATACCAAAACAGTGAATTTGTTAGGTTAGTTTTACACCGATTTGGAAGAAGAATTCGCAAAAAACCAGCTCTTATCAAGCTGATATGGAGTGGCCTGTCCGTACTCTCGAATCAACGCGGAAATATTTCTAAAATCAATTATGTCAAACACAAATGTTGGGACTTCTGACTACAGAAGCTCTCAGAATACAAACCCTACAAAAACATACTCATCTGCTCTTAGTCAACCACAATTTCCTACTAAACATCAAGCAATTGTTTTTCCAGCTGTTGATAACCTGAAAATTCAAGATTACCTGATATCACTTGGGGAAATAATCAGTCCAAAAAATATACTATTCACATCGAGGCTGTCAAACAATAGAATATGCATGTACCTCGCAAATGAAGATACTGTAGAACGCTTCATGACCTTTCATAAAGGGTTGATCATTATTAACAACACTCCGATCCAAGCCCGAAAGCTTATAACACCTTCCGAAAGATTAATACTCTCAAATGTATGCCCCACCATACCACACTCACCGCTAATCGAGGAACTTAACAAAATAGGTCTCAATACCCTCTCACCAATGTCTTTTCTCAAAATTAGCTCCACAATTTCGGAACATAACCACATCTACAGATTCAGAAGACAAATCTTTATTTCACCATCAACAATCCAAATACCCGATTGTCTAATGATCACACACGAGAACACCAGCTACAGAATTTATCTATACCAAGAACGTCTGTTTCACATGCAAAAAACCAGGTCATACTGCAGCAAACTGTAAGAACTCCCAATTGCAAACTTATGAAGAACCCCAAATAACTGAACTACCACAATTACAATTACGCCTCCTCCTCAACCAGAAGAAAACGAACCAGAAGGAAACAAACCAGAGAACCCTAAGAAACCTTCTTTCCTCAAACCAAATAGGCTAAGTAAAAAGCCTAAAAATAAACCAGAAATCTCTACAGACATTCTCATGGAAAAGTCATTTCAGAAAAGAATCCTCCTTTCATATTGGACCACAACCAGATATCTAACCTTGTTAAAAATGTCTACGGTTCATCTGATCCTTTCTTTGAGTACAGATCTATCAAAAGCAGATGCACTAAACTCAAGAAGAAACTGTTTTCTCACCTACAAATGAACATACCAGAAACAGACCTCTCAGAAACAGAAAGTGATTCATCTCAAATATTAATTAACTGAACCAATAATTTACTTCATTATTGTATATTATATATGATATATTAATATATTTTTTTCCTTTTCTTCTATTTTCTCTCTGTATTTTCATGGACCTTACATCTATTCTACAATGGAATATCAATGGCTTTTATAACAACTTACCAATGTTGCAAACTAACCTATCCAAACAGAAATACGAAGTTATTTGTCGTCAAGAAATCAATTTCAAATACAATAACAACGAACCGTTCAGGCAATTTAACAGCTTCTATAAGAACCGAATAAATACTGAAATAGGTAGCGGAGGAGTAGCAATATTTGTGGAAAAATTAGAAATCACGATCCTTACAAAGGATAAACCGTAGCTATCGAACTACACACTAATCCAAAAGTAAATATCTGCAATGTTTATATTCGTCCAGCATATCAAGTAGATGCTAAAGAATTGAAAGAATTATTGGAAAAAATCACTCAGCCTAGAATAATAGTCGGAGATTTTAATACCCATAACACCACGTGGGGATGCACATCAATAAACCACAGATGTTGCTTACTAGAAGATATTCTTGATGACGCAAATCTCTCCATCTTAAATAATGGGAAACCAACTAGATTTAACATACAATCAGGACAGGGTTCATGTATTGACTTCACTATCTCTGACCCAACTTTGACTCCGGCTCTTTCCTGGGATCGGCTGGACTATACCTACAACAGGGGCCACTATCCAATCGTAATTCATAACAATAGAAAAGCAAATCACAATCACGACTTATATCCAAAATGGAACTTAAAAAAAGCAGACTGGGCTCTTTTCAAAACAATCATTTCAAATAGTTTGACAACTTACATAATTCCAACAGATATAGACGAAGCTTTAGAAAACCTTATTAGTATCTTTAAGCGAGCAGTAAACATATCAATCGGAAGAACTACGCGCCTGAAACGACGCAATCCTGTACAGTGGTGGATTAGCGACTATGAATTAGCAATTAGGAGCCAAAAAAGCTTTCAATAGATATAAAAGATACAATACACTAGCAAACAAAATCGAGTTATTGAAAACTCGTGCCGAAGCTGGACGTACAATAAAACAAGCTAAACGTATATCCTGGATAGAATACGTCTCCACAATAAATTCTGAAACACCCATGACGGAGGTATGGGAAGAGTGAGAAAAATATCAGGACTCCACAAGCACTTACAAAAAACGCTACATCACATGCAACTACGATAATACTGTATACCCATAAGAGAAAGGAAAAGGATGAGTTAATGATACAGTTCGATGAAAACGAACCCATTGATTTACCTATTTCCACCCAAAAATATGATAAAGCTCTTTAAAGCCTGAAAGAAACGTCACCAGGAAAGTGAAATCAACGAAGCATTCACCCTAAAACAGCTGTTTAGCTATTTACATTGACATTAACCGAGCTTTTGACATTGGAAGGCATGATTACATCATAAACAAATTGTACGAATTCAACATACATGGTCACTGCCTGGTTTTTATCAAAAACTTCCTGAGAAATCGAACATTTAAAGTAAAACGGTACCACCTCCGAAAAAACATATTCCAATAATGGTATACCCCAAGGATCAATCATAAGTCCCGCACTCTTTATCATCGCAGTCAACGACATAAAAATGGAAACATCAATAAAATTTCTCGGTATACTATTCGATCACACACTAAGCTGGAACTATCATATTAGAAATCTTTTCCTAGCTTGCAACACACGATTAAATTTACTGAAAATGGTAACGAACAAATCGACAAACATTATTAACATTGTACCGAACACTTATTCGATCAAAACTAGATTATGGATCAATTGTATATTCAACAGCTAACAAATCGCTTCTGAAAAAACTCGACAGCTTTCACAACTCAGCCTTACGTTTGATAACATTCAAAACATTC
This sequence comes from Diorhabda carinulata, assembly GCF_026250575.1. Lineage (NCBI taxonomy): Eukaryota > Metazoa > Arthropoda > Insecta > Coleoptera > Chrysomelidae > Diorhabda > Diorhabda carinulata. The sequence continues at coordinate 26,898,489 of NC_079472.1, forward strand.
AAAACAACACCAGTGGAAAGTCTGTACTGCTAATCAGGGGAACCATCCTTAGGAGACAGAAGAATATATTTGAGACTTACATATGCAGCCAAACTAAAATCCAATCCTTCCCATCCAACCCTCCAAAACTGCTCCTCTAAGAAATTCCCAAATCTTTTTTCAAATAAACCCAGAAGCCTCAAACCTTTCTATGCTAGAATTCGATCATATCTAAGCGAATTGAAGTTATTTATTCCTGAATGCCTTCCTATCGAGTCTTCTCAGACTCCACCATGGACAATAGGAAGCATCAAATTCATTACCCAGCTCACCTCTTTCGACAAACACCACACCAACCATACGCTAATCGAAGGACACTTAAATAACATACTCAATGAGTACAAAAACTTTGTACATATTTACACATACACATCGATATCTCAAGACGGTACGGGTATCGCAATCATTACACCAACCTCCAAATATATGCTAAAAGCTTCTTCAGCCATATCCACTTTCACTGCTGAATTATATGTAATATATTGAGCTACACACATCGCCGTTTCATCAAACGAACCTAATAATCTCATACTCACAGACTCTCTCATCTCAATCCAAAGTCTTCAAAAAATTCGCATGCAAATCCTTTAATATTCAAAATCAAGCAACAACTGCAATATATACAAGTGCTTAATTAATGAGAGAACAAATGGTCAACGTCTATACATAAACTTCGCGAAGTGAAAGACTCAGTAAAACCATGGTCAATACTACCGAAAAATCGCAGAGATGAAGTTCTTTTAACACGTCTGCGTCTAGGCCATACGCGACTGACGCATAGCTACTTATTTGATGCGAAACCTGAACCAAAATTGCAGCAACTGCAATTGTAAATTGACTATAAAACACATAATCGCAGAATGCCCATTTCATCATTATCAAATCTACCACTCGGAACAATACGTGAAATTTTAGGACCTAAATACAATATTATTTACCTCAAAAATTAACTTAAACAATCTATATCATAAATTTAATTTAACAAATATTCATAGATAAAATACTTTACTAAATCGCTAATAACAGTATACGGTTTATGCGGAATTTGTAATAAAAAAAATTCCCATGTTTACTTTTGTCTTATAAACAATAATTCTCACAACAGACAAAAGCTCATTGTTGTGAACCATTTAACGTTATTTTAGGTGTCAAGTTCAGAAGATTCTTTTTTTTTCCATTTTAATGTCAATATACAAGGTCGTGATTGTAGTTCCTCCTTTACCTAATAATCACAGTGTATGCGTCTGCTATATAATAAATAATTTTATGGTGTCGGTAACTTTAATGTTAACATAATACACGCTTATAAGGTACAAATGCCGATTCGTTTCTAAGTTGTTTAAGACGTACAGTGCACATAATACGTTAGCACGACCATGAATGTAAGATTTTTATAGAAATTTTTGAAGAAGACAAATTTTCTTTGAAGTAACGATGTAATCTGGAAAAACAAAGATAAATTGATGCAATATTCTAATCTCTGGAACTTATTTTAACGATATGTCAGTCGCGCAATTTTTTATAAAATTTTTACAATTATCAAATGGCACTTTGTTTCAAATAGAAAAATTGAAAATTTGACGATAGATTCGTTATATTTATCAAGAAAATATACTATTAAGATATTAATAATAAATTTTGAATTGTATGGAATTCGGCAACCTACTTACATTGCTACAAAATACGATAAATGTGAAAGGTTATAATAATTTCTACAGTGACCGACTAGATTATGGAATGAAATTTATAATTTGGAAACTGAAACTATGCAAATTGATTTTTCTTGATTCTCATTTCGTAGCGATTGATAATAGTGTTGTGGTTATGTAATAGTTGATATAATATGACACCACATTCGTAAAGGGTTTAAAATTTTTGATATTGGATTTCTGTTTATTGATTCACTGTTTTATTTTCTTTTTTACAAAAAAGTAAACATTTTATTAAAATTCAACAAAGTCACGTTTAAGTTTTGAATAATTAAATTCTTAGGGAATAAAGCAAAAAATAAAAAAAAACATTGGTTTCAAAAGAGGACTTTAACAAAAAAAACAGCATCTAACGCTAGAACTAAAACTGTATCTAAAACTGTAACTAAACCTGTAACTAAAACTGTAACTAAAACTGTAACTAAAACTGTAACTAAAACTGTAACTAAAACTGTAGCTAAAACTGTAGCTAAAACTGTAGCTAAAACTGTAACTAAAACTGTAACAAATAAAACTGCAACTAAAACTGTAGCTAAAACTGTAGCTAAAACTGTAATTAAAACTGTAACAAATAAAACTGTAACTAAAACTGTAACTAAAACTGTAACTAAAACTGTAGCTAAAACTGTAGCTAAAACTGTAACTAAAACTGTAACAAATAAAACTGTAACTAAAACTGTAACTAAAACTGTAACTAAAACTGTAACTAAAACTGTAACTAAAACTGTAGCTAAAACTGTAGCTAAAACTGTAACTAAAACTGTAACAAATAAAACTGTAACTAAAACTGTAACTAAAACTGTAGCTAAAACTGTAGCTAAAGCTGTAACAACTAAAACTGTAACTAAAACTGTAACTAAAACTGTAACTAAAACTGTAGCTAAAACTGTAACTAAAACTGTAACTAAAACTGTAACTAAAACTGTAACTAAAACTGTAACTAAAACTGTAACTAAAACTGTAACTAAAACTGTAACTAAAACTGTAACTAAAACTTAACTTACTAGAACCGAATTGGAATCGAACTGAAACTGACCTGAAACCGAACTGGAAACGAGATAAATTGAACTCTGAACTGAACTAAATATAAAATTGTACTTCAAAGTCAATTTTTCATTCCCTCTCCTATTCTCAACTAAAAGTCATCACTTTTTAGGGCAAGACTTCATATGATCATTGCAGGGCAATAATTCCCAATTTAAACGGGGGAACTTTATTCAAAGTATATTATGGTTCATCTAAAGGTTCTAATGAAATTGAGTATTCACTTGTAATGAGCGTAATTGTGCATGTAACATTACAGAGCAATAAACTAAACGTTTTGTCAAGCTATTTATCGATCATTTTGTTAAGCATTCTAATAACGTGAATGCAACAAATGAAAACGGGAGATGGATAATAATACCATCAGCTTTTGATATCTTGCAAAAATATTTTTACCTCCTGAATTACGAATTTGGAACCTTTGGGGTGCTCTTGAGAAAATATACCGGAAATATAAAAACCCATGTACCAAAAGAATGTAAACGAAATGGCCTTGATATTTTCTTCCAATAATTCAATTATTGCTTCACATACCTCTGGTATTATACATCCAATGGAATGTCTTGATATATAAAAGATACTGTAAATTTAAATAATTATCTCCCATTGCTAAAAAAAATGGACACTAACTGCTAACCTTTCTATAATAGTTATTGCAGCTCTAAACTTGGTATGGTGTTTGGTTGTTCCTAGTTTTTTTTCAATTCTGCAACTATTTGTAAACCTCTAATTTCCTAGACGAAACATTTTATCTTGTCATAAAGTCTAATATTTAGTCATTGTTGAATGCAGGGAGAGTCCTCAGAAAATTCGGCAAATTCTTCCAAAACGTTGGTGTAGATAGTTCCTCAATATTATTTATTTCATTTATTTATCTATATTGTGATGTATGGTTACGTTAAAGGATAACGCTTACGTTTTATACCAATTCCGGAGATTAATGTACATATAGACTTACTCCAGGAATACCGGGTGGAAAATAAAAGACATCTTCTGAATCACTGGGTTTGTAATTACACTAACTACAATTTATACCCACATTACTTCTATATACAATAATACACACTGTATACTACTGTATACCACTGAATATCAATATACCACTATTTTATATGACTAATAACTATCTATATATAAACAAATATACAAAAATTTCTAAACTTACTTTTAAATATTCAATAATATTATAAAGTAATTTTGCTTACTATCAACCTTGTCCTCACGTTGGTTCAACTTAGTTCATATTAGCATTTTTATAATCTTCAAGCCTAATAACTACCTCACCCCCCTCTCTTGGGAGAGAAAAATTACATTCGGAATTTTCGAGAAAAAACAAATAGCCCTTTTCAATGCTTAAACGTTATATTTACACAGCCTTATCTAGTATGTGTTCTCAATTTACGACATCTATTTTTGTTATACGAGGTATGAGTTTTGTTTATTTTTCTTTTCCCTGCTTTAGTAAAAACTGTCAAGCACGGTTGTATGCATATTAAAATTTGTAGCTGAGTTCGTTTTGATACGTCTCAAAGTCATACAGTGGTTTTATTATCATATTTAACTGTTATGGTATGTTCCGTTTTCTCCCATACACTAACTCAAATGGAGTGTAACTGTGATCCTTCGGGGTTAATAACCACCACAGAATCAAAGGTGTATTCAGTAATATCAGATTAAATAATTTGAGCTTCTTAGATTAGATGAATCCTATAGCATTTCACTGAAACACATAATTCGGAAAAATTAGATTTTGAATAAAGTGGCTGATAATTTGAATACTAATCAGATACAGCAAATGATATAATTACTTGAGTTTTCATTTGCTTAATCTTAATCAATTTCCTTTTCTTTTTTTCTATTTTCTTCTTGTAAACAGACATTGGATTGAAATTTTTTTCCATATTTCATTCATTTTTTCGTTACTTTCACTTTTTCTTATTGTTTTAGACAAATCACAAAGAAAACGAGTTAAAACTAAAGCCGACAACTTCCACTTATTCATCTAGATTGAATCGTAAAAAGTTCACTACTTCAACAACTGTTAAATATATTCCAGTCTCTACAACGCAAAAAAGTTTTATTGCCAAAACGTCGAGACTAACTACCACTCCCTCATCATCTCCAAGCAGAATAACTAAATTCAGGTCTGTTACACCGAAAAGTTCCAGTTTTCCAATAAAATCAGAGAAAAAAGTTTCATTCAGGCCAATAGAATCTAATAAAGGAAAAAGTGTGGAAAGATTTGCGAGAGGAAAAAATAGCAAGAAATCTGAAGATTCCGTATTTCTCTCTACAAAGGTATGTGGAATACAAGTTTTGTAATTTTATACCCTATAAGGTAAGTCTCAATTATAGAGAAATTTATTTGTTTCTGTAATTTTTCAAAATACTTGACATTGATGATCACAGAACTATTTCATAATTTCAAGTTTTGAAACCGTATTTGTAGTGAGATGATATGAAGTATGAAAAAATGGTTTATTGTGATCATATACCATTAAAATTATTATTTCAAAGTTCAAAGTTGTTCATTGATTTTCTTATCGTGTACACTTTTTGGATAATTTATAGGAGAAGTAGTAAAGAAGGTCTTAGTTCTTCTTGTGAAGTTCTTCGTATCCAATGTGATTTTTCGAAATTATTAGTTTTATTTATTCAACAAAAACAAAAAAAATAGTTACCATATTTTGCTATATATAGGCGTCATCAATAAATTATTAATTAGCTTGTAATTTTTGTATAACTGTATATTTGATGAAAAAATTTCAATAAATTAGTAAAACTTGATGCATCCAAACAGACAAACTAATAGAGTAAGTCAAATAACTATCCGCCAAATCGATTGTTGATATTTTAACTTCGATTTGTTATTACTCTTCTAATTATAATCAATTGAATGACCATTTATTTAAGGTCCCTAAATATTTGACAACTCCAAAGAAACTTGATCGTGGTAAATATAGAAGTTTCACAACGGTGCCTCCAAAATATATTCCGACAATTCCTTCAGTGCCATATGTACCAACGGTTCCAACAGTTACACCCCCGAGAACAGCAGTAAGTGATTATTTTTAAAATATTCTAATTGTCGTTTGAATTTTTTGTATTCTTGATTGGATCAAATAATTTAGAAAATGGATGCAGGCAAGTTTTGGAAATTTTTATTGGTATATATACGAGTATATCTTAGGGATCATTTACAAATTAGGTAAAGCCTTTTTTTGGAATATTTGATATGCCTACCCTCATGTATGAAAGGTTTGAAGATATCCACACCCTATCTCTTGAGTACGAAATATGGTTGTAAATATATATATTTAAAAGTTCAGATCTCTTTAAAAAATTCTTATATAATGACACTGCTTGGTTAGGTATATATAATTCAAATGAACTGGAGTACACTATTATAACACAAAAAGAAAAATCGAAAGAATAGACTAAATTCGAAAAGAGGAGAAATAATTTTTTCGGTAACAATAGACGCAGTTTTTTGGCACTCCAAAGGTGTAATCTTTATTGAATATTTAGAAAAATGGGAAGTGATATTTGACCAATATTAAACTGATTAGACATTTACAGGGTGTTAATTTGAAAACGTAGCAAGGACTATATCTAAGTTCATTTTCACGTGATGAGCTCGACTAGAAAAAGTATTAGCTTAGATGAGTCACATTCCTTCCCTGTCATCTAATAGGAGGAAATGATATCACAAAGTGTTTTTGATTGACAAAACTTGTTTACAGTTATCACTAGATTTCTTGCTAACTGCTAAATAGAGTTTATATATATATATATATATATATATATATATATATATATATATATATATATATATATATATACATATCTGAAAGATACTTGGAAGACCTGTAAAAAGTCAATTTCATATTCAAGAGGTTGTTTCCTAGTACAAATGATCCTTAAAAAATAAATGTGACGTGACTCCAAAAATTTTATTTGAATTATTTTTTTGCATTGGAAGAAATTATGATTTTGAGAGTGGTGGTCAAGTTGATTACCGCCAAGTATGTACCTACGTTGGTTTATCATTAGAGGCCACTCGTATCAAATAAATTTTGAGATCAACCTTTACGTTCAGAATTTCAGAAAAAAGCAATGGCTAAGAGATCCTTGCTTTATAAATAAATTTTTCTCTTTTAGACAATTCACAAATTTTCTGAAGAGATCCACTTTATTTTCATTTATTAATCGGGTCATTCATATCCATTAGAATAACGAATATAAAGATTTGGTGAGCTTGTGTTTACCATGGTTTCAATAATATAAATCTGCTTAAAAGGTCTTCGATATCAAGTGAAAAATATGTAATATGACTTGAATTTATGAATCTAAAAAGACTAGAATATAGTAGTTGGATTTATTTCATATTTGAAAACAATAAATTTCCACAAAAAAAGAGTGAAAGCCAGTTGAGGTTACAAAATAATGAAAGGTGATATGGTGAGAATTTACTCCCAGTTACTGATATTATTCTTTAAAAATTAGTAGTGGTTCTAAACTAAATCTTCCAATTTCCATAATTTCATGTAGATTCTTAAGTTTAGAGTCTTTGTGATTGTGATTATTAATTGTTGGAAAAAGAATAAAATAGTACGCCCTAATTTAAACTAAGCAAACTTTATTTTTGTTTGTCTTAAGGCAAATACTTGATCTGGAATATCCACAATAGCAAGTTCATGGAGATAATCAACACACTAAACCGTCTTCAACCTTTGTGATTATTTATATATCCACAGGATTTCCAGTTTCAACTTATTTAGCTTATAAATTGATATTTGAATATGACGTATTTAGTTAAGTATCGTTATTAATATAGATAAATAAGATTGATACACATTTTCATCACAATTATTTCAAAAAACAACTTCAAGCAACAAATAAGTAACTTTTATATTATTATCTTTTATCTGATCGATCTTACTGGTAAATAAAAAATTCAAATTGAATATTTACTTGCGTACTATTGAATTTTGTAGAACTTTGAAACACATCAAAATTGGTGAATGGGAGGGTTATAGGGGCCAGATATGTAGCAGTTAATCTTTCTTGACGACCAATTCATTTTGGCACAAGATGTAACAAACATCCGCTATTATGGCTATTTTCTTAATATATATAATATATAATATTATATATATATATATATATGCTGGATCTTCTCCATGGATATATTCAGAATAACTTTTTTTCTCTCAAATATTCGTAACCAAGAATCAACCAATGTAATAATTGTGATGAAATTGTTCTATCAGATAAGTAATGGTAAAAGTTGAAATAACATAATTTATAGTTTCTCAAATTTTGACATTTTATTTTCTGTTTACACATATATTGAACACAACATATTTATTTATTAATTTATTATGAAACAATTATACGTCTATCAATGTTTCTCACATTTCCTCTACCACACAGTCTACTAATATTTTTGACCAGATGAGTTCACGATAAGTCTTGTAATGAGTCTCTCGGTCTCTCCAATTACTGTAATCGATGATGTTATCAAATGTCTAATGTACAGAATAGTTTTTTGAATATGTGGCTGAAGACCACGGGCATGCGGCATATCAAAACTTTATTCATATAATCTAAAACATTGGGAGACAATCTCATCAGACCCCTAAAATCACTCAAGATAGTCAATCAAAAAGATGCAAACGTGAGGAGGAAAAACCAATCTCCCATTCCTCTCAAGTGCTCGATTCGATTTCCTAAGGAAGCATCTTGAAGTAAATGTAGACTTCATAGCTCAGCAGACAAATTAGGTCTCTATCACCTGCACTCTAACCCGCGAATTGTCCTTTATAGGGACCGAGGACAATTGCTGAGCGTACGACTCAAATAGAATCCAATTCCAATCCTCACAATATTCTATTTCCGTAAGTTTGAGAAACTATTGAGTAATTTTATTATTTTCTGCACTATATTGGAGCAAAAATTTATTTTATTTTGTGATAATTTTCTCATATTTCCGTATCCGTACCTGCAAAAGTTACAAACATCAACTAACCGCAACTTGCTCATTCATTCATCGCATTTATCGTAAAGTTCATGAGCTCCAACATCGTTGGTAATTGTAAAAAAATTGATACAATACAGAAGAATCGAAGAATTGTTGCGTGAGGTTCATTAAATGGTACGAAAAAGCTCTCAAAAACTTTATTAGTAGGAGGTACGTGACTAATTCTGGTTTTAGAAGGAAAAATGAAATAAAATAAATTTCACTTTCGTACTTAGATCACTTTAGAATGTGGTAATTGCACACACTTGAATGTACTAAATTATATGTATGTTTCATTAGATTATACTTAGTTTTAGAAAAGAGGTGTACTATTTTATTTTTTTATATATGTCAACGTAAAATAAAAGAAATTGAAAATGTGTCGGTTTTTTATTTTCTTTATTATCATGTAAATATTTTTTACTAAACTACTAACATATTTACATTGATTGAAATATTCCACAAAGTAGATAAAATGCTCATAAAAAAAACTCTCCGAAAAACCTCAAATCAAATATGATTTGTATATAATAAACATAAAGAAAATGGTGAAGACCGTAATTTTATATGTTTTTATTATTTATTCAAATCAATATTTTAAATTGTCATTACCATCAACATATCGTAGTGTTATTGACGAAATTTCTTTATATTGACATTATTGATTAAAGCATCAAATCATCATCATCATTATCATTTTTCCATTTAATTACTTGGACTATGGCTAGCGCTTTCCATTCTACTATTTCTAGGACTCTGGTTTCTTCTATTTGGTTTCTTGGTCTGCCTCTGCCTCTTGGCCATAGAGCTATCCACATTGTTATTGCCATTTTTGTAGAGCTCCTTCTCATGATATGACCTGCCCAATTTAGTATTTGTGCTTTTATATACCTTATTATATTTTCTTCTCCCAGTTGTTCTTCTCTTTCTTTATTAGTCTTCAATATTCTCTCTCCATCTCCTGTAATATTTGGTCCGAGTCCGGTCTGTATTTTTCTCTGGATCGTCTTCAGATATTCTTCTTCCTTTTTATCTATGACATTTGTTTCCATGGCGTACGAATCACTGATCTTATTAATGTTTTCAACTTTTTTAATTTCTTATTTCTTAGACCTTTTGTGTATGTTTTGTTTATGTTTTTGTATTTGGTTTTTTCTTGGTTTGTTCCTAGACCGACTTTTCCTCCTTGGTGGCATCCTTCAGATTCAATGTCTTCTGTGATAAAGTGATAATTTTCATAATATTGACCAAATCCTCTCTTTTCATAGTTTGTTTTTTCAATAGATATAGCATATGCACTATGTCACTATTTATATTTCTCATACACCCGTAGATGTGAGCTTATTTATTGAAAATTTGAGGAATATTTCAAAAAATCTAATTTTTTAATATCCACCTTATCCGATTTCTGCACATTTATATTAACACTAGTTTACACGATTTTTATACCCCATCTGTTAAAAATTGAGTTTATGATAGCTAGAAAGGATAATAAAAATATTCTTTCACGTCTAGTTTGAGAAATACTTGATAACTTATAAAAATTCAAATATGTACAATAACGAAATATTTAAAAATGGCATTCTTTTTATACTTTTTTGGTTAAGTTTCTCTTATTATAATATAAAAGTAATGCTCTCATATATTTTCATCTCAAAATTCTTTATGACGTCTTCCAAAATCTTTAAGTCTTTGATTAAAATTCTGCTCAATTCATTACTCATGTTGTATGGGAGAAAATTCAGATGTGGGTGCGGGAAAAAAATCTTCAATAACATATTTAATCCTAACTATTGAAAATTTTTCAATAAGTCATCCACATCTTCATAATTCTCACTTTTTTTCCAAGACGTCTTCAAAATATTTTTGAATGACTTTCAAGCAGCTTCTCCATTGACCGATAAGAGAATTTGAAATTAAGGATTTTTCATAACTTTCGACATCTGTGGACAAAAAATTTCCCGTCATTTAGTTTAGCTTTAATCCAGTAAGCTGGATCCAAGTAGTTACATTTGGATTGGATTCGAAAATTCTAAATCTCTAATGAGATAATTTCATTCAGCTTGATTGATTTAATGAGAAGTATTTTCTTGAAAGAATAAACTAGAAATCAACATCATTTCCATTACCATCTTCTAATATATTTTGACTGAAATTACTAGAAAAATTTGCATAAAGAAGATCTTTCCAATATAAAATTAGCTTAGTAATAGTCTTATTCTTCCAAATAATTGTATCCCACTATCTTCGCAACACAAAACTAACAGTCATTCTAATAATATTGTTGAAGCAAATTGGATGTCTACGTTATCTCTTGTAGACCATTTTAGTAAAATAATTCTACAACTTTCACAAAACTCATGTGCTACCCATTTGGTTCTTAATAGGAAATCCAAAATAATGAAGATATTGAAATTTTAAAGAATCTTCGAAAATATAAACTGTATACAAACATAACAAGAATGATCAGATTTTGTTTCCACTTTCTTCTTGACATTTTTATTGAAGAAATGGGGTATTGGACGATTATTTATCTTAAGTCATCATGTGGTCGGTTCATTTGTGGAACAAAGTGAGACATGAGTATTTCTGCTATCATTTTCATGTTTAAGGACGGTAAATTGAAACCTCCATATACATTTGTTTCAAGGTTTACAAAAGAAGGAAAAATCTGTAAACTAGTGTCAATGATTATAACTTATAACTTTATTGCAACTATTTATCATCTTGTGAATTAATCATAGTTAAAATTGTTCAATTGAAGTATTCCTTTTGCATTAAGAACTAATTGGGAAGACAGTCATTGTAAATAATATGAAAGTAGAAAAGTATTTTACATAATGATTGGCAATCTAGGAATTGATATAAACAAAATATTGTTAAAGCAAATAAAGGGAACATTGGATATTGTACCTTTTATTTGAACACTAAAATGGCATTCAGATCGTATTACAATTGAAAATCGCATTAGTTATTAATTCATATGAGTTCCCTTTATATTGTATACATAAATGGTATATTATATTAATCTCTATTTTTAACGAAAAAGTAGGTTGTGGTTTCTCATAACATTTGCAACTTCCAAAATAATGAGCATGTATTTCTTAACAACTACTCACATATTAAAAACCTAAAAACTTGCAGGTTGATGCCACAACAAACCAAAGAGATGATGATGAAGGAGTTAAAGTGATATCAATCGATGTACCTGTTAAAGCGATATCATCAGCGAATCTAGTCAACGGTGATTTCGTTTCGTCCACAACTAACTCTGTTTCAGTAGCTTTACCACTGGTAAAAATGATATTCAAATACTCTTTTGGCGTAGAATAGGAATCGAAGATTGAATGAATATACTATAATATTATCACTTGATAGTTTAAATTGGTATTCTCTTGAAGACGAGTGCGTGAATAAAGAAGAAGAAGAAGAAGAAACACATAAAAACAGTATGAATTAATATCTCAACCTTTGAGATTTTAAATAAAAATAATGAAAATTTCAATCAGCAGGAAACTTCATATTTTGAAATTAGTTATACAAAAACAAATTAATTTGAAAACAAAGGTTCATATTAAGTGACAATTTTGGCCTTTGTAATAACAGATGTGTGAATTGGTGCTTTTTTTTGATGAAACAACACTTCTTTCTCAGCCAAATGCGGCCGTTTTTGCTTCATTTCTTAGCTTAAACTTTACAATAAGTTAGGATAATACTTGCCGTTAATAGTTTTTCACAAAAAACCGACGACACGACCTTGCCTGCAGATAGAACGGTTTTTGCCTTCTTTGGAGTCGGTTCTACCTTTTCATTCCATTGTTTTGTATGTTCCTTTGTTTCGGGTGTGTGGAGATGAACCCACGTTTCATCTATGATTTTGGAACGGTGCAAAAGTTCGGCTTTATAGTCGGGGACCTGGCTACATAAAACAGCATCGATAAGGTATACGACGTTTGAAATTGGAAATGGGGTCCCGTAATTAGTACAGTACTGTACAATAAAGTAAAGTAATTAGTAATTAGTAAATGGAAAAAATGGACTAGAAAGCCTCATATGGTACACGAGTTCGTTAGATTCGAACCTCAAATAAGAACGCTGTAACAACGCCAAGTTTTGGAGATCGGACAAGCCTAGCCAGAAGTGACCGAAAGTGCCGAATAATTCACCTGAAAAAACCCGATATGGTACACAAGTGGAACGTGAGGCCAGACTCTCAACAAGTAGCAGTGTAATAGCGACAGAAGTTTCACAGGTCGGAAAACCTCCGAAAAAAAAAGGAAAATTGATGTACTTTTGAAAATGAATACTTTTCGCTTTCGGCTCAAACGAAAATTATTTTTAATGGCTTCATTGAAACTATTTGTTTGGGCTACCGAAATTTAAAAAAAATCGTTAGGAAACAATGAAAACTCGCTGAAATACAATCTTTTTGTTCGGCGTGCGTAATTTCATGCCGCTTACTAATTTTCGGCCGTTTCGCGCCGCCGCGATAATGGGCTTCTAACTTTTTTTGTAAATTCATTTAAAGCGCTAATTATCAACCAATTTTTATGAACTTTTTTTTAAAATGTCTGGGAACAGTTGTATCTTTGCAAAAAGTTCTTCAGTAATGTTTATCGGCTTATGGTGCCCCAAGAAACGTTGGGGTAAAATAATGCTTGCTTCTCAGAAATGCGTTGACGTGTTCGCTCATTTAACGCGCCCATTTCATTTTTAATTCACTACGACATTTTTTCCACGCAATATAATAATAAAAGGATTCGATTTGAGCTGTATAAACAATATATAATCAAATAAAATTTCCTCGATAGCAAATTCAAAATGTTGTGATAAGAACAAAACATCGGTTATTGATTCGCAAAGAAACTCAGGCTATGAGCGAAAACTTTTAATTGAGGCAGCCTTTCACAGGTAGAGAATGACCCTCGTTGTACGTCCCACTCTAAAAATTTTCACCCGAGCAGTAACATTTTTACGACACTGTATTTGTTCCATTGTCAGCAAACGCGGCACCTATCTTGCGCACAACCGCGATTCTAGTCTTCGCAGGTCGTACGACCTCCTTTAAATTCTGCTACCCTTATTTTAATGTTGATAACGAAGGAAGAGTGTCAGCCAGAGTAGAATCTAGTTCGGCTTCTATACTGGTTCAGCTAAGGCATTTCAAATAAAAGTATTGTATCTCATAACGACGATCAATTTATTCTTTGTTCACAAATTCACTCAAAACGTGGCGTCTTCAAACATAAAATATATGCTGTATAGATTGTGTATTTTCTGATAAACTACTATGTTTCAAGCAACTACCGTCATCACTATGTCAGGCCAAGTATTTATGGAACCATGCTCGTAGTGTTTTTGTATCTAATTCCTAAATATGGATTTCTCCGCTCGCTACAACTTCTCCAATTGATTCTAGCTAACAACTCATTAAAAAGTGTGATAATAAAGTATATTTGTTCGAAAAACTTGCGATGATTGTGAAGTTCCCCTATTATAAAAATAATGAAGTTTATTTTTGAAGGTAAGCGAGGGAACCTCTGAAAAACCAACATCTATTATCGAAAGAATAATAAATTCGATCAGCGCTAGAGCAACAACACCATCCTCTTCAAATACATCGCCAAGTAGTACAGCGACCACAACAGAGTATTCGTCGGCCATATTGAAATTATCACCACAAAAATCTAGACAAACCGACGCTACTGACGAAACTAAAGCTAATGACCAAGTAGGTAGTGTTAAATTAACAACCGAGAACCCTACAACGATAATTGAGAGGATATTGAGTTCATTAAATGCTATACAAGCAACAGATATTACAAGTTCAGCGCAAGTAGGTACCGAATCTATAAATTTGAGCTCTTTCACTACCACGCCTCTATTTAGTGTGACTAAGTCTTCCAACACCAGATCACTCCCTGCACCTACTAGCACAACGAACAATCCTCTTAGTATTTTAGATGATATCACATCCGAAGAATTTGTACAGAATCAAGCAATAAGTAGATTGTTGGACATTTTGAATAGTATGGTATCTACAGAGCAAACGGATAATTTTGTTATTGTTACGCCTAAAAGTGTAAATAAGCAATTTGGTAGGGGTCCTTTCATATCAACAACTATTTTTCCTCCTTCTACTTTCGTATCCGAATTCACAACACCCAATACTATATCTACACTACCATATTTTGGTACTGAAGCTATTTCTTCGAATCTGATACTTTCCGATAATACTTCATTTGTATTTAGTACACAAACAACTGATGATAGCAGTAAATCTGTATCACTTGAGTCCACTACTGAAGCTTTATTATCAACTTCTCCTCCTGAATTGACTTCAGATCAATCAGCAACTAATCAGAGCTCAACTATATTAACAGTTGAAGAAAATCTTATGAGCTCTACTATTACTATAGAACCGCAGATGACATCAACCACTGAAGTATCTCCAGCAGAGAATACTATTTCTACCAATAGTGAAATACAGTCAACAGTTACTGAAACAATGAATTTAATTACATTACTTTCATCGCTATCATCTCGAAGATTTGAAGTGAGTCCTGGAAGTGTCTCTGTGTATTCCGCTAACGATATTAATTCCAACTTTGTAACTCCTGAGTATGATATATCCCCTAATGCAGTAGTAAATACCGCAGATAATAATATTTCTACGACTACAGTTATTAACACGGAAGATGACCTTTTCTCTGATATCCCCACAGTTATACAAAATATGTCTACTGAAGGTAGTATGTCCACTACTACAATGAGAAGTATTAGAGGTGAAGCTATCTCTACTGAAGGAAATGACGTTTCTACATCGTCACTATCAGGTAACACCGCTATCGATATTACTACTGCTAGGCAGAGCACCATTGAAGATGATATATCTACCACCACGGTAGAAAGTATCACTGGTCAATCATCCACTAATACAGTTACCACCCAAAAGTCTACTGCTGAAGATGATATTTCTACTATTCCGGCAGTCACCATTGAGTCGCGAATTACCAGTGATACTGCTACAGAAAATGCAATTGTAGATAATAATCTTTCGACTACTCCAGTAAGCAGTGAATCGAACAACGATACAAACGTTACTCAAAATAACATTGCTGAAGATATTTCCATCAATACAATCGCTGTATCTGATATTACTACTACAACAGAAACTACCACTAATATGCCTGATAATACAACCACATTAGAATTAACAACTACCCCAGTCGATTCCAGTAGTACTTCTATGGCGAGTAGTCCAAAATCAAGAACAGGCAAATTGCTGAACATAGCTCAGGAACCTGTACAGAATACAATTGATACATCCACCCCTGACTATTTTATTTTTGCTGTACTTAACAATAACACAATATTACGTAAAAGACCGTTAATAGAACCTAAATCTTCCTACTTTGTTATTGGTGTGTATCCTAACAATACTGTTGTGAAAAAATATCCGAACGGTACCGTAGTTCCCATGGAAATGACCATACGGGTAAGGGGATTCGATACACGTGAAAACCCCCCACCTTTACCAGATATAACCAGTAACCAAGTAACAAGCGATCCTGGAAGTTCTATGGATAATAAAAATGTTAAAACGGTATTCTTTGTCAAATAACTTTTTTTTTGGTATTTGAGCTTTTACGGCTTCGAATAGATCACTTGAGATTTTCTCGATTGCACATATTTAGCGCTTGGCACTCTTGTATCGTTAAAAATTGTTGTAAATAATGAGATATTGCTCGCATGGATGGAAGAGGTGTTGGGAATTTTGTTGCTTTTTGTATTTTTTTACAAAAAAGACGGCAAGAAGAGTTGGTGGAATAAAAACTATATTCCACATATATGCGAAAGTTGTCTGAAATACGAAAAAAATTGATAACATGAACTCAAAAGGTGGAATATATTTTTTAGGGAAAGCTATATTTGCCTCAAGTGATCCAAAATATAGAAATGGTAGAAATTTGTTTTGTAAATAAATTGTAAATTAAATGTACATTGTTGCTATTCATTTCTTGCTGTGTTACCCTGAAACCATTTCTTTATTTAACAAATAACCACAAGATTGCTAGAGGGAATCTATAACCAATCTCAATAGTTGAGGACGATATGAAACAATTTTGTTTTTGTACATTTTTAGGAAGAGCAGAATACCATTCCTACAGTAACTGCGACCACTATTTCAATTTCTCCTACTAGCACTACACCTTCTACCAAAGCACAAAGTAGTACTACACAATCCACAAGCACACCCGTCCTTTCAACTACAACCACATCGTCTACCACTACAGAATCAACGACTACCTCGACAGAATCACCAGCTTCTGAGCCTACTACAGTGACAAATGCCCAAAACCAACCAACAACAACTACATCTGCTCCTACTATGACAACTACTCCAAGTATCACTACATTACCAAGCACAACTGTAGTACCCTCGAATCCTTCCCCTAGCACCAATTCACTTAAAATTGATGCAGAAGCTAGTACTAGTCCAAATACCACTGGTATCGAGAGCACGAATATAACCAGCACTGCGAATGTTAGTTCAGATATGCAAAGCACGAGTGCGGCTAGTACACTTGTACCAGATGTGGTGATAGTAGAATCGAGTACTATAGTCACTTCTACTGAAGGAAGTAATAACAATACACCAACGTTTCCAACACTGTCTGAATTATTTAATGGAAAAACCATTGAAGCTTTCAATGAAATTGTTAATAGTGACAAAACAAGTATGAACACTCCTAATACCGATGAAAGTATTCGGGCAACCAAGGTAAGCAACATGATGCACTGCTCTATATAAATACTCAGTACAATAATCAATTCTTAATCAGCAAATGATATTTGCAGTCTCTAATATAATTAATAAACATAATAGATTTCTTATTTTCAAGTATGAAAGATTTTTTCATATATAAGCTTATTTTTTCGCAACGTATTTTAATATGAATTAATTTTGTTTTTTTTTTTGTTTTCTGAGGAAATATTATATAGTATTATAATGAATGACAAATCTATCATAATGAGGAGTATTCAATATTATGAGAGTAGTAATTCAAAAACGTAGGGGATACGAGGGCTGCTACTTCAGTTTTTAGATAGACAAACAAAAATAAATCTTTGTGATTGAATATGACTTATCATTTTTTCTACGTCCGTTATAATATTCACGTTTTTTTCATTCATTTGCAAACATAAAGAATAAAGATGCGTTAGAAACAGTGCCGTAACGTGCCATTTTTTAACGCAATTATAAAATTGTTTTGTCAAAATAGTGAGCTGTGAACGCTTTCTTTCTCATTCAGTCAATTCGTTACTCCGATAAACTATTGAATCGGCAACTGCAGCGACTATGAATCTTCTCCATGATAAATCCAGGTAACAGTATTTGAAGAAATATATGGAGTGGCGTACTAAAAAAGGCATAAAAAGCTTCACATAAAGAGTGTTACTAGCTTACTTTGAAACAAAATCCAAAATGTGGAAGTATTCAATACTTTGGTTGACTTATACAAAACTGAAAGGCACCTTAATGGAATATAATATATGCTACAGATGATCATTATCTCATGCATAGGGTATGACACCAACAAATATCAATGTAAGCTTAGATATTATTTGAAATATCAACCGCTTCTTCAGGTGTAGAAAACGACGAATTCGCAAATTATGTTTGATATGTGGGAATAAGAAGAAATCATTGCGTGCCAAACAAGGACTGTACGTCGGTTGAACCATCAATTCTATGTTTTGACTGTTCGAAAACGTTTTTATTTGAACTGATGTGTGAGAGCTCGCATTGTCGTGGTGGGAAATGACTCGTATTCTGCGATGGGCTTGCCTGATTTTTTTGAACACTTCGGACAAACAAATGCTGGTTTATCATTAAAATGGACTGTTCTACGTTGATCTAGTGGAACAGTGGCGCCAGTGTCTAGTTATTCCGAAAAAATTGGCAATCATTTGGTTACGAGTTCGAACTACATCGTGCGCGAACAACTTTTGTTGGGTTGAAAAAGCCATACAGCTAATTGTTGTTTAGTCTCGGTTTCATATGCATAGATTTTTGATTCGTCGCTTGTCACAATCTTTTGAAGCACCACGATTGAATTTTTCCAGCATTTCTTTACACTAATCGACAAGAGCTTTTTTGAGCGATTGTCACATTATTCAGTGTCCAAGCGAACAAATCTTGACAGCCCAATGTTCATGAAATATGAAATGTATGCTAATAGAATGCCCAAGTATGCCTTAATCTCACGGTGGGTCACATAACGTTCTTGCAATATCAGTTTAAGCACGCATCGATGTTTCCTGGCATATTAGCCAATTTTGGATGACCTTCACGAAATTCATCATACAACGAAGTGCGACTACGGTTCAATTTTGAAAACTAGCGAAGCACGGTGGCCCAAGATGGTGCTTAATAACCAAATGTCGAAAAGAGTTGATCGGAATACTGCTGTTGGTTTACTCTACGTCTAAAATCATAGAAAATAATCGCACGGAAATGTCGGGACTTAATTTCATTTTTTGACTAAGATGAATGTTTCAAGTATCTGTAAACAACACAAATAGCACTCGTATGACTACACGTTCTGAGTACGTTCACCATTAAAAATGTCAAATTTTAAGATGACAATGGTCGCATTTAGCGGACGAAAACGTTGTGCAACTGTTTTACAACCATAGCGGAGTCGTTCGGTGACTACACACTCAACATTTTCTGGAGCGGACGCCATGTTGGGGACGCTTTTAATTTATTCTAATGATTGAATTCGTTTGAGAAAATAAAAAAAATGAATTGAAACATCATTAATCTTTCTCTATAATTTCGTTTCGAATTATAATAACAATTCTCATATACATATAAAAGTAGGTGAGTGATGAATACACCTCGAAGTTAGGTATTTGAAAAGGAGCAAGATAAAGCACCTCCATATTTACCATTTAATGTAACAAAGAAGTGTTCTAGCGAAAGCTCAACATGTCGTAACTATTACCGATATGTAGCAGTAGCGCTATAGGCTACATCTGGTGAATGCGACCAATGTCAGATTTGACATATTCACATCAGTGTTGCCATATCTCAAAACTTAAATAGTCACCCTCGTAGAATAGAATAAGTCCCCAGCTCATCATTTACCTAATAAATGATGTTTGTGTCTATATTTTTCAATGTCACTATGAGTTAATTGATATATCAGATTATAAAAACTGTCAAGAAAATTTTTCAATATTTTTTGTATAAATTAAAATAAATAATTTCATTGTTCTAAGTATTAGGGCAGATGTTTGATTATAATTCACCTATTCATAAGATTATTACCCATATAATGGATATTATGATTCTGTATTCCAGTACCGAGTTACATATACAATTTGAATCAAATTCACTGACAGATGCCTCAAAAATTCATTTTCAACTTATATGTATTGTTTGTTGTCTACCTACTTACATCAATCAATAAATTTAGAATTACGGAACTGTTTCTGTACGTTCCTTTCTAAAATTTCACTCCAATTCCTAACAGTGTGAATGTTTTCGGTTATTTTATTCCCATATTTCTTTTTAGAAGAATTATTCGCTTCGATTTGCTTGCGAACATTATCGTAAAAATGCCAATTTAATAAATATAAACATAAACTACAATTTATTTTTATCAAAATGGATTTTTAAAGAACCCTCTCAATACTTGGTATATTTTTGTTTATATTACTTATACATCTTTGTTTTCAATGGAAAAAATACTAATTTTAACTATTTTCACCAGTACCTTAAGGTGCTAAATATTCAGGACTTGTTAAAAAGTAGAAATACCGGCAAGACTTCAGGAAGGGAATCAAAATCCAATAAGGCAAGAATTGACAATTCTGTTTAGACTAACTGTAGTAGTGATTAATACTAATAACTAAGTGTACATATGATGTATAGATACCTACTTGTTATCACACCGATCCACTTTTCCTAAAAATGTTTATAATAATTATATTTCGTCGGTATTTGATGCTTAATTTTTTTATGTGTCTATCCGATTCATTTTCAAAAATTCTCTAGTATCGTGTGTTCCTACTCCAGTTTCTTTTTATGCAGCCTGTAATTTCTCCTCAGCACCCCTTTCGGCCTATCGGCAACAGTTCCTTCAGATTTGTAATTTGGTCATTTGTATTCGAAACATGATAATGGCAACCTTTTTTTGCTTATTTTACTTATTTTTGTTGACTGCATCTTTTCGATATATAGAGAGAAAGTCACACTATTTCATTCCAAATCAACATAGTATAGGCTAAAGGAAAAGCAAGTACGTGATGTAAAAAAATACATTGTTGTTACAAATATAGGAAATGTAATACTTTTATTTTGATATATAACAATGATTGTCTTTAACAATCTGTACATATATTCCACGTGTGAGGCTTGTTCATTCAAATTAACCTATTTTTTAAATGAAAATGCAATGCTTATTAGTTCTTCACGAATATTCTCTTTAACTCTACAATGACTTGTATCAATATTCTGATGTTTTCAAAGATCCAGGTTCCAAACAAGTGATCTTGGCTATAGTAGCGGCGAAAATATATTTTCTTTCTGCATCGTTTTAAAATTGGAAAAAATGTATGTATCGGATTCTTATTCAAAATAGATTTTTGAAATACCATCATTATTTAAAATAAATCGAAAAAATATAAAGATTCTGAAGTTATTTTGTATTCGGATTTATCAGCTTATTTTGAGTTAAAAAATCTGTTTTATTTGGAGCCTGTTAAGTAAAGAAAATTTAGTCTCGTATACTTTTTATAGCTAGCTACAAAAAATACGTTCGATAAGGTGCGCGCCGTTTCATCTTATATAAACCGGAAGAACAAACTTAACACATGACTAAATGGCAGTACTTAAGACCTGCGCAGGGCAGTACGCGCATCGAACCTTTTGTAACTTGCAGTTCATGGAAAGTTCATGTTAAAAAACTCATAAGGCACGAGCGCTAAACCTCTTGTAACGTTAAATATCGGATCTCGAATAAAAGCGCTGCAAAAGTGAAAGTAGTTTTACCAGTCGGAAAACCCTCGCAAGAAGTGATCGAAAGATCCAGAAAATTCATATGAAAAACCCCACAAGGTACGAGCGTGAAAATGTTTCCTAGATTTTTGAGATCAGAACGAAGAACTGTGTAATAGTGCAAAAAGTTTTGCACTGCGAAAACATTTAAAGAATATTGACGTATATTTGAAATGAAAATCTAAGATCTATGGGGAAAATTGGATATGCTTGGGTACACATTTGCATATTGCATCTAAAAAGTTAAAAATGAAATGTTCTTGTTGGACTGGGAACAGCGAGCGCCTCGAGGTTCTTGAGCCGGAAATCATTACTTAATCGAAAAGTACACCTACTCTCAGAAATTTATAAAAAAATTGATCAAAATACGTTGATAATGGGCACAATAAATGAATTAAAAAAAAACCTGAAAATCGTTTTTTGCGTCGTTTTCGTTGGCTTTTATAGGTGGAAATTGAGTAAGCGCTTTATTTAAAAGGTTCAAAATTTAAATTACAAAAAGTTTTAGGCACGTACCATAGAAGGATTTTCGCACATTGTTTCATCCGGGAAAACCGGCTGGAATTTTCATATCGGACCTGATCTTTAGAACTGCCGATTGGTCATGTACTAAGTTTGTTCTTCCGGTTTACAAGCTGAAGCGACCTTTTTTTTGTAGTTAGTTCTGCGTCTATTATTTAAATTGATTTGTTTGGAACCCAGACATTGACCTTCACTAACTTTCTACTTCAAACTAATGCAGCGTATTGGAAAGAATTGAAATACTGGAAAATATTAACAATTACAATTTTCAATATATTCAATATCAATAAGTCAAGTAAGCGTACAAGTTTTAAATCTGTATTAACGCTTATTAAATGAAGCGATTCAGTAGGATGTTAGTAATTCACAGTCCACACGACAATCATTTGGTCACTCTATCAAAATTATATTTTTAAATAGATAATTTGCATCGCCGCTAAACAAATGGTCTGACTATTCATATATTTTTTTTATTTCAATATATACAGGGTGATATTTTAGTGTAACAACTAGGTTATTATGATTTATTGTCTAGTTTCTGAAATAATCGACTCAAATCTGTGTATAGGGTGAGCTGAGAAGTAAATATGCATATACTACATTATTTACACCTAAATTCATTAGCTTAGAGAACTTTATGAACAATTCCATAATATCACAGATATCCTTAAAGCAATATTCAATAGAGCATGGAACGAACAAGTACCGATTAACCGAGTATAATGTCGATCAAAAGTTAAGGCGGACTTTTGAAAAGTCTGATAAGAAGAATAGAACTACAGTTAGAAGTATCTCAGTGCGAAAAGAGGAGAGAGAAATAAGCAAATAAGCCCACATCTTCGCAGTAAGTTGTAAAGAAAATTATGAACAGAAACATCGAAGTGTATCAAAGATTTATAGATCTAGAAATAGGTTTTGAAGAAGTACAAACAAAAATAGTCATAGAAGAGTTACTCAACAAAAATATGCTACAACATCGAAGTGTATCAAGGATTTATAGATCTAGAAATAGGTTTTGAAGAAGTACAAACAAAAATAGTCATCAAAAATATGCTACAAAATTTCATTCAAGCTATAATTAGACTCTATTCGAGTCTTGTCTTCTGAGACAAGGAGGTTTTCCCACTAGAAATATTTTTTAGCGGGTGGAAGTTCATTGGTGAGAAAATTTTGGATAAAATAGGTAGGTCAAATTAAAAGGTTTTGGTTTACTTTCCATCTCTGAAGACGATTATTTGGTTATCAAAACGCGCGTCAGATAGTGTAATTGTGAGTGTTGCTGTAGTAGTAGTGTAAATAGTGTGTTCAGTTTGAATATCACCAACGATTTCAAAAATTCCAACTTATAAATTATATAACGTATAATATAAGAAAGAGGCTAAATGTTAAACCGGTACTAAAACGAATTGTAACCACGGAACTGAAATGGTACAGCAACCCAAGAAGGATGGAGAATGAGAACAAATGAAAGTTTAGAAGAAAAAGCTCCGAGGATGATTACTAACCACATGAGATCGCTATAAAATGAAAATTCTTGCAAAGGGTCAACGAGACAAATTAAGAATTGAATGCCGTAGACCTTAAGGGTAAAAGGCTTATAGATTATGAATAAATATATATTATAAAATATATATAAAATTTTTTGTTCTTTTTTTAGTGAATAACAAACGCGATATTGAGAACGATAATTAACTTGCTAACTCAAGATAAACTTGACCGTTAATAATAAATTAGATCAAAAATTGATAGACAATCATTCTCGTTAATTATCTTTCTGTATATGGGCTTGATAATTATTGATTGTTGCTATATTAAAAATTCACCCCGTATGTTTGTCCATGATTAATTCAATATTTTGAAAAGATAGCGTTAGTAACGTTTAAAATGGTGAATAGTTTTAACAATATAGATTAAATATATTAGTCAAAAAAACTTGAAAAAAAGCATTCCCATTCTAATGTTAATTATGATAACATAGGAGACGATATAATTTCCTAAAAAGTATATCAACCGACTAAAAATATAAATTTTTCATCATATTTAAGATTTTGAGGTAATTCAAGTCGAATTTTTATAGGTTGATACAACCACACCATTTTCTCAAGACAGTACAACAGAAACTTTCAATCCTGCGACAATTCCAACAGCTGTTAAAACACCTACAATACAACAACAGGTATTTATTTCAATTATTGAATAAAAATTTGCTTTTCTATCTATGCTAGGTCATATGAATGGATCTAAAGATAATATTTTCCACTATTGTCAAGGACTATAATGGAAACGAAATTTGATCAAAGTTGAAAAGATTTTTTATCTATCAGTAAGCTTGAGACCGATTTCTTGTAAGGAGAGCGTTATTTTATTCTATTAATCATTTCCTTAATGGAATAATGAGAGTATACTAGCTCAGATAATTTTCTCTTTCAAGGAAAGTCTTATATTTCACACTGATAGAGATGAAGGAATCACAGACAAAAATTACATAAATTGAATTATATTCTTCTCCTAATTTAAATTTGTATTTTTTGTTTCCAATGAACATTTATTGAAACTTTTAATTACAGGTCGATACTACTACTATCGATAGTACAATACTTTCCAATCAGGTTCTTGATTTCACAAGTCCCTCAAAAGTTAATGAAATATCAGGAATACAGAAAATGAGTAGTACTAACACACCAACAACTACAGCTGCTTCAATGACAAGCACGCAACGACAAAGGATATTCACGAGTACTCAACCTTCGCTTATACCTACGTTCCTCACAACACTTTTCCCGAATTTATTCAGAAGTGAAACAATCAAAGTTCCAGAATTAACGACGAAAAAACCGGGTATTATACGAATATCTGCCCCTCCTTCTGTAACAGAAACTGCATCATTCACGGCTAGTACAACCACTACCAGACCCCCAGCAACTATCAAAGTAAAAAGCAATACAATTCCACCAGTCACCACAATAGTTACAACCACGACGACGGAGAAAACAACTACCACAATGGAACCTACTACGACTACCAGGCCCACGACAACTACAATCCCTACTACAACTACTGAAGCTACTACAACTACAACTACTGAAGCTTCTACAACTACTACCACTGAAGCCACTACAACTACTAGAATCACTACCCCTGTTACTACTACAGCAAGATCGACCATAACAACTGGGAAAGTGCAAACTAGCGCAGGCTTCACTACTGCAAGATCAATTGATGTTACTAGTTTTAATACTGTCGAATTAACTACTAAGTCGTTACAGCTGAAAGAATTAACTCCACAACAGAAAGAAAACTTGAAGGCAATCGCGCAATTGGAAAAGCAACAAGCGGAATTATTGAATCAGTTGTCATTTTTAACACGTCTGGTGAGTTTATATCTATAAAATTCAACTTGGTAATCATTGTTTGTTTATTAGGATACGCTCATATGAATGTTTTGTAGTTTGAAGAATATTTTTGACCCATTGGTTTGTCAGCGCGAAATACAAATTATTTTTTGGAATAGGTTTTTCCTTTATTCACATATCTTTTCTGATCCTAATTCAGATTTTCTCAATAAAAAGGAGGACCCTCATTTCAAAGTGTATCATTGTACTAAAAAGCATGCACTTCGAAAACATGGATGTATGTTATAAATTTAAATTCTACCAATCTCAATATACTGTTTAATTGAAAGAGGAATCAAAAAAAAAAATTTCAAATTTTATCTGTGAACGTAGTAACGAGTTTAATTTTTCATACAGATACCAAATCGAACTGCGAAGTCAGCAACAACAGGAAACACGAATTCCAAGACTAGCTCCGGTGGTAGTTTAGCTGAAAGGGTAGGTTACGACTTAATTAAGGTTTGTTTGATTATGTTCGGTCTTATAAATATTGATATGAAGTAAAGAAAATTTTTTAATTGTATTACAACCAGTGTCTTAAAAAAGTTTGACATGTGTTTCGCAATAAAACTATTTTTAAAGCATGGGTCAAGGTTGTCAAAATAAGTATATGAATATTTTTGAAGAAGATCGAATACCGATATTTAAAAGAACATACATTTGGTACTATTCAAGGCTACTTGAGAAATACTTGTTTAATTTAATTGGTGGAGTATTTACATATCTTTCTCCTTTATAGATCGTCGCTTTAGCTGTTGAAAGAGATAGAGCTAAGACTACCATTCCAGATACAACTATTATATCCACAACTACTCCTACTATTATTGTAGAGACTTCTAGAGCACCCAAATCTATCCAAGATCAAATAGCAGCTCTAGAAACAACTAAGCCATCTAAGAAAGCAACAACTTTAGAAGAGGTTTTGAAAGGATATAACTTGAATTCCATTACGCCACCAGCCTCGACGTCCTTTGGAAAATCTAATGATGCTATACTAGCTTCCCTTTTGAAAGAACAAGGCATCGTTCCTTCGACTCCAAAAGTTTTAGCCGTGAGTATCTTGTAACTATTGTAACATTGATTATGTAATAAATGAATAAATGGGGACGCAGGTCCGTATCTTACTGATCAATCGATCTAACTTAATCTAACCAATTATAATTAGGCTTGATATTTTCAATTTATTCAAACTGTGTGGTAAGAGTCGATAAGGAATATCTTATAGTATAAATTTCAGAGTATCTGGTCGAGTAGTATAAGTAATTGAAAATTTCTTTCGGAAACTCATATAATTTTTGAATTTTGTTGTACACTGACTTGAAATGAATTGTTTGGAGAATAAATGTGGACCATCTTTTTAATTTAAAGAAAAATTTGACTCTTTGTATTTTAACTCCAAAACTAGATTATTCAAAAAGGGATAATGAGCTTGTATATATCTGTGAAACTAGCAACTCATTTTTAATGAAGAAAATACTACCTCTCATTACCTACTTTTCATGAGGACATATATTATTACCGATTGTTTATAAAATTTTATATTATGTTCTTTTCAATTAATATTTTCAATTTGTCGTGACTTTGAGATGATTTTCAGGGAATTTTCGATGAAACCACCATAAGACCAAGAGTAAGACCAAAAATTACTACGACTCCTGCACCTGGTCCTATCATACGCGGTCTCAACTGGCTCTTGAATGCTTTAGCTCCTCCACCTTCACCCGCACCTGTTAACAAGAGACCTACTCCTAAACCGGTAAAGCCAAAAAAACCACCAGTAGAAGAAGAGTTATTAGTAAATTCTCCCACACATATGACACCTGTTAGTACAGCCGCTCCATCTAAACTGGCCAATTCTCTTTCCCAGGATGAAATTAAGCAACTAATAAAACAACTGGAAGGTAAAAAAGTATTTTTTATCTATGAATAGTTAAAAAAAAATAAACAAATTTGAACAATATATGCTTTGTATTTTTTTTGGATAATGAATTGTTGTGGATGGAATTTGAGAAATGGAAATTTGATTTGAATATTCCTGTTTTTGGTGTTTCTGATAGAAAGCGGTTGAATTGGATTGTGTTTCTTTATTGTGCAATATCTATAATTGGACATAGGCGTTCCCTCTTTTCTATCTAGGACGTATACTTCACTGGGGGGCTTAATTTATTTATCTATTTATGAGTTGACCTGTTCCAGTTTTATTTTCACATAGTACATAATAACGCTAAAATTGAATTTATTCCATACTTATGGACTGCATTGAATGAAGAACACTTTAATTCTAGCAACTGGTAAATATAATATAGGGTAGGACCGAGTGACAACCGTTTAGGTTAAAGCGATGTAATAGTGCCTTTTGAAGTGTTCCTTGTGGTTAATAAATATTTTCAGACTTTATATGAAATGCATCAAGTGATCAAATTTTGAAAAATTCTGTATATATTACATCAACCTGATTACCGTTATATAAATGAGCTGTTATATATTGCGTTAAGCAAATTAAATTGGAAATTATAGATGATGTACATGATTTCGCGTGATGGAAAGCAACATCACTAGATGTTTACCAGATTTTAATGAAAGAACAAATAAATAACAGACGCAGTTTTGTAGAATAAATGCCAGTAATCCTTCATTGGTTTAATTTTTTGTGATTAGTCAAACCTCAGACTTGTCACAATTAGGAGTAGATAAGGAACTATATCCCCACTGTAAATAATTAGCAAAAGCATTTACATTGTCATCTGGTTGGTGAAGATGAGGTTCGCTTTTATAGAAAATGCTATTAGATATGGTAGTAGTCTTCCTATTTGTATTTAGATAAGACTAAAATTACTTAGGATTGCTGTCGCTCTATATTTTTCATATAGTTGTAATAACAACAACGTATATCTTTTAGTTTTGGCTTGCAGATTATTAAATCCAATGTTGTCATTATTATTGATAGTAATATTAATTTTTTACACAGTCGATGTTCCGATTTTATGTTGTAAATAATGTCGTTGTTAAGCCACAAATGGTATTTTTTTAAGGATATGGGGATTGTTTTGGCAACGGAAGCAAATATTGTATCCTGAACTTATTGTAAAAATATTCCATATCATACACCGTTGGTTTGCTGTCATTAATTTGAGCAAATTCAAAAAGGGGTCTAAAAGAACAATAACTTTAAACTTTTTTTAAATCCTAAATAGAGAGTTAATAATATATTTTTGTCTATCAATGTGAATAGTTATTCTCTATTTTTCTTAATTTGAGATTCACCGCTGCTATTGTATTTGTTCTAATCAAAATTTGTATTTTACTAACAAAGAATTCCTTCCCATTCTCTCATTTATTTCTTTTTTTTTTCTTTTCAGACTTAATCGTTTAAAAGAAGCCCGTATCCTTTGTCACTTTCCTTTCCCTTACTCATTCCTATGAATTCCATCTCATAACAATTACAAATTCAATGTTTTTCTTATTACTAATTATTCTTCTCATTCACATTTTTCCATCATGTTTTAAAACACCTCTAATTTTCTCTTAAGTACTAAATAATTCCATGCTTTTATTGTTATGTTTTATATACCGCATAATGTTTCTTTTTTCTCTGTTTTTATTGAATAAGTCCGAGAAGTCAGTTGTGATATGTGATATATTATTATGGACGATTCGGTATTTAATTTTTGGATAAAAAGTTTTTTTTAAGCAGAATATAAAATTTAATTCATGACCAATATTTTCGAGACATTATTTGTCTTTAGATTTACTGAATTTTCTCTTAGACATTATTTTTACTCAAGAAATTGAGTAAAGTTGAAAATTTTGGAAGGATACCACCAATATTAAATAAAATGGACTTCATAGATGAAATGATGTGGAGAATCTTATTGATACAACTATTTATAACAATAATGTGATTTTTATACAAAATTTTATTCCATTCATGCATTTGTTTGAATTTGAACTGATTACATGATGTCATTAGTAATCTAATGACTTGTCAGAATAAATTGATTATTTCCATATTATCGTTATTACCTTTCTCGAAGCCAAACTCAAGATACGCAGAACCATTGTTTAGGTAAGAAGAGATTGTTGTCTTGAAAGAGAGTTCTTCATTTAACAGAAAAATTTTGATTTGGAAACAATAAAAGAAACAGTCAAGTAATTAGCTTTAGAAAATTCATATCTTGTTGTGAATCTATTATAATTTAGTTAAATATATCATAGTAATTCGCTATTTCTTATATATCAGATTTCATTCTATTTCTTTAACAATAGATATTTGATCATTACTCCCATTTCCTTTTGCTTCATCAGATTCATATTTCTCCTTCGACTAATTTTCTCCCTTTCCTCTGTAAACGTGCAAGTAAGTGTACAGTCTAGCCATATAATTTAACCCCACCGCTTTTTGTGTATATACACCAATTTTATTGGTTTCCTAACATTTATAAAAATTGGTTGCGTTTAACAAAATTGTTTTCCAAGTTCTGGTAATGTTTGTTACAATATGCTAATTGTGATTTACGAATAGTGAAACAAAAAAATTACACCTAGTTTGAATTGATACTATCAAATCAATTAGGTTCAAATTATTTTTTTTATTTTTGATTATTGCAGAAATTAGAGATGATTCCTTGTATTTATCAAAAATGATTGCGCTTATTTGCATACATATAGAAATTGTATTCATTATATTATATTCTCGTGAAAAAAAATTTGATTCTCAAATTTTTTTTTTTTAATTACATATTTTGTGTTTCATTGATTAGAAAATTACCTTATTCCATATGAATCTCATCTCATTTCACTCTACATGAATTTGAGTTTTATGAATATGAATGATTCGGCATGTACTGAAAAATTTTGCAATAACAAAAATAATTGAAGTTTACATCTCAATACTCTTATTACAGAATTAAATTGTTTTTAAAATTTTCAAGGAATACAGAAGAATCCATCTACAGGAACACTGGATCTTTCGCAAATCAAGAGCATCCAAAATTTGCTAAATGTGGATGGAGGGGTTGTTATCAGTACCAACGGAGAACATGGAACAACTTCAAGGCGAACAACAACTTTGCCAACAACTATTTTAAGCGAGGCGACCCAACGGCAATCTAAAAAACTACCTACACCAACAACTGAAAATCCAATTTTTGCGTTTACAAACGAAGTTGATGATTCAGAATCTATTGAAAGTACTACTCGAATTATGAGAGCTCCAATTGGATTCAATCCTGTACCAGGGATAGACGACAATAATCCTGATGTTCCAAATACTTTAGTGAGGAGTAATTTAATTACAGCGGCTGTTAACGTCACCAAAGCCATTTCAAACTTTTTGGGCACAGCTTTACAGGTAAGCTTGATTATCAAGCAAAATATATTATTGTCTATTTTCATTAATATTGAATTATGGAAAAAGTCTATAAAAGCGTTTAATGTCTTCCTTTACACATACGCTTCATAATTTTCTTTCGGAAGATTTCAATCATCTAGACTTTGGTCTTATATTTCTGCTTTGCTGAATTAATCAAATTCTGTGCTTTAGAGACTCATTCTGTTCACACATAAATATCTGCAAGCCTCTTTTATACAAGAGTTGCCTGTTGTTTTACCGGAAATTTTAACTGAAATATTTCTTTGTAATTATTATTATTGGCTTTATTTGTTTCGACATTTCCCATCAAAAAATGGTTATTCATGTTATAAGTTTGGGAAGTATTTTGTACGGTACGAGATTGATGTTTATGGACGAGGCGACGAAGGAGCCGAGTCAAGAATATCTAATCGAGTTCCGTAATAATTACTTCACAGACGTATATCGTAATATGTTTTTATATACTGTTTTCGGTTTTAAATAAAAAGCACAATATGGAATTTTACTGAGAAATAGAGATTATTCTCGTATTGCCCAAAAAAATAAAAATTAACAGAAGTCACAAAGGTAACATTGTTAACAGAGGTAGACATATAGAATTTTTGGAAATATAAAAAATATTTTCCAAGAGAATGGCTGATAATTCAAATAAAATTGCTGAGAAAAGTGCGAAAGTGGTATGGCAAATTGTTGTATTCTAAAAATGTGCTTAATGAAAATGATACCGTAAAGTGCCATTTTCCAGACCCAAATTAGTATTGTAAAGTCGACTTACGTATAATATTTTTTTTTAAACAGGCATTGTTGTACCATAAACTTTATATTATTCAGTTAACATTTTTATAACAAAAACACTTTATTAACTAATTTTAAAAATTTTTTAACAATAGTTAATTTTTGGTTTACAAATATAAACATTATTTTTGAATAGTTATATCATACGTACAATTATTAGCACGGTATTTTAAAATTATTCGTTGACGTGACATTTTTTGAATTTCTTACATTATAATGAGTTTCTGAGACAATTTCTGTGTTTGAGTTACCTGCTTTTTGAATTTTGTTAGCTTTATACCCTACGGATTTTTTCTTCATAAACACTGTTAATTTAAAATATTTGCTTATGTCGATATTTCTTCTGGTACGTAGCATGGCCTTCAGCATCGAATATAAACTCCGCAACGAAGAAGATTTCAGCGTTTCTGATTTTTCTGACAAATACGCCAATAACACATCCTCACAATGATTATTAGCTTCTTTTCCAGGCACCTCTTATCAAAAATTTGGTATGTTTGTTCATATCGTGTCCGGGACTTTGACGGTAATAAATCAAACGTGGCTGCCTTAACAAATTCATCTGGTATAATTTCATCTTCCATTAATTCACAATCAAATGCATCATTTTATAATAAATGTCACTTTTTCAACAAAACGTCAAAATATGTCAAGTTATTTTATAGTTTTAAATAATATAAAACTCGGTTACTATAGAAACTATTTGACCAATATCTTAGACTAACTATTATTATTTTTTTCGTTAAAGATAGGCCGGAAAGTGAATAAAAATGAGTCCTAAAATTAAAGTATTATAAAACATAATTACATGTAACCTATTTTTTATTTTCAATACCTACTTGACAATAAAAAATTTGTGAACTAGCGTTTTGGTGGTTCAGAAACTAATTATTCTCGAATGTTATAAATTCTATCATGTTTTTACAATTTATACGCATTATAACATTTTTGGCCAAATTCTAAACATCGTTGATTCTACTAAGCTGGATAAAAATAGAAAAAAATGAGTAATGTTTACATCGGTTGACATACGAATACTAGTATTGCTGTAATTATAAAATATGAAAAATATACATTTACTTTTCGACACTAAATTTTGTTTGGACCCAGGGACTACATGTTTATGTGAACGCATTGCAACCCTGGTTCAACGGGCCACACAGTCATTTAGAATGAGATACATTATGACAGTCCTCATGGACCAACAAGTCATTGATGTTCCATTGGGAACGTTATGGCGCTTAACATGTTAAAAATGTGCAAAAAATTGACAAAAAAACGTGAGATATTGACTAAATATGGACTTAAATAAAGACAAAACGAAATTTGACTGTAAATACAAAAGATTATCGGTAGATAATCGATAAGGTTATTAATAAAACAATATCAGTAATTGTGGAACCCTTAAATTATATATTTATGTGATAGAAACAGATTAAGAACAGATATTAAATCAACATTCCAAGTATCGTATGTTCTCATACCACTTATTTGTTATAAAATGAGATTTTTTAATCAAAAACAAGTTTTTCTAATTTATGTTTAGCGTTTTTTCCAATTTAAATATGTTGCACTGTGAAATAAACTTGCACTTGATAATAACATTCCCATGTTCCTAATTTATAGACTGTTTCTCAGGGGGCGGCATCATCTTTCCAAACGATATTCGGTGTGTCATCAGCCGGAACAAGAGTACTGAGTAGTGCAGCAGCAGGATCATCAGCTGGATGAAATAGAAGCGGGAAATTTAGGGCGAAATAAATTTATTTATTCATGTACGGAACCCCATTTCGTATCAACTTTTTATCATAATGATCCGGTTTGATAAAGCAAATCTCCAAGAATATAGTACAGCTCAATTTAAACATACCAGGGAAATGAAAAGCTGGATATGAGACTTTTCAAGGACTAAATATGTTATAATTTGTGTAAACAGCTGGAGGTTCCATTTTTTGGGAGATCTTCAATAATTTTTTTCTTGACACAAATCATCTCGTGCATTTACATTTTCAAATATTCACTTCAAGCACATGTTTCTTCTCTAGTTCTCCATATAGCTTCATCTAATTATTTTTTGTATGATATACTTTGAATTACTCTGCTCTGATTTCCATTAAATTACTCACGCATTATTTCCTTTTCTATCTTTCATGTTTTAATTATAATCATGATATGATAGATTTAATCCTCTTGACTCCTTGTGAATATTTCGTCACAAGTATTTTTGATTTTTTCATAATCTTTTAATACAAATTCTTCATCTTGTGTTAACACTACTTGCTTCATTTATATAATTTATCAATTGGGGTTTTTGATTTTTTTTTCTTCTCATCTGTACCTCTTGGTATTTAATCAAAACGATTTGTGTTATAATCCTACAACGAATCAAGAACTTTGTGACTCATTTCATTCTCTTTTCATAGTATTTTCAATTTTGTTAATTCGCCTCTCTTGTCGATAAAAACTGAATGTTCCAGTGAATAAAAATTTCATACACTATTATTAATAATTATTAATATTCTAAAAAGTTTTGCAAAAGTTTTCATGTTTATTAAGTACCTAAGAAGTTTGACATGTGATAATGATAAAAAGTTTATACGGTTTCGACGTTCCTTTTGGTAGTAGGTATTTAAATTAATTCAGGTGCCACTTGTATAATAAGCTTTGGACTTTGGATACATAATTTGTAGGATTGTTCGAATTATTTAATTTCCAATGTAAATATTATAATGAGTGAAACTCTAGAAACACACATTGTAGAAAACATTGTCAGTAATAGACACCAAGTTTCAGGGTATGACATTTATAATACAGATTTTCTCTTTCAACCAGTCGATGTGAAATACTCAATGTTTATAATAAATCAAAATAGATCTAATACAAAATACAATGTATATAAAATGTTAATTATATATTTTACCATACTTTTTGCTGTTTTATTTCTTTATATTTACTTGGGAAAAAACAATCATTGGATAATATAAATTTTGGTACGCATAGAACACGTGCATCCTTCTAACAAAGAGTGGTCTGATTGAAATCAAATAGGTAAAACAGATAAAATTATGTATAAATCATTCTGGAAGCAAGAAAACATGATAGTGAAACTTGAAAACATGATAAGACATGATATAGATATTTATGAATAATCATAGAAAAAGGAATATATGTGAAGGTTTTAGATACTCACCTATGAACACAATGGTCATTGGCTTAAACTTCAACAAAAGACGCCAAAAATACTTATTACAGATTTGAGAGCTCTCAGATAATTGAAAAATTTATAGATTAGATAATACTATATTGAGGAGATACCCTACTTCGATTTCTGAGGTCTATTGTCTCCCCTATAAGAGCTCCTCTCGTAGATAATGAACTTGGACATCGCTCTTGTCCTGTACTTTGAGCAACAAATAAATACTTTGAGAAAATATAGTTTCTATTGCCGTAATAAGTCAGGAAAGAAGTAGAAGCAAATTTAAATTTGAAAAGAACGCAAGTGAAATTTCGTTTTTAATAGTTGAGAAATGATCATTCAGGAGAGAAATATTATTACTTATTTGCAGTTGATATTGATGATCTCCGAATCTTTTATCCATATTCTGATGCTCTTTGCAATTACAATCTCTCTTTAAGATACTTTGAGAAACTTGTTTCCCAATTTCTGTTGAGAAAATCATTATTTGATTAACACATATATGCGATGAATGATTTCAGAATACTTGAACAAACTGCAGATATTAATTAGTTGTCATCGATAACTTGGAAAAAAGCAACAATAACATTAAGATCTGAATGAACAGCATTTTCACCTCTTTACAAAAGCAGGCTCATGGATCTGCCTGCATACATATTTGGCATCAACCATTTCGCAAATAACACGTCTTAGGAAATAATCTTATGATGCTAGTACAATGGTTTCTTTCTCTTATTTTTGTTTCAATTCTTTAAAAAATGTGTAACATTAGGATCTATTTTGTGTAAAAAATATTCAAATTTCGCGATGTGCATAAAATCCTATTTTGTCAGTAATGGGTCTGAAAACGATGTCGGGTTAATATTTTTAAATGATTGGCACGCCACGCCGTATTTTTACTCCGCCCTCATTTCTTCTTGCAACGCTTATTTACGTCACCAGCGCCGATCGAGTTTTGTCCGCTAAGCTACAGCAGAATTCACACCACGTTGTTTTGTTTTGTCATCCTGTTACGTGATGTATTAGATGTATTTTTTGTCAGGATGTCGATGAATTTAATTTTTAAGTAACATACTCACGATACAGGGTAGCTTGGCGTATTATTGTAACAATAATGTAGTAGTTCCAAGGTATT
Organism: Diorhabda carinulata; assembly: GCF_026250575.1. Lineage (NCBI taxonomy): Eukaryota > Metazoa > Arthropoda > Insecta > Coleoptera > Chrysomelidae > Diorhabda > Diorhabda carinulata. The sequence goes on from NC_079472.1 coordinate 26,934,786, forward strand.
ACTTGTGATTTGCTTTTTTTATTTTTTTGCCTGAATATGGTTAACGAGAGAAAAAAGGCACCCCCGGTTTTTCATAAATAATAATTTTCAAAATTTACGTTTAACATGGAGCAAACTTGACCTCTAGACTATTTTTTCAAGTAAAAAAGGAAATTAGTCTGATTTATATGACGAAATCTGCGAAATGAGGTACGGACATATTCTTGTTTCTATAAAAATAAATAAATTTTTTATGTGTGTTGGTTGACACTTTTTATTAGCAATCAGGCATATATATAAAATAACTCCAACAAAATCGAACTTGCTACGATTCTTATATATTTGTTATTTCATTATTAAGAGGTTCCGTGCACATAAATTCTGAAATTTTTGTCTCTAGAATATGTCATTCTATCGATCTGTCTATTCATCTGGTCCATGCCGCGGATTTTAACAGTTATAAAATCGTTATTTGTGGCAAAATAACTAGCCATTGCAAGGAATCTATTTGGGACAAGTTGTCTGAAAAACCACGAAAAAATCCCTGGTAAATTTTTATTAACAAATCAACTATTTGTCGTCAAAATAGCAATGAATCACTCTAGCCAGTAGCAGTTTGTCAAACATCTCCTACATAATCAGCGCTGATGACATAGTACCTATTTGGAACGAATCTCGGGCGGTATAAAATATATCCAGTATGGAGTGTAGAGAAGGAGGAACATCTCTTATGGACGGTACGTTTAAAATATGGTCTGAATTCTGTAGGGATAATACGTGGCGCTGATTGTACTATGAGATTGAGATCTGAAGTTGAGCACTTACTATATCTGAAACTAGCTTCAGATACTATAAACTAACGAAAACAGAATATTATGTAGGTGGTGAAAAGAATTAAACAACGTTTAAAAATATTAAAAAAATAGTAAAAAAAGAATACAAAAAATCATGGTGAAAACTTGTTGTATTTCTGGATGTATAAGTGGTTCTTTAAAAGATCGTGGAATTCGTTCATCTCAAAATATAAAACAAGCAAGTCTCTTTGGAATACCAAAGGTAAGTCATGTTTGAATCTGTTAGAAAGCAAAATTCATTAGAGGAAAATCAATAATTATTTATCCATGTTCCCAAAATATTTGTTGATTAACATTGATTTCTCATTAAATTTGAAAAATAATAAGTAACACAGTGACGTTAATTCAAAATCATTAAATTTATTTTATAGGACGCTACGCTGCTAGCACAATGGTCTTCCATTTTGAACATGACTTTAACGAAACATCATTGTATCTGCGATTATCATTTTAAAGAAGAAGATATTGTGAAATCGCGGAAGATTGATTATTCAGGTGGAATAATCAAAGAATATGAATTGAAACGATGGACCCTATTGCCAAATGCTGTACCAGTTAACCTACAGCCAAGACAATATGATATTGAAGTAAAGTTTTATAGAAAATTTCATTGACTTTCAAAGATATTACAAAATTTGTACTAACTTTAAATCTAGCTTTCAGAAAATCAAGAAAACCTGCACTATCAAACGGTTAAAATAATAAATGACAATAAATTTTCAAAGGTATAAGGTTTAAAATAAAAACTAAGCAGTAATTTAATTTTAATTAATTTTAATAAATATTTCGTAGAAGCCAACCATCAATGTGCGAAAGCCTTTTCAACAGTTGGACAATCGTATTAACATTAGAAAAAAACCAGCGTCAACATCAATCGAAAAGATCTCGCCTTCGCTGATAAAAATCCGAAAAACTGCAAGTTCTGACGATAAATATCCACAATTTATTTCACATAAAACATCATTAAATAGTATACCTGATCAACCAGTAGATAAGATGCAAATTGCTGTGAACAATGTAGAGACAAGATTTGATGCAGAACAAGTGGCTATGTGTCCCGTAAAATGAAAAAAAAATACGAATTCTGCAAAAATTGTTTTGATTCTTTATCTTCGGCTGGATCGGTAGAAGAGAATCAACAAAATGAATTAATCAACGAACTGTCCTTGTATGGAGGCCTAGCATATCCCAGTCAGGGATTGTTTGAATTAACTCGCCGGTTAGAAAATACAGTTTTGGATATTGTTGGGAGAAAGGGAATTGAAAGGAATACTATACAAATGGTTTTTGATCGAATTACTTAAATTCAATTGCCCAAAATTGGTTGCCACGAACATTCTCTATTGTTAACAAGAGAGATTATTATTTATTATTTAACCATGAGAGGACATTTCTTGGCCAAAACATTGAACAAGGAGTATATAGAAAAAAAAAAAAAATAAAAGTAAAATGTATAAGAAATTATCAAAGTTGTGACTGACGTTTGATTATATTCATGTGAAAAGCTGTGCAATCCTTAATATCTTATTAGATTTTTATTTTTTATTAAGAACTTGATATATTTCTGTACCTGCTTGCATAAGCTAATTACCAATGATATTTTAACAAAACTATAATTATTATATTTGTTGCGGATAAAGTTCAATATTTTATTTCTATGAACCAAAATGTTTTATTTTCAATTATTTTATTATTCTTATTGATATTTTTATATGACTATAACTATTATATTAGTTGCTAATAAAGTTCAATATTTTATTTTTATGAACCGAAATATTTTTTTTATTATTCCATTATTTTTATTGATCTAATTATATCGCTATAATTATTATATTAGTTACAGATAAAATTCAATATTTTATTTTAATCAACCAAAATGTTTTTTTATACTATTTCATTATTGTTACATGATTCTACTTTTTTTTCATATTAGAATATATGTATTATCTAAACCAAATAAATAGCTAAATAATAAAGTTAATTTAACGAGATTCTGTTTTGTTAATCGTTTCATTATTTTAATACTACTAATTTCATTATCACGGTGCATTATTTAAAGCATTACTATATAGTTATTTTCAAATCAGCGCGTAAAATTCAAGCGAATACCCTCTATAATCAGCGCCACCTATTTTCCCATCAAAAATCAGCTCACATTTTTTAACCCAGAGATGTTCCTCCTTCTCTACACTCCATAATATCCAGACTCCTAAATTTGTAAGTTTGATAATACTAATCCTATCGACATGAAATAAAGATCATTCTGGTAAACTGGTAAAATTTATTTTGAAACAGAAGAAACCTAAAATATATCTAGAATATACTTTTCTAAATGTTTCAAGCCTATTTGTAACGGATGTTAACTCACTAGTTAAGGTCTACCCCCCAGATTGCGTTCATGTAGTCAGAACAAATTTTGGCTTGCCGTTCCTCAAAGGAGAGAAAACAACTACTTTCCTGGCTAATACCACGAAGAATATTAAATTACATCTCCTTTGAATCAATAATTAGGAACAAAATTTGACAAAGGTATTTTTTTTAATTGCGAAAATGAGATGAATATTTTCTTCTACCAGACTTAAATTTCATCTTGTTTTTATAACTTCTACATAATTGTCCAGTGGATATTTATGAGTAAATAAATTATGAATCTAAATGTAGAATCAAGTTCCTAACAATGACTTTGGAAAAATTATTCTGTTTATTAATACATTTGTTGAAATTACTGTGAATTTTATATTGATGTCGATTAAGATTTTATTATGCACTGATATAGAGAATCCCTTATTTATCAAGGTTATATCTAGTATTGAACTAAGATTATAAAATAGATACATGAAGGAAAATGACAATCCATCATAAAATAATGAATATTGAATTTTTTTTAAGAAAATTCATCATTTTAGTATGAAAAATATTTTGTGGATAAACGAAAACAATGTTTAGAACATCTACCTACCTCACCTAACCTCAAAAACAATGATCTGATATTAAATCTGATAAGGAAGAAATGATGTACGATTTGAAAAAATATTTATGATCATATAGTGATTGCTAATGAAGTTGAGGAGTTAGTAGCAAAAGCATATGAAATTTGATAATAGTAACGGTATATCACGACTACAATAAAAGGAGGATCCAGATTTTCTGACGTAGGCATCTGTCAGTTTCATGAATATTCGAATAAGTAGCTATATTGAATGAAGCTTTATAAATTATATCATTTTTATGAGCATGAGAGCGGATTATTCCAGATTTCGAAATTATATTCTTTGTTCGACAATTTTTTTTTTGAAAGACTAGTATTAAGAGGACAGTTTTTAATGGAACCACCCTGCATCAAAATCTGTGACGAAATGAAAATAGATCTTCATTAAGCAGTTTTTCACACTGATTTCAAATATGCAATTCGTTTTTTTACCACATCTGATTTACTCACAAATCGATAATTTCTATTGTGAGGAATCATTCCCGGTCACTAAATAATATCCGCGACACACCGCGATGATTAAGCGTTTACAACGCGTAAGGAGGACAATGACGATTCTCGGGTGAAGGTAGGATTTACATGTACAACGTCAATTGGTATTACAATCTTCCCGATTAGAATTGGGATTGCGGACAGAAGAGAAGTTAGCATCATCAAGCATGTTTCCCGGTAACTTTTCACTAAGACAGATTTAATTATTGAATGAAGATTCTCACTCTACGAACTAGAAATATGATATACTCTACGATAATTAAATATTTTACGTTAAAGTTTATCATGTATTTTACCTTGTAACGTTTTTTCCCTCTTTTGTATCTTTTTTGTTTTGCATGGATGGAGATTTCACCTGGTTTATAGCTACAGTTTATCACCACGCAAAATGTAGGCGTAGTAAAGAACTTTTTGATTAAAATCAGAGGGGTAGGTTACACAAAAGTTAGATATGTATGTCGTCCATCAGCCATATTTGTTTTCAAGTGACAGCTATTTGGAAAGGCCTATTACTAATGTATTTATATTTATATTTGTATCCGCAACCGTGATACCTCTCTTTCAACAGTTGAAGCTACAATTTATAAATTAGAATAAAATGGTGAAAATAACCTGCAAACATCATTATTTCAACCTTTTACATATTTTTCTTCACTTCGTCGTTTATTTTTTAGTAAATTCGCATTCTCGGGACATAGTTTGAGGTACTTAGATACTTCAAATCTTTCTCAAACTTAAATTGATTGTATTTTTTGTTCACAATAATTTATTTTGAGTATTTATATCAAGTCTCTGAGGTAAATCTGACATATGAATAATAAACAATGCAAACATTCACAAATGATCCTTCAAACATGAAGTTTTCAAAAAGAAGTAGTATTTAAATGAAGAATACGAGACCGCACACTTCATTCGATGATTATAATTTAAAAATTCCCATGAAACTTGTTTTGGAATAGTGTGAACGTCACCAAAAAAACTTTGCAGTAGGTGAGTATATGAAATTAAATATCTTCAAGTCCTAAGACGCAGATTATTTATCGCAACCCTACCTGTAGGTACAACTGCAATTATTACATAGGTGTGCTGCAGAATGCATGTTGCTAAAAAGCGGTTCGGAGACCATCAGCTAGTACATGAATAACGTCTTGTTTTTGTCTTTCACTTCTCGAAAAAGTAGGCCGTGCCTCGATCACCGCGACTATCAACATTAAGTTGTTAGCTATCAGAGAGCGAGGTGGTTCGCGCTGCGATTTTTATTTAATTTCGATGCGATTTTGTTTGATATTTTATATTAGTTGAATTTTTCTACATAATTACTTAATTTCGTGTTCTGTGATATACAGTTCCGGAAGCTATTTGATTTTGAGAATGGTGCTATTTACGAAGAGTCAAGAGATGGAAGACACGGTAAGTGTGCTGCAAATATATTTGTAACTTCACTAAGAGGTTGTACCAGGCGGTATCAGATAGTTGAGTAGTTGCGCCAGCAACTTCCACAGATATTTATATACTTGATTATATAGTGTACAATAGTAAGTTATATTGTACAGGATGTTTGAGAAAAAACTAGTTATAATTATAAACATAATTATTCATATTGTGGTATTTTTGACATTTCAACTATGGTGACGATTTCCAAAAATCTGTTATTTGAATGCTATTCACATATTCAGTCATAAAAAATACATAAATTTGACAACGAGTTAAAGTTTTCCTAATAATTCAGGATATTAAGTCCAAAATAATATTTTTCAAACATATACATGTATTTTCATATAATATATTGAATTATAAATATTACTATCAAGACCGCATTACTTTAATTTTATTTACTCCTCAGTGATTAAAAAAATGAATTTTTTAACGACCAGTCTTACATTTCTCAGTTCATTTCATTTATAAGCTTTTGTCATGTCATATTCATTAAATATCCTCAGAAAAAATAAATTTTAGGTTACAAATCGAGGGTTATGGCTGGTATATCCCTCTAGCAATCCATCCACCTTGAAAACTTGCAGTTAAGTAATTTGAAGAAAACCCATTAAGATTTTGACTTAAAGCAAATTCAATAACTGTAAACTAATGAAACTTTAGAGGTATTGAAAGTGGAATTATGCAGTCTTAGGGGTCGCAGTTGTAAGTTAATAGATTATGAAAAATTAAAGATACATGTATTCAAAGTGTATTAAGTAATATACGTTAAAAGGTTATTTTTGAGTGATGGTGTACCCTATATATATATATATATATATATATATATATATATATATATATATATATATATATATATATATATATATATATAATTCTAATTGATTTGATTCAAATTATTTGAACAAAATTTGATTCAATTTTTTTTGCTAAACAAAACTCTATGAACACAATGTGAACATCAATCAATCATAGTTTAAAATCTACTTTTTTATGAGAAAAAAGACAATTGGCAACTTTCATTCTATGTGCATTGAATCCACTAATAGGAAAGTATAATGAAATTTCGAAAATTTATAGTTTCTTGAATAATAATACAATAAATATTACAAAATATGATACGTAAGAAACAACAAATACTTTGTTAGATAAGTGTCGTTAAGGATAACTTCATTTGTTTCAACCTATCAGTTACAAGGCTACGTTTACCTGGAATGTGAGTTCGGACGAATTTTGCCGATCAAACAAAAGCCTGTTTTCCAATTGAACTCTTTCAAGTGACAGCGACCATCACGTCAGCGATCAAAAAATTGTATTCTTTCGTTCGACCTGCGTCAATTAAGGCAGTTTTTATTATTTGAATTTGTAATGATACGATCATTTCATAATATAAAAGGATGAATTAATGAGTCTTGGTAACAAGATCAGATTTTTGTAGAACATGGGACTCAAAAACTATCATAATAAAGATATTACTCGGCTTTACTATCTTCTATGTCGTCTAAACCTAAAAATAACAGCGCCCAACAAGAATAACTTCTGTAGCAGTCTTTCAAGAAAATAGAATCAATCCATCTTTGAACCGCGGCAAAAACATACTGAATATCAGAAAACACGCACAATACAATTTTGTTCTGATGTTTCAGTCGTACTATTTCGAACACAGCTTCGTCTCAATTCCATCAAGAGTAAACTTAACAAATCTAACAAAGCTAAATGCTTCTTCATTCGGCGTCTCTAATTCGAATCTGAATGCTGCTCTTTTGTTGTTTATATAATCACACGTTATTTTTATACTACTTATTTTTTTATTTGCCTATTTTTGAGAAATTCTTTTTTAATGGTTGAGTGGTAAGATTGAGGCAATTCCAACATATATTTGGAAACTCAAGTTGAATTCTTCGAACTTAGAAATATTAGATTTTGAATATGTGAATCCTAAATTTGCCAGAGATGAAATCGCTTAAAAGTTGTACAATTAATCAAGTAGAACTTTTATTAGAAGTGGAAAGTTCGAAATAAAAACAGTAGTTTTATTTCATTATTGAAATTGCACACATTCATAGTGACATTAATAAATTTTGAAAATTTGCCCCGTCCTATATACATGGTAAGGTGTACACTGTTATGTTTTTTTTCTTATAGGTTTGTTTCAATTTCTCGAAATTGAGTTAAATCATTAAGATAATATACTATAAAAATACCAAAATAGATGAAAAATATAGTAATATTTATTTGATTTCGAGCGAATCTCCTCATAATTTCCTGAATATTGTATAAAAATCCAACCTTACATCCGTTTGGAAATGATAGAAATATACATAGAATTTAAAAATTTTGTGTAATCGCAAAATTTTTTATTTTGTATGCCATTCACATAAAGCATATAATTTTCATGTGCAATATATCGTGCAATAGATTCATGAATACCCATATAACACCAAGTTAATAACGGATTAAGATACTATACACTGTAAATTACATTTTTATAATCATTAAAAATTCTAAGTTCTACAAATTACAAATGCAATTAGTTAGTTACATTATTGGTACATAGAAACATTTGAATGCAAGCATAAGTGGCGAACGAATTTTAATCTAAAATATTGGTGCTGTTTTGTTTTATACATCACTGCTATGTTTGATACTTAGGGAATACAAATTTTTTTATGATAATAATGCCCATACCCCATTAAACGATTTAGTCCGTTTCCGTTCCGCTCCACATCCGCTTTTCCAAATTTTCCAAATTTCACTTTAATTAAATAGTAACCAAAGCCCATCTGACGTAGCTATTGCTGTATTCAAACTTTCCGTGGAAATATGTCCACTATAGGGACTAAGATGGAAAGATTTATTCATTGTTAAATTTTATTGAAGTGTTTCATACAAATATGCTTGAAAATGCTTCAATGATGATAATTGATAGTGAATATTTTATGCCACTACGTTCTTAAATATTCTTTAAATAACTGGGACGGCAATGCCATTAGATATTCCTTATTTTCAAACTATATGGTGTATGTATTTATATAAAAAACAATAATCCATAATATTTATTATTTATGTTTGTTTTATCTCGGTTTAAATGATTCAAAAGTGACAAGGGTTATCACAGATGATGTGAGTTGTATATTAACAAGCAGTATTAAGATCAAACAATTACTTATGTACTGTTTCTTTTTAATTGAATTGTAGTGTTAATGTAACAAAAATAACTTATAAAATCTATTAGTGATAGGGAGGATCCATGATGCTTTTTTGCTATATAATTGTGGATGTCCTTATTAAGAGTAAGACTAGACCATATTGTTGTAATAATGATAATAAAGCAGAGTAGTAAAATTGTTGGGTAATCTGTTTATCAAGGTATCAACGGAAAGCATTTGAGATTGTTTTCAATGAATTCCATTTTTCTTATGAAGAAGCAAATATGACCATACCAAGATAATGAGGAAGAATGGGGGATAAATTCTATGGGAAAGTAGAGAAATCAAAACAGCATATACGAGAAGAACGAACTATTGTAGAGACGAAGTAGGACAGTTTCTAAGAATCACAAAAGACAAACTAGTGGTATTTATTCTACACAACAATAAAATGATGACAAAGAAAGTATACAGGAAGAGAGTCGAAATAAGGAGGATTAAAATGATGAAAAATAATTTTCACCTGAGAAGAAGTTTACACAATTATAAATAATTAGGAGAAAATGTACAATCTTTTCCACAGTTTGTGGCAAGTTGAGAAAATACCAGATATACAGAAGAAGGCACTAATATTCCCAATTTATGAAGAAAGAGAAAAACCAGGTGCAAAAGTTATTGCATCGTTGGAGGATACCAAAGAGGTTTCACAATAGAATACCAAACGAGCCTCAGCTAATGGATGATCAGTACTTCTAATTATAGATACTAAGAAATTTATTGTTGTGGTATATTTTCACTCTCAGTACTATATACCTTATTGAGTACTACATAGATATTTTAAAAGGTTATTTCCTAATCAGCTTCCATTACTTTACGTAGAATGGTACGATTTTTTAGCCATCTCTCTGTTATACCTGGTGATGGCTTACAGTGAATTTACTGGAATCACAATTTAGAAGTTCCTATCATATTCTCTGTATTATATAATTTTCAATGGTATTTATTATCATATTCCTCGGATTCACAAGTTGGTTTTTGTTAATATAATATTATGGTTATTATTAGAAATTTCAATAGGCGTGAATCCAATCTAATTATAGAAACTAATAAATTAATCGAGGCGGAACAATAGTTTTGGAAAACACAAAGTATCTGGGAAACAAAAATTGAAAAACCGGATAAACAATAATAGTTCTATATCCCGATTTTTTTATTATAATGAGTATAATAAATTGAAAGTCATTTGAATAAAAAAATTGTACAGTTTGAATCAGTATTGGAAAAACCTGTGCAATTGACATTACGTAATGTGATCGATTTAATAGACTTGCCAACACTTGAATAACCATTAATTTTAATTCAATTCAATTGTATCTCATTTTCCTCTTTTGAAGATCGATCATGCGTGGTAACCATAGACGTTTCAAAAAAATGTTCCAAGAATTATTTCCTCTAATTTTATTATTTAGGACAAAAGCTGAATAATGACATTCCGTTGAGCTACGATGTGATCATAAAAATAACGAAATTATTTCTATAAATAATTAAGTATATCGTTTTAAAATAAAACTTGTAATACTCAAAGCATTCGAATAAAATTTCTGACTGCTATTAACTTGATATAAAAATTACCTTGTGTATTATATATTGTACCATATAATCGTGTACTGAATTGTCTCTTGTTTTTGTTGCTTTATGGTAGCTTTAACTATATCTTGTACCTATGTTGTGGAGACAAGAGAAACAGTAAGAAAACCAGTTGGTATTCTTAGTATTATTCCACATATTGTACATAATTATACAACGCACTCAGAGAGCAATTTAACTGTAGTTTCTATCGATATATGTCTATCTTTGTCAAAGTTTACTAGATGTAACATCTACTAATAGTTCATCTATTTTTTTGATAAAACTCAGTACTTCTCTTTATATCTGGAAAGAACTATGTGTAAAAAAAAATATTGGCTTAATCCTCACCATGACTTTGGTGGTATATTATATCACCCTATACGTCGTGTGACTGACACACAGATGGTGCTGCCATTGTCAAATCCATGTTTATGAAGTAGCAGCTTTCAAAAGACTATATGTTAAATTTCATGACATTTCGATTAGTTAGAAAGAAGTAAAAGCCATTTAAGTGAATCTACTTTTGTTATTTTTAAAACCATGGATTCAAAACAACTTCATATGTAGATTTATCATTGCTTCTTGATGAAAAAATACTGTACGAGGCACTGTTCTATCGAAAAGAACCTTTTGTTATTGGTTTGCTGAGTTTAAACGTGGTCGTACAGATGATGGTGGACGTTCTGATCATCCAATTGAGGTGGTTACTTCAGAAAACATCAAAAAACTCCACACAAATCTAATAGTAAATTGAAATTGCGTGAGGTAGCTGAGGCTGTAAAGATATTAGAAGGCAGTGTGTTTACAATTATGCATAAACATTTGACTACGAGAAAGCTTTTCTCAAATGGGTACCGCGTTTACTCACAGTCGACCAAAAACAACAACGAATTGATGATCAGAACAGTATTTGATCATATTTACACGTAATAAATCAGATTTTTTGCGTTGTTATGTGACAATGGCTAGATCATGGATCCATCAATTCACTCCGGAATCAAAACGATCACTATCTTAGTGGACTGCAGCCAGTGGACCCCGTCCAAATGCACAACAGTCAACTGAAAAGGTTATGGCTTCATTATTTTGGGATGCGCATGGAATATTGTTCTCCAAAAGACACAATCAATAGCGAATACTACATAGAGTTGTTGGATCGTTTAAATAAAAAAATCAAGGCGAAAAGGTCGTATAAGTCGCAGAAAAAAACACTGTTTCACCAAGACAATGCACTGATTCATAAGTTCATGGTAACAATGGTTAAAATTAACGAATTACACTTCGAATTGCTTCCTCATCCACCTCATCCCTCAGCCTCAATCCCCAGTGATTAAAGGCTATTCTCTGATCTCAAAAAAATGCTCGCCGGTAAGAAATCCAGCTCAAATGAAGAAGCAATTGCTGAAACTGAAGCCTATTTTGAGGCAAAAGACAAATCATTTCACAAGCACGGCATCGAGAAGTTAGAGAAGCATTGGAATGATTGTATTGCTCTTGTAAGAGATTATATTGATGAATGAAATCGATTTTTGACAAAAAAATGTTTTTCTTAGTTAGTCACACGACTTATTAAGTGATGGATAGTTCTATCCTATAGTCCATATTTTCCATAAAGCTGAGGCATAATTGAGATTCATTGTGGTTTATGTACCGAACTATCTCATTGTTAAGCCTTTGAATGGTTCGTGTCTTATTAATGAAGATTTTTTATTTGGCAGTTGATTCATATCGCCGCGATGTCATTTAATTCATCCTTATTCTGTGACAGTGGCATCGTCTTGCTGGTATCAGACCCAGTCCCATATCCTGAATTTCTTGCCAATTATTATTATCTCGCCATAACTAAAACTATTCACGGTAATTAGGACTTTCGATAATCAATCGGGGATTCTTTTTTGTCCAAATTCGGCAATTCTGCTCAATAACGGAAGAAGTATATGTGTCATCGCTCTGTGTAAATTCACAACTCATTTGTCTGTTCTACCAACCTATCGGCGTATTACTGATGATAAAAAGGTCAGTAGGCTTCCGCTCTTGATCAATACAACCTTGTAGGTGGGTAAGTTTAAGTCTCTTCTCAACATGCGCATCACTGATGTGAGATATGAGATGTTAATTGTTGAGTACGACAGCAAATCGAAGTTAACCGCTATTCTGCGACACTATCGCGAGCATTAATAAGGTTTTTTAGAGAACGAATTGAACGAGTATACATAATAATGTAACCAAAGGACTATTCGAAAACTATGATCAGGTTAATCAGGTCATAGTCATATAGGTAGAGCCTGGTAGACCGATGGGTAGATATGATTAGTTGGTGGCTTGTTTTCTTTGTCTATAGTTTTTCGAACTTGTTTGTTCTTGTAAACTGTGTGTGTTTGCGGTTCTCATACTTAAAAATAGCTTATTAGTATTAAACTCCAGTGCAAGAAGCGTGTGTGACGGGAAACAGTTGAAAACTGCTCAATAACTTATTATTACAAAATTAAATAACCAATAAAAATAGAAAAATTTTGTATATAAAAAAGTAATTTTGAAATTTCCACCGAAAATTCAACGCGAAACTGTGATCTATATCTCGTTCTGGGTTAGGATCCGCAATTTGGTGAACCCGAGTTAAAGTTTCTGAAAAGTCCTCATTTGTGTGATAACAACTGCTTAGTGTGGCATAGAACCAAAAGAGAGTCTTATTTTTTAAGCGCCATTGAGAGTAACAATAAAAATATGCTAATTACTAACCAAAATATAGGTAGCAGAGCTACATTGCAAATAACACTTTATAGAAAGTAAATATTTGCGAAAATTATATCCAAATAACGGTCCTTTTTATATATTGTTAAAAGTTGATAATGATTTACGCGACATAGCATAACTGAAAATGTATGTATAAATTTGAAATACGAACTGGAATTTTTCAAAAGATGTATACTTTTAAGGATCCTTAAGAATAAATGTATTTGAGTAGACAAAATAATGTTGAATGTCTATTTATATTCATATCGTGTCAATGCATAACGTCTTCGGATATGAGAAGTAAGCGAAGATTACGTACAGCTCTCCCGATTGATATTTGACGAGGGTGAGTCAAATATTAATGGGGTGAGGCCTGACCCTTGAGGTAGTGGAGTGTAACAGACAAAGAAAACGTAACCCTAATCTAATGTATTTTCATTTAACAGCATACGTTGGCTATATATCAACTGCTTAATTAGTTGTTAGTCAGTTACACTACTTAATACAGTAAGTCTTATCTAATCAGTAAGAGCTGATTTGTTGCTTAGTCAAATATATCTAGTCAAGACGTGGTTCTTGGTGGTGTACACTTTCTTCGCTTCAAGGGCCATGCTTTGTCTTACCATCGTCAAACAGTAGCTTGTGGGTCCTAAGCAATCTTCGGTATATTCTAGATATACGCAACCTTCGCAACACCGTTAACGGTATATGGATGTAAGAGACTACTCGTGTGGAGAAAACTTGTACGTTTTTCAAATCTTCCATATTTCCAAAATTTTTGAATTTATGAATAATGAGAATAGTTGATCAATTATCATCCCTTCTGTCACATAATCTGCTGAAATCGATTTGTATCTTCCCTGGCTTTTCGTCTGCCTATTTCTCATATTTTCTTTCTTATATGAAATCACTTGTTGCATAATTAACTTGTTGCTAAAATTGTAGAAATGAGAGTAATTGTACAGTCATGCATAAATCGCTGCTCTAATTCGATATTCAAATAAAATTAGAATAATGATTTCAATTTAAAATAGTAGGTTGGCCTGATACAGCGGCAAGTTGAGATTTGTAATATAAAAGTAGTACCTTCAAGGTCATCCGGTTCGGTTTTCCCAAAAGAATAACGTAATCACTTCTTTCAAGCAGTATAATCAACAAAAAAAAAAGAATGTCGGCCAGCGATTTATTTCCTTGATATTTTTGCATTATATTTTTTCGCTAAGTTATGTTGCTTATTGAGAGCTTGTCTTTGTTATTGTTGTCAGGATAATCTAATCCAAGAATGTGAAATATTTAGATGTCTGGTTGATATTAAGGAAGGGAAACTGTTATTTCAGAAGGTTAAATTTTTGTATAAGTCTCCGATTCGCATTTAAAAAATAATTTGATTCCATAGACCATTGTTTCCCAACCTTTTTTGTTTCATAGACCATTTCCAAAATTACTAATTTCCAAATCTCGAAAAAAAGTGAAAACTAGATCTATATATGAAAACTTGCGTTATGACTGAGTTTCAACGACGAATCAAAAAATAAAATCAACTAAACTAATTTTCAATTAAATTTTAATTAATTGTGCTATGAGTGGATATCAAAAATCCAAAGTTGGCCTAATGAAAAAGTAACTCCATCCAACTTTACATTTTTGAAATCTATAGTGACTCACAGTACTAGAACCAATCAATTCTCACAAATTTTCTTTAGAAAACTTTCGAAGTGATAAAAAGAAATATTTTCTTGTGTTGTAGATATTTATTCAAATATATAAATTATCACACTATTAAGTATTGTTATAACACTCGTGACATAATAGAAAGTAAACACTCATAACGTAATGTAACTTCTACAATGGTTATTATAAAAAGAATATAATTTTAATAAGAGGTATGTACTTGCTGGATTGACAGTAAATGTTCAATATTTAGCTTGAATTTTGTAAGGAATAATCGCAAATCTCTCCATTCTGTCTTATTCAATCATCTACTTTTTTGGTTAATTTGGTTAAGTTTGTAACGGCACTAAAACTTTTTTCGACAAGATATGCAGATCAGATGCTTGGCTCGATTTCCTACACTGCAGGATATGTTTAGGGCAATCAAATGTGGAATGTATGTCTGAACATCTTTTAATCAAGGCGTTCTATCTACAAGTTCAAAAACTGAAAATTCGCGATTCCTTCATAAATTTCAGTTTACCAAGAAAAGCTACAAACTTTGTTTCTATTAAATTGAGGCTGTCCCCTTGTAATTGTGAGCTGAGATAATTAAATTTTTTGAACAAATCTGTCAAATATGTCTGCTTTGATATTGATCAAGTTTTCTTTTAATGTTTTCAGGATCTTTAATTTCCAGAAACTCTAAAACTGAGTCAAGAAGTGAATAAAATATTGATAAACATGCAACTTTCCATAACCAACGTACTTCGGTATTTAACAGCAGTCATTTTCATTGCATAATTGTGCAAATAAGCGCGTATTTAGTGAATTACTTCTTATTATGTTAATGACTGCATTAATCACAAACTGAAGTAATTGGTGCAATCTATCACTCAAATCTTCCGCTACTAGATGTTATCGGTGGATAACATAGTGAATTACAGTTCATATTGGTGAAGAATCAAATAAGTTCATGCAAAATTGCAAGCACATACACCACAAGTCGTATTTGCACGTCTGAATAAGCGTTGCGTACGGCGCGGCAATGGCAAGTCTCAACGCGTTGTACTGAATCTGGAATATCCAAGTTCTTACAAGTAACAGTGCTGAACTTCTGAAAATATTATCTGCCTATATTGGTAGGAGAAGTCAACCCAGCATCTTAGTTCTTCACTATCGAAACCAAATACATTTTCAAGAACAATTGTGGACCTCCATTTTTCCATTTTCAGTCATAGATCATAAATCGAAGTGCCAAATTGTATGTAACTATTTTGGCTGAATGCGGAATGCTGTGTGAAGTTCCTATTATGAAGTTAAAACGATATCAAATATAGATAGAATATACGATAGCTGCTATTTGCAAAAAACGTTTTGAAAAGAATAAACTGTCTAGATGCTGTAACTTCCATGTCCAACTTTGTCCTCCAGGCATATCTGTTGTTACATTGTTATAGATTTGATTATACAAATTTGTGGTACTTGAATATATCAAGAAGTATTTATTGTGTAGTAGACGAGGTGTGATGAAAAATACTACAAAATAAACTGTCATAGCAGTTCGCTACATCTATTTCAACTATTACTAGACCTGAACTTTAATTTCGCGTGTCCTTTGCAGCCAAATCTCTTTCTTCTTGTCCGTTTTTGCAAAATTTAGAATCTTCTTAAACTTTAAATAACGAAAGGTTTTGATACCATTGACATTGATAAGACAACGACAGAGCAGATAGAATTCGATAGAAGTTATGGAATGAGTGTATTTCTAGTCAAAAGTAATACTTAGCGAAGCTGTGTCTGTGTCATCTCAATTTAAGAGAGGAAGACATAAATTCATGGTATTGACACAATTGGTCTTTAAGAATGAGTTAAATAATAGATATCGCTGATGACAAAATGGAAAAAATATATTGTGATTATATAGATACATAAATGTAATGGTCTTTTTATAACTATCTAATAATTAGCTGAAAATAGTATGAATACATGAATAGTTACGTTCAATGTGATAAATTTAAAATTATTGGCAAATAGTTGCAATGTATGGGAAAACAGTTGAAGAGTGAATGAACATAGTAATAGTTCCTCCACATTTTTACACCTATTTATTCACAAACATACTTTTCGAAATACCAGCCAATTTTATCACCAACTAAATTATTCTTAAAGACCAATTGTACAAAGATTTACGCTAAAAAAATAAGCTGCGCGAGAGATCCCCATAAATGATTAATTCCATATAAAATCCTTATGAAATTTGTGAAGCAAAATACTATTCAAGGATGATAAACAGCGAAATAGAATATTCTCTATAATAAAGTAAGAAGGAAATTGATGAAAATTTCTAATGGTGTAATTAGAATACATTAGAAGAGATTTTCTATTGCGTTTTCATCTTCAGGCGATTTACCACAAAACAGGGCGAATCGGATATATTCAAATTACATAACCATTGGAATGTGTTGATTAAAAATGATATGGGTAGAGTTCTTGATTATCCGAAGCATTAAATAAAAATTCGTTGTATGAATATTTATGGTTATTATATGCACATATTTTAATGAATAATAGCGGTTAATGGGAAACAATCCAATTTATAGTTAAATCAAATTGTTTTCTTTGAATAATTTCATTAAATTTTGACAAATTTTATTCAAAGTGCTGGCAAGACCCGTTTTGTTTAAGGAAGAACATCATATTTGATAAAGAGACATTATAGACAAAATCAGGGATAAATATCTTTAAAAACATAAGCTTGATTTTGCAGCATAGGGTTGAGTGATAGATAAGAGTTTACTACGAGGGATGCTACTTAGGTTTTGACATAGACAAATAATAACAAATATTTATAATTGGATATTGTTTCTCAAAATTTTCTTCATTAAAATAAATATACTTTTGCATGCCTTTGAAACAATTGTCGAAGCATTTATTACCCTAATGTTTCTAATTTCATTTTTTGACCAAGATAAGTTTCCGTAAACATTTTCAAAAGCATAAAGTTTGTCCAAGAAATGTAAAACTAAAATGAAATTAATTTCACTCTTGGCAAGAATACGTTGTATATTCTAGTTACTTGATCAATAACAATCAATAACAATTCATTCCGTTAGTTCTGTTATATGAATTTATGAAATCAACTTTTCTTCACATCCCGATCGAAAGCACGTCTTTTTAAGTATTATGGAAAGTTCTATATTTATCCCCTTTTTGAATGATGTGTACGTCCTGTATAACAGCGTGAGTAACCACCCCAAATTTCTATTTCTGTCGCTAAATCAAGTCTCCAACTATTGTCACTATTGTTCTCTGTTACATTATTCATTTTATTTTTCCATTGCTACATTGTATTAGTAAATATATATGGGTACATTATTCATATATAACTCATATATAACGTATATTAATATGGTATTGGTTACGACCAGTCTCTTAATGTGATTCTGTTTAAATGATTTTTCATGTGCTAAAAATAGTGCATAATTTTCAATTCCTCGTCAAATTCTCGATAAATGGTTTATGTACGAGGGCCGTTTTCCAACTTCTGATCACTTCATGAAGACGCTATGCGAGCAGAAAAAAGTGGGCATGCGCTGTAGGCAACTGCAAAGCTCCCGCACTACACACTCCGCCATTGTTGATATTGTAGACGTAAACTTGTTTGCCATTAATAATGCTCCTGCCAAGTGTGAATTGCGAAGTGTGATTCGTTTTCTACAGGCTGAGGCCATAGTGCTGCAGAAATCGATCGGAGACTGAGTCGTGTGTATGTCGAAAACTTCATGAGTGATGGTATGAAAAGCTTGCCGTAATGATGTGCATGATGAAGGAGACCAAGAATTCGAATCTGTTGTTACAGATGACCTGGTTCAACGAGTTCACAAAATGGTTAAAGAAAAACGCAGATTTACCATTACTGCTTTCATCTTTTTCCTGAACTAAAGACGTGGCTTCGTGGGAAGCGCTTTCAAACCAATGAGAACCTTCAAACCAATGTCAAGGACTTCTTTAAAAGATTAAAAATTCTGACTCTTCCTCCCTTATTCATCTCTGAATCCGTTTACCTAATTCGTAAGCACGCTTCGCTAATTTCAGAAAGATCGTTGCATGACTATCCACTTAGGAACGCCTCAAGAGCTCAATATTTTATATTGGAATCAAATCGATAATCAATAATCAATAATTTGAGGGCATATTTAATGGAAAGAGCCTTCTATTCTATAATCGACTTCTATTCTAATAATAATACTTAATTACGGGTATGCTGCATACTGGCTTAATTTTGCTATGGATTTATATACTAATTATTATCTATTACTATCACTTATAATTTTGTTATTCATTGTGGTTTTCTTCTGTATATTAAAATTTCATTTGTATCTTTATATAGCTATTTCTATGTTTGTTTTTTAGTTTTTACAAGCTTTTGTCTACAAATTGTAACAATTTCTTGACAAAGCATTTCTCTCCCCCCTCTCTCTCTCTCTCTTTCTCTCGAATTTATTGGCGGCAACTTTCTTTGAAGAGGGTATAGAGGCTTGTCCACGGACATGACAAATGTGTCAATCTCTTCCTTGATTTTGTCGAAAAGTAACCGAAAATGTACCAATCTTTTGGCAATAAAATTGTTTTATAGGAGATTTTCTTTTATTTATAGCCTATAGGAGGTTTAAAAAAACGGCCCAAAAATGTATAATGTACTATTTCATTAACGACTTATAACCTAACTTTATTGAGATTTGTCTAGTTATTCATTATTAACGCGGGTGTAAAAATGAAGATCCTGCTTGATTAAATCTATATTTCCATCTATTTAACGAGACCCATTCGAAACAACAAAAATTTACTTACTCAAGTAATTAATATGAACATCTACATACATCCAATTTATATTTTTATATATCTGCGTATGAGGGCGTTTCCTCAATTTTATCCCAATTACCTAGTTTATCATGTTACATTGACATATCGACGATGTTTTAAAAAAAAGTCAAAATCGGGGTTAAATACATACACATACCTAATACAAGTGTATTCGCTAGAAGCGTAATACGTATACCATCTTTGCCAATCTGGTGGATTTTATATAAGCGAAGTCGAAGACTATTCAATCAAAATGTGGTATTTACTGTTATATCTGGGTATCGTGTTTGTTAGCAGTTACCTACTGTTCCACTCTCAGGTATTAAATGTATTATATACCGTTATATTGAAAAGTAAAAGCTGTCTGAAATTGTTTTTCTGTCTCTACTACTTCCAAGTATTTGAGTAATGTGGCAGGTCATTTTTAGAAGTAGCATGTAGGCATGTAAAATTTGTTATTGCGATATGCTAAACAATCGTTTAATACAATACAAATCTATTTTGAATAGAGAAGCAGAAACGACCTTTACTGTATTTGAAAGAGTTCGAGTTGATTTTGATTTCATTAAGTGAGCCACGGGTCGATTTTAGCCCCAGGCCCAACTACTTCTTAATCCGACGCTACGGCTACAACAACAACAAAGCTGGTATTCCAACAAACTATTAATATGGATCGTATATTTAATATAAGGAAGTCAATAAGAGAATGAATTATATTTTAAACATATTCCCATAACAAGAAGTCAATTGGTTACCAATAACCAGACTGTTGCTACGGAAAATTCATCTAAATCAAGATGTAGAAAACTGCATGAGATGAAAACAAATTTTAAGATGTATTTGTCATGATAGAATACTATCCACAGTTGAGTATCAAAGAAATATTTTATCAATATAATTGAAATTGGTTCAAGAATTGTTATACGTAAGAAATTGCATATACATTTAAAGAATAATTCTGTGATTGAAATTATTCAAATTGTATTGATATGTTTTCCGTTGAGGCCACTTTTTGTATCACTGAAAATCCAAATCGGTATACTTGTGGATGCTGATCCTCGTGAGGTGAGAAAAACCCCACGTCTAATATCTACAGGAGTGATTAGTCCCTCTTCCATATGAGGAGACCAGTCTGGGGTATTTAAATAATTTTATACTTGAATTGTCTTGATTATTTCTAGATTTAAGTTTTTTCAATTGTCATTTAAATCATTCATCCTAAACAATTATATATGGTTGCAATAAGATGCAGAACCACCTCAGTATACACAGAAGATGGATTAAGTGGCGAGGTTTTATCGAATGGTTCACGTGATATCTTTATATGAAAGCTTACAGCTATTTCCTACGGAGTCACTTGAAAAACCTTGTTTTATAACGAAACACACGCAGTCATGGATGTTACAAATTGAATTAAAAAGGTTTAAAAATCTCATAGATTATTGTGAATAGACTTCAATGGATTTCTGGACACACTGGAGTGCAAGAAAATGAGAGAGAAGATTGCTGAAGTAGAGGTGGGTAAACTATTTATAGGACCTAAAGCCTTCTATGTACCTACAGCAACATAAGAATAGAAAAAATAGTAGAAGAGACGGTATATAGGAATAAAACAAGTGACTGGAATAATCTACAGCTGAGATATTAAACTCAATTTTTCAGAATACCATATATTAAATATTGGAAATAAAAAAATTGGATTGGAAATAAGATTGGAAATAAAAAAATGAACTGAATTATTATAACATTTTATTTATTAAATTATATAAGTATATAATATACGGTTATTAGAAATCATATTAAAGTTATAAAAGATGGTAGGTGATTATGTTGAGCTCTGAGGATCTCTTGCTTTTGACAATTATGGAACTCGACACAACAATTATGGATATCGCACGCGCACGACACAAACAAATCAACCATATCGCTTCGATTACTCGACTCATCTTGAAATTATATCCGTAAACTTGAGAGTACGAATATTTAAAACATCCGTAGAGGAATCGAATGAAGTCTAAAAGCATGATTCTTTTTTCTGTGACATATTGCGATCTAGGGGCGTATTGATACGGCACAGGGGCCGGAAGCTGCCCGCCGGCGTAACTTTGACATGACTGATCTACAGGGACTGGAAACCTATAACCAAAGAAGATCTATTGAATGATTCAAAGTAAAAAAAATCTGGTAATATAAACAGGAATTTTGTAGAGTCTGGGAGCGTATCAAGTAATAAATGAAGATTCTTGTCAATTAAAATCATCCGTGTTTGAAATTTCTGAAAGATTTGGGAAAATTAGATCAGCTGTAAACACAGAGCATTCCAAGTGTCACAGCAAGAACTGTGGTCTCCACTGACCTATTTATACTTAGTAAGTGAATGGAAAATTATTTGAGTAACCACCTCAATTTCATGTTTTTTTGAGTTCTTAATTTGGTCATTACTCAAATATCAACCTTTCCCTATCACTACATAAATATTTATTTCGGGTTTTCTGCTTTTCCGGAGCATGATTTGAAAAACAATCATTTACTGCTACGCATTGAGGATAGAGAAGATTATATGAAAAACATTTTTCTCATAATTTCTAATGTTAATCCATGGAATAACAAAGTTAATTATATTTCCAGACATACAAAAGATTTGACAACAATGACAACAAAACTACGACAAAAAAAATTGTGAATCTGATATTTGCTATTTTTCTCATTTGTTGAAACTGTAAGGAAAGATTTTACAACTATGAATTAAGATAATTTTCATGTTTTTAACTAACGGTAATTGAAATTTACAAAATTATATTCTTGGAAATAAGATAGGGTTATTCAACAATTTCGTTCTGCTGTTATTATAACGAAACATTTTGTAATAAGTTTCAGTTATTTAGTACGTCAGCCATTTCTAAGAACTTGAAGAGAAAGTAAATTTATGCATAAAAGATTGAGGATCTACCTTAAGACCGGCTTATACGCTGTGGTTTAAATTTTACTTTTTTTTTGTATTACCAACTACTTATATACTCGCGGCGCGTTTTAAACTGACAAAACCATTCTCAATAAATATATTGAAAACAATTAGCTTTGGTTTGTAGGCAATAAATGAAATTGTTTCGTTTGTATATCGTATCATAACTGTGAATATTTGGTTATTAACTATTATATAAACGTGAAAAATACGTTCTGGTAATAGATTTTGTAAGTTTGTAACTCTCCTTTGTGGCTTATTACTGTTAGTATATCGTTAGTATATCGTTAGCCGAGCGGGCTAAGGCATCAACCTCCGGATTCACCAGTCGTGGGTTCGAATCCCGTTCTTGCTGTAAAAAATAGTACATTTTGTTACTAGGAGTAGAAGGTTATCATTAGTGTTGAGCTCAGATTCTTTTGTGAAAACTGGGCGACAAATATAATGGGTCTTCTGCCCCGAGTGACATATGCAATTTTTTCTTCGAGGTGGTGTATATTGAAATTCTTCCTTTTTGTTTTTACAATCCACTTTTCAAAAGTGACAAACATCAAATTAAATGAAAATTAAATGACAGTTCCTCCCTACTTGGTTACAATGCCCTTAATAAGATGTTGATATCGTTATCATTATTTTGTCATTAGTACAATAATGAGCGTTATTTTTACGATCTGTGTCGCCGAAAAAAATAGATATTTTTATAAGCTTGTAGAAAAATGTTTTTTTTTTTCGGCAATTTTTTTTTATAAATTATAATTGCAAATTTTCTCTTTGCATCTAAGCAAATTTTACGATCCGCCACCTTCTGTAATCACTCAAAAAACTCAAAAAAAAACGAAAAACACGGTTTCATAGCATATGGCACTGAAAATGGAAAAATAAATATAGTTTAATGAAACTAAAAATACACGCCTCTTAAGCACATTAAACTGAAAAGTTTGAAAATTTTTTTAAAATAAGCTGAAAATAATAATGAATGGAAATTACTGGTATTATAAGAAAAGCGAGGGGAGCTTTGTTTCACATTTCTCGTACATTAAGCGCCCGACTTCTTTTTTCACAACAATACTAATATTTTTCATTCATCACATTCATCATTCTTCAATCTCATTTTAAAAAAATATTTTTCACATTTTAGTTTGATGTGCTTGAAAAGCGTGTTTTTTGGTTTTTCTAAACTGTATTTATTATGGTCTAGAATTAAATGGAACCAATAAAGTTTATAGTGAACAGAGGTGAGACTTAATATCTTACTTAGTAGTACAAACTCTTTGAATTTTTCCAGATTTTTTTGTTGGGCAGTTTGTTTGGAAGTAGTAAGCTCTATAATTTTCAGTGCCACTTCATTTCCATATTTTGCATGGGAATGAGATTGTATGAATAATGTTTGTATATTATAACTGATGAACAGTTTTTAGGTACTTTCGTACCAATCTAGCTGTTTTACTTTTTGACTAAAATATTTTTATTCCCTATATGTCTGACCCCAATTATTCTTTTCACGTGTCATCCAAATGGCTTAATTTATGTAAAATAACTTTTTGATACGTACATTAAATTTTATTGCGATCTAATTTAAGCAAAAAAATTCATTATTAGTCGGTTGTATTATAAAGTTTCGATTTAATTAAATCTTTGCTGTGTCCGAGAGAGATGAAATTTGTTTTGCAAACCAGTTTCCTGAAAATAAAAAATCTCTAGTTTGATACAAACACTTTTAAATTAAAAGGTTATTTTACTGTGAAAAAATATTATAATTTTTAACAACATTATCATTCAACTTCAAATATTTATCCCAAGGAGTTTTAAATTTTTCAAAACCATCCAATATTTCGAATAAATACTCGTTTGTCGATGTCGTCACCTCTTTATTTGTCTAAAATTGTTTTCCACGTATCATTTTTTAATTTTGGAAATAGAAACTAAGCGGAGGGATCCAACTTGGACAGTCGCATTGGTGGTATTGGTTGAAAAACCTGTATTTTCTTTTCAGGGGTATGTTGGTGTCCCAGGTTTATCAATACGATATATTGATGAAAAAATTCGTTTTCATTTTTCATACCTCTTTCATATCTAATATATCTTGCGAAATATTGCATATCGTTCGATTGAAATATTTGCTTCATAAATTATCTGGAGTACTTTTATTCTACGACCTCTAAGAACAGGGGCACGAATTTCAACAACCATTTCTGAAGTTTCTTTTTCAACTCGTAGTACATTGTTGACTATGAAAAGAAATAAATTATTCCGTACCTTGGTTTTGTTTCCACTTTCGACTCATTTTCTAGCAATTATTGATGAATATCGGTTGTTTGAAAATCACATCAAATTTACTGATAATACGTATGAAACTATTTATAGAGTAGACATCAAATTTTCAGGAAATTTCTGAATTCCTCTTTTTCTTGATGCATGAAACATAATATGAAACATAATTTTTAACAACAGACATAATCCACGACAAATGTTATAACTAATAATCTACAAAACTATTAGCGGATAATGCTGGTGCATTTGGTAAAAAATTTTTGAAGTACGTAGATTTCATTAATTGATTATCCTCAAAACACCAGGCTTTTTGCAAGTTTTTATACTTTTCCTGAAGCTAACTTATTTCTGAAAATATATATAATAGTTTTATTATATATAATAGTTTTTTTGGGATTCACGTGAAAAATCCTGTACTAACTAAAATTGAACATAATTAAAGGACATTTAATAGCAACTTACACATAGAAAAGCATACAATGGATGACGTAAGCGATCGTAAAACAAAATTTCCGAGTAACAATGACAAACAACATTTGTCTGTGTAATAGAAAAGGATAAAGAGACATAGTATTCCTTGAGAGTGGAAAAAGATTGTTCAAAATCAAGGTAAACATAAGTTGTAGGAGAAAGGGAAGCAATGAGAGTTGTGCAAAACTAAAAGAGATGCGTTCAGTCAAGACATGAATTTGTAACTATTCGCGAGATCAAAATATCAGTGAAGTCTTGTGATTTTGGAGGCTTTAGAGTGAGGATTTAGAGGAATATGACTGAACATGTACAAGGTATTTATTCATCAAATAAGTTTTTTACTTTCTTTTTTCATAGCAATAAAGTTCTGTAGTTTTTATTATAAAATATAAATTTTCAAAAAAGAATAAATTAAAATAGTAGAAAATAAATACTGACTCAAAAATCTAATATATATAATAATTAACGAAAAAGACAACATGATTGAACCAATCTCGGCCGGCTTCCAATATATTGTTTCTAAAAAGACGTAAAACAACTGATAATCCAAATAAGTTTGCATATTAAGGATTCATACATTCCTGACCATAATTCGTAATTACTAGAAAAATAAATTTATTAACACACATTTTTTAGCGCTAAAAACTGAATTCCAATTTCAGGCTGTCCCATCTCTACACTTAATCTTGTTCTCGCATTTGGATTCGTGTTGTGCAATATAAATAATTTAAGGGAGAAAAACAAATCAAAAACATATTATTTGCAAATGTGGAAATCCGAACATGGAAATAAGTTCATTTATAAAGCTCTGTGATGAAATTATTTACTAGATATTTCGACATTTAAATTTTTTGCGGGAAATTCAAATGCATGTTGAAATCCTGAAATTCTATACAGTTTTGTAATTCATTCATTTAAATAAATAGATACCAAACATAACAAATAAAAACTTATTAAATAAAAAATAGAAAATATTTGACATAATATTACTTTTTATTATACTTTATCATGGTGTGAATCGTTAAATGTAGATTTGATATAACAAGAATTGATGAAGGGATGTATAAATTAACATAATCATTCCAAACAAACTACATTTTTTCATTTGATAACTAGCTTAGGTAATACACATTATCAATTAGAAATACTGATGCCAGTGAAAAATTAATAAACACTAGTCACTTTCAAGAACTACCAAAACCTAATTAAACATTTGAGGGTCAATTTTTTTTTCTTACTTGCTCCTATTTTTGAAATTCTCTTTCTTCTCAGTAATGATGATATCATCAAAAATTGTTTTGAAATTTCCCAATTTTCTTAACTTGATTTTATTGTGAAATATGAACAGGAATAGATCTGTAAGCATAGCTAGGCACTACTAGTAAGGAACTACAATCTTCTATTAATGGTAGAATCTCTTGGAATAAATAAAGAATACGGTACTTGCATACTTTTTTTATACCTTAACTACGTTTGGTTAGGTATCGTTCTTAAACACACAATATTTTTTAATTTTCTTTAAACGGTATATTGGTTCATAGAAAAAAATAATTAAATTTAAACGACCCAAATCACGCCAAAACGCATTTGTCGTCACATGACTTAGTGTGACGTTGTATGACGTAGGAAGTAAGTAAACAGACTTAATATTATTACCCCAGAAATGGTATGCACATTCAATAATATTTTCTATATAGATATTGTCATATTCCACATAATAATAATGGTAATTTTATTATTAATTTCGAATGATGGATCAGCAACACAAAATAAACTCCGTTTCTTATTAAATTAATGCATTTGCAGGTTTATTTGTGCTTTACACTTATTTGTAATTAACCCATCTTTTATATATAAATTATATGTTTTTGCACTTGACGGACATTTTTTATGTAATCCTACAGGTTGTAATTTAATTTTCATTTGTGTTTCAAAGATCGACAATTTTTTTTTCTAATGTTTTCCTCTTTGCATTGCTACAGTTGCCTTTATTTTTATACTGCCCTCAATTTTCTACATTAATGTTCCCATTGGTGTTTTACATCTTGCAAGTTCATAAATGCAGAATGCCGTAATACGTCCATAACGAAGTTGGTGTCACATCTTGTTATAACTTTGGTTACTTGTGATATTACAAGCTTCTTGACAGATTTCTTCACTCATGTGGCTTTGTGCATATTCCAGTGCTGCCTCTTTCTGATATAGAGCCCATCAGAAGCTGGTGTACACCTAATTTATTACAGGATATATCCTTTATAAAATATATCAATATATGGCAACAAAATCATACAGAAAGTTTGATGGAACTAGCAACGTGCTACGTTTTATTTTGTCAAGCTCCTCTAATGTTACATGCTTAGTTTGGTTGCCTACTCCCAATAATTTTGGTTTAGTCCCATAACAGGCCACTTCAGTAGTTGCAGTCTCCTCACTTCGTCGTGCACCCACATAATAAACGCAACGACATGCTTCCAACCACGTAAAAAATTGATATTAGCAAAATAACTATTTATACAAGTAATTTTCTCTTGTATACCTAAAGATGCTGCACAATCATCACATGATGATTCAACAATGCTCTCATCTTTCTCATTAATCTTGAGGGAAACATTATAATCTCGGTTGCGTAGTTTGTGCTCAGGACATAATCTGCCTTTTACAGAAAGCACCTTCTCGTTTTAATTGTACGTATCCAATGGCAGCTTCGGCCAGCACTGAAAGATATTTTAATATCGAAAGCTTTAATCAAAACATAACTTTCTGTTTTTAGTAGATTGTCAGATCTTGCTTCGATAAATCCTATTTCGGCCATCATTTCAATTAGAATAGTCCTTGAAATCCTTACAAAAACACAAATCGCACTAAACAACCAATTACCTCCACTCACATCAACAGAATGACGTTTGAAAGACGACAAGCGGCGACCACGTTTCAGTTTTTACTTACTTTCTACGTCACAACCGCAGTAACCAATAGAAACATGTTTTCTGTCACGTGTTATTATTCAAATTACCATCAATTTATATTTGCGATTTATTATACTTCAAGCTATAATATAATACAATGCAACCTAAATTCATAAATAAGAAGTGATATTTTTATATATGTTAAATACTCAAATTACCAACCACTGTAAGGACCCTATTATTTAGTATTGTATGAATCAATACTTTGTATGTTTTTAAGCATTTGATATGAAGATGAAATATCTAGTGAAATATTATATATCATAAGATATAACATATCATAAAAAATATTATTTTTTATCGGGAAAACTGGTTCTGTAAAAGAAAATGTAAATTCAAGAAATATTTATGAAGTGGTTTTATATTAATTATGTCAATGAATATCACTCAAATCTTCCAAAATTCGTGGGCAAAATTTGATCTAGTTGAATAAGAGACTAATATCAACATATAATTGACAATATTTGATTTCACGTCCATCTGTCAGGTTATATTTGAAGCGTTATTCATATTACTTCTGGTATTTCCGATAATGATTCAGTCGGCAAATAGTAGCGACGTTTCTAATATTATTAACATAACTTATTCACAACGCGTGTAACGTGATCGAAACTACTATTACATAATAACAAAAAAGTGTGTGAAATTTGATAAATATGGAAAAATAACATGATTACATAATTTATAGTATTGTGTAAAATTTAGAAAACGATAGGTAACTTTACAAAATTTCTCTGAAGACAAGTTTTGAACAAACTTGTAGTCTAAAGTCTTTTTCCAATGTTAAAAATAATAATTTTTCTACACTATCTTAGTTATACTTCAGTCTAGATCAACTGGTATTTCGAAATACTCAACTGAAGAAGTCACATCGATATTTGTACTGGCTGTATGAATTTACTAACTCTGATATAGAATATTAGATTTTGTTTCCATGATTCGTTAAAATTTGTGTTTGGTTATTGAGAATTAACAAATAATTTATGAAAAAGGTACGAGGTATGACAATGCAGAGGTCGGTAATTTGAGTATTTAACATATATATAAAAATATCACTTCTTATTTCTTAATTTAGGTTGAAAATATAAATTGATGATAATTTGAATAAACACACGTGACAGAAAACATGTTTCTATTGGTCATTGCAATTATGACGTACAAAGTAAGTAAATACTGAAACATTTTCGCCGCGTGTAGCCTTTCAAACGCCATTTTGTTGTTGTGAGTGGAGGTAATTGGTTGTTTAGTGCGATTTGTGTTTTTGAAAGGATTTCAAAGACTAATCTATTCGAAATGATGGCCGAAATAGGATTTATCGAAGCAAGATCGGACAATCTACCTAAGGTAGATGCATGATTGCTACGTTCTTTGCCAATAATCAATTCTCTCCTTCGGCTGAAATACGTGGAGTAAAAGCA
Source organism: Diorhabda carinulata (assembly GCF_026250575.1). Taxonomy (NCBI): domain Eukaryota; kingdom Metazoa; phylum Arthropoda; class Insecta; order Coleoptera; family Chrysomelidae; genus Diorhabda; species Diorhabda carinulata. Next base: position 26,964,649 of record NC_079472.1, read on the forward strand.
TTAAAATGTAGTCATAAAGATGACAGCTTTAAAGGTTTTTTGTTGTTTTAATGTCAACGAACGAGGTGTTTCACGAAATGCCTTTTTCCGGTCTTTCTGGCAATCTAATTTCTTTGGAACAGCAGTTTTTATAGAATTTTTATGCATTTTATTAGTTTCCAAATCATATTAGTTAACATTTTTCAAATACCAATAGATAAAACTTACATTGAAATGGTCTTCACAAACATATACTGGGCTGCCAGGTTTGACGATTCAAATCATTATTTTCGTCTCTTTTCCTCTCGAGGGACTTTACTTTATTTGATGTTTTTATACTAGTGTACATTCTGGTACATATTGAATACTCACAGCCGTTTTTTTAAAAGAATAAAACAACTCTGTTTAAACTGTCTAACCTCAATTAAGTCTGTTTAAATACTTTCTACGTCACACTTAGTCAGGTGACAACAGAAGCGTTTTGACGCGTCATTTAGGTATTTAAATTTATTTATTTTTTTTTATAAACTAATATACCGTTTAAAAAAATAGAAAAATAGTATGTGATTAAGAACGATATACTAAACGTAGTTAAGGTATAAAAAAAGTATGCAAGGACCCTATTGATATATTGTTGCGCTTGTGGTAACTCTGGAACAACAAACACATTTTTCTGCATGCGACCATCAGTTCTCTCTCAGATGTGCATTTTATAAATGTGTCAGACGAGCAAATGATGTCAACCAAAGAACAGGCAGTGCCTGTTGCATTATTATGGAACATGAAATATGGTTTGTGGTTAGTTGGTGGTGAAAACGATGCTCATCTACTTTTTTGATGTCTCCAGATGTTATATGAGAAGTTCTACTATTCTATCGAGAAATACTTGAATGACTGACAAAAAGTCTATCAAGACATCGCGAACATTAGGACACAGTTTTTAGCTGCCACAAAGATTTCAATGTTACCACAACTAGCTCTTTCGCCGGATCTATCGCTTTGCGAATAATTTATCATTCTCAAAATAAAAAACGTCTTGAAAAGAACGGATTGTGAATCGTTTCAGTCTAAGAGTTCCAAAATTGCTACCACACCTGGAAAAATTGCTGGAGTCGGTTTATTATTACGAAAGAGAATTTACCATGAAGGGCATCATGTTATCATCTAATAATTTCATAATGAATGGGTTTGTAAGTGATTAAATTTCACCCTAATCAAAAAAATCATCTAATTTCATAATGGGTTGTAGCTTCATGATTTCTTACAAATATCCGAATACATACACACTTACTCATTATCAGGTGATCAATACCATCCTGTGGTATCCCATTCCATGCCACATCTATTTCAAGTTTGAAAGCAATTAGAATTTAAGGAGAATGTCTTGAGTTTCTCCTGTTGTATTTTGGTCTACATATGTAAAATTCGGAATGAATCCAGAGATCTCGAGATCCAAGGTAAAAAGGGATTTGTCCTGAGGGAATTAGGCAAAGGTTTTATGGCTATATGTGACATAGCGTTTTTCCACTGATAACTTATATGTGATCTGGGGTAATGAATAAGATGAGGTTACACTTTTTCTTGAATCTTTCAATGTTCATATATCACCCCAATAGTCACGTTCCCTTGATCGTGATGCATGTATATGAATAATGAAGGTCGATTTCATTGATAATCCAGAATTAAAGGTAATGTCAGCTGAGGTCGGTATAGAAAAATCGTTTGAAAATAATTTTCAAAAATTTCCAATTTTTTTGAACCACTTGATTGCTATTAATCGTTGAAAAACCTCTCTCAGAGATAGTAACCTTAAACGACGATCTTGATCCTTTGTTGACCTATGCAAACTCCTATTTAATATTATCAAAATTAACTAATATTTACTGGGTGTTTTGGTTTTTATACCATTGAGTATATATTTTCGAAATTTATTGTAGTAAAAGATCCGAATCTAAGTCGACCTTCACCGAGCTGATAATAGAATAAAATTTATTTCATAATAAATTTAGTATATTAAGAAATATATTAAACATGAGTTGTGAAAAAAATCCTGATCAGAATATTATTTTTTAAGAAATATTTTTCCATTAAATGTTGCAACATCAAGATAATAAAAAAATTTTATATTTTCACTTGTTAGGATAATAGAATAAAAATTATATCAAAATGAGCCCTGTTTTATTGTTAATCCGTTGATATAGGGTTGTCTGCAAAAAATTTGGTCCAAATAGTCCAAATGAATGACAAGGAGATCCGAGGTATCCGAAGTATAATAAAGGTCCGAACATTGCAGTCGTGTCTCAAGGGACCTTGAACATACGAAAGTGCGCATGCTTGGTACATAAACTATAGAGGCTCGTACCCCTAGTACTTACTCCATATTGTAAACAGTACGGCAACTGACATTTGAATTACAAAATAATTAATAAAATACATAATTTAATGTATTTGATAAATAACAAAAATATTAAACAATATAACATAAATTAAACAAGTGGATAAATATATTTATACATTTCTTTAATTTTATATATATATATATATATATGCTCTTTCTGAAAAAAATTAGAGGGAAACAAAGTCGACTGCCAATTTTAAAAACTGAAAATTGAAATAAAAATTTCATCAGAACTAAAATTGTGACTCTTGAAATCATCGAAATCATTAGGTTCTTTCTCATTAACGTTCAATAATGTCTCGGATGCGCAATTTTCGATCCTTTATTATTACACGGTATACTTATCTCGGATCTCTCTGTCACTCATTTCTACACGCATTCAAATTCAAATCTTTAAAATTCGCAAACCTCTATTAGGATCAAATTTTTTGCAGACAATCCTATTTCTAATAACTAGAATCGATATGCTTGTTAATACGAGGCCCGGATATTGAATAACAAGCTTGGTTACGAAAAAGGGTTTTATTACAAAAATTATTCTACATTCGAATGATCCCCTTCAATATACCCCCCTCCCCTCGCCAAACACCTTTCCATACATCCATTGATCTAAGCAGTGCTGGAAGTCTTCTTTAGTGAGTGCCTTTAGGAGCTCTGCCATTTTTTGCTTTACCACTTCCATCGACTCAAATCGGGTCCCTTTCAAAACAGATCCTCTTCTAACCTTTCAAGGAAATCTGAGCAGCCCCGTTGACGCTTTTGGTCAGGAGTCAGATTTTTTGGCACCAACTTCGCACAGACTTTAGTCATGTGTAATTCCTCGTGTTAAATTTTTTTAACCATTTCTTTATCAGCGAGATAGCATCGGCAATCATCCGGATGCTCATTCGATGATCTGAGCGCACAATTTGGTTGATTTTGGTCACTGTTTCCGGAGTTGAACCAATTACAGGTCAACTGGGCGCTGGTCATATTCAGTGTTCTCTTGGTCCTGACTAAAGCGCTTACACCACTCAAAAACACGCGCACGAGATAATGGTATCCATAGTCCTCTTGTAACAATTTGTAACACACAATCGGATTTTTTTTCAATTTAACGAGAAATTTGAGATTGATACTTTGCTCCCGTTGTTTGTCACACATGGTTTTCGGCACGAGAAAAAAACACGTTCGTTTCAAACCGCTACTGCACAAAAACTATAATGTACACCCATCTAAAGCGCCCTCTGGGCGCGTAGTCTCGTTATTTATTAGCCAGATCTCATACCCTATCCAGTAGTTCGTCCAGGTAAATAATAGACAACCCCAAGTCTGCGCATTCTATATCTTCTATACTTTAAGTCCAGTATAAAATTTTATTATTATCTTAATGTTGCAACATTCAACGGAAAAACAGTTTTTCAAAAATAATTTGAAATATTCTAATAATTATACTAAATTTATTTTAAAATAAGTTTTAATCTATTACCAGCTCGGTGATAACCGATTTAGGATCGGAACTTGACTATTAACAGCGACTCTTATTTCTCAGACGTTTAATTTTATCAAATTGGTTTTCACAAACGTTTCCAAGTATTTATGTTCCTTTTTTCTCTAACCATTATCGTCATTATTAAAATTATAACGAAGTAACAGATAAGAGGAAAAGAATAATTGTAACTATCACAAGGAAATAAAGTTGTCAAATTCGAATTTATCAGCTTATATACTATTGTTATATATTCCTAGAGGTCTTTCCATTATCACAAAACAATGTGTGATCAATAATTGCATTGAATTTTCAACTTTCTCGACTAAAAAAAAACATAATCAATGTTTATGAACCACATGTTTAAACTTCGATATATTTATTTTTAAGCCCACTTTAAACTTACGTTCTATATTTAGCTTCTTGAAAATATTAAAAAGTCGATTCATATATATTTGCGAGGAATTCGTTGGAAAAATAAATACATTATGCGAGGATTTTACTTTATTTCGGCGAACTCGTTGAAAATTTGATGACAATTAGAATAAAAACTGCGTAACATTTACGTCATATGCTACAAAAAACAATTGAAGCGATTATTTGTTTTACTACCACTGAGTTGACGCAATGTTTTTTGTTTAAAAATATATTTTTGGACGTTAAAAGTTTCTACTGGACAGGGAAAATATCGTCAGAGCTTCTCATAATATTTATATTACTAAATCAAATTCCAAAGTGAAGTCTTTTATGATAAAACAATCGGAGATCTAAAAACAAAGGCTGAGTTCGATATTATTGAAGGTTACATTTTATAACGTATGTGGTACAATCATTTCTGCATTCTAAATAACAGATCATTTATCTAAGGGTACAAAATTAATGACGAAAGATTCGTTCGTTACCCAACAGAAACGAAGATAGCTTCTTATTGAAAAAACCTACATCTTATTGATTTTTCATGACATTTTTTTGTTCTAGATGCCTCAAACTGTTCCTTCTGCAGGGTTCACACCCCCTTGTGATTACAGTAACTTTGCTGACAACTTTGATTTATCGCTTCTACCAGGAGGCGATCAACCAGTATCACCATCGACGCAGTTCTATCCCCAATCATTCGAAGCAGACAAATTGTTCCAGCCCAAAATAATTACATCGTTCTGTCCATCTCCAAAATCGGAGCAAGAATCCGATTTAGAACAATTGGCTCCAGATTTTCAAACTCTGCTAGTACCAGACGATACTAAAAAATATACAGGAAGTATTTATTTAGACGTACCGAGTCCTTATTCTCCCATCTCACAAGGATTATTATCTCCTAACGAAAAGTTCACCAATTATAGGGATACCAATTATTATCCCAGTTCTCCTGAACAATCGGTGTATACTCCCTCTCCTAATTCCATCTATTCTACATCACCTTGTGGAGAAGATTATTTACAGAACCAATTCATTAAAAAAGAAGCTTCACCCGTATCGAATTTTTATAAATTTACTGTCAAAGAGGAGACTTTCCTTTTACCTACAAGTCCTGCATCATACACTTCTAATTCCTCGGACAATCAAATTTGCTTGCAAATTGACAACACCGATGTTCTGAACCTTCTTAGCACAGTCGGTATTGAGAAAGAAATAAAAAAAGAAGCTACTGATAGCGTCAACAGCTATCAAAGCACACAAACTCTTCGACAATTATTGGAAAAAGATATCAAAAGTCCAGAATCTCAAACTGTACCTGAACAACCAAAAGATCATCAATTGTTGAGAGAAGCGTTAAGAGACACTAGCTATCAAAAAAAATTCAACATCAAACCGATCGACTTCGAATTTTGGAGAGAGATTAAAATGGAGGAACCCGAACAAGATGATTTAATGAGAACTTGTAACGAAGAGATTGTTAAAGGTAGCATCGAGCCTGTTCTGGACATGGCTATTGAACAAATGAGGAAAGATGTGGGTAATACGTGCGCAGCGCTAGGAATTTCAGCAGGTTAGTATCATTTATTAGGTGATTATAATACATTTTAAGTCTATTCTGAACATTTTTGTGACTAATTTATCAATATATCCCTTGTAGTACTGGAAAACACCCATACAACAAGCTAGCGAGATTGTGATATGATAATCTCATACTACATACTTAATTTAAAATTCTATTTAGTCGGAAATTTAGTATATAGTACGGGAAAGTATTAATACGAGATATATTTCAATTGCACAGTAAAAAATAAACAGTAGGTACAGCTAACGTGACCATTATTTATATCAGTGAACAATTTGTGGTGCCCGATTTACAAATATATTATATGTATATCTATATATATATATATATATATATATATATATATATATATATATATATATATATATATATATAAATATAAGCTTATATGCAGATTATTTATGTCCAAAGCCTTGTAATTTCTCTCTACTTCTTTTGTCTCTTGCTTTTACCCTCTGGATGTTTCTCTCTCCAAGGTCTTCTTCTACCGATTCCCTCCATCATTCTTTTGGTCTACCTCTTTCCCTCTGGTATCTTCCGTGCAACTAGTTTTAAGAGTATGTCTTCGTCTATTCGTTCTAAGTGATCTATCATGGGGGCAACTCTAGCAGAGTCCAAAGGGTCGACTACATTGTCGGGAACTCTTCACGGAATATTTTTCGAAATAATACATCTTGTATATTTCTCTATTTCATGGTATCCGATCTCTCTCTAATTTAATAGTGATTTATATGGTATATATCAGTTTTTTTAAAAATTCTTACGAAGTTAATAATATAATAACCCAAAAAATTTGATCATACATTCAAAACGAAGCAAAGAATAGAGTTTTCTCCTTTCCTAAGACTCAACATAACTTTCTTTTAATACTCTTACTCGGTTCTAAATACTTAATAATGGATTTTTACTAGAAGCAGCACGATGTGGATGCAACGTCATTAATCATTTTCTTCCAGCTTTTATGCTTTTATTGTATTTCAAATTTTTTTATTTGTACTGCACGTTTGATAATTCAATTGAATATTGAACGTGTATTATGTATTCAATTCTAAGGTGGTTCTTGTTCTTGGAGTTTGAAATTCTGTCGTTCATATATTGAGAGATACACAGACATATCCACATATTTTCATATCCGAAAAAAAAGAGCTATAAAAGTTTTACAGGGTATTTAATTAAATAAATTGAGTTGCAGTAAGTAGATTATTTATCTTATCATGTGAAATACTTTTGAAAGCATCTATTCAACTTCATGCAACTTTTAAAGAAGCAACTTTTTTCATTTGAATGACTTACAGAATTAACAGGGAGACAGGAGGATGGTAAAATTGCTGTCCCATTTTTTTAACAATTATCGCCATATAAAGATCTACAATTTCTGAAAAAATCTATATATTTTATGAAATATTGGGTTTTCCATAACAATGTATTTCAAGATATTAATTGTATGATAACTACCATTTTCGCTAATTACTTTCGATTTTGTGAATTTCTAAATTTATACTGATTGATAGTATCTCATTAATGAATTAGTTTTGAAAAGTCTGGATAATTAAATATCATTTAATCTATATAAATATCGGTTTCCATAATAAATATTCAGTTTCATTCATTTGGTGATAAACATCCATTAACATTATTAAGATAGACAAATACATACACACAAAATCATGAAAAACAATTTTCTGCCATACAAAAAAAACAAATTTCTGAATAATTGGAGTAGCAGTCATGTGAGAATTTCTTCAGTTTCATACTTCTTAGATTTCTTTCAAATGGTTTTCTTGATTTTAGGTCTCTATCAATTAATATTTCGATTTAAAGCATATAATATCGATTATGGTTTAAACTGATAATTTGTGTATTTATATTAATCAATGAGTAAACCTATATCATGAATATTGAAGTAAAGTTTTTTTATATATAAATATTCTTATTACAATTGTGAAAGATATATTAATGAATTAATCAAAACTATAAAACTAATACTTACAACAACGTTTGAAGTATGAAATTGAAATATATGAATAAATTTGATTGTTGTGCTGTAGGATCAAGTGTTATAGGACAAATAGTAATGGAAGTGGTAACTGTCTTGAGTAAATTTAATATAAATATCCCATTATTTGTCTATTATCTAAATGATTACTTTACTGCTGTACCGAAAAATTATATTGAAAACATAAATCACAACTTCAATTCTCATTATAAAAACTTCAATTCATAATCGAATTCGAACAAAACAATAATATGAATTTTCTTGATGTCACATTATACAAAACTACCAATAACATACGAATAGAATGGTATGCAAAGTCAACTTGGGCCTCAAGATATTTGAACTTCAATTCATGTCATCATTTGTCATAAAAGAGATCAGTGATGATAAGTTTGGCTGATAGAACTATCCAACTATAAGATCCTGGGCTTAGTTCATATTTTGCCTTTGTTTCTCACCTCTATTGGAGTTTGAAACAGATGTCGCCCACTTATTTTCGCGAATACAGCTGGGAAATACACAGAAGAAAATAAAAGTTAAAAATATAGGGAAATGAAACAAATTCACTACTTGAAGGTCTGACTTTGATACAAGTGATACAATCAAAATGTGATACAAGTGATAGAATCGAAAATATATAGGTGCTCTTTGTTTATAAGTACAAGGTAACTGCGTTTTGTTGAAAACAAAGAAAAAAAATTTTAATGGAAGTGTATTATTATTTTGTTAAAAAGAAACGGTATAAAGATATATGAAATTGATGAAGAACAAAGACAATAGGTGGTCGTTTGCGGAAGAGCTCTTTTAATTCTGTACGGCAGTTCTTGGTGTCACACTCTTTTATAAGACTGTCCGATATCGAGGAAAACGGCAGAGCAGTATTCTTTATTGTCCGGGGCTTTGTTTATTTTTTGTGTGAGTCGGTGGATTTCGAATGTTTGTGTCGGAATCCAAATTGATGACAGGAGATCCATTCCTGTGGAGATAGGTCTTCAGTTATTCTACGTAAGCGTAGTTTTTCAAGAAGATCGGGCTTTGTTGGTAGCAAGTAAACGGTATAATGGCACGTTGGTTGTATATTTGCCTGGTTTAGGACACAATTCACAAAAAATAATCTATATCTCAAATAAGAGACTGCCTGCCAAGAAAAATAACCTTAGTGTAGTCGAATCTGATAAAAGAGTAGGAAAAATGTATAGCTTTGTTGATTCAACACATGAAGAAATTTTCATGTTATCAAAGCCTTTATTCCCAGACCTGAACAAGATGTACAATGTATATAAATAGGAATTGTCCTTATTATCGGTATAAATTTAATAGTGAATTGATCGCCCATATTCTGACACTTGCTCCCATTGCGATTTTCATCATAATACTATGAATCTAAAGTAAATAAGAGTAGAGTATAGGAATTTTATTTATGACAGCTATGGACTTAAATTCTGCATTTACGATTTGATAACCAACGAGACTTGAATGTGGCTTTTCCTCCAAATATTGAGCGATTGGCAGCGTACAGCAATTCTTGAGGGAGTCAAAACAAAAACTAACACATAAAAACTGTGTATTTCTAAGCAGTTTATGAGACGAAAAACATTATCAAATCAAATTCAATTCACTAAAAAGACATATTTGGCGAATCTATATCATGAAATAATTATTGACATAATATCTGAAATTATTATTTCATTTTGAATGTTGGTTGCTTTCAAAAAGTATGTTCCTCTGCTGTTCTCTTCTCGGGTTGAATTTAATCCTAGTATTTTGATAATATTACTAGTTTAATTGGCTCAAAAAACTTCTTTTAGCTTCAATGAGGACTGGAATGTTAATCGTGAGGATTATCAACTTCCAATAATATTACTTTGAAAATAAACAGCAGAAACAATTCAAACCCTAAAATGGAAGCTTAAAAATCAGTGGTTGGTAAATGTTTGCGTATTAATTATGTTTTGTTTTAAATAGATTCAATTAATTTCATGACCAGTTATTGATGGTATATACTCTTGTATTATAATGAATCAAGTTCCTTTTCAAAGTAAATTACAAGTGTACAACTGTATTCAGTAATCGCAAAGTCATAATGTACTATTATCAAATCAATGTATTGACCATGGAACATTTTTAAATCAATTTGTGTGGGTGAATGGTGCTCTGTTTACAAATAGTATAGTACCTTGAAGGTTAAGGCGTGGTGAAACTCCTCGTGCGTACTCTGTAAACAGGGCTGGCTTCCTTAAAAAGAAATTTTTTTATAGTACCAGCAAAAATAAGTTGTATTATTGTATCAAGTTGGTCAGATAGACATATTTTCTGGCAAAAATTTTCATGTGACATTATGTTATCTAATTTGGTTTTTAAAAAAGCGAGGCATTATCATTTTAGATTTGCACAAACTTGCCCTTATTTTGGGAAAATATTAGATACAAAGGGGTAATAGAAATCTTTCTTTATTTTATACATTCATCTGGCTTATATCTGTCCCTTCCAATAGTGAATTACAGTAATAAAACAAAAATAAGAAATTAACACTCTAGAATGATAAATAAAGAATAATGTGTTCACCTATTGATAATATTTTCTTACTTTTTGTTCTTCTTTCAATATAGTTCTTGAATTTTTCATTTTTTTTTCTATCTTAATTCAGCTGTATTTGAACTATAATCGCTGTTGTTGTCTATAAACAGAATTTCATATGTTTGAATAGGCTAACTATATTCTTGTTTCATATTTTGGAATATTTCCATTGATTGAAATAAATAAATCGATGTAAGGAATAATCAAATATCTTTTATATCATATCATTTGGTCAAGATTTGAAATGAGAAAAATTGAGAACAAGCATGATGCTTAGAAACTAGATTCTGTTATCTTTATGAGTTATTTATTTCACGATATTTGTCTACGTATTTGTATTTTATGTTTTTGTCCGACTCTGTTACATACCATATCAATTTTTATCAATTTATAGTCTTGTTTTACTAATCACCGTGTGATCTAGATTAGAATGTTGAATAAAAATGCCTACTCTAGGACGCTGCTTATTGCTTCAGGTGTTATAGGCGTATAATGCGTGCAAACATTTATTTATTAGGCATAGCAATCGCTCTTAAATATTATTAATTAGATATATATTCCAACACTATTGAAGGTTACTATTAAATTATTCTATCATGAATATTATGATTGATTTGGAAGTTAACAGATAACGATCGATTTCATTATACGTCTAAAAAAGCTTTAAATTTAAAGTTCTTATTAAATCAGGTAGCGCGATTTATAATTGCCATTTAGCATAAATGTTCTCTTAATTTGAACTTTGAGGTAATGTCGGAAATGTTTCACTTTAGCACATTAAAGCATCCTTTAGTGGCAAACGTCAAATGCAAACACATGTTTTAATTCTAAGCTGACCCAGTCGTCTTCCTAATAAGTTTTAAAAAATAAAAGGTTTATGGTATAATGGCTAGATATCGTGCAACATTAAGTTCGAGAACAATATAATCCGAATAAAAAAATATTATTGTCCGAAGACGAAAAATATATCGAAATCTATTTGAAAACATATGATGATTTGGATTTTTTCGAACAATTATTATTTTTCGCCCAAATTATTAAATCAATTATGGGATGAAATATGTAAAATACCACTTCCCAAAATTCATAAATTATTATCTTATTGTACTATTTAATTTTTGGGGTGGCTGTATACAGCTTCTACTGACTTTTAGCATGTTGATAACTATATGTGATTTAGTAAGTGTCGTAAAATCTTCTGGAAGCCGAACAGTGCAAAGAGTATTTTGAGCAGTGGCATAATTGAGCCCGACATATATCTAAATCTCTCACACTTATACCTTTTAAACTATTTCTTTTTCTAACGATACCTACTGGAAAAGAACAGAAGATTATCCGCAGTAATTAGAAACTTTAAAATTCCAGTCAGGCTTGTTAACCTTCTTTTGACGTATTAAGAGAGCCTTTACTTGAGAGACAACTAAGTGAAGGCCTCTTTGATCTAAAGGAACCTTTAGTTATAGTGCCAATCAGAGTTATGAAACCAGCCTTGGGACAAATAGAAATATATTTTCCTTTATTGCATTGCTCTTTAATTCGTACTCTGGAGCGATATTCAATGAAATTTCAAATGAAAAACTCTTGCAATACCCAGCTTGTTTGAAGAGCTGCAAAAGCTCATGAACACTCTTGTTATAGTCTACCAGAGTTACGGGACTTGAGCTTAATATAAAGAAGACTAAATATATAGTCACAACTATACAAAAAGTGTACCAGGAGAAATTAGGGTAATAAGCTACAAATAAATCAAGAAAAAACATTCACGTTTGTAGGAATCGTGATAAATAACAAACTGGATCTGCGTGGATGTGTGAGAATAATAGCCAAAGCGACAGCCAAAAGATCATCTGTAGCTATGATCTTAACCCTGAGCTGCGTATGACGAGGTACGATGATATATTCTTCCTGAGCTATTAAGGTGCAGAGGCATGAACCTTTACATAAAATTTGCGTAATCTTTTAGAAGTGTCTGAGATGTGGTTTTATCGCCGTATTTTAAAGATAAGTTGGGTCGATAGATTTACAAACCCCAAAGCTAGTAAGCGCAAGAAGAAAGCTTTATAAATAGTCAATACTATAAAGCGACGTAAATTATATTACTCTGGTCATGTGATGTGAGGTACGATCTTCTTCAATTGGTAAAATAATGGGTTGAAGCTACGCTATGTAGAATAGATAACATGAAAAATCTACTAAAAAAATATATTGTGTTTTGATATTAGAAAAATAAATCAGTTAAAACGGAACTTAGGTCACAGTTTTTGACATTCCTACGATTTTTTTTTTCGAATCAATCTATAACTTGATTATTAGATTATATTAACCTTTTACATGTCTGTAATGTCTGACTTATATAAGTTGTTTCTACTCCATTTTTTCGTTTATCAAATATTTTCACGGCATGATTTTAGTTCGAGCATCTTTGAGATAACAATGACTTATTTCATATTATTCACATACAATTTAAATTGATAGCTTAGACTGCTTAGATTATGGATATTTATTCATATTTATCCTTTTTATCAATGATCTTATTCAAGTACGCTACGTGTATTTCAAAAGCTATACAACTAATAGTATCACTCACTTTTGTTTTGTCTTTCTGAGAATCCTATTCCTATTGATTACACTTTAATTTCAGATCCTTCACAGTGGGATTCAGCCAGTGTGTTATCATGGATCAGGTGGACATCTAGGCATTTTGGTCTATCAGAACCAGTATCAGAACAATGGGATATGACGGGTTCTAAACTGGTCACCCTTTCCGAAGACGATTTCACCCGGAGATCACCTCAGGTAACCCACAATTAATTTTACTCTAAATTGCAAGATGTGTTTAATATATATATATATATATATATATATATATATATATATATATATATATATATATATATATATATATATATATATTAAGATAAAATACAGAAACAATTTTTAAATGAAAGTTGTTATATTTCCACAGAAGCACATTTCTGTCTTCTCTTTTCCCATAAATTGTGACGTTGCCAAGTGGGAGCGAAAAATATGAAGATTTAACAAAAATTGGTGCACTATAAATGCTGCCTAGTAAATATTATTAATGAGAAGTAACTAAACTTTTTTGTAAGTACGAAGGTAAAGGATGGCTGAAATGTCTGAATAGAGTAGAAGTTTAGTTTGGGGTTCGGGGTGTTTCTAGATGAGCATTAATTCAGGAGATTTCAATTAGCAACAACTTCCTGAAAAATGAACAAATTGAACAAAAATAACTAACAACAAATAAGAAAGAACTAAAAAATTTTCATAACTTATTAAATGTTACACACAATAATGTATTCAAAAGCTCTACTAGCACCTCAATTCTATTCTTCATGTCTTCCTTAGTAGTCGCTGGTATTTTGTACACTTGTTCTTTGACGTAATCCCACCAAAAAAAATCCATTTTTGTAAGGTCCGGTGAACGAGGTGACAATTTATGAAGTCCTCCTCTACCTATCTATCGTCCGGGAAATTCATTATTCAAATGTATATTGATCAGTTGGGTATGGTGAACTGGTGCACCGTTATGTAGGTACCACATTCGCCGTCTGTCATGAGCAGGTAGTTGCTGAAGTAGTTGAGGTAATTCGTTTTGTAAGAAATTTGAATAAACTTGCCCATTAACAGTTCCGTCAAAGAAATATGAGCCTATGACATGGTTCCCAATTATTCCACCCCATACATTTAATGATTACCTTGTTTGACTGATAGTCCGTATACAATGCGGTTGATCTGTTATAATAATGGAAATTGTGTTTATTAACAAACCCATTTTTATGAAATGTTGCTTCATCGGCAAATGATACAAAATTGAAAAAATCTCTATTTTGCTGAATTTGTTCTTGAGCCCACTCACAGAATGTTAACCACTTTTCATAATCATCATCCAATAGTTCCTGCATTCGCTGAATACGATAAGGATACGTTTTGTTCTTAGATAGAATTTTTTGTACGACAGTACGACTTATGTTATTTTTTTTTTTATATTTTCCTTGTCGATATATGAGGATCTTCCGTAACTTTTAACATTACGGTCATCTCGTTGTTCTGTGGAATCATCTCTATCGCTTTGCTCTAGTAGTTGAGCTATAAACAGTGACAGATTTTTTGTGACAGTTGAACGAAAATTATAAATGATCATTTTAGTTATTAATACTAGTGTACTGCTCAATAATAAATTGTATTGGTACCATTGTATTGTATCTAGCCATGACATTAAAAATATTGTCTTCTGCCCCTTTATTTCTCCTGGAGCCGCTACTGTGTGCTAGTTAAGTTATGGAAGTGGCACTAATATAGATTTGTTATTAAATTATAAATAATTAACTAATTTTCTTGATGTTAAAAAATACTATTGCTAACTTGAATATATTATTAATATTATGTTCATTGATTCACTTTTAGATGTATTCGATACTTTGTCAAAATGACCCATTCATCTATATTTTTTTGTTTTCTTCAAGTTCTTGATATCATTACATGAATTGTTGTAACGGTATGTCGTATTCGATTCTTCACAACCAATGGCTTCATATCGTAATACACACGAGTCCTTGTCCCAAGAAATCGTTTGCGAAATCGCTTATTCTTTCATATATCTCACTTTGATACATT
This sequence comes from Diorhabda carinulata, assembly GCF_026250575.1. Classification (NCBI taxonomy): domain Eukaryota; kingdom Metazoa; phylum Arthropoda; class Insecta; order Coleoptera; family Chrysomelidae; genus Diorhabda; species Diorhabda carinulata. Next base: position 26,979,701 of record NC_079472.1, read on the forward strand.
CAATGAGTAATTGAAAAGCTGAGGTAACCACAATTACCAACAGGTTTTGGAGAACGTGACTAACTTTAGTTTGAAAAAAAAATTATATATTACTTGAACCGTGAGAAAGCTTTGTGGTACAGTATGAATGAGGATGATGTCATAATTTTTTTGTATCAAAAATAGTTTATTAAAAAACATGATTGGTAAACTAATTGCTTCCTCAAATTTATTTATGTTGATCTATTTATACATTTGGGGTGGAGGATCTTGTTAGTACAGTGAAATATCAGATAAGCAAAGTGAATTTGATGGAATACATGCATTCTGTGAAGACAATTAAAGGAGTAGAATACTAAAAAGAAACTATTAGACTCTATACTGTTTAATGACTGCAAAAATTCAAAGAATACAAGTTATGTCTTGATATTGGTTGAAATGGTTGGAAAGACTAAGATAAAAAGGTCCTACTTTTTTAAGTTTTATGTTAAGTAATAATTACAATTTTTTAATATAATAGTACAAGTTGAGGGGTGCATATGGTGCCTTTTTTGTGTTCATTTCAGTGGCTCTTCAATAGATTTTTATTTTTTCAATTAATAGACGCCTCAAACTATCCTTCTACCTCGATACTGGGTTGTTATCCGCTTTCAGGTTAATATGTCCCTCTTGACGTTACTAAAATTATTGCCGTAGGAAATTTGAAGCAGTGACCAGTCTATAGATGGAAATTGGTTGATACCAATTATGTATCCAGTACATTTTCCGTGTTGGTAATTTAAAATAAAAAGGTCAAAAAGCAACATATTTTTTGTACGAGGGCCGTTTTTTTTAACCTCCGATAAGCTATGGACAAGCTTTTCAATACTCTCTTCAATAAAAGCTGCCGCCAATGTCGCCTAACCGTTCAGTAACAATAGAGTACAAAACAGACCCTGAAACTTCTGGAAATTCCGTAGACAAAGCAGTAATGGTGAATCTGCGATTTCATTTAACTATTCTGTCAACTCGTTAAACCATGTCATCTGAAACGACAAATTAGTGTCCTTGGCGCCCCTCATCATGCACATCATTATGACCATCTTTGAACTTTCGACACCATTCACCATTCACCACCATTCTCCGATGGATTTCTGCAGCACTATGGCCTTCAGCCTCTAGAAAACGAATTATACAATTAAATTAAACAATTGGTGGGGGCATCAATAATGGCGGACAAGTTTACGTGGCTGTAGCATAACGCCGACTGACGCCTGAATGGCAATAATGGCGGAGTATGTAGTACAAGAGCTTCGCAGTCGCTTATAGCGCATGACCGCTCTCTCCAACTTGCGTAGCGTCTGCATGGACGATTGGAGTTTGAAAAAAAACGGCTCTCGTAATTTTTATAAAATGCTCTGGTAACAGTGATTCTTGATTTTTTTGGTGGTATCAGATTTCCCCAGTCAAGCCTATTAGCAATATCAGGATAAACATTAGAATTATATTTGGAGAAAAATCAGTTAACCTTTAGTTTTGTATCCAGGCAACACACGTATCAAGCAGAAATACCTTCCTCTGGACGCCAAAGCCTTTTATTACAAAGTACATACATAGCAGTATTTAAAATATCTTTAGTAATTACCAAACCACAAAAGTGTTAGAAATTCCAAAAATATTCCTTTCTAAATAACCTTTCACTTCATCAATAGAACTTGAGTTTAGAGATATTTAGTTTATTACAAACCTAATTTTAGGAATGTCTTCTTGGAAATGTTATTGTGATCAAAGTATAGAGGCCTGTAAGGTTATTGATACCTACTTAAAGTACACCAAAAGTGGACTTTCAGTATTTCCTCTCTAATCGGTATCATATATTTTTCATGTGCCTAATCCAAACGTTTTTTTCTTTAAATCTAACAAATTCAATTTTACATTCACAGATTGTTTCTATGATGGTATGTTTAGACGTAATTTTCTTTAGCAGTGGTAGAACAAAGTTATCAACTATCACAATTTGCTTCCTTTGAATCTCGTCATCGTACCCTATCTATTTTACTCACATAGGATTAGTATTAAAGCTGAAATTTGCACAAGATATTTTGGATTGTAAATCAAAATAGTTCCTCAGAAAACAAGATCATGCCGATCCTTACCTTCTAAGCCAATCCTTCTCATTTCACTATAAAATATACTTACTTGAATATTTTCTCGCGAATAATCTACAAGCTAAACTAAAGACACAATCGCAGTATGTATCAGCTCTTTATTTTAAAGACTAGGTACCTAAAGCAAAGTTATGGAAACTATAACTAACTAATGTAAAATGAATATCTCCAAACAAATGTGCTGGTGTTTATATTCCTCATCTGGAGAATTTATTTATTTTTTGTTCAAAAATTATTTGGATCAAACTCAAATATAGAGAGATAATACTTCCATTTTTAACAACTAGATGCATTCATTATCCCACTTACGTACTGTTAGTAATTTGCGTAGCCGCAGTATACCAGAATGTTTTCTCTTTTCTTTGCTCAAGATTACCATTAATACTTCATAATAACGAAGATAATTCAAAACTTTAATAGCTTTGTGTGGTCTGTGAAATTGAACATGATTGTGTAGGTGATACGCTCACCCAAACTACGTATGAATACCTAAATAACTTGATATTAAGAACGAGTAAAAACTGTTTTATTTTCTTTTTCGAAAGTGAAAGTTTCATGACTTGTATAGTTTTTGCCGTAACAAATGCTGTAGATTAGAGGTCAAAGAACTATTAATTTGTTATTGTTTTAATAAATATTCTACTAATTACGTGGAGTAATAATTAACTATCTGTTTATATCCAAACGAATTAGGTATATTACGTTTTAATATAATGTGAGCAATATGATCAATATTTTTATCTTTCTAATATCTACTGTACGAGGATAGTCCCAGAAGTACCCGGCCCAACAAAGAAAACACAAAAATTTTGGAAAAAAAATGTATTTATTTTTCAACGTTATCTCCTTTTAGCTCCATACAGTTTTCTCAGCGATGTTCAATAAGTTAGATACCTTTTTTAGGATAAGAATCGTCAAACTCCTCATAATAACCATAACTGTCGTCAAGACCTCTTCATTGTTGGAAAATCTTAGACCACCGAGCTATTTTTTCAACTCTAGAAACAGAAAATAATCCGAGGGAGCTAAATCTTGTGAATAGAATGCATGAGGTAGCAATTAAAAATTTTAAATTAATTTTGGTCACTACAATAAAGGATGTGTGATCTGGTGCATTGTCTTGATGAAACAACACTTTCTTCTTAGTCAAATGCGGCCGATTTTGATTGATTTCTTCGCCCAAACGTTGAATTGCATAATACTCGCCGTTGATAGTTTTTCCTTTTTCAAAATAGTCAATGAGCATTATCCCACACGCATCCCAACGAACTAAAGCCATGAAGTTGCCTGCAGATGGAACTATCTTTGCCATCTTTGTAGCCGGTTCTCCAAAATTTTTAGTTAATATGCGTTAATATCATTTGGTCGACCGTTGGTATGCTGGTCTTCGTAGGTTTAAACTCCGCTACTCAATATTTTAGTGTTGAGGAGCAGTCTTTTCCAGAGTAGAATCTAGTTCATCATTTATATTGTTTGGGCCAAGGCCTTTCAAATAAAAGTATTCTATCATATAACAATGACAATTTTTTCCATGTTTTTTAATTCACTGAAAACGTTCACCATTGATGGCTACCAAACAAATACTAGACAACGTGGCATCTTCAAACTCAAAATATATACTGTATAGATTGTATATTTTCTAATACAGCGGTATTTTGTAAGCAACTACTGCCATCTCTAGGTCAGGCCAGGTACTTCTCGTATCTGTCCAATCTCAAACACAGCATTGGAATGGTAATAAAGTAAGAACGTGATAATTTCGTTCGTTAAAATGAAAAGTTGAAAATTGTTCTAATATTGTGTGTTAAATATTATAATACCACAATAATTAATATTTTTTGAACACTTTTCCCACAACTAATGGATAGTGTATTATCCAAATCATTATTGATGCAATTTTTATGATATAGTACTGAAAAAAATTGCCAACGCTCGTTTCTAAAACTTTGTTATAAAAATAAATGTTTCGTTGCATTCTTGAATTCAATCTTGACAATAAATAAAATATAATTCCAAATCAATTTTTAAAAATATTTATTAGCTTTCTATGTATCTACATGAGCAGATACAAACGCCTCTAAACAAAATTAAAAACATATCAAGAGTTCACATTCTAGAACACCATATTTAAATCAGATTCTTCAATTTTCGCCAGCAGCAATGTCGTTGCCCGTCCTTCACAACAAATTCTTACCGGGAGAGTCGAGGGGAGTTACATGAAGAAGAGAAACAATATTTTCTACTATTACAACGTCCAAGAAGAGAAAGTCTTTCTGATGTGACCTACTTGACCATTAAAATGGCCACGGAATGCAATTTTATGTCGATGTATTCGAAATTGCTTTTATTAAACCAACTTATTATTTCGTTTCTTATACCTTGGTTACAAAATGAGGATACCCTTATTACGTTTCTTGCATATTAGTTTTATTTTTTACCAACAATATTACAATTATGGAATTGTTTATTACTTTACAATTAGAAGGCAGACTCGTAAATTTTTCATAATTTTAAAATCCAACTTGTTAACAAAAATATTCCACTTTTTCTATTAATCTGAATAAATCAATATTCACAGTAAAACGTTCCTTTCTCTTCAAGCAAGAATTTGTATACATTCAAGTTGATTTTTTGAAATTTAGTAGTAAATATCAGTTGTTCAGAGGGAAAATAAAATAGTTTACTTCACTTTTATTTACTTAGAATCATTTTATGGTAATAGACGCCATAAACTCGACATTATATTTTAAAAATGTACTACTACACCACAGCATATTTCAATCAATGGAAAAAATTCAGTGCTTGGCTCTCTCGCTTTTCAAAATTCATTTTAAATCAGTAACCAAGACCTAATGCAGTATTTGCACTACTCGTGGCTGACGTAGCTAATGAATACCGAGTTCTACAAACTCCCAGAATTTCAATTTTCTTTGAAGAAGTGCAAGTTTGTGAAATCAATGCTACCAATGCTACCAAAGCACGTCTTTCCCATACATTGAAACCTACAGAATTTTAAGATCAATTTCTACAGGTATCTTCACACGGCAGGCACCACTCGAATTACTCGAGTATAATAGGGTTTACCCTCTTGTACTTGCTTTTTACATAAAAAAGAACCAGTGACATTATTTTGGACCTAGGACCTGGGAAGCTTCCAAACGAGACTACGATTTACTTATTTTTAAATGAGGTTTGTAGGCTGCAACAATTTGTTACTTATTCAGATAAAGAAAAATCTCGCTGTCAAATCATACGATCTCACGGTGATCAGCTCACCTCACCTTAACGTTAGACATTCATGCCCAAAAATCGCTTATGCGGAATGTTCAATGTGGCTTTTACTCCTGAAATAACATATCATTTTATTCAGGTCCAACTGTATTGATAATTATCGTATTTCGCTCACCGTTTACGATGACGATCTGACCAATAGCGTTCTCTAAGAAATATAAACCGATAAAACCGTCACGCTGATTTTTAAACAGTTTCACAGCACATTTAGAATTCACCTGTCGTTGTCTAAGATTGTTTTCCTTCTACTTCTGGGTTTGTTGAATTTTGAAAATCCTATGTTTCGATGCAAATTCGTCTGCTTCGGATTCTTATGCAAGCTCTCACGGTTAGCGGTTTGGTTTTCAGAAGTTCAAACATTTCATTAAATGAGTTGTTTGATTGTTTGCTGAACCAGTGGATTTTAATTTATCCACCACTCTGTTCAATTCTCTGCGGTACGGCGATTATGATGATAATATGTCATCATTTGCACATGATGTGGAACGCAATATACATCGAATGTTATTCGGAAAAATTTACTGAATGTATTACAGCCAATTTAACTAATCTAGCTGGAGCATCATGGCCGCTTCAATTGTAAAACGCAGAAGTCCCTATTCGTTTCACTTTTTTCCTTGATATGATAGTTTTTACTGATATATTTGAAATTTATCATCTAAAATGTAGAATTTAGAAAAGTGAAGTATATTTAACACAGTTAGATGTATATGGTATTTTATATGCGATTTTGGAGGGTTTGAAATGCAGTGAAGGATTAAAAACGTATTCAGCTTGGCAGTAAAACGAAGTGTTGATAAGAATTTTCCTTTGAGTTCATATCTGAATTTAATGAATAAAATCGATTCATTTCTAACGATTCACATATTAAACGGTCATCGCGTTCTGCTGAGATGTCTCCGGATAGCCATTTTATGTCGATAAAAATATAAAATTTCGATCTCGGTGGTTATTAAACTGGAATCTAGTATATCTAGATAAAGATGTTTGTATCATCCAACTAGGCACAAATAGAAATGATGTAATAAATTCGAATAAGTATTTTTTTTGTTTCATCAATCAACTTTTGCGAATTTCTTGACATTGTGGTGTATTTCTAAACCATTATAAGTTATAATGACTTTGAGATTTGAGTGTAATTTCTGTTTTTACAATCAAATATCTCATTTTTCAGGAAGGTATGATACTTCACGCACAGCTAGAAATATGGAAAGCTGCGTATTCCGAGGATGATTTAGGCATACAGTGGAGACCTGAAACAACGTCAAGCAATGCTTCTAGTGGAGATTTATCTGAAGGTTAGTACTGATTGAGTAATTGCCAAATGATACGGTGAATTTTATACCGACTATAATAAAAAGTGTTTAGAGAAGAAAATAAGAAATTTGGAAACTATATCACTAGCAACATAATGGGATGGTAGAAATATTACATGAATTTTTCAGAAAAAAGTCATAGGCGTGAAATAAGTATGAACGTATTATAGGTATATTCAATATGGAGTAATTATGTGTTACCGTCTATAGTCTAATTAGAAACTACAATCAACTGAAAAACATAGAAAAAAATATTTGCTGAGGTACAGTGAGTCAGGTAATGGCTTACACAATATAATTAAAGTAATTTAAGAATTAAACTACCTAGTAAAATTCTCTGTTAACGATAATAATGGCAGGTAATCACATAATTGACTTTATCGAAAAAAAAAGTGGAGAGATTGTAGAATCACTAGATGCAAGTATCTATCCAAAAAATTTTTCATGTGTGATAATTTACCTTGTGTAAATTATTCACCTCTTCTTTATTTTTCATTCACATAGTATTCTAAATTTTTCTGTTTATATCAAGGTTGTCTAAGAAGTATCCTACCTAACAAAGAACAAGACAATTTTTTCCATTCATATCCATTTTTCATCATGTAGTCCACTTTAAAATCTAAATACTTCTTCCAGCGATGCTCTATTTTTTTCAACTCTTCCAAACAATAGTAATTTTCTCCTCAAAATAGACGTTTAAGTGTGCGATAACATCCTCGATTGATAAAAACACAGAAAAAATGTCGTTGGGGGCCAGATCTGGTAAATAAGCTAGGTGGTTATTCAATTCGAATTACAACTCGTGAATTTTACCTAGACACCGAGGTTTGGGAAAGTGTGTTGTCCTGATGGAAAATACTTTCTTTTTCTTCAGATTCAGTCGTTTTTTTGCAATTTCTTCCTTCTCGTTATCAAGTAATGGAGTATAAATATTCTTTTATTATTGGTTTACTTTACTCATGACTTTCCTAACAAAAAGGCCTGGAAAATCTCATTCGAATGCGCATAACGTGCGGATAGCTTACGCATGCATATTTCATCATTCATTATATGGAAAATCCGTTAGCCGATAGCCCTTTTCTATCTCTTCAACATTAACCCAATGGTATGTCGCCGTTGTTGGCCATCCCGAACGCTTGTCGTCATTTACGTTTTAATTCAGCTGCCCAAAATTTTCCGATAATGAATAATGTTGTCTGTTTTTACTTGAACGTATTGCTTTCGAAAAACAAGTATTTAATGACAGCTCAATACTCTATTCATCCATTTTCAGGAAAATTTTTCACAATTACTCACGTATACGATTGTCAAACAGAATCTAAGCGTCTAAAATGCCTGAAATTTTAATGAGCTTGCGCAAATATATTTCTCAAACTTATCTTGATACGTGCTCTCATCTTTAGGTTAAGGTCGTAAACTTTTGAAACAAAATGTTTGAATAAAATATTAGTCACACCTGTATCTTTTTGAAGTATTTTTAAAAGTAAGTTGAAATAATATAGTCTCTATCATTATTCTATGGAAAAAGCAATCCCTGAGAAAAATTAATATTCTACTTTTCCACTTCCTTGGGTACTTCGTGATCCAATATATGACCTTATTCGATTTGAAACTGCCTATACATAAGAGAAAGATTAGCGGTTGTATCGTTGGGAAGTTGTATAATAAGTGAGGTTTATTAAGATTGTGAAGGTGAACAGCTTAAGCGATCGGCATATTTTACACAAGATTAAAAAAATCACGAATTAAAAGCAACATAAAAGTCACGCAGAGCGAAACAAATACCTAATTGATTTGTGAGGCTTTGTTAAATAATACAATTTCAAAACGTGCATTTAAATCTGCATTTTAAATATATAGAGAGATTTTTCAATTTATAATTAATCCAATGTAATCAAATATCGAATTTTTTGTCGTTCTAGTTCATTTTTTTGTATAGGAACAATCTCATTTTGATGATTTATTATAGTGTGTGTATATAACTGCGAAACTGATCTACACTCATATGTTATTCCAGCTACTCACAGGTACTGGTTTGGTCTTGAAAAGCTGTAATTCCAAATATTTCCATAAAAAGAAATTCAAAGGAATGAGACCTGAAGATATCGGTGGCCATTCATCTATCCAGGAATCGGACTATTCTGTCTCTATCAAGAATATTGGCAGATGTACGGAGCTAGAAAACAAATCAGCCAATCGAAGTAATTATTTTTCTTGGATGGATTCCGGATATAGTCCAAGGATATTGGCACTATCACTTGATCTCCTACAATAGTTGCTCAAACTATTATGGTCGTATGGGTGAATTATAGAGAATGTCTGACTGAGAAAGTGAATATAAATATATTTTAGTTCTTGTCTCAGGAAATATTACGAAGTGATTGAAGGTATTCAGGGCCAAAACAGGACATTGGTTTCTAAATTTAGGACGTAGAGCATAGAAAAACAATATAATTCGACTTCAGGTTTGATAACTTGTGTGATTCAATATTGTTCTTAATTGGATTTGGGAGGTATCCAATCCAATAGCTAGAGAGCTGAATACTAGTTAAACAGAGAGAGTATGTCAAAATAATTAAGGGATAACAGTAGAAAGATATAGTAGTACGAATGTTAGAATATTCGCAAATTCACCAGGAAAGAAGTAAATATATATAATTACAATAGTTTTGGTCATATTACAATCAGAATTACTGTACTGGATTTTGATATCCAATAAAAAAGTGCTTATTGTGAAATATTCAGAATAGAATTTTGATGGAAAGAAAGTTATTCATGTAAAATTACCTTGAAAATTAAAGTAATTGTAAGAATTATATGAGTTAGTTATTGTGACTTGTTCAAGCAAGAATATTAGGAATAATAATTATTTTACGTTCAAAATGTAAATCACAATTATGTCGTGAGATTGCAGATTCACTCACAAACAGATAAATAACTAAGCAATATGAAGAAAAAGATGTGAAAATATATTTCTTATACAGAATAGATAATATAAATTGCACATGTAAGCGGAAAAATTAGATGAAGCTATGGTTATTGGTGAATGAAAGATAATGGAACCCTCAACATATCAAAAATTTCGATAAGATTTTTCGAAAAACTAGTATCTCTGTATGGTAACAATCACAGTTGTTATGATTCAATATCACGTGAAAAAATACTAATTATTTATATAGAATAGTAAAATTTCGCATCACAAATCTGGAGTTGATTAAAATTTTAATAAATAAAAATTCTGTTCTGGTATAAAATTTTGTAGTAAATGAATTATGCAATGAGAATGCAATAAATTATTATACATATACATTGATGTCTACTTTTTTGAATATGGCTTTATAGTTATATATAATCTCATATATTATTAAAACAATTTGAATTCATAATAGAAATGCCTATCGGCCCACACATTTCCAAAATGTTGTAAAGTCGGAAATTATATATGTTAATTTTATTATTATGCTGATTGTTTAAAATTATTCCTTATAATTGATATTACCTTGTGGAGCTCGCAACCCATATTTTTTATTCTCTACTATATATCACAAAATGTTTCAACTTTTTTTCAATGTTTTTGTCTTTTTTGTCGGCTGCATCGACTTCTCGTTCTCTTGACTATTCAATAATTTTCAAAAAAATATATGATCTCTGTAGTCAAAAAACGAGATATTTTGCACTGGTTACTTCTAAGAATAAATACCTCGGAACTCATCTATCTTTATAGTTGTGACAGTTGGTGGTCATGATCCCTTTATTGATCCCAGGCAGGCGAGCAAATAAACCTTGTCGTTGTTCAAGCGACTGGGCACTCAAATGAGCTGGACTTTGCAGTTACTTATGTACGTTATAATTGAATAATTTACGTTCGTATTCATAATTCGAATAAACTTAACTAGTCAACTGCAGTTGTGAAGGTGAACTTTCGAATATTGGTAACTGATTTCTAATGCTATAGTCATCGTACATTCGTCCTATTGTCTTTTTATGGCAAATAAACTGATGCCTTTGTCACAATATTTGTCTTCAGTTATCGACAATAAGAATAATGGATTTCTTTGAAGCTATGAAACTTGGAAAACGTTCTTTCGTTTCCAATTTATTTCTGACATACTCTTTCTGAAGAGGTTTTTACAGTTTCTTCATTTTTTTTCAGTAATTTGACTTCATATCCAACTCTACTTTCTTGTAAATATTTTATTATAAACTGTAAGTTGCTTTACTTACTTATAAATGTTTGAAGATTTAAGTCTGATAAATTTACCGAGTTTTTAATATTTTCAGTATCATCAACACCATATGTGACCATATTTCTCAATACTTGATTGTTACCATCATTTAGATAATTTTCCGCATTGTTACAGATGAAGAAGAAGAAACTTTATCGCCGCCAGATGTATCAAAGCCCACTACTTCGAGATCAGGTTCTCATATCCACTTATGGCAATTTTTAAAAGAACTCTTAGCGTCTCCCCAAACATACGGCTCATGTATTAGGTGGATAGATCGCTCAAAAGGAATCTTCAAAATCGAAGACTCGGTTAAAGTTGCAAGACTCTGGGGTAAAAGGAAAAATCGTCCAGCAATGAACTACGACAAACTCAGTAGGTCGATCAGGCAGTATTATAAGAAAGGCATAATGAAGAAAACCGAAAGATCGCAACGGTTAGTCTATCAGTTCTGCCACCCGTACTCGTTGTAAAGATCTGTTTGCAGCTACAATTCTTCTTCTGAAAATTGCATCGAATGTTTAAAATTAATTTTCTTTGAAACGAAACGAAAACATTTGGGTACTATCAGAAAATTGGTAAGGGCATATCCTCACCGTGTTCTTTTAAAATGTATGCATAAGTTTGGAAGAAGAATTGTTTGTTAAATGTAAATAGCTTCACTAGAATACCAAAGTAACTTGGGTGGTGAACTGGGTAGAGGTGATGGGTAATAACTAATAAAATGTAATACATTTTGTTATCAAAGTGTTAAAAATAAGCTATAGGGTATTACTATAGACTTATGATACGCTAGTTAAGCGTATTATTTTAAAGGAAGGTAATTTCCGATAAAAAAATCTTAATTGTTAAGTAAAGTATTTGCCGAATGTGAGTATTGTTTTGAAGAAACTTAGTTAAAGAATCTTCTTAGTGAGATGATAACTGGTGCTCAAGTTAATTGTTAACTTTAGAAGCTCGTTATTGTAAGAGATTTGCTGAAGCTAATGTTTCTTCAAATATCTCTTTAATTTCGGTGATTTCGGTCCCATATATCTATGATATATTACGTAAGTAAGTTCTATGAACAAATTTGTATTTGATAACTATTAAGAAAGTCGCAATATGAAGTATAGTGAAGGTATTTTGTAAAAATATTAATAATTATTTCTATACGTGTATGAAGTTACTCCAAAGTATTTGCCCACCCAGAACTAAGCATTTTATAAAAGATTTCGCTAGAAGACCAGAGTAATATCAATTTTAACTATTTATTAACATTTATTCATTCATTGTAACAATTGTTATTTATTTCTAATGTTTTTACCAACTATTAATTTCACTACTTCGATATTGATTATCTTCTAATCTTAATATTATAGTTATTCCTCTGAAAAATATTTTTGTTTTTGCCCTGCATAAAAGAGAGAGAGAGAGCTATTTATGAATATTAACATATCTAGTGCTAGTTTTCTCACCAAAACTCTTGTGCAGTTCATTTAGCGTTCGAATAAAATAATTTTGAATATTGATTCTTCCCCAAGTACACAATTTCTCGTTTTGGTATTCCCTATATATATTTTTCTTCAATCACAACAAGCGTATCTTCTTCTAAGGTCGCGTTTACTACTAAAGTATTTCTGGAGGTCGATAATTATATTATTTGGAAATGATATAAGATTCAGAAGGTAGTAAGTTTTTGAGTGATTATGTTCAAAATTTAAATTAATCAAAACAAAAATGTCCCTGAAGAGTACAGATAATAAACTGTTTTAATTTTATTGCCAGGTGGCTGTACATAGCTTGAAAACATGTTTTACGTTGATACAAATAAGAAATCTTAAAAAGGCTTAAGGTTTACAATACGAACACTAATAAAGGTCACCAAGTACTTTCGAGAAATGGTACATACATATTTTATTTTCTAATGAGTCTGTAATTAGAATAACTGATGATATTAAAACAAAACATATATTGTTATTTATAAATCTATAATTTATTTTATTAATTATATAATTTTTACATTGATATGTATGTGTATATATTTATTCTTGAGATTGTTAATATTATTAAATGTTTATACTCAGAATTATTTGATATTAAAAAATATATTTTTTCAATTTTTTTTTATTTTGATACCCTTGTTTTACCTTTTGAAGGAAACATGATTGCGATAAAAGTGGAAAAAATATTAATGCAACTTTATCACCACAGGGTATTTAGAAGATATTCGTTATTTGATTACCATTAAATTCGAATATCCCATTGGCGCTAGTCTTGGGATCGAGTATCGCAAAGCGGTAAGATAATAATAAAAGTTGCGTAACTACTTAACTTACTATATATTCATAAATATAAGCAAAACACTGTATACAAAAATATATAAAAAAGGAAAAACTAAACTCAGTCGCCGTACCGAATCTGTAGGAGCAGCGTAGCTCTACAGACACCTTGATGTACGAGAACTGTTCCCTTAGCTGACCCGAAAACGTCTCGATTGGGTTAGTGTAAGTATGTTGATTTTTTTTTAAAACGTTACAGATATATCGTAGACGATTAATTCAATTGTATGCTATTAAGACATTGAAAAAGTTTCAATAGAAAGCAGACTTGGAATTCCCAAAATAAGGTAACTTGGAATGCCCTGGGTCGTGTAACGGTCAGCCAGGAGTGGAAGGACTATTTTTTTTGTTGAGGAAGATATACCGGGAATTATGAACCTCTATTAAGTATTTTTGAATGCAAGGGCACATGGTGTGTTCACCACAGTCTCATTAGCTGACAGGGAATCACTTGGTACAATTAATTTCATTTGTCTTGAAGTTTTTAGAAAAGTATAATCAGGTTCACGGTATCACTTTAACTGTCGTTCGAAAATGATGTTTAATCCTTATGAGTAACGTAATTGACAAGTTACTCAAGCTTTGAGTTTTTTTAGTTTTTGGCTTTTCGGCATCAAAATAGCTTATTGGTATCATATTTAGAGTAACATCCGTGTGATTGTATACAATGTTAATCATTGCTCAATAACAATTAGGAAACAATAGAGAGCTATACAACATGAAATATTATGAAAAAATTATAGGTTTTTGTGGGTGAAGTTTTATATTATAAATTTCTACTGATAATAGATGAATATATTTTTGTGTTTAAGCTACAATGTAAAATATTTAAAATCTTCAATAGCTGGAGAATGAAACAGCAGCTTCGGCAAAGATGCACGTTGTTTAGTCCAGAGAATGGTAAACTGATTTTACATTTACACAACTAAAATGATATAGAGAAGTGCATGGAAGTTACATACACAATTCTCAGAGGGGATTGGACTTTCTATACTAGCTGCAAATTAAAACTATTTTTTATCGTGCTCATTATTCGAAGAAGAAAAAACTGTAGAAAATTAATATTCGAATATACATTCATATTTTAAATTATATTTTTCTGTCGAATACGTTGAATTTCACCCATTTAAATAATAAAAAAATATTAAGGACTGTACTGATAAGCAGTGACCGCTAGAATATACAACTAAGTCAAGCTTTAATTAACTCCTTTGAACAAAATATCTCTGATACAGATAATATAAATACTGGAAATAAAACTATAAATTGTAATGATGCTTTTGAAGGTGGTTTGGAGATAATGGGCCCCTCTATGTGCGCCTCATCTTGTCTCATGCTGTTTGCATTCACCTTCGCAGAGTCTACCTAACGAGTAGTAATAGCAACATTTTTGGCTACACTAAGATTGGGCTCTTGTATGAATTCTGTATTGACGAACAATAACAAAATTGAAAATGATGACAAACCTTGTCGAATTTCAGGTAGGTAACCAATTACTCATTGATGTTCAACTTTTCTAATTGGATTTAAGACCGAATATTTTATGCCAGATTCTTCCAATCTATGCACTGACTGAAATATAAAGTTAAATAAAATCATTTTTGCACAATTCATCATGCTCTATATAAAACTAATGTTATTTCATCGTTAAAATAATTCTACCATTCACAAAATTACAATTATTTCATAAATTATCAACATTTTACTCACCAAGGTCACCAGAAGAGCATGTACGGAGTCTTTGGACTCGGTTATAACCCATTTGAAATAATAAGATGTAGTGGCATGCTTTGTACGACATTTTTTGTGTAAAATCTACTCTTCGTTTTGGAATAAAACTAGTTAAAAGTTAATCAATATTGACCATTCATAAAAGAAACAAAATCTCATCAATTAACTATAAACCGTGTTTTTATTTTTGTGTAACAATAATGTATTTGTCAAATTTGTATGAATGAAGAGTTTGGTATCGAATATAAGAAATATTAGAAGAATCTATCCAAGTTGATACGGTGATTAGATTTAACAGATTATAGGATTAGGAGAACTTTTATGAAAAATTGGAGCATCAATTATCTCACATATTAATTGAGAATCCTGCATTATCATCTCCCAATAATCAGAAAAGTAATTCAATTCTCATTAAAATTTCATTTTTGTACTGTCCCTATAGAATTCCTACTTTCACTTGATATATATTTTAGTGAAATTGTAGCTGACGTAATTGGAAACGATATTATTTCTTTTACCAAGCCTTTTAAGTCAATATGCTATTAGAAGATTACCACAATAAACTAGAAAGGTAGGTATATCAGAAAATAATATCAATTATAGTAAGACGCTTTGGTTTGTAACCAGTCGCAAAGTATTCAGTCCTTTATATTCATGATAATGATGGTATTAAAAAGAATCAACACGGCTTATGCTGCTACAATTTCAGGTAATTATACATTCCATAAACAATATCTGAATCCTTTACTCTACTAATTTAGAGAATAGTATTTTAAACAGCTAGACAGATTGAAAGGACAGTTACGTTAATTGGTTTTGGTATTAACCATCTGTTCTCTCTTTGTTCATTTTTATAAGATTCTCAAAATAGTGCTTCTAGTTCTTGCAGATAGCAAATTATCGGAATTTTGTATGAATTTTCCTGTTAATATCTTGTAACAATTATGATAAAAACGATTAGTTCCCATTTTCTTGCGGCGATTTCATAAAAAACCAACAACTTATTGAAGGATTTGGAATTGAATGGGCTGGCTAAAATTCTCCAGAATTAATTATCACGGGTTCCATCTCGTGTATGATTCCAACTAATTATCTTCGCCTTTTTCACATTTTCTATTGCTCGTTTTCAATTTTGCGAACCATTCATTTCATATACCGTACATCACAATTAAATCCTTTCCATCTGACCTGTTCAATATTATTTCGTATATTTTAAATACCTTCGCAGAAAATCTTTCTAACTAGGTTGCTCTGTGAGTTGTCTAACCCTATTTTATTCACAGTACAGTCTGCGTTAATCTAGGTCTCATTTAAATATCTTCTGTTTGTCATTTATTATGGTTTCTAATTTGAAGCAGATTTTCATATAGCCAAGTTACTGGGTATTTTTTGAGAATAAATATTTTTCCACTCAAAGTTCAATTCTTTTACCATTATGTACAAGAATATGGTCAGTATTTCATTCTTAAAAAAAAACTATGTATGATCCTCCAAATTGAAGTTTTCAGAAAAATCTAACGGTTCGCGACTAGAAAGTAATCCGTTATTTTTAAATTATCTTAATATTTCACAAACCACACTAACTAAGGCTCCTATGAAGAGCTGTTATTGAACAACTCTTTGCCAAGAAAAAAAAACCAAGTATCTTACACGAAACGTTAATTTTCCGATTATAGACTTGAAATTTCATTGATAGAAAATGTGATTTGAATAATTAAGAAATAAGGTATCCAATTTCAGAAGTCAATAGAGGCGGCAAAAGATGAATAGCCTACAGGCGGCAAAACAGTAAATCCGCCACTACTTCACGTACTTACTTGTTGTTTAACTAAATTTCTGATATCTATGATTTGTTTCAGCTAACGTCCTTTTCATTTCCTTGGGAACCGTCATAACTTGGACATCGCCCGTATTACCTCAACTTAAAAATGGAACAGCTAACATTTTTAACGAAACAATAACATACGAAAAACTGTCATTGATAGTTACTCTACCAACCGTCGGAGCATCTATAAGTGGATACATATTTACTTCTCTTGCAAATTATTTTGGGAGAAAAATTACTGTATTATCCTTGGGATTCCCGTATTTAATTCCTTATTTAATAATGGGTTTATCCAATAACATATACATGTATTATACAGCACGATTTATTTTGGGAATAGCAGTTGGTGGTACATTTTCAGTAGTGCCAATTTATGCAGTAGAAATGTCTAATAAATTCAACAGAGTAACTCTAAGCTCAATAGCGGGTGTGATGATTTGTGGGGGAATCTTATTTACTTATTTATCTGGACTTTTATTAACCATTCAACAGTTTAATTTACTGTTAGGAATTTTTCCCCTTCTTTTTTTTATTTCATTTACAACGTTTGGAGAGGAAACTGTGTATTTCCATTTATTAAAAAAACAGGATAGTTTAGCCAGACAAGCTTTACAGAAAATTAGAAATGAGAATGAAAACGTAGATAATGAATTTGCTGAGATTAAAAACATCATTAGAGAACAGAGGAAGTATAATAAAAAATATATTTTGAAAAATGGTATGTTTATTAGGAAGTTTTTATCGGTTGCAGGGCTATTTATTTTTCAACAGCTAACTGGTATAAATGCTCTTCTAATGCTTAGTGAAACTATTTTTACCATGACCAATATAGATATGGATTCTTCTGTGTGCTCGATAATCTTCGGAACATTTCAATTTATCGGAAGTTTTATAACTCCTTGTTTAGGGGCTAGGTTTGGTAGAAAAATTTTATTAATGATATCATCTATTTTAATGTCGATATTCTTAACATGTCTGGGTATATATTGTTTTTCAATTGATTCAGGAGTTATAATGCATTCTTTAGACCTCCTACCAATTTTTTTTCTGAGCTCCTTTATTGTAAGTTATCAAATAGGCTTTGGGTCTATTCCTTTCGTGATATTTTCTGAGGTTTTTCCATGGAGAATCAAGTCTCTTTGTGTTTCATTTATTTGTACAATATATTGGGTATCTGTGTTCACAATAGTGAATTATTTTAGTTTCTTTATAAATCATTTAGGATTGGGATTTTGTTTTTTCATTTTATCTATGTTCTGCTTAATTTCTGTTATATTTGTACATTTTTGTATTGTGGAAACTAACGGAAAAACTATGGAGGAGATTCAAAATGCTTGGATTGAGCAAGACACTTGATTTTGAAATTTTTATTTCAATAATTATATTAGAATATATCACGTGAAATTGTTCAACCAATAAATAATAATTCTTACCACTTAAGAATGGTAAAAATTTTTCATTAAAATAGAGTATGGAGAGAAAGTTGGTAGAAATATTTTTTTTAAGAGATATACATATATTTTCGTGTTTTAAAAACGAATCAATAAAAGTAATAAACTAACAATATAATATAAACTATAAGTTACATTTTACATCAAATTATTCTGCTTTGAATCCTTTAAGTTATTCATCAGCAGATATTTGAGGAACTTTTATTTAAAATCGAGGTATTCAAAAAAATAATTCAAAAAAATTCAAGTAATACTGGAACTGCAATGGCTCTTTCACGATTTGACGTGAAAAACTTTGTATATTTCACTATATGTCAATAAAAGTTCCAGTGAATTGTAGGATTTAATCAAGATAACTTCAACATTATTGAATCTTCATTTTAATAAGATTCCTGGTAATGAGCATTGTATCCAAAATATTTCACTTTTACAAGGTATTATTCCAAAAATGACAAGTAGAGCTATAGAATTTCAATTCGAGAGATGCTACTTAAATCTTGAGATAGACAAATGAAAACAAATATTCACCACTGGATACGGCTTTATTATTTTTCAAAATATTCTTCATTAAGATCAATACGCTTTCGCATGCAATTGAACCAATTGTCGAAGCATTTTTTCCATTCCGATTGAAGTACATCCAAAACATATGACTTGAACGCATCAACCACTTCTTCAGGTGACGTTAACATCGCCGCAGCTTTTTTTTTATTTGCAGAAATAACAAGAAATCATTGAGTGCCAAATGAAGACTGGACGGCGGTTAACCCATCAATTCAATGACTGATTAAAAACGTTTTTGCTTGAACTGATGTAGAGATCTCGCATTTTTTTTTTGGTGGAGAATGAGTAGTCTTCTCCGATTAGTATTCATTATTTTTACGAACACTTCTAGTAACTTTTGTTGAATTAGGCTGTTTTGAAAGACACTTACAATCGATTTCTATTTTGTTTCGGGTTCATATGTATAGATACATGATTCGTCACCGGTAATGATCTTATCGACGTATTTTGAAGTACCGCAATTGAATTTTCAAATTACATGGTATCCAACGCGAACAAATGTTTTTGACAGCCAAATGTTCATCAGTTTACGCACAGCATGGATGTTTTTTAGCACGGTAGGCTATTTTGGACAACTTTCACGAAATCCATCCTGTAGCGAAGTGCGACCATGATTGATTTCAGAAACATGTTGGCTCGAAATTCCAAGAACCTCCAGGCTTAACTCTAGCTAGTGCTATGCATGTATATTCAAGAGGAAAATAATATCAAGTCTTTACAGAGAGCCGACAACTTTTAGTAAAATTTATCGAATGAAAAGTTAAAATATAATTTACACCTACATTTGTAGGCATATGAAAATTGTTCAAGCATTATTGTAATAAATGTTTATGTGAATAAGTATATTTAATAATTTCCTCTATCATGATCAAAACGCACATGGATTTGTTCCTAATGTACTGTCACTAATCCAAATTGTCTTCTATATCCAAGGCGATCAAATTACGGAAAAAACACTTAACTAATTTTCACTTATTCTCAAATTGTTTCATGGAGTATTGGAAAAAAAACTAAATCATGGAAGTTGAATATTGTGACCCAATAAGAATTAGATTTTTATAATAAGCAGGTTTCAGTTTTTTCAGTTTTGGAGCTATAAGCTTTGAAAAATTGTGTAAAAATTTAGCGAACTTAATTATTATAGCACGATTCAAAGAGTCTTTGCCAACAGGCTATGACAAAAACTTTATTTCCATGAAATTTTCACCGTATAATTCCATGATAGCATAAGAAATTATTAGTAAAGTATCAAATCATGATCTAAAAATTTTATTTTTCATTAGTAGCTGAAAGGCTTCAAATTTCGGAAATCAAGATGTTGGCAATTCTTGTTTAGTCTAGTACAGTAACAAAATTTATTAATTCCTGAATTATCGTAGTTTGACGTAAGCAAGAGCTCTAGAACATCCTAAAGGATGAATTTGAGATTTGACTATTCGAAACCTATTAAAGAAAAAGAGAATAAAACCAGTATGTGATGATTTTATTTGACATATTTCACAAGACTTCGTCTCTATATACACTAAATTATGATTACTGATAATTATTAGTTATTCTTTTTTATCCGAGAACTTTCGTCTGTAATGATCTTCAGCTATAGTTCTTAATGATTGTTCCGTAGCTGGTCCAGTTTCTGCTAACATTTTTGTAAAGTATCCGTTCGGATTTTTCAATAGAATGTGTGGGTGATCAAATTCAACAGATCGTCCGGCATCCATTACCAGAACTTTGTCGGAATCCATTATTGTATTTAATCTATGAGCTATTGTTATGACCGTACAATGTCTAAAGTTCCTGCGAATGGTTTTTTGAATCAGAGCATCGGTACTAAAAAATTATAATAAAATTAATAATGGGTGTACTGATGATTTGAACCAGAGATCAAAATAAGTAACTTTAGATGTAACGTCTGATATAACTGTTATATATAGCGATACTGTTATATATTTGAAACTATCATTAAACTAATAAGTAAGAGGAACAGAAAAATATCTTTTAGCACAGCCTCTTTGAGCTCTATAATTTATCCAATGTTTCTGCAATTTTTCCCTTTCTTTTCCTTTCCTTCCAAAAATTATTTTTGTCGAAGTGATCAATATATGTACTTGTTTGCATAATTTCATCATAGAAGTTAATTATCTTCCCAGCCAAGCCATTTCTTAAATTTTGTAACAAGAATTAGTCGTTCGAAACTAAATCCGAAGGAGAGGGAGGATAAGTGGAATATTTTATGGATATTTCCCATAGCAAATGCATATGTGTACACCCTTCCATTGTAATGAAGCAAACGAATTTTTTTCTTGGCGGTTAATATGTTTCAAAATAGAATTTATGAAATAAGTAAAGATAATGCCCTCATTGATTATTTTACCCTTTTTAAGTGAGTCAATTTGGATTTTACCACGTGCACTTAAAAAAAATTTTCTATAACTTTATACATCGACAAACCACGTCGATTCAACCCAAAAAACTCACGGTTGTTACAACTATGATGTGTTGTATTGGATCCATGTTTTTTTCCAGGGTTATAAAATAGAGCAAATATTTCTCCATATCACACTTAAAAACTGCAAATACTCTTGTGAATCTATCATGTGCTTGCGTTCGTGATCGATTGTGAGCAAACGCCAAACCTTGAAGACATCTTTACCATACCCAAGTTAACGCTCAAAATTTGAATCAACGATCCATGTAAGATGTCTATAGCTTTCACAATCTCTAACATTTCTATTTTTCGAGAACCCAACACAATATGGTAGATTAAAATCACAACAATATGCAGTAAACCACATTTTTACTTCCAAAATTTATAGAGCAAAGATCCCGTAATATTTCTTTCTCTTAGTTTAAGCGATGGTTTCTCATCGTATGTTCAATGAGCACACAAACTTTATTTTTTTTCTCAAAGCCAGATGTAGTCTGACTGTGACAAGTTTTGACAGGAATGAAATAACTTTTGATAGAAGCACTATTGAGGTAAACTCAAGTTATTTTTTGGTACTAATAAAAACAACATATAATCGTAATATGAACGTACTCATCAAAGATACAAAAGAAGATATAGTAACAAATGGAGATGATATCATGGAAACATGGAGATTAAATCCTTAGAAATAAAGGATATAAACGAGACAAAAAACAAAAAGACCACAGGACAAGTAGGATTAACAGATACCCAAACAACAAAAGATGTTCAAAACAAATACAACAGGCAATACAAAAACTGACTAGAGAAAGTACCAGGAATAGACCAAATAACGACAGACGTGATTAGAATGGTAGAAAGAGAAATAACAGAAACACTAAAAAACATATTGAATAAAATGTATGACACAGGAGAAGAGCCAAAAGATTGGCAAGTGAATATGATCATACCAAAATACAAGAAAAGAGACACAAGAAACTGTAACTGTTATGAAGGAATCACATTACTAAGTACACAAAAGAAATTAAGATAGTAGGGATAATCGGGTAATAAGATGGCAGAAAATTAAGCAAAAGACACCGGACAGGAGAGAATAGAAATTGCTGTGGAAAAAGGAGCCCACGCAATGACTCCATTCCAGCATGCCTTAGACCTGAAACGGAAAAAAGGCGTCAGGATTAAATAAATAAATTCAAGTTGCGGACATATGAACATCCTTAGAATCAATGAGGGTTGAAGACCTACCAAAATCACAAGATTGAAAATTATTCGGAAATATATGATATATTCAAACTACCGTATATAGCATGCTTGAATAAGATAAGTTTATTGTCTTTTTCCGCTTATTTATGGATAGCTTTTGTTGAAAGCTGCTTATCCGTTTAGCGTCACTTTTTGATTATTCATACAAAATATCAGCCGATTTTCTACAATGAATTATATGATAAAAATTCAATTACTTAGGGTCAACGTTCGCTGTTGCTTCATCCAAAACTAAAATTTTGTTGTTTCTCACTATAGCTCTTGCAAGGCACATCAACTGCCTCTGTCCTGTGCTAAAATTAGATCCACCTTCTCTGATTTCTGTTTCGAGATTACCTATTGAGTTTTTCATTTCAACCTAAAACATATTTTACGTTTACATAAATCGAATAGATAATAAGAAAACTTGTATAATAAAACGGCATTTTATTTCAATGAACTAAATATATTTTTTGTGCCCATTATATCACTGGGTTTATTTTAATTAATATTTTTGATGTTATTTTCGTTTGAAATTGTAACTGATTGACACATTTTAACTTATAACTCTGTCAAACTGTCTATATCCATGGTCGTTCAAAGCATCAAAGTTGAAACTTTTATTATTTCAAAGCCAGCTGGTGTTTTAGCTGTAATACCATATTTCTTTGTGATAGGTTATACAGTGTGAACATTTG
Source organism: Diorhabda carinulata (assembly GCF_026250575.1). Classification (NCBI taxonomy): domain Eukaryota; kingdom Metazoa; phylum Arthropoda; class Insecta; order Coleoptera; family Chrysomelidae; genus Diorhabda; species Diorhabda carinulata. Next base: position 27,002,917 of record NC_079472.1, read on the forward strand.
GATTATATTGAAATAGTCAGCAATTTCGAAAATAATAGATTGTTTTACGAATAATGTTACAAAATTTATAATACATCATGAAAGAGTAGCTCCATTGGGTTTTGAGGCCCGCTCCAAACTCCACGAGCCTACACGCAGGAACCCGGATTCGAGAGTGAGGACGGTACGCTCGTGTTCCCTCGTCTCTCTGTCGCTTCTTTGAATATAGTTCTTCCAATATCAATTACATAAATACATTTCTATTGCCGACAGCCGAAGCTGTTGGAAGGCGTATGTACACAATTTCTTTGAAATATTCCTGCTAGACAGTCTGCGGTAAGCAGTGGCTTGGCTTGGTGAGATTTATTTAATTCATAAATTTATTTGAATAAATAAAAGTATGGCGTTCTTTTGACCATGGGCGAATGAAAACAATGAAATTGCACAGTGTAGTGAGAATAAAGATAGGTATGAATTTAATAATAAAAATTTAGATATACAAACACAGCAAGTTATTTTGAATATATTTGAATGTTTAAAAAAGGAAAATATTCAGCAATCTGATAATGCAATCATAATAAGAATTGCTGGATTAACTAAAGTAAAAAAAATTTCATTCATCGAGTAGTCACGAAAAGGGTTGCTGTTGATCATTCACAGAACCGAAAAACATGTAAAGAAAAACTTAAATCAGTTGACAAAGCTACTCAAGATATTATACGTAGGACAATTTATAGTTTATATAAGGAGAACAAGTTTGCAACATTAGAAGTAATACAGCAAAAGTTATCCAGAATAAAATAATACCAGTTTAGAAAAATTGCGTCAGCATGTGATTGTGATTTTAAGCACAAAAAACTGAATAAAGGGTTGGCAATAACCGAATCGTCAAGGAAAGTTCGATAGCGACAAGATTATTTGCATCAGATAACAGACTACTGAAGTACTAATAGGCGAATGGGGTAAAAAAAGGGCTCAGTCCACGTCTGATACCCTGCTTAAGCCAAACTTCCTCACAGGCAGGTACATTTTACTCGTCTATTTACGTTTTATAATTTAATATTCAGTTGTAGTAAGTTAACAAGGTATAATAGTGATTTTTTTCTAAGTTCCAAGTAGGACTACAATTAATTGCATCTGTCGCTTATAATGCTGTCCAATTTATAATGATTTGATTGCCTTTTAACGAATACTTTCTCGCATAAGATATACATATTCTTAGAAGTATTTATAAAAATAATAAATAAAGTTTTTTGGTCGCGAGTTAAGAGACGGAAGAACGTGAGGCGAGGTAATCAACCACACTCTCGCGTTTGCTCAACTTTATGTTGGCTGCTGCATAGTAACGACATAATGTGTGAAATTTTCAATCATAGTGGAGTAAATTAACGATTTGTACATAACTTTCATGAAATTACACCTAATGAAAGCGATTATTTGGAATCCAAAAAAGCAAGTATAAAAATACAGTGAATGTCTCGTAGGATGAATAGAGAGAATTGAATGTAGGTGATCGCAACGTACTCTTTCGGTGTATTGACTTGATTCACCACCTTCTCCATTTTGCCTTTATATTTTTTAGTTAGTTTATATAAACGCAAGTCATTATAATATTGGTAGGCACTTAAGATTGTGCAGTTACTTGAATCATTTCCATATTATGGTAGTCGAAGCGGACAACTAAGAAAATAGACAGAGTGCTTACGCCTCTGTTCGCTAAGATTCGTATCGATAGATAAGAGAGTCTGGAGCTTCGGTGGGTTGATGGGGACAGTGAAGACATATTATCAGAGTGGCAAATACTTAAAAACCTTCTAAGGGTTTAATAGTATGAATAGAAATTTCGATACAAATGTATGCTGAATAGGCCGAGTTTGGATCCAACATCACGGCCACTCTCATGTGGCTGCACTGTCTCAATGAAGCTGAATCTGGAACGGGCTTAAGGATTATGTCTAGTTGATAGTGAATAACCGATTATTTTCGATTGATCGAATTGTATCTGCCATATAATAAATGGACCGATAATAATGTACCAATCAATATAAAACAATTATTGTGAATATTTTATGAAATATTGTTATTTGTTGAAGAGCTATATTGTTAGTACATTGCAAGCATTTTTTCTCTCATTTTCTATCATATTGAGATGAAGTTTATTCTTCAACTTTAGGTGGATACTCTGTTGAAGTATGACTTGTCGTAGTTCTTGTAAGTTGACTCCACATTCTGTCAAATTGCTCACAGCGGAATGGCAATTGAATACTTTCACCCTCATGATATCAATCCCAATATTCTGTACGTCTAAATGTGTTATTTTAACCATTTAGATGCAGTGGTAGGGTTTTTGCTATACTGGACTGTTATGGCTTATAAATTTACTATGAAGTTTTTTGAGATATTCTACTAAATATAAGTTTGCTTCATATAGTCAAGTCACAGGAACTCTAAGACAGATATTTGATAGAACTTCTTTTATTAGACATTCGGTGAGTATTCTCCATAGTTTTCCAAAATCCCGATGATAACTTCAGTTTTCAGAGCTGCAGAGCAAGATTTTCGTTCCTTTGGTGGCACTTGTAGCTTTCTTTTTTTGTCCTCTGTGCGTTTCTGGCAAAATTAGGAACTATAACTTTAATAGGTCCATTTTTTTACTAAAATCTTGAAATACTTTTTCTGCTGATGTTCCACCGAAATATTCCAAACCATTTTAACGACTTCTCCTTATAATCGGTGCCATTAGCTCGCGTCTTAGCGGGAGCCTAGAATACCACATGTATTCGTTTGAAGTCTCCTCAAGAGCTTCATAATTTCTATCCTTACAGAATGCTGCCAAGTGCATTCTGCATTTTCAGCATGTTCAGAGGCGTTAAAAATTCAATAGATTTATTAATTTCTAAACTTGAAAGTATTACAAAGCGATTTATTGCGATTTTAAGACGTTTGAAATTAAATCTCCTTATATGACGTGTTATAGAAGCAATTATAATAATATAACGCTCAATATAAACACTAAATTGTAAGTTGCAAATTGATCTCTAATTTGTACAACCAAATCATTAATCTTGTTATGATTTTTTGCACTATTATTTCACCTAAATTGAATGACCAAGTAGTACATTTCTAATATGTGCATATATTTAAATTGTATATGAATAAACGATCAATAGGGTCGGGTACCTAATGTAGTATGACTAGTGTTTGGAACTGGGTTTGCTTATACTTGAAACAACTTGAAATCTAGTGAAAATCGTTGTTCTACAAAGTATAATTTGAAATATTTTATGATTGACTGATTAAGATGAAATTCAGTGTAATTTTGCCGAATGTACGTCATGATTTGATAGTTATATTTGATATGGATATAATCGAAATAAAATTTATTATTTTCTTTCAATATAAATTTTCTGATGTACTTACGTGCTCTAACGCTTCCCATATTTGCCCGTCTGTAACTGTTCCAAAAGGATCTAGATTATATCTGACTGTTGCGGAGAACAGAACTGGCTCTTGAGGTATTATAGAAATTTTACATCTCAGCTCGGAAAGTTTGACTTCTGATGTTTCTACATCGTCTATGAATATGTATCCTTCTATAGGCGACAATCTGAACAGGGCTGATATCAGGGAGGATTTTCCCGCACCAGTTCTTCCAACAACACCTATCTAAAATTATTATTAATAAGATAAAAACTGGATATCAGGAAAAAGTTAAGGGGTATGGTAAAGAGGATGAAATAGATATACTAGCATCACTTTCTGTATTTTTTTCCTATTGTTTATTTATTTATTTTCTGTGAATTAAAGCTCAAACTGCAAAATTTATACCCTGTTGTTTAGATTTCAGCAATTTTTTATATTGCATTAAGAATCTGCTAGTTATTAGTTAGGTAATTATCTGAATTTAAATGAGCACCAATACTCACTTTTTCTCCTGCTTCAAATGTTAAACTCAAATTTTTTAATACTGGTGGTTTTTCCAAAGTGTACCGCAAATAAACATTTCTAAATCTGATTTCACCAGAATGCGGCCATTCTTTATTAAGAGTTTTGAATGTAGCAAACAAATTTTTAGCTGAGAGAGTTCTATTTTCTTCAGTTTCCCTTTCCAAATTGGCATACTGAAGAACTCTTTCTACGCTAGTCATGTTATTGGCAACTTCAGCTGTCTGTCGAACTCCTAGCTGAAGCATTCCCGTTAATATAAGACATTGTGATAAAACTAGACCAACGTTGCCAGTTGTCTCGATAGCTGAAAGTGGAATAATAGAGGTGTATTTCTGAGTGTTGACTATGAATAAAAAAATATTCTAAGCACTAGGGATGAATGAAAGTAACGTAATTCTGTGTTTTGTTTTTTTCTTGTTTTTCAAATGAAGCACCATTTAATTCGAAAAAATTAATTTTGGTTGATCATATTACTATCACATCATAAGGTGTTCTTTAACAATAAGTCATCTAAAATTTTGCAGGTTTGTTGGTACAAATACTCGTTTTTGGTGGTTTGAAGGAAATGCTACTTAAGCGGTAATTTAAACAATCAAGACTGAAGAAGTAGTAGGAAATATTTGAATGAATTAATGAAGAAGGACTAGAATGAAACATATTATACAGAGATTGGCATAAGTCAGGCAACGCTCTCGAAACATCGGCAAGTATCGTTGCGGGAGGACCATACTTTTTTGAGAGTCATGTGACAGGCCAAAGTTATCTGAAAATAATCGAAAATTTACGTGGGCAAATGAATAACGATCCAACAATCGCGAACCCTCCTTATTTCATGCATGCTGGAGCTTCGCCGCACAACGTGTTTTGTGTGCGGGAGAATCCCAATGTTCATTTTGGCAGACAAGGTTTCTTTGAGTAGCCTGCACGGTCATGTGACACCCCGTGATTTCTCCCTGTGGCGCTTTCTGAAGGACCGCGTTTTTGCAAGAGGACCATGGACCCTTCTCGACCTCCCAAATGCAATTTTTTTTGTACTATCAACAGCAATCAGAAATACATTTTCTATGAGCTATTCTGTTAGCTATGGACCTATAGGTTGGTCTTATTTGAGATCAATTGGCCAGCTTCGTTTCACTCTTTTGTTGTTTGATTCTAGGGTTAGTGGCTGTAGTAGTAGATTGGGATGGCTGTCCAGTTTAAGGTAGTGGCTACGGCTTCTTTTTTGGACTGTCTCTTGTATTGTTGGTATACGAAGGTCATGATGGATCAATTTGTTTGTGAAATACCATGGTACATTCACTAGTGATCCAAGGATTTTAGATTGTCCTCGTTGTATGAGAGCAATACTAGATTTGCTGGTACATCCCCATAATTCTATTCCGTATGTCCAGATGAGCATGTTGACTACCTTATATATTAAGTTTTTATTCTGAAGTGAGACTGGCGATCTTCTTCCGAGTAGTTAAAATAGTTCCCGGACTTTAGGTTGATTTTATTCCGTTGCTTGGCTCGGTGCGTCCTCCAATTGAGTGTAATCCCAGGTGTTTGACACAAGAAGAGGTATCACTAAGATGTTAATAGTAACTGGAGAACATTAGTTTTTTCTAAAGGTAAATGTTATGTGCTGGGATTTGTTTTCGTTAATTTTTATTCTCCATTTTTCGAGCCATGCTTCGATCTGGTATAAGTGGTCTTGGAGATTGACAGAAGCTATTATTGGATCCTCATGTATAGCCAGTATCACTGTGTCATCAGCAAATGTACCTGTCATGGTGTAGTTTGTAAATGCATCAAATTGAACACTTTTTTCGAATCCCTTCTAAAATATTTTTAATACATTGTTGCGACCGACCTCTGTATGGGAAAAAGGAGAGATACAAAATAGCCACATAATTGTCAAATTGACATTCATGATACGAATATATAATTTACAATCAATTCTTATTTTGCTGTATACTTACAGGAACTTTCTACAATAAGAAACTGGTAGGTTACTATAGCTATGAAAAGCGTACTTATACAATCTAAATAAAATCCAAAACTTTCACAGGAAGCTAAATATAAATACCAAGTGGCTGAATGGCGATCCACGAGAAATTCGAATTCGTTAATCACCATTTCTTCACATTTTCTAGATCTTATTGTTACCATACCATCTAAAGTGGCCATTAAATGTGAAAAAACTGGAGCACGATCTAAAAATAATAATAGAATTCAACAATCGGTTAATAGAAGCATATTCAATCAAATTTCGTTATATTTTATGAAAATGATGAAAGCGAATATTCACGGAATTATTGTTTAGAAAAATTAATAGCTGTAAGTTGTTTCGTTTTAAAAACTGCTATTGACAGTGAAAGTTTGCCGCATTTGTTTCAAATGTTTGTATATAAATGTATTAATTGGATAGCTTTCACTTACTTACTCCCTCCAATCTTTTAATGTCTTGACTAGTTTTTAAAAATACGATTCTAAAATAGTAGAAGAGTACACCTAAAACTAAAGCTGGTACTATCATCCATGGTATTTTTATAAATACTAATATCAAAATTCCCAATAAAACTAGAAATATTTGAACTGCATCCAACAGAGCTCTCGGTAAAAGTTCATCAATGATTCCCATATCGTTTGAAAACCTACTGAGAATTCTTCCTAAAATGGATTGAGAACATAAATAATCTTCAATTTGAAAAGAAGAAAATATCCCCTAACCTGATGGATTAGTATCGAAGAATCTCATGGGGGCTTCGAGTACATTTCCGAACATCCTTTTATGTAAATTTCTCGACGCATTCATGATAATTCTGTAGAAATTGAGAGAACGCAATGGTGTGAAAAATAAAGCTAACGCTATTGTTATCGAATAAATGATAATATACATATTCCGAGTAATTGATGTTTCTTCATGTTTGGGAAGTGCTTCAGAATTTACAACTGTATAATTATATTTCGAGTAGTTTGTTATTGAACTGTCATTTGCTATTACTATATTTTGTGTAAGGTTATGTGATAAACTAGCCACTTCACTTTCTTCATTCACCCTAAAAAATATCAAAGCATTATTTCGCCAGTCATTGAAGTGATTCAGCATTACAAACAAAACATCAAAAAATAATCAACCGTCGCGACGTCAAAATATTATTTTATTGAAACATTATAATTGATTGTATTGTTTGGTACTCATCTACTGATATAGACCGTGAAGCTTGTCCTGTTCGGATTTGTTAATCGAATCTGAAGTTTAGTGAATGCATTTCCTAAAAGGCAGCTATTACTTTCTATTTTTTTGTTTGTTAACAATTAGAAATTTCCAGTAAATCGAAAATTCTGAGAAGTAAGATAGTATCTAACAGTAAGTAAATAATTTCATATCGTGTCATGAATTAAAATTAATTATAAAATAATGGTTAGTGAATTGTTTAGTTTAAGTGTTATTGTATAAATAAATTACAGTAAGATACATCGTACATATGAATTGTCCCCCGCGGTATTGTAATACAAAACTACTTGAGTAAATAAGAAGAGCTTTACTGTGTTATCGACATAAGACAATTATAGTAAGATATTTTGGAAAGTGGTTTTCATTTTTTAATTGATCCAGTCACTCTAAGCCTTATAGCAAACGTCTTCACTCTTTGAATAAAACTTTACTTTCATAACTTTTGAAATCAAAGCGCTTATTCTGTACAAAAAATTAGCAGTAACAGCTGTTAATTTTCAAGATAGATGCTATTCTGCATGGTTTTAATGTTGCGATGTAAAATAATAACATTTTCGCTGTTAAACTCACGTCGATCAAAACAATCAACTTTAGGAGTATGTTAGCTAGAAGTTGATTTGTAAATTTTGGGAAAAAGAATGGAAATGAATAATATCAACTGAGTTTTGGCATAGAGATTACATATGAGACAGTACAGAACAATGAAATATTGGAAGTTGATGCCGATCGATGGGCTAAACGTCAATTTGAACAAGATCTACATAATTTCCTCCACTAGGAAGAAAAATGTCATCCTCAAGCCCATCAAGCTAGACGGACAAGTAATCAAGACGAAAACAGAGGGGAACTATCTGGGACTCATACTGGATAGTACACTTCTCTGGAACGAACATGAAAAAGAGATAATCACCAAAGCCACAAAAGCTCTGAGGGTATGCTGAAACTTTGCAGGAAGGAATTGGGACTGTAACCGAATGATCCTAAATTGGATGTACGTGGCAATTGTGAGACCAATGATCATATGTGGGGCAGGGGTTTGGTTAGGTTAGGTTAGGTTCGGTACTAGAACTAGTCTGAATACCATAAGAAACAATCTCTCAAAGGTACAAAGACTGGCTTGCCTACATAGTGCTCTCTCTACATAGTACTGGAAAGCGTAGCAGAGAAAATATCACTTAGAATGTTAAGAAACGGAATCATCAGAAAAAACCCGTTCTTAAATAATGTCCGAAAAAGTTCAGCTTTCAGAAAAACTATAAAAGCAAATGGGATGAAAACACCATACAAGAAATGGACAGAAATGCTTTCAAATGGTATACGGACGGATCAAAAAGAGCTGGCGGAACTGGAATAGGATTGTAGAGGGGCCCAGAACCAAACACTCCGAGAGCCTGGGCACCGCACGAAGCATTTTTCAAACATAAATCTATGCAACTGATAAATCTTCTCAGTTCAATCTAGAAAGAAACAATCACAAACAGGAGATCATCATCCTGTCCGATAGTTACACAGCTTCATGGGACTCGAAAGCTTCTGTGTTATCAGCTACAGAGCAATGGAAAAAGCACTAGAAAAGAAGGTAGATAGGAACAAAACCAATTATTGGAACAGCCTACAGGGGCTGAGACAGACAAAGACTCTTCTGGGAAACCATAACCAGAGTAGATCTGCTGAATGTATCAACCTAAGTGAGAACAGATAATGCGGCATGCAAATTTTGTTGCACAGAGGACGAAGCCTCTATCCAAATTCTCTCGAAGTATGATACACTAAGGAATTCCAGAGTACTTCACCTGCGAGCGCTTGATATAGAAAACGAAGATCTCTGGCAATTAAAGCCATCCCACATTCTAGAGTTTCTACAAGGAGTGGAATTAATGGATCAGTTATAAACACTGGGATCTCCAGTATCACAGCAAGAAAAGGAGACACAATAGATCCTTTGGATCGTAGTGTTTACGAGACCCTAAATCTTTATATATGTTACTGTGAATGTCTGAAATGCAGTATATGTTAAGATACTCTGATGCCTGTTAATATCCACTAAGGTAGTTGGTGAATGACCGTTACTTATCCTTTTCATGACGATTTCGGTCATTCACCGATGACTGTTATCATAGACCACGACGACTTGGTCAATGTTCATTATGACCAAAATAATGATGCCTACTGATTGATATAGAGAAATAATGATGTGTGGAAACAGAAGTTCTAGGCCAGTATATGACTAATGAAGTCACACATTTTTACAATAAATAAAATCCTAAATAGATGCAAATTGTTTATCAATCGAAATCATTAAAACAACCTACCTATACTAGGTATAGGTAGGTAAATTAGGTTAGGTTAGGTTAGGTTAGGTTGAGTTGAAGAAAAATAGCCTTTTCGTTACATGTGTTAAAACAAAATAGCGCAGCGACGCATTTACGACTGTCAGTGAGTGAAGCAGCGTATATTGAAGAGAGAACAGTATATATGACGTTCTCGCTTTTCGAACAAACACTGGCGCTTGTTAACATTCACGCAAATTGTAAATCGCCGAATCCGATTCAAGTTTAAATTGAAAACAGTTCTCGAATTACACCATCGAAATTGGTGATTGCCGACATACACTGGTGCATCTTAACATTCACTAATATTGGAGATTCACAGTAACATATAGATATACATATGAACTGAACAGTTCATATAATGATTGGAGCTGGAAATAATTTGTGTTCTTACCATTGTGTTAACCAAAGATCTCCAGCATTTGAAGCTACTTGTGCAAGAATAAATAGTAGACACATGATTAAAAATCCTGTAAGACTTGTTCCATATCCGAAGTACTTTGCGTATGTTGAGAATGGTATTGCTCCGGTATTCATAGCTTCAGCGTTATGTTCAGCTTTTTCATCGGTTCTTATTATCTTAAATGAAATCATTTTAATTACAACTGGATCAACGTTGATAAATAACAATCTCAACTACTTAGAAATGATGAATATGAAATTATTATTTGAATCTATTTCAATGAATAAGAGAAAATATTTTCATTCATGGGAGGATTTTCGAATATCACAATCATGATCTCATTGGTTTTTTAAATTAACTGAATCTTCCAAATGCTTTGTTACTAATGAAGTAAAAGAAGACAGAGACTCGCTCTCAAGCTACACATTTTAGATCGCAAAACAAAATAAAATAGTGAACCGAAGACAGGGTGATAGTAACTGTTAGTGTATGATTAACTACCGGAAATTTGTATTGCTTTGTATGTTGGTATTTTTCTATAACTTTTTACATCTTAGACCTTTTTATATGCTTTTGATATTATATGCTATTGATAAACAATATTTTAATAAATACCGAAATAGGTCGAAACGTAGAATTGTTACATATTATTCATTGGTATTTTGATATTTGTTTATGTGTTTTATGAATTTCAAGTTTTCTTTGAATGCTGGAGAAATGAGGGCATCTGACCATGTAACTATCTCTATAAAATGGGAGAAATTCGCAAAGGACTGACACAACCACTCATAAAGCTGGTCTTGAAAGTTTATGGAGGTTTTCAAGCATAAAAATGTAAATAACGCCATAGTAACCCTTATATGAAGGGATACTTTGAATTCGAGAGAAAAGTAGCTTAAACTTTTCATTAAAACAACTGACTATTATTATGAGAATATCAACGCAGTGGCTTCACTCCAAGGTGTCGAAGATAAATCTATTCTAGTCACATCAAAATCATACTAACAAACAAAAAACAATTATATGCCATAAAATCAGTTATTATTCATGTTGAGATCGATATTAGTTTCAATAATATAGAAAATTCCATATAAAAAAACATAAATCTTTTCAATTAAGTACAATAAAATAAATCGTATGTTGTATTCGTTGAGTATAAAACGTGGTAGTGATAGAACACAACCCAATCAATGTATCTGTGTACTGATAAAAGTTTCTAAGTGTTTTATCTGTTTTTTATTATATATATATATATATATATATATATATATATATATATATTGTTAACTTACTTCACCAACATCTATCGAATGTGAGTATCTACGAACAAGATCTTTGTGCTGAACTTCTATCTCTTCTTCATTTTTTGCCAACTGATTTAAATATTTTTCTGATATGTCATTATAAGATCCTACTTTCACAATTTTACCCTAAAATGAATTAACATTTTTATTCACTTTTGTATAATCAATGTATCTTTTGAATTTGCAAGTTATTCAATGCATATCCAAATAAAATTGAGTACTTGTGTCAAATTCCACCACCAATAGTAAATTTATTTATATTATATCGATAGATGTTTTTCCTATCCTATCCTGTACCTAGTATTAGAGAAATGTCTAGATGTGAATTGAAAGATAAGTCTTTATTCACACAGCGATAAATTTAAACATTAACGCCTAGGAGTTCATAAAACCTTGTCTAACAGGTCAACAGGTGAGTATGATGCGAGGTGCAAAGGTTTTAAGGCGTGCGGCATTATTTTGAATAATTCTCATCAAAGACAAATTGATTGTATGCCTCAATGTACATTGCATATTTATCATTATATGCTGACGACTTATCTGAAGTTACACCCATTTTTGGAACGTGAGTCAAAGGGTCATCATCCGATAAAGTATAAAATAACTCCTAAGAAGCCAATACATTTATATGATAAGCGTCAGTTTTTACATAATCTTTCCAGACTAGCACATTGCAATTTACAACTGATAAAAGTTTGTGAAAAACTATGATGGATGGAGTTACCGAGAAGTATGTATTGGTTGCACATGTTAGGAGTTGAAAAATGTGTAGGGGAATCTTCTAAAGAAGCAATAGGATTCATATTTACCTACTAGGAGTATCAACTTGGATGTTGGTAGCTTAATACTACATCCAAGTTAAAATTAATCAATTTTTTTACTTTGTTAATTATGTGATAAATGTTATTTTCGGTATCATACAATAGAGAGACGAACAAAATTAAAAGGAGAAAAAAATTGCCTATCTCTTTACTTCATCCACGATTAGAAATACTTACTTGGTCCATTACAACAATTACGTCAGCATCTTCTAAAAATTGTAACTGATGAGTAACTAGAATAGTCGTCTTAGTTCCCAAATAACCTTTAATACATCTTTCAAAAAGATGTTTTGCTACCCTCGTATCTACCGCCGATAACGGATCGTCAAGTAAATATATATCAGCACTAGCGTAAACTGCTCTCGCTAAATTTAATCTGGCTCTTTGGCCTCCGCTAAGAGACACCCCTCTTTCCTCTACCAAGGTATTGTCTCCAAATTGAAATTGGTTGAAATCCGTTTCCAGGGCACATACCCGCACCACCTCATCGTATCTATAAAGATAAAATTGTCGAAATAAGTAAATACAATTTTAGATCTACTCCTATTGATTGATTTAACTGCTTTCGAGAAATTATTAAATAATATGAATTATAATAATTCACACAATTCTAAAGAAACATATGTGCCAAAAAATTCGAAGAGCACCAAACTATTAGCCTAATGAGCTCTTTCTCAAAGTCATCTATCGTAATGTATATAAAAGCTACAAGAAGATATAATAAATACACAGTTCGTCCTCAGAAATGGTTTCGGCACAAGGGAGGCTTGTTTGCCTACAATGCCTCAATGCAGCGATGTTTAGATGTCAATTCAAATTTTTACGTCTGTTGTATCGATTATAATAAGGTATTTAATAAAGTGACGCAAAAAGTATTAATAAAAGCAGATAATAACCAAATTGTGGCTGAATCTATCTGCGTCTGTTCGCATTAAGTCACAACTAACTTATGCAAGGAAAAATAAGCGAGGAATCAGACAGGAGTTTATTCTTTACCCACTCCTTCTCATTATCTACTCATAGGGAAGCAAACCCCTCGAAAATGATGTCGGCCTCATTAGACTTGACAGCACTCCACTGAACAATTTGCGCTATGCAGACGACACTTCTAATCGAAAACATGCAAAATGGACAAAATATGTTGATATTATCACAAAAGTTAGTCGATACTATTGACAGACACTAAGGTTAAAAAGACCAATTGTATTATTGTCTTCAAAACTGAAGCGCCCATTGAATAACGATTCGTGGAAGGCGTAAGACTGGAAAGAGTCGAGAAGTTCAGAAATAAGGATTCAAATTAAAGAAGCCCGTGCAACTTCAATGATTTCTTTCTATATTAATAAACAGAATGAGTAATTAAAACTGTAGTTTTTATAACGTCATAACTAACTACTACAATTTGTCTGAAATTTGTCTGAAGTTTAGTATTCATATTACTCATTTGATAACATAACTCATTTGATGAATTTCAGAACAACGTACAACATATCGAACCTTCACTCAAATAGTATCATAAGTCAAAAAAACAAACTATCGAGTAATAAGCGGTTGAAATTAATTCTACTAGCTTTATTTCTCAATTTTCGGGTGATCACTCAAAAACCAACAAAGTTACTGCAATGACAACTATTTACTTGACATAATTTGAGGTAAGATTTTCAAGTTTTCTAGCACGAATAATACAATAAAAGAGATTTGGTAATTTTTTGTGGTATGACACTATTTGAGCGGAGGTGCGATATATTGTAAGAATATTAATGAATGTATTTTTGTACTTCTAGCTTAAGTACAAAGGTGGGTCCACATCTGACATAAATTTCATGTGTTGTAATAACGATGCAGCGCAAAAATGAGGTGATTCATAATATATTTTTTCCTTAATTTTAATTCAGTCATTAGGTAGTACTGAAAATGCTGAAAGAAGTACAACAAAGAGAAAGAAAAACCAAAAAAACAGGAAATTTCCCTCCCGAATTAGCGTGACGGCAGTTAGTACGTCCACATATACATCACTATGTGCCCCAAGTCATTTGATATTCATTGACTGCCGGTTAACGTGAGTCATGTGTAACAATAAAATTTTGTGTAGACAATGTACGCGTCACTACGTCTACATTTAACATGTGCGTCGCAAAAAAATTTTGCCGGATAATACGCAACACAAAAATTTGTGTGAGATCTAAGCCCGGCTTAAGAGACATATTTTGAATAATCTAGAATTTGATCAATTTTGTCGATAATTAATCATAATATTTACGTATCAATTACGTATTGTATAACTCACTTCTCCTTAATGTAAGGCTTGCCAAACAATATATTATCTCTAACAGTTGAAACGAACAACCAAGGCTCTTGTGAAGCGTAAGATATTGTTCCGGATATTTTTACTTTGCCACTTTTTATAGGAAGTTCGCCTAGTAGCATATGAAGTAAGGAACTTTTTCCACTTCCAACGCTTCCTACCTAAAATTAATGATTTTCAGTTATGTCGTATTATTAGTTATCACTAAATGAACGTAGTAAACATTAACATGAAAAACATATCGATGAATGATTACTAAAATTAACAATAAATGTCACTCGGAAAAAATAGTCGTGGTCTTCTATCCAAGATACTATAATTAGTGTTATAATATGTGTCATTATTGTTTTAATTCACGGTAGATTTCTCTATTGAATATTTTTTCAAAAAACTTCGATTCTATACTCAAGTGACAAGATTTAAAAAATTACTTAAGTTGTAAAAATTGTACCGAGTTACAGTTTGATAACATTCATATGACAAATGCTGTTCCTCAACTTTATGAGCAATCAGAGCTGCAAAATATTACAAATAAAATATCTAAAACTATGTAATAAACATCGATAGGACATGGCGTACCAGATTTTTGTTGATTATAGCAGTTCAATAGTAAAAGTAGTGAAAAATAATACAACTGGACAGAAAGTACTTCAAAAGGTATTTAAAATCTCAAAAGTGAGCCTTTATATTGAATACATCGTGTCAAATATCATAAATGTTGATCATTTAGAGCAATTCTGATTATTTACGAGGATGATCTCAGAAGTACCTGGCCCACCAGAGAAATCACGGAAATTTATAATTTATTTTTATAAAAAGAATCTCCAAGATTCTCAAAATAGCCATTAACTGCCAACATCACCACTTCATTGTTGGAAAATCTTCAACCACTGAGCCATTTTCCATTTTTTCAAGTTTGAGAACAAAATAATCCGATGGGGCTAAATCTAGTGAATAGTGCATGAGGTAGCAATTAAAGTATTTATTTATTAATTTTGACCGTTGCAATTACGGATGTGTGTACTGGTGCATCCAAATGCGGCCGTTTTTGCTTGATTTCTTCGTTCAAACGCTGCAATAAGTTCTCATAGTACTCGCCGTTGATAGTCAATGAAAATTATTCCACCGCCTCCCAAAAAACCATGCGCCTGCCTGCAGATAGAACGGCCTTTACCTTTTTTAGTGCCTGTTCTCTCTTTTCAGTCAATTGTTTTGATTGTTTTTTTGTTTCGGGTGTGCAGTAATAGACCCACGTTCCATCCATGGTTATGAACGGCGCAAAAATTCGACTTTATTTCTATGAAATACTGCCAATCACTCGATGGAAACATCTTCACGAAGCTGTTTTTGTTTCATTGTAAGCAAACACCGCGTTTTCACACACCGGTACCGCACCCATCTTGCGCACAGCTATCTCATGTCCAATTACCAATTTTTTTTGATGTGACAAATTCACAAGAAGCGTTTACTATCGATAGCTGCCAAATAAATACTAAACAACATTGCGTCTTCAAACTAGAAGCATATGCTGTATAGATTGTGTACTTTCTAATATTTCCTCAACTCAACTACCGCCATTTCTAGGTCAGGTCAAGTACTTCTGGGACCATCCTCGTAGAGTAATTCTGAAGTTGGTTTTGGATATTGCATAGAAAATTACTTCAATAACAACTCCTAGCTTCTAACTGTAACCACGACTCTTTTTTGCAAACGAATGTAATTAGTTTAGATGATACTATGAATATCAATTGGACGATATGGATGAAATGTTGATTATTTCCAGGAATATTCTCTTTCGTATAATAATTTAACACTATTATTGTAGTTTGTTTTATACAAACTTCAATGATTCTGAAAATAGGTGGAATTCCTGGTTTACGTCTGAAGAATCGAATAAATTAAGCGAGAAAGAAATTTTATTATTAATTATTGCAATGTGAAATATATGTGCATCACGTTTACGATTTTCCAAGCGATTTTAAAGTAAAAATCACAATTTGCTAATTATTCATTTCCTCTCCATTTTCTCAAATTTATCTAATGTGACTAGATTCTCTTAAATATTATCTCTTATTTTGTGCATTTTATCCTTCTATTTGTCGAAACAGATGAATAGAAGATAAAGTAGCTTATCTTATAGCTGCAAAGCATGAAGTCTATATTTTGATACATGAAATCTGTTTGAAATAAATGTGCTTCATGATTAATATGATATATTTTGTTGAAGCAGCATCTTTCTACTCACCACGCAACATAAAGTCCCAGGTGACAACTCCAAAGTTATATCACAAAGAGTGTCAATAGTTACAGGACCATCCCACTTGGCTGATACTTCTTGAATCTTCAAATTCCCTTTTGCCTCAGTAATGGAAGATAACAATGCCAAGTTTTCCTCCAGCATCAAAAATTTTTCCAACCTTTTCATTGAAACCTTTGCTTCGGCATACGAAGAAAGGGCGTATGGAAACATGATACACATATAAAATTGAAGGGAATTAAAAAGTTGGGCGCAAGAAAATATTGCGTCAGGGGTAATTCTATTACCTAATAATGAATACGTTATGCATGTAAGATACAGAGCAAATCGTTCTGTAATAACCATAAACGCAAGGGTAAATCCTTTGATCCTTGAAGTCTCAGCTAATCTTTTAACCTCCTCGCTAAAAGTTTGTGAATATAAACTTCAACCAATGGATTGGACAATTTCCGTTCAATAACTATTTTTAATTTTTAAAAAATGTTAAAGCAACGATCCACCAAATTATGAAGGTATCAGTTGACGAGTTGACGAGTGCAGTACAAAAACTTTTCACTAAATTTTTAGCGGAAGAATTGATATCTTCTAGTATCTCTGAGGAACAGCAGGGATTCAGAAAGAACAGGTCTGCTATAGATGCTATTTTTGTGATCCAAAAAAGACTAAAGAGTTCAATAGGTCAGCCTATATATGCTTTATCAATCTCACCCAAGCATTTGATAAGGTACGATTGAGGGATGTAACAACTCTACTGAAAAAAGGGAAATTCATCCCAACATAATCGAAGTAATCGAACACCGATAATTACACATATATCAGAATACCTGTACCGGCCAGTATCAGACAAGGAGAGAACCTCAGCCTGATCTTGCTTAACATCATAATGGATGAGATTATAAACAAGGTAAAGTAAGCTGGAAGAGGATACCGGATGGAAAACAAAGAAATAAAAATAGTATGTTATGCTGATTACACATTGATCATCTCGCAAATCGAAGAAAACAAAGGCTACTGTGTAGGTTTTAACAAATAGCGAGTGCTTTTAACATGCATTATCCCTGAGAAAACCAAATCTTCTACAAGATCCAGAGAACCGAGATGATGTAAACTCGCAGTGATTTTAGTCAAATATTTAAGAGCGAGCATAACAAGTAATAAAAATCTGAAGAAAAAATTCAAACAACAACGGCGTCATTAATATCAGAGATATTAAATTTGGCGGAATAAATATATGACTACCAGGAGCAGAGTCCTGTGTGAGACCAATAATGACATAGACGATATAGACCAGAGAAGAGAACAGAAGCGGCTTTTGAGAACTACCGAAATGCGAACGCTGAGATCAATAGCAGGATACACATTATTTGACCAACAAAAAAAAATGATGAAATAAGGGAGATAAGTGACATCCAGGATGCAGTGGGATGGGCGACAAATCGGCGTAGGGAATGGAGAAGCAACGTGGAGTGTAGACAGTATGTCAGATGACAGGTTGGCAAAGATTGCAATGGAAGAAAAACCGAATACATCCCGACCACCAGGAAAGCTGGTCTTCATCATCCCAGCTGCAGATAGGCAACCATTAATGCAAACACAGGACTAAGTCCTAACGTACGATAAAGAAGAATAAGAAGAAGAATTTTTTATGTAATAAATTTGAAATGGAATCCTCTGCCAGTGAAATTTGAAAAGTATGAGAAAAAGACATCGATAAAAAGATAAAGAAAGCAATAGATATTTAACAAACTCTAATACAAACAGAGCGAACAACTAAAATCGGAAAGAAATTGATGAATAGTGATAAACTAACTATTTATCTCAACAGAATGTCTTAAGAAGTAGAATAGTTTCTAGATATTATTCTCCTATTATTTCAATATCAGATATTTGGAAGTAGAAGATAACGAATCTCAATTTTTAATGGAAAATGGAATGTGTGGAAGATAATGGATGATATAACTAAGTAACATAGTGAGTTTTAAATCTTCTATTATATCTGTTCATTCGAGAAATTGTCCAGCTTATTTTCATTTATATGATAAGTACAATTTAATATTTTTTCTCTTCACCAAATGTAAGAATGAATGAATTTCAGGAGTGAGACCATAAGAGGTAATATATCGTGTTTTAACAATAATCAACAATTACAAAATAAGATAGAAGATGTGTAATAAATGTATATTATTCAAGTTATGACATTAATCAAGATTAAATACTATTCTATCAGAAAAAATATATATTTTTTATGTCAACAAATTATGATGCTATTGAAACTTACAAGTGAATTTTCTCTAGCTTTAATAGTATATTAGTACTAATTCCTCTGATACTTGTAATATTGTTAACACCAGTATAGATGAATTTATCAATTACTTCCACAATTTTCATTTCTTGTTTCAACTTGTTATTTACGTTATACTGAATATTCATGGTACTCTTTAGCATAGAGTAGAAAGCTCAGAGTGATGAAGACGACGAAAAGTGCGCTTTCTGCCAATCGTTGAATTGCTTGTACGCGATAATCCACTTTGATTTTGTAGGAATCACGTTAAAAACCGACAAGCCATAAAGTATTGAACCATGCCTATAGAACAAGCAAAATTCAAGAGAGTGATTAAATACTTTCATGTAAAAGAGTTGAAACCAAGTAAATTCATAAAGATTTCAACCTTCATTCCATCTTATTGCTGAAAGATTGTGCTAGAGACTGAAATACGTGGAAAAACCTCAAAAACGTTCAAAGCTGCAATAAATATCGAATTTTATTCTAATAATATCGACAAAATGAAATATTAAAAATGAAAAAAACGTAAGAAACTTCAAACACATTGTATACTTAATTGACGACCACAATATAGAGAAATAGTTCAATTTTAATCACCCTCAATTTTTTTACAACTCATTCAACTTACCACTGCATACAGTAATCCAGGTCGAATCTCTAAATTGATCAAACTCAGCGTATTTCCTGAATCCCAGCTGGCCGAAGCATTTTCGCAAGTGATTGCTCCTTCATTTTCTTCCAAACTCAATAAAATGTCCTCTTGTTCGCTTAATAATAAAATTTGTTCGATTCTCTCAACAGAAATTGATGCCTCCGCATACCCGCAGAGCGCATTCGGAAACATATAACACATATAATGCTGTAAGGTATTAAACATTTGCGCTATACTGAAAACAGCGTCTGAAGTGATTTGGGACCCGCTTATTACGCACGTCATAATTGAAAGGTAAAGAGAGAATCTTTCGGTAATCACCATAAGAGCAGTACTAACACCTTTAATTTTATTAGTTTGAATGATTTTCGTGAGTTCTTCTCTAAAAGCATTAAAACCAAGCTTACTACTAATTTTCCTCAGTTTTTAGATATAAACGAGTCATTAATTCTTAAAAACAAACAATGTAAAAGGAAAATCTCTTAATAAATCGATGAGTTTAACAAAGATTTTATTTAATTAGTTCACGTCTTATTCAAAACATGACGCAGATTGGTATCAGTAATCATTAAAATCAAAATGTGATGGTAATGAAATGTTGGATTAAAGTGAAATTACCAAATAAGAAAATTATTTCCCGTTTTGTTGAGCGGAAAACATAGAGTTATTTGAGGAAAAAAAATATTATGAAACAACAACAAAAAATCTAGACTAATTATCAGTGGGTAAGATACAGTAAATGTATGGTTATTTTTAATAAACATTGAAATCAAGCTTATTTAATTCAAACACGTCAGTTAAAATAAAATTAACCTCGAAAAATAGTTTTTTGTCAGCATTTAATTTAATTCTGAAGCATATAAACTAAATTTAATTTTTAGATAATACGTTAACATTTTTCTATGGCAATAAGTATAGAGGATTTAGAGATGCCATTTTTGGCCAAATTGAGTAGTTATGTAGTATGTGGAAATTAAATTTTTGGTCAAATTTCATTTGAAACAACAGTTCTTTGAGCAAACAAAAATTGAAATATTCTGACAAAATTTAATTCACAGAAGCATTTTGTTCACATTTGATTCTAGAAAACTTATTTTTGATAAACTGAGCTCGGAAAGATCATTGTTTGTTAGCATTTAACGTAAAAAAGTAATTTCTTGACCCTAAATTTATAGAAGCAAAAATTTCACCAAATTTAACTCACAGAAGATAGTACTCGTATATTAAACTTCAATATGCGATTGATGATGCTTATTAAATTTGAAATATCCACTTTATATCCAGCCTAAGCCAAGAAAATCAATTTTCGAATATATTAAATCCAGTATAGTCATTTTTTCATATTATTATGTCTGAAATACAAAACCTCAGCATTAATAAAATGAAAAAAGAGAACCAAGCCCTGCATAAATTAAAAATTGGTTACCTACAAGAAACTGTAGGTACACAAACAGTTTTTTGGCGAAATTATCTCAGAGAAGCAATGTTTTGTATACAAACCATGATCAAACTTCCCTACGGAGATCTATTTTTATGACAAAAATTGAATTGAAAACTCAACTTTTCAGAAAATAAAGTCGTATAGTTTTTTGATGAAATTAAACTTCGAGAAGCCATTTTTGATCCATATTCAATTTGGAAAAACCATTTTTGGCCACAACTATTCAAGTTATTTCATGAAACTGAGTCAAAGAATCCAAGTATTATGCACACAGCATTTTGGAAAGCAATTTTTCATTAAAGTAACAAAGAACTCAATTTTTAGAAAAACTAAATATTTCAATATATTCATAATGGAAGCTGGAAATTCCATTCATCGTTCAAATTCATACACGACATTTTGTGAAAATAACACTCAAATGAGCAATTTGTTTGAAGGGACTATGAATAAGTCGTTTGTTAATAAAAATAAACTTGTAAGACTCAATTTTTCATGAAATAAATTGAGGAAAAGTTAATATTGAGTTTGGCAGGGTCATCTTCCAAAAACAACATCTCGAATATCTCAATTATTTAGACGAACTAGTTAGGAAATTGGGAAATATGAATGATTAAAACTACGAATTATTAAAAATTATAAATGTATGTTGGTCCAAAACCAAATTCTATTCATACTTGATAAATAATATAGCAAACATGTGATAAAATAATATTACAGTGTTTTTTGGAGTCAAGTCAATTCTTATAAAAACTGTTAAATTGATAATATGCAAGTAGACGCCATGTAGGACATACGTTATAAAATATAGGTAAATTACGATAGACATAAGGACTTTTCGGAAACTATAGCCCGGGTTCAGGTAGATCTCCTATCAGCTGGTTGCGGATTCTAATCCATAACAAGATTTAGATCACAGTTTCGAAAAGTCGCTTTCAATTTTCGGTGATAATTTCAAATTTAAAACTTAATCTACAAGAACTTTCGATTTTAATTAATTTATTGCGCGTTGATTATTCCATGATATTATTTATTATTTAGCTGTATAAAAGATTTTAGTTATTTAATAATTGTTATTGAGCAGTTATCAACGATTTCCCACATCACACGGATTTCTATATTTTGCAGAAAAGTTTAATACCAATAAGCTATTTTTATGTTGAAATACCGAAAAGTATGAAAACTGCAAACGTCAGTAACCTATCAATGATGCTGCTCACAAGAATTAACAGCATTCAGCCATTTAAGGGGAATAATTAACTTTTAAATTTCAAAAAACCATAGACAAATAAAACAACCCTTTAGCTGATCGTATTTACTCACTGGTCTACCAGGATAGAGAAGATTATACCATATGATTACGACCGATTAACTCGATCAGTTTCTGAACAACGATGAATGTGATCCGGATTAATTGCCGAACATTCAGATCATGATCGGTTTAACCCGATCATAGTTCACGAAAAATCTTATAAAATCGCATCACATCCATATCTTTATTCCATACATAAAGTAATGTCACAGAAATTAGCTCGATATAATTTCAACCGTTGATAATTGATTCGTACTATTTGAGAATTATCCAACTAAAACAACTACAATAGTAAAAAATTGATCATTAATATCAGATGAATACTAGGAGGTACTAAATTACCACTACGAATACTGTACGCTGTACACTTGAGCTGTGTCAAATTTAGAGATGAAATATTCGATTTTGTAAACCGCAAAATGTTCAAAACATTTAATTCAGTCAAGAGTTTTGCAATGAAATAACGTTAACATTACTCTTCAAGTTGGATGTGCTTAAATCGATCCCATTTTTTTAAATTTAACTTCTAATCAAGAATTTTGTGTCCCAAGCATCCAATATTACAATCAATCAAATCACTGCTTCACAATATCCAGAACGACAAGAAATCTGTCGATTTCATTTGGATTCCTGCTCACATTGGCATCAGAGGCAACGAAGAAGCGGACCTATGTGTGCGTAACGCAATCGTAAACGTTAATGCTGAACTCATAACAAAGTGCGTGGTGAGTGACGTGAGAACACTTATTCGGGAAAAAGTTCACAACCACTGGCAACAAGACTGGCAGCGATCGCAAGACAAACTTCGCGAATTTAAATCAACAGTGACACTGTGGAAGTATCCTAAAATAACACACAGAGCACAAATGATTATTACTAGACTTAGAATAGGGCATTGCAAATTTACGCACTCTTATCTTTTCAATAATGACAATGCTCCTATATGTGATTCATGTCAAGAACACTTAACAGTGAAACATGTCCTGATCAATTGCACTAAGTTCGACACGTACCGGCTAAAATATAGACTACCCACAGACTTAAATATACTCTTAGGTGTAAACTACCCAGTTGATAAATTGTTGGGATACCTAAAGGACATTAATCTATTAAACAAAATCTAATATTGTATATTGTTGTATATTGTTATACACCCCGCTAATCACCTTGGGTGGAAGCGGTTTAGCTTGAATTAAAAAAAAAAAGAATTTTGTGGGAAATTTATATGTTTATATAAAGATTTAACAGATTTGTAATTTTATTTCTAATTGGCCACCTCAAAACGGCTTTTGGACACAGTGCCATTGACTGATCACACAAAACTTATTCTATATTGTATGTAAACACTGGTGAGTTGAGTTAAATAATTAAATATTGGAAGGAAAGAGTTCTACAAGTTAAAAATTAATAATGCTGTTCAAGAAAGAAAGCTATTCCTCTGGTTTGGTATAAATTCATTCATTCATTGTGGCTCAGAGAAAGTATTGAGAATAGAAAATGAATCTTACAATCTGGATGATTCAACAACTTTGGCAAAATACTTCTCCCATGCATACATTTTGATAACTTTAATCCCAGATACCAATTCGCTCATCAATTTTACTCTGAAATCGGTTTTTTCAGCTATTTTGGATCGGAGTCTACCTTGTAATTTTGAAAAATAACCTGAAAAATATAATTGATAATAGATAGATAATAGTAAGTATACATACATAGAGTATACTTATTCAGAATTTTACAAAATTACTATTAATGAAAATGAATACAATAAAACTAGCCAAAATGGATGTAAAATATAAAAATAAACTGACATAATCTTAAAATTGATAAACCCATATTTTTTGTAACGAATAGTTCATAGAAATGTACTATATACTATTCTGTTGTTGAAAAATTTCACATATTCTAATAATGTTATAATATAATAAATATTTTGAAAACCTTGCATTGGAATTCCTTCGAGTATCATCGCACCTGTACCAGCTAGAGCAGCAATACCAACACTATCATACATGAGATAAAAACCAATAGCTGCTTGGATGGGCATTATCCACATATAGTGAAGGTACATCAGACACAAATCAAATCTCTGTAAATCATTCGATAAGAGATTAACCAATTTTCCTCCTGGTGTTTTACTCAAAGATACTTGACTTAGCCGCAGTAACTGGAAAAAATATCATTTAACAGATAATGTCACCTCTTTTTGACTCCGCATCGCAGCTTCATCACTTTAAAATTATATTATATATACTCACTTTTCTGTAAACTAGAGAGGAACATGCAGCTCTTATTCGCATTCCAGTTCTTTGTCCACCTAACATCGAATGATGGAGACCTAATGCATACAGAAACGCTATAATTACGGTTAGTGATCCTAAAATCCATCCTGATCCTGCACCAAAAATGGCATTATCTCTAGTCTTATCAAAATATCTTATGAAAGCTGCTAAAACTATGGGCTGGAAGGTCCTGAAAAATGTAAATATGGAATTCATATAATCTACACTTAATTTATTATTATTATATATGTAGGATGGATTAAGATCACAAGAATATTTCTTTCCATTCAGCTCCAATTACTGCAGATAAATTTTTAGTTGTGGTTTTTATGAAGAGAGATCTTGAGTTGGAAAGTTTTGAAACTTTTGCACCATATTCAGAAGTTTCCATTAAGCAATTGTTTTGGATCATTATATCGTCTATGGAAGAATATATACAAGGAGGTTTCTTAATTGATACGACAAAATTTGCCGCCTCAGACCACATCTTTCCGAGATATTACCTTTAAAAGGTGGTGACTAAAATTGAGTTTTTCTTTTTCTAAAGTTTTAATAGAGCTTAAAATTTTAATTTCCGTGCACTCGCAATGCATGACATGTAGGTTACGTTCATGTATTTTAGCTAGAAGTGGTTATCGTTTTACATTTCACTGTTTTCCACTCAATTCAGTGAAAAAATTATGAATTATGGTGTTTATTTCTTTCTCTGCAGCTAGTGGCTTTAGGTAAAAAATACTTAAACAATAAAAAAATTTTTGTATAAAACAAGTTTCTAGCTCTGAAATTTTAGAAAAAAAAATAAAAACTCAATGGTAGTCACCATCTTTTAAGAATAATATCTTAGACAGGTGTGGTCTAAGGAAATTTTGTTATAGAAAAAACCCATCTTGATTCAAAACGAGTCAACTAGTGATATGATATAATGATCCAAAGCAATTGCCTTATGACAACTGATAAATGTTTTGCAAAAAATCTAAAATTGGTAGAATTCGGATAAGATAATGAGTCTTAGCTAACATTTTTACCTATTGATTTATTCATTACCTTATTCCTTAACTGTCTACCAATCCAAGAGAGCAACGACTTCACAAAGTGAGTTACATCTACATATCACCTCCGGTGTTAATAATAGTGAGTCCAAGTACCGTAGATTGTGTCGATGGTCTGCCTCGACCTCACAGAAG
Organism: Diorhabda carinulata; assembly: GCF_026250575.1. Taxonomy (NCBI): domain Eukaryota; kingdom Metazoa; phylum Arthropoda; class Insecta; order Coleoptera; family Chrysomelidae; genus Diorhabda; species Diorhabda carinulata. The sequence goes on from NC_079472.1 coordinate 27,028,636, forward strand.
AGGGTTCCTTACAGAGAAGATAAGAGCTATCAGGAGCTGTTTCGATGTTTGTCATACGGTAATGAAGCATAACAGTTACTCTTCTTGCCTCATCCCTTCCATTGTTTGAAACCTGGGGTCCTAGTCTGTGTTTCTGATTTTCTCTTTCCGTCCCACTTTTTCATAACATTATGGCTTCATGCCTTTTTCTAATATCTATGAATGGAGTTGTCCAACCCAACTTTGCCAAGGCTGTTTAAACGGACTCGGTGGTTTAAAACGCCATCTCAACACTATTATCTCCATCTCACGGATTATTCGAAATATTGCTGGTGTATGGAGGAGGGAGGAACTTTTCGTCATTAGTGTCCACCATTCACACATGCGAAGCTAAACACATAGTGACCTTTGATAGCTCATCAAAAGGCATATGTGCGCAACAGTGCCTGATATCCCATAACCCAAGTATGGACAAAAGAAAATAAAAAAAAAATCACTGACTGTGAAAATCCATTGAAATGTGAAATAAATTCTTGCCATGAAATTAATTTTCGATTTCTAAGCTATAACCACTATTTATCCACAAGGTGGAAATGTATACACTATCTGCTTCAAGGGATTACAAAAAGAAGGTGTCTAATGAAAAAGCTACCGAATTAAAAACTAGATATCAATTTGCACAGCTTTTTGGTTCAGATTTAATCTATATCAATCTATTTCAAAACCAATATGTACATAAGTTATATTTGTATCGAGAATCACTAATATTCAAATAGGTTTCAAAAATAAGTCAAATGTAAAAGGGTTTTTCTAGTTAAAAGGCAACGTGATATTCCCCTAGTCGAATATAGAACTACATTCCAATTTACTGTTGAATGCTCCCAATTATGAGAAAAAGAATGCTAAACTGCATGTGTCCTATTTATTGTGCAGCTATTTATTTTGTCCATTACGTAGATGGTAAATTACTCTTAAAGTTGTAACGATGGGTTTATTTAATATGTTTTATAACATTTCTCGTAATCGCGGATGCCATCCTGAAGCAGCCGAGACAGAAAAACTTGTAAGATTTAATGCTAAACCAAGTGACACAATAAAATAAGGTTGGCACGCAATTTGCATTCGTTTGATTACATCACGATATAGATAGAGGATTAGGATAAAAACCCTAGGACATAATATAATTGAATAAGCAAATCCAATGTCATTTTAAATTTGCATAAGAAAATTTCTAAATAATTTGTAGGTACGAAAACTTCAACTATTAAACAACATATCATCCGAAGGTATTAAGATATCTTACTTCAAAATAACTGCTTGTATGAACATATTGATTCCATGTATGGAATATGACAGAGAAAAAGTTTTGAATAGCGCAATTTTCAAACTTGGTTTAGGTCGTTTCCCATTTTTGTACAATTCCAGCTCTTTATTCCAATGCCTAAAATAATAGTTATAAAATTTGATTATGTCAAAAAAAAATCATGTACAGACTTGAGAATAATTAACTCCGAAATAACATGTTAATATAAAAAGCTCATATCACTAACAAAACTGAAAACACAGCTCGAAAAAAATTGTTTTAAATTTCAAAAATCATCATGAATCGAATTTCTTTTTTCACTACGGTATAATTTTATGGACCAAAAAAAATAAATTCCTGAAAGTTTTATTCCAAAATTTGAATTTTGAAAAGTCACTCATCTTTTAATTCATAAGTGAATGACTTTAGAGTTTTTCGAGTCGGGAAGTACTTGGCTTTTTCACATATCACTTTGAAGCTGACTACTTAAAAAATTCAACAATGGTGGCTCTTAAAACATCAAAAACTAACATTTTTTTACTGGATATACTGGTTTTTTTGCGCCACCCTATACATGCATGTGATATATGAGTCAAAAGGTATACCTTGAAGAAAAAAAAACCATCTAAACGTTTATTATATAATTTTTTCTATATTATTTCTATATAACCCAGAATACCGATCGTATTTATTAACATTAAGTGATCAGTCACTGAATAAATCATATATAGCTTCACGATTTTAGTTTTTTCAAACCGTATACTATATACCAAAAAAAAATATGAAGAAACCATTGGCTTCTGTTACGTGTTGATGAATCAATGAGGTTTTTTATCTTACACAATAATATATGATAGAAGAAAACAATTTTCTCTCTAAAATATCCATGAGTAATTTGGTTTTTACTGACAACTTACCTTTCCAATTGACTAACCATTGAATCACACTTATCAGAAGGTAGAGGATTGTAGATATCTTCTGGTCGTAAATTATGCTTATTTCCATATTTGAATAGGGGAATTATCCAACTAAAATAATAAATTGAAGCAAAATGAATTATAAGGATTTGAAATACCGTTTCGTTAATGTTTATTTCAAGTTGAAATAATTACATATTAAAAAGGCTACAACAAATTATTTTTCGAAGTATCTATCTATCTTTTGGAGAGAAAAAAGTGAACAGTTTGGATCTATAGAAAGGAAGCCTACTATTGATTGTGTCAGTTGAAGTTGACATTTTATATGAACATGAACTTTTGATAAAACCCCGCACTTTGCATTTTTTATGTGAGAAAAAGCACAACAAGGTAAGCCTTTTTACATTTAAACGAGTAATTCGAATGCTACCTGCCGTGTGGAGATGCCTGTGGATTTGGACTTTGTAAAGGGTTAGAATCTGTTGCAAATGATTTTTGGTCTTAAAGAGGGCTCCAAGCTTTTGCTTCCAACCCCAAGAGCTAAGAAGCAAATTTGGGAACTTCCACCTATACAAAGTAACGTTGGTTCAAGAATTGTCAGATGTTATGAAGAGTTTGCAGTCCTAATGATAATGATGAAAAAAAATGATCCAAATTTATTAACTAATGTTATGTTTTGCCATGAGGCCACTTTTTGTATTAAAGGAAACGTAAATCGGCAAAATTGTAGATACTGGTCACGTAACAATCCTCGTTGAAGCGTGAATAACTGAATGTATGGGCTGGAATAATTGGCGACAAAATAAATGGTTTCTTTTTTATTGAGGGTAACTCAAATGGTCCGGTGTATTTAAATTTATTGGAAAATAGTATTATACCTGAGTTGGCTCGGATATTTCCAAATCCAAATAAGTATTTTCAATTACATTTGAAAAAAACTTCATTATCAGAAATGATCGTAGAATAACAATATCTCAAACGATAATATTTGGCTACAAGATGGTGCATCACCTCACTCTGCGTGTGTGGTGAGGCAATACCTAAGTTTCCCAGAAGATGGATTGTAAGGCCCAACATGAATCCTTTAGACTATTTCCTGTGGTGATATCACTTAAAAAACATTGTTTAGAAAACAAAAGTTGTCAATATTCAGGAATTAAAAGATAGAATTACCAGATAAGAAGCAGTCGGAGATATTGCAAAATATATTTTAAAAATCGCATGACTTGATGTATTGAAGTAAATGGACAAAATTTTGAGCATTTAATGTAATCACCTTTACTATAGGCTTTCTAAAATTTGTGATTTTTCTACTTCACAAATGTGGATCTACTTCTAACATGACACAAACATTGAAAGATTTGATTTCAGATATTGTAGGTTTGGATTTGGATAAATATTTTACTGCACCAGTTTCGTTAAAACTTGTAATTTTTAAAGAATATTCAAATTAAACGAGTTTTGAAAGTTTGTTGTAATTTGTATTCAAATACATACAAATACATTTAAGTGTTATTATTATTAATGCCTTTGTTTTTGTTATCTCTACTATTACAAAATAAAAAATATTTTGTAGGATTTTTTCAGATGTTTATATACTTTTCAACATATGTCACAAAAAAAGCTGGATGTGACTGAAACAAAATAATCATTTTTTTCACCATCACAAAGTTCGTCTGACAAAAACAGTGTTTACCAATGTGATTAAAGCAATCTGAGTTTAACACACCGGTATATATAATATAAAACAGTTATTTACAGCGAGACATTAACTATTTTCCAAGTTACTGAAATTACTTCAAAATTCAACATCGTTACATATAATGAGTCTATTATCCAAATACAACTATTTGTTATGGTAGTAGTTTTTTCATGACAATTGAAATATTACAAATTATGGATCTACAAAATAATCCGTTATTGAAGAATCTCAAAATGTTTTAAATGAAATTAATAAATATAAAAATAACCCTAAGAGGTGTTCATTAGACTTTACTGAATAAATGAATTTATTCATGGCGAAATAATTATGAAAATAACATGTTTTAACTTACCAAAAAAAAATTTTAGATAAAAAATTTGCAGAAACCTCCGGTGAGGGATTATCGTGTTTTTTAGTTGAATCCATAATCAAAAATTAAGGTGTATATGTTCTTCCCTTTGTAAAAATATTCAATTATTTGGAAAGCACAAACTATTCGCGTTCTTTCATTGCGGGTATATATAAAGTTAAATACTTCTACTTGAAAGGTAAAATTGTAACTGATGATAAATATAATCAAAAGCTCATTTGTATAAATTTTCTTTTTACGAGTCAACGGAATAATTTAAGCATAGACGTAAAACACAAAAAAAAACATTCTTTAAATGCTTCAACAAAAACAGGAGGGACAAAAAACTTATTTGACTCAATTATAATTAAGTCATTCGACTTAACTGAAATTATGAGTTCCAAAATAGTTTTTGTCTGTGTTTTTCGATAGATATTGTGCTTTCTAATATAAATAATAAAGGTAGCTCAGAAAGAGCTCTTGTGAACAAACGCAGGTAGTGTTTATTGGAAATTCAGATAAATTTATAAATAAATAAATGGAAATAAAGGAAAAAAAGAGCTAAAAACAAAGAAAAGAAAATATTTTGATAACTTATAAATAAAAAAAAATAATAAGGGATACAAGAGTATGGAATAAGCTGAAGTAGTAAAGAATTGAGTATTGAAATGAATAGAATAAATGCGAAAAATTTTATTATCAACAATTTTAAACTAAAAGATATTTTGGTAAGTTTTAGATTTGTGCTATGAATTATAATTATGATTTGGTGTATTATTGATAAATAATACAATTCATAACAAATATTGCTGTTATTAGGTTGTGTTTTAAATGTTAGGGGATGGTTGCTTACGGAATTTGGGTTTGGAGGTCTTTGTTTAAAAAAGGTTTTGACCGGCCATTCTGAAAAAATCATTTATAAAATTAATAAAGTCGAAAAGAAAATAATAGAATAAAGAAAACAAATTAGTACAATATCGTTGGGAAGGTTGAAAATTGAGAAATATAAAAGCGTAACTTAATTTATTAAAGAATAGAAAAGAGCATCACCAAAACAGAAAAAGAGCAATAAAAGAGTAGAAGAAGGCAGGCAATACAAAGTATTAATTTGAACATTGTTTCATTTCAAATTTATTTTTTGTATGTGACACCAAAGATCTTTGTGGTGAATTTTCTTTGTCTTATTTGTTAAATTGAAGTTACCTTATTTTCAGAAATTGATAAATCATGTTGTTATTTTTGTTATTGGCATAGTCGTTTATCGTATTGGTGACTTTTTCATCTATCTTCCAATTATTGCATTGTCATTCCCATATTAGCAGCATCGCAATTAGTACAAGCAGCCTCATATATAATATTTCTTGCTTCATTTTTTGTTATTTTGAATTTTAGACTACTATAATGTTTTTTTGATGCATTATCTATGTCCTTTATGACTTTTCCAGTTTCAAAATCATTAGAAAAATAGCTGTTAATAAAATTCTTGAACATACATCAAGGAAAAGTTTTTTAGTCCAGCGAGTGGGACTACCATACACCGATGTGTTCTTTTGTCCTAGGGGTGAGTTCTACCCCAACTAGGGGTTGAAAATAAACGCGGAAATTGATATATATTTTGAACAAAAAATGTTATTAGAATTTCTTTAATGAATAGTTTTCTAGTTATGCGCGATTGAAAACTTATATTTTTCTTGAAAAAAACCACGTTTTCAATCGATTTTTCATCAATAACTCGAATACTTTTGTCTTTATCAGAAAAAGTGTGGGGAACAAAATGAAGCTTATAAAGAAATAAAGAGATTAGGTTTTTTTTATTTTTCATTAGGCATTATACAAACCATTGTCATTAATTGAGTGTTAAATATTTCTATCAAACGAGTATTTGTTATAACTCTACGTCGAGTAACGGAAAAACGGTCAATTTTTCGAGGCATATAATTTTTTTCAAGTACTTTTAAAAAGCTTTACAACGAGAGCTAGTAGAACATAAAAACGAAGAAACTTATGGCCGAAATAAAATCGATTTATATTTTTGTGTAGAAAAGAAACTCAATTTTACTGTTAGCAATAGTACCCAAATTGCAATAAAAATATAATTCAGTGATGATTTACTTTATTCACTTATTAATAATGATTTCTGGAAGATTAAACGATTTAGAATGCATATTCTCGAGAAATAATTTTCGAAATTTTTAAAAACGTCTCGTTTTTTCCAAATTTCTGATAAACTATAGGATCAAAAAGTTGGTCTTAACAAATATTTTGCTTTTTTTAAATTTTTTGTAACTTCTGCTGAGGTATCACCTTATAAATCGTACCCTAACATATGGCTAATATCATTTTTGAATCCTTTAAACGTTGTCCTTCGAAAAAGATAAGGCTAAAGAAATTTAAAACGTTTATGGGTTATAAAATTTCCTATAAATCCTCGTTTTGGGCGACTAATTTGCTTGAAATTTAACCCAGATATGGCCAAAAAATTTGAGGCACTTTTTCTTAAGTTTTTCAGATTTTAGAGTATAAGTGAAAGTAGTAAATCATTTTCACATTCTTTGTCATGATTTATTGTAGTTGAAAATTATAAATACAAAATAATCAAGTACAAACAGGTAAAAAGATGTCCATTTAAAATAAATAAATCATAAAAATATGAATACGTCAATAAATATTTTTTTTGAATTTTTGTTCGGGATAAGGGATGATTTATAAGTGTTGAACATTTGGGATGCAAAATATTTTAAATAAAAATAAACAAAAAGAGTCAAATGATATTGAATAAGCTACCATAAGGTAATTAAATAATATTTTCTCAATTTAATACTAACCGGGGGTGCTTTATCAAGGATAAAATACATCAAGCAGAGTTGAAAAATTATAAATAATATATTATAGCATTAAACAACTTTTATTCAAACTTTAAAAGTATTTTTCTACTCATTAAATGCTTATACTTATAATTTTGATTTTTTGTAATAAGGGGTAGTTTCCAACCCTAAGAGTAATAAAAACATATCGGCATAAGGTAGATTTTGAATATAAGGGTGAGTCAAGCTTAATTCCGAATTTTCATGCAAATCGATGCAAGCTCATGGAAATCGGAGGTGATACCTCATTTTTTTCTTGGTAGCTTGGACTATTTCACTTTTTGATATTTAGAATTTGTTTTGTTTGTTTGGTTATAATATTTATTTATTCTTCTTTCACATGGTGATTTTATCGGAAATTTTTTTCAATGCATTTTTTACTTTTTTAATAGAAGTTCAAATATACTGAAAAACTGATAGTTCTATCAGCCAAACTAATAATCAATGTGTGGATATGTGGATATGACTGGTTCCGTCAGAAAAGTATTTCTAATATTATTAAAATTGTTCATTGTATCTAGGTTACTACAAACTTATACTTTCAATAGTATACGTCATTCGACATAATATACTTATTTATTTAAAATAAAGTTGTGTAGAGGTGTTTTCATAATTTGAAATTATAATATGTGATAAACAAGTAACTATCAATCCACTGTAATCAGTCACTGACGTTAAACAATTGAATAAAGACAAACAAAAATGTATTTAAAATTCATAACAATATAAAAAGTTTTACTTCGATATACTACTGGAAAGAAATAATATTTATTTCATTTTTCTTAAATCACAAGTTGGTTTGAAAATTGTCTTGGATATGATTAACATTACATATACTTATTGTGATTAAACTTATTCACACATCAATTTGTGTTTTCACACTTCCAAATTAAGTAGTACGATGAATTTTATCGCTATTTCCAATTGTTTCGAGATCACGTTAAGTAGTTGTACTTAACGTACTTAAAGGAGCCTAAAATACGGTGAAAGTAGAAAATAAAAAAGGATTCAGCCGTCTTCAGCGGCGTCACATTGTAATAAAGATATCTAAGTTGTATTATAATAGACAATAATGTTTTAATATATTTTTTATATTTGAATTCTATGTAGATTATTGCAGCTTTTCAAAAATTACTTGGTCAATTTAGAAGCACATTTTTTTATACATAACTCACTTTGGTAATAGAGAGGAAATCATTTAATCAACACTATACTTTATCTATATACAGCCGATTTACCCACATCAGATAATACAATTAGTGTAACATATGCCGATGAAATGCTTTACTAGCTTCATACCGAGATCCTCAAACCGCACCACAAATCCTCAAGTTAACTAGTTTAAATCCATCCACGTAGCCTCCACAAACAGACGAGAAAACTGTCCCTCCGTTACAATGGGCGAACGAAGATTTAAAAAAGACCACTTTCATTTAATAATGACTGACTACTATGCTAAGACCACACACTGAGCTTGATTATTCCAACGCGCGATGATTTTGGTCGAATACAGTAAGCTTGGGTCCAAGATAAGTGTCCACATTTCAAAAACTTAGACAAACTTCATAAGTCACAATGCTCTCCGTTGCATCAGGGACATATAGTCTGGTCATGAGCTTAAACAATTTCTAAGCGCCACATCAAGCTTCGCCTATTAATAGAAGAGAAGCGTAGGCGCCATTAATAGTAAGCTTTGAAACACTTTTTTGATCATAAAAGCTGATAGAGTTATTTGTTCTAAGGATAAGATTGTGTCAAAAGTCTGATAATGCCAAACATAAAAGCTCAACAAAAGCGAATGCAAGGTATTATCCATAACAATGAATTTGGTAGAAGCTGATCCGTGAACCACTTTTCAAATAATGCTGCGATCTTCAGGATAATTAGAAAAGGATAATGAAATCGGCTACAAATAATGCATTTAGTATAAAACTATCTTTCTGCCTGCGTGAAAAATAGTTTTATGTTCCCCCCTTAAGCAATGAGTATTTACGACACAATTTTTAGAACCATCAACCTTGTCATAAGTACGTCGTGTATATCAAACAATATAAGGATTCGTAATATCCACCAAATTGTTTTGTAATTTTCGTAAATATTCTTCCTTTTCTGAAATGATCTTTTTATTCCATAATGCGGTAGCTGACTGTATACAACTTTACTGAATGTAAATGTTGGATTTACTTAACGGTTGTAGGGCTGCCAAGCAGTTCAATAACGATTGGCATTTTTTGAGTATAATAATTTAGCAAAACTATAATTCTAGTTGAAATATTCATTTTCAATTGAATTATTTATACGTACGATATGACTTGATATGTGTCGGTATCCATACATACCTTCGTTGCCTGTAATAATAATTAGAAATAATTATCGTAAATTATAATAAATTTCAATAATCTACGTTTCAGGCAGAATAGATAAGAAATTCATTATTTACGATGTGAATGTTTCTAGTCAATTCCATGATTCCAATTAGACCGTTTGGCAATGGATCATTAGCACATATTTTCATTTTATTGATTATTAAATACTGATAAGAAATGCTTTAAAATTAAAATATTTTTCTAGAGAGTCATGATTTTATACTTGTATAAACATGCTGCATTGATTGTACGAATGTATTAACAATTGATTTCTCAAGATGTCTATAAGTCAACTTCAATGCTTTGCTTTTTCTGTTAATAAAAATTGCAAATCAACGATCATCTGTTGTTTCATATCATTTCATAATTTCATTATATCTAATTAATTTTCTTGTTTTAGTGTAGACAGGATTATCAGAAATATGATTAGCTAAATCCGATTGCTGATTGAGATTACTATTCCTGCTGTATTATTCCAATAAGAAACTTGAGTAAAAAATATTTAAACCATACTTTATGTGAAAGGCAATGAAAAGTGAAAATAAGCATCAAACGCGAGAAATTATGTAAAATTTCAAGTCAATAGCTTGATTAAAAGTTAAAATTATCTTCGAATTATCTGATAATTTTTATTCCCAATTCTTCACTCATTCATTATGTATACCTTATTAGGTTCAAATCGTTAAGTAAATTCCTACTAATCATAAATTCTTCGTTTTTTGCCACCATTAAAATGTGATACCATAAATTGTTGAAGGAGTGGTTTCACAACAAAATTTGGTATGTATACTTGGAAATTATTTATTTATCCGCAAATCAATAGGCCAATAACTGAAACACAAACTGTTTGTTTTTTTTCGAGCTTTTTTCCAACAATTGACTGTGATTTTGCTAACCAAGATCACAGCAATATGTCTAACCTCCTCTGACTACCACAAACCTTAATAACCACTGCCTCTTCCACCTCCAAAAATTAACCTAACCCTAAAAATCCAAATATTCACTCTCCACCTTCATAATATGCTGCAGCTACTTCCGCCGCCTTCTGTTCCCTCACGAGATCAGATCATCATTATGCCTTCTATCTCCAGGACTGTACTATTTGAAAACATTAGAGCAATAGGTAACATCGTCTTTCCTAAAAATCTCATTTTTCTACCCAGAATATCACCAAAAGAATACTTATTTCCAATGTTTGTCCATCAATTTCCCATTCCGTCATCAAGATAGCACTGCATCAAAATTGGCTCACATGATGAATACGCACATGTCTTCAGCTTCCGCCGTGTAACTTACATATTACCAACCAACAATGATTTTTCTCTTAAAACTTCGACTGTCATTAGCCATGAAGCTACAACATACAGAATATTCATTTCTTCCAACAAACTCGAATGCTTTTTCTGCAAACAGGCTGGGCACACTGCTGATTCATGCCACAACCCTTCCCTCCCACAAGATCCTTCTCTCAAATCAAATATTCCGTCAATCTCAACTCCTCCTCTTGTGCTGATCCTACCACTACTAATACTTCAGTTATTCCCGTAGTATCCTCGGAGGACATCCCTTTCTCGTTTTCCCCTCTAATTTCCTTATCAAAAACTAGCGAAAAACGTCCCAGTTCAAAAGACAGCAGTCTCGACTCACCTACTGATACTCATCCAGATCCAATCCCTTCCCCAGAATTTTCAACATACAGCTCCAGGAATCGGCAGATCGCCATGCCAAAGAAGACTTATGTATCATATTATTGTTTTCGTGTGCCAATGGCTAGCGCTGGCGAGGTGCGTTAAACTAAAATAAAAAAAATTATTTACGTTGTTTTTTTGTCTTCCGAAGTCCCAACGTTTCGTGAGTAAATATACATCAACAAATCAAAATAAAGTTTCATTAATAATGGTTGGTGGTAATCGTTGTTTCCAATAGTTTAAACAGTTTTCGATTTTATCTCTACCCACAGATCATGAGCCTTGTATTATATTAACTGCATGATCGAGGAAGTCTTGTGAAAAGTCATCAAAGAATATAATAAATGACTATTGATCGAAATCAGAAATTTTTGCTTTAGGTTATTATACCTGAAGTTTTGACGGTGTTATATTAGTTATATGATCGTCTGTAATTCACACCTGTAATGTTATACGTTAATTCCACATTTATTCTTATCAAAAACCTATTCCATGTTGTACTAGAATACATTGTAATGGTGATTACAAAATTCATGAGTAGTGTTTCGGTTGTTTCGTCTTTTTTCCACGAATCACTGTGTTTTAAGCTTCATTGTTCATTTCGTACTATATAATGGAATGAAGATTATTAAACTTGATATGGGATATCAGTGTATAAAATGAACATATACAATATTTTTTTCTATCACACTTTATTTGACGTACTTATAACAATTATTCGTAAGATACATCATTTTAAATCAGCCTTTATCTCCCTAGCTACCTTTATCTAAATGATGTTTCAAATGTAAAATAGGTTCAATAGCTCAATGGTTCATGAACGTGACTTACTATTGTCGGAAGATCGAAGTTCATTGAGGACATGTATGAAAAAGTGCTGCTTTTTACTTATATAAAAAATTAAATAGGTAATATTTTATTTAAAATGAACAAAAAAAAATAAAATGTTTGTGATCTTTTTGCCAGAAATGCCATAAGAACTTCTTCATTTATATTCCTTTTAAATTCATCAATAACTTTTTTCTCAGCATTAATTTTCAAATTTTCCTGATAACTTAACATGCATTAATTTTCCTGTCCCAGATGCCCAATTTCCGATTTAAAAAAAAAATTGTTTGCCTTTTTTACCAAATCCAAAAGTTGTTTCAGATTAATTTATATTCTGTTTTTGGTGACGATGAAAATAAAAAATGGTAGATTTCTATTTCCTTATTGGATTATAGGTAATGGTTCGCATAGAAAATACTGTTAAAAGTAATTCATCACAAAAGAATTTTTATCATTGTTATACTACACAAAAGCGTATTTCACTACAAAAAGTGAATTATTCTTCACAGAATGATTAAAGTATGATTCAATAAAAAAGTTTGCAATAAACGGGAATTCTACTAATTCAATTCAAACGATTCGCTTGAACTTGGAAATTTAATAAATTCAATGAATACCTAATACTAATCGATAACCACTAAAAATCCTATATGGAATTTCCAAAATATCAATATAATACTATAACTCTATTTAAACAGCTCAGTCCAAGATTATATTGTTGATGAAAATACGGGATATTCCATAAAAACCTAAAGCGAGGTGTGGGAGTAGTGTATTTATTTTCTTAAAATAACAGAATCAGCATAAGATATTCTGGTTTAACGTCAAGAAAAATAGTAAACTAAAACTATGATCAGTTCGTGATAAACACGTGAACACCCCGGGCGAAAAAGGTGTATATTATCGTACTGCAGTGAGATTGTTTATATATATATATATATATATATATACTTATATACTTATATACTTAGGTAATAAAACTGTCTGTCCGTTTATTACGCTGAATAAGATATTTATATAAGTATCAAATACCTTGACTTTACTTAATTGATTGTTATAGTTACAAGGTTTGTTATATTTTAGCATGTGTTTGTTAATCAACTCGAATTATACGTTTTTTATCGTTACCTAACATTAACAATACTATTTTTAACGACGTCCTGGTTCAAAAACCTGGTCCAATATCTTTTAAAAATTATACTTTTTTATCTAGTAATACATTTTCAGACAATAACTCAAAATATGACTTGTGAAATGGGAAATAAAACTTAGTCAATCTGTAATAAATTTTTTATTTTGGGGAGAATTTGAATTCTATGCCAAGGTTTCTGAGATCAAAATAATCTTTGGCAAGTTTTCTTAATGTCGCTTCCTTAGCTGGTCCAGCTTCTTTAACAATCTTGGAAAAATTACTTTCTTGATTCTGAAGTAGCTCGTTAGCATGGGCGTATCCTACTTCATTCCCTTCGTCGAGTACTAAAATTCTACTAGTATCCATAACTGATGATAAATTATTAGCTAAGGTTATCACTGTGCAATTTCGGAATTTTTCTTTGATAATTTTCTGCATCAAGCTGTAAGTACTGGAAAAAACGATTGTCATTTATTATATATACTGTTCTTAATAGATATAGATAGAGAGGATGGAAATAGAAGCATATTATAGAAAATAAGAACTAAGGCAAAAAAAACACATTATATTTTTTTGCGAAATTAATTTACCATATGTTTATATTTTCATCAGGTTTAAAAACTATTTTTCATAATAAAGTCAATTTTCAAATAACCAGTTAGTTTTTTAAGTTTTTAAATTATAAGTTGGGAAAAATACTTCTTAGTCTCATTATTATACTCAAAAGGAGAATAGTATGTAGGACAGTCGCACTATTCATATTTTTTCTCTTATTTAACTAATTTCTACAGCTTTATTGTGCTTCCTATTGATGAGATCTCATTTCTAACGACTGAATGTATCATTAGAGACCACTAGGGAGACTACCAAATAGATGGTATAAAAGCTGAAGATCAGCGGCTCAAGAAGAGCTCTGGAAGATATTAAATATTCGGAATTAAAGAGAACAAGGTACTATTAAAATCAAAAAAGATAAATGAACGATTCAGCTTTTGAATAAAAAACTTATTGTAATATTCTTATAATCGAACAGTTTTATTTTATATATACTCACTTTGGATCAAGATTATTTGGACTAGTGTCTATTATGACAACTTTTGTATTCCTAAGTATAGCTCTTGCTAAACAAAGTAACTGTCTTTGACCGTAACTGAAATTGAATCCTCCATCTACAATTGGTTGAGATAGACTTTGAATACTAGTTTTCATTCCAACCTACAATAAAAATAAGGAAGCTAACGTGAGGACATGCACATATAGTTTCATTATTTGAAGATACTGATTATCTATTGCATAGAGAGAAAGGAAGTGATTTGGATTTGTTTTCGTTTGAAATCGCCCTGATATAGGAACGTGTTTCTCTGCATCACTTGATGATGTATATCGCGGATGAAAATGTAGGAATTTATTGGAAGATAACTCGTTAAAACAAAGCATAATTAAGAGGAATAGAGTAGGTATATGGGTGTTACAGCTGCATCTGCATTATCTCCTTTTGTGTACCATTTAGTTGATGTACGATTTCACTAGGTTACCTCAGAAAACCAGTAACACCCAGGAATTGTCGGGTGGGTCTTGAGATATAGATTTCACCTAATGGCGTTAGGGATAGCGTCGAGGAATTGTTTTTAAGTAAGCGTACCTCTTCCAATACCCTCCATAACATGTCGTCACTGGCACACTCCAGTGGATCCAAATTGAATCTCACTGATGACGAGAATAATATAGGCTCTTGTGTTATTATAGTAACTGACGACCTCAATTTATTCAAACTTATTTGACTCGTATCAATATCATCGAGTATTATTAGACCCTCTACTTTAACTAAACGATAAAGACAATTCACTAGAGCCCATTTTTCTTCAGAGTTTCGGCTGACAACTGCAATCTAAAAAAATTTTAAAATTTAAATAGAAATAAAACGTAATATGCTTACTATCAGAACACTTAACACAAACACTGCTGGTCTTGACCTAACCTGGCCTTGGAATCAACCAAAAAAGAGGTGATTCGTTTCGAGGAGCAGATTGAGACCACGGAATCGGATCACTTATCCAAATTTCAACGCAGTTCCACTCGTGAACCAAGTTCTTTTGTTAAGATTAGGAGCGTTTTCGTAGGAGGATTGTAAACCTTAAAGTGTACTATCTCTAATATATTGGAATTAATCAGGTAAGAATTGCGGTGTGCTTAATTTTGGGCTTTGAAAAACATTAGAATCATCAAATACTGAAAATATTCCTGAATTGCCGTGCTTGATTACCTAGGATATTCTGTTAACTTCTTAATTTTCAATCCTTAATGGGCACTTTTTCTACAGTTACTTCTTAAATCACTAGATAATCTGCTATCTTCTTGTTGTCATTCCATGTTCCCATCGGTCGTAGGCCACCTCCCATTTCTATTTGTTCTATTCTATTCATTTACCTACAGTTTATCGATGGATCCGAACGTATATATTGAGAGGCTATCTAGAAATTTTCGTGTCGGTACTTTGCCATTGTCTACCAATCAGGTGGCACGGTAAATGTTATCCGGACACCTGGATCCAGTCTCAGAACATAAACTAAATGACTGTCAAACTGAATCAAGTCTGAGAAGAATGAAAAAGTAGATAGAATCGAAATAAAACAACTTACTTTTTCTACGGGTTTGACTGCAATATTTAGATTCTTAAGACGAGAGCCACGACCATCATTTTCTTTAATATAAACGTTTTTGCAAACTATTTTTCCACAATAAGGCCAACTCTTCGGAATTAAAGTAGCTTCATCAACTTTCTCGGTTATCAACTTTGTATACATCAGATTTCTTTCAAGAGAGGGAAGTTTACTTAATACTTCAATAGTTTCTCTGATTCCTACATGTAGTAACTCTGTTAATATTATCGCCTGCGTGATTGGTAATCCTATATAACCACTGTGAGAGTTATCTACGGAAATATATTAAATTTAATAGTTGTTGAAATGTCTGGTTTAAGTACTGACAAATCGATTAATGCGAATAAGAACTTATCTGAATCTTCAATCGTACGCATATTTGAACAAAAAATTTAACATTTCTTGATAAGTCATCCAGCAAAATTTTTATAATTATTTTAATTGAAAGCATAAAGATACTATTAAAGGCATTTACTCAGTCTCACGTAATCGGCAAATGGAAACCCATTTATGGTTTTTGTAAATTTTTTACCGTCGTTAATTTGAAAGTAATTTTTACGGAAATAAAATACATTTTAAATAAACGAATAGATAATCACCAAAGTACACAACGCCTACGCAAAATCGGTCTATTTTTTATTATATTTCAAAAAGATTATTTCATTTAATATTGTAAATCCAAATAAGTTGAATTTGACTAAAAGACTTAAATTTCGAATAATTGAAAGTCTTGCGAATGATGAATTCTGGAAACATTGTGCAAATTCTTTTTGTTTTCAATTGTTTCTTTCATTAACATTTCCTTAATATGAAATTTCATATATATCATTTTATGCTCTCTCATTTTTTCTCCATTTTTGTAGGTATGTTCTTCGTCTTTCATATAATTCTTTTGTCTCATTAGCTTCTCTCCACGTATCAACTTTTCATATACACTGACCAAATTTCTTAATAATGATTTACGTCACAAGACTGGAAAATAATGTTCAGCGAATGTAGAGAAACCGCTTCCAGGACGAATTGTAGGAATTTCGTTATGACCTACAATACACTAATTGTCGAGCACGAAATATCTTTTTTGAGACCAATTTATTAAGTGTTACTTCATTTATCATTTTACTATTATCACTGCATGAATAGAACAAGTACGATCCTCTAACATTCTATTCCCAACTTTGCTGCTTTTGTTTGTTGGTGAAGTGAAGTAAATCAGCAATCCCTCTATCCAATTTTGGGTACGAGGGTTGCTACAAATATTTATAATTGAATGTAGGTTTATTGTTTTTCAAAATATTCTCCGTTAAGATCAATACACTTTTGCATACGTTTAAGCCGATTGAGGTACCTTCAAAACATGTGATTTAAACGCATCAACCGCTTCTTCAGGTGAAGAAAAACGTTCACCTCTCAAATTATTTTGTTCTTCGGAAATAAGAAGAAAAATTATGCCTTTCCTGCGACTAGTTTCCCTAATTTTTTCGAAAACTTCTTGCAAACAAATGCTAGTGTACCATTCAAAAATGATCGTTCCACATTGCTCTAATGGAACAGTGGCGACATGTCCAGATATTCCGAAAATACAGGTGACCATTTGCTTCGAAGTGCTTCGTGCGTGAACAAATTTTGTAGGATTTGATTCGTCTTGAATAACCCATACAGTTGTTTAGTTTCGGGTTCTTACGCATAGATCTAGCATTCATCGTCTGTCATCATCTTTCAAAACACCGCGATTAAATTTTTTCAGCATTTCTTTACACCAATCGGCATGACCATTTTTAAAAACGATTGTCAAATTATGCGGTATCCAAAGTGAACAAACCTTTTTGACTGTTAAATAATCATGTAATATTGAATGTTTCAAATGTCACATGCAATATCAGTTCACGCCCAGCATCGATGTTTTCTGGCATAACAGCCGATTTTGGACGAACTCCACGAAATTCATCCTGTAGCAAAGTGCGATTTAATACCATTTTTTGATCAAGTTGAATATTTCAAGTATCTGTAAACAACTCAAATAGCACTCGTATGACAACATGTTCTGAATACGCTCACCATTAAAAATGTCAAACTTTATGATGGCAATCTTAAAACTTGAGTAACAACCCTCGTACTTAAACACCCTAAATTTTTTTGAATGAATGTATTTTTGATCCTGATATTTTATTTTAAATAACAAAGTTCACTTTGTCCACAATAACTGATTTAAATAAGTAGTAATTTCCAGATGAAAATTCAATATTTTTCAAACAAATTCATAATTTCGAGGCTTGATATTATTCTTTTTACATTTGACAGTTGATATGTATACGATATGTTCAGACTCAATTTTACGTAGACACCTTTCTTTTTTAGGATACACAGGTAATTCTGAAAACGTATTTCTAATAGTACAACAATAAGCTCTAGATATCCACTAAAATTTAGCTTTGTGAGAATTTTTGTTAACTTTCTTTCTTTTTAGCGGACAATAAGTGAAATAGCTGTAGCGTAAATAATTGCTACTAGACAAAATCGTTCACTATTTTAATGCAAGCTTAAATCGTTTTATGCATTAATCTATTCTCCGTCTCAACCTTTTCGTTTGCTTGATTTTCGTGTGTATGAGTCATTTGTAATTGTTATTTTTCCGTTTTCCAAGATTCATAACTGATTATTAGTAAATATCATCTGTGTTTTCTCAACTATATTTCCAAATATAGATAAATATACATCTAATTATATCGCATTTCACTTACCCATTCCAACTGAAATATTGAAAAATGTAACAACTGCTAAGAACAACACGGTAAAAAAATCCAAATAGAAACAAATATATTCACTCGTCATTAGAATTAAAGAATAAACGCTGGTGTGTTGATCAAGGAAACTCTCAAAAACCTCTGTAATGAATTGTTCTGCTCCAGCACTTCGAATATTGGAAACTCCATAAAAGGACTTGGCCAAAAAATACTCTATGGCCACTTGTGCTGGAAACAAAAATACAGAAGTCTCAATTATTTAATGTTCGATAATTTTAATTTTACGCAGATGTATCATAGCCAAATTGAACTTACAGTTATTTTCAAGCCTCTGTAAACCTCGATTTGTGACGAGAAAACATGAAGCCAAAAGATAGCCTAATATCGTAATGAGTATAATTGGTAGAATCATTATTGGTATAGCATATGCTATTAGCAGAAAAGCACCAAATACTGCAGCAAACATTTGTAGAGTTATAAAAACTTTGGGCGATAACTCGTTTATAACGTTCAAATCCTTGGAGAATCTCTGCAAAATTTTACCTGCAACATATCCAAAACAACAGAATCTATGTTTTTCTAAATTTGAGTCTAAAATAGTACTTTTAACTGTTACTTATCTAAAAAATTTATCATAATTTTCACTCCTCCATATAGATAGTGATAATGTCTGTAATGATTTGATGGTAGTGAAATTATTTCAATCAGTAATATTTCTATTTCTACGTCTATCTCGTTGAAAGAGTTTTCTTGCGATACTATTATCTTCAAGAAAGTTAATTTGGGAATTATTTATTAGAGTGAGGAATACCCAAAAATAAAACTAGAATTTTCGAAAAATAGATTGAGCTATACTTATTTGTTTGTAAATTCTTATAACACTACAAATAATTTGATTGATTAAGTACTGTTACATATTTGAAATTTCTATTTTGATTTTATTCTTATTTTTACAGGGTGCACTCTGGTGGCACTTAAATTGCAAATTATGATTGCCTAACCTAACCTCATTGATAACACATTATAATGTGAAGACTTCTTACTTTTACTTTGTGATATTTCTGTCAAAAAATTTTTCTCCCACTGTTTTGAGTTGCTTGTCGACTTAACGTAGGTGGATACATATTAAAAAAAGGGTAAACTGTGCTAAATTGGTTTAGACTAGGCCGTACTTGTTTATTCTAGAGTGTGCGTATTTATATCAAAATCAATTAGTTTAGCCTAGGAAAAACTAGATTGTCTTGAAATCGGAATTTGCCGGTAACATATATAATATATAATGCTAAATATATTATTGAAGTAGTATGTATGAATTCATATAATGTATCCAGTAGTTGATCGATTTATTATAATGTCTAGTATAGTATGTAGATATAATGAGGCAAACCCATAAATATTCGTCACACCAGCTCAAACAGAAATATTCCTCACTTTCCGAATAGTTCTTATATAATTTTCAACAAGAGATCGAAAGATAGCGAGACGTATAAAGGTGAAGCAAGATTAAAGAAGATCAAGAGAGATATATGGAGAGAGGTGGAATTTACTTTCTGCTTTTTTTCTTAACAATATTTAGACAGCGACAGTTCTCAGTCTCTCCTTCAAGTTAGCAATCTATTAAATAAATTTATTCACTAATATATATTTACCTTGATTACTCATATCGAATAAAACCCCTTACTTCCCTACTTAAGTAAATTGAGTATTTCAGGTAAGGAGAATGAAACAAATGTTTATTAATTACCTGTAGGAAAATTTTCGAAAAACTTTATAGGAGAGAACAATATGTTTTCAAACATTTTACGGTGCAATCCTCTTGATGCCTTCATACAGAGTGTATGAAACAGAAGAGTCTTTACAGCAGAGAAAATGATGCAAATAGAAATGAACCCCGCATAAAAGCAAATGTAGAAATCATCACGGCTACTTTCCAGTATTGTTGTCTCAAACTTAATATCTGATTTTTCTTGATTCAAGGAAATTCCATGAAATATATCATGAACAAGTTTATGATATAATATACTTATTGTTGAAGATTCATTTAACTGAACATAATTGTTCATGTTCAATGTTTCATTGATCGAATGATTCATCCTACAAATTATGAGAGTTTATTAGATTCAGTTTCTATGGAAAAGCTGAAAAAAATTCTGTTAATTTAATCATCGGTAATTGTTTTTATCGCCAACACAGTATGGCAATGAAAATAATTCTAGAAATATCAAGTAATTTTATTCACAGTTTATTGCTTTAGAAATGGTATCGAAAGCGCAATATCCTGCACATACTTTTTCGGATATATACCTTGTACTCCATAACTAAATTGAAATTTGACAAAAATTTAAATGACATGAAAATTGAGACATTATAAAATCAGTATTTTCTATGGCTGGTCTTCTAAGTTATTTAGAATTAAAATAAAGATAACGAATTTTTTCCGAAAACTTTTGTTACATACGGTATGAAAAGTATTTATTGTGTGTTGCTCGAAGCGATCAATGTTGATACTGTTGGCGCTGAGATATATCTCTCGAATTTGAGGTCCTATTGCAGACACTATTCAACAGGTTCAGTGTCTGCTGTGACTCTTATTTTTATATATAAATAGGTCGTATAAGATTTTTCCTTAAATTAACGTGTATGTGATCTTCATATTTCCATACTCACCATTCTAGAAGCAATAGATCAGCAATATTCGCAGTCAATTGTGTGATTATAATAAAAACAATCACAATTTCAAATATGAACTTTTTTTCTGATGTTCTTAAAAAATCTACAATAGTTTTATAGCATTTTCGTTTATGTTCGATATTCGTGAATTCTTCTTCCTTTTCGTGCATATTCAACTGTAATGTAGGATAATATATTAATACAAAAGCTGAAATTTATTTAATAATAAGATGATATCATTCATATGCATCGTCATTATATTGATTGTAATAAAGATAATGGTCGTATGGACAGAGAACTTAAAATGCACACAAAGAAATCTGCTATATAAAAATAAAGATCTATCGTTTAAACTGATGGGATAATATATCTGTTAAAATGCCTAATCATGGAAACTTGCCTCAGTTTTTTCTAAAAATTGTTTCCAGCCTGGAGAAGTGCAATGATTTTCCTCTTTGCTTACTTCTGAATTCAAAAAGTCGAAATTTTCTTCCTTCAAATCATCCCCTTCTATTTTTTTACATATATTGCCCTAAAATTGAATAAACTATTATAAAATGTCCTGTCAACCATGACCAGAGCTTACGTTATCAAAAACAACAACAAGACTTGCTTCTCTTGCCAAATATAAGTTTCTTGTAACAAATATTCTGGTTTTATTTTTTAAATATTCATTGAAACACTCTAAAAATATGAACTTTTCAGTTTCGGAATCTATCGAAACACAACAATCATCAAAAATATAGATATCAGCATCTCTATAAATTGTTCTTGCTATATTAATTTTTTCTTTGAGAATAGAATTTTCGGAGACTCTCCTCTCCGAAGTTAACGTTCTATCTCCTAGTGGCAACTTTTGATATTCAACATCCAAATCACAAATCCGAGTAACTTCACGATATCTGCAAAATATGGAACTGAGATTAGATACTATTGTGCATGATAAAGTACAGATTAATTTGATAAAAAGTTTCATATGATTATCTGACATATCGTGACCCATTCATCAATATTCAGTAAAAGAATTATACAAACATTTCAATAGACATATTCTAAACATAATTATCCATTATCTTGATATAATTATTTATTTACTTGTGCCTGTTATATGGAAGACCAAAAAGTATGTTGTTTTTGACTGTCGATTGAAATAACCATGGTTTCTGACTTGCATATGAAATGGATCCAACAACTTCAACTCTCCCACACTGTGGGGTAATTTCTTTTAGAACAAGAGACAAAAAGGATGTTTTTCCAGAACTTGGTGGCCCTACAATGCAACAGAGACTTCCATTTCTAATCTTCAAACTGAGATCCTATAAAAGAATTTCATTATAGTAGCACTAATAAATTGATATAAGTATTGAATATCAAGCTAGACCTCATCCAATATCACCAAAAGCTCATGAATTTTGGAGTACACAAATTCACAATAACGCCATTGAAAACAAACTCACTTGTAATACAGTTTGCTTCGCCCATTTGGCACTAACGTCTTTAACATATACAGTTCCTGGTTTTCTACTTCCCTTGATACGGCTAATTATTTTCAATTGCTCTTCTTTCTCTTCTAAAGTTAGGAACGTTTCTATCCGTTCAATAGATGATTTGAAAGTGATATATCTATAAAAACATAAAAGAAAGAAATTTGTCCAAGAAATATATATGATACACTAGTTGGACATTAGAGTCCTTATCAATGTTAGAGTCGATGGTTTCACACTATATCTTGCCCTGCTTCTGACACACTTACAAAAAATGGTAATGGTAACATTTTTTTCAATAAAGTCTCTATTAAAGGGGGGTAAGGTTTTAAATTTTTTTCTAAATGAAGAATATGTCCCAAATATTGTGTACAAATTTTAAGTTAATCCAAATAAAGCTAACGGAGTTATAACGTTTTAAATGACCGACTTTGATACCTCATTTTTATACCTGCCCGGTAGCCGCTCGTTACCCCTAGTAGAAAGCAGCTTTCACCGTATGTGTATTGCTGGCATTGATTATTCTATCTAAGTATAAAAATTCATATTCTTTTATTAACGGTTGATTTCGATTTTTTTTTTTTTAAATTGAACATTACTTCTTACGTAAATCAACAAGTAATCAGGAAAAGTTTGTTTTCATTTTTATTTTTTTTTTTATTTTTTAATAACAAATTAAACGCGATTTTTTCAGTTGAATCGCGTTTTTCACTTCCAAGTGCTGCTAAAAATATGAAAGCAACTATTCCGGATTACTTGGAAAAATGCATCACTTTAAAAATGCACATCAATTCTTTTGTTTCAAATGGTCCGGTAGGGACTTCACCGCAAAACGACTTCTTCTAAGGCGAAACCACTTTTTTTAAGGCGCTTCTAGAGATTCACCATCTAATTAAATATAATAAAATTATATTACTTACCTCGCCGCAAGGAAAGCATACAAATATACTTTTTCACTCTTAAAATCTCCCCCCTCCCTCAAAGTAAACACAATTATCCAATCGATATTTTAGTATTTCTAATATGTCTCGAAATAAAGATTATGCAACCTATATAAACCACTCATGTAACGCAAATTATCCGAAGAAAAAATCACCCGCAAGTTTTGAAACAGTTGGTAATCGATATGGGCTAAATCTAGAAAATAAGAGCGACGCCACCCTTAAATAATAAGTTCTAACTAAATAACAGACTAAATAGTGGTGCATGCGATTTGCCTTGGAAATATAAATTTGTACACGATAATATTTTAAGGTATTTCGAGGTCGGTTCAAATGAACAACAAAGTCTTTAACGGTTGTAACGCACATTTTGTGATGATAATCCAACACAAGTAACTGTGTTTCGCTGGTATAGTGACTTTATAAGAGGGCCGATATCGCTTGGTGATAAAGAACGTGGTGGTAAATTTTGTTTTTCTGTTCTTTCAGTTGGAAATATTAAGAAAAGAAGACATATGAACGGAGAAAATCTAAGATGCACATACCTACTGATTGAGGCAAATCTTGAAGTTGCATCCGCAATAGTAGATTCAATTTTACGTGATGATTTTAATGCGAAAAAAAAATTTACGTGATTTTCTCATCCACTATATCCAGTTGGGGAAACCTCGATTACAGAAGTACTTGAAATAACTTTCCTTAAAAGGCTTGTAGCCTTCGTCTACGTAAGAATATATATTAAGGATGCTAAAATAATTTGGAGGGGCTTCGGTATTAGCTGGGGACATTACCTTGATGACAGAGTCTAAGTACTTCAATATTCTGTTAACCCCAAGAAAGAAATCAACTATTTTATGTTTTTGGACCACTTAAACTCCTTTCAGAAGAGCAATATTCTTCCGGTGAGACGGCTTCAATTTTTTTCAAGTTGATACCAATGTAACAGCTCATGAAATTGTTATAAGAATTTATAATTCCTCAATCTTTTCATCTCTCAGAATACAATACCTATTACTATAATAAGAATATTTAGGAATATTTCCAAACATAAATTGAAGATATACAAATCAATCGGAACTTACCTTTCAATGGCTTCTGGTAAAAAATATATTGTATATTGTAGTATACTGAAAAATATTAATACCACAACAAATACAGCATGACTTTCTATTTTATTTCCTAATAGAACATTAGTAGTTAAAGTCAGAAAAACTGCTATTACTTCTGAGCAGAATAATGTTGATGTTGAAAAGCATCGTAGATACGCTAACTTTGAAAGTATTTGTAATTCGCAACTAAAAACAAAAACAAAGAGGATTGGAAATTGAATTGAAGAAAGAATAATGGTCAGCTTATAATTATCAAAGACTTAAGACAGAGAAGTACTCAGAATATCTTTATTAAGTGGTAAAAAAAGTGAAAGAAAGTTAATCAGATATGAATAGGATACAAAAATATGGAAATTATTTGGATATCTCTAATAGCTTTTTTGCAGACCATTTAGTACTATTAGCTAATAACAAAAAGGAGTTGAGCCAAGATATAATAATATGGGAGCAGATATTAAAGCTAAGAAACATAAATATAAATATGGAAAATATGAGAATAATGATATTGGGGTTCGAAGAAACCTTAAAATTAAAATAAAAGAAATACATTTAAAACAAATAGCGTTGAATATTTTGTTCATGAAATACAAATCGATGTAAACCAAGATATACAGGTAAATGAATAGTTATTACATCTTGCTTTGATTGAAATTTCCTCTGGCAAAAAACAATTTTAGAGAATCTAAAAATGAATGTAGTCTATGAAAATTTGTGTTTTACAATCATTTTTTCATGATCTTTTTGCGAATGGAGTTATTGACTGCTTATTTATTTTAGTAACAATATACTCACTCCCTAATTTTACTCATTATTTTTTCAAACGGTATTTCCCATGCATACATTTTGATAATTCGAATTCCATATATAATCTCTCCCATATGCTTAACTCTTTCCCCTGATATGATTGATAACTGATTTTTTATATCTTGTTGAAGAGTTGAAACGTAGCCTGTAACCCAAACAATTGTGTCTTCATCAATCAACATTTGCTAACACAGTCAAAAATTTTACGTAACCTTGGGATGTATTTAAAACGATAAACTTATATACTACGGGGACCCAATAATAACCGAAATAGGATTACGTGTGCCTAGATTTTGTATTACGCCAGTGCAGTGCCTTTTGTGATCAAACTGGCTTGTTCTCTTCATTCACAGTGATGTTTTTGCCAGTGCCACTAATTTCTTTATTTAGTTTTATATGATGTAAAGTAACAACGTGCTACTGTGAACTTTTGTTTTTTACTAGCCAAAATTCTGCTGAAACTGATTCAATATTGGAAGCAGCTTACAAAAAATGACGCCGTGAGATAAATTAAAAGGTACGATTGGTTTGCAAATAGCAGCATGTCGATTGATGACGACCCTTTTTGTAGAAGAGGGAAGATTCAGGAATGATTTGGGTTGCTGTGGAATTCAATCTGTAAGCTATGGCCGACAATAAATAGAGGATATTAATTTGGAAATAACATCTTGTAACCGATCCATTCTATGAAAGATCATTACTGATAATGAGTGATGGTGCTATGGTTATGACCCATAATCAAAGCAACATCACTGTATCCAAAAAGATTTGCTTTGTGACTGAGCCTATGTGACTTATACTTATTTCCACATATCAAAAGAGGTTTAAAAGGACATCGATTTCATAATATTGAAGAGTGGAAGCACTGCTGAAACAAATGTATAAGTTGTAATAAAGAATATCAGTTTTTATGAAAAACTTGGAATCAAATATACTTTTGGGTCTTTTGGGTATTAATCTATTATTATGCTAATACAAAATTCGAAAACATCAAAACATAGCATTGTTTCCGGCTATTCAAAGTATGCGGAAATTGTAAATGGAGATCGTCGCTGAAATCTTGATCGACAAGATTATTATTGTAGCTAAATTATTGAAATGCTCAAATTTAAATAATTATTCAATATTAATATCACTTTTCCAATACACTGATACAGTTAGAGTTTCCTAATAACTATTTTTTTATATCAAAATAATATTCAGCCACTGTACCTTCTGATAAAGACACAAAAACTATGAAAATCAATCCTGTTGAGGCTGCTACGCCGATTGAGTTAAATAAGATGTAAGCCGAGCTTATGATATGAATAGGTGTTATATATAAATAATGTAAATATGGAACCACATCCTCAATGTGTTTGACATCTTCTGTTAGAAGTTTTGCTAATTTTCCTGGAGATGTCCTGTTCAATGAACATTGGCTTAATCGCATGACCTGAAAATTACAATTAACAGCTTACTACAGCGTTGGAAGAAAATATTTGTAATTTGTTGATAAATTTTTTTTCAAATAATTATTTACACTTTGTGACGTATCACAGTGTATTTTTTTTTAATTTAATAGCAAATTACAATCAACTCAAAAAAATACAGAGTAATAAGTAAATGATATGGTTTCTTGCTAAATGACTTAAAGCGGGCACCATCCACTGATGGGTCTACGTAGATCACTCTATAAGGTCTTCTGGCCAGCGTCTTTTCAATCTTCTCTATTTCATTGAATCAGTGTAAAGCTTGGATGTTAGTGGATTTTGATGGTTTTCGTTGCAGTTTTTGTTTCTTATCGCTGATGACTGAATATCTTCTTTGATTTTAGATTGAAAAGTTTGCGGTATCTTGGTGTTCGATGGTTTACTGCAATCCCATAGCTCTATGCCATATGTCCATATTGGTTTTAGGATGATTTTGTACATAAGTACATATTTTCCACAATGTATGACAAAAGTTTTGAGTAAAGCATGGGCGGGTGAGGAGTAGGAATATTAAAAGTTTGTGAAGAGGCGAGATCTAATTGGCTATTAGAGAATTGGGAAAAAAGTTCTTAGGTAGGATTATAACTCTTACCTTTCTCTGTATTATTGATGACAATGATATCCTTACTCTCATTCCAATCATCGAACATCCGACAAATGTATGATGGTAAATAAAATTGTTAATTATGGCTAAAATAACTAAACCAATACCTAAATACCACCCAACTGCTTGATCTGTTGTTACTTCAAAGTATTTTATATATTCTGCTAACAATATTGGATAAAGAATTCTAAAAATAAAATCATAATTTGAATTAGATAATTTTTATTGGAATAAATAATATGTGATTGTAAAAAAAGATACAAGAGTAAAAATATGAACTACGAAATGATGGAAACATCTCATTACGCTGAGCTATTTTTAGTAAATACCTAATAACAACACTCTGTAACAACAAACATATTCCATGTAATGAAAATCGTTGTCCATGTGTAAATAATAAAGCCTTAGTCACACTTGGAGATCTGTATTTGATTCTCGCCGATTTAACCTCATGGTACCAGTTCCTAAAAAATTATTTTGAGTAATATAATTCACATAACATAGAGCAAAATCTCGTGAAATGATTCCTGGAAGGAAATAGTTTGTGTGCTCATTTAAGAAAATTTGAAAAATACGTACAAACCATGATACTACTACCACTATGGCTAACCAGGAGCTTCGATATTTACCTACAGACTACCTAAATTGAAATTGGTTCATCTATTGATAATTTTTTTTGTATTTATTAAACTCTTTGAAACCAAATATCAAAGTGGATTTGTAACTCCTCTTGAGAATTTTCTAGTTCGATTAAATGAAGCTTATAAAAATGAAAATCAAGTATTTCATTTCGAATATTTGATATCCATAGAGAAATTTGTCACATGATAGTCGTTTTGGTTATTTTTTTCTAATTTTTAGGAAATTACCTTCGTGTACTTCTCATAGTAGTTTCTACGTTCATCATTTTACTCACCTTTCAAATTCTTCAGTTACATGTGCTGCTGATTCTTCCTCAACAGTATCGTAAATATCGCGAATGTGTAAAGTATGACTAGATGCATACTTTATAAAAGGCAATACCCACCTGAAATATAGGAATAAGAGTTTAATTAATGAATTTGTAGCTTTTGTATTGATTATGGTAATACTTCCTCAATATGTACAAACAATCTCTTCAAAAGTAAATGAATTAAAACATAGACTGTTTAGAAAGGAGCTGTCTTTCTTATCAGTACCATTCAAAATTCTTGTAATTTCTCACAACAGAAGATGGAATCCTCCATACTTTTTTCAAAGCATTGGCTTCTATGTGTATGAAAATTCTTGTGAAATTCTCAAAGTAAATTTTCTAACAAACATTCCTCTTATTCTACACGTCAAGCCCATATATTATTACCTTTAATCTCTCTCTCTCTCTCTCTCTCTCTCTCTCTCTCTCTCTCTCTCTGTATGCTCGTATCCTCAGTCATGAGTGTCATATTTGGAATGACTCTCCTAGGCGATCGATATCTACTTCTTTTTCCCATATACTTCTCATATCACTATAAGCCTTCCTATAATGCCATCTTGTCCTCTATTCTAGCTACGTGTCCAAAATATTGCAACCCTTCCATCATGCATAATGATGATAGTCTGGTAGTTACACTCAAATCTTTTACTATCGATTGATTAGTTCTCTTCGCCGTTTAAGGAATTCTAAACAATCTCCTGTAGCACAATATTTCAAATGATTGAATATATTTACGCTCCTCAACTCTAAGTGTCGGCAATTCTGAGCCGTTTGTAAATATTGAGAAGACTACTATTCGGACCAGATTCATTTGATTATTTTTTTGCTCTGTTTACTATAGAACCAAACTATCCACTTTCCAGCTCTTTCTGTTAATGAGGACCGCCATTTTTTCCTCTTTTGCACCAAATATGGTGGTTTCATCAGGATAGCGCAAGTTGCTTATACGATCTTCCCCAACAAAAATTCCACCCTTCAATTCATCTAGAGATTTCTCAATATGGCTTCGTCGTATATTTTAACAAACAGTAAGGTCTCTCGATTCATCAAACCTTGTATTTTGACTTCAGCAGTACTTCCCAACTACTTATTACAATATAGATATAGTTTAATTGATTTCTGGATAATCTTATAAAAGCTTTGGTATAAAAATCGTGTGCATTATAGGTACCCCTGCTAGGTACTACAGACAATTTATTGATTGGATGGGGGAAAATTAATTTGTGATATGGTCTGTTTTCGAAAGATTCCTGATCTAGGAACAAAGTATCTCTTGTTGAGCTAGTGCTGGGATAATTTAGTGTAGAACGTGCCCACTGAGCTTTGTTAAAAATAAATTTATGAAATTCAAAGGATGATAAATAACAACACAACAAAACGGCTCGGCAGTTAAAAGAAATGTTAGGATGTATTGACTAAAAACGAGATCACCAGATTAGATGAAAAACTATGAGAAGTGGTGGGACTCGGATTCACATAATGGCGATAGGGAAGTCGATAAGAGATGTTAGGTAATTTTCAAGTTCTTGATAGGCTGATGCTAGTGGCAGAAGGGAAGTATGGAAGTTTTCCCTCAGTTTTTGAGAAAATGGGCCATTTAATACTAGTCTTTGGAGTGATAAGGGTGTTTTTATTAAGTATATTATTTATAAAAATAAAATATCGTTCTTATGGGTCATTTAGAAGGCTATCACTTATATTAGAGTGTCTGACGAATGAGTTGGAGTTTGCTTGATAAGATCAACCCGCAGCCGTACTATGTTACAATTGCTTACACAGTTTAATATATGTGCATTATAGAAAATATACTTTGCTGTGAAGTTTTTTTTATAATTCTAGCCGCCACTTCTCTATATGACTCTGTAGGATAGGACAATAGAAAACAATAATTCTATCAAGATATCACAGCTGCTGAACTGAACTTAAATACCTCAAAAACTCCAAGCAAAACGGCTCTTAGCAACTGCTCTTATTTTTTGTGAATTTATATTTAAGCACAAAATACTGTGAAACCAATTTGTAGTTTACGAAAAAATTGGGTTGATTTTAGATTGTTTTTGAGAGCTGCAGTAGTTCTTAACTAACAGATCGTTTAGGTGCTACAAAAATTACAGTAACCATTTTAAAATACTTTGATCGCAAATTTCGTATCTGTGTGAACTACCATCGACTAAAATTAGAAACTAAAAATTACGTTCTATTTTCGTATCAAACAAACGGCCTACTCTTGTTTTTGTAATTTACAATATTACGAACCAAAATTTAACTAAAAAACACAATTCCTCAATTTTCGTATAAAATATAATGATTAACTCACCAAAAGAATAATTTTGAAAATACATTAGCACTTATTTCCGGTGAAATATTTGGTAAGCGAGCGGGCTCCATCTTTATCGAAGTTATATTTAAAGAAATATTTCATTGTTACACAATACGAAATAGAAAAAGAATTAATTGACATCGTTCTATCTTTATTTTTAATTGCTTCGATAAAAAATACACTGCGCTCCTGAGCAGTTATGTTGTTAAAAAAATAATTATAATGCATATTAAAGTATATGTATTAATAGTTCTCATAAGATGCTGTTGGATTATTGATGTTCAACCCTTCAGATAAAATCGAATCCATCAAGATTATTGAGGTTTTCTTGGATTTAAAAAAATAAAACAAAATAACGCTTATTCGTTTAATCTTACAGTCTAAAAGCTGTCAATGTGACACGTCGTTAATCGTAAAAAGAGTTAGGGATCAATAAATACGTTGATGAGATTAATAAAACATGAAGTACCTCAATGAAAAATGTGTAGCGAAATCAAAGTGGGCTTATCGAAGAATCTTTTTTCCTTGTATATGGGACAGCAATTTCGGAGATCATCATTGTGTACGAAAAGAATAGCTAATTAAAAAGAAGATCGGCAGTCATTGATAGATCCAAAAAACATTATTCTGCCCCCCTTTAGTCATCAAACTGTGACTTGGGTTGAGCTTTGTGCAAGCGCTAAGCAAACTTAGTAATAATTTAAAAAGGTTGTCGAAGAATTTTGGCAAAATAAGAAAATTAAATTATGACGAGATACACAAACACTCAACACCCAAATATATAAATAGAAATGTTTTTAAATAAATAATAATTGGTAGCAGCTATGATTTCATTTTATATACGGATTCCAATAAAACCATTACAATAAATTATCTCTAATCTTACTAACCAACGAACCAACGTTCACACAAGTGAACTATTGAACATACTGAAATCCATTAATTTCACCATTCCTATTTAAAATATATAAACCGATCACCCTATTATCCAATGTTTATATGATTTTTTCGCATTCAAAAAAATAACAGTTACTATTATTTTCTTCCCTTACCACAATCAAATGGTAGGTAATGAACTAGCAGACCAACAGACAAAAAGTCCTTCAACATAAACCAGCATTGATAGAATAACGTGTGCAACTCAATTTGAGCGAATCTTCAAATTACAAAAAAGAGCTATTAGATATTCACTCGGACTAAACAGTAGGACTCACGGCTGGCACTTATTTAAAAAATTAAAAATTCTGACTCTTCCTTCCTTTTTCATCTTTGAATCCGTTTGCCTAATTCATAAGCAAGCTTCTCCGATTTCAGAAAGGACGTCGCACGGCTATCCACTTAGGAACGTGGAGCACGACCTTTATCTACCTACTTAGAATTAGTTAAGTGTTCAATATTTTACAATTCAAAAAAATGCACAATCATACAACTAATTTTAAAACAGAAGAGACCTAAAATCAAGCATTTAGATATATTAATATACGAGTATATATATATATATATATATATATATATATATATATATATATATATTATGAGCGGTTTTTTATTGAGAACGTGGCACTGAAACACCAAAATGGACTAAATTTCACTTACAATAATTATTATTCTTATACCATATTTTTTATATTGTATTTGACCATAATTTCAGTCCCAAACGATGAATACATAAGTACTCGAAAGCTTGAAAAATATATTTTAAAAAAATATAAATATATATTTTAAAAATTAATAAAAACAATTGTTTTGCAAAAATTTGAACATCTATGCGACTAAAGTATTATCCTTTTAGAACAAAAAATAGTATAAGGATTGTATGCAAAAGTAGGATTTTCCTGAAATAGCTACATACATTCTGCAAATAACATTATTTTTATTTAATTTTTGACTAGCTAGTAAAAAACAGTAAATTCTCAATTTCCCCTTTTCAACACGTCTACCTACAAAGTTCGATCGTTTCTGACTGGATATCGAGTTTCTGAAAATTCTAATTTTGGCTGCAGGCTATGTCAAAAATAGATTGGGAAACAAGTAAGATCCAATTTTCTGTTTAGCTGGAAGGGGAACGCGGGGTAGGAGGGTCTCAATCTCACACAGACAAATTAGCAACAGTCAGCAGAGAGTCCTTGTTGACTGCTCATTTATTCCATCGTTGAAACCAGGTATTGTTCTTATTTTATTTTATTTTCTTGTGGATTATGGTGTAGTGATTCTTATAGTGGATTTTGCAGTGTTAAACTTTTGTGCTCAACGTCTACCTATAGTGTAATTGAAATCTGTAAGATGAAAATAATCTTAATGACATACTATACATGCAATCAAATAACTAATCAAAAACTTATTATATCAGGTTTACTTAATATGGTAACGATTTTTGAGACTTTGATCCTAATTTTTTTTATATTCTTTATATGAGATAACTCACTACTATTTTGAAGCAATTGAACATAATGCCCACGATTATTTTACATATTTCTGTTGGTCCCATATGATAAATTTGGAAATTCAAATCCGTTGCGCAAACTCACAGAACAACAATTGTCAATTATCTACAATCTATCTTAATACTTCTTTGATTTATTACAAATCATGATGAATAAAATAAAGCTATGTGCATTTAGAACATGATTAGAATGAAAAAAATCGGAATATTCATATATAATTTATATATAAAACCAAAATGTTGCTTGGCAACCATAGGTTATTGAGTAAACTTGGAACTCGAAATAGATCAGCTAGTGGATTTTTTTGGAAAGGTTATTTTTATACTAGCCATAAACTATCAGTTGTTATCTAAGGTTTTCTTTGCGAATTCTAGTTGTTATATGTTTAAATTCAAACATGGATTTTTTATTAAATATTCGATGAAAACATCGATGATATTCAGCTTATTAATTAATACAATCTTTACAGAAAGTTCCGGATACGGGATGGCTCTAGCTGCCATAAATTTCCATTTTCTATTTAATACTCATCCAGATATAATTCTCTATAGCTCCGTATTCTCCGAGATAATGTGATTAGAGAATTTTTTTGACAATTCGATGAAAACCTCAATGATATTCAGGACATCTACTAATAACTGCCTTTTAATTAGTTGTTTATTTATCGAATAAAATGAATTTTCAAGTTTTTGCTACGAATAAAACATCTATAAGAACTAACGTCATAACAGTCTTGAACGACTATTCACTATTCCATGTTTCCTTGGATGCTTTTAATGAAAAGAATCGAAAAGTGTTTTCAATGATTTAATAGCTTCCAAATTTTTGAACTCCATAAGAATTATTTTTGAAGATTAAAAACTGATTTCTATTCTTTTCAAGAAATTGATTATCAATTCCTTAAATAGGAGAAAATAATGCATCTATTACCTTCTGAAGAATTCATGAATTTAATGAATGAATTCAAATCGATTTTTGTATAGAAAATCCACATTGGTTGACATTTGTACCTAATGGATATTCCCAGTTTTTGCTGAAGAGTGGCAAACATATTTTTGGTAATAAATATGGAAATAATTTCCGTAAAAACACAAAAGAATTCATTTGTTCTTGAAATATGATGGTTTACTATAAAATTTATCCATTATTGATAGAGTTTAAAAATACTTGAGACATTGGTGGCTAGAGAATGTGTATAGTGTATAATAAAATATATAAACTGCAATGATTATACAAGAAAAGTGAACAATATTTTTTGTGAACCAATAAAATCCATCTTAACAAAATAAACTAGGAATTCGAGACTTTGTCACTTCCCACTTCATTTGTTATCGATTTTAGTTGATTGCATCATGTGAAATTACTATAATATTTTTCAAAGTACAACATGTACTCAACCAATTTCATCTCCCGCTATAGATTTTACATACTCATTCAAAAGAAATATGAGTAATCAATTTTCTAAAATGTTTCACTCTACTACTGCTACGTATCCCAGAGATTGATTTTAATGAGATCATCATTTTTATCTTTGCAATAGGTGCTCATAAATTTTAAGTTAATCGAGCTACGATGAGTGTGAATAAATGGCAACAGCTGCATGGCTAGTAATAAAAAATTATCAGAAGCTTTTTGGCACTCAATCCATACAATAAGCAGCTACTTATTTGAAACAAAAGTAGCTTCTGCTATTAATATAACATTGCCTAAAATTCTCCTATGTCTAAATGATTAACGTAACCTCAAATGGTAAGAATGAATCTAAAAAACTGATTCATTCTATGCTACAAAAATCAATGTGAGAGTGACAGAACGGCTTTGTATGTATTCCAGATTTTCTACAAAGTTTTTAAATGCAATAAATCCTTCGGAGTCAATTAAAGGAAATACGTATAACAACCACTTCCATCACATTCGGCAGTAATAGATCGAACAAGAAAATTTACTTGAAATTGTTCTCGAATATATTCTAATAATAGCTATAGTTATAGATCTAGGGAGAAACGTCTCCGACAAAATTAGAAGTTTTCAGCTTACAAATCACTCCAGGAAGGAAATATCTCGGTAGACATTCTTAAACATTATTGTTGTCAAGAAAATGTGATCGCAATAAAAATATGACAGTTGAATAATAAGATTAAACAATAATTTTGGTGCATTGTATATAAACATGCTGATGTTGCTACGAAAGCTCTATATGATTCAATTGAGTAAACACTTTTTTTATATTTTTCCAGTAGAAATGTTCCAAATTGTTTCAACATTTCAACATCCGTATAAATTACAAATATTAACAATATAACTCCAATTCCAAATATATCATAAATACGCAAGTAAATAATGATTTATACGTAACCCGATAGTAATCAGCATGTATCCAAATTCGGTGGCGAGAATACAGAGTGGAGCTATTTTGGATTTGGGCCAAGATAATCTATTTTTAACTGAAAGGTGCATGTAACACGGTCCCGAAATAGATTCGTCGCAGCATATCGGATGATTGACTTTACTTTAAATAAGATTTTTTCATTTTATTTAATTTATATATATTTCTGTTTTCAGACCAACTAAAAAGCTTCCAACATGGCGGACGATGAGGTTAGGTACGTATCTCAACAGAAAGAGTATTTAATTGGATTTGCTTGTAATCATAAATGTTTTATCGACTTTTTTCGTGATAAAAATATTGCTACAAATTTGCAAGCTATTGGAATGTAATAAACTTTTGAAAAAATCGTCGAAGATTATATAATTTAAGTACAGTGTATTTATAAAGAAACGCATTTTGCTAATATTTCGATTTTAGTTAAATATTACAAAACAAAATGGTGGACAAAAGCTTTTTTCGAGAATTTAAGCCATCTACATTGTTTGGTTGAATACAGGATATTAAATCCTATATACCTTCCTAATTTTTCACTAATTTAACCTACTGTTATCATTATCCTTTTTCTTAATTCATCCTGATTACAAGGTTTAATCTTGTTTACTGTTGCTGTTCGGAGAAAGTGAATATCATTATTACAGAAAGTATCTAATTTCCTAACAAATATAAATACTTAGTTAGTTTAAATTGCCTTCTAAAAAGAGATTATCGCATCCCTCTAGGATTGGTATTACTTCAAAATTTACAACTTAGTTTGTTTGACTGACACATTATTATCTTTAGTTCTATTGGACCCTCATTTGATTTCTTATCTCAGGACATCTCGAAAACGCTGTAAATACACTATTTCATTGGATTAAAAGTCATCTACTACTCTGACTACCGGATTTATTCCTAATTGAATATGTGAAGGATATAATCGGTAGAAGTTGAAAAATTCTCAATGTCCTTCTTAAACTCCGATGGTTCTTTGAGATAAGATAGGAGTGACATGGACTCATATAACCCAGGAGGATATTCATCACCTGATTATGAATGCAATTATTATGATTATAATAAAAAAGTTGATGAGCAGAAAAAAAACGAAACTTTTACTAGATATTGGGGCTTCTAGGTCTATAATAGTCCAGGTTACCGAGTTAAAATTGAGGTATTACCTCGGATTTCCATGAACCTGCATCGCTTTGCATGAAATTTGGAATTAAGATTAACTTATCTTATCTACCCAATGGCGATATTTGTTTATAACACTCAGCGGTGGAAACTATCCCTTATTGCAAAAAATCAATAAAATTATAAGTTATTCAATGCTAATTGATCTATTTCGTCTCTTATAGAGCACCCCTGGACCAGTGGTTACTCGACGTTGAATTTTAAAAAATTTTTGATCGATAAAAATATTCAACTTTCAATAAATCATATCTCGGTTTGTATTATGCCTAAAACAAATTGTAAAAAAACAATCTCTTTGTTTTTTATTAGCTTCATTTTTGTTTGTTACAGTTTTTGCGATAAAATCAAAAGTATTTGAGATATTCATGAAACGTGTTTTTTTTCCAAGAAAAATTCAAATTTTCAATCGCGCATAACTAAAAAACTATTGATTATTAAAAACAAATGCTAGGAACATTATTTGCTTGAAATTTGGTCCCCTAGAAATTTCCGCGGTTCTTTTAAACATGAAAATTTGCTGAAGTTAAACTCACCCCTAGGCAAAAGCATACATCGGCATAGGGTAAATTCTGATTTTAAGGTATTTAAAAATTTTCAACTGCAACATTTATTTCTCCAAAGTATTCTCAATATAATAATTATTTATTTCTTTTTTTACAGTATGACAAGAAACAAAGTTGGTCTTCTCCGATATAAAAGGTAACTATCAAACTCTAAGCTGTCAATAATGAAATTTTCATAATTGTAGTTTCTAGAGAAATCTATTTAAGAGACAAGTAGATTTATTAGATATCGCTATTTAGCATACAATTTATTTGATAAATAATAATATATACCGTAGTAGAATCGCTTATTAAGCTATTTTCTTATTTAAGACTATATTGAACGTAGAATCTGTTCAGCTAGAAGTTTTAGAGTTACCTATATACTATGTAAATAGACGCTTTAACTTTTAATTGATAATTTAATATGGATTGTAAGTAGATTTGAGTTAATCTAACATGAATTTAGTTATTCCTGTTTGTATGCTTTCTATAATTCTTGTCTATTAATTTTTTCAGCAGTATTCAATGTGTTTTTAACAATGAAAACATTTTCTTATCAGCTTTTTCATTTTGATGATAAATTGTGACTAAGTTTTTATAAATATATCGAAATGAAATGCTTTTAAAAAAAATTCATTTCCTTTGTCTGTTAATAAATGTTTTTGAAGACGTAGAATCTGAATCTACTTTATATTCAGAAGAATGTTAAAATAACTTTCCTGTATATTTTGTTTGTTATCCAATAGGAAAAAAATTAAGATGCACAAACCTATTCTAAATCTTCAAAATTTGAAGTAGGTTGAATTCATTCTGAAGTTTTCGATTCAGAGACAATTTTTCGTTCCAATAAAATCAAGTGTTCTACTTCAGAACATGTTTGACAAAAATAAATATAGGAACTCTAAATAATATGTAATTTTTTATGTTACAACTTACAAATTGTAGAATTTCAGTAAGAACTATAAATATGTGTCGGTTTAGCTTCGATATTAAACCACGAGGAAATACAATTCAACCAAAATAACTTTTTGTAAAATGAAGAAAAATCCTTTACAACGATTCCGACAACGTGTTGATATTTATATTGTACTTCACATACAGAAATATTTCTACGTCTTCATACGTGTTTAGATAACTTTTCACTTTATATACGTATACAAGAAACGAAACTTACTTATTGTATTTTATGACAATTATTTAACGATATTTTATTTCATCAAACAAAGAGTAGTAACAAGATCTATATTATCTGTAGTTACTTCTTTCACATTCACTAGATGTTTTACTCATCTTTCCAAGATATCAAATCAGTTCGTTCACTCGCAATAATTATGTTTGTACCCAAAACAATGAGTAAGTTAAAATGTTCATTCATAATTTATCTAAAATATCATTTTTTATGTTTACTTCACTCTTCGTTGCTACTAATTGTATTCATAAGTCATTTGACGGTATTAATGTAGTTTTTTCTCTACTTTTTCAGAAAAAGAAGTTGGAGGAGGCACGTAAACTAATAAACCAGAAAACCAAAAACAGAAAACTTTATACTATACAACACAATTCTCAGTAGAAGTTATGCCCGAATTTATTTCATTTTCGCACTAAAAGAAAAATCCTAATAATGTATTATTTACTGCAATCACACCCACATTAAATTTGTCAATATATTCTCTCCATATTAATTGTTTTCAAATTTCCTAGAAATGCGTGAAATATATTGATTTTAATAATGAGAATGAAACTTTTCGGTCCTAATAGTTTGGGTAGACCATTTGCAGCTCTACAAAATTTGAGAATCCTCCGGCTTTGAAGCAAGGCTTTACCACCAGGTCACACTCTAGGATGTACCTTTGTTTGTTAATCCTATGAACTAGGTCTGTCAGAGACTTTACCTTCCTACTATTTAACTCAGCCTAATCTGAGGGGTTAGTTTCAACTATTTCGCTCGTCTATTGTTATATGACTGTAGTCAACAACTCAAGCTGAGATGTTCCAAGCTTGGCCAGTTCGTCGGCAATTTCATTGCCATTGAGTTCTTTATGTCCAGGAATTCAGAGGAGCTCTACCGCCTTTTCGCTAATCAGCTCATTTTACGCCATGTATTATTTCAGAATTTGGTTTGATAATAAAGTGCTGCTTTTTTGTAGTATTCTAATTTTTTCTTGAGCTCTACAGCTGTTTTTTTTGGCAGCAATTTACGCTTAGATCCAGCTATGTCTATCTAACTTGTGTGACCTATAATATCCACATCATGATAGAAAGACTGAGGCCCCAGTTGCTTACAGTGGCAGGTGAAACTCGGGCACCCCTTT
The DNA here is from genome assembly GCF_026250575.1 of Diorhabda carinulata. NCBI lineage: Eukaryota > Metazoa > Arthropoda > Insecta > Coleoptera > Chrysomelidae > Diorhabda > Diorhabda carinulata. Next base: position 27,068,381 of record NC_079472.1, read on the forward strand.
TCCCGGTATGATGACTCATTGATATTTGTACTCCTTGTTGTACTGCAACTTTACTTTGTTTCGAGTAAAGTTTTATCCCATTTGTAAGGTTTTATAAATGGGATTAAAATGATATTGTTTTCTGATTTTGGTGCTTCTGAATGAACTTTAATAAACTTATTATTTGACATGAAAAATAGGAAAAGAAGAGGAAACAGGCCGAAATTGAACGCAAAAGGGCCGAGGTCAGGGCTCGTATGGAAGAGGCCTCAAAAGCCAAGAAGGCCAAGAAAGGTTTCATGACCCCTGAAAGGAAGAAGAAACTTAGGGTGAGTAAATATATAATCAGTTAGTAACATAATGATCATATTTGTTGTAACTCATAATCTCTTTCAATACATTTTTTAGCATAGTTTTCAACTTTTTTCAATATTATCCATTTTCTTCTTTATTCTTCAATCTCTACATTACAAAATAAATAATTTAGCATATTTTGTTCTCAGTTACTGTTGAGAAAGAAAGCTGCCGAGGAATTGAAGAAAGAACAAGAACGTAAAGCTGCTGAAAGGAGACGTATCATCGAAGAAAGATGCGGTAAACCCAAACTTATCGATGAAGCAAATGAAGGTATTGTCTTTTCCTGTACTAGAAATATGTATAATAATTTTATGATTGAATCAAATGTATCTATACTTCATATTATACAGGGTGCATTGAAAATTCCTCACTAAATATATACACGTATTTTTGTGATGCTAAGTAATCCGAGATTGATAATAATGAAACAATTGAAAATTATACACTGGGAAAAATTTGGTTATTTTTCTTAATATTGAGATTGAATTTTAATTAACAAATCAACTACTGAAATACTCACGTGGGTAAAGTTTCTTTAGAATTACTCCCAAATTTTCATGTTAATGTTCGGCTATTCTAGTTATTTTTTATACAGTAGTACCTTCATATTCGAAGAATGATTAAAATCTAAATGATAGTTTGTTTCTTTTGATTTTGAGTATTAAGAGAAAATTGATCCGATTCACCATCCATTTCCAGTGCTACTTTTACCTCCAAATTACAATATTGTTTGTAAATATTCTAATAAACTGAAACTATATTCCTCAACTGTTAATGGATTTCCCAATTTTTCCAACGGAACTCCAATGCTTTCAGATGATTCTGTACTTTTAACACTCGCGAAGCTAGAAATCGTTTCATAGTTGGTGCTCTGCACCGTTTTAGTACAGTCCAGAATGACTCTATAACAAGTTTTCTAAATTATGAGACATCTTTTTCTTTTAATTGTTTAATATCTTATTTATCTCGTCCTGAAATAGCTAGGCTAAGATCTCACAGGTTATGGTTATAGGTACCCAAATATTTAATGACCTCATAACTAAAAACGTACATAAGCGGGACCGTTGTTTGAATAGTGAATATAAAAGAATTTAATTAACTGTCAGAAATGAGTCATTGAGCCAATGAAAATTGAGAGTATTTCTAATCAAACATCAAAATTCAATGAGTTAACATATATTTTTTCATAGAACAAATTAGAAGCTTTTGCAAAACATATCATGACAGAATATGCAAGCTAGAAGATCAAAAATTTGATTTGGAATATCTGGTCAAAAAGAAAGATATGGAGGTTAGGTGTAGTTAAAGATATTGTTGCACGTGTTTTATATTTTTTATACGAGAATGCAAAACGATGCATCTCACTTTTTTGTCAGTTTAACAGCAAAAAAAGTATTGAAGTCAGCTTATATTTCGTATAAATTAAAAGCTAATCGCCGCACAAACTAGAAGGCTTTTACGTAATTATTGAAATTTAATCTCAAATTTATCTACAGAAGAGACTTCCATACTTTTTTTTGATTAACTGATTCGTCTGCTTTACGCTTTTTGATTTTTTCTAAGTGGTAATTTTTACACTATGGTGCAGCAGACTTTTTAATATTTTTTTAAGGTTATTATATTACTAGGGTTTACATTTATCTTAAGAATTCAGAATGTTTTTTATTTTTTAAATGTACACCCTCGTACTTGCTTTTTTTCTATCCCTATCTCTATCTATTATGCCTCCGATCTAATCTTAAACTCTAATGATTTTGAAACAGATGTACATTATATTTTCAAATTACGAGTAAACAAATTTTTTGGGTTTAGAGAACGAAAATAGATACAGCACTATAGCGCAATTATTTCATAATTAAACCCCAACCAAGCTGAATAAAACATTCGACAAATGGGTTTTAAAAAAGGAACTTCCTTTAGGTGTAGTCTTGAAACAAAAATGTCACAAAATATTTCATTCTAGCCTCTTTAAAACAAACATGTGAGGGATATCACAGACGTATTGTAGAACTAGAAAATAAGAAATTTGACCTCGAAAAGGAAGTGGAATTCAGAGATTTTCAGGTAGAAAATGGAGGGCATGAAGACATTTATAGCACATGCGTAGATTTATATAACATCACACAACTTATTTTTTAGAGCTTTTTGCACAAACTTGTTACATGAGTATATCGACGATAATCTTTTGATTTTTTGACTTGGTCGTTGTATAAAACACAATTTAAATAACATATGTGTACTGAAGAAAGTTAACATTTATTTTTTTCTAAACTTTTTCGGGACTTATAACATACAATATATAATTAAAACATACATACATTTGCCACTCTTTTTATGAAATACATGTTAACTTTCAGTTTTCTATTTTTTTTTACTTTTCAAGATTTTTTTTGTAAATACTCTAAGTGTATCTTCCTCCCAAATTTTTTACAGAATTTTGCTTCTTGCTTTTTGCTTACTCAGTCCGAATTGTCTAATGGAAATTAGATCAATTGAAAGTTTTGAAACCTATTCTTGATGAATTAAACAACCTTTTTCGTGGTTAGTGAATTTCAATTATTACTTTGTTACGACAAATATTGGTTATTGATTCAAACCCCCTCCTCCATATAATTATCAAAATATGACATATTTTCTATTAAATTGCTGAACTGATAATTGACAACTTATAAAACTTAAATTATGCGTAGAACTATATCTAATCCATATGAAGCGTATTTCGAAATATAAAAGCTGTGCCAATGAATTGTGAAATTTTCTACGGCAATAAAGCTTATTCCCTCCCATGGGCTCGTAGACATTTTGATCCCCACTCTCTGTCTGGTTACTTTTTGGCTACAAAACCTGAAATAAACCTCAACTTCTTTCATGAGTTGTATTTTTTGTGCTGTATAGTATGTAGTACCTTTGCTTCCAAATGGATAAATTAGGTTCTTTTCTTTTAATCTTGTATACTAGAAGACTTTTTTATTGAAGTAAATACGTAATTTTTAAATTGAAATGGATTCCTCGAGCCTCATTATTTTCTGGAGGTTCAAGAACGCTGCTGAAAGATGGAACGGTTATTTCTTTAGCAAACTGTATAAGGTCTCCTTGCAGAAACTAGATAAGGATGCCATTAATATTACAGAAACAAAAATAGCGACCCAATTGTCCAATATTGACAATTAAACGCCAAGGCAAGATAAGCTCTTTTCGCGATGTCAGAAAAATTATTGATATGTAATTTCCAAAAAGAAGTAATTCCAAAAATGTTAATGCAATGTTTATTTGGTTAAATTGATACTAGTACTGCCTTTTTTGAAAACAGCACATTAAAAACATTTATTTTATTTTCGGCACCTTCTTTTTTTAATTTTTTCCGACCTGTGATATTGCTACATCCCTTATTTTTTTTATGTTATATCTATGGATATTGTCCAAGAATAGGATAAAACTAAAAATTAAATTCTACAGGTTTATGTTCTATTCCAAGGAGGTCAGAACATATTGCAAATTTTAATAGATTCCACTCTACATAAATGTCAACTCTCAAGAAAAATACGTCACAAAGAGACTAAATACTATGAAAGAAATTGCTCACTTTAATCATAAAAATGGAGATAGTGGATTACTGATATCTTACATTCAAACCACACTCGCGTATTGAATTATTCTACATCTGCACTGGAAGTTAGAAAACAGCTATTGCCTCTTGTTAATAATAGAGGTAATACCATAGTTCCTATTCCTTTCTTAAGACGATGATGTACTAGTGGGTCTAGAGATTCTTCATCTATTACTGTTTCTGAACTTCTAATTCCGTTTTCTCTATATATTTATTCCATTTTCACATTTGAAATGATTACAACCAAAGCAATAATATGGAGAATTGATTGAGGAACTTTAGGAGACATATTTGATATCATTTTAACGGCATCCTGATGAAATGAGATTATTTTGTTATATTAATGTAATATTTCACAATGCCATAAAAACCATTGAGCTTTTATTTAATTATAAGTAATTTATATTTCATCTTCCAGTAATGAAACATTACACATCTACGAATTTTACTTACATATATAATCATTTGCTCATTTAATTATACGACACTCCAATAGGAAAGTTTTCGTTAAAAATTTTGTTTATTACGCTGAGAATAAAATAAATATTTACATTAAATATTGATTCTTTTTGTGATGTATTACAAGTTTAATATGGATATAAGATTGGGTAACTATACACGTTGGTATTATTAGGGTATACATCCCGAACATATTTATAATATCGAATGTCTCTTCTAGCCGAACTACAGACTATTTGTAAAAGTTATCATGAGAAAATAGCCAAACTTGAAGGGGATAAATATGATTTAGAAGTAATCGAACGTATCAAAGCCCAGGAGGTACAAATTATACACGATACACAGGCCTTGTTGCGTTTTTTTATTTAATTTTTTCTTTATTTTCGTTATTACTTTAGGTCGCATTTAAGGAATGGCATTTTTAAAATTGGTAAATAGACTCCAAAAAATAATAAACACAATAATAAACAACGTTGAAAAATCTTTTTCCAGTAGATAGATATTTGGTAGTATGTAGTTTCTTTAATGAGAATAACAAAAAATTTAGTTTCAATGTCACTTGTTCTTAATTATTATTTTTTGGAAGATTTGTTTTTACCTGCAATGTAAATATTTTGCCAACGCTATCTGTATCTAGGGCAATTTTTTGAAAAAACAACAGTTATTATTTTTTTTAAACGTATACAATTTCTTTTATTTTGAAAATACTCAAACATGTTTATATTTAATTTCTATTATGAGAGAAGTGATAAGACTGATGGTATTCATCAAACAGTCTCCTTAGGCAACTATACACTCCCAACTAGCGCTTAATTGTTATGTCTTTTAGCTAATCAGTTTATGCGTGTTTCTCTTCAGTTGCACAATTTTGGCTCCAAATTAATACAAAACTTTTGTCAAAATTTGAATTTTGTTGAAACTATTCGAAATCCTCATCTTTATTGTTAAAGTAAGGTCCGATTTGACGAGATCACAAGTGGAAATATTGTGGTCTACTCTGGCAATTATTCTTATAGGCTTCTTCAAACTTCTCAAAATCAAACTCGCGGATTAACCAAGCTTAACACGAAACATGATAGCTTCAAATTCGTATGTTCCATTTTGTTGTACACAACATCAATAATGATATTTATAAAAAAAATGTGTTACACTGAGGCAACGAAAGGGAAAAGAAGCGATCTAACACAGATTGGTAGGAACCACGTTATCAAATTATCCAGAATTGCCAGTCTCATTACTTTTCTAACGCACTTTCTAAACTAATAGATGTTGAATTGATATTTTTATATTTATTATTTAGCCAAAATAATAATTCCGTTCCAGCAATACTATACAGGTTTTGTAGAAAACCTTCTCTTATAGTTCTCTTATATATTTTTATTACTAAAATTCACTACTGATAAACATTGCTTAAATTTATCTATGAACAGTTTCCAAAAATCCAATTTGTAATGTTACATCACTTATAATTCTTGAACCGATTCAAATAGTTTATCTGGTAGATTTTCTTCGTTAATGTCCAATGAAGCAACCGTTTTTATTCAAACTAGATAGCTTAGACAGAAATGGACGTTGACTAAGAAACTTCATCATCTAACATATCGTCTGATATCTAGGTTTGTTATAGCTACCTGCTTCCTCTTTTATTATTATGTTTGTTTCTTGAATAACCTTTTATTCTACCAGTCTCAAATCCAGTAAAAAAGTGTGACCTTTTTGAGCCAGAGATTAAAACAGATTCAATTTATTCATAAACCCTTGAGTATTTTGAAAATAAAATTCATAAAATAATAATCGGGGCAATTAAAGTGTAATACCTATCTATTTGCTGACTGCTGGTTCCGTTTCCGATTTCTAGGGATGCTTAAGAAGATTTGCAAAGACTATTATGACCGCATGTATATATGTGAAGAACAGAAGTGGGATTTGGAACGTGAAGTTCGAAAACGGGATTGGGAGGTATCTTGACACTCACACATCTGTTATAATTCCACTTGTTTTGTGCTTCATATCATAAATACATACCAAAAGTCAACAGGTTTATGTTAACGATTCACAAATGTACAAATAAAAATAACGGATAAAATCATCAAGACAGGAGTGAGCATGTTTTTGTAACTGATAGAATTAAGTTCACAAGAGATATCAGATAGAAAACTAGTAACGGTAGTTAGAAACAATTATCATATTTTTTGAAAAGTTCAGATTTTAATTTTTCCAATTCTAATTAAACTGTGTCGATTTCATTGATTTAAAGTAGTGTCAACACGCAATGAGTATTCCTTTATACTTGTAATTCATGATCGAGGAAGAAGTATCTACTGCAAAATTTAAGTTCTCCCAAAAAAGTAGATTTTTGAGGAGTCTGAATTTTAAAAATGAAGATTGAGAGCCAGTTAGAGACATACTTGGAAGTTTGTTTAGTGTATTTCTTTGAATATAAAAATGAAATACAAATTATTATTCCTTCGAATATATGATCTTCGATGGGAAAAGAAATATTGATCAGCTCATTTCTGTTTTGAAAGAATGGAACTATAGACACCTAAACATTTCTATCAAAACTTTTTACCTGCTTCTGCTTCATGAGAACAAACCATCGTTATGGCAAAAGGTCCAATTATTTATTAGGGTTAAGCATCAAGCTCAGTAGTTAGAAATAAAGAAAACATCTAGAGCATAAAAATTTCCTCTTCATGTACAATAAAGTCTTTGAGTTGCCTGTGAAGCTGCCATATATTCCATAAAACCAAGTAAACTACGAAGTTTAACAATTAGGTTATGTTATTATCTTTTATAGAATGTTCTCTTCACTTTTGCGCTTCAGCGATTTTTCCAGGTGTTTGGACCTTTTAGAAAATCTTTTGCTGAAGCCTTCGATTGCATCCTCACAGTTGTTTGAATTTCATGAATCAATTTAAAATTCAATTTTCTCAAAGATAATGAAGCTGCAGGGCGATAGATCTGGTGATAAGGGCAGCTGAGATAACAATTAGAATCTTTCTGCAACGTGCAGTACCAGAATGCATTGTCGTGATGCGGCACTCAATGATTGGTAATGTCTGGGAAGACTCTATTTACTATATATACAAGTACTTCGCGATAGTATACTTACTATACGATGTATCCAAGTTGGCACGAACTTCTTATGGTCAAATCAATCTCGTGGTTGTCAGAGAAGTAGATAAGCATCGTGTTGCTCTTGTAAGCCTTTTAGTGTTGCATCATTCGTTGATAGCTACGGTTGTATTTGGAGCTTCATTGAAGAGTCGTTGTGAAAAAACAGTGAAAAAACAATGGTCAATATCCATAATAATAAAAATTTTTTGAGTCAATGTTTGTACAGTTTTGTCTAATCGACAAATTATCGAACGAAATATTATTGATAGTTTTATGGTGAATTTTTAATTCGTCTGCTATCATTCAATCCGTTAACTGAAGATCTGGGCGTATTAGGGTACTTAGACGCCGAATTTGTGTTAGGTTTTCTTCCTCGCGTTCCATCTTCCACGCTTTCACGTCCCTCATTGAAAATTTTATGCCAATGAAACACTTTTCAGTTTCAGTTGTCGTATCTAAAAATTGATCAGCACGCGTTGCTCGAGATTTCTTTTCTTCATTTTTGTGACGAGCTCCATTAACGCACATGTATATAATAATACAAATATGGCCTCTAATGCTTCTCTACATAATCTTATTCAAGTTTATCCATCGTGGTGTTAGAATTAACTCAAAACATAAAATTCCAGAAACGATGAAATTCCATTTTCAAAAATTTTTGAAGCTTTGTATAGTTACTGATAACTCTAGAAAAGACTAGTTTGAACTAACTTTAGGCTTTCTCATTATTGCCTGAGAATCCAAATGAAACATTATAAAAAACAACTCACAATTTAAGTGATTTTCAAAATGAAACATAGGAGTGAATCGTTAACAAGGTAAACCAAACATGTTCAAACCGATTACTTATGTTGTGTTTACTAAATATTACATAGTAAGTACATGAAGCGTTAAGCCGTAGTGTCCCTCTCCTGAACCATTATAGCTCTCGGCAGCCATAAAAAAATATATCATATCATAGATCGTTAAAAAATACAATTGTCAATTTTCAGCTTGATAGTCACATATACCTTTATATCCAACGCTTATGCTCTACCGCAAGCTTTTTAGTGGTTCATCCAACTTATTTGTAGTCTAACTGCCTTAATTCATTTTTACATAATAACCAACTGTATTCAGTTCACTGACTATGAAAAAAAGTTTTCTAGCTTAGGATAAACATGGAAATATTGCTGTTGAAAGATTTAAATTTCGATTTCGAATAGCTTTAGTTCATTATTTTGGAATAACAATGTAATACTCATTGCCATATTCCGTGACGGTCAATGAAACTGATAGAGTCTATACTGTGAGTTTCAAAAGGTGCTTATAAACTAAATTCAAATTTTTTATGAAAGTTTAGAGAAACTAATAAAATTTTACGAATTTCTTCAACTAATTTTATCATTTTAACAGCAATTATCCAACTTTTATAGTAGAATGTTCTTATCATTCCAATATTTTGGAAACCTTGATCCAGAAAAATTTAGACAAAGGTCAGATATACCAGGTGTGATCGGAAAAATACGGTGATTTATCTTATTAACAACAGGACTACACTTGGTTACAGATGCAACATTGAATATACTATTGAAAGGCTTCTACATACTCTATCATGATCTTATATCGGTAATACTTTCAAAATGCTGTTGACATCTTCTATTCTACACACAGCTTTTTGGCACTGAATTTCAGATCTGCTCGAATGAGTTTGGAAGTCGTCATGTTTGATAATTAAACGTTAAAATACACGAATACACACTTACACGAACAGATATACATAAGCTTTGCACATTTCATTATTTGTGTCATCCTAGGGCGACCTAATGATTCTTCGTCATTAACTAGCTAATTTCCTTTTCCAAATTGAATATACCACTTTTTCAAAGTTACTACATTAGCATCGTGAATAGATATTGACATTTCGTGAGATGCTTTGGCACTTTCTTTTCAACTTATAATAAAACATTCAGTATTAAGTTCAGACGCTACAAACACAATCTCACTAAAACGGTTATAACAGAAGACTGCCAAGTAGGAACGGGTTTAAACCTGTCACTGCTTGTAACAAAACATAAGGGGATACGAGATATGCCTAAATAGCAGCTGCTATATAAGTTCATTTGTCACATTTTTGATCACACCTTGTATATGTAAAAATAGTTTTAATAAAATTCAACTCTGATTTTTTTCCATTGAAAAATAGATTGAATCGCAAAATCTTTTACCTAACTATACTAATACTATAATAGAATAGTGTTTATCTAGTACATAAGCAGCACTAAAACGGGCATAACGCTTCACCCCCAGCTACTTTCCATGGGATACGGCATGGCCCTTCATGCTTGCTCCTTTTATTTTTGCGTTGAAGTGTAAAAAAACAACAACCATATTCAGAATTCTGCAACGTAACCATTCCAAATCACCAATAGTATCGGAATTATGATCCATGGAAAACGGAACCTGTCAGTTCAGAAGTGCCATGCTCTATCTATCCTGCTCTTCCTTCAACAAATCGCAATAATTTGTTTATCATATATTTCAAATGCAGATATCGTGAAAAAGAGAAAGAGAGAAACATTTCGACACTATATTTATTCAGAGCTCTTTCAAGCATGTTCACAAGAAATACTCCAAAAAAGGTGATGCAAATTTTTGGATGTTCTATGGCACTCATGAATACAACTTGTTTTCACTGCAAAATCCAATGATTAATTTCACACTTCCTATTACTAATACCACTTAAGTCTTTCGCCTCTTGACACACTTAGTTCACTAAACTTAATAATCAATGAATCATTGGAACTAACTAAATGCATTAATACTTAATTTGACATTCCTACTGACTGCGCCAATTATATGAAAACTATATAAATGTGATTTTTGTGGGAACCTTGGAATTTTCCTGAATTATTAGCATAAGTAACTAAAAGGTATTTAACTGGGATACTGCTGTAAATAAATGAAAGGTTATGTTGATTCTAATATACAGGTATTTTTAACATTTGGTTTGTTTTATAACTTTTAATCACAATTTTATTACTTTTAATAGATTAGCAATCTGAGTTATTCCATGATTGGTGAAAATAAAATAAAATTAAACATGGCTCATGAGCATGAGCACAATTATCATCAATAACTTCTAGGAGGTTTTGAAATGTTTCTTGATATATAATTATTGTATAGGATTTTGCAGTAAAATAGTTGTACTATAGTATACTGGAATTAAGTCAACTTTGAATTGTGAAAAAAATACCCACATTTAATAATAAAAATACGGTATGAGTTGTGTTATTATAAACTATTTTTTGATAGTTTATTCAAAATAGAGATTTAAAATTGAAATTTTTTTCGAATCTATTTTTTGATTGAGTGATAAATTTTTATTTGTTCAAAATGATAATCGAATTTATTTCATCATTGAAATATAGATATAGATTTAAACTTTCTCATGCGCTAAGAGTTTAAATGATTTTAAAAGTATCGGTAAGATCAGACAACTATTTTCGTTTAAATGACATTTTGTTAATCTATTGAAATACGACATGCAACCAACTTTGAGAATCATAGACATACGTATTATATAGATGGCACAGCCTTAAAGAGCTCTTAAAATATGTTTGGTACTTTTAAAATGTTCTAAACAATCATCACAAACGATATTATGGTGTCGTAATGTTGCTACGCGACTTAAAAACAAACATTATCTACTTATTAATAGAATATATTCACGCATTATGAAACTTTTATATCTATTGTAACGCTTTTACCCCATTTAGAACATGAACCATCAACTAAATCTATTTAAATATGTATTGAAAACACTGAAGATTTGAATAGTTTTATGTACAAAATATCTCTAATAATTAATTTGTTAATAGTCATCATAGAATATAAAAAAAAATTGTTAATAGTCATCATGGAATATAAAAAAAGGGAAAACATAAAATAACCAATTCAAATATTTCTGTGATATTTCGAAGAAAGTGTAAGCTATCTAAGGATAAGAATAAATGAATAGATTTTTAATCATTCTTAAATTAATTATGTGGAAATATATACATACTTTAAACAAATTAGGCCTCATTTTATGCTATTGATGTATAATGTGGAATTTTATATATATATATATATATATATATATATATATATATATATATATATATATTTACAGAACTCAATATCATGATAGTACTTATAATTGTGTAAGTGATCTTATTTAATCTAAATAGAATATCAGGAACAATACACTAATCCATTTTGAGCAAGATTTGAAATGATTTTACGTGTTTGAGTACCTCTAAATTATAATGCGAGGTTGCGGATTGACACTGAAACGAACAAACAATGGAGACAACTAAAGAAAACAGTGGGAAAAGTTCCATTTTCAAACAACTTGATTAGTATTCACAATCGCCATATGCTAATGGTCATGTATACATGGTGCATCAATTTAGAGATAGTTGATGCGTCGATAAAATTGTTATGAAACGAAAACGGCGCATTTTCTTATTATCCCTTCGGATGATTTCTTCTTTCCATACACTTTTCTTCATTTCAACTTTCGATATACTTTTTTTTAGTTACAATCATGATTTCCATACACTTCTATTTTTAAAGGACGTATAAAATTTTACATGAGATAAAAAACACTACGTTATTAAACACAACTAAACTCAATTACTTAAATAGAATAGTCATAATGTTGACTACTTGATAATATTATAAACTCTCATATTTTATTTGTGCTCTTATTTCAACAAAAAATTGTCAATTTGTGAATTTTTTATACCAAATAATTCCATGAAGAGATATCCAAAGTATTAAGATCTGGGAATTTCCTTGGTCATTCAATAATTCTCTGCCAACTTCTTCAACCTGCTTGGAAATACAGCGTTCAGATTTTGAGGGTTAAATAATAAATTAGTTCATGGCTGAAATAATTCTTTTCCAAATATTGTACACAATGAGTTGTTTCTGAGAAGCGTGGGTTGTCATTACGTCCAATATCGACTTCGATCAATGAGGAAACAGAATGTTCCCTACCAGAATGTTACTCTTGTCTAGTTCATCCAAAATTTGTTCACAAAACTGCAGTTTTCCATCAGGATCGTGTTTCAGTAATTACCTGAAAATTGCAATTTATATACTTTAATAATTTGTGACTGTGTACTTTCAACATAATTAGATTAGTCTAGTAAAATTGTTTTAAACAATTTTTAATACACTCGAGTTAATATCTTCACTAAGGGCGGCTTATCGTTGTTACTAATTTTTATTCATCCCCATTTTTCCAAAATTGTATTTCTATTTCTTTACTACGCGATATGAGTTACAAAACGGGCTATTTTTCACTTAATAGTTAATTTCGTTAGTGCACTTGCTTTTGTTCCATAATCAATTATTTTTATAATTTCAATATGATAATTAAATAAACTATAGTTAACGAATTTTCCACAAACATCACTTTGCTGATAATAGATTTTATTCTCCAAAATATTCATCGATTTATCAAAATTATTATTTTCTCATTAAATAATAATTTTTCAAGTATCAATATATAATTAGTCAGGGATTGTGATTTTATACGTACAAATAATGAAATCAACGAAAACGTCATAACAGGGACGACCTGTTTAAAGTATTGCGTTAAAAATCATTTGTAATACTAATCGACGTGTCCAATTTATGAATTTGAAGAGTAGAAAACGGAACTTATACTAATACTAAAGCAAATATATTCACAATAGAAACAAATATACATTGAAGATGAACTGCAGTATAAATTTTGTATAGTTTTTTGAAGCAGCTGTTTTGTAATAATACAGTTGAAAGCCTTTTTTGAATTCCATCAGTATTTCGACAATAACTTATTCACTCTCATGTAAAGACATATCTAAGTTGATGGTTCTGTTCAAAATCGGAAGTATTGGGTATACTAAATAGGAAGGGCATTAAGATGGACTTTTGTAAATAATATTGTAATATAGGTTGAAGGCAAATTTCTAGTTTCATATTCATGATTGAATCTTTGAAATCATCTTTTAAATTCTAACTAGAAATTTACCCTAAAATTATATATTATGAAAAATGGAAAGCGTACGTAGCTTTTTATTGATTAGCTTCAATTTTATGAACCAAAAACTGAACAAGACCAGCAAAAGTTTTCATTTAGTTTAGATCCCGGATCCTGATCAACGTATCCTGTTTTGAAAAGAGGAGCAGATTCATCTACTTCCTCATCTTAAACAAACTCTGTGTGTGTTTTTTTTTTTTTTGAGAAATAGTTGTATTTTTGATATTTCTCCACCTGTATATTGTGTATATTTTTGTAGAAGCAGTTACAATTATATTTTCCCCTGTGTATCGTCAAATCCTATTGTTTACTACATGATCGTTCTTAAAACATAATTTCTAGTTTCTAGCAGAAAGATCTCCCAAGCGGAACCATTTTTATCCTGTTTATCGCATTTTATGAGTAAATATCACGATAGAAATTTATATTTATATTTATAGAAAACTATTTATTATATGTATCGAACTTTTTCCAGTTGACATTTTATTGAAATATTTGGAATTTAAACAAACTATGAAAATACAATAAGAAAAAATTAACTATATTATCAACTGGATCCGATCACGGAGCGAAAATGAATTAGAATTAGAATCACCAATTGATTATCAAGAAAATAGTACTAACTTATTAGTACAATCAACTACTAGTACTTCTAGATTATCTGCACACATTCTGCCAGATTTTTTATCTAAGAACTATTGCAGACCCATTGTAGAACGTGGTTTGAAGTTTAATGTGCAGCAACGGCCTGGGAATAAAGAAGGACATAATGTTTAACAAAACTATACAACTATCTGCGAAATATGATGAAATTTGAACATAGAATGCCGATGGGATTGTGTAAACAGAATATGATTAAACAGAAGTGATTACGCGATATCTAGAGCGATTTGGCTAAGGGTCAATAAAAAAGATACAAAAAAAAAGATTCAATCCAGAAGATCAGTGGAGTGATCACTGGATATTGTACATTTGGCACAAAACTCCAAAAATGGAGAATGACATCGGACACTTATTGCAAAAAGTGTAACAAAGAATAAGATATAATTGAGTATTTGCTCTCCCGGTGACCTTTCCGGAGAAATGACGCAAATGTTGGGGGATAACGCCATAGATTACCTTGAAAACAAATAATTAGAAATAGAAATTAGAAATAGAATAAGTAAAAATCTTTATTTTGTGATGGAAATGCTTAGAAATAAGCTGTAGAAGATAAAAGCTAGTCAAGTAAGTTTCCAAATCATGGAAAATAAAGAGTAACACAATGGGCTTTGGACTTCGGATATAATCACGACAAATCACGATGTTGCCCGTACTAACCTAACATAATATTCATAATAGAAAATTGAAATATATATTAATGAAGTAATTGTAATAATTTAATATTCACTAAATATTTGAAATTGACTTATTCAAATTTGCTGTTTCATTTCTTATATTAATCAAATGTTGTTTTAAGAACTGTCATATATATTATTTACCTTTGTTTCTATCTTTACTCTCCACTGTTCCTGTCAATGTTCTGACTGTGCAAGCTTATATAATTTTCTTTTTTATATATCTACTAATTGGCTGCCTAAGCAATCTGATTTTTTGTTGTGAAGCTCTATTAATTATATTGTTTCATCACATTCGCACCTTTACTAACTGTTTATGTTATTTGTTTGAGGCTACGTATACTTTATAATCTAATTAAAAACGTACAGAAAGTTGTTGTTAAATAATTTTACATATAATAAATTGTACGTAGCTAAGTTCTTACTATATATAGAAAAATGTGATATCACTCAATTTCATTTATTTTTGACAGATCTCCGAATTGAACAGCCAAGTCAACGACCTTAGAGGAAAATTGTAAGTATTTCGGTTACGAGCTAATTATTAGTTTTAAAGTTTGTAACTTGAATAAATTTATAATGGAAGATAATTACATCATATCGTTTACTCTATGTTTTCATCACAAAGATATTCTTCCACAAAGTAATAGGCCCCCCTCAAAATTTAGATGTGTAAATTGACTGTAAAACACATAATCGCAGACCATCCATCGTTGAATGGACACAAATCATAAATCATCTCACAATATTTGTAATATTGGTTACAACTACAACATTTTCCATAATAAAACATTCCTCTTCTTCTCTATTTAGTAAATTCTGAAAAAAAATACCTATTTCAATTGGCTTCAGGGAAAGTATAGTTCGTTTGTAAAGTATAATCATATTCGCATCGGTTAAGACGGACCTTTTCCAACTAGTTTTGAACCCCAAAAATTTTCCAACACTTTGCCTTAAGTTCAATTTGATAGAGCTCCATTTTGGTTAAGTAATCCAAAGTAAAAGGGGGAGAAAAATATGTAGATCTCGTGGAGAAATCAACAGATAAAGAAATCTTATGGATACAATTTTTGGAAAACCATAAGAGCGCGAGTGAGAATAGATTTCCAGCAAAAATTATTGGATTCGACGGGGATTATGTACAATAAAAATATTCAAGAAGGGAGATAAAAAGGTGTGAGGATTATAGAAAGATATCACTTCGGAATTTGATGTACAAAATTTAGGCTAGAGTTATGAAAGACAGATTGAATGAGTACCAATAACCAATAATCAATAAAAGTGGATAAATACCAAGGAGGTTTGAACAACGGATCAGATATTCATGATAATGGATAAAAGCTATGAGCGAGATCTAGTCCTACATGTTATGTCTATAGATTTTTAGCATTTTTTTGACACAATAGATAGAAATAAAATGTACATTGACTAACTGGGAATAAAAAAAATTGGGAAGAGATTCAAAATGACATTAGACAACTCAAACCATAGAATAACGATGACGGAACTGTATCAAAGCAATTTGTTGTTCAAAAGGGCTTATATCTACTGTTGTACGAGATAGCAAATACAAACAATACAGCTTATTTATCACCAAATAATTGCTTATGTGGATTATTTGGCTTCGATAACAAGAACAAAAGAGGAAATGAAAAACAATATGATGCTAAGCCAGAATGTGGTTGGTAGAAAAGAATACACATAGAATGAAGCGGAAAAGGAGAGAAAATAAATATAAGAAAAAATAAAAACAAAGAGTGGACTAAAATAAATAAAAAAAGTGAAAAGAAAAGCAATGGGATCATTAATTAAGTTAATGGTATCACAAGATTTATTCACATTAACTAAAATTAGATTGTAACGAACAATGAAACGACAAGAGTAACATTGAAAAATGGAATATAGGTTTTAACAAGGACGGAAAGGAAGATGTCGCAGAAAATCTTTGGGGAGATAGAAAGAGATGAATGAAAAAGAATCTTCATGAATAACTATCAGTAACAAGTTTCCTAAAAGCTCAAAGAATGAGATTGTTGCAGCATATAAAAAGGTTACTGGAAAATCATTGAAAGGGGGAATCAAATAAAAAAGAAGGAGGAGGCCCGAGCTGAACGTTGTATTGGAAGATGAAATAGAATGAAATTGAGTGCAAAAGAAAATTTATACTACTGGGATTATTCAATATTAATTTTCACATACTCTATCCTTCGTAACACGTTGCCCGGCTTCCATAAATCTTTCAATCTAATGTACAGTACTATTCACATTCAAATTTCCATATTCAATATTCTGCACCAACTTTTCTTAAATTTGTATATTATGTGTAGTCCCTACTCATCAGTTTTAGTTAATGAGAATTTTATATTAAGAAAAGTTGTACTCATTTCGTTTAGTTCAAATTAATTCCTGAGGTAGTCTGAAAAGTCAATTTTTGTGATTGTCTCCAGGACATTCATAGGAGCTACAAAAAACTACCATAAAAGTAGGGTTATGTCTAAATCAATAATCTCACGATTGCACATATACTTTTCCATATAAAATAAAATTAGGAAAGGTAGAACTTGTAAGATTGAAGTCAACGATAATATTTTATTTGCTTCAGTTCAATGTTTGTCTATTTGCTAAATAAACTCAACTTCACCTTACAAGGCGCTACAAAACTAATATTAGATCGTTATACTATATTTGAATATTTTGTTTTAGTGTAAAACCAACTTTGAAAAAGGTATCCAAATATGAAAACAAATTCGCCAAACTTCAAAAGAAGGCTGCCGAATTCAACTTCCGTAACCAACTTAAAGTTGTTAAGAAGAAGGAATTTACCTTAGAAGAAGAAGACAAAGAAGTAAGTAAATATTTGGAAACTTTTTGATAGATTCATTTTCAAAATACTTTATCTTTAGTTCTTTCCTCAGTATTCCGACTTTTACTTTCACTTACTAGATCTCGCAGTGTTTTCGATTTATATTAATTGAATTTATTTCAACTTGGTATTTATATTAACGACAGCTTGAGATAAAGAAATATACTCATTTAAAAAAGTGTAGCTCGATCCACCAAAGTCATGGTTCGCCTAGGTTGCAGCTCATAACGTAATTTACATAATAAACCTCACTGAGAAAATTCAATTAAATTTATACTTTATTCATACGTTGGTTACAAAAGTGCGATTGTTAAGAGAATGTACAAGTGAAGATTTCAAATTCTTGCGCTACATTTTCATTGTGATGTACGCGTATTTCGCATTAGGCAGCCCAATATTAAATGTATACTGTCGTTGAAGACAAATCAATGTGATACTAAGTATATAAGATAAATAAGATTTTTTCCTCGCGATATACAATTGAGTAAATTTGAAATAATACCTTTGTAGTTAATAATTTGACACTTTCTCAGTGGGGTATATATTATGTCAACTATCTAGTTTCTTGAACGTTCTTCCAATTAGTAACAAAACTTTTCTTTTGGCAAAGGGCTCAACGTACCTACTAATATTCTAAGGAAGAAAATCACTTCCGAAACGACTAACTTGTAAGTTAGATGTAGCTAAAATTACTAGAAATCTTTTAACGCTCTTTGTTGCAATTCCTCCATTAATTCTTCAGAAACTTTGTGGTATTATCAAAAATTTCAGAATTATGAGTTGCCAACCTTGATGAACAAATAAAAAAAGATTGTTCTCAAACAATGCTAGAATATGAGTTTATTTTTCGCAGCCCAAGAAATCGGAAAAAGCTGAATGGCAGACGAAGAAATGATCTACTAATGGCCGCTAATTTTTGATTTTACAATATTTCAAGATTTTTTGAATTATACACAAACACACAACACTTAAATAAAAATTTTTAAAATCTACTCAGTATTTTTACTGCTCAAGTAGATTCCACAACACCCAATTATTTTTACACACCCAAATGTTTTTAATTTTTGGGCTTTTTTTATTTTTTCTTTCTTTTAAATGGAAATAATCCTTTTGAACAAGGTGAGCTCTGCTTTAGCTTCTTTTGTGGCAAAATTTACTGCTGATCAGGTATTGCATTCTTCATGTAAATCAAAAAACATCTAATTCCAGTACATTCATATCATTAACGAAAATGCATAAATTAATATGCGATTTATTGTAGCTCACGCGTCGAAGTAACCATTGAAATATAATCTACTCTATATTTACGGATATACAGTGTGCGGCATCATAACTTCCTTTTTCCAAATGCGTGTCATTCAGTAGGCAGTGCTATAGAGTTTTGTCCAGGAGCACGTGCAATTTGGCTTCTTTTTCCAAAAAATGTTCTGTTATTGCAACCCATAGCGCATTTCAAAATGGACTTAATTTAACCCTGTTGTTCCATGTTCCGGACCGGAAATCAATTCTAAAGTGTATCATTACATTCAGTCAAATTGCGAGTGCAACAAAACAAAGAGGTGTATTTCCTCAACCCATTACATCACTTGACAACATTAAGGAGTAAACATCTGCCCTTGGACTTTTAGATCTAAAGTTGTGGTGTGCAATTTCCATAGCTACAATTAACGATTCGTGATTCTTTGAGGAAAATGAAGTCGTAAGCTAGATGAATTGGACTTTGGAGGCGATTCAAAGTGGTCGACTCTATCTCCGACTCTTGTGATTGTTTCTATGTTTTTTTCAAATCCAAAAATAAATAACCAAAATAATGCTTGCTATGCTGAAAGAGTCATAGCAAACGCCAGAAATCGTATACGATTTAAGATTAAAACTCTCTGATTGATATAATGCATTTTATCATGCTTTGAAAAATTGAAGTTATGCTGCCGCATCCTAGAGTTTCAATTACAGTAGCTGAAAAGGTAATAGTAAGCCGTTTAAGGAAAATAATTTTCCCTTCTCAACTTTCCTGTCACAGGTGGCAGTAGGATCTGCTCGGTGGTAGGATGTGAGATGTTTGCAATGGGCAATCTTCATTTCCTACTATCACTTTCAATTTTATTATTCTAAATTCAGAAATATACGCATTGTTGATTAAACTGATTTTGTTAAAAATATCAACTGCTTTCAAATTTGATTGATAGTAAATAGACATTTCATGATAAAAAAATGATCAAACTTAAATTATGCAACAAACTTACTTTTAAGTTACTTCAAATCAGTATGATTACCTATTTAAAATGCAGCGTATAGAGAAAAATTGCACTTTTTTCAACAATAAATGTGTCAAGTGTTTTTTGTCGACCCACCTTCTAATATCCTGTATCGATTATATAGCAGCTTTTGATGCTACAAACTTCTTCAACTTTATTTCATTTAAACGGAAAGCCGAAATCAACTGTTTATTTTACTAAAACCAAACTTCTCAGTGCCAATTTTAACACTTCTCCATACGATTATAATAGTCATGATTCTTCACAGTCAAAGTTTCGATGTGTACATTGCACAAAATGTAAGTTCTGTGTATTTGGCTTATTATCCGACATGTTAACAAGAAAAAAAAATGCACAAATTGAATTGAATTGAGACTGCAGAAATGTTGAACGCCAACACTTGCATCAATCCATTCAACCATTTACTTTATCTATTTGACATTTCATTCGCCTAAGTTAAATTATGCGGTTGTGAATGAAATACCCAGGCAGGTAGTGTTTAACTGAAATTGAAAGTGTGCCCGCTTTTTTTAAAAGTTTGTTAGTGAAACATGCCCTTGATGGTTGTTAATGATATTTTCATATAAGATGTTTGAAAAAGAGAGTTGTTTTGTCTTACATAAATTGGTTTTAATGCATTTTAATAACTAAAAAAATCTGCTTAAACACGCATTTCTTGCAGAACTGTCGCTTCGCAGCACAATATATCGCGCATATTTTCCTCAGTTTAAAAACTATACAACACAGAACTTGTTTGTTACACATTACGAATGGCCTACAATTTTATAGATGTATGTAGTGTATGTTTTTGCTGCTATTTCAGAACAATAAAATATAAATAATTCATTACCGATAACGTAGACCTCCGTTACTTGTTAATAGAGAACAAAGTTACTTCTTTTTTAGGGATAATATCAAACATCAATTGTACATCTTAAAAAAGTTTAAATTTAAATTTAAATTAATGTTTTATTGTTTTGAAAATATATATTACTATTATTAAGTTGCAGAAACAGAATTTATGTTTTAAATATAATACCAATATAGGGAGTTTATTTTTTTTGCAACTTAATACAACTACTGAATAGCGTATTAAATAATTCGCTTTCCAATTTTCAGAAGAAACCTGATTGGTCTAAGAAAGGAGACGAAAAGAAGGTACAAGAGGCTGAAGCATGATTTTTCTTATCTATGTTTAATCCCTTTAGTCCACTTCCGGGATTAGTCGTAATATCGACATTCAAATATATTTATTTTATTCATTACTTTCCAGACTAAAAGTATGTCTGTCCGCATGTATATTTTTTGTTTATGTATAACTTATTAAAAAATGTGAAGTATTGTGTACGTCATATTTGTTTTTATCCTACTGCTCCCTAAACTCATCCATTTACATAAGTTTAGTTTTTTTTAACTTTAACCACATTTGTATTAGTTTTGTAATTTTTTGTTGTTTTAAAGAATGACCCGTTTTATCTATATGAACGTGAAAAAAATAATTGCATAAAGATAAAAACAAAAGAAGCAATTCAACATAAAAGATGCCCTGATGGTGTGGAGAAACTTTGCAGGGAAGAAATGGGATTGTTACCCAAAGATCTTACGGTGTATGTACATGACAATCGTGAGACCAATCATCACATATGGAGCAGTGGTTTGGGGTACTACAACTAGTCTGAAAACCACGAGGAAGAATTTCTCAAAGGTACAAAGACTGACTTGCTTATGGGCAACTGGGCCATGAAATATTGCCCAACAGCTGTACTAGAAGCTATTCTAAATCTCCCACCTATCCACATAGTAGTGGAAATCGTGGTAGAGAAAACATGTTCAGATACGGAATCATCAAAGAAAACCCGTTCCTAAATAATGACCAACTCTGCGACATGCCTGGGACGGTGCATCGAAAAAGTTTAGCTTTGAGAAAAACTTCACCTCAATAATAAATAAGTCAAAACTTTTAAACTAGTGTAATTAACTGTCATTAAATGGGATCTCTTCATAGACCATGCAGTTACATGGACTGATTCTTCCCAGCGAAATATCTATTAGGACTAACGTCAACTAGCATGAATTCGATTTATCAAAATACGATTCTAATTCATGCATTGCTATTTTTATTGCGTTTCAATTATCAAAAATAGAATATAAATATTATTTTCCAATTTTGTGAATTATGTATTGATGCACCATCTAGCAGAATATACATACACTGTCGTACTTTAATAGGGAGATTATAGATTGCGTCCCATAATCAGCGTTTAATGATTCCATCTTCTAAAATCTCATAATGAACATTAACTTGCTGATAATATAGGTCTTCACAATTTATAACCCATTTAGGATTATCTATGGTGCAGTGTCTAGAGTTATGTTAGACGATAAAACGATAGTAGCCTCAACAAACATATTTTTTTGAAAATATTTCTCATCAAAAAAATTTATTGGGTGCAGGAACAAAACTCTAATATTCTATTATCCTCCCCTTCTTTAAATATATGTAAGAGCTTCGTGCTTAATATTGTGACAAATAAAATATTTTTTAAATTATGAAGGCTCCTGTGCTCTAGAAGCGGCCAATAAAGATAATCGAATCTTGAAGCTATTCCAAAGTAATTCATTGTGAGCATGCGACGTTTTATGAATTTTTAAGAAATTTTACTATCGCAACACACCGAGGTGATTGAAACCACGTGATAATTGATAACTTCTATTAGTCTAAGAGCCAGTGAAAAGCTACCTGTATGTATTTGACCAGACCTGGGCTTTTGTACATTGAGACCCCTATACCTACCATACATGAGATGGGGACTCACTAAGCCCAGAGTGGTGGACGCGGCGGGCGCTCAGGTAAGACAGGTAGTGATTTTTAGCAAATTTTAAATTCATTTGACCACGTCTGCCGTTTAGAAATTTAAAAATATATTATTATTATTATCGAAAAATAACAATGGCAGATCATTATCACGCGTTAAACATTATGGCAGACAGGTATGAAAGTACTAAAAAAAATAAAATTTTCAAAGTAGTTGACCAGATCTGCCATTGATATATTTTGTTTAATAGGGTCTTAAAAACCTATATTCGCCACAGCAGTCGTTTTCATTGAGTACACACTCCAGCAGATAACAAAACTTAGTCACTACACGGTCAGAGATGTATGCATAGACTGTCTATGTTTTACATCAATGATCAACTTTATCAATGTTTTTATAGTAATTAATATTGAATTTTGTTAATTGTGGAATAAAATTTATAAGTTTAATAATTAAAAAGTAAACCCATTTTGAATGAATCTCATACATTGAGGTTGATTACAGATAACAAATAATTATTTTAACATTTATATTATTTTGTTTTTCTTTTTATTCATTTAAAACAATAAAAATAGATTAAAAAAAGAAATCATGCATCACAAAATATATATATTTTTCTATTGATTTGAATCTTCATTCGTCATCGTCGGAGTCACATATGACGTTGTCTAACTCGTCTTCATCATCCTTTGAATCGGATTCTGAAAAAATAAAACGTAAATAATAGAATAAAAATAATGGGTTCCTTGATTCAATATATTGGGTAAAGAATTAATTAGTATAAACTTACCAGGGATTTTGGTGATTAAGTCTCTCACAGATGTAGGAATTTGGTCTCCTTCGAACCATTTAAATACAAACTTATCATCTTGTTCCATCCAACCATACTCTAATGGATCCAACGTAGTAGGTTGCTTTTTGTAAGCATTTTTCCAAACAGATGAAATATAATTTGCTCTTAGAAATTGTTGGTAAAGCTCACTCTTACACGGTGGTGTAAGCTTGCATCAAAATTCTGAATTTTCTTGCTAAAATTTTCATCCGAAGCTTTATAATTGCTGATGAAAAGTTGGTACCTCCCATCATCAACGTCAACTGATTTTTTCGTATTGTAGAGCTGGCAGGTAAACTTCTGAATACTGTTAAACACCTCGTTTAACTGGTCCTCAGTCAAATTTTCTTCACCAAGAGTAGCAAATGCTTGTTGGAATTCTACATTTTTTTTCAGCAAAGTGAAAGGTCTTTTCTTTCCTTTAT
The DNA here is from genome assembly GCF_026250575.1 of Diorhabda carinulata. NCBI lineage: Eukaryota > Metazoa > Arthropoda > Insecta > Coleoptera > Chrysomelidae > Diorhabda > Diorhabda carinulata. The sequence continues at coordinate 27,092,486 of NC_079472.1, forward strand.
TAAAGAAAGCCGGATTAAAATCACACCCAGTGAACGCATGGAAGCCGATTAAGCTTTTGGCTAACAATTCACCAAGCTCGTTATAAATTTTTGTGACGTCAATAGATCTTTCGTTATTTCCTGTTCCATTGAGCATCCAAATATTAGAATTAGAATTTTGTAATTGTTTCATATTCCCAATCATTATAATTAAAATATCGGTATCAGAAGATCTAATAACAATATTCGAAGGGCTGTGAAGGAAGTTTTTTTTGAACATCTGTCAAAAAAAATTTCCTTTTCAGTGCTGTAAATGTCTTATAACAACTACTATGATATGCAGCGTCAAACATTTCGTCCCGTAAAATAATATCTTTATACTTTAAGTCATGCAATTTCCTTAACCTCAAAATTTTTCGGCATTTTGACATGGTTTCTTCAGAAAATAATATTAATTTATCAGTTTTTACGGCACTACAAAATACACACTTCAATTTCTCTTTTTCATTCGACATTATGTAAAATAAATTAATTCAATGAACGCAAAATTAACGAAAATAAATAAAGCAACACTTTATATTTTATTACATTCACAAACACGAAGCATTTGGATGGGAGTTCACTACTAAAAACATCTGACAAAAACCGTTAGGGTGGGAACTTAACAGAGCCCTCTCAGGTATAAATTTTGAATGCTAATAACTATCAAAGAAAATACTGTAGGCTAGAATGAATACAATAGTAATACATAGGGGAAAAAAAAGATAGCTACATAGACAGTCTATGCATACATCTCTGACCGTGTAGTGACTAAGTTTTGTTATCTGCTGGAGTGTGTACTCAATGAAAACGTCTGCTGTGGCGAATATAGGTTTTTAAGACCCTATTAAACAAAATATATCAATGGCAGATCTGGTCAACTACTTTGAAAATTTTATTTTTTTTAGTACTTTCATACCTGTCTGCCATAATGTTTAACGCGTGATAATGATCTGCCATTGTTATTTTTCGATAATAATAATAATAATATATTTTTAAATTTCTAAACGGCAGACGTGGTCAAATGAATTTAAAATTTGCTAAAAATCACTACCTGTCTTACCTGAGCGCCCGCCGCGTCCACCACTCTGGGCTTAGTGAGTCCCCATCTCATGTATGGTAGGTATAGGGGTCGCAATGTACAAAAGCCCAGGTCTGGTCAAATACATACAGGTAGCTTTTCACTGGCTCTTAGACTATATGGGCTAATTCTATCATGAATTATACAATCTTGGTGAAATTTTCGATATAAAGCATATTCAATTTATTTACAACGTAAAACATTAAGAGTAGTACTTTAACCAATTGAAAAATGATTAAATTTCTTCCCCATTTTCTAGGTATGAATATTGATTCATAGATAATTCGCTTTCTCGCGAAGATTATAGGTACTGATTTTATTCAATAAAAATAATATTTTATGAGACAATATCTGATTGTAAGAGATAATTAAAATCGAATTTATGTTATATAATAAATCATATGAATGTACCAGTAAAATGTGTTCCGTACAATCTACAATTCCACAATCTTATTTTAATTTAAAATGTATTGTTTTAGGAAGGTGAAGAAGAAGGTAAGGGGGGCATGTCATTGTATTTACCATATGTTAACATTAATATTCTTAGTATTGTCCACTAAATCACATTTCTCAATTTTGAATTGATATATTCAGTTGATCAAGCCAAATCGCAACTCTAATTAATTTAATTGTAACAGGATTCTAAAGCTGTAACATACTTATCAAGACTAGTCTGAACAAGATATCCCTTTACCCTTCATTATTTCTAAAGAGATTCGAGAAACCCATAACATATCGCTATTAGTAACGATGATAATCAAAACACCTGTTTGATAATATATTGTCAGCCAAAAACAATGAAAGTCTGCAACCTACGAGGGCTGCTACCGTTATGAGATATGGCAACACTGATGTAAATATGTCAAATCTGACATTGCCATAGTAAAGTTTGACATTTTTAATGATGGACGTACTCAGAACATGTTGACATACGAGTGCTGTTTGAAATATTTACAGATACTTGAAATACTCATATGTTTATGAATGAGCAATTGCTAATTAATTCGCTTGAACTTTTGGTGATGTAGTCAAACTTCGCTACAGGATTAATTTTGTGAAGGAAAAAATCGCGGTGCTTCAACAGACGTTTATAAGATCGTGACGAATCATGGACTGAGTGGGTTAAATCAAACAAAAATTTTTCGCGCACAAAGTACTTTGAAGCAAACGGACGCCTTTTTTTCGGAATAACATGTCACCACCGTTATATTAGAGCAATGTATAACGGTCAATTCTAAATGGTACACCAGCATTTGTTTGCCATAATTTTTCGAAAAAACCAGGAAAGCCAATCATTCTTCACCACTCCATCACGACTATACGAGCTCTCACACATCATTTCAAACAAAAACGTTTTGATCAGTCAAAGCATCGAGTTAATGAGTCGTCCGCCAATCAATCCTTGTTTGGCACCCAATGATTCCTTGCTATTTCTGTCGACCAAAAATAATTTGCGATATGAACGTTTTTGTACACCTGAAAAAGCGATTGTTCCAATTATAAATATTTGTCTTCATTTGTCTATCTCAAAACTTAAGTAGTAACCCTCGTAGTAAGTAATTAAATATGCTACAAATGAAATAAGGCAATTTCTATGAAGAAGTTTAGATTGTTGTAGCTCTCAGATTTGTTCTAGCGGTAAGTGAATGGTCTATTGGTCCAATTGATCAACTCTCGTAGTAGTTGTTCATTTATATTTATAGGTATCTTTCAAACTAAAAGCTCAGTTTAAACAAAGTCATCAATTACCATTAGATATTGTGGTATCTGTCTTGTGTTTTTCTTAGTTTTCAGAGAAACTGAATAATTAGATATCTATTAATTTCTTAGAAAACTGAAAATGCTAAAGAAAATCCGACCAATTCGTACAAAATTTCAATTTTATACCATTTTCAAATCAAATTGGCCAAAAAAATGTAATTGTTGAAATCAATACACTATGCAAGCTATTAAAAAGTAATAAATAAAGGGTCATTAGCCATTTTTCGATAATAAACATACTATACACTAAATATGTGTCCTACATTAACTTTTATCATATTTTTCGCATTTTGTTAACCAGTTATTACTTTGCAACGCATCAAGATATCTTGTTGGTTACTCATGACAAATATAAAGGAGTATAGTAACAGTCACTAATACGTTGTAATAATAAATTACGTTTTTAAAGCTTTTTAAATGTGTTTGATGCATGTTTAATCACAATAAACAACATATTTGAACACAAAAATATAGTTCCACCAACAGAAGCCCAGCCCGCTACAGAAGAAACATCGGCAGAAGGTGCTCCTAGTGCTGAAGGTGAACCTGCAGCAGATGGAACACAAATACCAGCAGAAGAACAACCTGCTGAAGGACAGTCTTCAGAAGGAGCACCATCTCCGGAAGGTGCACCTCCAGCACAAGATCAACCGACTGAAGGTGAAACAGGTCCACCACCTGAACCTGAGAAAGAGAAAACACCAGAACCGCCACCAGAATCAGGTCAGTTGAATTAACATTTGTAGGTATTAGATTGTAGTTTATCCTATTGTACATAAGAAAAAAATTACATTTACACACTACACGATAAACTTAACTTGTAATAACTTACTTATAAATATCACTTTAATAATTCCTGCGATTACTTTCACTAATTCGTTCTTTCCACTACGCATATTTATTTAGAACTAACTACGGTACTTAAACTTATTTATATACCACAAATAGAATTCTACAAGGTGTAGAACAAAAAGGAAAACAAGAAATAAATAAATAGACTTTCTTAAAAATTAATCAAAAGAAATACTGTAATAAACCGCCTACCATAAAAAGTTCTTCAAAAACGCATCCGCCATTCATAAAAAACAATTCAAAGGCGCCGCGCGAATTAGCCGAATTTCGATATTCTATCTAGCTAGATAGGGCCAGCCTAAGGACCCATTTCGCGAGCTTGTTCGTAACATAAAAAAAATGTAATGAAATTCTGATATTTCATCGGTGTTATTTATCAATATACCTCTATCATAATTGTTAATATATATGAAATAAACAGCGATTGAAAAGGTATATAAATTCATTTTATCAGACGCCATTTTGAAATTCTCAAAATTTAAAAACTAAAACTCGTTTAGAAACCTTTCCTCTGATATATAATATCAATTGGATTTTGATATTTTTATTATACCTTCCGCATAGATAAACAAATTTTCCATTTTCAATCAATTTTTGTGAAATCAATGGTTGAAAAGAAAATTTTCAATTCTATTATAGGGCATAAAATCACCTACAATTTCTATGTTCACAATTTGTTTGTACGAGCAAAAATGAAAGAGATATCAGCATAAAATACACAAATCTCAAGTGACCAAAGCTGCCTAACATGCAAAAATTCTAATTAGGGACATAATATTCCGAATAAAAAAAATTGATTTCATTTCCCTACTTTCTTGAAATTACCATGACATAAATATAAATTTGTCTGTAAAATTTTCGTTCCAGATATAATAAGTGTAAAAATTCTCATATTATTTTCCTTTCCAAATTATGGCAGCAAAAAATTTCAAAACCATGTTTATAAATAAAAAAATTGATCCCATAGGATTCGAAACGTTCAAGAAATTAGTCATAAACGAAGGCTACGACATAATCACATTACCAGAAACAATATTAGCACCGACGGAAGATAAAGAAGCAATATCTATACCCAATTATTCCTTGGTAGAAAACCGTAGAGGCAGTGGAGATGGTGTCATTATGTACGTCAAAGATTCTCTAAAATATAAAGTTGTAGATTTGGCAACTGCAGCTACGGATACTGAGCATGCCACTCTAAGTTTCGAAGATTTATTAGAAAAATTGAAGAGGAATGGTAAGATGTTGGAAGTGAATTGTCAATTTCATCATCATGTTTTATTGTGTATAATTCGTTGTTCACCATTAATCATTACCACAATAAACAAAACTAAACATAGAGACAACTCTTGATGATAGCCTGGTATAACCACTAAGGATGTGCTTTCACTATTGTTCACAACCATTTTTTCTATACTAATTTTTAAGTAATACATTCCTTCAATTCCAATTTTCCAAACTTCTTCAGTAAACTATATGGAAGTTATAAGAAATTAATTCCACTTCACATTGATCAATATTCATTCAGCGTATCATTCCATTCAAACATGTTGTGATGCAAATACTTTAAAACATAGATATTGATATTTCATTATTGTGATAAAAAGGACAAACAGCCGCAGCTGAAGCATTAGCTGCCGCAGCTTCACCTCCTAGAGAAAATGCTCCAACTGCAGAAGGTGCTTCAACTACAGAAAGTGGACCAGCAGCAGAAGGAACACCAGCAGCAGAAGGTGCACCAGCATCTGAGAGTGCACCCCCGGCAGAAGGTGCACCCCAAGCAGAAGTAGCTCCTCCAGCGGAAGGTATTGTTTCATACGACGTTAAAATATTGTAGTGCTTCGTAACGGTTACGTCTCTACATTGTTGTGATAGACAAATAAATGTTATATTTTGGGCTTAAACAGAAATATATTTAGCTGTGTTAAACATTTGTCGGAAAATAAACAATTTTTATTTATTTTCTGTTGAATATTCCTCGTGTATTTACAGTTTCACCAGCCGACGGTACACCAGTGCCGCCGACAGAAGCTACGCAAGCTGTAGAGGCGCCTGCTGAATCCGAACCTGTCCCTGATGCAGCACCAGCAGAAGCTACTGCGGAAGCCCCTATAGACGCTGAAGCTGCCCCCACAGAGCCTGAACCGGCTATTTCATCGCCTCCCATTATAGAAGGTGATGATTTAAATGAAGATGTTTGTTATGTTTCTTCATATCATCGTTCTGTGTACCAATCATCTCATTATTCATCTTTTATTTCTAATATAAGTTGATTTTTCTGTTTTCATGCCATCATTTCAATCATCATTTTTTTTGGTAAGTAAACTTTCTCATTTTAACTAATATGGTATAAGGTAATATATTTCAATATTCTTTTAATTGAAATTCATAATTTATCAAAGAAACCGTGAAAAGTAATTAGCAACGCCCACTATCCTAATATACAATACATTTTGATTAAAATATTACGAGGTGGGTAGGAAGAATCTCTTTAAGTTAATATGTGGGTAATAACATAAAAATTAATTTGTTTAAGACCGCCAACGTATAAAATTTAAGCATTAGAAGAAGTGATTCACATCCCAAAAAACCTGTTCAATAAATTAGCTCAATAAGATCCTGAATATAAAATTTGAATTGTAAATTAAATGAAATTGTACTGCATTTTAACTTGTATCTGCTTAATGATTGAATATGATATATACTAACAATCTTTATTCAATCAAACTATAATAAAAATAGAAAATAAGGCCGATATTCTGATGTTTAATGTTTATTTATTATAAATTAATAACTCTCAACTATAAACAATAATTTATTATATAAGAAAAGAAAAAATACACAAGTGTGAATGTAGTGAAGTTCTAGCTGACTGAAATTACATGTTTATAGGAAATTCACTTTTCCACGAGTTGCGTACTCCATTTTCCTACGGCTACTGACGAATTGCACTAATTCTTGTTGATATTTTTCTTGTTCAAATTACTATCCCCGCATATATGCAAAATTCACATTGTACAGAAAAGTGTGGTGATTGTTAACGTTATTTCAAAATGAACACCCATATCGTTGAAATATTCATATTTTTCACTTTATACGCGTTTTTACACAAGTGCGGAAATATTTCTTTGTGTTTCAAATTTAATGTTTCCTGGGGATATAAATGGTGTGAAATCTATTAGAGACGTATTTGGTGAAATCATTCTGATTATGTTCTACAAGATTTTGTCCTCAGCTACAACTACTATATCGACCTAATTAACTTTGAGAGATAACAGGATTTCTAAAGTAAAACCCAGCAGCCTCTTGAAATTTTTGTTGCCGAATTGAAAAACGTATACTTTGGTAATAGTTTCTAATAGTATTGCAAACATCTGAATAATGTTTAAGGTGGATATTTGGGAACATCCCTCGGATAACAACATTCACGTTGGCAAGCAAATTCGGCAAAATATTTTGTTGAAAGTCTACCTACTAATTGGTCATTTATGATACCAATCCATACGTTAACCGAAAACCCCAATTGGGAACGACATTCTCGAATAGCATGGGGATTTTCTTCTCTCCAAACAAGTGAATTACGGGAATTATTTATCTCGTCATAAATTGGGATTTATCTGTAAATAATGTCCTGTTCAGCATTGGTCGATGATTGTTAATTAATATACAAATTTCCAACCTAAGGATTCAATCTTGTAGGATATAGTCGCTGAACCATTTGAATATGATATGGATACAGATTATTTTTTTGTAAGACTCGACCTCCTTTAGAGTTCTCGACTTACGTCTAGTGTTCGTAACAGCGTCAATAATGTCATCTTCCTGCGCTTCATCTACATGTCGTTCTCCTCTTTACTCGTTATTGACTGTCCAAGTGATGTTAAACTCGTGTAAACGTAAAGAAATGAGTAACTAGTTTCATGAAAATTCATAGTACTGATCTAGCTTTTGTAATAAGATTTTTAAACTGTTCAAATGTCTTTGTAGTCTGACTCAATGGAAACAGTGATTAACGGTTTTTGAGATAATCGGCGAAATTAACTCATCAATATCAGTGGGGAATGTCGTTTTATCGAAATTTTTCTAGATAAAAGTACAGGGACGGCTCTAGGACTAGATTTGTTATAATTCAATTAGGCAAGCATTTTCTCTGGTAGTTATATCTATTCCGTAACATACTGTAATTGTAAAAAACAACCTGATTGTTTCTTTATACAGAAGAACTTGAGAAAAAATGACTTTGATAGAAGCACATGAAGTTATAAAATTTGGTCTTCTGTGACTCTGTGGGCTTTTGGGCATGTGTTTGATATTAGATTATATAAACCAAGACAAGCATTTTCATAAATAAATATTTACTTTCACACATAACATTCGGTAATCGTTTTCTATACTTCATTCGAAGTTCAACAACAAATTTTATTCTAACTTTTATTAATTTTTTACAGCTGCTGCTTAACTTTTAGAATCCTAAGAAAACAACTGCGATGTAAGGAAATAATTAGGAAAAAGTTTTTTGTTAAAAAATATTTTTCTTGGATGTATTTATGTAATTTATTATTGTGTCAATTCAAGTTTATGTATTGTGCAGCGTTATTTGATGTATTCCATATAAAGCAATTTAGTCCTGGTTATATTATACCGATAACTAATGACCTGTATAACACTCATTTTATTGTGACAATAAAATAATTTAGTTACTTTTGAGTTTGTTTCATTTTATTGTATGTATTGTTCACACTCAGAAAATAGCTTGAGCACGTTCGTTTTAAACGCATAAAACGCTTTTTCGGAATTGGCAGTCTCACAGCTAATGTGAAAAAAGATGTCAATGAGTCTCAAGACTGTACGTAGACAATCAACAAATCGTTTTTTGTGTTTCCAAACTTGTTTAAATTGGCAATATTCGCAAGGGCCCAGTCTATATTAGACCGACTTTCGTGATTAAACATGCCAAATGCTTCTTAATGTTTGAAAATTTGTTGATTCTTTCTCATATTGAAAGACTCCAAGCCCCAACTAGTATTTTCTTTTTGACTCATAAATGCATGCACGACTATTTACCTATGACAAGGCTATAAATTGTTTTGATGCAACAGTTATTTTTTTCTTCATCATTACACGAAATCAATCGACAGGAAGATCTTTTTGGATTTCTATCAACAAACATGCTTCTCCAAAATTTTTGTGACAAAGCCTTTTACTAGAATGAAAACAGAAAATGGAAAAGTCTGAAAGTGAGGGTTGCCTCCTAGACTAGACCACTCCAAACAGTCCCTTCGAAACTTTATTGCTGAGAGCTAGGGAATTTCTGGATCTTAATAAAAATATGCTAAATATATTCAGTTTATTTCCTAGAGGACATTGTTTTCTCAGGAAAAACTTGATTAAACTGAGTCTAGCAGAAATTGGCATATGCAGGTTCTGCGGGTAACCGAAAAAAGTTGTAAAATGTCTTTTCACTAAAATTAAATAAAGAAAATGCCTTAGACGAGTGTGAATGTAACCTCCTTAAAGCTTTAAAGACTTTGGACCTGGATTGTTTTCATTGGGGGACTCAATTTATCTTTAGGTCGTTACACCATAGAATCTATGTTAGGTAGTCATATAATCGATTAATCAAGTCAATCGCGATCTATTCCAACTACGAGATGTGATAAAAAAATACGGCGAATAGCAGAAATTTCTCACACTGCATCTAGCTTAACTAGTATGTCCCCTATTCTCAACTGTTGAGACATTTAGTGACAATAGCCGCATTAATGAGCTAGTGTTTGTGGGATCTTAAAGAAAGCATTAAGTTTTCCTTCCACTCAAAAAAAAATGACGAAGAAAGTTATGAAATATCAAAAATTGTCTATGAAAATGATCTAATAATTTTTAAGACTGATTACAAGTGATATGAGCGGTTTGAAATTGAAAATGAGTTAGTAAAAGAAGATGGAAATTCCTTCGACCTTTTTCATGACAACACGTATGTGATTTCTGACTCTTGCCATGTCAAAAAAAGACTTGCCTCCAATCATGAATTGGAATAAGTGCATTTCTATCCAAAGGCACTACGTTGATGATCTCAGTACATATATGTTGCTTTTTATTTCGTTTTAGCACGTTGAGCCCTGGTGCGGTCCATTGGCCCGCAACTGAGCTTTCTCCACATTCCAAATCGGTCCTATAGACCGCACGACGTATTTTATTTAAAACTATCCCCACGGCACAAGAGACTACATTTAAATGTGTTTTACAGTTTGGTTGGACCGTCCTGGATCCTTGAAACTTTACCCCACACTTAGTCCATCTGATTTTTTTTCATGATCTTCAACTCTATTGTAAAACAAAAAACCTTACTTTTCATATTTTTTTTTGGTTTCCTCAACATAATTCGAATAAAATTGTTAATTTGTGCTACCTTTACATTACCTGTACCTATTTTTGGTATATTTTGTTTTTAAGGAATAAAAAAATGACAATTTAAAAAAAAGGGAACTTTTATTATAAAATCAATACAATAACAATAAATTGTTGTTACAATCACAATTATTCATGTTTTTTCGCAAAACACGGAATACAATAAAGTGGTTCTCCAAAGCAAACACTGCAAAAAGCAATCACTTTTTTTACTTTAGATTTTACAATTTTACAAAGATTCATTGAAATCAGATGATTTTTCGATTCTCTAGAGCGTTTATGATAACATTTAAAGTCAGAAAACCATATAAAATCAAAAAATAAAATAATTTTTTGATTTTCTAGGGCCAAAAAACGTGGGGACCGCGAAACTATAAAATTAACCAAAAATTTAAAATTTTGTGCTTTATGTGCCATTGAACTTTTCTTTCCCACTATATATACAGTAACCCTCGTAATATTATTTGTATATTCTCTTCAATTGTTATTCAGTTCACATTAAAATGCATATCGGTGATCAACATTATCCGAATAAAGTGCATTTACATTACAATTTTAGCGAGTACTAAGTAGAAAGCAAAAGAAAAAATAATCACTTTGTACACAAACTCACGTGGTTCGATTACACGCGGTCCAAGTAAACCTAACCAACAGAATTAAACGCCAGTTAGTTATTCAATATCCAGTAGACAACATTATTGCGCGTCCGAACGTTTTGACATTGAAAAATCTCGCTGTATGATCGATTTTTTGTTAGTTTAGTGAATTTTTCTCAAATCTGCAAACGCAAAAGAATATGATATCATCAGTGACAGTAAGTATCTGTTTCATATAAATATATTATTAAATGTTGCCACCTGTCTAGTTGTTAGTTTTTTTTTTTCAAACCGGTAATGCGCATAGTGAAACTATAGACTTGATGTTTATTATAATCCATTTATGGCATAAAATTTGTTTCATTCATTCAAGTAAAATGTAGGTCATTGTAACTAGTTCAGTTTTTTGAGAATCCGTGCTGTTTTTTCGAATTATATTAATGTTACCTGCTTTATCTTATAGATTTAGTAGCTATGACATCATATACGCGGATGACCTTTTTAAATATCGAATCTACGCAACCTTGTAACCATTGGTTTTTAGTTGTTTTCTGTAATATTACATTATCATTTGAATATACTGGTTTTTTATCTATCGAAATTTTAAAACAAAGAAATTGTTTATCATATCTACAGTAGCCCTGTTTACCATAATTATCATTTACAAATATACCGAACCGAGCCAATTAATTTAAAATGTTTACTACTGATTATTAAAAAAATAATAATACCAACATAGAAAATTAATATATTTGGATATTGATGAATTAATGAATAATTTATCTCCTCTTGTGGCCATGTTAAAAATACAAAAGGTAAGTAAGCAATATCGCTTAAATATATCTTAAATTAAATCCGAAAGATTAAATACATACACTAACATACACTCTTTTTGGACGAAACTATGTTTTATTTGAATAGGGTAATTAGTAGGCATAATTGTAGTTTCTGGTGTCAGAAAAACCTACTGTGAATATTTGAAGCTGACACGCAGTGTCCCCAAAAAATAAATGTATGGACAACTACCATCAAAAACAGAATATTAAGACCATACTTTTTTTAAAAAATCTTACAATTGAACATTGTTTGGACTTTTTAATACTAGAATTAGTACCTCCAGCTGTAACGTTGCTCAATGAAATAGAAGTTTCAACAGAGAGAATTTCGATGAAATATTTGCAGGACATCAGGTTGGACGGCGTAGTGCAAAGTACCCACCAAGAACCTCAGACTTGAAGCTATGTGATTTTTTGGGGAATGTCTAAAAGACAAGGCTCATTAAAAGAGGGTGGTTAATATTAAAGTTTTGAAATACAGAATTATATATATATATATATATATATATATATATATATATATATATATATATATATATATATATATATATATTATATATATATATAGATATATATATAAATATATAAAAAATATATAAAAATCGCTATTTTTGCATTTATTTCCTTATTTTGCGAGAAAATTACACAACCCCAGCGAAAAACTTGTGTTATTGTAATTCCTGACAACTTTTGTCCAAAACGTTTTTTTGATTAGGGGGCCGAGCAAAATTTTCTAAACTTAGTTTTTCTGATTTTTCGAAAATGTTATCTGACACGCAGAGTGTATTCAATGTATTCAACTTTTCCATCTTCTCTGACAAGACTTATTTTACTCAGAGTTTGTTTCAAGACAGCTGTAATCAGAATTTTGTTAGCTGTTTCTGGAAAGACACAGATTGTTTGGGAAACATATTGAAACCTATGGAATTCAAAATCAACAAAAGACTTTGAAATAGGGGAGTCCGGGGCGTGTGGACACATATTTCTAATATCCTGTAAAAATTTCAGTTCAATTGGACCTATAAGAGCCGAGAAATCACACTGTGCCAATACGTCCCGTACCCTAAGCAGAATTGAAAAAAATGTTTTAGACAAAAGTTGTGCGGAATGTTATGCTCTATAAGTCTGCCATTTAATACATTGGAAAGGACTGGTCTCGTTGCTGTGGGTGACATTTCTACAATCCATCTTTTTTTCAATATGTCGTTCATAGAATCATTGTGAAGCTCGTGTAAAATGGAATCTCACCATACTTACGAAAATAAGAGAAAAACTACATAAATTAATCAGTTCAATAACGTTGCATTTGTCCTCCAGCCTCTACTCGGCAGGGTCTCAGGTGAAAATAAATCTATGAAATACCGTCGGCCGATATGTTATTTGATTCCATTCTAATTTGTATTTCAAAACTTCAATATTAACCGCCTTCTTTTAATGAGCCTTGTCTTTTAGATATCCCCCAAAAAAATCACATGGCTTCAAGTCTGAGGATCTTGGTGGGTACTTAATTGAACCACGCCGCCCAATCTGATGTCCTGCAAATATTTCATCGAAATGCTCTCTGTTGAAACTTCTATTTCATTGAGCAACGTGACAGCTGGAGGTATTAATTCTAGTATTAAAGTCCAACGTTCAATTGTAAGATTTTTTTAAAAAAAAGTGTATGGTCTTAATATTCTGTTATTGATGGTAGTTGTCCATACATTCATTTTTTGGGGAACCTGCATATGAGTTTCAAATATTAATAGTAGGTTTTTCTGATTAAAGAAACCAATGACAAAGCTGGAGAAAATTTAATTATTTACAACTCGTCTGAGTTAAGTTTTATAAGACCTCATTTTACCTTCTAAATGAGGTCTAGGTAGCATGTCATGTTTACAATAATTAGAGAAGATCGACAGATTTAACAGAAATATATTTTACTTCGATACTATTTCCATTAAAAACTTTATTCACTCGCTTGTTATATAAGGGTTTTTAATTGTTTGTTGTCGATGTTCGCAAAATGGATGAAAATACCAAAGGTAAAGGTGGTGTAGAAAAGTAAAGATCAACAAAACTGAAAAAAGCTAATGATTTCAATCGCAGTAATAAGTGAATATATCCAAACTTGCAGCCTTTAAAATGTCCTATTTCACACAATGGAAATCTTCCACAGCCTATTTGTATTTTAACTCGTTCATCCTTAGAGCAATGATGCTGTAAAATTTACAGGAATCTTTAAAATCTACAGGCGGAAGTGAATAAGAAGGTGGCACAACTACTTCAAAGTTGTTTACTGAAAATGAACTCAGCTATTTTATACGTGCTCCAAATTTATCAAAACAATAATCGGGACTGTTACCTCCAAGAACGAACGAATCAAATCCATTAGTACAAAGAATCACCATTACAGCATGTGTAAAAAGGGAAAGTAAGAAATTAGATGCTCGTGATGTTAATGGGTGATTTGTGTAGGTTTCAAAATGGTAAACTTTTTATTTGGCAATAAAGTTGTTGGTGAGATAGTAAAATTGTTCATTGGTAACTAGATCTGTGGCTTACAAGAAATTACTCAACTATCGGTAAGTTGGTAAAGTGGCACTTATTAAGCAAAGACAAAATCATGCTTCAACAATTACATAAGTTAGAAATGATTAAAGCAATTTTTAAAAATGTTGATTAAAAAAGGAGATTGTTTCAAATTCGTTTATATAAAATGTCCTGAACTTCAATGTAACCTAATGTAAAATAAAGATATCTGTGTATATTTCCACATTTTCCAATTTCTTTAATGTATGTTAGATCAAATTCACCAAAATAATTGATCGTTCCATGAATCGCGAGTACAAATATTACCGAAACCAATCTTACATCAAGAGTATGAAAACAACAGTTGATCAGTAGTACATACATTTCGAAAGCAAATTTTCTTTTTATTTTTGTTATAAGGATATCAATTTAGTAATCTTCTTTATATACCGCTACTTCATTGTAAATATATTCAACATAATATTTAGTAATAATTAATACCTGCCTGTAAATTAATTAAATAGAATATAGAATTCCAAGGTTGACATAGGTGTGACAAAAAGTATACTTGTATTTCGTCATCGTTATTGAGAGAGTGAGCAATAAAATTTGTCCTTCATTGTTTACATGAATAGACGCATAGATGTTATATAGTTAAATAGGGAAAGTGGTTTGGGGTGGTTTAGTTATTTAATTAAGTAAATTCATAATTAAATTGAATGAGTATAATGAATGTTAAAAATACAATACGTCAAATAAATCGTAATTACTATTCATTTCTTCCCATGTATTGGAAACGGTATGTGAAGCTCTTTAGGTTATCCTAGCAGATAACTTTTTGAAGGATTATAATTTAAATTATTCGCATAATAATATAAATAGAGAGGAGTGCATTATTGTCAAAAATTGAAAATTGGTTAAGTTATTTGCTTGGAACAAGAATAAGTAGAAGATGACTCACGCGAGGAGGTCATATCAAAGTGAATAATCCAGGAAATATTAAATCAGTGAAAGAAATTGATCAGTGAAGTGAGCAGCGCCTAAGAACCAAAGAAATTACAGCACAGCACATTTCAAAAACAAGTGTTCTTCCTACCTGAACATTTAAATATGCCAAAATAGCTTTTTGCTATGTTCCAATATACAAGAGAGATATGAGCTTGCTTCATGATAATACCCCAACTCACACTGTTTCACTTTGCCAAGCTACTGTACAGCGATATAGTTTCACAGAAATTTGATACCCACCATATAGATCTGATCTGTCCCCGTTCGAATATTTTTTGTTCGCAAAGCTGAAGGCCGAATTAAGGGTTATGAGGCCTAGAAACTTAAGTCAGACGTTCTGAAAATTGTGTGAAAATTAAAGGGGAATATAGTGAGAAAGCAGTCTTTTTATTTATGACATTTTTGCCTACATTAGGCTATATATGGAGTGTGCAACGTGAAAATACTAAATACTAGTACCTAACCTTTACAAAATTGGAAGACTACTTTTTTTGATGTTGTGCTTTCCTGTACAAATGGTGGTTTTTGGTAATTCCAGCTTTAGTGTAAACTATATTGTTATCAACGGCAATGTAGTTTTTGTTCCTGTTAACACATGCAGCTATTTCTCTTCAAAATTAATCTGATTGATTCGTTATTTCCCAAATAAATATTCTATAGTCTCCTGAGAAATCTTTTCCTATTGCCAAAAACTCTAAAGCCCCTTTTCAGTCCCGAAGCTCGATATTCGTCAAAAAATTTTAAACTAGGAATGGTGCACAATCTTGTGAAATAACTGTTTATAGGTATAAGGTTTTAGAACAATAGGTTAACAAATTTTAATAGAATTTTTGTTCATAGAGAAATTTCTAGTGATATCATAACTTCCACTAACCTAACCCTTTTCTGTTTTGCTACCTATTTCCACAAAATATTTTATCCAATCACGGCTATAATTGAAGAAAACAGAAATAAGGATTCCAAAAAGAAGGTTAGATTTACAATAGAATACGACAAGGTCAGTTTTACAAGAGTGCTTCAACTAATCTGTTAATTTTATTGACATTTGCTAGGTCAATACATCAAAAGTAACTAGATTTCTTCCTAGAACTATAACTTGCAAGGTATAAAAACTAAACCAAACCGATAAGGTTGCAATTGTGAGATCTACCATGATTGATTTTATTGACTTTACATTTATTGTTTTTAAAGAATATTTCAAGTTGTAAAAAGGTGCCGAGCAATTTAACTAGATTTAACACTCACTCAGAGCTGCATCTAATTCAACTTAAAAATGTATACGTTTCAGGAATATGCTACAATTATCGTCAAGTCCGATGAGAGCCAATTCAAATTCCCTACAAAACACAATTGATAATTTTTGAGAAAATGTAACTACCTATTGTTCGACATATGTCTATTATGTCTCTATATATTTAAGCAATAATCAGATCATTGACCCATTGAGCCATAATATTGGTTTATCCTACTAACGAATATTCTATGCAATTGTAAGGACTTGTCTTCAAACTTAAGTGCTTTAGATTGCTGACCCCTATTTCCATAAAATCTTTATCGCCAGCAAACAATTGGAAAAACAATAGGAAAAACAATTTTGCTTGGTTACAACCACAAGTCTAAAAACTTTTGGCATAAATATCATGAGCAAATTTTCTTCTGTGCTCAGTTTTGTTCTACACTAATATTTGGTAATGGCCTAACTTTCTTTTGTTTTCGTATGAATATATACATAATATCTTGGTATCTATTAAGTTAAAAACTATTACTATATTGCACAAAATCATAAAAACCATAGTATATCGTTCGTGTATACCAAATGAATGATAATACTGCAACAGCGTAAATCGGAAAACAAGGGGAAACATGAGTTTAGCTATAGAATCAGACGAGAAAAATACCATAAATCATTTGACAATGGATTAAGAAACATTTGAAAACTTCCAATGAAAATGAAACATAAAATAACTAAGAAATACTTGGCGAGAGAAGTAATATCAGCAGATTCTAAACTCATTTCTCCCTAGAATTGCAACTTGCGCCCAATAAAAATGGCACCGAACCGATAAAGTTGCAAGTGCGATATCTTGCATGAAACAATCATCTAAATTTAATCTACGCATGCTTTTGATCAAGAAGTGACATTATGCAAGTCTCTTGCAATTCCATAAGTAAAAGTAATTTCTTAACCTTAAATTTCATATAATATTTTGTGAGCGGTTTAAAAATTGAGCTAGGTATAGTAAACAAGAAAAAAATGATAAATGGTAAACATGAATTCAGCTATATGGTAAGACGCGAGAACATACAAAAGTATCTGAAAATGAATGCAAAAAGATGTGGAAAAGTTTTAAAGAAAATAACAAGGAATCAATGCCAAGAGACGTGATATCGGCAGATCGGAAACTCATTCCTCTCTAGAATTATGAATTATACGCAATAAAAATGGCATTAAACCAAAAATGCAAGTCCAATATCTTGCTTGAAACATTCAGATTAAAAAGTAATACATTTTGCATTGAATTGCACGTTGTCAAGCGGTCTTTATGCCGCTTATGCTTGCATTTTGATCAAGGTATAAAAGTCGTTTGACATGATGCGATACAATGTGCAATGCAATGCAAGACGCAATATTTTTTGATCAAAAACATGCGCAGATTAAGTTCAACTTTGTTTCATGCAAAATCTCGTACTTGCAACATCATCGGTTTGGTACCAATTTCCTTGCGTGCAAGTTGCAATTCTAAGGAGAAGTCTAGTTACTTTTCGCGTAACAACTAACTTGTCCATCAGACTTCAAAAGTGAGGCAGCAGATATCATTATTGTCAGTTATTCACTGACCACATTTTTTTATATCTCTGCAGCAATGCAACGGTATGCACTACTGTGAATGTTTTTGATCAAAATAAATTTGCGCCTTGCATTGCATTGCACGTTGTGTCGCTGCTCTTTACATAGATAGATAGAGATAGATATAATAGACCATAGTGAAGTGTTATGTACCCAACAATATAAAAATTCAATATGGTTGTTAGAATTGAAAAAATTATTCGCATCACAAACTATAAATCAACTTATTGTATTTCTCTTGTATAATCTAAAACGACTAAATAGACATTGTAAAATGTATCAAGCCACTTTAAGGTATACCAAAATATTAAATTTTTCTTTAAACATCCGTCTTAGTACTTTTAACGCTTTTCCATATGGAATTCTAATTCAAGACAACTTGTATAATATTTTACACGTGCTATAGTAAATATGTAGTTATACTGACTCATGCGACAATAAATGAGTTTCAATATCTTGCCCGTCTTCTATAAATAATTATATTTTATTTAACAACAACAAACAAAATCTTTAAAACGTCCATAATTTCTTGAAATGTAACCGACGAAGAAATTCTTATAATATCTAATTAAAAATAGATGTCATGTATAGTTGTGCTAGATATGGGACAGAGGCCGCACGCTAAAATATCTTTATATGTTTTTCTTGGATCTATTTCAAATGGGTGGTTAACCCAATTTCTTAGTTTCATTAATAGAATAGTCCGTCTATACGGTATGTCATTTTGTATTCCCCACCCTCAATATTTCCTAGTGAATAATGCTAAAACTTTGGAATTCAAAGGGAAATAAATTTTCGGAGTTAAACCCTCTAAGAGATGTAGGAATCTTAAGTGGAAAGGAACATCCAGTGGCAAATGTGTGATACTTCACCTGATATTCAATTTACGAAAAAAAGCTCTAGAAACTAATAAAAGTAGAACTTGTATTCACTAAAATTGATTGAAATAGGAAAATGTAGGGTCAAACCACCAAATATCAGAATATAATTTATTCAATTTTCTATTGTGGTAAAACATTTCTATTTTCGAGCAAAAAATTGTTCAGCATATTTCAACTATCTAATAGTTCATTTGTACAAAATCCTTTGAAAAAAATATATTCTTCAAAAAAGAAAAGATTTCATTTCAATTTATTGGGAGGCCAGATAGGGTGCACGAGGAATTATAGTTCTAATGTAAAATTGAAAGAAAAAATAACTTCGAAATATTCTTCAAAATATTGAAGAAACTCAAATTGGAAATTGACATTGAGAAGACCACATCAGATCAAAGCAATTCCGGAAAATGCCTTCCAAAAATGGAGTATCTTAGGTTATGTTTTTAATTTGGTTTTAATAAAATAATTTACCTTAGTCACTCGCTGCTAGTGCATAAGTCCTGCAGTGTTCTGAAAAAATTAAGAATTGAAAAAATGTGAATTACATAATTTTAATAATAATAATCAAAACTAATACAACATTATATATCACATATCCAAATGCGAAATATGGAAGAGATTTGTGAGAATAACTATATAAATTATAATCTTAGGAAGTTACCAAGAAGTTGACCTTTGTCCTAATGATAATCAAAATACTCATCAATAGCACAATAGTCCAGAGTGAGCTGAAGCTTTCCTCTGAAGAAATTTCCAAGTATTTCTTTGGATAGAAACAGCTTCCCAATTCCAAACTTTCAACACTGCAAAATCTGTATATGCATCGGGATTTTGATCGTCCTCATCCTTGATGTCATTGAGGTTTTTAATGAAAGAGATTTTTACAGAGCCATCTAATTCAATTTGCCAAATTCAATAAACTTATTAATGCAAAGATATTTATAGCATATATATATATATATATATATATATATATATATATATATATATATATATATATATATATATATATATATTTCACTTTTGTCATGTTTTCTTATCATTTACATTGGTACTTCCAAGAATAGTTCCTCAAAATCTGTTAGGCAAAAGTCCCTAATTTTATTAGTGTCTCAGACCCATTTGTCTAATAATAGTTTTATATAGTAAAAACTTTGTTACTCTGCTAATAAATTGTGATCATTTTCAATACATATTTTTGCCACAATTCCAAAGACTCGGAAAGTTTCATCCACAGCTGTTAACGACCTTGTAATAATAGATAATGACGTCGTCGTTAAAATTTGAATAGACCCCAAAAAATATGTCCTCTTATTTTAATCTCTGTTTCTGGAAATCTTTTTCAACCCAATTTTAAAAAGTAGACATAAAAGTGAGTCTTCCAGACAAACACTATTTTTGAGGGTAGCTTCATCAGACATCTCACTCTAAGTCCGATTTCACTAGACAAATGAGTTTGGATATGATGTGTAGCTTCTTTATTGCCTCCATTAGTTTCTACCAAATGATGCTATCAAAGGCAGCACAAATATCGATGAATAAATAGTAAATTTTTAAATATCTTTAAAAATAAATTCATCTGTTATTTATTCTCAAAACCGACGCCGAAAACAATTTGCACAACCTTAATGTTAATAGATCAGAACATGTGCAGAAATAAACATTTTAATTATAAGTAAATTTAGATTTAAATCACAAGAAACCGTAACATAGTGTTTTTATCGGTTGTAAAAATGTTACAAGGTATATTTAGAATGCTTAATTTCAGCGAATCCAAGGAGTGTAGTCAATAAATATACAATAAAATATTTTTGAGTAAACATCATGTTATACATGTGGATTTGATAATCAGAGAATTCAAAATGTCATAAAATTAGAAAAAATGCTGCTGGACATCCTTATTAGAATTATTCTGTTACTTCCAATCTACCACTTTCTCTATATTTTGCCCCTTATAAGAAATTCAAAAATACCCAAAATCATATGGTTTAAATCTATTAGAGATCTGGACTACTACCAAATTAGAACTATTTGGTTGTCTCCAATTTTATCATTTTTTAACCATGACATGTGGCACCATCTTGTTGGTTACTTTTTTTACGTAGACCGTAGTAAACAAACCACCCCTTGATGGTTATTTTTCAAATCTGGCCCCATCATTCATATGAATGAGTTCCATCGGTTCGGAAACCATAGTTTGTGTTGTTTTATTCACGATAGTCTATTTTTCTTCGGAATTATGGTTTGTAAGAGCTTTTGTTTTGTCTGTTCAGCTGTTGTAAGTATAAAAAGTAAAATGTGACATTAAGAAAGTTTCTCCTTTGGGTAATTCTATATCTATAAAAACAATTTAAATGAGATGTTTGTAAATCAGCTAATTATTTTCCATAGCTAGGGTTATCTCCTAATAGTACTGTTTGAGTTTTATCTCCAACTGCTAATTTTCGAGAATATTGGGTTCTCCATGTTAACCTTTAATATAAGTTAATTGCAAGGTAGTTCACTCCATTCTTCAGTGCGAATTATTAATTGTGCGACAAGACCATTGAACAGACATATTTTTTATGTCTTGAAACATGTTTTTCATTTATTTCATGCAAGCAAGACTGATTCATCATCATTTAGTTCATCCATTGTACTTGTATATTAAATAAAATCGGAGACCAATAACACTAGCTTGCAGATTCTTTATTTTTATTGGGTACATTTCTGTGTATTTCATTTTTTTACCAAAAAGAATTTGTTTTTCACTTATGATTTTAAAATACTATAGAATTGGTTCTAGCAGTTTCTCTAGTTTACATTGCAAGCCTTATCAAAGGCTGGACTCTGAAAATGTAGCGAACAATAACTCTTGTTATCAATATTATCCCTAATTTGTCTAAAATCTCTGAACTTGTTCGATAGTTCCGTAATGTTGACGATTACCAAATTGTTTATTAGGTTCGAGCTGCTTTGCATAATTCGATAATGATTCGCTGGGTATATCCTGATTTATGAACCTCTATTATTTTGTCAAAAACAGCATTATCACGTGCTATTTTGGATACAATTAATCAATAATAATATTTTTGCTATTTTTGGAATTAATATTATTATTCTGTTTACAAAGCCTAACTACCAAAATAGTATCGTTGATTTTATTATATGTCGATAAAAAATTTTAATCCTCCTCTTCTTTTTATTATCCTCCAAAGGATGAAGTGACACCATTTATATTTGATTCAGCAGTTGTTTCCATGCTTGCCTATCCTTTGCAATCTTGCAATCTGTTCGCCATGATGCAGTCTCACATCGCGTACGTTGGTATGGGAAAGATAAGAGCATCAACTAGACGGAGTTCCGTTGTTTTCGTGATAGTTTGTCTTTCCATATTTTATTTAACTTGGTAGTAACTGAGCTTACCATAGTCAGACGACGGCGTAATTGAGGAACCAAGATAGTTAAAATTGTTTACCACATCGAAGCCTGTTATTTCTGATGTTTGTGGACATTGTGGTCTTGTCTATAAACTATCATTGTTTTCTTTTTGGATTTATTTATTTTTAAGCCATATTTTTCGCTGATAACAGACAGTCTGGTCATAATTTCTATTATTGCTGGTATGGTTGACGCTTTGATCAGTGTGTCGTCGACGTAGCGCAGGTTGTTGATCCTCTTTCTGTCAACTTTTTTTTATCGGAAAGAGGATAAAAATTTTTAATAGAATATTAGAAATATTACAATACAATAAAATGGTAATTTGCTTTGGAAAAAATTGAAAATTAAGAAAATGAAAATATATATTAAATTCAATTAAAAATAAACGATACCAACTATGTTAGACTTTCATTAATCACCTTCTATAGTAAAATTTATGTTTTGACACTACAAAATACAGTAACAATAGTTGATATTTGTTAGTTTTCAATATGAAATAAATCATTTTATTCCACAAGTCAAGTGGTTTTCCCACTATATTTATGTATAGAAAAAAAAAATCACACGCCTCATATCGTGTTACATTGGTAGCCAAGTTAATAATAAACAAATTATGACAAAACAAATTTATTTCAATCGATAAAAATCTCATTATCGTTTTCACAATGTTTTACTATATACTAATCTTTATAAACTTCATTCAAAATTATATTTTGTAATATCAACCAATAATTGTCCGATGCATATGTTTCAAAATTTTTTCTTGCTCCACTGTTATTGTTAATTAGAATTCAACTTCGAAAGGTTAAGTTGAAGATAATATTTAATTAAATCAAAAGTTGTTTTTAATGCACCATTCTTAAAAATAGAATAAAAAACTTTTATCGTTTTGATAGACAAACCAACGATTTTGTAGTTTTTCTGGTGTTTCGATCTCGGCTTCGGTATGAAAGTCAGCAATTCTAGCAAATATTTCATTTAACGCTAAACATTCCATTTACTGAAGCTTCACAGTTATAGTGGTGAAACTATTACCACCTGAATCGATCGCTTGATCTCCTTAAATCAAGACTGAACTCTTTCCTAGTTGTATATGAATATTGATTTATTTTCTTAATATAAACAACTATTTTTAAGAAAAAAGAATGAAATGACGTTTTTCAAAAGTACTGGAAAATTTAAATTGGATTTATTATTTTATATCCCGTAAATTAACGTTCAGTTGTGCTATCAAACGTGAGAATTATGTCGGTTATTCGCACTAGTAGTCACATCTAGTGTATCGTACCGTATCGACGCATGGCGTAAGTGCAATAAGGTAGTGAAACGTCAACATCCTTAATGTTCGTAAACATGAATGACAAATCATGTCGAAATACCTATAACAAAAAGTCTGCGTGCTAATGGCAAATTTTTTAGGTAGTATTTAGCAAAATCCAAAACTGTTTTGCTATCATTCGTCTATGTAATAAATTTAATCGTGACTAAATAAACAACAGGCTGTTCGAAGACGACATCAAACAAAGAATAGGTTAGTTAAAAGGTTCATTAGTCTTGTACCACCCACAATTAATTTGTCTTTTTAGGTACTTGAGTTGTATTAGTTACTAAAAATGAGTTCGTTTAAAGTCAAGGTTCTGTACGATTTTCAAGGAGAGGCCAATACTGCAGAAATGAGTATTGTTGCAGGTAAAGTAAAATTTGTTCTTACTAGAATTCACTTCTTGAAAGTTTTGATTCCAAATTTTTACATTCGAGGCAAAAAATAAGTGCATTGTTTACTCATTTATTTTAATGTCTACTTACTAAGCTAAAGTATTTGAAATCTGCTTAATCAGCTCAGTTAGAACTTTTATTGTATTGAAACATTTATGACCCATAAAAAAAGATGCATATATACCAATTCATAAACATACAATAACGAATTTCAAGTATTAACACAGGAAGAAATCAACTGCAAACTGAATAGTTTTAATAAATGGTTTTTCAGGTGAAACTTTAACTGTAACAAGAACTGATGTAGGAGAAGGTTGGTGGGAAGGTTTTAACAGCAAAGGCCAATCTGGTCTCTTTCCTGAAGCTTATGTAGAAAAAAATATTTCATCCCACCCTCCAAATATTCCAGCACCAGTTTTGCCACCTCAGAATGACTGGGGGGACTCAAATCAAAAAGACGATTGGGATGATGATGACGACTGGGATGATGACACTGTGTACTCTGAAGTTGGAAACAATCATGGTCAGTACAATATAATTTCAATATAAATTAGTTAAAAAACAGATGAAGTCAGAGGATGTATGGATTTAAACACTGAAATCTTTTATTTGTTTTTATTTGGAAATACACCTTGAAAATAAGCCTAAAATTTCATATATTTTCTCAAAATGAATTCCTTTTTAATATTTCATACTACATATTGTTACCATATAAATGTATCCTTCAAATTTATCCATTAGTTTAATGAGCATAGTACGTAAATTGCACTATTTATTTCGAGTAAAACTTTGTTGCAATAATTATTCATATATCTCATAATTTATAAGGTTTTTGTTTTAGATATAGTAGAAATTAATTTTTCCAATTTTAATCTTCTTTTTAATTGAGAGAACCCAATTTATATCCTATAAATTTGTTGCAAATTTTATAATCACCAAAATGTAGTATATCAGTAACATATATTGTTATTGTAGCTATGACGAAATTTTTTTTGTAAAGACTTCTTGAAAAATTTGCATTTCCTATGAACTAGTTTTCTTATTTCAAGAGAAATTGTAAACATTTAGTACATATGTTAAATAATGGATTGAGTGGTAAAACAAATCATTTCATATTACTTTTAAAATGAAGAAATGAATTATTTCTGAAAAAAAAATTGTCTAAAATATTTACTACTAGGCAGTGAATTCCTTTATATGAAGAAATTTTTATATTTCCAACAGTACCACTTCTTTTATTATACAGTTATTCACAAAATATTGCTGCAGATATGTGTGATCTGTATGCATATACACAATTAACTAAAATATTATTTTGAATTGTGACAGTTTTGTAGTAGCTCTTATGTAATTTTCATATTTATTGTTCCTGTTAATAATTTATGCTGAGGAGATGTGTTTTACAGAAATTTGAAAAAGTAGTTTTGTGCTTAACTTGAATTTTCAAATGAATTAAATATTAAATTGAGAATTTGTCAAATTCAAATCAATAATGATATTTTGAAAATGTTTTTACTAGGTCAACATCAGATCTACAGTAATGAACCAAACCAAAATCAGATATCTCACCACTTTGATAACATGTCTCTGGGTGGTATTAGTACAACAGGTGATAATAAAGGAACAGTTACGAAGAAAAGTTTGAACATATTTTCCTCATATGTCAAAAGTGGATTAGAAGGATATATATTAGGTGAGTCAATTGATAATTATGATATGGAGCACTGTATATCTTTTACCAAAAACTGTTTGTTTTTTGGGATGATTTCATAATATTCATAGCAAACTATTTCTTGTCATATCTCCTGTTGCATTATCCTGAAATTATAGATAAATGATAATTATGATAACTTGATCTACATCTGTTCAACAAATGATCTAATAATTAGTTTTTACTTAGAAATTCAACTGTAGATTAATTTTGTTCTAGAGTATCTTTTCTTTTTTGCAAAAGATAAAGCTAAATATTTTAATAACAATAAAATATCGACTTATCAAAGATAATGAGACTTGAATTAAGCAAAATATGCATTATTTTGTAAATTGAAATTTTTTCATCAATAATAAATAGATAAAAACAAAAATATACAATTAATTAAATTTGTCTTGAAACAGGCACTACTTTTTCTATCTATCCTTCTCATATTTAGTAAGGCAGCTAGGCACGTAGAAACACAATTGAAAGTGGACAAAATGTTTGTATTGATTAGCACTTTAAACTACTATAAGGTGCATCTCAATTTTTCAAATTTATACACCCTTAAAACACTTATAAAAAATTATGGTTTTTTTTCATGAAAATTTGTACATTCAAACTTCTGTAACTTTTTAACAGATAATATTTAAAAGTTCTACCACATCTCATTTGGAAGCTTAAACCTAAGATCCAATTAAATAAAAGTCTTCAATAGGACAACAACTAGGCTCAATTGATATTTTATCGTTGAAACAACTTTAATTCTATGATAACTCTATGAACTTTTTTGTGACATTTATTTTAAGATGGAAAATCCAAACCATTTGGCTATTACAGCTGTAGGTTAAAGGAAATCCTTTGCAGGCAATAATTACCATTATTGTATCCATTAAAAAACTCATAGCTATTATTCATTTTATTTCATGGTAGTTCACTAATTTATCTTCCTTGCTATAATCACTAAATGTAACTCCTCAATATTTGTAGGGATTCCTTTCAAATGGCCCTCGTATAAGACAATGACATAACTTGAGAACATCGCATTTAACCAGCTTCCTTACTTGTATTAAAAGGTTGAAATTTTGTTGGAGAATTTGTTTGGTCATATATAAATTTTAATTAGGTGTCCACAATAAACAATTATATTCCACTCTTGTCTTGTTAAGGTCAACAGGTCAGACAAGTACTTAAATTGAAAATTAATTCCAGCTGTGACTCAGAAAACGTGTTTACATCATTTTTGTAAACATTAAACTTTAAGCACCTGTGAATCATTTTTGATAAGTATCAGAAACACCTTTGCAGTTGAATTGTTAAAAGTATTCCTGCATATAATCTAATTTGTGATATGTAGTGTCTCTCTAGAGTATAAGTGATTGTGAGAAGTTTTTTTTGTTAAACAATGGATTCAAATACTATTAATGTTGATGATATTCAACCAAAGAATATGAAAAATGGGAAATGTAAAGGTAACTCTTGTTTATAAACTATTTAGTAGAATTTCTTTTTTTTGTATGCTACAATTTTCTTATCAAACAAACAATATGAGTGAAATATAAGCATGAAAAACTATCTTTCAAAACTAGATCCAAGTCTATATGGTCTTAAATATATCAAATATAGCGACTGTATACACTCATTTATTTAAAAAAAAGTTTTGTTAGGTTGCGGTTATTTCATAAAATATTAAGAAATTTTTTACCCTTCAAATTTGAATGTTGTACTGTTGGTATTCTTATTGAAGTATGTCTAAAAATCCTGAGATAAATTTCATGAAATGAGAAACTATTTTGTGGACAATACGATGAAAGCAAATGCTATATGATATAAATAATATTAATAATCAAATTGTAAAAACCCTTTCCTTACTATAGGTACTTTTTCATATTCATAAAAAACATATTATATAATCAAAATATTTCTAGTCTTCAATCAAAACACCACAAAACAAAAGAATATATTAAGTTCCTAGTAATAATTATGGTGCTCTCTACATAGGACATATATCACAGTATTTGGAAAATAGATCATTAAGAAAAAAAACCGCATGAAACATATATTTAATTCAAAAATCGTTGAAACAGAATCTAAAACAAAAAAAAATTAATGTGCTTATAAATATTTGCTTCTTTTTCACATATAAAAAACTTTGACAATTGAGGGAAAATTATTTTGTATTAAAACGAAACGAATTTCATATTTGTATTTTTATAAAGCTGAAGAAAGATCAAAATTCTTTCCTATAAAAAAGGAGTTATTTTTTATAATTTTTCAATTGAGCAAAACTTTCAAAGTAATGATTGTTGAAAAACAAATAAAGCTTGAATAAAAAATTCAATTAATAATACAAACATCCTTATATCTGTACTCCATACAACAATTGAGACAAAACCAATAATTAGAAAAGTGAAAAAAGTTTTATGATAAACCATACAAATTGTAATTTTAAGATATAAAGTTGAATCTAAAAAGAACTTCATATACCTATTTAATATTATTTAAACATATTGAATTTTATTTGCTAAATATTCTAAAATGTTAGTAAACCAGAAAGCTGAACTATTTTCTTTGTGTTTTTACCCAGTAATGAAATTTTATATTGAAACTGTTAAGTGTAAACAATTGATATCTCTTTACACAACTTAAGTAATTCTTGTTGAACAAAGTATTATTAGAAAAGCATTAAAAAGATACTAATCAATGTTTTGTTCTACAAGTTAATTTTTGTTACAATAAATTGGCTTTACCATGTAAGGTGTAGATTCTTCCAAACTTTTAAAAGTATTTGATTCAACTTTAGCTTCTACACAATGATTTATTAATTCTCCATTTAATTGATTTAAATTTATATTAATACAACTTGAGCCTACCTCCATTTCTAATAATACTTTTAATGTTTTGCCTTTTGTGCCTACATTCAAACTCTATTATTATGCACCTTATTATAAAGTCTTCACACTTTATTTTGTATTGTTATAAAAATTGAATGTGTATTTGTTTTTCAGGAAATTCCGCGAATTTACCAGTAGCCAATAAAAAATTTGTCATTTTTCGAGATAGCGACGATATTTTAGGAAGATGGGAAGTGATTTCGAACCCATATACAGTTCAAATAGCATCTCCAAAGAAAGCGTCCAAAATGGGAGGATTAAAATCATTCATAGCATATCAATTGACCCCATCTTTTTCAAATGTGGAAGTTTCTAGGAGATATAAGCACTTTGATTGGCTACATGATAGGTTAACAGCAAAATTTAATGTTATAGCTATACCTCCTTTACCGGATAAGCAGGTATCTGGCAGGTAATTGTCTTTTGTAGATCAAAATAGGCTTGTTAAAATCACTTTAACATTTTGAGTAAGTTCAAATTTATATTTTTTTCGCTACATGATCAGTTTGGTTTCTGATGCGGTCATCTAGAGAGATCCAGGTTTCTTTGTGGATTGACTTATGGTCGAAATAAGTACTCATTATCCTCATATCGTTACTAACTACAAATCCTATCGCCCTCTTCTTATTTTGATTACTATCACTATGTTTATTTCTCCCACCCATTGCTTTTATGTTCATCTCTCCATTCCCAAACTTGGCATTAAAGTCTCCTAATACTAATTTAACATCATATTTTTGTATTTTATTATGGATAAATTGAATCTTTTCATAAAATTCATTTTTACTTCATTATCTTCCTCCTCTGATGGAGCATGCACATTCAGTAAGATTAATTTCTAAACTTAGATATTATTCTCAACTTACAAATTCTGTCAGAGATGGTTTTGAAATCCACTACTAAAATTTGCAACTCATTACTCACTATAAAATTCTCACATTCTAGGCCCCTATATTTATCCTATCATATAAATATTACTCATAGTGTGAAACAATGAATTTTTTTAGTTATAACTTATTATATCGTAATGTTCCAATTGAAATTTACTTTCTTCTATTTAAAAAAAGTTAACTAGAGATTTTCCATTCATATTCAAGAAAAAAATTTCCAATTCATATTAGAATGAATAGTAAATGTTTTAGATATGAAGAACAGTTCATAGAACACAGAAGAGCACAACTTCAGGAATTTATAAATTACATGTGTAGACATCCGGTACTAAGTACATGTGAAGTATGGCTTCATTTTCTCACATGTACTGATGAAAAACAATGGAAACAGGGTAAAAGGAATGCTGAAAGGGACCAGTTAGTAGGCGCCAATTTTTGTATGTCAATCGAAGCGCCAGAAAAGGATATTTTAGCTTCTTTATCTGAACCAAAAATAGAAGAAAATCTCAATTATATGATAAGATTGGATCAATGTATTAAAAATTTAATGAATACGGCCCAAGATCAACACAAAAAATGTATTAATATGTATAAAAGGGAATTTATGAGGATAGGAGAGTGTTTCTTTGCGCTAGGATCGGCTTTTGAGTACAATCAGCAAGGAATGTACTCAAAAGCTTCTGTAGGTAAGAAGATTTTTTCTTATATATGAACTTGATTGGTAAAAGTATTTCTCTCAACATAACTTTTATGGTTAGATATACAAATTACCGATGTATATATGTTTGATTGCAGCATAAAACTAAATAAAAATTCAGATGTAAATCTTTAAGCCAGGAAAATCATTTCATGCTAAAAGTATGAGATATTATATTGTGATGTTATAATTATATTGCCATCGTGATGGTCTGGATCTAAATATCAAAGTTTACTGATCTAATATGCTTTTTTAAAAGTAATCTCTGATATTAGTAAATGTTATTATGACATAAAGTCTTATGATGCTGCAGAATACCCCAATCGGATGATCAGAAATCATATTTTTCCAAAAATTAGAAGCCTTAAACCAATAAAAGCAAAATTGGAAGTATATTCATTAAGTGGCTTGCTCATTTTGGACAAAACAGCGATCAGTGGCTTTTAATAAACCATAAACCGAGAATCGAGAAGACTGGTGCAAGGAAATTCGTTATTAAAAAATTTATTAAATATAGTGCTGGAAATAATAATCAGTGGAAGTAAAATGTGGCATCCACTAGAAATGTGGTTTTATTAACCAGGTCAAGAAACAACAAACAAATTTTTCTCAAGTTCGACAAAAAAGCAAAATAGTTTGGCCTTCAGATGAACATGCAGAAGATGAAAAGATAAGCAATAGAAGGGAATAAATTTATGTGAAATCTTCCATAAATAGTATATTCTGCCATATAAAGGGAAATTATGAACTTGAGATATGTGAAACATTTGTTAAGCATTTTGTTCTGAGTTTTCTTTCAAAATAATAACCAATATAGTTTTAGAGTAGCAGAGAACAGTTGATGGATATCATTGATAAACTTTATAAAATGATCAACATTTGAAAATAGAAAGTATTAGACATTAAGTTAATACATCAAACATAAGACTTAATATGATAATTAAGTATCTTTTCCCCATTTAGGTCTTATCTTTATTTTTTAGATGTTAAAAATATTGGAACAACTTATATGGCAATCGGAAAACTATATGGAGAACAAGCAAAAATAGATTGGCAACCTTTATTTGATAAACTTTATATTTACAAAGGCATTACGAACGACCTTCCAAATATACTCAATCTACAAAAACTCTCCGAACAAAAGAAGAAAGAATGCGAACGTAATTCTCAAGGACCACAAAGCGCTATAGCAGATATTAGAAGAAGAGCTGATGTTTTGACGTACACAGTATTCGCCGAATTAAATCATTTTCAACAAGAACGCGATACCGATTTACGACTAACAATGAGAACTTTCTTGCAGGAACAATTGAATTTTTATAAAAATATTGTAATGAAATTAGAAGAAACACTAGATAAATTTGATTGAAATTATAACTTCTTGCCCAGTGTTAAATAGTATACAGGTTAACCAAAAATTATTTTTTGGTTTGTTACAGGAAATATCTAGTTCTTTAATAAATTGAAGATATTTTTCAACAGTTCGAGGTATTGGAAACTTTGAAAATGTCTCGATTGACGACGATTTTTTTTTTTTCGTCTACCTGTAATCAACATTTTCAACTAGAGTGAAAAAAAATGATAAGTTAACGAAAAATCTGGAACCAAAAGAAATAATGTTTTAATGTGGCGATTCACAAAAAGAATTATCCGATATTGGTCACAAAGAATCCAAAAAAGAATATTTTCATCAAAAGAAGCAAGCTTTTTGTATATTAAGCATATTATATCTACTGTTTCTAATATCCTAGATAATATGAAAAATTTAAAACCAAAAAAATATACAAAACAGTGAATTTTATTGAATTTATTTTCAATCTGAAAATATTTTCTGCATTGAATTCAAATCTTATTCTATTATATTGGTTTGTGTGGTTATACAAAATGAATCTTATGATACTAAACACACTTTTACACTACCACAAACCTCATAATTACACTGTCCGAGGTAAACTCAGCCTTCAGTCTCTGAAAACGATAACTTGGTTATCAAAACGCGTTAGACAGTGTAATTGTGAGTGGTGGTGTAAACAGTGTATTCAGTATGAATACCAAATGTTCAAAAAATTCTTACTTACAACCTTACGAAAAATTGTGAACATAAATAAAAACTCATTTGTTAGGAATTTACATTACAAGACTATTTGAGTGCTAGAGATTCAGCCTGACATCGGTATAGAGACATGTGATTTTTTGATACTTATGAAACGACTCACAATTTGTAGTTGGTAGTTATCCATTGGAGTCATTGAAAAGGTCTATATCTTCACTACTCTGTTTTTGTGACTAGTACTTTAAATATGCATTGTCAGTACTTTCCTCAGTGTTGTATAATATTGTTCTTAGTATGACTACATAAAACATTTTGGTCTTTATTGTAATGAAATATGAGCCGTCCAGTAAACAAAGTGATTATCTCCATAAAACAAAATGTTGATAAATATGATGAATATATTTTTTTTAAAATTCCTCTTATAATATAAATTTAAATATATAAAGTAGAATACATAAATACAGGGTTTGTCCGGAAAGTAATAGGACTGAGTCGATTTAAAAAATCGTATTGATCAAATGCGTCGATGCAGCGCTGCCAGCGCGATTTCCAAACATTGAAAAGCCTTTTCAGGCGAGGAAACAAAAAAAAGTCCGGGGGGCCACATCTGGGCTGTAGGGCGGCTGCGGAAGCGTTGAAATGCCGGCCTTAGTCAGGTAGCTGTTCACAAGAAAGGCGGTGTAAGCCGGGGCGTTGTCGTGGTGCAACTTCCAGTCTGCTGCGATGTCTTTTCGGACCCGATTGACCCTTCGTTTGAGTCTCTTGAGCACTTCCACGTAAAACTTGGCGTTGACGGTTTGTCCAGGAGGAACAAATTCATGGTGGACGATGCCTTTGATGTCAAAAAAGACAATGAGCATCGTTTTCACTTTGGATTTGCTCATTCTTCCCTTTTTTGGGCGAGGAGACCCCGGTTTGTGCCACTCGGAAGATTGCCTCTTTGTCTCGGGATCATACTCAAAGATCCATGACTCGTCACCTGTGATTACGTTATTCAAAAATTGGGGTCACTTTCACACATGTTCGAATTTTCTTTTCTTGGCACACTTCCACTCGCCGCAATTTCTGGTCGTCAGTGAGCACTTTTGGGACCATCTTCGCGCACACCTTGCGCATGTTCAAATGCTCCGTCACAATGTCATGAACCACAGATTTTGGTAAATTTAACATCTGGGCAATCAAACGAATACTTAGTCGACGGTCTGTGTTTAAAACTTTGCGCACACGAGTAACATTGTCGGTGTTTGTCGAAGTCGAAGGTCTTCCAGCACGGTCTTCATCGGCGACCTCTTCCCGGCCCTCCAAAAAGGCCTGGTGCCACCGAAACACACCACTTCTTGCTAAAGCAACATCTGGGTAAGCCTGCTTGATCATATCAAACGTCTCTGTCGCAGATTTACCGAGTTTCACATAGATTTAATCGCGTACCTCTGCTCTAACGAACGCTGTATTTTCGGCTTGCACAACTCACAGAAACACGTCGCGCGAAAATGCCTGTCCTGACTCTCCAGGTGCTCGGAGACAACTGACCAGCCGCTCGTTTGTTCGCTAGGAACGCCCTCTACCGAAACCAGTCGGTGCGCGCACGCTCTGAAGTACAATCGCGGCGGAAGAAAATCAGTCCTATTACTTCCCGGACAAACCCTGTACAGATATGGTGTTCATGTAAAGTGATATAAAATTAAAAGAAAGAATAGCAAAAAATAATCGACAGTAATTTTACAGTTTTTATGTGACTGGTGACATGGCAAATTTTCTCAGAAAAGACCCTAAAAATTTTTAGATATTTATTAAAATTTTACACTTTAATTATTTATGTTTATCATTGTAACATGGAATCTCACGTTTTTCGTGTAGAGTGTAAAATTTTCATAAATAACTACAAATTTACATAATTATTAAAATCATTTCAGATGCGAGTTTTTTTCTACCTTTTCTGAAAAAATTTATCATAGCGATGGTAATATTTTTTACACCAACAAAAATTAAACATTTCAACAAAGAAAACGGTGATATTTTGACGTGAGAATTTCCGATTGAAAATTATGGTGCTTTTTCAATATTAGGTCAAAATGAGATTAAAAAATTAATATTTCAAATCATATGAATTACAGTGTACTTGAGACATAAAAAAATGAGTTTTCACCAAATTTGGTGAAAAGAAAAATGTTTTTTGTTATAGATAAAAATAAAAAACTAAAAACGTGGTTATTTCAATTTTTCACATAAATTATTCAAGGGCAAGAATTTTTTGCTGTGTAGTGGTGTTAATCTTCATTATTCAGTTATTATAAACATAAAAATTTATGACTATACCAAGTGCTTTGGCACTTAAATTCAAGATTTTTCAAAAAGTGGAATTGATCAATGTGTGCACCGAACGGCTCATATCTTTCATATTATTCTCAGTCACCTGCTATTTTGTTTTCTTTCAAAGCTCTATTTTTGGTGTGTCTAATGCATTATCACTAAATTAAAACCGTTTGAAGAAAATACTACCATTGTGAAACATTTTAAAATCGAAATCTATGTCTAGATGTTTACTGTACCTGTGATAGCGCATTTTACTTTTTTTATTGTAAATAGCAACTATTAAGCTTACAACAGATTTCATTATTATGAAACTGTATAAAGCGAGAGGTAAGACTTCAACTAAATTGTGTGTAAATATTTATTTTATTTTAAAAAGAAATATTAGTTACAAGGGTATCGCCTTATTTCTTGTTCAATATAAGCTTCTTGAATTGTGAAAAATCTTTGGAATAATTTAACTTGCTAATTAAAAAGTAAATCTCCAAAATTGACATGTCTTCTTTTGTTTGTTTTTTCATAATTTCTATCAAGGTTGGTGTGTTTATATCAATCATGAAGGTTCATTAATGATCTTAGAATTATTTCAAGAGTTAGACAATCCGAACAAAAATAATCTTATCTACTTTCTGCATTTATATTCTCATTTTTTTTTTCAAAAAATGTAACATGTAATATTATATACCAGTACAAGGTTTGTAGAGGTTTTTAAAGGTATGCTTAAGAATCGGTCCGAATAGTTTTATCTTAAAAGGGCTCGAAGCCGTATAATAAACATTTGGATAAAAACGATTTAATTAGATTATGTCCACCTAATATCGGTAGTTTACGTTTGACAAAATAGCAAAAATCGCATCTACTTAAAAATCTTTTGTAACCATGTTAGTAGCTACCGTAACACATAATTTCAATTCTATAAACACAAATATGTGAATGGAGTTCACAGATTATTCAGTTACCATAATATTAGAAAATTGTACCATATACTATTTATACATAAAGCTTGTCAAATCTGTTTTTGAGAAAAAAATGTATAAATTCATTTGAAGAGAGTGAAGATGAAATAATTTGTAGGGAAACTCTTATAACTAATGATACTAATGGGTTGGACGATCTGGATATACGTTAATTTTAGTATAGAAGATTTTTTGGAGAAAGCATCTACATTATTAAAGCAGGTGAAATGTTTCCAAAAGATTTCATAAATAATTTCTCCATATTCAAAAACATAGACGAACATAACTTTTTTGTTGTCTATATTTATATTATCATTTTACAACAATAATTTAACTGAAAAAGACACGGCTATAAACGATTTATAAAGTGCTTCAAGAATTATGTATTACAATAATTTATAATTAATATGTCCCAAAATCCACGTTTCCTAAAACAGAATACTAATCGATATATAAACCTTTAAAAGGATGACTTTTGAAGTAGTTTCAAGATAGTGTGACTTTAACAATTGTTTCTTATACTTTATGAACAAAAAAATAACACGGTTTTCAATTTATTCTAAGTTGATGGTATAAATGTACTTGACTGTTAATGAAAATGTGACCTTACAAACCTCATTTATTAAGCAGAATGATTATTCATATGGGGCAGGCAATAACATGAATCAGCTTAGTCACTATCAAAATATGACTGTGCTCAGTTCGCATTATTTCACTCCAGTAATCCAGTCTAGTGTTGAACTGGATTATATCGTTCACATTCCAAAAAGCTGTTAAATTGGTAACACAATGCTTTCAAGAAAGAAGTAGAAATTGTTTTATTAATTATTACCGTTAGAAGAAGAGCTGAAGAGGGTGAAAAACACATATTCTCTATACAAAAAAGTAAATTGAAAAAAATTTCCAACGCTGGATTGGAATAATGAGAACCGGGCTTAATCGTAACCGTTTGGTAAAAAAA
This sequence comes from Diorhabda carinulata, assembly GCF_026250575.1. Classification (NCBI taxonomy): domain Eukaryota; kingdom Metazoa; phylum Arthropoda; class Insecta; order Coleoptera; family Chrysomelidae; genus Diorhabda; species Diorhabda carinulata. The sequence goes on from NC_079472.1 coordinate 27,128,873, forward strand.
TGATATTTTCAGTCCATCCCTTTATAGAGTTGTATCAGCTCTATTTTTAAGTTCTAAAAAAATGTAGACATTTTTCTTTGGATATACTATAACTCTAGAAATTAAAGTACATAATTCTGGACCACCTTGTATAATTTATGTTAATTATCTTTAATTATAAAGCCGCCTCATCTAATACCCTCAATTTTTTATAAAATTTCATAAATAAATTAGATGCTGCAGCTTTAACTTAACCTATATTATAATGTATGTAATGAAACTTTCTAATTCAAATTATTTTGCAAATATATAAATATTTATATATTTAATTTTCTTTATTGCTTCAGCCAAAGTATTGTAAACTTCATAAATTAAATGAATATGTAATTATTATTATTTCATTTATATGTCATAATGTCAAAAAGTAATTTAGTGAATTTTTTTAAAGAACTGTCTAAATTCAAGGATGAAATGAGACAGTATATTCAATTTTAGAAGAAGTGTCAAATTTATGAAAGCTTCCTTAACTTAGGTTCCATAGCTATATTTGATTCCTATATTTTGTTTTATAAACTTTATTATGAAAAACTGCATACGTCATTTAAATATTATATTATTTATTTTGCAATGATTCCACTATTTGTCTCCATACTGTTTATTATATTGCTTTTGAAAAGTTGTATCTAATAATCTTTTAATATATCATTTGTTGAAATTTAAATGTTTATATTATTTTCTGTGGTCTGTATTATGTTTTTTATTTTTATTTATTCACCAGAGTAACCGTATAGTACATAACAAAGTAATCGGACAGAGAAAAACGAGTTTCCTGTTGGTCAGTTTGGAGATGCAAGACAAGCATGGCAAGACTCTCTCTTAGCCATGCTTGTTTATCTTTAAAACTAATATCAACAGTTATGTTCAAAGTAACAGTATATAAAATTTTTTAATACAATAATACTTATTTTAATAAACGTCGGTAAAATTCCTGTCTAGTTTTATAGACTTGAATCATCTGTTAACTCTAATAGGATCAAGACTCATATCTATATACATATATATTTATTATATAAATATAGTACCCATTTTATATAATATCCAAACATAAAGAACACGTTTTATTTAACTTTATCCATTTATAATCTATATATTTGAGATCATTATTGATGTTTTAATAACTATTACATATATATATATATATATATATATATATATATATATATATATATATATATATATATAAGACGCCTAGAATGAACATCAAATGTGTAGTAGATCATTATAGTGTTGTCTGTTGTCATAATTTTCGATAATTTATGGAAAACAAAAAGTAGATATCTTGTTCTATTGATAATATGCTCATTCCATTTGAAATTAAAATAAATAATGAGAAATATTTACATCGATCTATTCTTTTTATCTTCTCTTTATTTATAGTTATATTTAATCAATAAATTAAAGCATTTTATGTTCATACTTAAATTTTTACATTATTGTAAAACATGTGTGAATTTCTAAGTGTTGCAGGTTTGCATATTTTGGGAATAACTGAACAATGCTGGACCAAGACATGTCTAAATTAGCACTATATGAATCAAATAAGATATTCTTGAATGTGGTGTTGTATTTAAAATAAGAGGATATATCAACTATTACATAGCACATGCTGTATGAAAAATTTTGTGCCCAACTGAAAATTGTAATTGGGGCGTTTGATTGTTTTTTCGAGTCCGTCTCTTCATATATTATGGAATTTATTTCATTTGGCTGACATATTTTGATACTTTTACATTGTGGCTTAGAAAAAGAGGATAAAAATCAAGAGCAAGAAAATGAGTTGAAATTTACTAAAACATATAGAATATGTTGTATTACTTAAATCTCTTATTAAATCAAAATTGGAATTTGCTCCATAAAATTATATGTCATTAATGTCAGACTTCAATTAATAGTTCAACAAATTTGACTAATGGCAAATCAAATATATAAAACTTTGTTCAATGGCCAAAAAATGCCGGGAATTGGTCTAGGTACGTGGATGTCTACCAGAAGAGCAGACTTACAAATTGCTATAACTGCAGCTCTAGAATTTGGTTACCGTCATTTTGATACTGCGTTTATCTACCAAAATGAAAAAATTATTGGAGATACTCTAAAAGATTGGTTCTGTTGCAAGAGAGTGAAACGGGAAGATATTTTTCTAACAACGAAATTACCCATAGCTGGCTTACATGAAGACAGAGTAGAATCATCAATAAGGCAATCACTGGAAAATTTAAAAATGGATTATGTTGATCTTTATCTGATACATTTTCCTGTTGGATCTAGTGTTGCTAATTCTAGAACACCTCTGAACCAATTAAAATTGGAAATGTCTGATCATAATGCGGTTTGGAAAATTATGGAACAACAAGTAGAGGAATCCAGAACAAAAGCTATTGGTTTATGTAATTTTACTAAAAAAAAAATAGAAAAAATCTTAAATAATTGCAAAATTAAACCAGCATGTTTACAAATAGAATCTCACGTATTTTTACAACAAAAAGAGTTGGTAGATTTTTGTCAACAAAACAACATTATAGTAATTGGTTTTTCACCTTTGGGCAATCCTGGTTACAATAAATTCTTGAAATCTATTGGTAAAGATGGAATACAGTTGCCCAATGGATTTGAAAATGACATTATTAAAGGTATTGCAGAAAAATGTAAGAAAACTCCTGGTCAAGTTATGTTACGATATCTCATACAAAGAAATATTGTACCCATACCCAAAAGTACGAACCCTAAAAGAATTAAAGAAAATATTGAAGTGTTTGATTTTGAACTTGATAGCGATGACTTGAAAAAACTAGAAGGATTAGATCTGGGAGAAGAGGGACGGATACTTGATTTCAACTTTTTCTCTAAACAAATGAGAGAATCTCCAGAATTTCCATTTCCTAAAAAAAGAAAAGAATCGATCTAATAACTGTTATATATTCTTCTCTTATTAGAATTTTTATTAATTTGACAGTGATTATACTGCTTAGCTGGAAACAGCTACAATATACTGTTTAATAAATCTATAGAATTAAAGTATGGCTAATCTTGCTCTTTAATAAAAATCAGATTTTATTTTACCTAGAATAAGAATAAGGCTGTCATGAACCGATAGGGGAACTATTTTATCTATAACAAATTATAGGCATTACATATTTGTTTATGATTAACTATCTTCGGGGATAACAAATATTTAACAAATACGAACAGTACAGTAAATATTTATGAGAATGAATGAGTTTTCAATGATTCTATCGCATCTGTACAAAATATAGGTACGTCTAATAAATAAAAAATTACCTGCTTACACGTATATGGAAATTATGTTGATAAAAGATAACAATTAGAAATAAGATTATATAATTTCATGCGTTGTAGTTTAAATTAATTCATGAATGAATGTATCGGTAAGTTTTTAGTCTCTTGTATATAGATTTAGCATTGTTTAAATGAAAAATAACTTCTTTTATGCGAATAACTAATTTGGAGAAATTAATTTATTAAAGAATTTGAATAGATCTATACTCTGGAATTCAACATGACAATATAAACTGTATTTTTAGTTATCCTCGAGATTGTCAAAAAATTTTGGTTATCTACACGAACAAATGTTTATTTATACTTGAATAGATTGGATATCAGCTTCCATAGTTGTCAGATTTCATGAAGTTAATCATACACTCAGTAACTTATTTACTTTATGTATCCTTAATTAATCATATAACAAATATGCAGTCTTTAATTAACTTGGAAACAATGTGAAGAATTGAAATTATTTCAATAAATAAATTTATTAAGCTTCTATTTAATGAAGTGTCTACAAGAATCCCGTCGATTGCAAACAGAGAAGCTTACAGTGGATCAACTTCATAAGAAAACTTGAATGCAGAATGCATTCTAAAACTGCCTAGATGTTGTAAAAATTTCATATAGCTTTCATTAGCAATTAAATTAGTGTTGAGATTATTAAAGTAGAGGAAATTTTGAGTGAAAATAATCGTTTAAGTCAGATAGTGAGCTTTTTGAATTTCTGTTTCACAAACCAATTCCTAGAAGGTGACACCAAAGTTTTCTGTCAAATATGGCATAATCTTATTTAGTAACCACTTTGTTTCACTAATATAGCTCTTAACAGACTTCTTACTGAAACGATTCATGACTATTTTAAAATTTGTTTATGGATTCGATTTTGAAATTACTTCATAAAGATGTTGATATCAAAATGTATCAAAATATCAGCAATTGGTTCTTTCATATTTTATTTCAATATGCGATTTCAAACTTTCTATGATGACATAGCTACTTAATACTTTTGCGAACTCGCACAAACTCATATCTGTAAAAAATTAGTTTTCAACTTGCAGCATCATATTTATTTAAAATATCTTATGCAGTGCTAAAAATAAACCGTCTGCTCACAATTTTTATATGAAATTTTATTTTTGAATTTATTTTCAGAACCGATGTTTTTTCGCATAGACCGATGATTTTTTCATAAATTTCATGCGATGGCATCAAAATGCTGTGGACTGCGATTAACGAAGACATTTCTTTATGTATTTCAAATAATATTTTTGGTGAGTCATCAATTAACTTTTTTTCAGTCTTATAGTTATATTTTTTTATAGTTTACAGGATTGGCGATATGTGCATTTGGAGCTTGGAAATTTATACTGACTTACCACTTGTTACGAGTCTTGGATAATCATACCTTCTCGACGGCGTTTTATTTGTTTATAGCTACGGGTTTTCTAGTCATTTTTGTGTTCTTTTTAGGATGCTGCGCAATACCAAAACATTGGACTAAACTATTATTTTGTGTAAGTACATTTATTATTAAAAAAAATCCTTATTCTAGTATTCCTTTTAATTTTTCAGTATATAATATTACTGTTGCTGATATTTTTATTTGAAATTTTAATTGGAGTGCTGGCGTATATCTTCCAGGAAAATATTGAAGACGATCTGAATCTTAATTTTAATAAAACTATACTTAATACGTATAAATTCGATGAAAGTAAAACGACATCTATTGACTATGTTCAAGAAAAGGTAAGTCTATTATTTCATTTAATTCATATTTTAAATAATAAAATTAACTGTTTTTATGTTTAATAAACATCGACAATGCCTGTTGTGCAGTCATCTAGGAATGAGAATAGTAGGTATTCACCATTCAGGCCAAAGTGATTTCTAAACTTTTTCTTTTCCTTATCTGACCAATAACAACTTTTAAATAAAAAAATTTTGTTAGACTCTTAACATCTTACAATTTTAATTTTATTATCTATCATTTCAAAATTATATGTTTTTATAAATGTCCCTTAGGTTAAAAAGAAAAAAAGAACCCCAGATTTTTGCTATGACTCGAGTAATTGTTTGTGTCATCCCCGAAACTGCCACTGTCTTAACCAACACCCACGCAAGAGCATTAATTAGCAGTAAGCTTTCATCAATTGAGTTTCTGTGTGTTGTTGTCCGTAGTAGGTAACGTCTAAAATGGATGTTAAAAAAAGAAAAGTGGATTCAGAATGTCGAGTTTTTAAAGAAGAATGGACGTGGAAATATTTCTTTACTTTATTCAAAGAAAAACCTGTGCGCTTACTTTGCAATACAACTGTTGCAGTTTCAAAAGAATATAACATTCAACGCCATTTCAAGAGCAAACATGGAAACCACTCCTACTCATCGTTAAGTGAGAGTTGAAAAAAATTAAATCGAAAGATTTAATAAAAAATTGAAAATATTGATACAAATCTAATTTCACAACTGACTACAAAAACTCAAAAATTTATTTTTTATTCAATTACCATGGATGAAACTGCAGATATCAGCGATACTGCACAGTTACTCATATTTGTAATGGGAATCAACGCTCACTTTGAAATTACAGAAGAACTTGCAGGGCTGCAGTCAATGAAAGGAACAACGACTGATGCCGATATATTTTGTGAATTTGAAAATTGCATCGATAAACTTCATTTACCTATTGATAAGTTATGTAATGTAACTACAGATGGTGCTCCTAATATGGTTGGAATCAATCAAGGATTTGTTGGGGAATTTAATTCTAAGTATCCGGAAAATGATGTTGTTTTTTTGCATTGCCTTATACATCAGGATGTTGATGATATAGACCAGATATTGACCATATACTTAATATTGTTGTAAAACTTGTAAATATGATTCATTCCAGAGGATTATTACATCGCCAGTTTCAACAGTTTTTGGAGTCATTACTCAAAAGTTCGTTGGTTAAGTGCTGGAAAAGTATTTCAAAGAATTTGGGATTTAAGAGACGATATTGTGAATTTTTTTCTTGATAAAGACATTTATAATCAATTTGACGTCTTAGAAAACGAAACGTGGCTTTCTGATTTCACTTTTTTCACAGAGCTACTCATACACATGAATAAACTTAATCTCAAAATACAAGGGAAAAATTAGTTTCTTCCCGATATTTGGCAATACCTGAACAGTTTCAAATTACAGTTATTATTATTTGCTAATCAGATCTCTAAATCTGATTTTTCTCATTTTCCAAGAATACAATCTTCAAAATTCACAAAATCAAACAATAAGATTAAAAAATACGAAATTAATTTGACGTTGATGCAAAATTTCAACTTAGTGTTAATGGAACTGAACTGTAATACTCTCCTGAAACAAACTTTTCATACAGTACCATTACTAGAATTTTATAAAAATTTAAGTCCAGATAATTTTCCAAATCTAATTCCTCATGCAATGAAGATAAAGACGATGTTCGGCTCATCTTATATATGCGAACAAATCTTTTCAACAATGAAGTTTAGGAAGACTTTAACAAACAGAATTACAGATGAGTACCTTTCATTAGTTTTGAGAATTTCTGCTTCGCAAATGGAACCGGACTATGATGAAATTTTGAAGAAACAGTCTCAATTTCATTTTTCTCATGCACCATCAACCAGTAATGACGCCAGAAAATAAAGTGATAATACCTCACATCAAGAACTACACTAAATTCATTTTATATTTTGTGCTTATAATTTTCTTACCTTTTGCTTTTTTACTATTAAAATAATAAGTGTATGTAATAATATATGTATATGTTTATAGAACACATAAATTTTTTAATAATCAAGCATAATTCTTTAGTCCTCCACGATTGTCTAGTTATTACAAATGGCCCGTCTTAAAAAAGTTTCTCCACCACTGTTCTAACATATATTGATAGGAGTCGAATTAACTAACCTAACCTAATATCCTCCAAGTTTGTAAGCATTATCTCCAGGAAGACCGTAATTTCCCGACGCGGCACCCCCCTCCATCCATGACATAACGTGAGAGTTGACAGTTCTCGGTTAATCCAACTTTATTTATTTCATTTTCCTGTTGGATTATCTCTTTTCTGATGTTTTTGATGAATTAAAAGAAAGTACTAAAGAGAAAATGAACAAAAGATGAATTAACCCATAATTACGTTTCTTTTCCACAAAAAAGAGAAAAACATCAACAGGTTGTACAATTAATTTGTCTAACACAGAACGATTGGAAACTAAGAAGATGTTGCAAAGTGGATCTGCTCTAGTGATATCGAGCAATTCAACAGAAGACCATTCATATTGTAATATATAATTTATATGTTATATATTAAAGATACATTTGTATGATTAAAAAAAGTTTAATCAATATTTGTTTATTTTTGATTGAATTAGGATACATAATGTGTTAGTTATATTTATTATACATTGTTCAGAAATAATAATTAAACAACCTGGAGAACCTGGGAAAGTCATTAAAATGAGGAAGGGCAATGGTCAATTAAAAATTGTCCTTGGTGAAAGGATACATCACAATTAGGTTCCAAACACTTGAAACCTCTCACTTCTTTAGCATATGAAATAGGTTCAATCTGTCCATATGAACTTCTCTAATGTGTCTATTAACACTTGTATGTATCGTATATTGTAAACACAAAAATTATCAATACTGGGGGTGCCGTGTTGGTAAATTATATTCTCGTTTATCTCCTTGTAACCAGCCTAACCTAACCTCTAGCCAGCTATTCGGTAACCGGCGCGCCGTCCTTAACGAAAAAAATCAATTCTACTCTTGTTGAGACATTTTGGGCTTTAGTTTTAATTTTCCATTGTAATAACTTTGAAAAGAGCTGGGGGTCAAACTTAGTTTTGTTTGTAAAAATCTTTTTCTCTAATCGAGGTTTAATATAAACTTCTTTTAGTTCTAACAGATCCCTTATCGTCTCGGGAACCATAGGTCAAAGCAACGGTCCACAGATTTTAATTATGTAGTTTAATTAAAAGATAATCAGTATAAACTAAGAGCTACTTTTAGTTATAATTGTCAGCGTAATCAGACAAATGTGAATAGGAAATTTTGATAGAAGCTTATATTTTCTGAAGATCATTCTTCAATGCCCTATACATATTTTGTTCTTTCAGTTGCATTGTTGTGGTGCTGTAACATTCATGGATTGGCAACATAGTGCATGGGTACTTAATGATACAGTATCTAACAAAGTGCCTGATTCTTGTTGTAAAACTATAACTGAAGGATGTGGATTAAGAGATCATCCTTCGAATATAAATCTAGAGGTAAGATAAAGTTTCACAAATTCATTCAATACTTAATTACATACTTATTCAATTTGAATCACTGTAGACTGCTCAACTTATAATAATGGGAGTAATCAACTCAAGGTTTTGAAATATGAACAAAAAGTTTACAATCAATACTCTGGCGTAAGCCAGGAACTTGAGATGGAAATATTTTAAATCTATTAAATGTCCCAAAAATATCTAGTCATTTTTAAAATGGATCATGAGCATACATAAAATATTTTATAATTATAAACTGTGTAATAATCATATTTTTTGTTTCAGGGTTGCATAAATTTCATAGTAGAGAAAATACGAATTAATTTTTGGTTGATATTTTTAGCTGCTTTAGGAATATGTGTATTTCATCTCATAGGTGTTATAATTGGAATAGTTTTATTCATTCAATTAGAATCAGGTAAATACGATGCGGAATACAGCCCCAGAAATGGAGGGACAGAAGCATTACTGTCCGAAAATACACAACACCACTTATAAAAATCGTAATATAGTATCAATTTTTTTTTAATGTTTGTATAACTATTTGTTGATTGTTATTTATCTATAATACTGGTAGTGTAATTAGTAATTCAAATTATCAGGTATTTATTAAAAGACAATTAAATATATTGTGTATATCTTTAGTAGCATTTGAATTATGAAAATTTCCACGGTTTATTTGATTTAACTCGTTTTATACATTAAAAATTAAGAATAAAAAATTCTTTTCTTGTGTACTAATAAACAACACCCAATGAAACTTTGTCGAAAATCCCTTTTTAGCTTCATACACTTTCCTCTACGATGTTTAATAAGTTCGATAACCTTTTTATAATGAGTAGTTAGTCAATGAAAATTATCCCAATATACCGACGCCATGAACTTGCCTGCAAATGGAACGGTCTTTGTCTTTTTTGAAGCCGGTTCTTCTTTTTCAGTTCATTGTTTTGATTTTTCTTTTGTTTCGTGTGTGAAGTGATGGATCCACATTTCATCCATGGTTATGAAACATGTTCACGACGCTGTTTTTGTTCCATTGTAAGCGAACCCATCTTGCGCACAGCTTTTTCATGTTGATGTGCGATGTACCGCATTTTTTGAAATGCTTACTATGTCTGCTAGCTCGCGCACTTTCAGTCGACGATCCACCAGTACCGCTTTGTGTATTTTCTGAAGTCGTAACCTCATTTGGTTGACCACTGCGATGCTGGTCTTCCTACGGTCTTTTTTAAACTCTTTTACTGTCAATAATGAAGGAGTAGTCCCACCCAGAATAGAATTCAGCACAGCTTTTATATTGGTCGGGCTAATGCCTTTCAAATGAAAGTATGGTATCACCACATAACGATGACCAAAAAAAAAGATTTAGTAATGTATATTGCCGCTACGGACTCTAACTTAAGTTTGTTCACGATAAGTTTTTGGCTTGGGGACGAATTTCTTTGATGAACCCTTCTTTCTAAGTAGTCCTGGATATGTTCTGGCCGGTTCATTTGAGTAATGCCTTCTTAAACTGTGGGAGCGTATGGATTTGCAATTAGCGATCTATTGTTATTGATAACTAGCTCCATGCGAGCCCCCCAACATGTTACGCTATACTATCATTGTCTCTTCGCTAAATGACGAGTTGTTATAGGTGTAGCACCCCAACAAATGCTAATATTGCTACCTTTAGTCTTTACTGGCACATATGAAGAACTTCATTCAACTGTCTTTAACTTCCTTTTCACTTAAGCTGACATTACGGACTTCTAAACGATTTCGGGTCTGAACAGCTGTTTGATAACTATTACGTGGAGTTTGCATGGATATGAACCGGTGATCTAAGGCACTAGTTACCGATTTAAGCTCAGTCCTACCTATAATAACAATGCAATGAATCACCGAAGTCATAACATTCAATGCACGACTCACTGAGCGATATGTATGCCCTTTCTCGATTATTGTGACAGTAGCCATAGAAGTTGCTGCATCGTTCGAACTTAAGATTAAAGGGTATACTGAAAACAATTTGTTATGAACTAATTAAAATACCCGACAATATTGGGAAATTAACTTTTATGGTTCCTGTGATTGTGCATTACTAATAGTATCTTCTTATTTCTCAACAAGAATTAAAAAGTATTGTTTACTATCATTAGATAATTTCGAAATCACCCTGCCGAAGGTTTTGGTAGACTCCCTCTCTCCAGAATCCACAAAACAAATTTAAAAAGTAAACACAAAATCTAATCTATTTCAACTAGCAAGACCGTGATTGAACTATTGTCACAATTTACTTAACACATGCAAAGCGCAAATTCCCCTGCGCACGTTCACCCTGTAGTTCAGACACAGTTTGCTGTGTCACATGTGTGGGTGACTAGAAAGTCCTTAATTTTTTTCATGAAAAAATGACAGCAGAAAAGTTAATAGAGGCGGTAAAGGAGCACGTGTGTTTTATGATACAAAAAATGGTGATTATATGACGACGAAACTGAAGAAACGGATCATCTGCACATCAGCGAACTGGTTTCAATTCATTCGGAAATAATTTAGAAAAATCAGTATCACTCAATTTTGTTATAATTGTTAAATGTTCGCCTTTGAATTTTCCATTCAAAATTGTTACTTAGCATTGTTCATCATTTTCTTCACTGGGAGTCTGATTCAATTGCAAACTCGTGGAGGATTTATGTTTCGAAGAATAATGGGTACGCCCATTTTCGACAGATGGCGCGACTGTCATTCCAATATACTGCCGTGACAATTCGTGCTGATTTGAATAGAAACAGCTAACGAATTTATATGAAAATTGGCGTACCCATCATTCTTCTTTGAAAGATAAATCCACCACTCCGAAACCTTCGTTGGCTCATGCAAAACAACTTTGATCAAGATTATCACATCATCGAATACATAGTTTACGATTCTATAAAGGACATACAAACATTCATTTTTATATATAGGCGATTATATACATAAAAAACTAACAATGCAACACTAGTTTATGACAGGAAGTTATCATAGTCGTTTCCAGAGTCATTGAAACCACACATATCAGAAGATTTTATTCACAATTTTACATTTGATTGTTAGTTTTGATGTGATTGTAGTCTTATATAAATTAGATAGCAATTATACAGATTCATAAACAGAAGTACCCCATTAAACATCAAAATACTAATAACAAAGCAAATTGAGGAAAAATTATGTTCTATAAATAAGTTCTAAACACAAAATATTAATAAACGCATTTATTCAGCAACTAAAATCATATTATACAACATATAAACTTAAATAAAAAACCTGACATGTAAAGATAATTTTTTTGTAGTATACCAACTGTAAAGAAAATAATAAGAATCTATGTTTACTATTTACAACAATAATCCTAACGGCATTTTTTTTGGAACAGCAATTCAGTTTCAATTTAACTATGGTAGAAATTTCAAGTAGTAATAAAAGACTAATGGCTACTTGCACTGTAAAGTTAAAAATGGTTTAAATGTTAACACTGGCTTAATTTTGTTTTTCTAATTGCACCGTGTATTAAGCCAAGTTTAAAGTCTTTATTCTATCATTAAATTAAACCCCCGATACCCGGGGCTTAAACTGATTTCATCTTTAGTTTAACAGTTTCTAACCTATAATTCAGGTAATTCACAGCAGAAACATTAATTATCACTATAGGTATTACAAAATATTATTGTCTCTGCTCTTATAAGTAAAAATATATTCTTTTGGTTTTCTGTGTTAAAAGAATTCAAAAAATAGCAGCAGTAAAAGCTGTAGAAGACATATATGAAGATGATCTTGATTATCTAAATATTGTAAATGTGGGAATTCCCAGGAGAATATAGAATAAAGCGGACCTTTTTTATAAGGTTGAGACCTTAAAAGCCAACAGTTATTAACGTTTTGGAGAAAATTGAGGATAGATTCATATCAATGTCACTTCTTCCAGTAACCGTAGATTAACTTTCTTATTATATTTTAATATATGATGCTTTGATGATCTTATGCGTTGTGCATTAATTGTATTAAGTGAATTTCACAAAAAACTTTTAAAATAGAAAAAAACTGCTTGTATAACCTCAAAATGTATGATTTGAAGATAGGTATTTGTGCCAATTCATTTAATTTTTAAGAAAATTTCCCCAAATCGGTGACATAACTTGAGTCGCATAAATTACGGTGGAAACGATTATGATTTAAGCCGCTGTCTGAACTAATTAATTAAACAGTGGATTAGAGATTACAGTGCAAGTGGGCATAAACGTTTTTTCTAATATTTGACATGTAAACTGAGGGGTTATGAATTTGATAAGACTCGAAATTTTATGTATTTTTTGTCATCAAATGTGCATGATTTACAGGGTCTACCGTAATGAGCTAAGTCGACTTGAAAATATTTTCATATTGCTTTTTAACAAACTGTTCATTACTTTTACGTTTGTGAATGATCTACGTTATGATGTCACGAGTGTGCTTAGGTCTATACAAATATCACAGAGATTTCGCGTCGTCCTTCAATCACCATTTCAAATTTTCCATAAATATTATTTGTTGACATTCTGTATTTGATTCTTGTCGATTATTCTAAAAAAGATAATTCAGGTACCTAATAAGTTTCTAATAATCCGTTTTATACTTTAGACACTGGATGGCAAACATAAATTCCCCTATTTATTAGTGCAGAATTCTCTGACATAATTCTACAATTTCTAAACACTCAGTTTTATTTTTTTTAGAAAAGATTTAGGAAATTTAGGTGATATTCATGTAAATTCTAAAACTTTTGATCTGACTGTCGTTTTTAACATTTTTTTGATCTGTCAAATTTTATAAAAAATGAATGAAAATGGAACCTTATAGAGATGTTTTTATTAAGATATTAAAATTCATCATAGATTTCCAAATTGCAACTAAAAATAAAAAAGTATACACAAAAAAAAGTTCTGCTCCCAGTATAACCAGAGGTTGTGGACTATCATTTTTGATAAACATCTCGCCTTAGCTCATTGTAGAACACCCTATCAACAATATGATTAAGTAAAAATTTGACAATAACAGTGAAGACCGATTAAAAATATCTTTAAATGTTATATGTGATAATACTAAATTGCAATAATTAGTAATTAGTAATATGTGCACAATTTGTTTATGGTAACAATTTATAACTATAAATGTTTATCTTATAAATGTGTTTTCCAATTATTGAGCGTTATTCAATGGCTTCGTTGTAAAATTAGGTGAATTAAATCCTATCATTAAATACTTTCTTTATGTATAATAGAATGTTGTTATGTATGCAATAAATATTATTTTTAAGATTTGAAGTGCAAAGAAATACTAAAATTTCAAAGATATCGTACGAGAAGCTTATTTGTTTGAAAGAAAATAGATCTCTAAATAAAAATAATAGGGGCTGAATGAAGAAATTTAGTGGATACTTTTGATATAAAGTGTTTTAAAGGAAGGTAAGTATTGTTTTTGATATATAAACTTCCAATGATTATATCAAAACCGACAATTGTGTTCCAATATTTTTTAGAATTTTTTTTCACTACTATATATAAATTATATGTATCATTAAGGCACATTTAATCTTAATAAATTTATCAAAAAACGATTTTTGAACAAATTTACGAAGTATGCAAATGTGCCAATCTCTCCAGTTCTTCATCTATACTGAAATGCTAGTAACCATAACGTTCCTGTAAATGAAAAATTATATATGAATTTGAAATCTCATTAAATAGAACTGATATTTTTATGTGATGCTTTATTGGAATCCAGATGAGATCCGGAATGCTATTTGTAGCCAATATTGTTTGTGAACATTCTCTTTTGCAAATTCAATTCTTTTATAGATTGCTACTATAATCTAGTATTCGACGTAAGATGTAAAGTTACAAAATATAAATTTTTCATATATTAGGTAGTGCTATAACTAAAGTTCTCAAATTTTCTCCTTTATATCGAATGAATCAATATCACTGTCATATGCAGAACTATCTGGATGTTTTGCAGCACTATTTCTAACATAAAAAAAGAAAATTTTTACTGTTCTCTAACTTTCTCATTATTAATATTTGACAGATTTATCATGGAATTCTAGAAGTGCTTACTTTTTTCGTATTTTTGTGTGTATTTTATTTACACTTCATCTAAATGTACCATTGTTTATTTGTAATTTACAACTGTAATTATATGTGTGTCTTTCCCACCTTTTAATTGGCCCTCGGCTGTAGAGTGGTGTAAATAAATAAATAAACATTGTCACAGCCAAATGGGGAAACAACAAACTAGATACTACTAGGTAATGAGTTGACCAAATACCCATTAATAGCATGTACAAAATACATGAAATTGAATTGAATCCTCTTATTCTACGACTGTTTTATATTGTTCTGTTCAAAACATTTCTTATCTATCAGCATATCACTTCCCAGTCAAATGACCAGAATTAAATTTTAGATAAATAGTTGGATCAATCCTGGTTTGTTGAAGCCCAATTTCTCATAAATATTGCTTATATCAGGTGAAAAAAGCTGCAAACAATCAAAGACACAATTTATTTACCTGCAATGAAGACATCAAATCATTCGCCATAGATCCTAATTTTCCAGCGACTTTTGTTACACCTTGTCGGACACTTTCTTTAACATCATCTATATCATACATCTGAACATGACTACTAGGGTGAGTATTATCTAAAAAAATCCATGATATGAGAACTTTGGCATAACTTTTAAGGGATAATAGTTATAAATAATATTTTTTAAATAAGACAAAAAAAATCACAGCTAACCTTTTCCATTTCCAAAAAACTCCGCAGAAGATATACTGGAGGAACCTTGAAATCTGCTTAGATTCGCCTTTGCTTCATATTCTGAGGAATTGTCATTAAAAAATTGGTCGGACGATATTGCTTTGGCATTACCAAATTTCTTTTGAGCTTCGTCACTACTACTACTAGATGTAGCTATGTGACTAGTGGGTTTGTCAAGAATGCGGTCACGATCCCTATCATTCTCTGGAAGATAAAAATAATCTGCTACTTACTGAGAACATGAGCAAACCCCAGTTGGGTCCTAATTATACTAATGTGTGACACCTGCAATGTAACTTACCATAAGAACTTGGTTTAGGCTTCTCTGGTGGATCGTCAATTATAACCCAACTATCCTTATTGTTTTTACTCTTTGTCCTTTCATCCAAATCGAACTGAGATGAAACTAAGATTCCATAACTATTCGAATTCCTATTCATATTTAATCCATTTCCATATAAATAATCTTCCATGAAATTATCATTATCAACTAATCTTAATTTGCCTAAAGAAGTTAATGTACTGCTAGTGGATTGTATATTTTCTTGTTCTATGGTTTGCATGTCATTGATTGCTGAATGACTCACACCACTAAAAAATAACAGGAAAATGTTGAATAACAAAATATCATAATCTACTGCATATTATTTTATATGAGAAATTGTGATCATTACATCTATATAACGCTCCATCAAATTCCAATTAATTTCCACCTTTTTATTCATTTATATTAATATATTCATGAGAAAAAACAAATAACTAGAAGGTAAACTTCTAAACAATTTTGTAAATGATCTAATGATCTTAAGTATCCCAATTATTGTATATTTCATCTTTAAAAATTGTAGCTTACGTTCTTGCTCCAATACCCATTCCAAGTCTCTCCAGCTGTTCAGCTTTCTTAGGGTCCTCGCGTCTTAACTGTTCTTCCTTCTTTTGCTGCTGAACACCAATATCCTTGTATACTAATCTCATAGTTGCTTCTTTTTCTTCTTGTTCTTTTGCCGTAAGAGCAGCAATTTTGAAAGCTTCTTCTGCTGCTTTGGCTCGTTGTTCTTCAGCCAATTCAGCTTCTCTTTCTAATTCAGCAAAATTTGTTTTCACTTTTGTTGCACCTAAGCCAGTTTTCTTTGCGCCTAACTGGAAATTTGAAAAACGTTTTATATTTGATGTTGCAGGTGAAGAAAATTTAACATATAAAAAGGATTTCAAGAAAAGATAACATTTACCAAATGTCAGAAATTATAATCCTTTGATAAACATCATAGAAAAAAAAATGGGATTTCAACTAATTGTTTCCTTACCAAAAGAGATTAAAGAGTTACGTACACATATAATAGCAAATAAGTATTTGCTATACTGATATCAACAATAATTCGTATTAGAAAAAGAATTCTTAGAAGTAAACTCTTATCAAACAATAATCCTTTTAGGTCTTTGAGGGAGAAACGCCATTGGCTAGTTGATATTTGCCAAGGTCGTGGTATTAATTGAAAAAAAAAATGAACCATATTTCACAGTTACATATACATCTCTCATAATTTGAATTTCAACAAGGGTATAAATTAATAGGTCAAATTAACTAGAGCATAATGTAACGCCACTCGATAGCTTATTCTTCTTTCCCTATAACGTGGACAAATATGATTACTCAATTATCAAATACTCTGGAGTGTTATTTTTAGATAACCTACTAGAATATAAGCTATAAAAGTAGCACATGTAATTTTGAGTAGTTATAAACCTTCATTTCTGTTAATCCTAATTTATTCTTTTATAAATAATCAATACCCTGGTTTGTTAAAATAAAATTTTGTTTCAATGACTATGTCTCGTGTATTGTGCAAAATCAAATGTCCCTTTATACATTGCAAAAAAGTAAAACTAAATCAAATAAAATTATTTATAAATTCAGCATTTTTTTTATTTTGTTATGAAGTCTTACAGAGCCTTCTAAAATCAATTTATATGTTGCTTTGAATAAATACAAACAAGGTTGATAAAAAAACAAAAGTACAATTTTTCAGTTAAACTTGAATGTTTCAAATAATCCAAGAAAGTATGTAATCCTTGGTATGACACCTCTTGAACAATATCTCGTCATCATTGATATATAATAAGTGTTGTAATTAATAAACCAATTATTAATAAATTATTGTTATATTATTGAAATCATTTAATTAATCCTATTATTATTGTTATAGTACCTAATACTCCTAATAAAGGTCAGGGTGTAATAATGTAAACTGTGAAACCCAGTAGCTATAAAAAAAAGAAGAGCCATAAATAGAGTCTGTGATTGAGAAAGGAGCTTCAATATATTCTTATCTTTGTAGAATTGGGAAATAAATACCTAATGTAACTGTAAAAATTAAACCTTGAAGGCCTTGTGTTTAATTATATTCTATAAAGCTATGATGAGCTCATGTTACTGTTAATGCAATTAAAGTATTTAATAGGGGAATTTCAATTGGATTGAATGTTTGGATGCCTTTAGGTGGTCATAATAATTCAATTCTAGGAGCTAAAGACCTATGAAAAAATCCTCAAAAAAAACAAATAAAAGAATACTTCAGATGTATTGAATAAAATTATCCCTCTTGAAATTTACAAAATGAAGATACTCACTGAAGACTTTTTGGCAGCAGGTTTTCTGGCAGTGATTGCAGATTTTCTTGGTTCGACTGGTGTATTACTTGCCATTAAAAAGTCAACACTTGGTCCTTCTCCTGTGTTCAATTGTGCTGCTGGTTTAATATATTCAACTTGTGACTGATCCTACAAAATTTTACAAAAATTATAATTTTTGCCTTCAAAATCTTTATGAATTGATTTCTTATTAATAATACTGATAAAGACACTACATTTGAACATTTCATTTGTCCATGTTCAGTAACATAGGTCAATGTATTATTTTAGATTTTTAGACTAATAAAAAATTTTATAAATTATATTTCGATATACAACTTAATGAATAGAATTTTGTTGAATGGATATGAGAAATTCCAAATTAGGTCTATACAGAGCTATTCTTTATATTATAGCCTATCATCAGACCATTAACAAAAACTTTTTGGTGCTAAATAAATTTCAGGTTTTCGATGAAGCTTTTGTACTTCTTTCAAAACTGTTTACAATTATGACTAGCAAAATCTTTAATTCCCCATCAGTTTTTCATAATAGGTAGTGGGTACAATGCACTCTGCTTGATTTTTCTTAGACAATTATTAATCAATTAACTTGTTGCCTACTACAAGTATAGAAATCAAAATGTATGATTGAAATTGTTTAAGACATGAATAGCATAATTTAATTAGTATAGTGATAATAATTAACAAACCAAATCACATACAACTATCGATTGTGATTGAAGTGAACTTTCTTGATGTTTGAAATTTTCATGTTGTGAGAAAAAGTCTGCTTCCTTTTCTTCTGATTTTTGTTGAGGTTGTGGATGAACATGCAGCTGAACAAATAAAAAAACGGCTTATTAGTACACTGCTTGAACAAAAATGGGTGATTCTCCAACTACTTTAAAATTAAAATAAGAATTGCTTCTAAGAGGCTTATGATGCTTTGTGACAATATAGATTAATTAAATTAAATATAAAGTTGTTTAGATGATACTTTTTATGCTAAGGAGCGTCAATTACCTTCAGATGAATGCATCTGAAACAACGCATATTCATTTTTTTAATTGCTGTGTTTTAGATCATCTATGTTTATTTTATTATGGAATGCCTTATTGCATCTAGGTGCTCTCAAATGATTTTGTATATGTTGCACATACTATCGAAAGGTAAATTCAAACTAAGGCTCCCTAAACAGAAAAAGAAAACATTTTGAGTAGGTTATGACAATTGTGAGTAAATTGAAATGTTGCTTTTAAGAGTATTATTTTTCCAAGAAAACCTTCATTGGAAAGGATTGTTCCACAAAAATTAATTCTGATATATCACAGGTTTAGTTTTTTATTTTCTTGAGAGATGTGTATAATCAAGATATAAAAGACATGACAAAAAAGTTGCACTGTTCACAAAACAAAAAATTTTTGTTGATTGGTATGATAAACAATATACTTATATAAGTCTAGACATCTCATTTATCAATTGTTTTTAAGAATTTAAATATTTGTCCCTATTTAAACCAATTGAAAATGGTTGTAGGTAACTATTATTTAATTGAAATTGTATAATAACTGAAAAAATTTGTAATAACATTATAAACACAAATCAAATAAATATAAAATGTTGACAATTACATCATTTTACATTTATTTTGCAGACTATTGATGATTCCACAAGCTCTATTCACACAATGGAATAGATACCATAAGACAATTAATTTACAACATGTAAACTATGTTAACTAATTCATTTTTATGAATGTCTAAAAACCACTTAGATATGTTTACTGATCATCAATCAATAAAATAGTGTATTTGGTATAATCAATTTCTTATCACTTTGTTAATAGTCAAATGCATAAAATTTATGCATTGAATCCATTTCACTAATCAAAAAATAAATATATGTAATGGGGTGACTTTTTTTGTATTGGCTGCTGCTCTTTTCAAATTAGGTGTTAGACAAATTGGAGAATCACCTGTCTCTATAGGTGCAAATTACAACAAAATGTGATGAATAGAATGACAAGTTAGTAGAGGTAGTGATAAAAACTAAAGGTAAAATAAAGCATTCTTAAGCGTGGCAAATGAATATCCACGCCTACCTGTTTATTTTCCTCTAAGAAGAATGCACTGGATTTCAATGGTGTAGACTGCAAAAATTATAAATACTAATTGAAAGTTTGTAATTTACATCTATAAAATGTTGTTGTATTGTACAGTGTGTAGATTTGACGTTGCAACTTTTATTTAAAAGTAAGACATTCTTTGCAAAACTCATATAAAAGGGGGTATCTTTTTGCTTATATAACTCAAATGAATTACAATTCAGGATATCAATGTATATCATCTGTTTTTCCAAAAAATTTTCAATTGTACTAAATTACTCAGTAAATAGTCAGGATTGTTCACCAATCAAACATCTAGTGTGGCACTTTAGAAAAGTTGAAAGGCGAGTCTTATTTATAATTTCTCAGGAAACTGTTGATGGTAAAATGATAATACATCAGAAGTTTTGCTAATGTATCAACAATAGGGCAAATCAAAATTTCCTAGTAGTTGTATAAGATGTGACCTAATATTAGGTGGGTCGCCTAAATCACCCAATTCGGCTTCCTGGGATTTTATATGGGATATCTGAAAACCAAAACTATGCAATCAATATGTTATTGGGTATAATTAGATCAGAAATAAATTATACATAAAAATTCCACTGATTTCCACTGCCTGCTGACACATGTAGGCATTCGGTTTAATTAAGAGATCCACCACAACCCCTCTTCATTTCAGTATACAATTTACAAAATTGAAGATGTCCGAGGATATATTTTTTTTTTAATTTTCAACATATAAAAATACTTACTTGGGTAGTAGTCTTCAATGAATTTGCTGCAGCTTGGCTGAGTTTTTCTCTATAAAGTTGGGCAGCTCGAGAATTATATTTCTTCTGAGCATCATTTGTATTACAATTGTGTTGACTGAAAAACTGTAACTAAAAATATGCATATCAACACCACTCATTTTACATAAATTAATTCATCAATTTCTCATTTTGAACCGATTGCCTACACTATCACTACACCAACACTCACAATTACACTGTCTGTTGCGCGTTCCATTAACCAAGATATCATCTTCAGAGATGGAAACTTGGTTATCAAAACTTGCATCAGACAGTGTAATTGTAAGTGTTGGTGTAGTGGTAGTGTAAACAGTGTGTTCAGTATGAATATCACCAATGGTTCCAGAAATTCCAGCTTAGTTAATCATACATTACACGATTTACCAAATATTTAAGAATATAAAGCAAAAAAAGTTTTCAATCTCGAGTATATATATCTCGAAAATGATCATTTTCAATTGTTTTGTGTTGATGAACAAAGTGGCAAAGCCAAATCCTGGTGCCACTGAAATCGCACACATGCCAAATAATTAGTGTTCTTATATACACCTATTGTAGAAAATTGTACACTAGTGAAATAGTACAAGGTAGATACTTACACCATTACTATTACCACCCAACTGCATTTGTCTTAGTTGTAACAAAGTCCAATTAGTATCCAATTGTGTAGATCTAACGAACGTTAAGTGTACTCCCAGCCCCCTGTGAACAGCTGAACAATCTATACAGATAAAAACACCATACGTGACACTGGCCCATGTTGGATTTTTGGCATTACAGTCAAAACAAGCCTAAAACGTTTTACTTTCTTAAAGAGGACACGTCATTTCAAATATGTTGAATCAGAGTACTATATTGCAGTATGATATGTACCTTATTGGCAGGAATTGATCGCAATCTATTGAATACTGCTTCTATATCTTCTTTGGTAGGTTGATAATCCATTTTTTCATAAAATTCAAATATTGAAATACAAATATAGTGTTATTTCTACCACTTTCACTACAATTCTGACTTCTGGTTGACGTTGAATGATATTTGACATTTGGCACATGCGTCATCGATGTCATTATATAGGGATTGTTTTCAGGAACCAAAAGTTGATACTACCTTTCATTTAACCATCAATGATAACACAACTTAAGTACGCGCGAAACATCAAGCTCGTTATCAGAGGCCGTTCATAAAATTAAATAAAGAAGGATATCTTGGCCACAGAATTAATAGTGTATCTTGGCTACCATTTTTTTAGTATGTTTTATTGCGAATAAAATAGAAAACGCAAATTCCGCTTCGTTCAAAGTTGAAAAACAATACAATATAACCGATTCAGATACGTCTTGCTTATAATATCAAATTGAAACAAAAAACAGGATTGTCATTCATCTTTTATTAATAGGAGTTTTTTGTGTACCACCTAATATAATTTTCTACATATGCTTAATAATAACGAGATTGGTTACTATGCTTTCAAATTTTAAATAGACTCCTTATTATTCTTCTAATCCATTACGTACGTCAATGTATAGACGTTGCATTTGCCTACTCGTACATTTTTGATTGGTTATACCACCCTTCCCCTTCAATTGAAAAGAAACTGTCATATCTCGTTTTACTCCAGTAAATCGTTTTGAATCGTTGTTCAGTTTAGAAAATTCGAAAATTTGGATTTAGTAAGTTTAGACGTATGTACGTTTTAATAATATAATAATGCCTCCGGCTTCTTAAGTAGCAAATTAATGAAAGCGAATTTTGTTTTATTTCAATCTTTAGTCTACGTGGTTTATCGGAATAAAATTATAAATACTCTTGTATACCCTATATTACTTGAGCTAGGGACTTTATATATTAACAATAAACTCTCGTTGGAGTTAGTAAAAAATAATCAATATATAACTCATTAGAAGATTCAATGCACCTGTAGTTAACCTATAAAACTTTAAATTGGAATTACACTTTATAATTTAATTAACAATTTAGGAAGGAGCATTTCCTCACTTAATATGTCATAAATCTGTGTGTTAATCAATTTTAGTGGTTAAATTATATTAATTTTTTTAGAATTGTATGTCTTATCGAAATGGGATATAGGATAAGATTCCTGTTTTTGGTATTTCTAATATATAGTACTGTATCAAGCGAAAATATTGATGTAAGTAAATTTTTATTTAATACGAATTTCTTAATAGATATCCAATAAAGAGGTTGGGGATATTAGATAGTTTGAGGCTTGATTTTCTCTACACTTGATCTAGGTTACTTTTGACATATACTTTACTTAAAGATATGTAGTTACCCAAATTAACAAGGGTGGACATTTTCCATACTACTGGGAAGTGGTAAGCTTTTCCTTGTTTTGGTATTAGAAGATCCTGAACCTTGTCATTGATTTGTAAGTTTAACTTATAAAACCAAGTCACAACACCTATGCCCTTCAAGGTACACACCATTTATATACTGTAGAAATAGGAATAACTATTCTCAAGTAACCTAATATTAAATTAAAAATTGTACCAAAGGAACAAAATATTAGTGAAAAAATTTGTTTTTTTATTAAATTAGTCCCATAACCTAACCAAAGCATTTATTATAATAAAATGAAGATTGATTTTCATATGGTAGCCATAATTTTAGCTTTTATTGAATGCACATAACATTTTATCCATCAAAAATCTTACAATTTTTATGGTATATATAAAAAACTAGAACAAGTGATATATTTAATAAACACCAAATAAATATTATTTTAAGGTGATATTAGATTGCACATAATTTCTTACACCTACCTTATCTGAACTCATAATTATGCAATATTTTCCTTATATAATCACAGTTTCATATCATATTAATATAAAGCAATCCAAAGATAAAGGAAAACATTTTATATATAAACCTCAATTCTGACAGTAATATTTTTCTTTGGTTCAGCTGTACTTTTCAGCATGTAAAATTCATTCTAGGCACGTATTTATCTATATTAAGTTAGAGTTATGAACCAATGATCATTAACAGAATCATATACCAACATCGAGGTAAGAAAATGTTCAAGAAAATAATGGCATTTGTTGTAAATAAAAATAGGACAATCACAAAATTTATGCCTGCAACCTTCCTACTAATGTTCATTTAAGCTCTAATTTAACCATTTCTGTACTTCACATTTTTAGAGCATCATACTGTCTTTTATTTTAAGATATTTTTTTTTTGGTGTTGCATGAATTGATTTTGTCAGACTTGCAAAACTATATGGATTAGAAGTAATAATATGACAGTTTTTTAAATCAACATATCATTAATACATTGACCCATCAATTTTTTACCAAATATCAAAATACAAAATAGATTCTGTCTGATTGATTGGCATGGTATCAATTATTTGTTCAAATTCATTTTAGGATGAAGATGTGACTGTAGAAACTGTTGATGAATCTGTACCAGATATACAATATGAAAGTCCTCTTCCTTTAGATCCTAAAAAAGTATATTTCGCAGAACACTTTGATGATGTTGATCAATTTAATAAACGTTGGATTAAATCCCAAGCGAAAAAAGAAGGAATAGAAGAAGATATAGCCAAATACGATGGTCGATGGGAGTTAGAAAGTGCAACCAAGGATAGTTTACCAAATGATAAGTCAGTATCAAATTTATTTTGTAATTTGTGACCAGCAAAAATTGTGATGAAATTTTCATATATTTTCTCTATTTACAGTGGTTTAGTTTTAAAAACCAAAGCTAAACATGCGGCCATTTCTGCATCCTTGTCAAAACCATTTGTATTTACTGATAAACCTCTGATTTTGCAATATGAAGTCCTTTTACAAGATGGACAAGAATGTGGTGGATCCTATTTGAAATTATTGAGTGAAGGACCTGACTCAAAGAATTTGAAGAACTTCCATGACAAAACACCATACACCATTATGTTTGGTCCTGATAAATGTGGCAATGACCATAAGTTGCACTTTATCTTTAAACATAGGTGAGTTATTTTGTAATAACACATCTTTTTCTGTACTCTACAAACTAGTTAACTATTTCATCATTTTCCCAGCAACAGATTATTTTTATCAGATTATCTGAATTACTATTACTATTATTTTCAATTACTAAAAAATTATCCTTAATTGCTGTAATTATCATATTTCCCATGTTTCAGAAATCCATTAAATGGTAGTTTAGAAGAGAAACATTGTCAAAAACCAAAAGAACGATTAGAAGAATATTTTACAGATAAATTGCCACATTTATATAAATTGGTTCTCAACCCTGATAACACATTTGAAATTTCTGTAGATAAAAAAATTGTAAATTCAGGCAGTTTACTTGAAGATTTTGTTCCTCCTGTTAATCCACCCGCAGAAATTGATGATCCCAATGATAAGAGACCAGAAGATTGGGATGAAAGGTAGGAATTTGAAAACTATACCCTATCAATTTCTAATTGAGGGTGACTAATTGTTAATTCAGGTTATATTTAGTTGATAAGTTGTTGAGTCCATTTGCAACCTCATTTGTTTCAGTATAATAACTAATGCATTAATTATATTGGTATAGTTGATTAATTTGCTATCTTGTAATTTCAGAGAGAAAATACCAGATCCAGAAGCCACAAAACCAGATGATTGGGACGAAGACGCTCCTCCTCAAATATTTGATGAATCTGCTGTTATGCCAGATGGTTGGTTGGAAAACGAACCGTCTCATATTCCTGATCCAGATGCTATTAAACCTGCTGATTGGGATACCGATATGGATGGTGAATGGGAACCACCTTTGATTGAAAATCCAGCATGTAAAACTGCTGCAGGCTGTGGACATTGGGAACCTCCACTAATTAATAATCCCGCTTACAGAGGTAAATGGAGGGCGCCCTTGATTGACAATCCTAATTATAAAGGAAAATGGAGACCAAAGAAAATCCCAAATCCTGATTACTTCAATGACCAGAATCCCTTTAGAATGACTACTGTGGTGGGTATATTTCTCAATAATTTCATATTGTGAAAAAGTAAATGAATGTTTCAAATCTTTACGAATATCCATCAGTACCTCACATTTTTTCCAAATCAGACAGTAAATTATTCTAAAATAATATTAAAATTGACGAGTTTGTGATTATACCGGGCGTTGCATTTAAAATACAGAATAATAACTTCTGATATTGCTCGATTTTTATGTTTTTAATTCTGTATTGAGGTATTAAAAACACCACAATTCATTTTAAAGAGTTCTTTAGAATAAAAAAGAGAATAATGTATTTTTTTAGGCCGCTGTTGGTTTTGAGTTATGGTCTATGTCTCAGGATATACTTTTTGATAATATCCTTATTACAGAAGATATAAATGTAGCAGAAAAGTGGGCCTCAGATACTTTTGATAAGAAGCGCCAAAAAATTGCAAAGGATTCGGTAAGACAGTTAATTTAAAATAATTTTCAATTATTTAATCCAAAATTGAAATATATAATGTACTAATAATTGTTGGATCTATGCTGATTATTACAAATGGGGCATATCTAGGATAAAAAATGAAATCTAGGATGGTCTAAGTCAAAAGTGTGATTCTATTTAATTTTAATAATAATGTCAGCAACTTTGCATAGTTTCATTATCATTCAAGTATTAAAAATTGGAAAATTGCTCATAAAAAAAATTTCTTGAATCCCATATGGTAATATTAGTATAAATTAATGGAAAATATCTTTAACTAAAAATTATTCTGTACTTATGATTGGAATCTTTTTATGGACAGTTATCTGGTTTGTTAAGTTTATTGATTTTGTAATTTTATTCTGTCAAAAGATTCTTAAAAGCAGTACTGATATCAAAATGAAGCTTCATTATAAATCTGTTGCATCTTTTTGTTATTTGTTTACACTGGTCTTGCTTAGCATAGAACGTCGTAATAAATTATAATAGACTTAACTATTGCACTGGTTTTGCATTCCACTTACCAGAGTATAGTTGAATCGTGTAATTGAGGATTTTTCTTTTTAAATCTGATTTCCCAAGAACAATATAAATAGGGTTTGTGGAATTTGTGTTCCAATTCACAATAAATCATATGGAGAATACTTTTAATAATAGAATAATTATTACTTCATGTAGTACCATCAAGAAGCTTTTTCCTTTAGGGTTATTTAAAACAAAATACCAATCTTGGGTAATTATCTCAGCTGAAAGATATGGGATTATCACTGTACAATTTATTTGGATATCTGTAATGAGGTGGTATTAAAGCTCTTACCTTATGTTACAAGAAAAAATTTTTCAACATTGTTTTTCATCTTTATTTTTTTTTGTATTTTCCAATTATGGCAAAAGAACTATCAATTTTTTCGAATTTAATTATTTGTGACATACTTTTTCTCAAATCATCTTTTTAATTCAATAAATTATCGCTTCAAAAATTCTCTTTTTTGTGGAATCGACAACATCTCTGCTATTATTTCGATACTGACCAATTTTGATGCTTACAAAAGTTTAGGGTACTTATAGAAGAGAGTGGCAATCCAAAAGGATAGTTGAGTTTATTATAATATAATCTGCATTCTATTGAAATTCACACTGGTAGATTGGAATTAAGCTTGTAAACAAATCTACATTGATTTGTTCAGTCAAATATTTTTAATTCCATTTTTCACATCAAAAATAGAACTTCAGATTATGTAGACATGAAAATGTGTAAAAATCTCCAACCCCTTTCTGTTTAGTTTCAGTTATATCATGTTCACCTCATGATGTTAATATTTAAATGAAAATATACTAAGTAAAAACACATATTTTTTATTCAAAAAATAGAATTACAAAATAAAATTAACAAATGAAGTATAACTGGTTTTGGTACATAAAAATTCTCTAGCATCATCTTATTGTCTATTCTCCTTATTTTTTGTTTTCTGCTGAAAGAAAACATGGTGGGGCAAAATGTTACGCGGAATGAATTACAGACCAAAGACTTGGGCAGTGTATGCAATATATTGCTTAATACCTATTATTCTTTATGGTTATTACTTATATCGTTGCGTTCGTGAGGTAAAGTTAAAAAAAAATTTTTATATCGAATGCTTTGTGTAAAGTATGAAGTAAACATTATGCAGAATATATTTCAGAAAGAAATTATGTCACAGACTCGTAATGAAAATAGTTGTTCATGATATGAGTGAAAAAGTTTGTGAACGATTTGAACAAAATAAAATCACTAACAGCTCTATTTTGACATTAAACTTCAAAATGGATTTTAATATTGAAATAATCACAATACTGTGTCAAAAATATTTTTATTCGCCACTGTTGTATAATGTACCCATTATATGTCTTCTTGCTCGACCCTTATAATATCCATTAATCATGGCAATGATTAATGAACTATTAATTACTACTGTCAGATGCTTTCTTAATTTAGCTATATTATATTGTTTTGCTAAAAAAATTGGTTTTTATAATTTTATCCTGTAAAACGATACTAAATATTTTCAATTTAGTTCTGTACACATAAAAAAATTAAAAAAGTAAATTTTTCTATACCAGATTGGAACCTGCAGTTTGAAAACACGGAAGATTAACACTGATTTATTAGCGACGATGAAGGAGTTTGTCCTATATCTGTTTTTTAACATACTACGGTTTTTGAAACAATTCATAAATTGAAATAACTTTTGAAACCGTATTAATTTAATTCAAACCTGTCAACATTATTGTGAGATTTCTCAGTGCTTTAATTTAAATTATGTTGAAAAACCAACTAAAAATGAATATGGAAAATGTAAGTAACTTTTCTTTAATACCACCAGAAATTAGAGAAGTTGCTTCATTAAATTTATTCCCGGAAAAGTTAAGGAATAACAAGTTAATAACTATAAGAGAATACCACCCTCTTGTAAATACCCAATATTTATGGAGATAAACTATTATTACAACTTTCCATAACTATGTACTATGTTTCAATAAACAATAATATATTGTATGAAATATTTGTTAAAAAAAATAATAGTGTTTCTAATAATGTAAAAAATTTTCCAACAAAATAACTTTTAACAAAAATATATTTAATAATCGTGGATAAAGTATAGTATTTTACTTATATAATACTTATAATGAGTTATTATTCACTCTGTGATAAATGCAGTAAACTTCATGACATTAATAAGAACCCTCATTATACACTGGTGAATAATATACTATCAACACATTTAAAATATTTTTTACACGCTTCCACGCAAACAATAACTTTTAACACAGTTGGCTGTCATTAAAAGTGTCACTTTTAATGGTAGTTGTACAAAAATTGATTTCTTAGTAATCTCAGTCCTTATTGCATTTTATTCAAATTTATTGACTACTTTCATGTAATAATGAGGGAAGATATGGAAATGAGTTAGATATTATATAGTGGAAACAATATTAAGAAAAAATGGTCCACAAAAATTTTGATTGTGTAAGTTGAGACTAAATAGGTTGTAACTTGGACTTAGCTTATAAGAGTACGGAGTTATAAACTGTTTTGTTGTGTTCTAGAATGCTTTAACTGTGTTTGAGGTCTCAGACAAGAGTATTCGAGAAAATTGATTTGGTTATAAAAATATTACATAACACGATGAAAAGTAGTTGACAGAAAATTTTAGAAACACGTCAAAATTTTAAATAGAAAATAATAATACTCCTAATGAATAATAAAAGTTATAATTTCTGTAAATCCAAGTTTTTAAATAAATTTAAACCCATATGTCTCACAATATTAACTCTATTAATTGTCATTATTAATCTAGGATTTTTCATAAACATAACATAAAATTGTGAATCTATATACTTATTCTTCCATAGCCTTAAACTAGGAACTATTATTACCCAATGTTTGTTCAGATATTAATTAAAAAAAGATATATGATTACTAAACTTTAGTACTAATTATAATAGTTTACTTCATATTTTGCAAATTGTAGTAGTAGCTAGTACTTAGAAGTTGTATTTGTTTTGCTAGGAAAGCTTTGTCCAGAGGTTGGCCGGTCTAACCAATGAGTACCCAATTCTGTGGGCAGTTTACATAATTGTACTTGCTGTACCTGTTGTATTTATTTTGTACCTATGCTGCAAACCCAGTTCCTCGGCTAGTCAAATACAGGTAGGAGAGCTTTTAACTTTATTTTCCATATTTATATTGAAAAGTATTATTTAACACCATTTTGATCAGCTTATATGAATCGGGGCAGATACAGCTCCGGTAGTGATATTTGACAAAAAAAAGTCAGAAAGTATGCATACTTTTTATAAAACCAAATATAATGGAAGTAGTAGTAACATATAATGTTATCTTTGTATGTGTAAAATGATGTAATTGAACTATTGATTACACAATTATTATTTTAATTTTTATATAGATCTATAATTTATATGAGCCTTTTTCCTCAAGTACGAAAAATTACTCACTGGCAGCGCTGGTAGTTCAGTAGGAACAAACACTGTCAAATCCCCATATAAACACACAGTAAAGTGTACTTGAAAAAAAAATGTTTTTAACAGAGGACGATGTTTCTGGAGCAAAATTAAAATTTGCAACCGTAAAAGATAACAATGTTGTAACATTAAAACGCTGGCTTGCTTGTCGTAATTTAAAAATAAGTGGCAAAAAAAATGAATTAATAGACAGGTTAGTATACAGACAAATTATCATAATTTCAGTTATAAAATAGTCAATCATTTATAACTTTGACGCTAGCAGACATAAATTTATTTTCTCAAGTAATCAATCAGCTCAGTAAATAGCAAAAACCTTAAAATAAAAAAAAGCAACACGTAAGAAATTACTAAATCAGTATGTGTATTGCTAATAAATAGTATTTTTTACCTTATTTTTATTTATTTAGAATTGTTTCATGCCTACTACGTTTTAAATCATTCATATTTCATTAAAAAATTTTTATTTTACTCCAATCACAAACATTACTTAAAAAAAAGTCGAAGCATGTATCCATTTATTACATCTAACCTCATCAACATGAGGCTTTACAAATGGTATAAAAAACACATTCTCTTCTGGATATCGATTATCTGACGTACAATTCGCAAAACTGCAATGCTTTGTTGGCATTATACAAGTTAAAAAAATTTTTTTTATATCAGATTTATATTTTTAAATAATAAAATAATATCACGTAAATACAATTGCTTTGCATGTAAATATTTTATGTTTGTCCCTACTACTAGTGCTGCCTCTGGGGACACGTTCGCTGCACTATTCTCAGGAAAAAGGCTCATTAAATTGATATCCAAGAATAACAAATACCCAAATTATTGTAAATTTTCATGTTTGGACAAAGTACTCCAATCATTATGAGGAATAACTATCCTTAAATGTTGAGTGAAAATGTGTGTTCCAAGTTTAATGGTTTTCCTACAGAACCATTAAACCATTGAATCAAAAGTTCACATAAGCTCTTGTCTTAGAAGTGTTAATTTATTATATAAATAAACAATTAGCCAGTACTCAAGTTAGGCTGTAGAAATTGCTGTAGTTATATTTCCTATTAAATTGAAAATAGATTATAAAAAATATATTTGTTTAGGAAAATGAGGAATTACTTCGAGCAGCAGAAAGAAAGAAGACTGATGAAGTAACTGAGGGCGTTGAAGAAGAAAAAGAAGAGAACGAAGTAGATGAAGTTGAGGAAGAAGATGAAGATAATGAAGAGAAAAATTCTGAACCTGATTCAGAAGAAGATAACGAAGCTCAAGAGCTAGGAGAGGTACATACATTTCTTTACTTTCTGTGTAATTTAAAGCAATTGCTGTTGATATTAATATATAAGAAAATTATATTGATATATCAGTTTAAAGATGTTTTCAAATGTTTTTCCTTGCAGGGTGAACCAAAGACTAAACCAGTGGGAGAAGGTACTAGAAAGAGAAAAGTTAGGAAAGAATAAAATATAGCACTTTTTCGTGTACATTATCGCAAATACCAAAAAGATCTAAATGGTTTTCATAAATTGTGATTGCGTAAGGGGTTAGCTGAAATTATAAGTTTTTTTTTTAAATATAATGTCATTAGATGTAGATCACCTTGTACATGTCTGTTTTGTTTGTAACTGTTTTTTGAATCCAATGAGTGGTAATTATTTGTATAAAAAAAGGAAAATGGAAAGTGTTATAGTTGTTATTTTTAATCAATAGATTAATTATGTCTCAATAAAGGTTTCTATTCAATGAAGAAACGTTAATAAATATGAGGTGAAAAAATAATTTAAACTAGCAAACATGATTTTATGAGTGTCTGTCGAATTAATATCGATTTTGTACTGTAAGCATTGAAAATTTTTTCTAAAATCCATAAATCAGTGGATACAATCTATTACAGTCAATGAATGCGTTTGTATCTAAGTTATAGTCTAGAAAAAAGCGTTTGGAAATTGAGGTTACAATTATTGGACTTCAGTTAGAGTCAGAAGAACAAAGTTGCATTCGGCGATTTAGATAATGATTAGGATTTCATTAAATTATGGATTTAAGTGTCATAGTTTTTTCACAAACTTAATATTTTCAATATTTTAATTATATTCACTCTACATGCCAATGCTCCTCAGCTTCTTATCATCTCTTACAAGTACGTGATCAGTGTCCTATTATTTCAATACTGTTAATCTAAACATGACACTTCACGCCTTTTTTCTTAGTACTTATTCAGTGAATGTATTAAAGTTTGTAGACTATAGACAGATCAGACATGGGAGCAGAAGTGTTGATAGGGATTATTATTTGAATGTAAGAAAATCAGTAGAAGAGAATGTATAAAACGATAATCTAAAATAAAATAAAACATAACAACATCATTCAATAATTCGTGTGACTAACTAAGAAAAATACAATTTTTGCCAAAATTCGATCTTAGTCAAGAGCTATATAATCATTCCAAGCTTCTCTAACTTTTTCCGGGTTGTAGAAGCATTTTTTTGAGATCAGCGAATAGACATTAGTCACTGTGGACCAAATCTGAACTTTATGATGGATGAGGAAGCGATTCCAATGTAATTCCAGCATTTTAACCATCGTTGCCATCAACTTGTGAATCGGTGAATTGTCTTGGTGAAACAGTGGTTTTTTATTCAACATACGAGACCGTTTTTCCTCGATTTTTGCATTCAAACGATCTAACAAATCTATGTAGTATTCGCTATTGATTGCCTTGAGTAGATGAACAATATTCCATGCACATCCCAAAATATTGAAGCCATAACCTTCATAGCTGAATGTTGTGCCTTTGATTCAGATGATGATCGTTTTGATTCCGGAGTGAAGTGATAGATCCATGTTTCTTTTGAAAGTTGGTACTTCATAAACGTCTTATGGATTTGACAATGGCAGCGTCATCTGTGTGTCAGTCACACGACTTATTGAGTGATGTAATACACTCTCCATTTCTGATAAAAAATTTTGTCACAAGTTGTGTAAAGATATAAAATATCTTGATTCTTAACTCTTTATTATTGTTGAAAGATATTAATTCAAGCTACTTACTAAGTACGTAGATTCAACTAACTGGAACTTGTTCGATTAGTAGAAAATACAACTGTTAACACATAGTATGTTTTGTTCTATTATTCCAAGGACGTCCTAAAGTATGTAACATACTCTACTATCTAAGAAAGTTAATTGAAAGATTTTCAAACTATCAAATATTCTGTAAGGGAAGTGGTAATAGTTCTTGAAACATCCGGTGTATCTTTATTTCAAAGACTATTTTTGAAGGATGTTGGACAAGAATATGTCATAGTTCCTGTCATAATATATTTCTTAATAGCGTAATATACATTACAGTAAATTTACTAATGAACAATTAAATTATTGATGAGAATGGTAAGATTTTTGTATATATTTTTTATGTATTGCTAAATATTGTCAGGACCAATTGTAAGAATTTTGTTCGAGCTGAATAAAGTTACAGGAGTACACTTTGGTGTTATTCAAATCAACCTTTGTTCGAGTTGAAGCATTCTGTTTTAATTAGGATACATTGAGATAGTCACCAGTAAAGTAAAAGAAAGTGAGTGATTTGATAAGGTGAAGACACCCACGTCGAAAAACCTTATGGCAAATAGAGATGTCAGTTTTGAAATTTCAGTTTTCTCACGTTTTTCAGCGATTTCTTCTGAGTAATTATAAAGTTTATAGTCTACATAAAAGTAATTGTAGAAACGAAATTTTAAGCTTATAGAATGAGAGAAAAGATAATGTGATAAGGAAGAAGACCTCTACGTGTAAGAGAAAGGAATGTGTCCGAATCTGTTTTAGAATTCTAGTTTGAGCGATTTTTACGAGTGAAGTTTATGGTCTAAGGGAAAACCATACTAATCAAAATTGAAGCTAATTGAATGAAAAAGGAAAAGATTGAGCTTCATTTAACTTCTAATTGAATTAATTATAGAGATACAGTTGGTTGTTAATAATTTTTGCTAGCTAGAAATAGAACTGAAAATATCAGAAATGAAATTAAATAGAGAAGTATATTTTTAACAACGAAACAAAAAACATAATAAAAATAGTTGAGAGAGAAAGGTTGAACTTTGTTTAAGACACAGATATCACTTCTAGAAGTTTGAAACTTGGAGCGAGAACCGTTTTTCTCAAGATTCTTGATTCAAAAATATAAAAATTGAAATGTTATAAGATTTAAACCAACTGGAGTTGTAAATGTTGCAATTTTCTGTAATACGATGTTAATACAAAGCTATTATTCTCGATGCTTCAGTGATAACTAATTGAGCTCTCGGTCAATCAAGTAGAAATTGAAAGAACAATGGTTTTATCGGCTACAAAACACTAGCTTGGGATACTTAAGGAGCTATTTCTTAATCCCTGGCGACTTGTTTATCACTAAGCTGCTACTTCAATCATAGGGAGTAACTGGAAAATAAAACTCTGTATTTCAAATAAATAAAATTTATCAAATTATATTTCTTATAGCGCTGTACGTTCCCGAGGTAATTGCAGCTACAAATGCAACACACAATAATAGATTCTTCCAAAGACTCCAGTTCAGTGTACCCCAATCATTCCAGTTGATTACAATATCGACAACGGCGGGAATGAATATTCCCAATATTGAGAAGAAAATGGCTCCGGTTAGATCAATGAGAATGTTCATACTACTTCCTGCTGCTGCAGCTATACTAATAATTAGAGTAAGGGTCACCACTCTCATAATGACCTGAAAAATGTTTTGCTTTTTATATTTCACATGCAATTCAATTTTCTTCCAAACAATCTCAGTTGGTACATAGAAGATCAAAGTAAAACTTAAGATCATTGTGATTGATATGCAGGCTTGTACCACTTGAGCTGGCCTGAAAAAAAAGAGAAGGCTATTAAAGGCTATAAACCTACATTATATAATATTCTATCTTAGGAAACAGATAGCATCTCTTGATGCAAAATATGGCAAATAAGGCGGATAGTTTAACAGTTGTATTTGGCTGGGAATATCTTCACACATAATGTAGAGATAGATGTATTGTATTTGTTAAAATAATTAATCCTTCCACAATTCCTGTAGCCTTTTCTCTATTATTATTGTTTTATGTAGTTCAGCAAAACTGTTATTAATGTTGATTGAAAATTTGGCAGGTACACAATATACACACAAAAATTTTTCATTGTTTTTTTTTCAGTTTGTTTAAAGAAACGAGAAGTACTACATGTCGCCTATATCATATAGCTACGTTATTTGATGCTAACACCAAGCACATCGATGCATGTTTTTTGTTTCATCTAGTATTGGGAAAAATGGATGATAAATGACAGTATCAATTATGATTTGTATTTACTTCGATTTCAACCAAAGGTGCTTATAATTACATTAAGTTTCCCCTCTATGTTGTCCTCCAAGGTCGATTCAAAATCAAAGTAATCTCATCAGACTACAATTGATTATTTTATCTCACCACTTCGTGACCCACAGCACTTCAAAGACTGAAAGAAGTTCAACTTTGGAGTCTGAAGTAGATAATTTGGTTATCGAAACATATGTCAGATAGTGTATGAGTATTGAGATAGTAAAAATTTTCACTTCTCTATTTAAATGTGATTTTTTTTTACAATTTGAGGTCAAATTATTAATTTTTTGATATTTATTTCGATTCATTATAATATATTTGACTTTTTTTAGAAAACTAACCATTCTTCATTTGGTAAGTTTTGTGTTATGGCGGCATGAGTTTCTTCTCCAAAAGCAAAATATCCAAAAAATCCCATGGCTGTGTAAATAGTTACAACGCAAAACATAGCGACATTTAAAACACCTACAGTCCCAACGAATCTCGGTTCTAACTGAAAAAAAGACAGAGTAATTAGAATTATTTCATTTAAAAATAAACTTCCTTATAATCATCACAAAGTTATGTGGTATACCACTAAATTCAAACGACATAATGATGTGATGTTTGCAATATAATAATTATTTGCCAGGATTAGGGGCGGATCTAGAATTTTTATTTAGGGGCGGGGCTGAAGGCAAAGTAAATATAACTAAGACATACAAAGAGGAATTAGGTTAT
The DNA here is from genome assembly GCF_026250575.1 of Diorhabda carinulata. NCBI lineage: Eukaryota > Metazoa > Arthropoda > Insecta > Coleoptera > Chrysomelidae > Diorhabda > Diorhabda carinulata. The sequence goes on from NC_079472.1 coordinate 27,165,385, forward strand.
TCTTGCTAATGAATATAAATTACGAGCTTAAAAGTAATTATATTTGTATAAAATTTTCAATCTGACAAAAATTTTTTTAGACGATTTGGGGTGAGGGGGCTCAACCCGAAAGACCCCATAGAACCGCCACTGGCCAGGATTAGAAGTTTTATCGCTGGTCGAATTGTGAAAATTTGATTCAATATTTCTGCACAATGGCAGTTTCACTTCCAAAAACTATCCCAAATATTCAGTATCGACATTAACTTTATTTTTTTGAATGGAACACTATATTCTATTGCGGTTTTTGATTTACTGATAAAAACAAAGGTAACTTTCATGAGACCGACCTATCATTTGCTAGATTGACACAAACCTAGGTTCATTGAATTTTCATGATTTTAGAGTCTGGAATCATACTGGATGTCTTTTTACTGTATGAGTTTCGAATTTTGTAAATAACAAAATCTCATTTTTTTAAATGGCACACCCTGTATAATATACCTTTAATAAAACGCACATAAAAATTAGAATAATTTTACCTATATATTATGGTTGTGGAATTATTTGACTTTTTCTCATTTTTTCACCCATTCTATATTGAAAATAATATAACACAATTGAGTATTACAGTATTGAAAAAAACTAAATAGAAAATGTTTATTAAAAACGAAAAGCTATAGAAATATCGTACCCTAATTATACTTCAATAAAATGATGCTTGTTGAAATAAAAATATTGGATCAAAATTGGTGGAATCCATTTTTTACGAGGTCCGTTTTTTATTCAGCTTCGGATCACTTCGTGCAGATGCGGGCATGCGCTGTAGGCGATCGCAAAGCTCTCGTACTATACACTTCGCCATTGTTGACATTTAGGCAACAGTCGGCGTTGTGCTACAGCCATGTAAAACTGTCCGCCATTATTGATGCTCCCGCCAAGTGTGAATTGCGAAGTGTGATTCGTTTTCTACAAGCTGAAGGCCATAGTGCTGCAGGAATCCATCAGAAAATGAGTCGTGTGTATGGGGAAAACTTCATGAGTGATGGTGTTGTGCGTGAATGGTGTCGAAATGCATAATGAAGGGGTACAAAGACGCAAATCTGTCGTTTCAGATGACCTGGTTAAACGAGTAGACAGAATGATTAAAGAAAACTGCAGATTCACCATTACTGCTTTGTCTACGGAGTTTCCAGAAGTTTCAAGATCTATTTTGTACTTATTGTTACTGAAAGGTTAGGCTAAATTGGCGGCAATTTTATTTGAAGTAGGTATTGAAAAGCTTGTTCACAGGTATGATAAAAGTCTCAATCTCTTCGGTGATTATTTCGAAAAGTAACCGTACTAATCTTTTGTTAACAAAATTATTGTTTTATGTGAACTTGTCTTTTATGTATAGCCTATCGGAGGTTGAAAAAAAAAATGTAAAAAGAACGGCACATCGAGCATGGTCTATAGGACCTGAATGCTGGTTATGTTGCATGTAAGAAAATATAGAGGAGGGGTTCCAGGCGCTCTGGGTTCTCCTGGATGCGCTCCTACACACTGATAGTTTTTTTGTTCTTCTATATGAATACAAATTGAAATTAAACTTACCATCGAATTTTCCACGGGCATTATTGTTCCTATTCCTTCAATAGAGAATAACACCGTACTGAAAAAAGTGGGAAGACTTCCAACATTTGTGAATAAGTCTCTATCTTTCACATCAACTGTTTGTATTTTTAGTGCTATGTAGTACAAGGTGATGCCGAATGCGGTGACAATAGTAACATTGGCTATTAGGGACAGTGGTACCAAATGGTTCAATTCTCTGATTTGACATAAACAAAGGAGAACGCAGAACGCTGCTATTTTGAAATAAAGTCCCCAATCTGCTGCAGGTGGGTAATAAAATGATACCAACTGTAAAAAATATGAAAAAACTATCTTTAAAAAATTAATCATGGAAACAGGATAGTATCGTTGCCGCTAATAAATCTCTGAAAAAAAAATCATTCTTATAAATGTATTGTGATTTTAGATAATTCTCCACTATTTTGACTATTAATTTCTTGGATCCTTTTTACATGTTTTTTTATTGATAAATCGTCTTGATTTAAGCTCTTTTCATTGAAATTGGTTTCGAGCTTCGAGCTAATTTCGATCTTTATCAAAATATAATTTGATATTGTCAACTTGTATAATTATATCAATCAATTTATCACACATCATACGAATATAAATACAAAAGTTGAGTAATCTTAAATATTAATTGTAGTAATTGTGATGTTGTTTACATAAGACAGACATTTTCAAAATAGATTAAAAAGTTATGATTATGATAAACAAATAGCACTGAATTAACAATTGATTATAAAAACTCTTAAAACAGAGTCAAATACAAGGGTAAGAAAATTTTTAGCAGGGGTTCACATATTTAGAAACGAGAAAGCTGTCAATGATAGAAAGGCACTAAACAATTTGAGTATCATATTTTATAAATTTAGGGATATGACAATGGAGATTAAAACAAATTCTTTTTACAGCGTGGTTGAAATACATTTTCATGTGGTAGGTGATTTATCTATTGATATAATTATACACACAGTGCCAGTGTCGTATAATGTTTAAATTTTGGAAGGTAGAGACAAGGAAGAAAATTATTGTATATGACCAAGTGTCCGTCGAAATGTGTTGAATAAAGATTGCGCCACATTTGCATTTGGGTGGATTTTAAAGGAATATTATTTACGCCTTCGATTACACGCTTTTGTACACTGCAAGTTGTTGAAACTCTATGCAATGAACTATGATTTTATATTTTTCAATGCATTATACATTTACAATTACTATATTCATATCATACCCTTTATCTACACTAGCGCTATTCTGGAAGGTCCTCATATAAGATACACCTCCTTCTGTTTACCATTCACAGTTTTGATAAAGACCAAAACTAGGTAGCATGTCACTTTCTTCGCATTTGTTTAAAAACGTTGGACTTACAGCATGTACAGTGTTTTATCCTGTATCTCTTCGGATTTTGTATGGAAACGGCACTGCTTGAAAGAGTTTCAATATAATTTACGATTATGTGGTAGATAAAGAAACAGGCAATTCCAACGACGTTTTTTTCCTTGCTACTGCTTTGGATCATTGTTAAAATCATATTTTTTGGAAATATCTCAAGATATTTCAGACAGAATTATTAGTCTTTCAAACCTTTTCTTTGGTATACAATATTTCTCATTTTTGTTCTTTTTTCTTTCATATTATTTTGGGAGCAATTCGTATCCCTATTATTTTCCATAAATATTGTAGAAAACTAGAAAATATTTTTGTCACTGTTCCAATTCTTATTTTGGACTTACTAAAAATATTCAATCTATTAACTCATTAGGTACATGTAAATTTTATTATTATGAACATGATAGGAATATTTGAACAATTGCCAATTTCTGAAAAACTGGAGATTCCTAAATTTAAGCCGTACTACTCATCATAACTAGTTCAAATTCTATGTACCATTAATGAAATACGTAGTCCTAAGATTTCAGATAAACAAAGATAGTCTTAGGAAACTATAACCAGGGAAGATCTGTTCAATGTATCAACCCAGGCAAGAACAATTTACGAATACTAAAAGGAGTTTTGTTGGGGCACTGCCTCAATAGATACTTGAAGACGCTAGGTTTAGTAGAGAGTGTAACGTGAAGATTCTGTTACGTAGAGGAAGAAACCTCTATCCATATTCTCTCGAAAGCCTACAGGACTTCGGAGCATTACACTTGGGAATGTATGAAATAGAAGACGAAGATCTGTGGCGTAGGAGTAGGAATAATGGATTAGCCATAAAACTGGAGATCGCATTGCCACATCAAGAAAAGGGCACACAATAATTCATTTGAGTCGTATATTTATACATTTGTGATACTTTGGTTTTGGTCTTCCTCACTAAAGAATTCTGGAAAATTTAATTAATCAGTGAAGGAATACTTACTTTTGTTAACGATTCAGAGATTAATACAACGTATACTGCTGCTGATAGGTAATACGTGAGACTGAGGGCTATTTCCACAAAAAATCTACAACAAAAATTTTGTCAAATAAGTTTATGTAACATTGTAACAAAAAAGTGTATAGGTATTGTAAAAATTAGAAAAATTAGTAATTAGAATCCGTATACGCTGTCAAGATTGATCTATCACGGCAGTATTTCGAAATATACCGTCATTTTGATGTTATATTCAGAGATTTAAAAAATTTTAGAGTTTCTATTACAGAATTTAGTAGTGGACATCGAGTTTCGTTTAGTTTAAGTTGATATTTCTAAATTATGCTAGTTTTGAGATACAATATATGTCCAATAAATGTCAGACTATTTTCCTTGAGTTATTTGGAGCGTTTTTCCTTCAAAATAGATTTGAAGAATTTTTGGAGCTGTTGAATATGAATATATCATTAATTTTACAAAACTTAATGTCCTACAAATCCTAACCTAACCTTAAACTTGTAAGCCTCAAAGGAAACTAGAAACTAGAAGGAGGGTAATGACATTTCCACAAGAATCAGGAGATAATATATCCAGTACATTTCATGAAATTGTGAGGAGGTTGATGATTTGCAATTTATTTAATATGGCGAATCGAAATGCTAAAAATGATCTACATTATGAATAAATTTATCCGAAATATATAATGAACTATGAAGAGTATAAAAAAGGCTTGAAATATTCTGAAAGCTATTAATAATTTATTTCTGTTATATTTTATATTTTACCGATATAGTGTAACAAAAATAAGACAATTATAATGAATAGAAATAATTTTAAAAGCATCACTTGAAAATTGATGATATTATTACAATATTAGTAAAAATACTAGAAAAATTTTGATAGTATTATTTAAATATATTCTTACTTTGCACACGACGCCCATGGTTGGATCCATCTTGGTCCGTTCTGAAAAACTGCTTCAATTGTTTCTGAAAATCCTAAACTAGGTGTTTTTGTCCTTGTGCATATAATGTGGGATGCTCGAACCTATAATATTGGTACCTGGGTGTTAAAAGAAAACACGGTTTAAGCTCTAATTGATTAATTATCAAATAGATAAACACATTTTGTGAAACGGTATATAATTTCTATTTGAAATCAACATTTTGAATAAGATAATAAATTCTTGCTACAAATTGTTCGTTTTGGATGTATATCTTATTATCAGATGCTTGTCGGATTAAACACGACGAAGACGGTTTGCCGAAAGGACGACGCTAGAATAAAAAAGAATTTATTGCAAAAAAACTATTATTTTACAACGTAATCTCCATTTCCCATTACAAAACTGATTCAGCGAGGACTTCAAATGTATCAAATGTTTGATATACAGGCTGTTCCTAAGCTGGAGATGGAGCCTCTTCCCGTTACATAAATGATCATGATATATTTTTATATCTTTCTATGGCGAATTGTTCACCGTTTTCCGATCTAAAAATCTAGATATCTCCTAAACAATAAATTTTATCGAGTTACCTTTTTATTAAAAAACCGATTTCAAAATTCATTTTTGTTATCTTTAGATTGTACAGCTCGTCCTCGTAAAAGTTACGGATTGTTAACCATTGAGAATGAGTCGAATTAATAGTGTTCGAATGTATAATTAGAAAAATATACTTAAATATAAAGTTCTGATTAAGCAACTTTAAAGGCCTCAGAAAAGAGGGATCGTATGAGAAAAAGTTTTTTATGTAACAACATTATCTTATTTACGTCATCCACTTACTCCCGAATTTTTTGCATCAAATCCCGGAACATTCTGTATAAGTGAAAAAATAATACTACAGTGCAACAAGTATCACGGCTCAATTCTTTATACCCTTGTATATTAAATTAGGTGATTATTTTGTCATTATATTCACACCCATACTTTAAATGAATGCCAAAAATGATGAAATGATGCCAAAAAAATGAATCAGCAAATATATATACATTTAATTAGGTTGAAAGTGACGAAATGTGGATTCACTTTAATGGTCTTGGAAGTGTATAATATTTTTGTAGGAGTTTTTCAAGACAAAACACACAAAAACGGATATCTACTTCCAATGAGATTAATCACATATGGGCCTACAGCTGTCAGAAAAGATGTTAACTTCTCTGTTGATACTTCATATACTCGTATAAGAGCTTTGTTTTTGATGTCATATGTTAAAATATTAGATAAATTTCAAAAATTTTTTTTATCGGTTTTGATATTCATTTGAAGAAAACTGTGTTTAGTTAATATTGAGAAAAAATAATTTGAAGCGTTGATTGATTATTGTTTTTACAATTGAAGAGACCGAGAAACAGTTAGATTCATATATGTAATTCTGAAAGTGCTGTGTCCCATGGAAATGATATGTAAGTTGTTCTCGATTATACAAATGAATATCTAAGATCATTATTTATTGTAACTACTCAAGAATAAGAATAACGGAAAATAAAGAAGATCTTAAAAAATTACAGAACAGATAAGAAGATTCAGCGAGCAGTATCATATCAAATTAGAAATTAAAACATTGAAAAAGTACAGAAATACAAATATCTAGGAACTTGGATTAATTCGAGAAATGACAGCACTGAAGAGGTAAAAGTAAGAATTGAAATTGCTCTCAATGGATTTTATAAAATGAAAAACTTCTTTTGATATTAAAGCCTGAATAACGAATTGAAAAAGAGAATGATAAAATATTATATATACTCGATCCTTCTGTACGGCAACTACTTCAAACAGAGCAATAATTAAAAAACTGGAAGCCTTTGAAATGTGGATATTGAGAAGAAAACTACGAATATCGTGGACAGATAGAATCGCAAATGAAGAAGTTTTACGCAAAATGGTGACACACATAATAGCCCGCAAATTAGAGTAGTTTGGTCATGTAATGAGGGGACAACGATACGAATTCTAGAGAATGATTATGCAGGGAAAGATAAAGGGAAAGAGAGGTATAGAACGACGAAGAATATAATGGCTGCGAAACTTAACGGAGTGGTTTAACTGTACATTGAACCTATTGTTAAGAACAGATGTGAATAAGATACAAATAGTCATGATGGTTGCCAGCTTGCGTCCGAAGATAGCACTTTAAGAAAAAGAAGACTCAAGAAATAGTTAATAAAATCCTTGCCCTTCTACTTAGCGATCGCCGAATAAAAGCTCATTTAATATTTTGTATAAATGCTGATCAAAAGTTTGCTAGTACTAAAAATTCAGACGAATGTTTGGATGTCTTCAAATGGAATGAAATGTTTTTATCTGGTTATGTGTTACAGCAGATGGAATTTGGTTACATTATTAGACCCAAATATACAGTCAAAACATCTGCATTTGTTGGAGAAAATATTGTTTACAGTAGTAGTTTTATTGAAAATTCACATTTCCACCAAACCATCTTCCTGTATAATAATTATTGTAATAATAATAATAGTTATGAAGTAATGAAAAACATTGAAGTTGAAGTATACTAGTTGGGATTTTAGATTTTAGAAATTGATTCTTATTAACTGATGACTAAAGAAAAATCCTACGAATTTCCTCTAACTCGATTAGAACGATGTTAATTTCTAAATTATAAGTACGTACATAAAATGTCTTGATAAAAACATTCTAGAAATAGATGTTATACTTACTAATAAATGCACGTTGTATGTACACAATATTCCTACAAATAATGTCCCTATAGTTCCCACCAGAAGACCTGCTGTTTTAAAGGCTCTAGGTACTGAAAATATTCCTATTCCTAATGAGCCCTTAATTATATGTACAACCGCACCAAAATATCTTGAATAAAAAATACATTATTAATCATTGGAATCTCTCATATTTATTAGAAAGTCAATGCCAATATTGAAAATTACGGCAGTTATTTGTATGTTATTAATAGAATATTTCATCAGGAAACTAGAAATAAGGATTTTTCCGTGCGCACGTGACAAAATCTCATGGAGTTTTAGCCTACAGCCTGACGTTCCAAAAAAAAGCAGAAGTTTTTGGATATTTTATGTAGCTAAACAACTCTTTAGTGTCTTTAGCATAACGTGGAAGATTCCATATTCTTGGCTTTTTCGACAAAATAAACTAGAATATCATCACTTTCAGTTTTAACTTTAACTCGCCATTTCATGAAAAGTTGAAACTCGTGTTCATATTTCAGCTTGGATTTTGCTGGTAATATATCAGCCTTGCTTACGCCGCTATCTTAAATACGATTTTAGGAAAATCTGGATTTTCTACCTTCTTATTCTTTATAACTACATGAAACAAACTGACAGAAAATAGAACAATGCAGATAATAAATATATCGTTGCTCTGGAAATGTTAGCATTATGATGTTTTATTATTACTTTGAAAATTTTTTGCTCTAGTAGAAATCCAATGAAGTTAATTAATTTGAAGTCATTTGATTGAATTGATTGATTTTAACGTTTCAAATATTTGATATTTTGAAATATTAATGAAATCATAGAACCCAACATACCAAAAAATACCGTTTACAGTAAAAAAATTGTATGGAAAGCATATATTGACTTTTGCAGTGATAGAAAGTATTAATTAGATGGAAATCGGACGGCGGAAGAATTGAAGTTGATTGGGCTGTGAACGTGAGAATAAAATATGTTACAGAGTTTAATACGGTCCAAACCATGTGGAACCTAACAAGTAAGCTGTTACCAGAAAAATATTATAAAGAAATGACGACGAAAACTGCATTCAGATTTCTGTGAAAGGAAACAAAGTTCGACGGCATTAAGTTCCGTAGAAATAACGAAAATATAAATTTATGGAATAAAAATACCTCTGAAGGGCTGCAAAGGAAATTCTATCACATAGCCATGGTAGAATTAGCTTGCCGAGGTGGGGAAGCTCCTGCTTACTTGACTGACTTTTTTTGTATCCAATCAAACAGCGAAGGTGAATATAACCCTATAGAGATGGCTCTAGAATGTGTACTGAAGGTAGATTTTTAATAGAAAACAACGACAACAATGTTTGTCCTGTAGGAATACTTAAAAAATTGATGTCAAAAAGGGACGCAGATTATTCCTAAGAATAAATCGTTACTGGAAATCCAAAATTGATTACTGGTATAAAATATTCCCACTGGAAGAAATATTATTTAAAATTAGGCAAGATCGTCTGCCGAAAGGATTGGCTTGAACACGAAGGAAAAAAATAACCAATCACTCTACTAGATCGACCGTCGTTAGTCGATTGGACAAAAGAGTTGTACATAGTAAAAATTAGGTACGTAAAACTCTATTTACAATGTGACAATTAAACCACAACAAATAAAAGAAAAAATGATAATAAAAACATCTATTTGCATGAGGTACAAGTTTGTGTCTTGTGAAAATCAATAAATCAAAGTCTGTTGTGTCTATTATGATCGGTTACTCATATTTATTGTCAGGAAATATTGAACGTATTACTAGGGGTGCATTAGCTTTAGCATTCACGACAATCACGTTCACGACTATGGTCTTTTCTGTTCAACTTAGTCCAGAGCATTATAATCGTAGACCCAAGTGGAATGGCTTACGAGATGCTGTGAACGTTGAGATAAATATGATCGAATAGCGAAATAGAAAAAATAAACCGGAAGCTCTAAGAGGTTATGTTATTTGGATTTTTTCAATGAAGTGCTCTTAACTGATTTATATTAAAGTAAAATCAGATTATCTTTTGCGGCGATAGTGGAATATTTGGTGCTGCGTCACAAGAATGCTTCAAAAGGACTCTTGTACTATTTTTTCATGGTTGCAGTTTGCGTTGCTTGAGTTTTGAAAATTCCGCTAATTATTTCAACTTCTCACTGTTCACTTCGATCCACCTCTTGACAAGGGTCGTTGTGAACGTTAGACATGACGTCATGGGTGACGTTCTCGCCGCGACCGCTTAGTGGAATGCACCCCATACATACTTACGTATTCGGATGTTGTAACTTTCTATTAGCGTACGGCTCATATTCTTTTTTCATCACATCGATCGTACAAAGTTGATCATTGTTTGGCAAATTGACCCTGAAACAAAATCTATTTCAGAAATAATTGTATTTGTTATTCATAGGAAAGCGTATATCTTTCTAACTTATGTTTTACGTTATTTTAAACAAGTTATTCCTTATTCAAATTCATTTAGAGAGAGAGAGAGAGAGAAATGCTTTATTGTCACAATTTGTAGACAAAAGCTTGTATAAACTAAAAAACAAACATAAAAATAACTAAATAAAGGTAAAACAAATAAAATAAAACTTCAATATACAGAAGAAAACCACAAAGAGTAAGTAATATTGAACCAGTATGCACCATACCCGGAATTAAATATTATTGTTAGAATAGAAGTCGTTTACAGAGTAGAAGGCGTTTTTCAGGAATTATTCCTTCAAATTATAGCGGAATGCGGGTAACGATGATGTCGATTTAATTTCAATTGGCAAATTATTGTGCATTTTTTGCATTGTAGAGTATTGAGCCCCTGAACTAATTCTGAACGTGGATTAGGTAGGTAAAAGTCGTGCTCCACGTTCCTTAGTGGATAGCCGTGCAACAATCTTTCTGAAGTTATATATTTTCGTCTTATTTCTAAGATACAATTATATACTAACAAAAATAAAAGAAGAGTTTCATAGCATAGAAAACATGTTGAATATATTTCTAAGCAGCCTATCTAAATTTTCTAACCAAGATATTTGAAGATGTGTTCCAGAAAAAACTATCAGATTTTTTGTCGTTTTTATTGAGAATTGTCAATTTTTTTATTTTCTGTTAGTTGATGTTTCACGGATAAACGTTTAAATTATATCATCATGGTTGCATATTATTTGAATTTTATTTATATAAGGATATTTAAATAGGGATTTTTGATATAGATACCTCTAAAACAATGCATGTAGAGAAGCGGTTTTGCATCTGAAAGTTCATTAAAAGTGGAAAGCGCTGTTTATAATAAATAAATTTTCAACTCAATGAGAAGAAATTGTCCCATGTGGTTCAAATCAGATTTAGTTGTTTTTCGTATGCGTTAAATAGACACAACGGAACCGAAATCAATTTATAAGATAGTAAATCGCTCAAATTTAGAGGCTGAAATTCAGCTGTAACTACTATCCTTCTAAACATCACTTTAGTGCCGACATATATTTTAGGAATTAGTTTTGATGTTTACAAACGTAACAACCTTTCCTTATGTCACCCAACCATGTCTAGTAAATTGTAAAAGTTCAAGATTTGATTTTTTTCAAATACTTTCTGAATACATGGACTACATTTAACTCACTATATATGTATAAAAATTTTCAATATTTCACATAGATCACCAAATTATGTTATGGATGCACGCTTTTGATAATTCCATATTTCTAATTTTTTTCGACAAAAACTAGAAGTATTTCTAAATTGCTACTAAATGCGCTCTCACTTTGAGTACAAGTGTTACAAAAGTTAAATTAAGAACTCAAATTGATACAGCTATATATTTTAAGAAAAATGCAGTTTTTTATAATTTAAGCTCAATTACCTTTAAGGATTATTTTCTAAGATTGGTCCTGACGAAAAAAGTTGTAGAGCTCAGTTTTCTGTGCCCTAGAGTATCCTATACAAGACAAAATAGGTTTTATTTAGTTGTACCCTTCAATCACCCACCCCCAAAAAACAGCAACTTAACCGGGCGATTTTGCTCCACAAATGGTCTCAATACACACATTCTGCGCGGTAAAAACCTGGCGGGTGTTCGGTTGAAGTGAAATCTTGTAGAATATACGTGTTTTTTTCTGTCTCGCATATATCTTGCTATTTTCTATATTATAAAATTAACTACCTTCTTTCTTAATATGAAATCATCTCCTTTAGTTATATCCATTTATTACCTCCACGAAAAACAAAAATTTTTCATTATTTATCATTTATTTTTAAATAATAGAATAATTTTTTCATTTTATCTTCATTTTTGGACAATTTTTTATTTATTTTCTGAACAGAACTCAGATATATTTTATTATTACCATGTTTTTGACGTATCGACGTAATTATAAAATTAAATGATTTAAAAACTAGGATTATAGATTTTGTAAAAAGTAAATGAACTAACTTTCCCTTATTTTCTCTGTATTTGTCTTTGTACTCGGGATTTGCATTCATTTTTTACTATTTCATGTTGGACATGCCCTTTTTGTATTGATTACTTTTTGATCTAGATTCTAAATAGTGAGATGTCTATCTTATGTAATCGGCATCTCAATTATTACAAGGAAGCTCATATATAATACTACTGCTTTCAGTTTCTTGTATTTTACATTTTAGACTACGGAAATATTTTTAAAATATATAATTTCCTTTATAACTTCTTTTATTTACATATTTATTAATATAATTTGATAACAATTGAGAATCGAAACATCAAGAGCATGTTCTATAACAAAAGCCTCACTTGTTCGATATCTGAGGATAAACTTTCAAATTCGTTTGATCCTCGACTTTCTTTAAACTTAAATGTTCTTGTTAAAAATCAACACTTTCAATCTGATATGAGTAAGTTATCATTCAGGATGTGGATAACGGATTTAGAAATAACTAAATAATGTTGAAGATAATTCTATTTTGGGGGTGATGACATAAAGCGAAATTATCAATACAGAAGTAAAGCGAAAAAATGTCCAAAGCTTACAAACTTACGATCTATTCAAACATGAAATGGAAAAACAGACTTACAAAGTTTTATCCATTGTCTTTTTCTGAGAAACAGTATTGAAGCATGCTCATTCTAATAACAACTTTTTTCTCAATTTTTGTAAACAGTAAATGTTCATAACCAACACGTTCACTGTATGGTTACCGTAACATTCATATTTAATATGACAAAAATATATAATGTACGTTAAAAGTTTTGGCATAATACCAAAATTTCAGTATTTTTTCGAATTTAGTTCGCTGGTAAGGATCTGTTAAATAGATATAGTTATTCGAGCTAATACGAAAATGAGTCACTAACTTAAAACAACAGAAAAAAAACTAGAAATTGTAGAATATAGGACGGAAATTATTAAGAAATATTGCCAAAAAAAATATAAATAACATATTAAGTAATAATTGATGAGATTTTCACTAAGCCCTAGACATCAATCAATATTGGTCTTCTAATTCATTTAATAATATTTCCAAATTTACTAATTTTATGATTTCCAGTCATTTTCTTTATAATTTGTACTTTTTTATAACTACTTTTGTGTTATTCTAATTTTCGTGTTTCAGTTGGAAATTGGAGATCACAAATATTTTAAGAGAGTTTTTTCATTTGATTATATCTTCAATTTATCAATTTAAGAAAACATGGTGCTAAAAATGAAAATAATCGACACAAAATTTCTTTCTTTTAAAAAATATTTCAAAAAACATGTATACAAACCTAGGAAGTAAAATGTATTTAGAAGTTAACAGAACTAATATATTTTGAAATGAATTGGGGTTACTACAAATGACTGTGGAACAACAGATGACATTAAGGATATTGAAAGTGAATTTTTAGACCCAAGTTTAAACAAACCAATATTGTAATTCAAAATTACAACTTTATAATAGGTTCTTATCATTATCCGCGATCATTAGCTGATTAATTACGACCCTGTTAATATCTTATATAATATATAGGGTGGTTAGTTTTTGAGCGAAATTCTGGTTATCTGATAAAAAATAATTCAATCTCTCAACGTAATCTTGAATTTTGTTGATTGGTTCTTTATTTTATTTTTGGTATATCTTTATGTATTGTACTATCTCTTTTTTCCGATCCGTTTCTTCATATAACATGAAATTTAAATTAACTTTTAAACAACTTTCTTTCATAGCAATTAATTTTTCTTAGAGTGTAATGAATTCATTTCTGCACTCTTTTTTGTTAAGAAAGTCTTTCGTCTGATACGAAACATTTTCCTTTGAGCACTTTCTTATGTCAAGTCCCATCAGACCACTTTGTTCGCAAAGCTGGAGGCCTAGCTAGGGGTGAAATATTTAACAGAGACAATGATATTGAACGGATGGTGTACATTTTGACTCATGCATCATGGCATAAAAGCTTTAGTCAGACGTTCCGAAAAGGAAGAACATTTTGAAAAGTAATCAGAGTTATTTTTATTTATGACCTTTCACGGTTATCCACTTAGGAACGCGGAGCACGACCTTTACCTATCTACTCCACGTTCAGAATTAGTTAATGGCTCCATATTTTACCATGTAAAAATGCACAATCACTTGCCAATTGAAATCAAATGGATATCATCTTTTCCCGCAATAATTTGAGGGCACACAATAATAACATTTAATTCTGGGCATGCTGCATACTGGTTTGATCTTTGCTTTGGACTTATATACTAATTATTACCTATTACTATTACCTACAATTTTATTATTCATTGTGTTTTTCTTCTCTATATTGAAATTTTCTTTTATTTGTATCTTTAGTTAGCTATTTTTATGTTTGTATTTTAGTTTTTACAAGCTTTGGTCTACAAATTGTAACAATTTTTTAACAATAAAGCATTTCTCTCTCTCTCTCTCTTTCTTTCTTTTATATTAGGCTAAGAACTCATGGACTGGACTACTTATACTTATATCAAAAAACAATAATGCGGTAAATTTAAATGAATGTTGAGCGTTGTTGTTATTATGCAAAATAATTCTTAGAAAGCCAAAGCCATAATTTCAAATCATTCAACACATAATTTCGTATGCTATAAAAAACTGTCGAGGATGATTCAACTTCAAGGTGATTACATATGAAGAAAGGAGAATAACTTTATTTTGATAATAATAAAAGTAAATTATTGTTTTCAAAAAGATATTATATTCGATTTTCTGTACTGTACTATCCGAATTGTACTAAAATCTGATATACTTGAAAAATAAATTTGAGAAAAAAATAATGCAGATTATTTTTTTCAAATATCTGAAATATTCTCTAATATCGAGAGAGAAATTTTTATGGTAAAAAATTTTGTAGATGAATTTAGGAGTATGGCAAAAATAGTTCAATATCCGATGGAAATATGCATTCAGCTTCCGCGTTTAATCCTAGGAATAGCTACTTCAAAAATATTCCTAAATTCTTGAATTTTCCTTAATTCATATATTATGCAGGTTCCTTATTACAATTAATAAGAAGTTAGTCATGATGTTCAAAGTGCTATAGTCTAACAAATTTGAAGCTAGTTCCAAGCAGGATGAATCGGTTTCTTTATTATTAAATTGGACAATAAAGAGCTACGTATTTATTTTTTAGATATTTGTTTTCTATTTCTATCAAAACAAATGTCTTCCCAAATACAACGAATTATTTAAGAAAATATATTGATACACCAGACATATATCCAACCAAGTCTTTCTCATTCAAACTAATAAGTCTTATTCAATTGGATTTGAACTAATTTCACGTCTTGGTAACTTTAAGAAACAAAATTCTAATATTTGGAAGTTGGTAAATAGCATTTGAAACATTTAAAGTGTTAGGTGAACAAACCATATGAATATATATATATATATATATATATATATATATATATATATATATATATATATATATATATATATATATATATATATATATATATATATATATATATATATATATATATATATATATAGAATTATTGTGGTTATTTATTTGTCACTTATTACTACATTTTATTTGAAATTTTGCTTGTGTCTCGATACATTATTTGAGTTTATCTTCGGTTCATACTAATTACTTCATTTTTATAATATTAATAGTAGAAAACAAAAAATACATACCGAGAGCTGAATTCTATACATGGAATACTGTTGGATTTTTCCGTTGTCATGGTTCACCTGAAAAATAAAAATGCAATAAATTTAAATTATTTATGTTATTATCATGTCTATGAAAGGAGGGAGAATTTTGTTATATAATTTTACTATCTTCTAAAAAACATACAATAAAATTAGTTAAACATTTATTTACATTACAGTGTGATCCGACAAATAATACATACTATAATATTTGAGGATTTTGGGCTTAACCAATAAAAACATTTGTAATTAATTCTCTTTTTACTAATTGTTCTTATTTTTAGAAAGTTTCGTGCTAAAATTCCAAGGATTTTTATCATATTTAGATATTTAGGTTGTTTAACCGGTTTATATTCAATTGACCGATAATATCGTTTTTTAACATATGTACACTATAACTGGAGTGTTTTTAAAAACCCAGTAACCAAACTAAATATACCAAAGCTGATCCTTTTGCTTTGCTTGATCCCTTTATGTATCAAAACCATTATTATTTATTATTTTGTATATACTCAAGCTACCTACAGTAGCCTTATTTCCAGTCACATTTCAGTATCAAAATGAATTGGGACGAGTAGTGAGCGGTGATTAAATAATTAGATTTGGAAATGTTGGCAAAATCACAAAGACTTGTTGGATTCATTAAGGGAATCTGTAGTATCAAATAATATAGTAAAGGTGGTGTCGTCAGTTAAAATGAGATATATAGTCGGATACAGACGAACTTGCTGGTAGAACACGTTAAACCACTACCATACGTGAAAAGTCCACGTTCCCATTTTTCATTATCGATGTGTTGTCATTAGGAAATATTTGAAGATAATTGTCTTTCATACCATCTGGTAAATACTATATTAAGTGCCTGAACATGACAAAATTTTCTGTATCATGGGTACCACGAATGTTAATAAGTTCACACAAATAAACTTTGCTATTTGCAGATTTGATTGTAAGTCATGGATCCATCACTACGATGTTTGCTTGATTGACTGAAGAAAACTAAAGAATCTCTAAAGAATTTGAGGGAAAATTTAAATGCTTCTTAATGGTTAAATAGTAGCGTGCATTGTCCTTATCAGTTTATCAGAGACATAAAAACAACGCACGCATTTAAATAAACTTAGTGGGGTGTATAATAAATGATTAGAAACAGTGTTATATAAAGAATAGTATAGTTACGCTTCACCATGCAAACGTTACACATCCGAGACTACTAAAAATTACTTGATATTTTGCTTAAATAAATCTAATTATTCAAGCACAAAAAAACAAATTTTCGTTATGAAAATTAATAATAAAATTCAAAACTTACTTGTGAAATTAATATATAAAACAGTCAGATAAAAGTTTTGTGGAGCACAAATACACAGACAATGTTTTTTCAACTAAATTGCACTGGACAAGCGGGTTTTAGGACCTGCAGTTTAGTCGACAGAATCAGATATACTAAAACACTTTCCAATTATATTCCGCAAAATATTTGATTACCAAAGGAAACTTCGTGTATTGGGTATTCCCTGAGCATGTTAATCTTCAACAATTAGCCTTGCTTCATTCTTCGGAGAAAAATCATAGTCAACGTAATAATATGCATACTGTTTTAATGGCATTTTAATTAATTTTTTAGTTCGAGTTTAGTTTTAGTCTATACATTTATAATGGACTTTATTTAGAATATTTTATTTAGATCAATGTATACCTTTTGTCATGGGAAACTGATGTAATTATTACAAAGAAAAGAAGGAATGGAATCGATTTTCATCTTGTTCGATTGGTTTCGACACGGTTAATTCAACTTTTGTTATAACACCTTTGAAATTGATTATATCGTAAAAATATCACAACACTTTTTAAAATCTAACAAACTAAAAACGAAATTAAACAGCAACGCTATCGGTACATAGAAATATTCTAATTCAACGTTTTGAACCTACAGGTACATGGTCTGCTGCTTTGGTCGAGAAATTGGCAAAAGTAAAATGGTTCTCGAATCAGATAAGATTTCATTTTTTTTCCAGAAATCGAGATCGAATATTTTTTTCCTTTCATAACTGAAATGTGAAAATAATTGAAGTCGATATTTGGGAAATTAGATTATCTTTTATAAGAATGCGGATTAAAAATCTCCACTAACGTTATTTTATGATATCCATTTGATTTCATATTTTATTTCTAAAATATTTATTATGTATCAAGTTAAGTTGGAGTTTCTGGAACCGTTTTTGATTGTGTTTATACGACGTCTGGCTATTGAATAACGAGACTGGTTACGAAAAAGGGTTTTATTATAAAAATTATTCTACATTCGAATGTTCCCCTTCAATATGCTTCCCTCCTTTTTTCAATTGATCGAAGCAGTGCTGGAAGTCTTCTGTGGTGAGGGCCTT
Source organism: Diorhabda carinulata (assembly GCF_026250575.1). Classification (NCBI taxonomy): domain Eukaryota; kingdom Metazoa; phylum Arthropoda; class Insecta; order Coleoptera; family Chrysomelidae; genus Diorhabda; species Diorhabda carinulata. The sequence goes on from NC_079472.1 coordinate 27,183,571, forward strand.
TAGTAACTTTGTCGTTTTTTGCTTTACCGCTTTCTTCGACTTAAATTGGGTCCCTTTCTAAGCAGATTTTATTTTCGGAAACAAAAAATTGCGCAAGATGCCAAATCTGCTGAGTACGGCGGATGCTAGCACTGGAGTGCGCTTACTGGCCAAATACTGTTTCACAGATAGCGCATTATGGGCAGGTGCGTTGCTTTGGTGCAAAATCCACAAGTTGTTCTTCCCCAACTTGGGCCGTGTTTTACGAACTCGTTCTCGCAGTGTTGCCAAAACTGACAAATAATAAGTCTAGTTGACAGTATGACCTTCTGGAACTTATTGAGTCATAACGATACCATTAATCAGCATTGCTTTGAATAATTTTGATTTGCTCTTTCGGCCCTCAATAAAGCGCTTACACCACTCAAAAACACGCGCGATAGAGAATTGTCCCATAGGCCTCTTGCCACAATTTATAGCACTCGGAGTTTTTTTCAACTCAACGAGAAATTTGAGATTGATACGTTACTCCTATTTTTCGTTACACATGGTTTCCGGCAAAGCACGTTCGTTTCAAACCGCTACTGCACAAATACTATTATAGTGACGGAAACGTGTTATGGGCCGTGCATAGACAAGATATCTAGATACCCAACGCTCTACTCGTTTTTTACCCTACCTGTATAGGGCGACCTCTAGGCGCGCAGTCTCGTTATTCAATAGCCAGACCTCGTACTAGCACTACACCATTACACCATACAAGTGTAAATGTGATGGTGTAAACAGTGTATTCAGTATGTATGTATGCAAAAAAGTGTCCCAATTTCCAACTAGGTCCGTATGGGTCTCCAATTTAATGCTACATCATCACATAACTGACTCACTGATTTATTAGTTGTTATTGTACTTTACGTAATTCAAGCTCATTTTTCAATAATTGATTGATAATTTTGTGGTATAAATCCCTTTTGGAGTGGTTTTCAACTCATAATCAACTTGATGATTTTTATAATAAATATACTCGTAGTATTGAGCACAAAACTATACAACCTTAAATTTAAACATGTATTGCATCTTTTCATAAATACTTTGATCAATGGATAAGAAATTGTTTTATTTTACAATTTTGTACTTCTGAATTAAATACATCATGAATATTTTAATTGTTTCATTCTAGGGAAATTCATGAATTTGAGAGAAACTAGAAGAGCGAGGAACTATTGCTTTTTAAAAATTAATAAAGTTGAACTCATTTTCTAATTGTTTTTAGAAAAAAAAACTGCATGGCCAGATGAGTTTGTATAAAAAGAAGTTGTAGTGAATATCAATTGAAAAATACTTTATATGAATCGAATTATTTTATTATAAAAACTTTTGGGTTCAAAAAAATATTTTAAACAATAAAGAAAAGAATGTGAATGAAAACTGTAAGAGATGTATAAAAACCACAAACGTAATGCATCGATAAAATCCACCGATATCGTGTTTTGAATCACTAGTAAAACCGGAAATTTCTGCCACAAAACCAATACACCTTCAATCTGAAAAGTAAATCGGTAAAATGGATTTTCCGCTTTACATCATCTCATTAATAATATTAAATAGTGAACCAAGAAATTAATTGGAGTACGTAATATTAGTCATGGACATCACAAAAATGGACGAGTTGTATAAGTTTTGTCGGGGTTCCCGCAGATAGTTGCTTGCGCAGAATACTGGTTACATGAAAATAAACCAATTTTTATTGAAAAATGTAGAGTTATTAGCAGATATGACAGGGGTAATTCAGGTCAAGGCGGAATACTAATTTTGTCTTCCGCGGAGAACTTATCGGCTGTATCAAATTACGATTTTTTACTAGTAGAAAATGCTCATGAATTCTTCATAACTTACAACAAAACTATCGATTTATACATTACTTGTATTTATAGACCACCTAAATCAAATATTCAATCATTTTTCGAGAATCTTCCAAAATTACTCGACGCTCTGCCTACTAAGAGTAGAAGAGTTCTACGCGGGGATTTTAACTTTGACTTTTCTAAAGATTGTGCCGTTCAGACAAATATGTAGGTGGATTTACCAGCTCGAATTATTAAAACAACTTCCTTAATCACCCTAATCATCACAAATCATGAACTACAAAAGGAACACGTACTTACTTATTACAACAATTGCATCTCGAGAGTTAAAACTTCGTCGAAAGAAACTTGGTCAGTTATCAATTATTTGAGAAACAACACACGCTCAACAAACTCTATTGTCCTCGACCCAGACGAACTTAACAATTATTTCGTGAACGTTAGTAAGAATATTAGCACTAAAATATCCCTAAGTCTTTCTTTTCTCGTTCCTGAATAAATGACAGTATCTTCCTTAGACCTGTAAATAAATCTGATTTATAGCAAACCATACTCAGCACTCAAAACAAAACTTTCTGCGGCATCGATGGGTTCTCAGCTTAGTTATTTTTGGATTTTCCAGAAGTGATGCTTGCAAGATCAACTGAGAGATCCATTCATGCCTACCCTACTAGAAGAAAGAATTTGGACATTTACCTCACATCTTCAGCGTCAAAAAATTATCCTTCGGAATTATAGATACATTTAATAAGTTGAAACAAGCATTTCTGCTTGAATAACCTCATTACACTGTGGCAGAATTCTACAATTTACCATAGACTCAACAGACTAGCATAATTCAATTTAGTGTGAAGTAAGATATTATATAATTATCTCTCTATTTTATTCAAGTGAAGTTTCATGTTTGAAACTAACACTTCTTACATCAAATCAAAATTGGAAATTTCGTACTAGGATTATACGTATCCTTGGTTCAGAAAAAATATTCAGTTGGTCTCCACTGATTCTGTTTGTACAAACAGAAAAAGCTTCTGAATGGCTCAGAATAACACCTGAAAAGTTGAAAGGTATGGGGGAGAGAGCTTTAGACTTATTTATTAAAATATGCAGCTTGGGATAAGGCGAAAACATCAGTAGCCTCGATACTACCAATTTTCAAATCAGGACGTAGCAAGCGATGTAACAACTGCAAAGGAATAACTTTATTGAATACCGCAAAGGCAGAAGGGTTCAAGATCATATATTTTTTATCAAGCAACTTATAGATAAAAGTGTCTGCTGAGAAACAGGTGCATTACTTGGATTTACTGATATAAAAAAAGTTTTTGACAAAGCAACTAGTGTCAATAAAGACTTTTCTAACAACAAAAGGAGTAATACAAATTTGTGACTTGAGTCTATTGCTTTTCAACATATTTATAGATAATTTAATAAGTATCTGCTCAAATAATATTATTCGGTAGGGTCCAAATCGTCTTCTTCGTCACTGTATCTCTCCGTAGTTGTTCTCAGTGAACTCGTTATGAGGTTGCTGCATTGATGTAAGAACTGTTGCAGCTCTAACAACAGATAACTTCTTTCATTTTTAAGCAAACTAGAACCATTGTGCCTCTGTAGGAAATGTTTCGAGTTTCAGTCAAAATTTTTGAGATCCAACCAAGAAGATTCTATAATATGTTTGCATGGAATATTTCATCAATATCCCTCCTCGTACAGTCTAAATTATCATATACTATTTTATAATGATGGACTGTTAAAATAGTTAGCTTCTTCTGATTTTTCATCAGACCTAAATTTTTTCAACTCTATTTGGGTGTCCCTTTTAAGCTCTTTCGAGCGCAGGGCTTAACAGAAGATTTTCTATTAGGAAACTGAAACCAGAAAAGATAACAGGATGTTGTCTCTATCCTGGGTACCTTAATAAACTCAAACATGGTTGCAGATTTTGTAGATTGAAAGAAGAAATATTCTACCATGTAGTTGTCAAATAGAAGGTACTTAATTATTTCAGAAAACTTAACAAAATAGTTTTTCGGAGATAATCATCGGAAAGTATGTAGAGAAGGGGGCACATATTGTTTTCCAAAAATGTGATGACTAATGTTCCAAATATATAGTGAAATTATAATACGTTTCAGAAATTCTAATAATAAAACAATATATTTTATTATCTGGTTGTAATTATGAAACTACCTTGTCCTCATTGTCAGTGATTACGTAATACATCATGAATACACAACAATATCCCTGTTATCCAGCTAATAAAATCGCAAATAAAAAATAAATTATATAATTAATCAAATTTACATAATAGTGATCCCCGTAACACAAATTACAACTACTGTAATAGATAACTGGGTTATTAACAAAAAATAAGGACAAGGTGAAATCAGTAGCTTAGTATTTAGTTTATATTTATCGATATATTATGCAATTCGCGAATCAATTTAGCGAAAACTACTACAATAAGGACCAGTTTCATGTCAATAAATTTCAAATATAAATACCTCCATTAATATCAAGGTAAATTCAGATTGTGCAGATAGTGAAGATAAATTATTATGTACACCTCCAAAAATAAGGCAAGTAGCTAATGTTTCTATAAAGAATTTTTTTCCGAAAACAAGTAGAAAGGTGTATACAAAATTTTTAAGATTGAGGTGGCAGTAAGAATATTATTGCTTACAGAAAATAGGCATTCGGTATATTTTAACTAACTTACTACTAAACATAAAGCATCGTCTCTATGAACTTTGACTCCATGCTTAAAAGCACCCTCAACATATATAATGGAATCAATATAAAATAATTTATTTAAAATTACGTGCGTTTCTTGAACTCCAATCAGAAATACTTATAGCTTGAAATGCAAAAGCTTTTTCGCCAGAACAACTTATTAATGTGTTCAACGAAGTTCCTGATGAGAAATATATGGCGATAAGCGGAGCGGAACTCTTAATAGTTTTGTTGATAAATTTTCTTTGTTTTTACATATGAAAAATATGTATATATATCAAACAAATTATTCGTAGCTGCAATGTATAAAATAGAACTATAAATTTCACTTAAATTATTTCTCCTTTTTATGTACTTATGTGAACCATTTCTAAAAATTCTTGCTATTCAAAAAGGACAAACTGTGTTGAAAAGAAATAATTAATCGTAAAAAATGATAAACAACATATTCAAGTCAAGGATAAATAGATACTATAATCAATTAAGAAAAAAAACAGCAACTACACATAAAACTATTTTACTTACTATCTGTTCAAGGACATTCCCAATAACTATCGAATTATTTCAATAAATATGATATTAGTATAAGTTATAGACATCTAATTATTTAGAAAATAGACTAAAAGTTCATCAATATGTAAAAAAAATAAAATTGCATTAACGAACAAAGAAAAAACATAGTGTCGAAGCGTCAATATTATATACGAAATTTCAATCGATAGGTCTAAAATCATAAAAGATTTCTACTATTCACATTTGAAATAATTTATAAATTCAATATTTCGAAAATGTTTTCTGCCGTTCTTCAAAGGAGAAGACAACTACTTTCCTGGCTAATACCATGAAGAATACTGAATTACATCTCCTCCGAAGAACGTATGTCATCGACAATCCGCCAAAATTGGCATCCCTAATGGCTAGCAATTACGAGAGGGTCGTAACCCCCTACTAGTTTTGACGTTGATGCGTTTCTACAGAGTGGCGTAACGACCTCTTGATCGGAGTCTCTAAACCGAACTGAACAAGGAATGACAAGCCAATATTTCAAATCATGAAATTTGAAATTGAAGGTGTAAATAGATATTATGTTTTTCAATTACTGAGCATGCCACATATATCAACTAACAATTTAATTTACGTATCGCCATCTACTGCTCGAGATCTACTTGACCAATGGTTCGTACTAAAGAATGTTACGCCAATCTGAGGAGACGCAACAACTTCGAAACTAATCAGTGGTTACGACCCTCTACTTGTAATTGCGTGTCATTTGGGATGCCGATTTCGACGGATTGTAGATGACATCATGCTATTTGGAAGATATGTAATTTAATATTGATAGTAGATGCTGGAAGGAATAAAACTTGAGCAGCAAAATTCATCCGCATGAGTTATGACTTATTTCCACATATTGAATATCAACTATTAATCATTCAATTTTATTTTTGATTAATCTTATAAACTTTATCTTCCTTTTATTCTAAATACTTATACAAATTTTCAAACACATTGTTGATAGTTTGATGGATGAAAGAAGCCTAAATACTTCAAAGAGTTGTTATCCAATTGGGATCAATCTCGTTTTCCTGAATTTTCTAGCATTTATTGAACCATGGATTAGATTAACTTTTTTGAACATGCTTCTGATATAGCAATCCTTGATTTGTTAGTAGATTTATCCGTACTATTTGAATTCCTCTGTATTTTATTATCTACGGTTACCACTTTGATCCCTGGTCACTTTTATCGGAATGTCAAAGAGGATTAAGACTGTCCTTCTATAAATTACAATCGTAATCGTTTTATCCGCAGGCGTAAATTTTTTTGATAATTATCATTGACTATTTTGAAAAAGAAAATAATATCAATGGTGACAGTGCAAGAAACAAGAAATCAAGTAGAAACGGCTGGATTTCGTTCAGAAAAAAGTGTGTTATAAAGACAAAGCTTCAACTCACGAAGCTGTTACTGTAGTGGCTGATTGCTACACCTCATGCACCCTACTCACCAGATTTAGTCCTATAGATTTATTACTTGTTTCCAAAAAATAAAAGATGAAGAAGTTGACTAGTTAGTACTAGAAGTTAGTGTCTATCGAGCTTATTAGAAATCACTGGACAAAGTAAACAGAGCTAAAAAAGCTTATTATATAAATATATTTTTTTCCAAAATTTTTTGTTTCAATTGTAAGGGCGAATACCTTACTATTTGGTTGGTAATTTTCAAACATCTTGCCTTTTTGGTACACTCTATTTTCAAACAACTCAATTAAACATTGTCGAAACTATTCAACTATTCTGAACTCAACTTTTGCACGTAACACAACTTCATTGCTTCACTTTATATTAGAGGATATTTTTGTGTGACTGAATAATACAGTTTGGTAAATAAACTGAAATGAATAAATATGAGTCTCAATTAATCTCACCCTCTTCACTACTTCATTCAATGTCCTAATCGTTCAGTAAAAGTTTAATTTTCAACTCCAAACAATAATTGTATGCTTCAAAATAAGATTGCCAAATATTTCCTTTATATTTTTATTTTTTATAAGTATGAAGAATTGAGGTGAATCGGAAAACAAAGAGCCGAATAAAAAAACTTTATCAAATGGCCAAATGTTATTCAACGGCACGATCAAGAGGAAATCTTGTTGTTAAATAATTGATAATTAAAATCCTTTTGATGAATTGAGCTTACTGAAAAACGAATACCAACTCATATCGCCAGTATCTAAAGATTAAGATTTGTCTATATTTCAAAAATAAATTCAAATTCGTAGTAACTTCGCAGTTGTGCTAGATAGTCTGTGTAAACGATTCTTATATCAAATTAATTTGTCTGAATGAAATAACGTAATGGTGCCAAGTTTAAAATCGTAAATTTAGAAATAAATTCATATTTTGAGTGGGAGGTCAACATGCATTAGTTGATACAATTTTCTCAGACGTAGCTAGAGTTACGAAATATTTCAAAATTTTTTTGGATAATAAATTAATAAACATTAGACAGCTGTTGACTTCAAAGATTATTTGAATTAGACTAATTATGATCAAAAGGTACTGAGAGTTCCAAATAAACTATGTTTATTGATTTTTCAATAAATTAATTTTATCTGTTTTAGAATATCAACAATTTGACATTTACTCAAGTTCTTGGAAAGGCAATTTAAGTGAAAAGAAGGAGAGGAGAAAAGTTGAAATATTAGAAATATTTATACAATATAGGAATTAAAACACGTCATTAATGTTATTTCTTAAACTCAATACCAATAGAAGACCTCTAATACCACAATGAACTTCTCGTTTTGTATAATCTTGACCAGTTCGAATCAATCTGTTAGTTTTTTTTTTAATTATTCAAATCAAAATCTTGTTAAATATAAAGTAATAAGTGAATGGGATGTGCATGTCCATTCTATTAAAAAAATCAAAACTGCAAGAGCTACGACAGATTAGTTGAACATTAATCAAGAATCACACGTAATAAAAGATATTACAATAATCGTCCGAAGGTTTAATTTACAACCATACAAACGTTGAGTGAAAATCGACAAAGAAAGTATGAACATTTGCTAGTTTTTCCATTCGAAGGATTATAGTCAAAGCTTCTTAGCATTTAATCTGAGCCTTCACTCGGATTAGGAAATTTTTAATGTTACTAACATTAAATGGCCCCGTGAATGTTGCATATAAATGATAATGTTTGGGTCTAATTCTATAAAGAGTACCATTGTTTTATTTTCTTTTTACCATTCTGTTTTTGTTTATTGACGACTCAGTACATTTTTATAATAATTAGATATAATTTGTTAATAATTGTAAATACATTCCTGCAAACAAACGTTTAAAGCTGCCGTGACTGCAAGATATGTGAAATTGAAATTGAAGAAAAAGACAATTAATGAGCCAACGGTTTAGTGTTGGTTTAATAATCGTTTTAGTAGTGACACTTGAAGATCATTGGCGCTAAGGTCGTCCATCTACGTGGGATTGAGATTACAAGGGAAGCAGTGGAAAACTATCCTAGTACCAGTACTCGTCAATTATCGGACTCACTTCTAAAGATACTTTACATCGCCAATCAAAATCAATAGGTAAGATTTATAAAAGTTGTCGAATAGTGCCACATTGATTAAGCGAGAATCAAGCGAAACTTCGAGTAGAGGTCGTTTTGTTAGACGCATTGTTGCTTGTGATGAAAAGTGGATATATTTAAACAACCCGAATGTAGAAGATCAGTGGTTAGAGAAAGGGAAATTATCAGAACCCGTCGCAAAGAGAGATAGATTCGAGTGGAAAGTCTTGTTGTGTCTGGTGGAATTATGACGGCTTAGTGAACTTCGAAATCATTCCACATACTGCGAAATTTACGCGGAGTAAAATCGAAGAATTTGTCGTATGGGAATCCTATCACATTCAGTATTGAGTCTGGATCTTGCATCGTGAGATTACTATTTATTCATATCCATGGCGAAAATATTGCGTGAGAAAAATTGATATCAAAGAATATGTTGAAAATACAGTGCGACAATTTTTTACATCTAATCCAAAGAATGGTTTTACTAAGGTCTCAAAGGAATGTGTAAATAATCGTTAGGCTAGGTAAAACTATATAATTTGATGAGCTATACTTCAAAATATTAAGGCTTTCTTTTGTATGATTATTTAATGAGCAAACTGAATACTAAAAAACAACATTAATTATGAGACACCTTCTTGCATCAGTTGCGTTACAATATTTTATTATTTGTGTCAATGACTCGTTACATATTCCAATTTTCCTAAATTTCAGACGATACTTATATAAAATAACGATATTGTGAATAAATATTTCAATAAATATTCAAGTTTTATTTTATAACCATATAGACAGTTTGATGTATGTAAGTGTTATTAAAAATTTAGGCACTCTGTTTCAAAATAAAATTGCTTTTGACTATTTACAATGACTGAAAGCACATATCCTAAAACTATAAAACAATTGCAGAGAAACATGTAGTTGAAAAATCACAACTTAATTATTTCATAAACGAAGGTCCTGATGAGAGATATTTGGCGACAAAAGTAGTAAATCTTACAATATTTTAATCGTTTCTATTATGAGTTCAATTACATAATTTATTATAGATTGCTTTGAAAATGAGCATTATGGATGCTTTTCGTGTAGCAAAATTGTATTCTATTGCAAATGTTTATATTATAGGTAAAAAATATTTTATTCTTCCTCTTACTGATATATTGCAAATAATATTATTCTTTGAGTCTTAACATGGAAAACATAATTCATAAAGAATGCCATTGATCAACTTGGAATAATAGGCTGTATTTTCTATACAGGGTATTGCTTCCGCCGCTCGTCAGAAACTTTATCAATGGATGCATGAGGGTTTATAACTGCTTAGGTACGCCATGACCAAAAAATCCTGATTGTTTATTCTTCCTCAATATCAGAGTACTTGGCAATTTTGACAACGTTGTTCAAATACATCCTCATACGCATTCATCAATTTTTATGTTGTATGAACTGTATTTGTACAAGGATACTACACTTTAACCTCGCGGTATCCGTCATAATGACGCAATTTCATAAGCGGCAATTATATATTATCTTCGAATTAATAATTTACATATGGCGACCTATTGCAGTTATTTGTCATAATTCTAAAGGATTTTTTGAATTAATATGTTCTTTACCATTTGTTTTGTAGCAACAATAAGAACCAACATTATATGTTCCATTAACAGTCAGACCCCTGCGTAGCCAGAACTAATTTTCGGAAGGGGGTAACACTCCATAATTAATAATCAAAAATTTACAATATTTCTTTTTAGTCTATTCTTTAGTTACCTATAAGATGGAGCGAATATTTAGCTAATACGATAAAGTACTGTGAACTCGCTCAGTCAGCGGATCATTGATTCAACTATTAATAAAATAAGAGAACGATTCAAAGTTTCAAATGCAACAAAAAAGTCACAAATTTAACAAAAAACCCGAAGCAAATATACAAAGCTATCCAAAATATACTTCCCACCTCTTGTGTTTGGAACCGTTATACAGGTTTTTTTTTAGAAAAAATTGTTCAGATTACGAGGTCTGGCTATTAAATAACGAGACTGTGGGATGAAAACGAGTAGAGCGTTGGGTATCTAGATATCTTGTCTATAAACGTCCCAAAACACGTTTCCGTCACTATTATAGTATTTGTGCAGTAGCGGTTTGAAACGAACGTGTTTTTTTCTCGTTCCGAAAACCGTGTGATGAAAAACAGGAGCAAAGTATCAATCTCAAATTTAAATTGAGTAGTTAAATAGTTAAATTGCAAAAAACTACGACTGACTGCTATAAATTGTTGCAAGATGCCTATGGAGACAATTCTCTATCTCGTGCGCGTGTTTTTGAGTGGTGTAAGCGTTTTAGTTTCAACTCCGGTAACAGTAACCAAAATCAACCAAATTGTGCATGCAGATCGTTGAATGAGCATCCGGATGATTGCCGAGTGAGTGAACGCCGATAAGAAACATTTTACACGGGGAATTACACATGGCAAAAGTCTGTGCGAAGCTGGTGCCAAAAATTTCACTCCTGTCCAAAAGCGTCAATGGGTCTGCTCAGATTTCTTTGAAAGGTTAAAAAAATATCTGCTTTGAAAGAGAGCCGATTTGCGTGGATGGAAGCGGTAAACCAAAAAAAGTCAGAGCTTCTAAAAGACCTCAGCAAAGAAGACTTCGAGCACTGCTTCGATCAATTGAAAAAAAGGATAGAAAGGTGAGTGGCGATAGGAGGGTAGTCTATTGAAGGGGAGCATTTAAATGTGGAAAAATTTTTATTATAAAAAACTTTCTCATAACCAGTGTCGTTATTTAATAGCCAGACCTCGTATACTTGAGTTCCCAATCTAATAGAGTCGCACTTTGTTTAGATAATGTTGTAAGCTTTCTATGTAAGATTTTGTATTCAATTATGTCATCTGTAAAACTAACATTCTCTTTTCATTTAGAGGCCCCAACAATATTCCTATTGACCTGTCAGTATACCCATTCGTACCATGGTTGGTGAAATAATCGGTATTTGAAAAAACTCAATTTCCGAAATAAAAAGGTAGATACACATCAGATCTCACGATTTTCACAAATTTTGTTAGTTTCATTGTTCTTAACATAATTTCTGTTTGGAATGGATACAGATGCTCATCTTTTCAAGCTTCTGTTTCTTTATATTTGTTATATTCGGAGGCAAGTTCTTCTGGCAATTAGAATCAAAATTATAGATATGAGTAGTAAGTTGGAAAATTTATATTACTCAATCAATTAACAACTCGACATCATTTTCAGAACCATTATGCATCAAGCTAAGTATGAGAACTTTTTCATTTAGCTTAGCTTTGTGAATCGTTAAAGTGCAAGTATTTTAACGATATAATTTGGTTTGAAAGCATTCCATATGATCGTTTTACCATTGATCAATGTCGGCAAATTTTTTTTGTATTACTTTTGTGGAAAATTGTCAGTAGCTACATTTTTCCATATTTCGTTTAAGGTTTTACTAATTTTACAGTAACAAATTCTTCTTATAACCGAATTTTCAACTAAAAAATTTTGAAAAATGTCATTTGATCAGTCATGGTAAGAATGGTATGTAGGAAGTAAACACTGAAAGTCTTGTGGAGTGCAAAAGTATTAGGTTATATATTATACATTATGTACAACGAAACTTCTCTTTTTTATGCATCTTGAGAATAAAATAATATATAACATTTTTTTATCAGTTAATTTCAAATAGAAATTTCTAGATCTTGACTGTTATTATTGGATTTATGTTCAAATAAAATGAGAAAACTGTTGATTACGGTACTAAAAAAGGTGAAATTGTAAGGCGAAATAAATTCCAAAGTAATTGTTTACCTTGGCGGTATGTATAGCCAATTAAATTAGAATAGTTTTGCATATCGTTGATATATTACATCATTCAATAACTCGTGTGATTGACACACAGATGGCCCTGCCATTGTCAAATCCATATGTCGTTTAGGAAGTACCAGCTTTCAAAAGACTATATGTAGAATTTCATGACATTTCAATTAGTCAGAAAAAAGTAACAGCCATTCAGGTGAAGTTAATTTTGTTATTTTCAAAACAATGGATTCAAAACAATTCCGTCTGTTAATTTATCATTGTTTCTTGATAAAAAATACTGTATAACTCAGCAATGGCTTCAAAAGAGTTATCCGGACTCTACTCTATCGAAAAGAACTAAATTTAAACGTAGTCAGACACCGATGATGAACGTTCTGATCGCCCAATTGTGCTGTTTACTCCAGAAAACATGAAAAGTACACAAACTGGTTAAATCTAATCGTAAGCTCTAATTGCGTTAGATAGCTGAGGCAGTAAAGATATCAGAAGGAGGTGTTTTCACAATTATGCATAAACATTTGACCATGGGCTTTTTTCAAAGTGGGTACCGCGTTTACTCACAGACAATAAAAAAGAACAACGTGTTGATAATTCAGAGCCGTGCTTCGCCATAGTTACATGTGATAAATCATATTTTAGAGACATTATGTGACAGCACGTGATGAACCGATTACATAGAATTGTTGGATCGTTTGAATGCAAAAATCAAGAAAAAACGGCCTCCTATGTCGAAGAAAAAACCACTGTTTCACCAAAAATTGCTTCTTTCACCGTATAGTCCAGATTTGGCCTCCAGTGACTACTGGCTATTCGCAAACCTCAAATAATGCTAGTCGGTAAGAAATTCAGCACGGAGAAATTATTGTATTGCTCTTGACAGAGATTATATTGATAAATAAAATCAATTTTTGGCAAAAAATTTGTATTTCTTAGTTAGTCTTACACTCAATACATAGTAAGACTCAATAAGGTCGACTTATTGAGTGATGTGTTAATATTTTACAGTGAATTTGAAAAAAAATATATTTGATAGTATGAGAGAGTTAATATGAAATATTTATGCTAAACATCAACATTGTTATTTTCATTTTAGCAAAATACAAAAATGAGAGTTCGTTTATTAATTTCGCAAATTTTCGAATTAAAAAATTAATTTGCATATTAAGTATTTATTACTAGAGCCATAGCTTTGATAAAAATTTCATAATATACTTACTAAATATAATTGGTAGGAGAAATCCATAAAATTTGGGCACCCCACACTTACTAACCACTGACTGTCGCGTGAAAGAGTAAATTTTGGTTTCCAATGAGGGTCTCACTACCTTATTTACAACTTTGAGAACAATTCAGGTATCTAAATATATTTAGAATAGTATACGGTTGCCAAAAACATACTAGCGAAGAACGAATTTTTTAGAAAATATTACATTTTCAACGTTTCCATTATTGTCAAGTAGATTTAAAAAAAAAATAGAAGCGTTATTTCAGTAGCGAGTCCACGTCGAGGTTATGTGTCTTATTTATCTGCGAATGTGGGTTCGATGGAGGGGATAAGTCACATTAAAAATTGTGTTTATATACACAGAAAGTATTTTAGTTTTAGTTTAAAAATATCAACACAGCAGAAATAACGAAATTTGATTTGCTGGCAAATTTTCAATGGAACGAAAAATATTTCTTCCAGGTTCTTGTAGTTTTTTTTTGGTATATGAACCACTAGACATAAATTACGTATAACCAAAAATTTCATTAGTGTAAAGATCAAAATTGGAAGTCAAAAGACAAAGAGGAATTTGTGTATAATTAATTCAGTGTATACAGAGTGTAGCATCTAAATTTGATATCGAGTAAGCTTAGTATTGTGAACTTTTCGTACAGCGGGAATTATTTTCTTCTGCTAATTGAGATAAAAACCAAAAGATGTTTCACTTCTTCCTAAAAAATCAGACAATACAACTCAAAGTACTCTACATTATACTGATCCATAGAGCGAACGTTCAAATGTTGCTAATTCTCTTTTATGCATCTGCTTATCTTTTATACAGATTCTTTTATATCAAATGAAAAAGTACGTCAAAGTCAATCAAAAGTAAAGTTTTTTGGTACTAAAATATGAAACTGTATAAATTTAATAACAAAAGTCCTAGATGTAGACAAATCGAGTTTTAATAGTAATATGATAATATGATAATCCTTTAATTATGATAATAACTTAAACGAAATGTGTTATTATTAAGATGAAAATAAATCTCGTAAAAAATATTATTTTTAAATAAATGTGAATTGGAACGAAGTCTTTGCCAGCTAGATTATGAGAGTTGTCATACTGGAATTGTGAGAAATAAAACACCAAAGGGTACTAATTCTAATATATTCCGAGCTTTCGCATACTTATATATTCATAGTCTGGGATTGAAATTATGATTAAGCACAATATAAAAATATGTATAAAAGTATAACAATAATATAATTCATGTAAGTAATTTTTATTACTCTTATATTTTGATACAAACTTTTACATTATACTTGACAATAATATCAGTCCCAGACGATGAATCCATAAGTAATCGGAAGCTCGGAATATATTAGAGTTAGTACACTTGTTTGGTGTTTAAACTTGCCACA
This sequence comes from Diorhabda carinulata, assembly GCF_026250575.1. NCBI lineage: Eukaryota > Metazoa > Arthropoda > Insecta > Coleoptera > Chrysomelidae > Diorhabda > Diorhabda carinulata. The sequence goes on from NC_079472.1 coordinate 27,198,695, forward strand.
ATCCCACTACGACAACGCTTTTTTTAAATAAACATATTTTAAATAAAATCTTTATCACTTCAACTTCAAAATAAATCTCTTGCAATGATTTAGTATCATTTATAGCCAGCAGCCATCTTAAAACGTTATGAGTCATTTTGAATAATTCTCAATGAACAATATACATGATGCACAAAAACATGAGCACAACACAACTACAATGTATCATCTCATCAAAGAAACTCTAAAATGTATTACAACAATAAATTATCCAATTTTGTGTCAAATCCACTAACTTGATATCTACTAACGCTAGCAAATCCATCTAGGGACTTAAACTTAAATTAGAAAATTGATTTAACCTTGGGTCATCTGTGTGAATCGTCTAGAAAATAAGTGATTTGTATTCGCATTCATCGTTAAACTGCAGGTCTCTTCTATCTATGGTAAATGGAGGACATAACACAGGGAAAAGTGAGAGGTGCCCGAGCATATACATGGTACATGAAGAAGAAGAATTCTTGTCATCCTATCTTTCGAAAAAGATCAGTGATTGTTGGTTTGGATGAGAGGGGTATACAATTAGCAGATCTTGAATAGCACAAGCTGAATATATATATATATATATATATATATATATATATATATATATATATATATATATATATATATATATATATATATATAGCTATTAATAGAACAGAAACTGCATCAAGTGATAAAATTAACAAAAAAATAGATCTTAAAACAAAATGTAAACTTAGTATGCAGAAGGGATTTGTTAGCAGTTATCAAATAACTATAATAAAAAGTATTGTTATATATGACGGTCCTTGTGATAATTATGATGTTGTTTACTTAAAACGGGTTGCCAACTCAAAAATTTGACTACCAGATCAAGACCCCGGATTCTAGAGTACAGAACTCGGGCAAGTCAATAGGTTTTTTCAAACATAGTCTAACAAAAAACAGTTAAAAATATTATAAACTACCTTTCTATTTATTTTCAGAGTTTAAAATTTAAATTTAGTCATAATTTCAATAGCAACTAACAAAAGAGAATCTTATTACAGTTTGTTACAAACTATTGTATTAATCAATTCGTCGGTTGATCGTAGCGTGCAAGCCCAATGCGTGTGTCGCTAGCAGCCCAAAACTTCAAATTTTTTAAATTTAATCCGGACTACGAATAAAGCCCGGCCCGGACGTTCCTCCGATACCCTTTAAGCTAGTATAAATCCGAGGAAACCCGAACGGATGGCAACCGTACATAGGACAGACATGTCGATATTTGAGAAATAGATCAGGCGTTGAAACAAATTGAAAAATCCCTGAAATAGAATCGAAAACCAAAAAGAGAAACCTGGTAAAAATTGTCAATTGAAAGTTTTTGATTTTTCATGTTTAATAATTGGTTACAGTGCACCAAAATCAGTAGAATAAAAGCAATATATGATATGCTGTTTCTTCCTTCCTTCCTTTGTTTGCTTCTTTCTCTCATTCTTTCTTCATTTCTCTCTTTCTTTCCTTCTCCCTAATGTGTTTTTGTCACATATCTATCACGCCAACTTCACGAACGTACGTTAGTTTATACAATCTACTATCATATATTGAATCATATCGTGCATATAATTGTTCATTATTAATAGAAGGTTTTCTAGAAGTCAATGCTAAATGTGTTGGAACATCTCCAGCTGGCAATTTTTCAATTAGAAAACTTATAGTGGTTCTTCGTAAATCTATTATTATGTATTTGGTTTTTTTATACCAAAAAATGCTTTATTGTATTGCTTGAAAGACTAAAATTATCAAAATCAAGCGACATTAATAATTACAATAAACTATTATACTTTATGATATCGAGAATAAGGATTCCCAAGACCACAGTAACAAATTATGTTCATATCGAGTGTTGACTGAATGTTACATTATATCAGAAACGGCTTGCAAGATCTTATAAATTTTATTAGATTTATTCAATTAGAAAAACTAATTAATATTGGAGAGAGAGATAAGCTTGTAGCTTGGTAATTTTTCTGGGAGAGATAGTAAGATGTGGGATATGATTCATTTTAGGAATGGCTCTGATATAGGGAAAAATTTATACTGCAGGGCTGGGATTGGAGAAACTTTTGAGATGGTAATTGTTAAAGTTAAAAATTTTTTTTATTTCATTTAAATTGCTAATAAATAATACGAGAAATAAATGTTACGGTTATTAATTGATTGAACTCTATAAAACCAGATTTTTCACTTCATCTTCCGAGAAACACATTTTAAAAGTATTTCCTCACAATATGCTTATAATGAGGTGGATCTCCACTTTGTTGCAACTTAATAGTGACATTGTAGTCTAATCAAATCAATATATTTTGAAGAATTAATTTTCAGCCAGTAGGGAATCATTTTAAAACCTCTATTTGGTCTTAAATGTATGAAATCTGAGTTCAGTTGGTCAGCTCAACATTTGGTGGCTAAAAAACCGCAAAATTGTTTTTTACTTGAAGATGGAAAACGGTGCGTCGGACTAAAAACGTTATTCTATTTGAATATATGGAGAGTTAAATTCTGCCTCAATTGACATATAAAACTTCAAATTCAGTTAAGTGGTATAGCCAAAATCTAATGTTTAAAACGAAAAATAAAATCGTATTTTGGTGCAAACTTACATTCGCGGTTTTCCAAGACCACATATTTTGAAAACAGATGCTCGAAAAAACACGTGAAATAAAATTTGTAGAGTATAAAATTCTACGTATTATAACTGCCTCTGTTTTTTAATTCAGTCAATTTTGAAATACTATATTTTGCATCATTTTGAAGTCTCAAAATAGTGTGAGTAAAAAGTTGATTATGTTGAAAAGAAAGTGTTATTCTTAAAAAACACGTGGGATAAAAGTTGTGGAGAAAAAAATTTCACGTTACATAGATACCTTAGCTTTTAAATACATTTATTTGAAATTCGAAATTTGACATCAATTCGAAATCGTTTTTTTCGTCGTTTTGGGTAAATTCATGTTATTTAGGGTGAAAAACTGATCTGGTTGATGAAGAGGCCAGGTACCACCGCTTTTGCAGTATCAAGTTCCTGAAAAAAGATGCAATAACTGGATTGTTAGTTTGACGAACTGAAAATGACCCTTGCACTCATTTATTTGTGAATACATGGAAGAAAATGAAAACCATAAACTTTGTCAGAACTATCAGACTTCCAGGGCTTTGTCATAACTGCTAAATTCCTGATGAAAAAACTGAAAACAAAATTGTAACTTGCATAGTGAAAGTCGTCGCTATCCGCGAGGATATTAGGTCAGTGATTTATGGTCTTGATACTTACCCCAAAGTAGACGAAGTTTTGAAGGACATTGATAATGACATTCCAGAAACCCTCAAGGTACCTGTGCTATTGCTCACGCAATAATTAATCCCGCAAGACCGCGATCCTTGCTGTCCCCACAGCTCTCAGGACTTCAGTTATTTGAACCACTCCAATTTATACTCAGGTTATGCATATTACTTTAGCATTGCAAATTAATGAGAAGGGCTGATTTAGTGTAAAATTTTGATAGTTTTTCACCTTAAATAACACGAATTTACTCAAAACGACGAAACAACAAACGATTTCGAATTGATGTCAAATTTCTAATTTCAAATAAATGTATTTAAAAGCTAAGGTATCTATGTAACGTGAAATTTTATTCTCCACAACTTTTATCCCACGTGTTTTTTCAGTAGGAGTATCTATTTCAAAATATGTGGTCTTGGAAAGCCGCAAAATGTGAGTTCGCACCGAAAAAGGTTTTAACATTCGATTTTGGCTATACCACTAAACCGAAATTTGATTTTTTAAATGTCACTCGATGTAGAATTTAGTCTTCTGTATTTTCAAATGTTTTCCAGCTACAAGCAAAAAACTTAAAATAGTGTAATAGATTGGCAGTTTTTGGTTACTAAAAGTTAAGCTCACAACCTGGACTGGTGCAAACTCAGATTACATTTATTTATGAATAATTAGAGGGTTTTAAAATGATTTAAAGCTTGCTCCTCCCAACGGATTCTTTTTTGACTTTATTTTACTGGCCTATTGTCACTGAAAGTTATTAGAATGAGAATTAATCGAAAATACTGTTGGATCCGAGGCTAAGATCAAGTTTTCCGTATATTTATCTAGTACTCAAGTGCGACTAGTCTTCTAACACAAATATCTAAAGATCTGTTTTCACTTTTTTATATCCTTTCGTTATTTTTTAGCAAGTTACCAACAATTACAATTATTATAGATTTTACATGTGTCTCGTTAATTACTACATATATGACTATATCATTTAAAAAAATGCAGTGAGATCAGTTTGAAATAAAAACTTCATTATATCTCCCAAAAAAATTATAGCTCTGACAACAGCGGCAATAATATAAAAAAAACTATACAAAATAAAATAAAAAACGTAGAAGTTAATTGTTGCCTTTCATACTTCAAAAATCAGAGTAAATATTTGGCCAATTACAATGTTTACTGTAAATATTTTGAAGCAAAAAATAACAATTACATTATTAACTTAATGATGGTACTAACCTGTAAAATAACACAACCAATAACACTCCAATAAGTCAAAGAATAAAACACTGATTTCACTAATCTTAAAATGGCGACACGCTAATTATTGTTCTTATAGAAAGGCTGAAAGCAAAGTTGATCTTAAATCAAATATATTTCCAGATAAAAGTAGCTGCGTCACAATTGCAGAATAAATAATATTACTGAATAAAACATCTACCACCGTGTGATATAGACTACTAAATAATTAAGTTTCCCAAATACCGATTGCCAAAAAAGTAGCAGTCCTTAACATGCCAAGTGGAATTTTACATTTATTATTTGTTTATTTCACATCAGGTCGATGTTGTGGTACCATAAAATATATTATCTATTGACTTATTTAAAATAAATAAAAACTGTTATCCTTGATGTACCTTCATAAAATACAGAGTGGTGCATAAAAATCAAATTATTGAAATTGATTCGAGGAGACACAACGATATGTAGTTAATTAAAAATACTAATGTCAATTGGGTTTACGGTATCAAAAAATCTATTTCAACTGATAATATCAATATGACTAATGATATTATATGAAAAACTTAAATTAACTTCCAATGTAGTTTTCTCATTTCACCCACAACGAGAAGTAACATTGAAGGCAATTATTTGTGTACTTTATTTATATATTTATTCGGTCGCATCTACCACTGGGGTGATTATAAGGGTCTTATCATAATAGTGGATTGCGAGCATCGCATTCAAAAGCCAACCCATACGCCTCACTTCTGTCCGAGTTATTTATAAGTGAAATTCAAAATCCTTATGTAATATCTCTATAAAATGTCACAGACCGGCATTTCCAATACAAGTATTCTAAGGATCCTACATTTGCATTTATATATAACAAAAATTAGAGCAAGGTGTTTGCCTCGAATTCTCAGCGCAGTGCAAAAGTAGTGTCGAGTAGATTGTTGTGAGCGATTTTTAGAGCTTCGTTGTGAGGACCAAGAAAGTGTAATCTGATCAATTGTAACAGGTGATGAAACTATGGTCTTATACTATGATTCGACATCCAAAAAAGATTCCTTCTAGAAAGGAGAGCTCGTGCCAAAAAAAGCAAAGGTAACGAAATGTACCAAAAAGTGATGACTATATTTTTGAACTGCAAAGGTATCCTTTTAATTGACTTTAAAGAATTAATTACAATAGTGAACGCGAGAATTAATAAAGATATCAGACGGTTCACTTTTTATTCATTTCTGTCTTTCATTCAGCATCTTTCATTAACAATGAAACGTCTAGGCATTAAATGAATCAAAAGTGATAAATGAATTTATTAGTGAACCAATCCAGCGATGTTGGATTTCGGCATTCGGCATCAATCACTCGGACTCCGAATGAACGAAAAATGAAACATTGAAGACGAAGAGAACGTTCACTCGAGTTCGTTTAACGACATATTCGAGGAAATGAGCGGATAAACTTCATTTTTCTGTCATTTTGTGTGTGTCTTGTGAACCGTCTGATATCACCTTAAGGGCGCGGCAAAAACAGGGAGCGTTTGCTTAATGACCATATAGTCCTGATCTTGCCCTTTCCGACTATTTTCTGTTCGCAAAGTTGAAGGTCTAGTTGAGTGGTGAAAAGTTCAATAGCGACTATGAAATGAAACAGGTATACGAAAATTTTCACTCAAAAAAGCGTAAATAATTGCATAAAAGCTTTAGTTAGATGTGAAAAGTATGTGGAAAGAAAAAGAGATTATATAGAAATATAATTACAGTAATTTTTATCTATCATTGAACGCAATACATGGCTTATTAGACACGGCACACCAAAAATTCACATTTTGTGAGTAATTGCTATCGTTCGTGTAACTTTGTGGCCATTTTTGTCAATCATCATGAATATTGTTGAAATACCTTGTAAATAAAAAAAATTTAAAAGTGAATTTATAAAACAAGTTGGGAGTCGCTGCCTATAAACTGTTGTAATTGGAATTATAAAAAACTAGTTATAGTTTTATGTGCACCCATATATATATATATATATATATATATATATATATATATATATATATATATATATATATATAATTATCGGTTGTTAAAATGTTTTGTTTATAAATATTATTTTCATATACAGTACTCAACAATTGTCACAAGTATTTTTTAAAAAACTCAAATTTCTTTAATTTAATTGTTTTTACTGTAGTAAGTTTATTTGCTCTTCTTATGGATATAAAAAATATTACATTTTGTCAAAGATGTCACTTAAATAAAATATCATTGAATTTAATTATTTACCCCAGTATTATAGATTAATACAGAAAATATAGAAACATTTATTCTCTATTTGGATGTATTAGTGAAATTTTGATATAAACTTGTCCAACATTGTATAACAGTACATGCTAAATCATCAATCGTATTGAAAGGGTATTTATTTGTCTAAACAATACAGCCCAGACATATTCTATGCAGTTCATGTCTGGTAACCTTGTAGGCCACTCGACTCTGGCAATACCGTGAAGCTCTAATCTTTCTGTCATAAAACATGCATGGTGAGCACGTGCATTATCATCAATTAAAACGAAATTTTCACCAGTGGCATTCGTAAATGAAAAATAATTTTTTCAATAATCATATCTTTATAAATAAGCAGTCAACTTAGTATTGTAGAACCTTAATTAGAAGCAATTACTGGAGCCATAAGATGCTTATTATATCTCTGGCCTCGTTCTTACCAAACCAAGATGCGTTTATTGCAGTTACTTAGACGGAACCTGGATTCATTCGTGAATAAACAATTTCTACATTCGTTGATGACACATTTGCTTCATCTAGGTTCATCTAGCTTCATCATTCATGCCAACTCTTCACAGCTGGAGTTGTGGTATATTGTCACCCTCCAACATGATCATAAATTTACGCTATCCATCACATGCGACTCTACACGCGACTTTTTCCACTTTTCAAAGGTTGAGATACTTCATATTCCCGTAATCCACTCTATCAATTGCTGACGGTGGGTAGATTCTAAAGCATATTTTACAATAAGAACTCTCTCTCAAATCGATTACTTTTTACAACAAGTTAAAATAACCGTAGAGTTTGGTTTTCTATTTTTTCTAAATTTTTTAAAAGCAAGCAAGAAATAAAAAAATTCTATTATCATTACGTTGAATTTACATCAAAACAATATACAACCATAAGTTTGAATTTATTTCTGTAGCACTTACAAGGTTTACTTTGGTCTCTATCAATTGTTAAGCAGTGTACTTGAGAACTGTAAACCATCCTTCTCTCCTCATTTAGTTATTCTTAGGAGTGATGACATGAGATGTAATTATTGCTTATTGTTTGTGCTAAGTGATTTACAGATTTTCAAGGTTCAGCTGAAAGACTTCCAAACAAGGTTAAATTATCCAATGTGAATGCCTTAAGCTGAGCATTCTAAGAATCATTTTTTATTATTCAGTTTAGTAATAAAAAGAAACAAATGAATATTATCACGAGTAAAAGTGATGGTAATCTTTAACATCATATCAATTCAGGTGCAGATTCGATAAATCTTCTTTTAATACTGACAAAAACATTTTTTAAGTCAATTCTTTCGTCACAAAGTTATTACTATTATATAACGGTATACAAGTTTAGTTGTACTATTAATTCAGGTCATAATCTGTAACAATAACTTTCATAATTTTTTGTCACTTTCACTCTTTCCTCAAATCGCATACTTCTCTAAGCAGATATGACATGCAATGTATTTATGTGTTATCAAATCGACAAAACTATGAGATAAAAGAAAAAATGAGACGAAAATGGTATAAAGTTGTCCGCAATATTAAAACAAAATTAAAATCGGTGAATGAGCATATTTGTTCAGTTTAGTTCTAGCAATGGGAGGACACAATAGATCTTCCAGATCACAGGGCACATACAAAACCGCTTATATCTCAATATACTCGTAAGTTTGTCTTTACTGGCATACTATTCGTTGTAGTAAAACGAGGTTATGATTTTAATATACACTTTAAGTAACAAAATTATAAGCAAACTTGTAATGTCATCTGTAGAGTCCAACATTCCTTACAAGACCTACACGGATATAATAGATTATTTCAAGTTACCGTCAATTGGGGTGTCCAGTTTTTGAGAAAATGGCGGTCTAGGAATTTCTTATCATTCCAAACAGCTGTTTTCTCTACCAAACAGTTAACAACTGTTTTATAGTGGTGTTAAACTTTGGTTTATGGAGCCTCCATGAACAAAAGGTGAGTTAAACCAACTATATAGTTTATTTAGGTATATATAATGAGGATGGACTATAAGTTGTTGTTTTTGAGTCACCTCGGACTTCACCAGAAAAACGGGGGTTCTTTGTCCACCTAGTTTTCTTGTTTAATCTTCATTAAATTATTGAAATTATTAATTGTAATACTAATTTTACCTATGAAAATGATTAAAGTCTTATTATAACCATTGTACGTTTTTGTATATACATTACTAATTGAATAACATGTTTGAGTTTAGTTATGTCTTCATTTATCGTATTCTCCATTTCGAAAATTGTTTATCAAGATCTCATAACTAATTTTGAAATATTTTGTAGTAATAGTAAATAATTATTGTATTTATTTTCCTATTTTCTCCCTCATTTCAGATATCCTCGCCATGGTACGCAACTACAAGGGAAAGCTAGGTACACTACCCGACATAAATTATTCAAAGAAGTTCTACACTCTGCCATTGGAACAGATAGTAAAGGCATGTAAAGAGGAGTAGCAGTAAATTTTGGAGTTTCAAGGAATACACTTGCAAATAAAGCGAAAGGTATGCATTCTGGAAATTGTCAAAAAAATATTGGTGTGTGCTGATTGGGGGATGCCACTTGACTCTTTGGACATAAAAATAATTGTTAAAGACTACCTGGATAAGCCTGGAAAAATCGTCCTTAAATTTAGAAAAAATTTTTATAGAAATGGTATGTCTCGTTCGTAAAACTCCATAAGACTGACCTAACTGTAAGAAGATGACAAAACATTTCTAGGGCTCAGGCAGGTGTAGGGGGCACCTCATTGAAGACTTTTTTTTCTGGAAAATCCATCTGCAAATATCTGATTGTAAACTTTAAAAATGGGCAAAGTCCCCCCGATTGACGGTACATAATATTTTGTTTAGTAAGATATATCATAATGCTATTTATATTCAATAGTTCGAATTTATGTTTATTCTCGTAATTATGAAATTATTGCTAATTGAAAAATCGAAAAGAGTGTCAATAAAATTGTTGATTAAGATGTATTTAGCTATTTCCAATTCGCATACTTGACTATATAAGCATAAGAAGTATAAATAATTTTGTTTTCAACATGCAAAGTTTTGTTATTCTTGGAACATTTGCATTCTATGGTGAATATTTCTCTGTCGGCAATATCTATCAAATTTACGAAACTGCTGAACGTATAAACGTTCAGCCCCAGCTTTTGACATCATTTCGAATTTTGTAGTTAATCTCTATTGCTTTATTAAAGTTATTAATGCTTTTTCATTAGTATCCAGCTTTGGTGGCCAAAAGTACCTTACTGTATGTTGTGTAGCTAGAACCATACGAAATATGTTAAACAAATACTTATACGAACAAGTAGGGTAGTATAAAGGGGGGTTTAAAAGAAGAAGATTGACTAGCGATTAAATTATAAGAAATAATATTTGAATTTGAAGATATTATTTATATATGTTGAAGGCAGATAATAAATTCGCCTGTGGGCGAAATAATTGTACAATAAGTCCTTGCTAGACATACCAGATGCCAAAACAGCCATACTATCCATTCGGCATCTGGATAACATTATTTGACATATTTAACATCCCGAAATGCCTATATACATCATAAGCAGATTCCGAACGGAACGAAGCATTTATTTTAGATTGAACAAATAATGTATTACATAGATAGTTATAACGAAATATTTATTTTATTACTTATTACGACAAAAAGTTATTTTACTCACGAGTTTCATACAAAAAATTTTCTACGTCCGCAAGACTTAAAAAAATTCTACACAACTTTTATCAATTTTTATTTTGTAATAGGAATACTGAAAGTACAACTGTGAGCATTATTAATTTGAAATGAAGAAGTTATTTTACTATTGGTACTTGAATTGGCAACACTTAACGAGTTCAAAGTAATAATATCGTCTACAGTTGTATTAGTACTTATTGGATTGTTGGTAGGATCTTGTATATTTACAATGTTGCTTGAAGTTGAACTAGTTGTCCCCGTTAAAATTTTCACTGCGGAATCCATTTTATTTTTTATTGATTATTTTTATTGATACCTACAACTTGGGTTTTGCATTTTCCATTTCTATACTGTAAAAAGAAATGATCTGTTTTGACATTTGTGGGTCGTTGGCTTTTATATTTTTTATAAATGTTTACTAAGTTTAATTTATTGTCAAATATTTTAACCATAATTGACGTTGAACATACCTTATGCATGAGATAATGATTGTCTGGAGCTTGCAACAGAAACTTGTTAATTTCTTCACGGGTAAATATTTTAGATTTTTTGGGTCTATAGCCAACTGAGTTTTGAGTATTTACAGATGTCTACGTCGTTATTTACCATTAGGGTGCGTTTTAGTTTTGAATAAGTCGACCAAAGTGTTAAGACTTCCACATTTTGGATTTAGTGTCAAAGTAAGCTAGTAAAACTCTTTTTGTGAAGCTGTTTATACCTTTTTTAGTATGCCACTCCATAAAAGAATTATATTCCTTTAAATACTGCTCCCTGGATTTCTCGGGGAGAAGATTCATAGTCACTGCAGTTGCCGATTCAACTAGTGTGATTCTGGTGTGCAGTTTAAACTTTCTTGACTATTATTCTTCATCACTAATAATAATATTACACTCCTTTTAATTAGGCACAATACGGATTTTCTTGAACGAATATCAAGAATTAAAAGTGTGAGAGTTTATCGGAGAAACGAATTGATATGAGAAAGAAAGCGTTCACAACCCACTATTTTAATAAAACAATTTTATAATTGCGTTAAAAAATGATATGCTACGGCACTTTTTTTAACGCAAAAGCGTGAAAAAATGAACTACTACAGTAGTTTTTTCCACGCTTTTTGACCGATTCGGAAATTACATTCTTCATAAATGCAAATGAATGAAAAAACACGTGAATATTATAACGGATGGGGAAAAATATATTATTCATCTCCAAACGAATCCTTATTATACGTTTATGCACTGCACTGTGCATAACCGTATTTTTTTAAGCGCTGACTATTTATTAATCATTTAATGACAGTCTTTAACTTGAATACCTTTACCTACTTTGAACTTTAGAAACAGATTATTCTGTTCATCACAAATGAGATCTTAGTGAAAGTTGGCGGACGTTAAGTAACTGCAAATTAATGATTAAATGTCCCAATTACATAATGTTTGTTGATTATTTTCTTTCGATTACTGCAGTATTTACAAATACATGTCATTATCTTCAATTAATATTTTTATGAATTACAGGATTACCGAAAAAAATTTTTTCACACTTAACAGAGTTGATCCTAACCAATTACAGTTACAGGGTAATACTTCGTATAAATAGCTAGTTCATGATATAAGCTCTATATAATGATAAAAAAAATTATGGCCATTAAGGTAATAGGTAATAGCCCCAATAATCACAAGGATAATGATATATTGGACTAAAATATAATAGATATCTCCACGAAAAATTGTCTATTATAGACGAGGCGTGGCCGAGCCAAGCAAACAGGTGAGATAATCACACTACATACCTTTATGAAAGTAGGTACTCACCTGTTTGCTAGTATCGGTTACTTCTCACTCTTCAAAGCTTCGACCTCGATCTTAATTTGAATAAATTCAAACAAAATATGTTCTGATCTATATTATACCCATATTCTTTATTAATAATATTATTTATTAGTTAATGATTATTGAATTTATAGTGTTGGATATTTGTTAATACAGGTGTTAAAATGCTTTTTGCGACGTTAATTATATTGAAAATGACATCCTCAATATACACCTTGACAACTGTTGTATTTCTTACCTCCTCCCTGCTGTTTTCATGACAGAATATTTACTCCAGAATTGACCAAAAGTGTGCTGATGGAAGTTGATAACAATGCCTGGTGTATTCTATCATTTGCTTTGTTTGCTTTCCTAAATTATAAAAATTTATTCACATTATGATTAAAATATTTTAAAATTTGTTTGTAACCGTGAAAAATCGCCTTTCATCCAAACTTTGAGTTGTATATTGAGAGTGTCAAATGGGGATAACTTAATTAACTTAACACAGACTATCGATTTAATTACTCATTTACTGCGCAAATTTCGATTTTATAAAATTTATACAATAACCTGTGCAGGATGAAAGCTGTAGGCGTTTATAGGACTGAAGTAATAAGGGGACTCTGTATATTGTGAGATGTCCGGAAACTAGAGGAGTTACAGCTGGCAATACTGCTTATTGAATATCACCATTCTTGATTACTAAGCTGAGTAAATGGTGGTAAATACGAAATATGAATTGGTCAATATGTGCTATGATATACTATGATTTCAAGATTTGTTCAAGATAACAGTCTTGAACGGTTGCAATACACATCTGGTGATGAAGGTCTTTCGAGAGCAATTGGGTTTCGCTGGAATAGGAATTTAGAAGAAAATGGATTTATCTCATTTATTTGAAAAATTGAGAAGATTGATTGAAGAAGAACCAAGATGCATTTATGCAACTTTTGGTGTTGGATGCCAAACTTTAGAAATGTTATATAACTAAGGACATTGTATTCTTTCTAAAACAGGTGACCATTTTATGAAATTTTTATCTTTCGGGAAAGCTGTGTGTTGATTCACGAAGATTTCCCAACACAAAAATTACGTTTTTCTTTGTAGTAGAGGATCAGTGAAAGCAAACAAGCTTTAAGATCAACTTACAATTACAACAAATTGATACACCTTACAATGTTTACCTACATCTCCAACATTGCATCATCTTAACACACAGCACAGCATAAACTTGAATTTTCAAGTTAAAATAATTTGACAGATAGTGTTTATTCTTCAACATTAACAAACATTTTAGGACTCGATATTTCATGACGGAGGATAAGATAGATGAAGCAAATCATCAATTTTTTCAGACTATTTCAAAAGATGACTGCTTTGAAGCTTTTAAGTTTTCTTGAATGTGTTGCTTCGTAATTTCTGTAGTAGGAAATCAAATTTGGTCTTAGTTTTTAATTTTTGTAGTTAATAACTGATTAAGTGGTACCGCATATACCTCCACTTATATTATTCTAGAGATAACAGAGAAATTTGAAAATTAACTAATCAGCACTGATCTTGTTCGGAAATAAATTTCTAAATCCACTCAAAACTAATAATCATTCATTTATTATAAAGAATATGAGAACACATGACAGTGATTTTGTTTTCTCTTGAATAATGATCTGCGAACGCCCTTGAATTTATTAATGTAATTCCTCATATTTCTTCTCAAGTGAACTGCGGAAGTAAACGTAATTTATACCTTCGCTGGTAAAAAATTATGTCGATATTTTCTCTACAGAGATATTAAAAATCAAGTCACAAGCAATTATACTGGTATAGGTATGAATAAATCACTTAGTTATAGCACATTTTCAAAATAATTTATGATAGAATGTTAATTTGAAAAGCGTTTTCAATAAAGAGATGTTTTAATTGATCAATTGGTGTTACTAAGTTAATTAATACTTATACAGAGATAAAAAATAATAAATGTACATCCTTGTTTAACAAAAACGTACAGGTACAAGTTGATACGGTTACATTTTATATGACAAAGGATATTCATTGCTTTGTTTCGAAAGTGTATTCCTAAACAATTTTTTGAGTTCATTATTATCATATCGCTACAATATAAGAAAATTAAATATCGCAATTTCATCTTTGAATAAAGTACGACTACAATTTCAATCTTATTTAGACTTCTTGTACATTTGGTTAAGTTACTTACCGTAAATAAATTAATATACTCGTTTCTCAACTCATTTGGTTTTCAACAATACAAACAGTCCTTCAATTTTTTTTTATTCTTATTGACAAGCTGAAAGTTTGATGAACTCATTTTGATGTGAAGAATTATTGGAGGCGTGATTGATTGTAGCGAAAAGAATACTATTGATGGCTTTGGAACAATTTTGGGTGTATACAGTCAAAAATCAATTCATGATTTATTCGGCTAAAACTTTCGATAAAAGTTTTTTGCTAACCTAATTTTATTACTGTTGAACATTTCTATATAAAATAAAGTTTTTTTTCGAATTGATGTGAACTTTTGAATACTTTTGATTCTGTCCGTAATATGAAAAGTTGGTGGAATGCAACAGAATTATGAAACTTCAAAATGAACTCCAACAATATAGTTTCATTTTTAAAGAGCGAGCTGCATCTATTGCGTTACTTAAAGAACACTTCTAGGAACGATGAATGGTGTGATAAAATCATTGAAAATAGTATGCACTAATCCTATGAATAGCAGTTTATAACTTTATAATAGCACACACGGGCATGGTGCTCAATCTTCTTGCTTAACGCACAAGATTCAGCCAAAATTATTTCGAAATTAATACCCTAATAACCCGAAACTAAATCATTAAAGCATTTTTGATGTGTAATTGGTAATCGTTTATAAAGTTTATCACATATATCTAACAATTTACATGAGCTCTTTCTTCATCATCTATTTTGCTGAGAAGTATAATAATTGTAGTAGAAGGTTTGATTTTTAAGTTTTTACAAAAAGTATTTTATTGCTTTTCGAAATATTCTTCTTCTTCTTCTTAAGGTGATGAAATCGCTGCCTGAGCATCTTTTATTTGCACACAGCGGAAAACAAAAAAAGTGATTAGGGGATAAATAGGGCAAATACGAACAACGAGACATTATTTCGTGTTTTTCTCCTTTACAAGAATGTTCATGCAAAATCATGGTATTTTAGTCTGTGATATCCTAAGAGATGGCGCTATCTATCTGTAAGTCACATGTCAATCTTTTTTAATCATGTTGCGCACAGCATCGAATGAACAATCGGTTTTGGCCAACCTTCTCAACATCACCGACAGATGCACGACCTTGACGAAATATTGCAAACTAATAGTAAACAATGGTTATTACCAAAAGTTGAAAGAAGCAATTCTATACATTGTTATTGATTAAGGCCTTTTTTAAATCATGAAAAATAATCCAACGTAAGGCTTTCCTTTTTCTTCAACTTGCTTCTCTTAAACGTTCACTTTCAATAACTCACTCAATCAATTTTCAAATTGCCACTGGCTTCACTAAACAAACATCAGTGTTCACAAATACAGTGTAATCTCAACTAATTAACGCCACCTTTTGTTCGATTGTGAAAATTTTAAACGCAACCCTTGTATAGATGGGATTTTACGATCTAGTAACAGCTAATGAGAGTGAAATAAAGTACCGC
Organism: Diorhabda carinulata; assembly: GCF_026250575.1. Taxonomy (NCBI): domain Eukaryota; kingdom Metazoa; phylum Arthropoda; class Insecta; order Coleoptera; family Chrysomelidae; genus Diorhabda; species Diorhabda carinulata. Next base: position 27,214,746 of record NC_079472.1, read on the forward strand.
GCGTCACTGGCACTGACGTCGATCAAATTGCACTCAGTTAAAAGTCAAAAAATAATGAAAATATAATTTTCATGTTCACTTAATTGGAATACAAGACGTTCAGCTTTTAAATAATTTTTTATTGCTATTTTATTTACAAAAATCATCGAATTATATTTTTGAGCATTTAAAAAGGTACTTACGGAACTTCATTGAACATTATATACACGTCAGTACTATTTTTATAGTATTGCATCTAAATTTATATTCGTTTTAGACGATCGCTCATAATCCAAGAGATAACTATGATTAGTTACGCTGGAAAATTCCACTTTAAGGCGTGCAAATAATTTCATCGTATTGAATAATAATTATATACATACAGGAAAAAAAATTATATGAAAATGATACATTTCCATTTATAAACATTTTAGAGGATTCCTTAACAAATCTGTAATGAAATGCAAATTATTTCTGAATCTGTCGTCATTTGGATCACGTTTGTTATGGAGTTTAATTTTTATTTTAATCTTGATTCTTACATAATATTTCAATAACAGACAGTTTTCTCAAATTAACTACGGAAGAACTTAGAAAAAAATTATTATTATATCTCGTTAATATTTTCCTTTTCTAAACATTTGAGTATATTTAAAATAACTTAGTGTGTTTGTATATCTAAATCTTTATTATTAATTTTATACCCGTCTTTATTCTTACTAAACTGTACAATTTCATTGTCTTATTCGTATGGTCTAAAGAACGCCATAATTCTATTTATTTGAAAAAATTTTTGAATTAAATAAATCTCACCAAACCATGCCACTGCTTATCGCAGAATATCTAGCACTAATATTTCAAAAATTTTGTATATACGCCTTCCGATAGCTTCGGCCAATAGATGCATTTGTGTTCTAGATTCAACGTTTTCATTGGTAAACATATGATGAGTCTACGTGGACTGACGGTTTGTTAGATGTTTGCCGAATTTTATACGGGGAGTAAACATTATTTCTTATGGTATGTGTGCCGTGCGTATTTATGAAATATTGATTGTTCCTCGCATAACTATCTTCTACAATTGATATTGCAAGAACTATAACACTACTTATATGTATACGATTCACTGAGAACTCAGAGATCTTTAAATATCCCCTCCTTAACTAAGTTCTCCAGGTCTGTCTTTGGAGCTAGTAGCGTTTTCATTCCTGATTCCTTTAATAAATTATAGGATATCCCCTGTCTTAACTTTGGATAAGTCTTCTACTCTGTATATTCCCACGTGTCGAGTTCTGAAATTCTGCGGTGCATTGTATTCAGCAAGTATGTAGAAATAAAAGCTTTAATTATTTGCTCCACATTGAGGCAACAATGACCGATCTGGGTTTTAATATTCTATTGAAGCTGATTCTACAAAATAAATTCTTATTTGTAAACTTATCAGTTATCTCCAGTGTGCCATGACACCCACAACTTGTTATTTCTTTCTAGTTAACTTTGATTTTGTAGTAGCTTTTAAATGACGATACATATTTGTAAAAATCACCTGAAGTGAGAAATAATAATATAAAAAAATTGTTTGTTATATAAGCTATTCACGTTAAAAATTATTTGATCCCACCTTTTCTATTTCTATTGATATTCATAGCTAATTTGCTCGAAGATCAAGCTTACCAGGTAGATTTCCTTATAAAACTAAATGAAAATTTATAATATCTTGTTTGTATCGGATACCAAGTAATTATATGAGCAGAGCAAAAATATTACAATGAATTTGCAATTTAAATTATATTATCAGATATATACCTTCAACTTGTATTGCTAAATAACCGCATTTTGTGTTTTAGTTGACGACCTTTCAACAGGTAGGTTGTAATAATGGCATTTGGAAGGATCAAATATCTCTATATCTGTCAGTGTAGATATGTTTTCTCTTGTTAGAAGTTTTCGGGTCAAGATCATTGAAAGTAAAATGTCGGTTTATATCAGCAACACTGAAAATATGTATGTTCAGTTAAACGTAACGGTTCAGTGCTGTTGTGAACGGATTGTAAAATATACCAAGTAAGTGAACATTGATATTACTTTTTGTATTTGTAGTATGTAATTGGGTTTCATTGAAAGTTATTTTTTCTCAATAAAATACGCAACAATATCCGAGGGTACTAATGGAAAATGAGAAGAGGACCATGAAGAGAATAAGATGAAAAACCATAATTGTGCTGGTAAACAGGAATCAATTCTCGTGTTTTAAGATGTGTTGTTACCAAGTTCCATGAAAAATTTATAATACCAATTCCATGGTATAAACTGACTCATGATAAATAGATTTGACTTATATCTAGAAAATACTTATATTTTCTCGAAATCTTCATGATCCAGTCAAGTTACTCTCTTTTTCCTCATTATATTTCTGAGCCTGACTTTTGTCCGATATTTCTGAATAATATTTTAAAAGCGGAACTATATACTTGAAAGTTTATCGCCTTTTGTATGTAGTTAATTACTAATATTTTCAATTTTCCCGTTGATTAATATATATTTATTTTTCTATTTCCTAAAGTACGTACTTTAGACACAGTTTCGAGTGCGTAAAAACTTACTTTACGCACTAGTGCGTAAAGAAACATAGTTTAAGCAGTAGTGCGAAAAAAGTATTATTAAGTTCTCTGTAGTGTAGGGGCTAGAGTACGAGACTTACATGCGGGAGGTACCAGGTTCAAGTTGCGCAGATGCCATATTAATAATCGTTTTCAGGTGGCATTTATACATGGCAAAGATAAGAATTGAAAAATTTAATAACACAAATTCGTTTATTGTTTTGTTAATTTCTTCCAATCTTAAAATGCTCAAAATCCTAATAAATTTTATAATAAATTAAGGAAAATTACCATTTAACTTTGTTTGATAAAATTTTCGTTACTAAAGGCCTTTTTTTAGTCATGTGAATGCCTCATTCGTCGAAAATAGGCTTTAAACACTTGTTACATAAATAATTATTTCATGTGCCCTATAGTTTTACAATGGGGATTTTTTTAATTAAATCTGAATGACGGAGCAGTTTTATAAAATATTTGTGGGGATCATTGGACAGTAATACCAGTAGCATACTTATTGTTAATATTCACGTGATGCAGATTAAAGGCGAAATACACTTTTTGCTCTTTGAGCAATAAGAGTGTCCAACAATTTGGTAGCTCATATGTTTCAAAGAAACTCTCTGTGTAAAGAATTTTTTTATAAAGCACTAAAGGACCTCTCACTTACGCATTGTATACTGTACGAGAAATTATGCATATTCCCACAGTTCTGAGATCAAAGTGATTTAAATACAAGAGAGATAAATATTTTATTTTTACATTTTTCTACTACGAAGTAAAAGTTAAAATTAAATTTATAGAAAAAACAGAAATTAGGAAAATCTTGTAATATTTGTATATAAGAGCCTCCAAATTTTCACGTCTTAAACCATTTTATATATTTTCCTGTATAAATCGTCTGTATTTGTTTATATCAATATTTTGATTTATGAGACCCCCGAGTCCCTCGCAATCCCCGGTAAATACCTATAAAATTACTTCCGTTTAATTTGTCCTAAAATTGTCTCTTTATTTATAGATTTATTTCAATGATATTATATGTGTTGAAAAACTTATCAATTCGTTTTCCAATTTCTTTAAATCGTATTTCAATTTCATTTATTACTCAAAAGTATTGCAATGAATTTATTCACTCAATATATTAACATCATCTGTTTTGTCAGTCATTCCCATATCATTTTAATTCGTATTTAATTACATTCTATGTAAATATTAAAAATCATATATGGATACGCCGTTTTTGATATTTATATTTGTTAATTTTCCTACATTTTTTGTGGGTTTCCAATCCAAGACATTTTTTCATACCAGATGTTAGTACATCACATTGTTTCGATACAGAATTACGCTAAAAATACTGAGTACGATCTCTATTGTTCTGTTTTTAAATCTATCCAATTATATTCATTTGATCCGTTATTAATTTATGTCTCTCCCTCCAACGGCGGTATAAATTCGAGCCAGAGGTTTCATGAGGTTAAAGACCCAATTTCAAATAATTTTCATTAATATTTACATATGCTAGCTCCATTTTTCACCCTTCTGGTTCAAGTATCAATCCTTAGATAATTCTTGTACTTGGTTTTTTATTTATTCAGTTATATATCGGCAATTATTACAACAGTAGTGTAGATCGTTAGTGAGGGAAAGAAACTTTGTATATATATCCAACATATCTATATATAACCGGGGTCCTACAGCTTCCTTTATCGCATCCTGCATTTCGTATGCCACATTTTTCTATCTGTCCAATCGTTTTCCTGGATAACTCTGCCTGTCATGGTCTGTTCAATTCCTTGCTTCCAGGTACTTGAGTGTCTTCCTAGCTTTCTTCCATTCTGTGGTTTATATATCAATGCTTTTTTCGGCCACCTGTTGTACTCCTCCATCATCATATGCTCGTATCAGAGCAGTTTTTTAGTCTGTATTCACTCTGAAGTCGTGTATTCAACTTATTCTTCGTCGTATATCTTGATTAAAATGGGATACACTATGACTTTTCATTTTGTCATTTTTGAGCAAGGATAGTTTTTTTCTGTCCAAAGCAATGCGTTCAGAATTTGTGTAGTTTTTATCCTTGTTGCACTGTATTTCTTATATCTTATTTTCATTATTCCATCTTCCGAAATTATGCTTCCTACGTATTTGAACCTAACCTAACCATGTGTGTTCCTTACAGGCAGATATATTCATATTCAAACCCCATTTTGCATATTCGTCGTACAATTTTCTCATCATATAATCTGCGTCGTCTTGTTGGCGTTTATCCTCTATCTAAATTTTTAGTTCTCCAACTACTCAGAGCAAGTATCCTACTTGCTAAGTTATAATAAATAGTATATTTTACAACAAGTGGGAAAAGTTCAACTTTTTTCACGAGTGTGCAAATTTGTGCAAACACACGAATGGGAAAAGTATTTCTCCCACATGTCGTACATTATACTTTTTCTACAACTGCACAAATTGAAAGAATAAAAGTAATGGAACAACTTAATGTTTATTTTTTTTAGTAAAACCAAAATAATACTAAAGTATCCTCTTAACTGTTGAATAATATAATTTAAAATTGTAGTTGCTTGTGAAATTTTTACAATTTTGTTTAGTCATTTCTTTCTATAAAATTTTCTGTCATGTTAATTTTAGATGTTGAGGGCTGATCGTTCATATACGGTGTATTTTCTGTCTCCATTTCTGTGAAGGGTTCGAGTGGTTTTAAAATTATTATTTATTATTTAAAATTTTTAAAAAATTGCAATTGTCTTAGCCATACTACCGAATTTGTTAATACCAACTACCTGTCTAGTACATTTTCCGTGTTGGTAATTTAAAAAGAAAAGTTTCTCTGGCAAATCAATCGGTCGAAGAGCAGCATATTTTTTATATACCTCATAAAATTCTCCCGTTTTCATTGAACGTTCTTGGCTTTTTTGTTTTCGTGTTATCTAATTTCACAAGTAACGCTGAATTTAAAACCTCTATATTATTAATTCTTAACTTCTATAACTCCTCTTTACGACGTGCCTCTGCTACGCCTGTAGCTACTGCTGTCTGTAAATAAAAAAACCAGAATAAACTCGGGACTACTGAGTTCCATGCGGACACACTATCCACTGCACCATTTGCCATTGATCTAAATGTCTTGGTTAAAAGTACACATATCTATCTACCCTAATTTGAAATAGAATTTTTAATGATTATTTAAATCTTTTTATCTACTGAAAAACTCACTAATTTGAAAAATCTATGTTAATTCAAGGAAAAATAAAATTACATTCTAAAAAATAGTTCCTTCTAAATAAATTTACATTTATTGGTAGATATTCCTTGTCTGGAGCTTCGTTTAAAAATCTCTGCAATGGGTCTGCTGTCAATATTTTTGATTTTTTGGGGACGTAATTGTCGGACTTTCTGATACGTGGATATATCAATGTTATTTTTTATACTGATAGTTCTTCGCAACATTGAATATTGTGACCAAAGTGTAGACGCCTTTAAAGTTTTCGACAACTCTTCAAATTGTACCAAAAGTACAGTTTCCGAAAAAGATTTTATTCTTATTATTCTTGAAGTTTCCGACAACCAATCTAAAGTTACGTTTGCTTATTCGCACCGTAACTATTGTCAGTATCCATATTATTGGTTATAAATTTGTATAATTATTATTATCAAACCACGAATGAAAACTACCTTAAGAATTTAAAAAAACTTCTATAATCTGACAGTTGTGTCAACCATTTAAAGTTGACAATAGCCAACTAAGTTTTCTTCGATATTTGTTGATTCTCCATATAAATGTATGACTTGGGAAAAGTGCCGTGAGAAATAATATTTCTCACAATGTGACCAATATGTGGTTTTGAAATTAAGCTAGCTATGTGAAATACGTCACTTTTCATAGCAGTTATAGAAAAAAATATTCGAAGTTGTTAGAAAAATGGACTAAAATAATTGTGGAATAAAACACTCTCTCTACCGTTGAGGCAGAATAGTTGTGGTGGATTGATGTACTAAAGTTTCTCCAGCTACTTGATTGACAATTAGATACAAACAGATTATGTTTTGTACAACTTTCGTTTAAAACATTTTTGACATCTCTATTAGTAACAAAATTGATTGATAATTCAATGTATAGTAAAAAACTACCAAGTAACAATATTGTTCCAAATAACGTTATTGTCATGACATGCGGTAACGATTAGTTCAAAAAGATATTTGAGTCACGTTTTGTTTGTTATTGAAATTGTTGTATTGTACAATTCGACTTATTCATTCAAACAATACAAGGGAAAAAATCTCAATCAAATTGATTGGAATACATTTTTTAATATTATTATTTTGTAGTTACATAAGAAGTTGATTTATTTGTTTCGGACCAGTTAACAGCTTGCCGTTATTCAATTATTGACTATAGATATTGTTGCTACTGCACTAAACAAAGTATGATTTCACTTTTTGTTTTAATATACCGTTGTTTGGAAGTAAACTTTTACATTCTATTTGAATCAACGGAATAAAAAATTGAAGGCTGGAGTTTCGAAAACGGGAGCCCACCAATTAACTTCACACTAAATGATTGTACCTAAAATGATTTTTGGCCACTCGCAAGGAAAGGGGATGAAAAAAAATTTCTATCCTAGCCTAACCACGTATTTTCAGCTACTGATATTTTGTGTCTACATTTAGATTTTTTATGACACAATGTACTTGTGAAAGTGCTCTACTTTGGTGTAAGAAAATTGGATTTTTACCTAGAGGAAGATATTGCAAAAAGCATAGAAAGAATATGACGGTGCTGGATGAAGGAATTTGCGGAGTTTTTTGTCATAAAGCATCTAAATATCGGTTCAAAATATCAGTAGCTGAAAATTCGTGCGAACGCCAAAAATCCTCAATAGTTGTCGACAATCGTAATTGTTAAATGACATAAGTATAAAGTTATGTTAATGCTTCAAAAAAATGTAAACAACTAATATTTTATATTATAATATATAATATATAAATAATAAATGGGTGGCTTTTGTTTTTTTGTTACCTTCATGTTTGCCTTTGTCAAAAATCAGTAATTTTTTAACTGTTACAAATAACTAATTTTTTATGAAGAAAAGGACACTAGTAGGGGTAGGATAAAGAGAGGAGTGATATAATAGATATCATCACTTTCAATATTATGACCTGGCAAACGTTGTTTTGCCATATACATTATTTCTAGGAAATATCTTTTAAGAAATATGTGGGAAATATTTTCAAAAATAACTAACATTATAACATATGGTGATATAATTATAATTGAAATAGGAATTAATTGATAGGTAAGCCGTGCAATGGTTCAGGTGGTGTTGACTACGAATCTCCGCGTTTCTCTTAATTTTTAATTGTCTTTGATAATTTCGTTCATCTAATGTCTTTTGCGATTGTGATTCACTTAATTATGCGTTGCTTACATGCAATTCTGCATTGTTTTGTTGGATTTGTTCGCCTTATCTTCGTTCTCTTATATCTTGTTGACATTGCTTACTGTCCATAGAACACATAAATAAATTACTTATTGGTACAAAACAGTGATAAAATATTGTTTCGTTTCATCATTTGACTCATCTTCCAAAATAAAAATCACGTGAAATAATTTCCAAAAAATGTTAAGTGCAATATGTACAGATACACAACTTAAATAATGATATATTTACGATGAGAGTGAAATTAACAGTTGCACAGAAAAATTAAAATAATACGTATAACAGTCACTGCTACGATCAATACACAAATAAAAGCAAAAAATAAAAGCAAAAAAATGGCTGAAAACTGTATAGTAAGACAGGAGACGCTTCGTTCTCATTCCTACTCCATGATGCTGGATAAGATTATATATTAAATTGATAAAAAAACATAATTGAAGAAAATTGAACTTAAGAACTTTGGGTAAGAATTTATCGTACTTTAATTCTTATATTTGATTGCCATTTCGCAATTCTATTGCGGATAAAAATCGCGATGAATAAATGTTTATACCTATCAAATAAAAAATAAGGGTTGATCGTAGAAGGGGGAAAATTTGGGGGAAGATGTGTTTTTTTGTGCCACATTATAAAAAAAATTGTCTAAAAATTAAAAAAAAATGTTGGGGGTGGACAAACTTTTAGATAGTAGCCGGTTCTGAAACTTACTGAATATGTATATAAAATCGGTGAAGCCGTACGGTACCTAACATTGTGACACGATAATTTTATATTCGACCGACAACGTTCTACCACAGAGAAATCTCAATAAATACTCATTTTGATATAGGAATACCTCCCTTAAGGGGCCTAGTTTTTGAGATATAGGGTGATCAAAATTTTCAATCAAAATAAAAAATTTGCCATAAACGCCTTTAAATTTTTTTTCCAAATTTGGTGACCAATATGCTCCTTAATAAAGTAATATTTTAACATAAACAAACTTTGGAATAATTTAGCCAGTGGCGAGCTGTCAGGATTAGTTGTCACTTTTATCCCCCTATTTTTTACGCCACTGGAGCAAATTTTTTTTTTATTTTTTTTTAAATTGCCCAATTATTTTCAGTTTTTGAAACTAATAACCTTTTATGGAGCTAAAATGTATTTTGTAAAAATTTTCCTTGAATAATTATTCATTTAGTTTCGAATAATGATTAAGCGTAAGTAGTTCAAAACAAATAAATATTATTCATAATTTTCTAATAATTTCCATAAATGTATTACAACAATAACATAATAGACAAAGTTACAGTAGTTGTTCAAACTGTTGGCCGCTTACTTCAATACACTTATTACACTGTTTTGTCATTGAAAAACGTGTCTTTGAGAATGAGTCTGGATGTAATTGAATGATTTCTGCCGCAGCTTGAATTCTAGCTATTAGATATTGCTTAGATTCGATGATTGTTTCGTACACTAATGACTTTATATGCCCCCACATAAAAAAATCGATAGGATTTAAAACAGGTGATCTTGGAGGCCAACAGTTGGGTCCACTCCGACCAATCCATTTTTCTTTAAAACGTCTGTTTAAATAATTTCATGCCGCTGCAGCAAAATAAACAGATGCCCCATCGCATTGAAAAGGAAATATTAAATAATATTATTGAAAGGCCATCTTTAAGTACTGGGCCTGTAGGTCGCGCTTTAAGAGTGAACCATTCTACTGTATGAAAAGAATTAAAAGAACAAGTGTCGTGAAAATCCGCACTTTGTTCTTGAAAGGGGATTTCAGCATAAATATTCGGTTAATGTGTGGGTGGGTATGGTTGGAGATTGCTTAATCGGGCCTCACATTTTACCAATTAAATTAAATAGAGCAATTTATATGCGCTTTCTGAAAGAAATGTTGGATGAATTGTTGGAGAAGGTACCGTTATATATTAGACAATACATTTGGTTTCAACACTATTCGACATCTGTTCATTTTGCTGCAGCGGCAAGAAATTACTTAAACAGACGTTCTAAAGAAAAATGGATTGGTCGGGGTGAACCCAATTGTTGGCCTCCATGATCCCCTTATTTAAATCATCGAATATGAACAAGATCCAATTGCTAGAATTCAGGCTGCGGCAGAAGTCATTCATTCCCATCCAAATTTATTCTCAAAGACACGTTTTTCAATAACAAAACGGTGTAATAAGTTTATTGAAGAAAACCGCCAACGGTTTGAACAACTACTGTAACTTTGTCAATTTTGGTTATTGTTGTGATACATTTTTGTTTGAAATTGAGATTATGAATAATGAAATTAAATGAATAATTAATCAATTTGTAAATTACTCACGAGCTTGCAGACTTTTATTTAGAGGCAAATTTCTAGAACACCGTTCATTCCAGCTCCATAGAAGGTTATCAGTTTTTTAACTAAAAATAATCAAAGAATTTAAAACAAAATTCAAAAAACAATTTGCTTCAGTGGCGTAAAAATAGGGGGATAAAAGTGACAACTAACCCTGACAGCGCGCACCTGGGTAAATTTGACCAAAGTTTGTTTACGTCAAAATATTACTTTATTAGGGAACATATATCACCAAAATTGAATAAAACATTTGAAGGCGTTCTTGATTTATGGCAAAATTTTGATTTTGATACAAAATTTTGATCACCCTATATCTAAATAACTAGGCTCCGTAAGGGTTCGTATTCCTATATCAAAATGAATCATTTATTGAGATCTCTCTGTGGTAGAGCGTTATCGGTCAAATATAGAAACAACCTGTATAAGTTAATACAAGTACAAGTTTTTAGCAAAAATACTAAGATTTTAATGTTTACCCTGATGTGCTAATTTAGCTCCAGAGCATACGAGAGCAGTTCGACATCATTACTGTGTTATTTCACATAAATCTAACGAATAGATTAGTTTCAGTACTCATATACAGAAAGCTGTTATCAATGGATGGTTAATATTGAGAAGAAATAAATTCAACCGAACGGATGCAGATTATTTTGCACGGAAGGTTATATGAGAAAAGGCTGGAAAGTGGGTGCCATGATTGCTGAATATTGAACAAAAGGAAGCTCGCTCGCATTGAAAATTCTAACGAATGCTTGGATATCTGTAGATTTTTCCGTCGATACATCATAGTAGACGAAGCTTGGGTACACAATTATACTCAAAAATCAAAAATACATTCAAAACAGTGTACTTCATCCGATCGTTAAAAAATCGGTCTTCCTAAAAACCATCCTTGTATATGATGCCTGAATAACAATCTCAATTGACAATCAATCAGTTAGAAAAGTCACTACTTGAAAATATCATTTTAAAATTAGTTTCAATGACTGTAAAAAGTAAGTAGACACCGAAAAATTGTGCAAATTTCAAGTGTTGATATAGAATTTTTTGAACTATTCCTAAACAACTTATTGACAAGTTGAATTATGTAAATCTTTTAAAAAATAATTTGTATTAATTAATGACGTTGTTATATTTTTTAGTGAAATTGTCTATCACCTTAATGAGACTTTATGAGTTAGTTACTTCAAACTAGTATGAAGTGTTCATCTAAAATTACTTAAATCGCACTGTGTAAGAGAAGTTTTTATAGAGGTCCGTTTTTAAGTTAGAATCTCCCATTTTGTATTTATACTAGAAATTTGAAAATGATGGAAGCTTATATCAGCATCTTTTATAATTTCACCCTCTAAGGGTGACAAACGGATGAAGTTAGAGATGCATAAAATATGCAAAAAAGTTTCTTGAACGATCAAAAGAGGATTTCAGCACTCAAGGATGTATAATTGGGATTATATATTTATATGAAACTCTTTAACATACATAATCTTAATTGATAGTCATATATTTATTAATTTTTCGAGACAACCCTTTAAAAAGAGTGCAATTGAAAACTACATTATTCATGAACTTACTCAGCACTTAATCTTTACTAGCAATTATAAGAAACTTTTTTTTCTAAGCTATGAATATATAAACTAGTTTTACGGATAACTTTCGATAATTTTCAAATTAATGTCTCTAGGGATTATACAAAACCGCCATAAGCCATAGTTATGTATAATAAATTATATAGCTAAGTTCGATCACACAAAAACATTCTGTTGTACTAGTAATCGGTTAACTAATACTATTTAAAGGATGAACAACCTCTATAAATACATGTTAGTAACTGATTCATAATTAAAGGTTCAACATCCGATCAAAATAATCGTGTTAGAATTCTGTACAATAAAATAATTATTTTATAAGACATTTTCATATATAAAAGAATAATGGTATCTGATTATATCTTTTGTGTTACGAAGATAATTCGTTGATTCCAATTTGTCTTCATCTCATCCTAGAACTGTACTAAATGAAAATAATTTTAGAATTAATCGGACAGTCCGAATCAGTCAAAGCAACAGGCAACTTCTGAAGATGCCAACCGCAGGAGTTGGCGAAATATCAAGCAGCTGTGGTTATTTATGATGACGGTGTAAAAGCCGATTGACATAATCAAGAAAACATGCATGATATTGCAAGCAATTCCTTGCAAGATCGAAATATTACATAGACAAATATTGCATGTCGCTTTCTATTGCATCATCGTTGCCACTAATAAAAATTCCATGAGTAGAAATAAAGCATTTCCTAACCTCAAATTTTATTTAATATTTTGTGGGCAGTTTGAAAATGAAATTAACAAAACTAGGTGAAATTAACAAGAAAAAAGTGGTCAGTGCATCACTGGCAATAATTATATCTGCAGTTACCTTTATTTTTGGCTTCCGATGGACAGTTTAGCTGGAGAATTGAATAAGGAAACATAGAAAACTTTGTTGGAAATGGACGAAGAAACATATATAAAATTCCTAAGCAAAATAAAACGTATTATCAGCACATTATAAACTTATTTTTCTCTAAAATTGCAACTTGCACGGAATAAAAATGGCACAGAACCGATAATATCAAGATCTTGTCTGAAACAATCAACTGAACTTCATCTACACATGCTTTTGATTAAGTAATATTGCATCTTGTATTACATTGCACGTTGTATTGCATCTTGTCCAATGGTGAGAAACATTCCAGCAATCATCGATTTGTTGAATTTGCGAGATGATTAGGCAAACACTCCTATTTTCTTTTGTTTATAGAATAAAATAAATAGAAAGCATGCTTTTGTTTGATTTTAGAAGCTAATTTATTTGTCTTTTTTGTTTATGTTCAAAGGTAGATATAGGCATTAGATACTTATCAATCGTTTGTTACCTGTTAATTTTGACTCGCGAATTTGGTTATATAAAAAATTCACTTGGAAATGTTCACTTCGTTGGTGTGACCAGTTGGCAACGGTTAGGTAAATATGTCAATTTGATATTTTTGTTTCATACAAAAACCATTATTAAGTTATGATTATCATGTGCAATTTGGATGTGCTAATTTATATTAATTAATGATTCAGATCATATCTTTTGTGTTACGAAGATAATTCGTTTATTGTATAAATGTACTAAATGAAAATGATGTTGGAATTAATCGGACAGTCGAAAGCAGTCGAAGCGACAGGCAACTTCTAAAGATGCCAACTGCATGAGTTGGCGAAACATCAAGCAGCAGTGGTTATTTTGGATGACGGCCTAATAGTGAGAAGTTTTCCAGAAATCATCGGTTTGTTGAAATTGCAAGATGGTTAGGCAAACACTCTAGTTTTCTTTTGTTTATAGAGTAAAATAATCAGAAAGCATCCTTATGTAAAAGAGAATGGACTGTATGATAATAAACTTAATATCAAAAAGACATAATTATAGTTACTTCATTGGAATTTGATTTCTCAAAAAATAATATACTTTAAAGTATTTGTGAAAGATTGTAGGAGCAAAAACGATATACTGAAAAATTTTTAAACAGTTGAGACTAGACCAGAGTACGCTATTCAATAATTCATTTCTTGTACAAGAAATCGAGGAGAAAACTTGAGGATTATGATAAACAAAAGTGATTTCCACTTAAAGACACTACAAAAATAGTTATGAAATAGGTTTATTGTCAGAAAAAATCATAAAAACATTTATAATAAGCATGGAAAACATGACTCTACATACTAAACTGACGAAAAGAAACCTGAACCTTAATCTGAACTTGTCTTTAATAACATGTTTCGTTTGTTAGAGATACTCCGTATATATTTTGTCGAAGCTAATTTATTTGTCTTTTTTGTTTATGTTCAAAGGTAGATACAGGCATTAGATACTTATCAATCGTTTGTTAATTTTGACTCGCGAATTTGGTTGTATAAAAAATTCACTTGCCAATCAGAACCTGTTCTCGTTTTACTCTGTTCAGTACGTTGTTGTGACCAGCGGTTAACGGTTAGGTAAATATGACAATTTGATATTTTTGTTTCATACAAATACCATCATTAAGTTATGATTATCATGTGCAACCAATTTGGATGTGCTAATTTGAATTAATTAATGTTGTGTTACCCACATTTTCAAGTGTTTAATACATAACGCAACAGACTTATTCCTAAGTACAGTCCGGACGTTCACTTTCTTTGGATAAGGCGTTCCCTAAAAAGTTATTTCTTGTTATTTCTTGTTATTTCTTAAAGTGTGTTTAAATAGCGATTCGAGATGTAGATATAATAATTATATTAACTTGTTTTTCGGAACAATTTTTGTATTTAATTTTAGTGTTGTGTATTTATTGTTATTACCTAAATTCATGTGACGACTTTTTGGTGGCCATCCGAAATAGGATGGATATAGTTTTAAGTATATTAAAAGTAAAACAATGCAAAGATAATCGTTTAACTGCTTTTAGTCAGACATACGGCAAAGTATATCGGAATTTGATAAAGATTCATTGAAAAATTGTGTTGAATGAATTATAAAGAATGAAATTGAATATTCTATGGAATCATATATAATAATAATAATTAATCTTGACACTTTCAGTTCCGGAGAGTCTTACTTTTCAGATTAATAACCTAGTTTTTTAATATCTAGTGAATATTCATTTAATAAAATATAGTTACAAAACTAATGCTTAATAATAAATTTTTGATGAATGAATGCGATTAATTTAAATTCCACATTTCCACACAAACAAGATTGTTTATGGCGAAAAACCCCAGTTGTGAGCAAAAAAAACAATTTATTTCTCAATTTTTAAATTAGTTTTTGAAAAACTTCAATAATCTATTTTTTCAGAATTCCATCCAGAAAAAATATACTTGCGTGCATAGTACTGTATACTTTTGACTTTAATTACATTTTTTTATAATAATACGCTGTTTGAAAGACAATTTAATATGCTTTAATGTGAGTATATATTTATGAAAACTTATTTCGACTTCCTATGCTTAACATAGTGAAATAAATGTATTAGGCAAATTAAGGTTTTTTATTATTAACATAAATTAACACTCGATTTCTTAATAATGGGTATGACCTCCTCTTGCCCTGATAAGATCTCTCATACGATTAGGCAAGGATCTAATCAACTTACTATTGTTTCATGTGGGATTCTACCGCAACAATAAACTCTGGGATCGAGTTGGGGAAAGGAAATCTAGCTCTAGTTCTTCTTTTCAGCTCATGCCATAAATGTTATATAGGATTTAGATCAGGACTGTGCCTACTTTCATTGTCTTCCATAAAGATAAATTCGTATCCAATGTAGTTAACGTGAGTTACCACATAAATTACTAAAATCTCCTCGATATATCAATCAGCTGTTAAACTTCTTATTCCTTACCCCTACGAATGAATACAGCGTCGTTTCGAGCTCCTATAGAAATTACACCCCAGATCTTCCACCTCCAAAAGCACTCCGCTCTTCAAATCAATCATTCTGCAAATCGCTCTTTTGATCTTTGATACACTTTTCTTCTTCAGTCGCTACATTGATCCAACATCCAATTCAGATGATCCTATGCAGAACGCAGGCGAGCTTGCAGATGAGATGAAGTAAGTTTTGGACCAATCGCAGGTGTTTTAGGTATCAGGTTATTTTTTCGCAGTCATCGTCATTCGGTGCACTGTCTGTCTTTGCACTTGAACGCAATTAAGGTGACGATTTCTTAATTTTGTTAACACAATATAACGGTCGTCATGAGTGGTTGTAAATCGCCTTCTGCCTGTTACAGTTCGCAAATAAAAGGATCCATTCTTCTCATACCGCTGGCAAACTCTTCGAACCGCTGCGTGTAGTATGCATTAAACTAACTATTGAGAAAATCATTCTGTGGTTCAATTATGAAATCCCTTATAGTAGGGGAGCTGGCTACATAAAACAGCATCGATAAGATGTTTGAGCTTGGAAACGGGGGGCCCGTAATTAGTACATCACCAAACGGCATTTCTGACACTCTGTACAGGTCGGATATGAAAATGCCAGCCGGTTTTTCCGGGCGAAAAAATGGACTGGAAAACCTCATATTGTACACGAGTGAAAACTCTTGGATCGTGGGGTTTGAAAGCCTCGCCAGAAGTGACCGAAAGTACCGGAATATTTGTCCGAAAAACCCGATCTCTGGGACTATTATTGTTTACATCGACTCAAAGCTGCTTTTAAAGTGGTTTCAAACTTGTCACTGCAGCGAAAGGAATTGTTGGTAAAAAACTTCATTCACTACTTTTTTTTATCACACCTCGTATGTATATAATTATTTTATCACCCTCATGAAGTTACTATTATTATTAACAATTTCTTGTTTTTCCTGTTATCGTAATTATTTAGTATGTTGGTGTTCAATTTGTAGATGTCTTCAGATCAAATTTTACACAAATCTTCCTTTAATCCGTTTATTAACGATCTGATTGTTTATAATCAAAATAGTGCTGATAATAATCAGAAACAGAAATTATTTGTTGCTATATCAAAAGAAATTGAAGATTTTTATAGGTAAATCACGGAGAATTTGCAAAAACTTCTGTATATTTCCTCTTCGCCGTGACTATTGTCGATCGTTGGCGATCCAGCACCTCCTTCACCAAATTAATGAAAATATAGCTGGAGAACAAGAAACTATTTCTATTACACTTGCAGCATCTTTTATCATACGACCCAAACCTAAATAACGATTATATAAAATGTAGTTGAAGGAAAACTAAAATAGATAATCTTTATTGAGTTACGACATAAACAGTTCTTCGTACAATATAAAAAATAGATTTTAGATAAAACATTTAGGTGTGGCTATTATCTTTATATGATTAACCATATTCGATAGAACTACTAAACGACATTCCTGTTCGCTCTGATAAACCAAAGCGTCTACTGACACATCTGTTCTAATGAATATCTTAGGAAGTTAAATACTAACTTAAATCGTTATAATTGCATTCAAATTCCATTAAGCGAATTTTTTTTAATTGTCTGATTTCCACTCTAATCTCTAACCGTAGTTAATAAATAAATGTCCTCGTCAACACGTTGTTTTATCATTTAAACGTGTACGCGCCTTTGACGTACTTTTATCGCGTATTATTTGCTTTTTACAGGAATTACAAAAGATAATTAGTTACCTAATTATTTTTATAAGACAAAGTAAATAGTTCATATATGTTATAATAATTTGTGTGTATTAAAATATTCAAAAACGTAAGTACTACCGAAAACTAACCTGTGTCTATGTATTACTGTTATGTTCTTTGTATGCCTTCTCTATTTTTGATGGTTCCGAATAACGTTTATGACTCTTTTATATTGTAGAAAATTTACCAACATCAAACTCATCTAGAAGTTTTCAATGATCTGAAATAATAAATTATAATTTACAATCTCACAATTCAGTTCATTTCCATCATGAAACAGTATCAGAATCAAATAAATTTTATAAAATTGTAATTTCTCTTTTAGTCCGGTCAGCTTAAACACTCGAAGATACATAAATTCCCATTAAGCTGAAAGTCAGTAAAATTGTTTATAGTATAATTAATATTTCCCATCATTACTGTGTATGGAAAAAAATTATTCAACGTCAAACCTATGAGATACTGTACTTAACACATTTTTTTAACGTGGTCCCCCCAGTAGGCATATTGTACGGGTCTATTGCGATTATGTTTAATTTGAAATTACTGCAAAATAATGGAAATTAGCAGAGATTAAAAAGATAAAAGTGATTTGAATTAAAAAAAGTTGTGAAATTCAAGCCTCCAATACGTAAGTTCTAAATTTTTCTTCTTGTTCTTCTTCTTCATCTCCATCTTCATTCCGAGTGCATGTAAATTACGTCAATAGCGATGTATCGCATGTCGCCTCGTTGGAATCAAAAGGATCCTCCACTGTTTGTGATTCAATATTAGAGCACGACCGGCCTTAACAAGGTGTATGTGTCAAAGGACAAAACAGTCCGACTTTTTTGCAATCAGTAAAGTTTGAACAGGATCAACTTCCACCCACAGTCTGTAGGATCTAGCTGATAACCAAGACACACTTGAACTTGGTATTATACCCAAAAAAAATGTTGATGAGCAGCAACTGAGGTTGGAGGAAGACAAACCAATTGAACATGCACATCGAGACTGTTTCATTTTACTTGATATTCTTATAGTTACAACTTATGTATATTTTATATTTTAAATGTAAGTTAGAAAGCCAATAGTGCAGCAGGATGCCTCAATAATACAATATGGAGAAACAAACATATTAGAACGGAAACTAAGACTAGAATTTACAAAGTTGTTATAAGACCAATAATAACATACACAGCCGAAACGCGACCGGACACGTCCAAAAAACAAAGAATGCTGGAAACAGCTGAGATAAGAATACTGAGGAGAATCACGGGGAACACACTGAGAGATCGAGTGAGTAGCGACTAATACAAGTGGTTATTGAATAGAAAAAAAGAATGGAACAACCATATAAGTAGAATGACAGATGATAGTAAAGATCGCAAGAGACAAATCGCCGGTCGGGAGGAGGAGCGTCGGTCGACCCCGGAAAAGATGGAGGGATAATATAACTTAAAAGCACAACAAAAGAAAGAAACAGGCAGAATTGCCTATAGAAAAGATAGAAGAAGAAGAAGAAGTGTAAGTTACAATGACCGATAGAAAAATATTACAACATATATTACAACTAGAGATTTATATACGTAGCGTTCTCATGCATATTATGACAATTACAGCTTTTACACATTTTTGAATAATTATATCTCAAAAACGTAAGAAAAAAGTATTGACACGTTTTTTGTAGATAATTTCATTATCTACAATTTTTATCTGAAGTATTTTTATGATAAAACTTTTTACTGAAAATTGCAAAAAACTTATTTTTCTGACCTTTGACCTTGAATCAATTTTTTTCATGTACGGGGAACTTCCAAATTTTATTTTTAATCATATTTAAGCAATTTTTCTGATTTTCAGCTTGGTGGGAATTTATGTAGCTTATTTTTGTTCGGACTATTTAAACTGTAAGGAAAATGCCGGGTATTAGAATAGTTTGGACCTGCAAATTGGGTCTTATCAAATTTCATTCTCTAATATTGTTTAACAACTTTCTTATGTTGTTTCAGGAGTGTTTTGTGAAAAAAATGCTGTTGTTTCTGTTCTAAATCGACTTTTTTCATTTAATAATAATCATTCATAATGAATATTATAGGTAGCCCAAGTGCCCAAAAAGTAAATTTTGATACAAAAATATAGAGGAAAGACCTTATTTTTCTATAACATCAATTGTATTCCAATAGTATAATGAAAAGCTAGCGTACTCTCAATTGGAGAGAAAAAAAAGGGAAAGCAAAAAGCACAAGAAGAGCCTCACAAATAAAAAACAAACTAAAACTGAAGTAAACGATGCAATTAGGACACTATATAACGTCAATAACAACCTCAAAATACGAAACTTTTCCTTATTTATCAAGCACCAAAATTTTCGAAGCAATAGCTAGATTAAGATCCGATTGAGGTTGTGATTGTAATTAACAAAAGATCGATAATTGAATAAAATCTCATTTTGTAGCTTTGAAGCCTGTTAAGAAGCAAAAAAGACACATTTGTAATTGAAAGTTTCATATCAATGGCAGCGGATAATTATCTAATCAATCTATTCATTCACTATCATTTTTCTCAAATGTGCGTTATATATAATATTTGTACCTGTTTTTGTTTTGGACTTTGATCAATTAACTACCTTATGAATTAGTATCAGTTTTTCCAAGTAAGACAATCATCACATTATCATTTATTTATTTATGGTTTTTAATGTGGTTGATAAGTTTTTTTCCAAAAATCTAATGCGGTAAGACAATACGTAATATTTTCTATCTACATTACAGTGCATCATTAATATAATTTTTTTTATATATACTTTTATATATACTTTTATATATACTTTTATATTAAATGGTAACTAATACAGTTTTTTGCTTACCATTTACACGTATCCAAGATGTCCCCATTTAGATGCAGTGTATATGTGCAATTTCTGTTGATACATAAAGTCATATGAAACTGTTTCGAACTGTGGGAAAAGGTAGTTTTCGAAAATATCAGATATGTAATTCCCGGAACTGTGTTTTCATCAAAAAAGGGAGATTGTACAAAAACATTAACTTTTGGAGAATCTTGCTCTAGCTGTAAAATTTGGTGTTTTTGCTTGGTCACCCATATTCCAAAGTTACCTCGTCACTGAACACAATGAGGGATCCAATAACTCTATCATCGTGTACCAACTGGTCTTGCATAAGCTCACAAAACTCACATATAGTTCTTTGTTACCTCCATGCAAACCGTTTATGATTTTCTTACGAAGGCACATAACACGCCACATAGATGTCGAAGGATTGTTAAGTTACCTAACAGCTTATTTTCTTTAAACACGACTTGATAATTTGCCTTTACAAAGATAGCCTGTATTACCGAAGCTCTTATACCATCTTCTTGTGATTTGGGTACTCTTTTTTCACAACTACTGAACTCGGCTTTTTCAGAAGCAAGCTATTTTGTTTAGCGGAGGGCAAGTGAAACTCCACATTTTTATTTGTCTTGGAAAGAAGATAATTAGAGAAGGAACTTTGACTCTACATAATAATTTGTGATAGAAAAGCTGTTTACATTTGCATATTCTGAAATGCACTGTATTTGTTTATGCTTATCACCTCACAAATGAATTCGCTGGTCCGTAAAACATATTTCAGACTACTTGAAAATCACCCATATAAAAAACAGTAAGAATGTCCTTGCTCTTTAATACAATAATGGACTGGACTAGCATATAATTTTTTATAATTGATTGATTACCTGATTGAGGTTTACCTAGTAGAAAATCTACATATTTATTGAATTCACGTCAATAAATATACTTCAACTACAAGAATTGAAATCAAGGATAATCACAATGTTAATAGTTGAATACAACCTTGCGTTATTCTTTTTTTGTGTAACATATCGACAAGCAAAGGTGAGTGTTTGATCACAAATTTAGTATATTTTTGATGATTTTTGAAAAGTTTCAGTTTAATTTTATTCACACATCTTTAACATTGATATTAGCTCTAGCTGAAACTTGAGTTTCTATGTATATCTGGGTTAAATATATTCCGTATATAGAAAAAATGCAGAAGTTTGTGATAAATAAACAAAGCAAAGTATATAATAAGCTTGGTTTACGGCAGCTGAAATAATTTAAGTGATAAATTTATTTACAGATATCTTAAAATGATATAAATATTCACATACTTTTTAATTACTTATTACTAAGTGAAAATTATTAATACAAAAACCTTAAATATAGAATATTACGTTATATTGTTATTGTTCAGTATTTATAATTTCCGAAACAAGAAGTAGATATTTGTCAAGAAAATGCACCATACAATTTTAATTGGAGAGGAATACAGAGAGTATTGGGATGAGATTTTGCAAATGGAGAGTATTATGGAAAATAAATCATTGCATTATACGAGGGTTATACCTTCACTCTGCCTCTGACCTGTTGAAGAGCTTTATTGCCATCATAAAAAATAACCTATAATGAAAAAATTGCTCACAAATAATATCTATGCAAACAAAATTCTAAAATTTTTATTTAAATGGAAACAATAAATAATAAAGATAAAGATAGACTAGCATCGTTAAAAACCGATTATATAAGAGCAGTATTTGTTTTTCTGTTCCAAAGCCGAAAGATTACATTTATTCTATGTATACAATAATTTTACCAGACTACCGAGCGAGGAAGGTTTTAAATAGAGGGAGAGGTCATGCAAATTAAATTGGAATAAAACCAAAACTGCAACGCGAACAAAAACAGCAGAATAAAATTTTCTGTAAGGTAACCTATTTTAATATTATTGCTTCATTCGCCTACTTAGAAGGTACTTTTTTAAATCAAAATAATTATTTATCATCAAGTCATATTGAAACCTACTATAAATACGCTCAAGTGTATTAATATCAATAGATTTACAATGGATAAACATACGCTTGACATGATGCAATACCATGTGCAAGAAATTGCATGTAATTCCTCGCAAGATCGAAATATTGATCGAAATATTGCATTCGCTTGACACTATGCAAGTCTCTTGCCATTGCATCATTACTGTCACTTACTAAAATTCTATAAGTAAGAAACAAAATAACAAAACTTTACGAATGTCAGCTGATCTAAGTCTGACATTAGGTGGCTGTTAAACCAAAAGTAACTAGATTTCTTTCTATAATTGCAGCTTGTACGCAATAAAAATAGCATAAAACCGATAATGTTGCAAGTGCGAGATTTTGCATGTAACAATCAGCTGAACTTTATCTGCGCATGCTTTTGATGAAGGTATATATTGCATCTTGCAATGCATTACACGTTGGATTTCATCATGTCAAGCGGCCTTAATGTAGATACCCATATTCAGGAGGCAGCTTCCAGCAGGAAAGATCATGCTTACATATTTTGGGATACCTACTGAAGGCATAATTTTCATAAAATACCTGCGAAAAGGTTCATTCTCAGTCTTTGAAGACCGTCAAACAGTGTAGTTGTGGGTGTAGTGGTAGTGGTTCAAGAAAAAACTAAATTAAAATTAATATTAAACCATACTTTCTTGTTGGTAATTTTTTTATTTATCCAGTAAACTAAAAATGATTATAAATTAATTAGAAATTACTTGTATGGATCCTTTTTATCAGACAAATGTGAAAAGCTCCTCTAGCTATCAGTGATCTATCGTCTACGGGACATTGCTTACTTTCAGACATTGCTTTTCCTATTTTTTGAAATCAATTTTAAAAATACCATACCACGGAGGAAATCGATGCAATGACGCGAATAATATTTCCATAACCAAAGAACATGAATGTTGTAAACAAAACAATACCACAAATACAGACTGACCAAACGTAATCATAACCTCACAAAATTAAAGAATTGAACCAAAAAGTTAAAAGTTGGCGAACTCTTAGCTTAATTTCAATTTAAATTTACTGTTCATTTTCTGCACGAACTACTATCAGTATTTCAAGTAATTTATTTTATTAGTTTAATAAACACTGGTGGAAGCTGCCCTAAGCTGTTATTTTGCATCAGAATATTGCCTCCAGTAACAGCTTCACCATTAAAATAGCTCAGACAGACAGAAATTGATGATCCATCATATTTATCTGATATTAAGCGTCAACAAGTACCCGCATTTTCCAAAAGATCAAAGAACATCTGATAAGTATGAAGTCAAATGCTAAAAAAATATCGACAGAAAACTTTTGTGCCAGTAACAAAACTTAAAAAAAATTGGTTACTGTATTTCTGATGCGACAAATTACGATTTTTTTCATATTAATGGGTTGAAAGCAGAATTCATGACTAATACTGATGTGTATTTTCGGAAACATACTATTTCAAAAAGTTATACGATAAACTTGAAATGTATCACTCTACATTAATATTTAAATAAAGGTTCAGTAAATATGCTTATTACGCCTACTTTTAACATTATGATAACAACTATCAGCCCATTGTTTTGTGTAAATTCAATTTCAATAATTATATTACAATTTGAATAAGTTTTGTCATTCATTGCAATGAAGGGGTATTCACAAGACTTGAGACCTTGAAACTGAAAACAAATTTTCATTGCTTTTAAGTTAACATTAAAACTTAATTCGTCAATATACAATGCGGTCCATATGTATGGAATAAATTCAATTTTAGTGTAAATATGTATTATGCGAAAAAAACATGAAACAGGTCGATTTTTATTCTTAAATTGACAATTATGGAAATATTATCCCCCTCCAGCACCCCCTCGAAAATTTTAAATAAGGTAGAGGGTTCTGTTACACCTTGTTGGAAAGGGATTTTAGTCCATTGCAATATAAAGTTTTTTGTTACATTTGACGCAATTATAACTGAGAAAATTAATTTTTTAGATGTAAAATTTTGATAATGTCTCTATCACAAAACTTTACGTAGAAGGAAGCTAATAGATAAAGTCGCTTAATATTTAATGTTCAAAATGATCACCATCCATTCCTTGACAATAACCGAGGCGATTTTGGAATTCTAGTACAATATTTTGTATGACCTTAGGGGTTATTTTGTTAATTTCTTCCGATATCCTAGCTTTTAAATCAGAAATATTGTCTGGTCTATTGAAATATACTTGAGATATTGAATAACCCCATAAGAAGCAATCAAGAGGAGCCAAATCGGAGAATTTAGTATGCCATGCGATCGTTCCACGTCTTCCAATTACCTATTTGAAGAAACCTCGTTTAGGTGTGCCAAATGAGGTGGAACTCCGTGTAGTTGGTAGTGAATAGATCGATCTATCTCATTTGGATGATGAACCTGAGAAAAATGTCTTTGTAATGAAAGTACTGAGAAGTTAATCAAAAAATCTAGATAAACCTCACCATTAAATGTGCTCCAAAAAATAATTTTATTGTTAACCCCAAACGTTCACTTTTTTAGGATATTGAGTGAAAGCCTCACACATCTAGTGAGGATTTCTCTGTTCTGTTTGTTAACCGTCCGCTTAAATGAAACAACGCTTCATCAGAAAAAACTAATTTGTTGATGAACTGCAAATCTGCGTTCATTCTGTCCATCATCAATTTACAGAAGTCTTACCTTATATCAATATTTTTCACATTTCCAGGAAACTTTTTTTCAATTTTGCTAACTATAGACTGCGAAACGTGTTGACCACGGTATTCATTATTAAAAATTCCACAAACCTCCTTTTGAATTCTTCTTTTATTACCATAACGAATCATAATTAAAATGTCTACTTTTTAAGTCTCGGACAAATGAGCCATAATTAAATTTAATACGCTCATAATTATTATACTGACTTCTTTTAGTAACTTTAAATACCTAAATGACAGCAGCCTAATAGATTCATATCAATTGTTTATTTGGCTTTTTGACTAATATTTTAAGGCCGCTTGACATAATGCAATATAACGTGCAAGAAATTGCACAAGAAAACACTAAAAGTAAACAAATTTCTAGCCTCGAATTTTTACTAATATTTAGTACATAGTTTAACAATAAAAATAACGAAGCTACGTTTTACGAAACTCAGCTGTTCTGCATGCTTTTGATAAAGAAATATTGCGTCTTGCATTGCATTGCACGTTGTATTGCATCACGTTAAGAAGTCTTTAGTATCTTCAAAGATTTTTTCCTAATGTTTAGCAGAACAGATACTAAAATACCTGATTATTTTAAAGTATATTTTAATAGATCAGAGAATTTTGTTGATTTAAAAGCTAGGATAAAGGAAGAAATTAACAAAATTACCCTGAGGTCATACAAAATGTTGTACGAGAATTCAAAAATCGTCTCAGCTATTATTTGGTTACTCAACGACACAAAAGAGCAATGATTTACTAGCCCACGTAGCTTAAGATATACGTATCAATTTTATGGTTATTGAAGAAATGCTTTGTTACAGATCACGATGACGAAAAAAAAATTCGAGTTGGACTCCCCTAATAACTTCAACTCCACGTAAGTAGTTTTTGAAGCTATCATTTATTACTAGCATTGGGCGTATTCAAGATGGTGGCGGGAAAACACCTAATGATGACGATACAGAATAAGATGAATTATTGGAATCAATTTACTTCTGGTATGGAAAATTGGAGACAAAAAAGCTAAATTCGTGTTCCAAAAAACTTTCCAAAATTATTTAGGTTGATGCTATTTATAGTCTAAAGCTTGAAGAAGTTTCGCTATTAATTGAAAACTTCCAGAGGCAACAAGGGGAAAATATATTCAAAATCCACCGTTTACAAAAAGTATTTAATATTCATCTTTATCCACTTTTTCGCTCAATACGTCATGTGTGTATATAAATGCATCTAAATGCTCTTGATTTTAGGTCTCTTCTATTTTAAAATAAGTTTTTTTGGGATAGTTTTTAAAAGAAAGATAAATTTTGACGTTTCGATTTTTCTTTATGTCTTTATCAAAATATTTTGATAAAGACTTAAAGAAAAGTCTTTTAAAAACTATAAAAGAAAATAATTTTAAGACAGAAGAGACCTAAAATCAAAAACATTTAGATGCATTAATATATCAAAAGGTCTAAGAAATAAGAAATTGAAGAAATTTATATATATATATATATATATATATATATATATATATATATATATACATATAATAATTTTATTTTTTAGAACAACACTAGCGAATAATGAACAAATATCCACACAGATTAGTATTGAAAGTATAGATAAAATTTACAGCCCTTATGAACATAGAATACTCGCTCATCCAAATTCGTAAGTATTTAGTTTTACACTATTAGCTAAATCATTATTTCGTCATTATTGTCAATTCGTTACTTATAGTGATTTCACACTATAAAAATTGATTCACACAGGGAATATGAAGTTGCCATTATTTGAGAGTTGTATTGATTTTGAAATTATATCGTGTATTTAGCTTATAAGTCTACTTTTTGGTTAGGCTGCCTGCTTTATTTTTAAATTGTGTATATTTGCAACACTGTTCATTTGACTTACATATGAAGGTTTTATGAAGATTACTAGCCTAAGAGCTAGCCACGTATTTGAGAGAGAATTTCAGGTAGGCCAGTTTTGTGATATGCTATCTCCCTCACTCTCCCGGGCCTGATTCATCATCCTACATCTACAGATAAAATATCATTTTTTCAAAACATTTCAAGAAGTTTCTTTTTTTTGTTATTAATTTTATTGAACCTTTTGCAGCTTGAATTTATTATTGCAAGATATTTTTCATGTTATTTAGACTGTTAGTCCAAGAACCTCCTGCAAAAAAACTGGCCTATCGAGTAACCGGATAAAATTGATTTTAATAATTAGTTTTGAATGTGTAGAAAATAGTTATAAACAAGTGCCTCGTTAAATCTGGTGCTAACCCAATGGCAAGACACTTTTTTTGAATTTTTTTTGTTGTGTTACTGTACCTATCGAGTAACCGCTTCAAACTATAATCAAAGTGAAGTTTAAACATTTTAGTGCCACTTCTATTTCAGTGACAAATGCCTATCTCGATATTCCTTCAAGTCTTATACTATTGCTATTCATATTGCGAGGCTAGCCAAGCTTTGACTATTTTGGAGTGAAGAGGGAAAGACTTAAGTACATTTTCCATAGATTTAATGTCGCTCTCTTTGAGTTTCGAGGTTATATTAGCTACCTGAGAAGTAACAACAATGAGCGTCAATGTAAATTTTGTCAACAAAAACGCAAAGCGGACAGAAAAGTTGTTGTTATTAAACCCATAATTGTTTCACCTTTGTCAGGTTGACCTCATAGATTTTCAATCACAACCTGGACAACCTGGAAACGATAAATTTATTTCAGTTTATAAAGATCACCTTACAAAATTTGTGGTTATAAGACCTTTTCAAACAAAAAGAGCGGAAGTAGTTGCAGAACAGTTGATTAATATATTCCTGTTGTTTGGAGCGCCATGTATATTGCAGTCGGACAATGGAAGAGAATTTTGTAAAAAACTTATTGATGACTTGAAAGTACCTTGGCCAAATCTTGGCCAAAGCAAAGGAAGTGTTGAGAGAGTGAATCAGGATATAGAAAATATGTTGAAAACTTAGGTGCAAGACAACCAGTCAACTTCATGGAGAAACGGATTAAAATTTAGAAATAAAAAATAAAATAATAATAAAAAAGAAAAGCGCACTCCATTCTGGTATTAAAAGATCCCTCTACGAAGCTATCTTTGGTTGCAAACCTAGATTTGGACTGTCAACAACTGCCATTCCAAAGAAAGCACTTAAATCGATAGTCGACAAAGATCAATTGCAAAATACTTTGATTGCATTGAATGTTTCTTCTCAACCTGATAATGAAAAAGTAGTTGAACAAACAGTTTTTAATAATCCCATTACGAAAGTATGTGTTGTCTGTTTAAAAGAATGCAGTGAAGATATAGTTTGCTTAAGATGTGTGGTGCCTGTCCATAATCATGTTCGGAAGATTATGTTTCAGAAGATGAAGTTGAGCAGAAAATCTGCAAATTGTGTTTTAATAAACTTTATGTTCAAAGAGAAAGAGTCTAAGGAATGATTAGGAATTCAAGCGACAAATATGAAATTAATGTCGGATAAATCTCATTCTGAATCCTCTTTGAGATTTACCGTCCGAATTCC
The DNA here is from genome assembly GCF_026250575.1 of Diorhabda carinulata. Classification (NCBI taxonomy): domain Eukaryota; kingdom Metazoa; phylum Arthropoda; class Insecta; order Coleoptera; family Chrysomelidae; genus Diorhabda; species Diorhabda carinulata. The sequence goes on from NC_079472.1 coordinate 27,243,387, forward strand.
AGTGCCTGAAGTTGACAGAGGAAAAGGTGATGCTATATCTATTCATAAAAATAACCCAAGAAGGATTTTTCCAATTGGGCATCATAAAACAATTATATTCCCGATCTCAGTTCAGAATCTGCGAACAAAAATTAATTAAAATTGAAGAAGTACCGGATGTGGAAATATCGTTTCGGTCGGTTGCTGCAGCTCAAAATGTTGGTCTGGGATTTAAAAAATGTTAGTATCAAACCCAGTGTATCAACAAAAAATGTTTTTATTTTAGAAATAATGTTCTTTGTAATTCCAAGTATTATTTTAGTAATCCTGGTTGTAACAAATTATGGTACGTTTCCATAAATACCATTTATAGAATACCTAGTTGTTTAATTTTAGATAAATTGTTTATTTTACACTTTAACTGTCTCTCATTAGTTAATTTATAGAATACCTAGTTATTTCATAGGATAACTAGTTAAGGTGTCAAATTACTGACATACTACATACTTAAACGGACACAGTCAGTTATTTCATGGAATAACTAGGTATTCTATGATATAACTGCATTATATACTTTCACGATAGCATATGGTTGCATATCCAATAGGTTAGGCTCTCAAGGAGGATTGTAATCTGAACAAGGAACAACCAATGTGTTAATATAAAATTTATATCATGAAATCTAATGAAAAATATTCGTAAGATTCAACATAATATTAACTAAAATGATGTAATCAAATACTAGGAACAAACTGGATGCGTAGGTAGACGATTGAAAGTGATATTGTTGGTACTCAAATTGTAAATGTTAATAAAGATTTAAATTAGACAATGTCAATTTAATAAGATTATTGGAAAATCATTATATATTGTTTTAAAATTTTAGTAATAATCGAGTTTTGATGATATTTCAAATAAGACTAAATTGTTAGTGATATATGAATACAATTTTCATTCACTTAGACCCTATTTTTCATACGGAAACGTGAGGTAATTTTTACAACTAGGAATTTCTTTGTTCTTTTGATAATAATTGCATTCTACAATTGAATATTTGAAAATTGCTGAAAATAGTTGTTAAAAATCAACCTTTTATTCAGTTTTTTAGGCGCATTAATTCATATATTAAAAGGCTCTTTAGGAAGTGGTCTACTTGCAGTTCCTAGGGCCTTTCTAAATTCAGGTCTTCTAGTTGGTGTTATTGGAACGATGTTAATTGGTTTCATATGTACATATACAGTTCATCTTTTGGTACGTACTTAAATAAAATAAATCAATCTTCGCGTTCATTTTATTTACTTAAATCCTTTTATAAGAATTGTATAAGTATCAGAATACCTACGAAACCCAAAGCTTTATATATCTTTGGTTTTTTGTGTATTTGTATGAGGATCAATAGTTCTATGTTGAAAACAAGCAATATATGAAATCTATCTTTGGAATATTATATGGGGTATGACATAAATTTCAACACTTTGTAACCCTTCTAGGGTTGGAACTATGTAGCGTTAGTGTTGGAGCTATTCCTGCGGGGTTCTTCGTTTCTTACAAATTCAGTTGCAATGACATACGGTATTACTCGCCCTCTATTGCTAATTACACTACATTAATTAGTGTAATGAGTGTAAATTCGATTAAAGCAAGACTTGATAACTTCTAAGCAACTGGCACTACTATTAACCAAACCAAACACAGCTCCCACGGAACAGGATAAGTATTAGTACATGTAAAATAGGATTAAACCCGAAATTAGATTGGACGCTTCTAATTTTCTGAATTCTCAGAGGTTTAGGGTTACTGAATAAGCCTAGCAACTCTTAACAAAATTACGGGCACGGGAAGTTTTAGACCTCGAAACTCAAAAAAATTTTGAAACGCCAATAACTCGGAAACTAAAAGAAATTCGACAGAAACTTTTTTTACAAAAAAATATAGAGCACAATATTTTCTACAAAAAAGGTCTCTAGTAATTTTTTCGTTGCAGCTACTATTTCTTATTAAATCTCCCTCAATGCCGAAAGCCAATTTACGTTCCAGGCGCACATGGAAACTGCTCTAACTATTGGAAAACTATTTAGTTTTCAAAAATCAAAATGCGTCATGATGGTAAAGATGATGAACTAACTTTTATAAAACGCGATTTCGTTCTCGGTTGATTATTATGTCAATATTCACAGACTTCTTAATAGTTTCTCTTCCACAAAAATATGGATAATCATTTTGTGCTCTATAGTTTTAGCTCCGGAACTTTTTTGAATCCTACGCAGTTTTTGAGTTATTCGCGATTAAAAACATTTTTGACCGTTGAAACCCGTTTTAAAATGGAAATTTTGTGGCTAGGGAAAAATTGAAACCTTTTTTGGATAGGACGTTGTTCTCCACATTTCTTGTCCCAGCAGTTTGTATCGAGATCCTTATAGTTTTCAAATTATCCGCAATTCAAAATGTTTTTTAGCACATGAACCGATTTTACGTTAGGAAAAAAAGTTCAAGACAATATGTAAAGAATTTTTTGCTGTACATTCTTTGCTCCAGCACTTTAGGGACTAGGAACAAATACCTCGGATACTTGCTTGTAGAGAATTTTGTACTTTACATTTTTTATTACGGCAGTTTTTTATTCTCCTCATAGTTTTCAACTCCTAAAATTTCGAAAACATGTTTTCGTAATTTTGTTAAGAGCTGCTAGATTTATTCAGTATTCTAAATCTCCCAGAATCTAGAAAATCAAAACCCTCAATTTAATTTAGGGCTTTAGCTCAAAATCGCCTAATTTCCCTGTACTATATAGGCAGGCGTTATATTCCGAACAACTTTGCGTCATATATTGAAGATAGACTTGAAAGTGCATCTATTTAAGGTTCAGCTAGTGCTAGAAAATCTCTAAATTGAAACACATTTCTCCAAAAGTGTATAGGCCAGAAAGAAATACATATCATAGAAGGTTTCATATGAATAATGCCATTATTCACTTTGTTTATTAAATAATCATACAAAAAGAAAGCCGTAATATTGGATTTTGGATTCAAATTTTTTACCACTCAAAATTAGTAGTATACCTTAGAGCGAGCTTTTGATTTCTATATCAATTGAATTACGACAAGATTATAGCAATGCCAATGGCAGGAGCATCATTAAAAAATATGTTATTATTATTTCATATACTTCTCTAGTAATTTAGACTTAAGCTCAACGAGAATAATTCAATCTTCAATTATTACTCGTACGTTCACAATAACAAGTTTTCAAATCAATTATATACAATATTCAAACGATAATAAAGGTTTCAGCTTCCCAAAAAATATGCATTAAGAAGAAAATACCCAGTTTAGGATTTGCGGAAACAGCAGAAGCAGTTTTCGACAATGGTCCACCCAACATTAAGAAATTTTCCAAAGTTGCAAAGTAAGATCTAATTTTACTCTAGAATTAATATAATTTGATTAATACAAACTGATGAATTTTAATCATTAATCATGAATCTTATGAAAGAATTAGAATGAGTAACATGAGTAGTCTTCATTAAATTCATGAATAATGGCGCTAACACGAGAGAATCTATTTGTACATCTAATTGTATCAATTTTTCGATTACCTATCTATCCTATAAAAATATAATTGATCAATTACTTGCCAAACTTCAGAAGGTTTCTTCACCAAAATAAAAATGAAACTTTTATTAACAACTCATCAATCAATAATACATTTTTTAACTCACGTCCTAATATCGGTCACTAGAATTGTGTTCGCGTCATTTGAATTGAAAAAACTAAATACTGGCAACTAAACGAATTTACTTGCCATTGCCTCCGTTAATTTGCTATTGGTCTCAGATTTATTTAAAGATATGATCGATTTAATAAAATCACACAACAATATATGTGCTTTCTATCACTATGAACTTCATTATGCGTACTGTCTAGATGTTCTACAAAAATTCCCAGTACATTGCAGCATTAATAGCCGTTTCCACAAGTAAATATTTCTTATGGTTACTACCTTGACTATCAAAAACAGGTGATGCTCCTACTTTTTCCAACGAGGTGATGCAAAAGAACGTAATTTCGTGCTGTATCGTTTCTAGGGCTATATATTAGAAATCTGGACTCATCCTCAGGGCCATACGGTTACGGAAAAATAGTGAGTAACTTCCCATTTCTTGTTACTGACGGAGGTTGCTGTACATTCGCAACGTTGCTTTCACAGACTTCTGGAAAACCGTCGAGCTCTTTGTATATACATTCCATGGTCAGAGCATGTATGTCTAGACAAGCTTTAAACAAATTTTTAATCGATCTTTTACTTGTTCATTTTTATCTACACATTAATCAAAACTTTTTAAAATACATTTTACACGGAACCGACGCGACGCTCAACTACAACAAAATTTATTTACTCTTCTCAATTCAGCAATTCTTATTATGATTGTATTATCAGATTGCGGAATATTTTCCTTTTTTCAGCATTTGAATATATTTAAAATAGATTGGTGTATTTGTATATCTAAATATTTATTATTAAATTTATACCTGTCTTTATTCTTACCAAACTGTGCATTTTTATTGTATTCATTCGTCCATGGTCTAAAGAACACCATATTTTTATTTATTTAAAGAAATTTATGCATTAAATAAATCTTACCAAGCCAATGCTGATCGCAGACTGTCTCTGGCAGGAATATTTCGAACAAATTCTGTACATATGCCTTCCGACAGCTTCGTCCAAAAGAAATGCATTTATGTTTAAGATTCGATGTTTTCATTGGTAAAAGTGGAGATGGATTTTATACGGAGAGTAAACATTATTTTTCATTTCTTAATTTGGTATGAGTGCCGTGCGTATTTATGAAATATTGATTGATCCTCGTATAACGTCTTCTGCAATTAATATTGGAAGAACTAAACAAGTTTATTGACTGATATGATTTTAATAAATATGAAAATATTATTTTTTTCTTTTTAGATTGTTTGTTGAAATAGCTTTGACGATGACACATTTTGTTGGGAATGCGGTGTATATTGTATTTATATCAGAATCAATGGCGAAGGTATGTAGAATATTTTTTCCGGAATTCCCAAGTGCAGCAAACAGAATCAATCATCTATTAAATCGGTTATCATTTGTTACATTAAAAAATTGTTAATTGAGTTAATTGAGATGCGGAATTTATTCATTAAATTTGTTTCTTCTCATGTATCTATGCTGTTATTAGTGAAGTTTGAAATAAACTTGATATATCCAAACTAACTAAGAATTAGAGAGACACCTTCCTTCTGCAGAAAATCAGTTCCTATTCATTGTTTTAGAAAAAGTGTGGTGATTTGCACAATATATTGGAAGTGGTAATGATAATTGTGAACGAACAAATGTTTGAGCAGGATTACAATTCATATTAGATTCTAGGAATTTTCTTAGAATTGAACACATTACTCAGCCTGGGGCAAATAAGAGCTAGCTTTCAAGCATTTGTTCACAGTAGCTTTTGAACAAACCACTAAAATATGAAATGGTGGATAAAAAAAGGAAAAAATAAGTAACGATAAGATGTAATTTTTGATCCGGCTAATTAAATTCCTACTTTATTATTAAATTCCTAATTTATGAAACTCGTATATTTTTTACTCGGTATACGTCAGTCCACTTCCAAATCTAATCAAAATCTATTATTCGTATCACAGCAGAAGACCATAGCTTCATCACCCATTACAATTGATGGAATTAATCTTTTTGGTCCTCGTGGCAAGCTCTAAAAATCGTTCACAGCATTTAACTCGACACTGCTTTTGAACTGCGCTGAGAATTTGAGGCACCCACTTTGCATTATTTTTTATCATATTTAAATGCTTTTATGAGATAATCCTTCTTTAGCCAAATTTTATAACAGCACCAAACTCAATTTGAGATATTTTTAAAAACAACTTGACTGATTGGATGTTCGACTTCTACTATAATAAAATAGATGGAAACAGTAAGTCGAAACTTCCTATAAAAGTTTTTGTTACATCAAGCCAAGAACTCATGCACCACACTACGTATTTCGCAATAGAATAATTGATTCACGGTCATCCAGGCTGACGAACTTCTATGGACTATCAAAAATAAACAGATTTCGATTTGCTTTTACAGCAGAGTTACCACGTTACTCTGATGTCTACATGCCTATCACTTTTCGACATAATCACTACTTAGAATTTATGAAAACGCAGAACCAGTTTTTTCATAAGTTTATGTAGCATTGATATCACTGATCATTGAGCCAGGCTTCGGGGAATGTGTTTATTCTGGACAAGTTCTCCTTCAACTGTCTCAACAATTTCTGTTTTACTTCAACTTTATGGAGCCTGTTATTACCATCTAGATGACATCTTCATTCAACATATTCTGCCATTTACGTAGGATAGCTGGTCAAAGTAGCACAATAATGATTTACGTAATCAAACAAGATAACATTAATACCACACAATACATAAGTCCACAAATATTCTATTCCGAATTCAACAGTTCTCCATTATCATTATTATTGTCATTGCTAAGGCACATATTTAGGGACGCATAGTTAAAAATGCGATGCTTATTAATGGAAGTACTAGATAAGATTTTTGATAATTAGCTGGTAGACAGCCACTGGTGAGCTGGTTGCCTTGAGAGTTCTTGATATTCTTGACGTTCAATCACCCATTAATCAATATTTAAATAATCTCCCTATATTTCGCGCATTACCAAACCTGATATAATTTATATAACTCCACATTTTTGCGCTATAAAATTCCCGATGAACGGGTTTTTAAGAACAATATAAATCTAATTAAATAGAACAGCAGAATTTGAATAAAATACAGGTACATGAAGTTAATCAGTTATGAACTTTATACAATTATTCTGGTTACTCGTGAAGGTATCTTATAAGCAACTAACCGCTGTATGTTTTCGACTAAAATTTAGAGGGAGACTTTTCAAAAAAGACTTTCATTGTTGACATAGTAACCTTATCGACTAAAAAAATAATACAGCTTACCATATTGCAGGAAGTAGATTAATTTGAATTCCTAATTTTTTTTATCAGAAACATAATCGGACAAAACTTGAGCAACTGTTGTTAAACCCTAGCGTAATCGTTTGGTGGCAATGCGGTATAGCACGTTCCGAATTGGACGCCATGTTTCAGAGTACTTTTAATTTATGCTAGGTAGCGGTACCGGAAGTGAAAACTGAACAAAAACTGAAACAGTGACGGTCCACAAATTTATTAAATCAACTGTGTTCTGTGATCAAACATTAAGTTGTAGTCTTACTTAGAAGAAAAATTATTGAATTCGTTTATAATGAGGAACGGAATTGGGGCTCCATGAATTATCCTCCATAATTTCTTTATGAATTATAATATCCATTTTCATATCCATATAAAAGTGGGTCAGTGATAGATACACCTTTCTATAAAAAAAAAACTAGACAAAGTACGACCAGATTTACTATTTGTTAAATTCAATAAAAATAATTTCGTTTGAATAAACTAAGCAAAAAAATAACCAAAATAGCATTCGTTTAAAAAATACACCTGTCAAAAACTAACAATTGACAGAAATAAAAAATGGCTAGACAGAGAACGTTCAGCACGTTCCCGATCACTACCGTTTATTGGTAGGTAGCTGAATTATCTCTAATTTTCCCGATTCCAACTGTTTGACGAACTTCTCCGTACTTTTCTTAAGTAGTACTTTGTATGCTATGAATGTCGGAGATTTTCACTAATATAAAATTAAATTGCGTAACTTGTATCTGGAAGTAATTTTTAAAGCTATGATGATGTTGCAAATTAATATATTTTTATACGATTTTCAAAGCGTCACTCAAAAACTATAAAGGAAACTATGTTTTTCGCTATCCGTTGTCAATTTTATATAGTAAAGGAAACAAATATTAATCTTCAGTCATATAATACGAACAAAAATTTCTTAGTCGTTGATATTCTTATATCAACGATTATTCAAAGCAAAAAGTTCTCGATATTAAACATTCGTCAAACGCTAAGTCATCATGATTGAAACGAGGAATTAAAAATGATCAATCAGAAACAATGAACATATCACAATAATAACTATTGAGAGCAAATAATTATAATTTCACATTGCCAAACATGAAATTGTTTTTCCGCAGATAGTCGACAAAAGAAATAACATCCACATGCCCAAATACCAACTCAATAACATTTCCAAGCAAACGCTCGACTCTGACGTTTAATGGTGGATCCGATGAAGGTCTGATCATATCAAAATAGATCCAATGATCTGTCATAATTATTTTACACGTATAGTTTTGTAACTATAAACGTGGGATCTATTTAGAGTCAAATTTTTCGTAGAAAAAAATTTACATTTTCATAAAACAAATTGTGAGCCAACAATTTCATAGGCTAGCATAGAGAAAATCTTCGCCTTCAAGTGCGATATAACAATTATAGTGTTCATACTGGTTTTCGATACCATTTTTTTGTACAATTTGTCTTTCTGGAAATAGACTTCAGCTTCTACTATTATCTCATTATCGGCGCAAAAATTCCGTACAGTGACCATCCTCTTAAAATCCGAGACCAGACCGGAAAAAGTCGCTGAGGACATAACGTGAGAATACGGTGGATAAGGAAGCAATTTGAAGCCCAATTCATGCAATTTTGCCATCGTTTTCATTGATTCGTTACAATATAAATGTCTTGATTAGACAGCACTTTCTTTTTCTTTAAATGGAACCGTTCTCCATGATTTCGTTCTTTATATGCTCCAATAACTCTCCGTAATAGTAGTTTTTATGGTTTTTCTCTTTTCAAATCCATTAAGATTATACCTAAACATGCCAAAGTACTAATGGCATAACCTTGCCAACCGCCTTTAGCATCTGTCCAAGCTTTGAAGTAGGTTCATCCCGTGCAGTCCACTTGGCTGACTATCGATTGTTTTTTTTTTTTGGTTGACTGTAAGCTCGCGTCTACCCATTTTTAACAGAGCTTCCGCATACCCAAATCTTCATTTGCGTCCAACACGTTCCTTGGTTTATTAACATTCTGTTAATTTTTTCAAACTAACAAAGTTGCTTCTCTCAAAAACTTATACTAGTATCTTTTGAAGGCTAGGGTTATACGAAAATTATTTGGACTTAATACTGATAGCAACATCTATTATGTGTCCGTCTATGAATTTTTGAGCCTTAAAGTCAATCCAGACAAAGACAAATTTTCAACTAAAACCACCATAACTTTTGAATGAAACTTGGATAAAATAAAATATCTAATGATACTAAAATAGAAATTGATTCTGTATTCATAGCTATCTAAATGTATCAAACCAGAGTATTATTCTTCTCAATCTGCTTCAATATTTAAGATTGTATTTCAAATAAGCTACAAAGTACCTACTTTGATATTGATTCGCTTTAATTTCTATATCCGTTTTTTTTATATTTTTAGTTGATTGGAAGCCATTATGAACCTGCGAAATATTGGAGTCAATATTTCAAAATAATAATTCTAATTCTCCTCATAATATTCTGTCAAATCAGAGAATTAAAACATTTAGTACCGTTTTCATTTTTAGCTAATGCGACAATGGTTTTAGCGTTAGCTATTACTGGATATTATATGGTAAAAGATATGACCTTAGTTGATCCGAGTGAGAGAAAATTAGCGACAAGTATATCAGGTAAAATCGAATACAATTTATTACCGTTTTTTAATAAAATGAAATTAATATTTGGTAGATGTAAAGGTTCAATAAGTTATTTCTAACTACGAAATGTGTGCTAAGTTCTTGCTGGAATAACTCGCATGAATAATTTATATTGAATATCCGAAATATTTGACAGTTGGTTATTATTCCAGTTTGTATTTCATATTTCTCCTCTTCCAACTTAATTCCGAAATTTTATTTTTTGGCTCATAACGTATACCCATTTCCATGATCCTTCTTTGATAATGTCTCACAGTGAAATGTTAGATGACTCCTCCATTTGTAAAATGATCCTCCTTTTTCACAATAGTTCACAGTCACAAACTCCACAACAGCCACTTGAACTTTTGCATGAAATAATTGAATAGTCTTAGAACATCCACCCCATCCATCTGAATTAGTCACATATTATTTCTGATTATTTTTTTTTACTGAAAAAATGTTTGAAGACAGAGGTTGAAATAGATGATTAAGATAAACACATTTATCTCAATATATATACCATCACCTAAATGTATATAGCCATTACTTTACTGAGACTTCACTCAACTAATCTAGAGATCGAGAATGGTGAAGAGGTAGAACAATAAACAAAGCTGGATAACTACTTAAACTTATTATTGAAAACTGGGGTCTTACTCCAGTTTGTATTTAATATTCATAACTACTCTTCATACTGACATTCTCGTATTTTGTTTGTCTTGGCATATATCTAATCTTTCTTTTTTTCTGATAATATTTCCTGTACTATGTTAAAGGACTCTATCAACCATACGTATCTTTCAGGTATACCAACTTTCTTCACGACAATAATATTTGCTATGGAAGGAATTGGAACAATAATGCCAGTGGAGAATTCAATGGTAACAGATTCTTTCATAGGATGTCCAGGAGTTCTAAACGTTGCTATGACTTTTGTTGTAACGTTCTACACTGTTATTGGATTCTGCGGATATTACGCCTTTGGAGATAAAACTGAAGCTACTATTACTCAAAATCTACCCGATGATGAAGTGTAAGTTATTGAGGAAATGGAAAAATAATATGTTTTTATATTTCATATTTTTTAGTTTGGCTCAAGTGGTTCAAGCATCCATATCTATAGCAATATTTTTTACTTTCATGCTTCAATATTACGTTCCTATTGATATAACATGGAGAAGGATGAAACCTCACATACCACAAGAAAAACATAACATAGCACAAATAATCTGGAGGATATTAACAGTTTCTTTCATCGTTGGAGTAGCTGCAGCAGCAGGAAATCACCTGGGTCCGCTTATCGATCTTTTAGGAGCTATTTTCTTTTCCACATTAGGTCTTTTCATCCCATCTTTCCTGGATATTGTAGTTAATTGGAATGAATGGGGAAGATTCAATTGGATTTTGATGAAAGATTTAGTTTTGATAATCTTTTTTTTATTTGGTTTGATAAGCGGAACTTATTTTGCCATTCTTAATTTCATTGAATGAAAAGTGTTTTATCAAATTATCATTAACGAATTGGCTCTAGATACTTACGTGGCATCAAAACAGTTCTCAAAGAAAAAATTGAAATAATAGTCAAGCTTCGTAGAATTACACACATAACATCACACCATTCACACAGGCAACATACCACTTTCGTAATACCCATTTTTCTAACAAAATCAATAAGGTTTAGAATCACAGGTTCTATAATATTGTCAGGTCCTTTGAAGTATATAGTTTAGAGAAATCCCAAACGTTGGAGTAAAATGTTACTCAAATATGTGATATTTTATTCTATATATTGGGATTCCATTGAAAGTTATCTTTAACACAATCTAGAATGCATCAACATCGTACCTAGTGCTTATTTTGATTGAATTTTTTCGTGTTATAGTTATATTTACCTCACAGATACATACCCAACTCTTGAAAATTATCAGTATAAATAGGTTTTATGACATATATACCGACTGAAACACGTTTCGCTTACCAAGTTGTCATCATCAGAAACCGAAGGTTGTATGTTTATTATAAAATTGACACAATTTAGTTGGAAATAAAAATTTCACAGATTCACCACATGATTTCAACGTATTAGTATGAAATTTTAATTTTACTCCATTATCAATTGCTTTGATGGTACTGAAAATATTTTAACTACCACGTATTTGGAAATATATGCATACACAAAATTAGTTTTTTAATGGTAACGCTATAATTGTCTCTTCATAATTATAACTTGTAAGCATATCATAGTTTTTGGATATTAAAAAGGCAACAGAAAACATTCATCACTCTGTTCTAAGTCATCCTGTTTTTTCTATAGTCGAAAAAACTAATATTAGTCACAGTATGTATTTTCTGACAATTTTATAATGTTTTGATTCATGACTATGCTAGTAGATAATAAGAAAACCTGTGTGATATTGATATATATATATTTATATATTTGTCAGATGAATATAATAAATTTTATTTTGCTTTCTTGTTTCATTTAAATTGCCCTACTATCTTCAATTCAGAATACGAAATAGTAATATCCACATTAAGAGACATACATATTTCATTTCCTGGCTCAAATTCCTTCAAACACACTTCAGATTCTTTGGATGTTTTTTACTTTTTTCATCATAATCTCCTTTTAGCTTTATACACTTTTCCCAGCATTTTTCAATATGTTCGATACTCTTTTTATAATAAGAATCGTCAAGTTCCTCAAAATATTTGACCACCTAATATTTTTTAAGTCTGGGATTACCATTGCAATAACGGATGTGTGAGCTGGTGGATTGTCGGGTAAATGAAACATTTTCTTCTTGGCCTAATGCGGCCGTTTTTGCTTGATACCTTCGCAGAAATGCTGCAATAAGTTCGCATAATACTCGCCATTGATAGTTTTTCTTTTTTCAAGATAGTCAATAAATATTATCCCACACTCATCCCAAATAAGCGGCGCCATAACCTTTCCTGTAGATGGAACAGTCTTTGTCTTCTTTGGAGCCGATTCTCTCTTTTCAGGCCATTGTTTTGAATGTTGTTTTGTTTCAAATGTGAAGTGATGGACCCACGTTTCATCCATGGTTATAAAACGGCGCAATAATTCGGCTTTTTCTGTGAAACATTGGCAAACACTCGATTGAAACATCTTCACGACGTTGTTTATATTGCAATGTGAGCAAACGCGGCCCCATCATGCGCACAGCTTTCTCATGTACAAATTTTAAGTTAATATGTATTATTTTAAATGCATACTATGTCTGCTAGCTCGTACAATTTCAGTCGACGATCATCCAGTACCACTTTGTAGATTTTCTTCAGCATTTCTGGAGTTGTTACCTCATTTGATCGACCGCTGCGATGTTTGTCTCCGCATGTAATACCGCCTCGTTTAAACTCTGCTACCCAATATTTTAATGTTGATAACGAAGGAGCCGTCTCACCCAGAGTCGAGTCTGGTTCAGCTTTTATATTGGTTGGGTTACGGCCTCTCAAATAAAAGTATTGTATCACATAACGACGACCATTTTTTCCATGTTTACAAATTCACTGAAATAATTCACTATTAATGGTTGCCAAGCAAATACTGAACAACGTGGCGTCTTCAAACTGAACATATGCTTTATAGATTGTGTACTTTTTAATACAGTTGTATGTTTCAAGTAACTACCGTCTTTTTCTAGGTCAGACCAGGTACTTCTAGGACCATCCTCGTATATTTATAATTCTTAACTAAATTGATGGAAAGTAAATTACTCAAGCCTCACAGAAAAATAAATGTCTAATGTCTAATAAATGTAAAAGCCGATGACTTTATAGAAGTCGCGTTAAGTTCTACTTTTGTTGGCATACAAAATACAAAATATTTAGAAGATCACTGCCAGCTTAAACAATAAGATATTTTCCTTTTAGGTGTCATCATCGGGCATTCCCGAACTAATCATAAATTCTCAGTAAATATCCTTCATAACTTTAAAAAAATCTATTTTATCGATTTTATCCAACTGTCTATTTGCTTTGTTTCTTTCTGGACAAATAGAAATTTATTATCAAATTGTCACTATTTTTAAACCTATTTACTTTAAACTTCGCAAACTTTGTCACTTTGGATCACAATACATAATTCAATAAAAACCATTTTTCGTAAATTAATTAATTTAAACAGAATATTCTAAATCGCATTTTTGTCGTTCCGTTAACTTGATTTTTGTGAAACAAATCATTTATACGAGTTTTGTATGTAAACAGAAACAGAAACAGGGTTAAAAATGGCGAAAATCAACTAAAATCTCTTAACGCATACGCAAATATATTTCCTAGCTTATAATAATTAAGTGCTGACATATTCTAGTTGAGGACGAAAACTATTAGACAATCCTGGTATAACATTTAAGACCAATTCTACCAAGATTTATGGATATAAATTTTTATTTCTTAGTGCATTTTAAGTCTATTTTTTTCACAAAACTCTTTCACTTTTTGAGTGTCTCGTAATTTACCTAACATATTCGTACTTCTTTTCCGGTTCGTCGCCATACTGAACGTTTATTATAAAAGTCGTATAAAAAGTTCTAATGGTGAAGAGTTGATACCTTTTAAATCTGTTTTCATCAAGTAAGCCTTTCGACTAATAATATGTCATCTTGCAGTAAATACTCCCATTAAATTATTCTATTCGACATACACCATTTATTGTAGAGTAAATACTATTTCCTATTTGTTTTTCTATTTGAATTTAATGTTTTTTTCCATGATATCGAATTTCTTCTTATAATTTCAGTGGCTTAGATAATAAACTGAGAAAATTCACAAACTAGAAACAATATTTTATGTTTAAATCGTTTTTTAATTCCTCATTTCTAACAATTGTCACGAATTTTAATGTAATGACGGTTTATTTGAAGAAAAAACACGTAGTACCATAATAATCATATTAACTACGATAAAATTATCAGATTCTCGCACAAAAAATCAATTAGCGTTCGAACATTAAGAATTTTATCCAATTTTACTACTTCATGCATCTAAATTAAGTTCATTATTTTAATTATTGAAAATTACTGAAACAAATTAATCAGAAACACTCCGTGAAAGATATTGCTTTCAAACTTGAAAAACTAAAAAAAAATAATTTCATATTTTTTTGTTTTCCATTGCTCTTAGCAGTAGAGAATCAGAAAAGTGTAATAGGCAATTCATGGGAAGAAATACCAAATGTGTTACAGACAATACGTTTACATGGAGTCCTGTAAATGGATAATGTATCTGGATGAATATAGTACATACTTGGTTATGTGAACAATGTATAAATCAATTGAACGACAACGTACTTCTTGGAAAATGGCAATGGTAAAAGAACTATAAAAAAGTAGGTGTAAACAATAAATATTTACAATTCAAGGTGTCTTAAAAAAAGGTGATCCCCTCTCTAGGATAGATAGAAAACTGAAAAATACTTCTCAGAAAAAAAAATTCGTAATGCCATCCGTATTCATTATAAAGAGCGTTGAATAAAAAAAAAATTATACACATTGTATTGAAATTGATATGGAGAATGATCTCTACGGAAAATATGGGGCCTACTCAGGAATAGAAAAAATCCGATAAATGAGTACATACAGAACACAAAAATTACTATGGAAAAATGGGAGAGGTATTTTAGAGAACTCTATAATTCAACAAGTACATCAACACAGAACTTATATCAAGATGAGGAACAAATTGTAAGATGTACCATATCTTTGGTGAAAATACAACAAATGGTGACTAAACTGTAAAACAGAAAAGCTCAAGGTATTGACGAAATATCAAACGAGATACCGGAAGGACAGAATGTCAGATGAGAGGTTGGCAAAGATTGCAAAAGAAGAAAAAACGAATACATCCCGACCACCAAGACGACCAGCTACAAGATGGTATGAAAGTTGGTCTTCACCAACCCAGCGGCAGCTAGGCAACCATTGATGCAAACACAGGAGTAAGTCCTAACGTACGATGAAGAAGAACAAGAGTATTGAAATTTTATACAATTACGTTTTGGATATTGATACATCCAATGAATTTGTTTTATCTTTGACTCTCGTAGAGGACGCTAGTTACACGGTTCGTACCAAGTGGTATTGAGCATACCACTGATTGAACATATTGAACAACTTTTTCAATATTAGATTTATTAAGCAAAATTTCAAGTGAATTTAAACAAAAAGGTACTCTTGATATAACTATATGTCCTGTGTACCGTTTTCGCAATATTTTGATTTGAAAATTATGAAGTAATAAGCGATGCTGGTATGGAGTAATGATAAATGTATTGATCAAATAAAAAATCACAAGATGAAAATTAAAAAAAAGCTAATAACATAAAATAGAATTCATTTAGAGTAGGTGTTCAAAATGTGCTCTGTTTTCACGAATACACAAGTCTATCCTTTTTTATAAAGAATCCATTAATCTTCCAAATGGTTGGGAGTCATCTATGAGGTCATTAAATTCTGTCTTTCAATTCTTGAAGTGAACTCTGTGGCATGAACTAAAGCATATAGAAAAGGTATAGACCGAACAATGAGATGTAGGGAAGCGATGCAATTAAGAATCTGGAATCAGAATGGAACAAGTTGAACTAATAATGTGAAAATAATATAATTTTAAAATAATGAATGAAGAGGTTATAGAAATGAAAATAAACTCAACGCACAAAAAAATTGAGATAAACAAACGAAAAAATGTATAAAATACAATTTTAATAAGGAACAAGAGAAAAAATTAGAATAAACATTTAAAAAATAATAAATTGATAATCCGTGGATGCTAACAGATAAAAATGATTCCAGAATACACAATTCAACTGCTAGTTTCTTCATGAATGAAAAATTATCCAAGAAAAAACAAATTCAATAATGACAAGATTAGCCACATGTTGAAAATAAAACCAAACAGAACAAATTTAATCAAGACGCCATGATCTAATAGTAATATTAGAGCAATAGTATTTGTCATGTTAGCTAAAAGATAGGAATGAATTGCTCTTTCGGTACAAAAGGAATAGACAACATAGAGTTGGTCAGAATAAAACATCAACTGCAATAATGTCTTACAATTCACAAATATATATTTTGAGAAATATTTCTAACCGGTAACTTTTCAAAGGAATTAGCACAACTATACATTAGAAAGTCTCTAAAAAATAAAGTAAACATTTTATATTTAATTATTTAACTAAGGAATATATTTTGTAGAAGCTACGCAGCAAACAGAATTATTTTGAGTTCATTCATTCAAATGGCGCGTCGTTCAATTAATTTTAACCAAAGACGCTAGTGAACCCGAAAATTCAATGTCAAATCAATCAAACGAAATTTTTCTATGCATCAAATTTTTATATCAACCGTTTCACCGTCTCATTTTTATCAAATGTTATTGCTCCATTGACACATTATGATCACAATTGCAAAAATTAAAACAAAGTGTCATTGAACGAATTCTGTTTCGTAGGTACTCAAAAACTTACATCTACTATTGAAAACCACAACTACCTGATAAATTATATATACCGGGTGTTTTTCATCTTACAGCAACATATTCATTAAGAATCAACCAATTATTATAGAAATTCACGTGGCAAATCTTTATTATGTACAGAAATCGTGGTTTCGTTAAGTTTCACCCCCAATTAATGACTGTACTGTTTATCAAGGGCTATTATCACTGATACCCAGAATTAAGACTTTTACGGAGATCTTTCAGTATGATTCCAGAGACTAATAGCATGACAAAAGCCAACAAAAAAATAATACGTAATAAAATGTTAATCGGAATTTGAAATCTTGAAGAACACAACTTAATCTAAAATGCATTAATATTCGTTCTATCCCTATACTGTAATAAGGAATTCACTTGTCTGTGCATGCCATTGAGATGTTCCATTTTTCATGCGACGCGAGTGTAGTTTCCTAAGGAGTAAAAGGAGGATTAATTCTGTTTGAGTTTGCTCGTACCGTGAAATCCTATATATGCTTAATAGGATTAAGGTCTGACGAATTTGGTGGCCATGATAATCTTTGAATATTCGAATCTTCAGTATAGTTTCTACCCTTCTCGTGCTAAGCATTGTCACCCTTGAAAATGAAGTTGGATTAAATTTTATTATCGATAAATGAGATTGTGAATGAGTTGCGTAAGAAGCTCATAAAAAAATAACTATTCCTCCTCATTAAAGAGCGACTTTTCTGGCAGAAGATAGCCATCCTGGTCATTTACAAACTCAAACAAAAAACACGAAACACAAACTAAATCAAATCTGCTTCGATCACATTTTGCCACTGAGCTAAAGCCAGTCTCTGTATATTCCTGTGCCTACAGTGAACGAGAAGCTATGGGTATTCCTCCAGATCACAAATTGGTTCCAGTTGTCATATTGTGCTACTTGTTACAAGACCAGCTTTCTAAGTAATATCCATAGACCAAACTACAACATTGCATCTAATAACCTCAAATGTTCCACAGAAAAACATAGTGGGACCAATTCTGTATCTGCTGTACGAGTACAACTGATCTCTCCACTAATGCCACATATACAGATGACACTGCTGTCATGGAAAATTGTTTTTGCAGAAATGTTTAGTTAGGTAGCAATATTGAAATAAATAGAAATTGAATATACAAAATATAACCATGATATTTGATTTAGACCATTAAGGGGGAGCTCCAAGAATTTTGGCGATGTAAATATTTCTTAGAGAATCGGCAAATCAACTGCGGTCTAAAAATGGTTTGCCAAAAATGACGTCACAGAGTATTTATTTTTATCTCCACAAAATTTTGTAGTACTGAATCTACCAACTACATCTAAATCTACAAATCCATCACTCATTCTTATCATTATTCATTTAAACCACTTCATTTTTATCTCGTCGAAATATTTTCCACCAGATTTAGGTCAACCCGGCAAAGTGTTTATTTATAGAATGGAAGTTTGTTAGTTCTTTTCTCTGATTATTATGAGATTTATTAACCACTTCAATGAATACATCACAGTTCACAAAAAACTGTATGCTCAGGTGATGTCTCTATCAATGAATATTATTAAAAGTGAAATCATTCGCATCCAAACAGATTTTTTTCAACAAAGACTGGATTAAGCTTCGTTTCAGCTGTGTTTCACAAACGAAACTTTGGAACATTGAATTATTCGACGTTAATTAGTAAGTAAGGAGCTTTTCTTGATATCAGTCTAACGTGAATAGCAGATCAAAACGATTTTAGGATCGATCTATTCCGATTCCTATAAGGTTCATCTCTAGGATCGAACTAAATTCTAGCACAAGCGTTCACTTAGGGATGCATCACCATAAAACCCACAGCAACTTTTTCTTTTTGAAAGAAAAGAAGAAAAATGTGACCAAAGTGACTTTCTGGACCCTCCATAAAAGCAGAGTGACCTATAGACTGTAAACTAATCATCCTATAGCAGGGCTTCATATATAACTTTAACACTATGTATTAAGAATAATAGAAATCTTCACTCCAACTTACTATTTATTGTTCATGTAAACCAATTTGAAAATTACGTTAAAACTTCAATATGGCCACCAGTTTCTTGTACTTTGGATAGAGTACAATCAATATCAGCTGTATCATTTCTTCCTTTGTTATTCTGTCTCCAGCAAACACTTTCACTCTACTTTAATGTTGATACAATGTATCAACTTCGATCTAGTGTATATTGTAGTAAAATATTTTCAAATTACTCCTTTACTCGATTTTATTCGAATTTTCATTTCCATCTTCGTTTTGTGTGTAAAAAGCAAGAACTAATAAAATACCTGAAATAGGAAAGGGGAACTGACGCGATGGTCAGACCTATTTATTCGTTTCTAGACATTTCAATTAATATTGAATTATTAAGGGATTAAGGAGAGAATTATCATAATTCAAACATCGGAGAGGCCACTACACCTGTCTGTTAGGGAAATACAAAGAATACGACGGCAAAGCAACAGTAAAAGTAAAATAAATAGCCCACCATCAGCGATTAGAAAAGAAGTAGAAAGAAAAAGTCAAAGACAACAAAAAAGTTGAGCAGGAATCTTTGAACTGATTATGCCATCATTATGGTACCATGATCTTTTGTTCAACATTATGATTTGTGAAGATGAAGAAAGAGCCAGGAACAGAAAAAGCGCTAAGCAATGAAATGGGAACAAACTAGATGATAGTTCGACTGAGAAGATAGTTGAAAAGGAAAATTGTAATGACCATGTAAAAGGCTGAAACATTCTCGAGGTCGACTAACACTGCTTAGAATTTATTTATTTAGTCGTTGGATTATCATATTATTATTAATATATAAATTGTAACCCATCTGAATCTTGGAGACAAAATATATTCCCAAACAATATTCAGTTTCTATTTCAGTCTCCTTTTTTCATACAAGCAGCCCCAATTATTTTTATGTATGTTCTTATAAGTTGTATTTTGTGTTATTATTTCAACACGGACTTTTGTTTTAATAGTAATAAATCTTCTTCTTTCTTCATTCATGCCAAAATAACACGTGTAAATTCAACCTCGCATTTTTGTTAATTTTCACCTTAACCTTGAATTATGATTTTTTGGCAATAAAAAGTTTTGGAGTTTGTCAATTTTAGGCATTAGGAAAATATTATTCATGCAAATATTTAAGATAAGGATTTTAATGGAATGGATTATATAAGTAAATACCTTCTCTTCGGGTTTGGTTAACTACAGTTGAAAATATTTTAAGAACAGTAGCGGGCATAGATGGTCTCACGACGAGGCTTCCGAGAACGTCAGTAATGTGCATGAATTCTTAGAATATATTTCATTGTGGCTGTTAGTGAAAAGTGTTGTGAATATATTAGTATTGTTGTAATGTTGAAATGTGGAATCCATGAAAAAGCCCCGCACCTAAGCGAGCGATATCAATGAGTGAAATGTTTCTTTGATAAAGGTAATCATTCTGTTGGTAGAAACTGACAACATTCACAAATAAACGAAATCGGTGAATACATAATAGTCTTAAAAACATGTAAATTATGTATAAAATTCTCATATTTAACGATATCTATGTTCATAATCACGTCGCCAAAATTCTTGAACCTCCCACGTAAATTTTAAAACGAAATATTTATGGGGGTTCTATTTTGTTCCAACACAACTTATCAACTTGTTTTTTGGCTTCGATATAAAAACTCGAGATTAATTTACTTACAGGGATTAAATGAACCCTTGAATTCTGGCAATGCGACCAATTTAAATATCGGATTAGGGAAGCAAGAAATCTTGGCGACGAGTTTACCACTGACAAGAAACTAACAACGTTGGAAACGTGAAACTGGGTATCCAATGCAATAAAAGATCCGTATGTAACAGGTTATGTACATCATAATCAAAATGAGCGGTATAGGAGACCATAAAGAGTATCTAAGTTACTCTCCAGCCATATAGCTTCTCGTCTTCATGGGCGCAGGAGCACAGAGATTGACTTTTAAATCAGTGACGAAATGTTTTTTTGGTATAGTTAGTCATAGTCAGCGACAGATAGTTTGAAGAAGACTAGGGTGAGCAAAAACAATATCTTTTGCCCAAGAAGTCATTCTATACCAATGAAGTAATGTTTTGAGCACACAGGGGATGGATATGCTCGGAATATTATTGACCCCATTATTTAATTTTAATTTATCCAATTCGTATCGAATACGTAACCAAATTAAATGTACTTTATATTACACTTCTTGACATAATAATAATGTCTCATTTCGACGAACATTATTGAAAATTGAATGACATGTTTTCCTTCTGCTGCCCAATACTCGAATATATTTAATTCATTTTAAACATGTAGTATGGAAAACGAGAATTATTTTTATTTCTTTGGAACGCGGCTTAGCGGTAATCGATTGATATATTATAAAATTATGGACAGAGCAAGTAGTTAATAATACTATAAAAGAATGTAAGACGTGAATACCAAACAAAACAGAACGAAAAACGTAAAAAACTCTGAATTTATGAATTTTTAAGAAATAAGGGGAAGAGCCAGTGCAGAAGTTAAAAGAAATGCCTACATCGATGAAACAAGTAGCTGGGAAAGATTGAATAGAAGTGGCTTATAAAGCTGATCCTAAATAAGAAAATAATGAAACAACAATAGAAAAAGTCGAGGAAGTAACACATTAACAATGCAGAAAAAATTTAGTAAAAGCTGCCTATTCCAAACAAGTGGTTCCTACACAGCTTTCGTAGTTATACAAGAATAGAGTGAAACTAACAATTACTGTATTTACTCATTAAAGTTAACAGCTCTATTATTTTCTTAATCAAATTGAAATTTGCACCGTATATTGTATTTGAAGAGCATTTAGACAGTATCTGCAAGAATAATTATTCAATTTATTACAGAATGAAACGAACTATTTAAACGAAATATTTTCTCATAATTTAGTATTAAGCAATTTTTTCTTCATAATATATATAGAATTTTTTTGCTTCGATAATGACATTCCCACAAAAATATTTCTGAGAAGAATAACAATTTTTTTTAAATTAGAAATAATGAGGTAACGTCATTGTTTTTAAGTGATAAATAAACTACATATTAAAATAGAAGCGACGCTCTACAACAACAAAATAGTTATCGTTATCAGAAACATTTCGATATTTGCTAAATATAATTTCATTATACACTTGAAAAATATTTTATTGCGTTTATTTTTATAAGAATACACTCCGAGACCAGAATCTACAAATTACAGTAAAAGAAAAACGTCACTATATTCATATGACAAAAATAATACGGAAATATGGATACTTCTACCATCTTCAATTTATTGCTATAACATCATTGGCACATAAGGTACAAGTACGAGGGCTGCTACCTAAGTTTTGAAATAGACAAATAATAACATTTATAATTGGATGCGGCTTTATTGTATTAAAAATATTGTTGTCGATTGTTGCCTATCACGATCTTTTGAACCACCGAATATATGCGAGTGATGCTAACACTCAAGTATGTCTCAATCTTATGGTACCTCATATGACAATCTTATAACATCATTTGCGCATCAATATTTTCTTTCGCACCAGCCGATTTTGAACAATCCTCATTGTGTCTTTATTATGGCAATGTTAGTTTTGATATATTCACATCAGCCTCTTATACCACATGCATTCTTGTGTCTAACTAATTACAAATGATCTACTCTACAAAACAACAGTGGCGGAAATTAGTTTGTACAAAGTTGATATTCGGAGAAGACATTTTTTTGATAGGTATACAAAATTTTTAGTGTTAAATGGCTACACAGATTCTTATAAAGCAATATAATCAATGTTTGATTCATGCTGTTATTGGATTAATTTTCTATTGAGCACTTACCTGGCCTTTATCTGATACAACCTGCTTGGGAGTACCTACAAACAATCTTGAATTTCAATCAATTATTTCCAGTGATACTACTAGACAGTTTTCAGTAAGATTTCAACAAGCTTATTGGAAATATAAGTAATATCGATTTTCTTACGTCT